>NW_026575049.1:44602500-49602500 GCF_905146905.1 Nyctereutes procyonoides | reverse complement strand
TGTATGGTGCAAGAGAGTGGTCTAGTTTCATTCTTCTGCATGTGGATGTCCAATGTTCCCAGCACTATTTATTGAAGAGACTGTCTTTTTTCCAGTGGATAGTCTTTCCTGCTTTGTCGAATATTAGTTGACCATAGAGTTGAGGGCCCATTTCTGGGTTCTCTATTCTGTTCCATTGATCTATGTGTCTGTTTTTGTGCCAGTACCACACTGTCTTGATGACCACAGCTTTGTAGTGCAACCTGAAATCCGGCATGGTGATGCCTCCAGCTCTGGTTTTCTTTTTTAATATTCCCCTGGCAATTCGGGGTCTTTTCTGATTCCACACAAATCTTAAGATGACTTGTTCCAACTTTCTGAAGAAAGTCCATGGTATTTTGATAGGGATTGCATTAAATGTGTAAATTGCCCCAGGTCGCATTGACATTTTCACAATATTAATTCTTCCAATCCGTGAGCGTGGAATATTTTTCCGTCTCTTTGTGTCTTCCTCATTCCTTTCAGCAGTGTTCTGTAGTTTTCAGGCCGATAACCAGGGAGGAAACTGAAGCAGTCATCAAAAACCTCCCAAGACACAAAACTCCAGGGCCAGATGGCTTCCCAGGGGAATTCTATCAAACGTTTAAAGAAGAAACCATACCTATTCTACTAAAGTTGTTTGGAAAGATAGAAAGGGATGGAGTACTTCCAAACTCATTCTATGAGGCCAGCATCACCTTAATTCCAAAACCAGACAAAGACCCCACCAAAAAAGGAGAATTATAGACCAATATCCCTGATGAACACAAATGCAAAAATTCTCAACAAGATACCTGCCAATAGGGATCCCTGGGTGGCGCAGCGGTTTGGCGCCTGCCTTTGGCCCAGGGCGCGATCCTGGAGACCCGAGATCGAATCCCACGTCGGGCTCCCGGTGCATGGAGCCTGTTTCTGTCTCTGCCTCTCTCTCTCTCTCTCTCTCTCTCTCTGACTATCATAAATAAAAAAAAAAGAAAAAAGAAAAAAAGAAAAAAAAAGATACCTGCCAATAGGATCCAACAATATATTAAGAAGATTATTCACCATGACCAAGTGGGATTTATCCCTGGGATGTAAGTCTGGTTCAACACTCGTAAAGCAATCAATGTGATTGATCGTATCAGCAAGAGAAAAAACAAGAATATATGATCCTCGCAATAGATGCAGAGAAAGCATTTGACGAAATACAGCATCCATTCCTGATCAAAACTCTTCAGAGTGTAGGGATAGAGGGAACATTCCTCAGCATCTTAAAAGCCATCTATGAAAAGCCCACAACAAATATCATTCTCAATGGGGAAACACTGGGAGTCTTTCCCTGAAGATCAGGAACAAGACAGGGATGTCCACTCTTACCACTGCATTTAACATAGTACTAGAGGTCCTAGCCTCAGCAATCAGGCAACAAAAAGTAATAAAAGGCATTCAAATTGGCAAAGAAGAAGTCAAACTCTCCCTCTTCACAGATGACACGATACTCTACATAGAAAACCCAAAAGCCTCCACCTCAAGATTGCTAGAACTCATACAGCAATTTGACAATGTGGCAGGATGCAAAATTAATGCCCAGAAATCAGTGGCATTTCTATACACTGAGACTGAAGAAAGAGAAATTAAGGAGTCAATCCCATTTACAGTTGCACCCAAAAGCATAAGATACCTAGGAATAAACCTAACCAAAGTGGTAAAGGATCTATACCCTAAAAACTACAGCAGGACTCTTCTTGATGAAAGTAACAGAAATACGGTGTGTACTACTTAACGTAAAAAGAAAATACTACTATTGGTGGTTCCTCAAGAACTCGGAGAGAATTACTATATGACCCAACAATTCTACTCCTGAGTATATAACACCACCCTCAGTCCCCCAAATAAAAATAGAGGCTCAAGCAACAACTTGGACATGCATGTTCATGCAGCACGATTCACATAGCCACAAGCTGGGAGCAACTCCGGTGTTCACCAGTGGGTGACTGCATACCCAAAATGTGGTGTATGCCTATGAATGTACCATCTACATTCTGGAATGTGATCCAGCCACAAAAAGAAATTCTGATACATGCTACAACATGAGGAACCTTGAGGACCTAACACTAGGTGCAGAAGCCGGCGACAAAGGTCAGATTGTAGGTCTATTTATAGGAGTGATGCACAATAGGTCAATCCTTGGACACAGAAATCAGACTCGCGCTTGCTAGGGGCAGTGGGAAGGATGAGGTTTTCTTTGGGGAGGATGCCCAGGTGTTTTTGGAAGTGGCAGTGTGCCTGCACAACATTGTCAAAATTGCTAAATGACTCAAAATTGGCTTTCCCATGGTGACTTTCCCGCCGTGGGCATTTCACCTCCTCCGGAGCCACTCTCACAGTCTCAGGAAGGCCGGGTGTGTGGCGGGTCCTTGAAGCAGGGGTTCCCGGGCCTCGGGAGGCTTCCCTCCATGACCTTCTGTGCCTGCATCGGCTCACCCCTCGTGGAGGAAGTGTGGCAGCGGACACCTCAAGGTGCGGGCGGCCTCCAGCCTCTGTCCTTGTGCCGCCTTCCTTATCGGCCCAGCACCCATCAGCTGACCACTCCTGGATCATTCAAACGCAGCAGAGGGGACAGGGTCAAAAACCACCCAGGGAACGGGGGTGGGAGGGGGAACAGATAGAGCCAGCAATGCTGGCATAAGGTCCACTCCGGGACCCCGGGCACAGATTAGGTTTCCAATGGAGAATAAAAAAGACCCCACCGAACTAAGTCCACCTTGCAAATTTAATACAAAAGTTCAAAGTAAATGCCACCTTTCTGAGGAGCACCCCCCCACCCCCACCGCAAGCACTACACCCAATGTATATCCTGATTCCCTGTACTCTCCCCGCACCTCTCCCCGGGTGGGTCCTAACTAGCACCCTTGCTTCTGTTGTCCCCTCTCTACAGCCTCTTCTCTGCAGATCATCAGCCCTTAAAAGGTCAATCTGATCACATCACACCTTTCCCTCATCAGTGCCTTCCCACTGCATTTAAAATAAGTGCAAGCTCTTCTGGGGTGTGAGACTCCTTCCTGCGGTGGCTCTCAACGCTGCCCGCACTTTCGAATCACCTGGAATGGTTTTAAAAATACTGATGCTTAGCTTTCCACAGACCAGTTGAATCAGGACCTCAGAATGAGGAGATGGGAGGCTGGCTATGAATATTTTCTTTCTTTCTTTTTAAGATTTATTTATTTAAGAGTGTGCACGTCTGCATGCACTGGGGTGAGGGCGGAGCAAAGAGAGAGAATCTTCTAGCAGACTCCCTGCTGACTGCAGAACCAACATGGGGCTCCATCCTCTGACCCAGGAGATCATGACCTGAGCCAAACCAAGAGTTGGATGCTCAACCGACTGAGCCACCCAGGCACCCCACAGGCATGGATATTTTCTAAAAGCTGTAGGGCTGGTTCTCTATTGTAGCCAGAATTGAGAGCTATTGCCCTACATGGTCTAGTAGCTAGCTGCCTGCCTCTCTGAATTCTCCCTCATTGGTGTCCCCTTCATTCGCACACTCCTGCCACATTGGCCTACTTTCTGCTATGCAAGTCCAGACAAGCTCATCCTGACCCCAGGGCATTTGCACTGACTCTTGGGCTTGGAATGTCTCACCCTTAGGTCATCACTTGACTGGCTCCTTCTTGCTTCTCAGATCTGTGCTCGGCTTTCACCTTCTAACCCTTGGCCCATTTTATTTGAAGTCGTTTCTACCTTTTCCTTTTCTTCTTCAGTTGCTTTCTGTCAAGCTATCCCTTGTCCCGTTTTTCACAGCACCTGTCACCATCTGATGTAAACTTCAAAGGAGATCTGTTCACATCCTGTGTCTCATACAGGGATGTCAGTTTCGTGAGAAAAGAACACACTCAGTCTATAACTGTGCCTGGCATTCAATATATGACTGAACTCCTGCATCTCGAATTGCACGTCATTTAGACCAGGGTTATCCATCTGGCCATTGAGCTCTTGATTTGTGCCTAGTTCACAGAGAGTAAATGTTAATATATACACCAAATGTTAAAGACTTAGTATAGAAGAACATAAAGTACCTTGTTAACAGTTTATCATTTCAACATGTAATAAGTCTTTAATGTTTTTGATATATCGAGTTGAGCCAAACCAAGAGTTGGATGCTCAACCAACTGAGCCAAACGAAGAGTTTGGATATATCGAGTTGAAAATATGAAAATTAATCTCACTTGTTTTTTTTCCTTTTTGTAATGGGCTTATTAGAAAAATTTAAATTACCTGCAGATGAGATTCGATTTATATTGGCCCATAAGAAGTTGAAAGGGCAGGTCACTCTGTCCACCAGACATCCCTACCGGCCCCACAATTTCATGGCCTTGTATATGGACTTCTGGCTCCAGGAAGGTTTGGTGACCCTCACAGGTTTCTGGTTTCAGCAGACAACATCCATGGAGTTGTCAAGCTAAGGATCTTTGTCGCTTTGGCTTGAACTCCACCCCCCCTCCTCCACACCCCCCCCCCCCCGGTGTTTCCTCCCTTGCTCACCATCAGTCCCTCACTGGATTCTTCTGGAGTTTTTCCTGTAATCTCTTCCATCAACAATGGCTGCTATGCTGTTTTTGCAATCATGCTTTCTGATTTTCACCATATCTTTAAAAAGGCCCCCAAAACCAGTAAAAAAGAACCAGAGTTGCAAGCTGGATGGGACCAGAGGAGACATTTTATAAATTTTGAGACTCGACCTCAGAGAAGCTTTGCTTAAAGTCACCAGGGAGGTGATCATGGAATCCAAACTCAAGAGGATAATAAGGTCTGTAAAAGGACAAGTGATTACAAGCTGCAGCCTGTGTGCTCTGGAGACCTTTGGCAAAGGTGGTCAGACAGTTGTGAACAGATGGAGACATAAAAATACTTCTGCAAAAAAAAAAATCAAAAACTTCTGCTCCAGGACATGAGAGGAGGGTCCATCCCAAGGAGCCAAGGGCAGGGGCTGGTGCACAAAGGGGCATTCATAACAGGAAGGAGCTCAGGGAATGGTGGACATCTACCGAGAGCAGCTAATTTGACTCCTTCCAAAGCCCCATTGTGACCCTGACCACAGGACAGTGGTTTGCCCGACTTAGCTCTCTGAGGAAGTCCATCATCTTAGTATCTTAGGGAATTAGAGGATAAGACTCAAGTCTGGTGTTAAAATCCTTCCTTTGTCAGACTGGATTGGACTTCCAAGTCTGAAAAACCATGAAATAAACCCATTTATTCACTCCATGAGAACACTTGGAGAACCTACCCTGTGTTAGGCACTGCGAATATAGATTTGACCAAGACATGGTCACTTGAACCCACAAGGGAGGTCATCTGAGGACAAGGTCATGGAGAGATGGAAAGAAAGAAGCTGGGTTCTCAGTGGTCTTCTGGCTTATTCTGAATAAGCCAATCCTGTAGTTTGCCCCATGTCTGGATCTTCTTATTTTAAGGCATTGTTAGTCAAGGTTTCTAGTTGCTTGCAGCTGAAGATGTTCTGATAGGACCAGTGTTCCTGAGGTGAATTTCTACTCCTGAATGTGTCCCTGGGAGGCTTCATCATATCTCTTCTAGATCCCCATTGTCTCTGAGGGATATAAGCTATAAAAGGATATACAGGATTAAATGAAAAAGATGAAAAGACATGATTTCCCCTGGGATATCTACTTTCCATTGATCCCTTTTCTAACTCCCAGCTCACCAGTACCCCCACTCCTCATGTCCTTTTTATCCAGCCCAGATACTTCCACCTGCTATTTCAGGGCCACTCAGGCCAATTTCCTAAAACCCCACCCGTCATTTTTACTGTCTGCTGTCTTTGTACATTCATGATTTCCAGTCTCAAATAGACTTGGGGCTGGTCAGCAGTTGACTACATTTCTCTCGCCAACTCACACGCTTGCAAGGACGACTTTAAAACCCTTTATTGTTGCAAAATTCTGTTTTATCTCCTATATTGCTAAGAAAATTGGAATTATCAGTTGGGAACTCTCTTCAACTCCCACACCAAACCTACAAACCAACCTGTTTTTATACCCACCTCTTCTCCCTGTCTTTCTGTTCTTATAAGTCTCCTTTTCTTTCTAAAGCCATCCATTCCCCTTTGCTTGGATCTTACTCCTTTACCAGTCATCAATCATTTCTCACTTTTGTAAGCATTTAAAATTTTCTATTATCTTAAAAATCCTTCCTTGATCCCATGACCTATTCTAGCTATTACTTTATCTTTCACACTCTCTCCCCCCATACAAACAAACTTCTAGAAAGCTTTTATGTAGCACTTGCTACAAAACTGTGGGGATTTTTTTCAAAAGAGTTTATTTATTTATTCATGAGAGACAGAGAGAGAGAGAGAGGGAGAGAGAGAGAGAGGCAGAGACAGAGACACAGGCAGAGGGAGAAGCAGGCTCCATGCAGGGAGCCCGATGTAGGACTCCATCCAGGGTCCCTAGGATCACACCCTGGGCTGAAGGCGGTGCTAAACCACTGAGCCACCTGGGCTGCCCAGACTGTGGGGATTTTAACTGGGATTATGTTGGATCTATAGATCAAGATGGGGAGAAATGATATCTTTGAAATGTTGTCTTTAAATCCATGAATGTGGTAAAATCTTTCATTTGTTTTCATCAATTTTTCTTACTATATTTTGTGGAGCTCTTATAGAACTTTTGTTAAGTCTTAAATATTTCATATTTCTTCTTTAAAATTTTTATGTCCTGTTTCTTGCTTATATATAGAAATATAATGGGGGGCACCTGGGTGGCTCAGTGGTTGAATGTCTACCTTCAGCTCAGGTTGTTATCCCAGGGTCCTGGGATTAAGTCCCGCATCTGGCTCCCTGCTCAGTGGGGAGCCTGTGTCTCCCTCTGCCTATGTATCTGCCTCTCTCTCTGTCTCTCATGAATAAATAAATAAAATGTTTTTAAAAAAGAAATATAACTGAAACTTGTTTATTGGCTCTAGGGCAGTAATCTTACCCAATTCATTTATTAAATATGATAATGTATCTGAAGATACCTTTGGATTTTTTTCATGCACACTCTTATAGCACCTGCAAATAATACTGGTTTCTTGCTTTCCAGTCCTTGCTGACTTATGTATTTGCTCAGTACCTCTGGTGCAATGATGAATAGAAATAGTGGTAGTGTAAGAACTTGTCTCATGGGGATCCCTGGGTGGCGCAGCGGTTTGGCGCCTGCCTTTGGCCCAGGGCGTGATCCTGGAGACCTGGGATCGAGTCCCACGTCGGGCTCCCAGTGCATGGAGCCTGCTTCTCCCTCTGCTTCTCTCTCTGTGTGACTATCATAAATAAATAAAATTTTAAAAAAAATAAAAGAACTTGTCTCATGTTTTACTTTTTAAAATTGAAGTTTAATTGACATACAATATTATGTTTCATGTGTATAACCTAGTGATTCAACACTTACATATATTATGAAATATGCCTCATTGCCATCTGCCACCATACATACTTATTACAGTATTATTGACTATATTTCCTATGTTCTACTTTACATGGACTTATTTATTTTATACATGGATGTTTGTACCTCTTAATCCCTTTCATCTAATTTGCCCATCCCTCTATCACCCTCCCCTCTGGCAACCACCAGGGTGTTATCTGTTTGAATCTGTTTCTGTTTTGTTTGTTTTGTTTTATAGATTCCCCCATGTAAGTGAAATCATATGATATTTGTCTTTCTCTGACTTATTACTTATTTCACTTAGCATAATACCCTGAGGTCCATCCATGTTGCAGATGGCAAGATATTATTATTATTATTATTATTATTATTATTATGGCTGAGTGATATTTGATTGTGTACAGCAAATCTTCTTTATCCATTCATTTGTCGAGGGACAACTTCAGTTACTTCCATACCTTGGCTATTGTAAATAATGGTGCAACGAGCATAGGCGTGCCTATATCTTTTCAAATTGGTGTTTTCATTTTGGATAGATACCCAGAAGTGGAGTTACTGGATCATATGGGAGTTCTCTTTTTAATTTTTTGAGGAACAGCCATACTATTTTCTACAGTGGCTGCACCAAGTTATATTCCCACCAACAGAGCACAAAGGTTCCCTTTACTCTTCATCCTCACCATCCTAACCATGCCGATGGTATACGGTGAAATCTCATTGTGGGTTTGATTTGCATTTCCCTCATGATTAGTGATTTTGAACATCTTTTCATGTTTATTCGTCATCTGTATATCATCTTTGGAATAATGTCTGTTTAGGTTCTCTGCCCATTTTAAAAATAAATTTGTGGCTTTTTGGTGTTGAATTGTAGGACTTCTTTATATGTTTTGTGTATTAACTCCTTACTGGGTATATCATTTGCCAACATCTTCCATTCAGTAGGTTGCCTTTTCACTTTACTGATGGTTTCCTTCATTGTATAAAAAACTTTTTAGTTTGATATAGTTCTGTTTGCTTATTTTTGCTCTTAAGGAGACAGGTCCAAAAAAGTATTGCTAAGATCAACATCCAAGAGTTTTCTGCCTATGTTTTCTTTGAGGAGCTTTATGGTTTCAGATCCTACATTTAGGTCTTTAGTCCATTTTGAGTTTATTTTTATATATGGTATAAGACAGTTGTCTTGTTTCCTTGTCTGATACGTACTTGCCCAGTTTTTCCACCACCATTTATTGAAGAGACAGTCTTTTTGCCTTTTGTATACTCTTGCCTCCTTTGTCCTAGAGTAATTAACCATGTAAGTGTGGGTTTATTTCTGGGCTTTCTATTCTGTTCTCTTGATCTACATTTCTATTTTTGTGTCAGCATCATACTATCTGGGTTATTATAGTTTTGAGTATAGTTTAAAATCAGAGACCATGATACCTCCAGCTGTGTTCTTTTTTCTTAAGATTGTTTTGGCTATTTGGGGCTTTTGTGGTTCCATAAAAATTTTAGGATTGTTAGTTATTATTCTGTGGAAAGTGATATTGATATTTTGGTAGGGATTAACATGAAATCTGTAGACTAGTTTGGATATATAGACATTTTGCAATATTCTTTCAATCCATGATCATGGAATATCTTTCCATTTATTTATGTCATCTTCAGTTTCTTTCGTCTACGTCTTATAGTTATTAGAATACTGGTATTTAACCTCCTAGGTTAAATTTATTCCTATCGTATTCTTTTTGATGCAATTGTAAACAGGATTATTTTCTTAATTTCTCTTTCTGCTAGTTTGTTATTAGTGTATGGAAACCCAACAGACTTATTTCTTTTGTTATTACAGTATATTGACAAGATCACACTGATTTCATGTGTATGACGTAGTGATTTGACAAGTCTATATATTATGCTGTGCTCACCACAAGTGTAGCTCCCATCTGTCACAATACAACACTATTATAATACCATTAACTATATTCCCAATGCTGTATCTTTCATCTCTGTGACTTAATCATTCCCTAACTAGAAGTCCGTATCTCCCACGCCTACTTACTCATTTTGCCTGTTCCTGCACTTGCCTTCTCTTTGGCAACTATCAAGTTGTATTGTATGGACTGTATTATGGGTCGATTTCTGCTTTTGTTTGTTTCATATTTTAGATTCCACAGAAAAGTGAAATCATATGGTATTTGTCTTGCTCTGACTTATTTCACTTAGCATAATACCCTTGACGTCCATCCATATCATTGCAATGGCAAGATCTCATTCTTTTTTGGGGCCAAATAGTATTCCATTACATATATCTGTATATATGTGCACACACACACACACACACACACACCAACCAGATCCTTATCTACTCATAAATTGATATATACTTGGACTGCTTCCATATCTTGATGATCATAAATAATAACATAGAGGTGTTATGCAGTAAACATAGAGGTGCATATGTCTTTTCAGATTAATGTTAATATTTTCTTTTTTTAAAGATTTTATTCATTCATGAGAGACACAGGGAGAGACAGACAGAGACATAGGCAGAGCAAGGAACAGACTCCCTGTGGGAAACCCGATATGGAACTCAATCCCAGGACCCCAGGATCACGACCTGAGCCAAAGGCAGATGCTCAACCACTGAGCCACCCAAGTATCCCACATTTAGGACTTTTATCGATTTTAAGTTTATGTTTGTGTATGGTGTAAGAAAGTAGTACAGTTTCAATCTTTTTTATTTATTTATTTTTTTATTGGAGTTCAATTTGCCAACATATAGCATATCACCCAGTGCTCATCCGGTCAAGTGCCCCCCTCAGTGCCCGTCATCCAGTCACCTCAACCTCCCGCCCACTTCCCCTCCCACTACCCCTTGTTTGTTTCCCAGAGTTAGGAGTCTCTCATGTTCCGTCACCCTCTCTGATATTTCCCACTCATTTTATCTCCTTTCCCCTTTATTCCCTTTCACTATTTTTTATATTCCCCAAATGAATGAGCCCATATAATGTTTGTCCTTCTCCGATTGACTTACTTCACTCAGCATAATACCCTCCAGTTCCATCCACATCGAAGCAAATGGTGGGTATTCGTGTTTATAATGGCTGAGGAATATTCCATTGTATATACAGACCACATCTTCTTTATCCATCCATCTTTCAATGGACACGAAGGCTCCTTTCACAGTTTGGCTATCGTGGACATTGCTGCTATAAACATCGGGGTGCAGGTGTCCCTGCGTTTCATTGCATCTGTATCTTTGGGGTAAATCCCCAGCAGTGCAATTGCTGGGTCATAGGGCAGGTCTATTTTTAACTCTTTGAGGAACCGCCACACAGTTTTCCAGAGTGGCTGCATCAGGTCACATTCCCACCAACAGTGCAAGAGGGTTCCCCTTTCTCCACATCCTCTCCAGCATTTGTTGTTTCCCGTCGTGTTAATTTTCCCCATTCTCACTGGGGTGAGGTGGTATCTCATTGTGGTTTTGATTTGTATTTTCCTGATGGCAAGTGATGCGGAGCATTTTCTCATGTGCTTGTTGGCCATGTCTATGTCTTCCTCTGTGAGATTTCTCTTCATGTCTTTTGCCCATTTCATGATTGGATTGTTTGTTTCCTTGCTGTTGAGTTTAGTAAGTTCTTTATAGATCTTGGATACTAGCCCTTTATCTGATAGGTCATTTGCAAATATCTTCTCCCATTCTGTAGGTTGTCTTTTAGTTTTGTTGACTGTATCCTTTGCTGTGCAAAAGCTTCTTGTCTTGATGAAGTCCCAATAGTTCATTTTTGCTTTTGTTTCTCTTGCCTTCATAGATGTATCTTGCAAGAAGTTGCTGTGGCCAAGTTCAAAAAGGGTGTTGCCTGTGTTCTCCTCTAGGACTTTGATGGAATTTTGTCTCACATTTAGATCTTTCATCCATTTTGAGTTTATCTTTGTGTCTGGTGTAAGAGAGTGGTCTAGTTTCATTCTTCTGCACGTGGCTATCCAATGTTCCCAGCACCATTTATTGAAGAGACTGTCTTTTTTCCAGTGGATAGTCTTTCCTGCTTTGTCGAATATTAGTTGACCATAGAGTTGAGGGCCCATTTCTGGGTTCTCTATTCTGTTCCATTGATCTATGTGTCTGTTTTTGTGCCAGTACCACACTGTCTTGATGACCACAGCTTTGTAGTGCAACCTGAAATCCGGCATGGTGATGCCCCCAGCTGTGGTTTTCTTTTTTAATATTCCCCTGGCTATTTGGGTCTTTTCTGATTCCACACAAATCTTAAGATGACTTGTTCCAACTTTGTGAAGAAAGTCCATGGTATTTTGATAGGGATTGCATTAAATGTGTAAATTGCCCCAGGTCGCATTGACATTTTCACAATATTAATTCTTCCAATCCATGAGCATGGAATATTTTTCCATCTCTCTGTGTCTTCCTCAATTTCTTTCAGAAGTGTTCTGTAGTTTTTAGGGTATAGATCCTTTACCTCTTTGGTTAGGTTTATTCCTAGGTATCTTATGCTTTTGGGTGCAATTGTAAATGGGATTGACTCCTTAATTTCTCTTTCTTCAGTCTCATTGTTAGTGTATAGAAATGCCACTGATTTTTGGGCATTGATTTTGCATCCTGCCGCACTGCCGAATTGCTGTATGCGTTCTAGCAATCTTGGGGTGGAGGCTTTTGGGTTTTCTATGTACAGTATCATGTCATCTGCAAAGAGGGAGTGTTTGCCTTCTTCTTTGCCAATTTGAATGCCTTTTATTTCTTTTTGTTGTCTGATTGCTGAGGCTCAGACTTCTAGTACTAACTTGAATAGCAGTGGTGAGAGTGGACAACCCTGTCATGTTCCTGACCTTAGGGGAAAGGCTCCCAGTGCTTCCCCATTGAGAATGATATTTGCTGTGGGCTTTTCATAGACGGCTTTTAAGATGCTGAGGAATGTTCCCTCTATCCCTATACTCTGAAGAGTTTTGATCAGGAATGGATGCTGTATTTTGTCCAGTTTCAATCTTTTGCATGTAGCTATCCAATTTTTCCAACACCATTTACTGAAGAACTGTCTTTTCCTCATTGCATATTCTTGCCTCCTTTGTTATAGATTAATTGACCATATAAGCTTGGGTTTGTTTCTGGGCTTTCTATTCTGTTCCCTTGATCTACATGTCTACTTTTGTGCCAATAACATACTGTTCTGATATTGTGGTTTTGAATGCCTTTTTAAAAAAGATTTTATTTATCCATAGACACACACACATACACACACAGAGGGGAGAGGGGCAGGCAGAGGGAGAAGCAGGCTCCATGCTGGGAACCCGATGTGGGACTCTATCCCAGGTCTCCAGGATCACACCCCAGGCTGCAGGCGGTGCTAAACCGCTGTGCCACCGGGGCTGTCCTTGAATGCCCTTTACTTCTTTTTTTTCTCCAATTACTGTGGCTAGAACTTCCACTTCTGTGTTGAATAAAAGTGGTGAGAGTAGACATCCTTGTCTTGTTCCTGATCTTAGAGAAAAAGCTCTTGGTATTTCACCAATAAGTATGGTGTTAGCTGTGGGTTTGTCATATATAGCTTTTATAACATTCCCTCTATAACATTTTGCTGAGTTCTTATAGTGAGTGGATGTTGAATTTTAAGTGCTCTTTCTCACCTATTGAGAAACGATTTTTATCCTTCATTTTTTAATGTGGTGTATCATGTTTGATTTGTGGATATTGAAACATCCTTGCATCTCTGGAATAAATCCCACTTGATCATGGTGAATAGTTCTTTTAACGTACTGTTGAATTTGGCTTGCTAATATTTGGTTGAGGATTTTTACATCTATGCTCATCAGGGATTATTGACCTATTGTTTTCTTTCTTCATAGTGTCTTTGTCTGGTTTTGGTATCAGGGCAATGCTGGCCTCATAAAATGAGCTTGTAAGCATTCCTTCCTTTTCAGTGTTTTGGAATAGTTTGAGAAGGATAGATGTTAACCCTTCTTTAAATCTTTAGTGGAATTTTCCTGCAATGCCGTCTGGTCCTGGACTTTCATTTGTTGGGAGTTTTTTGATTACTGATGCAATTGTGTTACTAGTAATTGGTCTGTTCAGATTTTCTATTTCTTCCTGATTCAGTTTTGGAAGAGCATATATGTCTAGGAATTTATTCATTTCTTCTCCTAGGCTTTCCAGTTTGTTAGCATATTTGTTCATAGTAGTCCCTTATAATCCTTTGTATTGCTGTGGTGTTGGTTTTTACTTCTCCTCTTTCATTTCTGATTTTGCTTATTTTGGGTCCTCTTTTTTCCTTGATAAGTATGGATACAGGTCTATCAATTTTGTTTATCTTTCCGAAGAACCAGCTTTTGGTTTTATTGATCTATTGTTTTTTAGTCTCTATGTTATTTACTTCTGCTCTGATCTTTATTATTTCCTTCCTTCTACTAATCTTGGACTTTGTTTGTTCTTGTTCTAGTTCCTTTAGGTGCAAGGTTAGATAGATTGTTTATTTGAACTTTTTGTTGTTTCGTGAAGTAGGTCTGTATTGGTATAAATTTCCCTCTTAGAATTGCTTCTGCTATGTTCCAAAGATTTTGGACTGTTGCATTTTCATTTTCACTTGCTTCAAGGTATTTTTTTATTTCCTCTTTGATTTCTTCATTGACCCATTGGTGGTTTAGTAGCATCCACGTGTTTCAAGTTTTTTCTTGTGATTTTTAGTTTCATACCACTGTGACTGGAAAGATGCATAATATGATTTTTAATGCATTCTGCTATCCTGTGTTTTGTGATTAGAGCATTCAGACTATTTACACTTAAAGTAATTATTAATAGGTATGCACTTATTGCTGTTTTGTGACTTGTTTTCTGGTTGTTTTCGTAGTCTGTTTCTTCTCTTGCTCTTTTTCCTTGTGATTGGTGTTATATTTGGCTTTCCTTTTCTTTCTTTCTTTTTCTCTCTTTTTCTTTCTTTCTTTCTTTCTTTCTTTCTTTCTTTCTTTCTTTCTTTCTTTCTTTCTTTCCTTCCTTCCTTCCTTCCTTCCTTCCTTCCTTCCTTCCTTCATCTATTGTAGGCTTTGTCTTTGTGGTTACCATGAAGTTCACATATAACATCCTAAGTATATAGCAGTCTATATTAAGTTCATGGTCACTTAAGTTAAAGCACATTCTAAAAGAACCTTTCATTCTCTGCCTCTATTTTAAGTATATGACATCATGTTACATCTTTTTATTTATATGTTTCCTACTTATGGCCTTTTCTTTTCTACTTAAAGTATTCCCTTTAATGTTTCTTGTAAGGCTGATTTAGTGGTGATGAACTCCTTTAACTTTTGTTCTCTAAGAAACTCTTTATCCGGGATCCCTGGGTGGCTCAGCGGTTGAGCCTCTACCTTTGGCTCAGGGCATGATCCTGGAGTCCCGGGATCGAGTACCACATCGGGCTCCCTGCATGGAGCCTGCTTCTCCCTCTGCTTGTGTCTCTGCCTCTCTCTCTCTCTCTCTCTCTCTCTCTCTCTGCCTCTCTCTCTCTGTATCTCATGAATAAATAAATAAAATCTTTTTTTTAAAAAAGAAACTCTTTATCTTTCCTTTATTCTGAATGATAATCTTGCTGGATAAAATATTCTTGGTTGTAGGTTTTTCTCCTTTCTGCACTTTGAATATATCATGCCATTCCTTTCTGTCCTGAAAAGTTTCTGCTGAAAAATTAGCTGGTAGTCTTATGGGGTTTCCTTTGTACCTAACTATTTGCTTCTGTCTTGCTGCATTTAAAATTCTCTTTAATTTTTGACATTTTAATTATCTTGTTGTGGTGTGGACCTCTTTGGGTTCATCTTCTTTGGAACTCTGCTTCCTGAACCTGGATGTCTGTTTCCTTCCACAGGATAGGGACATTTTCAGCTACTATTCTTTAAATATGATTTCTATCCCTTCTTCTCTTCTCTTTCTGGGACTCCTATAATGTGAAAGTTTGTTCACTCAGTGTTTTCCATGAGGTCCCTTAACCTATTCCTAGTTTTTGAAAATTCTTTTTTTTCCTTTTGATCTTCATTTGGGTGCTTTCAAGTACCCTGTATTCCATATCACTGCATTCCTCTGAATCTGCTAATCTACGTTCGATTCCCTCTAGTGTATTTTCATTTCATTAATTGTATTCTTCATCTCTGATTAGTGCTTTCTTATATTTTCTACCTCTTTGCTAAAATTCCCACTGAGTTCTTCCACTCTTTTGTTCAGTATAGTGAGTATCTTTATGGTCATTACTTTAAACTATTTATTGGGGACATTGTGTATCTCTGTTTCATGTAGTTCTTATTTGGAGGTTTTGTCTTTTTCTTTCATTTAGAGCATATTCTCCTGTATCCTCATTTGCTTGACTTTCTGTATTTGTTTCTGGGCATTAGGCAATATTGTTACTTTTCTCCTAAACTCAAAAGAATGGTCTTATGTATGGTTGTTCCCTGTGTAGCCCTGTGTGTGTCTAGTGGCTCTGGCTGGAGCTTTGGCTGGTGTAGGCTGGGGGGTCCTGGGGCACTCTGTGCTGGGGCTGCCATGGTGGGATGTTCAGACCTGAAATGGGCATAAGGCAGGGTGGTCCTAGGGCTTTCCATTTAGAGTGCTCTGGCAGGACAACTGAAGCTGAAGTGGATAAAAACCAGGGGGTCCCAAGGCTCTCTGTGCAAAGGGCATCCTGGCAGGACAGTTAAAGTGGGTATAAGCTGGGATATCCTGGGGCTCTCTCTACAGGGGATACCCTAGTGGGACAGCTTGAGCTGTGTCAGGCAAAAGAAAGGGGGGATCTGTGAGGGGATACCCTGTTTGGCAGCTGGGGCTGAGGTAGGGCACAAACTGTAGGGGTCTTGAGGTGTTACATGCAGGGGGCATCCTGGTAGGATAGCTGTTGCTGAAGTGGGTCTGAGCTGGGATGATCCTATGGCTCTCTTTTTATAAGGCACCCTGAAAGGATGGCTGGAGCCTAAGTGGGTGCAAGCTGGGTGTCCCCAGGGTGGTTAGGTCCAGGGGGCACCCTGGTGGGCTGGCTGGAGTCAAGGTGGGGCCAAGGGGTCCTAAGTTTCTCAGTGCAGGGATCGCCCTGGTAGGGTGGCTGAAACCAAGGCAGGAATGGGTCAAGAGGTACACAGGGGGTGGCCTGGTGGTGTGGCCAAAGCTGAAACAGGTATGAGCCAGGAGGTCCCAGAATGCTCTGCACCTGTGGTGCCTTAGTAAGCCATCAGGAACCAAACTGGTACAAGTCTGGTGTTCTGGTGAGGTTTGCACCTGTGTCATCTTGGTGAGATGGCCAGAGCTATAGTGAGTGCTGACCAGGGGTGTCCAGAGAGTGCCCTGCTGAGTCCACCTCGGTGGCATCACTGGGGCTCACTAAGGTGGCTGGCGGTTATGGCCTCCAGACCCTATTCCCATCTGTGCTATCAAGGTGGATGGGGAACCTAACCATGGTGCTCACCAGCCCCTCCAACCTGGAGAGTTCCAACATCTCCTCCATCCTTTGGCAGGGTTCTAGGGCTGGTTCCTTTATATCCTAGTTGTCCTTTTAAACCACAGCTTTTTTTATTTTCCTGTGCCCAGGGCAGAAGAATGTGCCCAGAGTCCCTCAGTACTGTCCCTCCCCACTGCAGTTCTCAGCATTAGGGTCTCCCACCCCTCATCACCTTGTTTCTGTCTCTTGACATTCTCTATGGGGTCTGTCCCTGGTTGTGCATAAGCATTCAGCCAGTCCCCAGTTCTTCAGGAGGAACTGTTCTTCAAGAAGATTTGGATTTGGTGTGTTTACGGAGGAGATGAGTTCAGGGTCATCCTGTGTTGCCATGTTGGGCCAGAATGCCTTTCTTTATTACTGGTTTTAAGTAATGTAATTATGATACCCTTTGGCATGGTCTTCTTGATTCTTTTTCCTGGGCTTTGTTGAGCTCTGGACTTGGGGTTTGCATCATTTTTGGAAAATTTGACCATTATTTCTACAAATAATATTTCTGTCCTCTCTCTACTTTTCCAATTACCTGTGTTTTGTTTACTCAGGTCACCGATATTCTTTTTCATTTTGGTTTTTTCATCTAATATTTCCACTAACTTTTGATACTTTCTATTGCAATGCCTTCAAGTTCACAAATCGTTTCTTTGGCATAGTCTAAGTTCCTTATTGAATCCTAGCCAGTGTTTATTTCAGACTTTGAAGTTTTCATTTTTAGAGTTTGATCAGGTTCTCTTTTACCTTTTCACTGTAAAGTATAACATGAGTTATACTTTCCTGTTTCTTTGCATGCCTGGGAATTTTTATTGGATGCCAGACATTATGAATTTTACCTTTCTGGGTGCTGGATATTCCACATTCTCCTGAATGTTCTTTAATTTTGTTCTGGGATGCAAACAACTTAGAAAAAGGTTTATGCTGTTGAGGCTTGCTTTGAGTTAGCTGAGGGCATCATAACCTTTAGGGCTAAATTTCTCCATACTACTGAAGCAGTGCTCTTCTGAGTCCTCCATCTGATATATCATGAATTTTAAGACTTTCTCTTTTGGCTTATTGGGAACATAGACTTCTAGTCCTGTGTGAGCTCCAGTGGTTATTTTTCTCTTGGAGTGGTGCTTTCTGCAGCCTCAGGTAATTTTCTCAAATGAATGCATTGATTCATTCTCAGCTGAAGACTCAAGGAGGACCCTCTGTGGGTCATTGGACCCCCCATCACCTGTGCAGCTCTTTCCCCTCTGCTACTCTGCCCTACAAACTCTAGCTGTGAGGGGCTCCCTAGACTCCTAGCTCTGTCTCCTCAATTCCCAAAACTACCAGACGTGGGTAGTGGGTCCCCAACCCTGCACTGTGCACTGGAAAAGCTTGGGCAATGATAGGGCCCATTTGTTTGTTTCCTGTCTCTCAGGGATCCTTGTTATGCATTGCCTGATATCTGAAAACTATTATTTCCTTTCTTCCTCTCAGTTTTTTTTTCTTATTAAAGCTGGGAGGATAAATCTAGTGTGTATTACTCTATCTGGGGCAGAAACAGAAGCTCAACTAGATTTTAAGACCTTAAAACATTAACTACTCTTTTGAGCTCAATGGTTATTGCCATTCTACTTCTTACAATGAATTGTCCCAAACTTGGCCCAGTATTCTAAACAACATACAGTAATTTGAGCTAAAGCCCTTTTTAAAAATTTCATTGCTTTTAAAGCTGTAGGTACAATAGTTCCATACTGGACTTCCTGAATATGCTGTTAGATTAATTCAGTGTTGATTGATTGCTTGCTGTGCAATAGGTCCTATTCTCAGTATTGGGAATATAGCTGTGACAAAGCCATATTAGAATTCTTGTCCTTCTGGAATTTACATTCCAGTGAAAGATGGATAGACTTGACCATGTAATAGCTAACATTTATTGAGTGATTGCTATGTGCCAGGAATTAACTAGGTTATATTTATTTATTTATTTATTTATAAAATAAATATAACTATGTGTGTGTATTCTATCCTTAAAACATATATACACACACATATATATCCTCAAAATATATACATATATATGTATATGTATATTCTATCCTTAAAACAACCCTTTGTGGTAGGTATTATTCTCATTTTATAAAGAAAAAGAGAGGTCAGTTACATGCCCAGAGTGGCAAAGTTGGTAGGAGATAGAGCTGAGAGTGAATTTTTGCTGTTTCAGAGGCTAAGCACCTGCTGTACTACCTCTCTGTATATGGTTAACTCAGATGATTTCTGGGGTTGACTCATCTCAGTTATGATTTTTGACTTCAGGCCTCCATTAGCATACAACTTCACCAAATCAAGGTCAGTTGCTCCAAATGATGCAGAAATCAGACCAATCTCTCATTGTTTTCTATTTTCTTGCTAGTAAATATGGTGTCAGCTTGGGAGAGGTCTTGTCCCAAAGCCATTTAAGAGATGCTCAGAGTGTTGGGATCTAATCTCCCCTTGCCTTTATTACCTCCACAAGAGGTCCTAATTGGTGCCATCTTGTCCCTTCTTGGAAAGACAACTCTCCATCCCCTTAAAGTATCAAGTGAGCTGAGTGAGCATTCCTTCTAAAACAAATGCTAGCTTTTATGCCATGAATTATAAGCTGGGGCTTCTTGGTCCAGTATTTTACAAGAGGTGCAGGCAGGCTCCTGGCACAGCTCTTCCACTCAAGATAGCTATTGTCACACCTTGGGATGAGTCAGGTCAAGAGTATTAAAACTGAGATAAAAAAAAAAAACTGAGATCCTTAGCATTTGATTCTGGGTAGGAATCACTTATGTCACGCTGAGTTGTGACAATGTTTGAAGAAAGATACCGCTTGAATTCAACTGACAACTTTAAAGTTATGGGTCCTGTGCTGTGTTTTATTTTGCTTGGTCTACCTGATTCAGACCACAAGCTTCTTGGAAGACAAATTCAATCAACATTCAGTTAAGGAGAATTCCAGGAAAGGGTACCTTCCATATTGTCTGCCATGTACATTGCTATAGCTGGTACATTCTTGTTAGTTTATACTGGCTGTTTAAAAATCCTAAATCTAAAAACATATAAATAATTACATACTATTTGGTTATAAGTTATATATAAATCACATGGTTATAAACCAATTAAAATAAAAGGTACTAAAGATAGTAAAACTATTTTGGACACTATTGTCAACATAATGTGATGTGTTGGTCTGATGATTTATTTTATGAAATGTCAAAATAACTTTTGGGCTCAGAAAGTCACTCTAAATCTGTAACTTTTGTTTGAGGATTGTAATTTTAATGACTGTATATGACTTAGCACAGCTTTTGGCCAATAACCACAAGTCTCTCCCTTCTCAAGTGTGGATATTTTAGCCCAGATTTAAAGGAAATATCAATATTTGGCTGGGGAGTAAGGTTTGGTTTATTATTTGCACAGTGAGCATATTTTTTAAAAATTCTATGTTTTAAATCAGGAGCACAGAAACTCTTGGGTTTATTTCTTACTGCCCTCTTTGGGTTATTCACTCCTGTGTTTAGAGGAAAAAATTTGGAGAAATAGCTGTCCAAATGTGTGATTCCTTGGTCTGCCAGGGCTGGGCGCACAGCAGGTGCTCCCAGGACATCTACAGGTTGTCCAGGGGGTTTGCAAGGGCATGGGAAGGGGCCCGCCCTGTCTAGACATTGCGCTAGCATCACTGCCAGTGTCCAGCTGGCTCTAGCCACCTGGGCCAGTCCAGATCTTTCCAGTTCTCTGTGGCAGATGCTGCCTGTTGGTGACATAGTTGCCTCTAAAACTTGGAGAGGAAGGAAACTAGGACCCAGCTCGTGCCATACAACCTGTGGAGCCCTGAGGAGGAGCAAGGAGCACGTGCTCTGGGGCATCTCCAGGAGTAAATGTAGGGTTAGGCTCCCAGGCATCTTAGCCTCTTCTCATCCTTGTCTGGGGTCTGTGTGATGTAGGACAAGAGCTCTGCATGCACGTTGAAGACCTCAGATTCTGTTCCTAGCTCGTCATTGGACAAGTAGTTTCCTTCCCTGTAAACACTAGGGTTAGGCTAATGAATGATCTGTAAGGTCCTTTGAGGACACACATTCTATGTTCTATGATTTCCTACTTCTCGGTGATTTTCTTTTAATTTTCTGTCCTGGCTCTGGGAGCCAAGCAGTGCTGTCTGTGATTGGACACAGAGTGAGGGGGTGGACGGAGGGTGGGGAGCTCCTCCCTCCCCTGGCTCTCACTGTCCCTCTTCTCCCATCCTCTCTCTTTCTCCAGGGTTGGAAGCACTACAGAAATCTCACAACTTGGAATATCCCTCAGCAACTTATGAGGCTTGTTATGTGAATTAGTGAATGAGGCATGGCTCCCCCCCGCCAAAGACAGCTCTTAGTTAGATACCTGTTGGGGTGTCCAGGGAAGTGCCAGGCGCTTCAGGTGAATTTGGCCAGGATTGTGGTGACTCAGGAAGCTGGCTCCTGGGGAGGGACTGGTGTGTGTGTGTGTGTGTGTGTGTGTGTGTGTGTGTGTGTGTGTGTGTTTCCTTCCCTGTAACTGAGCCAATGACACAGCCTGGGCCAGAGGCCAGCCACTGTTGGGGCTGAGGTAAACACCTTGAGACACTTTGTCAACAGAGCCTAAGCCCTGTCAGCGTGTGGACTGGGAGGCATAATCAGGTCGCACAATAGCCCAGGGAGGGTTGGCGTTCATCCACCTAGGGTACTTAGTTTTGTCTCTAAAAGCTGAGCCTAATCCTTTTAGCCCTAGCCTCTCAGTGCCTCCAGGGGAGGAAGGTAATGCCTCCCTAGGCTCAGTGAGGTTATGTAACTGGTTCCAGGTCCCAGAAGAGGGCCAGGCCGGCCTGTGTTCTTTCTGTACTGGGAAGGCGGCAGCAGGGGTGGGGGGCTTGCCGTGCCTGCTGGATCTTTTTGGGGAACTTCCTGGCTGGCTGGACACCTTCCCCCAGGTCCCCTGCATGCCAGAGCCCCTCTCCACATCCGGCCCCATCCCTCTCCTTCCTTATTCTCATACATTCCCAGAGAAGCTCATCCCCCCATGGTTCCCAGTATACCTAGCTTCCAGCTCAGGCCTCTCTGCGGGCTCTAGACGCAACACCTCCTCTCAGGGGTCAAGGTCAGCGTAGGGCAGAGGAGTTAAGGACACAGGCTCTGAAAACTACATCATGACTCCTACAATAACCTTCAACACCCTGCCTCGTTTCTCAGCTGGAGAAGGCTATGGTAACAGCACCCTTCTCAGAGGGCCGGTGTGAGTCTAAATGAAATAATTCATGCAAAGCTCCTAGATCAGCGCCTAGCAGCCAGTATTTTCTCTTCCTTGTTCCCTCCTCTCCAGCCTGCCCCTGCCCAGTCTTCCCTGTTCCGATGAACGACCCCATGGTGACCCCATCTTCCTGGTCCCCGTCTAGGCCTCGCCTGTATCCAGGCGCCTCCAGGCCCAAGTGCCCCCCCCCCCATTCTTGCTGCCACTGTGTTCGCTCAGGCCCTTTATTTCTCTGTTTTGTATCGCTCAGGCTGCCGGCTGGGCTCCTTACCTCCAGTCTCACTTCTTCCAGCCCAGTACAACCACCAGATCCAGCCCCGTCCCTGCCTGGCAGCTACAGGACCAAGCCCACCCTCCGGGGTGCACCCTGCCTGCCAACATCTGGCCTGTGCCCACCTTTCTGGCCGCAGGTCAGCACATGTTCCCACGTAGCAGCCACGCCAAACCCCAGCCCCTGCTCCCATCCCCTTCCATCCCCCGTTTATGCGGTTCCTTCTTCCTAGAACACCTTCCCTACGCCCCTCCTCATCTGCCCGATGCCTGCTTTTCCTCCAAGACCATAATAGTAATAGATACATTTACAGAACCTAATAGCCAACGTGATATGCTTTATAGGTGTTAATTCGTGTCATCTTTTCCACGACCCTATGGAGTAGGTACATCTATAGAGTGAGGAAACTGAGGCACGGAGAGGCTAATAAGTTGACTGAGCTCCTAGAACAACTGGAGAGTCTGGGCGCAGACCAACGCAGACAGCTCTAGAATGTGTGCCTGAGCAGCACAACATGCTTCAAGGCCCTCTGGGGCCCCATCTCCCAGGGAAGCCCCCCATCTCTCCAGGACTCCGGTGCTGCTGCCTCTTACAGGCTGCTGTACGTTTGTCACAGCCTTGGTCAGATTGTTGTCTCCTGTGAACCTCTGGACAGAAAAGACCAAAATGCATTCATTTCTGCTTCCTCGGTGCCCTTAGGCCTTGGCACTGGGCAGCCCCCCCCCCACCAACATATTCACTGCATAAAAACATAAGAGCGTTTTTATGAGTGAGCGTCATCTGTGGGGCTGCCCTCGTATTTTCACCAACCTTTGGGCCTTCGTTTCTAAGACTTATCTGGGACTTGCCTCTTCCAAGAAGCCTTGCCCACATCCTCCCTCTCTCCTTTGGTTTGAAGGGTTTGTCTCCCTTGCCCGGGACCATGTATGTGGGCGGTCAGCTCTTGGTTGGGCCTGCTGATGGCAAAGGAGCCACAAGGAGCCAGCAGACTCGGGAAAAGGCCTGGTTCTCTTCAGTCTGGGGAGCGGAAGCTGGAGGCCTCAGGTCACGTCCTGTCCGGCTACCAGGACAGCAGAGTGAAGAAGCGTGTGGGGCTGAAGGGGGAGACAGCCCAGGGGTGGGTTCTGTTAGGATGTCCGTCTGCCGCCACAGCCACCCCAACTGAGATGACAGGGTCACAGGGAATCCAAGAGTAGAACCAGGGGCCATCCTGCCCCAAGAGGACTATAATCAAGGAATGTTACAGAACAAAGGAAAATGTCTTTCTCATGGTATTTATTCTGAAACCAGAACTGAGAGTGGAATTGGGCAGAGCATTTTGAGGGTGATGCGAAGTTCCCACAGACCCCAGAAACTTCCTGCAGCCCAGCAGCCTGTGTTTCAGGGGCACTGATTGGTAGCCGGGGGGCAGTCTCACCAAGACTCCGGGAGCTAGGGGTCCTGCCCTCTGTGCAGAGGAAACTGAGTCAAGAACCAGGTTGCCCACCCCCAGTTGTCTGTCTCTAAGGCCAGGCCCTTGGGATCTGGACGCGCGTCTTCCCTTCGGTCTGTCCAGCAAGTGGGACACACCCGCAGCTCCCGGAAGGAACTGAGGTCTGTGGGCTTCGGCCGAGTGGGCTCCTTCCTCCAGGAAGCATCCCTCTTAAATGTGTGTTGTTTCCAGGTGCTTCCTGCAGCCTCTACCCCACACTTCCTGAGGAAGCTGAAGCCCAGAGAGGGCTTGGAACATTCTCTCAGCCACCTAGAGAGAGCCATTTTGGTGTGGATGTGTCAAAATGGCCCTGTCCACATGTAAAATCCCCTGTCCCACAGCCCTCCCTTAATCCTAACCCCCACCTCAGTCCCCGTACCCCATCCCTGACTTCCTCACCTCCCTCTGCCCCGGCTTGACCCCTCAGATCTCAGGTGATCGGGGCAGGGGCAGGGAGAGGATAAATCACTTGCACGTACTTTGCAATTTTTCAAAAGCAAAATGTTTAGAGTGCACATGTGGCTGTTTTGCTTTGAGGTGGCATCAAAATGTCCCCAGCGCAGGTCTTCTTCCAAAACATAGATGCTTGGGGTTTTCCTGGGGGAGGTGCCCCCGCAGAAGGTGGGGTTCCCTGGTCACAGCAGCCTCGGATCAGGCCTGGCCACAGTTGGGCTGGGAAGTCCGAGTTCCCTACCCCTGGGCCCTGCTGGCTCCCTTCTTGACAACGGGAGGGGTGCTAAGAAAGAATCCTGCAGGACACAGAGCTGGGCTCCGTGTACACAGCACAGGCCACCCCTGGGGCCCAGGCGGGGGCCTCGGTGAGTTCAGCCCATCCGGGTGGCATCCACAGGGCCTGGAGGGAAGCCCTTAGTGGGGTTTGGACCCAAGCTGGTTGAGCTCAACCAGCTCCAGCTTTGTCACTTACCACCCAGGTGACTCTGGATCAACCCCTTAACTGCCCTGAGGCTCATGTCCCCATTCATAATGTGGGACAAATATGCCTTAGCTACAAGTGTGCTGTGAGAGTGCAATACCAGTGTGTCATTATTGCTGCTTGCCTTTCAGTCTCCTAGTTCCTCCGGCCCACGCACTCCACGCTCATCCTCACCCCTGTCCCCACCGCATTGACCTGGTATCACAGCAGACGAATAGCAGACTTTATTTCCCTGGAAGACCTTCTGTAGAACAGTGGCTTTGACTGTGGATGATCACTAGGTGGTCTTACCACAGTGTGTCTGTGAGCTGGGCCACAGTGCTCTAGAACTCACAAGTTCTGTTGGGACCGCAGCACCAGTACGGGGTGTTCCTCATGCCGAGCCCAGAGCCGCGCACCTGGCAGGCATGTGAGAAGATTGATGAGTTATTGAATGAATGGATGGAGGTGGAAATGAAGATCCAGTTAAGGGAAGTCCCTGGACTCACAACTTGCAACTGGCTCTGCTCTACTGAGCCTGTTTTGGAGCAGAGTATTAATCCCTCCTACATCTCCCACCGCTGGTCTGCCCAGGACATCATGCAGAACCTTTGGCGTTGGTCTCCCCACCACCCTGTCACCTGCACCCTCTGCCAGAACCCCTACTTTTCCTGCACACGTTTCCTGGTTCCTTAGCTGCTGTCTGGTGTCTTCATCGGCATGAAGTGGAAGGGTGATGGCGTGTGGGTATGTTTAACTCCCAGATAATGTATTTCTGGAGGAATGTGGACCATGAGTGCTTAGGTCCCCTCATGGGCATAATGAGGGGTTGGACCTGATGGCTTCTGACACCCTGTCCTTCTCTGGCATCCTATGGTGCTGTCACTCCTGGACACCATTGTTTCTGTTTGGACTGATGAATTATGCACCATGTCAGCATAATTCAAAAGATAGAGTAGGCTCCTCATATGTCCTTCCAGGGACAGTCCAGCATATGTATACCCAGAATGAAGCTTGAAGCTGTGGGCCAGATTGGGTCAACTCTTGTTTGGTTGTTTTTGATGCTGGTATGCTATTGTTTAGATGCCTCATCATTTACTTATTCAGTCCTTCCACCCACATCCCCCTCCCTGATATTTAGGCTTAAAAATAATGCTGCAATGCATATCCTTGTATATGTATCTCTGAGCACATGTACAATTATAACTGTAAAAATCCTAGAAGCAGAACTCCTGGTTCAAAAGATAGATGGCATTTCAATTTGTACTGATATGACCAAATTGCCTTTCAATGATATTTATGATTTATACTTCCACCCACAATAGTGTCCATCTCTCCACAAACCAGTACCTATGATATTTAGGAAATCATAAGTTTGTAGTAGATGAGTTTTCCCAAGTGGAACATAACCTATATAACTGCCTTCTAGGTCAGAAGTAGCATATTAACAGCATCCCAGAGCCCCCTCCCCATGTTTTTTTGTCACTACTCACTGTTCTGTCACTACTCACTGTTCTGTCTAGTCAATATCTGACTTTTAATACCATAAGGTTAATTTTGGTTGTACTAGACTTTTACATGGAATTAAATAGTTCGTCATCTATTGCTTCTGGTTTTTCATGCTCAGCATATATGAAACTCATCTATGTTCTTGTGTGTGGCGACAGCTCAACCATTTTCATTACTGCTGTTTAAAAATACAGGATAACTTATTTGTTCATTCTGCTGGTAACAGACATTTGGGTGATTTTAGTCCGGGGACATTGAGAATAGTGCTGCTATGTATATTCTTATACCTGCCATGTAGGACAACTGTACTAATTTCTTGGGTATTTCTATGAGTAGAACGGCTGGGTATAAGAGAACATGTTTATGTTTAGCTTTCTGGTGTTGTAAATAAAATTGAGAGCTCCAGCTGCTCCGGATCCTCTCCAGGACTTGGTATTGACAGACGTTTTCAACTTTAGACATTCTGTAGGAGATGGAAGTGGTTTCTCACTGTGGTTGTAATTTTCATTCTCCTGATGACTACTGTATTTGAGCCCTGTTTTATATTATTTTGGCCATAAAAACCTTTGTGAAGTATCTCTTCAAGTCTTTTGTTATTTTTCTTTCTAAAAACTGATTTGAGGAGTTCTTTATATATCCTGGACATGAGTTTTTTGTCAGATGTAAATATTGCAAATGTTGTCTCCCATTCTGTGAATTACCTGTTCATGTTCAAGACATCTTGCCTACTTTGAGGTCATGAAGATAGTTTCCTGTGTTATTTTCTAGAGGCATTATGCATCTTTTCCTCAAGACCTGAGCTGAAATGTCCACAATAGCCAAACTGTGGAAGGAGCCTCGGTGCCCATCGAAAGATGAATGGATAAAGAAGATGTGGTTTATGTATACAATGGAATATTCCTCAGCCATTAGAAACGACAAATACCCACCATTTGCTTCAACGTGGATGGAACTGGAGGGTATTGTGCTGAGTGAAGTAAGTCAGTCGGAGAAGGACAAACATTGTATGTTCTCATTCATTTGGGGAATATAAATAATAGTGAAAGGGAATAGAAGGGAAGGGAGAAGAAATGGGTAGGAAATATCAGAAAGGGAGACAGAACATAAAGACTCCTAACTCTGGGAAATGAACTAGGGGTGGTGGAAGGGGAGGAGGGTGGGGGGTGGGGGTGAATGGGTGACGGGCACTGAGGGGGGCACTTGAAGGGATGAGCACTGGGTGTTATTCTGTATGTTGGCAAATTGAACACCAATAAAAAATAAATTTATTATTAAAAAAAAAGACCTGAGCTGAGATCAAGCTGAGATCAGATGCTTAACCAACTGAGCCACTCGGGCACCCCAAGAAGCTTTATATATCTTTCATATTTAGATCTCTATTCCACCTGGAAATCTTAAGTTCGATGGAAAATAGGAATTAAGAATAATTTTTCCCTCTGTAGATATCCTTTTGACTAGGTATTTTTATTGAAAAGATCATCCCTTCTTTATTGCTCTGCAGTATTGTCTTTCTCATAGAATGGGTGTTCTTGTATGAGTGAGTTGATTTCTGGACAGTCTTTTCTGTTTTATTGGTCTATTTGTCTATCTTTACACAATATTATGCTGTAATAATTTATATTTAGCACTCTTCTACA
The DNA here is from genome assembly GCF_905146905.1 of Nyctereutes procyonoides. NCBI lineage: Eukaryota > Metazoa > Chordata > Mammalia > Carnivora > Canidae > Nyctereutes > Nyctereutes procyonoides. Next base: position 49,574,564 of record NW_026575049.1, on the reverse strand, counting down.
TCTTTTAGATCTATTCCTGGATATTGTATTTTTATTGGTTGAGTACATATTTAAAAGTGTCCTTTTCAATTATTTTAGTATATAAAAACATAATTGTTTTTATATATGTTTAAATTTAGCAATCTGAAGATTTTTTTTTGCATTTTCTATATACACAATCATGCAGACTGTAGATAATGACAGGGTTTTTTTCCTTTCTAATCCTCATGCTTTCTCCTTGTTTTTCTTGTTTTATTGCAGTGTCTAGGTCCTCTTGCATTATGTTGAATAGAAGTAATGATAGTTGACATCTTCTCTTGTGGGAAAAGCTTTTAGTGTCAGGATTAATTTCCCCATTCAGTATGTTTGTTTAGGTTTTTAATAAATATCCTTTATCAGATTGAGGAAGTTATTCTCTATTCCAAGTATACTTAGGGTTTTTTTTTCCTAAGAGTGCATTTCAAATTTTATCAAATATTTTTTCTATATTGATTTTTTTCTTTATTCTGTTAAGATGGTTACATTGATCAATTGTTCAGTGTTAAATTAGCTTTGTTTTCCATTAATAAACCCAGTTTGCTCACAGTGCATTTTCCTTTGGATATGGTACTGGGTTTGATTGGGTAAAATTTTGTTGAAGATATTGAAATTGATCTTTGTGAAAGAGATTGGCCTTCTATAAGTTTTCTTTTATATTAAATGCCTATCAGCCTTTGGCATCAAGGATATGTGAGCCTCATAAATGAGTTCAAAGTATTTCCTTTTTTTCTACTTGCTAAATGTGAGAAAGAGTGATTTTCCTCAAACATTTGGGAGAATTTACTTATTTATTTATTTATTTATTTATTTATTTATTTATTTAAAAATATTTTATTTTTTAATTTTTAAATTTTTAAATGATTTTATGTATTTATTTATGAGAGACAGAGAGAGAGAGAGAGAGAGAGAGAGAGAGAGAGACAGAGAGACAGAGACACAGGCAGAGGGAGAAGCAAGCTCCCTGCAAGGAACCCCGTGTGGGACCTGATCTTGGATCCTGGGATCATGTCCTGAGTCAAAAGCAGATGCTCAAATGCTGAGCCACCCAGGCATCCCTTACAAGATTTTGTTATTTGAGAGAGTGAGCAAGAAAGAGAGCAAGAGGGAGTGTTTAGCAGTGGTGGGAGGGGTAGAGGGAGCTCGAGAAGCAGATACCAGGGAGCTGGAGTGAGAGAATTTAATAATGAAGTTAAATTCTTCATTAAGAAGAATTTATTCTCCTCGATTTATCTTCATAAACTGAAATTTTCTTAGTGGGGAAAGTCTTATTTAAGGATTCAATTTCTTTAATTAATATGGAATTATTCATATTTTCTGTTTTTATGTCAGTCTTGGTTTTTCAAGAAGTTAGTCTATTTCCTCTGGGAAATGAAAAAGGGGTGGTGGAAAGGGAGGCGGGCGGGGGGTTGGGGTAACTGGGTGACAGGCACTGAGGGGGGCACTTGACAGGATGAGCACTGGGTGTTATGCTATATGTTGGCAAATTGAACTCCAATAAAAATAAATAAATAAATAAATAACCAGAAAGATTAAAGTGGTAAAAAAAAAAAAGAAGTTAGTCTATTTCATCTAGTTTAATGGCATAAAGTTTTTCTAATATTATTTTATAATCTTTATTTTTGGATATCAGCAATTTGTATACTGTCTCCTTTTCCTGATACATCTTGCTAATGTATTTATCAATTTTATTCTTTTCAAAGAACTATCTTTAGCTTTGTTAATTTTTCTCTATTTTGCATTTGTATTCTATTTCATTGTTTCCTCTCATGTTATTTTTTTTTATTTCTATTTTCTGCTAGGTTTACTTTGCTATTTGTTTTCTAACTTCTTGGTATAAATACTTATTTCACTGATTTTCATCCTTTATTTTTTTCTAATATATCAATTTGAGGTTATAAATTTCCCTTGAAGCATGGCTTTAATTGAATTCCAGAAGTTTTGATACAGTTTTCATTAATACTTAATGTGTGTTCTAATCTCCAGTGTGATATTTTGTGAACCGCGAGCAATTGAGAAGTACTGTATATTCCTCACCTTCAAGACCCTGTGATTCTTAAACTTCCATTTGGTTACTGACTTCTAATTTAATTTCACTGTAGTCAGGTAATATGCTCAGAGTCATTTTAAACCTTTTGAAATGTACTAACATTTGCTTGGTACTAATACTATGGCTTAGTGTGTGACCAATTTTAGAATGTCTCTTGCAGTTACTGGGCACAAGGTTCTACATATGCCATTAGATCTGTTTCTTAAATCTGTACTTCAATATTTTATATGTTGCCTATTTTTTATTGAGCTATATTTCATATGCCATAATAATCACCCTTTGAAGTGTACAATTCAGTAGTTTTTAGTGTGTTAACAAAAGTGTGTGGCCATCACCACTAATTTCAGAACATTTCATCACCCCAGAAAGAAACCTTCCCCATTTCTCCCTTCCTCCAGCCCTTGGCAACCAGTAATTTATTTTCTGTATTTATGGACTTATTAAAGACATTTCATATAAGTGGAATCATATAATATGTGGCCTTTTGTGTCTGGCACCTTTTGCTCCATATCATGTTTTCAAGGTTCACCTACATTGTAGTAAGTATCGTACATCATTACATTATATGGCTGAATAATATTCCATCATGTAGTCATACCACATCTCGTTTGTACTTTCACCATTTGAGGGGCATTTAAGTAGTTTCTCTTTGTTGGCCATTATGAAGAGTGCTGCTATAAACACTTGTGTATAAATTTTTGTGTGAACATAGGTTTTCAGTTCCCGTGTGTGTGTGTGTGTGTGTGTGTGTGTGTGTGTGTGTAGGAGAGGAACTTCAGGGTCATATGGTAATTCTATGTTTAACTTTTTGAGAGTTGCCAGAGAGCTATCCAAAAAGCCATACCAGGGCAGCCCAGGTGGCTCAGCAGTTTGGTGCTGCCTTCAGCCCAGGGTGTGATCCTGGAGACCTGGGATCAAGTCCCACGTCAAGCTCCCTGCATGGAGCCTGCTTCTCCCTCTGCCTGTGCCTCTGCCTCTCTGTCTCTCTCTCCCCATGTCTCTCAAGAATAAATAAATAAAAATCTTAAAAAAAAGCGGTACCATTGTACACTCCTACCAGACATGTATGAGGGTTACAATTTCTCCACATTCTCCTTATTGTCTGTTAGCTATTAGCCATCCTGATGGTGTGTGAAGTGGTATCTGATTGTGGTTTTCACTTGCATTTCCCTAATGACTAAAGATACTGAGCATCTTTTTATATGATTGATCATTGGCAATTTGTTTATCTTCTTTGGAGAAATGTCTGAAATGTTTTGCCCATTTGAAATTGCATTCTTTGCTTTTTGTTGAGTTGTTAGCATCCTTTATATATTCTAGATATTAGTCCTTATCGGATCTGATTTTGTAAATATTTTCTCCCATTTTATGAGTCGTCTTTTACTTCCTTGATTATTGTTTACTATTTTCTGCTTATTCTATCAGTCACTGAGATAGATGTGTTAAAATCCCCTATTATGATTATAGATTTTCTATTTTTTCTTGTAGCAGTATCTATTTCTAAGGCTCATTAGGTGCATACAAACATAGACTTATAAATTTTTTTTATTGATTTATGATAGTCACAGAGAGAGAGAGAGAGAGGCAGAGACATAGGCAGAGGGAGAAGCAGGCTCCATGCACCGGGAGCCCGACGTGGGATTCGATCCCGGGTCTCCAGGATCGCGCCCTGGGCCAAAGGCAGGCGCCAAACTGCTGTGCCACCCAGGGACCCCCAAACATAGACTTATAATATCTTTCTTTTACATTGGCTCTTTTTATTATTTTTTAAGATTTTATTTATTTATTCATGACACACACACACACACACAGAAACAGAGAGAGAGAGAGACAGGCAGAGGGAGAAGCAGGCTCCATGCAGGGAGCCCGACGTGAGACTCGATCCCGGGTCTCCAGGATCATACCCTGGGCTAAAGGCAGCGCTAAACTGCTGAGCCACCCAGGGTGCCCAACCCTTTTTATTATTATGAGATGTCCCCGTGTTTTAGTAATGCTTCTTAAAGTCTACCTGTCTGAGATTAGTATGCTACACTAGCTTTTTTTTTTTTTTTTTTTAGTGGCTTGTATATCTTCTTTGTCCTTTTAAAATTATTTTGTCTAAAAAAATTATTTTGTCTATATTCTTATTTAAACATCATATATCCTATAAGCAGCTTATATTTATTTTTTAAACCCAGCCTGGCATTTTTCATTTAATTGAAATATGTAAGCTATTTGTATTTTTGTAATTACTGGCATATTTAGACTGAAATCTAATCTAGCGTCTTACTTGTTTTCAGTTTGTCCCACTTATTCTATGTTCATTTTTCTCTCCTTTTTTGTCTTCTTTTGGAATAATCATGTTTGTTTTGTTTTGTTTTGTTTTAAGATTCAATTTCCCTGCTCTATTAGCTCGTTAGTACACACTTTCTCACAACTCTTCTAGAGGTTGCCCTAGTGATTACAACATGCATCCTCCACTTATTAAAGCCTCATATGTTAGTGCACTTACCACGTCCTAGACAATGCAAAGACTGAGTGTCACTTACTCCATTTACCCCTTCCCACCTCTTATGCTATTGTTTCCATGTACATTAATTTCAGGTATTTAAAACCCCATGATATATTTTCATTATACTGCCTTAACAGTCACTATTCACTTAGATTTACTCATTTGCCTATCCTTTTCCTTTTCTCCATTTCTGCCTGCATTTCTTTGTTTTTATCTGGCATCATTTTTTAAATTACCTTTTTTTCTTTAAAGAAGAGTTTTGGACTTACAGAGAAATTGCAAAGACAGTACAGAGAATTGCCACTTATCCTGAGGGCACTTTCCCCTATTATCTTATTAGTAGGATATATTTCTTACAATTACTGAACCAACTAATACAATTAGTATTAAAGTCTATCCTTTATTCAAATTTTCTCAGTTTTTACCTCATGTTCATTTTTCCCTTCAAAGAAACCACATTATATTTAATCATCATGTCTTCTTAGGTTCCCTGTGGCTATGACATTTTCTTAAGTTTACTGATTTTTTGATGACCTTAACAGTTTTTGAGCAGTACTAGGGATGTATTTTGTAGAGTGTCCCTCAATTGGGATTTGTCTGATATTTTTCCAGTTATTAGATTGGTAGCATAGGTTTTTGGGAGGAAGAACCACAGAGGTAAAGTGTTATTTTTAGCACATCATGTCAAGGGTGCATACAATTCACAGGCCCCTCAAAATCAGGATTTGCCCCCGAATGTGGGGTAACTATGGCCACTAACCATCCTAGGAAATGACTGCATAGCCCTGAGATAGGACGAGGAAGGAGTTGTGGATATGATGTTTCCTCTGGGAGCCTATCACCACACCCGTCTCAGATGTGAGTGTCCCATTGTGTTGAGATAGTTGTGTTTAAAGACAGGCCTTTTCTTTACGACATGGTCCCTAGATGTAAAGCAATTATTTCATCTGGTGCTCATCCAAAGAAACTCCAATTGTTCTAACACTGGAGGGAAAATTGGCCACGCTGGGCTGGCCAGGGCGCTAGTTTTCAGCACAGTCATACCTTCTGGAGAGGTTCTCAAGGGTAATTTTGACTCAGGTGATGTTTGCTTTCTTCGCTGCCTTTAGATGTGACTCCACAGAATCTCCTAAAGAGAAGCAGTAATTCTTAGAGACCATGCAGTATAAATCCATCTGAAGAAAACCATTTTAAATATCTAAATTCAACAAAGTTTGTATGTCTGCCTGGATAGGCGATGAACACTTAAAGGGCAGTGACAGTTCCCCTCAGCTTCTCCTGGGTTCTATGGGGCTGTGATGTCTGATGGCCAGGCCAAGATCTGAGCAAAGATTTGAAATCAGGTTTTTTGTTTGTTTGTTTTGCTTTTGACCAGATATCCGTAGATGGCAGCACTCTAAGTAGCTTTCTGTGGTGCTCAGAATAGAGACCTTATTTCCCTAATAAACTGAGAAGGCAAATGCTGACCCAATAGGGAGAAAGGAGGTTTACTCTTGAGGATATTTGCATTGAGCTGCAAATGGCCTCTGACCACCAGGGCCTCTGACCCTACAGGCCTCATTCTGTCATGTGGGGCCATCCAGAGAAATCACACACTGTGCTTCCCCAGATAGTGGAGGATGGACTTTTGAGCTCCCCCCTCGAATCTTATTTCCTTTGGGATAAACTATGTCAACTTCTCCAGTCAACTCTTGGGATGTGGTTGTGAGCCCTGTCAACATTTTAGCCCAACTTCTGTGAACAAATTGCCGTTTCTCTATTAAAGTGTGGTGCTAGAGAGGGTCAAATACTTTGGGGTTGCCACCTTGGGGTTGGTGTCAGGGAACTGTAAGCTCCCAGGGCCTGAGCACGGCCCCACAGGGCTCAGAGCTGGTGCCTAACCTGAGGGTTCTCGGTAGGTGGGGTGCTGTGGAGAACCAACCCTCACTCACATCAGAGGCCACCCTGCTCAGCACAGCTGCCGCTCCATGTTCTAAGAAGCAGCAGGACTAGACGTACACACTCTGGATTTCCCCCACCCACCCCAGCCAATTTACCCCAGTCTAAGTCCTCTCTCTCATCCAGACTTAGTTGGAGCATTGTCTTAGCTTTTAAGCAAGGCCCCAAAATGATGTCAGTGTTCATGCTCAGCTGCCCTCGCCTCAACCAGGCTAACAAGGACGGGAGAACGTCCCTTTGTTTCAGGCCAATGGGTCCCCAACTATAGCTGTCTTCCTTGTTTCTTAAGGTGCTGGGCCCACCCACAGTTAAACCCAGGTTCCAAGGGCAGAGAGGGAGGGGATGGCCCCCTGGCTGCCCTCGCACCTGCTTTAGAAAGCAACCACCCCACTTACATTCAGTGAGTACACTCCTTTGATGGTCTCTAGCTGCTGAGGGATATAAAGAAGGGCCTGGCAAGTTCTGCAGGCATGGTGGAGAAGCTGTTGTACCTCCCTGCCATATCATGCTCCTGCAGGAGGCACCTGTTCCCCACCCTTTGGCTTGACCCTCTAAGAGATACTTGAGATGGTACACCATCTCTTCACTCTCTTTGCCCCAGTCACCAAAGGCAGCCCAAGTCTTCCAGGTCATCTGCTACCACCTGGCCCCTGGCCCCAGATGGTTCTGTGCATCCATCATCCTACCCCATCCCTCTCAGCACCCCCCCCCCCCAGATCCTTCCGGCACACACTCTCTGGAACTCTGACATTGGCCACCTCCTAGATCCTCCCCTCTTCTCTGAAAATGCCTCCACCTTCTTCGTGACCTGAAGCCTGGCTCTCTGCTGAGGCCCCTGCTCCCTGCAGCTGTCAGGGAGGGGCCAGTTTCTCTCACACAGGCAGGTATCAGGAAGGGCCTAGAGGTGGAGGGGGTCCTCCTGGTTTTGTGATGCAGTTTCCAAACCCTGTCTCTTTTTTCCCTTCATGTCCTAGGACTCTTCTTTCTCCTTTCCAGGTGGCTGTCAACCTGGCCTCTAGTTACTCCTTCAGGGATTTCTGCAGCTCCTACCTCTCCTCGGTCTCTCTGCTCAGCATCATCGTGACATGCACTGTGTCACCCTATCTCCCTTCTTCCTCACACCTTCTCCTCCATATTATTTCAGCCACCTCTGAAATCTCAAAATTGTCTTTTATTTTTAGAAGTTTTAAATTTACATAAAGTAAAATTCCTTCTGGTGTACGGTTCTATGATTTTTGTACACGCCCAGATTTTCATATGTAACGACCACCACTGACAGGATATAGAATAATTCTAATACTCCAAAGAACTCCTCCATGTAGACCCTTTATTCAAACTTCTCCTCAGTAATCAATGATCTGTTGTCTATCTCTGCATGTTTTTTTTTTTTTTTTGCTTTCTCTAGGATGTCATATAAATAGAATTATATAGACTGCACTGTTTGATGCTGGCTTCTTTCACTCAACAGAATACCTTTGCACTTCCTCCATGTTGCTGTGTGAATCAAGTTAGTTGGCCTTGATTACTGAGTGGTATTCCATTATAAAGATGGATTACAGTTTAGGTTTTTTTTTTTTTTTTTCCTAATTCATACCCCTGTTGAAGGACATTTGGGTTGTTTCTAGTTCTTGATAATTGCAATAGCATTATCCACAAATGTTTGTGGGCAAATCTTAGGTATATCTAAAGTTTTCACTTAAGATAGATAAATACCTACTGTATTTATTTATAATGTTGCTGGGTCACATGTGGGTATAAGTGAGATTTCAATTTTCAGTTTCCTCTCCTCTGCCAGGGACTATCTGCATGGTTCCCTTTTTCCACACCTCTCTCTGACCCCTCTCTGACCTCATTGAGACCTCTCATTCACTGAGCCTCCCGATTTTTCATTAGTCATCCTCTTCATCTTTTTTCTTTCCTTCTCACACAACTTAGTTTTCCTGGTCTGTCATAATGGTCATTCTCTTGGAAACATTCCTAACTCCTTCTAACATGCTGTTCTGGCTGCCCCCCAACCTGGCAACCTCAACTAGCCATCCATTCTGCCTCCACTAGGGTGGAATAGTGTGGTTAGAGAAACACATACAGCTGTGCCAATGGGTTAATTTGTGACCAAAATCTCATTTGAGCAATCTGATACTAACCGTCTGGCCTCCTAAAATGATGATTTCATACTTCTCTCTCCTCAGAACACCCCCTCTCCTCTCCACTAACAGTCTCGCCTCCATTGCTGAGGACATGGAAACAATTAGGTTGGAGGTTGCTCATCATCTTCCCCTCACTTGACAGGCTGTAGCTTTATTCTACTCTTCACCTTCCTTCCTTTAAAATGATGAACTGCCCATGCTTCTATCTGTGGCTAACCACTCCATGCTGCATTCTATCCCATCTGTGCCCATCCTACCTTCTCAATGGGATTATTCCTGCAATGATTCCTTCTATTGCCCACCTTAAACATTCCATATGCTATAGCTCATCTTGAAATATAACTTCTCCTGGTCGTGCCTGGGTGGTCATGGAAGTCAAGGAATTGATTTCGATTTCACGAAGGCCACAGAGAGGCCAAGTAGTTCCCACGGGGCCATGGAGTTCAAAGGAATATTCCGGAATGGCTGGTTCTAGGCCTGCAGGTTGTGAGCAGAGGCTGCTGCTGGCTCTCTCCCCAGCTCCTGCGTGACACTACAGAGACAGCCATCTATCCATAAGTAAGGCTGATTTAGAAAAGTAAAATTTGAATTCGGGAACCCATCATGCCATGTCTAATGCAGGGCTTTTGCCAGGCCCTGTCTCTGTCCTTCCCTCCTACCTTTACATTCTACCTGGAAGGCCAGGACGGGAGGCCTGCTACCTCCAAACTGAGGTCCTTCCTGTCTGCTAGTGGACATGCCTCCCATCCCTTTCAACCTTCATCTCAACATGCAGAGTGTGACATATAAACCAGCACAGCTCTCATGCTACTTTACATAGTCTTCTGAAGGCAGGACCATGACTTCTGTCCTTGGGTACTCCCTAGGATACAAGAAAGGGCCCAGTGGCAGACTGAAAACTATGCAGCAATATGGTCGATGCAACGTGGCACCCAGGCTCGAGCAGCTCCCAAGCTGCTTCATGATGCTCTTATCTTCCTGTTGGCTGGCCTCTGTCGTCTCACAGAGGTCAGGGGCAATGTTCGTTGTCTGTGAACTATTTAGTAGATGCTTTGCTTTACGTCGGTGTAGCCCATGACAAATCCACAAGAAACCAGAGCCACCAGCAGTGGTAGGATCAGAACACTTTAATAAGATATCAGTGTCAAAATACATTTCCTTATAAAGTTAAGCTCCCCTATAGCAATGTTGTCAGTAGGAATTTGACAATACAGTAATGTTCATGAACTCGTTACATTGACAGGTAAGGTTAATATGAAGCTTGGAATATTTTTCAGAGTGTTTTAGTAAAACTGCAAGGGTAAAATGCCCTTAATGCTGAGGCAACACACACAGGAAATCAAACACCAGCGTTTATACGTCAGTAACCCTTCAAGTTCTGCCGCTGTGCGTGGGGCAAAGCGGTGGTGCTAAAGTGTGATTTGGTCAATGCAGCGACCGGGTCGTTTTTCCCCTAGATTTCTTTTGAACTTCAGGTTTTTTTTTGTGTGTGTTTTTGGCAATAAGTCTATCCAGCTTTACCAAATTCTTGGCCTGCTGTGCTTTGTATTTCTAGAAACGTCCTCATTGTACCCAGGACAGAAGGGCTTCATGTGATCAGTATTTAAAAACCAAAGGTATTGTCCCTCTTACCCAGTGAGTTACAAAGTGCTCTGAGAACACTTGATTTTCAGTGCTTCCTACCTGTATAAGTCACTTCAGGTGACAGACCTTGGGGAAGGCCTGAGGCGAGGGGCCAACCAGGAAGTCGGCCTGCTGCTGCTCCTCACAGGGCCAGCTGACAGCAGGCTGAGGAAGGGGTGCGGGCCTGGTCAGGACCAGCGGCACCCCTCTCTGCACCCTCTCTCAGGCCAGCTCCATGTGCTCTGGGCTGGTAAGCTGGGAGGACCATGGGCTGGGGCACTACACCATTTCTGAATCCTCCCTTTCTTTTGTGAATTCCTGCTGAAACCATCTCATGGTGATTCTGGAAATATCCAAATGTGCCAAGTGAAAGACCTGTAGAGTCCCATAGCTCAGTGCACTTGAAGGGCTAGCAACAAAATCTGAAGAAAAATTAAAGCACTTCCCCTCCCTTAGATTCGCCCCACCCTCACCCCATGACATGCCATCAGACCCTCTTGGCAGCAATAATAATATACATACATACATACATACATAATACATATAGAACACGAGAAGACAGCTCGCAATGCTCCCACACTTCGTGATTCCACGTCTTGGATTGTTTGTCGTGCCCATGGCATATCCCCAAAGCAAAAAGGCAATAGCGAGAAAGCTCGAGAAGAGCTGGTACAGGCCCCGGGGGAGAGTGCCATAGAGCTGCAGTGTCAGCGACACCGAGAGAAAGAGAACTGACGCCTTAAAAACCATCTCAAAGTGATTTCGTGAGCAGGATTCCGTTTCTCAGTTTTTAGATATTACAGAGTACCCATATCTATGATAGACACTTAACCCAGATAGACATTTTCTTTAAAAAAAAAAACAACAACTCAGTTATGTTTTTGAATAATAACAAACAAATCCACCAAATGCAGGAGAGAAACCCCAAACAGGGAGGGAAAAGCCACATTGCGCAACCGTCACGGACAACCACATATGCTAGAGTTCACCCTTCACATTTCTCTTTTTTCCCAAAAGTTGTGTCAAAATTAGAGCCAAGAGTCGGCTTAAGAAAAGAAAAAAGACGGATAACTTACCATAGGGTGATTAGTTTTAAGAAAGGAAGGAGGAGGGCTTTGAGAGGAACAGGCTGTGAAAATCTAGCTTGGATAGCAAAATTAGTTTGTTTCTCTTTGGCAACAACAGCAACAAGTTAGACAAAGCCCAAGCTTTCCTGACAAGAGAACAAACCTATACACAAAACTCGTTAGTATGGATAGTGTGTGTGAGAGAGAGCCAGACAGAGGGACCCAGGAATAATATAAATTAGAAGTAATCAAAGTTGGGGAAAGAAAAATCTTACAAAATTTAAGAACATGTTCATTGACAGAATAAAACGCAGCAGGTAAAACAACAGTGTATCTTAAAAATACAGCTACTAAAGTGAGCATCTTTAGAAAAAGGCCACTACTTGGTGACGTGAGCAAGTTCGCCAGGTAGGTATATCTTGTAAAAAGTGTGTTGGTGTTAGAAATACCTAGTTGCAAAAGTCGACGTAGAGAGTGAAGCTGGCAGGGCGGCGTGAGCAGGGGTGTCCGCCCACGGTGGGGTGGGGGGTGGGGGGGCCCTGGCTCAGGTGGCCTGGTCCAGGGCTCTGAGGAGGTCCCCTCCTTGCAGGAGCGTGGAGCTTCCTGGGACAGGAACGTTCACCTCACAGTCATATCTGGTCAATTCGGGCAGCAGGTAGGGCTCAAAGGAAGGCCCAAGCAGCCGACTTGCCATGCCTGAAAGAATGGTTGGTACCGTGTTTTTAAAGCTCTCAAACATTCCTAAAAGGGGCTCTTCCATAAGAGGGCCTCTGGTGTGTTTCCCCCAAAGCCAGGCACCCTTTTGGGATGGTATCATGATTTGTAAGATGGGAACAGCCTCAGGCAGCCCAGGGTGGAAGGCAGGTGGCTAACCCTCCGGAGAGCGAAGTCTGGTGGGCCGACCCCTCCCAGAGCTCCCCAGGCCACCCCGCGGCATTGCGTTCTCCGGGCATGTCCTCAGTTCCTGCCCCAAGGCACAGTGATGCCCCTGCTACGGGAATGAGGCAGTAGGCGACAGGGCAACGTGAAGCACTGAGCAAAAGACACGGGCTTGGGGACCCTTAGGTCCAAGGAGCCCTGAATGTCCCTCCTGCAACCCTGGGGGCAGATGGCCTCCAGCCCCTGCCGCACTCCCTCTGGGGAAGGTGGCTCCGCCGGGGTGGCGCTCTCATCCAAGTACCGAGCTTGCTCCTGACGCTCCTGCATCCCGCGTCAGACCCTGGCAGGGTGGTTCCAGTTCCCAAACGTGCTCACCTGACACCTTGTGAGCCGATGGCAGGCTGTAGTCCTGGTACTGGGGGGCGTAACACTGCGGGGGGAACCCACTCTTGGTGTTCTCCCCCGGGCTCATGGCAGATGGCGGTGGTGGCAGGTGTCTCAGGGGCTGTCCTAGGCCTCTCATGGGATTTTGGGTGAACTCGTCTGAAAGACCAATGCCAGCAGGTGAAGGCAGTGCCAGGCCAAGGCAGGGGAGTGCTGTGAAGCCCCCAGCGGCCCCCTTCCTTCACAAAGGGTGCTCAGAGCTACAGCCAGCTCCTGGGGGATCAGTGCCCAGAACTTCCTGACTCTTGTCTGAGCCTATTGGAAAGTGGGGAGATGGGTGCGTGCAAGGTGGGGCACAGGACACCATCCTGTTCTGCCAAGGTGCAGAGAGGCAGGTGCTAAGACCGTGGAGGAATCTGGATGGGCCTCTGCAAACGCTGTCCCCCCCAGCACCCCGGGGAGGCCTGGGCCCACTGCTTACCATTGGGGATGTTTGCACTCAGCAGTTTGTCGGGAATCAAAGGGCAGTTCACGTTGCCCCTGAGGCTCTTCATCCTTTTCCATACCTGATGTGAAGTGCTGCTGCCTGGTGGATCCCCCTAGAGGTAGAGGGGAGAAGGCCAGAGAACCAGGTCCTCAACCGGAGTCAGGGGTAGGGTGGGCCTGGAAGGGGGCTGGTGTGCTCTCTGAACAGCCACACCCACCCGTCTCTGCCGTCCCTGGCAGGCCCTCTGAGCCCTCACAGCTGTCATGAGAGTTTCCATCCAGCCCTGTCTCCATACCCAGCCCCCCACCCCATGGGGCTGCAGCGGGGAACCCAGACAACACCAGGCAGGTGGCTCACCCCGCTTAGGTCTTGGAAGGCTTGTTCCTCATACTCTCGCTGTCTCTTCAGCTTCAGCTTGTTGGACAGGGCTACCATGGCTGGGCTCATCACATCTGGGCCTTGGGGCCCAAAGGCCTTTGCGGACCTGTAAGCCCAAGAGAGTGAGCCGTGAAACAGTGGGAAGGGGCAGCTCCACACCCCCTAGGCCTTCATCTGCTCAGCGCCTTCAGAGGGCCCTTCCAGGGCTAATGCTTGACTATGCTGGCTCTCGTGACCAAAGGGCAGGTTCCCAGAGGAGGGGCAGTGGGCTTAAGATGCTGATGGTTCCAGTCACCTGTACCTCCCTGCACATCTGCCTGCCCAGCTGTATCCAGACAGCCTTGAGGCCTGACCTCATTTGTGGCTGCACATTGGGTGACATTGGTCTTTAAGACCTCAGTCTCTGCCCTGCCTCTCCTGCACAGCCTGGACTGCTCCCCGGTAAGGACCAGTTCTGGGCAAGCACCCCAGGGAAGCATAACCGGTGGTCCTGGGATCAAGAAGTCCTGGACCAACCACTGCAACCCGGCCCAGTGAGCGCCCCGCTGATTGACATGGGTGGTGCTGAGGAGGCCGCTGTGGTGGAACCAGGGATCAGCCATAAAGGCTGGGGGGAAGCAAGGACATCTTGTATGCTTTTCTCAACCAGGATTCCAGCAGAGAAGTGAGGAACAGTCATTCAAATACTTTTTGGCATTCTGTGACTCATGAGGAGTCCTGGCCTGAAGGAGGAGACAGTGGTGTCCAAGGCCCCTTCTCTCTGCCTCGGCCCTGACAGAAATACGTCCTGCTCCAGGCCTCATGTACCTCAGGGTGATTCCCCCAAGGCCTCCACCCTTAGAACACAGAGAAGGCTGTGGCAGGAGAGGAGGCAGGGAGCCTTTCTGGGGCCCCAGAGACCGCCCTCCCGCCCACTGTAGGAGCCTCTGCTGATGCAGCCAAGGGTCTCTGCCACTCACCTTTTCTTGAACATGGAGAGATGGGGTGAGGTGATAGGGGGCCCCAAGGGTGATGGCCCCAAGGACTCCGTGTGCTGATCTGCAACAGGCCACTTCGTGGGCCCGAAATGTAATGGCGGGTCAGGGGGCCACTGTGTACTGGATCTGCCTCCCATGGAGGAGAGAGGGGTGCTGGCTTGGCCACAGCACGGTGGCAGGGACACCTTATTCCCGCCATCAAAGAAGATGGAGGACATGGGCTGGTGCTCAGGCTCTATCTTCTTGCTTCCCAGCTGCTGCTGATACTTATCCAGGAGGAAGGGGCTGTGGGAGGCCATCGGTGCCAGCGGCTGGAAGATGTTCGTCATGGTACTGAAGCAGTGCTGGGGGGTGGACTGTGGCTTCTCCGGCAGGAGCCTCTCCTCTGGGCAGATGGGACTGAGCTGGAAGTCTTCACCGTCCATAGGGATGTAGGGTGCCAAGGTCTCCAAGTCCAGCTCACTGAAGTCCGTCTGAGGATAGAGTGGAGGCAAAGGGGTGGTGAGGATGGCATGACCCCAAGAATGCTAGCCCAGCCCCTGTCCATCCTTGCCTGTGTGTCCTCCCTCTCGCACCCCCTCAGCAGCATCCCTTCCTTGCTCTAGCACTGCCCTTGGCTCCCCATGGCCCACCAAAAGAAAACTCAGACTCGTCTACCCAGTGTGCAGGGCTCCTGGCATGCGATGTTAGCCTTTCCATGGGTTCATGCCCTCTTCAGTCTGTGCCCTGAACCTCCACGCTCCACGAAGCTGTCCCTGCACGTTCCACACTGGTGGCATCACCTCACCCAACCTGAAACGCCCTCCTGTCTCCCATCTGCCTGTCCAGACCCCTCCTTCTCCCCTGCGGCCCGTGGTGCACACACCAGGAGCCAGGGACGGCTCTGTCCTCATCTCCCTCATCTATCCTGCCACAGGCCTGAGCACAGGACGAGCGCCCAGGGTCCGTCCATGGCCTGCTTGTAGAGTAACAGCTGCCCTGCTGGCAGAGAGACTTTCACTCGGCAAGTACTTAGGTAACATGCTTAAGTACTGGGCATAGTACTGATGGGTCCTATAGGACCCTGATGTGCACAACAGGACGTACCTAAAAGCCCATGCAGAAAATGATACCCTCGCTGTTGGGGGGTGGGGTGTGCAGCTTAGTGATGATGACTCCCTGTATGGCACAGTGCAGGAGCGGAAGCAGATGGCATCAAGTACTGAGCAACCCCTCGGGAGTTCAGAGGACAGAGCAGGAAGGGCTCAAGCAGGGAAGTTTTGCCGAATTGCGAGAGTTTGCGCCAGGCAGGCCAAAGAGACCAGCTGCGCAGCAGGGGGACTTGTTAGAACAACTGGGCCTGAGACGAAGGGGGCTGAACACTTGTCCTTGGGGCACTGTGAAACACGCACCCATCTCATCCCTGTTCTTATCATTTTTAAGAACCCCCACCTCTGTGCATTCCTGAAAAGTTGTGTGTAAATGAAAATCTCTGCCAGATGCCATCTTAAAATGCATTAAAAGTTATTTCAGAATCCTAAGGTGAAGGTGTGTGTGAGGAGAGTTACTGTTCCTTATTGTTTATACACACCTCACAAATCTGGACATGCTCTTTAAACACAGGGCTTCTTTAAGAAAGGCTCGGTGGCCTTCTCGGTGCACAAAAACTCAGCCTCGATAAAGAGCTCCCAAGGTGGATTTGGTGAGCAAAGCAGAGGGCAAAGGTAGGAGAAGGGGACTACTGCAGGCCCCACTTCCCCCTTATGACCAGGGCCTTGGCCACGCGCCCCCACTGGTCTCTGCGACCGAGGACAAAGGGATGGGGCTGCCAGAATGGCTTTGAGCCTTTGTCTCCCCTCCCGCCAGCGGGCAGGTGTAGCCCGTCTACCTGAGTGCTGCCCTGGTCCTTTGCCTCTGTGTCCATGGTGAAGAGCTTCTCGATCACCTCAATCTTCAGATCATCATTTAGAGATGTGTAGTAGTCTCCGGGGCTGCTGGGCTGGGGGCCAGGAAGGAGAGACACCAAGTCAAGAGTAGGGTGCTGGTCTCCCCAGAAGTCCCAGGTGAAAGAAGTATGTGTCTAGACTCACAGACTCAGCTCCATTCCATGGAACAAGTATGTGTAGAGGGACCCCTGCTGACAAGAGGGCCTTGGCCGGCGGGGCTCTGGAGACCATACAGCTATCTGCCTGGAGCAGGACGGTGACTGTCCCGCACTGGGACCAAGCTACGGGCTCAAAGCTGTGTGCAACTCGGCCCCCATCTCCAAGGAACTTAGGGCGTAGATGGGGGTGCAGACAGTAACGGCAAAGGCTGGGGCAGCGGGCAGGTAAGCATCCGTCCCCACCACTCTACGGGGTTCTGGGCTCACTGGAGGGGCATGCGGGCATATTCCTGTTTGGGCTGTCTACTCGGCCATCCTGCAGCAGTTAAAAGGAACAGCCCACCCTTTCCATGTCCTCACCCCAAGGCAGGGTGCTCACCGTGGAGCAGCTGCTGCTGCTGCTGGTGGCACTTGGGGTGGCGCTCCCGGAGGCCGCCGCTTGGGGCACAGTGAAGGCGGGCAGGCTCCCGTCCTCGCTCTGGGTGCTGTGGCTCCTCAGCTCTCTAGGCCACGGCTGGCTTGGGGGCAGGAGGGCGCTGTTGTAGGATGAGGACTCCTCGAAGCTCTGGCTCCCTGCAGAGACAAGGGCCTGGCTGGTTACCACCCACGGCCACTGGACTGGCCCCTGGGCTTACCCCTGGGCAGAGAGCCCAGAGGGTGCTCAGAAGGCCCTAGGAGGGTCTGAAAGCAGGCCTGGGGCTAGGTCCTCAGCCTCCGAGGTTGGGCCGCAGCAACGAGCCCCTACCAGGGACTGTGAGGCAATGAACTATCTCCCTTTGAAGGGAGCACCCTCCTGGAGGATTTCATTGTCAGGGACTACAGGTACTGGGACCTACTTCCTCGACAGGAATGTCCACGAGGAGGGGGTTGTAAGAGGAAAACAGGGCAATTTGCCTCAGTACTGCCACAAAACTGGGAAGCCACAAAACTTCTTGTCCTGGGGCCGCTGCCCTTTATAGTTTCTGAAGTTGCAATCCCCAGCTGGCCTCTGCAGAGCACTTCCAGAGGGCACAAGCCACTCTGGGACGAGCACAGGGAGGTGCTGCTGGCCCTGGGCCAGGCTGGCGAGGGTGAGGGGGCTCACAACCTGGGAGCAGGGTGCTTCCCAGGGACACATGGAAGGTGTTTCCAGCATGGGCAGGGAACAGGGGCTGAAACTCTGCCTGGGGCCACAGGACACACGTCTCCACTAGACAGAACAACATTTCCTTCTTTCTTTCTTTTCTTTCTTTTCTTTTTTTTTTCTTTTCTTTCTTTTTCTTTTTTTTTTTTTTTTTCAGTTTGGGGGGGAAGGGCAGAGGGAGAGGGGAGAGAGAATCTTCCAGCAGATTCCACGCTCAGTGGGGAGCCTGACACAGGGTTCAGTCTCACAACCCTGAGATCATGACCTGAGCTGAAATCGAGTGTCAGATACTTTACCCACTGAGCCACCCAAGGACCCTGTGGACAGGCCAGCATTTTAAAGAAATAGTGCGTATGAGGGCATCGTCCTGGGCCAGAATCTTTCCTCCAGCCATATTTCTGGAACTATTTTTATTATTTCAGCCTGCCCCTTTCCCTAAACGAGCAATCTGTCTTTCAAAGCCCAGGGGATGGGGATTGGCCCTCACTGTGAAAACAGGCCAGCGGCCTCCCTCATCTCAGGCCCTCACTGCCCGTGTTGGAGAACCAGTGACTCCTCAGAAGAGAGCCCCCGGGACAGCCCTGGTGGCTCAGTGGTTTAGGGCCACCTTCAGCCCAGGGCATGATCCTGGGGTCCCTGTATCGAGTTCCACATCGGGCTCCCTGCATGGAGCCTGCTTCTCCCTCTGCCTGTGTCTCTGCCTCTGTGTGTGTGTGTGTGTGTGTGTGTGTGTGTGTGTCTCTCATGAATAAATAAATAAAAATCTTTAAAATAAAAAAAAAATTAAAAAGAGAGTCCCCCACAACCCCACCCCTGCTCAGGACCTTGCAAAGTCAGCAGTAGGACCATCTTACTCCACACCATGTGTCGCTCTTGTGCTCAGCACAGTCTGGCCACCAGACCATGGAAGGGGGAGGGGTTAAGGAAGAACTGAAGCCAGGGAGGCCTGTTCCAGTAAGAACTTCTTCCCCACCCCCACCCGCACCCCACGAGAGGGTTCAGCAGGCCCCTGTTCAGCTAAGAAGCACCCACCGAAATCCAGAGAAATGATGGCATCTCCTGCAGTGGGAGCCAGCTGGGCCAGCTCCTCGGGCTCCTCCTTCAGCTTGGTGAACAGGTAGTCACTCTTGTCGGACACCGCCACCTCGCCACTGCTGTCGAAGAGGCTGGTCATGGCCATCAGGTGGGGCTTGAACAGTGATTCCGTCTGGTCCATGGAGAACACCACGTCGTTCTTCTCAATCTCACTGGTGGGACGAGAGGTGCTTCAGACCACCCACGTTTTCTAGCAAAATCCTTTTACGCCCCCCCCCCGACACATGGACAACCAGACGGCTAACCCTTTCAGCCAAAAAACATGGGTCCAGACGCCTGCTAGCATTTGTAAGGAACCACATGGCAAACTTTGGGGTCATGGAGGCAGCAACCTGGGGAGTACCCTCTGGATATGGATGCGTCTTGGACACTGTCTTATTACTGTGTGGGGGCTGCACTGCACACACGGGTGTGATGGTTTCTGTTTTTGTTTAACGCTAGCAGTGACCAGCTCCAACTTTCTCCCCAG
This sequence comes from Nyctereutes procyonoides, assembly GCF_905146905.1. Classification (NCBI taxonomy): domain Eukaryota; kingdom Metazoa; phylum Chordata; class Mammalia; order Carnivora; family Canidae; genus Nyctereutes; species Nyctereutes procyonoides. The sequence goes on along the minus strand of NW_026575049.1, from coordinate 49,555,358 downwards.
GCACCATGGAGTGAAGCTGTTACATCTCTCCTGGAAAGCTGGAGCACTATCACTTTCCTTATTCCTCATTTTATTAAATGACAATTATTCTGTCTGCCTCCCCGTGTGGGTCAGAGCCATGACACAGATGACAGATGGGGGAAGACGCAGGGGTGGGGGTGGGGAGAAACCATTGGGGAGGGGAAACCCCAGACATCCTAGAGTTCCTGAGACACCTGTGAAAATCCTCCGGGTCCTAAGCACTGCACAGAGCTCGCAAAGATAGTGCCAGGGTTTCCAGTAGGTCTGCCTTCCCCGGGGCCTGCTGCCCTCCATCTGGGGAGCTCAGGCATCCTGCACACCCAGCCCTGTGGCCCCGACAGGCTTACCTCAGGACGTAGTTCACGCACATGATGCACTGGGGCTGCAGGTTGCGAGGGTTGTAGATAACTGTCCCCTGGGTCTCCAGCCACACGTAGCCCCCGTGCTTTGCAAGCATCCGGTACTGGCCGCTCACCACCTGACCTTTGGTGCACACTAGGGGAGAAGAAACGGAGCCCAAGGTCAGGGAGGTTTGCGGAGCAAGACCTCACAGGGACGGTGGTCTGGGGGGAAATGGGATGGGCACCAGGACAGCAGGGACCTCCTTGTGACCTCTTTCCTCTTCCAATTATTCTAAATGCTCAGTTAACACTTCTTTTACCGTATGCAAGCACTGAGAAGGTGTCCCCCACTCCCCAGTCCAGAACGCTTCATCTGCTCCCATTAAAAAAATGAATCAATACGTCTCTTAATTAAAGTAGACTAATGTTAGAATTTCTGGTAGTTTTTTTGAACTGTGCATGCATCTACTTTCATTCCTTGGGACTGCATTCTTCAGGATCCTAGCTCCGACCTCCTCAAGTCACAGAACTGGAACAGGCATGGTGGAAGCATTAGGAAATGTCACTAGCATGGGGACTTTGGGAAAAGAGCAATCCCTCTTAGTTTCAGTTTCCTCTGCTGCAAAATGAAGTGCTGATAAAAATAATAGTAAGGATGGTAGCGATCATTTTTAGCTACCCGCCATACCACATGCTGAGGACCAAACCTGCCTGCTTGGCTGATCAGGTGCAGAAATGCTGACTGAATGTCCCGGGCAAATGCTGTATAGGAAAAGCTACCTCTTCCCCAGAGTCTGTAGAGAACGTGGTGAGGGGCCCCACGGGAGAATATCCACATTCTCATTAAACACGGAGAATTGCACCCCGTTCTCCTGGTAGGCTTAGGGGCCATCTCCCCATTCACCACCCTGGTGAGGCTGAGGAGGGCAGCTTGGTTCCTACTAATTTACACTGATGTTTCTCTGGGCACATTTTGCCCTCTTCAAAAATCGAACACACATCTACCTCCAAGGTGCAGAAGTACTAACTCGTGTGTGTACGACGCTTTGCAGTGTTCAAAACTGTCTCAAGATGAGCTCATTGCTGCAAAGCAACTAGAACTGCCTGGCACATAAGCCGTCTGTAAGGATCAGTGTTCTCATCGGCTCACGTAACATGCAATGACCCCGTGAGGTGTCTCTCGTGATTCCTGTTTTATATCTGAAGAAACTGAGGCCGAGAACTCCTGGGTAGTTTGCTGAAAGGGCCCCTTAGTGGCAACAGTAGACAGGATCACAGTCCACATGAAAGACTCCCAATCTAAGCTTTCGGGGTTTGGTTTTCATTTTTAAAATCAACTTCAGGGAGGTTTTAATTCACCTTTGATAGACAGGCACCTACCTGAAGCATACAGGGCAACGAGTTTTGACAAACAACTATCACCACCATCAGAGGTAAACAGCTTTCCCGTCAGCCCGCCACCACCAAACTCCTGAGGCCTCTGCCACTCATCCCCATCGCCACCCCGGCTCCCAAGGCCACCCCTGATCTGTCTTGTGTCACTATGTGCTGCTCTTCTCTCCATCTGCATATAAGTGGCATCGTACAAGAATATGTACTCTTTTGTGTCTGGCTTCTTTTCACCCAGCATGTTTCCAGATTCCTCGTGTTGCAGGGATTCATGGTTTGTTCCTTTTTACTGATGAGCTGTATTCCATTGTATGGAGGTACCATAATGGGTTTATCCATTCACCTGTAGATGGATGTGTAAGTTGTTTTCAGTCTTTTTGTTTGTTTGTTTATGAGGAATAAATCTGCTATAAACACTTGTGTATACACATCTTTGTATGGACTGTGGGTGCAGCTGGGGGGATGGCGGCCAGATCACAGGCTAAGTACATGCTTTCTTTTAGGCAGCTGCCACATTCTTTTCCAAAGTGACCTGTATCACCCTGGTCTAGTTGTTTGTTTGTTTTTAACACAACCCTGGGCCCCCAAGAGGAGAGAGATCGTCGTCTTTTGACATGAATGGAACTAAGGCCAGGGGGACTGTGGCCTGCTTAACAGGCCAGTAGTGATGCAGTATGACCTGGACCACCACACTGCCAGCCCAGCACTCTCTGCGTCCCCCGAGCCACCATCCACTGGAAAGCCTCCATTTGCAGTTGGTCCTGCTGCAGAGAAACGATTCTTGCACAATTTCAAGTGCCTGGAGTTAACTTATTTAGACGGATCTTAATGCAGACAAAGTTCAGGGCTCTTAACTCTTTTTGATGAAGCAGCACAGTGAGCAAAGGTCTTAACTGCATTTCTCGTGATTGCAGGCGAGGGCCTGCTCTGGCAGTAGAATGTAATTATGCCTGCTCTCTAACCATCTGCTCATTAATGCCAGCCTTGGTGAGGGGCCTGCTCCTTGGTAGATAGGCCATTTATGGCCTTTAATCTTGTTTTCCTAAGAGCACATAATGTCCTCACACAACAAAGAGAAACTGCCCCCCCAACTCTCCCCAACCCCTACCCTCTCCCCCCCAACACACCCCCCCCCACCAGAGTAACAATGTATAAATTACTAATCCATTTGGAAATGATGGCTTTCAATTATCTCAATCTGGTTTGAGGACAGAGCTTCCCCAGTAATTTCGACAGTAAACGTTCACAGGCTAAAACACACATTCACGTGGAAACTTGGGATGCTGGCGTATAAACCTGGACTGGCCTCTAAGTTGGACCTTCAATTATTCCACAGCATTAGTGTGAGTCTGTGGTACAACTTTATTTGCACAAACCCAATGGCACACACACATACACAGAGAGAGATGGAGAGACAGAAATAGATGCTTCTGTTTTAGCTGGCATTAACCCAATTTTCAACCCACGCAGACTTCCCTCTACTGGATTTGGGTTTGCTGGTATGAGGCCGCTGAGCTCAGAGCAGCTTTACTTGGCTCCATCAGGAGAAGAAGGGAGCCTATGATTTCTGTTTGGGTTGTGAATTCCCTTTAAGTGTTCCTAATGCTTAAATATACGGATTCAATAAAAAGCACCATATTTCCCCTTGAAGTCAGCGGGAAACTGGTAAGACAAATTTTTATCCCAGCTCAAAATGTTTTAAGGATCAAAGATTTTTAAGAAGGAGGAGAAAATCCTTTACCATGCCTAGTTGAGAAGTCATCATTTTTCTTCCTTTTGATAGCAGTGTCCTCGGCTCTTTTTACCCCAGAAGACAAAGTACAATACTGTCCTCCAGGAATTCCCAGAAACTTTTATTATTGCCCCGTGCTTTGACTTCACCCCTGGCTGAAGAAGAAAGCTGGACCTTTCTCCAATTTTACGTGTAAGGAGGAAAGGCCCAGGAAGCCAGGCCCTGGGGAATCCATGAGTCAACTGGGTCAGGGCCCAGGTCTTGCAGTCGCAGTGTCAGGATGACTTTGGGAGCAAGGACCACCATGTAACAGAAAAGCATGGGGAATCCCAGCATGCAGGCTGGAACGACATCCTACAACTTCAAAGTTGGGGCAGGCTAGGGTTGCGTCACATCCACAGGCACATGAAGGTAACTTCACCTCCATCCCCCATTCTCTGGGTCCCTGAGTGAGGCTGGATCTAGGCTGGTTGGGTTTTTTTTCCTGCCAGACAGTATAGTGAGAAACTTCTCTGAGATATCATAAGGGCCTTTGTTGTTTTGTCAGCTCCAACCCCAAAGCCACAAGGAAAAAGCAGAGAGACCAATTAGAAAGAGAAGATCTCAGTCCATCAGAGGATATTAGCCGTGCTCACACACAGTTTATGGGTTGCTAACCTGTTAGCTGCTCTGAACTCAGCTGTCCTGAGGATAGACAATGGATTTAGAAACAACAGACACACAGCAGCATCTCCATTTTCTCTACCACCACCCCAAACCACAGCGAATCTTGGGGTCCAAGACCAACCAGGCCACTGTGAATCCTGTTAAGACTTACCCATTTTTAATCCTCCTACGATCCTCCCGACACCTCTGTCTGCACTACTGTCAGTACTTATTTTGAAGCATTCTTTCCCAAATACATGTATTACCCTTGGGTTTATTGCTGACCTAGTGCCTGCATTTTATCAAACAGTGCTAGACACTGAGGCTAAAGATATGAGCCACTTTGCTCCCACAGAGCCCACAACCGTCCTCTTCCTTCCGAAATGAGATCCCTTCAATTGATGAGCAATCCTATAAATTTCTATGTCCCCCCAGCTGGCCAAGTATAGGGTTATAAGCCCAAAGTCCTTGCACGTTGACGGGCTGCATGGATTCAAGGAGACTGTCTTGGATCACCTGCAAAGGGGAAGGCTACTTTGGGAATACGGGCCAAGTGAAGGCACTAGAGTTGCCCTGTGCCATCTAGTAGCCACTACCCAAGTGTGGGTGTTTAAATTGAAGCAAAATTAAATTTCTAAAAATTCAGACCTTTGGGTACACTAGACACTTCATGTGGGCTATACAGATGTAGAACATCTCCTTTGCAGAAAGCTCTATTGGACAGTCCTGTTCTAGTATCCTTTCATAACTCAGGCTTTCTTTCAAGTTACAAAGCACAGTGTCCATATGCCACCACTAGTTTGCCTGGACAGCCTCAGACTGAGTTCTCTGATTCAGCAAGCGAGCTCTTGGAGAACCACGGCCTACCTGGACACGTGTTACAGTGCTGCCCTACTACCTTTGCCTGTTTAGCCCCATCCTCCCCCATTCTTCAAGGCCCACCTCAACGGCTCCACCCTTTCCTTTCCTGAACTCACCCAGGCCACTTCTTCTCTGAACGGGTATACTTGCTTCTACAGCATACAACCCAGTTGACTTCATGTCCTCTTGTGTTGTTCTCTACAGGGTTGTCTGTCTCACAGGGCTGTGCAAATTGCTGACGGCACAAGGGTGCTGGGTAGAGGTGAAATGTGGGGACCGAGATTCAGCCCACCTTTGACTCTAAGCTTTGTGCCGTGGTGTGGGGGTATCCCCCTGGGGGATGGGGCCCTTTTCCTGATTTGTGTGAAGTTGTCACCTGGGCTGGTGGCAACTTCAGTTCTCTAATCATTCTGAGGGCACAGGTCTTGTCTGTCACACAAGATGGCGGCTCTATGAAGGAGGGAAGCAGGTCTTCCCTGGTCTCACAGGTCACACCCCACTCAAGGCCATATTCCACAGATATGAGGGAGCCACACAGGGGTGCTCCAGGAACTTACGGTTCTGGTGACTTTTGGTCATGTTCTCTGAGTCCAGAGCGTGGTAGAACTCATAGGCTGAGCGGCCAAGCAGCTCCTCGGGGTGGTAACCAACCAGTTCTGTGATTCTAAATGAAGAAAAAAATATATATGGGGAGAGAGCCTATATGAATGTGGGCAGGGGCTCAAGGAGCTAAATCCAGAAGGTAAATCAAACGCACACATTCAGATGAAAACACTCCAGGCTTCCTGGTCACCCCATTCGTCCAAGTTAAAAAACAAAAACAAAAACATGGTGGTCAACCTTCAATTGTGCTTCCGCCCAACCTCTACCCCTCCTGAAGTCATGTTTGGAGAGTCAGGGGATTTCCTAGCCCCCACCTCCAATATACACATACACCTAGTCTCCCAACGACCCCTGGAAGGGACTCTCACCCCCCTCACCCCCCAGTTTTTGCTGATGAGGGAGATCCAGGGAGAGCAGACAATCTGCTTGGTGTCCACACAACTGTCCAAGGATAGAATAAGAATGATTACCAGATCGAGCTCATTCTGATTTTTTTTTTTCGAGCTCATTCTGATTACCAGATCGAGTTTATTCTACTTCTGGGTGATATAAATGAAAAGTGAAAATAGTGTGGCTTCAGTGGGGAAGAGTGTGGAGTCAGCCTTTGTCTGCATGGTAGGCAGCGAGTTAAAAGGAAGCCGGGCGGGAGAGCCCACCCTGTCTTGTGCATGATCTTCACTCCTCTGAGTGCCTTTCCTCAGGTGCTGCCTGGTGACCACAGGAACTTCTTGGACATTGGGTTTGCCTTCCATGGAACTTTACCTGCTCCTCCCCATTTCAAGGAAAGGAGGGTGGGCGGGAAGTGCTGAGAGGAAAAGATATGAAATCAAGGTAGTAGAAATGCAGCTCCTCATTACAATTTGATAGGTGGGCAGCTCTGAAATGACAGGGCTCGAGTGGCCTAAATGTCCCTTTCTTCCTCCTGTATGGTGTCTAGGTCTCATGGGAAGTGGGCAGAGAACAGACAAATGTGGAGAACCATGAAGGATCACTTAACACTCTTAGGGCTCCTTGCTCTGTTCCAGAATCATTGAAGAAGCCCCACCCAAGAACCACCAGATTAGCCACTTTCCCATATCACACCTACATATCAATTCTTGTAAGCTTCGCTGTCTCCTGCAGTTTTTCTAATGGGCTCATTGTCTTGTTTACTTGGCCTGCCACAAGTCAGAAGTGATGCTATACTCTTATGATTACAAGCTCTATTTCAGAATGTGGGGCTTCGGAATCCAGCCCTGTCATTTATCCACGTTGGAATTTAACAACACAGAGGGGGAAGTAAAAGCAGAGAGCACAGAGCAGAGAAGCAGGGGCTCCTCGGTTCCTGTCCCTAGTCTCTCCCCTCTCCAAAGTGCCTCTGCATATATCTCCCAGAATTAAAATATGTGTATGTGTATATTGGAGGTGGGGGCTAGGAAATCCCGACTCTCCCCAAATAGGATGGAGATCCTATTTCCATCTTGCACGCCCCATGTAAGCATCTACCGCTTTCCCTATCACCAACCCCTGTTGACCACTATCATTACCATGATCAAAGGTAAATATACCGGCAGCCCGAGTGGCTCAGCGGTTTAGTGCCGCCTTCGGCCCAGGGCCTGATCCTGGAGACCTGGGATCGAGTCCCATGTCGGGCTCCCTGCATGGAGCCTGCTTCTTCCTCTGCCTGTGTCTCTGTTTCTCTCTCTCTCTCTCTCTCTCTCTCTGGGTTTCTCATGAATAAATAAAATCTTAAAAAAAAAAAAAAGGTAAATATACTCCACCTAACTTCCAGGACCCTCTGGAGTCTGGTCTCCAACTTCCATGCGATGTGAGTTTCACCTAACCTGCAGCATGTGTTACACCCTGTGCCCTGGCAGACTGCTCCGCTCCAAGCCCCCCACACCCAGCACACCCATTCTTGCTGCAGAACCTCCCCACCTTCTTTTCTCCTCTCTTCTCCAAGCCCTGATGACGGCAAGGCCAGCTTATGGCCTGGCCCTCTCCATTGAGCCCTCTCTCATTCCCCCAGCCCCCAGTGATGTCTCCTTATGAAGCCCTAATAGGTGAACCCACGTCAGAGAATTACCGACGTCTTAGGCTGCCAACTCCTGAGCTCAGGGACCACTTTCTTCTTTGGCCTTGCCTATAATGGGTGCTCAGTACATACTTGAGTAGCTGGCCGGTGGACTGATTCTCTCTTAGGACCCAGTATAGCCAGAGCCCTGTCTGTCCCAGGACTCCTAAGGGATCTGGGTGATAAAGCTCTACTTTTTCTCCTAGAATGTGATTAACTCTGTCAATGGATGTCGGTGTGTGCGTACACACACACACACACACACACACAGCTCTCAGCAGGACCCCTCATGATATTCAATCCATCCTCTCTTCATTCTGGAAGGCATGTCTGGTGAAGAGAAAAATTCTCTGCCTTGGTGGGACTTAGGGGTTAAAGCCCTTGTCAAACAAGGGGAAGCCCAACAGGACTGAGCGGCTTAGGCCTCAGCTGATTCAGCCCGGTGGAGATTTCTCCAGTGAGATTCCAGCAGTTTGCTGGCACCAGCCAGTGGCTCTCAGACCTGGAGGATGTGTCCCCTCACTTGGCCCAGAGCAGAGGGGTCTCTGACCTCATCAGCAACAGACCTGTTCCTTGGCAGCCCGATCCAGGGCTGCTGCCCAACAGCACCTTAGCGACGTGGAGACTGGGGGAGAACAGGAGGCTGATAGAGCAGTGCTGGTCCTTCCTTCCCTACAACCACGCAGCTTTCCGGTCGGGTCTGGTGCCTCTTGGAGCTTAAGCCTGGGAATAGGAACTGTACCAGTGGGCCCTGCTGACAGGAGGCTGGCCGTCAACAGGCTTGCCGATTTGCCAGATAAATTGCTTCTGTTCTTGGGCAGGGCTAGAATTTTCTAGAGACCCTCAAAAGTAAGGCTCTTCTGGAAAAGATATAGCACCACTCCCTGAAGAAATGAACTTTTCTTTCAAGATTAGAATCTTTAAAACGTCCAAAGTAAATGTTTATTATAATCAGCCTCGTAATATGACATCTTTAAAATCTAATTACTGTACCATGCATTCAAAGGCACACAATGGGCATGTTTTGGAAATGGACAAACAAACCGAGACTTCAGAATTGCCAGCTAGCTTCCCAGGAGTGGCCTTCATTTATCTTGTCAACTAAAATAAATATTTAATGTCTCCTTCTTCATTTCTTTAAACAGACTACTATAAAAACTGGGAAATACACATACCCCAAACACAATTGAAGAACATTCGAGTTGTCAAACTTCACAAAGCCAGGAAACCCCAACTTGAAGCTAATGGTCATTCGCCTCCAACTGCAGGCACGCAGACGCCAGTGGGGAGGTTAATGAACCCGGCTTGTTTATAGGGTCAGCTACTGTAGTTCGCAGGGCCTTCCCTGCTAATGTCCCCGGGTCCCAGAGAAGCCTGTGGAGCTGGGCTGTGATAACAGTTTCATCTGCTCTCTCCATCAAGGGCAGGGAAACTGCTTTCTTTCTTTTCCTCTTTCTCTTTTTCTTTCTCTCTTCTTTCTTTCTTTTCTTTTCTTTCTTTCTTCTTTCTTTTCCCTTCTTTCTTTCTTTCTTTCTTTCTTTCTTTCTTTCTTTCTTTCTTTCTTTCTCTCTTTCTTTCCTTTCTCTCTCTCTTTCTTTCAGCCCTGACTCACTGGAAAAAAAAAATCAGCCTGGGGTCCACTCAAATTTAAAAAGTCAACTCAGTAGGGCTGTTCTGTTTTTGAGAAGTGAGAAAAGTAAAGAGGCTTCATTTACCAGATTTCAGAAATGAGAACGGAGGTCACTCTTTACCAGTAAAGTAGAAGAAAGAGCTCAAAGATGAGCTGGGGAGAGAGATGGAGACACCGACAGGCAGTCATAGGAGGCAGAGAAAGAAGGAAGAAAACAGAAAATATGGAGGAAAAAGGTCATTATATTCTCAAGTGTTTCACCAAGTAAATATGTGGGTCAGACCGCCGGGCTTTGGACTTCAGGATTAAATATATCTTCATAATGTAAGATGACAGTTACTCATCATCCTGCAACCGTTCCCTACCCTTAAATGCTCAGAGGCTCATTTCAACACGGATTCCCTGCTCCTGAGTGCCAGGAAGAAAATGATTCTCTTGGCTACAGTGTCCAGGCTGTTGCCTCAACCGGCAGAGGGAACCCAGCAAAGGCCGAGCTAATAAGATGGCCCGCTCCTCCTCCCAGTGAGGCCGCCAAGCACCCATGCACCCGGGACGCCAGCGCCCTGACTGCAGACACCCCTGCCTGGAGTCAGACGAGGTCTGGCTGTGCTTTTTACCCGTTCCCTACCCGGGGAAAGGATCTGTTAAGTCAGCTAATCATGTAAACAAGATGGTTAGAGCATATTTTAAACTATTTAAGAGGATAAAAGTTTTAGGAACTTTGTTTTCCAAAGAATGCATTTGCTAATAAACCATGCTTATATTAAAGTCTGCTTTCTTTCCTTCCACAATTCTGGTGATGGCCTTTCCCGGGCAACAACCCGATTCACTTCATTTTGGTTTCTCTATGTGCTCATAAGCTTTGGTATGGCGTTTTCCCCAATAATACCCAGACTACTCACTCAGATTTCAGTGCTTTCAGCTTATATATATTTTTACACAGATTTCACTTGCCTTAAACAATGGTACCTATGCCCTATATTTTCCTTGAATGTTATATGGTCACATAAAATCTTACACAACCAGCTTTGCCGTTAAGGGACAATTAGTTTTCACCTTGTTGGTATGACATGTTACAGGTGTGGTGACTTTATACCTAGAAAGACCGCCCTACCTCAATCCTGGACTGACCCTGCTCTGAGTGCCACCAAAGGCCTCCAGTGGCCTTTTATTACCTTGAGACCCACATGCAGTAAGAAGTTTGCCTCAAATTATAGCAAGAGAGGAGCAGATGGTGTAGAAGGAATCATTTTTGAATTACGAGGTCGATTAAACTTTGAAATAAATTGCAAAGAGAATTTAGAGCTGCCTCTTCGACGGAGTATTTGACACAGACTAGACAGGATAACATCTAAGCATTTCCCATATATATGCTAAAACTCTGGGTTGATTTCAGAACACTCTCATCTGGAGGAGACACATACACAGGGAGAGTGCTCAAAGTTTCTTCTAACTCAGGGATTTAGAGAAATTCACTATACCGTCTTATGTAAGATGTGTGCAGAAAGGCTAAGAAATGTGTAGGTCTGCAAAAATATTTCAAATATACTATATAGGAAACTAAGAAAGTACACATAATATATTAATCTCAAAGATCTCTCTGGATTTTAAAATTCCACCCATTCTCTAAAGAAGTACAATAAAAATAATTTATTAAGTGTATCTCATTATGTAATGAAGGTATATAATCTTTTACTATTAATCTGCCTTAGGTTGGCCGATTTTCTTCTTGGATTTCAAAATTCTTGCCTTTGAGGTGTTTTGATGTGTATGTATCTTACACCTCATGGCTCTTTATAATTTTCTTCACTGACCTTCTCTATATGATCTCCAGCTCTTCTCTGTCACTATTATTATCTGTACCATTCCTGACTTCTTTGCATAAAAGGAAGTCATCATAAATCTGAGCCAGGCATCTCGAATTTGTGATCTGAAACACGGGCATCTTAACTTAACCAATTTATTAAATTTCTGGTATTATTATGCCTTCTGTTGCCTTAATCCAATGGCAAAACAGGGCATTCTTTAACTGTAAAGATGCCATGATCCTCTTCATTAATCTGAAATTTTCACTGTTAACTGTGATACCATTTTCTCCCTATTGTTACTGATCCTATCTATACAATCTGCTTTTAAAATTTCTCAGATACAGGAAGATGACTACAACCGACAAAATCACAGTGGGATTCTGTGTATTTCTCAGCCGGCCCATCCTCCTTGATGCCGGGCTCCCTTCACAGTGACTCTCCTTCGCCGCTAGGTGGCACCTCCCCATGAATTTAAGAACCACTCCATTTTAGAGTCAAACTTTTGGGAATAAGTTTGACTTATTCCCCCTTTACAGTGAACGCAATGCTCTACTCTGTACCATTCCCTGTGGTCCATTCAGTTGTTGGTGTCTCAATATCTAAACTTTTTGGAGATCAGGAAAAAGCTCTTTTACTTCTTTGATATAATAGTCTCTGGCACAGGGCTAATTAGGTACACATCACGTGCTCAGTAAATATGTTTGTTCGCTGGTTGCTCAGTATTTTAGGAAAGGGAGTAGAACGGTTCTATATGAGTCATAAATGGAGAAAGTTTGTCATCGATCATAGCAATATAATCAGGACATCCCCCTTCAGCCTTGCCACCACTTTGCTTCCCTGGTCAAGAGCAGTCAACCACACATATAAATGTGACAGACGTGAAGTGTCACAGAATTCACGTTTTAAAATGTTTACTATGTTTTAGATAATTACAAGACCTAATATGGTCCTCTGACCCTTTATTAAGGGAAGCAAGACAAACGCGTTCTGAGTCATCTGCGTGCCTGTACTCAACTCCAGATGCTTCAGAGCTGGTTGTTTCAGGTTCCATCAACTCTGGGATGAGTTCAATGTAAGATCGCAGCCTGCTTTTCTCTCTTTTGTTTTATTTCCCTCCCCTCTCTGTCCTCCCCTTCCCTTTTCTCCATAACCTTTTTCTTTTTGCATTTGATTATGTCTGTGGTCTTTCTACATTGAAGAAAAAGTGCTAAACCAGCTTTAAGAATGACTTAGTGGATTCTGATTGCCTTACATTTTATCAGATTCTTTCAATTTTCCTTATGGGAAAGTAATCCCCTGTGGGAAATCATAGCCCCTCAATGTGTGTTAATCGTCATCAAATTGAGCAAATTCCTAGATTTAACAGAAAATGGAAAGCATTTACCCTCAATAGCTATCTTATATAAGTGTTGGGCTTTGAAGCATTGATCTCAGAAGGGTATTAAGGAAACAGAGAAAGAGAGAGAGAGACAGGGAGAGGGAGAGCGCATGCTTGCACTTGTGTGTGTGCATACCTTACCCCATTCTAATGAGAGTGAAAACAAAACAAGCTACCAAAACCAAAAAATCCAAGTCTTCATCAAAGCAATAGAGAAATAGCACTTAGGGATTAAGGACTTATAACAGTCACTTTATAAACTGTCTAAGCCATGTCTGTGCCCTTGTTAACTAATCTGCTAATCGGTTAAACACAACTTCCATGAGGCACAGCATTCTGTGTATTTAAGTGCCGCTGCGTTCATCCCTCCAGCACCACTGGACTCCGAGTTTGGGCCATGTAATTAGGTTTCTTAAAAGGCAAGATTTTGCTGAAAGTGCAATGTGTCCAGCAGCACTGAGAAGCAGTATCACCCTCCGCACTCTGAGTCACAAAGCCCTAAATCACAGGTTCCCCCAAGCCAGTATCGACTCTGCCGATAAGCCCTGAGCCAGACTAAGCAAGCAGTGCATGCAGGGGTCTCTCCCTATTCCGTGTCCCTTTCCTCTTCAACCACTGTGAGGCCCATTCCTCCTGTTTTTATCCCAAGCAAAGCTGCTTTCAGGAAATGACCTGAAACTCATTCAAAATAAGGCAATGAGTGGAAGACAACCTCCGATTACTCCTTTTGGAGATTTTTTTCTTCATTTTAACAAGACCAAAGTCTTTAAGCTTAAAAAAAAAAAAATCTCTCTCTTCTATTATCTAGAAATGATAAGTTATTTTCTCAGACTGCAGAGTTTTCCCAGTGCTTGTGGGGTCGCATTAGGGATGAGCTTCCCTTAGAGGGGTTACATGCAGCTCACATTGTCCCCCGCACTACAGTCACTGCTCTGGGCTGTACGGCGAAGGCATCCACAGTGCCACCCCTCCCTGGAGCCAGACCTGTGGGCCACGCAGTGGCATTTCCCATGCCACCTCAATAGACTAGAGAGGGGTGCACATCATAGAACTGTGTCTTCTGCCCAAAATGCTCATTTGAATGCAAAGCCTCCATCTGAGAAATAACCTTACACACACACACGGATTTCTCTAGTGTCTGCCTTTGGAACAATCTTTATCTCCAATCTTCAACCTGGTCCCAATAATTACACTATTAACTACTGTAATCAGTGTTGTGTCAGAGTTCCAGGACAAAAGTCTTCATATGTGACATTTTCTCCCTATGAGGTTAGAGCACTTCTCTCCACTTAGAGAATGGCCTGCTGCCTCTAAGAGCCTGAATCCTGGCACCATGGTGGTCAGAACAGAGGACAAGTATGACTCAAGGATCCTTTCACAAAAGTCCTTCAACTGTGCCTTAAGTGGAGGCCAATTCTAAGAAAGGACATATGCAATCTCAGGTACTCCTTCAACCACTTAAAATAAAAGAACAACTTGTAGTGAGAATAAACGCTCACCCAAACATTGAACTTGAGCCCAGGCCATCTCACCAGAGCTGATACTCTGAACCACATCCCTCTCCCATAGAATTTCCAGTGGGAGTTGGTTTTGAGGGTCAGGATCCAGCCTAGCTTCCTTCATCAAAAAGCCTTCAAAATTAGGCTGAGCAGTGGCTGGAATGGAGGTGACACAGAAGGAGCAAAGGCTGATGGTAGAGCTTATTAAATGGAAGAGAACAGCGGAAGCTGTGCAGCCATGGGGCAGTTTCCAGGCCAGACCCCAAAGCTCCCAGCTGGCCTCTGAATTGTGAGTGCTGAGGGAGATGACTAGACTCCAGTCTCCTGGGAATGGAGACTGGCCTGGAAATTTCCTCAGGAGCCTGACACATAAGTGGAGGGCTCTGTATACACCACAACTGTCAACAGTGCTACACAGCACAACAGCTCAGCTCTGCTGTCTGCCCCTGACATTGCCCTCAATGGGGAACCACCAGATATGGTATGAGGGGCCCCTTAGCTGCACGGATGGGATGACATAGTAACACACGTCCACAAACTTGTGCCCAGCAATGCAACATCCATTCCCCAGGCCCCTAGGTTTCCCACAGGCACAACCACACACACATACATGCAGGTGGAACACAGCCCGGCCATGGCACACACACTCCTGGGCCCCACCTGTCGTCACAGTAGGTGAACTTCATGTCCATGCTGTGGCGGCTCAGGAAGGTCTTGCTGTCCAGGGGGATGTCCATGTGTGATGGGTGCTGGATGGGTTCGCACATGATGATAAGGCAGGAGAGCAGGGGCTCCTTGTAGCTGCAGAGACTACTGTGAGGGGGGCAGTTGTTGTATACCTTCACCTGGCCAGTGCAGTGCAAGACCTGGAGACCAGCCATGGAGCGTCAGACGTGGGGCCAAAGAGCATGGTCTCAGGATGGGGGTGGGGGTTCGGGGGGTGGGAGAAGGGGACCCCAGCCTGGCATCGTTCTACCTTCCAGGTGGCTGACTTGAGGTTAACAGTCCGGCCTCTGTTGGTGACTGTGCACTTCATCCTCATGAAGAAGTCCCGCTCTGTGGACATGTCTTTGCTTTTCTTCCCGAAACCAGGGCCTGAATGGGGAAGAGTAGAAGGAACTCTGAGTGGGGTGACTATGGTTTTATGTTTATATTCAGGAGAGGTGTCTTGGTGCCATTTTTCAGGTAAAGTGTTGTTTCTATATCCCAAGAATCTGCTCCCTTAGCACCCGTGGCCTGCCATGAATTCTGAGTATCATCTTGGCCAGCGGACTCATGTTTTCTCATCTCTGGCTTGTCTCTCCAGCAGGAGTCTAAGCCCCTGAGGGCTGTTCCACTGCTTTGTTTCCCCCTGCACCTAGTGCATAGTCAGAGCTCACTCCACGGTGGCCAGAATGTGGACACATCTCTCCTGGGGCAGGCTCGTGTACCCTAGAAGGAACTCTAAGGGACAGTCGAGGTGAGACCACCATCTTCTCAAGGGGATAAACCTCTCAGATTAGAAATATCTCTCAGACACCCCCAGTTTATCCTCAGTCCTGTCCATCACTAATGTGAGCCTTCCGGTGCTGTTTTCAACCTGCCACAGCTGCATCCAGGACACAACGCCATCAGCTTTCTCCCTATAGTAACATGTGTCAAGGCTCAAGAGAGACTGCTGGCCTAAGCCTCCTGAGTTTGGTGAGCAAGTTCACTTCGAGGATGAACGCAGCACGGATCAGATCTTTTCTCAGCCAGAATTAAGTAAATCACCAAGACAAATGACACAGCCTCCTTCCAGATAGTCTGCAAATGCCTGCTCACTCAGAGATTTCCCCACTTTCCATAAAACAAAGTGACGAATGCAGTCCACACCAGCTGAGTCCCCCTTGTCTGTGCCTAAATTCTGCCTCCACCACTACCATCTCCACCCTGGACCTTCCCAGGTACACTCCTGCCGCCTGGCCAGCATCACAGAACAAGCCAGAGCCTTTTTTTCCCCAAATGGTCACAAACCTCCGTAATCCTCTAGAGGGCCCTGATTTATTTGATGGGTGTAACCACAAAGAGCTGTGTCAAATGGATTTTGGCATCTCTGACTCTATGTTAAACATTCCTAGGGGAGCCTGCTAAGTAAGAGACCAAAAGTGAGAAAGTGAATCTTTTTTTTAAGAGAGAACATTTCTCTGTCATGATTATAAAACCATCTCTTGGGATGCCTGGGTGGCTCAGTGGTTGAGGGTCTGCCTTTGGCTCAGGTCCTGATCCCGGGGTCCTAGGATGGAGTCCTGCATGGGGCTCCCTGCTGGGAGGCTGTTTCTCCCTCTGCCTGTGTCTCTGCCTCTCTCTGTGTGTCTCTCATGAGTAAATTTTTTAAAAATCTTAAAAAAAAAAAAAAAAAAACCATCTCTCCAAAACTTAATGATGTTCCTTCCAATTTTAATTCTCATAGGTAAGGTCTACATATCATGAGATATTCTTGTATCCTGGGGTATCATGAGATATTCTTGTATCCTGGGGTGTGGACCCACACGAGGACTAGTTCAGGTGCTGGGAGTAAGTGGGCTGTAGGGACACGTGTGTGGCTATGGCATGGGTTACTCTTGTTCCTCCCAACTTGCTAACCTCTGGATCCTCCCTCATTCTGCCATTTGGTTAATCTTTCTAAACGTGGCTCCAGTCAGATTACCCCAGCCCTGCTCAAAAACTTTCAAGAGCTCCCCTTGGGAGGATAAAGTTCGAGGCTCTCCACCCAGCCTTCAAAGCCTTCTACAATTTGCCTCATGGTCTTATCTTCCTTTTGGTGTTCACACTAACCCATTGCTTCTAGCGCCAGTGAGTCCACTCAGGCCGGCGCCTTCAATGAGGTTTGCTGATTCATGGAGTTTGATACCAAGTCCTTGACACATGGACCTAGAGAACTAAAGTTCTACTCAGATAAACAGAGTAGAATCATGCTATGAATCATGGTACTTGAGAGCTGGAAGGTCCTAGACTTTGCCTGGTCCAACACCATTAATCTGAAAGGAGAGGTTCTGAGGAGCAATAGAGTAATGCAATGACCTGCTTCAGGTCTCACAGTCAGTCTGAGACTACGTCAGTGGCTGAACTCAGGCTGAGAACCAAAGGGCCAAAGGGTTTCTGGAGTGGAGAAGAGGAGACTTTGGACCTCTGTAGGCTTCCAGCACATGCTTTAGAAAGAGAATCAGAAAGTCTGACAGCCCCTGCCTCCTACAAGCAGACAAGATTTTTAAGCAGCACAGAGAAAACCCTGAACAGCCCATGGGGTGCCCCCCAGCCTGTGTGCTCAGGAGCCAGATGGCGTGAGGCCTAGAGGTGGGGGAGCAGAGGGGCTGGGGGAGACCGCTAGGTGGGGATGAGGTTGGAATTCTGTATGTTGCAGGCTCAGCCTGTCACAAGGGTGGAAGCAGGCCCTCGGAGTGCAGGCTTCGGCAGCGTGTGCCTCGCAGAAGCCCCGCCTCTCAAGCTTGGTGCCACGGCCTGTCATTCAGGCTGGACAAGCTCACACCCCACAGTAGGGACAGGTGGGAGATATTGAAGGAGATAGACCGACATGGGCCCATCTGCCCAGAACGGTGTGGGAATCTCTGGTTCAAAAGGCAGCAGCTCTGACAGTCATTGCAAAGTGCCTTCTGCTTATGTGGGCCCTTCCATCCACGGGCATCCCCTGGATAGCCCCACAGGTAGGGTACAGTATGTGAGATCTTCTCAATTTCTTCTCTGTCAAAAACTAGTTGTTGTGGGTCTTATTACCAGGAGACCAGATTCAAGCCTTGTCCTCCCGGGGTATCTAGGCTCCAAAGGTGGCCCCAGTGAGTCATGCCTTGTGTGCCCGATAGTCATGGCCTTGTGTACTTCCCTCCCACACCAAGCAGGGGCTGGCTTATAACTCCCTCTAACAACAGAATGGGGCAGAGTAATGCCGGGCCAGTTTCAGGATTAAGCCTTTAGAAAGTTTGGCAGCTTCTACTTTTGCACTTTGGGGGCCCTGAGTGGATGTATCAGAAGTCTGGAGAGGGAAGGGCTCTGGGGCTCCACAGAGTGAGAGAAAGATCCAGTCCTACCAGCAGCCCGGCTGAGTCCCAGCCTGCAGCTACTGGCAGAGGTGCAGGGGAGCCATTCTGGTCAATCCACTTTGTACGACCCCTGGACAATGGCAGCCCAGCTGAATCACACAGAGCCAGGAACCGCCCACAGAACCCACAAAGTCATGATAGGTAATAAAATGATCGTTTAAGCTACTATGTTTTGGGTGGTTTGTTATACAATGATAGACAAGAGCAATAGCTTCCGTGAACATCTGGGCACAGGGATGTGTACTGGTTTTGGTGGTGGGATTTGGCAGAGATGCTGGCCTCTTGGGAGGTGAGGCCTGCTGGAGACAGTGTCCTAACCCCAAAGACTACCCTCCGAGCATGTCATCAGGCACCACAAAGGGCTGGCCGAAGACAGCTCTGAGTGCCAAGTCCTTCTGGTGCCCTCCATCTCATGCCATAAGCTCTGCTGGATATTTTAGGGATGCCAGGTTTTTTTCTGGATCATGATGACCAAGATCCATCAGCCCTCCATTTGTAGACAAAGGGAATGCAGATCCCCTCCCAGGTTGTATAAGAAAGAATAAAACACACAGTGAATAATACTTTACCACTTTTGAGACTCAGGTTCTCACGAATCTCCTCGTGGTCACAGGGATGAGTAAAGTCAAAGATACTGTGTCCTGTTAGCTCCACCTGTTTCAAAAACAAGGTTGGGCTTCATTATTCCTAATGCTGAAGAAGTTTCCAAGAGGCAGCTGAGCTACTGTCCAGGTCAGGAGATAGAGAGCAGACTGAAGCAGGTCTTTTGTATCCCAATCCAGGGATGTGCACAGACATCCGGACATAACAAAGGACTGCTATTGATGACAAAGACCTGACTCCCAAGGGTTGATTCACCAGCAATGCCAACCCTAACACGAGGGCTGGGAGTGTGTTCTTGAGGCTGGTAGCCTGAGGTCAGAAAGGAGAGGGGTGGGCACAGCCAGGGAAAGGTCAGGAGGGATGTAGCCAGAGCCTTCTACTCATTTCTACCCCTAAATGGATACATTTTCCCCTTTTGAAAGAGCCAGAGGAGGCCATCACCTGTGTGAGTCCCATGAACTTGCTGATGTTTTCCGACAGAAAGATCATGTCTCCATCTTGGGTCACCACAGCAATGAAACCCTCCAATGCTTTCAGGTACAAGTTGTCCATCTGTTGGTTGGCCTCAGCTTCAGACTCATTTTCAGAGCACACTGGAAAGAGAGGGAGAGTCGGACGACCTACATGAATGTGGTACTAAGATAGATGTGGCTGGTACAGACAAATATCTTCCAGGGATGCCTCAAAGACATTAAGTGGACTTTTCTGGAAATGCCCACTGCCAACCATCTAAGTGTCCAAGCAGCAGGTATTTGATAAGCACCACTACACAGAGGACAACCTGACAGGGTTTTGCAGGAGGTGAGGCCATAGTGGCAGCATACTTCTGGGATGAGGGGTAATGGTGGCAGCAGGTGTCATGGATGTGACAGCAGTCACAGTAGCACTAGGAACCATAACCTTACCCACTAACGTACACGGGGCAATGACCACACTGAACATACTATATAATCTCTTCAATGCCTGTGAGGCAGGTACTATTCTTTGTCTCATCTTATAGGTGAGGCTTAGAGAGACGCACTCAATTATTTTCCTGAGGCTATAAAGACTGTGGTTAGTGGGCTCAGGCAGATGAATCTAGCAGCTGGGCTCCTAACCATTTATAGGCCTGGAGTCAAATAGACATAGCATCTATTCTTCTTCCTACTAGACTATGACTTTGACTAATGACCTCTTTGAACATCGGTTTCTTCCATCAGCCAAACAGAAATAACCATTTCCATCTTTTTGAGTTGTAAGGGTTAAGTAAGTATTTAAAATGCCAAGAACGCCACCAATCACCATCATATTTTCTTCCCTTCTCCTCCCTCTAGGATACTGTCACTGCCCTAAAATTGCTCAAAGCCTAAGCAGGGGATGTGGAGCACACAGAAATTAAAATCTAAGTAAAAAACTCAGGGGCAACAGAGCTGGGTGACCAAAGAGGGGTGCAGACAGAAAGTGCTGATGGGTTCAGAGAAGAGTGGGTCGTTTCGAGGTGGTCGGAGACAACTGTTCCACAAAAGGGCATTTGAAGAGGCTCATGAAAAACAGGCATTTACTTTGTAAAGCGAAAGAACTTTCTGGGCCAGGTTGGGTTGGGCAGACACTGGGCAAACATAGAGGTGGAAGAGTCTGGAGCAAGCTCCCTTCCAGGGACTGAGGAGATATCCATCTGGCCAAAGAGGAGGCTCCATTTTCCAGACTTAGTAAACTGGGCCACTGAGGTGGGTCCAGTGCGCTGGAGCAGTGGCATCTCAGAGCACTGCTCTGGAGAGAATCACCTGGCAATGGCACGCTGACAGTTTGGAGAGAGACCGTGAAGACCAGAGGGGCAAGAACCACATGAGAAGGCAAGCCACTGCGCTCATGGCAGGCTGGAGAAGTAGTTGCTAGGGGCTGCCTCTGGAAGCACCACCCCGCAACCAACCACTGTGAGTAGCCGAGGCCTTTCAAATACACTTCAGCTAGTTGCAAAAACAGCAGACAAAATGTTGACTCAGCTCTTATCCCAAAGAAAGTTCTCAGGCCCCAGGCAGTACAAACATCATGCCAAGTAGACCTCATTTAATTTACAGAACAAGATTGAGAGCAATTTGTACTTTATAAAAGTTAATATTCACTAACTATAAGACCTCTTCCAACTTGAGACTGTTCTAGGGAATGTAAAATGCAGTTAGATTTCTGGGCCACTTGACAAGGAAGGGCCTGTGAAATGAAGTCCAAGGGCCTCTCTGCAAGGGCACTGAATTTATTTGGTTTTCTTTTCCCTTGAGCCCCTCAATTTAAGCTCTGGGCTATATGCTGTTATTCCTCAAGAAAACAAATCCAAATTAGGAGATGTTTCTACCAAGGAGCTTCTGTGGCACCACTGAGGACCAGCCACCTTCAGGACAGGAGCTAGAGTCACAGAGGAACACAGCAGGCCCATTCAGGGGCAGACTCACCTTTAGGGCTAAGAGTTGGGCTACAGAGAGTAATGTCCTGGTGACTTCCCTTCTGTTTTGCTAGATGGAACAAACAAGGGAAATTCTTTCCTCTTCACACCCTAGGTAGCCTCTGGGAGGGGACACCATCTGGGGATGACCTTATACTATACACATTCCCACACTTGATCTTTGCTTAGGGTTTCTGCCAACTAACTAGTCAGTTCAACTGATGATAATGAGCCAAAGTTCTAGGCATGGGTGTTGGCACTGCCAACGTTGGTGCTCCAGCTAACAGCCATATTTAAATAGGGGCTTTAGGAGAGACGGGTAACTCAGAACTTTCACAGTTGAGCATGTATCAGCATCCCTGGCAGGGCTGGCAAACGGAGGGATTTTGGGGCCAAGGGCTAAGACGTAACTCATGGGCCCTAGTGGGGAAATGTGGGACCTCTTGTTGAAGGATGTCACCATGTCCAGGGCCCCTCTGAGGCCCCTCTGCACAGGTCACACACTCCTGAAGCCAGCCTTGGATAGGCCCATCCCCAGAGGCCCTGATTCAGCAGATCTCAAGGGGCAGAGAATCTGCTCTTCTAACCAGTTTCCAGGTGATGCGGATGCTGCCAGAACCTAGGAGCACAGGTTGAGAAGCATGGCTATGAACTCAAGGCCCTATGAGTGACCCTTAATGCTGGGAAAATCAAACTGTTTTGGCAGGTGGTGACCTATTTTGGGGAGGGGTGAGGAGAGGTTTCCAGCACCATTAAATCACACCAGATAGGTGACCACCTCTAGACAGCAAAGGCCAGTCCTGTGATTTCTGGCCTATTGAGAAGATTTTTTTCTCTCTCTCTTCAATTTCTTTGATCTCAGTGGCAACACTGACATAAAAATCTGGTGTAATCCCAAGACAACCCTATTTGGGTTAACTAGGCCCAGAGGAAATAGTTCTGCTTAAAATTTCCTGTTTTTAACAGTTTCCAAGCCAGCCAAACTGGTTTCCATCCGTGCCCAGTACACTCGCTGCTTTCAGGAGGTGGTGAATTGGCTTTAGCAGCTGGCCAGCCAGCTTCTGCAAGGAAGGGAGAGGGGTGCTCAGGGACCCACAAATGGGAACAGAACATCTTAGAATTGAAGTCACAATGGCTGGAGGACCAGAAAGCCAGTGGGCTGGCCTTGAGGGGCCCCTGGAACAAACTGGCCTCTTTCCCTTATGGAAATATGTGCTCCTGCCGCACCTGCTTTTCCTCTTGGGGGATTCTGAAAGAGTTTCAGCTTGGGGCTGATGTGAAAACTGCAGGGCCAGAGGCAGACCTTTACCCCAGGGGCCAGGGGCGCATGCACCTCACCCTCTGCAGAAGATTGCTTTTGCTCTCCTGCTCTTTCATGGGAGCGTCAGTCTTCCCTATGGCATCATTAATCTCTGACTCCATGTCAGGTATGTAGAAAATTCACCTCTTCCCTATGTCGTCATTATACCCCTACTATGTGTCTGCCCTGTGCTGGGTACAAGGCCGGAAATCAGTCAGGTCATCTGTCAACAAGTGTCCCTATGTGTTCAGTCCTGTCCTAGGGACAATCAGGGATACTGAAAGGTATAAGAGCAATCTTTTCGCTCAAGGAATCTATAGACTGGTGGGAAAGACAAAGATAGACCACCATCAGGTCACGCAACAATCCAGAAGAAACCCTTGGTGCTATATAAAAACAAACCGACTGTAGGTGCTCGAGCAGCCCCCAAAGGGGTCTCCAAATCGCCCGGGGCTCTAGGTTTCAGTTTTTTGCTTCCCAGGACCCTTCGGGGTCTGACCCCCAGAAACGGCGCAGGCTGTCAGAATCCGAGGCGCTAAGACCAAGCATGCTCAGCCTGGGGAGCACAACAAGATTCTTTAATGCTAAAAATAGCCCCAGTAAACAGGCTTTGATGACGACTCCCCACAGCCAGGATATGCGCGGGCTGAGGTTTCGGAGCACTTTTTCCGGAGCACCGCTCATTTCCTTCAGGCGGCACCACCCATGTGCAGCAGGAGCTGGGCATCTGGGGTAAGCGGGCAGGGTGGCAGGGACAGAAGCTCCTGACAAGGTCCCTGAGACCAGACTCTTGGAAGGCACTGCTGGTCAGGATGCGTCTTTATTCCACCAGGGTCATCTTCCCTCTTTGTTTCCCACTCTGACAAGTTCCAGGACCGCTTTGAAGATTCTTAAACCATGCTGCTGTGCTCTCCCTGCTTCAGGCACCACTTAGCTATCATCACAGAGGCTTTCGTTTTAAAATTGATTCCCCACTCCAGCCTCCCCAGGCCCGTAGGCCACCCCATGACCATTGCCTGGTAGTAGGCTCACATCTTCGGCAGAAGGCACTGTGTTTTACCAGGTCTTGCTGGCCTCCCAAAGTCCACCATTAGAGATTCATTCCTTTGCTCTTTATGGAACTTATTATCTTATCTTATCTCATCTCTCTGTATATGCCTTATAAGATGTAGCACAGGGCTGGGATCAGCAAACACCTGCTGTCTGACCAGACTTTTTTGGTTCCAGTTAGGGAGTGATCTGAACAAGGTCAGTATCTCTAGAAGAGATTGCACATTAGCTGCTTTCAGCCGTTAACATCCTGGCATGAATCCGCTTCTCAGCTCCTCTCTAAACAGGGCCGAAAAAGGCCTTGATTTGGAAGGTGAGTGGGGCAAGGCATGAATGAATCGATTCATTCATGCCAATGAATTAATAATAAAGCTGACATTTCTCTTTCGAAACCTTGCTACACGAGGACCTCTAGCAATCGTGTAAAATCAATTTGATTTCACCACATCGGAGTGTGGGGAAGCCAAAACTCAGTTTAATAGTGAAAAGCTGATTTTGCATATTTGCTGCTCTGTAATGCCCTCTGGATGCAGAAGTGACCCTCATTTGGTCATGGTTTGTGGGGCTCATCTTGAAAGAGGATTTAAGACAATCAAGCGGTATTTCCACTGATGTTCCCGTCAGTGTGTTCTGTTCTCGGCCCAGCGTGGAAGCTAATATCATAAAGCTATTGTTTCAGTTTGCTTCCTGTGATACGAATCTCAATCGGCCGCCCCGACTCCCAGCCTGAATTTCTCAGCGCTGAGATTTCCTCTCCAACATTCCCACACAGAACAGCCTACTGTGAAAATCAAAGAGAAGCGTGTTACTAAGTAAAGAAGAAACTTTTCTAAAGCAAAACCTGGTCTTTTTTAGCCTTTTGAACTCTGAGGTATGCAACCAGCTATTTCCTATTTTAAAGTGAGCCAACATTGGTGCTCACCTTTGTTAGAAATGCTTCAGTGATGAATCTGTGGTTTGTTTTGACTTGAGAAAACTTGGCTACTCTGCATTTTGATATGCACCACTGCAAGGTGGGTAAGAGGACATGCAGGTTTCCACTGGGTTCCTGTTGACATCATTTCTCCAGAAGCCTATACTTAGGATAAATCAATTTGCTTATTCATCAGAACTTTTATTTCTAAACGCTACCTTACGGAGAGCCTCAGATGTGGCAAGCAAGACGATAAGGGCTTTTCTAGCCACTTATCTCGATTGTCAAATAGCACTGCAAGGGAAGTACTGGTATCCCCCTTGTGCGAACGAGAAAGTAAAGCTCAGGGGTAGGGAAGAGATTCTCACAAACTTGCAAAGAAGGCCATCCAACTGAGGTTCCAGTGTGGGTCTATCTGCCCACAAGTCCTGTACTCCTTTTCACCACAGTGCATGTTTTGAAAAAGCAAAAAGTGATTTAAGGTAAAAATAAATAAATAAAAAAGAGACCCTGCCTCATATGCAATTCCTGAAGATGATTTCAACAAGAACGTGCAGGAGGAGCCTAGAAGAGAAGGCAGATAAAGGGGGCATTGAAAAGCCATCCACCTCCTCCCCTGGATAATGTGTGTTTTATGAGAATGACTCCATCGAGGACACCAGGACCAGATGGCCAAATGGAGACACTTCTTAGCCTTTCCCATCATCTCTCTCCTCAGGACAGAGGACCAGAGCTGACACACTGAGGTTGTGTGCTCAGTCTGAGGCCAAGCTGAGCCAGAGGGCAGGCATTTGGTGTCTACACCTTGCAGCAGCTTCTGAGCGGGGATGTGTGCTGTCTCACTGTGGTCCTATTTTCCTGGGTGTGGCTGGCACATGGGGGTGAGGGGTGGGGGAGCTCCTGACCACACACAAGCAGGCAGACATAGTTGGAGGGCGAGGGGCAGGGAACCCAGCCTCTGATTCACGGCCCTCTCCAAGCCAACCTCTGACCCACCGAGAAGGATGATTATGTATGGGAGAGCATGGAAATCAACACCGTGCACCAAGAGAAAGTATAGAAACAACTCACTGAATGTGTGAAGACCATCTCTGCACTCCCACTGCTCAGGGCTAGCCTCTAGGTGCCTCTTTCCAACTTTGGTTCTCGTGCCAAGGAAGGACCCACCTCTTCCCCCCCACACTTGGCCTTTGTCAACATCTTTGCCTGACCAGGTTGCAGAATGCTCCTACCCTCCCATGTCCGTCTTTCTCATAAACACGGATTCAAAAGAACTTTCATTCCACCTGCAGATTCATCATGTACTAAGTGTGTGACTTGCAGCAACCTTAACGTTTTTGTACCTCACTTCTCATCGTTCTACAATGTTCTACAAGTCCAAATTCCATCAGGGAGGTGTCCTGGGATGCATATATTAGTCCTTTTGGGATCTCTGTTGGTGGAGGAACGGGGCTTGCGGTGGAAGGAAGCAATGATTTACCCAAAGGCATTCATGTCTAAGAGTAGAATTTTAAGTATAACAGGGAAGTTGAGGAGATGCTTCCGAGTGTGGGAAGAGGGTCCCTGTCTAGTCCAGAAATCCTCCACTGCAGACTCTTTGTAATGCAAGGTGATTCCAGCACTACCAGACACTGCCCTCACCTGTCCAGAAAGAGAAGCCTCTTTAAAGACAGAGGTACACATGTGCCCTCTGATGGTGTCTACAGGCCACTGTTCCCTCTTTTCAGTAGCATCTATGATCAATCTGCCATTCCCTGGCATTGTTTCTTTGAAAGTATTTATAGAGCGTGCCTTTACCCTTGGTTCTCCCCTCTGACTGCTCCTTTCTGAGACTCTTTAGATTTGTGGTACAGGGTTAGCCCTCCGACCCTTGAGGGACCCACTGAGCTGTCATCCTATTTTCTGAAAGTCTTCCTTTCCCCATATCCTTCCTGTGCTCTGGGGCCCAGAATAGCACATGCTGGTCCGGCCTCTCCGCCTCGCACTGGATTCCCTCTGCTCTGGGTTTCTTTCCCAGAATAGCCACGTCCTAACAGGATGGCCCAGTCAACCAGCTCCAAGGCACCAGGCTCACTCACGAAAGCTGAAAACTCACCACAAAGGAACCTTCCCCTGCCTGCCTGCCTGCCTGCCTTGTGCTCCCTGGAGAGGACACTGCCACCTGCAGCACCTCAGCCACATGGGGTGGGGGTACTACCTGCCGCCCAGTTTCCTTATGAAACTGACAGGCCAGAAGGGACTGTCACATAGGATCTGAAACTGGAGACCTTCCTAGGCTGTCTCTTTCTGGTCAGGACTAACAGGAAATGGTGTTTTGAAGATTGTGAACTTTGAGGGGAAAAAAAAAAGTTTTGTGAACTTGAGGCCTACAGTGATACCAGGGAGGGTGAGACTTGGCTGGTCCTGTGGGGAGGCTGTTAGCCACCAAGGGCTCCACAGTGTAAATGAGTGTGGCCAGGTCAGGTGCAGTACAGACTTCACCTCCTCTCGTTCTCACAGATGGCCTGAGCACAAAGTATTCTTAAGCCCCTTTTGCAGGAAACCAAGAGCAGAGACACCACGTGATTTGTCTGGCAGGCTGGCTAGTAAGACGGAAAAATGCTCACGGGCACTCTGTTGGCCTTCTGGAGAAGGTAGATGGAAGGTGAGCACGAGAGTGCTTCCTAAAGGTCCGCTCTAGAGAGGAGAGTGGCTGTGGCAGCCGGCAGGCCAGGCAAGGGGGAGCTGACAAAAGGGGCTCCTGCTCCCTCGGCCCTTTCTGCTCATCTCAGCTTCTGGGTCCCCATGTACTTCCTTGGTCCCATCCCTGCTCTTTGCCCCATGGCTGTATTCATTGGAAAGGAAACTGCTGGAAGGGAGGTGTTCAAGTCAAAGGAATGAAGCACTGGCGGTGGCATTCGTACGGGCAGAGGTTCTGAAGGGTGGGAGTTCTGCGGGGGAGGCCTTCCCAGGGGCCCCCCAATGCCCGCACCGCAGAGCCTCCCGTGTCTACACACACGCTGGTCGGGCTGTCCTCAGCACCAGCTTGGGGAGACTGCCAGCCTCACCTGAGGACAGGAGCTTGTGTGTGCGCAGGAAGCTGATGGCCAGCCGCATGATGGAGGCTTTGTCCAGGTGGGAGCTCACACTGTGAGGCAGGGGCAGCTCATGGGCCAGCTCGTAGAAGACCTCTGTCTCTTTGCTCCGCCGGCACCTGGCAGCGTCCCGGGACTTCTCCTTCCTCCTCTCCGAGCTACTCCTAAATTCAGAGAGCAGGGGTTAGTTCCTGAAATGTCACTGTCATCCCTCTCATGCCCCTGGTCAACACAGTCCAGGGCCCCAAACCCTGGTGCGGCCAGACTCTCCCACTGAGCTGATGTGGCTCACACCCATCGTCTGATCACACACAGTCTCTGCTATATGCTGCCAGCCCTGTGTTCGCGTATGTTTGTGCTTCTTTCTACCTCTCTCCTACCTATGTGGCCCAGACCAGGATTTGTATGTGGGGGCTTAGAGCACAATTAATCAACTGGCAATGCCTGTGACTTGGTCCTGGGCTATCTGAGGACCGGGGTGAGTACCCAGGGATGGCCTGTCTCTTGCAGGAAATCTTAAAGAAATCCTAAATCTTCTTACAAAGCCTATATTAAGTCCGAACAGAGGCAAGTTCAAAACCCAGCCTGCCTGGATTGAAATTCTAACTTCTCCACTTGCCAGCGCTCGCTCTGTACACATCAACTGTTTAAACTGCTCAGACTCCGTTTTCTCATCTGTATGATGATAATAACAGTACTTATCCCACAGAATTGTTGTGAGGATTGGATATGATGATTTATGTAAAGTCTTCATCACAGGTTTATCCCAATTGCAAGCAACCAATGTTAGCTAATATTAATAACAAATCTGTCCATGAAAAAAATGAGAGTAAAAATATTACGACAGAGTATAATACAACCTATCTTCATAGAAATATAGAAAGTACATAATACTTCTTATAGATTACATAGGGAAAAGTCTAGAAATAGAGTAAAAGAAAAATACCTATTATTCTTAGAGTTATCACATATACAGAGCATACTGTATTCCAGGAGCTGTTTTAAGCACTACATTAGCTTCTTGAATTCTCACAACTGCTATTGGAAGTAGTAGCATTGTTATCTCTAATTTAGATGAGGAAACAGATGCACAGAGGTGAGGTAATTCACCTGCAGCCCTTGGGCAGGTACGTGGGGAAGTGGCTTCGTGCCAGGCAGGTGGGTCCCAGAATCCAGGCTTTTATCCACCAGTAAGGTTAGGGGGGGATTATTATTCTATTTTTAGTACTTGTCTGAATTTCCTTATATTTCTATAAATAACTTGTATTGCTTGTTTAATGAAGTTTTTTTTTAAAAAAGTTTTTATTTTTCAATAAACAGTCCAATGCAGTTCATGATTCTCAAGGCCTCCTCTAACAAGCTCCAGCCCACTCCCTCCGTCCTCCCTCCTGAGATTTCCAAAGCCAGCCACTGCTTATCCTTCTGTTTGGTTTTATAGCCTATTATCTGGCCAGAAGATCAATATATTGGGATTCACAAAATGTTGCCATGCCTCTCAAACTCAAGATTTGGGGCAGAGGCACTGCTCACTTTACAATATGCTTCATTTTTTAAAAACAGAGCACCCAGCTCCCCATGGGTTACGCATCATATACTCAGATTGTGGGAAGAATGTCGAGCGGCTGTTGATGGGCAGGGAAAACCTTCAGAAAGGTTGTGAAATGGGTGAAACCATGTTTTCCTGTCCCCTCTCCTTTTGCTGTTTCCTTTCCCAAACTCCTGCTTCCTCAACTCGTCTCACATCCATTCTCCAAGCCCTCGCCCCGTAGCCCACCATCTGCACTCTCTCAGAGCCAGCCCTTAAGACCAGCTTGCTCCTGCACCAGAGCTTTAACAGTGGTTTCTATAGGAGTCCCTCCCATTTGCATTTTAATTTTGACCTCTGACTGTGGAGCAAAAGCAGCTGTTCAAGGCTTGTAGACATCCTGGCATAGGGAAGGAGCGTGGGAGGGGACAGGACACTAAAACTGTATACTTCATGCCTGTCGTGAGAACAGGTAATGGAGAACCAGTGTCTTTAGGATGCTGGATTCCACTCTCTAGCACTGACCCGTGCTCCCCAACAAAAGCATCAGCAGCAGGTGACCAGTCATTAGGGCATCTAGAGAAGCAATCCTGGGCAGAAGGGATTCCCAGCACAGACTGTGACATTAATGCCCACTTCTGCATGCACACAGTTTCCCTTTGTTACTGCTCCTTCCTTAGAGCGCAAGAACAGACAAGGCCGAGAGGAAGAGCCGGCGGGGTGGAGAGGCAGTCTGGAGTCAGTGTTCTGTCTGGCAATGGCATTCGAGGTCCTACTATGTTCCCTGGACCACACAAATGTTTATTCACACCTACTTTTGGGCCTCGACATTGCACCAAGGACCTTACATATATGACATTATAATCCTAATGACAATATGGTAGATACTGAGGGCACAGTTTCTACATATGGAAACAGAGGCTCAGACGTGATGTGTAACTTGCCCAAGGTCACAAAGTGAATGCCTGCCTGCTTAAGCCCTTGGAGAGCATGAAGTCGGTGAGCAGATACTTAGAAGTTCTGAGGCACGTGGGTGTTCCGTGTCTAATTCCATCTCTCACAACATGCATGTGAGACGGGCAAGGCAGGCATTGCTCTTGCCCCCAATCCACAGATCTGGAAACTGAGGCCCGACCAGGCTAAGTTACATACCTAGGGCAATCCAGCTAATCAGTGGCAGAGCTGGGGCTAGAACCCATCTCTTCCCAGGCCAGTACTTTCCATTGCTTAGTTAGCAAGAAATAAAGAAACCACAACATCCGAACATTTAGAAAAAGATGGAGAATCTCATGCAGCCTCTTATTTTAAAAGTCATGGGCTCCATTTCAGCTACCTTGTTTTTACAGTTGCACTCTGGGGCCAGCATAACTTTAATTAGATTATCTAGTTAACCTTGACACAGCCCAGAGATATCTGTCTAATGTTGACTCCTGGAAGAACAAAAATGTGTAACACCGCTCTCATTTAATTAGCAACACTGAAGAACAAGCATAATTAACGTCAAGTGTGAAGGTAAGACCTCCCTAGTTGATGCATACACAGCCTACTTCCTTATGCAATTTACCACGGGTTGGGCTTCTTGGCAAATAGGAAAGAGGGCTGGAAGTCAGAGGGCTGGTGTTTCTAATACACTGGCCACAAGACTACTATCTAGCCATCTGATCTGGGCGAGAAAATACATTTTTGGTGCCCTGATATCCTTGTCTGTAAAGTGGGAGAGATCTCATGTCTTATTTGTCAGGATCAAAGGAGATGAGTGGACAAGGGTTGGAAGTACTAGGAAGCTCTTCACAGATGAAAACTATCTTGACATAGGGCAAATGTGAGTGTCCGTGGATTTCCGAGATTGGCCATAACAGCCGTTCTTCATCGCCAAATCAATGCTGTCCCAGGGCTGGAGGTGTAACTGGGGGGCCAGGCTGATCTTGACGTCTTTGTGTTGGGTTGCTGAACCTTCTTATGTCAATGAGGCTTCATTGCCTAAAATACCTGTACTTTATTTTCTCTCCCTCCATAGGTTCTAGAATTACCTGCAACAGACCAGCATTTTTTTTTTTAATGACAATTCTAGATATGGTACGTTAGAATTTGCTGGTTTCTCATAAAACATTGCTTAACCTGAAGTTTTCCAAATCAGCTGAAAAGACTCAAATTTATTTCTTGCTCCAAACTGCTCTTTCTATGAAGTGCCTACTCCTGCCTTTCTTGGTGGCTCTCCTGCCACCACAGGGTGGTCCCGCACAATATCTGGTGTATGGAACACCCAACATAAATGTGGCCCTGGCTGTGTCCCCCCGCAGAACCCAGAAACAAGTACTGAACTCCGGGATGGACCTCATGCAACCGCACAGCGGCTAGGATGCACGTTGCTTGTGGGGAGTACCCGGTCTTGTTAGGGAACCAACAACCCAAAGTGCCTCCATCAACCACAGAAATAAGTTCGGGCAATAAACAGTGTACACGGTTAAGATAAGAAACAAGTCAGTCTGAGCAAGGTCAGGGCAAGCTACCAGGGAGGCAGGGTTTCAGCTGATCCCAGAAGGACACAGGACAGGACACCACCCTTGCAACGCTTCAGGGTCAGAATCCACTTTCTCCCCGCTGTC
The DNA here is from genome assembly GCF_905146905.1 of Nyctereutes procyonoides. NCBI lineage: Eukaryota > Metazoa > Chordata > Mammalia > Carnivora > Canidae > Nyctereutes > Nyctereutes procyonoides. Next base: position 49,523,835 of record NW_026575049.1, on the reverse strand, counting down.
CATGCTATCTCATTTGTTTCTCACAACAACCCCAAGGGATAGGAACTATTATTTCCCTCTTAATAGATTGAGAGAGATTCGGCGACTCGACTTAATAAAAGACATCGTCTCACACTGAATTCTTTCGGGTCCAAGATCAAAGATTTTTCCCACTGGCAGTAAGGAACCTGCTGTTTATTGCATACCTTCTACACACTGTGTTAGACACTTTTCCACAAATTGGATGCTCACAGAACACAGAGAAGGGGCGGGGTAAGTCGTGAAATGGACACCGTGACATAAAGAATCTCTGTCCTTAAGTGAGCACCCACTCACCCTGGAAAAAGACCTGGAACCTCAGCGGTAGGGTTAAGAGGCACCATCCGAGTTCACATGGAGTAGGGGGAGGAAGAAGGGGTCAGTGCTGAGGGCCTGAGTGGGATGCAGCCTCCATCCCTGCGGGGCAGGGGTGTGGAGGGGGCGCTCCAGGTGACTCCCTGGAGGCTGCAGGTCCAGCCTGCAGGAATGTTCCTCTCCACACTGCTGATGGGGAACACACTTCTGTCCTCTTCTTTGACATGTTCATATCTGCGAGTTTGTACTTCTCCTCCCCAAGGTGGAAACTCACACGCTGGAACATTTGATTCCAACTAAGGGAAGCGACCACTTAAGGACCAGGCAACTAGTCAGAAGAGAAAGCAAAACTGACCTCAAGCTCCAGTGGGTATATGCCACAACTCAGCCAGGAAAGACCTCTGTGTCCAGAGCTTTGTTATCTTACAAATGTCTCCTTAACTTCTGGGTCATTGCTCCAAGCTTGGCCAAAGTCAATAATCGAACCATTATCAGCTCTTGGTCAAGATGATCCTGATCCTGGTTGCCGACTTCCAGGTGAACACAGCCTGGTCTGCCCCCCCCCACCCTGATACACACACACACACACACACACACACACACACACACACACATACACACACACACACACACACCCAGGATGTCTCCAGCTGCACCAATGGTCTGGTTCCTTAACTAGCCATTCTCTCCTGTCAACAGGAGCAGGACTAATGCCTGTGGGCCACCAGGGTACCAAAACACTACACCTGTTAACCCTATATGGTTAGAGGGTCTAAGGACAGAATGGATTTCAGCAGGGAGGGAGGGAGACTGAAGCTAATTAAGCCAACCTAAATCAGTCTATGGGTTGGTGGTGAAATCCTAAGCTGGTGACAGTGTGCAGGTGGTTGCGAGTGGAAGAAAGGAAGGTCAAATGTCACTGGGAGGGGTCTCGTGGCTCTTCCCTAAGGCTCTTCCTTGTGGCCACTGAACAAAGGCTGCCCAAAGAGAGAAGCACACCAGCTTCGGCTCCCAGGAATCAGGAGGAAGAGCTAAGCCCCCACACCCATGGGTTGATAGCTGCCTGGATGAAATCAGAGAGGAGCCAACGTGGGTGCTTCTCAACCTTGGCGGCTCACTCGAGTCACCAGAGAAGCCTTAAAGACTGATGCCTGGGTCCTATGTCTACCTCCAGAGTCTGAGTTAACAGGGCTGAGGTGCAGCCGGGGCATCAGGGATTTTAAAGCTTGCCCTCTGATTCCCATGTGCACCCAGGGCTGGGAACCACCATTGCAAAGCAGTCAGGTTAAAATTAAAAGTTTGTTTCTCGTTTTTGGTGGAAGGAAAAAGGAAACTGGTATTTCTGGAGCACCAGGATGAGGTGCATTTCATGGGCGATCTCATCTGATCCTTAGTTAACTACGTGGTGGTATTGGTCCTGTTTTTGCAGAGCAGTGATTCTCAACTTTGGACTCCAGCAGAATCACCTGGAGGGCTTCCTAAACCACAGGCTTCTATGCCTGTGATCACATGTCTTCAGAGGACTGAAACCCAGGTCTATTTCTGAAACCATTGCTCTAAGTATTTTGAGAGGCCTTTCAGAATTAATTTCAGAGCCATACAAGAAAATTGGTCACAACACTTCATAGAATACATATATTTTCAACCCCAAACAATATTATCGTGTTTGTCCACCTCCTTTAGTCGCCAGATTTGGCAGTGGATGGATGTTGGTTGTTTGAAAGAATGAAATGTGCCCTCAGAGATAAGGCTTTGCCACAGTTGAAGGTACTTCAGCAAAGAATGGTCTTTGGCAGTTCTAAAGGAGCAGCAAAAATGCGAAGAAGCAGGTGATATTCTGGTGGCCAACTTTCTGGGTGAATTCTGATATTTGTCCAAAGGCAGTAATGACTGGGATATGAATTTATTATTGAGGGGAGTAAAGGCATTGATGTTAACCAGTCAAAATAGAAGAAATTCAGGAGGAACTGGGCAGATCAGATACACCTACATGAGGAGAATAAAAGCATCAATCTGCTTAACATGCACCCCTCTGGTGAGGAGCATGGGCTCTGCTCCAAAGGAGACCAAGCCCCACTGGGAGATAAGCCATACTACAAATGGGGCACCTTGGTGGCTCAGTTGGTCAAGCGCCTGCCTTCAGCTCAGGTCCTGATCCCAGGGCCCTAGAATCAAGCTCCATGTCAGGCTCCCTGCTCAGCTGAGAGTCTGCTTCTCCCTCTACCTCTGCCTGCTGCTCCCCCTACTTGTGCTCTCTCTCTCTCTTTCTCTGTCAAATAAATAACATTTTTTTTTTAAAAAAAGGCATACAACAGACTAGTATATCAAAAGTCCTAAAAGAGGGGATACAGCGAAAGGGTGAGGGCTGCGGCAGCTACCACAGGAGCGCATGTCTCCACTCATCCCTTCCCTGAAGGAAGAATCCCCAAAGGTGTCTCATGCCTCGACCTCCCAACCTCCCCTCCACTGAGGCTGAGCCCCTGACCCACGCTGACAGTCTGCCCCTGGAGAGAGGGCCTGGACTGCATTCAGAGCTGACAGTAATGTCTGTGGCCCACCCAACATGGCCCTCTAATGGTCAATTCTGCTTGGGGCCCACTGCAGATGCTTATCTAGTGGCCTTCTGGGCTCCAGGCAGCCTCAGAGAAGAGCAGCACACCCAATTACCAAGCAGCCCTATAGGTACAGCCCTTGTGGGGCTCCAGATGACCCAGCTCCTTATATAATCTGGGGACAGGTGCAGTCCCCAGCCCAGCTGGGAAAAGCCAGGCATGTATAGGAGTAACAGTGGTGAACTGTAGCCACGCTTAGCTTCGTCAAGTCCAAGCCTTAGCAGGCTTTTCTTTATTCGACGTGTTAGAAGGAATACCACTTTACACCTGTGCCGATCACTACAGTTTATAAAGCACTTTATAAACTGATAACCGTAAACCTCCCCCAACAGGATAGAAAAGGGCAGGTACCATCATCCCCATTTTAGAGATGAGGAAAACTGAAGTCCAGAAAGGCAATGGGAATGCATGGAGCTGGAACAAAGGCCCTGAGCTCTGACTTTTTCAAGGACACATGAATGGAGAGCCCACTGCCAACCAGCACCAGACATGTCACACAGTTGCAAACAGACCTTCGTTATTCATTACCCTCCTATATAACTCTGCTTATCTTAGATCATTTCCTTTTTAAAAAATGCTTTGGTGAAGATAAGGGTAATACACATTTAGCACAGGCAACTTGAAAAGTACAGAAAGGTATAAATACAACAAATCAAGATTTCACTGGATTTATGGCTTCTTAATATTTTATCGCATTTTAAAGACTTCTTTAGAATTTTCACAACAGCCAGCAATATCATATTGTGCGGGCCTATCACAACATACCATACTATTACTCAGTCCCGGTTTCTAATTTCTAGGTGTTATAAACAACACTATGGTGACTGTGTCCCTCTCAAATTTACTTTTTATGATATAAGAGGTCACGCATGCTGCTTGCTGCCATCTCCCCACAGCTGCCTCCCAGTGACTCCCTCTTTGAGAGTTGGGGATTGAACACCACCAGCATTTCCAGGACTGTGACTGATGACCACTGCTACTGAGGGCAGAGCCGCAGAGGGAGGCAGGATGTGCACCCTGTCTCAGCAACTTTCCCTGCCCAGTCACTTAGGCTCTCCCGGCTTCCTCTCTCCATCTTGCCATATCCATGTTAACACATCCAAAGAGAGATGGCCAAGGGTGTTGGAAATGGAAATTCCAGTTCTGTAAAGACAGCCACTCTTGTTGGTCAGCCGAATCTCTTCCCCATTGTAAAAGTAAAGTGTCTTTCCATCTCTGCTGATCTTACCACATCCACTGCATGGACAGAGGAGGCTCAGTGGCATCTGCACCCATGAAAAGGGAAGGAAAGCAAGCAGCTGCAAGGGCACCTGCCTGGCCCTCCACTGCTCTCTCTGGCCTCCGACGCCTGCAACTGTCCAAACCCCTACACCATGCAGACTCCAGCCAAGAGACTAATTAACCTCAGCGAGCTGACATCCTGCTACTACAGCTAGGAAGGAGCCACTTGTGATACTTGCCGTTGAACAGGACTCTCATCATCCTGCTTCTGATTTTATCCTTATAAAGTAAGTATTTTATACAGAAGGAAACAGTCCCTGAGGATGTTAATTGACATGCCCAGTATCACCCAGTGATGGACCCAGCTCTCAAACCTGTCATTTGACCATAAGTCCTATACTTTTGATTGCATTGCAGCCTTCTGGGAAATGCCCACAAGCCAATCCCTCTTGTAGGTTCAAAAGGTTTAGCTGAACTGGCTGTATTGGGGGTGAAGCCCTCTAAGGATACTTAATTGGATGAATTCTTGACTCGGGAAGCAGTAAAGGGGACATCCTGGTCACCCTTTTGCTCTAGGTCAGCCCCTCAATTGACAAACCAGACTCAGTGGGATAGATTTTCTCTCCCTGGAGATATCTGTCTTAAAAAAAAAAAAAAAGTTCTTACTTTGCTAGCAGAGTCTGCAGACACTACAGGTAAAGTGTTTCATTCTCACTAAGCTAATATTTTTAATTAAAAATTTTTATTGAGGTCTAATTGACATATAAATTATATCTGTTTCAGGTACACAACATGATGATTCTCTATCTGCATACGCTGCAAAGCCATCACCACAATACATCTAGTTCCCATGCTCTTTTCCTTGGTGCCACTTCTCTGGGTTTGAGGCTATTTCCCCACCCTCAAGGGTTTTTCTCTAAAGCTCCTAACCATCAGCAACCTTCTTCTCTTGGATCCCGCAGGCTTCAACAGCACAATCTGTGGTTTGGCTCAAGCCACTGTGCATGTGCAGCCATCCTGATCCTACACCACTGTGTTCAGCTAAGAAAGAAATTGCACAGCAGAAAGACCAAGAAAAAAGTGCCTGAGACGCAATGTAGAACAGATTCGCCAGCATGAAGCATGCACTTTCTCTAGATGGACTTGGGAGCAACTACCCCAGTCCCCACTAGCCTCTAAAGACCAGCCCTTTATCTTCCACATCCCATGTCCCACCTGCAGCACACGCCCTTCATCCACCTGGCCTGGCTAAATAGTACCCACCTTTCAGGACCTCCAACAGCCCCATCCTCTCCAGGAAGGCCTCATTTATGCAGACTTCTGCACACCCTGCTTCAGAGATTCTACACTGCATGATCCAGCCTTGTTATTTATTCTCGACTTGTTTTACTTCTGTAGCATTTGCCTCTCCAGCTAGACCACACAATTCCCTGGGGAAAGGACCCATCATCCGTTCTTCTGGTGTCCTCTAAAGCATAAATAGTACAAAGTGGCACAAATAGGAGACATTGGATAAAAACCACTTAAATAATTTCTCTTCTGAATTCCTCAAAGTCTCTCACTGTTCTAGATCTTTCATAAGAATTCTACTCCAATTCTCACTCGGAATAAAAGGTTTCCATCCGGGAAGAGCCACAGCACAGAGATACTCAAAGGTGTGTGTGTGTGTGTGTGTGTGTGTGTGTGTGTGTGTTTCCAACTCTGAATGAAATTTGGGGTCTGAACTAGAGCTACACAGACCAGCACTTCTCAGACTTGACTTTGCACACCAATCACCCCAGGAGCTTATTACAGTTTCTGACTCAGCAGGTGTGGGCTGGGGCCTGAGAATCTGCATTTCCAATAACCTCCCAGATGATGCTGACTCCACTGGTCTGTGACCACACCCAAGGGACACGATGGAGATGTCAATGCTGATAGAGTCAGTGCTCCCCGATCCCATCCTTATCCAAAGCCACCTAAAGTCTAACAGCCAGATCTTCCCTTTTGCTAGGAAGAACCTTCTTCTCTTTTTATATTTCCTTACGGGATACTTCACTTAGCCCCACTCAGATGTCCGTGTTTTCCCCTGCGTCCTCCCTACCTGCATCACCTCATCCCCTTTTATTTCTTAAAACTCCTTCCCTCAGAGCCAGTCCAAGCCCTGCTTCCCGCAGACGCTTCCCCGGCCACCCTCGCTCCCTTCTCCACGGTGCTTCCTGCCCACATTACTCACTGGCCCTCATTAGCGGCCTCTCTGTCTCGCTGGCTTTTCTAAGCCAGCATCCTGCTGCTATGACTGTTCTGGAAGTACCTTGATGCCTCTGCAGGGAGAGGGGCACAGACACAACACTTACTTCCGAGCATCCTTCACGGGACCTTGGCCCAAGGCAGACAAACTGGGTAAATATTAGCTAAGTCATTCATTGTTAGGACAATTCAGGCGTGCCCTTTACACATCTCCTTTCCCTCTCAGGGCAGAAAGCAAAAGTGATCGCAGCAGCCCTGGCCTCGGGTCCCCAGCCCCAGGGCCTGTGTCTCCTAGGAGCTGCAGCTGGGCTTGCTTAGATTTTCCTTAGTGCTCAGCAGCTCCTCTTCCCTTCAGTGAAGAGTTAAAGCACCGGCAAGGCTGCTTCCCACTTGGAAACCTCCATTTCCTCATGCAGTGTGAACAAGAGAACATCTATGGACAGGAGCTGAGCGAGCCAACTGCACAGGGAGTGAACTCACTCTGAATGGGGCTCTTCTAACACCCGCCAAGGCAAGTCATTAAGATGCCATCCCCGAGGTGCAGCCCCCAGCGTCACCTCTAGATATCCCCTCGGCTCATCCTGGGAGAGAGGATGAATGGGGAGCACAGAGCCTCATCAAAGCAGGCTCTTTCATGAGCTGGGGAGAGGGGCTGGGGGCCGGCAGAGGAGGCCAAGGCAGCGGTCCTCTCTCTCCCACTCCCCCTCTTCACTGCGCTGAACCGAGTTAACCCCCAATTTACACGGTGTCACCTAAACAACTGCTCCCCAAAAGGCAACCAAGGGGAGGGGGTGGGTAAGAACATTAGAGAAAATATGTGCGATGCCAAAAATAATCCCTGTGTCATGAGAACACAGAGCAGGGCCGCCTCCGGGGCCAGCACTGGGTAAGCTTCAGGAAGGAGGGGGCAGTGTCGTCACAAGGATTGGGTGAAAACATTTAAAAAGCCATAACTGGAGGAGATGGTCATCACCGAGAACTCTTTTCTTGTACATAATATGATTTTAAGAGCCAGTTCTCTCCTCTTCATTTCAGACACTTTAATTTCAAAGCAAAGAACGTTTGTTTAGTCTCTGAATCGGAAATGATGCTTGATCATATGCTAATAGTGAAATACCCCAGGATCTGCCTTACTAATCCCAGTTTGACGCTGTGACTCCTGGTCCTGGTATTTTAAGCATTTCAAAACAGCAAGGGGGGGGGGGAGTGAGGGTGATAGAAACTCTCACTTTCTACCCCCATCCCATAACCCCTTCTCTCTTCTCTACTTAAAAAAAGAAGCAAGCAAGCAAAGGCAAAGGGAAAAGAAAAAGAGAGAGAGGGGAACCCAAAGAAAATCTCAGAGACCCTTTCTGTCCTGGGCTTCCTCCGATTTTCAGATGGTTATATGGTTGCAGGTCCAGAGCTGTGGGATCTGATTCATGGCCAAGTGCCAGTGCTTGCTTTCTTCCAATTCTGCTCAACATAGTCATACTACGATGAGAAGGGAGATGTTCATGCACACTGCGGAAGCTACAGTCCATTCCTTTGTATAGAAGTCATCAAAAGCCACGGGAAATGCCAAAGTCTTCCCCAAGTTACTATCATGCTCTCAAACGATGATGTTGAGCAATTTGGGAAATGAGGTTGTTCTTCTCCCCAGCAACATCCTTTCCTCTCCACTCATTCAGCAAGTATTTATGAACCCCTCTTCATGTGCTCAGGCTGGGAGCAGTTGCATGAGGCCTAGGAATGATTACTCTTGGCCTCGGGGAGCTTGCAGAGAAATGCAGAGTCAAGTACTGAAGGGCTGGCCTGGCAGCCAGCTGCTGTGTTTTGAGTGTGCCAGGGGAAAGTCTACAAGGCTGAATAATACAGGGAGAGCTGGGTGCTAGAGGCAGGATATGAAGGAGGAGCAGGTATGGCAAGTGCGACAGGGGGCAGACAATTGGTGGGCAGGAGGGATGACAAGGACAAAGATACTGTTGGGGAAATGGAGTGGATGGTAGCCAGGGGCTCAGGAGACAGGCTGGAGCAGGGTACAAAGTTGGAGAAGTCCGGGGGGGGGTGCATTCATTCTACAAACACCACTGTGTATCCAGGGGCCAAGCACAGAGAAGGGCTTTCAACAACAAAAGGCAAATAAAGTCAGATGATGCAATAACTGCCTTCCCTACTGACTGAGGTGTCTGAGGTGCCAGGTGGTGAGCAATGCAGAACCCAACCTGGATCCCTCTTCTGCTGGCCGTGCTTCTGTGACACTGGACAGCAAGTACGAGAACCTGTCTTTCTTGGCAGTTATGCCAGGGGAAACGAGCCCCTTTATTAGTAGCTCTAAATACGGCAGCAACTCACAGGCCACCATGGGCTGGAGCCTTGGCATTCTCGCTGAACAGTAACTCCTAAACACTACCCATGGGACGAAAAACAAACTTCACCAAGGGCGCATGCCTTCTCCGGCTCCGGTGGTGTTTTGTTTATTTTCAAAGACTTCAGTCCCCATCTTCTAGCTGTTTCCCTTTGCTCCCTGATCAAGAAGCACAATTCCAAATAGACCTTAGGGAAAGAACAGTTCACCAATCCACCCCTCTTGCCCCCAGACCATTTCAACATATCACTGCCTTATTTCAAAATGGGAGCGGCTCCCTACTGCCCTCATGATGAAGCCCAAGCTCTAGACGGCCCTCAAGTTCTCTTGGCCATGACCTTGCTTTCTAGTCTTCATTCCTGAAAGCCAGCAGCACCCTACCTCCTCCAGCCAGACCAGGCTTCTCACCACCCCGTATAACTCAGCACCCCTCTCTGCCACCCAGTTACGTTTTTCCACCTGAAATGCGATCTTTCTGCGATCTTTCCTCTCCTATATTCCAGACCCTGTCCTTTCAGAACCACCACTTCCATAGAGGTTTTTCTGATCACTCTACACAGCCCATACTGATCCCCCATCCCTGTCCTGGCCACCTGGAGAACGGATCAATACCACTTACCTGTAAGGTAGCATCACCTTATTGTTCCTTATCTTACAGGTCTTCTCTGAGGGCAGAGGCAAATGTCCAAATTCATACGTACCCAAAGCCTGGCACTGTACCTTACCCCCAAAATAAATGTTTCATCTCTTTCAGATACAGCTTGTTGAGCTGCAATGAAGGCCAAAGCAGCTGGGATTCCTCTAGCTATAGGATTAGGGCTGCAGAGTTATAAAGCTTTGGTGCTTTCTGAGCAGAATGTGGGTTAATAAAGAGGAGTGACAGTGGCTGTCTTCCTCACTAGGTTACCTAACATCCGATGCTCTTCACTGTCCCAGGAAACAGGTCCCCATACCCTAGCGATGTTTTCATACAGAAGGTGCCAGCTGAGCTTGCTCACCACATCACAGGGGGTGTTCAGTGAGCCAGATGCCACTCAGCTTTCACTGACGGTGTACAAGCCTAGATAGGGGCGGCCCCCTTCTCTCCCCACCAGATGAGACTGGGGAGGTTTCTGCCTCTGATTCCAGCTCCTTGACACAGCAGAACAATCTGCTGCCCAACACCACCTATCACCCAAAGCCTTCACGTCACATGTAAGGATGCTCTTCTGGAGTCAGATTCCTAACGAGGAAGATGCCAGGGCTTGGCCAGGGTTCTACCCCTTTAGTGATATAACATGGAAATGAGAAAATCGGCCAAGCAGCCCCTTCCAAGTTTCTAAAGGCGAAAACCCTAAGAGACAAACACCAAATTGAAAACCCAATGACAACCCTAAAAGTCAGCAAGTAGGGTTCGAGAAGGCACCACACTTTGGAAGAAACCCTCTCCACTCACCTAAATTTCAGTGTTTAAAAATCTAGTCTCCAAACCTCAATCCCACTCGCTCGACACACACACCAGACTAGGAGGGGGTTAATAGAATCCAGCTGCTCCCCTTATCTGGCTAACCTGCTAATGGCAAATCTCTGCTGCTGATATTTTATCAGTGATTTCTGCAGATCACTTTTATTAGAGATAATGTCATTTTTACTTCATTATCCAGCCCAGCAGTCAAAGAGAAAACAACTTGATATTTTTTTCTGTGAAACACCAGTTCTGTCCATTAACGCTGACAGGTGACAGCGAACTGAAACTCTTGGCCACACTTTTGGGCAAAAGACTGGGCAGTTAACCCTCCGTATCCTGGGCGGAGCAGAGCATCCCAGCAGCTTCTTCCGCAGTGACTCGAAAACCAAGGCTGGTTTCTGGGTTTCCGATGCCCGTAGCCCTGAATGCTCACGAAGTGTCTGCTGGCCACTGCAGCTGCCCTGCATACACAGTCCCACCCCAGCTGATAAAACGGTTGTATAACGTCCAGGCCAGCGAGTGTGTAGCACTGTTAATTCTACTTTGTGGAAAGTGATAATTAACATATGAGTCAGCAGCAGAGAAAGACTTTAAGACTAGGGGAAAAAACAGCCCCAGAGTTCTTGAAACCTCAGAGGCTGTACAGTGTTCGATTAAGCACTTTAGAAGATTAGCCCTAGTATGGGGAGACCTGAGCGGAGGGTGGCTGTGTGACCTCAGTGGCTCTCATGAGTGTCTTTCAGCCATGCATGGGACACTCCCAATCGGGCTGCCAGTGCATAGATGGAAAAGGCCCATTTCTCCAGAATCAACTAAGAGATTCTCTTTGGTGTCCTCCTTGCTTGTTTCTCTTAATTATTTTTGAAAGTGCCGGATGCAGCTTTGTTTTCTTGGAGTGACTTTGATTGCCTTAGACAAACCCATCTGTCTTATATTCCCTGCATTCGGTCATACCCCACGACCCTGTAGCACCTAGAAGAAAGTTCTACAGCAGTCAGAATTCTACGAAGCCACTATTAGGGCTTAGCTAAAAGGGCAAGTACTCCTTTGCATTTTAGCATTTTTGAAAGAAGTGGGACTCTTTGGAATTTGAATCCCATCTGGTGTTTATGTTTGGGAGCTTTAGCGTTAATTAATTGAACATTTACTGAGTGTCCACCTTGTGTCAGGCACTGAGGATATGGCAGGAAAGACACGTCTCTACTCTCAACAAGCTGGATGGCCCAGTGAGGGAGACAGACAAGCAACCCCGGGGCAGGGGCCAGATACACTGCCTGGGCTTTGGGACTCAGACACCCCCTCTGTGACCTGGTGAGAGCTCCTCAGTTTTTCTAAACCTCATGTCCTATGGAACAGTTACTCCAAAAAGTCCTGGCCTCCTTGAGCCCTTATGTGGAATAACACACATCCACGTAGCTTAGAACCGTGTCTGACACACACCGTGCACCCAGCAGTCCTGAAGCAATTGCTGCAGAAGTCAGTAGCGAGTGCTCTAGAAGCACAGAAGGTGCCATAACCCTCTCTGCAGGGAGAAAGGGAGCCTTGTGGAGGGCTTTCTCAGTGAGAATGCAAGGACAAACAGGAGTTGGCCACAACAAAGAAGTGGTGAAGGGGCCCCGAGACGATGGAGCAGAATTAGGCATAGTGAGGTCTAATAGAGAGGCGTTTGGCTCAGGTTTTAGGAGCACAGGCCTCACCAATCAGGGCTGGCTTCCAGAACAATGACTGGAACCGTCCCTCCCAAGGTGTCCCAAGGTGCCCTCAGCCAGAAGCAGAATCCTGGGTTAGTTGGACCATGGGGCAACCCTGTTGCAGCATTTCTTCTATTTTTGCATTCCTTGTGCTTTGACAATGAAATGATTGTGTGGATATTACAAGAGGTGATTATCTCCATGGGCACTGAGCCTGTTTTAGTGCAAAGACTTTGCCTTGCCGGAGCCAGCACTTCTGAGGTCACAGCTAAGTTGCCAATTCTAGAGAACCTCCGACAAACTCCAAGGCCACCAGGGAACCTGCTCTTTGCAGGATAGCTTATTTGAAAAGACAAGCTGCACTACACAGGTATTTGAGAGGACACAGCCTGCATAGGACACCCGTGTCTGTTCAGGGTGGCGCACTAAACATCTCTGTGTGCCTAGCTTTGTGTGCAGGGATTTGAGCGAAGAGAAAGGAGCCGTCTGCCATGAGGCAGTAACTGCTCAGAAATGGTTATCCACACTTCTGGATTCCATCTCACCCTAGATTTCTGTGAAAAGAGGGTGCCCAGTATAGTTCACATCAAAGGAGTGGGAAGCTTGGAGCTTGTCTGACTTTCTCCATCAAAAGCATTAAGATGCAAACTTGAAGGAACACTTTCAAGAAAAGGGAAACAAGGAAAATATTCCTGATTTTTCTATGTGTTATAACGAACACAGGGCAGCACACATATTTTGGGACTTCAATCAAAATATAGTCAGCAGTTACACAGGCTTGGTTGGATTTAAGTCATTCTGTGAATGATTCATCTTGATGCCTCTAAGTAAACTTCTTGGCTGTGAGGGGATGGTTGGAGAAATTAAAATGTATAACATTCCATATGAGGCAGGCAGGGGCTATACAGATGGTCAGCGGTACCTATATGTTTAGGGAAAAAAAAAACTTTTAATGAAAATATTACTATTCTTTTTATTTCTCAGAGATAGAAATAGACATGAGCACAGGCCAAAACATGCAAGTGTCCAGGAAAAACAAAACAAAAACAACCTTCCTAGAGGGAAGACTCCTTAGTCCTATTGCCTTTTAGCTTCCAGCTTCCCTTAAGCATCTTCCTGTTCTGCAGGCCAGACAACCTGTTTCTCTCCTGTCTTGCAAGGAACCAGAAAGTAGAGGCTGAGGAGCAAAGTAGGAGCATTCTTGAAACAGCATCTCCTGTCCAGTCGTTGCCTAGCACCAACTATCCCCAAACCAGCATCAGGGACCTACCAGAGTTCTCCACTTTTGGACATGGTCGCATCATTCAGGAAGGATTTCTAGAACTGCCCTTATTAAGGAAAAGAAATGCAATATGTAACTTGACTTAAAAATCCAGGAAGCTCTAATACTCCATCAAGTTCTTAAGACATTTTCTTTCCTCCATAATCCTTGGCCAAGTTCAAAGGTGAGCACTTTCCCAGAGGCTTGTTAGGAATGTTTATTTCATACATTTGGGGTTGCAAAGTTTGATTCCATCTTGCTTATTTGGGAAAGAAGAACTTTTTTTATGAAAGGAAGGAGGGTGGGATAGGGGATGAGACAAGGGTAAAATTTGGGAAAGAAGAAAGGTGCTTAGAATACTGGCCTGGTGGACAGGCTCAAGTTCTGAACATTTTTCATCTCTGATTTTCTTTGAAAGGTTATAAGGCCAGGTCACTATACCTTTCCTACTTCTGAACTTCCGTGACCTTATCTACTTTTGTGGGTACTTGTGCAGACATGTGTTCTGATGGCAAATATGATCTATGCTTATGCCTTCAGAGTGGGTGCTACATAAATAAAGTGTACTGACAGTTATTACCAAGATTTCTGGGTTTTTACTGTGAAGGAAATTCAGCAGAAGGCCGTGTGAGGGTTTGTGGTCTGCTCATCTGAAGACAGGATGTCACGAACTGGCCTATCAAGCCAGGCCATCACTGACTGCTTGGGGGATAAGCAGGAATTCAACCACGACTGGTTGAGGCCAAGGAGTTCATACTTAGAGCTTGTCTGTCATTTCCATTCATATCTCTCCCTCAGAACAAAGTGCCAGATCTAACTGGCCCTGCCACCTCCCATGTTTGGTTAGTAAGGAGGAAGTATGGGGGTACAAGGAGGAGGAATATAAATACTTGATGCCTCTACCCATCTTATCTGCTGGCCTGGCCTCTACTCATCCTTCAAGGCCCAATCAAGGCTCCACTTCACCCCCTCCAGGAGGTGTCCCCCCACTCCCTGGCCGAGGTGACCTCACTGTCTACGCTGCTCTTTTGTCACATGGCAGCCTGCCAAGTATTGTTCAGTCTAGGCCAGGGTCACTCATGGCCCAATTTGTACATCAGGCTACAGGAGAAATTTGGCTGTTGCCAAGTTTCCTCAACACCTAAGTTCCAATGCTGCTGGGAGAGAGGATGTGTAGCCCCTAAGGTGAGGAGCTCTCAGGGAGCTGGAGGCCTCATCCCTGAGCATTATACCTCAGGAGCCATGAAGCCATACTGAGCTCTGGCAAAGCAGTAGCTGGAGGGCTCCGCAGGGCCACCTCTGGGTGCTGCCCTCTAGAGGGGGGGGCCGAGAACACCACCAGGATGCCTGTTTGGGGGGAAGGGGGCACTCAGCAGGGGCTATTGGGAACTCAGGAAGGGCAGAGCCCTGAGCTTATCCGTGAGTTGTAGAACACACGATTGTTCTGTGCCTGCTTTGTGCCAGGCACTGTGTTCTGTTCTACTGGGATGATCATCCCAGAAGATACGGAAAACCAATGTGAGCCTTAGAGTTTCAGTCCCTACTGGTGCTTTGTGCAAGGAGTTTTATTGACTTTGTCCTGTCTCCATCCTAAATGTGTAACTGTGGTTTTGCTACAGTTCTACTATAAATATGAAAGCAGTGTTCCAAACTAAAGAGTTCTGGTATTTGGTAAACAAGTCTGAGTTCCTGTCTATGGTTCCTGTGATTCTCTCGGCTGGATTTATGGCTGCTACAGATCTCTGGACTGCTCTGGGCCCCTCGATACTCCCTGTTCCTATTTTCTTACCACCCATACCACCAATATTTAAATTTCTAATATTCTTCCACTCTCTAATATTCTCCTGAATATTAATTAGCATCCTCTCCTCATTTAGACTATAGCTCCTTGAGGGCTGGGGCCAAATTTTACTTTTCCTCTTTGCCACCTTGCTCAGCATAGTACTGGGAATAGCACACAGCAGGCACCGAACACATACTCAGTCAAAGGACAACAGCACTGTTAAAAATTTTTATTTATCTGGCAGAGGGAGAGAAGGAGAGAGAGAGAAAGTGAGCATGAGCGGGGGAGCGGTAGGGAGAGGGAGAGGGAGAAGCAGGCAGGGACCCTGATGTGGGGCTCAATCCCAGGTCTCTGGGATCATGACCTGAGCTGAAGGCAGACGTTTAACAGAATGAGCCACCCAGGTGTCCCAGACCAAGAGCATCTTAGAGTAAACACTATGTTAGCATTTATCTGGTCCGATTTCGTCCCTTTGATGTACACATGGGGAAACTGAGGCCGAGGGGGCATCATTCACTGACTCGAGCAGCACAACCCCTATTTTCAGGTCTTGGAGATAAGAGCCACTTTATGAGCCACTAAGACACACTCTCTGACACAGGCGCTACTAGAATGACCCCCATTTTGCCAATGAGGAAACAGAGGTAGGAAGTGCTTAAGCAACTTAGCCAAGGTGCCTCCACTAGTAAGCAGAGCTGAGACTGGAGTGCAGGCTATCTGGCTCCAGGGCTTACACGGTTACCATCTCTCCAGAACCCTCCAGAAGCCCTAGAGCCATTCCCCCCACTTCCTCACCATGGCATTCACCATCCCCTGCCTTGACTGTGACCACCTGCATGCTTGTCTTCCCTTACCCAGCCCCCAACAGACTGGAGCTTGAGAGGGCAGGAACAAAAGTGTCTCCTTCTCCTGTAATCCTCCAGGGTCCCCAGGCCAGTGCCCACCCTACAGAGTGTGTTTATGGGGGAAAAAAAAATCTCCAAGAAAATACAAATAAAGTGTGCTACGCTGGATAAGACAATTGATTTCTTCCTGCTAGAATGCTGTGCAGAACTTCTCATACTTGGGTCTCCCCATGGAAGGTAAGGCATCTATTAGAGTGCAAATGCCTTTACCAAGGCCTCTCCACCCTGGCTAAATGTTGCACAAGTCTTGCACAACCATGAAGTCATATGGGACGTTCAACCACCAGGCAGGTGATCCAGCCACTCCTTTCTGCAGCTTATTCATGGTTTTCCTTCCCTTATTCTTTCACTCCGTGCAGAAGATTTCATGCTGGCCCACATCCTTAAGCTACTTGCTACTCCAAGATGTCTTATTTCCCTGAATATTAAGCAGGGAGCTAGGACTAGAGGCTCATGTGAAAACGGACCCACCACTCCCCAGTGTCTTCCCTTGCTGGCAGGAGAGTCAGTAGTGATACTGGATTTGGGTGTTTCCCAAACCCACACAGGAGTGGGAACCAGGCTATTCCTGGGGCCGACAGAGGCCTGGGGGCAACTGTCAATCCCAGCAGGATAAGGTCATTCCCTTTCATAGTGAATGCCATTCTTTTCTCAAATATTCAAAACGGTATCCATGCTATACTCCAAGGATGCCCCTTAGGAAGACTAACTGGGCCTCATAATTATAGTTTTCTTTGCAGGAAGTAAGCACTACAGCTCAGTGCTATTTTCTCTGTTCAGGATGTAAATGGGGTAGCATGAGGGGTTTTTACTACCCTTGTGTCTATAGCTTTCTATTGCTTCTGTATTTTGTATCCTTGTTTTATTATTATTATTTAAGATTTTATTTATTCATGAGAGACACAGAGAGGCAGAGACATAGGCAGAGGGAGAAGCAGGCTCCTTACAGGGAGCCCAGTGTGGGACTCAATCCCAGGATCCCAGGATCATGACCTGAGCCCAAGGCAGACACTCAACCACTAAGCCACCCAGGTGTCCCATGTATCCTTATTTTTTATTTATTTTTAAAAACGATTTTATTTATTTATTCATGAGAGACACACACACACAGAGAAAGAGAGAGAGAGAGAGAGAGAGAGGCAGAGACACAGGCAGAGGGAGGAGCAGGCTCCATGCAGGGAGCCCGACATGGGACTCGATCCTGGGTCTCCAAGGATCATGCCTTGAGCTGAAGGCGGTGCTAAACTGCTCAGCCACCTGGGCTGCCCTGTATCCTTGTTTTAAAAGTAAAAAGCCCTTAAGCAAATTCCGCAAACCACCATGGTAATGGCATTTCAAGTTTTTCACCAAATTTCTCATCAGTAACGCAGCTATGGATAAATGTCAATAAAGCCTTCTAGAAGTGAATGTGCACCTCTCAATGGAGTTTTTCCTGTATCCAATGGCAGGAATGAGAAAACAGGCATGAACACATCCTCCTCTACCACCTGCCAACGTTCTCCTGCCAAACCATGTGAAGGCTCACCAGCTACCATGCAAGTGACCTCCACTGACTCAATTCGTCTCGATTCTCAGCTGAACCACCAGGAGGTTCACCACCAGAGCGAGTCCTCTTCATTGGCTTATTGGTCATTCTTACACTGAGACTATTAGGGATTTTACCACAAAGGCCCACACCCTTGGTATCTCTCCCCGTCTCTGAGCCCCAAGGACACATTCACATTGGCAGAGTTCTTCATGTTCTGTTTTACATGCTCTTCTCTTCCCATCTCCAGTGGATGAGGCAAAATTGCTTTCCCTCCAAAAAGTAATTATGTAAAAAATTTCAAAAGACCTTCATATTCTTATATAACACAATAATGACTTTTAAAATCTTTTCTCATCCAAGACTCCGACCTTGTGCATCCAGAACCACTGCCCACCAGAGAGCAAGGGGTCATCAGGACTAAGGGAGCCTTCTTCTCAGCACTTAAAGCAGGGAGGTGGGGGCTTTCCTGGAGCCAACATGTCCTTAGGGGATTTTTTTTTTTTTCTGCACCTGGGAAGTTCAGGTCCACCCAAAAGATAAACTGGATCTGTTTTCTCCTCTTTCAATGTTAAACGAGCCACATACTATACCTAAATATTCAAGTCTCTGTCAAGTGGGAACTTTCCAAGCCAGTACCATAGCTAATGTCTGTACCCACACCAAGCAGGACAGAAGTACGGCTCGTGCAGGCTGTGAGGCTTGGCTCCAGCCAAATCCATTTTCAGTGCAGAGTAGGAACATTCACTGGTTTTGAATTTCCCTACCCTTGACATTTAATGAAACAGGCTCCAAATGGAGGACTCTGCCTCTCCTCTTAAGCCTTTTATAAGCTCCATTTAGCTTCTACTTACATAGCTGCTTTTAATACATGACTTTAAAATTTACTGGGGAAAAACCCTGGCATCCAGGAGTTGCCTAAAGATGACCAGTTTTCATTCTAACCAGTCCAGTCTTGCCCACCATGGGACATCATCCCAGCCAAATGGGCAGAGATAATCTCATTCCTTCTCTTGTGCTCCCAACATCTACAGGCTATTCCCAAACCAAGATGGCCTGCTCAAAACATATATTCTATTTAGCCAGAGCAGGGGACATCATGAAGAAACCTCTTTTTCTCTCTAGGGGGCTCCATGTTCAAGTTTTAAACCATTAAATGATCTGTCCTTGTTGATCTATTTCATTTTACCTGCATGGCCATGGTCAATGGCTTTCAATGGCCAGTGGAGTCACCACTGTGTATTTGCATGAAACTGACTTCCAAGCCCATAGGTTTCACTGAACACCCATTTAGTATCTTGGAAAGCTTTCTTGTCTCCAGACATATTGCTGGATGAAGTTTTCTTCTTCCTTTTTCCAGGTAGGCTACAGAGGAAGTCTCATTAAAAAAAGAAAAGAAAAGAAAAGCTGGCATGACTACAAAAATGCTTATATAGAAACATGGGCATTGGCAATGTGCAGAGAAATTTGAGCTTTCTTTTTTCTCTATAAAGGAGATCTCCAGGTAGAGATGGTCAAGTACCACAATGTTTTTCCTCTCAAAACAACCCAGAAGGCAAAACTCAGGAAGGCCCTTCGAGGTAGTAAACGTAAATGCTCCCTGTAACTGCTTCCTGGTTTGGCCAGAGACAGTCCTGTACCAGTCTGTTCTCAGGGTTACTTTCCCCACCTCCAACATACATACACCTTCCCTAATGATTCTCTTTCCAACCCTGTACATGTGACCTCAGCTCCAATCTTCCCCTCAACCCCATCACGTGTCCAATTCAGATCAGAAACACAAAGTCACCCATCACTTAAAAAGAATATATACACGCAAACATCCACAAATACGTATGCAGTCTCATGTCGGATATACAAGGTAGATAAATGCCTATCCGCCCATTTGCATGTATGCTTAGAGACGTTACATTATTTCTTTTTCCCCAATTTAATGAGTTTTTACTCAGTATCTACTACACAAAGCCTTGCTCGATACTATGGGGCACTCAAGATGTATAAAATCATAATTCATCCTGCCCTTCCTTTTAGGCTGAGTACAAACAGCCAATGAAACAAGAGATCTCCCTATACACATAATAGCAACAGATTAAATACTTGGCAGTGGTGGTGAGGGCCAGATGTTGTGTGGACTGGCAGAAATGTACAAAAGGTAGTGGTGGGTTAGTTCAGAAGTCAGAATAATCATACCTGACACAATCAGTTTACTTTGATCATTCACAAATATAGCGTAGAACACTCTTGACCCTTGTAAAACTCTGCTTTTATTCCCATTAACTTCCTCTGGAAATCATACAAGCAAGTGTCAGAGGAATAGACCAGTGGCAATGCCTGATGCAATTCACAATTTTTAGAGAAAAAGGTGAATTATTCTCCCTGGCCTATCAATGAGATCAATTTTCTACCAATCTCTCATTTCATTAGAACACAAGGGAGACAGGAATCTGCGGTGACTTGGGATTCAGAGGTGTTCCGTAAATTCAAGGTCTTATCAATGGCTAATTGTATGTATTCCTTCGTCCTTTTGTTAAAAGACACAATTGCCTCTGGCATCTACTTTACGTTTACCAGTTTTACCAAGTGTTTATTGAGCACTATTCTCTAGCTATCACTGAACTTAGTGCCAAATAATGGAATAACTAAATTTTGAGTAAAATATAGCAAAGATGAATTAAATTATGGCAGTTTTTAAAAACCTCCTTATTAACGTCATCTAAATTGTAAACGTTTTAAGGGTACAGGCCCCTAGCCAACAATCTTGCCTTTGTGAAGGTGCTGGATAAAGATTTTTGTTGGTGACCCGTAAGGTCCCAGCACAGTTTGGGATGGCTTTGCTTCTCACAGCTCCAAACCCACCAACTACTTTCCTCCTAAGCAGCGGAGGCTGCAGCTCAGGCTAGGCCTCTTTACAGATGTTAACAGATTGCTCTTGGTAATGTCTCTATTTTAGGGAGGCTGACTTCAAAGGTACAGGTGTAACTAATTTCAGCTCCGTGTGGAGGATTCCAAAGCCTGTGTGCTCAGAGGTGCTGTGCTTGATTAACACTGCCTGTCCTGGGGGTGGACTCCATGAGGGATGCTCCAGGGCCGTGCACCTTCCGCTCCTGACACAGTGCAAATAACAGAGGCTTTTGGAGTGAGGGGCTTTGGCACTCTGTATGACGCAGGGCAAGTCATTTCACCTCTCTAAAACTCAACTCCTCACCTATAAATGGAAATAATATCTATTTCAGAGGGTTGGTATAAACTAGTGGTTCTCAAAGTGTGGTCCCTAGACCAGTGGCAGCAGCATCACCTGGGAACTTGTCAGACAAATTCTTGGGCCCCACCCCAGACCTCCTGAATAAGAAACTCTGGGGATGAGGCCTAGGATTGTGAATTCTGGTTCTGATGCATGCTGAAGTTTGGAACATCTGTTGTAGAGAGTCATATGTTAGGTTATAAGTCCTATAGTACTTATTTTAGGGACAAAAGTCATGTTTTTCATTTGCTACAAAGTGACCAGCAAAAGGCCAGGCTTACCCCAGGAGCTCAATTCCCACCTCTTTTCCTTTCCTGCCAAAACACAAGCTGCCAACGCAAGAACTTAGGGGGCAGGTAAGAAGAGGGGTGTGTATACTGTTCCAGGTGGAGAAATTAGATAGCGGGGTGGTTCAAAGACCTTAACAACCCCCTGGCAAGCTGTCTGGGGGATTTCCTCCCCACAAAGAGGAAAAAAGATGGTCTCAGGCTTCTGTAGCCAGTGCCAACAGTGCTTATTCTCAGGGAAGAGAGACACCTATGCCTACACATCCTGCTAAAGCAGGAAGGATTACAGAGCATAGGTCCATCCCACAGAGGGCTTGCCTTTGTTAAATCTCATCCAAAGAACTGCTGTAATTTCAGTTCCAAAGTTCTCCAGTTTAACACAGTTTCACTTACTCTATGGTATGAACTTTGAGAACAGGTGGTCTACTGATGTGCCAGGGCCTCCCTCCCTTTCACCTCTTACCCCAAGTATCACTGCACCAGGCAGTCTCATTTGCCTCACAGGTATAAACCGTCATCGTGCGATTTCCACTCCCACACGTGCCATTGTGTATGGGGCAATATACTCATTAAGACAAATAAACTGCTAATTGTTAGGGACATGCAAATTAGAACCACAGTGAAATACTGCTTCACATCCACTAGGATGGCTTTTAAAATCAAAAACAAGGGCACCTGAGTGGCCCAGTCAGTTAAGCCTCTGCCTTTGGCTCATGTCATGACCCGGGGGTCCTGGGATCAAGTCCCACATCAGGTTCCCTGCTGAGTGGGAAATCTGCTTCTCCCTTTGCCTGCTGCCCTCTGCTTGTCAAATAAATAAAATCTTTTAAAAAATAAAACCAAAACAGGAAACAACAAGTGTTGGTGAGGATATGGGGAAATTGGAACCTTGGAACCCTCACGCACTGTTGATGGGAATGTACAATGATGCAGAGGCTGTGGAAAACACTCGGGGGTTCCTCAAAAATTTAAATACGGGGGTGCCTGGGTGGCTCAACTAGTTGAGTGTCCAACTCTTGATCTCAGCTCAGGTCTTGATCTCAGGGTGGTGAGTTCAAGTCCTGCATTGGGAAATTTAAACATAGAATTACCGTATGATCCAGCAAATCCACTCTTGGGTTTATACCCCAAAGAACTGAAAAAGCAAGGACTCAAAGAGATGTTTGTACATGCATGTTCTTAGCATTATTCATGATAGCCAAAGGTGGAAACAACCCAAATGCCCATTTGGGCAAGAATAAGCAGAATGCAGTATATATAACAATAGAATATTATTCAGCCTTTAAAAGGAATGAAATTCTGGGATCCCTGGGTGGCTCAGTGGTTTGGCACCTGCCTTTGGCCCAGGGCTTGATCCTGGAGACCCGGGATCGAGTCCCACATTGGGCTCCCTGCATGAAGCCTGCTTCTGTCTCTGTCTCTCTCTGTATCTCTCATGAATGAATGAATGAATGAATGAATGAATCTATCTTTAAAAAAATAAAAATAAAAAAAAAGAGGAATGAAATTCTGACTCGTGCTACAACATGAATGAACCTTGACCACCTTACGCTCGGTGAAATAAGCCAGCCACGAAAGGACAAACATTGTATGATTCCCCTTACACCAATGCCTTGAATAGTCACATTCACAGAGAAGGTAGAACTGTGGTTACTGGGGGCCGGGAGGAGGGAGGAATGGGAAGTCATTGTTTCTTGGACTTTTCAATTTGGGCAGATGGAAAAGTTCTTGAGAGGGATGCTGGTGATGGCTGCACAACAGTGTGGATGTACTTCATACCAATGAACTGTACACTAAAAAATGGTTTAAATGATAGATTCGATGTTGTATATATTTTTTTACCATGATAAAAACAGGAGCCATTAACCACCTTCACCCCACCACCACGACCAAAGGAAAAGGCACCACCATCTCAACTTTCTATACTAGTCCTTAGGTCTCAAAGCAAATGTCTTAAATAAAAAGGACTCCAAAACATCTCCATATTTGAAATCTAAAATGATAATGACAGCTACAACTTTTCAAGACAAACAGTCTTCCCAATGTGCTTCAGCTTGCCAAGCTGTAAGCATGTCTGATGTGAAAAAGAGACACTCGGCTGAAAATGGAGATTTGGCTGTGGCTCTCCAGCGTGTTCCACTCGGTGGCTTCAAAATCCTCATCCTTCTTCCCATTAATGAAGGTTTGCTTCGACCTTTCCATTAGCCCACAAACTACTATTAAAAAAGCCATTTATCAGATTAACACTGAGTACTGCAAAAGTCATCTGCAAGCAGCATGCACTTTTCCACGTAGGGGTTGCCATGCCAACAGCTGCTCCACGTTCATTGTACAGAAGTATCAATCTCCACAAAGTCCTGCTTCATAGTTCTGAGGACCGGTTCAGTCTTGTTGTCCCTCCCCATTTCTCAAATGTGCACACATGGTAAAGACCCCACCAAAATCAGGTAATGACCAAGAAAAGGAGTAATAATTAAATTAACTTGCTACATGTAAAATTACTTGCTAAATGTAAACATACTACATAACTTGTTAAATGTCTACATATGCTGTAAAGCAGGCAACATATTATTTCTTCTCACTCTTACCCCCATCCTAATTCCTCAGGAGTACACTCAGGGAAATTGATGTAGTAATAGTCTCACCAGTAATTCTAGAAAAAGGAGTCCAGGATGAATAAATTGAAGGAGACATTATAATTACGCAAATTTGTTGTAATAGATTATTTGCCCAGAGAGCAGACAACTATAAACAAAATGGGGTAAGATACTTGGATTCTGTTGATGCTAGTTTAGATTGCATGTTTTTTTTTAAACAATGACTGAGAGGTTTTAAATAAATGTGTTTAAATTGACTAGCATTATTGTGTTTTAGAAGGGAAGTCTGAAACAGAAAGCTCTAGGAAACAAATTTGTCTTGACTCAAGAGTAAACCTAACAAGCAATTTCCAACCACAAGCAATGAACCAAAACTCCTACTGAATCAAAGAAATATCCAATCCAGTTTAAAAATGATTCAAAGAAAACAAGCAAATCCTGTAGACACCTGGCCCCCAAATGAACAAGAGTCATCTTTACATTGAAGTGAGCTAAAATATACGCCACACTTCCAACCGCCATCAACAGCGGAAGAAAAATAGCTCATCGCAACCCTTGAAAATATACAGCTTTCAGGGTTGGGAAAGAAACATTGTATTGATACCATTTATTTTAGCTGATTTTTAAAAATCTCGTAACTGTAACAAATCTGAATGATACTGTATACACATTAACGTTTTTGATGTCACAAATACCTTTCCATGTAAAGAAGAAAGGGTGCCTTTTGCAAGATATAGACTGGGTCACAACATTTCAGAAGGACAATAACCAATTCAAATTTCAAATGGAACTTATTTGAAATCTTGTGCACAGGAGCACCACTGAAGAAAAACTTGTTCTTCTTGCTCAAAGCAGATATATGGGCCACACGGGGAGGTCATCTTATCCAAAGCCCTATGGTCCCAGTCTCATCTGTGCAACCATGTGAATTATCCTAAGCCTAGAGAAAAGCCTACGTGGGTAAAAAACAAAAACAAAACAAAACAAAACAAAACAAAAAACAACCTTTTAATTTGTAGCTATTTCTGGGAGAGCAGAGCTAGCACATTGGTCAGGAATATGGAAGAGATGCTGCTTTTCAGGTTTGAGAATAATCTTCGGGCTGGTTATAGCTTGTTTTCTGAGCCTAGACACGTCAATGAAGAGGGGTTGCATTATGATATAACCGTAAGTGAAACTTAATATAGCTACTTAGTAAATCAACGTATCATGAGAGCTACGGAGAGAATTCTGATACACTGCTGCAGAGAAAATGCATTTTTCTCAAGATATAATTCGATGGCATTCTGGGTTACGCATCCATATTTATGACACTGAAGTGTGTCCATGAAGACGTTCACGGTGGTTACCCCTGGGTGGTAAAATTTTGCTGAGTTTTCATCTTGATGCCCTCCTGTACTGTGACTCTTTACAGGATAACTTACATGTATACTTTTCATAATAAAAAAAAAAGCCCCACGTAACTAGTTTAAAAATGATTTTTCAGGAGAGACATGTGTGGGGATTGGTGTGTGTGTGTGTGTGTGTGTGTGTGTGAGTACACACCTGCACAGTCCCCCTCACCACCCTTATGCTAAAATCCTCCACCAACCAGCATGGGGGGGCTCCGTCCCTCCTGCCCACAGGGCCCAGAGCACCCCCGGGTGACGTTTAGGCCTCCCGGGCCTCCCTCCGCATCCTGCTCTCGGGCCAGCAGCGTCAGTCAGGGAGCTGCCCCCGCGCTGGGGGCAGCCATTCAAGAGGCAAGGAAATATTATGCAAGAGCACAGGAAGTCAGAGGAGACAGGATTCTGGGCAGGCCTGGCGAGGAGGCCGTGTGAACCGCAGTGAGCAGGCGGGCTGCGCAGCGGGGCTGAGGCCGGCAGAAAGCCTTCCCAGGGCGGCCGGGCCGAGCCGTGCACCTCAGGTCTCTGGCCAGTGGGCGGCCTTCCAGAACTTGCTGTACCTGATTCAAGGCAGATAAACCCAGGGCCCGATATTTCTGACTTTTTTGGCCCAAGTTCAAGGAGACTCCCCAGCACCCCCGCACCGTGACTCGCCTCGGGCCCCAGCGCAGCCTGACTGGGCAGTGACGCGCTGCGGGAGCCGCTGCCCTCAAGGCCCCGGCTCCCCACCCGGCCTGCTGCTCGCCCCGCCGCCCAGCACGCTCGGGCCCCGCCTCGGGTCTGCGTGAGCCTGAGCTCCCTAGCTACGCTCAGGTACACACCCGACACACGCACAGAAATACCCATTCCTGCGTGTAGGAGTCGCAACAGTGATGACCCCCCCCCCCCACTTCTTGTAGCAATTTCTATTTTCCCAGCCCAATCCGACGGGCAGGCAGAGATCACAGCAGCCATCTAACAGAGGCCCAAGGGGGTCCGTGACCCATGCAGCGTGGCTGTGGCCCCGGGGAGTCAGGCCCCTTCGTTAAGGGGGACCTCACTCACCCCAGCTGCAGCCCTCCTTCTCCTCTGGCATCGGAGAAGAGCCACTGCCCCTCCTGGCAACACAGCTGCTCCCTTCGTAGAAACCACTGGGCAGTGCACATTTTGTCACAACCCAATCCAATCCCCTTCCTTCTAAACCACTGAGCCCCCCAGGGATCCCCAATCCCCCTCCTTCTAAAGGGTGGTCCTGCTGCTACTGTGGAAGTGTATCCAGCCCTTCCCTCTGGCATCACTCCATGTGCAATGGTGACTGCCATGTCTCTGCCCCTGCCCACTTTAACAGCACCTCCTGTTGGAGTGCGGTGGGCCAGGGTGGGGCTGGTTCAGGGAAATTGGAGAGGCTTCCTCCAGGCTCTCACTGATCACCTTTAACTGCCTATCTTCCCTTCCCTGAGGAAGTCCTAGAAACCAGGTTCCACTTGGGCTTCACTTCAAATGGAAGTAGAAAGGGAGATTTGGATCTGGTTCCATTATAAAGATGGAGAAACTGAGACTCAGAGGACACTGAGCCAGTTTGCACTTCTCTTTCCTCTCCACTAGACCACAGAAATTCCACTAGGTACCCAAATAGGCTATTGCCCAAGTAGGAAAGGACTGGATGTGAGTGGTGGGAGAGATGAGACCAGACAGAAATGGGGCTGTGGTCCTACACCTCCCACCCCGCTTTGCCCCTGTCAGGAGCAGACGGTGGTGTTCCAGCATGCAGAGCCATCCACATAGGGAGGGACACCCACCCAGTCACTGCCTCCAGCCTGACAATTGCTAATTGTGGTAAAGACCAACAGTGGTGTTCTCCAGGGACTCTGTTGTGTATTTCCAGACGCCACTAACACACAATGGCCCCTACTCCTCCGGTGTAAACATTACCAAATAGGACAAACAATAATATCACCACAGAGCAAAAATCAGGTGCCCAGAGAGACAGTAAAAAGAAGCTGGGGCTGGGACTTTGTTAATATGAGCCCTACCAATTTCTGGCTTTGTGGTCACATTTTTATGTCACAACTGTTTCATCAATATGATGAGAATGACAACTACTTTAGTCTACATCATGAGCTTTGGAAAAAAAATTAGGCACCAAACAAATGTAAGAAACAAAAGTGTAGAGTTGAGGACAAAGACCCAGTGATCCTAGATTAATTATTTCACTTAGCAGTTATTTAAGGAGCATCTAATATGTGCCTGGCACTCCTCAAACACTACGGTTCCAGCAGTGAGCAAGTCAGCACAGTCCCTGCCTCTAGAATCTTAAAATTAGAGGTGGGGGGTGGGGGGTGGGGTGGGGGGGGCAACAGATAATAAGCAGAGAGATAACAGCATGTGGGAAGTATTGTTTTAAAAAAATGGGAAAGGGGCAGCTGGGTGGCTCAGGGGTCAAGTGTCTGCCTTTGCCTCAGGTCGTGATGCTGAGGTCCTGCGATCAAGTCAGGCATTGGGCCCCCCACAGGGAGCCTACTTCTCCCTCTGCCTAGTCTCTGCCTCTCTCTGTGTCCCTCTCATGAATAAATAAAATCTTTTTTTAAAAAAATGGGAGAACAGGGATGGAGAAATGGAAGTGAACTGAGGGAGGTCAGGAAAGGCTCTCCAAGGAGGTAATACTTAGGCAGATTTGAGGCCAGGTATTGTGGTCACAGTGTGGCAGAGCCAGGGTCTTCACACCTCACCTAAAGCTGCTTCCCGCTTCCAGGAACACCAGGAGACCCAGGGATCATCAAGGCACTGGTATGCCCCCCCATTTCTGGATCTTCCAATAAGTTGCCTGACCTTTATTTTAAAGACCTTGGGCCAGGCACTCTGCCCCTTTGAGGGTCCACAATTGGGTCTTACTCATAAGATGTAAAGCAGCAGGTGGGATCTGAGCAGATGTGGTGTGGATATGGCCTTTAGGTCAGGAGATCTGAGGGTGCTAAGTCAAAGGGAAATTCCCACTTCGACCAAGATGGTAGATGGCACGGACCCTCTATCTCCACAGGGGAGGGGAGAGCAGGCCAGGCATGGAAAGGGACACGCCCCAAGTCAGGCCATTTTTCAGGAGTCCTGGAAGTTTCCTTGGTCTCTTCACATTATCAGATTTATTCGTGTCCCAGAGTATGAGAAAAATAAAACTCATACCCTGAAATCACTATGGCTAAGAGCCCATAATCCTGAAAAGTGTCTCCTTTCAGATTTCTCCCGAGACTTCCTTCTGAGTACAATCAAATCACTCCAACAGGTAACGATGTGCCAAATGACTATACTGCTGTGCTTGTTAATAGCGATGCCTCAACGGACCTCACTTTATACTTTCAGAGGTCTTTGTAGTGAGATAAGGGTTGTAAAAATGATTTTTCAAGTGTGATATGCTTTTTAAATGCAAGGTTTCTTTGAAACTCCAGCTCATTTCAACCTCAGGACAGCACTCTTAGAAAGCAGTTAGTGTGTCTAATCCCCACTTAGGAATGTGAAGCACGCAGAGAGGTTAAATTACCTGTTTTAGATCACACAAGTCAGAAAGGGATCTAGAACAGTCTTTCAGACTCCTAGAGACTTCGGAGAGTTCCTCTGACCTTCATGTGGACGCAAGCTTTGCCAGGGATGCAAAACAAGTAAAGGTGGCCCTGAAGCATTTACAATCTGTTAGGCAAAATGAAGGCTAAGAAATATGGAACTCTTGCAGTCATCCCTTGGCACTAATTTTGGAGGCAAAGAAATTCAAGTGGGTGAAAGTTTTTCCCTTTCCAAAATAAACATGTGCCCTGCTGTGGCCCAGAAGATCTAACTGAAGGAGAATTATAGCTGTGGTCATTACCCCAGTAATATCTGAATCCATATAAGGAGCTACAGGTGGCCCAGCATCACAAGACTTATGTTAATCTGAATATGGAAAACAGTTTCAAATGTGCTCAAATGAAAGCTTAGGGAAGAAGGGATCAATGTCACAGTCAGCTCGACTCCTTTCTGTCTGCCTTCACTGGTCCCCGAGATTTCCCAGGGCCCAAAGCTAGCCAGAGGCTGTGATGACCACACTGCCATCAAATGTGCCTGGGTCCCCTCCCCTCACTGACCTAAGTGGGGAGAACAGTTTGCTAGGAGTTCAGCAGAGGTGAAATTGAAACTTTTCAAAAGGAATTTTGACTTTGGAAAGGTAGAGTAAAAAGGAAAAAAACACAAAGGAATTGACACAGTATATTCACAGGTTCCGGACCCCAATGATGCGGTCACAGATTAGCTTAGTTAGGGCACCTGCCTCTTCCTTCCTAAGGCCTACTACCTGGAGCTGTGGTTAGGGAGATGCCAAACTCAAATGTCTAGTTCTGGCCAGATTCGAGTAAATATCACTTTCTGGCCAACGGGGTTTCTAAGGATGGTCCCAAGGCAGCTCCCTGGGGATTGCCCAAGGCCTAGACAGCCCTATGTCTGGGCTGCACTGACTGGGCTCTGCAGCTGTCACCTGCACAGGGTAGGTATTCATGTGATGCCTGAGCACACCACTGAAGAGAGCTATCACGCAAGCGCAGGGAAGCAGTTTCCCAGTTCATCAACCAGTTACTCATCACTGAGGGGACAGAAAAGGAGTAAGAGATGGAGATATGCAGTTGTCACAATGAGCTTAAATCCCAAGCCCGGTGCATTCAGGAGCTACAGCCTCCCTCCAAGCACCATTGGACAGCATGCACTGAAGGGACTCTGCTGGTCCCTGGTGTAGGATCCTCTCCAGTGACTTGGGATCTCTGGCCAAGGCCTGCTCACAAGTGTCCAACCATGACCTTGAGCACTCCTGGATACCTCTGGCGGAGAGGTTATACCTGCTGGGGGACGGGAAAGGCTCCAGCTGCCCTACCCAAGTGACTCCACAAAGACAACTCCTCTTCTTTCTCTTCTGGCAGCATCGGACAAAGAACATCAGAACTCAGGCTTTAGGGAATGCTGAATCCACATAACAGGAAAGGAGAGCATCAAGGAACAGCTCAGCTGCAGAGCCCTGCACAAGGAATGCTATGAACAGTTATTTGGTAGCGACTAAGTGGACTTGGATTTTGCTGTCTCTCCTCCTGTAAATTGTAGTGTGTTGAAGGGACTTCCCTAGAGTTCTATGGTAACCAAACTCAAAGCCCTAGAATCTGGAATGAGAAAGAGTAGGAAGGGATAGAATGACAGGTTTATCAAATTATTAAGGGGACAGAGACTTTACCATCAAAATGAAAATGCAGGATAGGGTCCTTGCATCCCTTCTCAGAGCCTGAAGGAAGCTATTTTAGAATACGGGAAGCTGTCCCCCTCCAGCTCTCATTTTGTACACTGGGAGGCATTTATTGCCCTGAAGCATGATACAGTCCAAATAAATAAATATATATTCCAGAGTGATTGGGGCACACTGGCAAATGACTGATTTCCTAAACAAAGGTGAGGGGCAGGTTTTCAGTCTCTGAGGTCATTCTTATGGAGAACAATCAGAGCCTCCACCAGCTACTCCGCAGTGTTCACACAAGAGATCAGGCACCTGGGTGGCAAATGACAGAGGCGCCCTGAGCAGCTTTCCTACGTCTCCCTCATTCTAAAGAAAGGCGGGCACTGCTCCTGTGGCCCCAAGGCAGCCCAAAGATTCCATCATAATGTGACTCAGGAAGGACTATTGTACTTCCCCCATACCAGCCCAGGCCTGGTCCTCACCTCCTGTCCATTTTAACAGTGCTCTGGAGCCAGCTCACCAGTCCTGGCATGCACAATCTGTTTATTCCTGCCTCTTCATCTGACTTAAGCTGTCCACCCCAACTGGAATGCACCGTACCCATATCCCTATTTAAGTTCTACTCAATGTTCAAGACTTAGACCTTAAGGCCCTTCAGTTAAATGGCCCTCTAATCGAGGCTAACTTCCTCCCTTTCTCACTATTCGCAACACACAAGACCTCTTTACCCTTATTCACACTCACATATAAATATGTCTTAAAGAGGAGCCTAGGGTTTCCATCAACATACCATCTTGCAATGTTTGAAACAAACAATTTTAGGGATTGGTTTAACTCAAAACTAGATTATAATCCCTGAGGGCAGGGTCCATCTAATGGTTCTTTGTACCCTCACTGAATGGCATGACACCTGAATGTGGCAGGTAATCTATAAATGTTTATACACGGACTTCACCACATGAGAGCTGGGTGATCAAGAAGAATGTGTAAGTTGATCTGAGCATAAGTTTCTGTCTATGCCACTAATCCCCTGTACTAAGCACCCCAAATTCTGGACATAGAATTATTGAGCTTAGAAAGAACGACCAGGCAACCAAAGGTGGGCTATGTGCTGGGTGCTATGGGAAGAAAGAACAGAAAAAAATGACTGTCCCTTGTTCCCCATGGCCCTTTACCCCAAGCACCACCCCAAAGACTAGGGACCCAGCCCCTCCTAAATCCCTTTAGCTGGGAAGGGAAGAGAAGAGAAGGGACCTGCCTCCTCCAAAGGCATCTGGGAGGGCCCTGCCCCCATGGGCTTCACCCTTTCCAGTGGACTCTCTTTTGTTAAACATTTGTTAAACTCAAATCTGAATAAAACAAAACTGTAAGTTTGATATGAAAAAAAAAGAAGAAAAAAGGAGAAAAGATGACTGGTCCCTGCTCATGGAGGGCTTACCACCTAAATGTTTTCAGGGACAGGGATACACACACACACACACACACACTCAAAAGCAAGTTATAAAAGCATCATACAAATAATACAGACTGAAGATGACATAAATATAGGGGTTATCAATGTGCTGCTCATCAGGGAAGGCTCCCCAGGAAAGATGATTTCTGAACTGAGAGCTGTATACTCTCCTGCACCCAGTTTCCCATCTGGCCTTTTACACTTTGAGACTAAGCTGGAGTGCTTTGTTGTTTGGCTGGCACTTGCCTTGGTGTATTGGGCATTCCCGAAGTGAAGCATTAACATAACACTAACCTGATGTTTGCATTTTATGTAAAATCATGAATCCACAAGACCTGCCTGTGGTTCTCCCAAGTTTTTCTTTTCCTTTTTCTTTCTTTTTAAAGGTAAAGGAGTCAAGGGCTCAAATCTACATGAATGAAAGAAAGCAGAACCCAAGAGAAAGCAAAAAGGCAATTCTAGGATTTTTAAAAATGAGGTAGGATTTTAGGGACTCAAACTATGGAAAGTATTATAGAGCACAGCAGAAAATTAGACATCCTGGCCCTTAGGCAACATGCAATCTAGTTAGGGAAGACAAGAACACGTAGAATGTCATTAGATAACAAGGAAACAGAATCAAGCAGGCTCTTTGGCAAACCTAAGGAAGAGCTACAAAGGGGTGAAGGGGAGGTGCAGGCTTGGGAAGGCTTTGCTGGGGTTGCCCTAGGAAAGTGGGGATATTTGAGGAGATGAAGAAGGGAGAGAGAGCATTCAAGATGGAAGGAGAAGGTGGAGGGAATCCAGGTGGGAAGGAATCTTGTGACCTGGGGATAAACAAGCCAAACAAGCCATTAGGGCAGAGGGAGGAGTCTACATGAAGGAGCTCAGAAGGCTTAGGACACCTAGCTGGCTCAATGGTTGAGCATCTGTCTTTGGCTCAGGTCATGATCCCGGGGTCCTGGGATCAAGTCTCACATGAAGCTCCCTGCTGCTCCCTCTACCTATGTCTCTGTCTCTCTGTCTGTGTCTCATGAATAAATAAATTAAATCTTAAAACAAAACAAAAAAAAGGCTTGCCAGGTTATGGTGGATGAGGGGAGAGAGCTGGGGTGGGATCCCTTACTGTCAGTGAGGGGAACTTCCAATGCCATGTAGGATGCCCTTGGGAAGGAAACTGGACCAAGGATCCATGTCTTCATCAGTCTCTGAGAAAAGCTAATCCTTAGACATCTTTAGGAAAAACACTCAAATCCACAACAAAAAAGAAACCCTCTTCTCACCCTGAAGACTCTCTGTGCCTTGAGGACCTGACAACTCGGCCTAAAATAGGGGCTGTATCAGCACCATGCAAACCTCTTCTGAGAGCCTAGGAAAGCTATTTTAGTAGCCAGGCTGCTTCACAGTCAGTCAGATAGCAGGGAAGTGCGTGGGCAATGATTTCCATGGAGCCCCACAGGACCACACAGTGGCCTACAATTTCCTGTGACTTCTTGACTACCCCAAAGGGCCTCGCCTAGTGGGAAGGGCACATCAGCTGAGCCAGGACCTGCAGAGGGCAGGCAAGGAAGCCAAAAAGACTGTGAAGGCCTGGTTCCCATGCCCCACCCACCATTAATTCCCCTAAGTCCCTGGTATAGAATAAAAGACAGACTCCTGCTGCATAGTGATATGGTTACATTTATAGAAGCTCCCCTCTCACCAGCGAAATGTGACCTTCATACTTTTCTTATCTTAATATCTGGGTAAACATTTGTTGTGCAAGCACACAAATAAAGGTTCTAAAGGTGAAACACGGTGTGTCTGCTAACACCACGCTGCTCCAAACCCAGGCACCAGAAAGCCCTTTTGGCTTTGCGGAGGACTTCTCTCCCCCTTTACCCTGGACACCAAAATTAGCTTCACCAACCTTAGCCAGTACTGGAGTGAATACTGCCATTCTAAAATAGCATCTGAGGACTCTTGGAAACACAGGAGAGAAATACAAGGGTACAGTGGTTTAGACGCTAAAGAAAGCAAGTTTCACCAGAGTGCTCTTTAAACCAAGTGTATAGGGAATGAGCATTATCTGGATTTGCCCTGAAATCTCTATTAAAGTCATGAGAGTCTGCTCCTTGCACTGCCCGCATGGCATATTTTGTATATCCTGGTTTACTCCATTATACATGACTGTCTTCATTCAAAAAAAAATATTGTAGAGATTGTGTTAATAAAAGAATGTCTACCAAACCACCGGTGCTCAAACTCAAAAATTTAACTTTTACAGAATAATCTGTAAAAACATCTTGTGTTCCATTTTCCCAGATATTCAATCATTCAGAATTGATTTTCTTAAATTTGTTTTGACGTTCCTTAGAATTGGGGTGCCTGGGTGGCTCAGTTGGTTAAGTGGCTGCCTTCGGCTCAGGTCATGACCCCAGGATCCTGGTGTGGAGCCCCTGCTCAGTGAGGAGACTGCTTCTCCCTCTCCCTCTGCCACTCTCCTTTTCTCTCTGTCTCTCTCTCACTGCACACTCTCTCAAATAAATAAATAAAATATTTAATAAATAAATACATAAAGTGTCTTGGAATGGATCCTCAAACAGCCCCTCAAAGGCATAATTTTCTGTTGTTTCCATGTGGAATTCATAAACAGAGCAAAGCAACCAATTTTTTGGTGTGTGCTTAAAGCCACTCTTTCCTGCAACTGTGTATGACGTATTTTTCCAGGACAATCTTTCTCAATACTCCAAAGTGCTTCAGCAACAGGAAGTTGTAAAGGTAGGAAGGAGGCCTGTAAATATTTGCTGCAATTACTCATTAGTAATGAGAATAGTTACCACTGAAGATTGAGTCACCCCTTTTGTGCTCTGGGCTCTTTATTACCTTGTAACAGGAGGCCTAGCCTCACCAAGGACCTGGGTCCAGTGGTAGCTTTCACTGCAGACAGCATGATTTGCTTCTGTCCACAGCTCAATTTCCCAAGTACAAAATTAGGATAATGTTTTGCCCTTCCTTCCCCCTACCCAGCCCAGGGGCAGTCAGGACAAATATTATACAAAGTGGTAAAAATATGAAAAACTTTTTTTGGAAAATTTTGATATCAAGAGTAAAAATATGTGTATATGTTGATACAACATCAAGACACAGAGAAAGCACTGTGTGGCTAGACACATAGCACAGGGACTTGAATAATTACCACCACAAATAACCATATACTCTAATTGATGCATTTTAAAGGATTTATAGGGGCACCTGGGTGGCTCAGTCAGTTGAGCCTCTGCTTTCAGCTCAGGTCATGATCCCTGAGCCCTGCATTGGGTTCCCTGCTCAGCAGGGAGTCAGCTTCTCCCTCTCCCCTTGCTTCTCCCCTCACTCATGCGCGCGTGCTCTCTCGCTCTCTCTAAAATAAATAAATAAAATCTTTAAAGAAAGCAAAGGATTTATAAAATGCTTCTGAACCATCTCACATTGAGCTTGTGTGTCTCTTATTCATAGCAAATCACTGACACCCCACAAGAGCAGGGAGCCTCAGATTGAAAATGAGACTGAGAGAATCAACTAAAGTTGTACAGAGTTGATTAACTTCTACGGAAAGTATAATATTGGCTGGACCCCCAGCATTTGGAGGAAGCCGACACGGGAATGGGGGCAATACGAGTATGGTGTAATGGTGCTTTTCCCCCACCCATGTGTTTTATCACTCAGCCTAATCCAATAAAATCACTTATCTGCTAAGATTCCTAGAACTAACCTCTTAGGTTTGATTTTTTTTTTTTTTATTGGAGGGCGCCATGAAAAGAGAATGCAGGAAGTCACCAGAGGTATATGAGAGTTCTAACAATCAGATGGCTTTGTAGAATTGGGAAAGTGCCAGGTGCGTGTGTGACAGATAAATCCACTTTTTCAGTGGGTCATTCTCCTTACTGATGAACCACCCTTTCTGAAATATCTTCCCATGTGAGAATAGGAACTGTTTCCCAGAGTCATTATATTGCATAAAAGTTACTTATAATTTTAAAACTGAAGAATTTTTCCAGATTAAGGGGGAAATGTGTGCTTTCTGGGAACACGTGAAGCTGCTGATGGTTATGCCATATACATGTTTTGCTGATGTACAAGTGGCATCTGGAAACAGCCTGAGGCAGTCAAGCAAACCATAGTTCTAGAGAAACTAGGAAAACAAAAGGCCACCTAGAAGTAAATAACATTCTAACCCATTCTGCACCTGTCTGCTTGATTCCAGAGATCTCAAAGGGCCCCATCACTCTTCTTGACTTCATACTTGCAGGCCAGTCTGTGGCTTTCAATAGCAGGATCAGACAACTGGCAACAAATAACACCCAGACTCTGCTTGGAAATCACAGATGCGGTGAGTAGCACATACCTATGCACGGCTACCACACATATGGTGATGGGCAACTGCCAAGAGGACTTGCTTCTGTCTCTCTTATGATATGTGTTGGTGCACTTATGCTTTACAGCACAGGGAAAAGTCAGAAAATGCTCTAGGCTCACGGAGCAGAAGTCAAGGTATGATGGCTCTGAAAGCTCAAGGCTCCTTAGAGAAAGGGCTCTCTACAAATGCAACATATTATTATTGAAAAAGTTTAGCTATTCTTTATTCCCCCATCCATTCTTTCCTTCCTGTCCTTGCAAAGATCAAAAGAGCTAGAGGAAGTCTTGTGCATCTTGATTTGGAGATGGTTCTTCAGAAGCCACAGAGGAAGACTTCTAACAGGTTCTTCTGCACAATGGAGTCTGAAGGCTAAAGTAATTATTGAAGTCTTGCCACCAGTTAAGGGTGGGAGGTGGAAAGCTTTGAACTTCTTGGGGACAGCAGAGAACCGCCTCCTGTCAGAGTTGAGGAAAACCCACGAAAAATAAGAATTTCCAGGACTTCCAAGTCCACCTTCAGATCTTCAATCCCTGCCTGTGCGTGAGGCACAATACAGTGATGAGTCACAAAAAAGTAATTATAATAATTATAACTACAACAGCAAAAGCAGTTATCAGTCATAGAGCACTGATCATGGTGAGGCATGGTATTAGATACTTTATAGATGGCTTAGAAAAGGTGAGGGAGAAGGGACCCCCAGTTAAGCGTATGGACTCTGGAGATACTTTGCCTAATTCAAATCCCACTCCCACCTATTTGACTTTTGGCAGTTACCTTTCCATACTTCAGCTTTCCTGGCAGTGAAATGGGGATAATGGCAGGGCTTATTTCACGGGCTGTTATGAGAACTAAAAGAGTTAATCCATGTAAAGTTCTGAGAACAGAGCCTGCACAAATGAGACTAAAGTGTTCAGGCTTTATGGTTTTGTCCTGCTGCATGTATGATTTCTCTTAAGGACACACGCATTCTTAGTGTATTAAAGGGGCTTCCAAATAACTATTTGAGGACGGTGGAAAATGTGAGGACACAGTTTCATGGCGGGGTTCAGGTCATGATCTCTGGAGGAGGGGGGCAGGTTGTGGGATGGAGCCCAACATCCGGCTTGTGCTGGGCGTGGAACCTACTTATGATTCTCTCTCTGCCCCTCCTCTCCCCCCAAAAGAAAGGAAATGAATCACACCAGAACTAGCCCTGTGCTGCAGGCTCGTTCCCCCTCCTTCCATTACTGAAGGCAGACATGTAGGAGGGCAGAGAGCCCAGCCAGGTACAGGTAAAGCTAAGGTGCACCACAAAATCTTTACTAGGTATACACACCAAGCCCCTCCCCCATCTTCAAGACAGGG
This sequence comes from Nyctereutes procyonoides, assembly GCF_905146905.1. Taxonomy (NCBI): domain Eukaryota; kingdom Metazoa; phylum Chordata; class Mammalia; order Carnivora; family Canidae; genus Nyctereutes; species Nyctereutes procyonoides. The sequence continues at coordinate 49,486,605 of NW_026575049.1, read as the reverse complement.
AGAGACACTGGCAGTGAAACGTGGGAACTATCTGGGACCTGAACAGAAAGATCCTGAAATGTAAGGCAGTCATCGAATCAGACATTGAAGAACAACGGCTTGCCTTTTTCGAATCAAAGAACCTTTGAAAGGCCATTGGAAGCTGGACAGACTTCCCAGGGGAAAAAAAAAAGTTTATATATGTAATATCTTGCACCCAATTTTGGGGGCTCACAGACCACCCCTGAAGCTTATGCACAACGTCCAGGTTAAGAAGCTCTCCCTCTCTCTTCTTGGCTTTCTTGAAGTCACAGCTGTCTGCACTGTTAGCCTTAGAGGGACCACAACCTGTATCCCTATCATTCTCAGAACCCTACTGGACACCTCCTCCCATGCTTCACACCCAAAAGTTCTAAAGAACAACAGCAAACGTTATTCGTTGGGGGCCTTTCTGTAGAGTGCACAACAGGCAATCCTCCTGAATCCCCACCTTTCCCTTACTCTTATTACCCCCAACCCTGACCATCCCCATTTGACCCTACAGTCTCCATGCTGGTTGTCAGCATCCGCCCTTTATGATTACAGGGAAAACTAGGGACCCGACCTCCCACCCATAGACCCACACAACACTTTTCAATAACTGTGTGTGCTTGCCTGTGTGGTTACTGCCTGAAGTGCTACTAGGAGCTTCTTATCTTTAACTTCAAAAGATTTGATCCCAACAAGAAAGTTACATGTAAGCTGCTACCTATCTACATATTTAGGTAGGCTTCTTTATGTGTCTCCTCCTCCCCCCACCAATCAAACTACGCAATTGAAAGCACCATATCCCCTATTTCTTAGCCTCTTCTTTAGCATTTTATCCAGAGTAGATACAAGTGTTCAACACACATTTGCTGTCTTACTGATTTATATCATGGTGTGAACAGCAGAGCTGGTTTTCATCAAGAAAGCTGACATCATGATACTGGGGGCTCCATGAGCAAACATTGCTAATGTCCCAATCAGCGATGAGCTATCAGTGATGGGCAGTACTAAAAGCAAGAAGGAAGATTCATTAGGCTAAAATGAAAATGAAAAGTCATGTTGGTATGAGACAGAACTGGGGAAAATACGTAAAAATCAAGTACTACTGGACAGATTTCCTGAAAAGTAGAAAAGCCTAAATATAGAGATAATGACAGCAAGCATTTCCAAATGTATAGGGCTATGATCCGTGGCACCGAGAATTATCTAATTGATTTCTTTTCTCTGTAAATATTTTATACAATAAATTTCTGGAAAGTTGAGGATCACCCTACACACACATATGCATACGCCCGCTCATACACACGCAGATGGACTGATTTACATCCTAAGTGAAGTAAATAGCTTTAGTCTCACAGTTTTCACTCCTAGAGAAAATGCCAACTCATTCAGTACAGGAATCAGTCTAGTAGCTGCTTGCATGTCTCTGGCTGACAGGGGGTTCCCTACTTCACAAAGCAATCTACTCTCCTGTAGGACAGTCGTTGCATTGGTTTTGTTTAATGAGGTCCACATATAAGTAGACTTTTTTTCTAAGTGAAATAAAGGGAGAGCCCTAAAACAAATGAATTTGTACTACCCAAAGCTTATGGACAATGGAACCAGCGTCAACCCTGCTTCCTATTTTGCAAAGAGCAAACAGAACCACTCCTGCTGCAGCTTGAAGTCTTTTATAATTATCTAGAAGAGCAAATCTCCTTTCTGCAAGGTTCAGTGATTTGGCGGGGGTGGGGGAGAGGGCACTGTAATCCTTTGGAAATCATTCTCACTGTTTAGAGGCATTTCAGGGCTGGGGATACTATTTTGTCAACAATTGGAAAATACATAATTAGTTTAAAGTAAGGAACGAGGGTTCTGATTCTTACTAGTACTAAGTTTCCTTGTGACTGGAAAAGCCACTGAACCTCTCTAGGCCTCAAACTAGATGATTTCCATCACCCCTTATAAAAATGATTGTTAAACTCCCCATTAGCAATGCTGAAAAAAAACCTGAGATCACAGCATTCTTTTTGAGCTTCCTGAAAGCTATATGAATTAAATAGTAAGTGCCTGAACCCAGAATGTGTTAAACCAACCCCTTACCATCCCTGCAGTCTGGTGATTTCTGGTAAAGCAGTGGACAGAGATATCAAATGATGAAGGAATATTTATAGAAAATATATTTAAATTGAGAAAAACTGTGTAGCAATAGTTTTCCCATCAGAATTGGGAAAAGATGGGCTTTGATTTTATTTTAGCAGAGGAATAACTAAGTCCAGCTGGCAGGGGGAGGAAGAGGAAGAGGTAGTTTGAAAACTTCTGGTCCAGATGTCTCTAACTCTCCTTCTATCGCTGGCCCTGAATTAAGTGATCTAAGCATTCCAGAAAGGTACTCTGAGCTGGGTCTGGCTTTGGAGTGGACCTTGCTCCCAGATTATCCAAAGATCTCATTTACCTTTACCTGAACCACTCACCAATCCCTACACACATAAGAATTTCCAAACTCTCCCCTCTACCAAGGAAAGGACTCAGAACTTGTTTTATCAGGAAGTGAGACACTTTCTGGCTTTTTAAAAAGTAGACTCCATGCCCAGCATGGACCCCAATGGCCTGCTGAGCCTGAGCTTGAACTGGGGACCCTGAGATCAAGACCTGAGCTGAATGAGCTGAAACTAAGAGTCAGACGCTTAACTGAGCCATCCAAGTGCCCCAAACACTTTCTCACTCTTCACAAAATCAGGAACCCTAATAATGAGATCATCATATCCTCCTAACAGATTGACACAGAAAGGTAAGTGTGTGCAGTACTCTTAGCAAGCTTCCATTTCTGACCTTCTCTGAGGTCAATGAGAATGCCCAATGAATGTACCATCAAATGCACTTTGATACCCAGCATGGAGGCCAGCCAGCCAGCCAACATTTAGAAAGCAAACGCTTTATTATTAAACATTAACATATCCATCAAGGCATGAACGTTTAGGAACAAAATAATCCTGCCCACTTCTTGAAGGCTGTTGTTAGAAAGAACATTGCAAATGTTCTGTGCCTCTTGAATTTTGGGAAAGAAGTGGCTCTGCTGAGCCAGAATGACAAATCTTAAGAACGGATGTGCAGAATCCTCCTGAGAGCCCCTGGAGCAGGCATCACACTGCACTTGTGAGGCACTTCTGGAAAGCTCAGAACAGACACTCAGATGACACACTAACTTTGAACGTATTGGTTCACGTGCTTTAATTACACATTGGTCCGGCAAAGAGCTTGCAGCCAACAAACAGCCAGATGGAAAAGTAAATATATTTCAAAAACAATTAGCCCAACAGGAATTGGACAACCCTTCATGGGACTCTGGAAGGCGAGGGGCCCGCTGTTTGTCCTGCCAGTCTACAACAGAAAAATCACCAGTCGCAGAGGACAGACACACCAGCTCGGAATTGGGAGGCAGCCAGGCCTTCAAGGCGGGAGGCTCACCGGGCATCCCCACCGCGGTTCTTAAACCTGGCTCTCTCCAGAGTAGTTCGGAGTCTGATTACCCCACTTCTTGCCTTCTCCTTCCTATTTCCAGCTCCCTCCATCTCCAGCGAAGGAGGCATTACAGCAGGTCCTAGGACTTCTTTTCCCTGTTCCCAAGTTTCCTGCCACGATTAATATACTAAACACAGGAACCCGGCGCAGAGCCTCGAGGAGAAGCCAACACTTCACACAACTGTCAAGATTACCATCAGACCCCACCTCCGCGATTGCGACAGTCCCCGATAGGCATCGCAGTGTAAAATGTACCCCAAGTTCCCTCGCCAGCTCCAGCTCCGGGGCCCGCAGCGCGCTCAGAAGAGCTGACTATAGTTTTGTTTTCTGGTTGCTCAGTCATTATTATCGGCATTATTTTTTTTAATAAATTAATTTTTATTGGTGTTCAATTTACCAACATACAGAATAACACCCAGTGCTCATCCCGTCAAGTGCCCCCCTCAGTGCCCGTCACCCATTCGCCCCCACCCCCCGCCCACCTCCCCTTCCACCACCCTAGTTCGTTTCCCAGAGTTAGGAGTCTTTATGCTCTGTCTCCCTTTCTGATATTTCCCACACATTTCTTCTCCCTTCTCTTATATTCCTTTTCACTATTATTCATATTCCCCAAATGAATGAGAACATTCTGATGCAGGCTATGTTGGTGTTACAACGTGTGTTGGGATCTGAAGGTCTCTTCCTGGCTTTGCCGCCCTCAAAAGCCACGGGCCCCCAGGGGAGCTGCGAGGCCCCGGGGACCCACGCTCCCTCGCGCGTCTCGGGCCGGTGGAGAGGGGTGCGGGCGCCACAGCGACGCGGGAGGGGGAGCTGCGGCCGGGAAGAGGGACCCGGGTCCCCCAGAGACCCGGGAGTCAGGGCCCCAGAGCCCCGCCGGAACGCGTGCGATTCGCTGCGGTGGATGCGCCGCGAGGTGGGAACCGCCGCTTTCGACCAGAAGATACCCGGTTTGTGGCGCAGGTCCCGCAGTGGCAGTCGGGACAAGGGCACATCCACCCAGGCACTGAGCTCTCCGGGACAGTCACCCCGTCCCTCCGCCGCGCGGCCCCCCATCCCCGCCCCGCCGCCCCGCAGCCCCGCGGTGGATCCGCCGCGGCGCGGGCCGCATGTTCGAGTCCATTCCCCTCCAAACCCAGGCCCGCCGAGCAGCCGCTGAAGAGAGGGCGGGGGGAGGCTGAAAACGCACCCCCCGGGGCAGCCCCCGCGCAGGCAGGGGCCAGGGGGCCAGGCCGCCAGCCTCGCACCATCCGCGCGGCGAGGCCGAACCCCAGCCTGCGCCCTCGCGCGCGGGGAGAGGCCGGGCGGGGAGCGGCCGGGAGGGGGCGGGAAGACAGTGAGAGTTGGCCAGAGTTGCCTCTCACCCAGTGCCGAGAGGCTCGCGAGGCCGGACGGGCAGATCGTGGCTGCCCTTCCCTGTCCTCCTGGGACAGACACCGGGGCTCGCCGGGGGCACGCGGTGTCGCCATCCCCCCCCCCCCCCCGCACACCGGCGCATCTGCCCCCGCGAGGCACCCCGGCCCACCACACACTCTCCTCCCAGGTCAAGGTGCAGCATCAGGAAGGGGGGTTCTCCAAGCTTCAATGGGATCTGCAAACCCGGAGCGGGGCCCTGCGCCGCGTCCCGGCCCCTCCGCGGAGGCGCGTCCCAGCGCCGCGCTCCGCCTCCGGCCCCCGGGCCAGCCTGGGGCGCAGTGTGAGCGCAGCAGCTCATTTGGAAGGACCCGGGGGGTCCCAAGGAAAAAAGACTACCGGATGGTGCCGCACATCGAGAGACCCGAGGAAGCCGAAAGTTGACCTCGGTGAAGTCAACCCAGGAACCTTTCAACCCGCTGGCCACAGGAGTTCGGGGCGCGGGGCTGGAGCTTCTGGGATCCTCCGGGAAGACCCCCCGCGCCACAGCCCCTCCGACCTCCAGGGCCACCTCCCTGGGCCTCCTGGCCCCATCGCGCGCGCAGATTCGCAATCTCTTCGGCCGCACAACCCTGCACGGCGAAGCCGAAGCGCCGCCTCCGCGACCGGGGCACCTGCTCTCCCCCCGAAGGCCCTCCAAACCGATCCTCCGACCTCAAACTCCTCTCGGACCCCCTTCCCAGCCTCTCCCGGGCGCGCCGACCCCGCGCGGCGTGGCCGTCCCCCCCAGCCCAGCTCCCGCGCCGGCTCAGCCGCCCGCTTACCTTTTCTTCTCCTTGTCAGCTGTCATTGTCGCCGTGGCGCTCCGAGACGCCGGACACCTGAGCTCCCCGGCCGGGGGGGGATTGCAGTCGCCGCCTTCACTGTGGCCCTCGCCTACTCCTTGCGGCCCGGGCCAGCGTTAAAGGTCCTGGGTGCTCGCGGGTCCCGAGCGCCCCGCACCGTCGGGTGGAAGTTTGCGGGCTGCTGGCTGGGTGCGGGGAGGAGGGTGGAGAAAGGTGCCGGGGAGGAACCTGCGCGGGGAGGCGGGGTCGGGGCAAGGAGTGGGAGGAGGCTGTCAAACCCAAAAGGAGGGCAGCGAGAGCGGGACCTTAGTTCCTTTTTTTTCCCAAGAAGAGGGGTCACTTTTCTGGGTTTTCCAAAAAAAAAAAAAAAGAAGAAGAAGAAGAAGAAGAAGAAGAAAGAAGAAGAAGGAGAAGAAGGAGAAGAAGGAGTGGCTGCAAAGACCTGAGTTGAAAGAGTCCAAGGCCGGGCGGGCGCGACCGCGGAGATGACCATACAGTCTCAGGACACTGCCGAGGATTGTACAGCCGCCTCTGGCTAGCGCTGCGTCGGGCGCAGGGGCTGAGCCGCGGGCCGCTCTCGAATGTCCGGCCCCCGCGGCCGCCAGCCCACTTTAAAAACTCCTGTGGCCGGGCGGGGGAGGGCGCGGGGGGCGCGGGCGCGGGGGGCGGGCCGGGCGAGCGCCGGCAGGCCCCGCCCCCGCCCCGCCCCGCCCCCGCGCCCCCCGCGCCCCCCCGCGCCCCGCCGCGCGCCCGGGCAGCCCACAGCGTCCCGGCCAATCCGGAGGCGCGGCCGCAGCCTCTGCCCTGACCCCGGCCCGCCCCCTGCCCCCGCGCTCCGCTCCGCGGCGGCCCGCCCGCCCCGCCTCCCCGCCCCGAGGTTCCAGAAGTTGTTTATGAGGTCGGCGGGGTGGCGGGGGGCAAGGTGGGGCTCCCCCGGGGCGGGCGCAGCCGGCGTGGGGCCGCGCGGCCGCGAGAAGTCGGCCTCCCGGGGCGCCGCGGGCCAGCGCGGGTGCCCCTGTGCACCGATGCCCTCGCGCCGCCGCCGCACCTTCGGGACCCGGGCAGGACCGCGAGCTCCGAGTCCCGCTCGGCCACGCCTCGCAGGGTGGCCCCGCAGAGCCGCTCCCGCGCCCCGGGCTCCGCTGCCTGCCCCCGGCCCACCCCCACCCCCCGCCCCCCGCCCCGGGGCTAATTCCGAGGGCCCAGCGGCCGCGCTCCCAGCCTCGGCGATGCGCTTTTTCCCCAGCAGAATGCAGCTGGCTTTGCCGGTGATAGAAGAGGCAGGGAGCCCGGTCACCTGCTCCGGTGCACCCTGGAGGAAACAGTGCTGTGAGATAGAGCTGGGGCTTCTCCTGCCTCCCCTGCCTCGACCCGCACAGCTGCTTGCTTGCGGAGTTGCGTTGGACTGTGTGGCTTTGGTGAGGATGCGGGAGAGGAGGGCCCTGGCTTCAAGCTGTCCGGCCTGCAGCGTGCGCCCCGCTCCCAACCCCTGGCCACACCACCGTGCGGGCCAGGGCCGATTCAGAATTGGACAAGTGATTCTGACTTCCTCGTGTGATTTTGGGATAAGCATTGACAGCGTGTTCTCAAATCACAGTATCTCAGACCTGCCCTATGGATCAACAAGGTTTTATGGAAGCGCTAGGGTCATAAAGTCTGCAGGTGTTGAGTGTGGAGAGATCAGAGATCTAAGGGGCAGGCCGGCTGCCTTCAACCCATGCTGGCCGGGGACCTCGGTTGCATGGGCCTCTGCCGGGACCCAATCCAGCTGCTCTACCAAGAATCCCACCCCATCCCCCTACCTACATTATGTTGATCAAGGTCTCAGGATGGGACAGGGGAGGCCTGGTCTTATAAGCTTTGAGAAGAACCCACACAGGTGTGAGTAGAAGAGAAAAGCAAGGGCCACAGAACCGTTAGCTCTGGCACTGACAACCTTGCTGTACGTTTTCCCCATAAACCTTGTCATATTATATATTAAATAATCTACATAATAAACTCCAGGAGTTTATGCAAAGTGAGAAGAACCCATCACGAAAGAACAAAATGCTTTATGATTCCACTCTTATAAGTATCTGAAGTCGTGAAATTCATAGAAAACAAAGTACAAAGGTGTTTTTTTGGAGGGAATGGGATGTGAATTAGTGCTTAATGGTTATACAGTTTTGCTTCTACAAGACACAGACACTCTAGAATCTATTATACAAAATGCAAATATATTTAACTCTACTGAACTATACACTTTAAAATGGTTAGGGTGGTGAATTTAATGCTAGCTTTTTTTTTTTTACCACAATACAAAAATAATTAGCAAGAAAAAAATAATCATAAGTGGAACTTTTCTTGGGTATAGGTTTGTGCTATCACCAAAATACAAAGTAAACCTATTTTCCCCTTGCACACCAGGAGAGGTGGGGCTAATTTTCACAGGCCTTCGGAAGGCCTTGGAAAGCAGAATAGGGAGAAGAGAAAACCTGCCAAGAACTGGGGAACCAGCCACGTTTTCTCATTTTCCTAGAGCCATGAGCACTGTGTACACAGACTTTGAAATCAAACATCACGCCTGAGAGTCAAGGGATTCAAACAAAGATTGTGAATCTCTCTAGGGACCCATTTCTTGAAGCTGGTGGGTTTCAGAAATGGAGCGATTTCATATTGGGCTTCTCCAGCACCCAGTCCTAGTGGACACGTTTATTTATCTTAATAAAGAGATTGGTAAGACACAGTGCTCCCTTAATCAACAATAAGCTTACTTATCTCACTTGGTGCTAGAGTGCAAGAAGCAGCAGGTGCTTTGGTAGCTTCCAGGTGCTCAAGATGGTTCACTGCCAGAGGAAGGAGAGAATTCTTGGGTCCTGGGCTATGCTTGCGAGTCACAAAGCAACACCTCCAACCTACACAGAATATGTCAGTGGTGCTGAGCTTATGAAATTAGATGTTTTGATATATTTTAAAAAAATACTCAAGAATACATCTACCATGTTAATATTGCTCCTTCCCCATGGTTAGCCTGTCCATCTTTCTAATTGGGATTTTGCCCTCTAAGTGAAAGGTCCACGAGCTCTGATAAACAACTAACTGGATGGATGTTTTTGAAATCCCAGTGAGTAACTTTGAAGGGTCTGGGATTTTTGGCAGTGTCAGAGAGATTCACCAAAAGCCCTATATAGAAGAATTGGACCCAGCCTTGCTTAGAGCAGAGCTGAGCAGCCCAATGACCTCTTAAGATTTCCTCCAGAGTTCAGTTCAACAGCCTTTGCAGGAAGCAGCTGAGAGTATGAACTCAACACAGGCTTGTGGCTAGAGTGTGTCCCATTTTATCTTTTAATGCCCACAGAGCACTAAAGGAGAAAAGTTTTAACAAATGATGGTGGAAAGAGATGGATTCCAGGATTTAGAGGAGCATCTCTAGAGACAACGATCTTGTGGCCACAGAGGGCAGCAGAGGGCATCACTAAGCAAAACTCCCATGCTGCTTAAAATGGGAGCAACTGCCCATCTCCCAGCAAATCTCCCTACCTGTCCCCCAACTCCAGACTGGGCAGCACGGCAACAAAATCTGTGACCCTACGATAGCACTCACTTGTTGTAATGCAGGACGAGACTGGGTCTCTAGCTTCCTCTCTCCTCTGTAGAGCATACCCTTGGGAGGGTGGAACAGACAGAGACAAGGAGTTAACATTACAGACTTGGTGGAGAGCAGGCACCTGGGATGCGGTGGGCCGACGGAAGACAGAGGGCTTCAGTAATCCTGTTAAAGTAACTACAAGCCAGGATACGGTTGGAAATTACACTGGGATGGGTGGGATCTAACAGGAGAGGAGATCTTGAAAGGGTGAGCTATTTCTTTAGTATTTTCAATATATTGTCGCATCAGGGCTGGAGTGCATTCACTCTCAGCGTGGTACTAGCCCTGGCCTTGACATATGTGTCATCTCATGTAATACCATCTGCCCTAGTCCCACCATTTATTTACTTGGAAGAGAAGTCGCCCCTTCCCTCATAATTTGCCCCGTTAGTCCTCCAAACAAAACCAGCTCTTGAATTGTGATTTATGAGTCTTTCCTCATACTATCAATGAACTCCATGACCAGAAAACCATACCTCCTGTATTTGGCTTCAGCCCAAAGCCTGAACATATGCTGTGTCTATGGTTAAACATGACCTTTGACCCTACAAATCCAGAGTTTGTCATCTTTCAAGATAGAATTCTGTGATTCTGGGGCACCTGGGTGGCTCAGTGGTTGAGCTCCGCCTTTGGTTCAGGTCGTGATCCCCAGGGCCTGAGAACAAGTCCCGCCCACATCAGGCTGCCCTGCAGGGAGCCTGCTTCTTTCTCTGCCTATGACTCTGCCTCTCTCTGTGTCTCTCATGAATAAATAAATAATCTTTAAAAAAAAAAAGGAATTCTGTGATTCTTATTGAGGAAAGGGTTGAACTTTTTTTTCCTATTTGGATTCTTAGTGCTAAGAAGAAGGATCCAGTTTTAAAGGATCACAGTTTCCCCTCCCCCACTCCCACATCTGGATGATCAGTGACTTAGACTAATGTTTTTGCCCATGAAAGGTCTTCTGTGTTTATCATTTTGTCATTCAACAAATAGTGGAGGAGTCATTGGTCCATGGCCACTGTGTTATGCCGGTTCAGGGAAAATGAAAGGAATCAATCGGGAGGGGGAGAGAGTGGTTCCCTTAAGCCAATCCAGTTGTGCATTCACTGGATTTCTCAGATTTTGAGATATACATTTACTGACTTTCTAAGGCTTTTGAAATCAGTGAGCATCAATATGTAATGATTCCTTTCTTCCTCTCCCAAACTACTTTTAAATTAATCGTTGTCATTTACATATTCTTAAAACTTTTTAGATAAAAAAAATTGAGAGCAAAATCCTATGCTCTAAACAATAGGTGTTGTAAGGATTGGTGGTGTGTGGGGGGGAGGGTGGAGAGAGTGAATAAGAAAGAAGATAAAGCTAGAGTCCCAGCCATCTTCACTCCTAGGAGTCAGAGATGCCTCGCCCAGACTGGCCCGTCTGCTGGGCTGGTGGGTGCGATCTCTGTGGGAGGAATGGCCTATAGGCAGGATGTGCCAGCCCCACCTTAGAGTAGAAAGGGCACAAGCAGAAATGAAGGTGCTACCGTCAATAAAAACGATGACTTTGGGCCTCAAGCAGCACTGCTTTGAAATCTGGTAACTAAGAATGACACAGAGTGGGGGTCAGAGACGCCCTCCCCACTCCTATAGTGTGGCTTTGGTCTATGATAGAGTGTTAAAATGGGACTTTCTCTAGCTCAGTTTCAAAATACAGAAGTACAGACCTAGAAAAAGAGCTTTTGAAAATGGTTTTGCATACTAGTCATTGTCCACCTCAAGGGAGTGCATGGACTGGTATAGACAAAGACTGGAAGTTGGATGTCTAGGGTGGAGTTGTCAACATCACAGAATTTCCCCTCCCCACCCTGTGGACAAAGGTCTGCCTTTCAACCATCTTCAGGTCCACTGACTGTGGTCCCAGGGACCACATGAGGGCCTGATTCTCGTCCTCTGCAGCTTTAGGGACACAGGAGACTGCCCCCCCAGGTGAGAGGCTGGCTAAAGTGGCTGTTGGAGACTTATTCCCTCTCACCTAATCATGGCAGTGGTGTATTTTACAGGTTGGATTCCCCAAGAAGCCAACAGGAGGAGGAGATTAGCAGGCAGCAGGCTTTTGAGGGAGTGCTCTTGGAATCAGCACCTGTGGGAGGGAAGAGACAGAAGTAGGATTGGGCGGAGGGCAAAGTGGAGCCTCAGCAAAGGTCTCATCTTACCCCTCAGGGTGTCTGAAACTGGAATGGCTCTTCAGAGTTGTCCCAAAGTAGGGTAAAGGGGCCAGGCCTTTCTACCTCTGCACTGATCAGTCAAGGGCTGTGGCCTTGGGCGCCAGGACCTGGGGAGGGAGAGGTGGGGGGTGGGTGGTGGGAAGGCCTCCATTCCTTAAGGTGGATCTGGGTAATGATTAGAAGGTCTAACACAGAGCATGATGTTTACAGACCAGATATGGAATCCACAGGAGGAATACCCACTGAGGATTTTTAAGAGGATCCTGCCACATGTACCTCTATAAGGAGATCTTGACAGAAAGGAATGGAGGTACCACTGGAGGCACCACTGGAGGCAGAAGCTGAGGAAGAGTGCAAGTGACCTGCCGGAGGAGGGCCCTTCTGGAGCCATGAGGGGGTTGCAGTTGGAGGAGACTGTCAGGGGAATATACAAGGAATCCACAAAGATACCAAAGAGGCAAAGGGCTACCATGGCCAGAGAAAACCAAAGAGAAATTGGTTTTCCAATGAGAGTAAAAAGAAGAAGGAGAAGAAGAAGAAGAGAAGGAGAAGAAAGAGGAAGAAGGAGGAGGAGGAGGGGGAGGAGGAGGAGGGGGAGGAGGAGGAGGAGGAGGAGGAGGAAAAGAAGGAGGAGGAGAAGGAGAAGAAGGGGAGGAGGGGGAGGGGGAAAGAGAGGGGGGAGGAGGAAGAACGGGAAGAAGAAGATGACCATTCCTATCCTATTTTTCCCCCTTGCCTAGTCTAGAGGGGCCACTGTAGCTCAGTAGAGGGGTTAGGCATCGAGGTGCTAGGTAGGGAAATATCTTAGCTCCTCAGTTCCTAACAGGGAATCTGGCATAAAAGGGGCATTCAGTAAATGCTGACCAAATGAATACACAAATGTACGAGTGAATGAACAAATGAATACATCACTCAAGACCCTAGGGTGCAAGCAACAGATAGCATTTTCCCTCCTGTTGGCTCGGGCTTCTAGGTTGAAGGAAGTCTGAGTCAGGGAGAGCAGAGCTTTAAGCCGACATGAAGCTTAGAATTTTCATTACCTACCAGATTCAGATGTTTATTTAGTATGAGCAAAAGAATTCCTTTTTCTTTTTTTTGAAGATTTTATTTATTTATTCATGAGACACACACACACAGAGAGAGAGAGAGAGAGAGAGAGAGAGAGAGACAGAAGCAGGCTCCATGCAGGGAGCCCCATGCAGGACCCGATCCTGGGACTCCAGGATCACGCCCTGGGTCAAAGGCAGGCGCTAAACCGCTTAGCCACCCAGGGATCCCAGCAAAGGAATTTCTATTTTTACTACTAACAGAATGACTTTCTTTCTTTTTTTTTTTTCTAAAGATTTTATTTATTTATTCATGATAGTCAGAGAGAGAGAGAGAGAGAGAGAGAGAGGCAGAGACACAGGCAGAGGGAGAAGCAGGCTCCATGCAGGGAGCCCGACGTGGGATTCGATCCCGGGTCTCCAGGATCGCGCCCTGGGCCAAAGGCAGGAGCCAAACTGCTGTGCCACCCAGGGATCCCCCAGAGTGACTTTCAAAGTCTTGGGACCTCACTGAGATTTGATTCGAAGTGGGAACTAAATAATCCATCAATGTGATGGACAACTTAAAATTTTAATCGGAGAAAATAATAATATTGCCTTCTGATTGTATCATACAAATCCCATTTGTTGGACATAACTCTTTCAGGGGTCTTGAGGCCCCTTTCAGGGCTGTGCATGTGGATGATGTCGGAAGCCACAGTGCTGGTGACTTGCTGGAAGGACCTCAAGAGGTGGCCAGAAAAAAATTGGGCCCAAGAGGTAGTGGCAAATGTACTGACCTAATTTTGGAGAGGGCCTTAACTATGGAAATCAGAGGAAGTGCTACAGAAGGTGAGGGGAAGGAAATGGCAGCTTACAGACAGAACTCGTGAAACATGCTCCAGGGACTCCTGGAAATAAGTAATGGCGAGACTGAGGAGCAAGTAGGAGGGACATCCTGCAGTAAGAGTCAGCCAAGTGGGGCAAATAGAGGCAAGAGTTAGCCAAATGCACAATGTATTTACATATTGCACCTATATTGTCTTATTTATTTCGTGGCAATGGACATTGTCTTTCTCCTTAGCTGCTTAGCATCCAAACCTCAGCACCTTTCTATGTTGGGGGAGTTCCTCACTCACCTTATGAAGAAAGCCTGCCTTTCACGAAAGAAAGTAAAAATGTCAGATAATCTCAGCTTCCCTAGAACCCTTGGTGGACACGGGACCTAGAATCTTTGAATCAGACACATCCACCCAGACTTTGAATCTCGTTGAATCTGGGGGCAGCAGGCACCTTGCAGAGTGGCTGCCACCTTGCTTACAGCATCTTGGTGCCAAGCAGTTCTGGCATCAGCATCCAGAGTCGTGAGTTGGTGGGTTGGCCATGTGAATTAGTCACCGGCAGCAGGGTTCCAGTTTGGGGCTTTATTTCTGGTTGCCTCAACTCTGAGCCTGGCTCTCCAGTCCACCGCTCCCCCACCCCCTGCCAGAGATTTTCTGAGATGACCAGCACCTTTTAAATAAATCATTCTTTTCAATTTGCTAGAGATAATTTATGTTACTTGCAGCTAAGAATCTTGGCTGATATATTCATTCATTCATTCACTCACTCACTCATTTGTATGCAGAATTTACTCGATCAGCATCCGGTGAATGGTCACTATAGGCCAGGCACCCTGCGAGGCATTGGTGATACCAAGATCAATGAGACATGTGCCATTCCTCAAAGAACTTACAGTCAGGTAAGAGGTCCCTGACAACTAATTTTCTTTTTTTTTTTTAAGATCTATCTATTATCTATCTATCTATCTATCTATCTATCTATCTATCTATCTATTTATGATAGAAGAAGAGAGAGAGAGAGAGGAGAGGCAGAGACACAGGAGGAGGGAGAAGCAGGCTCCATGCTGGGAGCCCGACACGGGACTCGATCCCAGGACTCCAGGATCGTGCCATGGGCCAAAGGCAGGCGCCAGACCGCTGAGCCACCCAGGGATCCCCTGACAACTAATTTTCCATCTCTGGCCCTCAGTTTCTTTTCTTTAAAGGGAGAGGGGTAGATCTTTAGAGCCTTTAGGCTCCGATGTTTGAATTGGCTATGCATCATTGAATTAAGTGATGGTGTTTGCCCCAGAAGCCTTAGCTGGCAGACATGTGAGGCCAGCTGTGCTACTTAGGTCAGGGCATAAACTGTGTCTTTAGGGCTTCCATTTCCTACATGGAAAATTAATCACTCTAGGCATCTTATCTAGTCAGGGGCCTGACTAAAGTTTGACTCACAGGAGCTGGTTATCAGCATCTTCTCACCTCACCTTCTCTTGATCTCTTTAGAACAGTTCTCCTGCCAGACTGAAACCATCCCTATGGCAGACCATGGAGCACCCAGCGACATCTACGAGGGAGCTTAGCCATTGAGAAAAGTTCATGGTGTTGTCTGGCCCACTCTCCAGGTTTAAATCTCAGATTGAAGCTAATAGAAGCACAAAGGAAAGTGGGAGGAGAAAGCCTCACAACCCCAGAAATGGCTTCCCCAGCAACTCATCATCATGCCCCCCCCCCCCAGAAAAGCACCTGTAGATTCAAGAAATGGTCAGAGAAAGAAAGACACAATTGAGACTTTGGATCTATGTTAATTGAGAAGGATGCTCACATAACATTGGGGCATCTAGAGGAGTTGGTTTTGAAACTTACTAATATATGAAGAATGAGGGGAAAGGTGTCCCTTTACAATTTCCATGGCTATGTGAAGGTTTTTCCTGTCTGCATCATTCTGGGACTGTAGCTGGGTCCTTCTGTAGCACGGATATTAGAGGGGAGAGCGTCAGGGGCACACACTAACACAGCCCCAAAAGCACCTGTGCATTCACACACATACAGGCACATGTACCTCCACAGGTGCCAAGCCCGGAAATAAGTTCCCCACACACCCCATTTAAAATGTTTCATCTGCTCTGAGTGCATAACTCTGTCTTTGCCTTTGAAGAAAACCAGGGATGCAATGCTGAGAATGTGCCTGTAAATACTTAAGATTTTAAACTCTGAGGCTTTTCTCTTGGTCTGCCTCAGAGGATTGCAGACTCTGGTGCCTTGATGCTGGGGTTGCACACTCAGCTGTGACCAGTGTGCTCAATGACCTGCCCCGGGGTGGAAGCAGAGGCACAGACATTTCAAAGCCTTTAGACACTGGGTCTTGGCATGCTTTACCTTAATCGCTAATTTTACATTATAGCATATCAACCCTTCTATTATTCTATTTGAGGCTAAATTAAAGTGGACCTTGATCAGACAACTATTGAGAGATGCCTTGTCACATAAAAACATGCCAGTGGTAAAGCTCTAAGTAGATAACACCAACGCAGGGAGCCCAGAGTTCACTGTATGTGAAAGTGAAGCTTATATGCCCAAGGTTCATAAGTAAGGCTGTACTTAGAAGATTACTGGAAAGAGTCATAGACAATTACATAGTAACTTTACTAAGACTAAAAAGACAAAGGGCACCAGGGTGGCTCAGTCGGTTAAGTGTCTGTCTTTGGCTCCAATCATGATCTCAGGGTCCTGGGATGGAATCCTGTGTCAGACTCCCTGCTCAGCAAGGAGTCTGCTTCTCCCTTACCCTCTGTCCTTCACTCACTCTCTCTCTCCCAAATGAATAAGTGAAAAACCTTTAAAAAATAAAAAAAAGAATAGAAATCATATGTTAAAAGTAATAAACAACACTGTTTAAAAAGGCACCTTTCAAATTCCCTCTCCAAATCTCATTGTACTTGAGGCCTCATCCCCTTTGTGTGTATTCCGGTCTTTGTTTAATTTATTAGTTTTATTCATTCATCCTTCCCTTCTTGAGTATTTATCAAATGTCCAGCTCTTACTCGTCAATGTGGTAGAAATTCAGCTTAGAGAGATGAAAAAGACAAAGTCCTACCCTCTAAACTCACAGTTGCAAACAGACAAAATACTGCAGGTAAGAAGTTAAAAACCCTGTTTTTCTGGGAGTTCAGAATCAAGATTGACTCAGTCTGCCTGGTTGGAGCGGGGCGGGGGGTGGGGATGTTAGGGGAAAGTCTGTAGAAAAGGTGACATTTTGGCTGGGTCTTGAAGGGTGACCTGGAGTTTGTTAGTCAGAGAAGTAGTAGAAGAGCATTTTGGTTTAGGAGCAGGGCCTGAATCCTCTCTTACAACTCTCAAAGCAAAGGGCAGGGCATTCAGAGGCAATACAAAAGACCCTTCGAGGAGGTTTAGTTATTATTGTCATCTGAGATTATCAGCTCTTACTGGCTCTGCAGAGCACTTAGAACACCTGTATTACTAACACCTGATGGGGCCTTTGGAGGATGACAGTGACACCTGTGCTGGTGAGGAATGGAACATGACCCTCATCTTTCAGCCATGACATTCCAGCTTTCCCACCATGAATTTGTTCCCAATAATTAGGTGGCCATTGTGGCAGTAATGATACCAATATGCAGTGGTGAGTATTTCTCTGCAAACTCTAGGAGCCTATGTAGAATGGAGCATGGATGTCCTTGACCTTGGCAGCCCTTGGCTCAGGTTACCAGGGAGCTTCTCCCAGTCCATCATAAGAACAGTTTATCTTTCTTGTTCAGCTCAATTTTTACAAAACCTTCATGCTCAGTTTATACTAGAAGTTTGCACAATAGGTATTAGCATCAGAGCAAACTTCCGATGGGTTCTAGAATCTCCTGGGGGTACACCCACTCTAAGCAAGGAGCCAATTATTACAGCCTTGAAGTTTTGAGGGGACTCTGGTCTGTATGCACGGCTGTATAGTGTGTATATATATATATATATATATATATATATATATATATATAGTATAGTATGTATAGTATAGATGGGTGGCTGTGGAGATCTTAGCATCCTGGAGGTGTTAAGTAGGTTCAAAGGCAACTCAAACTCTCCCCCACAGTCCAGCTCAGGGGATATTTAGGTGCAAGCAGCACGGATGAGGCCCCCAGAGCCATGATGAGTGGACCCAGAGGGAGTCCCCAGGTCCTGCAAGTTTCTACCATATGTCTTGCTATGAGCAATCCCACCCCCAACCCCAACCTTCTCCCCATGCCTGTTGCTTCTCTTCTTTTCTACACTTCTCCTTTATCTTTCCCTACTCCTTCTCCCAGTAAATATTCCTTTTTTCTCCAGAAGATTCTACTTTGTTTGTGGGTTTCAATGACCACACTTTTCCCAGCCATGATGATCACAGAGATAAGGAGGCCACTTCCATTAGTATCTGCGTAAAAGAGAGCAGAGGTGAGTAGGACCCTCTCTGCAGGCCTGCCTGGACTGTTTATGATGAACTGGTGGGAAAGACGCGTGGAGGTGACACTCTAGTCGGCATCTATGGCTTGAAGTCCCTTGGCCCAATGCTAGGGAGTGGGCTGGACACGGGGACAACAAATGCTGGAGAGGTTTGGCTGAGAGATCTCATGAGAAGGCACGAGGAGCAAACACATCCCATTTCCCATTTGTGCCTACATTTATTCTTCCACATTAAAAGAAAGGTGAAGACGTTAATGAGCCATGGAATGGGGAAAATCTAAAGCCCTGTATAAGCACAAGGACCTGATCTGACTGAACTGGGTCTGTGTGAACTCCGTGCTCTGGGCTGGGGCGGAGCTAGAAGAGCACGCCGGTTTAACATTGTCCTTTTCTCCTTTGGGCGGAGAGGCCATGCACGGGAAGGTGCTGCAGGGCCCACTGGTGGGCTTGGAGTCTCAAGCCTGAGCCCAGATTCTGGTCTCCACCCCTCAGGTGGTCACTGACACATTCAATATCTCTGAGTCCCAGTGTCCTCGTCTGCAAGATGTGGATACTAGTGGCCCCTACTTCTCAGACTTAGGGACAGGGTTGGGTGCAACGCTGTGCCCAGAAGCACCTCAGAAACTATGATACAAATGTGATGATTAATATCCTATCAATATCGATAGTTAATTGTACCGTTATGGGTTCCCAAAGGGAGAGCATTAGCAAGATGGAATAGTCTCAGAATGGTCTAAAAAAACTAAATCTTGCACACTGATATACAAACTGCACACATTTAAAGTTTAGTATCTGATGTAATTTTAAATCAAGTTATTTTAAAGTTGAGGCATTTTTTAAGAGTTGGGAAAGACCCCTCTCTTCTGCTCTATGCCATTGTTAAATTAGCCCACTTCTGAAAGGGAGGACCCACTTTTCCCCCCTCCCCGCCCACTAGGGTGGACTGTCTAGCTGAACTCCCTCCCCTTCTCCCTGAGCAGATGGGTGGAACCAGGTAAGCCTCTAGTTACATTTTTAAAATAGTACCGAGAGAGAGAGGGAGGCAGGGAGGCAGGGAGGCCCACATGACAGGAAGGGCAGGTTTTTCTGCTCTCTCTCTCCCCGCCTGAGGTCCCAAAGCAGGCCAAGCAGCTAAGCCCACACCCTGTCACCTTGTCACCCCAGAGGAGCCGTGGGTCCAATTGCACACATTAGAGGACACTACACCGTAGTGTATGGCCCCACCATAGACTTACCACAAGCCTTTGTCCTTGCCACTCATTTTCTCTTTACGCCAGGGGCTTCCCTCCAACCTGGAAAGAAATCCCTCTTCCTAGCTCAGTTCCTGCATCCAGGCTCTGGGCAGCCTCAATCACTCAGCCAGTCATCAGCTAGTTTCTGGCAATGTGAAGAGGATGGCTCTGTAGGGAAAAGAGACAGTAGGGCCAGGGTCTGTGCCTGGGGCACCTGGGCTAGCCTGAGGTGTGCATGCAGTCTGTGCTTGGCACTTCCGGTGGCCCTGTCCCGGCCTCCTGCTGTGCTTCAGAGAGATCCAGGACCTGAGTCTCGGGCCCTGGAAAGGGAAACAGTGAGGCCCCTCTGGCTCTCCCATGGTGGCAACTGAGCCCGTGATATCACCCTTTGCTATCCATCTGCATTTCATTGACTCTGACTTAACATTAGCTGCTGACCAGCTCCTTCCTCAGTGTCCAGCACTGCCTCTCCTCTGGGCATGGACATGGCTGCATCTTGCTCTCAAAATTATTCTTAGATCTGCACACCTCCTGCCTGCCTGCCAGACCTCTCCCCCAGGCCCCTCGTTAATATTTGCTGGCTGATGGATTATTTTTCTTCGGATGGAATAAATGGCAAACCAGCCCCAAGAGGTCTGACTTTGTCCTCAATCATCTCTGGCCTGAGGGGTTCCCAGAAAGTCTGGAGTTTTGGCCTTCATGGAAAAAACAACGGAGAGGCGCAGTGAACGCTCTAGGACTATAAGCCTAGGGCCTGGGGTGCACAAGGCTGAGGAATCAGACTGTCGAGGGCTGACTCCCAGCTCTGCAGCCCATCTGCATACACTTTCTCTGAATATCAGTTTCCCAGTCCATAAAATGAGGATGATGATATCTCCTTGGAGGGATGCTATGAGGATGAAGTGAGCTTGCATGCACACACCGTGCAGGGGGCACAAAAATCACCTCAATGTCACCCAAAGGGTACATGTGTGCACAGAGTCTGGCTTCTTGTGGGTTTTTTTGTTTGTTTGTTTTCTGGCCCTGTGCACGTGTTTCACAAAATGGCCTTCCGCTGGAATCCAGCCTGCGGGGCTGGAGGAACACAGAAAATCTTTCTTGATGTGTCAGAGGCTTTCTTTCCCAATCCAGTGACAACAGAGGTAGTTCCCTTGGCAGCAGCAACAACAGGGCTAATGCTCCAGCCCCTCCCTAGGGGCTTCTGTGGCTCCCACAGGCCCCTGTGAGAAGCCAGGATGAGGCTCCCCATTCTGAAGAGGCAGTCGCCCCGCAGGAGCTAAGCAGCCCAGCAGGGGGCCTGGTGCGAAGCTGACCTGCAGGCCCGTGGCACACAGGAGCGGCCTCAGGGATAGGGGTGGCCACTGGTTCAGTGTGACCAACGACATCCAGTCGAAAGCTGCCTGACGAGGCCAGGGCCTGGGAATGGAGGGGAAGAAACTGGCTGGCACTGGGGTTGAGTCTGGCCTCATTAACCAACTCAGCTAACCAGCCCCTGTGGAGGGAAGTCTCTGAAGCCGTGATGGTCATGGAGGAGATGAACTCAAGTTATTATTACACAGACCCCACTTCATGACTTGAATTTAGCGTGTCCAAAATCCTGAGGGCCAAGGAGACGCCATAGCCTTTGTTTTGTACAACCCTTTGTCCTTTAAAGGTAATGTTTTAAATCACCGATGGCTACCATGTCTCTGTGACGTAAATAGCCCAGATACTACTACTGGCATCTGACAGACAGATAACACAGCAGAGAGGCTAAGTGACGCATCCAAGATCACACACGGTCCACTGACGAATCCAGGACTCCTATCTCGCTGCCCATTGTTCTGCTTTGTTTGGTTTTCTCTGGTGGCTGCCCTAGGCTATTCTCCACGGAGCAGCCAAAGTCATCTTTAAATCTCAGATGAGACCATGTCACTCCCTTCCCTACAGCCTCATGTGGCTTCTATCCGAAGTGGAAGACAGTCCCTTCCTGGCCGAGCGCTGGTCCTGCCCGCCTCCCAGGCCCCGCTGCCCTCCTCGCACCCTGCCCCTACCCCACCCTCACCACCACCCCCAGGCCCTTCACGGCCCTCACAGGGCACAGGCCTTCTCCATCTCCACCCACCGGGGGCCTGGTTTTGCTCCCTGGACTCACAACTGCTTCTGTCTCCCGCCATCAGGACACCAGCGAGGTGGGCTCGGGGACTTGGTCTCGCTCAGGCTGCATCCCCAGTACCTGGAATGGCCCCTGGCGGGGAACCAGGTAATCTCAGGTAATCAGTAAAGGTTTTTGAATGAATGGCGATTGCACTGCATGGTTAAGAGAAAGAGAAAAAAGGTACCAGGAGAGAGAGGTTATTAAGGATGGGAAACAAATGCCTGCCTTCCCCGAGCAGAGCAGCTGCTGTGAGAGGCCGCAGGTGCTCTGCTGGGTCCGCCCAGGCCCACCCAACCTGGCCTCCCTGAGCCCGCAGAGCTCACAGGCCAGCCGCGTCCAGGAGTGACTTCAAGGACACTGACGCTAACTCGGGCCTTCACCCTGGGCCTGGTCGGTCGCACTGACATCTTTTCTTTCCCCCCTGCCCCGAGTCATCACCTCAACTTGCTACTCTGATCCTAATGGTTGACCCCTAACGACAGGCTCAAGGGGCTCATCACAGGCCCAGGAACCAGCAGACCCTTTCTTGTGCCAATTCTCGTCTTAACAAACTCAACCTCTGAGCCATTAGTAGACACCGTCACAAGGGTGTGAACTAGGGATCCCTGGGTGGCGCAGCGGTTTGGCGCCTGCCTTTGGCCCAGGGCGCGATCCTGGAGACCCGGGATCGAATCCCATGTCAGGCTCCTGGTGCATGGAGCCTGCTTCTCCCTCTGCCTGTGTCTCTGCCTCTCTCTCTCTCTCTGTATGACTATCGTAAAAAACAAAAACAAAAAAAAAACAAGGGTGTGAACTAAAATCAGAGACACCAAATGCTGGAAAACACCGTAGAGATCATCTCATTTCTTCCCTTCAAGGATGATATAATAATTAATGGTGCTACCATTTATTTTCTGTTTGTCCATGGTTCTGTGCTCATTTTCCTTCCTTTCCTTTAAGATCAACTGTGGATTATAATGTAGTATTTATTTCCTTTAACCTCCTCTCTGGGATTTGTAGCTAAACCTCTTTGAATGATTTTTTTAAAACGTTTTGTTCTAAGGATTCCAGTGTGCACCCTCAATTTAGCACAGTGGACCTGGAATTTGCATATGAGAACTTCAACCAGTACAATTCCCTTTAACTCCCCCCCCACACACACACTCCTTTGTCCTGTGGTCATGTATGTTACTCCTTGAATATAAGCCCCAGGATACATTGTCATTGTTATTGTTTTAGACAATTGCCTTTTAAAGAAATTAAGAATGGAGAGATTGTTCTCCTAGAGTTGCCCATATAATGATAATTCCTAATGCTTCTTCTTCTCTGTAAATCAAGCTTCTATGTGCTGTTATTCCCCTTCAACCTGCAGAACGCGACAACTCTCTTCTCACCTCCACGGACACTGTAGCCTCTCTGTCCTTCCATCCCTGATTCCACAAAGGCTCTAAAATCTACAAGTTTCCATCCATTTGCCATAGAGCAGTTTACTGCCAAGATAAAATTTTAGGCATTTCCAAACTCCCTGAGGATGGGTCCTGCTGGAGCCATGAAAGAGGAGAGGGCAAGTAACAAGGGGCCTCCCCTCTCTCCCCTTCCTACACCACCTCCCCCTTCCCAGCCTCTGCTCTCACTCTGAAGGGCAGCTGCCTGCCTCCAGAAGGAACAACTGAACTGCTACGTTTATATTTGCTGTTTTTACACCCATTCCTTCCTGGAGGAGGGAGGAGAGCAACAGCCTTCTCGCAGTAGGCTGCACTCCCTGTCAGTCATTCGCAGGCATTTACTCAACCCAGTCTCAGTGCCGGCCCTGTGCTAGGGGCTGGAGGGGCGGAGGGGCAGAGGGCTGCAGGGACATCAAGGAGCTTCAGCGCTAGGTGGGAGACCGTGTGCACCCAACCTAAGGAAATCAACAATCCAGTCTTCTCCCTTCTGCCTTCTTTCCCTTTCTTTCCCCGGCAATCAGCAAAGATCTGTAGAAATGAGAGTTAGGAGAAATGTTACTGGGTAAGAAAAGATGATCAAAGAAGACCTCTGATTCTGGACCTTGCTAAGGATGTGGCCTCCAGGGCCTCTCCCATCCCTAAATATCAGTGCAAGAGGTAACAAGGGGCCTCTCAAAGCCTCAGGAACATACAGGTGCGGACAAACCAAAGGTTGTGGGACCGCACACAGATCTGGAGAGGATGTGGGTAATTGCTGGAGGCAGTCCTCTGAAGGGTCATGAAGCTACCAGGGATGCCAGAAGCGCGTCCCTAAGTTCAGAGGCAATGACCAGAAAGATGCACAGCTGGCTCCCGGCCAGGCCCCCCCTTCCTGGCTTCCAAGCCCCCAGCACTGTGCTCTTCCTCTTGATAAATATCCCCCACCACTCGAGCAGCTGACTTCTACTCATCCTTCAGAAGAACATGCTCCAGTTCCACCACTGAGCTTCCACAGCTACCGTTATTTCCTCTCCTCTTCTTATTTTTTTTCTGAACAAGAGTTCTACAGGGGAATCCAAGGGTGGCTCAGCGGTTGGGTGTCTGACTTCAGCTCAGGGTGTGATCCTGGAGTCCTGGGATCGAGTCCCGCAATAGGCTCCCTGCGTGGAGCCTGCTTCTCCCTCTGCCTGTGTCTCTGCCTCTCTCGCTCTCTGTGTCTCATGAATAAATAATAAAATAAAATCTTTAAAACAAACAAACAAAAAAGAGTTCTACAGCCAGTAAGACCTGGATTCAAATCCCAGCTAGACCACTTGCCAGTTGGGCCATCTTGAATAATTCACTTCCTCATGGAGTCTCAGTCTACTCATCTGTAAAAATAGAGATCCTTTCTTCTTTACTTGGAGAATTCTTCAAGAATGAATATGATAAGCATAGGGTTAATAGCTTTAAAATATATAGAGCTCGTCTAAAACATCAAGAAATACATTAAAAACAAAAACGGTAAGGTGAATAGGGGTCACAAACAGATCATTCCTAAAAGCTGAAGTACAAGTTAACATTTCAAAACATGATCATTAATAATAAAAGTGAAAATTAAAGAAATGAATAATAATCAGTATTGCAATGGTATGGTAAGACAGATCATCTCTGGTTATAAGGACATTTTCTGGAACACAATTAAGCAATATGTACCAACAGCTCTGACAACATGTGTACACTTTGACCTAGTAACTTCACTTCTAGGAATGCGTATGAAGGGATATGATCAGAGATGAGGTCAAAGATTAATATTTATAGATGTTCAAGATGTTCAGATATTCATAACAGAGTTACTAATAGGAAAGTTTTGGAAACAACACTCTAAATGGCCACGAGTAAAAGAATAATTTGTGTGATGTATCCTTAAAGTGGAATTGTGTAGCTATTAAAAGTTATATTGTTAAAGATAATTAATAATGTAATGATCACAATACAATGTTTGCTGATAAGCAGGCTGTAGCATGGGATATACCATGTAATAGCAAATTTTTGCAGCTTTTACTTATACTTAGATATGGATGTCTTTGGAAAAAAGACTGAGAAATAAACACCCCAAAATGTTAATAATAGCCACTGCAAAAGTTATGAATGCTGTTTTCTTTTTTAAGTGTTCCACATTTTTCACTTTTGAAGTCAGAAAATAAAACTATTTAAAATTGCAATTACACTGTCTGACATCTAACTGTTCTTCAAATCTTTTTTTTCTTTTTAAAGATTTTATTTATTTATTCATGAGAGACACACAGAGAGAGGCAGAGACATAGGCAGAGGGAGAAGCAGGCTTCTCATGGGGAGCCTGATGCGGGACTCGATCCTGGAACTCCAGGATCACACCCTGAGCTGAAGTCAGACACCCAACCACTGAGCCACCCAGGCATCCCTCTTCCTTGCACTTTTATATTATTTTCATATACCATGTCTATAATGAACACTAATTACTTTATGACCAGAAAAAAAAAAAAAACAACAGGAATAAGAACAATGGAGAAAGGGTGTGAGAGGAAATAAACTGGGTTGAGGAATGCAGCTAATGACAACTATCTCATAAGATTTGGGGGAAGATTAGAAGAGGTAATAGATGTAAATGTGATTAGCACAATGCCTGGCACACACTAGGTGCTCAATAAATGCAAGCTCATCCCTCCCTCCCTCCCTCTGCATGCCCACACCTGCTTTTCTCATTCTGAACCTTATACGCCATTGATAGTCTGGCCCATTCCCCTATGGTCGAGTAACACTGGTCTCCCCAGCGGGTCCGTGAATCCAAGAGGACTGAGTCAGCTCCTTCCCACAGCTTTTCCTCAGGGCCAGGTTGCTGGCAGGAGCTCCAGGCAGCCTTGCTGACCCAGGACAGAGGAGCAGGGATGACACCTGCTCTCCTCCTCCCGGACAGCAGAGCCACCAGGTTTCTTCTCATGGTGACATCTAGGGAAGTAAGTTTTCCATGGAGTAAAGGAGTGAGTTTCCTTGTAAATGGCCAGTTCTTTCTCCTTTTTCTACCCTGTTCGCCCCCACCCCCTGCCCCCACCTCCTTGCCCTTTCTACAACTGGCAGCAGACCCAGGCTACAAAGGCAGGGAGGCCAGGTATTACTGCAGGGCCCCAAGCAAGGTTCCCATGCCAACCATTCCTCCCTTGCTGATAATTGGCATTCCACCGTTAAAGCTCAATGGTGGTACCCTGATGCTCTTCCCAGGCACCTCTAGCGATGCAGACTCCCTTTGGAGGACAAATGTATGAAATCTCCGATCCCTCAATATGCACATATTTCTCAGCTCCCCTTCAGAAGCATGTGTGTGGCAGCCACAGCATATGGCAGCTGAGCAGGGAACTACTGAGGACAGGAATATCTGGGGGGGGGGGGGGGCAGGGCACCAGAAACTTCACATCAGCAAAGCCACACCGAGTCTGCAACCATGTACCAGGCATTGCTATAGCATAGAACATGCTCAGTGACAAAGGCAAGGACTGTTCCTTAAGACTCTTACTTTGTGAAGGGAGAAGTAAACTTATAAAAAAAAAATGACAGTAAAAACACTTGGTCAGAATAGAACTGCAGGACTGAAGAGACCTTAAAACTTTCAAGGTCAACTGTCTAGTTTTAAATGACTGTCAAAGGTAGTCAGCATATGTGATTCAGGGTTCAGAGATGAGTGAGCCAGGCCTGTGTGGACAGGTTTGGATGCAGAAGCGTCTGTGAGGACTGGGTAGGTGGGGAGGCACAGGGAAGGCGTCCAGCACAGGTGAAGCGCAGAGCTGGGACCATACTTAAGAGGCTGTAAGGTAGACTTTGTAAGGAGGCTGGTGATGGGGAAGAGTAAAAACAAGAAGTGCACACAGGGGAGTTAAGGTAAATTTTTAGAGGGCCCAGGACACCAGGTTTGGGTGTCCAGACTCTGACTTTCGACACAAAGAGTCACCTCTCCAAGCAGAGAGGTGACTTGCAAAACAGAAGTGTCTGGAGGTGATCCTAACACTGGAAGGAGAAGGTAGGAACTGATAGGGCATGGAGACAAGGCAGTGAGCCAGAAAAACCTTCTGGGCCATCCGCATGCAAAGACAGGGGGATGGATTAGGACTGTGGATGTCGGAATAGGAAGAGAAGGACAACGACTTTCAAGGGAAGGCTGGCAGGCCTTGGGGGGGCTGATGCGGGGGCCGGCCAGCCCGCCCACCACACTCTTTGTGTCGCTGCCCCAGGAGTGCTCAGAGTCCTGGTGGGAAGGAGAGGAAGTCCATTTCTGACCAGGGTTTCCAGGAGTTGTGTGGCCAGACACAGACTGGCACCCAGGGCTGGGGTGGAGTCCAGGAGAAGGAGAGCCTCTCCTATTCTCTTCACAACAATGCCCCTTGAGCCAGCTATTTTCCGTGGTTAAAACGAAGACCTTTTCCCCTGGCCAGTCCCTCACCCACAGGAAATCCGTGACCCGGGAGTCCACAGCTGTGAATACAGTCTGTTAAATATCCAAGAGCAAGCCATGGACTGGTTGATTCAGCCCCAGATGCTTAGGGAAACTTGGCAGCCAGGTACTGTTCACTCATTTGGTTGAGTTGCCTTTACTGAGCGCCTATTGCATGTCAGGTGGGTGCTGGAAGTCGAGGTCCTAGAGGTAAGGGAGAGAGGGCCATGGCCCACTGGGGCCACCGACAAGGCAACACATAAGTGCAACGTGGCCATAGATTCACCTGTTGACATCTGTGCCAGGTATCACATAAGCAGAGGGTGGGCTGGAATGTTCAAGGGGAAGTGAAATGGGGCTTTGGATGTGATGTTGAACAGACTCTGGAAGGAAGAGTCAGGACTTGTCAGGTGGACGCGGAGTCAGGAGTGTGTATGGCCTTCTAGGAGATGCCATGGACCAAGGCCTGGAGCAGCCCGGTACATCTAGGGGACCACCAATCACTGGCCAGGCTGCAGGGCACGGGGCAAACGGAGAGGGGCTAGTCATGGGACTGGAGACAGAAAAGAAGCCCAGATGGGGAGGATACCTGAACCGATGTGACGACTCTGCAGACCAAGGGGAGCCACTGGGGCACTGATGCCCCGCTCACGGTGGGCCCCGCCTCAGGGAGATGACCTTCCTTCAGGTGAGGCACAGGTGGCCGAGGCCAAAAGCCATCTGGGTAGAAGTCCCATTCTTCAGGGCAAGCTCCCACTTCAGAGCTCTGCACTGCGCGTTCCCTACCTAGAAAGTTCTTCCTCCAGAGAGCTGTTTGGCAACTGGGCCCCCACTCCCAGGACTGATTTCCCGCCTTCTCTTCCCTGCCGCAGCACTTCCCCGGGCGGTAGGGCCATGTTTACCGATTACATCTGTTGCTCGTGGTCTGGTTCTCTGCTAGAGTGGAAGGTCCCGGGTCAGGACCCCTGGGGGACTCCGCAGCGCCTAGGACGGCCGGGCCGCGCGCAGCCGAGCACCCCCACCCCGGGAACGAATGCATGAGCGAATGAATGAAGGAGGCGGAAACCAGGCCCTGTAGCGCCGGCAGCCACACTGGGCTTGGCAGCACGAGGCCCTACAACGATCGATCGATCGATCGATCCGGGAAGGAAGGACGGAAAGAAGGAAGGATGGGGCCAAGAAGCGAGCGCGCGCGGCTGCCCCTGCAAACCCCAGGGCCGGGTTCGCACCCCCGGGCGCCGCCCCCTCCGCCCAGCGGGGCGCTTGGCAGGGCCCGAGGCGAACGTGCCCCGCGGAGGATCCAGCGCTTCCTCGGGGCCGCCCTGCCAGGCTGCCCGGCCGCGCCGCCCGGAAACGCGGCCCCCAGGCGCGCGCACAATGGCTCGCGGCGGGAAGGCCGAGGCCGCGGAAGCCCGGGCGGGCGGGGCTGGGAAGCGCCACACCCCCACCCCCGCCCCCCAGCCCCAGCCCCCACCCCGCCCCCAGCCCCAGCCCCCACCCACCGCATCCCGCCCCCATCCCCCATCCCGCCCCGCCCCCATCCCCCACCCCACCCCCACCCCATCCCCACCCCGCCCCACCACATCCCCACCCCGCCCCGCCCCAGAGCCCGAGACCACCCCCTGGGGGCCGCCGAGACCCCCTCCCCTGAGCGGGGCCCCCGAGCACCGAGAATATCAGGGGACCCCGGCCCCCACCTGTCATTTTAGGATGCCATGCTTTCCTTTGAAATAAACAGAAAGCTCCGCAAGCGGACAGATGGAAGAGAGAGCAGCACCGGGGCTTGAACACCAGGGCACTCGGCTCTACCCGAAATGTGTAATGATCCAAAGCAAAGGGGAGACAGATCTTAGCCTCAGTTTTTTTTTGGGGGGGGGGAACCCCGGTGTTGCTTAGATTCTTCTTTCTGCTTTTCGGTTAACTATATTTTTAATTTATTTTTTAAAAAGATTTTTATTTATTTATTCATGAGAGATACAGAGAGAGAGGCAGAGACACAGGCAGAGGGAGAAGCAGGCTGCTTGTAGGGAGCCCCACGCGGGACTCGATCCTGCGACTCCAGGATCACGCCCTGGACCGAAGATGGCGCTAAACCGCTGAGCCACCGGGGCTGCCCTCGGTTAACTTTAAAATGTGTCAAGATTTAAAATAAAATCAGCAGGAGGAAGAGCGACCAGATTCATATTTTCTTTTCCATGATGACTACTGCTTGGAGGTTGGCTGAGTTAGTGAGCGTCCTGGATTCCTGCCTCGGAGCTGCCCTTCTGGGGACAGGGGGTGGAGGGCATCAGGGCAGATTTTGTGGGCACAAGGGACTGGCAGGGGTTCTGGGGGTGGTAGGGAGGGGAGTGGGAGGCCACTCTCTAAGGGTCTCTCAAGTCTCACCAGCTAGAGAGACACCTGCTCTTCCACATAAAGAGCGTCCTACTTCCTTGGTTTCCTGCAAGTTTTATTTTCTGCTTCTGAGCTAGACCTCCACTGTGGCTGAGTGAACTAGAGGAGGGGGGTGCGGCTGTGGATGTACAAAAAAGGGTGTCTGAGAAACAGTCTCTGGCGAGAGGGCACCCCCCCCCCACTGTGACTTGCAGGTAACCCAGCTCGGATCTACCCTACCGTTGCAATCCCCAGGTGAGAGGGGGCCTTACACGGATGCTCACGGACTGCTAACCTAGAGTGAAACCAGCACGGCTAAATAGCATCCTCCAGATCCCAGGGAAACACGAGATTCCTGTTTATCTGCAATCCAGTGAAAGTAGAAACCGTAGTTTTTTCTGCTTATGTGAAAACACAAAAGGGAGGAATCTTTTCTTTCTTTCTTTTTTTTTTTTTTTTTAATGTCCAGGGCATCTCGTAAGGTTGGTGTAGACTCAGCCTCATCTTTTGAAATTCCACAGAACCAAGGATTCCTCTGGTGTCTCAGCTTGGGCTATCACATTAAATACCATAGACTGGGCGGCTTACGTGACAGACAGTTGTCTCTCATGGTTCTGGAGGCTGGGAAGTCCAAAATCAAGGTGCTGGCTGATTCAGTTCTTGGTGAGGGCCTGCTCCCTGACTTGCAGACCAGTAGCTTCTCACTTCATGGCAGAGAGAAGCGCTCTGGCTGATCCTATCATGGGCGCTCCGCCCTCATGACTTCATCTAAATATGATTACCCTCTAAAGGCTCCACCTCCTAATACCACTACATTGGGGTTAGGGCTTCACTAGATGAATTTTACGAGACACAAACATTCAGTCCATAACAGGTTGGAAGCATCTTGGGACCTGACCCTGATGGGTGACACAAATGGTCCCTTTGGACCCATGCACACGCAGTCTCCCTTTAACTTGCCCAGTGGCAGAAAACTCACTACCTCCATCTACTGAAAATGGTTCTGCTCTCTGAGCCGTACTAAACGAGCCTGACCCGTATCCACACGGCACGCTTCCCATATTAGTGGGCTGTGTATTCCTTTCTCTAGGCTAAATGCCCTGGCTCCTCCCGTAGGTCTCCTACTCTCTGATTGGACAGGTCTGCGCAATGTCAAAAACGTTCCCAAGAGTACTTGGAAATCCCTGAAGACTGATAAGTGATCAATCCACTAGCCATGGCCATGACAGCTTGGGACTAATCAGGCTACGAAATCTCCTCGAGCTGGTTACTTCTGGGTCAGCTGGGTTGTAGAGTTGGTCAGAGATCGAGTCGCCTCCTAAAGTATTTACTTGAGACTCACATTGGGCTCAGAAATTTTAAGACTTCTTTACAGGAATATTCATCCAATTACTGCTCCATGAAAGTTGTCACGTGTCAGTTCCTCAGAGCAAGAGAAGGCGAGGGGATCCTCCACGATTAATTCAGAAAATAGCTTTGCCTAAAATCCTTTAAAAAACATGTTTTATCTAGGTTCACACAGCCCTTCATATGTCACCATTTCAGGGCTTGGGCACAGAATTCAGCCATAGCAAATGTTTGTTGTGAACAGGAGGCATTGGCCAGTACTTCCTATCTCCAGGGAATCAGGCTGGAGCGGAGAGCTGTGGGGAGTGGGGTGTAGGGTGGGGAGCAGGGAGGGTTCTAATTACAAAGGAAGAATGGGTGCTGGAGGGTCCTGACTTCCTTCCTGAGACACTTCATCATCCTTCCTGCCTCACCCAGAATCTAGTCTAGCTCCCTAGTGGCTCCTCATTATCTCCCCCCACCCTCCCCAGATTTCCTTCAGAGAGTTCCTTCAGCAGACTGGGCACTGTGAGTGTGGTCCTGAGTCAGGAGCCATGGTTTTTAATCTGGGTTGCCTGCTGACTCATTTTGACTCTGGATAATTACACAGGGCTGGGCACAGTGTCTAATTCAACACTCTGCAGCTCCTGGGACCCAGCCAGGCATGCGTACATGTCAGGAGGCTCTAGGGAGATAGAGCAACAGTGAATGGGCTTAGAGACACAAATGGGTACATGGTAAGATGGGGGTGCCAGGCCTTGGGCCTCCAGCTTACTATATACTTCTGGGACACAAGCCAGCTCTTGAAAATGTCTCTGTGCTTTCTTTCTGGGCCTGCTGGGGCTTAAGGAGGTCGATATATAACACCCATGTCCCACCCCCACCCCCAATTTCCAAAATTCAGAAACAGCAGATAGAAGTAAAAATGTCAGCTCTGTTTCCTGGCAGGACGCTGTTCCCCTCCCTAACCGTCTACTCAGTTAACCCGGTTCCCCTCGGTGGGGAGGGGTCTTGGGTGGAGCAGGGAGCCAGGAAGCTACAGAAAATTCCTGCCTATAAAAACCACAAGAGCAGGGAAGAAGCCAACTCTTGTCCAGTAATTTATTTCTAAGGGAAAAAAAATTTTTGAGATGAAGGGTAAAGAATTTTGGTTAGGAATTGGCAGGAAAAATTGGAAAGGAGTCACTGAGGGAGGCCACACTCTTGGGCGGGACATGGATGGAACCTTCATCTCAGTTCCACGACAGTGTGAGCCTCTGCTTGTGACGCTAGGGCCTGGGCTCATGGCGAGCATGGCAACTTCCTGCCTTCCACATGGCCCACTACAGCCCGGTCACATTGTCTGGTCAGGGATTGACGGAGGAGTCAAGTGCAGAAGGGCAGGGGGAAGCAATGTTTCTACAGAGGCACATTCATTTTTTTTTCTTTTTTTCTTTCTTTATTTTTTTTAAAGATTTATTTATTTACTTATTACAGAGAGAGAGAGAGAGAGAGGCAGAGACACAGGCAGAGGGAGAAGCAGGCTCCATGCAGGGAGCCCGACGTGGGACTCGATCCCGGGACTCCAGGGTCGTGCCCTGGGCCAAAGGCTAAACTGCTGAGCCACCCAGGGATCCCCTTTTTTCTTTTTTTAAATTTAAAATCGATCAGCCAACATATAGTACACCATTAGTTTCAGATGTAGAGTTCATATTCATTGGTTGCATATAATACCCAGTGCTCATCACATCACGTGCCCTCCTTAATGCCCATCACCCAGTTACCCTATTCCCCCCACCCTCCCCTCCAGCAACCCTCAGTTTGCTTCCTGGAGTTGAGTCTCTCATAGTTTGTCTCCCTCTCTGATGACTTCTCATTCAGTTTTCCCTCCCTACCCCTATGATCCACTGCACTGTTTCTTATAGTCCACATACGAGTGAAACCATATGATAATTGTCCTTCTCTGATTGACTTATTTC
Source organism: Nyctereutes procyonoides (assembly GCF_905146905.1). Classification (NCBI taxonomy): domain Eukaryota; kingdom Metazoa; phylum Chordata; class Mammalia; order Carnivora; family Canidae; genus Nyctereutes; species Nyctereutes procyonoides. The sequence goes on along the minus strand of NW_026575049.1, from coordinate 49,453,913 downwards.
ACTCAGCATAATACCCTCCAGTTCCACCCACGTCTATATAAATATTTATCCTTTTGATAGCAGAGTAATATTACATTATAAATGTATTTTATATATTATATATATATTATATATATATATATATATATAATGTTGCTATGTATATATATCACCTCTTTATCCATTCATCTATCGATGGACATCTGGGCACTTTCCATAGTTTCGCTATTATCGACATTGCTGCTATAAAATGGAGGTGCAAGTGCCCTTTGGGATCATTACACTTGCATCTTTGGGGCAAATACCTAGTAGTGCAATTGCTGGATCGTAGGGTAGCTCTATTTTTAACTTCTTGAGGAACCTCTACACTATTTCCCAGAGTGGCTGCACCAGCTTGCATTCCCACCAACAGTGCAAGAGGGTTCCCCTTTCTCCACATCCTCGCCAACATTAGTTGTTTTCCTGACTTGTTAATTTTAGCCTTTGTGGCTGGTGTGAGGTGGGATCTCACTGTGGTTTTGATTTGTATTTCTTCCAGGGGCACGTTCTAAAGAAGGTGAGCAGATATAGGGTTGCCCTGAGGAGAGGAAAAGCATGGAAACTTCGAAGGAAGCTTAAATGACATCCTGTCTGGAGGCAGAAGATGGTGCTAGGCAGATCACCTCTTAAAAGCCCACACTGTGACTAACTGCAGGTGTGTATAGCAATAATCCCCCAGGGAGAGAAACAACAGCGCCCCCCAACCCCCTAAGCTCCAGGTCAGGGGTTTTGCTTCAGGCAATGCCTCCTCAGCACGGGCCACAGGGGGTCTGTGTGGGGCTGCACCCTGCCCCTGCCCTGCTCTCACTGGCTTTCTGCAACCCCCTTCTCCCCACCTGCCAGCAGCAGCTTTGGGCCTTGGTCAGCCAGCCTCCCAGGAGCCTAGGCCATCTTCCAAACCCCTTTGGAACACTGTTGCACATCTGAAGCCTTGCCACCAAATGGCAGGTCAGGAGAAGTTTCTCTGGCAGTAGGTGTTCCCCCTGCATGAATATGAGAATTATCTGCTCTTTGGGGCAACGAGTGCTTTCACCCTGGAGAAGGGACCAACCGTTTCCAGAGGCCTGTCTCCATCACACAGTCCCATCCGCTTGATAGTGTGACTGACCAGATTTCCCAGGTCCTGGTGAATGGAACTGCCACCACCACCACTGGCCCCACGCAAACCTGCAAGGCTCGGTGCTGGCTTCTGAGCCCACAGAGGCTTTTCTGCCCCGCTCCGCGAGGCCCTGCCCCATACCAGCGCACATAGGCCAATCAGGCTCTGCCCTGATTTAATCAAATGTTATTGCCCAACAATAACCAAGAATTCACTTAAGCAAAAAGAGAAGCCCAAGTTTCAAGGCTCCGTGTGTCAGATCGATTTGCCTCCTTTGGGGCCAGTGCAGGGTCCTGGGAGACCACCAGATTTGGGTAGAAGTGCCAAGAACCACTACTGAGGGGAAGTGTGCCAAGGAGAGAGGAGTAGGGAGGAGGTCTCGGCCCGGGGCTGTGTGGGACAGGGCCTGAGGCCTGACCAATCCAGGGGTCAGTTTCCCCATCTGGTCTCTGGGCACAAAGCTACCTCTGGAGGATATCACGCAAATGAAAGACAATCCCATGGCCAATTGTAAACGTTAAGCAGGGTGTAATGGGTGCTAATCTTTCATTGCATCTTCTGTAGTACTTATCAGAGTACTCTGCTCTTAGAAGCCACTCAGCAAAACAAATATTTGTTGAACAAATGAATAAATCTGTTTCCTCCCTGCCAGAAATCCCCCATCCCAAAAGGGAAGCAAGTTTTGGGTGAGTCACAAATATTACAATTGTTGTATCCAGGACCTTCTATTTCCATATTGTCTATAGTTCTAGGAATTTGCTGAGAAACATCAGCAAAGGCTTTGCTTTATAAAGGAACAATGCTCCTGAAAAGTTGGGTGTAAATCAGAGTTTTGTGAAAGCTATTTAGTATTTTAAATGCACAATGGGAACTGGCTATTTTAAGAATGCTGTGAATTTGTATAGAAAGTGAGCTAATTTGTTTAGTGTAAAGTGAAATCTGACTAAATCACACACACAAATACATACCCACAGCAGCCTCCTGCATCTTTCTTTGTCTGTTACTAGGGGACCAATCTTATACAAAGATTACATTCCATTATCAAAGAAAAAAAATAAAGAAAAGCAGCTCTCTAGCACCATGGCTCTTAAGAATGTAAATAAGTGGATAGAGATTCTCTCAATCTTCCAGGATTGCAGTCACTGATTCCCAGTAGGAGCAGAGGGGAAAACAGGCTGGTGCATCGCTAATCACCAGTTGGTTGATTAGCTTCTGGGAAGCCAAATGAGTCACACGGGGGGGCCCCTGTGAGCAGGGTCTTCAAGAATGACCATGAATCTTCTCTCACAAGGAGCAGGGTGGGACCCTGACGGCCATCTGGGCAGACCCAGCCTGGAGTGTGGGAATGGGACAGGAAATGAACAGGCATGGAGAGGACCAACAAATTCCCCTAACTGGGCTTCGACTCTTCAGCTGCAGGAGGTAGAAGCATTAAGAGTTCTATCAGGGGGGCAGAGTGTGGGTTGTGTGGGTGGGGTGGGAACAGCACTCTCCCCAGCTCCAATTTCTTCCCCTATGGGTGAGGGAAGTATTGGGGAGGTGGGTCAATGCGATGGTGGACTGTACCACTGTTCCCCGATAGTAAGTGCACCCTGTGCAGGACTGTGATTTCTCACCTATTTTAAGTCATGCCAGGCCATATGACATGCTTTAGACAATGAAATATGAACGGAGGTGACCTTGGTCATTTCCAGGCAAAGACTGGAAACCCACGGTTACCACCGTGTTTCCGATAATGGCTATGGCATCATCCTGGATCCCAGAAGGACCATGACACAGAGAAGGGCCCTGGCCAACCTGGGGCAAGAAACCAACTGATGTTTTAAACCACAGAAATTTGGGGATTGTTTACCACCACAACATAACCTTGCCTATATAGATGTGTTTGTGCATAAATACACATGGAGTAAGCATAAATCCTGAAGGAAGATCCCACAGAGCCAAGGAGCACACATAACCTGGGCTGACCCTCTCAGGGAGGTGGATAAAGAAGACAGAGGGTGGGCATTTTCTCCCAGGTCATCCCCGAGCCTCGGTCACCAGGCCTCAGAGATCTGAGGGAAGGCTCATCTTGTCTCCGGGAGATTAAGATAACCTTCAATGAAACCTTTTCATAGCTTCCCCCAAGAGAATTTTCCAGTCTGCACTCTGAGTTTCTCCATCTCCTGTTGTGTCCTATCTGTGGATTAAGCATGACCCAATACCCGGGCTTGCAACACAAATGGGCTTCCAGACCCAGCTCACGTGAAGCCTTGTTGGGAAGAACAAGTCTGACCTGTGAGAAAGATGTAGAAGCAAGACAGTGCAGAGCGGACCATAAACCCTGCAAGTCCTTGCTTTGTTTTGTTTTTAAATGTGGTAAAATACACATACTGAAAATTTACCATCATAACTATTTTTAAGCAAATGGTTCAGTGGCATTAAGTACATTCATGCTGCTGTGCAACCAGAACCCCCCTCCACCTCTGAGCTTTTTTTTTTCTCTTGCAAAACTGAAACTGTACCCATTAAACACTAACTCCCCATCTCCTCCTCCCTTCCCCAAGCCCCTGGCAACCACCTTCTTCTGCTTTCTATCTCTGAGAGTTTGACTATTCTTGGTATCTGCAGGACTTTCAGCTCAGGCTGACGGGCAGTGGTCTCCAGATCTTTTCCCCCCTGAACTCCCATGGGTTTTTTAAGTTTGCAATACACCCCCACTGTATCTAAAACTGACAATTGCTACGCTAATGCATGTATCTCACTATATGAATACACTATGTGTATTTTATTTATTTTTTAAAGCTTTTATTTATTTCAGAGAGAGACAGAGAGACAGAGAACATGAACTGGGGAAGGGGAGTGGCAGAGGGAGAGGGAGAAGCAGACTCCCCGCCGAGCAGGGAGCCCGACGCGGGACTCGATCCCAGAGCCCTGAGATCATGGCCTGAGTCGAAGGCAGATGTTCAACCGACTGAGCCACCCAGGTGCCCCACATTATGTGTATTTTAAAACATAGGAGAGCAGTAAAGCTTTTATTCCTTCTTTTTAAAAAAAAAAAATTATTTAAAAAAAAAGAAACAAAAAATGTTTAGACTTCCAGAAAAGTTGCAAAAATAGCATAGAGAGTTCCCACACACCCTTCTCTTGGTTTCTTCTAATGTTAATGTCTTACAGAATCCTAGGACAATTATCAAAACAAAGATGGTAACATGGGTACAATGCTATTAACCAAACTACAGACTTTATTTGGATTTTCATTAATTTTCCCACTAATATACATTTTCTGTTCTGGGAGCTAGTCCAGAATCCCATACCACGTTTACTCGTCATGTTGCCTTCATCCCCTGGTCCATTCTGTGATAGCTTCTCCCTCTCCTTGTCTCTCCTGACTTTGTTTGGTAGAATGTTCCTCAATCTGGATTTGTCCAATGTCTACTGATGCTTAGATTGTTGCTCTACATTTTTGACAAGAATACTACAGAGCCCACACACTCTTTCTAGAGTGTCTCCTGAGGGGCTCCATGATGCCTGCCTGGCTCTCTCCTGGTCATGTCTACTTGGAGCCTACTTGAGAGGGTGTCTGCTGGGCTTCCCCACTGTCAAGCTACAGTGTGTCCTTTTTAAATGATGAATGTCTTGGGAGAGGTGTTTGAGATTATGGAAATATCTATTCTCCTCAGACTTTTCCCCTCTAATCTTAGCATCTGCATGGATTAGCCTGTAACAATGATTACTATGCTGTTCTAATGGTGGTTTTCCCATTTCCTTCATTCTTTCCACATGTCTATGCTGTTTCTATGTCTGTCAAAGTTCTTCTGAAAGGAGGGGCTGTTTTTTCACTTCCATTTATTTATTTATTCAATTATTTATATTGGTATGAATTCATGGATGTGGTTATAATCTCGGCTTATTATTTATTTTATTCCTGCAATTGTTCTGGCTTTGGCTACCAGGAGCTCCTTCGCGTCAGCTCCTGTACCTTTTTACATTTTTCGCAACTTTTTTTTTTAATTAAAAAAAATTTTTAAAGATTTTATTTATTTATTTGGGGGGAGAGATATAGCAAGAAAGATCATAAGAGGGGGAGGGAAAAGCAGGCTCTCCTGCTGAGCAGGGAGCCCAATGCAGGGCTTCAATCTCAAGACCCCAGGATCATGACCCTAGCCGAAGGCAGACAAGCCACTGAGCCACCCAGGCACCCATCCTTCCAACCTTTTAAAAGCATTTCTGAACTCTCTGGGTTCACTAGATGCTAGAGACCCATTTTCCCTGCCCCAAGCTTGCAATCAACCACTTCTCCAAAGAACTCTGGTTTCCTTTTTTTTTTTTTTTTTTTTTATTTTATGATAGTCACAGAGAGAGAGAGAGAGAGGCAGAGACACAGGCAGAGGGAGAAGCAGGCTCCATGCACCGGGAGCCCGATATGGGATTCGATCCCGGGTCTCCAGGATCGCGCCCTGGGCCAAAGGCAGGCGCCAAACCGCTGCGCCACCCAGGGATCCCAAACTATGGTTTCCTTTACTGAAGAATGGTATTTATAAACCAAGATCTAGGTGCTAGGTGTGCTCATTACCCCTGGAGAGTAGTTGCTTCTTGGCCTTCTCAGGAGGCAGAGACAGGAAAATATATCTGTGTACTAATACATGGACACTCACGTCTCCATACATGAATTCAAATTTAAAAAATAATGAGTGTCCATCAACAAATGAACAGATAAATAAAAAATGGTGTAGACATCACGGTACACAGTAGAATATCATTCAGCCTTAAAAAGGATGGAGTTCTGATACATGCTACAGTATGGATGAATCCAGAAAGTAGTACACTAAGTGAAATAAGCAGGACACAGGAGAACAAATATTGCATGGTTCCACTTACATGAGGTTATCTAAAATATACATATATAGAGAGACAGATAATTTAATATAGGCTAATGGGGGCTGGAGTTAGAGAGGAATAGAGGATTATTATTTCATGCTTACAGGGTTTCTGTTTGGAATAAAAAATTCTGGAAGTGAATAGTAAGAAATGGTTGCGCACTAGGAATATACTTAATGCCAATGAATTTTACACTTAAAAGTTGTTAAAATAGGAAAAGTTATGTACAATGTGCCACGCAAACCAACAAAGAGACGTGAGTTCATGCTGATACCTCTGAATCCCATCCAATACCACGGAGTTCACTCTGGCCTTCCCTTTTCCTTGTGTGTAAATTCTTGCTCTGACTGCGAGATATCGTGCTGTCCTTATCTATAATATATTTACTTATTTGTCCAATATTAGTACATCCATTTTCAGAATTGCTAATGCATATGCCTGTGAGGAACTAATTTATTAACCACATGATTTGTATGCAGTCTATTTTTCTTTTTGCCTGATAACATCCAGTCAAAATACCAGTTTCCAGAATGACATAGGTTAGGTCTTTTCTTCTCCATCCCCTTCAGTGTAGTGACACTATCCATTTATAATACACTGAAATTCATTTATTACAATTTGTATTCTATTTTGAGTTCATCCCATATCCTGATTTTTTTTTCTTAATTTACATATTGTAAAATTCAGTTTTATTATGTTCATTTCTAAGGGTTTTAGTGTATCCATCTTAACAGACACTCCCAAGTCCCCTCGTGCTGGCTCTCTGTTCAGCAACTCCTCCCAACCTCCAGCAACCACTGATCTGATCTCTGCTTTTTTTGGAATGTCATATAAACTGAATCATGCAATATGGAGCTTCTTGGCTTTGGCTTCTTTCACTTATAAAATATATTTAAAATTCTTCCATGTTGTTTGAATCAATTCTTTGTTCCTTTTTATTGCTAAGTAGTATTCCATCTGTTCTATGGATGTACCATCATTTATTCATTCACTAATTGAAGGGCATCTGTGTTGTTTCCAGTTTGGGACGATTATGGATAAAGCCGCTACAAGCATCTACAAGCAGGTGCTTGTGTGAACATAAGTTTCTGTTTCTCTTCAACAAATCCCATGGATCATATGGTAGGTGTATATTTAACTTTATAAGAGACCACCAAAATATCTTTCAAGGTGTCTGTGCAAATTGCATTCCCACCAGTAGCATATCAGAAACTTCTAGTTGCTCCAAATCCTAGCCAGCACTTAGTATTAGTATTAGTATGATGGGAATGTATGTTTTTGATTTTGTTTTGTTTTTATTCTAATGTGGGTGGTGGTATCTCACTATGGTTTCAATTTTCATTCCCTAGTGAGTGATGTTGACAATTTTTATTCATTCTTTAAGGTTAAAAATAAATCTGAGTATATGCTCCAGTATTTTCTAGCTTTACTCTAGTAGAAGATAAATCATTGGTACTTTGGAGGCCATTGCTATAGGAGGTGAGGAAGGAGAACTCAGCATGTCCGGAGGTGGTCCAGAAAATTGCTCGAGCAGTGGGTGTGTGGGCTGGGGTGGGATGGGGGTGATGGTTAGACTGGCCCCTCAGGGTAAGGAGTAGCCAGGAAGGGACCACCCCACTGCATTCTGAATCCCAGCTTCTGGGGTTTCTACTCAAAATCTTCCAGGTGAACAAGAAGGTGCTTATTCATTTACCAAGCCCTGCCCGGTTCTCTCAGCTAATTCCCATCTGTAGGGCGCTTGTACATTTCACACTCATGAACTCCTTAAATTTTCATAACCACTCTTGACATAGCTATTGAGATTGCTTCCATTCTACACAAGAGGAAACTGGCTTGGAGATGTTAGGCAACTTGGCCAAGATTACCCTGTTAGAATCAGCAGACCCAGGACTCATGTCTGCATCAGCTCATTCTAGATCTTGGGTTTTTGCCACCATCTGTGCATGATGGAAGGGGGGGGGGGTGCCACTGTTTTCACATCTCAATTAATCTTGGCTTTCTTTTCTTTTTTTTTCATTTAGTTATGATAGTCACAGAGAGAGAGAGAGAGAGAGAGAGAGAGAGGCAGAGACACAGGCAGAGGGAGAAGCAGGCTCCATGCACCGGGAACCCGACGTGGGACTCGATCCCGGGTCTCCAGGATCGCACCCTGGGCCAAAGGCAGGCGCCAAACCGCTGTGCCACCCAGGGATCCCAATCTTGGCTTTATTTTCACAGACAGATGTATCCATGTATTTTATAAATATTTACAGAGTCCCTACTATGGGTAGGCAAATCACTCCTAAGTTTGGTAGGGGTTCAACAAACAATAAGACATAGTTTTTGTCCCAACGGACCTACCTGAATGCAAATAATATACATTTGATAACTCTTAAATTTATGTCTCTGGCCTGGACCATTTCCCAAAATTTCGCTTTCATATCCAACTGCCTTCCCAACATCTCCACTTGGATCTCCAAAAGACAACTCAAACTGAAATGTCAAAAGCCAAACTCCTGTTCTTCCCCAAATCCCACCAGCCCTTCTCATCTTTCCCCTCACTTAATGGTGACCCTACTCTTTAGTTGTCCAGTCCTAAGGTCTTAGAGTCATCCTTGACTTCATGCTTTCTTTTATATCCACATTCAAGTCATCAGCAAGAGCTGTGGGTTTTACCTTGGAACAGATCCAGAAGCTGACCATATCTCACCAGCTACAACACAACCACTTTGTTCTAAACTGCTGTCATCTCCCTCAGTGTCCCCTACAGTCTCTCTTCAAGGGTTTCTTCAAAGTGATCTTGCTAAAATAGAGTCAGATCATGTCACTCCCCTATGAAAAAACAAAAGACAAAGTTCTTACAATGGTCCCCGAGGGCCTGGATGTTGTGGCTCCTTGTGGCCCTTTGACCTCATCTCCACTCACCAGCCCCATGCCACTCCAGCCCCACTGACCTCCACTGTTCTCGCTCATACTCTCTTGCTTCAGGGGCTTTGTACATGCAGTTGCCTTTGCTTGGACTACTCTTCCTCCAAATTGTCACATGGCTCACTCCTCAATCTCCCCTGGGTTTTCTCAAACCCATCCTCAGTGAGGCTCCAACCCGAGCCCCAATCCTCTATACACACACATTCGCTATTGCCCTCCCCTGCTGTGTGCTGCTCCACAGCACCTATCACTGTCTGACATATGTTATAAATAGGATGTTTTATTTCTTTAAAACTTTTAAACATTTTAATTAAGTTAGATTAACATATAATGTATCACTGGTTTCAGAGGTAGAGGTCAGTGACTCATCAGTCTTATACAACATCCAGTGCTCATTATATCATGTGCCCTTCTAATGTCCATCACCCAGTTACCCCATCCCCCCACCCTCCTCCTCTCCAGCAACCCTCAGTTTGTTTCCTTTGATTAAGAGTCTCTTATGGTTTGTCTCCCTCTCTGATTTCATCTTGTTTTATTTTTTCCTCTCTTCCCCTATGATCCTCTGTTTCGTTTCTTAAATTCCACATCATATGATAAGTGTCTCTCTCTCTCATTGACTTATTTCACTTAGCATAATATCCTTTGGTTCCATCCATGTTGTTGCAAATGGCAAGATTTCATATTTTGATGGCTGAGTAATATTTTATTGTGTGTGTGTGTGTATATATATATATATACTACATCTTCTTCATTCATTTGTCAATGGACATTTGGGCTTTTCCCATAGTTTGGCTACTGTGGACATTGCTGCTGTGAACATTGGGGAGCAGGTATCTCTTCAGATCACTACATTTGTATCTCTGGGGTAAATATCCAGTAGTGCAATTGCTGGGTCATAAGATAGCTCTATTTTCAACTTTTTTGAGGAACCTCCATACTGTTTTCCAGAGTGGCTGCACCAGCCTGCATTCCCACCAACAGTGTAAGAGGGTTCCCTTTTCTCTACATCCTCGCCAATATCTGTCATTTCCTGACTTGTTAATTTTAGTCTTTCTGACTAGGGTGAGATGGTATCTCATTGTGGTTTTGATTTGTATTTCCCTGATGTGGACTGACGTTGAGCTTTTTCTCATGTGTCTGTTGGCCATTTGTGTGTGTTATTTACAGAAAGGTCCGTTCGTGTCTTCTGCCCATTTCTTGGAAAAGGATGTTTTATTTCTTTATTTATGTGTCCATCTGTTCCCATTAGAATATAAACCCTATGATGAATCAGTTTGGATCTGTTTTGTTTATGATGTACCCCAGCCCCTAGAACAGTACCAGACATGTAGCAGGTCCTCAGAAAACACTTGTTGAGTGAAGGAAGTAACTAGAACAAGAAGAAAGGGATTCGTACCCCAAGTGATGAGGAGAATAGTTGCTATAGGATTGCCTAAGGGAGGTGACCATATCTGAAGGAGTCAGATGGTGGAGGAGAGCTATAATTATTTGAGGAGAAAAAGATGTAGTTGGTAATTCTGCATGCATGTCTTCACAGCTTGCATTTTTCTACTGTGTCTTTCCAGCTCTTTGCTTGTTTTGAAGCATTTAAGATTAGGATTTAGAAGTAATCACATGAAAAGTAAACTGCTCTGTGTGGTGCAGTCCATCAGGGGTCTGCCTTCGACTCAGGTCATGATCCCCGGACGCTGGGATCAAGCCCCATGACCTCATGACCAGCTTCCTGCTCAGCGGGGAGCCTGCTTCTCCCTCTCCCTCTGCTGCTCCTCCTGCTTTGTGCTCTCTCACTCTCACTCTCAAATAAATAAATAAATAAATAAATAAATAAATATCTTTTAAAAATGAAAGTAAACTGCTTTCATTACGTGTGTGCTTATATACAAACAAATTGTGCTTCTTTTAAGAAGTCTTATTTCAAACAAGCATTATCTAATGCTCTCCTCCCCATTACCCTGGCTCTGGGAGCCTCCAGGGCCTGCGGGGGTGGGGCCAGGGTGTGACCTCTGCCTGCTCGTAGCCCTACACTGACCAAATTTTTCCTCAAACATTTCTTGCCCCTTGTCACTGGAGTGCTTTGACAGCTTAGGAGTCTTTTTTCCTGTCCACATCTTTCCCATCCCAAAGAAATTTAAACAAACCCAAAGAGGAAAATTGGGCTGCTTTACTTTGAAGCTTTTCTCATGCCATCTGATGAAAGTGGTGACTTTGGGGTGGGGGGGACAGGGGGCTCCTATCAGGCCTCAGGTGAGGTGTGGGGTTTCTCAGCCCTTCCTGGCTCCAGCCCCTTATTATCCCATTCTACATGCCCAGCTGGCTCCCAAGTTACAAGGTGTGACTGCATGCAACAGAGTGGAAGACCTTTTTCTCTTTTGGTCACAAACCCACACACTTCCTCTCTGCCTCCTGTGTCATCCTGCTGTACAGAATTTGGCTGCTGGTTTCCATTCTGCCTCCTTCCTTCTCCAACTCAGGCAGGGCCCATCCACATCCCTGAGGCACTCACTCGTTCAATCAACAAACATGTCCTGTCTTCCTACTTGGTGAGGTCCATGGTAGAGCCATGGGCTACAGAAACAGGTAAGGCTCTTCCCTGCTCCTGCAAAAGTCTCGAGGTTCAAGTATCCATGCCTCCCCTGTTCTTGTTTTGGGGCCAGTGTTTTCAAGGGAAGCCATCCCTGAAAGTTTTAGGAACTCTGGGATGGGCTAAAGGAAAGTTTGGAGTAAGGAGAGATAATGAGGTTGGAGATACTGAGAGGGAAGAACTAGATGAATTTAGAGTGGGGAAGATGTCTCAGGAAAAAAAATCACAATACATTCACCAAATAGTAAATCAATAGCATCTCAGTCCTTAATATTTTTTAAAAACTTTCCTATGTATTATCTTATTCTCTCATGACAACATCCCTATGAAGTAGGCAAGCCAGGGACAATTATCTCCAATTGATAGATGAGGCATTTTAGGGCTCAGATGGGTTAAGTGCCTCACCCAAGATTGTAGAGTGAGTCAGTGATGAAGCTGAGACCAGAATTGCGATTTTCTCTCTCCTCTACCAGTGTGAAGGACATTATCCTATTATGATGATGTCATGTGAGGCATGTATATGTGTCTCCTAATTGGATTCATTTTAGTCAATTAAGTGTCATAATCTTCTATGAGGACATAAACTGTTGCTCTTGCCCCAACCTACTTTGATCTGTGATTGGTTGGCCAAGATGATGGGCACCATGGTGATAGGTTGGCCACCAACAAATTCATAGGCTTCCAATAAAAATATTTTGTTAGGAGTAGTCATTGTACATGTTGGTGTGGTTGAGATTCCTAAAATGTTAATTGGTTGCCTGCTGTCAAGGCTGTGTGCCCTAGCAAACACCTTTCTCTGGCATGAACATAAAGGTGGAAGCCTATGGTTTCTGCTCTCACAGAAGCCCCTCACTTAGTGAGGGTGAGGTCCTTGAGGTGTCCACAGGTAAAATAGGAGGCTCAGCCTCCATCCTCAGTGAACCTCCCACCTGTCTGAGAGGAGTGCCATAGTGTTAGGGACCTCCTGGTTTGGTTGGCTCTGTTGGCAACACAACCTGCTGTGTAGGTTTCTGAGTGCTTCTGTTCCAGAATGCTCTCCTTCCCCATTTAAAATTTGGTGTGCAAAATTTTTGTCATCAAGGTTTTCTTGGTCAATGACAGTGAGTATAAGAGCCTAAGCATGCATCCTTGGAGTGGAGGCAACCTTTTTTTTTTGGAGGCAACCTTTTAAAGCAGAAAGAGACCACTCCACAACACCAGTAGTTGTCTTGTGGAATATGGGTTTAGTTTTCTAAAGAAATTGGAAATTAGATTTTTCAGTGAAATTCCTCAATGTTTAAATGTTGGCTTAAACTTTGTTAAATGCTTAAACTTTAGTTCAAGTAATATGCTTAGGGGAGGATTCAATTTTTTAAAAAATTTTCCCTACCTTTATTATATGGAAAAACTTTAAATCCAGGAAAGTTGAAAGAAGAGTAAGATGAACCCCTACATTGCAACTTCACCTAAACCTACCTACTGATAGCATTTTACTACATTTGCTTCATTTCTCTCTCTTTATACACAAGTACAGTTTCTTTTTTGCTAAATATCTGAGAAGAAGTTATAAACTTCATGATCCCCCCCCCTTAAACACTTCAGCATGTATCTCCTAAGAACAGGATATATTCCTACCTAACCATAGTATGATCATCACACTGAAGAAACTAAACATGTCCTCATCGCAAGAAAAAAAGTCTTGTTTCCATAACTATGTATGGTGTGGAATGTTGACTCGATATTGTAGTGATCACTTCACAATATATACAAATATTGAATTATTATGTTATATACCTGAAATTAATATAATCTTCTATATCAACTGTATCTCAATAAAAAAGAAAAAGAACAAACTAACAGGACATAATACCATCTAATACACAGTCCATATTCAAATTTCCCCAATTATCATAATAATTTCCTTTGTGACTTTTTTTTTTCTTAATCGGCAAACTGTCCAGATGTACACACATCTGTAGTGTCCTTTACTCTTCACCGAGTCTTCTGCTTTCTTTGCTTTTCATGGCAGTGACAGTTTAGGAGAGCCCCAGGCCAGTCGTTTGGAGACTGTCTCTGGATTTGTCTCTGGATCCTCAGGAGTGGAAGGTCCACATTTTTGGTGGGAATACTACATAGATGATGTTGTGTCCTTAGTACGTGATGTCAGTTTGTCTCATTAGTGGTGATGCTAAGCTTCACCACTTAGTTAACGTGGTTTCCAGTGCATTTCTCTGTTGTAGAGCTGCCTTTCCTTTGTAACTAGTCAGTAATCTATGGAGTGATTATTTTGCAACTGTCATCTTTGGTATAGTTCACACCTTTGCAGGTGTGTGGGAACACAGGAGACAGTAACACAACAGCAACCAGATGCCTGAGTTCTGAAACACTCATCTGAGGCCAGCTGCACTGGAAGCCCTGGGAGCCTCTACCAGCTGCTGACCTCTGGGTCCAAGGGCTGTGTGCAACCATTGGAAGTGAGGACTGTATTTTTCACAAAAAGTGGAGTCAAGCACAACGTTGGGAGGACCCAGCTGCTTTCTCCCACGGGCTCTCAGTTGCCTCCTCCAAGAGTAGATTATATTACATTATGTTCAAAAGTCCATCTCAGCTGTAATATTTTTATTATTTAATTTTTTAGAGGTGGGGGAGGGGGCAGGGAGAGGGGCAGAGGGAGAGAGAGAGAGAGAATCTTAAGCAAACTCCACGCTCAGCATGAAGCTCAATCTCACAACCCTGAGATCATGACCTGAACCCATACCAAGAGTTGGTTGCTTAACTGACTGAGCCCCCCAGGCGTCCCTCAGCTGTAATATTGTTTTTTAAATGACCGAGCATCTACTTTGTCATGAGTTTCCCCATATTGTATCGCATTAAGTTGCCAATAACTCAGTCCGTTTACCTAAAATTCTGAGGCTGAAGACAGCGTAAGGCTAGTAAGTAAAATAAAGGCTAAGTAAACTTGCTATAGTCGCAAGCCTAGTCAGTAGTCAAATCAGGACTTGAACTGTGGTATTCCTGAGCACAAGAATAGTGCGTTCTAATCCACAGAGGAAAAGCAGATTAGTGGTTATAGAGAGTAACGGGGGAAATGGGGAGTGAGAGCATTATGGATCAGGGTTTCTTCTTGGGGTTTTGAAAACATACTGGAATTAGACTGTAGTGGTGATTGCATCACATTGCACATGTACTAAAAGCCACTGAATTACATACTTAAAACGGATTAAAATGGTAAATTTTATGTTATGTGAATTTTACCTCAATAATAAAAATAGTAAGAAAAAAATAATGTGGTTTTTTTTTTTTCTATACCGTGTCAATTTTCTGGTCACAGATTAAACTAAAAATGAATCACAAGTGGGAGCAGATCTGTAGATGCTGCCAGTCTCATTATTCTTCACTAAAACGAAACCTTGGAAATAACCTAACTATCCAACAAGAGGAAATTAGTGAAATAAATTGCGAGATAGCCAATGAGGAACGTTATGGAGCCGTTCCAAATTACTTTCAATTTCATAGCAATGTGCTCATGATATAAAGTTAAAAGAAAAAGAACAGGATGCAACACTACATATAATTATATACAGTGCTTGTGTGTGTGCTTAAAATAAAAGGTCTTTATGGAAAAATGCCAGACTGTTAACATCGGATGTCTCTGGGCTGTGGGATTATGGGTGATTGTTTTCTTCTCTATACTTTTGCATATTCCAAGTTTTCTCCAGTAAGCAGTTATTACTTTTGTAAAAAAAAAAAATACAGGACAAGTTATTAAAACAAATTTAGCAAAGTTTTCCCTGTACTCTTTCTGGCTCTGGGCATAGTTCCCAGGACCTCTCTTCTCCTCCTCACCCTGCCCAGATAAATAACAAGCAGATAAATATTTCAAAAGGTCTTGATCTCAGATACTGCCCAATTCCAGCAGCAAATTAAAGGGACACTGCCCTGTGTACAGGCCCAGAGCTGATTATGGGTCCTGGAATGCCCTATTTTTTAGGGGTGGAACCGAAAAGTACCTCTTGGGAATCCACATGAGCCTTATGGGATGCAGCCACCCACCCTCTAGATGGAGGTGAAAGGGGGTGTGGATACAGAAGACCCCATGGCTCCTCATATTCAGGGCAAGGGGTATCCTATCCAAAAGCTTAGTAACCCATGAATGTTACGAGTCATTGACACTTTTGTGTGACTGAGCTTGTCAGTTTCCTGAGACTAGATTGATAAGAAGAGAAGGAAGTCACACCCCCCAAGAATAAGACAAAATCCAAGTTAAATTTCTTTAGTTCCTTGGATACTGACTCTGAGGAGTGACTTTTATAAATATACAAAATGAACAAGGACTGGGGTCATTTCAGGGCAGGAACTCTCAGTCCTAGCTGCACACAGATACAGCTGGGAAGCTTTTAAAAAAGACCAATGCCCAGCACCATCCCCCAGAGATTCTGATGTGACTGGTCTCAGGTAGGACTCAAGCAGTATTTTCTTAAATCCCCCTAAGATTCCAGCCAGGGTTTAGAGACACTGGGGTTATATATCTTTTTCTTCCAACAGTTCTTGGCTGTTAAAAATAAAGTAATTTAAAGAGTGCTGCTAATAGAAGTACTCATAACACCTGACAATGAATGATTCCCTCTTTTCTGAAGAATAGCAGGATGGGGGGAGAAAAAGGAAAATCTTATCTTACATTTGGGTGTATCAGGATTCATAGCCCTAGACTCAATCATTTTGCTATTTGGAAGAGAAAAAAAAAAGAAAAATTATCTGAGATGCAAAGAAAGACTTATTTAAGATGTTACTTATAACATCAAAAATTCTGAGAGAGGGGCAGCCCTGGTGGCTCAGCGGTTTAGTGCCGCCTTCAGTCCAGGGCGTGATCCTGGAGACCCGGGATTGAGTCCCACATCGGGCTTCCTGCATGGAGCCTGCTTCCCCTCTACCTGTTTCTCTGCCTCTCTCTCTCTCTCCATGAATAAATAAAGAGAATCTTTAAAAAAAAATTCTGAGAGAGTATTATCTGTGATTTTTGATTCCTTCCCTGAAACCTGGTACAAGTTGAGGTTGGTCAAAAAAATAAGCAGGTAAATAATTTTAAACATCATTACTGAATTTTTTTTTCATTAATGAATTTTTAGAGCATGAGGATGGTTTCATAACTCTCTGTGTGAGTTAGCTCCTTCTGCTGCATAGAGGAGACATGTTTAGGCTTTTCAAAAAATCTAACAGGAAACAACATTAAATGTACTAAGTAGCCAAATGTACTGAGGAGCCTGAACCATCGACTGAAAAATAGTGCATTGTTTAGGATGTGACATAGCTGTGGTGACACGGTGGCTATTTAGATGTCCCCTTAGCAACAGATGCTGAAGCCCCTTCTGTCACACTCCATCATGATGGTGACTGGGCCACTCTGTCCTCTGGCTGTACCGATCTTCTGAGCCTTTGCAGGGCAGAGTCCCAGGAAGAATCTGATCGGCTCTAATCATTTTCTAACTAATTAATCCAACAAGTATTTATTAAGCACCTACGATGAACAAGGCTCTTGTCTAAGCGCCGAAGATGTAGCATTAGACAAAATACACAAAGTCTCTGTGATCATGGTGTTTACATTTTAGTGATGAAGACAAGAAAAAGTTACACACACAGCCATGTCAAACATCAGGTGGTGCTGCATGCAGAGAAGGATGAAGAATGATGAAGAAAGAAGAACCAGAGGAGATGCTGTGTTCCACTGAGCAGGACGGGGGGGAATTCTCTGATAAGGTGAATTTCAAGGTGGGATCTGAACACAGCAAATGATTGACTTGAGCCAGAAGGGAAGAGCTTTTCAGGTAGTGGGGAGGTGGAGAAGCTTGCTTGCTGTGTTGCAGGAAGGGCAAGAGGCCACCTTGGCTGGAGCATGGCAAGGGGGTAGAAGAGCTTGAGAGAAGAGGTGGGAGGCCCCTCACCAGGCGGTCTTCTGGACCACATCAGGGGCCTTTTCCTCCTCCCAAAGCCACAGAAGGCTCCTTCAAGAGTAGAAGGCTGAGGGAAAGAAATCTAACCAGAATGAATTTTAAAAAATAAAGTGAGGTGAAGAGTTCCTCCTTGCAGGAGACAATGAGCATAGACAACTCTCTCGAGTATTTGTGAAACACCTGGAGCAAAAGAATGAGGCCGTGGCTACACAAAGTTGTGGGGTGTCAGGAAGGTGTCAGGAATGGGGGATGGACCCACATATGTTGTGGATTGCTCAATCACCATCCAGTGGAACACACTCCTGGGTGGAGGGGGCAGAGATTTCATACCTACTACCTTGCCTGTGTAGGGTTGCTCACTCTTGTCCTGTTGGCTGTAGCCAAAAGGGTGTCATGTGGCACCAAGCCTAATGACCCTCTAGGTGAGAATCCCTTAGGGGGAATCACAGCAGCACCCAGACTTCCAGTAGGGGACAGTGTTTCTGACTAGCACCCTGTACGGCCAATTTGGAACCATTCCTTTCTTTAAGGGAAATGATATATTTTTAAATTAACTCAGGGAAAGCATTTCTTCATTCATACAATGAAGGATTTGTTTTTCTGAGGTATTAGAGTCTCCTCTTCACAGTTGGATAGTAATGTCAGTATTGGTCACATTACTCGCTCTGCAGGAGAACTTTATATTCTTCTAAGAGCCTACCTAGTCATGCCATTCAGATCTCTTAACCCCATGGGACAGGCTTCTGTATTGAAAATAAGTATTATTTTCCTCATTTTACAGTTGAATCCCAGAAACATCAGAGACTTGACTAAGAAGCTGATATTAGGAACCTGGTTCTACAGGAACCTGGTATTAGGGTCATGGTATCCTGATCCAAGGCCAATGACCTTGATTTTATCAGGCTGCCTAAGGGGCCAGCCTGCTCCAAGCTCTGAGGTGTTGTTAGCAAACGTTTTGCGTATCCTGAGAATCAGGGCAGAGTGTGGGGCTCAAGAACCCTGTATATGATCCATTCATGGTGGTGTGACAGATGCTCATAGGGGTCAAATTGGTAGTCATGGTCCAGAGAGCATCATCAGGAAGCTTCAACTCAGACAGAAGACCCTACCTCGCTTAAAGAACCTGCGAGGACCATTAGATTAACACCTCCGTTTGATAAATGAGAACTTTGAGTCCAGAGAGCAGAGTGACAGCCAGCCTGCTCAGTGTCTTAGTTACCAGTCCAATTGCTTCTCCCTTTCAAAAATTCTCCTCACTCATACGATGGAGTTTCCCAGAGTCTTGATAGCAGTGGTAATGAGACCATGGCCATTTTTTGATTGTTGGGGCCCTGTCACTATGTTAGGCCTTAAATTCCATTGAGGGAGGTTTTTCCCCTCACAGGGGCCCAGTCTCCTCCACACTGTGCTCTGGATGACGTGTGGCCTCAGGTATTACCTTCAACCTCCCTGTCTTTCTAGACCCTTCCAAATTGCTCCCAGGCCTCTGGAAACATAGAACCCACCCTCTGCCCTGAGGCCCTCCTGCTGTCCCCATAATGAGCAGCTGTTTTTTCTCTTGGGGGAAATCAGTACTTCAAAGGGAATGAATGGCTAAGGAAAGGGAGACTTTCTATGAACTCCCAGAGCTCTGGGGGGGCTGAGATCCTTCATCATAGGTTTCAGGTACCCCATCTCTCCCCATGCCTCCTTTCCAGCTACTCAGGCAGCCTTCGTTAACAATCTCTGTCTCCTGGTCTCTCTCCTCTTCTGATCTTCCCCTGGCATACCACCCATCAAACGAACTGAGTCACTAGGAAAATGTGAGAAATCACTTAATAAAGAACTGCCCTGGGGAAATGGACAGGTAAAAGGCTTTAAATAAATGATTTCATCTCATGCTTAATTTAATAAGAACTATGCCCACAGTATCTCCGCTAGTAAGGAAGATAGACAGCAGATAAGTGGACAAGAAGAGCAAGCTGTCAGCTCTGGGGCATGTAATCTCCATGAATCCAAATTTCTCTCTCCTGATGCAAATGGAGCTGTGCCAGGGAAGTAGTTCTCGGCCTGGCCCCGTGGAGAAGACAAAGCACTGGGAATCAGACCAATCTGATGTCAGTCCCAGAACTTCTGTGTAACTCTGGGTAAATGACTTAGCTTCTCTGAGCTATACTCAGAAAATGGATGAATACTTACTTCACTTTATCCATTTTACACACACACACACACACACACACACACACATGCGCACACATGCACATATGCCAAGTGCCAGGCATTTTCATCAAGCTGCCTGGATATGAAATCAAATGTTGGGACCACTCACTAAGGACCAGTATGTAAGGAATATCACAGGCTGAGATGAAATGGCAAGAAGACTGTCATGATAGGGCAGAACAGAGGGGCTGCTCAACCTTTACCATCTACAACAAAGAGGAGCTATTGGTATTTGATGGCTTTGTGGTCAGGAATCCTGGAAAGTCAGAATCCTGCCCTGTTTATCATTTCTTCTCTCTTCTTCTCAGCCCCAGAAAGTTCCCATTGGAAACAACAGGAACCAAAAGGGAATCAAAATTGTACTTATATGCTGACTGTATGCAGATCTTGAACAACAGCTGGGTGGAAGCATGAAGCTTAGACTGTAAGCTCAGTAAGGCTCCCTACTCCCTCTTAGAGCCACTTTTGAAGTTTGTGAGCTTACGAATTTCTGTCTGGGCCATATGGAGGAAGTCAAGGAGAGAGGAGAGTTAAATGGCCAGGTTTGCAGAGTAAGACCTAGCTTAATTTTCTAAGTCAACTTGCCTCTCTGGCTGGATGGAGAAAGAATTAAATGCATGTGACCCATTCATGCACAGTATTTCCAGATCAACAATTCTCAACTTAAAGCATTCAGGTTAGTAACTCTGGAGGAGATCTAGGAAGAGGGTAAGAGTGGAGGTTATAATGAATTCTCCTTTCTCCTAAATGAGTCAAGCTAAGAATCCGGAAGCCTAATAGGAAACCCGAGTACTTTTCAGCCAGGCCAGTGACAAAGTAAGATTTGCATCTTTAAGGAGCACAAGTGCTGGCTTTCTTCCTCCAAGATCAACCCAGTGGATCTGTGAGATAGAAAACTGTGGGAACCCCCAGGGATGACAGGAGCTATTTTGATTTGTTGTGTGGGGGTGGTGACTTTGGCCTGGGGCTGCAAGCACTCCAGCTTCTAGCACTCCCTGGGAGGATCAAATAGAAAGAGCTGTTGGCAATCCAGGATTGCTTCTCTACCAGCAGTTCTGTGAGTCAAACCCCATATTTACGGGGCCTCAGAGGTGAAATTAGGGCAGTGCTGGTGCCCTGGGCTCAAGAGGAACTGACAAAACCAGGTGGGGACCAACTGGCTTCTTTTCTTATCCCATCTCCTTCCATCCCTCAGGGATGGTGAATTACAATCTAAGGAGTGTCTCCTCCTAAAGCACTTCTGTGTCTGGGGTGTGGAGGGGAGGGTGAAGACCAGACTTGATCTGAGGGTTGTTTGAGAGAGTGAGCAGTGATGGGTTGTTTGTTTGGTTTTTTTTTTGGGGGGGGGGCGGGTTTGTGTGTGTGTGTGTGTACAGTGCTCACCTTATAGGATCTGAGGACCCTTCCTTTTTAAAATATATTAAAAATTGTATCTTATGACTGTGTTAATATAAAGATTAATACAATCCAGGCTGGATTCATTATTTTATATACATTGTTATTATGTTCATTTTTTCTTATATTAAAATGAATTAGAAATAACACCTCTTGATGGGTCCTTGAAAGAATCAGGGACCCCAGGCACCATGCCTGCTGTGGCAGATGAATAGAAAACTGTGGTTTTCTGCTGCCTGAGGCTCTTTCCACCTCAAGGTTTTTCACTGGCCATCCCTTGAGCTGTTGGAATCTTCCTGGCCCAGCCCCCATAATTATTGCCTAACAGTAGCCAATACACATAGGAGAAAACTAGCCTCCAGACAAAATATCTGGCCACTTGAAGAGCTCATAAAAAAGGAATCACGTAGAAATATTAGTTATGAACACATAATGTTTCAAATAAAATGCACAATAGATAATTAAATAGCCAGATGGTCACAACTGGGAAATGAATTCATAAATCAGAAGATGAAATTAAAAAAACTCTCAAGGCAGAAGGGAAGGAAGTGGAACTGGGCAAAGAAAGTTAAGGAGATATGAATTTTAAAGGTAGGAATGCTAATATATGGATTAGATGTTACCAAAAAGAGGCAGAAATAAAAAGAGAAAAAAGTAAATATCATATGAAGTAGCAGAGATGTATTTCCTGAAATTAAAACAAACAAACAAACAAACAAAAAATAAGAACTGAACAGCCTCAAATTGAGAGGACTTCTAGAGTATCAAAGAGGAAGAACATGGAAAGGCTCACACCGATCTGCAGGGCAATGACATTTAAGACTATAAAAGACAAAATCTAGAAAGTCCATCGAGCTGCCTGGATATGAAATCAATACTCAAAAGTCTGTTGCATTTCTACATACCAGTGCAAATAATTAAAAAATGCAATCAAAGAGAAGGTAACACAGACAATAGCATTAAAGAATCTAAAATGCTCAGGAAGAAATGTAACAAAAGATAGTAAAGACCAGGGGAATGGTATTAAGAGATAGTTTTAAAGCAGAAATAATGGAAAAAATACAGACAGGAAAGCTGATAATCATAAAGATGTCAATTCTTTCTAATCTGATCTATAGATTAAATGTAATTCTGTTGAAAATTCATTAGAAGATTATTATTATTATTATTATTATTATTATTTTGAAACCTGAGAAAATAATTCTAAAATTTCTTTGGGAAAGTATAGAGCCAAGGATAGCCAGAGCACCTCTGAAGAAGATGATCAGTAAGGAGAATCACCTTGTGGATATTAGGACTTATCCTGAGGCTATCAGGGTTCAGACAGTGTGGCTCACCTATACAGTGCAGGGACAGACAGGCTGGCCACTGCAGTACCACAGAGAGCTCAGAAACAGATTCACGGAGCATGAGACTCTGACACATGATAGATATTGTACATTCAACCCATGGGGAAAGAGGATTAGTTAATAAATGAAACTGACGGGCACCTGGGTGGCTCAGTGGTTGAACGTCTGCCTTTAGCTCAGGGCGTGATCTTGGGATCCTGGGATCCAGTCTCACATCAGGCTCCCTGCTCAGCACAGAGCCTGCTTCTCCCTCTGCCTATGTCTCTGCCTTCCTCTCTGTGTCTCTCATGAATAAATAAATAAAATCTTAAAAAAAAAAACTGAAAAAAATGATGACCCAAAGGGAATAGGTTAAATCAGATCCCTTCTTCATGACTACACGTAGACTAAAGGCTTAAAATGTCAAAAACAAAACTTTAATATGCTTAGTAAAAAATATATCTTTTATACCTTGAATATCTTTTATAACTTGGGGTAGGGACAGATGCCTAAACACACAAAAAGCATTGGCTAAAATATAAAAGATGAACAAACTTGACTAAGTTAAAATAAAGAATTTTTGTTTTTCATGAGACAACCTGGACAAGGTTTGAAAAACAAGTTGTGCACTGGGAGAAGATATTTGTAATATACACAACTGACTGGGATTAGTACCAGAATATATATATATATATATATATATATATATATATATATATATAACAACAAACATTTTTAAATATTTATTTATTCATATTAGAGCGAGAGACAGTGGGGAGAGGGGCAGTAGGAGAGCAAGAGGGAGGGAGGGAATCTCCCAGAAGACTCCCTTTTGGTCATGGAGCCCCACTCAGTGGGGCTCAATCCCAGGACCCCCAGGCCATGACCTGAGCTGAAATCAAGAGTCAAATGCTCAACCAAATGAGTCATCCAGGTGCCCCTAACAACAAACATTTTAATTAAGATGATGGGCCCAATCAAGCCAATAGAAATGTGGACATGAATAGAGATTTCACAGAAAGGAAGCACATATGGTCAGTAAACATAAAAAGAGATGTGCAACATCACTGGTGATTGGGAAAACACAAATCAAGGCCATATGGAGACACCATTTCACACCTATTCAATTAACAAAAAATTTTTAAGAGTCTGACAGTACAAAGTTTTGGAGTATGTGGATCCACAGCCACGTGATCTCTTATAACGTTGCCAGTGAGAGTGTATGTTGGTGGAATAATTTTGAAAAAATAGTTTTGCGTTATTTCCTTAAGTTTCTAACATAACCTATGCCCCAGATTTTCATTCACATGTACTCAGGAAACATGTGCAAGACTATTCAGAGCAGCACTGTTCACAATAGCAAAAACCTGGAAACAATCCAAATGTCCATCTAGACAGAGTGAGCAATTATAGTGTGGTATATTCTTGTGTATGGGTTAAAATAAATAAACTGCAGTGATAGACAAAAATTTGAATAAATCTCAGCAAATCCATATCAAGAGAAAAAAGTAAGCCCCTAC
Source organism: Nyctereutes procyonoides (assembly GCF_905146905.1). Classification (NCBI taxonomy): domain Eukaryota; kingdom Metazoa; phylum Chordata; class Mammalia; order Carnivora; family Canidae; genus Nyctereutes; species Nyctereutes procyonoides. The sequence continues at coordinate 49,430,079 of NW_026575049.1, read as the reverse complement.
CCCTTTCCACACAGCATGACATTGTTTTTATAAAGTTACAAATATACAAATAACATTTCAAAAATACCATTTTTAGGAATTACATAGGTACAATACAACTCTTAAAAAGGAGTACAAGGAAACAAAGAATATGGGATTTCAGGATTATTATTACCTAATGTGAGGAGCACGGAGGAGCGATTAGTTGTGAGGAGTGACCATATTATTCGATGTAAATTCATAGAGACATAAGTAGATCAGTTGTTAGGGGCCTGCGGGGGAGGGCCGGGGTGGGAGGATGGGGAGGGACTGCTAATATGTACAGTTTCTTCTCCGGGTGATGCAAATGGTCTGGAATTATAATGGTGATAGTTGCACAGCTTTGTGAATATATACAATCCATTGAATTGTATACTTTAAAAGTGAATATTATGATTTATGAATTAAGTCCAAATTAAAAAAAAAACAAAAAAATATTGTTATAAACTACAGCAATTAATACAGTGTGTATTGGCTTAAAAATAAACAAGTCAATCAACAGAACACTGTAGTGTCCAGAAATAAATCCACAGATACATGGTTAATTGATCTTTAACAAAAGTAGAGAAGGCTAGTCTTTTCAACAAACAGTGCTTGAGAAACTGGATATATGTATACAAAAGAAGAGAAAGAAAAATAAAGGAAAGGAAAAGAAAAGAAAGGAAAGGAAAGGAAAGGAAAGGAAAGGAAAGAAAAAAAGCTTTGACCCTACCTTGAACCATATAAAAAATTTAACTCTAAATGGATCATAGACCTCAATGTAAAATCTAAAGTCATTATAAAAGTTCTAGAAGAAAACACAGGAGAAAATCTCTATGACCTTGAGTTAGGCAAAAATGTTTTAGACGTAACACTGAAAACATGATTTCTTTTATTTAGAAAGGGATTTTTTTTTTTTAAAGGGCAAAGGGACAAATTAGACTTCATCAAAATCAAGAACTTCTCTTTAAAAGGCATGTAAGAGCACGAAAAGACAAGCCACAGACTGGGAGAATCTATTTGCAAATCACGTTTCCAAAACAGAATTTTTAATCCAGGATATGTGCAGAACTCTCAAAACTCTGTAAGAAGTAAACAAACAACCAAATAAAAAATGGGCAAAAAACTTCAACTGACACTCTACCAAAGACAATTTGTAAATGGAAAACAAGCACATGAAAAGATGTTAAATTTCATCAGTCCTTAGCGAAATGCAAATTAAAACCACAATGAAATGCCACTACTAATTTTAGTATGCCTAAAATTAAAAAGACTGATCATATCAAGTATCAGTGATGATGTGGAACAAGTAACTCTCATGTACTGCTGATGAGAATGTAAAATAGTACAACCACTTTGCAAGCGAGTTTGACGGTTTCCTAAAAAGTTAAACATACCCTACCATATAACTCAGTCATTCCGCTGCTAGATATTTGCCCAAGAGAAATGAAATCATATATAAGCATAAAGACTTGTACGTGGGGATCCCTGGGTGGCGCAGCGGTTTGGCGCCTGCCTTTGGCCCAGGGCGCGATCCTGGAGACCCGGGATCGAATCCCACGTCGGGCTCCCGGTGCATGGAGCCTGCTTCTCCCTCTGCCTGTGTCTCTGCCTCTCCCTCTCTCTCTCTCACTGTGTGCCTATCATAAATAAATAAAAATTAAAAAAAAAAAGACTTGTACGTGAATGCTCACAGAAGCTTTATTTGTGATAGCACCAAACTGAAAACAATGCAGACGTCCATCAACAGGGGATGGATAAACAAAGCATAATATAACCCTCCAATGGAATACTATTCAGCAATGAAAAAGAATGAACTATTGATACACAGAGCAACACAGATGCACCTCAAAATAATTAGGCTGAGTGAAGGTATCCAACAAAAAAGAGAGTAAGGGACGCCTGGGTAGCTCAGCAGTTGAGCGTCTGCCTTTGGCTCAGGGCGTGATCCTGGAGTCCCGGGATCGAGTTCCACATCAGGCTTCCTGCAGGGAGCCTGCTTCTCCCACTGCCTATGTCTCCACCTCTTTCTCTCTGTGTCTCTCATGAATAAATAAAATCTTAAAAAAATAAAAAGTATTCTAGTTTATGTAAACTCCATTACGATGATAGGGAGTAGATCAGTGGTTGCCTGAGGATGGGGGTGGGCCGGGAGGTAAGGATCAACTGCAAAGGGGTATGAGGATACTTTGGGTGGCCATGAATATGCTCAGTATCTTGATTATGGGGATGGTTCCATGGATCTAAACATATTGAAAACTTAATGAATTGTCCACTTGAAATACATGTGATTGATCATGTGTTGTTTATCCCTCAGATGTGTTTATCATTGGCAACTAGATGACAGGCATATGAGGGTTCATTATATTATTCTCTCTGCTTTTGCATATGTTTGAAATTTTGCCTGTTAAAAAGAAAAAAAAGTCCATAAAAACTGTAATGGTTTTAAAATATTTTCACAAATCCTTTGATTCTCTTCCTTTCCATAGGTGAAGTCCATCACTGCGCTCCCCTCACTCGCCCCCTTAAGTGTGTGTGCTCTACCTAGCGACTGGCTTCTAATGCACAGAAACTGGAAGCAATGGTGCATGATGTCAGAAACTAGGTCATCAATGACAGTGCAGCTTCTTCCTTGCTCTTTCCTTCTTGGATGGCTCACTCTGGGGGAAGCCACATACCTTGTTGTGAGAATACTCAAGCATCACTTGTGGCAAGGAATTGAGGCCTGAGGCTAATCACCAGCTCAGAACTGAGTCCTCCTGCCAATAGCCCCGGTAGTGAATTTAGACATGAGTCCTCCAGCCCAGTCAAGCTTTCAGATTACAGTGCAGCCCAGCCAAAATTTTGACTTCAACTTCATGGGAGACCCAAGGCCAGAGCCACCCAGCTCAACCATTCCAGAATTCCCAGCCTAGAGTAATGTTGTGAAAATAAATGTTTGTTGTTTTGAGCCACTATGTTCGGCCATGGTTTGTTAGGTAGCGATAACTAATATACTAACATTAAAAAGAAAAAATGATGGGCAGAAAAATTACCCACCCTAACCAAGTCAAAAGTTTCATTCAAGTGTCAGCTTCTACAGCAAGTGTCTCCAGCCGATGCAGACCTGGCCTGTGCCTCCGCTTTTGTGACTTGCTATAGCCCCCACCTGGTCCACGCAGTTAGTCCACAGTGCCCTGTGTCCAGGCACCATCTCTTCTCCCCAGAGCCAATCTTTGTGCTTCCAGGGAGGCCTGTAGATTCTCAAGGCCGCCCCCTGCTTCCCTCATGACGCATGACTCTAGGACAAAGCTCATGGGAACGAATACTTTCCAGTAGACACAGGTCAGGGAATCCAAACAGTACCATTCTCCACCTTATTTAAATTGGAGGAAAGAGTAGCATTGGTGTCGAGAGTCCTGTCTCACTCCAAAGCATGATGACACCAAAAGCCAATGACCTGCAGAGGTAAGAGATTTCCCCCTCTGTTTTACAGATGAGGAAACGGAGTCTGGGGGAAGTGAAGTAACCCTCCCAAGTTTGCACATCTGGAAAGTGATAGTGTCACTATGGGCTGTCAAGTGTGTCTCGAGTGGGTGCTGGCGTGCTCACAAGAAGTCCCTACCAGGGCACGTCCTCCCTCTCCTGTGGAGGGAGGTCAGGCCCATGAGTTACTAGGGAACAGCGTGTGCATTACCATCACTCTGGCTGTGTTGTTCCTCCCTGCCCAAGATAACCTTCCCGATCCTCTGAGCCTCTCCTTGGGGAACTGCCAAACCCACTTCCTCTCCCCGCATTGCCTTCCCAGACCCTCTGACCCACCAAGCTCTTCCCTCCTGAACATAACACAGCACTGCTAACATTCAGGGCTGCTTTCCGAATTTATTACCCATTTCCCTGTGCGCACAGGCTGGGGGTACCTAGGTCCTCTGTCCACAGGGCAGGAAACACATCTCAGAGATTCCCCCACAGTGCTGAGTGCTGAGTGCAGGGACTCCCGCCTCTGGGCCTCTCAGACATGAGGACGGAGATCTCAGGTGAGCTGAGGGATCCCCCCGCAGGCCCTGCAGCTGCTCTTGGGAACCTCCAGTGGGGCTCCCAGAACCAAACCATCAGGCCAGGCTGCCCTCAGTGGGGCGGTTCCACCTGGTCCTGGCCTCTGTGGGAATGGGACTCCCGAACATACTGGAAGGACCACATAGTTTTGTCACAGCTGCAGAGGAGGGTGGGAGGCCCGCCTCCTCCCCCACCTCCTCACCCAGGCCTACGGAGCCCAGCGCTCTGAGGGTGCAGAGGTGGAGGGTTGGTCAGAATGGCAGCTCCAGAGGGAGGGAGGGACCTGCTCTCTCTGCCACTGTCCCCAAGGCTGCAGAACACCTTTGGGATAAGCAGGTCAGAGGGCCAGGTCTGCCCAGGGCTCCTCTTTCCAAACAAAAATACTCTACAAAGGACAGCGGTCTTCCAGGTCACACTGTTTCTGATACCGCACAAAGCCACCACTGTGACCTTGTGGCCCAAGAGACAGGCTGAGAGACAGTTGTGGGCAGGGGGTCACAATCATCACTATCTTGGAAGTGTAAGGAGCTAGAGACACAAAGGGATAAAGGACGGTCCCTACTGTCAGAAACCATCTAGTTGGGAGGTAGGTGCGGGTTAAACAAGGATAGAGTTTTAAGTTGGGGGTGTAAGTCCAGGTGGCTGCTGCACTCACCAGGACGCCAGGAGCTCGGAGCCGGGAGAGTGACAGTGACCTGAGGTTATGAGTGTGGGGGCCTAATCCCAATGGTCATAGTTGGCAAGCATGGCAGCGGGACCTTGGGAAGGTTCTTGAACATTTCTGAACCTTGGTTTCCTCATCTCAAAAACCGTGCTGCTAACAATGCCTACTTCACAACTTTACCGTGAGACTTGGATGGGAGCCACGTGCACAGCCTGTGCATACCCACCAAGGTCCACGGGGTGTGCAGTCCGTGCCTCCAGCACGCTGGTGCCCCGGGAGCGTTCCCTGGCAGGTAGCTGTCACCGCTGCTGCTCCCGGCAGCCCTCTGTCTTGAAGGATGCCTCAAGAGTAACAGCCCGAGCAAAGGTGCAGAAGCAAGGCTGGGCAAGACTCATCTAGCAAAGAACAAACAAGCTCATCATGTTCCACGTGGGTGAGATTTCAGGATGGTCTAGGGATCTGGCCATGGTCTCCCAGAGCTTCCCAAGCAGAGGGATCTAAGGATCCTCTGTGTAATGGTCATGTGCTTCCCCCTGTCCCATGCTGTTGCCAGAGGGGCCCAGAGCAGGAAAAGGTAAAAGCAGATGAGGAGGAGGCTGGGCCCAGTGTTGGTCTGCTCTCTCCTGTGGCTCAGCTCTGCCCTGCCAGGCTGGCAGAAGCCTTCACAGAGCATGGGGGCCAGTTGGGGAACAGGAAGGTGGAGTAAGGAGTAAGGAGGTGGAGAAAGTCACCCTAGAAGATGCAGGATGGCAAGGAAGTGGTGGTCAGTGCTGTGGGTACACATGCTCAAGCTGATGCCCCCACATAGGTACTCCCCTTCTTCCCGATGAGGGTATGGAGAGATGTACCCAAGGCAGGAACACATGCACGGAGGTACACAATGACATCACACGTTCACAGGCCAAGAGGACACGAGCAGGACGGAGATGCACAGACACACCCAGAGCTTGAGTGCCACGTCCAAGGGAGGCTGCTGTCTTGAGATGTGTGTGTGTCGTTCTATGCACAAGGGTGCCTAGGTTAGCCACACTAGCGAAGTGGGACTGCAGCCCAGCCCCCACCTCCACTTTCCAAACTATGGACCTTAATTTGGGGCTGTGTCTTCCAGAAGGCAAAGCATAATTTTTCCATTGTCCAAAAGCGTAATCTACTGACACCGCCCTGTACCCATAAGACGGTATCCCCCTGATGGATACCTTGTTTTACTTTGTCCAATGGGCTAGTAGAGACAGCCTTGTTCCAGGCTGACTCCCCAGCACCTAGCACTATGCCTGGCACACAGCCAGGTGCTCAACAGATATTTGTGAAGCAAATTAAAGGTATATTGAGAGAGCACACACGTCACACATACAGACATACAGGCAAGGATCCTCATAGGAGCAGGGGTGATTGTAGACAGGGGAGCTTAGTGGGAAGGCTGGGGCCAGGCTGAGCTTGACTATTCGGACAAGGGGAGGGCATTCAGGGAATGGAGATGTAGAGACAGCAGGAAGAAAGGCATCGAGGGGTTCTGAATCCAAAGTCCAGGAGGCTGCAGCCTCTTGTGCGTATCACATTTGCCAGTTTGCAAAGGACTTCCCCAGCTCCCTTTACATTTGAGAGAGTGAGACTCAAAGGGCAAGGGGCAAGTCCAGAGTCACACACCTGGGAAGTGGCAGTCTCTCTTACCTGTGTCCAAAAGAGTGATGATTGTGCTGGAAGGGTCTGTGTGTGCCAGGCATGGAGGACCTTGAACACCAGGGCAAGATATTTGCATTGAGGAAGGGGGAGCCACAGGTGGTTCTGAAGCCCTGCAGATACCCACCTGCGCTCCCCAACATCATCATTGTGCCTCGGGATGCCTAGGGACTCAGGCACTCTGTTCCTATTTAATGGACACAATAAATCCTAGACCACTTTATAAAAAACAGATGCTCCACGACATGGACATATCCACAGACACAGAGATCCACATGAGCCCAGGCAGTGGGACACACATCCAGAGAACCCCGGAGAAGCAGGCCGTGGGTTGCAGGGGACTGTAGTCGCAGGGAGACTCCTACTTGCACACAGAGGCCCACAGATGCATACAGCACAGCCAGGGCCCTTTGGTTTGGGCAAGTTGACTGTCCTTCTGTCTCACACTTTGGATCCATGGGAAGCTTACACCAGTGGTCAGCAAGCCAGGCCATTGGCCCTGAGCTCCCTTAGGTGAGTCCGAGATCTTCTCTGCATCACAGTGTGCCTCAGATTATCCCCTGGGTTGAACTTCAGCTTCTGCCTCGCCAAGTCTTTTCCCCGTGTTGGTATCATCTGAGCCTCTGAGCCTTCCTGAGAAGCAGTGACATTCTCTCCACTGGCAGGGGCGGAAGCCAGGACCTGGCCCAACCAAGGTCAAGCGGTGAGCTAGCAGGCGTCTCCTGACACTAAAGCAATGCATTTCTCCCAGAGCCCTTGGCCAGACCCTCTGCTCTCCTATCTCCCCAAACCGTCTCTTGACAAGGCCTGCAGAAATGTCACAAGGACATGGGAGTGACATCTGTGCTGGGGTAGGGATTTCCAGAGGAAGGAGCCAGACATAGGGGCCACTGTGGGAGCCGAGAACAGATGAGGCTGCTCAGACATCCCTTCTCGACGCTTTTCACTGCCCATCTATTCTTCATCCTCAGAGAAGCCCTAGAACTTACATGCTTAGGAGTGGGAGGGGGCTGTCAAGATAGGCACCCCAACCCCCAGGCCTCAGCACTTTGGGGGTGCCCTGTAGGGCTGTGAGCTCATTAGTACCTTCGTGCATGTCACAGTTCGCCTAGGGCCAGTGGTGAGCTGGAAGGTGTCTATACTACAGAGAGCAAGACTGAAGTTAGATCTGGAGAAGGACTTTCTGTCTCTGGAGCTGAAATGCAATAATCTATGGGTCCAAGGAGAAGAGGCAGCAGTCGCGATTCTGAAATTTATGAGGACAGACCAGCCTAGGGAGTGAAGCCTTTGGGTAGGGGGTCATCCAATTCTCTGGCTCTCACGCCTGTTGATAGATAACAAGTCACACTGGCATCGCACAGCTTTGTTTACAAACTGCTCTCAGCTATAGTTCATTTTTGTCAATGAATACATTCATCTAGGAGGAAGAAGGGTGTAGTGGGTCAAGAGTGGGAGACCAGAGTGGTTGCCAAAGTCAAATTCCAGTATATTCTGGTTGGTTTGGGCCAGTCATTTAACTGCTCTGAGCCCCAGCCTTTCTTACTTGTCGAATGGGGATGATAGTACCCTCCCCTGATTGAGGGTTAATGGAAGTTATTAGCATGACGTGCGGCACCCAAGATAGTTCAGTGAACATTAGCTGTTTGGATGAATTCATCAACTGATTGGTGCCCTGCTTCTACCTATAATGCTGGCTACAAAATTGGCTTCAATCCTCCCAGCAGCCCACGGCAGGGGGGGGGGGGGATGGTGGTTGGTGGTGGTGGTGGTGATCACCTCTGTCCCCAGATACAGCTGAGGAACCTGAGACCCAAAAGGTCAAGTGGCTCGCCCTAGTCCCATCAGTGAGCCCAGACCCCTTGCCCAGGCCTTCGGGCCCCCCAGTGCAGGGCTTCTTCCCTGTACTGTTTGATGACCCATCATGCAGCCCGTGGAGCCTGGGATGGGGACCCTGGAGGAAGGGCAGGGGGCCAGGGCCCCTTAGCTTCACAACTGGTGGCTGCCCAGCCGTCTCTACATGCTATGCCATGGAGTCTGATGATGAAGTCTCCTTTGATGCGGATTTACAGGTTTTTAAACTGAAATGCTTATCTATAGCGATATAAATCAGACAGGCATTGGAAAGAGAGGGGGCTCAGTGGAAAAGACTATGAGGGAAACTTCTGGGAATATGGGAATATTCTAGAATGGTGGTTGCACCCAAATTGCAAAAAAAAAAATTATCCAACTGATATGCACATCTTATTGTGTGTAAATTTATCAAACGATACCAAGTTTAGGCATAATTATATAAATTACATAAAAAATAAGTCTGAGACTACCTTTGGGGGCTCTTGGAGCTCAATGCGGGGCTTAACTCCCCTCTCAGCTCTCTGTGGCAGCCCTGGGTGGTCCGGGGACCCCCAAGGAGAGGCTTCATCTGCATCAGCTGTCACAGATGTGCACACTTACACAGACAAACACACATGCACACACATTCACACTCAAACTCAGATGCAGGGAAAATGATAAGGACAGGGCAGGGGAGCATAGGACACTAGCAGCTCAGCTCCCAAGGTAGGTTCCAGTCTCCTGTCTGCCCACTAGAGCTGGGCACTGTCGAGGGCACCAGAAGAATGTGGGGTGGGGTGGGGGTGGGGACAGAGAAGAATGTGCCCTGAGCTGCAGCTGGAGTGAGTGAACTGGCCATCGCCCCAACTTCACTGCCCCCTGGCCATTTTCTGGGCCTCCCCCTCCTGGGAGCCCTCCAGAAACCCTGCTGGGCTGAATCGGCTCTCTGTCTGGGCCCAGGGCATTCATCCACGAATTGAGATGCTGGAGCTGAGTCAGAGGACAGGGGAAGCTTCAAGGACGTGAGGGAGAGCACGCTGGAGCTGCCCACGCCTCCCACACCGCCCAGGCCCGGCAGCAGTGCCGCCACATCCCAGGCTGCCCCGGCGGGCCCTCCACGCAGAGCCCACAGCCACGCAGGTTCCCGGGTGGCCCCCACCGCCCCCATCACAGGCTGCCTACTGGGATGGAGGGAAAGATCCTGGATCTGGCTGACGAGGAGTTGGTGCAGGGGGAGGTGGAGGGGGTCTTTGAGCTCTCAGGGTTTTAAAATCTGTTCCTGGTGTTTAAAAATATTTATAAGATGCATCTAAGAGAAAAGAAAGAGTTTTGAGATCATCTGCAATGCCAGCTTATCCAGACCATTCATTTGTTTATCCACCAAAGTATTTAATTGGAAGCTTATTCTCTGCACAGAGCTCTATAAGAGGCACTTGGACTATATGTAAGGATGACCAGTGCAGGGGCGCCTGCTGGCTCAGTTGGGTAAGCATCCGACTCTTGATTTCTGCTCAGGTCATGATCTCAGGGTGAGGTCAAGCCCTGCGTTGAGCCCTGTGTCGAGTTCTGTGCTCCGTGTCGAGTCTGCTTGTCCCTCTCCTCCTCCCTCTGCTTCTCACCCTGCTCTCATTCTCTCTCAAATAAATAAATAAATAAATAAATAAATAAATAAATAAATAAATAAATTAAAAACAAAGAAAGGTGGATAGCACAGTCTCTGCTTTCATAGCATTTACAACCCAAGTTGGGAGACAACTCACAATAACAAAAAGAAGGACATGGTGCAACTAGCAGCAGTGGCCTAGAATGAGTGTTCATTCTGGCTGGAGGGGTTTAGGGGAGGCTTCCTGGAGGGGAGCACAGGGGCGGGTAGCATGGGTCTGAACCCTAAAGACTGAGTGTACCTGGTGAGGGGAACAGCATAAGCAAAGATGAGGAAGGTGGGAAGAGCGCTATGTGTTCTCAAATAGTTAAACCTCTGAGAGGGTTGATGCGGGTCTGGCCAGTCTACCTGGTCACCTCGTGACCCCACTTCCCTGCTCTCGTTTGACTAGGTCAGGCCAGGCACCTGTTCTGAGTCCTGTCCAAGAGGTGGTCTGGCGAGAACTCTCCACTCGAGGAATATTGGGACTGACTGGGTGAAGAGATTCTTGCCCTGTGAGGGTTGTTTTTCCTGAAGACAGGAAAAACAAGGCAGTTGGCTGGTGGTGAGAGTGGAAGGAAAAAGTCAGAGAGAGAAGAGAAGGAGGGCATATCCTCCTCAACAAGCAGAGCTCAAGAGCTGAGGAGGTAATGAGGTGGCCCAAGCTCTGAGCTCAGGAGCCCTGAGACTGCTGTCCACCTTGGTCTTTCTTGGTGGCTTCTCCTGGCTTTTGCCAGAAGGCTTAGACATGTGTTCGAGGTTTGCCATCACCTAGTTTTGTGCACTTGACTTGTCCCCTGGTCCCCACATGTGCTACAGGGGCAACCGATCTTTACAACTGATGTCATAAAGAAACAAATATGTTGGAAGACAGGCTGAGGAGCTGGAGCTCTGGTTTATGGGCAGGGGGACGCTTGGCAGATTTCTGAGCTGTTGAGGAAGATCCTCTGGCAATAGTGCAGAGCATGGGATAGAGCAGAGCAAGACTGGAGGAAGGGACTGCCGGCAGGAGACACTCCCTGGCTCCAGCAGAGAGGCCCTGAATGGAACTGGAAGATCATTGTGGCATAGAGTTAGCTACATGGATGGTCTTCAGAGACCTTAGGAGGTAAAAGTGATCAGATCTGGTGGAAGGTAGGTGGGGAATTGGGAGTGGGTGTAGAAGTCACAGGGAAGAACAGGTTCCGGAGGGGGAATGGGTTGACTTGGAGGACCTTCTAAGACCAGGATGGAGATCTGGGTCAGTACATAGAAAAATGCCCGGTATGACAAGAGAGTTTTCAACCACAAAGCATGACTGACCTCTCAGGGGGGGCCAAGATGAAGCCACAGGTAGTGAGTGACACTCTCTGGAACTTTGCCCCTCCTCTTAGGTCCAAATCGGGAGATTCTGAAGGGTTGAGGTACGAAAACATCCAAACACGATCGAGTTGAGCCAATAAAGAATGGGAAGGACATCTGGATATCCAAATTGACAGTAAACACATGAAAGGGTGTTCAACAGGCCCACCTCTAACATTTAGGGCCCCAGAAATCCTAAGTCTAGTGATATCCCAATTAACATAAGTCATAATATTTAAGTGGTAAATTGAGTTAACTATTAAGTAAAATAAATTCTATCCTCTTTACTCCACCACATTCACAATGACCTGTGCCGGCCAGGTTCAAACTTAGAATTTCCAGATTCCTCAGAGTGCCACGGCCCAATGTGTTACTTCTGATAGAGTGGACCCACTCTCCTCTTCTTCCTTCTTCTTTCCCAGCGACATCTCTCCTGCAGCAGCTTCACACGTGAGCAGGGACAGGCCAGCCTTACATGCCCAAGGTCTGTGTACTTCCAGCAAACTTCTGCCCTGTGGCTACCCTTGAGACTGGAGACAATGTATACAGGTGGTACAGAGTATCCTCGGCAAATAGGCCAGAAGACGTGGCCTGAGAAGACTCGGGAACCTGGTCTGAGGACATTTAGGCGGAGAATTCCAGAGCCTTAAGCACCAGCTCCATCCTTAACTGATAACTCAGCCTCTCTGAGCCTCAGTTTGGTCGCTATAAAGGCTCAATAGAACTGCCTCCACTCGCTTGTTATGAGGTAAGAACATTACGTAACTCTAAATTCCCATTCAAATGTTAGTCCCATAAATTTCACAGTACAGGGCTGGGCACCAACGTGACAGCTTGGCTCAGGCTGCAGGGTGTCACCGGGAATAATGACAAGCTAAGAGAGGGGCTGGGCTCCAGCTGACCCCCTCCTTCAGCCTCACTGGGGAAGGGGAGAAGGCAGCTAAGGAGCCCCAGCCCCAGGGCCAGGTGGGTAGGAGCCTGGGCCAGTCTGGCCCCCTCAGGCCTTCAGGCAATCCAGGGCCTTGGCTGGGAGGCCTTGGCAAGGAGGCCTGGCTGGGCTTGGAGCTCTGGCAGCGGCCCTGAGTTGGGTAACAGGACTCTGGCCCTGGTGGCCTATCTGCCAACTGGGCTGGCTTGCAGCTTGGGTAGGGCGGCATGAGTGCCAGAAGCAGAGAGACCTATTTTTGCTCCAGCCACAGGCCAGCGGCTGAAAAGAAAAGTTAAATTAAGATGACTTCGTTTTTTTTTCTTGGCCCAACCAGAGTGCAGCTTGCCTACTTTTTGAACAGAAGTGATTACAGAATCTCTTCAGTGAAAAGAATGAATCCTAAATGTGCGTAGGTCTGCCCTGGGGCTGGCAAAGGGGTGGACATATAGGGACGGAGGACAGAAGGGAGGGGAGGGAGAGGGAGAGGGAGACAGAGGGAAGAGGGGAGAGGGAAGAGGAAGCAGGTATAGCTGCAGATACGCCGGGGGCCCATGGAAGAGAGAGAGATAGAGGAGACATAGATGGACAGAGCAAGGAAAGATTCAGTGGGTTTGGAGGAATGCATAGAAGGAGGCTGTGAGTGATGTGTGTTTGGATGTGACTTTGCTCCTGGTTAACCATTGTCCAGGCTCTTGGACTGCACCCCGCCCCCCCTGCCCGGGAACACACAGAGAGGACATTCTCTAGGCACTAACCCAAGCAATCCATGAAAGAAGTTCTTCTCTATCACCTCAAGTGTTGGCTCAAGCCAAGGAGGCACATTCCTTTTCTGCATCCCTGTCATTTCCTTGAACAAGGGCAGGAAAAGGACCAACCTGGACTGGACCCTGGTAGACAGCGTCCCTCCCACCTCGTGGGGAGGACAATCAAAGAAGCAGAGGTATCCACTTCCAAACAGCTTTCCTGAATATCAGGGTCCTAGGCCCAGCCACACGGCAGGCCGGACATCCAGGCTCAGTGGGCAGCTACTTCCAGAGACGAGGTTTGAGAAGTGCCAGGGAGACATCCCTATCCCAAAATACTGCCCCCGTTGCCTGTCAGGGCCTTGACCTTCACCACCTCAAGGCAGCAGGAGTCAGGATGCTAGCTGGGGGTTCCTGGAAAAGCTCTCCCAGGCCCAATTTCCTATCTTATATGGGGATCGTGTTCATTTCCTGCCCATTTCTCAGGGTTGCTGTGAGAATCAACGTAACAATGGATGTGCAAGATCATGGCCTGGGTCGGCCTCTGGCTCTGCTGCTAACTAGCCTGGTGAATCGGGGCCCTCTGTTTTCTCGCTCATAATATGACTAGAAATAAGTTGCTGTGACAATGAAGAAAAGTAATTATTTGTAATGATCTAGCCCCAGTTGGTGGCCAGTAGAGAGTACTTAGGTACTTTCTCTAGCATCAGCTGTAAAACTAAAACATTATAATGCTTCCTTTGTGCATAGGGACCCATATCACTTTTTGGACCCAAGTGCATAGATTCTGGAGAGGGAAACACTCCTAACCTGGTGTTAACATATTCTGACAAATATTTTCCAATAGGACAGGCAGCTGAGAGCAAGTTTCTGATGGCCTGCCACAACACAGCCCAGGTAAGGGCTGATAAACATAGCGAGAAAAGGATCCAAGGCTGGGTACTGCCAGGGTTCAATGAGGAAACCACTCAATTCCCCAGCTGGCAAATTCTAACAGGTTCTTTAAAACTCAACCCAAATGTCACCTTTTCAGTAATACCTTCCCAACCTGACACTGTCAGTTCCTTCTCTGGGGCCCATCACGCTGTCTGTAACCGTTCTGTTACATTTCTCATATTTTACTGCAATTATGGGGTTGCCTCCCCTACCAAACTGTATTCTTTGTGAGCAAGGACTGTGTCGTGTTCAACTCTGGATCACCAGCCCCTGGCAAAATGCCTGATTCAGAAAGACACTCAGGGTTTATGAAATAAGTACCCAGGCTTGCCTGCCCTCTGGGGAAACCAGAAAACAGAAATGTTTAATCTCTGAGAAGATCCTCCTCATTATCAGGGTACAAGCCCTTCCATTTGCATAGCCTTTATAGATTACGAGTTGATAGATCTCATTTGCTCCTCAAAATGGTCCCGTGGGGTAGATAGGAAAGGTGCCACGCAGCCCAAGATAGCTGAGAAAAAGAGCTAAGGGAGACTAAAGGTTTTACTCAAGGTCATCCACCCAGCAAAGAGTAGAGCCAGGACTGGCATCCAGTCTCCTGAATTCTAGTCCAGGAGAAATCTGGTAAGGTCTTACTGGGCCAAGAAACTCCAAGCCAGATGAGGAAAGAAAAGTGGGATAGAGTTTCTAGGTTTTTTTTTTTTTTAAGCTAAAGAATTATAAACCTTTTAAAGAAAGCTTATTTAAAAAAAAGAAAAACCCAATAACTAAAATTTACAAAACATCTAAAAGCAGAATGTTAATACATTTCTTTGAACAGAAGTTCAAATGTATACTTTTATCATTATTGAGCTGCTGAATGAGGATAATAAAGTTGTAAATCATGCAGAAATGTAAAGATTCCACAGGATCTCTGCAGCTAAGTGAGCCTCATTATCAAATGGGTTTTTGGATTTTGTTTTGAATCATAATTGTTTAGTTTTACAGCTCACATTAGAGAAAGTAGCTAAGTACTTTCTAATGGCCGTCAAGGAGGTGCCAAATCATTGCAAATATCACTTTTCTCCGTTTGTCACACAAATGGACTCATGCTAAAAATACGGCTAGAAGCTTTTTTTTTTTTTAAACTTAATATATCTTGTCCTCTCTTTGATATGAACACACACAGATCAGCCTCTCTTCTTAATAGTGCAGAGTATTCCATACGCTGAGGTCTGGATCTTTGCGTCCCCCCAACATTTTTATGTTAAGACCTAATCCTCAGTGCAATGGTATTTGGAGGTGGGGCTTTTGTGAGGTGATTAGACCATAAAACTGGGACCTCCATGAAGGGGATGAATGCCCTTATAAAAGAGACCCCAGAGGGCTCCCTCACTAACTTCTGTCACGTGAAGACCCAGAGAAAAGACCAGTGCCTTCGAACCAGGAAGCAGGCCCTCCCGGCACATTGTATCTGCTGCTACCTCGATTGTAGACTTCCAGCCTCTAGATCTGTGAAAATCCATTTTTGTAGTCTATAAGGTACCCAGTCTGTGCTGTTCTGTTACAGTAGCCTGGATAGATGAAGATACCATGAAAAGGATGCATCACTATTTGTTTAGCTAGTCATGGACTGGGAGACATTTGTGGGTTTTCCAATAAGTGCCTTTGAACACAGAGTGCCTCCTCATGGAGTATGCCTATGGGAGAAAAGACCAGCAGAGGGGTGTTCAGTCAAAGAGTAAGGTGCCTTTTCATAGATATTCCCAATTGGCCTTCAACCAAGTCAGCCTCAATCTGCACCCTTACCTACCTGCTAATCCACCCTGATCTTTGCTTATGAGGAGTATAAGATTCTCATTTCTGTGCCAATATGCTACGAGAACTTGGCATGGCATCATCTGATTTGTGTGTCTTGAATTATGAATGACATGAAGAATTTATGCATTCATCTCCTGCGGATGGCATTTCTTTTTCTTTCTTTTTTTTTTTTTTTTTGTAATGTCTATCGATATTCCTTGCCTATTTTCCTCCTGGTTTTATCGTTTCTCCCTTTTTGATTTATTAATCTCTGAATACAAAGGGGGTTTCCACCCCCAGTGTCAACCAAGAATCTTTTATCAGGCACAACTGTCCTTCAAGAGCAAGGGAGAAATTAAGACATCCCCAGATAAACAAATCTGCAGGAGTTAAGCCAAAACCCAAGGGACCACCCTGCAAGCAATGTCTGTGTCCAGGACCAACCTAAAGAAGCAGAGTGCACAGTGGCCGCACTCCATACATGCCTTTTCAATGGACAGGCTGTATATGCCAAGTGGTCTCCTGTCACCAACTTCCAGGAGTCATGCTGTCAGCCTTATCAGATGGGGAAGCTTATCCCTGGTGGTTTCTGCAATTTCAGGTACCTGCAAGCTTCATGTACCTGCAATCTCCTAAAACCTCTGGTGGTGGCTCTATGGGTGGGGCTGCTGGTACAGGTATCTCAGGACCAGCCTTCCAAGACTTCTCATACCATAAGGTCCCCATACTCTGAGACGGACCCGATGCTTTGCCCCAGTAACAGTGTTCCAAGCCTCTTGTACCCTCAGACTATCCCTGAGTCCCATCCCCAGGACCAGTACCTAAGTCCCAACCAAAACCAAAACCAAAACTGAAATCAAAACCAACAACAACAAAAAAAACTTTTTGAGGTCTTTCGTCTCTTTGCTGATATTTCCATTTTGTTTAGACATTGTTTTCTTGACTTTCTTCACATATTCCTTTGGATTTTCAAATATCTTTAAGTTGGTTGTTTTAAAGTCTTTGTCTAGTAGATCTGCCATCAGAGCCTTTTCAGAAACAGTTCCGATTAATTTGTTTTTCTTTGAGAAGGCCATACTTTCCTACTTTTTTTTTTTATGTCTTGTGATTTTTAAAAAAACCTGGACAATTAGATCTAATACTGTGATAACTCTGGAAATCAGATTTTCTACCTTCCCTGGGGTTTGCTATTTTTTTTATTATTGTTTGTGCTTGTTTATTAATTATTGTAGGCTATCTCAGTGCCAAGGATCTGCCTAAGGTGTAAACTTAATGTCTTCTTGGAATTTTTCTGAACTTGTACCTTTCTCTGGGCATGTGTGGTCACTAACTTACCTTAGATATGCAATTGCTTTTGAATACCTGGTTTTCTTTTTTTTTTTTTTTTTATAAATTAATTTTTATTGGTGTTCAATTTACCAACATACAGAATAACACCCAGTGCTCATCCCGTCAAGTGTCCCCCTCCGTGCCCGTCACCCATTCACCCCCACCCCCCGCCCTCCTCCCCTTCCACCACCCCTAGTTCATTTCCCAGAGTTAGAAGTCTTTATGTTCTGTGTCCCTTTCTGATATACCTGGCTCCCATGAGTGGAAAAAGAAAAAAAAATAAAAGGGGGAGAAAAGGGGTGTTAGCTCTTTAAATATCCCCCAGAAGCGACTTGGGGAGGAGCGAGAACAGCTTGCAACAATGGAAGGAGATGTAACAACAATGGCCACTCATCTCTTTGAACCTCTGTGCAGAGAAGCAATAGTCAGCTATGGAGCATAGATCCCTGATAGAGGATAGAGTCCCTTTTGCCTACCCTGGTTCCCACATGCTTCATGCCAGCTGCTCCTAGAATGTGTGCTCAGCTGCCTCCCATGGGGTTGGGGGTTGAGGGGATGGCTGACTGCAACAGTGCTAAGAGCTGAACTTGGCTAAGAGTAATAGCAGTGTCCTGTTCAAGCCTTTCCGTGGAAGTGACAAGCCTTCCATAGACTCCAAAGTTCCAGAACAGTTACATCAGATGGATCCTGTCAGTGCAATTGTTGTCTAGGTGGGGAGGCACATGGTGAGGATTCATGGTTTCTGGTGCAGCCTGCTTTGCCACCATCTCAGAGTCCTCTCTATTTGCTTTATTTTGATTAAATTTATGTGAACATAGTTGGGAGATTACAGTAGCTATATAAGGTTTATTATGATTATTAGTACATTTACCCTCATACTCTCCATTAATTATTGCTCCCCAGAAGCAACCAGTTCCAACCACTTAGTTGATTCATTTGGTATTTATGTCCACATCTCCAAATAACGTGCTTATACTGCTCTTTATTGATTTTTCAGTTCTAGATATGATCTAGTGATTTCCTGCTGTGGAAGGCAAGGATTTAGCTCTGTTTTAACCCTGGCCTGTCCCATCACATTTCATTCATGCATGCTCTTCATTCCTCTGTCCTCCCAATGCAGTTACATCAGAATTACACTATTCTTTGTTTGCATTTTTCATGACGTTGTAAATGCCAGTTCCAGTTGAGACACAGAGTAAATTCTGATTGCTTTACTTTTTCCCAACGTGTTTTTTCTTCCCTGGAATTCATATTTGTTTTATTTTCTCATTATCTTACTCTTTGATGAACTCATCATTAGTTCTACTTCAAACTCATTTGTGTAAATCTCTCACTGTGTTCAAACATATTAGGTGTTCTATCAGTGTAATCTCATGGAATAATCTTCTGAGTCTTCTGACAATTTGAATCTGTCCTCTTTGCTCTCTGAACTTGGCACATAGCTGCTATCTTTGGAATTTTTTTCTCCATCATTTTGGGGATTTCCTTCTCTTCCTTGTATTGAATCTCTTGTTTCCTGGATCGTCTGTTTTCCCAAAGTTTCTGAGAAAGGGTGTGTGGGAGACATTTTTAAAACTTGAGTATCCCAGAGTGACTCTATTCTACACGAAAACTTAATTGATTATTTGTCTTGGGTATAAAATTCTTTATTTAAAGTAATTTTTTAATCAGAATTTTTAAAATACTGCTTCATTACATTGTCTTACACACTTGTCTTTGAGAATTATGAAGTCATTTTAATTCAAAATGTTTGTATCTGACATCTTTTTTCATTCCCAGAATCTTGTGAGATCTTCCCTTTGACTTCCAGTCTTCTGAAATTTCATGATATGCATTGGGGAAGGTCTATTTTAATCCATTGTGCTAGAAACTTGAAGAGCCTTTTAATCTAGAATCTAATGAGCTTCTCATCTAGAGCATTTTCTTCTATTATTTCTTTGATTAATTTTGCCCCTTTCCCAGTGACCCTCATCTCTTGGTGTTCATATTCTTGTGCAATCACCTCCAATATTGAACAAGGTGACCTTTCTGATCCGTTGAATATTGTAGTAGTGATATTATGTGATATCCAAAGCTAATCACTAAACACATTTCAGCCTTTTCCTTGGTCTCTTGGATCACTGTCTTGGAGAAAGCCAGCTGTCATATCAGCAAGACACTCAAGCCACCCTTTAAAGAGGCTCACATGGTGAGGAACTAAGATCCTCTGCCAACAAAGAGCACAAACTTGACAATCAAATGAGTGAGCCATTGTGGAAGCAGATTCTCCAGCTATAGTCAAGCTTTAAGAAAACTGCAGCCCTGGTCAACATCTGGTTGAACTTCATGAGAAACCCAGAGCCAGAACCATTCAGCTAAATTATTCCTGAACTCATGGCCATATAAACTATGTAATCCTCATTCATGGGAGAAAAGTTTGAAGTTTCTCTGTACTAGATATCTGTTGTTTTGCTTGTTCAGCATTTCTTCTTCTGGTGAAATAATATCTCTTCTCCTCTGGGGAGTCATCTGTGTGGGTTGGACAGAACTTGCTCCATTCCCTGACCCCAGCTCAAAAGATGAGCCAGACCTGATCAATGAGACTCATTGCTGGACTTATTAGAACCATCACATAGTGAATTACACTCAATCCACAGAAAGAAGAGGTCTGGAGCTGCTGGTGGCCATCCAAACTGTGTGGATGGAGCCTTCTTGGGAATGAAGTCAACAGAACAAAGCAGAACCAACAGAGAAATAGTTTCTTGCTGGCACCGCTGGAGGTTTGGAATCTAACCATTGCTACTGTTAATATCACCCCTCAAACCTCCCAGTTACCTGAACCAATACATTCCATTTGTTAAAAAAAAAAAAAAGATCTTTGTCTTTGTAGTACTATCTGCCTTTTTCCTGCCTCACTTGTTAGATGTTTCTATTGTAACTGGATGCTTACTTTTAACAAATATTTTTCTGCATCTATTAAAGAAGGAATGCTTGTGTATGCTTATGTATAAGTGAAATGAATAACGGCAATAATGCAGAGAACAGGAAGGAGGAAATAGGGCTATTTTGTTATAATATGCTCCTCATACTACTTGTGTACAGTACAGTGGTATTTAAAAGTGGAACTAGATTAGTTGTAAAGGTACATTGCAAACCCTAGGCCAGTCACTAAAAAAGGGCAAAAGAAATATGCTAAGAAAGAGAAAATGGAATGATATAAAATGCTTGCTTAAAATTATAAAAGGGGGTAGCCCCGGTGGCACAGCGATTTAGCACCACCTGCAGCCCAGGGCGTGATCCTGGAGACCTGGGATCGAGTCCCACATCGGGCTCCTTGCATGGAGCCTGCTTCTCCCTCTGCCTGTGTCTCTGCCTCTCTCTCTCTCTCTCTCTCTCTCTCTCTGTGTGTGTTTCTCATGAATAAATAAATAAATAAATCTTTAAAAAAATAAAATAAAATTATAAAAGGCAGAATGTGAGTAGAAGGCAGAAATAGAGACCAAGAACAAAGGCAACAAATGGAAAAATGGTAACAAAATTAGTTAAAATATGTCAATAACTACTTTGAACATCAATGATCTTAATGTACCAATTAAAAGACAGAGATTGTCAAAGTGGATCAAAACATAAGACCCAAGCATATGTTGTTTATAAGAAACTCATTTAAATGTAAAGATATATTTGGATTAGAAATTAGTGAGTGGAGGATGTGAAGGTGATCTGGCTGCGACATCTGTCACCCCATTGATCACCAGGGTTGATTCGGCTGATCTGGTTGGCTAGGCAGGTGTCTCCTTCCTCCCTCACTGCTCCATGTGAATCCCTCCTGAAGCTGCGCGCTCCGTTGAAGAGGACGACTATACCCAATAGAGGAGGACCATTCTTTGGTCAAGCGTTTATGAGTAGCTGCGCTCCCCTGCTAGAACCTCCAAACAAGCTCTCAAGAAATTAGTGAATGGAGAAAAACATGCCATGCTAACACTAAACAAAAGAATGCAGGAATAGGTATATTAAGTTTAGACAGAGCCGACTTCAAAGCGAGGAAAGTTATCAGAGATGAAGAAGTGCACTACATAATGATAAAGGGGTCAGTCCTCCAAGAAGACATAACAACCCTTAATGTGTATGCAACTAACAACAAAGCATAGAACTATGAAAGGCAAAAATTAATAGAAATGTAGAGAGAAATGGAAGCACCCACTAGCATAGCTGGAAATTTGCCACTCCTCTATCAGAAAGGAGCTGGGCTGGCAGGCAGAAAATCATCAAGGACATAGTTGAACCCAACAACACCATGAATCAACTGGATATAATGGACATGTAGGGACTACTTCATCCAATGGCAGAACACACATTCTTCTCAGGCTCACATGGAACATTCACCAGGATAAACCATGTTCAGTACTATAAAACAGAATTTAACAAATATAAAGGAGTAGGAATCATATCATGTATGCTCTCAGGCCACAAGGGAAGTAAACTAGAAATTGATAAAAAAAAAGATTACCACTGAAAATAAAGATTAAACATTACTCTTCTAAGTAATATGAGTAAAAGTAACCTTGAGACATTTAAAAATGCTCTGAACTAAATGAAAATGAAAACACAACTAGTAACATTTGTGGGATACAGTGAAATTGTTGCTTTCAGGGTAATTTATAGTAATAAATGTATATATTAGAAAAAAATAGAAAATGAGTACATTTCTGGAACAACATAAACACTAACAATAGACTCATCAATAGATAATTTTAAAGATAAGTAATCAACCAATGAGACTAAAAGAAGGTGAATCAGTGACCAAAGATTCCTACTCTCAAGAGGTTCCAGGTACAGATGGTTTTATATGGAAGCTTCACTTCAGCAAATAGAAAAACATACAAATTGTTTCAGATACTTGAGAAGAAAAGCTATCCTGCTTATTTTATAAAGTACATTAGTCAGGTTCTGCTGTGATAATGCCACGTAACAAATAACACCTTAAAACTCAGTGATTAATGACACTGATTATTTCTTACTCATTTGTCTATGGATCACTATGCTACATATAATTATATCAGTCAATATAGAAAACATATTTAATAAAAAATGATAAAACAAGCAAACAAACCAGATATCATAGCAAACTGGCATTAGAAAATAACATGAAAAGGGATGGCTTTCAAAAACCTATAGCAAGAGTACAGGTTGCAAAACTATGGAAAACAAAACCCCAAAAACGACCCAAAAAACAAACCTATAGCAATCATTATACTCTAGGTGGAAACTATGGACTTCCTGTTAAAAACCAAGCACAAATCAAGAATGTTGGGCTTTAATGGCCTCTAGACAAATTGTCCTTGTGGTCCTCACCACAGTAGATTTGGAGGTTGAGGGATTAGGAAGTCTTTGACTGGTGGCTTTTACTTCTCCCATGAAGCATAAGGCAAAGTCATCAGCTGAAAGTATGGGAAGGGAAGATTAGCTGCCAAAGTTCAGCAAGAGAGAAAGGTACTAACTAACCGTTTCCTAGAATGGGAGAACAAACTTCTTTGGGAATCATCCAAGGATTGCCAGAAGCAGCTAAATGGCCATTGTGTTTGGTAGTCGTGAAGGTAAGGGGATACCTTTGAGCTAAAGCTTGTGATTTTTCTCACCCAATACCTAGCTGCTCAGGGGTAGAAGGCACAGTGAAATTGCTGGATTTAAGCAAGTTTGGGATTTTGCCAGATAAGTCCTGCTAAGCCCCAAGGAAGCTAAGATTGTTTGAAAGATAGTATTTATAATGATGATGGACTCTCAGCCAGGTAAAAAGGACTCTGAAGACTAAAGAAGGCTGACAGATGGTGAAGAGGTGATGGGCTCGCTGGATTATAAGTCTCAGTGAAGTTGCAGAGGGAACACAAAACCTCAGTGCTCTGTTGGCTAGAAGGCTAGAAGGTTGTGGTGAGACAGTCTGAGGCTTGTGGTTGAGTTTCAGAAATGCTGCAGTTACTGGGGCTGAAGAGGAATAGGATGACCATTGGAGTGGGGTGGCTGAGTTGGGGTGGAAGAAAGTTGGAGTTGGAGGTAGGGAGGGCAGGGAACTGAGGGAACTGGGAGATCAGAGCGTTAGATGTGGAGGCTCCATGGATGTTACTGTTTCTTAGAATGAGGTCATGAATCGGAAACGACGAGCCAACAATTGGAATCTTTAACATGAGAGGGAAGAACAGGGAGGTCAGAAGAGGGGTAGTGGGTGCAGATGGTATGGTGAGATGGGGTCAGTGTCACAGGAGCTGGGATCTGGAAGGAAGGTGAAAGTCTAAAAAGGCTTGGGAATGTGGGTGGAGGCTAAGGAAAACAGGTCTCTGAGCTCTGGAGAGGCAGGAAGCTGCCTCCACCCAGGATGGCTTCAGGGGATGAGCAGACTTCAGAGGGGGCCTAGGGCACACAGGCTGAGGGTGTGTGGGGGTTGTCAAGGTGGGTCTGAGGTGACAGAGGCCCAACGGGAAGGCTTGAGGAGGAACAAATAGCAGGGGATTGGATAAAGCTGGGCCCAGGAGTGATCAGAGCAGGAAGACCCTTGAGGACACATGTAACGGCTGAAGTACGTTGGGGATTAGCTAGTGGCTTGAGGAGAGCTCGGAGGAAAGAAAACATCTCAAACTACCATCTTGAATCCCTGGTTGGCAGTTTGGGGTTCTGGGGCGACGAGAGCCTTATCAGTCTAAATAAAAGCAGATGGTGGATGTTGAGCTGGTTTTGAGGGAGGTTCCCTCAGTGGCTCCTGAGGGAAGTTTCCAGAGGGAGGCAGCAGTGAGGGCAGGACAACTGCCTGGAGGTGAGTGTGGGTCACAGGCTCAGCTCACACTGCATCCCTTCAGACAGTTGTGGCTTCAGAGAGCAGCAGCCTCAGCGGGACATAAGTGTCTGGGCAGAGAGAACATCTATAGGAGATGGTTTGACCAGGAAGTGGTGGCTTGTCCCCTATTCCTGCTCATAAACAACAGGCTTCAAGAGTTCTGCTTTCTCGGATTGGACCCAGAGGAACCATCTCGGTGGGCTGCATGAACACTAGTTTCAAGGGGCCCCCACAGGCCAAGGCTGGCGAGCAAAGTCCCTAAGCAATGGTGGGTGCCAGCTCTTCACCAGGTCCTGAAGATCGGCTGAGGGGTTTCTCCTTCCACACCCTTCTGAGGTACCTCCCTCGCGTCCCACGAGGAGCCACCCTGGGCATGGTTGGCATCTTTTCCCCACCAAGCGACCCTGTGAGGTAGGGGTGAGGGTCTCTACGTTGCCGATGCAAGCAGCTTGCTCAGTGTCCTCTAGCAAGTGGCAGATCCCTGAGACCTCGGAACCTGTGCTCCTTTTGTGGCATCTCCCTGTCTCCCATTCAGTTCCTCATGCATTTAGGGGGCACCTGCCACGGCAGTCCTGCAGCTAGAAATTCAAGACACACTAGACACCTGAGGAGAGTTTCACAGCCTGCTTGTGTATCAGATCACCTTTGAAACCCCCCCCCCCCGTCGCTGCCCACCCACCTCAGATCTGATTTCAAAAGTTGAGGGATGGAGCCCAAGAGTCCCCATTTTTACTTAAACAATATTCAAAAATGGTAATTTTAGTTATCATTTGTGTGGGGCCCTCTTGGGAGGAGACTGGTTTCCCTTTCTAGGCAGGCAAGAGAAGTGGGGTGATCTAGCTTCGGTCACGGGCAGCTGGACTCTGCCTGAGGTATCCCTGCATATCTTCTATCCACCATCTCCTCCAGGGTATCTGAAACTCCACAGTCAGAGATTTCTTTCTTGGGATTGGGTTTCATCTCCAGCTAAAATGCAAATCCCTCTGGAGGAGTGGGGGAAGCACATCAACTATTACAGGTTGAATCTGGGTAAGTTTGTCATGTCAATGCATTGGGAGAGCAAACAACAAGGAAAATAAATACTTATTCAGGACTGTTTTTTTCTTAGGTCTCAGCCCAGGCAAGTAACGGTGAGAAAACCAGACTGGGATCTGTCCTCTGGGAGCATCTAGAAGAGAAGCCAAGAGGAAAGGGGAGCAGGTCTAAAGGCAGTTCCCTGGCCTGGAGGGATAGGCCTGGCCAGGGTGGGTGGGGGGAACAAGAACACACAGGAGATCAGAGGGTGCAGAAGCAAGGATGGCTCAATCACTAGACCAGCTATAGGGGCAGGAGGTGAGGGAGACCTGGGGAGGTGGCTCTGGAGTGGGGGCATGATGGATGAAGCTCTCCCCTTGACCTAGGGGTATCAGGGAAGGCATCCTGGAGGATTTTGATGACAGTGTGAAAGAAAAATCTGGTGCACCAAAGGGTGGCTATGAAATGAAAGGCACGGGGTGACAGCAAGAGCACAGGTACCTGTCTGTGCAGAGGACCATCCATTTGGGGGATGGGGCTGGCCAGGGGGTGAGACCCAGGCCTTGCTGGGCTGTGCTGAGGCTGGGCTCTGGACATAGTCCCCATTCTTTGTTAGTTGTGCTTCCTTGCACTGCTTCAGCAGCAGTGGGAGAGGCGGGTGGAGGGCAGGATCGACGTGTCACTGCACCTGCAGACCTGGGGTACTGCCCTTGCCAGGCCTTCTCTGCCCACCTTCCCACCAAGAAATCTGCCCAGAGGCCTGGAGGGGAGGAAAAAATGATCCCTTCTACTCTTTTAGATTCTGTGTCTGGTCTACGAATTTAATTAACATAAGATGACCAGGAGGGGAAAAAAAAAACAATTTAAATTACATAGGCATGTACAGTCAGGAGCCCCACAGAGATAGGAGACTCAAAAGGTGACCAGCCAGCTGCAGCTTATAGGCCCTCCTGAGTAAGGAAGGAGCAGAGGGTGAGGAGGCGACGCAGGGGAAAGGCAGAGCACGGAGTATAAGGAAAGATAGTCGCCCAGCTCTCCAGATCAATCTCCCAGGGGAAAAGCTCTCACTGGCAGAGGTTCCCTTCCTAGCACTGAGAGGGAGACACCGGGACAAATGGTGCTTTCCTTTCTCAGCGTGAATTTCCCTAGAAGAGGGTGAGTCTACTGTGTTTTCGGAGCTTCTCCTGCATCTACACTTTCTCAGAATAAGCAGCTCAAAATGCTCCGTATGCCAGAGAGGCATATTTGGGGTGGCCAGTTCTGCTCTCCTCAGGCCTCTTTCCCCTCCCGCTGCCCATTGCACGGAACAATTTCTACAGAATAGACAGGGGTTTTAAAAGCCATAATTAATCTGGATGGAAGGAGGGGTTATTCCCCGTGTGCGATGCCCGAGAGCCTCTAACTGCAGCCGAGGACCTGGCCTGCTCTTGCAGGGCATCTTCCTCTCAGAGGCAGCTGGGGACCATGGTGCCACTCTGGGCAAAATAAAAAGGCAGATTAAAAGAATTACAACCTTAACACACACACACACACACACACACACACACACACACAATTGAAAAAGAAAAGCCCAAGAACAACAGGAAGCTGAACAGGAAGTTCCCATAGAAGATGAAAATATTTGAGAGTCATGCTGAGTGCAGAGGCCGAGGGCAGAGGGGATTGCAGGGATACACGGCTGCGGAGGTGGTGGGCCCTGCCACCCTGGCCTGTAGCAGGATGCCTCTGGACCCGCTGGCCAGGCCCTGCCCACTCCCAGGGCCCCTTAATTGGCACCTGCACACACAGATCTGCATACACACGACAACTTTCACATGTGCTCACTCAGATATGCCTGTGCAAGCTCATGCACACACATGCCCGTGCCAACTAACATGTGTGCATGGTGAACCTATTGATGCACCTAAATGCAAGATAACAGATACTCAGAGACACTTTGTGTGCAAAACTGTAAAGAAAGTGAAAGTTAGACTATAGGCCCTTCGTCTCACTCACTGTGTGTGGCTGCCTCCTTCCCAGGCATCCAGGCATCTGAGGTGTTTGGGGGCTGAGAGGTTTCTCACTGGCAGGCTCCCCCTCACCCCCCAGGGCGGCTCTAACCTTCAAGACCTATACATCTCAAGATCCTTTTATTCTCTTAAAAATTAGGAGGATCCCAATGAGCCTTTATTAATGTGGGTTACATCTATCAATATAGTGGCATTGTTTTCTACTTCTACAAATCTCTTCCATGTGCAGCTGTATAGAGGATGGCTGGATTCTCACAGAAGCTTCCTCATGAAATCTCTTTTGGGTGAGGTATATGAAGATGATCCAGTACCACAGAGATATATTGGAAAAGAGAGAGCCTCATGGATCCCGTTAGGCAGCATCTGACCTGTCTCCCAATGCCCCCTGCCCCCTGATCTTCATGCCCTTGTGGAATCCCATCCACGTGGGTGTGGGCTGGACCTGGTGACTTGCTTCTAAGGAATATGTACAGCAAAAGTGGTGGGATGTCACCTTGAAGATGACATCACAAAGACTGTAGCTTCCACCTTGAGTCCCCTCTCTTGCTCTCTCGCTCGGGGGAAAGTGAGCTGTGATGGTGCAAGGTGCACTGTGGGGAGGCCCAGCCAGCAAGGAACTGAAGGAGGCCTCTGGCCAATATCCTGAGTGATGAGCTGAGGCCCGTCCACAGCTGCGGCGGTGATTTAGGAGCAGGCCCTCCCCTAGGTGAGCCGTCAGATGAGACTGCAGCCCCAGCTGCCACCTTGACTGGTTGGAGATGCTGAGGAGAAGCTTCCAGCTAAGCCATGCCTGCATTCCTGACCTACTGGGAGTTACTGTGAGGTAACGTCTGTGGTTTTAAGCTGCTGAGTTCTGAGGTGTTTGAGGACACAGCGACAGATTACTCATAGGTCAGACCTCATGGAAAGGTCTTGGAGACCACAGGAGTCCTCAGACCTCACCTCCTCTAGACCCATCTATCTTCACCTGCCCTGGGAGACTTCCCCATCAGTATCTGTTGTTCTTTCACCGTCCTGCTCTCATCTGATATGGGAAGATGGCTGGTAAAGGAAGCAGGCCTGTGTGGGGGGCTAGGGACAGGTTACGTGCAGGTGAGGTGCAGGGCAGTGCCTGCACGTGAGGTTGCTGCTCCTGATGGTGGACTTCCGGGCATTGTGCAGCTATTAAGGGGTGAATTTATTAATTCAGCTAATAATGGGAGAATGGCGGCAGGTTTCTAAATAGTGGTTTGTTCCCCTCACAGCCAGTCTCCACTCTGCCCACTGCCATCCCTGTGCCCTTTGGGGAATCAGACTGTGAGCTTGAAGCTCCTGTTCTCTGGGTGGTCTCCATCCCTAATTATCCTGTTTCCTCTACCATTTGGGTCACCACAAGGACAGCCAGAGTCCAGAACTGCTGGTGTCGCAGCTCTTTTCAGATGGAAAAGCTGAGGCAGGAAGAAATATTAGTGGTATCTAGTCAGGGACCCACCATCTATGATGGAACCCAAAAACCAATGTTCAAATGGACGAGGGATTCCCTAAACCCCCATCTACTGCATAGAACCAGAAATGCCTGATCCCTTATAGCCTATCAACACTGACAGTGATGCCTCACATTCTAGACTGCTTCGGGCTTTCCTCAGTGGCATGCACCATGGAGGATGGGAACCTCAGAGACCATCTGGGCATGCCTTCCTACTGCAGAGGAACCCATGGAGCCCCCGACCCAGGAGGTGATGGTACCAATCCAACATCACCCAGCACACTGGAGGCAGTGACAGCACTGGAGTTTCCGACAAGGCTCCTACCACCCTCTCCCCTCCTCCAAATCTGAATAGAGCTTCATGTATGAGGCCTACCTCCCCCCACAGGCTGTAGGTTTGGGCAGGCTGTGCTGGGCTCATAGCACTTAGCACTCAGTAGAAGCTCAATAAATGTCTGAATGGATAAGGAGCCTGGCAAGCACTTGAGTTTGGTCCGTGGCCAGGATTAGGAAGTGAAGCTGTGGTTAGTACTAAAGGTTAGTTTCTGACAAGGTCAAGTTTAGAGGGTTAGTGTGTAGCCAGGATGAGGAAGTGAACCATAGGAAAGGACCAGGAAGTCAGGCTTTGTCGGGAGCCAACCAATATCTGACAGGGATTAGAAGTCAGTAGGGTGGGAGTGGTGAGAGGTCAGCCTCCGTCTCTAGTTAGAGGCTAATTAGCCTCTCTGGTGCTTCTTGTAGTATTCCCGGCATCCCGAGGGCTCTGGCCTAGTCCAGAATGACCTGTATCCTGCGCAGGGGATGGAGTCAGCTCGGGTGCCAGGACAGAGGGGCTGGTGAGAGGCACCGAGGATCTCACTCTCCGGGCTGGGGGCTGGGTGGCCTTGTGTCTGTGCTCAGCAACTGGCCAGGGACACAGACCCTTCTCGAAGAGACTTCAGACCCTTGGAGGCATTTCCTGTTTTCCAGTGAACTGAAAACTGGCTTCCTGCTTAGAATAGTCCATAGGGAGGGGTTTTTTGGCTGGTGGTGGGAGGGGTGTCTGAGGGTGGAGGATGCAGGCTGTGCCGGCCTCAAGGACCAGCTCTCCGGACCCTGCTGGGAGGAGGTGGCATGGGGAAGAGGGGTGGGGCAGGAGAGAAGGAATTCCCAGAGGCCTCTGCCTGTTTCCTGGCCAGGCCTCAGCGCTCACATTCAAAGCTTTTTGAGGGAGCAACACAAATCGAATTCCACCAAACAATTGTATCTTTTCACACGGAGGTGACATTTCTCTGGGAAAAAAAGCAAAAATCCTGCAGGACCTGTGTGGGGGCAGTGACCAGGTGCCCCATGGGTAGAGCCGGGCCTTTGGCACCAACTAGACGCAGATACAAATCGCAGGCTTGGGTCTGGCGTCTGCAGGGGCCTGCTTGTGTGGTTTGGACGACTTCCTGACCTCTCTGAGCCTCAGAGCCCTCATTCCTCAAGCTGGGGACCTAAACAGCACCTCCCGGGGGGCACAGTGCCCGCCTGGCCCTTGGCAGGCGCACCGGAAGCCAGCCTCCCTCCCTCCAACAGAGCACAGCCATGAGAAGGGTGCTTGGGCGACAGGGCGAGCCATATCTGTTCCCACAGCAATCCAGTTTGCTCCCCTGCAGCCCAAATGCTCCCAGCTGCTGCTGCTGCCTCTTCCCAGACCCCCGCACCCTCCCCGCACCTCCTTTCCACACCTGCAGGTGCACCAGCTCCCCACCCTGCTCCAGGAGCTCCTCATTGCCTCAGTGGGTGGTGATAGGATTTAGGAGGACAGACCTTCCTCCTTGGCCCCACCCACCTTGCCTTTGGCTGTGTTTATCCCCACTAGGCTAGACTCCTCCCCTGCCAAGGATCACCCAGGAGACCCCTACTCTACCCCAGAGTCCACACAAGATTAAACACCTCCATGCACATCTTGGGTGGGCCATTTTGGCAAGGACATTAGCATGGACCACAGTTTTTAAGGAGGGTTGGCCAGGACCAGGTCTTCTGATCCTACCCCCATGGTGGGCCCAAACTCACGGGGCGCTAAGTGGGAGGGCTGTAGGGGAAGATGGGGGAGGGGTGTCCAGCTTCACCCCTGCTTTGGTTTCATCCGCTGCCTTTTGTGTTACCACTGTCACCTCTTAAGGAGCAGAACCCACTAGGATGGGTCCTCAGGAGTGGATCCCCTTAGTGTAGCTAGAAGCCCTGGAGGTGGTAAGCACTAAGTCACGGAGGCTTATGCAGGTGTTTTGTCTTTTTTTTTTTTAAGTAATCTTTTAAGTTTTTTTTATATTTAAATTTTTTAAAGATTTTATTTATTTATTCGAGAGAGAGAGAGAGAGAGAGAGAGAGAGAGAGAGAGAGAGGCAGAGACACAGGCAGAGGGAGAAGCAGGCTCCATGCAGGGAGCCTGACTTGGGACTCGACCCCAGGTCTCCAGGATCAGGCCCTGGGCTGAAGGTGGCGCTAAACCACTGGGCCACTGGGGCTGCCCTATGCAGGTGTTTTGGTCAAGGGACTGTCGGGACAAGCACATACTACTAACAGTACCTGGGCTTTAACTTAAAAAAAAAAATTAGCCCTACAATCTGGACCTCCATTCGTACTCTTGCTTCAAACGTTAGCGGAGGCCTTGACCTTCTTACACATTATACAATACACTTAATGGTCACATTTATTGCTTATAGCCTGTCAAGGCTCTGCCCCCACATAAGTTCTGTGTCAGGGCACCAATTTTCTATTCTTTTTTTTTTTTAATATTTTATTTATTCATGAGAGACACACACAGAGAGAGACAGAGAGAGACAGAGAGAGAGAGACAGAGACATAGGTAGAGGGAGAAGCAGGCTCTGTGCAGGGAACCTGATGTGGGACTCGATCCTGTGACTCCAGGATCATGCCCTGGGCCGGGCCGAAGGCAGGCACGAAACCGCTGAGCCACCCAGGGACCCCCCCCAGGGCACCAATTTTCATCTGTTTGGTTTGCAGATGTTCTAGATGAATGGCTGGCACATGGTAGGAACTCTATGAGTATTTGTGGAATACATTTGTGGAATAAATGAGTAAACGAACAGTGCTGTGTTATCTGACCTGGCCTGTCACTGGGTCTGACAGTTGGGGCCATCATCGGTAGAATGGGCTTATTACAAACAAAACAGTTTCACAGAGTCGTAAGGACTAAGTAAGTTACATAATTTCTGACTTCTCAGTTTCCTTCTCTGTAAAAGGGGGATAAATGGAGTGTTAATTACCATATGAACGATCAACCATCTAAATCATTTGATTTTTGTGAGGCTTAAATGGGTTACTTACGTTTAGTGCCTAACACGGTGTCTGGAACAAAGAAGGATGATTCATGTTAAATTTAAATATTTAACAACCCAAAGAAGGAAGCATAAATGGTGAGATTCTGGAACCGGTGCCCAGCAAAGGGCCCCCTCAGAGCCTAGAGGGCAGTGGGTGGCCAACTGCTCCCCCGTGCAGAAGGCCTGAGAAGCAGTAAGGTTTATAACAGTTTACTCTGCATTTGGGTTCTAGAACTGAGGCTGACCTGACCTCAGTCCTCAGGCAGCCATGACCGGATCTGATCAGGGTGGGCAGGGAAACATGATCTCTCCTGTCATCCATAAAGACAGCCTTCTACTGAGGGCAGGGCTGGGCTCTCTGAGAGACTGTCCCACCTGCAGAGACCGTCAAGCCACTTGGAAGGATTCCAGCGACCCTGACAATCTCATGTTGAAAAATGAAGTTGCAGCATTGCCCTGGGACTCCGGTCCCCCACCCGGGCCTTTCCATGCTACTCCAAGCTGAGTGTGGGTCTGGTACTTTGCTGTAAGCATCTTTGTCATTGACATCTTTGCTGCAAGCATTTTTTGCCACATGACTAGTGAGCCATAAGACCATTTTGCTGTAAAAGATTAAAAAAAAATAACGGGTAGATGGTTTAGTTTTGTTTCTTCATTAATGCAATGTGCCCATTTTTATATTATTATTACTTTTTAAAAGATTTATTTATTTATTCTTGAGGGACACGGAGAGAAAGATAGGCAGAGACGTAGGCAGAGGGAGAAGCAGGCTTCATGCAGGGAGCCCAATGTGGGACTCGATCCCAGGACCCTGGGATCACGCCCTGAGCCGAAGGCAGACGCTCAACCACTGAGCCACCCTGGTGACCCTATTTTTATATTCTATAAATCTTTGCCTTCATGATGGTCTATACAGCTACACAGAGTGTTGAACCCACATTTCCCATAGATCTTTGGGTCTCTGGCAACGGGCACATGACAATACGCCAAGAGCAAAGCGGTGTAAGAGGCCTTCACAGCTCTACACAAAGCTCAGTTACAAAGATGGATCCTAGTACTTGGAAACACATACCTCTCTCAGCAAAGGAAGACATTGCAGTGAAGAAAGAAAAAGTGAGACACCCAATTAGGAGACAAATCTACCAGTGCGTGCACACACATATAGCATCCTGATATTGGGATGGAAAGGCTTTGAAGACAAGTACTTTTGTACAATCCACAAAATAAAATCAGTTATTTGAACAGTGTTGCCATGAATCTACACATTTTGAATGTATTCAAATATTTTGAATTTCACTGAAAAGTCTTTTTAATGTTTTTATTCACTTTTCACTTTTTATGATGTCCTCTTTCATGAAAGTCTCTCTTCTATTTTTCATGATGTTTGTCTTTTACAGCAAAATTGCCTCATGGCTAATTAAGTTATGGGGTGAAGATGCTCGCAGCAAAGTTGCTGACTACCAAGCTGCCTGAACCAGCTGACTGGCCACCTGGAAGGCCCTTCTCTGCCTTTTGTCTGCTCACAGCCTTGTCATCCTTCAGTGCCCTCACCATTGCCTCCTCCAGGAAGCCTGCCTAGATAACACAAACCTAAACCCCTTCTCTGGACTTCCCTGGAGTCATCTATAGAGCTTATCTTTGTCCCTCGTTTGCCTTATGCTGCTCTTCTGCATAGGCCAATCCCATCTTCCATTGGTTGTAGGTTCCCTGAGCGCCGAGACCTTGTCTTCAGTTGTCCACCCTGCTCCTTCTCTGCCCCAGAGACAGTTCTTCACTGGTGGGGTGGGGTGTGTTGGTGCCCCAGGAGAGCCGAGGGCAGGCCATCTGGACGATGAGGGAAAAACCAAGCGGAGTGAGGACAGGACAGCAGTCATCAGCAGACCAGGCCACACTGCCCGCGGTGCAGGCTGGGCTGTGACCAGAGCGCCTTGGGGAAGAGAAAGGATAGCAACAGTTCTAGATGCTGTGCTTTGGAACCTTTTATCTCACGGCCCTTTCGCAAGAGGACTTTGAGGTAGTAGGTCTTGTTATCACCATTTGATGACTGTGGAAACAGGTTTGGAAGGGCATGGTTGCCTGCCCAAGCGGAAGACGCTACAGCTGACCCTCTTGAGGTGGGCTCCCTGAACAGGTTTTTGTGATGCGTTTCCCTGGGTTCTTTTTGGTGATCTCAGTAGCTGCCAAAGGGGGAGGCTTAGTGGCTCCTTAATGACCTCGCAGACCCTGTTCTGAGACACATGGACATTTTATTAGCAAGCAGGCACAGAAGAGTATTGTGGCCGTTCAGCAAGTTCCATGAAGTTCCAGCTCTGTCAGCCGGGGTGTTTCCAATAGTGCCTTGAAGAAGAGGTTCCCTCAGGTCAAATGTGACCCTGTGCCAGCCACAGACTAGGTTGCTGTAGGAGTTAGGTAACCAAGGCTCCGCTAGGACAGCCAGGGGACACGGGCAGCTAACGGGATCCACCTGGGGTGCCATCCCCTATGGTGAAAGACAAAAGTCATCCTAGGGGGGTTTTGGCGTGTGACAATTTTTTATCGACATATCATACACTTAGAAGTACACCAATCAGAAGGGTACAGCTCAGTGAATTATCACAAAGTGATCAGAGCTGTTTGGCAGCTCCCACTCAGAAAAACAAAATTTAACCTGCATCCCAGAAGGTCTTTGGTGGCCCCTCCTACTCACTATGACCCCTGCCCACAAGGGCAACCACTAGCCTGAATTCTAGCAGCACAGATGATCTGTTTTGCTACTCTATGCAAATGGAATCATACAGTCTGCCTTTCTTTGTGCCTGGCTTCGTAAACTCTACATTACGTCGTCAGATTCATCTATGGTGCTGCACGTAGTTATAAATGATTCATGGCTCTCCAGTGTTCAACTGTGCAAATACTCCACAATTGATTTCTTATTCTATAGTTGATAGACTTTTCTGTTGAGTCAAGGGTAGTCATGTTTGGCTTTAGTAGTCTTTTTAGTAGCAAAAAATTTTCAAAGCAGTTGTAGCATTTTATACTCAAACCAGAAATACCGAAAGTTCCAAATGTTCCATATCCTTACTGAAACTTGATAATGTCTGCCTTTTTTTTAAAGATTTTATTTATTTATTCATCCACACACACACACACACACACACACACACACAGAGGCAGAGACACCGGCAGAGGGAGAAGCAGGCCCCATGCAGGGAGCCCAATGCGGGACTTGATCCCAGGTCTCCAGGATCACACCCCCAGCTGAAGGCAGGTGCTAAACCGCTGGGCCACTGGGGCTGCCCAATGTCTGCCTTTTTGATTTAGTTATTCTGGCAGGCGTGAGGTGGCATTGCACTGATTTAAGTTTGCACTGCCAGGATCAGTAGGGAAGTAGAAGGCTATTTCTTACATTGTGTTTCTTGTTTTTAAATGTGGAGATTTGTCCTTAAATATCTTTGCCCATCTGTTATCTCAAATATCACCAACGTCACCTTTCTAACATTCTTTATGCTAGTTAACAAGCCACCATTTTCCTTGAGAAAATATTTTCCTGGAATCCTTTATGCTAGTGACAAAACCTCCAGGTGTTGATGGGAGATAAGAGAGAGCAGAAGCACTTGTAGCAGGCTTCTGAAAACCAAAATAGAACAAAAAAAAGAGAACCACCACTATTTGATCAGCTGTCCATCCCTGGAGGAGATACTGACTGGCACAGCTGTCCCATCCTTCAGGTATTGCTTACAACCAATGTACCATAAGTGTAGTATCATCGCTGAGGCTAAAGGGCTGTTAAGTAAGAAACAGATTTCATAATATGGCGTCTAAGTCTTCTTTCCACTCCATCTCTCTGCCATCGCAAGCACTATGACAACGCATGTCACGTGGCTCAGTCATCTTATCCCATGGGGATCTTCAGGCTGCTGCTAACCCAAGCACTGGACTCTCTTCAGGTACAAGGAAATGGAGAAGGAGCAATGTGCTCATTGATTCTATGAGGAATCTCTTTGATTGGCAGTTTCTCAGTTCAAGGGCAAAGCCACTCAAACAGGCTTCCCTGAAGCAGCTCTAGAAGTCATCTAAGCCTTGCCAGGAACCTATGTCCATGGCTTCCAGGGACAGATCTACCAGTGCGTGGCTTTCTCTCCTGGAACGTGGCTGGGGGTGGGGACAGAGGTTCCAAACCAGGGATGCTGATCAGCAATTGACCTTTCTTATAGCTTCAATGTGATTTATGGAGTAGATAGATTTGGGAGGATGAGTTTCTTCACCTCCAGGACTTTGGAGCTGTCCCTTATGGGTCACCAGGCGAGGAAGGTGTAGGCTGGCCAGATTTCATTCAGTGACATGCTTGGAGAAGACTTCTGACTTTCCTAGAACAGTTCCTTTTATTTAATCAGACAAGCTGGCAAGATGTCTGCTTTTCCTTGGTCACTTACCTAGACACTTGCCTGAATCAGGGAAGAAAACATATATATATATATATATATATATATATATATATATATATATATATATATATATATATATAAACTTTCTTGTTGAGCAAGTCTGGAGATCCCTGCTACATTTCCAGGCAGGCAGGAGACATTGCAGAGGGGAAACTGAGAGTACATTCAGGATGACATACCACAGTCATTGTCAGGCTTATGAGGAAGCACTTTTGAGGGCTGAAAGGGTGGCATGTTGACCATCCCTTCACTGGAGGATGACAAACAGCAAAACTGCAATCACTTCCATGACTCTTAAGGAAGACAAAGCTTAGGCTAGTTGGCAATTTTCAGTGTACTCAAGAGTGTACTTTTGAGTTCAAATATTCTTGAAAACTCTGTGTTGGAGAAAGAAGAGGAGGAGACTTGTAGATGCGGCAGCACGACAGGAGTGGAGGGTCAGAAAGGCACAAAGGAGGAACCGGAGAGCCCAGGAGCCACCATGATGACCACAGACACTGCCAAGCAAGGGAGGCAGACCTGACCTAACACCCGGAGCCCCAGGGGTCAGCTGTGCTCCAGGCCCAGCCTGCAAGGGGTTCCAGTCTAGGAGGAGTTTCCTGGACACCAAAGGCCTGAGTTCTTCAAGCTTGACAAGGCTTGAATGGGCACTGGCTTCAGTGTTTGCTTCTCTAGAAAGACAAAAAATGAGGGTGCTGCCTGCTTTACTTGTCTGTTTTCCAGCACTCCCAGGCAGATGGGGGTGGTTTTGCTCCACACCCAGACGGCCCAGAGCCACATCTGATCTACTCAGGCCCCCTCCATCCCTGGGGTGGTAGACCAGAAGCTTAGAGGCAAGGCTTGGGCAAGCCATTATGGCCACTTGTACCTTTTGTGCATCTTCAAAGGGCAAGGGGAAAGCTGAAACCATGTCTAGGTTTTGGAATCTGGAATCTCTAGCATACAGAGGGCACAAAAATCCATTGGTGCTACCCTGCCCCTCACAAAGGAGATAAAAATGCTCACTGGAGCCCAGATATAAGATTTAACGCCATTGTATTTATTAGGTTCTGAAACAATACACATTCACATCCTTTTGAATACAGTACATTTGGCACAATAATGTTTACAATGAAATAACACTAATGAATGGCAAGAGATTAAAATTACATCCAGAAAGGAAAAAAAATGTACAAATAAAGCATCACAATACAAAAAAAAACCCTAAGATTGAATACATTTTATATTTAGCCAGAATTATTTTGCACATAATTTAAAAAGAGGTAATTTTTTAGCCTTTTTTTTTTTTAAAGCAAGAATGCATTTTTTTTTTCACCTTTGGAGGAAAAAAATGATGTTTCCACTTCACAAAGTCCATAATGAGAGAACACAGGAGAACAGCTATCCTTCATATATTTTTTTGGCATTTTTTTTTTTTTGCACTCAAGAGCTGGATAGATTAGAAAGAAATGTAACAGTGCGTCCGCTTCCTAACCCTTGTGAAAACTGAAAGGAAACAATGAATACTCAAGGAACACACAAGCTTTTTTCTATAGACGACATGGGATTTGAACCTGCCCGTGTGAGAACTTGATCAGCTCTGGCCCCGAGCAGGAGGTGTCCCAGCCAGCCCAGCTTTGGTGCCGAAAGGGGGCATCTCCGGGCCAGGCACCCCGCGAGTGAACACCTGGAGCTGCCGGGTGGAATGTATTGTTTGACTTTCCAGCAAAAATGCCAGTTGTCCTGTAGGAAGGGCCCAAGTGCTGCTGACAAGGGAACACCCCCGAGGCCTTGATGCAGGCCACTTGGCGTTGCAGTTAGAGCTTGGTTGTTCCAAGTTCCTCATGGTGAAGGAAGGAGAGGAAAAACAGAGCAGTAGTGATGCATGAGTATGACGGGCAGTATTGTCATGTCTTCTTAAAAAATGAGATGATGCCACCATGAAGATGTTTCTGTGCTTGTACTCAACTCCAGAAGATAGTCTCTCCCCAGTATGTCAAGTTACCGAAGATAAATTAAGTTAATCTACTGTTCTTCATCACTTCACTGGTACGCCAAACACACAGATTGATATAATATTTGAAATTATCATAGGAACAGATAATAATTACACCTGAGTTTTTAAAAAATTAAAAACAAAAGAGAACTGAATGTCATCGTTAGTAACAAAGGCTATGACCAGCCAGATGCAAATATGGACACCAGCTTTCTATGGGCTCGAGCCAGTCACCGTCCAAGCTTTGAAACCACCATCAGAAACATTCCTTTCTCTTCCCCATCTCTATCAGGGCATAATAGAGCACAGGAGAACCAGATGTGAGATTTAATTAGCTTAATATATGTTTACATCTTTTGAAATAACCCAAAATGAAATAAACAACACAAAGGACTCCTCCCCACCCTCCAGAAAGAAAGAAACACACCTTATCTCTCGGTAACTTGAACCAATACGCTTACAGAGTATTGCACCTGGACATTATTATAATTATTCTTTCATAGACTAAAGTTTTATAATATGCCTGAACATGCAGCAGTTGATACCTCTAAATTCAATGAATTAATTCCACAGGCCTTGCAGCAAACACTATATACAAAAAATCTCAAATGTACAAAGGGCAAAAAGCTTCATTAGTGCCACTTTGCCACTCACAAGTATATATATTTAGGGGCAGCTGGGAAATCCACGTGCAACAGTTGGAATGGATTCCATTCCCTGCTAAATCAGTTCAGTAAAATAGATAATCAAATGACCTCTGGGAAACATATACACAAAGCCACAGAGAACCCTTGGAAATCAAAGAATGTAACACTGTTAGCATATCTACAGGAGGTAACATCACATCCATTAAATAGTGTCCACATGAGTTGCCACCGCTGGTCGCACAGAAACACGACTCCAAGTACATCGGGCCACATTGTCAGTTTTCAGACAAGTTGCTCTTCTGTCTCTGGACACCCTCCACATAACCCACGTTTAGCCTCATTCTGCTTGTCTCAAAAGCAGATATTTCATATTTCACTTTACACGTGTAATGTCTAAAAACCACGACACAGTAGTACTACCATTTTCGTAGAAGTGCGCAAAAAGAACACACCGTTGCGGGAAATAAATAGAGCATCTGCTGGGAGCATAGAATGAAACTGGAAGGAGAATTTGGGAGTGAGTTTCACTAGAACTTCAGGGTCTGGGCCATCGCTGGGGTGGCCTCTGTGTTTAGGCAGAACTTGAAGAATGAGGAACACTACTAGTTTCCTTCTCTCTCAATTCTTCCGGCCCCCAAGTGCCATGAAAGCATTAATAGCATGAACCTTGGACAGTTGGTTTCTCATTGTATATTAGCCCTTTAATATCTACCTGCATTAATATTGGAATTTATATCTTTTGGCCAATCAGAAAGCCAATTCACGAATAGATTTTTCAAATGTTAATCGAGTTCAAAAGCAAATTTCTTTTTCTATAAAGAGTGGTTTCTTCCATGAGATCCGTGCTCTCACAACTTTGGCATGGCCCAAAGCTAAAACCAGAGCAAGCAAGAACGAGCCATTCCAAGGTAGCCAACCTGTGCACCTCGAGGCCTGTCTCCTTCACAGCAGGTCCCGACGGCACCCACCCCCCAAGCTGGAGAAGCACCCGTCTCTCCCGGACAGAAGGGCAGAGGGTGGCAGGCGGGGGAAGGAAGGACGAAGAAGTGAGAGTTGTCGGGACCCTCGATCCAATTGCAGAGCCAGGGTCTTCTTATTTGCTTTTTTTTCATGTGGGTTGCTCTTTGAAGTAAAAGAACTGAAGTTGTGTCACTGCTGGGGGCCCCCGAGGAATGGAGACAGGCTTGCCGATGGACCAAGCACGCGGTGTGTCCAGCTGGCTACCGACCCTGCACACTTCTGCACTACCGGTGAGATAAGAACCAAGAGTTCCTCTGGTCCCCGGGTAGAAGAGGGAGGAGCCAGCCTGGGGTAAGGGAACGCAATAAATAGAGGGCAGACGAGGGACTTGGGCTCTGGAGAACAGGAGAAGCAGTTCAAGGCCTTCTGAGCCTCCAGAAATAGGACTCTCCTCGGCACCCCTTCCTGCAGCATCACCAAAGTCCACCTGGAGCAGCTTCTTAGGGCATCAGGTCTTCACCGAAGTAGGAGAAGCCTTTGAATTCCTCCTGGTTGATCTGCTTCACAATTGCTTCATCCACAAGCGTGAGTACTGGCTCTTCCCGGGTAAAGTCTTGGTCAAAGTTATTGACGTCTCTTTTGGTTTTCTGCGAGAAGAAAAGAGAAAGCACTGACTCCAGGCTGACCTTCCTCCCCACGGCCCCCCACGGGGAGTGGGCATCACACTGACCAGCCTCTCACCAAAGCAGGCCGCTAGCTACTGAGAGCAGACGCAGGGCTGCTCCGATGAGGTCACGATGGATGGCCCCAGGACCAGGAGGTGGCAGAGGACTTGGAAAGGAAGAATGAGTCCAGGTGAGAGGGAAGAAGGGGTGAGAGGGGATGATGGAAAAGCAGGGAAGTGGGATTCCCACAGACTGTTGTGTGGGGGGTAGCGTGCGTGTGTCTGGGAGAGTGGGATGCGTAGTTCTGATCTCACACTTCCCCTCCTAGTCTAACCCTCTGGCTCCATCGAGACCTCCATCCCTGTGACCCAGGGAACAAACTCGAATCAACCTCCCACAGAGTCTCCAGGGCTCTTTCTTCTCTAGAGGTAGACCTCCATAAACTTCCCAGGTCTGCTCCATGTGACATCCTCTCTGTAAGGAGGAGGATGGAGGGGGGAGGGGAGGCCATCTTCTGGGAGGCCTGTCTCCATCCCTACCTGCACCCACTAAGAGCCTTATTTTCAACTCCTACATTATTTCTATGATTACGCTCAACATGCTGACTTGCAATGAGTTGTGTGTGTTTGTCTTGACCTAGAGCTCCCTACAGGCAGGGCTCTTAGCTTATTCAGCCTTGGGTTCCCAACAATAAGCATCTACCATTGGACACGTGAGAAACAAATCCCACCACTGACTCCCCAGCTCAGAAGGACCCATACCCAGTTGGAGGCCCAAGTTCCCAAAGTAGGGCTTGTGGTCCATGGCGGGTGGAGGGCAGCAACCAAACAAATCCTGGTTTGGGGAGAGAATCTGAGAGCGTAAATGATGCTCTCCACCTCCCGGGACTTCCAGTGGATTTGGGAGCCAGTGTTCCTGTCTAGAACATACCCTGCAATAGTTATGAAAACTTTCACGGAGAAGTCAGGACTTGGCTGGGACTTGAAGAATGAGTTACAGTTGTGTTGGCAGAGATGGGACGAGGTCACCTGGGCAGGGGGATGGGGCAAAGGTGGGGGGTGGGGCAGGACCACGGGAGATGTGGAGCAGTACAAGGGGGTCAGCCAGCTGCTTGGGGCAGAGCCGGGCATGGGGATGGAGGGAGACACGGTGAGTCCAGCTGCAGGGGCCTCTAGTGCCAGCTCCCCGGCCCGCAGGACATGGCTCAATGCCCAGGGGCTTGCAGGAGCTCCTGCCGTACTCTTCCAGGCACTGCTTAACTGGTGTTACCAGGATTAGTGACCAGGGTGACAGAGTAAATCTTAGTGGAAAGATTAGCATTATTATTTGTAGGAAGAATAATATTAATATATGCTTTGTTCTGTGGAAACTAGTGACCTAAAAGATGTTAATAATTAGTCTGTGAAAAAAAAGTGGTTTTGAGACAAAGCTATTTTTGCACCCAGCTCTTGGAGATTTGCCACCTATGCTGGTGGATTAAAGCCTCTGAGACGTCCTAGAGTCAAGAAACCTGGTTCACTTTGCTTAGGACAGCCTTCCTCAAACGTGACAGGAAACTTTTTTTTTTTTCCTTCCTTTTCTCTTTTTCCTGAATAGCTTCTCCACACCTCCCTCAGGAGCAGCATTCTGCAGGACACGGTTTGGGAAGTGTGCAGCTGTATAGTTTACGAAGCAGCTTCCCATTCGTTTCCTTACTTGATCCTTGGAACACGCAGGTACTGTTATCCTGATTTTACAGATGAGGAAACCGTGGCTCAAAGAGATTTGGTGACTTGACCAGGGTCACCCGATTAGCTAAGAGCAGAGTCAGGGTCAAAGTCAGGTCTCTGCATGATGCTGCATGGAACGTCGGGAGAGCTGGTCCCTGGAGAAGAGCAAAGACATGGCAAGAATCGAAGCCCACCAGGAGACATTTAGGCCAGGCTGCTCAGCTCTAATGGAGCCAGAATGGCCTGCCAGTGGGCAAGCCTGGCAGGAGAGGCTGTGGGTTGGGGCGAGAGTGGGTGACCGACATTGGGCGAGCCCAGCATGTTTGCAGATCACCCCAGGCTGAGGTCAGAATCGGGTGCTTAGCACAGAGCAGGGAGGAGCAAATCTTTCAGCTCATCATCAGTCCTGCTTGGTGTGTTTTCTCTGGGCTTGAGCCACATAGTTCAGTAGGTCCCGGAGACCTTGGAGGGGAGACAGAAGAGATGGAAACAGGACCTGAAATGGAAGGATGTGAGTGTTGCCCTTGAGATGGGGAAGCAAAGAAGTGGCTTAGTCACTTCTACCAGGAGGCCTGGCTCCTGGGCAGGAGGATGATCTGGTCTCCACCTCCGGTGTGTACACCGCAAGAGGCAAAGGGGGCCTTGTGTGGACAGGAACTTCTGCGATGAATACCAAGCCCATCGCCACAGTGACATGGGAGGCCTGGTGCCTGGGGAAAGGGTGTGCTGATGCCTCTTCTGAACATCTCTGTCCAAGGAGGGATGGATCACTCTGACTGAGGAAGGGGTTGCTGTACCGGGTAAAATGAGTCTAGAAGGAGGAACAGGGTAGGGGGGAGTGACTTGGGAAGCACTAAGCATCATCCCAGAAGGTGACCAGGAGGTACCTTCACTGGTGGGCAGGCAGGGATGGAGAGCTGCAGAAGGGGTGGTAGTAGCTGGGTGAAGGGGAGAGGCAGGAGGGACTAGGGTGGGTGGAAAACTTTTGTAACATCGCCAAGGGTG
This sequence comes from Nyctereutes procyonoides, assembly GCF_905146905.1. NCBI lineage: Eukaryota > Metazoa > Chordata > Mammalia > Carnivora > Canidae > Nyctereutes > Nyctereutes procyonoides. The sequence continues at coordinate 49,387,198 of NW_026575049.1, read as the reverse complement.
GGCCGTGCCTGGCTCTCCGGTATCTGTGGAAGCAGGGACCCCTCTTTCCCGGCTCCTGCTCGCTGCTCATGCATGAGGGGAGCAGGTATACAGAGAACCTCAGGAAATCTGGAGCTGCTCTGGCATTGCTCCTCCCCGTGTATCTACTGCTTGTGCTTCACTTTGCAGTCATTAGTGTCCATTAGTCACGGAAACCGGTTTCATTTCCTGAGGTAAGCTGAGCATGGCGGTGGGGACAGATTCCACAGGCTGTCTGAATTCCCCCACTTGCTGACTGTAGACCCGGGAAACAGGTTCAGTGAAGCTCAGCTAGGGGTGTCCTTCCCAGAGGACCTCTGGCTCCATTTCACGCAAGTCTGGGGAGCCATCTAGTTCAGCTCTGGGCTTTCCAGGGGCCACAGAATCCCCAGTAGCATTCGAGTGACTGTGCCACTCTTTAAGAACTCTATAGAAAAATACCCTTGCCTAGCGCAGGTCCTTCCAGATCCTTGGAAGCATTTTAGGTGCATGTCCATTATTCCCAATTCAAAAAGCCAACATCCCCACTATGTGCAATTCCTATTAGCCTTAGAGACCTGAGAAGTTTTCCAAAGCAAATGGCTCTGGGAAACACCATCCGCTATTAGCAGTATGGAGACAGCATGCACAGCATCCTCCAATTTATTACTTATTACTATTATTTTTTAAAAGATTTTATTTACTCATGAGAGGCACACAGAGAGTGACAGAGACACAGGCAGAGGGAGAAGCAGATTCCCTGTGGGGAATCCAATGTGGGACTAGATCCCAGGACTCTAGGATCACACCCTGAGTCAAAGGCAGACACTCAACCACTGAGCTACCCAGGCATCCCAGCATCTTCCAATTTAAAGAGGATTGGGGATTACTTTATTCACTGATTTTATTCTTTGAAAAGCTGCTGCCTTCCTCTAAGCAAGCAGAAGACTCAACTTCAAGATGGGCAAAGCCTGACAGATACTCCCTGTTTGCCTGGATCCTTGGTCAGCCCATAAATCTCCCCTAAAATATAAATGTCAGACTCTTAGCCTGCACAGTGGAGCCTGAAAGGTGATCTGGGGCCTCTTCAGACCTTATCTCCTCCATAAAGCCCTTCCCATATCATCCTTGTCCCACACTCGGGGTGGGGGGGCGACACAGAGTAGGGTAGAGAGCACTGGCTGCCCTCTTATCCTGGGACTGTCCCTTCCTGATTACATGATACTGTGTGAAGTCACTCTTTGAGACTTAGTCTTTTCATCTGTAAAACGGAGGTAAAAAGGTTGCCTTGAGGACTCCATGAGATGTCAGATGTTAGGTGACTGATTGGAGATCCCAACATATAATGGGCCCCCAATAAAGGCGCCTCCAAGTCTTTGTGCCATGGGCACGCATCAGGTGTGCCACCTGTGTGCCATGGGCATGCATCAGGTACAGCGTGTGCCATGGGCACGCATCAGGTACAGCGTGGCTGTTACCAACACAGTCTGTGGGATCTGCCCATTGATGCCATGAGCTTCTCGGAGGAGGGACTGAGTCTTACATTTCTCTGTATGCCTCCAAATGCTGAACTAGTGCAGAGCCACGGTCTACCTGACATCCCAGTGCTTTTTCCAGAGATTGAGATTCTTCCAATGGTACCTGATAGCTCTTGGGAAAAATCCTGGGGTCTCAGGTCCTTCAGGGTCTCATCCTCACCTAATTGCCCACTTCTTCTAGGCGCTTGTGCACCATGAGGTTCTCTGGATTCACTGGCTTCCCTCGACTCCAAGCCTTTGTACAGCTAATCCTTGGCCTGCAACCCACTCTCCCAATCCCATCTTCGGCCCCACGTCCTCATCACCCAGCTGAATTTCTCACCTTTCCCATTCCGACTTAGATACCCTTCCTTCAAGCAGTCTTCCTGTCCTTCCATGCCTCTTATGGGTGGCCCATCATCTCTCCTAACTCATCACAGCACGGATCACATGTATCCTCCTCCTTTTTGACTAATCCATGAGCCTTGGGGACAAGGACTGGTTTGAAGTCACCTTCCATCCCCAGCCTAGTGCCTTGTCCAGCACACAGTGAACGCTCAATAAATATCTGTTGGAAAATGAGTGAATGCACCTCTCTTGCTGCTACTGTATCTACAGCTGGTAAAGCGCTCTGGATTTAGGACCACTGGCAGCTGTTAGACCAGAGGGGCTTTTCATCTGGGGGAGTGTGCAGGCCAAGTGGTGAGATGGCTGACATCTGACCCACGCGGGGCCTAGAGCAGGGAGGCCCAGAGAAACAGGTAGACTGAGGCCTAGTTCATGGGGTTTCCTTCCTGAGGAGTGGTCAGCTTGGGGCATGGGGCTTCCCTGATGGCTGGCATGAGACAAACACAAACAGGTTTAGCCAGAGTTCGGGAAATTTCCATCAAGACAGATGGGCTAAGGGCAGTTTCTGTCACTACCCCTTGTGGCTGATGTTACAGGAAAGGACACTCCCATTCCCTCTGGCATCCCTTCAGAGACAAGGCCTGGGCTTTGAGGGGTCTGGGGCTAACTCTGGGGGAAGGGCACATCTTTGGTATCTGTGATGGGGGAGTGAGGTCGTTCATGGAAACAGTTACAGGTCGCTCCAGATCCCTGGAGAAGGTGCATCCGAGAAGCGGAGCCACTGGGCCTGCCTTGTAAGTCACCAGAGGCGGCTGAGGGCTTGGGGATCAGCCGGCCGTGGTAGTGCTTGGACCTCAGCACGGACGTGGGCAGACGGCCCGAATGCTCGCTTCCTGTCTGGCTGATGCAATGCGTTCACTTACTGTACTGAAGTCATAAACACGAGCTTTCAGAGGAGCCAACGATTTCTGCTTCTGTCTTCATCTGATTACGAGATCAACAGATGACTTTGTTCTAAAGCACACAGAGAACTCTCTGATCTTACAGGCTGGGGCACGGGGCTGGCTTTTATGTGGTCACTCTTCTGGGCCCTGCCCACCTCTTTGCCTCTACCTGGCATGACAAGAGCAAGGGAGTGGTCACTGTGACCCACACGCACAACCAGATGGGGATGGGGGTCGGGGTGGGGGGACATGCTATCTCCACACAATCTCCAAAATGCCAGCTTTTTTTTGTCTAGTTCCCATGTCAGGTTCCAGTGCCCTCTTAGGTCCTCCCAGACAGCAGCCTCACCCAATCCCACCCCCTCCCAGTGCCCAAGGCACTTCCTGGGTCAGGCACAGGACCCCTTCTAATAGGTCATATGGGTCACCGGCTCCTCTCAGATCCCTAAAGGTACCGCCTGCAAAGCGGGGGACACAGCAGAACATAATATCCATTTGCTGGAACCAATTTCTTTCACCATAATAGTCAAACCCCAAATTCCTCCTGGCTTTGAAATGTCAATATTCTTGTTTCAGTTCCACTTTTCTCTTTTAAATACTTGAAAAGGAAAAGCAAGAATTCAAATAATTAGAATACTTGCTCACTCTCCATTAACCAAATCTTTGCACATGCATTCATTCATTCATTCATTCATTATACCACACATTCTAAATAACAGAGTACATGTGGGTATGTTTATACAGACATGCTCACATGTGAAGTAAAATGAAATAAAGACCATATAACTGCATAGGGTCTTGCCTGGCAAAAATGAGGGTTGGAACAGAACAGAACTTCAAGTTAGCTATCCTTTACCTAGAAATTTCTCCAAACATAATCCTCCATCCCTTTCTCCTCCTCTTAATTTTGTGAACCAAGAATTGGTCATACTCTCAGATTTTCTTTAAACAAATCAGGGCAAGATGTACAGAGTTCATCTGGCACTGAGCCGCCCTGACTTTTTTATTGATTGGTTGGTTGATTGAAAAGATTTTATTTATTTATGCACGACACAGAGAAGCACAGATCTAGGCAGAAGGAGAAGCAGGCTCCCTGCAGAGGGAGAAGCAGGACCCTGGGATCACGACCTGAGCGAAAGGCAGATGCTTAACCATTGAGCCACCCAAGCACCCTGAAACAATACATTTCTGTTCTAAGGCACCCAGTCTCTGGTTCTTTCCAAGGGCAGCTCTAGGAAATGAATGCAAATGTCAATCTTCTGAAATGGATGTTTTTTTTTTTAATCCAAATGTAATCCTTTACATTTAGCTTTGATTTCTTCTTATTTTGGTACATATTTCTGGCTTATAGAGATCACCATAAATAACGATTCTGTAATTTACTTCTCTGATCTCAGTCTGTAACCAAAAAAGTAGGGATAATAAATGTACCTAGCTTGCCGAGAGTTCTAAGAGAGCGTAACAGGGAAAGCTCACGTAAACTCTAAAGTACTATAAGAATATAACGTTAATTTAATTCTATCATCTATCTCCTCTGCTATATCCTTTGGCTCTGTGTCATCCTAAAACAAGACTGGCACACCTCCCATTACTCTGTTAAGGAGCGTATGACAATACGGTATAAGGCAGGCTCAGGCTCGGAGCCCTCTGACCTGCCCTCTCCAGAGAGCCCTCTTGCAAAGCTGAAAGGTCCACTAGCACACCTGGAGGACACTGTTGTTAAATCCACTGTGAACTGACCAGCTACAGTCCCTTTTTCCATCTTGTCCAGGAGGATGATATCAGAGACTTTCAATGGCTTTGCTGGAATAAAGACACATAATGCCTGCCTCATTTCTCTGCTCTACTGCTCTAGAATGGAAGTTAATTGGCTCTGAGTGATTACCATTTCCCCTCAAGTGTCGACAAGCTATCTTCCTATAAAAACTTCTAGATCTGGCTCTTACAGCATCTATCTCCAAGTATCCCAAATCCCCACATTCTATATTTTTGCACATGAGGGAGCTACATGCTGGATTTTTAGGAGCTTTACATAACAGTGATGCTGGCCCCACATCCGAGACTCAGTGCCACTGCTTGGCCATCTGGCTGGGGCATGGGTATACCTCAGACTGCCAAGTGAGCTTTATTAAATGTAATTCATTAATTTCCCTCCCTTGGATTCCAGTTCAGCTCTTAGTGGTTTCTGAGCTAGTCTCTGCACTTCTAAGAGTTTTCCTGTCTTTTCCCGTTGGGGAAAAGTTAGAGACAAAATAACAGCCTTGCTTTTTGTCACTGGTTAACACAGTGCTTTTTCATCCTGTCTGTGCATCAAAAACAAACAAAGTGCCCCTGAAAAAGGAAGCCTCATGCACTGTGGGTGGGAATGCAAACTGGTGCAGCCACTGAGGAAGACAGCATGGAGGTTCCTCAAGAAGTTAAAAACAGAACCATTCTATGATCCAGGAATCACACTACTGGAATTTACCCAAAGATACACAAAAACACTAATTCAAAGCGGTACCTGCACCCTGATGTTTATGGCAGCATTATTTACAATAGCCAAGATATAGAAGCAGCCCAATATCCATCGACTGATGAATAGATAAGGAAGGTATGGTGTATATATGTGATGGACTATTATTCAACCATAAAAAAGAATGCACTCTTGCCATTTGCAACAACATGGATGGAGCTAGAGAATATTATGCTAAGTGAAATAAGTCAGAGAAAGACAAATACCATATGATTTTACTCATATGTGGAATTTAAGAAACCAAAGGGAAATAGAGACAGAGAGAGAGAGAGAGAGAGAGAGAGAGAGAGAGACCGAGACCAAGAAACAGACTCTTAACTCCAGAGTATAAACTGATGGTGGCCAGAAGGGAGGTGGGTGGGGGGACAGGGGAAAGAGGGGGTGGGGATTGAGGAATGCACTTGTCATGATGAGCCCTGAATAATTAAAAAAAAAACCTTAAAAACAATAAAAAAACCCCAAGACCCCTGGATCTTGCCCCACACCTCATGAACTGGACTCTCCAAGTGTGAGGCCCAGACCTCTGTCTTTTTTTTTTTTTTTTTTTTTAAAGCTTTGTAAGTGATTCTGACATGCAGCCTGGTTGAGTCCCTTTGTGTCAAGGAGCAGTGAATCCCTTTCTTCCTTCTTTTCCTTAGTTTCAGAGAGCCTTTTTGTGGTTTAAAAGCCTACTTAGGGGCCTATCATTGAGTTGTTCTGGATTTGGCTTCCTCTGCAGCTCATGCTACATACTGGCATTCCTTCTCAATTTCATGCCCTCCTTTCCTTATTTGGTATTAGCCTTTATGAATGGGGATACCCAAAGGCTCACTGGGAGCCACACTGGTTTCCCCTGGTGTCAGCTCTGAAAGGCAGTGTAGTTCAGTGGGTTAGCGCATGTTCTTTGCGGCCAGCCGGCCTGGGTTCCATGCCTGATTCTGTCTGGCTCTGCAACCATGGGCAAATCATGCCATCTCTCTGTGCTTTAGTTTCACCACCTGTGAAATGGGGATGCTAGTAGTCCTCCCCCTATATTCGTTATAAGGAGTTCATGAAATAACACATGTAAACGGTGAGAGTAAATGAAGAACGTTGCTTCCTCATCAAGATTTATCACAACTGTGTGGTTAGAACAAACAGCATTGTCTTTGGGATGCTCCTTGAGAGAGAGTTCTATTTGATCTCAGTTCACAGAATCGTCCCTGTTTCACCAGGGCACCTTGGGTGTGTTGTGTCCCTTGCTCTCGGACTCTAGAACTAAGTCTGCTCTCAAAAGCTAAGAGCCAAATGTGTGAGCCCCACCCCTTCCCCAAAGAACATTCCTGATTTTTTGTTTTTGTTTTTGCCTTCCTGCCCATTTTTCTTTCCTCATTTTCACAGATATTATATTTTAGAGTATGTACTTTATACCCTGGTGGGTCATCTTCAAACTTTCTAGAATAAAGATTAAAAAAAAAAAGGATACAAATTTTATGTTTAGTGGTGCTGGCAGTGATGTCATAGCTCCTCCGTAATGAGCAGGGTGTGTGTGCGTGCCGAGGGAGCCTGGGGAGCACGGAGAGCTGCTAGAGACTGAGGTGCAGGGGGACCTCATGCCTCACCCCGTGATGCCATCTTCAAGAACAAGACCCAGGGTTTCTAGGTCTTCTGAATGTCCAGGAAATGCTCCAGACACATTTTCACTTAGATCTCCTAATTTCTCAATGTTTCAACTAATTCAGTTTAAAAAAAAAAAAAAGTAGCCTGGCTGAAAGGGTCACACAATCTCCAGCCTGTGACTTCTACTCTAGTCAAGTTGCTTCCACCTTTTAGGGGAAAAGAAAATCAAGACCCATTGCTTTTTAAGCACAAATGATTCAGTTCATGGCATTTAAAGATGGGGAGCCACTCGGTTTTTGGCCATTCACTGGTCCAAAGGAGAGAGCATCATGGGAACGTGGTGTTGCTGGCATGAGTTGCTGAGGAGCCACCCAAGCCTCAGGTGGTGGTCTCAAGTGCCCCCTCCCCTATAATCTGGTCGACTGCCTTTTGTCTAAACCACTTCCGAGGGAAAGTTGCTTTACTCCTGAGGCAGTCTGTATACACATATTTTTACGACGGACCAAGTCCCTCAGACTACCAGGCCTTCTGAATGAACCTCCACAGCTGAGTTCTAACAAAGCAGCTGTTTGATGAAATCCAACAATTTCCACTCTCTCCTTGTCCGCTCATTATTGTTTGCTAGACTATAAAAATTATGCATTTTCACAAATTCCATTTGAAGAGTTACTTTGGGAACTCTTTTTTTTTCTTTTTTAAGATTTTATTTATTTATTCATGAGAGACACAGAGAGAGGCAGAGAGAGAAGCAGGCTCCATGCAGGGAGCCTGATGTGGGACTCAATCCCAGGACCCCGGGATCATGACCTGAGCCAAAGGCAGATGCTCAATCCCTGAGCCACCAAAGTCCCCAGACTTTGGGAACTCTTGCTAACTAACACCAACCTCCTCCCTCATACCCAGCAAACACTTCAGTGATCCCAGGAGTTCAGCCAGCTACAATTTGTCTATGAATGAGCAGTCAATAAGGGGTCTGCAGAACCGCCCCTCCAGGATCTCTATTACAGGGGAGAGTGGGTATCCCCAATATAAAGAAGTTGTTACCAAACTCTGTACACTTGTTATGGTGCTTTTTAAACAAAACTTCATAGGGACTACCCAAAAGTTGGGTTCATTTGTAAGGCAGTGCCAACTAGAAACCCATGGAACTTTAAAAGGAGAACCCAAGACACAACTCCCTGGCATTTCCTGCTAACACGGTCAAGTGGGGAACTTGTCAAGGTGATTTTCAAGTTGTTGTACCTCTAAATTCTACAGCTCAATTATTTTAAGTAAAACACTTCAAGCAAGCCTCTTAACCTGGGGGTCTTACTCCTAAAGCAGGAGTGGCAAATATTTTCCGAAGGGCCATATAGTAGATATGTGGGTTTCGTGAGCCACAGGGTCTCTGTTACAAGCACTCCACTATGACGCTGTGGCTCAAGCAGCTGCAGGCAAGACACAACTGCACCAGTGTGGCTGTGTTCCCAGTAAAGATTTAGGTAGGAACGCTGACATTGAATTTCATGTAATGTTCATGTGTCATGAAACATTCTTCTTTAACCATATTAAGAGAAATGTAAAAACCACTCTTAGTCTGAGGACTGCACCAAAAGAGGCAGTGGGCTGGATTTAGCCTGGGGGCCAGCTGGCCAAGCCCTGTGCTAGGGACTGGAATTCAAGGCTCCTGTGAACCTTGTAGAACACAATATAGGGTGTTGGGCTTATGGAAACATTTTTCTGGGAAGAGTTGACTGATTCTTGAAGAAGTGGTGATCTGACTGCTAAGACCACAGATTTGAAAGTTTCCCCTTGTACAAAGCCTGAGTGTCTCTAAGGTCTGAGAACTCTGAGGAATCCACCTAGGGGAAGACACCCTGACAAGCATTCTCAGGACCTGAAATGTCCCCTTTTATTTAAGTCCCTTAGACCATGGGAGTTCCCAACACGGGATGTTCCCTCTGGGGTGGTAAGTGTTCGGCAGAAAGGCTGAAGCGACCCTATGAAAATGATTGGGAAAAGTCCCTTGGACTCAGACTTTGGATCCGAGGCTCTTTCCAGAGGGTTCTTTTAAGACTAGGTGAAGTCATTTGTATCAAAGCTTTCTACAGACAGCACTTTTTCATTCCTTTTAGGGCAGGAGGTGTTTCTGTGCAGCTCCAAAGGGTGGCGCTTATTATACCTGCTCAAACCCTCCCAGCCCACCACCCTCCCAGGCCGGCCAAGGTTCACAGAGAAGTACACTTTGAGTGTGACTACCTGCCTCTAAAATTTGATAATCAATGTGCAATGCATACATTTCAGCCAAGAGTCATTCTGGGCCATGTGGTGAGGGACAAGTCCTCACCACCTGTGCGGGGCACACAGGTACTTGATGACATTCAGTGTGGAGTTTATAAATGGCCTGGAGGTGCCTCTAAGTGCCCTGTGAATCTTGGCTCCCCAGTGAGGCAGGGAGCACCCTCTACCACTAGCAGTGCCTGGCTCAGAACTGGGGACTTGCCAGCTTCAGGTTAATTCCATGGACCTTGCTGAGCCCCCAGAGGATGGCAAGGAGCAACAGCTTTGCTCAGAAGGTGAGTCCGCCACCCTCTTGGATGGGAAATAAGAGTAAAGGAGGGTCCATTTCCCTCTCAAATGCCATAAAGGACTTCTGAAACCATTCCTGAGGCCACAAGGCCTCCATTCTGCTAAGGAGTCTGGTGCTGCTATGTGGGGAAGGAAACACCCCTTCCTGGGGAACCATCCTCAACCTAGGCTGGTCCCCCTCATACATCTGGGCTGCCCCATGCCTCTTCCCTGGGACTCCTTAGAGCTAGAGCGAAGTAGTAACGTGCTGGGCATCTCTCTCTTGTGTTCCTAGCATTGGCACTGGGCTCGGCACATCTGATTCTGCGTGTGGAAATGTCATAAAGCTCCTCATGCACATCCAGGTGCTGGGGACTGCACTCAATGCTTCACCCACCTGATTCACTCAAGCTCACCCCCACCCTAGGGGGGAGGCTGTGCTGCCACAATCCCCACGAGAGGGATCGTGAAACAGTTTGCCCAAGGTGCAGCCAGGACTGAATTCAGGTGTTCTGGCCCCAAGGCCAATGTCCCTGGAACGTACCTTCCTGCTGAGGACTCCAGCCCGGAGCCCAGCACAGGTACCCAGTTCAGTGGCTTCCACCAATAGTCTTGTTGCTGTGTTACAAACACCTGCATTCTTCCCTGTGTCCCTCACAGTCCAGGAGATCGCCATCCCCACTATACTTTTTTGAGTTCATTTCTTAGACATTAGGGTGATGAAGGGCATAGCCCTTCAAAATGTTCTATAATAACCAGCAGTAAGAAATACATTTTGTATATAACCTTGTGGACCATCCCCTCAGCCCAGCAGCCCCGGGAAAGATTCAGCAAACTAGACTTTACCTGTATTGCATTCTGGGCTCTAGTGTGATGTTCTATTTGTTCTGTTCTATTCTACTGATGCGACCCAACCCCACCCTCACCCTACCCTATCTTATCCGATCCGATCCTATCCTATCCTAACCTGCATTAAAATTGTTTTCTTCACCTGACGTGTTAAATTGATTTTACAACCCACTGCTAGAGAGACCCCAAAGTAGGGTAACGGGGTACCCAGTAGGGGTGCGGGGAACTGACAACACGTGGAGAACCCAGAATGGATATCCAGGAAAAAACAGCCGAGGAGGAGACAGTGTCCTTGCGTGCTGTGGCTCGCCCGAGGCCTGAGCGCCCCAGCCGGGCTCTGCACCGAGCCGGCCCCACGCAGGACGTGCAGCAGCAGGACCTGTGCCTGATCAGGAGCCCGGGTCTCTGGCTGAAAGTGGGCAAGCCCACGGTGGCAAAGCTGGCCCCGTCCACTTCTCACTATGGGGTCCTTTCTCACGTAGCATCTACTTCTCGAAGCAGTGTCACTGTTGACAGCTGTTGGGTTCAGCTCTTCTAGGGATACCTTTTGGTGCCCAGAGAAGCTTTCCAATATGGTCTTGGCACAAGCTCTGTTCCTCCACTCACCAATCCCACCCCCACCTTATTTATGAAAATGTTCTAGATAGAAATCAGTTCTCTTGGCTGGGATTTATTATTGCTCAGCCTGCTGGCTTTGAAACGGGGATTGCAAACACTCTAATATATGCCTCTCAAGTCAAGATGAGGTCACCTACCTCTCTTACCGTTCAACAATTTCAGGTTTCCTAATGCAGGATCTTATCACCCCCCAAGTTCCCAGGCAGACACTGGAATAGGTCTTGGGCCATAAAAGGTGAGGAGAGAATTTGGAGATGGAGCTGAGACAGAAATATTCTCTGGAAAAAAAACTGTCGATCCACAGAATTCGTTCATTTGCTCACCCCACGCACATACACTGAATGCCTACTAACTGCCAGGAGTTATGCTGAGGGCACAGCTGTGCACGAAACAGATAAAATCCCTCCCCTAACAAATTAACCAGAGCCGGCTAATTGTTGGTGTTGGGTGATGGACACATGGGGATTCTCTCTACTTCTGTACATGTTTGAAATTTTCCATGGTTAAAAAGTTAAAAATATAATTCCCAAGTCTCAAACACATGACGCTAAGTGAAAGAAGCCAGACACAAAAGAGCACATACTACAAGGCTCCATATATATATATATTAAACTCTAGAAAAGCCAAACCTACTCTCCAGTGACAGAAAGCAGATCAGGGACTGCCCGGGGCAAAGGGCACCTGGGAACCATTTGGGGTAGAGATGTCCTATATATTCACCGTGTTGCTGGTAACACGGGTGCACCCATTTGTGAAAATGCATCACAACACACGCATTAAACGGGTAGATTTTATTCTATGTGAATTTTATTACAATAAAGTTGACTTCAAAGAAGCTCCAATCCCTGCCCTCATGGGGCTAGAAGACACTGTAGGCATTTCATAAGTCCCACACTTTACAGGAAGGGAGCAGAGAAATTCAGGGACTTGCTCCGCGTCTCACAGATACAGAGACCAGCACCCAGCCCTGTCCTCACTGCCTGTGGTACCAGGTGGGGGCTCAATTCTGGAATCTCATGTTTTGGAGGGACTGTATTCTGAATCGTTTAGTGGAACACTCACATCCCAGGTGCCTGGGTACCTGGAGCCTGAATCTGCCCTGCCTCCCCGGGAGGACCACCAGTCCTGTGGTTTCCAAACACTGGTAGAGATGCCGGGAGGAGGGAGTCTGGCCCAAGCCCCAAGTCAAGGTCTGCTTTATTTCCCAAGTCATCACAGATGATAAGCCCCACCACAGGCTTATCTTCCCATCTCCCTACTTAAGGCAAGTATCGTATCTCACCGCCCCAGCCATTCTCGACCTTCTTCCACACCTCGCTAGGGCTCGCACACCTGAAATACTCCACTGACATTCAAGCTCTGCGCTCTAAGAAATGCCCTTTGGGGGTGGAGTAGGTCCCAGAGAAAAGCAGCCAGGATCACGTGGAGGGTCAGAGTGCTGAAGGCACATGAGCCAGGCCTCCTCACTCTGAAAAGACTGACGTTGAACTGTAATGATGGGTCACATACCTAATGTGTGTTTGTCAAATCCCAGAATTCTGGAATAATGTTTGAATGTCAAAGGTTAGGCCAGATCCAAGTCTGTTACCATCTGCTGCCCCGGCACAAACAGTGGGGGTGCAAACAGGGCACCGATCCCCCCGCGGCAAAGCTGGGTTTCCAAGAGCTTCTTTTCTCCGTGACAGCCAGCTGTGCCCCTGGGGATTCAAAGTCCTGGACGTGGAGGCTGGTGTGCGTGGGGAACACGGTCGCCTTGCATGGCTTCCCTTGATGCCTGTACCCTTCAAAGACCAAATGCTGGCTGGAGGCCTGGAGGCCTGAGGCCCTCCATGGGGAAGGCGTGAGGTTCACTCCGCTGAGTGAACTCCTCATACCTCAGATGAGGTTCCAGCCTCTGCAACCTCGGATGCACGGTATCCAGCCTCTGACTGCTGGCCCTCTGCTCCAGGCTGCCAGACCCTCCGTTACCCTCTTCTGCAAGAGAGGGGCAGGAGGGTGCTGCTCATGCAGCAATGTGGTCCCACCCAGGCAGGGCCGTCTATGAGATCACAGGTGGGCAGTGGCTCCCATGGTCCACAGAGGCCCTGCCTGCGGGCTTGTCTACAGGGGCTCTCTTCTGCATTCCATCTCTCCTTCCTCTCCTCTAACCCCAGGAGGCAAGCCTGAGAGACTCCGTCCCCAAGTCAAGTCCTGGATTTGACACTACACTGGTATTCCTCAAGGACTTCCTGCTGCCCGAACTCCTCAAGATGGTAACCTTAGGGTGATAGAGGGTTCTTTTTTTTTTTTTTAATGATTTTATTTATTTATCCATGGGAGACACAGAGAGATGCAGAGAGAGAGGCAGAGATACAAGCAGAGGGAGAAGCAGGCTCCATGCAGGGAGCCCGACGTGGGACTCGATCCTAGGTCTCTAGGATCACGCTCTGGACTGAAAGCGGTGCTAAACAGCTGAGCCACGGGGGCTGCCCTAGGGGGTTCTTTACTTCCTATATGAGCCAGTCTCCTCTGCAGCTTCTCAGCAGGCAGAAAGTATGTGCTCTCCAAATTCCTGCTGAAAATTCTGAAAATTGCCGATTTGAACACCCCCCCCCTTTTTTTTTAAAGATTTTATTTATTTATTTATTTGAGAGAGAAAGAGAGCTAGTAGAAGCAGGGGGAGAGGCAGAGGGAGAGAGAAAGGGAGAAGTTGACTCTCTGCTGAGCAGGGAGCCCAATGCGGGGCTCAAATCCCAGGTCCCCTGGATCATGACCTGAGTCGGAGGCAGAGGCTTAACCGACTGAGCCACCCAGGCGCCCTGAACCCTGCCTTTCCCTCCTTTCCCCCAACACCTCTTCCCTAATAGTTGTCTCTCCCTAAACCTTTCTGGCTTTCTCTGCCAAGAGATCCAGCTCCTCTGCAGGACCTTCCCCCCTTCATACAGACATAGCCTGTAGGTCCCACACTCCCTGGTAGGTTGTGCATTAGCTCAAGTGCTGATGGAGTGGGGAGGAGATGAAGTTCAATATACACCAGTTTGATGAACCCATGAAGGCAAATCCCAACCTAACAGCTGTGAAATCATAGATGAAAACTTTGGAGCTTATAGAAATGCCCAACCCAGCCCAGCCCAGGGCTCAAATTCCTCCCCTGAGGTGATAGGTGGGGGCACCAAACTGACGTGCAGGTCGGGCCACAGGAATGCTCCTGCAAACACGGTTCTCAGATGGAGAAATCCCTTCTGCAGAGTCAAAGATGCCCCACTGAGGCTGTTTAGCTTAGAAATACTTGGGAACCTGCTGTGTTCACAGGGCCATGGCGTCATCAGGCTGCCACCACTTTAGGGCTGGGCTGCAGGGTTGTGCTCAGCAACAGCCCCGCTGAGAAAGAAAGAAGGCAGGAGAAGTAAACTCATACAGTTCAAGGGGGCCAGACCCTTGGGGCTCCCCAAAGGCCATTAGAATGGCTGGGTCCATCTCTGCCTTGCTGTATCTCCTGGCTCCCGGTGCCCACCCCCTCATCTCAGAACAGGGGCAGGGCCAGAATTAAACATCAGAAGTCTCTGGGCAGAGGCTGGAAGGTGCTCTCTGCCAGGCCTCACCTGCTCTTCTTCCCTGCGATGGCAGCTTCCCTGACCACATGGTGTCATCCCCATGCGAACCCCTGGCCTCTCCAGGAGCTAGTTGTGCCCTGTCCGGCCCCTTGGCCTTAGAGCCCCGGGGTCTCCAGCACTATTAGCGTCAGCACTGTGGCAGCACCTGCTGTGCCCAGGGGCTGTGCTGACCACTCCACACCATTTGCTTTGCTCTCCTCCCAGCCATTCAGCATAGGCGATATCACTATCCCCGCTCCCCGGATCAGCCCTGGCTCTCCTGCAGCCTGGCCACATCTGATCCCACAGCCTGGCCTCCTGCAAGCCTTAGTTCTTGGTTGCTGGGATGAGGGGGGAAGCAGGGGCTTCGTCAGGCTGGGTGCGGGTGGAGAATGGAGAGGGGGAGCTAACACTCCTAGAGATCTACATGTTTGGCTCATCCTGTTCATAATTTTATGAGTATTTTTCATCCCCATTTTATAGCTAAGGACGTGGGGCTCAAGGAGGCCAGAGGTCTGGGGGTACAGTGACTCCCCAGGCCCACGTGGCTATCCTGCAACAGCAGGTTTATTCCAACCCAAGCCTCTCTTTGGTCAGAGCCGGTGCCCGCCCACTGTACCCTGTCACTACCTAAGCCAACTGCCAGAAGCAGGCTCCTGGACACTTCCCATGCCCTCCAGGCCCAGACCGGCTCTTGGTGGGACCATGCAGCCTCTGGGAGGCTAAGCATTCTCACTCTGCCATGGACACAGTGCAGGGGGATGCCCTGACTGACGTCTATAGGAACTGGCCGGGCCCCGTTCCTGCTCTGCCAGGTGGAGGAGGAAGTCAGCCTGCAACAGTCACCTGGGGCTCCGTCTTCACGGCGCACACCATCAGGTGGTCCCTGGGGCAGGGGCCTCGCTTTGGGGGAAGGGGCGGCCCACCTGGCAGGGCTCCTCCTCAGGCTCCTAGGTTGGGGAGGTTGTGAGGGTCTCCTGCCCACTTCCCGGTTTTCTCTCAGCACAGCCTGGTCATGCAGGAGCATGCAGGGAAGGCCTCCCT
Source organism: Nyctereutes procyonoides (assembly GCF_905146905.1). Lineage (NCBI taxonomy): Eukaryota > Metazoa > Chordata > Mammalia > Carnivora > Canidae > Nyctereutes > Nyctereutes procyonoides. The sequence continues at coordinate 49,371,669 of NW_026575049.1, read as the reverse complement.
TGAGGGTCCCGCCATGCAGTGTGGATGGCTGGATGGAAACGGATCATGAGGTTGGAAGGGCCTCCATGTCACCGGGCCTGAGGGCTCACCTACCTGGAGAGACTCCCCATTCTGGAGGCCTTACCTTAAAGAGGGGCACTCACACTGACGCAAACTTGAAAAAAGAGAACATGTACACAAAGAGAAGTTTACTTGGCCAGCATTTCCCTCATTGCCCTTGGCTTTCACTGAGGAGAGCTAGCTAGGTTCCTGGGGAGGCAGGGCTCTCCCTCCTCCACTGGCCTCCCCCACTTCCAGCGCTAGAGTCCTGGGAGCCATAATCTCCGAGCCTCATGTTTTTTGGCGGGAAAGGAGCATCACACAGGAGAGAGGCCCGGAGTGGGACATCACCTCCAAGACCCGCGTGGTCAGACGATGCTGCCCAACCGCACGGAACAAATCACTCAGGCCCTCTCCAGTGCCCAAAGGTGAGTGCACCAGGAATGCAAAAGCAGATCGTGCTACATTTATTGACTACATGACGATGCCACCACCTTGGATCGACATCCCCAGTGGAACAGGCGGATGGATTCTATGCTTGGAGATTGTTCCTAGCATCAGAGGCCTTGCCTCCAGCCTCACTGGCTTTTCCATTTCCACCCCCTCCCCCACCTGCTGCCATGTGCCCTTGCTCTGAGGCAGGCCACCTCCAGAGACGGATGTGAACACATCATGGTACCAAGCCTTTGGTCTGGTGTTGACGGCTTGGGCAGAGTCAGTTGGATCCGTGGGTGGCTACATGGTGGACAAGAGGAGTATAAAAGGGAAAACGAGGGAGGGAGAGAACACAAGAACGCTGGCAGGATGAATGACAGGGAATCTCCACGCGGAAGCAGAGGCCACTGAACAATGTCCCGGGGTGGGGGTTAGTGCAAACGGGCGTAAATCTGTAGGCAGGCACCCCGGACTACTGACAGCTGGTGAGTCAGGGCAGGGGTTAGACAGGGAGGCTCAGGCGCCAGGGAGCAGAAATCTCAGCTTAGCAAACATCTCAAGAAGGCAAAGGCCCGGAGGGGACAGGAGCCATTCGAGGTATGCGAGGGAACTGGACTAGAGGCCAGAGGCCAACTGCAAATCTGGACAGTCTCGTGGGGGAGCTCTTTGGAGGGGCAAGGCTTCCTACAGAGAGGATGGAAACCAGGCCCGGGAACTTGCCTTATCCTCAGCCCCTGTAGGGGTGATCGAGGGTGATCGAGGCACCCCTGCCTTTAGCTGGACCGGCCCCAGGCAGAGGGCAGGTTTGCTCTCCCACCGCAGGCTCTACTGTGCAGAAGCTTCATCCTAGTGGTGGCGGTGGCAAGAGTCAGAGCTCCAGAAAATGTGCCACTCTGTCTTGGCTCTTCTTAAGCTCTGGCCTGGATGACGTGACTTCACCCAGCCTCACGCCCAGCACCTCCCGCCAGACAAAACCAATTCCCTCCTGAATCAGACAAGCAGGACACACCCCCAGGTCCTTAGATTCAGTGTGTCCGGTAAATTCAATGGGGTGGTCACTATCCAGCTGTTTCCTGAGGGGGACGGTGGCATTTTGGTGGTGTGATGTCAACAGGCATGGGTGGGGAGCAAGTGGAGCTAGCCCAAGACAAAGGAGCACCAGAGCTCCCTCGGGGGCCCAGGTCTTTGACTGAATGCCCTGGGGGCTTGGGGCATGAGATTACGGGGGTGTCTGCGCTTCTGGTTTCTCTGCCCTCCACCACCAAATTGCAAGGCTGCTGATGTTGCTCACATACTTGTCCTCTCCTTTCTCAAGGAGTCTGTCCCTAAGATGCAAGAGCTGCACGCTGTCCCTGGAGACTTATAAGGCACTATCCTGCCCACTTCTTCCCACGGTCAGGCTCCAGACCCACTTTCCTTCCTCCCTCCATCAAAATCTTTCCTTTTAGCTCTCCTCAAAAGGCATCTCATGTGCCCTAAAGCTTCGGGACACCTTCAGCCCGAGGACAGCCTGTCTTGTGATGGAATCCCTGCCCTGTACGCAGGGGACAACTTCTGCAGGACCTACTTCAGCCCCCCATGTCTCTCCAGTGACCTCTTGTGGGAGCCCACCTATTTTGCCGGTGGGTACCTGGCCCTGCTTATGGAGCGGAGCCCTCTCCTTGGCTGTGATCTGAGCCAGGCGGGTACTCAGGGTTGATCCTGAGTTAATAAGAGGCGGGTAGTGGCTTCTACAAACCTCTTGTGAGTTCCACATGGGTCCTGAGAGGCTTTCAGTATGCTTGTCACTGTGGTGGGCTTTAATTCAACTTAAAATTCATTTCTGTTGTATACGAGCCCACAGAGGACTCGGGGTGGTGCCACCAACATTCTTCAGAAAAAAGCGTTCAGCCTAGGGACTGACTCGGGACACCTTTCCAACCTGCTAATGAGATGTAGACTATTCTTTTCTTTTCCATTTTGATACTTCTCCAGAGAGACATCTCTAGGAAATACATGTGACCAGATACCTAAATACTTGACCAGATACCTAAATAACTTGAACATTAAAGACCTGTAGCTGAGAACTCTGTAAGGGTCAACCAGTATTTAGCCTGAAATGTGACCAGAAAACATCTCTTCGCGCAATGTCAGTCTCCTTCCTTATCCTTCCTTCAGATGTTCTAACTCTCTCTTCCAAACAGAATTTAAACCAGCTGGATAAATGCCCTCCCCCCAACTCCCAGTAGCATCCAGGATTACTCTGGAGGTCTGTGGGGTCGAGTAGGAACATGCACAGAACATGTGCGAAGCAGGGATGAAATCAGTCTTTGGGAACGCTGACTCAGCTCGACATCCTTGGGAGAGCCTGGACGGCCCCTGCCCTTACCTTTTGCCATCCTCCCAGGTCACACCCCAGGAAGCCTGTCCTGAGCCCCTGAGAAAAGGCAGCAGGAAGAGTCCTGCCCTCTGGTCCCAGGTTGGGGGCTCGTGAGAGGCCCGAGGGAGGGAAGCACAGGTCCCTTGTGACTCCAGGAGGAGAAGGAGTCCCCCCTGGCCCCCAGGTGAGATTGACTCCTCATGCAAGGATGTACTTCTACTGCTGAGACCCTCTCCCACCCCGGCCCACAGGAGCGCCTGCCTGCACTGCTGGCCCGCCATCCCTGCCTGTCCGGGCTGGGTGAGGCCTGCCCACCAGCAGACTGGGTCATGGGTTGGCCTCCTGAGTCACTCTCCCCTCTCTCCCCCTTCCTCTGTGTCTGGTTCCTTCTCCAACCCGCAGGCACACAGAAACCTCACACTTGTTCCTCACGCCCTTCCCTCATTCTGGGGAAGCCAGATATAGCTCAAAGGGTCACTCTTATTTGCCCTTTCACTTGGCTCTGCGTTCAGAGAGAGGGTGACACCCCATGTGAGGGTGACAATCCCTGGTACTGCTAGGCCTTTGGGAAGGGCTTCTGGAGACAGGAGTTTCATGAGGCCCCTGAAATCTCAGAGTGCTCTCCTCTGCTGGATTTGAGCAATGTTCTGGCATCGGTTCATCCCAAAGAGAGACTCTTCTCCATGAACCCATACTTTAAAACTTCTTTGGGCCTTTTATCATAAAGCTCTTCCCTAATTCCCTGCTTCTCGGCAGAGACTCCCTTGCCTGCCTCTGCCACACCCCACGCCCTGCTGACGGTCCCGGGGCTTCCCTGTGTTCTGGCCCCACACCCTGTCGGGGGGCTGCCCGCCCCCCCAGCCTGTCCAGCCTTCCCCAGCCCTCCGGGAGCCTAGCTGTGTGTTGTGTAAGTCATTCTGCAGACCTGCATGGGCCAATCAGCCCCTGCTCTTCTCCTGGGACCCCATTCTCTACTTAAGCCCTTCTTCCCACTTTGCTTCAGGTTGATTACCTTAGACTAAACCCACAATAACATTGTACCCTCAGATCTGAGTCTTTAGCTTTCCCCTCCTTCTCCACCTGCCCTCTGGTCTTCTACTTCCTCTCTCTTTTTCCAGGACACACTTAATCTTGTCCTTGAAGACCACTCTCAGAGACCCTTCGGGGGGGGGGGGTGCAGGGCGGGGGGAGCCTGCAAGCAGGATGGCACAGGGAGCTCTGCCCAGAGTCACAGCAGGCCCCAGGGCCGAGGGGAAGACAGATGGGTAGGGGCAGATGTTAACAAAGAAAGAAGGTGAACCTAAATCTGGCCTGTGCCAAGTTGTGTGCCAGCCGGCGGAAATCATAAACACCAGAGGAGGAAGCAAATGAGGAACAGGGACCCAATCGAGTGTCCAGGGACAGTGAGCCTTCCGCCTTCTAGTCTGGCCCAGGAGCGGGTCACGCCTTCAGCTGAGAGTTGCCTCCTACTTGGGGACATTTCTGAGAATCCCAGCACTATCAGTAATTGCTCCCCAGAAAACCTCCTGGAATACAATGGAATTCCTCTCGGATGATTCACAGAGCCCAGGAGGGTCCTTCCTGTCCTTAGACGTGAGGGAGGAGGGGGCCACCTGACAGAATGTGGAGTGGCTGAGGGTTGACTGGATGACTTTGAGTCCTTCCCACGGGGGACCCCAGTTCCACCATTCTGGGGCTCCTGCCCTGTAGTTTCCCTATATCCCATCCCCCCTGTGCTCCCAGTGTACTAGCCAGCTGGCTGCCCCAATTTTTGGTCTGAATGATTGCCTCGTCGGGCTACAAGCCAACAGACTTAAGATACTCCCCCTCCACGGGCACGCACGCACACTCTAAGGACAGGACAGCACGGCTGCCCCTCTGCCCCCCAGGTCACCGCCAGGACACGGCCTCTGCTCTCTGATTCCTCTCGCCAACCGCCGAGCCTCAACATGCGTTCCTGCAGCCCCTCGGACGGGCATCACCGCACCAGGCCTGAGGACCTGGACCGAGATGGGTGCTGGGGCCGGAGAGGGGTCTGCAGGGACAGCACCGCGGATGAGGGTGCGGGGGCTCTCGGGACACAGCCTCTCACAGGCTCGGCCCGGGCCTGGCACAGCGGGGCCCCTCCCAGGCGTCAGGCACCGGGTCGTACCCTCGCGCTCTACACTAGGCCGCATCATCACTCGGACTGTGGCTCCTACTTTGTACTCTTTAAATGGACTCAGTTTGTTTCTAAGGAAACCTCCCTTCTGTGTCCACCGTACACGTTATGTAGCATTTGTAACTTTTGATCATAAGCAATCGACCGGTCTCTATTAAAATTAAAAAGTCTTCTTCTGTGTCCCATATAAATCACGATGTCGGTTACGGCTACAGGTTACGTATTTTTATCAATAAACTCCTAGGGCCTCGGAAGACTCTTTGAGGGAGCGTCTCGGCTCCTCCTGCCCTTGCCGTTGGGGCTGTGAAAGGTGCCCCGAACCCCTCTTTCTACGCGCCCAGGCCCCACCCATGGTGTGGAATGAGCTCCGGGCCCTACTTACAATTCGAGGTTTGAAGGGCGGCTTGATCTTCTTCTGCTCCAGGAGCACCCAGTCGATCTCCTTGAAGAATGGGTGCTGCTTGATGGCATCCTCGCCGTTCTGTGCTGCCACACAGCCCAGGCGCTTGTGGGGGTTCTTGGTCATGAACTGTGGGGAGGATGACACAACGGAATTAGTGACAAAGGCCTGGAAGGGACAGGCTGCGAGGGAAAGATGGAAGTCAGCCAGGGCAACCTCTTTGGTACCAGCTCCTAAGCCTGTTCCCTGCGCTCCTGGGGGCTCTGCTCCCCACCCCCAGGGAACTCTTTCACTCTTGTAGAGAACTTACCATGTGCCAGCTGCCATCCTAAACCTAGCATACATGCTAACTCACTTCATCCAAATGTGAGCCTCTGAGGTCTATCAATTGTCCCTATTTTAGAAGTGAGGTAGTTGAGGCACAGAGAGGTTAATGAGCTTGGCCAAGGTCAGTCAACAAGGTAGCAAGCTGCGAGTAGGAACTCAGGCTGTTACTAACTCCCCGAGTCCCCTCAGATTCTCGAGTCTTCTCATCAGGCCGACTGAGGTCTGATAAGTTCACTTACACCAAGAGGTCAATGGTGGTCTTTGCTGAGGTAAGGAAAGAGAACCAAGAAAAAAAAAAGAAAAAAAAGGAAAGAAAAAAGGAAAGCGGAGCAGATAGTCATGCTAAGGTAAATTATCAAAGGCACTTCCTGCACTTCTCCTTTTCCTGGCCCCGGGCCCTCTCACTTTTTCACTTTTTAAAAAATTTAATTTGTAATCTCTAGCATACAATACCCAGGTAGATCAACTGATAAAAAAACAAGAAAAGGAAAGGCTTATGGCTTCTCAATACTTGTCTGTAAAAACCACATTGATGTGTTTTATATTTGTTGGCTGCCGTCTCGTGAGAAGAGCCTCTGGCTTGGGGGCAGCTTCCTGAGATGTTAAAATCTGTATTTTTATCCGTGGCCCTGACACTTCCCCCACACCACCCAGGTGAGCTTATTCCTATTAAGTGAGTCAGTTCTGATGGCAAATAAGTTGAGTAGATGTGTACCATGTAACCTTGAAAACACTCAGGGTTGGGAGGTGGAACTATTTCTGCTAGCCACCCAAAGTAAGGGCAGAGGGGTGTGTGTGTGTGTGTGTGTGTGTGTGTGTGTGACACCTGTGTGCTAGAGACAGAGTTACATTTCACAGGGTGAAGGCTGAGAGTCTGTATTTAAACAAAGGAACTTAAGAGGACGAACCATAATCCAAAGGAAGAAATCTGTACTGATACAATTTCAGGATTCATTAGCAAAGGAGATTTTCTTGGGTGGGGAGGGTCTCCTACTGACCCTCGCCTGGTGCTCTGAAGCCAAACCACATGGATGCGCGATAGGGAGGGCCGCAAATAAGAGAGTGATGGGGTGGGGGCAGATTCGAAGTAGGAATGGTACCAAGGCACACTTCACCTTCCTTTTTTTTCTTTCTTAAAGATTTTATTTATTTATTCATGACACACACACACACACACACACACACAGAGGCAGAGGGAGAAGCAGGCTCCATGCAGGGAGCCTATGTGGGACTCGATCCCAGGTCTCCAGGATCATGCCCTGGGCTGAAGGCAGCGCTAAACCACTGAGCCACCCAGGGATCCCACACACTTCACCTTCCTAATATAAAAGTCGGCAGAGGCTACCCCTGCTTTAACGCTCCTGATTCCCACCACCCACAGGATAAAGTCCACAGACTTTGGCACGCAGAAACTTCTCAGTCTGAACCCAGGCTACCTCGGCTGGCCTCCTGTATCCTTTCTTCCCCTGGTTGAATGCCGCTGTCCAGTCCCCACGTATCGTCTAAGAACCCGTCAAAATGCTGCCTCCTCTGTGAAGCCTTCCCAGATTTCCTCCTCTGTAGGTACCTGGGACCTCAGGTTTCTTGTTTATTTAAATTATAATTTGTCTAGACATCTCTTTCCCTTGGTGAGCTCAGGATATGAGAATCATTCCTATCTTCCCAGCACCTGGTTCAGCACCTAGCTTCTATTGTGCACTCAGTACATCTAAATGATTAAACGGGGGGGGCTGAATGCTGGGCCTCGGAGCACAGTGCTGAGGAAGGAAGGCACTAGGGCTGGCACTTACTGTTGCACAGGTTGTGCACTGCATGACTCTATGATGCAAATGGTCTTCTCTAGAGTTCTGCATCACTGTCATGTGAGTAGCTGCCCTTAGACACATAGCTCAGTAGCCAGAGTCATGGAAAACCTGGCCTGGCCTGAGAATCAAGGGGACAATGTGAGGAAGTCAAGTGTTCCAAGGCCAAGGGAGTAAAGACTCTTCCTTACTTCCTTAGCTCTTCCTGCCCTTCCACTTCTGGGGAGGAAGTATCAGGGCTACTGATAAACATACAGGTTTTAACATCTCAGGAAGCTGCTCCTGAGTCTGAAGCTCTTCTTGCAGGGAAGATGCCTTCTCTCAGAGACTTTGCCCTTGCCAACCAGCTGACACAGGCGGAAACTCTAGCTTCTGAATCTTTGAAAGTCAAAGTTTCTGAACCTCTGTGCTAATGACAATTTGCACTGGATACATCTCTGTTGTGGGAATTGTCCTGTGCATCGTAGGATGTTTAGCAATGTCCCTGGGCTCCACCCACCAGATGCCAGCAGCAGCCCCCCTCCAAGCTGTGATAGTGAAAACATCTCCAGATGTTGCCAAATATCTCCTGGGGTGGGAACGGGGGTGCGGGGCTAGGGGGTGGGAGGGCAAAAATCACACTTTGTTGTTGTGACTGCTCTGGGTCATCCAAAAATGAAAGGGTCTTGCCACAGTGCAGGCAGGGGGGCTCATTGGCTTGTTGGGCTGGTGTTCAGGGTCCCGGGCAAGTGAGTAGCTCTGCTGGGCTGGTGCTCTGGCTGCTTTGGGTGCTGCCTGCAGGCTTCTCCTTCGCCGGCCCCCCACATAATGCCTACTACATACTAGATGCTCACTGGCACGCACTAGATGAGCGAATATACATTTTCTATTTGCTTCCTTTACTGGATGCGTGGATGTATTTTTTTCTTTATTGCCCACCTTTGCCTGCTGGATGATGGCTGCTATACTCACCAATACTTACTTCGTGTGAGGTGTGATGCCTCGCACACTGGAAACCCTCAATAAACAGCAGGTCATTGAATTATTAACGGTGAGGGAGAGGGGGAGGGAGGCAAAGGGATATTGGTGAGGTGAGGGGAAGAAGGAAGGGGAAGAAAGCAAGAGCTGCAGGAGAGAAGAGCATGCTCTGGTGTGGCACTTTCCAGAATGCGGTATGTGTGCTCCCAGACACCGGCAGAATGATTTGAGGTCTTTTTGCCCTTTTCCTATGATGATCTGTGTTACTTAGCTATGGCAATTGATACTGATTTTCTGTTTATGATATACAATTTCTTGGTAAAAGATGTGTAATTAGGTAAATATCAGTAATTGATCGAAAGGACGAGTAAATCACAGTTGAGAGGCTACTTGGCTATGGACACCCGGTGAATGTGACGGGCCAAGTGCTAAACTTTGCGGCATTCTGATGGGCGACAGAAGCCAGGACCGAAGTCAAGGTTCTCAGCCTGTCACTTCAGTCCTGCCTCAACCCAGGTCAACTGCTCTGCTTACCTTCCCTGCACCTCACCTTCCACAGCTTTCCCAGGCAGACAGGGAGCTGCATTTACTGGCCCCGGTACAAGTGGCTATACGTTGCACAAACAGCCGTGCTGAGCAAGCACAAAGCATCTCACATGTGAGGGATTCTTTGTGGGGCTGGGGACAGTCTCTGTTGTATCTGAATCTGGCACAGCTGCACATGTCTTGAGGGGACACTTCTTTTCTGATCAGCTCTTTGGCCACAGAGATGCTGTCATGGACACAGGTGCACAGTGCCTACCTCCCTCTTGCCCATCAGGCTCCAGAGGGAGATGGGCACAGGTGGCAGGGGAGGAGGCAGGGTCTAAGGCCCAGCGCAGCCTGGGTTGGTTCTGCTCCCTCTGAAATGTGGGAGCACACAGACTTGTGCAGGGCTCCCTCTCAGGAGACACAGACGTGTCCCGGTCCCACAGAAAGCAATTTGTGCCTCAACTCCCTGTATTGGCTGCCTGCATGCCTCCCATTCAGCCGCAGCAGCAGAGGTGGGTCAGAGAGACACGGTGGGGAGGAAGGGAGAGGGAGGGGTGGTGGGGCAGAGGGGGAAGACGGAGGAGGCCAGGGGAGCAGGGGGACTCACAGCTTTCAGGATGCTGACGGCCTCCTTGCTGAGCCACACGGGGTAGAGCACGTCATCGTGGAGGATGGACTCGAACAGGTCGTCCTCATTGTCGGCCTCGAAGGGCGGCTGCCCGGCCATCATCTCGTACATCAGCACCCCCAGGGCCCACCAGTCCACCGACGGGCCGTACTCCAACTCCTGCAGGATCTGGTTGGGAGGCAGCAAGGTCAGGGCGCGTGGGGACACGTGCCCGCAGCCTCCCTGGGCCGCGGGGACCACGGGGGCCGTGCCTCCCTTTGCAGCTTGGTCCCCGCACAGCAGAGCCCTGGCTCATAGGGCGGAGGTGGGAAATCAGTCAATTTGGGGAAAAGTGAGCTTGGAAGGCACTATGCCGGGGCCTAACGATCACCTCTCCGAAGGCAACCCCGACTGTCTGCCCCCTGTGGGAATCACTCGCCGTCTCTTTGAGCAGACAAAGGTCCTGACTTGAACTTGGGACCATAGAAAAATGCCTGCGTATTTTGGACGCTACAACCAGGGTCAGGGTAGCAAGACGTGGATTAAGAGAGACACAGGCGCGCTCTAAGTAGCTGAGCGCCAAGCCAGAAGATGAGCTTCCCGGGCACCTCCTTGTAATTGTCCCAATGTTGGATTCGCCTGAGCCCCCTGCTTTTGGAAAAGGAACTACAGTTAACAGATCTCCCCATCCTCTTGTGTTTTGGCGACAAAGGATGCCTAGGCTTTTGGATATTCTGGAAAAAGACCCATCTCTGATGTTCCTCACCATTCCCATAAAACTTACTAACAAATCCCTTGTTTCCCTGCCTCACAGGCCCAGGCCTTCTCATTTGATCTGAGGCATCCCTGCCACCCCTCCGCCCCCACGATCAGAACATTCCCTCTACTGCAATAGCCCCTGTCAAATTGTCTCCTCGATCATCCAGTAGGCTTTGCCTTTGTCAATGGTCCCTACTCTTACCTACACTCTCAGACTCCCTTGCTTCTTTTCCTCTGGCCGAAGGCATAGTCAAACTCATTTATGCTAAATGTATTACGCACAACACATGACTTTGGAATACTCTGTGCCATCAGCTTCCTGCATAATGATGTGTGGGGACTGCAGTTTTTACAAACTGAATCATGATTTCCATGTCTGGGAGGAATGCTACCTAAAGAAGCTGCATAACCTTTTGAAAAGCAAATAATAATCGTTCCAACCCTATTTTTTTTTCCTGGAGCACAGGACGTGTGTTATTGTGCAAGACACAGAAGACAGGCCAGGGTGTTTCTCTACCATCGCGAGTTGGGTGCTAAATTCTCTGGGTGATCGTGAACCATTCACTTGATTTTGTCATTAAATGAAGCTCAGATTCTCAGCTGAACCTCCTAAGATTAATTAAGATGGAAGATTTTTAAAACACATTGCAAGATACAAAACTATATAACTGGAAGTTGGTATGAAAACCAACCAAATACTTGGTCTCTGCGTATATACAGGATGCAGCAGGTCAATGATATGTGTTTGGCTTGGAGTAGAAATAAATGCTGAGCTGGCCCCACTGCTAAGGAAGGGTTTGTGAAGTGAGGTCTCCATCCCATAATTATTTTCTCCTTTTATCAGAGCTGGATTAGGCAGGGTGCTATCCATAAACACACAGAGGAGCCGACTTCTCCAGGTTGCTCTCAGCTCTGTAATTCTATGAAGAATTTCAAAAAGTGAAGGTGAGAGAGGACAAGCATGGCAGAAGTGCATGTCCTAAAAGGGGTGTCCATCCAGGACTTTCCCTCAAAAGGCAAAGGCCACGTACAGTCACTTCAGCTTGAGGGATACCTCAGGCAGGTAACCTCTCAGGTAACCTGTCCAGAACAAGGCTCCAGCTCAGTTCTCAGATTTCTGGAGGGCAAGGGAAAAGGAGGCTGAACGTGAGTACTGGGATCTTCCATGGTCTCCTCAAAACACCCTTCTAGAGACTACAGACCAGAGATTGCTTGGGATTAAGTAAAAAGACTTAGGTGGAAATCATTTTGAAAACAGTAAAAACATGCATGTTTTAGGATTCCTTTGAATTTAGAATGAAAAGAAATGTAAGGAAACACAGCCAACTTGGAATTACTTGGGGCTGGCAATCTGCTGAGACTCTTTGGTCTCTTAGTCCAGCGGTGAACACACGGTATCTGTAGGTCAGAGCTATAGGCTCCACTGACCGAGAAGCCAATAACGCTGCTCTGTGCCAAAGTCAAAGCCAAAATCAGCGGCTCCTTTAATCATGAAGGATCTAGCACCCCACCTGGCTCACCATGGCCCTGCTGGTTTCAAGGACATGGTTATTACCCACCTCTTCCAGAAAGCTTTCCCGAACTTCCCCAGCTTCTCTCTTCTGACATCCTAAGACCCTTTCCTGTACCTAAGAACTGCAGCCACTTTCCACATACTACCATGATTTTAGTGATTTTTTTTTTCATGGTCAGATGTTTCCCCTGGGCATCTCTAAGCCGCCAAGCGTACGGGCTCTAGTATGCTTCTGGGCCCTGTGCTGTGACCAGGCCAATTCCAGTACTTGGGACACTGGCTGCCACGTGTGCCCACTATGTGCCTCACTGGGTGTGTTCCTTTCTCTCCTGGGTTCAGAGGGCTAGGAATGCTGGGGTGGCCACCCTCCAGCCTCCAGGAGGTTAGCAGATCTGGGTTCTGAGCCTCTACAGGGTGGCGGGGAGGTCACCTCCAGGTGGCCTATGTGTGCTCAGATGGGATGGCTCTGCAGAAACCACAGAACAGCCCTGCCCACCTTTCCCCAGGCCCACTCCAGAACCTTCCCATTTTGGGTGGCATCTTTCATAAAATTCTTTTGGGGCTTGGCCCTAATTTTCTGCTTCTTAACCGGCTTATCAGCAATGGGGCAGTGAGAAGGGCAAGGCTTCACACGCTATGGGAGGGCACGGGTACAGTGGCTACCCCCTTGAGTGGCTCAGAACTGAGGTAGAAGGGCAGGCAATGGGCCTGATGGCACCAGTCATACCCAGGGCTGGCTGCCATTTCCTGGGGGACAGGCACTGGGTGTGTGGAAAGGTGAGTGGGTGCGGTAGGGGCTCACCAAGGGCACATGGTGGGAAGAGAAGCCTTGGGGAAGGGCTAGTGCCTCATTAGGTGTCTGTGGTTTCAGGGTCAGCGGAGGGCCTCACAGCCCCTCCTACCTGAATAGAGGCTTACAGTTTCTCAAGCATTTTCATGCTCTAATCTCATTAGATTCTCAAAACAGCTTGAGGAGGCAGGTAGGGCAGGCATTACTCTTCCCATCATTTGAAAGATGAGGAAGCTGAGCATCTAAAACATTTTGTGACTTGATTAAGGTCACATGGGAGCATCAGAGGTCAAGTCCAGCTTGGAATCTCAACTTGTAGGACTGTGCTTTTCCCAACCCACCCCACGAGCCGGCAACAGGGATGGTAATCACCCAGAGCTCACCGTGGGCCAGGCACCGTGCTAAACGCTTTGAAGGCCTAATTTCATTGAATCTCCCCAGTAGCCTTTGATAAAAGTAGCAGTATTCTCATCAGCTGTAATTTGCCTCCAGAAAGACCGGGATTGTTCGCCATTTCACTTGCAATGGTGGTGCTGCACTGTGGCCACAAGGGTGGAATGGGAAGGAAGAGCGTCTGTGCCTCATCATAAACAGAGAGGTCGGCATTGTTCATTGTGACTCGAGTCAATGGACTGCCTTTCACGAAAGCTGTGTGGATGTTTTGTGCATCATAAAGTGACTGTTTGCTTTGGGCTGGGTCCTTAACTACTCTGCTGGCCTGTTAACCCTCTGACTCTGGCATCAGCTTACAGAGGACTTGGACCCAAGAATTCTTTTGAGAAGGAAAGAATGAGGAAGACGGTATAAAGCAGGTCCCAATTGAGGACCCTCACATTTACTGGTTTCTCCTCTCAGATTAAATTCCCAGTGTTCCTGCTAAGGAAGACTGATTGAAATCTCTGCTTGTAGATCTCTGTGAAGGTAAAGGTTCCAAAGGGAATTCAACTATTACTTACTATCCTCACGCCTTTCCTCAGGTCCCCCATGTCTTGTGTGGTCTGTGAGAAATCTCTCAACTGTCCTTCCCTCACTCTCTGTCTTCTGAGCCATACTGCTGTTGCCTCTCTTCATCCCGGGACAGGGCTGAGAGACCCGGACACCCTCCACTGGGAAACTCTTAATGGATCTATAGATCCCATAGGATAAAAGGCACTTTCCTTGGTCTTCCGTCCTAATTTTATTCATTACTATGAGCATTAAGAACTCCTGTGTTCTAGCTATATGATTTTCCTTTCCTGAATGGAGATGAAGAATATTCTTGCCCCTTCGTCTTGGCTCACATTGGACTGTTGCGAGTTCAAATTCATGATTTCATTCAACAAATTCATAAACGATTCATGATTTCATTCTTTACTAAGAGCCTGATCGGTGTACTGGATCCTGAGAGTACTCAGAAACACAGCCCCTGCCCCAAGGGACTCAGAACCCAGGAATACTGAACCTCCTGCGCTGCCCTGCCCCCACCTCAACCCTCCTTGTTTTCAGGAATGCTTCCCACCCCTACCACCAAAGGGAATGCTGTGGATTGTGGACAACTCAGTGCATCTGGCAGGTGTCCCAGGAAGCTTTCCCTTATCCCTTATGAGGATACCATCTTGTCTCCTCTATCTATTTATTCTGCTTAATTAGCTGTTTATTTAGAGGCCACTGCCTTTACACCAGAAGTTCTTGTAGGAGAGTGAGGTGTGCTTAGTCAATTCTTCATCCTCACATTGCTTTGTGTCTAGCAGGTGCTCAAACAATGGCCACTGAAACGAAATGCAATCCGAATGTGTGAACAAACACCTACGGGCAACGGGTAGTGCTGACTGGGGGGTTGGTATCTCCTTCCCATTTTACACAGTCAGAAACTCAAGGCCACTTTTATTCAGTATCTATCACATACTTTGTCTCAAATCTTAATCATATCACACTAGGTATCTCTCAGCCTAGACAAGATTGACTTGAGAAACTCGAGGCAAATACACACTTTACGTTGAACAAAACATCCAAACTTCACAAAGGCAATCTGTCGGTGAGGCTCCCAATTAACATCTCTGATCTACCTTTTCTACCTTTATAACGAGGCACGCCTTCCTCTTCCTGCTCGACCCTGCGCACCTGCCCTGCAGAATCGCTGCTACACTAGAAATGGCAAATAATTATTCCTGGTTTTACTGCAGGTGCATTACAGCTGATGGAGCTAATCGCTGCCTTTATCGATCGTGCTCCTTTATTCTGGCTCTTAAGAAGTGAAAACAATGACCCAAGTCTGCACAGTTCTCTTGGTCCTATTCCATTGGTGGTTCTGGCCTGAAGTGGAAGGGTAATGCCCAGTGAGGCCCTGCCCAGGTGTGGGGAATGGCCTGTTGCTCACGGTTTGCCCATTCTCTCCTCCATCACCACCACTTTCTCATGGAGAAATCAGTAAGCCTTCTACCCTCCCACCTCTCCCACCTCCCTTAGACTCCCTCCGGTTTTCTAGCACCTCTGCCCAGCACCACGAGGTGACCTCAGTGCAAGGGAACAACCCCGCCCCCCAACTGCCTCCACCCTGGCAGGAGAAGGTGATTCCCTGCGCACGGTCCTACCTCAGGTGCGATGTAGTCAGGAGTTCCACAGAAGGTGGTGGTTGTGACACCGTTCAGAATCCCTTCCTTGCACATCCCGAAGTCGGCCAGCTTGCAGTGACCTTCTGCATCCAGAAGGATGTTGTCCAGTTTCAAATCCCTGCAAGATGGCCCAGACCCACAAGATTAATGCTTCAGCCATCCCACGAGGGCCTCCTTGAGTAGGGAGAGATCTGTGCATCTCAGGGAAATCTGCTACAGAAGCCTTTGAGGAGGCTTGACTGCTGGCAACCAATCTCAGGCCAGGGCTCTCGCCCACACTGGCTGACCCCCAAAGGTGCCTCCATTCTCTCTACCATGAAGGAGGAGCTTCAGTAACACCAGGAATATCTCAAGACCGCTGCGGTTTCACAAAATCAGTGGATATTTATTAAAGCTGTACTGTGTGCCAAAATTCACATTTTTTAGACCTTGACATGAGAGAAATAAGCAACTTATCTCCCTTCCTTAATGAGTTAATCTATAGGGATTGGCTGGAGGGACAAGACTGATGCTTCTTAACATTAGTGACTCAGATAAAACCACATAAGAATCTGACGCTACTTTACACAACGCTGACTATGTGAGCTCTTGTGTCACAGGGAGACCACCGATGGCTGGTGAAGGCTGGGAGGGCTTCAGGAAAACGTGACTCTCAAGGGAAGCTTGGGAAGATGGTCAGGTTTGGAAAGAGCATGAAGGGAGGAGGTGGGAGGGAAGGGAAAGCCAACATGGTGGGTGTCAAAGGCAGTGAAGGGACCAGAGAATTGGGCCTTGGTGAATGGTGGGGCAAGACAGTCATGTTGAAACCCCGAAGAGCCTAGAATGCAAGAGGAGTTTGAAATTCATAGTGAGGACAGTAGGAGACCTGCCTGTGTGAGCATAACTTGTATCTATTACCAGTCTTCACAGGGCCAGGAGGCAAAGGGGGTAAGGGTCTGGGGACAGGAGGGAAGACAGGCTGGTGGCAACAACCAGGGCCTACAGAGTCCAGGTGGTTTTGTGCAGTGAGTGTGGGTCCTGGGGGATGGGGGCCTGCTGGCCTCAGCCAGAGTAGCTCTCTTACGTCCTGCTTTACAGCGTGGGGTGCTAAGATCTTGTATAAAATTTGAAGTTCTGGGTAAGAATCCCCCTACCAACCAAATCTGCAAAGCCCACACTTGTCCCATAGAAGGACCCAGACCATCAGATGGAGGTGGCCACCCTGGACCTCCCTCAACAGCCACTCTGGGCTGGAGAGGGGTGGGTAGGTATTGCAAAGAAGGCCTACTGCCCTGCACACAGAGCAAGAGGGGGCCTTTCTTGCAATCCTGCTGGCTTCTGGACTTGAACTCCAGCCACCATCAGGAATCCAGGCCTGAGTGCAAAGGTGGGGCAGGAAGCATTTCAGGGCCTGCCTGCTTTGCACCTGCGGCCCTGTTTCCGCTTACAGCTGGGACTTCTTGAGAAAAGCAAAGCTCATAAAATATGCTGTTCTAAGCAGATGCTTGTGAACTGCAGAAAGAAAAGCGAGCCCAACCAAGCCGAGCCACTGGGACCGGGCTCCCTGACCTGCCACCCTGGCCACCGTGTGTGGTCAAGGCTCAGCGTCAGCCAGGGTGGGAGGGAAGGGAGAGGGACACTGACGTGGGCATGGGTGGCCTGGGTTTTAAATATATTTTTTTAAATTTTTTATTTATTTATGATAGGCACACAGTGAGAGAGAGAGAGAGAGGCAGAGACACAGGCAGAGGGAGAAGCAGGCTCCATGCACCGGGAGCCCGATGTGGGATTCGATCCCGGGTCTCCAGAATCGCGCCCCGGGCCAAAGGCAGGCGCCAAACCACTGCGCCACCCAGGGATCCCTGGCCTGGGTTTTAATCCCGATGGTGGCATGGCCCTGGTGAAGTCACCTTGCTGGTCTATGTTACCTTGTTTATCAAATCGGGATGACCCATTCCTGCTTGTCTGAAGGGCGGAGATGAAAGTGTGTGAAAGCAGCAGGCCTTTACAGGGTTGCACCCACTTCCTCCACGAGGAAGCGGAGTTAGAGGGGACCAGGGGTTTTGTCTATCTGCCTGCAAATGTGGGAGTCTCTGGGGGGTGAACCGTGCACCCTGCTGAGCTACAGCCCCTCACACCTCTTAAATCTAGAATTGCCCTACCCACCCGCACGCACAATGATCGCCATGGCAACACGTGTATTAGGAACAGCATAACAAAGGTGGAAAGCACCTCTGTGGTCAACAAACCACATTCATGTTCTGAACAACACCGAAGGTTCAGAGGAGCATGCTTTGCTATGATCGTGGCAGCAGTCAGTAGATGGAAGCCGGAAGAACATAGGTGATTTCTGAAAGGTGACAAGGGGGTTGACTTAACTGGGACTTGAACTCAGTCCCCTGCTCCAAAGGCTGGTACTCTTGCCCCTGTGTGCTTACACTCCTTCCCCTTCCTGCCTTCGCGTTGGGGACTTCTTCCAATGTCAGCCACCAGCCCTGATTTGAGAAAGGACCCTACATGCTACCTCTCAAAGCCCTCTCTTTTAAAGACGTGTCAGAAGGGGGCATTCCACTTTGTAGGAATGGAGTAGGTCTGGAAGATTCCAAGCCTGCCTGAACCTTGCCCTTCTGAAAAGTCAGCTCGGTATCTCCTTCTGCTTAGGCGTCCTAGTTGGAACAAGAGAAGATGGAATGGCTTCTCCCCATCTGCTCTTTGTCTGCCCTTGTCCTGGCTCAGATGCACACCATCCCCTTCCTGCAATCCTGTCCCCTCTTCTCCCTGAGGGAAGCAGCTGCCCCATGCTGAGGGCCCAGGGGGACCGTGAGGGCCAGGCAGTCCACAGGCAGCTGCCCCTCGCTGTGGGGAAGAGAGGCCCTAGGCCAAACCATGTCTTCATGCGGTCCCACTGCTGATGCCAGGAATCCTGCCACTACTTACCTCGTCAAATTTCCCCTCTGCTATATTTCTCTAAAGCTCTGCTTCCCCCACCTGAAACCAAATCCCATGGAAAAGACAGTGACTTATGTTCCTTTCCTTTGTGACGGGGAAGACGAGTACAGCTGGAAATTCCCGTGGGGCCCAGAAATCCCATTATTAAAACTTGATTCCTCTGGAAGTCTTCAGTCTCATTAAAACAAACACACACACAAACAAAAAACCCACAGCTGGGACCAAACACGACTGGTACTGGGCTTGCAGTGAGCTCCGGAGTGGGGTTTCAGCGGATGGAAAAGCCAAGGCCACCCAGGGCCAGGCTTGCTCCCTTGGAGGAAAGGCCATCCTTCCCCTACAGGGGGCGTGGGAGGAAAGGGCTGCTGAAGGAGGATGGGGTCTCTGAAATTCTGCTTGCTGCTCAGGCCCTCCTGGTTTTCCCTCCCTCCTCCCTAGCAGCACTGCTGCCCTGGAGTCCCAACTTTCCCCTTTGGGATCCTGCCCCAGGATGTCCCCACTTGCTGGCATTAGACCCCTGAGGAGTCTCTAAAGCCTCCCTGGGAAGGTCAGGGACAATCCTTTCTCAGCCTTACTGGCTCTGAGGGCTTGGCTTGCACGACAGGATGAGTGGGCTTTTCTCCTTCCCAGGAGGGGCTGTAACTGAGCAGGGCACACGGGTTGGCCCCTCAAGGACTCCCATGTCTGCAGGTGGGCAAACAGAATCCCTGGTTCCCCTCTAACTCCGTTCCCTCATGGAGGAAGTGGCTGTAACCCTACAAAGGCCTGCTGCTTCCACACTTCCACCTGGTACTCAGGTCAGGGGCTGGGCACATAGTAGGTACTCATCGAACTTGTGGACTGACACCTTTGCAAAAAGGGACCTCTGCGTAGTTATTAATCCCTATCAGTCCTCAAATACAAAGACAGCGTACTTTTGAGGACTGGGGACATTTTTTAAGGAATGGGGTCATTTTTTTTAAGAATGGAAAAAAAATACAGCAAAATCCTTTCCCCTATATATGAGTTAATAAGATTAGTTTTTACTCATTAAATTAATAGTTTCATTCAATTTTTTTTCGACAGGTAATACCTTCATGTGATCTAGAATCCAAAGTATAAAAGGACATAGAGTAAAAATTCCCCCTCCTGCATCTGTGCTCCGGACACTTTTCCTCCTATAGGCAATTGTATTTTATTCATTCCTCTTGTATTATCTTGGTCACACTTTATGCACAAATAAGAACGTGTGACTATATATTCATGTCCCCCCTTTTAGTTAATTGGGAGCTTACTACATGCACTCTTTTGCACCTGACTTTTTCCACTTAATATATATTAGAGATCTTTCTGTCTTAGCACATAAAGAGGCTCCTAATTCTTTTTTGTGACTATATAACACTCTACCATATTTATTGGGGGACATTTAGCTTGCCTCCAGTATTGTGCTATTATGAACAGCACTGCTGTGAATAAGCTTATAGATACATGAAGGTAATTGTACCTATTTTCTAGAAAAGAAATCTGAATCCGAACAGGAATGTGGATTTTGATAGATGTTGCCAAACTGCCCTCCTTAGAGCTGAAAGATTTACACTTCTATCAGCAGTAGGGAATAATGCCTTCTTCCCAACATGGTACGTTACTAAGTTTCTGGGAGTCTGAAAGGTGAATGCAGTATCTTGATATATTCTTCTTTTTTTTTAAAGATATTATTTATTTGAGAGAGAGAGAGAGAGCACAAGAGGAGAGAGTGGAAGAGGGAGAAGCAGACTCCCTGCTGAGCAGGGAGCCTGACATGGGGCTTGATCCCAAGACCCTAGGATCATGACCTGAACTGAAGGCAGATGCTTAACCGCCTGAGCTACCCAGGTGCTCCTATCTCAGTATATTCTTAAGTTTCTCTGCAAGTTTGAGCGTTTTTTCATTTATTTAAAAGATATTGGTTTTTTTTTTTTTTTTTGCATGTGAATTGTTGCCATTTTTTTGTTTTCATGGTGTTTGTTTCTAACTTTTTTTTAAGGAGCTTTTTCTATGTTAGGAAATGAACTTTGAATGGCATAAGAAATGCAAATTCTTGTCCCAGTTTAATTTTTGACATTGTTTATAGTGGTTTATTTTATGGTTTTTGGGTTTCATGTCTTAATTTGAAAGGCTTCCCCCATTTCAAAGTTACAAAAACATTCTCCCAAGGTTTCCCCTTGTATTTTAATGCTTTCATTTTATAAACATAAGTCTTTGATGTATTGGGAAATTTGGCCTGATAAAAGGTGTGAAGTAGAGATCCAACTCTATTTCCAATCCCACATGTTGGATAGTCCACCTTTTCCTCATTGACTGAACCAACCACCCTTTTCAAATACTGGTTCTAGCTCCCTATAAGTATTTGGACTTATTTCTGCACTCGTCTTTCAATGATGTTGATCTATACCACACTTTTGAAATCACTGTAGGTTTATGATACATTTTTTAACATCCAGTAGGGCTGGTTGCCTCCTTCTTTTTCAAAATTTCCTGGCTACTCTTGTTTATTTTTCCATATGAACTTTAGAATCATCTGTCTTGTTTTAAAAAAATCGTGATGATGTTTTTATTGGGAACATGTTTAAAGTTATAAATTAACTCAGAGAGAATTGATATTTTTACGATGTTGAGTCTTCCTATCCAGTAATATTGTTTGTCTTTCTATTCATTAAAGCCTTGTCTGTGTCCTTTTGGGGCATTTTAATGTTCTGTCCTATAGATCTTGTGCATTTCTTATTATATTTAATGGCAGCCTGTTGGTTGTCCCAATACTCATTTTCATTTTCTTCCCTAGTAAGAGAACATCATTTTTGTTTTGTTTTGTTGTCTTTTTTTTTTGAAGCCCTGCACATAATGATGTAGCTATAAACTGGAATTCAAAGCCTTCCTTACAGCTGGGTGTGGTTATATGACCAAGTTCTAGCCAGTCAGTTGTGTTAAATCTCAAAAGGAAGAGGTTTACTCTTCTCTTTCCTTCCTCTAACTATTGCCTGAATGAGGATATAATGCCTGGAGGCCTAGTACCCACCTTCAACCATAAAGCAAAGGACCAAGTCCCAGGAATGGTCACTGGACTTCCCACCACCAGATAACACTCATGAAAAAAAAAATAAACTTCATTCTTATTTAAAGGATGCACTGCTGTCTGGGGTTTTTAGGATAATCGTGCCTGAACCCACTTCTAAGGAATCTAAGTTGTTATTTTATATTTTAAATTCCTATTGCAAATGGGGTGTTTTCTTCCATCATATCACTTATCTGCTTGCATATGTATGTACTAATTACTAATTTCTCCTTATCATTTTATGCCCTGCCACTATATGAATGTTCTTTATTTTTGCAAAGGAGTTTTCCAGTTGATTCTCCTAGATTTTCCAAATCATCTGTAACTCATGATCTTTTTTACTTCTTCCTTTTCGGTGTTTACATTTCTAATTTATTTATTTTGCCTGTGTTGGTTAGAAGCTTAAGAACAATGCTAAGGAACAGTGACAATAGTGAGCGTGTTTGTTAATCTCTGATTTGGGGCGGGGGTCCCTCTCAGCACTACCAGCATTTCCTCACAGCTTTTTATCATAGCCCTTGTCACTCAGAACCCCACTGAAGGCTACTTTACTGTGTCTTCTCCACTAGACTGAGGACTTGTGAGAACTTCCATGGAAACTCCCTTTCTCTCCCAGCTTCCAGAGGTCCCAGTGAGCTGGAGGAAAGATGGTAAGGAACAGGCAGTGCCCTCTACTCCTGGGTGTCTCAGCCTCGAAGCTGGATTGACAGTTGCAGCTGGATCACTCTTTGTTGTGGGGGGTTGTCCTGTGCATTGTAGGATGCTTAGTAGCAAGTGGACCTATGCACATTAGATACTATTATCAATGCCCCCCACCTTCAGTTTTAACAACCCAAAATGGCTCTAGACATTGTCAAATGCCCCTTGCAGGACTGCTGGTAGACAACTACTGCTCTAAGTCTTAAACAGTGATCAAGTCTCCAAGATGGTCTGGCCCAGGTCATTAAGCCAAATAGGAATTTGAGAACAAGGCTGTCAGGAAAGGGTGCACCTGCCTGGAATGTCCTCTATGACATTTGTCCTGGGAGACAGGAAACCTGACCACACAAACCCTGCTGACATTTGGTACGATTAACCCACCTTTTTAAACATCTTAGGAAATCGAGGCTCAGGAAAGGTAAGCAGCTCACTCAGGCTCACATGGCTGGTAAGATGCGGTGCTGGGCTAACTCTACACAACTGCCTGAAACAACCTTTCAGATCAAATGTAAGATCTATGAGCTGGAAATCTCTATCTGCTGCTGGGACCCAAATTCCTTTGGGTCTAAAAAGGCGGGCTTCTTGGTGAGAAGGGGAATACGGAGCCTGAGAGATCACAGTTGCTGACAAGGAAGGAGTGATTTGGGGCACGATGGTATAACCAAGACTCCCTTGAGGCAGGGGTGCAGGTTACTTCCAGAAATTCAAAAGAGCGTCAAGAAAGTCCCAAATATGTTTGAGATTCAGTTTCCCTATCTGTAAAATGGGGATAATATTGCCATGATTGAATGATGTAATCCATATGAAAGTTCTAGAACAGTGCCTGATACATGGTAGTTACTCCAGGAGTAACTAAAGGACTCTACTAGTCTCCAGGGGTCTCCAATAGTCATTTCTTACAATACACACGCCTTGTGGGGGCAGGTCAGTAGGACCCCCAAAAACTCTTTCATATTTGAGAAATATTTATTAGTTCCTAGTGTGTAAAAACCACAGAGACAGGCTCTGTGGGATGAAAAATAGGGAGCATATGTCACTATAACATATGGGAGAAAGTGTCAAATAATACTTGAGAGAGAGACAGAAAGAAACTTTTCACCCAGTCCAGGGAGAAAATCAAGACTCCTCTCCCCTGGTCTAGGGAATGACACCTTGCAAGCAGGGAAACACCAGTGGCCCCAGGAGAGAAAGCAAAGGTAGTTGGGATGGTTGAGGGAGTGCGGGGGTGGGGGTGGGGGAGTAGCACAGGTGTCACCAGTCAGGATTGCTGTGACAGCTTCCAGATGCTCAGCAACCATCCCAGGCCCTTCTGCAAAGCCAGGGAGGAGTTGTGCAGCAGCGGGAATCTGTCCCTATGCTCTGTGGCTCACTGTGTGCTATCACCCCTTATCGCTCATCTCCCAACAACAGCCCTGGGCAGAGAGGTATCATCATGTAAGGAACGTCGGGGGTGGGGCCAGGTGGGGGGAACACCAAGACTCCCGAGGCTCCTGAGCAGGGACCCGAGCAGCAGAAGCTGAGTGCAGTCCTGCTTTCCTACCCCTGCACCTCAGCCATCTTATCTGGGGGGGAAAAAATCATCCTTTCCTACTTGTGAAATTGTATTTTCCCAATTCCATAGATGCCTCAAGAATAAGGGCCAAGAAAACTCTTCTGGAAACCGACTAGCATTTAGCAAAAGGTTGGCACACAGGAGGCCCTTCACACCTAAGAAAAAATTGAAAAAAAAAAAAAAAGTCTTTTTTTTTTTTTTTTGCTTGACTTGAAAACTCATCCCAAAAGAAGAGATCCCTGTCTCCTTTGCCCAGGCTCTATATTTTTTATGCCCTCCTCTCCCTGGTAGGCTCACTGCTATATTTCTCTGGCATGCTAATTCCCCAAAGCTCAGGCCCGAACGCCACACAGACGACAGCAAATTCTTCCATTTACTTGAAGATAAGAGATTAGAAAGATTACTTCTCAGGATGCCAAGTATTTGGATCACCACAGAGCAGGCCCTCCGGGTTGGTTATGAAGAAACTCTGCTTGTTTTTGGACAAATAGTGGAGACTAGCACATGATTGTGGTTAATCAGATGGGAAAACAGGCTCTTCTGGCAGATGTTGCTGAACACCTTCGTAAACTGAATAATACATGCAAAGAAAGACAGTTTTCCCCTTCAGTATAGCACACCCCTTGACGTTGTGGCAAATGTTGGTGAGCGGCTGGTGTCCTTCCTCCTGGCTCCCTCTGTGGTGACCACTCCCTAGGTCACGCAAGTGCCACCCTGGGCCAGATAGGACCCCAAGCGCGAAGCCTAGGAGAGTGTACCTCACGCCTCTCTGTCAAATAGAAAAGTGTAATTTGCCTCAGAGCCAAGGTAAATGATTTCAAATTCTCCATTGCTATGCTGTTACCTGAGAGTCCGTGGTAATGTTTCACGCTGGGCCAGTCTGCAGCGAAATCTTGCAGCTTTTTCATAGGAAAGGCTCAATCATTTAGGACAGAATAGTTAACCACCGTTTTCTTTTTTTCCAAATGCTTTTATGTACTGGCTCCATCTAAGTCTTTAAATGCATTATCTCATTTAATCTCACTAACGGCCTAGGAATGTGGCAGGACTATTATCGCCTCCATTTTTAAAGGGTCCAGGGGATAGTTCCCTGGCCCTGGACACACAGGTGGTAAGTGACATAGTCGGTTTGCCTGACATCAACTCCCATGCTCTGTCTGAATCACTTTGCTATGTTGTTTGGAGGTGAGCGGGGGGAGGAGAAAAGATTGTATCTACACGCCTGCCCTTCTGTGGGATTGAGAACACAGTCCTTCTGTTGCGGTGGTGGCTGTTTTGGGCTCCTGGCAACATGGTCATAAGATGTAACTGATAAGTAGACAATGCTGCTTTGACCAAAGCGATGACCCCTGGTCTGGAGAGAGCAGGCTTTGGTGACCACACTGGCAGCTGGAAATCCGAGGTGTGAAACAGTACCCCTTTGCAGCCAAAACACATAGCCAGGGGCCGTACCTGTACATTAAGACTTGGAATCCCAGCAGAATAACTTATCTGACTGCATGATTGTGTCCAATTACTTTTTTTTTTCATCCACGGTAGTGAAACCACATTCTTAACACTTGATATACTCCCAGATACTACCCTGACCTCCACTGATGGAAAATAGGCCTTGACTTGTGTCCCCAGTGAGTGGGATGGACCCCTGACCATCATGACATTTATGCCTACCCCCCGCCCCCCGCCCACCTCCACTGTCCCTCCCCAGGCCGTCAATCAACCTGTACTTAGAATGGCTATTTGGGGTTTGGTCAGTGTACAGATTGGGCCAAGAACAGTGACAGCCTCAAGAAAGTCACTTCTCAGAGCTTGCTGTCCTCAAATATGAGAAGAGACGGCTGGATGAGCTAATCCCCAAGGACCCTTCTAGTCTGAGATCCTGGGAAGCAAAGGCAGCTGGAGCCCATGAAGTCTAAACTTGCAGTCCTGGCCGTTGCACACCAAATGTTTCCCTTTCCACTCGGGAGCAAACCCTTGCCAGCAGGCGTTTTTATACAAAACGTAAGTCAGACGATACTCTCCTTCTCCTTGCACTCCTCAGGGCCGCCCCATGAACATGCTTCCTGGCGTGGTGTGTGAGGTGCTCTGGGGTCTCCACCGGACAGTTCGCATCCTCCCTCACCGCACCCCCTCATAAGCCAAACTTGGACCTGTAGGCCTTGGGTGCTTCACATGTGAGGCCATCTCCTGCCTCGATGTCCTGGCACAGGCCCCACTGTGAGGATCTGTCTTCCACAATGGATACCTCGTGAGGGCAGGGCCTGGAAGCCCTCCTGTGTCCCAACCTTTCTAGCATCTCAATACCCTCTGGTCAAAGGATGAAAGAATCAGTGAGCAGAGAGAGGAATTTGTGAATCATGGCCCCAGGCAGCCAGGCAACCTGAACAAATTCTTTCAGATACCATATGGAACTGTTAAAACATATTGTTAAAAACTGTTAAAACCAGGCCCAAACCATCAGAGGCAGCTGAATCTGGCATTCTTATACCCTCTGATCTGTTCTGCTGTTACACTCAGTGAAGAACCCCTTCGCTAACCCTGGCAGTTTCCATGGTGGTCAAAGTGGAGCCCAGGAGCCTGGCTCCCACTCTGGAGCTGACCCTCATCCCTGCCCCCTTCTTTTGTCACTACTTCCCTGTCCATCCAGCCACACAGTCAGGGGTCTCTTTCTGCATTTTCCTGCCTTGAGACCTGTGCCACATGGCTGTCCCCACTCCCTGGAGAACAGACCCCTTGTCATTAAGATCCTTGACTCAAACCCTCTTCCTCAGGGAGGCCTCTCTCTGGCCACCCTGTCTAAAGCAGCCCACAGCCACGCACACCCCTCCACCGACCCTTACTTGAATCTCAGTCACCTCAGCCATTCCCTTTGTGGCAATGACCACAACCTGTAATGACTCCGCTTGTTTATTTCCTTGAGTGCATTGTTTCCCTCACGTGAGCTCCATGGGAATGGGGACTGCATCTTCATGTTCCCAGCACAGTCGCCAGAGCCCTGCAAAGTGCCTGCACTCACTGCTGGTTGAGCGCCTGGATGAGACATATCTGTGGTTCAGTCCACTTCAGCATCAGTTTACGGCATGACTACAAATCCTAATGCGTCCATTGCCAAGTTGGCCCTACTGTGTAATGTTCCACAGTATTCATGGTTGCGGCTCAGAGTCTGCTTTTTGTGGTAGGCCCTGAGGATACTGAGAGAGACGACATAGTCCCTGTCCTTAAGAAGGGGTCTCTAGAGGTGGACCTGAGGCCAGAATGCTTGGGATGATAAGTCCTACACTGGCGGGACAAATGGAACACTGTCACCACTGCCCTTAGAAGGCAAGGGCTGTTGGGCTCGTGTTTTTCTGGGCCCAGCAATTCAGAGCTCAAAACCTAGCCAGCATTCCGTCATCACAAAAAAGGGCCATTCCAGCTAATGGACCAAGAATAACCTTTCTAGGGGGTGTGGCCTGGAGCCTCGCGGAAGTGGACTATAAGATCCTCATGCCCAGGATTCTCAGACAGGAAGGCCACAACACCACTCTTCAAGGTCAGGGCAAGAAGCTGCCCAAATTAAGTGTGGGTCTTCCTCGTCCAGCCACTCAAGGAGCCACGTGCTAGAAGAGCGGTCAGCACCTCGCAGGTCACCTCCACCCAGACAAAGAGCTGAGGAAACACAAATGTAACTCTGCTCAAGTTGAGGGGGATGTAGGGGAAGCACGTCTTCCTGCGAAGGGAGGGTCACCCAAGTTACTCGGAGGATATCAGAGGCCTCCTGTGAGGCCAGGGAGCTGAAAATGGACTGACCTCTGAGGAGACAGAAAACAGATTTTATTATTCTTAAAAAAAAAAAATAAAGACGTCTTACATTTGTATTTGTTTAATTTGGCCATAGAATGTATTTGCTTTAAGACTCTGTGGTGCTTGTCAGCTGATCAGAAATGTGAGTGGGTGCATGGGCGCATGTGCGCATGCACACATGCTGCTAGGGACAACTATAGGGCTGTGCTTGCACCCATACATTTAGTCATGGACTTAGGCCTGCAACCAATGGATGAGGAGGATACACAGGCCCAGGAGCTGGGGGCCGGTGAAGGAGAGCCTTCTTTTTTATTTTTTTTTTTTTTGAGCCTTCTTTTTTATTAGGGAACACAAAATCTGGCAGAATTTATTGAACAGCCAGCCTCCATTGCTCCAGCTGATGAATATTTACCGGGCAGCGACTATGCACCTGGGACGTCCTGGCTTTGGAGTGAGGGCAGGCGTCTCCTGATGCCTCAGCTCACACATGCTGCATCTAAGGTGACTTGAGACATCTAAGTGGACGCGCCAACCAGGTGGTAACAGATGAAGTTTTAGGCTAGAGAAATAATGAGTGTGGCTGAAATAGTCTGAGTAGAGAAGCAGGCTAAGACTGGTAGTGAGCAAACCCAATGTTTAATGGGACAACCAGAGAGGAAACCCAGGAAGCCCAAGGAAGCCCAAATATCCACCTGAGGTTCAGAGAGAGTTTGCCCTTATTTATAGTTATTGATATTTTCTCTTTAGGCTTAGATTTTCTGATTTAGAAATCATAGTAGTGATAATGAGGATGATAAATTGTATTTTCCAAGAAGACATTTTTCCAGATCAGTAGGGGTATCATGTGCCAGGGTTGGCCCAGGGAACAGAAAGAAAAGAACCATAAACTTCAAATCCACCAACAGGAAGAGGGGAAGGGAATTCCAGAATTCCACTCAGAGAAAAAAGAGAAGCAGCAACAATTCTGCAGTGACACTGGGAGATGGCCCTTGCACAAGACAGCAGCTGTCGCCATGCAGGAAGGAGCTCTGCTCAGAGAAAACCCACCAGAACTCCAGGAGCTGTCCAGCCGCCCAACCAAGGACCAAGTGGCTCCTCCTCCTCCCCTCAGCTAGTGGGTGTAGTGGGAGCCCAGCTGGACAAGAGTCCAGTTTCCTGGGCCCCTCTCTTCACTCCACGAACCCATTGCCTTCTGGCTGTCCTCCCTGGCACTTCCTTCCTTCTGCTCCATCTGAGGGGGTCACTGTGCTCTGGATATTTCTTGGCTTCCTTCTCATTAGAAACCACCCTCCCCTAAACTATAAATCTTTCGAATTAGTTGCAAATCTGTTCAGTGTCACTGAGCTAAGGTGGGTATTTAGGGTTTAAGGGGTAACTTCTCCCAAGGAACCTGCATAGACTGATGATTGAGAAGACTCTGGAGAGTTAGTGGAGGAGATGGGATGCGGCAGTGGAGGGGGGAGGCATAGCCTCAATACCACTTCTCAGATCCTGGCTAGAGGGGGGCCTAGAACCTTTCTAGTGGCCACTCCTTACCCCACCTCTGAGATCAGCTTGAGTCACCCGCTTCCTTTTATTTAACCCTAGGACCATTCTTGGTAAAAGGATTTTCTTGATGTCATTCAGCTAAAATTCAGAGTGCCGTTCATTCCCCGACTTTGCCAGCAATCACCAGTTGCATTTCTTCTCACACTAGAGCAGGCTGTTTGGCCACAGATATGGACGAAACAGTAGTAAGTTATGTTCAATAGAGGGAGGTACTTAATAAAGGCTGACCCATCTCTGCCTTGGGAAAAGTGATACCCAGCTTTTAAATAAAGTCTCTTTCATTACAATCAAGGTCATGGAAGGGGACTAGGGGCAAATGCCATACCCATAGAGCAAAGTGAACCCTCAGATTTAGCATTTACAGCTTCACTATTCTTGAGCTACCATGAGGATGCATGACAAGCAAAAGTTTCTCCCGGTACAGAGTGCATATTTTAATTTGGTTTTTGATGAAGCCCAGTATATGGTGTAAGCTAACTGGCCAGAGAGTGAGCCTGACCAAGTAAAGATAGGGAGGAGGCCTATGAGAGGTATAGTTCTCATTCGAAAAGCAAATGGGCTGGCCAAATTAAACACAAAAATGAGCAATTTGTTGGTGGTTCAGTTCTCTAAATATTCTATTCTGAAATAAATCATGACTTGTGAATTTATTTTAGCAAGTGCTGTGGCAAATGCTAAACTTCGGTGGAAACTAAAAAGGTAATGAACATGTGCTGTGAGGAGGTGCCCAGACAACACAAAACTCTCAATATCTCCCTATACACCATTGCTCTATATTAGTCATACTGTATGACACACACTTCATTATCTATATCCTTTATTATATATGTAAAGTATATAGTGTTATTAATATAGAGACAAATTGATATTTATAGACAAAGATACATGCAGAGATGTTGGGAGTTATGTGTTCCTGTGTATATACAATGAAGTATATATGTAATAAAGTAGGTAACATGCTGTGTGAGAATGAGGCCAGGCAACATGTAATTCTCTCTCTCATGCGTTAATTATACTAGGTACTTTATTGTGGGTATAATATAGTACATATAATATATATATAAAAATTATACATGTAATAAATACACAGTATGATTAATAGACATGATATATAGAGAGATTTGGGGAGTTATACATTATCTATATATACAAAATATGTAATAAAAACACACATATAACTAAGTAGAAATGTAATATACATGTAATAAACGGCTTAGTATTAATATACGTTAACAAATATTTAGTATAATTATTTGTATTTATGTTTATGTAATTCATACATGTATATATAGTGTAATACATGTGTATATAGTGTATGATTTACATAAAATCAATAAGTTGAAGTGACTTCTTAGATTATACCTGGTAGTGTTGGTCTCCTTCCAATTTCACAATTTATTCTTACCTACTCATCTATGCTAACAGAGATGGATGTCAACAATTACTCTTGAAGCCCTAAGAATATACAAATGCAAAATCCATCATCTTACAAAGCTAAAAAAAAATCTATTTTCATGCACTAACAGCCCCAAATGGAGGTTAAACAAGTGCTAATTTCCTAATCTGCTGATGACTATTAAATACTTTTTATTGCCAGAGATTAGCTGTTAAGATATTTATATATATTACACGCACAACCATACCTGCTCTTTTTCAAAACATAAATGTTCTGATTTAATGGAAAATCACTGCAGGGCACAAGTATAAACTATAAAACAATTAAAATCATAAATCCAAATGGCAGCAATTCCCAGTGAGTTTTACAACATCAAACCAAGCAGCTGCCAATCTGAAAAACTGTGCCCCGGGCCCTGCAGGTGAGCTGGCTGGAGCTAGGGCAAGGGGCAGGCAGAGGCAGCTTTCCATGGGTGGCCTCTAGTGAGAACCCAAGACTGGCTGGAGTCTGGGGGGCAGTGGGATCATCAGCCCAGGGCTCAGGAGGTCCGAAGGCAGAGGCTGATCACAGGCTGCTAGCCAGTTTGTTTTCCTTTCTTAGAAAAAAAATCCCTTCATTCATGCATTCAGATATTTACTGAGCAACTACTATGTAGCACACCTGTTCTTGGCAAGGAGGAAACAAAGTCCCTGCCCTCATGGAGCTCACATTCCAGTGTGGAAAAAGACATCAGTTAATATAACAATAAATAGTATGTTAAGTGCTCTGAACACTTAGGCTGGAATTAACTCTGACCCATGTCCTCATCTCTCCTCCATGAATTAATGAGTATTTACTGAGCACCTTCTAAATGCCTGGACTTTGTGAGATGACTTATAAGAGATGGAACTCTGAGATGTAGCTTCTACTTGCAGGGGAAAAAAGGAGAAGGCCATAAGCCACCTGCTCAGTGATGGCATTTGATGAGTATTTACTAAGTGCACCTCATATGGATGATCTCATTTAAGTCTCGCCAAAACTCTCTGGAATGGGTACCACCATCATTTCCATCTTATAGATGACAACACTGAGGCCTGGAGAGGGTGAATGCCTTGCCCAGAGGCCCACTGCTAGTTTGGGGCTGGGAACCAGAATTTGCACCCTGTAGAGCGACCTCCTAATTGCACATGTTTGTCTACACTATGTGGTGGAGACCATTGACTCTAGAGTTACTAGCTGGAAGCTCCCTGAAGAAGAGCTCACATCTGCTACATGATCTGTGTTCTCCCCAGGATCCCCAGTGCCTGCTCCAGTGCCAGGAGAGGTGAGTACATATCGACAGCTGGGTCATTCTCTGGGGGTCCCACTTCAGGGTCACCCCAATATGCAGTTCAGAAGGTCATTAGGTGTGGCAGTCCAGTCCTCACTTCTCAGTAACTGCATTTCATTGACTTGTCAACCTTACTTTTAGTGGTCAACCAGAGATCTAGACTTGGGGCCCTTTTAAAATAGGTTATAGGTCAAGGGCATAAGGGTTAGGAAATATTCTCCAAAACAGGGACTCTCCATGATGCCACTTACATATTAATAAGACAAAACTGCCTGAGACTGAGTGGGAAGCTGTGGCATCTCACAGACATGAGTTTGCAGATTACTCGGGTTCCGACTTCTTATTAATGATATGTGAATACAGTGACTTAACCTCACTGAGGCTCAGGTGTCTCACCTGTAAAATGGGGATAATGATTACTCATTTCAAAAGCTTACTGTGATGCTTAAGTAAGATAATATGTAAAAATTTATTACAGTTCCTGGCACAGAGTGGGTGCTCGACAAATAGTAGTGCCAATTCCCCTTCATGAGCAATTTCCAAACTTGATCACTGAAACCACTAGTTTCTTACTCCTCTCTCAACTACTACAAAAAAAAAAAAAAAAGACTGTCTGCCCCATAAATAGATTTGAATGTCTGCAGCTTTTTTTTTTTTTTTTTTTTTCAGATTGACCACATTACAAGCAACACTGAAGGGAGCAGCACAATGGCAAACAACAGCCAGAAGGGGAAACTAGAATGAAGAAATAGAACTAGGAATTATAGAATGGCGGCTGTACTCTTGCTGCTGGATTTTATTTCCCGCCATAGCTGACTTTGTGGTTCAGTGAGGGGGGTACCCCCGTGTGTGAGCTGCAGAAGGACACTCAACATCAAGGCTTGGCCAGTTTGGTACTCCTGTGACTTTTGAGGCAGAGACAGAAAAGTAGAGACTGAGCTGGACCAAGCTTTGGCTTTCCATGGTCACAGCTATGAGGCATGGCTGTGTCCAGCCTCCTTGGTCTCTGACCATTTCTCATGGATTTTCCAGCTTGCCTGTTGTATCTGTGACCTGCCCCATCACTATCCAGCAAATTCCTTTTCTGTGCAAGTCAGCTGGAGCTCTGCTTAGCACTAAGACCCCTGACTAAGCCCTGGGTCCCAGGCCAATCTAAAAACCCCTCACTCATCAGTGGAGGCAGGCTGCCCGTGATGACAGCCACTTACTCTCAGAGGCTTACAACCTTGGGACGATCTTAGGAGCCAGACCAGTGTACTCTGAGAGTGGAGAGACCCTGCTCGGCCTCATACATTCACAAGCACCTGTAGATCACTGACTATGTGCACAGAACTGATGGAGAACATAAAACTGATACTGTGACAAGCAGTCAAGGGCAGCAGAGTAACCAATATGAAATGTAGTGTATCTCTATGCCCTGAGAGAAGCCTAGAATGAATAGTAGCCACACAAGGTGTGTTGACACTACCCACGAACATCCAGAAGCTGAGGGGTTAGGATCAGATGCTGGTTTAGGGCTCGATCTCTCTCTCTCTCTCTCTCTCTTTTTAAATAGTTGATACAGCTGTTTCTACGCCAACTTCAAAATAAGAGAAAACACTAAGCTGCTATGAAAACCTAGAGGAATCGTTGCTAGGGACATTGTATTAAGAAGATTCTAAGAGTCCAGGGTTTCAGCAACATGAGAAAGAAATATCAATGACAAATTGTTTGAAGGCACGGGTCAACGATTTTGAGCAGAATGGACCTGGGAGTTGAATAAAGAGTCGAAGCTGAAGCACAGAGCTAACTGGGAAGGTGCAAATCTGCAGGCTTTCTGGCCCTCGAGCCCTGCTCTTTCCATCTCCTGGCCTTCAACTTCCAGGCTAAGGGCCTAGGGGTTTAAAACAGCATAAACTGCTGCTAGCTGTTAAAGCTCAGCAATCACACCCATATTTCAAGGGAGCTCATCTAGAGAAGTCTATTACTGTTGGGCCTTCAGGAAAGTGGAAGTTAGAGAGGCATCTTCATCCTCCCGACTGTCTCCTCCTCTCACCCTGTCTTCCTCAGTGCTGCCCTCCCCCTCACCTGGTTCCTTTTGGCCTCTGCCCTTGACCTTCCCAGCTCCCTGGAAGGCTGCTGCAGTGGTATCATCCTTGGGTGTGAATGCTCCGGAAAAGAGGTAAGAAATTCACATTTGTCAAACTCTTACTACATGCCAGGTTCTGTAGAGAGACCCAGAACACTATGAGAGTTGCTACTGGAAAAAAAGCTTTTAACCTGGCATTAAAATGGAAAATAGATATTTAAGTATAGATACATGTCAAATAAAAGGTATGCATCTTAGGCATTTGCAGAAACTGTTCTCTCTGCCTGTAACACTCTCGCTCTCTCTTCATTGGCCAACTCTCATCATTTTCTGCAGGAAGCTCTCCTGGCCTCCCCTAGTTAGCTTCAGTCCCCCTCCTAAGGGGTCCCAAGGTACCTGGATCTCCTCTGGCACAGTATTCATAACAATGGAATCTGAATGCCCATTTGTCTCCCAAGGGAGGCATGAAGAAGGGATGAAGGCACCATGTTGAATTTTTATCTCCACAGGACCTTGCATGGTGCCAGAAATGAAGCAAGCACTTAAAAACCTGTGGTTTTGACAGAGAATGCACATCTCTACTAAGAGGAGACTCGGATCCCTGTTGGCCGAAGGTGGTTGGATCCCAAGACAGTAAGCACTTTGAACACTTTGGAATATTTACTAATGAAAGATCCATTAAGTGATTTTCTTCTGGAAACTGTGTTGCCTGTGCCACAGCTCAGATGCCAAGCTGATCAAACAACACTGCCTGAACCCTCTCTACAAGAACCAACCTGCTGGGTTATTAGTACTCTGGCTTGGCAGCCCCAACCCTGTTGCTTACATCTGCCCTGCTGTTTGCACAGATTAACTTCCCTAAATAATTTTTAATCATTTAAAAGCAGGTACAATGAGGACACGTACAACTTTTGATTCACACTCTATTTTGTTCTGGTAGTAATCATGTATAAAATGGACTTTGATTTTCATGCTTATTTAATCCTAATGTGAATTACAAATGACTCATTGTCCTAGGCTGAACATTTGTTTTTCTCAGAGGATCCTTATTTATGTACCTACTAAGTGTCACTGCACTGTTAGTGTGTGTCCACATTTATTAGCGTGTGTGAACTTCGGAGAAGGGAATTATCAAAGATACTAAAAAGTGGCAAAAGTCCATCAGCTAGTTGTATTTGGCTAGATAAAGTCAGTGACTAATTCATTTCCCTCCTGATGATATATAGTTAATCATATGTAGGAAACTGACTTTTCTTCTCCCCCTCTTCCTAGCCCTGCCTGGCAAGAGCCAACCCCTGGTCTGATGTGCCAACTTCAGAAAAGATTCCTTTGTTCCAGATAAACTGATTCCCATACACTCAAACTTTTATTTTAAACTCAGTCATTGTTACCAAAAATGTCCCCTCAAAGTCATTCTGTGTTCACTTACTGACTGGTTCCAAAGAACTTTCCAGAGGAGCACAGTGTATCAGAAACCAAACAATCCTCTTCGTCAGTCACATCATAGGGACTATGCCTACTTTTCCTTTCTAATACTTGGATTACTGAATTCTCGAGAATGGATGAACTCTGGCACCGCCCCTCAGTTCGTTTACCCAAATATTCTTCCAAAGACATTTATTCTAATATTTAGATATATGTAAGTGAAATCGACTAAATTCCAATTTTCTAAAGTTTATATACATATCTATATATATGGCAGTGAAGAAGAACTTGATAAATTGCTAGAGAGAGGACTAATTTTGCTTCACAATTAGTAGCTGAAGCAGGCAAGACACCATTGCAAATACTTACCAAAGTGTCTTATTTGTGCCCCCCAGGGAGATAGTCCAAGTGAGATATCCCTTTTTTTTCAGTAAAGGCTTTTTTTTTTTTTTAAGATTTTATTTATTTATCCATGAGAGACAGAGAGGCAGAGATGTAGGCAGAAGGAGAAGCAGGCTCCATGCAGGGAGCCCAATGTGGGACTTGATCTTGGGACTGCAGGATCACACCTTGAGCCAAAGGCAGGCGCTCAACCACTGAGCTACCCAGGCGTCCCTTCAGAAAAGATTTAACTGTGTATAAATAGTTCAAGACTCTCCATATTTACCAATTAGGTGGAGGTTGCTAGTGAAGAAATATTTTTAATTGTTCAGGGCCACCTGACATTATATCAACATGCAACACACATTATATCACTCATGACACTGACTGCGTAAAGACCTTTGCTAGACATAGACGATCAGAGAGCTGGAAGACTGGCCCCCGGCCTTAAAGAATTTGTAGCATGAGAAAGTTAAATCAATGAGTGAAGTTTTGGTTACTAAGAGTATGATCTCTTTCATCTACCCAGATGCTCTAACATAAACACAGAGCTGTGGATTTCCATGGTCATTTTTAACCTAAGCAGGAATCTCCAACTGGTGAATGAACATAGGGCAGTGTCAAGGGTACTGATCAGCTAAGATTCATCGAGGAGGAGGGGCTTGATTATATTAATGTCAACTTATTAGGTTATTATTTAAAAGGAGATTCTCTCTAGATGGTTATCTATTCATATTCTTTATGGTGTCTTAGGAGGCAAAAATACTATTATAATTGGAAATAAGTATAGCGTGCACTGTTGGACACTAACATCTCTTCATTTATAAGTAAACATTTTAAAATCACTTTTCAAACTTGGTGCAATTGTTTGAACACTGTCAGTTGCTTGAACTTGGCAGTGCCTTGAGTTTGCTTCCCCTTCAGATGGGCATGTGCCTCATAAACATTCCTTTCTTTCATTCATTATTGGAATTTGATTTCTTTGCACTTGGGAAGGTGCTAAACCTTATCACCGAACACCAAAGAGGTTGGAAGGAGGAATAAGACACAATATGACCTTAAAACCAATACATTTGCTTTTGATCCACGTGATACAGTGTTCTTAAAGGATTCTAAGAGTAAACAGGTAAAATAATTCATTCCTCCCCCACCCCTGGGCCAAAAAAAGTAATTCCTTGTTTTGGGGTAGGGCTTTTGACACTTGCCTCAAATTCCTTTATCCTCATGATCAGTGAGCTGATGAACCTTACTTTAGTCTCCCACTTCTCAGAAACTGTCCTACAATTGAAGGTAATAGTTTAAGACATTAATATGTGTGATTTGCTTATCATTTGACTCTGAGTTTCCTATTAGCAGTGTGTAGACCAAAAAAAAAAAAAGGGGGGGGGTGTAGGGGGGTTCAAGTGTTTTCCTTTGTAAGGCTCTTCTTTTCCTTGTATTTGCACATTTTTGCTAGTGAACTTGAGTAAACCTTCCTCTTGAAGATTAAACGTAGCACCCCAAAGAGAGGCTTCAGAAACCATGACCATTGGGCAGCAAATATTGCCACAAGGGACCAATGGCAACACAATCTGGTAAAAGCTTCTAGAACCTTTCCTCAAGCTTTAGTAGGAAGAACTACTAAATTCAGTTTTATATGAAAAGTAATCTGGCTTTGCTCGGAAATCCTCTACGTATATAGAGGCAAACATCTATTGGCACAGGGGTAAAGAAAACAGTCTATGGTGCCTGGGCCAGGTTCCAGCGTGGCTTCCCCATTTTCTCTCTATGGGATTTCTTTGCTTCAAGTTACAACTTGAAGTCTCAGTTTCTTCATCTGTAAAATGAGGACAGTATTATCTACTTCATAGGCTGTGTTCCTGAAGGTTACATAGGAGAACATATGGAAAACACTTATTGTCAGGCACAACTTAACTCCTCAATAACTATTATTAATCATTTTCTTTTTCTTTTATTTGAGAGAGAGAAAAACAGAGATATTTGAGAGAGAGCATGAGTGGGGAGGAGAGGGAAAAGCAGGCTCCTCCCTGAGCAGGGACCCTGATGTGGGGCTCAATCCCAGGCCCCTGGGATCATGACTTGAGCCAAAGGCAGACACTCAACCAGCTGAGCCACCCAGGTGCCCCAATAAGTATTATTAATCATTTTCATAGTGAGGAGCTTCACATATCAACCCAGAACCAAAAAGGTCAAAAGGATACAATTAGGGTCTCTTACCACTCAGGTCATCTTTAAAGAGACCTGAATTTTTGTAAAACTCCCCAGAGGTGGGTGGTACTGATTGAAAGGCTGTAGGAGAGCCTGCTGGGGTGCTAGAAAGAGTCTGTACCTCGATCTGCATTACATAGTAGTCTGTTCATGGAAAGATTTATTAACACAAGGATGTGTACTTCACTGGAAGCTTATTAAACCTCAGTAAGAAAAAAAATAAGATGGAAGGGAGGGAAGGACAAAGGGAGGGAGGGAGTGAGAGAGAGAGGAAAAAGGAGAAAGAAAGAAGTGGTAAAAAAAAAAAAAACAAGGAGCAGGCATAAATCATTTTTCCTTTAGTCTGCCTTGCTCCCTTGCTCCCTGTAAGTTACCCACAAACACAGCTTCAGGAGAGGACGGCTCAATGAGCAAGCCAACTGTACAAAGACATTCATGAGAGTTATTTCGGGTGTATATTTAGGTGTATGAAGCCATGGGAGTATGAGCTCAGAGATGGCATGTTGGTCTGTTCTCAACACAAACGTACCTAACTGACATACTGAAATTGGCGAACGTGACCACCAACCCAGAATTTCCAGTCAACAAACTGGGCAACATTTTCTAGCCATCCCCTATCAAGCCCTGCTCCATGCTAGATCCTGTTACTTCCCTGTGGGCATCTACATCATCTCAGAGCCCGCTGTGCTGCGGACCTGGCAGGTATTTGCATGTCCTGGCTATAGGTGTCAAAGACAGGCAGCAAATACACTGGACACCCCAGAGTCAGAGAGAATAGAACCAGGAGATGTCTCTCAGGACTCAGGGTGGAGCCAGTCTCAGGGCACTGGGGACGGAGCCTCTGCAGACTGATCTCACACCATAAAATGTTCAAGGCAGTCTGGTCCCAAGAGGCCATAAACAATTATGAAGTCTACTTTACGATGGGTGCACCAAGGTGGAAATAAAAATTGTCTACCAATGTATTCTTAATCCCTTTAATCCCAAGAACACCAAACCATTACTGGCATAAACCTTCCCATAAAAGATTAAAGGGTGGAGTGATATTAAGGTGTTCTGGTTAGATCGAGTTATGATGGTAAAATGACTCTAAAATTTTTCTTTTGTTTCGTTTGAAGCAAAATTTATCTGGAGAGAAGTGGTTTTGGTTTGTGAACCGGCCAAGCAGTTCCCAAAGATACTGCCAAGTGTTTATTTTAACCATAGCTGAGAGCCACCTGCGGGTGGGGAAACTGATATTAACACATTAATAAGAAGAGAGGATCATAGTTAAGGCTACTTCAGTTTTTAAAGTATGCGTAGATTAAAGATCTTTCTTGATTTAACATTTACAGAAGAAATAAAAGCTCCCCTGGTTTTTCAAACATGGGTGGAACTCTTTCAAAAAAGTTCAATACAATCTCAGACTTTCTATTGTTGAATCTTGGAGAGTGGAGAGAAGAACATGAAATGACAAGTGGAAATCTCTCCCTTATGCCTTCCCCTTATCTTCAGAAGGGTTCAAAAACCTCAGCATCTCGGGACCCCTTGGGTGGCTCAGCGGTTGAGAATCTGCCTTTGGCTCAGGGCATGATTCCAACGTCCAGGATTGAGTCTCACATTGGGCTCCTAACAGGGAGCCTGCTTTTCCCTCTGCCTATGTCTCTGCCTGTCTCTCTCTCTCTCTCTACCTCTGTGTCTCCAATGAAAAAATAAATCTTAAAAAAAAAAAAAAAAAAAGCTCAGCATCTCGATCTGATTTCTTCAGGGTCTGAAGTCCCTGCCCTTCTGGCTGTGTTCCCCCTAAGGTTCATAACCCTTACTAGCCAACCAGGCACCTGTTAACTCACAACTTCTCTATGCCATTAGAGCTGCATCATCAGAGAACTTTAGAGCCGGGACAGGGATTTTCAGCCTCGGGACCACTGGCATGTAGGTCAGATGGTTTGTGGTGGCAGCTGTCCTGTGTGCTGCGGGCTGTGTAGCATCATCCTTGGCTTCCGTTCACCAGATGCCAGCAGCAGCCCCCACCCCCAGAGGTGACCACCAGAAATGTCTCCAGATGTAGCCCATTGTCCCTTGGGGACAAAATCACCCCCAACTGAGAACTCTGTCAGCAGAACAATCAAGAATCACCCAATTTAATCTCATCAGAGGGCTAAGAAACTATGGCCAAATACAGCATTCTGAATCTGAGTTCAGCGTTTTTCTCCCTAAACAGTACTGTAGCTTGAGAACCAAATTCTTTTTTCCCCTGAGCTCCATGTTGGGGAGCTGAGCTCCTTACGTCTATTGTCCAGAATGACAATACTTCCTGGAGCCTTATGAACAAAGGAGCCTCATGGCTCTATAGGCAGTGTGGCCTCTCTGGGCAGTGCCCAAGGGGCCACCCATGTGCAAACTCCCCTGGCACCCACCCACTGAGAGCCAGGAGAATCCAAGCAGTTCTCAGGTGGCATTTTAAAAGACACATTATAACCATACCTTCTATCCCAATTCCAGCCACAGGCATTAAGAATCCTCAAGCCAGAAGTAAAATATGCTAGATGAACGTCATTAACAGACTGAGTGGGTGTTCCTTGCTAGCTTCCAGTCGGTAGACTCTAGCTCTCTGTTCTGAACATCGTGTGTCTTTTAGTCCCCTGGTTCAGAAGATGTCTTTGTATGAGTATCTTCACTCTCTAAGAGGTGATGGCTTCTGGGAAAAGAAATTGCTGGAAATGGCACTACCTCTTCCAGCCCTAATGTAAACCACACTGCAAAATAAGGCACTATGCTAAAAACTAAATTCATCCCTGAACAGCCTAGAGGGACTAGCAATTGGAGGAATTCAGAAAACATGAGCCCCCAGGGCTGAGAAACCGCATTTAGAACCACTTGAATGTATTTTGTAAAAGAATTTTATTTATGATAAGAATTTGAATGTCTTCTTGTGTCCTCCCCACCCCTTTATTTATAAAGATTCAGTGACATCATTTAGCTAGAGTAAAGAATGCCCTAAAAAGAACTAATAGGCGAAGTTAGTTTCTACCATTTAGGAAAGGAAAAAAAAAAAGCAAAACAAAACCAAATCTAACAAACGCTGTTTTTTTTTTTCTCTTTCACAAAA
This sequence comes from Nyctereutes procyonoides, assembly GCF_905146905.1. Lineage (NCBI taxonomy): Eukaryota > Metazoa > Chordata > Mammalia > Carnivora > Canidae > Nyctereutes > Nyctereutes procyonoides. Next base: position 49,330,949 of record NW_026575049.1, on the reverse strand, counting down.
ATAACAGAAGGAAAGCTGCTACTGTAATCAGCAGTGATTGCAGGCATTTCCTGTATTTTTATGTCAAGCTGGTTGTTTTTTTTCCATTACATACCCAGTGAACTCCAGTTAGGTCAAGACTAGAGAAAAACAGTACTAATTATGCCTCCAAACCCACAAATCTGCCTACTTAGCTCTGCTAATTTGTGTTGACTCCATGGTTCCCAGGAATCAGCAGAAGGAAAATCTTTATAAGCCACTGACTCCTTCTCCAGAAGCCATGGCTCTCAATGCCCCCTGCCCTCCATCCCACTTAGTCTCTGCATCCCAGGAACAATCTTTTTGTCCCTTGTGTTTCAGGTTGAGATTCAATCCGGCTCTTCAAATGAGAGGGTCTTGGGTCAATACCAGGCTCCCCGGGTTCATGTTCTAGGCCTATCTTTGGACAGGTCAATGCCTAAACCTCCAGGTCTCATAGTTACTCCTGCCTATCACTAGGGATCTTTGTTCTTATGTTTTGTCCCAAGAAAGTCTTTTTCCTTACATGTCACCTTCCATGCTTACATGAGAGTGTTAGAAGCCTCCTTACTGAAGTCAGCGACTATGCAGTGCTGAGCAAAGAGCTTCATCTCTGTTTTTCTTTTTTATTATTTCAAGGCTTCCCATGAAAAGTGTCCCCTACTGTGTTTCTGCCTTTTCCCCTAATTGTTAATATCTGGCTTAGAACACCGCGTCATACTGGGCTTTGCTGTCGACATGGTATTTGCAGAGCTGCCAGTGCCTATCCTTTTTGAATCCGAAAAGTTATGAAAAACTTCCTTATCGATCTGAGGTCATCAAAAAAGAATGACACGATCTTTGGCCAAACTTGGGCAGTTTCTCTTTCTCCATCCTGTCCCACGATTGGCCCCAAGACCCATTCTCCATTGTTCATGGACTCTGAGGTAGGTTTTCTTTTTGCTGAAGCCTCTCATGCTCAAGGTAAACAAGTTACCTCATTGTTCTTGAATGACGAGGCCACAGAGGAGTCTCTCTGGTTGACAAGACTGTCCCATGGACATTTTCCTCTGTATAGGGTTACTTGACTCTCTGATAGTTTATTCTCCAATTATCCATGCTACTTAACATTTTTTCTTATTGTTCATAGGAATTCCATTGTTTGATGTAATGGTCAACTTCCCAGACTAGGAGGGCCGAGGTGGAACTCTGAGGTAAATAAATACCATTCTAAGAGAGCTTCGCAGGACTGAGGATTAGACAGGTTTTCCTAGTCCTTCTGTGATTACCTCAGATGACCCCTCTCTTCAGGTACGGAAATACTTTCAAGCCAAAGCCTGACATCTTTAGCATCAGCCTCACAGTTCTTTAGCGATCACCTACCATGTACCTGGCTCCACAGTAAGATATTATGAGGGAAGAATAATAGCAATAAATAATTACTATGCCCTGCATATGTCCTTTGCAAGCATTACCTCATTTAATATTCCTAATGGTCACGGGTGCCTGGTTAGCTCAGTCAGGAAGACTGTGTGACTCTTAATCTTGGGGTTGTGAGTTCAGGCCCTGCACTGGGTGTAGAGATTACTATATATTACTATATATATATATTATATACATATAATATATAATATAGTAATATGTAATATATAACAGTAATATATATAAATTAAAGAAATATATATTCCTCACAGTCACATGAGGTAGGTATTAATCCTATCCCAAGATTTTTTTTAAAGATTTTATTTATTTATTCATGAGAAAGAGAAAGAGGCAGAGATATAGGCAGAGGGAGAGGCAGGCTCCTCGGGGAGCCCAATGCGGGACTCGATACCTGGACTCCGGGATCACGCCCTGAGCCAAAGGCAGACACTCAACCACCGAGCCACCCAGGAGTCCCCCTACCCCAAGTTTTAAACAAGGAAACCAAAGGTCAGAAAGGAACAGAAGGGCTAGCATGCAGAGCCAGGATCCCACCTGAACAGGTGTGGCTGGTTCACAGGTGTGTGATCGCCCAGCCAGGCTGTGCATGTCAGGTCCCTGGAAGTAACTGTGGAAAGCACTGAGGCTGCTGCCCCTTGATGTCTGGACCTCACGTAGAATTTATTTTAGAATGCATCATTTCAAAGCCCCTCAGAAAAATCAGGGTTTTGCCACTCTATGCACACACTATTTTTGATGCAAAATGATTTTCAGAAATCAGGTTTACTCCCAGAGGAGGACCATTAGACATGAAGGGCACTATTCATGGATTTTTTTTTTAAGATTTTATTTATTTACTCATGAGATACAGAGAGAGAGAGAGCGAGGCAGAGACATAGCAGGGGGAGAGGGAGAAGCAGGCTCCTTGCAGGGAGCCTGATGCGGGACTCGATCCCAGGACTCCTGGGACACTACCTGAGCTAAAGGCAGATGTTCAACCGCTGAGCCACCCAGGCACCCACAAAAGGGTGCCTATTCAAAGAAAAATCTAGAGGGGAGTATAAAAATATTTAGAGTAAAAGCAGTATTTCCCTCTGAGAATAAAGTATCTCAGGAGGACTCTCTCAAAGGAGATGACAATACTCATTTAGATGTATAAACTCTGGTATGTTTGCCTAAAAGTATCAGCCCATTTCCTTACAGCAGAATTGCGAAATTCCGAGCTGCCTGATGCCCTCGCGTGCTTTCTCAAAGAGCTAATTTGATAGGATTTTATGGTACATTTGATAGACACCTGTGTTTTTTTTCCCCTCCCTTCAAACATTAAATTGGGTTCTTAGCTATTAAAGATAAGATCCTTTGTTTCATATTCCTTCTTATATGAAATTTGACCCACAATTTTCTTTACTGCGGGCTTCCCTTTAAACAATAGCAAGGAAAATGACCACAAAATTCTTTAGATTCTCCAAGTGAAATATCTTTCTGCTATCCATAGTTTGGTTTTCCCCTCTGCAAATCTCACTGCTGAAGCACATACTCATTTGCTACTTTCTCCTTCCCCTTAATTTCAGTACAGGATGTTTTTAATCCTCACATTTTTGTAGCCAGCCTTTCAAGGAGTTTTTGTTTGTTTGTTTTTAATAGACATTCTTTTCAGAAAAAATGATTATTTGTGATCATTAATTTACTGTCTCTGGCCAACCACAGGGCAGAGTGGGGATAGGCAAACATAGAATTGGCTGGCGAGCACATGGAGGCTGTGGGGTTAGCACTGTTATCAGTACAGACCAAAACCGATCAGTGAAATGGCTTGCTTGGTCTTGGTTAAGGTGGGAAGAGGCGAGGAACTCTATACTAAGGCAACCCAGACTTCTTTTTTTTTTTTAATTTATGATAGTCACACAGAGAGAGAGAGAGAGGCAGAGACATAGGCAGAGGGAGAAGCAGGCTCCATGCACCGGGAGCCCGACGTGGGATTCGATCCCGGGTCTCCAGGATCGCGCCCTGGGCCAGAGGCAGGCGCCAAACCACTGCGCCACCCAGGGATCCCGCAACCCAGACTTCTTAGCTCATGATGGTTCCAAGGTGTCAACCATACAGAGTTACCATACCGGGGGCTCCCCAGAAGCTCCCCAGTCGCCTTTTGTATTTGTTCCTCATTCTTTTATTTTATTTGAAACACCTAGGTTACAGTTACCCGACTGCTTGTTACCAGCATAAGGATGGTTTAAGTTAGAATCCTGAGGCTTCTACTAAGAGAACTTAATGAACTGTAGTTGCAAAGCAGCGCATGCCCATGTGCACACACAGTTCTGTGAGAAGTTCTAAAGGGCAACTCTCGTTTGACATTCTCCATCTGAAGGCATGTGCTCCCTTGCCAGCATGGATATGCCACCTCCCTGAAGGTGGTTTACCTCCTACACAGCATTAGGCTGGGCCCCTTGGAGAGCCTGGGACGGGGAGAGGTCATGGCCCCTGACCAAGGGCTAACAATTCAGTTGGGAAGGCAACAAAAATGAAGCATTTTGAGACTGAGCAAGCACTACATCCCTACCCACACTGAAATCCCACAGCCACTGGCCAAATGCTCCTTCACCTTCCGGGGAAATCCCACCCTAATCCTCCTATCCTTGTAATAGTATAAAGCAAGATCTTTCTTCCCGTAACTTTGGGTCTTTGCTTCCAGGGAGTAAGGAATTTTGTCTCACACTGAAAAGAAAAACAAAGAGTCATATGCAAAGATAATAGAAAAGAAAGCAAATGATGGGAGAACTCTCTCTGAGCTGTGCTTCCGAGGGTACCCCCTGTGATGGGGTGCTAATTACAGAGAGAAAAAGGAGCCTGTGTTTGATTCTGAGCAGGTTCTAATTATAGCTCTGTATCTTATTTTCATTGAAGACACTGATTTATAATTCAGACACACACATACACACCCACAAATGACTTGGTAGCTTTGAAGCAATTATTGATGCACATATAGCTCCAAAATCTGGCTTCATGCACGCAACCATACATCCCTTATCAACAGCCAGATGCCATTTTATATGCATACAAATGTGTCTTTAGAGTATAAAGGGTGCACACTGAAGAATATTGTGGAATCTTCAGGGAAGCAGGGCTTCTGGGTTCTTTACAACTCTTAATGCGTTCTTCTAGTCACATGCTCAGTGGCTTAACTCTGGGCAAGACAGACTGGGTAGACATTGTTTGCTGGGGATTTGAATTTTATGAATGTGCATTTCTTTATGCCAACAAGATGCTAGGTTTTCAGGCCCTCACCCATAACAATGCCCTCCACGACCTCTCAGGAACCCAGAGAAGATGGGCAGCAGTGTCTCTGGGAACGGGCCCTCTCTGTGGGAGCTTGCAAGGTCAGGCAGTAAATAGTGTGAAGTGACCAGCTGAGCTGGGAGCCTTTGTTCTGCTTTGGATAGTTGATAACTTGTGAAATAATACTGTCCTGCCACTTTATCCAAGTATAACCTCCCAGTGCCAAGGACTGAGGCTTGACCTCCACTGTGGTCAAGGAGGGACACCAGATGGAAAACTTGACGGAGTGTGCTTCATGTGGAGGGCCACTGAGGACAGGTTGGAAGGCTTCATGAAACTATCCCTACAACTCCTCAGTAGTCCAGGTCAATGGGATGGGATTTCCCGAGACCTCTAGAACATACAATCTTGAGAAAAGGGATCCCTAGATATTCATTATTAATGCCTCAAATCCTTTTTCTTCAAATCCTGCCTTTTTCTTGGCTTATGCAACCAGATAATTGCTTTAATTCACTGTATTTTTAAAATTCATGTAGTATATCCAGTATATCCCAAAATTCTCACTGAATCATAAAACAGTAAAGAGGCTCTCTTGAGGGAAAGAGTTTAGATTCTTCCAGAAGCCTCGGCCTCTGGAAGGGCAATACTGTTTCCAGTTATGTCGGCCAGATGATGCCCAGCTTCTAAAAGGTTGCAGCTTTGACTCAGAAAAATCATGAACAAAGACACCTCACCATAAAAAACTAGGTCCAACATAGAAATTTCCTCTTAGACAGGCCTAGGTCTGCATATGTTTAGTTCTATGCTGTTTGATATGCCCAGCGCTGCTGTGAAACAGAGTCAGGCACTATAGGGTTATTCTCTGAATGTATGTCTCCCTGCTCATCTGGGTCCAAAGGCCAGCCTGCTAATTGTTCAGACATTAAAAATGTGTCCAGGCAGCCCTGGTGGCTCAGTGGTTTAGTGCCACCTTCAACCCAGGGTGTGATCCTGGAGACCTGGGATCGAGTCCCACATCAGGCTCTCTGCGTGGAGCCTGCTTCTCCCTCTGCCTGTGTCTCTGCCTCTCTCTGTCTCTCATGAATAAATAAATAAATAAATCTTAAAAAAAAAATGTGTCCAGGGAATGAAGAGAGAGGCAGTAGTTCATTCCCATTAAACCAAAACCTCAGATTCAGAAAAAAAAAAAGAAAAATATATATATATATATATAATATATAATATATATGAAAAGTAAATAAGTTAAAAAAAAGAATAGTAGCAGTATCCAGAATATTCTTGAGGAGAAAACTGCAGAGATGAAGCACAATCACCTGTCTCCACAATAGCCAGGGCTGAGATGAATCTATAGCTGGTCTTCCATCAAAATTCACTGCTTTATGATAGATGTGACAAGGGTGGTTACTGTCCTGTTGCCCCTGTTGCCTGCATCAGCCAGGATCTCTTCTTGCTACAAAGTTATGCCTGTCCAATTTGGGAGGGAATCCCCTACAGGAGGCATGCTAGGAAGTAGCCCCACTCCCTTTCCCCACTGACATGTCTACCTGGAGAGATCTGTCCCAATGGTTCAGGGCATTTCTCCTGCTAATGTTGAAATCCATATATGCACCCTCTCCCTTCCTCAGGTCCTGCCTAGAGTTTCCAGCTCAAAAAGGGAGACTGAGGCACAGGGAGCATTTTGTTTAGAGGAAGGGATATGACAACTGATAATAATGATATCTATGATTTGAGCAACTGCTAGGTTCTGACCACATCCTGTGAAGGAGGCATTCATATAATATAAGCATTTGACAAATAAGGAAACTAAGGCTTCAAGTGGCCTAGAAATTCCCCAAGGTCATACATCTGTGAGTGACAAGTCTGGTGGGATTCAGATACAGGGCTGTCTGACCTCAGAGTTCTGTGTTTAACTGTGGAACTACAGAGCAGGTCCAGAGAACATATTCTCAACAAGTGACTTCAAAACAAAAAACAAAAACCCCAGTCCAGATCTATATTCCTATGTATTTAGGGTGATTATTTCCAACTGTAGTGCGGAAATGACATCGGAGTGTCTAAGTCAGCTGTGAGGTCCACAAAGTAATTGGATAGCACTAACACGGTAATTATGGTAATGGTTAATACCTAGTGCTCAGTGCCAAACCAAATAGTGTGCTAAGTACTCTGGTGAATGGTCCTATGCAAGCCCCACAACCTCCTTATAAGGGGAGGGGGATTTTATGATCGTGTTTCTTAGATTCTAGAACATATTCCCCCTCCCCTCATCTTAAAAATTTTGATGATGCATCTTACAATTAATATTGACAATTGTTCTTTTCAGTCAAAAGACAACAGAAAAGGGGAGGGGAAAAGGAACACATGTAATGAATAGTTACAAAGATGGCAGATATCAATTCAATTATATCAATGATCTGAATATACCAATTAAAGGAGAGAGATTGTTGGAGTAGATTAAAAAACAACAAACAAGACCCAATTACAAGTTGTCTACAAGAAGACCGCTTTAAATATAAAGATTCAGATAGATTAGAAGGGATGGAGAAAGAAATACCCAGTACTACCACTGGCTAAAGGAAAGCTGGGTCGCCTGTATTAATTTCAGACAATGTACACTTCACAGTACAGAGAATTATCTGGAATAAAGAGGCATATTGCATAATGATAAAGGGGTCCATGCTTCAAAATGACCTAAAATCCAAACAAGTATGGCCCTAATAACAGAGTATCAAAGCAGAGGCAAAAAAAAAAAAAAAAAAAAAAAAAAAAACTGAGAGAACTCAAACCCACAATGCGACATACTTCACATACAGTCTAATGTATAATTAAAAGCCTGACGGTAACAAGCGTTGGCCAGGATGTGGAGAAGTTACAACCTCCATATATTGCTGGTGGGAATGTTAAGACCATGCAGCCACTTTGGAAAACAGTCTGGCAGTTCCTCGGAAAGTCCAACATAGTTGCCATGTGGCCCCTAGGTATACAACTGAGATAAATGAAACATATATCCACTCTAAGACCTGTACCCCAATATCTATAGCAGCAGGTGGATAACCCAGGGTCCAGGAACTGATGAATGAATACACAAAATGTGCTATCTCCACACAATGAGACACACTATTCAGCCATAAAAAGGAACGAAGTATTGATGCATGCTCCAACATGAATGGACCTTGCCAACATGCAGAAAGCAGGTCACAAAAACCCACGTATTGTATGGTTCCATTTATATGAAATACCTAAAGAGAAAGAAGGTAGGAAAGTGGTTGCCCAAGGCTGGGAGACTGAGGAAATGATGGGTAAAAGGAATGGAGGTTCTTTTTGGGGTGACAGAAAGGCGCCAAAGCCAACTGTGGTGATATGTGAAGATATAAAAAACAAAAACATCGATCTGTATCCTTGCAGTTGGGTGAATTGTACACGGTGTGAATTATATCTCAGAAAAATTGTTAGAAAAAAAGATAACTGTAACTGAAGGGAGAAATGGACAAATGGCCCCTTTCAGTGACAGATCAAGCAGGCAGATAATCAGTAAGGAAGGATGTGGGTGATCTGATGGGCACTCCCCAACTCGAGCTACAGATTCCTCCTGTAGCAGCCTGCTGGTAAATGTTTAACAACAGCTCTCCAGGGGAACAAACCTTGATCTGTAGCATTTGCTGAATTCCACAGCTGATTTCAAACCACCAGCAAAATGTCACCGAATCATGGTGTTGGAAAGAGGCTCACATAGTCAGCTTTCCCTTTCGTACGCTGTGGCTGGCTCACATTGGGTCAGAAACCAGACTGTTCAATTCCCAAGAACATGGGTAGCTTGAAACAGACCACAGAGAGGATATCTACACCACAGAGATCCGCCACAAATTAGGTACTTCTGTTTAGAGCCAGTTTATCAATACACACCAGCAAAAAACACCCCAACTCATGATTTCGCCTATGTCACCAAGAGACAGAATGCCCCTGGACAAGTCATGCCACCTTTGTTTCGGTTTATTCATCTATAAAGGACGGAACTGGAGGGGCTGACCTCCAAGTTCTCTTCCACAGCCCTCACTTAGCATACAATCTAAGATCGTGTTAATGTGCAGTGACATTACTTTTCACAGTTCATCTGTGGCCCAACAGGATGGTGACCCTGGCCTTCCCCCAAACCTCGCTGCTCGCCAGGCCTCCCTTCGTCGTCTGAGATATAGGCGTGCAGAAGGTCTTTAGACCCACTGGCCCATTTGGTGTTCCCCTACCCCGAGCTTTGCACATCCTGTTCCCACTCCTTGGCTCACTCTCCCACATCCTCTTACTCTGGCCAACTCCTACTTATCCCATCGGGCCTCTATGGGAGAGGTCACTTCCCCCAGAAAGCCTTCTTTGACTTTTTCCAAGGAGCTGAGGTATTTGTGTTATGTGGTTCCCTAGTTCCCTAGACCTTCACTATCATCATTCTTATCAGTCTTCACGGTTATTGCTTGTTTTATTGTCTGGCATCTCCACCCAAACTTGAGGGCCAAGAAGGCAGAGTATGTGTCTTTTCCTTTTCATGGCATCTTGAAGTCCTACACACCTGACATGCCAAGGGGACTTGACAGTTGTTGATTGAATACATGAACATATGCTTAATTAAGCACAGTGCTCTCAAAACAACACACTTTTTTTGTTGTTGTTGTTGCTTCTCAAGAAAAGGTATATACCCAAACAGAAATCCCCTTTGGATGAATGCTTTTACATTAGCAGATTTCTAGTAAGGGAGCAAATTTTATCAGACACATGTGCCACTTTTGACAGGGTTTTTGACCCAATAGACATGAGATTCTCAGGCCTAACGGGACCACAATTTTCCAAGCAACCAGCCCAATGGGGATACTTCAGCTACTTCTTGCCTGTATGGTGGGTTTCAGCCTCTCAAGGCTGCCCATTATAGGGATAAACTTTTATTTTTTTTTATTTTTTTTATTTTTTTTTATAAATTAATTTTTATTGGTGTTCAATTTACCAACATACAGAATAACACCCAGTGCTCAAGGGATAAACTTTTAAATTGTCTACAGCAGAGCCTTGAAAAACTATTCATTTTGATTAAGAGGGAGGACCGTGGAGACATGAGGGTGGGGAACTCACATATGGTGATTTCATACTCAGAGAGCAGCGAATGGGACCACCTGCTGATGACGTCTGATGTTCCAAGGGATCCTGGGAATAGCGGGCCACTCCTCTGAACCCTTCCAAAGGGCACCAGGTGCTCTTCCTACTTGGATTCAGTTACCTCCAGAGCCTTGCTGAGATCATATGGAGGCGCTTTCCAGAGTTTCATTTTCAGATTCTGTTCAAGACATTCTCAGACCAACATTTTAGGATTGCACTAGATCAACCAATCCTGCTGACATGTAGGGAACTGAGGCCCAGAAAGGAGAATCTGCTTAAGGTCACTTGGCTGAGGCAGAGCCTATTAGAGTTCTGGGCCCTGATTCCCAGCCCCAGGTTCCTTCCACCGCAGCGCATCATCAACCAGATTCATCAACCAGATACTAGAGAATAAAAAGACTCATGGAAGGGACAGAGCATACAGAAAAAGAGCCCAGGGAAACATTGACCCAGCAAGAAAGTCCACTAGAAAATTCATCCTGTGCTCAAATACGTTTAGAACATTCCCCCATCTTCCCGTAGGTGTTTCCTTGATATATTTGAATGGGTTGGCAAAGAAATCAAGGGCCATGGGGCAAAACCATGAGTTTAGTGTAACTGGGGGAAGCTCTCTATGATCTTTCAACCAAGAAAGTTACAATACAATGGAGAAATACTATTATATAATGTAACCGACACAATGTTAAATGGAGGAGGACTGTGCTGGAAAGGGCCAGGGGAAATAAGCTAAAGCGAATCTCAAAAGATACTGAGTTAGAGAAAATACAAAGTGCAAAAGAAGGTATGGTATTCCAGGAAAAGGCAGAGGGAGGGGTCCTGCTGTGGCCATCCACATTCGGGATCAAGGCAACACATGTACAGTGTGTGTAACTCTGTCAATGGGGACACCTGCCAGGCTTAAGAAAACATTCGAGGAGGAGCTTGGCAGGAGAAACACTTGAAAAGCTATGGGGTGGGGGTGGGGGTAAACAGAGAATGTGCGCAAATCCCAGAGATGAAGCTAGTTAAGAGGGTCAGCTTGGAGATGGCTTTGGGTAAGAGGTAGAAGTAGTCTAGACATCATCCTGATAACAGAGAGTGATTGCAGGCTTCGGAGCCAGAGAGTACGTCAACTCCTTGTTTTATGATAATTAATCTGCAGGAATGGTCAGCCTGTTACCACATGACCAAAGAAAGAAGTAAAGACAATTAAGTGTGACCCTTATGGCCTCCATGTGCTGAAGCACCCTGCCCCCAACTGCCCAGCCTGAATCATTCTGGACTCAGCCAGGGCTTGGAGAGACCACAGGACCTGCTTAGATGGTCATGTGCACTCTGCTTACCATGGGGTAAAGTCACCCACTGTTTGCTAAGACAATTCCCATTTTTAGTAGTTCAATCATTAGCCAAAGGCACTGAAGAAACAAAATCCTCTGACTACACCTAGGAGGATTTAGGCTCTACTGTTGGCTGCACTGCAGTAACACATGCTCTAAGATTTCTACTTTCTAGAGCATGTTTTATAGTCATAAAATTATAAGAGATAAACAGGAATCCCTCCTCCTAAGGCAGGTCCCACCTCCTCAGACTTGTCTTCGTTTGGAAGCTCTAACGTGACAAGGTGTTTTCAGCCATTTGTCAGTGGACAAGGATACACTCGGTGGAATTTTCAAGATGGACAAAGTGAAGCTTATCAGCTATTCACTTGGCCACTTGTGAAACAGAATAATATGACAATAATGACAATGGCTAATACTGACTGAGCGCTGACTTTGTACTAGACACAATCATTAGTTACTTTACAGGTATCAATGCGTATTTGCTTCTGGCAATATCCCCTCTGAGGAAGGTGACACCCCACTTTACAGATGAGGAAACGAGGTTTTAGAGAAGTAAGTTCCTTGCCCAAAATCATATACCTAATGAGCAGCGAAGACAGAGCCCAAGCCCTGAAGTCCTTGACCACCAATATTGGGTTCTCAGTTCTATGGAAAGTATTACGAGAAATACAAAAATAGATGACAAGGTCCTTGATCTTTTTTTTCCCCCCCTTTTGAACACATACTCCCCCCCCCCTTTTGAACACATACTATTAGTGGAAACTCAAACAAATTTAATCAGGAATTTCCCTCTGGTTCCAAACTTCCCATTTGCTCTGAGCATCAGAATTCTACTTCTGATCAGGTCAGCAATAACGTGGCTTCCTCAGAGAAATGTAACTGGGCTTTTCCGCCCAAGCAAGCTCAGTCTCTGCCCCTCCTTATCCCTCCCCTTTATCATGTCACAGTGACTTCACCCCATGCTGTTACTGGCAGGTAACCCTGCACAAGTACATTTTGGTGTAAAGGTGATCTCACATTTAAGTAAACCGGAACCCACGGAACAGCAACTACTCCTGAGAAACTCTTGATGCTATTTAGCATTCCTTTATCAGGAGGGCAAGCCCTTCAATGACACAACACAGTACAGGGACAGAATAACTCGTTACCGAAACACACAATTCTAAACTTAGTGTGTTTGCTAAAGCAGGTCACGTAGGGATCGGGTGGTGGAGGTGTTGTGGGGAGCCCATGGAGATGGATGGATGCAAACGGAACCCAAGAAGTCTGAGGCACCAGAGTCAGACCTTTGCAGCTTTCCAATGCAAGTACATCTGTTCAGCCCATTGGTCACTGGAGTACTTGCTTGATCCTTCCCTGGCCTCTCAAGTACTCACAGTAGTAGAATATTGCCAAGAAGAGGCTCTCTTCTCTGGAATAGCACCCAGCTCTGAGGTCTGGCCCTGCCCTAGGTGGGCCCTTTAGCATGTATGTCACACATCACACATCCACTATCCTGTACCCCTCGAACAAGAGTATTATGGCACCATCATCATTGTCGTGTGCCTGTACCTCTTCAAGCCTTGCAAGGCTTCCAGAGGCCTTTCATGTCCGTTAGCTGATTTGAGTGTTTCAATATATGCCAAGATTACAGGCTTAACCATCTTATTTTATTGATTATTATCAGCTCTGTTTTATAAGTGAGGAGCCTGGGGCTCAGGGAGATTAGGACACAATTAGTAAGTGGCAATGCTAGGAATTCACTATTAGTTTGCTAGGGCTGTTGTAACAAAGGACCATAGGTTGAATGGCTTAACGGAAATTTATTTCTCCCAGGCTGGAAGTCCCAGATTAAGGTACTGGCAGGATTGGTTTCTCCTGGGGCCTCTCTCTTCAACTGGTACATGGGTCGTCTCATGTCTTTACATGGTCCCCCTCTGTACATTTCTGTGTCCTAACCGACTTTTCTTTAAGGACAGCAGTCATATCAGATTAGGGCCCACCTATGTGACCTCATTTTACCTTTTACCTTTGAAGACCCTACCTCCACACGCAGTCACATCCTAAGTCACTGGGGATTAGGACTTCAACGTACGAATTTGGAGAGGACACAATCCAGTACATAACCTCCTCTGATTCCATAGCCCTACACCCCCTATTCATCTAACCAATATGTATGGAGCCTCCCAGGTGCCAAGGATTGTACTCAGGACGTCTGCAACCGCTTTCTCACGTGATTCCCAAGACAGTCTTGGTAATTCCACAGGAGAATGAGGAAACTACCTTTCAAGCAGTTTAAGTATCCTGCCCAGGAAAACATAACAAAGATGAGGTAGAGTGAGGATCCGGCTGCCGTTCTCCGAGTCCAAACCAGTGCTGTCTCCAATATACAACTTTGCTTCCCGTGTGAAATCACAGCTTGCAGCAATGGGACAGGGAGACCTGACAGTGGCAGCAGCAGGGTGGGATCTGGCAAGATGTCCTTCTTCAGAAAGATCATAGATCCCACGGATCATGGCAGGCTCTCCTGCAGGGGGCTGCGGTGATGATGAAATGAGTTACTGGGTGTGGAGTATGCAGAACAGTGTTGTCAGGTTTATAAAAAAAGCTAAGTAAGGGTCTTGCTATCCGTGGTTGATGTTGCCACTGCTGGTGTGGTATGCTGGGGCTGTTTTTGTTATTATTATTATTGACTTCTGGATACAGAGAGTGGCTTGCATAGCCACAGCTATTTTTTTCTCCTTCCCAAAATTACACACAAAGACCCAAACCTACAAAGATGGGGAGAAGGAGAGAAGAAATAACAGTAACATAATTTTGGAAGCTGGAAAGCAAAGGGAGGAGTGGTAAACAATTTAATAGACTCTAGAAGGGGGATGCCCAGGTGGCTCAGTCGGTTGAGCATCTGACTCTTGATTTCAGCTCAGGTCATGATCTTGAGGTTGTGAGATCAAGCTCCACATCTGGCTCCACACTCAGCAGGGATTCTGCTTGAGATTCTCCCCCTTTCCCTCTGCCCCTCCTCCTGCTCATGCACACTGAGAACACACACTCTAAATAAGTAAAGTCTTTTTTAAAAAAATAGACTTGAGAGAGAGCTTAATCAAGAACCTGCAATGGGGAAAGTCGAGAATGGTTACATTTATGCTGTAGAATCTCCCGTCCTCCATCCCATCCAAAGCTCAGGAATTTGCAGTGACAGTTATTTCTGAAGATGAAGGTGGAGAGAGAGACAAAACAGTCAGTTGAAAAGTGATTACAAACTCAGACTCTCTTCTTTACTCTGCACAGCCCCTTCCCTGGCCTCAGAGGTTTATTCTCTGGAGAAGAGAGAGAGAGGGTCTCTAGACCAGGGTGGGATGGTGGCAGAGGAGAGGCAGCAGAGTACAGACCTGGAAATGGAGGGGCCCATTGGATCATGTACCCTAGAAGCAGGACCTTCCAGGTCTGTCTCCTCATGTAGCTCCTATAGTCCTGATCTCTAAGTCCTTTCTCTTTGGGCAGAATGCTGGAAGATTCTTCCCAGGGTAATCTGAACACTCTAAGGGGAAAGTTCTGAAAGTATGGACTGTCAGGTGTTCCCCAACTTTGTAGGTAGGCAGGTTAGCCTACAATGAAGCCCAAGTTGACTAACCCAATACCCAAATGACAGTTCCAGAAAGAGAAAACAGAAAGAATCATTAAAGAGAGATATTTTCCAGAATGGAAGGATATGTTTTTCTAAATTGAAAAAGTCTATGCAGAGCCCAGTGCAATGGATGAAAAGTGGCCTATGCTACATCATTAACAAGCTTCCAGGAAAAAGAAATAGATCCATACAAAAGGATGAAGAAGTGAAATAGCTTCAGACTTCTTAACAGCAACGCTGTGAGGTAGAAGGCAATGGAACTATACCTTCAAATTTTGAGTGAAAATGGATTTCAATCCAGAATTCTACACCTAGCCCAAAGTCTTTATAAAGTTTGAGAGTAAGATGATTTTTTTATTTTTAAAAAGATTTTATTTATTTATTGGAGAGAGAGAGAGCACACACACAAGCAGAGGGAGCAGCAGGCAGAGGGAGAAGCAGGCTCCCCATGGCCTCCCCCTAACATGGGCCTTGATCCTAGGACGCTGAGATCATGATCTGAGCCAAAGGCAGATAGATGCTTAACCAACTGACTCACTCAGGTGCCCCAAGATGATTTTACAAATAAAGGGAAAGTCTAAAAACTTTATTGCCGTCCTTCTCAAAAGACTGCTGGGGCTGCTTTACTACACCAAGGGAGTGTACTGAGAAAGAGATGTGGGATACAAGAGACAGGAGCTCTCACAAAAGAGAGAGGCTGAGGGAAGCATGAGGACAGTAGTACAGGGACAGCCCAGGATGACAGCTAGGCAGCAGCCGCCAGGGCACTGTCCATACTGGAGTGGTTGGAGGACTCCAGGAGACAGCTACCCACGAACATGAAGTTGATAGAGTACCCATTGCACTGAAACATCCTGCAGGGAGATGTGGACAATTTGTAGAGTTTGTGTTGAACTAATAAGCACATAGAAAGTACAGAGATAATTACTATTTCCAGGGCAAACAAAGAAAAAGTATAGGAAAAGTAATAGCTTACCACATGGCTTAGTTCCAAATATTTTTTTTTAAGATTTTATTTATTTGAGAGAGAGCATGAGTGCAGGAGAGTGGGGGAATGGAGGAGGGAGAGGCAGAGGGAGAAGGAGAAGCAGACTCCCCACTGAGCAGAGAGCCCTAGGTTGGGCTCAATCCCAGGGCCCCGGGATCATGACCTGAGCCAAAGGCAGACTCTTAGCTGACTGAGCTACCCAGGCTCCCTCGAAATAGTGCTACACAGTCATAATAATTTATACAATGCATATCCATTTAACCACAATTATAGCGAACTCTACTGAAAGGAAGGGAGGATGGGAGGTTGGGATGGGAGTGTGGATGTCACGGGGCAGTGAGCAGGTGGGAGGGGGGCAAAGAAGCCAACTCTCACTTCTGCGGTGGAAAGTCAGTACATAATGCCTAGAATAAAGTTTTACAAAAGTCACCAAAAAAGCATGTTATTCAGAAATACAAAGGTCTGTACCAAAAGCATCAGTTGAAAAAACTGAAAATGGTTGTCTCTGTGGAAGAGGAAACTAGATCGGAGTGGGAGGAGGGTAGAACACGGCTTTTTATTTGTTGAAGCACCTTGAAAGATGGTTTGAATCTTTATCTATATGGATATCGTTGATTAAGATAACATCTAAGCTTTATAGTACCTCACTGTGTAAACTCAAGTGAGTTCCTGCCCACTTTTGGTTTCAAGTTCCGCATCTAGAAAATGGAGTTGATGTAGTTTGTCTCTGGGCCCTTCTTGATCTAACATTCGAGATTCCCGACACCTTTCCATTACACAGTCAGCCCTTATATCCTTAGCAGTGTTATATCACAGTATCATTCTCTAGAATGGCTGGAGGAATGTTGCCAGCAGAGGATACCACTCTGTGGGGGAGATGATCCCAGAGGGTCCTGAGCGATTTTCTGAGGGCAGATCATAGAAGACTAGGAAGAGAGAACGAAACCATCATTCTAATGCCTCTTCCTCCTCTGCTTTTATTAGCATTAGGTAAATTGAGAATGTAATGAAAGAAGGCAGGGGTCTAAATATTAGACCTTCCAATTTTTAGCACAGGCTTTACCTAGAGATCTTACCCAAGTCAAGAAATGCTGAACTGTGCCACTGGCAGGAGATGATCCCAGGGATTGAGCATCGGTTCCCCAGGCTAGGCACACGCCATCCCCTTTGGACTCGCAGGGAGACACGGTATGTCAGTATGTCTCCGGCTCTGTCCAGGGTAACCCCTCCCAAGCCTCCCCTTGTTGGCTTTGTCTTTCCATCACGCTGAGGGCAAGGCATTTAAGATCCAGTTTTACTAGGTCCTCAGGGGTTTTGCCTAAATCTTTGTTCCATGCTCTTCATTCTTATTTGACTTTTTTATGAACAGGATCATCAACAAGGAAAGCCCTTCCTAAGCTCCTCTTGAGTACAGAGTGATCTAGAGTGGGCCAAGGCAGAGACACCTCTCCCCTCGTGGCTCCCCGAGCGTGGAAAGTTGTAAAGAATTAAGGGAGAAGTCATAACTTCCCCTGTGCTAGATAAGGACTAAATTTTAGTGCTCAAAGTGAGATGTTAATCATTAATGAGACTTCCCATGAGTAAAATGCCTTGTCATTCCCCACTTGTTTTCAGATCCTTCACCTCTATCCCCTTAGTCTGACTTGGAGCCATCACAGTCTGCTCCAGTGTGGAAGAGACAATGCAGCTCCAGGTCAACGGAAGCCAGTTCCAAAGAGGTTCAGGAACTTGCTCAGGAATAGTTCTCGAAGGATTTTCTAGAAACCGTTTAGCTAAAAGGTTGGTGAAGGGAAAACTGAGTTTATGCCTTTCTCCATTGCTTAATTTTTTTAAAGATTTTATTTATTTATTTATGAGAGAGAGAGAGAGAGAATGAGAGAGAGAGAGAGAGAGAGAGAGAGATAGGCATAGGGAGAAGCAGGCTCCCTGTGGGGACCCCGATGTGGGTCTCGATCCCAGGACCCCGGGATCACGCCCTGAGCCAAAGGCAGATGCTCAACCACTGAGCCACCCAGGTGCCCCTCTCTGCTGCTTAAATTTTTGTTTTTCCTAGGACTGCTACTTTTATAATTTTAAAAAAAGGATTTGAATTTTATAAGATGGAGAAAAGGAATTCATTCATTCTTCTGATGTTATTCCAGGAATCCCTTTTGGAGCTCGGGGTGAATAAAAGATCTCCAATGTTCTTTCAATACATTTTAGTAAAAATCAAGATACAATTAGTTAACCTTTATTGAGGACCTACTGTGTGGCAGGCACTATTCAAAAATTATTTAGGCCTACTGAATCACAAAATCTCCACAACCTCATGAGATAGGTATATACAATTATCATTCTCACTTTATAGGTGAGGACACTGAGGCATGGTAATAAGATGCTTGGCCAGCGTGACAGAGACCATGTTCTGCCACAGTGGTCCTGCCTTCTGAACTCTGAAAGAATACAAAGATACATTCCTGACTGCCAAGCCTTTGGTTATCTTCCCAAGGGCCCCCAGCTGGCCTGAGGTGGATCACGCCATCTCCCTCTAATGTTGCATAGAGAGAGATGCGCTCTCTGAGGGTCAGCTGCTCCCACTGAGCAGCTCAGAGGAAAATGGACAGGCACCGAGTCTGATGTAGAGGAAGAGAAAGTACTTTGAACCCACTCTTAAAGAAGGCCTGTCCTTCAAAACCTCTACCTCTCACTGTGTGTGTGTGTGTGTGTGTGTGTGTGTGTGTGTAAAGATGGAAGAGGTCTTTTTTTTAAGTCATGGCTGGAAAGAGTGGACACACAGTGAGCCACTGCCACCCTCTGCCATAGCACACAGAGGAGTCCTAAGAACTCCTGGCAGGGGACAGAGAGGCAGTGTCCTGGGCCACTAGAGGCTGGACTCTGTCTCAGATAAGGACCAGAAGAAAGGGGGCCAATGCCTGGCAGTGTGGGCTCTCCTTAAAGTGTGAGCCACCAGCCAGAGAAAGGACTTCTTTCCTTAGTTCTTGAATGCTGGCCAATTAGCTGCCAATTAGTTTATGTATAAATTCCAGCAGGAAGGCCGAAAATTCAATCTCCACTCCAGGAATCAGCTTTCTCCTCCTAAATCTGGTCTTGCCAATCTCACAAATAAGCGCCTGTATCACCCAAAATATGGTCTCTGCCTGGGCTTAAGAACAGCCAGAGGCAAATAGGTGGAGACACACACACAGCCTCCCTAGGCAGCTGCACACACACTGCCCCTTAGCCTCTTCTGTAGCAGCTTCACACAAAGCAACATGAGAAACAGAGATCACATCATCCTCATCAACCCATAAAATGAGATAGGAAGGAATGGGGTGAGGGGCTTTTAGGGTCAAGGAGTTAGGAATGCTTCCAACGCAGACTTTTAAGAAGCACACGCCTATGAGGTAGCAACCCATTGGATTGCAAGGCTCTGGAGCTTTACGGACTAGAAGAACAAATACTTAGTGAACACCGACTATAAGCAGGCTATTGTTCTAGGCCGACCAGGTAAGAACTCCTGTGTGGAGCTCTCGATCACAGAATAGGAATCTTAAGTAAAAACATAAGCTCTGCAAAGGGAACCTGCTAAACACTTGGTACAGTGAGATATTACATTGCTCAGGGAAGACATGATCCCCAGGACAGGCTGGGTGGTCAGGGAAGGCCTCACATAGCAGAGGCACTTGACATAGTCTCAGAGGCAGAATGGAATATTTCTCAATCTCTGGTCCTCAAGTCACCTGAAAAACACTTAAAAAAAAAAAAAAATCTGGATTCCTAAACCTCACTCCAGACCTACTGATTCAAAGACTCTAGGAATGTTACCCTGGAATTACTATTCTTTTTTTAAAAAGATAATATAATGACAGTAAATTTAAAACAGACACAGCAGTAGATAGGATAGTGAAACCTTATGTGCACATCACCCAGCCTCAGCGATCATAATCTCAGAGCTGTTTTTTTTTTCTCACCAGTATCTTTATCTCTTTCCCCTTCACCAGTATTATGGAATCTCCAAACCTTTTGAACCAGGGACTCTGAGGCAGTCAGAACATTGATGCGAACTGGGAACCACTCATTGATCAAGACACAGATTAGGAGCAAGGGATTTCCAGAGACGGGGGTACAAAGGCTCAGAGAAAGGAAAAAGAATGGTATTGAGGGTAGAGTGGCAAATAATTTGGAGCACCTAGAGTGGGATATATGGTTACAGGGAGCAGTGATAAGAGTCACAAGATCATTGGGGGCCGCCAGGGCCCCGTCAGCACAGGCGGTATCATTGTGAGAGACATAGTAAGCCACCTCCTCCTGGTAGAAAAAGCACCCCATTCCTGGGCTGAAGCCAGCCACACAAGCAGAGCCCACCTAGACACCATCCGCCACTCACTCCTGCGCCATGGCCAGCCCACAGAGCTGTGCACAGGAGGGCCAGAGCGTGAGGGAGCCTGCAGGATGCTAAAAGGGGAATGTGTGACAACCGCGTGCTTTCAAGGAATGTTGGGTGGCAACGGAGGGCGAGGACACAGAGGAGGGCAGGGATCCGAGAGGCAGGGAGGGAGTCAGGCCAGCAGACCACTACACTACACACTCACCTGGAAAGAAGGCAGAAAGCCCCAAAGGTCAGGCCCCTAGAGAGGTTTGGGAGGGAGCGCTTGTGTGGGTTGAGGAGAACTAGGGGCTGGATATAGTGACACAGAGTGGCACACAGGACTCATCTGAAAGCACGCACATGTTGGCATCACTCAGGCAGAACGGTGAGGGGAAGAGGAAGGAGGGATGAAGGCCCCAGGGAGAAGCAGTATTTAGAGAATGGAGGTTGGGGCGGGGGAGCAGCAGCTGGGCCAGGTGATACCAAGACTGAAGAAGATTGGTCAGGGCGGTGGGAAGGAGGGGTGGGTGGAGAGAAGGGGAAAGTATGGCTTCTGGAAGCTGACAGAGCACAAATGTTCACAGGTGTGATGAGAGGGAAGCAGAAAGGGGAGACATAGACATGTAAGAGAGAGGTGAGTCTTAGAGTACCTGGAATGACAAGCCAAAGAGTTTGGACTTGGACTTGAAACGGCAGGGTGACAGGTGTCATGGTGTATAGCATGAGCTCATCAGTCACTTAGGTTTCCTAGGTCTGCAACTGACCATGTAGGGCCTTGAGCAAGCTACTTGAGAAGTCTCTGAATCCCTGCTAGTAAGCTGGATGATTATACCCACTGCCATGGGGGAGGAGTGGGGGTGATGTCTCAAAGGATAGCAATCCTTCTTCCTGTCATTGGCACCTAACAAGGCACTGCTTGTAGTATGGGTGGGCCCTTCATATACCTAACTCCTGTTTCTCGAACTGGCTTGTGGGTTGTTTAGGGGGCAGAGATTAGGGTTTCATAGTAATTGAAGTCAATGGTCATTTGTTGACTACTTACTCTGTGTAAGACAAGAAGAGCATGTAAAATAAGATGATTGAGGGATTTAAGGAAAAAAAGGTCTTTAAGGGAGTTTGTAACTTAGTGAGGGATCCACAGTGATGCCTAACGTTCACACAAGGTGGACAGTGGTAGGCTCAGCAACAAAAATCTCAAACCCTGTTCATTCCCAGATTGCAAATGGAAGTGTGGGTGGTGGAGAAACTTGCTGTGGCTTTGGGCAGGCAGGCGGTGTTGTGTGAGGCCTCTGGGCTGGACAGAGGAGGGCAGAGGGGGGCATAAGCACAGGCACCCTGGGAGCTGGCAGGTGAGTTTGAGAAAAAAGAAGAGCCTTGGTGGGCTCGAAATAAAGTGCTGTGAGGAGTGAGGAGAGAAAGGTGTGCCACACTGTAGCAGACACAACCTAAGTGGAGTCCCAATGAGTCTCACTCTGGCCCAATCTCATCTGGAATAACCAAAAGAACGTGGAAAAGGTGATGCGATGTCACTATTGCGATAATGTGATGCTAAAGGGCAAAGGAATTTTGCAAATGAAATAAAGGTCCCTAATCATTTGAGTTAAACAAATTGGGAGATTATCCTGGGGAGGTCTAATCTAATCAAGTGATCCTATTAAAAGAGGGTCCAAGCCTTCCCTGAAGCTAGAGACTCCAAGCAGGAAAGGCTCTGTCTTTGAAAGGCTTTCGCCTTGGAGAAGCCAGCCACGTGCTGCAAGGAACTGAGGTCTGCCCACTAGCACGTGAGCCAGGAAGAGGATCCCAAACTTCAGACAAGCATGCAGTGTGACACCCTGATCACAACAGAGAGGTCCCAAGCCAAGGGCCAGGGTCCACCGTGCCTGAACTCCTGGACCACAGAAGCCAAGAGATAATAAATGGGTTCTGTCTGAAGCCCTGGAGTCTGTGGTATTTTGTTACGCAGCGATAGGCAGCAAACACATGGACACACGCGGTGTGGAGGGCCGTGACCGGCAGGCTGTGAAGTTCAGACTTTATTGTGTAGGCCAGGGGGAGGCACTGACTATTATTGAGCAGAGAGACACATACTTTAGGAAACTAAGAGTCGTCAGTAAAAAGGAAGTGAGGGTTGGTCAGAACCCCTCGATGAGCATTTAATCAGAGCACTGCTCCCAGGAGAGGGTCAGGAAGGTTCTAGTGACTAAGTTCTGGGTTGAACCCAACCAGCTATTCTTCTACCCAACCGAAAAAAAAAGGTGGGGGGAGCAAAAACCGAGTCAAGAAATTGACAGCCATTGAGAAAATCTTAAGGAACGTTAGTGTCCTTGTTGCTAATTATAAATATTTACTCCTCCCAGAATTCCTGACCTCACAGAAGAGCCTGCGTAAATAGCCCTGCTCCCTTACTGGAAAATTTGTGTGTGTGTGTGTGTGTGTGTGTGTGTGTGTGTTCCATGTTTTCTTGGAAGGGGGACAGGGCGGCAGTAAGGGACTGGATGATCTGCAGTAACTTCCTGTTGGATATTGTCTAGCTCCCCTTCCCTTCCCCTCCTCCTCAAATCATAAACCCAGAGGACCCCCCCACCCCCAGCAACTCCTCCTCCTTCGATTCTATCTGCTGGAGACTACCAAGCCAAACAAACTCAGGAAGTGGCAAGAGGTGGGGAAGGGGAGGAAGTTCATGGCACAGGAGGAAAAAGTAAAGAGAATGCCCCTGATGTTGAAGGAAGAGGGTGGGGGAGAGAGAGAGAGATGAAGGTCACTCCAAGGTTGCTGGGCGCCAAGCCTCTAAAATGCCATGCTTGGGCTTTCGATCAAAACTGGCACAAACAGCAGGTCAGATCTCCTGAGGCTATTCAAATATTAACATTCACAGTGATAAACAGCCCCCCAAAAAGTCCTCTGTGAGCAAATTAGAACAAACAACTAATCTAAAGCGGGTTGCTAAGAGACCAGTTGGGCAGGAGCCAAAGTCAGTTCAAGTGTCTGGAGAATTCTTTAGTTTTTTCACTTTCAGGGAAGGCAGGAGGAGGGAAGAGCTACCTGTAGATGACTCCATGTTGGTGGAGGAACATGAGGGCTGACGTAACCTCTGCAGCATAGAACCGGGAACGAGGCTCATCGAATTTTCGGGAACGCTGAATCTGGAACATGAGGTCTCCACCGTTTACATACTCCATGACGAAAAAGAGGCGGTCCTGAAAGGAGAGCAGAAAATGCCATTTAGGTAATTCCACGGCCACTGCCCACACAAGCCAGAGGGTGTCCTGAGCCTGAAGTCAGGGGGGAAGAAGGTGCAGTGGTAGGTGAATCCCGGTAGCACCCAATCATGACAAGACAGAAGAGAGAAAATCCAGACAGCACACGGATTAGGGTACGTGGTGTTATTTGAAATATCTTTCTTTTACTTTTATGAACATCAGCTTAGTTTAGCGGGGGAAGCCCAAAACTGACAGAAAGGAGACCTGGGTCTTTGATCTCTGTGATGACCTTGAAACGTGGCCTTGGGTAAGTCTCTCCCTCTGGAGGCTCCAGTTACCTTTATATGTGTGGTAGGTTGGATAATGGGTCCCCCAAATTATCCGCGTCCTAATCACTTAACGTGCGAATGTTACCTGAGACAGCAAAGAAAGGACTCTGCAGATGTGATAAGGATCTTGAGGTGGGAAGTTATTCTGGATCACCAGGGGGGGCCCTAAATGCAATCACAGGTGTCCTTAGAAGAGAAAGGCAGGGGGAGACTTGAGAAGCAGGGAGAAGGCCACGCGGCCACAGAGGTGGAGACTGTGACATGGCCACAAGCCAAAGAACATGGCAGCTACCAGAAGCTGGAAGAGGGAAGGATGGATGGACTCTCCCTGAGGGCCTGAGGAGAGAGCAGGGTCCAGGAGACACCTTGGTTTCGGCCCAGTGACATGGGTCCCAGACTTCTGGCCTCTAGAACTATGAGAGAATAGATTCACTTTGTTTTACGCCCCCAGTGGGGGGGCAGACACCTGGGTGGCTCAGCGGTTGTGCATCTGCCTTTGGCTCAGGGCGTAATCCTAGAGTTACAGGATCGAGTCCCACGTCGGGCTCCCTGCATGGAGCCTGCTTCTCCCTCTGCCTGTGTCTCTGCCTCTCTCTCTCTCTCTCTCTCTGTGTGTGTGTGTCTCTCATGAATAAATAAATAAAATCTTTAAAAAAATAAATAAATAACCCCCCAGTGGGTGGTAATGTGTGAAGGCAGCCCTGGGAAACTACTACAAAGTCTCACAGACGAATGGGGCTGCGAGTGCCCCCTTCTGTGAGGGCCACTTTTCACTCTGGAGGCTGTGCCTTGTGGGGTTCCCATCTTGCCACATTTCCTACGATTTCTTTCCTCAAGGTGGCCTTCTGAATGGCCCAACCACACTCACACCTCACCTTCTAAAGAAGGAGGGGCCTTCTTCCTCTGCACTCCATGACAATGTGTGAAGCAGACGATGGAAAGGCACTTTTGGCAGTTTCTTGACTACTATTTCCTAAGCCCGTAAGGAGTGGGGTACTGTACCGGGTGGGAGGCAAAGACTGTCAAGCCAGCGCTGTTGTTCCTGTGGAACCTATGATCCAGGGGTGGAGACGGGGAAATGGGCCGGATGAAGAAAACAAAACAGGAGCAGAGTGCCTTAAAGATGACAGAGCAAGAGAAGGTTGGCTCTCTACACTGGGGGCCACGGAGGATTCTGGACACAGCTAGGGCCTGAGGCAGCAAGGAGGTGGGGGTAGGGGGCATGAACCAATCCCAGGATTTGGGGACAGAGTGACACTGCCGAGGGTGAGAGCTGAGTGGGTCCGTGGGGGAGGAAGGTTCAAGGAGCAAAAGGAAAACAGTGACGCTGGAGAGACCAGAGGGGCAGAGCACCTTCTTACCATCCAGACAGAGTCTAGGTGAAGCTGCCAGGAGGGGGTGAGCATATTGTTTTCAACCAAAATTACTAGAGACATCTCCGTTAAGACTGAGTAAAAATCATGATCCTTCTCTATTCAAGAAGCAGTCCTGATGGCATATTTAATTTATCTTTGGCATTGCTTTGCGAGTAAGGCCACCATTAAGCGTTGTTAGGAGTTCAGACTCCTTCTCCCCCAGCAGTCTCTAGATTTTTCCACGCTACCCTGGTACTCACAGTGGGCCTGCGGTCTAGCTGCCCTTCCATTTGTCTTCCTTCCCCTTCAAGGCTTGCCCTGTTTTTCTCCCCAGAGTACGATTCTGGACTCAAAAGGATCCAGGCTGCCTTGCCAACCATTCACTCAATCGCCCATTCCCCCATTCAAATCCTCATTGCCAATGGCCCAACACTCAGGGGAGACCAGGGTTTCTGAGGGTGGGCCTCAGGCAGCGGTAGTTTGCAAAGCTCCCCATGGGACTGCCAAGTGCAGCCCAGGTTTAGCCCCACTCCCTCCTGGTCTCTGCCAAGGTGTCTAAGAGGCACACGGACTATACATCATTCAGATTTTTCTTCTTCTGTCTTCAAGGATCCCCCACCAAGAGCATGGGTTCTCAAGCTTGGCATCGGGGTCGCACGAAGCCTTATTGGAACACGGATTTTGCCCTTACCCCTGAGTTTTTGATTCAGAAGACCTGGGGTGATGAATCCAAGAATCTGCGTCTCTAACAAGTTCCCAGGTGATGTCAGACCCCACTCTGAGAACCGGGGCCCTCGCACGCGGGGGGCAAGCAGCCTTTTCCAGCAAGCACGGCTGCGTTTCGCAGCCAGCCCTGCCCTGGCCTAGCTGAGCCAGGCCGTCAGAAACAACCGTTGGGATGCCCTCCCGAGGTCACCAGCTGGGCTTGGGATTTAGCAACAACGTTGTATTTGCTCGGCTGTGTTTGAAAGAATCCCAAGCTTTCAAGAGGAGAAAACCTCGCTTCCCCATACCCCATACTCCTCCCCGCTCCCTGACCGCTTTTTATCCCACCAACCCTAGACACACATCATTAACAGGGTCCGTGGAGTGGCAGAGAAGAGCCGCCACAGGGGTCTGTCACTTACTGGCCATGTGGGCTCAGCAAAGGACTTCATCTCTGCGCTCAGTTCTCTCATCTGTAAGAAGTGGATGATATAGGGCCCACCTTAGATGTGGGTCTACATCCCCTTACGGGGATGAGATTGTACGTTAAATTGCCTGGCTTGCAACTGGTGCTCCGTGAAGGTGCCCTATTCCTGTTGGTACCGATGGCAGCATAGCTGCTACCATCACCGAGTCTTCACTTGCTGTCCTTTTAGCAGTATTTTCCCCGAATCGCTTTCTCTTCCAAAGGACTTGACTCCCTTGGCTCTCAGGCTGGTTTCCTTCCCCGCCTTGGGCAGGTTGTCTTGGGCCTGCTTGTCCGGGCTCCTCTGCACAGCCATCAGGTGCTGGAATCCCTTGGGCCGGGTTCTAGACACCCCGACCCCGGCCCTTCCTCAGTCTGTCCTCACTGAGTGGTCTCATCCACAGCCACAAGTGTCTACCGCACCTCAGCACCGGTGACCCGCAAATGTCAACCTCCACACCAGACTTCCCCCGCCCCCCCGGAGCCATGCACCCATGTATCCAGCTGTGTTTCTGGCTTTTCCCTCTAGATGCCTCAACCGCATCCAACCCAAGAGGTGCAAAGCTGACTCAGTGATCTTCCCCCAGCAAACAGGTCCTCATTCCGGGTGCCTGTGTACAAGTCAGAGGCCTGAAAGTCACTCTTAGTTCCTCCCTCTCCCTCATCCCTTACATCCATCACCAAGCCCCATTGCTTCTCCCTGTTGTACTTTTGTACTGATTATTCGGTACCTGTGACATTTGTCTACTTCTTTCTGTCTCTGCCCGCCCATGGCCACCATTCCGGTCCACGGGATTATCACTTCTTGTCTAGGTTCTTGCTGAGTGCCTTCTTACTAATGCTGCCCACACGGCCTGGTCCCCTTAGCAAATGCGTATCACGCTACAGGCAGTTACCCTGCTGCAATGAAAATCTGAGTGTAATCCTCCCCCCTCTTCTCTTCTTAAAAGAAAAACCAGATTTTTCTTTTAAGGGCTTCCCATTACTCTTGGAATAAATAGAAAACACCTCCATATGCTTGATGGCCTATTATGATCCACGCCATCTATCTTCTTCTGAGTCCTCTCCCTTCAGCCACCCCTTATTCCTTCTGTCCCAATAGCAAATTCCTTCTTGCCACAGGGCCTTTGCTCATGCCATTCTCCTTGCTTGGATAGGTTCCCCTCTCCCTTCCCCTGTTTAATCCCTCCTTATCCCTGAGATTCCAGTACAGCTATCTTTTCTCCTAAGAAGCTGTCCCTAACTTTTCTGACAAGGTCAAATCTCCTTATTATATGCTATGTTCTCCCCTGTAGCATTCAGAACAGTGGAGGTTTTACTTGTGTAACTTGTTCATGTCTTTCTTCCCCAGCTGCGCGACTGTTTCATGAGGCCATGAACTATTGGGAATTTTTCCCTATTAGTTTATAAGGGAACTAGCCTGACCCCCAAAGAAAAGCTGCTGTGATTCCCTTTAAAAACAATCATCGTGTGGATAGGAGAACTAAAAAAATTTAGGGGGCTGTAAGGGAGAAATGGAACCAAAGGGAACTCTGATTTTTGTAGCTGCAAATTCGTACTGCTTCGGGAAGTAGAGACACGTCGGCATGCTGCAGAGAGTCTACTGCCTGCGGAATCTGGAGATGAGTGCCCACTCTGATCGATTCCACCCTGCCGGGTTCTGTCTCTATCAGCACCCTGCCCTGTATTCAGTTACAGCTTTGAGCAGTTTTTTTGTTCTGTGGGCAGTGTCTTCACTTCCCAGTGAGATGGTCAGTTCTTAAGGAACACAGTTTATTCTTCTTAGCGACCCCCATGCCCCCGCTCCCAGCTCTGAACTCCACAACTAAGGAGACACTCAAGAGACACTCAATAAAAATCTGTTCACCCGACATTCATTCCATGTGAGCATCCCGAGGGAGGGATTTTTGTCATTAATTCCTCACTGGATCTCTAGCGACTAGAACGGAGCCTGGCACACAGTGGGTTACTAGTATGTCTTTGTCAAATGCATTAGTTCTTGAACATTCACCATGCACAAAGCTCTAGTTGCTGGAAATTCAATAGTAAACCAGAGCTGGTTTCCCTGTGTTATTTCTATTGTTAACCTCACTTTGAGTTATTCTAACATTAGCTCGTTCTGAACTTCCATTGTGATCTGCATTCGACTCCACATACCTCAATGTGCATGGCCCCAAAGCAGAATCAACGCTTTTTAAATAGGAGGGACCGATGTTAAAGCAAGATCCGTTTTTCACTCCCCCCCCCTCCCTCCGTCCAGTGAGTTTGGATCGTTTCTGACCTCCACACCTAACACATCTGAGAAGCGTGTTTTGATGCAGAATGAGAACCTCAAGTCATTCTGGGAACTGCTTAATTACATAAACTGAAATCAAAAGAAAGCTGGCAAACCCAGCAGCTACTCATTAATCCCCTCTTGGCATCAGTAGAAAACAAAACAAAACAAAAACCCAACTTCCTGGTAAAGTAAGCAAATATGTTTTCTGAGGTAATCAAAGATTTTAAAAGCCTTCTATCTCCGCCTCCCTTAATCTCACCTGAATGTCAAAAAAAAGTTACGGTCTTGTGATAGTAAGTAAAATAATAAAATTAGGAAAGAGATTATATGTCATGGCCATTTAGGGTAAGAATAGTTAATCATGACCTACAAGCCGGAAGGGCCACACCATGTATTTGAAATTCCCATTGGGCTCTGTTTTCCCAGAGCACTAACCTTTCCCACCTTGGAAGGGAAAACTAGGCCTGCCCTGTTCATCTTTCAAGGTGTGATGGATAGCCAGAGGCTTCCTCTCAGCAGCACGACATGTCCTGCCAGTTGGATTTGTTTGGACGCACATTCTCCATCATTTGCTAGCTGTTTATATGTGCAAAGATTCTATCGCTTTTGAATCAATTGCACATGGGTGCCCAACAAAAGACTGGATGTGGAACCGTCAGCCTTTGAAATACTGGCGACAGGATGAACAATTTCTCTGATGCATCATCTAAGGGAATCATGGGTCCTCACTTCACCCTCTGTGACACCTCCTTGTCCCCTCCATATCTACATCACTTAATCTCTCGATTCAACAGGTCTTTCTTGGGTGGCCAGCCCTGGGGTGGGTGCCTGGGGGATATGAAAGATGACATAAGCCACGGCTTTGGTTTCTAAGAAGTAGGAATTGAACACGGGAAACCACAAAAAAAGCAACACAGAACATTCTATTATGTGAAAAACCCTCCTATATCGAATCAGATCGTGAAACCTATGTATCTGGGTCATTACTTTCTGAGCTGCCATAGAGAGAGAATCATCTGTCATCCAGGCCTTCACATGTACAGAAGATCGTGATAGCAAACAGTCATGGGAAAACCCTTTCTATATTTTATTTTCTGTAACCTAACATTTATTTTTCCCCAGGTCCTGGTAGAACTGGCCATTGTTATATAGGAATTTGGTTGACACGGATCTGAATTAGGGTTAGGAGGTGGGCAGGGGACACCCTCTCAAAGGAAGAGGTAAGCAAAAAGGTACACCACAGCTGGAAATGGGGAGGATGGGAGTGATGCAGGTGAAAAAAAAAAAAAAAACTTGCTATCTAGGAAACAGCGCATAAACTCTGAATGTCAGTAGGAGGCAGACAGATTGGTGGTGGCCCTGGTGGGTGGGGGGTGGGGTGGGGAGGAGGTGATTCTAAAAACACAGGTAGGAAGCAAAGAACCCTAGAAATCTTCTGAGTTGTAAATGGCATGATTAAAGCTGACTTGAAGCAAAGCTATTCTGGAAGCAGAGTACAAGGTGGAGTGGAAGAAGGCAGCCTAAAGTTATTCCATTTCTTCCCGATTTCCACTGTCCTAAACGTTTCATTATCTTTGAGAAAGAACAACAGGCAACCCTCCCTCTTCTCGATTCCACCCCCTTGGTAGAACCAAAGACAAGATCCAACCACTCTGGGAAACTTAACCGAAAGAGTTTTATTTCCCCACAAAGAAAGCAAGCCCTCATCACAGTAAACATCCTTCTTCTTATTGGAGACTCATCCTCCAGCTAATAGAGAAGGAGAGTCCTTCTAGAAGCCATGGAGGGTAGAGTCTGCCCTACTTTGGGTCAAAGGGGAGACACTTGTTTTCAGGTGGGAAAGTCTTAACCTGATCAGAATTGGCCAAATGGTAAAAATTCCACATGATAGTCTGCTGGTTGAGAAGGTCTAAATTTCATTCATATGCATCTGATGTTTGTTTCCAATTGATTAAAAACTATGATGATTTGGTCGACACAGGATGTGCCAGGTTTAAAGTGACCTAAAGCTGTAGCAAACTGACTCACCCCATAAAGCTCAAATAAACATTTCCTGCCTCTGATTGGAGCAGCACTTTGCTCAGAGAGCAATTTCAACTTACTGCCAACCTGTCCCACGCACTTTCATCTGTGTCAAAGCCAGGGGGCAAGGGGAAGAGTCTGCATTCCACACATCAGAGAATACCTTCCTTTTACTGGGATCTTCAACATCTTATGGAAAAGAAGTTTTTTTGACACGTCATGACCATACGATTGGAACAGCCCCCACATAGGTTATGCGTCCACGGTGTTGCCCACCTGAGTGACCTCCTGCCACGAACAAGGGCAGTGTCTGAAGTGGGAATAATAGTTTATCCTTCCTTCTCATTTTGAAAATGACAGAATCAAGAGGGTTTTGACAGGGAATGTGGCCCCTGAAAAGGACAGTGGTGTGGCTTTGCTGAGGCTCTTTCTTTTACTTCACCACATCATCGGAATGTCAATATCTGGTACCTCAGAGTCACCACACGGTACCAGGCTTCCTCCTGGTTTCCCCCATCTGCTGCTTTCTTCATCAGGTGCCACTCCTGGGGTGTGGCATCAGGCTGTCATCCTCTGCCCCTGGCTGTTGCCCTAGACTTCAGGAAAGTAGCAAGGCATCAGGAACCTTTACCCTCACTCATCTTCCCAACTTAGCGGCCTGGTCATCCAGCAAAGGTTTCAGGCTCTGTGCCTGTTGCCCACCCAGAATCTGGTCTGCCCATTCTGGGCAAGATGGTGACATAGGCCAACTCTGTCTTTGATGATACCAAGAGATAACCTAACTAGGAAGAAAACGTTGCCTGCTCATTGGAGCCTATCGTCACCAGCAGTCAGCTGTTTGAAGCCAACGTTAAGGATGTATGGATTATTCCTTCTAAAGGTTTTCAAGCATAAGAATAAAAGTATTCTTGTTCTAGTTCCATTTCCCCAACCCAGTCATGGCCCATATGACTGTCTTGTCCTTTACCAGTGTTCTTCCCGTGAGCTCAGGCTGGTCCTCCCAATCTAGTGTGTAATTACACCAAAATGATGGTTTCCCACACATAAAACTTCCTGTATCTTTTTGTATCCGTTTGTAAGAGCTAACAGCTAGGGGGCTCACAACACTCCTTTCTTGTGTATCCCCATCTTGTCCAGGCTCAGTGCATGTGTAGCTCAGTAAGAAGAACTGAGTCTCTCTGTCTCCATCCAGCTCAGATGCTAGCGATGGACCTCACACAGGATTGAAGCAGCCCATGTAGCTGCTGCTCTGATTCCAGAAACTCAGAAGTCACTTAATTACTTCCAGTGTTCAACCCCAAAAGAAGTACCTACAGAGCTCATACCTGAGGTCTGGATTTCCAGGAGGCTCATGCACCTACTACCACTGTAAATAAAGCCTGTGGTCCTGGTTAGGTCAGCTCTTGAGCATGTCTTTGCAGCTGCTATTGTGTTTGCTATTTCTCTAGCTGCGTTTTTGTTTCTTTGCTTACTTAATTCTATTTAGAGAGAAATCCTGCTCCCCAAGCAGAGGATTAGAATGTACCCACATTAATGGTAAAGTGACCAAGTCCATTCAGGGATAAGCAATCAAGGAATCTTTTTTCAATCTTGTGTACACAAAACAACTGACCAGTTAACTGAATTGTTCACTTTACAACCAGCTATCAACATCATTATTGTCCCTCTTTTCTTACTTTTCTTTTCTTTCCAAAGATTATGCAAAGTTCTCCTGACAGTTTTAAAGATAAGCAAATACCAGGTAGCTGACTTTGAATGGAGAAGGTACAAAACAGTATTTCCCTTCCATTGTGGGAAAAATACATAACCTGCTTAGATGGAAACATCAGGTTGATCACACCAAATGTGAAAAAAAAAAAAAAAAAAGCCAACCCCACACCTCCTGGCTTGGGGTAGCAGTCTGAGCTGATTCTGGGTAAAAGGATCCTAGAATGTAAATTCCTGGACCAATGGTTTCCAGCCTTCTTCCATCCCAGCACTCTGATGGGACAGAGTGCACTCTCATGGAAAACCATCACTTTCCATGACAGTCGGTACCTCCTAGGGTGATCAGGGGCTGGGTCTCCTGTATCTGGCTGCGTCCCTACAACGCTTAACACCATGCTGAGCTCATCCAAGCCATTTCAGTAATGCCATAAGAAAGCACTTACTGTGTAGCTGATACTATGCTGTGTCGTGTTTTTTGTGACCGTAGGGCCATATGAAATCAAATCAAGGACTGGAAGTTCCCACCCGGGGCGAGAGAGCTGTGGTTTCACTACATCATTGTATTTCTGTCTTTTCCTTTCTATCAATCCCACTTGGCTTGTCTTTTAGTCCTATAGTCACGTTGCTGGATTCGCATGCACGGCTGCCTTGAACCAAACAAGCCACTCTATGACGGCAAGGAAGCGTGGTTGACATCTCCACTGTGCTAAATCCCCTTTCATGTTCTGACTCCTTTAATAAAACCGAAATGAAAATGTGCTAATCTGGGGGAAACTGGCAACTTGGAAATAATACACTAACGTACGCATACAACCCAATCCCGTGGATTCTGAACAGTCAATCGCATTGTTTTAAATCTTAAGTGGCATGGCTGGTGGCTGCAGGCATGCTAAAGAGGATTTCCATACCACTTCACTAATACTTTCATTTGATGGCAGATAGAGCGTGAAAGGAGGTTTTTTTTGGTTATTAAATTCTTTGATCTCCATACTTCTGTCCAGGTTTACTCAGAATGCCAGGCAGTGTGGTGAGATAAACTTATAAATATTTGGTGTAATAGCACAGGGTCCTCTCAAAGGAATTGTTTAAACACGGTTGTGCTGTTGTAAGAAGGTGCTAAATTCCGGCATGTGTTATTTCTAAAAATCTACGGGCACAGACTCCAATCAACACCATGTAGTCTGCATTGAAACAGGCATAGGTGCTCAAAAAGCAGAACACAAACAGCCTGTGTTTAATCTGTTCACAAACCTTTTGTTCTTAATGACCTGGAAAGGTGACAGTACAGACCAAGCAAGGGAGAGTTTCAGGATGAGTTGCAGCTCTGATACGGGCTGCGGGCCAACAATTTTAATTTGGATAGGATGCTGGTTTCTTTAAATGTAGAAATCCATTATCTAAATAGATTTATTAATGCCACAAATGAGAAGAAAAAAAAAAGACTTGGGAGCTTAAGAACCTCAAATGAAATGGGGCATGACTTAACTGTAGTCAAAGCCTATTTGTGGTACTTTGTCAGTGGCTGTTTTTAACCTTCTGGTAGCTCTCTGCCCACACCCTCACCTGTATGGTGTAGTGCCTCAAGCCTCTGGACTCAAACTGCCTGCGTTCAAATCCTAGCTCAGCTGCTTACTTGCAGTGTGAATTTAGACAAACACAAGTGTTGGCTTTCCCAATTATAAAATTGAGATTCGATAGTAGCTACTTTGCAGAACATTAAAATAGATTCTTTTATTTATTTATTTATTTATTTATTTATTTATTTATTTATTTATTTAGATTCTTTTTTTAAAAAAAAGATTTTATTTATATATTCATGAGACAGTGAGAGAGAGAGAGGCAGAGACACAGGCAGAGAGAGAGGCAGGCTCCCTGTGGGGAGCCCGATGTGGGACTTGATCCCGGGACCCCCAGGATCATGACCTGAGCCAAAGGCAGACGCTCAACTGCTGAGCCACCTAGGGGCCCCCAAATAGATTATCTTTAATATAGGTACATGGTCCAGTAAAAAAAAACAAAACAAAAAACTGTTAAGGAAAATATTAGTTCTAATTTTTCATTCACAAGACCTCCCTTCATTCGGTGGCTGCATGTGGCTCAGTGATGGACAAATTTCCAATCAGTCCATTGTACTATATTTTAAACTATAAAGCACCATATAGGTGTTCATTATTGTTGCTGATTTAAATAACTTTTTGCAAAGCACACACATTAAAATAAAACCCCTACTTATAGAAATATACCATCGATGCATACCACATCACTACCCAGACAAGACCTACCCTCAGCCTTCAGAAACCACTTCAAAGAGCAGTTTATGACTTCAGCTCCCACAGTTCCATGACTGGCAATTTGGGGCGGTTTCATCGCGCAGGTGGTGACCAGCAGGTGAGTGAGAATTATTAAGTGAGAACGCTTGAAGAAACGTACATGCTGAAGACCACTTCCCCAAGACCCTGGTTTGCTAGCTCACTAAAGAACATGCCACTTCACTCCAGAGCCTTCCAAGGGTCTCCACCCTCATTTGGAACCAAGTCCGAACTATCTGTAGTAGTGGTTTTCAGACTGTAGCCTACAGGGGAATCAAATGGACACTTAAAAAAAAAAAAAACCAAAAAATCGAAAAGAACCCCCCCACACACCAGATTTCTGGACTGCATACCCCCAAATTCTGAGTTTTTATGTCCAGGTTGGGACCCGAGCTTCCACATTTCTAGCAAGCTCCCATGGGCTACAGTACTGCTGTTCTAGGGATTGCACTCTGAGTAGTTGACGGCGGTAGAACCTTCCCGTCTGGTGGGAATCTAAATTTCAATCTATCTCACTGCCTCCTACTTGAGTTGCCCTCTCTTCACCCTGGAACCAGTCCTTGCTCTCCATCTTTACACATTTCTAGCAAGCTCCCATGGGCTACAGTACTGCTGTTCTAGGGATTGCACTCTGAGTAGTTGACGGCGGTAGAACCTTCCCGTCTGGTGGGAATCTAAATTTCAATCTATCTCACTGCCTCCTACTTGAGTTGCCCTCTCTTCACCCTGGAACCAGTCCTTGCTCTCCATCATTTCTGAACCATCCGGACAACTCTGCTTCCAGTGTCTCCTCTCCGCATGTCAGCTACTTCCTATTCTCCTCCTCTTTGGCAATGCCTTTTCCAATGAAGATAGCATTTAGAGAAGTTTTTCTCTGGTGAACTCATGGCAGGACTTAAACCTCCCAAGTGATGATTAACGATGACGCGATTACATCCTGTATGTTATGACCAGATACCGCTGGCATATATTGTTAGTGCGGAGAGGGTTATTTAACTCAGTGGTTTCTTTCTACCCTACTTCCTTAACTGGACTTTTTGATTCCATGAGAGTAGGACTTCTACCTTCTACCACAGAACAATCAATAAATCACAACTGATTAATTAGACTTATCAATGTATTTAATATAATTTTGGTTCTGCTCAGCTAAGATTCTCTGAATTACTAGGTTGGTGAGTGCCATTACTCTGGACAACCCAACTCAATGTTGCTTTATGGTCTTGGTTCCTAGAGTGGCTCCCCAGGTCTCTCTCTGAATCCTTTACTGGACCTCGCAGAGTGGGCACACTCATAAATTAGATGGCTGATCACCCAAACAGATTATTTCTCTTCATCCTGGATACAGACCAGCTAAAGTTCACACACTTTCATGACCCTTCTTTTAAGAATTCCACAGGGGAGATCTACCCACCAATGATGTAAAATGCAGGCAAACCACCAGAGTCTCTGATGAACAATGAAAACAAAAGACTTTTCAATAGCCTTCTGACTAATTCCTTACTTAGTGAAGTAATCAGTGAACTGGTAAGGAAATGCTGCTTCCAACCACAGGATTATGTAAAAATGTGCACTCTCTTGCAATACTGACTTACAAACAATCCAATGCCAGGAAACTCTAAATAAATGCCTGGAAGAGAGGTGTATTTCCAGATTCATATGACTTTTACTGTTCCTCTACTCTGTGTCAGATTCTGGGTTTGCTCCATCAGAGGAAAACTAAGTATCCCGAGACCTACTGGCTTCACAAGGATGGGCAGTCCTACATCTTTGGGCCTTTGAGCTCTGCCCAGCTAACTCGAAGTTGGTACCTTAATTTCATGCCAATCACCTTTGGTAGATACTTTCTGAGCATTTACTAAACTCAAGGCAGTGTGCTTCCAACCCATACACTGCTAATTCTCCATCTCTGTTCTCAGAGAACTCCAAGATCCATCTACCCTTGACATTACACTTGGTGTTTCATTTTGTACCGTGTGGGCTGGGCCTCTACCTGCCCATGCAACTGAACACACAGCAGGGGAAAGCAAGACTGCAAGAGGGCATACAGCTCACTGCCTTAAGCTGCCCCTGTCACCTCGGCCTCCCAGGCACGGGCCAAGCTGCCTCTCATAGACCACCTGAGGCTATTCCTCAGGGCTTTAGACCACTGTTTGAACACCCTTCTTTTCCATGACACTGAACTGTTGGAACCAAACCATTTCTATGGACAAGGCCTCGCTAAATAGTTCAGCTTCAAACATTTGATATCTGTTCCAATATGATATTGCAGGATCTTGAACAGGAATAAACAGAAAATGTATCTTTAAAAAGAAATACTTTGCTTGGTTAATTAATGGCCAATTCAAATGCACGAAAATTTTGTAACTTAAAAACACAAAATTTTAAGCACACCAACAGCACCCATCTATTCAGCAAGGGTGGTAATTAAAATTATCCTTTATCTTTTTAGCACAGAAGGTTCTGAGGACCCCCTACCTGGCAGCAAGGTGTTAGCCATTCTAATTCCTTTCCATGCACGGAAGTAATATAATGTCATCTTTCTGAACATATTCCACATAATTCAGATTTACCACCAATTCTAATTGCCCAAATTAGTTTTCTTTTGCTGTGGTATCTCTGTTTGGATAAGATAAAACTCTGCCAACTTGGTTAAAACAGAAGCACTGACAGAAAAATAATGAGCAGGAGCTCCCACCAACTCAAGAGAGACCTCGCCCACGGAACTAGCTCTTCTCCTCCATGCTGTGAAGCCCTTGACAAAGTTCCCACGTACCCAGGGTCAGCCAGGGTCAACCAGTTGCCTGTAGCCTAAAAAACTTCTGCTCTGCTCTGATCATCCAAATGGAAAATTTATGAGAGGCACAGGCAGATCAGTTCACGGACTATGCCCCGAGCACTAGGAATCACTTATTTTCACAATTTATTCGAACACAATGTACTGAGTAATATAAAGCTGTTAAACGGATACAGGTCTAGGATTAGAGTAGAATAGTCTCTTGCCCCCCTTTCCCCAGAGACTGGAAAAATCAAGAGGCAACCGACGGCCTTAGGCAATTCAAACTCTGCTTATCAACTTCCATTCATAAATTTTGGGGAAAAGAAAGGAAGGGGGAGGAAAGCAAGATCGAAATAAAGGTAGGTGATTCTTATTCCAGCAGTATTCCCTTCGGGGTGACTAGCCAAGCCAGCACTCGAATGGGCGTGTAGGCAGAAACAGAGGGGGAACAGTACAACACGAGAGAGGCGGTTTATAGATGCTTCCCTCTCACTTGATATTGTGCAGGGCTAGCTCATCTCCCCACAGACCCCTGAAGCCCCTTACCACTTCCATGTCCTTCCTCTAGGTCCCGGCCTGCCACTCCTCTAGTCTCTCAAGGGGAACGCCAAGGTTAAAATGATGGCTGAGCTATCCTCATGCAGCCCTCCGGAGTGCCTGTGAGATAGTAATTTCTGGAGGGCTGCTGCTGGGTCTTTGTAGAAGGGTGGGGGCCGAGGAGGGGAGCAGTACAGTCTCAGAAGAGAGAGCTATGACAAATTCAGGAGCGGCATTCCGGCCGCCCCACATGCATAAGGCAAGGGGGCCTTGGCTTCCGAGGAGACAATGCCATCAGCTAAAGCATGCATCAACTGGCCCTTTCTACTTTCTCAACTTGTGCAAACACCTTCCTGGAATCAGCAACATGACTCAAAGCACGTGTGATCATTTATGGCATGAAAATATAATAAAGGTATCTCAGGGTAATTTTCCAATCAGAAAATATTTAAATGTTTTTTTTTTTTTGCATATGTTTCTGACCTCTTAGTGACATCAGATCTTATCATTAGGATAAAGCGAAAACCTGTCAGAAGTATCTCAATTCTAGAGTAGGAGGGTAAAAGGGAGTCTGCTAAAATCTAAAAAGTAATTTTTCTAAATCTAGTGATGATAGATCTTGTCTGAACTGGGATCCTTACACCCAGATAATTTTTGGTTATTCAGATGAGAACAACAAATACATAATTCCACCCAAAGTCCTTTTTCTGACTGCAGAGCTTAACTGGACAGATAGTAAAGATGGAAGGTCTACTGGTGGAACCAGAGAAATTCCTTGCGAGGAGCGACGCCGGCATCCACTTGTTCGGGAAAGAAACTATTTCCAGAATATGTTAGAAACTATGACAAACCCCAAACACTGTTTTTCACTGAGATTCAGGGAGGAGTTGCTTGGTTCATCCACAGACACATTTCCTGCCCTCTGGATACTAGATGAATAGCATTCTTCCAAGGTGCGGGTCTTGGACAGTTGCTTTTCCCTTTTCTCTTCCGTTAAGAGTAGGCCTTTATGTTTAAATAAGCCAGGAATTACATCAACACCCCCACTCCTCTACCTGTCAGAATAAAAGAAGCCCAGAGAATTATTATCCTATATGATCCTGGCTCTGAAGTGGGGGAGAACTTAAGTAAACTATTCTGAAGGGTTAAGAATGTGCAAGGGTCAAATAACTTCAGAGTATGGTCTTGCCAGTTAGAAAGTCAACACTTTCTCCTTCATGCTCTGGTTAAAAATGAAGAGCAACATCTGTAGAAGACTTAAGCTCACTGTCAACAACAGCAGCA
This sequence comes from Nyctereutes procyonoides, assembly GCF_905146905.1. NCBI lineage: Eukaryota > Metazoa > Chordata > Mammalia > Carnivora > Canidae > Nyctereutes > Nyctereutes procyonoides. The sequence goes on along the minus strand of NW_026575049.1, from coordinate 49,291,918 downwards.
ACCCCCCCTTTTCTGCACCCTCGGTCCCATGCAAAAAAACATAAATTCCCGGAGTCAGGGACTTCTGCAAGCAAAGGGAGACACATGAGCATAAAGTAGCAAAGCTCTGTAATACTAAGGAGCCCAAAGAGAGTGAGCCCGAGAGAGCTAGAACATACTGGGTCACTGTAACTGGGCCTCCCGTGGTAGCTGGTCATGCTCCCCATTATGGGCCAGTGACGCACTTCCCCATCCCCATGGTCTACAGGTTCCCCAACTCAGAGTACAACCAATTTTAGAAAATGTTTCCTGGTATCTATCTCCCCAATGCTTCTTTCTATCTAATCTAGGAGAGAGATTAGTGTTCGGTATGACTTTGCTTCTTGTGCAGGTTGCTGCTGATAATCTAAATCCCTCGGGCTACCACTGAAGCCTTTGTGGCCAAGATGGCCTTCCCATCATCCCCCACTGCCATTTCTGAAGGAGCCATCAGTGCACCCAAGTCCCATTGATTCAGGGCTGCCCAGTAGTCAGTATTAAGAAACATATCATTAATAGACAATCATGAGAACTCCACTTATAGATATATTTAGATGATCTGGGGGTGTCAGAGGAGTCAGACTACTGTAGGGCGATCAGCCCCTCTTTTGTGTAGCAGAAATTAGCAAATGAAGGACTTGACAATGAAAAACTCCTCCTTATGGCCAGCAATGCCTGGGGAAGGAAGGTGCTCTCAGGTCATCAGAAATGAATCCTCCACCCTCTCTCCAGGTTATTTCATAATGTGGATCCTCAGTGAGTTTGATAGGAAAATGTTACTCTGATCGAGGCAGAAGAAGAGTCGCCAGTGGGGACTACCACAGCAGAGAGCACGGAGATGAGACTTGGGGAAAAAAAGCTGCAAATCCCTTCCGCCCGGAGATGGTCACAGTTAACAGAGTTCTGTGTCCTGGGAGCAGGCTAGGCTTTCATTTTCAAATGCAGGGGAAAACAAACTTGGGCTGCTTCACACAGCCTCAAATAGCTTTTTCCAAGGATGGGCTTTAGTCCTCGTCAGGTGGGTTTTTGAGGGCCCAGACCACAGAGACTGTCTGGGAGTCTGTGCTCAGAAGTCCAGAACAATTCAGAAATTATTTCAGCTGTTCTCATTTTAGAAGTAAAACAAAAACACCAAGTAGGAACAAACAAACACATGCTTCTATGTATCTATTTTTAAAAGAAAAAGCACAGCTCTGCCCCTGACTTTTTGTCCATTTTTTTTTTCCTGTTTAACTTCAGGATCTTGCTCATAAAAAAAATAATAAAAATAAAAAATAAAAAAAAAAGAGTACTGCATTGCTAGAAACAGGGGTAATTCCAAAACTTCTTCTCCTAGGAATATCACCAGCTCGCTCACCTGGCGAAGCCTAAAAGCCTTGTGGCTCTCCAGCCTGCTCCTTCTGGCCCTGGATCAATCAAACTAATAAGCAGTTGCTATTTCCTTAGGGTCCCTGGTCCCAGAGCCACCCTGTCAGCCCTCCTCCCAGCTAGCATCGCCCTCTAGCGGCAGACGTGGTTAACTGCACGATGCTCAGCGACTGGATTGAAGACCACAGAAAAAGATCCGCTTCTCCCCTCTCCACTTTGTGCTGTGGTTTCCAAGAACACGCTTAGCAAAATGAGAGGCACGCCCGAATATTTGAGTGCCACTGTTTTAAAATGCAGGGAAACCTACATGGGGTAAGCTGAGGTTTCATCCCTCGCCTCCTAGCTGAAAGATCATGGGTGGTGAAGTGGGAAGGGGAGGGGTGGGGCCCAAATAAAACAGAAAGTTAGTATATTGTGCAGAACTTCAGCCATCATTCTGCCCAATTCTCCTATTTACCTCTCAGTCCCCATAGTCTGTGTCCAGTCCCTGATTCCCACGGATAGTTTTAGAATCACAGTGGGGCTTTCCTGGCATGCTGGGCTTCTCGTGGCTTCCTAAGGGGGAACACTTTGCATGAAGAGGCTGACTAGATTGGGTAAGACACATCCGCCCAGGGAGCGCCCACAGGGATGACCTGTCACCAGAACACATAAACTAGCCTCTGCACTGGGAAAGATTTCAATCCCGAAGGCCTGAAACCCTCTCCTGAGCAAGAGGGTAGGGGCCTCGTCTATCTTAGTCATTTTCACGTCACCAGCACCTGATGCATGAGCGAGAGCAATGTGCTGAAAAGGTGCTCAGGAAAGCAAGCACAATGCTAATCTCTGGAAGACTCTGATAGCCAGCCCTGATCCCCCCCCCCCCACACACACACACCAAAAGACCTAAAAGAGGGGATTTAAAATTCTACTCCAAGAAGCACAGATGCCAAGGAGGAGCCTTGGGGGCCAGCCACCAGACAGCCAGGTTCCCCTGCTCACTTAAATTAAAGGGGGGTGGGGTCCCCTTGTATAATTTTATAGAGTGAGGTGCTCTGCAGGTTTCATTTTTTTAATTTTTATTTATTTATGATAGTCACAGAGAGAGAGAGAGGCAGAGACACAGGCAGAGGGAGAAGCAGGCTCCATGCACCGGGAGCCCGACGTGGGATTCGATCCCGGGTCTCCAGGATCGCGCCCTGGGCCAAAGGCAGGTGCCAAACCGCTGCGCCACCCAGGGATCCCTGCAGGTTTCATCTTAAGGAAGCGTTCCATTACTACACACAGCCTGAAAGCACCTGCTGTAGGGCATTGGTCTCAGCACAGTTAACAATGAACCAAAGAGAACTGCTTTTCCGAACCAGAGAGAACAATGCTAAATAAAGTTTAGACGATTAGAATGAATAGGACACAATTAAAGAAAAAAAAAAACCCTGACTCTATCATTGACAGGGCTCGACAGAGTTCTTTGGGTCACTGTGATGGACACACAGATGCAGATGCCTTCAGCGTGAGTAGGGCTGAAAAGCCTACAAGCATACAGAACACTCTGGAGCCCTGCTCCCAGAGGCCCACTGCAACTCAGCCGTCCTGAAGGGAGCACCTGCCTCATGTAGCTACTGAGAGTGGACACTGGAGGCCTTCCCCTCTGGAGGCTGGCTAGGGGCCCGTGTGCATGTGGGCGGCCCAAGGGGTGATAGAGCTCTGGGACTTAATGCTCCTGCCTTTGCCTACCCCAAGTCTCATTCACAACAGGTCTCCTGATACCTCGGACAGGGTCTCCTCTCCCTGTGATCATATGTGATCATACATGAACTTGCTTCTGCAGTCATTCATGTTGTTAACCTCAGTTTTGGGGGGCTGAACATACATTTCTTTTTTTTTTTCTTTTTATAAATTTTTTTATTGGTGTTCAATTTGCCAACATAGAATAACACCCAGTGCTCATCCCATCAAGTGCCCCCCTCAGTGCCTATCACCCAGTCACCCCCACCCCTCGCCCACCTCCCCTTCCACCACCCCTAGTTGAACATACATTTCTAAGTTGAAACAGTATGTTCTTTAGAGAAGAGATATAGCAAAACCACTCTCAACACTTAATAGTGTGCGACCCAAAGCCAGCACAATGCTCTGCTGCTCTCTAATAAAATGCAGAATAATTCACATTCACAGTTACTTCAATGCCTGTTATTTTCTTTGGGCCTTTTAAGTTTTTGTGTGGTTTTCATTTTCACCGTGTATGTGGTAAGGGAGCACACATGTGACCTTGAGCATAAAGCAATAAGGAAAAGTCAAATTAGCAGTAAGAAACACTCCTGTTGGCTCCTCTCTAAAATGTTCTCGCACCTCTGGAATTTTCATTTATTTGAAAACTAATTCAGATACTGTCTTAAGTGAGCACGTTACAAGTAGTGAGCAGATGGCTCAAGCCAGACACTGGGTTTAGAGAATGTTAACACGCACAGGGATAGTAGGGGAAAACCCAAAGGAGGGAGTGCCTCTCACATCTGCTCGGAAACATTAGCAAAATCACTAGTTCCCCTGCAAAAGCGAGATGAATCCCAATGGTCTCCAAGATGGATTTTTCTGAGTCAGATTCTGGATCAGTCACTCTGCAAGGACTAACTGATCACTTAGGACTGCGCTGGTTACTTAATGGTCTGGGTGACAAGGAGCACCCCTGGCTGATGCAGTGATCTATGGGCTGTGGCCACAGTCCTTGAGGAGCTGCAGAAGAGAACTTTAGGGGCCAAAAGACACAAGTAAAGTGCAGGCAAAGAGGCATTCATAATATTTTACTTTATTTAAAGGTGTCATTTTTAAGTAACAGAATAAAGAATCAGTCAACGTGACCAACCCCATGGCATTTGGCAAGCCTTTTGGAACATCTAGAAAACTAGGAGCCCCTGGGTCTGTCCTGCTTTGGCGACAGCCAAACCATCGTCTCACCATGCGGATCATGTCCTGAATTAACATCCTGATCACTATTTCAGATTGAAAACGGCTCTCTTTCTCCCTTCCCCACTATCTGTTCCCTCCAAGCCAGACTTGTGGGCTTTCAAATTCAGACCCTTTGGCTTCTTCAGCTAAAGTCTGGTTTGGTCAAATAAATATTTAGCATCCTAAACAATGAGCCAGTTCCTTTGGAAACATTTCATTCCATCCCCACACAATGGGCATCTGGATCCTGGCCAGTCCTATTCCGGCTTTCTAGAGGCTGGGTGGATGAGATGGCCAGCAGACCTCCTCTTGTCCTGACCTGCCACAGGCCACTTAGGCCAGGAGATTTGTGTCCTGTCAGGATGGAAATCTGAAGTCACCTGATACCTGCAGATGCTGCAAACCCTGGTCCTCTCTCCAGCCTTGCCTAACATCTGTGTGAGCTGGGAATGGAACTACACCACACGGGTCTCTACGGCTCCTTCCAGCTCCAACTGCAAAGTGCTGGGAACACATCCATCCAAAAAGTGAGGGCAAAGAGGGGGCCCAGGAGCGGAAACCAGGTAAGAGGTAGCTCTTGGAATCTGAATCGAACTTTCGTGTTTCATCTGTCAACCGGCTGGCGAGGGGCCTTTTATTCTTCTGTGTTTTGGCGAGTGTAAGAAAAGTCGTTGTGAATAATCCTAAAAGAGATGTTATTATATTCTGGTCTTCTCACAAGTGGTTGCTCTTCTGATCCTCCCAACAACATGGCCAGGGAGGCAATATCCAAGTCTCCATTTTCGTGGAGGTATAAATTGAATGTCTGAGTGCTTGAGTGAAAAACACAAACCCGAACAGAACAAAACAAAAACACAAGGTCACAGAGTTGAGTCGGTCAGCAGTTTAAAAGAGGATTTGCAAGGAGAATCTTTCTTTTCTGATCCTAAGTCTCATTTTCTGTCCTACACTTTGCCCCAGTAGCATTATAAACTGTGTTCTAGAGTCCTCCATCAGGGGAAACCAGATGGGAAGAAGGTTGTGTGTTTTCTAGACTGCTGCCAATTTCTCATTCCACGTGTCCCTTGAAATCAGGCGGGGGGGAGGGGGGATTCTGTGGCAGAAGTGATGCAATGTGACTCCCGTGATTCAGATGGCAATGTAGCTTCTACACTGTTCACTGGAATGTTCTCTCTTGAAGTCTTCAGCCACCACATTCACCCTGGGGCCATCATGCTGTAAGGAAGCCCAAGTCAACCCATGCAGCGAGACCACAGAGAGAGGCTTGGAGACTCCATGAGGAGGGAGAGATGCCAGCAGGCCCTGAGCTGCTTCAGTGCCCCAAACCCCTGTGATGACCACCCCTCCAACTGAGCCAGAACCAACCAGCTGGGCCTCCATGCTGAGGTGACTTCTTTTGCAGCAAGAATAATCCAAACAGCACCCAAGTCCTATCTTTCCTTCAGATGAGAAGTGCCTTCATGTGCTTGGGTTTTCTCAGCATCAGAAGAATGAATTCCACCAACATAAAAGGCTTGAGAGCTATCTTTAGGAACGAGAAAAGGTCATTTTGGCCCTGCCACCCATGGGAAGGACAGTGTGATGAGGACAAAAATCTAACTCCAAGCTTGTCTGGTTTCCAATATTCATTTTTAAATAAGGAGATAGCTACTCCTAATACACAGTAAAAAGCTCTTAATGAAGAGCGATTCAAGAGGAAACAATCAAATCTAGACACACCTAAATGCACTGATTGCTGCCCATTTCTGTCTTAATCAATACCTTTTGGGAAAGGAAAGAAGAGAGAATTTGGGGACAGCAGCATGCCATCCCTCCAGGCAACACCTATGGAATGAACAGCTCTACTAGGAGGCCTTGTAAGGACACATGAATCCCATCTGAAAGCTACTGTGTGCTCAGCTCACAAGTGGGCATGGGCATGGGCACGCGGCTCCGGGGTTACTGAGCCCGGCTCTGGTGTCTGCCTTTTAGGATAGATACTTGCAGACACAGCACACCTAGAAGAGAGAGATCTGAAAGTGAAGGATCTGCAAGCCACAGGAGGTAGTGGAGAGCAGGGCCAAGAACCAAACAGGCTGCTTTGAGGAAGAGGAATCTAGAATGGAATGATCAAATCTGGTGCCAGCTGGCGGCTACTGGTGCCTAATGATGCGGCTGACCGGATGCAGCCCTCTGGACACCTTGCTCCCATTTTACAGATGAGGAAACTACTAAGGCCTAAGGTTATAGAGCACGTTTGTGACAGAGCCAGGCTTCAAACCCAGGAAACTGGACTCCAGAGCCCTGCTTTTAACTAGAGGGCTGCCAGGCAAAAACTGGACTCCCTGAGCATTGTTCTAGAGGGAGAACCAGGCCTGAGGATGGAAGTCACAACAAGGCCAACACCAACTGGGGCTCAGAAAGGAGGAGAATGTTCTATCAAATAACTAACAGTCACAAGATGGTGAGCTTCCCAGAGCACAAAGTGCATGATGGGAAGCTGCATAGTGAGCTTCTCGTGAATTCTAGCTGATGGAGAGACCAAGCCCAAGGATTTCTAAGGGAAGTCCCTGAACCCTGGGATTCCATACATGGGTGAAATTGCAGAGATGATAAATTTGGGCAGGAGGCACCCTGAGGATCGAAGATTTTTTGTTCTCCTGTTATTCTTCTCTACCTTACCTTACCGTACATATGTGGGACGTGTGCCCTTAATGAGCAGGGGCTGCGTGAGCGTATGAGCAGAAAAACACCAGGCAAAGTGACACACAACTTGCTTGAACAATTACTATCTGTCCTTGTACTGCAGATTCCTCAGTCATGTGATAAGAAGCAGTGCCAGGCGTGGTGAGGAGTCACCATCCGGTAGCCATGCTGCCCGCATTTGAAGCCCGGCTCTGCAACTTCCCAGCTGTGAGTCACAAAACCACATTTGCCTCAATATCCTCATCTGTAAAATGACCACGAGTGTGAGAATCCAGCAAGCTCGGAATCTGTAAAGTGCCTTGGGCAGAACCTGGCACAAAGTAATCATGGAATGAGTGTTAACTAAAACAGAGATCATGGAAATTCTGCTCTTATCTCACCAGAAGGCTAGGAGTGTGCGAAAAAAGACTACACACAAGAAATAAGAAGAAAAAGAATTTGAAATAAGAAGGAGCTATTTTACATTAAAAAGTAAGCTCCCGGGATCCCTGGGTGGTGCAGTGGTTTGGCGCCTGCCTTTGGCCCAGGGTGCGATCCTGGAGACCCGGGATCGAATCCCACGTCGGGCTCCCTCGTGGAGGGAGCCTGCTTCTCCCTCTGCCTGTGTCTCTGCCTCTCTCTCTCTCTGTCTCTGACTATCATAAATAAATAAAAAAAAAAAGTAAGCTCCCTTATATCATGCTAAGGTTCCTTATTAGGTCGGAATTTCTTTTCTTTTTTTAAGATTTTATCTATTCATGAGAGACACAGAGAGGCAGAGACATAGGTAGAGGGAGAAGCAGGCTCCCTGTGGGGAGCCTGATGTGGAACTTGATCCCAGGACCCCAGGATCACACCCTGAGCGAAAGGCAGACACTCAACCACTGAGCCACCCAGGTGCCCCAGGTTGGAATTTCTTAGTCTGCAAATGACCAGTGGAGTCCAAACAGTGAGAGGTTGCTGCTTCCTACCCCGTGCAGCACTCCTCACCAGGTTTCCACTCCATTTCTCTCTCCCAGCCAGTTATTTCTGGGAAATCACTGACACTCTCAACAAAACGATAACCTTCCACTCCTGCTTGTAGCGCTTTGGCCGTTGCCCCCCGCCTCTGACATCCTCATCCTGGTGACTCTCGCGGGAAGCTGTAGGTAGGACAAGCTCTAACATTTAGGTTTATAATTTGCCTTGAGCGGACTTTAGTGGATGGTGTAGGAGAAGGCTCCAAATGTCCTGGCACCATTAGCTGAAAAGGTGATTCCCCCCCCCCACCCCCCACCCCACCAAGTGGTCTTGTCACTCTTGTCAATAACCAATTCACTATAAACCTGAGAGTTTACTTCTGGACTCTCAACTGTGTTCCATTGGTCTGTAGGCCCACCCTTCAGCTAGCACCACACTGTTTTGACTACTATAGCTTTAGAGAACATTGTGACATGAAGACGTGTGCATCTTCCAACTTTGTTCTTTTTTCAAGATCCCTTTGGCTATTCCGAGTCCTTTAAATGTCCATATGAATTTAAAGATCAGATTGTCATGTCTACAAAGAAGCCCGCTGGGCTTTTGACAGGAATTGCCCTAAATACATAGACCAAAGGGAGTAGAAATGCCATTTTAATAATGCTGAGTTTTCTAATCCATAAACAGGGCCTGTTTTTTTCATTTATTTAGATTACCCTTAATTTCTCTCAGCAATATTTTAAACCTTTTAGTCTATAAGTCTTTAGATTCTTTTATTAAATTTATTCTGGGGCATTTAATTCTTTCAGATGCTATTGTAAATAGAACTGTTTTTCTTAACTTCACTTTTGGGTTGCTCATTCCTGGTATATAGAAATGCAATTCATTTTTGTAGACTGATTTTCCATGCCCTTCCTCTACTCTTTCATTAGTTCTAGTAGGTTCTTTATGTGTGTGTCTTTGTCAATATCTTCTCTACACAGAATCATACTCCATGACTTCTGAAAGAGGCTCAATCCTTAGATACACTCAGCTTCTAGAGCAATGAGGGGATCATGGCCAGAGTGACGCAACCATAGATTAAATAGCTTTTCTCCTCTCCTTCCATGTACCAGAAATCACCTCTGAGTATTTGTTGCTTACTTGACTTCAGTGAAGCCTTTAAAAAAAAACAAAAACAAAAACAAAAACAACAACAACAACAACAAAAAAACAATGCATGTGAGTGGTAAAGCACCAAAGAGACAGAGCAGTCCTTAAGAAATGATATGCGGGGTGACTTCAAAGCGGGTACCAGATCCAGGAAAGAGCTTCCAGGCTCCCCAAAAGAGATCAAAGCTGCCTTCGAATCTGCAGCCAGTAAGAAAACAGCAAGTGTACTACAGTGCGCTCAGGGGTTCAGCTGTGCCATGGGCTACACAACCTCAGCCTCCTCATCTATAAAAGTGAGATAAAGAAACTCACCCCATTCACAGCATCCCAACCTTTACCACCGAGGCCCAGAGAGAAAGTGACAACATGTGTATGGGACACGGAGATGTCCGGACAGCTCCTCGCCACCAGGAACCACCAGCCCTACGTCCTACCACTCCAGGCTGCCCCCAGGCTGGCCTCATTGTTGATGGAAGGAGTCATGTTAGAGCTTGCCTGCCCCCCTCTCGTGGTACCCTGGCTGGGAAGGTCACATCTGAGCATCAAATGATAGGAGCTGGAGGTGTTTTGAGAATGGCAATAGCAAAGAGAATTTGTTATCAGCTTAGTTTCTCAGTTATCTCAGGGTTTATTTGTGGGCTTGCCTAAGAAAGCAGCATCCAGCCTGACATGACACACAGATTGCCATCTCCCTTCCTCTCCCATCGGACACAGGATGGACATATAGGGAGGTGAGTAGAGAAGAGGATCATTAAGAATCAGGGCCTTTTGGGAACTTCTCAGGTGATGGCATAGGCGGTGCTTTTGCTGGTGGCGGGCATTGAGAAAGATCATTGTTTTGGTGTGTGTTTGTTTTGTTTTTGTTTTCCTGGAAAAGGGTGAGGCTCTGACAAAAAGAGAAATGGAAGAAACGTATCCAAAATGTGTCAGCTTGCCCCCAAATTACTCCCAGGACATGGCTGGAAACGGAAAAAAACAACCAAAAATCTACCAAGACATGTTCTCTCCGGGCCATAGTGGCAGTGTCCTGAAATGGCCCCCAGTTCCCTTAACCCCCTCCCCCAAGGTGGTTCCTTCCCACCCCCAAGGTCATACCTAGCATTTTATAATCCATTCAGCTTACAAGGGAAGGGGGAGGGCAGAGAGGAGGTGGGGAAGGCAGGAAAGGAGACCAAAAGACCAGAAATAATGCTTTCTCGCCACTGCAACCTGCAAGGCTGAAAGCCATTAAGCTTGGAGTGATTACAGAAATGAGACACCTTTTAGGGAGCAGGACCCAGAGCCTAGGTGTGCCCCAGTACAGGCATGCAGGGACGCCCAGCAAGTAGCACTCAGACAGCTTCTCACGGCTTGGGGATTAGAAGGAAGACTGTTGACTTAAATTACATAAACTCAACAATCTCAAAACTGTTCATAAGAAATTGCCAGGGCTAGAGCCTTGGTGGCAGTGCTTGGTAAGCTCTCCTGCTTCAGCCCTTTTCTTGTGAAAGGTAAACATGACTTAAGAGAAGTGACTTTACAGATTTGGGGATGTGTGTCTCAGGCCATGAGCTCACCTAAACCTCCCCCCCCTCATGAATAGGGCAGCTGAGTGAGCAAAAGGCAGCCAACATAGGAAACACCAAGCCCCCAGGACTATAGGGCTCAAAGTTTCCCAATGGTCATGGGGCCTGGATTGCCCCCGCAGCTTCCACCAGCCACGACAATGGCTCTCACAGCCGGCACTGTGCCAAAGGGCCGGGTCTCAGCCCCAGGGGCCTTACAGTCACGAAGGGCAAATATAAATCACAAGAAATTCATTGCAGAACTTGAAATGGTATGTCCTCAAGAGCTAAGCTGAGGCACAGCATGAGGAATTGGGCTGAGGAGAACCAATGAGAGAGATCAAAATAGGCCTTCTAGAATAAGTGGGACATAGAGTTGATAGCAGAAAAGCTGAGGTGAGGTCCCTCCACCTTTAGTGACCCACACGACATTAAATGAGAGAACTTTCTCACAGCTACAAGGAGACTAGAAGGTATTTTCTATGACTGGTATCAAATTTGCAAATGCTTCCCCCTCATAATACTTTTCAGGAACAGTTCAGGCTTAACCCAGCATGGCTCCTCAAGGCCTGAACTCTGGTCTGGGCTCACAGTTAATTGCAAAATGTGTGTGTTAAGGGCTTTGCACCAATCTGGTACATGCTGTACAATCTCACCCTACCTCAGACCACTTTAAGTCAACAGAGACTTAGAGGACGTGTAGGCCCAAGTGAAGGCTGGGCTGCATGCATCATGGGAACTGGGTAGAAGGCCGGTGGCACTATCCCAGGGGCCCAGGGTTCCATTGCACTCCAAGCCTATTCTGCAACAAGTAACTGGTTGGGAAGCTTCTCAGCAGAAACCCTAAGGCCCCTGGAGACACTAAACAGGGCAAGGGATGGGATGATTAGAAGTCCCAGGAAGGATGGGCCTGGACAGACATTCCTGCACCAAGCTCAATCCAGAAGAGAAAAGAAGGCCTGATCTCCTCTTCCCACCCTTCCAATTCTGACTGTGAAAGCCAAGTCCTCTCTATCAAGGGACTCCAAGGAAGAAGGTCTTTGGGGCTCTAGACTACAAGGAAGAAGCCAACTAACCCCTTTTTAGAACCTCTCCTGGGTTCCTCCTCTACAAGTCAGACATCAGGCTCACTGGAAAGTCACAGGACACAGGCCCAACTATTATACCCTATGATTTGTGCCCTGTGGAAGCGTGAAAGGGGAGAGTGCATTCTCTCTGGGAAGGATAAGGAAGAAGGCAAGAGTCACACTGAGTTGGGTCTTGCAGGATGAGCTCTGGGAAAGGCTCTAAGTTCCCTGGCCAGGCTCTTTTGCATTCAAAGTCCAATGTCTTTCTGGCCCAAAGGGAAGACTCACTTGTCAGATGCTGGTTTCCTTCACCACCACCAAAAATCTCCCATGCAGAGCGGATCACTTCCAGCTATCACCTGCCTCTCTCGGGAGAAGGGAAACTGGGTCAAGGACAACTGGGCAGATCACTACCCCGGGCGAACCCGCCCCTGCCCCTGCCCCTGCCCTTGCCCTCTCTGCTGGGGTTGAGGCCATTGCTCAGAAAGCCATCTGTCTGGTGGGAGGTGCTCACAGAGGGGTGCTGGTGGGACACTGAAAGCAGTGATTCCCATGTGGGTCCCCACTGGAGCTGAAGAATCCTTAGAAGTGGGAAACTTGTAGGGGAATACCAAATATCAAAAGGACACATGGCATGACTTTTGTATCTTAATGACACCCTTAGGACTCTTCAAAATGCTGCTGTGTAAGCCTGAGGACAATGACTGAACGAAGCAGGGAAGGATTGTTATCCCCATTTCACAGATGAGGGAAATGAGGCTCAAAGGAATCATCACAGTGCTGCCCTCAAGTCCGAGGATGGTCAGAGAAAGAACAGAAAATAGTGCTTAATTGTCCTGGTTTTCCCCCACGTGCCCCTGAGCAGACCACTGAACCGTACTGCAGTGGGCCGACGGGCCAGTCTGTGGAGTTCCTGCCCGTTGTGCCAAAGGACGAGCTAAGTTAGGAGACACTGATCTTAGGACTGTTGATACTAGTTAGTATGTATGTTGGCCTTCCAACTTCCAAAGCACTTTTTACATTTAATGAGCTACCCAGCTGGTCTTGGTGAAACCGAGAGAGAGAGATGCATTTTGAAATCAAGTTCAATTTTCCAGGATTTGCTTGGTACTTGACAGCAAACTTTCTGTATGTAGGTCAAAGATCAGCAATCAAAGCGGAAATGCTTTGATGGGATTTCTGGGCCAAGATGTCTTCTCTCTTAAAGATTTTTCTCCCCAATTTTTGCTTTTTTGACTCATCCAGCATTCTCACTCAAAAATAAATGAGTTCGTTAAGTAAATAAGAGAGGGGAGAAAGGGAATTGCTTTGATTTAAAGCTTTGAAAGAGTGAAACAACCAACACTGTCAAGTGTGACCTGATCCACTTCAGTGTTCTGAATTGTACAGCTTCTCAAACATTTAATGACTAAGATGCGCTTAATGGCCTGAGCTCCAGGGTGACCTCTAACTCAGCAAGTTGCGCAGCATGTGCCAACTGCATTGCATTGACCTTGCACTGACAACATGGCATTGTGAATTTGGCAGCCTGCTAGGTGGGCAGGGGGCCCAGCGACCTCCCAAAATGACTTCCATGACACGTGTTTTGTTTTATTGTTCTGGCTACGGATCTTCACCACTCTATAAGCATCACCAGATATCTGCTGTATTTCTTAATCGCTAACAAAATCCTATCAGGTTCAAGTGCCTGGTTTCCAGAGCCAACTGAACATGAGCTTCCTGTACTCATTTTCTAGTGAATTTTTAGAAAATAGTAAATAGTTATTGGATGAGCTCACAGCTCAGTGGAAGCCCTTGGCCATCAGCTCATCTGGCTCAACCGACTCTTGTCTAGAAACTTCTCTAACAAGGGATAAACATGGCTAGGAAGGCTGAGTCTCCCGGAAAAACAAGTGCCACAGGATTTCTCCCTCAGACACTTCATGGATATCAGATACCTCTCTCCTGACCCAGGACAAATCCACTTCAGGAGAAGAGACAGAGAACAAGGCTGAGCGTGGTGCTTCCTTGCTGAGCTAGGAAAGAGCCAGAAAGCTCAGTGTCAGGCCCATGGTGAGCTCTCAAGAGCTGCTTGTTAACTGGCAAATGAACTTGGTAATAGGGCTATTCTAATAAGGTTCACTTATTACTAGAAGTACACGGAGAATGTGGAATGCCTCTTTTTTTCTCCTCCAAGTCCTTGCTTACAAAATGGTATTTTCAAAATGATTCCTAAAGGGGGTCGTGCCCAAGGGGTAGTCCTATGGGCAGTGCTCTATTGTTGCTGCTATAGATGAACAGTTGACGCTCCCACACTTCCTTTAAGTTTCCAACCAGCTACGTAACTCCTCTGACCAAGAAGAATCCTAAATGAAGCCAAATTAAAATTTTTAAATTATGAAATGACACACCCCACACATTTCAGTTTTCCCAGCTTTCAGTGTGATGTGTGTATTAAAGAAAGCCAAAGCTGAGGTTTTTCAGACTTGACTGTGCAGAAGAATCCCCTGGAAGGCTTGTTAAAAAATCACCTGGGACTCAGCCCAGAGCTGCTGCTTCCACTGGTGATTTTGATGTGAGGCCCATGTTCCACAGACCCCTCTTTGAGAAAGACTGCCCTGGGGAGCTGCTTTGCCCCATGTCATCCAACGAGGCAGGATTTTTTTCACAGTATGATCTACTGCCCTCCATCCCAACCTACCAACCCAAACTCTCCTTACTCTCCCCCACTCTCTGGTCAGAGGAGTATCCTTACTCCCTTCACTAACCCTGAAACCACCTCACCAACCTCTCTCTTTGTTTACACCTGCCATCAAGACTTTATTTGTCCTGATCCCCTGGCCTGTGGCATCCCCCAGTGCTCATCTCAGAATGCAAACGTTACCATGCCACCTCTTTGATGAGTGTCTTCCCACACTATCCTAGCCCAGAGTCCATCAATATCTGCTTTCTCTAACAAATTGTGTTATGTAATTGGGATTTAAAGTGTCCTTTAATTATTTCATGTAGCTAAATTCCTTGCTCAATAAGAAAATCAGTGCCATAAGGACCAAGTCCAGATTTTCTCAATCAACAAGTATTTACCGAAGATTTGTACCACTAAGCACTACATCATTACCCTCCTCTTGTATGTCCTGGTCCATATTTCTTGCATGGGATAGAATTTATTGTGTATAACTGGTGACCAGGATGAGAAATGTATTTTGGCCTCAGGTCTAAGGTGGCTGGTGTGAAGTCCTAATGAGGACAGAGCCCCTGACAACCCCTTGCTGTGTTCAAGACACTCAAGCCAATAGGCCCAGACACTCACAATCCTCTGTACACAGGAAGGTCTGCCCCCTTTGGCATTCTGCATCTGCCAGGAGATGATCACAGCAAGAATAAAGGAGGGGCTCCTACTTAACCCACAGAAACACCCACATTTTCAGACGAATTAATAAGAGCTGTAATGACTTATGGGCATAGAAACAAATTCCTTTCTGATTCCTTCCATCTGGAGTTCCATGATAAAGATGTAGGGGAACAATCAGAAGTAACAGAACCCTTCTTTCACCTTACTTTCTCAGACAGACCATCACAGTTACCCAGAGCCCTGCCCTGCGCCTCCTACCCACACCCCTTCCCCACCACCCATACACACAACCAGGTCTCTTCTATTTTTTACTGATAAGAAGTTTGGTGGATGTTTCCATGATTTAGCATGATGCCTTACAGGCAACCATCACCCTTGAACTCTCACATCTCTAGCAGGGGTGTACTATATAATTGCCCTTTTGAGTTAGAAAATGTAAATGTAATATCTCAAAAAAGATATCAACTGGGCATTTCTAATGTTAATTTAGCAAAAAGGAAATTGGAATCATTACCCCATGTATGACTCTTACCCTCCACTGTTGGACTGAGAGTTGTTTTTCTTGCCATATAAGCATGCCTATAAGAAGTCCAAACAAGCTCTGAGTTATATAACATATTTCACATTTTTGGGGGCTATAATTAGAGTGATAAGATTATGGCAATGATCCTAGAACAGATTAAGGACATAATTGTGATGAAAGAGGGCTTTGGGTCAGTAAAAGTACAGATCTGAAAGTGTTTTATTTAATGTGATTTTGGCTCAGGGAGCAGCAATAATCCTCTATTTACAGAACACCTTTCAAAAAATGTGTTTCTGAAGGCCCGACAAAGTTTTCCCACTTCACATGTTTAATTTGGACGAATAGCCGCCTTGGGAGTTTAGAATGAAGTTATAAAATCAACAGGGTCTCTCAGGGAAACCGCCACAATTTTGGGAGTGAACCCACCCCCCTTGCCTCTGGCATAGTGTAAAATGAGCAGAAGGTCCCCGTGGAGAAGGAGATGACTTCTCCCATTGGTTATTTAATAGTATACTGCTCAGGGCTCATGCTACTGGTTGGAATTTTAAAAAGGGACCAAGAGGGGGATATCTGGGCTTTGAAGATGGGTGGGGGGCCTCTGGCCCTGGTTCTCCAGAGGCAAAGGGAAAAGAACTGCATGCGGGCATGGGTACCTCTTAAGCCCAGCTGGCAATTCCACTCTGTGGCTAGACTTTATTTAAATTTGGAACAGAATCTCGGACTCTAACCTCTCCTGTTTACTTTTGTTTGTTTTCTCTTTTTACCAATGTTCTTTTTGAAAAAGCCCAACTTATTTAGGTAGTAAACAATCGGAAAGAAGTTTTTTCCTTACCTTAATAAGAATCAAAAAAAAAAAAAAAAAAGAGCAACCTTATTCTTTTGAGACTAGGTCACTGGGGAAAAAAAGTGAACAGGAAGGGGGAAACTCACAGAGAGAGCATGTGGGCCAGCCCCTGAAGCTACAGCCCCTCTGAGCCAGGGAGTTTGATGAGGTCCACATGCTATAAAGACTCGCAGATACCGGTTCTTACTATGCTGCTCATTCACCAATTCTGACTTGTACTTTTCATATTTAACCTGCTATTTCAGCTGGTGGTATTCGTAGTAGTCAACGTTAGGAGCTTAGCTATAAGTCACATATTAAAAAATGAAACACAGGGCGCTTGGGTGTCACAGTCAGTTAAGCATCTGACTCTTGGTTTCAGCTCAGGTCGTGATTTCAGAGTCGTGAGATGGAGTCCCACGTTAGGCTCTGTGCTCAGTGCAGAGTCCGCTAGAGATTCTCTTTCCCTCTGCCCACTCCCACCACCCCCATGCTTGTGCATGCTTTCTTTAAAATAAATTAATAGATAAATAAGTCTTAAAAAAAAAAGAAACATAAAAATAAAGGTCAGTTTCTTAGAAAGGGGGGGCTGCACATCGAATTATACTGTAACCTGTGATACAGAAGTCAGGCATTTTGATGACTCAAGATTGGCCACAGAAAAGAATAGCTTATATAACTTCCATAGGGTAGAAAATAAGAGTATTTGAGCTGAAATGTTCAAAGGCAGACTGGCTTTTTCAACGTCAAATTATTGGCAGTGCTTCGCAGTTCTAGGGCAAATTCCTCCAGCTGAAAGAATTTTAAATTGAACTAAGCAGTGTCATGTAAACGGATCTATACTTCACCACGATGCATACGGAAAGTATTCATGAGAAAACACTTCAGTACTGTCCTGTTCATTCCATGTTAAGCAAAGAAGATATTCTTTGTGACTTGGCAGTTAGCTTGGTAAACAAACCCAAAATCATTGCTTTCATGGTTACTCAGGCCAATTCTTGTGAAGCCTGTCCTAGACCATGTGCCAAGATTCCCACAGTTCCTGCGAATGCGATAGCTTCCTGCATTGTACATTTTCCTGCATTTCCTCTAGAAGCCAGCCTGGATGCGAGTGGAGTTCCAACAGGTATAGGGAGAAATAGGCACATGTGACTTTCTCTCTTTAAAACCCAGTGTGTTCCCAAGGGTACATGTGCTCTACTAAGCATGTGTGATTTAATGAAAGCCCAAGCATCAGGTAATGATTTATGGAAGGAAAAACTAATGAAATGAACCCTCCCTCCATGAGAAGCAGTTTTAACACTGCTGGAAAAGTCTTTACATAGGACATGGGCATACCCAGTACTCTACGATCAAAGGTAAATATTTGTTAGTTTAAGTCCTATGGCATTATTAATGGGACCTACATGAGAAATGCTCGAGACGAGGTCCTTACTATGAACTTGAAGACCTGAGGAATGTAACCCTGAGTATGAAATGAATACCTCGTCTCACCCATGAACAAAAACGATTTTCAAAAAGTCAGGATGTGACTGAATGATTTATGTTGAATACTGGAAATATAAACAGTGCCCTAATTAGTTTGCAGACTTCTCATTCCTGGTACATATGGTGCTTTCGCTGTGACCTAGATATAGGGTAAAGTCTGAACTACATTTAAAATTGAGATTAGTCAGTTTGCAATCATCCAGGAAGTCAGCAATTTTCAGAGTGCAAGGGTTACAGTTGAGGGAAAGCAGGGCTAGTGAAGTCTTGGTAAGTCGTTAGCATTGCCTGCTCCAGGTGTTACTAGTCCTTATTGTGAATTCTTTGTCATTAATAGATCTCTTTCATTGATTTTTACCCATCTGTTTGTAGGGTTCACTCTAGAACTCTCAACTCCAGCTTGAAAGACTTAGAGGCAGATGCTGTCATTTCCCCCAAGACTGTTACCAATTTATAGTGAAAAAAAGGCCTCTGGGGTGGGACTCTTGCCATTCTGCAAAGTGTCCCGATAAGTTATCCATCAGTGGTTGTGAGCCCATCCCCAGAACCCTTTAGGCCCCAACAACAGGGATCCAGTTTTAATGGAACTAACACGAAGCCAGGAGGGGTATGCTTTTAAAGTAGCCCAAGTGATTCTAACTGAAAGCCAGGGCAGACAGCCCTGTTCTGAGGCGCTCGCAGCCCACCACCAGCGTCTGTCATCTGTCCTCCACTTATTGTGGTATGTAACTGAACTGCAGTCTGCTTGCTGTTCACCCTTCCCAATTCCTGATTCCCACTGGGATTGCTCCTTTTTTGTCTGGAAACCTCTCCCTGGAATGCCCCTAGCTCTCCACTTCTTCCAGCGACCATCCTCATCATCCTTTGAGGCCTACTTCAGTTAAGACTCCCTGGGCACCCACTGGGAGCCAGACACTGTGTCAACTCAGAGAACACAGAACAATACATTAGACACAGGGCCAGCCTTCAGAGAGCTTCCTGCCATGGTTGAGAAGTCAAATTTTCTTTTATTTTCTTTTATCAAATCAATATTTATTGGTGTTCAATTTACCAACATACAGAAATAACACCAGTGCTCATCCGTCAAGTGTCCCCTCCGTGCCCGTCACCCATTCACACCCACACCCCCGCCCTCACTCCCCTTCCACCAACCCTAGTTCATTCCCAGAGTTAGAAGTCTTATGTGCTGTGTCCTTTCTGATATCTCCCACACATATCTTCTCCTTCCCTTATTCCCTTCACTATTATTCATATCCCCAAATGAGTGAGAACATACACTGTTTGTCCTTCTCCGATTGCTAAGAGGACCTTATCTCAAAACTGTCAATATTGGCATCCTTAACTATTTCCTGAGTAAATAATAAATAAGAGGAAAGATATTTTAAAGAATATTACCTAGAATAGGCTTCCAGAAGACAAAGGCTAAGCTGTTTCAAAGATTCTGATTTAGACCCTGGAAGCAGAATTATTTTTATTTTTTGCTTCTTAAGGTTTGTTTATATGTGTGTTTGAAGTAAGCTCTATGCCCCACACATGGCTTGAACTCATGACCCTGAGATCAAGAGTTGCTTGTTCTACCAACTGAGCCAGCATGTTGCCCCTATTTTTTGTTTTTAATAACATAAACTAATAACAAAACCAGAAAAACATGGCAAGTAGCGATAAAATGGACAACCTAGGTGGTGGCTTACTTGGCAGCAATTGTTTCAAGCGTCAGTTATGGAGCTTCAATGAGTTAAGTGCAACATGAAAAGAAATGTGGCAGCAGACTCGCCAACTGGTTTCCAAGCTCCCTGGCCCTACTGCTCTCATAGCAGGGAAATGTGAGAGGCACAGAGAGAATGGGAAGGAGGTGGGTGAACAAGAAGTGGCAAACCTGAAGAGTACAGTAATAAAAATCATGGCAGATTAACATTATAGACCTCACATTATATCCACTCATTGATCCTCAAAATTAACCTTATTAGTGTCACTGTTATTTTCATTTTGCTGGTGAATAAGAAAGTTATGTAGTTTGACCAAAATCACTCAGCCAGTTAAAAGAGAGGTGGGATTTAAGGCAAGGTCATGATCTTGCCACCATATGAAACTGCATTTTAACAGTAGATGTGACGCCTAAGGAAGTGGATAGATTGCACTTGAAAGTCATTTTTGAATATGTACTCAAAGCCAGGAACTGTGCGGCGCTTCAAACGTCAACGAGTAAAGATCTAGTTCCCAACTTGAAGATGTTCATAGCCACTACGCAAAAAGCACAAAGATTCAAAGAAAATCAGCATTAAAAAAAAATCAAAATAAATATTCTATTTCTTTTTTTCACTGTTTGGAGTTAGTAGAGTGGCTCTGTTTATCATTATAAAGTATGGCTAAGCCTGGAAGGTTGATGTAATGGAACAAGGACATTACTCATAAGGAAATATCTGGAAAAAGTGTGTTTCTATGTGAAAGTGTATGTATTCGGGAGGGAGGCTGTTAACCACTATGCCTTCATTTCATCTTTCCAGACATCTCTACCCTATCACCAAGGACAGTGGCAAGAACTGGGGAGCTTTTGGGAGGTGGGAGCATCTGTGGGTCAAAGCATTTTTCGAGGCTCTTCTGAAGTCAGTTCATTTTAAGTTGACACATCACTTGGGAGCCAACAGGAGTTTGAACTTTTGCCCGGCAAGATATCCTGCCCATTGGTAAGTAAACATGTGGTGGGGACAAACAGTTTTTATACAACTCTTCATTGTATGATGATAAGATCTGGGGAAGCTTTTTTTTTTTTTTCCCCTAGTTTAGATTTCTTTATTCAAATATCACACTCAGAAATTCCCCACCCCACTTTGCCAGGACCCAACATTCACTCCCTTGTCTGGGAACTTCAATAGTTTGGCATTGGCTACCAGTAGGCTTTTTCTTTAAAAGAATTTTAAATGCTATGTAGCCTCTTGGATTTTTTTTTTCTCAAATTATACCAAGAGTATAATTGGCTTATAAAGAAGATAAGTATAGAGGAAGGGCCTCCAGCTAGTTGGTACCACACCCAACTGTTCTCCTTCAGTCCCCCCGCTGACACTAGAAGGAAACTGGCAATATGGGCTAGGCACACAATGTGCCTAGGCACATTCACGGACATCTCCCCATCCAAACCTGCAAGCAGCTCTAGCAGATGGTCACTATCGACCAATCCCCATTTTTCCCCCCAACTTCACTGGGATACAATCGACACATTACAGTGTGAATGTTTAAGGCTCACAATCTGTTGATTTGATATGCTCGCATACTGCAAAATGGTTACACCATAATGTTAGCAACTACCTGCTCCCATTTATTTTTTTTCAGATGAGAAACCTAAGGTTTGGAGAGTCTCAATAATTCATCCCAAGTCAACCAGCACCAGAAGCGGAGGTCACAGAGATGTCTGGCTTTGAAGTCTGTGATAATTTCCTCTTTGCTAGAGTGAGACTGCCATGTTTAAGACCTTCCCTCCCACCCCCAAAGGCCTCTTAATCCTGCCTGTAATCTGATCATAACCCAGACCAGTTTCTGTAGGTTGAAGGGTGGCCTCCCAAGGAACAATAGCCCCACCACGTCCCGCCCACAGAAGTATGGTTGGAAAGTTGCGGCTGTTTCCCTGAAAAGTATTATTACTAGGCTGAATAATGGCGTGGGTATTTTTCTCCCTCTTTTGAAAAATGGCAAGTAAAACAATACTCAGCTATAGTGTTACCAACCTGAGGATGTCAGCATTAGCCTGGGGGACCTTTAAACTCCTCCCAAGCATTTTATGTAATAATACATCTCTAAGCCAAATGGCATTGGCGGGTAATCCCTGTTGGCTATGTCATATGGCAACAGTGCCTCCCTACTTTTCTCACACGTGGCTGATTGCTGATGGAAGGAAAGAGGTGAGCTGGTCTCAGGGTTGCTGGCAGATAAGCCCTGCCTTGGAGCTGAAAGTCCTTATCTATGGTTCTCGCATGCCTTTTTCCTCCAGAAATGGAGCAGCACTTTTCATAAGAATAGCTGCTCACCCCCTTCCTGTGGGATTCCAATGGTTCCAAAAAGCCAAAAGGAGCATTCCTGCAGACCTCAGAGATTTATGTCTGGGGAGGGTGTCTGGGGCTGGGAGGGGACCTGGTTTGTGCCCCTGGCAGAGTGATAGTCATCACTGGAAGGAATACAGGAAAGTCTGAGTCAGCAACAGTGGGGTTGAACCCGAGGCAGGGTTTGAGAAGCTTTGGAGACCCGGAATCTCCACCAGCCCGGGCCAAGCTCCCTATTTGGTAGAACAGAACATGGGCCAGGCTGTTGACTTTTACAACTTTCTCATCTGCCGTCTGAGGCCCTCTAAACACAGCCTCCACTTCCAGGTGTAGCTTTATCATCTACTGGCTTCCTTCATGTTTCTCTGCCAGGAGCATCCTCAGTCCCCCACCTGGCCTCACTGTTCTTCCTCTTGTCAGCTTAAGCCCCACCTGTTTGGGGGGCCCTCCTTGACCACCCCTAGCCCAGAGAGGGTGCTCTTTTCTCTGAATGTTTTAAAACTGTCTGTGTCCCTCTGATGTACTTACCACATCCTGCTTTGCCCTGTTACCTAACGTTTTCTGGGACTATGTTCTTTCCTTACTAGGGTGGTCAGGTGAGTTCCTGTTCTCCCTATGACTCCAGCTCCTTCTGCCCTCTTTTTGGCTCACTCTGCTCTAGCCATGCCAGCCTCTTCACTGTTCCTTGGAAATGCTGGGCACACTCCTGCCCCAGGGCCTTTGCACCAGCTGTTCTTCTATCTGGAGCACTCTTCCCCCAAGTATAATGGCTCACTCTTGGTTCTACTTTGTTATTATTTATCAGAGAGGCTTCCATGACTACCCCAGATTACAACAAACAAATAAACACACACACACACACACCCTTTCCCAGAACTCCACTTCCACCTTCCCTTGCTTTGTTAGTCTTGTTTCTTTCATCATGAATTTTTAATTTTTTTTTTTTTGCCCTTCTCCCCCTACTTGAATGTAAGCTCTAAGAGGGTAGGGATAGCTCACTGTTTTGCTCACTGCTGGATTCGCAACCCTAAGGACAGTGCCTTATGTGTAGTAGACATGCATGAAATGGGTGTTGAATAAATGAACATCTCTATGTTATTATAGGTCCTTTGCCTAGCCAGTGCTAGGCCATATACACGTGTGTATGAGAAACACACACACGGAATATACCATATATGGGAAATGCTCAACAAGTATTTGTTATAAATGACAACATTATTCTGTTTCTGGACTCAGACCCCTCTTGGTCTATTGATTTCACATGCTCCTTCCCCAAGGCTGAGAGGGTACCCATTGGTCTCAAGAGGGGAGCTGTGAGGTAGGCCAGAGCAGGCAGGGAGCAGGGAGGACAGAACAACCTGTTGTCACATTCTGTCCAACATTACAACCTTCTGGCCAGCTTGGGCCTATGCTCACAAGAGAACTACAGAATTGCTCATTTGACATCTGGTTCAAGTGTGAATTCTTGGCTGGTAGCTCTGAGAAATCAAGGGGAAATTTTTCAGGTTAGCCTGCACCTGCCTGAAAGGAGCCTCAATATGAGGCATGGGCTAGTCACACAAAGCCCTGGCCCTCTCTGCTTGCTGCCCACACAAGGGATTTGGACCTCACTCCCTCTGTAGAAGGGGGCTCAGGTCCCTATAGCCACAGGGAGGTCTCTGGGACTTCAGCTCACCTTCAATTCTGACGTTTCCACGGAAGTACCAAGTACACCCTGAAGTATGGTCACCTGAGCTAGGACAGGCCTACCGGTATGTGGCAGGATGGGTGGCTGATGGGGACCGTGAACATTCTCTGCACACAAGCCCTGGGATCAGAGCTCATCCTGATTTTGCTGAGCTGGAGTAAAGGAGACCCTGTCTGAGGCAAGATACAGGTAAGACCTTCAGCTCCAGGACAGCATGTGATCACAAACTACTTCCCAGTGGGGATTCTGTGGAGGAAAATCCAGATATATGGCCCCCTTCCCAGAACCAAGATCTGTACATAATAGGTCCATCATGCAGTCAATCCAATGGACAGGTAGCACATGCCAAAAAGCAAGCAGTCCCCAAAGCTGCAGATCTCAGAACATGCCATCAAGCTACTGGCTTATTTATTAGTCCCTGACATGTGCCTGGCACTATGACAGGATAATTTTCCCAACCACCCTCCAAGGTAGGTCAGATCGGCTAACTTGCTGAAGGACCCACTGTAGTTACACAGCAGAGCCAGCTTGGGATCCCTGGTCCAGGATGCCAGGTTGCCTCTCACAGCCCATACCCTCAGAGTGTTCTCAAAGCCATGGGGGTGAAGGCTGCAGAGCTTGAGCTGTTGTGGAACCCCTCCAGGTGTGGAAGAGGGGTGTGTATCTGTGCAAAGGAAGCAGTGATTTTGCTCTTTCTTGAATGTTGATGGATTGGTGGCCAACATTTCGAGTTTGGAGGAAAGATACTCTGACTGAGGGATAAGACAATACCAAGTATGCAAGCACAGGCACACAGCCATGTCCCCTGCTTAAGGGAGTGGTGGGGAAGCCCAGCAACTGCCATCATTTACGGAATGCTACTGAGGGCCCAGCGCCACTCTCACTGCTTCACCCACCAAATTACTTCACTGAATCCTCACAGCGCCTCTATGGAATAGGTGTTAATATATCCATTTTTTTCAAATGAAGAAACTATGGTGTGGAGATATTAAGAAACTTGCCCGAGGCTCTTTAGCTCATAAGAAACAGAGCAGTCTGACTCTATAGTCCAAACTTTTAACCTCCACCAGGCTACCCAACACCCTTTCTGCTGTGGTCGTGGCCTTGTCCCCTCGTCTGGTCTGTCGCCTGGGTCTGCTCACCTATGAAAGTGCCAGTTGGATAGAAGGTCTCTAAGGTCAGCCTTTTGCTGCACATTGCTAAGTGCAACTCTTTGCCTGGCACTGAGCTTGTCTAGGAGAAAGCAGAAGTGGACAAGTCGTGGACTCTGCTGTCAAGGACCTCCATGCCTGGAGGGATCCTTTCCAGCTGTAAAATCAGACGCTCCACCTCAAGTGGCCCTTTTTAGGCTGCCTCAGGAGGTCTCAACTTCTGCACAGGCTCTCTCGGCTCTCCGGAGTTAGGACCCAGCCTATTCTCCCTCTGCCCAATTCATCTGTAAGCACCAGCATCTTCCAGCCCCGCTGCTGTGGCTCATGCTCCTTCCTAAACCTACCCAACATCCCCAAGGACCAGCAGATCATCCAAAGGACCAAAGCCGATGACCTATAGAAGCCCCAATTCCCTAACTCCTTCAAGATACTCGCATTTCCTCTTTTTCCAAATTCCTCTACCATTTACAGCCTGGTGCATACAGTTTAACTCATTATTGGCATATGTGTCTCTACTCATTTTGTATGTTTCAGCCTTGTTTCCCAGACGTGGTTTATACTTTTTGGTTCCCCCCAGCAAGTAACACAAAGGTATACATACAAAAGAATTCCAAGCTTGCCTACCAGTTCCACCAAGGTTGTCTCTTTGCCCAAGAAGGGGTTCTAAACTGGACTTCCTTGACTCAAGTCCACTCCTCTCATAGGAGCGCCATTAACTTTAGAAGAATTATATCATTTTTCCTTGCCTCAGCTTCTTCACTTATAAAATGGAAACGATACTAGCATTTCCCTCATAAAACTGTTATGAGAATTAAATAAAATGCATAAAAACACTTAGCATTAGTACCTGCCAACAAAATTCATACTGAATTTTCACATCGTTGAAGATTCAAATCGTTGCTTTCATGAGTGGTAGACGGTCTCCAAAGATGGGCATGTTCCTCCCTTGGAAAAGTGAAGTTTGTGGACCCACCCTTAAAGCTAGGCTGGCCTGTCACTTGCTTTGGGCAACAGAATATACAGAAGCGTGCCAGTTCTGGACCTAATTTTAAGAGGTTTGGCAGTTTCTGTTCTTGTGCTCTCTGGGGAAGTCAGCCACCATGTTGGAAAGAAGCTCAGCCTTGGTCACCAAAGGATGAGACCCCGTGTGAAGGCTACCACATGGAGGAATGAAGGCTCCTGGCAACTTCCAGCCAAGCCCAGTGACCTGCTAAATGTAGCTGAATGCCACATGGAGCAACAAAGTGCCCCAAATTTCCCAAATTCCTGTCCCAATAATGAGGAGAAACAACTTATTATTATTTTAAGCCATAAAGTTTTGAGGTGGTTTGTTGTGCAACCATGATAGCTGCTGAAATAATCAACATTACCAATGTAATTCTTGTGATTGGATAGATTGAACTCAATTAAGTACCTGCTAAAGGTACTTAAGGGGCTGCTAAAGACAAGTATTTTTACCTCACAGCCAAAGCAGATAAAAAAGACAAAAAATTATGAGTACGATCTAATTCCTCATCTTGAGGTTTTCAGTCTAGTTTGGTGGGAAATACTGTCACAGACATAACTATCATACACAGGACAGGGTGCATGGTACCCAGAGTGATCAAATCTCAGGAGGCTAAAAGGAAGAAGAGTAGCCTTGCTTAGGACGAAGGGGGTGGGAGAAAGGGGTATGGCACAGGTCACACAGGCATTTGTAAAGAGATAATTTTAGATGAATTTCAAAGGGCAACAGGAAAGGATTTTTTTTTTCTTTTCTTTTCTTTCTTTTTTTTATAAGGCAGGGCCCTAAAATGACTCCAAGAGCCTTGGTCCTCACAGGCAAATTGGCCTCGGCATGGGGTAGCAGGAGAATCTCAGCCAGGGGCCAGAGAGCCCTCGCAAGGGACTCAATCCCACTCCATATCAGAGGATTTCAAGAAAACCCCACCTGTTTGCTTATCCATTGAAGGAGGGGACAGTCCCCTAAATCCTACGAAAGGATTGGACAGAAGCAAGAGCTCTGAAAATCTGGAACATACTTTACATGCAAGGTCAGGTATAAACACTGAGGCCTGAACTCTCAGAGGCCATAGTCTATGGTGCTCCACACAACATCCGATGGCTCAGAGCACAACTCTAAAGCCCAGCGTGTCATCTGGCATCTGCAATGTGGTCTGAGCCAAGTCCTCACCTGCTAAGGGTGGCCAAACTTGGAGCCAGTCTCAGGTTCACAGACACCAACCACATTCTAGGGAGCCTCGGCCACTGCCCACGGAGCCCACAACTTTCACAAAACTGAAATGTTGCATTCAGGCTGGTGAAGCATCAAGCTCGAGGCTGCTCACAGTGGCAGCCCCTCATCAGAACTGCCCTCTCTCTGCTCTGAGGCATCAGCGTGGATGCTGCTGTCTTCTGCGTTCAGCGGGAGCCTCACCACCCCTGCCCAGCAGGCCCTGACCCTCCAGCCCCCTTGGAGCTCCACTGGCAGCTCGGCATCTGAGTCTGCCAAATCCTGCCCTGCCCACTCCCTCTCTTCCATTTGCCTCTCAAGAATAAGGCTCATGGCATATGAATCTTTTGCAAAGCCCAGAGAGGCCTAGGACAACCTCTAGGGCAGTCACTCGCCGACTATCTTTAAGGCCAGCCCTCCTCATCAGTAGCTGGCTCGGCCACTCTGGCAGTGTTTCTCTAAGGGTTGTCAGAAACTACGTTGCATTAAAAAATGTGAATCCCTAGCCCTACTGAATCCGAATCCCCAGGGACAGGCCCTATATTTTTCCCTGGGAGATGCCATCCACGCCAGTGTTTGAGGACCCTGCCACAAGGGAAGCACAATAACCAGCTTGGATGGCAGGATCCACATCTCAGGGCTCTGCCCTAGAGACCCAATGGGTCTCCCACCACCACATCTAGTGGAAAAAAAAGGAAGTGCAGTGGTACCTGACCCTTCTCTTGCTCCCTAAATGTCGATGTGCTGATAGGGCGCCATTCCTGCAGACGAAAACGACAGGCCTAAGTCCGTCACTAGTGTTTGGTTCACCTTTTCCCCTATCTAATCCTCTCAGAAATGACCGATATTTGTAAATACTACATGTTGATTTCTTGCCATTGCTTCATGAGTGGAAGGCATCCAACGCACACTTCCACACTGATCACAGAGGAGAATGGGCCTTTCTCTTCCAGCTGGATGGCTCCAGTTCTATAAATGAAACCTTGACCTTTAGAAGCAGCACTGAGGATAGATACTTCATTTTCCATACTTTCCTGTTTCCAGTACATGATGAATTCCTGGCAGAGTTCCTTTCTCACAGCTGAAAAACACTGGCAGGTTGCAGATTTGGAAGTCTCAGCCGGAAAACATGAAATCGCATTAATATCCCCAAAAGCACACACCTTGGAAGAGAAACTTTACCCAAGACTAATTAGAGTTGCTCTTAATGAGGAAATTACGCAGAGGATTAAGACACTTCATCCCTTTCTCTTGGCCTATTAGGAACTTCTAGGGTTACAGGGCTTTTTATAAATCTCTGCCTGTACAGCCAATCTGACTCTAGCATCAACACACCATCACTGCCTGGGTATTTTCCAGCCTAGCTCATAAAAACTCTCAAGTCATCTTGGAATTTTCTGGAATAACTAGGATGCAAGAAAAATACATGGTAACCTTGAATGAATCCTACTGCTGGAGGTCAGAAGAGGGGAAGTTTCCAGAAGGCTGGGGGTAAGGAGGAGGCCTGGCCATAATGAAGGCAAGTCTTACCAGCAAATTCATGTCGATTCTCAGAGCAGAGTGGCAGGCAGAAGCCAGATGCATTCTTTGGTCAAAGGCTGTGCCTGTGCCCCACTGCCCCCAAAATGCATGTTGCCAGGAGGTAGGAGCACCAATCGAGCATGGAAACTTCTCAATTCCAGCCCCAGCTCTTTGTGCATGATGAGCCCTTGAGAAGACCCCTCACTGGTTTGGGCCAATTTCCTCATCTCTCAAAGGAAAATATGCTACCGCCCTGCCTATCTCAGAGGTGAAGGTAAATGGAGGTGAGATAGCCAGCAAAGGACTCCGTAAAGCAGCTGAAGAGCTGCCTGCATGCACCTGCCAGGCACTACACTAAAGGCCGTGTGCGTCCCCGCAGAATTCTTGTGGCAGCCCGTGAGGGGAGCACCATTGCTTCCACTTGGCAGGGGAGGAAGCCAAGGTTCAGGGCTTTGCTGGAAGTTAAAATAAAAATCAGACAAAATTATAGCTCTCTGAAAACTAAATACCTGTGCAAAATGAGGGCCCCTATACGTAAGGAACTGTGAGATGGGCTTGCCCAAGGGGAGAGGAGGTAAAAGTGAAGTTTGGATTCTCTTCCAGTCCATCGGGAGGGCTGTGAGGGCCAGGGCGCCATGATCAGGAGTCCACAGCCATAGGCTGGAGGCCGGAGGAGGACGGGTCCACTGCACATCAGTGGCAGGTCAAGCAGCTGATTGTAACACCTGAAACGATTCCTGCTAGGGACCGTCACACCACCATCACTGCCATGGTGACCACAGGAAGCATTTACTGAGCACTTACTCTGGCTTTCTCTCTCTCTCTCTCTCTCTCTCTCTCTCTCTCTCTCACTCACTCACACACACACACACACACACACACACGAAAAGCAGGAAGGGGTAGAAAAGCGTGTTGGCCTTTGGATGCTTATAGTTGGTTTGGGGAGATAAGACACTCATGCACACAAATCTAATAGCTAGGCACGCTGAATATGCTGGGTGGCAAATAATGAAGAATTAATACATGCTAATGAGGCTCAGATGAATCAAAGGGTTCAGAGAAGAGGCAGATATGGATGAGAGGTGGGCTGTGTCCTCCTAGGCAAAGGGACCAGACAGAAAGGCAGGAATTTGCATGGCCGTGCCCAGATCTCGGGCAGTGAGATGGACAAGGGCAGGCTGCAATGTGCTGAAGGACATCGCATTTTGTAGGCCAGGAGCAGAATAGCGTGGCAAAGTGAGCGAGCTCCTTTGGTCTGTTTGTAGAACTCCTTCCATGAGTGATACCTTTCAAATTAAAATCAAACTGGCTAATCCCACTATAATCTCTTCCTCCTATTACTACCCAAAATAGCATTTAGGGAAGTCCAAATAGCTCTACTCACAGGGAGCTCACTGTGTCATTCACAAGGAGGCAGCTCACAAATAGGATGCCCTACAGGTAACGAATGATGGATACGGAATGAGTGCAAGATACACACCCCAGAGAGGTTCCCATCTAGTCAGAAAAGGGAACACAAAGTGAAAATTGTTTTCGGGGAGGAGAAACTTATTCCATGGATGACAAGGATGGCCAGGAGCCTAGAGTTTGTGGGACAAGAGGACAAGGACGATCTCGCATCACGCGGGAGTAGGATAAAGCAGAAAGTGGGCACAGTCACCTCAGCGGACCGTTCCTTTTTGCTGGGGTGTAGTTATAGTTCACCACAGAAGGGCGTCACTCTAGTGGCCACCCTACGAGACACTGATTTCACTGATCCTAAAGGTAGTAGCGACTTTCCATCCTGTTACATGCCCCAGTCACCTCTGGGAGATGCCAGTGCTTTTCAGAAGGAATGCATTTCAAAATCTCCAGTTTGGGTGAATGGCTGGAAAAGCCCGCGGGTCATTTGGACAATTATGTCTTCTGACCTTCTAGTCTTCCTCCCAGCCCCGGCCCCCACTGTCCAGTACCACTGTTCCTCGGGGGCCCTGGGATGACAGGAAAAGCTTACGTCTGATTAGGCAACCAGAAAGGCCCTCTGGAGAGCCCTGGTGTGGGTGTAAAGGATGTGGACATTATACATCCACAGGAGGTTTATGGCAGAGGGACTGGTGAGAAAATGAGGTCATTTTTTTGGTAAGTCTGCTGTGTTTGAATGCATCCTTACCCCCCCCCCCCCAAGCACATGGGGGATGCCTAGAATATGGTCCATGTTCTTGGATGATGGAAGACAGAAGTGAACATGTTCCCCCCACCCCCCACTGACCCCTGGCCAGGGTATGAGAACCACAGAGAGCGGTCAGTGTGGTTACCACTTAGGGGTTTTGCAAGTGAGGACTTTTCACTAGTCCCTGATGGGAAGTTGCTGAGCTTTATAATGGGTTTACAGAATCTTCCAGCCATGTTTTGTGGGTAGACTTTTCTCCTGACCTCACAGCAAGGGTTTGGAGAAGAATGCACGGCACGCAAAACATTTGCTCAAATATGCAGCTTGGGCAGAGGGACTTATATTTAAAAAGAGAGAGAGAGAGAGAAAGAGAGAGAGAGAGAGAGAGAGAGAGAGAGAGAGAGAGAGAGAGAAGTCTGATAGTTTCTTGCAGTTTCCTTTTTCCTGCCGCTCTCGGTACAGGATGATGTAGTTGTTTACTTTTAAGGCTCAGGAGTCAGCCAGCATTGTATGAAAAGCTTTCCCACAAAAAAACCCATAATAAGGCAAACTCCTTTCCATGATGTTCAAGCAATTAACAACACATGAACAGGCTTGCTCATGCCCTTGCTCCAGGATCTGCTCTTTCCTCATCACAGGAGCCCCTCACCCAGGGATTGGGGTGGAAGGGCTGGGGAGGACTCTCATTCCTCCCAGAGTAGGGGTGCAGAGGGGTGTCAGTGCAACTGTGTGTGTGTGTGTGTGTGTGAGAGAGAGAGAGAGAGAGAGAGAGAGAGAGAGAAGGAATGTGGGAGGGGCAATGAACAAACAAGATCCTCAAAGGTCCCATCTCCAATCCGCTTTCATGGCTCCCTCTGCTGTGCAACCCTGCGTGAAGGGGAGGGGGGACATTCCGAACCTCAGTGTGCTTATCTGTAAAATGGGGAAATAGGCAAACTGTCAGAAGTATATGGTGGGAGCAAATCACACCCATGAGGCCATTACCTGAGGCTGCACGGTGGAATGGTGAGCACACAGACAAAGGGATGAGGGGACTGCCTGGGTTCAAATCCTAGTTCTACCGCTGACTGTGTGCTCTTCTGTATCTCCGCAGACCTACCTCACAGGTCCCCCACAAGCATTACCAATCAGCATTCATAAAGAGATTTAAAAGTGACAGGTACACAGTAAGCGCTGTCAAAATGCCAGCTGCTATTATTTTTGGTGTATAGAAAACACTCTATAAATGTTTGCTGCTGGTGATGGACACAGGGGAGGGCGACACAGGAAGGGACATGTCCTCCAGAGAAGATGCGTGAGGATCTAGAAAGAACCTGTGCATGCACAGCTTAACAGCAGAGTTCACGTGTAACATAATTTTGCAGACGGGAAATGAAAAGAGGCCTCTGGTTTTCATGATATAAAGTGCCGAATGCAACGGTGGACTACATCCTCTTAGCTATAAACTGTGGTTTAAAAAATAGCTGAGAAATGCCAAAGTTGTGGAGACGAGGAGAGATTTCTTCCCCTAAGGAGAGCTGCGTGCTCAAAGAGTGAGGCTTGGCTAGGTTACCCCTCGAGAATTCTCGGCCTGTGAGTCGCTGGGCTGGGCTGAAGGCGGGCCAGCATTCCACCTGGGATGACCCCAAGGTTTCAGACCCATCTTGGCCTTGGACTTGGGAAGGAGACAGGGACTGTGCTTTATCCTTCCAGCAAAACAGACCATGTGACAGCTGCCACACTTCCTGTCCTTGAGACAGGACTCCCTGCCAAAGACAACAGGAAAATCAAGACTATGGTGGCAAAATAATGATATGCAGACATTGTCCTGAAGCTCACTTCTTACTACAGTGAGCATTTTTCTGGGGGGAGGTGGGGATATTATCATTTAAAACGCTAACACCTATGGTAGTTTGTATACTTTTGTGATTTTGTTCTACTCTCCCCCCACCTTTAATTAGGAAATATACCTAAAGGTAAATGTATGTAATTTAAAGAATAACCATATAAAACAAGCCTCCTTTTAGCCATGATGCATCTCAACAAATAAAAAATGCTTGCTGGTACTTAGCAGCCCCTTTAAACTTCTCGGGCAGCATCCCTCCCCCCATCTCCCCCTGCAGGAGTAAGGCTCACCACTGCCTTGTTTTTCTTTATAGTTTCATCACCGTGTGCGTGTCTAAATAATATGTTGCTTGGGGGGGGGGCTTTCTACAAAGACAGCGTGCTGTGTCTTTCTGGGACTTGCAACTTTTGTCTTTATGTCCTCCTCTTTTAATCACCAGCTCTCATTGCTCGGGTCTCCATTCCTAAGGGGGACTCACTCTTTGTCTTTTAAAAGCACCCTTATAAAGCATCCCTCAAACATTCTTCCTACAATATCATGACACAGCAAATGAACCGATTCATTCTATTCCCTTGCATACCAACCATCTGCCACATTTATGAGCTACGGCCAATTCCTCACCTTTTCAATTCAAATAGAATTTCTTTCCATCAGAATGACATTTTTTGGTAGATTTAAAGATCAAAGAAATGCATTCTAACCTTCCAAATGATACCCTTTTCCAAAAGGAGGCTTCCCCCTGCCAAGTACCATATTTTTAATATTTTTGCACTGTGTTTCTTCCAGTTTTGTCAACTGTTCACACTCCTATTCTTGCCCTTCCTTAACCATGAAATCTAAATGTCCCTTTTTTATGGAATTAGGATTTTTAAGTTTTATGTCTTTCCCATAACCTTTGAACAATTTGTGTAGATGTTCACAAAGCCTTCTACTTTTTTTTCCTCCTGCAGAAATGCCCATTTGGATCCAGTGGGCTTTTTACTCGCATAATCCCACAAACTGTTCGCACCATTTTCTACAGAGCAGGAAGGAGCATCAGAATGTCTGTATTTTACACTAAACTTAGTGTCTTCAGGATTTAGGAATTAACCAGGAACTCAAAGAGCTGAACAGACCCCATCCTTCTGGGGCTGTAGATGCACAGGAATCAGTTTTTGAGCTAGAAGCATCTATCATTTTTTTAAGTTTTCGGGGAGACCTAGTTTGTTCCTGCCTTTGACATTCACAAGAAACAGCCTTCCTGTGTTTACCTACTACCAGCACATCGAGCTCTCCCCAGGTCCCAAGACGAGGGGCTGATCTCCCCTCTCATTAATGTAGTTTAAAACTGCAGAGATCAGCACTGGGAGGGGGTGGGGGAGCTGGATGGAAGGACCTGAATTACAGAAACGTCCAGATCGGTCTCAGACAAGGTTTGTTCCCTGTCACAGAATGACATGACCACATAGAGCCAATCCCATTGATGCAGATGGGCTCTCACCACTGTGCTTCTGACAGAAATGAGACCCACAGCTCTTCCTCCCGTGACAAAGTCCTTCACATGTGAGAGGACTGAACCTCCTGTGTGTAGGACTGTGCCTCGTGCCTCTTCTCTGACTTTCTAGGATAATTTCTGCACCACTCATTTTTGAACAGGATTTCATTTTCTGGTTCACCTATGCTAGTTTTAACTCCCTAGACAGACTAGAGATTCTTTGGACAAGGATTGCATTTTTTTTTTTTTTAATCCCTGGCATACCTGCTACTAAGGTGAAGACATACCAGGTACTGAAGAGACACTGGCTGTCTACCATACACCAAAGCAGGACACTTCCTCTCTGGCTGATAGCGTGTGTTCCGCAAGTCTGACTTTCCCTGGGACTGCACCTCCACTACTGCTGGTTTTAATAACACTACACATGAGCCCCTCCATCTGGCAAATCTAAATGGATCTCATCAACCCAAAGTGTTTGCTAGTGAATTATCTGTAAACATTTAAGATATTTATTTATTTATTCATGAGAGACACAGGCAGAGGGAGAAGCAGGCTCCATGCAGGGAGCCCAACATGGGACTCGATCTCAGGTCTCCAGGATCACACCCTGGGCTGAAGGCGGCGCTAAACCACTGAGCCACCCAGGCTGCCCATCTGTAAACATTTGATTAAAGGAGTTGGCTTCTGTAAGGTGAACAATCACACCTAAAAATTTGTATATATTTAAGCGTCAGATTTTATTTTCAAGTTTTCTTTTAGTGGACCTACTTCTTCTTTATGAGGTTAATTTCCAGTTTACGTACATCAAGAAATGCTTCTCATCTAATCCCCCCACAAAGGAACAAATTCTGAGTGAATTAGACTAGGGAATTATTGCCACATTAATAGCAATGTGCTTCATTTGGTTGTGTTTGTGTGTCTAGTGCTAACTTTGGTGAATCTAGAAAACCTACATAAATTAGGATTTGATAGAGGTGGTTGGATTTAACCTATGATTTGAAAACCAAAAAAATACCAAAATGGGTGTGGGCTGGATAAACAGTAGAAGGAATGCTAAGAACAAAGACATCATTTCTCCCAATCACTCCCTTCTAGGCTCTTCCCATACTGCACCCTTCATGCTCTTTCTGGAGGACCAGGGGAGGCCTCAAACCCCATTACCACTTGTATAACTATCAGTCAGCCAGGCTCAAATCAAGCCGTAGAGCCAGGCAGCTGTGCTCCAAGAGCCGGGGCCGATTAATGAGCTTAGTTCCCTAGCAACCTGTACCTAAGTGTTCCTGATAAAATGGATTACATACTGCTGATGAATCCCAATATCATATTGACCCAACAAAGGAGTTAATTTGTGCCTTTTGCCACACCATGGGTCGACTGAGAGAATTCTTTTTTGCCTGTGATCCCTGCTAGTATTCTCCCTGGAACATCATGGTAAAACAAAATGCCCGGAGGGGGGTCAAAGTGGATGTTTTGACTTCCTATCGCCTCCACAAAAGAAGTTCCCATAACAGGAAGAAGAGGGTCTGTTTTTCCTTCCACTGTGTTCCCAAGACAATTTAGATTGCCCAAAATACTACCCCCAAAGAGTTATTCCAAGGTGCTCTGGACAACGGACATAAGTAGTCACCCCACCATAAGTCAGCCAACTGCCATTTTATTTGCACCTTGCTCTCTTGGGAGTTTGGTTGTGTTTGTCTGTTCTCAAATGCCTAATCTCCTCTGGAGATTCAGATAAAATGAAGTTCCTGGAAACCAAGTAGTTTTGAATCCCGGCTCTGCCACTTTCAGTTGTGTGACCTGTCTTTGGGAGAATAGGCCTACTTCAGAGGATTGACTCAAAAATTAAATGAGTTAATATATGTATAATGTCTGATATTGAACCTGGAATATGAGTGCTATAGAAATTTTTGCTGTTATTGTCATTATTGAGCCAAGGATGACCCTGAAATGTAATGGGATGACTAGCCCATCTAAACGACCCCGGCCCCCCTTTCTCAGACCACAACAGCAGCCTCAAAAGACAAACCACCAGAAGGGCAGTTTGGTCTGAGAAGTTCTTTACTGGAACCAGGAAGCTCTTCTTCCCACACTAGGGAGCCAGCCTCAATATGTGACCTTCTCTGCCCAATATCTCAGTGACAGGAAGGGGACAATGGGTCCAGCAAGAATCTTGTAGATAAAACAAAGCATTTAGAGGAGTTTTGCAGAAGCCACGGTCACAGTGACCTTGTGTTGGCCCTAGTTCAAGCTATGGACTGGGCAGTGGTAAAGATGGACTCCCTAATTCCCAGGGACTCACAACCAAAGATGTGTTCCTCATACATTAACTAGTTACACTCTAAATGTATTAGGTTTTGTCATTACGATTTAATGGTTAAGAAAAAGGATGTAACAAAGCATTTGTCTTCCAGTTGAGCATAGACTTTTGGCTCTCAGTTATCTATTACTTGTTGTCCTCCACTCCCGACATACCTGTGAGAGGACTAAAAGAATTAAGAGAATGGGCCATAGTTATAGTCAAGGACAATCTGGGCTCTGGTTAAGGGGTAGGTAATATGTATTTTCTCTTTGTGTAGCTGGTGTGCCTAGGGGTCAGAGCTACCAACAATGGTTTCTCAACTCAGTTTCAAGAACAGTTGGCCAACTGGTCAGAAGAGGTCATCATCATAG
The DNA here is from genome assembly GCF_905146905.1 of Nyctereutes procyonoides. NCBI lineage: Eukaryota > Metazoa > Chordata > Mammalia > Carnivora > Canidae > Nyctereutes > Nyctereutes procyonoides. Next base: position 49,255,347 of record NW_026575049.1, on the reverse strand, counting down.
GCAAGTGAAGCATGTCAAGCTCTGTCTGGTTTGAAGTCTATCTTTGTAAAGGATGGCAAAACTGATAACTGGATAAGACAGAAGCTAAAGTTGATCGTGCCTGCTGTGTGCTAGAAACTGTGCTATGTTTTAATGAGACAACTGTAACACCTCCTGGTCGTTCTTCTGATGTGGGACCATTAGTCATTGACAGTATGTCTGAATTTGGAACCAAGGACAGTCTTGTGAATGTAAAAGCTTTGATCAAGGTAGAAGCGTTTACTGAGTGGAGCCTTGAAAAAGAAACATGAAATAGAAGCCCTGTTCACTGATTTTATCCTTGTTTTTCTGTGACTCACATGAGCAATAAGGAAGTCTGGAAGAGTCCTGTGTATGGTTCCCAGCGAGTTTCATTTTCAGAGATCTTTAGAATCTTATAAGATCACATTGTCTAACTCTGTGTGTCCAGCCCTGGCATTTCCTATGAGCTAGGAAATAGACGCCCAGAGAAATATCCCAGAGTAGGCATCGTGGCAGAACCAGAGCAAGAAGCAGAGTTTCCTGACCCAAACTGCCTTCTTTCCCAATTCCATTTTCCCTACAAATCGGCAGGGCACAAATATACACAAATAGCTGAATGGACATATCCACCACTTGGCAAGATCTCAAAGTCAAAGCATTAAGGGCCTGCAGGGCCATCTAAAGCATCTGAGATCACTGGAACAAAAAGTTCAGGTTATATGAGGAAAGCCTATTGCTTAAGCTGAGTAATCTCAATAGATTGGCATCTACAAAACGCCCCATGTGGGAAACAACATCAGTCCACTATCAAAATTCAATATGAATCTAAAATTAGACACACTAAAAAAAAAAGTAAATCCTGAAACCCAACAGATGGTGTTGGGTGGAGGCAGGAGTTCTGACGTCAACCAATGAGGAAACTGGCTTTGTTTGGTGAATGGGTTCGATGGCTTGGACCTCTGGTTTTAGATTTTAAGGTGAAACTTCGTATTTAAATTCGATCCTTGTGTACCCATCGGACTGTGAGCAAAGGACACCTCAGAAGTGTGCAGGTCACTGAACCTGACTGGCAGCGATCTAAGTTCACGTTCTTATCAGGTCAGGGTTACCCCAACCATATTTTCTAGAGTATCACATGGAGCCCTCTACTTTCTTCACAAGCAGGCTGGCCTTTTGGATGCACAGGGGACGTCACATGGCCTGTGGTGATTCCTCCTTCAGAAGTGCTCTCCTACTGCCCCTGGACATGTGGGGTTACTGACACAGCCTCCCTACCAGTACCTTCGTGGTCCCTTTCTCCTCCTCATCCATGCACATGGAGCTGCCAACACTGTGCTTTCTAATCCTCACTTCCCCTAAGACCTCCAAGGAGCCCTTTACCACCAGAATAATCCCAAAGTCCTCGTGTTGTAAGAACTCCACAGAGCTGCCAGAGTTCCTCATGAACGTATCTTTCTCATGCCCTCCCACTGCGGGCCTCCTGCTCCAGCATACTCATTGTCTGTATACTGAGGGGTCTGTTTCTGCAAACCCCTCCTTCCCTATAGCTCCCTGTGCTCTGCTCCTCACCCTCCAGCCAGCAACCCCCACAGGGCACATCTGCCACCCCCCTGTTCCCCAGTGGCCCTTCTCTCTCACAGGAGGTAAGGGTGGGGACCGTTGATCTGAGTCCCACGCACGGCGCTTAGATAGCTGTGGGAGCCTGGCCACACTCCCACGCTGCTGAGCACCCTGACCTGCTCCTCATCTGCCCAAAAAGAGAGCAGCGGCACCATGCCCCATAAAACTTGTAGAAGATTCATTATGTTAGTTCTTGCACGAGGCTTGCTGCATAGTAGGTGCTCATTAAGTATAAGCCTCTCCTCCTCCTCATCACACGCTGGCTTTATTCTCAGTCACATATCTCCCCTCCTTGAACAGAAGAGTCACACTCTCTGCTATCTGCTAATTGTACCTGATAAGGTGCTGGCACAAAGCAGACCCTCGTGACCAACTTTCTCCTATTAGAGTAGCATCATATCCTAGTCACGTTCTATCTACTTCCCCCTCACTGTCTCTCTCTCTCTCAATCCTTCTCTCTGGTGGGAAACCTTTCTCAGCGAGCCAAACTGGTTTATACACATGCTTCTAGGTATTGTTTTCTCCAAACCCTTCTATTAATCATCCAACCAACTTAGAGACAGCACTCACAGAGAATCCGAGAGAGAATCTGCTTCCAAAAATTCCATCTCTATCTAAATCTCAGGAATGTGCCTGTTTTAACAATGGAAAGACATTTGTAATGGAAGCCTTCAGGCGCTGCTGCTGTATATACACATCAGATTATATGTGGGTAGGTAAAAATCATCAAGGTTTCCTCCAGACTCATGGAAGTTACAGCAGTTTTAAATGGTGGGTTTTTTTTTTTTTTAAGTGAAATTCTTTCTTCAGATAATATCTTTCTTGGAATACTAATGTGTGAAGCAGTTTAAAATGGGGGAGTGAAGATCCTCTTGCCACAGCACACCCAGGGTCTGTGTATCCAGATGCATATTCACATGCATGCACACACATAGCACCTCCACAAAACCGACTTGAAAACCTACAGCTTAGAGGGATATGCAAATAGGGGTGCCTGGGAGGCTCAGTCTGTTAAGTCTCTGACTCTGGATTTTGGCTCAGCTCATGATCTCAGGGTTGTGAGATCAAGCCCCACTTTGGCCTCCACACCGGGCATGGAGCCTGCTTAAGATTCTCTCTGCCCCTCTCCCTTTGCCGTACCCCCTTCTCTCCCACTCTAAAAAAAAAAAAGAATATGAAAATAGTTCAGGAGAATGCCTAAGTCTATTCCTTAATGGTGATGAGTATTCACTAGATGTACATCTATACGTATCTACGTGTCAAGGGAGTATAAATCTGTTCTGCCATATGTCAGTGTCAAATAGATTATTTACAATTTGTACTCAAGTTTATGTTACAGGGAAACAAATAGGAAGAGGCTGTCCTGTGGCAGAGAGACCAAAGCCATTTCTGGGCAGTGCATTCTGGTCCACTTACTGCTAACATTAGCTCCACAAGAAGCCAAGCATGGACTGGCAACCTGCAACCCCCAGATGCAGCATTTTTCTACAAGAGGCCCTCACATATTGTAGAAACCTTAGAAATCATTTGATCGAAGAATATTTTAGTGACAACAGGAATAGTTACACCGTATCCCCCGGTAAAAAAAAACTTCATCCTATAGAGTATGACACCAAGCTTGTAAATACAGATGTATAAACAGATAAGTACTTTTAAACTCGAAACACATCAAAATGTTACTAGTCATTAGAATCATTCTTATTTTCTTGACCTTTACTCGATTTTCCAAATTTTCTACAGTGAACAAAAATCCTTTGTGATAAAAAAAAGTTAAACATTATTTTTTAAAAGCCAAGGACAACAATTTCTGAAAAGAAAACAAAGCAATGAGTTCTGGGCAGTAGCTGCAGGCCAGCACTTTCCACATTGTGGTGTAATGAGCACGTTCCAGTGAGGCTTCAAGAAGTTCCACGAGGCCAGGAAACCTAACTACCTCGTTTACCACTAACTCCCTCAGCAGGTAGCATGGTACCATGACACCCACAGTGGGTGCTCAGTAAGTGATGGCCGGGTGGACAAGTGTGAGGACCTCATCCTACCCCAGTCCATTCTGGATATACAGATGGTCCCTAACTTCCGATGGTTCAATTTAGGACTTTTTTGATTTACAATAATGTGAAAGCAATACACATTCAGCAGAAACCATACTTCTAATTTTGACCTTTTCCCAGGCTAGTGGTACGTGGCACTCTCTTTGGAGCTAGGCAATGGTAGTGAGCCCCACCCAGTTCCCAGTTAGCCACACGATCACGAGGGCCAACGACCCACGTACTTATAACAAATCAGTAGCCATACAACCATTCTCTTTTTCACTTCAGTACAATATTCAGTCAACCACAGGAGATATTCACCAGTTTATTGTAAAATAGGTTTCTGTTAGATGACTTTGCCCAACCGCAGGCTAAAGTGAGTGTTCTGAGCATATTTAAGGTTGGCTGGGCTAGCTAACCTATCATGTTTGGTAGGTTAGGTGTATTAAATGCACTTTCTTTTTTAAAAGATTTTATTTATTCATGAGAGACACATTGAGAGTGAGGCAGAGACAGGCAGAAGGAGAAGCAGGCTCCTCTCATGGAGCCTGATGTGGGACTCGATACCCGGATTCACACCCTGAGCCAAAGGCAGATGCTTAACCACTGAGCCACCCAGGCGTCCCTTAACTGCATTTTTGACTTAGGATTATATTCAACTTATGATGGGTTTGTCAGGACATTACTTAAGTAGAGAAAGATCTGTTATTCCTGAGCCCATGTCCTGTTTCTCCTCCCTTCTCTCTTGCACTTCCAGAAAACAGACACATTTCCAGAAATAGTCTGATGGATCCTGCTACTGTTGCCAGCTTAGAGAGGACTTTTTTTTTTTTTTTTTAATTCCAATCTCACTGAGTCCAAGTAAAACAGAGCTGTCGTCCATGAACCCTTTCTCATGTGTGTGATAGCAAATGGAGACTGGGGAGAGGGGTTTGGAGACGAGGCTATCTGAGGTAGAGAATCTGAACAGTAGGAAGGAGCTTGGACAGCATAATGTGTGAACAGAGGCTGCTGGGAAATCTCCATTCCAATCTAAATTCTATTAAAGTCAAGTGGTAAGGCCTTGCTGGGCCTCCGTTTCCCACCTGGAAGAGATGGTGACCGTACTTGCCTCACAGAGACATGTTTAGAAACACGTGCAATGGCTGATATAAGTGAAGGTATTGTGAAGAGCAACCGTCCTATCACATGCAAGGTTTCCTCAGAGGCAAAGAGGCAACAGCATCGTAGGTTAAGAGCCAACACGCATACTGCTCTATCCTGGGGCGCGTGAACATTCATGAACGCTATAACCTTTTGTTTCGCCAGGCAGAAGGCATCCCGGTGTGCTTCAAGACCTGAGTCAGATCCTTCTCCTCTGTGAAGCCCTGATGGATTATGGAAACTCTTATCTCCTCTGACTGGCTGGGGCATGCCCGGCCTGTCCACACATAGACACATCCTACCCCGCCCCCCCCCGCCCCCCACACTCTTCATTGTCTCTCTTCTCCATTCCTTCCCCTCCCTGCCTCCCTCCCTTGCTCCCTCCCTTGCTCTGCTCTCTCTCATCCCCCCCCCCCAGCTCTCCATAGGCTGCAGACCACCCCTCCTCAAGAGGATAGAGTTTATCCCTCCCAATAGTTTGATTTGATAGCATCTTGACTTCCAGGTGGCCACCTGACCCACAGACCAACTCATGGTGTTGAACATGTGAGTCTACTCTTGGGAGGCACCAGATCCAGTCAAAACTCCTCCAGCCTCTTCCACACTGGGCTATTTCAGATGACAGGCTCTAGTAGGCGGAGTATTTCATTCAATGGTTTCTTAGCTCCTTTAGACTTAATCTGACATAGTCATCTCCTTCAAAAAAATTGACCAATGGTCACGTTTTTCACTTTGTTTTTTGCTTTTGTGTTCGCTGTCCTGCAGAGTTAATGATCAAAACAAACGTCAGAGCTCCTTGCAACTATAAATTGTCCCTACACTGCCAACACCCCATTTCTGTAGTTCTCGCCCCACACTCACACAGATTATTAAAACTCATTTGAAAAATGTCTCCAGTTGCTTTTTAAGGATTTTTCCATTCTGCATTTCCCCCAGGGCAGCAAGGGAGGCTGGCCAAGGGAGATTCTCTAGGAGTTCACCCTCTGTTTCCTTTATAGCAGCTGAGAGAGGCACAGCCCTCCAGGAGCTAGCTTCCCAGGCCTGGCGGGAAATGCCAAATGGTGGGGGATGGGGATGATGAGGTAGAGACTAATATTTTTAAAGAGAAAAAATCATGGATGAAATTACTCAAGACAAGTTTTATGGGAGCCAGTCGGAAACAATGATTTCACAATGGGGATCACACACAGAATCTAAAAATGCCTGAGAATTTTATTTCCTTTAACTACAAAAACAAAAACAAAAACAAAAAGCAAAAACAAGCCCATCACTCAGTGGCTCTCCCATTCCTAGTGTTCTGCGGGTGAGGGAGAAGCATGAAAAGGCAGTTTCCGAAGTTGCTCGTTGTCCTAAGCCCTGACTTTGACCAAGCCCATAACCTGTAGAGCCTGGCAGGGTGCCTGGCCCAGTGAAGCAGGTTCACAGTCCAGTAGACTCTTGAACAATGTAGCAGATGGGGCACCAAGGCCCCATGGTCAAAAATCCCCATATAACTTTTGACTCCCCCCAAAGCTTTACCTATCGTCTACTGTTGAACAGAAGCCTTACTGAGAACAATAGTCCATTAACACAGATTTTATAGGTTCTATTATATATTGTACTCTTATAATAAAGTAAGCTAGAGGAAAGAAAATGTCATTAAGAAAACCGTAAGGAAGAGAAGATATGTTTACAGTCCTGTACTCTCTCAAAAATAACCCACATATAAATGGACCAGCCCGAACCCATGTGGGCTGAGGGTCAACTGTATTTCCATCCCCTCTACCAATCATCTGATCCCATAGGTGCAGGAATTTCCCTCTTCATCTCCCAAACACCCTCCACTGCCTCTCCTTCCTTGCTGTTGTTCAGCCACTATCATTTGCTTTTCTTCCTTCCAGATCCTTCAGAGAATGATCAGGGTACATGAACCAATGGCAAGTAGTACTGGCACAGAAAAGGCCAAATCATCCTTGAACCATACCTTCAGCAGGCTGTGGGGACCAGACCTAATTCATGACTTGACATCATGACAGGGACCAATAGGTTTACACAGTCATTGCCAGTGGTCACATGGCACCCCCACTTCACACACATCTAAGTCCCATCAGGCAACCTGTGTAGTGTATGGCCTGAAGAAGCTATGTGCAAACCAGCAGAAGGTTCTCAAAGCATGTTTCTATGGGGGCCCTTTCTTCCTACACCTTGAAAAACAAAGGCTCACCTAAAAATAATTAAACCCGACTTAGCATTATTGCTGCTTCGTGTGTCATAAAATAAAAGTCAAAGAAATCTTAATAGGATTGCAAACGGATCTCAGATTCCTTAATCATGTATCAGTCTTAGTTGAAACCAGGTTCAGGGTAACTCAGGAGTTGTCCTTTCTTTTCAGGAAAAATGAAACTAAAGCAGGACTGAGCTATGGCTACTGAGCCTGGCTCCCATTCCCAGCCCAGACTGACCCAATCCTCCCCTCCTCAAAGTCTGGCTTGAGTTTTCACCCCACTCAAAAGTCCAAGAGCATCCCTTCTCTGAGTCCTCTTGGTTTGAACACCCCATGCCATGCTGTTTGCTGCCGTTTACTTACAGAAGGAGTATAAACTCCCCATCACTTAAGGAGCAAACCCCTCCACTTTTTGCTGATAAGCCCAGAGCCAGCACCTACCTCACAGTCAGGTGAATGACTCTTTAAAACCATGACGACTGCTTGTCATAAGATAAGTCACATTTTCTAGAAGTTTGGGCTTTATAAAATGATATTTCATAAGACTGCTTTCATAGTAAGTTAAAGCCCTTTGGTAAGGTTAAAATGTGATTCACTTTTGAAAAATTAGATGAACATACATCTGTTGTTTAAAGTGGGGTGTCCTATGGTTCTACAAAAAATGGTGGCATGGGAGGTGGAGCAAAGGTGCTCCTATAACAGTGGCTGATATTGGCCTGAGAAAAAGAGTTAGTGAATCTCTAAACTACTAAAATCCCTTCTCTCCCAAACCTGCTCTCCAGCTCTCCAAACCCTAATATAATATCTCCATGTCAGTTTTGTTATGGCTCCATCATAAAGGAAATTCACAGTGTTACGCAACACCATTTTGTGCTCCAAAAGCTGCCATACAATTAGGAACCTTAGCCTTGGTGTTCTATAATACACCAAAGAGAACATTGCTGACATGGAAGACTTCCATTCCCACACTCATTCACCAAGAGGTGTAGGAAAGCTGACCCTCCATGGTGGCTCCCCAAGGATATTGGACCTCTTGGCAATGTGTCCAAAGAAAAAACTCCAGTGTATATCCCTACACAGGAAACCACCTCAGATAGTGAAAGAGAGGGCTACCTGCTAGAGGTAGGGGAATAGGGGGGAAAAGGTCCCCCTCCAGAGGGGACACTGTGCTGGGTCAGGCAAGAGAGAGTATGGGTGTGATATCAGAGCATGGTTCCACTGGACTGGGAGTTCCAGAGACCAGATGCCAAGTCCGTCTTGGCTAAAACAGAGTGTCTTAGGGGCAAAAGACTTTGACTCCTCTGAGTCTGATTTTCTCATTGGTGCAAAAAGTATGGAAAGAAGAACGTTGATCATATGATTGATCCTCTTTTCTCATTCTGGGCTCTGTGTATGTACTCATACATGCACAGACCTATAAATATTATGCATTACATAAAACATGCCAAAAAAAAAAAAAAGATTGCCAATGAGTCCTGTACTTGTTTGGAAAAGGGATATTCAGATTTTCAGAAGGTACTTCTTATTCTCCTGAGAGATCAGAGGGATAGGAAAAATGCCATTAGATCACTTTCACAGGGTGTAATAGGTGGTAGTATGGGTGGAGCTTAAGATAAAGTAATTGGGAAATGCTAGTTAAATAAAGGCAATCTCCGCCCCCCCCCCCCCATTGCAATTCTCCTCAAGGACTTTAATAAGAAAGTGTATGTTGAGAAAGTCTAGAAGAGGTCAGATTGCAATTTCCCAAACTATGGGCCAGAGTCTTTTATGCTTAGAGTTTCTCAAGTGATGAAGATTCAGAGAAATACCCTTTGAGAAGCGTACCAGAGACTGTAAATTCCCTGAGGTCAGAGACTGGGCCTTGCTTACCACTGTAACTCCACACCTGGTACGTGGGGAGAATTCAATTAAATATAATAAAATAAAAATTTGCCAAATGACCAAATGAGTAATTGTTGAATTCAAAGTGAAAGATGTCATTGCAGTGACATAGAAGTGGGAGTATGCCAAGGGGCAAGGGACTGTCTCTCCATGATGGCACCCTTCATTGTCTGGGCTCCAGATGGGCACAGGAAAGTTTCAGGTCAGGTTGCCTATGCCTTCTAAGGAAGATAAGAACTACAGGCACCATAAGGCATCCTAAAAGACTTTAGCTTCATGAAGAATGTTAGCATTTCTCTTCTTTACTAAGAATAAGTTTTAAAAAATCAATTATGATATTCACAGGTCAGACTCCATAATGCAGTTGCAGATTATTTTCGTTTCTTTACTGCCACCTTCTGGTTCCCAGGCTCCTACATGGTAAATTTACAATCACATATTTGTATTTCGCCAGGGCATTGTAATCACTTGTCCACATCTTCTGCCTCCTGTGACATTACACAAGTCAGGAGTGGTTAGGGTGGCCTCGACTCCTTTCATTTGAAGGCAACAGAGAACATTAAGTGATTTGCCTAATGATAGAAAGTTAGGAGTAGAACAAGGACTAATGATGACACCTGTTGGTTTTTCCAAGGAGCAAACACTGGATTTAGCCATTTGGTTTTGTCCAGCTACATCTGCAAAGAGTTCTAGTGCCCTTTCATCCCTCCACACGCACAACCTTGAATGGAAAATTCCATTAAAAAAAGAGTATGCTGTTCAAATACGCCTGATCTTTTCAAGGGTAAAATCTGTTCCATTTTACAAGGCCTATGAGAAAAGAATATAGAAGATCTATCTAGAGGGCATATAATTGATTTTATTTTTATCAAGATGCCATCACATCACACAGTACTAGCCCAAGATGGCGGCCCACCAGCTTCTTCCTAGACATACCTTGGTCTGAAAGCAGCAATAGAGTTGGGTTAGGTATGGGTGTTTCCGCGCCAGCGCCAAAATCCTCTTCTCTGTCATCGTGCAGTCTACGTCATCATCCTGGAGGATGACATCCTTCTTTAAGACCTTCACAGCATACACTTCATCTTTGCCTTTCAGCTCCGCCAACATCACCTGCAATGGACCCAAACCACTCCATCAATCTATATACACGTGGAATCAAAAGAAAAGACACAAGTCAATACCAAATGCTTTAAAAACTAACTTTTTTCCCCCTTCATTTTGAATAGGATAACATTAAAAAATGTTTAGAAAAAATATCCATCCTAATACAGCTTCTCTAACTCATTTATTTATGTTTAACCTCCAGCAAAGGGCCACCGCAAAATAAAAAGTTCAACACATATCTGTTAAATAATTCATATGTTCACATATATTTGTCATACAATTATAGTATTGCACAAATAATATTTAACTGACATTAATAAGATGATAAGATTAATAAGATCTACATTGTCAGCATCATTATCAAGGTTGCTTACACACAACTGAAGTAAACATATTATGATTTATTTAACCATTTAACTCATATTAGGCACTTAAGCGAAAGCTGATTATTAAATGCTATAGAAATAAATTGGATTGTTTTTGTGATTATTTCTTCCTTTCTTCCTTTCTTTCTTTTTCTTTTTGGAAAATATCCTTAAGCTAGAAAGTCTTAGAAGTAGATTATAAGGTTAAATATTTTGCACATTTTTTTCAAATGGATGTAAAATATAATCTGCCACTAGGAATGTAGAGATGTTTTAGTTTCATGGCAATGTACTCACATTGGGTGTTTTCACTTAAAAAATGTTTTTGCTCATATAACAGGTGCGAAATATAACCTCAATGCTGTTTAACTTGCAATGAAATTTTAAAAAAAATTTTCCTTAAATTGTATTTGTGTGAACCATCAGTTTTATATGCAAGACAACTTTGTCTAGTTCTACCTACTGTTTTATATTATTTCCCTATGAATTTGTATGAGTTTGGTATATAAAGACACATTTTGCTTTCTGCAAAGTTTTGTCTAAGCCTGGTTTATGATTTTCTGTTCGATAGCAAACAGGATCACTTGTCCTTATGTAGCTAAATCTGTCACGTTTGCCTTCGTGGTTCTTTTATAGTGTTGTCGCTGGGAATGTGATTCCTTCCACAAAAAGCAAACTCACAGTTCTATTATCTTCAAGTTTTCCTATCATTTGATATTTTTGTACTAATTTCTCCATGACATGACAAGTCTTTCTCCTTTTAAACACTCAAGTCCTACACCCAGTATTCCAGGGTGAGCTGCCAGGGCTCAAGAGCAATAATAACTCAGAAGCTTCAAGAGGGAATTCAGGGCACTAACTGAGGATGTTTCATTGCCCACACGTAACGCAAAATCTTGAAAACTGGCTCAAATATTGGCTGTGATTTTTCTTAAGAAACAACCTATATGCTCCAGAACCATCCAAGTTCCCATCCTGCCCACATAGTACGGAGACCTGAAAACCCTGAGCCTGCTTGTTTCCCCTGAATCTTGTTCAAAATTAAGCTCACTCACAACCTGGGGTTACACCTGGGACCAGGGCACTGGGGCCGGTTTCTTATTTACGCAGTCTGTGAAGAATGTGATTGCTTCAGCACCTGCATTTAGGTACGCTCCTCCAGTTACCTTCCTGCAACCGCAATCTCAGGATGAGATGGGGCAGGTGGGGCAGGTGAGGCAGGTGAGACAGGGGGAGGCAGGCCCACACCCTGGAGGCTTCCAGAGCCATTCTGTTCAGCGAGCAGCAGAGTGGCTGGCTGAAGGGCAACCTGCTGCTTTCCAGAGTCCAGGACATGTGAGGGCACATGACTTGGGAGCCGCTGGGCCCAGTTGCTGAGCCCCGGAGGAGGGCATGGAAAGGCACCTCCCAGGGACTCTAATCTTTGCAGAGCACAAGGGAATATTCAGGGATCTCAGCTGAAATGATAGCCAGCATTCTGGGCCCTCTGCCCTTCCATCTTCTTTCTAAAATCAACAGGGATTATATCCCCACGTCACTGTGCCATTGGCATGCTGCTTGGTCACCATGAAAGCCCCATGGCCACATGTGGCACATATACCTCATACGGCTCTGCTCGTCTCCATGTGGGGAAGGGAAGGGAGAGCAGTACCAAGGGAAAGATCCAAGACATGAGATGATTACTCTCATTTCTTGCCACGTGTGGAGGATAAACAACATTTAGTAAGTGCCAGAAAAGTCAGTTAAATAGCATTTAACTTCCAAGATAATATATGCTCAGATTTGTTTTGAGCTCTAAGTTCACGGAGGGCAGATTCCAGAGTTCATTCTCAAAGTCTCTGTCATGAATTAAAGCCAGAATTTCAGATGGATCTCTGAAGAAGGGAAGAAATAAAGTGCTACTATCACAGATAACGGGATACCAAGCATACATAAAGCAATTTAAACTTTCCCAAGGGCTTTCTTCCTTTTTTTTTTTTTTTAACCCAAGACCTCACTTGATGCCTGTGTCCCCATTTGGCAAATGAGAACACTGGAGTCCCAAAGAATTGAAGTGACTACCTTGAAGTCCTTCAGCTAATTAGCAGCAGATCCCAGGCTCCCACCTGCGTGGCTGCAGGCCTTTTCCACCGAACAAGGAAGGAAGCCACGACAAGACCAGGCTGAAATGCTCACAGCTTAATCTTAGATCAGACAGATGAGGCAACGCCACGGGGCAGAGAAAGTCAGCAGTTGTACCCACGCACGCCACAGACCTTGCCAAAGCTGCCTTTGCCCAGCACCTTGATGAAGGTGAACTCATCCAGACCCAGGCGCTTGGCCTGACCCTGCCGCACTTCGCCATTCTCGCCGGGGCTCGCCAGCTGGCCATCGCCGCATGCTGCTGCCCTGTGTTCCTCCCCTCGGTTGTCAAAGGACAAGGCCTTCCGGATGTTGTTTTCAAGTTCTTTTATTTCTAGGGCCAAGGGTGACAAGATCTCACATTAGTGCATACCCTCAAGATCCCTTCCCACTAGGACTCAGCACTCAGACCGCCCCCCTAACCCCCACCATGAGGTCTCAGCCTGCTTTGGATTCTTCATAGCAACAGATCCAGCGTGGGCCTTCACACGGTCCGTCATTTGCTCTACATGCTTCCATTGGCACCTAACATATGGCAGGGTCTGGGTATGCAAAGAGGAGGAGGACACAGCTCCCACCAGCCAACACCTTCAGATTACACAGAAACCCACGGCCCTCTCTCTAAAAGCCCCCTTTGGCTAGTGGCTTGTTCTGTTATTCTAGGTGTAGTGCAGGAATGCTGACCTTCTCTGGAACCCTGCAGAGTCTCAAAGACAACAGGCACCCTTTGAGTTCCCTTTGAAAAGTAGAACAATGACTCATCAAGAATAGTCATCACGGTAATCATTGGTCATGTAACTGTATAGAAGCCTTTCGAAAGACTGGGAAGCCTTTAACTTCTAAAGGATTTTACTTGGCCCTATTGTTGCATTTATTTTAATACCCATCTCCCACAAGGTTCTTGAACAAGATGAGCCACGGGCTTATCATTAACTCAAGATGAGTTCCCGAGAGTGACATGTTGCAAATTTATCTCAGACGGGGCAGGGATTCCTCGGTACTATTTCACAACCACGGGGCAGTCTTGTGCCCCTGCAGAGCATGTGACCTAAACTACCTGGCGGTGATAACACTGGATGACCCTTGACCTTTCCTGTTTGAGCAAGCTCTATTGTTAGCTATTCATTCACCAAGACACACACCCCTCAACGCAGAACTGGGCACCACAAGCATAATCCAATTTTAAGAGATGCTCATGAATACTGGGATGCTAGAAGGGGAACACAATCCATTAACCCTTGGGAATCAGAATCAGGTGCTGCTTGACATAAAGAGATCTTCAGCTTCTTTTCAGAAGGACGAGGCCCATAAGAGCTCGCTCCAGGAAGGGAGATCTTTCTCAGATCTGCTGGGGCAGAGGGGAGGGAGGGGTAAGGAAGGCTCCTGAGTCCAAGGCTCTCCCCTTGCCAATTCAGCCATTTCCTATCACTCATTCCCTATGGAGTATAAACTCTAGTCTCAGCAAACAGCTAAAAGTCTCAGTTTCCAAGGCAAACTATTAAATGTATTTGGGAAAACAGAACTTGGGCGTTTAGGGACTCCAAAGCTTGAAGAAAAAGTCATTCTGTGTATTCTTACAAGGGAAGGAAGAGAATCGGTGTATTATCTTGGTGCTGTACCAATTCTGTGTCTTGCTTAGAGGGCCTTTGCGTCTATCTGTGCCCACACCACTGCTGGCTAATACTGGTGTGTGTGCTGAGCAGAGACACACAGGTAATAGGTCTGGGCAGCATGCCAGGCAGGAGCCAGGCCTAGAAGCTACATTCTACCTCACTCTCACTGGGGTGTCTACCATATAACACTGTCTCCTTGAAGTTCTCGAAGGAAGACTCAGCACTACACATGAAAACATCCATGTGGATTCCAGGATGATACCTGCAAGTTTGGAGGACCCAGCATCACACCATTGGATTATGAACGGGTCCAATCTTTTTTGCAATGAGGCAGAGAAGAAATCTAATCAGAGCAGTAAGAAGAGGGACTCAGGCCAATTACTCTGTGGCCCTGCAGCTATTTTGTTTACTCCTGGGTAAGCTGAAGTGGGTCACCACAATGACCCTCAGGGAGGGTCTGACGGCGCTGATTCAGAGACTGGGCTCCCAAAGCCAGAAGGGGTAAGGTCTCGCCCTCATCGCTGACTTAGTTCCAGGCCTATGGACAGAACTTTTGGACTTTCTGATCTTCCATTCCCACCCTGTGACACAGGGACAGGGATGGAGCAGTGAGACAGAGTTGGTGTGAGCATAAGATTTAGATACTGAACACAAAGGGGCACTCCTGTCACGCATGCAACGATGGTTATGTTATCCCTGCTCTGCAAAAGCAGCACACATCCCTCTCCAGGGACGTCTGGTCATCAGAGGGGAAGGTTTTCAATGTGCTGGCCTCCACTCAGCATTCTGGAATGCCTGCGGAATTCAGTAACTTTGACTACGTTAAGCATATTCTTATAAGAAAGAAGGGCACATCCTCAGCTGAGCTTTAGGAAGGGTCAGGCCTAGAGCTGGCTTCCTCCCTCTTCTTAGTCTGTTCTTGGGCTCTGAGCTCCTGTCCCTGCTTATCCATAGGCCACAGCAGGAGGCGACCCCCTCCCCCAACCCTTGCCCTGCTCTCAGGTTTTGGGGTGATGATCAGAGTCAGGAAGGAAGGGAGTGGTGGCACGCAGCTGAGTGGCACAGTGGATGGAATGACAGGTATGGGAGCAGGCTGTGGGGCACTTTCCTATACTTGGAACCCTGGAAAGAGGTGAGGGTAAAGAAAGAACCACATCATCACCTCTCTTTCTCTCTTGCCCTGGGGCCTGGTCAGGGTTTAATAGCTATTTAAGAGTCTCTCCCTCAAGACAGCCTTGCAGAGAGAAAGAGCAGCTAAGGAGTAAGGAGAGGGTGTCTGAAGCCCTTCCTGGGCCGTCGTTCTGGCTAACAAGGCCATTCTTGGGTAGAGAGGCCTCAACCTCCTCAGTGCTCCCGATGACATTGCTCAGAGGAAAGCAGATCTGAGGGCCTCACCCTGGTCACAAGGGGAGGTGGGGGCTGACTTGGATCGATCTTCCTCAGATGGCGAGCTTCCAGAAGTGGGCTGCGGGGACTCAGCGCCGGCAATGAGCTAGAGAGAGGGAGAGAAAGAGGGAAGACGTGAGAAGGGAGGTGGGAGCTTCCCTGATACCAGAAGCATGGGGCTGCTGTGCGGAGCAAGGGCTGTAGGAGGGGTCCAGGCTGCGAAGCAGCACCTGCTGAACTGATATTCTGAAAGCAGACTCCACTTTCATTTGACAGTTAAAGGGGGACTGTACCGGGTGCTATATGGAAGCGGCGAGTCTCTATATCATACACCAGAATCTAATATTACACTGAATGTTAACTAACTGAAACAAAAATTAGAGAGAGAGAGAGAGAGAGAGAGAATGCAGTTTGTTTCATTTTCATTCTATCCAACCACAACCGACCTAAGCAAAGCACAACTGTCCCCCTTCCATAAAAACCTCCCTCACCTACGCAAGCAACGCAAGTTACGGCACCCAAAGCAACTCAACACTTGTTTCTAACACCTGTTGGGCACTTATCCATCATCTTGTTCAGCTGTATTTAGTTAATGGCATCTGCATGTGGATACTGTGTAGGGCTCTCAGGTAGACTATAGTCTCTTTGAAGGTAAGACTATCCAGTATTTGTGTTGCTCCTGGTGCCTTGCACAAAATGATACCTTTAGTAGGAGCTCAATAAATATTTTTAGATGTATTGATATTGGTTGGCAAATTTTAATAGAGCACCCCCCAGGGAAGCCTATTTCCTGGCACAGATGCTGGCACACCCATCTTAAATTCCCACTAAAATCAGAGTTTTGGACTAAAGTGGGTCATGAACAGTTTTTGCTTTATTTTACTCTTGATCTTGTCTGCACACGTCCTTTCTGGACAATGGAGTACTTGTAAGGGGCAACATGAAGACAACACCCTAGGAAGCCTAACATTCTTGCAAAGAAGCCCTTTTAGCTTTTCTGACCAACGGTACTTCTTTCCCTTCCTCTCACATGAAGTTGAGCTACTACTTGGGTCATGTGGCTTTTTCCAGCTTTTGCACCAGAAGCAATACGTCAATAAAAATATCAGAATCCTTTAGTCCTTAACTCTGTCTCTTGAATTTCTCCATGTTGGCCTCTTACCCCAGGTTCCCCCAAATCTAAAACAGACAGATGATGTCTGCTTATTGGCATTATGGCCCATGTAAGTCGGAGAGAGAGGGCAGGTGTGTATTGCATTTTCTCTTAAATGTTTCATGACAATAATGATTCTGTCTCAATTTACTTCTAGCAAGGAATAAAGCCATCTCTCCTGAAAAGGCCCCTCCCTAGAGCTCATAAATGTGTGTGTCCAACACTGTCATCACAGGGCGTTTGTTTAACCTGCCTCTTTGGTGGGGGCCTAGCATTCTTGGGTGCTGACATTCTGCTTACAATTGCAATGTCTTGGGTCAATAACTAAAGCCCTGTTTCTACTAGTGGGATTTACAGAGCTAAGAGCCACCAGAAGCACAAAATCTCATAGCTAACTCCAACCAGAGAGAGAGAATTCTTTTTTTCCAACCCTTGCAAAACAGTTTTGCTTGTTGGGAAGGTAGAGAGAGGAGTTTAAAGAGATGGAGACAATCCAAACCTCCCTATTCAGGGGAAAGAGCTCTCCTGAGATGCACCAGGGAAAAGGTGGACAGTTCTAAAAGGAGAAGGAAAACAGAGTTCTTCAGAAGATATTTCAGGGCAGGATCTAGGGAGAATATTTAGGAGTCAAAATTCTAGAGCACCCCAAGGCAGACTTGCTTTTCTGGTAAGTGCTTGAGAATGCCTGAAACTAGGAAACGAGGGTCACTGCCTACCCCCGACCCCCACCAGGATTTCTTGCCCAGTTAACATGGTTCCGATTTTCTCATAACTTACTTTTTGGAAGACTCTTACATTTTTCTAGGCTGGAAGCCAAGGCCAAGGAGGACCTTCAAACGAAATGCTATGGATGCCTTTAGCTCCATTTACATCTGCGGGCCCTGGCTTACCAAAATAACATCTTAGCCAATGGACCTCTTCCTACTGACATTCAGAATGTCACATGGATAGAGACATGGGTCTATGGAGACATGGAGACTTTGGGTCTCTAAAGAAAGGCCCAGATGTTTCATGTGGTGGGGCATTAACAATATCCTCTAGGCGGCTGAGTGCCAGCACTACCACAAATCTTCTTGGCCTGCTCCCTAGGAAAGAATGTGGTCCCAACTCTTCATCATCCATGTATCCTCATTACGGTGATGCCAGGGGCAAAGTTCAAACACTAACATTGCTTTCGTGCTAGTTCTGGATGCAGATACACCTACTTCCTCTTCTAGAACTGTGCTTTTTCTAGAGAGAACTCCAAAGTCCTCATCTCAGAGATTAGGTTCCCCTGAGGAACAGGACACTTGAGATTTGCTATTTGCTTTGTTTTCTCCCTACTTCTGGAACAAAAGGAGACTTTAATGTCACCTGCTTGACCACTTTTTTTTCTTTCCTTTAAGCATATGCTGTTTTGAGTACAGTCTCAAACCCAGGGATCTCAGAACCTCACTCCAGGGGGGCTCTTGGGAAGCCAGCACGGAGAGCCCCGGAGACACCACCAAATAGGCAGTTACCTTTTTCCTCCTCTGGCCACTGTTGGTGATTTTGTCTGGAGTGACGCCTAGATCAGCCAAAACCTTGGCAATGCCTCTGGCGTCCACTCCACAGTTGGGGGCCACGTTGGTCTCACAGCGCCGGTGAACATTCATCTTGCAGACTGTAAGGAGACACGGAGAGGAGACTTCCAATGTTCATGACCGAAAATGTTACCTTGTTTTATTTTTTTAATTAATTAACTTTATTTTCTTGTTTTGTTTTTTAATTGTACAAATAATACATGTTCATTTGATAGAATTTGGAAAATGCAGAAAAGAGAAAAATAAAAACTACCCATCATCTCATCACACAGAACTAAAAGCATCCATCAAACCACCATCCAAAGACAACCACTGTTTATGGATAAATATCACATTATATTTCCCTCTAGGGAGCAGAACACTGACTATAAAAGAACTTAACTGGTTTATTTGGAGAAAGTCCATTTGGATCCTGAGCACAAATGGGTTGCATATATACAGTGCATACTACTTTGCTAAAATGTGGGAGTATTACCAAGAGAGAAATATGCACAGTAGAGCCTACTGAGATGCTGATCCCAACATGAGGACATTGAACGAAGTGACCTCCAATGTTCCTTTCAAATCAAAAATCCAATTTCAAAGGAACAAAAGTCATGCTTCAAAGTCTTCTCCCCACCCCCACCCCCAATCACTTAGTTGTCAGTATAGGATATCAAAAGTGAAAAACATCAACTGGTTTCCAGTCTAGCATGTAAGGCACTAAGACAACGTCATTCGGTCCTTACAAATACAAAGCTGAACAAATTGAAAAATCAAAAACTCTTCTCAGGTCTACCAGAGAAGTAAGGTCACAGGGCACACTGCTGCCACCAAAATGACCAAGACAGACAGGCAGCTACCATGAACCACAACTCACTAGGCAGAAACTCCCCAGCAGCAACCCCTGTGGGAACCAGCACCAGGGCAGGGGAATTGGAACTGAAATTGACAAAACATGGGAGTCTCGAAGTGGACAAGGCTGAGTCCAAACCCTGAGCAGACCCAATTAGAGGGGGCCCTCACAACTTTGTCCATTTTGCTTCTAGGAGTTTGACCAGGTTCTCACAGTGAACATTGGGGAAATATTACCTTAAGTTTCTGCCAGGGGAGGGAAAAGGAACCACTGAATACTCAGTTCTTAACAAGGCCTGCTTTTAGGAGAAACTATTTTACCGCAGCCTAAACTATTGTAGTTTTATCAGATCCTACCTGACCCTAGGGGTAGGAAAATACCCTACTCTAGCCTGTTTAGCTTTCCCTGTGGGAGAAGGGAAATACCCAACCCAGTTCCTTCTAGCTAGCTTTCCATGTGGAGGGAGAAAAGTACCCAACTCCAGCCCACTCCAGTCATTCTGTCCCACCTAAGTGGGGAGGAAAAAGCCCCTTGAGTAACACTTAAAAGCTTATAGTTCAGAGGCACAGGTTCATGGAAAGACTGAGATCCAATCATAAGACTCTAGAATGTTTTCCCTCTCCCCCACATTCACCAACACATTACTAAAGGCCTATTTCCTGCAATTCCTTTTACCCAGTACATCATGCCCAGCTATCAAGAAAAAGTTCGAAGACATTCTAAAAGGCAAACACACACAGGTTGAAGAGACAGAACAAGCATCAGAACCAGATTGAAACAGGGCAGGAATATTGGAATTATCAGACCAGGAATTTATTTATCTGTTTTAAAAATTTATTTTAATTTACTTTTTAAAGAACTTATTTGTGAGAGAGAAAGAGGGAGCAGAGGGGCAGAGGGGAAAAGGGAGGGAGAGGCAGACTCTGCACTAAGCACAGAGCTTGATCTCACAATCCTGAGATCATGAGCTGAGTTCAGACTAAGAGTCAGATGCTCAACTGACTGAGCCTCCCAGGAGCCTCTCAGACCAAGAATTTAAAACAGCTGTGATTAATATACTAAGGGCTCTCATCAATAAAGTAGATAGCATGTAAGAACAATGCACCATGTAAGCAGAGAAATGTAAATTCTAAGAATCAAAAGGAAATTCTAGAGATCCAAAACATTGTAACCGAAATGAAGAATGCCATTGCTAGTCCCACTGGTAGAATGACACAGGTGAGGAAATAATCTCTGAGTTTGAGGATACATCAATAGAAACTTCCAAAACAGAGAAGCAAAGAGAAAGAAAAGACTAAAGAAACAGACTAAGAACTGTGGGTATCATGTGTGTGATGGAAACACCAGAAGAAGGAGAGAGAGAAATAGAAGAAATATTAAAGCAAAAATGACTGAGAATATCCTCAAATTAATGTCAGACACCAAACCACAGATCCAGCAAGCTCAGAGAATACCAAGCAGGATATATGACAAAGACAAAACACAATAACACACTTCACCTAGGCCTATCATACACAAACTTCAAAAAACCAAAGATAAATGAAAATAATCTTGAAAGAAGCCAGAAGGAAATAACACCTTGACCTACAGAGGAGCAAAGATAAGAAGTGCATCTGACTCATCCCCAGAAACCATGCAAGCAAGAAGATAACAGAGTGAAATATTTAAAGTATTGAGAAAACCCCCCACCAACATAGAATTCTGGACCCTGTGAAATTATTCTTCAAAAGTGAGGAAGAAATAAAGACTCCTTCAGACAAATAAAAACTGAGGGAATTCATTGATGGTAGACTTGTGTCATAAGAAATGTTAAAAGCAGCTCTTCAGGGAGAAGGAAAACTATCAGTGAGAAACTCAGATCTACATAAAGAAAGACTATTGGAGAAAGAATAAAAGCTTTTATTTTCCTTAATCTTCATTGCTCTCAAAACAGTTCCTCAAAACAATAGCAATGATATATTTAGGTATGCACACTTATATGTATATAGGTATGTGTGTTTATGGGTAAGTGAATGATAGCACAATACAAGGAATGGGAAAAATTATGATTATTTTGTTATGATAATGTACTTGCATTACCTATAGACCATTCTGAATGTTACTTGATTTGGATTCATTGTAAATGTATATTGTAAACTCTAGGGCAACCACAAACATAAGTAAAAAAAAAAAAAAAAGAGGAGTAACTAGTATGCTAAAAAAGGAGAGAAAATGGAACCATATGAAATATTCAACTGAAAATACAAAAAGTAGAAAAAAGTGGAAAATGAAAATAGGAACACAGAACAAGTGTATCAACTGGAAAACAGGAGAAAAAGTGGTAGTTATTAGTCCAACTATATCAATAATCATTTTAAATGTCAATGGGCTAAATACAGTTGACCACTGAAAACACAGGGGTTAGGCATGTTGACCCTCTGCATAGCCAAAAATCCAAATAGAACTTTAACTTCCTCAAAACTACACCCATTAACTACTAATGGCCTTCTGTAGACTGGAAGCCTTACAGATAATATAAATAATTCGTGAAACATATTTTGTATATAAAATGTACTATATGCTATATTCTTTCAACAAAGCCAGAGAAAAGAAAATGCTATTGAGAAAATACTAAGGAAAATACATTCACAGTACTGTAAAAAAAAAATCCACACATAAGTGGACCTATGCAACTCAAACCTGTGCTGTTCAAGGGTCAACTGTACGTCACTTAAAAGAGATTGTCAGAGTGGATCAAAAAACAGGATAGACCCAATTATATTTAATCTAGAAAAAACATACTTTAGATACAAGACACATGTAGATTAGAATTAAATCCATGGAGAAATATATACTGTGCTAACACTAATTAAAAGAAAGCAGCAGTAGCTATGTATTATTATAGACAGAGCAGACTTTAGAGTAAGGAAAGTTATCAGAGACAGCAAAGGGCTCGATTCTCAAAGAAGATTTTAAATCTTTAATGTGCATGCACCTAACAGCAGAGTATCAAAATATGTGATGCAAAAACAGAACTGCAAGAGGAAATAGATGAGTCTACTATTGTGGTTAAAGACTTTAACATTCCTCTATCAGAAACGGACAGATCCAGAATGCAGAAAATCAATAAAGACATAGTCAAAGTCACAGCATTATCAATGAACTAAGTATAACTGATTACTATATCTAGCACTACTTCATTCAACAGCAAAATACACATATTTCTCAAGCTTACATGAACATTTATCAAGATCACATTCTTAGCCATAAAACAAATGTTACCAAATTTAAAATAATTTAAAAAACATCATACAATGTCTGCTCTCAGACCACAGTGGAATTAGTGATCAAAAACAGGAAAATGGTTAGAAAATATTCAAATGCTTGCAAATTAAATAACACACTAATAAATAACATCTGGGTAAAAAAGGAAATCTCAAGAGAAATTTAGAAATATTTTGAACTGATTGAAAGTAAAAACACAACTTCTCATAATTAGCAGTATACCTCAAAACCATTCTTTTTTAAAAAAGATTTTATTTATTTATTCATGAGAGACAGAGAGAGAGAGAGAGGCAGAGGGAGAAGCAGGCTCCATGAATGAAGCCCGATGTGGGGCTCAGTCCCAGTACTCCAGGATCACGCGCTGAGCCAAAGGCAGACACTGAACTGCCAAGCCACCCAGGCATCCCTCAAAACCATTCTTGAAAGACACAAACTACTAAAACTCACAAAATAAATACATAATGTAAAAGGTCAATATCTATTAAAGCAATCAAGTCAATAATTAATAATTTCCCAAAACAGCACCAGGCCCAGATGGGTTGACTAGTGAATTTTACTATTTAAACTAGAAATTATACCAATTCTCTACAATATTTTCTAGAAGATGAAAACAGAAGGGACATTATAAGAAAAGACAACTACAGCCCAACATCTCTCATGAATATAGATGTAAAAATCCTCAACATACTAGCAAATTGAATCCAATAATGCATAAAAAGAAATATAAACCATAAATAAGTAGGATTTATTTCAGGTATGCAAAACTAGTTCAACATCTGAAAATCAATTAATGTAATCCTTCAGAGCAACAAGCTAAAGAAGAAAAAAATCACATAATCCTATTGATAGATGCAGAAAAAGCATTTGGCAAAATTCAAGACCCACTCATGATCAAATCTCTTAGCAACCAAGAAATACAGAAAAAATTTCTTAATAAAGAATATCTACAACAAAACTACAACTAATATCATACTTCCCCATGGAAAAACTAGAAGCTTTCTAGTTTTAAGTACAAGGCAACAATATCCCCTCTCACTAGCCCTTTTCAATATTGTATTGGAAGTACTAGATAATGCAATAAGACAAGAAAAGGAGATAAAAGATATACTGATTGAAAGGAAGAAATAAAACTCCCTTTATTCACAGATGACACAGTTGTCTATGTCAGAGAGAATCCCAGAGAATTTACAGAAATTTTCTGAAACTAAGAAGCAATTATAACAAGGATGCAGGATACAAGGCTAATCTACAAAGCTCAATCATTTTCATATATACCATCAATGATCAAGTGGAATTTGAAATTTAAAACATGATATTATATTAGCACCTAAAAAATGAAATACTTAGGTATGAATCTAACAAAATATGTACAAAGTCAATATGAGTAAAACTATGAAACTCTGATGAAAGAAATCAAACAAGAACTAAATAAATGGAGAAATAGTCCAAGTTCATGAGTAGGAAATCTCAGTGCCTTCTCAAGGCATTCTCAATAAAAATCCCATGAAGTTATTTTGTGGATATTGATAAACTGAGTCTAAAGTTTATATGGAGAGGAAAAGACCCAGAAGAGCCAATACAATATTGAGAAGAGCAAAGTTCGAGGATTGAGACTACATGACTTCAAGACTTAATCTAAAGGTATAATAATTAAGACAGTATATATTGGTGAAAGAGTAGATAAATAGATCACTGGAACAGAATAGAGAGCCAGAAAGAGATCCCCACAGTTATACAACAGATCTTTAACATAAGAGCAAAGGAAATACAAGGGAGCAAAGATTTTTTTTTTCAACAAATGGTACTAAACATCTAGACATCCACAAAAACAAATCTAGACAAAGACTTTACACTCTTCACAAAAACTAATTGTTCACAGACCTAAAAATAAAACTCAAAACTATGAAACTCCTAGAAGATAGAAGAAAATCTAGGTGACCTTAGGTATGGTGATGACTTTTAAAGTACAACCCCAAAGGCACGATTTGAAAGAAAGAACTGATAAGCTGGATTTCATTAAAATTAAAGACTTCTGCTCCCTAAAAGACATTGTCAAGAGAATGAGAAGATAAGCCATAGACTGAGAGAAACTATTTGCAAAGGACACATCTGATAAAGGACTGTTATCCAAAACATTAAAAGAATTCTTAAACCTCAGGACACCTGGATGGCTCAGTGGTTGAGCGTCTGCCTTCAACTGAGGGCATGATCCTGCGATCCCAGGCTCGAGTCCCATAACAGACTCCTCACAGGGAGCCTGCTTCTCCCTCTGCCTAAGTCTCTGCTTCTCATTCTCTGTATTTCTCATGAATAAATAAATAAAATCTTAAGAAAAAAAAAAGAATTCTTAAGCCTCAACAATAAGAAAATGAACAATCCAATTCAAATATGGGCAAAAAGCCTAAGCAGAAACTTCGCCAAAGATATACAGATGGCATCCAAGTGTAGGAGAAAATGCTCAACATTATATGTCATGAGGGAAGTGCAAATTAAAATGACAATGAAGATACTGCTACGCACTTCTAAGAATAGCTCAAATCCAAAACACTGACACCAAATGCTGGTGAGGATATGTATGAAGCAACAGGAACTCTCATTCACTGCTGGTGGGAATGCAAAATGGTACAGCCACTTTGGAAGAGTTTGGCAGTTTCTTCCATACTCTACCACACAATCTAGCCCTCATACTCTTGATATTTAGCCAAATGATTTGAAAACTTATGTTCATGTGAAAACCTACAGGTGGAGGTCCACAGCACCTCTTCTATTCATAATCACCAAAACTTGGAAACAAATAATTTGACCATTAGCAGGTGAATGAATAAACTATGCTACATCCAGACAATGGAGTAATTATTCAGCACAAGATAGAAATTATCTGTTGAACTATGAAGAGACATGAAAGAACCTTAAATGCATATTGCTAAGTGAGAGAAACCAATCTGAAAAGCCTCCATTTTGTATGATTCCAGCTATACAATGTTCTGGGAAAGAAAAACCATAGAAACTGTAAGAGGCTCAGTAGTTGCCAGTGGTTGGGGGAGGGGGAGCAACAGAGCACAGAGGATTTTTAGGGCAGTGAAATTATTCTGTATGACACTATAATGGTGAATACGGGGCATTATACATTTCTCCAAAATCATGGGACGTACAACATCATGAGAGAACCCTAATGTAAACCGAGTGATAACAATGGGTCAGTGTAAGTCCACGGACTGTAATAAACGTACTGTTCTTGTGGGGGATGCAGAAAGTGTGGGAGACTGTGTGTGTGAGGTGGGGATATATGGGAAATCTCTGTACCCTGCCCTCAATTTTGCTGCAAACCTAAAACTTCTCTAAAAATTCAAGTACATTAAAACACACACACGCGCACACGTTTGCACGCACACAAAACTTTCCGAATGAAACCAAGCAGAGAAATCCATGGTCTGGTCACTGGCCCGGAAGGAGGGACAGCACAGACCACTCTCCACCCCAACTCAGCCTTGGAAGGCTCAGCTGAGCTATGGAGCTCAAGATGTCCATACACCCAAAGATGAGGGTGCAGTTTAGGGGTACTAGTGGGAGGGGCCTTTCTCAGGCAATATAAACACACAAGGCAGCTCCACCACAGCCGGTCCCTGGCACTGACTTGGTTCTCAGAATTATTGCTAGTGATGCCTGGAAATCCTCAGGCCCACCAAGTACTCCCAGCACTCTGCTCAAAATTCCCAGTTCCACGCCCCATAGCAGCAGCTACCCTTTGACACTAGGCTCACCTTACCTACTCCTGCCCACCAGCCCCATGACTGCGTTCTTCATGCTTCTTCATGAGGTGACAGAAAGGACAAGAATAAAGCAACCAAAGTCAAAGAATTTCTCAGCCAGGGCAACGGATCTACATAATGTAGCCTCTGGCGCCCCCTGCTGTTAAAATGCTAACCCAGTCTGTCCTAACCAAACAATGTGGGTTGGCTGGACAGCAGGACAGAAGCGGTCTTCGGTCTTCGGGGACTTCTTCGTTTTTTTACTTTTAAAACTCTGCATTTTTCCCCCCTCAAAGACTTTTCTTTCTGTTTTCAAAAATTCTATTATTTCCCTGGGAGAGCCATATATATAGTTTTCTTGATAAGTTTTTAAAAAATCCCAATGTTGTGTCAGTTAAAATGGACAGCACGAGATAGTGTCTTTGAAAGTGCTTTGAAAAGTCTGGAAACATGAGGACAAAGCTGGCTGAGGAAGGGGAACTTGAGATCATTCAGGCAGCCATAATGGGTCCCCTGGAGGCTGGGGCCTGACACCCAGAGGGTACAGATCAGTAAAAGAAAGTGGATGTGCTGGCGGGAACCAAAAGAAACCTGAGGTTCACCCACAGGAATAGGGGCCAAACAAACCACCCAAACTGTCCTCCCCCACCTCTGTACTGCTGGTAAACACCAAGGCCAAGGACCATTAGCCCTGGGCTGCCACCCCTAGCCCTTGAAGTCTTCCCTGTTCATTTCCAGTGGTTTCACCGGTGTAATTCATGCTGGGAAGAAACCGGGCAGGCTTGCTGGGGCTCTTTTAAAAGGAGAATCATCCCTCTACCACCACCCAGTTACTCATGTTTGTTGAGCTCCCACTCCATTCTGGGTGGCACTGCAGCACACCGACCTACATTTCCTATCATCCATTCTACCCGCCTTTGGAGAGATGAGGCAGGTCAGGCTTTGGGAATTTTTTCAGAGCAAGTAGATGACTTGAGAACAATGACAAAGCCACACCTGAGCAGAGAGGCAGGCCTGTGTGTCTCGCAGAAATCTCTCTATGTTAGAGTTATCTGACCCTTGAGCATGAGCCAGGGCATCAGTTTGATTTCATGGCAGGTTACAGTCAGTCATGCCATGCCCGGAGACAGAGGACAAATAATTGTCAATAGGAAACTGCATAACTGTATAATACAAGTTGGCAGGGGCAGGGGTGACAGACTGTAGAGTCCTGGGCAGACACTGGATACCCTATGTCACCAGCCAGAGATTTGGGAGTCCTGATCACACTGGGACCATCATTCAAAGTTTTCCAGAGACTGACAGGCCAACCATCTGCTGCCCAACATTCTTTGGACGAAAATTCCACCAACCTTGAGAGCATGCCCCCCGCCAGGCATTGCCTGGTGTTACTGTAGAGGAATCCAAACCAACCAAGCAGACTCCTGTAGCATTTCATTGCTGAGTACTCAACTGCTTCTTCCTTCCATGCCCTCAACTTACAACTGGTCGTCTACTTAAAATGTCTTCCCTTTTGCCTCCAAGGTCTTCACGTCTTGTTCTTCCCTCATGATGTAGCTGGAGCACCATCTCTCCCCAAAGCCTGTCCTGACGGCCTCTCTTGCCCATGAATTGCTCCCACTTATTTTTGACTGGCTGTTTGACTAAGTCTATTATTCAACTTGTTAATGTTTACTACCCAAGTAAAGTGGAAGTTCCTAGAAAGCTACAGTAATGCTCTATCTCCAAGTTCTCCATGATGCCTTGCACAAAGCAGGGTGCCATGCTTTTAAATGAACACTAACTCTGAGGACAGTATCCGAACGTAGGCAGCATGATGGTAACTATCAGGCCAGACCCCAGTAGGTAGGAGGTGTCTGAAATCCTAAACTCCCTGCAAAAGCATTTTCCAATCATGTAAAATTTAGTGCCAAGGCAAAAGGGAAAATAGTTAATGCAACTTCATTTAAAAACAAACAAATAGGGATCTCTGGGTGGCTCAGTGGTTTAGCGCCTGCCTTTGGCCCAGGGCGCGATCCTGGAGTCCCGGGATCGAGTCCCACGTCGGGCTCCTGGCATGGAGCCTGCTTCTCCCTCCTCCTGTGTCTCTGCCTCTCTCTCAATCTCTGTGTCTATCATGAATAAATAAATAAATAAATCTTTTAAAAAAAATCATTTAAAAAGAAACAAATAAACAAAAGTCCCCTTATGTGATTAACTCCTTATATGATCCAACCACAAAAAGACCAGGGCTTAAAGTTATTGCAGGACTTCTAGGGGCCTTCTTCCATAACTATTCATACAGACACATGAAGATACATGTATGAGGATATTTGCAGCAGCATGAAATAGTGAGGATGCAGAAACAAGTGTCCATCAAGAGGGCAATGTTGTAATGATGTATGGAATGTTCATAATATGGAATATTAGGCAGCCATTAAAAAGAATAAAGTAGACTTAATATAGTGACTTGGAAATACCCTAAGACATATGGGGGGGGAAGCAAATTACATAACGATGCATAAAGGATTTAAATAAAAATATTTATTGTCAATGTGTCAAGCACTGTTGCAGATGCTGGGGAAACAGCAATATGGATGGAAAAAACCCTCATGGATCCTCATGGATCCTTATATTCTGAAGGGTGGAAATATATTACTTATAAATAAGTAATTTACAATATTATTAGATGATGGTCAGTTTCATAAAGAAAAAGCAAGCAGAGGAAGGTGATGCAAGGTAAGAGGTGAGAGCTTCAGTTTTTAAAAGGGTAGTCAGAATAGCCCTCACAGAGAAGGTGATCGAGTGTGTATGTTTGTAGGGGTGCATGAGTGTATGTGAGGGGAGCACAGTTAGCTTCTAAGGTGGCTCCCAATGATCTCCACTTCCTGACATCCATGCCTTCATGTCATTCCTTCCAATTGTGTGCCAGATGTAGTTATCTGTTCTCATGAGCAGACAATGTCAAAAGTGATAGGATGTCATTTAAAAAAAAAAGGTAAAAATAAAAAAAGGATGTCATTTTTGACATTAGGATACAAAAGACTGTGGCTTCTGTTTTGGGCATCCTCTCTCACTTTCTTGCTTGCTTGTGCTGAAGGAAGCCAGCTGCCATGCTGTGAGCTGCCCTACACAGATGCTCATGTGGCAAACAACTGACGTGTCCAGCCTGGCCAACAGCCAGTCAGGACCTGGGGCTCCAACAGCCTCATGAGCAAGACTGGAAGGAATGCTCTTCCAGTTGAGCCTTCAGATGAGACCAGAGTCCCAGATGTCAGTCTGTCTACAAGCTCTTGAGAGACCCCAAGCAAGAAGCACTCAGCTGAGTTGCATTTAGAGACAGACCCTGAGATATCCCTGGTTGTTTCAAGGCACCAGGTTTTGAGATAATTTGTAATGCAGAAATAGATACCTAATACTGAGTGAGTGAGCAAGCAAGCGAGTTTAGGTATCCATGCAGCAAACATACACACAATTACCATGGAAGGACCCATAGCAGTTAAGTCTAGGCATGGAAGTAGAAAGAAAATATAAAGGATTTTAGTATCTTTCATATAGAGATACTTGAGTCTTGCTAGAATCTTTGAGGGTAAGAATTCTTTACATATTACTAGTGTCCTTTTTTTTTCCATTCTAAAAATACAAACAAAACTTGAAGTTACAAGGAGTCTAGTTGTTAGAAAAATAATAAAGGACTAACATTTTCAGAAGTGATGAGAATAAAAATCCTTTTCTGTGTGTTTTAAATGTCCAAAACACTTAAAAAAAGGGGGGGGAGGGAAAAAGGGAAGGAGGGAAGGAGGGAGAAGGCAGGAAGAGAGGAGGGAAGGACAGATGGAAAGAAGGAAGGAAGTAAAGAAAGGGAAGAAAATTCTTTTCTTTTCCGTTCCTGGCTTTCCACAGCCACTGCACACAGTATGCAACTAAGATCACTCAGTTCATTATTTCATTATAGTCCTCAGAAGACAGAAGGGCAGCTGAGATTAGAAGCAAGCCCAGGTCACCAAGCCAGAGTGACCTCCCTGCAACTGTTCAGTCAGGCAATAATGGAACCAAGACCAGAACAGCTTCCCAGACTCTTAGTCTGTGACCCCGATGGGCCACAGCTCCCTAAGTCGTTGGTCCTCAAACGAAAGGACACATTCCTCATCCCCTAGACCAGGAAAGCAGCCTCAGATCACAGCAGTTATTAAGATGGGATCTCAAAGAAAGGCAGGGGGCCGGGGAGAGGACTCTTTGGGAACCTCTAGGCCAGACCTTTCTCCAGTGTGCCTTCATTCCTGGCTGCAATCAGAGCAGAGAGGTAGGCGCAGGCTGCGCCTCCCCCCTTCCCCCGCCCCATCACATAGGCATGAGAAAGAAAGCAGAGTTTCCTCAAGTCCCTATAGTTCATGCTGTGAGCTGCATAGACAGATCTGGCCTTCTGCTAACTTGTGCCTCGGTGCAGATGACTTTAGGGCAGCTGTGCTGGAGATGGGAGTGTGAGATCATGGGTGGAAGAGAAGTAGGGGGTGGGCTAGAAGTTGAGTGAGAACCGCTCACTTTCATTAGAGAAGAAAACAAAAATCCTAAGGCCTTGGGTATCTTTCCCTCCAGGGAGACTGACTTCATGTGTCAAGAGAAAAATAAAACACAGGTAACACAAGGGCCTGGAGAGGTTCACGGTGCAGGTGAGGTCCGGTGAGGAAGTGGTGTGGTTAAAGTGAAGTGAAGAACGGAAATGATTCAAATGCCTCAAGGGCTTAGTGATGGATGCTGGTATCTGGGTGTTTGAAGCCAGTTTCTGGTCTAACAGTGGTTGGGGTGCTCAGGCAGACCTACAAATGAGTCTGGAGAGAGACTCTGACTCTGTGGGCACCTTAATCCTAAGAAAAAAAGACAGGAATGAAGTATTTTGTCTGTTCACTTGGCACCAGTGTTTTTCTACCCCTGACTTAGAGCTGGGTTACCCAACGACTATCTGTGAGCATCCTCCCAGGGTCCGGTGCCTCCAGGCCATGGGCAGGGAGGCGGCAGCACAGAGGACATAGGACGGTCCCCACACATCCCAGGCTGCATCCACCCTTGTGCACATTGTACAGTCTCTCCAGTTCTCCACACCCTTCCAGTAAAATGGGGTGATGATCCCTGGCCGACAGAGGGGTACACACACAACCCTTGACCCCCCTCCCCCCAAGTCTAGGTAGCTAGACTTGCCAAGATAGTCTCATGGATCCTTTCCTGTAGATCCAAGGTCTCAAGAAAACTGTTCCATTGAAAGTATGTGACTTGATTCCCAGGAGTGAGATGGGCAACAAAGCTGAAGCCACGGACAAGGGGACCAGGGCTCCAACCTTGGGGATCAAGGTGGCATGTTCCAGCAAAGGCAGGAACCTGATAAAGGCTTCTGGAGTTAGGAGAGGGCATGGAGCACAATCAGAGTCAGGGGGCTTAGTGCCAGCTCCACAGGAACATGCTCCAGGACCCTGGGCAGGTCTCTAATTCTTGGTTTCTTTTTCTTAGTAATCATAGCAGCAGAACTAGACTCAAACCCAGGCAAGAGGGGGCCCCTGTTGGCCTCTTGCGACCATCTCCCTCTCCATAGGGTAAGGGGTCTGCAGTGGCAAACCCCTGAGGTTGAGAACCTCAGGGACGCCTGAGTGGCTCAGCAGTTGGGTAGCTGCCTGCGGTTCAGGTCATGATCCCAGGATCTGGGATCAAGTCTCACATTGGGCTCCCTGCGGAAAGCCTGCTTCTCCCTCTGCCTGTGTTACTGCCCCCCCCCCTCATGAATAAATAAATAAATCTTAAAAAAAAAAAACAGAGAGAGAGAAGGAAACACGGCAAACCTGGGGCAGGGAAAGCATTCTGTAGGGTACTAGGAGGGTGGATTCCTGTCATCATACGTTTGTCAAAACCCACAGAATGTCCAAAACCAAGAGTGAACCCTAATGTAAACTAAAGACACTGGGTGATGACGTGCCACTGTAGGTTCAGCAGCTGTAACAATCGTACCACTTGGTGGGGGGCTCATTGACAGTGGGGAGGCTGTGAGCACGTGGGGGTGGGGCGGTATATGGAAAATGTCCGTACGTTTCTCTCAGTTTTGCTATAGATCTTATAGCTGCTCTAAAAAAACAGTCTGCTAATTGAGGGTGGCGGGGTGGGGGGTAGGTAGCAGGAGTAGGAAAGGAGCAAGGGGAGGTGAGTTCACCATCATATCAGACGAACAGGAGAGAGGAGATCTGTGAGCGTGTGCTGGGACTCTTGGCCTCGCAGTCTGTGGGCCTGCCTCCCTCCCACTGCCCTGGGCTCCTGGGAACGGGTAGCCTCATTCTCCCCCGCTCTTGCTTGAGCAGCCGTGAGAGTGCTGCCTGCCAAAACAGCTGAGTACACACCCCTGGACCCTGCCTTCTTCCAGGGTCATCCAGGGCCCCCATCGTCCTGGCAGCAACATCTGGGCATCTAGGCTGCTTTCTTAAGATGTCAATATTTATGAGATGACACTATCTGCATTTAGACTCCCTAGACAGATCAATCATTAATATATTTACTGAACACCAGACATTGGAGTCCCATCCAAAGCAGGCTCTGTGCTTCCCGGCAGCCCCACTCAACCCTTCCCAAGTGCATCAATGTTTGCTAACAACACTCATTGGGCCCTGATCCATTTATTTCCTCCTCTTCCATTGTTTTAATGTCACTTAGTGTCAAAAAGGATTTCGGGCAGGCCCTGCTTTTTTGTGTGTCAGGGTCGTGCACAAGAATACTGGACGGGGAGGTCTGAAAATCTGGGCAGCTCACCAGGGACAGCAGATGTGTCCACAGCCAGCACTTCCTTCTGTCCCAAGTCAGGACACCCTCAGTTGCCTGCACAGCCGTTTCTAACCTCCACCCCACCCCCTCATGGCTTCCACACCCTCTTCTTACTTCGACTTCAAAAGGGATGTCCGGGTTCAGAAGACAAGGGAATTCCTTGCAATGACCTCAACAGACTCAGAACTTAAGGGATCATCTAGTCCCCTCACCTCCCATCCCTAACATAGGAAATGCATCCGTGTCCAGGCCTGGTCTCCAGGCTTTCCTTCCAGCCGGGAGGAGGGGTATCCATCTTTCTCCCCAAGGCCCACTCTGCTCCCCCTTGGCTCACTAATTTCTCCTTTTTCATAATCTTTTCCCTCATTACAGAAAACATTCTGAGAGGATACTTCATCTTCCATTCTGGCTTCAGCCTCCACACCTAGGCTTCCATCCCACCAAGATGACTCCTGCTGAGGTCGCTAGTGACCTCCTAATAGTTAAATCCAACCCCATGTTCCACCTCTTACCTTGAGTGGCCTCTTGGAAGCATCTGGCACCACTTATCACTTCCTTTAAATGTTTTTTTAATACTCTTTACTCTTGACTTCTACACTGCCATTCCTTAAGACTTCTCCTCCCACCTCTGAGGTTCTTCAACTGCCTCTGCAGGCTTGTCGTTGAATGCCAGTCACCTTCCTCCCCCAAATCTCAGGGTGTTACATCCTCTCTTCACACACAAGGCACTTCTGGGGATGACACTGACTTTCCAGCTTCAATTACTACCTTCTATACCTTTAACCACTACACTGACAAATCCCAAGTCTGAACACTCAATGTAGACTTCCCTCAGAATTTCAGTGAGAATTCCCAAGAGTTGGACAGCTCCCTGTAGATTTCCCACAGGCACCTCGCGGTTAGCATGGCCCTTAATCAGCTCCACCATCTTTGCCTCTGACCTGCATTCCCTCTTGAATTTGCTCTCTCAGCGAATGGTGTCACCATCCTCCCAGGTGGATGCGGTCACACATCCAATAGATTACTCTTCAATTTAGTTATTCTTCCTCTCTGTATTCCCTCTACAGCTGCAAACATTATTCCTAATCGTCATAATTTCTCATTGGGATCCCTTCAATGACCAATCTGTTCTCGGTCTCAGTATTCCTTTTTTATACTTCATCTCTCTTTCTAATTTTTCCACAATGGGAATTTATTAATAATACATTCGGTACAAAGCCATGCAATATTCCGGCCCAACAGTTTGTGGACGTCCAACTCTGTATGCCAGCTGGACCAGCTCATGGATCTAAGCACTCCAGTCAGGCCCCCACAGCATGTTTCTGCCTTCCCATATTACCATGTGCTGTTACCCATCTCATCCGAGCAGAAGGCTATTCATGGGCAGGAAAGAGAAGAAGGAACTTGAGAACTCAAGGGTCAAGTTTCAAACCTTATTCCTGCTAATAAGCGGCATGACATGAACAAGTCACTTGGTCTCTGAGCCTCGGGGTCATGGGAATAATACTAAGTATGTAATGGGCCTGTGAGGGATCAATAAGATGTAAGAGCATCCTAGCATTTAGGAAAGCACCTTACTCCTTTCCAGAATAAGCTCGGAACCACAGATTGTCACAGAAAGATAGCCATTACTCATTTCAGATCCTAACTCCGGAAATATGTCTTCCCTTCTGATACAATGTATTTTTCCTTAAAATATTTCTACATTTTTATAGACTCATCTCATGCCTCCCAGCTTCCTCACGGTCTTAAAGATGGGAGAAGCACACATTCCTCAGCATTCCCTCTACGGAGTTTCCTTGGTCGCTCTCTGCACAGAGACTACTTAACAAATCCATGGAGTGACTAAGCAGCATGTAACAAGGTCTTGTGCTCAGTCCCCTGGCCAAACCTGGAATTTACTTGGGAGGCTCTGAGAACAAAGAATTTTTTTAAAAGGCTACGGGGAGACCAAAGGGATGTGAGAGTATGGTGGTGGTGGGGGGGAACTAGGGCAGGGCACAGAGCACCTTTCTTACCTTTGCACTGCAAACCCTGCCGTAGGAGGCCCCAGAGCAAGGACCCACAGTGGTCGCAGAAGGTGGGGACCTTGTAGTTGTGAATACCAAACTTGTGAGGCATGTTGACGCTGAACCGCTGGGAGCCCACCTGCAGGGATGGCAAAACACAGGGTCACTGGAAAGCTCGTTCACACCCAGAAGACATGGCCACTGAAGGTGGCAGGTCAGAGCCTGGCTCTGAAAGCTGCCCTGAGAAGCAAGGTGCAGAGACCCTCCCAGGGCCTTGGGGCCTGATGCCCTTATAACTCATTCTCCGTCTCACTATTGGACCTTGAGAGGCCAGGCCCTGCTCCCCTGGGCAGCATCACTCTGGGGCTGTGGGCTTCATTCACACTCTCATGGCACACGGCGCTCAATCTGCACCTCATGTTCTGGCTGTTAGTGAGGTATCACTGTGGGTTTTTCAATGCTTCTTTGTGCATGGAGGCCGCACCTAGGCTGTCTTCCAGCAGCTTGATGGTGGACAGATTCTATAAATGCCCTGAAAACCCAGCACAGCTGTGGAAACTGTAGGCTGTCAGTTGGGACAAGCAATAATTGTGGTGAAGACTGCTAATACAGAGCAGTGACCACTAAGGACATGAAGGTATAGGTACTGCCCACAAGTCAGGTGTCATCATCATCATCATCACAGTTAAACCTTACCAGCACCCCGTGTGGTAGGTGCCATCGTTAGCCTGAGTTTACAGATGGGGACATTAAGGCACAATGAGAGAAAGAAGCTTGCCTGTAGGCTAATAAGTAACAGAGGCAGGCTTCGATGCCCACGAGTGTGAATTCAGAGCCCAGGGCTTCTACCAGCAGTGTTGCCATTTATGGATTATTTAAAAAGAGTAAAGAGAAGGCGTAAGAAGGATGGGGAAGGATGTGGGAGGATGGGGAAAAGGAGTCCAGGCAGTTTGATCTGCAGGCCTGGGTCTGCCACCAAACACCTGTGAGGTCTTGGAAGTTTCCTGACTTCTTGGGGCTTCAGATTCCTTATCTGGCAAACAAAGATGCCATGCCCATCCCACCTCATGTCACAGAGCTGTGGGGTGGACGAGACACAGAAGCGATGGGTGGTCAGCATTGGCCCACCTTTCTGGGTCTCTTGTGGCCCTCCACAGAGCCACTCACTCTCCATCTACATCTCTAGTGGAGCAGACACATGAACCAGGTCCCTCTCAAAACGGGCGAGACCATCACCAGAGACCCCGTGGGCCAGGGAGAAAGTACTCTTGCATTTGAATCTGGGAATCAGGGAGTGCAGAGCATGCAGCAAAGAATCTATCCTTGGCTCACCAGGGACTGGCTAATGAAGGCCCCTGTGGGGGGCAAGGTGGAGGGGATAAAGCTAGACATGGACATAGATGTAGACGTGGACTTGATCCCAAATGTAGAGGCATGAGGCATGCCTGTGCACAGGCACTCAGGGTCACTCGCCTTCACAGTGAGGCAGAGAGAGGCTGACCCTTCCATTGGGCCAGAATCTCACTGATCCTGCTTGAGAGGCATGGGCGATCACTCAGGGTCTTGCCCCAGTACAAGATCTCCAGGTTTACTGACAACAACTGTGCCCACGCCTCCCCAGATTTACAGTAGAGGCAGATGTATTCGTGAATGTGGTCACATCACGTCTACATCTGCCGGCTCTTCCTGAAGGGTGCAGATCACTGCACCCACTTTTCTCCTGCAAATGATGAAGACATGGTGGGCCTACACTGAGAGCAGACTCGTGGGTCCCAGGAAGAACCTCAGAGGCATGCGGGCGACAGACAAAGGTGAAGAGGTGGGGAAGTGTCCAGGAACTAGGAGGTTCAGTGAGGGGCGGTGACAGCTGCGTGATCCACCAAGGGCTCGAAGGTATCAGAGAATGGTGGGAGGAGGACGGGTCACATGCAAGAGCCACAATCACAGAAAGGGCGGCAGGCACGCCGGTACATATGTGCACACGCCACCCTGCTGGGAAGACCTGGAAACTGGGGTGAGTGAAACCAGCGCAGAAGTATGGGAAGGAAGAAAAGAGCAGCAAGACAGAACCAGAAGGTCAAAAAAAGGAAGGAAGGAAGGTGATGCAGAGGAGAGCCTCCTGCGGTCAGCACACTTGGAAGTGCAGGGACAGGTGTGTCCTCAGGGCCAACGTGCAGGCAGGAAACAGGGAGAGAAGA
Source organism: Nyctereutes procyonoides (assembly GCF_905146905.1). Lineage (NCBI taxonomy): Eukaryota > Metazoa > Chordata > Mammalia > Carnivora > Canidae > Nyctereutes > Nyctereutes procyonoides. The sequence goes on along the minus strand of NW_026575049.1, from coordinate 49,218,337 downwards.
GCAGCTGGGCGCTCTTGCTGCAAAAGTTCCAAAGCACCTCACGGTAGGAAGACATCAGATACTTGGGGCTTAGGGCCCCATGTATTCAGGGTGTGCAGGTGTGTGCACACATGCAGGCAGTGACAGGAAGAAATGAGCTCGGGGTGCGCTCCCCAGCAGTGCTGGACTCGCAGAGGGCACATCCATCACCCAGGGGTGGGGTGGGGGTGCACTGATGCTCCAGGAGATGGGCCCTAGGAGCCCCGGGCCAGGCAGGAGCTCCACAGGGCTGAGAAACCCACGGCCTTGTTCTTGATCCTTGACAATTTATCTCCCTTGGGACACATGCCAAATTTGAGAACACACCTCGCTGGTGACTTATGTTCGCTGCCAACAGGCCAGGAAAGACAGAAAGAACTGGTCACAGACTCAGCTGTCACAGATATTTCACACCCCAAGCCTCTAACCTGCACAGCACAAACCCGTTGGGGACTTCTCCCTCCAAGGAGATGTGGAGAGCTCTAGAAGCCTGGAAGGCCCAGTAGAAGAATTCTGTGAGATCCTGAAGGGAAGGAATCGTGTGTTCCTGTTTCTCCGGGACGTGGCACAAGACCCAGCACACAGGAAGTGCTCAGCGGACTGCGCACAGGAAGGAATGGACGGACAGCAAGCCAGCCACCTGCCTCTCGTTTACTCATCAGAGTAACGAGCTTGACAGCGTGCTTGGGTCCTGATCCTGGCACTGGATCCAGGAGGCCTGGGTGGTGACCACCTGCAGTGTCCACCGTGACAACAGAGCCCCTGCAAACAACCCTGGTGCCCTGGGCCGCCTGCCCCTCAGGGACGTAGAAGGTTCCATCCAAGCCGTGTCCCTCACTGCTTTCCAGAGACTGTGTGAAAGTGAAACGAGATAAAGGATAGGAAATACTTCAGATGCCAAGATGCCACTTGGGTGAATTATTTTTAAGTCAAAGAAGTCCTGTAAGTCAATCCTTTTGGAAGCCAAATTATAAATCCACCTGATTATCAACCCACCTGGCGTCTCTCTGACCCCCCAATTCTAATGCCCTATGATCATGCAGTACTTATTTATTTCACCGAGAATTAAAAGCAGGCCTCGGAAACCCACTGCTGTGAACACAGATAACGCCCACACTCACACTCTCCTCCCCATCGCTCAGTCAGGAGAAACCCACCTTCGCTGTTAAACTGTCTCCCTTCCTTACCCCTAACGACTTCCCTAGCAGCCAATCTGATACTAGGTTGTAAGAATACGAGACGATGAAGTCCAGCGGTCAAGGGCTCAGACGCTGTGGAACAGACCACCTAGGTTTGAACGTGGCTCTTCCCCTTCCCCATACTAGCTGTGTGACCCGGGGCAAGCTAACGCCACCTCTCTGTGCTTCCGCTCTCTGTGTTGTGAAATGAAGATGATAACTACATATCATCTCGTTCGGGCTGCTAGGAGATTAAATACTATGCGTTGAAGAACTTACATGGGCACACGGTACGTACTCCATGAACGTCAGCTGGTATTATTACTCTAGTTATTCCCGTCTCCTAAGTGTTTCTGGGGTTTGCTAATTCCTCTCTGTTCCCCCCTCACCTCATAAAGATAAGGCTCCCGCTTGTGTGTTGTGTCTCTCTCGATGTTTATGAGCGGCAGGGAGCCACTTACATGTCAGTTGCCACTTCACTGTTCCAATGAGATAATGAATGACATAAGACAATTCACATTTTCCTCGCAGGCTTTGGGGATCTGGGATTGCACCGCACTTGGCATAATATCCACAGACACGAAACGGACCCCGAGCCCCACTCTTTCTGTCGACTGAGCCTCACGCTGGAAGGCTGCGGACAACTCCCTTAACCCTGATCAACTCAAGGAAGAAAGCGAGGGGATCTCAGAGTGATAAGGAGCTGCTTCGGAACCCCGGAGGAGGCAGGGGAGGGTGGGAGTGGCGGTGAAGAAAGCCCAGAAGTTCAATGTTATAAATATTTACCTCATCGGGAGTTTCCTGTTTCTTTAATCCAGCACACTTCGTAATTATGAGCTCATGGCATCGCTTGTGAACCACACAAGTGCAAACTGCAGATGGAAAAAAAAAAAAAGGAAGGCTGAGCGACAAGTGGGGGTAAAAGGATTGCACCCCAAGGTTCAGGTCTCAGTAGGGGGACGAGCGGAGCCACACCCCTTCCGTCCCCAGTCTTAAAGAAGCCCTTCCTGCAGTGGCTGTGCCATCAGAGCCATCAGGGTTCCCTAAATGCTCTGGAGAAGAGCGCACCGCTTCCACCCAGAGGGCATCAGCAGTTTTCTCTAGTTCCAGACGTACCAATCAATTTCCCCGCTTCTATGTGCCAAGGTCAGGGCACGGTTTCCCTTCGGTGAAGCAGGTCTATTAAAGGCACTGCAGCAGTCCTGTGCTCCACCCCAGATCACGTCAGGGTTGGCGCGTGTGACAGGGAGCACTGCAGCGGGAGAATGGGTGTTCTGTGGCCCAGACGGTCTTAAACGCTTTTGCTTCATTTCACCGGGGCCTGGAGCTCTGTCTTCAGTGTCATGAGGCAGCGTGGGCAGTGGTGGCCAAAAGGGTAGCATACGTGCTACCCTGAGGACATGGCAATGTCCAAGAGAACCCACTCAGGGTCCCTCCCCGGGGTGACACCCAACTTAACCAGCGCCTGAGTAAGGAGATGGAATGGTCTCCCAGTTCTACCCGCAGAGAAACCTTGACGTGAGCACAGCACGCATCCACCCTCCAATCCTAGCCAACCTGACCTTGCATTTTATAGTCAAAGAACTGAAAACTGACAAACTGCAATAATGTCAAGTGTGTTTTAAATGTTGAAGAGTTAATAAGTCCACAGTAGACACACACACAAAAGAAAGAAAGAAAGAAAGAAAGAAAGAAAGAAAGAAAGAAAGAAAGAAAGAAGAAAAAAGAAAAGAAAAGAGAGAGAGAGAATCAGCAAGGACCACCGAGTGATAAGAGTGAAGTGGGCAGGTGAGGGAACTTCTTCAGGGAGCGAGAGAGGGACGGGGCTGAGAGAACACACGGAGCCCAGCTCAGTGCAGAGTGGGGCCTTCCGAGGGCCTCTAACTGTTGTGTCTCCCTAGGAGGGGTGCTGAGACCCCTGGGACAGCGGAGACAGGTGGCACCCACAAGGTACTCCCCTATCCCTGCTCCCACAGAGGAATAAGGGAGCCATGGCCAGGCAGGGACACAGAAAAGCAGGGTCTTGCTTCTCGGAGAGGGAACAGAAGCATGCAAACTGTTGAGAGCCTCTAAATGTCATCAAACCCAGCACATGCTTCCTAGGAGTGTCACTGATCTGGACAGACCTGTGGGCCCCCAAGGATTAGGTTCATACAATGCCTCTTACCTTGACATTGGTATCCCTGCTTTCCTATGACACCCCTGCAAAGAAGAATACAACCTTTTAATAAGTTTTAGTAGGTCAAAAACCACACAGTCACCCCATTCTGGCCACCACCCACAATGCACCAAGCATTGTGGAATCCAGCGTCCTTCAGGGCACCGGGGTAGCTCAGTCAGTTGAGCCTCTGCCTTTGGCTCAGGTCATGATCCCAGGGTCCTGGCATGGAGCCCTGTGGCAGGCTTCCTGCTCAGCAGGGAGTCTGCTTCTGCCTCTGCCCCTCCCCTCCACTTGTGTTCTCTCTCTCACTCCAAGTAAATAAATAAAATCATGGAAAAAAATGACTCCTTCAGAGGCAACAGAAGGTAGACCCAGTGCTTAGAATGGGTACAAGTTTTGGTCAGTGTCAGGGCTTGGTTTCCTAGACAAACAGCCATTCCAGTGGGGCCATTATAGTGTTCTAGAAAACCACGAAGACTCTGCTTGCTCAAGGCAGGTCCTGGTTAGTCGAATGTATCCTTCCTTGTGGGTAATCATGTCGGAGGACTACGGCTTATAGGCACATTCCCTGGGCGTTTCAGGAGCAGTCAAGGGTCCTCGGTCAGTCTGTGGCCAGGATTAGGGGTTCAATATACTGTTTGATCAAGACCAATGCTCGAGGTTCCCTCCAGGGCAGACGTAGGCTTCCCTGGGGCAGGGTTAGGGTCAGTATAGACACAGAACACCCAACCAGCCTGGCCTGGGCCCTGTCCTCAGCACCATGACCAACTGGCCAGGGGACAATCTGCAATTTTCAGTCCAGCAGCAGCAGCCAGACGTCATCAGAGGCTACGCCTCGGGAAACCTAGAACCTGGTGGAATTCACCATGGGCTTAGAGGAGACCTGAATCCATAAATCTCAGCTTTCACAACCTACTCCCTCCAAACACACAACTCATGACCAAACTACCGAATATGTAGGCCAGAGGGTAAAGCGGCCCCGGGGGGAGGAGGGGTGAAATGTATCTGTGGTGGGAATGGGGCATTATTTCTGCTTCAGTCAGGTTGAGTGTATTCTGAGCCACATCGCCTCCAATGTCCATACCAACCTCGGTGACTAGTTCTGGAAAAGCACGAGGACAAGACAAGCCACTCCTAGACACCTTGGGAATTCAAAGACTGATTCAAATGTTCCCTGGTTTGGTTTGTTTGTGCTGCAGGTTGGCCTCACTCATTCTTCCCCACGGGATCCAAGTGCCAACTTCAAGAGCTCAGAGAGGTTGCCAGAAAGGCTGGTGGGAGGTCAGGAAAAGCTTTCAGTTGGGCTCACCAGGGGTGGAACTGGGTCTCTGATCACTGTCTAGCTGGAGGACATCATACTTGTCTGGTTTTCTGAGTCTCAGTATTGTTAGCAGAATGGCTTTAATAATGCATAGTTTGTAGGATATTGGAAAGATTTAATTAGATATCTTCAGTGCATAAGAACGAAACTGGCACATGGTAGGCATTCATTAAAATTCCCCCTCCAATACCCAAAGCCAGTGCTTCTTATCCTTCTCCACCTCCCAAAAAGGCCTACAACCTACCTGTCTTTCCCTATCAAAATCCTAGTCATCATGAAAGGAGAAATGCCACCTCCTCCGGGGAGCCTTCCCTGAGCACTCCAGCTGCTCTCTCACTCCTCTGAAATCTGGGCAGCCTAGTAGCACCACTGTTATAACAGTTATTAAGAACTGCTTTGAATTACAGATACTGGCAAGTCAAGTATTTTTTTAAGCTTTATAATGGAAAAATTCAGAGCGTACAACAATAAAGAGATAAATGTAGCAGATCCATCACCCAGCTCTAAGAGTGATTAATATATGATTGGTGATTATTATTTCATCTCTACTGCTAGCCCCTCTCCCCTCCTTCCATATAGTATTTTTTTTAAAAAAAATCCCAAACATCACACCATTTCATTTCTAAATGATTAAGCTTGTGTCTCTAAAATATAAAGATTCTTTTTTTAAAACATATACATCACAACATACCACTATTGGTTATAAGATCGTAACCCCTTAAACAATGATATATGACATGATCCTAGGTATAAAGTCACCATTCCTCCCACTTATCCCCACTCCCCAACCCCAGGACGAAACACTCCCTTAGCCTCCAGAAAAGTCTTCTGCAATCAAATAGAGAAGAAATAAAGCACATCAGCACTTTAAAAACGAAGTTTCTATTCTCTTCCAACTCTTCCCCAACTTCTCACCTCAGAGAAGGCGTAACCAGAGGTTCCGGGGAGACAGGGTCTTACCAGATAAAGTCTCTGCAGTGGGAGCAGTAGGTGGGCTGCCGAAGGTAGGTGGCCATGAACTTGTGGCCGTTGACCTGGTGGACCCTCCGCCTGACGGCCCCCTGCCGCTTCCTGGGCCGCATGCGCTCCCTGAACACGCGCTCTTCATTGTCTTTAGGGGCTGGAAGGGGACAAGGGCAGGGAAGACGACAGGTCAGTGAGCACACCTTGAAAGAGGCCTCCCCCCACCGCAGGCGCCCGGAGCGGGAGGCGCGGGGGCAGCGCTCCCTGGCTCAGGGACTCCGGGGTCTGAGCCTCGGACCCAGCAGGGCGCACCCTGCGAGGCAGGAAGGCTCCGATCGTGCCTCTGTTTCCCGCAGCGGCAGCACCCGCCAAAGCCATCGCAGTCCCAGTCCTGCTCCAGCTGTGGCTGCTCCATTGCCCTGAGGACCGGCTGCACATCGCAAGGGTGTGGGATCAGAAGGCTCAAGGTTCACATTTTATCGCAGCTTCTGAGCAGCGTGGCCTTACACAGCCGGGGTGGCCTTGCCCGGAGCCTCCGAGGGCCTGGCCCTCTGTAAATGGGGATGGCAGTGCTGACATCACAGGGTGCCGAGGAGTCTGCACCCAGCTGCCTGGCTCAGAGAAGCAGCTGCCTAATAAACCTGGCTGTTCGTCCTTCCCCCCTTCCTGAGTAGGACAACCAGGAACCTTTTCCTGGAGGCCAAAAGGAGAGGGAGACACAACACGGAGAAAGTAGTTTTCCAGAAGGTTCAAGAGCCACCACTGTGGACTTTAAGACCTCACTGAAGACGGAAGGACTGTCCCCACTGCTTCCTTCCCTCCACATCAGAGGTTGTCCCAGGCCTAGAAAAGCCCTGCAAGGGGGCTAATAAACGACAACAGAAATAATAATAATGATTGCTATGGAATGAACGTATGTGTCCCCCCACACACACACCACCCGGTCCCATTCACATATTGATGTACTACCTGCCAATGTGACAGTGGTCATGACAGTGGGGTTCCCAGGATGGGGTTAGTGCTCTTATAGGAAGAAGTAGCGATCTGAGCTCACTCACTAACTTATGAGCACCCAGTGAGAAGGCTGGTGTCTACAAGGCAGGAAGAGGGCCCTCATCTAATGGTTGGCATCTTGATCTCAGACTTTCAGCCTCCAAAACTATGAGAAAGAAATTTCCGCTGTTGAAATCAGTTATTTTGTTATGGCAGCCCATGCGGACTAACACAATGAGAATGATGGCTAATGCTTCCCAAGGGCTTAGTCTGTGCCGGGTGCCCACTGAATCCTTACAACCTTCATGCAGGGTACTGATGTATCCCCACTTCACAGATGTGCAAACTGAGGCTAGAGAGCTTATGTAACCTGTCTCTGGTAACACAGCTACTAAGTGGTGGAACCCAGATTCTAACCCAGAGGGCGGAGGGAGAAGCCAACATTACACTGTCCACATGCTTTGGGGGACAGCTCACTCTCCTGACAGCAAGGCCTCAAAGCACTCATCTGAGGGGCTCTCATAATGTAAGAGTTGAGCTGCCTCTGGCTTCCTGGAGGGCAGGGGAGGCAGGCCCTGGCTCTCCTGCCTGGTTCCCAGAGCTACTGCAGGCCCAGGAAGGTGGCCTGCATGGCACTGCTTAAAGTGCACTGGGAAGGCTCGACCCACACCCGGTGCACCTCCCCAGAACCCCGACACCCGACATGCCACCATGACAGTGTCAGTCTTGGGGGGAAGGAACATGGTTCCTCCTAGACCTTTTTGGAAATATGGTTCCCTGCCCTTGGGCACCTGGGTGAGCCAAAATAGCTGTAGAATCTGAGGGCAGTCTGTCAGCATGGACAAGGCAGGTAGGGGTGGAGGGTCAAGGAGGAGAGGCAAGAATGGGGAGCACATGCCCAGTGTTGGCTTTTGGGGGGGGGGAAGCAGCCTCCAAGCAAAAAGGCTGAGCTGCTGATCCTCAGGACAGATGACGCAGATGGGCGTCTGCCCGCAGCCCCTCAGCTTCCCCTCCTCGAGCTTGCCTGAGTCCCCTTTTTAACTGGCGCTTATTTTTTCAAAATGTCTCTGACATGGAGAGAGATGGAATATGGAAAGCCTACCTCCTACCCTGAGGCAGCCAATGACCACAACCCAGCCGACCAGGTCCTCACGGAAGTGTCCTTGCTCTGTTTTAACACAGAGACATGTGCACACACAGAGAAATCTGGCCATGGACATCCAATTGTGCAATTACAGGTGACTTTCATTTCTGCTCCCTCCTTTCACTATATTCAGAATATTTTACCATTTTTAGATGCAGGAAAAAAAATGGTAATTTAAAAAAAATACATCTCTCCAGTATCCCTTACCTGCTACAAAGCTGATCTACAAAAACCCCAGGCCCAGGCTGCCAAGGCCAGAGGATGCACATTCAACTGCTTTCACCAGATTACCATGGATCACATTTAAACAGTAAGCCAGACCCCTCATGCATTTCAGGTGCAATCTGGTTTGCAAATCCTTCAAATTGACTAGTCATTTTGATCCTGGAAAGTTGTATTTTCAGATAAACTGCTGAAGAGTCCAATCTAGTTTTCTCAAAGGAGCCCTGCTAGAACCAGGGTTACAGGTGTCCCCGAGGGTCTCTTTCTCAATTTTTTACAGAAATGACCAGAAATCAAATCAAAGGTCTAAACTCCATTTATTTTAATATGTTAAATATAGCAACCCAATAATTAACTTGCTGACTTTTAAAGACCTCTCAGGGGGCACCTGGGTAGCTCAGTGGTTGAGTGTCTGCCTTTGGCTCAGGTCATGATCCCAGGATCTGGGATTGAGTCCCATATCAGGTCCCTGCAGGGAGCCTGCTTCTCCGTCTGCCTGTGTCTCTGCCTCTCTCTGTGTCTCTCGTGAATAAATAAATGTTAAAAAGGGAGGAAGGAAGGGAGGAAGGAAGTAAGCAAGCTTGCTCTCGGTAGTGTGCTCTCAACACCTGGAGAGAAGCTGCTTACCACCTGTGAGCAGTGAGGGGTGGGTCCTGGGAGCAGGTTAGACAGAGAGCCAAGAATAACTTCCCATAAGTCAGGTCTGATTATCTGACTGAACTTCCCCAACCTTTCTGTGTCTCCTGCCCTGGAGCACACACACACTGCCTTTTGAGATTCTATATCAAAGATATAGGAAAACAGAAGGCTACAGGAGAAGGAAACACATGTAAACCTCATGTTGCCCATGGGGACCTCCCTGCCCTGCATGTGCCAAGCAGCAGGACAGGTGAGAGGAGAAAGGGAATGGGGCCCCCAGTTGGTGAAAATACTCCCATCCCCCATTTCTCAGGACATGGGAGCCAAGGGTCCCTCAGGCCCACAGAACCTCCCTCCTGGGCCTGGAGTCACCAGCAGAAACCGATCCCTTCAGCACTTCCTGCTGCTGTCAAGGGTCTCCATTAAAATCCTATTCCTGTAGGGTAATGTATCATGCGTATGTATGTATGTGTGAGTCTATGGTGTGAATATGACAGATTTATAAATGTATACAGGTGTGGATATAAAAATCAACACAGTATATATTAAACATATTAAGAAAAATTTCTATAATTTTTATACTTACATAATATAGGCTAATGTATCATTACATTTATATCATGAATATAACAGTATAATTATAATATAATTAATATTATAGCATGATCATGTTATAATATTATTTATAATGTACGATAGGATACAAACATATGTAGCTTGACTAAACCATTTGAGGGCTGCACACACAGCGACACCTTACCCTGAAGTATATCAGCCTTCATCTCCTAAGAACAAAGCTCTCCTCCTACATAACCACAATTATCAGAGTTAAGAAATGTAACATTGATATAATATTATCTAATATAAAGTTCATATTCAAATTACTCCAACTGTCCCCAAATGCCCTTTACAGTTGTGGTAGCTTTGAGTTTTTTCAGAAGCTACTTAGAGCCCCTGCTTTGCATTTAGTTGCCATATCTCTTTAGCCTTCTCAGTCTAGAACAGCTTTCTTGTTTCCTTTTTATGATACATTTATGAAGAGCCTAGGATGTTGTCTTATGGAATGTTCCACAATCTGGATTTGTCTCCTTCCCCCTGATTAGTTTCAAGTTAAATACCAAGAATACCACTGAGGTCTGTGTATCAACAAATCCAAATATATCCATTAAGATCCCTCGAGATAACTGTGTAAATGACATGAACGTAAAATTTATAGGAGAATTATAAAATATTCACTCTTATTAGGAATTTTTAAAATGCAAAGAACAGCTGGTTTTTACCATCGACTTACCATTTCTTACCCAATAAAGAAAAGTTTATTTTAAAATGGTATGATCCATATTATACATATGCAATGGGACATAACATTTCCAGAAGCAGTATTATAAGAGCAAACATCACAAAAAAGAGTCAGATCCTTTAATTTGGGATTCTGTCTAAATCAATAAACAGAAACTAAAAACTATATAATTATAACTGATATATGTTCCCCCGTTGCATACCTGTTTTAGCAAAGTAACTGGACTAACATAAAAAGAAGGGTCTAACCAATTATATTACATTTCTAGCAAGTTAAAAATGGTGAGCTAAGACCACATAGGAACATGGGGAAATGATAGGAGATGGTAAAAACAGAACGCACAAGAACACAAAACTGTGTAAGACACACTTGCAGATTGAAGGTAACATAAAAGAATCACGCGATGCTCTTGTAGGATGATGGGTTTATGGATTGTCCGTACATGGAAAACAATGTTCTCTGATGCTCTTTAGTGACTTTTAAAAGCGGTTCTCTAAGCTGGGGAAGTGGAAGGCTAACTTGGCATGAGCGAGGAGAGGGTACTGGACGTTGCAGTGGAGAGGGGGACAGGCCAAATGTCATCAGCTTCACAGCTGCCAGTGCTTCTGAACTGAGGGAAGAGCTACCCCGACCTGCCCCCTACGCCCACACCGAAGGATGCTCACTGCTGTCACTGGTGTGACCCTTCATTTGCAGCAGCTCTCAGAGGCGAAACTCAGGCTGGCTTTCCTCTCAGAGGGTCCATCTGGCCCGTTCCAGATCCTTTGTATTATGGGTACACCTGCCACGCAGCAGAAGGGAGAGACCAACTAAAAGCTGGGTAACTTTAGTGAAACTCTCTGTGGAAATGAAGATCTGTCAGATATAATGACAAGAGTTCACGAGGGCATAAAATGAAGCAGGGATGTCCTCTGGAGCAACTGTGAGATCCTCTGTTACCTCAGCCCCCAACAACATTCCAGGCATGTTTCCTGCTTGGTTCGATTAGTCTGTCAACTTCAAGCTCCTGGGACCTTTCACACAATGAGTATCTAGTAGCCCCGATGCTCAGAAGAATCTACGGCAGGTTGCAGGCAGGTGGCGGAAGCAGCAGAAAGAGCCCACACCTTGGAGTCATGACTCTGGTGAAGCAGCCTCATCTGGCTCCTCTCCCCTGGGCTCCGACCTCCCCATTTCAGCCAGAGGAACTCTCTCAGACACAGGGAGAGCCAGCTCCTGGCACCACACCGTATGCCAACCTTCCCTGGCCAGTCTGATCACTGAAGGCCTCACTGATGCGCCATCTCCTCCCTCCCCACACCTCATCTCCTCCTGCACGATAAGGGAGCCGACCTACCAGGACTGAACACCATCCCCTACGTGAAAGGGCCTACACCCTTAACCTCCATACTCTCAGGATTCTCTTTAAGAAGACCTGGCAGGCCCCGACTTAGGAACTCCTGCATGCCAGCACTTCCTTCCACGGTATGTGTAGCAAGAACTGCCAAACCCAAGGATCGATCCTGCCCAACCCCCTGGCCCAGATGCCTGGACCAGACTGACGACCAGTATGCATGCCCAGCAGCCTCTGGGTACCACTGTCATTCCTCACCACAGGACAGGCAGCTACCCTTCACGTTCAGGGCACACAGGGGTCTTTGCCACAAGCAAATATGCCGTGGGGTTGTCTTTATTTTTTTCTGACTTCTCTCTTTCGATCTTTTTCGGCCAGTATGGCTGAACTAGGCATTAGGAGACCAGATAACTGTTGCCTTTGCCCCACTCTTGCTTGATGTCCTAGACCAATTCATTTAATCTCTTTGGGCTTCTGCTTTTCTATCTATCAAGAGAGGGTAATGCAATGGCTCCGCCTAAACCCCAAGCTGGTACGCACCTTTCTCTTTCTTCCTGGTGCCAACACAACCTGAGGAGTGAAACAGCCTCACTCCCTGCCCTGCAAAACCTGCATTGACACCCCCTAATTGCTTTACCCTGCGGGGGCCGCGCTGCCTCCAGATGTTCCACACCTGCCACTGTGAATAAAAGAGAGTCAGCATTCTCTCTCCGCACCCCATCCATTAGGGGCTTTAGAAAAACGACTCCTTCTTCATACTTGGCAAGCTGCCAGGAAGATTGGGTTGGGCAAGGAATACTGACTCAGTTCGAGGACAAAAGCAGTAAGAAACAGAACTGGTTTGAGAAAAGGCTGGGGACCTCCTCGGAAGGCTTTTCTTAGAACCCAAGCAAAGAATGAATCCAGTCCTCAAAGGCAGGTTATTTCACAACACAAAGCAATTCATCCACCCTGGTATTTTGTTTTGTCTTTTGGTCTAAGGAACTGTCAAACCTGAGATTTTTCAGGAGCTGAAAAATAATAGCTACAATTTATGGGGCCCCCGCCATGTGCTGGGTACCATCCTAAGTACCTTACATCTATGAAATACTATTCTGTGCACATGAGGTACCATTACATATACATGAGGCGCTGTTTCATACCCACGAGGAGCTATCACATATCCACGAGGTGCTATCATATACATGTGAGGTATTATTTCATATACACGAGATATGTAAGCAACTTACATACATCATCTAATACCATGGAGTGGTACTATTCTTGACTTCAAAGAAACCAAGCCTTCAAGAGATCTAAATAATTTGTTGAAGGTCATACAGCTAACAAACAGTAAATGTCAGTTCAGGAACTCCCACCCTGGCCCATTCAGTCATGCCTCCTGAGGATGGGAGAACAGCCTGGGCCCCATTTGTACCCGACTGTATGGAAGTCAATGACTGTTTCTCCCCGCCCACCTCTTCACACATCCACCTCTGCTCTCATCTAGAGACTTGGAAATGGGACTGATTAGCTCATGATACACCCACAGGATGGAATTTAATGCTGTGGTTTTTAAAAAAGTAGATATGCTAAGTCCCCCAAGAAATAAATAAGAAAACGAAGAAAGGGGTATATAGTATGTATATAAAATGAGAAAGAGAAGAGGATAAATATATTCAAATACACACTGAAAATTTCTGAAGGGTATATGATAAACTGTCCATCTAAAAACATTTACTCTGTAGATACTGGATGCCAGGTACTGTTGTGGGCACAGACTCCATACCACAAAGGGATGGGCAATGGCCACTCTCTCAATTATTGTTCCCTGGTCCTTGAGAGGTCTCCACCAACAAAGCAAAGAATTACCATGATATTCCAGACAACGGTGGCTATGGCTTGGCGGGGAAGCTCCTAATAGAAGCTAGATGGAACCTTTGCCACCCCATCTCTGGGGAGTTAATTTTTCCCTCTCAATAGTTCTCTGGCTTGACTTTATGGACTTTCTGATGAAAAAAAATGCAAGATAAATGGAAGGAAAACAAAACCAAAAAAAAAAAAAAAAAACCAACCCCTCAAAACTATGCTTTTATTTTCAGTGCCATGCCTTTTATTTTTATTTGCCATGAGGAAAATAGGTTATATTTTCAAGTAGAATAAATAAATTCTTCATGACAGGAGTTTTAAATACGAAGTAAATATTTATGTGATGCCAAAGAATACGTTCTACATGCTGTACTCACACAATAAAGAAAATCCTGTTCAAAACAGGAAAGAGGAAACGGCAATTAATTCCCCAGGAGAGATTATTCCACGCTATCTATGTCTTCCCAGAGAGTCACACAAGGAGAATCGGAGATGTCTGAGGGCTGAGGCTTGCAGTTGTCTGCATGTTTTATTCTGTGTGGAATCTAATCAGGAGAGCACTGGAGGCATTTCAAGATTAGCATCTCAAACTTAATAGAAACTGTTTTCTTCTTTCTCTTCTGCACTTTCGGAAGGAGCTGGTCTGTCTTCATGGCAGAGCTTGTACTCTATCCACTTAATAAAATAAAACTTAAGTTACTTTGTGCTTTGTAGGAAGAAAACATGAAAGAATCAGCCACTGATAGGATAGGGAGAGTGGCATAGTATAAAGTGAGGGGAGATATGGTCAGTGGGATGGTGGTCACTGAGGGGGAGGCCCAGGGAGAAAGGGCCGGGCAACCTCCCAACTCTGTGTTGTGATGCAGGGCACACTCGTGAACACAGAGAACCACCGGACAACAGCGATTTCACTTAAGCAGGAAATATGCTTGCCTCCTGCCCTGCTGCATGCATTCATTCATTCGTTCACTCATTCATTCCCTCTCTCCCTCCTCCATCCATTCAAAATATTGGGGTTACTTTACTGCATGCCTCTGGTACCCAGGAAAAGTCACTACTTGCCAGGAGGAAACCACAGACCAAAACCCTCCAGGCAGACCTGCTAAAAACTCAAAGAACATTCCCAGCCTAGGAAATCAGCCAAGTGGGGCACCAGCCAAGGGTGGGGTGAGAGTCCCCGCAGGGCCCAGTGATGGTCCTGTGATTCAGATCACAGGAAACAGAGCTGTCGCTGCATTCCTGGGCACCTGAGCCCTCACGGAGCTCATGTCAATGAGGCTGGGTGCTGTCCACTGTCCGTGTTTCCAAGATACTGTGTGAGAAAGGCCTGTGGGAGAATGGTGGCAGCAGTCTAGGCAGGGCGTCTGTCCATGCCCAGGTGCTAGTTGGTCATCGTGGGGCCGGTGGGGGTTGGGGATCAGTGCCAAGTGGAGGTTGGCATCCCTCTTCCAAATATGTAACAAGCCGCCTCTGCCACAGGGACCCAAGCCAAAAATGCTATGGGGTCATCTATGGAAAAGCCCACGTCCACCCAGTGCTGTTGATACGAGCCCTTCAGTGTCATCCAGTCCGCGGCACGCAGAGCTCAGGAAGGTTCAAGCACAGCGAGCTACAAACCATAAATTCTAGTGCCCAAGTGGTGCCTCACTACCGCATCCTGGGCACCACAGAGCTTCTCGAAGGTGCCTACAGTGCCTCCAAGAATACCACAGGGAACTAACTCTGCTTTCCTCCAGCTGCCTTGGGAAGGCAGCTTTAAGCACTCATAAAGTTCACGAGAGAAGCCACGTCCCGTCCCGGAGTGATCTGGAGCCCCGGACAGGGTTCCCACGAAGTGGGTCAGGTACGTCTGTCTTATCACACTACGTGGGAGAGGAGGAGTTTCGGGAACTACCAGACGAAAAGGAGACAAGAAAAGGCAGTGAAAGAATGATAAGAGAAGGAGCAGGAGCAAGAAAGACGGCTGTGAAGTCACAAAGTCCAGGTTGATAATGGGCCAAATTAAGCTCATGCCTCCCTCCCCAGGAAGTAGACGGATGTGTTGTTAGTACACCCTACCCTCTTTGGTCCTTTGGACCGTGCTGACCAAGACGTGAGCTCGCCTTCCTCCCACCCTCCCTCCTGGGAGCCCAGGGCAGGGAGCTGGGGGCTGCACCGTTCTTAGGAAGCATAACACAGGTGAACAAGCCCCAAGCCTTTCTAGAGAAACAGCTATAACGGCCCTAGCTCTTGCAGAACTTGGATCCCCCCTGCCTTCAGAAAACCTGCTTCAACTTGTTCTATCAGTTTCATGTTCCATTGAGACTGTGACCAAAACTCTGTACATGAAGAGAGGGAGGAACAGGTCAAAGCAATAATGCCTTTATGAACTGAAAACATCCCATAATCCAACCCATGCTCTTTCGAGTTGTGTGCTTGCGCCTCTCTCTCTCACACACACACACACACACACACACACACACTCACACATGCACACACAGTGCGTCTCTCAAGCCCAGCTCCTGGGTACTCACTCTCCCCAACCAGGGGACACGGCAGCCCAGGAAAACAAATGCTCAGTTCCTGATTCTCAGGGCCTTGGAAACTCCTGTCTCCCCTCGAGCTGTCTCCCCTAGTGATACAGGAATGTTGGAGAAACAACAGTCACTATTTTGAGGGGAAAACATGGTTTTTTAATAACTCTGCAAAACAACAGAGACATTCATGGAAGTTTGGGCCTCCTATCTACAAACTCCCATACAGAGAAAACAAAAACCACCAAGAAGAAAGAAGAAGGTGGGGGGTATGTTCTTTTTCCCAGTTTATTGAACATAAAATATTTTGAGGCCACAGATGCTGAAGGGAGCTCTAGTCAGCTCAGGTCTTCGTGCTGATGAAGTACAAGTGAAGATCAAATTCTCCAAGTAAAAGGGGTACCTGGGGGCCTCTGTGGTTGAATGTTTGCCTTCAGCTCAGGGTGTGATCTCAGGGTCCTGGAATCGAGTCCTGCGTCTGCCTAGGTCTCTCTCTCTCTCTCTCTCTCTCTCTCTCTCTCTCATGAATAAATAAAATCTTTAATAAACAAAAAATAAATTTTCCAAGGAAGCAAGTTATCTGTGTCTGGAGGCAGATATTATTGGCCACAGGCTCTGTCTTGAATCTCAGCAACTTCTTAACGTAATATAGTCTTGGTCACCAAAGCGCTGAGGAAGAAGTGGTTACCGCTCAGTGTCGTCCAACCTCTCTCCTACAAACATAGCTCTCTGTCCCATTCCTTAGTACTGCAGGGCAGCCCCAGAGTTGCATCTTCACTTGCGGAAGGTGGCACTTTCTTAATCTGGAAATCTTACAAAGCAGGCATGTGCCTGCTCTTCCAGTGGGTCCTGGTTTAGCAGTAGCTGAAACTTTGCAGCAAGAGTTAAGCTGAGGTTAAGGTCTATCATACAGTTTTAAGAGTCAAGAACTGGTGGTGATGGCTTAGTACTGCCCCTGGCCAAAGCACATCTCCACCACATCCCTGCAATGCTAGTGAGTCTGGCTATCCCTTATTAGGTGATGAGATGCCAAACAGAAGAGAACTGAGATGCATCTAGAAGAAGTAAAAAGAAATGTGGGCAGCCCGGGTGGCTCAGCGGTTTAGCGCCACCTGCAGCCCAGGGTGTGATCCTGGAGTCTCAGGATCGAGTTCCACATCGGGCTCCCTGCATGGAGCTTGCTTTTCCCTCCGCCTGTGTCTCTGCCTCTCTCTCTCTCCCTCTGTGTGTCTCTCTCATGAATAAAATCTTTTTTTAAAAAAATGTCAGTTTCTGGTAGAAATAAGAAAGGGCTGGATAAGAGGTATGATGGGCAATCTCCAAGATGGACCTCAGTGATCCCTGCCTCCTGAGATTAACATCAGTATGTAGCCCCCTCCTACAATGAATAGAGATGATCTGCTGGCTTGTATGACCAAAAAAGGTTTTGCAGAGTGTGTTATCTGAGGCTAGATCATAAAAGACATTGCAGTTTCCACCTTGTTCTCTCTTGGATCACTCACTCTGAGGAAAGCCAGCTGCCATGTCAACAAGACATCCAAGAAACCATATGGCCGGATCCATTTGGTGGAAAATGGAGGCCTCTTGTCTGCAGTCAACACTGATTTGTGAGCCATGGGAGTTGGCCACGTTGGAAGCAGATCCTCCAGCCTCAGCTGGGCCTTCAGCTGAACACAGCTTTGGCCAACATCCCATGCAACCTCATGAGAGACCATGGGCCAGACCTATCTAAGCTCCTCCTGAATCCCTGGCCCTTAGAAATTGTAGGGGATAACACATGTCCATTATTGTCTCAAGCTGCTAAATTTGTGGTAATTTATTACACATCAATAGATATCTAATTCAAGAGGTAAAAGATAAATAAAGCCAAGTAGGAGCGAAGTAGGGTAAACATTAAAAGGGATATTTACCTGTGAGAATTGTTCATTCACTCAAACAGTATTTACCACAGGCCTCCTAGGTGCTAGGTACTGTGTCTATACTTTGTGTTACACAAGTAGCCTGCCTGTGGATAGAGAGAGCAGAAGAATAAGTGCTAACAGGACACATTATAGCAGATCACTATCATACGGATCCCAGAGTCTCTGTAAAACTGAGCTTCGAGGACCTGCCTCTGGGAAGCCAGGAATTCAGAGATATTACTTGCTGTCCTAAAAACCAAAATTCTCCTTGTGGCTTTCAACTGTACTGAGTGAGCTTTATCCCCCAAGCTTGAGGCTTTGAACCCTGTTAAAACTTAGGTCCTCCAGGAGGGCCCTTATGAGTTTAGTATGTGACTCTCAGATGCTACTGGGAGATGTCAAGTGGGGAAAGGAGGACATTGTGGGGCATGAATGATAGTAGGATCTGCACAGAACGACGGCAGGAGATCAGTTTTGGAAAGTTTACCTCCAAGGCTGGTGGGTGCTTGGCACATCTAAAGCAAAATATGAAATCCAGTAAAAAGAGAAAGTCTAAGAATCATGATGAGCACCGTGTAGTATATAGAATTGTAGAAGCATTCATTATATTGCACACTTGAAACTAATATAACACTGTGGTTAATTATACCTGAATTGAAAAACAAATTAAAAAAATAATAATAGATACCATTTACTGCACAGTAACTTCTCAAAAGGATCCTTCAGGATTGGTATTATTAGCTAACACTCTACAAATGAGGGGCTGAGAAAATCTAAGTGACTCACCCAAGGGTATGTGGTTATTACATGGTAGAGCCTGATTTTGTACCTAGGTCTTGGGTCCCAAAGTTCATGGTTTCCCCTCCATACCACGCATATTAAAGGACATGAAATGGACATCTCCCCACTCCTTGCCATTTTTCATCACATATGGGAACTGGGAAAAACAAGAAAATTTGAGCATGCTGTTCATATTTCTCTAACAGGTGGTTCATGGTTGTTGGTTTTTTTTTTTTTAATGAACTTTCCTTCTCAAATGCTGTAAATGGAAAAAAAAAAAACTATGTGAAAGATTATTAGCAGATTGGAAAGGGAGAGGCCAATTTCTTTCAAGTGAACATGGAGTTTGATGAGAAGTTCCGAACGTTGTTTTGGAAACCAGACCGCTGCCAAAGTAACAGAATATGCAAACTCACAAAGACAACTCACTTTCCTATCACAATACACATGCCAGAGAGGAGCACAAAGGACTGGCAGAAGGACCCAGAGCCCCCACTTTCAACCCACTTGTGCTGATTCCAGTTGTGTCATACAGAATTTTGAAAAGCAGGTGGTCACGTGAGGCATGATGCAGGAACACATATAATCACCACACCGGCAACAACTTTCTGGAACAGAAGGTTTATATTTGCTCAAACCAAGCAAGGAAGAAAGTTTCAGCTCGAAGTGTTCCCCGGGCCTGATCCAAGCCATCCTGTGTCCAGCATAGAGAAAAAGTCTATTCTCTTCCCCAGGGTGGTCCCTTCCTCAATCTTGAGGCTACAAACACGGAAATTTAATCCTGCCAGGTTTTGGTTTTAGGGTTTTTTTTTTTTTTTCGGTTGTTTAAATAAAAATTATCCTTTCTTTCCAAACACAGCTGTTAACAAAGGCCCAGTTCAAATCTACAACTGGAAATTAAAAGTGAGAGGTTAAAATATTGTGTGTGTTGAAGGTAGAGCTACAATGAAGATATGACGTTGTATCTTTTGCTCTTTTAAAGCATTTTCCTGAGGGGGGGAAAAAAGGCTTGCAGGGTTGAAGAAGGCACCCTTCCCTTACTCTGGAACTGCCCTGGCCTCTGTGGCAAGCAGCCGGCTCCAAACCATCTGTTGAAAGGACAGCTTTTCCTGCATCTCCTGCGGGAACAGGGGAAGAGTAGGGCCACAATCTTCCTCTTGCAGCCCGGGAAGCCTGAGGCCCTTTAAAAGCTTGCACAATAGTCTCCCCTCCTTATTTGCAGTCAGGAAAACCCCATCGGATTTCTGGGTGGGGAGGACCTGAAACTTGCCACTCACTGAGCCGAAGAACTTCCCATTGACTGCCAACCTATTAACCTGAAATGCATACCCATTAGGTCCCGGACTTGGCTCTATTTGAAGTTCATGTCTTGCTTGGAAACCTTTCTAGATATCAGAAATGCCCTCTTATTCCTTAAAGGGAAATCTCATTTCCTGTTGGGAGTGTGATGGCCACAGGAGCTCAGAAAAATGTTTTCGAGGCTGGAAGGGGAAAAAAGAATCTCTTTCAGATAGGCCATGGCCACAGTGTCTAATCATATCTGAATTAGAACCTAGACACAGAAGAACCTAGATTAAGCCTGTTAACATAATCCTTATCATTTTCTTCGAAATGATGTAAATTCTGAGGTCTTCACCTCCTTAAAACAATGTTTCTCAAAGGTCAGCATGCATCAGAATTCCTGGGAGGGCTTCTTTAAACACACACTGCTAGACACCATCCCTGGACTTTCTAATTCGAAAGGTGTGGGGAGGGCCTGAGAATTTCATTTCTAGCAAGTTCACAGGTGCAGCTATTGCTGCTGGTCTGGGACCACATTTTAAGAACTGTCTAGACCACAACAGCCACCTTATCTGAATCACCTATAAGTGCTACACCTATTTATTCAAAACAAGTTAGGGCCCTAGCTGAGAATGTGGAAAACTAGAAAAACCATCACTCCCAACACTGCAACCAAAAACAGAACAAGGGAACAGAACTGAGTCCAGACAGGAGTCCACACATAAATGGTCAGTTGATGTTCAACAAAGGTAGACAGTTCAAAGGAGAAACTATAGTCTTTCAACAAACAGCGCTGCTGGAACAGTTGGATATCTGTATGCAAAGAAATACAGACTCGCACCTTGCACCTTAGACAAAAATAACTCCTTATAACAAAAATAACAGATGATAGACAAAAAATGTAAAAACTATTAAATATCTGGAGGAAAACAGAGGAAAAAATCTTTGAGGCCTTGGGGTTAGGTAAATATTAGGACACCAAAAGCACAATTCACCAAAGACTGATAAATTGAACATCAAAATTAGTAACATTTGCTGTTCAAAGATATTGTTAAGAGACTGGAAAGGCAAGTCACCAACCTGGATAAAAATAACTGCAAATTGCATATATGGGAAAGCACTCAGGGCTAGAATATATAAAGAATTCTCAAAACTTGGTAATAAGGAAACAGCCCCACAAAAATTGTCCTAAGATTTTAATTCAATTAACATATAATGTATTCTGGGTTTCAGAGGGAGCTGTCCGTGACTCATCAGTCTTGTATAACACCCAGTGCTCATTACATCACGTGCCCTCCTTATTGTTCATCACCCAGTTACCCCATCGCCCCACCCCTCCAGCGACCCTTAAGAGTTTGTTTCCTATGATTAAGAGTCTCTTATGGTTTGTCTCCCTCTCTGATTTCATCTTATTTTTTCCTCTCCTCCCCCATGATCCTCTGTTTTGTTTCTTAAATTCCATATGAGTGAGATCACATAATCGTCCTACTCTAATTTATTTCACTTAGCATAATACCCTCTGGTTCTATTCTTGTTGTTGCAGATGGCAAGCTTTTTTTTTTTTTTTAATGGCTGAGTAGTAGTCCACTGTGTGTATGTCTTCTTGATCCATTCATCTACAAACAATCTAAGATTTGAAAGACACCACACCACAAAAGATACATGGATGGCAATTAAGTACATGAAAAGATGCCAAATATTCATTTTAGGAAGATAAAAATTAAAACCACGCTGAAAGCACTACATGCCTGTTAGAATGACATTAAAATAATGATAAGAAAATAAAACTTGAGAAATACCAAGTGCTAACGATGATGGAAAGTAATTGGAATTTTCATACACTGCTGGAGACAAAACGGTTTCACCACCTGGGGAAACAGTTCAGTTTCTTATAAAATCAAATACACACTTACTACACACAATCGAAAAATCTCATTTCCAGGTATTTACTCACATAAAAAGGGACAGTCATGCAAAAATCTATATGTGAATATCTCCAGCAGCTTTATCAGTAGTCCTCAAACACCGGACACAATCCAAAGGTCCCTCACCTGGGGGATGAATAAACAAATTGGCGGACATCCACGCAACAGAGGTCTACTCAGCACCAAGGAGGAACATATCCCTGATACAATCAGCAACACAGACAACCCTCAAACGCACCCTGCTAAATGAAAAAGCCAAGTTCAAAAGGCTACATACTGTACAATTCTACCCAAGTGATGTTCTGGAAAAGACAAAACTGTAGGCACTGGAAAGGGATCAGTGGTTTCTCCCTGCATGTCACACGTCTTTAATGTGGTGCACTGTGAAAGGGAAAGATAAATGGGAGAATTTGGGGGTGTTGGAGCTCTTCTCTATCTTGATCGTGGTAGTGGCTACAGGACTACACGTATTTGTGAAAACTGGCAGAAATGTATGCTAAAACAGGGGAATTCGACGGTCCATAAATATTCTCTGGGAAAAAAAAATTTTTAAGAAGAGAAAAAAAAGTAATTAGGGAGGACCTACCATATCCCCAGCCCTGTGTCAAGAGTCAGTACAGGTACAGAGAACCGCCCTGAGGACAGTTTAGAAAGAACATCTGCGACAGCATTTAAAGAAGCCTGCCAACTGAGGACTCGGTAGGCAGGAGAGATTGTAAACACTCGTCCAGGGAGAGCTGGGCCACCTGGCACAAAGCAGGTCCCCTTCACCTTCTGGGTCCACCTTGAACCTGAAAGCTTTTGTTCTTCTCCTGCTCTTACCAGCCTAACGAGGTCCATCCCGACTGCTCCTCACACAAGTCACACTTTTCCTCCCTGCCCTCCTTTCCAGGCCAGGGTTCCCTCTCCCCTCTCCCCCATCTAAAGCTTTCCCATCCTGTAAGACCTAAAACCTCCACAAAAGCTTTCTTTCCTGGAGCAGTCCACTGGGATCTCCTCTTCTCTGAACCACCATAGCTATTCAGTCTGACAGTTATTCACTAAACATTTAATTATACACCTTCTGAGCGCTCGATGTGGTGTTCATAATTGTTTCCTCAGCTCCTCGCCTGGATTACTTTAGGAAAAGCAGCAGCCCTTCAGACTTCCAAAGTCTCCCCAACCTCACCTCTAACACGCCCATTGCTTAGTTCCAACCATCAATGAATGAAACACCAAAGTACTGACAATAGTAAGAGAATTAATCTGGTATTAAACACATGGCAACTCATCTGCTTACAGCTCAAACTATTTGTGAGCTGCTTCTTCACACACCGGGTGATTAAAATGTCACAAGACAAAATCCATCCCGGTTTATAGACAATTTCATAACCCCTAAAGGACCCACAATCGTGCAGCAAGTAAATGCATCTTTTGATATGTGATTGCTCCCATGTATTAGATTCCTTTCATGATAGCACATACAAATGAGGGTTATTTTCCTTTCAAAAAAAAAAATAAATTCTACACATTTCTTTTTTCCTTTAGCACTCCTTGACTAAGTATCTTGAGTTCATACGCTCCCTCTACGGATGTTTCCTATTTTCATGCATGCTTATGTTTATATTAGGCCAATTTAATTAGTCTTTTAATCTAGCAGAACAGCGATGCAAGGATATCATGCTGGGTTACTGCCATCATATTCGGAGTCTCATATTACATTTCATTATTTGCTCTTTGGTTATTCTATGGTAAAGAATAAATACCAAGTGCAGTATTGATAAGGAATTACTTGATCACAAGGAAATTGTTGTTTCTTCAGAAATTTTCTAACCAGCATTTAAACTCTGAACTCTGATGAGCTTTAGTGATAAGGAAATTATCAGTCCTCTTCCTTTGGTTTGGATACACCGACCCTCTCTAATAAGATCACAGAGACATGGGTGTGAAGGAGTTGGGAACTGTTTCCTTCACTGGGGCCATACAAAGAGCCTGTACACCCCACGGCCCCCCCACCTTCAAAGTGAGAGGTGAGCCTTAAAAAGGCTTGGAAAGGTGAAGAGGACTTGTCCAAACTCATAATTCTGCCCAAGGCCAGTCCTTTCTAGGTATAGATTGCAGGTGTGAGTTTAGATATTATCTGCAGGTAGACAAAATAGCCATAAGAATGCTTCCATTCCAGTGGGTATAAAATAAAAACACTCAATCCCCAGAGGCGTGGTAAAGTACAGGTACCTGGGCCTCAAGCAACTTCATTCAGGAGGCCTGGGTGGAGCCTGAAAATCTGCATCTTTAACAAGCTCCCAGGTGACGCTCCTGCCCCTGGGCCCAGTAGTGAGGGAACTCCAAGCATCACTGGTTGCACTGGACATCTCTGGTCCCCTAGATCACCAGAATTCTAGATCACCAGAATTACTGGAGAATTCCACACACGAGGGACAGGAAATAGCTCCCAAAAAGAAGAGACTTTGATCTGTCTGCCATCTAAGCCACCCTCCTAACAGCAGCCCCCAGGGCCGCAGGGAGGGAGAGCTGGAGACCTTGCTCCTGAACAGGCCAGGTGCTCTGCATCTCAAGTCTCAGAAATCAGCTTCTAGGAGCAACTTAGGGAGCAGGGGTTGGGTGCTGGAGAAGGACACTGGCAGTGGAGGGATCAGAGAGCCTGTGGCTGTGAGAGGGACAAGGAAAAGAGCATCACTTAACAGGAGAACCCCGAATTCTCAGGCACCCTAAGCACCTGCTATGCAGAGAAGTAAGCCCAGCTCTGGAAAGGGGACTGTCGGGTGGCACATGGCTCCAGTGAAGAGGACTGGGGGCTGGACATCCTGCCTTCCTCCCTGAAGTCGCTGGTTTCTCCCATGGGCATTTGGGGTAACCACTTTGGAAGCCCAGGAGCCCTCCTTACAATCAGCTGCTTCAGATCTTTTCCCAGGAAGAGACCCTAGAGCCTTTTTCTCTGGGAAGATAAAGGGAGCTTTAAGATAGAGGGCTTGTCCTACCCTCGGAGGTTCCCATTTAAATTGCTGGGGGGATGCCCTGGGGTGGGGAGGGGAGGGTGATTTTCACCTGGGGCCAAAATTAGGAATCACTGGTGAATCAGATGGAGCTTCCTGGCCCAAAAGAGGTGTTTGTTCTGACGTTCCCTATCCTTCAAGGGGTGATGAGGGTATTTCCACAGTCAGAAGATGTTTTATTCCAAAACCCAAAGAAGCTATAACAAAAAAAAAAAAAAAGGCATTTAAATACGTCTCCTTTATTTCTCTTTAATAGGCACAGACGCTAGATGAGACCGCAGGGGAGGGGGGTGCAGCTCCTAAGCCTTAGGAAAACAGCTTTTGTGAATCCATTCACCTCCCTGAAAGCTTCCCCCCTTCTGTGCTTCACCCACATCAACTGGCAAATTAGGTTTAACAGGTACAAAAATAATTAGGACTAATATTGCATGACCCTAGCTCTCAACCCTGGCTGCACGTGAGACTCACTTGGAGAGTACCGAAAGATGCCAGTGCCTGGGGCCCACCCAGAGGACTGAATCACCATCTCTGGGGGTGAAAACTTGGCATGCTATTTCTTTCAAGCTCACCAGGGGATTCTAATGTACAGCCAGTGTTGAGAAGCACTAGCGGAAAGGGTGCGTGGCGGTGCAATTAAGAACCAGGAGAGGCTCTGCAGGGGCAGCAGCATGGACCACTCCAGTGGCTTCTGACTCCGCAGCTGCCCGTGACATTGAACAAATGTTTGGGTTCCATGTTTTGGGGGCATGACTCACAACTGGGTATTCCAGGGGAGGCAGTCCAAGGACAAGGGAGAGGAAGGAATGGGAACTGGCATTCAGGGAGCGGGAAGGAGAGAGGGAGGGAAGAGCAGAGAGACGATGTTCTATCCTAATTGAAAAGTGTATCAAAAGTGCTCTTGATTGGGAATCGGCTAACGGAGGATACAGTCTTGACTCTGACAGTAATCAGATGTAACCCCTACATAAGCCTTTTGGCTTGCCTTGGTCTCAGCTTCTCCAAAATTACATGGATGGAAGGCTGTGGATTTGCAAGTCCCTTCTGGTCCTGAAATTCTCCAGGTATGTTCCATCGAGATCACCTGAGTGTTAAATGGACGTTAGCCTGGACCCCATAGTGACAGGGAAGAGGAAGGAGCCTCAGAAGGGAGTCTCTTCCAGGTAATCTAACACAGCTGCTAAAGTCTGAGAGCAACTGGTCGAAGGTTATCCCAGAGCTATCAACTATTTAAGAAATGTGTTATCTCAATCACCACTCATTCATGTCAAAAAAGGCTTGAATGTCCTCTCCATGAAATTAGCATGTGCGTGTGCGTGTTAACCCAGCCTAATCCCATACTGCAATCTTTAGTGTTATTTGACTATACTGTGTTTGGTGTTGTTTATAAGCTCCTTGAAAGTAGAAACTGTCTAATAGAACCTTGGCACCGTGTGGCATGACTTAAGGCACCTTCAGTGTTCTTATTTTTCCTACAATTAAGTCGTGTTCCTGGAAAGCTGCATGTCAGTGGACTTCCCATCAATCATACCCAATTTCAAATATACATTAAATGCTATGTAAAGAAGCCCTGTGGTGAGTGCTTTTGACAAGTGACTACATTTTTGGGTAATGCTAATAATTATACCGTAATTCACGTTTGGTAAATCTAAATTTTAACATAGCAATTTAAATGTAAAATAGAGGGTTTTTTTTAATGTCCCCTTAATTGGAACCCTTAAAGGGTTCTGGGGGGATGTTATAATAAATTCTGCTATAATTCATGCTCCTTTCGCATACTTTCAGCAAAAGGAGGGTGTTTTATTGGTTTAAACTTCAGTGTGCTTCTGTGGTTAAGCCACTTACACACACAGAAAGGTGTTAACTTTCACAAGGCCTAGGAGCCTCAGGTGTGATGAAATGAGCGCCCTCACAGAGCTGGGGGCCCAGGTTTTTCTGCTTATCTCTGCCTTATTGTGAGCCCTTGGGACAGTCCCTTTCCTTTTCTGGGCTTCAGTTTGTTTATCTGTGTGATGGGAATATTGCACGAGGCGATTTCTGAAGTCCTTTCCAGCTCTGGCATCCTAAGATTTACAGTTTCTTGGAGAGTTTGGTTATCCGAGGCTGTCAAATTTTACAGCCCCACAACCACTCTAATAGTGTTTTGATCCAGCATGATGTAAACTCAAGGAATGAGATGTAGGAGACGAAGCCCACCGTGGGTGACTGTAGGTTGTGCACTGCACAACAGTAGTCAGCCTCTGCTACATCTGCCTCTGGCACAGGGCTGCCGGATGTGTTGGATGCTGTGTGGTCCAGCCTGGCCCTGGTGATAGCAGGGCCTTTAAACCTAAGGACAGCAAAGCAAAAATCTTGTGGTTAACATCAAAGTTTAGTCCTATGACAAAAGAGTTATCCTTCAGGAATCAAAGGAGGCGTGGCCCACGGGTGGAGATTAGGTATACATAGATATCCCGGAGTGTCAGCGAGGGAGTCAGGGTTAAGGGGGAATAATGGAAGCCCAAAGACTTACAAGGTAGATGAACATATCGGAGAGATGGCTGGGGGTGGAAACAACAGTCTACACGAAGCTGTTCCCTCATACCTGACTGCTTATCGGTCACCCAGGAAGCCGGTGCACCCACAGACCCCTGAACCCGTCCCCAGTCCTACTGGGGGAGGCTGGAATACCCATCATTTCGGTCTGTTCCTTGGGAACTGCGGTGCAGCCAGCAGAGTACCAGACAGCACCACCGTGTTTGAAGAGCTCTGGCTTAGAGTGATCGACCACCCATCGTTGGGTAGGGAGTAAGCTCTGGCAAGGGCTGGAACACACCTCGTGATCGTGACCAGGGACAGACAACACCAAGTGAAATGGAAGGACACCGTTTGGCACCTTCTGCCAGAATGGCCAAGTGAACGTGATCCCAGGCAGAAATGCTGGGGCCACCCAGCGGGCAAAGATAGGCCGAAGAACGGATCCATCTGGCAGTCTGAGGACATTTACGGAGGGGAGCCAAGGTCTCAGAGGTACTCAAGGAACACCAGTCCTCCCACACTCGCCTTCCAACTGCTCTTCCTCATCCCGGAGCACCTCTCCCCGTGAGCCAACAGGAGCATGACCTCGGGGCCTGGGCAGCCACCCCGCGGTACCATCTCTCTCTGCTCTCCGTGGGCCTCTGGCAATCTTCTTCACTGCATTTCTTATTAGACAAACACTTGACCCCAGGGCATCATCAAATCAGGCATCTGGTAGTCCCTGGAGAAACTGGAGCAGAGTCAAGAATAAACCCTGGTGATGACCTTGAAAGCTATTTTCTCCTCATCCAGCCAGAGTTACCCAATGCAAATGTGCTGTGACATCTTCATGAGCTGACCTCAGAATCACAAAGTGAGAAACCGAAAAAACGAACTCTGTGAGCAACTGTAATTCTGCTAGCAAATTTCAAGATAAAGCTTTCAGTAAGAAAATCAAATGTACTCATCTAAAGCCCAAAAATTGGTTAGTGTCCATTACTGGGTAAAAAAAAAAAAAAAAATTACCTGATCTAGAAAGCAGTGGTATGTTTTTATACCTATTATTAGAACTCAGCATTACATTTTGGTAAATATATTGATTTTATTAAAGGCCAAAAAAAAAAAAAAAAGAGAGAGAGAGAGAGACAGAGACAGAGACAGAGAGAAAAGCCACAAAATACTAAGCTGAAGATAGCTTCAGGCTTTGGTCAAAAATTTATTTTGCGGAAAACAACCTTTGCTACGTTCCCCAGGATGCCAATTAGGAACATACTCTCTGAGTATTATTTTAGGCAAATGTTTTACTTCATAAAAACATTTAGCTCAGGAAGAAATTAAAACCTGAATAGATCCATAACCTTTTAAAAGATCAATAATTCAAAAAAAAATCAGCACATTTCCAATTCAAATCCCGTAGGTTTTTCATGGAATTTAAGAAGTTGATTCTAAAATTCACAGAAGAAAAATGGCCAAAAACAGCAACAGCAACAACAAAGTTAACAAAAATAAAGAATGAGAGTGTGCTCTATCAGATGCCAAGATTTGTTTCATGGATTAAGCTATCAAAACAATGCATACGGGTGCAGGGACGGACAGATGGCCCAAAAGAATAGAACAGTGATCTGAAACAGGAGGATCAATGGATAAGAATATAGACTGATCACAACGCAATCGCAGGTCCACAGGTTGTTTAAACTGGGGGAAAAAAATAGAATTAGACCAGGTGTAAAAAGCAAAACACTGCAACTTTAAGAAGAAGTAGGAAAATAACTCTGTCATTTAGACAGGGAAAGACTTATTAAAACAGAATGCAAAAAGCACACCAAATATAACCCTATTAAAAAGCGGTACTGTGCAGAAGACACCATAAATAAATTACAATGACGAGCCACAGACACTGTGGGAAGATATTTGCAACATTCGGATTTGGTAGTCCGCTATCTATCAAAAACCCCTACCGTTAATAAGAACAAGACTGACTGTCAGGAAGAAAAATAAGCAAAGGATATGAATAGTTTCTTCCCAGGGGACATACGGTTAGCCAATAACCCTAGCAGGATCTTCCACCTTACAGTTATTCAGAGAAATAGAGACTAAAATAATAATGGCAGGCCCCCCGTTATACATCCTGGCTGGGCCAAAATTAAAATCTGGCATTACTAGATATTGGTGAGAGTGTAGAGAAATAAACTCTTACCTCCTGCCAGTAGGGGTGTAGGCGGATATAGGTTGAAGAACATGTAAGTAATAACTAAGCTGACGATGTGCACATTCCACAACCTGGCTGTTCTATATACTGCATATACTATATGCTAGAATATACTGCATATACTGCTAGAATATACCCAGAGCGCGACATACAAAGATGTTCACTGAAATAGTCTGTGGCAGTAAAAAAAACAAAAAAACTGAAGCCAACTTGAAGGCCCACCATGCGGCTAGATAAATACCATGATGTTGTCATACAAGGACTATCATTTAGTAGTTAAAATGGGTGCACCAGACGTCCTATAGCACCACATATACGACATGAAAACATAATGTTTCCTTAAAAAAATTACCAAAGAATGGTGTGTCTGGTTTCATACCATTTATATAAAATCAAATTCACAAAACATTAGGAACCTACACACACATTTGTAAAAAACAACAACCCTAAGAATGGGCTAAATACCATCTTCAGTCCAGTGGTTACCTCTGGATAGAGAGGAAGGACAGACATTCCTCTCCAAGGAGACTTCAACTGTATCTCATGTTTTAGTTCTTTAACAAAGCCAATGAGAGAGATTGGAAGCAAATGTTAAATTTTTATATTTGCTAACTAGGAGTAATTAGATTGCCACTAAGTTATTACTGCTTTTTCATTTGTTTGAAATAATTCTGACATCTGTAAAGGTTCTGTGTGTCTCCATGCCAAAGAGCATCTGGTTTGAATGTACCACATTAATATATAGAAAGGACTCAACTTCAGCCCACTGAGTTTGGAGATGGGACCCCTGAGCACCCATACGTGATTGTCTTGCACAGCACGACTTTACAACCGGTGCAATTTATAGATTAATTGTTCCCCACAGCTGTAGTTATTAGCCAATGTCTAACGTTTAGACAATTTATATGTGAGCAGCGTCAGAGCACAGTCTAGGGTAGGGGTGGGAGAGTGAGTTTTAGTACTATTCCAGGAGGACACTGCTGACCTCACACGTGCATTGTTCTCTGACTTCCTCCCGCTAAACTTCGTTGGGTAAAATAGGCTAGAAAAGACATCCACATTTCATTGCAAGAGACTTCATCGGATAGTTCAACTCCAAAAAAACAACTCTGAAGAATTTTTTTAGTTCTATACAAATACTGTCGATAGTAATACCCACCACCGCAACAAATCTGGAAAACTGAACACCTATTAGAAAATGAAGCAAACTATTAAACTGATAGTATACAAATGATGATTATAAAGGCTTTGTAACAAGATTAAGTGCTTGCTAAAAAGAGAAATGAAAACAGTACACTGTAACTATACCTACGTGAAAAACTGTCTCCATGCAGTTGAAGATCAGCAGACACGTAAAAATTTAGTTATGTCAGCATTTTATTATTAGAAACCTTAATCTTTCTTCAGCATTCTGATACAGTCATTTCTTTTTTGCCAACAGCTTTGTTGAGGTATGGTTCATACAACATACAACTGATCCATTTAAGATGTGGCCTCCATGGTCTTTAGTCTAACGCAGAGTTGGAATGCCATCTCCATAGTCAATTTTAGGACATTTCATCACCCCAAAAAGAAGCCCTTATCCCCTTTAGCTGGCATCTCCCATTTCCCTCTCTCCAGCCCCTGTCGATCACTAATTCACTTTCTGTGTCTATGGATTTGCCTATTCTAGACCTATAAATGGAATCCTACAATATGTGGCCTTTTGTGTCCAGCTGCTTTCACTCAGCATCATACTTTCAAGGCTCATCCACACTGTAGCAAGTGTCAGTCCTGCATTTCTTTGTAGCGTCAAATAATATTCCATTGAGTGGATATACCACAATTTATGTGATCCTACTCTTACGATAAGAGCAAACACATTCTGTGATGGAGAGAGGTTCAGAGACTGTTCTATCTACCCTATTCTGACATGGATCACTTTTGGTGACTGAAATGTGATCTCAGGGCTGCTACACACATCCATAGGGCCTGGGTCTACTGGGCCATAACTGGGACTTGGCTGGTGGGTAGGACAGGCTAGACAGAAGGGGCTGGGATACAGGACCAGACAAAAAGGGAAACAAGAGGTTGTCTAGCACAAGTAGGAGGTGGGAGTGGAGAAGTGCAGGGCACCAGAGAGGCAGACCTCTCTTACAGGAGCCAGCTGCCCAGGGAGGTCCAGCCACAGGAGCAGGGCCCCAAGTATAGGCCTGGAGCATGGAAAGCCCTGGGACACGGAGCACATAGCGTGGACCTCCCTATGGGGTCAGACTGGTTCTTGGTGATAGCCTAGGCCTAGTCAGGCTTTTCAACCGGGGGTTTGAAGCCAGAGAAGGACTAAGGGTGGCAGGGCTGAGAGGACATGGCCCCTGGGTTCTGCAGGCTGAGCCTCTGCAGCAGGTAAAGCTTACAGAAATCTTGCCACTCAAAGGGCTGGGAGGGAGGAAATGACCACGACGACCACCACCATCACCACTGGCCCCACTGATTATCTGCTGGGCACCAAGCATGGTGATAGGCAGTTTGACATATATTATCCCATTAATCCTCACAACCACCTATAAGGAAGGTACCATCCTTATCCTAATTTTACAGATTAGAAAATTAAGACATAAGGAGGAGAGATGATGATATGGCAGAAGGTGACAAAGCAGGCTCTGAACCTGAGTCTGACTCCAAAGCCTGCATCTGCAACCGTGAGGATGGCAGTGACCGCTTGCTCAATCCCCGGGAGCCAGCAGTCCTCGGTGCTGCTGGCTGCTGCTAGCTGACATGAGGCCACTTCCCATCCCACGCGCAGGGCTTGCAGCCTGTCAGAGGGTGGTGACAACTCAACTTTGCAACAGGACAGCACCCTGAAGTGATGGAGACTGTGGCAACACCATCTTCATCCAGACTTTGTTTCCACAGAAGCACGGAGAGGCAGGCAGGCAGGCAGGCAGGCAGGCAGGGGAGGATCAACCCAGTCCATCTGTTGGTACCTGTGTCACAATCTGGTTGCACTGGCCTTTAATGATTCCTCCTCCCCCTTGGTACTCCCATAAGGACCTCTCACAACTGGCTGATTCCCAGGCACCCACATGGATCTCAAGAAGATTAAGCTCTCAGGGGTGACTCTCCCATCTCTCACCATCGTTGACCTTCTTCTTTGAATGGGACTTGAGAGCCACTGTCTTTGGTGTTGGGCAGCTCTGCTCTCCAGGCCCTCACTTTCTCTCCCCTCCCATGGACAGATGTTTTAGCTGAACCTGCTTTTCCTGCAAATCCTCGGAAGAGCAGAGCATGTCCCAAGGCTCTGGCTTGGGTCATTTATAACCCATTTCATTTCCGTCAAATTTAAACGGAGAAGAGACTCAAGTCAAGTGAGGCAGAAAACAATTGGGAAGGCAAATAGGCCACGTGGCCTTACTGCACGGTCAGTCACAGATGGATTGGGTATGACGCTCAGTCACCCAGGGTCCCATGGGCCTGGAGCCCGGTGGCAGGCGGGGATTTAAGGGATGCAGGGCTCCTCCTGGCAGCTTGGCAGAGTGGTTCTGTAAACTCTAGTCACCCTGGTTGGTATTCAGCTGGCATCCCGTACCCCAGGAGGGCCTCTGTCAGGTTCATAATCAATCCGGGCCTTGCAGATGAGGGATTAATGGCAGCCCTAGTCATTAATAAACATAAAATAACTTGTACATGCAGAGCACTGAAATCAATCCATTTTTTGGCTCATCACTGCAGCCAGCCAGTGCCGGCCTCACACAGAGGTAAAAGCAGCCATCTGGGTGGTCTCACTGAAGGATACAGAGAAGCCCTTCACCAGTGTCCCCCACCACTGCCTGGGATTCCACTATGAGCAAATCCTCCTTTCCTCTTGAGAGACCACATAAAAATAGAGACAATGAACCCTGGCTTTGGGGACACATGCCTGGATTGATTCTGGCAATTATCACCAGCAGGGCACAGTTATGCAGCCTCCTTTTAAGAGATCTGCAGGAGAGATGCCTGGGTGGCTCAGTGGTTGAGCCTCTGCCTTTGGCTCAGGTCATGATCCCGGGGTCCTGGGATCGAGTCCTGCATCGGGCTCCCTGTGGGGACCCTGTTTCTCCCTCTGCCTACATCTCTGCCTCTCATGAATAAACAAAATCTTTAAAAAACAAAAAAAGATCTGCAGGAAAGGGGGGAGTAATGATATTTATTTCATGGAAAGCACCGAGCACAGTGCCTGGCACATATTATGTGGCCACTAAATGACAGCTGTGGCTGGGGTTGCTGTGTGGTGTGGCCCTCTCCAGGTCCTCCTCTAAGGCTGAAACCCGCCTGGAGTGTGCCCTACTCTCGGTGCTTTGGCGCTTGGTGTCAGTCACTTCCTTTGCCTGATGGGAGCAACCTGTGGCAGCTGAAGCCTCCAGAGAAGTGGAGGCTGGAAGAGGAGCAGGCAATGGAAGACCCATCACTGGACAGGAAAAGCAATAAAAAGGATGGCTGGGAGTCTGAAGACAAGGGTCTCCGCTCTTCTGGGGGCAACCTCTGTATGCATAGCAAATGGTTTTGGGGGTGGGTGGAATTTACCAACTTAAATGTCCAAGGACTTATAAGTGAGGGTTTTTTTTTTTTAAGAATTTAAGATTTTATTTATTCATGAGAGACAGAGACAGAGGCAGAGACATAGGCAAAGGTTGGGATCACGACCTGAGCCAAAGGCTCAGCCACTGAGCCACCCAGGTGCCCCTTTCTTTTGAAGAATTTAAAGAGATTTTTGTTTGTTTGTTTGTTTTGGTTTTTTTTTTGAGAATTAATGTACATAAAGTGGAATGTATAGATCTCAAGAATACAACTTGATGAGTTTTGACAGATATAAGGCCAAGTATAGCTGCCACTCCAGCTCAGACTGCCTTTTAGGTCCTGGCTCAAAGGCCTCCGCATGGAGCTCCTGAGTCAGAAACGCGTGCTTGTAGAGATAGGGACCTTGCCCCAGAGTCGCAGCGCCTGAGGCAAAATCCACACCATGCAGAACAAGTGACACCCAGAGCTCGGAATGACATCCAGAGAATTCGAGCAGGGGGGCAGAAGGTAAGGAGAACTGAGGCACGGGCTAACTGGTTCGAGCTCAAGAGGCTGTGGGGTCAGGGAGTCTGGGGCAGGAAGCCACAGGGAATGCCACGGTGGCTGAGGCCTGGAACTGACTCGTGACACCCAGGTTCTCTCCACACCTGGCTCAGCCATCGCCCGCCACCTGTCCCGGAGTAAGTCACGTCGCAGCTCTGTGCCTCGGTCGCCAAACCTGGAAGGACCCTCTGTTGTGTCCTTTCTGGCTGCAGCAACTTACACGATCTAGACGGGTGATTCCAC
The DNA here is from genome assembly GCF_905146905.1 of Nyctereutes procyonoides. Classification (NCBI taxonomy): domain Eukaryota; kingdom Metazoa; phylum Chordata; class Mammalia; order Carnivora; family Canidae; genus Nyctereutes; species Nyctereutes procyonoides. The sequence continues at coordinate 49,183,803 of NW_026575049.1, read as the reverse complement.
TGCACGGTGACCCCCAATTCTCTCCTGTTTGCTTAACACAGACACAGCCTCCCCCGCGGCTGTCTGGTGCGTTCTGCAAAGCTGGGACTCTGTCTCCATAAAGAGGACACAAAAAAGCAGAAGCAGAGGCTCGGTTTACGCCAGGATACTTGGCTGACACAATTTTCACATCCTGGCGTCTGGTGAGAACTTCATGTGCCTGTGTCCTCCTCAAAGGCATTTGGGCCAGTGGAACCTGAAAACGTTTACAAAAAACAAAGGGGGTCTGGAAAGAAAGGAGAAACTCTGGTCTGTGGGATCGCAATGATTTTAGTCTTTGTAGGAAAACTAGTTTTCATCTTCTAGGTTTGAATTCTAATTAATCCGTGAGTCCCAGTTCCAACATTATCTCCCCTGGGAAGCCCTTCCCAAGGTCCTGGCCAGAGGAGTCCATGCAGAAGTCTTGTGGCTTCTACCCAAATTCTTCTTTATGCACGTACACCAGTACTGTGGTTACCTGTGTCCATCTCCTGTGTCCCAGCTGAGACGGATACAGTCCCTTTAATCTTTCTCAGGCTGGGTGTTTTCTGCATGGTAAGTGCAACATTCATTTTAATTTTTTTTAACGTAATCAAAAAACTTTTTTTTGCAACATCCTTTTCTAAAACGGAGGAATGAGTGAATGAATGTTAGGTTTAGGGTAAAGTGAATTATGCGCTCTAACAAAGGAATTTGCCTCCTACAATATTCAGAAGGAAAAAATTACCTAAAATGAGCTCTTAAATCCTCCTGAGTCTTCATTGTTGTGTCCCAGCCCACAAGATGCAACCAATCTCTCTGGCTAGAATTGTCAACTGACAAAACACTATACCAGGATATCTGAAGGAGTGATGAAACGAGCTACATATATTTGGGCTGCCCTTTGAAGTATATAAGGGAAGGAATTGCAGCCAGACAACTTCTGGGGAGTGGGAATGGGAGGTCTGGGGGGTGGGGGGTCAGGCTCCTGGGGTTTTACTCCTTAAAGCACTCTTCTGTATTGTTAAATGTTTTCCTGTAAGCATACATGGTTTTTATTTTTTAAATAATGCTTAGAGTTTCCAGAGTTTTGACATTGACACGCTCATTTAATACACGCGTATTATGATGCACACAATGCATTATAATGCATTTTATTGTTGAAAAAAAACCTGAATCTCAAGGAGATTAAATGACTTGCCCCAGAGTTAATTGCAGAACAAGAAACCAGCGTGCTTATGTAACAAAGCACAGGGAAGAGGGAAATTCGTATTCCATTCACGTTCTAATCCTTCCTGTGAGGACCCATTATCAGGCCAACGTGATTTACTCTGTGCCCACCCGACTGCAGCCCCTGTTCTCCTCCCCAGAGCTCGGGGGACCTTTCACATCACAGTGGTTGCATCCTCCCACGGATGCACATGCAAAATGTACGAGAGACTTGCGTATTTATATCACCTAAAAGGACTCTGGGAAGTCAGTGTTACTTGCATTGTTACTTTATTTTCTCACTTGTACAATTTGGAAGTCATCAACCAAATGTTATGTTTTTATCCTAAAGATAAGCACTGTCTTTGGCCAGAAAGGTTTCTTTCATTGGTGTCTTTGGAACTTAACTAGCATAATGATTCATTCTGTCAACACTTAACAGGTAGAAATAGAATCAGTGTCTTATTTGTTCTGCCTCCGATGAATACAAGAAGTGAAAAATATTTGTTTTTAACACCGGGGTCCTACACCTCTCTCTAAGCAAGAGTGCTCACATTCCATGGGCCATGCTAAAGGGATCATGCCTTGAGGAGGAGGAGAAACTCAAGAACAGCAATTAGGTTTGGTTTCCAAGAGTCTGCTTTGCTAGCTATTTGGAAAGGCAGAGGCTACTCAAAACCTCCAGGCACCAGCAGCAGGCTCTTGCCTGGGTCTCCTGTTTTAATCAGTGTCGGAGTGGTAAACCTGCCTAGCAGCAAAAGGGTCTTTGATCCCAACAACCAACCTCATAATCCGTGAGTTTATCACCTCCTAGCTAGAGCCAGACAGGAAAGGCTATCATGTCGTCATAAAATCCCAGGGCTCAGGTGGACCTTCAGAATTATCTAGGTCAATAACTTTCCACGACTTGAAATCCACCCTAGGCTTCTCCAATGTCTGCTTCGTCTGCCCAATGACTAGGGCACCACCCACTTCCGAATAAGTGATTTTAGCTCAGTGGGTCCCTCAGTCCCTCAGCAGATGGAATTATGCTGGCTGAATCTTCCCTTCCCCCTCCTGTTTAAATTAAACTAATAGTTTAATTATTCCTAGTTTTTCCTCAAGGTTCTCCCACTGACCCTCCTTCCTCTGAACTGCACAGTCTGGTGGGTTTTAGATCTAAAACATGAAGCCAGGACCACCTGGGTGGCTCAGCAGTTGAGCGTGTGCCTTTGGCTCAAGTCATGATCCTGGGGTCCTGGGATCGAGTCCCGCATCAGGCTCCCTCAGGGAGCCTACTTCTCCCTCTGCCTGTGTCTCTGCCTCTCTCTCTGTCTCTCTCATGAATAAGTAAATAAAATCTTTTTTAAAAAAATAAAATAAAGCATGAAGCCAACAAAGCAAGGAGAATCTCTGAGGTTATATGGGAGCAGTGGGGCGGGGTTTGGGAGGGGTGGGCGTTCATGGTTTTGCTTTTTAATGTATTTGCTGGCAGTCCACCACCAGCCCAGCATGGTGAGGGGCTGAGTTATACCCACATCTCAGCAATGACAGCAGATTCCCAAAACAATTTACAGCAAGCATGCCTAGAAGTGCATTAGCTAACTACTGCTGGAATCACTTAAGTAAAACACTTTTTTTTTTTAATTCATTGCATTTCATTTTAATGACACAGAGTTGAAAATGTCTTTGAAAGCCTTAGTAATCTAGCCAAAGAGAGTACCCAGATGCGACTCTACGGGAGAGTAGGTTATAACATGATGGGAAAAAGGCCAGCTCCAAGGCCCGACCACTGGGCAGTAAGGCTTGTTAGGGGCCAAAGAAAGTGGTGGTCCTGGTCTCATACAGGCCTGTCTCTTGTCTGTCACTATTGGGGTGCTACCAAGATAAACTCAAGGTGTTTAATAATGTGTCACACTTGTATTAAATTTTACTTTTCCAAAACACACCGCTATCTATTATTGCACTGGAAGGCTGTTAAGCGACCACATGAAGGAGGCTCAGAAGAGTACACTGGAGAGAAGTCCAGGAGAGAAGCAACAGTTCAAAGAGTGAGTTCAGCACCTCCTCCACCCTGGCACAGGGCTCCGGGCTGGATCGCTCTGGGATGGAGGCAGGGTTGAACGAGGTCAGAGCCAGTGGGGAATTAGCCTACTGCGCTGGATTCCTGACTGTTGACTCAGCCACAGAACTCCACGAGGGCAGGGAGCTAGAGTGCCAGAGCGAGTTCCTAGCACGGTGCCCACCATGCCTTACTGGGTGAGAAGACCAGCCTCTGCCCTTGGGCCTTTACAAGAGGCTATATCACAAACAAGGCCAACGCTGTTGAGACATGTAAATGAGTGGAGAAAGAAAACTGGCATAATTTCGTAAGTACATGTTTTCACGGTTTAAGCACATTTGTACACTTGTTCCTTCTGTTTCAAAAGTTGCTGAATGAGGCAGGATACAATGGGTTTATGGACAAGTAATCAGGAAGAGGCACCGTTTGGGCAAAAGAGAAGGGGCCCATGAATTAGTAAAGAAAGCAAACTGGAGGCCAGAAAAAGTGTGCTGAAGCAATGGTGCTGCAAGGGCCGGTGGGGTGAGGAGGGCGGAGATGGAAGTGTTAAAAGGGCACCCAAGGGTGGATCATGGAAGCAAGATGGGAAATTTGGGGAGATTTATAGAGTAGTAGGGAGAATGCAGGTTCTGATTTGTCCAGGCAAGTCCTAGATTTTGCCTGTTTCCCCAGAGTCATTATGAATAGTGCCACTTTTCACTCTCCACTGGGTCCTTTCTCGAAGAATCAACTATGCAGTCACCCTAGTTCTCAAGAACCCACAAGATGCACTCAATCGTCGGACAGCACCCCCTTCAGCCAGGCTGTCTACACTGCCTTCTGTACTTATACAACCTCTCCAAGGTGCTCAAAACCACCCCATTGGCCTGCCCCAGGTGGGGAGAGGTCCTGATTTTCCAGGTGGTAATTGTGTCGGGTCATAGTCTTTCATTTCTGGGGCCACACTGGCTCCTGAGTATGTACAAGGAATGGGCGAGGGAGGGAGGAGGTGGAAAGGGAGAGATGTGGCTGGACTGGGGCCCTCTGAGTGACCTCAGTGGCCAGCACAGTAGAGACCGCTCTCACCACAGAGAAGCCAGCAAGGAGGGTGAGTGGGCCCATGTCCACAGAGACCTGAATTCTGCTCCCAGGTCCCATGGCCATGTGCTGAGCCTCAGTTTCTCCATCTCTAAAATAAGGAATAAGAGTATCTGCCTTCCAGCGTTAGCATGACCTTTAGAATGTAATCATTATAAGGAATCAGGCACACAGTAGGCACTCAATAATGGTAGCAGTTACTGGAATGATGATATATACCTAAGAGTCATTTTCCTGAAACCAAACCACCCAGGATGTAGGGCCCATCATGTTTAGTCCCCCACTCCAGAACACCACAGCAAAGAGACACAGGAGGTCTGGTAGTGGGCCAAGGGATACAGCTACGGCTAGGCTACCAACATATGCTACGACCCCCTAGACAGGTATTTTATTTAATTATAAAACTACACATGAAGGAAACATTTTTAAAGGAGGTTTAAAAAAATAAATAAGAACGAAAGCAGAATCTATTCTTTCCACAGGGGATCACACCTTGCTCGCTAGCTGGGGACCACATCTCCACTCTCTCAGGAGCACTGTGAGAAGGATCCATAGAAGAAGGTTCAAACTCACTGTGGAGTTCAAACTATAAGCACTGGAAGCCTTGTGTCTGAAGCACACCCTGGTCTTGATGCTACAGATTCAATAGCACAGCCCTAGCAGGTATTTGCAAATACCTGGGATTGAGTACAGCCTGAAAATGTGAGGGAGAAAGCCAGAGCTCTAGTAGCTTTTGTTCCTGCCCTCTTTGAATAAAAACATGCACCTGTAAAGAGGCTGTGGGTTGGAGGAAGTCTCCCATAACTGGGAGGGAGCATACTTACTTACACCTACTGAAAATCCAGGCCCCCCCCTCCCTCCCCACAAACCCCCCTTCACAACCCAAGCTGCAAAAAAGCCCTGGGATGCTTACTTGTTAAAGAATAGCAGCAATAAACAAAAATTTTAAGAAAGAAATAGCACCAAAGATTATGTAAAATGTCTGCTTCGAGGAGGATGCGGGGCCTGCAGGTGCAGGTGGCATTCTCCAGCCCACTGGTAAAGGAAACCTGGCTGCATTTTCCAAACTTGTCCACCGTGGCCACACGGGGGCACTGGAGTCAACGCCTTGGACTCTTGGCTTGGCTTTGGCTCTAAAAAGAAAGAAAGGAACAAGACAAGACGACATCGGTGGAGGAGGGGGAGTGGGGGACACCCGGGTGGGGGTTTAGGAGGAGGAGATGGAGGAGGGTAAGCAGAGAATCACTCAGGATAATGCCTTGCTTGGGCCACTGCCACCAGGCCAGTGACTCAGGCTGATCTGCCTTGGGTGTTCCAAAACTGTGTGGGTGCCGGCCCAAAGGTCTCCCCTCACTTTCTGAGCACCTCCCAGCCCCAGCACCAGGGTTACCCTATTACACCCGGGGAGAGGAGGGGGGCCAGGAGGAGAGCTGAATTAATAGGTGCAGTTTCCAAAGGAAAACCACCTAACCTGCTGCCTGGGGAGCAAATGAACCCCCCCCCCCAAGAAGTGCCTCGGAGGACAGACAGCAGGCTGGGGGGTGGGGGTGCGAAGCCATAGCCTGTTCTTCAGTGTTGTCACCATGGTGTCCTTGGCACGAAAGGCATGCTCACCCTCTGTGCCTGCCAGCTCTGCTTAGAGGGTAAAGAATCCAGCCTGAGATGCAGGGCCGCAGGCTGGCTCCCAAACAGGGCAGTGCTGAGCTTCTGGAACAGAGGCTCTCCACACCCACAGGCCGGAGCTTCTTCGCTACCACATATGTACATGCCCACACCCAAGGGCATGAATATTACCAATTTTGAAATATGAATATTGTTGTTGTTGCTTTTAAGGCAAAACAGTACTTCAAGAAGTTCTTAGCTTGAGGCCAGCCAGGAAAGAGGAAGGATTTATTCCCCCTGCCCTCTTATCTATATGAATAGAACAATGTGTGGTTTAAAAGAGTCCATTAAAGCAGAGAATCATGCCAAACTAAGATATATAGTTTAAATATTTTTACTGACAGCATACATTCAAACTTAAAACATTTATCTGAAAATATGTCCACCCACTGGCCAGTAAGATAAAGCCAAGGACTTTTCTTTAAAGTATGTCCCTGTTCTGTGTTGGGCACAGTCTCTTGTGGATAATGGGTCATCTGCGATTTCTAATTTCTTTCTTTAGAGTGGAACAAAAACTTCAAGATATTTATGAAGCAATATTTAATACAGAATCTTATTAAAGCTTTATTTTCTGCATACCCTCTTCTCCCAGGATTTTACTGTTTTCTCTCACACATAGCTCAATAACAATTTTAATGTATTTTTTTTAAGATTTTTAAATTAATTTATTCATGAGAGACAGAGAGAGAGAGGCAGAGATACAGGCAGAGGGAGAAGCAGGCTCCATGCAGGGAGCCCGACGTGGGACTCGACCCCGGGTCTCCAGGATCAGGCCCTGGGCTGAAGGCAGGCACTAAACCACTGAGCCACCTGGGCTGCCTACAGCATTTTTTTTTTTTTTTTTTTAGCAATCTCTCTTCATGCATTCTTTCTGACACATTCAACTTAGTTTTCACACAAACTTTTTGTTTTCACACTATTTCACTAGTATAAATGAGACTGAATCAAAATTAGGTAATTACTAGAAGAACAAATGTGACTTTAATAACTCTACACAACTGAAACATCAGGAAAGCAGTGCACATGTTCTAAACAGCAAGCTGCTACTCTGTAGCTGAGGGCTTCAAGGGCACCCTTGGGTGTCTGTCCATCAGAGGGAATGGGATGCAGAGTTAATTTAACAAGCTTATAAAGCAGAGATGGGTTAAGAGAATACCTAACTTTTTCCTAAACCTTGGTGGAAATATCTGAGTAGTTACAGACTCAGCACCTATAATATGGCAAAACTCCCTGATTTACATGCAGCTTTTCAGGAAAACAAATACGATGCCTGACCAAGAAGTGCCTGCACCCACGAATGCTTCCATCAGTCACTGGAGTTGGTCACCACTGGCCTGAGTTAATGGGTTTCACTAAGGTGCCACCCAAATCCTAGGTTTGCACTGCCAGCGTCCCAGTCTCCCTGGGATTAAAAACTACTCCCAATTGAAAAGGCAGACACATCAGGTGAATGGTAATCAATAAAGCTTTTGGAAGAACACAGGTGAATAGCTCATGACCTTCAGGTAGGCAGCCCTTTTTTAAATGGAATGCAAAAAGTATTAATCATAAAGAAAAAAAAAAGAAAATGATACTATGCTGAGAACTTCTATTCATCAAATATATTCTTAATGAAATATATTCCAATGAAAAGGCAAGACAGGGTGGAAGAAGGTAGCTGCAATTAATATATCCAACAAAGGCTCGTATATGGAATATATCTCCTATAAATAAGAAAAGAGCAGACAATCCAATAGAAAAATGGGCAGAAGACTTAAGTGGGCGCTTCTACAAGAGGATATTCAAATAGCCAATAATCATACCAAAGGTGCTCAAGAGAAATACAAAATTCTCAAACGCAAACTAAAATCAGAATGAGATGGAAAGATGAATGAATAAACAGAAGGTGGTTTATACAACGGAACAGTATCAGCTTTAAAATAGAAGGGAATTCCGATTCAGGCTATAACATGGATGAACCCGGAAATAATATGCAGGGGAAATAAGCCAGTCACAAAAGGATAAATAGTGTCCTTGCATGAGGTAGAGCAGTCAAATTCATAGACACGCATCTGGTTTGGAAAAATGAAAAGAGGTTCTGGGGCTAGATGGTGGTGATACCTGCACAACAATGTGGATGGACTTAATGCCACTGAACTGTACATTTAAAAATAGTTTAAGTGGTAAATTTGAATGTTACATGTTTTTCACCATGAGGAACAAAAAAAAAAAAACTTACAACAAAGCACACCTGCCAAAACAGCTGAAAGTGGGAAAGAAATGGGTAATACCAAGTTTTGGCAGAGCTGGAATGTTCCTCCACTGTTGGCGGGAGTATGGATCAGTACAGTCACTTGGAACACGGGCAGTATCTACCAAAGCTGAGCAGCTGCTGCCTCATGACTCAGCAATCCTGTCCTAGGTATGCACGCAACACCCGTGTGTGCATCTGTTCACCAAAAGACAAACCAGAATGTTCACAGCAGCATTACTTACATTAGCCCTCAACCGGAAACCACCACAGTCCATCAGCAGTAGAATGGACATATTCCCACAATTTTACAACAAAGAAAACGAACAAACTATGCACAATAGCATGGACAACTCGCACAGACACAATGTTGAATGAGAGAAATCAGGTACGAAAAAGCATATATCTTACGAATCTATTTAAAATTCAAAACCAAGTGGGGCGCCTGGGTGGCTCAGTCAGCTAAGTGTCCAACTCTTGATTTCGGCTCAGGTCACGATCTCAGGGTCGAGAGATGGAGCCCCAAGTCAGATGGATTTGCTGGGTGTGGAGCCTGCTTGAGATTCTCTCCCCTTCTCCCTTGGCCCCTCTTCCCCCCCTCCCTCTCTCTCAAATAAATAAATACATAAAAATAAAACTCAAAACCAAGTAAAACAATTCTATGCTTAAAGGGGTACATAGCATATGAATCTACTTATTTAAAATTCAAAATTAGGGATCCCTGGGTGGCGCAGCGGTTTAGCGCCTGTCTTTGGCCCGGGGCGCGATCCTGGAGACCCGGGATCGAGTCCCACGTCGGGCTCCCGGTGCATGGAGCCTGCTTCTCCCTCTGCCTGTGTCTCTGCCTCTCTCTCTCTCTCTTTCTCTCTCTCTCTCTCTCTGTGACTATCATAAATAAATAAAAATTAAAATTCAAAATTAAGTAGGGCAGATGAAGGGGGGATAGTGACGGGGGGAACGGAGGAGGCTGGTCATGTGTTTCTTCACATGGATGCTGATCACATGGTGTATTCGCTTTGTGAAAATACAGTGTGCTGTACACTCACGAGCTATGCATTTTTGTGTGTGTACATGTCACTTTGACAAAAATGTTGACATTAAAAAATAAAGCCATATGCAGCACTGCATATAGTGAAGTATTCGATTATGGATTTAGGACACAAGAGCATGGGGAAGGTAAGCCATAATGGAGCATTGGTGAAGGGAAATAATGCATGCAGCTTCCACTAGAGTGTAATTCACCACCAGGGAGTCCTTTAGGAGTGGGGAAAATTTAGGTCAATGAGTTGATGACTCCAGAAGGTGTTGTTAAAGCATTTACCACCTAGGTCATTCATCTTGGCGTCTAATCACATGGTGCCTTGTTTTGTTATTTAAGCGTTTGATGAGTGTTCTCCTTAACTGTAAGCTCCCTGAAAGCAGAAAGTGTGGCGGTTCCCCCCCCACCCCCACCCCCGGAGATAAATCAGAACCTAGCATAGGGCAGGGCATATTGTAAGAGTCAAAGCCACTCATCCAGTGACAGATATACCACAATACCAGAATTATAGGATAATAACATAATAAATTATGTTATTTATTATGTTACAATAAATAAATTAAATGCATTATAAGCTAACGCAGGCACTTAGAAATATTAGAATACCTATACAGGGGCAACTTTATAATAATCAAAGAGGTTTGGCTTTGAAGCATGACAGATCCTGGGGCAAATTCTAGAATATCCTTGGCCTTGGCACTGCACCTCCAAGTGGAGGTAGCAGGGACCACAGAGGTTTGGTAGGAGGATGAGATACATTATAGGAGGTAAAGCTGAGGCAATGGGGCATAAGGGGCAGAGGTAAGTGCCCAGCAGCACATAGGCAAGCACGGTAGCTGTCTCCCCTAACGCCTGTATACATACTTCTGACCCTAAGCAGAATAGAAGGCAGGAAGAAGAATCTGGATACTTCTCCATCCTTCATCTCCTCACATCTTCCTGGAGCCAGCTCCTGGGGGGACTGTGCATCACGCAATCACACTTTCTGATCTGTCACCAGGAATCCCTTCTGCAGCCACGCCTTCCGTTTCGTGAGCCAGATGCCTCTTTCTTTCTTAATTTCACAGCTCAAGTCTTGATTCAGTTCCACAACTCAAGAACTTGGTTACCACAGTTAGGGCAGGGGTTGGTTCTAAACGGCACTATGAATTTCTAAGGACAAATGTGCCCTCACTGCCACACTTAACTGTTTCAAGCCTCTTCTCCAGGCCTCTCCCATCAAATCCCTCTCCTCCTCCCATCCAACATCCACTGAGAGCCTCTTACTATTGGAGATGTTGGGATCTCATAGCCCTGCTGCGATTCTCAGAAATTACACTGTGAACAATGCAGAGGAGGGGGTCTAGCAATGAATATCCAGTCTGCCCTCTGTGAGGTGCTGGCCCACTGGCCTCCTCATTCTGGATCTCGGTTTTCCCATCTGAGAAGTAAAGATGGGATGCTCTGCTTCCTTCCTGCTCTGCTGTCAAATCAGTTCAGATTCTTTCATTTGCAAGTAACAGAGACAAAAAGAGGCACTCAGCACACAGGGGAATTTACTGGGAAGACTCTGACCACCTCACATCACAGACTCCAAGGAAGACCTGAGCCCTGAGCCCCAGAAAGAATGGAGCAGGGTTGCTCAGGACATCCCAGCAATGGGAAGTTGTGAAGCTGTCAACGTGACTCAGCTCTAGACAGACACAGATTTTTGAGTCAGACAAAGGCAAACAGACAACAGATGCATGAAGTGGACTGTAGGTGGAATAAATCATGTGAGTGACGGTGGTGTGTTCCCAACCACGAGGCAGCAGAGTTCAGCATAGGTAACTGCCACTGTCTTGCCTTCTATAGACCAAATCCTAGCCTTCAAACGGGAAGATGGGCAGCAGGAGGCTCCCTGGGAACTCCCTGTGTGTGGGATGGCTGCCCTGCATCAAGGGGCCAACAGATGCCCCCCTTCTTCCTAGAAAGGGGCAGGGTGGTATCTGGGAAGGGATCTGAAGATGTGCCCTATGACTGTTTCATAGACTCACTGAGCATCCAACATGAGCTCTAGGCATTGTCCTGGAACTGCCATCCACTAACCATGTCATTTTAGTCAAAATTTTCTGAGCATCCCACACCTTCATTTCCTTATTTTAAAACTGATCAATAGTACCAGTTCATCCCCAAATCTCTTATCAACCCATGTGCTTTCTAAACACTGATGCTTGCTATCTTGATTTCTAATTTACTCCATGACATCTTGTTCATCTGTCTTTGGAGTCCTTGTGTCCTCACTGGGGAGAATCACATGGAACAGTAATCAGGTGACTGGTGAGCTGGATGGAAGTGCCATTTGGCTGCCAAAGGAGACCAGGATCAGACCTGAGAATGAGAGCAGGATTCATCTCTCGTACTCTATTTTTCAGAAAACATAACACGTCCCCTTTGGTTTGACCATCCAGTGATTCACTGAATCATTCATTTATTCAACAAGTAAGTATTTGGTGCTCACGCTGGGCCAGCCATCATGCTGGGCATTGGGTTAGATCAAGGCCCTGTCCTCGAGAAGCTCATGGTCTGTGGGAAATGCAAACCTTAGATACTCATCGCACTACAGGGCATGGGAAGGGAGGGCTGTACACGTTGCAGGCAGAGGGGCAGACACTGGGTGAAATGTGATGACAGATACGGGAGCAAGGACCTGGGGGTCAGAGGTCGCAGACGGGGATGGAGCTAGAAGAAAACAGCATTCCCTTCGGTTTTAGAACAATCCCAGGTGCTAAACACTTTCCAAGGCAGAAAGAACCTTTCGAAAATTTGGGTCTTTGGTTTCAGAAGTCAGAAGCAGGAGCATTGTTTACCACTGTGCCATCTGGCCGCCCCTCTAGACGCTGCCTGCTTCTGCTCTTGAAGGGCAGCAACTCTCTGCTCCTTTTCCTGGTCACTCCCTTAGTCTCGGTTTCTGCTGCCCCAATTCCATTCCGAAGGGGAGATGAGAGGGAACTGAACATGGTTAAAATGCCACAAAATGGAGAGTACGCACAAGAGTACAATTATTTATATATGAGCATCTTCCACTGGGAGGAGTTGCTTCCCTATCACTCTTTGGTGTCTCAGACTGAGGCTTCAACACAATCTTTTTTTTTTTTTTTTTTTTTTTTTTGCTTTTCCATTCCAATTAGCTGCGTATTTTTAGCACGTGTTATATAAGGCTCATCTGCCCAAATTCGTTGGCTTGGGGCCTTTCCTTCCTTTCATTTCACTGGTGGATTGACCCGCGTGGTGGGATGACAAGTCTGTAAATAGCCTGCCCGAGGAGGGGTGGATGGGAAGAGAGCTCTCGAGATGAAGTGAGGGTTTGTATTTGGCATGCCAGAGCTAAATCCATCTCTTCTAAAAGGGGAAGGCAGAAAGAACGCACAATTCCAAATTGAACGGCAACACGTTAGGAAGGGCTGCTCCGCCTACGACGAGCACACGAGGACAAGAAGCACCGCTCAGGCAGGTGGAGCTGAGCACCCACGGTCAGGCCCCCAGGCTTCCACTGAGCCAGGCACAGAGGTGGCTGGCCTTGGGTGCAAAATGCTCCAGGGGCTCTGGCAGCTGCAGAATCAGCTCCTTCGGGTTGAACATGTGTGCTATAGGTACGAGCTGCAGACCTTTCTAGGAAAAAAAAAACAAAACAAAACCCACCCCACTCATTGGCAATGTCAGTGGGAGGCAGGAGAAAGCATCAAGTAGGATTGAGAAAATCTGGCCCGAGCCCCATTGCTGTCAACTATTATTGTTCTAGGACAGACACTTCACCTCTCTCAAGATTAGCATCTTTGTGTTAAAAATATCTACCATCTCTTCTAGACAGAGGGTTGCAGAAGGCCTAAAATGAAAGAATGAATGTGTCCAGAAAGGGATAAAGCTACATTCAGATGTAAAGCATTGTGGCTACGAGTTGGAACTGTAATCCATGACTTAGTAGGCATCCGGAGTAAAACTTGGGGAGGGTACCCGGGCTAAGCCACCTCCCTCTCAGAGGTCATGGCACAGAACAAGGCCCTCTGCAGAACTAGAGCCTGGAGAGAGCAAGAGGAGAGGAAACCTAAAAGTTAAGGAGTTTAATGCATGGGCACCATGGTAGAGCCCAAAGAATATACAAAAACCCAAGACACCTTCCCCAAGGTCCTGGGCTCATGGAAAGGAAGTCTGCTTACGCTGAGATCCTTCGGCCCACTCACCCTCTACCTCCTTCCATGGTATAGGTTAGGCATCAGGCAGCAGTTACCCCAAAGGCACGCATTTGAATGAAGCTTTAGAGGTCTCCAACTACTCAAAATCACTACTGTAAAGTCTTTCTAGAGCTAAAGAGAAATAAGGGTGTATTTTTTCCTAGCATACGCCAACAGTTGGCAATTATTTTTACATGTTTAATGGGAAGACAAATATTCAAATCCATTGAAGGAGAGGGGACCGACATAGAGGAGATAGGCGGCACCTTCTGCTGGCTTACAATTCTGGAGACGCATTCCCCTCTCTGACCCCCCATCCCCACCTTCTCTCACCTGAGCTACAGAATCCAGTAACCTATGCCAGGCTGCATACCTTTGGACCAGCCATTACAGCCTGGCACTTAGCATGCCTGGGTCCTGATTAGGCATGGCCTGTGGGTTCTATATGCCCGGATTCATGTGGCTTTCCTAGGTGACCCTGAGGGAGGTATGTGTTCATTTTATGCATCGATTTCCAACTGTGTAAAAAGAATATAATATCTGCTTCACAAGGAGGTTGCGAGGATTAAATTGGATATATATATATATAAATAAAAGTGCACATTTTTAAAAGTATGTATAAAAAGTATAAGACCTGGCATGTTGAGGAGAGTCAAATTAATTTCCCTCTCCTTTCTAGGTTCCAATTCAAGGGAAATCCAGTTCAATTTGTGAGCCCACAGATTATGTCTTTACCTTTAAATCTCTCTTCTCTGAAAACACCCTTGCCCCCAACACACACACTCACAGATGCACACACACATTCTCACACCTTTGACTGTCCAATGTCCTACTTTTCAGCCCAAACTTCTAAGCTCAAATTCTATTTCCAGAAAGCATTTTGGTGCTTCTGGCCCACAGGAATCCTTTTCCGCCTGACTTCTAGCCATGGCTTTCCATGCCATTCATTTATTTCATTTGATTCTCACTGACAAGATACACGGTGGTGTTTTGTTTTTTTGTTTTTTTTTTGTTTTTTGTTTTTTGTTTTTTAAAAAGCAGCCTTGGCTTACAAATACTCTGAATCTTGGCCTCCATTTCTCAATTGGAAATAATACCTTCACTGTCTACCTCATGATTTTGCTTTAGGCTCAAGTAAGATTATCTGAATGGAAGAGGTCGGTGATCTGCCAGTATTACAAAAGTATGAGGTCTCCTCTTCATCTCCCTCATCACCATGACTACCCCCACCATCACCACCCCCTCCATCACCATCATTTAGTGCCACTATCACGTCTACCACCACCGTTACGTCTACCACCACCACCACCTCCATATTCACCACTGCCATCATCACCATCACTTCCACCATGTCTACCACCATCATTACTGCCACTACCACCACCAACTCCATAATTATCACCAACATTATCATCACTACCATCATGTCTACCACCACCATTACTATTATTGCCACTATCACCACTACCTCCATAATCATAAGTACCATGGCCACCACCACCATCCATCATTATCATGATCACTACCTCCATAATGATTACCATCACCATCACTACCATCACCACCACCGCTGCCACCACCATTACCACGACCACCATCACTACTATCATCACCACTACCACAAATACCATTATCATCATCATCATCACCCTCACGTCTACTACCATCACCACCATCGTAACAAAGGGATCTTAGGAGTGGGCACTCCTGTAACTCATTGAATTCACTAGCTGCTTCCTGACTTGTTGTGTAATGGAAATTTATTTCTGCTATGCTTTTCCTTGAGGAAAGTGGTTATGTATGGCAGTCGCCCTAAAACAAGGAGTGGATAACCCCTCTACCCCACGCACCCTTGGCCAGGGCCCTGGAGAAAGGAGAATTCAAAATTAGCCCAAGTTTCCATGAATATCATTGCAAGCCCCAGCAAACTCAGTCAGCTGCTGAGCAGCAGACTGAAAATTCATGCCTGCTAACCTTGTCATTTCTCAAAATTTCTGAGTTATTTATACTACACAAGTCTGTGAGATTCAAGTTCCCAGTTCCCTGGGATGTAAGAGAAATTGGCACAATGCTCTTCTAGAAACTCCCACCAAAAGTAGGTGTTACCAAGGCTTCTAATATTCTGCCGCATTGAATTCTCCCAATCTGATTCTACCCACCTAAATTAGCCAAGACTCCCCACTACTGAGCCCCACTGTCAGGGGACCTCTGTATCACAGCCAGAATGGAGACCCCATCATTCTATCTGCTTATGGAAAATCTTGAGGTTCTTGCCCAAGTTGCACCTGTTGCTAGAAGTAGGTCCAGGTTTTTCCACCCCACGATGACGACAGAAGCCTTCTCTCATCAACATTATGGATCTTAGCTCTTCAAGAGTAAGCTCCATATAAGGGATCCTTGGCCAGCCAGTGAGCCCCCTAAGCTTATGCCTCACATTCTTCATTGGGTTCATTGCAGAGCTGATGTATCTTAGGTACATAGTAAATACTTGCTGATAAGAATTGATAAAAATGCAGGATGCTTAAGAGGTCAAGTGAGATTAAGCATAAGGATAATTCGAAAGCATATGGCCTGTAAGAAAGGAAGGGGGAAAACCTTCACCCTTCAGTACAAGTCATGAGTCTCAGAAAGGAGGAAATGGACATCTTAAAGGATAGTCCTCAAATCCTCGTGGTCTGGTACCAGGATCCAGATTATTTCTCTCTTTATTGGAAGTCCTACCCACAGCAATCAGACAACAAAAAGTAAAAGGCATCCACATCAGTAAGAAATAAGTAAAACTTTCACTATTTGCAGATAACATGATACTGTATATAGAAAACCTGAAAAACTCCACCAAAAAAACTATTAGAACTGATAAACAAATTCATTCAAGTCATAGGATACAAAAATCAGTGTGCAGAAATCTGTTGCTTTTCTATACACCAATAATGAAGCAGCAGAGAAATGTAAACAATCTCATTTACAAGTGCACCAAAAATAATATGATACCTAGGAAAAAACCTAGCCAAAGAGGTGAAAGCCTGTACTCTGAAAACTACACAACACTGATGAAAGAAATTGGAGATGATACAAAGAAATAGACATTCCACGCTCATGAGTCAGAAGAACAAATACTGTCAAAATGTCTATACTACCCAGAGCAATCCACACATTTAATGCAATCCCTAGCAAAATGCCACCAGCATTTTTCACAGAACTAGAGCAAACAATCCTAAAATTTGTGTGAAACTGCAAAAGACCCCAAATAGACAAAGCAATCTTGAAAAAACAAAGCAAAGCTGAAGGCATCACAACTCTGGACTTCAAGTTATATTACAAAGCTGTAGCCATCAAAATAGTATGGTACTGCCAAAAAGAAAGACTCAAAGATCAATAGAACAGGATAGAAAATCCAGAAATAGACCCACAATTAAATGGTCAATTACCGTTGAATGAAGCAGGAGAGACTATCCAGCAGGAAAAAAAAATAGTCCCCTCAATAAATGATGTTGGGAAAACTGGACAGCTACATGCAAAAGAATGAAACCGGACTACTTCCTTACACCATACACAAAAATAAATTCAAAAAGGATTAAAGACTTAAATGTGAGACTTGAAACCATAAAAATCCTAGAAGAGAACACCGGCACTAATTTCTCTGACATCAGCCATAGCAACTTCTTTCTAGATGTGTCTCCTGAGGCAAGAGAAATAAAAGCAAAAATAAACTATCAGGACTTAAAATAAAAAAGCTTCTGCACAGCAAAGGAGACAACTGACAAAACTAAAAGGCAACCTATGGAATGGAAGAAGATACTTGCAAATGACATATCCAATAAAGGGTTAGTATCCAAAATAAGGAACTTACAAAACTCAACATCCCAAAAACAAATATTTCAATTGACAAATGGGCAGAAGAAATGAACATTTTTCCAAAGAAGACATACAGATAGCCAACAGACACATGAAAAGATGCTTCACATCACTCATCAGGGAAACGCAAAAACTACAGTAAGATATCACCTCACACCTGTCAGAATGGCTAAAATCAACAACACAAGAAACAGGTATTGGCAAGGATGTGCAGAAAGGGGAACCCTCTTACACTGCTGGTGGGAATGCAAACTGGTGCAGCCACTCTGGAAAATAGTATGGAGGTTCCTCAAAAAGTTGAAAATAGAACTACACCCCCCCCTACAATCTAGCAATCCCACTAATGGATATTTCCTCAAAGAACACAAAAACACTAATTCCAAGGGATACATACACCCTTATGTTTATAGATGCATTATTTATAATAGTCAAGATAGAGAAACAGCCCAAGTGTCTACCAATAGATGAATGGATAAAGATGATGTGGTATGTAGATACAATGGAATGTTACTCAGCCATAAAAAAAAGAATGAAATCTCACCATTTACAACAATGTGGATGGAGCTAGAGAGTATAATGCTAAGTGAAACAAGCCAGTCAGGGAAAAACAAATACCATATGATTTCATTCATAGTAGTGTAATTTAAAAAACAAATGATCAAAGGAGCAAACAGACTCTTAACTATATAGGACTGATGCTTACCAGAGGGGAGTGGGTGGGGAGATGGGTGAATTGGGTGATGAGGATTAAGGAGTGTGCTTGTGATGAGCACCAGACGATTAAAATAAAAACAAAAACAAAAAGACCTTACCCACTTATCCTTAAGGCAGAGTTGGATATCTTTAAAACACCCGGCCCAGCATCACTTGCCCTCCTCTTTGGTTTTCCTCAGTTTCCCCTCACTGAACCTACCCATGAACTCTGGTTTCTCAGTCCTGGCTGCCATGGGGACCTCATGCTGGTCCCTTGTCCTCTGTCCTCAGAACTGTCCACATCCCAGCCAGCTGCTGAGCCCTGCGGCATCCAGAGTTCTGCTGGCTTCTGCACAGCCCTGGCCTGGCTTTGGTAACCAGCCTGTGGCCTCTGCCATACATACCTGCCCTCAATCCAAGGTGTGCATTCGGCCTCACTTCTCCCATCAGTTTCCTAGAACCAATACAGATTAAAACACTAGTCCTCTCAGCATTGTGTTTGGGGCCAATAATGAAACAACCGCATCTCTAACATTTACTGAGCGCATGCTATTTGCTGAGCCCTCTTCCAAACACTTTGTGTTTTCCCCTCTAAGCATTTATGACAACCCCATGAGGCAGGGAGGTGAATATTAGCATTTTCCCTGATGAATTAAAAAAACTAGCCCAAGGTCCTACTACCAGGAAGTGGCAGTTTGGTTCGGTCTGGGCAGGAGGCTGCATTCCCAACCTCTGTGCTCTCCTGCCTTCATACAGCACCTGCATGCAGTGAAGCATGCTTCCTTTCACACCCCCCGCCCCCCCCCCCCCGCCCCAACAGCCACTGCTTTCTTCATGCCTCCTCGGCCTTCAGTCCTTTGTCTTCCTATTTAGACCCAACTGGTCTGGTTTAAAAAAAAAAAAAAAAGACTCAAATAATCGGCATATGGATTTCTTTCATCTGGCAGTGGACATATTGGTTTTACCTCTTCCCCAAACAAAAGTATATTTGTTTCCCTTTGTAAAAATAATCAAGAAACAAATTACTTAACAACTACACAGCCAGGCCAGGGATGAACAGTCAAATCCACTGCCTGTCCCCATCCATGAGCAGGTTCCCGTGGAAGTTGCTGACAAACTTTAGTCACAGGAGAAAGAGGATTCTCCCTCCACAGAGACTATGGATCAATGAATTGGATCCACTTGTCTATCAGGAATGAAGGCCTGTCTGTGGAGGGAGAACTCACATTCATACTTCTTTTCCCTCTTTTTCATATCTCCAAGGAGTCTAAGAAACAACAAACTCATGTTTAAATAAATGTTGACTTAGTCATGCAACTCTTCTCAAAACTTGCAATAAACCCCTCTCCCTACATCGCTCATTGTACCGAAGAACATTCAGCTCTGGTCAGTAAGATGCCCATATGTTCCTAGTGCATTCCAAGCTCACTCCAACCACTTGACCTTTGCCCACAAGGCTATTCCTGCCCCTTCTTTCCTCTGCTCATTGAAATCTGTGCTCTGAGGCCACCCTTGGCCCCACCTCCCTGGTAAAGGGCTTCCCAACCCTGTGAAACTGGAGGGAACACTCCCTGCTCTGGTTCCTAGCTCACAAAGTCTGTGCTACACAAGTCAGCACTTAATTATACATCATCACACATTGCTTCACATGGGTCTTTTCAACTAGTCTAGGGATAGAAATCAAGCCTTTTCTACTTCTGTATCTTCCATAGTATCTAAAAACAGTGTTAAAATGACGATTTGCAGGTCAGAGTCACAGATCCTATCGACCCCACTTGGTATCTCTTCCCTAGGTCCCCTCCCTAGGCCCTATTCTGGGAGCCTCAGGAAGCTGGGATTACAGCTTCCCAATCGGGGCACTGTTCTAGGCACAGAACCACACTTAGTCGCCAAGTGAATGGTTAAATCCCCACAAATGATCCAGCACTACCTTCCTGATCTGAAAGCTGTCAAAACTCCAAGAAGAATAAATATCAGCCCAGTGATCCAGGGATCTATAACTTTCTGTATTTTCTAAAAGACTTTTAGTGCCACCCTCTCTCGGACAGGACCTTCCTGAAGTGCTTCCCACTGGGAGCTTACTTCTCCCCATACAAAAAAATAGTCACTCTGAGAAAAGTTCATAAGCAGCGTTTCCCTTCCCTCCTTTACAAACACAGCACTCAATTTCTGTTTCTTTCCTCTATCCTGCTTTTCATGTATGTGGCATTTTCTTCCCTCCTATACCCTGACGAAAGAATCACTGATCCCTGTAAACCTGGGGATATCAGAACATGATCTTTTGTGTACTTATTATTTCCAGTGACTAATATGTGAAGGATGTACCCTCAAGTTAAAGGGATTTAACATAAAATCGGACCTGCAAGAGAAAGGTTTGGTGGTTCTTAGGCGCTCAAGCACATCACAGCACCAGATGAGATACCCACATTTTCACCGTGTGGCCTCAACTCCATGATAATCTCCAGGCAACCAAAAGCCAGCTGCTTAGCAACACAAGCTGGAGAATCAGCTCGCGTGTCTCTATTAAAGAGCAATTCCTGCCTCTTGGTAAGCACAGGTCTGTGCTGCAGGTACCCTGGGCAGCCAGCTGCCAGGAAGAAATGGGGCCACACAGGCTTTGGGTGAGGGCAGCCCAGGAGGAAGGGTTTTGTGAAGATGGTCAGTGGGAAGTGAGTGGGTAGCAGAATTTCCAGAAATTAAAGGCAGAATTCCAAATGAGGAACAGGTTATAGTTCCAGAGAGGGCACTTAACCCCCTTGGGGAGTTTCTGAAACACTGCCATCCACTTAACCTTATTCCTCCTGTTTCCCTTTCTAGACAGGATACCCCTTGAGGATGCAAAGGGTGACTTGGCTTCAGAAAGGTCTCAGAACTGGCTAGTGGCTCAGCCAGTACAAAGAATTTGGGGGCCTCTAGTCCAACTTTTTCCCCTGAACCACACCTAAACCCAACTGTAAAACTAACAGGGACTCATGAAATCATTATTTAACATTGCTATAGAGTTCAATCTTTTCCAGATGCTCTGAGGGATAGAAACAAGAACACAGGCCATGATTTGGGACTTAGGATACCTGGGCTGGGGATCAGACTCCACCAGTCATCAGCTCTGGAACTGGGGGAAAAAGTGCTTTCCAAGCCTCATCTATAAAAGAGGGATAATAATATTTGCCTTGTTCACCCCAGCATTGTCGTGAAGATCAAATGAGAAAATGAGTGTCTGGAGGAAGTTTTGCCTGTCTGTGGAGCTCTAGCATTAATACTATGACAGATCAAAGGACCTGCCCTGAGAGGTGCTCAGCTGGATGGAAAGAGACCAACATATGAAACAATATAAACTAGTGAGCAAGTGCCTGGCAGGAGCTGCAGGAAAAGGGAATCGAGAGATTGGAGTCTCTTCTTCCCATTTTCCAGTTTCCTAACTACTTGCCTCAAAGCTGGGCAATGAAAAGTATAGGAAAAGCAATTTACACTAATGGGTGGGGTCCTTAGGGACAGATCCTTTGAAGTAGGTCTAACTGGTCCATGTCCTGAACCAATTCTATAGATTTTAATTATCCAGGCTAACACAATCCCCCAGAGTTGGAGACAACCACAAGTTGAGGTCGATGGAGAGACACTTGTGCCATCTCCATCCCAGATCTTTGAGGAAAAGACCATCTCCCAGAGGGACATCAGCTCATTAGTAACCATATGTACACCATCAGATATCCTTAAGAAAATAAAGTCCCAAAAGGGAAGATAGCCCACTATCCAGAAAAGGTTTTGGAGATCTCAGAGCATCTGCCCACCTGTAATCTTATTTGAATCTTAGGTTCATATAAGGGCACAAATAGGGCAGCCTGGGTGGCTCAGCAGTTTAGCGCTGCCTTCAGCCCAGGGCCTGATCCTGGAGACCCAGGATCAAGTCCCATGTCGGGCTCCCTGCATGGAGCCTGCTTCTCCCTCTGCCTCTCTGTGTCTCTCTCATGAATGAATAATACAATCTTAAGGGCACAAATGGATCTATGTTACTTATAATTCTACCTCCACTACTGAACCAAATATCAAAGACAATCTAGACATCCATTAATCACCTTCATTTATCATACATTCAAGTTACGTCAATCCAAGGCAACAGGTATCGAGTCCTTTGCATAAGCCAGCAGGCATCATACCAGGAGGAGACCCTTAAATAAGGACAACTCGAGGTTTGCCCTACAAGGTCTATAGAGGGGTTATGGCCTGGGGGTGTTACAAAGCTGGACCTTGGCTACGGAATGGCATGTGTGGAAATGGTATCATTTGATCATATAGGTACTGGATGAAACAGCCCACGGCCAGAGACAACAGGCCTGGGGGCTCTGGCCACCAGTTTCTAGCTCTGTCACTTGCCAGTTGCATGACTTGGGATAAGTGACCCAACTACTTGAGTTTCCTAGTCTAGAAAATGGGAAGGATACTAGCAAACAAGTCTTTGGCTTGTTGCAAGAAACACGTTCATACCTACAGAACAATACCTGGCACAGAGGGGCTCCATGAAGGCCAACAGCCACCCTTCCCCCCACCTTTTCAGAAGACCCCAGTGACTCTTCTTATGCAACTGCACCATTTTCATCGTTAGTGTCTACCCTCCTTGGCCACAGTTTCTCTCAGAGGCCATAGGAACTTCAGCACCTCCACCACCACACAGCACATCTGTTCACAAACACTTTGGGGAGTCTACCAGAGGCTGAGAGGTCATGAAGATATACCCTCCACCACCACCACCACCCCTGTATGTGGCCTATGTTCTTCCATTTCCTTTGGTTCACTGAAGACCTCTAACCATTTTCTTTCTTTCTTTTTTTTTTTTTTATGACGTAGTTTTAGGTAAATGTTTCAGGGCAGGGGCCATCCACAGACTTCCCTGTGTCCCACAAGTGCCCTATAAGTATGTGCACCTCTCACCTCTGCAACTCAGTTTAGCAGGGATGGGCTGAGTTCCTGACTGGTTGTTGGAAACACCTAGCCACAGGCCTGAGCATGGAGGTCAGGGAAGAGGGGTGGTGGGGACAGTTACTTGGTTTTCTTTAAAAAGCAACTTTATGGAGATCTGCTTCGCATACTGTAAGTTCAGCTCTTCAAGCTAGACAATTCAATGCAGCTTTTTAGCATATTCACGATGGTCTTGTGACCATCACCATAGTCCATTTTAGAGCACTTTCATCACCTCGAAGAGTAACTTGACTGTCACTTACCAGGCTATCCCCAGCCTCACCAACCACTAACGTACTTCCTGTCTCTACAGTTTTCCCCACTCTGGACATTTCACCCAAGTAGAATCATACAACACATGGTCTTCTGTGTCTGGTTTCTTTTATTTAGATGATATTTTCAAGGTTCATCTGTGCTGTAGCATATATATCCACACTTCACTCCTTTCTGGGGCTCAAGAATATTCCCTTGTATGAATAGTCCATAATTTATCCATGCAAAAGCTCATAGACATCTGCATTGTCTTGGCTTTTTGGCTATTGTGAATAATGCTTTTATGCCAACTGCAAGTTTTATATGTGTGGACATATAAGTTTTCATTTCTCTTGGGAACATACCTACGAGTGGAACTGCTGGGTCATATGGTGAACCTGTGTGTAATCACTTGAGGGTCCTGGTAGACCATTTCCAGAGCAGCTACACCATTTATATTCCCATATTTAATTATCAAATGGCCACACAGAAAGCCTAAAGCTGAAGCCTTAGTGTACACTTACTTTACCTTCTAGAGTTTCAGGCTCAAGCTAATGTGGCTCTACTTCCTTGATGAGACTTTAGGAACAAAGTCATTCTCCTGTCAAAGAGAAACTTGATTATGAGATTGTTGGGACCCTGCCTGAACATCGCAGAGCAAAGCTGCGTCCTCACCTTCCAGGGGGCTGCTAGTTTTGGCCTGACCTGCCTTGAGGCTGCAGGAGATTGAGACAGGGGTGTACTGCAGTGGCTCGGCCACCATGCGGGCACTTGAGAACAAAGCCCGAGGAGACCTGCTGGCCAGCCGTGACATCACTGGGCAACGGGCAGGGTCAGGATGAGATGAGCCAGTTCTTGCTCCCAGGTTCCTTCCTCTTTCTCTTGCCAGGGTCTTGCCTTCACCCACCAAACCCTTCCCACGCCTGATGGACACTGGTGCTAGCAGCAGCAAGGACTCTGCACACGTGTCTGTTTACCTCTTTTGGAGAGGTTCTTACATTTATTTCCTTCTCCTTCTGTTTCTCAGAACAGACCCCATGTGTGCTGTGACAAGTGTCCAGAATTGTTTACTGGGCTCCTCTCCAACCCCAACCCTAGAGCCACAGGAGGCCTGGATTAAAAAACAAGAAAAAAAAAACACCCCAAAAAAACAAACCAAAAAAACCAACCAGTTCCTAACAACGATCTCCTCGGCTGCCTTCCTCAGCTTTTCCGTGGCCTGTGTCTCCTGGTAGCCTTCCCAACCCACGTTTTCTCAGTGTTCTCCGAAGCGTGAGCACAACAGTAGTGAGCACCCCAGGGTGCCGGCTCACCACAAGCAAGAGGTACAGGAAGAGATGCGTGGGCTCTCTCCCAGAGGAGGAGGGTCCCCAAACTCAGCCAAAAGTGAGACCTAAACATACCCCTTCCGTGGAAATGCGGCAAATCAAGCAAGACTGGAGGGTTGAAGGCAAGCATCTTCACACACACACACACACACACACACACACACACACACACGCCTTCCTGTGGCCTCCTTTGCCTAGTAATTTGGAGATCATGTGCTTTGGAAAGGAAGAGTCTCTCTGAGGCCAAGCCAGTGTTGGAGCATCCAGCTCGGCCTGCCCACACCTGGTCTTCCAAGCGAAACTGGTGCTGACAAGTGTCTGCCTGTTTCTGCTCCGGCCCCAGGCCCTCTGGGCTGCATCAGCCCCCGCCAGCCCAGCCGTGCCTCCTTCCCCTTGTCCACCCACCTCCCTTCCCGTCTCCCCGCCCTGAGGGGCTCCTGTTTTCAATTAAACTAAAGTGAAACCAGCTGTTTCTGCAGAACAACCTTGATTTACATGAACCTTATCAAGCCAAAGCAGGCCGGCTTCTGGCCTGTTCTGACACGCTCTCTGGGTGGCTGTCCGGCCTGGCTGGGACACCCTGGCCAGGGCCACATCCTGCCGCCCTTCCCGGGGGAGGGTCTCCAGGCCCTTCGGGGGCTCACATCCCCACCCTCCGCCCCCAGCCCCGTCTCCAGCCCAGCCCTCCTGCCCACCTGCGGATGCCGCGGCCCGCAGTGACCCCATCCCACTGTGCCACTGCTGCACGGCCCTACCACCTGCTCTGGCATTTATTTTCATCTGCCCGTGACATCCCTTCAATAGCAACATTTTTATCTTCATCGTAAACACTACAGAAGATTATTCAAGAGAATCTGGCAAATTAAACAGGTGTGGAAGAAAAGCTATTCAAAACTCTGCCATCCAAACACAAAACCGTTAGGATTTTGAAGTATTTCCTCTTAGGAGTGTGTGTGTATGTGTGTGTATGTGCACATAGCACGGATCGTGCCTTACTTAGCTTTTCAGTTCTTCCTTTCCTATATTCCCATTTTATGGTTTTTTTTAAAAATATTTTATTTATTCATGAGAGACACACACAGAGGTCGAGGAAGAAGCAGCTCTCTGTGGGGGGGAGGGGGGGCACGATGCAGGACTCAACTCCAGGACCCGTGCCCTAAGCCAAAGGCAGACGCACAACCACTGAGTCACCCAGGTCCCCCCTATATTCCTATTTTAAAGGGAAGCTCTTTGAGGACAAGGACTGCTTGGCACAAAGGGTAACATAAGGGCGCCTGGGTGGCTCAGTCAGTTGGGCCTCCAGCTCTTGGTTTCGGCTCAGGTCCTAGTCTCATGGGTCCTGGGATTGAGCTCTAGTGGGGCTCTGCACTGAGTGAGGAGTCTGCTGGAAGATTCTCTCCTCTGCCCTACCCCTCCCCCCCTCCTGCCAGTGCTCACACTCTCTCCATCTCTAAAGTAAATAAGTCAATCTTAAAAAAAAAAAAAAAAGGATAAGATAACTTGGGCTCTGAAAAAAGCTATGAGACCTTCCTACCTCTGTGATGTTCTGCGTAACAGTGTCCTCTGGGCTTCTGTGACACATGAACTCAGAGGACTCTGAGGCCCTGCATGCCTCCCTTGTCATCCTCGCTGCCCCCTGGCCAACCTTGGCCCATCGCAGGCTCCTTATGCCCCATCCCACCCCCAACCTTTGCCAGCCTCACCAGAGAGGACTCAAGCTGGCAATAAACCAGGCCCATGACAAATAATTCCTATATGTGCCTTTACTTTCCAGCTGGTGGACAGATTGGTTTACTATACACAACCATGAAAGCTTCGGGGATTTAGGCTGAATCTGAATCATCTGGTTTTAAAGAACTATAGAAACCTAAAAACGATTTCTATGGTGATTTTCCCTCCTGCAATTCCATCTATTGTCTGAACCTTTCTCTGGTCCTTAATCCTGCATGGTCTTTTATGGCCTTCACCTAAGCAGGCGTGTCTGTACACATAGGACTTATTAGAACATCAGCTACCGGGATCCCTGGGTGGCGCAGCGGTTTGGCGCCTGTCTTTGGCCCAGGGCGCGATCCTGGAGTACCGGGATCGAATCCCACGTCGGGCTCCCGGTGCATGGAGCCTGCTTCTCCCTCCCTCTGCCTGTGTCTCTGCCTCTCTCTCTCTCTGTGACTGTCATAAATAAATAAAAAAAATTAAAAAAAAAAAAAAGAACATCAGCTACCTCTGCCTTGGCTCTTTAACCAGCCCAGATGCTTCCTGGTTCTGGTCATGGATCCTCCACAGTCCCTGCAAAATGGTAGCTGAAGAGTACAGGCTTCATCTCAAATGTGTGTCTCGGATGACATGTTTGGGATAATGCTCAGGGCTTAACTAAAAACAAACAAGTTAGGATGTTGAAGTTCGAGTGAAGCAGTCTCAGAGAGGAGACCCTGAGAGATAAAGCTAGAGCCCTCCTTATCAACTCCTGCAAGTCTGGGAGGAAGCACCCACCTGCGCCCTCCACAGCGAGCAGGAGAGGTTTCACCCGCAATATTCAGTAAATGGATGAACAACAAGATGCCATAATGGAGTTTACTGTATTGGGATAGGATGTGCTTTTAGAAGTACAGCCGAGAGAGACTGGAGCATCACAGATTCTCTATTCAGCTAAACAAATACTCAGTGTGAGAGGATGTGGAAATTGCCCACATAAAATGTTATTACTGCAGGCGCGCCTCTGTCAGGTAAGGAATTTCCTTAGCATAAATAGAAGAAACCTACTGCTCTCTCCTGACATAAGTATAGTATGTCCTAGAAAACTTTAAAGGGAAAGTCATGATGGAAAAGACCAGCACAAGCCCACCAGATACCAGAGCGGTCCTTCTGTGTGGCTATGCTTCCTTCTCAACATGGTTGGGCCTCTTCAGATCCACTGCAAGCTCTCCAAGCTCTGCCATCTTTTCACAGCAAGGGGTGAGCTCCCTTAGGTTAGGAGAACAATTCTACGTTTTCTGGCTAATGACAATTCTGAGAGGATGCAAACACTGCAGAAGTCACTATAGAGGTGGAGGGGGGGGGGCAGGTTCTCTCAGGTTTATTCATCCCACCCACACTTTCTCTTATGACGTCCCCCTTGAGACCAAGGGCACACCCAAACAGGGCCAGGACATGGCCCCACCAGCACCATCCTCTGCAGAGCTAACCACCAAACGCAGAAAAGATGGAGTTTGGTAAAACTCGGGGGAGACTTGAAAATCTACATCCATCTCTAGGAGGCTATAATGCCTTTCGTTTGCCCTTAAGATTATCCACTCTTCAGGTAGAAAGCACTTGCTCCTAGAAAGGCCCCTGGGGAGCCTAACCCTCTAATGATGAGAGGCTGAGTTCTTTAGGGTCCACTGGAGCTTTAGTGAATTCTAGAACACGCATACAGAACAGCCAATTCCCAACCTTATTAATATTTAAAACATTTTTTCTTACAAATTCATACCACGGATCTTGGAGATGTGTTTAGATGCTAACAATGGATGCACTGGCTGAACTCTTTTTAAAAAAACATCGATTCCTTAAAAAAATGAAAACGAAAAGACTCTCATTGGGCTGAAAGAACAGCATGCCCCACTCCTCTAATATTTCAAATCATTTTGCACAAAACTTCAGGTGTAGGGAAGGAATAAAAATATCTCCAGTCTCAAATACAGTATGGTAAATCCTAGCAAAAGGCTACTTTTTTTTCCCCCAGTGGCTGATAATAGGGGAAAACTGAAATTTGAAGAAGGAAGCCCAATAAAGGAGTCTATTGGGTCTGCATGGGTAATCCCCAAGAGCTGGGTGCTTCTGGACAGCTATGTATGGAATTCACTCATTCCTATATGTATGCCAAGCCAACAAAAGCAACACTTGATTAATTTGCCATCAATGAAAGGCTCTATGGACTCTTAAAAAAAAAAATTCCTAATCTGATTACGGCTCATTGACTTTAACATGAAAGCGAGAATAGTGTTTGCTGTTGAGAGTCCTATACTCTCCTCCCAGTTAACGCTAAAATCAGAACTTTGTAAAGTGGGTCACTCAGCCAAGCAGCCTCACTTGACAAATGAGGAAACCAAGGCCGAGAGAGGCGATGGCTCACCCAGGGTCACATCACCAGCAGTGGCGGAAGGAGGACCAGAAGCAGAACTCCTCCCTTGCGCTGTATTTAGTGAAGTGTGTTCTCTTTTTGACAAAAGAGTAGTTCAGAAATGCTAAGGTAGGATCAGGAAGGCTCCTGCTACCCTAAGACCTTGAATTGCTTAACTTGTCAAAAGGAAAGCTTCAGAGAAGACAAAAGCTGCTTTTTATTCTCTGCAGGGCTGGCCCTGTGAAGGACAGGACAGATTTACTCTGTAGAGCTCCAGGGGATTGATAAAAGCCTGCAGGAGTGAAAGCTTTAGGCCAGCCAGGTTTAGAGCAGCCCACAGGAGAAGTTTCTAACAAGGAGGTACATCCCACAAGGCCTGGGCTGCACGCTGCTCACAAGTTAGGCTATTCACACACCTACCTGGTGGTGCACGGGGAGAGAATGATGGCACCCAGAGGCTTGGTTATCACTTGCCAAAAATAATATAAAAGGGAATCCTCTTCTGGGTGGGAGTTTGAACCAGACCAACAGATCTAAAACATGGTTTCTGGTTGGAATCTCTGGGGATGCTTTCAAACACAGATTACTGAAACCAGTGGGTGGAGATTGGCCTGAAAAATGGGGTAATTAAAAAAAAAATTCTGTGATTTCAATGATTCCATAAATAGGGAGCCAATGAAATGGGTCAGTGGCTCTCATACTTTCGGACCATGACCCACCGTACAGAAAATATTTTTGCACAGAAACTCAGCATACACACATATTCGTCTGAGAAGTTTCACAAAACAATTGTTGCCCCTACCACATATGATGTACTCTGAGATTTTTCAATTATGTATTTTTTTTTTTTTTAGGTTCACCGAGACTCCCTAAATTTAATTCACAACCAACTACAGGTCACTTTGGAAAATACTGAAATACATAACCACCAAGGACGCAACAAATAGAAAGTAAAGGTGAGATAAAGAGTGCTCACAGAAAGGAAAAAAAAAAAGGAACTGCGAGGTTAGATTCTCTTGGCATTTTGCATGTGGTTTGGTTGCATTAGGTACACATGAGAACGGAGCCCGCAGAACCCTGAAGGGAGCGCTCATTGAAAAAACAAGTATTCAAAAAGGTGGTTGCTATAATTAAAAAATCTCATAGGTAGGCAGTTCCTGAGTCTTTTAGAAGCAAAACATCTGAACAAACCTCAGGCCCAGGAGTTATCTTCCCTTGGAGAGCTCTGAAGAGGCAGCGAAGATCAGGCTAATCTACGCAGCTTAATTACGCTAGCAATTGAAGGGGTGTTTCCTTTCTTTGCATCTGAATTATTACTTGAAGAAAACGGCTGTTAATTAAAAATGTAGCACAACTTGCCCAGAGCCCAGTGTGATCTGTCAGCCTATGGTAGAGGTGGCCAGGTGACCCCAGGTCCCAGGAAGGGCTTGCCACCAGTTCAGTCCTTCCAGTGAAAGGAGCTCTTCAAGGCCATCTGAGGACAGATGCTCAGAGAAGGGAAACACACACCTTTCCCACCTGTTTCTCTCTCACGTCGACCCGATACCTGGATTACTAACAAGTGGTACAGGGGAAGGCACAGAGCAAGGGTTCTAGCACTTTGTGTGCCTCACCTGAACCTTGTTAAGGAGATTCTGAGTCTGTCCTGGGTGGGGCCCAAGCATCCTGCCTTTTGCATTGGGTCCTAGGGGATGCCCACTTCTTGGGACCCCACACCGCACTTTGAGTAGCAAGGTCCCAAACTTCAGAGCCAGGCATATTGGGATTTGCATCCCTACCCTGACACTTTCTAACTGCTATATTTTTGGAAAGCATATTGAATGACCTTTATGAGGGGGCGGGGTTTGTTTATAGTAGTAATGTGAATGGAGGCAAAGTATTTCACCTCTCTGAGCTTGGTCTCCTGTCAGCAGAAAATAACAACCCCCACCTGTAGAGGGCATGGATAGTGAAAGCTCTCATCCATGTTTCTTCCTCCCCTCCCCTGAAAGCAGGCTCTCCCTGCATGTTCCCACTCCTTCACTGGCTCCTCCTCCTAGTTACCTCCCTGTGCGCTGGCCTCTGACCCTCAACTTCCCATTGAGATGGCTCTCGCCAAGGATGCCAGGTTCCCACCGGTGCTGCTACCCAGCTCTCATCTGGATCACCGGGGAACACCGGAAACTACCTAACTCTTGGGTTTGGGGAGCAGCCCCCACATCCCGGTTTTCCTTCTGCACCTCTAGTCAGCCCCCCTCCAGGTGTTTTGTAAGTTCTTCCTCTACTCTTCTGAGCATCTGGGGTTTCCTTAGCCTCTTGCTTTTTGTCAGGTTCTTCTACACAACACTTATTCGACCATCTGGCATTGTGATTCTCTAAATGCTGCCAATTCCTAAATCTGGAGCAATAGCATGCAACACACCTCTAAGCTCCAGACCCAGGGAGCCACCAGCTATAGGTTCTCAAGACACATCCAACATCACATGTCCAAACAGAGCTTGCCACCTTCTCTTGTGTTCCTACATTCAGTTCCGGGACCTACCGTGCACCCACCTTAGCTATTTGAAGGGCTGTGGCATTTAGCCCATACCTTGCCTATATCATTTTTTGAATTCACATATGGATTATCTAACAATTATGTAGTAGACTCCTTAATGCCCTCAGAGCACTTACACTTAAAAAAAAAGTATGGGTTTACTTTTTAAGATTTTATTTATTCATTCATGATAGAGAGACAGAGGCAGAGACACAGGCAGAGGGAGAAGCAGGCTCCATGCACCGGGAGCCCGACGTAGGACTCAATCCCGGGACTCCAGGATCACGCCCTGGGCCAAAGGCAGGTGCCAAACCACTGAGCCACCCAGGGATCCCCCATACCCATACTTCTAATTTAAGTATTAATAATACAGGCTCCTCCCCTTGCCTATATACAAGTTATTTCCGAAACCAGAATGTGAATTACGCTTTGCTACACATGCATACGTAACTGCATCCACCAACAGTTCTTGGCTTTGTTAATGTTCCTTTTTCGGAAGAAAAGTATGACACTCCATTAAATTTGTAAGTCACAAATAAGATCTCAGAATTTTGTATGTTTTAAGTTTTTATTGTAATTTCAGTATAGTTAACATACAGTATATTAGTTTCAGGTATACAATATAATGATTAAACAACTCCATACATCACCAGTGCTCTTCACAACAAGTGAATTCCTTAATCCCCATAGCTGATTTCACCCATCCTCCCCCTCACTTCCCCTCTGGTGACCATCAGTTTGTTCTCTGTAGTTAAGAGGCTGAATAATATCCAACTATGTATACATATATACCACATCTTCTTTATTCATTCATCTATCAATGAACAGTTGGGCTGCCTCCATAATTTGGCACTTGTAAAGATGCTGTTATAAACTTAGGGGTGTGTGTATCCCTATGAATTAGTGTTTTTGTATTTGGGGGGATAAATGCCTAGTAGTTCAATTACTGAATCATAGGATAGTTCCATTTTTTTTTAAATTTTTTTTTAATTTTTATTTATTTATGATAGTCAGAGAGAGAGAGAGAGAGAGAGAGAGAGGCGCAGAGACATAGGCAGAGGGAGAAGCAGGCTCCATGCACCGGGAGCCCGATGTGGGATTCGATCCTGGGTCTCCAGGATCGCGCCCTGGGCCAAAGGCAGGCGCCAAACCGCTGCGCCACCCAGGGATCCCATCTTTTTGAAGTATAACTGTTTATACTGGCTGCACCAGTTTGCATTCCCACCAACAGTGCATGAGGGTTCCTTTTTCTCCATATCTTTGCCAACTCTTGTTTCTTGCATTGTTGATTTTATTTTATTTCATTTTTTAAATTTTATTTTACCATTTATTGGTGTTCAATTTGCCAATATACAGAATAACACCCAGTGCTCATCCCGTCAAGTGCCCCCCTCAGTGCCCGTCACCCATTCACCCCCACCCCCCGCCCTCCTCCCCTTCCACCACCCCTAGTTCATTTCCCAGAGTTAGGAGTCTTTATGTTCTGTCTCCCTTTCTGATATTTCCCACACATTTCTTCTCCCTTGAGACACACAGAGACACAGGCAGAGGGAGAAGCAGGCTCCTCGCAGGGAGCCCAGTGTGGGACTCGAGCCATGAACCCAGAATCATGCCCTGAGCCAAAGGTAGACACTCAACCACTGAGTCACCCAGGCGTCCCAAGATCTCAGAATTTTAAAAAGGGGGGGGGGGGAATCCTCAGTTTTCTAGGACTTGAGGACTAAACACTCAAGCTTTGGCTAGTAGCATGATCGGTATCGTTCTGGAATGATCAGGATGAGAGGCACACGCTGTCCTGTACTATAACATGTCTGTTTACACCTCTGGCCCCTCCCCCTGCCTCCATACCACAGCCTAGGTAGGTGGCAGGGAGAGGTCTGCAGGTGACAGCCCCAGAAGCCCTCAGCTGTGCTCAATGTATCGGAGTTGCCCGAGTAGATGGACAGGTAGAGAAAAAGCCGATCTACTGCTGCCAAAGTAAGCTTTTCCACATCAAGTCCTAAAATGGGCTGGAGAGAGGAGCCTGGGCCTCAGACTTCAAGCAGCTCTTAAAGGAGAACCATCTAATCCGCAAACACCAGACCACAGAGCTCCACACTTCGTGTCTGAGCATGACCTCTCTTTATACAACACGAACAGAGGCCCTGTTTTCTCCCTAAATCTGGGGCTTAGAGGATACATATGTGATAAGTGGCTCCTGACACTGCAGCAACGTCACCATGTTACTGCTGTGTCTCGAGTGGCCCAGTGGGGTGGGGGGTGCGGTGTGAACTTCATCAGGATTTCCATTCTGGGTTCTGGTGGGGGGGGGGTCAACTGGTGGGCACCAGGGGGCTTCCAGGCAGCAGCCTACCAAAGAGTACCGGTGGCCCCTTTCCCCATCCCTGAGCTCCGTCTATCTGGTCATTTTCAAAACCTTCCACATCAAAGCTTTTCTTCAGAAATCTACTCTGTACAAGAAGCCTCCATGTGGCTGAAGCCACGGGCCAAGAAGGGGTCCTGGCTGGTCCCGTGGTGGTTTCTGGGGGATGGGTTTCTAAGGTGCATCTCTGAAGCTGCTCCAGGTCACCTACAAAGCCTGGCTCTCAGTGTTCCTGGGGGGGGCTCCTTCCAGCCTCCTGAATTCTCCCCACTGCCGGGAGCTGGCAGACGCCTTGTCCCCTGACAGAGGCTGAGGCAGGTTGGGGTAAGTCTCAACCCTCTGCAGTCAGAGCCCTGCAGCCTGTTGCAGAATCCTGGCCATTCCCCCGTCGCAGGAAGCAAGGGCTCCAAGCCAAAGTGCCCTCCTCCACCAACTGAAGGCAGAGCAGACCCAGGGTGGTGGGGCCGATGGCTGGGATTTCCTTCCTGACCTTCCTGGCACCTGGCGCACGCTCAGAGGGCAGTGCCACTGACCTGCGGCGGGGAGGCGCGGACCCCAGGGCCTGCACCTGTCACTGACAAGCTACGTGGCTTCAGGCTGAACAAGTACCTCTCCTCTATCACACAGGATAACACCTTCCCTGACCATCTTTCCGAGGGTTTTAAGGATCCAATGAGATTAGGAGTACGTTGGAAAAATGCTTGCTTTTATCACCAGTATTTTTCTTCCTGCTACGACTGATGATCCCCTACTGGTGAGAAGCCGCTCCAGGAGGCTCTCCCCTAAACCCGGCTACCGAAAGGCTTGGGCAAGATTCTCCTGGCTCCCTGGCAAACTAAAAACTCCCGATTTCCTCTAGTTTGTCAGCGTGCCTGCCTGTGACCACTGCACCACGCTGCCTCCAGTCCCTGGAGCCAGACAACATTAGTGGACCAGGTGTCCTGGCCTGAAAGATTCCTAAAATCTCAGAAAACAGACGGACAGAGGCTCAGAGTGATCATCCGATCGATCCATCCTCTGCCTCGGGGCAGGGCTTACAAAGAATACTCTTTGAAATCAATTTCCCGTTTGGTCTCCAGGGGCTTAGGGGAACTGAAACCACATACAGCCCAGGAGCATGGCCTCGCTGGAAATGGAGTCACAGCTGCTTCCAGCCACATCTGGGATTTAGTGACCCATCCTCCCTAGGGGCTGCCAGGCTCTGCATGCATAATGCGACCCTTCTGGGCGGGCGGCGCACCCATCTCCTAGTCCTGGGCAGGCAGGTGCTGGCTTCTCTGTGGCCTGCTTCCCCAGAGATTGGTCTTTTTGAGAGAAGTCGGGGAAGGGCTGGGAGCCTCAGGGCTGGGGAAAGTACCTACCACAAGACAGACACAGTATTGTTTTAAAGAACCCATTGGGGCACCTGGGTGGCTCAGCGGTCGAGCATCTGCTCAGGGCGTGATCCTGGGGTCCCGGGATCGAGTCCTGCACTGGGCTCCCTGCAGGGACCCTGCTTCTCCCTCTGCCTGTGTCTCCGCCTCTGTCTCTCTCATGAATTAATAAATAAAACATTTAAAATAAATAACAGACCCATCACTTGCTAACGTAGATTGATAAGGATTTCCCCTGGATTCCGGTCAGAGGAAATTTGTAAGGAAACCCCCCTTCGGCTGGACAATGCCAGAGGCCAGATCTCGTGGGTAAAGGCAGAGCACGCAGGCCTTTGCCCGGCTTTGAGCAACTGTGCCCTGCTGTGCGCAATCGGAGCAGCCAACGTGGGAACAAGCCAACCACCGAGTGATCCAGCATCACCTCCTGCCCTGTTTCCCACACCTCTTGTGCACATCCACGGCCCCCGGACGAGCTCCCCTGAGCACGCACTCGCCACGGCCTCCACACTGCCTGCCGTGCAACTCACCATGTCCCGGGCCGGCCTCTTTATGGGACCCCGTGCCGCTCCCTGTCACACCTGCAGCTCCCACCCACACCCTGGGCTGGTGCTCCCCCACCCTTGCACCTTTGTCCCCCTCTACCACTGCCATCCTCCTTTAATAGGTGGGAAGAGAGGGATGGAGCCAGAGCTCAGTGAGGGCCTGCTATACGCAAGAGGACACCGGTTAGGCTCTTCCAATGTGCAGTTCACCTAGCGCTCCTGGCTACCTTCCCGAGAAGCTGAGGCACGGAGAGCCGGAGAAGCCACCCAGAGACCCTGAGCCGACGGGTGGAAAATTTGGATCTGAGCCGCAGCCCGCCTCTGGGAGAGGCACTCTGGGTTCCTTTCCACCTCCTGGTAGGAACCCCGATGCGGCGCTAGATACCTAGGTACATGATGGTCTTCCCTGCAGATGGCAAATCCTTCCGGGGCAGGATCCCCGTCTGAGGCCTCTCTGGGTTCCCCGCCACTGCTTCCTCTCATTCCCAGTTACCCCACCTAGAACAGTGCACGCAGCCACAGGGCGTCCAGAACTGGGTCTCAGTGACAGTGGCCTTCAGAGACCATTCTATGGAGAGGTTCTTCTTGTGCACGGTGTTTTTTTTGTTGTTTTTTAATAAATTTATTTTTTATTGGTGTTCAATTTGCCAACATACAGAATAACACCCAGTGCTCATCCCGTCAAGTGCCCCCCTCAGTGCCCGTCACCCAGTCACCCCCACCCCTCACCCTCCTCCCCTTCCACCACCCCTAGTTCGTTTCCCAGAGTTAGGAGTCTTTATGTTCTGTCTCCCTTTCTGATATTTCCTACCCATTTCTTCTCCCTTCCCCTCTGTCCCCTTTCACTATTATTTATATTCCCCAAATGAATGAGACCATATAATGTTTGTCCTTCTCCGATTGACTCATTTCACTCAGCATAATACCCTCCAGGTCCATCCACGTTGAAGCAAATGGTGGGTATTTGTCGTTTCTAATGGCTGAGGAATATTCCATTGTATACATAAACCACATCTTCTTTATCCATTCATCTTTCGATGGACACCGAGGCTCCTTCCACAGTTTGACGTTGCTGCTAGAAACATCGGGGTGCAGGTGTCCCGGCATTTCATTGCATCTGTATCTTTGGGGTAAATCCCCAACAGTGCAATTGCTGGGTCATAGGGCAGCTCTATTTTTAACTCTTTGAGGAACCTCCACACAGTTTTCCAGAGTGGCTGCACCAGTTCACATTCCCACCAACAGTGCAAGAGGGTTCCCCTTTCTCCGCATCCTCTCCAGCATTTGTGGTTTCCTGCCTTGTTAATTTTCCCCATTCTCACTGGTGTGAGGGGGTATCTCATTGGGGTTTTGATTTGTATTTCCCTGATGGCAAGTGATGCAGAGCATTTTCTCATGTGCGTGTTGGCCATGTGTGTGTTTTCCTCTGTGAGATTTCTCTTCATGTCTTTTGCCCATTTCATGATTGGATTGTTTGTTTCTTTGCTGTTGAGTTTAAGAAGTTCTTTATAGATCTTGGAAACTAGCCCTTTATCTGATATGTTATTTGCAAATACCTTCTCCCATTCTGTAGGTTGTCTTTGAGTTTTGTTGACTGTATCCTTTGCTGTGCAAAAGCTTCTCATCTTGATGAAGTCCCAATAGTTCATTTTTGTTTGTTTTTTTTTTTTTTTTTTTGCCTTCGTGGATGAATCTTGCAAGAAGTTACTGTGGCCGAGTTCAAAAAGGGTGTTGCCTGTGTTCTCTAGGATTTTGATGGAATCTTGTCTCACATTTAGATCTTTCATCCATATTGAGTGTATCTTTGTGTCTGGTGCAAGAGAGTGGTCTAGTTTCATTCTTCTGCATGTGGATGTCCAATTTTCCCAGCACCATTTACGGAAGAGACTGTCTTTCTTCCAGTGGATCGTCTTTCCTCCTTTATCGAATATTAGTTCGATAAAATCAGGAACTTAGCAGTTACGTTCCTGGAATCATTAACTATGAATGGAACTTAGAAGGGATTGTTCTTAGATGCTTTAAGTGCCCGGTAGGGGTGAACTTCGGGAGCCCTGCTCACACATTCCTGGGCACTCGGCTGGGGTGAGTTTACTGGAAAGGGCCGCTTACAGAAATGCTGCTCTCTCACGTCTACCTTGCACATAAGCAGAAGTGTGATTCTAGTTCTATTTGAGGGAGAAGGCAGTAGACGGTCTCCATGGCAACCGGAAGCAGCATGAGAAATAGGAGCCTAAAGACGGTTTGGGGGAAATTGAGTTGTGGTTGGCCATGTGTCTGTCCCACCTTGTCACTGCCAGGGGCTTGAAATGTTTGCCTGAAGGGAAAAGAAAGATAAGGTGACCTGGAGGAAACATTCCAGCAGGCACCACACAGCTGACCCTCGCCTGACTTCTCTAAATGCTCCACTGTGCAATGGAAACTGGGCCAGGAAAACCAGGCAAAGTGTGTGCATCTGCGAGTTTGAGAGAGAGTGAGAGCAACTGAATAACTTAAAGCACATTTTCCAGCTTATTTCTCTATGGTTTTGCTTTTGCTGATTGTTTGCTTTAAAAAAAAAAAAACACTTTTTTGAAACTTCAGGGCGTTCTCAGCTATGCGCTTTAGGAACAAGACAGCCACTATCGTGTCAGGAAGAGTCCTAACACCCAGCGACAGGCAGGCCACACTGCATCTTCCCCGGGGTGGCATCACGATGCTTGGGGTGGGGTGAATTAGGACCCGGGGCATCACAGCAAGGCTGCTGAACTAATTCCACTCTGTACAAATATGCACCCACATTCCAGTTCTGTCCCCCAGTGCCCCTGTGATTCTGGCAAGGTCAGAAACCAATCCGAGCCTCAGTTTCCTGAGCCTGATAATCTTCTTTCATCTCATGATGGCTGCTGGAGTATCCAGTAAGATAATGGCAATGAAAGTGCTTCGTACAACATAATCCACAAATGGAAGAGAGTGCTGTTACCGTATCATTAATAAATGCAGGATTTAATGCAAAGACGTCACATCACTAATGACAACATTATTTTAGTAAAACGGCTTGCTGTTTTTCCTCCCAAACCTTTTTCTGAGTTCAA
This sequence comes from Nyctereutes procyonoides, assembly GCF_905146905.1. Lineage (NCBI taxonomy): Eukaryota > Metazoa > Chordata > Mammalia > Carnivora > Canidae > Nyctereutes > Nyctereutes procyonoides. The sequence goes on along the minus strand of NW_026575049.1, from coordinate 49,145,315 downwards.
AGAAGACAGGGAAAGACGGAAGCCTGCATGGCTGGCTGGCTTCAAGGTCAAAACTCAGTCACGCATTTTTATGTGGCACAAAGAGTGGCCAATCGATTGGACACAGAAATCAGAGTGCTAAGTAGAAAGCTGCGTGCACAGATGACTGTAGGGCTCAGAGGAAGGAGGAGGTAGGACTCTGCCAGCGGCACAGCCAGCCTGCCCCCCTCTCCCCGGGGTGGCACCCACCCGGGAGGGTAACCCTTCCCTCTCAGGGAAAGGAGAGCAACACTCTTTCAGAGAGGGCTGTCACTTTGCCCCCATGGGACCTCATTAGCCTCACTGAGTCTTGCTCCCATCTGGCTGGTGTGGAGAAACCTGTGAGCGTGAGAAGCACAGAAGCAGTGCACAGAGATGGCTCCACGCCAGCGTGCCCCCGACACCCCCACCACCCCGACCAGGTCCGCGAAGGGCCGCATCGGCAAGCCGGGCAGCAGGGGGAAAGGCGGCATCTGCGGCCACATGCTGACCACGGAGTCAGAACCTGGCTTGTAACATGGTGCCCAGTTTGAGAAGCACTACTGACACCCCAGAGGTAGGGGAGGGGGTGAGGGCTCCCTGGCAGGTGTTTGGTCACTTTCTCCCACCCGCCTTGACCCGGAGTTGTGGCAGCTCCTGCATCCTGATCACTCAGTACAGAGCAAGACCACCCCCCCGAGGTGGGCCACTCTCCAGCAAGAAGCCCATTGGCTGGCGCAGGACAAGCCGTGACCTCAGCCTCTTCAGTGCTGTGGGAAATCTGCCTCTCCAGTTCACTAGGCCTCTGTCCAAAGAGCTTGAGAGGCTGGAGTGGTCACTTCCAGTCACACTTCCTTAGCACTTGGGAGCAGGCTGGGCCCTGGAGCCCAGGCCACAAGGTCGTTTCCCTCCTCCCCACTTCGGGCTGTGCAGTGCACGGACTGCAACACTGTTCCTTCCCATGGCGACCTATTCCTTCCCAGCGCTGAGGACTTCATCATCTGTCTTCATCCTGTGCCTGGGAAGTGGGCTCCTGTGGCCAATGACAAGACTGGGAAACCGAGTGAAAATGGAGAGACTTGAATGCAACGCCCTCTCCTCTGAAGGTGGTCTGTACGGTCGAGTGCTTGGGTTCTTGGTTCCCACCTCACCCACCCACTGACGAGCCACTGGCGCTCTGGCAAGGTCTCTAAAGTCCCCTCGTGCTTTCCCCACCTCTAAAAGCAGGGCAAAAACCCCTCCCCGCCTCAGAGGTAGAAGGTGAAACAGAATTACGGGGAGTGAAAACTGAGACAAACAGGAGAGATCATTTTGGACAAGGTGTTTTATTTATTAGCACAGGTGGCAGGCACAGTTCCTAGCACTTGAGGTATGCTAACCCTCGGGTCGGCACCACGGGGCCATCCAATAGGTACTACTCTACGCCCGTTTTTGGACGAGGCCTGGAGACCCAGAGTTAAGGAGTTTGCTCACGGTCACCCCTGCAGAAAGAGGGGCAGAGGGGTGCCATGACTCCAGGCAGAGATCCTGGCCTGGGTGTCCCCGGGGCTCAGAGAGGAGGTCTGCAGCAGGTGTGGGCCACCCCCCATGCCCTAGCTAGCGGTGCCTCCCCAGGGGTAGGACAGTCCATCGAACAGTAAAGGTTGTCAAGACGGGCTCTCTGGGAGAACACAAGGCGCAGGTCAGGGGTAAAGCCACACCCTCTTTGGCCGCCTCCACCATGAGGCCCTCAGAGAAATAAGCCTCAACCCTAGTTACCACCTGGTCATGGACAAATCCTGCTGAGTTTAGCTTTTACCTAAATTCCATAGGAGAATTACCACCACCACCACCACCACCACCCCAAGGGCTCTTCAGAAAACACAGAAGGGCCTCAAAGACGTTCTTGGCCTCTGAACCCAAACAATCCAGTACATTCAAATGTTTCCTCAATATCTAATTGGTCTGCCTCTAATTCCTGAAAGTCACTCATTAGGGGGTTGATTTATTTCTCCCTTTGCCAACTGGCAATCCACTTAAAACCCTTTTACATCCAATCCGATAGTCCGTGATATTTAAGCCTTGATTTTTTTTTTTTCTCCTCTCTCAGGCTTTCTCCTCCATCGCTGATCCAATCACTTCTACAGTTCATCATTTAACCTTGGCTCTTGAGCAATTTAATACATGGGGCACCCCGCTCTGATCTCCTTTCTTCCATCTCTTGCCACACTTCCTCTTCCCCTGGCTTGTTCTGGAGCGAAGGACACCTCCCCACGTGGTGCCTGGTGGGGGGAGAGAGCCGTGGGAGATGACCCCTCTGTGCCCCCTGCTCTCAGCCCCCACCCCACCCCCGCCTCCACCAGGTTCTCTGGCTTTGGCCTGACAAGCAGAATTCAGTGCAGCCCTCAGGGAGGATCAACGGGCAGATCCCCCCACAAAACCCTGCCCCGGCCAAGTGGAGGGTGTGACCATCTCCAACAGGAGTTTCTGTCAATACTGGTCTGGGGCCTCTGCAGGGTTTGCTAGCTCAGCCAGGTACCTCAGAAGCTGCTGGAACACTAACATGCAGAGCCAGCACCTGACAGATGGTAGGATGGCATCTGGCCTTTGCTTCTGCTGCCCCTTAACCAAGGGACACATTGTAGAGGAGCACATCACCCTGTCAAGGCAGAGGCTGCTGCTCCCCATTTCCTGGAAGAGGGTAAAATCAAGGGTGACCCCGAGGTCACACCAGTCCGGCCTGTGTTCAAAACCAGGTGAAAGATATTCAGGGAGAACGTGGGACACCCTGTACCCTCCCTCCCACCCGAGTTAAACCCAGCTGTGCATACACCACAGGTAGAAAGGGCTGGCCTTGGTTTAATTGTGGGTGCTTTGGCTTTAAGTAAATGCATGATTTTATAGCTTCAGAGTATCTTAGAGCAATTCTGCAGCTGGAGAGCTATGGAGGATTAATTAACCTAATTACTTTCAACTTCCTGACTCCAGAAACTTGCTCTGTGCACGTTGGTAGTGACCCAGCCTGGCCGTCCTGGTCCAGGCGGAAGGCCTACTAGACTCCCAGACTCAGCACCTCCAGGCCTAGCAGTGGCCCAGGTGAGGGGATGCCCAACAGCTTCAGACTCTTCGACTGCCCATGGCCCAGCTAACTAGAAGAATCCATATTAGATTCCACCGTGCTACCCGACAGCATGTCACACTCCAGACCTGGGACATGCAGGTGGGAGGAAGAGGAAGGCTGGAGCACTTGACTGAAGACAGCCCTGTCCAGACTCCCCACTGCACATGTACACTCATGCGCGCGCGTGCACACAAATGCACTCCCATCACACTGTGAACCGACCTCCTCCCACATAGATTCTAGTAATAAAAACCCTTAAAGGAAATGATTTCCCAGTGTGGGAGCCATGTCTCATCCAGCCTGTGATCCAGAGAACAGAGCTGGGGAAGCAGTTCAGATAAGGATGTGTGCTTCTGGACTGCAAGGGGCAAGAAGAGCCAGTCCCCACCTTGGCCCCCATTCTCTACCCTCCCTGCCGGTCTCCTATTCACCCCAGCACCGACAGAGGCCTCACCTGGGGCCCTGGTCAGTCCCTCTGTCCCTTGGGAAGAGCTCACAGGGCCATGATGCAGGGATCAGTGCAACCCTGCTCCGCCAGGCTTTCAGGAATGCACGCAAGGACTCTGACGTACAGAAGCTGTGTTTTACTACACTGGGATGCTTTAGCTGATTATAAAGTCACAGTCCACTACAGCCCATCAACAACCAATTTGGCCCCAGTAAAATGGATTCCTATTCCCTCAGTACTAGTCCAGCAATCAGCTCATCAATATACATAATGTTTAGAAGCTGGATATTGATTGTGGAATCTAATGGACTCATTATGTCGGATTCGGTTTGACTTCTGAAATAAATTTTCTTTTGGAGCTCCCCTTGCTCTCCACTACCAAATTCCAAAACTGGTGCAGGCAGCGGGGATGCTGGAGAACAAGCCCAGAGGTTCCAGGGGCTTGGCCATAAATCCAGAATGCTCACGATCTGGGGTTTTCCCCAGTCTGTGTGAAGTGCCTGGACTACTGCCTGTCCCCAGATTCACTGAATTAACAGGAGCTGCTGTTGCCATAGGATACAGCAAGCACCAGGGGTGTGATTAACTTTGGTGGCAGCCAGTGATCCAGTGTGTCACAATGCCCCCAGAGGCAACTTGGAGTCCCTGCCAATGTCTGTATGATGGTCAGAAGCTCCATGCCCTGATCCTCATTCCTGGCCCCGGCATCCCCCGATTCCTCACCCAGGGCCACCCACACACACTCACAGCACAGGGGCTGCCCTCGACCTCCTCCTCAGTCCCTGCGGTCAGGAGCATGTCCCATGCAGGGCTGGGGGAAAAGGTGCGCTCCTGGGGTAGAGACAGTGGGGTGAATCATCAGGAAGAGGAATACAGCTGTGGTTGGGTGGTCCAGCCGACCAGCAGGTCACGGGGAGACCTTTCCCACAGGGGGATTGGTTCGATTCTTTCTCCTCCTGATGATGTCCCTGAGCAGAGCCCACTGGTAAGGACTGACTTTTTAGTAACAACTATCCCACCATTAAATGAGACAATCCCCTTCTCAGCAGGGAAAGGAACCCCAGGACCTTCGTATGCCAACCAGGGACAGCCCTCCCTGCCCAACCTAGATTTATGCTGCTTTTGGTGTCAAGACTAAGATTTTATTCACTTATTCATGAGAGACAGAGAGAGGGGCAGAGACACAAGCAGAGGGAGAAGCAGGCTCCCTGTGGGGAGCCTGATGTGGGACTCGATCCCAGGACCCTGGGGATCACAACCTGAGCTGAAGGCAGATGCTCAACTGCTGAGCCACCCAGGTGTCCCTGGTTTCAGGAATTCTAGGTTCAAATACAACTAGCTTCTTCCTATGAAACCGTGTTTTCTACATTCTCATGTCTGTGCTTTTGGGGGTAAACTTTTGGGTCTTACATTTGTTTGCAAAAGTATAGTGAGCCAAATAAAGGCTATGACCTCTCCCATACATACTCTCCCAAGGAGAGGAGAGCCATGTTGGGGAGGCGACCTAGGGCTGTAGTCGCGCCTCTCCTAGGAGGGAAGGCCCGCTCTCGGGAACTTGGAATAGATCCACGTCGCCTTGCCTTAATGCTGTAAGTCCCCTTTCTGGTCTCTCAGCGTGGCTAGGCTCACTCCCCAAGCAACCTGGGCAAGGGTGCCAGATTTGGAAAATAAAAATACAAGACGCCCAGTTAAATTTCAATTCTGGATAACAAGGAATAATTTTTGTGGGCAATTATGTCCCATGCAGTATCTGGGGACATACTTATACTGAAAAGTTACACAGAGTTGATGTGACATTCTAATGTAACCCGGCATTCTGTACTTGGTCTGGCAGCGCCCATCACACCAGCTCCTTGAGCTTCACACCTTCACGCACAGCCCCAGCTGCTAGGGCTCTTTCCCTCCAGTGAGGCCATGCTATTGAGGAAAACAAACAAAATCCCTCCCCAGGTCTTAAGAGAAGCAATGGAACAGTAACAAAACCAACATTTTGTAAGGCCTGTGTTACGTGTCTATTAGTCTACTGGGGAGTAACTTCTCAACCAAGATGGCGCCTCACTCCAGGCCGGGCATCCGGGCAGGACAACTTAGTCACTGGTTTCTTTCCAGGAAGTTCCTCTAAATTCCTTCCAATCAACCCCCTTGGGCTTTCAGATCACCGAACACATAACTTCACTGCCAGTGACTTGCACTAAAAAACACACTGAAATAAAATCATTGAGGCTAGCATTTCCCCAACCCAATTATACTCGTTGGAACTCTACTCCTGCAGGAATCTCGTGGAGAAAAGACTTGGTTCTGTGGTCAAATAAGCAGGAAACTACAGGTTATAGATGCCCACCTGGGAAAGTCGCTATGGGCATCAGCATATTAAAGGCCCGAGTCATCTTGCAGGAAGGAAACTCTCAGCTGCTTATTCCAGCACTATCCAGCATTCTTAGTGGACCACAGAGCCCATGGCCTCTATTTCCCTCATTTAATACCTATTTACCCTACAGAGAACACTTTGGATATTGGAAACAGATGAATGTTTCTCAATACAACTAACCCTTGCGTTGAGGTTTCTTTCTGTCCCCTACTTGGGGGTCTGGGGTTCTTCTGGGTTTTTCTGAAGTCTTCCTCACCCTGCTCCCAGAGCTGTCCGGTCATGGCCTTCTGTCAAGGCCTTCTCCAAGTCCCTCGTGCTGCAAGCCGGTTCCCTGACCTCATGCCTTTCCAGCCCACGGGGACCACTTCCTTATCTGATCTTTCATTGGCACCTAGTCCCAGCACAAATCCCTTGCCTTAAGGACACTGATCCAAATTCCCCGATTTTATTCTTCAGCTATTTTAGATTCTTTTGTTTCTATGTATCTTGGCTCTTCAACAAGACTTGAAACTACTTGGGGGCAAGACTCTTCCTGCTGAGCCATAGCCATTTAGTGCAGGAAGGGTTGGGCATCCAGTGAGCCTTGGGTAAATACTTGTTGACAGAATTAGGTCTACTCATGTACCCATATTCTAATTATTGCAGGTTTTCAGGAAAACAAAAACGGACGGGTTTTCTAAGAGAGCAAGAAGCTGGTTTCTTTCATGCACCATGAAAGAGCAAAGATTAATCTCAAGAGTTGTCTCCTGAGCCATGCACTGTGTACTCCTCACATCAGTCACTACACCCTGGCAGACACCCCAACTCTGACCCAAGCCCCTGGAGGCAAAAAAGACTGGAGAGGGCTAGAGATTTTCATGAAGTGGGAACAATTCCCCAGTTAGTTTAGAAGTCAAAATTCCCAAGAATTATGGGATCCATAGCCCAATTCTTCTGTCCTGGGAAACACGACGGCACTATCCAAACACAAAGACAGCCATGTACTCATAAAAAAGAACAGATTGCAGAGTGACCTCTCTCAGACTCTGAAGTCACTGTACTCTTTAATGTGCCTGGCTGGACTTCAGGGTTTTACAGACAATGTGCTGTGAGCTCCATCACGAATCGAGGCCTGTGCGATGCAAACTTCTAACAATTCAACTGCATTCCTGCAGTCCTCAGGGGGCTCTCATCTTCTATCCTGAGACTCTGACTTAAAAAGAAAAATCTGAGGAAAAACAGGGTAGTCTCTAAAATACATAACGGGAAATCTAAATACACTGTACAAATCAACTGTGCACACACTTCATTGTCCTAGAAGTCTACTTCTTTCCATCTTGAGTCAATTATAAAAAAAAAAATCTTCAAACTGCACACTCGAAGCTTTAAATAAATAGCCTTGGTTTCTAAGATAAAAAAAAATAGTCTGATCTCCCTGTGAATGATAATGTGATAAAAAAAATCAGTAGTTACTGATATTTGTAAATCAATTATTTTCTAAAAGGCATGAAAGTCTTTCCAAGAAGGCCCATGGCAAACTTCACTGGATTTAGTTCCTGAAAACAGTAAATGAAAAATATGTGAGCCAGTTATTTCCTGGATGAAAACATTGCCAGGTCTGAATGTTTGATATTCAGTAAAAAATATTCTAATATTCTAAACCATGAATGCCTCACTTGTTCCCATCTCAATCTTCAAGCAATTAATTAGTAATACTTGACACAGACATGGTTTTGCAAGCACAATTCATAATAGGTTTTGGATTCTGAAGCAATTTCTGTATCTCAGAAATACCAATGGGATTTCAGGTAAAATGGAGTCCAAATATATTCAGTAAGTTTTAGTGGATCAGATTGTTTCATCATTCAAGACTTAGCCCAAAGGCTGACCCTTCAGAGTCCTTCCCAGGCCTCCGTGGCTAAAGCACCCCCAGTCCATGCACACATATGACCTGGTTCTCCACTACCATCAATTACCTGATTTTATCTTTCTCAAAGCCCTTACAGTACCCATACTGCCCTTCTTGTTTGGTAAATGTTTACTGCCCACCTCCTAACAGTAGGAAATAATCTAAAACATCTTGACGTCACATCCTCTGCCCTGTCCAATTCTGTGTCCCCAGTGCTGAGATCAGGGCCTAGCAGCACAAATTTGTAAGCCACTTCATTAATAAATGTTTAATTTTATTGTGGCAAAACATACATTACACAGGATTGACTGTTTTTAAACCATTTTTAAGTACTCAGTTCAGCAGCATTAAGTACATTCACATTATTGTGCAAGCATCACCACCACAACCATCTCCAGAACTTTCCCATCAACCCCAGCTGAACTCTGTACCCATGACACACTGACTCCCCATTCCCTTCTTTACCCAACTCCTGGCAACCACCATTCTACTTTATAGCCCCTATGAATCTGACTACTCTGGCTACCTCATATAAATGGAACGATACAAGATTTGTCCTTTGATGTCTGGCTTCTCTCACTTAGCATAATGTTCATCCTTGTGATACCCTGTGTCAGAATTTCCTTCCTTTAGAAGGCTGAAGAGAATTTCATTGTGGGTATGTACCACAGCTTGTCAACTCATTTGTCTATCAATGGTCATTTGAATGGTTTTCACCTTTGGGCTACTATGAATAATGCTGCTCTGAACATCAGTGTACAATCCCCCTGCTTTCAGTTCTCTGGGGCATACACCCAGAGACAAAACTGCTGAATCTTATGGTGGTTCTAGGTTTAACTTTTTAAAGACTTTTATCTATTTTTGAGAGAGAGTATATGCAAGCAGGGAGAAGTGCGGAGGGGGAGGGAGAGGGAAGGAGAGAATCCCAAACAGACTCCTTGCTGAGCATGGAGCCCAATGCAGGGCTAGATCCCACGACCCTGAGATCACATAGGTTTAGCTTTTTGAGGGAATGCCATAATGTTTACCACATGCTTCCAATTTTTACTCATAAACACTTGTTATTTTCTGGGATTTGTTGTTTTGGGGGTTTGTTTTTGGAGGGTTTGTCAATTGCATTTTATGTGACATAAACAGTTCCAACTTAAGTCTGTAGACTCACGGGTCTAAGGAGAAAAACTTCTGAATGTGACTTGGTTTACCACCTAATGCATAGTCAGCAGTCACAAGCAGCTAAATAAAAATAATTTAACTTTCACAGTTTAGCCTGAGCTAATAGCAACAGGATTACTTATAAATATTTAGACTCACACTATAAATATCAGCAAGTAAGGGAAAAGAGAACTGACCGCTGCGTAGCTTTCTCCCCATACTAGTGGCAGTCTTTTCTGTAAACAGTCCGACCAACACTGGGACTTAAGGGAGGAGCTGCTCTGTGTAGCGCTAACTACAGGCTTGCCACCTCCGGGAGAGAATGAAGGGGCCTCTGGAAACTGTGTGGTGTTGGCCATCGAGACTTGGAAGGAAGGAGGACTGGAAATTATAGCCATCTGAATGCAATTGCCTGGCTTTATCTTTGCCCAACACTCTGAGAGCCTATAAACATCAGCAGAGGGAAAAAAGTTTAATTTCCAAAGGCATAAAATTTTCAGAGCTATGTGACCTCTGAGAGAATATGGCCATCTGAGAAAACTATTTCCTGAAACTCACATCCAAGCTTGGGGAATGAGGCCGCCAGCCAAGGCTCAGCCATCCACTTGAAATGATTGCACATCAGTCTTTCCCCCTGAAGAGAAAAGGCTGTGGCCTACCTAACCGAGTCCCCTCATCCCCTAGCACAGGGCTTGACACCCAACTGGAATAAATATCTATTTCCTGAAGCAATATATGAATGGATGACAAGTCTAAGATTAGGGACTTCCTGGTTCCAAAGGTGAGAGAATGTTGTCTTTTTGGCGCTTCCTACCCTGACTTGTCTTTTTCAGGAATTAGGCCTTTGTGTCCTGTGAAGACCCAAGACAGTGGTCCTCATGGAAGTTCCTGCCACTGGCACAGCCTCATGGGAGTTTATGGTTGAGACAGCCTTCTCCATTCCTACCTTGGCACCAGCCCTTGGGAATTTGGTAATAATTTTCAACTAGTTTTCAACTCCCTTCTCTACCCCCAGTCCATTACTATGCCCTGCTCCTTCATCTCCCACAGCAGTACCCCTTTCCAACAATAACAATGATAGTGGTGATAATGACAGCAACAGCCAGCTTCCTTTATTGCTTTATAGTTTACATAGGGCCTTCAACTGTACTAGTTTATTTGACCCTCAGCATAACCTGACAGGAAAACCAAAGGAAAACTTGATTTACCAAAGTTATGTGAGGAATATGTGGTAGAACCAAGTCTCTGGACTCCAGAAGCCCAGTCCTCTTTCTATGAGTGCTTTCCTGCTCCTTAACTACTACCCACGCATATACTAATCTCAAAACCAAAACTCTCATCCTTTAGGACTGCCCTCAACTACCCATTGAGAGGAAAGATGGCTTCCAGTGGGTAGACTCTAACTATACAGTAATGATTACAAATGATCTCACATGTTTGTGGTTGTTTTCAAATAGGCCCACAAATACTTTCATACCTCATGATCTCAGGGTCGTGAGATTGAGCCCTGCATCAGGCTCTGCACTCAGCGCAGTCTGCTGTCCCTCTCCCTCTGCTCTCTCTGACCTCCCTCACCCCTGCTCCTGCACTCACTCTCTCTCAAAGTCTTTTAAAAAAAGAAAAATTATAGAGATATGCGGAATAGTTGCATAGTATTTTATTATACAGGTATACAAACTATATTTAAAGGAGACTTAGGCTATTATCAGTAGATAACTGTCCATGTGCCTTTTATGTGCTTGCCTAACTATGCCCTTAGTATTGACTAATACAAGTCCAACAGCTGGGTAAGAAAAAGCACATACTTCTTAAATGTTCTTCATACATCTTGCCAAATTACATCAAAGATTGGGCAAATTTAGATCCTGCCAGCAGTCTATGAGGGTATCCCTCTCACCATACCCTGGCTAACAGGAGTGGTTCTCATTCTCGTTAAAGGCCAATTCTTAACTCAAAGAATTCACTCTCTAACGATGGAATTTCCAGCTAACCAACAAGGTATCAGGTGGCTGAGAAAGGGCTTCTCTCAAATCATACATCATACGGCAATGTTCCCTTCAGTCTCTGTCCTTTCAAACTTCCCCTTAACTCCTCCTGCTTCAGCACGACAGACCAGGGGAGGAGGAAGAGGTAATCCTGGCTGTGAAAGTCACCAAATGCAGTTGTAGAAAATGTGGCACCATCTTCTGGTGCACCTCCAGGCATTTGGCAGTTACCTTGGGCAAAAAAAAAAAAAAAAACATCCCCTCCCCGCCCAACATCCTCAAATGCATTATATTCTACACAACTACCTTTAACCTATATACACTTTTCTCTGATTTTTTAAGTAAAAATGTAAAATAAAAACCAATGACTTCTTTCTGTTGGCAAGGACCAACATGGGCAGACTGATCAAAAGGAGGAGCCTTGATTCATCAGAGCCATGGACACACTGCCTTGAATAGTTGGGTTGTGTTTTGTGGAAAATCTGTGTCCTCCAAGAGGTCTAAGGGGAAGAGATGGGCCAATATTGCATAGTTGAATGAACAGAAGGATGGACAAATAAAACCTATCAAAATTCCTGTACTCGACATGGAACTAAAGAGTTCGCTAAACTATTTGTGTGGATATCTAAGACAATTTTAGCTGTTTCAAAGGATAGAATATCACATTTAATGGTACCACCAACCCAGTTACTAACGGTCACTTTTTTCTCATACACCCTTGCTATCGAGACTACACACGAAGCTCTGGACCACATCGGGTTACCTCTGGTCATTTATAAACATGTATAAAATAGCTCAGGATTATTTACCAACTGTGTATATTTTCTCTATAATCTGTTCATATAAATGTATGTGGGTACTCCACTCCTTGGGTAAGGGGTATATCGACTCAAATTTGTCTCTATTATAGAGACTATGTACACGATGCTGTATGCCATTTTTTTAAAAAGTCAACTTGATTCAAGTATGTAAATCCAATATATCAAAAGCCAGGGGAAGGGAATACAGAGAAGGTGGTAAAGGAGAAAGACAAACATTTAGGTGGGGACACCATCCTTGAAGAAGGACTGGGAGATGAGACTCTCAGGAGACAGGATGGAACAGAGAGGTTCTTGAGCCCCTTCTCATCCACAGAAAGTCCATGACTTTCACATTTCCTCCCTCGTAGCCTGTGCAGACCATCCACAGGCAGGGTGGGGAGGACTACAACCACTAAACTGGCATGTGTGACTTGGCTGAGGGAACAGAGCCAGGCACAGGGCAAGGGCGACATCTGTACTTTATGGTAGACTGTCCCGGCTCAGGCATGTCCAGGACGCCCATCCTAAAATGAGTGCTGGGACCCTCTTAATTGCCCGTCTACGCCTGAGGCCTTCCTTGTGGACACACATTCACACAATGAGCCTCAGCCATGGCCCAAACACCAGCTCCTCTGGAGCCCCTTGCCTGCGCGCCACCTTTCTATATTAGTGGCTCCATCCTCTGTGCCCCATAGCACTTCTGTACCCCTGTACAGATTCTCATCTTGCCAAGACAACTCCTAGTTTCCTAACACACTGGGATGGAAAGCACGTCCTCCTCCACTTGGGTTCCCCAGCCCTTAACAGAGCATAAGGGCTCCGTAAGCTCTGACTCAGCTGAGATGGAAAAGCTTACATCATCCACCCTGCATGCCTTAAGAGTGACTTCTACCAAATGATGAATAAAACATGATCACTTTGCATAAACTGAGAAAAGCATTCTTCCCCTAACCAAACTGAAGAAGTAAAGAATGAATGAGGCTTTCCTCATGTCCTACAGTTACTCTTTTTAAAACCACCACATGGCTATCTTTCTGGGTCACATGCACCACTTACCCACACAGCCTGAGGTCAGTCAAATGCCATCAGAGCACCCGGAGACAGCCGGGCCTACTCACACTGCATAGTAGAAGCTCTAGAAGGAAGTCCCACTTTCTTCTGGAAGCTCCCCAAAGGGAGCATCGCCAGCACTGGGCTCCCCACTGCTGGGGAGCTACTGTTGCTGCAGCTGTATGCATTCCCAAGAAACACACACACACACACACACACACACACACACACACGAGTGAAAACAAAGCAGAATAGAAATCAATTTGTGAAAACAGACCTAATCTCCACCATTTATCCTGAAAGATTTTTATTTCTCAGATGTTCTTCCCAGCATGCGGCCAAACCCTTACAACTTCACGCCCTCAACACGCACCTCCATATGCCTAAGCTCCTAAAGGTTTACCCCGACAGAGACAGAAGCAAGAGTAAGATGACTGAGCTCGCTTTGAGAATGGTCAGGGGTTTTCCCCCTATAGCGGGAGAAGTTCATCGCATCATCCCACTGTGCGCCAGGCAACTTGGAGAGTGTCTCACACACACACACACACACGGACAAATCCCATCCTCACAGCTACTCTGAGGACTGGCACTGACCCCATCCCAGGGCTGAGGAAACCAGCTCACACAGTGAGCTGAGGAAGGTGCAGGAAGCTGCTCTTCGTGACACCCCGCCAGGCTGCCTCACCTCAGAAGATTCCTCCGTGTTTCTACAGAACACTAACTCTCAGGTGTTACATCTGTTTTTCCTCTTGAGTTTATCCTATTAATTTTTATTGTTCCTTTTATTGAATGCTTAACTTCCTCTCTTAAGAGGTCTCCACCTGGCATTAACCAGCTACTCCTTGCTCAGCAAAATAATTAGTTCCCTTAATCTTCCTTTATCAAACAACCTACTTCCTTAATCCCTCTGAGTAAGACAAGTTCCAGGCTCCCCCCAGTGGTTCTAGATCCGCGCAAATGCTGGCAGGCTGAAGTCGGAGCTCTAAAAGAAACCTCCCGAAACAGCTATCATGAAAACTGCTATCACTCTCAGTCAACACACGTGCACTTACGGAGCAGCTAGTACCCTGTGTGTGGCGATCCTGCGTGGTGACGTGTCTGGGCTGCTCCCTTGGACAGTGTGTGCCAAGCACCTGCCGTGTGTAGGGGGCGTCATACACGTTACCTCTTTAATCTGAGATCCGTTGGCATCCTTTCTACCAAGGAAGAGACTGAAGTTGGAAGGCCTACATCTGGAAGCAGAGGCAGGATCCTGGCCCTAGAGCCCAAGCCCCTGCCGGTGGGCTCCCACATGCTGCGTGGCCCAGCGCCCAGCACCCTGGGGCATACACACGACAAGCCAGCTCCGGGCTCAGCGCACCAGCCTGGCTGTTGGGCATAAGGAGGACCCACGATTCACGTGAGGGTTTGCAGAAGGATGAAGGAGTGTCCAAACTGCAGTGGCCCCTGAGGCAGGAGGGTGGGCTTCTGGGGAGGCCCTGAGCTTCTAGAAAGACAGGAGCCAGGCTGTAATGAAGGAGACAGAGGCCATTCCTGATGGACAATCTCTCCTCGGAATCCAAAGCACACTGACCCCAAGGGCCAGCAGTCATTCTCATGGGCCTTCCCTCCCATCGTCCACTCGCCACAAGCCTCAGGAGGCGCGGGTCACTGCTTTTGTTTCCACCAACTGCCCAGCTGAATGCATTCTTGGTGCCCCAACTCTTCCTTCTCACTCTTCCCTACTTGAACTTTGCAGGGAGTGTGGCCCTCAGGATTTTGTGAGGGATGTGAACAGTCAGCCCAAACTGGGGACCCCTTTCAAACACTTCTCTGAACAGCTGAACAAGGCTGATGGGAAAGCGGGCAGGAGGCCCAGGCTGAGTCACGGTGATTTCCTGAATGCCTGGAGATACTGCTCCTGAGAAGTCATCTGTCACCAGCAAGCCTGGGCTGGGGGTGGGGGTGGGGGGTAGCGTGGTGGGGGAGGTTGCATCAGCGACACTTACACACTTAACGCATTCCTGAACTCTCCTGCTGCAGAGAGCCCAGGGATGCATCTCCAAGTTCCAGGCTGGTGAACTGTGAGGACAATCCTTTTGCCATCAGGTGGTGCTGGTACAGCCAATGCCGCTTAAGCACATGCCACTCTTGCCTCTATTTATACAAAAATATGCTTAAGTGCCCAGAAAGCTTCGCTGCTTGACTCTTGGCCACTTCCAGAGCATCTTTTTAAACCAGATGGGCACGCAAAGAACCCCAGGGAGCATACAACCAAAGCGCGTACTACAAACAGCAAATACCTCACCACCTCATCTTCCCAAACTCATCTTCCACTCCAGCTTGCCTTACAGTCATGAACTTACAGTCATGCACTTCTACCTCAGCATTTTGTATTTGACTTTTCCCGTTTCTAATCTTTCTCCCTCCTTCAATCATTTGAAGGAAACAAAGCATCCAGTATCTAGTGAGCTCCTGCGTGCTCCGTGCTGGCTGGCACCCGAAAGAACTATGAAGACCCATAGCATGTTGTCCAATGAGTGCATCGGTCCACATGGACAGATGTGAGACATGAAAGGGCCCATGGGGCATGCACACGTATGCCGCAGGAGCTGAACACAAGCAGTCATCTCTCCCTGGGGAGGTGCACAGAACCTGAACAGAACAGGGATTGGTTGGGCAGGGAGCAGTGGGGGAAGGCCTTCTGGACAACAGAACTATCAATGAACAAAAGCATGGAGCCAGCAAGGCACAGGGTATATTTGGGGACCTGCTTAGCCAGGGAAGAGGGTTTCTGGAATAATAGAAAAGGCTGCAAATGGAGGCCAGACATCTACTATAGAAGGCAGGGCCAGTGTAAGGAGTCGGCCTCTATCACCCAGGCAACAGGAGGACAGTGAGGATTTTTCAAGCTACCGTGCTTGTTTGTGGGGATGGAAGCAGCCGTGGCACCCGGCACGAGGTCTGTAGGTAGGAGCCACAAGAAGTGGCAACCTGCACAGGAGATGCTCTGAGGCCCCTGACAGGTGAGGGGCACGTGGGCTCTGGCAGTTGCCATGGGAACAAAAAACAAGACCAGTGAATGCAAATGGCTTCAGGAAAACAAAGATGTGACGGTACTGAGAGAGGCGGAGAGAAAACAGCCCGAGAGGACAGTGATGTGTAGACTGGACACTTCTGTTTTTGCAGACTTAGCACCTAAATCCTTCTCTCCCCCCTGCCCATTGCATGCTTCTTGATGGAAGGCAGAGCCCACGTCTTCTAGAAAAATCAGAGGAGCCAAACTCTCCTCCTCTCCCTCTCCCCTTGGCAGCTGCTGTTCAGATGTGTGACCTCCCCTAGAGAGTCCCAGGTGGACTTTGAAACTCAAGGGGCTGACAAGGACCTGGGGACAGATGAGGATTCAACCCCCAAGGAGGCATCGGGCAGGGACAGGCAGTATCAGGAGCCGTGACCAAGCTAGAGAGCTTCTGTGGTTCGACTTGGGCTGAGTGGGGTTCTCCAGCCATGCTGCAGCCTGGAGATTCTGTAGTTCCTCAACAGGCCCCCAACAAATTCCTTTAGCCAGAATCATGCTGATAAAAATATCAAACCCAATCCATGCTCTGTGCCCCTCCTCAAAGCCCTGATCTCCAAACACCCAGATGGCACAGCCTCTGGTCCCACTGAACCCCTTGTTTGAACACAATATCGTCACTTCTGTCAGCCAGCGTTCCATGGACTGACTGGGCCCACGTATTCTCTTAAACCCACGTCTGTTGCCACACTCCCTCCCCACCCCAACCAGTCCAGGAAACCAGGCCCGCTCCCACACCAGCACAGCACTCTGGGCAGGGTAGGTCCTCTGGGCACACCTACGGGGAGGGTTCTGAATTTCATGCATGCATTCTGGGCAAAACCTGAAGAGCCACTCACGTGAGTTAACAGTCCTTAGTGTTGCCATGTTGGAAAATTTTGTAAAAACATAGAGAAAAAAGGATAGAGAAAGGTGGCGGCTAGTAGAGTAACATAAAAATATAGTCAATGAGGAGTTCTGCTTCAAAATAATCCAGGGGAAAGAAGAAATGGATACAAGTATAGATGAAACAAGACTCATCATCAGGAGTAGATAACTGAAGCTAGGAATAGGCACACAGGGATGGATTTTACTGTTCTCTTTAAATATTGAAATTTTCCACAATAAAACCTTAAAGGATTAAATGATATCAAAATTAAATGACTGTCCTTGACAGTCTACGCATGAGTGGAGAGGGGATTGACATTCCCAGTGACTGTGTGATAAGTAATTGCTCAGGACAGATAGTAAGCAGGGAGCCCCATGTTTTTAAGAAAAGCTCCGAATTAGTAATAATGCAAAATGTCCATTTATTAAAGAGCTTACGGGGGTGGGGTGCTTGGGTAAGGGAATCAGCACGGTGTGTGTGTGTGGGGGGGGCAGAGTTGAGCCCAAAGAGCACAGAAGGGGGAAGGGGTGGTAAGAGCAGCCACCGTGCAGCTCCTGCAGCTCCCTGCCCCGTCCGCTCCTCCCGGTAGCTGGAGGAGTGACTAATATCCATGTTATGCTCTGTATGCAGGAAACCAGAATTCATCCCAGAAACCAGAATTCATCCCAGAAACCTAACTAACTTCCACTTTTCACCAAGCTAACGGAATCCCATCAATTCCATATCTCCAATCCCGGGTGACCTGCATACAGACCTACCTGAGGCATGTCTGATGGACTTCCTACGGGGAACCTGCCTCATGCTCAGAAACAGGTGTGCACTCAGGTGTCGCTGGAAGCTGGTACACCGTTTCAAGGTCTCGACTTAAACTTCCAAAAAGACATAAGAAAGCTAAGGAGGACAAATCTCTGGAGGGGGTCCTCCTCTTACCCTCTTCTGCATCACCTGATTTTTAGAAGGTGCCTGCCAACCACATTTACTGCTGGTCCAACTCCCAGCACTCTCAGGGGGCAGCGTGGGGTGGGGTAGGAGTGTTCTGTGCCACCCAAGCTGCAGAGTCTTACAAGCAGGGTCCCCCTTTCCCTGCCCTCAGCTGCAGCTGTAACTCAGAGGTCTCCTGCACTCACGAACACCACCCAGGGCACCCACCGGAGACTCCAAGCTCCCTCACCTGCCGCCCTTATGTCCCTTGAGCTAAATGCAATCCCCTCTCTGCAGCACCACCCGCTTCCATAACAGATCAACACTCAGGAGATGTGGCCTGCGACTGATGAGCACTTTGTCACGGTCTTTACTTCTAGCAATTACCGGAGGCCACTAAGGAGGACTCTCAGGCCACTGGGTGCCTGAGAAAAATCCCCTCTGTCCACGCAGGCTCCTTTCACCAGGTCGGTGAAGGTCTCCTCCTTTACACTGTCCTGGAATGGGGCAGGGCACCATCCTCCCTTTAGGGAACCCTATCATTTCGATGGTAACGGTTCCTGATCAAGGTGGCTGAAAGGGTCAGTTCCTTGGAAATAAATCTCTTCTCCACAGTTTTCCCTTGGTTCCTCTTTGAAATAGTATTTCTTACATATGTTGGGAAACACTACTACATCCTTTAAAAGTGGGTTTTTAAAGGATTTTATTTATTCATCACACACACACACACACACACACACACACAGGCAGAAACAGAAGCAGAGGGAGAAGCAAGCTTCCTTGGGGGGGGGGGGGCAATGCGGGCCTCAATCCCAGGACCCAGGATCATGACCTGAGCCGAAGGCAGACACTCAACCACTGAGCCACCCAGGCAGCCCAAAAGTGGGGCTTTGCTGTGACCAAGTTTAGAGAACCCTAGCATTCTGTATTCTCAAAGAGAGATTCACACACGAGTAAAGACCGCAATTAGGGCTATAATGTATCGTCTCCCCTAATAGCATCCAGTGAGATTAGAGTTCTCTAGAACCCCAACCCCCTTGGGATGTTGCAGCTACAGCTTCATAGTCCCAAAGAAGCTAAGCAGAAGCCAGAGGGAAAACCTGTGGCCCTTTGCTGCTTTTAACTCTTTGCTGTCTTATCTGGAGTCCTCAACACACAACCCCTAAAAGATTCATGGCCATTCCACGATCTAATAATCTCCGTTCTGTCCTCATCAGCTAACTCTAAAAATCAAGGTCGTTTCTCTTGATCACCTAGCATGGGGGAATTTAAGGACTAGTTTTCAATACACAGGCCACCTTCTTCCCAGTGTGCCCACCTGTCCTGCAGAGGATGGAAAGTTACAACCACGTCTCCCAGCTCTCTTGCAGCTAAGGTTCCAGATGCAAGTTCAGGGTAGCCATTCAGATGTACTTTCGGGAAATTTGGAAAGCAAAAGTGAGGCAAAGGCCATCCTTCTCTGCCGCTGCTCTTTCCTCAGCAAGCAAAGTCCAGGAGGCACTGGATTCCTCAACGATGGTTTTAACCAAGGTTCCAGCATGCAGGTGCCAGCGTTATGGGTGTAAGGAGGCAGGACTAGGACACCCACCCGTGTGCAGGTGCAGATCGTGGCAGTGTGGCCTGGTTTTGATCAAACCAGCCTCTCAAACACAGCAGCCCCCATGTGGTCCTGGAGAAGCTCTTGCCTTGCTGTAGAAGAGGCAGCAGTTTCCTTGATGGGCTGCTGTGGATGCTCTTCAGTGTGGCTTTGGGACGCTCATTTCTGAAACCTCCACCTAGAGAACTGTGTCTTCAGAACTCTTCATCATTCAGGCCAGTTCATTCCCCGCAATAAATCCTGAGTTTGCTACAGTGGATTCTGCTTCCTGCAGCTGGACCTTGATCAACACTCCAACTCAGTCCACCTGTCAGCAAGGATGATCCAACCGCTCAGTCTCACCCTGGTGGCTGTGGGAGTCTAAATAGTCAGTGTCTACATTCTGTCCAGGTAGGAAGCCTCCCATATGGCTGATTGGAAGATGCTGAAAACCTGCAAAGCTGGCCTTCTGCAAGTAGGCACACATCACAGGTCAGGTCAACACAGACCCCTGCCTCCAGAGCAAGTAATGATGCCCAAACCCCTTTTTGGAGTAGCAACTATATGCTAGATACCACCAGAGAGAGAAATCATGTAGATCCCAGGCAGCGGAGTTTACAGAGAGGAGCAATACACCTGAGTTCTAACCACAACCCATGCCATTTAAACTCTGAGCTGCAGACCCCAGTCCTGCCCAGTGGGGAGAGTGGCATCATCTACCCTCATGGAGAGCTAGGAAGGAAGAGTAGACCAGAAAGGTCTTTGGGCAGGGAGTGAGGAGACCAAATTCTTATTAAAGGATGGCATTTATTACTACTAATGTCAGTAATAGGATCCAGAAATCATAACCAAGAAAAGAACTTTTTCCATATTTTTAAATATAGTCACTAAATCTGTAATACTTCCTAACTTTTTAGCACATTGGCATTTACAAAGTTTTATGAGCCTCATTAAAAAAAAAAATCAGCACTGAAGTGCAAGGCTTCTTGGAGATTATACCCAAGCACTGGCAAGGGTTTTTGTTTTTGTTTTTAAATCAGCTCATTCCAATAGTACCATCCAGATCCACTGCAGGGTTATTTTCATGCCACTTGTTTTGTGCCGGCCCACAGGATGGCTGCAGTATTTCCTGTACGTCCACAGTTCTGGTGTTTTGTTGTGGCTCTTCTTGTTTTAAAAGTATCATTCCTGTTTCTTCAGTCTTTGACACAACAGGAAATCCATACGGCAGGTTTGTTTCACCGCTAGCCTTAACATGCCACGACCCCTTGAAGCAAATCCTCTTGACACAACCTCAAAGCGCTGCTCTAAGATAACACACAGCCACAAGCAGGGCAAGGGGTTCTCAGGAAGAAACCATCTAATGGGCAGGAAAGCTGGCAGCACCAGACCAAGGTGAAGGAGATCGGTGTTCCCACAGAGCGGCATGTTAGGGATTGGGACAAGTGCCAGGAGGGGACAGAGAATCATGCAGCCAGAGCTCCCTGGGTTGAAGACAGTTCTGCTGTCAACTCATCAAGCATTCCAGGACCCAGAACAGACGTCAGCCAGCATATGGAGCCCAGAACCCATGGGCCAAGGTAGGTATACCTGGGCTGGGTTATACCTGCCAACAGAGCTTCTTGGTTGCAAAAGGCCCAGGCAGGCCTTTGGAAGGAGAAGGAGGGGATGATGGGGAGGTCCCTGATCGGAGAGCCCTGAGGAATGAATGGACCCAGACTCTAAAGAGGGGTGGGCCCAACAGTCTCTCCACACCTGATTCTTGCACTTACCACCAAAAAACCTTTATTAAAACAACACATATCAGGATTCCTTTAAGGCTCTCTAGTGCACTTAAAAGAAGATTTAGCTTTTTAGATGGTCTTACACATAATAACATTTTGGTAAAATATCGACATAAATATCAAAGCACTAAAACCTCGCAAATCTCTGGATTTTTTTTTTTAACTGTAAGCAAAAAAAAAAAAAAAAAACCGTAAGCAAAAACATCTCACACTA
The DNA here is from genome assembly GCF_905146905.1 of Nyctereutes procyonoides. Taxonomy (NCBI): domain Eukaryota; kingdom Metazoa; phylum Chordata; class Mammalia; order Carnivora; family Canidae; genus Nyctereutes; species Nyctereutes procyonoides. The sequence goes on along the minus strand of NW_026575049.1, from coordinate 49,124,109 downwards.
CAAAATGAAATCAAAGGACTTGTTCTAATCATAAAATATTCCCTTTAGGTCTGAAGTGTTTGCTTTAACCAGAGAACTAAACCCCCATTTGGTGTCAATGAGGGGCAAAGATACTTGGTTAGGGTAGGATTATGCGCTGCCCAAAGAGCCAGACAGGCCAAAGACCCCCCAGAGGGATCTATGAATTCATGTAGATTAACTGCTTTTTAAAGTGAAATCGGCCAGGTTTGCTTTGTGTGTTTTAAAATACACATGGCAAACGCAGTTAATAAAGCAATGTTTTCTGTGAAAAAAAAATAAAAAATAAAATAAAATAAAATACACATAGCCACCTTCTACCATCCAATTAATGGCAACAGCTTCCTCTAAGGACACTGAAGAGTTAGCTGCAAATATAAATGTCCCAGGCAGAAGGGCTCTGAAAACAGGGCTGCCTGAGAGAGCTTTGCTGTAGTCTCTCAAATAAAAAAAAAAAAAAAAAAAAAAAGGGAAGCTTTGTCAGGTCCTTCCCTCCAGACACACACATCATTTTATTTGGAAGTCACATGGTGTGATTAAATTTAACTGGGTGGAGCAGTGGAAAACCACAGTATTAACAACATAATTCTTTTTGAGGAGAGACTCTTTCTGCCAAATGCAAGGGAGATAATTCTCAAAGTGTTGAGCTGCTAAGCACTGCTTTCAGCATTTTTTTTTTTAAACCTAAAAGGTACCAAGATAGAAGTAGATATCTCTGCTCATTACGGCACTGCTTCTAATAACTGGAATACTGGGAATGACCTGGGTTTTTATTTTTACCAAGAGCCCAAATGATAAAACAAAAACTCAGAACCCATCTATAGGAGATTAGATGCAGCTTATGAACTTATACAAGTTCATGTCTGTGTGTGTGTCCATGTGCCTGGTTTCCAGAAGATGACAGAAGAAGTAACCAGAAAGCACCTCCAGAGGAGAGCGCTGATTGGAGGAGGGGATGTCTTCCCCCTCTCCACTTCATACCGTTCTGTCCTAGCTGAATTTTTACCTGGAGCATTATTTTATAATTAGAAAACCAGCCACAAGCACATGTTTAAGAGTCACTCTAAGCCTACAGACCAGGACCCCCAGAAGGCTCAGTGTCAGCCCTGCTTCACTATAAAGGTGGAAATGTTCGGCAGCCGTAACATTCCTTCAGTTTATAGGGCACACGTGGCCTCCCTTTATTCCTGTAACACTGCCAGAGGCATCGAGACAAGACACTCCTGAGACAGTGACTGCTCCTGTTTTACCTATAAAGAAACGGAGGTTCTGAAGGCTAAAAGCCCTGCCCGGAGACATAGGGGCTGAAGTGAGGGGACTTCCTTCCTCACCGCCACCATCCAGTCTTCATTCTGGGAACCTTGGGGCAGGTCACTTCTGGGTGACATTATCACAGGCATCCTTTCAACAAATGAATAAATAGTATCTGATTTTACTAAAGAGGAAACTGAGCTCAGAGAGGTCAAGTAACTTGCCCAAGGACAGACAGGACTTGAACCCAGAAACCCTCTCGCTCTACTGCCTGGCTGCTTTCCAGGCGCCTCTCCAGACTGTCCCCTCCACTTAGGGTTGGTTTCAGGCCCCTGGATGTTCACAGCAGCCTTGATTTGCAAGAACAGGTGTCCTGGAAAGCGCATGGCAGGGACAAGGGCCGATAGGCTGTCCACAGAGCCACCCACTCTCAAGGCATTTGCCCAAAAAAACAGCTCCATGTCCTGGAAGGCCTTGAGCAGGCTCATAGATTCCAGGTTGTTCTAAGAGAAGGAAAAATATAAAGCTCAGCCCTGCAGAACACTGACCATTAGGAAAGCAACTTGCAAAGAAAGATTCCCAGGACCTTCCGCCAAACTGGAGCCTGAGCATCTCCCCGGGAGGTGCTAGGGAGAAAGGCCTGTCTGCCACCCATTCCCCTGCCTGTGCTAGGCCTCCACCTCCTGGGCCCACTGTGGGCTATGCAGGAATGGACACATCAGCCCAGCCCGCCCTTCCCACAGTATGACAAGGAGGGAGAACAACTCTTTCCTGAGGTACTGAATGACACCACCCAGGCAGGGATGGGAGACAGGCACTGCAGTTGTACGGGCTCGCTCTCAGCACATGCATGAGAATAGCTGTAAATGCGTGAAAAATACAGTATAAATTTACCTCCTCCTGCCCAAGAAAAGCAAAACCTCAAACGGAGGAGCGAGGAGGAGCTGTTGTCAACCAGAATGGCAAATGCAGAGAGAACTAGCTCCATCTGCAACCCTAACACAGAGGGAGCTCACCCCAGGCGCCTTCCACACTTAGGGCTTGGCTCTCTCTCTGAATTAGCCACTGGCTGCAGCTTGGGAGCATGTCATGGGCCTGGGGCACTCACCGACAAATTTGGGGCCAGCCAAGAGTCATCCCTTATAGGGCCCTCTGAGTCCTCTCTGAAAAGCCCTGCAATTGCTCTGCAGCTTCCAATCAATGCAAACTCAACGTCCAGTTAATCTCTACAAAATCAAAATCTATACTTGGCTCTACTCATGAGCAATCTTTCAGGGTAGTCCCCAAATGGCAGGGTTGAGATGCAATGAACACAAAGACCACGCACACACAATGGCTGGCCACAGCAGTGAAGGCAAATACCTAAAAATAGGACCAGGACATAGAATGGAATATGGGAGGGAAGGAGGGAGGTTTATTTGTTCATTCATTCATTCCCACTAAGATTTAAGGCCTAGATAGCCAAATAATTTAGCAGTGACTGGTCCACGCCACACACTGCTGTGGCCTGTGGTTTCCATCCAGCTTTGCCAGGTGAACAAATGGCAAGCCTTTATATTTCCCAGTAGTGGCCAGCTTTATTAACAACTTCCAAGTCCTTCCCAATGGAGCCTACTTTCCTCCATACAGGTTTGTCCTGCCAGGGGTGATGACAGAGGCCAGAGCTGCCCTGGAATCAGCAAACTCAGAGGTGCCACATGAAGATTTAAAAAATATATATATTTTTGTATATGTATATATGTATACACACACACACACACACACACACACACACACACAAAGTTCAGTGCAGGCCAAAAGGGGGAGGTGGAATCATGAATTCTAACTCCTAAGGCAGGTGCTTCCCATTCCCTTTCCTCTGCATCTTGCTCCTCCATTTGTGGGCAGGTGCCCAGGGCCGGGGAGTCACAGAGAACTAGGCTGACTTTCGAGGTAATTCAGGACAAGAAAAATGCCCACCAAATAGCAAGGGGAAAGGCATGTGGGAGGAGGCAACCAAAGCCTTTTTATCCTGCAGTGAGAATTTCCCAAACGTCATTCTTCCTGAGTCCTTGAAGTCATCTTTGTGTTCTCCCATCCCAGCACTCGGAGGAGGACCCAACCCCCAGAGTTACCCACCCAGTGAGGAAACCCCAAGCGTCACACAGCCTCAGACCAACAGGGCAAGGGGGTCACATTCACTCACAGGTGTCCTCGCACATCTTCTACACAGAAGTGTACAACAGGACCGCCCACCTCTCCATCTATGATTAATTACATCCCCATGGAATGGGAAGGAAGTAGGTGAGACAAGTCACCAAAGAGGAGAAACCGTTCTAAGGTAGCAATTTTAGCTTTACACTTAAAAACAAAAACATTTATTTCTGTTTGTTTTCTTTCTTTCCACAGAAATGCCTTTCCCCTTGGCCAGCCAGACCTGACACATTACTTATTTCCAAAAACAAAATGTCATAAATCCAATGGAAGCCAGGAAGATGCCTCCATGGACACTATGGCATAATGACACACAGAGCTGAGGAGGTCCTCAAGTTACCACTGAGCTTCTGAGCCTCTGGTTGACATGCACAGCAGCACACAAACCCGGGAAAACCATTTAAGGGCACCTGGGTGGCTCAGTTGGTTAAGCATCTGACTCTTGGCTTTGGCTTAGGTCATGATCTCAGGGTCAGGAGATTGAGCTCCATGCTGAGCAGGGAGCTGCTTAAGATTCTCTCCCTCAGTGCTCACCTGCCTCTCCACCCCACTCACTCATGTGCTCTCTCTTGCTCTAAAATAAAACAAAAACAAAAAAACTCTGGGATTGGGATGTAGTAAGCACTATGTAAGAGTCAGCTATTATTGACTATAATTACTTAATATACATTTCCTGAGGACCTACTAAGGCCTGTGAATACAATAAATTATAGTGATAATAATAGCTATTCATAAACTCTTGACTTGGGTACTTACAGGTTAATCTGTGTTCCACATTCAAAATATAGTAATGAGGCCTGGAAATTCTGTCGATTTAAGATGTGTACACCTAGAGATTTTTAAATGTAGAACACCTGGATTGCACATGTGCCTCATCTTTTGTTTTTCAGTATGTACAGGACAAAATTAACACACAGCATGATCTATATATGGATTGCCTTAATTCTGTGGTACAGCTTCTTCTGGCAGACACTGCACAGAGCAGGAGAAGGTGGGCACATTTAGATGCCAGCTGCAGTCCCTGAAGGCAAGTGCACCCAGAAATCTTGAAAGAGCTGTTCTGAGATGTAAATATCTAGTTTTCACTTCCTGATCTAGGAAAATGTGACAAATTATACTTCTTGATAGAACTGTACTCAAATCACCACAGTGCTTTGCATCCAGCTGGTACCTATATATCAGCAGATACTCCACTGCATTCATTTTTACAGAGACCAGGTATTTACTGGGTACCCACTATGAATTAGCCATCCTGTTAGGCATGGATGTACATGCACGCTCTGCCCTCAACCATCCAGGTAGATTTTTTTTAATCCTAAAAGTAAATATAAAATTTTTGAGATAAACGTCATGAAGACAAAAACAGGCTAAGAAAGTATAGATAGAGGAGACCAGACTTAGCCAGTTCTCTGCTGAAGAAGTGACATTCAAAGTGAGATCTCTAGTTTCTGGTAAGGGTTACTAGGTTATTTGAGCCAACTGTACCACTAAAAATAACCACCAGATTTTTAAAAATGCCAGATAAAATTCTCCTTTAACACATCAAAGTATAGATTAGATAGTGGTGAATAACTAGGGAAATTTTTAAAAAATAGGGACCCGAGAGCCACTTTTGCCCTAAGGGTATTCACCAATTCTGAAAAATGTCTGTTTATTAGCCACTCAATCTATGGTATTTTGTTATAGCAGCCCAAACAGACTAAGACAGAAATAGCAGCCTCAATCTGGATGGAACAAGACGGAGATTCAAGTCCTAAACTTGGCTTAAGTTGGCTCTGGATGCCAGGCAATAAGCAGAAACAAACACTAGAGTCCTGAATACAAACCAGTACAATGAACCAAAGATAACAGTCCACAAGGAAACAAGGCACCGTAAGTAAGAAGTAGTTGAAAAAACAAGAACAGAAGTACAAAAACTGAGTATTGGAATTGTCAGACTATAAACTATGCTTACAATGCGAAAAGATTTTGAAAAGACCACTTGGAAAATATGTGCCAGGAATAGGAAAACTAGGGACCTAGAAGATTTTAAAAGGACCCAAATAGAAATTCTAGAAATGAATATAGTACCAAAAAATTTAAAACTCGAGTTCAATACCAAATTAGGTACGGTTGGAGAAAAACTTTAGAAATCAGATGAAATTATCCAGAGTATACCATGAAAAGACAAAAAACATGGAAAATACAGAAGATAGAAGATATAAAGAGAGAAAATGAGATGCTATATAATCAGGATCTCAGAAAGAGAAAAGGGAATGTGGTAGAGAGGATATCTGAGGAGATAAAGGCTGATAATTTTCTAGAACTTTTGGAAGATGTCAATACGTAAATTTAAAATCCCATTCGATTCTAAGAAGGAAAACTAAAAAGCCAAACCCAGACACATTACTATTAAAATGTATATCACCAATGATAAGGAGAAAAATCTTAAACGGATCCTGAAAAAAAGCATATTACTTTCAGAAAAGGGACAGGCGGACAGGTGACTTCTCAATGAGAACAATGCAAGACAGTGGAATGATATCTTTAATGTGCTGACAGAAAATAACTCCCTACCTAGAACTCTATATCAAAAGCAACAAAATCATTCAAGAATAAAGGTGATTAAAAATATTTTTAAGCAAAATGAAGATTGCTTGCCATCAGCATACTGAAATGTGAATCATAAGGGAATTTATAAACGATATACTTTAGGCAAAAGGATCTTAAATGGTAGGTCTGAAGTACAAGAAAGAACAAAGGGCAAAGAAAAATAGTAAATATGTGGCACCCAACAAAAACATTGGCTGCATAAAACAATAATTGTACTGTTTTCTAGCGTTTCCTTTAATAAAATTAAATTTTTTAGCATCAACAGCATGGAAGAGGAGTATGGGGAAAATAAAGGTCATGACTCTAAGATCCTTGTATTATCTGAACAAAGTGTGAAAGTTTGACTAAACTTTAAAATTTGAGAAGTAGGCATCCATATACTTATGTGGTAATTTCAAGGTAATCACTAAAAGAATAGAAAGATGACATTTTCCAGACTAGTAAATGGAGAAAATGGCAAAAATAAATCATAAAAAAAATTCAAGAAAGGAGAGAAAAAGAAAGACAAGGGTAGGTGAACAAAGAATAAAATGTTAGGTTTAAACCCAAATATGTTGGCAATTACATTAAATGTAAGTAGACATAGATAGTCTATTTAAAGGACAAGGATTGTCAGACTGGATTTTTAAAAATCTTGTGGTATGCTAGTCACAAAGAGACAAGGTATAACAAAGAATCAGAAGCTTTTGACTTGACCAAGAATAGTTTTCTACGTAGAAGGAACAAAATCTGCAAAGGCCCAGCAGTAGGAAAGCAGAAATGATAGAAAGTCAGTGCAGTGAGGTGTAGAGATGAAAGGGGAATTTGGCCTAAATTGAGCCTAGAGGGGTAGGCTTGGGACCCCCCACCCCCCGCCAGAGGCAACCCAGAAAAAAAAATTATCCTAAATGGTTGAAAAGTATTGGAAGAATTACAGAAGACACAATCTAGGATCTCAAGTTGCAATAGGATAGACTTATGCACACACACACACACAAAAAAGGCTAGTGTTTCTAAGTGCAAATTCCCCATTTGGGAAATAACATGGCTTGAGTTTGAATTCTGAGGTGAGGATAAGCTGAAGGTAACCTGTGAAGAAACACAGGGACCAGATGATAGAGGGCCGTACTGATAAAGGAATGTAGATTTGCATGTTGCAGGTGACAGGGGGCTGCTAAAGGATTTCAAGCTCGAGAGTCATTCATTTGATGAGCAGTGCAAATAAAGCCGTTCAGGCATGACTGTGAACAATGAAATAAGAGGGATTGAAAGTAGGGAGACCAGTTAGACCACTGTTAAAAAAATAAAAAATAAAAAATTCAGAGCCACCGTCTTTAACTATGTCTCAGCAATGTGTAGGGAAGCATGGCTTCCCACTCCCCAGATGGAGGGACCAAAATCTGGGAAGCAAAAGTGGATTTTCAAGCCCCCATAGGGGATTATTCCCAACAGGGTTACCAAACTCTTTACATTGGCTCAGCTTTGAGATTATAAAACTTACCCACTGGACTATTAATGAAGTTATTTATTTAAGCATTTTCTGAGGACTGGGTATCTGCCTAGCATGGTGGGAAATACAAAAGACTCAGCACTTTTAACTAGGAAGAGCTATTATGTCGTTTGACTTCTAAAACATCTATGAGGAGTTTGAAAACTCATTAAGTCCAACCCCCCCAGACATTGCTAGACCTCTTATAAGCAGAAAGTTAGCTGACACCTATATGAACATTTAGGGGGATGCAAGCCCACTATTTCACAAAACAGCCAAGTTAACTGTGGGTAAATCTTTATCTTGAGCTTACATTTACCCCACCACTCTATTTTCCTAATCTGTGCAGAAAAAAATGAATCCCTCATCTATAGAACCACCCTTCCTTTGGAGATGGCTACCTTGAGGGCTTGCTACATGCCAGGTATCTTCCCTCAAACTTCCTTCCTCAGAGCCTCTGACCCCTTCTGGTTCCCGCCAGAGCTGGGCTGCGGTGTGCCAACACTCTCCTTAGCACGCGACCCCAGAACTGGTCCCCAACTTGAAGAGTCTTCAGTACAGTTGTGAGCACCGAACTAGCAAGCTTTAAATCGTGACAACTTCGGGCAACGGATGAAGAAGTGAACCAAGAGAGATTAGGTGGACTGGGAGATTTTTACCACAAATATTGTTGGCTACACCTTGGCCTCACATGTATAGCTCTCTCCTAATGAACTACAAAATCTGCATTTGGTTGCTCTTTCCTCCCGGACTCTGCTGTACCCGTTTCCACACTGGTCTCGCCTAGAAGAGCTGCCCCAAGAGCCTGTGCACTCTCATCCCTTATGGCCACACCACCCAAATGCTCGATCCTGCAGCTTCTAAGGAGACCTATGGAGAGGAGGTGCACCTGTTTGAGGTTTTCAATATAGATTTATAGGCGCACACACATGCACGTACATATTTCATGACTCACTTATCTATAGGTGTATATATTTCCTCCTACCAAAGTAAGAAATACATGATACTCTCTTATAGACATAAGCTATACCCCCAAGTGAAAACAAGCCAGAACCAGACAAATAGAATGGGGCACTTAATTCCCCCAATATCCTCAGCTGCCATCTGTTCAGTGACCTATTCTGAAATCTAGGAGATCCAGGGCCAGCAGTGAGCAGGAATCCTCTCCGTGAACAGTGGAATGTTGGAACGACAAGCCACCAGCTGCATTTAATCACCAGGAATTTAGAACCCAATGGCAAGGGTTCCTTAAGTGACACTTTAATAGAACAAGCGGGGCATCTTCGCTAGATATTTGACCCATCTCGTGGCCATGTGACTCTGAGGACCCATATCAAAGAGTAAGAAGAAAGGAGACGGGGCCCCGAAGGAGTGGCAATTGGCAACTGGCTCAGAGGCAAATGACACCTTGGAAAAACAGCTCGGTGAGGCTCTGTCCAATCCTCATTCAGCATTGAGGATAGCAGGGTGGCAGGCGGAAGGACAGGTACAAGTTCAGGGCAAGGTAATCACAGAAGCCCCCAGAGCATCCTCTTTTCATCACCAGCAGGCACGGAGCCCTCTGGAGCTTACTAAAAGCCTTACAGGGTAGCTCATCCACCAGCATGGGATCCAGCACATTGAGGACATAATCCTACCCCCAGAAAAGGCAGGGAAGTGACGAGATGGGGAGAGAAGGAACCATCCTAGAGCTTCCATGAGGCACAAGGTCGGTGTTCAATACATTTGTGGCACAAGGAAAGGCATGGCATGGATCACTGGTCTAGCTGGTCCACATCCTCTAGTGGCTCCTTCTCCACTTGGTCACCAGACTCAGCAGACATTACAGTGCCTAAGGGACGAATCTAGCAGGCATGAAAAAGGCCTGTCCCCATCCTTGGGGCACTGTCTAGGGAAGACATGAGAGAGAAGTCTGCTCCTCACGGCTCACCCGGCTTCCAAAGCCGCTGTTTTGCAACCCTCATCTCCGCAAAGGAAAATACCCTCTAGGATGGCTTTTTAAAAAACTTAATCCAATGTAAACCCTTCAGCTGTTTAGTTTACCTGAATTCCATTTAATCTCCTATAGAGATGCTTCTGAATCACCTGCTCTCAAGACTCAGAAAAAAAAAATAAAAATAAAAAATGAACTACTCCTCAGAAAACGTTTTTAAAACCACCCTGCTGCTGAGAAAACAAGCTTTAATTTCTATCAGGAGAAGTACAAAGCAACAGAGCAATTATTTATATTTTTTCCTCAGCGCCAGATTATCTAACCACGGGCCTCACAGCGTTTAATCTCCAACAGGTAAAGGGTTTTACCCATTTAAATGCACCTTTAGACAAAGATCCTGGGTGCCAGCTGCAGGCTTATGCGTGAACCTGCTGGACCTGCCATTTGTCCCCATCAGGGAGAGCATAAAAGACTCAAAGCCAGAGCCATTCACAAATGAGATCCTCTCTAGGGACAGGAAACGGGGCAGAGAGGGTCGATTCCCATCTCCATGGTTCATGAGAGGTCTGCTTTCTCATCCCACGTTCAAGGCCAGTCCCCTCTGAGAGGAACAGGACACCCCAGAATCTCTGAAGACAAGCAGCACTTGGGAGCCCCCGGGGCACTCTACTCTCTTGGAAGTCCGTTCCACAACGTCCCTGACAACTGGGCTCCACTGTTTGCCGGGACACGGCTGGGGAAGCAGCACTCACTCATTCACCATCTTCGGGGAAGCCTGTTCCTCCTAAGCACCGTTGGTCCTCTGGGTTTACTGTTTTCAAAGATCCAACATCTGTGTAATCACTGAGCACTCACACTGTGCCCAGCACTTCACACACTTTACCTCAATTACCACAGCCTCAGGAGAGGCTGAATTAGCATCCCCATTTCCACATGGGGAAATGGAGGCCTCCACTCCTTCGATCCCTTCCTTGCCACTCTCCTTGTGACATGGATTCTAAGGTGGTATTTTATTTTGGGAATGCTTTAACCATTACTGGAATCTCTTTCATTCTACAAAGACAGGCTAGCTCCTTAGAAATCCCCCGAGTCCTCAAAGACAGGGAGGAAAAAAAACAAAACATGTAGGCATGTTTAGCCTACACACCCACAAAGAAACTGAAGAAACCCAGGTTCATCACATGATCAAATAAAGAGGCAACTCACCCTTTCAGCTGAGGTTACACTCAAAATGTGCCAACCCTGGGTGTCTTCATTTCCCCAAAGCCCTCTATCCTTTTTAAAATAGATTTTAGGGCAGTTTTAGGGTTACAGGAAAACTGAACAGCAAGTACAGAGTTCTGAAATACCCCCCTGCCCCCAGAAACACAGTTTCCCCTATGATTTAGACCTTGTATTAGCATGGTCCATTTGTTACAACTTTGTATCATTATCAATACATTAGTGTCCACAGTTCACTTTAGGAGTCACTCTGTATTGTTAGGTCCTATGGGTTTTGACATATAACCATGCATGTCCATTAGTGCTGTACACAAAATAGTTCACTGCTCTAAAAATCCCCTGTGCTTTACCTGTTCGTTCCTCCCTCTACACCCAACTCTACCTTCAGGAACCTGCTGATCCCAAATAATGGACAAGACACCCTGGAACTAATAAGCAATTAGAGCAAAGCTGCATAATAAAAGCAACTGCTTTCCTATATACTAGACATGAACAACTGGAATTGGAAATTAAACACCAAAACAAAATCTCAGGTATAAACATGTAAATCTAAAGAAAATATATACGTGATCCAGAGGAGGAAAACTATAAACCTTTGATGAAAGAAAGAAGATCCAAGTAATTGGATATTCCTTCATTGAAGTTTAAAAGCAAACTCCAAGTCTCTCGGTTTTCCTGGTCTCAAGTCATAGCGATGGTGAACAGAAAAATCCCCCCAAACAAAGGTAGCCCCACAGATGCGCAGCTACAAACGAAAAACTCAAGGCCTCCACCCACTGTGGGCTACAGAGGGGAAAGAGGTGCTAAACGGGGTTGCCACATGAAATACAAATGTTTAGTGTATATAAATATATGTGTCCCAACACTGCCTGAAACATTAACACTTAAAAGTTATCTGTAGTTTAGCTAAATTCCAAATTTAATGAGGTCTCCTCTGTTTTCATTTACAATTATCTGGCAACTCTACTCCAAAGCCTCACTGTGGTGAGATGTGGAACAAGGAAAAGCAACAAATCTCTTAGACGTACTCAGCGCTTGACATTTTTTAAAGGCTTTTCAACAGCCCTCCTCTCCGGATTTGCTGCACGTCTGAGAGGAAAGCAGGACAACTACCTCCACCCTCATTAACCAGCTGAAGGAGGGGGGATATAGTCACCAAGCGACGGAGCAAAGTCCATGCAGGGCAAGAACACAGCTGGCTCTCATCACTCCTAAGCCCACCTGTTCAATTAGCCCAGTGAGATCCAATCCTGGCCGAACTTTGGCATCACCTGGGGAGCTGCCAAAATCCCGCTGATGCTTGGGCCCCATCCCTTATGCCTGGGCATCTTTATTTTTAAAGATTTTATTTATTTATGAGACACAGGGAGAGAGGCAGAGACATAGGCAGAGGGAGAAGCATGCCCGGAGCTGAAAGCAGATGCTCAAGAGCCCAGGCATCTCACTTGGGCATCTTTTAAAAATCCTTCATGATAGAAAAAAAACTGAAGGATGGATAAAAGTAAACAAGAAGAAATGAACCTCAGGTACCCAGTCACCCAGCCTCAACAGCTATCAGCTCACGGCCAACCACATTTCACATATCTGTGCTGCCCAACAGAAGGGTTTCTGCAGCGATAGAGATGTTCCATATTTACTGTCCAGTATGGTGGCTGCTGGCTACATGTGATTAGGAGCACTTGAAAGGTGGCTGTCACAGAAGAACTGCACTTTCAGCTTTAAAAAATTTTTAATTCAAAAAGCCACAGTGGCTGGTGGCTACATACTGGACCACCCAGATCAATACCATTTCTCCCTGCCACCATGTTATTTTTTTGAAGTTTTTAAGTTCCAGTTATACCATGTTATTTGAAAGCATATCCCAGACATTAATTTCATCCATGCATCGATATCTTTTAAAGCTTTCCAGATGATTCAAATGTGAAACCACAGCTGGAGACCAATCACTAGTCAATCAAACATTCAAAATTATAACACTCCATTTGAGGACAGACTTTCAGCAACTTCACAACCTTGACAACCAGGATATGCACCTCAAGTGCATATCCATTCACTTGACCTACGGCCAGACTCCACTCCCCAGAGCTCTGGGTCTAGGGGAGGGAACTCTTCTCTTTGCCTTCTCCTCTTGCATCCTTCCTCATTTTCCCCCAAGCTCTCTGTTATGTGATTCTAATGTGCAGTCCGAATTGAGAGGCACTGCTTCAAACTCTTTCTATATAAAGCATATTCCACAGACCAGCATCGCCTGGAAGCTAGTTAAAGAATCTTGGGCCCCACCCCAGACCTTGACTCAATTTACATTTTTAACAAGCTTCCCCAGGTAGCTTACAGGCACACTGCAGTTTGAGTACTACTACTCTACAACAGCAGTTCTCGAAGTGTGGTTCCCTAACCAGCAGCCTTAGCCTGAGAACTTGTTAAGAATGTAAATTGAGGCCTCATCCCAGGCCTATAAGGTCAGACACTCTGGGGGTGAGGCCCAGCAAGCTCTATTTATATTTTCACCAGCCTTCCTGGTGATGCTGACGTAAGACCCACTGCTCTGGAGTCTATAATGTGACTCTGTATTGCCCAAGCGGCAAGTAATAATTACAAAAACAGCACCTGACTTCAAAAGAGAAGCTGAAGCCATCCTTGGGTTCCCACGCAAACAATTATACATAAATTAATGTATCTCTTTATAACTCATGACAGAGGAAACTAACTGGGAGTGGTAGGGAGGAATTAAAAACAAAGCAACCTGGGAGCCTTAGAAAAGGACGTTCATAGAACTATCCAAGACATTAAACGTGTCGGTTGTGTTCCATATATTCTCATTGAGAAGGCAATCAAGTTTATATTTGAGAAATAATTCTGTTACAGCGTTTTACATTTCTTTCAAGCAAAACATAATTGCTTAAAAGATTCATGTCAAGGATCTCATTCCTCAAATGAGATGAGGGAGGAAAGCAAGAAGAAAGGCCACTTCCAGGGTGGCACAGTAGGACCCAACACCCTTCTCCAGAGCAGTTACGGTTAAGCTTTTTGAGATCTTGAATTCTTCTGTAAAGACCTTTTGGGCTTAAAATGCGTGTTCACAATGCACAGAAAATTTTGCACACAGTGTCAGAGGAGTCAAGGCCCCTAGGCCAATGGGTCTGATGCCTAGGAGGCCTCTTCTGCTACAGAAAGCAGGTAGAGTGTGCAAAATGCAGCTCCCCCGGGGAAGAACCATTCAGACCCCGCATCATATCCTGGCTTACTCTCTCACCTGAACGACAGAGATTCATATTCTCCTGAAAAAGCCAGTGCAGGAAGGCCAGGGTTTTTTTTGGTTTTGTTTTTGTTTTTTGGAAGGCCAGTTTTATTGCTACCAGTCTACAGGTAAAAAAAAAATTGAAACTCAGAAAAGTGAGGCACTCGTCTAGATGGGCCAGTGACAGGGTCAATCTACTGCACGTTAGGATCCAAGAACGCTGCCTTTCACACAGCTCTAGGATAGTCAGACACAATCTTTACTGCCCACCCTTTAGAACCCATCTCCTACACAGCCTGCCATCGGAGACCACATGTCCCCTCCCATATAGGAAAGGCCCATCTCTGTTTGCAAGCTTCTATTCCAAGTCAGGAACAGTTGGGCACCCCATCCTTTAATTCTCAATGAATCCTGAACAGAAAGAGGTCTTAAATCACTAACACATATTACGCTGTTGTAATGCCTATTCCCACAACTAACAGCATGAGTTCCTTGTGAGTAGAGTTGTGTGACTCATCTCTGCATCCCCAGAGCTGGCCAGTGAACACTTAGAGGAGGGAGGCCAGACAGCACTCGAGCCTGCAGAGATTCACAGTGGAGGAGCCTTCAGGCCTGTGCAAGTGTTAGTTCGCCCTGGTATGTGTTGGCAGACAAGCCTGCCTCCAGGACTGAACGTTAAACACCTCGAGGATGCAGGGGCGTTCTCCTATCTTTGGTGGGAAGTACCGAGGCCCATGTTAAATAGACATTATACACAAAGGGGTGGCCCTGAGACCCACCATTGTCTTGAACAGTCAAGTTCTTCCAAAGTAGCTACAGCGTCTAGGCTGACGGCTAATAAGAGGTCAGGAAATGGGGAGCCTAATTTTGCACACCTGCTTTTCAGGAACCCCAAACCCACATTAATGGGACAAACTGCAGTTCCAGCTGCCCTCTCCCAAAATTCCACACATACTGTCCTCAACTTCTCCTTCCCCTCCCGCAGAGCCCCAGCAAGCTGGGGGAGGGGGCGGTGGTGCCTGCAGGCACCAGTTTGTAGAACAGAGAACCAGGAAGGCTGGTTTTTGCAAAATTGTTCTCAGCCACAATGCTCTGACCCGGGGTGGGAGGGTACCTGCGTTTCCAGCATCTCCTGCAGAGCTTGCAGAGGACACAGCGTCTGCCGAGCTTGGAGCCCAGGGGCACTGCACAGGTGATTATGAATGCACGCGTACGTGTGAGAGTGCTCTCATGTGCAGGTGTGTACACGCACGAGCACGCACCCATAGGTAAGCCTTGGGGGTTGCAACAGAGTCGACTTTAATTTTTTTTTAATTTATTTATGATAGTCACAGAGAGAGAGAGAGAGGCAGAGACATAGGCAGAGGGAGAAGCAGGCTCCATGCACCGGGAGCCCGACGTGGGATTCGATCCCGGGTCTCCAGGATCGCGCCCTGGGCCAAAGGCAGGCGCCAAACCGCTGCGCCACCCAGGGATCCCCAGAGTCGACTTTAGTAATTAGCTGCCGGCCCTAAGCCCTAGCAGCACTCAAAGCCCTGGGTATTGTGCCCTTATTCATAACACCTGTTGGGGCATGAGGCGGTAAGGTTTCCCGGCACTGCTGCCCTTGGGAATGGGCCGCAGAAGTCAATGACTCCGAGTCCAGCTCCAGGGGCACAGACAGCCCCAAAGGCCAGGCAGAGAGACCCTTGCCCCTCAGGCTGCACCTTGATGCCTTCTTGTACACAGTGCCAGCTTCCCTCCTGACAGTCTGGTTGAAGAGCAACAGGTGACCCCATGAACAAGGCGGAGAACAAGGCCTAAGGTACTGCTAGGCTGTTCAACCAGACAGTACCATGGGGCTTCAGAAAGGAGGCCACACGACATCTGTGGTGGGGTCCCCCGGAGGCTATGGAGAGGGTGAGACCTGCAGACAGGAAGGAGGAGGTAGTCGTGTATACTAGGAGACAACGTGATGAGGAATTCAGATGAACAAATTATAAATATAAGCCCAAGACAAAAATGTCAATGAGCTAAAAGGATATGGGGGAAAACAAAAGTCCTTTGCTCCCATTCCAACTTTTCAGAGGTAAAATTTTGTGTGATACACAAGTCTAGTGTGTGCATGTGTTTCTTTTTGCATAAATGGGATCATGCCATAATCTACTATTTCAACTTATTTTACTTAACCATTTGTTTTGAACATCTCTCCCCGTTAACATATAGAAATCAGCCTAAAAACTTGTAATAGTTGCTTATTCCATGACAGAGAGATACAAAATGGCCCTTAGAAAATAGGATTTTTGCTTGTTTCCAAAATTTTGCTGTTTCAAATCCAGCGATTTGTCTTTGCCAGAGGGATAAACCTGCAGGAGAATTTCTGGGTCAGGAGGAACTTTAGGTACATTCCTGCCCACAATTCAAATGGCCTCACTGAGTACCTACCATGTACAATTAAGATAAAACAACTTTTATTTTAATGACGCTGAAAGTAAACTGATCTTGAGCACCTGACCTCAGGTTGGAAGAGGCCATTTGTTGAGAAATGAGTTAAGGGTATTTCTACTCTTTCTATATTTTTTCTATTATACACATACTTTTATAATAAATACTAAATGTGCAATATAAGACATGAGTTATAAAACATTCCTGCAGAACAGGTAATTACATGGCATATTTACCCCTAATCTAGTATACATCATAAATTCTTTTCACTGTCTTCAGCACAACCCAGTGTGTGAGAAATTATGTGCATAAAGAAAATCACCCCGCGCTTTTTTAGAATTCTCGCCCAGGGGTTGCAAGGATTGTCTGTGGGGGTCAGACCCAAATTAGTCTCTAGCCTCAAACCTACCCCCACCCCTAATATCAACCCCAGCATGAAGGAGCATTAACATCAGGCAATAGCTCAGCTTGCTGCTTTCCTAGCCAGAAAACCAGTGAGTAGGAAGCAGGGCTCTCCACTTGGGTTCTGATTTCCTGAAAAGCCAAATTCTCACTGCTCTCCCTACCCAGACCCTTTCTCTGCCCCCACCCTTTTATCAAAAGTGAAAGTCACTGCAGCAGCACACAAGCCTTGGCATCAAAGCTCCGTGTTACTCACTGGTTCCCAGAAAAGCACTTGTCTGGGACGCGGGTTAAGGAGCAGCCAAGAAGGGGTCATTGATCTCTGTCTCCAGGGCTCAGCAGCTTTGGCACTGGGAGGAGCCAAAGCTTTCCAGATGTTCCGCTGCAGGGCTGGACCAGTGCCAGGGGAGCCCTGCAGACCTACAAAGGGATGCCTGTTCCCCAAGTGTGCACCATTTGAAATCAAAAGCTCTCTGAGGAGAATACCCTCCAAAGTGGGCAGGGCCTTCACAGAGACTTCTGTGATGTGCTCACTCCACGTCCTCACCCAGTCTGGTGCTCCCCAACACCCCTCCCCCAGCATTCACATGCACACACATTTCCCCCAAACTACCAGCTCTGGTTTCTATAGCAACAAAGCAAAAGCCAACAGGGTTTGAAAAAGCAGCAAACTTGACAGCAACCATGCAGAAGGGCAGAGAAAAAAGCCTGGGAAACTCTGGCCTCACCCTAGAAATCTGCCCTCAGAGGAGTGCCAACCCACCAGGGGCCTGAGCTACAAATCTAAAAACTGAGCTCTCGACTCCCAAGGGCACAATTCCCTTCCTCTGGCTCCACCCACCCTCCCTGGAAAGGAAAAGGCCAGAGATATACTGAACAATACACAATTTTGAATGTTATCTGAACAGGGAGCAAATCCTAAATACGGCATTTGGACGACTGCACAGCAACGATTCCATGAGTGATGTGAATACCATTGGTTCCATCGCTCACTGCACAAATATTTTTGAGTACCTTCTATGTGCCAGGCATTAGTCCAGGTTGCTAGGAATACAATGATAAACCAGTAAGAGAAAGTTCTTACCCTCTGGAGCTTACATTCTAGAAAGACAAATAGAGAATATGTGAACAAAATGTCAATAATAATTTCAAAAGGCACTGAGTGCAGTTTTTGTTGTTTTAAACAACAAAAAAAAGATTCCCAGAGAATATGTTATGGTATAAAAATGGAGGCAGTATGATAATACAGAAAAAAATTAGACTTTCCATATATGTGTATGGTGCTTTACTTTCAAAATGTGTTTTCATGCACAAAAACCCCTTTTCCTATCACTCCCTGTTAGCTAGTAGGGTGGGAATGCTCACTTGATTGAGCAGAAACAGAAGCCCAAATGTACGAAACGATTTGTTCGAGATCAACAAGTTTCATTCTTTGGAGCTCTATTTATCTGATGACCATAGAGAGAATGTAAAATTCAGCCTAATATAAACATTAGGGGAAGATATTTGCAACAAATATAACTGCCTCTAACGCAATAAGAAATAGCAAAAAGCATAATAAAAAGATGTGTAAAAAGTAATGAACAGATATCTTTCAGGAGTGACCAAAAACCTGTAGATACATGAAAAGATTCTCAATGTCATTAATGATCAGAGAAATACAAATCAAAGCTTTAATGACACATCACCCACCATACCGGCAAAAATTTAGAAGTCCGATAATACCAAGTATTCATGAAGATATAAAGCAAATATGGAAATTGCAGACATGTCTGGTGGGAGCATCAGTTGGCACAATACTTTGGAAAACAATTTATTGTTACCTAGTAAAGTTGAACATACACATACATGTTGAACTGTCATCCCCACACCTATATAAATAACCTAAAGAAACTGTAGAAGCAGGGCACCTGGTGGCTCAGTGGTTGAGCATCTGCCTTTGGCTAGGGGTGTGATCCCAAGATCCTAGGATCGAGTCCTGCCGAATCGGGCTCCCCACAGGGAGCCTGCTTCTCCCTCTGCCTATGTCTCTGCCCCTCTCTAAGGCTCTCATGAATAAATAAATAAATAAAATCTTAAAAAAAAAATAAAAAAAGAAACTGTAGATGCCAGTATACCCCAGAGTACAGTATTGTTCCTAATAGCAAAAACTTAAACCCAGATGTCCATGAAGAGGAAACAGATAAATGAATTTTGATATATTAATACAATGGAATAAAAATGAATGATCTACAGCCACCCACATCAATATGGATGAATCTCAGAAATATAACACTGCATGAACCACAAAAGAATTTATATAGGATGATACCATGTCAATAAATCTTAAAAAGTAGGTGAAAACAAAACTATATGATTTAAGAAGACATATATACAGATGGTCAAATCATAAAGAATTGAGAGAAAACAACACAAAACTCAAGATGGTTGTTACTTTTGGGGACAAAAGGGTGAAGACAAGATCAACCAAGGGCCCCTGGGGGCTACAGAGGCACCCAGGAAATGTACTTTTTCTTAATCTGGAGCATAGGTACTGATAATCCATAATATATAATATGCTACAATTTCAGAATGAAGATAGTGGAGAGAGAGCAAGGCTGACATAGATTAATCTCAAAACAGACTGATTCAAGGGAAACAGATCACAAGAAGGTATTTTTTCCTCAAGCCAGACAAAGCAATGATCATTTTTCGTCTTCTAAGGCAAGAAAGCCTGGTGAAGGCCTCATGTGGCATGGGAACTGAATGCTAAATCTAAAGTACTCTGGCTTGATTTCTGTTTTAAAAAATTAAAAATAAAAGCAAACTAGGCCCTTCTGCAGTCCAAGCTAGGTGTTTCTAGTTGGCCTGGCAGGATAGTGGCTCCAAAAGCCATAATTACAGCCAGGGAGAGGTCAAGTGGCTAGACGGACATCTGTAATTAGGCAGGTGAAGTCTGTCTTCCAGGCTCCAGCTGCCCTGCCGACAACCCTGGTGACCCCAAACCCACCTAAAACAGGCAGCTCTGGGCTCTCATACATTTAGCTTTCAAACAACACACATGGTCGCTCAGCCACCAGCTGGTGACGACATTCCACAGTGCTCTCTGCCTGCCAAGCCACTGTACCCCACCCCCCACCTTACCCATATTTACCTGGACAGTAGTCACTCAATTCATGCAACAAATATGGCCCGAGTACCACCATATCCTGGCACAGTATGAGGCCATGAAGTAGAGCAAGGACCAAAATAGACACAGTCTCTGCCTTCATAGGACTTAGAGTCTAAGGAAAGTGATTGTGCAATTATTTGAATGTTTTCTTGCTTCCTGCACTTTTTGTTGTTGTTGTTAAATAAAAATAATGAGTAAGAAAGAGAATGAAAATATTGGCCCTTATGATAAGAAACAACATCTTTTCTACTGCAGAGAGTAGAGTATAATATAGTAAATCAGCAAAGGGTCCTTGGGGGGCTGCAACATCCCCTGGTTAGCCTCAGGGGGACTCTCCCAGCCTGTAAACAGGTTGACAGGCCACCCAGATGACTAAGCGGGGAAGGGGAAAAATGCTGGAAACATGACCAAAGATGGTGTCTAAACAATTGAGACACAATGAGAGCATTTTAGAATATATTTTTGTTCTCTGACATATCCAGAAAAATGCTGCTATGGCTGATGCCAAAAAATTTACTCCCTATCTTTTCTTCTAAGAGTATTAAGGTTTTAGGTCAATATTCACATCTTTAGTCCATTTTTAGTTTATTTTTGTGTATGGTATAAGAAGGTGATCAAGTTTCGTTCTTCTGCATGTAGCAAGCTGTCCAGTTTTCCCAGCACCACGTATTGAAGGGACTATTTTTTCCCCAGTGTATGTCCTTGCCTTTGTCAAAGATTAACTGACCATAAAACTGTGAGTTTATTTCTAGCTTCTCTATTCTGTTTCATTGATCTAGGTGTCTATTTTTGTGTCAGTACCATATTGTTTTGGTTACTACAGTTTTATCACATATCTTGACCTCTGGGATTGTAGTACCTCCAGCTCTGTTGTTCTTTCTCAAGATGGCTTTGGCTATTCTGGGTCTTTTGTGGTTCCATACCAACTTTAGGATCATTTGTTTTAGTTCTACGAAAAATGCTGTTGGTATTTTGACACGGCTTGCATTGAACTTGCAGACTGCTTTGGGTAGTATGGACATTTTAATAATATTAATTCTTCCTCCAATCCATGAGCATGGAATATCTTTCCATTTGCTTGTGTTGTGTTCAATTTCTTTCGTCAGTGTTTATAGTTCTCAGAGTACAGGTCTTTCATTTTCTTGGTTAAGTTTATTCCTAAGTATTTTATTCTTTTTGGTGCAATTGTAAATATTTTAGTTCTCTGGAATGTAATCTCCCATTACAACATTAACTCAGTAATTCAAACTTTCACTCCTTTGACCTTCAGACACCTTGTTAGAAGCATGTGCAAATTGAGGGACCTGCCTACAAACTTAGCCATTGGTCCTCTGTGCATGAAGAAATTCAGAAATGCTTAGGATTTCATCTTTCTATAGGAATTGGTCTTTCTTTCTTTCCTTTTATTATTTATTTATTTATTTATTTATTTTAGGGAAGAGTTAGATATTCAATGAGCATCAAGAGCTTAAACCACCAAATACATTAAAACTCTGAAGGTAAATTTTCAAGGATTAGACAAAAGGTAGGCCGGTGTTAGGGGGAAATGGGTTAACTGCCTTCCTGGTGTCCCAACTCATACAGGCAATAATTCTTTATTGTGTAATCTTTTTTTTTTCTTCTTTTTGAGACAGTGCGCATGTGCGAGCCAGGACACACACACACACACACACACACACAGAGAGAGAGAGAGAGAGAGAGAGAGAGAGAGAGAGAGAGAGAGAGACTCAGGGAGAAAGAGAGAGTATAAGGCTCCACACCCAGCACAGAGCCTGATGCAGGGCTCAATCTCACAACCCTGAGGTCATGACCCAAAATTAAGTCAGATGCTTAACGGACTGAACCCAGGTGCCCCTCTTTACTGCAATCGTTATGCCAATACATCACGCATCACAGTGAGAAGCTATCTATCCAAAATCAAACCATTTCTCAGGGAAGAAGGCCAAGTCAACTCTTCTCAAAGTAACGTCCATTCTTTCTACTTCTGTAGCTCTTAAACAAAACCTTCCTAAGTCTGAGGAGAAAATCCTTACCTCACAGCATGCAGAAACCAATGTTGTTTCCCCTAAATCAGGCATCTTTGTTGCCATCCTACTTCCCCCCAGGAGGATCTCTTCATAGATGCACACTGATGGACTACTCTTTAAGTGAACTCAGTGTGCCTATTTCCTGAGAGAGAACTAAGGAGTGAATATTGAGGTTACAAAGGTCTTTCCACTCATAAAAAGTCTTCATATGGGTAGACACTCATAAAAAGGCCCATTCAAATAGAGACCTTTCCTAGTTCTCTAGAAACAAGATCCACATTTTAACATATCCATTTTTGCCTAAATTTTCAAGAAATAGAACTATTCTGTAAACAGATGCTAAGATTCGACTTATTCCTTTTCCCCATTATTTCATACACTCTCTTCCTCTACCTTTTTATACTGTGGGCCTTGGATTTTTTTTTTAAATAAAATAAGATTGCCTTATCATTCTTCATTTGTATATACTTATGGAAATTATCTGTCCCAAATATTTAGATCTCACAAAAGACCATTAAAAGATTTTGATTTTCCCCTAAGGGCACATGGGTGGCTCAGTCAGTTAAGCGTCTACCCTCAGTTTAGGTCATGATCCCAGGGTCCTAGGATCAACTCCTGCCTCAGGCTCCCTGCTCAGCAGGAAGTCTACTTCTCCCTCTCCCTTTGTTCCTTCCCCCTGCTTATGCACTCTCTCTCTCTCAAATAAGTAAAATCTTTTTTTTTTAAGATTTTTTTTCTATAATATTTTAAAATGCTCATCAGCATCTGAATATCTCCAGAAATGGAGAGCTCCCTACTTACTGGCCAAATGTGTATAACTGCTGGAGAGCTCTACGAGAGGGTTTTTCTGTACATTTAACCAAACTTAAAGCTGCTTCCCTATAACTCTACCCCACTGGTCATATAACTGCCCTCAGGAACTACAGGATAAACTCTCCCTCTTTATTTGGCCATATTTTAAGTTGCTCAGATTCCTACCATGCCTCACCCACTGCTCGGGATCCTGTGTTAACTGTGTCTGACTCCCCAGTAGTAAGTATAAAGAGGGCTTATGAAACCTCACTGATTCATATCTGTATTCAAAAAGCCTCTGATTTGACAATCTGGAATCCTGAACATTCACTAAATCATAGCATCCTAATGCTGTCAATGCAGTCTAGTCAAGGGCCAGAAACAACCAATGGTTTGTTCACCTTTAATTGGCTGGTTAGTAGCAGCACCAGGAACAGAATCTAAGCTTCTAATGTCAGTTAAGGGGTTACTCCCATAAAGCTGCTTCCTGCTGAACTCAGTGTAATTAATTGGGAGCCTCGTGCCCAGCACTAGCCAGGCCCAGCAATAATCAAGGTTCCCCCAGACCTAGTCTGTGCCTCTATGGCATCCAGTATCACATTGGGTTTGGGTGGTCTGGTTCCCTGCTGGACCAAGAGGCCCCACGGAGAGAGTTGGCCCTTGCTTCCCATCTAGCTTCGTGCGGTCTGCAACGGTAGGACGGCCTCCAGGTCCAGTGCTGCCGTATCATGAGGCCATCTCATAAGGCCAGCTCTTAGCTCTGGGCCCATTTTACAGAAACCTCTGTTCTCCAATGGCTTGTGGCTCACTGGGGTGGGAGGGCACAGCCAGGCCTCTAGTTATAGGTACAGTGTAAATGTATGAGTGCATGGTTGTACAGAAAGACACAGAGGAGTGTGGGGATGAATGCGGTGTGGTGAGCCAGCAGGTGGGGGTGGGCGGGTGGACGTGGGAAGGCCCCCGGGGGGAGGCAAACCTGAAATTGAATTTTGAAAGAATGGAGAAGTAGTTGAATAAACAGGGAGGGGAGGGGTATTATAAGTGGGACTTGGTGTGTATGGAGGCGCTGAGGTGGCTCTGGAGAGCCTCTAATAAGTACCAGGCACAGAAAGCTTAAACATGCAGGCCCACGCTCACCCGTGAGCTCACCAGTGATTGTACACTGGAATATGAAACAACCGATTACCCAGAGCAAAGTCAGTCCCAACACCTTGTTTATCTCAATAGTTTCCTTTTAAAGTGACACTCTTTCCTGTTATTTCATTTAGGCATGCATTCATATATTAAACAAATAAAAATTATGCCCTTACTGTGTACCCAACATCTAACCCAGAACTCCCTCTGTGTTTCCCCATTCATTAAATGTAGGTGCAACCTGCCTACCTCAGAGGAGGAACACATAAAGGTAAGTTCTAGCAAGGGCCCTGGGTGAGCTACTTTAATTAAGGCCCCAGAAACTGGGAGAAAATTAGCACAGTGGGATCAAATTCAAGCACCACTCAATACTTGAGGGTATTTATAGAAAAGCAAACATAGAAACAAAAATTTCAATATCCTGACTGGTTGCTTTTTGTCTTCCTGGTATAAATTGCTGCTTGCTTTCCTAGCTGAAGAACACTGACCCTATCCATCCTGACCGTTGGTAGACAATGAAAGTTGGGGCTGCCCACCTTCCCTCAGAATACCAAGTGCCTTCTCGGCCTCTTTCCCAGAAGACAGGAGGAGGATGGAAAACAATTCAAAGGATTGACTTTGAGATTTTGAGGGAATGGGAGAAGTCAGGAGACTTCTGGTGCCTTCTCTGCAAGGTTCAGAGGCAACCTCAGAGCTCCTGTAGTGTCTTCTCAGAGCGTCGTCTGAGGACCCACAGCATGGGCATCTCCCCGGGGGCTTCTGAGAATTTCAGCATCGCAGACCCCACCCGAGGCCCACTGAGTCAGGATCCGCATTGTCTCAGGATCCCAGGTGATTCACAGTCTTAAACTCCTTAAGCCTGACTTTTCTCATATGTAAAGAAGGGCTTATAAAACCTGCCTGACAGATCCATTTAGGTTTAAATAAAATGATCTCTATATGGAGACTTGGCTTAAAATTTTGTACTCTCCCACTTGCCCCCCTTTGGGTAGCTGGCTGTGTGTAAATTCTTGGTTTTGACTCAAATACAGAGGAGGAGGGGCCTTTATCACTCACACTCTCCTTGTACAGAGGCCCCTGAGGCCCAAGGAGAGCCCGTGACTTCTTGCTGACATGCCCTAGCCTGGGAGTGCCTAGAGGGCAGGGCCTTGGTCTTCCTCATCTTTGACTTTTAGGGCCTTGGTCTTCCTCATCTTTGATTTTGTAACTCGCAGCATGGCATACAGCCCACAACAGGCTCCTAGTATATGTTTGTTTGATCAATTGGTAAAACAAGTAATTACCTAAATATGCAGCAGGAACTCGCATGCAGGTGTCTATGAAAGCCTAGTTGCAGTAACACCTAGACGCACCTGGAAGGGAACTTAACTTCCCCTGAGTTCACCCTTCCTGACAATTTCAGAAGAGTTCCCACCTGGCTAATCATAGAGGCCATGGGTTCCTGTTGCAGAGAACATCTCTGCTTGAACTGAACACGATCATTATTTTCAATGTCAGGAAACAAGCAGACTTGAGGGCTTGGAGAGTGGGAATAACCCATTGGCAGCCAGCTGGCCCTACCTGGCTAGGCAGGAGGTACCCCAGCTGGTGAAGCCATTTGGGCTGTGGACATGATCAAGCTTGGGACAAGTAGCAGCTGACCCTAAATGCTGGTGAGTGCTGTGTGGTGCTACTAGAGGTGCCACTGTGGGATCGTGCATCCAGAGGAGGGTGAATCTCTCAGCAGCAGCAGGGCTGAGCACCCAGAGGCAAGGGGCTCCATGGAGTGAATGTCTGCACACATCACTCACTTGTTACCTACTCTGAGGGAGTCCTGGTACCTGGCCCACCTGTTTCACCATGTTGGGGCACTCAGTCCTTAATGACAGGCACAATTTGGGGAACTCCATACATTTCAGCATTTCCCATTACTAATCAGAGCATGTCTGTGGAGCACTGTAGGGCATTATTCTTAGTGTCCCTGTCCTACACATGTTATTCTGGGGATATGATGGGTCAGTCCTCTCTGCAGGGTCTTCTGGAGCCTGTCATAGCCTCTGGAAATGGGCAAGTCACTGTCTCTGTGTGTATGGTTATGGTCAATTTCTACCTAATTGTTTTTTTCCCAACTTCTAAGTAATTGTTTTAATAGCTAACACACATACATGAGAAAGAAAAATAAGATTATAGGCATTGACAGGAAAGCTTCCCTCCTTTCTAAATTCACCTTTCCCTTCCCCAGAGACCTTACAGAGACAGCCTACACACACACAAGCATACCCACCAGAATGTAAGGCACATAATGCTTTAATTGTTTATAGTGTTCACTTCTGTGCCCCTGGCACTGAAAAGAGGAACTGGCATAGATGCCCAATAGCTATATGTTGAATGAATGAATGTATAATAATGAAGCCAATGTATTCCCGCAAAGTTCAAATTTAGGTAAATCAAGTCTCTGTCCACCTTTATCTTCTGATTATATGCATCTTTGGGGGACAGTGGCTCTGTTTCTTCCACCAAGGAAAACGTGCCTTTCAGGTTTGCCATGATGAGCTGATGAGACCCTGTGGACATGTTGGTGGTTGTCATTTATTGACTGCTTACTCCAGGGAGGGCCCTCCAGCTGAAGGGAGTCTCCTCAGTGGTCTCACTGCACCCTGTTTTACCAATAGCTACTCAACAGCGAGAACACATTTTGTGTCTACTGGTCTCTTGCCTGCCTCCTTCTGCAGGAGTTACAGATACTTGAGAGCAAAGGCCAACTTCATTAGCTCTACTCCTAGGACTTACTACATCGTAGATAAACAAATGCATGATGTTTCCAAGCAATGAAGGAAACAGAGGATGGAAGGGAGACAGAATCGGTGGTTCCGAGGCATCAATTCTCATCTGTGAGTATGTGGACAAATGAACAGACCTTCACAGGCCCCCACAGCTCACACCAAAGGTTTCTAAAACAAAGGAGGAAGATAAAAGCCCCCGTGTTAACAGCTCCAATAAGATGGTGAATTCAGCACTTGGCTGTGAAAATGTGAATGTTTCAGCAAAGCTAGGTAATAAGGAAAATCAATAAAACTGTCAGCAGTGGCCAATTTCAACTGGATAAAAGAATAAAGTAGTTGATCCTGAAAGACAACTCTCTAAATTAGGTTAGATGAATGGAAATACCCTTTTGTTTTAAGCCAAATCACGAGGACATCAACAACAGTAAATGATTAAATTATAGGCCACTTTGACCCAGTATGATTTGAGCTGCAAACATGAATTTCCCAAGACAATCTTCTTTATAAGACACAGAAATGATACATAACAAGACAACAGAGATGGAATTAGAGGCCATGCCAGGAAACACGGGGCTCACTTCTTGACTAAGGATCAATTATAAACCCACCCCTTCTATAAGCTGCTTTCTTCAACATGACTGTTCCTTCTTCAATGACTTCATTAGTAAAATAGGCACAAAAGTCAATAGGAAATCCACATCTATGCTCCATAATGGCACAGGGGAAGGAGGCTTTGGTAGTGATACTAAAGAGCTCTGCTCTTTAAACACTCAGGATTCAATTCTGTTTTTCATCTGCTAATGGTTGGCATTTGGTGTTGTTAACCGTGGATGACTCATTTCAGAGGAACTGCTGTGCATCTAGAGCCTATTGGAAGGAAATGAGGATTTCTTGGCTTATTTCTCATCAAGCATTTTAGTACTGTCTCTTTGGGACATTATAAGCCCCTTGACGGGGATTTGGAATTCACTGCCTTCGCCCCTTGGTCCACTGCTGACTCCCCCTGTCTCATCTGGTACATATGGTCACTTCTAGGAACAGGCACTTAGTCTATCAGGACAGAAGATAGAGCCAAAAACCTGGAGACTGAGGGGCCCGCTCCCTGGGTCTGAGTTTCAGTGGCAAGTAGTTATGCTGGGGAGTGGGGTATACATTGTAAGATCAATGTTTTGGACATCTGTATTTATTTTCACTCTTATCGAGCACTGAGGCTGCCTCTGTACTCCACACACTACTAGAGAATCACCACGTCCATGCATGTCTGGGGAGTCTGTGGGGTGAGCCAGACCAGATCTCATTGCCTAGAGCACCTCATAGGAGGGAGACCCTTCAGCATCTTGGAGCTGGTGTCTGGTCTTTGAAATCTGATGTTTGGAAAAGTGAGTGTTCTTTAGCTTCTCAAGCAAGGTTTCTTATTAGAGACTGGGTAAAATTTGCAAAGAGAGAGCGGAGTGTCACGGCTTGCTATGGGGACACAAGCCAGATAGGCTGGCGAGGAGGAGGCTGCTGGAGGTGGGGGTGCACTTACCATGGGACTCCATGGGACTGCTGGGGGAGAACAGAGAGACAGGACAGGAAAGACACAAAGGGATGCCTGAACCTTGACCTTCCGATCAACTAAGCCCCATGCTTGTAAAACGCACACTACTCAACATCCCAGACTTGACCAAACCTGACCTGGAAATAGTCCTTCTCCTTGGGGGCCCAAGGTGGCTGAGAGGCCCTGACTGTCAAGGCACATCCAGAAAGAACTGCCTTCAACCTTCAAACACAGTTAAATCATTGAAGGTACTTCATTTTCTTGTTTGCAGAGCGTGAAAGTTTCTGTCTACGCTATTGGTAACTGTCTTTGTTTGGAAGCTCTTAGAAGACACAGTTTGCATCTATATAATTAATGGTGCCTTTCTAGCCTTAGCCAAAAATCAGAGCTTCAGAACTGTCTGAAGTGATGACATGATCCCCCTCTGCTCAGAATGGCCTCCCCACCTCCTCCCTGTCAAGCCAGGCTACCTATGTTTTCCTTCTCAACCTAAGCCCTGCCTCTTCCCTGAGGTCATCCTGGGTTATTCTGTTCCCATTTGTAGAACTCCTGGTAACACCCCAATAAGCACTCAATGTGATACTGCCTTGCACTTTTCTCTAGTGCTTTTGTCCTACAAGTGAGTCTCGGACTCCTAATCGAACTGTATGCTTACTTAAAGGCAAGGCCACATGTTCTTGTGAAGGCCACCTCTCATTTTCTGGTTGCCTCCCCACCTCCCATTCCCCAAACCCAGCACAGCACCAAGCAGGGCACATTTGTTAAAGAGCATTGGTGACTACTGTTCCCTTAAATAAATGGTTCTTTTTAACTATCTGGTAACCAAAGGCATTGGATTGAATAAGGTGGAATTCTTGGGAATTGAAGCTTCAGTGGGACACTGGGATCTAAGAGAGAGAAAACAACCACTGGCTGAGGCAGTTTCCAGAAGCTCTCCCCTTTTATTTCAATACAGAGGGCAGCATCCAAATGCTTGCCATGGACACAGGTAAGAGAGGTTACTAACCTGCTGGGATTTGAATCCAGCTCTAGTTGCAGAGCAAGACTTAGTTAGGGACCCCCATACAGAGAGCCTGAGAAGGAGCTGATAGCTCCTGACCTAGGACCAAGGGAATTCTCATTTCTAAGAGAGAAGAAAAGAAATCTGCTTGTTTATGAAAAGGACTCTCTGGGTCACTTTTGGATTCAAAGCTAAGAACTCTAGCTCCACATCACTGTTAAAAAAAAAAAAGAAAAAAGAAAAGAAAGAAAGAAAAGAAAAGCTGTCTGAAGAAAAGAACTAAAATAAACAAAGAGGTAAGGAGGTTTTGGCCATGTTGCCAAACTCACTATTGAGACTATGATTTAGAGCAGGGCACTGGACTGTAGCCTGGAGGTCTAGACCCAACAGGGTCCTGTAATCAACCTTTTTGGCTTTGGGCACATCAATTGCCCTCTCAATGTGGAGGTAATACTGGCAGGCACTTGGTCTACACGTTACCATTTCAGAACAAAGACAAGTAGGTTTGATGGTGTCTGTCTGCCTGCCTGTGCAACTTGAAAAAGAGTCCAGAAACGAGCTACAAAGATGAGTTAAATTTCTAAACTACTCCTTCAGAAAGGATTAGGGATTTGAATGGTTTACCCTGAAGAGGAGAGATTTAGTAACTGTCTTCAAATATATGAAGGGCTTTTAGACGAGGGCCAGTGAAAGCATGGGGCTCACATGGTCTCAGTCTGCACTGAGCAGAGAGGGCACGCCCAGGCTCCCACAAACAGAAGTTTCTGGCATTAAGGGCCACAGGATACGAACAAGATAGAGAATATCCTTCTAGGAAACAGTTCACTGGGGAAGAGTGGGGAATAAAGAGAAAGAGAGAAAATGGGGCAAAACTATGATGAGATCTCAACTCTGCAGAAAGCAATCTCATAGCCCCAGCTAGATATAGATATTATTCTATAAATTGCCTCTTTGTCACCTCTGATCTTATAGCTTTTAAATATGCCCCAGAGTCAGAAACCTGCCCTCAAACTGCTTCCCTGAATACCTTGCCTGTTGTTCCTTCATGGGCAGTGGGTCAGAGCTTTGCCCACCCCCCTGCCCTCGGGTCTCCAAGGCCTTAGGATATTTACTGAGCATCTCCTATGTTCGAGGGCACTGTTCTCATAGCAATCTGACCACAGTCCCTACCATGATGCAGTTAAGCCCCTTTGCCAGTGAGAAATCTGAAGCTTCAAACTAGCAAGTACTAGAATGAGGATTTAAGGCCAGGACTGAGGGACTCCTGGAACTGTGCTCTTCCCACCCTATCTGCTGGGGGATGCCAGGGAGGAGAATGAATGGTGTGGTGGCTGCAGAAAGGGAGAGGGGAGGATCCTGCTCCCTGCTCATTATCTTGTGCTTCTGCAATTACTCCGAAATCTGATTTAACCAATTATTTTTTAAAGATTTTATTTATTATTTATTCATGATAGACATAGAGAGAGAGAGGCAGAGACACAGGCAGAGGGAGAAGCAGGCTCCATGCCGGGAGCCTGACGTGGGACTCGATCCTGGGACTCCAGGATCGTGCCCTGGGCCAAAGGCAGGCGCTAAACCACTGAGACACCCAGGGATTCCCTGATTTAACCAATTATTTGTGATATACATTGCAAAAAATCTTTTAAATTATTGTGTATCTTCTGCATTTTATAGGAGAAACAGTTTGGCAACCCAAACACAGCCGTGAGATCCACTACTAGCTCTTTCTGTTGTTGTTTCGACTGAAAAACTCTCTTGGGTGAACACTAGATCTGGATGGGAGGAAGGAAAAGAAGAGCTTAGAAATCCCCGGGTCAGGAACACTTGGGTGGCTCAGCGGTTGAGCGGCTGCCTTTGGCTCAGGGTGTGATCCCCAGGGTCCCGGGATCGAGTCCCGCATCAGGCTCCCCCACAGGGAGCCTACTTCTCCCTCTGCCTATGTCTCTGCCTCTCTGTGTGTGTGTCTCTTATGAATGAATAAAAAAAATCTTAAAAAAGAAAATCCTCAGGTCAGACCCTGGCGGCACCTCCTCTGGGAGCCTGCAAGTAATGGTGCGTTGTCATATCATTATAAAGAATAGAAATAATGTACGTCTTGCGTCACAACAAAGGAAGAAATGCTAACTAATGTGCACAGCAGGAAACAATAGTTTACACACTTGAGAATTACATTGCTGTTAATGCGTCTGTCACCTGGGCTAATTACGCTCTGACTTAAGTATCTGGTGAGCCTCTAGTGCCATGTTTACCAGGAAGCCATGTGGTTATTACTTATGATAAAAGCAAATGCTAAGAGGCACCCAACACTGGAGGATCACACATGAGTACTCTGAGAAGGTTTGCTATTTGGGATAACGTAGGTAAGGTGCCTTGTGTGGTACCTGTCAAAAAGAGGCCTTTTTTTCAACGCCTTCTACCTGCTGCAGACATTAGCCAGCCTTCAGCCATGAGCTGATAGCTATTCAAATGAGACCAGAGATCAAAATTGCATGACCAGAAATGGCCTTAGCTGTCATTGAGCCTGACCCCTTACATCTGGGGTTAGGTTGCCTGGTTTAGCTAAGGCACACACCAGTCAAATCCCATTATGGTGAGCTGCACAGGACATGCAAGCAGTGGAATTTTATTAGACAGCTAGAAATCACATTAGCTCTAGCTCTAGCAGACAGAAACGTCCAGGCGTTCTACAGTGTGTTAGCAAGAAAAAGAAGCCTTTGGCACGTCCTGGAATGGGATCCTCACCCCACACCTCTCTCTCTGGGCTCTTCGTTGTTTGCATATATTTTAAAGCGTGTGCAATTTCTATTACCATATTTTTTTTCAATTGATGGGGCTGCGGCATTTAGTCAGGTGAGCTGCAGGATGCTTGACAGCAGAGTAACAGAATAAATAAATAGAATAAATCAGCCCTGCCTCATTCCAACTCTCTTTGCACCCTTTTGCAGAATCCAGAGTTGGGTATTTCCACCAAAGAAAGGGACTTAGATAAGAATCTATGAACGTCAACAGTCTAACTGGGACAGCCGGGTTTTGCACTGGATCCTTTGTGCACAGTCTAGGAAACAAATGTGGCTATTCATCCTCCACTCCTCTCCTCACCCTCCCAGCCCTTCCAAAAACCTCTGGATGAGGAGCCCTCCAAGTCTGAACAGCAGGACCAGCCAAATGAATGTAGAGAACACAAACAGAATGCAACAAGATCAGCTCCTACAAAAAGAGATTGCTCGAAGTCTTTCCCACCATCCAGAGAAAGAATCCCAAATCCAGGAACTGTGAGAGAAAAAGGGCAGAAAAAGTTTTCCTTTTCGTCAGAGCAACACATGCTAGCACTTTACAGAGTCTGGCGTGTGTCAGCATTTCTGAAGTAAACTCTATTTTCTTTAGATGAAAGAGATAAAAAAAATACACTAAGAATTCAGCCCAATGAAAATTGCCTTGGCCATTCACATGCAATAAGCCATAGAAGCAAGGAGAAAAAAAAATCAATTGCTTCTGATTTATTTATTCATTCATTCCAGCATATCCTTTCTCTCTAATGTAAAAAAAGGATGTCCTCTGTAATTTCAAAAGTTGCTAATCTTTTCAAAGAAAAAAAAAATAGTCCAAGCCTCCTATTGGTTGTCCAGCATCTTAGCACAGGAAATGCACATTTAATTAATTATCCTGTTGCATATAATGTATGTAATTTATGTAAGGATAAAGGGGGATTGATTTTGCTCATTGAATGTTTCACCAATATCTACAATCAGGAGGCCATTGTAATACTTTTAAACCTGGTGAATTGGGGATCCCATGCTATGTTAAAAGAAGTGCAAAATTTCACCTTAATGGTTGCTTTATTTCTTAATCTGGGTAGTCGGTACACTGGTGCTCATTTTATTACTCTTTAAAGCCCTTTGACACATCTTAAATACTTCATACGAAATATTGCTAAATCCCCGAATCTTCTACAACAGATTCTATTCTGGGCTGCTCAGAGCTGAGGGTAAGAAGGAAAGCTGGAAACACCAAAATGTAATCGCAACAAAGAGAAGAAAATGTACGAGACTAATTCTGGAAGGATGTTTAAAGTTTTAAACCTAGGCCAAATAATTGAGATCTATTCAAAGAAGACTGAATTCTATTATAAGCCCCATAGACGCACAATTATTGAATTATTCTGAACACCTGTTGAAAATGGGTGATAAATTAGCCAAATGAAAATCATCAGGCACCCAGTCAGCACACTGCCTGACCCACTCCTTTCAATTTGTGGACATAATCTCTCCTCCCATTACTGAACCTTACGTAAGCTAGAGTTTCACCCCTAACGCAGCGGACACCACGTGGTGTTGTGACTCCGTGTTTGTGATCTCCAGCATTCTCAAGAGGTGCTGTAAAAGGCCCCAGTCTTCCCAATCAGGAACTAAGGGAGCTGACTGTCATTCCCTAAAGACTGCCACAACCCCTACGTCCCATTTTTTCTCATTGCCAAGAGGAACCAGCCTTGGTCTTCCCATCTTTCTGCCATGACATTAGAGCCAACTGTTCTGTCCTCCTGCGCACAGAGAGAGGGGAGGAAAGATGGTCCCCACTAAATCTCAGTCCTGACTCCTCGCCTCCTGAGAGCCTGCATCTGCCACTATCTCCCTGTTCTGTGCAGACCAGGCTTCCTTCCCAGAATTCCCTTCCCCTCTGACTGCTCAGTCCTCACCACCTGGCAAGCCTTTAAAGGTAGTAAGTGGGCCAAGACAGGATTGAGAGAAGAGGATATAAGAAGAAAGAAGGAAAATCCGACCATCAGAGAACATTTATACCCTGTCTCATCAGCCAGTGGGAAGCAGACATTCCCTCACCCCATTATCTCTCCCCAGAAGCAGTGCTTTTGCCTGAGTGGGGAACTGTAAAAAGAAGTAACACTTCTATAAAAGCTCTAAAAAAATAAGGTTCTGAAATTTGACACCTTATTTGTTTCATTTCTGAATACCGTTAGACCAACTGGTTTGACTTCCTTCCCGCTGCACTCACACGCACCCCACGCGAGCCTCCCGGGAGAGGCTGCCGCTCCGCTGAAGCCCACCGTGTGCACCGGCGTGCAAGAACGCCTGCTCTATTGGCCTCGCCCGGTAAGGCAAAAATCCTCCCTCTGCTCCACCAAAGTTAACAGATGGCTGGTCCTTTTTGGTACAGAGGCGTAAGCATCTTCAAAATAACCTTTTCCTTTCAAGTGTGCCAATTAATTAAATGTCACGGCAAGATGTTCCAGCCCAAGAGGGAAGAGAGACACCAAAAGACAAAGGGTCAATGGAAGAGAGCAATGAGGAGAGGTCACATTGTCCTACCTTCACCTGATGACCCCGACAGATCAATGATCACATACACTCTTCCTTCTGGCTCCAGATCAATCTGCAATTAAGAAAATGACAGTGGCTCTGTTAGTGCATGGTGGGGGCAACCAAAGAGTCCCATGAGTTTTCCACCCCAAACTGCTATAACTTAGAGTCACAGCTCCGTCCAATCCATCAACCTGTGTAGTATGTCAGGTGCCGGGGGAATCAGGAAGCAAGGGAAAGGGCATTTATGGAATGTCTAGTATGTTCTGGATGCAGTACTACGAGGTCTGAGACCGACCCAATAGGTACTGTCATCCCAGTAGTTCTCAACTGCAGGGAAAACCTGGCACAGGGGAGCACCTGCACACGGGGAACCTTTCTGGGACGCAAAAAATATCTAGAGGAGTTCTTGATCGTCATGACTGGAAACGGAGGGCTGCCACTGGCATCTCATGGGTGGAAGCTAGGGATTCTGTTAAGCGTCCTACAGTGGAGACAGGATGGTCCCCACAATGAAGAATTATCCAGCCCTGGAATGCCAACAGTGTCAACGCTGAGAAACCCTGGGTTTTGCCATTTTACAGAAAAGGAAGCTGAGTTCAAAATTGGGGGGTAAGTGGCAATGCTGAGATTCAATGATTCTAAAGAAACCCATATTCCTTAGACTACACAAATTGTTCACAGGGGAGGAAAGAAAAGCATAAGATGCTATTCACACTCTGAAGGTGTTTACAGTCTCACTGGGGAGTTGAAAAACATTGAACAATGCTGAACCCAACTTCATGATGAGCGGCAGAGGATCGCTGATAAAGTACCTGGTGAGTCTGAAATCTGAGTAGAAGGGCAAATCTGGGAAGACTTCACGAAGACAAGAGAGGGGAGTCATTCAAGGTGGAAGACTCAGCATAAGCAAAGGCTGGGAATGTGTGCGGTGCTCATGGGACACTGAGGGGTGCCTGCGCTCAGGTGGTGTGTCGGCACATGTTTTGCAAACCCCAGATCATACGGGGGCTGTAAAGAGTGAGCCAACACCACCAAATTCTTATCATCAACCTTCTCCACCCACCCTCACTTGCTCCCAGCTCACCTCCAAGTCCAACTAGCTGCTTCTATACAGAGCCAGGCTGATCAGAAAAGCCAGAATGGCTGGGCCTCTTAAAGTTGACGTCTCTGCAGGGTCTGAACTATCCTTACAGCAACTGTGTTGTCCACGAGAGAGTAGTAACTCTGGAAACCCTGGATCACCAAGTACCCTCGGTGGCCTATCCTCGCCTCCACAATTCCATCTGTCTGTGCAGAGCTTTAATTAGCTCCTACGTGCCAGGCTTGTCTCCCCAGCAAGCTGTGAGTTTCTTGAGGGCAGGAACCATACCCCTCCTTATCCTTCTCATTGTCCCAGCGGAGCACAGGCACACACATTCAGCCAGCACCACTTAGAAAGGGTCAGTCTGGTGAACACGTCCTTCTCACTCAAGCTTGAGGTCAATTATCACCTCCTCTCTGAAGCCTTCCCAAATATTCCCAGTCAGAATTAATTATCCCTTCATTTGTGCTCCTTACGGTCCTCATGCATATCTGAACCACAGCTCCTCATAAACTATAATACATTGTCCATGTGTATCTCCTCTGCTAGGCAGAGATGATGAGAATTATATTTGTAAACCCAGAGCTCACCTCACTGTCCATTAGTTAGGAGACACCCAATAAACCTTCGTGGAGGGGAAAAGACTTTATGTTCAGAACTATGAGAGCTGGGACACCTGAGAGACTCAGTGGTTGAGCATCTGCCTTGGGCTCAGGGTGTGATCCCAGGGTCCTGGGATCGAGTCCCACATCAGGCTCCCCACAGGGAGCCTGCCTCTCCCTCTGCCTACATCTCTGCCTTTCTCTGTGTATCTCTCATAAATAAATAAATAAATAAATAAATAAATAAATAAATAAATAAATAAATAAATAAATAAATAAATAAATACAATCTTAAAAAAAAAAAGAAGAAGAACTCTGAGAGCCTATTCTGGGGTCATTTGCTCCTCCAAGGCCCCATCTCCAGCAAGGCAGGCAGGCCTGTGATTTGTACTAACGTGACATGCAAATGAGGTGGGAGGGGGATCGCCACATTCTCGCTCTAAGAAAAAAAAAAAAAAAACTCACTTGGGTCTGATTTTCTCCAGGTGCCTCCCCCAGCATCTCATGACACTCACCGTCCAGGTTCCCCAGGACAGTCACAAGACCCACTGTATTTCCATGCCCAGTCTTTTTAGTGGTTGAGAGTGTTTAAGATTTCTCTCAAAATTTTAGTTCCCTGATGACACTGCAGGTACTCTGCCAGGGCAGGGAGTGAGGGAATGCAGAGTTCTCTTTTTGGTGGGGGGAGGGGAGGGGCAGAGGGGAGAGAGAGAGAGGGAGAATCTCAAGCAGGCCCCACACCCAGCACAGAGCCCAATACAGGCTCAATCTCACCCTGAGGTCATGACCTGAGCAGAAATCAAGAGTCGGACCCTTGCCCCCCTGAGCCACCCAGGCGCCTCTGCAGAGTGTTCTCAGGTTCCCCCCACAGGGCCACTGACCTGAGAACCTTGGAGCTTGGGACCCAGATGGGAACCCGATAACAAACTGGTGATGTCATGAGATGACTCTCCCCATCCTTCTGCCCCCAAGGATCTGTGATTTTAGGTTTCTGTCTAAAGAGAATGTTCTCCTGCACCCTCACCGCTAGGAATCCCTGCCCCCTCCCTCGGCCACAGGCATAACCCAGCCCCTGCACTAAATTACAAACAGGAAAACCAACAGTCAGCTCTACTGAACAGAGCCAAACCCAAATCCTGTCCCTGCCACAAATATCAGGGGTCCTCTTGTCCGAGAGCATGGAATTTAAATAATGTATGCCTTTTAGAGATTAGATCATCTCTATTAAACCCTGCCGGCTAAATGAAACAATTTCTCATAACCTCCAACTCAGAGATTTCCCACGACTGCGGGCTTCATTGGCAAAGCACAATGCGATCTGTGCAAAGCAGGGAGGGAGAGAGCAGAGAATGAGATGGGCTGGGAGGCCTGTTTGAAGGCAAGCAGCCTGCCTCTCTTTGCAAAAGGGGAGTGAGCGTTGTGGCTGGGGCGGGGGGGGGGGGGGGGACAGGTCATTGACGATAAAATGTATTAGGATATTAACGTTCAAGATAGCAATCAGAATCCATTTTAGCACTCACTGCTGCCTCAATGCCGATGAACTGGATTTCCAAACAGAAAAATAGAAATTAAGCTTTTAAACATGCCAAAAGCAACAAAGAGCTTTGCAGCCTGGGCAGATGGCCACAGAGTGCTGGCGGAGCCCCAGCCGGCCCAGTGAGGAGGCGCTGAGCACCCGTGTAGGGAGGCAGGACTTCAAGGCAGATGACTGGAGGGTTATCAGGTACAAAACGTGGTGGAGTGTGGTGCAACTTTGTGGTCCAATTAATTTAATCACAAATTCGGCTCACAATTACCTGGCCCAGATAATGAAGCGGCGTAGGTGCCCAGCCCTGCACAACCCCTGCGAGCTCTCAGTTGCCATCACCACCAGGCAGCTGGCACTACATAAAAGCAGGCCTCCTCCCTCCTCCCAGCCATTCCCAGGGTGGGTTCTAAGCTCTTTCTCATGCACTCAGGGTTCCTCCGAATTATCCCTAATGCGAACCTATTTATCAAATCTCCTTAAAACTCATACCTTTACTTGATGAGTCTTCACAGCCACTATCTCTATTATCTCTATGTTTTCTTTACACCTCTAGTGCCTTTGGCTCCCCCTCCAGCTGAGGCCAGGAGCAAGGCAGTAAAACAGTGAGGAAGACAAACACAGCCGTTGGAGTCAGATCAGCACTGAATCTCAGCTCAGGCAATTATTTATTTTTTTTACCTTCCCTGAGTTGCGGCCTCGAGCCTCATCATCTGTGAAATGGGTTGTTGTAAACATTCCACGAGACCCCCTCGCAAAGCACTTGGCACTCAGGAGGTCCTCGGTACGTGGTGGTGATTGATGTGTGAACTTGCTGGCTCTGTGGCCTGAAGCAAGCGACCACCGTCTCTGAGCCTCAGAATGCTTCTCCGTGAAATGGAGCTAATAACAGGCCCTGTGACATTTGGGCTGTCCTGATGTTAACTGACATCATCTATGTCAAGCGCTCAGCGTGGTGCCTGGCACAAAAGCCTCAGTAACTGCTGGTGCTATTGTTTTTAAAAAGCCAAGTCTTCAAATGTGCAACTCAGTCCAATGTCCCTTCCAATCTGTCAAGGTTTTCCCCAACAAAAAAGGCATTTTCTGGCCCAAAGTTGATATTATTCCACATTATTCCAAGACGTCTGCTGACTTTGCAGAGTTAGGAATATCGGATAAAGCACTGTGGTGAGGGTTTCATGCCCAGCCCTTGGGAAGCCCAGGGGCAAAGCAGACTATAGCCCTGGTCATCAGAGGGTCATGAGGGAAGGAGATGGGGAGGGTGGCCCCACAGTGTCCGAGTGCCTGCTGTGCCTCAGATGCTGTGCCTGGTGCTTTGTCCACATTATCTTATTTAATCTACCATTAGGCTAGCAATACTCCCTACTTTTTGGTTGGAAAAACTGGAGCTCTGAGAGTTTTAAGCCGAATTCTCACTGCAGGTTCCCTGGAGCATACAGGACAGGTGAGTGTGTGGGAGCTCTGGTTGTCAAGCCTTGCCCAGCTCCAGAAGCCTTCTGTGACAATCCAGAGCCAGGCCTCTCCTTCCTGTAGGCCTCACGCTCTCTGTGTGCTCATGCTCCATCTCAGAGCATGAGCATGCTCAGGCAGAGCAATGCCTCAGCACCTTCCCTGCTCCCCCAGCTCCCAGAGTTCAATGGGGGAAAGAGCCCAATCCATAGAAACCCCCATGAAAAAGCCATCTCTGAAAGGCACAAAAGTATCACAGGTACTTCTCTGGGTGGTGCCTGACTTCACAAACACTTTGCACGCAGCATTTCACGTACTCAACTTCACAACTCCTCAACTCAACAACTTTGATCACAAGTATGATGAGCACCACTGTATGTGTCAGAAAGCTGGGCTTACAGAAGGTAAGTGGCCAGTATAGCACGGCCAGGGGGGCACGGGGGTGCCGCTCACCGGGGAGCCCTGCAAAATGGGTGCCCTAGAGCTGGACAGCCTGAAGTCCTCATCTCCTGCCTCTCGGTCCACCAGACCCCCCCACACACACACACACCTCACCCGTCGGGCGGGAAGTCCCCCCGACGCCCCGGCACTGGGCAGCCCGCAGAGGCGGTGCCGCTGTGCACATCGCTGGGACCCACCCGTGTCCTCACGCCCATGTTGTGGGGGTGATCGAGTCCAAGGCAGAGGAGGTAAGAAACTCACAGTCGAGCTTCCTCCTAACCACAGGCTCGACTTCTACCAGGGTCCTCTAGGTGAACCTTTCCTTGGAACAGCCTGCAAAGGTCACACATGCCCAATTGGGGTTTCGCTTCCTTTTCCCTCTGTTGTCGGGCACCCGGGGGGCTTGAAAGGAGCTAAGAGGTAGGGAGTGGGTCAGAAGATGAATCCAGAAAGGATGAGAAAAGGGAAGAGAGGCTGACACTGCCCAGGTTGCACCAATTAAGCCCTAGATAATAGGCTGTTTCTTTTCTACCTGGAGGAGGGGGGGACAGGAAGAAGGGAGGGGGGAGAGGAGGAGAGGAGGGGAGGAGGGGAGGGGAGAGGAGGAGAGGAGGGGTAAGGGGTAGGGGGTGGGGGAACCATCAAGAGATTAACATGGGGCACCTGGGGGGCTCAGTGGTTGAGCGTCTACCTTCAGCTCAGGGCGTGACCCTGGAGACCCAGGATCGAGTCCCACATCGGGCTCCCGGTGCATGGAGCCTGCTTCTCCCTCTGCCTGTGTCTCTGCCTCTCTCTGTCTCTCATGAATAAATAAATAAAATCTTAAAAAAGAGAGAGAGAGGGATCCCTGGGTGGCACAACGGTTTAGCATCTGCCTTTGGACCAGGGCGCGATCCTGGAGACCCGGGATCGAATCCCACGTCGGGCACCCGGTTCATGGAGCCTGCTTCTCCCTCTGCCTGTGTCTCTGCCTCTCTCTCTCTCTCTCTCTCTCTCTCTGTGTGTGTGTGTGTGTGTGTGACTATCATAAATAAATAAAAATAAATAAAAATAAAAGAGAGAGAGAGAGAAACACCACAGTTCCTTCCCAAAGCAGGTGTCCCGCACACCCCCTTTTTGCTGGCCATTGTCCCCTGGAGGAACCACAGTCACACCGCAGTCCCCTGAGGCACCGGGCATGGGAGAGGCATGTCACACCAAGCAGGGGACCTTCCCACACCAGGCGTCCTCCTCGCTCCTGCCTTGGGAAACCTGCGACAACGAGGCACTGTGCTGGCCAGGTCTCGGGCAGCTGCTGGGGGCGGACTCCGAAGCTGGCAGCCACGAAAGACCTCATCTGAGGAGGAGTTTGCTACTGACCCTATTGGTAGAGCGCAGGGCTTGAAACCCAGGGCGCCCATGTGGTGAAGTATTTCAAGGCATCCAGGAGGGAGCACTTACTTACATAAAATAAGGGGAGACGAGGATTGCTTCCTTCTCAAACACTCTCCCTGGCCGTGCAGACACCCCGCAGGCCCTAGCGTACATCCCTGCAGGGCAGCGTCCGGCCTGACCAATACGTCCTGTACACGGTGGCTCAATGGATGAATGGCCTGACTTGAAAGTGAGTCTGCACAACTGAATTATGGAGATGATTCGCTTGGGAAGCCAGCAACCTGCACACAAATGCTCCTAGCAGCTTCATTCATAACCACTAAGGGTTGGGAACAACCCACATGCCCGACAATAGGTAAAGGAAAAAGCAAACCATGATGCATGCCTCTGATGGAATTTCGCTGGGCCATAAAGGATGAGCTACTGATCTATGCAACAAAATGGATGCTATGAGAAAGAAGCCAAACATAAAAGCGTATGTAATGTGTGATTCCACTTCTGTGATGTTCTAGAACAGGCAAAACCAATCTAGAGTGACAAAAGGCATATTCGTGATCTCCTGGAGATGAAGGTGGGAAGTGAATGCAAAGGAGCGCAGAGGACCCTTTTGGGCATGGGGGAGGTTTCCTGTATCTTGACTGGGGCGGTGGTTACATGAACACGCACATTTGTCAAACTGCATCAAGCCAAACATTTAAAATGAATGCACTTTATTGTCTGTAAATTATACCTCAATGAAGTAGTTTTTTTTAAAGGGAAAAAAGAAGCCATCATTTCATTTCACAGAAGGATTCCTCTACAAGTTTCCTTTAATAACAAATCATCTTCCCACCCTCAGGGCATTTAAAATTTCATATTCCAGTTTTAAAAATAAAAGGGTTCATTCAGAGTTTTTCGAGTACATCTGTCACACAACATAATGTACACCTACCTGTGTAGGCACACACATTCACACATCCACCCACGTGTGCAAAACACACTCACAGGCACAGCCACCTTCTTCTGTCTTCTGTGATCAAAATACAATAATAGCAAGAAAAACACATCCAAAATGTAGGTTTAAGAGCCTGCTAACTTAATTTAAGTCTGTCTGTGTGTGCGTGTATCTCAAGACAGTTAGACCAAATGCTCTAGAAGAACTTTTAATGACCTTGAGGACCTTGAGGACCTAAATATCCATGGAGAAGGAACTGCTTAATAAAATATGGTACATCGTGTGGTAGATCACTAGGCAAGCCCTAAAAAAAGAATGGAAAGATTGAAATGTACTGACTGATATGAAGTGATCTCTGGGATATATTAAAGGGCTGGGGGAAGCAAGGTGCGATGTGTTTATGATTCAAGGTTACTGTATGAATAACCCCCCCACACACCCACACTCCCACCCACACTCTCACATTTGTTCCACACAGATTATCTCCAGAAGTCTTAATCAACAGAAAACAGGGGTTGCCTCAACAGACGGAAACTACAGGACTGGGGGACCAGAAATCAGGAAGAGGCTTATTCTTCACGTAAGCTCTT
Organism: Nyctereutes procyonoides; assembly: GCF_905146905.1. NCBI lineage: Eukaryota > Metazoa > Chordata > Mammalia > Carnivora > Canidae > Nyctereutes > Nyctereutes procyonoides. The sequence continues at coordinate 49,081,652 of NW_026575049.1, read as the reverse complement.
TAAACCCTTTGGTTTTTTAAAATCATGTTCTTGGGTTAACTCATTACAAAACTTAAGTCAATATCTTTTTCTCTAGCTATTTCTAACCTCCAATCCCCCAGAGAGCAGCTTGCTTCAGTTACCAGCTTCAACTTAAATAAAACGCCCCTCGAAACTGGCTAACATTGCTTTCCCATCCTCTGTGACCAGGTCATGGGGACCAACCATGCAGCAGCCATCATTTCCATGTGGAAATCCTGTTGACTGGTTGACTGGACTGGAGGCCTATGTTATAGATTCTAGCCCTCCAAGGCCACAAATCGAGTAAACTCAAGTTAGTACCTTCTTCCTCTTTTTAATTTAATCTAATTTATTTGAGAGAGATACAGAACACGAGTAGGGTGGAAGGGGGTGGGGCAGAGGGAGAGGGAGGGAGTAGCAGACTCCCCGCTGGGCAAGGAACCTGACTCAGGGCTTGATTCCAGGACCCTGAGATCATGACCTGAGCTGAAGGCAGACGCTTAACTGATTCAGCCACCCAGATGCCCCTTGCTTCCTCTTTTCGACAGGCTCAGAAATAGACCCAGAGAGCTGGCTCCCTCTGAAGACAGAGATGGCTTAAAACAAATAAATCTATGTGTACACAAACACTCTCTTGCACTGAGAAAATATCCAGAGGTGCCAAATCTAACATCAAGAGTGTGGAATGGCTTACACAGCTTCATCCGGGAACAGTATAGATTTTCTATCTTCCTTTAGGGAAATGGCAGTGCGTGATTGTGCATCCCAAGGGGAGATGGTGTGTGCAAGCAGCAGGAAATGTAGGCACCTACCCCCAGTGTTCTTAAGTGAAAAATACCCTACCACCAATCTGTGCTTTTTTTGCATTTTGCTTTGCAATGGTCTCAGTCTTTGGGTGGATTTGTATGTATGTGTTATATTCAACATTTCCTATTTGTTACACGAAGCCAATACATGGTAGTGATTGAGAGTAAAGGCTTGAAAGCTAGCCCACCCAGGTTCAAATCCCAGTTCTGCCTGTTATAAGCTGTGTGGCCCTTGCTTCAATTTCCTCGTCTATAAATTGAGAACATCAGTGGCACCTGCCTCATGGTGTGGGGAGGATCAAATGACATGGTGTAGCACTTGGAGCTGTGCCTGGCACACAGCTAGCAGCCTATAAATGTGAGGTGTTGGGCCAGTATTGTTACTTCCTGCCCACACTGTGAGCCACGTGCTCCTTTTGGGGGGTTCTGCTGTTCTTGCTCCAGGCCTGGGCACAGGCAGGTAATCACTAGAGACTCCAAGGGAAGCTGAATGGATCCATGTAGGACAAAGGCAAGCTGGGTAAGGAGCTCAGGATAGTGCCACCAGAAAAATTATCTTCAAATCAGGAACTTCTCCATCTCTGTAACGTGACAACCCAGCAGAACCTTTTACCAATGGCTGCTCACAAAGATGGTCAGTTCTTGACTCCCTTCAAAATCTAAGACGTGTAATTTTTACTCGTCACTTTCGAGCTCAAGAGAGGCTGTTTTGTTCATAATAATCATAACAACCCTAACAAACATCCTTTATTGAGTACTTTTCATGGATTATCTGTGTGAAGGAGGCAATATCCTTCTTTTTAATTGTTTCAGGGAGGAAAACTGAGGCTTAGGGATTTTAAGTAACCTGCCCACATTCTCACAGCTTGAAGATGAGAAGTCTGGATGAAAACAGGGCTCTCCAATTCTGGCCCCAATGCTCCTGTTGCATTTTATAAAAATCCCAGAGGCATGAAATTTAAGAGTCATAAGCCACTTGGAAATCACTTGGTTAAAATAACCAAAAGAAATACAAATTAAGGGGTAAGATTTTTAAAAATTTTTCTTTTCCCTATCAAATGAACCAACGTTGCTTTGGGGCTATGTATTTTTGTGTTATTTGTTTATTAAAATATAAACAAAATTAAGTATCATGATATGTTCAGTTTTTAAAAATAAAAAAGTTACATGTGAACTTAGAAGTGACAGTCCCCTGCCACATTATTCCCCAAGGGGAGCCAATTTTAACAATTTCTATTCGGGTTTTGCTGTTGGTCAATGCCATGTCCCTAAATAAGATGCTTGTACCTCAATTTCCTGATTTCTTATTTTAGACATTCTCTTTTGCCTTGCTGCTGTGATCGATGAGGATTTAGTGCACTCACCATCTCTCTCCATCTGATCACAAGTCTCAGTTCCTTCTCTATTGTCTGCAACTGCAAAAAAGCAATCTAAAATGTCAATTTCTTGTTTCATTGACTATAGACATATTCCTTGACATCCCCCCACATTATAACTAGAGGACAGTACTTCCAGCCTCCCTACCCTCTGACTACTTCTCCCATCCACTGCCATCCCCACCTCTGTGTCTTTCCTGTTAGACCATCAGTGTTGACAACACTGATGTTCTGTTCTCTAATTGTAATTGAGGTCCATGTTTTCCATATATGTTATTCCAAAAATCTGAAAACAGAATGATAGTGTTTATTTATTCTAACTTTTAAATGGCATTACATATAATTTTTCTTCCATGGGTCCAATGTGACAACCCACATGCCACTCAAAGGAAACTATACCTAGTATCAAATTTAAATGGATTTTGTTTCCCACTCAGTCAATTGCTTTTCTCTGATCAAGTTTTCCCTGGGTCCCTTTCTCTTGGGGTTTGCTCTTCTAGAAACTCCCACTATCCTCCTTCCTACTGGACTGACTGCTCTCTGGTCTGCTGCACAGCTATAGTGCTGTGACTTCTTTTCACTGCTCTGCTGGATGCAGCTGCTGTTGCTGGAATCCATCATCTTCTTTGTTCTGGGTTATTCTCTTGCTTTTACCAGAAAACTACTCATTGAAATCAAGTTCTGATTGAAATATTGATTAAGAGTGCATAGAAAGCCAGCTAAGATGTGCCTGTCCTCACACATGATTGATAGTTTGGCTGGATATAGAATTCTAGGTGGAAAAAAATCATTATCAGAACTTTCTTTTTCTAACATAAATATTGCCAATGGATCTCATGTCAGTTTCATAGCTGTTGTTTAGTAGGTGATTTTGTTTTGTTTTCACTCTCTGAAAGTTCTAGGATCTATTTTACCTTAGTGCTGTGAACTCTCACAGTGATATGTCTCAGGCTATCCTTTTCTGATTCATTGCACTGAAACTCAACTTATGGAAGAGGCTCTTCTTCTGTTTTGTTCTTCGCTGTTGTCCTCTTCATTTTCTTTCTTTTTTTTTTAAGATTTTATTTATTTATTCATGAGAGACACACATAGAGAGAGAGGCAGAGACACAGGCAGAGAGAGAAGCAGGGTCCTCACAGGGAGCCCAACGTGGGACTCGATCCCCGGCCTCCAGGATCAGGCCCTGGGCTGAAGGCGGCACTAAAGCACTGAGCCACTGGGCTGCCCAATTCATTTTCTTTATGAAACACCTAGTATACAGATGTTGGACCTGTAGGATTGATCCCTATGTCACATACGATGTATTATACATATTTCCTTTTATCTTTAGTCCATATTCTAGACTTTCTTGCCTTTATTTTACAATTCTTCTCTGAACTTTTATTTCTGACAATATGTTGTGTTTCCAGAAATGCCTTCCTATTTCTCTTTTCTCACAGCTTCCTTTTAAAAAATTTGACTTATTTGCTTATTTAGCTTTATGGATGCAACATATTTCTGTGGATATCAGTCCAACTGTCATAGTATTAGAGAATGGGAGCTGGCCATTATAGCTGGGGATTCCCCACATCAACTTTGCCAGTTCTCCTCCAAAGCATTACACCATTTACTTTTAAAAGGATCATTTTTTTTATATTTATATTTTTTACTATGGGAGTCAGATCAGGTCCTTCTGTAGTGAGAGTAGGGAGTACACAGTTCCACATACTGACCTATAGATGGTCACATTTTCAGCTGCACATCTCACGTCTTTTCCATGGGGTAACTATAGTCTCCAAACTGGGAGCCCCTTTCAGATTCTGCAGAACAGCTGACACCAGGTGAGGATCCAGCATCCTCTGCATATGTTCCAGGCTATGACCCTTCAATACCGCTATTCTGTTCCATCAATTGCCACCCTGCTCTCTACTTTCATCCCCTGCTCTCTACTTTCATCTCTAGTCACTGAAATAGTCTGATGAAACTTCTTTCTGCTTAGTTGTTACAGAATTTTATCCCTCCACTTTTTTCTTTTTCTATTATTTAGATGGGGTCTTGAAGAGGAAAAGAAACAAACGTATTTGCTTCAAGACTACCTTGAATGGAAAATCTAAAAAAATATCATCTTGAATGATATAATCCAGTGCCGATGAGAGTAGAAGAGAAGCAAACATTCTTATACACTGCTGATAAAGTGTAAACTGGCACAGAATTTGTAGAGAAAGGTTTGGCATTATATAACAAAAATCCTTTGACCTAGCAATTCCACTTCTGGGAATTTATCCCAAATCACACATGTGCAAAACAATTTAATAACAAGGATGATCATTACAGCACTTTTTAAGAGTATAAAATTAGAAACTAATTGTTTAACAATAGCAAACTATTTAAATAAATTGTGGCATATTCAAATCATTAGATACCACGCCACCATGAAAAAAGATCTTGCTGAATTATATTCAATGACATGAAAAGATATGCAAAATATGGTATTAAGTGAAAGAAAAAATAAGATGATAAAGGAATATGTATTCTATGGCACAATTTTGTAAAACAAAAACAAAATGTGTATGGCTGGGTATATACACAAAGGGAAAAAAAAAGATTATCTGGGGGAGAGTGGAATAATGTGTGAGTTTTCTCTTTGTGCATATCTATACTTTTCTAAACATCTTATTTTTCTTCTATGTCCTATTATAACTTCTGTGATGAAAAAAAATCAAATAGTAAATTTGTTGTTGCTTGAAGAACATTACGGAGCTCAATCCCCTCATTTACAGGCAAGGAAACTGAAGCATAGTGAGGTTAAGCCATCCATTCAGGCACCTGAGTAAATTACCCACCCACAGCCAAAAAAGAAAGAAAGAAAGAAAGGGAAAGGCAAGGCAAGGCAAGGCAAGGAAAGGAAAGGAAAAGAAAAGAAAAGAAAGTCATTTACCCTGATTTTCAGTCTATAGCTAAGGTGCAAGTTAAAAATGAGACACATTAAATTTACATATTTTTAAAGTATAGTTTTATGGTCAAGTAGTAATAGTACTACTCAATACTAATCAACTAGGCATTTTTTTTTGAGAGTTTGAGAGAGAGAGAGAAAAAAAATAACAAGCTGGAGGAGGGAGAGGAAGAGGAAGAGAGAGAATCTTAAGCAGACTCCATACCCAATGTGAAGCCTGACCCAGGGCTCAATCTCATGACCCTGAGATCATGACCTGAACCAAAATCAAGAGTCAGATGCCCAGGGATCCCTGGGTGGCGCAGCGGTTTGGCGCCTGCCTTTGGCTCAGGGCGCGATCCTGGAGACCCGGGATCGAATCCCACGTCGGGCTCCCGGTGCATGGAGCCTGCTTCTCCCTCTGCCTGTGTCTCTGCCTCTCTCTCTCTCTCTGTGACTATCATAAATAAATAAAAATGAAAAAAAAATACCATTTTCCATAAAAAAAAGAGTCAGATGCCCAACCAACCACCCAGGTGCCCCTCAACCAAGCATATTCTTAATTAGATACAATATGAACATATTAAGGAAAACGTTCCATAGCTCAATCAAATAGAACACACTAGACTAAAAATCCTTTTCTTTGATCAAACCTCCTTCTCTACATAAGGGTATTCCTCTGTTTCTGGAAGGTGATGCAGTCTACATTTTTACACTTGACACACTGTTGCCTTCAAACTACCCTTCATGTAACAGACTTTCATAACAACCTAGACTTTGTCCATCAATGTTTGGTTAGCAAACATTTTTGCTATGACATGCCCATTCAGTGCCTATCACCTAGCTATGCTGTGTGGCCATCTTGCTTCTACAGGAATTCTTTAGAATATATTCTCCCATTTGTCTTCAACATTCTAGAAACCAGGAAAAAAATGAAAATAAAAAATGCTGCTGCTACAAAACCAAGCAAAAATAAAAATAGAATTTATTGGCCATGTCTGAATCCGTCAAAATTTTCCCTCCATTGGATACTCATCAGTTGACTCTACTGAATTTTGAAGGAAAATATCAAATTTTTAAAATTTCTATATTTTGTATTATAAAGGTAAAGAAGATATAAATATGAAGTTTGGCATGATTTCCAGTTTTCTGGGATGGACCCTGCCTTAACATATTCTCTAATGAGCATGTATGAATGTTAAATTGGATTTTTTCTATAAATAAATGAATATATAGGTTTACACATACAAATTACATATGAAAGCACAGACTATCAAGTCTCTGAAAATGAACAACTCTCCTTGTACATTCTGTTCTAATTTTCTACACCTTAATGAAGCCCCAGGCCTTATAAAATGAACAGGTTAACGTAGCTGGACACACAGATTAGACACATGCGTGCTGAAGCCCACGCCAACATCTGAACTAGAAGGAAAGATATTTCCTAAAGCACATAGCAAAGGGGATCTGAAAATTGTCTGTTCAAGCTCTAAATGTCAGAATCGTTCTTTAATTACAGTTTCCCATCCTGGATATTAGATCTCCATTTATTTTGGACACAGAAAGGAATCATATCACATTTATATTATGTTATAGACGAGGAGATAGATTTTATGAGCTCAAATTTCCTTTGTGAGGACAGTCTAGGGCCATCTATAATCATTAATTAATTCATGGGGCAGGGCTTGAAATAAACAGAAGATATAAACCACTACACAAGCATAAAGAAAGCTCTCAGCCTTTTGAAGATAGCAAAGAAAAATAAAGTTTAAAACATTCAATTCTATCCTCAAAATAGTCAATGCTTTGCTTATTGCTCGAAGTAGGTATAGCTGGAATCTAGTTTTGGTTAACGGATCTTTTCTAATGTGTTGAAGGTTTTTGTTGGTTTTCATTTAGAATATTTCATGCCTTGGTTGCAGAAAGGCAGTTTTCAAAGTTTAGGTTTGGTGACTATATTAAAGTATCCGTTAATTCATTGAGAAAGGCCTTCCTGATACTAGAAGAAACCAGGCCTGTGGATTTCTGAAGTGGAGGAGCATAGGAGGCAGAAGGAAGACCCAGTGCAAAGGTTCAGAGGTGGGACAGGACTTGGCCCAGCTAAGAGGAGGGGAGGCAGATGTGACCGGAACAGACGGAGGAGAGTGGGGCAGCTGGAGGTGGGCTCAGAGAGGTGGAGCACTGTGAGTACTTGGGCTATGGCTCCCAGAGAGATGGGGAGCCAGGGGAGAGTCTGAGCAGAGCAGTAACACACGGTGACTTACATCTTGGGAGGGTCTCTCTGGCTGCTGTGTGGAGAATAAAGCTTAGGCACAGGCAAGGAAGCAGAAGGGTGGCTAGGGGGCAGTCATCCTCATCCTAGTGGAAGACAATGGTGGCCAGAAGCGAAGGTAATAGTAGTGAAGAGTGGCCAGATTCTGGGATATTCTGATGCTGGAGCCAAACAGATTGCTGATGGATTGGGTGCCGGGTGTGAGATAAAAAGAGGACTCAAGGATAGTGTGGAGATGTTTGGCCTAAGCCAAACATGGAGCTGCCATCAGCTGAGCAGGAGACTGAGTGGAGCAGGACAGGGGGGAGCTGGGTGCCAGAAGGAGGGTTTGGACAGGCTTGGCTGGACACACGTCTGAGACAGCCAAGGGCAACTGGAGACACGCGGGGAAAGGCCCAGGCCTATGGTCTGGGTTCGGTAGTCACTAGCAGTAGATGGTACAGACAAGGGCCAGCCCTGACCCACAACCCTGACATCCAGAAGGCTCTAAATATTCAACTTTTTCTGAAGTCTGAGCCAAAATCATTTAACAAACCCCGACCCAGGCCAACACAAGGCTATTTATTGTTTATATTTATTTCATTTAGTGTGAATGTTTATACATTTATGCTAGAAATATTTATTTGTTTGATCATGAAGGGCAGCCCTATAGTCTGCTGGGGGTGTTGGGTAATACATAGAATATATGCTATATGAACCTTCTAGAATTGAAAAAAAAAAGTGATCTCTAAACAAATCTGGCCCTGAGGGTTTTGGATAAGGGATGTAGATATGTGGTTTGAGCCATGACACTGGAGAAATGAGAATTAATCCCAGGGGCCCTCTAACACAGAGAGGTTGGGAAGAGGAGGAGACCTGCCCAGATGTCTGAAAAAATCCTCATGCCTGACCTCCAGTACCCTGGGCGGAGTCAACTTTGACTTACCTCCTTCTTCCCTCCAAACCACTACCACCAAGCATACACCAAGTACTCATCACAGATATGTAGCTTATAAAAGCCTCAGTTTTCTTAGCTTTCTCTGCATCTTCTGAAGAGGTAGCAAAAATCTCTCTCTCTCTCTCTCTCTCTCTCTCTCTCTCTATTTCTCACTCACACACACACATGTCATTTTTATTAAACCTGTTAAACACTGACTTCATGCACTGCTGAACTACTTGCTGCATTTGTTGCAAGGTGGGGTTAGTGTGATGAGAGAGAAAAAAATGTAGAAAACCAGAAATAAAGCTTGTAGTTAGCATATAGGCATTTCCTGTTTCTGGGAAGCCTGTCTGCCTGCTGCTGTTGCTCTAACAGATTGAGTGTCCCTCCCTCCACCACTGAATACCCAAACTTCAAATTCTGTCAAGACGAGTGGCAGGGGGTTGCAGGGAGATACCCTGAGTCCAGGGCCTGTCGCAGGGAAACACCGCAGCGAGAGGTGGGTCGCTCAGCCCCTACCCTAGACGTCCCCTGGGCTGAGAGCCACAGGGTCCCCACAGGTCCAGCCTGGTGTTCTCAGGAAACACAGAGAAGGGGTGAGAGGATTTAGAACCGAGGCCAGGGAAGCTGCCGCTGATGTGGCCGTTACACACGCCGTTATTCCTATGTCCATTCCTGGGGACGAAGGGGCCTTGGTGCGGGCAGGTTTGCTGAAGATAAGCAGCACTGTAGACCATTACAAACAAAAATGAAATGGCACTCCTACTCATGGATCCATCTGGCCTCCCAAATGGACCTAGGCTCTGCGGCCTTCCCAGGCCCCGCTTCCCCAACCCCCCTCCACCCCTACTTCTCCTGACCGGGATGCAGATTTCAGAATATCTCCATATCCGCCTGAATCATTGGCCCATTTAACTCCTAAGAAAGAAAAGAAATCTCTATTAGAGATTCTGGGCTAGGCCACCTGGGTGGCTCAGTCAGTTAAGCATCCGACTCTTGGTTTCAGCTCAGGTCATGATCTCAGGGTCTTGAGATGGAGCCCCACGTCGGGCTCCATGCTCAGAGGGAGTCTGCTTGAGATTCTCTCCCTCTGCCTCTAACCCCACTTGCCTCTCTCTCTCTCTCTCTCTCTCTCTCTCTCTCTCTCTAAGACAAATAGTAAAAAAAAGAAAAAAAAGAAATTCCAGGAGCTCCTTTTTGGGAAAAACAGATGAGCAACACGAAACAAGTGGAAAATCGGTCATCGGTCAATGTAAGTGTTGAAACTGGGTGGTAGGTATAGGGGAGTCCATCATTCTACTCTGTCCACGTTTGAAACACTGCACGAGACAAAATGAAGAGGAGGAAGAGAAGGAGAAGGGAGGAAAAGAGGGATGGAGGGAGGGAGTAAGTACTCAACTTCACGAGCACAGGGGGACCCGTGTTCCATGGCTAACCCTAGGTTTTCTTAAAGACCTCAGCTGGGGTGCAAGGTGCTCAATCCAACTCAAACACTCCCCACCTCCTGTCCCTACCAATTCAATCCAATGCCCTGCTGGGGACAAAGAGATGAATAATCCCAAACCACCGCTGTCCACCCTGGCCCTCATCACGGCCCCTCTGAAGAGCCTCCCCCATGCCCTTCCCCTGACCCGCTCATGCAGATACAGTATGTGGCTGCTGCTCTGACTGTTTCCTTCGGGATTCACAGTGCTAAGTGCTCTGGAGAAAAAAGGAGTTGATCACTTCATGCTTTCCTTTCTTCCTAAAGATGTTTTCCCGGACTTCAAAGGCTGTCTGTTTACCTTAGATAATTAGGGAGAATTAATGGAACTAATTGAGTTAACAATGTGACTGTCCTGCTGAAGCCTGCAAATTATCCCTGATTCCCTTTGATTGCTTCGAGATTACCTCACTGCCACCAGGACCCAGGAAACTTCCTTAGGCCGGCGCTGGGCTGTGCTGCCAAGGAAAGCCAGATGTGCAGAGTCAGCGTGATGGAGGCCAGGGTGAACCATGCCTGCCGGCCTCCCAGCAGCAGAGGGGAAGCCAGCAGGCCGCTGAGCACTCCCGGGAGTGCAAAGCTCCATCCCTGTCCGTCCAGCTAGACGCCCTGCCCGCATGTGTGCCGGGAGCTGTGACCTCTGGCTGCCAACTGCTGTGCACGCCACCAGCAAGGGACAGAAGTGGCGGCCCAGAGCCCACGTGTCTCAGACGCCTCTGTGGCTGCCAGAGGCAGAGCTGGGCGTGCCACCAGAGGTGGGAGTGGGCCCAGCGAACAGCAGGGAAATAAAATGCAGCCCCGGGAATAGGTGTGGAAAACTGGAAGCGCTCTGTCCCAGACAGACAGAGGTGCCCCCTTGGAAGCTTGCAGGGGGCACTGAAACCAAGCCAGGAAGGCGGAAGGGGGACTGCGGCCGTAGCCCACTCACAGCTTCCTCTCTGTGCCCTGCGCTCACAAACTTACTGCTGTGCCCGATTCTCCTAGAGTGAGACACAGACCCTGGCACCTAAGTAGCCAAACATGCACAAACCCACCGTCACTTCTCACAAGTCAAATGACTCTGATTCTTTCATTCATCAACCTACAGGTGAATAATAGGCTTCCCGATTCAACGGGATCCAAATCTTGCAAGTCTGTCCGAGAAAGTGCATTCAATCACTCAGGGACCATGTGAAATATTTTCTAACAAACCCCAACTTCTCTTTATCCAGAAAGAGTGGAGGACCAAAACTGCTGCTGAAAAACCTGGCAGGAGGATCCCTGGGTGGCTCAGCGGTTGGGCGCCCGCCTTGGGCCCAGGGACTGATCCAGGAGACCCGGGATCGAGTCCCACATCGGGCTCCCTGCATGGAGCCTGCTTCTTCCTCTGCCTGTGTCTCTGCTTCTCTCTCTCTCTGTATCTCTTATAAATAAATAAATAAATAAATAAATAAATAAATAAATAAATAAATAAATAAAGTCTTTAAAGAAAAAGAAAAACCCGGCAGCCCCCCGTGTGCCGTCTGAGGCAGTGGGAAGGAGGGATGTGGTTGTCAGGGCTATCTTCTCAACCTTAGGAATCCCAGCCCTGGGAAGTCACTCCAGCGCTCAGAGCCCTAGTTGCCAAAGTCTCCCGGGGGCACTGGGCGTGACAACAGGGAACAGCCTCAGTGGGCCAGAATAGGTTCCTGTTCACCTTTGTGTCCCCAGGCCTAGCATGGCACCCTAGCATGGCACCCTAGCATGGCAGGGGCGATTGGGGTGGGGTGGGGTAACAGGGAAGTGACTGTCCCAATCAGGAAACAGGAAACAACGGAAGAACTTCACGTATCTGGTGTAACATTTTGTTTGGGTGTTCCATATCCATCACAGGGCCTCCTGTAGGAGTAAGGGTAATCATGAATGTGACTTTGTTTTGCATCGGGGAATCACTGCCAAAATAAAAAGCAAAGAAGCAACTCTCCTTGCAGAGAGAGAATGTTAAAAAGCAAACCCTCCGAAGAGAGAAAACAGAAGTCAGTCTTGGGAGAGTTAACCCCTGATCATGCGGCACTTTCAGTGAGTGACGTGGCTTCACACATCGTGGTCCACAGCATCCCCGATGCCCCCTACCACCACCCCCACTGCCAAGCCACCTGAGTCAACCAGGCTGAGAGCTCGCAGCCCTTTCTACTCTAGCGCCCAGAGTCCCTCGGGAGCATCCAAAGCCGGGCAAAAGGAGCAAACAGCTGCAGAGTAGGGGTCGCGGGCAGTCGCCCTTCACTGCACACTCTCCCTAGCCGTATCTCCTGGGGCAGCGAGGGGGTGCACAGTTCTGGCTGCTTTCTAATTTTCTCAAGAGCCAGAGCGCCACTCTCCAGAGCCAGGTTGGTTCCTTCTCTGGAAAGCAGCGCTCTTAAGATGCCACTGGCTCTCCCCCCAAAAGTATTATTCTCCCCACCAGAAACAACGGGGACATGGCTTTCCTGTCTCTGTGTGGGACTTGCACACCCCCACAGCTGATGCACCCCATAACCCATCCACACTGACGTTACAAGAACGTCCAAAGACGTATATATGATGAATTCAGAAAGACAGAGCGCTACACGCAGGCCAGCTCCGGCTCCCCCCTCACGTCTGGTGGGTCACTGAGCCTCTCCGGCTCTCGAGGCCTTCTTCATCCGCTGCTGGGCCCACTCTTTGTACTGCCACCCCCCCACCAGCCCTCACAGAACCAGGCCTCACGGCCCCAGGACTCCCCTACTATGCCCTGCATTCACCCACGCTCTGTGTGCACACCCAGCCCTGTTGTCCTGATGCCTCCTTCCCCAGTCCTCTCTCTGTCCCCACGGTGACATCCATTCCCCACGTTCCTCTCCACTGCAAAGGCCCAGTGCTCCAGGCAGGCTCAGGGAGCCGCCAAGCCGCCCAAGCTCTCCTGCACGTCCGGGCCTCCACGCCAGCGTCACACGGCGCTCGGGGCCCAGCCTGAGCCCTCACGCCCCCCGGGGGCCCTCCACGGGGCCTGTCCTCCAGCACTGAGCACCGTGTAGGTCATCAGGACACCTCTTGCCTGTATTCCCCGAGCTCGGGCAGGTTCCACAGGTAGCTTTCAGGAGCACGACCCACTCCCCAATCCCCATTTCCTCCGTCCTTCAGGGCCTAAGGCCCAGTAAAGGGCCCCAAGCACAGGAGCTGTTCAAAAAATATGTTACGGGGCGCCTGGCTGGCTGTGGGTGCAGCGCGCAACTCTTGAGCTCAAGGTCGCAAGTTTGCACCTCACATTGGGTGTGGAGCCTACTTCAAAAATAAAAAATGTATTTGTTCCTTGTTTCCATTCTGGGCTGTGATGCTCCATCTCTTCCTTTAGCATCTATGACTTACAAGACAGAACTACTTCAATTTATAAATGTTCAGTGTTGAGCAAAGTGATTCTGGATGTAAACAATATATTTTTTCAAGATTTTATTTATTTAAAAAAAAAGATTTTATTTATTTATTCGTGAGAGACACACAGAGAGAGGCAGAGACACAGGCGGAGGGAGAAGCACGTTCCCTGTGGGGAGCCCGATACGGGACTCGATTGCAAGACCCCGGGATCACTCCCTGAGCCGAAGGCGGATGCACAACTACTGAGCCACCCAGGTGCCCCTAAACAATATTTTTTAAATGCTACACCTCCTTTCCATCAATCAAGCACTTTCTAAAACTACAAAAAAGGTAACGTGCCTGTAGTATGTGAACTCACCAGAGCGGACTGGGGCTTGGAAGGTTGGATGTTCCCAGAAGAGACTTGAAAGTCCTGAACACAGAGGCCTTCTCCCAACACCCGCCGCCCCCTCCCCACCATCCCAAGATTGGCTTCCCTCCCTCAACTCTAGCGGTTCAGAGATGCTGGCTCTGTGCAGTCTTGTGTAAGATATCAGTCACCACGCCTAAACAAGCTCTCTGGAACTGAGGGAGCCTAGGCCTCATAGGACTTCAGTTTGCTGTCCTGTGGGAGAAGAGCTCGAAGGCCGGATCTGTCACCCTAACCCTGCCACTGGGACCCACATGACCCAAGGCAATCACTCAGAGCCTCAGCTGCCCCCACTGTAAACTCCCACAGGGACAGGGTGGAGATCCACAACCATCATACATAAAGCAGCCTGTTTAGAAGAAGAGTCAAGAACTCAACAAATGAAGAGACAGAAGCTTTCAGCTTGAGAACTTCAATGGCATTTGGGTCCTGAATCAAGACTTAAAGACAAAAGGTCCCCTGGGCCCTCCATTCTCTAAATGACAAAGTCAAAATCTTCAGTTTTGTCATTGCTGTTGCCACAGGTCACTTCTTTTGCCGGCATTTAACATTCCTTAAAACTCAGCCCCAACAATTTCCAACTCTTTCTCCCACCCCTTCTGCTTCAGCCATCCTCCCCTCTACCCACCCCCTTGTCCCCCGCCCCCCATCACAGGCCTTTCTTGCTCCACCCTCCCTTCCTCAGCACAGAGTGTTCCTTCCAACCCCACACCCTGAAACTCCAAATAACGTCTAAGTAAACTTTCAGATCTACCTCCACCTGGAACCGGCTCTTCTCTCAATACCAGGACCCCTCAAAGGCCGGTCTGCACATACATCCTCGTATGCTCCTCACCCCTCAGTGCCCCTTTCTCCATCGAGCGCATGTAGAACAGTGTGATGCACTTGAAGTGTTCAATGACTGCTGTTTATTAAATGATGTAATACCGGGGATCCCTGAGTGGCTCAGTGGTTTAGCGCCTGCCTTTGGCACAGGCCTGATCCTGGAGTCCCAGGATTGAGTCCTACACATTGAGTCCCTGCACAGAGCCTGCTTCTCCCTCTGCCTGTGTCTCTGCCTCTGTGTGTGTGTGTCTCTCATGAATAAATAAATAAAATCTTTAAAAAAAATGATGTAATACCAAGAAAACCTGGAGCTTCATGGTGTTTCCATTACATTCAGCTGGAAAATCCCACTGAAGATTCACTCCTTCAGTCCAACCCCCTTTAAATGCCCCCCTTTGTTTTGCTCATTTTGGTCCTGTAAAAGGGCTGCATCCAAGTTCCATCTGCATTCTCCAGACCAGTGATCACTTCCAACCCTTGTGAAACTCCCTATTACTTTTCAAAGAAACAGCCCCAATCCATACATTACAACGGCACGGGGCTGTGCGGTGGCACGGCTCAGGCCATCTTGATGCAATTACTTCCTTCTGTCGTTGCTTCCCAGCAGTCTCACCATTGTTCTTCATTTACCCAGAGAGCGATGTCTGAAGCTTTATTGGAAAAAATGACTTATGACTTGCATTACATTCCACACTTCCCAGTGCAGCACCATGGGTTTCAAAGCATTAAGTTTGTGGCTCTCGAGGCTCCAAGGTGAACGATTTCATGAACCAGCTTGCCAGATGGTGTCATCCAGATCGGGCCCCCATTCTCCAACCTCCCACATCCCACATCCCATCTGGACTACATGTACGCTGCCTTTCCATCACCTGGACACTCACCCCTGGCCCAAGAACATGAAAAACCACATGCTAACAACCAGCCAGCCTGGCAGAGGGCAGGCTGGAAGAAAAGAATCGTCCCTGAAACCACAGGCCTGGACAAGAGAACAGCCACTCACTTGGTTCCATGGCTCTTAACAATTGAGGACAATGCGTTCTCTTGGATCCGCACTATAGACCTTGATTCATAACAGTGGCATTCTCCATGATGGCCCCAGAGAAAAGGCAGTGCTCTGAGTCAGGTTGAGTTCTTAAATCAAGAGGAAAAGCCTACCACATAGTACACAAGGTGGACTTAGGAACCAGGCTTCCAGGGCTCTAGCTCCACTTAATAGCCATAGGACCCTGGGCAAGCCAACTACTCCCTTGATGCCCCAGTCCTAATCTGCAAATTGCAGATACAACAATACCTACCTCCTAGGGTTGTTGTTCATGTATATAAAATGTATAGACATTATGCCTGATGGAGTAAATATGTATTATAACCATCTCATCATTATGGTTCTTATTACCTCTTCTCTTTGCATTGCTTAGGCAGTGGAGCAAATGCCTCACCCTTGACATAGATCTTCCTGTCACTGAGGACTACACTCTTTGCCTCCAACATTTCAAATATTAAATATCCATTCAAGAGTTCAGGCATCACGGTGAACTGCTTTCACTTGCTCTCTCTCTTCCCCAGATGCTTGCAAGCTACTGTAGCCACTTGGTGGCAAATTCAAGAATGTTTTTATGGGTTTCATCCTTCCCCATGTTTTGAAAACATGCATGGTAAGTGCTGAAGCAGGGCGAAAGGGAGGGCAAGACACTGCAAAGATCAAAAACAGGTCTCCCCCTCCTTGCAGTAAAACTGCAGTGGTCACTCTCCACCAAAGCCAGAGGCCCCTTGGATTTTCTGTTCTTCTGAATTCAAGCTGTCAGCTCAAAGAGCCTGGCCTGGGAAGGAGATAAGGCAGATGGGAAAAACTGAGGATGAAAGTGGAGCAGAGGGTTGGATCCCAGAGCGTAAGATGAACCCTTTAGATGTTCTCATTTAACAACACAGTTTCTGAGACTTGCCCACCAGGGTCCTGTCCTCCCTAAGCAAACGTCTGTTATGATGACTGAGACCCAGGGTAGTTTATTGTTTCCTTGCTAAAACTTCCGGTATTGATCTCATAAATGTTATCCTTATGGCTCAGATGAAAGTCAACTTTTAAATCCAGAAGGGGGTGTGGGGCAGCCAGTCTATCCATCTTCTGAAGCCAAAGAGATAGAAATCTACAAGTCGCAGGATTGATTTTTGTTTACGTCTCTAATCCCAAATATTTGGAATGTACACTTTGATGTAACAAAAACATGTCCTGTGAATGCCAAAAAATAAAAAGAGAACTTAAATTTCTATGTGACACATACTAAATTGTACCTTACGGGCTGATTGATTACGCAAAATGATTGTGAAATTCTTGCTGCACCAAAAGGGTCACCGAATCATAAATGTGTCACCTTCTTTTCTCCTGCCATACTCCCAAGACCAAACTGATTTAAACTCTGCATGACTCCAGGCTTAAAAAGGAGAAATTCCAGGGAGGCTGAGCATTGTCTGGTTCCTAGCACAGCTGGATAAAACCCTGCCTCTTGCTTGCCCAGAACCCTGAGACCAGGCGGTGAGATGACCCGCCCCTCCTCCCAGCTCTCTGCAGGCCGGCAGGCAGGCAGAGAGAGTACTGGGCTGGCTTTAGCACACGAGCCTCCAGGGTGCTGTGAGGCCACCAGACCTACTTGAGCCTCATTGTTGGTAGAATCTGAGGGTTATCTGAGGATTTTACAAGATAAGATATTTGAAAGAAAACTGTAAAGTCCGATCACATGCAAACTGCAATGGCCAATAAGAAAGAAGCTACTGCCATATTGAAAAGGATGGGGTTGCAGCTGGTGGTGCAGGGGGCCCCAGACGGAGGCATGGGCCTCCCTCTGGGGCAGGCACCTACCCAACCACACACGCACGCACAGACTCACTCTGCAGACATTCTGCCATTAGTAATTTCCTCCTAGAATAATCTTCCCCCACCAGCACCACTTCCTATGCTCCCATGGATTTTTAGTAATACTATTATTACAAAAGTTCATAGTAGTAATTGTAGAAGAGAAACAAAATAGCAAAAAAAAAAAAAAAAAAGAAACCCCATATCACTATCCAAAGATAAGTTGTAATATATCCTTCCAGTTTTTCATATCTGTTTGTGTATGTATAGATAGATAGATAATTTTTAACAACATTAGTAGCTAACTGTAGGGGTCCCTGGGTGGCTCAGTCGGTTGGGCTCCAACTCTTGATTTCAGCTCAGGTCATGGCCTCAGGGTTGAGAGACTGAGCCCTGGATAGGGCTCCCCTCTCAGTGGGGAGTCTCCTTGTTCCTCTCCCTCTGCTCCTCCCGTTTCTAAGGCTTTCTCTCTCAGATAGATAGATAGATAGATAGATAGATAGATAGATAGATAGATAGAGGCACCTGGGTGGCTCAGTCCATTAAGTGTCTGCCTTTGGCTTGGGTTATGATCCCAGGGTCCTGGGACCGAGCCCCACATCACGCTCCCTGCTCAGCAGGAAACCTGCTTCTCCCTCTCCTTCTGCCTGCCGCTCCCCCTGCTTGTGCTCGCGCTCTCTCTCTCTCTCTCAAATAAATAAATAAATAAATAAATAAATAAATAAATAAATAAATAAAAATCTTTTACATAAATAAATAAAATCTTTTAAAAAATAGTAGCTAACTATATTAAATACTTTTTAGGTGCCAAATACTAGTGTAAACACTTCACATGTTTTTAATCATATCAATAACCCCTGAGTAGATACTGTTCATGCTTCATTTTAGAGGTAAGGAAACGGAAACACCGAGAAGTTAAGAAACGTGTCTGAGGTCACACAGCTTATAAATGGCAAAGCCTGGGTTCAAACCCCAGCAGAGTCCATGAGACCATTTTAACATGAAAGTAAACATCATAATATGACCTCCAAACTTTGCCAATATATTTTGAGAATCTTTGCATTGTATTCACTTTGTTTTCCTATTATTGTAACAGTATAGTCTTTCATAGTATGGATGAGCTAAGATTTTTTTAACATTTTATTTTTAAAAATATTTTTATTGATTTTCTTGGGTAGAGGGAGGCAGAGGGAGAGGGGGAGAGAAAGAATCTCAAGCAGGCTCCACACCCAGCTTGGAGCCCAACATGGGGCTCGATCTCATGACCCTGAGATCATGCCCTGAGCTGAAACCAGGAGATGGCCACTTAACCAACTGAACTACCCAGGTGCCCCTTGATGAGTTAAGTTTTAATCAGTTGTTTAATATGATTATTTTTGAGTACCTACAAATCCCCTCATTTGGGATATGTAGCAGCTTTTCAATATTTTAAACAATACTAAAAAGAATGTCCTTTATATACATCTGTGATCATTCCCACCTAGAAATGGAAGTGCCAGGTCAAGAAATATGCACTTAAAAATGCATATTTTCAAAGTTCTTGATATTTTTTGCCATACCACTCTCCAGAAAGATCTCATCAAGTCCACCCCCACTTGCACCATACAGATAAATTCTTACATCTTTGTCAACACCAGGTAGTATTATTGCCTTGCTTCTTAAAAACATTGTTTAAAAGTGCAACATGTCTAAAAGGAATTAAACCATTCATATCTTGGGCCAGGTCACCCTTCTAACAATCAGGGACAAGGAAGTGGAGGGTTAATAGGAAGACCAAGGAGAAAAAAAAAAGAAGAAGGAGAAGAAGAAGAAGAAGAAGAAGAAGAAGACGACGACGACGACGACCAAGGAGGTCAGAGTGGCAATCAGCTAGCAGGGAGGGGCCATCTGATGTATGGGAATACAGGGTGCAGTGTGGCATGGGGAGGGACCAGGGCACAGGAGCAGGATTGTGGAAGGCAGAGCAGAAAGGAAAACAAGAGTGTTCCACAAATAGAGGCCTGGCACTTGAAAAATAATTATAATAAAATGGCAGGAACTTGAGCATAAGGAAAGAAAGATTCATTGAAGACAAAACAAAACAAAGCAAAACAAAACAAACACAAGCCAGGACTTTCACAAGAAGTTGGGAGTCTGGCTAGCTCTGGATTGTTTCTGTCTGGTTGAAACAGAAAGGGAAGGACACCTGTAGGTGTGAGGGATGAGGAGGTGCCAAGCTATCCAGCCGTGTACTCCATCCTGGAGAAAGGGCAGCTGGTCTCATCCTCAAGAAAAATCCCTAATTGATTTGTTAGTTCCAGAGGGTTAGAATACCCCCAAAAGCTTAAACCTCAGTACAGTCCAGGGATGGTGAATACATACTACTCAGTCTCGTCATTTTAGGACAAACTGTTCTTGCATTTTTTTAGTCAGTCTGAGACTCAGAGAAGAGCTAAACAGGGCTTTTATTTTTTAATTTTATTTCCTTATTTGAGAGAGAGAGTACATGAGTGGGGAGAGGGGCAGAGAGAGAGGGAGAAGCAGGCTCCCCACTGAGCAGAGAGCCCGACGTGGGGCTTGATCCCAGAACACCAGGATCATAACCTGAGCCCAAGGCAGACGCTTAACCAACTGAGCCACTCAGGTGCCCCTAAATGGGGCTTTAAGACAGAACCCTGATCTGGGAAATGAACTAGGGGTGGTGGAAGGGGAGGAGGGCGGGGGGTGGGGGTGAATGGGTGACGGGCACGGAGGGGGACACTTGACGGGATGAGCACTGGGTGTTATTCTGTATGTTGGTAAATTGAACACCAATAAAAATTAATTTATATAAAAAAAAAAAGTAAAAAAGCACCACTAGCAAATTTGGAATATGAATATTTGCTCACAGCAGTTAAAGCACATAAAGAAATGAAATATGTGTGATTATTTAGGGGAGTAAAATTTTGATGATCTTTCTCTGAAGCAGGTTGGCAAATTATGGTGAGAATTTTTGAAATGGTCATATATTTCAAATAGTAATGTCATTTACATTAAATAAATAAATACAAAAAAATGTGAATAAGATGATCAATAAAAAATATTTGTAATCAAGAAAAAAAAAAAAAGACAGAACCCTGAGATTGTGTACTCACTGGCAAAGGCCACACACCAAACCTCCGCACATGCAGTGCCAGGCAATGACAGTAGTAGGGATTTTAGTGGTTGTGATAATGAGTGGACAGATGCATAAACACAAATACAAAGAAAGAATTGTTCTTCCCATACTCCTCGCAGACCAGAGAAAATGGTTCCATGAAAGCCCCATCTACACCTGGGATGTATCTTGCTCTAATGGCCAGATTCATAAATGCTCTGCTAGCATTCTTGTTCCACTCCCTGGCATTCACACCCATCATCCAACGCTGGCACTGGCCTGGTGGGGTGGATCCCATCACTCCCATTTTTAAGATGAGAAACTGAGACTTCAGGATGACTTACCCAAGGGCATCTAACTAAAAAGTGGTAGAGGCAGAACTAGAACCCATGAGCTCCAATACCAGCGACTCTCCCAGCAACGGTGATTTTCTACTCCAGCTCTATGGCATTCCTTACCAACATCCCATCCCTCTTTCTTATAAATAAGATAGAGAAAGTTGCTGGTATATTCTATCTCTCTCTGGCAGGAAGGGTCTGGACTCCTGTGGAAACATGTGGTTATTTAGAATTGCCAGAGGGATCTTCACTGAGGCTGTCTCCTCCCCTGAAGGGAGTGAGAAAGAAGTCACTAACCAAGGCTAGGGCCTTACTGAGGTCCACTGGAGGGGACCCGGGAGGGAAAAGACACAGCATCTAGGGTTGGAAAGCTGAAGGGAGAGGATGAAATGTCAAATCAGAACGGGAGCCTGTAAGACAGGGTCAAGAGAGGGGTGGGATCTGCTGCAGCAATCCAGGAAGGCACCACCTGGGCTCTGGAGAAGGGAGGATTCCTAACCCCCGGGACCACCGCCTGCCTGTGACGTATGGTCATGGCACAAAGGACACACAGCTTTCTTCTGGCTCTGGAACCAACACTTTGCCAAAGGTGCTTCTTGCTACAGATTGATAAATAAATAAATAAATAAATAAATAAATAAATAAATAAATAAATAAATAAATAAATAAATAATAAAATCATATCCTTGACCCCGAACCATCAAAGAGAGAGCAAAGAAAGAAGGAGGAAATGGCTGTATCGAATTTCCTGCATAATCCTCTTATGAGATTAGTGCCTTCTTAATGGTAATGAGGTTCTGGCTTGGGAACTAAATTATGCCACCGGGTAATGCTCCTATGGGGCTGGGGGATGCTTGATTATATGAAACAGGGTAGGAGCTCGGACCTCTAATCTCTTGCTCTAAACAAGTAGAGCAGGAGCTACTTCAAACCAGGAGCTTTAGAGACAAAAGGAACTTAGCACCCAATCCAACACCACGGTGGTTCGTTTTTGGAGCAGTCACACTACCACAGCGTCCAAGCCTGGGACGTGGGGTGGCGTCCCCAAAACCCCTTCCTGGATCTCTCCACCTCCCCAAGGGCCCATCAGGACAAGCACAACCGAAGCCCGGCTCCCTGCCCCCTCCGGAGACGAGGAAGTGCCCTGTAAGACACTGTCCGGGTCTAAGACATTCCGGCAACTCTGCTGTGCTAAATATTCTTGGCGCCTAAGCCACCTTCTGACTGCGTCCAAAGTCGGAAAGAATCAAGATGCTTGGCTCACACTCTCGAGTAGCTCGGACCCCAGGAGAAATGGGGCTGCTCGTTCCCTTTCAAGCTGGCAGTGATTTGGGATTCTCCATCCCTCCTTTTCCACGTACACCTCCATGTTTTGTCCATGAGTTTTACTTGCCTTCTGGGTCTTTGGAATGAAAGATTCCTAAAACCCCACTGGGGGAGGAGTGAGCTTGGCCTCCCTGCAGTGGTGCACAGAATGAAAGCAAGAGATCTGCACAGAGGCAGGGCTCTGACCTCCAGCTCCAGCCTAGAAACCTCCGCCTTGCACTCAGGGAGCACTTCTGTGGAGTCGCCCCACGGCCCTCGGCTGCAGGGCCAGGGGACAGTTACTTGTGTGAAAATGGCTCCACATCATTCCTGGCAGGCTGGACTTGCTCAAAGCCATCAAGTCTGCCAATTCCAACCGCCCGCTCTTGCTTCCAGATTCTTCTCAACCTGGTCCTGGAGTCATGCACAGGCATGATTCCCCCCCCACCCCCACCCCCGCCCCAGCCACCACAAGCCTCATCACCATGGCTGGGGGGTGGTTACCCTCTGTACCACTCCAACCTATTCTAATTTTTTTTTTTTCCTCAAAATCCATCTCCTGGAGCAAGGGAGGGCGAAGAGACTTTTCTGATTCTCCTATCCACCTTGTGGACTCAGTTCCCTGATAAGGGTCAATTTATACGATTCATGTTAGACTCACGTGGACTATTCTCATTTTTGAGTTGGCTATACGTGTTCCTGAGGGTTTCGATTCCACAAACATCCAGCAAGGCTCAGCTGTATTTATGACCTAACAGTGGAGGACCAAAGCAGGCAGTCCGGAACACGTGATCCATGGGCCATATTAGGCACTTTATTTTTATTTATTTATTTTTCGTATTAGGCACTTTATGCTATCTCAATAATTCCTGACATATACCCTATAGGGTTGTTTCCATTTTTACAGAGGAAAACTGATAATAGGGCATGATTTGTACCCTGTTCTTCCTGCTTTTCCCTGCGTAATGTACTGGGTGGCCCCTGGACTGGGCCCTGAGGCCTGAGGCCTGAGCACTGGGTCTGGCTGGGCTCACGCCTCCAGGTGGCCTCCTGGCACCTCCCTGAGCCCCAATGTTCTCACTTAAGTGTAGGGATGGCTCCTGAGGTCCCTTGGTGTCCTCACATGAGTTCAGCAGGGGGCTGGCCACACAGTTGGAAGGAAAGGAGAGGACAAGGCTGCCCCTCCATCTCCTCTCTACGCAGGAATCGAACCCCCCCCCCCACTTGTCATGAGCACCTGCGTCTGCTTCACACCATCTGCACCCAGCCATTAACCCTGGGAGCCCCTTCCTGCTGATGCAGCCGAAGGGTCACTTTAAGGACCTTTTGACAAAAATGCCCCGAGGCTGGCCAGCAAGGGGCAGGCAGGGAGGAGCCTGCGAGCCCCTCCAGGGACCTCTCGGGGACCTCAGGGACCTCGGAGACAGCCGGGCTCCCGAATGGCCTTAGATAAGTGCCTCAGGAAGGCGCGATGGCTTCCCGGCTGGTGATTAGCACACTGGATGAGATAATGCCAAATTCCCCGAAGTTTTGCAGCCTGGAAGAGACGCCAAAAGCTTATTAACTCCATCCCAAACAAGGCTCGCTCCGGGGCCGTCAGCGGGGCCAGGAAACCCCAGAAATGGAATTTCCAATCGCTGCGTTCTTCTAATTGCCTTCCCTGGGTTTTGCAACCAAGCTAAAGGCTCTTCCTAAGGTTCTTGCCAACCTGCCCAGCCTTCGTACCTGCAAGCAGCTCCCTGGCTGTCGCTAGCATGCGCTGCCTGCGGGCGCCCCTCAGCCTTCCTCCCCCCGCCGCCCCACGCCCACTGTGGGGCCACCTCCTGGGCCCCGGCCCTATCCCCGGGTGCCTCTCAAATCCACACTGCTTTTCATCATCACCACCCACGGAGGTATCAGGGTGCCACACATACCACGCACCAGGCACCGACGTTAGAACTCTCCTACATCTATGAACTCATTTAATCATCAAAACAAGCCCAGGAGGGGGGCACTAACGTTATCACTCTCACGGGACAGAAGAGATCATCGAGGCACAGAGAGGCTAGGTCGGCCCCTGCTGAGGTCAGCCAGCAGTCAGGGAGTCTATGCTATCTACCATCACACTCCGAGGCCCACCCCCAAACCCCACAGCCACCCCTCCCTCAACCCGGCCATCCCAGCCATCCCAGGCATGACATAAACACTGGTTTTGCTGGCAGCCAGTGCCACAGTTCAGCCTGCAGCTTTCAGGTCTCAAACAGCCTTACTGCTGCCTAGGATAGAATTTCCTACAGGAGATCCGGAGATCTGGGCCTTCTCTCTCGGGTAATAACAATCCTTTGCATTTAAATAATGCTTTACAGTTTCACAGGCTGACAGATCACCTCCCCACCCATCACAAATCCTGACAATTTTCCTGTAAGGTAAGTAGAACAGTGCTTATAAGCCTCTTTTACAGAGGTGGAGTCTTTCCCCAGAGAGGTGGAGTGACACCCAAATTCATGTAGCTTATCAGGGCTGAGGCTAAAACCCAGGCTTCTTAACTCTTGGTTCACTTTCCTTCCCAACTTAAGAAGAGATTACTATAAATAGGACCAGGAGATGTGCTCTGTAGTGCCCTAGACGGGAATATACGGATGTAGACACAGACATGGATATGCATAGAGAGAGAGAGATACAGATATATAGGAGAGCGTGTGCAGAGGTGTGAATCATAACAGCTATCATAATTTTAATTTTCATTTAATATTTTGATTAAAATAAGTACTGATGGGGGTCAAAAGGCAAACAAAAAGTAATATTCTTAAATAGCATAAGGCTTTAAATAATATAAAATCCAAGCAGTTCAAAAGTCAAGAATCACAAAAGGACATGAAGCAAATATCCTGTGTTTTTATTCTAGGTTTCCATCATTTTCGTCTTCAAGGCTGCCACTTCTTCCCATACTTGGGAAATCTGTGGCAACAGTGTGGAGACCTTGCCCCTCCCCAGCCTCAGACCTACTCCAATATTCTTCGAGCCATACACGACGGCGACTTTTATTTGATTTTATTGACAAAAGATAATATGCGAACATAGTACAGACTCACAAAGTACCAAAAAGCAATCACAGTAATGAAAAGTCAGCCTCCTGCTCTGCTCCCTGTCACTCAGAAACGCTTACTCCTCTCCATTGTTCCTTTCAATGACAATCTGTGTTTTCACGAGCCTCTTTGCACATTTTTCCCAACTCAGATGATGGTCTGTAGCACTCACTCCTCTGCCTGCGTTTTTTCACTGAACGAAGAGGCCTGGAGAGGGCTTCATCAGTGCTCCTACAGCTGCCTCCTCCTTTTAATGGCTACATACTATTCCATTGCGTGGATGTACCACAGATTATCCAGTGGACCTTTACTTGCCTGTTTGCCATCAAGGACCATGCCGTGGACGCCACAGATAACGGGTGTCCTTCCATGTCTGTGTTCCCCTTCTCCCACACGAGAGAAGTTTACGCAGGCTGCACTTCCCAACCTCCCTTACAGCTGGGTGGGGCCATGTGACCGAATTCTGATCATAGGATATAAGCAAATGCATATGTGGCAATTTCTAGGAACTTTCCTTAAGAGAAAGCAGATGGACTCCCTTTACTTGCTTCATCTTTAACTTGTTAGGAAAAATTGTGAAATGGACCAAAATAATTACTGGTGTCCTGTCTAGAGCACCCTTCTGTGTTCTATCAGACTTTGGCTGTCTTGGAGCTATTTTACAACCCTGCGACTAGTAGAATTCTGTTCATGATGGAAATGAGCCCTGTTCATTACAAACGCAGACTTGGGGGCATCTGGGTGGCTCAGTTGATTAAGCAATGGACTCTTGGTTTTGGCTTAGGTCATGATCTCAGGGTCCTAGGATCAAGATCGAATTGGGCTACATGCTCAGTGCACAGTCTGCTTGAGTTTCTCTCTCCCTCTCCCTCTGCTCCTCCCTCCACTCATGTTCTCTCTCTCTCTCTCTCTCTCTCTCATTAATAAAGTCTTTGAAAAGATGCAAACTTGGTCCAGTGGAGATGAGGCTGAGATTGCAGTGAGTACTGACCAATTCTCTAACTGTAGGCTCATTTCAGCATCCTTGGCAGCCTATACACGTGCTTGTTGAGCTCTCCTTCAAACAAGCCATAACATCTTACATCAATGAAGTTCCCTCAACTTCATTGAAGTTCCATCAACTTACATCAATGAAGCTCCCTCATTCTTTACAAGCTCTTTATTTTACATCTGTGTGGCAGGCATGATTTTACCTTTCCAAAAAATTATCCTTTAATAATCCTTCTTTCCATTCTTGCCACCTGGGACAGGGAGGGTGCCACCTTGGACTATAAGATCAAGATCACCCTAGATGGAAGGAGTCTGGCTCCCTGAGACCCTGAGACTCTAGGGTACCACACCCCTCTGAGACTTCCCCCAGACTTTCATGTGCAATAAAAACATGTCTTTCTTGTGTAAGTCACTGTTATTCAGTGTTTTCTATTCTAGTCAAACCTAACAGAGCACTAACTTCCAAGAGAAATTTTTACTAATAGAGTCTGTAGTGATTTCATCTTTGCAACTGCAAATTCTGCCTCAGATGCTCTTGGCTGACAACATGAACCAATCGCAGTGCTCTGTTCCCCCACAGCTCTTACTCAAAACGCTTCTCCAGGTCACATTCTAAGTGGTCATCAGTATCAAAAGAGTCACGAACGACATTTAATTGCCCTCCTGCTATAGGATAACAAATCAGCACAAGTTTCTCCATCACCCAGGCTCTAACCCAAAACTTGCTGATTGATACCCCACCTAATTCCTGAAAAGATTTCAATCAGCGTATGACAGGGACCTCTGTGAAGGCCTGTTGAGTTTCAGGATGAGGCAGTGTCAGCTCTTCTCCCCAGTCCAGGAGACACCCACCCCGAGGCCCTTCCCTTAAATGAGCTCTGCTCACGGTCTCACACCCACGTAACTCATGGAGAGAACGAGTCACCTGGATAAATGAGTAGTACCACCAGGTGCTAGGTCCGACTACAGCAGTGATGTAGAAAGACTGGCCTGGAAGTGAGGAAAGGGCAAGATATGTGAAGAGACCCCCCAAACGACAGTTGTCCACATGTCTATCCCAGGTAAAGCTGGAGAACGGGCACTGGGCTGGAATCAGGGGAGCCAGCATCCCTTCCAGCTCTGCTCCTAATTAACGGGAGGATGGAGTCAGGCACTTTCTTTCACTTTCAGATTCCCCATCTAAGACCAGACCAGATGATTCCCAGGCCCCAAATCAAATACTTCTTTTTACCTAGAACAAAACACGGTCTAGGCAGCCTTGACACCTCTTCAGCTCAGCAGGGCCAAGTGCAGGTGCAATTTTCCCACCCACCCTGACTCCCTGGCTCTCGGGGTGGGGTGGGGGATCTAATCTGGCAGCTCTCTGGCAGCTAGCTCAGTGGCAGAGGAAGGGCTGGCAGCATTGGTGACTTCGGTGTTCTCCAGACTGCACACAAACAGGAAGCCAGAGAGGGGTGATAATTGTTTCATCAGCTCTCCAGCAACACCTGTTGAGTTTCCTCTAATGATGTGAAAAGCCAGGCGTGCAGGGAATAACACGTTCTCGTGGTGGTTAATGTTGATCATGACCATCAAAGATGACAGGGACAGTATTCCCCCAACAATTTTCGACAGTTTCCTTTTTCTCAGGTATATTTTGAGTGTCTACCATTGGTGCTTTTGATGGGAAAACACACACTTGAATGGGAAAGAAAGAACTGGAAGGCTCATTTCTTGCCAGTCAGGCACCTGCAGCTCTTGCTTGGGGTACAAGCCAATCTCCAGAGAAGCTAGCTGATGATACAAGTGGCAGTGAGTGGGCTGGATCTTAAGGGTGACAGGTGGTCAGAGAAGAAGCCACCACTATGGGCTGGCATGACCAGGAACGGCCTGGGGGAGCTGAGCTCCGAGGGCGGCCTTGGAGGTTGGGTAAGATCCTAATTAGGTAAGGGAAAGAAGATTCCAAGTGCAGGGAGTGAGGGCAGAAATGTCCCCTGCTGGAGCAGAGTTTGTGTGAAACAGAAGTGGGAGAGAAAGCAGAAATGGCCATAGGGGCTGGAGCAGTGATGCTCAAACCTAAGTGTACAGCAGACGGCGCATTAAAAGCACAGGTGCCAGTTTCTGGTTCAGGAGGTCTGGGCTGGGGCCCCAGAATCTGCATTTCCTTTTTTTTTTTTTTTTAAGATTTTACGTATTTATTTGAGAGAGAGAGACAACGAAAGAGAGTGAGCACGCGTACAGTGGGGAGAGGGAGAGGCAGACTCCGGCTGAGCAGGGAGCCCAGTCTGGGGCTTGATCCCAGGAGCCTTAGATCATGACCCGAGCCAAAGGCAGATGCTTAACCAACTGAGCCACCCACGTGCCCCAGAATCTGCATTTCTAACAAGCTCCCAGGTGATGCTGCTGCTGCTCGAGGGACCACACGGTGGCAACTGCTGGGTTAGACCGCAGAGGGTCACGAAGACCGCGCAGTTGGGAGCTTTCCCCAGGGAACAGAGAGCATGGGGCTCTTGCTTTGTTTCTTTTGTACGTTGGTCTTTGCCATTTCTACAGAGAGCTTTTCTGCCTGTCACTGTTTTCTGTTTCTGTGCAGATGGGGTCAGTGGACATCGACCACTACTAACCACCTCTATCCATACTCCACTCCTCATTCCTGCGTGAAACACGATGCTTTTAAGAGAAATAAGCAGTCACGTGTCAGGGCCAACAGCAAAGACCAGGAAACATCATCCAGTTGGAGATTTCATCTTCTTTAAAAATGCCGAGTGCAGTCGGTTAAGCATCTGCCTCCGGCTCAGATCATGACCCTGAGGTCCTGGGGGATTAGCCCTACATCAGGCTCCCTGCTCAGCCAGTAATCTGCTTCTCCCTCTCCCTCTGCCCCTCTTCCCTCACTCATGCTCTCTCTCTCTCTCTCAAATAAATAAATAAATTCTTCTTTTTTTTTAATGCCAAATAAGTGTGGGAAACCCATCTTGGATCATTTCATTGGTACAATTTGAGAATGCTTATGAGCGGGGCACCTGGGGAGCTCCATCGGTTAAGAGTCTGACTCTTGATTTCGGCTCAAGTCATGATTTTAGGGTCATGAGATCAAGCCCCGTGTCAGGCTCTGCACTGGGCACGGAGCCTGCTTAGGATTCTCTCTCTCCTGCTCCCCCTGCCCCCGCCCTGTCCCTAAGTACTCATAAAACTTATGAGTGTTTCACATTTTGTGTACATTTCATTTTTAGAACATTGCAAGGTAGGGATTATCATTCCCATTTTACAGATGAAAAACTGAGTGTGAGATTAGCTCAATGGCTTGCTCAAGACCACATCTAATAAAAGGCAGAGCAGTATTCAAAACCAAGGTCATCTGCTCCCCAGCCCACGCCAGGCCTGCAGTCTGCAGCCTGCCCTGTTCTATCTGCTCAGTCCTGCAGGAAGCTCACAGATGCTGCTTCAGCACGGTCTTGTCCTCAGTGAGGACCGGCAGTGGCTCACTTGGCCACATGACTGAGGAGGCCCAGCTCTAAACAAGCCCCAGCCCTCATTCACAGCCCCCAGGGGATTCGGAGCTTTCCTGGCCCTCCTCTCCTTAGGCCCTGAGACCCTGCGTGGTCTCTCCTGGCACGCTCACTTCCTCACCTACCCTCAGATCCCCCCTCATCTGCACACAACCTGAGAACCACTGAGGGACAAGATTCAAGTGATCTAAGTAAAATAAGCCAGTCACAAAAGGAAAATACTGTGTGGTTCCTGTTATATGTGGTCCCTCGGGCAAATAGAGACACAAAGTAGGACGGCGGTTGCCGAGGGCTGAGGGCTATAGACAGAGGGGAATGGGGAGCTGTGTCTCGCACAGTGCTTCAGCGGGGGAAGACGAAGGGTTCTGGAGATGGATGGTGGTGATGGCTGCACAACGTTGTGGATGCACCCCCGTGCCACTGAGCTGTACACTTTAAAATGGCTCACACCATTAAGATGGTAAGTTACATGTGATGCACACTTCACTATAATTTAACAAATGAATAGATGAGTGAATCAAGTGAGGGAAGAGAACTGGCTCTCAAGTCCTGTCCCAGCCAGCCTATGTCTTGGGTGTCTGCTGCTCAAAGAGGTGGAATCAGAGAATGTGATGGGAGGGAGGGATGGCAATGGTTGAGTTGGGGGGAGGGGGTTGAGACGCTTCTGGTGTCTGCTGCTCATGAGCAAATCATGAAATACTAATGCTCTCTGTGGTCTTCAGTTCTTAAGGGGTCTCACACACACTGGCTCATCTGGCTGACATACCTGCCAGGAAACCCCAGAACAAAACCCTTGTGGGGTGCCTGGGTGGCTCCATCGGTTAAGAGTCTGACTCTTGATTTTGGCTCAGGTCATGATTTTGGGGTCATGAGATCGAGCCCCGTGTCAGGCTCTGCACTGGGCATGGAGCCTGACTAGGATTCTCTCCCTCTCCCCCTGCCACTCCCCATCCCCCCCCCCCCCCGCCAAAAAAAAGAACAAAAACAAAACAAAAACCCTTTCCCCTAGAAGCCTGAGATAAGGGCCCCAGTCTCACCTCCTGCTGCTAAAAGCCCGCATTACAACTTCTAGCCCCTGAGCTCAACTGAACAAACATTTACTGAGTTAAACATGAGACCTTAAGGGCATGAACAAAGTTGCACTAGATGGTTGTATGACCTTGGGCAAGTCCCTTGGGCTCTTGAAAGGTTATTCCTTTCTGGGTAAAACAGGAGAGCTGTGATAGGATTAATGCATGCAAATGCTTAGTGGAAGTTCTTTGAGGATCTTTCATTGCCAGGGTCTGTTCTTATAAGACCCCTTCCTGTCCTCCAGAAGTCATGGTGCAGGGAGGCGAACACGGAAGGTGCAGGCACAAGTAACCACCACCAGGGTATGCCACAGGGGTGCGCAGGAGTGCTGAGAGAGGACACGGAAGCCCTCCAAGAAGGCAGTATTCATCTCTAATTGCATAACTATCCTGCACCAGGCTCTGGACCCCCTTGAAAGCCCTCTGTGTAGTGGTTAAGGGCATACAACCATGCAGCCAGACTGGGTTTGAATCCTGTTGTGTGATCTTGGGCAAGTGACCCTCTCTGTGCCTCCGTTTTCTCATCTGTAAACCAGCGATCATAAAAAGTGGCTGACTCACAGGGTTCCTATAAAGACTGGATAAATTAATTGCAGGACCCTATCTGAAAAGGAGAAAGAGGTATTTATGGCTTCAAATGATTGGGTCTTTGACTTGTCTTTTGTATTTGCTTCTCCTTCGCTTCCACACATCTCACCTCATCCTAGGATTCTGGCAGCACAGCGGGGAACACA
Source organism: Nyctereutes procyonoides (assembly GCF_905146905.1). Classification (NCBI taxonomy): domain Eukaryota; kingdom Metazoa; phylum Chordata; class Mammalia; order Carnivora; family Canidae; genus Nyctereutes; species Nyctereutes procyonoides. The sequence goes on along the minus strand of NW_026575049.1, from coordinate 49,050,353 downwards.
GAGTAAGTCGTCAATGAATTTAGCCGAACAGAGTATTTATGAGGCTTAAAACAGTGTACTGTCCCAAAGAAGCAAACAAATACAGAAGCCTTTTGAGACAATCAAATGTAATTCCTGGTCGGCCTTCCTGTGCTATAACGGGCCCTAATCTCTGATTTCCGGTATCCAGACATCAACGCAGTTCAGCCTCCTGCCAGAGACTTGGGTCCCTGGGTCTCCATATTCACCGGGCTGTAGGGTAGGAAGAAGAGCCATCTGTCCTCTCTCAAGGAGAGACCTGAATTGCTTCCGGAGTGGAACCATGTTCCTTCCCCATAACATTGTCCTCCACAAGGAGCTGACCAACTCCAAAGCCCATAGTCCTTTCTGGAACATCCTGCGGAGGTGTGCCCAGGGCTTGGTCCTTCCCCTTAGCCACAGCCTTCAGCAATTCAGGGTAGAAGTTATTCCTATTTAGGACAAAGCTTTTCCAGATCTGCCTTGCCCAGTCTGGGCCAGGAGCTCTCAGCCCTGGAAGACCATTAAAATAGCCTGCAGCTACCACTATGCGGCAGATCCTCACCTTGGGTTTCTGGTCACTAGGTCTGGGGTGGGACCTGAGTATTTGTACTTTGTAAATTTGCTCCAGATAATGTTGATGCTTAGTCAGGGCTGAGACCTGTTCTGCTATTTTCCCTAACAGCTCTCAGCTTTGGCTGTGCTGCATTAAGTTTGCTCCTACTCGTTATAGCATCTTCTCAAAGTTCTCAGTAGGGTCATGCTTTGAACACTCATGGTAGGCAAGACACCAAACTGAATGCTGTGGCTGTGGTAACAAAGATGAATCAGCTACAGACAGCTGGGGGACCAGAGGACCCCAATCCATTAAGGGAGAAATGCGTTCCCGCAAGATAGTGAATGTGAGACTTGGCTCAAACTTGTGACCCTAGGTCCCTCTCCCGGAATGGGGTGAAGATAAGGACCCAGGAATCCTGACTTCTAGCTTTGCCCATTTAAACAACATCTCTGCAGAATCCTTGCAAGCTTAGATAAGACTGTTTTATGGAACTAACCACCCCTCCCTCAAAGCATAATACATTGTTTAAAATTAACTAAATTTATAGTGTATACAATATTTTGGGGGGAAGCACTCTGTTACTAAAACATTTCAGAAACAATTTACTAAACATTTATTCCATTGGCCTAAATAGAGCATAGCCCACAGTGGCTGAGCCAGCGTTCATTACCACTGAGGATGGTAACAAGCCATGACTATCCCAACCCAGGCCATAGACAAATATTAAAGGCCAGCTTACGGCTGGGGGCACAGAAGGACTCAAGTTAAAAGCCTCTCAATGACTACTCTCTTAATTCAACTGTGACAAGCAGGGCCAAAGGGATTCTAGGAAACCTTCCCCTCTACCTCTGGCGATGCCAATGGGGAGAGCATACAGTCACAAGCTACCTTCGAATGGCAACCGATGCCCAAGGGCAGCTGAAAGCAAAGCCCCAGAGGGCACACACTGGAAACTTGACAATTCAGAATTAGTACCAGCTCCTCTGATTCCACATCCACCCCCAAACACCGTCTGACATTCTCATCCTGGGACTTCATTTCAAATATCTTATTTTGCAGTGCAAAATGGTCACAGCTGGCCATTTGATCACATTTGATCATTTGATCCCATCCTCTCGTTCAATTCAAACACCTGGGCATACACCAAATCCTGTTCTCTTGTATCTAAACATTGACCCTTTTCTCCAAGGCTTTAGTGGTTATTAACAGGATTTTTTTCTGAGGTCCACCACTGTCTGAGACATTTTGAATTTTGATTTTTTTCCTTTAAAATTGCTTTGGCACATTGTTTAGAAATCAAGTTCCACCTTTCAAGCCATGTTTTACTTTAAAAAATATACACCTCTGTCCACATAGTGACTTTTTGTAATACCGTTCATAAAATTAGTCTACCGGTTCCACTCTAGTTTGATTATAGTTCACATAACACTTGAGCCCTTTCTCAGTAACCAGGAGATGACAAAAGATTCGTATACAGATGCTAGTTGGGTTCTCAAGTCAGTAACTAAAAAAGCTGAAATAATAGTCCAAATTAACCTGGAGAATTTTAAACTCCCATACTACAGAACGTATATGTTACCCGTGTTTACGCTTTTGTGTCTCATGATTGTAATTCCCAATGACGTCTGAGAACAAGTGAATCCCTGTGGAATGAACAAAAGGTAAGCCCGTGTACAGCGTTCACAAACCTTTCTGCTTTTAGAGACCCATCAAAACCACTGCTACAAAAGGGGGCTGTGTGGGGAGTTCTAAAATGCTGCAGCTTCCCTGGAGGGTTGACTTCATTTATTGAGAATTGTGTCTTAATACGTTTTAATTTGTTTGTTGTCTTGAAGATTAAGCCCGAAGACAGACTCATCTTCAGTGGGAGGTAGGCTGTCGAAGGACTTCTAATAGTCTTCCTCTGCTGAGATTTTCAAAACATACATTAATTACAGTTCAGTTAATCTATGACACCATCACTTCTAAGACCATTATTTTATCTATCGCTAAGAAAGTGAATGTTGCCAATTAAAGGATATAACAGGCTACCATTCATTGTAAGAAGGATCTGGAATTCATCGATGTTATAAGGCACAAAATTCAGCCTCTTTGACACAATGAAATACCACCTTGTTTTTAAATCTCAACCTAGATGGGAAGTGTTATCAGCTGTATTTTGCAGAAAAAGAAAGGAGGAGGGGTCAGATTGGCCCGAGTCACAGGGCGAGTACAAGCAGCAAAGCTGGAACCCTGATTCAGCATCCTGACCTGTTCAGGTCACCATCCTCACACCCAGAGTGGCCTCCCTCCCTCTCTTGGTGACTGCCAGGAGGCACCAGGGAAGGGCATCCTCCCCGGGACCTCCGCTCTCACTGGGCCCCCTACCAGTCTTCCAAAGACCCCCTCTCCACCAGTTGCCAAACTGCACTCCTCACCTTCTCCCTCATCCTCAACACTCACCCCTAAATCCTATGGACTCTGCCTCCTAAATATTTTTCAAGCCCTCTCACTCCGTTCCAATTAAAACAGCCCTGCTTCCTGGTCTGTCCACCTTCCACCTCTCACTGATTCCCCTCCTCTGGCTTTCTTCTATCCAAACACATCTCTGAAAATTTCATTTTAAAACTCAGTCTCTGGGATGCCTGGGTGGTTCAGTGGTTGAGCGTCTGCCTTTGGCTCAGGTCATGATCCCGAGGTCCTGGGATCGAGTCCCACATCGGCCTCCCTGCAGGGAGCCTGCTTCTCCCTCTGCCTGGGTCTCTGCCTCTCTCTGTGTCTCTCATGAATAAATAAATAAAATCTTTTTAAAAATAAAAAAAAAAAACAAGTCTCTAACCAGGCACTAAAAATGGCCACTCTTCAGCATCAAATCCTCTAGTCCTAGTCTCTGCGGCCAAGTGGGACCACTTGAGCCCAGCAAACAGGCCCCCCAGTTTGCTGCCCCTCCTCAATCCATCCCATCACACCTCCTGATCTCTCCTGTCAAGAGATCCCCACAACACCCCAGTGCCACTGCTCACCTCCCTGCCTTCGCTTGCACTGTTCCCCCTCCCTAGAATGCCTGACTGGTTCATTTCTAGCTGTCTTCTGAGACTGGCCAAGGAGTCTTCCCTGACACGGGTCTTCCACTCTATGGCTACACTGGTCTGTGTCTTGTAAAGATCTTCTGTTCTGTCTACCTTGTGTGGTAGATTTTCATCACCTGGTGGGGAGGGGCTGGGACCATGGCTCATTCATACTCATGTGTGAAAGCCTTGCACAGAGCATGGTACGTGGGAGACAATCCATGAATATTTGTAGAAGGAAGGGGAAACTAGCTTTACTAGCTCAGCTCCAACTTCCTTCCCCAATTCTAATAATGGCAGTGCTATTTTGTTCTTCTGCCTCAAACTCCATAGTTTAAAACTCCCCATGAGGCTTAAGGCATGGACTTGGGCTCCTGCCCAGCAGCTTCATTCTGCCAAGACTGTGGCTCTCTCTTGTCCTTCTCTCCAGTCTGTAGGCCTTCTGGGGAATGGATGCTGCCCTTGAACCTGAGTCCAAGGCAGGGTCCTCACTGCCTGCTGCCAGAGTTCTCACTAGCCAATTGCCTATTCAAACCTCCTTTGGCACCTGCCAGGTGCTCCAGGTCTGCTGGGACTTGGGCCACCCCAGGCCTGGCCCGGGACCACAGCCAATGACACAAATGACCAGACTGCTGGTGGAGTAGGTGACCTAATGAGGGGCTTTAGGGAAGCCCTCTTGCCAGGGCAATGTGATTCAGACCAGGGACTCCCCTGTTCTCAAGGGAACTACTCACTCTTGTCTGTTCTGTTCCTTCCTATCTCTTGAAAACACCTGACCCCCGCCTTACCTAGCAGCCTGTGGCCGGGCCGCGTGGAGTTTACAGCACTGGTTACCATAACACACCACTCAGTCTTGGGCAGTGTGCCTCTCCTGCACCACCGCCTCCTCCCCCCGTAAGTGTATTTACATCTACTCAGCCTTATACAACCCAGACAACTAGAGGGGGAATCCCTCCCCACTTGGCCAGCCTACAGGGAACCACTCACATACCCGTCCTCCCCCGCCCCAGGGCACACCATGGGAACAGTACCCAGCTTAGGCTCCTGGCCTTGTGGATGAGAATCCAGATATCCAGATGCTAAGGGCTTAACTGACAAAGCCGCTGCCTGGTGATGTGACTCCAACTCCTGATCCTATCTGCGCTGGACAGCCCTGCCCTTGCACTGTGCTCTCATTTCTGATAAATAATCCCTCCACCACCTCAGCAAGAAGAAACTGATCCTAAGGCTTGAGCAGTACCGGTAGATCAGGGCAGGGGGCCCTGCTTTGGGCTCATGCTAAGAGAGCTGTGTGTATCAAAACATACAAAATAATTTCTTAAAACACACACACACATAGTACTTCTATTGCTAAGGAGCCAATGAACAGTACAGCCCAGTCTGACCCATTACCCTAAGCATCTGCTCTCTCACCAACATAATTCAGCCCCCAGGGACACGTTTCTCCATCCCTCTTATCTTAGTCCCTCAAAACCAAAGATGACTGCATCCAAATGCCAGGAGGATGTGTAGGTTGTGCTCCTTCAGACAGTGGAGACAGACCCTGCTTTGGAGTGTGGGGACATCTGAGTGATCTAAATACTTAAGAAGCAAGGTAAGAGGAGAAGTAAATTAACTGACTTGAACAATTATTTAAAGAGCACATGCATAAAGGAAATTCAGTCTTGCATAATGAAGGATATTTCTCAGCAGGGTCAAGAAACCACTTTGTTTCTTCTCTTTGCATTTCAGTTCATGGTTCAAGGATGCTCATGAATTCGTGTGGCATAACTGGATGCACATGGCAGCTGAGGAACATTTTGCAACATCGATTCATATTACTCTTTTTTTTAAAATTTTTATTTATTTATTTATGATAGTCACAGAGAGAGAGGGGGTGGGCAGAGACACAGGCAGAGGGAGAAGCAGGCTCCACGCACCAGGAGCCCAACGTGGGACTCGATCCCGGGTCTCCAGGATCGCGCCCCGGGCCAAAGGCAGGCGCTAAACCTCTGCGTCACCCAGGGATCCCTCATATTACTCTTAAATGTGTATAGAGAGCGGTAATAGTGATTCTGGATATTGACAACTAAAAAGATTAGAATCCTAAAATTGAGAATCATTTTACTCTTACAAAAATATTTAGTGTCCATCAACTGATGAATGGATAAAGAAGATGTGGGGTATATACACAATGGAATATTATTCAACCATCAAAAAAGAATCAAACCTTGCCATTTGCAACAATGTGGATGGAGCTAGAGTGTATTATGTTAAGTGAAATAAGACAGAGAAAGACAAATACCATGTAATCTCACTCATATGTAGAATTTAAAACAACAGATGAACATATGAGAATGGAGGAAAAGAAAGGAGAGAGGGAAACAAGCCATAAAAGACTCTTAATGATAGAGAACAAACTGAGGGTTGATGGAAGGAGGCGGGAAGGATGGGCTAGATGAGTGATGGGTATTAAGGAGGCCACTTGTGATGGGCACTGGGTGTTATACATAAGTGAAGAATCACTGACGTCTACTCCAGAAAGCATTATTATGCTGTATGCTAACAAATCTAAATTTAAAAATATTTTTGAATAAAAATAAAATTATTTCAATGGAAACATTTAGTAAGATTTCATTAATTTTTCAAAAGTTAAGGTTTTGACTTAAAGAATTTATATTTAAAATTTAATATTCATTAATTAGGGGTACCTGGGTGGCTCAGTCAGTTAAGCGTCTGCCTTCAGTTCAGGTCATGATCTCAGGGTCCTGGGACTGAGCCCCATATTGGGCTCCCTGCTCAGCAAGGAGTCGGCTTCTCTCCTTCTGTCCCTCCCCCCTGCTCATACTCTCTCTCTCTCTCTCTCAAATGAATAAATAAAATCTTAAAAAAATAAACTCTTTAAATAATTCATTAATTATATCAACCATTTGTCTTTTCATTTCAGGAGATAATTTTAAATATTTTGAAAGAAAAATAAAGTTTTTGGAAAATATCAAATTGCCTTCCTAATTTTCAAGATTTACTCCAATTTGCTTATTTGATAAGAATTATTTTCAATTTTGCTATACTTTAAATATAATTACATTTTATTGGGTAATGCTTTAGATCATTGAGAATGGATATAAGTTGAGATCACAAGAGAAAAGAAAGTGGAACCCAGAAAAGAAAACAGAAGAATTAAAATAATAAGAAGAAAATCAGTAACAAAGGGAAAGGCTTGCATTTTGGAAAATTAATTAATTTATTTTTAGAGAAAGAGAGGAGGGGAGGAGCAGAGGGAGAAGGAGAGAGAGAATCTCTAGCAGACTGACCTGCTGAACATGGAGCCTGACTCAGGGCTCAATCTCACAACCCTGAGATCATGACCTGAGCCAAAATCAAGAGCCGGATGCTTACCTGACTGAGCCACCCAGGCACCCTTGAAAATGCTTACATTTTAAAAACCAAAAACAATGAAAGAAAAGGGACTTCTGTTATGTGTGGCCTATGTATCATCTGAAAGAGAATGCAAGAGAATTCTTGATTTAATAAACATTCAAGATTTGATTTCTGATCAAAACAATGAAAATTACCAAGAAAAATATTTCCATCACATGAGCAACCTGGACTTGCTATTTTGTTGACTTTCAATCATATAAAACTCTGCTTTTACACATTTTTTTTTCATTTTGTCATTCTGAAGGTATATGTGTCAAGCTAGGATGCTAAACCGTCTTTTATTTAACACTTGATTTGTCACTTATAACTTTTTAATATTTAGACACATGGTGTGCAGATCTTCATTAGCACCTCCACCAGGTCCCATCAACACTGGGGCAGGCATGTATATGGGCCTAAACAGAAAGCAGTGTGTTTCAGCAGTAAGAGCTTGGACTTTCAAGTTCAAATCACAGGTTTGCTATTTACTGGCTGGATGACTTAATTTTGGGGAGCCTCAGTTTCCACATCTACAAAATGGACAAGGTAAAAATCTAGCCCACATTATATGTTCTGTGAATGTATATTCCTCTCCTTTATTCTGGAACTCTTTATTTTTTTTAGGTTTCCCTTCTGCCTTTTACCATCTCATTTAGCCTAATCCAAGGGAACTGTGGTTTCAGCTGGGTGCTTCATTTGAACAAATGACTTCGCCGCACTCCTTAAGATCAAGCTGGGAGAAAGTCCACTGGAGAGGCAGTTGTGGGAACCTCATTAAACCTGGCCTTACCCAGGACACCAAGGAGCCAGCTCCTGGGTTTACGACATTATGCATCCCCAAGAATTCTTCACGGGAATATAAAATGAGAACATGGGAACAAGCCTACAATGCTGGTTTTACAAATTCAGGGGCTCCACAAGGCAAGCGCACGGTTTTGCCATATTGGCAATTTGTGTTCTGCTTCCAGATGAAATCTAGCTAAATACCAGAGCCCCATAAGGATGCCTCCAGGTCCTCAGCCTTTATCGAGGCAGAGCCTTGAAGCATTTACACTAAAAGCAAAAAACACCAAAGGTGCCAAGGTGGTCCCAATTCAAAAAGACAAGGGGTTCAGAACAAAATTAAACAATAAAGTGCAATGCAGTCCTTCCCAAGCAAGTGGAGGTTGCAGGCACCCCTTCCTGAAACACCATGAGACCCTCGGAAGAGACCAGGGCAAGAGCCTATTTAAACATCCCCTGTCTCTCTGAGGGGCTCCACCCCCTCCCAGAGCCACAGCAGGCTCAACTGGTTTGCATAGTGAATAAATAAATGACCTCAGCCTCTTGCCCAGTATAAGTCTGCTGGAAGGTTACAAAAGAAAACCTAAGATGTGGCCCCAAGCTCTGGAAAGGACAGTTGGGAGAGTGAACAGGTGTGCTGTGCATCAGTTCTCCGGGTGCACAGGTGCAAACTGGGACTGTCCTGGGCATGGCTGCTTCAGTAACTCTAGTAAGGACTTGGGGGTTCATGGCTCCCTCTCCCCCACCCACCCGGCTGTCTTTGCTATGGGTTTGGCTCAAAGAAAACCCAGCAATGCAGCAGAAGGAGTAAGGTGACCTGGATCCTGAACCTGAGTGGCCAGCTGTGTGATGTCAGCTAAATTAGGTTGGAAGGAGGCTAATAGAACTCACCCGACCGGTTACACAGAGCCTGCAGCAGGCAGCCTGAAAACATCACACTTTACACAGAAAGCAGTATACTCTCCCTCCTCTCAAGCCTGCGTCCTCTGAAGCATGCTGCACCCTCCTAGGCACACACTCTCCTGTAGCCTTATATCTCAAACAGCAAATAGAGCTAAGTGACCTTGAATGATGTTTTAACCGCCTTGATATCTGTACCTGTAAAGGTCAAAAGCCTCATGACCTCAAAAGTCCTTTCTAACTCTCTAATTCTGGACCTGAGCCCTGGGGAAAATATGCAATACTACCTAACAGCCTTGGCTCTCTCTTACTGACCATGACATACCAGGCACTGGCCTGAGCACCTCACCTCCATTGGCTCATGTCAGCTCTCTCAGTGAAGTACATATTGCGGTAACCCCGTTTAGCAGATGGAGAAGCTGAGGCCAGGAAGGTGAAGCTGGCTTGCTGGAATTAGACTGTCCACGTCAAGGTAAGACAGTGCCTTCTTCTCTTCTTGAGAAGTTCAAATTTAGTGATGATTTCCATTTGGTAAATACCGAATGCTATCGTAAGAGATCCACAGAGCCAGCCCTTACATATGGGGCACTTACTAAGTATCAGGCACTGTTCTCAGAGCACAACATACATTAATTCACTGAATGCTCTAAGAAGTAGAGATTATTATCGTCACCTGTTAACATTTGCGGGCACTGAGGCATAGGGGGTCAAGTAACTGCCCGAGATCTCAGCTGGTAAGTAAAGGTGAGGATTTGGATCCAGGCAGCCTGGCTCCGGGGTCTGTGTGATCGGCCACCACATTACACTACGTCTGCACATCTTGTGCAGCGAAAAGGGACAGCGAACCTGAGGCAGACATTGGGATGGAGATGCTGGAGAAGATTAAAGAATTAGCTGGAGTTAGGCAAGTAGAGCAGAGAAGGCAATTCTGTCCTAAAGGGAACAATGTAGCAAAGGCACCGAGTATGTATAGAAAATAACTGCCATTTGGGCCACCTGGGTGGCTCAGCAGTTTGGCACCTGCCTTCAGCCCAGAGCGTGATCCTGGAGACCCGGGATGGAGTCCCATGTCGGGCTCCCTGCATGGAGCCTGCTTCTCCCTCTGCCTGTGTCTCTGCCCCCCGCCCCTCTCTCTCTGTGTGTCTCATGAATAAATAAATAAAATCTTAAAAAGAAAAGAAACTGCCATTCGAAGAAACACAAGGCTGGAAGGAAGGTGGATGGAGGATGGGAGAAAATGAGCTGTGTTTACTTCTCTATTCTTTTCGACATTTCTAAATGCTTCAAATTTTCTGTAATAAAAAATTGTACAGCACTGTTGTGTCTCAGTGGGGGTCATGCAAAAAGAAAAAAAAAACAGCAGAAATCTTCCGAAGATAAAATGCACAGGACCCTGTGGCATTGCCCAGGTCTGCTCTGCTCCTGGCCTCCTGGGTGGGGCTGACAGACAGTGAAGTGACAGAGGGCAAGAGGGATAGTGGCTGATCCTCAGCAAGCCCTGGTGAGGAAATCAGAGCCTGGGAGTCTGTCTGTGTGCTTTTTGAAGCAGCTGACTGCGACCTTTGGGCCAGGCAGGGAACCCAGTGTGGCCAAGGAACAGAGAATAGGCTGGGGAAACGGGAAATGTTTGAGTGTTTAAGGTTTGAGCAGAGCATGAATGTTCAGGAGGGGAAGAGATCATGGCAAGAGGTAAGAAGCTCGAGGTCGGAGGGGGATGGGCCAAGGTGTCTCAAGAGTAGAAACTCCAGGTGCAAGCTTTGGTCCCTCCAGCATACGCACGCACATGCACCACACACATGTGCCAAGGGGACCAGAAACTATGAGGCTGGCTCATCGCCATGGATGCTGTAGTCTCTGGAAACCCCAATGGGGCGGGACCTGGAGGAGAAGAAGAGGAAGATGGAAATTGGCCCCTTGACCTGGCAGCAGTAATCTCCAAAGGGAAGGCTGGGTGGCAGAGAGATTCAAGCAAAGTATCCAGAAAACAACGACAAACCGACAACAAAAACTCAGTCTGAATCACTCTGCTCTCATTACCTCTGTGATCCTAAAACTTTGACTTTCTTTAAAGTTCAGTTTCAGGACACTTGGGTGGTTCATGGGACACCTGGGTGGCTCAGTGGTTGAACGTCTGCCTTTGGCCCAGGGTGTGATCCTGGGGTCTAGGGATTGAGTCCCGCGTTAGGTTCCCTGCAGGGAGCCTGCTTCTCCCCCTGCCTGTGTCTCCACTTCTATCTCTGTGTCTCATGAAGATATAAATAAAATCTTAAAAAAAGAAATAAAGTTCAGTTTCTTTCTCTGTTAAAAAAGACATGGGCGGGGGATCCCTGGGTGGCTCAGCAGTTGAGTGCCTGCCTGCCTTCAGCCCAGGGCGTGATCCTCGAGTCCCACATGGGGCTCCCTGCACGGAGCCTGCTTCTCCCTCTGCCTGTGTCTGTGCCTCCCTCTCTCTCTCTCTCTTCTGTGTCTCTCATGAATAAATAAAATCTTAAAAAAACCTTTTTTTAATAAAATAAAAAAAAATAAAAAAGACATGGGAGCAGTAATCATCACTGCCGTATAGAATTCTGGGAGAACTGAATGAGACATCACACCACCCAGCAGTGACCAAGCACATGGCAGGTGAGCAACACATGGTGGCTACAGTTATGGTCAGTATTTCAAATAACTTAGAAATAGAGGAAGACGGTCCTAATGCCATATCCAGAATTGGATGTGTGAGGAAGACAGAAGCAGAGACTCTCAGAAGGAAAAGGACAGAGCAGCGAGTGGTCAGAGACCAGTCACACATGTCCCTCCGGGGACAGCACTGGTGGGCGATAGTCACACTTTTCTTGAGATTTCCAGCAACAGTGAAGCTCAGCTTCTTCCCCGGGCACCTCGAACCACACTAAAGTTTTATGTCATGGTCAGTGCTAGAGTAAGGCACAAGTGAGGGAGAAGAAGCTTCTGGCTTCACTCGGGTGCGGTTAATCCCTCCCTGAAAGAGAAGAAGAAACCCAACCCAGAGTGCAATTCCTTCCTGTCTGTCCTGGCCATGCATTTGCCATTTTCAAAAACAAAAATCTCCCCCTGAATAATTCATTACGCAAAGGAAACAGCAGCCCAGAGTGCTCCACTCCATTTATTCTGGCGTAAGAGCTCATCGTGGGCCATGTGGATGTGTTTCTGAAAAGCATCCACATGAGAAATCACTTTTTAAAACATCGATATCTGAGGAGGCAAGTGGAGAGTTTAAAAGGGCCATAATTCATAAATCAATGACGCCACACTCCCGAGGAAGCGTTCTGCATTGACTGGTCAACAATCCTATTTGCAGCAAGCTGCACCACCTGCGTCCCCCCGGGTCGCCTGCCGGGGTCCCGGGGCCGCAGCCTCGTGATAATGAGGCGGCGTTTCGGAGAGGATCACAGTCTGGTGTTCTTTGGGATTCGGGCATAGGGATGTGGGACGGCTGCAGATTTTCTCTAAACCTACCACCTTCTGCTATCCTGCCAATAACCGGAACCGATCTGAAATAAGCAAAAAGCCAACGAGCTGCACAGTTGCGACTCAGTGTCCCCTTCGCCTGGGCTATTCGCCAGCGAGTGTGAGCGCCTGGGCTCGTCCGTCCTTCACGGGCATCTGCACAGGTCTCGGTGAGCCCGAGTCCTGGGTCCAAACACACCTGAGGGGACACTGAAACAATCCTTGCTGTATGACGGTTCCCGATGGCCTGGGTCAAGCAGAGTGGTCGGTGCTGGTCGGTGCTGGTCAGGGCTGCGGAAACAGAACCCCGCACCTGGCACCGGCTCCGTGCCCAGCAAATGTTTATGCAGACGTGAACGGGAGAGCATCGCGGAGAAAGTCAGGAAGCCCGGGGCCTCCAGTGACAGCTGCTTCTTGACACAAACCTCACCACCGCTGGACAAAAACAAGCTGAAACTCAGCTTCATCGGTAATTCTCACCGCACAGAAACAGGAGGCAGACAGGACACCGGCAGCGCTCAGGGTCTCCGAAGAGCAGGGCTTGGGAAAGGCTACGTGTGATTTGTCTTCTTCCTCCTTCCTCTCTCAGCTTGCTCCCCTCCCCCTGGACTGTCTAAGCAAACACACAACACACGGCCAGCAGGAGAAAGAGGCCAGAGGGAAGAGCCCAGGCCCAGGACACGACCAAGAGGATTCCGAGCTGTGCATTTTCCCCTTTCGCCCGGATTCAACAAATAGGAAGAAATCTCTCACTGCTCTCTCACGGTCATCAAAAAGCTTTCCAGTACATTCTGTGTATCGAATACCTCTTCTGCGCCCTGTTTAAATCTATTCTGGAACAAGGAAGGGTAAATACACGATACTACCGATCACTTATCAGTGTGTACAGAATGGGTGTGTTTATAAGCATTATCTCCTTTAATCCTAGAAACAATCCTTGGAGAAACTATCATTAGCCCCATTTTACACGTGGCATGGAGAGGCTCAGTGAATTGCCCGATTTCACTTGGTTGGTGAGTGATGAGAAGTGGGACATGAACTCGGGCAGTTTGGCACAGTAGCCACCCTCAGCCTCCGTGCTCTCCTTCCCGTGTCTTAAAGCCGGCAGAAGCTGAATAGAGGTGAGGGGGTGCTTTCTCCAGCTTTGTGTTTAGGGCAGCGATGGGAAGTGGTTAGTGACAACAACACTTAATATATACTGAGCAGCAAGCCTGTGGCCATTTACAACGCCCTATGGGAAAGGCACCATTATCCTCATTTTACAGATGAGAAAATCGAAATCCAGATTGGTCCTGTGGTGTGTATGTACTAGAGCCAGGATTCCCACCCAGACGGCTGGGGTCAGAGGCTGTGCTTTTAACCGGAGTGCTCTACTACTGGTGGTCGAGAATCTGAGCTTCAGTGCTGCATTAATGTTAGCAAGGGCATCCAGGAGCACGGTACCCCAAATTAAGAAAAGCCTGTCTTTAAGAAGAGTATGACTGCTTTGCATAAGCTATTAGGATTTAATCCAGCAGGTATTTGGATGGGCTTCCATTTGCTACTCAAGATCAGTCAATCCATTCTTCCAGAAAGAAATAAAAGAAAGGACATAAGAAGGAAATAGGGAGTTCCAGAAATGCAGTACAATGTGGATCCTATTGGCCTGGAGGGGTGCCTGAAAAAAGGACTGGAGAGCCCATGGGCACGGGGCCAGGCAAAGGGTTCAGGACGGAGACCGCCACCTGACCAACTGTCACCCTTCTCAATCAAAAACCTGAGAACCAGACTCACAGCTCCTGGGGGCTCTTCCAGCTTTAGCGTGCTGTTATTCTAAACAGGAAATTTCAGTCTTTTGGTAGCAGGATTTTTGTTATCAGAACACCTAATATCTAAAATTCACACAGGGAGCTGATAGATGGGAATGGGAGCAGGGGGTCAGCAGAGTGTAGGGCACCTTGACTGGCTCACCCAACCCCATGACAAGACAGGCATCTCTGCAGGCCAGTTGAGGAGCCTCCCCTCTGTCCCCAGGGTGAGGGGACTGCAGACCACAAAGCTGGGGGGTGGTGGGGAATATATGCAAAAGGCCTGGAGATGTTGGCCTGGCCTCTTCAAGAGGCCGAGATGCCTTTTAAAGCGGCCTTGAATCAAGTACAGGCCTCGGGTCTCCCAGAGCAGTGGCGGCTCACCCCCAGTGGGCCACCGCCACAGCCATCCAGAGGACAAAGTTATACCGTCCGCTGCTTGGCTGGAGAATCAACAATCTTGAAAGCCTTCAAGGAAGGCACAGAAAGAGATAATGGAGTGTGTCCACGATTCAATTTCCCCAGGGCCCCAGAGTTTAGGACATCCCTCCTCCAGCGTGGTAGCCTCCAAGTCTGCAGGAGATTAAACAGGAGCAGAAGAAAGTGGAGGGTTACCCAAGGTCGCAAGTACAATGTCCAGAATGTGTGTAAATACTGGAGTGGCCCTGTGCCTCTTTGGATCCCCTGATATAATGGCCACTTCCTGGAGCCCCATTTCCTCTCATTGTACTTCAGTGGAACAAAAATGTTACAGTGAGCAGCTACTCAGTCACATAGGTTATTTTAATAGATACATCCTACAAGCCTTGAAAACTTGCTCTATGCTCTGATGACAAGGCTGAAATAGATCGCAGGCCCCAACAGTGCATTTCAGAATCTAAAACAAGGAGATCGGAACACACGCGTGTTTTTCCTCTGCACATCCTGCAAGTTTTCTCATATTCTGGTACAGATTCCCAAGATCCCTCCCCCTCGTCCCCCCCCTCCCCGAAACTCAAACCCCTGCTTGCGTGCAACGCTGGAGAATTTTGTTGCACTGATGTACCTCTTCAGCATCCTCAATTCAGCTGCACATTTAATCTGAAGGCTGAAGGATGATACTCTCATCTATGTGCTTGTGCATTTTTGCAACTCTAAAGGTGCACCAGAGAAGATACCGAAGACCTAGTTACACCAGAGCTGTCCGTCCAGTGCACAAGCCGATCCTGCCACAAACCATTTTCCTGCTGGATCCATAATTTATACTTGCTCTCAGGATTTCCACTCTCCTGATCAGAGACAAATCTGTGCTGTCTCACGTTGTCTGATCAGGGTCTCCTTTCCCTCCTATCATACCAACGTGAACAAATCCTACCACGTGGGTGTTAGATTTATAAAGCTAATCTAAAGACAAAGGTTGCCATTATCTCCAGGAAAACACTGATACATAAAAAAAAAAAAAAAGGATTCCCAAGTCTCTCAGAAAATGCAGGTCTATAAAAAACAATATTACAGCCAAAATATCTTAAACCGGTGGTTCTCAGCCCTGATTGCTCATTAGGAAAACCTGGCAAGGCACTTTCAAGCTGTTCCTAGCTCTTCCAGGTGGTTCTCACAGGCAGCCACGGTTGAGAACTGCTGTCTCAAAGACACAGTTTTTCAGCGTGGTGGTTTGGGAGGGATCTAAATCAGTGGTTCCCAATCTAGGTTGCATATTAGGATCCCTAGAATATTTTAAAAATATTAATGCCCGGGTTTCACCCCTAAAGATTCTGACTTAAGTGATCTGGGAAGAAGTGGAATCCTGATATTTGAGTATGATTTGAAAATTCAGCCATGGGGACCACTGGGGTCTAGGTCAACGCACTTCTGTGATTGACTTATCCTTAAATACGTGGAGATGGAGAGAACTCAGGGAATTTATCTTTGTCTATTTCTTCAGCTCTAAAAATCCAAAGGACAGTTCCATTTTGCCTGCCTTAAAAAGGAAGGAAGCAACAAAGGCGTCTGAATGAACAATTCAATTTGATGTCATGATGCCCACGGACACCCCTTTCAGGCTAAATGTCCCTAGGGTCCTCATGCAGCGCTTGTTTCATTTCATACACTGTTGAAACAAGATCATTAATCTGGTTTCTAAACCAACAGCAGATTAGAATCAGGCAAATTACAAATGATAGAGGGGGCAGGTGGAAAGGAAGGGGGACTCTGAGAAACAGGTCCCCTGGTTCAGTGAGCAGTGAGTGCCTGCTGACAGGGAAGGGACACTGCACAGAATGAAAGGACTCTGTGGACCCCAAGGACATCACCAGTGATCCTGAGAATAGCCCAGAATCGCTTAGAACAAATTCTGTTCATTACAACCTGGTTATGGAAGCTGAAATATATGTGAAGAGTTCCACCAAAAATAATAATAAAAAGCAAGAGCTATTAAAAGGACGAATCTTTAGCTATTTGGAAATCGCAGAATGACTCATTTCCTGAAGATCCCAGGTAGCCACAGACTTCTGCAGGAGATACTTTAGCGGGAAAAGCTTTACCTTAACCAAGAAGGATTCCCCCTCCCTGGCAAGGCCAGAAGACAGCGAGGCCGCAGGGAGGCGAATGGTAGTGGATGATCCCGACCCTCAGGGTCTGGGGGCACCAGGGCACAGACAGGGGACTGCTCTGAGCTTTCACCGAAGACCTAAGATCGGGCCCAGCTAAGTCCCAGGGGAATCCCTCCAGGCTGGCAGGATCCGATTGCTCCGGTCGGGCCTCCTGTTAAATGTATCTCCAGTGCACAAGGGCTCCAAGCCCAATTCCTTGCTTCCTTGCTGAGAACATCATCCCTTGAGGCCACACATCTGGGGGGGCAGAGGCAGAGGGAGAGGGGGAGAAAGAATCTTAAGCAGGCTCTACGTTGAGGGTGAGCCCGAGGCCAGACTCCATCTCACCACCCTGAGATCACAACCTGGGCCAAAACCAAGAGTCCGATGCTCAACAGACTGAGCCCCCCAGGTGCCCAGGATCCTGGTCTGTGATGGAGCTTCCTGGGGAATCCACACGGGACCCAAAGCCTCAAGTGATTCCTAGACTCGGGTGAAGTGGAGAACCACTGGCTTCACAGCTAACTGTGAGGCTCTGGAGCCAGACTGCTGGGGTTTGAACCCCGGCTCTCCTACTCCAGTGTGATTTTACTCCAGTGACTCAAGCTGTCTGAGCCCCCAGTTTCCGCTCCTGTAAAGGAGGGATAGGGACAGTGGCTGCCTTGCTGGGCCGCTAGAGGACTCGGTGTCCCCGACAGCCACTCGGCACGTGCTGAACCCCCAGGAAGGTCTGCTGCTATCTGATAATGCACTTAGACACCTGCCACCTCGCCCCAACTCTTACTCCTCACGCAAAATACTCCGCCTCCCCCGCTGAGCCCCCAGGGAGAGATGACCCTCTCTGCGCCCCAAAGGTCTCCCCCCGACCCTGGGTGGGCCTCGTCTTACTGCAGTGAGCCAGGTCCTGTGCAGGTGGAACCTAGAGATGAAGGCAGATCCGAGGCGCAGCCCGAGAGAGCCGGGCTTGGGGAGCGGTGGCGTACGAAGCGCGAGGTGGACCGGAAGGCCAGCTACACGGCTGCCACGGTTTTCTAGCAGAGCCGTGGACGGGGCGGTTGAACGGCAACTGTGACCGAGCTGTCTCTTCGGGGGAGTGCCTCCTGGAGATGGGGGGCTGCACTCCATCACGTCGCCTCACCAGGGATGCACGGAGATGGGCACGGCGACCCCGAAAGCACAGGCTCCCTGGACACCACAGGCCCGGGGGCAGCACGGGCACATACAGGTCACTGGAGGGTGAACTGATGTTCCCAACACGCTAGTTATTTCAAAGATCCTCAGCATGTTTTGTGCGGAAGGCCCCAGGTCCCTGGAGAGCCCACGACGGCCCACGGGGCCTGGCTCCAACCTGCTCCCCCCACAGGAACCTAGAAGGTACTGGGTCACGGCAACAGGTGAGTCATGGAGAGGGTTCAAGGCAAGTTCACGGCCCTGGCCCTGTCTTACTCCGGCAGACAGCGTGGCTGGGCCTCTCAGGTACCCGGTGCCGCTGTGACGCAGAGGCCAGAGATTTGCTTCCAGGTGAACCACTCACAACTGCTGTTTCCACGGCCCAGCCCGACCAGTCTCCAGCCCACCACAGATGCCTGGACGCCAACGGCCACCCTCGATGTCTCTGGCTCTGAGGGCACTGATCCCACGAATCCAGAACACAGAACCAAACTCGACGAGTGATGTCTGAGTGAATAAGGACAGATCATTTTTTGGCAAAGACTCTTCTGTCCCACAGGGGCACCCTGAAGTAATAACTCCCACCCACTAGTGCTTCTCCAATGCCTGCCAGCCACAAACCACCTTACAGTCTCCACTCTACATGCTTAGTGCTTTTATCTCTTTTCCTTAAATCATTTTATTTTTGAAGAAAAAATATTCCAGTACTTTTTAGGAGCGCTAATATCAATGGGCATAAAGGATTGTTTTTCCAATGCAGTGAAAACAAAATATTCTTCTGAGGCCTTCTGCTTTTGTTTATTTTTTTTTTTTTTTTTATGATAGTCACAGAGAGAGAGGGAGAGGCAGAGACACAGGCAGAGGGAGAAGCAGGCTCCATGCACTGGGAGCCCGACGTGGGATTCGATCCCGGGTCTCCAGGATCGCGCCCTGGGCCAAAGGTAGGCGCCAAACCGCTGCGCCACCCAGGGATCACCCTGCTTTTGTTTAGAAAGGGAGGGAGATAAGTATTAGATGTTATTACACACTGACCCCAATCAGTGTTTCCTTGGCACGATCAAAAGGACTGAATGAAAATTAGGGCAGAAAAAGGAGGAATAGCTTTGTTTTTTAAAAGATTTTATTTATTTGTTTGACAGAGAGAGAGAGAGAACAAGTAGGGGGAGCAGCCTGCAGAGGGAGAGGAAGAAGCAGATCCCCGCTGAACGGGGAGCCTGACTCGGGGCTCGATCCCAGGACCCCGGGATCGTGACCTGAGCCAAAAGCAGATGCTTAACCAACTGAGCCTCCCAGGTGTCCCGGAATAGCTTTATTTTTCTGAATTGTATGCAGTGCACTGCTCAGAACGTAAGTGCAGCTTGCGGAGTCTGACAAACATATACTTATGGCATCAATATCCCCATAAGGATAAAGAAGTTTATCACGACCCCAAAAACTTCTCCCTTGCCCTCCTACTCGCCCCCTCACCCCCACCAGAGGCAACCACCATTTTGATTTCTATCCCCATAAGTTAGATTCTTTGGTTCTTGAACTTCTCATTGTTGCCTCACGGGGATGGCTTTTTCATGATGAACTAAGAATTAGGATAGTGTTACACCTTTATAAATTTTTGAAAATTTTCATAATATAAAGTTTTGTTTTTCTGTCTTGGAACACCTTGTCCACTCTTTACCTACAGTTTTCTCCAGACTCAGCAGTGGAAAAGTACTGTAGTATTTTTTTCTCCAAACCTACAATTTTGGGCACCCCGAACTAATGAAAGGGGAAGGCGCCAAATTAGCAAATGGGATTCTGACTTTGCAAAGCCTAACATGATCCTGATTATAGTACTGATTTGCCAAATTTTCTTCCCGAAATCCTAACTAATCTGATTATCTTTTAAGCTCCCCAAAAGGCAGCTTAGACTCACATTCCTTTACAACCAACCCAATTCTTCCTCCTTCTTGGGTCAGTTTGGCTCGCCTCCTCACCCACAGGAGCCCCTCATCCCCACTGCAAGCTGTTACTCATGCTGTTGCCTCTGAGGGGCTGCTCTCCCGCTACCTCCCACCTGGCACCATCCTTCCTCAGGACCCCAATCAGGGCCAACGCCCTCCGTCCCATTAAAACCGAGTTTAATCACACATGCACACTTAGCCTTCCTTGCCATCTATGATTACTCCTCTTTTCACATGAGCACTCCTTATCTCTTCAACTAGACCCTGAGCTCCTGGAAGACCAGCACAGAATTATCTCAGCATCGGAGAAAAGATACTGGAGATAGAGAGGTACATGTGCATGAACGTATTTATGACCAAACTGGAGTGACAATGGCCTGCAGTGTGGGTCCTGACAAGGCTCATACTAGCCTTGAAGAGAAAGGAAGAAATGAATGGGGGCAGTAGTCGCATCTTCAGAGATGACATTTTGTACTCAGACCAGCACTCTGCAGCTTTCCTATCCCAGATCCCTGGGTCCCGCCACGATACAGTCAGACCTAAGTCCTCACTTTCTAGAAGGTCGAATGCTGGTGGTTCAAGGACCACACCAAGAGCAACACCCCCCGTGAACAGAGATCAGGGTGGGGTAACAAATCCCCACATCCAGAAGACCAAGAAAAACAGTGTTCCCAATCGGCATGTGGGGCCTAACTCGTATTCCAGTTAATTCTACATCTGTCAGCGGAGGTGAGACAATATGGTAAGAAAACCACCTCCACACGACCCAAAATGCACATGAAGTAAAGAGAAAACAAAGTGAGAAGGAGATTTTCAGCGAGGGAAAAAGCTGAACTCCAACCGAGGAGACCACGGTTCCCCACCTGGGACCTGGTCCTATTTTCCTTACAATGTCACCTGGTGGTATTCTCCAGTTCCTGGAAGGCAAATAGCAAGCATAAGGTAGATCTTTGGGGTGCAGCCTGAGGCGAGTGGGGGTGTGTGTGTGCACAAATGCACTTCGTGATGTAGAAAAAAATCGTAAATGAAAAAGGCTAACCACAGGAGAGCCACCAGCAGGGTGATGGCGAGGGAACTGGCATTCTTACCGCAACCAGTGAAAACCCTGAATAGCTGTCCTCTGCGCCCAGGGAACAAAGGGGTTCTGAGATGGCTGTGTGTGGAGGAGGTGAAAGTCATTCCAGCACTTAGAGCTCCAATTGAAAATAAACAAACAGCCCCAGCCTGCCCAAGGAGCCCGGCTGCCAAGCACCAGCCTGGGAGCGCACGCTGGCCGCTGGGGCCGGCGCAGAGCTATTTATATTTGTAATCCAATTTGGATGGGGAAGGCGCATGAAAATAAATTGATTATCTTGAAACTGTAAGAGCAAATTCGCCGGGACAAAAAGTAATGAAATAATAAAGAGGAAGTAAGTACCTGAGTAGGTCACCAGAGGGGATGCTTCTCATGCGCTGCTTCCGACTTAGTTTGCTTTGGGGATTCAGATATGAAGAAACCATGGCAGATGCCTCGCCAGAAATCTTATGCGGACCGTGGGTAGAGGTTTGCTGAGCTCCCCCCACCCCCAGCCCCGTGCTGTGTGTATGTGCATATATATGTATATATAATCAATCAACCAAAAAAAAACACTCAAGAGGTTATATGACAGAGAACTGATTATCTCCACTCAGTTTATAGCTTGGGAGGAAGAAAAGTGGGTAGTTCATAAAAAACAACCATCCTTCCCAAATCTAAGGGTCAAACAAAAGCATACATTATCCTGAAAACACTGGCCTTCTATCTTAGATCTCTCTCACGCCCCCTTCCCTAGAGGCCGGATTCTCCTCTCCCTTTCCACAGTTACAATGGTGACCATTTATTACGCATGTGGCACATGCCAAAGGCTGGGGATGTACAGTCTGGAATGGCCACCTCAATCCTGAAATAGGGATTGTCGGCCCATTTTAAAGATAAAGAAACTGACGGTCGTTACCTGAGTGACTTGCCCAAGCACCACCCTACTCCCAAGAAGGGACCCAGGGCTTGAACCTAAGCGTGTGCTAGGCTTTGTTTCACTGCACCACACCGCCTCCATGAAAGGACATAGCTAGAGTCTCCAAAGCCAACGTAGATTCCCAGGAAGTGGGCAGCTGAGCCCGTGAGTGCCTGTGGGGCCAGAGTCAGAAGAAGGATGTGCACAAAAGGACAGTAGGAAGAGCACTGGTAGCTCAGGCAGGAAGATACTCACCCCCCACCCCCTTAACTCAGCTAAAAAGAATTTACGTGGCAGACTGAAGGAGGAATAATCCCCAACTCACACACTGCACATATGAAGGAGGCCCCTTATTTCAGACTTTACCTCTGTGGATAAATCATCAAAACTACAAGGATTCTGACACAGCTCAGACAAAACCAAGGACTAGGCTCAAAGCTCACTTCCCTTCCTTACCGATTGATTCTGATAAATGATATAGCTCATCTAGGATTCAGATAATTGTTTTTTTTTTTTTAAGTGAAGGGACAGGGAGGGAGGGAACAGAACCCCGAACCAGGTTATCTCCTGTGGTTCTCTCCAGCAAGAAGGCTGATGAATCGAGTAACTAAGAAAAGTAACCCTGTGTTGGGCAGCCCGGGTGGCTCAGCGGTTTAGTGCCTGCCTTCAGCCCAGGGTGTGATCCTGGAGACCTGGGATCGAGTCCCACGTCAGGCTCCCTGCGTGGAGCCTGCTTCTCCCTCTGCCTGTCTCTCTGTCTGTCTTATGAATAAATAAATAAAATCTTTAAAAAAAAGAAAAGAAACTCTGTGGTAGCACAGACTCCTAGGAGCTCAGGAAAGTGATGAGAAGGAATCATTCTTAAAATATTTCAGAAGGCCAAAAGAAAAGTATACATTTCTCCGAGATAAGACCCCATAGCAAATTTAATCATCAGGTTTAGCTGCTTTAACGTCATGTTTGTTTACAGACCTTGTATTTGCTGCTGGTGGTGAGCAGCTTTGGGCCTGAGTCTTCGATTAATGGAAAATAGCAATTGAATGATCTTTAAGAAATGCAACTTATCCCCATAGTCCTATGGTGGGGGAGGGGAAGCCAGCCAAAGGTACTGAAAACCTGGGAATGCTCATTTAAGACAAATGTGGCTGAAGATGAGTTTCTAGGGATGGGGTAGGAAGTAAAATTCAGAGCTAGTCATTTAATTTCGAAATTAAGTGATCCTCCTGCAGGAGTGTGTGATACCACACGTAAGGCATTTCAAGAGCACTAGTAATTTCTGCAAACACTGTCCAGATTTTTCCTAGCTCTGAGCTGAGACAGTTAAGCTTTCCTCGGTGATTCAGCAGTGTCATCTGGATAAACTGAGGAGAGAAAAGCATTTCTATAATGTGTGTGAATGTATGTGTGTGTGTGTGTTTAAGTGGAGATGTAGGGCTTGTGGGAAGAAGGGAAGAAAGCCAGTGGAAACCAGGAGAGGAGAAAGCTATTGGCTCCCATTTGAGAGAGCCACTTGCTGGTCAGCTCCAGCTGACCAGATGGGAGGGGCAGATGG
The DNA here is from genome assembly GCF_905146905.1 of Nyctereutes procyonoides. NCBI lineage: Eukaryota > Metazoa > Chordata > Mammalia > Carnivora > Canidae > Nyctereutes > Nyctereutes procyonoides. The sequence goes on along the minus strand of NW_026575049.1, from coordinate 49,027,214 downwards.
CCCCAGGGGTCCCCTATGGAAACTTCTGGTGATGTGTGACCCCTCCCCCCCCAGCAACAGAGCATCCCCAAAGCAACCCTACGGAGGTTTGGGGGCAATCTCCTCTTTGTCTCCCGCCTGCATCTATGGAGAGCAAACCCAAAGGATTGCTTGGGGAGGCGGAGAAAGAGAAAGTATCTCTTTCTTTCCCGATGCTACCACTCTTGCTCCCGGGCATTTCATTCCCCTGCCTAAGCAGCTCCAACGTTTTGGCCAAGGAATCAAATCTGATTCTGCTCAAGCTCCTAATCACCTGCTTACTGGAAATACAGGAACAGAGGAACAAGTTAAAAGACACCACGGGGATTACAATCAGCAAAATCCAGAACGTGAGAAACTACACAGGACAAATGACTAGTTTCTTCAACAAATGAATGGGAAAAACTAAAAGGAAAGGAGAGTGTAGAAATCTATGAAGGAAAAGAGACTGAAAAAGCATCAAGCAAATGCAATATATTGGCCTTATTAAAATCATGATTCAAACACATCAGCTGTCACAAGCCGGTGGAAAACTTTGGACACTAACTACATACTTGACGATACGAAGGAAGTCATGCTTTTTAATGTACTAATAGCACTGTAGTTGTATTTTTTTAAATTGTTCTTTTGAACAATTCCTTCCTGCTGGGAGGAAGCTATGGAGAGGGAGAGAAGTGAAACAAGATTGGCCATGTATCGATAAATGTTGAAGCTGGGGGTGGGGGGGAGGGATTTATTAGACCATCTTTTATATGTTTAAAATTTTAACAATGAAAGATTTTTTAAAAGCTGGCTGTAATATATTTCTGAGTTTTGTTATAATAAGGAAATTATAAAATTGTAGTTAAAAATAATCCTATTTAAAATAACTCATACTATATGTGCATGTATTTTTGTATATCTGAATGGGCATATTTGTCTATGTAATTTTACAGGGATAGGGAATATTCTGGAAGCACAGACACCAACCTTTTAACTATTAATTCTACTCTCTGATGGAGGATGGGACTGAAGGAAGAAAATCATTTTTTTACTTTATATACTTCTACATCATTTCAATTCCTTCTATCAAGCATGTCTTCCATCTTAATTTACAAATGTAGCATGGAGAAGACATGGTGACTTCCCAGAGTCCCCAACCTAGCTCTCAAAGACTCTGTATACTGGACCTCCACCCATGGCACCAGGGTTGGCCCTGGGCTGGCAGCCTTTCTTTGTCCACAGACATCTCCATTTCTGTGCCACCTCTGTGCCTTCATCCCCCAAATGTTCTCTTCCCATGAACCTTCCAAATCCCAGACCCACCTCTTCTCTCCAGGTAGTCTTGCTGGGCTACCTCAGGGCACAGGGTCACCCCACTCTGCAAGATGCCAAGGACCTGCCAGTGCTTTGCCGCTGTGTCTGGATAGCAACTTTTGGAGGAAAACGGGCTATAGTCCACATACTACCTAGGAGGCCTCTTCCATGGCTTGAGTGCATGCCAGGTGCTCAATAAAGTGCTCAGTTACTTAATTTTCTGAGCCTTGATGTCTTCGTTTGTAAATGGGGCTACACCTCATTGAATTGTTACCAGAATTAGTCAAGGGAAAGCTGGTAGAGTTCCCCACACCTGATTCAAAGGTTGTCTGAGCCTCGGTGACACTGGCAACTGCAAGTGTTCCGAGAATGGAAATCAGACCTTACAATCCTCTTGGATCCACACACTGCACTCAGAACTGCGCCTTCCTTTATGTGTTTAAAATAGAAGCGATGGACGGGGGTCAGGAGGAGGAGCTCTGGGGGTCACACTCTGAACTCCCGCTAGGTGGCAGTGTTGCTTTCTTGCCGTTATGCAAATAGAGGGGAGGGATGTCTGAAGAGGAAAACATTTTTCCAAGGCCACTACAAAGGGGAACATGTCTATATGAATTTCCCCATGATACTGAAATAGAAGTTGGCTTGGGATGGTGCACCAAGTCAGAAGAGCATCCGGTGATACCAATGATGAGATCCCATCAAGGATCCCTGGTCTCTCTGGGAGGGATGGGCAGGGATGCAGGGAATAAAAGTGGGGGTGGTGGTGGTGGTGATGGAAGTGGAGGTTCCATCGCAAAGTGGAGACAGGAGTGAGAACTTACTGGAAGTCCAAACCATGATTCAGCCTTCCTTATCTGAAAAGGAACATGAATGAGACCAGTCACAATAAGTTCCCCCGTGGGGTCTCCTAGAGCATATAAAGTCTGTGGATCTAAGTGGCCAGGCATGTCCTCTTGGGAAGTCGGTCTCTAGAAAAACATAGTTGGCAGATAAAAGTCTCTCAGGTTCCACTTCCCTAAAGCAATACTTTCTTCTTCATGTCCTAACACCCACAATCTCACACTGGCTCCCTGCTACCTCAGGACAAAGTCTGAACTCTACCCTGTGACAGAGTCATCAGCAAGTGGTCTGGATCCCACCTACCAGTCAGTGGGCTTCAGAGAACATTCTGTAACCCCACCCTCACCTTTCTTCAACGTTGCCGATGAAGAATATGAAGCCCAAGAGATGAACTGACTGACTCCCAAAGCCGAACCTCTGCTCGGCTGGGCTTTCTCATTGATGTTGTGTTCTGTTATATTACTATCTTTTCCCTCCAGGAAGAGTACAGTTCCATGAGGGCAGAGAAAACATCATGGTTCAGCAGAAATATTGCAAACCAAGGCTATGGTAGGAGGAAGTACGGGGTAGTAATTAGGAATGTGGTGGCTCTGCAGTCAGACTAGGTTCAAATCCTGACTCTGCTCTGAGCTGTGTGACCTTGAGGGGGTTACTTAACCTCTCTGGGCATCAGTTTCCCCACCTGTAAACAAGGAACGATAACAGTCCTACTACATAGAGTTGCTAGTGAAGGTTAAATATCAAGCATGTAAAGCACTAGAATTGGGTCTGTCGCATACAGGAGCAAATGTGACTTTGTGTTCCAATCCTAGTTCTTTTGCTCATCAGCTAAAAAGCCTGAGCAAGTCACATTATCTCTTGGGCTTCACTTCTTCACTGGCAAAATCTAGGGGGAGTGAGGGTAGGAGAGGGTGTGTTATGTAATGTTCTCTGAAGTCCACTGCAGCTTTGAAAAAATCCATGCTTCCGTGGACTATGACTCTTATTTTCCCCCCACAAGACCTAGTATCTGAGTATAAGGGGAGATGGATCCAGGTACTGACTTTGCCTACTCAAAACTAGCCTTCGGTCAACACACAGCTCAAACATCAGTTTCTCAAGGAAGTTTTCCATGACATCTCCTGCTCACACCCCATCCCTCTTCAACTAGCTTCAGTCTCACTGCTTTATGCTCTCACAAATACTTGGCTTTGAAATACATGCTCCAAACATCAACTCAGTTATTAATTGTGAATTGCAACCCCCATTTTGCAGATGAACAAACTGACATTCTGAGAGCTTATGTTATCCATCCAGGATCTATAGAGCCAGTAAGTGATGGGGCAAGACTCCAACCCTGGTCTATCTGACCACAGAACCTGCAGGATTATATATATATATATATGCTTATTAGTTATTATTTGAAACATATAATTAAATATTTATAATATATATGTGAGTTAAGTGAATTATGAAGCATCATAAGAATTCTAATGAATCGGGATCCCTGGGTGGCACAGCGGTTTGGCGCCTGCCTTTGGCCCGGGGCGCGATCCTGGAGACCCAGGATCGAATCCCACGTCGGGCTCCTGGTGCATGGAGCCTGCTCTCCCTCTGCCTGTGTCTCTGCCTCTCTCTCTCTCTCTCTCTCTCTCTCTCTCTGACTATCATAAAAAAAAAAGAATTCTAATGAATCTAATCTCTAACCTAAAGACTATAATGGAAACTAGGAGTTGCCAGGGCATTTGCCATCTTCCTGCCTTCCCTCACCCCTAAGGAGGCACTGCCCCAAATTTGTGTTTATTATTTGCTTGCTTAATTTTCTCACTGCCTTAACTTTGAAGCGGCACAGATTTACAGAAAAGTGTACAAAGTGATGGCAACTCTGTGACCAGTACCCACCCAGATCAAGAGAAAGAGTAAGCATGCCATGGCCAGAAGCCGCTGGTGCCCTTGCAGTCATGAGATCCAGTATTCTTCTCGCTGGGCCAGGCCACTCCTAAGGACTCCTTAGTTTCATCTAATGAAATGCAAATGTTCATATTAAGACTGAGGTCTTTCTCCTAGACAAGATACTCAATCATCAGAAAGCGCTGGCATTCTGGGCTCTTGGGAAGAGTTTGCTTGGAGAGTTTTCTGGTCCAGAAAAGAACCAGAGTCATCTGTGAGAAAAGACCAGTGGGGACGTCCACCCGCCTGAGGCTGGCCTCATCCAGCAGCTTTCTCCAAGGCCCTGGAACCATACTTGGGCTTCTTCAAACAGAATCAGAGTACAATAGTGGGTGGGGAGTAGCAGGCAGAGGAGCATCATTAAAGCCTCATGTGTGGTTTTGATTAGATCATCTGAATTAACAGTTCTCATAGCCAGGTCTTGAGTAAAAGCAAATAAGTCTGCAAACAGACCACCTACAGAAAAATCCCGAGCTTGGTGCAGGAGTTAAGATTCAAGTCCCCTGAGGAAAAGCTGGCAAGATTATGAGGTTGAGATACTACACCTGGTCAGTTTATTAGGGCGTCCTGAAAAAAGCCACCCCTAGTCCTTTAATCTGCAAGTTCCTGGTTCTTAATTTTCTTCAGTGGGCAGCAGCAATTTCTGTTCCTCTCGAGCCAACTGGCATTTACTGAGCATGGGTGAGTACAAGTGCCAAAGCTTGCAGGGGATTCAAATGGTGATGTCTGATCCCTGACCTCAAGGAAAATGCCAGAGCGATGGCTTAGAAAATAACAAGTTAGTATGGTGTGCCTGGTGGTCAAGAAAGAATATCTTCCGGGAGAAGGGGTTGAGTGGGAGTTGGAAGTAGGCTTCAGTGGGGGTGAGGTCCCCATCAGACCATCTCTTCTCAGAAGCTTCAGTATTCTGTCTCGTGGGAGGTGCTGAATTCACGGCCTAATAAATATATTGGAAGGCGAAATTATAACCCGGTAACACTCCAGTGGTAAATGCAATCCAAGTGCTGAGAGAGGAACCAGAGAACCAGTTCAATCCTAACTGGGCTCCATTATAATCCTTTTAACTTTCCCCACAGCCCATAAGGACCCAAGGCAGAGGGAAGTGAAGCAGCTGGAGTCCCTCTGGACCTGAGAACAGGCAGGGATCACAAATGCCCTCAAATTACTACACAAAGCCCAAGTGAAGCCTTCCTGTCTCCATGGAAACTCCCCAAACCTTCACTTCATTGGAACCCAATGTTCTGAAAGGTGTGCTCAATGATCCTAATTCTTCCCTTATTAGCCAACAGGAGGCTTTGTCCTGGCAAGTATGAACAAAATTAATATCTCCTTCCAGGGAGTGTGACCTATGATAACCCAGGGCCTAGTTTGGTGTATCCTGATCCTCTGTATTCCAAGACGATGGTACTCCTATCACAGAAGCCTACAGTTAGGTGGTACCCCTTGCCCTACAAAAAGACCGATCCTATTTGCCATACTCTCTCTGAATTTTTACGAACACCTTATATATGTAGTGCCTTCACTTTCCAAAACCCAATGAAGGAAACATCCACAGCACATGGCTCATGGATTATATTTGTGTTCCTGCTTTGTGTGTCTGTAATATTAGTAATTTTATATAGTATATCTAATCAGAGTAGAACAGAAACTCCTCGAGTGAAAAGAATGAATTTACCTCCCACTATCTCCTTGGCCCCCAAAATGATCTGGACAGCAAGTCCTTCTAAAATACAGGAGCACATGCTCATCCAGGGAGGCTTTCAAACTGGTTTCCTGTTGGTTTGCAAGGGCTTGAGACACCAGCATGAAGGACACACTGGGGAGGAGGAGCCCGCGGGTTGTTGAGGACAGCAAGTCAGTCTTGATCATGGTCCCCTGCAGGCTCCCTTCACAGGACCAAAGACTAAGCCTGCGGGAGAGGAGAGGGCCCCCATGGTGCACAGGCCCTGGAAAGCAGGAGCCGACATGCCCTTCGATGAGCAGCCAAACCTTACGGTAGCTTTTTTTGCAACCTGCTGGCTTGCTTTGGCTAGAACCCGGGCCAGTATCAGCACCTGACAACCACGTGCCCATCAGAGATGCTGGCACATCCACTCAGGGCCTCCTTTGCAGCAGGGGGCAGCCCTCATGCTCCTGGGAGCAGGGAGCAGGGAGCAGGGCCCAGACCAGGAGAGCTCAGCAGCAGCTCTAGTTCTCCATGCAGCCAGCAGGAAAGTCAGGGGCAAGCAGCTAGGTTATCAGTGCAGAGAGGCCATGTGCTCCTGAGGTAAAACCCAGCTCAGTCTCTGAGCAGCCAGGACCATGGGCACATCATTTATCTCCTCTGTGCCCCACCGTCCTCCCGGGGAAGACGTGCAGCCAGCATGAGGAAGACGCACACATACGCAGCACCTGGCACATATTGCATGCACTGTACATGTGGGTGCGCTCGGCTCTCCATGCCCGTGGTAAGTTTTGATCTCTCTCCAAAAACAAAACTGTTTTCCTCTAACGTACAACACTCAGTGGGAGGGAATCCTTAGCTTGCGAGTAAAACACCAGGTTCTGGTCACGAGTCCCTCGCTGACCTGATATGTGATTTGATTCATCCATCAAATATTTACTGAGGCGCCTACTATGTGCCAGGCACTGCGCCAGGTACGTGCGATGTGTCAGTGAGCCAAAGATGGGGAAAAAAACCACTGTCCTTGCAGAGCCTGCCCTTGCAGGCTAGCTGTAAATAAGCTGACACGATATTTTAGAATGTGACGAGTACTCTGGACAAAAGACTAGGGAGAGCAGGGTAAGGGAGGCCAGGGTCGGGGAAGACGATGGTGGCTTTAGGTAGGATATTCAGGGCAGACCTGCTTGCAGGGTCACTGCAGCAAAGACATGAAGCGAAAGTTCCATTATCAGAAGGGATCCAGGCAGAGAGAATGTCGGTGTGAAGCAAAGCACCTGGTCTGTTCTACAAACAGCAAGAAAGCCTGTGGAATGAGATGGGAGAAGAAAACACGAACTGAAATCAGAGAGGTAGGGTGGAGGTTGTGGACCATGCAGGGCCTTGCTGGAAGCCGTAAGGAGTTTGGTTTTCATCCATGATGAGGGCCCATGGTGGGATGGCAAGCAGAGAAATAACATAACCTGGAGATCATGCTGGCTGGGGCAGCAGGGAGGGAGCAAGGACAGAGGTGGGGAGACCAATCAGGAAGCCCCATGATCATTCTGGCAGGAGCTCGGGAGGCTCAGACTGTGAGGGTGGAAATGCAGAGGAGGTGTCAGATTTGGGACACATTTTCATCTTGGACCCTCAATTTCCCAATCTGCAAGAGTTTCTGCACCCAAAAGAATTTTCCATATTCCAGGCAAGTATGAAAATAAGTGGGAAACAACAACTATATGGAAACGTTTGGGGCTACTGTGATTTAAAATGGCCCTAGAGGGGCACCTGAGTGACTCAGTTGGTGGAGCGTCTGGCTCTTGATTTTAACTCTTGATTTTAACTCTTGATCTCATGGGTTGTGAGACCGGCCCAAGTTGGGCTCTGTGCTTAGTGTGGAGCCTGCTTGACGTTTTCTCCCTCTGCCCCTCCACCCCTCCCCTCGTTAAAAAAAAAAAAAAGCCCCCCCCCAAAAAAATGTCCCTGGAGACTCATAGTAGTATAAATAAACTTTTGCTGGTGGGGGAATTTCGGGAGCCTCCAATGCCATGAGCACTGCATGAGCATGAGGATGAATGGTCTGCATGGAGTCCATCTGTCCATGTGTCTGCCCTCACATCCCTGTGCACATGCATGCACACATACTCATACACACACGTGCACACCCACACACACAGTGGAGGGGTGAGAAACAGCCATCCCTGGAAGGAGACAGACCTGTCAGGAGCTTGGCTAGGGCACTTTCTAACCATGTGACCATGAGGCTTAGTTCCTCATGAGCAAATGGGATAAAAACACGGACATATGAGGTTTGGGGGACACTGATATGAACGAATGTGTCTGGAGTATAATCTAGTCTCAATAAATCTTAGATCCTCCCTTACTGCTAACCCCTTGGGGAACCCATCCCATCTTGGGAGGAGAAAGCCCTGGAGTATTCAGAACGCAGATGAAGCCACTTGTAAATAACTGAGAAGTGTCTGCACTGCTATTGTTGTTTTACTATCCTGTTTACCATTAAGAGAAACAACTTCCTTCACCACACCCTGCTGGGACCATGTCACTGTGCTTCCTCGGGTCCGCGTGATACCCTGGACTTGGAGACGGCCTCAGGAACAGGAGGAGCAGGGCCAGTGCTCAGGATCACGCGGGAAAGGGTGCGCTGGCTGCAGGCGGGTGCACTGTGGATGGCCCTCTCTGGAGGGGAGCCAGGGTCAGGGTGACCAGGTCTCCCAGCTTGATTCATCTCTGGGGCAGCAGGCTTGGAGTTCAGATGGTGCCAGAGGCCAAGGCCTGTCGGTCCTCCTGGGCAATGCCCCCCCACCCCCCACCCCCGCTGGTGGAATGCCACTCCTCACCTTGCCCTGTTCTGTAGGGTCACAGCAATCCATGCCTGAGTACTAGCACCCAGCTCTCCCCTAGGCAGACAACCATGGAGGTGGGGGGTGGGGTCCCAGGGTGCTTTTAAAGCACGATGGAAAGAAGACAGGAGAGATGGGAGGGAAGAGAATTTGGTGCAAAGAAGGAAAACAGCAGCCCTCAATCCCTGACGCGTGCCAAGGCCGACTGTACAGGCCCTTGCCTCCACTCTGCCTCGTGCTGTGTTCATGGCTCAGTTCAACACCTATTTAGGGAGCCCCTCCGCAGCAGAAGGCCGGAAGCTACAGATGGCACAGGGAGCCGCCCTGCCAGGCCCGTGTCAAATCCCCTCACAGGGGTTTGTGAGGCAGCAGCTGACAGAGGGGAGGTCTTGAAGCCTGAGAGCCAGCCACAGGCCCTGGCCACAGAGGTGGTCCCCCCACGCGCCCCAGCAGGGCTGCCCTGGAACTCCCAGGCTGCCTGCCAAGCCCCTGGCCAGTCCTCTGCCCCTCTGAGAGAGGCCCCACCAACAAGGTGCACAGGTGGGTCCCCCAGACGAGTGGTGGCAGACGGGAGGGCTCTGGGGCCCAGCAGGGCATTTCTATTCCTAACCCGATGTGGCTATCGGCAGCCGACAGTTCAGATTAGTGAGCTGTGCTGGGTGGGGACAGTGGTAAGGGCCCAGCCTGCCGGGGCGGCAGGGAGCTGTCAGGCATTCCACCCAATGTGCCTTGTGTGGGGCCTGGTGGCTCCAGGAGACACCCAGGGGTAATAACTGGGGAGACGGTGTGGTGTGCCCTAATCATTAGCACAAGGTCTTGGGTGCCAGGAAGACTCGAATCCCAGCTCTGCCTCCTAGCACCCATAAATTTCCTGAGCTCCTCGGCCCTCACATGCATGAGGGGTATACTGACAGCACCTCCTTCATAAGCTGCTGGGAATATCGGACCCACTGGTGGCAGAGTGAGTGGTGATCCCAGCTATCTTCACCCAAGTCACATGGCTGGCCAGGAGCAAGCGCGATCCTGGTCTCCTCCAGCCCACCAGCCCCTCTCTGCCCCGCCCCCTGCAGCCCGGGCACCCTTCTCCTGGGGGCACGTCCGGTGGCAGTGGCATGGCCTCTCTGCTGGCTCACCTATCACAGGGCAGAGACGGCAGGCTGCAGGTCGCAGGAGCCAAGGCAGATCTTCTTGGACTCATGGCCTTGGAAGACCCATCTGGAAGGAGTTCTGCTCACAGGACCCCTCACAGGGGTTATGCAGCCAATGCCCAAGGAAACCCAGAGGGGAAGAGACAGAGGAGCCAGAAGAAGATTACTGGGTGGGGTCCTGGCCTTCCTGGGAATGGTGCTCCCCACTTTCAGGTTGTATCCAGCCCAGATGCGTCACTCCACCCCCCACCAGCCGTTCAGGAGAGCTGGATTCCAAACACCCAGCAAAAAGGCACTCAGGTGGCCAGGAGAGCGCCCCTCACTTCCGTATCTCCGCCCTTTCCACAGCAGGGTGGGGGTCCCACATTCTGTAGCATTCTCTTCTTTCGCTGAGACACCCTCCCTCACTCCCTTCCCCTCTTGGGGTCTGTCCCTCAGAGCCCATGGCTCCGTCCTAAATGGTACCAGGCACACAGCAGGCGCTCAACACATGTTGGCTTTTTTCTCCCGCAGTCAACCACCCTTTGCTGCCTTAGTGCTCCCAAGCGTGTTGACCCAGTGTAGACTGCAAATTCACTGAGGGAAGAGCCTGTCTCTCTCCATCGGTCTCGAGTGTCCCCAAAAGGCCCAAGACCAGGCATGATGACTGAAAGATGAGCCACCAGCTATAAGAAGCCACCGACTACTGCAAGTGATGGAGAAATGCGGGGGCAAGGTGACCAGATCCGCACTCACTGGAGAAGGAGCCTCAGCGAGAGCCAGAGCCCCGGAGGCAGATGTGAGAACGTCCCTCACCAGGGCTCCCCCACTCCCCGCTCTCTTTCCCCTCCTCCTTCACTTCCTTTGACTTCCCTGGCTTCACCCTCGCTCTCTGGCTCTCTGAAGAAGCCCTTCACCAGGCACCAGCCGGTCTGGGGGCTGATTCCGACCCTATGCATCAAAGTACCTGCTTAACTTGGTGAAATAAGCCACCCAAATCCCTGTGGGCCTCAGTTTCCCCTTCTGTCTGATGGAAAGAGTCCCCTTCTGAGAGCCGCCCAGAGAATGAAACGAGGGGCCGCCTTCCCTTCCGTGGACCCCGGGCGGGGAGGGGGCCGCCTCCGGCCCCGGGAGCTGGGGTCACCCGCCGGCTCCCCTTCTCCGCCGCCCGCACCCTGCGGGATCTGGGAGCCCGGGGAAGGTTTCCAGCCGAGGCCAGGGCGGGCGAGGAAGGGGCGCAACGCAGGGTCAGGGCAGCCGCTCCCCTGCGCCCCGCAGCGCACAGGCCCCAATCACCCCGACAGAGCCACCCCACTGCCCCTGTGTCTTAGGCCAGTGCAAAACCGGAACAAAAGTTCTGAGAAAAGACAAAGGAGGAGGAAGGGGAAGATGGCCAGGATTGGGTCCACGTCACATGGGGCAGCTGGGGGGGGGAACCTGGGCCCCCGCCTCTGCAGGACGCTGCTGTGCCAAGAGGTCAACCCGGGGCCGCGGGGGTCCCGACCGTGCTCGCTGCGCTGCCACTGCCGGAGGGACCCCCTCATTAGGCGCCTGCGAGGCCCGCGGCCTCTGCCAGGAAAGGATCTGCTTCAGGGAAGCCGCAGAACAGCTTCTGCCTCCTTCCGGAGCCCTTCCCTTTGCTCGGCCCCAGCCCCAGGCCCCCGGGTCACCTCTAGCTCCGCCGACACAGGGAAGTCCGGCAGCCTGGGCAAGCGCCAGCCGCCCGGCCTCTCCCACCTCCGCGCCCCACTCGCCCTCGTGGCCAGCGGGTCCCCACCCCAGGACATGGGTGCTCCTCATTGTCGCCGCTGCCACTGGATCTGGGATGGGGGAGCACCTGGTCGGGGCCCCCAGCCCTCCCCAAGCATGGAGAGAACAGTAGGGTGGTTGCTGGGAGCCCATTCCTAATGCAGCCAAACTGGGCAGCCTAAACAATGACCGAACTTAAATAATTTCCACCCACATAATCAGCTCAATAATTCCTTAATGACTTCCTAAGAAAAGTGTTAAGAAGAAGAAGAAAAAAAAAGCCCTTGTTTGTTTTGATTTGGTTGGTCTTTTTTTCACCCTTGGTTGAGGATTTCATTGTCTTCCGCGTGGCAAGAAGCAGCCTGGATTTTTAGGAAGGAAGAAATAATCTGCTGTGGGGGGCCCTGATGCCCTACAGGTCAGGGGGGAGGGTGCGGTTAGGGAGCTGGCACCCTGGCCCCTGGGCTTCGCGCTGTCTCAATTTCATCATCCACCTATGAAGTAAGGATAACCATAACTACCGCCTGCCTAAATCACAGGGTGTTTTTGTGGGTTTGGGGGCGGGACCATGGCCGTGCCAGCCTGGTCCTCCTGCGAAGGTATGAAGCTAAAACGATCTTCACTGCTCTCAGTGAAGACACTCAGTCGTCCCTCCAGCAGGCCCAGCAGCACTGTGGCAGGGACATCATACGTCTGAGTCTGAGTGCATCTCAAATGCTACAACCTCCCCGAATATGAATACAACTCAAACACTACAATCTCTGTGCATGTGAAAAGCCTCAGTGATCCTCATACTTTGGAACAGAAGAGCAGTATCACACTCCTAAAATAAAAAGCCACAGCCAATGTTGTGTTTTCCAGATAGAGGAAGCAGGATTTCCACCTTCGATGAGTCTGCGTAGTAATTCTAGCTCGAGCCTGGCTGCTCGGGGCTTGACCCCAGGGAAGAGAAGTAATTCTGTGGAGGGGGAGGGCAGCAGAACATGGCCCACTGGGACCCTGAAGGGGACTGGCGCTCACCCCCAGGCCAGGGCCTGGCATCCTCTATACAAGAGCCACCCGGGAGAGGGGGTAGGAGACCTGTGAGCACAAGGGAAGGGGAATGTTTCATAGCCCTCCCTTTTGCAGAATTGCAAATCCTTTGTGGTGGTCATGCATCAACATTCATCTGGGCATCCAGGACTGTGGATATGAGGGACCGAGTGGGTATGGGGTATGCGCGTGCCTGCTACACCCCCGGAAGGGCAAGGAAGCATGGAGATTTGGGCTGCATATGTGCTTCTATCTATCTGTTCCTCCCCTCTCCTCCTACAGCTTTACCCAAGATGCTGGAATTTCAGGGTTTGGAGACAGGTATGCACTTGTGAAGGCTGAACATCCACAGGTTAATCGATCCTAAACCCGAGGCACAACCCCAAGTAGCAAAGCACACCAAACTATATGAGCACAGAATACAAACATCATGCTAAAAGCAAACTGGTTAAGGCCCACTGAAGAGAAAATAACTTATAAACTCAGGAAACAGAATCCCTCCACAGTTCTGTACCACAGGTGAAATAAATTTAAACTATAGTCTCTGGATGCAGAAAAAGTTATTTTTTCACTTTGTCAGGGCTCTAGATCCTACTCCAATGCCATATCACTCACTGAGAGGGGCTACTCACCAGCAAACGAGCATGACTATGTGCATGCACAATACTCAGACACACACATACGGAAACTCACACACGTGTGTGTATGCACAGGTGTGTGTATATATATGCGCACATACCCACATATACGTGTGCATGGGTGTGCACGCAAACATATCCACGAAAGCAGACACGCACATATGTACACACACATTCCTTCCAGTCTTGCCAGAGGGGAGGCGGCATGACTGTGAAGCTATAAAACCTAACAAAAGGGGTGGCAGATAAAGTGGCAACTACAAAGTATGCATGAGGAGGAAGGAGAGAAACTCCTGGAAGCGCAGCTTGACTCACAGTTTTCAAGGCGCGAGGTGGGCGACGGGAAAAAGACCTTCATCACAAGTGTACAAAGGAAGTCAGGGCAACAGTTGGGCCTCGCTGGCTCCCACACAGAACAAACCCAGCCAGACTCCAGATGATTAAAAATGAGCTAATCTGATTAGAGAATTTTAAATTTGGATGGATTGCCGAGTTCACCAACAAATGGCAACAAATAACATAAATCTTGCCCCACAGCTCTGCTGCCAAAATTGCCCAGAATCTGCCAACCACTGGAACCAGGGTTTGATGAGATGAACGTGGCAGTGGAGCAACAATCAGATGATCCATGAATCTCTGCAGCTCAGCCCTGCCCTGGAAATGCAGACACGTAAAGATGCCCAATCAGCTCTAGGCCACCTGGAATCTACTGCTAAGCAGTCATGCGTGTGAATGCAAGAAAGAGTGGTCAAAAAAATAGGTGTAGAATTTGTGTTCAACTGTGTGGAAGAGACTGCAGTTGCTAGAGCAATTCAGAGAAAGGGCAGACAACCAGAGGTGGAGGTGGGTTTTCCTTCATCTGGCATGCCAAGGACACAGACAGACGACAGGGACAAGCAGGGAAGATGGCATAATGGCCAACATCCATTCTCTTGCCCACCTGTTTGGCCCCTTACTCATGTGGGGCTCCAGGAGGGAAGAAAAAGAATTATCCAGTATTCTCTCTTGGCCCTGACCATCCCTTCTAATTCTCGCTTATCCTCCTATCTCTCTAGCCAACTGTGGCTTACTCAAGCTATTGGGGAAGGAAAAGAGGAAGGAAAACCTACAATGTTTTCATTTCTCAATCAAATCAGATGGTGCCATGAGGGACAGGACCCAACTAATGAAATGTGGTATGGTTCTCAACTGTTCCTTCCCAAACCCACCCTCGTGGGACTCGTGCATAGAGCATGTCATTTGGAGTTAATCAGATGTCTCTATAGATAATTAGAGTCAGGCTGGGATAGGACCAAGGGAAAAAGCACTCCCGAAATGTACGTGCAGCAATGTAATTGCTTTTTGAGGTTCTTTCATTGTTTTGATTTTTTTTTCCTATCAACAAAATTGTCAAATTTCCTCAGAGGCTATGTCTACTCACCACAAAACCTCTGGGTGAAAAACGTATGAAAAACTTAGCCATCTCCGAGTCCCTCCTCCATGACCTCAGTCACCTGGGTTTGGGTAACCATCCACAAGGCCTGGCCAGTGCTTTGCTTCTCACCAAGGCACAGGCACTGCTGCCAAGGAACAGCCCCTCTCCGGAAAGCTTCTGGAGACTCAGCTCTCAGAGCTTTAATTCCTCTGCTTGGTAGCAGGCTAACTTTTGCTCTTTGGGGTAATTTTTGCACGGGTCCGATATTCCCCCAAATGTCTTCTATCCCTCAGTGTTTCTAGTTCACCAAGCTCTATGTGAGGGACCAACACCTGTGACACCAGGAAGGGTGGGGAGGATAAGAGACGTCCCTAACTTGTAAAATAAAGCCCTCCAGCAAAACCGTCCAGGAAGGAATCCAACTCATGGATCCCGCCCAGTGGACACAGGGGTAGACAGCACCCATGCCAGGGTGGAGGGCAAGTCCGTTGAGAATAATGGCACATTTTTTTCTAAGGCTGTTTCTTTGATGCATAATAGAAACTGATGGCAGTACTTAGAGGAAAAGTAGTTCGACTGTGCTGGATTATAAAAATATTCTGTAGGTTCAGCCTTCAGTATTACAAAGGTGATGCCAGAGTCTTCCTATATGAACGCTTTCTGCCATAGGAACTTGGCTGAGGACACACTCTCTTTCGAAACAAATGCCCTTAGAATGACAGAGGTAGGAAAACAAAATTTTCAGATAAGCTTCACAAAGATGCCTAGATAATACCAATTTCTGATATAAGCACTGCTGAATTCTGAAAATGTTTGAATCACCTGATAGGAGGTTGATTAAAAGGGGACATTGTTGTGCAGCCCTTTTATTTTCTTGTTCTTTTTTTTTTTTTTTCCTAACAATCACAAAGAACATCCATGTATTCGGTCAAGAAGGTGGGCTAATTCCTCTCTGCCCTCCTTCCAGAAGATTATTTGAGAAAACTATTGCCTCCAGCTTATTTTTATGATAATTATTTGTGCAGATCCCTTCAAATTAAAAAAAAGAAAAAAAAAAAAAGAAAACAAAAACACCTCCTCAGGAGGCAAACATAAAGACCAAAATAGAACAGGGCCATGCCAATCTCCCAGATTTACTCAAGGAAGTCAGACTTGTTCTTTCATCCTACCATTAGGAACTTGAATGTAAGTGGAAGAAGCACCTAGAAAATGTGACATAAGAGAGGCTCAGGCAATGCTAGTCAGTTGAATCAAAAAATATTGCCCCCTCACCCCCGGGATCCATTAGCCCATGCCAGGGTCTACCAGTAAGATTTACTATTGACGGTTAATAGATACGCCACAGGCTCTTTCTTTGTCTTACTGTGATTTGTTTATCAAACTTCTCTCACTACCTCTTCTCCACCTCTCTCTGTATTTCAATTAATCCTCCAGGACTTTCTCTGATCTCATTCAAAGTAAAAAAGAAGGCCTGAGAACTAGAGAAAAAGAAGAGTTTGAGCCAACCTACAAGTGGCCATAGGGCTCTCTCACACTTAAGTGAGAAAGCGCTAGATTGGCTACTCACTCAGCTCTTCCTTCAGAATGGACAGAGATCTATCCAGTACCCTGACCCAAAAAGGGAATAGATCACTGGTGTAAGTCCTTCAGATTAATAAACAACCTCCTCTTTTCCTTCCCCTAGTTGATTATTTTGGCCTAATATTTTTGGATGAGCAGGGAACTTAACTGACCATGGAGTCCACAGACCTACACACTCACACCCACCGCAGCTCAATGCTGAAAATTCCCATAAACACAGATAAACTTGGGTACCTGCCAGCAACACAAGGGACCTGCTTGCTGTGCTTGCCAGAATCCTGAAAGAATCTCTCCCATCTCCAGTATCCCTTCTAAGTTCTTTGCTGCCGTCCAGAGATAGGGACAAGGGGGGAGGGGTCAGGTTGGAACCAACTTCTGAACTTGCAAGTTCATTGCAATGAAGTTCTTAGTTCTCTCTGCTACCCACATTTACACAATGTAATTCTCTTTTCCTAAACTTGGTCAAAACTGGCTCTTCTGGCTAGAAGTGGGAGCAGGGAGGGTGGCAGGAGAAAGGGGAAATCCCCTTCCGTGCAGTGATGCTCTGTGTTCTAGAAGACAAACTCAGCCAAGAGCTCAGTTCTGGGAAGCAGTTCTAGGGGCAGCCCAGGATCCTGCTGGGTGGTCTCATCTTTGGGCCTGGGGTGTGGGGGTCAATGGTCCAGGGTTCTATTTCCAGCACCATCAAAACTTCAGCCAAAATACTTAACTTCCTTTCATAAGCCCTAGTCCCCAAATGAAAATGAAGAGCAGGGTGGAGGGAAAGAAAGAAGTAGAAAGAGATGACCACACTATGGAAAGAAATACTTCGTACGGTGGAAGCAAACCACAAAAGGTATTGCTACACAGCAGGCAGCCCTGTAGGGAAGAAGTAGTGTTTGAAAATGAGGTCAGTTTGGAGCTCAATACGCTGTAGCTTTGACGCATCAGGGAGTTCAAGTGAAGCACCTCCTCAGACTTCCATCCACAGGTCACACCGGAGAACCCAATCTGGCCCATCAGTAGGCTCTGGCCATTAGTTGCATCTTTCAATAAACATATTGTTTTTGTTGTCAATAAAATCTCTTCAGAAAGCTTAATCTCCAGGCTCCCTCACCATGTGACCTCTTTTTTAAAAAATATGAAGGAAAAGAACACTGGGGAATTAAGTAAAAATTAATTAGAAGCACATGGCTCAATTTCTCTTAAAGTTACACATAGCTTAAGAACATGTTAAGGGGAAAGCATCACCTCTACACTGGCTTGAACATTTGCTGAGAACAAGGTCTGTGTCAATGGGTGGGTTCTGAGGGTCTGACATGGAGAACTGCCCTAGGCCAAAGCCATAGGGAGGAAGGCTTATAGTTCAAGTAGTACCCCCATTCTTCAGCATGCCTATAGCTGACGGCAAAGAGAGCTCCAAGAGATACCAGAGTTCCTTTTGTCTCTAAGGCATCCAGGTCAAACTATTTTGCAAGATAGAAGAGCACAATCTCAAAGAATAAGGGCAGGGATGATAAATATTTTTGAGAGATGATTTTAATGTATTTTTAACGTAGCCTAATTCATCTCCAACACAACAAATGGCAACTTCTCTCCACTCCAAAAATATTCGCAAACCCTCACCTTTACCTTCTGGCATGGAAATGGTCATTTGAATTTACTTCTAGTTGGCCCTACCAAAGGAACAGCTGAATTTTTCTCAACTTTCACAGTGTACAGGAAGTGGATACAGAGAAATCTCGAGAGTTGAAACCGATCGACCACCTCTTTCATTCAGCTTCAGATCTCAGATCGTTCAACCTCAGATTTCCTTCCTGGGTTTCAGGGCCATGACTGGCCCACTACCCACGTTTATGCTGCAACATTAACTTTCACACATGTGTATGCATAAGGATTATGCCTAGAGGCTAAGCCCTGGTGGCAAGAGAAACGAGTTAGCAGATTAATTATTTAATTATTCCTTAAATAAGGACCTCTTTTGGATTTTATTGTTGACCATAATCACTTCTTTCTTTGAACTAAAATCTTTGGCTTTCATTTACAGACTCTTGGTAAAACATGTGTTAGAATTCCCCAACTTAATTAGAATTTCACCCATCTTGTATTGTGCAATTATTACTTAAGTGGGCCAAGAGTTTAACCTATCAACATTCTTACAAGAGGGCTTTGCCTTAAAAGTACAAACTTGGAGAACTGGCATTTTAAAAAGACAATTTTTCTTGGTGTGGAAGGACCTCTGCTTCCTCCAAAGATTCACCAATAACAAGAACTCCTAGGGGACTGCAATTGGAGCACAGACCTCAATCCAACAGTGGGTGCCCATCCGCTTTTCTAGAGAATAATGAGAATGATTTACATGACAACCTGAGGCATTTGCTCTAAAGGAATATCATTTCTCGA
This sequence comes from Nyctereutes procyonoides, assembly GCF_905146905.1. NCBI lineage: Eukaryota > Metazoa > Chordata > Mammalia > Carnivora > Canidae > Nyctereutes > Nyctereutes procyonoides. Next base: position 49,008,708 of record NW_026575049.1, on the reverse strand, counting down.
CCTCAAAAATTCCTTTTAGTTCTTTCCAAAGTATCAGAAAGAAGAGAAACCTTCCAAGCTCACTCTGTGGACCTAGCATTACTTTGATACCAAAACTAGATAAAGATACCACAAGAAAAGAAAATTATTGACCAATATCCCTGATGAACAGAGATGCAAAAATTCGCAATAAAATATTAGCAAACTGAATTCGAGAACATGTTAAAAGGGTCATATGCCACGAGCAAGTGGGATTTATCCCTGGGATGCAAGGATGGTTCAACATATGCAAAACAATAAATGTAACAAATTACATCAATAAAATGAAAGATAAAAATCACCTGATAATCCCAATAAATGCAGAAAAAGCATTTGACAAAATACAACATCTTTTCATGATAAAAATCCTTAACAGATTGGATACAGAAGGAATGTACCTCAACTTAATAAAGACCATATAGGGCAGGTCCACAGCTTATGTTATACTCAATGGAGAAAAATTGTAAGCATCTCTTTTAAGATCGGGAAGACAAGGACGCCCACTCTCTCTACTCCTATTCAATATAGTTCTGGAAGCCCTAGGCAAGACAAAGAAATAAAAGGCATCCAAATTGGAAAGGAAGAAGTAAAACTGTTGCTATGCTGGTATGATCTTATGTAGAGATTCTGTGATTTGATACTAAAAATCGGAAACAGCCTAAAACATAAGCAAGATGGGGGAGGGGTTGGGGAAAGATGGGGTTAATTAAGTAAAAGGACTTCAGATCTAAGTGGAGAAATCCCAGGCGTGCATGAAAGCCTCCACCAAATCAAATAATACACAAAGTTCCCAAACTGTTCCGCTCGGTTTGAGATTCTTTCCGCAACGGTGTATAACTTTTCCCTCCACCTATGAAAGAGACTGTAAAACTGGCCTTTCTCCCTCACTGATAAGTGAGTACATTAAACTACATGATCTCCTACTACATGGTCTCTTAGGCCCTTCCTGACTCTAGGGCTCACCAAGTCTGAGTAGGATGGCACCAAAGGAGAGTGAGGGCCAGACCCCTACACCTGAGGCAACATGAGAAAGAAACGGAAGACTGGAGAATCAAGCCATATTTGGATATTATGGAATCCAGGTGCTGAGACTCTGAGAGAGAGAAGAAACCAGTGAGAGCTGAGGTCGCCTCAAGAGGACATCAGGGGAGATTAGATGGGACATGGCTGAAGCCACGACACTTTCTGCACTTGACCGTGTAGCACTAGTTCTGGGTTCAGATGATGGGGATGAAGACTGATATGAATCCATTTCAGCCCTGCCCTTTGCCATAGGCTTGGGTTCAATCTTCCACCAGACAGGTCTCTGCTGTTTTGTGCTGCAAGGGCTCCTTACATACTTGAGGAGGAAACACCTGTCACATCCACAGGCCCAAGCCCAAGCACACCCAGGATCTCCAGAACCCAGAGAGGGAACTACATCACAGGGCTCTTTGGCCACTCAGGACCTTACAGCCTGAGAATCTCCCCCATCATAGTGGTTCCCATTCTGGTCCTGCCACTTTCTCACCCATACAATGGGCTAATAGATAACTACTAGGTTGTTGTGTAGCTTAAATAAGTAATATGTATACTGTGCTTAATGAGTACTCAGTAAATGGGAGTAATTTGTTTGTGGAAGAAATGAAGCTCTCTAAGTACGCCTTCATGTGCGCACCCCAGGGAGAGCAGCTCACAAGGTATCTTTTAGACATCCACCGTCTTTGCCTTCCCAGGCCAGCCCTTCCAAAGAGAGGCAAACATAAGAAGCCACGTTGATCCTGTTGAAAATACTGTCCTTCAAAAGCTTCAAAGAATAAAAAAAGAGCCCTTGCATTTGAAGGGGCTTCCCTCTGAGCCTCTGAAACTGTGCATCTGAGGCCACCCAGCTCATCCCATCCTGTTCCCAGAGACAAAGGTCAGATGGGAGCAAAAGAAGACAGAGCAGGGACAAAGGCAGGAATTTCGGCCTAAGCCCAAGAGTTACTCAGCTGGTCACCAGCTTTCCCAACACAGTGGGACCAATTTGGCAACAATCCCCAGATACGCAATCTCTCCCCATAGGAATAAATGCACACTGATCCTGGCATCCAAAGGTAGCAATCATCACAAATCCTTCAGAAGTCAGCTGGACAAAATGCCTTCCTCCTCCTTCACTGATGAGAGTGATCAACTTGACAAAGTTTTAAAATATTTTTGATGTGATCAAATGGCACATGGCAGCCTCTCCCCTGAAGAGTGGCTGAGTGCAGCACCAGCCTGGGGAACCCAGGTGGGAGGAAAGAATGGACCCTTGTCAATCCCTGACCTGCAGTACCCTCCATTGGAACTTGCTGGGTGGTCTTGAAGGAAACAAGAGCTTTAAAACCAAGGAGACCTGGCCTCTGCTTTTATGATCCCTGGAAGGGACTGATGAGATGCAGACATTACTGGCTCAAGCAGAAAGGGTGAGGAAGGGTATGATCCTGGGGACAGAACACGGCAGCATGTGGCCAGAAGAAGAATCTTTGAGATCAGATGGGCAAGTGACTGTCTCATACAAAAGGCCAGGGTCTTTGTGAGAGGCCCAGCGGAAGCTTGCAACAGAAGACGACAGCCAGAGAGAAGGGCTGCGAGAGGAGAGAGGGAGAGATCCATGGCCAGGGAGAGACAAGGAGCCAAGACTCGCTCCACCAGACCCAAAGGTGAGGCCAGCTGGAATCTTCCTCAGGCTGGAGGCTTCAGGGTGTATCTAAATCTCCATAAGCCCCAGTCTCTCCGATAAAATGGAGATGATAACAGCACATACTTCTGGAAGTTGTAAGGATGACATCAACATAATACAGGTAAAGTGCTGAGGACAGAGTAATGCTCAATAAGTAGCAGCTGTTGATAGTTGCAAAGCCAACCTACTAGCATTAATCACTTCTGTACTTGGGCCTATCTTGGATTTATTTTTTCAAGTATTTTTCTCAACATTTTTCAAGTAAAGTTACCCTTTCTAGACTTCAAACTGCTGGAAACTTGTCAGGGACAAGACAGCATGTGCTTCAAGGCCTCCATTAGCATAAACCTAGGGACAGGGTAATAAGGGGCACTGGTGATAGGGACAGGAGCAGCTCTGGACTCTGGAGTCAGATGACTGTTTTTGTTTTTGGTTTTTTTTGTGCCACTGGCTGCCAGGACACTCAGCTGATTTTGATCAGCACCAAATCTGATCCCCGGACCGGCTAATTGTATGATGGAGAGTGGGGACCAGGGCAGGGAGCAGCCACATCCTTTCCCCAGGTATAATCCCACCAGGCCCAAGGAGATACCCCCTGGGTTTCCCCGAGACAGGCTCCATCAGGGATTTCTCTTCTATCCATTCTTCTAGCGAACGATTCTAAGTTCATTTTGCATCAGGTCAGAGCCCCCAGAGCCACGTAACTGGATCCTGCCAGCTTAGCCACTGGCCCAATTCCTTTCATCACGCCACACCTTGGTGCTCAATCCTCCACGTTCATAAAAGCTTTTGTTCCTGATGGATCAATGGCCATTATGCCCCCTGTGTCCTTTGTATAAACTCCTACATGAGAAAATAATTTTATAAAAATGTGCCAGGAAGAAGTTTGCCTTCCTTTTCTGATCAAGAGAGCTGTGTAATTAACCTGGTTTTCATTACGTCCTGGCTGCCAAAAACAAATGCGATGCTCAATCAGAACAAAATTAGTCAACTCTCTCTTTTCGTGGCTTTGATTTTTTTATTTATGTTTGTTAACTTTCTTGTAAAAGGTGCTTCCATCCTTAGTAGACAAAGGCAGGTTGAGAATCAAGTAAAAGCCAAACATTCCATCCCTAATCCCGCCACCTGTTCACATGCTGCCTCCCTCCTTCCCTGACCACCCCAGGCCACTGTGATCCCACCCCACAGCCACCACTAGATGCTAGCAGCCCTAACAGCCCCTTTCCTTTCCTGGGGGCACTTTCAAATGCATCCCCTTAACCCGCATGAAGGACTTGCTCCTAACTGGCACCCGAGCTAAGACCCAAGGGCTGTGTCCTGAGCTTTTGAGTACCTCCCATAAAATCTAACGACGGTCACACGGTAGGAGCCAAAGGATACCAGGTGCTTGGTGGGTCACCTGGGACAGAAATCGTGAGGAATTTTCCCCAGGGTTTCCCCTAAGACCTTTGCCTCCCTTCCCCCCCAGCTGTCAATGCAGGGTGCCAGAGCCCTCACTCAAACCTGCAACAGTACATAATGCCATCGCAAGGATGATCCCTGGGAATGCTTTCAGAAGATTACTCACCCACACGGACTAGCTATTTCTGTCTTACTCCTGAGAGCATCACCGAGGTGCTTCTATACTTAAATTGAAAGAGTGTAATAAGTGACATTTCAGATTAGAGCTAAGAGGTCGGCCCTTAAAGAGATGACGCTAATCGCTGAACTTGAGGAACAGCAGGCGACTCCCAGCCCCTGCCGCCCCTGCCTCCCGAGGGGCTCAGGTGTGAGGCCAAAGGCCCAGCCTCCAGAGGGCCGAGCGGCCTGGCAGCCCGGCAGCAGCGCCCAGCTGGCCTGGGCTCCTTCCCGGCCCTGCGCCGACACGGGTAAATCAGAGCCATCTGGCTGGCTCCTCTTCTGACACACGTGTCAGCTCCCCTCCCAGCCTCCACGCCCCCTCAGCCTAATGCACTCCTTATGCACAGAACCTGAAGTCGGCTCCTTTTCAAAATGGAACAGCTCATGACATATTAAAATGATGACCCCCGCATACCACTCATTTTGGCATTTGCCGGCGCTGCCTTGCTCTGGCATATTCGTTTCCCACGTGCAGGATGCCCAAAGAGGGGCACTGGCAGGCGACAGCACAGAGCCCGGTGGAGAGAGGAGAGGGTCTGGAACATCATATCCAAGATTACCTTTCAGTGACTGCATTCGCTTTGTAACTTCCAACAAGGCGTCAGGAGCAGAACGTGCTGAAGCCTCATAAAGGAGGAGTTTAAAAAAGGGGGGGGCAAAAACATAGAAATGTTCATAACATTTATTCATAATAGCCCAGAAGTGGAAACAACTCAAACGTCCATCAACCGGTGAACTGAGAGACAGAAGTGGAATATTATTCGACTGTAGAAAGGACCGAAGCTCTCTTGATAGACACTACGACATGGAGGTGATGGGAAGGAAACGAGGCGATGGGAAGGAAGCCTGATGCAAAAAGGCCACCTATTTGATGATGCCATTTACAGGAAATATCCCAAATCAGCAAATCCGAAGAAGCAGAAAGTAGCTGTGTGGTTGCCATGGGGCTGGGGGGAGAGACTGCTCCCCAGTAGGTACATGCTTTCTTTGTCAAGAGTGATAAAATGATCTAAAAATTGAGATGATGGTGGCACGACTCTGTGAATATGCTAAAAACCACAGCACGAGACATTTTAAATGAGTGAATTGTATGGCTTAATAAAGTTATTCTAACAAGGCGGGCATAGGGGTTAAGCAACCCTGGCCTGGACCACTGGTACCTTGTGGGCAGGAAGGAACCTCTCCTTTTAGAATCTCTAATACTAAGCACAGGCCTGAGTATAAATCCTTGCCCAACAGGGGACTGACAAGCAGAAGGAAGCAATTTATGTTTCTACAAGTCAGTGTGGCCTGTATGGGCCAGGGCCACGTCCTCCCTGCCCTCCTTCCTGGAAGCCCTCTCTCCTTACTCCCTTTCTCTTGTGAGCCCCAACACTCACCCAAGGCCCCTTCATCACATCACCCCTCGCTGAGACTCCACACCCAGCCCCCCAACCCCCGAAGCACAGCACCTTCAGGCTGGAAGGACTGGAGACGTTTGCAGGTGAGGACACTGAGGCCAGAAGCTTCTGCATGATGTACCCCAGGACACAGAGGGACAAGTCCTCCAGCCAACAAGCATTGACTGAAAATCTGCCACATTGCAGGAAGTGTTCAGGATCAGAGGATATGATGGAAGACAAAGCACAGGGCCCGCGGAGCTTACATTCTGGTCGGGGGCAGGGAGGACACAAGCAAACAGACACGTATCTAAGGGAGTGAGGGGACTGCAATTTTTCAAAGTGGTGATCAGCAAAGGACTCTCTGATGTGGGGGCAGAGACCTGATCCACGTGAAAAATGTAAAAGAGTGACCAGGTGGACATCTCAAGGAAGATTGTTCCAAGCAGAGTTGTCCCAGCAAGAACAAAGGCCCTGTGGTAGGGCTAAGCTAGAAGCAGATCTTCCTCTTACTGCTTGTTTCCTGATGATCCTGGCATTCAATGTCCTGCCCAATAGTAGACAATAATGATGATGGTGATGACGATAGTGATGGCAGCAATAACATTTGTTGAGCGCTTAGTATATACCAGGCATGGCTCTAAATACTTTTTGTACATTAACTCACTTAATGTCCACTGTAACCCTATGAGGTATGGGCTCTTTCTATCCCATTCCACAGATGAGAAAACGGAGGCACAGAGATGCTAGGTAACTTGTCCAAAGGCTGCCCTGTTTTCTAAGTGGTGCAGCCAAGACTCACAGCCAGGCAGTCCCGATCCATCCTGCATCCAGGCTTAGTTCTTGATTTCCACCCTTCCCAAATGTCACCCTCGGCCTTCCCTGCACCTGCCTCCCTCTTGTCCTTCAACATGGCTTGTGAGTTCCATCTTTTTTAGGCCCTGCTCAGTTGGCACCTCCCTTTCTTTTAACATCATCTGCACTCGATGAAGTCCATCTCTGATACTACCCCCACCTGGAGCTTTTCCTGGCCAGTCCTCAAAGGCAGGGCCTTTCATTCTCGCCAGTGCTGGCTTCCAACGAGCCTTGCCCTAACTGTCTTTGACTTAAATAGTGGTCCTTCCTTGCTCTCCTAAGTTCTTTGAGGCTGTCTTTTTTTTTCCCTTCTCTCATTTCCACTGAAATGAATTTGTTCTAGTTCAGGGATGGGAATGTAATACATTTGCCATAATACCTTGTTCTGTTGAACTGTACTGAACCTCTGAAAATTTTTTTAAAGATTTTATTTATTTATCCAGGAGAGACACAGAGAGAGAAGCAGGGACATAGGCAGAGGGAGAAGCTCCCTGCAGGGAGCCTGATGTGGGACTCCATCCCAGGCCCTGGTATCACGATGTGAGCCAAAGGCAGACACTCAAGTCACTCAGGCATCCCTGAACCTCTGAAATTCTTAACACCTATTGAGATATAAATAACAGACAATAATTTGAACACAAAGAGTAAACTTGGTAAGTTCTGACATATATACCTGTAAAACCATCACTATCGTCGAGGTTAAGAGACATCCTTCAACTCCAAAAGTTTGCTCATAAATGAGTTTGCCTTTTCAAGGATTTTTATAGGAATGGAATCCTACAGCATGTATTTTTTTAATCTGGCTTTTTTTCATACAGCATAATTATTTTGAGATTCATCCTTTCATTCCTCTTGGCTGCTAAATAATATTCCATTGCATGGAATACACCACAATTTGTTCATCTGCCCGTCTCTTGATGGACACTTGAGTTGTTTCCAGTTTGCGGCTATTAGATAAAAACTGCTATGACCATTCCCGTACAAGACTCTGTATGGACATATGCTTTCATTTATTTTGGGTAAATACCTATGAGTGGAATGGCTAGATCGCATGGTGGGTGTGTGTTTAACTTTCAAAGAAACTGCTGAACTATTTTCCAAGGCCATTGTACATCACCACTTCTTTTGGTCTGAAACTTTGCACATTTCCATCTTCTCCAACCCAGTGCAGTATTTCTTTTCCAGCTAACCCGCCAGAGCCTGGAGGCAGGAGCCCCTTAACCTTCTTCCTTCCTGTCCCGTTATCTGGTATTTGGGGACAGGCTTTTTCAAAGTCCAAGAACCTAGGAAATAGGGTGGATCTCTGTCTGATAAGCAAATGTTTATCTCTGTCTTAACCTGACTCATCCCCATCAGTCTCACCAGGAACTGGAGTGAGCGTATCTTTTAAGAATTTTGTAGCCACCCTTCCCTGTGGTCAGTCTGTGTAGTTCTTGGCAGTTCATAGCGTGTCTAGGAAACACCCAGAAGCCGGTGGTTCCAAACTAATTAGCCACACCTCTTTATTAAGCCAGCAGTGCAGATTCCAAGTCTCTTCCAATCTTCCCAACACCAAACCTGTTCTTCTTCCTCTTCCTCCTCCTCTTCCCTGCCTTCCCCAATTCTCTCCATGATGCCGATCAGTTCTAGCCTCCTGTAGGAGGGTTCTCCTGATGACTCCAGTGCTCAGGGAGTTCTTACTTCTTTAAACTCAAAAAGAGCCACTGTCTGAGCCATTTCTTTAGGATTCATGAAACAGCAGTCTTGAGATTTATCGGGCAACTAGATGTGAGTCTCTGTTATTATGCATAGACCACAGTGCCAGGGCAGGGCTGAGGAGGATGGGAAGAGAAACCAAGTGTAAACGCTGCCCTCTTACACCATATAGTCTAGGTCAGGGATAAGGCATGGCTACAACTGAAATATTTCCAGACAGCCTGGTTATTGCTGTAAGAAGTTTGAGTTCAAGGCACCTGGGTGGCTCAGTAGTTGAGGGTCTGCCTTTGGCTCAGGTTGGGATCCTGGGATCCTGGGATCCTGGGATGGAGTCCTGCATCGAGCTCCCTGCAGGGAGCCTGCTTTTTTCTCTACCTACATCTCTGTCTCTCTGTGTGTGTCTCTCATGAATAAATAAAATTGAAGGAGATGGAGGAGGAGGAGGAGGAGGAGGAGGAGGAGGAGGAGGAGGAGGAGAAGAAGAAGAAGAAGAAGAAGAAGAAGAAGAAGAAGAAGAAGAAGAAGAAGAAGAAGAAGAAGAAGAAAGAAAAGAAAAAGAAAAAGAAAAAGAAAAAGAAAAAGAAAAAATTAGAAGAAGAAGTAGTAGTAGTAGTAGTAGTAGTAGTAGTAGTAATAGTTGTTTGAATTCAATGCAGTGGGGGTTTTCCAGGCAGGAAAAGGTGAGGAGTGGGACACTGACAAGGGTTTCTCAGCATGACAGGAGCCATCAGCAGGCACATTCCAGTGAAGGCCCATACCTTGGGTGGGTTAGGTGGACTATGGCATTGCGGACCGTCCCTGATTTGGTTCTACACCTTCCTCAATCTAATTCATCACCAAGACAGGTCCCTTCCCTCTACTCCCTGGGCCGCAGTAACATATTTGCTGCATTTACTGAGTGCTGCTGTGTACCAAAGAGAAAGATGGTCAACATCACTATCCCTGATGATCTTCCAAGACAGAGGAGACTAAGGACAAGGCAATAGCCCCATATAGCCCAGTGTGCTTGCTGCCCTGATGGGACCACATGAAGAGGACCGAGAGTGGGACTGGGGAAGCAGCCCAGAGGACTATATTGGGCTGACATGTAGCCCTGAGCCAAGCACTCTCCCCTCTCTTCCAGGCCCTCCTTGCTGAGTCACTCAGGGGTGCTGCTCCCCAACCCCGAGCCACTGGTGGAAAGGCCCCAGAAGCCCCCTGACCATCAGGTCCCAGTTCAGGAAAGTCTTCCCCTCTTGGCAGCTACATGATCCTTTCCTCAGCCCAGCTTGAAGTTGGCAGCCCCTCTTTGCACCGTGTTGTGGGGCCATATGGTGGTACAGATGATGCTGTGTGACGCAGGACAGCTTCTCTCTCCAATCCATGTCAGCCCCAGCCACGGGTACACTGTGGCATTTAAACTGCAGCAAGGGACCTTTGATTTCGATGGGGAAACTAAATTAGAAGCCTATAACATGTTTGAGACACCTACGTGAAGAATGAGCATGGAGGCAGGGCTGTGAGGGGGCCCAGCACAGCACATCAATATTTATTTATCATACTTCTGGCAGGAAACCAGGCCACCCAAGGGGACTAGGTGTGTGTGCCTGAACTCTCAGAGCCGGGAGCTCTAAGGAATATTTTCCCTCCGGAAAGCCTGGATGGAATTTGGATTGCTAATAGAGGGAAGCAGAGAAAGCCCATGGAGAATAAAACACACATCCCAGACACTCTAGAACACCCACAGCCAAGAGTCCTGGGGACCAAGATCTCCTTTTCCACCCCTGGGCTGCTTTACAAACATATCCTAACAGATATGTACTCCCACATGAAAGCAGCTCACTGATCTAGAAGTCACACGTCTGGTGTCCTTGCCTCTGCAGATCAAAGAAAACAGAAGAAAGTACAAGAACATCTGTGCACACAACAGCGATGTCTCCAAGCCCCTGCATCAGACCTGCATCCTTCTTAGAGACCCTCACTCAAAACCCATTTCCCCCACCTTAAACACACAAGCTGTCAGCTTTGGGTAACTAGCAGTGACCATCTCTCCCCAAATGACGGCAGATTCCCTGGCCCCAAAGTAGCAAATCTGAAGGTAAGATAAATTTGATAAGATAACAATCGAAGACAATGCAGACATAAAATCTTTTTTGCATCCAGATTCAACTGGAAAGACTTTTTGGAACAATGGGAGGAAAATCTGAATACAATTTCCATATTAGACGGTATTGAGGAATTACTGTCGAATTTGTTAGCCGTGATAATGCTCTTGCGGTTATGCAAGAAATGTCTTTATTTTTTAGGGATGCAGTCGGAAATATTTGGGAGTGGAATGTTACGATATCTGGGATTGGCTTTAGAATACTTCTACCAAAAAAATGAAGCAAAAATGTTAAAAATCCAGATGATGGGTATATGGGAATTCATTGTCCTACTCTCTCTACTTTGCAGACATTTTAAGGAGAAAGCTTTTTAAATAAGCTCCAGACAGGGATGAAAGCTACAGCCACAGGGGCCAGCATGAGGCTGACTGCCTGACCTGGAGGGAAGAGTAGCAAAAAGTAAAAACACAAACCAACAACTCCAACAGCCTGGGCCAACCTCAAGGGGGTCCTGGAGATCCCCCCAATTACAACCAACCACGATAATGAATAGTCGTAATGATGACTATCTATATCAAAAAAATATTCAACTCTTTTTTCTGTATATCTGAATACAAGTCAATCATTTTTACCTACAATCACGGCCAAAAGTGGTTCGATTTCGGTTTCATTGTTAAAGGGATGGAACATTTCGATTCTCTGGTACAGTGGTTGTCAACGTGTGGTCCCCGGTGGAGCAGCTTCAGCATCACCTGGGAACTTGTCAGAAATGCAAATTGTCAGGCACCACCCCAGACCTCCTGAGTCAGACACTCTGGGTGGGGCCCAGCAAGCTGTGCTCCAACAAGCCTTCAGGGGATTCTGATGCTCGTTAATCTGTGGTGCTGGATAAACCAGACATTTCTCTGAGCCTGTTGTATACACAGCAGAGGTGTAAACACATACACATGGTGCTCAGACCCTGCCCTCCACCCACTGCTGGAGGGAAAGAATCAGAAAGCTGGCAGGGGGGAGAATCAAAATGACACACCCCCCTCTTCAGTGCATGAGCTGTAAGAAGCCCCATAAACCTTGAAGACCCTCCCCCTAAGTCCATGCTCCAGGAAGCCCCATAAACAGCAGGAGCCCATCTGCAGTTCAAAGGATGCACACTCTATTAAAACGGATCGTAAATGGATTACATAACCCACTAAATCCCAAATGCTCAGCAAAGCCCACTGACAGCGGTGGCCTGGCTGGCAGCGTCTTCCAAGCACAGCGAGGTGGAGGGCGGTACCTGGGTCAGGGTGACCTGACTGCGGCCTGCACGCTGGAAGGTAATATGCCTACGGGGGGGACAGAGCAGGAAAGCAACTCCCTGCTCCAGTGTTTAATTCATAAAAAATCACAGAATGTTCTAGCTGAATCACAGAGACTGTGGAAACCAATTCTCCAGATTTATAGATAAGGAAACAGGCTCAAAGAGGTGAAGTGATTGTCCTAATATCTCACAAGCAGTGAGCGCAGAGGGGAAAGAAAATTCAGCTTCCCTGAGCCCCAGCACTGATTCGTTCCATTAAACATGAGGCAGGAAGGAGGAGGCGCATGACAGTGGGTGTGGGGAGGAGGGGAGGCAGTTCAGCACGGTGAAGAGTGTAAACCCTAAAGCCAGATTGCTTGTGTTTAAACCCCGGCTCCTCTATTTCCAAGCCTTGTGGTCTTGCAGCAGCAGGCACCTTCTCTGTGCCTCGGTTTCCTACTCTAAAATGGGGACACCTGCATCACAGAGGGAATCGAGGAGTTAAATCAGATACTTAGCAAACAGCTTAGTGCCTAATGAGCACTCAATAAATATCAGGGGTTACATATGGTATTAACAGTTTTTTTTTTTTAATTTTTACTTATTCATGAGAGAGAGAGACACACAGGCAGAGGGAGAAGCAGGCTCCATGCAGGAGCCCGATGTGGGACTCGATCCCGTTACCCTGGGATCACGCCCTGGGCCGAAGGCAGCCACTCAACCGCTGAGCCACCCAGGGATCCCGATTTTAATGGGTTCTAATATGAGTGATGTTAACTAACATCAGAGGCAGGATCACAGGACATTTTCATTTTCATTTTTTCATTTTCAAAAATTCCAAATGCTGCTTTGGTAATTTTTTTAAGTTAATTAAATTCATCAGGTATGTATTAATCCCATTCTGTCTCCACGATGCTAAACGCTGAGGAGGCTCAGAGAACAGAAGAGGCCAAAGGCCCTCCTTCAGGGACCTGATGTCTTTCATCTGATTAGAGAAACCAGAGAAACTGTTCAGGAACCTCATCAGCACATGACATTAAGGGAAGAGTGTATATATCTATACACGTGTGTGTGTGTGTATACAGTCGTGAAGAGGACACAGTCAAAGGCAGGGTGATAACAGACCACAAGTCCCCACGAGAGAGGTGTTCCACACACGGAAGAGAGTGAACTGAGGCTCAGACAGGCACAGGGAGGCACAGAAGACAGCCAGGAGGCCTGGGAAAGGGGCAGGCCAGCTCCAGGAGCAGCGGCTGAAAGCAGTTTGGGGTCAGGAGGATGAAGGCGTTGGCTAAAGTTCACGTGGTGGGATTGCAGCATAGCTGGCCCCACTTCAGCATGTTGGCATCAACGGGGCAACCTAATTAGCCCTTTACATACCACAGACCTTGGCGAATGACAGGGCACAGAATGGACAAGTTGTGCAGTGTAGGAGGAGGAGGGGAAAGGCCTACTGCATGAAAGGGGGCCCCGGACAGGGTGACATGGGGATCCCTGGTTCCAAGGCAGTGGTTTGGGACTCTAAAAGGTCGAGTAACAAAGTTGGTGAGTTCACTAACTGGCTCTAAGTTCAAGTGATGTCTCTCCCTAATGGGAGCAGGGACTGGAATAATGAAGATTTCTTGGGGCACCTGGGTGGCTCAGTGGTTGAGCATCTGCCTTCGGCTCAAGGCATGATCCCCGGGGTCCTCAGATCGAGTCCCACACCGGGTTCCCAACAGGGAGCCTGCTTTTCCCTCTGCCTATGTCTCTGCCTCTATGTGTCTCTCATGGATAAGCAAATAAAATGTTAAAAAAAAAAGATTCCTCATTTTCATTCAATGTAATAAATAACTATAGAAACACTCTACATGCAGGGCCCCATCCAGGCACAAGTGGGGATACAGACATAACCCGATATAATCCCATTCTCAAGGAATTTTCAATCTACTTGGGACAGCAGGTGTGTACAGACGGTCTTTGTCGATGGATAGAATGATATGAAGATCATTAATACATCCCAAACAATTACCAGATGTCTCCCGCACATGTGTGCTTTTTATCTCCGTTAGCATGATTATGTGCTATGTATCATCTCAGCTGTATATTGTGTCAAATAATCCTCAAAACAACCCTGTGATGTATATACTATTATGATGGATGAAAAAAACAGAAGGAAAGAAAATGAGCAGAGCTTCACCAGATGACAAGTGCAAGGTCATTCCCAACAGAGGGAAGAGTAGCAGCAAAGGTGTGAAGGCTGGCAAGCCAAGGTGACTTTGAGAACCAAGGGTGGCCCAGAGTGGTGGCAAGGAATACACTCACGGGGAACAGAATGGGAAGAGAAACCGGAAAGGAAAGAAGAGAGATGCAAAGGGCCTTAAATGCAAAGCTAAAGACTCAGAGCTCTCTGCACTAGGCAGCAGAGAGTCAGGGCAGTCTCCTGACATGAGGAGTGGCCAGCAGAGCCCTGGTGATGACATCCAGGCTGGCTCTGAGGGCAGACGGGCCACTGAGGGGCCACTGAGGGTTACCTGTGGATGATGTAGGGACTCATGCCACCAAACCAAGAGTGTGCTGCCAACACATCAAAAGCAATCCCCATGTTCTATGTATTACCTCATTTAATCCTCAGACTAGCCCCATGATTCAGATACTATGAAATCTCCATTTTACAGAGAAAGACGACCAAGGCAAAGAAATATTGAATAATTTGCCCAAGGTCAAGAACAGAATAAGGAGCTTCACTTCATCTTCACTTAATCCTCCAACAACTTTGACCGGCTCGGAGAGGCCACCTCGCTTGTCCAGCATCTCTCTGATCCCAAAGCCATACCCACTTAGGACACAGCTCTCCACTGGGGCAGTGAGGCTGTGAACGTTGGTACAGAAAGGGGGAACCATGAGTGGCAAAATTCACAGGATGCACACAAGGCCACACATTGTCCATTTTTGTTTACGTGAACTATCCGAAATCAGCAAATCTGTAGAGATGGAAGAGGGAGGAACAGGGAGGAGCTGGCGAATGGCCACTGGGCTTCCTTCCGGGGTGATGGAAATGTTCTAGGACAAGACGGTGATGAAGGCAGAACAGAACTATGAATGTACCAAATGTCACTAATGATGTATTTTATGTTGCACGTATTTTACCACAATGAAGAAAAAAAAAAAAAACCCTAACAGGAACAAACAACCCTTAGGGTGTGGGGACAAAGGAACAGTTGAGGGTGACACGTTATTCACTACTTGGATTTAAGAGCCAAGAAAAGTCAGCCATGCTAAAAGAACTCAGGCCTGCAAGAAAAGTGAGGTTTCCTTTAATACTGAGAAGATGTTCCCCCCCAAAAAAAGTCCTCATCCCTTTAGCAGGTCCTCGGGCCTTACAAATATCTCTGGAAAAATGCTCACTGTGGGCCTAGGACGGAGGCATGTATATCGACCTTCATTTTTCAACTGCTGCCCCGTCTTCCCATAGCATGTGTGAGGGAAAAGCAGTCTAGTGCAGCATCTGAATTTCAGAGCTCTCAGAAACGAAGCAGAATCCATCATCCACCCGTTGTGAGACCGTGGAGAATTCACTTTGCCTTACCAATAATAGTACCTATGTTTCACAGGATTTTTACAAAAAAAAAAAGAAAAGAAAAAATGAGAGTGCATTCCTAAAGTATTTAAGTGCTCATTATGTGGGTTATAATTTTATAAGTGCTAAAATATGCAATTCACATCGTACGAATGTCGTTCTATCCCTGGAACTGTGCCCTCCCCCTCTGAGGCTGGTGGAGCCCTCTTGTAAAGACTTCCCTTCATTTATGACACGCATCCGTCCAAGTAGTTGGTTGGTGTCCTGTGGCAGAACTACATCCCATGCACTGCAAGCCACGGGCCAGTGACGCTCAGGGGGTAGCTACTCAATCCCAACTAAATCCAGGCCCAGGCTGCTAGAAAAACACAAAATCCAAAGATGGCATCTCTTAGCTTTGACCACGCTGTACAGTTTGTTTTGTAGCATATTTCCTTCCTGAGTATGTTTGCTTCAGCCTGACATTGAACAGGTGGGCTTTTCCGAGCACATATCCCTCGTGGGTCAGGAAACATGTAAAATCTGTTCCCTCTCTGTTCTTGGAGCCCTAACAGCCTTACGCTACAGCTTGCAAAGGCACAACGTGTCTCTTTGTTCTAGAGTTGTGTTTGTGCCTGGTCTATACCCTGGTCTGTACCCTACTACTTTGGGCCTGGACCATCCCAGCACAAAACCTTGCCCGCCCAGCACAAACTTCCTGTTGAATCGAACTGACTAATGCATGTGAGCAGCTCTGAGAAGTCCTAAGCTAGAAGCAGGACAGCAGAGATGCTAGATTTGAAAAGCCAGACTACCTGCCCTCCCAATACAGGCTGAGTGAAGAAACACCAGGTATTTGAGTCACGCCGAGATCCAAAGGTGGAAAGGGATCACATTTTGCAGAGTCAGGGGTGCTGGCAGTGGCTTGCTTGCCTGTCACAGGGGTTCCTTTAATGAAATCCAGAGAACGAGAGTGATGAGCAACACATGTGTGAGGCTTGCTCACACGCTCTCACACGCAGCCCAAAGGCTCTGGAGGCAAGTGGAGTCAGGCGGGCTTCGCTTTACAACCTGCTTCTGCCACTTCTGAGGCTGGAGGACCTTGAGTAAATTTTTGGACTTCTCTGAGCCTCGGTTTCTTCATCTGTAAAATGGAAGTGATACCTCATACCTTCCAGGACTGTTGGAAGTTTTGCAGGAGATCAAGTATGGAAAATACCAAGCATATATCCATAGATCAGAAAAAAAAAACTTTCAAATTACCTGCCAGCTGGCATTTTTGAACCTGTAAGTGCAGATTCCTTTAATACCCAGTCAGTGGTTAGCAATGAGTTCCCTATCAAAAGAACCCAGTTATTGCAAACCATATGTCTGATAAGGGGTTAAAACCAAAATGTATAAAGAACTCTTACAACTGAACAACAACAAAAAGAAATCACCTGGGCAGCCCGGGTGGCTCAGCCATTTAGCACCATCTTCAGCCCAGGGCCTGATCCTGGAGACCCAGGATCGAGTCCCACGTCTGGCTCTCTGCATGGCGCCTGCTTCTCCCTCTGCCTGTGTCTCTCATGAATAAATAAATAAAACCTTTTTAAAAAATCATCTGATTAAAAAATGGGCAAAGGACTTGAACAGACATTTCTCCAAAGAGGATATGCAAATGGCCAGTAAGCATGTTCAGTATCATTAACCATTAGGGAAATGCAAATGGAAGCTACTAAAAAAAACAAAAACAAAAACAAAAGGACATAGTAGCAAAGATGCAGAGAAAGTGGAACTCTTGTGCACTGCTGGTGGGAAAATGATGTAGCAGTAGGGCGGTTCCTCAAAAAGTTAAACATAGAATGACCATATGATCCAGCAATTCTGCTTCTAGGAATATACACAAAAGAACTGAAAGCAGAGTCTCTAAGAAATATATGTACATCCATGTTCATAGCAGCATTGTTCACAATAGCGAAAAGGTGGAAGCGGCCCAAGTGTCCTTTGATGGAGGAATGGATGAACTAAATATTACGTATACACACATACACCTAGAATGGGGTATTATACAGCCTTGAAAAGGAAGCCTGACACAGGTGACAACATGTGTAGACCTTACGGACATTTTTAAGTTAAGGAAAGCAGTCACAGAAAGACAAACCCTGTGCAATTCCTTTTATCTGAGGTACAGAGAGAAGTCAGACTCAGAAACAGAAAGTAGAATGGTGGTTGCCTGGGGCTGTTGGTAGGGGAGGATGGAGAGTTATTGTTTGATGGGTACAGTGTTTCAAGTTTATAAGATGAGAAGAATTGTATAGGGGCACCTGGGCAGCTCAGTGGTTGAGCATCAGCCGTTGGCTCAGGTCATGATCCCGGGGTCCTGGGATCGAGTCCTGCATTGGGCTCCCTGCAAGGAGCCTGTTTCTCCTCTCCCTCTGCCTGTGTCTCTCACGAATGAATAAATAGAATCTTTAAAAAAAAAAAAAAGAAAGAAAGAACTGTAGAGGTGGATGGATGGTGGTGATGATTGAACAACAGTGTGAATGTATTTAATACCTCTGAACTTCACACTTAGAAATGGCTAAGATGATCACTTTTATGTTATGTGCATTTCACCACAATATTTTTTAATTTGAAAACCAGAGTTGCTTCATGCCATGTACTACAGAGCTGGAAGAGAATGAGAAACAAATGTCCTGGCCTCGAGTGGTTACCATCTACCATCTCGGAGGCAAAGAGGCAAACCCGTGCAGAGCGAGGCAGTATACAAGTGAATATTGGAGAAATGAGAAAAGCAAGCTGCCAGAGCAACTGAAGAGTGGTGGGAGGCAGGCTGGACTCTGGGGGTGGAGGGTACTGAGGCTTTGAGACATAGGAAGAGTCTAGAAGGCCTGTGGAGATAGAGGATAGCATTCCAGGCCTGGAACCAGGAGAGAACACCTAGGAGCTGGAATGTGCCCCTGAGACAATGAGGAAGCGTGTCTCCTTAGAGAGAAGGGGCGTGTTGAGAGAGCCTTGGGTGGACAGGACAGAGATGTGCACAGCAGTCTGGAATAAAAGCTGCATCAAATGTCCATGTGATGCCGCCGGCAAAGGGGGACACTGAGTGTTCCACGGAAGGTGTGCAACATGAAGCCTTGCGATGACAGAGTGCCCCATTCTCTCGTTTGTCCTGGCACTGTCGCCACAGATTCAGGAACATCGTTCTCATTTTAGTGGAGGAGAAACCGAGGTAGGGTGATGACACACAGCTCATGAGCCGCAGAGCTGGGAATGCACCAGCTCCTGACTCAAACCATAAAGGTGTGAACTCTTCATTTTCTTATTCTTTGTTCTACACATATTTGCCAAGCACCGACTATGTGCTGGTCCTCACTCTTCTCGACGCTGAGGATGGGAAAGGCTGTGGAAGGGGCAGATCTGGGCGGGAAAACCAGGAGCTCAGGCTCGGGCATGTGAAGTGTGAGAAGCCTACTGGACACCCAGGCAGGTGGATTCACAAGTCTTAGAGATTCAGGCAAAAAAATAATTTCAGAACCAGCGATATAGGAGGCGTCTGGAGCCATGGACCTGGATGCATTAATAGCTTTCCCTAAAAATACAAATAAAAGCTGAAATAAAGAAGGGAAGAGAAGGGAAGGAAAGAGAAATTCTCAGAGTAGAGACAGGCACACTTAGGATTGCTGCCTAATTTCCTTCCGTTTCACCGCCTGATTTCTTTTTACGATCACATGTGAGCCCTTGACAATCGACATATCCATTTAGGAAAGAGAAGAACATCTTTATGGTTCAAGTCCATAAGCTTGTGATTTCACCTACAGTGACCTCTTCGGCCACCCACTGAAGTTCACGCAGTGACTCAGGCCTAAGTTAAGACAAGATGGAAAGGCATTTAGATGCCGGACAAACCAAAATACAGGAACTGGAACTCTGATTCTCAGAAAGAACCCTGTTCTGGTTTCTGCAGCTCAGCTCTGTCCAGACACCGGGTATGCTGTAAGGGGAATGGTCCCTATCCATGCTCTCCAGGCAAGACAAGCAGAGAAAGGAAAGCTGCTCAGAGCCCCCTCTCCTCTCCAGGTGAAGAACCAGAAACCACCAGAAACAAAATTGCCTGCGATCATAAGTGAGGCTGGAGCTTCTTTAATGCCATACCCACTTCCATTTGGGGGCAGTTATCTGTACACATCATAAACACAGAGAAGCAAAACCTTCACATCTTGTGGTTTGAGAAGACTTCCCCTGAAATCCAGAGGTCAGATCCCCACCGCTGGGGGAGAGTGTGCAATCCAGACAGGGCAGCAGGGAAGAAGGGGAGTTTGGCACAAGGATGAGGGAGGGAGACACACCAGAGCAGATGGGAACGGAAGCCTCAAAGGCTGTGGTTCTAGGTACAAGTTCTGGGGCCTCTGGAGGAGGGGCGTGGAGGGCCTGTCCGATCACCACGAGGCTGGGGCACCTGTGTACCAGGGTTCCCCATGTCCACCACTGAGGGAAGAACGCAGTAGTTTCTGGGATCCCAAATAACAGACAAGGACAACTGTAAGATGTGACAGGTCTCAGAGGCCCCAGAGAGCAGCCCTCCTGGCCCTGCAACCCTTCCGTCTCCACCCCCCACAGCAATGTTTAAAATTCTACTCGGGGCAATGAATTCCTTTGGGTTCAAGCAGAAGGCACATCGGCATCACCTGGAAAACTGAAAAATACAGAGTCTAGGGCACCACAGGAGACTCACAAATCAGGGTTGCCAGAATTGAAAAATCAGGCAAACGCATTTTTTAAAAGATTTTATTTACTTATTTATTCATGAGAGACACAGGAATCACGTCCTGAGCCGAAAGCAGACGCTCAACCACGGAGCCATCCTGGCGTTGTCCCAGGCAAGTGCATTTTTTTAAACCACTTTCTATGATTCTAATGTGTGCCCAAAATGAGGGGAAAAAACTGCCTTCTCCAGGAAATTTTTTGGAAAGCAAAAATGCACCCCCCCCCCCCCGACAGACTAGTAACAACCACCACCACTGACTGAGAGCGCCTTCCGTTACGGATCCTGAGCTGTGCACCTACGCATACTGTCTCTATTATTTCTCATATCAAACAACACGGCTGGTGTTATCATCCCCACTTTACAGATGAAGGGACGAAACCCAGAAACACTGAGGAAGTTACCTAAGGTTACCCAGTTTGTGATGGCTCAGGATTTGAACCCAGAGCCATCTGCCTCTTTCCCACATGTCATTTATTAGATGCACTATCCAAAAAAAAAAAAAAAAAAAAACAACAGCCAACTCCACAGCCAACTTGGCTCCTAGGAGTCAGGCTCCTTCCTGTACATTCAGGTCTCCGTACTCCTCACCAGGGCCCAGTGATGAGGTCATTCTGGCACCCGGGCCCTCCCTGGCCAGGCCAGCTTCCTATTTTGATGGCCCAGAGGCTGAGAGAACATCTGTAGGGACCAGGGCCGGAATCGAGCTCTCTGCAGCGTCTGCTAATGTGGGTGTGTTGGCTCAAACTATTTGGACGAAACAGAATCTAAGAAGCCTCATGCTTGGGGCAGGCTTTTAAAAAGAAGCAGTGGGGGCGGGGGGGGGAATACCCACGCCCACCATACGGATGTGAGGAATAAGTAAATGTACACAGATGTAGCCAGGCAGGGCGGGATCTGAAAGATAAACCAGAGTTGGCTCAGTGGGAAGAGATGAGCTAACTTCCGACATCAGCTTCTCCTGGTTCCTTTCTCCGCAGCAGCTTCAAAGGCAGAAAAGCACCAGTCTGGCCTGGAAGGCTCCTGGACCTGTCTGGGAGGACAGGAAACAGCAGGAGAGGAGAAAGGTCTCCACCAAGTCGCCCTTGGCTGACTCTTATCCCAACTCTTGAAGTTTTAACCTGGCCAGTGTTAAGAAGAAGAATTAAAAAAAATAGTATGTTCAAGCTATTGTGCTGTGCTCCTTTGCATGGATAACTTAAGGCTGCCTCTTTGAGAGCAGGAGAGCTGTGGCTGCATCCCCAGGTGCCGCTGGCAGTCCCCTTGATCCCTCAGACCCCTCCAGCCCCTGAGTCTATACTCCCTTCAGGGAGGCAGGTCCAGAGGCATGCCCACATCCATCAGCGGCATAGCTCCAGACAGGTCGTTTAGGGTACACCTGGCCAAGGACAAGGCCCGCTCCAGCCCCCCAAGAATAGGGGGAAAGCACCTGCACCTGGAAGCAGGCCACACAAAGCCTCCCTTGCCTGAGCACAGCCCGTCATTCCAACATCTCTAGGGGACAGGGAGCACACTCCAGGGCTGTCAGGATCTGAGCTTACAGGGGAGGGACTGCGGGACCCTGGAGTCCTGGCCTCCCTGAGCCCAACCGAGAGGACTCCCCTGGAGCAGCAGAGCCCTGTTGCACTCTGGCCGCACTGGCGGTCGGACTGGCAGCCTTCCCGGGTAATCCAGCACAGGCCATGTAAGCACCGAGCTCCCTCCTGAACCTGCCCTTGGAGACCACAGCCCGCAGGCTGTCAGCAATGCCGTCCAGCCCGGGCACGGGCCCAAAACCTGCACATGCCCATCTGCTGGGCTGGGCTGGCAAGATCTCCGACCGGATTGGTAGACCCTGGCTGGGGGCTGTGTCCAGCCTCTTTCCACCAGGCAGTGCTGGCTTCCTCCAGAGGAGCCCTTACTCTTTCTCTGCCAAAGCCAGGCCCTCTCTGCCCCAGCAAGACCCTGATCTTCCTCCCCAGTGGCCTCCAGGCCCTGTCTCAGTCCCCGATCACACAACTGATTAAGTGTTTCTGTTCAACCTAAAGCCAGAAAGTGTCAGCCCCATGTATGCTGAAGGCCAAGTATAAACAACCACCAGGAAATGTTTCCCGGGAGCTTTATTACAACTGGACTCTCTTCTCCACCTTGCTTCCAGAGCATGTTGTTCAGTCTAGTTTTCTAACTCCTCGAAAAGCTCCTCTCATCGCTGAACACACAAAGGTCTACCTTGACCCCACATCTCACCTGTAGCTTAGCACAGGCCTGCTTCCTCATTCGGTGACTCCTTTATAGGCACAGATAAATGCGACCGCATTGGGATTGCCGAGGCCAGCTTCTAATGCCTCCAGCTTACCTCCAGAGCTTTCCCTATTTCCATTTTAGTAATTGGTGAGCAACCTTTTTTTTTTTTTTGTAAAAGACTTATTTCAGAAAAAAATTCTTGCAGCGAATGTAGTTTTTAATCAGATGTTTTCAATCAGAAAATGCGGGATCTACAACCAAAAGTATTTATTACTTCGCCGTCAGCCGAGACTATGAGAAGGCTGCAAAAACTTCAGAAACCGCTATGTCATTTGTATATTATCCTCCAGCATCTCACTGTCATCCCACACCTTTGAACAACCGTGGTCTGAGATGAGACCAGGTAGGTCAGGGAGAAAGCAAAGCATTTGTGGGTGCAGACGTGAATAATCAGGCAGGAATGAAAAAACAAAAGGCCCAGATTGTAGTTGGATGAACCAGATGTGACTGGGGAGGAACAGGGAATACAGAGACTGGCATGACAAGACAGAAAAGCTGGTCCCCTGGGAGACTGGGAGATGCTGGCAGCCAAGGACAGGGAGCGCTTTGTGAGGAGGATGTGCAGCAGGGAAGGGGATGTGGGCACCCAAGTGGGTCCCAAAGAATGCATGGGGAGGCCGGGCTGGACGACTACAGGGGGCGTGAGCGGTGAATGGTGAACACTGGGAGCAGTCCTACTCTCCCACTGTCTTCCCAACCCATCAGCCGCTGCCACCCATGCCGTGCCCTCAGCCCTCTGCACCAGTCCCAGACCCCCACCCCCTACAAGCCTCCACCCTGACTCAGCCCATGGGAGGGCAGCTGGGGCAGCGCTTCACTGCTCCAGTCAGATGGTGACAGCAGCAGGAGGGCGTGACTCACTTGGCTCGGGGAGGGCTTGTTCACTTCCCAGGAAAAGAGAGTAATTATTCTTGAATGACTACAATACTTGGTGATTTCTCATTCTCGAGATCAGATTATGGTGATATCTCAAAGCCACTTAGTTCAATCACAACCTGAGGTTATGATGCTCGCAAAGACACAAATCCCGTTGTCACTTGGGCCTGAACAGGTTCTAAGACTGGGGCTTTTTGCTGTTGTTTTTTACGAAAGTATAATTTGCATGCCATAAAATTCACCCTTTTTATTGTACTTGTTCTGTGAGTTTTGACAAATATATGCCGTCTTGTCAACACCACTACAATCAAGATAGAAAACAATCTATTATCTCAAAGAAATTCCCCCATGCCCCTTTGGTCCGTTGTCCATCCCTACACCTCATTCCTGGCACCTGTTTTCCAACCCTACAGTCTTGCCTTTTCCGGGATGTCACATACATGGTATCATACTGTATGTAGGCTTTTGAGTCTGGTTTCATCCACCTAGCATAATACTTTTGAGTTCAATATCAGGTTTTTTAAAAGGATGGGGGAAAAAATTAGAAGGAACTGGGCATTATCTGAGTTCTCTGGCCCAGAAGAGTCCATAGAAAAGGAAGTAGAAGCCCCAAAGATACAATCTGCTACCTTGCAAGTGGGCAGAGGGCTGCCCTGAGCTGAAAAGGGCTCACACCTTGACATAATAAGACTCTGGTTGTCCAGAACAACTTAGGGTAATTCAAAGAACATGAACTCTGGTCAGGAGACATGTAGTATAGTTCACTCTGCTATGTGACCTTGGGTGAGTCACTTAGCCTTTCTGAGGCTCATAATTTCCTTCTCTGTCCAATGAAGCCCAGACACCACCAATCTGAGGACCACACCTCCCTGGCCACAGCGAAGAACTTGTGGGAAGACCATTCCAGTGACTTCTGATGAAGCTATCAGGAAAGATGCCTTCTCTTGTCATTCTGTGGGTTCCTAAAATATCAGCAGTTGAATTTAAGCATGGAGATGCCAGTGGCCAATTCTACCCCTACCTGGGAAGAACGCATCTGTGTCTATGCCCAGCCAGAAGACATCAGTCTGGACGGACAAAGATAACAACGTGATGATAATATCCCACAAGTACGCTGGTCCAGCGTTATTTCCGTCTATCCCTGGACTGCTACATGAACCACTACAGTCCCTTTATTGCTTAATACAAATAATACATGAGTAACCTCATTGCTCAGAGGTGTTGGAGGGCTCATAACACAACTCTCATGACAGGGCCGTGTAAACCACACAGACGTATCATGTTCAAATGCATCTATTTCAGGCTCTGGAGACACGGTTCCCAGTCCTGTGCTTTTAAGGGCCAGCACATCTAAATTTGCAATTAACTCTAAGGCCAAAGGCAAGGCCTTTGTTACGCCACAGGTGACAGCCAAACACACCAAGATCTCTCAGCAGCCGTTAGGTCTTCTTAGAGACTCATGATGGCTCTTCCCAAGAGGCTCACACCTAGTTGCCATTCAGCTATCCTTCCTGAGAGGTACAAGGCCAGGGTCTGTGGGTATATAAGGTTTGGTAAGATATAGCCTACCCTAAAGGCAATTTAAAGGAAAGAGAAAACACACCTGGCTGGGAAAATGAGAAGATCTTCGAAGACATGTTATTTGAGAATGAGTGGGATTTCAAACAACGGAGAAGGACAAGCATTTGGGGGAGAGGAAACCAGGAGAAGTAGGTGCAGAGGAAGGAAAAACAGCTTACACGGAAAACAGCAAACCAGCCCTTCGGCTGGGGTAGAGCTTATCTACAAGCATCAATGAATTAAGTCAGAGAGGCCCAGCAAATGCTACAGAAGTCTCTACTTGTTATGCAAGAAGTCATTCTTTAATTTCAGAGCAAAGAGAAGCCCTGAAAGATTTGAGTAGGAACATAATTAAAACTATGTTAATGAATGAGTTTCATTAACGTAATTAAAGCCATACATCTGGTAAGAGTATGTGGGCTGGCCCGGGAGGTGAGAGACGGGCCGCAGGGCCGCTGGTCGGTCGGAGGAAGCCAGTCAGAGAGGCAGGACCTGCTCCGGGAGGGAGGGCAGGACCTTGGTTCAAGAGGCCGTCAGGAAACAGCAGGCAGGCCCTGCAAGGAGGTGCTGAGGACGAGGGGAAGGAACGACACGCAGGTGCAAGCCAGCGGGGCGGAAGGACGGCCATGTGGTCGGCTTCAGGAAGGGAAGCTGAGGTGAGGGGAGGGATAGGAAGTCCACTCCGGGGTGCGCTGAGCCGAGCTGCTGGGGCATGTCCAGGATGAGATGCCTGAGAAGCTCTGGAAGTACAAACAACTTAATGGATGGGGTGAGTGTCAGGCCCCAGAGCAAGGAGAGGGAGCCCCGTACGGCGGAGAGGGTCTCGGAGCAGAGCATGGACAGCCTGGCGGAGACGAGGGTGGGCAGCATCGGCAGAGGGATGGACTTGACTCTTCCAACCCTGACTTTCTACGTCTTCTGGCTCCGGAGGAGAAGGGGGCCAGTGATGGCAAAGGCAAGGGAACGTCTACAGGTCAGGGACGAAAGGAGAGACCCTGGAAAGAGCAGGAAAGGAGCCGGGAGGTCGGAGGAGAATCAGTATGTCTCCGCTGGGCAGAGGAGCCGCCACGGGCCTCGGGCAAACCAGCCTCCGCTTTGGGCCTCAGTCTCCAGCCATGTGGACGGGCACACCGCTGCGTGCCCTGGCAATCGGCAACCTGCGTGGGGCGGGGGGGGGGGGGCAGGTAACGCCGCAGGAGCCTTCCAAGAAGAGCATGGAGGCTTCCAGGCCCGGCAGGCCTTGACTCCACAGGGCTCAAGGCAGGGCAGGGAGGGGGATGGTTCCATGGGGAGTGCTGGGGAGTTCCTGATTTATCTAAAAAAAAAAAAATGAGAGAAAGCTCAAGCAAGCAGGCAGCCTGTAAGGGAGCCAAGACGTGGGCCAGGGGTAATTCATGCTCGCCTGCTCACCCGCCTCCCATAAGGACTTCATTTTGAAGACAGCTGTGTAGGATGAACACTTGGTCTCAAGTTGGCAAGGCTGGTCCATCAACACTCCCTTGGGGGAGCTATCCGGCGCCCCCTGTGCTGCCGGACAGACAGTGGCCACCGGGCCTGGGCCTGACAGCACACAGGAGGAGAGGTACACACGGCTGACGATGGTGCATCCCCCGAAGGCGGCAGCCCCCCTACAGATGGTGCCCCTCCCGCTCTGCCCTACCTGCACCCCATTTCCTCCCATTCTCCAAGGTCTGGGTTTGGACCTCACCTCCTCAGTGAAGCCTACCCTGACCACCCCTCACCAAATGAACCTTATCTCCACCAGGGTTTTAAAGCACCTGAGGCAGCAGGATTTAGTGACTTACTACCACTGCCTAGTGTCCCCATTCATTCATTCTTTCCACAAAACTTCGTGCACACCTGCTGGATGATACTCGGGGGAAAGGCAGCGTGCAGGGCTATGGAAGGGAAGACGTCCAGCCTTTTCCATTCCCTAGAAACCTGACTGTTACAGGCGTGAGGACTGTTCACCGTTAGCCATGGCAGCTGGTAGAGAGTGACAGGAGCCTTGTCAGAGAAGTCAGAGCAAGGGGCAGACTCCAGGCCCGGGGAACTGAGGGAAGGCTTCCTGGAGAAGAATTTGCCTAACTAGCTGATTTGTCTGCAAGCAACTGCTCTCCTCCCATGCCCCTCTGACCCTGGCAATGACAACACTGGAGCAAAAATGCTTGAGGCAGTGTGATCTAGCCACAAGAACATGGGCCCTCTTGTCGCACAGGCCTGCCTAGCACATAACAGCTTCCTGGCCTTGCACAAGCAACTTAATCTCTCACTACCTCAGTTTCCCATGTGGGAAACAGGAATGGAAATGCGTATATCAGGCGGACATGGTAAGGATGAATGGGACAATATACGGTAGGACTCGGCACAGCACCTGGCACACAGCAGGTGCCCCGTGAGTGTGAGTCCCCTCTCCACCCCCCACTGCCCAATTCTAGAATCCAAGCCCTCGCCTTCATAAGTAGCATCTCTTGTCCTTGCTTCCATGCTCCTCAGCATAAGGGTCGGGCCTGCCTCCCCCATTCATTCTCATGTGTATCTTTGGACAAAATGCACAAAATGTTTATGTTCTAAGAGCTGTTGTCTCTTTGGGGCCCCCTAATACTTTACTTTTCTGCTACTTCCCAACTCCCTTGAGCTCCTCTCTTCCTATTAATCTTCTAAGAGCCAGCGCTTACATAGGTGTGCGCCAGGCACCCCTGAATTGCACAACTACACTTAATATGCAAAGCAGCCCTGTGAGAGGGACATCGTTTTGCAGATGATGGAGGGAGGTTAAGTGACTCACCCATGGCCACCAAAACGAACATGTAAGGGAGCTGACATGCAAACCCCAGCAATCCGGATCCAAAGTCTATGCCCTCAGCCCCAAAGTGTACTACCTCCTATCTCACAGCTGCTTCGGACTGCTCTTCTGCAGGACTAAATCGCTTTGACATATTTGTTCATTTGGAGGTGACAGTCCCTGGGGAATGCAGAGAGCCAAAGGAGAGCCTGCAGGAAAGAGACAACATTTAACTCAAAGATATAGATCTCTAGTGATGAGAGATGCCGGGGACAGCCTTGCCAGAGACTCAAACTATCCCACAGGGGTGATGGGCCACACACAGAGATGCGCTCACGTCTGTCCCTGTGGCTCCGAGGGATCTGTGTACCTCACAAACTATTGTTTCCATCAAAGGCTGGCCTGGCCTAGTGTCACAGGCTGGGCTCCCAGGGATTACTCTCAGCCTCACCCCTGTGGGAGGAGTGAGGGAAGCAGAGTAGGGCAGGGGAGAAAGTGGACTGTCATGTGGTCCTAAAGGTCTCAGGCGATCCCAAGGGGCCTCTGCAGCGAAGATGGCCTTATAGAGTTGTCCCAAATTGGGGGAAGGGGCAGATCCTTTTTACTCCCTGTAAGCCACTCGTGTGGCTACCCCCAGGGAGGAATGGGACCTTGGGCAAGAAGGCTCTCTCAGCTGAGAACAGCAGGCTAGGCAATAGGGGACAGCTGAGACTGGGAGCTATCTGGGGTCTCATCCATTAGTTGAGGGAAGGAATGCCTCAAGCCTAGAGGGGGTGGTCTGTGCACCAGACCATCCACCACTGTACCCAGGCTCAGGCATTATCTTGATGCACTACCAGAAGTCCTGTTGCCCCAGACTGGGCCCCTCATCTCCCCTCTGGCTTGCCTGACTCCTAAGCTGCACCATAAAGCCAGCTCTTCTCCTACAGACATTTGCTGACATCCAACACTCAGGCTGCTCAATACAGGCATTTATTTATTTATTTATTTATTTATTTATTTATTTATTTGCAATCATTACGCAAAACTAGTTAAACTCTAGACATGGAAATGAATATCAGAGTATAACGATTTTCATAAGCAGGACTTCTGACCCAAACAACCTAAACTGTGCACCTTTGAGCCAATTCACAATTACTCAAGCCTCGAAGGCACATTCCATATTGTGTCACATGCCATATGGTACAAATGAAAAGTATGAGATGGCCCCTGCCTTGAGGGAGACTTTGCTGAGAAGCTAAGACCACCCCGTCACTCTGTTACATGCTGGATCTCAAGAGGCACAGGCTCGAAGTGAAATCAGAGTTCTGAGAAGGCAGGGACTGGTAGGCCCAGGGTAGCTCCTTACTCAGCAGATTGGGAAGAGACTACAGGGTACTGTCAGCCATGCTGGGATCCAGGTATCCCCAAACCCCAGGCTCCACCTACCACAGTACCCTGAGGGATAGAGAAGAATGACATGTGGAGATGTGAGAGGAGGACAAATGGCCATTTCGGGAAGCTACTTGGACAACCTCATGGCTTGCTTCAACTCAGGTCAAGTCCCACCCTCTCAATGAGGCCAACACTCACCATCTAAAACACTGACTAAATCATACAGCAACCTGCCCACCTCCAGACCACCTGAGAGCCTTCCAGTGCCCTTTACCCTGCTTGGTATTATTTCTTTTTCCATAGCCTGTATGATCTTATCACATACTGCGTCATTAATATTTACGATGGTTATTGTTCATTATCTGTCTTCCCCCTTGCCAATGTGTGAGCCCCATGAGCACAGGGGTCTTTGTTTTCTGTATGGATGTATCCCAAGTTCCTAGAATGCCTGGATTAGAGCAGGCACTTAATAAAACACTGGTTGAAGGAAGGAAGGAAGGAAGGAAGGAAGGAAGGAAGGAAGGAAGGAAAAGGGCAAACTTTTTTTTTTTAAGATTTTATTTGAGAGAGAGAGAAAGAGCAGAGAGAGAGCGCATAAGCTGGGGAGGCAGGGGGAACAGGGCAGAAGGATAGAGAGAAGCAGACTCCCCACTGAGAAGGGAACCCAACATGGGGCTCCATCCCAGGACTCTGAGATTACAACCTGAGCCAAAGGCAGACACTTAACCGACTGAGTCACCCAGTTGCCCTGAAAAGAGCAAACATTTTTTGAGCATCTACCATGCACCAAGACAGGCCAGCTACCAGAGAAATGGACAGTCTGTCCCAGGTAAAGCTTTTATAAATTTCATTTACACTGATGTTCAAATAACTGAGAAGACGGTATGGTCCTACTTTAGTCATTAAAAGGTGTTACAGGAAAGACTTTCTAAAGGTAGAATTTCAAGGACTTTGGTGGAAGGCAGGACAGGCTTTCTTCGGAATGGGAGGTCATCCCCTAATGCTCGATTTGCATTGTAGACTAGATGGCAGCCTGTGGCAGGAGAAAAGTGCAGGAGTTCAGAAGACCTCTGTTCTTAGGCTTTCGTCTCCCACTGACTCCCTGATCTGTGGTCTACTCCATAATCAAGACCAAGATCCTGAATGTCCCCACGTCTCCTCCTCTAATCTAGAAAATGAAGGTGAACAAAATAACCTGAGTTATTCCCAACAGCCAAGATGTGGGACCAACTTACATGTCCATGGACAGACGAGTGGATAAACAGAAGGTGGTACACACACAGGGATTATTATTTGTCCTTTAAAAAGAAGCAAATTTTGCCAAATGTGGACAGCATGGACGAATCTGGTACGTGAAATCATTATGCTGAGTGAAATACTCCAGACACAGAAGGACAAATACTGCATGTTTCCACTGGTATGAGGTCTCTAAAATAGTCCAACTCATAGAGACAGAGCAGAATGGTGGATGCCAGGGGCTAGGTGGGCCAAGGGAGGGATGGGAGATGCTGTTCCATGGGTATAGGGCTTCGATTATGCAAGAGGAATAATA
The DNA here is from genome assembly GCF_905146905.1 of Nyctereutes procyonoides. Classification (NCBI taxonomy): domain Eukaryota; kingdom Metazoa; phylum Chordata; class Mammalia; order Carnivora; family Canidae; genus Nyctereutes; species Nyctereutes procyonoides. The sequence goes on along the minus strand of NW_026575049.1, from coordinate 48,978,380 downwards.
AGTTCAGGAGATCTGCTATGCAACAATGTGCCTATACTATAGTTAACAACACTGTATTGTGTACTTAAAAACGTGTTAGGAGAGTAGATCTCATGTCACATGTTCTTGCCATAATTTAAAAAAAAAAAAAGATTAAGGGGAAGGGGACTCAGTGAATGAAAAATTTCCAGAGAGATGATTATTACTCTAGAAATAGCCCATTTTTAGGCACCCCTTTGGGCATCTCTTCCAGGCCACACATTTCAATATCAAACCCATACAAGTCATAGACCCATATAAGCCATAGAACTGATGGTCCTAAAATATTAGCTGAAAAAAAAGGCAGGCCATTCTTTTCGGCAAGTGGTCTCCATCCTTAAACCACAGGAGAGCACCATGTGTCAATCAATCACAGGCAAAGATCGTGTGTCCCACGGTTACATCATAGCCTGCTCCCCTGACAGTCATGGTAATAACCACCCTCGTCCCTAAAAGCACAGTGCTTTTATGGTAATCAACTGGCCCTAAAACCCACCTTCGTACCTGGCCCCAGACTTTTCCCAGCAACTACCTTTTGCCTAAGACTACTTACTGGTTCACAGGCACCCAAGCTTCTACTGTCTTCCACACTTGCATCTCCTACACCTCCAAATTTTCATTAACAGCCTCCATGTGTTATTTCACACTAGTGAGATTTGGTTTCCTTTTAGATAAATCTGGGAAATACCCTTTTCATAATCCACGAATGTTAAAATTTATTTTTAAAACAGTTTACAAATAATAGCTCAGTGTCTCCCGTGATATGCTGGACAGACACACAAAGTCGGTATCTTTTTTCTTTTTTTTTTTTTTAAGATTTTATTTATTTGAGAGAGAGAAAGAGATAGCAAGAGAGAGAGAATATGAGCAGGCAGAGAGAGGGGGGAGAGGAAGAAGCAGGCTCCCCCCTGAGCAGAGAGCCTGATATGGGGGCTCAATCCCAGAACCCTGAAATCATGACCTGAGTCGAAGGCTGACAGTTAACCAACTGAGCCACCCAATCACCCCATTTGATTTCCTTTTTTAATGAGAACTGTTTCTTGGAAGAAGTGTCTCCTAAGAGACAGAAAAGAAAGAAAAATTAAAGAGAAGAGAAGAGGAGAGGAGAGGAGAGGAGAGGAGAGGAGAGGAGAGGAGAGGAGAGGAGAGGAGAGGAGAGGAGAGAGAAGAGAAGAGAAGAGAAGAGAAGAGAAGAGAAGAGAAGAGAAGAGAAGAGAAGAGAAGGAAAAGAAAGAAAAGAAAAGAAAAGAAAGAAAAGAAAAGAAAAGAAAAGGAAAGAAAAGAAAAGAAAAAAGAAGGGGAACAGAAGGGAAGGGAACGGAAGCAAAGGGAAGCTGGTAGTGATGAAAGCCTTTGACAGTTAAAAATGTTACCCAAGTAAGAATTCAGGCTCAGTGTCCTCGGCAACATGACTGTTGTCTCGGTGCTGCTCTTCTGATGTGTGGTTTTTTTCATTTTTCTTCCTCTTTTTAAATGCAAGGTTAATGAGGGAACTCAAAAGCATCCATTCTTGTCAGTGCTGTTGAACAATGCCAAACATGCTCAAGGCCCAAAGAGCTCCTCCATAGTGATCTGTTTCTCTCATAAGACCCCAAATGGGTCTAGAACCCTGCCTCCCATTTGGTGGGCTCCTAAGCTGTTCCTCAGTCTGCTCCCCTTGGGATGAGGTGAAGGTACCAGTCTCTCCCTTGTAAAGGAGGACCAGAGCATCCCTCGGCCCCCACTCTGGTCTGCATCAGTCAGCATGCAGGCTAATCATTTGGATTGCTAGTGTCCCTTGGATTATTTTCTGCTCAAACTTGAAAAATAAGCCTCTATGGAGGATGAAGCCTCTGGCACAGCCCAGAACCTCTGGAACAGATGCAAAAACAGCTGTATTCTTGACAGATTCCTTCAATACCATGTAAAAATTCACATAAGTCAGAGGTCAGTGATCAGAGCATCATGGGGCCTAAGCGATACCCTCCAGGCTCCTGCTGTAGGGAAGAAAAGAGAATGAAAGGCAGAGACAGAGACAAATACAGTAGAGGCTGCAGGCAGCAGCCCCTCAGCTTGCTAGCATGTCTGCACTGGTATATCCTAGGCCATCCATTTGGGGAACATACTCTTTGATGATAAAGATGATGCAAATGACCCCTGCTTGAGTTTGGGGATGGGTTTCACAAAACCTTCCATCTGCTTTCTCTCTCTCCTGTTCAGTGTCTCATAAGCCAACATAAGAAGGGACAGCCTCTGCTGCCCTAACTGCCTAAACTAACCAGCCAAGGACCCCTGGTATCAGTGTGATCTCAGCCACTCTAAGTCCCCAGAATGAGGATTCTGAACCATGAAAAAGACCCCAAAGGAAGGAGCCCAGACTTGGAGTCATCATGGTGGCCATGGTCAGAATCCTATCTTCATACCAGAGAGGGAGGTCCCTGGTGGGACAGGGTAAAAGAGAGAGGGGTGGAAGTGGGGGAAGAAGTGAAAGCAGAGAGAAAAATCTAACTTGGGAATCTAACTCTAACTCTCTCTCAAATAAATCTAACTTCACTACAGTAGTAGTGAAGAGCCAGTGCTCTACAGTCAACTTGCATCTCAATTCAAATCTCTGCACCACTACCTGTTAACATCTGAATGGAACCGCATTACTCAACCTCTCTGACCTTAAAGAAGGCAGGCTAACAATACCTTCTCCGTATGGCTGTTGCAAGAAATTAAGTCCGTGATGCTTGACAAGGGCTTAGCAGGGGGCGTCAGTAAGTGGCAGTGTCATTAATTTCTGATACTAAAGAAAAGCATGAACTGGTGAAGAGAAACTTGGATGAGTCTCAGGCAATCTGGGTTCTCAGTTCCCCATTTTGAAAACAGAGAGGCTTATAATTATGGTTCCTTCCAGCTCATATATTCTAGAAGTCTGTGCCTGAGAGCTAAAGACTAAAATGTCATGTGGGTACTACAACTGTAGTATAAAATGGCACCCAGTTGCGCATTTGCCACCATCAAAGGAAGCTACATGCACAACAGGCTCCTATGAAGAGTGAGTGAGTGGGTTTGGGTGTGGGAGTGTTGGGGGAGGGGTGCTGGGGGGAAAGGGGTGGTTAACCACAACTGTCATTGCTTATATTGTTATTCTTTTGTTTGCTAGACAGGCTTCCAGAGAAGTTTCTGGCCACCCAGGTGCCAGGCAGGCAATTAATGTCTTATTTGAAGTTTCCCCTAAAATCAGGAGGAAGAGATTTCTCTTGATTCCCTGCCCTTTGAAGTCAAAACTGATCGTACCTTTAATTTAGAACGAATCGCTTCTCAGTCATCACCATAGTCTTGATGGGCTACAAAAGGCTTTTGGAAAGGATGTGAAGTCATACTTTTTAAAAAATACACTTACACAGAGAGGCACAGTGTTTACACAATACACAGCCTCCCTCAGCCTACTTTAGACCAACAGGGCGCTAGCTTCATCGGCGTCCTCCCTCGCTTTCCAGAGTTCTGGTACAGCGTGAAAATACATGCCCCAAGTGTGGGGCCAAGAGGCAGAGACCACCACGATGGCCAGGAAATAGAGTCGTCAGTGGCCCAAATGATAGCCAGCACATCTGGGCAGGATGACAGATGTTGCACAAAAGCTTAGTCAAATCCTCTAAGCTACCAGGAATGTCTTCCCTCCTGGTCCAAATCCTCTAATCCTTTAAGGCCGAGTTCAAATCCCTCTTCTTCTGGAAGCCTCCATTGATAATACTGCACCCTCACTGATGGTTCCCGCCAGAGATACCCACTCACACTTACTGCGGTGCACATTGGGCATACAGAACATTCTTTTGCTTATTTTCTCTCCTCAATAAACATCTCCTTCTCCTGAAAGGACATCCAGAGTGTAACTCCCTTATCACCTTGCATTTGGCTCACACTGAATAAACAGCTATGGCCTAAACAGGTAAGTAAACCATTGTCAGTGTACACATAATTTTCTTCTCAGGAGCAGACGGCTCCATTGGCCCACAAAGATGAACTCCCAGTCATACAGTATCAGTTTCACTTTGGGCGGAGAAGGGACTGGGCTGGCACACATCAGACATCCATCTTCACCTAGAAAAATCTGCTCAGTGAACGGTAGGTCTCCTAATAAGAACTCTCAGGCCAAATCTTAAGCTGAATAGAGCTTCCCTTACCCCTCAGCCACCCTACAAGGCCCTCTGTGAAGCACAAGACAATATCTTCAGAAGCCAAAGGCTCCCACCACATATCTGGTTCCTTAAAATAGCAAATATTTTGTCTCAGAAAAATATATCCTGAGAGTCAAAACTAAACAGTGGGGACCCTAGCGTGATGTTTAGAACCTAAAGTCAGGCAGTGGTCGCTAATGATTCTAGACCGTTTAAGCCACTCGAAAACAAGAACTAAAAGCAGGATCTCCTAAAAAGAATGCAAGAACGGGCCATGTCATCACAGCGTGAAGAAATTCAAAAGAACTTGTGTTGGAATGTTAAACTCAAAACCAGCGAGCTGTCTTGAGTAGCAGAAAACCCACAGTGGGCAGAAGGGAATGGTGAATCATGACCATCAACAGGGCAAGCTGGTTAGGAAAGACTTGCCAGTGAGCAGGAACAAGCTGCAGACACTTAACCCGGAGCCCAGGACCCCAGAAGCATAACTGTGCTGATAATTAATGCTTAAACCTCAGGCCTGGGGAAGATTCCTGGCCTCTCCTGCGGGCACCCTCTGAGCACTACCTTGGAAACACATGTGAACTCGGTCCTGGGCTCACGGCTCCACTCTTTCCCAGTTGCATATTTTAACAGGGAGGATTCACAGCATTTGCTCCCCAGAGGCTCCAGGGGTGAACTACCATATGTGTAAGCCATGTGGACTGAGTGCTCCAAGAGGGCAGGGCTGCTCTCCTGTCCATTGCCCAGTGAGGCAATGGGGAGTCGATGCTATTACCTCAGAGAGGGACCACACAATCATTCCCGGAGTGAAAGGAGAGTGTCCAATACGCCTTCCTTCCTCTTCCTACTTCCCAAGGGAGACCCACCAAGACCAACATCCCAAGTTCGGCACCCTCGTCTGCCCATGTTTACATCCTGCTGGCTCACCGCAGTGGTTCCCAAAGTGCAGTCTGGGGACTCCTAGAGGTCCCGGAGACCTTTTTAGTGGGTCTGCAAATAATTATTTTCATAATAATACTAATTCACTTTGTCTCTTTCACTTTCATGGTGTCAGGAGTGTACAGTAGAGTTTCCAGGGGCTACATGACTACGTGTGATCTGACAACAAACTGAATGCAGAAGGAGATAGAAGAATCCAGCTGACTTCTACTGTGCCAGCCATGAAAGAGACTTGTGAAACTATAAAACAATGCCGCACTTCTAACGTTTCTGTCTTGGAAAATGTAGCGATATTTCATAAAAACACGCTCTTATGTTAATGTGTAACAGAATTTATGTTCAGTTCATTCTTAAATGTCTTGGTTTTAATTTTGAGATGTGAAGTATTGATACGTATAGCCCACATAAACAAAAAGAAACCTCTCTGGAGTCTTCAATAATTTTAAAATATTTAAGTTTCAATAATTTAAATTTTGGTCCTGAAACCCAAAAGGCTGAGAACCACTAGGTCATAAAACAGAAAGATGCTCGCATCCCCCCATGTTTCTTAAGGAACTAACTTCTTAAGGAACTAACTCCGGACAGCTCGGCTCCTTTCTGCCCATCAGACCCTCCCCATCCTTCGGGGTCCTCTAAACCTTCCGCATCACCCAGCCCTCTGAAAATTCTACCCTTTCCATTCCCCTGATGACTAGGTTTTCTGTGCCACCTGGCATTTCATCGAAGGCCATCCTGTGACACCCACTGCACTATTTTCCTGGGTTATGTGACTCCTGTTGTGATTTCACTTTTCCCGTGGGTGTGTCCTGCTTCCCCAAGGCAATGTCAAACTGTGAAAATGGGTCCAAATCTCAGCTCTGCCTCTTAACTAGTGGGCTGACCTTGGGCAAGTTATAAAGCCTCAGTTTCCTTATTTCTAAAACACAGAGCGGACAGGCTCCTGTGAACCACAGGCAATCACTTGCTTTTGCAACATCGCCTAACCGGGGATTTTTCTGAGAACAAACTCCTGCAACAATCTTAAGCACCAAGCACAGTTCAGGCACGCCGGAGGCGGATCAGTCTTCCCAACTGCATGGCACGACAGCCAGAAGGGACCTTAACAGTCACCTGCACCTAGTAGGAGAGGGAATGGTGCGTGAGTCTGTACATAAGTTTGGGTCTCACCAGGGGACAGTACACTCTCCTGGGAGAACACTGGGGAATGAGCATGGGCAGAGGGCTCCTGGTTTTTAATGAGCAGGAATTACGGACCTTTAGGAGGTAGGGATACACCTAAGTCTTCACCCAACCAAGTGCCACAGATTTCTATCTCAGACATGAACTTGGCCACCTCCCTTTCCTGGTGCCTCATCAAGTACACAGCTTCATAAGCTCCTGGCTCATAGAAGTAGGCCCCCGACATCTCTCCCCAGCCATCCCTGGGGGCTCCAGGGTATCCTCCAATCCCTAGGAGGGATGTCAGCATCTCCAGCCTCTCAGGTGGTGGTTCTCTTACCAACTAATAGGTTGAAATGATAGAGCATCCGCATCACTTTATCTCAGCTCCCCAGAGGAGTGGGAAAGTGGCTGCTTCCAGCTTTAAGAGCTTATCTCTTTTACCTAGAGCACCTTCTCACAGTTCTTCCATCCCTCCTGCCTCTATCTCTCTCTCTCTGTCTTTCTCTCTCTCTCTCTCTCTCTGGCAGACAGCCCACAGCTCCATCAGAGAGAGACAGGAAGCAGCCAAGGAATGCTTTTTCTGTGTGAATGTGGATTCCACTACCTTGGACTGTGATCCCTGGGAAGGGAATCCAGCAAACAAGCCCTGTGTGTGAACTCAGGACAGGCAATCTGAATATTTTCATTGTTTTCTGGGAAGTCACAATTCTGTTTGATCTAGATTGCAAAGGAGGGAGAGAAAATTTTCTCCCAAGCCATATCCACATGCTACGTGCACTTAACAGCTACATATTAAACGTTGTGCATGCATGCCTCAGATGGACCACACCTTGGAAGATTTGTTAGATCAAATCCTGGCCCTATCTTTCAAAGGTGATCCACCATCAGCTCATCTACCCACTCACTCAGTACAAATTTCCCAAGTGCCCAGTGCCCACTGCTGCTTTTCCAAGAGTGAGAATGAGCTGGATAAAATGAAGATAGGAGGATGCCCAAACAGTCCTTCCCATGGTCCACAGGACACCCTGGGGATATGGGCTAACAGGCCTCCACTAATATCCCGCTTAAGAAAAAAACTTCAAAATAAGAAACATAGTTTGCCCTCTCAGAATAAAACTGTAAGAACACAATAATGAATCCTTGCAAAAACAAGCAAAGTCAATTATTTAGATGAGATCTCAGATTAAACACATTAACATAAACTCAAAAAAAATCAGAGGCTGAAATGGGATTGGAGCGGGGTGGGGTGAGGGAAACCAGCAAAGAGAGCCAAGGGGGAAGTCCCAAAACATACAATGACACTGCCCAGCTCAGCATTGCCCACAGGTGAGGGTATCCTACGGTGGGGACAGATGCATTGCGGCTTCTCTACCTATTGCTAATAAACCATTTTCCCAAACTTTAGACTGAAACCATAGTCTACAAATGTCCACAAATTTTAATAAATTTGGACAACATGGAATATTAACTCTCTAGGAGAATTATAACCCATATGAGCATATGAAAATTTCTGATAAGCTCGGAATAAAGAAACATGTTTCACTTTTTAACTCAATGTTTCCCAAACTCACTTGACCAGAGAACCCTTTCTTCATGGAATAACCGTTAATACCCCTCAGAACTAGTGTTCTTTAGAACCCCAGATTAAATTAGGCAATCACTGAAAACTCATTTTCCTATATCTGATTCCAGCACTAGAGTCAGGTCTTCTGCAGAGCCTGCTGCAGAGACAGAACAGAATGGCGAACTGACCCCACCCGAGATGGCGTAACACCCAATTCTCCTTGCAATTTGATAAAAACTGGAACCCTGACTTTATACATCAATTGCAAGCACCTGTTTATCATTAGCTCTCTCCAAAGAGCTGGAGCCCATCTCACATTTTTTTTAAGTTTCCTAAGTATTTTTTTTATGATTTTATTTATTTATTAATGAGAGACAGAGGGCAGCAGAGACACAGGCAGAGGGAGAAGTAGGCTCCATGCAGGGAGCCCGACGTGGAACTCGATCCCAGGACTCCAGGATCAGGCCTTGGGCTGACGGTGGCACTAAACCGCTGAACCACCGGGGCTGCCCCTGTCTCACATTCTAACCTAGTGGTTCTCAACTAGGGGCATTTTGCCCTCGGAGGGGATGTTCAGTAATGGCTGGAAACACGTTTAGTTGTCACAACTGGGAAGGAGAGGCTATTAGAGGCCAAAGAAGCTGCTAGACATCATATAATGCACAGGGCAGCCCCTGGCCACTGAGTTATCCAGCCCAAAATGCCAATAGGGCTGAGGGGGCTGAGGCTGGAAAACCTACAAACTCACGGTCTTGGTCTGTAAGGTTGAGAATCTTGGTAAATTCACCAAGACAATGAATGCCACTGGAGAAGGACTGTTGGATAGCCTCTGGCCTCTGCTGGGGACCCATTTTGGCCCACAGGTACAAAAAGAGCCTTTCTTTCAATGTCCCTGAGATAAAACCTGTGGCTGGGGCCTGGCTACAGTTTCACTCTCATTTGCTTAAAAACTAGTGATCGGCCTGTGGAAGTAGCCAGGCCAGTGGGTACTAGGTTCCTCGGCTGCCCCTTCCACTTAGGAGCCCCTATCACAGGGGTGGAAACCAAAGAGTTTGCCTGTCAGCCAAATACTACTTCAGTGGGCTGAATATTACCATCACCATCAATCACACAAACCACGAGGAAAGAGGGCTCAGCATTCTCTCCTGAAGTCAAGACAGATTAAAGAACTTAGAAGGAATACTTGACACTCCTTGGGACCTGCAGACACGCACAAAGCATGAGTTATACTTTGGTGGGGAGCCCAAAGTAGTTTTCCTTATGCAAGCAAAACTCTCCCAAATATGTATGAAACTGTGTTTACACACATGTGCCCATGTGTAGATAAAGAGAGGAAAAAAGACGGATGATGGCTAGGCACACAGATGACTGACTGAGTGATTACAAAGTGGCTTGTATCTAAGTGCTGCTCCTCAACTCTTAAGTCCAGCTCTCCTTCCTAGGACAGCTCCAGTAAGCTGGACACACAAACCATCTGCAAGCCAGAGAGGCTGCCCTCTGGAAGCAAATGAGAGGCTTAAGCTCTGTCTTCCTCGTGGCCACTAGTGTCACCCTCACACCCTTACTGGGGCCTAGCCTTGGCCGGACGCAGACACAGGGGGAGCCCCACGGTTCACTCCAGGACCTTGAACAGGTTGGGGCTGCTGGACTATCTCCATGGAATTAGCCCTGACCTTTGGAAGCTGGAGAAATGACCCTTCCCAAGGATTCGAGTTTTGCCTGGGCCCCTACGTAACCACTGAAGATGAGTAAGAGTGAAGTACAGAGAGAGAAAGCAGGGCAAGCAAGTGTTTGCAGGCTTCAAAAGGCATTTTCCAGGTTACAGACTCAAAACTGGATTTTTACAGGTGGCACTCAACTAAGATTGTGAGGTAGGGCACAGCTCTGGGAAGAGAGATCTTTGGGTCTCTGCCTAGGAGGGAGGGGCTCAGGGGCTCTCTGAGGCGACAGGCTCCAGGGACAAGGCGCATTAAAGAGCGGACAAGCACGGCTCTGTGGACTTCAAATTGCCTTCGGCTAACACTACTCAACCTGTCCCAAACCATTAGACCCCATCCTGACCCAAAAATAGGAGCAAGAGGAAATAACTGAGTCACTCTCAGAGAAAGGCAGTTTATGTGGTGAAGAGAGAGGGCAAGGAGGGAAAAAAATGAATTAGCACTCAAGAGATCCAAGTGGGAGAAACAAGACAGCCTGGGCCACATGGAGGAAAAATGCACGCCGCCCCCCTCCCACCGCCACCCCCAACACCATTATTCACTAGAAACCAGCGCGAGCACTTAGGTCAGCACGGAAAACATGGCACCGTGGGGGTGGCGGTATCCACACAGGCTCCAGGGCCAACAGACCTGGACTCAAGTCCTAGTTCCATCACTGAGAAGCTGACTGACCTTGGGCAAGGTAGTTCACTTCCCAAGAGGCAGCTTCCTGCTCCACAAGATGGTGACAACAATGTCTTTCTCCCTGGGTCGTGAGGCCCAGGGTGGTGCAAGCAAGACAGGAGGCTCTCAGAATCCACCTGTGCACAGGCCTTCCCTCCCCCACTTATTTATCCCCTTGCCACATGCAAACTTTATTTCTCTCTTTTTTTAAATTTTATTTATTTGACAGAGAGGGAGAGAGAGAGAGAGCACAAGCAGGAGGAGGGGCAGAGGGAGAGGGAGAAGCAGGCTCCCCACTGAGCAGAGGGCAAGACATGGGGCTCAATCCCAGGACCCTGGGATCAAGACCTGAGCTGAAGGCAGACACTTAACCTACGGAGCCACCCAGGCGCCCCTGCAAACTTTATTTCTGAAAGGGATTGAATTCCTTAGAATATACTAGTCTGTTTCTATGGAAACAGGAGACTGAGGATTGTAGGAAATTTCAGAAGAAGCCAGGTCTTTGGGAACAATGGCAGGATTCCCTTGCTTCTCAGAAGCTTCATGACAATGAGGGACAATGGATGGATGAATGCAGGAGGAGAGGGGTTTCCTCTGGGAGAGAGCTGAAACTGGTCAGAGAAAGGACCAATCAATATTTGTAAGGACTCTGACTTCCCCAAGGTTCCCAAAGTGGGCCACAGAATGTAAGATTCACTAGCACCTAATGAGGGTGTCAAGGGGCACTGGGTGTTGAGACGGTCGGAACGTACGGAAGAGAGAAGCTTCCCCAACTAAGAGCCTAAGCCTGGCCGAGGTCGTAAGACCAATACACTGGGGACAGTCCATGGCAAAAGAGGATGAAGGGCAGACCAGGGGCATCTGATGGTCACACACACACACACACACACACACACACACACACATGCACACCTTCATATAGTCAGTGCTCAAGAAATATTTGTTAAGTGAGTGAATGAGTTATACATTAAATTCACATCTTTGAGTCACTTGCCCTTGGAAGAGCTCTGAGAAGCCCAGTCTCATTTTCTGCCAGGGAACTATTCCAGCCTGTTCCAGGGAAAACAATAAAGCCTGTGGAGGGACCTGCAAATGCTGGAAACCCTGAGGCCAAGGGGTGAGCCGCCTCGTGGTTGTCTGCTCGGCCCAAACACCCAGACCGTGAGGCTGCAACCCACTTACTCACATATGTGACAGTCATTTTTTTTTAAAAGATTTATTTATTTATTTATTTATTTATTTATTTATTTATTTATTTATTTATTTATTTTAAACAGAGAGAGAGAGAGAGAGAGAGAGAGAGGCGCAGAGACACAGGAGGAGGGAGAAGCAGGCTCCATGCCAGGAGCCCAACGTGGGACTCGATCCCGGGACTCCAGGATCACGCCCTGGGCCAAAGGCAGGTGATAAACCACTGAGCCACCCAGGGATCCCCTATGTGACAGTTATTAATGCTCTCAGGCCAGTGGCCGGCGCCTCAGGTCTGCCTTGGTTCTGAGGAACAGAGAAATCAGACTGCAAGAACACCAAGAGGTTCCGGACGGGCTCAACAGGCTCAAGGCCCATCCCCTGACTCAGGAAAGGCATCCACTAAGTGGAATCATGATCCCCCCACCCATGCTCGTCCCCACACAATCTGTCCTCTGTGCACAGAAAGGACATCACCTCTTTCGCAGGCTAAGTGGTGCTAGGCCAAGAAAACTGTATACTAGGCCACGGCAAAATGAGGTAGGGAGAAAGGGAGGAAGGCAGAAAGACAGACTTCATGAGTTTTGCACACAGCTTGAGGTGTTTAATTTAAAGAGCCATCCTTTATTCTGAGTTCTGTCTAGCCTACTTTTTTCTGTTTTTTTATCCTGAGTGCACCAGGTGCTTGCCCACCTCAGGACCTTTGCACACACGGTCTCCTTTGCCTCAAATACTTCTCTCCCTTTCCACACCCAGCTCTTTCTCTCCCTCTGTCTCTCAGTTTAACTGTCCTTTCTGCAGACAGGCTTCTCCTGAACTTCCCACTGGAGGGGGCAAGCTCCCACTCCTCGCCTGGATCTTAGCCCCGTGTTTCTTCAGAACCCGGTTGATGATGTGCACCAATCTGTTGGCTTATTTCACGCCAATCCCCTCCCCCACTCCTCCCCTGAGAGCAGGGCCTGTGCCATTAAACAGCCACTCATGAGCACAGCTTTTGAGGCACACTAGCTCTCGATAAATGCTTATTCTATCATTGAATTAAAATACTCTTATTTATGAAATCATTACCAGAGTAAAGTATTCTTCAAATTCTTAAATGGAAACATTAAACTTAACTCTAGCTTGGTGCCTCCCCTTCTTGGGGGATGGTGGAAAGAGAAAATATTTTACGGTTTCAGGAAAGCAAAAGTTTGTAAACCAATGCTTTACAGAATAAAAGTCCCTTTGTGAATATTATGGGGGTCCCTCTATTAAAAAAAAACAGAGTTTTTTAGAGGTGCCTTAAACAGGTACCTATAAATGGACTGTCTACAAACCCAGATCTAGTTCCAGAGAGACTCGCTTTTTCGGAGATGTTTTACCTTCATTTGTCTTTCACCAAGAGTAGATACTAATATCACAGCTTCAGACTCTGCTGCCTTCCTCCTTTACCAAGTTCTGTATCAAGTAGGTTTAAATTTTTTTTAACGATTTTATTTATTTGCTTGAGGGAGAGAGGGAAGGAGCAGAGGAAGAGGGGGAGAGAAAGAATCTCAAGCAGATGCCACGCCAAGTGTGGATCCTGATGTGGGGCTTGGTCTCAGGACCTTAAGATCATGACCTGAGCCAAAATCAAGAGTAAGACACTTAACCGACTGAGCCACCCGGGTGCCCCAGGTTTAAATATTTCAACCCATAAACATTCGTGGGTTTCTAATTAAGTGCCAATGAACACTTTCTTCAAACGAAGAATGATTTTTGTTTGCATTAATAATCTCCCATTGTTTTCGTTGGTTTGGATGTTCATATACTGAGTTTTCTTACAGCAGGATTCACCTGTGCACTGGGTGGCTCCCTGTAGGCCTGACCTCCAGATTAGTAATGCAGGAGGAGGACGCATACTCATGCCACCCAGGACATAATGAGTCTGTACAGCTATCCATTTCTACCAGGCAGTGTACAACTATGTAGGACACAGAAAAACACACATTATCAGCCACCCCCAGGCTTGTGCTCTCCCATGGCTGTTCCCATCTGCCAAAGTGATTGGCTTGGAGTCCAAGGGCAAGATGTGCAAAACAATGATGCCCTCTGCACGTCTAAAGCTCCATTCCCAACACATTCTTCAATGAGCGTCCACTTCACCTTTTTCAAGATCCTTGGGATGAATGTAGATCTCTGACAGGTGGACAAACTGAGGCCCAAGGAGATGAACTTGCTTATTGAAGACAATGCTACAAGTCAGCTCCAGATAAGGATGAGGATAAATGCAGAAGCAGAAGAGCTTTGGAATCATGACGTGCATGGGAGATGTAAGGCAACGTGTTGTCACTCTCATCATTACTCATCCATTCAAAATCTTGGAGCATTTACCATGCACCACATGCGCTTCCAGGCTCAAGGAGGTAGATGTGGGGGTGAATACAAAAATAAGTGACACGCAGTCACTGCCCATCAAGGAAAAGGACATGTACTGCAGGAGCTGTCTCTTAAATAGATCAGTACCACAGAATGGAACCCCAGAGTCAAGGAGCTGGGAGCCCAAAGGTGGATAGCCTGACTCCATTTGCAGAACCGAAGACAAGGGGACATTTGAGCAAGAACTTGAGGAAGGGCTTCAACGGATAGAGAAAAAGCAGTAGGTCACTCCAGGCAGAGGGAACAGCATGCCCAGACCCCAGAGGTGTGACAGATCATGAAGGGACTGCAAAGGTCAGGGCCAGCTGTCCAAGGGCCTCATAGGCCTTGCCAAGGAGGAGAGACTTTCCTGGAGGCCACCAACAGAGCCATCGTGGAGCCATCGTGTTCCATCAAAGAAAGGAACAGCACAATCAGATTTGGGCATCCACAGGATAGGACGAGCAGTAAGTTGGTGAGAGGTTAACAAGAATACCTGGAAGCACAGAGACCAGTGAGAAGATACAACTGGTAAGGCAAGTGACAGTGGGGGCTGAGCAGAGGATCTGTCCCCATCACTTACCTTTCACCTGCAGAGCAAATGACCAGTATCGACCCCACCTCCTTTAAGGGCTATGTTAAAGTTATCAACAATACAGATAATAAGATAATAAACATATTAGCCAGCAAGCACTGAGCACTTGTGGACTCAATCATTTACTTAGCATTTGCTACACATCAGTCATTTCTCTAAGCACTTAACCAACACTAGGCCGTTTCATCCTTGTAACAATCCTCTGAACTTTTACTAACCCCACCATAGATGAAGAAATCAGGGCACAGAGAGGTGAAGTAATCTATACCAGGTCCCACAGGCAGGAAGTAATGGAGCTGTGATTTGCATCCAGTCAGTGTGGCCCTGAGTGCCCACTCCTACTCATGCCCATGGCCTCTTGCCTGGTCCAATATAGCACTGTGGCAAGAGCCTCCCAGCCACTGCTGGTGACTCCTGTCCTCACAATCATCCTATCAGGTGGGCATGTTTTATGATGGTTTTATAGATAAGGAAACCGAGACACAGTGAGGACAAGTATTTTGGCCACAGTTACACATCGAGTAAGCAGTGGAGTTGCCAACCGAACGTTCCCTGGTCTGTGTGGCCACCAAGTCTGTGCTCTTAACTGCTCTCCCCGTCTCCCTTCCTTTTCAAAGGATGAAAAATAAAGAGGGGGGCAGAGAGGGGCAGCAACCCAGAAGGAAGGCAGACCACTAAGAGCAGCGGGTGGGCACAGGGAACAGGTTTTTGCCTGGCTGGAGTGTCCTACCCAATGTCAAATAGCACCCCCATCCCCGCACCCCTGCTCAGCCTGGCAGACAAGGCAGGCCCTGTCAGCCAGGCAACAAAACACCCAAATCCCTTGGGGATGAGGGTCTGCAGGCTTCGGTGCTGGGAACAAGGGGTAGCGAACAATGGTGTCTCAGTCAGGCCCAGGCTTCGCTGATGGGTCCTGGCAAAAACAAGATGTCAGTTATCAACAGCTGTGAATCCTTGTGACGGCAGCTCCCCAGGCCCTGGGCACACTCAGCCATGATGGAGCTGCAATGTCTAGAGCCTTCTGCTGCCTCTCGGGACTGGGAGTCCTGGCCTGGGGCCTGGCTGTGGAATCATTCGTCTATAGACAGGCTTCACAAGGAGGAAAACATGCAGGAAATTTTACAGAAGAAAACAGAGCTAAAAAATAATTCCATCAGGGTTCAGCTGAGACCAGACCATCTAAGGCAATGATTCTGGAGCAGGAGGGCAAAACCTGCAGGAGGGCACATTAGAAATTCTGGGACGGGTGTGGGCCTGGAAGGAGCACTAAGGACAGGCTGCATATCACAGTGGTCAAGGGCTTCAGCTTTGAGGCCGGACTCCCCGGTTCAAATCCCAGCTTGACCATTTACTACCTGAGAGCTTTAGGGCAGGTTCTTTAATCTCTCCAGGCCTCTAGCTCCTCACCTGTCATATGAGGATAAGGATGGCACCTACCCCATCAGGTTGTTATAGGAATTCAATGAATAGGGATCCCTGGGTGGCGCAGCGGTTTGGTGCCTGCCTTTGGCCCAGGGCGCGATTCTGGAGACCCCGGATCGAATCCCACGTTGGGCTCCCGGTGCATGGAGCCTGCTTCTCCCTCTGCCTATGTCTCTGCCTCTCTCTCTCTGTCTCTGTGTGACTATCATAAAATAAATAAAAAATTAAAAAAAAAGGAATTCAACGAATTAATAGAGAGAGAGAGCTCTGAGAGTGCTGCCTAACACCGAGGCAGTGCTATATATGTATTTATCAAATAAGATAAATGGGCAGAGGGAAATGAGAGATGTCTCATATCTCAGGGTGTGAGATACCATAATATCCAGGATCATGGAGGCAGGTGCTAGGGATGAGATCTTTCTATTAGTCTTAAAAGAGTTTATATTTATTTTTAATTAATTAATTAATTTACTTATTTATTTATTTCAGGGGAGGGGCTGAAGGAAAGAGAATCTCAAGTAGACTCCCCACTAAGCAGGGAGCCTGACATGGGGCTTGCCTCCAGACCCTGAGATCATGACCTGAACCGAAATCAAGAGTTGGATGCTCAACCAATTGAGCCACCCAGGCACCTCTAAAAGAGTTTATATTTTTTTTAAAGTTGGAAGTTATTGATTTGGGTCACAGGGAAGGTGGAAGCACTAGTCAGCCACATGCTATAGCAGCTACAGACAGCAGAGCCAGGGCCTTGCGATCCAGGGTGGGGCAGGGTGGTCCAGGAGCACTGGAAACTCCTACTCTGCGGTCTGTACTAAAGCTTCCAAACTTCACATTCAGAAATATCTGAAAACATGTAGTCCCCACCCGACCCACTGAGCAGGAAAAGGATCATGCTGAGGGCCAGAGAAGGGCCTCATCCAAGGTCACATAGCTGGCTGGTGTGAGGAACAGAGCAACAGCCAAGAGCTGTTGGAGCTGAGGCATCTTCTGGTCCCACCCCAGGTAGGCTGGGAGCCCCCGGGGCACCCACCTAGGTCTCCGCCAGGTTGAAGCAGCTGCCATGCTGGCTCCAACCCAGTGTGCACTTGCCACCAAGCTCTGGCAGTCTCCAGAAGCCTCTGGCCTTATTTATTCTTTCAGAAGCAAGGATCGGGGGTCCTCACCTCCTACACTTTCCCACCCAGAAGTGGCCCCTGGCCAGGGCACTAGTCCAGAAGAAGCTGCTCAAGAAGTCCCAGCATCACTTGTTTCATGAAGACTGAGTCCATGTTCCTAACTCAAGCCAACAACAGTCCCTGAAACTGGTATATTAGGAAAACAGGCAAATCTCCAAAACTCAGTGGCTCAGTGCAATCCTAGTCCAACCTATGTGCTCCCATCCACACAGGAGGGCTCTCCTCCAAGCAAAGATTTGGAGACCCAGGCTCCTTCCTCCTTGTGACTCTGCCACCTTCAATCCATGGCCCCCAAGATACTACAATTGGCTACTTTAAGCTAACAGAGGGGAAGGCACATGGGGCATGATCCCCAGAGCTTTTTTTTAAAAAAAAAAAAAAAAGTTTTATTTACTTATTCATGAGACACACTGAGAGGGAGGCAGAGACATAGGCAGAGGGAGAAGCAGGCTCCCCAGAGGGAGCCTGATGCGGGACTCGATCCCGGACCCCAGGATCACCACCTGAGCCGAAGGCAGACGCTCAACCACTGAGCCACCCAGGTGCCCCTCCCCAGAGCTTTCTATGGGCTTCTCCCTTTCATCCACTTCCCGCTAGCCAGATTTAGCCACCTGGCCACACCTGGCCCTCTGGGAAGCTGAGAGGTGCAGTCCTGCTGTTCGCCCGGAAGCAGGAACGGCTTCAGTGGACACACAGGCCACCTGCTCCAATCCACCTACGGTTCTGCCGTGTGGCGCTTAGTGGTCCCGCGCTGGAGCTCCAGCTAAAAGCAGCGACCTGCTCTGGCCAGGTGACTTTAAAGGCAATCTAATGACCCTCCATGTCTAGGCTGTGACACTCGGGGAGGAGTGCCAGGGACAGACTGGACTAGACCGGGAGCTCCCTGAGGGCAAGGAGTGTGCAGGGCTCCCTGGCGCCCCCAGCACCCCCAGCACCCACTGCACACGGCCGGCGGCCTCGGAGGCCCGCGGGTCACTGACCGGGGAGGAGAGGGGCTGTGGCGCAGGGGAGCCCAGCGGCGGCCGTGACACAGGGACACCGCGGCATGACTCACTGGAGCCTGTCGCCTGGGATCCCCGGGGCCCGTAAACGGGGGGCAGGAGCCGCGAGGAGGAGGGAACAGCCAGAGTCGTCCTACAGCTCCCACGCCAGGGGCCGACTGTCAGCCTGTCTGTGTGGGCAGGAAGCAGGAGCCGTTTCCATTTGATGTCATCTTCATCACGAATCCTGTCCCACAGACAGGAGAAGTCGCAGGATAAACGCCCTCCCTCCCGCGCCGAAGTCTCAACACCAGGAGCCCCCCAAAAATGGCCATGGGAACCCTGGTGACTTCAGGGGACAGAGGAAGGCTCCCGGGAAGGGGCCTGTGGGGGAGAACAAGAAGCAAGGACTCCTACTGGTTTGCTTTGTGACCTTGAGCGAGTGACAGATTCTGCATCTCTAGTCTCTCCCCGTCTTCAATAGAGATAATAAAAGCTGTTCTGAAGTTAGAAGGAGATAATCAATGTTTAAATGGCTCTGGAAAGTACAACACTTCACATGGGACCGGAAGGTGTTATTAGCCACTCATCCCTCCCGCCTCTCCAGCAAATTCGGATGATTGATAACCATTACAATCCTGGCTAGGGATCTGTCTTGACCGGAGTGGAAGGAAGCAGGGTGGTGGCCTCCACATGTAGGAGATGAGTACTGAGGCACAGACCTGGGCCAGACACAGGCCGGGTATGTTCTGGGACACGTGCTCTAACCAAGGAATATCTGCAAGTGAAACAAGGAACTGTGACCCACAAGGGGCTTCCACCTCATTCACTGGAAGCTGGCTCCTGCAGACTCAGATGTGGTATCTGTCACAAGTTTGAGGAATACAGTTTAAAAAAAAAAAAATCACAGAATTCTACAGTTGGCCAGGACCCGGTCCTTGGGGGAAACGATCTAGTTCCTAAGTAAAAGTGGAAAACCAACTCAGTTTCCCACTGATCTGTGAAAAGCAAAACAGGTTCATGTCCATCATCACCTACTCGGTTCAGGACCCTCAACATATCACTTATCCACCCTGTACCCCAGCATCCTCCTCCTCAGAGAACTACTGAAGGGGCACGGACTTTGGTAACTAAAAGATACAGTTCAAACGAAAGGTACTTCTTGCTCTCAACGATCAAGTTTCTTACCCATGAATCACCTGCAGTGTTCTCAGGTTCTCTCACACACAGAAGACAGGGGTTCCCATTTTCCTTCTGCTGGAATTTAATTCACTGTGGTGGGGCCAACGTGCCCTGCAGCCAACACAAAATTCTACCTTGGGATAAGCAGGAGAGAAGATGGTGCCGGAACCAGGCAGCAGAGATTGTGACACCTGCAAACCATTAATTCAAAGCAGAAGCAAGAGCAAAGATCATTCTGGATTCCAGTCTGACTCCTGCAAGGTTTCCAAATACCTTTGCAGACTGTTTGGCAGCTCCTGCTTCAAGTCCCACTGACCTGACAGAAACGCAGGACGAGGCCTGAAACAGGGCAGGCGGGATTCAGGGAAGAGAAGGGAAAGACAGGAATGATGAGAAACAGGGCACTTTCTGAGCCCCCTTTTCTCATTACCGTTACTGTGCATTTGTTCCTCTGCTGAAAGCGGGAAAAAGTTTTCCATTGAGAGTCTAGGGCAATTCCATGTAATCCTTCACCCCACTGCCTCCTTTTCTTGCCAACGACCTTAGCAGCTGTGAAGCACTATCCTTCCCGTCAGCACTGAGGCACCTCTACCCCAGCATCAACTCAGAATCCGCCCGCTTTGGCTCCTTCTCCTCCCACCCCACCCCTAAGCTGTCACCTGGACAGGTTTCTATTCAGATGAAATATTTGATAGAAATAGTTTCTAGACCGAAAACGATGGAAAAATTTGAGGAGGACCAGAGACCCCCTTGATCTGCTAGAATGACCTGGGGACAGAGAGAACAGATGAGAGGAAGCCAGGGACCGAGGGCCAAAGCATACATCTAACTTGACACAGCTGAGTGTTATAAAAGCCCTGCTCAGCACCGAGTCTGAGAACCATTTTCAAAAAGCTCCCCAGTCCCACCAGCCACTGCACTGGACAAACTCATTATCCTCAGCTCCAAGGCAAGACAGAAGCTTAATCAGGTCAGCAGCATTTGATCTGAAAATAAGTACCTTCTTTTGACACTCCACGGATTATAGGAATTACGCTGGGTAAAGCCACCTATACCACCATCATGTCAAAGGATATTCAGGGATATTCAGCTGAGAGGAATAATTACATAGTCAAATGCTATCAAACCCACAAAACAAAAGCAAGCCCACCCATCACTACAGAAGCCAAAGCCTTGAGGTTGATATGACAGTGGAAAAAAACAGCCAATTCCTAAGCTTTGTCCTGCCTCCCTTCTTCTGTGGAGCCTATAACTTATACCAGGGGAGGGCAGGGGATGGTATGGCTGGGGCTCCACCCGGCCTCCTCTGATGGGTACATATGCCGTGGTTTGGAGTCAACTCCATGTTTTCTGAAAAGCCATTGCTTCCAGCTAAAATTTTCCACTCTTGGACTTGACCCAAAGGTGAGTTTATTTTGGAAAGTCTGGGCCAAATTTTTCTGCAACTAGAGCTTTAAGCAGGTGAAATCAAGGTTGCTGCTTCCCCTCACATGAAATTATGTCCTAAGAGCACAACAATAGTTCAGGACCCTTGGGTTCCATGGGGCCCATCCCCACAGATCCAGGGTATCTGCATGAAACATGGTAAGAAAAGTAATGCTTCCAAAAATAATATTGAGTGAGGAACTCAAATTTAATTTTGATATATACTAATAGTGATGATAGGGATTTAAAGGCAGTCGTCAGCTTCAGACTGCTCAAAATACTTGGCCCCAACCTCTCACCTGTGCCATGTAGCCACCATGGCAATAGGAGGGGATGGACCTTCCATGCTCTCATCTGATATATGGTAAATGGGAGCAAAGGAAAGGCCAAGGAGGCCTTAAGTTCACATTATGTGATTTTTGGCAAGGTCAAGACCACCCTGATCTTGACCTTGCCAACTGGTCTTGACTACTGGTCTTCTTAGGTCAAATTTTATAGTCTTTAATAAAAAGCATAGGAGTTACAACAGAATCTTAAAACATGGCACTGATCTATGTTATCCAAGCTTCTTAAAATGTTATCTTATTTGCTATCGCAGAGATTATTTATTTATTTATTCATGAGAGACACAGAGAGAGCGAAGCAGAGATACAGGCAGAGGGAGAAGCAGGCACCCCTCAGGGAGCCCGATGTGGGACTTGATCCCTGAACTCCAGGATCAGGCCCTGAGCCGAAAGCAGAGCTTAACCACTGAGCCATCCAGGCATCCCTGCTATCGCTACAAATTCCAGGGATGAGGAAGACACTGGCATTTACCGAGCATCCACACATACCAGATGCCACAGCAGGCATTGCACTCTCACAAAACTGCCACAAAACTGCTCTGGTGATGTCCTTTCTTCAGAGAAGGGAGGTGAGAGACCCAGATAGTGATTGGCAGGGTGAGGACTGGGGATCAAGTGGGTCTGCTGGCAGACTGCCATGCTCAGGAAAACCCAAGGACCTCAGGTCACATTTTATACAGGGAGGTCACTTTAGGATTTGCAAACAAAAGGCAAAACTGAAGGCTTACCTCTCCTTTCTCATCCCTCTCCAACAGCCCCATCTCTGAAAAGGGAAGGACATTGTCCAAAGGTATGGAATATTCAGAGGATGGAACAAAGAATCTACAAACCAGAAAACCAACCCCTACATAATAAGCCAAGAATGACCTTCAGAGATACTGCACTGAAGAGGCAGGTATAGATTTTTTCCCCTTATATTTAATCCTAAAAACAATGAAAGAAATTTAGTGGAGGTAAAATGCTAAATACCTCAAACACTCCACACATGCTCCCTGCCATGACTTCCTGGACGTGTTCTATGCAGGTATGTATCACCCATGGGTCTCTGGGCCTATACCAAGTAAATGCTCAATGAATGGTGGATTGTTGGATGGAAAGATAGATAGATGGATGGACAGACAAAATAATATGTTTTCAGTAATAATGCCTCCCAATCTAGATGGAATTCAAATCTGCACTATCCTAATCATTTCCTATTTGGAGACATATTTGTCATTTTAATACTTGTAATATAAAACAAGCTATTTGAGCTTTATCTTCTGTGAGCATATGTATGAAAGAATACAAATGTTTTGTTGCGAGTGAACAGACTGCATAGTTGAAGACAGTTTTCCCCAAAAATGTGACAGAAGCCCAATTATTGTCTTTTTAAAAACAAAGCAAAATAAATGTTCCAGGAAAGAATTTTTACAAGAACAAGTGGAGCTTTCTACTTAGGACAATAAATGAAAACCCAAAGAGGAATCTGTTCTATGAATGGATGGCTTTTGTCTGTCCTTCAAGTAGAAGCTACTCTGGAGATTCCAAATAAAATCCCTCTACCCTCCAGGAGCTTATCATCGAGTTGTGTATTTCTGGGTTAGAGAATAAAACTTAGGCTGAAAGGACACAGCACCGTGGTCTCTACTCGGTGGAGTGGGTACCTGACAGTCACCATGAATACAAAAATAGTCACATAGAAGCTGAGACCCAACACATCCCACCTTTATTAGGGGCAGCTAAATTGTAAGATCTGTAGTTAAAAATAAGGACAAATTTCCTTTAAAAAAATTTTTTAAGCAAAAAATAAAAGTCCCTTTCTCAGTGTAACATTTTTGAACAGTTCCTCTGAGGGTATTGTCCAAGGGGTGATGAGGACAGGGAATGAGACAGAAGAGGCATACTTTGCCCTGCCTTCAACAAGAGGAGCTCCTTAGATTTACTTTATGTGCTAGGGTTCCCCTAGAACTTTCTTTAGAAAAAGAAAAGAGGAGGGGATTTCCTACTACCAAAAAATATGAATAATTTGGATACCACTGTCATAGAACATTGGCTAAAGCTCATTCAAGTCCAGATACTTTAAACAATCAAGATGCAGAAACAACCTATGTACCTGTCAAAGGACATGGATTTTTAAATGTATATAGACAGGTAATACTACTCAGACATAAAAAAGAAGGAAATCCTGCGACTTGTAATGACATGGATGAACCTGGCAAAGTTATGCTAAGTGCAATAAGCCAGACAAAGACAAATCCTGTACCATCTCACTCATATGTGGAATCTAAGAAAGTCCAACTCGTAAGTGAAGAGAGTAGAGCCATGGCTACCAGGGTCATGGGGGAAATGGGAATATGTTGGTCAAAGGGTACAAACTTCCAATAATAATATGAATGAGTTCTGGGAATCTAACATACAGCATGGTGATTACAGTTAATATTGTACTTGATATTTGCCAAGAGAGTGGATCTTGAGTGTTCTCATTGGGAAAAAAGAAAAAGAAAAAGCAGTGAACATGAGCATGTGAAGTGATGGGTGTGTTTATGACCTTGATTGTGGAAATCATTTCACAATCAATTCACCATGATCACAAAGTCTACACATATTAAATCACTACATCACACACCTTAAAAAAAATCACATTGTGCAGTTCAATATCTGTATTTCTCATCAACTGTACCTCGACAGAGCTGGAAAAAAAAAAGCAGAGAGGAAAAAGATGAACTAGATCCCAGATATCAGCCTTCAGGAGATATGAATCCCACAGCTCAAAATAAACACTTCCAAAAACTGCCTGGACCACTCACAGATGCTATCTCATGTGATCGCCACTAAAGAATTGCCTAGAGTGGCAGGCGGTATAGCTCGTTCTAACAGATGAGGAAACTGACACTGAGAAAAGGCAAAGAATTTGTCCAACAGCTGGGACTGGAGCCCCAGGCCATCCGACAGCAAAGCCTCCTCATCACCAAAGCATCCTCAGCAGCTACTAAACCAGCTTGATCTCTGCTTTCTTGTTTTAGTGTGTAACTCCCCATTTCAGATTTATTCTTTGATTGTTTCTGTTTTAAGATTTATTTGTTTGTTTGTTTGTCTGTTTATTTGAGAGACAGAGAGAAAGCACACAGGTGAACAGGGGGAGGGGTACAGGGAGAGGGAGAATTTTAAGCAGACTCTGCACTGAGCTCCGCCAATGCAGGACTCAATCTCATGACCCTGAGATCACGACCAAAGCTGAAATCAAGAGTCAGATGCTTAACCAACTGTGTCACTCAGGCGCCTCTGGTTTACTCTTTGTATATGGTTTCTGGTTTTGTATCTGCTAGGTGATTCCTAAATTTCAGTTATGAAGAGAGAAAGGAAGGAAATAATCTAGACTCATCAGTGTCTCTGAGAATCCAGATGTTTTCTAAAACACCAATGTAAAGGGTGTTTTACATTGTTTATGAGCCTGGAATTTAAGTGGGAATGGAAAGTAGCTTGGGCCAATAGGAAAAATTCTGCTTTCACCTGGTGCCATACCTAGGTTAACCCTGTGAGTGAGCAAGACTTGCTCTCTTCACTGCCTTAGTCCTTCTGGAATGCCCTCTTCTGTACCTCACACCTTTACTGCCCTGGTAGGCTCTGCGTGCTCCCCTCTCTAGATAAAAACTGCTCCCTAAAAATGATCTGGGATCAGTCATTTACCTGTTAGTGAATCTGTAGGTGACTATGACCCACCTCCCAGTGCACCTGCATTTTATTTTTTTTTAAAGATTTAGTTATTTAGTTATTAGTGAGAAAGATAAAGAGAGAGTGTGGTGGGAAGAGGCAGGGGGAGAGAGACAGAAACTTAAGCAGACTCCATGCTGAGCATGGAGCCTAATGTGGGGTGTGGAGCCTGACGCGAGGCTCGATCTCATGACCTTAGGATCATGATGAGAGCCAAAACCAAGAGTTGGATGCTTAACCCACTGAGCCACCCAGGCCCCCCTGCACCTGCACTTTAAAACTGTCCTCTGATAAGGGGCTGATGGTCTCATCACAGGGGGACTGATGGCAGCATTTTTTTTTTTTTAGCACTATGGCATAAGCAATTCTCTAGGGTGGCTACTCATGTTATATACACATTAGGCAGCCCAATTTAACCTTTGAATACTTCCAGTTTTTCCAAAAACAAAAACAGTACACACACACACACACACACACACACACACCCCTCAAAAACCAAAATGGCATCTGCCCCTGTTTTCTACCCAATAAGCTAACAATAGTCACTATTCACTGAGCACCCATTATGTTTGAAGCTTTGTTCTAGGTGTAAATGTATTGTCTTTAATCAAACACGACCCTTTGTTTTCCTTCCTTCCTCACTATATTGGGATCCTCAGGGCTGTCATAACAACCACAAATGGGGTGGCTTAAAACAACTGAAATGTGTTCTTTTGCAGCTCCAGAGGCTAGGAGTGTGAAATCAAGGTGTGGGCAGTGCTGTGCTCCCTCCAAAGCCTCTAAAAGAGGATCCTTCCTCGCCTCTTCCAGCTTCGGGCAGCCCCAGGTGTTCCCTGGCTTTTGGCAGCATAACTGCAATTCCCGCCTCCATCCTCATGTAACTTTCTTCTCCCTGTGTGTCTGTCTTTGAGTCCAAATTTCCCCTTTTTATAAGGACACCAATCACACCAGATTGGTGCCCACCCTAATGATCTCAGTATAAATCGATGACATCTGCAAAGATCTTACTTCTAAATAATAAGGTCACGGTCTGAGACTCTGGGAATTAGGACTTCCACACAGTGGACTTAAGTGGACTTAAGTGGGGGAGGCGGGGACATAATTCAACTTGTAACAGCCACCTATGAGATGACCTCAAGGTCCCACAAGGTCCTGGCCAAAGCAAAGTTCACTTTCATTTCCTCAATTGTTCTCAGTCTAGCAGAAGCACAGGCTCGAATATGTGGAAGAAATGTCTCCCATTGAAGTTGACAGTGCAACGCTCCTTCCATTCCCTCTGCTTCAGGCCTCTTCTCTCCCTTCTTTACCCAACTACACCTCTTCCTCCTTTACATTGTGGCTCATGCATCCCGCCCCAAGGACCGTTCCCTGAGGTCCCAGACCATGTCAACCCATTTTGGGCTCTCTGCACACAATCTCTGTCTCCCTCGCTGCCCTCATCAATGTTGAAATTTTCCATTTGTTTCAGGATTGTTTGACAGATGTCTCTCTCTGCCACCAGCCTGAGAGCCCCCAGATGGTGAAGCCCCTCTCTGCTTTGCCCACAGCTATGTTCCCCCCAACTCTTAGCACAGCCCCTGGCTCTCAAGGAGGGGCTCAGAGCTTTGTCCTCTGCTCCCTGGAAAGAAAACTCAGGTAACCATTTTATGCTCAGTCCCAAGCATTCTGGTTAGCTAAGTACAGTCATTAACCTGGGAACCCATACCTTCCACCTTCCTAGGTTGGGCCCAGCCACTGCCTGCCCTCTACAGCCCAGCCTGTGGCTGGCAACTCAGAACCAGAGAGCCATCACCCAGTGCTCCGCACTAAATTCCCCCTGCATCCAGCCCTCATCAGTGTGTGAAACAAGTGTCTTACCTCCCACCAGACACAAGAGGCAACATTCGCACTAGAGCTTTCCAGGGTCCTAAGAGGTGTTTTCATTTCACCACCCCCCCAACAGCTGGCAGCACCAACACAGCCACCTTGCAGCCACTATGTTCTGAGGAGTCAATTTCATACTATTAACACCTTACTGAACCCTGGAGACCACACCAACTCTGCTTCTGAAATCTTTAGGCCCACAAAAAACAGGGCAAGCTTCTTTGGGATCAGCTTTAAACAGTCACTGCCGCTAAAGCAAGTTTGGTTTGTGTATAGTTAAGGACAGCAGAGTCACATCTAGAGTGACCCAGCATGGGGACTGGCCCCTTACCCCCAACCAGCAGCCCCTCCAACCAACGGGCTCTGGGTGGCGCCACCAAGGAAGGCCATCTGGACACTCCTTCACCTGGAAACTCATGATAAGTCACTCACCTCCTCATCTAGTTGACCCTTACTGAGTTCTCATAGTGGCAATGGAACAATCTTAGACATTGGAATCGATAAAGCAGGAAGAAAGAGGCCTATCTCATTCCTACAGTCCAGCCTCTTAACTCTGGAGAGACACAGACAAGAAATCAAATGAGAAGGCAGTGGGGTAAATGCCCCAGCAGAGGTAAGTACAAACGGGCTGCCGGGGTGGGGATGCAGGGGTGACATCTCTGGGGAGTGGCTGAAGCCTCTCCTCTGCCTGTGAAGGCTGTAGGTGGAGGTCTGAGGCAGAGCTTCCAAGGAGAGGAAAAAAAAATATGCTATGGAACAGCAAACCACACCATTTGCCCATGGTGTAGGGTGTCCAGTAAAAATAGAAATTGATGATGAAGCTAAAGAGATAAAACCAGGGGCCAGTTTTGTAATGAGCCAATAAGGCATCATTTGTTACTGCTCCCTTGGTGGTATGTAAGTTTTGCCTCATACTAATGGTGAATTTTAAGGTCCTGGATGTGAATTCTCTCAAAAGCGGTGCAAGCACATATGCATCCCTATGTAGTGCCTGTTCTGTTCACCTCGACACACATGCCAGACCCTAAGAAACCACTCGCATCCACGCGCCTGCCCCTGGGCACCACTGGGGCTCTCTCAGATTGGCTGCTTTTCCAGATGAGTTCCTAGGATCCATGCATTCTCCATCAAGCCCAGATTACAAGAATTTGGATTTGAAAAACTGAATCTCATCCTCATTTCCGGCTTACGTTGCTGACCTCTCTCCCCTCTTCTTCCTCTCCTCTTCCTTTCTCTCTTCCTTTATATTTTTTTTTCTGTGCTCACTGCTGTTTGCAACAGCTGCAGAACTTCACATATCTGGGAAGTCCATTAACTTGTTGTTTACTGAGCTCCACATCATTAGCAGAGATGCTGAGCAAAAGCAAGCCTGTCACCCCCACTCTGCCCTCTCAGGGAGCCAGGCCCCAGGCCCTCCTGTAACTGGGGACACTCCCTCCAAACTGCCGTCCATTTTACTCCCCCAGCTGGAGATTTATGTTTTCTATCCAGCCAGATTGCATTAACTTTACTACAATAAGAATCTAAATACGATTTGGGATTCTGGTAGGAAAAGATTCCATCAAATTCACCTACCAGTGATCTGGACAGTTTAACGTAATATCTATATAGTAGGTAATCATACACAAAATTCTCTTTTAACCACTGGTCCAGAAGCTTGCCCACAAAATGCGTGCAGGCTGCCAGACATGCAGCCAAACGTTGCATTTGCATGTGGCACCCAACAGAGCATATGTGGAAGATAAAGCCAGCACAGACTGATATCTGCTCTAATCGTAGCTGCCTGGAAATGGAAAATAAGCCTATGAGGTGACACAGGCTCCGCAGCTCTTTGGAACCTGGTCTCTTTCTTCTGTCAGAAGGCTGTACTCCACTCACTCTGGCTGAGAATAAAGTGCTCCAAGAGTTGACATGTTCTTGATTCCTTTCCATGCAGAAAACAAATACAAACACAATTAAAGACCCTGGGAACAAAGGCTACCCACCTGCAGGAATATCTGGGTGCTGGCTCATCTGAAAAAGCTTGCCAGGAATTGGGTGGTCAGTTGAGCTGTTCTGACCATTCAGTACAGACCCCCAAAGTGAGGGTGGGGCTCTGAATCAGGAGTCTACTTCAGTCAGCTCCTGGGAATGGAGGTAGGTTAGGGCCTCCGGCCTCCAGGTGATGCTAGCCCCTGTAGGAGGCCATCTGAGGTGTGAGGTAACCAGGTCTAGAGTGAAAAAGAGGGGCTGGATATGGTGCCAATCAGTGCACACCAAGTTAAGAGCAGAAGCCTAGTCTATGTCGGCCCCTCACTTCTGTGCTTTGTTGGAAGGTTCTGCTTGCTGTTTCTACTCTGATTTTGTTTTAGTTTATATTTGACAGTAAAAGTCCATATCTGTCCTGGCTAAATGAAGAAGAAAATGGATTTTCACCCATATTTTGGCCAAGACTAATAAAGAATCAGAGCACCTTTAGGGGGCACAAAGACAATAACGTCAGCCAGACCAGTTCTCTAGAGCTCCAAAATAAAATCCTTCAGGATCAGAGCCAAGCAGAATGTAGGCAGCCAGGAGGATAGGATAAGGCCAGAAGGGAGTACTCCCTCCTCACCTCCCAGGCTCTCCCAGGCAGAGCACTGGCTTTGACATGAGAAATCACTTGTCAGCTACATCAGAGCATCATTTCATATGGAGGCATCTCTGAGTATTAGAGAAAAATCCACCTGTGATCTTGGGGATAATCCCCTGTGTCACCATGTGCATGAATGGAAGAGTGGCCATAAAAGGGTTTGCCTTCAGCTCTCCACCAAACATAGCCTTTTTTGGCAAGTACAGAAACCAAGGTAGACAGGAGGTCCAGAATAAAAAGGAAGGTGGGGTTTGGGGTCCCAGGAAGAGAAGAAGGGATCTGCGACTAGGGTGGTATGGTCACATGATCCGTCATGTGCCCAAGCAGTGTCCTGAGCAATCATCTCCTGGTCTTCACCTGCATCGTCAAAAGTACTAGAGCTTTTGCTTTTTCAAGCTCCGTGATGGGCCTAGAAATCTAACAAAAAGCCTGATGCTGGAACAAAAGGTCACATGGTGTCCAGATTTCACTGTGCGGAACAATCTCTTTCTGTGAGAAGATTCTAGCTGGGTGGAAGACTCAGGTACAGGTTCTCAGATCTCTGCTCACCCCCCACCATCTTGGCAGCTCCCTGTCAGGCCTTTGACTTATTCCAGGAAGGCCTCAATTTTTTCAAAGAAGATTAAAAGATGATGCCAGGTGGCACCTTTGCCTGCCATGTGGCAGCACGGATTCTCTCCCTAGGAGTCGCGAGAAGATGGAATGCAGTGGGAAGACAATGGCATACCCAAGATGTGAAACGGGGAAATCAGGAAGCCAACAGGAGAGCAAGGACACACAAAGCACCTCATGGGAAACTCAAAATGTAAGGGCAAGGAGGCCATGGGTGCGCTCTGCTACCTCTTGCCAAAACTCCCACCGGGATCTGGAACAAGGTGTGTCTCTGGTGGCCCCAGCAAATCTACTGTGAGCAGCTGTAGCTGATATTTAACAGGGCCCCAGAACGCCTTTTTCATAATTTAAAAAAAGTAATTATTTTAACCACTGATGTGTATAATAAACTCTTGTCAGCCTGACATTAAAATCTGTTCTTTTTCTCTGCTCTCCACCCGCTTCCCCACAAAGCCCTTGCTTCCCACAAGTATGGCACATGTTCCTTTATTGTTATTTTAGGATTTCTTCAAGGAGCTCTGTGATGGGCAGTTATTTCGTTAAGTGGCGGTGCATTTATCTAACACGCACACCATCTCCCTGCAGGAAAGGAAAGAAAGACTAGAAGGGAGTCAGCCTCTCAACCGCCAGCTGGGACTGTGTTCTCTTCCATGAGTGGTGATGGTTTCCGAAAACTCATTGTGGATATAGGGAAAATCTGAAGAGGAATGTTATCAAGGTCCTTAAAGGCTAAGGAGAAGAGACCAATGTCGAGGGTAAAAAAAAAAAAAAAAAAAAACCCAGGTTTTTCTTCCCAAGATGTTCAATAACCAAAAAAAAAAAAAAAAAAAGATGTTCAATAACCCACATTCTGCAGTTTGGAGGAATAAATCTAAGCTCCTGGGGGAAGTTTCCTGACAGAAAGAGGAAGAACTGTCATCCCTGTACGTGAGTTCCACAAGGGCAGGGAAGACAGCCAACGCATCTTGCATGAGGCGGTTAGCTCTTCACAGCCAAGCTGAAGCAGAAAGGAGAGGCGATCCTCTTCCCAAAACCCGGGCTTCCTCATGTGACGCCTTTTCTATAGTTTCCAGTAGCTCCCAGTCTCTCTCAGAAAGAAAAGAAAAAAAAAAGTCTACAGTCTTCAGCCTTATACTCAAAGCCCTCCACGGTCCAGATTCATCCTACTTGATCACAGCCCACTCCCAGATACAATCCCCTCTAGACTTGACCAGTCTTCTTGTCCCACCGATGGGCTCCATTGATGCCAACGTGTTAGCCATCAACCTGAGATGCTTCTACATTTCTTACCTATCTGTGTAAACCACCCATCATTCAAAGTCCTACTCCTACCTTCCATGAAGCCCTTCTCAACCACTCTAGCCAATACGGCCCTTGCCTTGCCTCTCCGAACCACAAAACTTGCATGCATGCATATTTCAGGGAACTGTGTTCTCCTCCACTAGTGTGGCATAGGCTCTAAGTCCCATGAAGGCAGGAAGCCCATCCCGCTTGTATGTATTAGCACTTAGCATGGAGCTGGACTGGCTGACGCCTTTAGTACCTAAGAAGTATGGTGAAGGGCTGTGGTCACATAGGCCAGGCTTCCTGAACCCAACCTCACTCTCCTACCTTATTCTCTAGATCTAGATCCAGTTCTCTAGAATTCAGATCCAGAGAATGAGGGGAAGAACAGAGTTGTTTCTCTGGATGGTGACAGAGGGAAAACAGTTATTATTTCCAGGTCACGCTCCTACAGCACTTTTGTTTCCCAGATGAGACATTTTACTTGGTATTAGTTCTTGGGTCACAGAAAGCCTATCTGGGATGTAAAAGTGATCCTTTAGTTTTGGAAACAGCCATAAAATGAAAAAGCTGGACAATCTATGGGAAAGCAACTAGAGCTGGGGTGGGAGCCTTCCGTGTCCATGACAGTAGGTTACAGCAGAGGTCAATAATCTCAAAGTTCTGTGTCCACCGGTCAACTAGTTCATTCTCCAGTCTTCAGGGAGGGCTGTGGACCCCACCATATGAGTGAGTCTCGTGGATTAAAAATCTCCATAAGACTCAGACTTCAGGCTCACTATATAATTCACTTATATTTTTCTCAAAATTCCCTTGAGAGTCTGTTAAACGTCTCTCCCTGCGATCGATCCACAGCCTGCCACCTATTCTAGAACTTGGCTCATTAAGCAATTATCCTCTCTTTTCTATCTTCCTAACTATTCCTTCTTTTGACTCTGCTTCCCCAGATAACCCCATCACCACCACCATCTAGCTTCTCCCTGCCAAGAAGTGACAACAGTCTACACTTCTCCCCTTTTCAAGAGTGACAGACTATGCTTTGCTGCCTTATTTCCACATCTCCTGCTCATCCCCTTAACCTCCTGCAATTGGGCTTCTGCTCCCAATCACTTCCTGGAGAGGGTTTTCTCGCAATCAGCCGCTCAGAACATCAAATGTCAGCCCTGACAGTCTCCTTATTTTTCATTCTCCTCAGTTCACTCAAAGCAGGACATGGCCCTGCTGGGTATACTGTCTCCACTCTCTCTCCTCACTACCTTTCCAGCCTACACGGTCCCCTATCCCTGTCCCTCTTCTGCGATCTTCTCAAGGTTTGGGCCCTGCTTCGCTTCCCGTGGCCTTTCAGGTCCACCCTCAGATCCACTTCACCTGCTCCCATGGTTCCAACTATCACACTGGCATCGCTGTCTCCAACCTGGACCCCTCCTCCAGAATGCCAATCCCAAGTTTCTAGTTCAGTGCTGAACTAGGTGTAGACCTGGACCTTTCCAGGTCATCTCAAACTTGACACACCAACAAGCAAACTATTACTTCCCTTTTAAATGTGACTTCCTCCCGAGCTCCCCCCCTGTCTAAAGGCATCACCATCCTCCCAGCCAACCCCACCAGAAGTCCTCTGGCCATCTCCCTCTACCCATGTATTGCCACCTTCCATCAGCTCCCCGCCACTACCCCTCTCCTCACGATCTCTCCCTGACTTCTCATCCCACCATTTCCGACTGTAGGCCCTCCTGAGCAGATCTCTCAACTAGTCTCCAGATCTCTAACCCTTCCCTCCTATTTCTACAAGAAGCATCCTTCTTCCCAGGTCTGAGCAAGTGGGCTTTCATAACTTCGCTCACACTCTGCTTGAGATGCCCTTCACTGCCCACTTCTCTATAACTAGAATCCACCCCTCCTTCAAGGACACACCAGGGAATAATCCACGGAGCCTTTATAACTTATCAATGTGCGTTTGGTGTTGGCTGGGGTATATGCATGTGTGTGTGTGCTCCTGTGTATATGTGTGTGTATGCACGTGTGTGCACGCGCATGTGTGTGTATGTCCTCCCCCAGACTCTTCCAGCTCAGCACTCAAGCCTCTTTTAGCACTGATTTCACCATCCTTTCCTATCAGCTTTCTCCACTGAATTGGAAACTTCCTGAGGACAGTTGGGATTATGGAGTAAAATGTGCTTCTGCAAAGCTGTGTCAAAGTCCTACATCTCTGTGAATGTGACCTTATTTGGAAATAGGGCCCTAGTGGATACAATCAAGTTAAGATGAGGTCATCAGGTTGGGCCCTAGTCCAGTGACTGGTTGTCCTTGTAAAGGAGAAGACAGTGTGAGGGAAGACAGCCACGTAAAGACAGAGCCGGAGCCTAGAGCTCTGCTGACACAAGCCAAGGAATGCCTGGGGCTACCAGAAGCTGGAAGAGACGGGGAAGGATTCCCCTACAGGTTTCAGAGGGAGTGTGGCCTTGCCAACACCTTAATCTGAGATTTGTAGTTTCCAGAACGTTGAGGGGATAAATTTTGCCGTGATTCTGTGCAACAGCCCTAGGAGATGAAGACCGATGGGAATGATGTCTTGATTCCTCTTTGTAGACCCTCGGGATCCACGGAATTCTGAAAACTCGTTAATTTCTTGGTGAAATCATGAACAAAAATGAACCATGCACACCAAGGGGCTTTTACCATGAGTGCAGATTTTAAAAAAAAATGTATCTTATATTGAAATGTATATTCATACTTAAACCATCATTTCCCAAGACAGGATTACTGATCTGTAATCACCAGAACCTCAGATGTGCGTTTTGTGTCCAGAAAGAGAAAGAGATGGGCTGAGTGTAAGCCACCTGTACCCTCTTCACCCAGCCTCCCCAGACCTCATGGAAACGTTGGCAAACCAGCTGGCCAGGCCTGCAGGTGTCCTCTGCAAAAAAGTGAGGCCTTCCTCTGTGCAAAGCCGTGACCTTGTACTCATTAGCACGGGCCCTGTTCCACTAAGCTAATGACTTCAAATAGCAGCCAGCAGAAATTAGATTCGCTAAAAGGGAGTGGGGAGAAGAGGCTGATAAAGACAGTATCTCTCTTCACATGCAAAAGTGAAGCAGAGCATAATTATCACAATGTCAGTGCTGACACCGAAATGCTTTCAATTCAACCAAGTGGACACTCAAACCAAATGCCTTTTAGGAACGAACAGGGCTGGGAGAAGGTGGCAAAGGGAGCCAGACAGTGAGTTGTCCTCTCTTTCCTTTCTTGAACAAACACTGAAAACCAGCACATCAGGGGCATTCCAGAAAAACCTCTGAATGGAAAGAGGGGAAACACTCTCCGAGCCTGTGTCACTCAGTCTGTCTGTTGCTACCAGCACAGTGGCCATAAATACTACGTGTGAGTCACAATGAAAATCTACAATCTCTCTGGAGACAGCAGAGCAGCAGCAGGTGCACCTAGCTCTGTTCCTGTGAGGAAACCAAGTCTTGGGGGTAGCAAAACTACTATCCCTGCCACAAAAATGCTAATGATCCATTCTTCCCTAAACAGGTTGGGCAGGAGAACTGTGTAGTCTGGGCACTGCCAGACACGGCTCATTGGTTTCCAGAGGCCCCTGCTCCCGGCCTGGTTCCAGCCTTTAGATGCTCAATCCTGAAAACTTGGTGCTGTCTATGTGTGTGATTTTAAATAAAATTCATATTAAGCCAGAAGGGAAAGAAGTCCCATAAAGTTCATGAGGACTACTTTGAGGCTTTTTGGTAAATAAGAAACATAAAATTCTTTGCCAAATAAACGTGCAGTGTCCCTGCTTTGCTGGTGCTTCGTCAGCCCCGGATTGTCAAGCGTGGACCATGCTGCTGCTCACTTGTTCCTCAATGGCAAGAGCCCTGGGCAGTCTACGATTGCCTGTCCTTCGCCCCCACTCCACACCCTCAAGAGTGTGTTTGTCTCATCACTTGATCACTAGACACACAAGGGAAATCACTCGTGCCCTCGCCTCCCTGATTCTCTTTTAACTCCTGCACTTCCGGTTTGCATATATGTGCTTAGCCCTCTGTTCAAGGGATTCTTCTGTAGCCCTACTTTTTTCTGACTTTTTTTTAAATGAAAAATCTCTAATATGTATCTATCATTTTATTATTTTTTGTAACTATCATTTTTAAAAGAATGTATTTATTTATTTATTTATTTGAGAAGGGAGCGAGCACAAGTGGGGAGGAGGGGCAGAGGAAGAGGGAGAGGGAGAGGCAGATTCCCCACTGAGCAGGCAGCCTCGATCCCAGGACCCTGGGATCATGACCTGAGACTGAGCCACCCAGGCACCCTTGTATCTATCATTTTCAAAGGCAGTTCAGTTTTTGTCTCAAATCTGATTAAGCCTTTTACCAGTGACCCAGCCATCAACAGGAACAGCAATTTTCAAGGGTACAAATGACAAGGCAAGAGGCCCAACCTTATGCTACTCCCATCTCCTGCCTCCAAAGACTTAAGGAATGGGGGGTTCATCGCTCACCTTCGTCAGCCCCACACGTGACTGCGGTCAAGGCCTGACAATGGGTGCACTTTTATCTCCCACGAGGAACAGCACATGTGATTTGTAACAACTATTTTTTTTTCTTGCTCAGACATCTTATTAACCAAGATGTTAAAGTCATAGAAATTCAGAGCTGCAGGGAACTAAAAGTCTATGAAAATAAAGTGACCATTCATCAAGACACTGGTTAAACTAATTATTGAACTGTGGATTACTACACTGTAGAGTCTTTCAGAAGAAGAAAGTAGATCAATATGAGCCCATCATAACAATTTCCAAAATTGTTAAGTAAAAGAAGAAGCAGGATGGTGTTAATGCCAATTATCTCGTTTGTTTTCAAAAGATATCTACATAATATGCCTACAGAATATTTCCAGAAGGATATACAAGGAACTGGTATAGTGGTTGCCTCTGGACAGGGCCCTGGAGGCCTGGGGTAAGAGGAAGGCTAACCTTTCACCATCTGCCTTTTTCCTTACGATGTGAACTCCTTACGATGTGTATATATTTAATCCTTTAAAAATATGATAAATAAACATATAAACACAAATAAGGCATAGATTACACATTTTCAATTTTCAGCAAAGAGACCTGAGATCATCTAATGCCCTCCTTTCCCCAGTGAGGAAACCACAGTTGAAAGAATGACTTGAGGCTGGGGGGAGGCTGGACCGCTGGTCCTTCCATTCTGTTCTTTCTACTCCTCCACAGTGTCTCCTTATTCATAGTCATGTTCTGGTTCCCTAAGGTTACCCGAAATTGACTTCTCAGTTAAACGAAGTGTCACTGTCATTCATTTCATTTACATTCCATGCTTAAAACAAAGAATCTGTGATCCAGATTTTCTTTTTAAATCAAATTCTATTCTCAATTTGCCACAAGAGCTGTGCTTAAATCACTCCCTTCATGAAAACCAAGGAAATGATCCCCCGGCTTTTTAGGTTTCTTTAACCCTGCTTTCCTTTTATGGGATTTGCTTTAAACAGAGCACACCTCTGCCCATTCCTGCCTGCAACATTCTGTTCATTTTCCCTCCTGCTCCTATGTTCTGGCCACACCAGTCCTAGCTGCTTTGAAACGTGAGCTCCCCAAAAAGGTCAACACTGATTCTCTTCTACCGTTGATGTGCGACTAATGAATTACGCCTCATACAGTCACTTCAGAAGCCTTCTGATATGACAGCCTCTTCAGCTAATACACTTGACACAGAGCCCAAGATTCCTTTGCTACAGGTACAATTTATAAAATTATCCTAACAAATAATTAGAGTACATTCTTCCAACCCAGATAGGAAGCTTTATTTGAAATCTTGTTGGCCAAGCCTTTTTTCTTGACTTAACCAATGCAAGCTGGAATGTTACATAAGTCAGGGAGATTCTAAATGCTTGGGCTCTTTCAAGAAACCCACAAAATCAACACAATCATTTGGTGGTTTCAGCTTTTGCCATTAACAAAGCCCAGACTGATGCTGTTTCTTATGCATAATGTATTCATCCAAGTTAAATTCTCTTCATTTTGCTAAATTGTAGCCACTGCTGTTTATAAACTCCCAAGATGGTTATTTTATTAGGCTTTATTTTCGGGTTGAGGGGGGGAAAAAAAAACAAGGAAGTCTAACATGGTATTTTTTTATAACAGCATTTTAAAAAAGAAATGAGCTTAAAACCAAAGTTTTAACTTCCACAAATCTCAGCTCACCTTCTTCTATTATATGCTGCTTTCTGGACAAATAATAGCTATGATGTCTTATTCTAGGGCTTTCCTGGGGTTTTTTTTTAATATTAAAAAAAAATCTTTACCTGCCCATCCATTAATTACTTGAAAATACTTCCTTCTGGCCTCCAGCTGCTCAGGGACCTCCCTTAGCAATTTCCTTACCTATGATTATGTGGATGGCCTGTGTAACAGGTTGCATCATTATCTAGGTTAAATTAATGTTGGTGTAAATGTAATATCAAATCTGAGGGCTCCCCATGTTCTGGAAGCCAAAAAGCTGGCCCCAGGGGAGCTTCCCCCTTTCTGGCTTCCCCCAAACCAGAAGACCAGGCCTGGTGCTCCTATGTGGTAAGGGGCACATCGACCAGGTGGCTCCATCTCTTGGGTCCCAGTACCAAAAAGGCAACCAGCCACCCCTACCTACCACATTGACCTCCAAAATTCTTCCAAGTGCTTCCCAACCATCAGTTGCTTCCTTGAGTTTTTTTTTTTCTTTCCCCTGAGTGTTTGATGCCAGAGTAGAGAAGGAAGCAGAAACCTAGCACGACTAGGATGACTTTGCCCTGGCATTTCAATTACCTAAGGGCAATTACCTTATAATTAGGACTCTTCCTTTTTCTGAAACACCAGAATAATATCCTAAATTTAGAGAATACCTGTCTTCTTCTTTCAGGCAGCCTCGCTTATTTCTGAAATACCCTTATACCAGCCATTTCAAGTGTCAGCAAACTAGAATCATTATTTCTCCCTCACAGATGAGCAAAATGAAACCCAGGGTAACGAAGATCTTCAGACACTGCTACGAATATTCTCATACATATCTTTACACATAAACGTTTCTGAAGGATAACATTTCTGGAGGTGAAATTATTGAGTTAATAATACCCATTTTAATACAGATGATCAAAACACCCACTATGGAAATCATTTCAATTTAAGCTCCCATTATGCATGAATGCCTGCTTCCCTCTACCCTCAATAATTTTTTATATATATTTACAATTCTGGTACTTTAAAAGAATAGCTTATTGTAGGTTGAGTATCTTTTAATGTATTTAAGATTAACTTTATTTCTTTTTTTCTGTCAATAATCTGTTCCTATCTTTCCCCATCGTGTTGTTGACCTTTTATTAATTTATTAGAGCTTTTAATCAATTAAGGATATTGTCTTTTGGATTTTATATGTGATTCCAAGTTCACTGTTTTTTTACTCTACTTAAAATGGTCCATGAAGCTGTCACAGACAAGGCCTGGGCTTGTTTTTTGAAATTTAACATATTAATCTGTTTAATAGGTTAACCTATTAACATATGAATCCGGATTTGTGTTATACCTAGCAAGACCGTGCAACCACAAGATTTTTAAAACTTCTCTGTTTTCTTCTACTAGTTTTAATATTTAAATTTTTGATCCATCCGGCATTTTTCTTGCCATTAGAAGTGAGGTACGGATCCAGTTTTTGTTTTCCCGGATGGCAACCCAGCTGTCCCAAACAGTATTTCCTTACTGATACAAAACGCCACCTTGATCTGAAGACAAAGCTTTTTTATATATCGGTATCCGATTCCAGATTCTATTCTGTACTATTGATCTGTCAATTCAGGCGTCAGTACTGTACTATATATATATAATTACTATAAAAATATACATATATTTATATATATAAATATACAATATTGCTTAAACATATATCTGGCAGAGCTAGTTTATCTTCATTATCCTCACTTATCCTTACTATGAATAGAGCCTATGCTTCCATTCCATTTTCTATATGATTGTTTTTCTCTACAGCTAGTTTTCTATATTAATTTCATGCCAAGCCACTTTACTACAGTCTCTTGTTGTTTGCAGTAAATAGCGTATCATCCGACTATCACATAGGTATATCATAGGCGCACAGTAACTCCACCTCTTGCTTCCTACCTGTGTATACTTTCTCTGTTTCTCTTGTCCAAGAGCATCAGCTAGTACCTACACAACAGCGTTTAATAAACGTGGTGGACATCTTCATTTGGATGGCAGCATGACCCCTAACAACCCACGTAATCCTGCTTGCTCTGTAGTCTGCAAACCCTTAGAAGAAAAGAAAAAAGGAGAAAATCAAATTGCTGGTTTCTACTCTGGGATCTGAGTGAAGCAGAAGAAGAGAAATGATGAAGAAAGAAACACTTTGCTCTAGGACCCTCCCACTGCTCTCCCTCCCTCTCCCCCAGTAGGGCCCCCTGGGTTTCTGCTTGCCTCCCCCTCCCCTCTATGTGCCACACTTCACAGGGCCAGGTGGGTGTTTTGTTGAAGACAAATACGAAACAAGGAACTAATACCCATCCTAAGAACTTCTGTGAGTGATTTCCCACATGATACCTACAAAATCTCCCATACTTAAAGTTTTCAATAACAATACTAACCAAAACCCACTAAGTTATAACTAGCCTCTTAAGGTTACTGGGTGGTCAGGGATCTATGAATGGATAGCGAGCAACTAAACTTCTAGAGAAGGACCATCAGGAGCTCTAGTGTTTCTGCCACAGCAGAGGAGTCTGGTCTGCAGTGCACAGGGCATCAGCCTGTCTCATCCGAATCCTACCCAGTCCATGAAAACCTGAATCACTTTCTAGGCCCTTTACAAAGCTTTCCTATACCACTGTACTCGTGGAGAGACTTCTAGTTGCCTACCTCACTATCCATTCTCCCCTTCTTTCTTAATAATAAACCTCCTGAATTTTCGCTGTGCACACGACTGCCTAGAAAAAAAAGGCTATATTTCCCAAACTTTCTTGAAAGGGAGAAAGTATACACTTCTCCGCTTTCTTCTGGAATGAATATGTGATGGCTGGAGGTCTGGCAGCCATCTTGGACTAGGCAAGTGAGGACCACACTCCAGCAATGATGAAGTGGCAAGCTGGTTGGAGCCTGGTCCTCTGACAGCTTCGGGGAACACATATCAGCTCTGATCAAGAGTTCTTGTCCATGAGAAAATAAAACCTTGTGTCTTTAAGCCACTGCTGACGTAGGCTTCTGGTCACAGACAGACACACTTAATCCTAACTGGTACATGCTGAGTGGAACCTTCACTGTTCACCACTATAGGGGGTCTCAGGGCACTCTCATGCTTGATGGGGAGTCAGCCTTACCTTCCCCTCCACCCTGCTCCCTGAGGGCCCCGTCCTTCTCAGTTCTGCTTCAGGTCAGGTGCCTACTCGTGTCAGGGGACACAAGAGACATTCAGTAAATATTTGGTGAATGAGGAACTCTGACATGAAAGTAATGTCAGTTAGACTTCTATGCTTTCCATGGTGTTATCAAGAACACGAGGGGGAAAAGAAAACTTTCTCTCACCCCAGGAAAACTGGCAAATGTTTTGTTAACTTTAATTAATTATCTGACACTCCCTCCTGGCACAATGGTCATTATTTGAATAACAGTTGAGTCCCCTCTATGGTCAGGAAATTGACGCTCAGTGACTAGCTAAAAGTGAAGAAAATTCATAGAATTCAAATGAGAGCACTCATGCATATGGGCAAATACCTTTTTTTTAGAGAATTTATTATAATCCATGGTGACTATAAGAAGCCATTTACACCACGTAGCATCTGATTCAATCTCAGGCACAGAGAATATTCTCAACAAAACGTTTGAGTTTATGATTTATTTTCATTTTTTTTTTACCGCATTTCTTTCTTTTCCTCATTTCTCTTTCCTAATTTTCCTACACAGAAAGATTTAACTCTTCTCTTTGGACAAACCTTGGTTCTCTAAGAGGCAGTGGCCAGTGTTTACGTAAGACAGGCTCTTTCCCTCTTGGTTTAGCACCTTCTGATCTTCTGATCACAAAAGGGGACATGAAAAGGGTACCTGGATGGCTCAGTCAGTCAAGTATCTGCCTTTGGTTGAGGTGATGATCTCAGGGTCCTGAGATCAAGTCCTGCATCAGGATCTCTGCTCAGTGGGGAGTCTACTTCTCCCTCCCTCGGCCCCTCCCTCCGCTTGTGCATGCTCTCTCTCTCTCTCAAATAAATAAATAAAATCTTTAAATAAAAGGAGGGGAAGACATGAGAGAAAAGCCAGATACTGATACACTAACTAGTACCAAAGCCATAACGCCATCCTTTCTCTGGATCAAGCCTCTCCACAGCTGTGACTTTCTTCCTTCTCTGTCCCACATCGTACCTACTGACAGGGCACTACCAGCCACAAGAATCCGATTTGTAAATTACAAATGGTGTCGGGTAAGGGCACACAAATCCTACACATACATGCCTTAGACACATGACCTGCCTCATATGCATGTAACAAAAGGCGCCCCTTCCTCTGGCAGGTCCAGCCTGAGTCCTGAAGCCCGCTTGGCAAGGGAAACGAGATCTGGGATTTGGCCCCACTGACTAGGCGCCCTGCCACGGGAAACCCAGAACAGCAGCTGGGCCTGGTCCCTCTAGCTCAATGTGCCACCTGGGAGTGGTAAAATCAATTAGGAGGGCCAGCCAACAGTTTTTAAATTAAATAATAGGGTAGTAAAATGGATCAGGTGCCTCTCAGGTAGTAAGGTGAGTCTAATCCCATTTCTCCTCGTGTGTGCACCTGTGTCACAAGGCAGAATGCTTTTCCTACTGTGGGTCTAGTTGAACCAGTTTCAACGCCAAATGTTGAAAACCCAGCCTGAAGCTGGCTCACGGTGCTCTTTTGAGTGCAGTTCCAGAATCATGCCTGCTGATTCATCTCCTTGTGAGGACTCAGATCCAAAAGGCAAACTTCCTGAAAAGAGGAACCCCCCGACTTAAGTAGCACTGGGTTGTAAATGGTTGATTGCCCATGTTCCTGAGAGCAAGTTTCAACAAGGTAGGAAAAGACCATCACCTTACTGAATGGAGAGGAAGAGAATGCAGATATCTCTACTTAACTTTACAACTTTTGTCCATAACTTCTCCCTTCCTCCCATCCCCTAACCCTGCTCCCCCACACCATGCCAGTCATACTCTGAAATCATTTATGCTGTTGGAGAGCAGGGACAACTGAAATTTTGGACTCATAAGGCCTTGGGTCC
The DNA here is from genome assembly GCF_905146905.1 of Nyctereutes procyonoides. Lineage (NCBI taxonomy): Eukaryota > Metazoa > Chordata > Mammalia > Carnivora > Canidae > Nyctereutes > Nyctereutes procyonoides. The sequence goes on along the minus strand of NW_026575049.1, from coordinate 48,936,155 downwards.
TTGGAGGACCTCCTCCATCAGTGTGCAAGTGGCTGGCTCTTTGCTTCCTCTGCAGACTCACAGGCTCCCGCACCCCCAGCCCTTGCCCATGGTCCCAACACAGCTCTGGCTAAGGTCACCACTGGCCACCACAATGCTAACCCCGTGACCACCCAATGACAGCCCTGGACTCCAGGACCTCATGGTCTCTGCCCACTCTGAGCGTCATCTGCTTGTGCCCCTGGACACACGTCCCTTCATCCTCTCTGCTTGGGTTGACCTGTGGATGGAGCTTCCCACATGATTTCTGTCCCTCTAGCACCACAAATGATTGAGAACTGGCTACAAATTTAGCTGTCCATCAGTGGAAAACATACGTCTAGGCAAGGCAGGCAAAAAACAGGAGCATCCACTAACTCCCCAACAGAGACTTGGGACCCCCACTGAGTTTGACCCAAGGGGAGGGAGAGCTCAACACTGCGGGCTGTTTGTTTTTTGGACTTTATTCTTTTAGCATCAGTATACTGTTCCAGCTCTAACGATTTGTTCAAGGTAAGAAGATGCCTTCTGACTTGGCCATAAATATTGCTCCCAAGAAACATTTCCCCAGCTCCAGTGAAGCGGGAAGGCTTGATTCGGCCCCATCTCACTATCCAACCAGAGCTGCAAGTACTCAAGAGCAAAGATTGTCAGCATCTTTGTCCTGCTGCTCGAAGCCCACGGTCGGGTTTAGAAGGAATACTTCCTGGCACCTTGCCTCTCAGGTATTTCTCTTCCTCCCTACTTCCGAGAAAGGGAGGACTTGCAGAGGCTGAGCCTGAAAATAGTTTTGCCTCTCTGATGATGCCAAAGAAAGATGTCTCACCTTTCCTGATGCTACTTGGCTGACTGCTTGGGGGGAAGAAATTGTTACAGCCTATGGGGGGTGCTAATTAGATTCAGTTAAAACTCAGCTGGCCTGCCCTGGCACTGAATTACCTCCCAGGACTTGCTCAGCCCTTATGAAAATCAAAGAGGGATCCAGAGAGAAAGATTCTGCAGAGACCCCAGCTGAGACTTAGCCAGCCAGCATCCCTCCGCTTAGGGAGTAAAATCGTTGCTAGATTTGTCAAGAGGATAAAATGCCTGATGTTGCTGAGGGCATAATAGTTAACAACAAAGTGATGCATCTGTCGATGAATTTAATTGTGGGGGTCATTTCACTATGTGTGTGTGTGTGTATCATCATGTTGTGCATTTTAAATATATACATTTTTGTTTGTCAATTATTCCTCAGTAAAGCTAGAAAAAATAAAAGTAAAAAAATCCTCCATCAAAAAATAAATGAAATATGTAAAATATTCCTTTTTTAAAGGACAAATGACGACTTGACAACCACACACACACACATGACCTCCAGGGACTAGGACTTATCACATGCCTACTGCATGCCAGGAGCATCTCAACTCCCCATGGCAGACAGCTACAACGTGGAAGTCATCTGGGTGCCAAATTACTCCCTTACCACTCCAAGCGTGTCACTGTGAAAGTTCCTACCGTACATGCTAAGGCAAACTTGCATGAAATTGTTGCTTATTGAATGTTTTGGGGGTTTTTTAAATAAAAATCCAAGCTATCAAGTCCAAATTTATCAAACTGTACATTTTCAATACATGTAGTTTACTATATGTTAATGATGCCTCCATAAATCTAGTTTTTAATTTTTTATTTTTTATAAATTTATTTTTTATTGGTGTTCAATTTGCCAACATATAGAATAACACCCAGTGCTCATCCCGTCAAGTGCCCACCTCAGTGCCTGTCACTAAATCTAGTTTTTTAAAAGTAAGTTCAGGTAGTCCATTCATTATTGTTTGAATAAACAATACTTACATTTTCATAAATCAAGCACCCCATTTAAAACACAAATCAAATTTGCTCCCATAAAGACCACTCGGAAAAAATCTGAATGGGAAGGAAACCTTGTGTGTTCACACCGTGGGGCAGTAAGGCTGCAGACTAGAAACAAGTGCACGCAAAGGTTACTAATAACCCAACACAGGATGTAACAGGTGCCAACTGAGTGACTCAGACAATACGTGCTCCAGGAGCAGTGACTGCTGGCCGAATTTGCTCCGGGAGACCAAGTCACTCCTGTGCCCCTCTCCTAGCCCTAAAGGCATCACCCATGCATGCCCATTCGCATGGGGACAGCAGTTGTGCCACCAAGAAATAACCCTCACTTCTGGTCTCCCTGGCCTCACCCACAAGCCAGGGGAGGGAGAACCAAAAGAACTAGATACATTCTGGAACACAGTAACAGATGAAATGGCTCAAGGAGTCAAACGTGGCATTAATCACAGGTATAAACACTAAAAGCAACACACTAAAACCAAAACCAGATTGGCCTCTATTTTGGCGCATAAATTTCTGCTTCGGCACTCTGAAAACTTTATGATGCGGTTTATAGATAAATGTAATAGGACCAATTTCCAAAGAGTAATTTAAAATCCACCTGGCTAGGGGAGACTGGGTGGCTCAGGCGGTTAAGTGTCTGCCTTCAATTCAGCTCAGGTCAAGATCCCAGGGCCCTGGGATGGAGCCCCACATGAGCCCCTCCCCACTGAGCAGGGAGCCTGCTTCTCCCTCTCCCCCTGCTCATGTTCTCTCTTGCTACTTCTCTCTCTCTCTCTCAAATAAATTAATTAAATAAAAAACAAAAATAATAAAACCCACCTGGCTAAAATTTAAGAGAACTACAGTGCCCCACTCAATCTGAATTAGTTCTTATGAGATAAATGAGGAGAGTCTAAGTATAGAAAGAAAACACTATAGACTATAATACCTAAGTTCCTTGGGCGTTAGGATTTCTAACCTCTTCACACAGTGCCTGGAACACAGTAGTTAGTCAATAAATGTCTGTTGAATGAAGAACAAATATGTTGTATAGGAACTTTAGAGGGTCTAACACAATGCTCTGATTGTTTTACGTGGATTAGCCTGGTTTCCAATATAAGCACCTTAAGGCAACCATATCTTATTTATTTTCACAAGTCCAAGTGTATAAGGTGTCAGAAAGTCTCTATAATATCTACATTCATTAAAATTCATTTCCTCTCTCCTGAAAATCACTCAACAGCAAGATACTTTGGGTATGTGTGTATGTGCATATCTCAGAGTGACCGAGTTCTCACTAATGGCAAAAGTGGGCTGTGTTTATCAGCTTGTTTTTATCTTTTACTTTCCTAATTTGGCTCTCCATGTCCTGAGCATGTCAACAGCCCAATTTTAATGTTTAATACTAGGCACCGTAAAACTACCAAAGAAACAGGTTTGTGCCTTAACGGCCTTAACGAGCACCCTTACCATCTATTAGCACATATTTGGGATATCAGGAGCATGATCTTCTTCATTCTCCCTTCTAGTGGGGGAGAGAGAGAGAGGCATACAGAACCCATTCTATCAGCCTGAACATACCAGAATCTCCTAACTTGGAAGGAACATGCTACTAGGCCTCCTAAGATTATTAGCACTCACTATTCAAACTCTTCAAAGTCGGCAACCTCTAGAATTTTATAGCCCTAATACTGAACCACCCCCTTATGATTTGTCTAGTGACTTTTCTTGTTTCTAGAACAGCCATCATTGAGTCTGTCAATGCTAGTTTCAAGCCAGTACCCTCACCCCTCATCCCAACACGCTCCTGTTAATCCTTGATTCTTTCTGCCTCTCAATAGTTATTACAATCTCTCTCAAAATCCTCTACTACACAGAGAGTGGTTAAATCTCTCCCCAAAACTAACAGCTTGGCATAAAAGTGTAGGAAATAGTCAGAGCCTACATTTGGAAAACAGACTTCTCCCACCCTTTGCTCTAGGGGAACTTCACCTTTGGGTTGCATAGTCCTCTGGTCAGACCTGGAAGAGCTGAGCTGAGCCCGCCCTCTGTCCTAGCTGGAAGGAACCCAGGCGAAGGAAGGTCACAGTGCCCACAGAAGTCAATCGGCAAACCCACAGCAGGGCCCCACATTCACCAGCTCTTGGCAGTCCCCAGCCCCTCCTGCCCGTTCTTCATGTTAAAGATCTCACATGAGCTCCAACCCTCCCCATCTTTTAACCCATCACTCATGGTCCACTTCTCCCAGCAGGACTTCCCGAATATCACAGCCCGTACACCCATGAGCTTGACCTTCTTAGATCTGCAGTGCTTCCTGCCTGCATCACATACTTGGCACTTATTACAAACAGACTTAGATTTTAATATGCGTGCACTTTATTTTCCCAATTGAATTGCAAACTCTGAGGGCAGAATTTTCCCTAGCAAAACCACCTTTTGCATAGTAGACACGCTGTAAAAAAACATGTGAATTAATGTGGAATAAAGATGAAGTAGGAGCCTCTGCCTCGCCCAATAGGGGTCTTAGAGGAAAAAGTCTCAATCCCAGTAGAAATGCATGATTAGGCTTCCAATACTGGGTTTTTCTTTTGCACCTAATATGTGGGCATGTAGTTTAGGGTTACAGCAAGAGATTGTCTGTGGAAGTCCAGGCGCAGATTGTATTGTAGCTACACTGCCATTTGCTGCTTGCATATTTATGAAAAATTATCCTTTAGGGATGAAATTTTCCATGACTGGTTTCTGATCCAAAATAAGGGTGTTTCTCTCTCTCTCTCTCTTTTTTTTTTTTCCTTTTGGAAAATTTGAACAATATCCAGTCAGCCATGTAGAAGTTGGGCATTAGTGAAAAAAACAATGACATGTTTTGTCTTTCAAAATCAATGTAAGCCTTTCTTTTGCGTGACCAATTAAAAAACAACTAAACTTCAAAATTAGAAACTTTCCACTTGTCCAGGCTTCATCAAGGATGAACCTTGTTGACAGTGAGATAGTACAGTAAGAGTAGAACAGAAACAATTGAAATATGCACCTCTTCATTTTACTTGCATTAAATTTCACAAATGCCTACACACGCAGTCCGCTTCCCATGACTTCTGCAATTTAAAATACATGTTGTATTTGTGACATCTCAGCAACCGCTGAGGCTGAGCTTCAGCTCTAAGAAATGAAAAAAGTTTTCAACAAATCCAGGATAAATTTCTGGACAGTAAATAATTTAATTTTGAAAGAAGAGTTCCCTCCAAAGTCTCCTTCATACAGATCTGTTTGCCTTCTAACTTCTCACTGATAAAATTTACTCACCTAATACTTTTCTTAATACTCAGGTTGACTCAAGTTCATTCTGTGCCCTTAAAATCAGAAAGAAATTTAGAAATGACTAGTCACCTTAAACTAACACATGCATTTTTGATTTGACAATAACTGTTGCAAAACATTTGCAATCTATGGGATACAACAGCATGGTAGACATTTTAAAATCTGACCCCTCACTAATGTTACCAAAACTGGACAACACGCCAATAACAAACACCAAAATAAATTCTAAAATCTTTACTTCAGTTTCTTTTATTTTTTTTAAACATTTTTTTTAATTTTTATTTATTTATGATAGTCACACAGAGAGAGAGAGAGAGGCAGAGACACAGGCAGAGGGAGAAGCAGGCTCCATGCACCGGGAGCCCGACGTGGGACTTGATCCCAGGTCTCCAGGATCGCGCCCTGGGCCAAAGGCAGGCGCCAAACCGCTGCGCCACCCAGGGATCCCAGTTTCTTTTAATTTAGAAAAAAGATATTTTAAGAACATTTTGTACCACATAATTCAAAAGAACTGTATTGTATATTCTGGGCCCATCTGAACAGAGGTGGAATATTAAAACTTTTTTAAAAGAGCCCAAATTTCAATATGAAGTATTCACATATACATACAACCCAAGAAAACCAAAAAGAAATAGGTGAGGGAGCCAAGTGGGTAGAAATTCCCTTGATAGAACAAAGACACAAAATTTTCCCCCATATCAGTGGATGAACTGTTTGGTTGATTAGGTCCTAAAAGATTTCTCAGGCTCATAAAAAAAATAAGTTTGAGATTTACATTGTAGGGTCAGTGAAAAGGGCAGAAAAAGTCATTAATATGCTCATCTCAGTTCCCACTACCTCTTCAGAGTTTCACTTTAATTCACCTTTCAATTATCCTCATCACTCCCTACCTTATACAGGCCTATTTATTCTGAAAAGAAATTTCCCAAAGCTGTCTAAGTGGTCAAAGACCCCAGCACCTATAAAGACACCCCCTCTTCTGAATCACCCATCTCAGTGAATAGCTCCCAAAGCCACCCCACTGCTCAAAACCAGAAGCCTAGGTTTCACCCTAGATCCTGGTCATCCTCACTCCCCACTTCAACTCACCAGCAGCCCTACCTTCTGTAATCAGCCCTGCGGATTTCCCTCTTCAGGCCACCAGCATCTCTAATTGGCTCATCACAACAGGTCCTTAGGTTTTTCTCCTTTTATTTTTTATTTTATTTAATTTAAAAAAAAATTTTTATTGGAGTTCAATTTGCCAACATTTAGCATAACACCCAGTGCTCATCCCGCCAAATGCCCCCCTCAGTGCCCATCACCCAGTCACCCCAACCCGCCGCCCACCTCCCCTTCCACTACCCCTTGTTCATTTCCCAGTTAGGTGTCTCTCATGTTTTGTCACCCTCACTGATATTTTCACTCATTTTCTCTCCTTTCCCTTTATTCCCTTTCACTAATTTTTATATTCCCCAAATGAATGAGACCATATAATATTTGTCCTTCTCCGATTGACTTATTTCACTCAGCATAATACCCTCCAGGTCCATCCATGTCGATGCAAATGGTGGGTATTTGTCATTCCTAATGGCTGAGGAATATTCCATTGTATACATAAACCACATCTTCTTTATCCATTCATCTTTTGATGGACACCGAGGCTCCTTCCACAGTTTGGCTACTGTGAGGTCCCTAATTTTTTAATCTCTCTCTGGTCTATTCTCCAGGAAGATAAAATTCAAATCTGATCGGGCTTTATCTCAGCTTGACAATTGTTTACTGGCTCCCCTGTTACCCTCAGAATAGAGCCCAAACTCACAAACTGCACTTAGAGTAGTCTCTTGTGATTCCAGGATTAAATCTTAAGGAAGGGAGAGAGGAAGGAAGGGAGAGAGGAAGGAAGGGAGAGGAAGGAAGGAAGGAAGGAAGGAAGGAAGGAAGGAAGGAAGGAAGGAAGGAAGGAAGGGAGGGAGGAAAGAAGGAAGGAAGTCAACTGACAAAATAAATCTCACCCTTCCCCATGCTTCCAAGTCACCTCCACTTACCATCACTTGATAATGACGCCACAGTACACTGTTTTCAGTTTCCCATTTCAGATCTCTGCTTCAATGTCACCGCTCAAAAGACTCCCCCAACCCCACACATCTAGTTTATCACCCCTCTCAAATGCCCCCATGGCACACATCTCAGCGATTTTTATACTACATACTACTTGCCTCTTTGCTTATCTGCCCCCCTTTTGAGTGGAAGCCCTCTGAGGTCAGGGTCCATATCTGTCATGTTCCTAGTTATATCCCGAGGGTCTAGCTTGATGCCTGGACATGCCAGAGGCTCCCTAATGATTTGTTGAATGACTGCATCAATAATCTAGAAAATAGGGAGAAAAAAGGAATGGATGGAGATGCTTGATACCTCCCTCCTTGGATAGGCAGTGGTGACTGACAACAGAAGGAAGGGCACGTGCTGCCTTGACTCACCCCTCCTCAGAACCTGAGGTGAGCTCTTCACAACCCTTTTCTGTGCCACCACCTTTCATCAAGCAGAACAATGTGTGTGTCCTACAAAAAGTGCAACAGGCCGTGGTATTTGCACCCACCGGCACCATTTCCCCGGCTTTCCTTTGGTGTGTGGGTCAGAACTGATTCCAGACAGAACCTTCCTTCTCTCTGCCCACACTCCAGTCTTGAACTTGGTATCCCCCTCGTTGATGTGAAAGTACGGTCCTCGTTGACGTCATTCTGAACTGCATGTGTTAAGCGAGAAAAAGGCCCTGTATCGTTTAAGGAATCGTTAAAATGTCTTCAGTGGTTTTGTTGTACTTGTTTTGGTTTTTAAAAATCTCCTTCCCAGCAACACTTCCATCACTATAAGGCCTGCCTTGTGAGGCAAACAATGATCAAAACACAAGCTGCTGGCCCAACCTGCACAGGTGAGCTATGACGCTGTCAACAGGGTTGTGCATCCAACAGAGGAGCAGGGGCGGGAGGGGCATCCAGAGATGGGAGATGATTCTGGTAATGACCTTCTCGAGTGAAGCCAGCTTGGGGCTCCTTGAAGCTCCCGAGGCCCCGGAGAGCTCCCCGCGTTGGTAGTAAATAATGTTTCAAAGAAAAATAGCAATTGGCATCCATCAACCACCATGATTCCAGAGCCAAGGCAGGACACCAGTGTGGACAGGCCGAAGCTTCTCGTGTGAGAGCCCGGTGTGGAGGCAGAGCCCCGTAGGCAAAGCAGCACAATGCTGAAATACGTTCCCATCCAGGCGCAGAATCTGCCCCCTTCCCAGCCCCCACCCCATTCCTGCCATCTGGATGGAGCCTGCTGGAAGGTGGTGGCCTCCCACCCGGGCCCCTCCGTGGGCTGCAAGCCAGCTCCCTGAAGACCCCTAGGAATTCTGAGTGCTGTGCACTACCAAGCAGAGGCCCTGCGCTTCTTGCCTGACCTTTGGCCCAGCCCCTCCCCTCCCCCCCCCACCTAAGATGAAGCAAGATAAGGAGCCCACTAGACCAGCATGCTGAAAGGAGCCAGAGAGGAGGGAAATAAAGGGGTGACCGAACCAGGAAATGCACCACTGCATTTCCCCAAACCACATGAACCTTAAAACTCGTCAGACCGGTTTAAAATTAGCCAATACCCAGAAGAATTTATTAAATGCAACTGTTATGATTCATTTAGATTCACTCCAATTCCGAAATGAGAGATGACAGTGCAAAGACTGGATTTATTTTCCCCAGTCCAGTCACAGTGCCACCCCCACCGCGCCTGAGTAAAAGATGGGATAAAGGCCTGAAAGCAAAGACTTAAATAAACCAGCTCCGTGCTCATCCACTATAGGAAAAGAAGAGCTAAAAAGAGTTGAAAGCTTGGACTAAGATGGTGAGGGGCTCCCTGGGTCTTCCTGGTCGGAGCAAACATTTTCTGGAAACAAGACAGCTTCATGTGTCTACAGAGTGCTTTTTCATGCTGGTCCTATTTTGTTTTCCAACATACCACCTTCTGGACTATTTCCTTTGTTTGTAATTTATGATGAAGTTCAGTCTTCAGAATCTGTCTGCTTGCCCCTTTGGTTAGCCAGCCTCAGAAACTCCCACTTCATTCCTTCTTTTCCTTCTCCAACATTTAACCAGCATCCAACTGGAATCAGGACCATGCAAACCCTGGGGGAATTCTTTGCCCTGTTGGGTCAAATATCAATTAAGATATTGGATCTACAAGAAACATAATCCAAACACAAAAATCTTGGTACAAAAAGTAACCCCTTTTCCCATCCACTTCCGAAACCATTCAACCACCTGCTCGAGTGATGCCAGGTGAGTCCTCAGGTTCATCAGGTTGAGGTCCAGAACACTCAAACTCAATCAAGGGCACCAGAAGAGGAGTTTCTATAGACTTGCTGACGTCTCCCCACCCCCTCTACTCCCTCAGGCAGTGGCTCCCTCTTTTCAGGAAGCAATCTCTCTTTTCCATTCAACTTTCCATAAAGAAGCTGGAGTTTTATTTTTCCTTGGCTTCCAATCTGTGCTTTGGACAGTCCCATAAAATTCCTCAGTAATTTATGGCCTGTTTTTCCTTTCAAGTGGAAAAGCACTAATCCCTCACAGAGGGGAAAGACAAGTGTTTCCAATGGGAGGTAGTCTAGAAAATATGTCCATTCGGCATAGGTGAGTTGGGTCCTGCCCCACTGTTGAAGGCTTACATGATGACCCAGGCCCTTGACAGAGAGCATGGTCTCAGTAACAGCCTCAGTCCAAGTGAGTGCCTGGTTTTGAAAGATTCCTCCTGACAAAAAACTTATCTTCACCTGTCACTGATATCTGAATATTCCAAAAGCACAGATGTCACCCAGATGTCATTCTCTACAGCGCTCTTCTAAAATGCCAACCTGGATAACTCATTATTATGTGTCTATATCCCAGTGTAAATGAGTTTATCAGCAAAAGGAACCCAGGAGCTTTGACTCTGCCCCAGGCTAGGACGGGCTCTCAAGGGCATGAAAAGGTAAAATCGACCTTTGTCTCCTTCCTTCACATTTTTTTTTTTTTTTTTTTGCTACAAGTCAGCCCCAGTGATCATACTCAGACCTTTGAAAGTAGCTTTTTCACCATCTTTTCTAATAAACACAAGGGAATGAAAGAGTAAAATATGCCTTCACAATAGAGTTGATTGGTAGCAACAACCAAGTATCATAATGTCTGAGGACAAGGAGCTAGAGTTAACTTGCACTTGGATAATATTCAGCCTGGCTTGATTCAGGAAAGAAGAGTAATCATGGGCTTCTGGCCTCAGTCCCTGTAATTCTATATGAAGTATCTGAAACCATAACATTAGCTTTGCTACTGCTTTATAAATATCATTAGCTAAAGACAGAACAAGGATAAGCTACTAGAATATCCTTTAGAAAATCTTGGTAATGAGGACTCTTTTGTACCCCTATTTTCATATAAAAACACTTGTCCAACCTCAGCTTTTCACCCCAAAACAGTATTGCATGATCAAAGGAGCTCGGGAACACTACTCAATCAACTGTCATCTTGGATTTTAATGGAAATTAGCATATTTAAGGCTCTGAGAAGTCCTGCAATAAATGTTTAGCTTTATTTAATCTATTGTTTCCCAAATCTATTTGATTATGGCATTGTTTATCTTTTAAGATTTTTATTTATTTATTTGAGAGGGGGAGGGGCAGAGGAAGAGGGAAAGAAATTCTCAAGCGGACTCCTCACTGAGAATGGAGCTCCCATGAGGGGCTCAATCTCACAATCCTGAGATCATGACCTGAGCTGAAATCAAGAGTCACGGTTTTTACTATCCTTTTAACAGGTAAAGACCAACTCCTAAGAGACAGGTGAATGGCTGTTTAAACCAAAGAGCCAAGTTTCAACTTCTGTCAGCTCAAAGGGTGGGCTGATAAAGTGCTCCAACTTCAGTCAACTCTTGAAGAGCAAATTGAAAACATAAATAAATCAGTCTTACTTACTGAAAGTTCTAGACACATGGTATTGGCCTTAACTTATAACCAATAAACTGGATGAGATGGATGGTGGTAGGTGATATAGTATGGCAGGGCCCAGTGTGGTAGAGTTAGCTCCACAAGTACCTTACTAGGAATCAGGAAGCCTGTTTGCTCATATTTTGTGTGTCTCTACTGCATTTTTTTACTTTGATCAAATCCCTTACATTCTGAGCTCTCATATTTTTCCATCTATGAGAACTTAATGAATCTCTGCTACTAGGAATTGGTTTTTACATTCTTTCAATTGGAGGGAATATATTCCACAGAACTTTCTGCCACTTGATCATCCCTAAGAGGAGAAGAGAGAGAGAGAAAAGGAAAAGGAAGGAAAGATGATGGTAGGAAAGAATTCTGATTCAGTTGAATGCCTTTTGAATAGAGCTTAAATGTATAAATACATTATTGAAGGTAATGGTATTGATATCAATACATTCTGGGTCATGCCCTGGGACTCCTGGACTCACTGTGTTTGGGAAACTATACATCTGTGCACTTGTGGTAAAACAGCCCCATCTTAGAAACCAAGAAACCCAAGTGCTCCTTCATCTGCCCCAGCTGCCAATTCATCCTTTAACTTCCCTGGGTCTTGCTGCCCTAAGATGTCAAATTAAGAGGGAAAACCTGTATTTACTACCACACAGGTATGACAGGAGAGTCAAAAGAACAAATACAGATTTTTGAATAAATATATTAACATAAGGGGTGAAGTCAAAACACTATTTTCCAAACATGCCACATTCCTGATCAAACAGTGCAAAACTGCCCTGTGCCGAAGTGTCAACCAGCATAGCAGAAACCCACCACAAAGCACCGGGCATCAGCTGAGCTTTCCGACCTGGAGTTTCTGACGGTTCAACCCAACACCCCTGAGGCGCCACTATCTGATCCTGAATGCCAGGGGCTTCAGGAGATGAGGGGCTCCTGGAGAACATAAAGTATTTCAACTCATCAGGTCAGGTCTGCACCGTATGTTGTTATGGATTTGTTCACCGTGGAATAGTCAGGCAGGTGTTTCACAGCCAGTCTATCCTACCCATTCTTCAAAAGCCACCTCCTGCACAAAGCCCATATCTATCTTCCTCTGGACAATCATAACACATCTACCTTTATGGGATTGTTTGGGTGAACAAATTGGAAGCTTACTGGTAGCAGGGAACCCTGTCTTCTTTACTTTCGTCTCCCCATCTTACTGGTACTAAAGAGCAGTTAAATTAAAACAGCTATTCTAGGCCAATGCTTCTCAAAGTTGTTTTTTTTTTTTTTAATTTTTACTGAGACCCACAGTAAGTATTAAGATCATATAAATAATACTCATATAAATAAAACTGAAACGGAAGTTTTATAAAGCCATATTTAGCCTCCCTGCATGCAATGCCTTCTGACAATTTCGATACTGTTCTACTTTACTTACATACTGAAAACTGCTGTTTGAGATCCACTTAATGGATTTCATGACCTCAATTGATGGGTCCTGACCCATAGTTCGAAAAATGACTCAAGATGTGCCCTTATTCCCTTTTCTTCCCCAAAAAGAAAAAAAAAATGGATCCTCCACAAGAAAGAGATAACAGTTTTAAAAGTTCTTAACCGATTTAAATTTGGAAAGTGTCAAATGATGCTCACGTGCCTAAAATCCAATTCCCATTAGAGGAGGCACATGGCAGCCTCACTGTGTGTAGGCGTCACTACATTTCCACCAATAGGTTAGGACAGGATCCACTTCCCTCTCTAAAACTGATGTGATCAGTCTTTTCAAGTGGGCATTTCTCCTTTTTATATTCCTGAGTGTAGACAGAAGACCTCTCCTTCGGAGCCCCTCTGCCTCCTAGCACAGCCCCAGGCACAGAGCGGGGAGGTGGTCAGGACAGCAGTCGGGAGCACACATCTAATGAGGACACACACTTGTGACCCCAGCGAAGGGTGCCCCATCCGGGCTCTGAAGCCTCTCTGGACACAGGCAAGAGCATTCAAACACATGCCTGATGGGTCTCATTTACTCTCCAGGGACTCAGGATGCACTCACAGTCTACAAAACTGCTGTACATCCCACCCACAAGAGGACAACCACATGACCATTTTTCTGCTTGCTTCTGAATCACTGTCTTATCTATCTTCCTCCCTTTTCCCCTTAAAATAGTTGGCTTCACGGTTGTCTGTGCACAGTCATATGATAAGCAGTGATAAAGAAAGAAATTTTAAAGAGCCAAGAAGGAGTAAGGAAGCAAAGTGAAAGAGATGTGTTCTCTTGCGCAGGCTGGGGTGGAGGGGGCTCCTAGGACTCCAATTTCCTAGAAACAAAGCCCACAGATCAGTTTTAAATCTTGAGCCCTGACAATGTGAAAGAGCGAGGCACACCGGCTGAGAAACCCAAATGCTCTTCGGCGTTATCAGGTACTTGGGGAGATAAGACTTGAGTTCTATTCTAGTCCCTACCAGGAGACACGGCGATCCCCAGTTTTCTCATCTGCAAACTTTGGATGAAAATGCCATGCCCCTCCCCAAATCTGAAAGTGATTCATCATTACTACTTACATGTGTGTCATATGTTTGATTATGCAGAGGTTTATTAAATGAGTCTTGCAACCCAGGGAGGTAGGCAGAGCCAGTATGACTATTGGCATTTTACGGTTGCGGGAACTCAAGTTCAGAGAGGTTAAATTTCTTCCCCGAGGTCACACAGCTCATTAGCGTGGAGCTGAATTAATAAAGAATAAATAAGCACACTGTGAATGCAGCCTTTGTGAATGTATACTGGCCTATTAAGGCTTGAAAGCAGGCAGCAAATGCAAACTGAGCAAACCGTAGTGATTCCCTATGTAACTCCTTACAATCAGAACTACCACCTTTCCAAGTCATGCCCCTCAGATGGAGAGCAACCCTCAACCCCAAGCGACCCCCAGTACCGAAGCAAATCAAATACGCTCTCACAACATGATAAGACCAAACCAGATAATCTATAATTTATTTTTTACCAAAGAATTCTAATAACAATAATAATAACAGCTAACATATTGTGTGCATTTATCATGTGATAAACACTTTCCTAAGCATTCCAAATGACACAATTAGGAGATACTGCTGATTTTGTTTTATAGAGGATGAAATGAAGGCTCAGAGAGGCTACACAACTTGTCGAAAGGATGCACAGCAGGTTCAGTGGTGCCGCCACAATTAGAACCTGGCCCTCTAGTGCAAAGCCTTCACATTTAACCATGATGCCACCTGCTTCAATATGCAGGAACTGGTGCTGCGTCTTTTTCACCTTTTCTTACAAGTCAAATATATATACATACTCTTGACCTTTCAACGACATAGGTTTTAGTGGTGCAGGTCCACTTATGAGCAAGATTTTTTTGGATAAATACAGTACTATAAATGTATTTTCTCTTCCCTATGATTTCTTCATGACATTTTCCTTTCCCTAGCTTACACTGTAAGAATATGGTATATAATATATACATATAACATAAAGATATGTGTTAATCTACTGTTGATGTTATCAATAAAGCTTCTAGTCAACAACAGGCTATTAGGAGTTCAGTTTTTGGTAGTGAAAAGTTATACCTGGATTTTCAGCTGGACAGGGGTCAGCGCCCCCGACCCCTTACATTGTCCACGGGTCAACTGTAGTAATGGGGAAATTGTGTGTGTGAATTAAGGGGTGTATGGGAACTCTCTGTGCTTTCTGCTCAATTTTTTATAAATCCAAAACTAATCTAAAAAAGCAAAGTTTATTGAATTTTATAAACAATGCTGAAATGAAGGTAGAAGATAAAAGTCCACCCCACATGTCAGTACCCTCCCTTGCCTTTTCCTATTTAAAAATAACATAGAGAAGTTTAGGGTTTTTTCGTTTGTTTGTTTGTTTTGAGAGAGAGATAGAGACAGACAGAGAGACAGAGAGACAGAACTCACATGAGCAGAGGGAGACAGAGAGAGAGAATCCCAAACACCCAGCATGGGGCCCAACACAGGGTTCGATCTCAGGACCACTTGAGCTGAAATCAAGAGTCAGATGCTTAACTGAGCAAGCCCTCAGGTGCCCCATGTGTGATTTTTTAAAATAATACATTCTTCTCTGTCATGGAAGGAAGGAGAACACTCCAGAGCAAATATCTACTGAACACCTACTATTTAGTTACTATTATAATTTAATGTGAACATTTATTTAACCAATCAAGCATCTATTATGTGCAAGGCAATATGCCAAGTGTTAGCACAAACTGGCATGAGTTCTTCCTCCCTGGGAACTTTTCTGCCTCTGTAAGAGAACAGACAGAGAGTATCTGACCATCAACATGAGACATCAATCATTTTAAATGGAGGGCAGAAATGGTAAATGTCACCAGGATCCCAAGGGCCAAAAGAGCTGCAGTCTGGAGAGTTCTAGGAAAGAGGCCCAAGAAGGAGGGAGACTTGGATAAGTGGTTCTAGTATTCCAGGAATACTGACATGTGAGGATTGGAGCACCTAGAAAAACTGGAGACAGACGAGAGAAATAAGCCCCCGGGGAGGAGGTTCCCAGCATGAAGGACCCAGGATCCACTTGGCTGAAAAATGGGGAGGAGGGAGGATGCAAGCCACACAGGGTACTGAATGTCTGCTGGGGTGATAAGGCTAGACTCTATCCTCTGGGTAACTGGGGGTGGGGGAGACAACTGGTTCTGAGCACCCTGAAAGGGTATTTAGTGCCATTGCACAACTCTTACATAAATCTCCTGGATTCCAGAGAACCAGGCTAATAAAGATATGAAAATGAACCCTAAAGCTATCATCATGAATTAATACTCAGGCGCCTGAAACTTAAGAGAGCTATTTTTCCCGAAATGAAAAATATATATAATTTTAAAACAGCTAGGTGGTCGTAGCCGGGGACTTGCACTTCCTGTGAACTGAGCTCTCAGATCCAATGTGGGAAAAAAGAGAAGCTGTGGGATTCTGACACACATAACAGGCCAGTGGGGTGGACTGGACTTTAAGTGTTCAAGCAGGAGCCCCCCGCCCCCGATTCTAGGGGTTCTTGTAAGGGGTCGTTCATCAGAAAAACATGTTCCCTACTTCTGGCTCATTCTGGAACTACTTTAACAAGGGCCTAATGCTTCCATTTTAAAGTGACTTCAAATTTCCCTCCCCTGCCTTCAGTGAGACAAAGAGATGACAAACACATCCTCTCCTGGACATGTTTTGTTATTGGGGTTAGAGGACACAGAAACCCAGCTTTAGCAAACAAAAAGACAGGATGCCCAGTTAATTCTGAATTCCAGACAATGAATACATTGTTAGTGTAAATCTATAAGTATGTCCCATGTAATATTCAGGACATACCTATAGCAGAAAAGGTATCTGTTGTTTATCTGAAGTTTAACTTTAACTGGACATCCTATACTTCATCTGGCAACCCTGGGCTCTGGGCACCTAACACAAATAGGGCAGAGTCCTAGGGAGCAAAGGATACAGAGAAGCCTGGGTGCCAAAAACAAATTTTTTTACCTACTTATTTTTTAAAAAGGTTTTATTTATTTATGAGAGACACAGAGAGAGGCAGAGGGAGAAGCAGGCTTCCCACAGGGAGCTTGATATGGGACTGGATCCCAGGACCAGGGATCACACCCTGAGCCAAAGGCAGAGGCTCAACCACTGAACCACCCAGGTGTCCCTTTACTTACTTCAATAAATGAAGGTCTAGAGAAGCACACCATTCATTGCTCATCAAAAGAGCACAGAATTAATATTTACAGGCTCAAGAACCTTCACCTGTCACATGGACCTCATTCAATCCTGCTGGCAACGCTACAACCCAAGAAGGACGACTATTATTAACCCTTTTCAGAAACAAGGAAACAAAAGTTTGAGGAGGTTAAGTGAACTTTCACAAAGTCACAAAGTTACCAAATAGAAGAACCAGACCCTCTGCTCTTGGGTGAATTCTGAAGAAAGTTTTGAAGGAAAAAAAGGACTCAGATGATTGAAGAGAACAGGCAGTTTCTGAGAACGGATCCTTCAGGAAGGGCGAATGAGCTCTCTGCTACATGTAGTTCTGCGACTTCAGTGTCGAGTATCTAGAATGAAATCTGAGCTTAAAAAGCAAGGGTCCTAACAGAAAATTAACAAAGGAATTTATGATTCCTTACAAGCATACAGTAATCTTTTCAAACGGCTGGCTACCCTTCAACTCGCCTTACTCCCAAGCAGCTCTGCAGTCCTGGTCAAAAGCCAAGTCCCGCCCTCTCAGTGGTGTACCTCTGTGCGCTATCAACATTCAGGCCAGGACGACAGGGCAGTGAGCACTCCCCGTTAGAGGCTGGGCTACAGAACAGACATGGTAGGGAGATGAAATCAGACGCTTTGGCCCAGAGATCGGGACGGACACCTGGGCCACAGCTAAGGGGACTGTGAAAAATCCTCGATCCTCAGGTACCACGGTAGGGCCACAAGCTGATGCAGGTGAGGTTCAGGTTGAAATGCAACACTGAATCTGCTTTTTAAAAATTCCAGAGGGAGCAGTGTATCGGGTAGGTCCATACATCCAGAGCAAAGCCAGCCCCAGAGCAGGTAATCCATGTTCCCCACGCTTCCCACTCCAGGGGCCACCCAAGAAGGGCCAAGTGTGAAGGTTCTAGCTCTGGACACCTGGGACCTGACAAGCCCTGAATCCCTATTGCTAGCTCATTTCAGAGAGAAGGGAGGTAGGAACCGGAAAAAGTTTCACTTTAAACTCTTTGGATGGCCATTAGTGAATGAAATCTTCTGACAAAAGCACAATTCCACCTATATCAAATTTAAAAAATACTAAATGTAGACAGTTACCAATAATAAATTACCATTTACTGAGAAGTTGCTAGAAGCTGGGCTCTTTTTCATGTTTCATCCGTCATCATAATAACTCTACAAGAAAGCTATTATTCCCATTTTACAGATGAGGGGAGTGGCATAGATTGGTTAAAGAATTTCCCTAACATCATGCAGCCACAACTGATAAAATTAGAATTCAACCCAGGACTGACTTTAAAGCTCACATTACTTTTTAAGCTCCATGAATTTAGATGAGCCACCACTCAGTGACATGAAGGATGCTACAAAGCTAGTCTTCATCCTACCAGGCCTATCAAGAAATAAATGAAGAAAATTAGCTGAAATACAGCATGGGAGATTGAGGCTAGCCCTTAGGATAGATTCCCTTGATAACCAAGAGTTCAATAGATCTTAGTGATTCTGCTCAAAACCTTGCCCCAAGCAAAATTCCTAGAACATAAAAAGTGTTTATTATATGTTTGTTGAATGGCTGCTGGCTAGATGGATGGATAGATTAATGAATGAATATCCATTCTATCCACTGTTCCCTTTCTTTGGATAACTTATTGTTTTGTTTTGTGTGTGTGTGTGTGTATGTGTGTTTTAACGAAGCAATTATTTTTAGACTGCATTCCTGCTTTAATCTCACTGGTTTCGACTGCCCTCATCACCCAAAATGCCAAAAACTGCTTGCCCAACACTTTTTATGCTCTTCTTCCAATTTAGAGGGGGCTCCCTTCCCTGTCTATTCAGATTCCATATTCTACAAGGCCTGGCTCAAAATCTTATGAAGAAGCCTTTGCCAACTAGTAGAATCCACATTAA
Organism: Nyctereutes procyonoides; assembly: GCF_905146905.1. Taxonomy (NCBI): domain Eukaryota; kingdom Metazoa; phylum Chordata; class Mammalia; order Carnivora; family Canidae; genus Nyctereutes; species Nyctereutes procyonoides. The sequence continues at coordinate 48,917,371 of NW_026575049.1, read as the reverse complement.
TCTTCCTCTCCAGTGAATTCCCACAGTTCTTCAACTTCACTGTTTCATAAAAGGGTGTTAATCTCAAATCCCCAAATGGCCCACTGGAGAAAGGTCCTTTCCTTCTTTTTTCTAATTATAATGTTTTTCAAAATATATCCACAAAACACTAGTTCTATGGTGCTAATAATTTTTCACAAATAACAGCATTCTATGATGACTCAGTTTGGGGAACCTGTGATTACACACACAGAGGTGTACAAATCCCTTTGCTATAGGCCATCTTGGAGTCTTTAATAGACTAATGTGCATTTGACTCTGCAACATTTCCCAACCTTTTCGATCACAGCAACCTGAGAATATTAGAAGACTTCCACTCTTTGAAAGATAGTCTGGCAAATACTGATCAATTACATGTTCCATCTTCAGTGGCTGATTGAGGATTCTCTCAGTGGCCCAAAATGGTTTAGATAATCATCCATCTAAAAGTTAGGGAGATGGATTCATAGGCCCTGAGTTCCAGAAATTCTGCTTGCTTGTTTGTTTTTACAATATCCTTTGAGTGGCTCAATGATTTGGACAGAGGGCTCCATTTAAAAAATAAATGTGGGGGATCCCTGGGTGGCACAGCGGTTTGGCGCCTGCCTTTGGCCCGGGGCACGATCCTGGAGACCCGGGATCGAATCCCACATCGGGCTCCCGGTTCATGGAGCCTGCTTCTCCCTCTGCCTGTGTCTCTGTCTCTCTCTCTCTCTCTCTCTCTCTCTCTCTGTGTGTGTGTGTGTGTGTGACTATCATAAATAAATAAAAATTTAAAAAATAAATTAATTAATTAAAAAATAAAAAATAAATGTGGGATGCCTGGGTGGCTCAGCGGTTGAGCATCTGCCTTCAGCCTAGAACCTGATCCTGGGGATCCAGGATCGAGTCCCACATCAGGCTCCCTGCATGGAGCCTGCTTCTCTCTCTGCCTGTCTCTGCCTCTCTCTCTCTCTCTCTCTCTTTCTCTCTCATGAATAAATAAAATCTTAAAAATAAATAAATAAACGAAGGGGTGCCAGGGTGGCTCAGTTGGTTAAGTGTTGGACTCTTGATTTCGGCTCAGGTCATGATCTCAGGGTCGTAAGATCAAGCCCCGTGGAGATCAACACTGGGAATTCCCTGGAGAATTCACCTCATGTCCACACCCACTGTAGAGGAGCCTGTGTAAGATTCTCTCTCACCCTCTCCCTCTGCCTCTCACCCCTCTAAACAAACAAGTAAATAATAAATGTCTTTTTGTGGGCCTTGAACACTAGGTAAGGAAGCAAGCTATCAGAAATGGCTTTGTGATTTTGATCACAGTAATAAAGAAAGATAAGAAGGGAAAAAAGCAGAAGCTGACAGTTTTTCAGAGATACAAGACTCAGCTTCATGAAAAACAATAAAGATAAAATATCATCAAGTGCTAGGTCGAGCAACGTCAAGGCCCAAAATGCAGACAGCCAAGTCAGTCAGAGTCATTGTTAACAGAGGCCTTACATAAGGGTGTCTAGATCTATGCTACCTCCTGCTTTCACACATGTCGAATCTAAGGTCCAACACCACTGATTAACAGGAGAGGTAATTGACCCCCTAGTCAATAAATTTCCTCGGGGGTGGGGGGGAAGTATTAGGCAATCCAACTCTAAAGAGGTGAAGTCTAGGTGTTCTCAGGCTCAGAAAGCCTTGTGATGAGCTCTCCTTCTTAATTAATTTTATACACCAGAATATTTATGTTACTTATGTTATTTATGTTACTAATCATAGTATTGTGTCTCCTACCAGACTATCTGTTCCATGAGTACAGCTCCTGGCATGGCACCTGGCATTTAAGGTATTCAATGAATATTTGCTAAATGGATGAAAGGATGGCTGGAGCAAAGAATTAACAAACCACTTTGTCCACTGGTTAGAATTTTTGAGTTCTGCCATCTTTCTTTTCAGTACTATACTGGATGGTGAACTTCTACAAGGAGTAGAATCTAAGTCTGATTAAAGAGTGCTGCCCATGTGACCTTTTACAAGACAGACCCCAAAGGCAGCCTTTTATTCAGCCAACAGAGGAGTGATTGGCTACATGTACTTCCCGAGTAGGTCATACTCTACTTAGTGAGCCCCTGGGAGGAAGACACTTCTCACAAGATGCTCACATCTGACTGGGGCAAGATAACTGGCATTAAGAGATACTATAGTCTGAAAACAGAAAAATCTACTCAAGAAGGACATAAGCAAAATCAAAGTCTATGTTTTTCCTCAATAATTAATAACAGATTCACCTGCCATGATTTTCCTAAATCCTTCCTGAACCTGATAATATTCTTAATCTGATCTACCTCTTGGGGTCATTGGCTCAATGAGTTTACTCTTTGCTGACAAATACAGATGACTTTTCACTAGCTTAAAAATCTACCTCTCTGAGACTTCAAGGTGAAGTAGAGGGGACGACAGGGAGGGGTTGGGGCAGGGGAGGTTCTCATTTCTGTGCTTGGATTCTGTAAGAGACTGCCTCTCCTCTTCCTTCCAGGCATGATATTATGGGGCTCAATCATCTTCCCTCTGGAGTTTCCATTCTGTTTCATGGCAGGCAGGCTGAAGTGACAACAGTGTGCTTGGTCCCCTCTGAAATCCCAGCACAGTACAGACTTTTGGCCACTTCACATGGTTTCTGCCAGAAAACTAGATTCCAAACAGGTGCGATCCTGCTGATTAGCATTATAATAGATTGTAATTACTTAACCAGCACATATATACCCGGAGGAACTTGGAGAGAAATATAATGTTTTGCCAAGTGTAGCTTTTATTTATGTAAAATACTGCGGGCCTGCTCTGGAGTTCTTTAAGTCTAAGTGAAAGCCCTGGAAGCTTTGTCTAAATATGCTTCAATGAGCTCCAGCTCTGGAGTTCGGGCACTGGAATTTAAAATTTCATTTCTTGTTGCTGTCAATTACAGAGGGTTTTGTATCTAAAGCCCTTATGAGAATTTAAAACTTGATTTTAAACTCTACAAAGGGAGGACAAGTGGGCCTTTTTCTTCTCCCTTTCCCACAGGACCTTGCACAGACCCTGGGTATCCAGAGCATTTACAGTTCCTACTCTTAGAAACCTCAGACTTCATGCCCGTCACCCAGTTGACGGTCATTAAGGAGGGCACATGATGAGATGAGCACTGGGTGTTATACTATATGTTGGCAAATTGAACTTAAATTAAAAAAAAAAAAAAAGAAAACTTAGGCTTGCTTCTTCAGCTTAATGCAAATTGCCTCGTGGAAATAATAGGCGTTACCCCATATGCACATTTTCAAGGAATCCTACGGATCTTTGTAAAATAAAATATCCTATTCTTCTGCCTTTTCCTCACTTCTTTCAACTGTACAGAAAGACTTTCTAGGGGATTCCTTCAACTGCTTACCATACTGATCTTCCCAGCTAGAATTCATACTCCTTGGAGGCAGGAATGATACTGCACACAACTTTTGTCTTAACCACAGTAGGTGCTAAGGGAACACACACTTGTTTACTTAAATTCATTCACTCATTCAACAAGGAACCAGGAACTGTCTGGGGTACCAAGTGAACAAACACCTGTGTGTTTACAGAAACTCTGTTTTGTTGCTAGAGACAGATAATAAAGATAAATAAGAAAAATATAGAAGATATAGATAAGAGCTAAAAAGTAGGGATCCCTGGGTGGCGCAGCAGTTTGGCGCCTGCCTTTGGCCCAGGGCGCGATCCTGGAGACCCGGGATCGAATCCCGCATCGGGCTCCCAGTGCATGGAGCCTGCTTCTCCCTCTGCCTGTGTCTCTGCCTCTCTCTCTCTCTCTCTCTCTCTCTCTCTGACTATCATAAATAATAAATAAAAATAATAAAATTTAAAAAAAAAGAGCTAAAGAATAAAACTAAAGCAGGAAAGGAGTATATAAAGGATCAAGGAGAAGGGTGAAATTTTAAATAGGATGACCAGAAAGAGCCTTACTGAGAATGTAATATTTGAGTAAAACTTGAACCATGAAGGTATCTAGGAAAGGAACATTCTGGAAAAATGGAACAGCCAGTGCAAAGACTGAGGGAGGAATACAGTAAATACACTGAAGGGTGGCAAGGGGGTCAATAAGGCTGGGGAAGGAGTGTAGGGGAAAAGTAGCTGGAGATGTAGGGTCAATGAGGTCATAACAGGAGCCTGACCATGGTGGTTATATAGATTGTAAGGACATGGGTTTCTACCAAGAAGATGTGTGAACTGAGTGACATACACTGGTGAAGCTGGGGCAGCAGGAAACCAGTGAGGAGGCTGTTGAAATAATCCAGGTATGAGATGATAAGATCTTGGACCAGAGTGATATCAGCAGAGATATGCAAAGATGATCAGATCTGGAATATATTTTGAAGATAACAGATGCTGCTGTGGGACTGGATATGGGGGTGTGAGAACGACAGGCATCAAGAATGGCTTCTCACAGTTTCTGGCCTGGGCAACCAGAAGGATGCATTTGCCATTTCTTGAGACAGGGAAGACAATGAGAGGCTTCAACTGGGAGGGAGGGACATCAGATTACAGTTTTTGATATAACAGAGTTTGAGATGCCCTTGCACAAATGACAATGACTATTCTAGTCATTGTCATTTGTGCAAGGGCATCTCACATATATGAGTTCACATATATGTGAGTTCTGAAGCTATACCCATATGGGTTGGAACTAGGAATTTGGAGGCAACAGCATTTGAGAATGTATTTAAATCCATGAAACTAGATGAAACTGGTACAGTAAAACCAAAACAGCAGCTCCCAAATGTCCCTATTTTCAATTGGTCATATGCTTCAATAAATAATTAACCTTTGACTACAGTGGCCACACAATTCCTAGACTTTTCAAAACAATCTCATTTCAAGTGGATTCTAATATTTTCAAAAAGGCAATTGCTAAATGTAACTAAATTAACTTTATTTTTAGACTATGTGAGACTTTTCATATAAATACATTCATAAATCAAAGAGAAAAATATCGTTGGACCATATGTTCTGATTTAAGATTCTCAAACTATGAATACACACATATAACTCTTCAAATATTAATAAAATTGTTAAAATATACAGTAGCCTGGCCCTTTGCTAAGAACTTTACATAGATTCCCTTATTTCTCACAACAACTCGAAGAGGTTGTCACATGATTATAAGAACTACTACGTTCCCATTTTACAGATGAAGAAACAGGCATAAAGAGCCTAAGTCACATGCCGCAAGAGTGGTAGATGCATCCTGCAGTTAGAACCCACAGATCTGAGGTGGGGAGGCAGTGAAGAGGTAGGGACCTGAGGGTCTCAACTAATCACTCAATCTGCTGCTGGTCAAAGACACAGAGAAGGAGAAACAGAACAGACAAACAAGGTCTGACTGCCCAGGAGACCGAAGGCCCTTTGACTACAGAGCCCCAGTGCCAAGTAGCTTTCCATGATAGCATTGGGGCAAGAACTAACCCCCAAGGTAGTTGTTAAATAACCAATCACATACCAAGGGGAGTTATATTTAATTAGACGATAAGTATTACAGGAATCTGTAGGGGGTTAAGTGTGGAGAGATCCTGGAACCTCAGCTGCTGGGGGACAAATTCAAAGGGTAGGTGCACACAAAGGGACCTCTGACCATTCCCAGTCCTTCCATATCCCTTTCTAGACCCTACCTCGCTCCATTTAAATGATAATAAAAGTTTTCAGGGATTTTCTAAGATTTCCCTATACAGAAGTCCTGATATAGAGATAGGCCTTCAGGCAGCGAGTATCAACGTGTACCCTAGCCCCGCTCAGGGTGAGACTCAGTAGGGGCCTCAGCAATGCCCATAGGCTCCGCCCAGAGCATCAGTATCTGGACTAACAGGGCTTGGCCTTGGCCATGTAACAATCTCCCCCAAGGGATTCTGGGGCCAACAACGAATACCAGTCCCTGAACCTTACCTGTTCAAAAACAGTGCAGGCCGATCTCACAGGGTCAGCAGGATGGGATAATTTCGAGAAACCTTTTCGAGGCTCTCTGGGAAATCGGAAACAGAAACACTAGCATGCCATTCCCGGCCAAGTGACACTACCCAACGGAAAAGAAACATTTTGGAGATGATTTAAAACTGGCTTCTTTGGGTCCTGTATAATAACCAAATCTAGAAAGACTCTCTTCAGGGCCAGTCCCATGGTAGGTTTAGGGGACACAAAAATAACTGGAGAGACTAAACATTCACTGAGTTCTTGCTGAGGGCAGGCATTGGTCTGTGCGTTTTCCATGTAGTAGTAACCTTTCATCTCCCCCAAAACCCCTTTTGTTAGAGTTAGATACGTTTACCATCACTCATTCCTTACAGAGGAAGAAACAGAAACGCAGGTCAAATAGCTCTCTAAAGATCACAAAAGTGGTTGGTGGCAGATGCAGGAATCAAACCCAAGGAGTTGGGGCACCTGGGTGGCTCAGTGGTTGAGCGTCTGCCTTCAGCTCAGGGCGTGATCCCGGGGTCCTGGGATCAAATCCCACATCAGGCTCCTCGCAGGGATCCTGCTTCTCCCTCTGCCTCTGTCTCCGCCTGTCTCTGTGTCTCTCATGAATAGATAAATTAAATATTTTTTAAAAATAAAACAAACAAACAAACAAGGAGTTTGGCTTCAGAGCTCTGCCCTTAAGCACTGGGCTGACCCATGTCTCAGAGAATGACAGTCATTACCACTGCATTATGAGTGGCTCCTCTACAAGATCAAGCATGGGAGTGACACAAACCAAAAGATGGCTTTGGGGTAGTGTTACAGGGGAGAGCAGAGCTCAGTATATACACTAGTGAGGTGACCACACAGCCAACTCCAGACTGAGCGGGAGCAGCCAGCTGTCGCGTGCTTGCTCCACGTACCCTCTCTGCCATCCTCCACGCTCCCACCATCTGTCCTAAGCGCAAAGCAGCTCCATCCAGTGTTCACTGGGCCTCTGCTTCTAATGAGTCCCAATACCTCTCGTTTACCCCACTATGCTTATAAATCTGGTTTAAGGAATTACAAAGGTCTACTGTAAAATTTCAGGCCATCTCTGCGTACAAAGTCTTGCTACATTAATGACCCAGAGCCCTCCCCGGCCCACAAGTTCTATTCTACTCCTGTTTCTCCAAGCATGGTCCAATTCTCTCCGGGACCGCGTGTGTTACAAATAAGGATTCCTAGCGCCTGTCCTAAACTCCAGAATGAAAAGCTCTGAAGGTGGCAGGCAGATCTATATTTTTAGCACCCTCCCCTAGTGATTCTGATGCACACTCAAGTCAGAGCAGCATTATATATCTCATTGCTGGAAAACGAGCGGCAGCAAGAGTGTTTAATGGCATTCGGCTTTTAGTACAAGCCAGATCTTTCCGTCTCTCCGTAATGAGCTTTCTCTAAAACAACCCCCTTTGTCATCACAACTGATACGTCTCTCATTATCTGGAGAATAATTATCTCAGCCTGGCTATTAAACATTCTAGAATCCACCTGAGTTTTCTAAACTTTCTCCTTCGCCTGTGTTTCCCAGGTGTGGCCCCCATAAAGGCTGATGAGTTTAAGAGGCACCTGAGATGAAAGTCCTTCCTTTTTATGTTAAAAGGCTATTTGTTTATTTTAATGTGAAGGAAGAAACGTTGTAACTACAGCATCCCAACTGGTGCTTTCATGAATACTGGGGCTTAAGTGGCAAATAAGAGAATCAATGTTTAAAAATTGTAAGTACATAATAGCACAGATGGTACTCAGATAAAAGTCTTAAATTTGGGAAATTTTATCCTAGCCTGGTCCTAGCTGATGGGGAACCCCAGTTTCAACCATGCTTCTTTATCTCCCCAAGCCTCACCACAGGCATCCCCTGCCTTTATTCCAGGGGTGTCTGTGTCCACAGAAAGCTGTCTCCTCTTAGAAGTACCTCTTTTTTTTTTTTTTTAAGATTGTATTTATTTATTGATGAGAGACACAGAGAGGGAGGCAGAAACACAGGCAGAGGGAGAAGCAGTCTCCCCGTGGGGAGCCCGATGTGGGACTCGATCCCAGGACCCCGGGATCACAACCTGAGCCAAAGGCAGACACTCAACCATTGAGCCACCCAGGCGTCCCTGCAAATATCTCTTTAAATGTTACCCACCGTCTCATGCCCAATTTATGCCTCCTTCCAGGAACCCTCCAGTTTCTCCCAGCCCTTTTTGAACTCATGTAACATCCTTATGGTCCCACTCATTTAGAGCCTAACTGCTACTTGAGTGTCTACATGTATCTATTTAGTGGCACTTCCCTAATGAAATGGAAGGCCCCTGAGAGTCACCCAGTCTCTTTTACCTCTGGGTTGCCTAGAGTGCTAAACTTCCCTGCTTGGGTCTGAGCACGAAACAGGAACTGGGTGAGTACCCGTGAATTCATGGGGCAGTTGAATGAAACGGTCCGCATCAATGAGAGAAGCAGCTGTTCCAGGCCCTCTGCATCTCCTTACTTCAGGCCAGATTTCTTAGCCACACCCAAGAAAGGGTATCTCTTCACCCCTGCCAGGTAAAAAGCACAGAGCCCCTGAGCCTGGGAAATGCTGCCCAAAGGTATGATTCTGTGGGTGTCCCCTCAGTGACAGGAATGGGAAAGGTGATTTCTGTCAGCCCAAGTGAACCTGTCCATTTCCAAGGGCCAGTCACCTCTGCGGATGCATCGCCACCCCCATCCCCAACTCCCCTGCCCCCTACCTCCACCCCCACCTCCAATCCCCCAGCATCTTTTAGTGAAACCAACATTAGGTGAGCAAATAGAACCAGCTCCACTACTCGATTCATCCTGTGACTTTGGCCTCTTTGTAGTTCCAAGTTGTTCTTTTTTGTTTTGTTTTGTTTAAATCTAATACCTGCTGTACCTAATTCACACTTGCTATGAGACAAAAGAGAAATGATTTTGAAAGCACTTTAAATTACTGTGTACAATGAAAACCTCAGGGACACAGCACATGAATCTGCAGGGAACAGACTGGGAGGGCCAGGGGGGGGCCCAGTTCTCACCCCCCTGGCAAGCCATGGGCAATAGGAGGTGTGGGCCCTACTTCCAGTCCCCTCATGCTTGCATGTGACCTTGGGTACCCACTTGGCTTCTCTGACACTCAAGGTCCTTGTCTCTAAAACATGCCTCTGCACTAGGTGATCCAGGCTAGGGCCAAGTCCAACATGAATCTGAGCACCTTAGAGAATAATGACAAGGCAAGGCCAGTGCCCACAGCATGCTTCACTCCAAGTGCTCAAAAGTGGGGATGGCGCCCTGATGCACGCAGGGTCTGGGCAGGCTCCAGCAAAGCATCACCAGAGACACGTAGACACCTCTCCCTCCAACCAAGATACGTTCTGTGGCTAGAGCCACCTTACTGTTCATCCCACCTGCTCTCTCTGCCCCACTCTATCTTCCTCATCTGCATACACGGTAAAGGCCCCGTGGTCTCTCTACTATACCCGTGTTTTTTTTTTCTGTCCTCTTCCTGTTCTAAAACAACTTAAAAACCACAGATTTTTAGTGTTAAGGTCTGGCCCTGAAACTGGTCATCCCTTAAGCTCCCCCTCAGAGAGGCACTACTTCTCCTGAGTCAAAGAGCCTATATATGGAAAGGAAATGAGGAGTGAGTGGGAACTCCAGTGGTGGGGGGCCAGTAGGAGGAAGGGGCATCAATGAACGGAATGGGGTGCAATGGCACTGTGTTCTTTGGAATTCCATAATTCTGCTCCCCAAAGCGTAAGCCACAAATCTCCCAGGGCTGTACTCGGTATGGTTAGTTGAGGCTTCCCTGTAAGCCCCGTAACCATGGTTTTGGGGCAGACTACATCACAGTGTGAGCATAACGAGAGGAGACTTTTTCCTATTTTTGTCTAAAACTCCATTTCCTTTTAAAAAATATGTAAGGTGACATGCCAACGTGGTTCATACGCGACCTCTGACCCTAGGACAATCATGAAGTGGTCTGTTTTCAATAATTATAAGGGAATTCCTCTATGTTTCTCCATGAGGACCAGATACCTCTTTTCATGTAGAGCGAAGAAACCTGAAAACGTATGTACCCAGGGCCACACCTGCTCTTGTTGGAAACACGTAGCAAATCAGAAAACACCGAAATCCATTTCCTAATTTAACACCTTCCTTTCAAAAAGAGCTAAAAGAAGGGTGGTTCTCCCTGCTTCTTTGGGTGCCAAGGTTGAGCGCCTTTGGTTTACAGTACTTGGACAAGGAAGGCCCATTCCCAAGTCCCTAATATTTTGACAGTGTCATCAACTAAGTCAATGTCAGAGTCAGCGGTAGTACCTCATTGCAGAGTGTCCTGAAAATCAAAACAGGGAAATCGAATAACTTTAAGTAGGATTCAAGGCACCGACCGACTTCCAGTTTCTTGCAAGCAGCACCATTTTTAAAACACAACACTCATTCTGGATGCATGGGCGATGCATGGGGCAAAACCAGCTTGGCTTATGTTGCTGGGACCCTGCAGGAGACATCCTGGAGGAGAACACGTTTCTCTCCCCGTACGTCAGAAGATGAGCTAACCACCGTGCAACAGAATGGAAGCAAGCTAGCTTCCTCCCGGAGGGAAAAATAAAGCAGCTCCCTCGCTCCTCTGCTGCGCAGGACAAAGCCAGGACGTGCAAGAAGCCTTCAGTCCAGGGCTCCACGTGCCTCTCCAAGGACGGAGGAACCCACCCACACGCAATCACACACGCAGCCAGCCCACCACGCGCCCGCGGAAGGCGCCGGCTCCTCTGCCAACCTTGGGCACCAGGGCCGGGGGCTCTGGCAGCTTGCAAGCTCCCGGGAGCGCCCATTGTCTGAAGGGGGCTAGAGGGCCTGCCTCTCTTTGCAAGTCTGGTCTCCGTGGCTCCAGTGCCTACTTCTCAACTACGACGAAATGGAGCATGCCTCCCCAAGGCAGCTGAGACACATCACACACTCGCACACTCGCACACGCACACTCACACGCACGCACACACCCCAGATGGCAAGAAGTCTCGGCGCCCCGTGACCCACGCCAGGGCCGTGGGCGCGTCCCCGCGGCCCCCCGAGCTGGGCCCCTGGCCCGGGGGGCGCCCGGACTCACCCAGTCCTCGAAGTGCCGGCTCCCGTTCTGCAGCAGCTCCTCGAACTGGATGGTGCAGTTGGCCACGAAGTCGTCGTAGCCGATGGGGGCGTCGTGGAAGACGGCCAGCTCGATCTTGCGCCCGTTGCACACATCGGTGACGAACTCGTCGTGCCAGGCCGGGCTGTTGGTCTTCTGCTTGGTGGCCGTCTGGCCGATGCGCGAGTCGTCCACGTTGAGGGCGATGTAGGGGTCGAGAAGGAAAGTCTGCGGCCGGGGTCCCACCGCATGGCGCAGCGACCAGGCTGTGGGCTTCAAGCTCACGGCCTCGCAGATTTTGATCTTGAGGAGGCCATTGAACACTACCATGGTCGGGGCGGGCAGCGGGGGCCGGGGTCCCTCCGTCCGCCCCGAGGGCAGGAGTGAGGAGCCGACGCCCCGGCGCTCGGAGGGTCCCCTGCGCCCCACCCCGCTCTCTCCCTACACCTGGGAGCGCTGCGCCCGGGCGCGGGCGGTCCTCGGCGGGAGCATGTATTTCCTCGCCGGGCTCCTAACGGAAAGCAGGGCCGGGGGGAGGGCCGGGGGACGCCGCGTGCGGAGCGAGCCTCCCCCCCGCCCCCCGCAGCGCCTCCCGGAGGGGACCGAGTGGCGCCGCCTCGCTGGCTCTCCGGCTCGGGGCTGCGGGGACGCGGGCGCCGCGCCCGGCGCTCACCTACCTTTCCGAGACATAATCCCCGGGAAATTTCGACTCCGGGAGGGGGAGGGGGGCGTGGGACGGGGCGGGGACGAGAACCGGGGGCGCAGATTTCAACCCGGATCCTCTTCGCACACCCAGCGCCTGCCTCTGCCCGCGCGGGGCGGGGGGTGGGTCGAGGGATGTTCAGTCTATCCGGAGGGATGCATGTCGAGAGGAAATGGTCCTCCTCGGAGCCAATTTTTTTTTAAGAATCCACAAGCCGCACGGCCGGCCCGGCCGCCTCCTCCGGGGCGAAGCGAAGCGAAGCGGCGCGGCGCGGCGCGGCGCGGCGGTCGGCGATCGGGAGGCGCCGGGAGCCCGGAACCTCAGCCCCGCGCGGGCTCGGGCTCGGGCTCGGGCTCGGGCTCGGGGTCGGGGTCGGGGTCGGGGTCGGGACGGCCGCCGCGCGGGCTCGGGGCGCAGGCCGGCACCGGGCGGTGCGCAGCGCGGCGGCGGCGGCGGCGGCGGCGGCGGCGGCGGCGGCGGCGGGGCCGGGACTGCGACTCGGCGCGGCCCCACCTCCCGGGCGCCGGCGCCCGCCCGCCGCGCTCCCCGCGTCCCCGCTCTCGGCTGCCGCTCGCTCGCCGCCCGCCCGCGCTCCCCCTCGGTCTCCTCTCCCTCCGTCGGTGTGCGAGCCAGTCTCCCTCCCTCTAATGCAGGAAATGCGCAAAAGACGTCAGTGTGTGTGTGTGTGTGTGTGTGTGTGTGTCTGTGCACGCGCGCGCGCGCTCCTGTGTTTGGGGAAATAGAAAGTTTTGCCTGTTGGGGGAGCAATACGGGAAAAGTGAGCCGAGGAGAGGCCGCCGGGGAGAGGGCGAGCCCGCCGGGTCGCGGCGGCGGGCGGGGGGGCCGGGCGGGGCCGGGGGCCGCGGGGGGGCGGCTGCGGGCTGCGGGCTGCGGGCTGCGGACGCCGGGTCTGCGCTCTCCGCCCGGGGGCCGGCGGCCGGCGCATCGCCCCGGGGCCCCGCGACCGAGCCGGGGCTGCGGGGCTGCAGACCCCGGGGGCGGGGCGGGGGGCGGCCTGCGGGAGGAGACCCGGGAGCCCCCCGGCCCCGCCCCCCGCCTCCCGCCCCGGGCTGGGGCTGGGGCTGGGGCTGGGGCTGGGCGGGCGCGCGCCGGCCCGTCGGTCCGTCCCGCGGGCCCGGGGCGCTCGGCTCCCCCGCGGTGGGGGAGGGGAGGCGGGGAGGGGCGCGCGGGGCTCGTGCTGCGGTCCTCCCCCTGCCCGGGGCGCGGGGGGCGCCGTCGCCCCGCGGGGACCCGTCCTGGACTTCCCGGGCCGCGGGAACTTGTTGACAAGTGAAAGCTCGGGAGCGAACCTCGGCTCCGTCCGCGTTTGTTGATCCTCCGCAAAGTGACTGCAGATTCACCCCGGAGCCCGTCCTGCGGGGGGAGGGGGCGCGCCCTCCGGGGGGCGAGCGGCCGCGGCCGCGCTCATCTCCTCCGTAACCTTTAAACTCTCGCTGGAAGCCGCGGCGGCCGGTCACGTGAGGCGAGCCCGGGGCTGCCGGGGAAGAATTTCCTCCGCGGGGAGCCGGGGCCGGGGTAGGCGGCCGGGCGGGGGCCGCGGACGAGCGCCCGGAGGCCCTGGGCGCGGCCCTGGCTGCGGCCGCCGCGGGCCGGGCGCGGGAGGGGGCGCGCGCGGGGCGGGGCGGGGCGGGGCGGGGCGCTGCGAGGGTGCGAGCCTCGGCCTCCCCGCGCGCCCGGCCCAGCCGGGGGCTTCGCAGGCTTCGTGCTCAACCGACCGCGTACTTCTCCGGCGGGGCCGCTGCGCGGGGACCAGAATTTAAAACCCACCTCCCCATTGCATTTTTCTCAGCGGAAAAGGTTATCGTTGCCTGTGGCTTAAAGGTTTAAAAAGAGGATTAGAGGCGGGGGAGGAGGCCGGCCCCTGAAGCAGCTGGGTACCCAGCGCCGCACACGGGTCGCAGAAATGATCAGAAAGCCCCAAGGTGATCCTCTCCCAGGGCCCTCCCTGATGCCGTCGTCCCCCCCCCCCCCCGCCCCGTAGGATGGGGCAGCTGGGGAGGGGCGGTGCTGGAATGCAGTCTTGGGGACAGCAGGGCTCTTCCCGTGTGAAAAGTCAGGATGTGGGACGCCTAGGTGGGCTCAGTTGTTGGGCATCCGCCTTTGGCTCAGGTCGTGATCCCAGGTTCCGGGGATCCAGTCCCACATGGGACTCCCTGCGTGGAGCCTGCTTCTCCCTCTGCCTGTGTCTCTGCCTCTCTCTCTCTCTCTCTGTCTCTCATGAATAAATAAATAAAATCTTTTTTTTTTTTTAAGGAAAAAGTCAGGATATGAAAGTTATGCCTTACGTGGTCACTCCCACCAGCAGGAGATGTGTTTTAGAATCTGTTGGCTGGACAAAGCGCAAGGGTGTACACTGCGCTGCTGTTTAATTTTTATACTTTTGATCATCAGAATTTTTTCCATGGTTCTTTCTCAACTTGTTTCCTCCTTCAAGGGGCATGTGATGGAAGGCAGTGGCAAGTAGGGCTAGATCTTCTGAAAATTCATTTGGGAAGTAGAGGCAGTCATAGAGCTGAAGTACTTGGCAGAGAGGCAAAATTTAAAGGTTACTAATAAGCACAGTAATCAAAATGAGTAATACCTTAATGCAATATTTTTAAGAACCTAAATTAATATAAAAGTGGATGAGCATATCCAAAATGCAAATAATTTTAAATGTTGCATTAAAATATCATTTGTTACTGAGTTGACTGGTGCCCCTGAAATGCAATACCTGAGATGATGAGTGCTCCATTTGCTTCCCCCTAGCCCCAGCCCTGTTGAGGAGTCTAGAGAGACAAGGATTTCATGAATTTACGGATCCATGAGTGTTTCATACCTTCTCTGTACTCTTTGTCTCTGAGATTATCATGCAAACGGAGAAGTACGCAGTATTGAAAAACATTGGCCAAAATCCTTCCTCTTCAATGTGTTACACAGGAGATAAGTTTAGAATTAAGGGCATGCTGAACTTGAACTTTTGGCATGATAATCATATTCCACTCCTCCCCAGACAAGACTTCCCATATATACATAAATAAATACGGTCTATTTGCCATCTCAGTGATTAGGCATTCTTAAAACCAATAACCTACAAACAAACTTCTAATACCACTTCCCTGTGACCTGGGTATGGTTGGCAGGCTGTCACACCATGTGAATAATCAAGCTGCGATTCTCAGATGTGACCAACACCAGGGTGGCCTCCTTTTTTGTGTGTGTTTTAACCATTTTTTAAGTTTTTATTTCAATTTCAGTTAACATACAGTGTAATTTTAGTTTCGGGTGTACAATATAGTGATTCCACACTTCTCTACAACACTGGATGCTAATCACAACAAGTGGATGCCTTTTAATTACAAGTCTAAAAAGGAGGCGGCTGGGGGTGGGGTGTGGAGAGGTTGAATGACCTGGCCAAACAAACTGCCTGTGTTGTACTGAATATTTAAATAAAAAGGGAAAATGCTGGTACAAACATTCCTAACCCCTTGCTCTTATTACATCCTTATTTCTGAATAAATCTCTGACCTTCTTACTCTCGAAGTTGGCAGAATATAAATCTGTATGCTCTGGGATCACCATGGAGACGCGGGATGTGAGCTTCTTTAAGGAAAACCCTTAAATTTACCTGAAGGGGAGGATTGGGGAGGGAAGGTGTCTAAAATAACCCTTTGCTCCGGATTCACGTGAAAAGAAAAACAAGCCCTTATAGGTGGGAAAGTTTAGAAAGCAAAATTCCAATCAATAATTATTGCCTACTCTATCCTTCTCTTGGCCCCTGTATGCAGTCCTGGAAGATAGGACAGAGATTGACATTGGTATTGAGTAAGATGCCCTTTGGATTCCAACTATGGCCTAGTTATTTTTGTGATCTTTGGGAGAGGGAAAGGAAGAACGATGATTTCAGAATTTAACAAAGGTGACCAAGAAAGTGCTTTGAAAATCAAGCTGGTGGGGAAAAAGATCGATTTCACTAGAGACCTCAGGGCCACAGGGTAAGTGCTGCAGTAGAGAGATAGGGGTGCACCAGCCTCTCTGAGAGCACAAAGGCAGGCTCACCCCTTGCCCGAGTTTGCCCGGGGAAGGCATGGCCCCAGCAGGCCTAGACTTTTCAGTAGGCAAAGAGGAGAGGGAACGGTGCTGGAGGCAATGAGAACAGAGTATGCAGAACCCAAGTAGGTCAGAGCACGGCTGTCTGGGATGAGTAGCCATCAGGTGGGCCTGGCAAGTTGGCAGGCAGTAAGAGGAGGTGCAGTAGGTTGGATGGCATAAAGACTCTGTGGAGCCTGTAAATGAGTTTGAAATTTTTCCTTCAGAGACACTGATCATTCTCAGGTGGGGAATAGCATAACCAGAGTTAATACCTTAAAAAAGCAATCGTGCAGGGATGGATATATTTATCTTTTGCAATTTCCCCCCAGAAGACACCTTGGGATGTTAGAGAGATAGAAGATCCACGTCTTAAGATGATCTACTCTAATAAAAAAAAAAGACAGCCTGTGGGTATTGTTTGGATGGGTTAAAGGAAGCAGAGAGGGGATGCTAGAACCTTAGACTAGCATATCAATATTCACGTCTTTGTTGCTGTGCTAGTGGTTGCCATTTATAGAATGTTAATGGCTTCTGCTTAAGGTCGGCCTGGTCAGGGACCGTCATCCATTCCACACATGCTACGAGGAACAGAATTCAACCACCTGGGCCATCTGATGGCATATGCAGCCATGCAATGACACAGGAAACCTTCCAGAGTTCTGTTGGCCCTGCCTGGCCTAGCCCCACCCGAGTTCCAGCCCCATTCCCAACCCCACCTTAGGTCCTTCCTCTTGTTGTGGGTCTATGTCTGGCCTGCCATGTCTTCTTATTTTGGCCCTGTCTCTGCTTTGAACTCTGTTGCAGTGACCCAGAGACCAAGCTTCACTCACAATCTGCAAAGAGATGGAGGGATCAGAGGTAACCCCATAGAGCTTAAAGGCAGATGCAGGCAGGAAGTGGCCTGCTGCTCCTCCTTCCTCAGTTCCTTTGACCCTGGATCCCACTCCCTCAGGCATTGTCTGGAAAGTAACATCATGTACCACATCTTTGGCGGTGATGTTGGGCTGCATTTTGGGACATTTTTTTTTTCTTAAAGATTTTATTTACTTATTTATTTAGAGAGTGCACGAGCAGGGGGAAGGGCAGAGGGAGAGGGACAAACAGACTCCTCGCTGTGTGGGGAGACTGATACAGGACTTGGTCTGAGGACCCTGAGATCACCACCTGAGCCAAAGTCAACCCACTGAGTCACCCAGGTGCCCTGTATCTTGGGACTTTTAAGTATATAAATTAATCCATGGGCCTTGCTACGTACCTGTTATGTTCCCAATCCTGGGGCAGGTGCTCTAGGGAGGACAAATAGATAATTTGTCCCCTGTCTTCCAGCAGGGGAAATAGGAAGATCAATTCAGACATTTATTTAGCAGTTGGTATTGAGTCCCACATCATTTGGAGCACTGGAGAAGCAAAGATGATGACACACAGTGACCCTTTATTAGTCGGAATGGGCTATGTCATACTGCTGTAATAAACAGTCCCAAATCCCATGGTCTTAAAATAACAGGTTTCTCCTCACGCTGCTCTAAGTCCATGGCAGGTTGGCTGGGAGCTCTGCTCTGCGTTGGTATCATTCTCCCTCCTGCATGATAAGTCACTATCTGGAACTTAGGTAGTCATAGGCGGCAAGCAAAAGAACCTCTCGAGGGTCTTATCCAGGCGCCTAACTAGTCCACTGGATGTGCTCAGTGACACTCGCTTTTGCTCACTGGTTGTTAGCTAGAACCAGTCATGTGGCCTCTCACCCCCAACCACTTCGGGACTGGGAAGTTCTCCTGTGTGCAGGGGTGAGGAGACTGGGCTATCTGGTGAAGAACAGTGAACAATACCATAGACCCTGTCCTCAAATATCAGAGGCAGAAAGATGACTCAAGGCAGCACACAGTAAATGATAGGTAAAAGCACAGTCAGAAAGTGCTACAGAAATTTAGAGGTGGGGACGCCTGGGTGGCTCGGTGGTTGAGCATCTGCCTTCGGCTCAGGGCAGATCCCGGGGTCCTGCGATCGAGTCCCACATCGGGCTCCCTGCAGGGAGCCTGCTTCTCCCTCTGCCTATGTCTCTGCCTCTCTCTGTGTCTCCCATGAATAAATAAACAAAATCCTAAAAAAAAAAGAAGAAGAAAAAGAAATTTAGAGGTAACAACAATCACAATCAGAGGGAAACCGTTTGATCCCCTTGACCCTGGGCCACTGGCATGCAGAAGACTGGAGATGACACAGAGAATCCAGCCTGTATCAGAACCAGCAGCCACCTCAGCCCCTCTCCCCTTCTCTCAGAACAGAACATTTCATCTCACAGGACCTGGAGGTTCTACAGGCGACTTCAGAACCAAATCCACAGCAAGGGGGCATTTGGACGCAATAGAACTAATACTTATTTGTTACATGCTGCAAGATTTGGGAGATCACCTGTGTGATTCTTGATATTCTTTTTTCTTATTAAATTCCTCTATGAAATGAGGAAACTGAGACCTAGAGAAGTTAATGGACTTGGCACACAAGGGAATTTTTCACAATAACCAAAGAAGGAATTAATTAGAGGTCTCAAATCAACTCTTAGGCTTCCTAGTTGGAGTTTACTGGTTTTCCTACACTGTCACATTAGAACCAATGAAATGTCATTTAATGATAAGAATTCCAAATACACTTTAAGGCCTTGGAAACAAAATTTCTGTAAATCAAAGGTCCATGATGTTTTGTTTGTTTTATTTTTTTTATTTTTTATTTTTTATTTTTTTGTCCATGATGTTTTAATAAGTGGTTCCAAACTTAACTGGCCTTAACACAATAGGATATTAGAGATTTATTATAACTCTTGGTGGACTATGATATTCACAGAGTTCTTTCCTGGGTTTTGGGGATACGTGTAAACACAGTCCTTAAAACTAAAGGACTCGATTCTTCCTCAACTTCTGTATTCTTGAGTCTTGTCTCCTAACACCAATTAGATACATCTTTGGTATATAGTTTTATGATACCTGCACCAAGTGTAAACAGCTGTTTCTGTGGGCTCTGGTGGCTAATTCATCATCTAGCAGAAAAACTGATCTTACAAGTTCAGTGAAACCATTTTTTTTTAATTTTTAATTTTAAGTAGGCTCCACGCCCATTGTGGGGCTCAAACCCACGACCTGGTGAGCAAGAGTCACTTGCTTAGCGATTGAACCAGCCAGGCGCCTCCCCGCCACCACCACCACCACTTTTTTATCTGACTGTTCAGATTAGGTTATATATCTCTAATCCATTCTGAACATTTGGTCAATCCATTTCTACTTCTAATTTCCCTTTAAAGAGTAAGGAGCGAAGTCTCCAGGCAGGGAATATTGCCTTCTTGTCACCGAGGACAATCATTTAGGTATAACAGATGTACAATCTGAACTAGTTAAACCCACAGGTTTTGTTGCAACCGAGATATGATGCATCCTTTTCTCTTCTTCTTCTTCTTTTTTTTTAAGATCTTATTTATTTGTTCATGAGAGATACAGAGAGAGAGAGAGAGAGAGATGCAGAGACACAGGCAGAGGGAGAAGCAGGCTCCCTGCGGGGAGACTCCCTGACGTGAGACTCAATCCCAGGACCCTAGGATCACAACCTAAGCCAAAGGCAGACGCTCAACCACTGAGCCACCCAGATGCCCAAATCTTCTCCCTTTTAAGGCCTAACCCCTCCCTGTCCCAATCCGTATTCCTCCATCTGAAGCTATAGATCCTCCTCCCTGAACCCTCCCAACCACTTCCCCTGGCTTCTCCTCATAGTCTTGACCTCTGCCTGAACTAGTGTTTTGTTTTGTTTTGTTTTCTCTTTATTTGGGACCTGTCTTAATTGTACCACTTCCCCAAGAGGTCTTTAAGTTTGGAGGTGCAGTAGGACTCATCTGGGTACTTACTCTCCAGGATCTCCAGGATCTGGGACGTACTGGGTACAGCCCTCCCTATAAATACTTGTCACAAGGATGACACTCTGAAATAAGAAGAGTGTCACAAATCTTGTTCGCCTCTCTCTTGCTTGTACAGATGAGCGCCTTGGCAACGGCTGGCTCGCTCCACTGCGCCGCAACCGAGGACGAGGACGAGGACGGAGCGATAAAGTGATTTAGTCCCTGGGCGCGTGGGCAGCCCGGCGGCCGCACCTCCCGGCCCAGGGCCACCGCGAGCCGACGGCGCCCTCTGGCGGATGCGAGGCCGCCCAGCCGGGCTCCCAAAGCTGGAAGCACTGGGATTCCTTGACCAGCTAAAGGGATAGGTCTGGGGGCAGAGCACAGGGCATGGGACCAGTGGCCTTATCCACATGCCCATCATGAACAGGAGACAAACGCAGCCGGCGAGCACCTGCCCTATGAAAACACCATGCTGAATCTTAAAAAGAAAAAAAATTTTTTGACAACTAAGCTTCTCAAAATGAAGAATTCTGTTCCTATCACTGCATCAGGACAATAGGCCATCCATTTGCCGGTTAAATCCATGCTGGGTTCAGGAAGAACAATGAAGGAGAAGCAGTCCAGGTTTCAGAGAAGTCAGAACTTGAAGGTAAAGGAATGTTGTTACCTCCCGATGGGCCCCAGGGACACACCTCACCTTTTTCCTGACGTCAAACTGCAGGTCAGCTCCTGAAGCTGAGGTGAGGGCTGTGAGAGAGAGCCAAGGAACCCTACTGCCCCCCCCCCCGCCAGAATGGGCAATACTGGGAGTGGGAGAGAATTGCCCCCCCCCCCCGAGGCTGCTCCTCTCATTCCAGAAGATAACCCAGTTTCATTTTCTGACAAAACACTGAACCATCAGCCCAGGGCTCCCATGACTTTCTGCCACCTAACCCAACAAACACTTTGGAAGGAAGAAAGGACGAGCGTCCTTCCTCTATCCCACCAGTTGTCACGGCAGTGGGTCCCCCCAGTCCAAGGCCCTGCCCGTGTCCTGGACCTGTGACCCAGCCTGACTTCTCGGGGACTCTGCTGCTGGCCACCTCTCATTCTCTCCCTCATCCCCCCCTCAACCCCGCCATTCTTCCCCATCCCATTAGACTCACCCATCCTAAAAACCATCTCACACTCTGCCTCACCTCACATTGCTCTTGGCCACCTCTCAAACCTCTTCTCCTCCCTAAACTCCTTAAGAGTTATATATGCTTCCTGTATCCTCTCCTTACTCTCCATCCCACCTAAGCCTGAGCACAGATGCTGGGGCTCTCCGAGACACCTCTTGTTGAGGGAACCAATTGTCTCCACCCCACCGAGCGCATCTGTGGAGTCCACAGCGTACTTAACCACTCTTTTGGTACCACCTGATACTGTTCCCTCCTTGAAATGCTCTCTTCCCTTGGTTTCCATGACGTCTGAGCTCTCCAAAGTTTTCTGCCTGCCTCCTTGACTTCTCTCTTCCAGTTTTTCTCCTCTACTTGGTCTTGCCCATCTCTTAAATGCATCATTATTTTACAGTTACACTGCAGAATGTTAAGACATTTAATGCAAAAGTTGTCTCGGTGACCTTAGGTGCAGTGAACTTTGAAAGGAGGACAGATCCCTGTGGCATGGAGTGGTAAGAGAAGCCCCAAGAAGGGAGCGAGATGGAATTTGGAAATGGAACGGTGATAGAATATCAGAGGCAGGATTGCCCATGAAATGCACAGCAGGGAAGATCTATCTGGTGACTATTAAGCATCTTTTTTGCTAGGTATGTCATAAAATAAAGACACGAGTCCCTAGACTAAATTTTAGTTAACATTCCATTAAATAGCAATTGATAGAGCTGCAAGGGGTAGAAAAAGGGGAAGAGATGAGCACGGGCTTCCTGGAGGGGGCAGGGCTTGTGGGCTATTCTGCTCTGTATGAATTAGGGTAGGCTAACCGTTCCAACAGGTATGCTCCCAGTGTATAAACGCTCAAACACAATAGATGTTTATTTCTTACTCACCTAACAGTACTGAATGAGTGAACAGGTCAAAAGGGTGGCCCTGTCTCTCCAGGCTTCCACAGTCACTCTGGGGGCTGAAGCCAATGGAACCATCCACAAAGAGAAAAGATCGTGGAACAGCCTGGAGCATGGAGCCTGGAAGGTTGTTATGGGTGAAGTGACCTACATTCCACTGGCTATGACTTAGTCACATGGCCACACATACCTGCAAGGGAGGTTGGGAAACATAGTCTATTAGAGAACCAAGAAGTAGAGGTGAGCAGAGAGCAGCAGCTCCCACTAGGTCCTTTCCTCCTTTGCTGGAGATCAGGATGCTCCATTTGGGTTAACCAACAGTGGAAATTTGATCCCTTCTCTGTTTTCCTTATTCTTTTCCCACTTGATGTGTGAAAAAGAGCTGTGAGGACCCTGCAGCTGTGAGAAAAGATGCAGGTGCAGGTGTGGGCCAAGAGAAGGGTGATGAGCAGGAGAAAGAGAGCAGTGTTGAGCTACAGGTGTCTGGAGAGGATGCTCTTCCAGCACCTCCCCCCTGCCCATTACAATGCCAGGTTGCTCTCAGGTTTGGTGCAGGTGTGATATGGCAAGAGACAACACCTATTGTTCCCTGGGAGAAGGGTCCATTCTCAACCCACAGATGAACTTGGTCAAGGTCCTTCCTCCAGATGACCTTCTAAGGTGAAGTGAGTCACAAGGCAGAGACTTCAAATGTAAAAATATTCTGTACTCTGAACTTTTTAGGGAGATTTTATATCCATTCTCCCTTTATTGCTCCCTTCTCAACCACAAGTTCAGGGCAAGTATCATTATTCCCATTTTACCTATGGGGTAACTGAGAAGAAAAAGCAACTCAGAGAAAGTGGAGGACTCAAGTGCACACAGGAGCAGAGCCCAAAGCAGGCCCTGGTTTCCTAGAAGGAGCTTTCCTATGATGACTAATGTTACCAACCTTTTCTGTGTAAAGGTCAAGGCTTAGTGGGTGACTGTTCTGGAATTTTCTGGGGAAACTGACCCTCCAAGGATGCCTCATGGTCTTGCAAGACACAAGCTGCTGCTCCAGCTCGTGGGCTGCATGGAGACATGGGCTCCAACGTGCTAGTCATTCTATCCACTCTCTGCCCGGGACTATGAGGGTGCATTCACATCATGGTGGAACAGGCAAGGTACTGGCTGCACAGAGAGGAAATAGGGTATTCAGAACCCCACCTTTGAAACTTATACCTACTAGGGCACCCTGCTTTTGGAGAAGGTACTAACTTCACCCTCCTCTGGGTTAGGATAGATGTCTCTCAAGTTCTTATTTCACTGAAGGATTTTGTTTTTTCTAAAAATACTTTATTTATTCATGAGAGAAACAGAGAGAGGCAGAGACAGAAGCAAGCTCCCCACAGGGAGCCCAATGTAGGACTCGATCCCAGGACCCCAGGATCAGGACCTGAGCCGAAGGCAGATGCTCAACCACTGAGCCACCCAGGCGTCCCTGTAGGATCTTATTTTGAAAGTCAGTCTCTCTCCACTTCTCCTTCCTCCCTTCTCCTGTCATTTCTTTCTTGGAACCTGTTGCACCTCTGGTTAACCTCTGGCATGGAAAGCTTCTTCTGGATTGCTTTATTCCTACAAATGCCAATGCAGGTTCCTGTTCTTCGAAGCGTAGACACCAAGCCTGAGCGCTTTCTCCTGGGACCCAAGATTTCCCAAAGAGCTGGGAGGAAAGGTAGAGAAGCCCTGCCTACGGCTAGTCCTGTTAACCTCTAGGATGTGCCAACTCAGGGCCCTGCACTTTGGGAGGGACCCTGGTGTCTTGGGGGTTAGGGAAAAGAGGAGAAAAGATGCTTTTCTTCTCACTCCCTGAGAACTGTGGCAGATTTTTTTCCATCAGCTGGATGCTGTGCCCTGTTATTCCCTCTGCCAGGACTCCGTGGCCCATCCAGGGGTGGGGTGTCGCAGCTTAGCTGGCATTTCTTCCAAGAGACTCCTCTGAGCACCCATCAGCCCTGAATACATGTCACTGTCAATGTAGGTCTGCTTGTTGGCTTCCCCTTGCAGGGAAGCTAATACAGCTTAAACTTTAGGTCCTCCCTTGCACCTTGCAAGAGCCTTTAGCTAATTTTATATTCTTTTTCCTAAAGAGGGCTTTTAAAAGTTGTTTAAGTTTTGGGCCACGTGAAACCTGGGTCTACTTGTGGTCTTTCCCATTACTCTGTGAACTCCCTGATTCAGGGCTGTGTCCAATTCCCTGGGGTACTCTAGAGCATAGCTGAGGCTCTCAATGGATAGGTGTTAAATGAAAGAACAAAAGGAAGAAAGGCTCTTCAGCCAGTGCTTAGAAGACCAGTAGTTCTCATTAAGAAGCTTCAGCACTGTCACCTGGGCAGTTGGAATGGGCTGGCAATATGTGGCTGTCACTTCAGCACAGCACAACAGGGGTAAGGGTGGGAGGGTGGGGGGTGGCATCCAGCCTGGAAGCTCAGGGACTTCATTTATAGAATCTTGGGCATATCACCTGCCTCTCAAATGGTTTATTCAACTGTAACAAGGAGTTTGTAACAACTCCTCTCCAGAATGACAATAAATATTGTATTACAGATAGGTACAGTACCTGGCACTGAGTCCCTCTCAGGAAATTTCTTTCTATATTGACTCCCTAAAGAATATTTCTTTTTTTTTTTAAGAATATTTCATTTTTAATCCTTTTTCTGTCTATCACTGACAGTTCTCCCAAAGCTACTTATAGCCTTTTAACCAGGTAGTTCCTGAACAACAAGGTTTGGGTGAAGGATCCAAGCACACAAAAGAATTTGAGCTGGGTCCAGCATCCCAATAAGAATGACCCTGAGGGGCGCCTGGGGTGGCTGTCAGTTAAGCATCTGACTCTTGATTTTGGCTCAAGTCATGATCTCAGGGTTGTGAAATTGAGCTTCAGGTTGGGCTCAGTGCTGGGCATGAAACCTGCTTAAGATTCTTTCTCTCCCTCTGTCCCTCTACCCCCCTCTCTCTCATTCTAAAAGAGAAAGAAAGAGAGAGAGAAAGAGAGAAGAAAGGAAAGGAAAGGAAAGGAAAGGAAAGGAAAGGAAAGGAAAGGAAAGGAAAGGAAAGGAAAGGGGAAAAAAAAGAAAAGAGAAAAGAATGGCCCTGGAAACAGGTCTGGGGTATCCCCCTATATACTACTCCTTCCTACAAGTCAGGAACTTGAATAAAAATAGAAATAATAAGGAAACAAATCACGTGGCTAACTAGCTTCCCTTTCCAGCCAGGTTGAGTTTTCCAGTCCTTTAACCCAACTGGAACCGGAATTTATGTATACTTCTCAGTGGCTATAAAGTAGTAATTATTTCTCTCTGTCTCACAGAGAAGAAACTAAAACTGAAATGGCATCGAGCCACATGTCATGGCAGGCAAGCAGCAAAGCCAGAAATGCAGGCTGGGTCCATGGTCTCACCACCTTACACGCAGCTTCCTGTCCCCTGTCCCTCAGTGTAGGATTGACACACACTACTCAGTTCAAGTTCCCGCTCTGACTCCCTCATCTCGTGGGAACAAGTGTATGTGCCAATGCAAGAAACAACCTTGTCAACATAACATGCAGAGTGTCGTTGTGGTTTTTCTCTAACGAGAATTGAGAAGTGGTAAATGTTTCTCACGTTTTTCCTCTGGTGACGTCCACACATTCTGCGTTTGCCTGTGCCCAAGCCTGAAAAATCAACAGCAAAGTGGGTGGAGCTTGCAGAAGGCAGGATGGAGGGGGAGGGGCATTTAACAATTTATTACAATACAAGTTCCGCTATTCCTTTCTTAAAATAGTAATAGTAGTAGTGGTAATAATAACAACAACAATAATCCTAATAATAGCTAACGACAATTAATTGAGAACTATGTGCCAGGCATTAACTTTAACAACTTTTATTTTATCATCATAACAACTCAGTGGAACAATATTACCATATATCTCCAGTTCTAAGATACGCTTCTCTAAAAAAATAAAATAAAATCACATTTTAACATCTTATAATCCAAGATAAGTTCTGTGTCACACTATAATTGCTGGCAAGGTTTTCAAAAATCTCTTACTAGTACATAAAATTGGGGTGCATTTTACAGATGGTGAGATGGAGGAAAACTAAGCAGTGTATCCAGGGTCTCACCACTAGTATGTAGCACAGCCTGGATTCAGACACAAGTGGTCTAGATCCAGGGCCCACCCATTTATTTGCTTGTTTTGCAGTCT
This sequence comes from Nyctereutes procyonoides, assembly GCF_905146905.1. Lineage (NCBI taxonomy): Eukaryota > Metazoa > Chordata > Mammalia > Carnivora > Canidae > Nyctereutes > Nyctereutes procyonoides. The sequence goes on along the minus strand of NW_026575049.1, from coordinate 48,891,347 downwards.
CTGGCATCCTGTATACATCTTCCCTAACAGCCCTATGTCTGTCCACCAGGAGCTGGGATCATGCCGATGGCACACTTTATAAAATAGCATATGTATGTTTTTGATACATACAGATTTTAACTTGCACATATAACTATGATTCTATTCTGTCTTACAGAAAACTCTGAATTTAGAAACTGCCTTGAGAAAAAGAGGCCAAATTAAACCTGGCTGGGTAGGCTTGCGGTGAGAAAGGCAGGCAGCAAAGAGTTCCCAAAAGAAAATACACTCTTATGGTTGCTTCATACTTTTTTTGGCCTTAAGTTACTTTCACATTCTGGTCTCAGTTTCTCCAACTGTAAAATGGGGGGCCTGCTTCCACTCCAAACCACTTCCAAACTCTTTGATGGTGCATCTTTAACATTTTAAACATTTGAGCATGCATCTTCAATAGACGTATCCTTTTTATTTACAAAGAGTAAAATGTATGTATGCGTATGTGTATAGTTCTATGAATTTTAACACATGTATAGATGTGTACAACCACCACCCCAATAAGAATAGATCAGTTCTATTACTGGCTCTGAATTCCCTTGTTTAGCTCTGGTAGTAAAATTGCCCCCATCCCTAACCTCTAGCAACTACTGATTAGGTCTTCATCTCTATTGTGTTGCCTTTTCCAGAATATTATGTTAATGGAACCTTACATATGTAACCTTGTGAGACTGGTTGCTTTCACTTGGCAGAATGTCTTTGAGCTTCATCCATGTTGTTGAGTGTATTGATAATGTGCTCCTTTGTATCACTGAGTAGTGATCCCCTGAAAGGGTATACTATGTTTTTCTTAGCCATTCACTCATTAAAGGGCATTTAGGATATTTCCCAGTTTTTTTTTGTGATTATGAATAAAGCTGCTATAAACATTTGTGTATAGGTTTTTGTGTGAACATAAGTTTTCAATTCTTAAGAGTAATTATCTAGGAATGGGATCTGTTGGATTATACAGTAAATATATACTTAACTTCATAAGAAACTGCCATAGCTCCCATCTGCCAGCTACAATGACAACAAAAATTTAAAAAGACAAGAAAAAAAAAAAAAACATTGTCAAACTGTTTCCGGAGTGTACCATTGTGCATTCCCACTGGCAGCATATGATGGTTCCAGTTGGTCTGCATCCCCACCAACATTTTGGCTGCTGTTTTAGTCATTCTAATAGGTATTTTGTTGTGGTTTTAACTTGCACTTTCATAAGGACTAATGATGCTGAGCATCTTTTCATGTGCTAATCAACGATATCTACATCTTCTTGGGTGAAGTGTATTCAGATCTTTTGCCTATTTTTTATCTTTTTTTTAAAATTTTTATTTATTTATGATAGTCACACAGGGAGAGAGAGAGAGAGAGGCAGAGACACAGGCAGAGGGAGAAGCAGGCTCCATGCACTGGGAGCCTGACGTGGGATTTGATCCCGGGTCTCCAGGATCGCGCCCTGGGCCAAATTGCCTATTTTTTAAACTGGGTTGTTCTCTTATTGTTGAGTTTTGAAGTTTATTTCTGTATTCTGGATACAAGTCCTTTGTTGGATATGTAATTTGTTAATATTTGCTCCAAGTTTGTAATTCTTTTAACAATGTCTTTTGCAAGAAAACAGTTTCAATTTTAATGGAGTTCAATTCATCATTTTTCTTCTTTTATGGGTCAGTTTTTTAATTTCTGAGAACCCTTTGCCCAACTCAGGGTCACAATTTTTTTCTCCTATGATTTTTAAAATAAAATCTATACTCTTGATTTTACATGTAGATCTATGATCCATTTGAGGCTAATTTTTCTATAAAATACATTGATGTATAGCTTGAAGTCCAATTTCTTTTGCATATAGATGTCTAGTTGTTTCATCTGTTGAAAGGACTATCCTTTATCTACTGAATTGTTTTCCTACCTTTGTAAAAAATCAATTGATCATGAATTGTACATTTTTAAGTGATTAAAACAGTAAATTTTATCGACATGAATTTTATCTCAGTAAAATAATCTATCTTAAAAATCAATTGATCAGGGCAGCCTCGGTGGTGCAGCGGTTTAGCGCCGCCTGCAGCCTGGCGTGTGATCCTGGAGACCTGGGATCGAGTCCCGCATCAGGCTTCCTGCATGGAGCCTGCTCCTCTCTCTGCCTCTCTCTTCGCTCTCTCTGAATGAATAAATAAATCTTTTTTTAAAAAATCAACTGATCATATTTGTAATGATTTATTTCTAGACTCTTACTCCATAGGTCTATTTTATTTAGGTCTAAAAATTCATCAGTACTGCATTATCTTGATTACTTAGCTTTACATTAAGTTTTAAAATTGAATAGTGTGAGGTGCACCTAGGTGGCTCAGTTGGTTAAGTGGCTGACTCTTGGTTTCGGCTCAGGTCATGATCTTGCCATTGTGGGACTGAGCCCTGTGTCTGACTCTGTGCTCAGCTCAAAGTTTGCTTCAGATTCTCTCTCCCTCTCCGTCCAGCTCATGCTCTCTCTCTCTAATAAATAAAATCTTAAAATTAAAAAAAAATAAAGTTGAATAGCATGAGTCCTCAAATTCTGTTTTTCTTTTCCAAAATTATTTTGGTTACTAGATCTTTTGCCTTTTCATGTACATTTTAGAATCAGCCTCCCTATATCTATAAAAAGTCCTTCATGGATTTTGACTGTTATTGCATTAACTCTCTAAAATCAGGGGCACTGGGTGGCTCAGTTGGTTAAGCATCTGCCTTTGGCTCAGGTCATTATGTCTGCTACCATTTACTTTTCAGAGTCTTCCGATCACTTCTCCAAGCATTCTGTCCAGTTTTTTAATTACTTACTTGATCTTTCCTGAAGTACTGATGTTTATAGATTTCTTTTTTTCTTTTCTTTCTTTCTTTCTTTCTTTCTTTCTTTCTTTTTTTTTTTTTGAGTGAGAGAGAGAGAGAGAGAGGCAGTGTGAGGGGATGGTGGGGTAAAGGGTAGAGGGTGAGGGACAGAGAGAGAATCCTATGCTGGCTTCATGCCCAGTGTAGAGCTTGACGCAGGGTTCAATCCCATGACCCCAAGATGATGACTTGAGCTGAAATCAAGAGTTGGATGCTTAACTGACTGAACTACCCAAGGGCCCCTGTAGATTTACTTTTTAATGAATTTTAAACATGTATTATTTTATTATATGAAATGTAAATAAAGAAAATTCAAGCAGAGAAAATCTTTCACTTCCAACTAAGAATAACAAGGACAGGATTTATCTATCCATCAAAACAATCATAAAAAAGACAAAATATATGAAGCAATGATTTTTTTTTCAAGATGCTTGATGTCAGGCAATAATGAATAGTGATCCCTTGGGATGTGATCCCTGGGTGGCTCAGCGGTTTAGCACCTGCCTTCAGCCCAGGGCATGATCCTGGAGTCCTGGGATCGAGTTCCGCATAGAGCTCCCTGCATGGAGCCTGCTTCTCCCTCTGCCTGTGTCTCTGCCTCTCTCTCTCTCTGTGTGTGTGTGTGTGTCTCTCATGAATAAATAAATAAAATATTTTTTAAAAATAGTGATCCCTTTGAAATGGGAAACAAACAAAGCAAGCCCTATGATTGACCCAGCTTAATGACTTTAGAGTTTCCAGGCCATAGTGCAGTGAGGAGGAATCCAGATAGACTCTGGTGGACTGCTGAGCTGGGGAGGTATAGTTGACAGCCTGGGAGACAGTAGCTAAAAACTGTATGACATAGTACTGAAGAGGTATAACACACAGTATTGTACAGAGGGGGATACTCTGGATATGTAAAGAGGACCTCCTCAGGTTTTAATCCATGTACCAATTAGTGTACTGCCTGAGAAAGAATCACCTGAGAGCATTAGAAGGAATAGTGCCTAGTGCTAGGAAGGATGCCTCTTCCCATCAGCAAGAATGGGAAACTTCATTATTCACAGGGTATTGAGTATTTAGAAAGATCTTCCCTTATTAGTGGGGAAAATTAGTTTTAAATTGAGCATTGCTCCAGTTCTGCCTAATAATTTTAAAAGTAATATCCAAAAGAGTCAAAGTATTTACAACTAACTTAACTGCACCCCAGAACAAGGCTTAGGAATATTCAAGCATAAATAAAAATGTCCATTGTGCAACAAGTTAAAAATCACAATATCTAGCATTCAATAAAATATCATCAGGGGGATCCCTGGGTGGCTCAGTGGTTCAGCGCCTACCTTTGGCCCAGGGCATGATCCTGGAGTCCTGGGATCGAGTCCCACCTTGGGGTCCCTACATGAAGCCTGCTTCTCCCTCTGCCTGTGTCTCTGCTCTCTCTGTGTGTGTGTGTGTGTCTTTCATGAATGAATGAATGAATGAATGAATGAATAAATAAATAAATAAATAAAATCTTTTAAAAAAAATCATCAGGTATGCAGGGTGCTTTGCTGGCTTACTCAGTTCAGACTGCAATTCCTGATCTTGGGGTCATGGGTTCAAGCACCATATTAGGTGTGGAGCCTACTTAAGAAAAATTACCAGGAATGCAAAGGAGCAAGAAAATGTGTCCCATAATGGGGAGAAAAATAAATTGAAATAATTGAAACTGATGAAGAACTTGCACAGATGTTAGAATTAGAAGACAAAAACATTAAAAGTATAACTCAATTCTATATTTCCAAAAGGTTAAATAGAGATAGACAATATTAAAAAGGCACAAACCCGAACATCTAGTGATATAAACTACAATATATGAGAGGAAAATCCACATTGAAATTAATGGCAAATTAGACATCACAAAAGAAAAAAACTGAGTGAATTTGAAGAATAGCAATAAAAATTATCTAAATGAAACACAGTGGAAAAGATTTTTTTAATAAGAAGATTTTTTTAATGAAAAGGTCATCACTGAGCTGTGGAACAATTTTAAACATATATATATATATATATATAACATATATAACATATATATGTTCATATAGAATATGAAGTAATTGCAGTCCTTGAAAAGGAAAGAGTGGGAGAGACAATAAATATTTGGATCCAATTTTTTCATTTTTATAATTTTTAAAGTAGGCAATTCATTTAAAAAGTAAAACATTTTACAAGCCAGACATTTCCAGAGGCTGCTAGTTTGAGGTATCTGGCATAATAGCATGAGTGTGGAAGGACACATTCCAGGCAATATAATTGCATAATAAGGCAAGAGTTTTTCTCCAATGCTCTACTGCCTGAACTTAAACTCTTATCAGTGATGCTCAGTGGGTAAGATGCCAGAGGCTACTTTGTATTTTGATGGAACTTGAGGAAGACTTGAAAGGTAAGAGTAACAATAAGATGAGAACAATCAAGACAGTGCCTCACAAGGTGTAACTTGTATTAAAAGCAAATATAAGCTCCATGAATAAAGAGCTCGTGAAAGGGAGGTTCCTGGCTAACTCAATGGCAGGGACTGCTCCATGAAAATTGCCATTCTGACGTTTCCTCTGGAGGGAAAGGTTCACCCTTTACCTTCAGGTCACAGGTTCAAAATCAGGCCAAGTAAGATATGGCTAATCTCTCTGTAGTCTCCAGGCTGATTTATTATTTTATTTTTCTGAGCTGATTTAAGTGCAGATATCTTGGTCTTTCTTCCTCTAACTTCTTGCCAATCTGTTTTCAGCCATATCCGAATAGCCAAGAGTCTTTTTCCAAAGAGACATCCTGAGTTGTGAAAAGAGCCTTTTGGTGCTTTGAAACTTCAGTAGTTTAGGGGCAACCCTGGTGGCTCAGCGGTTTAGCACCGCCTTCAGTCCGGGGGCCCCCTTCTGGAGACGGGGGATCAAGTCCCACGTTGGGCTCCCTACTTTTCCCTCTGCCTGTGTCTCTGTGTCTCATGAATAAATAAATAGAGTCTTTGAAAAAAAAAAAAAAAGAAGAAGAAGCCTCAGTAATTTAAAAATACCAAGTGGACATGCTTGGTTATTCACATTATGACAAGGTAGCTGTCTTTTGAACGAATATTTTTAATAATATCCAGTTGATATTAATTAAAAGGCCTTCTCCCGGGCAGCCCGGGTGGCTCATGGGTTTAGCGCCGCCTTCAGCCCCCGGTGTGATCCTGGAGACCTGGGATCGAGTCCCATGTCAGGCTCCCCGCATGGAGCCTGCTTCTCCCTCTGCCTGTGTCTCTGACTCTCTTTCTGTGTGTGTGTGTGTGTGTGTGTGTGTGTGTCTCACAAATAAATAAATAAAATCTCTAAAAAATAAATAAATAAATAAATAAATAAATACTTTCTCCTATAGCCTCTGCCACTTCAGAAATATCACGATAGCATATGCAGAAATGCCAAATGCCTTTTTACATCTTCCTTCCAGCCAAATGCCCCCAACTAGGTATGTTCCATGTGGTGGAGCGCTGTGAATGGCAGGGGTCAGCTCTATAGCTGATGGGAAAGGGGGTAATTCATGTGGAGTGGTGGCTGCCTTCCAACAACCATCCACCACCCCCTACTTCCTTGTTGAGATTGTTTTGTTTTGCTTTTGATGGGAGGTTATGTATATCTCAGAAGCTGGATCCTCCCCAACTTCCCAAGTCCCGGGAGTGAATTCCTGATCATTCTAAGGCTCTAAGCCAATTGTAGGAAGTATAAAGCACCCCCTTACCTGTGATTAGTTTAGGACTGAACATATAATACAAACCTACACAGTGAGAAGTGGAAGGGGGCTTTCTGGAAAGAAAATGATGAAAAGAAACAGTTCCTTAGTAGTGCCTAAAATACCAATATTAGTGATTATTTTTCCTTTTAAATTAAAAATTGCCCTTTTCTTTTAGGTTAATATATTTATAATGAAAGCATGTCTGGAAGGAGTTATACCTGGGCTCATGTTGTCATGAATCAGTTAGAAATTTACAAAGATTTGGCTGGTTTAAGGAAGTTTCATGGTGGCCTCTCCAAAAGACAGGATCACTTCCTAATTTCTGGAATCTAATCCTTGGGTCATTGCAGATGTAATTAAATTAAAGATCATGAGATGAGGACATCATCCTGGATTATCCAAGTGGGCTCTAAATTTAATGACAAATATCCTTTTAAGAGTAAAGCAGAGGGAGACTGACACAGAGAAGGTGATGTGAAAACAGAGGCAGAGATTGGAATGATGGGGCCATAAACCAAGGAAGCCAAAGAAGGAGGACAACAACCAAAAGGTGGAAAAGGAAAGGAAGGATTCTCCCCTTGAGCCTCCAGAGGTAGTAAGGCCCTATTGATACCCTGATTTCAGACTTCTAGCCTCCAGAACTATGAAAGAATAAAATTTCTGGTGCTTTAAACCTCCTAGTTTATGGTACAACTACATGAAACTAAGACCAGTGGCATGGACTTGCTGAGTGATTTTTTAAAAAAGATTTTATTTATTTATTCATGAGAGACCTAGATTGAGAGAGAGCGGCAGAAACAGGCAGAGGGAGAAGCTGGTTCCATGCAAGGAGATCCCTAGTCTCCAGGATCAGGTCCTGGGCTGAAGGTGGCGCTAAACCGCTGAGCCACCGGGCTGCCCTTGCTGAGTGATTAAATGAAATAAAGATGAAGAAACGGACAGGTCATAAAGAAGAATTCATTGACTCTACAAAGGTCAGCTTTTCTTCTGAGTCCCAGCTTTCACCATAAGTAGGCCAGTTAGCCTGTGCCTTGCTCCATACTCAAAGATATAACTTCTAGTCACACATTTCATCTCAACCCTGGCTCCTCACTTTGACCATGTGTTTCAGATGCATGCCCTTTGACCCAGGAAGTCAGATGAAACTGTATGGTAGACTGTTCAATAAGAATTTTTCTCATTCCTCGGGGTACAACTCAAAGAGCCTTCAAATTTCCATAAGAAGGACACCTTTGGTAGATTCACTCCTCCAGGTGACTCTGACCAGGTAACTGACATAGTTTTTGTTTTTAAAATATTTTGTTTATTTATTCATGAGAGACACACAGAGAGAGGCAGAGACACAGGCAGAGTGAGAAGCAGGCTCCCTGCAGGCAGCCCAAGGCGGGACTCGATTCCAGGACCCTGGGATCACGAACTGAGCTGAAGGCAGACACTCAACCACTGAGCCACCCAGGTGTCCCAGTAACTGACATAGTTGAAGATTCTGGCAAAGAGCTAGGAATAAAAGTTGGGGGAAAGGAACCAATGTTTGTTGTACAAGTACTGTGAGCCTGGTCCTGTGTTAGATACTCACAAGAATTGTATGTGATAAATAGCAGTATTTCTCTTTCATCTATGGGTAAACTGAGTCTCAGAGGGGACATAATATGCCCATGATCACATAGCTTGTAAGTGACAGAAACAAGACTAAATGTGGTCTATTTGGCTCCCAAACCCAGGTTTTCCGCACAAGAAACTGCTGTTTCCCTGTGGAAGTGAGAAAAGGCTCAAGACTGAGAGAAAGATGAATGAGAGAAGCATTGGGTTCATGCTTCTCTGTCACTCTATCACCACAGGCAGCAGAACATCTTCAGTGTCCCTGGAAAGGAGCAATCAACTCTTTGATGAAATGTGTCCAGGCTAATTAAGGACAAAATGCCACTCTGCATACGAAATGACACAGAGCTTTTACATGGTTCACTGGAGACCTGAGCTTCTTGGTTACTCTGGAACCATGGATCACTCAGAATTGAAAAGATAAGATTAGTTGCCTACCTCAGGCTTTGGAGCTTGTTTCAACCCAGGTCTGGTGACTAGTACTAGTGTGAGCCAAAAGTCTATTTGAAAAAGGAGGCACTGCTGTTGATTTTTCCCATTTGATTTCCCCCATGCTCCCAATCCACTCTCCCTCAGTCTGCAGAGCACACTCCCCTGGAAAAGGCATACTCACTCTGTTTGAACTGTCATTCACTTTCAGGGTGGTGCAACTAGGAACAGAGCCAGAGGCCACCTTTCCCTCCAATCCTTAAGAATTGCCCAGAGAGCACCAGCTAAGCTTTTAAGAAAGATTAAACTTACCATAGGAATAGGGTTTTTAAACCCCTGGTTATTATTACTGATTTCTCTCTTGCACCCCACAATTTGGGAAAATCATGCTTCCTTCTCATTTCTTCCAATCCTCCTTAGAAGATAATTATACTTTTCTAGGAAAGGAAACTGTCCTATTTTCAAATCAAGCAACCACACTCTTGTTCCTTCCATTAATAAGCTTAATTCAGAAGAGGCAGGTGGAAGACTATCTCTGGAAAACTGTTCTGGGTCTATGCATTAAGACTAGTCTTTCTTTCACTGGCTTGTTTGCTTTAATTAGCTTTGAAGTTTACCAAAACTCCTCTGGTCACCACCCAGCAGGATATGTTTACCTGTAGTTCAGCTTTGCTTGTGACATTTCTCTTAGAATATCGACTAGATCTAGGTTCTAAGTCCCTGTCTGACCAGTTGCCAGCTGTGCCATTTGGAGTGAATTACTAAATGGCTCTGAACCTATGTCCTCATCCACATAAAAGAGGCGAGTCATCGCTGCCACCTACTCACAGTGTTGATATAAAACAAGAGAGAGAAGATATATGAAAGCACAATGAAAACACTAGAAGTTGGTAGAGCAGATGTCTATAATACCATTGTGAAAATCTTAGCCCCACCAGGATGTTCGCTGTCATCACGCTCAGAATTCAGCACTGGTCAGAGATCCTGAACTTCAATAGCTTGTAGTTAGAGAGAGAACACTTTATATCCATTTATACTAACAGCTCAGCTGTGGTCCTAAGTTGCAACTGAGTATCCTAAAATAGGATCCTATACCATGGGGGTGAGTGGTAAGAGAGGAATAAATTTGGATGCCCCTAAGAAGATATCCTTTGTTCCCATGCAGGAACATACTCATTTCTGACAGTGCTGTGGAGCTTCAGGTGGGACCCTTTTGGTAACTTCCTTTAAAGGCCCCCTTCTCATGTGGCTCAGTTATGACTTGCCAAATGCTTCATAAATGAGAATCCAAACCTATATTTTTCTTTTTTTTTTCCTGTTGGACTTACATAGAGAAGGTCTGCTTGTTCCTTCACAGTCTGGAAGGTAATTTGTTTTAATCTTTTTCAGGTATTTTGTGCTTAGCATATAGAAATGCAACTCATTTCTTTATGTTGGTTTTATATCCTGCAACCTTACTGAATTCGTTGATTAGTTCTAACAGTTTTTTGTTTTGTTTTGTTTTTTTGTTTTTTGGTAAAGTCCTTAGGAGTTCCTACATATAAGATCCTGATATCTGAAAACAGAGACAATTTTACTTTTTCCTTTCCAACTTGGATGTCTTTTATTTCTTTTTCTTGCCTAGCTGCTCTGGCTAGAACTTCTATCACTATGCTGAACAGGAGTGGTGGGAGCAGACACCCTTGTCCTGTTCCTCACCTTAGAGGAAAGGCCTTCAACCTTTCACCATTGAGTATGTTAGCTTTGGGGTTGTCATAATATGGCCTTGATTATATTAGGGTACATCCTTCCATACCCAATTTATTGAGAGTTTTTTTTTTTAATTTTTTAAATTTTTTTTAATTTATTTATGATAGTCACAGAGAGAGAAAGAGAGAGAGGCAGAGACAAAGGCAGAGGGAGAAGCAGGCTCCATGCACCGGGAGCCTGATGTGGGATTCGATCCCGGGTCTCCAGGATCGCGCCCTGGGCCAAAGGCAGGCGCCAAACTGCTGCGCCACCCAGGGATCCCTATTGAGAGTTTTTATCATCAGAAGAGGTTGCATTTTGTCAAATGCTTATTCTGCATCTATTGAGATTATATGATTTTTATCTTTCATTCTATTACTGTGGTGTATCAAATTTATTGATTTGCATATGTCAAACCATTCTTGTACCCCAGGGATAAATCACATTTGATCATGGTTTATAATCCTTTTAATGAGCTACTGAATTTGGTTTACTAATATTGTGTTGTGAATTCTTGCAACTATATTCATTTGGGATATTGGCCTGTAGTTTTCCTTTCTTGTCGTGTTCTTAGGTGGCTTTGGAATCAGGGTAGTCATGGCTATGTAAAATGAGTTTGGAAGTGTTCCCTCCTCTCCCATTGTTTGGAAGACTTTGTGAAGGATTGGTATTAATTCCTTAAATGTTTGGTAGAATTCACCAGGGGAACCATCTGGTTCTGGGCTTTTCTTTTGGGAGGGTTTCTGATTACTCATTCAGTCTCCTTACTCATTATTGGTCTATTTTGATTTTCTATTTCTTTGTGATTCAATCTTGGTAGATTGTATGTTTCCATGAATTTATTCTTTTCTTTTAGGTTGTCCAGTTTGTTAGCTTATAATTATAGTAGTCTCATTGATCCTTTCTATTTCTATGGTATCAATTATACTGTCTTTTCTTTCATTTCTGAATTTATTTGAATCTTCTTTTACTTAGTCTAAAGATTTGTCAATTTTGTTTATCTTTAAAAAAAACAGCTCTTAGTTTTGTTGAATTTCCTTAAAACAGCTATTTTGAATTCTTCACTCATCAGGTAAATTATAGATCTTCATGTTGTTGAGGTCAGTAACTCAGTAACTAAATTATTGTGGTGTTACATTTTCTTGATTGCTCATGTTTCTTGAAGTTTTGTGTTGCTGTCTTCGCATTTGGAGTAGCAATCACCTCTTCTAGTCTTTACTTACCAATGTATCCAATCTCTCTCTCTCTCTCTCTTTTTTTTTTTTTTTTTTTTTTTGCTTCAAAGGTATGCTGGAACCTCTCTGCTGGAAAGCTGGACTTCCACAAAGGCTATCTCTCACCCATGAATGATTGTCTGAGACAATGTTTTCCAGGGCTCCCAGACTGTGGTCCAGAAGGGTTGGAGTTGGTTCATAGGCCACTGTAGAGTACACAGCTGGGACTGAAGCTTATATGCCCATTACCTGATACACATGCGGGCAATACTCCTCCCAGACTCCTTAGTATATGGTGCTGGATTGCATAGCTCCCCAAAACGTACCTTTGTCCAAGGATGGATGCCAAATTGTTGTTGAAGAATGGGACATGATGAGGGATGTTTCATTTACCCATGATGCTGATGCCATCCAACTGGAAGATATTTGCACTTGGAAGCCAGGTTCTCATGGACTCTCCTACTTCAGACAAAAAGCACCTTAAGTGCAATCCACAAATGACAGGGCTTCACACCCTCATGACCTCCTAATTGTCCTTCTTGGGACACACTTAGGTTTGTTCCGTGTCACTTAATTGTGTGTCTTAGTCATTTATTGCTATGAAGCAAATTACCCTAAAACTTAGTTGCTTAGAGCTACAAGTGTATATCATCTTACATCATTTGAGTATACAATTCAATGATTTATAACATTCACAAAATTGTGCAACTATCACTCTTATCATGTAATTCCAGAATATTTTCATCATCAGGAGGAGATCAAAATCCAGGAATAGTTTAGGTGTTTGGTTCTGGCTCTGGATCTCTCATGAAGTCCCAGTAAGAATCAATCATTTGAAGGCTTGACTGGAATAGGAGGGTCTGCTTCTAAGAAGCCTCATTCACATACCTTGCAAGTTTTCTGGTTTCTGGCTGAAGGCCTCAGTTCTTGAGGGCCATATTTCCTCACTATTTGGACCTCTCCATAGGGTTCCTTGAGTCGAAACATAGCAGCTTGGTTCCCTCAGATATAGTGATCCAAGAAAGAACACAAGAGAGAAGCCATGTTTAATGTCTTAATATCATACTGACATACTATAGGAACTAGTTACTAAGCACAAACTTCCACTCAAGGAGAGAAATCTGGCTTCACCTTTGAAGGCACCAGCATCAAAGAGTCTGTGGACATAATTTAAAACCATTAGTGTGTTTTTCAGAGCTGGTCACAATGGCCAAGATGAAGTAAAATTAGTACAGTTTGCTGTCAGGCTATCATATCCCTTAATCTGGACTTCTCATCTGTTTTTTTTTTTTTCCATTAAAGATTTTATTAAGTAATCTCCACACCCAACCCAGGGCTCAAACTTACACCCCTGAAAGCAAGACTCTTATGCAACTCCAACTGAGCCAGCCAGGTTTCTGTGGACTTTTCATCTTTTCTTAATGCAAGTACGGTGCAGTGGTCAGGTACATAAACTGGGTTCAAAATTTGGCTCTCCCTTTCCTAGCAGAGTACCTTGAGCAAATTACTTAACTTCAGGTTCCTTTTCTATAAAATGGAGGTAATATCCACTTACAAAGTTTTTGTGATGATCCTGGGAATGCTTGACTCAATTTTCAATGTCCTCAATTAGTGTTGATGAAACCCAAGATAGCATACTTTCTTAAGTAGCCATTTCAGTCTGTTGATTTATTATGAGTTTATAGCCAATTCAAAATCTGTTTTATCTTTACCATATTAAACTATGAAGTCTGGTCTCTGACACTGAATTTCTATAAATGCCTTTTAAATTAATTTTTAAAAAGATTTTATTTATTTGAGAGAGAGTGAGAGAACCTGTAGGGGAAGGGGCAGAGGGAGAGGGAGAAGCAGATTCCCTGCTGAGCGAGGAGCCCAATTCGGGGCTTGATCCCAGGACCCCGAGATCAGGACCCAAGCCAAAGTCAGACGCTTAAACAACTCAACTGCCCAAGTGACCCTTAATTTTTTAGAATAAGTAAATTTCATATGCTGTAAAAGTCATTTTAAAGTTTTTAATTCAGTGGTATTCACAAGATTGTGAAACTGTCATCACTAGCTTATTCCAGAACATTTTCATCTTGCCGAAAGAAATCCTATACCCATTAGCAGTCATTTCCCAATACCCCCATTCCAATACCCTGCCAACCAACAACCTACTTTCTGTATTAATTTGTGAAGTGTGGGCATTTCATATAAGTGGAACCATACGATATGTGGCTTTTTATGTCTTCTTTCATCTAGGTTATGTTTTCAAGGTTCAGCCATATTGTAGTATCCATCAATATTTCATTCCTTTTAAAAGCTGAATAATATCCCATTGTGTGAATTTGCTACATTTTCTCTAACCTTTCATCAACTGATGGTCAGTCGGGTCATTTCCATTTCCTGGCTATTACAAATAGTGCTGCTATGAACATCACGTGTAAGTTTTTATGTGAACACATCTTTCATTTCTCATGGGTATTTATCTAGGGTGGAATTGCTGGATCCTATGGCAACTGTTTAATTTTTTGAGGAACCTCTAAACTCTTAGAGGAGTTCAAGGACAACTTTATTATATTTCCTTTTACTGATTTCAGAGATCTTTTTTTTTAACCCAGTAGTATGAGATGATTTTTGACCCTTTTCCCAGTCTTATGATTTTATTTATCAGTCAGTCTGATTGAAACTAGGTGGAAATCTTTAATCTTTTTTGAAGATTTTATTTATTTATTCATGAGAGACACAAAGAGAGGTAGACATAGGCAGAGGGAGAAGCAGGCTCCCTATAGGGAGCCTGATGCAGCACTCAATCCCAGGACCAGGGGATTATAACCTGAGCCGAAAACAGATGCTGAGCCACCCAGGTGCTCCAACATGGTGGAAATCTAATCCATTTCTTCATCACTTCCACTAAGATTTTATGACAGATGGCATTTTGCTTACATCAATAAACTTTAGATCTTCCAAATTCTCCAGATTATATAGTTAAAAAATATTTATAGTTATATGTTATATAGTTACAACTAGGTTATAGTTAAAGTGTAATTCACAGGAAGAAACATAGGAGTCAATAAATTTAATCACCTTATTTTATTTATTTATTTATTTATTTATTTATTTATTTATTTATTTATTATAGTTACACAGAAAGAGAGAGAGGCAGAGACACAGGCAGAGGGAGAAGCAGGCTCCATGCACCGGGAGCCCGATGTGGGATTCGATCCCGGGTCTCCAGGATCGCGCCCTGGGCCAAAGGCAGGCGCTAAACCGCTGCGCCACCCAGGGATCCCTAATCACCTTATTTTAGAGGAAAAAAAATAAGATGAAGTGATACGCCCAAGGCCACTAGGTAGTGTCAGAGACAAGGTTTGAATTCAGTTCCAATTTTCACCCAATTATGCTTCTTGCTTTTTTTTTTTTTTAAATGACAGAAATCTTTTTCATTTGAGTGTAGTTGACACACAATGCATACTTGTTCTTTATGGGTCCCTTGACTTGATGGGGTGCAGTTATTTAGTTTGCTGGCAAAGCACGCCTCTCTTTAGTTTTTTCCCCACACCACAGCCACAACCTGGCTGTGGCATAAAATGTCTAACAAACCTATTCTGGGGCCTTTTAATTACCTCTTTTTCTTTAAATTTTAAAAACAGTATGACATTTTTACTTTTCCAATGTTAATAAACATTCTTTTTTCCTTCATATTTCCCAGTAATTCCCAAGAATGACTTTGTCACATCTGTGTGTCTTAGTGTGGTGATTGGTATTTGTGTACACTCAAAGACTTTAACTCCTATAAATTGAGTAGATATCGTCTTAGCATTTTTCTTCTTTCATGGCAAACTTGAGTCCTTCTTCATGATTTTGTTCTATACTTTCCAATTTGAAGATCTTTCCAATTTGAAGATCTAAATGGCATATATAGTACATATAAACAGAATAATTACATCTTGCATGCAATCAATGGCATTCTAGGTTTGATAAGATGTATTCTTTCATTTGATTGCACATGCAAAGAATTTTCTCTGGGAGGATTTGCAAGAAACTGGTAACATAGGTTGCTCATAGGGATAGGTACTAGTGGCTGGGGAACAGAGGTGACAATTTCTATCACATTCCTTTTTGTATATTTTGTACTTTGTCCCGCATAACTATGTTAACAAATAAAATGCTTTAATAATAAATTCGAATTTAGAAAAATGCAACTGGACATGAGTGCTCTTGACACCACTACTTTGTTCAGACTTGTACATAGCTTTGTGTTTGTTCCTCATAATGGCCAACGAGCACTGTGAAGGAAGGGATGGGCCACTGCATGCATCACTCTTCATCCTTCATCCAGAGTCCAGCATGGTACCTGACCAGCCACGAAAATCAGCTGACATCATCCCTTTCTTTCAGGATTCTTGTCACTTGTAAGCCATCACCCAGATATTTGCTAGTTAAAAACTAAGTTCGCTATAGCTGTTCCCCTCATCATTTCCTTGATATTTCTACTGATGAATCTATTCCATAAACCAAGGTATAAATATATCAGATATTGTTTTTGTTAGACTTTGATTTCCAGCAGAACCATCTAGCAGTATCTAGATGAATAAGGAGAGAAGCATCTTGAAAAGAGAAGAAAATAGTTTAATTGGCACCAGTGTACTTGGCAATAACCGGGCTGCTCATACGTGGTATTTGCTAAACAAACCAGGAAGCAACTGCAGTGAATGACTCTGAGATGTTGGCAGTTACGGATGCCATTAAAACAGCATTGCCAATTCATTTCTGTTGTTGATGATATTTAGAAATGCAAAGATCCATTTCCCAAACCACTCTGCATGCTTTATACACACAAAACGCATTATTAAATTTCAAGTGGCAAAATCAATCCTAGCAATCCTGGGTGACAAAGAATCACTGATAACCAGTGCAGATGTCAAATATCAGGCCTATTTCGAAAATAACTCAAAAAGTTTAACACAGAAGTACAATTTTTAGGGTCACAGCTTGATGGAGATCGGATCAAAGCCAGTGCTGGCTAGGTGTGGATAAGAGCAGGATCCTGGGTGATTACCATCAAATCCTGTTGGCATTTGTGGTTCCTTGTTACAGGCAGGTTGGTGCAAGTGAAGCAAGCTTAAAAACCCAGCAGTGAAATGAACGATTTTCAGTGGTTTGTGTTTTAGGGTACAGATATAATATTTTCTAGAATTAGGATAGACCTAATTTTATATGAATTTACTTTTTATTAAGATTGTTTAATGTTCAATGTTCAACTAACATAAAACATTTCTTCTTTTTTTTTAAGATTTTATTTATTTATTCATGAGAGACACACACACAGAGAGAGAGAGAGAGAGAGAGAGAGAGAGAGAGAGAGGCAGAGACACAGGCAGAGGGAGAAGCAAGCTCCATGCAGGGAGCTTGACGTGGGACTTGATCCCAGGTCTCCAGGATCAGGCCCTGGGCTGAAAGCAGCACTAAACTGCTGAGCCACCTGGGCTGCCCACATAAAACATTTCTATATGATGAAAACTTTTAAGATCCTACTTTTAGTAACTTTCACATACATGATATAATACTGTTAACTCATTATGTTGTACATTACATTCCTAGAACTTATCTTGTAACTGGAAGTTTTTTTATGGTATTATGAAATAGTCTGCAGACATTATTTTTTTCTGGATATTATTTTCAATATATCTTTGAACATGTACTCTTACTTATCCAGACTGTCTCCCTGGACTCCAGGGCATCCAGTATATTTACCAGGAGATTATTTAAAATATTTACAGCACTAAAAAAATATTTTGGAGTAATTTGTTATGCAGCAATGGATAACTAATACATAAAGGCTTAGCTGAAGTAAGTATATAACTATTTTGCATATAACTATATATTTTTTACTTCTGGAGCTTTGTGATAAATTTTTTAACTGTTCTGTAATCTGGAATGAACAAAATTTTCTAAGTTTCAGTTTCATTTTAAAATGGTGATTTTATATATATATATATATATATATATATCACCTATTTACCTCTTAAAACAAACAAAATATAAAGTACTTAGCAGAGTATCTTACAAATATCAAGCAAACTGTAAGTGTAAACTATTTTCAATTAATAATTTATACCATAGTAGTCAGTGTGGGTAGTATGAACTGTGAATATCCGGTTTCCCTTTTGGAAGGGCATGTTAAGGTTAAGCATCATAAAAGAGTATATTTAAAAACCATACTGCTACAGCTCAGTCCTCTTTCTTAAATCAAGTGCCCAGGTAAAATCAGGGCAATCTTTCTGTAAGCATTGAACACCCCATCAGAATCACCTGGTATTGTCATATATACATAGATACAACCTTAAACTCATTACCCTGGGATCTTGGAGGCCAGGGACCAGAAATCAGTCTTTAAAAGGAGCTCTGCTGGTGATTCCTATATGCATCAAAATTTGAGAAACATTAGCCAATAATTTCTAGAAACAGGCCTGAAAGTTATGGGAATTATAGACCTGGTTCTCCTGACAACAGTTCATGACAGAAAGTTATCAAAGGCCCTTATATATATGCAATACCTACTTCTGCTAAACTCTCTAACTTGCAGAATCCAACAAGAGTTTCTCAGCAAACTATTTGGATTTTCTTATATGCAGATCATAGTCCAGTCTAAAGAAAATATCCAGTTATGCTGTATGAACACTATAGCTTAGCTAACTTTCCACATTATTTGCTAAAGCTTGTGGGTACCACCTTTTCAATTTTAAGCATTCTTTTAGTGTGATCATCTTTCACTGTGAAATTAGTTCATTTTTATACAAAGAATGTTTTCTGTCTGCGCTGATGTTGGTTTTAGAAAAATTCCTGTATGTAAAAATGTTGGTGGTTTTGATACCATCTCTTAGCTAGCCTCTTGAAGAACACTAGGCTGGGGCAGTTTTCTTTGTGGTCAAGGAAAAAAAAATCACTTTTTTGCATGTTATTATGCTGGTAACTGCCTGTGGTAACTTAAAACTCTTAAAGCCAAGTGTCATATTTGATAAAGGACTAGTATGCATGGTACATAAAGAACTCTCATGATTCATAAACCATAAAAATCCAATAAAAAATTATCAAACTATTTTAACAGACACTTCACCAAAGAAGATATATGGTGGCAAATAAATTAGTAGTAAACATCATTAGTCATTAAGAAAATGCAAATTAAAGCTCTAATAAGATACTCCTACACACCTATTAAAGGGAAGAAAGAAAGAAACAAACAAACAAACTGGACAATATCAAGTCCTGGCAAGGGTGTGGAGCAACTAACTCTCCTGTACTATTAGTAGGAATGCAAAATGGTATAGCTACTTTGGAAAACAATTTAGTAGTTTCATAAAACTAAATACTCACTTACCATATGACCCAGCAATCCTGTTCTTAGGTCATTTATCTACCCAAGAGAAATGAGAATATACACCCATACAAAAAACTTGTATATGAATGAATGTTCATAGCAGATTAATGATAGCCAAAAAGTGGAAAAAACTATATGTCTATCAACTATTGAATGGATAAACAAGCTGTAGTACATTCACAATGGATTGCTAACTGGTAATAAAAAGAAAAAAAAACTACTGACACATGCAATAACATGGATTAGTTTCAAATGCATTATCCTAAGTGAAAGAAACCAGGCTTAAATGGCTAGGCTACTTACTGTATGACTCCATTTATATGACAATCTGGAAAAGGTAAAAATCATTGAGACAGAAAACAGATGAGTGTTTGCAGGGTCTGGGCTTTGGGTGGGGGGAGACTGAGTACAAAGGGGCATTAGTTTTTTTAGGTGATGGGAATGTTTTAAATCTTTTGATTGTGGCTATATGACTGTATGTGTTTGTCACAATAAAATAGTTGAGTTTTACTCTATGTAAATTATTTCAAAAACCTGATTTTTAAAAAGGCAAACTTGGGACTTATCTGACACACAATGCTTTTCTGAATTTGAATTCCAGTTAGTGAGTGAAGCTTCCAGTATTAAAACTTTGTAGATATTCTGGATGAGTGTTTCTGGCAAGCACTTTGCAGCTTATTAACTAAGACAGACCAGAGGTGTTAGAAACAAAACCTGGTTCTGATGTATAGTCTTCAGACATGGATCCCCATGGTGAAGAACAAAATTAATTTGGCTCCACTATGTTGCCTTTCATCCCTTCCCTGCAACCCAATCAGCTATGCCATCATTAAGATCCTAATGAGCCCTGTGGGATTTCTATGCTTAGATCTCAGGTTGTTTAATGGATATTTGGGGTCTTTGAGGGGGTCCCTGGAAACTACTTGAGAATGAGAAACTCATCATGAGAACAATGCAATATATTTGCTCATGAATCAACTGATTGAGCCTTTTAGCCAGTGAATTTGCCAGGCAGGTGATAAGTGGAACAGTAGACCATGCAATAAAGTATTTCATCTACTATTCAGGTATTTTTTTGTCTTAATCTTGCTTTTAATTGCATTCATTACAAAATATCTTGATGATTTGTTAAAAAAAAGCAAGTAGGAAAATACTGAAAATTTCAGTTTTCAGCTAAAGCAGAATTTATATTCTAGTTCAACATGTAGGTTCCACAATTTTACTTCATGTAAGATAAATTAAATATATCTAATCCCTCTGAATGATGCCTGAATATCCATTTCCTAGAAAAATCTACAATTAATTTCCTCAGGTTTAAGTGATGGCTTCTCAAGATCCATTCAACGTTTTATCAAAATTCAGGATTTTAATTCCTTGAATCTTTTTCCTTTTACACAAGAAACTGACAAACTTACTCTGGGCTAGAAAAATGTCCTCAAAAAAAAAAAAAAGAAAGAAAAAAGAAAAAAGAAAAATGTCCTCAGCACTAGACTAGCAAGTTGGAATTATGCTGCTGCTCCTAGTCAGACTAAAAAAGTAACAGGAAAGGCCAAGTATGGGAACCCAACTACCAGCCTGGTCTAGCTCACTTAACACCCTTTTTCATTTGGAAGACAGAGGCAGTCTGCTCTCTGGTAACCAATCTCTTGTATTTTGCAGGAAATCTCTAAGTTCCCGGCTGAATCACTGAGAGAAGCTCTTTGAAGCCAATGAGTTTCAGTGTTAGGAATGAGAGCTTCTAATAGTGGGAAAGTGGATGGGCACAGCTAATATGCAATTCATGTACAAGGGCTTAGTTTCAGTTTGTGTATTCTCTTATCTTAAACAGACTCCTCTACCTTTGCTAGGTGATTGACTCTCAGGGACAAAAAATTTGAGCTTCCAAAAGTACACTTGAGTTTTTAAATGGTAACCCATCCATGGCAGGAGCTTTAGATTATTTTCATGGTATGAGGAAGGATTTATTTTTACTTCAGGCACATTATTTGGGCCACAAGTTAGTCTACTATTTTATTAAATACCTATTATTTGTCAAGATTATTAGGAACTGTGTGGGTGGAGGGAGAAGTTGGAGAAGGGGAGACCAAATGACTAAGACTTAGTTCCAAGATTTAGATCCAAGTACCATACAATTTAGTGGGTACAAAATATAGTACATCTATATTTAGAATTTTTGTTCCCATGGAACTTTGATTAGTTTGAAATGAAGAGGAAGAAGGGCCTTGTAATGTCCTGGGTGGGTAGACAGTTCTTGATTTAGTATATTTAGAGATTTAACAGTTCCTGAGCATCCAAAGATTCAGTCTTGCACTGGCCAACAAGGTGGAGAAAGGAGAGATCTTTGCTTTGAGTTGGTAGTATATGGATGTCTTTAAAGGTACTGGGTTTAGAGGCCTGGGTAACTTAGTTGGTTGAGCTATCGACTTTCGGTTTCGGCTCAGGTCATGATCTCGGGATCCTGAGAGTTAGCCATAAGGCTCTGTGCTCAGCGAGGTGCCTGCTTGAGGACTCTTTCCCTCTCCTTTGACCTTCCCCTCCTTAAATTAAAACAAACAAACAAATAAATGTCTTAAAAAAAGAGAGTACTAGGTTTAAATCCAGATCTGCAATTTAATAGCTGATATAACTTCAGTCTTCTCATTTATAAAGAGGATAATAGCAACATCTCATTGAGATGTAGGTTAAATACACATACATGTAAAAGCACTGACTTAGTGTGTGACACAAAGTAGATGATCCATAAATAGAAGTCATTAACATTATTACAGTGTCCCTGGGGAGACAGATCCCATAGGGAAAAGACTTGAAAACACAGACAATAACAAGCAAGTGATAACATACCAATAAATACCATATTAACAGCTCTATGTTTTGCAGCAATAAAATAAATAACCTACATGCAAATCCAAAACATGTTTCATTACTCCCAAACTCTATTGCATAAGTCTCAGGTGAGAGTCCAAATTATTTCAGGCTAAAGCCATGAATTTTTTGAAATTCAGCAATTAAGATCCAAAAGTAAACAACAGACTGGGCAAGGTCCTAGAGAGAAAAGGCAGTTTTTATGCTGGGGCCTGGTTTATACTTAGTGATTATAAATTTCCTTTGACAGCTTTTAGTAGGAGTGATTGTCTTGCAAAATTCCAACAGAGAAATGTTTTCTGGACAGTGTTACTTGTCTCTGGAGTACGTAGCCACCTGCATTAATTTTAGAGGACTCTGCCCCAGCTTTTATTTTTCCCAGATGTCTGATGTCTAAAAACTTAAAGGTTATTTACTTCAACTTAGTAATCTTTTTTTTTTTTTTTTTTTTTTTTTTTTTTTTTTTTAAGATTTTACTTATTCATTCTGTTGGGGCCAGGCAGGAAGAGAAACTCCTCAAGATGGCGGATACCCCAAAATGGCTGAGGTTCCTGCCACCACCTCCACCTGGGACGTCAATGGACCAATGACCTGCTGACAGATTGATGCAGACCCTTAGACCTCTCCTTTGGACTTCCCCAACCGGACCCAATGCCCTTCAAACCCCAGAGGAGGAAGTCACCTTTGACTGACCGAATTGCAATCCTTCCTTTGCATAGTGAGGGTCACTCTGACTGGTTGGATTGCAATCCTTCCTTTGCATGAGCCAACCAATAGGAAACCGTTCTGCCTTACAACGTTAGGTAAACCCCCTACCACCTTGTCTTGGCGCGACTTCCCAGACTCACTCTTTCCCTCCGTGAGTCGTGGAACCTCACCCGAGGGTGCCTGCAATAAAATCTGTTCTTGGACCCTCGCTTGCCTTGGCGGTCTCATTTCCATTTAGTTACTAAAAAACCTAACACATTCATGTGAGACAGTGAGGGAGAGGCAGAGACACAGGCAGAGGGAGAAGCAGGCTCCATGCAGGGAGTTCCATGTGGGACTAGATCCCAGGACTCTGGGATCACACCCTGGGCTGAAGGCAGCGCTAAACCGCTGAGCCACCCTGGCTGCCCTCTTTTTTTCTTCCCCAGTGGAAAGTCAAATATCCCTGATGGAGGAGTCAAGATCTAGCATGATGCTGGTCAGTCCCTACTCTCGCCTTCACTTTATACTGTGGCTATTTTGATATACAATCCAACCTTGATTCTAGATAATATCCCCGACCTTAAACGTGGGTAGCACAATTTGACCTCAAATGTAGTTGAATAGTAAACAGTAAATTATTATTGTTGATTATCATGACCCAGTTTCCCCTTCTGTCATCCAGAACTGTAATGTGTTCTCTAGTATTTTCAGAACTAGAAATTATGGAGCAGACTGTGATTATAGCAGACGGTTCCAAACCTTCTGGAACCATTTCAAAAGGCAACATGAGACTACAAATTAAGAAGAAAAAAAAGAACTCTGCAATCTCAGAAATTGATCCTTACTGTCCAGGAAGGTTAGGTATAGCCGAACAGACTTACTAAATTCAAAGAATCCTGTTTCTTCCTGTCTCAAACATTATCCAGCAAAATTTATGGTCACTTTGGGTAAATCTGTAGCAAGGCTCACTGATAAGACATTTCAATACCTTGTTTGGCCTTTCAGTACTCAAAACACATGAAAATGAGTCATTAGCAAGGAAAGCTGCTTTATAGAATCTTCTAAAACAAATGTTTTTTTTTTCTTGAAATAATTAAAAAAAATTTTTTTTAAGTAAACTCTACGCCCAATATGGGGCTCAAACTTGCGACCCCAAGATCAAGGGTAATATGCTCTACTGACTATGCCAGTCAGGCATCCATAGGATTTTGATCTGCTAAATTAAATCTCAACAACAGACTTATTTCCCTAATTTTTCAGTCTAATTTCTTTGGGTCTGTTATTTTGAGTTTACAGTGTGGTGTGTTTGGCAAAAAAAAAAAAAAAAAAAAAAAAAAACCCGAAACAACAACAACAACAAAAAACACACGTCAAAACACAAGTCATTTTTTTCATTTCTACTGAATACTGGTTTTGAGAAAATATATTCAAGGTAAGGGAAAGAATTGCTGGGAAGGCCCTTAATGGTTTTTAACTTGCAATGGGGGGAAAAAATGGAACTTAGGGGATGCAAGTGGGGGTGAGATGCTTTGGAGTCATCAAAATAAAAAGCAAGAGCTACTTTTGTTTTGGTGGGAAGGGAAATGGAAACGCTGGGATTAGGAGCAGGGCTCACCTGGGAGACACTGGGTCATTAGGACAAAAATCACAGCACTTTTTCAAAAATCTGAAAACGAAATGGGTCAGTCAGGGTGTTGTTCTCCTTTCTGACCAAGGTGAGGTTATGTGGGAGAGGCCTTTGAGCCCATGAACTCTGTGAGCGCATTTGCTCGGCATATGTAACGGGGCACCTTAAGAGGGATGGGGTAAGACAAGGGAAGGGGCGAAAACAAGCTCAAAGACATAAAGGGCTTTGCCCACGTGCAATAGGAAGTTTGCAAACCGATCCACTTGGCAGCGCAAGCCGCCCGAGACCGCAGCAGGACAGCGAGGACTCCAGGGTCAGGCTCTTCCTTCAAGGCAGCAGGCGCCTCAGGGGCGGTGTGAGGGCTTCTCAGAAGAGGCAAAACGTGGGTATTTCCGTAGACGAAAGCAAAACCCCTTGTCTTGGGGCTTAGGAGGTAATGAAACACGCGAAACATACGCCTAAAACACGGCCAGGGAAGTTCACGGACGACGATTAAAATCGACTCTGGAAAGAATAAAACTTGACCGTTTCTCATTTTTCTACTGCAAATTCCGAGTGATATAATGAAAAGAAACCTTCTTGATTGAATTTAAAAGAAGCTGGATGCGAAGAGAGGAAAGCGGGTGAAGACACGAGAAAGCACCGGGAGGCGCGCCGCGTGGGTAACACCGCCGCCCCCACCTCCCCCAGGACCCGGCAGAAGCGCTCGCCCCCCCAGCCCCCGAACCTCCCCCCCGACCCCGCCCGGGAGCAGGGCCCCACCTCCGCGCTCCCGCGGGATCCTCGCTCTAGCCCCGCCTCCGTCCGGCTCCGCTCCATCCCGCTCCCGCACAGCCCGGCGACTCTGCGGCGAGGCGGAGCGAAGCGAGGCGGGACTTCCGGCGTTTGAAAAACTTCCGGCGGGAACCGGAAGATGCGGTCACACACCCAGAATCCCGGGCCTTCCGACTCGACGGGCGGGAAGGTGAGCTGAGCCCCGCGGAGCCCGGGCTCCGGTGCTCTAGGGGCCGTTTAAAAGGTTCGGAGCGCTCATTTGGGAAATCACATCCCTCTTTAAAGTGCTAAGTCTCGTGACATTTTACGGTCTGCGGTCTGTATCTTGCAGCCTACACCCGGAAACCCCTCTTGCCTGCCGCGTGTCACCTGGCGCGTCCTCTCAGCGCGTGGGGGCAGACGTGGGAAAAGCCGGGCAAACCCAGATTGTCTCTGTACCTCAAGTTATCGGAGATGGGGGAGGAAGCGCCCTTTTCACCATCACATCGTGGCCTGGTCTGCGTCGACTCCATCCTTAGCAGGGCGCCTGGCTTCTAGGAGGCGCCGAATAACTCTTGAGGAAAGGAATGAATGGATGGGAACTGTCTAGGCAACTTTCCTCTCCCCTCCCACGCGCCAGAATGCCATTCATAGAATGTTTGTGGAATGGGAAGCAAGCCTAGGCTTGATGTTTGGAGCTCTGGGTTCTAGCTACTTAACCAGAATATAGGTTCTCCCTTTGAGTACACCATTTCACCTCGCTGGATCTCAGGCGTCTGATTTTTTTGTCGTTGTGGTTGCCTTTGTTTTAAAGGTCTGTATGATTTCTGAGGCTCTTTCCACGTCTGTTACTTTATTTTTATTACGGAAGGATCTTTGCTGACGTTCCAAGCACTTCTTTTTGTACTCAGGGAAATTTCTTTTTTTTTTTCCCCCCTTCCCCTACCCTCCCCTCCCCTTCTCTTTTCTTCTCTCCCCTCCCCCACCTCAGGGAAATTTCTTTAGGTGCCTCTTAGAAAGTTGTTCTCCTCTGCTCTTCCTAAAATTTCTCATTGTGGATTTCCCAATTTTATTTTTATTTTATTTTTAAGATTTATTTATTTATTTATGATGGACATAGAGAGAGATAGGCAGAGACACAGGAGGAGGGAGAAGCAGGCTCCATGCTGGGAGCCCAATGCTGGACTCGATCCCGGGACTCCAGGATCGCGCCCTGGGCTAAAGGCAGGCGCCAAACCGCTGAGCTACCCAGGGATCCCGGATTTCTCAATTTTAATGTAACATTTAGGTGTGTGCCAGCTTCCTCATCCCCCTCCCCTTGATTTTTCAGTTGCCCTAGTTTAGTGCCTCCTCCCTGAGTAACGTCACAGCAACTGGTTTTGAATGTGCTCATGTGTCCACAGAGTGAGACAGCATTGAAAGTTAGAAATCTCAAGTCACTAAGAATAGGAAGGTTCATCTATACCATCACTCTTTTTTTTTTTTTTTAATTTTTATTTATTTATGATAGTCACACACAGAGAGAGAGAGGCAGAGAGGCAGAGACACAGGCAGAGGGAGAAGCAGGCTCCATGCACCGGAAGCCCGATGTGGGACTCGATCCCGGGTCTCCAGGATCGCGCCCTGGGCCAAAGGCAGGCGCCAAACCGCTGCGCCACCCAGGGATCCCCTATACCATCACTCTTTGGAAAGAACAATGAGTGCCATGTGTGCTATTGCCTAATAGTGATGGGGGAAAAGTGTATACTCCTCTATAAAGACCGTTTTGTATATATTCTTATGTTCATTTACTCAATAGTTATAGAGCAGCTGTTAAGTGCTAATCTCTGTTACGGAGAAGTGAATAAGGCAAATGTGGTTTCTTCCTTCATGGAGTTTACTGCCATAAAGTAAACATGGGGGATGCAGACAATAAACAAGGATAATTATAGATTGTGCTTTGTGTAGTACTGTATGAAGGAAGTAAATGGGGTCCTATAATAATGTTATATCTGAGAAACCCATTTTAGGCCTAAAATGCTGAGGTCTAAGAGATGAGGAGCCAGCCTATTGATGAGCAGGGAGGATAGTGTTCCAGGCAGAGTGAACCTGAAATGGGCAAAGGATCATACTTGTTATAGTGATTGAAACAATGCAGTGACTGGCTGAAGACCTATGGCACATGATAAAGGTGGTTAGAAAGGTAGGTGGGGGTCAGTTCTGTAGGGTATTCTAGAAGGCTGTGGTTAAAAAAAGTATGATTTGATTCTATGTGGAGAATGGAGTGGGAAGTCATTAAATGGTTAAGCATTTTCTAAATCATCTTTTTTTTTTTTTTTTTTTTTTTTTTTTTGCGTTGGTATGTGGGGAATGAGTAGTAAAGGCAAGAGGGGAAGCAAGGAAGCTAGTTAAGAGGCTATTACAGTAGTCTGGGTAAGAGATATTACAAAAGACCAGACTAAAGACTCACTGGAGATCACAGAAATTTAGCCTATATTTTGGAGGAAGATGTTATGTTACTAGTAGACTGGTTGTGGGAGGTAAAAGTAAGAAAGATTTGCAAGGCTTTGGCTAGCAAATAAAACTTTAGAGGATGATAGATGTATTCAGGATCTTGAGTGTGGAGATGGTGTACATATGCCAAAACTTACCAAGTTTGTACACTTTAAGCACGTACAATTTATTATGTCAATTATTGCTCAATGAAGCTATTAAAAATTTTCCAAGTTTCTGGTTTAGCCATTCACTTAGGTGGATGATGGTGCCATTTACTGAGATGGGAAAGACTGGGGGTAGGAATGGGTTTTATAACAGGAAATGGTTATCAAGACTTCATCGTAGATATGTTAAATTTTAGGTAACTTTGAGGCATTTACATAATTTCATAGGCATTATGAATAATTTACTATGTAAATCCGTACCTTAGGCAAGATTTGGGATGGAAGTATTAGGATCGTTAATAAGTAGATGATATAGATATTTAAAACCGTGGAAATGGTTTGTTAGTCTAACAAATCCTGTGATATGAGGAAAGGGAACATGGGAGGAGTGAAGGTTGAGAAACAACTCCCAAGAACACTGGTCTTTAAACTGGAATATGCATATCCTTGGGAGTATGCCTGGTGTAGGCAGCTTTTAAGAAATAATTTCTAGGTCCTTAGTTTCTGTATATACTTTTTCTAAAACTGATCACTCTGAAATTAACCGTGTGCTCATGCATGTTCTCCTTTCCCACCTTTTCTTTTCTTTTCTTTCTTTCTTTTTTTTTTTTCCTTAAGAGCACACACAAGCACATGTGCCAGAGGAGAGAGAGAGAGACAGAGAAAGAGAATTTTAAACAGGCTCCATGCCTAGCACAGAGCCTGCTGCTGCAAGGCTGGATCTCACAACCCTTAGAGCATGACCTGAGCTGAAATCAAGAGTCAGACATGTAACTGACTGAGCCACACAGGCACCCCCTCCTCCTCTTTCAAATTCTTATTTTTCTAATTGTCAAAAGACAATTTTATATCTTATCTTTCAGTGGTAACAGTGCTTCCAGGATGCCTAATTAAGGGACATTTAGAAATATTTATTTCAAGGAAGTCTTCTTTAATGGTTAAAACATTTTATGAGACTACCAGCGTTTGTCTACCCCTATTTTAAACCCATTTCTATTAAGGATGAAGTATGGAGTGAGAATTGGTGAATGGTGGTCCATAAGGGAATGTTCTGAATTCAGGTATATTGTAAAATGGGGTGGTGGGAGTAGATGATTTGGTTAGGTTGTTTGTTGGGAAACTTAGTATGTTCAGGTTTTTATTTTTGGGCTAGTCAGATTGTCCAGCGAAGAACCTTTCCATTCTTCTCCCTAGAGAGTAAGGATCTGACTAGGAGCCTAGTGGGAGAAGAGGACTAGGGGGAGGGGTTCTCTACATTTAGCATTCCCATGCCCACAACTATACTTGATGTCCTCTAGCCTAGAAGCTGTTTTATCCTCTCCAGAGAATAAATTTCCAGATCTCCAGATGTCTTCCTGAGTCAGTTGCTTAATAGCATGAAGTAGAGTAGGGCCTCTAGAGATATTCCTTTGCCTCATACAGCTTATACCAGCCCTTAGTCTCTTCATCCATAGTTCCAAGGTATCAGGCACTGCTTCTTAGGATTTTTTTTTTGAGGATAGTGCAAAGCAAATTGGTTTGCTTCTGGAAAGGTCCCACTGCTGACTTGGAATTTTAATTTTTATGTAGTGAAATCTGTTTGTCTTTTTGTCTTTTGAAATTTTGAGTTATGCCTGGAAAAATTTGTATACCCCCACCTCTACTCCAAACTATGAAAATGATCATCTTTATTTTCTGTAGTACTTTTATAGTTTTATTTTGTACATTTTAAATCATTAGCATAGAATAAAATTTTGTTCAGCGTGTGGCAGTAGGACTTAAATGTTTGTTTTCCTCCACAGGGATAGCTTGTTTTCTTAATACCACCTATTGAATAATTAATTTCTGCCCTGGTTTGAAATGCTACCCCATCATACACTGACTTTTTCTGTTTGCATTTTTGTTTTGTTGTGTAAAATGCATGTAACACAGAAATTAGAAGTTACCCTTTTTTAAAAAAAATTTTTTTTTGTTTATTCATGAGAGAGACACACACACACACACACACACACACACACAGAGAAGCAGAGACACAGGCAGAGGGAGAAGCAGGCCTCCTGCAAGGAGCCCAATGTGGGACTCCATCCCAGATCCTGAGATCACCATGCTCTGAGCCAAAGGCTCAACTGCTGAGCCACCCAGGTGTCCCAACCCATTTCTTTATGATCAATATCTAGAAGCACTTATTTGAAGAAGGATGACCTGCATAAACATAAAATGACAAAAAGAGAGGTGAAGAAGATGAAAAATTGTCCTGTCTACTTCCTGGAGACTCTTGTTTCTTTTGTTCTGCTTTCCTCTCAGTGTTCTCTTGGCTAATAGTTCTGTACTTTCTGGACTGAGTTGAGCTATATAGAGCTGAGGGCACATGTTCTGTTTGTGACAACCTCTTGTTATTTCTGTGAGGCATTCCTTTCTCCTGTAAGTGGAAGTTACAACCAGAGGCATTATAAAATATGACTGGTTTAGAAACTTTTAAAGGGTTCCAAGCATGTCAGAGTCTAATGTAGTTCTTACGCTTGACATACACTCTTTAGATAATAAAATTTAGTAGCTAAAGTAAATTTGCTTACTTTCTATATTATAGGATGTCTCTGGTTATTTGTCTCAAGTTTTTAAAGAGTTAGACCTTTGAATTTAGTAAATATTTTATAATGACATTAGTGATTAATTTATTTTTTTATTTTCAAATAAGTGGTAAATACTGTAAATTTTATTTTAAGGGAATGGATATCTTTTTTAGGAATAACCTGGCTGCCAAAAAAAAAAAAAGGAATAACCTGGCTGCTTGTTTAATCTTGCAACATCATTTATTTGATTGTCAGCTTTGTAGATAGGCTTTTCCTTTATATTGTAAGAAGATACAGAAGTGGGAAAATACTTCTAATCTTCGAGATACCTAGTTTAATAGAGGATTTTGTAATTTACTGTCTGATAAGCCATTTAGTACCACTTGGGGTATACTCAGTCATATAACTCTAAAAAAATTAAAAATTGTCACCTTGTTGGAGCTTACATTTTTCCAAAGGTGGCCTATACTCATCAGGCTTTTAAACCATTTGAAGCTGTTAGCTGCTCCTTTAGTTGGCAGCCATGTGGGAGGGGAAACCAGTTCTTCAGGCTTTTGAATGCTTCACATTTTTTTACCAATGGCATTTTTTTTTAACATCAGGCACATCACTTTATAGACAACATAAGTGATCAGTCATTCAGGTGATTCAGGGCATGCTGATTTTATGTTCTGTTTCTTTCAGATGTCATCATTGCCAAGAAGAGCAAAAATAAAGGTCCAGGCTGTGGTATCCAAAGATGAATTCTCTTCCTTGTCTGAGTTGTAAGCATATTGGTTTCATATGGGGTTACAAGAATTACGTATATTTTAAGGAGGAATGCATTGTCACTTACTAATGTAAATCATTTAGGTTGAAGAAGGCTGTGTCTGTCTGTCTTTCTCCCTTTCTTAATTTCTTTTTTTTTTTTAAGATTTTATTTATTTATTCATGATAGACACACACAGAGAGAGACAGAGAGACACAGGCAGAGGGAGAAGCAGGCTCCATGCAGAAGCCCAATGTAGAACCCGATCCCAGACCCCAGGATTAAGCCCTGAGTCAAAGGCAGATGCCCAACCGCTGAGCCACTCGTGTCCCAAGGCTGTCTTTTTCATTCATTAGTGAAACAAATGTTTACTGAACTCATGCTGTATCTCAGGCTCTATCTCAGTGTTGTTAAACTATTGAAGAAGGAGAGAGAAAGTAACCAACCAAATATAACATATTTATACTAGAACATAAGCTCCATGAGAGCAGGGGGTGTTTTATATTGCTTTAGAGCAGAGTTCCTAAACTTAGCACCACTGATCAGATAATTCTTTGCCGTGGAGACTGTCCTTTGCGTTGCAG
This sequence comes from Nyctereutes procyonoides, assembly GCF_905146905.1. Taxonomy (NCBI): domain Eukaryota; kingdom Metazoa; phylum Chordata; class Mammalia; order Carnivora; family Canidae; genus Nyctereutes; species Nyctereutes procyonoides. The sequence goes on along the minus strand of NW_026575049.1, from coordinate 48,859,968 downwards.
GATGTTTAGGAGCATCACTGGTCTCTAACAACTAGATGCCAATAGCATCTCCCCAGTTTGTGACAGACATGGCTGGATATTTCCCATGGAGGCAAAATTGTCCTCCGTTGAGAACCTCTGCTTTAGAGCACTGTAATGTTTGTGCCCTGAAGATATTTGTTAAGTAAGTGATTGATTAATGCTAGGCAATAATAAGTACTCTAAAAGAACATAAAACAGGGCCAGGGATAGTGTGGTCAGTGGTTCTGGGCATGGAACATCTTGGATATAGTATTCAGGAAGGTTCTTTTGGAGGATGTGGCAAGAAATCTAAACGAAATTTGGAAGTACCACTTGCAGAGATCTGGGGATGGGTGTTCCACGCAGCAGGAGCCTCAAGTGCAAAGACCCTATGGCAGAAACGAGCTTGGTGTGTTCAGGGAACACACAGTAAGACCTATGTTGTCAGATAAGAGTCATCAAGGCAGAAAGTGATTGGAAATGAGGTTGGAATGGGCAGGATCTAATTAGATGACAGAGCATTAGAGTCTTATTTGAAGTGATGTAACAGAACCAATATGAGTTTGCTCTTTGGTGAGTCACAGATAGACCAAGTGGAATTGTCACACAAAGTAAACTTTATTTGCAGCAAAGAAAGAGATCTTGGGAATAGCTTTCAAAGCTTCCAAAAAGGGTGAATGGATACCTTTTTGTTTAGAGTTAGGATGAATATTTATATAGGGAAGCCTTGTCATCTATGTATGGTGCTTGCACCTTAAGAAAATGTGCTATGCATACATTGTACAGTACATAAGTGAGGCTGTGGTGCCTCCTTGGGAGATTTTAGTGTTATAATTAGGTAAAGGTAATCACCAGTTATACCAGGGTCACTCCAAGGTCAATTGTGCAGGTATAAGTAAGAGGTTTAGCTCAAAGGGTCTGAGTGGTCTGGGCTAGGGAGAGGTCTTGTCAGGGCAGTTGCCATCACCTGAAGGATTGTTTTGGGTTTTAGTTGCCTGAGTTAAGAGGTAAGTTGGAAAGAGGAGTTTAAGGAAAAATGTAAACAAAGCAAGTGGGCAGTAAAGGTCAGGTCTTGGGGTCTAGCTGGTGACAGTGGGTGGGAAAGCCATTGGAAGGTTTGGAGCAGCGAAGACGTGATCTGGTTTACATTTGTAAAAGATCATTCTGATTTCTTGGTGGAAGATAGACCACAGTGGGGGCAGGAATGGAAGAGGGGATCAGTTAAGGAGATTATTGTAGAAGCTTAGGGTCCTGGAAATGAAAGTGGTGAGTAGTCTAATTTGGGATCTGTTTTGAAGATAAAGCAGACCAGCTATGCTGATACATTAGATTTGGGGTATGAAGGAAAGACAGTAATTTGGGGGAGACTGGAAGAGGATCAGATGTGATGGTAGTAAAATCAGGGGTTCTGTTTTGCACTTGGTAATTTTGAGATGATTGTGAGGCATCCAATAAAGGTATATATACAAGTCTTGAGCTCAGGTCAAGTGGAAGATATAAAATTGAAAATTTTCTCTATTTTGCTATTGAATGAAGTAAGATCTTCTAGTAAGAGAGCTTAGAAGAGTGCTGAGGGCTGAGTCTTAGAGGATCCTAACATTGAAAGATTGGGGAGAGGAAGAGAGATAAGCAAAGGGACAAGGAGAAGCTGCCAGGGAAAGAGGAGGAAAACCAGGGGAGTGAAGACCTTGGAAAGACCTGGAAGGTATGAAAGATGTGCTTCAAGAGTGAGTGCCAGATGCACAATTAGTAATAAGAGATGACCAGCTGTCTTAAAACTGCCCCATGTATAATAAAATAATACGTTATTAATGTTTTTCTTTCTAATACCTGAAAGCCTTTTTGTGTCTGTCATGTGACCTTTGAAACTGCCCCCCTGTGAACTGGGGTCTGCACTCCTGCTGGATGAGACTGACGTGGAAAGAAGTCATTCTGCTCAGTTTGGAGATAATATGAGCAGAACCCTGCTTTTCTGTTTCCTTGGTTTTTGAATTCTCCCTCCTTTCAATGACACTGCTATGTGTTATGTGAGTTTAAATGATTTTATTTGTTTTTGCCTACTCTTAGGCTTTAGCTTGCATCTGCTTCTGAAGAGAATTCCTTGGGGGACTATAGGAGACCTAGGAGAGCATAATTTAGAAGTCATTTAATCAGGTTTTTGCCTCCAGGCAGAGCTTAAACCATTCAAAAAGCCAAATATCCCTATTCACTAGCCTAAATGAAGGAAGTGATTGTCCTTCTCACCAATACTGACCTTTTACATTAGGGGTAGGCATAGAATTAAGTGAGTTGGCAGGAGCATGATGTTTCTTTACCAGGGTTCACATGGCTATTTTTCCTGTTGTTGCTGTGAGTTTGATTCGTGGGTTGTTAGAAAGTACTATAGCTGCACCTGATCCAGTATAAACCAGGAAACAAATCCATTCTGTGAAAGGGGGAAAAAAAAACAAACGAACAGAAAATGGTTAATTGAAGCATTTGGAAGGATCTTGGTGCTGGCTTTTTATGTAATTTAGGATGTTTCCTAGAGCCATTTCCCATTCCTTGCATTGGTTTGAATAACTTTAAGTAAATTTGATTACTGCTTAGGAAATTGTTTAAGTATTTTTCATTGTTATAATGGCAAACCTTACAATGACTGTGGTGTGACACCACCTGGTAAATTGCATAAGATAATAAATGATTTCTTCTGTTGTGTGTGTGTGTGTGTGTGTGTGTGTGTGTGTGTGCGCGCGTGTGCGCACGTGCGTGCATGTGCTGGGTAGGTGAGGGGGGGAATGGAGAGACCTGTGATTCATAGCATATCGGGCTGTTTTTTTTTTTTTTTTTAAGATTTTATTTATTTATTCATGAGAGACACAGAGAGAGAGGCAGAGACACAGGCAGAGTAAGAAGCAGGCTTCATGCAGGGAGCCTGACGTGGAACTCAATCCCGGGACTCCAGGATCACACCCTGGGCTGAAGGCAGGCGCTAAACTGCTGAGCCACCCGGGCTGCCCTCAGGGTCTGTTTTTACATTGGTCCTTGATCAACTCTTGTTTTAGGATCTTTGTGTGTAGGATCTGTTCATAGCCTGTGCTCACATCACTCCATTTTATATTAAATGCCTCCTACCTTATTCTTCTTTTAAGAAACATGTCTCTTCTGCCTTTAACATTTGGCCTCATTTTTCCTAGAGTTTTTTCTGTCAATTCACTTCTAGATCATCTGCCTCTGAAGAAGATGACAAGGAAGATAGTACCTGGGAGCCCCAAAAGAAAGTCCCCAGAAGTCGTAAGCAGCCTGTTGCCAAGGAATCCAAACCAAAGAGGGTGCCACGGGTGAAGAAGACCACCCTACAGATAAATGATGGCTCAGAAGGCGTGGCTGTTAAGGAGGAGCTGGTAGGTGCTTCAGTTGAGTGGAGGGAACACTGTAGTGCTTTCTTAATTGTTGATGCTACTTTGTCCTTAGAGTGGGACAGAACAGGTGGATGACAAAAAGTATACCACAGTGGCATTCTCTACCATGGGCCATAATAGTATTTACCATTAGACCCATTGTGTTGGAGGGAAAAAAATATTTATCAACTGATATATTGGTATATTTTGCTATAAGCAAACACTGTACCTGTACTAATCTGGATTAAAGCAGCAGCAACAACAACAATAAATTACAGGCCTTATTGCATTAAAGAGAGTTATGCATTTCCAAAATCATTCCCTGTCATATTCCTTTAAGAAACTGCTTCCATGGTACATTTGAAATAATACTCTTTTAATATACAGTAGAATCCTGACTTTCCAGGGACACATTTATTGTGTATAATAGGGAACATTACAGTGTACTTTGCTGTGCCCTTGGATTGGGCTTTTATTTAAATCAGCCTTTCTCCAGTTATCCAGTACCTCTGTTTCTTCATATTTACATATAAGCTTTTCACTGAAAACCCTTTGAATGGGTGAGCAGGCTTTATCTATAGCTGAGAAGGTATTGACTTCTTTCATCTTGTTGGCAGAATTTGGAGATTTTTCATTAAGTGCGGCATGGCTTCACCTAAAAGTAGCTTGATTGCCTAACTTAGGAAAATGGTTAACCACTAACTTCGATCAGTGGTTCTTGGTATTAGGATATAAACTCTGAGAATCTGATAAAAATTATGATCCCTCTCTTCAGTAAAATGTACACATGCCTGGCCTCTAAACATTAAAGTATAGCTCAGGAAGGTATAGCTTAAGAACCTTGTCATGGTGATTTTTTGATCCTTCCAGTGATGCTCAGTTATATGTATAAACTACAGGGAAAAAAGGAATTCAGATAGGAAGTCTTTCACTTAAATATTCTGGGGGGATTTAGAATTTCTTTCAGAACTGCCAAAATTCACACATTTTATACTTCAATGAAGGGACTTTGAGCATGTTAGAAGAAGGTTTGGCGTTCTGCTCTGCTGTAGCCACCACCAAACAAAATAATTGAAAACCTTATTTTGGGTAGAACTAGAATTGGTAGCCTCCTTATAACTTTATTTTTAGCAAACATCATAGACAGAATTAATCATTCTTTAGTCTCTTCCTGCGTATGTTGCTGGCATTTCCCAACCCACTGGTCACCCCTCTTCATTCATTGAAGACTTTAACTCAGCCCCACTTTACATCTCTCTGCCATATTTTGCTCTTGTTCTTAGTGACTTACCCTTACCCTCCACTACGATGAACTCCCTATGCCTTGTGTTCTTGGTTCTTTGACCTCCTCATCTCCAGAGACTGTGTCATCTTCTCTGCCTTCACCACCCCTCTCATGAACTCACCCTGAATCTTGCCATTATTGGAAACTTCGACGACTGACATTCCTTTTCAACCATCCTGCTTTCAGAGCATCATCTCACCTTTTCCTGTTCTTTAGCTCACTGTTCAGAGGTCCTCACGGCCACACTTTTACAGCCTTGTCACACCTTGTTAGTTCTCAACCCCAGGGAGCTTGAAAAAATGCCAGTGCCAAAGCCCCTGTTCTAGACTCATTAAATCTGGAAGGAATTCTAGGGGTGGGGGTGGGCCTGGGCCTCAGGAATATTACTTTCCTAAAGCTCCTCAGGTGACTTTTGGGAAAGCCACAGCTGATCCTTGGACTCTCGTGCTTCACCACATCTGCTTCACAGACCACTAAGAGTCAGCCCCTCTCTTCCCCTACCTTACCTCGTCTAGACCACATAACCTCTTACTGAAACCACTTTGTGTTCATCTCACCAGTTTTGCCCTTTTTTCCTTCAGACGCGTGGCTGATCAGTCCCCATGTGGGGTGAGCCATTGCCTCTGTTCAGCCAGCATTGAGCAGCTGACTGTTGCTGAGAACAGTTTTGACCTAATTTGTCTTCCTTTAGATTCACAATCTCAGAACTCAACATTGCGCTGAAAATACCTGGGAGGCTCATTCTTTTTCTGTGGCACATTTGTTTTCCTGATTTTTTTTCTCTTAAACTTCCTAAATTCCTTTTTCTCCTCTCAGCTGATGACATTGCCTCCTATGTATTTGAGAATACATGAAGCTCCTCATGATCTCACACCCAGGTGAGGTATATTTGCCTCCTCCCCTGTCCTGTAACAGTGAAGGTCATGCCACCCACTGGGTTAGTTAGTCCCACTGCTGGGGCTGTCGTCTCTGAGTCTGTAGTCCCCTTTCTTTTCTCTTTTCAACTTTTCTTCCAGTGGCTCAGCTGCTACAGAGTATAAAAATGTTCTTTTAAATCTAATTTTTAAGAAGCCTCCCTTCGACTCTTTATCCTTTTCCAGTTATATATCAAGCTCACCCAGTACAACACAAGCCAAGGCCAAGGCTTGCTAACTGATTTGACTGGAAAATACACAAGGACCCACTTTTTTGCTTTAGGCAGTTGACTACTTTCAGAGACAGCAAAAAGAATAGTCAAATTCTTCTTGGAGTCTTGGGTTTAGTCATAGGCTACATAATAACCATTTGGAATGTTAAGGCAGATAAAAACAGTGAAGACAGAAGAAAATGAACTTTGATTATTCAGTCTGCCAAAGATTCAGGTTGAGCATAAGGAAGAAAAATGTTCTCATGGAGGCTTACTAAACTTAAGTATGTCACTGAGACAGGCTATAGAAGCTTAGGAGCTTCATAAAATGGAGAGCTATTTCCCTGTTTTCAATGGTTTAGATCTACATTTTTCAAAACTTTTGGTCTTTGAACCCTTTTGTATTCTTAAAACTTATTGAGGACCCCAGGGAACTTCTGGTTATGTGAGTTATTGTTACTGATATTTACCATATAAAAATGAAAAGTGAGAAATTAAAATATTAATTTTTAAAAACTATTACATGTTAATGCAACTAATGTTTATTTTAATGAAAAATAAGTACATATTTTCCCAACCAACAGCAAAAAATTAGTGAGAAGAATTACATTGTTTTACATTTTTACAGTTATCTTTAATGTTAACTTACTAGACTGTAACTGAAGTGTATGAAGATAACCCACCTCCACACAGATACATATTTGGAAAAGGGAGATGTGTTTTGAAAGGTTTTTCAGATGAATATTCTTATTTGATGCACTACCAAAACTCAGTAAGTGGTAGTTTCTTAAAAGTTTGTTTCATTGTGGAATCTGAAACCATATTAATGAACTTACTATGCTCTATTACATTATAATCCATTGGTTTGTGTTGTTATTTGAAGGGGTCTTTTACTCATTCATGATTTTGTGACATATATTGGTAATTTGGAAAATATTGGTGCACTGATTTATGCAGATCTTCCAAATGTGAGGATCTTTCATTATCTGATGTCAAAAAGTCACATTTGTTAATATAACCTCCAGTCTCATCACAGTGTTGGGAAGCAAGTTCACAGTGGATACAAATTTTCCAAAATTCTAATTTTCACATTGATTTATTTACTTGTTTGTTTTAAATTTTCACTTTTAAAGCCAGAAATTTACTCTTGGTCAAATGTTTCCTTAAAATGATAGTCTCAGTTCATTTCTGAAAAAAATGCCAACCAGATATCCAAGTCTGAATAACGATCGTTCATCAGTCATTATTTCAAGTAAAAATGGTGATTTATGGAAAAGCAAGCTGGTTCAGTTCACAATTGAAATGAGTGCATAAGAGCTTTTGCTCAAGACAACCATTGCACGTCTGTATACACTGGCACACAGCAGAAGTATTTTATGTGTACTGACCATTTCAGCATACAGTATTAAAAAGGTGTGTTTTCAGCCAACCGGGGTGGCTCAGTTGGTTAAGTGTCTGCCTTTGGCTCAGGTCATGATTCCAGGGGCCTGGGATTGAGCCTTGCATGGGGCTCCCTGTTGGCAAGGAGCCTGCTTCTCCTTCTCCTGCTGTCCTTTCCCCTGCTTGTACTCTCTCTCCCTTGCTCTATCTCAAATAAATAAATAAAATCTTAAAAAAAAAGATATGTTTTCAAGGATTGAAACTTTAAAATTTAATAATTTTTAAAAATTATTTACTTATTTTTTTAATATAGGCTCCATGTTCAATGTGGGGCTTGAATACACAACCCTGAGATCGAGAGTAGCAGGCTCTACCAACAGAGCCAGCCAGGTGCACTAAAACTTAATAATTTTTTTTGAAAGATTTTATTTATTTATTCATGAGAGACACAGAGAGGGAGAGAGAGAGAGAGAGGCAGAGACACAGGCAAAAGGAGAAGCAGGCTCCATGCATGGAGCCTGACATGGGACTCAATCCCGGGTCTCCAGGATCAGGCCCCGGGCTGAAGGCAGTGCTAAAACGCTGAGCCACCAGGGCTGCCCCTAAAACTTAATAATTTTTAACTGCATTGTTAAACTCACATTGTTTTACTGCAAGTGTATGTCAGTGAAGGGAACATTGATTGATAGTACTACTTGATGCCATTGCCTTGGGTTTTGCTACCGTTGCTCTTGTACTATCATTGAAATGTCAACAACAAAAAAAGGCAAATCGTGTTTAAGCATTATTGTGAAGAGTTTGATCTCACAAATCCCCTAAAAGGTTCTGTGGACAACACTGAGAAACACTCGGTAAATCTTGCCTGAAGGGTCCAAAGGGGGTACCATTAAGTGTTTTTGTGATTGTTGACTTTTTTTCCTTTTGATCATTTTACATTTTCTTCATTTCTTTGTCTACTTCCTTTTCCCTCTCCTAGGAGATTGTCTAGATATGATAGTAGTGGTAATAATGGTGGTGTCTGCAGATATTTTAGTTCTTACCATCAGCCAGGCAACATGCTCAACAGTTGGGTTGCATAAGCTTACTTAAATCTTAACTCACAACAACTACTTGAGGCAGTTGCTATTACTATCCTGATTTTATAGATAAGAAAGCCAGGGAAAGAAATGTGAAGTGATTTCCTTATGGGTAGCAGATAGTACATGATGGAACTGGGATTCTAAGTTAGCAACATGATTTTGAGAGCATTTCAGGAACACATATGTCTCTCGTGTGGTTTTATCTCAGCCATGCTCATAAGAAGGATGTATAAAAACAGAGTGCTGCTTTAATAATTAATGATTTGATATAATAATCACAAGGACATGAAATTTTTCCGACTGATACTCTCCTCAGAGGCTAAAGTAAGTAGGCACTTAAGTAAGAATCAGAAATTTACTCAATGAGCATGGATCCAGATTGGGGGAATTAAATAAATCCATTCTTTTGGATTTATTGAATGCCTGCTGTGTTCTAGGCATTAATGTTTGTCACAATGACATCACATGTTTTAAATGCATGAATCTAAGATAGTCTGGTGTATGCATCTCACAGGAGGGCTGTCTTACCTTTGGGACCAAAATACTCAGAGTCCATTTGCTAAGCTTTCCTCTTCTTTGTGCGTTGCTTAGAAGAATGGCTGATCATAGATGGTATTTGCTTTTTATAGTTCCTCTTTTTCTTCTCCTACATGGTTAACAGCCCTCTGTACAGTTGACACCTTTTTTCTTCTGCTATGTCAAGTCATTTGATCAGGCTATTATTAACTCTTATGGACCTCAGAATCATTCTATTTTTATATCTCTGTTCTTATCCATAATGTTTCAGCTAAAAATTTAATACTCGGAGGGCTATCTAATGTACATCATTTCCAGGTTAGGTGGTGGTAGGTGGGTATTAGGATGGGGATGCTCTTTAGGTAGTTCCCAGGATTTTTAGTAGTCAATAATTCTGGAAAAATACTTGATAGGAGAGAAAATTGAATTTTGACTGACAAATAGTTTGGAATTCTTTTATTCGAGTTTGTGCTAGGTACTCTACTTAGGTAACCAAAAACAGGCTAGCTGGTGAAACTGTAAACTCCATACAGGTAGGGTCTGTATGTTATTTATCATTCCAGTGCCAAAATGAATGCCAGGTGTCATTCCTTCACATCTGAGCTGTCATGAGGGGTAGGGGTGGTGGAGAGAGTGGCCCCTAGACACTAGTGTGGACTATCATGTAGATTCCTCCTAAAGAAAAATGCCTGACACTACCCTGCTCTGTTTTCTGTTCCCTGGGCTTCTACATAAATTGGTGTCAGGTATAGCCTATTGAGTTTTATGAGTATGTAAGTGTTATTTTTTTCCCCCAAAGGGTTGACTTTTGTTTGCAAGCTTTAAAATCTTGGTTTTCCCAGCATGCATAGACTTATCCTTTACTCATTTTTAAAAGTGAAACTTTTTATTTATAGGTAATTATAGATTCACATGCAGTTGTAAAAAATAATACGGAAACAGTGTACCCTTTAATTTCTTCCAATGGTAACATTTTACAGAACTATAATAAAATATCACAACCATGATATTTACATTGATAAAATCCAAGGATCTTAGGAGATTTCTCCTAAGAGAATTTTTTTTTTGTCCACTTATTTGTGTACTTCTGTATGATTTTGTCACCTGTATGCATATGTGTTGTATCCATCAGTCAGAATAGTTCGGTCACCACAAGGATCCCTAGTACTGCCTAGTATTTGCCATTTTGTAGTAACACCCACCTCCCTCCAGACCCTTGCTCCTGTCTCTGACCTTCAGTAACCACTAATTTTTTCAGGAATATTATATAAATTATAAACCATTAATGTTATGTAAATTATAAAGTATGTAGCTTTTTGCAATTGCCTTTTTCCATTTCCACTCTACATGGTTTCCTTGAGATTCGTCCAGGTTATTGTGTGTATCAGTAATTTGTTCCTTTTTATTGCTGAATAATATTCCAGAGCACTTGGTTTTTATCTTTTAATTCTCATGTATTCTATTTGTGGTTTGATAGAATAACTCTGTGGCTATTGCTGATGTTGATTTGGAAGACAAAAAAAATAAATTGGATACCGTGAAGACTTTGAAGACAGCAAAGGCAAAACGGAAGAATTCAAGTCAGTCACCTTCAGGTCAGAGGATCAAAAAGCTGAAAGTTGATGAAGAATCCAACAGGGCCAGCACTGCAGAGACACCATCCACAAGCACCTTGTGGGAAGGTGTGTGCAAGAAGGAAGAGAGTGAAGATGACTTCACATTTGGTCAGGCCCCTTTAAAGAAAATGAAGACTGAAACATGTCCTCAGGGGCAGCCTGTGAGGTTCCCAGCAAATGCAAACAACATTAAAGAGGAGGTGGAAATGAACTGGGACATAGTACAGGTATGTGCAGTCATCCTCTTGTCATTTGAGTTCACTAGGTTCCTTTCTTTTTGACTAAGATAGGAGTGGCACTGGGTAAGGAAAGGGTTGGGAGTTTTCAGGTCTCTTCAGTTTTGCCAGTGATTTCTGGAGACCTCAACTATTGGTTCCTATCCTAGGTGTACTATTTTATATTATAGCTCATTATCATCAGATCTTGAGCTAAGAGCTGTGACCTCAGGTGAGGTGGATCTCTGCCATGGTGTTTTGGTGAACATGTACTCTATAGAGCTTGCACCAACAAACTGGGCCCTCATAAATTCATTGTTAAGGTTTTATTTTGAATTTGGACTGTATTCCCTATAAAAGCAATGTGAGTAATTAGGTCATTGGCCATTAGTACTATTCTAATTCTTAATGTAATGTTGTAATATACAGTAAACAAGGTCTAGAAATTTCCTAGGAAAACTATCTGAATTCCAACTTGATCTGCCTTGAATCCAAGGCATTGCCATTTTTTGGTTGGTTTTGGGGATGACAGAGAAGACCTGAAGAGTGACTTTTAAATGGTGATTCTCAACCTTTTGTCAATGCCAACACATTCTGGGGACATTTCAAACTTAATTATGGCAGTGCCTTTCGGGGTAGAGAAGTGTGACTTCCCTTCTTCTTGGCTGTCTCATGGTGATTCTGATGGGTACTCCTTCCCTTTCTGAGAATTACTGCTCTAGAGCCTGGGAGCCTCTGCTGGCTCCTAATACAACTTCCCAGTCTGGGACTGTCTGCACGTTACCTTTTTCTTCAGAGGAGTTTTTTTTCCCCCCGTGTTGTCTCTTCTATAACCTATTAGTGGAACATCAGCAGTAATTTTTAATTATGATTTTTCTTTTCTCTGGCCCACTAAGGAATAAAATGTTGCCTCAGAGCTTTCTTTTCATTCTTGTTCTTGAATTAAACCGTGTATAATTAGGCTCCTTTATATACCATTTTTTTCTTTATTCACTTAGGTCTACAAAGACATGTTTTTTTGAAACTTCTTCTCCCTACCCCACTCCCCACAAGGACATGTTTTAAAAGGATGGATCATAGACCATCTGCATCAGATTCACCTGAAAGCTTTCTTAAAATGCAGACACCTCGTTTAGTTTCAGTCCAGACTCCTAGGGGCAGGTGGATGTGTCCCACTTCCCTTTCCTTTCACTAACACTTAGAAGCTTATTTCTCTGCTGTGAACATAGATCTGCCTCTAGTGGACGGTGAACAGGAGGGAGGGAAGAGGGTTTCAGAGACCATGAAGTCTCTTGAGATGCAGAGATAAATTCTTCAAGGTTTAGGGCTACTTACCCTCTGACACTGCTTCACACCCATCTCCTAATCTGTGTAACGGAGAAGGAGATGAAATGGTCCTTCCTTAGCCCATTATCTCTTGGTTTCAAGTAATGGAAACCTACTTGTAATGAACTGAAACAGAAAAGAGTTTATTACCAAGGACACAGAGGTCTTTCAAAGAATAGAAGGGACAAAGTGTGATCAAGTCTCCCAAAGGCCTTGAGCCAGAAATTGGAAAACCATGAGGACTTGAAGGCACTTTTTCAGTTTTTTTTTTTTTTTCTTTTCAGTTCCAAGCATTGTTTTCTCCTCCTCCTCCTTATTGGGAGTGATTTTTGACAGCTCAAACAAGCCTGTTCTTGGAATATGGCACACGTTACTTGTGAGTTAGGAGAAATGGTTAAACTACAGCTGTTATTTTGGTTGAGCAACCTGACAACTAGTAAGCTCAGCATTTTCTAGATGGGTTTAGGGGTTGCCCGGGGAACTTTGGGTATGATTTTTACGTTTTTTTTTTTTGTTGTTGTTGTTTTAACCAGAGGTAGTTATCCTTGTTAAACCTTGAATTACTTTTTTAGACTATTCTTGCGGTATATGTGGATTTCTTTTCCTTTCCTTTCTTACTCCCCCATAAACAGCAGAGAGTAATTTTATTTTGGCACTGCATTCCTATTTCCAAACATGGTTGACAACAGTGGCGGGTGTTAGAGAAGAGTGAGAGTCATCAGTGCAGAGTCTGACAGTCAGGAAGGCCTCTAGCCTTTGGATGAGGACCAGTCATTCAAACACCTGTGATAGGCATATTATCTGCCACAAAATATGTGGCGAAGTTCTTTGGGGAAATCCTGAAAGATACCTAGTTGGGAAGAAATTGTTGATGGAAATTAATTGTAAAGAAATTATTAATCATTACTAATTGATCAAGTGGGAAATGTCACTTATATTTCCTTCATGTTCCGTATGGCCCCTTCCTGCTTTCACATGTGTTTTTGAACTCTGAAAAGTCTATTGCTTTTTCAGGAATATCACCATCTTGTTTGGGAAGGGAATACAGTTCCCTAAAATACTTTAGTACTTAAGTTTTTTATAGATTTTATTTATTTTTATTTATTTTTTTAGGATGAAAAAATTTATATTTAGATTTAGTCAGCTGAACTCAGTTTAGATGATCCCAATTTTTTTGGCAACATCCAAAGCATCATAGTTAGGAGCCGGTTGAACAGTAGGAGCCTTCTTCTCTCCATCAGGCCTGATCAGGGTGCTGACCTTCACATCAATGTCATAGAACTTCTTTACAGCCTGTTTTATCCACTGCTTATTGGCTTGACATCCACAGGGAACAGAAGTGTGTTGTTGTCTTCTATTTTCTTGATGGCTGACTCGGTGTCAGAGGGAGTTTGATGATGGCATAGTGATCAAACTTATTTCTCCTGGGGGCACTCTTTTGAGACTGTGTGGGCTGCTTTCAGAGATGCAGTGTTGGTTGTTGGAATGTAGGTGACATGCAGATCTTTTTTTGTGATTGTGAATGCCTTTCAGCACCACTTTCTTGGCCTTCAAATCCTTTGCTTTGGCTTTGGGAGGGGCAGGGGCTTTGTTCTTCACCTCCAGTGCCATCTTCATGAAAGGGCTAGACTTTATGTATAAACGTACTTTGTGGCCATTTCTTAATCAGGCTTTGGGAATTTCCAGATCCCTTGAACAGAGGCAACCTATTCTTCAGCCCTTTCCCCCACACTGCAAATGTGTGGTCATTATCAGAAACTAATTTTCATTAAAGAACATTATATAATTATGCAAATACCATGACCTTTTAGAATTTGAAGAGGTAACTAGCTACAATCAGCTTTTAGAAAATTAAATGCTTCAAAATGGTGATTGCTGTTATAGTCTTTTTATTTTGAGGGGCCTGGGAGTATGGGAGTGGAGTAGTCACATATGTTAGTAAAGTTTGCTAAATTAGGGAGGAAAAGCAAGCAAAGCCTTCTTTATTAGCCATTTTTCTTTCTTTCTTTTTTTTTTTTTAAAGATTTTATTTTATTTATCCACGATAGACATAGAGAGAGAGAGAGAGGCAGAGACACAGGCAGAGGAAGAAGCAGGCTCCATGCCAGGAGCTTGACGTGGGACTTGATCCCAGGACCCCAGGATCACGCCCTGGGCCAAAGGCAGGCGCCAAACCTCTGATCCCCTATTAGCCATTTTTCTTGCAAGAGATAATGGGAAATGATATGGGTGAAGAGGACCATGGGATAACAAAATTGGGGAAAGTGAGATGGAAAGGGGGTTTGAATATCTCTGAGTTGGCTTTCTCACTGTATTTCCGCATATAAGCACACACTGCCCATTAACAAGTTACCTGTTTGTTCCAGGAGGTGTTAAGTAAAACAATTGGATTAGCCGTTTTTGTTTCTTTGATTTAGCTAGTATTTGTTATGGGCTCTTTAAAATACCTATTTTTAAAATATATATACTTAAGTGTGTAGCTCATGAATGTTTGAAAATAACAAGCTTCCAGTCAAGAAACAGAACCTTACCAGCACCCAACGAGCCCCTTTTATATGGTTTTCCAATCTCCTGTCCCCTTTCCTGTAACCACCCTTCTGACTTCTAACAGCATAGTTTTTCCTTTGCAGTCTTTAAGGAAGCTTCTGTATGATAAATTAAGTGATATAATAAATAGGCAGGAGTAAAGAGAACAGCAGGAATCAAAAGCTTTTCATAAAGGAGATGTTCAACTGCTGATTGGGAAATGATTTTGAGTAGAAAATTTTCTCTCAAGTCTACTCATTAGAATTCTAATGAGTAGAACTTAATTTAGGTGTTCTCTTAAAACATAGATGCTACCAGGACGATTAAGGCTATAGTTTGTTGATACCCAGATATTTTCTTTTTTAATTCAGGAAATGGGAATATAGATTGGAAAAATAAATCTCAGGACACTTTGGGAGAAGGCCATTTTGTTAGAAGTTTTAAACACCAGAGGGCAGTATAAAGGAACTGTTTTATCTGCACTTGATTCAGGAAGAGAAGTGAGGCTATTTGATTAATTTGTATTTTTGTCCCCCAAAATATCATCTTGCTTTGCACACAAATCAGATTTTTGAAAAGTAATGTAGCTTGTAGACTTTGGGCAATTCATTTAGCTTGTTTGGGCCTCAGTTTTTCTTTCTATAAAATGGGAGTAATAACTCTCATGTAGTTGGAGTTAATACTGAATATGTGAAAGTGTTGAGAACATAATAAGCTCTATACAAATGTTAGCTTAAAACAAGTCACAAAAAGTGCCTCTCATATTTAAGTGTTAGAATTGAAAAAAATCCTGAGACTGCCTTCTTTTTTACTTTACTCTCATTCCTAACCAGTTAAGTATAAATATTATTAAAGTAATGAATGTGAGTAGTTTCAAAATAAAAACTATGGTAGTTCTCTGCTTTACCCTTATCCATCCTTGAGGTTTGATCTCTACTTTCAACTCTTTCAGTTACATCTTTGTTGTTTGCCTCATTTTTCTAAAACACAGATTTCTGGGCCCTAACCCAGAGGTGGTTCTTCAGTGGATCTGGGTGGGGCTCAATAATTTGCATTTCTGGCAAGTTTCCAGGTGCTGCTTATGCTACTGGTTTGGGGACCACACATTGTGAGCCACTTTCTCTAGTCCACAGATTTCACTGACTCATAAAATGTCACAGGGGTTTGTACAGGGAGGTTGGCTCAACAGCTGAAATTAAGTAATAAGCAGATCATCACTGAGTGGCTCAATATTGAGTATAAGTTCAAACTCTACCTGGAATCCACCATCTAGCTCCATCCACCTTTACATTTCTCACCTCATCTTAACACCCTTTGTACATTTTAGCATTGCTGAATTTACAGGAATTTAAAAAACGTGCAGTAGTTTCTCATCAGTGCCTTTTGACATGCCATTCTTTCTTCATGGAATTCCTGCCCCTATCTGGCTGCCTGGAGATACCTTCATTCTCTTTGTTGCTTTTCCATTGCTGCAGAATTAGATGTTTCTATCTCCCATGTGCTCTTAAAATAATCTACATGTGCTTCTGTCAGAGTACAGATCACTATGTGTGTGTATATATATATATATATATATATATATATATATATATATATTTAAGATTTTATTTATTTATTCATGAGAGACACAGAGAAAGAGGCAAAGACACAGGCAGGGAGAGAAGCAGGCTCCATGCAGGAAGCCCAACGTGGGACTTGATCCCGGGTCTCCAGGATCACACCCTGGGCCAAAGGCAGGCGCTAAACCGCTGAGCCACCCAGGACTGCCCTAGATCACAATATATTTTAACTACTCATCTGTCTGTCTTCTTTCTAGCTTATAAGCTCCTTGGGAAGAGGGACTTGTCATTTTACATTTGATTTTCACTGGCTTGGTATGGTTAATGGCACATAATAAGAGCTAAAATAAATAGTTGACCAAATTAAGACAGAAGGAATTAGATGATTTGGAGGCCCAAAACTGGAGACTACTTATACGGAGTTTTGTTGTGTTTAATTTCATGGAGTAGCATCTATATAAATCTAAATATAAATCTATATAAGCAGCAGTGTATACTTCCTTAACACATATGATGCTTCTGGATTTGTTAAGACCTAGTTCGACCCAAATTTGGATCTTGGGCTATGGGGGGGCCTTTTCAGTTAATAGTAGCTGAGGTAGTTTAGGATAGTGGGAACCCGTAGGTTGCTGTAACAACCACACAAAATGATGAGCATTTTAGTCATTTTCATTTCTTACATCTGTCTTTTAGAATCTGACCTATCTTTCAAGGGCCAGCTGAAATGCTACCCCCGTAGGAAGCCTTCCTTGATAACCCCTGGGAGACTTTTCTCTGAAAACAGTATATCATTGGCACATCCTGTTTTATTTGTACTTATTTGCATTGACATTTGCCTTCCCTTCTAGATTGTTTACTCCTTTAAGACAGTACAGTTTGGAATCACACTTAGGAAGGGATTTTAAAACTAGGTCGCAGTGGTTGGACTTTTACCAGCAGGTTGATAAGAGTCATTGGGGGCTTGTGTTCAGAAGAAGAAAAGAAAAAAAAACCTCAATTGATTATATCTGTGTTTTAGAAACATAATCAGGAGTAATGTAGAGAGGCTGGGTGGAAAGTATAGAAAACAAAACTGCTCTGTGGTTCAGATAAAAGATGATATTAACAGAAAGGGAACTTGAGGGGAAAGAACAGACATGTTAGAAGTTCAGTTTGCTTCCTTGGGGGCAGATTAGATGTTCGTGATAGGGAACACACAGTGATACTGAGAACTTACTAGAATGTTTAAGCATTGAAGGATATTTCTTAACCTCTAACAGAAGTTTGATCAGTGTACTGATACAGTCTTTCCATGATTCTCTTAGCACTGCCATCCTCAGCTTTGGGAGTCTACATGTACAAACCGTGTTTCTCTAGAAGAAATTGTACCTGGGTCCAGAGTTTCAACCCAAGTCTTGAGCTTCATGCTAACTGGACCAATCTTTCTGACCACACTCTGGCACTTAATTATAAAACAACTGAATACTGAACAAAATGCTGTGGAGGTGGAGTTGAGGTCAAGTACCCTCAAGGGACATAGCTGCTATCTAATGGAAAGTTGGAGTTGAAGGAGATAGCTGTAATATCCCTGATGGTTTCTGTGGTAGAAAATGATGTTGGCTGGAAGAAGAAATAGGACGAGGTATTGGTTTGAGAAAATACTGATGGGTCTAATTTTGTCAGGGTCAGGGAAGATAACAAGTAAGATCAGAATTTCTGAATGAGGGAGCCTCAGGAATGCCTCTAAAGAGAGAAGCAACTGGACATGTTCTAGGAAACTAAGAGAAAGTCATTGGGGCTGGTTTCTAATGAGGGGAAGATTGGATAAGATGAGATTGATAAGAGGCTGATTTTTTGGGTCATGGTAAGGAGTTTAGATTCTAAATGCAATGGGAAATCATTGAAAGGTTTTGATCAGTCAAGTGACATGATCCAGTATACATTTTCTTCTTCTTCTTCTTCTTCTTCTTCTTCTTCTTCTTCTTCTTTTTTTTTTTTTTTTATATATTTCTTTATTTTGGAGAGAGAGAGCGAGCAAGACAGCATGTGCACAAGTCAGCAGGGGAGGAGGCAGAGAGAGTGGGAGACAGAGAATTTCAAGCTGACTCCCCAGTGAAGTGCCCAACTTGGGGCTCAGTCTCATGATCCTGAGGTCATGACCTGAGCTGAAATCAAGAGTCAGACGCTTAACTAAGCCACCTAGGCACCCCTGAGTAACAATAAAAAAAAAAATCTGGGGAGGGGCAAGATGGCGGAAGAGCAGGGTCCCCAAATCACCTGTCCCCACCAAATTACCTAGATAACCTTCAAACCATCCTGAAAATTTACGAATTTGGCCTGAGATGTAAAGAGAGACCAGCTGGAACGCTACAGTGAGAAGAGTTCGCGCTTCTATCAAGGTAGGAAGACGGGGAAAAAGAAATAAAGGAACAAAAGGCCTCCGAGGGGGAGGGGCCCGCGAGGAGCCGGGCTGAGGCCGGGGCGAGTGTCCCCAGGACAGGAGAGCCCCGTCCCGGAGAAGCAGGAGCTGCACCAACATTCCCGGGTGGGCGGAAAGGGGCTCGCAGGGAGGTGGAGCAGGACCCAGGAGGGCGGGGATGCCCTCAGGCTCCCGGGGACACTAACAGACACCTGCGCCCCGGGAGAGTGCGCCGAGCTCCCTAAGGGCTGCAGCGCGCACGGCGGGGCCGGAGCAGCTCGGAGGGGCTCGGGAGCGGCTCCAGGGAGGGGGCTGCGGGGCGGGAGCGCGAATCCCACAGCGCAGGCCCCGGAGCACAGGGCGCCGGGACACAGCCCAGGATCCGGCCTCCCCCGGGACAGGCAGAGGCCGGGAGGGCCCAGGACAGCGAGGACGCTCCTGCCCCGAGCTGAGCAGATCAGCGGCCCCGCCCCGGAGCCTCCAGGCCCTGCGGACGGAGAGCCGAGAGCCCCGAGCCCCGTAGTTCCTGCGGAGGCTGAATCCAGGCTTCCAGAGTTGCCATAGCAACTGCTGCTGTTCCTCCTGGGGCCCCACGGGGTAAACAACCCCCGCTGAGCCCTGCAGCAGGCAGGGGCAGAGCAGCTCCCCCAAGTGCTAACACCTGAGAATCAGCACAGCAGGCCCCTCCCCCAGAAGACCAGCTGGACGGACCAGTGATACTCCCCCGTGTTCCAGTACAACTTGTTTCTGGCCACTCTGCACTGAGCAAAATGACTAGAAGGAAAACCTCACCTCAAAAGAAAGAATCAGAAACAGCCCTCTCTCCCACAGAGTTACAAAATCTGGATTACACTTCAATGTCAGAAAGCCAATTCAGAAGCACTATTATACAGCTACTGGTGGCTCTAGAAAAAAGCATTAAGGACTCAGGAGACTTCATGACTGCAGAATTTAGATCCAATCAGGCAGAAATTAAAAATCAATTGAATGAGATGCAATCCAAACTAGAAGTCCTAACGACGAGGGTTAACGAGGTGGAAGAACGAGTGAGTGACATAGAAGACAAATTAATGGCAAAGAGGGAAACTGAGGAAAAAAGAGATAAACAATTAAAGAACCATGAAGACAGATTAAGGGAAATAAATGACACTCTAAGGAAGAAAAACCTACGTTTAATTGGGGTTCCCGAGGGCGCCGAAAGGGCCAGAGGGCCAGAATATGTATTTGAACAAATCCTAGCTGAAAACTTTCCCAATCTGGGAAGGGAAACAGGCATTCAGATCCAGGAAATAGAGAGATCCCCCCCTAAAATCAATAAAAACCGTTCAACACCTCGACATCTAATAGTGAAGCTTGCAAATTCCAAAGATAAAGAGAAGATCCTTAAAGCAGCAAGAGACAAGAAGTCCCTGACTTTCATGGGGAGGAATATTAGGGTAACAGCAGACCTCTCCACAGAGACCTGGCAGGCCAGAAAGGGCTGGCAGGATATATTCAGGGTCCTAAATGAGAAGAACATGCAACCAAGAATACTCTATCCAGCAAGGCTCTCATTCAAAATGGAAGGAGAGATAAAGAGCTTCCAAGACAGGCAGGAACTGAAAGAATATGTGACCTCCAAACCAGCTCTGCAAGAAATTTTAAGGGGGACTCTTAAAACTCCCCTTTAAGAAGAAGTTCAAGTAACTCTGAACGTGAATGGGCTTAATGACCCCATCAAAAGGCGCAGAGTTTCAGACTGGATAAAAAAACAGGACCCATCTATTTGCTGTCTACAAGAGACTCATTTTAGACAGAAGGACACCTACAACCTGAAAATAAAAGGTTGGAGAACCATTTACCATTCAAATGGTTCTCAAAATATACCCTAAAAACTACAGAACACTTCTGAAAGAAATTGAGGAAGACACAAAGAGATGGAAAAATATTCCATGCTCATGGATTGGCAGAATTAATATTGTGAAAATGTCAATGTTACCCAGGGCAATTTACACGTATAATGCAATCCCTATCAAAATACCATGGACTTTCTTCAGAGACTTAGAACAAATTATTTTAAGATTTGTGTGGAATCAGAAAAGACCCCAAACAGCCATGGGAATTTTAAAAAAAGAAAACCATATCTGGGGGCATCATAATGCCAGATTTCAGGTTGTACTACAAAGCTGTGTTCATCAAGACAGTGTGGTACTGGCACAAAAACAGACACATAGATCAATGGAACAGAACAGAGAACCCAGAAGTGGACCCTGAACTTTATGCTCAACTAATATACGATAAAGGAGGAAAGACGATCCACTAGAAGAAAGACACTCTCTTCAATAAATGGTGCTGGGAAAATTGGACATCCACATGCAGAAGAATGAAACTGGACCACTCTCTTGCACCATACACAAAGATAAACTCAAAATAGATGAAAGATCTAAATGTGAGACAAGACTCCATCAAAATCCCAGAGGAGAACTCAGGCAACACCCTTTTTGAACTTGGCCACAGTAACCGGAGAAGGACAAACAGTGTATGTTCTCATTCATTTGGGGAATATGAATAATAGCGAAAGGGAATATAAGGGAAGGGAGAAGAAATGTGTGAGAAATATCAGAAAGGGAGACAGAACATAAAGACTTCTAACTCTGGGAAATGAACTAGGGGTGGTGGAGGGGGAGGAGGGTGGGGGGTGGGGGTGAATGGGTGACGGGCACTGAGGTGAGCACTGGGTGTTATTCTGTATGTTGGTAAATTGAACACCAATAAAAATTAATTTATAAAAACAAAACAAAAAAAAAATCTGGGATCCCTGGGTGGCTCAGTGGTTTAGCACCACCTTCAGCCCAGGGCGTGATCCTGGAGTCCCGGGATCGAGTCCTGCATCAGGCTCCCTGTATGGAGCCTGCTTCTCCCTCTGCCTGTGTCTCTGTCTCTCCCTGTCTGTCATGAATAAATAAATAAAATCTTAAAAAAAAAAATCCTTGTTGGTTCATGGAGACTAGAATAGATGGGATTGAATTGGATGCAAGAGGGAACTTTCCAGAATGCTCGGTGAGACGCGGAGGAGCGGTGGCTGCCCGAGCTGCGCCCAGCAATGCACTCCTTCCCGCTCCCCCACACTGGCTTCGGCCCTCTCACCGGCTGTAGAAAATGGTGAAAGAAACCACTTAATATGATGTTTTGGGGGTCAAACCCAATGCCACCCAGGAGGAATTGAAAAAGGCTTACAGAAAACTGGCCTTGAAGTACCACCCTGATAAGAATCCAAATGAAGGAGAGAAGTTTAAACAGATTTCTCAAGCTTATGAAGTGCTCTCTGATGCAAAGAAAAGGGAATTATATGACAAAGGAGGAGAATAGGCAATTAAAGAAGGTGGAGCTGGTGGTGGTTTTCGCTCCCCCATGGACATCTTTGATATGTTTTTTGGAGGAGGAGGCAGGATGCAGAGAGAACGGAGAAGTAAAAATGTTGTACATCAGCTCTCAGTAACCTTAGAAGACGTATATAATGGCACAACAAGAAAACTAGCTCTGCAAAAGAATGTGATTTGCGATAAATGTGAAGGCCGAGGTGGTAAGAATGGAGCAGTCGAATGTTGTCCCAATTGCCAAGGTACTGGAATGCAAATAAGAATTCATCAGATAGGACCTGGAATGGTTCAGCAAATTCGATCTGTGTGCATGGAGTGCCAGAGCCATGGGGAACGGATCAGTCCTAAAGATAGATGTAAATGCTGCAATGGAAGGAAGATAGTTCGAGAGAAGATTCTAGAAGTGCATATTGACAAAGGCATGAAAGATGGCCAGAAGATAACATTCCATGGTGAGGGAGACCAAGAACCAGGACTGGAACCAGGAGATATTATCATTGTTTTAGATCAGAAGGACCATGTTGTTTTTACTCGACGAGGAGAAGATCTTTTCATGTGTATGGATATACAGCTGGTTGAAGCCCTGTGTGGCTTTCAAAAGCCAATATCTACTCTTGACAACCAAACCATCGTCATCACCTCTCATCCAGGTCAGATTGTCAAGCATGGGGATATCAAGTACGTGCTAAATGAAGGCATGCCAATTTATCGTAGACCATATGAGAAGGGTCGCCTAATCATCGAATTTAAGGTAAACTTCCCCGAGAACGGCTTTCTCTCTCCTGATAAACTTTCTTTGCTGGAAAAACTCCTACCTGAGAGGAAAATGAATGGACCAGGTAGAACTTGTGGACTTTGATCCCAATCAGGAGAGATGGCGCCATTACAATGGGGAAGCATGTGAGGATGATGAACATCATCCTAGGGGTGGTGTTCAGTGTCCGACCTCTTAATGGGGCCAGTGAATAATACTGCTGCTGGCATTTTATATGCAGTAGTGAATGAGTGAAGGACTATAATCATAGCTCACTACTTGCTATTGTTTTTGTTTTAATATTCAACTATAGTAGTGTTTTAAAAGCTAAATGAAGAATAAACTCAAATATAAAAGCTCTGAAAAAAAAAAAGAATTGGATGCAAGAATAGTTACAGGCTATTGAGTAATCCTGGTTGATCTAGATAGGTGTAGGGAGGAAGAAATGAACAGGAGTGATAGGACTACAGAAATATTTTGTGGTTAGGTGAATTAATTCTTTTGATAGAGTGGCTTTAAGAGTTGAAGGAAATGAAAGGGTTAGACTCTTAGTTTTCTGGCTTGAACTGCTGTTTGGACATAATAAGGGGGAACACTGGAGGAGGAATAAGTCTGAGAGGAAGATCACTTTGCAAAGCCGTTTGAGATGCCCATTATGTTTTCAAGAGAATATGTCAGGTAGTTATCTAAATGAGTCTGGAGCTCATGTGGAAGGCAGCCAGGGCTGGAGATGTGAAGTTGGCATTCTCACTCGCCGGAGAGATGGTATTAATGCATCAAAATGGTAATAAAATATAGGCCTCAGGATTTAAGATGCCCAGAAGAATGAGCATATCCTCCTTGCATAGTCTCTGGATTTCAGCCTTTTATTTCATCTGTAGTTTTGAAATTCATTCTATTCTATATATTAACTTGATTTTGTTAATTAGTTGATTATGATAATTCTTTAATAATTTTTCTGGGTTTTTATTACCCTTCCACTTTTGACTGATCTTGGGCATCAAAATTGAGATAGTAATAAAATTTGTGCCTTTTGTGCTATACTTTGAAAAATCTGCGTAGGTTTTGAGAACAGTTACTGAGATTGCATTTCCCTCTTTCTCTTCTTGAGGCTGACTTCTCTACCTTTCTGTTTACATGCACCTTCTCCTGAAACCCATAGATTTATTTTATTAAAAAGACTTATTTCAAATATGTAGTATATGTGTATGATATTAAAACCAAAAGATCACAGGAATCTTCCTATCCTCACTCAGCCAGTGTTCTTAGTAAGCAATGTTCCTAGGTTTTGTGAGTCATTCCATTTCAGTTTACATGGTATTCTACTCTTACCATATCATGATTTATTTACCAGTTTCCCATTATAGACTTAGGTTTTTGCTCACTTTTATTATACTGCAAAAAGTTATTCAAAAAATATCGCTATAAATAATATCATTTCCCAAGGTTATGAATACATCAGGAATGGAATTGCTGGGTCAAAGAGTTTATGTATTATAAATTTTGATAGATACTGCCAAACTGTTCTTCCTCTAGCGGATGGACCTTTGCATTTTCTCACTAGCAGTGAGACAATAGTGTCATGTGTTGACATGTCAGTGAGTTACTAACTCCTTGATCTTTACTGCTAACTCTTGAGAGGGGAAAAGTGTGTCTTATTGAGCCTTGTAGAACTTGAATGATTATACAGTGGCTTTATTGGATTTTACTGAATTACTATTTTATGATTGTCAGTACGTATATGTATTTTTTTAAACCACAGAAAGTAGTTTCTAAGTGACTGGAGAACATTATTTGATTCTATATTTGAACCATACATTACAGTATAGATGTTTAATTTTCAGGATTTTAAATCACTATCCTTAATTTGCAGGTTTTATCTGAGAGAACTAATATTGAACTTTGGGTATGTGCCAACATTATTCGTCTCTTTAATGATGATAACACAATTCCCTTCATTATACGGTATCGGAAAGAGCTTATTAATAACCTTGATGCTGATTCCTTGAGAGAAGTTCGACAAACCCTAGAGGAGCTCCGGTAAGAAACCTGGGAAGAACCTACTGTGAGGGGAGAGAGGCCATGTAAGCTAGGGAGGAGAAACAGTGAAGAAATGAATGACAGCATGTTTCAACAGTTCCATTGTTTTGTTTTCTTGAATTATTATAATCTGAATATAGTTGCCTTCTGACAGAGGAAGTCAGCTCCAATTTATTTCTTTAGGTGTATACAGAGTCCCTCTGCTGGAGTGTTTATGCATAGCTTGGGACACACATGGGCAGAAAGGAGGTTT
Source organism: Nyctereutes procyonoides (assembly GCF_905146905.1). NCBI lineage: Eukaryota > Metazoa > Chordata > Mammalia > Carnivora > Canidae > Nyctereutes > Nyctereutes procyonoides. Next base: position 48,835,156 of record NW_026575049.1, on the reverse strand, counting down.
GCATTAAAAGTGTGTGCCTAAGAGTTTGACCATTATATTCTTTCATAGGATTGGTTGTGCATATGGCAAAGGAAAGAAACTGAGAAAAATGCATTTTAGTCTGAATCTTCAACAGCTTATTGTAAAACTATCCTTTTAATGTTATGAAGTCCTAAAATGAAGAGCTTTTTGGTGTATACAATTTGAAGGGAAATATGTATATTTCCTTTTTCTAACCTTTTAAAGGGCATGATATTTTGATATTAGTGGGTCTTAAGTTTTGTGTGGCCATAGAATGAAAAGCACCCTTCCAAAAATTATTCTTCTGGACTTACTGTAATAATTTAGAAATAAGCATGCAAAGACTATATTATATTTTTCAGTAGAGTTTATTAAAACATTCTTCACCATTCATGCATTTATTGCACATCTCCTACAAGCCAAGCACTGTGTTAACATGTTTGTTTTTCAACTTTATGACAAGGATCTGATTAAAATTGAATATAATCTTACCTTCAAGCCATTCTCAAAGTGCTAAAAGTTATTTTTACAAGCAGCCTAATAATCTTCCTATGATTTTGGCGGGAACCTGCATCTTACTAGCATTTCTACACCTTTTGTTAAAGTTCTTTTAGTCCAGGAGTATTAAAATGCTAATAGGTGGAGAGTTAAAGTTCACTGAGAGGCAAAATCAATTAACCAACCCAGAAACATAAATGACTAGGTTATCAAGTAGATTCAGAATCAAGTCTTCCAGGGCCAGATTAGTAATGAGCATCAAGGGATACAAACTGTAGATCCTAACCCCTAAGAGGAGTGGCATCTACTCCAGCTGATTACTGACATCAGGCTTGTCTACCCAGCTTGCCAGCTTATCCTATTTTTTAAAAGAATCTGGCAATCTGAGTTATTATATAAAAATTTTCTGGGCTAGATGAAATCACCTACAGGCCACAAGTTGAAGGCCAGTAGTTTATGAATTCTGAAGTAAGCTTTCTATCTGGTTGAAGGCAAGCTAATGAAGAAAATGTGAGCATTTAGGGATCTGAAAATGAGGAAAGTGTCACAAACGAACAAGAATAGTTTATTTAAAAATTAATGATAATCTGGAAGGAGCCTCCGTGTCCATTGAAAGATGAATGGATAAAGAAGTTGTGGTCTATATATACAATGGAATATTAGCCATTAGAAACAACAAATACCCACTATTTGCTTCAACGTGGATAGAACTGGAGGGTTTTATGCTAAATGAAGTAAGTCAATTGGAGAAGACAAACATTATATGGTGTCATTCATTCGGGGAATATAAAAAATAGTGAAAGGGATTATAGGGGAAAGGAGAGAAAATGAGTGGGAAATATCAGAAAGGGTGACGGAACATGAGAGACCCCTAACTCTGGGAAGCAAACAAGGGGTAGTGGAGGGGAGGTGAGCAGAAGGACGAGGTGACTGGGTGACGGGCACTGAGGGGGGCACTTGATGGGATGAGCACTGGGTGTTATGCTGTATGTTGGCAAATTGAACTCCAATAAAAAAAATATACAAAAAAATTAATGATAATCTAATAATATTTGGTTGTATGGAAGACAAATAGAAGCTTTATGTGCAGATTACTATTATTTTCTTTTTCTATAAAAAAACACTTTTGCAAATGAGTTCATTCCCTGGGTATCTATTAATTGTGAAATACATTGAATATTAGTGGAGGAAATTTCTCCAACTAAGTGGGAATATTGACTGGGGCTTGAAGACCTTTAGTATACCATACAGAGATTTGGTAATGAGGTATAGTCTCTATTTTTCCTTAAGCTCAGCATTTTCTATAACTAAAGCATTGGTTTTCAATCTGTTAATTGCTAGCTATAAAGGAGTAGTGAAGTTAATGTAATGGGTCATTACCACTTTAACAAAAATTAAATAGACAATAGAAAATGTAAGAGTGTAGTTTATGTAGTAAAAGGTAAATATTGTCTCATGAAACTGTTTATGTTTATGTAACTGTTTATTATACATATTTATATGTTCATATAATTTTTATATATAAAATTATATATGTGTATATGCGTACTAGGTTGCAAAGTAAAAAACACTTTTTACTGAGGGTCACTAAAAATGTGAATAAAAGAGGTTGATCATGGATAGTAGGAAAAGCTTCCATATTTTCTCTAAAGATGCCTTTCCTCTTATGTATATGCAGGCCAATAGGACATTGGCCTTTTGTCAAAATGACCCTAGTGTGATTCAGCCCCTGAAAACAGTCTTGGACTACCAGGAATATAAAAGATACACAGGTTGTAATCTGTTACTGCATAAGCTTCCTCTTTAATTTATAATCTTCTATCTTTGTTTTTTTTTCTTTTTTTATAAGTAGATTTAATTTTTTTTCCTTATCAATCATTTCTAATAATCTATATTTTTGTCTAACTTTCCCCCATCACTTTAGCAAATCTAATTAGGCAGATGCTATGTAGTAAAGTAGGATGAGAGGCCTTAGATATAACGGGATTTTGTTCACAACACAGAATCATCTGAAAGTGGTGGGGTGACTGTGCCCTTGCCCCTACCTATGCATCGTTTCCTGGAATCAGCTTTTCTCAATGAAGTCCTGGCTCTCTCCATTGGAGAATGGTATTTAGAAATGAGTTATGGGTGCTGGGTGTGTTGGTCCAGAGTAGTGATACCCAGTAGCAATGAGCACATCTAGCACCCATAACTTGGTTTTTGGTTACTATTTGCCTGATTCCAGGGCTGGGGCAAGGAAAGTAAAAGCCTTGAATATCTTGTGCCAGAAAATAAAAGAAATGTTCAAAGAATGATGGAAATATGTCAAAAGAACACAGAAACTAACTTGGAGGGGTTACTTCTGGTCAAACTTGTAATAATTTGAGCCTGAAAATAAGTGTTAGTAATGGATTATAACCATTAAATATAATTTTAAAAAAAATCATGAGTCTGTGGTGATATAAATAAAACAGCAAGTAAATTGAAAGTTTAATAAGGAATGGAATAGTTTTAGAGTACCTTTCTACAAAATACTTAATTACACAGGAATAGAGTGCCTGCATCGTGGAGAAATCCAAACACACTATCAAATAATATAAGGTAATGAGTGATAGTACAAGTGAAAATCATTTGCGGGGCAGCCCCGGTGGCGCAGCGGTTTAGCGCCACCTACGGCCCAGGGCGTGATCCTGCAGACCCGGGATCAAGTCCCACGTCAGGCTCTCTGCATGGAGCCTGCTTCTCTCTCTGCCTGTCTCTCTGCCTCTCTCTCTCTCTCTCTCTCTGCCTCTCTATGAATAAATAAATAAAATATTAAAAAAAAAAGAAAATCATTTGCCACCTAAAAGATGCAATGATAAGAATACAGCATTACTTCTATAACAGAGAAACATCAGAGGAACTCAAACTGTAGGAAATTCTACAAAATAACTGGCCTGTAACATTCTAAAGTATCAAGGCTTTGAGAATCAAGGAGAGACTGAAATACTGTTTCAGCTTGAAGGGCACCATAGACACATGGCAATTACATACAACCCACTCTTAACAGAATTCTCTATCAAGGATATTATTGAAACAATTGGTGAAACTTAAGTGAGATCTGAGGGTTACAATATAGTAATATATCTATATCCATTACCTGATTTTGATGGCTATATTGTTATATAGGAGGAGATTCTTGTTTACAGAAAAATATATACTAAATTATTTGGGTAATGGTAACTTATTCTTAAATGGTTCAGGGGGAAAAATGTTTTATGTTACCTACCACTTTTTTGTAAGTTTGAGATAACTTCAAAAAGGAAGTTTTGACACATAAGTCTAGTATTTTACAAAATATTTTTATTTTCAGGGCTGTTGCAAAGAAGGTTCATAGTACAATCCAAAAAATTAAGAAGGAGGGGAAGATGTCTGAGTGCTTGTTAAAAGCTTTGCTGAATTGTAAAACTTTTGAAGAACTAGAACATGTGGTAAGTAACTCTTTGAATCTTTTAATATAATACTCACCTAGGTATGTTAGGATTTGTCTCTTTTTATAGTTAAAAAAGATCTGGAAATAAAAAGCTAAAATCATTAGCCACCATTATTTAATTCAATACAGTGCAACAATATCAGATGCTTTTTTGTGTAGTTTGCTAAGATAAATAATACATAATCCATGTCTCCAAGGCATTCCCAGTTGAGTCAGGGGACAAAGGAGAGTATGTTATGGAATTGAGAACCCTAAGGGAGAGTGCTGAGGTGGAAACCTAGTTGTGAGGGTCTTCAGCATGTAGTTGGTATTGAAAGCCATGAGAATGGAACTCACTCAGGGAGAGCTTGTGGGTAAGCAAGTCCGGAGAAACCATTAAGGAACACTAACTTTTGAAGCATGGGTGGTGGAAGGGAGAGCAGAAGACATGGAAAGAATGGTCAGGGAAGTAGGAGGAGAATCTGGAGATGATGATACCATGGAAGACTATAGGGAAGAAAATCTTAGAAGAAGGTAATGGTCAATAGTTAAGTGAATAAATGTAGCAAGGAGTTTTGGCAAGATAAGGACTGAAAAATGTATATTTGGTAATTAGAGGATCATTGTGCTTCTTTAGGATACCACTCTCAGCAAGGTGTGGGAAGAGAAGCCTAATGGCTCAGATTGAAGAGTGAATGTGTTTAAAGCAGTAGAAGCATTATGTATCAGCAGCTATTAGAGGAGCTCGCTTGGGTTGAGGAGAGGACCTCATAGTCCTTGCAGTCCAGGCACTGAGTTTTTAAGATGAGTAAATACAAATGACTAATATGAAATAAATAGAAAAGGATAAAGACTCAGATAAGGAACAGCCATCTTCATATAGCTAGTAATCTCAGGTTTGTATTAATTCATCTCTGAAGGGAAAGGGAAGGATTGAGCAAAGGATATCTTTAGCATTCCTACCATGTCTTCTGATTTTATGTTTCAATTTGACTTTTGCTTTTTAAAACTGAATGATATGGTATATTTTCTGACTTTTTTTTTTTCTAGTCAGCTCCATATAAAACTGGGAGCAAAGGCACCAAAGCCCAGAGAGCAAAGCAGTTGGGGTTAGAAGGAGCAGCTAAAACACTGCTTGAGAATCCAGGGGAGCTCAATCTGCTGTCTTATATTAGACCCAATGTAAAAGGTACTGGCTTTACTTCAAGAGATCATCTCTGTTTCTTCTTCCTTTTTGAAAACTATGTTAAAAAAATTGTTTTACTAAGTAATGACTATGTAAAAGAATATTATAGCATAAAAAGAGTAAGTCACTCTAATAAAACAAATCCCCATATATCTCCTGCTTAGCCATTCAGCTTCCTCTTTTGATGAAGTACCTGTTCTAGTCTTTTGCCCATTTTTATTGTGTTGTTTCTCCTATTTTTATTAATTTATAAGTCTTTTTAAAGATATTCTTTCTTAGTTATATGTATTACAAATTTTTTCTCCCAGTTTGTTACTTTTCACTTTCTTTATGCTATGCTGTCTATTAAATAAAAAGAAAATAAAATAGAAGGTCTTAGTTTCATTATAGTTAATTTATTAATTCTTTTAATTTTCCTAATTTTTTTCTAAGGTGCTTGCTTTTTTTTCTTTTTAATGAAATTTCTTCATGTCCCAAAGTTACAAAAAGTGTCTTATGTTGTCTTTTAAAATTTTTACTCTATTTCTAAAAATTTAATTATACAAATAATACCGTTTTTTTTTTAAATAATTTTAACAGTTCTGACATACATTATTTATAAAGTGAAGTCCTGTTTCTACACTTCTACTCTCCAGGAATAAAGAGTCTTTTTCTGAAGTGTATCTTCCTATCCTTTTATATATATGTGTACAAGAAGGAGAGTGAGCAGAGAAGAGGGCAGGGGAGAGAGAATTTCTTTATTTCTTTTTTTAAATTTAAATTCAATTAATTAACAAATAATGTATTATTGGCTTCAGAGGTAGAGGTCAGTGATTCATCAGTCTTCTATAACACCCGGTGCTCATTACATCACATACCCTCCTTAATATCCATCATTCAGTTATCCCATCTCTGCACCCCCTCCCCTCCAGTGACCCTTAGTTTGTTTCCTATGATTAAGAGTCTTTTATGGTTTGCTCCCTCTCTGATTTCATCTTGTTTTATTTTTTTCTCTCTTCTCCTATGATTCTCTTGTTTCTTTATTTTATTTTTTTGTTTATTTGCAACAGAGAGAGAGACATGAGTGGAGGTAGAGGGGCAGAGGGAGAGGAAGATGAGAAGCAGACTCCTCATTGAGCAGGGAGCCCAATGCAGGGCTGGATCCCAGGATATTGGGATCATGACCCAAGCCAAAGGCAAATGCCTAACTGAGCTACCCAGGTGTCTCTGCTTTGCTTCTTAATTCCACATGAGTGAGATCATATGATAATTGTCTTTCTCTGATTGATTTATTTCACAGCATAATATCCTCTAGTTCATCCATGTCATTGCAAATGGCAAGATTTCATTTTTTGATGGCTGAGTAGTAGTCCATTATATATAGAATATATCTTTATCTATTCATCTATTGATGGACATCTGGGCTCTTTCCATAGTTTGGCTATTGTGGACATAACTCCTGTGAACATTGGGGTGCTGGTGCCCCTTTGGATCACTACTTTTGTATCTTGGGGTGAATACCTAGTGCAATTGCTGGGTCATGGGGTAGATCTATTTTTGACTTTTTGAGGAACTCACATACATTTTCCATATACGCCAGCTTGCATTCCCACCAACAGTGTTCAAGGATTCCCATTTCTCCTCATCCTCAACATCTGTTGTTTCCTGACCTATTAATTATAGTCATTCTGTTTGGTATGAGGTAGTACCTCATTGTGGTTTTGATTCCTATTTCCCTGATGCCAAGTGATGTGGAGCATTTTTTCATGTGTCTGTTAGCCATTTATATGTCTTTGGAGGAATGTCTGTTCATGTGTGCTGCCCATTTCTTGATTGGATTATTTGTTCTTTGGGTGTGAGTGTTGAGTTGTTAAGTTCTTTATAGATTTTGGATACTAGACCTTTGATATGTTATTTTCAAATATCTTCTCTCATTCTGTTGGTTGTCCTTTGGTTTTGTTGACTGTTTTTTGCTGTGCAAAAGCTTTTTATCTTGATGAAGTCCCAATAGTCAGTTGCACCCAAAACCATAAGATACCTAGGAATAAATCTCACCAAAGAGACTAAGGATCTATATTCAAAAAACTGTTGAACACTCATGAAATAAATTGAGGAAGACACAAAGAGGTGGAAAAATGTTCCATGCTCATAGATTGGAAGAACAAATATTGTTAAAGTGTCTATGTTACCTAGAGCAATCGATACATTCAATGCAATCCCTATCAAAATACCATCAACTTATTTCACAGAATTGGAACAAATAACCTTAAAATTTGTATAAAACCAGAAAAGACCCTGAATAGCCAAAGGAATGTTGAAAAAGAAAACCAAAATGGATGGCATCACAACTCCTGACTTCAAGTTCTATTACAAAGCTGTAATTATCAAGACAGTAGGGTACTGGCACAAAAACAGACATAGAGATCAATGGAACAGAATAGAGTATCCAGAAAAGGACCCTCACCTCTATGGTCAACTAATCTTTGACAAAGCAGTAAAGAATATCCAGTGGAAAAAAGATAGTCTCTTCAACAAATTGTGTTGGGAAAATTGGACAGCCACATGCAGAAGAATGAAACTGGATCATTTCCTCACACCATATACAAAGACAAACTAAAAATGGATGAAAGACCTAAATGTGAGACAGGAATCCATCAAAGTCCTAGAGGAGAACAGAGACAGCAACCTTTGCATCCATGGCCACAGCAACTTCTTACTAGACATGTCTCCAAAGGCAAAATGAATTATTGGGGAGAGAAGATTTCTAAGAGAAAACCATGTAAAGTGACAACTGATACATGTCAAGATACATTGGTTTTATTGACAAGATAAGCCATAGAGTGAGAGCTCTTTGAGCAAGAGTGGCTTTTTACAGAAGTGCTCTGATAGGATAGGATGGGGAGATTGGTGCTTTCCTAATTCCTATGCTCATTTTAGTTTCTTTGGCCTTCTGTTTATTCTTTTGGCTGGGAGATCTAAGTGTCTATAGGGGGCAGTCTCTGATAAGAATATCAGTACACATTCTGTACTACACTGTAGAGAATCCTAGCATATTGTAACCTGCATTCATTTTAAACTACACAGCAGTGTGAGTTTGCCATTAAAAAAATTAAGCATGAATGTCTGTAAAAATACAAATGTCTGTTCACATACAACTACATCTTAATATCTATTTTGAAAAAGGCAATAATTAAAAGAAAACAAATAAATATTGAATTTAGTGATGGATTGAAATGAGTAAAACACATTTACTTGTTTAATTTTTTTTTTTTTTTTAGATTTTCTTCTATTTATTCACAATAGAGAGAGAGAGAGAGAGGCAGAGACACAGGCAGAGGGAGAAGCAGGCTCCATACTAGGAGCCTGACGCGGGACTCGATCCCGGGACTCCAGGACCGCGCCCTGGGCCAAAGGCAGGCGCCAAATCGCTGAGCCACCCAGGGATCCCCTCGTTTAATTTTTTAATATGTATTTTTAGTTAGATTTTCAAATGATGCAAATTTAATGTTTTAATAGTAGTTGAGACTGTATAGCCAAGCATTAAGGTCAGTCAGTGGGAACTTTCTTGCCCACTGATAGTATGTTTTAGAATCAAATATTGGGGTTTTCAGAATGTCAAATGCATAAAGGTTTATTGTCTGTTCTTACTCTTTTAGGATCAATTTCCTTTCTTTTTCATTTCTTTTGGTACAAAGTTTTCCTTAGTTTGCACTCATACTGGGTAGGTTTGATAACTGTATCTCTTTGCATGGCCATATAGGGTGATGCTTACTGAACTATATGGTGATGGACACTTGGTGATACTTCTGATCATGGAGCTGGATCAGGGCTCAGAGCAGCGGCAGTAGTACTACCACATGTGTTGAGCTTTATGTCTGCTTTATTCTCTATTTTACTTTTATCATAAATTTCAAAGAATTACAGTTAATTACAAACAAGCTTGATACTGGTTTTTAAAGTTTGCTTGGATTGTTTTTTTTCTTTTCTTTGTCCTCTCATTTCTTGGGCTAAACACATATTCATGATCACCCTCAATGCTCTTTTATTTTTCTACAGAAGTTTTTTTTTTTTTTTTTTTTTTTGTCATTCCCATCATTTCTCAAAGAAATGTTTAAGAAACCAGATATTTCAGTGTGAATTGGAAGATACTACTTACTTGCCACAGATCAACAAGAATTTGGTCTGAATCAAAAAGATATACATGCCACAAATGGACTACATCTTAGAATTTCCAGAATATCCCCATGTTATTTATAAGGAGTGGCTGATTGTTATGTGGAAGAAGAGGTAGCCTTAGTGCAGATAGGTGAAAAGAAGTGTTGGCCCTTCAATTTTTGTTACAGTTGCAGAGCTCTGAAGAATCTGACTGGGAAGTGTTCACTACAAGAAAGGAGATAGGATTCTTTGCTTCTGTGGTCCTTATTTTCTCCTGATTTCATTGAGGTGCTAAACTTTTTGAACTCTGGTTATTTTTGGCTATCTTAAGCCCCAATGATCAATGCTGTCTGATGGAAGAAGATGCTTATTCAAACACACAAGACTCTTTCCCAGTCCTTTCTCTTCCTTGTTGGACTGAGAAGGGTTTATGTAATTTGAATGAGCTACCCAAGTGACTGATAATTTCTGCCTCCCATTAGGAACTACTGTTCTAGAGGTAGCTCAGGGTACCTCACAGCAGTGTTTTTCTTTTTCTTTCATTCTTTTTTTCTTTTCTTTCTTTCTTTCTTTCTTTTTTTTTTTTTTTTTTTACATGAATGGATGTCAGGATCATCCAGAATTCTCTGCAAAACAAAAAATCCCAAAGTCTGGGAATCCATATTTTTAATAAGTACCTAGTGTGATTTTAATTTTGGGTCCTTAGACTATACAAAACACTGTTCTAGAGCTCTAGCATAATTTTAACTATATAAGGTTTATTAATTATAAAAGGTTTATAAATTGTATTTGCCCAAAATGATGGGGGCTTTTCAAAGATTCTTTATTATAATAGCAAAATTTATAGCTTCCTTTTTCACTTTTCTCTCAATGATGATTCTCATTGGAGATAGGTTCCATTTTTACTTCTAACTTATCACTCTGGTGTTGTTAATAAATTTTGTGTAACAATGTTGTGAGGTGCTTTGGGACTCCAGGAATTAGTGCATAGTGACTGGTTTTCTTAGATGAAGATTGACCTAGGAAGATAGCTCACCCAAGAGCAGACATTTATTGACTGCTTACTATATGTCACAGCTATTCTAGGTCCTTTACATATACAACCTTCTGCCTCTGAAAGGTAATTAGTTTTTAATAATTAAAAACTCCTAAAAATTAAAACTCCTAATAATTCCCTCATAGGAAAACTCTCTTAAAATGTAAACAGAATTTGTTAATTTTAATGGTTAAATTTCTTTAAAATAACAAGACATTTCTTTTTATTAATCACTCCATAAGTCTGTCCTCTTATTCTCTTTGTCTTTTGTACCTAATACTCATTAAAACTATGCTCTCAAAAAACCATACTTACGATACTTAGTGCTTGTGTAGTTTGAACTTTAATGCAAGAAAAAAAGCTTTAATGGAAATAGAACAACTAAGAAGAAATGGGGGAAAAAAGCAGTGCAAATGGTCTTTCTCAATGTATCTATAGGTTGATATCACAGGAGCCATAATGTTCAAGAGTCACTGCTATAAATTAGCAAACCAGAAGCATTTGGAAAGAACTTAATGTACCATTGGTAGACAGTTCAACTATGAAGATGAACGACTACATAATGGCTCTTGTTTTGTGCTCATGAGATTTGAGAAATTCAAATAGGTCATTAAAAAGGTGAATAAATACCTTGTAAGTCAAAATATTATTAATAAAATTCCTTGTAAAGGATAATTTTTATAACTGGCATGAAATGGTATACCTTGGATTATAACTCTGTTAATACATATTTCCTAGAATACATTTAATCTTTATAAACACTTCATGAAGTAGATGCTATTATTCCATTTTTTATAAGAAACAGAGGCACAAAGAGGTCAAGTAATTTGTGCAAAGTCATACATCTGGTAAGTGGTGAAACTAGGATTAGACCAGGAAGCTAGCTCCAGAGCTGTATTTTTTACCATTACGTTATATGGTTTGTAAAGGTCCTGTATTATTGCTTTGGAGACTTGTTATTTTTTTTCAGAGGTAAGCTAGAAACTGCTATTATACCTCTCTGTCTTAAGTTTTTCAGTTTAAGGGTTTATTTTGACTGGAATACATTTATTATGATTTAATTATAGACTTAAAAAACCAATCTGTAGTTCTTGCTTTTGTTCCCCCCCCCCCCCCCCCCCGCCCACTCTTCTCCTAAAGGACTTTCAGCACTCCAGGATATTGAAACAGGAGTGCAGAATATTTTAGCAGACATGATTGCTAAAGACAAAGACACGCTTGACTTCATTCGGAAATTGTGAGTAACTCTTTTATAGAGTTTTCTGCTTTGTGGACTCATGCTGTTAAGGGTTATATGGTTAGTGCTAATACTAGTGTTCATTAAAAACTCTATTTTTAGACTTTTTTTTGGTAGCGGAACTCTTTGTTCAAGCAACAAAACCCTAATATGTAAAACCGATAAAAGTGAAGTTGCTTTAATTGAATTCTAGGCAGGGAGCCTGGAACTCTGCCTGCCCATCCTCCTTCCACTGACGCACCTCAAGGGAGGGCTCTGAGGAACAGTGTAAACAGCATTGAATTACACAATATATGCTAGAGAGATTCATATCCATTTAGAGTGGGTAGAATGCTTTTTAATCATACTGTGATACATATATATATATATATATATATACACACACACACACACACACGCATGTATTATAATATCTCATTTCTGGTGTTTATAAGTGATTGAGTTAACTTGAGAATGTTTAATATCAGGTATTGATAAAAGTGCAGACCTCAAAATGAATTTCATCTGATGGAGAGAGCTGCTTATCCATGGTCCATTTACAAGAGATTAAAACTTCATGACCTAGGCCCTGCTTGGGATTTTGGATTTTATGCCTCATTAAAAAAATATATTATCTTCAAACCCTATTTAATATATTTTTCAGCTGTGTATCATCATCATCAGGGTTGACAGGGTTTTGTCAGCAGTCTGCTCTTACTCTTTCTCCATATACTTGTATGAGGTTTGCAGAGGTAAGGACTGGTGGAGATGAACCAGTTGACTGCCATGACTTGTCAAGGTTTTTGTCAATACAAGGAGAGAAGTTTCCTATTTCCTTAGTAATAGTAACAGTAATTCCTAGTAGGAATGAGTCAAAGGAGGAGAATCACCCATGGTTTAAATGTGTTTTTGTAAGTAACCATACTTTTGAAATTTGGTTCAGTTTTCTAAACTGTCACTGGAACCTGTCCTGCCATATCCTCTTGTTTCTCTTCTTTTTAGCTTTTACTTGGCCTTGACTGCCTAACTCAGTGGTTAGAAAAGGGTGATATCTAGACTAGAATTAATTGATCTAGTATCTGTAGTTTTGGTCTCTTAGATAACTGCAGATGGTAGCTGATCTGATATAGGCATTTTATGGGAAGATTGGGTTGATACATACATAGACTGAAGGACCAATGCTAGCACATTTAGGCAGAGTCCTCATTTGATGGGTTAGTAACATTTTTATAGTTGGACATCATTTAAAAAAAAATCTCATTTGGGGGATGCCTGCATGGCTTATCAGTTGAGTGTCTGCCTTTAGCTCAGGTTGTGATCCCAGAGTCCTGCAATCAAGTCCCACATTGGGCTCCCTGTGGGGAGCCTACTTCTCCCTCTGCCTATGTTTCTGCCTCTCTATCTCTGTGTCTGTCATGAATAAATAAGTAAAATCTTTAAAAAAATCTCACTTGGTAATAGCCTAAGTTTTTTGCTAACATTATTTCCATATAATGTGTTTCTTTACTAGAGCATATATTAATAACTGCTTGCTTTTGAATATTTATTTGAACAGGTGCCAAAATAGGTATATTTGTATCCAATCATCTCTGGCAAAAGTGTCCTCAAAAAAAGTAAATGAGAAAGATGTTGATAAGTTTCTGCTCTACCAGAATTTTTCATGCAACATAAGAAACATCCAGCATCATCAGGTAAATAAGGAAACTCTTGTCCATTCTGATGGTAATAATAATGATGATACTTTGGACTTGTCTACTACTTTACTTATTAAGGAATTAAAGAATTTTAGGGCAACCATTTTTTTTTCATAAATACTTATAATACCGTCATATCCTTCCCATTTCACAAATGGGGAACTCAAGACCTAGAGAAGTTAGTAAAACTGAGAATTATTAGTAGAGCTGACAATATACCACTTTAGATACCTTGAGTTTCTTTCGTATTAGACTTTGCTTCTCAGTGTGCTTGGCTTTGAGCTCAATTCTGGATCTTTTCCATGTGACATACAAATTAGAGATGATCTGAATTAGAATAAAGTATAAGATCACACTTAATTGTATAAATTATAGTTACTACATCTTAGTCCTTTAATAACATTTTTCAGTTTACTAGTTTTTTTTTCCTAACTGGAGTCATATGTTCTATCTATAATGTGGAAAGTGGCTTGTATGTCATAAAGGGGAAAAAAAGAAGATTTACAAAGTGAAAATGGAATAGTACTGGCTTTTACATTTACCTATGTAGCTACTTTTACCAGTTTTCTTTATTTCTTTGTATGCTTTTGAGTTACTATCTACTGTCCTTTCATTTCTGCCTGAAGGACTTCCTATAACATTTCATATAGGGCTGGTCTACTAGTGACAAACTCTCTGTTTTTGTTTATCAGTAAGGTCTTAATTTCTCCTTATTTTTAAAATTTGTCTTTAATTGTGGTAAAGTACATGTAACATATATTTAAGTGATAATTTTACCATCCTAACCACTTCTAAATGTACATTTCAGTAATGTTAAGTATATCTGCATTGTTGTGCATCCAATCTCCAAAACTTTTTCTGGGTATAGAATTCTTGGTTGACAGTTTTTTCTTTCAGCACTTTGAATTTATCACCCCATTGTCTTCTGGCATCCATGGTTTGATGAAGAAACAGCTGTTAATCTTACTGAGTCCTTAACACATGATGAATTACTTCTCTGCTAGGATCCTCTGGGTTTAGGTTTTGACAGTTGGATTATAATGTGTCACCTTGAGTTTATCCTTCTTGGGGTTCATTCTGATTCTTGGATGTGTTGATTGTTTTTTATTAAAACAGAAATTTAGAGTCATTATTTCTTCAAATATTCTTTCTACCTTTCTCTCCTCTTCTGGGTCTCCTGTTATACATATGTTGGTATACTTGATAATGTCCCCCAGATCTATTCGGCTCTGTTTATTTCTTTTTCTGTTTCTGTTTCTTTGTCTGTTTTTATTCCTTCTCAAACTGTAAAATCTCAGTTGACCTACCTTCAAATTTGCTGATTCTTCTGCTTGTTCAAATTAACTATTGAACTTGCAGTAAATTTTTCATTTTAGTCATTGTAGTTCTCAGCTCAGGATTTCTTTTTCTTTTTCTTTTTCAGCTCAAGGTTTCTATTTGGTTTATTTTTTTAATTCTCAACTTTTTATTGATACTGTGTTGAGACCACATTCTCCTGATTTCCTTTATGTCTCGGTTATTTCCTTTATTTTTTTTAAAGATTATATTTATTTATTTATTTATTCATGAGAGACACAGAGAGAGAGAGACAGGCAGAGACACAGGCAGAGGGAGAAGCAGGCTCCACGCAGGGAGCCTGGCATGGAACTCGATCCTGGGTCTCCAGGATCACGCCCTGGGCTGAAGGCAGGCGCCAAACCACTGAGCCACCCAGGGATCCTCTTTATTTCCTTTAAAGTAGTCTGGAGGGGATACCTGAGTGGCTCAGCGGTGTCTCTGCCCCCCCCCCCCCCCCCGTCTCTCTCTCTCTATTATATATCTTCTGTTCCTAGAGTTTTGAGTGTTTTTGTCATGGACAAAGCTGGAATTTTGTCAAATATTCTTTCTGCATCTATTGTGTAAGAAGATTGTGTGATTTTTGTTTTGTATTTTATTGGTATGATGTATCATGTTAATTCATTTTTGGATGTTAAACCGACCTTGCATTCCTGGAATAAATCCCTCTTGATCCTGGTATGTAATCCTTTTTATATATTTATGGATTTGGTTTACTTTTTTTATTGAGGATTTTTATATCTATATTCTTAAGAGATAATGGTCTTTTTTTTTTTTTCTTGCAATGTTCTTATCTGGTTTTGGTCTCTGAACAAATAGAGTTTTGGAAGCTTTTTCTTCTGTGTTATATTTTGGAAAAGTTTGTGAAGAATCGGTGTTAATTCTTCTTTAAATGGTTGGTAGAATTACACAGTAAAGCCATCTGGACATTTTCTTGTGGGAAAATTTTAAATTACCAATTCAGTCTTCTTTAGTTATTATAGATCTTTTCATATTTTCTGTTTCTATTTTATTGTTTTGGCAGTCTGTCTTTTTAAGAATTTTTCCATTTTATTTAAGGGATGTAATTTGACATAATAGTTGTTCATAGTATTCTCTTATGGTCCTTTTTATTTCTATAACTTCCGTAGTAATGGCCCCTCTTATTTTTTATTTTGGTAATTGGAATGCTTCCTCCTTTTTTCTTGGTTTAGTGAAAGGCTTCTCAATTATGTGATATTTTCAAAGAAACAGTTTTTGGTTTTGCTTGCATTATTTTCTTTCTTTTTTTTTTTTTTTCTATTCTCAATTTACCCTCTATTATTTCTGTTAATTCTACCTGCTTTAGGTTTGTTTGCTTTTCTTTAAAGGAATGTTTTTAAGGTATTTTAAGACATTTGCTTGATCTGATTTTAAATATTTTCTTCACTTCTTATCTTTGTTATTTGGGATAAGTTAGTCTTAAGGGATCCCTGGGTGGTGCAGCGGTTTGGCACCTGCCTTTGGCCCAGGGTGCGATCCTGGAGACCCGGGATCGAATCCCACGTCGGGCTCCCGGTGCATGGAGCCTGCTTCTCCCTCTGCCTATGTCTCTGCCTCTCTCTCTCTCTGTATGACTATCATAAATTAAAAAAAATAATAAAATAAAAAAATAAAAAAATGATTATATAAAGTGAAAATAATACATAACGCACTGGTAGCTTTGAAAATTAAATGAGATAAGTATCTAAAGGGCTGAGATAGACCTCACCATTAGCAAATGCCCAATAAATGCTAACAGTTAGTAGTTATTATTCCACTTGGGAATTTGCACATTTGTATATCTTAGCAATATATTTTCAGAAATATAAGAAGAAAATTTCTTAGCTCCAGATGATCAAAAATCTTTGGTTAATCAAATCTGACATGAGATTTTTAGATCACCAAAGTCTCTTTCTGTGAATGTCATAGGCTTTATACCTATATTTTATTAAAATTTTTTTAAGTCTAAAAAATGATTATTTTTAAATGCATTTTTTTGTAAATGAATTAATAAGTTGATACAGCTTTATATAGCAATAAATTGAGAGCTATATATAACCTCTCTATTTCACAAATGTTGACTGGTTAAATTGACCATTTACCTATTTAGTGGACCCTCAGTCTTTGCCATATATGTTCGCATTCAGATTCTGGCAATTAACCGTGGAGAAAATTTGAAGATACTGACTGTCAAAGTCAACATTTCTGATGGAGTGAAGAATGAATTCTGCAGGTGGTGCATCCAAAACAGGTCTGTTTATAGATTTTTACAGAATTTCCTTTCTTCCATTTCTAAAATACCACACTGATATGGGAAAATGTCCATTCTGTTAAACAAAAAGCAAACATTGACAATGTATACGTGTTCTTTTACATTAAAAATAAAGTATTAATGTTGTGTATGTTTAAATAGAATATATTAAATATTAAAATAAATTATTAACAGTGGTTATCTCTGGGGAGAGGGATTTTAATACTTTTTTGTATCATTCAAATCTTATACAGAATGTTTTATAAAAAATTAAAATAATAAAAACAATGTATAATGGCATATCTAAATGTTTTGACCATTAAGGATAAATGAAATAGGAATATAACTAATCAGATATTACAATGTAAATCTCTAAACATAACATATGCAATTTACTTAAAATATTTTGCATATTAAAGATGATTGAAACAAACATTAAGTTTATTGTATATTTCAGAGAATTGTCTAAACTTATGTAACCTTTTATTATCTTTTTTTCCTTTGTTAAGGGAACTTTTAAAATAGCACCACATATTTGTATAGAATTTCTAACTTTCATTTTTAACTTTTCAGTTATGTAAAACATTTCAGTTGGTAGGGCAGATTGGTAGCTGCCATTTGACCAATGAGAAAACTGATGCAAAGGTAAAGAAGCTTGCCTAGCAGTTAGGACATGTAGATTTGTGGTATGCTTCTCATAGGCTAGTTCTCTGTAACCTTAAGTTAGGGAGATTGCTGGGAAAGCTATTTAAAGAGTTGGATGGATTTTTCTTTGAGAGGAATAAGTGCTCTATATTTTGGAAGTTAGCTGTCTCATCCAATATAGTTCTTTCATCAATTCATTGGGAATTCGTTTGCCAAAAACCAATTCCATGAAGGATCAGCTTGCTTAATGACCACATAATGCTAACCAAGTGAAGCAACTATTTCAATGTTAATCAGTAGGTAAATTGTATAAGTCAGTTATATTATATCCATTCAGTAGAATTCTGTGCAGCCATCTTGAAGAAGTTGAGATAGAGCTAACTTTGAGATATAAACATATTCCATTAGGTTAAAAAAACAGTTTATATTTAGTATTTATAGTATAGTCTCTTTAATGGCAAAAAGTTGGTCTATGTATGTGTAAAAATTTTTTGAAAAAATGCAGATGATCTATTTCATACCTCTGATGTGAGATTTTATTTTATTTTTTTATTTTTTTTATTTTTTTATTTTTTTTTTTGATGTGAGATTTTAATTTTCTGTTGTGTATTCTCTAGAGTTCTTTTTCCTTTTTAATGAATGCTTATTTCTTTTGTAAACAAATAAATTTCGTTAAAAATAAAAAGGAAACAAATGCCTAAAATAAACCATAGAATTAAATGATTGTATTAAGAAATTAGATAATTTTAATTTAAAATATGAAATTCTTTTTTTTTTAAATTTTTATTTATTTATGATAGTCACACAGAGAGAGAGAGAGAGAGAGAGGCAGAGACATAGGCAGAGGGAGAAGCAGGCTCCATGCACCAGGAGCCCGACGTGGGATTCGATCCCGGGTCTCCAGGATCGCGCCCTGGGCCAAAGGCAGGCGCTAAATCGCTGCGCCACCCAGGGATCCCCTAAAATATGAAATTCTAAGAGATATTCATAGAAAGAACAAAATCCTAGAAACAGTAATATCTGAGTTTGAATTCCAGTTATATTACTTCTTTCCCTTATGACTGAGCACATAATTTCTCAGATTCATTATTATCAAAATGATGAGTAATACCTTTTTCGCAGATTTAAGAGAATTAAATGATATTCCATGTAATTGTGTAGCCTTCAGTGGTATCTGTTAATACATAGTGGGATTATTGTGCAGAACTCCTTTTTAGAAATTTCTTTTATAAATAGATCACAGTAAACTTGAGACAACTTCTATCTTATTTTCTTATGAATGTTCATAATGCTCAGTGTCTGTCCTCAATAATTAAGGAAGTATTAGTTATGCTTTTAAGCTGTTATCTTTCATACTAAGTAAATATAAAGGAATGGTTCCATTACAGAGATTTAAATGGTTTTTGTTGGCTCCTCCATATTTTATTTTATTCAGTTCTCCTCCAATTAAATAAATGGTAATATTATTTGACCTTTACTATAATACTTTATGTTACTATAGTATAGTAATATAAGTTTCAGTTAGGTTCTAGAAGTTTCTCTTTATATAGATAATTGAAGAAACATTTGTATGGGAACTAAAGAACTGAAACAAGAGCCAACTAAAATACTTTGGGAAACAAAGAACCATTCTCGGAATTGTTTTCATTTTTTAAATACATTTGAATGAAGATACTTCCTCAAATCTTTTCTTCCTTTTCCTCTTCTTTTTTGTCTTACTCTCTTTGTCCCTACTTCTTCCACCTTCCACCTCTCTCATATGTTCACCCATTCAGGTTATTTGCTAGATGCTGGGTATCTTCCTGTAAACCAGACAAGTATGCTGTTTTTCCTTGATGACAATGTAGTTTAGTGGAGAAGACCTTGAGTAAATGGTTAAGAGTATGCTGAGGTTATAAAGGAGTGCAGGGCAGCCCGGATGGCTCAGTGGTTTAGCGCTGCCTTCCACCCAGGGCGTGATCCTGGAGACCCTGGATCAAGTCCCATGTCAGGCTCCCTTCCTGGTGCCTGTTTCTCCCTGTCTGTGTCTCTGCCTCTCTCTCTGTCTCTCATGAATAAGTAAATAAATAAATCTTTAAAATAAATAACTAAATAAATGTTTAAAAAAAAAGAAAGAGTGCAGTGTTTCATAAAAGTTTTTAACAGTGGGGAATCCCTGGGTGGCTTAGTGGTTTTGCACCTGCCTTTGGCCCAGGGCATCATCTTGGAGTCCCGGGATCGAGTCACACATCAGGCTTCCCGCATGAAGCCTGCTTCTCCCTCTGCCTGTGTCTCTGCCTTTCTCTCTCTCTCTCTCTCTCTCTCTCTGTGTCTCTCATGAATAAATAAATAAAATCTTAAAAAAAAATAAGTTTGAAAAAAAAATAAGTTTGTAACAGGGAACCCTAAGGTAGTCTGTGGTGTGTGCATATGTAGGTCAGAGACAGAAGGAAAGGAACTGGTAGTGACAACAAACAGGATTGACTTGTAGGTGTGAACCCAATCATCCATAGCTTTCTAGACAGAATACGGATTTTATTCTTTATCTTAAGGGTAATGAAAAACCAATAACGAGTTTAAACAGAGGATTGTCACGATCAGTTTGCATTTTAAGATCACTCTGGCTGCAGTGTAGGGAATTGTTTGGAAGGAACTCACAGTAGATGTGGGGGCAAGAGGTAAGGTTTAAGGAAGACTATTGAGGCCTCCAAAGGGATTGAGTAGGCAACGTTAAGGATTTCTGTGTTTTTCCTACTAGCAATGGGGAAACTTTGGTTTGGTCTTAAAAGGAATGACCCGCAGCAGATAACAGATACAGATAACAGATACATACATTTAAAAAATTACTCCATTAGGACCTTCCTGTCTCTACGAACTATCTTCCTAGCATATTGTCCATGACCCAGGATTGTGTTCTCTCCTAACTTACCAACCTCAATTGCATGGTATATAAGACCTTTAGTGATTTGTCCATGTCCATATTTTCTAACCCCATCTATCTCCTACTGATTTTGACAGTTATGCTTTAGCAGTACTAATCTACTTGAAAGGACTCATCATGTTCTTTCATGCTTCTGTGCTATGTGCTATGGTTTCTTACCAGTATGCTTTTTTTTTTCTGGGTCTTGTTTGGTAAAGCACAATTCATTTTTTAAAACCTATCTCAAAAAAAAAAAAAAGACCCTATCTCAGATATTTCTTCTGGGACATCTTTTCTTGACATTGGGCTCTCCAAATTAATAATAATAACAGCAGTAGTATTAATATTAAATGTATGTGTAATTTGTCTCCCACTCCTCCCTAACCCTCATGTCCTCAGGTAAAGGTGACATTAGGGAGTAACAGCGACTTGAGTGGAAGGATATATGTCCTGAAAGCACTTTGATTCAAATTAAAAAACAAAATTTTATTCTACTCAGATAGTAACCTTCTATGGAAAGGACTCAGTTGTTATTATGAAATCTTTGGTGTATCACATTATAATTGCTTCAATGTTTGCCCACTGAATAGTCAATTTCCTACCTGAGATAAGTAAGAAAGATAGATGAAAGTGTCTCTAAGGTATATTCATGGTTTATTTTATTATGATTTGTAAAATAAATATTTTATTAATGGTTTCTACTCAAGAGTCATTGAAGGGCAAGGGCAGAGATGCTGTAGATGGATGGGAACCTGGAAGGGGTTGGACTGAATTTGTCCTTTTTAGCTTGTCTTTTTCACTTATTGTTCTTTATCCAATGTCCACTACCATTCAGTTCTCTGACATTTATATCCATCAGCATCTATGCATTGCATAGATAGAGCACTACAACCTGAGGAGTAGAGTGAGTTCTACTAAGGAATGGCAAGAGTCAAGGGTCAAAACATAGTTTCTCCTTTGCTCAATCTACTTTAACTCTCAGGAAGAGATAAAGGGATAGACAAAGAAGGATACATGTTTGTCTTAGCTTTGCTGCCAAAACAAAATACCATAGACTCAGTCGCTTAAACAGTAGAAGTTTATTTTCTACCAGTTCCAGAGGCTGGAAAGTCCAAGATCAAGGAACCAGCTGATTTGTTCCTGGTCAGAACCCTCCTCTTGGCTTGTAGACTGCTGCCTTCTCACTATGTCCTTACCTGGCTGGGGGAGGGAGGGACAGAGAGAGGGCAAGCTCTCTGATAATCTTTTCTACAAAGGGCACCAATCCCGTCATGATGGCCCTTCCCTCATGACCACATTTAAACCTAATTGCCTCCCAAAGGCCGTATCTCCAAATACCGTCTCACTAGGGGTTAGGGCTTTAACATATTAATTTTAGGGGACATAATTTAGTTCATAGCAGTCATTAGTTATTTTCTGGTGACTTTCTTATATCTTAAGATTTTTGCCATTATTAATAATGTTCTGGAGATTCTTCCTAGAATAAGGAAGGTTTTTTTTCTCCCTTAAGTTGTATAGGTGACCATGGTTACCAGGTTTTTAAAAATAAGAACTCCAGATGTCATAGTAATAATTTCTAGACATCACAGTCTTTTCTTACAGATTAGGTTACTTTGCCTTCAATAAAGTTTTCCCCCCTTTTCTGCTCCACTTCCTCTCCCCTCTTCCAGGAGCCCTTTCATGGTCTTATTATTGCTACATCCGTTTTAGTGTAGCCTTTTCTTTTTTGCAGGTGGAGACCACGTGGCTTTGCAAGGCCAGAGTTAATGAAGATCTTAAACAAATCACTGGATGATTCTTTTAAACGCCTTATTTATCCTCTTCTCTGTAGAGAGTTCAGGTACGTATCCTGTCATATGTAATTTTATGTACTGATTATTATTATGTATGGTGATAGACACATTTAGACATGAAGTAAATATCTGTTGATTCCTTAACCAATCCGAAGAACTGAGCCAGGATCACGAAGCAATTATAGTTAAGCCTAGATTTCAAACTGTAAAGGCATTCACATGTGCAGATCACAAAACATAGCTCCTAATTACAATGCACTTTTCAAATCTTGACCAGTTAATGTGTACCCTTCCAGTCCTACAATACCAGTTTTGCAGTTTGACAGCCAAGACAAGCAAGTGGTTTTATTGATGAGAGATTTAGCTTGGGATAATAAACTAAGAAGTTGATGGAGAATTTAGTTGGAAGCAGTTTTTAGAGGTAAGAGAACCAAAACCAGCATAAGGAAATCAGTGGAGCATATGATGAATTTATTACTATGAAGAGAGAAAGCTAATATATATGTTTCTAATTCCAAATGAGAGTTATTTAGGTGAATAATTATCAGCGGTGATGAGCAAATATTAGAGGAGATGATTAAAGTGGCCACGTAAGTGACTAGTAGAAGGACTAAGGGTTACAAAGAAGGACTACAAAAGAGCTGAGATACAGATTGCAGGTTTTTGTAGAGGAGCAGATGGAAAGAAGGTTGCGGAGGCAAAAACCTCTTCCCTGCTTCTCTAGCCTTTGTCTTTGTAGTCAATCTTCAGACCATCCATTTCCTCATAGATTCCTTCCTATGCACTCTAGACTTTCTTCATTTTCTCTTACTTATGGATTTCAGCAAGGGTTACTTGAAAACTGTAGATCTCTAGCCATCTCTTCAATCTCACTAAAGTTGATAGCAGCATTTATAATGTTTGCCTGTTTTTCTTTTACTGGACTTGGCCATTGACTTTGGAAATGTTGACAACAGGAACTGAGAAGGTAGTATTTAAAAAGACACATAGCTTTTTTGACCAGCTTTTTTATCATAGTCATTCATTCTCTTGATTCATCCTTCATAGCTCAGTTGTCCCTTAACAATTTTGTTTCTATTGGAATCCTATCTCATTTCAAGTCTGTGTGAGGTAACAGCTCTTGCTTTTGAGTGCTAAGGAATAGCATTTAAAAATAAGAGGTTTTGTTCATAAGGAAAAAGAGAAAGTTACCTTAATCAAAATTTCATTTCCTTTTGTATATTTTTTCTTTAACTTGTTTATTCTTTCATGTTGCATATAATGACCAGTAGTGCTTTCGACAGTTCTTCATACATTTGGCCTTGAGTAGCTTCACTACCTATGGAATGATTTCATTGAGAGTTAATGTAAATGGTTTGGTGTGGGATTGTTTAAGCCATAATCCTTCTTTGATTTCTGTTGCAGTGGGCAAGCAAGAGCACTTTTCTTCTCTTTTTCTAAAATACCTGTGGTTAAAAAAAATATATGTCTTATTTTAGTCTGTAAGTCAGTTTTCAGACATTGTCTGCAGATGTGTCTCTTATAAAAATACTCATAATTACTTGAACAGCAATTGAGGGAGAAAACTCCCAATTGATTTTTCTTTAAAGAAGATTACTTCAATTATCTAATTAAAAAGAAATTTGTCCTAATATAGAAAAATTGGAAGAATCAGTAAAACGCAAAGGAAAAAAACCGACAAAATTTCACTTGCTAGAGATAATTATTGTTAACCAGACTTTTCCCCGTTCATGTGTGAGTATTTAAAACAACCATATAGACTATATTATTTTGTAGACATTTGATTCAGTTGACCATATATGATGCAGTCTACTTTGGATTTCTTATTTCCAAAACTATCAAGATGATGCATCCATGTATCATTTTTCACACCTACCTTTTTCATCAATCCTGCATTGTCAGTTACCAAGTGCTGCCTATTTTCCCATCCTTTATTATACCTTGAATTTTGCCTCTTCTTGGTCTCTGTGGTTACTGTTTTAGCTCAAGATATCATAATTTCTTGTCTGGATTACTATTCTAGGATTATAGATAATATCTGTCTGTTTGCCATACTATACTTTTCACAATGCCATCCTTAAACTTCCGTCTGATTATTTCATTCTCTTCTGCTTAAAATTCTCCAGTGGCTCCTCTTTGTCTCTAGGATTAAATCCAAGCTCTTTAGAAGATCATGCATTGCCTTTTGGGGTCTGATTTCATCTTGGCTGTACAACCTTATAGACATAAGGTATTTTTTTTTTTTTTTTACTTTAGCAGATGAAATTACTTGCTTTCTCTCTCTCTCTCTCTCTCTCTTTTTAAGGTTTTATTTATTTGAGAGAGATATAGTGAGAGAGCATGAGTGGTGGGGAGGGCAGAGGCAGAGGGAGCCCAATGTGGGGCTTGATCCCAGGATCATGACCTAAACTGAAGGCGGACACTTAACAAACTAGGTCACCCAGGCACCCCCATTTGCTTTTTCTGTAATGAATTGTGAGTCTTTATGTATGGTGCTTCTGTTGCCTGCAACATTTTCTCTATGCCTTCGTTCTATTCTCCCTGCCTTTGTTTGCTTAACTCTTCTTGCTTTGTTTGCTTATTCTTCTTGATTCACCCAAGGAGATGTCTCTTTTAGGAAGTTTTGCAGTTTAGCTCTCCCTCCCATGTGTTCTCATTAGCATAACACATATCATTGTTTATTCTGATCTGATTATTTTTGTTTCTTCCACTCTACAGTCATTTTCAAAGTAGGGATCCTGTCTTTTCAGCTTTGTATCTCACACCAATCATGGTACTTTATATAAGACTGACAACAGATGTTCACTTTATAAAGTTAAAAGTGAAGATTTAGAAATATCTATTGTGTTATTTTTCATGTTGCTTGACTGAATGCAGGGAGGGTGACAACAGTGAAAAAAAGATGAGAGAAAAGCCTTAAGAAACTGACTGAGGACAGAAAAACAGACATTAATTAGCTGTGTGTGCCTTTAGATATGTAGATAATTTGACCTCAGCACTGATATGAAGTGTGCTTTGAATGGTTTTTGTACTGTCGGTTTTCTTGTGGCCATGGCATGAATGTCTGTACCTGTTCTAATGGGTCTTCTTATAAAATTTGTAAGAATTTCAGGAGAATAGTATGCTAAGAGCTTTTGTTAAGAAGACGAATGGTTTTAAAGGGCACCATACTTATTGGCTCAGTCAGAATTTTGTGTGACTCTTGATCTCCAAGTCATGAGTTCTAGCCCCACATTGGGTGTAAGGATTACTTAAGTAAATAAATATTTTTAAAAAAAGAAAGAATGTGAATGGTGTTAAAACTTAGTTTCCTAATACCTTTAAGTCCATTATAGACATATGTTTTTATCCTAGAAAAAGTTTTAAAATCAGATGTTTAATAACTTCTCTGGAGAAAACCTGGGAAATTATGTACACGAGTCATGGCTCTTGGCCTGGTTACTAATATTCTTGGTCATGTCACATCTCTGTGAGAATGACGAGGTGGGGCTCAACGTGAGGAACTGAAGAGAGTGCGAGAATGACATTGAGATTTATTTTGGGTAAAAGGGTAAAACTAAGTATTGATGGGAAGAGACTACTTAGGATTCAGTAATTTATCACTAATTTTGTTTTTATATTTTTAATCAAATCATTAACTTGACTTCCTTTGTGATGTCTCGGCCTTTATATACTCTGTTTCTGTCACATACATAAATATTTATACATATAGATTTTGTATATAAAGAACAGATAGGGAAGGAATGTAAGTATGACAGACTCCTCAGATTTACATCAGAATAGTTTATGGTTTCATGTATTACTGCAGTTAACAAAAATAGATTCAGTATAATTTTATATATGATATTTTCTTTATTTTGTTACAATAAATACTCCTGTATGGGATGTATAGGAAGAAACTTTGGGTGAATGAAAAACTAAATACTTTTTTCCTTTTATTTTTTTTTTGATTTCTAAAGAGCCAAACTAACATCAGATGCAGAGAAGGAATCAGTGCTAATGTTTGGACGGAACCTCCGCCAGCTCCTTTTAACAAGCCCTGTTCCAGGGCGCACCTTGATGGGAGTGGATCCTGGATACAAACATGGTTGCAAATTGGCTATAATTTCTCCTACCAGTAAGCACAACTTTCAGCTCTTCAATTAAAAGTTGTTTGATTGGGGATGTCTGGGTGGTCTCAGTGGTTGAGCATCTGCCTTTGGCTTAGGGCATGATCCCAGGGTCTTTAGATCGAGTTCCACATTGGGCTCCCTGCATGGAGCCTGCTTCTCCCTCTACCTATGTCTCTGCTTTTCTCTCTGTGTCTTTCATGAATAAATAAATAAAATCTTTAATAAATAAATAAATAAAAATAATAAAAGTTGATTGGTCATAAGTTTCACATCATACATATTGTGAGGATTTGGAAATAATGTTAATTATTTCAAGACTTAGAAAATGGTTTTCTCACATATAGTGATGTGAGAGCCAGAAAGTCAAACTTCATATTTGTCTTTTTGTTGATAAAAAATCTCCACATATTACTATTATTTATGCCCTTCCCTATGTCACAGAAGAAATGTTGAAACTAGGCTCAGGTTTTAGTAACTATCCCCCATCAACTTCTATTTATTGTAGTGTATTTGTGTATGATGCATTTTAACTCTTTGTTTTTAAAATACCAGACATTTTTATTGTTTTGCCCAGCATTTTTTCCCATATTTATTACCTACCCTTTTCTTTGCTCTTCATTTCTTACTGCATTTCTGTATTTACATTTGAGATTATTTTCTCTCTGCCTAACTCTCTAACCTATTACATTTAGTGTGGGGTCAGCTGGTGACAAATTGTGTCCTTTTTTGTCTAAAATGATTCTGATTTGTCCTCATTTCTGAAGGATATTTTTGCTGGGTATAGAATTCATGATTGGTGTTATTTTCAGTACTTTAAAGGTGTCATTTCATTTTTTGTTTTTTTTCCCCCTTTGGCTAGTACACTTTTTGTTGAGAGTGAGAACTCAACCAAAAGTCTTATTATTGCACCTTTGAAGGTGATGATATGTTTTTTCCTCAGGTTGCTAAGATTTTCTCTCTTGTTTTTCAGAGGTTTTCTTATGATGTACTTAGTTCTATGTGTGTGTGTGTGTGTGTGTGTGCGCGATTGTGGGGGATTTTAGTACATGAATTCTGCTTGGGTTTGTAGAGCTTCTTGCATTTCTTTCTGGAATTCCAATTAAATGTATATTGGACCTTTCAACTCCCTCTTCTGTTTTTTATTCTTTTGTTTTATTTTCTATTGTTTGTCTTTATGTTAATTAAGCCTCTATTCTGCTATCTCTGATCTGCAATTAAAGCTATCCATTGAGTTATTTATATAAATTATTGTGTTCTCAAGTTTTTGAATTTCCATTTGGTATTTATAAGAAATAGATTTCAGTTCTATAGTGAACTTCTTCACTTTAATTTTTTTTTTGGTGTTTTATGTTTTCTTATTTTTACCTTATAGTTCTCTTATTTTTTTTAAATATTTTTCATTTATTTATTCATGAGAGACACAGAGAGACACACACAGAGAGGCAGAGACACAGGCAGAGGGAGAAGCAGGCCCCATGCAGGGAGCCTGACGCGGGACTCGATCCTGGAACCCCAGGACCACACCCTGGGCCGAAGGCAGCGCTAAAATGCCAAGCCACCTGGGCTGCCCATAGTTCTCTTATTTATTATATTTATATTGTTATGTACTATGATTCTATGCTACTATGTATTACATATATATCACATATAATATGTAATACTTCTATACTTGTTCTTGTGTTTCTTTTGGTTTAGATTTTTCTTTTGAAAATAACTTTTTCATGTCTAATTCAGTTTTGAACTTGTTATTTCTGGGGTTTTCTAATTCTGATTTACATTATTCTCATTTTCTATTATATTTTTGTAGCTTTAGGTTATAATTTTTCTGTTTTGTGGACACATCTTTCTGTAAGGTCATGCTAGTCTTTTTTTTTTTAATTTCCTTTTTAAAAAATATCCATTCTATATGGAATTTGACTGTAATCTTTTTCTGTGCTTAGGTTTACATAAAATTTGTTTTTCCCAGCTGTTGGTATAGAAGACCAGATCAGGAAAGGTTTTCTGGCTACATACCTCTGGAGCTATCACTTCTTTTTTCCCCAAATTACTGACATGGGAAAGCACCTTAATATCTACATGAATATAGAGTCTTCTACCTTCTGGAATCTGCTTTCCTGATGCTTTCTCCCTTTTACCTGGATTTTCTTTTTCCTTTGCCCATGTTATCTCTATCTTTCTCGATAGAGATATGATTCCTAACATGTTCTCCTCAGTTGGGATTTTTGTCTTGAAAGGAATATTCTGCATGTTAGTTTCAAGAGTTCATAGAGATCAGTTTTCCAGTCCTTCTTGCACTCAGTGGGCAGTCTCTCTACTGACCTATAAGTTAAGAGTATGTGGAGGTCTTTCCCATATCACAGGAAAGTACCTTTTGTAATTTTTCGGTCCATGAGATACTTCATTGCTTGTCTCTACTTGCTCCACAGAAATGCCAATGCATGTAAGTCCTGATAGTTGCATTGTCCCCACTTGATCGATCATCTTTTGAGTTTTGTGGAGTTAACTTTGTTACAGATATAACTATTGGTTTTTGGTTTTGCTGTCCTACTTTCTCCATCTTTTTTTATTATGCTATACATTTTTACAGTAAATGGGAAAAATATTTTATCAGTATCTTTTTCTGCATCTGTTGAAATACCATGTGTATTTGTATTTGGATATGATGTTATTTGTATTGCTTATAGGATGACTTTTTAAAAATACCGTATGCGCTCCCACATATATATGTATGTATCTTTAGTCTGTTTTGGTAACACATTCTCAAGAATTTATCCGTTTCATCATTTAAATTAACATGAAGTTGTTTATAATAGTCTCTATATCTTTTTAATCTGTCCTGAAGCTCTAGTAATATCCTCTTTTCATTTCTATATTATTTATTTGTATATCTTCTTTTTTCAATATATCTGTATCTTCTTTCTTTTTCTTGATTGGTATTGCTAAGAGTATTTGTTTTCCTTAAGTGATTTTCAACTTTAAACTTCACCAGTCCTCTCTATTATGTATATATTTTTCTGTTTCATTAATTTCTGCTTTTAACTTCATCATTTTCTTCCTTCTACTTTCTTTGAGATTATTCTGTTGTTCTTTTCATAGCTTCCTAAGTTGGTCACTTAGCTCATGATTTCTGTTCTTGATGTCATTACCCTTAAATATTGAATATATTTTTCACTGAAATAATAATATAAGGTAACATATAGAGAAGTGCACAAATCATAAATATGCAGCTTAAGAATTACACAAAGTAAAGAAATCCACATATCCAAAAGAAGAAATAGAAGAGTATTACAATATTGTCTGGAATTTGGTACATATCAGTAGATGTTAGCTTGATGTTACATATTATTAAAAACCATTTCTTTTTTAAGTATCATGGTATATAATCTAGTTAATAATGATTTTGTTAATAATAAATAGCAAAATATTGTTCTCATAACTTTGGAAGTTTGCAGACTGCTTAGGAGAATCTGATTTCGTGAATGTGAATGATTTATCCTGCATTTTAAAAGATAAAGCAGTTCCCTTTTCTGGTACAAATTACTTAATCAAATCATCTATGTGTTTTGTAATTTCTTACAAAATGGCTTATTCTTTTCTTTTTCTCTAAGGTCAGATACTGCATACTGATGTGGTTTACTTGCATTGTGGACAAGGCTTCCGAGAGGCAGAGAAAATAAAGAGACTTTTGCTGAATTTCAAGTATGAAAATAAGTAACTTTTTGAGTACTTCTGTGGCTCACCCAATCAGAGATACCTTTGAAACTCCTAATTTGGAGGGAGGGATTAAGGGAAGTGCTTTGGTGAGAGAGAAGGAATCATGTAAAACAATGCTAGGGCAAATTGCTGAAGAACTGTACCTTTGGAGACTCCGGAGGGATGCTTCTTCCTTCCTCTGCCACCTTCGCTATTGAAAGGTGGTAGTGTGAGCAAAAGTGAGCACTGAATTCTTTGATTCGGGGTTTCTTTCTCTTTCTCTCTCTCACTCATTTATTCTCCCTCACTTTCCCTCTCTTTCCCTCTCTCCCTCCCCCCACCTTCTTTTCTTCCTTCCTTCCATTCTTTTTTATGGATCTGAGGAGTAGATGTGTGATATTAGTTTGAAGCTTCAGACATTATTTGACAACATATCAATTCAGTCCTGGTGTCTTTATTATGGCCTAGAATGCTCCAGACTTTCTTATCTATGTGTAAATTTGGTTCCTTCTAGATGGGAAGAAAGCTGAGTGTTCTTGATTGTTTGACAGTGAAATATTTCTCCATTGCCCCCCATACCAAAGGCAGGGACATTGTCCTATTTTTTTCTACAAAAGTCTGTGTCTCCTTTGTGAAATAGTGGAGATGTTGCTTGGCTATATGAGAGAATAAGATCATTGTATGATAGTATTTGTGCATTCTGGTTATTTTCTCCTGATTGATTTAAACCATGTGTTGAGCTCATTCCATTTCTCATCTTGTTTATCCCTTGAAGCTGCAGCACGGTGGTGATTGGAAATGGAACTGCCTGCCGGGAAACAGAAGCTTACTTTGCTGACCTGATAATGAAAAATTACTTTGCGCCACTGGATGTTGTTTACTGGTAAGGATGTTAGGAATGTTTGTTTTCTTTGAGAAGCAAAAGAACTTCTACAGTTCCTTCTGTCATGAATTCTCTCTTCTCTTTTGGTGATATGCATCTTCTTTGCCTGTATACCACCTCTTACTGCACACAAGCTCTTTGTAGGACAATGTAAAGTGTCTGTCTCCTAGAGAAATTTGAGTTTCAATATCCTGAAAACTCTCATAGAATAGCAGGATAGGGCTTACTTGGTTTCATGGGGTTTTCCAGGCTGTATCTTATGGGAGGACTCTAATTAACTACTATCTAGGACATAGGACTGTGGATAACTTAGCTTTTTTTTCTCGCAAAGTTCTGATGCCTATAAATTGTTGGTTTTTAGAACTTTAGCCAAGGTAAGTGTTATCAATTACAGGTAATTCTGATATTCCTTTCTTGTTTGTATCTTCATCACAAGCTTTCATTTTATATAGGTATCTAGTTAACTTCTGAATAGCTTTGGATTGGCATGACCCATTTTTCTAGTCCTGCCCCTAGATCTATAGTACTTCTGCTTTCATTCACCATCGTTTCCTTACTTTACCTTTGGACCTTAGGTGCCTGGCTTACCTTTTCCGAACTACAGTAGAATATTAAGTCCTTTGGTTTAATTCCATGACAAGAGAATTACCATAGCTGATATCTAGGGAGGAGTGCACAAGCACCATCTTCTGTTGCTGTTTAAGAAATCTTGTAATTAAGTATAGTCAGCTGATGAGTATGTGACTGACAGGTTCATCAAACAAAACCCAACACTGGAAGAAGAATCCTAGGATCCATGGAGCTAGGCCAAAAGAGAAGGGCCTTGTATTTAGTGTAGTGTTCCATATGCCAAGAGTATAATCAAGATGTCAGGAAAACAAATTCAGGGTAACCAAAGGGAATTAGGAGGTCAGGAACAAGCTGTAGGTGCTACAGGGCCATGGTTCAGGAAAGGACCAGATTAAAAAGACCACCTCAGCGCCACCCCCTTACCCCTTCTTGTTCAGAGTAGTCTGGGGAATACTGTGGATCTTCTCTATTCTGGGAACTGTTTACATGCATATAGTCCTTTTTTAAAAAGATTTTTAAAGTTTATTCATTCATGAGAGACACCCAGAGAAAGAGACAGAGGCAGAGGGAGAAGCAGACTCCATGCAGGGAGTCCAATATGGGATTAAGTCCCACCGCAGGATCATGCCCTGAGCTGAAAACAGATGCTCAACAGCTGAGCCAGCCAAGTGTCCCACATCCAGTCCTTTTGGGAACTGTACACAACGACCTGATATAATTGGTTCAGTTTATTTCAGGCAACTTTTCTGATTTTTTTAACTTGTTCATGTTAATTTAATATAAATATCTTGGGTACGTTTGTAGTGCTTACAAATAGAACTTTTAGATCATTAAAAATATTAAATTGTGAAGGCTTCTTGAATTTCATCTGGTTTTGCTTATGGAGGGTCCATCTATTGAACTTTCAACAGTGTCTTGCAGTAGAAGAAGGATGAGCTTTGGAGTCAGACAAATCTAGGTTCATCTTTTACTGTCACCATTTACAAGTTAGGAAGTGTTACTCTGCCTCTCTGAGCTTTACTTTACTTCATCATTAAAATGGAGAGTGCTCTTGGTTTTCAGTAACACTTTGACGTTTTCTTCATAATTATCTCGTATATTAAATATTAAAACTTCTTTTACATTTATCTATTTTTGTGTATCTATTAAGAATTACTTTACTACATTATTTTATCTCTATATAAAGGAATACTGTTTTTATGTTAATTATGTCCCTAGGCATAGTACAGAATTCTTTCATTGTTTATAATTTTTAATTGATTCTCTTAGATTTCTAGGTATATGGTCATACCATCTGCACAAGATAATGAATTCCTTTTCAAGTTTTATATCTTTTGATTTTCTTTTACTCTTGTCTAATGGTACCATGCAGTATCTTTGAAAAGCTGTTAAATAATAATAATGATATTGGACCCTTTTCTTCCTTCTTTTATGAGCATGCTTCTAGTACCTCCCTCAAGTCTAATACTGCCTTTTGTATATTTTAAAAGATCATTTAAAGGAAATAGCTTGGGGATCCCTGGGTGGCTCAGGGGTTTAGTGCCTGCCTTTGGCCCAGGGCGCGATCCTGGAGTCCTGGGATCAAGTCCCACGTCAGGCTCCCGGCATGGAGCCTGCTTCTCCCTCCTCCTGTGTCTCTGTCTCTGTCTCTCTCTCTCTCTCATTCATTCATTCATAAATAAATAAATAAATAAATAAATAAATAAATAAATAAATCTATCTTTAAAAAAATAAAGGAAATAGCTTTTATTTACAAATGTTTTTAAAATAATGATTAACTATTTTATTTTTTTAAATCAAGAAAGATAACGTTTATGCATTTTTAGAATTTTACTATAATCATGTGTATTTTTTTCTCTTTTGACCTATTAGTATGCTGAATTACAGTAGTAGATTTCCTACATTTGAACCATTTTTGCAGTTTTGATTTGAACCCCACTTGGTTACAGTTTTTTTTTTTAATGTACTGTGGAATCTATCTGCTAGTATTCTAGTATATGCTTTTGAAGTCCTTAAGTAATGCAAATACCTAATCATAATTTACAGTGAGTGCTTTCAGAAAATCAGCTGTTTGACTTCATTTTTTTGCCTGTTCCCCTTGCCTTTATAAGGAATCACTGTTTTCTCATCTAACACTTCAAAGTTACATAGTAGACTACATTTAAGTTAAAATTTCTATGCTTTCTCTGGCAGTCATTTTTACTACCTCCTGAACAGATAATCTCATATGTGTTCCTATAATCCTGTCAGGTATTCATCCTAAAAAATCTTTTCTTTATGTATCCACCAGTATATTTTCTCTTACTCATTCCTTCCAACACTTTTTCCTTGGCCTACCTACCATAGCTTAACATGCTCTGTGACTTATCTCCTAACTCATAAACCCTATACACCTTGATCATCCATCCAACTTCCCCTCACTCCCGTTTCTCTCCCTACCCTTAAGATATCTTACAAATAGTACTGCTAAAAATACATATTATGGTAGAAATTTTTCAAAGCTTCAAATCCCCATTACTAAAGGAGAAAAAGCCTGGAATTAAATTGTTGGATATAATGGTGCTAAGGCTTAGTTACTTACATATGTTTAAAGTTGGAAGTGTTTGTGAAGAGAAGTTCTAAAATATTATAAGTATGATTTGTTTTAAGTATATGCTGGTATGATATTCTGTTTTAAGTCTCCTGGCACATAGTAGGCACATACTCATTTTTTGAATATCTGAATATTTGTTTCTGTTCATGTTAAATTATTATACTTGATTATTTTCTGCTTTTGACTGGGTTTTTCTTTTGTAGAAAATAGTGTTTTTGTGTGGCAGTGTTAAAATTTATTGAGATGTAGAAATGGCTAGCTCCTTACGATACATTTATTTTTATATGCGATGTATCTAGTTTCTCCTCCATTGAAACCTTCTTAAATCAGGGGATCATGTTTTATTTATCTCTACCTCCTTCTCATTGAACATACTGCTGTACTTATAGGTCCATCTCAACAAATATTTACTAATATGAATTCTTAAACATTAAGGTTTAAATTACTATTAATCAGATAAATCTTTTCAAGCCTGTTGACCAGAATTACAGTATGGAACAACTGTAGAAAATTTCCCCTCAGTTTAAAGCTCTGGTAAATCTGTGACTTACTGTTTTCTCTCTTTTTTCATCGATAGAGAAATTTGCATTTGGCAGATTAGAGATTATATTTTGACCAAGATAAATGAAAATTTCTGAAGTAAAAATATGACATGATTAGAGTTATATATTTATTTAATGAACTGTGAAAGAATTAAAAGGAATCTTTAATATTTGCCTTCTTATATTTCAAACTATGATTGGCACACTTTATGCTGATAGTAGAAACCCTGCTAGAAGTTACAGCATTGTGTGCATTCTGTAGAATCATGAGACCACTTAAAACCTGGGAGCAGCAAATGGAAAAGAAAATTTTGTGCTTTAATTCAAACCCTGCACTTAATATTTCCACCCTGAAAGCTGCAGTATATAAGTGAGTTTGAAGAGGCAAATATAGAAAAAAAATTAATTTTGTTTCCCAATGCCCTAGTTCATTAGGATAATGAAGGAATTAGAAAATAGAGTGATCTGAGGAGGTGCAATGTGTGATGAGGGGATGAAAAAAAGGGAAGGGATACAGGAGAGGCATGGGGTTGTGGGTTTGAGGTTAGATGTAGACCAGCCGGTTTGGCCATTGAAACAGAAGTGGATGACTAGATTGTATTAGGAGAATAGGGTTGGTGCTAGACATCTGTAAAGTACACATTAGAGAGGTCTCTCTTCTTTCATTCCAGGAAGGTACCAACCATTAATAGAAAGAAAATATAATTTAAGAAATCATAATTCTGTTCCTTGAGATAAATTGTTGTATCTTCCAGAGTTTGACTTAATTGCAGGGAATATCTTGAGCTTCAAAGGGTTAACTCATTTATGAAAAATGTCTTGATGAAGACATCAAAATGAAAAATTATGAAAAAAGTGAAGCTAATGAAAGTCTTTTGCTTAAAATTAAAAAAAACATTTCTTTAGAGATACTAATATTTGTTATTGCATACTGGAAAACAGATAACTGATAGGTGTTTCTATTTTACCTATATTTTAGACCATATTTCTAGATTGTGTATGTTATTTAAAGGAACTCACACTGTACATGTTTTACATCACTTCCTCCACTTTATATATTCCCATGCTGATCAATGGACTTTACATAAAGTCATTTAAAATTGCTATAGTTAAACTCTTATATGATCTTACATTTTAGTCATTCCTCATTGTGTGACAGCTGGCTTTTTCTAATCGTCCGCATTATCAGCAAAGGTACAATGAATATTTTCGCATTCAGACCTTTGCACATAGCTTTATTGCTTTCAAATCCATTCTAAAAAGTGGACTACAGGTTTAAAGAGGTACCTTACCTAAACCGAAAAATGTTTAAATTAAATGCTTAATTACCAAACCCAGCTTATTACTGAGATTATATCATGCTATTTCTCCCAAAACTTCTCAGCACGTTAGCTAATTTGAGATGCCTTTATTTAATATTTATATCACAAGTATGTATAGAAGTCCAGATAAAGGGACGCTTGGGTGGCTCAGTGGTTGAGTAGCTGCCTTCCACTCAAGGCATGATCCCGGGTTCGAGGCCCACATCAGGCTGATTATGCAAGTAGTTTTGTCCATTTTGTGTTTAAATTCAGGCTTGCTTTATTATTTATTTATTTATTTATTTATTTATTTATTTATTTATTTATTTAAGAGATTTTATTTATTTATTCATGAGAGAAACACAGAGAGAGAGAGAGAGGCAGAGACACAGGCAGAAGGAGAAGCAGGCTCCGTGCAGGGAGCCTGAAGTAGGACTCAATCAGGATCAGGCCCTGGGCTGAAGGCCTTGCTAAACCACGGAGCCACCTGGGCTGCCCCAGGCTCTATATTGTATAGAATTCTAGATTTTAGTTTTTTAAGATTTATCTGTCTTTTACTTTATGGCTTTTGAGTTTTTTATTATTCTTGAGTCTAGAATATTATAAAGCATATTAGTTTTTGTGGAAAATATGAACCTCTTATATGTCCAAGAATATCAAGTTTTTTTGTTTTTTTATATGCAGGCCTCCCTCAAGTTTGTATTTCTCTAACTTTTCTTTAAGTCTTCTGACTTCTTTGTGAAGCCATAAAACCTCATTATCTTCTCAGTTACTGATAGAGTTGCTTTGAAGCTTTAGTCTCTAAGAAACCAAAAATTAAACTGAGGACCTTAATCAGTTTAGGTAACAGAAACAAAGAACAGAAAGCTGTTAATTGGTTTTGAGAGTAGTTTTGAAAAAAGAATGGATGCTGATTTTTCCCTTTCTCTCTGAGGGCCTTTATTGCTAGCTGTAGTGTTTTGTAAACAGCAAAGACACTTGATTTCTTCCCCTTTCCTCCCTTCCTCTCCCTCCTCTTCTGTTCCTCCTTCCTCATTTTTTTTTCTCCTTCCTCCTCCTTTTTCTTATTTTTTTTCTTTTTCTTCTTTAATTCTCTGTTTGGTCGCACCATATTTTAGTCATCTCTCTCTCTCTCTCTCTTTTTTTTTTTTTAAATTCATGAGATAGAGAGAGAGAGAGGCAGAGACACAGGCAGAGGGAGAAGCAGGCTCCCTGCAAGGAGCCCAACCTGGGACTGGATCCCAGGTCTCCAGGACCACGCCTTGGGAAGGTGGGGCTAAACCTCTGAGCCACCTGGGCTGCCCGGAGCTCCTCTTGTTTGACAACAGGTTATTTTTGATATTTGATGTATCTTTAATTTTAAACCTATCAGGATGCCTGGGTGGCTCAGGTGGTGATCCCAACAGTCCTGGGATTGAGTCCCTGCATCATGCTCCCTGCAGGGAGCTTGCTTCTTCCTCTGCCTAGGTCTCTGCCTCTCTCTGTGTGTTTGTCATGAATAAATAAATTAAAATCTTAAAAAAATTTTTTGAACCTATCAGTACAGACTAATCAGCTATAATTTCAGTATTTATTTGCAGGCATGTTTAGTATGGGATTTATCTATAACCTAAAGTTAACTTTTATATATGGTGTGAAGTCCTTTTTTTGCATATGACTGGGTTATTCCAGCACCATTTATGAAAGATTTTCCTTTCCCTATTGAGCTGCTTTGGCATCTTTGTGGAAAATCAGCTGACCATATATATGTGGATCTATTTATGGAGTCTCTTCTGTTTAATTGATCTATATGTCTAGTGTCTAATGACACTAATTAGTCATTAGATAGTGTAAGTCCTTCAATTTCATTCTTTTTTGTCAAAATTATTTTAGCTGTTGTAGGGCCCTTGTGCTTCTACATAAATTGTATAAATCAGCTTTTCAATTTCTACATATGGTCCTGCTGGGATTTTGATTGAGATTAAATTACCTCTACAGTTTAATTTGTGGAGAATTGACTTCTATCCATGTAAACTTCTTTTGAGTATAGTTGGCACATGATGTTACATTAGTTTCAGGTACACAATGTAGTGATCTAACAACTCTGTACATTATGCTATGTTCATAGTGAGTGTAGCGCTACCACTAGTTTCAATTTTTAACTTCAATTGAAAAGTTTCAATTTTTAACTTCAGTTATATTTTTCATTTCTAGAAGCTCTATATTTTTTCAGATTTGCTTGATCACTCTTTTGTTTTTCCTGAGTATATTTTCAAATCTACCTTTTATTTCCTTAATCATACTAACCATTGCTGTTTATAATCTGTTTCATAAATTTTAGTATTGAAAATCTCTGGAAGTCTATTTCTGCTATCTGCTGTTACTCCTGGTTCTGAATGCTCTATCTCAGCTCAGGACTTGATCTCAGGGTTGTGAGTTCAAGCCCCATGTGGGGCTCCACTGCCTACTTTTAAAAAAAAAAAAAGTCAAAATAATGAGGTAAGATTGTAGGAGCCCCTAGTGTAAAGTTGAGAAGCTCTTAGAAATAGAATTCAGATTACCCTATAAAATTGCAAAATATCATGTTAAGGAAAGAAAATAAGGCCACAGTCCTCAACACACATAGGTAAATGTAAGCTAGATGAATGTGCTCCACCACTAAAGTGATAAACTAGGACCCTTTCCAAATTCTCTGGAAAAAAGTTAAATTCATTGGTAGAATTTTCTCAGTTAAAATTCCTCATGTCAAATAAAACTTTCCGAACACTTTATGTACATATCAGTCTTTTTGGTAATCTTGCAAAGGAAAAGGTTTGTAGAAGGCCAATTCAGAGATTCACTCTTGGTAACAATATTCTATCGGAAAATGAGAATGTAGGATAATTACACTAGAAAACAAAATAGTTAGGGTGAGTGGTTTGCTAAGTCTTATACCCATTAAAGTATATGAAAATTGCTGAAGGATTCTATGAAGAAATTTTTTTTCCCCTAGAAGAAGGTTGTAAATTACACAAGAATGGCTCTTTGCCAAACCAAGTTTGGATCAATTTTTATTTTACACTCATACATTTTTCTTAATTTTTTGATGTCTGCTAGTATCTAGTATTTGATTTAGCCCTGTATATTTAGTCATATGGTTTACAATTCACATATTCCATCATGTTCCAAATGGAGTATGCTCACTTCCATGGGCTCCTACCACCAGAAAGAGATTGGGAGTTAACTTAATTTGTGTGTGCTGGCTGCAAAGTTTCAGTCAGTTGTATATTTTACAAGGACAAATACAAAGCTGAAAAAAGTAAGTAACTAAAATAAGTAAAAAAAAAGAGTCACTTATCTGCCAAAAATAGTACAGGAAGACTAAAGCTTCAGGCCTGAATCCTATTTACTGCCTAATTTGGGGCTAAGAAGATAGAATAAAGATCATCAAAAACAAACAAACAAACAAACAAACCCAGAATGCAACTAAAATGCCTTAGCATTCATTCATATTCTGGCTCAGGTGAAATATTTTCTGGAGTTTTGGGTGGACTTGGGAATAAAATTTTGGTGTTACTATTAGTTAATTGTTGAGAAATTATGGAAGCTTGGAGAGAGGCAGATGGTATCTTAATGGTCCAAAGGGGAATTGAGGTGCAAATGACTATTGATTGTGATCTTGACCAGGCAAGGCTATTATGAAATCAGAAAAGGATGGTTTATGAGCACGTAGGAAGGGGCAATAAAACATATCCACTGGAGATCAGCCTACACTTCTTACAAACAAAACATTTTGGCTTTATCCCGTTTCATTTTCTGTTTGGAAAACTAGAACTGGTAGATCCATCTAGATCTCAGCACAGCTTTGAATAGACTTGATATTTTTATGGACAAACTAGAGAAATAAAGATTTGGTTATGTGGCTCCCAGAAGGATGTTGATTAGCTACTAGATTGATGTCTGGTGTGAAGTCCTAGTGGCTTGCCATGGACACTACATTAGTTAATGTTCTCCTCAGTGATTTAGTCGAGGTTTTCAAGTTTATGGACATTGAGATGTATTAGAATCAGATT
Source organism: Nyctereutes procyonoides (assembly GCF_905146905.1). Lineage (NCBI taxonomy): Eukaryota > Metazoa > Chordata > Mammalia > Carnivora > Canidae > Nyctereutes > Nyctereutes procyonoides. Next base: position 48,795,311 of record NW_026575049.1, on the reverse strand, counting down.
AGAAAAGTTTAAAAAAATTTTTTTTAAAAATTTATTCATGAGAGACGCAAAGAGAGAGAGAGGCAGAGACACAGGCAGAGGGAGAAATAGGCTCCATGCAGGGAGCCTGATGTGGGACTCGACCCCAGGACTTCAGGACCACGCCCTGGGCCGAAGGCAGACGCTAAACCGCCGAGCCACCCAGGGATCCCCTAGAAAAGTTTTTGAAACACTTGAGTTGTTGAACCTAATTTAACAAGATGAACTGGCACAAGAATAAATGACTTGTGATGTTAGAAGGAATTTTCAGTAGAGTTTTCGATGGGATAATTTCTAAGGTTTCCTTGAAATCTGACCATTGAAGATTCTATCAGAATAATGTGTAGCAGATCTCCCAAACCACCTGGCTCTAGTTTTTTTGTTTTAGTTTAAAGAAATTTACTTTCCTTCAAATCAATAAGCTTAATTATGTGATTTAAGATTTATCTAGCTATATAATGCTCGTTATGTTGTGAAGTTTATTTATTTTAGAGAGTCCATGTGCACATGTGAGCAGGGGAAGAGGCAGAGGGGAGAGAGAATCCCCAAGCAGACTACACTCCCTGCTAAGTATGGAGCCCAACACGGGGTTCAGACCCAAGACCCCAAGATCATGACCTGAACCAAAATTAGGAGTCGGCTGCCCAACTGATTGAGCCATCTAGTTGCCCCGTTATTTTACTTTTGACTAGTGCAATAATTCTGCTTTTCTTGTATGTAAGATCAATTTCTTTGTATTTAAAAATACTGTCTCCTCCATTTCCAGTTTATAGCAGTGATGAAGGCCATGAATTAGCTTTAAAACTTGTTATACCTAAAAATTTTTTTGGATATTAATTTGAATACTATGCTTAATGATAAGTTAGGGTGATAGAATATTTGTCTCACTTCTTTCTACATTAATGGCTTGAGAAAATGTACTGTGATATTGTAGAATTTTGTTACCCTTCACTTACTGACTGATAATCCTTTTTCCAGTTCTGTGACTATCATAAATACTAGACTCTTTTTTATATGGCTTCCTTTCTGGGATGTTTGTGACATTAATTACATTTTAAAGTAAAATTATTTTACAACCCATATAATTTATATTTATTTTGTAGAAATGGCCAGAATACTTTTAAAAATATATGTTTAAATAGACCATTTCAGTGACGTATATTGGAAAGGAGGCATAAGGAATGAATAATTATGGGTGTGTGTGTGTGTGTGTGTGTGTGTGTGTGTGTGTGGCTTTAAAATACTATTTGTATTCAGATTCAGTTTGACAGTTTTTGATCAAAATAACATATTTTTTACCAGTTTTGTAACCCATGTGTTTCTGTATCCCTAAGTCCAATTTAAATATCTGCAGGAGTTACCCCAACCCCCCTTAACTGTAGCCCTTCTTGCAGATCTTTGTTTATTGACTTAGATTAGAACTGGCCTAGAGCCCAGTGATGGTCATTTCTCGTCTTAAGGTTTTTGGTTACAAATCTGCTTTTGTTGCCAGATCCAATAAAGATTCTTGATTGTTTTTGTTAGTTTTATTACAAGTTCTTGCCAAAGATACAATGTATTATAACCAAAACAGATGTTCTGTTTAGACAAGTGTATTTGCTATAACAGAACCTAAAATGTAAATTAAAACAACAGTATATTCAGCTTTAATGTAACAAGTGATGAACTTTGGGATTTCGTGAGTATTTTTGAGAACCTTTAGAAATGGAAGGAACAACGCCTTATTTTAAGCAATTGTTTTACATTTTTTCTCTATTCCAGTTTGTGTATGTACAGTCTTAAACTCCTAGATCCTCCTCCAAGTTAACATTTTACTGTGATCTTGAAAGTGGAATGGAATTCACCATTTTCATCTGTACACAGTTCTGTTATTAATATACATATGTCAGATAAACAGTATTTTCTGCCATAGAGACATCAGTTACATAGAATAGTTTTTAAGATTCTAATACTTATAGGGGCTCTTGAGTTGGTTAAGCATCTGACATCAGCTTGCGCCATGATCTTGGAAACCTGGAATCAGCCCTGCTTTGGGCTCTGGCTCAGTGGGGAGTTTGCTTCTCCCCACCATGCATGCATGCTTGCACACTCTCTCAAATAAATAAATCTTAAAAATTCTAATGTTTATAAATAATTATTCACAGGCCTTTCCATAAATTCTTTACTTAGTAAAGTTAGGAACCATGTTATAAGGTTGTATTATAGATCTTTTGGGACACTAAATAACTGTCTCTGTGATTAGGGCCCAGAGGGGTTTTGATTTACGCTGAATTCTGTTTTGTAGTGAACACAAACGTGTAGTAAGTACAAGATGAATGTATTTGTATTATGTAATTTTAACTCTTTTTTGAAATCATAGTCCCTCAATAAATTAGATATGAAAGGGATAGGGCTACATTATCAACAAATTACTAATGGGATGAGTTAACAGGTTACTGTTAACTCTTGCCTATTCTGGTTCATTTTTTCCTCTTTTCTTTGGCATTAAAGAGCTTGCTGTTTTTCCTCACCTTTCGCTGACATTTTTTAAAAAAATGTCCCATTGATTATTTGGGAGCATTTAAGGATTTTTTTTTAATTAGATATGTTTGTGTTATACAGAATCACTGATTCTTTCTCTCTCATTTCAGTGGCATTAGGAGAATGCAAAATTGCTAGAATCCTTTGCTATTGAGATCTTTTTCATTTGATTATATGGGACTTGAGGATTCTGGGACCAGAAACTTATACTTGCAAATAGTTTTTGAATCCATCTTATTTTGTGTTTTATATGGTTTAGGTTGTTTTTTTTGTTTTTTTTTTTTTTTTTGGTGTGTGTGTGTGAGAGAGAGAGAGGAACCTTTTGAGTCTAATGTATTTTATGTGGCTAAATCTTTGTATTATGCTCTTCTAACTTATTGAAATACCACTTTCAAGTTCCCCCACATACGTACATTTCTAAGGTTACACCCAGCTTAATTCCCATTACTTTTCTGCTTCACAGCACTTGAATTTTGAAGGGACCCTAACATTTGGGTTCACATTATGATAATTAGGTTTCAGGGGCATGAGGGATTAAAGATGTCTCAGGTCTAGTTGCAGAATAAAGTTCAGAAGCACTTGTAAAACTTGCCTGATTGGTGGGTAGAGTTGCTTTTATTTTTTCACTACTCATGCAGCATTAATCCGTATTTCATCAGGTACCTACAGTGCTGTAATTCTAGATGTGACCTTGGGACTTGATTTACTTCAGCTCCGTTTTCTTTATTAATGTGCCATGAAAGAGGTACATGAAAGATAGCTAACATCAAAGTACCTTTTAAAGTAAAATGGTTGATAGGAATTCCCTGGTATTTAACACTGTCTGTCAAATGTTTCAGCTGGTTTGCATCCTTTTACAAGCTATTGCTTGCTGCACTAAAAGAAATTTAAAGCAGTTGTTTCAAGTCTTTTGTAGGAGGGCTTGGTTATGGTGGTGGTGGCTGGCGTGGTGGTGGTTGGGTGGCAATAGTTAGCCAGAGAAGGGAGTAAATGAGAAGTTAAGAACATATTCTTTTTCAACTCTGCTCCTCCCGAGATGGTTTGTTTTTGTGTTTTTCTTTGGGTTAGAGAGTCTTTAGTCCAGAGTGGGGCTTACGATCAGAGTTGAGGAGGTACTCATTTTGGTTATAAAGAGATTGAAGAGGGTGGCCAGAGAAAATTCATCAAACCTCTGTTAAAGACAGAATAAAGGCAAAGTCAGTATCTTATTCAGAGATTGTTTAACCAGTTCAACTTCACAGCCTGTTTATTCTTTACTGAACCATCTGAGAAAAAGCTTTTAAACATAGTAATGTGGGAAACTGAGTCTCAAGAAGAACAAAGGAAACAGGACTCAGATAAGGTTTGCCATATGTGTATTGTGGAATATATTTTCCTGTAAATGTGTTTTAGAGGCTGTTGTCTCTGTTCTAGGCTAAATATATGGGGGTAGAATTCTTGTAGCTCAGTTTTGAAACTGATTCCTTCTTTGTTTCACAAACATTTGTTGGAAGTTTCTCTCTACTTAAGAAAAAATGTGTAAAAGCATTTTGCTCTTCAGATATAATCATAAGATTATCTGTAGATCCATTCCTAACATCTTTACAATAGAACTATCTTGATCTAAACAGTAAAAAATAGAAATCACAGAATGTTTTAGAAAGTGAAATTTGCTGTCAAATTTATACTTTGTTTTCAAATTACTTAATTTTGACTTACAGGAGTCTTAAAATCTACTGTAATAAAAGCTTCTTGTAATTGGTTTTTGTTAAAATGTATTTGTATAGTATTGAAATGCCTTAAAATAGCATATTCTCTTTCTATTGATATTCTGTAATTTTGTTTGCACTTACCTGGTTAACATTTTATTCATATATGGCAGGAAAATAAATTTCAACCCAGACCTAGTCTTGGCGATTTACTGAACTAACGTTTGGCCTGTAAAGTGTAAGAAACCGACAGTATAAGTAACACAGAGAAGTTTGGTAATAGCCTTTCTCATTGTTGACATAGTGCTCCAGAGCTACAGAGGTCTCCTGAAGACAGGTAGCTTCGTTTATGTGGGGAGTGAGCAGCATATGCAACTTATTTGGCATTTGAGTCTATAACAGTTCCATGGTTCCATCCTGACACCATCGCCATTGCCATTGTCACTTCTGCTTGATATTTTAAATTACATTCAGTAATATACTGAGGATGTCTCTGGCTCTGAATTCAAATGGTGTGACCAAAATACAAACTTTGAGGAGGGATATAGATGTGAAGAAGCTTCTGTGATGTCTTTAGAGTATAAGAAATACTTTGAAGATATGCATTTCTATTCAGATCCTATGCTCTGATTTCTAAGGGTCAATGATTTCCTTCTCTTCTAAGTCCTAGGCTTATTTTGAATTAAAATTCACTGGTTATATTAAGAGGAACCCAGATACCTTTTTTTCTTTCTTACCTTTACTTCTTTAGTGAAGGGCCCTTACCTGTCAAATTCTTTGGGGGAATTCTGCATCTCATTCTAAATGTGAAATGCTACTTTTATTTAGATGATTTTGACTGTGGTGGGAAAAGTAATAAGTAAAATTTCTACCAAGAGATCAGTCTTTTTCTGTTTCAATAAATTTTTGTGTGGTATAGAAAGACTGGAAGGATGTTAGATACCCCTGCTTAAATTTTCATATTTGAAACTTGATAGTTTTCTCACTCATGGTTTTTGGCAGGGGAGTGTGAGAAGTGGATAAAAGAAGTTGACTGGACACTCTACCAGTAACATGTTGGGCTTTTAAAGTATCTTAGATCTTTCAGGTTTGATTTGCTTTTACTCTTCTTCAATTTCTTACTGGCTTTTCTTTTTCTCCTCCTTTTAGCTACCTTTCCTTAGTGAGAAGTGACAGGTTTATATGAAGGGGGAGAGGAAAGTTTATCTCCAAAATCCAGTGTAAGTGTAGCATCCTTTATTTGTTTTTACATAGAAGCGATAGTTTTCATTTATTATTTGGTCCACTCATCTGGACTCCTTTTCTGTTTCATATGCTTCTGTTTCTCCCAGTTCTTTTGAATAATTCAATTTCTACTTCTGATAACTCTTTTCTGTGCACACTTGCACCTCTTCTTTGCTCTTCAACTTAGTGCTCTGAATATTTTCTTCATTATACCTTCTTTGCCTTGATAATTTCTCCATCCACTTGTGGGGCTTCATCTTTGCATCTGTGGGTTCTAAATATACATCCTTATTTTGAAGTCTCTCCAGAGATCTGGGCTTAAGTTTCCATGGCTTGCTGCCAGTCATTTGAGCATCCCTCTGATACCTCAGATTCAACCTAATTCAACTAAAACTTTTTCTTCATGTGTTTTTATTCTTTTATAACTCTCTACTTTCTAGCAGTTCCATTGGGCACAAAATTGATAATCTCTGATTTCTTATTTGGCTATATACTCCATTCAAACTGCTGTCAAATCCTATTGATTCTCCCTCTGGAATGTTTCTACTATTTCTTTCCTTCATTGTCTCTTGTTGCCATTCCTCTTCCTTTGAGAGTTTGAGCCTTTCATAAGCTGGCCTTAAGCTATATGTTTCTAAGATAAGCTCTTGATATTCCCCTCTCAACCCAACCATGGTGTTCATTATTCAAGCTCTTATAATTTAAGTCTGCATAGTTCTTTGCGTTATGCCACTGATACCATTCATTAAGGAATCATATAAGTTAGCATTCCTTTATAGGAATTAGCACCAAGGTATAATTTATAAACCTATATTTTATTAAATAAAAACTAAAATAAGTCCATTTTCAATATTTTGTTTTATTTTCTAAGGTAATCTCATTTAAATCTTCCCTTGATCTTCTATTATTTGTAGTGAAATTGTGATTCCTGTGTTTAGTGGATTCCACTTAAATCTTTTCCTCTCATAACAAATATTCTCAGATATCAGAAATTCTTATATGCCAGGTAAATAGGAATATTTGTTCTTTGAACAAGAGTGGGTTTCTTTTTCTACTTTTGTAGTTAAGAGAACAGTCTGTGGAGCCAGATTCAAATTGTAGCTTCATCCCTTACTGCCACAGTGAATATAGTCTCGCTTAGTCTTTTGGTCTCTTTGTCTCTAAAAGTGGGAATGATAATATTATCTACCAGAGGATTTGGAGAAGATAAAATGGGGTGAAACAGTTAAAAATCTTAGAACGGTGCTTGGCACGTAATAATATAATCAGTAAATGTCGGTAAAAGGTTCTTGGCTGTACAATGTGGCTACCCCTTTGCTTATACCACCACCTTACCTCACAACCCCACCCCTCTCAAACTAAACTTTGGCCTTGTTAGCTCAGGAAGAAGGCGGCCTTTACCAAAGGAAAAAATGAACTATAAGTTCATTTAGCCTGTTGTGCTGCCAGGTGGCCATTTAAGGAGTTTGCAAGGTTACCTTTGATTAAGCACATTTTCATCATTGTGTTCCATCTACCCATTGTACATTCTTTTATTTCTTTAAATATATTCAATATTAAATATATTCAGATACTATATATTTTTCATGTAACAATACCAACAACTGTGTGTTTACTGGTTCAAAAGCAAATTTTGTTACTTCTGCTGACTTAGGCACATGCATTGTATAATATTTTTAAAATTATGTCTTCATTTTACCTGGAGTTTTAACTCTAGAAAATCTTCGATGCCTGGATTTAATGTGTTTTTCTTCAGAAGGGATGGAATTTGCCTCTGTTATATAGTAGTGGTGCTATCTTTTACATACTTTCATACACTAACTCATTTAATCCTTGCAACAACCTTATAAAGTTGCTCTTTGTGTTTTTAAAAAAAATGTATCTAAAACATGAGACTCAGAAATGACAAAAGTAAAAGAATGGAAAATTATATCCCAGTCAATTACAAGTCAAAAGAAAGCATTTCCAGATGTCAAAGAGGGCCCATCAGGCCGTCAGCACTGAGCAGTGCAGAGGCAGCAGCAACAGGCTGCGGTGGCTTCAATGGTGCTTCCATGCTGTTGCTGATTCGAGTCAGGCACAGGCTTGCAGGAGTATATCTGCCCAAGCTCTGAATCTTGTTTCACTGAAGAACATCTGGAAGAGATACCCTTTCAGCCCAGGATGCCTTGTGAGAAAGTGAGTTCACACCTGTTCACACAAATTGCCTAAGAGCAGTTTATTTTTGGCATCTTTGATGACAGCTAGAAGATCTGAACATTTACTGACAGGATACAGCCAAAAACCTACAGAGATCTAGAGAAGCAGCAGAAGAGAGTACTGGTTCCACAATTTTATATAAAGAACTCCCACAGTTCTATACCAGAAAGCCAGACAACCTAATTAAAAAACAAATAGAGAGCTTGAATAGACATTTCTCCAAAGAAGAGATACAAATAGCCAATAAGCACATGGAAAGAAGCCAGACATAGGACAAATATTGCATGATTTCACTTATGTAAGGTACTTAGAATAGGCAATCTTCAAAAAGACAAAAGGGGATAAAGGCCAACAGGAGGAAAGGTGGGAGGAAAAATGGTAGGGCAAATTATTATTTAATGGGCATAAAGTTTTGGTTGGATAAGGTGAAGAAGTTCTAGATAGAGACACTGGTCATTGTAAAACACTTAACAATGTATTTAGTATATTTAATGCCACTAAATTGTACACTTATGAACAGTTAAAATGATAAATAATATGTTATGAATACTTCAACACAATAAAAACAAAATTTAAAGCAGTGATGGTGATAAATAAAAGAGAATAGAAACAATACAAAATATGTTCTATAAGCACAATAGAATGAAAGTAGAAGTTAGAAATTTGTGAAAATCACAAATATATGGAAATTGAAGAGTATGAAATTATTATTATTTTTTTTAAAGATTTTATTTTTATTTATTTATGAGAGTGAGAGAGAGAGAGAGAGGCAGAGACACAGGCAGAGGGAGAAGCAGGGTCCATGCTGGGAGCCTGACGCGGGACTCGATCCCGGGGCTCCAGGATCGGGCCCTGGGCCGAAGGCGGGCGCCAAACCGCTGAGCCACCCAGGGATCCCCGAGTATGAAATTATTAATCCTAAATAATTAAAGAAGTAAAAAAGGAAATTAGAAAACACACTGGGGCATCCCCGGTGGCTTGGCGGTTTGGCGCCGCCTTCGGTCCAGGGAGTGATCCTGGAGATCCGGATCGGAGTGATCCTGGAGGTCCCATGTCGGGCTCCCTGCATGGAGCCTGCTTCTCCTTCTGCCTGTGTCTCTGCCCCTCTCTCTCTCTCTCTCTGTGTGTGTGTGTCTCTTATGAATAAATGAATAAAATCTTAAAAAAAAAAAAAGGAAAACACATTGAATGGAAATAAAAACATACCAAACTTTTGTGATACAGATAAAGGAGTGTTAGGAGGAAAACTTACAGCTATAAATGCCTATATTGAAAAAGAAGTCTCAAATTAAAAACTTCCACATATGATACTGAATAAAGAAAAGCAAACTAAGCTAAAGCAGGAGGAAAAAAAAGAAGGAAGGAAATAGTAAATTTAACATAAATTGATAGGGAAGAGAAAAACAAATTCAGTGAACTCAGAAGTTGATTCTTAGAAAGGAAAGTATCAGCAACATGAACAAGCCATTAACTAGATTGACCAAGAAAAAAAAGAGAAGACTAAAATCCCTAAAATCAGGAATGGAAAGAGGACATTACTACTGATTTTACAAAAATAAAAATGATTATAAAGGAATAATAAGAAAAATTGCATACCAGTAAATTAGATAACTTAGATGAAATGGACAAATGCAGAAAAGACACAAACTACTCAAAATGCCTCAAGAAAAGAGATTATCTGAATAGACCTGAAACAAAGATAGTGAATGAGTAATCAAAAACCATGAAGAAAAACGAGGTCCAGATGGCTTTACCACTGAATTCTACCACATATTAAAATGAACAACCATAATAATTCCTCACACACTCCTCTAAAATGCAGGAACTTAGTCTAGGAGGCCAGTATTACTCTGACAGCAAAACCATACCAAGAAAACAATAGACCAGTATCAATTATGAATATGAATATGAAAATTCTGAACAACGGACTGGCAAACCAAACCTAGCAACCTATAAAACAACACACCATGACTTGGGGTAAGAGAGACTTACTCCAAGAATGTAAGGTTGGTTCAGTATCCAAAAATCAGTTAATGTGATAGATCATGTCAACAGAATAAAAAAAACAAAATTCATATGACCACCTCAGTAAACACTGAAGAAGCATTTGACAAAATCTAACATCTTTTCAAAAAAGCAAAGATTAGTAGGAGAACTTCCTCAGCCTGATGAATGGCATGTGAAAAACTACAGCTAACATCACAGTTAATGGTGAAAGACTGGATGCTTTTCACTAAGCTCAGGAATAAGATAAGGATTCTATTCTGACCACTTGTATTCAACATTGTATTGGTTTCTGGCATAGCAGTTAGGCAAAAAATAAAATAAATAACATTTAGATGGGAAAAATAAATAAAACTGTTCAGAGATGACATGATCTTATATGTAGAAAATACTAAGGAATTCACTAAAAATAGAACTGTTTAATTAAAATGTTCAGCTGGGTTGCATGTAAGACCTTTTACAACAATTAATTATATTTCTGTATGCTTGAACAACAATCAAAACATGAAGAAAATTCCATTTATAATAGCATCTAGAAGAATAAAATACCTAGCCATGAATTTAAAAAAAGAAGTATAAAACTTACTCTGAAAACCACAAAACATTGTTGAAAGAAATTAATGGAAAGATCTCACAAGTTCATGGATTAGAAGACATATTGTTAAAACGGCAATATTCCCCAGACTGATCTATTTACTCAATGCAGTCTGTATCAGAATTTCAGCTGACTTATTTGTAGAAATTGACAGGTGATTCTAAAATTCATATGGAATTGCAAGGGATCCTTAATAGCCAAGACAACCTTGAAAAAGAATAAAGTAGAAGACTCAACATTTTCTGATTTCAAAACTTACTATAAATCAATGATCATCAAGACAATGTGGTTAGTGGCAGAAGGATACACCTGTGAATCAGTGGAATAGAGCTGAGAGTCCATATATAAACCTTCATTTCTTTGGCCAGCTGATGTCAGCAAGAATGCTAAGATCATTCAATGGGGAAAGAAGAGTCTATTCAACAAATGCTGGTGGCACAACTGGATAGCCACATGCAAAAGAATGAAATTCAACTCTTACGTTATAGCATAAACACAAATTAGCTTAAAATGGATCAAAGACCTCAATGTAAAACCTAGAACTATAAAATTCTCAGAAGAAAACATAGGAGTAAATCTTCATGACCTTGAATTTGGCAGAGGATTCCTACATATGACCCCAAAAGAAAAAAATAGGGCAGCCCCCCCCCCGAGTGGCTCAGCGGTTTAGCTCCGCCTTCAGCCCAGGGCCTGATCCTGGAGATCCGGGATCAAGTCCCATGTCAGGCTCCCTGCATGGAGCCTGCTTCTTCTCCCTCTGCCTGTGTGTCTCTGCCTCTGTCTCTCTCTCTCTCTCATGAATAAATAAATACAATCTTTAAGAAAAAGAAAAAAGTAGATAAACAACTTCATCAAAATAAGTCTCCTAGCAGGTGCTCAAAGTAGTTGGGAGGTATTGTGGATAATTAATTAAATATTCACTAGATTCATTGAAGAGTCTGAATTGCAAAGAAGAGCCAGAGGAGGAGAAATAAGTATCACCGTGATTGGTGAGAGGTTGTGGTAGCGAAGGAGTCTGCCTCTTTAGCAGGTGAGATGTCTAATGCTAAGTCTAGGAGCATAGACTTCAGACTCCTGCAGTCTCAAGTTTGAACTTCAGCTCTGTTCCTTGCTACCCGTCTGACTTTGGGCAAGTTTCTTTATCTCTCTGAGCTTCAGTTTTGTAATTAGTAAAATGAGAATAATAATATCTGCGTCTCGGGAGTGAAGATTAATAAGATATCTGTATTGTGCTGAATAGAGGACACAGCTTAATAGTGGTTCAGAATATGGGCTGTTAGGTCACACTATGTGTTCCTGTTGTAACTGTGCCACTTACAAGTTGTATAAACATCAGCAAAGCCTAACCTCTCTATACTGTACCTCATTTTCCTCAGCTGTTGTATGGGATAACAACAGGGTTGTTGTGATGATTAAAGAAAACTGATACATATTGTAGCACAACAGTGTTGGATTCTGTAAGTGCTACCACACAGTAGCTCATAAGAAGTCCCATTTGATTCTGAAGTGCTGTAGAATATCATCTTCTTGTCTGTAGAATATCATCTCATCTACTCTCTCTTATTCCCAGAATTTGCTGTTCTTGAACTAAGCACTGTTAGTTTCCAAGTGTCTCAGTCATACTGCTTAGTAGTATGTTTTCTCAAGAGATTCAGAAATTCCTTTTAAAATTAAAGAGTGACATCCAGTGAAAAGGACCAAATAAAGCTATGTGGTAAAGAATATGGTCTGTCATAGCTGTTCATAATCTAAGACAGAGTTAGAGTTTTAGGTTGAAAATAGTTTGAAAATTGTTACTTCTATAAAATTTGAAGGTATAAGGTAGTTGTTAATAATTTTAAAAGTGGTTTACATGAGAATTGGAACACTTTGAGAGAGACTGATGAAAATAGATTATTTCCTCTGGAAACACTGAATTAGACTATTCATTGATTTCCATAATGATGGAGCCAGAAGGTCTCAGACAGTTCTAATATCCCCCATTCCATTTTATTCTTGTTGAAAATTGTCCAGAAATGTGATGTATATTTGTTATAATTCCAGTCATGGATCATGTAGGCATGTGTGAAAATAGTTTTTCTGCCTAATTATAGCTCAAAATCTAGCTAAACTAAGTCATAGTTAAATTATTTGTGTTGGGATATGTTTCTGAATGGTGTTTTTGCATTTTAGAAAATAATGTATGGCAGTAAAACTTTCTTTCATAGGGGAGTTGCCACATAAATTTTACTTCTCATGTGTTTTTTGAGATTCATACATATTGTGAAGTTGTACTTGTATTATTTAGTACTGCTGATTAGCCAGGATACTACCTCACCACAACAAATTATTCCTGCTTATTTGCTTTGTCAGTAGGTCAATGCTTTGTAGAATGTGATTTCATAAACTAGGATTTACTCTCAGAATTTCAGATTGTTTGTAAAAGAAAGGTTACTTCAGTCAAAAATCAGGAAACTTGCCTTCAAATACTGACTTTAGGGGTTTTACTTGGAAAATATTTTTACTTTATAGTAAATCATTTTGTGATATAATATGTATTTCTAACTTAAATCATGGTGTCCTTTTCTTATAGGTGAAAAAAAGTAGATTTTAGTAAATTCTTTAATTCAGGCTTTTTTGTATACTATCTTATGGGTTTACTACTGCTTACACCTATTCTTACTCATTTCTAAGAGGAAGCCTTGTGGTTGAGTATTATAAGCACTTTACAGGTGGAAACTGGACTATAGACCAATATGGATTAAACACTTAGTGGAATGGGGACTTTAGGTCCCCATTCATCTGGACTTTTAGGTAGAAAGGATGCAGTATCCTGCAAGTATCTGATCTTTAATCTCATGCGATTTCCAGCACACATACGCTTTTTTACATCTGTTGTTTAAATATAGTAGGTGTTTCTGGAAAGTTTGACTTAAGGGAATAAACTTGCCTATTTTTAACACTCTTAATTTAATATTTAATCTTTGTTCATTTGGAGATGATGGAGACAATAGCAAAAAACTTCTAAACAAGACTGAGTTTATATTCAGATTAATCCATTTTCATCTGTTTTTTAGCATTAAAGAATTTCCCCAAATCACACATAATACATAATACAATACATCAAAATACCCTTAGAGACCTCATCCGAGTCCTCAGGTTCCAGAAGGGGCATGAGACTCAGTGGTCAAGACTGCCAGATTTTGTTCTTTGTAGACCTCAAATCGTTTTTTTTATTAAGGTAGTGGAATAGAACACCTCTTGAGTTTCCCATCCTCTCCCACTATTAAATGTTTTAGAATTCAGCATGAACTAAGCTTAGCTTAATACTAAGTTGAAACTCTTTCAACTGTTTTTTGTTTTGTTTTGTTTTTGTTTTTTTTTTTTAGGAAAGCATTCTGGAGGAGTGGACTTTTAGGGATAAACTAGCCCTTGTTGTAAAACTAGGCAGTCTTTGAGCTAAAAGGAAATAAGTTTTGAGCTGATAGGAAATAATCACTGAAGGATCACCTTTGCCCTAACATAGTTTTTAAATTTTTTTTTAAATTTATTTATTTATGATAGTCACAGAGAGAGAGAGAGAGAGAGGCAGAGACACAGGCAGAGGGGGAAGCAGGCTCCATGCACCGGGAGCCCGATATGGGATTCGATCCCAGGTCTCCAGGATCGCGCCCTGAGCCAAAGGCAGGCGCCAAACCGCTGCGCCACCCAGGGATCCCCTAACATAGTTTTTATATGATGAAGAACGTGGGGGAAGAATGAGAAGGTCTCTCCACTACTTCTGGTGTGTTGTCCTATGGATATGACCTTGCTGGACCTATGCGTTAGGTGTTCTAGAAGAATAGTGGCATGACCTGGAGGGTAGGGCTTGATTTCTTGGTTTGGTTGGGAAGAGAAAACTTTTCCTTGACTCTTTCAAAGTCCCTGGCTGGGTCTGAAAATTAAACTGACAGACAGATAAACAGAGAAAAGCATGCACATTTATTTCATATAAGTTTAATGTGACACATGAGCCTTCATAAGGGAATGAAAACCCAAAGAAATGGTTAAGACAGTGTTTTTATACTAGGTTTGATGAAGAGTGGAAAGTTGTAGAAAAACATAGGACACAAAGGCTATGAGCTTAGGGTAGTAAACTGGTGGAAACTTAGCAAGACCTGAGTGTTGGGTTTCTTGGTATCCCTCTATCTTCAGAGGTAAGGATACTCCTTTCCTCGGATACAGGGAAGACAGCTCTGACACGAGAGTCTAATGGCCTGGTTCAGGGGGGAAGGGAGTCAGAGAAAGGACTCTCTGACTTTCTGTACCTGCTGTTTCTCTTTAGGTTAAAATAATTATTCTGTCAAAGTGGCAAATTTGGGGGCAACATACCCTGATTCCCTTCACTTTCAGATTTCGCTTCCTATTAGCTAAGGGGGTGTGCTCCAAGGGTAATTTGAGTGATTATTGTATTCTTCGTTGGTCCTTCTCAACAAGAGGTTTTTAGCTCTTCCCATTTCCCTTGGGAATGTAAACTAGCTGTAGGTTAAGAGGGACAGACCTTCCTTTCTTCTAACAGTAAAGCACAGAGGTTCATGTTTCCATGATTCATACAGGTATGGTACAGGCTTAAAGACAAGTATAATTAAATTACGTAAATTCTGAAAACAAAATCACAAGTTAAAAGCTCATAATAGAAGTGATGATCAATTGCTTTACCAATTAATTTCTTGTACTATTAAAACTTCAGCTTTTTGTTCGTTTAGTTAGTGAGCTGTCTTCTTGCATTATAATGGAATTCGACTTATGAAAATTCAGGTTAAAGGCAGATTTTCATGAATCCACCTACACATAAAGCAAAATCATCCTCTTTTTGTTCAAAGCCAAGGTTGATTGTCACTTGGAAATAGTAGAGACTTTGATATATGCTCTTGGCATAAATACCTGAATTTGATGTGCCAGAAAATTGTGTTATTCTTAAATTTAAAATATCTCTTCAGCAAATAAGTATAGTTTAGTATGTTGGTAGGATTTTTTTTTAATTTTTTTAATTTTTTTTTATTTTTATAGATTCAGGTTTTCTTTCCATCTGGGTTAAGTGATGGGTATTCTCCTTGAATAGACCAGACTGAAAGTTTCTAAGCCCAGAATTATGGATAGCAGTAGGGCTCTGGAAATAAGTATACTCAGGTCATGCAAATATATGTAAACTAAGGAAGTATAGTCTATAGGTAGAAAACTTTGGGAAATGGGGAGTCAATAACATGAAGATTTTCTTTTCCTGTCTTTAAACAGCCTTCAGGTTTAGAAGCATATTTAAAAAAATAGTGTTTTAACTATGAAAACCCCTTTGTCAAGACTTATGTCTTGACAAAAGCATGTGGGTCTGCTTGCTACTTTGCATAAGAGATGGATGGTAGTGATGGGGGTGGAGAGAAAAGATTCAAGTGTATTTCAGCTGCTTTGCAGGATAAGGCACAGCAAAGAAAATAGCCATGCTGTGTGTCTCAAAGGGCCCTTGTGTGGGTATTTCAGCTTGAAAGAGGATTAGCATTGGAAGTCTGTGATCATGTCAAACATTTGTAATTGAAGGTGGCTGTTGAAAATAATTCTTAACATAACTGGATTCTAGCAGTCTTGTTGATGATGAGGTAAGTGGAGTGAATAGGAAATGATCTGTTTGTCATCGCTTGAGCCACAAAGCCAAGAAACCTAGTCTCTGGGAATGGAGACTTAAAAAAGCAATAACATTGGGAAATGTTTGATATTTCAAATCAAAGAGGCTTTTGGTGAAAAGTGCAGAAGAAATATATACATGGGAATCTGTACCAGTGAATTTTTGCTTTTAACATTGTCTCTTGCCACAGTTAAAATCAAACTTTTTGATTACTTTAGTAGTCACAGATCATACAATGACTTTTGCCAAATTGTAAGTCTAGATAACATGAGTGCCTGCCTCATGTAAACAGTTTTATTCTGTGAGCTTGTTGTCCTGTTGTGTATATTTCTGTCCTTTGAAATCAAGTTTAAGAACTTCCTGGGGAGGCATAGGGAGAGTTCATGGACAATCAGTAGCTTTTTCTAGTAGATGAACATGACTTTTACTTCTGTGGGTAAATTATAAATATTACACTACATGAATTCATCTGGACTTTTAGGTAGAAAGGATGCAGTATGATTGGCTGCCAAAGAACATCTATTGCACTTGTACACTTAATGCTGCTAATGAGTGAACACTTCCACAAGGCAGTCCATGCAGCTTTTGGAAAATGACAGAGTGAACCGGAAATGTTTTCCTTAGAGGATTTTATTTGCTCATCCAAGGCGATAGAGAAACATTAAATGATTTGTGGTGGATTTTATTTTCTTAAAGCACCTTCTATAACTTGAAATTCAATCAGTTATTGTGCTAAGGGATGGGTGCACTGACCTTGTCAAACGAGTGAGCAAGGATTTCATTTGACTTTGGTTTGTTAGTTCACAATACTCATGTATATCTGGGTCTCTAACCTTGGCTTTTCATAACTCTGTAATCCTAGGCCGTCACTTGTGTTTCTCTTTTTTCTTTGTATTTGTTCATTTGAAAAGCCTTTCAAAAGGAATTGCAGCCTGCATGTGATTATAGCTATCAATAGCACTTAAACTAACTGCTGAGATGAAACTTTTCTTTTTGGATCCCGCTAATTTCAGTTATCAATAGAAAAAGAATTTTTTCCCCATTAAAATGCCCAACTTTACTAATTGGTAGCTGCTTCTTGGGTTGAGCCTAAATTCCTTAGGGACAGCATTTGATAGAATAATTTTTGACATTTTAATTTGATAAGAAACAATTCAGAAAAATGACTTAGACATGTGCCTGAAGTGAAGTCTTCTCTTGCTAGGGTTGTGATATTCGGTGCCGGGAATGCCTTTGAACGTCTGTAGCACTTTGTAAACCCTGTGATCCATTTAATATGATAGCTCAAGCTTCTTGGCAGGTGTTTTCATAGGAGCTTCACCTAAATTATTCTTACACAGTTGAAAGACTCCCCCTCCCCCCCATAGATATTACGACTTGGGGGCTGATGCCATAAATTCTTACCTTTGTGATAAAAATGCTTTCCATAAGAACAATAAATTTAGGTATAAAATGTATAATTTTATGCCTCTTTATTCTTTAATTATATTATATTCTACCTCTTTCTAACTCAGAAGTATTATTTACTCTAAAATTTTGCTCCTGGAATTTGAAAATGTTGGAACAAACTAGTTTCATATACAAATGATCTGTTGTATATCTTTGTATAATGGAAGATTTACATTTTTAAATGATGAAGTTAAAGCTTGAAGAAAATATAAAGTGTACACACACACACATAAGCAGGCATGTTCATATTTCTTAAAAATTATCTTAGAAACCTGCATTTCTCCAAGTATATTGGGGAATCGTCAGAGGGCCAAATTGGAACTGAAATGGGCGTTTGAAAAATACTTGTTGACAGAAGCCTAGCTTCTTTCTTTTTTTTTTTTTTTTTTAGAAGCCTAGTTTCTAAGCCTGAGAAATAGATTGAAAGAAAAGGAAAAATTGACTTTTAGTTTCTTCTTTGTGTGGTGTGTGTGTGTGTGTGTGTGTTTCTAACATATGAGGTTTTATTTTTTAACCACCAGATAAGGTTAGAAACGGATACTCTGAAACTTGCTCATGATGATAGTGATTTATTCCAGGTGAGGAAAATGCATTCATTTTACTACCAGTATATCCATCCCCCTGAGAGTGGGGGTGGGTAGACTGTTTAGCAAAGCAGACTTCTTCGGGTCGCTTGGTTACATTCTGTTACTTCTTTACAAGCCATTATTAGTTTGTATACTACATATTTTTTAGTGAAAAAAAAAAAACTATTTTAATGGATTTGCCAGTCATGTACGCGTATTTGTTTATTCACTTGCTGTCTTTCTCTCTCTGTCCGAAAACATTTACTGTCTTACTTCCCTTGCCTTCCCTCCCTCCCTTTCTCTCCTCTTTCTTTCTTTTCCCTCCCATTTAAATATAGGGGAAAAGTTAACATCTTCCATATCACTGTGTAAAAATGCTTCTATCATTTGTTTCATAAAGACTTATGAGTTAAATCATTCTATATCTATTTTTAGTAAAGTTACTTATTACCCTTAGCAATCTAGTGTTTATAATTGCACATAAAGAAGAAACACCACTATTCCAATTTCCCTCTAAGGATTAAAAAGTCATAGTTACATTAACATACATATACTTGGGTTTGTATTCTAACGTTTTTGTTTTTATAACTTTCAAATGAAGATGATGTTGCAATATGACTCCAAGTATGTGATGTGCTGCATTAACATTACTTTAGAGATTGTAGTTCGACTTACAGTCATCCTAAGTTTGAGTTAGAAAACTTGAAATTAACAGAAAAAATTCATTGGGGCCCTTTGATATAAAATATATTTTTAGAACAACATCAAGTCATTTAAAATTTACTTTGGAATAGAGACTTCATACTTAAACAAACTTAGGGGAAATAAAATAATTTTAAAAGTTTTTTCAGCCATTGTGCACAGTTACTGTTGGAGGTGATTGCCAGCATTGGAGAATCAGGAAGTCTGTAGTTTAAATTCCTCAGGATCAGATTATATTGCAGATTTTCTTTACACATGGTGTTAAGTACATATTAAGTGACAGCTATAACTTTCTTTTCCTTTCTTTCCTTTGGGAATCTCAGGAACACAGCTTTGGCTTTCTTCTAATTTGTGTTACTTTTAAATTTATTTTTAATTTTAAAGAGTATGTATATACCTGTAAGTTGCAGCGTGACTAAATATCTGAACAACTCAACCTTAGTACATTGTGTTTTTAAAATAATGTAAATATCTAGTGGCTAGGTTTTAAAAAGTGGGAGCAGGAAATTTTATGAAGGAATATGGGAGATGTCATTACTTATAGGTAAGATTAGACCAGGAGTTTATGTTTATTCATTTGTTAGTTTTAGAGTCCTTTTCTTCCTGCTTATGGTTTACTTAACATCAAGGGTTGTTAAGGTAAAATACATTTGCCAAAAATAAGGCCCAATAATTAAAATTTAAAACGGTCACGGAGACCATCAGAGGTATTAGAAGATTGTAGGGATCCCAAGGAAAAATGGACTGCATATGGATTTATTTTTAAGATTCAGAGAACATTCAGTGATTTTAATAAGCCCTTTCTTTGGTTCTTGAATTTAATTGGAGAGAATGCGTCATTAGCCCACCAACATTGAAGTGCCTAAATTTGTGCTCTTTCTTTCTTGTGGAGTGAAACTTATGACTCTCTTCATGACACTGTAAATTATGAGGTACCTGTATATGGCTTGTCCTAGTTCTGCTTGTATTTCAGTTGAAATATGTGCCAGATCTGGTTCTAGTGCAGAGTGTGTCCATTTCATGTGTCTATTTACCATTTGCAAGATTTTGAGCAATAAATGTTCCTTGACAACAGCATCACACTTTGTTTTTTACCAACCCTCATTTTCACTATACCCCAGACATGAGCACAAATTGATGTTTATCCATGTAAATGAAGAAACAAATCCCTCTATTTCAGTGGGTAAAGCAGAAAAACATGAGATGCTGGGAAGTCTGGAAGCAATTAAGTTAGCAAAGTGTATAGGAAAAAAGACAGCAGACATGGACAATAATCCTATCAAAATAACTTGTTTTATAGAAATGAAAACATTCAGACTAAATGATGAACAAGAAGTTAATTTAGAAAATTCTGCTTTTATTCAATTTATTTAATTTTTAAATTTTTTTTAAGATTTTATTTATTTATTCATGATAGTCACAGAGAGAGAGAGAGAGAGGCAGAGACACAGGCAGAGGGAGAAGCAGGCTCCATGCAGGGAGCCCGACGTGGGATTCGATCCTGGGTCTCCAGGATTGTGCCCTGGGCCAAAGGCAGGCACTAAACCGCTGCGCCACCCAGGGATCCCTCTTACCTTGATCTTTATGTTGGATCTCAAGTGCCATAACATCACAGATATGGTGATACCCTAATTTGGTATAGTTCAGGGGAGAAGTTCCACTGACTCTAGATATTTTGAATTGTAAAAAAATGTGAAAGAATTGGATGAGAAAATGCCTAGAAGTTAAGTTCTTGAGAGCCATACTGTGTTCAGAGGCTGTGGATCACCTGTGAAACTGTATCTTCTGGCATCTCTTCTGGCAGTTCTACAGTGAACAAAGCTTCTTGCTTCACAATCTATGTTAACTTGAATTATATAAAGAACTCTTGTTGCAAACCTAAATGGCTTGATCTTTTAACTGGATCCTTCCTATTGTTAGGGTTTTTCCATAAAATCACGGAATATGTGTCTCAGGGTAATAGTTATAGAAATAATGTTAAGTAAGCTTTTTAATCGTAATGATTTACTTTTTGGATGTGAATAGTCAAGGAATAAACATATAGTATTTGGGTTTCACCTAAGAAACTACTAATCTTACTAATGCTTCTATATGAATTAAACCTATCCTGTTTATTCTTGAAGTATGTTTCATACATTTGAAAGTTATGGTCCCAGACAAGATTAGAACTTTGGTTGCCATCTTTGACTCCTCTTAATTTAAGGTTCAATAGCTTTTCAACAAAGAAAGGGCTGTATGAATGAATTACCCTTAAATCTTCAGTGAAGAAGGCTAATAAAATTGAACAAAAATATCAAGGTAAATCAAATGTATCTTTCAGAGAATGTTCTTTTCTCTATGATCTCTACTATGGTGATACCACTTGTTCCCATTAATTTGTAGACTTTTTTTTTTAAGATTTTATTTATTCATTTGAGAGAGAGCAAGAGTGAGAGAGCACAAGTAGCAGGGAGAGTAGCAGAGGGACAGGGAGAAGCAGGCTCCCAACTGAGCAGGGACCCCGATGTGGAGCTCATCCCAGGATGCTGGATCATGACCTGAGTCCAAGGCAGACACTCAGCTGGCTGTCTACGGTGCCCCGTAGACATATTTCTCATAGCTTTAGGCATGGCTTTAAAAGCCATGAGACTGATCAGTGGTTCTGAAAATACTGGCTGAGAAGTTTATATTCTTTAGTGCTAGCATTCCATCCAGTATTCCCAGTTGATAGGTCAGTCCTATTTGCAGCTGAATTTATTCATTCCATAATATATTAAATTCAGTTAGTTGCAAATTTTCTTTTCCTCCTAAAAATGGTGAATATATTTAGGATGATAGTTGTAATAGACTTTGCTAAAAGGAAACATAACAGAAAATCAGATATGAGTGACATTTACATTTGCATATGCAGATGCGAAAACCACTAAGCATTCACATTTTTCAAGGGTTTGATATTTCTTTTGAATTTTTGAAGCTTTAGAACAGTGGTTCTCAAAGTATAGTCCCAGACTTCCTCAAACTTAAAAACTGTTGTGTTTCAAAAGACTGTTAGAAAAATGACAGGGCAAACCAAAATTTGGGAAAATATATGCAAATCACATGTCTGCTAAAGCCTCGTATGTTTTTTTTAAGTTTATTACTTCATTCTTTTTTTTTTTTAAGATTTTATTTATTTTTTCATGAGAGACACACAGAGAGAGAAGAGAGGCAGAGACACAGGCAGAGGGAGAAGCAGGCTCCATGCAGGGAGCCCGATGTGGGACTCGATCCTGGGACTCAGGATCATGCCCTGGGCAAAGGCAGGCACTAAACTGCTGAGCCACCCAGGGATCCCAAGACGTGTATTTATTATACATAAAGAATACTTAGGACTCAGTAACATGCAAACAAGCCAATTAAAAATGGGCAACAGATTTGAATAGATATTTCACTAAAGAACATTAGGAAAGGCCAACATACATGTTGAATAAATGTTCAGCATCATTAAAGAAATGTAAATTAAACTACAAGTAGAAAGATACTACTTAATAACAGAATAGCTATTGTCAAAAAGATGATAAGTATCATGGAAATGAATATACTGGAGCACTCACTCATTGTACCTAGGCAGTTTCTTTTAAAGTTAAGCATGAATTTATACTTTAGCGTCTCTCCTCCTGGAAATCTATCCAAGAGAAGTGAAATGTGTGTCCAACACAAAGACTTGTGCATGGATATTTGTAGCAGCATTATTCTTAATAACAGAAAACTGAAATGAATTCCCAAGTCCATTGACTGATGAATAGATAAATAAAATGTGGTATATCTAGAACAATGGAATACCGTTCAGCAATAAAAAGGAAACACTGAAGCTACAACATGGAAGATTCTCAAAAACATCATAAGTGAAGAAGCCAGATATAGGAGACTGTATATTTTATGATTGCATTTATAGGAAACATCCAGATGAGGTAAGTATATAGAGAATAGAAGATAGAAAGTGGATACCTGGGGCTGGAGGTAGGAATGAGAACACACTATCTTGGGGATAGAAATCTTCTGAAATTGGAGTTTGGTGATGGTTATATAACATTTACTCAGTCATTGAATTCTACACTTACAGTGGGTGAATTTTATGAAATGTAAATAATTTCATATTATTGAAATGAAACCAAAGAATAAAAAATGTAGTCCCAGGACTAGCAGCATCAGCATCACCAGAGAATTTGTTAGTAATGCAAATTCTTGGCCCCAGTGAAGCAGAAATTCTGGGGGTGGGGCCCAGCTAGCTGTGGTTTAACAGCCTGCAGTGGATTGTGATGCAGGATCAAGTTTGAGAACCATTGTTTGAGAAACAAGGAAGGTCACGTGGAGATGAGGGTAGTTTTGGGTATCAGTTTGTGTACATTCAGTTTACTGTGTTCTGTAACTGCAGGAGAGGTTTGAATTAAGGCCTGTTGTAGTCAAGCTAAAGAAAATTACAGGGCAATGGGAATAAAAATAAACTGGCCTTTCATGTTCTTGCTATGTCCCTATGAGAAGCTTTATGATTGTGATGTTTGTGTACCACATATGTTAGTAAATTCCTGTGTTCTTTTAGGCTTGCTGTTACTTAACAAACATAGCATAAACAGGTTCATTTGCCATAACGACAGTGGAAGTTTAGATCCTTGAAAGGAATTATTTCTCCTAAATATTTACACAGTGTAATATAGCAAAGCCAGAAATGTGCAGTGATCCCCCAAAAAAGTAAAGATCTGACTACAGATAAAGAAGTAAACGGAGCAGTCAGCTGAACTAAAATTCATTCTCCCTCCATCTGTTCAGTGTACCTTTAAAAACCATGATTAGAAAATTGGTTGATCTAGAGTAGTGGTCTTATGCATGGCATGTGTGTTCAGGTTTGTTTTTTCTTCTCCCCAGCCCCTCCTTCCCCAGCATTATCTGGGTGGCCGAAAGAAGTTCTGAAGGTCAAGGCTGCTCCAGGCTCCTAGCTGGTGCATGTGTAAAATGAAGTTCATAGATAGGGTCTCCCTCAATGGAGGCAAGGGGGGCCGGGGCCAGGGCCGGTGATGACTTCTGCCAAGGTATACCTTCACTTCAGAGGAAGTAGGGGTTTGGAGGGTTAGGAACAAAATATGAGAAGGGAAAAAAGGAGGAATGGGTAACATAGTATGAAAACCCATCAGTGTGTGTCATTTGTTAGCAGAGTTCACTGAGATTGTTAGTGGTAATATTTAGAAGAGTATTAGGGAATGTAATATAAAACAGTGATGTTTCCAAAATTTTATTCTGTGGGTAAAAAGAACCGGGCTAGTACTTGCTGGCAAAGTAGGTCTCAGCCTTTGTCTTGCTCTTTAATTATTGTTGTTATTATTTTGCTTTTCATTGTCTCATTTCCTTTGCTTCTGTCCTTTTTTGTAATTATTCTTTCTTAAAACTTGTAATAATTAGTATGACGTTAGCAAAATATTAGAATATTACATCCTCTAAACTGGTAATTCCAAAAATAAATAAACAAACAAACAAACAGGTAATTCCAAGTTGTTACTGGTTGGGTAATAAAGGAATCACGTATTTTGTGGTAAGTTTCATTCGACAAAGTCTATGCCGTAACAATCTGCACTCCTCTATTTACAAGTGGATAAACTTGCATAGATGTATATAAGCTAGAAAAGACGAAAAGATGAGTTAATGAGGCAAACTTTTCCCTTCATAAAAAAATTCAACACAATTCTCTATGCAACCCTCAAATTTATATCTGAATAGAATTGCACTTGAAAAAGAATAAACAAATACAAATAATTTGTTATATGAATAACCACAAATTGAGTAAAAAATGGGCAGTTTTGGAGTTACATGTAAAAATCAGGAGAAGCATACCTTTTGGGGGGGGTGCACATTGGCAGGTAATTCAACATAATGTTCTTTAAATCAGTACATTTCAAATTATTGACCAAAGGACATTTTCACTGTAAAATCAGGTCAGTCTTTATACCCTGCCTTCTTAGTTTTTTGTGTCTTGTCAGTAATGAACATGGAATGTTTACAGTACTGTAGCTCGTGTTCTTTTTGCCTAGGATTTTCTTGTCTTGGAGTCAGGGCTTAGTCTGGCACCACGTAGGCTCTAGGCCTTGTGGTTGCTCTTATGGCAGTTTTTTCTTGAAAACTCCTGTGGTGGTATCATGCAGTGCTTGTAACAACTCCTTATTGGTCTCAAACATAGTTGGGGAAAGAAAAGAGATAAAGGAAGGATTTTTAAAAAGGAAAGCAGAAGAAGGTGAAAGGAAGAGAAAGAGAATAAAAGGGATGCTTACTGTAGAGAGTAGCAGAGATGATCATTTCTGTGGGTGCCATTCTTGGTCAGAAATAGCTTCTACCTCAGTGGAGAGACCCAGCCTCCAGATGGGAGACAAGCTCTCCGTCCTCTTTGTCTTTCAGTTTGTTGACTTGCTTTCCCCTATAACGGCATTTGAAGATACCAGTGATTTTTGTCATCTCTGTCATTGAATGGCTCACTTGCCAGCAGTGACAGTGATTTCAGTGTCATGTTTTGCCACACTGTGTTCCGCTGTAGAGGCTTGGCATCACTGTGCACAGAAAACTCTGATGCTAAAGAGCAGAATCAGATTCTCATACCCAATGCTATTGCTATATTTATAGCATGGAAGGATAGGTCGCTGGTGCTCTGAGGAACCCTAAACTCCAAATTAAAGTTCTGTTGCATAGTTGCTAATTCAGGTTTTCCTGTTTTGGGTTTCTTTTGTGGCTGGAAAGTGTTCTTTTCATCTGATGTGGTATGGGGCACTGAAGGAAAGGTAACTGAGGGAATTCTGTATTGTTGAAATCCTTCTCTGTGGGTAAGATATGATAGGATGTCCATCTGCGAGTACATACACCTTTGGTAGACATTTTAAGTTCTCCCAGGCTTATTTTGGGTCCTCCGTGTGATTACTGTACCACTGCTAAGCTTATTCTCTTTGAACAATGCTCATCATTTGAAAGAAAACTTAGAACTATTGTTTGATTTTTTTTTTTTTAAACTGGCCATTGAATTCTTTCTAACTGGTCTTCCACCAGATGGTGCTAGTGTTACATATCTAAAGGTAACTTCTTTGGTACCTTGGAAATCTTGAGCTTGTGTGTGTTTTCTCTCTTTTTCCCCTTCACCAGATTTTGTTTTTAGTGTTTTTCCACACACACACTACTTTCCTGGCACGCTACCGTGTCGCCCCACATCTTGTATGTTGTGGGTAGTGAATTGATTATGCCTTGGCAATCATGAAGGATATCTTGGGAGGTGGGTTCAGAGCCCAAGGACTGGGTAAACCTTAAGGATACATACTGATATACTGTGTGATTTCTTGTAAAACTTCTCATCATACATTTGTTTTTTATCTAGCCTATGTGTACAAATTGAGAACTGATTCTTTACTTTCCTGCTTGGCCGCCTTTCTTTTGTTATAGGAATATCATAAAATGTTATTGTTTGAGATCTGGAAGCCACGTGCAGAAGTTATTCCTAAAAAATGATTTACCCAGATTAAGTTCAAAATAACTTTAATAACTGTACAAGAAAGTTTAGTAGAATAAAAGAAAATGTGGGGCATTATGTGATACAAGATCTCCTGGCCAATTAGCAATTGTTTTTTTAAACTTAATTTTAAACTTTTTCTGTTGACAAATATTATGTGGCTATTGCAGAAAAATTTAAAGCAATGAGAATGCAATTAAAGGAATAGCTCATTTAAATACTATTAACATGATGTTGCATAAATCTTCCCTTTTCTTATTTTCATATAGGTCTATATTTTAAAATATCAGAGTTGGTCTCATAGACATAAATCCAGTTTTTTTCACTTAATATTTTACAAATAATTTTTAGTGACAGTATAGTTTTTCATTTAATGAACTCTCCAATGATAGATGGTTTTGTTTTGTTTCTTTCAGTAAAGCATGAATAGCTCTTTTTCATTTTTTTCTGTATTTTTAAATTTCTTTTGTATGAATTTTTAAAAATGTAATAGCTGACTCAAAAAAGAATGCATAGTTTTGTAACTTGATCTGCATTTTCAAGATACCATCCAAAAGCGTTCTACAGTTTTAAACGTCTTTAGCAGCATATGATTTTGCTTGTTTCCTTGCTTCCCTATCATCACCAGGTCACCCTGGTTTTTAAAGCGGCTAATACTGCTCGTTTGAGACTCCCTGAAATGACAATTCATCACTAAATACAGGAACTTAAAATTGCTTTGATATTTTCTTAGAAATAAGCTTTATCCTTTAAACACTGAATCCTAGAGCCCCTTTTCTTCACAATGGTTTGGTTTGGGCTTTGTCTCCTGTTCCTCAAGTATAGCAGTCATGCTTTCGTATTTCAGAATGGGTTATCTCGTGTGCAGAGCACAGAACCAAGGTCTGTGTTGGCTAGCTGTTTTTGCACTTAGTATTACTTGTTGGGGAATTTAGCTCAAGCCATTTATTCTCTCTTTGTATGAATGTTTCTCAGTCTGAAAATTTGGGAGAATGGTTTTTAGACAAATTATTTTTAAAAGCTTTAGTGAAATAAGCTGTGCATTTAATGTAGTAGCTACTTAGTGCATATTTTTTGATGGGCAGAAGGAAGAAAAAGCTGTTAGGTAATAGTAAGGTTTGAGGAATTTTAATGTACTTTTGAAAAGAATTAAGAACACGTCAGTTTTTACTAATTCAATATATCCTGACTGATTTTGATATCTTAATAAATAACTACATTTTCATTTAAATAGGTTATCTTTGATTTAAATTTCTTCCTATTAATATAAGGAAGCATGTGATTTATTTTAAAATAAGAGAAAACAACAAAGCTTTTTTTGTATTTGGGAAATGGGAAGAAGGGAGGAGACATGTAACCTTGTAGATGAATGTGAAAACTATTAGCCTAATAACTGAAAAAAAACAAACGGCTAGTTTTCCTGTCTCATGAAAAGAATCCTCACCCCACCCCACCTCAATTTGGTAAAAGAAATTGCCATTCTCTTTATTGTCAGAAAAAATAGTCACTATAAGAAAACTACTTGCAAACTGGGTTTTAGAAAGATTTATCAACATATAATCTGGGCAGATGACATGTACAAATTCTGTAATTCAACCATATCTTTTCAAAAATAAATTATATTGATAAGTGATCAGATTGATGTAATATCATTGAATTTTGCTTGAGATACAACAATTTAGCATTTTTAACGTAGAGTTTTTATTAAGATTTTTAAGAATGAATTTAAAAGTATATGCATTCTTATTATGGGCATTTCACTTGCTTTTTAGTTTTGAGTGTGTGATTTGTATTTTTTTTTTTTAATAAAGAAGACCCTAAAATCATGCTGAATTTGATTGTTTTTAAAAATACCTATTTAGTAATGGACCATTAGCACATTAAAATATATATCTGGGAAAATGTAAGTCCACTGGTAGCTTCTAAAATGTACCTACTTTTTTTTTAAACACTTGAGATACTATATATATATATTTAAGTATTTGTATGCACTGGCAACTTGAAGGGGCTTCAGAGCACTGTAATAATGTTGAACTTTCAGTTCATTTACAGCTGTGTCAGTTAAATTTCCCCCAAATAATAAATTCTGCTCAGTCTTGTCTGCTTTATGGCAAAATAAATAAAGTAATCAAATTCTAAGATTATGAGCCCAGTTTTTTTACACCTGGGAAAAATTTGTTTTATGGAATATGGTATTTATTAAATCATGAGCTGTCTGAGTTTTATGTAGAGTTCATTTTTGCTTTTCTCAAAACATATTAGAGATGAGAATACTTTTTCATAGTTTATTGGGAAATTTGTAATAAACAGAAAGTGGCATATAAAATTTAGCATACTTTCTGAGTAATCTATCCTTGACATCCAAATGGGAACGAACAAAATGGGGGTGGGTCACTATAAATACTTTTGTTCTTCGAAACTTCTGGAAAAAATCGTCACCACTCGCAGCTTGATTTGTTACATTTAAATCTTGCCACATACACTTCTTAGGTCCTTATATGTTGTGTATTGAAGAAATCAGTGTTGAGATTTTTCTGTTCATTTCGATTATTGGAGCATTCTGTTCTACTAGCATTAGTACTGACCTATTTATTGGACTCATGCTATGTAATAACTAAAGCATATGAAATTTACTACATTTTGTATTGATTTAATATTAACGTTAATCTAAAATCTTTCAGTGCAGTGTGTCACATCTGTTTTGTATTCCTCTGTTTAAAAGAAGTGGCAGTGTGGTATTTGGAGGAATATTTATTATCTGAGTGTTTTTCTTTGCAACAGTTTTCTCCCAGTCTATTGAGAATTACAACTTCCAAAAGACAGTGAATCACCCAGCAAATTCTCAGGTACCAAACTGTTAAAACCCATAGTTAATTGGAATTTTTATTTACCACTTCATTTCCCTTTACTTAATAGTGGCAATTTTGGAGCCTTTGTGGTAAAAATTTTCTTAGGTATTCTTTTCCCTTAATAGTAGGTCCAGCCTGCACTTCATGGATACTCCAGTTTTTTTAGAAAAAAACTTTGTTAGACTGAGTATTGAGTTGTGTTTGAAACCAAATTTTCTACGACCAGTGACTGAGTATTCTTATCCTGTGATGGTGCTTCCTAACTTTTTGAGGGGTTATGGGTTTCTTTAAGTAATCACTGAAAACTGTAATTCCTTTTACTAGAAAAAAAGTGCATAAACACAAGTGTTTTTTATGCAATTTTAATTAATC
Source organism: Nyctereutes procyonoides (assembly GCF_905146905.1). NCBI lineage: Eukaryota > Metazoa > Chordata > Mammalia > Carnivora > Canidae > Nyctereutes > Nyctereutes procyonoides. The sequence goes on along the minus strand of NW_026575049.1, from coordinate 48,765,998 downwards.
CTGTTTCTCTCTATCCAAAAGACCAAGGCCCCCAGGTTAGAAAGTACCACTATTAATGGAACTGAAAAATCCCTTCTAGAGTATTGGTTTTAACATTCTATTATGCCACATTAAGAGTTTTCATCACTTCAAGCTTTCTTTGACATTACATTTTCTCCTTGATCATTATGTAGTAGAAGATAAGCAGAATCTAAATCTTATTTTAGAGAAAAAGCACAATTACCTTTTAATCTTAAAGACTGTCTCTGAAATTATAGAATATATTTGACCTTATACATGCTTTATATTCTACCTTAGACACATAAGAAAGAAAGAAAATGTTTCTTGCTTAAAAATATGTTATTACACTTACTGTTTAGCACAAAAATATGGGTTTTCATTTTAATGAGAGGTTGTGAAGCTATTCAGAAGTTACTTGTGCTGGTTACAAGTTCAGACTTAGGTTTCAAGCAGATTAAGATTCAAATCTAGCTCAATAGCTTACCAGCCAAATGACCTTGGGCAATTACTTCTCTGTTAAAAAAAAAATCACCATGAAAAGATTAAATGAGATATTGTCTATAAAGTAGTTTGTTTAGTACTTTGCGTGTAATATGTACTCAGTTACCTCTTTCTGTATCATGATGATAGTTTTGATGAGGATAACAATTTCAGAGTGTTCATCTTCCTATTATGAAATTCAGGACAGGAGACTTGGTTGCAAAGAAAAAATAATCTTTATATTCACCCAAATAATCTTCTCAGTTCTTGGTGGTTTATAATTGTCAAAGTTCAATCAAGAGTTCTTCAAAGACAGGGGTAGCATACTTTTTCATGGTTTTCTTATTCGTGTTCAGCTGTTACAATGCGGCAATATGTTAAAAGTTATCCACTAAATTTGTCTCACAATTGAAGTAAATATTGAGGAACAGAGAAAGGAAGATGTTTCTGAGAGTGGATTAAAAATCAGGTACAGGGGCAGTGGTTTAGCACCGCCTTCAGCCTAGGGTGTGATCCTGGAGACCTGGGATCTAGTCCCACGTAGGACTCCCTGTAGGGAGCCTGCTTCTCCCTCTGCCTGTGTCTCTGCTCCCCACCCTGTCTTAAATAAATAAATAAAAAGAAAGAAAGAAAGAAAGAAAGAAAGAAAGAAAGAAAGAAAGAAAGAAAGAAAGAAAGAAAGAAGAGAGAAAAGAAAAAAGAAAAATCAAGTACAAACATGTTTCTGCTTTTGAATCTTGACACCTAGATGGTCTTGTGGTAGAGCCACAGGTATCATGAATACTTCGGGTAGATGATGTTTCTTTGCATATTATGTTATTAAGAATACCTCTAACTTAAAAATGTTGAATAAACTGAAAAATAGTGATGTCAAGTACCGTGTACATGTCCGCTATAAAAGACTGTTCTTATTGTGGTTTATAAAATATTCGGAGCCAAAGAAGAGAAGGATGTGTGTGATGCTTTGACTAAATAAATGGCTTAACACCTGCCTGAAATGAAAGCCTTCAAGTTTATTAAAAGGATTATTTCAGACCCTCCTGAAAAGAAGTGGAATAATATCCTGTCTGATCCCTTTCCTATCCACATTGTGGTTGTTCATTATAATTGAGCAATAATCACAGGAGTGTTTATGGCAGTGGTTTCTGTATATATCCATACATGTGCACATATCCACACATATGCACATGCTCTCCACGATGCTTTAGAATGATTGAGTTGGTAGTCATAAGTATTAGTCAACAATAGATTATAAACACGAGAATCTCAGTATATTCTGGAAATTCAAAGTTGGTATTAGAGGAGAGTATCCATTTGTTCATCTATAAACTGTGTCATTACTACTGATAGAATTCATTATGGATTGAAACCTGTGTATTCTGTGAAGAACACAAACCTTACTTGATCACTTTATTTCTGAAAAATTAAATGTTATAGGTACCGTTGAAATATAAAGAGAGCACTTTACCCTGCAGTTTTTTTTTTTTTTTTTCCATAATACCTAGTCTTGGGATTCCTGGGTGGCTCAGTGGTTTAGAGCCTGCCTTTGGCCCAGGGCATGATCCTGGAGTCCTGGGATCGAGTCCCATGTCGGGCTCCCTGCATGGAGCCTGCTTCTCCCTCTGCCTGTGTCTCTGCCTCTCTCTCTCTGTGTCTCTTGTGAATAAATAAATAAAATCTTTAAAAAAAAAAAAAACTAGTCTTATTCATTAATTTTCTTTGACCAAGCAAAAAGTTTGGAAAATGATATTTCCCCCTTTTCTTTCTTCTCAGTATTGTCAGTGAAGCAGGGGCATCAATCTACAGTGTCAGCCCTGAAGCTAACAAGGAGATGCCAGGGCTGGACCCTAATTTGAGAAGTGCAGGTAAGAAACAATGCTGTCACAAAAGCATGTGGGTTTGTTATTTTGAGGGACTTCTCTTTTTAGCAAGCAAAATAATTAAATGTCCAAATTTAATTTTCGTAAATATTTAGGAAATATATACATAAAAATTAGCACGTTAGAATGAAAAGTATTGGAGTAATAATTAGAACTGTGGAAGAGGAAGAATATTGTTTTTTAAAGAGTATAGTAAAAAATTAGTCCAAAACAACCTTAGTAAAATTAAATGCTTTAATAAAACTAATAAAGTACTCCAAATCTCTTATTATTATACAAAATATTTTTTATTACAGCTTTTTATGAACAAAAATTAGCATTTCGGGCAGCCCGGGTGGCTCATCAGTTGAGCGCTGCCTTCGGCCCAGGGCCTGATCCTGGAGACCCGGGATCAAGTTCCACATTGGGCTCCCTGCATGGAGCCTGCTTCTCCCTCTGCCTGTGTCTCTGCCTCTCTCTCTCTCTCTCTCTCTCTCTCTCTCTCTCTCTCTCTCTCTCATGAATAAATAAATAAAATATTTTTTAAAAAAAATTAGTATATTAACATAAATATAGTACAAATATATAAACATGCACGGTTTATTGCTAAATATTTATCAAATGACCAGTTTTTCTTGTCTTGCTTATAGGGGCAGTCATTAACGTTTAAAACAGACTGCTTTGATTTTAGTTGTATTAAGTTGCTTTGGTTTCTGTTTTGTGGAATAGTTAAAATCTTGTGTGTGAAGAAATTGAGATATTTTGATACGTCTAGTGAAAGCAATTTGTGTTATAAGCAAAATATTAAATCTGGTCAGAGCACTTCTACATGTAATAGATATTTAGACTACTTTGTTAGAAAGAGACTTTTTATTTAAAATTTTTCCTTACCTATTCTCATCAAGTTTCATTGGCTACTCTTGAAATCTATACTTGAGAAGATACATATTTGAAAATTTTTGCGTTTGCCTGAGGCTAGAAACCTATTTCTTACATCCAAAAGAGCTTGTAGTTTCCTTTCACTTGTTTGTTCCATGATACCATTACCTGTCTAAAATGATCAGCTTCTCAAACTCAGATCCCAGCTCAAAATCTTGGTCCTCCTGTGAAGCTTTTCCCTGTCACAGCAGCTCAATGTGGTCTCTGCCTCCTTGCCATGTGCTCTTTTGATACCTACCTTGTAATAACAATAACATTAATAATAGTAGTAGGAGGAGATATAGTAATCATAGTGGGAGCTGCTAATACTAATCTTTTTAAGCACCTAATATGTGTGAAACATTATGGTTAATGTGTTACCAGGTTTATTTTGTTTTATTTTCATAAACCGAATCTTAAAGAAGCCACATAACCACATTATAATTATATAATGCACATAAGTGCATATATAATACTTGTGTACTTCTATAATAGGATATTTTATTAAAAAAATAAAATTCAAGGGTTCCTGGGTGGCTCAGTCACTTAAGTATCCAGCTCTTGATTTTTGTCTCAGGTCATGCTCTCAGGGTTCTGAGATTGATCCCCACATTGAGTCCACGTTGAGTGTGGAGCCTGCTTAAGATTCTCTCTTTATATCCCTCTGCCCTTCCCCCCCACCTCCACTCATACATGTGTGCTCTCTCTCAAAACATAAAATAAATCAGAACCTTTTAAGTTGGCACTGAAAGGTAATCTTCCAAAAAAACATTTGAAAGAAATATTGCTTAGAGAGTGGCAATCTCTCAGACCTTCCACTGTTAAGGGGGCTCTTGTTTCCTCTTCACCACTGGCCTCTGTGGATACATAACTGCCAATAGAGTTATAGAGCAAGATTACAACATTCTAACAAGACTCTGAAACTAGGAAATAATAAAAAAGAGGAATCATTATATGGTCCGAATTACTTAGATTCTCAATTCTGGCTGTGTCTTCAATTTGGGATTCACTGCGATATATCTTCCTTCTGTGTCTTAGCTTGCTTTCACACGGCAATAACTGATTGTGTTTGATCCATATCAACTCAAAACATCCACCTAGACATTTTGAGCCTTCAAGAACTGGTCCTGGAGGCAAATTTGAAAGAAGCTCAGTCTCCACTCTTGGTTTTCTAGGGTCCACTTCTTTGTCAATTCCTCATTTCTGATTGGAAGTCCTTCTCTTTCCTAGTGATTGATACCAGGGATGACATTTGAGACCTATCCTACTGATGAGTGTGGGTTTTCCTTTTCAGCCCTCCACAAGTGTATCAGAATATAACAGAACCTTAATGTTCATACAGTGTTAACATATGTAAGAAGGTGACCTTCATATTACTGTATCTTCTTGACCAGTTTGTCAACTTACTGAGAGAGATTATCTTTATATTTGCTTATAGTTCTCCCATAATAAATTCATTATACATGAGAGGCATTTAAATTGGATAGACAAAATGGTAGATAGGTGATATTAAAATGTTTATTATGGATTTCTGACTTAAAATAGAAGATTGAGTACACCTGTTATTCCTTTACTCCCTTCTGAACTCCCAGTAAAGTGACAGTAACATGATAGAAGGAAGGCACAAACATTCTAGGACAAGAATAGGAGAGGAAAGATCAGCAACAGTCATTTTGAAGCAGGAAAGCAGATGGCTGAATAATAAATGATTTAGCCAACTTGAGAAAATTGAATACTAAGACAACATAGAAAACCAGAACTAATCTGAAATGATCATGGAACCCTTATAGGTTCAGGAAATGCACCAGATTACTTATAGAAGTATCTTGGGAGGGTTGCAGGTAGGTCTAAAGTAAGAAGATTGATTGAAAGTTCTGTGTAGAAAGCAGTTAGACCAAGTTAAACATAGAATACCACGTAACCCAGCAATTGTCCTCCTAGGTATATGCTCAAAAGAGTTGAAAACAAGGATTCATAGCACCATTCACATAGCCAAAAGCTGGAAACAACCCAAATGACCATCAGTGGATAAATGGCCAAACAAAATGTGGTACATCCAAAATGGTATATTATTTTTAGTCATAGCAAAGAATGAAGTATGACATATGCCATAACATGGGTGAACCTTGAAAACATGCTAAGTGAAAGAAGCCAGACACAAAAGGCCACATATTGTATGGTTATATTTCTATGAAATGTCTAGAATAGGGTAGCCTGTAGGAGCAGAAAGCTGATTAGTCATCACCAAGGACTGGGAAGAGGGGAAAATGAAGAAGGACTGCTTAATGGGTACAGAGTTTTCTTTTGGGGCACTGAAACTGTTTTGGAACTGATAGAGGTGGTAGACTGTACAACAGTATAAGTATCCTAAATGCCACTGAATTGTACACTTTGAAATAGTTAATTTTATGTGAATTTCACATTAATTAAAAAAAAACAAACAGATTTCCCATTCCACGCAGTTAAGTGACTGTCCTTCTTGCACCTTTGCAGAATACTGGAGATTTTTTTCTCTGCTGAGGGTTAAACAGAAAGTCTCTTTCCTGGAGGACACAGGTTGTACATGATAGTGGAGATACCTACTGAAAAAAGAGGGATTAGATGACTATTTATATGCTGATGTAGAGGTCCTGGAGAGGACTAAATCTTCCATGCAGGAGATAGGGGAATTCTGACCTACTCAGGAGAAAATACCTAAAAAAACTAAGATCAGAGGTCCACAAGAAATGTACCAAATCTCCATGTTATGAAGCCCACAATTGATAAACTTCACATATTTAAGCAAAGCACTTAGAGTCAGTAGACAGCCAAGGGTCACCTAGCATGTAAAGAAACTTACACTATTAAAGACAGATGGGGGGTAGTATGGAAGCCACTTGGAGGAAATGAAGACTATATAAAAGGAAGAAAAACTTTTACATCCTTAGAGAAATGAAAGATATTTCACTCATTTAAATGAAGTTGACGTAAAGTACAGTTCACCTTTTTTAGATGAGTTTTTAAATTCATCTGTGAATTTCAGTAAGCTTAAATCAGTCAGGTAACCACAACCACTAACACTATAATCAAGATAAAGATTATTTTTATTAGGTCAATGGTTTTGTCCACATTTTTTCAAAAATGTAATTATTAATTAGAGGATCAGTATCATTTATTGAAAGTACATTTTAATAAGCTTTATAATGAAAAAAATTCTTATTTGGAGTTGCTGAATGAAAAAAGCACAGGAAGTCTTATTTATCCTCCTCTGTTGCTGTGTGATGACAAGGGGAGGGGTAAAATGAGGGGCATATTGGACTTGACAAATAAAAATTTCTACTTTAGTATTCTTAGATAACAGAATATGGCAAACATTTAAGAGAATACAGTTTAGTCCAGTCTTTTAAGCAGTATGTTCATTTGTTTTGGAAGCTCAGAGATTCTAGATATTTCATAGAACTGAAGACCAAAACCCACGGAACTCTTTTAATCCTTTGGATATAAGACACATTTTGCATGAGGGGGGAATGGTGCTTCCAGGGTCACTCCACATGGTTGTGTATGTAGTTGAGCCCTGTATATCCTGCCTGACCCTATGAGGTCTCTCCGGTTGCTTACAATTTAGCCCTCAGTCCGTGGTCCCCTCCCCTTCCCTCCTTTTGGTGTAACTAACCTGTTTTTTTCCCTCTAATGCCTCACTTGTTCAATAGCAGTTTAGTTGTCTCCCTTTACACAGAGTTACATTGTTACCTTTTAACAAATTATCATATATTAAAAACTAAATTCCTGTATGGATTTTGTCCTATTTTCATTGGTCTGTCTGATGTGCCACAGTGTCAAGACTCAATTACTGTAGCTAATGATGTGACTTGCTTTAATCTTTCTTTAATTGCGCTTTTCTTATGCATTTCCTTTTTTCCATATACATTTTAAGCCATTTAATTGGAATTCTGTTATATTGGCACCTTCATCCAAGTTCTGTACACTTTATTACTCATAGGCAAAATACACACACACAGAGTAAATGGATTGTCCTTCATGAAATTTTCTTATTGGCTGTTGATGGCATATGGTGCTGCATTAGTCGTTGTCTTGGTATCAACCAATTGAAATCTTGTTAGTTCTGATTTTTTTTTTTTTTTCAGTTGATTTGCTTGGGTTTTCCAAACTAGTCATCAGGCACTTGGGTGGTTCAGTGGTTGGGTGGGCATCTCCTTTGGCTCAGGGCATGATCTCAGGGTTCTGGGATCGAGTCCTGCATCAGGCTCCCCGCAGGGAGCCTACTTCTCCCTCTGCCTATGTCTCTGTCTCTCTCTCTCTGTGTCTCTCATGAATAAATAAATAAACTCTTTAAAAAACAAAGTAGTCAGCCAACATCTGCAAATAATAATCTAGTTTCTGTCTTTTCGATAATTATGCCGCCTTTTTTCCTTGTCCAATTGCATTGACTAGAATTTCCTGAACAGTGGTGATTAGGAACAGATACAGAGATATGTTGACATCATGTGGGCAAAGTGGTATTGGCATACGTTTGGATATACTACATTTAAAAAATATAGAACAGCTTCATTGAGATATAATTTACATAGTATAAAACCTGCCTGTTTAAAGTGTGTAAGTCAGTGTTTTTTTAGTACAGTCAAAATTGTACAACCATTGCCACTATCCAATTTTAGAACATTTTCATCACTCCAGATGGAAACCTAGCATCCATTAGCAATTGGTCCCCCTTGCCCTCTTACCCTCAGCTCCTGATAAATACTAATCTATTTTCTGTCTCTATGGATTTGCCTATTTCAGACATTTCATATAAATGGAATCATTACAAGATGCAGTCTTTTGTAACTGGCTTCTTTCACATACCATAGTGTTTCCAAAGTTCATTCACACTGTAGCATGTATCAGCACTTCATTCCTTCCCATTGCCAAATAATTTCCATTGTATGGGTATACCATATTTTGTTCATCCATTCTTCTGTTAATGGATATTTGGGTTTTTACTTTTTTGGCTGTTATAAATAATGCTGCTGTGAACATTCATGTACAAGATTTTACGTGGACATCTGTTTTCATTTTTCTTGAGTGTATACCACACAAGAGTAAAGATTGGGGGACATATGGTAACTATGCTAAACATTTTCTAGAATTTTTCTTTTTTTTTTTTTTTACTTCTGTTGCTGTTTTCCTCGCTATTTTTTCTCTACCTCTTTCACTGTGTCCACCTTTTCTTCTCTGTCTCACAATGTGAATATGCCCCAAGTTTTGGGTTGTGACTCTTCCTTTCTCTTTGTTCTCTTTATTAACACTCCATAAAACTCCTTTTATGTGAGCTACCTATCTGTCTCTTACTTTCAGGAATCTGTTGTCAGCCTAATCATTCTCAACCTACAGGTGTGTGTTACTACTGTTAATTAACTCCTTTCTTGCTTACCTTGCCAGCACCATCTTCTCTTGAAAGCCTGGACATAGAATTTCCAGTTCTACTTTATTTTTTTTTAATATTTTTTTATTTATTCATTCATTGGAGACACAGAGACAGGCAGAGACATAGGCAGAGGGAGAAGCAGGTTCTCTGCGGGGAGCCTGATGCAGGACTTGATCCCAGAATCCTGGGATCAAGACCTGAACTGCAGGCAGACTCTCAACCAACCACTGAGCCACCCAGGTGTCCCTCCAGTTCTACTTTAAACAATGTTTATATTCCCTCCCTCATGAACAAGAAAATCCTTCAAATAAACAATGTTCATTTTCCTTCTTCCTTCTATCTCCCATCTCTTCATGTTTGAGTTCTTATGCTCTGCAGAGTGAGTAGCATGAGTGAGTAGCACCTGAAGGTGAAATGCCAATTCTGGGAACATTAGGGTCTATGTAGAGGTTGTTTATTGGGGACAGTGTAACTCCAGAGGCTCTTAGGTCTTTACTGGAAAATTAATATGTCATCTAGATACTATTATTTCCAGTTCATTGTTGCTGTGTTTAGCAATATCAGGATGCACAAAGGAAATGCTAGCAGTGAACCAATTAGGAGGGAACCAGGTAGAAAATATGTCAAAGTCCTTTTCTGTACTTAAATTTTTTTAAAAAATATGGAAATCTACTTGCACTTAACAAATTATACAACTGCACTATCAGTTTCTAAGTTTAGATGTTCATAATGTAGGTTTTCCTGAACAGGTAGATTTGAAAGATTTGCCTCTTCTTAATATCCTTTTTTTGAATTTCTGATACTTTCCTGCAGTGAATGTTCTGATGCCTGTAACTTTCACTTGGTTTACTCTCGTGGGTTGTTGGGTTGTTTTTTTGTTTTTTTTTTTTTAATCTGAAAGTATTTTGACAATGTATATATGTGTTTGAAAATCAGTCTTATTGGATTATGTTTTTAAAGGCTAGAATAAAGAAATGATCTTTGCTTTCAGAGACTATCAGATGTTTCCCTGGTGGCATCTATTCTCACTGTGTAATTATGCATGTGATTAGTGGAGGGGAGCAGCTTCCCTGTAACCTGCAGTGCTTGCACTCATTAACCTTTTTTGAGGTTTAATAAGAAAGTGTATGTGAAGGCCTTGGAGGCTGGAGTCCGCCTCTTTTGGTGGGGATAGCAGATTGTATGATACCAGTTTATTACTCTCTAAGCTGGCTTTGCAAACTGCAATTGTCACTGTATGTTAGAAGTAATAATAAAATATATGAAAAAGACTTGAACGACCATGCAGTGAACTGAGCACACAGAGTAGGTCTTATCTCTGATGAAGAGGTGGTACAAATCAGTGACAAGAGAATTCGACAGTCCAATGCAAGAGGTGTCATCTGTTGCCAGAGTTTGAACAGTTAAATAACACAAGAACAGGCATGAGATCTCCTTTGATAGCCTTAATGTTTTCACTAAATGAGTTTATATTTCATCCAACTTTCTGTATGAGTAGATGACACTGACTAGCTTTCTCGCATTTAGAAAATGAAAGCTGTTTCTAAGGACCCCATGTAAAACTATATTACTTGGGGAAAGAAAAAAAAAGAGCTGCCCTTGGAAGCATCCTTAATATTCATACTAAATTTGTTTTCTCCAGCTAAATCTATCTTATAAGCTAAATTAGATATGAACTTTTGTTAACATTTTGTAAAAAAAAAAAAGAGAGAGAGAGGGAGAGAGAGAAATGATGACCAAGGAAGAATGGACAACAGATAAAGTAATGTTAGAAGCTGACTCAAAATCTCTTGTACGTGGATTGTGCTGGTCAGGAAAGCAGTGTGATTTAGAACTGAATTTAGTGTGTCCAGAGACAAGCAGTTGTGACTCCGATCATTTCACAGTTAATCTTGCAGTCATATTTAAGGCAAAACAAGTGTGTTCACTAGCCAACTGACTTGGTCTCTGATTGCAGTAAAATATGATTCCATCAGTTACTCATCACTATCATGATCTAGTCCTAATAACATATTTGATTTGCAAATGTATGTCATAATAAAGCAGGATTATTTAAAAGTAAAACAAATATATACTTGTTCATTTAAGTGTGAGGTGCCCTGCTATGCTGTGTTTAAAGAATGAACAGGTGATTATGTAACTATAGCAAGTAAGCATTTTATTTGTTTTTCCACTGTATTATCTTTTCAATCTGTTTGTGCTCAGAAATGCCTACATATTCTGGTAATAAAATTAATCCCGAAATTTTGCATTCACTTTTTTTGTGTGATAAAATGGAAACTTTGATACTTAGTAGTTAAATTGTTGGTCTCTGTGTGGGAAAAGAGGGAAGGAATTAAATACTTACTTTATAAGGGACTAACATAAGTAATTACCTGGATACTGCTTTTCACATTAAGCCATACTTATTTTCTGTTTTTTCAGTTTCCATAGCAAGGCGCGTACAAGACCCATTAGCTGAGCTGGTGAAAATCGAGCCAAAGCACATTGGAGTTGGAATGTACCAGGTAAAGCAGTGTGGGTCATTTACTTTGTGAAACCTGTCAATAGTATGCAGACTTGGCGTAGTCATTAAGTGTCGGTGGGAATAGCTTCCCATTCTCAGAGGTTACACGGTTGATGGGAAGGTAGTTAGGAGTTACGTTATTAGGGAAGGAGGGAGTTTTTTTTTTTTTTTTCCTGGTGTTTATGGTTTGGATCAAGATTCAGAATTGACTGTAGTCAGATTTTAAGACTATTAAAACATTAGATCAGACTAGTAACTTAATCCAGAGAGCCTCTCCCTTTCACATTATTATAAAAAAGCAGAGGAAACAGAGCAAGGGGGATGGGTTGGCTCTTTGTGTAAGCCAGTATGAAATATTGATCTTTATTGACCATTCTGGAAGAAGCCTTTGGTACCTACTTTATTTCTTTTTTTCTGTTTCCTATTTCGATTTGAGTATTATAATGAGTTTTTGGTCATAACCTAGTATGAGCTAGAGCCTTAGCAGTAATGGTAGTGGTGCTTGTTGTTGTTACTGAATTTTTAGTTCTTGAATTTACGTGTGTTCATTGGGCAGTTGAAGACAACACTAAATCTTGGCAAAGTGAATCCATTGTAGCTTGTCTTCAGAAAGATCAAATTGAATTATTTTTCTCTTCGATGAAAGTCTGTTTAAAATCTGAAATAAAACAATATCTTCTATGTAGTTTTCATGGGACTTGAGTGATAGGTTCTATACTTTTCTCTAAGAAATATATTAGGGCATGGAATCTGTGACCACTAGAAATGGAAGAGATGTTAGAAATCATATACCCCTACCCCTTCATTTGATGGAAAAGGAAGCTGTGTCCTACAATAGTTAGGATTTTTACCCAGAATCACACAGTGGCAAAGCCTGGACTAACCTGTCACATATGGGCTTAACTAGAAGTATTCCCATTTTATAGCAAGTTAGAGTAAAAGGATCTAGACCTTTGAGTTGACCTGTTCATTTGGGAAGGATAGTTGCTTAAGAGACAGATCTAGCTATACAGATAGATAGAAATGCCTAGTATGTAATGAGTATAACTGTTACAGTTTTATGATACAGGCATTGTAGTTAAGAGGAATTATAACTATTAATTTAAGATAAAATTATAGAATGCCTGAACAAAATAGTAGAACAAAGAAAAAGAAAGGAGAAGTCAGATTCCTAGAACCCAGACAGGTTACTAAGCTATTGACCCCCAAAGAAATCTTTACTAAATATAAATAGCAGAGACTTAACCTCTAGATTTATCTGAGATACAGCACTTAACATGAAAGAGTTTGGAATTTGTTCCAATAGCAGTGAGAAGAAATGGAAGAGCTTTAAGCAAGGGAATGATATGATCTTATTTGTATTTTTAAACATTGGCTCTGGCTAATCTTGGGACAGTAGCTTAGAAGGGAAAAAGAGAAGCAGTAAGACCAATTCAGAGGCTGTTATACTAGCTCAGGTGAGAGATGATGGGAGAAATGGAAAGAAGTTAAATCTATTTTGTAGGGACTACTTGGTAGTAAGTGGAGGAAAGGGAGTTGTTCAGAATTTGCTCCAGGGGTCCTGGTATGTGGCTAATGCCTGACTAGAGCAGATTTTGTGGGGATAAGATCAGTAATTCAGTTTTGGATGTGTTGAGATGCCTGTAAGAAATCCAAGAAATATCAAAAAGAAGTTGGATATGCAAGTCTGAGATTTAGAGGAATGGCCATTTAATTGGAGTACAGACTTTGGCAAATGATGACACTGAGAAAGTCATCAAGATGGTAACGCTGAACTTATGATATCCTTTACTTATGCTACCACTACTACTGGCATGTCCACAACTCCACCTTCTAGAAAATGACAGAGAAGGAGCACATACATATTTGTGTTCATATAAACATACTTACATGAAAAATTTATAACCTGGGAAAACAAGAAGGGGTTGGTGGATAAAATTTCAGAAATTCCTGAAAGATACTAAGAATGAGGAATCATATCCATGGGGATAAAACCTGGTAGAGCTGCAGCTCAAAATATACAGATCAATAGTGTTCTCAAACTAGAGTCATGTTTAAGTAGTGGGTAGGGGGCCTGTACTATTAGAAAAGGAGGTGCATATGGAGTAAGTAGGCCCATAGTGACCCCTTCCCTCCATGTCCTGTGAATTCAAGCTCAAGCACTGGGTATAACCCTGAGACCAGAGAGAGGCTGGGAGATCCCTCAAGTAGCCTTTGCTTGTCAGGAAGCTCAAGGAGTCTCGCATGCTGGGAAGACAAACTCCTGGCACATACCTGACACCTGACATCATATCCCACATTCCCCACATTATCACTGGATTCAGATGATGGTAACAAAAAACAGCATACACAGACAAATGGGGACTCTGGAATGATCTTCTGCTAAGAATCACTGAACATTGAAGAAAACTTACCATAGCAAAATGAGGCACCAAATGTAATAAGCAAAAAATAAGAATGAAACCATGAATAAGCAGTAGACTTTGAAATAAGTAAAATGAATATTCACAGAGAGATAAGTGAGGTTATTGTATGTATAAAACAAACCAAGGATAGAATGAATTAATAAACCAGTCTTAGAATTAAAAGATATGTTTGTCAAGATGAAAAACAAACAAACTGACTAAATAGAATGGACATAGATAAAAAAAACAAATTAATGAATTGAATAATCAAGTTAAGAGATTCTTTAGAATATAGTCTTAAATTGAGAAAAGTGGGCAGTATAAACAAAAGGTCATATGATATAGAGGCCATTTTAAAGATTCAACATTCATCTCATAGAAAATTCAAATAAAAAGAAATGGAGGAAAGTTATAATCACCGACATAATAGGAGGAGGTTTCAGCTGTAATGTGTGCAAGATACTTATAAAGAAAAAAGGAATCTTGACATTAGAAATTTGGAGAAAAATAGTTCCACACAAATGAAAAAGAAAGTCATAGTACTGCTAATATCAGACAAAATAGAATTTTAGGCAAAATGCATTGAACAGGTCAAGGAGGGATATTTCATATTAATGACAGTTTCCCAAGAAGATGTAATTGCCCTGAACATTCTATGTTATCTAACAACATAGCTTCAAAAAATGCCGTATTAAAGACTTCTAAAATTAGAGCAAGAGACCAATTCACTTTTTTTATAAGTCTTAAAAGATTATAGTATATTAACACAAAGCATTTTAAAAACAGCTTTATTGAGTATAAACACATATTGTACATACATACATATGTAAATTCACCTATTTAAAGTGTACAAGTCACTGAATTTTCATTCAGTGGGTTGTGAAACTATTATCACTAAGTTTTGAACATTTTCATCCCCCAAAGGAAACCCAGTGTCCATGAGCAGTCATCTCTACCACCCCGTCATCCCCAGCCCTAGGCAATTGATTACTCATCTACTTTGTTTCTATAGATATGTCTATTCTGGATATTTCATTTAAATAGAATTATATAATATGTGGCCTTTTTGTAACTGGCTTCTTCTACTTATAATATTTTAAAGGTTCACCCATGCTGAAGCACAAGTCATTACTTCATTTCCTTTCTATGGGCAAATACTATTTCATTGTATGTGTATAATACCACATTTTGTCTATCCATTCATTGGTTGGTGGAAATTTGGGTTATTTCCACTTTTTGGCTGTTATGAATAATGCTATTATGAACATTTTGTACAAATTTTTAAGATGTGTTTTCACTTCTCTTAGATATATATCTAGAGCATGTTTGCTAAGTCATTTGACGCATAAATTTAAAGCCAGATGATGAACTAGGGAAATTATTTGCCACAAATGTATATATCTACAAAACTATTTTATGGGGGATCCCTGGGTGGCTCAGCGGTTTAGCGCCTGTCTTCGGCCCAGGGAGTGATCCTGGAAACCCGGGATCGAATCCCACATCAGGCTTCCTGCATGGAGCTTGCTTCTCCCTCTGCCTGTGTCTCTGCCTCTCTTTCTCTCTGTATCTCTCATGAATACATAAATAAAATCTTAAAAAAAAAACTTTTATTATTAAGGTTTGGTGTTTCCTTGTTGATTTGTATGCAATTATACGTTGGTATAAGTAAAATATTTACAAAAGATATATAAAGAGCATCTAGACACCATTTATCTTAGATGAAATAAAAATTTTTCTTTATCAAAGAAACCCGTATTAAAGGGATATTATTTCAATCTAAAATTGAGTAAAGTTGCAATAAAATGACAAACATCTTTGCAAGTGAGGATACAGTGAAATGACCAACACTACTGATAGAAGTATAAATTGTTATTTCTAGCAAATAATACCAATCAAGATGCACTTTTAAAGAATGCATCCCATTGACCTGGTAGTTCTCCCTTTAAAGATCTCTTCTAAGGCAGTATTAAGAACTATTGATAAGATTTATATACAAGTTTGCTGATTAACAAAATTATTGGAAGCAACTACAAGAGAATAGTATATCCAGTTGAAATGTTATACAACCATTAAAATATAGACTTTCAAAGAGGTTTTAATGACATGAGAAATTGCTTTATTTTTAAATTGCAATGAATTTGTTGATACAGAATAAAACCAATTCTGTTTCAAAAATGTAGATATACATTTATATCAAAGAAAAGAAAACCCTGCTAGTGACTGGTATTTATATTTTTGTTGGTGTGATTAGGGGATTTTATTTTCTTTCTAGTTTTTTCAAACTTTGTATAGTGAATATGTATGAGGAAGAAATTGTTATAAAATATATATCTATGTCCATATTCTAACCAATGGGCTGCTTCATTTTAAGCCTTGATATAGTAGACTTCCAGTATATCCAGAGTGGGACTGATTTCTTTTTAGTTCTTTAAGTTCTTTAGGAACCTCTAAATGCTTTTAGTATAAATTTAATATTTATATTTATTCTGATTTAAAATGCAAGTAAATGGATAAACATTGTTGATTTTAAAAATGAAAGCTATTCAAAGAAAAGAATGTTAAGTACTTAGATGAAATAATAGAAGTTATAATATTATTACTTCAATAGAAACTAAAATACTTTTGGTTTAATAACAGCTAAAATGCTAAAGGCAGCACTCCAATCCTTGTCTTAGAAAATGGGGAGACCTGATTTTAAAAACACATGCCTGTCATAATTTCTGGAGAGAGAGGCAGCCAGTGTGGTCGAATGACAACATATCCCTAACTGACCCCTAAAGACTTTGCTGGAAAGTGGCTTGGTGTTACTCCCAAGAAAACAGTCCAGGGTGAGAGCAGGATGATGCAGGGTTGGCTCTGTCGAGTTCTGTGGGACATGGGGAGTGTGGTTTAGCTTGGCCTTGTCATATCCTGAGAGCACAACTTAAGTAAGTTGGATTTACTTGCTATTTATTTCTTCTTTGGGCTGTGTTTTAGATACTTTTGTGCTCATTAACACCTCCATTTGTTAATGAGCATGCACAGTGAAGTAGGAAAGACAAAACAGTCCTCTTCCTCCTTTCGTGCCTGTTAGATCATTTGATGATGTTAGAGAACAAAATTGTGTTCCAAAATGAGTTTTTGGAACCCTTAGTGAATTTTCTATATCCAGGCATCTTTATTACTCATTATTATGGATAAGGGAGAAGACATTGTAAAAGGAAAATCATCTTCCCAGATGAATTTTTCATGGTAAAACCTCAAAGGTGGGAATTTGTATTTTATTTCCCTACCCACTCCGTGGGATCAGTTATGAGTAAAAATTAAAAAACAACTCTTCAGTGGTGATATTATAGTTTTAAAAACTGTTTTATAGGTAACATGGAGGGATTATGAACTGTAGTTTTAGTTTAGGTCTGTAAAAGTTAATAAGACTCCTCTGTTTCATTTTGTTTGCCCAAATCCTTTTAAACAATTTTAATCCCTTAATTATTTGTTATTGTAGAGTGGGATACAGGAAAGAGTCTTCCCCATGGACATTCACTTAGATGATTTTTACCTGGATTTTTGCCCCCTTATACCGAAACAATATTTTGGAATAGATAAAACACAAAAGTAAAACATGGAGGAAATTTGTTCTAAAAATCAGACATCATAGAGATGAGTTCCCTGCCAAAATGTCTTTACAATCTTGTCCCTTAACTGTAAGTCCCAGCATATGGACCTATTTGAATCTTGTGCTTTACCCAGTGTTATAAATGAAATCAAACTTAGCCTCACAATTCAGATATTTCATTTATTTGTGACCGCAACTGAACCGTTTCTGTAACTGAACAAGTACAAGTAATTGACCTTGACTGGTAGTATAAATAAACTCATCTATCAGAATTTATTAATTATTCCTTAAACTTAGTTTTAAAATCTCTATTCTGGGTGCTTTTTTTTTTCCCACTTCAGGATGAAAACACTTCTTTTTGTTGGAGTATTGGGCTTCAGTTTTCTCAGGTTCTTAGAAATCACCAACAATGTAATAAGTCATGTATATACACACACACCCTAGTATAACACCATACTTATCTTTAAAAGAAATGTGAGATGTTAGTATGATTTGAAGAAATTTTTACCAATAATGCCTTGTTATTAACAATGAAATATTTGATTATCTTTTGTTTGCTTACTCTTTGTATGTCATTGACCTTGGAAAATGAAACTAGATCAATTTCTGTTTCTACTCAAGTTCACTTTTTAGTTTTCATACATCAGCACAAAGTTCTAGTAGTTCTAAAACATTAAGCTATTTTCACAGTGTTTAAAACTAGTAATTATCATAGATGATTAAAAAAATTACACATGACATTAAAAGTACTTCCATAAAGGAAAAGATTAATACATGTTAACTGCATTAGAATCTAAAACATCTCTGAATAATAAAATAATATATAGAAAATCTACAAACTGGGAGAAGGTATTTGCAACACATATAACCTATAAAGGACCAAAAAATATAAAGACCTACAAATCAAGAGGAAAAAAGAGCAGTTCAACAGAAAAATAGGCAAGGGATATGAACAGGCAATTGACAGAAGCAGAGGCAAAAAAACCACAAAAATATTTTTTAAATGATCATCACTTTCACTGGTAACTGGAGAAATGCGAACTAAAGCCACTATAGAAAACGTTTCAGGTTGTCACAACTTAGTCTGACAATTTGGATGTTAGCAACCATGTGGAACATTGGGAATCTTGTACATAACTTGTAGAAATATAAAATGATCCAACCTCTTTGGAGAGTAATTGGACATTAATAAAGTTGGAGATGGGGATTTTCTTCAAGTTAATAATTCTGTTGCTGTATGTACATAGCCTTGGGAGTTTTCTCAAATGTGCACAGGCTGATATGTATTAGAAATTCATTGAAGCACTATTTATAGCAGTGAAAATTTGGAAACTATGTTCATCATCCAGAAAACAGAAAAATAATATATTTATTCATTCATTCATTCATTCATGAGAGACACAGAAAAAGAAGCAGAGACCTAGGCAGAAGGAGAAGACTCGATGTGGGACTCGATCCCAGGACCCCGGGATCACGACCTGAGCCAAAGGCAGACACTCAACCACTGAGCCACCCAGTTGTCCCAGGAGAGAGAGTCTTAGCCAACTCGACACTGAGCGTGGAGCCCAGCCCAGGGTTCAGTTTCATGACCCTGAGATCACTACGTGAGTCAGAAGCACCAAAAATCAGATGCTTAACCAACTGTGCCCCTCAGATACCCCTCAAACACTTTTTAATGCAAAATTCTAGCACTATCTTTAAATTTTTTCTTCATTTCACAAATATGGATTTTTCTTCTGTGGATTTTAAAAATATTGTTTGATCCCATTGTTTGAAATTGTCATTTCAGAGATATGGCCTGTGACAAAACTGTGGGTGATTATCTTTCTAGTGCTTATTTACAGGGCAGAGTTAGGTAGAATCAATGTTTAAGGAATTGTAGTATAATAATGGTATTGTAATATAACTAGCATTCATTCTATACTGTTTTCTTTTCACCACTAACTACTCCCCCAACACACTCCTAAATTATGTAAATTAGGAACCTTGAGATCAAGCAAGGAAGCTTTTAAAAATAACTATCCTAGGCCACATCCTCAGAGATTTTCATTTAATTGGTCTGGAGGGTGGACCCAGACATCAACATTTTAAAATTCTGTAGATGGTTCTAATATACAGGCCATGTTGAGAACCATTCATTCATAAAGTATGATTCCTGGACCAGCAGCATTAGTATCACCCGAGAACTTGTTAGAAATGCATATTCTTGCACCCACTTCCCAGGCTTATAGAATCACAAAATCAGGGGGTGTTATCAAGCTTGAATGTACGTATAAAACCCTTTGGAATCTTGTTAAAATGCAGATTCTGGTTCAGTTGGTTTAGGGTGGGGCATGAGATTCTTTCTTTCTTTCTTTCTTTCTTTCTTTCTTTCTTTCTTTCTTTCTTTCTTTCTTTCTTTCTTTCTTTCTTATAAATTTATTTTTTATTGGTGTTCAATTGTTCAATTTGCCAACATATAGAATAACACCCAGTGCTCATCCTGTCAAGTGCCCACCGCAGTGCCCATCTACGTTTCTTTAAACTCCTATACCTATGCTGTTGGTCTGAGGATTCACCTTGAGTAACAAGAGACCCTACTGATAGCTTCTTGGGCCCCAGCCCAGGCCCATTGAATCAGAATCAGATTTTAACAAGATTTCCAGGTATTTTGAATGCACATTACAGTATATGCAATGCAAGAGGAAAATCAGGATATGCCAAAATGTAAGGGATACAAGCATTTGAAGAAGCAAAAATCAATATTGTAAAACACTGCAAAAATAAAGGTAGGATACTGAAAATGTGCTTTCATGTATAATTTTTAAAAATGGTGGTGGTGGCCATAATAATAGTTTCATTGGAGTTAGGGAAGCAGAGGTGAGATAAGCAAATTGAAGGCTGAATGAAAGATGCGGACTTAGAGACAAATGTATACAAATCTCTAAGGAAGAGAGGTTTTTAGGAGAGCAGGATTTGAATGTGCTGAAATACTGATAGGAATGAGTTAGAAGTAGTTAGAGAGAAGTCGAAGATCCTGGAGAGGCAGAGGCTGGTTGCCTGAGGAGATGATGCTCAAAGCTTACCTAATGAAGGAAATAGACAAGACGAGTTCAGAAAAGAGAAGCTCCCAGAGTGGTAGGTGGCTGGAAAGAGGTGGAAGAGAACAGGACTGGGAGGGCTTGCTACCCTACCTGGATAGTTTTATTTTTCTCTGAAGTAGGAAGCTCCAGTTCTATACCCCCTCTTCTCCCAGAAGAACAGAGAATTTTTTAATTTCTGAAGTCATTGTATTAATTTTCTTTACTGTCTGTCTCTTCTAATGGAATGTAAACGCTTATATGAGGACTAGGTATTTCCACCTCTGTATCCACAGCTCCCATGACCCCTCACATAATAGATATTCAGTAAGTATTTGCTGAGTGAATGAATGGTGAAGTGTCGGTATAGTTGGTCTTTTATTCTATTTTTTGACTCTTTTGTGAACACACCGTAAAATTTTGTAGCCTCTACTGAAAATTTTTGTGGGGTAAGCCTGAAATTTGAGTTACTAGTATTTTTTTTTTTTCAAATCTCTTTTCTGGCAAAGTGAGAATTTCAGAGCAGAGAACCATTAGTGTAGCCGAGTGGTTGCAGTGAGATGACTGGAAAGTGAAGAAGGGTTGCTGTGGCCAAAGCAACTAGAGTTCCTCAATTTAACACCTATTGCTCCATTCCTTTCTCGCTCTACAGTGCACATTCTATTCTCAAGGGAGGTAATTCTCACAGAGACAGATTAGGGAGAGCACTTAGAGAGGAATGTTCTTTGTGACAAAATGAGTCCATCAGTCCTTTCAAAGGACCTATAATTAGTTAATACAGTGTAGTATCTATCAAAGACAAACCTTTGTGGCAGTGGCACTCGATGTAGAATCTTTAAAGTGAAATTACTTACTAAAACTTAAGTTTATGAAAGTTCTTAATAATTTTATCTTTGTTACCACAAAGCCCTAAGGAAGTTTTGATTATGTCTAATATTATGTGTGGATGGATAGTCTACAGGCTAAAAATAGCGGAGTGGAATAAGATTATTCTAAAAATGTTTAATTCTGACATTCAAAGAGATTTTACTTTCTGTTTTGCTGAGTATTTGCATATAATTAGTGTGGATAATAAAAGAGCATCTAGGATGTATTTCTTAGTGCAAAAAACTACTCTATCTCTGTAACACAATAATGTTCACTTAAGAAACCCAAATATGTAAGATAGTGCTAGATAATTATAGCAATCAGGAAGAGAAATAAAATGTGTAAATATTAGGAGGACCACTTCTGATAATTTAAAAACTATATTCTGAATACCTGATATCTGATAGTATTAACGAATATTCATGAACTCAGTCTTTATATATGTGTGTTGGGGTAGGTGTTGATCATGGTCTTTAAGAATAGTACAGATAAATTACTTGTAAGATTATATTCTATTTTAAATTCAAGAGGAAGGCATCATCATTATCACAGTAACAGGATGCCTTAAATTCATAATCCTGTAGAAAGGGCTGTGAAATTAATAGAATTTAGGTAAGATGTGAAATGTGCCTGCAAAGTGATTATAATCTGATACAGAGACAGGAAAGCTGGCCTCATTAAATTATGGCATGAGTTCACTGATGGCACATTCTTGCCCTAGATCTCCCTTATGCTGTGGTTGGTTGTATCACAGTGTCCTTCTTTCTGGTGATCATGGAAAGGAATTCTAAGGGGAAAAGTCTATACTGAGGAAAAATTCTATTGATGAGAGGGTTTTTTTTGGGGGGGAGGGTTTACTCTCAATAATTTTAAATATCATTACAGGTAAGAAAAGTTAATTTGCCTGGATTTGTGTAGGGTGAAGATTATTTCCTATTCCACAAAAGGAAATGCATGTGTCACTTGTCTTCTTGAACAACTAACTTTAGAAGGTATCTTTGGTTTTAGGTGAGATTAGTGGGCTAGTTGGCTGCCTTCTTTGTGCAGTTAACTCTAGTGATGTATTTTCTTTAATAATCCAGATCAGGATCCCAGGCTGTTTATTGTATAGCATTATTAAAAAAAATGTATTTCCCTTTCAAATGTATAATTGAAAGGGAGAATTTTCTTTTGACATATACAAGGCTTTTGTTTCATTATTTATTTGGAATAAATGGGGCCAGACGGTATGAGTGCAGTTAGGTTTTGTTGGAGGGCAGCTTGCGAAGACTTTTTGAGGCATGATGTGCAAGTGAGTGTTTTCAAATCTCAGAGGTGTGATTATGTCATAACAGCCATAACCTTTGGGCTTGCTTTATTACGTTTATTAAAACAAATCTGTATGGGGGTGCTATGTATATTTTGGTGATGAAGGAAATGAGGTGGTTAATTTATTATGTGAACAGCACTTTCAGCTAACCACAGCGTGATTCACTGAGAGAACGGTGGAAAAGCCTTCACTCTAGAAATGACTGCTTTTTGATTTGTGGACCATAACTTTCAACACCAGAGCATGAAGTTTATCTACAAAATGGTTCTCTCTCTGTCCTTTTTTTTTTTTTTTTTGTAATGTTTTTGTCCAATTTTAAACTTGAAATTTTTTCCTTCATTTTATTTTGGGCATTTACTGAATATGAATGATCTAAAATAGTCCTTGCCAGCAAGTTAAGGGGAAAAAATAAAAGAAAGGGATTGATGTGTTAGGGCATTAGGGAAGTTGGTAGTATCTTTATGGTTCCCAAGCAGCCCACACATACCTCCCCGGAGGACTTCACAAAATAAATCAACATTCTAGACCTTCAACCAAAGAAGATGACTACCTGGTACCAAATACGAGTTAAGGAAAACTAAGGAACCTATTGTTCTTCCCTTTTGTAGGATGTGTTTATCAACATACTATATTAGCATACTATAATGGAAAAGGAACTCAATCTCATGCAAAGAAGTCTGACAAACGTTTGGAAGTGAGGGTTGACTGTGGGAAGAGGTGAGGATGTAATGCCACATAGAAGTACACACACTGTGGAATGGAATCAAAAGAAGACCTGTCCATCTAATGAGCAGATAGGGTATAAAGCACTTGTTGTATACTCATAAACAGCCATTGCAAGACCAAGAAAAGTTTGTTTTCTCTGGAATTATGCCATAGCCAGCATCATGTGGTGATGTGAACCTGCCGAGAGAGAGAGAGAGAGAGAAAGAGAGAGGGGAAAATAGGTCATCTTCCTGCCAGTATTTCTGAAAGCCCCCCTTCATTTTCCAGATGTGCCACGTACCAACCATTCACAAACAGAAAGTCTTGGAAATCAGTAAGGCACTTAAATGGTAAGAATTAATTAGAGCATTTTATATTGGGGATATTACAAGGCTCCATGAAAAAGGATGGTAATCAGTTTTCTATTTTATCTCTGCTGCTTTGGAGTGGCATACCGCATTTCTTCAGAGTCCTCAATTTGCTCTAAAAATTATGTCATTCCCTCATAGCACTTCCCCAGAGAGTTGGCAAAGACCAGGAGAAACATTATTTGTGTAGTTTAAAGACAGAGTGTAGAGGAGGGAGGTCCAGGCCTGTGGTTTATGTAAACAGGGTAGACTGGAAGGGGGCACTGACACCCCTGGTTAGGTTATTACTCAGCCATCATGAGCAGTCAGTCCCAGTGAAAACGTGTCCTCTTTGAGACTGCTTCAGCTGCGGTGATTAGTAATAACCATCCATAGCCCTAGACTGCAATAGAAATTTAATTTTAAAAGTAATTGGATTATAGGCAAAACTTCATTTTAGTGATATTGGTTGGGGCTCTCGAACTTTTGAGATATCCTTGCTAGGAGAATGAAACTATGTTTTGGACATTCCAAGAGACATTAGGTCTGATGCCACCTAAGCTAGCATTTTTAACTTACTCAAAGTGGGTTTATTTTTATAATGGTTTGGTTACTTTTTGGAAGATTGAAATTTTTAAATCATTCTTGGGAATTGGCTTTGAAAGTCTGTGACCCTGCCTTCCCAACAAAACGCCCATCACAAACTCATGCAGAGGGTAACAGTGATTTCAAAAGCGTGGATAACAGAGAAACCTTCATTCCAGGTGTGCCCTTCATTTTCTCTGCCTTCTTCACCATTTTCTCCTACGGAGTCATTTTGCTTCTGTGCCTCTTTCCTTGTCTCCCTTCCGACCTCATGTGAGCTGCTTTTTGAAGACATAGTTTGTTTCCTAGTTCCTCACTCAGGGCCCCTCCTCCCTTCATATGGTGTGAAATAGAACCAGGCTTTTAAAAAAATGATTGTACCCTCATTTACGATTTGAAACCTACTCAGATATGTGTTGACAAATTTAGGCAACTTGGAGTCTTTCAAAATACAGATGTATGAGCATGTTACCCAAGTAGCATTAGCTGAACACAGACCCAGATGAACACAGATTCTGATGGCAGCAGAATACAGAAGATAGCCAGCCCAATATGCTAGACGGTAAGAGCATGATTTTAAATAAAATAAAGTGCTGATTGTGAGACAGGAGATAATCCCCTTGAAGAGAAATGCTATATTTATCATTAAGTTTGCAAAGGAAATGTGGGTTCTAGGTTAGTTGTACTTGGTTAGTTGTATCTCAGACACCTAACTATGCTCACTGATATATATTCCTTTTTGTATTTGGGGAGTTAGAATTCAGAATGTGTTTAATCAAAATTTCCCCAAGAGGTAAAGCTTCTGCATAAATAGGGAACCTGCCTTAAACTGAAATTGCATGAATATTCTAACTGGCCCCCCCTCCTCGTTTCAATGTAGTACAGTGGAAAAAACCACAAAGCCCCAGGGCAGCAAAGGGAACTGTGGTCTTATCTTGGTTTAGCTACATTTGCTGTATGACTTTGGGAAAGTAATTGTACTTCTTCATGCCTTGTTGGAAAATAAAATAAGGTTGCCTATATGCTTTCTCAAAGAGTGTCAAAAGGAAATACCATACATGTATTGAATAAAAAGGAAAGCAAAAAAGATGTGAAAGTGCCTGAAGGTGCAAATATGAAGGTGAATTTATTTCATATGATGGGCTCATCAAACAGATCCTATTTACATTGGTGATTTGTTTTTTTGGTTTTGGTTTTTTAGCCTTTGATGTTAAGTTTTCATCTATTCCTATCAATTCACTTGCTAAGCTTATCAAGTATTCCTAGAATCACTTAACTTCAAGTTACAGGGGACCTTATAGTTCACACTGGCAGATATAAATGTTCACTCCCTTCTGCTAAAAGGGAGGACGGAAGAAGCTGCAGGGAAAGCTTCCAGAACAAAGGATCAGAGTGGCGGGATTGCTGTGGTCATGATCCAGGAATGAGGAAACGGGCCCATTGCCGGAGCTGCCTCTTATAAATAGCAATGACAGGACGTGTTGCACAGGGAAAGATAGGCATTTGAAGTTGAATTGAAAAGTACACTTTAAACTTCTGTTAGTGATTACCTACAGAATTTTTTTTGTAAGTCTATAGTGCTTTACTTGTTATCCTTGTGTATCCGATTCTTCTGTTGTGGTTTGCATCTAATGTTTAAATTGACTCAGTATTTCGGAGGTGGGAGGGGACGAGGGTGGAATAGTTAAAAACAAACACAACAGCAACAACAGAAACAAACTCCTTAGTTTGTTGGGATGCACGATCTAGTTATGGGTTGTCAATAAGAAACAGCTGTTTGTTTGTTGACAGCCCGCCTCGCCTCTCCCATAATCAAGCTGTTTCTCATCATATAATTACCAGCTCTTTAGTATTTGAGGCTTGTTGTGGATTTATAGTTGGTTATATAACATTTGCCAAAACGTCATAGTTTAGATAAAAAATTAGTGATTCCCTTGTAGTCATTCTACTGAAATATGAAAGTTGGTTGTAATAAAAGAAAGATGCCTGAAGAACCTTCTGAAATTCATTTCAAACTTAAGGGAACGTAGAGGGTGTTGTGTGTGTGTTTTCTAAGGAGGGAGTATCACTGTAACTCCTGCCCGTCTCGTAGACTCTGTCGCCAATCAGAAAAGCATTCAGTGCTCTTTTCAGGAGTCAAGTTAAGCAGCACAGATGTGGGTGGTAGAATCGATTTCGTTCTGATCCAGAAGGACATGGTTTCGTTCTTCTGTTCCTGTGTTCTTTCTTCCTTTCTTTTCTTTCTTCTCTGTCTTCTCAAAATCCTGTTCTGATGTTGAAGCCAGGAATGAAAGGAAATAAACTTCAAATTTAAGTTCTCTGAGAGTCCAAGGTGATGTTTCAGCCTCCTGGGTAGCTTTACTTGCCAAATCAAAGTTGAGTGTGCCTCCTACCGTAAAGAGAACCTGTCTAGGGCATTTTATACACAGACCCCTCTTCAATCTGGTTTATGTGAGTGAGGTCCTTTTTGAAATGAGGGTAACCTCTGTTTTAGGAAAACAAGCCAGAAAGGTAAAATTTTGATTGCTCCATTTTTCTACTCTTCGAAATAGAGCACAAATGTTTCCTAATCATGCTTAAGTCACAGCTTATCTTGGAATGAAAATTTCTGTCCTTAATTAATCTTTTCATAGTACAGTTACTTCAAAAAAATCCCTGAAGGGATCCCTGGGTGGCACAGCGGTTTAGCGCCTGCCTTTGGCCCAGGGCGTGATCCTGGAGACCCGGGATCGAATCCCACATCAGGCTCCCGGTGCATGGAGCCTGCTTCTCCCTCTGCCTATGTCTCTGCCTCTCTCTCTCTCTCTCTCTCTCTCTCTCTCTCTCTCTCTCATAAATAAATAAATAAATAAATAAATAAATAAATAAATAAATAAATAAATAAATAAATAAATAAAAATTAAAAAAAAAAAGATCGCAGCTCTAACATGTTTAAAAAAAAATCCCTGAAGATTAAAGACTATACTGTTACTAATTTTTATTTTCATAGACTCCAAAGTAATGTCACAATTTCTCTTTCCTTTGATAGGTTTAAAATTATAATGGAATTTAGAATATTTTTAGTACTTTTCTCTAGGCATTACATAATTTTTTCTCCATATAAATGTTTCTCTTGAGAGATAAAATACTATGGGAGTACTAAGTGCTTTTTTTGATAGTGTGTCTAGGAAAAGGGAATACTTGAAAATGTGTTAAAAAAAGTGAAATTTTGAGGAGAAATGTATATTTTATATGCGGATAGTCTTTATTTCTATTTTTTGCGTGGGTTCATACTGTATCTTTCATCAGAAGCCCACATCTACTCTTTTCTAAAGTGTAAGTCACAGAAATATTTTACTGTACCTTAAATGTTTGCTCTCTTATAGCCAAATGGTCCCAAATGTCAGTGGGAATTTGACTGACAGTGATTTCACTAGGTGGCCAGTGACAGTCAGTATGTAGGATTATTACCAGAATATTAAATGTTTTGATTTTGTGTGTCTAATAGAGCATGAGAATAACATTTCATATAGCTACTTGAAACTAATTACAGTTACTAGCAGGGCAAGATTTAATTCTCGATTTTAACACATGAACTGTGCCATGAAGTTGGAATCCAAAATTAAAAGATTATGTCTGGCTTAATTGGAACAGGTAAGGAAATGATAGAATAAAAAGATGAATACTTTCCTATGTGCAGCTGTGCATATATTCTTAAGGCTCCATTAGTTAGCCAAAATCTGTTGTCTTAGTAGTACTCAGGTGCATAATTCAGTCAAATGAATCACAGATGATCCATTTTAGAAGTGCTTTACTATTTGGGTGTTAGGAAGAGAGTTTAGTTGTAATTTTAAGAACTTCATTTGTAAGTCACTTAATGGTGTATTGAATTTTAGCTGCCCCAAATTTACGTGGACAAAAATTATTGTTATAAAAAGATGTTCAAATCCTTTATTCCAACTACCTTTTTTTTGCGGTGGGAGGAGGGAGATATAGAGATGTTACAGGATATAATTACAGTTTTCTATTTTGTTTCTCTGTGTCAGACATTTCTATTTGGACAAGTTTTCTTAAAAACTATGCTAAAAATCCATTATTATAGAACCATTAAAAATGCTGTTTTATTATCCAGTGATTAATATCCATGACCTTTATTTTTGGATCAGGTTCATAAATATATACATTTTTCTATGTCAGTCATTGTCTAGAATTTCATTTTTGTTCTGCTTTCCATTACATACCATGAATTATATGAAATTAATTTAATCGCTACTACAAACAGAAATTAAATGTGC
Source organism: Nyctereutes procyonoides (assembly GCF_905146905.1). Taxonomy (NCBI): domain Eukaryota; kingdom Metazoa; phylum Chordata; class Mammalia; order Carnivora; family Canidae; genus Nyctereutes; species Nyctereutes procyonoides. Next base: position 48,737,685 of record NW_026575049.1, on the reverse strand, counting down.
CCTAATCCAGAGTTACGTTGTTTGCTTTTACAACTGTAAGTCATAAGTAATTAATTTTCCTTGGAAAATTAATTCACTTACCATTCCCAGTAGCATCATATGTTGACACAGGGTTATACATAGTTTAATATTTTTCTTCAGCATGCTGGCCTCAACTTTAGAAGACCTTAAATGAAAACAAATTAAAATTGACTCAACTGTATATAATTTGGAGTTCTTTAAAATAAGTGTTGTTGTTATTGCTTTCATCCAGGTGATGACTCAAGAATTATATTAAAACTTTACAAAATATCCATTAGCAAGTCTGAAACAATATATTTTTTAAAGTTTTTCATATGACAGTAGCCATTAATATTTTCTATTCCTCCATTCTAAGTAAAACAGTTTATACCACAGCCATCCAATAGCAGTAGTATGGAGTTTTACCATCACTTGGATTGATAGGATAGCGAAACAGGTAACTTAATTGCTGGGCATTTTGACCACCTAGAATAGCAGCCATCATATCTAATTCTGACAGAGCTTATTTTCAGTATCCAGTATCAGTCAATAGAAAGATTTCCATCAAAATCATCTTAAAACATAGAATGTTTGTTTGTTGTTTTAAACCCCTAAGTATTTTTTATTATAATGACTGCCTTTCTCTAATTCTTTCCTGTTTAATACTTTTTTCCCTTGCTTTCCATAAAGACTAATGTGGAAAATGAAATAAGCAAAAGTCTTTCAGTTAAATAAGTCAGGTTTCCCTTAGCTCCTTCTTGTATTCTGGGAACTCAGAAAATATGAGCAAACCAAATTTAGCTTTTCTTTTGCATTTGCCAGGAGGTTATTTTGTAAGGTGATTTTTTTTTTCTGGTTCATAGAACTCTATAAAACATATAGTGTTTATTACTTTATTTATATTTATTTAAGTCACTAAGGTGAAACTCAAGTGATGGTGGCAATGTTACAGTTTTAACAAGTGGGGGCTTATTTTATAAAGGTGCCTTTGTGGCCACAGCTTTCAAAAATGCAGGGGGTTAGCAGTGAAATGCTCTTTATGCCTTTGGAGAGAAAATTTGCTGTTTAATTCCAGTGTAAAAGTACACTATAATACAAAATCACCACTGTTATTTTTTTATAACTATTCATTGTTACAGGTAGGTGTTTTGTTTTGTTTTGTTTTGTTGTTTTTTGATATGTACTCAAAGGAGTGAGCTATGTAACATTCCAAAGCTGCATCAAGGAAAAAAGTGTTTTACTTGCTACTTCTTTCATAAGGAGAATGACAGAGGAGTCCCTTTTCCTATGCTTCAAAGAGTTTCTCCAAGTGACCTTCAGAATATGATAATGACTTTCTTTTTTATCATCAGACAAAATGAAAAAATTGCATATGTCAAGTCATGTACATTTATGCTTATGCTCTGACTCAAATACAGATTGTTAGACAGTCAGGTTTTAAGGGAAGCAGTCTTTCAAAAATAATTTATGTAGGCATTTTAGGCAATGATTATTCTAAAATCTTTATCTCTAAGTCTCTCGCCATATACCTACAGTATGATTACCTATAAATATGTATGATAATTCTGCATGCATTCTTACATGGTTTTAAAAAAACCGCCTCTGCCTTCTTTCAGAAATGAATACAACAGGATTAGTTTATCCTTGTTTTGAGGTGGAAAAGTAAACGTGTGCTTGTAGAAATTTGCTAGTATAAATCTGCATTGTATTTCACAATGTGCTCTCTCAAAATATTACATTTAAATAAGAAGAGTTTGTCACATCCTTTATTAACTTTTATTTTGTATCAAAATAAGTACCTTCTGGAGAAACATTTAAGTTTCATTGAGCCAAGAAGTGTAGAGGGTTTTATGTGTGGTGTGTGTACAGAAAAAGGTTGTAAGAGTATAGAGAAAAGAAGTGCTGTATTTCAGCTACATGGTCTTTTACTCAAAACTTACCAAGGGCACATACTATGGTAAAATATATAAGAATTATGGATTCAAAAAATAGTGTTAGGAGAAGCAAAATCTTATTTTCCATCATTATTTTGTTGATTCAGTTAGAATAGAAATGACAGGACTTCGTAGTAGAAATGTGAATGTTCTTTTTAAAAGTTAAATAATGTGGAGATGGTACAAACTTTATAATTTGCTGAATAATAATTATGACAGATGTTAAAAACTGTAGACAAATGTGTGTGTGTCATGAGGATTCTGAGGAACTTTAAGCAGATTTTGGCTTGAATTTGGCCAATAAGATTTTATTTTTAGTATGTAAGCAGAGCATAAATAATCATAGTTATTCCTGAATAGCTCCCTAAAGTATGATGGAAGTACAGTTTGTAGATTGCTAATACCTGTTGGAGAATGATATGATCTTTTGTAACATAGTACTATTCAATAGAATCCTTAGCAATGCCACTAGGTAGAAAAGTATGTTTGTACTTAACAAGATGTATGACTATTAATTTGCATTCTATTCCACACTGTTCTTTCAAAAGGCTAAATTTAAGTGAGTTTGTACACCAGTATTAATTAAAAGGATATGCAGAAAAGTAAAATGGCAATTTACCACCATCTGAGACTGACAAAACTTTCCCAGGTCCTTCAAAGTGAATCATGCTTCCAGTCATTATCCCATATGCCCTTTAACATTACGCATTTGACAGTAGGATAGGTTGGGTTATATTTTTGCTTTCACTAGAAGCTCAAATAAAATGGTAGTTAAGGTAAAGAGTACTGTGTTGGAATATCCTGCTTTTCTGCTTCTTTTAATTTTACATACAATATTATATTACATCCTTTTGGCTATAGAACAGCTTACCTAGATACTGCCCTTTTCTTTTGTAAGTACCATTCATAGTTTTGAGTTGTCTTCAGTCTGGTATATAAGAACTCTGCTCCAAAAGACTGTGTGTATATATAAGAATGCAGAATAATTTAATGGCCCCCTTTTGATGGGTTTAAATGAACTAGAGACTTGTTAATTGCAGTGGATGGATTTCCTCATTTGTCCTACTAAACCTACTAATCAGAAGATAAAAGTGGCAGGAGAACCTTTAAGTAATGTCCTGTCTCCAAATTGTCATATTGTGTTTGCATATTAATCCAGATCATTTTTTCTGTAGTATATAAATATTAGAGGAATCATTTTGGGATTCTGCTTTTTTATTAAATTTGCAAAAACTCAACCTCTTAACCAATAAACAAACATTGCTATAACGTTTATTATTTTAGAAGGAACACTAGTTAGAAGCTATTTTTTTTTAGTTTTAATATTTACTCAAATATATAGGAATCCTCAAAATGTGTTTTTTCCCCTCCATATATGTAAACAGAATGAAGTTAAAATTAACTTCATTAATCTGCCTCCCCCCGCCCTGAGTGATTAAAAGAAATGTATTTTGCTAATAACAAACTTGGACTTTTTAAAGTTTTTGTACATTCTACATGATATAATGTGGAAATAAATGCTCAAGAAATATAGAAAGACTATTCCAGCTAATAAGAGAGTTTCATTCTAGAGGGGCCACCAAAGAGTCTGTCATGATTGACAAGTATTCTAGTAGAGTCTTTCTTCTCTTTTTCTCTTTTTTTTTCCTATAGCAGTGTTGAAGTCAGTCAAAGTATATATACAAAGCTGAGTGAATACCAGTTTCCCCAGTACAGGGGCTATTTTTTCAGGAAGTCTAACTCAAACCAGATGTTTTGCCTAGACCCAGAGTTTGTTGCTGCCAAGCATCTCATCAGAGGTCAGAGTTCTGGGCTCCGGGCCCTGCTAGAATTCTTTCACAAATTGCTATTCGGTGAGGTTTTAATCCTAATGGAAAGAATAATGTGCTTGTAAAATCTGCAGTTATTACAAACACAGTATACATATTGTGGACTTCAAATAACTACATATTTCATTCCCATAAACAGGGAACACAGTTGAATGCCTTGTGTGATAGCTTTAGACATTCTCACTAAAATCTAGTATACAATTTATACCACATTAACCATTTGCATTTGTAATTCCCCCATAAAAGTAACTGTTATCTTTGGGTGACAACTGCTAATCAACTCATGCCCCCTCCCAATTTTTTTTAACAAGCTCTTCAACCTCATACAGCTGTTTGAACACAAGAATTAAAAGCATTTGGAACTAAATACTGGATATTCTCTTAGGAAGATCTATGAATGCTATATAGTACTAGGTAAAAAGTTCTTAAAATAGAGCAAAAGACATCATTGTGCCAAGGCTTAACCATCCCATATTTGTAAACACATATGATAAAACTGAATTCATTTACTCAAATTAAGATGAAGAGTATCTCTTTGTAATGGAGAATGTGATTAGTGTATATAACTAAACTTGAATTGTGGCTTTTTGAAAAGATTAAAGGAGGTTAGTGAGATTTATTATATCTCTGCTTACTGAATTTTTATACATATATTATTAGGTGCTTATTTTGAGGCTTTGTTGTTGTTGATTATAAGCCCAAGAGAAACTCCCAGGTAGATAAAGGTGTGTGAAACCAGAGCATCATGTTTTGGGCTAGAGTTAACTATGTTAATTAGGCTATACCTACAAAAATTAAATCTGCATTTGGGATGATGTGTGTTACTTTTTGTATCAACAAAATAGTCTAAATTTCTGAAAATGAGGGAAATTGAACTTAAAAAAAAATAAAACAGCAGATTCTAGTGTCCCTGAATTATCTCATGCCATATGAAAGCACTTTTGGTTTGTAACATTTATTTAGGAGTTGGGCGTCTAATTTCTAAATACTACCTGTTTGTTTTCATACTTAAGTGTCAGCAGTGTGGGGTATAATAAATATATAAACAAGGCTCACACAGGTTCTCTAAATCTTCTAAATACATAAAAATTGGTTAACTATGGGAGTCTAGAAAATTCTAATACAACCTTGTGATATAGGTAGTACCTTTTAAAGTAGTTTTTATTTTCCCCTTCATTTCTACAAAAGAAATCAACATTAATATATCTCTACTGCACAGACAATGGCATTGGTATTGAGAGGAGTCATCATTTCTATGAACTTTAAATTCTATTACCTGGCAACAAGTGAAAAAAGTATTTGTTGAAGAGTGTGATGTAAAAGAAAATATTTGCAGAGTATTTGTTTGTATCACTTTCCTCAAGTTGTGGAACAATTTTTTTAAAGCTATTTTCTGATTATTCTTTATGGTATTTTATGCCTCTGGTTACCTAGTATGGTGGCGGATCTTCTGCAGAGTGTTATTTTCCCATGTGCATCTCCCTGAGTGAGTTCTGTGTCCTTTCCATGTAAATGCTTATAGTATATCATATTTACTACTCTTTTATTTAGTTTCACCTTATTATATCTTTGCTTACAAGGGACTTTTTCATGAAAAAAAAAGTGCAATATTGCACAGTATTTTTATTATCTTTAACATTCTGAAAAGAGAAATAATGTTTTTTTTAATTTGATAATAAACTGTAACTGGTGGATCCTCCTCCTCCTTCCGCATAAAGATAGGTGATACCATCATCAATTTCTGTAAAGAAGTTGAAAATAAATGTCAAAACTTGAGGCTACGTTTCATTCTGTATTGCACAATCATTCAAGTGCAATTAAAAGAATAGTCTGAGACTGTGATCAATTAATGAGAAACAAACAATTTCATATTAATGAGTTCCCATTTGCCAATAATTCTGTCATTTGTAACTTGAATCAGTCATCACCCCTGCAAATAGCCCTTTCAAGACATTATTTGCAATTTTGTCCTCTGTTTTCTGTCCTTGATGTTGTGAAAATGGTCGTCTACTGTTACAGGAATGAAAAGAGATCCCGTTCAAACATCTTTTGTGTTTCCACTTTCAGTGAAAAATGTTTTTCAAACCTGCAGCTGGTTATTTCTGCAGGAGTTCCCACTTATGCTCAGATTTGATTGACATTTTGAAATGGCAGCTTTTCATGAAAAGCTGTTAACTTGTAGAATTCAGTTATGGTACTAAGACAGACTGACTTTGTTCTGTGGCTGGGACCTGTCCAAACTAAATAGAACCCTGCATCTGAATTTAATAGTGCTACTCAGCCAAGATAGGGCAGTTTTGCCTTTTTTTCCCTCCAAAACTCTGATGCTTCTTATGAGTTCTAAAACTAACTTGATGGATATTCATCCCAACATCTTTCTGTTTTCTATAATTGTTTTAATTGACATATATAGTCATTCTCTTATTTCCCTCTTTTAAACATCTAATGGACTAAGACAGTGCTTTACTTTAAGACATGATGCTGAGAAGAACTTATTTCACAATTAATGTTATAAAGCATAAAAAATTTAGGAATATTATAATTGTTCCAATACAGAGGATCTAAAATGATTGGAAACATGTTGCTACTAGGACTTACAGATTCTTTGTTTTGTGAAAATATTTTGAAAAACATTTTGCATATGGTACAATGCAAATATATTTTACTAATATTATTTATTCACTTATTCAACAAATAATTATACTTTCAATTTCAGGGAAAATATGCTGTAAGCTATGGAATCACAAAGAACATGATCCCTTCCCATAAGGAACTTTGAATTCACTATCTTCCTACTAAACATAACTGATAATTAGTGCTTCAAAATACACCAGTTTGCAATGTCTAGTGGTGATGATGTTTAATTTTCCAAAAGCTTAGCTGTTCTTGTACTTGATTTCCCTGTAACAGTCTCATGAGGTGAGAAAGAAAAATTAGTATCCTATCCATGTGGATTTTTTTGTTCTGTTGTTGTTTTCTGTGTTTGTTAGGAAATGTAAAACTCTGATTTCACTTCCAGATTTTAGGGCACTATTTGTTGTGTTACCTGGGGCTCTAAAACCTGAACATGATACCTGGTTTCACCTGTCTTTTTTTTTTTCTTTCCTTTTTTTTTTTTTTTTTTTTTGGTTTCACCTCTCTGAAGACCCTCAGTCACGTTTATGAATCACTAAAGACCCTGATCACTTTTATAAAGCCCTGATCTTCACCTTCTCAGCTCCCACTCCTGAAAATCTAATTGAAATAGGTGGCCCAGGACAATTATATGGCTTATATTAACTGTTGCTGGCATATTGCTGCTGCTTTACTCTTAGGTAGGTAGTCTTTACATTCCAGAGCACATCCTAGTGTGAGCTAGAGCTGTGCAGTAGGCCCTCTGAGAGTGTTCATGTAAGTAAGATACAATGTTAAAATTTTCTTTTTTTTTAATTATTTTTTTTAAATTTTTATTTATTTATGATAGAGAGAGAGAGAGAGGCAGAGACACAGGCAGAGGGAGAAGCAGGCTCCATGCACCGGGAGCCCGACGTGGGATTCGATCCTGGAGCCCGACGTGGGATTCGATCCTGGGTCTCCAGGATCGCGCCCTGGGCCAAAGGCAGGCGCCAAACCGCTGCGCCACCCAGGGATCCCTATAATTTTCATTCCTATAGCTCTGAAGCAGAAGGAAATTCGGGATTGATATTGGTTGAAAATATTGGCTAGAATGATAATTTTAATATTATCCCTGGATTTAAATTTCTTTTGATGATGTGGAAGTAGTTTTGAAATTTTAGTGTTAAACATATCCATTGACTCATAGTTTGGCAAATAGGTAGCCAAAAGTCATTCCTCAGTCCTTCTGTGGGAATATCAACTGATGTGACTATTTCAGTATACAGGCTGACAATAGAGACAAGAGACCTTAAAATGTCCTTTTTTTTTTTTTTTGTTTTAACTAAAAACAAAACTTAGAAATCATTTTAAAACTCTAGTGCTAGCCTAACAAAATCTTCTGCTGGTAGAATATGGCCTAAAAGTAGTTTTTCACTTCCTGAACTAGGACCACTATTCAAGCTCTTAAGCCACCCCTTTTGCAAGAAATTAGAAAAGAGGATTCTAAAATTCTAATTTATCATTACTATTTTTTTCTAGGTTTCTCATTTTAATAAATCTTTCTCTCCCTCTTTGGAGGGGGGAATTATGTCTTAAGGAAGCAAGTTAATTTTTAAATTTGATGCATAAACATATTCTTACAGTGTTACCTATAATTACATACCAAGAAAGCAAAAGAAAATGTTCAATTATTAGACCGAATTAACTAAAGTGTATCATGTAATTGAATTATCTGCAATCATTTAATATTAAATTTCCAAAAAATCTTAAATAAAATGTCCAAATATTCAGTCAAAAAGCTAGATTTATATTTGGATTACAAGAAGAAAAATATACGTAGGAAAAGTTGGAGGAAAAAAATCCCTAAAAGTTAAGATCAGTTGCTCCTCAGTGATAAGACTGTGTATGTTATTTTCTTCTCTTTTATGCACCTGTGCACTTTTGTAATTTGCTATAATTAAAACATGTAACTTTATTTTTTTTTTAAGATTTTATTTATTTACTTGACAGAGGACTGAGAGAGAGAGAGAGCACTAGCAGGGGAGTGACAGGCAGAGGGAGAGGGAGAAGCAAGCTTTCTGCTGCTGAGTGGGAAGCCTGATGTGGAACTAAATCCCAGATCATGACTTGAACTGAAGGCAGATACTTAACTTTAGATGGTGCCACCTACGTGTCCCTAAAACATGTAACTTTAATTCTGTGAGAGAGAAAGATTTATTAAAATGAGAAACCTAGAAAAAAATAGTAATGATAAATTAGAATTTTAGAATCCTCTTTTCTAATTTCTTGCAAAAGGGGTGGCTTAAGAGCTTGAATAGTGGTCCTAGTTCAGGAAGTGAAAAACTACTTTTAGGCCATATTCTACCAGCAGAAGATTTTGTTAGGCTAGCACTAGAGTTTTAAAATGATTTCTAAGTTTGAACGCTCTTAGGAGAGGGCATACCTTCAGTATCAGCAGCCCCTCCCCGTCTGTCATATATCTGGACTGACTCATTCCTGTGTCTAATCTCCCCAGCCTCTGAGATGCAAATATATTTGTGCAGCTCTGTGCATAATGCTGAGCACCTCTCTCAGTAGTAGAATGGTCCCTTGCAATTTTTGGTTTTTGTTTTGCTCACCCGGCAGATGAGAATGGTGGTTGTGGTGGTGATCATAGCAGTTAGCACTTGTGCCAAGCTTAAAAAAAGACTTAGATTAGGGGCGCCTGGGTGGCTCAGTAGGTTAAGTGTCTGTCTTCAGCTCTAGGCATAGTCCTGGGGTCCTGGGATGGAGCCTCACATCGGCCTCCCTGCTCAGCAGGGAATCTGCTTCTCCCTCTGCCCCTCCCACCCCTGCTTTTGCTCTCACACTCTTTCTCTCACTCTCTCAACTAAATAAATAAAATGTTTAAAAAAAAAATAAGACCTAGATTATTAACCACGTAATCTAATTTTCACCATTCTGTAAGGCTAGGTGCGATTGTTTCCTCCATTTTATCGAGGAATAAACTGAAGCTCATCAAGGTTAAAAATCTGTTAATAGTAGAGCCAAGATTTGAAGCTAAGAAATACTAAGACTTGCTGACAACACCAACACCAGTATCTCTTCCTCAGAGATACTGAACTTCTAAGCTCCATAACTGGGAGAAAATAAATTTCTGTTGTTTTAAGCTATCCGGTTTATGGTAATTTGTTAGGACAGTCCAAGGAAACTGAAACAGAGGTGTGCAACAAACAAATCAATGACCTGACCAGCACAATCACCGGGCCTTTTTGAACAGCATCTCTTACCTCCTGGCCTTTTGCATTTGGGTGCTGTACACAAGAATTTCAAAGGGCCAGACCTCATACATGAGAACTCAGGCATGAGTAAAGGATTTCCAGTTCTAAGTCTATGAGATTTTAGCTTTACGGATTAGGGAGGGATTAGCCTCTCCCCTGGTGTAGGTAGGGGCTGGAAGGATCCAGTCGTGGTAGGATGCAGCAGAGCCTTTTGTGCTTCATTTCTGCTCCTTCAGCTTTTGTGGTTGGGGGACCACCAGTACATCCCTGGCAAGATAAAAAAGACTGTGGTCTCAGGACTTGCAATTCCAGTAGTAGTGATCTGATTCCCCACCTCAGATCTCTACCAGGATTGATTGTCTTAAGCACTGTGCCACTTTTTCCATGGCATGCTGTACTGAAGACCATCTCCTTTTTATGTGAAGTCAGCTTGCTACGAGCCCTGGCATGTTAATTTTTACCTCTCACAGAAGGCAACTGTTTTCTAGTCTTAGAATTAATGCCCCAGATCTTGTTCCAGTATGGTCTCTGACATACCCCAAGCCAGAGCCTCTCTAAGAGTTTCTGCCTGATTCGTGAGCTCCTTCCTTCTCTGTGTCCTCTGCATGAATGCACCAGCCTGCAACTTCTTCCTTCTGACTTTACTTCCTCAGGTACCTAATACTAAAGCCTTGAGGAAAACATGTTCCGAGCCATTGAACTTTCTCTACTAGCAGGTACATCATAGAGATTTAGGCAAGGGGAGAAGGCCAGCCTTTTGTTCTTTTAAAATTAATTATCTTTCCATTTTTGTTATACTTTCTAGGGAAAAACTGTAGAACTCAAGCCTTTAATTTGAGTTCCTATTAAGATGGATAGTTTCCTAGGTGAGTTATCAGTAGTTGAAATGTATATCTGAGTTTTAGGACTAACCATTAGTGCAACAAGTATGGCATGGACTAAAGTCACTGACAACATGTGGTTTTCTATGCTATCTATGCATTAGTTTCTATAATGAGTTTCTAACTTTGTTCTGTGGCTTGACTAGCACTAATTCCTTTTCTACTTTTTCTTTACTTCTGGGAAGGTATTGCTTCTGTAGATTTCACATTGTAGAATGAAACTCACCTCATTGTGACCCCTAACCTATGTAGTAAATCCTCTGAAATTAATTTTGGTTCTTTCTGATCTGTGCTCCCCCTATAATTCCCCCCAAGGTTTCATTATTAGAGTTTGACAGCCTTTTAAATTTGTAAGTGCCACAAATTTGTCACTAGAGATGAATGAGTAAAAAGAAAATTCCTTGCAGTGGAGGATATGGGTAAAATATTTCAAGCGACAGATCTGCATCAATAATGTTAATGTTTATAGGGTGATGAAAACCATATAAGTCTTAAGCCAGAATCTTGTTTCAGCTGAGTCCCAGAAATTTTGACCACAGAAGCCAAGGCACATTCCATGTATTCCAGAAAATGTTTTTTTTCAAGTCCTTTCAAACTGTCCCAAAGACAATTGTCACTCTTGAATGCCTGAAACCTTAAATGCTTTTTCTACCATATTAGTTAAAAGCAATGGAAACATTGTCTACTATTCCCAAGATGACTTTTGTCCTGCCTTGAGTTCTAAAATGGAAAGCAAATTTGACAATGTTATTTTGCTCTCTATTTTTCATGTTCATTCTCTGGCAAGGTTTTTAAGAAATTTTGCATCATTTTTTCTGACTGACTTCTGGCCTTGTTTCATGCCAGAAGATTGCCTTTACTGCACACTGAGCAGTCACAGGGTCATGGATTTTCCTTGTTTCTTACTGATACCAAAGAAGCTCCCCCAGTGGCTTCTGAGTTTTGTGCAAAAGACTTCTAATATTTGGGGTACTGAGAAGTACTTTGAGAAGAAATCTAGAAAAAACAAATTGAAATTATCATGAATACGATGCCAGTGAGTGTATGTATATACATACATATGTGTGTGTGTGTGTGTGTGTATTTTTTTTAGCTAAAAGGAAGGATAAATCATTGTAGTATGGTCTTTTGTTAATTTACATAGTACTTGATATTTTTCTTGAAAAACATTAACAAAAAATGATTTATTAAAAACTAAGCTATCATAAAGTTTCCCAGGGAAATTAAAAGTAGTTCTTAGGAAAAAGAAAGAAAAATACCAAGATTAAAAATTAACCACCACCACCCCACCTCCATTCACAACCTGAACAGGTTTCCCTGACTATAGATGTTCTTTACCAAAGTTATCTGGAAATGATACCCTAACCATATAGTAAGTATGATGATTATACAATGGAAATTTCACATGCCACAAAACATTATTGTATTATAAGTTGTTACGAAGATAGGTTTCTTGAAGTGGGCAATTATGTTACATTGTCCTAAGTCAATAATAATAAAACAGCTAATTAGTATTTATGAAGTACTTAGTAGGGATAGAATGAGATTGCACTCTCCCTTTTGCAATGGATGAGAGTAAGACAGCAACATGTTATTTGACTTGCTTAGTCTTTCTCACTACCTTTCATATTTATTTCAAAGATTAGATAAAATACAGCATAGGCTATACAGTCAAGTTGCCTGAGTTCAAATTTTGACTCCACCATTGATTAGCCTAGTGACCTTGGGCACGTTATCAAATTTGTCATCATTTTCATCGTCATCATCATCATCCCTAGTGTAGAATACTAGTACGCTAGCACTGAAAAGTATTTGAGAGACTGTCAAATCCAATCCCCTTATTTTCTAAAGAAACTGAAGGAAAGAAAATTAAATAGCTTATCTACCATAGCTTATCTACCACTAACTAGAACCTGATCTTTTAACTCTTATGTCCTTTCTGCTACAACAGTTTTTAGATTTGATTTCATGGACTAGTAAAATAACTTAAAAAAAAAAAATTGTGTTCCTGGCAGCCAGTCTCCAAGATGGTCCTCAATAATCCCTACCTCGTGATATTAACACTCTGATATAGTCCCTTTCCATATTTTACTGGTCTTTGTGACCAGTAGAATATGGCAGAAGTAATAGCATATCCCTTCTGAGATTAAGTTACAAAAGACATTGTGGTTCTGTCTTGGATGCTTCCATTCTCTTGAATTACTCAGTGTGGGGGAAGCCAACTTCTGTGTCATGAGAAGCCCTAGGAGAGACCCATATGGAGAGGAACTGAGGCCTGTGGCCAACAGCATTTGAGGAATTCAGGCCATCAGCCAGTGAGTGAGCCATCTTGGAAAAACATGTTTCGGCCCACTCAGGTCTTCAGATGATTTCAGCCCTAGCTGATATCTTGACTACAGCCTCTTGAGAGGCCCTCATGAGAGCCAGAACCACCCAGCTAAGTTGCTTCCGGTTTCCTGGCCTTTAGCAACTCTGTGAGATAATAAATGTTTGTTGCTTTAAGCTGCTGGGTTTTGGGGTAATTTGTTACACAGCAGTAGATAACTAATATAGTAGGATTAGGGAGACCAATATATTTCCAGGATACATATTTATATATGTATGTATGTATGTATGTATGTCTATCACAGGGGAAAGTAAAAGGACTGCTTTAGCACCAAAATAGTAGGAATGTCATAATTATATAGTAAAGGACAGTTGTTTAAATTGAATAAATTTATCTTGTTGAAAAAGTTTGACATTTTTCTTTTTCTCACTTTGCTATTGACCACTGAAAAGTTTGTCATGAACTGACATTTGGGAACCAACATCCTTCATCATACTATATTTCAGGTAGTAATTTTTAAGTTTACCTTTTTTTGTGCCCTCAGGTGTTTGCTTGAATGAAAGAAAATTTGTTGTCTTTTGAAATGTGGCTGTTGAAAAACCAAACTGAGGAAACTCAGGTAGTATTTCATGCTCATGGTAGACGGGATGGCAGCACATGAAGACTATATTAACTTTAGTCACTCTAGCCAGTTGCTCTGTGTTTAGATGTTCTCACCTGTGAATTGAAAGGTTATACTATATGATCTCCCATAAGCCTTTCCATTCCTAAAATTTTGAGAATTTATTGGCATAGAAGGTTTTCTGTTAGAATGTAGTCTAATACGGGAATACAGTTTACTTAGGAGAAAGGCGAGGGGGTGGCGGTTAGGTCCTGGAGACGTTTGGACATCATTCTTCTCTCCTACACTATTTGCTGAAAAAAGAGAGGTAACCATAAAAACTTTGCATTTCCCATTTTTAAAAATACAGTTATTTAAAATCCAAATTAGAACTTCATCAGCACTAGTAGTTGCCCAAAAGGAGAAGAAGGAAAACTGCCAGTAGAGGGGACAATCCTCCTGTCCCTCTGACTCAGACATGTACACGCTTATGTCCTGACCTCCATCTGTACTGTTCTGCTGCCGTGAAGGAACCATCAAGGAATAGAAATGTCCCAAAGCAGTCAAGTTTACTTTGAGAAAAAAAATCTGTCACTCATAGCTGAGCCCGTTAGGTGGCAAATCATAATTATATTCAGTGTGTCAAATAAAATGCCATAATTGATCCTTCTTATTGACAGAAGTATAGAAAAATTAGAGGGAAAGGGAACAGGAGAAAGTAAATTATAGTTTCATAAGAGAAAAAGACTAGTGCCCTGTCAAAGCACATAGTTTCTTCAGATTTTTTTTTGGGGGGGGGTCACTGCATAGACACTGTTACCATTTACTTAAGATTTGTGGTAAGAGCAAGGTGATACAGAATTTTTAAAGCATACCTATTTTTGTCAGAACATTTTTTGTCCTGGTAAGCCTTAATGAATGAATAGAAAATCTTGTAAAAAAAAAAAATGTTCCTGGTTGTTATAAAACTTTTGCTTAAAAAATCAAATAGGTAAAGTCAGTGGGTTTTCTTTGCAACCCAAGCAAGAGAGCTAAAATTAGCATTGCTAGATCAAGCGATATTACTTTACTTATGAAAAACAGAGGGTCATCTATGGTGTTTAAAAACTTAAGCTCCAGAGATAGACCCTTTGTATTCAGCAGCACCCTGGCAGTATGACCTTGGCAACTCACTTAACCATTCTGTGCCTGTTTACTCTTACACAAAATGGAGGTAATAATATAACAATAATAACAACCACAACGTTGTGAAGATGAATTAAGTTAGCATTATAAATTCCAGACACTTATTAGCACCCAATATAAATGTTTTCTGGTGTTACTATGGCAAAATGGATTTTCTTGTACAGGGATCTTAAGGAATTTAATATAACATAAAGCTTAATATAGCTTCTCCAAATACAAAATACCATTTGTATTTTGCCCCTGCTTGGTAATAACTGCACCAAATTATGAATTCTCATTTGAAAAGTCAGCCTTGTCACAGACATACCTATGGAGTATCTTTCATTAAAGCTTAAGCATCTCATCCAGTGAAATTTACTGGATGTTCATAAAAAGGATTCTGGAGGCAACACTCAGTATAAGCCAGGTAGTGGTAGTTATCACCCTTTTTTTTTTTTTAGATGAATTTCAGAATTATTTGTAAATAGCAATTGCAAAAGAATTATATTCAGTTTTTCATTTATGTAGCTGCTTCAAATATGCACATTTCTAATTCTATCCCTTGATGCTGCTGGATCCACTCCCTACACTCTGCCTCCCATCCTAGGTTTTAGATCTTCATTATGTTCATATCTAGAATGCTTCCCCACACATCTGTTCCCTTAACTCCAGACTCCATATATCCAATTGCCAACCTGACCTTTCAATTTGGAAGTCTAACAGATTTGTCTAGAGAAGAACACTTGACTTCTGTCTCCTAACTCTCCTTGCCTCCCCCAAATTTAAAATGAAAACCATTAAATGATTCCCTGCCATCCTTCCCTATTTCGATTGATGACATCACTATCTCCACTCAATTAGCAGAGTCACAAACCTGTCTCATTAAAAATTTACTTTGAGGGATCCCTGGGTGGCGCAGCGGTTTGGCGCCTGCCTTTGGCCCAGGGCGCGATCCTGGAGACCCGGGATCGAATCCCACATTGGGCTCCCGGTGCATGGAGCCTGCTTCTCCCTCTGCCTGTGTCTCTGCCTCTCTCTCTCTCTCTCTGTGTGTGACTATCATAAATAAATAAAAATTAAAAAAAAATTTACTTTGATTAAAATTCTTGATCCTTCATTATTTCTAAAAATTGACTGTATCTCCTTTTTTTCCACCCTACCTACCACCTGACTCTAGACAACTGTCATCTCTCTTATGATATGCTGAAAAAGTCTCTTCCCAGGACTCCGTGTTTCCACTTTTGTCTGTTTTCAGTCCATTTTCTACAGTACTCTTTTTTGAAAATGTGTGTTAGATCCTGTCTCTATCCCCATTGTAGTACGAATAAAATTCAAACACTTTGCTGTGGACCTGTCAGATCCTTGTCTGCCTTATCTCTGACTGTTTTTCCTTTTCCCCATTACATCCTGGCCACACTCCCTACTTTCACTTTTGTGAACATTGTAGCTCATTCCCCTCTTAGGACTTTTGCATTTGCTTTTTTCGGCCTAGAAATGTTCTTTTTCTGGCTCTTTGCGTGGCTGACTCCTTCTCATTCTTAAAGTGTCAGCTTTAATGTATTTCTTCAAAGAATCAATTACAAGTCACTCAGGTAGCCACCTCCATTCCTTGTGACTATCATGTTACTCTGTTTATTTCCTTTATAGCATTTATCACATTTTAATTTTTATTTGTTTATGTAATTGTGTGTCCTGTTTGCTGCTGTAATCCTATTAATCAAAATAAGGCCAGGTACAAAGCAGACAGTACATATTTATAACATTCATTGAATGAATAAATGAATAAATTTTTATAAGCATTAAAAAGTTTATTTATTATTTCCTTGCTTTTGAATCTATTCAAGGCACTTCCAGCTTCACTTTCAAGCTCATTCAGATTGTTGGCAGAATTCATTTCCTGGCCTTATGACTGAGGGCTCCAGCTTTTTGCTGGCTACTGACTGGAGACCTCTTTCAGGCTTAAGAGGCCACCCACAGTTCCTTGCCACACATGCTTCTTTAACATGACTGCTCACTTCATCAAGAATTTAGGAGAATCACCTTTCCCCTGTTATCTACCCTGATCATGAGAGTGACATCCTGTCACAAATGTCATATTCCACTGTTTAGAAGCAAGTTACAGGACTTGCTCGCACTCACAGGAAGATGATGTAAGGAGTGAACACCAGAAGGGGTCTCCTTAAGGTCTGTCTGCCACAGTAATTAATGAAAAAGTGTCAATTTCCCTATGTGTGACCTGGATGGTGACTTTTAAAAAGGATGAAACTTACTACTTCTTTGCATTAGGATGAGAATCTTTCGTTGCCTCTTGAAATTTTCCATTCAGAATAGTATGTGTTAGTTATAAACCACCTCTTATAACCAAGAGATACTCCTGCCTTAAAGAGAAGGAAAGAAGTTTTGCTAGAATCTTATAAAAAGGGAGAGACATAAAGAAGGTAGCAAAATTCATATAGAAAAAATAGAAATTGTTAATTCACTATAAAACAAGTTTATTTAAAAATAAACTGTCAGTTCTAAAGTGAGGTGTACTCTACCTGAGTATTCCCCTTAGTGGTTTGAGAAATGAATACTAGGACTTGTGCTCTGATCCTGCTTACATAGCTGATCCTACAAAGACCAATGTTTAGTCCTAGAATTCTTTCCTTGGTAACATCTATATCCCTCTTCTAACTTCTAGAGTTCTCCAATTTGTATTTTCTTTGACTCTGTGACCTAACCCTTATCCATGGCCCAGTTATTTTTGGGTCAAATGGGTTTGATTTTACCCAATTCTACCATGACCCACAGAGATATTTGGGGGAAAATGAGTCCTTATACTGCATGAGCCTTAAGGAAAGAATTATGTGTAAATATAACATCTTTTCCTATTAAAAATATTTCTTCCCCCAAACCCATTAGTTGTATCAAGGTATGTACCTATTTCGAGGTATGCTCTTTGAACTTTCTGGTAGAGGTGCCTACACTACTTTTCGGTCATGCTGGTTATGAGATTGACCTATGACTGAGTCTCACAAATCTTGACCTGCAAGCTGGCAACTCAGGACTTTCTTTCTATGGATTTCTTTGCTTTCTGGGTCAAATCTCCCACGTTCTTTGGTCTCCTTTTATTGTGTGACAGGATGCTGTACTTTAGCTTATGTTCAATTTCCAAGAAAAGAAAGACTTAAGCTTTTCTAATTAATAGCCTCAGGGATGAGTCTATGACTAAGGTCTGAATTAAGAACTCCTTTTGACCTAGAAACCTACCAGAAACTGTTCGCCAGGGGATTTGGTGGCTTGGAGTGAGGGAACCTATGACTATGGTCAGTCTTACCATGTCATGGTATCTCAGATTACTTTCAGATTTCACTGTCTGAGTGTGCTATTGGTTGGTACCTGCTAGAACAGTTTCCCCACGATAGGAATTTGGTTTGTACTGCTATAGTGTCCTAACCAATCCCTTGTCACTGGTATCTCCTTTTATTTTAAGGCAACTCTTTTCTTAAACCAAATTCCCAGCTTCAGCCAAAAGAATTTAGAAGCAGAATTGTCAGAAATTGGCTCTTGGTTGTTCCTTCCATTATGCAATTCAGTTGTAATTTATTGAGTTCTCACTCAAGGAGTGTAGCATTAGGAAGTGGGAATACAGAGAAAAGTCTCACTGGTTAGTAAACACACAAATCTTCAACTAAACCGTAATCAAGGAAATCCAAACTAAAACAGTAGTAGGATTGAACTCCTACTATGTGCCAGGAAACAGCAATGAATGAAATACATATATATTACATATATATACTAAACACACACAACAAACCTGTGTGTAGTAGATCATAAGTACTCTAAATAAAAATAAAATAGGAAATGGGGATAAAAGTAGTGTGGAGGATGGAGTTTGGGTGCCTTGTTTTTACTCCCATTGTAGAAGGTTGGGTGCAGAGTGATTGTTTCAGATCCTTTGGAGCTCCTGGCCTCCTTAACCACTGTCATGCAGAGACAGGGGACATGCAAACAAAAGGGAACCTTGCCTTACCATATTAATGCTTTACCCCTGTGGAAATACATGAATGTGGATCCTGTGCTGGTGTTAGCCTCAGGTCTAATTGGGAAAATTTTACTATCCATAATATTAATGAACTGGAAGCCAATTCATATATGGCTGCATGTGTGGCTGCCTATAAGTCTATGTATGTGAATTTGAGGCGACAAAATGTGTCTTTAGAACTTATTACTGGAAATATTGACAAGGAACCTAGTTACTTCAATTTGGGGAGGAAAAATACTTTTTTTATTACTTTGCGTTATATCCCTCTTTTATCTTTAACTCCTGGCCCCCCTAACAATTTAAACAATAGGCTGTCAAAATTTCTGTGCACAGAGATCTCTTTTTCTTTATTACACACACAAACACACAGGAGTTTCAGATCAGATTTTCTACATGCTGTTTTACTTTTAATTTATTAGAAGGGAAATTTCTCTCTTGTGGCTAAATCTTTGCACCCTAAATTTTTCTAAAGTCTACTTTTATGACTAAGCTATAAATCTTTAAAAATAGAGATTTATGGTGGAAATGCTGACTTCTTTGTATTATGTCAGGTCAAAATGTCTAGCTAATTGGTATGCATTTGTTCGTGTGTATGTCATAAACCAGGATTATATTTTAGCTCAAGCCCTATAGGTGACCACACAAGGGGCAGATAGGTGTGGTCCAGTTCAGATGTGTTAATGTTTTTCTTTTTTTATGGTAAATTGGGTAGTGTGAGACATTGGTTTGGAAAAGCATGTGGGCAAGGCAGGCATTTAGGATTTATGGACCTTTCCTTAGCTATTATTACCCTTATCTTTCCTGTACCATATCGACCTGTATCCACTAGGGGACATAAGAGCACCTACTAAAAGACAAAATGAAAGCCAGACTAGATTAAAATTTTAACACTGGACTAGTATGATAGCAAAGACTCATTTTTTAGCTTCATAATTCATAAAGATGTTAAATATTATGTTTAAATTTTGATCATTATGGGAAACTTTTTAAGACAGGATCAATATTTTATGTTAATAATTATGGAATGGAACTAAAGAGCAGCTAACTAGCAAGTTTGTACCATCTAACTGCATGCATTTGTCATTAAGTTCCTATGTGGTCCACTGAAGCTATGCTGACAATGATTCTAAGCTTGCAAATTACTTTGTACAAAAAAGAATTATCTTTTAGGTTTAGGAGGTGAGACATCTGAGGAGAACATCTACCATCAGATTCCAAGGAACAAAAAACCAGGAGTGGTCTATATTTTGTATCCCTGCCACCTGCTTCAGAGCTGTGAATCCTGATACAGATCTGTAGTTACGGGCATCTTTAACTGTTCCCAGCTTAATGATTCAGAAACTTAGGTCGGATTTTTATTTATTTGCAGTTCTCTTTTCTTTTTCTTTTTTCTTTTTTCTTATAATCTACATATAGAAAAGGGTTAAGTGATACAGTGCAATAAGTTTTGACAAATGTGTAACCCACATATATCAAGATGTAGAACATTTCTGTCATCCCAGAAAATTTATTCCTGTTCGTTCCCACACACCCGGATGTTTGCACCACACAATGACTTTGTCTGTTCTAGAATTTTACGTAAATGGAATTATACAGTGTGTAGTCCATTGCACCCAGTTCTTCCAATCAGCCTAACCTGTGTGAATGTTTTTGCGTGTATCAGTAGTTTATTCGTTTTGTTGCAGAATAGTATTCCATAGTATGAATATACCATGTTTTTAATACATTCTCTTATTAATGGACACCTGAACTATTCTTAGATTTTTTTGGTTTTGTTTTGTTTTCTGTTAATGAATAAAACTGCCATGAACATTTTGTACAAGGTTTGGGAGAGCGTATTTAAAATTTTCCCATAGTTAAACACTTAGCAGTTGAATTGCTACAAGTATTTTGAAGCTCTATAACTAGGTAATAAGCATTTTGTGTTGAAGTCTTTCTTGTCTAATATTAATGTATCCACTCTAATCTTTGTAGTCCTAATGTGTGCATGCTGTAATCTTTTCTATCCTTTTACTCC
Source organism: Nyctereutes procyonoides (assembly GCF_905146905.1). Classification (NCBI taxonomy): domain Eukaryota; kingdom Metazoa; phylum Chordata; class Mammalia; order Carnivora; family Canidae; genus Nyctereutes; species Nyctereutes procyonoides. Next base: position 48,717,054 of record NW_026575049.1, on the reverse strand, counting down.
AACATTTGCTTCTTTATATTTACTATGTCTCTCTTGTTGACAACATAAGTTACATCTTGATTGACAATCTTTGCCTTTTAATAGAAGCATATACTTCATTAACATTTAGTGTACTAATATGATTGAATTAAAGTTTATAATTTTGCTACTTGTTTTCTATATGTCTCATCTGTTTTCAACATCTCTTCTGCTATATTTTAACAGAAAATCAAATGATTTTTAGTTTTCTATTTTAATTCTTTTGTTGACTTTTACCTGCACTCTTGGCCTTTTTTTTTTTTAAGTGGTTACTACAGTGATTATAATTTATATTCTTTTCACAGTCTACTTAAAGTTAATATCATACTACCTCACCCCCCTTCATTCTTTGTGTGATTATAGCATCCCAAAGTGTGCAATAATTTTTGCTTTAAATGGTCATATGTCTTTTAAGTTAAATTAGAACATACTCGATTATATATTTATATTTACCATCTGGTATCAATTTTCCTTAGCTTGTAAAATTTCCTTTAATGTTTTTTTGTAATGCAGTTCTGCTGGCAGTAAGTTATCATTTACCTTAAAATGCCTTAATTTTTCCTTCTTCTTTGAAAGATACAGAATTTGATGTTTTTAATTTTGAGTTTTGTTTTTTAAGATTATTAATTTGAGAAAGACAGAGAGAGCCAGCACAAGTGGGGAGGGGAAGTTGTTCTGGAACAGAGGGAGAGGAGATGGACAACCAGACTTCTTGCTGAGCACGGAGCCCAATCCTGGGCTTGATTCCAGGACCTTAAGATCATGCATTGAGCCACCATGTGCCCTTGAGTTTTGTTTTTTAATGCAGCACTTTAAAGATGTCATTTCTTTGTCTCCTGGGTTCTCTGGTTTCTGATAAGAAATTAGCCATTCTCCTGTTGTTCCTCTCTATGCAATGTGTTCTTTCTGTCTGCTTTTACAATTTTCTCTTTATCTTTGTTTTCTAACAGTTTGACTATAATATCCATAGATGTGGTTTTCTTCACATTTACCCTTGAGATTCTTCACTGAGCTTCTTGGATCTATAAATTCCGTTTTACAAAATATTTAGGGAATTTTGATCATGACTTTTTCAAATATTTATAACCTATTTTCTCTTCTTCTCCAGTTACACACATTTAAATGTTTTGATACTGTCACAAAGGTCATGAAGGCTCTTTTTCCCACAACCACCACCCCCACCTCAATTTTATCTCTGATCACATAGGATAATTTCTGTTGATCGCTCTTCATGTTCACTGATTTTTTTTTTTTGTTGTTTATCTACAGTCTGCTATTAAACCTATCGTAAATTTTTCATTTCAGATACTGTATCCTCAGATCTGGAATTTCCATTTGGTTGTTTACTATAGTTTCCATTTATCTTCTGCTATTTCCCATCTGTTCATTTATGATTGTATTTCCTTTACATCTTGGAGCTGCATGAAAGTTCTTATCTGCTATTTTTAACACCTGGGTTTAATCCTAGGTTGGTTTCTATTTATTGATGATTCTCCACCCCCATTCTGTTATGGGATATATTTGGTTGCTTCATTGTATGTCTGGTCATTTTTTATTGTATGATGGATATTGTGATGTTGAGATTGCAAATTTTGTTGTCGCCTTTTAAATAGTGTTGAATTTTATTTCAAATCAGTTAATTTTGTGTCAGATCAGATTGAATCTTGTAAGGAGTGGTGTTTTTTTTTTTTCAATAAACTTTAAACTTTTTAAAAACTTTATTTCTAGAACAGCTTTTAGGTTTATACCTAAAAGGTTTTAATGCCTAAAATTGAATGGAAAGACACTTTTCATAGTTCACAGTCTTCCTTACTATCATCTTCCTGCACCAGAGTGGTACATTTGTTAAAATTGACACATTTATATCTCCCACAGTCCATAGTTTATATGAAGCTTTTCTCTTGATATTGTACATTCTGTGGGTCTTGACAACTATATAATGACGTGTATCCACCACTATAGTATACAAAACAGTTTTATTGCCCTAAAAATCCTTCTGCTGTGCTGATAACTCCTTCCTTCCCTGGCAATCACTGATCTTTATAATAGTTTTACCTTTTCCATAATTTAATAGAAGTGGAAGCATACAATGTGTAGCCTTTTTAAATTGGCTTCTTTCACACAGTAATATGCATTTAAGATTCCTCCATATCTGTTCATGGCTTGATGGTGCTTTTCTCTTTAGCACTGAATAATATCCCTTTGCCTGGAATATTTATGTCAGTTTATTTATCCATTCACCTCCTGAAGAACATCTTGGTTGCTTTCTAGTTTTGACAGAGAGTCCCCTACATACAGTGGTTTGACTTATGATTTTTCAACTTTAAGGTGATATGAAAGCAATACATGTTCAGTAGAAGCCATAATTTGAATTTGAGTTTTCATCTTTTCCTGGGCTGTAGGTAATACGTGGTATGATACTCTCTCGTGATGCTACAGCAAGCCACAGCTCTCAGTTAGCCATGTGAGCATGAGGGTAAACAAGTGATGCTTATAACCATTCTGTACCCATACAACCATTCTGGGTTTTATTTTCAGGACAGTATTCAGTGAATTATAGGGGATATTTAATGCTTTATTATAAAATAATCTTTGTGTTAGATGATTTTGCCCAGCTGTAGGCTAATGTTAAGTGTTCTGAACATGTTTAAGGTAGGCTGGATGAAGCTATCATGTTTAATAGGTTAGTTGTATTAAATGCACTTTTGACTTAATGATATTTTCAACTTCCAGTGGGCTTTTTGGGATGTAACCCCATCATAAACCAAGGAAGATCTGTATGAATAAAGCTACTTCTGTATTCTGAAAGAGATTGTAGAGAATTTGTATAATTTCTTCCTCAAATGTTTGGTAGAGTACACCAGTGAACCGTTGTGGAAAGGATTATTTAATTAACTTTGTTAGAATTGGTGTAGAATTACCTCTACTGCTTGACTAGAATAGCCCCGCTTTTAAGGCCTGTCCTTTCTGGGGTATCGTGGCATATCTGGGTATTCACTGAGGTCTCCCCACTGTGGCTGGTAGGGACATTGTATGTCTCCCATCTCTGCTCATGTTCAGGAATCTCTCTATGGCCTCAAACTCCCAGGCAGCTGTTTTCTGCCTGATGTTGTAGAGTCTCGTCCTGGTGCCCTGGGTATATGCAGCTTCACATACGTTGAGAGTCTTGTGCAAGTTTCTGGAGATCTGCTCTTCAAAGCTCCATTCTCTCTGGTATCCCACTCTTAAAATTCCAGTTACTTCAGCTGTACTCTAATCTTTGCTTCCCCAACTCAGTGAGATAGCAGGGTTCTGTTGGCCTCCTCCCTGTGCCACAGTCTGCAGAGTGTCTTCAGATAGACGGTAGGCAATTGTGGGACTCATCTCACGTAATTCCCCTCTCTCTAGAATCATAGTCCAGCACTATTGTCTAAAGTCTAAAATTAGTTGCCAAATATATTATGCCCGGCTGTATAGTTGTTTGTGGTGGGGAAAATACTCTGGTACCAATTACTCGATTATAGGTAAAAGTAGAAGCCTTATTGGTTGGTTGGTTGTTTTCCAAAATGTTTTGAACAGATAGTAAGGTGCATATATGTAGTCAAAGGCTCCATAAGGCCTATCACAGAAAAGTTGCTGGAGATTTGTGAGCTGAATGGAGATTCCAGAGGTCATACAGTGCCCTGGAAACAAAGGAGTTCTGGCCATACAGAGTGGGAAAATCTCTGAACAACTGTAGGCACTCCTTTGAGGTCCCCAGAAGAGCTATGCCTTAGGAGTGGGGCTACTCCAGCCCCAGACTCAGAGTAGAAGATTGAGTTTTAAAAATTAGGTTCCATTTGTCTTGTGCAAAACAAAGAAGACTGGCATTGTCCCTGGGATCTTTCTGTCAAGTTGGCTTAAATAAATTGGTTTACATTAAATAGTGTAAGTTAACGCCAACTGGGTGCCTAAATACTGAGTTAGCGCTCAGTTCAACATAACCTTCCAGTTAATCAATTAGAGGAGGAGGGTTTACAAAGAGAATCTCTTTCCAGGTTTTTTCCCCCTCTTAAGACTGCTGGCCATGCTTTATGTTTCCAGATCTGAAAAAATCCCTCCAGTGCCAATAGACTAATGGCCTTTGCCATCTTAATTCCCAGATCCCCAAAAGCACAATGAATTGTTCGTTGTATAATTTATTCATTTTAAAAATAAAAACATTCTGCTAGTGTTAAAAATATTTATTTTTAAAAGAATGTTTATGAAGAAGTATTTTAAAGTTTTTTTTTTTTTAAAGATTTATCTGTTCGTGAGAGACACACAGAAAGAGAGAGAGAGGGAGAGAGGGAGAGAGGCAGAGACACAGGCAGAGGAAGAAGCAGGCTCCACACAGGGAGCCCAACTCGGACCTGATCCTGGGACTCCAGGACCACACCCCGGACAGAAGGCAGGCGCTAAACTGCTGAGCACCCAGGGATCCCTTAAAGTTTATCAAGAGTATTTGTCTCATTACTATAAATATCTGTGATCTAGTAGAGGTAGCGCACATAGGTTTTTAGAAAGTTGAATATGATATTTCTATGGTGCTAAACATAATCTTAGTCTTTAAAGGAAATATAGTGTGTACTGGATTTGAAGATGTAGAGGAGGAGCTACTCTTCCGCACATATTGTTCTCTGAAATGTTTCCATTCTTCTATCAGCTCTGTCTTTCGTGGGTCATCTAACACACACGCCCCTAGATTATTCTTTTAAGCTATCAAATTGGGGTCCCTGGGTGACTCATTTGGTTAAGCATCTGCCTTTGACACTGAGGTCATGATCCCAGAGTCCTGGGATCGAGTACCTCATTGTGCTCCCTGATCAGCAGGGAACCTGCTTCTCCCTCTGCCTGCTGCTCTCCCTGCTTGTTCTCTCTCTCTCTCTCTCTCTCTCTCTCTCTCTCTCTTCTGTGAAATCAATAAAATCTTTAAAAAAAAAAAAAAAAACTGTCGGGCAGCCCCAGTGGCCCAGTGGTTTAGCGCCGCCTTCAGTCCAGGGTATGATCCTGGAGACCCGGGATGGAGTCCCACATCAGGCTCCCTGCATGGAGCCTGCTTCTCCCTCTGCCTGTGTCTCTGCCTCTCTCTGTGTGTCTGTCATGAATAAATAAAATCTTTAAAAATTAAAAAAATAATAAAATAAAAATAAACTGTTAGATGTCAAAGAAAAGTAGATGCAAGATAAGGCAATCAATTTATATTATTTGAAGTTGGCTAGGCTTTCCCCTTACAGCTTTTTTGCATCTTTAATTTCTAAATGCATTTTGTATTTTCACAATAGTAAAGGACAGGAAGAGCCATGAGTGAATGATAATTTCTAAAGAAAATAAGAATATTTCATGGGGAAGCCACTTGGGAATAAATTTAAAGTTTAACATGGAATATGCAGAGTGCAGTTTCATTGCTGTAGAAGCTATAGTCCACAGACACAGTTTCATCTGGAAGGATTTTTTTAAATAGTTGTGAGATAATTTTAGTGCTTCAGGACAAAAAAAAAGAAAAGAGAGCAGTTTGGATCAGCAATTCTTCAGAAGTTTGTGGTAGAGTAATAATAAAATGTGGATTCTGACCTCAAAAAAGCTGACTAGCATGAGTAAGTGCTTATATTCCTTTTTAAAAATCTCATAAATTTTAGGTAAAAATGTAATGGCCCAAACAATATTTCTTTGAATTTGAAACAGACTGTTTATATAATTCAAATAACTTGTCCAAAAATTCAGAGTTAGATAACTTTTTAAAAAATGGAGCAATTCATCTTTCTGGCATCAAGTCCTTGACAATTAGCACAGTCAGTCCTGGGGTCCTCTTGCCTCTTCTACTCATGACTGCCAAGAGGGTGGTGTATGTCATCTCAGCTTTAAGCAGATGCAAACTGGGCTTCTAAAAGACATATGCTTCCTATGCTTTTTCCCGTACTCTCCACACCCAGCACAGCTAGCACAGTGCCTGGTACATAATAGTTGCTTAGAAAACGTTTCCAGCATGGCAAAATCAATGCCTCCGCTTTAATGCCAAAAACATTATTATGGGGACAATATGGAAATTTATTCATTATTTCCTCCCCTAAACATAGGCGATTTGTACTTTTAGAAAATGGTGTTAACTCTTTAGTACTATCAAGTACTAAGCAAAAAGTTGAGGAAGAATGTAGGCAAAATTCAGAATCACAGCAGTTCTTGCAGAAATTTTTCTTATATTAAGTCTATCTGCTAGAAGAATTTAAAAATACTTGAACTCCATAGGATATCTTGGACCTTCTATCTTGCATGGCATTTTGGTAAAATAGCTGTTCTAATTTATACATTTAATGACTTCATAATAATAGTTCACATTGGTGACTGTTTCATGATTTATTTTTATCAGTCCCCTCTGGATATAATTTTAGATCACGCACGCACACACGCACGTACACATGCCATACCTTGCACATACCTATTTCTGTAGAATAAATTATTACATATAAAGATGCTACATTATATGTACATTTTGTACAATTATTGTAAAGATTAAATTAGATAATATTTTAAAGCCTTATAACAATTCCTTGACTGTAAACTCTCAAGGATTTTTGTTAGTAAGGTTATTGTCGGTTGTTTTTATTGTCTGTCTTTCCACTAGACCTTGAGTCCCTTGATAAAATAACTGCTGTGATTAGAAAAACATCAGAGATCTCAACTCCAAGTAGCTTGAACAATAAGTAAATTTATTAATCTTTATTAAATAGTAAAGACATTTCATTACAGGAAGGTCAGAGGAAGGGTGAGTTCAGAACTGGCTAATACAAAATCTCAAGAGTATCCTGAAGAACTAAATCTGGCCATGTGTGCCACCTGCCATCCTCAGTGAGTCAGCTTTGTCCTCAAGCTAGGCCTAGTCACTGATACGGTGCTTACCCTAGCTCTAGTAGTCATATTTGAATGAAAAAAAAGAAAAGATCCAGCTCTTTGTAAGAGTCTATGGTTAAGTTACTCTTTAACCCTCTCAGGAAGGCTTTTTCTAAAGCCTGCAGCAGATTTACCCTCATATTTCATTTGCCATTATTGAATAAGTGGAATGGGACCACTATGATTGGCTCAGGTCATTATTTTTCATACCTTTTGATCATGATACATAGTGGGAAGTACATTTTATACCATGACTAAGATACCCAACACATATATTTTTGTATGTGTATATGTCTTTCATAATTAAACATAATTCAAAATAAAAGCTTCTCAAAATAATAACTGCATACCTATGGTAAAGTTAAATACTATTTTATTTATAATCAAATATAAGTTTTTAATCCTCAAATATAAAAAATTAGAAAGATTTAATTCAATGTGTAGTTACAAGGTTCATGAATTTGTTCCAGTCTAGAATACATGAGGACCATGAGCATATATGGTACACTATGGAGGCTTTTTTTTTAGATTTTGATTGAGTCAAGTTGAAAATACTTTTTCACATTAATAGGTCACTGTGAGTGTTAAAATATCTCAGTAATAATTCACACAGACAAGATTTCTATACTCAAGGAGATGGGATATACAGTGCCAGCATACCAAGGGTTGGGATCATTGGGAACCATCTTGGAAGCTGCCCAGCACAGAATATAGAAAGATGAGACAACTAAATGCAGTGTGTGATCTTGGGTTGAATTTTGGATTGGGATGAAAAGTGCTGTAAAGTAGAATTGAGACAATTGATGAAATGTGAGTATGGGCTGTACATTAGACAATATTACATCAATGATAGCTTTTCTACAAAAGTTTTGATTATTCTACAGTGGTATGTAAGACAATGCATTTGGAAATAAATACTTAAGTATTTATTTGAATGAAAGCTAAGAAAATTCCATGCAAGTTTTTTTTCTGAATTTGAGAGTACTTCAAAATTTTAAGTTTAAAAATGCCAAAAGTGTTTTTCACCTTAAAAAATATATATATGTATGTCGCTTTTGAGTTCACACACACTGAATGCATCATGTGTATAGTATGGTGTTTAATCCTTCTTAATATACTGTTGGATTTTGTTGGCTAGTATTTTTGTTGAGGATGTTTGTACCTACCTTCACAAGGAATATTTTTCTATAGTTTTCTTTCCTGTTATCTTTGTTTGGCTTTGACTTCAGGGTGATGCTGGCCTCATACAACAAGTTAGGAAGGGTTCTCTTCTCTTCTATTTTCTGGAGGGATTTGAAAAGAATTAGTGTTAATTCTTTTTAAATGTTTGATAGAATTCATCAAGCTATCTGGTGCTAGACTTTTCTTTGTTGGGAGATTTTTGGTTACTGATTGAATCTCTTGTTAAAAGTCTGTTCAGATTTTATTTCTTCTTGAGCCCATTTTTGGAGATTACTGTGTTTCTAGGAATTTGTCCATTTTTATTTCTTTGCAGTTTATGTTGAACAAGAATGCATTTTTACATCGTATAAATACATATGATTCAGTTATATTTAAACTATACAAAAAAATCTGCCATAAAACTGCCTTCCCTTGCCTTACATATCTGACCTAAAATACATTTATCGTCCTGATATTTTGAGCATTCCAGTTGCTTTACATCCTTATCAGTACTTGCTATTTTCCATCTTTTGCATTTTAGCCATTTTGGTAGGGATGTTCCAAGTGTTTTTGCTTGGTTTTTAATTTTGCAAGTTTTATACTGTCATCTACAAGAACATTACTATCAATAATACATCTGAAGTCAAACATTTTAATTATTTTGTGTATTTGTAAATTGTTTTAAAATCAAGTTCATGATAAAGTCTCAGAGGTTTTTTTCTTTCTTTTTCCTATTTAAAATGTGCCTCGAGGGCAGCCCAGGTGGCTCAGCGGTTTTAGCACCACCTTCGGTCCAGGTCATGATCCTGGAGACCCGGGATTGAGTCCCATGTCGGGCTTCCTGCATGAGGCCTGCTTCTCCCTCTGCCTGTGTCTCTGCCTCTCTCTGTGTGTGTCTCTCATGAATAAATAAAATCAATCAATCAATCAATCAATCAATAAATAAATAAATAATAAAATGTGCCTCGAGTCAGGTTGAATAGAGTCAGTACTTTCTCCTTTTTGTCGCTGTTAACACTTCCAGATCTGGTAATGAGCTTGCTTCATTATTCTTTCTTTTTCTTCAAAGCTTACAATGATTCTTTTTTTTTTTAAGATTTATTTATTTATTTATTTATTAGAGAGAGAGTGTAGGATGGGAGTAAGGAGGGAGAAGGATAGAAAGAATCTAACAGAGTGCAGAGCCCAGTGTGGGGTTTGATCTCTCCATCCTGCAATCATGACCCGAGTCAAAATCAAGAGTCAGATAGATGCTCAACTGACTGAGCCACCCAGGTGCCCCAAAGTTTATAATGATTCTTAAGTTCAACTTGTGCTGACTTAGTTAAAATATTATAACTGCTGGTAATTTGAAAAATGTTATAATCAGGAACATCCTTTCTGAAAAATACACTGAAAATTTGTGACTAAACTTAGTTGTAAGAATCAGAACTTTGCCATAGAGGAGAAACTTCTCACATTTTGATAGTTGCTTCATAAATCTGTAAAGTTACTCTTTAGCCTCTCCATCACTCAGTGACCATCATTTATCAGAAGATCCAATGAGATATCCATGAACAAAACACATGTTCCTGGCCAATTTATGTATTATTCTCACATGATACTCTCAATTGGGTGCATTATTTATTGCACTGTTCATTCCATGTTGAGAATATGTGCAACATACTTGATGTGGTCTGTTTCTTTCTTGACTTTTTTTATGCTGGTGGCAAGCCACCAAATTAACTTTATGACCCTCTAATTGGTCACAACCCTCAGCTTGAAAACCACTGACTGTACTATTATTATCATAACAGTACAAATCTCAAAGCCCTGGCCTTCCAGAGATGGAGTAGATGCATGAAACACAGACTTTTTGTTTGGAAGGAGGAAAAGAAGGTTGGAGGCTAGAAAAGACTGTCCAGCTACAGGAACTGCTTTCTACTTACTTAGTTATCCCAAGCATCTGGTGTTATTTGACATATGTGGAGTTGTTTGCCTTTATTCTAATGGCTCCCAACTATTACTTTTAGTTTTTCCTATTTTTTCATAGTTTTGTCTCTTTCCTCAGATATTTTTCTTGTTGCTATCATTGTGTTTGCCACTACATTGTCCACCATCTCCTACCCTCTCATTTTTTTTTTAATAATTTTTTTTTTTTATGATAGTCACAGAGAGAGAGAGAGGCAGAGACACAGGCAGAGGGAGAAGCAGGCTCCATGCACCGGGAGCCCGACGTGGGATTCGATCCCAGATCTCCAGGATCGCGCCCTGGGCCAAAGGCAGGCGCCAAACCGCTGCGCCACCCAGGGATCCCCTACCCTCTCATTTTTGCAAGCCCCCTTTTCATTTTGCTGCTTCTCATCTACTTACACCAAGAAAAGACCATCTAGCTTCTTAAGTGGTGTAGATCAAAAGTAATTAGGTTCTTGGGGCACCTGGGTGGTGCAGCCAGCCAGTTGAGCAACTGACTTCTGGTTTTGGATCAAGTCTGATATCAGGGTTGTGAAATTAATCCCCCAGTCAGGCTTCGTGCTCAGCACAGTCTCCTTGGGTTTCTCTCTCTCTCTCTGTTCCCCCACTCCCAGTAATAAGTTTTTTTTTTTAAGTAATTAGGTTCTCAGCAAGGTCTTAATTAGGTTTTTATGATCCATTTCATGATTATGTTTGCTTAGTAGGAGTTTTAAAATTATGTCTGTGGTTTTTAGCTGTGGCCTAGATAACTAGTCAGGTTGTCTCTGAAATATAAAAGTACTCCTGTACCCTTCAGTCTTTCAGAACAAAAATTTCTACTATTATTAAAAGATAATAACATAATCACAGTACCTGGGGACTCTATTTACTATATGGTCTTCCTGAGAACCTCAGGTTGTCAAACTTAACCTTGTTTTCTTGAGACAAATGGAGAAAGATGCTAACCCATATTTTCACATCTGAGAAAAACAATCACAAGATCTTTAATTTTAGAATTATGAATAAATCAAGCATATTATGAGGTACTCATCATGGTAATCTTGCTTCAGTTAGCCAACAAATATTTACTTCCAAATACTGTGTTATATAAATTCTAAGATTCACATTTTCTTACATTTTAACATCTCTGAAATCAGAATGCTTCTTAACAATTAATGGTATCCTACAGTTGCTGTTGGCCCCCATGGCAAATAATGGTATAGATTCTGTGTGGACTTGATTGTTAATCTTGGAGTCATGACTGAACTGCAAACTCTTCATTATTTTAGTCAACAGACTATTGAACAATAAAACATTTAAGGACCTTTAAGGAGTTTTATTGCTGTCTAAAATCTCCTATTGGTACTTTTTCTGTTAAGATTAAGATAGAACTACTATCAAAGCTTACAGAATGAGCATTGGAACCTTTAAAGATAATCTCAGATACCATAGAACATTACTCTTTTAGGAAATGCTGCAAACCTGCAATCTTCAGAGTATAAAGGACAACACTTGGACATTTAAGACTGAGTAAAAAAAAAAAGATCAGAAAAGTTGAATGCTGAATGTGAAGAAATTTTATGAATACCTTAACCAGTTTAGATTGCTTATATTTTCCTTTTAATCTCTGATAGATGATTTAAGAACATTCTAAATAAGTCTAAAAGAATTCTTTCAATATTTAAAAAATAAAAATTTCAAGTAATAAAGCATTGTGTCATGATTTAATAGGTACATAAAATAATAATGCATCTTAGTAGCAATGATATCTTCAGTGTGATGAAACAGGAGACTTTGATTTACTATTAGACTTATTGTGTATTAGTGTACTGTTTTCTACTATAATTTACATTTTTCTTCTCTTAAGAAGAACTAAGGAATAATATACACATGTAAGTCAGGAAAACACTACCAGACACTGTGTGAATGATGGAGACCAGTATGTCTCAAAGTGTGCTCCTGGAACCGGCAGCAACAGCATCACCTGGGAGCTTATTAGAATGCAAATTCTCAGGCCCCATCCTAGACCTGTTGAGTCAGAAACTCTAGATATGGAGTCCAGCAGGCTGTATTTTAACAAGCCCTGCCAGTGATTTTGAGGGCAAGCTAGGGTTTGGGAACCAATGGCCTGGTGGAATTCTGGGAAAACAAAAATTACTGGTGCTATTCTATCAAAGCTAGGTGTATGAGTGATTTAGGGAGTAAGAAGACAGCTTCCTTAAGTTCAGCTCAATTACATACTAACAGTATATTTAAGAAAAATGAAAAAGTTTACTATGTTGTGTCTCTGCCAGCTACCAGTAATATAGGTGCATAATGGAATAGCCCAAAAACTGCGTGTCCTTCACCTTTGGTCGATATTTGATCTTTGTCTTTTTAGCACGACGTATCTCAGACTTTACTCAAGGCAACACTGGACAGTGTTGTAGAGGAATGTGTCAGCTTTGTGGGAGTGGATATTAACATCTGTTCGGAAGTTTTGTTAAGGTGAGACAAGAGTTCTGTGGCTGCAGATCACAGAATCTTAAGTTTAACTGACTCTTCAGTTCAAATTTAGCTAAAATAAGGAGACACATGTATAAAGTTGTCAAGTATAGAAAATCTATGAGTTCATACATTGCTTTACCTAATCAGTTTGAGGGGAAGACATAATTTAAGAAAAGAATTGTAACAATTCACATTATCATTTTTAATACTGCAAATCTAAAGTGAAGAGCATATGGTAACCATTGAGTGCATTAGTGTTGCTAATAGAATTTAAATAAGGTTAACATGGAAAAGAGCTGTTTCCCACCACATGAGAGTAGGTATTTTTCACTGGTTCAGTCTTGTGGATACATCTGTCAAAGCTGGCAGTAACCAAAAGATAAATTCTGAGGGTTCAAGGTATGGTTACCATATTTTTACCTGGATTCTACAAGTCACATGTCAAAACCCTTATCTTACTATAATCACATCATACATACTCTGTCCTGTTTTACTGGGGTTTTAGAAGAGATGATTTTTTTCACTCATAATTTTGCACTTACTACACAATTCTGCTGATGCAGCATGAAATTCTGGACCTCTGTGAAAGATCTGTACTCTTTTGCTTTGAGACTAGTATCGCAGAAAATATCACTTATGTTTATTTTAAGGTGTTGCTTCTCTATCACAGCTACAAATATTCCATAATTTCACGTATGGAATTCAATGACAGAGTTAAGAATCTCTTAAATTTTAACTTTTTAAATAATACCAAGCAAACTATCTAATACTATAGTTTTTATATTTTATGCTAACCATGACATTCATGGTTCACCTCTTTTCTGTCATCTGAGTCTTTAATGAGAGCAAGCTAATAAAAGGGGGGAGAAGTAATACAATACAACTGTAGCTATTGTAACTCTTGCTGCTAACTCAGTTTGTAAACTACTACACAGGAATAAGCAGAACTATTACTTGATTCAGAAATACAAGGAATGTGAATAGTATAGAGTGTGGGGAACAGTTCTTTTTCTTATACTAGTGTTAACCAGTTTACCAGCATCCTTAGTACTACTACTGGTTTTATCACTATTCTGCATTCTCTTGTCCTTGTCTCCTCTTGGACTACTCTATCCCCCTTTGTCTTTTTTAACTCCCTTTTGGATTAACAACTTAGAGCCATATGACAGTATGTAATTGCAGTTGTTTTTATGATGCAGATGTTTTATGTCATTGACTTTTCTGATGAGGTCTTTTCTTTGAATACTCTTAGGACTATTGTGTCTGCCGCAGTACTCCTTTTGTTTATTTTTTCTAGGCATATTGCAGGACTCAATGCCAACCGAGCCAAAAATATTATTGAATGGCGAGAGAAAAATGGGCCCTTCATCAACCGAGAACAGCTAAAGAAAGTGAAAGGTCTTGGTCCAAAGTCTTTCCAACAGTGTGCTGGCTTCATCAGAATCAACCAGGATTATATTCGAACATTTTGCAGGTAATTAGTAAAGTGTGTGCTCTGGGTTCTTTATCAGCGTCCTCCTTTATTGTTGCTCCTCCTGCTCACTGGCTTCAAACCTAGGTGGCCATTTGTTCATTCCTTCAACATGTGTTGACTCTGCGATCTTTGCTAGGCACTGGAATCCAGTAGTGAACAAATCAACAGATTCCCTGCTCTCACGAAGTTACATTTTAATAGGTGAGACAAACAGTAAATAAACTAGTAAAATAAATAGTTTCAGATGTAGTAAATTATACAAATTAAAACAGAGAGATGTGACACTGTCTTGGGGGAACAGTATGAGTTTATTATGCTTTATATGAGTTATTCATTGAAAAGTTATTTGAACCGAATGTTGAGTGAGATGAAGGAGCTAATAAGCACACAGGAGTTGGAAGGAAAGCATTCTAGGCAGACAGTATATCTGCAAGGTCTCAAGGCATGACCAAATTTGGTGTATTCTGGAAATGAAACTAAGGCCAGTGTGATTGGAGCATCACAAGTGGGAAGGACTTATACAAGGTGAGGTGACAAAGAGGACTTCACAATGGCCACTTTTATCTGTTTCTCTAAGTGAAGTTGGGCCTTCTCACTCCCTCTTCCCTGAAAACTGACCAAAAAATAATTGTGTAGATTAAGAGCTAAATTCTTGCCCTTAACTTCTAATCCTGGTAGTACAAAAGCAAAGAAACTGGGTAAACTTAGCATTTTATAGTCCTGAAAGAATAGGGTTTTTTTTCAAAGATTTATTTATTTATTTTAGAAAGAAAGAATGCAAGTAGGGAAAAGAGCAGAGGGAGAGAGAGAAACCTCAGCAGACTCCCCTCTGAGCACAGAGCCAATAAGAGCCCAGTCCCAGGACCCCAAGATCATGACCTGAGCCAAAATCAAGATTGGCTGCTTAACCAACTGAGCCACCTAGGCATCCCGAAATAGTGTTTATGTATTTGCCTATCTGGGGCTACCTGTTTCATTCATATTATTTTTTTCTTTTGACAAAATTATAAGAAAGATAATATGGAAAAATAATCTTTATTCTGCAAAAGACTAAAAGGGAAAAACCAGCCCTGCTGCATAATAATAATAATAATATAAAATTAGAGTTATATAACCATTTAGTTCTGATGTAGAAGTGGAAGAGAATAGAGTCTGAAATTCAAAACATAGACAGAATTTAGTTTATGATAAAGGAGAAGTTTCAAACAGTGAGGAAAATTGATTAACTATCCAAAAAGTGGTATTATGACAAGTGGCAGGAATTTGAACGCATGGGGGAAGCTATAATTCCACCTCATATCTTATACCCAAATAAATCCCAGATGGATCATAGACTTAAATAGAAGGAGTGAAACTATAAAAGTCCCAGAAGAAAA
Organism: Nyctereutes procyonoides; assembly: GCF_905146905.1. Taxonomy (NCBI): domain Eukaryota; kingdom Metazoa; phylum Chordata; class Mammalia; order Carnivora; family Canidae; genus Nyctereutes; species Nyctereutes procyonoides. The sequence continues at coordinate 48,701,721 of NW_026575049.1, read as the reverse complement.
CATGGGTAAATTTTGCAGAACACTGGAACGTAAGGAGGCCTTTTGTAAGTAGACAACAAAACCTAGAAGACAGAAATGAAAAACAATTGAGGATAAAATAATCCCATGTTTCTTAGTTTATACGTTTTTTAAACACTTGGTTAGAAAATTCACACAGAAAAAAAAATTCACATAGTGTAAAAAAGAATAAAATGAAAAATGAAAGGGCACCGTCAACTTCAAAATAGTTTCTAATATATTGCTTCCCGATAGTAGATTTATACTTAAATCAACTTGTATGTTTATTATTTAAAAATGCATATAGAAGGGATTCTGCTATCTAATAACTATTTGAAACTTGCTTTATTTATTTCAGTAATAGATCTCAGAATTCTTTATACATATTACATATAGATGTATATCATTATTTATAATCTCTGCATCATATTTAATTTATGGGTGGGCCATAATCTAATGTAATCAGTGCCCTATTGATGAACATTTGGGTTGTTTTTGTTTGGTTTTTATTGTTGTTTTTATTTGGGTTGTTTTTAAAGCTTTATGTTTTATCAGCTGATAATGAAGTACTTGAAAATTCATGACTGTTAAACTTAATAGATCATACCTTTATTCAGAATGGACTACTGCTATCTCATTGAGTGTTTTTTGCTTTGAAATCTATTTTGTTTGTTAGCAATGTTGCTGCATTTGCCTTTTCAGTATGCTTAGTATTTTTTTTCAAACTTTCTGTGACCTTTAATTTTGATACAACTCTTATAGACCAGTAGATTTCATGGTTTTGTTCAATCTTATATTCATTTATTACCATTTTTGATGTTAATCTTAGATCTATTACATATTTTCTCATCATCATGCTTTCTGAATTCCTTTCATGCTGTTTGTTGGATTTCTCAGCTAACAAGTTTTCCCACCTCATTTTTATCTCCCCTTAGTGATTTCAGGTTGAATGTCTTTTTCTGATGATTATCCTTAAGCATCATTTGGACTAGCCTCTGCGGTTAATAGGTATCTTTGTCCTCCTGGAGAAGACCGGCACCTTAGGACTCTACCCAGCCTTTTTCCCTTCAACTATATGTCCCATGATGAGATGACATGGGATTTTAACTTTAGTTTCAGACTGTTCTTGATATATATTTACATTATTCATGAGCAGTTAATAAGTTAGTATAGTCTCTGCCCATCACTGTTTCTTGTAGTCTACGTTATCACTTTTCTTGAATTTGTTTTTGCTGGAGTATATATATCCTTAAATTCTTTTCAGAGAAGGTATATTATATAGGTTGTACTTTAGCCCTTAAATGTCTGAAAATGATTTTAATTTGCCTTCCTTTTGGAATGCTAGTTTGGTGAGGTATATAATTCTAAATTCAAAATCATTTTCTCTCAGAACTCTTAGGATACTGGTTCACTGTGTTCTGGCATCTGATGTTTACCAGTGAGAAATCTGATGCCAGTCTGATTCTAGTTCCTTTTGAGATAATCTGTTTTAGTTTTCTCTCTTCATTCTTGAATAATATTGTAAAGTTGCCTCACAATATGTCAAACCTGAGTCTTTTTCCAGTCATCCTATTTCGTACTCAGTAGGTTCTTTTAAGAACTTGTAATTCTCTTCAGTTCTGGGAAATCGTCTTCTCTTTCTCCTTCTCCTTTTTCTTTTTAATTTACTTTCCTTCATTTTTCTCTGTTCTCTCCTAGAATACCAATTATACAGGCTGAGTCAGGAATGTTTTTGGCTTTAAGTAACAGGAAACTCTATTAACAGTGTTTAAATAAATACATGATAATTTCTGTGAAGTGAAGGTCAGCATGTGGGTGCTGTTTGTGTGTATTTGTATGGCAGAGAAAGCACATTTTAAAGACTTCTTTTCTTCCCAACCTTCCTTCCCCTCCCATTCCTTGCCTCTTTTAAATGGTTACAGTGGTCAGCAAACTGAATCTGCCAGTCAAGTTCAGGAAGTTGCTGTGACATCTTCAGCAGGTGTTGAGGTCACAAATGAGAAGCAGGGCAAGAAGAAGAACAAAACTGCAGTGAATGTTGTGCTGAAGCCAAATCCTTTGGACCAAACTTGTATTCACCCGGAATCGTATGACATAGCGATGAGGTAAGTCTGAGGCCCATGTGAGAATTCTTCATGCCCCAAGTGAGTTCCTAGAGCAAATGGCCTTTGTTTTGGCACAATGGAGACTTTAAAAACATGACCATGTTTAACATGACAACATTTTTCAGAAGTTCCGCATTGCTGAGTTATGTGGCACATTATATTATTTCAGTGAGGAATGAAACCATTATTCCTGGAGCAGTGTCAAGCTAATAAACCCTGGTACTAATGGTGAAGTGTGTGTAATGGAAATTGCATGGCACTCTCCTCTGTTTGTTTTGGAAATTAACAAGACACAAATGACTAGCACCTGGCCTAAAGCTTGTGCTTATCTAAAGATAAAGCCTTTTTGAAAGTAAATGGCCAACTCTCAAATTTCTTAAGAAATATTGCCCTGCTAAGTTATTAAGAGTCTAAGAAATGGTGTCTTTTAATGAGCATACATTACACAGAATGATATGGGGGAGGTTTTTGAGTAGAAGGAAAAGTTTAATGTTAAGGCATTAAAAGACAAGGAAATTTAATAATACATTTAATTAGTTAAAAATCACTAAATATTTTAAGACTTTTAGTGATTTAAATAAAAGCAGGTTTAAAAATAGTGAATATTTTAACTTTCACTGAATCAAAAGTGAGATTTTTTTAGCTTGTTTTGAAAAAAATTTCTTTTTGATTTTAATAAATGTAATTTGTTTCCATTTATTTAACTTATTTATTTTTTAGAAAGAGGGGGGGAGGGGGCAGAGGGAAAGCAAAAGAGAGAATCTTTTTTTTTTTGTATATTTTTTTTACTGGAGTTCAATTTGCCAACATATAGTATAACACCCATTGCTCATCTCATCAAGTACCCCCCTCAGTGCCTGTCACCCAGTCACCCCATCCCCCACCCACCTCCCCTTCCACTACCCCGTTGTTCATTTACCAGATTTAGGAGTCAAGAGAGAGAATCTGGTACAAAGTTCAACTTGGGCCTTGATTTCATGACCCTGAGATCTTGACCTAAGCCGAAACTAAGAGTTGGACACTTAACTGACTGAGCCACCCAGGTGTCCCTTGTTTCCTTTCTTTTAAAAGTGTTTAAAATTATAGACTATAGCACATCATAGAGAACTTAGGAAATAGAAAAAAAAAAAAGGAAAAAAAACAGAACTTAGGAAATATTAAAAAAATAATATGTAATACTCTGTCAACATCAAAACAATGGTGCCTATTTTTCCCCCAGCATTTTGTTATGGAAAAATTTAAACATACAGAAAAATTAGGAAAAAACATGTTTACAATGAATTCCTAGGTACCCACACCTAGATTTTATCGTTAACATTTTACTATGCCTGTTTTTCTATTTATCTATTCATCTCTTCATCAGTCCATCTCATTTTATGCATTTCAAAGAAAACTGCAGACGTCAGTGCACTTTCAACTAGTACTTCAGTATGCATATCATTAACTGGAATTCTGTAATTCTTAACAGTATTTTTTTCTCCAGGTAAAATTCACATACAATTAAATTTTAAGTACATATGAGGTGAATTTGGGCAAATAAATATTTTCACAAATATAATACTAATTATATTAGTATAATCCAAACCCCTCTCATGATAAAAAAAAAACAACCTTGCTGTTATCCTAAAACCTTCCCTTATGCCCCATCCTAGATAATCCCTACCCTAACCTCCTAGACCTAACCACATATTCTAATTTTTTCTACCAAAGATTTGTTTGCCTCTTCTAGGACTTGATATAAATGATACCATACAGTTGTAATCTTATGTAAGGCTTCTTTCAGCATAAAGTTTAGAGATTTTTTATCTGTGTTATAACAAGTAAATAGCTTGCTTCTTTTTATTGCTAATATTTCATTGTATGAATGAATAGGCCACAGTTTTTCTCCTTATCGAAGTACCTTTATGCTATTTCCAATTTTTGGCTTTTATGAGTAAAACTGCTATGAACATTCTTATACATTTTTTGTTTTTGTTATTGTTGACATTTGCTTTCATTTTTCTTGGAAAAATACTTAGGAGAGAATTTGTTGGGTCATAAAGGTAGGTGAATTTTTTCTTAGAAACTTTCAGACTTCACTCCAATATAGTTGTACCATTTTATACTTTCATCAACTATACATGAGTTCTGTTACTGGACATCTTCACCATAATTTGATGTTAGTCTTTTTAATTTTAGCCATTCTTGTGTGTTGTGTGTTTGTGATAGTATCTCTTTGTAGCTTTAATTTGCATTTCTCTGGCAACACTGAGCACTTTCTCATGGGCTTATTGGCCATTGGCATACCTTCTTTTGTGAACTCTGTTCATATCATTTAGCCATTTTCTAACCTTTCTTAAAGATTTTATTTATTTGAAAAAGAGCATGAGTGAGAGGAAGGGCAGAGGGAGAGGGAGAAGCAGACTCCCCACTGAGCAGGGAGCTGCAGGAGGCTTGAAGGCAGATGCTTAACCTTAACCGACTGAGCCACCGAGGCTCACAGCCATTTTCTAATTGAGTTGTTTATCTTTATATTATTGGAATGTGGGCATTTTAAAAATTTTTTTCTGGAAACTAGTGTTTTGTCCGTATATGTTTCACAAATGTTTTGTTCCGGGTTGTTGTTTACTTCTTTATTTTCTTATTGGTGTCTTGATGAGCAGAGGTTTTGAATTTTGGTGATGTCTACTTCATCAGTATTTTCCTCTTACAGTTATTACTTTCCCTGTCCTAAGAAACTTTTGCCTTGCCTCAAATCATGAATATATGTCTGTGTTTACTTCCAAAAGCTTGATAGTATATCAGCTTTTACATTTAGCTTGATGATACATCTGAGGTTACATTTCATGTGTGATTTGAAGTAGGGATCAAAGTTTATTTATTTATTTATTTACTTACTTATTTATTTATTTTACACATTATGAACATTTACTTATTCTGGCCCTTGTATACATTTTTTAAATGAGCTTATCAGTTTCATTAAAAAGCAAAAAACCGGGCAGCCCTGGTGACTTTGTGGTTTAGCTCACCTTCGGCCTGGAGTGTGATCCTGGAGAACTGGGATCGAGTCCCACGTCAGGCTCCCTGCATGGAGCCTGCTTCTCCCTCGTGCCACCCCCCCGTGTCTCTATTAAATAAATAAAATCTTAAAAAAAAAAAAAGGCAAAAAACCTGGTGGAGTTAGGATTGGAATTACATTGAGTCTGTAAGGGATTATAGGAACAGTGGATGTCTTCATAATAATCTCTTAAGTCTTTTGACCATGAACTTAACATCTTTTCACTTATTTTGGTCCTTCATTTCTTTCAGACATGTTTTAAAATTTTCACTGTGCAGGGCTTGCATGTTTCTTATTAAATTTACTTTATATTTTTCAACACTATTATAAATGGAATTTTAAAAATTTGTTGCTAATATGTAAAAATACAATTGATTTTTGCATAGTAACCTTGTATCCTGCAGCCCTGCTATAAGTTCACTTACTAGTTCTAGTAGGTATTTATAGATGTGTTTATAGATTCTTTAAGTTTTCCTGTATAAACAATTATGTTATCAGCAAATAAATGAAAACTTTACTTCTTTTTTAATATTAATGCACTTTATTTCTTTTTCTTGCCCATTGCAATGTCTAGGATCTTTAGTACTGCATTGAATAGTGGTGAAAATAGGCATCCTTGTCCTGTTCTGAGTCTTAACACATGATTCTCATTTTTTTTTTAATATAAAGAAATTATGATCAGTTGCCTGGGTGGCTCAGTCAGTTAAGCATCTGCCTTTGGCTCAGGTCATGATCCAAAGGTCCCGGGATGAGCCCTGTGTCAGGCTCTCTGCTCTGTGGGCAGTCTGCTTCTCCCTCTCCCTCTGCCTGCTGCTCCACCTGCTTGTGCTCTCTCATCAAATAAATAAAATCTTTAAAAATACATATATATAAAGTTAAAAAATTATGGTCTCATAGTAATAATACTTTTAGTGTTTGTTGTTTGAGAAGATGTATATGTACTATACATGATTTTATACACTTCTTGCAAAAACTGACACCTCCTTGGGTACTAAAATAGCATTTTGTTGCATGCAAATCAATGTCTTTTTAAATGTATATTGTATGTTTTTATACTATAGTTCATAAATTTTTCAACTTGTTCTCTCATATAAGCATAAGTTTTTTTATTTCTGCATATCTCTCTTTTTAAAAAGCTGACTGACATCCCATCACATGATTGGACTGTAATTTATTAATAGCAGTACTAGTAGTGGTTCCTTATAATGGATTCCTAGAAATGGAATTACTCTGCCAAAGGGTTTGAGACTTTATGTGGCTCTTGATATACATTGCCAAGTAACATACTAATTTATGATGCCACCAGCAGTGTTGAAGCTTGAGAGATCTTGAATTTCTCTTGTTAAGCAGGACTTTTCTGCCAATTTTTACATGGGCCACCTTTTGCATGTAGAACATAAAAGCCTGACCAGAAACTTCACCTTTCTCTCTATGCTTCCTTTGGGAGCAGGCTTGTCTCTCAGAAGGAGGGTTCTTGTAGACTATTTCATGGGAAATTTTGTCTATATGAAGTTAAACTCTTGACCTTTAAAATCTGGCAACAGAACTAGTAATTTATCTAATTAAGTTTATATCCCCATTATCCACCTTGGAGCTATAATAATTATTTCTGGCTCTTAAGCATACTTATAGTATGATGTATAGTAGATGTATAGACATCATAGGCATCACTCAACATAGGTAGTTCATACTTTCATATAGTATTATACAAGTGTCTTCCCAGGGAAGGAAAGCTCATTGAGGTTATGATTAAGTTATTATTGGTTTGACCTCAGTTGTGTAAAAGTAAATTCCATTGCAGTAAAGTTCATTTTTAATTACATCAGAAAACCAGTAGGAATGTAATGGCTTTCATGCTCCCCTACCGTAATGTTACTCCCCAAAATACACCAAGATGTGAAGCTATTAAGCCTTTTTATTTTTATATTTGTGTTATTCTCCCTCACATAACACTTTAGAGAATTGAAGTCATGATATTTTTTAACCTGAGTTAGTCATTTAGTGGTTCTTTTAAAAGTCTGTCTTTTTAAACTATTTTTTTAATTTTTGTTATTTTTATTTTTGCTTTTTTATTTTGCCTATTTTATCTATATGTGGGGATTCTCTATTAAATATTAAATAAAGTCCTTTGTTGTGTGAGCTGAAATTTTTTCTAATTGGTTTACCTTTTTTATCTCCGTATAATGCTATTGTGTTTTTGAAATATAAATGTTCAGTTTTTATGAAGTATAACTTTTTTTACTTTTATGCAAATTAGTCTTAAGATAACTAATCTCTAATAACAAATAACTATAATAGAAATCAATAGTCAATGACCTTTGTGAAACACAAAGTTGTTCACAGGACAGAGAGATCATTTCCTGGTGGGGTTGTCTTATAAGGACAAGGATGACTTAGGGAGTTTGGACTGAGAAGCTGCAAGGATAAACTGCTGCCATCTGAGATGAGGAAGACCATGACGGGAGCAAGGTTGAAGGGAAAGCGTTAGGACTGAGTTGAAGACCTGTTAGGTTTGATACATCAAGTAAGCAGCTGGATACGTGAGTCTGGAGTTGAGAGAAGAGCCACCGAGCTGAGGATATAAGTCTTGTGCTTATGGAGGCCCTTAAAGCCATGAGTTGGGAAGAAGTCACCACAGGACTGACCAAAATTTAGTGCTTCAACTTCTCCTTTACCCATTCCCTCCATTGACAGTGAACTGTCTGTCAGTCTGTCAGTAAACTGTATTGGCTGTCCTTTTAAAATATACCCTGGTGAGAAGGGTCTGACCACTTCTCACCAACTGTCGTATGGACCTCTCAGTCTCAGTCACCATCATCTCCACTGGATTATGACTACTGCGATTAGTCTAACAAGTCTCCCTGCTTCTCCTACCGCACAGCCAGTTATCTGTTCTTAGCAACAGACAATTAGATCCTTTTAACATGTAAATCAAAGCATGTCATTCTTCTGCATAAAACTCTGCTATCACTTCCAGTTACACTCAAAATTAAGGCCAAGTCCCTATAATAGTTCCCAATGCCCTTTTAACCTGATCTCCTGTTTTTCCCTCCCTTGCTCATTCTGCTCCAGCCATACTGGTGTCCTTATTATTTCTTGAACATGCCAAGCCTCTCCCACATTAGGGTCTTTACACTGTCTTGTCTCTTCCTGAACTCTTTTCCTCCTGATATCTGCACATCTAACTACTTAACCTCCTTTACCTCACCAAGACTGCTCACATGTTACCTGGTCAACAAGACCTACACTGACTACCCTACTTAAGTCTACATGCCCTTACCTGTAAGCCTAGTCATTCTGATTCCCATTACTCTCTCTGCTCTTTCTCTCTTTCCCACAGCACTTATCACTTTTATCATACTTTACAACTTACTTATTGTGCTGGTTGTATCTTGTCAGTCTCCCTGAGAGGAGGGATCTTTGAATATATTCCAAGATTGCAGAAAAGAATGGAATACATCAGCACTCATTAGGTATATGCTTAATGAAGGAATGAATGAACAATTCTGTCAATACTAGTCTGGGTTAGTGGAAAACAGTAGTGCCATTAACCGTTCATTATGGAACAAGAGAGGAAGACCAGCCTTTTGGTTTATTTGTTGTTTTTGTGCAGGGATAGTGAGGACAAATGAGAAGAGAAGAGAGAGTTATAAAGGGAGGAAGAAAGAAGGATACAAGTTTCAGTTTGAGGTATATTGAGTTTGAGTTGCTAAAATATTCCATTGCAGGCAAATGGAAAGGCAGTCCTAGAGCTTAGGAGAAAGACCTGAACTAGACATGTTGATATGTAGGATTGGAATTATCAGTGAAAGGCGAGAGATAAGGAGTTATGTGAGTGGTTACACTCATCCAAGGAAGCATGTAGAACAAGAGGAGAAGGTGGTTAAGATCAAAGACTTGAAGAATGTCTGCATTTAAAGGGTCAGAGGGAGAAGTCAGAGAAGACAGAATATGAAAACAAAAGTCATGAAAGAAGGTCAGTAAGTTGGTGGTGTCAAATATGGCAGAATGGATAAGTAGTTTAAGAATGTATTGACAGGGATCCCTGGGTGGCGCAGCAGTTTGGCGCCTGCCTTTGGCCCAGGGCGCGATCCTGGAGACCCGGGATCGAATCCCACGTCGGGCTCCCGGTGCATGGAGCCTGCTTCTCCCTCTGCCTATGTCTCTGCCTCTCTCTCTCTCTCTGTGTGACTATCATAAATTAAAAAAAAAAAAAAAAAAGAATGTGTTGACAGTTGAGAGGTCATTAATTGAGAGAGTAATTTTAGGAGAGTGGCAAGGATAGAAACCAATGTGTAAGAGACTGGGGAAAAGCAAGCAATAAGTATTAGAGACAGATAATTCTTCTGAGAAATTTGGTAGTGAAAAGAAGGAGCCATGTAATGAAAGTCCAGGAAGAGGTAAGATAAAGAGTTGCTACTTTTAACCTTTAAGGAATAGAGAATGGGGGGACCACAACAATAAAACATCTGTGGCCAAAATGAGAGGAGTAAGTAGTAGAGACATGAAAGATACAAGAGACATTCATAAAATTTTATGAAGCTAAAAGACTTCTTTCATTTAGCTGTCACTCCTCACTTCCCATGCCCACATTTAGAAGTGGGGCAACTAGGAGGCAGAGAGACCAAAAGAATGCCAAGGTCAACAGTCCTTAATAGCAGCCTGTGAGGAATGAGGGTGGGAAGAGAAACAGAATCAAGGGATGGAGTCATAGTTTAGGGAAGTATGGGGCAGCATGAGTAAAGATATGGAGATATTCTAAGGAAGGGGATTTTAAGGTAGCTTTGAATTTTTCAGTAAAGTGGGAAGTAATCAAGTAAATGTGAGGAGACTCTGACGGAAGTAAGAGATTTAGAACAAAATGGCTTCAAAGGATTACTGAAGGAAAATCTGTCTGTAACAATAATAGGTTTCTTAATCCTATGTTCCACTTAAATCTTCTGTAATACGGAATCTGTATGTTTTTTTCATTGACATTTCCTAAAAACTTTACATTATTCCTGACCCTCTCTCTCTTACTTAAAAATATCTACTGGCAGAGGTGGGTATATACTCCTGCTCTATGCCCAGTTCCTCTCCTAAAATGAGAAGATACCAAATGTAGTCACTATCAAATTGCTTCTTTTGAAATGCACATGCCCTTATTCTGAAAAACAACAGAAGGGAATTCTTTTAATGCAGTATTCAGGAAATATATCTGCAGCAGAACAGCATAAAATTCTACACACTTTGTGCAAAGAATTCATTTCCTACAGGTCCCTTAATAAAATAAATAGGCAAAGCTTCCTTTAATGGAGGAGGTAATGTTTTCTCCAGAGGAAAGGCAGAGTCTGATTTCAGCCATGTGATGATAGAGAGTAACAGTCAAATATAGCATATTCCAGATACTCATTTCTTTTTTTATTTTTTTTGTCCTTAGGAAGCACACATAACATGTCTTGTTACTTTTCTGTACTAACATACCATCTTTAAGGATACAGTATCCTTAATCTGAAATATCATTATGATTACATTCAAATCTGGCTCTAAACTAGCTTTTTAATTGTGACCTGGTTTAAAGATCAGGTTTTGGAGCTAATTAAGAGCTCAAGATTTGGAGTGTCATAGATCTGGTTCATATCTTGGTTCTACCAGCTGAGTTATTTTAGGTAATTTACTTCACCCATCTGAGACTCTCTATACCATAAAAAGTGGGAATAATAATAATAATAAACCAACCACATAAGATTGCTGTGAGGTCAACAAGATGATGTTTCTAAAGTGCCTGGTAATGAGGAGATTTTGTTGTTTTTATTGGACTGTTAACTATTCCCCAAACCTGACCTGAGCTATATTTTCCTGACTCCAGCCCTTTAAATATCTTTTCTGGGACACTTGGGTGGCTCGGCGGTCATGATGGGATCGAGTCCTGCATCGGGCTCCTTGTGGGGAACCTGCTTCTCCCTCTGCCTATGTCTCTGCCTCACTCTCTGTGTCTCTGATGAATAAATAAATGAAATCTTTTTTAAAAAAAGAGAGAAAGAAAAAGAAATCTTCTTAAAGACCCAGCCCAAATGTCACCTCCTGCATGAAATCTTACAAAGATACCCCTCTCTGTAAATGAGCTCTTTTTCAGCTTCTGTGCTTCACAAAGGCCACTTAATTATTGCACTCACTGTGTCATGGTTATTTGTAAGTTCCATCCTATTGTGGCTAGAAGTGAAATGAATGAAAAGTCTAGCTTTACTTCAATCTAGATTTTTCTTCTCTAGTCTAAACTGGCTGAAGTCAATGCAGTTGTATAAGCAAAATTCTTGATAGAACATCTAGAACCTGCTTTCTGCCGTTGCCTATCCCGCAAGTTGAGTAAGTACTTATTTCAGAATCCCTTGTGGATTGGATGCTTTTTCAGACCTCCCCAAATTGAATCCCATGCCTTCCCAGAGCATGTGTATCCAGAGCCTTCCTGAACTTTACGGACTAGAAAACAAAGACCATTAAAGAGGATTACTTGCCATTTCCTGTCATTGTCTAGAAATCTTCAAAATGCCCTTATGTGTGAGTGATTTCATTGTGTTGGGTAACGTGGGGCCATGAGGAAAATTGCTCCTGTCTTATGAGTAGAATAAAGCGTAGAAACAGCCAATTTAGGGCTTGCCACTCCCGCATGCCTCTTCTTTTTTTGCCATACCATTTTGGTTGATCAAGATAGCCAAAGACAAGTGTGTGTTTTTTTCCTTTTTCTTGAATAAAGTGCTGGGAGGTAGTGCTTTGTACTGCAAATTATGCTGGTTTGTACATGTCACAGTGAGACCTGGCATTCTCCCAAAGAATATCCTGCATTGAGAATTGGATTCACTTCATTCAGCTAGTTAAGCTTGAAAGTTGTTATGGTCTTGATTTAACTTCAAAAATTCCAGAAAATGTAATGTCAAATCTGTCATTTGGCACTCATTTTAATAAAGTATTAGCTAGTATTTAATTGTTATTTCCGTTCTGGCCATAAGTGAAACATCTAAAAGACTAGTTTCGAGTTCCGGCAGAGAGCTAGGTGAGAAGCGCAGCGCAGGGCGGCGGTCTGTCCCGGGCCCTCCAGGCCCTCCGGCCTGAGGCCGGGGGTGAACTGGGGGGCCCAAGGAGAGGTCAGGAGCTCGGACCTGCACACACCCAGCGCCCTCGCCGCAGCTGCCCACCGGCCAGGCCCACACTTCGCAGCAGTTGTGAGCCTCTCCCCACCCCCACCCCCACCCCCACCCCGGCGCCCGTGGCTGCGGCCTCTCGGAGCCGGACCTCGCCGCTCGCCGGCTGCCCACTCTCCTGGCCCAGCTCTGCGGAGCCTACGCGAAGCCCCCGCCCAGCCAGCCGGGCCGCGGAGCCTTTGGACATCGGGTGTGGCGGGGTGAGAAGAATGGCGGCCGCTCCAACGCCGGGCCGGCCCTTGGGGCCTCCGAGGGCCCGAGAAGGCGGGTCTCGGTGGACGTAAGCTCGGCCGCCCTCGGGCTCTGGCGCCCCACAGACCCGGGCCCTGGGATGACCACTCCGTCCCAGCGGGACGAAACCTCACCTGCGGCGAACAGCGGACGGAGGCCCTAGCGGCCCGGAGGTGAGCGAAGCTCCCCCCCCCGCACCCCGCCCGGGTCGGGACGGTGGGACAGGTGGAACAGTTAACGGGCCAAAGGCCGTTGGTCTTCGTTCTGCAGACATCGCTGTCGGAAGATCGAAATGGGAGAATTACGAACCGCGTTTGGCCAATAGGAAGACCACCCTTTGGGAAGATTTACCGGCCGTTTACGGAAGGCCTGTGTATATAATATGAAAAAGCTGCTCTCCACTTACCCCCCGACCTTTTCAAAAGAAAACTTTTGCCACATCTAGGCCTTCTAGATGTAAAGAGCTTGCCGACGTAGGATAAAGTAGAGTTAGAAAATCCTACGTCTTGTAAATGCCTGTTTGGTTTTTGTGTTTTGTTTGCTTTTGCTTTTTAAATCATAGAAATGTCTTTTGGAAATGACTTTTTGAAATGGAATTGTTAGATCACTTCTAGAAGCGACATCAGGAGCGACACGTTCACCTTTGTGCAGTGGGTAAGAGGACATGAAGTAGACGACCCTGAGGAGGAAGAAAAGAAGGTTCTCTGCCAGACTGGTCATACTTAGAAGACATTTTCACGTTATGACCATTGTTTTGTGTGTGCATTTTATTCCTCAACCACTGTGTATATAGTTGACAATGCTAAGTACCTTTGTCAAATATCTAGTCTTTCTAGATGTTCTGAAGTGCCTGATACATGTTAAAAATAGAGGTAGTAAAAATACATTTTGTGAATATCTTCGTTGACATTCATAGGAAATGCTGTTTAATTTGCGGGGAATGGCCAAACCACCTCTTTGAATAGTATGTATTGTGTTTGTGCACTGGTTCAAAGGAAGAGGGAGGAGAAGGAAGTGCAAAGAGCTCTGCGGGTGTGTTTATGGCGAGGGAAGATTAACCATTGTCCTTTATGTTCCTGCATTTTGTTTTACTTAGCTGTGTATATAGTGTATATACTGGACAAATGAGTCCTAATTTTCAACATCTAGTCTTTTCTAGATGTTAAAGAGGTTGCCAGTGTATGACAAAAATAGTAAACTAATATGTTTTGTACATTTTGTGTTAAAATTCTTAGGAAGATTGTCTTCTGAAAATTGGAGCATTATAGCCCACCGGGCTGGTGGAGGAAGAAGGGAAGAGTTAGTCTTAGGCTAGAATGTTCTTATTTTGAAGACACTTTCAGATTATAACTGTTACACGTGTGCAGTTTATTCAAGACTGCTATGTATATAGTGGACACATTAAGTCCTTATTTAAAACATCTAGTCTGTCTAGATGTTTAGAAGTGCCCAACGTATGTTAAATGTAGAGGTAGTAAAATATCACTCTGTAAATATCTTTTTGCTAAAATTCATAGGAAATAACTCTTGGGAGTGGAATTGTTAAACCACCTCTGAGCAGTATATGCTATCATGTATATTCAGTGGTTTGGAGGAGGCGGAAGGGAAAGAATTGCAAAAGGTAATATGCTTGTGTGTTCATACTTGGACATTTTCAGACAAAACCATTTTTTTGTATGGTCTGTGCATTTTATTTTGCTGTGTATATAGTGTATATATAATGGACAAATGAGTCCTAGTTTTGCAACATCTAGTCTCTAGATGTTAAAGAGGTTGCCAACGTATGACAAAGTAGTTAAATTAGCACATTCTGTACACATTGTGTTGAAATTCAAAGGAAAGCTTTTCTTCTGTAAATAACTTTTGGATATGAATTTGTTCAACCACCTTTAAGCATTACACATGTCTGTACTTGTCTACTGGATTAGTGGGGGAGAGAAGTAAGTGAGGGAGGGAATAGTTTAGGCCAAAATGGTGGTCATATTTAGAAGATACCTCAGATTATACCTGTTGTTAGGTGTGTGCAATTCTATTTAACAGTGCTATGTACATAGTGGACAAGTTAGTTCTTATGTGAAATATCTAGTCTTTCTAGATATTTAGAAATGCTTGATGTATTTAGAAGTAGAGTAACGCTTCTTGTAAATAGCTTTTAAAGACTGATGGGAAATATTATCTATGGAAATAGAATTGCTAAAACCACCTCTCTGAACAGTATACTTGTTCAGTGGTTTGAGGGAGGTGGGAGGGAAGAAATTGCAAAAGATTTTTTGCTAGTATGTGCTAGGAAATTTCAGCTTATCCATTGCGCTATATGTTATGTGCATTCAACTCGACTGTATATATTGTATATATACTGGACAAATAGGTCCTAATTTTATAATATCTAGTCTCTAGATATTAAAGAGGTTGCCAATGTATGACAAAAGTAGAGTTAGTAAACTAACACATTTTGTACACTTTGTGTTAAAATTAATTGAAAGGCTGTCTTCTGAAAAGGACTTGGAGAGATAACATTGTAGTCACATCTCAGTGACATGTGCCTGTCTACTCACCCTCTGGGTTGGCAGTGGAGAGAAGTGAGAAATGAAGGGTTCTAGACTAGAATGTTCCTATGCAGAAGACACTTTCAGATATAACCCATTGTTACATGTGTGTAGTTTATTCAACACTACTATGTATATAGTGGACAAACTTAAGTCCTTATTTGAAACATCTAGCCTTTCTAGATGTTTAGAAGTGCACAAAGTATGTTAAAAGTAGAGGTAGTAAAATAACACATCTTGTAGATAATGCTTTTGTTAAAGTTCATATGAAATACTATCTTTTGAAAAATGGTATGACCAAAGTGATCAAACCACCTCTCAGAGCAGCACACATCATATATCTGTGCTGGTTCAGGGAGAAGGGAGAAGAAAGTGCAAAGGGCTTTACACCAGTATGTTTATAGTTAGGTGGGATTAACCATTGTCCTGTAGGTCTGCATTTTGTTGTACTTTGCTATGTATATAGTGTATATAAAGGACAAATGAGTCCTAATTTACAACATCTAGTCTTTCTAGATGTTAAAGAGGTTGCCAGTGTATGACAAAAGTAGTAAATACATTGTGTACACTTTGTGTTTAAATTCATAGGAAAGACTATTCTGAAAACTAGAAGTGAAATTGTTAAATCCCCTCTAAGCATTACAGATGCTTATAATTTTCACTAGGTTGATATAGATGAGAAGAGGAAGGGTTAGGCCAGAATGTTCTTTCAGTGCTACTATGTATGTAGTGGGCAAATTTTAAATACTTAACTTGAAACATCTAGTATTTTGGATGTTTGAAAGTGAACAGCATGTTAGGAGTAGAGAGTTAAAGTAACAACACCCTTTAAGTATTGTTGATTTACAGAAATGGTTATTTTGGGAATGGAATTGTTAAACCTGATGTCTTGGAGAATATGCTGACTGTTCACTGGGGGACAGGGGCAGGGAAGAAGTGAGAAGAGAAGGGTTCTGTGCCCTTGAGTCTTTAGACTAAAATTCTGTTTAAAAGTAGAGGTAGTAAAATAATCCCTTTATAAATGCCCTTTTGTTAGTTTTTAGGAAGGACTGTTCTGGGAGTGTCTGTTAATCCACTTCTTAGAGCTAGATGTAGTCCTATACTTAGTCGTTAATTTGGTGGAGGGAGCAGAGGAGGGGTGAAGGGAAGGGCTTTTTGCTAGTATCTCCACATCTAGAAGACAGTTTTAGGTTATAACCATAGGTCTATATGTATGTTTTTATGAAGTACCTGTGTTTGTTGTGGAGAAAGTTCGTTATTTTGCAACATCTAAGCTTTTTGGATGTCCTGAGGTGACAATGTATGATAAAACGTACAGCTAGTGAATTAACCAATTTATAAGTTTCTCTTTGTTATCATTGATAGGAAAGAAGCATCTTGGACATGAGATTGTTAAGCTGTCTCTGAGAAATGTCAGAACTTACTAGGTTGACAGCAGAGGGGCAGAAGGAAGTATAGAGGGAGAGTTGTATGCGGATGTTTTCATATTTACATTTTAATGATAACGTGTATTAGTCTCTTTGGCTGTACTATAGGAATACATTAAGTGATTCAATGGAAACATACCTCTTTGCTAATTGAATATTATAGATTGGATGATGAATTCTTTTAGAAGCATTATATGTTGTGTACGCTGTTACTTTATGTCTTAGTTTTAATTGAACATTAAGGGAATGCAGTATTTTAATTGTAACTCTGCCAATATCTTTATCTAGAGGCCTGTTGCCATTTTTGTCTTTTATGTTTTTGTCGCCAAGAAAGGCAGGATTACATTTTTTTTTTTTCCAGATGGAGTTGGTGTAGTGTATTCTTGGTTATCAAAATACTCATAGTTTGGGGACTTTGACATGATAAATATTCATGGTGTGTAAAAGCATGATACATAACTGTACGATCTTACTTAAAATGCTTACTTGTGTAGATAGATACACACACAGGACCTAGAAGTCAAACTGCAAACTGCTTGTGATTATGGATGACTTTGTTCTTTGCTTCTTGTGTTTTTCAGTTTCCTTTTATGCACATATTAACTTTTAAAAAATAAATTTTTAAAAAACCAAAAAAAAAAAAACAAAACAAAATAAAATAAAAGACTAGTTTCTGGAATTGGTGAGTAGCCTGCATACAAGACTGTGACATGCAGCACCATTCTGATGGTCTAAGCCAATGTGTATCAGATGAGTTGTATCAGTAGCTATACTGTGCAGTATTAGCACTGTCAGTTCCTTTATTACTGCTGATGTACCTATTTCTGACCCTATAGTCAATGCTGAAAAGTATGTTTTCAGAGAGTAAACAACCATCAATTTAAAATTCAAGTCTAGGATAAGAATAATTATATAAATTGACAAAATAATTACTTGGGGAAAGAGGATCTTCTATAAAAAGCCCAGTAATGTTTATTCTTAATTTACTAAAAACGTTTATCAGGTTTTTTAGAACTAAAGTTGGTCAGAGGTTACAAACTTTCAGTTATGAGTTCAGTTCTGGGCGTCTAATGTACAGCATGGTGATTATAGCTAACAAACAGTACTGTATTATGTAAGTTGGTAAGTAGATCTCAAATGTTCTCACCATAAAAAGGAAATGGTAATTGTGTGACCAGATGGAGTTGTCATGGTGGTAATCATTTTGCAGTTATAGAAGTATATCAAACCGACTGGTTATATACCTTAAACTTATAAAATATTAACAGTCAATTATACCTCAATATAGCTGGAAAAAAAAGGAAAACAGGTAGAATTAAGGCAGTAGATACAGAGGATTCTGTGATGAGATAAATGGATCCCAACAGTGCTCATAGCCTAAAAATATTGGGGACTAGGGGTTGTACAGGTCCTGCCTTGCTCCCTGCCATGGAGCTACAATAAGTCAAGCCACACAGTGACAAGTGCCCCAGACTGAAGACCTTTAATGAGTGAGCACATCTTAGCCTATGTTTCTTTCCCATTCCTGTTCAAGGATTTACCATCTCCAAACTCTTTTTTTAGAATTGCATTCAGAGGTTTTGTCACATTCTTCCCAAACTTAGCTTTCTGCCCAGCAAGGAAGGAAGTCTATTGGCTAATAAGCAGCTGTAATGCAAGTAGTTTAGATTGTTGTTTTAAGACAAAACAAAAAACAGCAGCAGTAGATTCACAGATTTGACATTCATGGTTTTGACTGTGAACAACCCAGAAGGCGCATGACTTGTGGTGATTTGTAATTTTTGTGAGCGGTAAGTTACTTAGCCTGCTGAGTATGCCTAGCACACCTCCGCACATCTACAATTCGCTCTAGCTTTCTCCTGCATTCGCATGCCAGCTAACTTCTGCAATGATAAAAACATGTTTCTTTGTGGGAAGCTTGCCTGAAAAGAAACCCAACTACAAATTCTATAAAATAAATGAAGATTAGGTAAACAGATGTAAGAAATTATTTGCAAATTTGAAAGGTCTTACATTTTTTCTGGACTTGCCTCACAAGAGTTGGCAGCATTTGGACATGAAAATTAAGTCAGAATCGCTGCTGACTTTTGATAAATGATGTCTTAGCATGTGTATCAGCTAGTTCCTGTGGAGCTATAACTGGACAAGAGTAGACTGCCTTTTCAGAAAGTGGCACCGCATCATAAAAGAAAGACCAATAGATTACAAAGGTGAAAAAAAAAAGATTACAAAGGTGATTTTTGTTTTTCTTCTTTTTTTTTCATCTTGTTAGTAAAGCCTCAAAACATCATACTGTAATTCCTAGGAAATAACATTTATCATACTTTCTAAAGTGCCTTCACAAAAGAGAAAGATGAAAGTAAATGTACCCACTTGACTAAGCTGTGAGGTTCTTAGGAATTGACTGTCAGGTCTCGTGTCTTACATGCTTTTGCAACACCCCCCACCCCCACCACCACTCCCATGAAGTTTAAGGCAAGGCTAGTTGAGGGAGCTAGGAAGTTGAAGAATCCAAGATAGTACCTAACTTCCCTCTAGCTTATTCTGGAAGCAGTACAGTACCAGACTGCCTGGGTTCAAATCATGCTTGTTTGAGCTGGGGAAGTGATTTAACCTCCCTGGACCTTAGTTTACTTGTCTGTTAAATAAGATAATAATAGTACCTGTCTGATAGGATTACATAGGTTAATATATCTAGAATCCTTAATACCTGGGACAGAGTAAGCTATTGTTGCTGTAATTATTATTACTGGGTGGTTGTTGCTGTTAAGTTTGTTTGTTTATTTATTTATTTAGTGATCCCTGTTTCTAATCTGGGGCTCGAACCCACAACCCTGAGATCAAGAGTTGCATGCTCTTCCAATTGAGCCAGCCAGGTGCCCCCTTATTGCTATTATTTTTAGTTGTGATTGAGGAGGAGCTGTCAAGGTGAGCCATTAAAGAAAAGGGGGATGTGGTTTACAACTGCTGGTCTCCCAGGAAAAAATTGTTTTACCGTATGATCCAGCTATAATTTGGGTCATTGAACATTGTTAATTAATATTAACACTGGGTCTTGGGACTAGAGAAAAGGCTGTGGTTTCTCCGCTACATATGTGGAGCCGCTTGTTAGCACCCAGCAGAGAAGGAGTGCCAGGGAGTTGCCAGCCAGCCCCAGTGGTGTGCTTGCTTCAGTCTCTCTCATCTCCGTAGGACTGGCCTTCTCCCGTCTTCCTCAGGCTTAGATCACTCAGTCTGGAGCCTGAAACTCAGTAGGGTATTGATCTAGTGTCCCATTATCTGCCTCCTTCCTTTCCTGTCCCCAGTCTCACTATGGATTTTAACATTAGCCTGTCTTCTAACTCTGTGTGACCATAAGCAAATTACTTTGACTTCAATTGCATACTCTTCAAATGAAATAAAAATGACTGCCCATTCAGAGGACAACCAGGGTTTTTAGGGAAATAACAGATGTTAAGCATTTTCAAATTCCTTGAAAGGAGGATTCCTTGACAGATCCAAACTCACAGTAAAAAGACTGTTTTCCCAAGGAGGACAGTCCTTACTCTAATACCTGGGCTTTATCAAACCCCAATAGCACTGGAGCTGTTTAATTCCAGCTCTGCCATCTAGCCTAGTGGTTTTGAGTACTACTTTTTTATTTGCCCTCCTCTTTCAAATATTCACAAGCACTAATCCACGTTATGGCTTTACAGCCAGTAAATTAAATTATATGAATTCTAAGCACAGTGTTTTTGAGCTGTAGAGAGTCTACAGGCTTTGAAACCACTAACTTAATTTTGTCCAACTCTTGCTGGATAACTCAAAAAGAGCCAAACTTTTTCCTTTTGAATTTGGTTTGAAAAATAATAAATTGTTCCCAGGCAGTGATTCTGGGTGCCAAATTTTATCTGGGATCTAATTTTTTTGTCTGCATTGAATATTCCCTGCAGTAAAGAGTTAAGGAGTGTTAATGAAGAGGTGATCTATGACAGCTTTTAACTTACCTACAACTTTGTGGTCTCAGCTGCGTGACTTTGGGCAGGTCACTTAATCTATCAGAGTTTCGCTTCCTTTATCTGAAAATCTATATCCACAATAAATTTTTTTGAGGGAATTAAATGAAATCATCTTTATTAGTACTTTGAAAGTATGCTTATCTGCATGTAAAAACCCTACCCCTTAAAAAACAGATGTAGAAGAGTATTCTGACATACCGTCATTGCTTAAAATAAGACTCTGTAAGTTCATTCAAGGCAGAGACCCTGTTATCATCTTCCATAGTCTTCTTCCACAGTAAATGAATACTTAATGAGAAAAACTGAGTATGCTTTACTCAATTATTTTTCAGATGCTTCAGAAATGCTTCAATTGTGTCACATTCCTTGGAAGAGACTTGATATTTTAGAAAATCTTTATCATTTAAGGGTGTTTGTGTGTATGTGTGTTTAAAACAACCAGACTCGGGGCACCTGGATGGCTCAGTGCTTGAGTGTCTGCCTTTGGCTCCGGTTGTGATCTGGAGTCCTAGGATCAAGTCTTGCATGAGGCTCTTGTACTTCTCCCTCTACCTATGTCTCTGCCTCTCTCTGTGCCTCTCATGGATAAATAAATAAAATATTTTTTAAAAATAAATAAAAATTAAAATATAAAACACCAGACTCAATGAAAAGAGGATGATCAACCTGAATAATATAGGGTTGATGGGGTTTTCTCTGGTTCTTTTTATTGAAGGGGGTATTGTTGTTTGAAATGTAAGAAAATTAATTTTCCTTTGTTGCCTGTAAATTTATTTCTAAGGCAGTTCCTAAAACAGGATTTTAGAAATTTTTAGAATAGTAATCACATCATTTCATTACATGATGCCTTCCCATTTTTATGTACTCACACTAATTTGGATGTATATGTATATACATTTGGGTTTTTAAATTATACTATCACACAGTATACTGTAACCTAGCAAATAGTTCTGAAATAGGAAAAGCTACATAAAAATCAATATTACAGGGTGCCTGGGTGACATCTGACTCTTGATTTCAGATCAGGTGGTAATCTCAGGGTCCTGGGATCCAGCCCCACAGCTACTCTATGCTTAGCAGGGGGTCTGTTTAAGGATTCTCTCTGCCTCTGCCTCTCACCCTGCTCATGTGCTCTCTCTCGCATGTGCGCGCACTCTCTCTCTCTCTCTCTCTCTCTCTCTTTTTCTTTCCCTCTCCCTATCTCTCTCAAATAAATGGATGAATCTCTTAAAAAAAAATCACTACTAATTCCTTGTGGCATTGTTTATTATTTCACTGATCTTAAATGTTTTGTGTGGTACAACTGTGTAAGCACATTGTAACTGGCATTTTTTTTAATAAAGCCAATTCCATATACAAAATTACCAAGATAAAATAAAACAGCTTTCTAAGAATATATTTTCCTATATACAATTAATGCAGCATGCATGCTGTATCCAGTTTCTCTGCATATATACCAGATCTTTGAAAAAGAAGGAAACAGTTCTTTGGAAGTTAGAAGCAGGTAACCGTTGTCTTATGGTTATAAACCAAGTCTTTTAGAAAACAAACTGCATTTCTTAATCTATGACAGCTTCTCCTTTTCAGTTCCTCTTGTTTTTGTTTTCTGCTACTCATAGATGCAAGAGTGTATTTAGATGTAGGGATGTGTTTAGATGGAGGAAGTGCTCCAAAGATGCTCCACATGATACCAAGCCAATGCCACTGAAGATGTCTTCCAGCTGCTGCTTGGATGGCTGCATACCATTTAAAACTATACTCTCAGATAAAAGTCTGTACAGGCTTTCAGAACAATTCCTTTATCCATTCTGAAAGGATTGCATTTTTTAAAAGTTTATCTGCAGTTTTCAAAAGCAATTAGCTGTACGTTCTTGTGAAAATTTGTTTGCTTTACATTTCTCTGGTTGATTACATGCTAAGAAAAGCCATTTAAACATTGTCTTCACTGACCTAGCAGCTTCTGCAGTCCAATGGGATGTTCCATTAATGCACTCGAATTTACCAGTACTTACAGATTTTGCGCTAGCAAAGGTTTTTAAGGATTTTGGCCCAGTCCAGTGTCTCGGTTTAACAAAGAGGTTAGAAGTTTGAAAAGCTTCTTTGATGATTAAAGTGCAACTCACATTGCTGCCCCTTGGACTTGGCTGCTGAAACAGCAGATGTGGTAAAGTCAGCACTCTCTCTTTCAAGCTGAACTAAATGTGCACTGCTCTGCATTCACCTGTGTAAATTCAGCTCCCCGTAGGTAGTGTAAAAAGAGTATCAGGTTTTTCTTTTTTGCCACATTGGAATTTATTTTTAGTCTTTAATATTAAGAGCGGTAGATTTAAAAATATATATTGAATCTGTGGCTTTGGCGTAACAGATTATTCCTGAACTTTCATTTGTGTCCCACCACTTAATCTACAATCACAGTTAAGAAGGCCAGGTTTTCTCATAGAGTACAAGCTCTCTTTTTAAATCACTGAACGTCCATCGGTATTACAAGTTATGACCTGCTTTGTCTGTGCCTCCTTATTTATAAAATGACTGTGCTCTTTCATTTAATGCTTTGTTTATTGATGTAATTACAATTGAATAAAACTAATGGATAAAAATAAGCCAGTACAAAAGTCTCTTTTGGAACTGTTGAGAGTGAGTAGACAGCCACAGGTACTTTGCCCTTGCAGCACAGTTGTTGGGTTTTTCGTGGGATTATAAATCCTGTGTGTTGAGTCCACAAAGCACGCGCTGATAGTAAGTTGTTTTTAAAGTGATGGTCTTGCATCACCGTGGTTCCTCCATACTCTGTGGGGTACCGTGGTGCTTTAATGTAATGAACCTGTCCTGGGCTCCTAAGCGGAGTGATTTATCTGAAGTCTTACGAATCTTGAGAATTTCTTGTTCTTTGGGAAAAGCCTTACAAAGACTGACTCTGGAGAGAAAAAAACATTGCATTTGTAATAAGTTGCTGTTGAAAATATCAACGATTTTAGGTTATATAAGCATTCTGCTTGAAAAACAAGCATTATCTCTGCTGCAAGGTCTATATTTTAACTTCATGCAGATGTGTGCTAAAAGAACATGATGTGCTTATTTGTTGCATTTATGCTACTTTCTTACTTTAAGTAAGATGGATGAAATTACATATTAAATAAAAACAGCAGCTCAGGCCACAGTCCTTAGCAAACTGAAAAAGCTTTGCAAAGACAGTGGAGAAAATGACACTATGACTTTAATAACTCATTGGCTTTTGAGAGAATTATCTCCAGAAATTCATTTATGTAACAGTTTTTTTGTGGAATTTATTCAGTATTAACTGTCTCATGTTTAGAAATCATCTATCGTTGAATTGTGTTGGTGAAATGTTACCAGAAGTATTATGTTTTATATCTTAAAGATATCACTTATTTTGACATGACTACAGTTCTAAACAGACACACACTGATGTGGTGTGAAACTCCAGTCAGTGAAAATAGGTTTGTGGCCTTGGGCAAATTATTTAATTTCCCTGAACCTCAATTTTACTTTTCTGTATTATAGGACACCTAGTTTTTAGGATTATTGTTAGGATTAAATGAACACATCTCTCAAGCACTAGCATCATGCCCGGCACTTACCTGCCAGTACATGTTCCCTGTCATTCTGTTTTTCAAGCTTCATAAAGTGTGTTGTGTTTTTATATGGTACTTTTTGAGGCAGAAAGAACTTTGTATTGAGTATTACTTATACCCAATTCTAAAATGAAACTTTGTATTGCATGTTACTTATCACATTCAACTTCAGAGTGAAAATTCAGAAAATGTAGAATAAATTTAGGATATTTAAAGAATGCATGTTTATTGAGTGATTGCCAGGTCTAAGACATTGTTTCCTATAATTTACAGTTGAATATATTTGAAATCCAATAAGGGAGAGGTCAATCTGAATGCTATTCCCAGTTTATTTTATAGTCTCTCTTCCGTTTTTGTTCGCTCTTTTCCTTTTTCTGCAATCCTGTTGTAACTTTAAAAAAGTTTTCAAAATAAAGTAACATTTGACTTTGTTCCATAGTCATTTAAAAATAGAGTTGATCAATATGACATGTTAGCTAGGAGCATAATTTGGTACTTTTTTATTGATTTCAGTTACCATTGTCCTCAAGCTTATGTGTGTGAGAATGAAAATGATACATGAAATATGCACCCAGGTTAAACAGACCAATTTTCTTCTTACATTTGCAACCACTATAAACAGAATTCTTTGATGGAAGTGACTTTGGTAGCAGTCTCTCTCTTTCTCTCTCCCTCTCCCTCTCTCTTTCTCTCTCTTTCACACACACACACACACACACACACACACACACACACACACACACACACCCCAAATGCAACCTTAAGACTCCAAGCAGCCTCCTGAGCCAGTGTTTTTGTTATTGAGGCCAAGACCTATACAGTGCTTGGAAGTATATGGAATTTTCTGCCATTTAGTTAACTTTCATTAATTATAAATTGCCAGTCAAGGTTATAGATTTACCCCATGAATATGCTTTGGCATTTTAATAATTGATTGTAAGCCAGAATCTTGAGGATCTGAAAGATGTTCTACTAAATAACTGGTTGCAGACCAATCAAGCCAAGAGGATAAATACCAGGGAAGCCTGCTCAGCAGGGCATGCATTATTCAGAAAGTTGTGCAGAGAAGTTGGCTGTGGGCAGAAGTTGTCATGTGTCATGTCTCCCATCAGTCAGAGCTTCAGCAGCTGTTCCCTGTCACCAGGGCCCTTATGTGCCACTGCTTTTCCAATGGCAGTAACAGATACTGGCTGCTTCTCTCGTGGGCTGGGGAAGCCTGGACATAGACTTACATTGTATATCTCATTGGCCCACCAGTTTAGATAGAAGCTCATTTCCAAAAAGAGAGACAAGGGACCAATTCCTTGGTCTTTCATTGGACCACTAACCAATATACATTCTCAAGAGAATTAGTTAGATTTTGGAGTATCTATCTGTTTTTGATGAAAAATACAGCTATGGGATATAGGAAGATTGTACATTTGAACCCAAAAAGATGCCCTAAATGAGAAATGAGAGAGCTTTCTCCACCAGATGCCAGATTATCAGTACTGCATGATCACTAAAGAGGCTTTGGTTGAACACAACAATACAAAAAAAGACTGGAAATGACAAACATTCCTTTTGTGATAATGCAGCAGCCTGCCAAATGGAATACATCCCAGTTCTGATGATGGACAAGGCTCCAACAATTTCCTTTTTCCCTTATATTCCAGAGACATCCTTAGAGGAAAGGATTTGAGGGCATTAGTATCACTATCTGTCCGATTACTGTGTTGACATTTTTAAAGTGCCATTAATCATAGGAAATGGAACTTAATGATGTCAAAAAATACACAGCCAAGAACTATCAAGAAAGTAAGCTACAGCCCAATATTCAGATGAAATTGAAGAGGGAAATGGCTTAACCCTTCATTTTTTTCTTAATTAACTTATTACTGAACTCCAAAGCTAAGTGATTGAGAGGCAGCAAGCGAAGGAAATGGTAAACATAGCAAGGGGAAATTGAGAAAGGCAGATATTTTTATATTATAAATATTACAGCAATAATACATATAGTATATAAAAATATTCACCTCAATATTATGTAATTGAGGTCTTATTTGCTTTTTACTCCTTCCATTTTGTAACAAAGTTACTTTTTTTTTAATATCCCCTCCCATATTTTTCCTGTGGACTCTTGAGTACTTAATGTACTTGGTATAATTTAATCCATGTGAAGCTTGCCAGTCAGTAGAATTTGAGAATTAATAGTCATCATGGGTACCCAAAAGTAAAAAGCAGTGATATGATACATGAATAACAAATTTTCATTTGTCAAAAGCTGAAGGTGCTTACCGGATATTTTACTGGATTTTGGTATCATTAGTTCATTGTTTGCCTGTTAGCTAACTTAAATTCAAATGAGTATTTTTTTTTCTTAAATTTTTTTTTTAATTTATTTATGATAGTCACAGAGAGAGAGAGAGAGGCAGAGACACAGGCAGAGGGAGAAGCAGGCTCCATGCACTGGGAGCCCGACGTGGGACTCGATCCTGGGTCTCCAGGATCGCGCCCTGGGCCAAAGGCAAGCGCCAAACCGCTGCGCCACCCAGGGATCCCCAAATGAGTATTTCTAACTCAAATTTAGGAAACATCAGGTAAACATAGGTATCCTTATTTATAAAATATGTATGACACTAAACTCTAACAAACATTACATTGTAAAGCATTTCTGATGCTGATTTTGAGAAGGCGCTTGATTGGAAAATAGCACAGGAACCTACATCTATCCTCTCCTTTCTTTTCCAGGACAGGACTGTCATTACAGGCTGAGACACATAGTAGATTTTCAGTCAAGACCGATTGATTGGTTGATTGATGATATATGGATCTGAGATGAATGAATTTTAGGGTGACCTATATAAGGAGATTAGAAAATGAGTAATACTATTAATAAATGCTGGGGTTGTTTGTTTGTTTGTTTGTTTGTTTGCTTGTTTTTGCCCCTGCAGGTTTTTGTCATTCTTCAGAGGGACTCTGTGTGAGATTGGAAAGCCTGAAATGGAACAAAAAATAAATTCATTCCTTGAAAAGGACGGAATAGAGAAAATTGCAGAAAGTTTGCAAACAACAGTTCACACCTTACAGGTCATCATAGATGGTCTCAGCCAGCCTGAGAGCTTTGACTTTCGAACAGGTAAATAATTGAATTTAAATAATAGCATCTTTCACCTACATAGCTCACATTATCTTCTATTGCCCTCACAACAAACCTCTGCCATAGGCAAAACTGATATTATTCTCCATTCTGTACATGTGAAAACTAAAGCACAGGCCCTTTCTTCAAAGTCACTGTGTTTGGTTAGTATCCTGAGCCAAAGCTAGAAGCCAGCTCTCCCAACTCCTTGTCCCATGCTTATTTTCTATCATGTTAGACTAAGTGCATCATACATTGGCTGCCGTGAGGATGGAGGCACACATTTTTCATAATCCTTTTGTAAGCTCTTCTTATCTTGTAAGAGCCAGAAGTCCAAGGTATTTGGTTAATAAACTAAAAAGTGAATCTTTTTCCTAAATTGCAACCTTCCAAGCTCCTGTATTCTGTGTCAGTGAACACATTGAACAAATAAGATACTATCTCTCCGTTGATTTTCCTTCTAATTAAAAGAACTCTTAGCTTTCAGCATAGGTAGATGGTCAGGGAAGTATGACATCCATAGTTGTTGAGAGCAATGACCCCATGAAAAAGAACTAAGGTATTGAGTAACCCTCTGCCTAAGGAACTTTGAATAGGAAGCTCTGACATTTAAATGAATCTGCACTTGTCTCATAACCAGTTTTATGATACATGTTTAGGGCTTGGTTCTTTTCATTCTCATTTAGGCTCTGTTGAGGGAGTTAGACATGCTTCTTTGAAAAGGTTTAAAGGAGTTTAGAAATACACCCAGTAAGGGACACCTGGCTGACTCAGAAGAGCATGGGACTCTTGATTTCAGATTTGTAAGTTCGAGCCCCATGTGGTTGTAGAAATTACTAAAAAATAAATAAACTTTAAAAAAAAAAAAAAAACGCCTGATAAGTTCATTATACTACTTCTCAACTTTTCTGTAAGTCAGAAATTAATTTTTTTAAAAGTTGAAGAAAAAATACACAATAAGATAACAAAAATGTAGCAGTAGGAGTCTCCAGGGTGGTCCATCCAAAGTGGATGTTTCATCCACTTCTATTTGGAGGCCTGGTACCCTTGTATATGAATTCCTTGGGTATTGTTTAGCAGGATACTGAGGAGAGCAATAGATATCAAACAAGGTGAGATATAAGGCTGGTATGCGTAGGACCATCGCATTAGAAGATTGGTAAATATGCTGTCTCTAGCTCCAGGCCTCCTGTATTGGGTTTTCTTGTCCATCTTTGCTTTTCTCTCTTGGTGTTGATTGCTCCATTATCCCAGTTATAATGTAGACTCAGAGCAAAGATCAACATTCAGATTATATGGTTCAGTTAAACAACCAACTGCTAAGTAGAGGTCCTCACCTTGTCATGCCCTTAGTGAGCAGAAACACAGATGCACCTGGCTCTGGACCGAGCTTACCAGTTACTGCAGTGTTTATCAGTGTGATAAGTGAAATTTCAAATAAGTGTCTAAACTCACTTTGGAACTGACCTTTGCCCTAGCGTAAGTCACAATTTTCAAAATATTTGAAAGCTTTTATTTTAATACTAAAAATATCCCCAAGGGGTAAGGCAGACAGTCATACTTTTGAAGAGGCAGGTAGTATTGTGGATGTTTCCTCATTACAGTATTTATAAATGTTACATCTTTTCTCCGTTTTCTCAGAAGTATTTCCTTCCTTGATGCCTCTTTCTTTCCCTTGAACTCATCCTGTCTCTTTTCTCAGTGACAAGATCAATTCTATTTTATTAACACTCTGGTTGCTAGTTTCTATAATTGGATTCGTCAGAAGCAGCCTAGTGATAGCAGACTGAATATATAGCCTTGGCAATCAAAGTGTTAAAGTTTGCCTGGTACATGGAGGATTTTCTGATTTCTCAGTGGCCCAGGCTGTCTTCAGGAACATGTTAAGTAGTTCCTGACTCTGATTTTCCATGCAAAATTAAACTAAGCAGCTGATCAGGAACCCTTGGGGAATATGTAGCAGCTGGACCTCTGTAAGAAAAAAGAATTTCCAAGCATAAAAACAATGCCTATGAGACCTCAGAGACCATCCTACCTCTGCCCTGATCAATGACTTAGTTTCAGTTTGCTTTGACACAGTCTTTGCCCATTGGAATATTACATTACAACAGGTTTCTTGCTTTTGGAATCCACAACTTCTGTGTCAGGGAAAATTCTACAGAATCAATTCTAGTTTTCACATATTCCTTTTTTATGAGGAAAATGAGATTTGAGGTTTAAGGAGGGGTTTTTGTTTTGTTTTATAGGAAAAAGGTGAATTCAGAAAAAATAAAAAACAAAAAAATTTGATTTCAGGATGGTTGGATTGGGGGAGGGGAACCAAGAGGTGGCCAGTTGTTAGTACAACTGTAAAGGATAGCTTTAACAAGTAATCAGGATCAAGCCAACAGCTGTGGAGGAAAAGGAAGTGGGATGGGTGGAGGGAAAATGAGGCCTTAGTAAAAGGAGATCCAAGCATAGAATGTTCTTTGTTATTAGAATCAACATTCAGTAATCCTAGGAAAGGGGGCCAAGAAGAGCATGGGAAAATGGAATCCACAGATAACCCAGAAGCCCCATTTAAACTATTAGTTCTACGCTTCTCCCTTATAAAACCTTTGTTGTTGGTTTTGTTTTTACTAGAGCCATGATTCTTTGGCATGCTTTATACCCACTTTGGGCAGCATGGTGTTCATGAACAGAGAAATGTACACTGAGGCTAACAAGAAAAGAGGGCTATAAGGAACTTGAGAGTAGGATCTGCGTGTCCTCATCTTTGTATCTTTGTATCTCTAGCACCCAGCAGAGTGCCTGGACAGGAGATCATACTAGAGGCTAATAAATGTTTGATGAATTGAACTGAAAGAGGAGAAAGATTAGGTACTGGCTGATCTGGGTTTCTGAGCCATAGATAATCAAGAAGGTATTAAGTTTTGATTGGACAAGTAAATTCAAAATGGATAGAAATTGACTCCTGAATTCCAAATTTGTGGAGGGAAATGAGGAGAACACTTTAATTTCATCCATATTCGACAAAATGTTAATGGACTTTCTATCACCTTTAAACAGTTTGAGAATTCAGGTACTGGGGGGTTGGGTGGGGGGAATCTCCCAATTTTCTGTCTTTAAAGGTCTTACTTTCTCAGTGTTTGTGATTTGGCCTTATATATTCATTACGCAAAGATATTTTCTCATCACCTCCTCATAAAGAGGAAAGTTAAGACTCTTCTCATTCTTTATGTATAGTGCTAAGGTTTGCATGCTAGCAAGATACAGTTTGAGGAGAAAGTGTGAGTAAATTTTCTTGTATTGTTCCTACTATGTGAATGCTGCTTCTTCAATTAAGATGCATTGTCTCTGAAGGCAAGCCTGGGTTTTAGCTTTTTTTTAACGTCCCCTCTCAATGCTGACTAGTGGTCCCGACACATAACTGATACGTAGTAAATATTTATTTACTAATGTATATTAGTACATGATACAGGTCCAGGAAATATAGTACATACTATTTACACTATCTTTTCTTCCCTTTTTCTTGTAGATTTTGATAAACCAGATTTCAAGAGAAGCATAGTCTGCTTGGAAGACCTGCAGGTTGGGACTGTTCTTACAGGCAAAGTTGAGAATGCCACTCTGTTTGGAATTTTTGTAGATATAGGAGTGGGGAGATCAGGGCTGATTCCCATACGAAATGTAACAGAAGCAAAACTTTCTAAAACAAAGAAGAGAAGGAGTCTTGGCCTAGGCCCTGGAGAAAGAGTAGAAGTCCAAGTACTCAACATTGACATCCCCCGATCTAGGATTACTCTGGACCTCATTCGGGTGTTGTGAGTGTTGCATTAAAGGTCAAACACCAATTTTATTTTTCTCATTTCTATAGATGTTTAAGAATAAGTCAGTCAGATGTTTGTGAATTCTAGGTAGTAGATGAGAAAGAATTCACTCAATATTTTGAGGTATTTTTCAAACACTTTCCTTTTCCTTCTGAATAAATAGAAAACTAAGAGCTCAGTTACTTTTCCCCTTAAAGAAAACAACTAATAGACATCCTTATGTCATTTTATTTAATAATGGTTTTCTGACCCAAATTTTATTTTTTGTAGTTCATCTTTGACTCCTTTTGCATTTTATATTATAGATTCTTGTTTCATTTCTACTTGCCAGCTTGCCTTGCTGGACTTGTATGGAATTGTGTTCTTGATTTGAACTGTACAATGTTTCTTGACATAGTAGGGCAGGTGGTGGTTGGCCTTCCTTTTTATAGATTTTTTTAATCAGGCCTTTTGGACTTGATTCATGATTTTCTCTTGCCAAGGAAATAAAAAATATGCCTATTAGATAGATCCTGATGTGTTTGTAACCATCAAGTGAATGGCTCAAAACATCGCTGAGAAGTATATATGTATTGATCCCTACAATAAAATTCTGTGGCTAGTGACCTTGTTTTTGTTATGTTGATTCAGTGAATGACCTAGGACTCCTTCTTGATGTGGCACATATTCATGCAATTTTCATATAAACCAACGGTGCCTTTGGGCAAGGGGGATGCCTCTGGAAACTTGAAGAATGGCATTTGGTTTGACTTGGCTTAGGACGGGAAGCTATACTCTTTCTTAAGCAGTAGGGCTAAACTTCAGATGAGGAAAGAAATGGCCTTCCTAAAGATTGACTGTAGGTCAGGTATGAAGGGACAAGAAAAACAAGTAGGTAAAGCAAGTGACTCTTAACTCTGTTTTTATTCAGGGGAGGTGGTAAGTATTAGCATGACCATTCAGGGGCAAAATTATTTAGATAGAGCCCACACTGGACTGGGGTCTTATCCATTCTGGCTGCTCTGGCTAATTTGCTTAATGGAGTCATTTGCTTGACTGAATGAATACTTGGTTTTCTCCATGTGTAATGAGTGGAAGATACTTACTAAAGAGGGTGACCAGTCCTGCTTTTTTGCCTGGGACTGTCCTAGTAAACACTCACTGCCATAGTATAGGTTTTTAATAGTATGTCTTTTTATTCCCAAACTGCCTCATTGTGCATAATAAACTGTATGATCATCTTAGTAGTATAGTCTCTTACAAAGTGGCAAATTGGACTGTTCATTGATAGTTTTGCCTGGTAGTTTACTAAACTCAAAATTTTCAGTCTTCCAACTGGTATACATAGATCTTTTTGATGCAGTAGTTTCCTTAAAAGTTGTATAACTCAAGGCTTGTTTTCCTGACAATTTCATTTCTGAAATGCTTTTCTCTCTTTTCTACTGGTCTTCAAGTGACAGTGGATCTTAATGTTGTAACTTTAAGTTGATCTGCCTACTCCTTCCAGTGTTCTTCCTGGTTCATAATTTGTAGATCAGTGATGAGTAATATGCACCCAAAGAGTCTTGTTCTGAAGCCTGCAATGTAATCTCAAACAAATGCTTTTTTTTAATTGAGGCATAATTGGCATATAACTTTATGTTAGTTTCAGGTGTACAGCCTGATTCACCACTTGTATGTATTTCAAAATGATTACCATAATAAACCTAGTTAACATCTATCATTATATATAGTCAAACAAATGCTTTTTGGGAAGAAACCTTCTCCTTGGCCACTTTGAATAAAAGAACCAGAGTAGCAGAAGCAGTTCCATTGGCCTGGTAGCTAAGCCCTTGTAGACACAAGGAGAACTTGATATTGCACTAGGTTGCCTGGTTTGTCCTGTCTAGCCCAAACATGGTGGAAGCTCTATAAGGCCTAGGCTGGGACAAGTGGGGCATGTCTCATTCATCTTATATTTCTAGAATGTAGCATGGAACATCAGAATGTTCAACTAATCCTAGTCCCTATCCTACTGATAATCCACAATGTCCTTTTGATCTGGTGTCTTTACTTCTCTGGGCCTCCTTTTCCCAAGTTTAAAGTGGGGATGATGGTAAAGCACTCATTCTCTCAGAATTTATTGGTGGCCTCCTGAGTGCCAGGCATTGTGCTGGACACTGACCATAAAACTATGATGGAAAAATAGACATTATCCCTACCCTTATGGAACTTAGAGTCTATTGAGAAAAAAAGAATCATTAACTGAGAAATCACATACGAATATAAAATTAAAAGCAAGAGAAATAATATGATGACAGCATGTAATCGGTTTACCTAGTCAGAAATGTCAGAAAATATTTCAGTGGGGTTTGACTGAAATGTGAAAGATGCCCGGAAGTTAACTAGGACAGCTATTTTGTTAACTTTAACAAGAGTTGTTTCTGATAAAAGGTGGGGGTGAGAGCCTGATTGGAGTGGGTTTAAAAGAAAATGGGAGGATTTAGATTGGGGATAGCCATTATAGATCATTTGTTCAGGAGGTTTGTAAGAGAAATAGTACAGTGGTTAAAAGGAAAAAATTGAGCCTAGAGAGCATTTTTGTATTTTTTTAAGAAGACATAATAATATGTACAAGTGGAAATGAGCTAGTAAAACCGAAAATTTTGAGACAGGAGACAGAGGAGAATCACTGGAATCATAACCTTGAATGGATGAGCCTGGGTGGAATCTAATACACAGTGACTGGTCTGAGATAGGAATACAAACAATTTGTCCCTATTAACAAAAGAAGATTGTATGGTCCCAGACATAGGTAGGAGGACATGGTGATTGGAGCTCATTGAGGGTTTCCTTGGGTTGCTTTTATTTTTCTCATTGAAATAAAAAGGAAGGTGATCATAGAAGCCTGAAAACTGGGTGTAAAGGGAGTCCGAGGTGTGAGAAGAAAGGAAAAGGAAAGAAAGAAAAAGATGAGAGTGAAAAGCCTAGGGAAATAGAATATGACTTTCATGCAGTGTTAATGTTCCACTGCAGGGTAAGGGTCAGTCAAGTGGAGGATCAATCTTCTTGCTTATATATTTTTCTTCCACCACAGCAACTGGGTGGGCACAGGTAGAGAGGTGGATCTAATCAGGTTTGGGAGTTTGCCAAATGAGTGGACAGAAAGGTAAGGAAGTTGAGGGCATGTAGACAAATTGTTGACTATGGAATTTAAACTTTGTAAGAAGAAAAGCAAAAGTATAAGGGGAGCATGAGGGTCAGTGAAAAAGTACAGGACTAATGATTGTAGGTCCTGAAGGAGTTGGAGGAATGTTAGAGTGGGGATAACAGAGGACATGATGGGTGAAAAGTGGTCATCAGCAGTGGAATGCTTAACTCTGAAATTACAGCTGTCAGGATTGTGGTGCTGGGTAATTACAAAGGGTAGGGAAGGATCATGGGAATAAGTAGCAGAGGTAGGCGACAAGGATAAGATCATTAGAAAAGAGGAAGACTGAGTCTTCAGGGAGGATTATGTGGATGATGATTTTAGGAGGCCATCACAGCAATGTAGGCATAAAATAGTGGTGGCTTGGACAAGAATGTTAGTGGTAAAATGGCGAGAAGCAGTGGGATTCTGGATGTATCTGGAAGATGAAGGCAGAGCCAAACAGGATTTCCTGGTGTATTAGATATAAGATATGAGACAGACAGGAGTCTAGGATGGTTTTTGGCCTAAGGAACCAGAAGGACACTGTTACCTACTGAGGTGCAGAAGGCTGTCTTGGAGAGTTTTAGTGAAGGACTTCATTTTGGACCAGTTAAATTTGAGATCCTCAAATTTTTAAATTTAGAAATCCAAGCAGAGGACAGCCCCGGTGGCCCAGCGGTTTAGCGCCACCTTCAGCCTGGAGTGTGATCCTGGAGACCCAGGATCAAGTCCCACGTCAGGCTCCCTGCATGGAGCCTGCTTCTCCCTCTGCCTGTGACTCTGCCTCGGTGTGTGTGTGTATGTGTCTGTCATGAATAAATAAATAAAATTAAATTTGAAAAAAAAAAAAAAAGAAAGAAATCCAAGCAGAGATGCCAAACAGGCAGTTGGCTGTTTCTGCCTAAAGTTCAGGGGGGAGGGCTGGGTGAGAGTGTCAGTCGGTACCTGGTAGCATAAAACTGTGCCCACAGCCACAAGGCTGAATAAGATCACCAGTGTGTATAAATTCTTTGAACATCCCCATAAGGGCAGGAATCTGTGTTGTTGTGGCTAATCTTGCCTCATTGCCGATTCAGCATTCTTCCCTCCTTCTTACTAAAAGAATTCTGTTTTGAAGTGATCATAACATGACTGACAGGCACAGATGTGGCCCTGTGGTCTAGTTCTGGCCCGTGAGTGTAGGCAAAAGTCATGGGATGGGATTCTAGAAAGGCTAGGTGCCAGTATCATCTTTTTCTTATCCTTTGTCCTTGCCCTCCTTCCTGCTCGGAGTGCGGACAGAATGCTGAAAGTGCTGGAGGTCAGACAGTGAAGGTCAGACAGTGACAAATACTCAATAGTGACTGCTAGACAGAAAGATAGAAAGTTCCTGAACCCATCTTGGCATTGTAGAGTCACACAACAGCCCTGAACTGCCTACTCTGGACTTCACATTAGTTCAAAAAACAAAAGCTTTATTCATTTAAGCTGTTGAGGGGTCAGGGGGAAGTTATTACAACAACACACTACAAAGTATCTAGAAATAATCTAATCTAACAAGGTGCAAGATCAGTTTGATGAAAATGTATAAAACTTTACTACTGAATATAAAATAAAAGCAGAAAACATTAAGGCATACCATGTTCCTGGATTGCAAGACACAGTATTATAGAAAGATCAGTCCTCCAAAAATGATTATATATGCCTACTTTGGGCAAAACTCTATAATTATTCTGATCAGCTTTGCTTTTGTTAGTCTGTTTATTCAAACTGAAGTCAGAAGTTAAACTTATTTGGAAGAATTATGTGGAAAAAAGTCAAAACAATACTTTAAAAGAATAATATGAGGGAATTTGTTCTTTCCAGATATTAAAGTATAGTCCAGAGCTACCATAATTTAAACTGTATGGTACTAGCACAGAAAGAGGCAAACAGAAGAATGGAATGAACAGAATTCAAAATCTGGGGATTTAATGTACGTTAAAAGTGGCTTTTCATATTAGGGCAAAATCATATTGCCATACTACCACAAAAACAAATTACAGATGGGTTAGCCACAAAATTTAAAAGAACTACAAGCAAACATGGAAGAGCTTTATGGAATGATTGAACAGCCAAGGTTGCAGAGTACAAGAAAAAATAGAGCACAGGCCTGGAGGCCTCAGAGTTCCATTCAGAAGACATTTACTAGATGCCCAGCATGAGACCCTGTGCCAGGTGCTGGGGACAAAAGATGAATATGATATCTTTCGAGGATGTCTGCAACCATGGGGAATTGGAACTTAAACTATAGGACAGAATATTTTAAATTAAATATCATGGGCATTTTGAAGTTAAACCTGGCTGCTGTCTATTCCAGAATATGGTGTCATCCCATCTCATTTGAAGCCACAAGACCCTTTGGAATACTTGGTTTTCCATTAGTGGAGTGCTCATGTTGAGGTATCTATACATCTAACCCTGACCTCGGAGTTAGCACTTGTGTTAATACTGGAGATGGAAAGAAGGGACAGAATGGAAAAAACAAAAATACGTATTTAGTTAGTCTTTTCATTTTGGCTTCCTGCCTGAAATCAGTCATAATGAATTGGATTTAAATAACAGATCGTGGAGAACTTCAGAATGACTGGGCTCATTGCCAAAGCAGCCTGTTCGACAGGAAGAGAGATATAGACTTCTTCCCACTCACTCATTTTATACGGTGAGGATGATTCTGTGCGTGGAGTCTAGGTTTATTATTTAGAGGGAGAGTAGGATAAGCAGACTCTCGTCCTGTCAGCACTAAAAATTACCTTTTTAGAAATTAAGTATTTTCCCCAGAAAAGATTTGCTATTCTCTTAGCTCATATCAAGAATTTAAATAAGGTTTATAATACCCCTGCCACCAGTATTTTTAAGGAGAAAAGTCCACCCCAGAAGAATAGAAATAAATTATTAATCTAAACACTACAGGGAACCCTCTCAGATACCAGAGAATTTGTTACAGCTGTATAGTCAGCCCCATGTGACAGGTCAATCCTAGCAGAAAAATCTAAAGTTGAAGATGCAGTGTTGAAGGGAAAGATGGGGTGATAAAGAGAGAGCAATGGAATAGCCCAGCATTGTTTTGTCTCAAGTTTTGAGTTTTGTTTTATCTAAGTAATGATTGCAAATGTAAGTCTCCAAGTTTGTTGAAGAATTTTACAAAAGCAATCAAGTGACAGAGGGATGAATGCCTTCTACTAAAAACTTCTCACGCCTGAGGAACTTTCCACCTCCTTATCACCAGGCCCACAGTAACTGGGGAGGTTTTCTGCAAGGGAGCAACTCTCCTCTGGATGTCTTTCTCTGGTCATAGTGGTGGTTCTTTGATCACTTGACATTTGCCCACCAGCTTCCCAGGTTTGAATCTCTTGGCAATGAAGAAGAAAGTGGAACCAGACCTAAGGTTTGTTCAAGTTCTTTGCTTCATAAGGTTAAAATGATTCCATGAAACTAAAACTCAGTATGCCAGTTGAGCCAAATTCGGTGTAATTTGCTGCATGGGTAACCCAAACCACTAAATTTCTAGTAAATCAATAACCTCACTTTACCTATAATGGTACCCTCAAGGAACGTCTAAAGGTATTTTGGTCATTTTCTTTTAACTTGATTTTCATTATTTTTCCCAATTGAAAAAGTAATACAAATAGTGTAAAAAATACAAATAATGAAATATAAAAGTTGGAAAACAAAATCCCCTGTAATTTGAGAAGTAGCCCCTTTTTAATTTTTTTCCTCAACCCTTTTTCTACACATAGACTTTTTCATGTATAAATGTTTTTAACAAATCAGGATACGAGTATATATATTGTACCTGGGCAGCCCAGGTGGCTCAGTGGTTTAGTGCCGCCTTTGGCCCAGGTCGTGATCCTGGAGACCTGGGATCAAGTCCCATGTCAGGCACCCTGCATGGAGCCTGCTTCTCCCTCTGCCTGTGTCTCTACCTCTGTGTGTGTGTGTGTGTGTGTGTGTGTGTGTGTGTGTGTGTGTCTCATGAATAAATAAATTTTTAAAAAATTTATATATATATAGTACCTATTCTCTTTATAATATAGCATGTACATCTTCTAATGTTAGTACCTACATATCTACCTTGATATGTTTCATCATATGTTATGTAAATCATCTCCAACAGTTCTGTTTGCAAACACCATAGCGCATTGTTCCAGTGTTAGTGCTCTTTCCAAGCAAACACACATTTCATTGTTAACAGCTATTATGAAAAACCCCATAAAGGTAAATATTATGTCATGAAACTTTTGTTTTGGTGTATGTGTCTTGTGTTGCTGCTAGGTTAAGATGTAAAATTCATTCTTTATTGTGGGTTGAGATACTTTTTTAAAGTATGAAAACTGAGGCTCAAAGGCACCTTTCTCTATGGAGAAGTCCCTTCTGCCTCCCCCAAACTGAGCATGTTTCCTCCCACCACAGAGCCTTTCATTGTGCCCAGAACAGCCTTCCTTTGCCCTCATCCCACCCCTTTGGATGTCACCCCAGATAGTATTTTCTCAGAAAGGACTTACTCAACTCCCAGACTAAATCAAATTCCCTTTTATAGGCTCTCCTTGCACCATGTAACTTTCCTTCACTTCTACACACAGTTTATGACTATCCATTTATGTATATGATAACAGCATCTAACTAATATCTTCTCTACAGATTGGAAACTCCACAAGGACAGCAACCTTGAATTCCCACCGCTATCCATGGTATTGGAACCTCACCCCCCTTTTATTCGTTCCTTACATCCTCAGATTATTATACCCAGACCTTATTACCATTGATTGTCCATTATTTACCTCGATTCCTCCAGATAACAGTGTTTGGCCTCAGTCTCTGCATTAGCTCAGGTTCTCTAGATAACAGCCCGAGAAAAAACTTATGTACTCATGCTTTATTGGGGTTTACATTCCCAAGTCAGGAAGAGCAAGGGAAAGTAAGTCCAGGTAGTGGGAAAGCAAAATAAGGTGTTGCATACAGCCTCATAATAAAACACTACCAGTGACCAGGTTGTCTTTAAAGAAGTTTTATGGAATTGCAGTGGCTCAGATGGTGGAAGAGTGGAAGGAAGGTAGCAAAGCGAGGGAGTTTATGTGCTCTCTCCTTCCTACCCTGTTTCTCACGGGTCACAGGTGATCCTACCAAGCATGGATTCCCCCATGCTTCCAGGTTGCCTACTGTGGGCAGTTGGTAAGGAAGTAGGTCCGGTTGGGTCAGACCTTTGTGTTGGAGCTACTTTGGTTCCCATTGCAACAGGTGTGATAGAGGCCACATTGAATTCTGGTCCTTATCTCTGCTTCTCCAGCAAGCAACAGTAACTGCAGTAACAGGCAGCCTTCTTACAGAGTCTCTGGCTGAGGATGAGGGTAGGAGTCACTGAGTGAGGCTGGATGAATCTGGGAGCCTCATAAAGAAGCCCACTATAGCCTCTGAAGCATTAGAATTGAGGTTCTTCCAAACTTTGTTTACTAGCTACCTCATGAATGCCCACCATTCCTCCTTTTCCCCTCAGTTATTCCTTGCTCCTATTCTGTACTTGTGTAACTAAATGCTAACTCTTGTAAAAGATGAAGAAATAGAGGTTTTTCAATACCTAGGTTACCCAGTGCTGCTATAAATTATGAGGCCGGGGCTGGTTTGCTTGAGAGCTGGTTAGACAGCTGGGTTAGAGTTGAGTAGAATCTCTGCTTAGTATTCTTAGAGCTGTAGCGGGGAGGGAACTAATCTAAGCAGAGAGTGCACTACCATTAAAAAAGGAAATTAAAAATTCAGAGCAGTGAGATCTCTGTGCCTCATGGAGAGTTTGGCTCCTGTGTGATTGATACTGGAAGCTGTTGGAGTTGAAAATGGACATGAGTCAGGGGCCAAGAAAACTAAAACTGACAATTAATTGGCCCTTAACCCATCACATCTTTCAAAGAGGAAAACATACCCTCCATGTCCCACCTCATCCCCAAGATAAAAACATCAAAAACCCTAGGAGAGGATATGCAAAACCAGACTATGTATGTCTAATTTGACAAAGGGTTATTTAAAAATAAATTGCTCAAGGCAAAGCACAGATGAAGAGAGTTCCTTTGGGCTTTGGCCAACTCTTCACTAACACAGTCTGCTGGCCCCAGTGAATAGAGCCGGAACCAAAGAAAATAGTCTGAAATCACAAATTCGCCTCCAGAAAATTTATCTTGGTCTTGTTTGGGTTTGGGTTTTGCTAACAGCTTTATTGAGATATTATTCACCATTTAAGGGGACAAGTCAATGGTTTCCACAGAGTTCTAAACCATCATGATAAGTTTTAGAACATTTTCATTACCCCAACAAGAAACCTTGTTTTTCTACATCCTCATCGCCGCTTGTTCTTCATCTGTATTTTTTTTATTATAGCCATCTTAATGGTTGTAAAGTGGTTTCACAGGGTGGTTTTAGTTTGCATTTCCTTCATGGATAATAATACTGAGCATCTTTTCATGTGCTTATTGGCATTTGTAGATCTTCTTTGAAGAAATGTCTATTCAAGCTCCCTGACCACTTTTTATTTAGATTATTTTTCTACATCTTAGGGGTTCTTTATATATTATATATCACACATATATAATATATTTAAAAGCATATAATATATAAGAAAATATATAAATATTATATATAATATGATATTGCTGTAAGCCCCTTATCAGATACATGATTTATAAAAAATTTCTTCCATTCTGTAGGGTTTTATTTTCACTTTTTTCATAGTATCCTTTGAAAAACAAAATTGTTGATATGATATCAAATTTATCTATTTTTTCTTTTTTTTCTTGTGCTTTTGGTGTCATATTTAAGAAACCATTGCCTAATTCAAAGTCATGAAGGTTTACACATATGTTTTCTTCTAAAAGTAATAATTTTAGCTCTTACATGTAGATAGATCTTTGATCCATTTTGAGTTAATTTGTATATGAAATGAGGTAGAGATCCAATTGATTTTGTTTTAATGTAGTTATCCAATCATCTTAGGATTATTTGTTGAAAAGACAGTTCTTTCCTCATTTAATTATCTTGCTACTCTTGTCAGTAATAAATTGACCATAGACTTACGGGTTCTGTACTATAAACATATAGGTTAATTCTATTCCATTGATCTTTATAGCTATACTTCTGCCAGTACCATACAGTCTTAAGTAATAATTTTGAAATTATGTCATGTGAGTCTTCCAACTATTCTTTTTCAAGATTGTTTTGACTATTCTGGATCTCTTGCATTTGTGCATGTATTTTAGGATCAGCTTGTCAATTTCTGAAAAAATATCAGCTGAGATTGTGATAGGGATTGCATTGAATCTGTAGATCGATTTGGGGAATATTGCCATCTTAACAATATTAAGTCTAACAATCCATGAACATGGGATGTATTTCCACTTATTTATGTCTTTAATCTCTTTCAACAATGTTTTGCTGTTTTCAAAGTTTAACTTTTACACTTCTTTTATTCAGTTTATTCCTAAGTATTTTATTCTTTTTGATACAGTTGTAAATGGAATTGTTTTCTTGTATTCATTTTTTGAATGTTTGCTGCAATGAATGTATAAAAATAAAATTGATTATTTTGTACTGATTTGTATTCTGCAAACTTACTGAACTCACTTATTACTCTTAATAGTTTTTTAGTGGACTCCTTAGGATTTTCTGTGTGTAAGATCATGCCATCTGTGAATGGAGATAGTTTTACCTCTTTCTTTCCTCTCTGAATTTCTTTTCTTAAATTTTCTTGCCTAATTTTTCAGACCAGAACCTCCAGTATATTGTTGAATGGAAGTTGTGAGAGTGGACATTTTTGTCTTGTTCCTGCTTTTAAGGACTAAGTGTACAGTCTTTATTAAGTATGATTTAGGGGGTGCCTGGGTGGCTCAGTCAGTTAAGTGTCTGACTCTGGATTTTGGCTCAGGTCATGATCTAATGTTTGTGGGATCAAGCTGAGCACAGAGTCCTCTTCTCCCTCTCCCTCTGCTCCCCCTGCTCGATCATGCTCTGTCTCTCTCTCTCTCTCTCAAATAAATAAAATCTTTTTTAAAAAAATATTATTAAAAAAAAGTATGATTTAGCTTTGCATTTTCTGTATGTGCCCTTTATCATATTGAGGAAGTTCCCTCTATTCTTAATTTTTTACTGTTTTCATCAAGTAGGGGTATTGAATTTTTTTCAGATTTTCTCTTAATCTATTAAAATGATCATGTGGGTTTTGTCTTTTACTCTATTAATGTGGTATGTTACATTAATTAATTTTTGAATATTAAACCGATTTTGCATTCCTGGGATAAATTCCTTTTGATCATGGCTTATGTTGTAGGTTGAATGTGTCCTTCAGAAATTCATGTTGAAATCCTAACCCCCTCTACCTCCAAATGTGACCTTATGTGCAAATAGGTCTGCTGAGGATGTAAGTAGTTAAGATTAGATCACTCTCAATTGAGATGCACCTCTAATCTAATTGAGTCATGCCCTTTGTAAAAAGAAATTTGGACATAGACATGCACACAGGGAGAATGTCATGTGAGGATTGGAGTTATACTACCATAAGCCGAAGAACTACCAGAAGGTTCTAAGAGACCTCTCAGAAGGAACCAACCCTGCCAACACATTGATCTCAGACTTCTAGCCTCCAGAACTGTGAGATAATAATTTTTTGTTGTTTAAGCCACCCATATTATACTTTATTATGGCAGCTGTAGCAAACTTACACAATGAATTAACCTTTTTATATATTACTGGATTAGGTTTGCTAGTTTATTGTCGAGGAGTTTTGCATCTGTATTCATAACAGATGTTGATCTGTTTTCTTTACTTGTGATTTTTTTGTCTGGAATTATTTTCTTGGTGTTCCTCTGGCTTACCAGATAAGATGGTAGGTATTAACCTACCTGCCATTTATAGTAACTTATTCCCAGTGAGACACAGAAACATTAACCGTAATGTTTCTCTGTTATATTTATAATAAAATATTAGAACTCTATTCCCTCCCCCACTTTTTTGTTCTTATTATTGTCATAACTATGTATGTCACAAGCCCAACAAATACATTGGTATAATTATGACTATATAATTTTATGTCTATTAACCTGATAAAAGAGAGGAAAGCAAGAGACTTCATCTTATCGAGTTCATTATATTAACCTTTTTATCCACCATTCCTGGTTCTCTTCATTTGCACCTTATTTTCTAAGCAAAGAGGATCCATTGAAGATTTTTAGTGGGGAAAGGGAAGTGAACATTTAAACATGTGCAGCAATTTTAGGACAATTGCTCTGGCAGACATATGCATTATGGGAGGTGCAAGGGATAGAAATCCAGGAGGTAAGTTAAGAAGCAACTGCAGCAATTAAGGTACAAGTTAATAGGAGCCTAGGTTTGGCTTAATTTTGGCCCTGTTGCCTGTATTTTGCCTTCTGGAACTGGGAATGTCTAAGTCAGTGTGAAGACACTGACTCAGTCCACATGAGTTAAGTACACTCATTAGGACTTGTTGATGAACTGATATCAATCCAGGGATGAACCCAAGATGGGAAAAATGCCTGGTCTGGTGATTTGAGGGGGCTCAGAAGGAGAGACTTTTCTCATGACAAGCCTCTGTGGAGAACATGATGCCTAGCAAGTAAAGCCCATTGAAGGATATGGTGATAAAAGTAATTGCCACACAGTTATGTGTGAATGCCAGGGAGGAGGGGGAAGGGAGGAGAAGGAGAGATTCTTCTCCAAGCACGTGTCCCTGCAGCTGTCAGGGATGAGGTTACAAACCATGGAAGGGAATGCAGAATCCCCCTTCCCGTTCCCAGGGCAGATGACCTTTCAGAAATTAAACAAATCAATTATGTGTCCTCAGAGGAAGCCTGTTTGCCCTAATTCAATGGGCTCTATTGTTTCAGGTGAAGCCAGGTGATTCAATTCATCAGTGATATCCTTACTAAGTTTCGTCTGTGAATTTTCCTCTGGAATAATTTTGTAAGGTCAGTATTAGACACACCCCTGCATGCAGTTTTTTAAAAATACACAAAGAATAAAGAGCATTCTCCCCTTAAGTATAGAGATAGTATTGGTGCTATAAATCAGGCATAGTGGTTATTCTAGTACAAGCAAGAGGTAACCAAGGCCTGAATGAGGTAGTGGTGATAAAGATTCACTTGCAGAATTCTCGTAGAGGTAGTTGAGGTAGCAAAAAACAGTAACAAATGTCTGGAAGTTTAAGAATACTAAATGATTACATCAATCAAAGAATTGATCAGAATGAAAATTAGAAAATACTTAGAACTAAAAAAGAAGAAATATACAAACTATCAAAAATAATAAAACTACTTAGCAATGCTGATTTCATACTACTGGAGCTGAGAATATTATTTGAAATTACTGTGCCCCTTGGCATCTGCAGGGTTAAATGCATGTCTGCAGAATTCTCTCAGGAAAATTCAAGAAATATGTTATCACAAAAAATT
Organism: Nyctereutes procyonoides; assembly: GCF_905146905.1. Classification (NCBI taxonomy): domain Eukaryota; kingdom Metazoa; phylum Chordata; class Mammalia; order Carnivora; family Canidae; genus Nyctereutes; species Nyctereutes procyonoides. Next base: position 48,657,068 of record NW_026575049.1, on the reverse strand, counting down.
TAAAAGGAAACAAAACAAGAAACAAGCCACCGTCGGAAGCAGCAGGGAAAAACAGCTGAATGAGTCAAATCCTTCGCACATTGGAATTATTAGGCAGATTACAAAATAAGTATATTTAATATGTTTCAATAAAAGAAAAGGAACACAATTCACTTGAAGGAAAAAATATGTTTTAAGTGATCAGGTAGATCTAATAATAAAAGAAACTAAATGAGTTTTGGAAATGAAAAATATAATTGGAAATTTTTGCCATAAAGAAAATCAAAATTTCTGTAAAATCAAATGTATCATTTCTGTTACCTTTATATTTATCTATCTAGAATTTAATTTGATATGAGAGAATCCAATTTCATATTTTCCAGATGGCTACCTTCTTATCCTATTTATTAAATATATCATTTTACCCCACTATTTTGAAATGTCAACTTTACCAGGAACTAATCTCAATATTTATTTGCATCTATTTCTGGGTTATGTATTTTTTACCATAGAGCTTTCTGTTCATGGGCTGATACCAAACTTATTTTTTTTAAGATTTTATTTATTTATTTTAGAGAGAGAGCATGCACATGCATGAGCTGGGGGAGGAGCAGAGAGAGAGAGACAAGCCGACTTCAGGCTGGGCATAGAGATAGCAAATTGCTTTAATTACTATAGTATTTATAATACCTTTTAGTATCTGGTAGGGCTATTCCTCCTTTATTACGCTGTTCCTGCTTTATTCCCAAAGTAATGATACTGGTATTTTTCTTGAGAAAGTTCAATTTATATATTTACTTATAAAGGATTGTCATCATATTCTATCATCTCTCTACCTAAGAATATGTCTATTTATTAATATCTTTTAAAATGACTCTTCATAGTGTTTCCACATTTTCTTCATGTGAATCTTACACATTTCTTCCTAAGTACTTTATCATGTTTCTTGTTTTTGTAAATTGTATATTTTTTTTGTAAATTGTATATTTTTTGTTATATTTTCTAGGTAATCATCCATATATTGGAGAACTATTCATGTGTTTTAATTTTTTTCTCAGCCACCTTACTAAATTATCTTACTCTTGGTAACAATGATTTTTTAAAGTTGATTTTCCTGGCTTTTCTCCTGTAACATCATTTCATTTGCAAATAGTAATGTTTTCTTCCTTTTCCTTCATGATTTCATTTTTTTCCTTTTCTTCTCTAATGGCATTAACTAGTATTGGCCAAAGTTAAATAATACTAGTTGTCTTTCTGATTTTAATGAGACTCAGTATTTCACTGTAAAGTTTCTAGCCTTTGAAATGCTATATGTATATTTTTCATGCCAAGAAATTATTCATCTATTACCTATACGGGTAGAGTTTTTTTAGATGCCTTTTCAGCATCTACAGGAATGTTCATGTGGTATTTCTTTTTTTGACTTATGTTTAAATCGTGTTACAATCATCTTAATATTGAGCCATCTTTGCATTTGGGGTATGAGTTTTACTGAATCATCATATATTTGATTAATGTGCTAGATTCAACTGGCTGATATTTAATTACAATGTTTAGCGATTGGAATATCTTAATGTTATACTGAATTTACGTCTTTTTTTAAGATTATTTATTGATTTATTCATGAGAGACAGAGAGAGAGGCAGAGACATAGGCAGAGGGAGAAGCAGGCTCCCTGCAGGGAACCTGATGTGGGACTCGATCCCAGGATTCCGGAATCAGAACCTGAGCTAAAGGCAGACGTTCAACCACTGAGCCACCCAGGCATCCTAAGTATTTGTATGTTTTGGATCATCTGCATGTTGCCTTTATGCTTGAACTATTCTTTGGATGGAAATAAAATTCTGGGATCATAGTATCCCTTAGAATTTTGAAGACAGTGAATTTCTATAATGTTGAATGCTGCTCTAAAGAAGAATGAAGCAGCCTGATTTCTATCTCTTCCCCTTGAGGTGATTTGATTTTCTGTCTGAAAGATCATATCTTTGAAGTCTAGTAACTTTATTAGGTCATGTTCTAGTACTGATTAATCTTTGTTGGTTCTTCCTGGAAGATGGTGTGCCTGTTCAAATCTATGGATTCAAATTTTTTACTTCAGAATTTTCTTGAATTATACTGTGAATATTTTTTGCTGATTGTTCTGTTGTCTTCTGAATGCATATTGAACATTAACCCTTCCTTATCTTTCTTCCATGTAGATGATTTTTTCCTCTAATTCTTTAAAATTCTTTTTTTTTATTTTTAAAAAATGTTACTTATATTCTTTTTTTTTTAATTTTTTTTGTTTGTTTTATTTATTTATGATAGGCACACAGTGAGAGAGAGAGGCAGAGACATAGGCAGAGGGAGAAGCAGGCTCCATACACCGGGAGCCCGACGTGGGATTCGATCCCGGGTCTCCAGGATCGCGCCCTGGGCCAAAGGCAGGCACTAAAACGCTGCGCCACCCAGGGATCCCATGTTACTTATATTCTTAAAATGTTATTTAATTTTCTTAAACCTGTCTTCCAGTTTCTTTAGCTTGTTTTCAACAATATCTCTTCCTTCTGCAGTTTCCATTTTTGTGTGTCATTACTTTTCTACATCTTCCCTGGGCTCATTCAGGTCAATTTTATTTTATCTGGTGTGATCTTATCACTTCTTTCTTCAGTCCTTTTATCTGTGCTTTGAACCTTAATTCATGGAAGCCACTTTTTCACTAAGTTCTTTGAATCCACAAGAAGTGTATTTAGTCACATTTTCCAACCATTCCACAATCAATTTTCTAACATGTGTTGAATTTTTCTTTTTTCTTTTGTCTTTTTTCCTGCAATGGTTTTATCTCCTAGTTTATTAAAAAAAGTTTTATTGAAATATAATTTGCTTATAATCTACCCACTTAGAGTGTACAAATTGATATTTTTTAGCATATTCATAAGGTTGTGAAACCATTCCTTACTCCTTTCTGTTATTTTCATTTTTTAACACAATCCTTTCTGAACTACCTATATGGAGAAAGAAAATGGGAGAGAGGCATCAGAGGCTTTGAACAACTTCTAGGCTAACAAGTCCTAACTCATAATAAAGCCCTACATCCTTGAGGTCTAGTGGAGTGTATTGTGAGTGTCAATTCAGACTTTACATAACATTAATTGAATAGAATTGGTAGCTTCAGTGCCATCCATTAACCTAGTTTCCCTATTTTCAGAAATTTTTCTTGCAAGAATGTCATGTCTGTGTGGTTTCACAAGGGAGTCATAGAGAATTCTAAAACCAGTTTGCAAATGTCAGCCTTCTTTTAAACAAGTTACTATTGCTTTTGCCCCTCAGGGTATACAGCTAACTTGGAAAACTGTGCCTTGTTCCCTCTGCTTGAGATCTGCAGCCATGGGTATTGTCTCTTGGCACCCTTTCTCTGACCTAATTTTCACTGTACTTGGCAGCCCTTCTTTATAAATAACAAGGTTCAGATCATAAGTGTTGCCTGATTCCTCCTAGATAGAGTTTTTATTTCATTTTTACCCATGTTGTTTCTGATTGGTTTTAGAAAGCAGACAGGGTCTGTCTTAGCTCCAGCTGCTATAACAATATACCATAAACTAGGTGTCTTATAAACATCAGAAGTTTATTCTCACAGTTCTGGAGGCTGGAAGTCTGAGATCATGGTTGGGTTCTGATGAGAGCCCTCTGCAAGGCTGCAGACTGCCTTCTCACTGAGTTCTCACATGATACAGACCAGAGAGAAAAAGCAAACTCCAACTCTTATAAGGGTACTTGTTGAATTAATGAGGCCTCCACTAATCCTGTTTCCAAAAGATCTTGCCTTCTAATTGCATCACACTGAAGGAACTGGTGTCAACATATGAATTGTTGTGGGGGGCATAAACATTCAGTCCATAAGAGTCAGAGATTTCTTTATTCTTCCATCTTAAAATTTGAGACTGATGATTTTATTATTAATTTAGTTCTTCTCTTGGTTATTTTTTAAGCTTTAATATATGTAAGTCCTCTATTTCTTGTCCAGCTTAGACTGGACAGCTTTAGACTATATATTTTGATTCACTGCTTTGTGTAAAGTAAGAAAATAAAGATATCTATAATTCCTTCACCTTTTTTTCTCTATTTTTTGTTTCTTTTCTCCATTTTCTTTTGCTCTGCCACATATGCTATCATTCCATTATTTTTTACAGCCTTGAGATTTAAGGCATTTATATCTTTGTAACTGTAGTAGAAGTGTCCAGGTGTTTTGTTTTTGCCTTGTTTTGTTCTAGGTTTGTTGGTCTGTTTGTAAGCTAATTCTAAAACCTAGAAAAAATAGCAATTGATTAAATTTTTATGAACTCTAAATATTGTGAACTGTGGGATAAAACAGTATCTTTAGGACCTCAGAAAAGGAAACATAATTCTATGCCACTAACTCTTAACATGTATCACTAACATGATACACGTTCCAAGTACCATGTGAAACAATTATCTTTCTTATACTCTGAGAAAAGTATACTATATTTTAGTTGCTTCACATTTTCTGTAGATTGCCCCCTCCAGGCTTTTAATTACCTGTTTTTCCTTTTAAATATATATATTATTTCTGATATATACAATATGACATTCACTGTAATATTAAAAAGTCCATCTTTTTTACTATACTAACTTTTTTGATAAGAATCTACTTTCTTCTTGAAGGACCCTTGCTGGTATCCAAATGGGACTAATTGCTTTCAAAGTCTACAGCTTATTTGTCATCTGGGGTTTTTTTTTAAAATCACACTCCTAGGTAGGTGTCATTTTCTTAAGCTTAACTCTTTCCCATACCTCTTTTTTTGTTTAACTAAAATACATTCTTAATCTTTTTAATTTAGAAAGTATGCATGTGATACAAATACCTTGGGACTTACATATCTGAAAATAGCCATTAATCTATATTCTTACTTGATTGCTAGTCTAGCTGAGCATAGACTTCTAGGACAAAGTTAATTTTTTCTCTGAGAACTTTTAAAGTATTGCTATATTCTAAAAAATGATTCAACTGAAAAGAAATCTGATGCCACTTTGATTTTTGCTCCATTATAGGCAATATACCTTTATTGAGGACTAATTGGCATTCAATAAATTGCACATATTTATGTGCAGTTTGGTAAGTTTTAACATTTGTGTATATCCATGAAACATCTTTTTCTCCTCTCCTCCATTCTGGATTTCTTCTAATGACCTATCTTTTAGTTAACTAATCCTGTTCTGTCTAGTTTTTAATTCCTTTTGAACTCTTAACTTCAGCAATTACTATGTGTTTCCATTTAAGAATTTACTTTTGATTCTTTCTTTTCAGTATTATTATTCTAGTTCTCTAGTGAAAGTATCCATTTTGCCCTGTATCTTCTGGAACGTATTAATCATAGTTAAAGTTACGCCTGATAACTCCAATATATCTATACCAGCCATGAGTCTGTTCTAAAGTCTGTCATATTCCTTGGTTGGGTCAGTTGGTTCTATCGCTTGGTATGTCTGGTAATCTTTTAATTGAATGCCAAGCTTTATATATGAAAATTGGACATATAATTTGAGGCTCTGGCTGTTTTCTCCCAGAGATTTACCTACCACTTGGAAGGCAGAGTAGGGACAGATGACTATAAATGAATCTGGGACGAGCTGATTCGAAGTTGGATTTCAGTCTCTTGAGCATACTGTTTTACTTCCATCTTAACTGTATACATATGGTGTTTCCCTTCCAGAGTCTTAACTAGAAGTCTGAGATGTATACCAAGACCCCTTCCCATTAGTACACACCGATCTCTAATTCTGTCACCCATCCTGAGAGAGTGCCTTCTGACTTGATTGGCTTCCCATGTTCGTAGGGGCTGCTCATTGCTGTCGTGCTTCAGCTCTTGCCCTGAGGTATTTGCTATCAGCAAATTCACTGAAAGGAAAAGTTGTATGGAATGTAGCCCCCACTTCTTGGAAGCCTTGTCCCCAAGTCCAGTCAGTGATCTCAGCTTCCAGATTAAGAAACTGAAAAAGGGAGCAAATGAAATCCAAAGTAAGCAGAAGAAAGAAAAGAATACACAGGAGCCCAAAGTAATGAAATGGAAAACAGAAAAAGCAATAAAGTCAATGAAACCAAAAACTGATTTCTTTCAGGGGGGGAAAATAAAGAAAGAAGGTAAACCTCTAGCCAGCCTGATGTAAAAAAGAGGAAGAAAAAGAAAACCCAAGTTCCCATTATCAGGAATGAGGGGTAATGTAACTTCAGAGCCTATTGATAAGAAAAATAATAAAAGAACAAGTTTATGCCAATCCAACAACTTAGATCAAGTAGATAAATTCCTTGAAAAGTAAAAACCACCAAAGCTCACTCAAGAAGAAATAGGTAACCTAAATTATGCTATTTCTATGAAAGAGATTGAACTTCTAGTTTAAAACCTTCCTACAAAGAAAACCTCACACCTAGATGTCATCACTGGTGTATTTAACCAAACATTTAATGAGGGAATAACACTAATTCTACACAAATACTTCTGAATACTGAAGAGGGGACTATTTCCAAACTCATTCTGTGAGGACAGTATTACCCTTGTCCCCACAACATAAAATGGGGGGATCAATATAATGAATATTAGCAATATAAAATACTTATTATCTTGAGGTGTTTATGTTGGGGGGTTGCCTAGTTGGCTCAGTCAGTGGAGCATGCAATTCTCCACTCAGGGTTATGAGTTTGAGCCTCACATGTGGCTTAGTTTACTTTAAAAAGTTTTAGGGTGCCTGGGTGGCTCAGTTGGTTAAGCATCTGACTCTTGACTTAGGCTCAGGTAATGATCTCAAGGGTTGTGAGATCAAGCCCTGCATCGGGCTCTGGGCATGGAGCCTCCTTGAGATTCTCTCTCTCCCTCTTCCTTTTCCCCCCACCCCCTCTCAAATAAATAAATAAATAAATAAATAAATAAATAAATAAAGTTTAAAATTGTAATACGTAGAAATAAAAGTCATGACAATAATAGTGCAAAAGGCAAGAAGAGTAAAAAAAATGTTCTATAGTCCTTGCATTGGTGAAAATACAAATTTATGTTAGAGTCTAGCAAATCAAGATGCATCTTGTATGGTACTTGCTAGGGTAACCATTAAAGAATAGTAAAATAATGTGTAATTAACAATCTAATTAAAAGGGAAATAAAATTATTAAAAAGCATTTGATTGATTTTCTCTTCAAGTGCAAGAAACCAGCATCGAACAAATGGGACAAACAAAACACAGGGTAAGATGTAGATGTAAACCCTAATACATTGATATTTACCTTAAATATAAGTACTTGGATTAAAAGGCAAAATTTTTCAGTCTGGATGAAACGACAGAAACAAAACCATGGAGCTCAAGCAGGAGAGCATGTAGGGAGAAGCAGAGAGGATGCATTTTCAAGCAGCTTTCAGAACAACCTACCAGGAGTGTTCATCAGAGTTAGGGACACATCCTGAAGTGTAAGACCTCATCCTTTGTGCCCAGTAGCAAGAGGAAAATACATAGACTGGTGCCAGACCTTTTGCCAAGACCAGATTTGGTTTGAGAAACAAAAGGAGATGGACTAAACAAGGAATCACCACTTGAGTTCAGCAGTATGCGCAGCTGATAAATGTGTAACACCTGCCTCTCTAAGTGTAATTCCATCATGAACGTTGATATTAACAAGTCAGATGAAAGTGAAACAAAAGATTTGTTCAAACTTTACTCATCCACCAATTGTGTGACTTCTTTATGAAATTGGATCATAGTTTTTGAATACTAGAAGAAAAGGGTTGTTTTTTTAAAATTTCTATTTACAATACAATGGTACAGATGTGACATATTTTTATGTTTCATCTGCATTATTAACATTTTCTCTATCACTTTCTTAGATCTAGACCAGGGTTTGGCCAACTACCACCCAAGAACCACTTTAAACTTAGTTGACATAACTCATAAATTATCCATTCTGATTTAAATAACAATGTTTTGATAGGCGCTAAAATATATGAATGAGCTCTTTTTAGAAGTCAGATATTGTACATCATTTCTTTTTCCCTTGAACTTCTATTTTCTTTTCACTTCTTTCACATAATTTGATCCCAGCGCAATATCGTTATGCTTAAACATTTTTATTGATTATCCTATCATGTTTCTTACAACAAAAATAATTTACAAATTAAAATTTGTTTTAATTTCTTATGTCCATAAGTCTTATTGCTTTCTCTAATGAAGTTATTGCAGTTATCAGCAGGACACAATTAAAAAAAACATAAATTTTGACAAATTATTAAAAAGTAAAAGTTTACTAGAAAATTATTATTGAATGATATTGGATTCTCAATTAGTTCATGTAATGACAGGTAAATATTTAAGCATGACTTATTTTCAGAAAGAGATGGGCTTAGCATCAGTTCTTTTCTTCCTTTTAGATGTTATAAATGTAAAAGCTGAGAACCTTCTTCACATAAATAACTGATATAGGGAAAAGGAGTTTTAGTTTTAAAATATCACTCAAGGCTTGGAAACCCTTTCACCTTTACCTGCCAAAATTATATAGTAATCCTCAAAAATTGTTATTAATGATATATCATTGGTAATTTGATTAGATCCTTCTTCAACTTTTTCAAAACCCAGGAATTAGAAACCCCCTAACTTGCAAAAATTTTTGTTTCTAGTCTTTAAAGCCATTCAATTTTTGATAGTTTTGACAAAAGAGCCTTTTCTTAGAAAGAAAAGTTTCTTAAATAACATTACTGTTATTTATCTTGCTATTTTTTGAAAAATCTTATTTTTGTAGCTCAAATTAAAGTGAGATTTAAAAACTAACAAAAATATGAAACTTGTACAGTCTTTGTGAACAAAGAATAATAATCATGCTGGATTTCTGTTTGTAGTACATCCTGAAATATCTTTAAAAAGCAAGACAGAGGGATCCCTGGGTGGCTCGGCGGTTTAGCGCCTGCCTTCAGCCCAGGGCGTGGTCCTGGAGTCCCGGGATCCAGTCCCACATCGGGCTCCCTGCATGGAGCCTGCTTCTCCCTCTGCCTGTGTCTCTGCCTCTCTCTCTGTGTCTCTCATGAATAAATAAATAAAATCTTTAAAAAAAAAAAAGGCAAGACAAATGGAAAGTTAGATACTGAACAGTTGTTGTAGAGATAAGTTAGCAATTTATTAGTGCTTGAAAAGGAGCATGTTTATAATTACATGTTTGATATTATTAGAAAAGCACATCAAATCTGAGGGAGGAATTATGCCTAATTAAATAAAGGTTTTTAAAGTTCAGGATATTATGTTCCAGTTTATGTTTTGGGAACATTTTATCCTACACCTGTACAGAGATAGATGTTCTATTTTTCTTAATAGACTTTATTTTTTAGAGCAGTTTTAGGTCACAGCACAGTTGAGCAGAAAGTACAGAGATTGCCCATGTACTTCCTGCCATGGCTGATGCACAGCCTCCCCATTATCAACATCCCCCACCAGAGAGGTGCATTTGTTACAATTGATGAACCTACTCTGACACATTATCACCTAAAGTTCACAGTTTACAGTAGGTATTACTCTGCTGTTGTACCTTCTGTGAGCTTGGACAAATGTGCAATGACATTTCCACTGGTATAGTATACAGAGGGTATAAACTATAGTAGTAGTTTAGGGTAGTAGTATAGGGTAGTTTCACTACCCTAAAAGTCTCATGTGTTCATCCCAATTCATCTCTCCCTCTCCTCTAACCCCTGGAAACCACTGATCTTTTTACTGTCTCCATAGTTTTGCCTTTTCCAGCATGTGATGTAGTTGAAATCATAGAGTGCAATCTTTTCATATTCACTTCTTTTTCTTAGTAATAAGCATTTAAGTTTCCCCCATGTCTTTTCATGGCTTGATTGTTCATTTCACTCTAGAGCTGAATAATATTCCATTGTTTGGATGTTCCAGTTTATCTATTTGTACTGAAACACATTTTGCTTGCTTCCACTTTTTGGCAATTACAAAAAAATCTTCCACAAACATGTATGTGCAGGTTTTTGTGTCTTCAACTCCTTTAGGTAAATACGAAGCAGGCTTTTTTCTGTATTGCATAATAACAGCATCTATAGTTTAGTAAGAAACTGCTAAACTGCCTTCCAAAGTACTATATACCATTTTACCTTTCCATTAACAATAAATGAGAGTTCCTGTTGCTCCACATCCTGACCATTGTTTCTGTTGTTGGTGTTCTGGATTTTGTAGTGGTATCTCATTGTTCTATTTGCATTCACCTGATGGCATATAATGTGGAGCATCATTCTGTGGGTTCATTTGCCATCTATATATATTCTTTGGTGAGGTCTGCTAAGGTCTTTGATCCATTTTTTTTTAATCAGGTGGTTTTTCTTATTGTTGTTTTAAGTGTTCTCTTTATTTTGGATAATAGTCCTTTATCAGATATATCTTTTGCAATGTTTTCTCTCCATCTGTGACTGGTCTTTTCATTCTCTTGATAAATGTTCTATTTTTAAGAATGAAATTTCAACTACTCTGTGGAAAGTCTTAGCAAAAGGAAAGTTTTAGACCATCAGTAAGTGGGAGATGTATAAAAAGTTTATTAATAATTGTTGCTTTATATATTATTTACATTAAAATCGATAACATATCCAATTATAACAAGAATACAAATATTCTAAATGTAAATAAATATAAAAATATATAATAATACAAACTTAATAAAACATAGTAAAAAGAGTAATTGATCAATCAGCAAGGTGTTGGCTAGTAAAAGCAGGGGGCATATGCCAAATAAAAATAGATATTAGGGAGGTTTTTTGTGTGTGTGAATAAGGGTATGCACTTTAGCTACCTAAGAGAATACTAGGAAAACTACAGTAAAATAATCTGGTGGTAAGCATTGAATTTATTTAACTGTAGAACTAAAATTAAAACAAATGTGGGTTTTTGGATTACAGAAAAGAATGTTAAATGTAAACCCAGATATTATGGGGCAGCCTGGGTGGCTCAGTAGTTTAATGCCGCCTTCAGCCCAGGGCATGATCCTGGAGTCCCAGGATTGAGTCCCATGTTGGGCTCCCTGCATGGAGCCTGCTTCTCCCTCTGCATGTATCTCTGCCTCTCTCTCTGTGTGTGTCTCTCAAGAATAAAAAAAAAAAAAAAAAAAAAAAAACAGATATTATGAAAAAGGAATGAAGTAACAAAGTTGAGAGGAGAAGGAAAAAGACATGAATTATTAGTGTAAGTGTAGCAAAACTCTTAAAAATTGGCCAATCAAAAATCATTTAGTAATAGAGGTATAAATATATTTTTATATTTAAATGATATTTTTAGAACAATTTTTTAAGGAATATAAAATATGGAAATACAAAAAATTATAAGTGTGCAAACAGTGGAATTTCACAAAGTGAACATATACTCATACTGAAAGGAACCAGATCAAAAAATAGAACATTGCCAGTCCTCAGAGGCCTCTTCTTCCCTTCTCACAGTCACTCGAGGGCATCCATTGTACTAAATTCTAACAATATATTAGTTTTGTGTGTTGTCTTGTGTCATGTGTATCATGTAATTGGACTCATATACAATAATGTGTCTGATTTCTTTTGCTCAGCATTATGTTTCTGAGATTCAGTCATGTTGTTGTAAGTAATAGTAGCCCATTCCTCATCATACATGTAGAGTACTCAATTACATATCACAAGTACCCACTTTACTGTGAAGGGGCATTTATTTGGTAGTCTTTAGGAGGAACCTATTATCAATAACTTTGCTATGGATATTCTTGCACTTGTCTATTTGGTGAACATATGCCTGCTTTTCTGTTGGGAATAATTATTTAAGGGAGAATAAAATGTATTAACTTAAATATGCAAAAATATTATCCTTGTTGTAGAACATGTGAACTTTGTTGATCTCACCAAAAATTATAACTATAAAAAGAAAATAGGAGAGAGGAAGTGGATAGGTTTAAGAGAGCTATAGCTTTATCTATTAATAAAAGGAATCAATAGATAATGCCTAATATAGATAGTATTATAAAATATTTTATTATAATTTTAATATAATTTTTGTATTTATATATAAACAAAACTTTTCTATTCAAAAAGAAATTATTTTAAAATAATTTATAGAAGGGAAGTTTACATGTCCACAAGTTTTCCTAGTTAAGAAATTGACGTATTTGGATATCATTTAAAAATATGGAGATAAATGTCAAAAGAGATTGCCCCAAATAATTGAAATTCATTATCTCAGATGAGTGAGGAGGACTTCTTTTTGTAATAAGTCTTAAAATCTTATTCAACTTTTCTCTAAGCCCCCCTGTATTATTTGATTTATTACCATGTGCATGTTTTATTTTAGTAAAATTAAGAGTTTGTTGGTTTAGTTTGATTTGGTTTGGTTTTGCACAAGGACAACCAGCAATAACTTAACATAAAAGTGATTGTGAATCATATAAATGTATCTGACCAAAACCAAACTAAATGTACCCCCAATTCAACTTCCCTTTAGCCAGATCCTGAAAATGCCCCCACCACTTGAAGACCACCTGACACTTAAATGAATAACTCAGAGATGAAAGTCCAAAGGAGAAGATAATTGGTTTTTTTACTACAGTTCAGTATCTTACCTTTTTAAATTTTACACAAATATGTGACCTTATAAACATAATGTTAAGGCCTCTCTCAGGGTCCAGGAAGGAGAGGTGCAAAGAGAAGAAGGTACACTAAGAGAAGCAGTTTTCTTTCGTTTTTGACAAACATATTGGGCCAGTCAGATTACTAGAAAACTGTGTTTGTTTCAAAATCAGACCCATCTAGGAAATGATGTTCTAGATGTCTGCAAAAATCACAGTGAAAGGAGCAAGTTCTGACCAGGATCTTTTGATTTTTTTTCTTCCTCCTGTTTGTTATCTCTAGGAGTAAGAAGGCAAAGCTGACTTATCCATAGCTGGCCTCTTAGAACAAGATGTTAATTGGCAATGCTATATAAAATTCAGATGTAGGAAAAAGGGTAAAAATCAAAGATTCTACACCTTCCATTTGGAATTCCTGCAGCAGTTTTACCAGGTCGGTACCATTTTACTTAACCACTCTATTATAAACCATTTTGTTGTTGTTGTCTGTTTCATGCTTAAGGCTCTATAATTTCATGGTATGAATCGTATCTTTTTCATTAATTCATTGCAACAAATATGTTTTAAGTTCTTAGTATATATACAATTTTGTGACTGTGTGAGGCAATGGAACAAGAAAAATGATTAATATATTTTCCTGGTCTGAAGGGGCTTAAAATTTAGGTACAGAGAATTTCCATGCTAGGAATTTATCCTACAATACATTTACAAAAGTTCACCAAGTGGGGGCACCTGGGTGGCTTAGTCAGCTAGCAGTCTGACTCTTGATTTCAGCTCAGGGTCATAAGATTGAGCCCTGTGTTGGGCTCCAAGCTGAGCATGGATCCTACTTAAGATTGTCCCTATCCCTCTGCCCTCCCTCCCCTCCTTGCTTGTGTGTGTGTGTGTGTGTGTGTGTGTGTATGTGCACTCTCTTTATCTTAAAAAAAAAAAAAAACTCAAGTTATGTTACAGGGATATTCACGGGGGGGATCCCTGGGTGGCTCAGCGGTTTAGTGCCTGCCTTCAGCCCAGAGCTTAATCCTGGAGTCCCAGGATTGAGTCCCGCATCAGGCTCCCTGCATGGAGCTTGTGTCTCTGCGCCTCTCTCTCTCTCTCTCTCTCTCTCTCTCTCTCTCTCTCTGTGTGTGTGTGTGTGTGTGTCTCATGAATAAATAAAATCTTTTAAAAAAACAAAAAAAACCACAAGGATATTCATGGAAGCATCATAATAGGAAAAAAGGGGGAATGAAGGGATAACCTAAATGTGCAGTAGTACAGGACTAGTTAACTTATAGTTCACCATACAGTGCAACACTCTATTAAGTCTCTCTTGGGCAGCCCCGGTGGCTCAGCGGTTTAGTGCCTCCTTTAGTCTAGGGCCTGATCCTGGAGTCCCTGGATCGAGTCCCACGTTGAGCTCCCTGCATGGAGCCTGCTTCTCCCACTGCCTGTGTCTCTGCCTCTTTCTCTCTGTCTCTCATGAATAAATAAAATATTTAAAATATATATATATATATATATATATGTCTCTCTTAACCAGGGTCCTCATCCACACCCCAGAAAACAGAAAGTGATTTGAGTGACTCTATTTTCTCAATTCTCCCAAGGATCATACACGACCACTACCATTCTGGATGCATAGGAGAGAAGTTAATTCGTGACATACATTGTGGCCTCAGAGTATTAAGACTTAATTCTTTAATGTGACCAAAGTTAATATGGAAATATCTGCAACATGTAGTATAAAAGGAGGAAAGCAAGATGGACAACAAACTGTCCCTTTTGTGTAAATAAAAAAGATACCCTATCTGCTTATCAGTGCAGAGAGTTAGGTGAACAAAGGCTGGCTCCTGGGCCCAGTGAACCCTGAGACTCGGAAACCGGATTTGGTGACTAGAATCCAGATACAGGCCGGAGAGGTGGGTCCTCTGTCCCTGACACAAGCCCGCCCTGGCCTTTCTTCCCTTCCTCAGGCCCTTTTCCATCTCCTAAATGGAGCCTGACTAATTTGTCATTTGGAGGATGGATTTAGTGTATGTTCCACAGGACTGAAATCTGTAGGAAAATAAATCTGAGGGAATTTCCATTTGGTCCTGACTTCTACTCCACATGGCCCCTGCCCCATCAGCCTTGCTCTGGGATTGTGTTTCAGGCCATTCCTGTGCATTTACAAATAAAACCAGGCTGCTCTGGGCATGCTTCTGAGGTGATGCCTGGAGCCTCACACACTGGGCCAGAGATTGATATGGTGTGCGCACGCCAGGGCCAATACAGCTCTTTTGATCTATTTCCGAAGGCAGCTTCTTGCCTCCTGCTTCAAGTGATTGATTAAGTTAGGATCTCTTTTAGGAATTCTCTCCACTCATGCCTCCTCACAGGCCCACAGCAAGCCCTGCCAAATTTTACTCTCCTTTTATGCTACAGATTGTTCTGTTCCAAGTGAGTAAATGGAAACTGCGTTCTTAATATGCAATCAGTTACCTAGTCCTTTATATGCAATCAGTTACCTTGGAATTCCTGTTTTGCATTCAGTATGGTATGGGTACCTTCTTATCACATCATCAGTCATGTTTCTAGCAAGGCTTTGACCTTATGGTTAGAGAGTAGCTTTGCTTCCCCTGTGTGCCCCCACCCCCATTTTCATGTGAGAATCACTGGGGAATCACGGTGATACCATTTGTTTTAAAACAAGCTAGTACACATGTTTGTAGACTTTGAAAGATCTTGGAATGTAAGTGGACTCATGCAATGTTCTTTAGGCCCCAGCTGGAGAAGGAGACCTTGGATCAAGGGGTGTTGGTGGGTGGAAGGGAGAGCCAATGGATTTCAAACAACACCAGCTTTTCTGGTCATGCAGACCTGGTTTCACTTCCTGCCTCCAAGCACCATGTTTGCTTGTAATAATTGGGATCATGCTTCCCATGGTACATGAGTGGTGAGGAAGAGTGGAGTGAATGGGGGAATTCCCATCACTGCAGCTAAGCCCTCTTCCTACCCCACCAACCTTACATTGTCTTTTCCTAAGTGGCCCATAAGTGAGTCTGCTCCTCAGGGAAATGATTTTACCTGGACATCTTTCTTCTTTCTTTCTGCAGCCCTCACAATTCTTGATGTCCCCTTACCATATACCAAGCCTTTCCTTCAGTTTCACTAGACCTTTGGGGAAGTCTCATTTAAATGTGTATATGATGACAACAATAACATTGCATTAGCTTATATCTCACATATTTATCTTTCACTGATTTATTCACAAAACAAATATTTATTAAATACCTTTAATGTGCTAAGCACAATTCAGGCACTGAGGATATAACAGTAAGCAAGAGAGACGAAACTCCTGCCCTCATGGATCTTAGGGAGATATCAACAACAACAAAATATATATATACAGTCTCAGGTGGTTAATATGAAGACCAATGAAACAAGAAAAGATGAAAAGAGTGACAAGGATGAGGGAGCCTTAGACAGGATAGATGCTTTTTTGGGAGGTGACATTTGGGTGGAAGCTAGAGTGACATAGTGCAAGGCAGTCTGCAAAGGTCCAGGAGAAGAACACCATGGAGGTGGTGAGACAAGAACAGGGTGATAAGGTTCAAGGAACAGCAAGAAGCCCATGTGGCTGGAGCTCAAAGAGGGCTTGGTGGGAAATGAGGCATCAGGTAATACATTACAACTGTGATAGGGATTTGGGGTCTTTTAGGCATAAAGGAAAGCCAGGAGAGGGTTTAGAGTGGTGGGAGGACTTGATTTATGATTTTAAAACACACTATGACCACTGTGTGAAGAACATGTAGTAGGGAACAAGATGGAAGCAAGAAGACCAGCTACATGCTTACAGCAACTCAGACGAACGTTGGCAGGTTTGCACACCATTACAGTGGTTGAGGTAGTGAGAAGTCATCAAGTTCAGAATATCTTCTGAAGACAGAGCCAACTGATCTTGCTGAGGGATTACATGTGGGATATAAGGGAAAATGAGAACTCAGACCTGACTCCTGGGTTTGGGGCCTGAGCAGTCGGGTGAACCTTCATGCTATTTACTGAGAGGAGGAGAAGTGGGGGCAGAGCTGGTGTGGGGCAGGAATCAAGAGGCATGTTTGGACATGGGAACTGCAGGATACTTATTAGGCATCTGAGTATCTAGTTCAGGAAGAGGCAAAGTCTAGAGATGTAAATAGCAGTATCACCAGGACTTTGATAATATTAGGGCCAAGGGTCTGGGTGGAGTTACTCAGGGAATGGGTGTAGGTTGAGAAAAGAAGATGTCCAAGGACAGGAACCACAAAGCACTTCCACATTTATAAATATGGAAGAAGAAGAAGAGCTACCACTGAGCAGACCTTTCCTGATCTAACAGTTTTGTAGGTGTCTCCACCTAGTTTCCTGAACCTCCCAAACCAGAACCAGTCATATATGGGTGGCTAAGGCTCCTATTCCATGGTGCCCCAGGGGATGTCATGAGTCTAGTCCTGGTGCAGGCCCTGGTCACCTCCTCTTTCTTTCACCAGGAGCTCTAGATCCCAAGCATCTGTTTTGGCCTCCTCCATAAGCAGGGGCCTACCTTGGACCTAGTATCAGCAAACTGATGGTTTCAGCCCCACTTGTCATATCATCTTTCTATTTTGTGTCTGAACCAGAGCTGATTATATTGTGTTAGCAAGAGGATATGAATATGTTGTGACTTCTTCATTTTCTCTGTCATCTGTGTGTTTTGGGAATATGGGCAAGAGACATTGCTACTCTGACTGGGGTACACACATTTTGATTCCAGAGCTTGTTTTCTGTATGGATCAACCTCACCCTTTGCATCTCTCGAACAACCGGTTATCCTGGAGTCTCTAGTTCCCTTAGTTTTACTGACAGGTAACTACGAACATCTGCAAAATACAGAATAAGATGTGGTTCTTGCCCTCCAGGAACTTAAACTGAAGACAGGCAGTTGAAACCCACAACCACAACATGAGGAATGGTATCAGAGTATATATTCTTGTATGGATCTGCTCTGGCACAGTGCTTAGCACACAAAAGATTCTCAACAACTGTGAGAGGCACAAGCCCACTGGGGCTTATCATGGTCCCATGGCCTAAACTGGTAGCTCCTCCAAAGCAAAGCTAGCGGCCAAGGCAGCTGCCTTGATACCACTATTATGGACAGTCATTAAAGGTTCCATATTATTAATAACAAAATAGCCCCTTACTTGACAAAATGCTCTAGACTATAGCTTAAAAAGTGCTTCTACTCACATTCCATCTCTTCATTCCCACAACTCCGCTGCAAATCTCTGCATTCCTACTTAATGGAAGGAGACATACATTTTTGGAGTGCCCTTTGGGCCTGCTAATGTGTGCCCCTGGGACACTGAGGTACCCACCTGGGTGATTTTGGAAGGCCAAGCCCCAACACCAGGTGCTCCCTGCTCCTATTAGTCTTCCAGGATGGAAGACACGACAGTGAGGGAGAGAAGTATTACAAAACACTGGGGCTAGGCCCCACAGTAGAAAGTAGAGGGAGGGAGAACCAATGGGTTTGTAAGGCATGCATGATCAGTATGGACGTGCACTGCTCAATGGACCAGAGCTGGTATTCTTGTCACACAGGGCATTATGGAGTCAAGCTCTGTCCTTAGACCTTAGCCCCTGTGCCCAAAGGGCTGGTGATCCTGCCAAGGGGCAGACAGAGATGCCAACAGTGCCAAGTAGAAGATGACACCAAGGCTATTCTTGGCCATAGGGCTGGGCCAGGACCTGGATGTTGAGAGGCAGTGGCACTTCAGTAGCTAATAAACCCAGCCTGGTGCTACAGGGAGCTTGGCTCCAGATCATTTTATTTCCTACCTCACAAGCACAAAATCCTAATTTAAAACAAATGCTCAGTTTACCAAACAGAAAAGGAAAACAGTAGATGATAAGAACACAAAACAAAAAGGAGCATGCTCTGAGCCATCTTTGTTTTATTTTCATCATATTTTGTCTTCCAAATGAAGCATCTTTACATGCAAATCCATTTTTGTATATTTTGACTGATTGCTGGCAAGATAGAGAGACATAAATATTTCTGGAAATGGACATGGCATAAACATATCATTAGCAGGGCTGCAACTTTGTGTGTGTGTGTGGTTTGAAAAGATGTTTATGGCGAGTTCAGTCAACAGACCCTCCTCAACTCTCTCTGATCGAGAGTCTTTAAGGCTTGAGAGCATCAGGCCTGGAAAGGATAGACTGGAAAAGTTCTGGGAGCTTGACGAACATTCCAGATTTTAAGCATTAATTAAGTTAGAAACCCACCATCTGCACACTTGCTCGTAACCCTTCTGATTATCTTTCTTAATTTTTAAATGTATGAAGCGTGTTTAGTTGTCTCCCATGACACTGATGCTGCTTTAGAAATTCCAGCTGTTGCATAGCTTTTCCTAACGACATTACTGAGCAACTCAGCAGCCACTGTGAGGCGGGGAGTGGGGGACGGGGGTGGGGGGTGACCTCAAACTCCAGCAGAGCCCAGGCCTGTAAAATACATGTAAAAAGGAGACTGCAACTTTTTCTTTTCCTTTTTAAAAATCAGACCTAGTCACAGCAAGGCCCTACTCCAACACAGGAGGATTGAGCGTAAAGATGTGAGCAGCCGGGCTAAGATGGCAGCGTTTTCACGTCTGGGATATATTGCTTTGTCTAACAAGGCGCCCCAGCAGGCTTCCAATTGTGGTCTCTCTGCAGACCCTCCCAGCTGCACAGCCTGATTGACAGGCTGTGGGCAGATGCAGTGCCAGACTCTAATAAAGAGAGGGCCTTGGGAAAATATAAGGCAATTATTGATGGGCAGCAATCCACTAATCAGACAATTTCAAAATTAATCCCATATTCCCTTACTGTATTAGCTTTCTTTCTTGTTTGTATTTATATAGCAAATTCATGACTTCGGTGAAAATTCTTCCCTCCAGCCCAATTATATCTCTCCGAGGGCATTAAATTAAAAAACAAGAGATATTGAAAGTGGCTTGCAATTAGTTTCTTTAGTTAAGGTGCTGCATGCACTTAGTGACAGTGGGGTTCATAACAGGATGTTTTATAATAAAAGTAAATACTCCGATTTTCTTCCTTGTCTTGACAGGGTGAGGGCTGGTAAGAATAATGGGCCTAGCATTACTCTAGCCGGTGATAATGGGTTAAATAATTGTGATTTGATTTTGGAGTTGATTAGATTTGCATAAAATCCTACTCAGATGTCTTGACAGGCTCCAAACATCTCAGGCTATGCTGGCCCTCCTTTGCCGTGGTCCATCCTGGTGGCCTCCTCTGACTTTCCTGTGCCTCATTAAGCATGTGGATTTTCTACAATAAAGTCATTCAGAGAAAAGCCGACCAGTTTCTATTACAGGCCGACCAGTTTCTATTACAGGCTTCTCATGCAGGATTACCTTCCAAGTAGTGATATGAGACTTTTAAATATACATAAAGAAGTCAGTCTCTCTGTTACTATTTCCACCCTTATTTCATCTCCCTTCTCCACTTCACTCTCCCCCCGCCACCCTTTTTGACCTGAAACATATGGAATTCTCTTTTTGTTCTCTATAAAAATTGCTTCTGCAGAGTGCTTCCTGTTTGCATACCTTTACCACCTAAACTGAGGAGAATTGAATATTAGGACAATTCAGAGGACTTAACAGGGCCAAAGCCTCCTGCTGGGGGTCCAAAGGCCATAGCTGACCAGGCCTGCCTGCTCTCCACTTTCTCTCTCCCACTCCCACACAGGCTCAGCTGTGTCACAGTCTGCTCTGTGCATCCCATCCTTCTGAGGGAGGAATTGAAGCAGCTCGGGTGCAACAGCCTCGAGTTCCATTTGACTCAAGTACTCGAAGTACCATTCTCATCCAGGCCTCAGGTCCAGCAGCTGATCTTTGTTGCTAGTTGGGAAATCCTCAGCATTCATGCCATTACTCTTCCCGCTTATGCCTGGAGTAGCATTGGTAATCAAGTCACAATAGTCTTAGAATCTTAGAATCCAGATGAATCAGGGTTGGGGCAGCCAGTCAGCTAGGTCAAAAAGTAAAGGCTGAATGTGAAGCTGACAAGTGTGAGGAGATCTTTATATTCCAGATCATTGGGGTTGGGGGTGAGAGAAAGCCAGAAAGGGAAAAGCATGCAGAGGGAATCCTGAGAAACCCAGCCTGCCTAGAGCAAGAAGGGCAGAGATGAGGCCACACATGCAGAAAGGAACCAGAATCTTGTTCAACACAGTGCTCTTGGAATGTGTTGTCAGTCACAGCTGGCGTGTAGCGTGGCCCAAACGAAGCCCCTCACCCAGTCCCAGATCTGGGACTTAGTTCTCTGTCCTTGTACTGTACTTGTCCTTGTACTGATGGCCTTCACAGAACAATAGTCTCCTTAAGACTAGGGATCTGAGCCTGAAGCTTGGCCATTCACTGTACAGCTTCCCTAGTACTGACTCCCTGCTTGGTTTTTAGGGCATCACTGTTCTTGGATGTCTGTCTCTGGACCTAGGAGGACATCTCCCTTGAGCCCCTCTCCATTGGACTGACTCCTTGATGGCTGCTATGGTTTGGTTCCATGCCCACTAGATGTCACATTCTGCTATTATACTTGACTTCCTCCCAGACCCTGCAAGAGCCTACTTGATGGGTCTAGTCCCAGGTCTCCATATCTGTCATCCATGCATGCCCATGCTACAGGATGTAACAGTTGGGGAATGAGACGGAGATCATGCCTATACGAAAGTTTTTGATGCAGTGCTAAGCCATGGAAGGGAAGTTCAGAAGTATCTCAGAGGAAATGCAAAATATAAATGTTTCCTTCTCTAAAAAGTGAATTATGAGGGAAAAAAAGAGTAAAATGACTAGGATGGTTTAGAGCTTCAAATCAGTGTCATGTAAGAATTATGAAAAAGAGAAGACTCATTGAGTGAGTTAAAGTATTGAAGGTCTGTTATGAGTAAGGTGTTTCTGAGTGGCCTGAAGGGGTGGAATGAGGTCAATGGAGGTCGACAAGAAGTCAGATTTTGACTTTACCTAAGGAAATAGTTTATAAAAGCCAGATATTTCTAAAGATAGAGAGGGTTGCCCAATATTAAGTGACAGCCCTGTAATTCTGGCTCTGTTACCCTGTCCAAGGCTGGACAACAGTTTGACAAGGATGCTACATCAGAACCTCAGCTTCACATGTATCAATGACTTCAGGGTAACTTTCAGCCAAAGAAGCAGTGCTTTGTTGTGACCACAGAAAAAGTGATAAGGCCACTACCTTTACATCTATTGAATCTGACCAGTCTGAAGAGGGTCAGCTTCTACTCTGGTGAGGTCCCAGGAGGGGTCAAATAAAGAAGAAAGCATTGGGATTTCATGACTTTTCCCAAACATCTCATGTTTTCGTTCAAAAGTTTTATATTCCATTAGTTTCATTCCTCATGAAACAGTCTTCAACTTGGTTGTTAAAACCCTACTTGGCCACCCACAGAAACTACACCTGAGGCCCATGAGCAGGTGTTTTTCCTTTTAATAGCTTTTCTGTATGGACTATGTATACCTTAGAGACTACTATGAAGTCTCACATCAGGTCCCTACTCAAGAAGTTCCAGTGGCTCCCTTCTGCCTGCTGGTGTGGCCTCCCTGCTTCGCCTGGTGCCCATAGCCTTTTAAATCTGGCTCCTGTCTGCTCTCCCAGCCTCATCCCTGCCCTTTTTGCTCTAGGCAGCCTGGGCTCTTCAGGATTCCCTCCACATCCTCTGGATGTTCTCTGTTCTATCCCTTCGTTTCTCCTCCCTCCCTTTCTCCCACTCCCTATCCCAACAATCTGGAATAGAAAGCCCTCCTCACTCTTCTCAGCTTCTTCATACCTGTCCTTTCTTCTTGACCCACACTGCATGGATGCTCCCGACCTCTGATTCATCTCTGTATGTGAAAGCCTCAGAACTACGCAAGAAGCCTTCTTACGAACGGAGTAGAAATTATTATATAGGGCAGGAAGGAGACAGAAGCAACTGAAAACAGGGACCTCCTTACTGCCTTTTGCTGGTTTGAGGTGCTTAATCAATGTCAAAAGCAGTGCGACATCTTGGGGAGCACCCGGCAGCTGGAGAAGTGACTCATGCTTTGGGAAAAACCCTTCCCCGGGTGCAATGGGAATCAGGCGAGGCTGTATCTCTGACCTGCAGGATTGCACCGTGGGGGGCCCATAACTGACAAGGGTCAGGAAGGCTACCCATGTAGGTGAGGCGGAAGGCTGAAGTCACAGGTAGTCAGGACTCTTGTTCAGAAGTAGCTCACTGTTGTGAAGATCTGAAAGCACTGTTGGTCAAATTGTGGACTGTGGGGACGGAGCACAGGGGGTGTTGGATTGGAAGTCCCGTGTTCCACTTACTAACTTGGCGATCTTTGTCAAGTTGTTTCACGTTTCTGAATGTCAGTTTCCACATCTGTATAATGGTGATGATGATACCCGTCTTCATGGCTGGTGTAAGGGATCAAATTGGAAGGTGATTTGCAAATTAAAGTGTTAGAAAAAGTTTCATAATATAGAGGCTTCACCTTGGAAAGTCATTGGTTGGTTCTGGTCCCAGAAAAAAAGATGATGAAGGAGGCTGTCTGCGGGGCATGTGCATATGGCATGTGGAGCAATGAGAATGAGTACTGGGCATGGGGGGCCTAATACAATATTTTGTTTGTTATTTCATGTGTTTATTGAGATACAGTTGACATAATCTAAAATTCACTACTTTAAAGTGTACAATTCAATGTTCTTTAGTATGTTCATTATGATGTATAACCATCACCACCAATAAGAAATCCAAACCATTAGCAGTCTCTCTATACCTCATAGGTGTATGTAGGGAAGTGAATAACCAGAGCTACCCTAATCTGCTTTTATCTCTGTAGCATTCCCTATTCTGAATATTTCATATAAATGGAATTATATACTATATGGCTTTTTGTGTTTGGCTTATTTCACTTACCACAATGTTTTTAACCTTCCTCTGTGTTGTAGCATGTATTAAATCTCATTCCTTCTTATGGCTGAATAATATTCCATTTGATGGGTTTGCCTCGTTAAGTTTTTCCATTCATTAGGTGGCTGGTTTCCACTTTTTGGCTATTAGGAATAAGGCTGCTATGAGAACTGATAGACAGGTGTCTATGTGAGTCCCTGCTTTCAGTTTTTTGGGGAAGATACCTAGGAGTGGAATTGCTGGATCATATGCTAGCTCTACGTTCAACTTTTTGAAGAACTGCCAAACTGTTTTCCACAGAGGCTATACCATTGAACATATGCTCCAGTGGTCTACGAGCGTTCTGATTTCTCTACATCCTTGCCAACACTTATTTTTCTATTAAAAATTAAAAATTTATGACTGTCCTAATGGGTATGAAGTGGTATTTCACTGTGGTTTTGATTTTCATTTCCCTATTGAGGGAGCCTAATACATTCTTAATAGAATCTTGTCAATGAAATGAGATAGTTTAGGAGTAGTCCAGGTGACTTTCCTACAGAAGTAGCAGCTCTGAGATTTAGTTGTCACCTCCCCCTTTACTGCCACCATCTCTGTTCCTAGAAACCAATGCTAAAGGGCTTCTATGTGCCAAAGACCGTGCTTTAGGCTTTAAGGGTAACAGCCCTATAAATCAGGTATTCCTATTGTCCCATTTTATAGCCATGGCAACTGAGGCTTAGTGATGTTGAACAACTTGGTCAGGGTCATACAGCTAAGTGGTATTTAATTCCAGGTCTGTGAGACTCCAAAGCCAAGATCTTAACCATCATGCCATAGAGATTCCTGCTAGAGAAGAAAGCCATCACACACCATCGGACATTTCAAAATTCAGCAAATGCTCCCTGAGTGCCCACTGTGTGCCAAAATCTGTGCTGGGCTCTATGGCCATGAGGGAAACTGCTCTGTGGAACAGCCCATAGTCTGGAGAGTTCTGAGTTTGCCAGTGATTTCTGTAGAGTGGAGAAATGAGTTTTATAATTTTTATTTGATTTAGCCCTCAAGTTGTTAACACCTCCAGTGCAGGGACTGGGGAAAGGGTTGTCTATAAATATTAGCTCCCAAAGTAAAAATGACTCTTTCATCTCAGCAGACCTAATTAAGCTGTTGATTAGAGAAGGATCAACACCTCCATCTGTAACAAAAGACACTGTCTGCCAGTGGGAGGCTCTGTCAGGGCAATTTCTCCTGCAATTTAGAACATTTGGGAGGACAGAACCCAGACAGCCTAGGGTGTCAAAACGGACAGGTCTTACTTCACATAGCACACACACACACACACACACACACACACACACACACACACACACTGCCCCAGAGACACTGGAACCCTGCAGCCCCACCACCTGGGAGGCATTTAACATCAATCTAAAAGAAATAGAGGCTTCAAGCAATAGACACATTTACTGACGGAATCAAGTACATTTTATAGGGGCACAAATGGAGCCTGGCAGTTCTGGAATAGCTGCATATGTTTGGAGGACTCCAGCCAGCATGGGAGATGAGCTGCAGATGGGTTGTCCAGAGAACAGCCACGGACTGTTCTCCCTCCCCAACCCCCAGGCACACTGGCTGCCTCCATGGGACATGCAGATGTGGCAACCCTTCCATGGGGATAGTTGTTTGGTTTGCCCCAGGGATCTCCAAGGGAGATACTGACTTCCCTTCAGTCTCTATTGCAAAGAATAGGCTTTTTCTCTGGGGACCCGGAGAGTCTACCTATATGTAGTAGGCAAGAATGAGGGGATCCCTGGATGGCTTAGCCATTTAGCACCTGCCTTCAGCCCAGGGTGTGATCCTGGAGTCCCAGGATTGAGTCCCACATCGGGATCCCTGCATGGAGCCTGCTTCTCCCTCTGCCTGTGTCTCTGCCTCTCTCTCTCTCTCTCTTTCTCTCTCCCCCTGTCTCTCATGAATAAATAAATAAAATCTTAAAAAAAAAAGAATGAGAAGCATCTTCTTGCAGGAAAGTCTGTTTCCCCAAGAGTAATTTGCCTGGTCAGCTAGCAGCAAGGCTTTACCAGTCTCCAACCTGTCCCCACCCCAAGACCATTCACAGCAACTGCATCAGAGTAAGGAAGTCAGAGCTTCACTGAATGGGCTTCCCTGGGTTCAACAGTGAATGACAGTTGGTCACCCACGACAGCAGCAGTAGCATGTACACATAAGGGAGAGAGGGGGCAACTTGCTCTGTGGCAAATAGAGAAGGTCTAAACTCACAGTAAGAATGGTTGACATTTATAGAGCACTTACTACATGCCAGGCACTGTTCTGAGCACTTTACATATATTAATTCATTTACTTCCCATAGTGATGCTATAAGGTAGGTATTACAAATCTCAGCTTACAGATGAACAGACTGAAGTACAGAAAGATTAAGGAAGCAGAGCCTGTGTCCCTAACCACGGTGCTATGCTGTCTGTGACTGAGAGCACTAGTCTGGGCTTTTTCCAGCAGTATAAGTGGTTCCTGTGAATCAGATTCCCTTTATCTAGTTATCTGTATACTTAGGAGGGTTGGAGTATGGGGAACTTCTCATAAAGAAAAGGGAAGAAAGGAAAGGGTATGTTATTCCATCCATTCAATATTTTTTTATTAAACAACTATGTGTCAGTTATACTCTCCAAGCTAATGGAGCAAATCAAACCAACCTTTGTTTAAAAGAAAAAGTTTTATTAATCATTGCATATTGTGATCAGCCCCCTAGAGGTAGCAAAGGCGACCACAAGAGAGAAAGACCAGGCTGGAAGGAGAAAATGTTAGAGAGAGCATCATGGCAGGTCTCTCTTGGTGACATGAAAGCAGAGACTAGTTAGTCATGTGAGGAGCAGTGGGAAGGGCGTTCCAGGGCAGATGGGAAACTGTAGGCTCTGAGGGAGAAAAAGGCTTGGTGGATTGAATAGCCAGAGTGGCCAGAGGGCTGTGAGCCAGGGAAGGGTTGCATGGGGAGGCCAGAGAGCCAGGGCAGGGACTAGCTCATGTGAGAGGGAAGACTCGGGCTGGGGTTCTGAGAGCAGTAAAATCTACTGATGGGTCGGAATGAGGAGGGTGACGCTGAAGGACTGTGGCATCTGTGAAAAGAATGGAATGGAAGGGGCAGAGGCTGCCACAACAGTGGAACCAGTGGAACTGAGGGGCCCCAGGGTCTAAAGAAGAAGAGAAGGCCTGGGGGCAGCAAGGAGAGGCAGCCATAGGAGCCAAGAGCCACGGAAGATGGGGCAGCCACTGCCAAGGTGGTGTTTCCTCAAAAACAATGACATCTCTGGGGGTGGTTGCCAAGGTGAGCAACTAGCACAAGTCCTGCAGTTACCAGCAACAGCAAGCACCTTTGAGACAGGTACAAAAAAGCAAGGTTTTTTGCAAGGTTTTTTCTCAGAGAGCAAAATGCAGAAAAAGTCTGGAGGCTTATGCCCAGCTGTTCTGGTTTCTCAGGATACCAGAGGGGAAAAGGGTTGTGACCCCTGTGGGAGAAGAGGACATGGAAATCAGCCGGGAGACGGGAAGGGCCAGGAAGCACCAGCCACTCACAGACACCCCAAGCACTGACTGCGCCCCGAGCTCTTGGGAAGTAGGGGAGGCCTTGTAGGTGAGCCTAGAGGGCTTGCAGGAAGCTCTATCGGTGGAGGACGGAGCAAAAGCTTTCCAGACCAGGCCCTGCAGAAGAGAAGGCTGCCTTCTGGAGCCCCGGAGACGGTTCCCTGTGGCTGCAGCCTGGGCAGGGCAGGAGGAGGTGAGGTGGGAACCAAGCTGTCAGGGGCAGGAGCAGTGAGCCACCCCACCCACCACGAATGAGTCATCACTGGGAAGGGTGTCTCTGCCCGGCCTGTTGGTGTGTTGCCCATGTACCCGCCCCTTGCCCACATGCCCAGGGCAGAGATCTGTGTGGCCCACCCCCCATAGCCTGCCCAGCGGCCACCTCAGACACTGTGCATTCAGGAAGAGAAGCAGTTACGTCGGATCTAAATGTTAATAAAAACGAAATCCCTGAGCAGTCACTGAAATTAGCCCGGGTATGATTGAAATGCCAAGGCAGGTCTTGTTATTTTTATGAAGCCGTGAATAATATAAGTATCCAATTGATAAAATGTTATTAAAGCTGACAGCCCTTAAGTGATCTAAGTGGTAAATATTGAAATGAGGTCTCTGCCACACTGTACCCAGGGGCCCGCGGCAGTAATAAGCATTGAACAATGATTCCACTGGCTCTGGGGAGCCGCAGAGCTTCGGGGGGAGCAAAAGCGTTCTTCCTAAATAATTAAACCGGGATTCCTGGGATGGATCGCAGATCCTTGTAGTGGTTTGTTAACGTCCAAAGGAGCTGGCCTCAGGCAAAGCCTCTGTTGGACCATCCTTCCCCTAGCAAGGGTAGGAGGGAGCAGGGAGGGGCTGGTTCAGCTCCCCCCCTCCTCCATGGCCCCTTGAGGAGCCTGCACTGAGCAAGCAGCGTATTTCAGACTTTATTTATAATATAAACAGACTGGTGCAGCCTGAGGGCAGCTGATAGTTGATGAGCAGTGGGGCTGCCACGTGGGTTAGAGATTTTATTAGCACTGCCTAGAAACACACACACAAACACACACGCACTGTGGAGAGAAATTTAAAATGTGGTGCCTTCCTGATAATCAGATCATTAAAGATGTGGCAGGGAGCATATTTCTTTTCCTGTTCTCCAAAGAAGGATCTCTAAGAGCTGTTACCTGTTCCATCATCAGCTTAAAGGCCAGCTGTGCTGGGGAAGCAGGCCTCCCTGCCTCTGGCCAGGTAAGGAGTGATTCTATTCTCAGCCCCTTGTAGGGCTTTGGGAATAGGACATTTCTTTGGTGGTCGGTGGGGTCCGCAATGCCATCCATCTGACCCCAACTTCCTGCCAGGTGCTGGTAGGTCTCTGGAGGTGGAAATGGGCAGGGAGGCATGGCTGCAGACCTGTGGAGCTGGCCTGAGCCTCTTCCTCTCTGGAGTTACTATCAAAAGAGTGTGACAGCTGAAGAGATAGATGTCAGGGGGCTTGCCTATTTCCTCCATGCAGGGGCAGAGGTGGGGGAAGGTTCTCTGGAGATCAAGGAGGTTGAGAAGCTCTTCCTGAAGGAGGTGTACTTTGATCTGTAGGAGACAGAGTGCAAAAGCAGGAAGATGGGACCCCTATGTGACCAATGACAGAAGGGCTAGCAGAGGTGACTGAGTGGCAGACTTTGGTCCCTACCAGGATGTGCCAAGCACAGCCAGGGCCTGTCTGGAAACGCAGTAGGAGGGAAGTGGCGGTGAGGGGTCTAGAGAAAAGCATGAGCACCTCTGGCCCCAGGAGCCCTGCCAGAGGTGGAGGTAGTGCCCGGGTGTCAGGAGTGAGGGATAGATGGTGCGGGGAGAGGGTAGGATTCTGCTTTAACCCAGTCCTTGCAAGTCTAGGCCTTCATACCGAATCTGGGGCTCTTAGACTGAAAAATGTGCCCACCTGGCCTAGGTTTGTAGTCTCTGGAGCAGCTCCAGGCTGCCCTCTCTTTCACACCCCCCTGAAGCTACAGTGAGGGCACTTGAGCTCATTTCATTCCCTAAAGTCCTCCAGGCTCCGAGGGGAGCAGTCAGCAGAAGCCCTAATGGTACAAAATGGGGTGGGCTATCCCAGTAGCCTGTGGGCTGACTGCTTTTTGCGAGGCCCTGGAGGCTCCATAGTTGTGGCCTCTCCTGCACAGCTCATAGCACAGGCTCTGCTCTGCGCTCTGTCTGCCCCCTTTTCTGTTCTCAGTGTGCTGCTACAGCCTCCATTTCCAACTTCCACAAAGATAGAAATTGCTCCTTCCCTGCCTTCTGGCCCTCCAAATCCAGGCAATAAAATAACATAATATGTATTAATCGGAAAGGACACCTCTGTACATTGATCCAGGTTTTTAATACCCATCCTCACATTTAGCTTTGCTACAACCCTGCGAATCATAGGGCAGGTTTCCCCATGCTGCAGTTGGACAAACTGAGGTTACAGCAATAAATGTGAACTTAGCTTAGCATGCCAGAGCCTCTTGGTGCCAAAATACTCTTTCTCCCATGACTCACTGATGGATGATGCTGCTGGAACAGCATGGAGGTTTTGATGGATAGGCAGCCAATCCCAGAAAACAGGCCCCTCTCTGGGAGAGATGAGCCTTCTTGTGTGGAAAAGCTAATGGGATGGGTCTGGCCTTACCAGCCATTTTGAAAGGGAAGTTTATGGGATGTTTTTTAGGAATAGATGCAAGAGCTCTTGGGAGTGGACAGTGGTTTTGAGCCAAGCTTAGGAAGAGGGAACAGTGGGCAAGTGCATTAAAAAATATTTAAGCTTCCAAAAGCTTCAAGCAGCCCACTGGTGTGTCTGGGCGCCTCTTTGGGCCTCTGTAAACAGCAAATCGATTGAGCGTCAGGCTTGTTTTCATAGCGGTCCTACACACTGGGAGTATCAGATGAAGCAAACCTTTTATTTAGTTCCTGACAGGTAATTAAATTTGCCTCTGCATTGGTTTGCGATCCAGCCAAGGAGCCAGGAGTAGCATTCTGAATGGCTATAGCTATTTGCTGAAATATTACAACTTAATTTTGCCTCTCAAGTTGCAAGCAGAGATCTTGATTCAGTGGAAAGTTTGACTCAGCCTTGGGGCTCCAGGTAGGAGATTTCATTTTTTCCAACAGGAGTTTGCTCTCTGTCTCAAACATGTGAAAGCCCCACTTCCATATTTTTTTCCAGAGTGACATACTGTGGGAGCAAACAGTTACACAGTAAAGAAAAACAACAATTGGCAATAGCAAGAGAAGGGTTCCACTACCTTCCCAAAGACCTGTTTCTCTGAGAACCAGGGATTATTTCAGTGACAGAAAGAAGTTCAGGACTCCATGATCATTGCAAATGCCCAAAAGAGTTCCCATGGATCTTTGAGAGCTTTGGTAAAGCACTTGTTGAATTGGGACCAGCAGGAGGAAGGTGGAAGACTCAGTTTCCCCAGGCCTGCAGGGATGTGGTTGCTTCCCTGTGTACCAGGCTGGGCTAAAGAGGATGATAGCTGCAGCTCCCCACTGGTGTTGAGGGCCAATCTTGCTCCTTGTTCTAGAAATGAGTGAAAGAGAAGTTACAACTCCTCATCCTGAGCTTCCCTGAGTATTCCTTTTCTGAGCTCTACTGGGCAGGCTCCGGGAGCGTTTCATGATTTTCCTCTTCTTGATGATCTGCAGTTTCACTATGATGTGTGTCAACGGTGTTTTTCTTTATCCTGGTCTATACTCAGGGCCATCATTCCATCTGTGAAGCTATCTCTCTTCAATTTTGGAAAATCCCCATCATCGTCTCTTGGAATGTTTTTTCCTATTATAACTCTCATTCTTTTTTTATGGAGCTTCTACTAAATATACGTTTGAGTCTCTCAAGATATCCTCAAGGTCTTGTAAACTTCATATATCTAAATAAAGTTTCTTTTTCTGTCTATGCTGTATTCTGAGCAAATACCTTGGTGCTATCTTACAATTTATCACTTTTCTCTTGAACCGTATCCCATATAGAACTTATTCTATTTATTATTTAAATTTCATCAGTGATATTTTTATTTCCAAGATTTTAGTTTTATATCTCTTGATCTATTTCTTCCTTTTTTGTAATTTAAAAAACCTAATTGCTATTTCTTCTTTTACCCCTCTTACCTCCTTTACCTGAGCATGTATATCCTAAATTTGTTTTCAGACCTCTGTTATTTTCATTTCATTTGGATAAATTTGTTTACTGATGGTTGATTATTTAGGCTATTTTTTGGAGGGTTTGGAACTTTGTTTGCAAGCTCATTTGGAAAGGAGTTTTGTTATATGTCTCTCTCTTTGCATGTACCTGTCTAACAGGTTGGTTTGTTGGTGTTTTGGGGGGAGATTTGGGTTTTTTCCCCCAGCAGTGTCCCAGGAATCTTGTCTAGGCCCAGGCCTGTTGTTTGTGGCTTGGGTCTCCTGTCCTGAGCCAGTGGGCAGCTGGGCCCAGACCCTGGCTGCAAGGCTACACTATTCCAGCCTTCCCCTTAAGCAGAACTGAGAATTATTTCCCACCTCATTTTATGGGTAGGAAAGCCCCATCCCAACTCCTGGTTTCAGACCCTGACTCTGGATCTAACTATTTTGCCTCTGTGGGGCACCTTTAGGCCCCTCTCTCCTACAAGAGTTGAATTGCCACCTGTTTACTCTCTTGTCTTTCTGTGTTACCTCAGGTCCTCAGAGGGGCTTACCTGGTTTTGAGAAATCAGAACTATGTCTTTGTATCTTTCTCATCTCACATTTTATCTCATGCTGCTATGATTTGGAGTGCAGGAAGGCCTCCAAACATGAATTAATGAACACTGCATTGATGGGAAGTTCTGGGGCATGGTCTTGAGCCTTTGCAAGGAGATACAGAGGGAAGGAGGCCTTGTGTCCCTGTCCCTCCAGGAGCTTCTAGGACACAGTATTTGCCAAGAAGATCTGGAACATGTCAGCAAGTACTCAAAGGATGTAAGAGAGGAAGATACATGGCTAAAACATGGAAGCAGAATCGTAGAAACCTCAGCATTAAAAGGGACATTAACAAATCTTCACATCAAGGGGCATCTAGATGGCTCAGTTGGTTAAGCATCCAACTTTTGATTTTAACTCAGGTCATGATCTCGGGGTTGTGGGATCAAGCCCCGCATTGGGCTCTGCACTCAGCAGGAAATCTGCTTGAAATTCTCTCTCCCTCTGCCCCATCCCCCATTTGCTCACTCTCTCTCTCTCTCAAATAAATAAATAGAATCTTAAAAAGAAATTGTGAGGTACCTGGGTGGCTCAGGTTGTGATCTCAGAGTCCTGGGATTGAGCCCCAAGTTGGGCTCCATGCTCAGCAGGGAGTCTGCTTCTCCCTCTGTCTCTCTCTCTCTCTCTCTCAAATAAATAAATAAATAAAATATTTTTAAAACTCATCTTTACATCTTACCTCTGCTCCCCTACAGCATGATTCTAGCTCTAACATCGCAGCAAGAGAGTATCCATGTTACATTCAAACACCTTTGGTGATGAGGAGCCATTGCCCAGCAAGACAGCTTTTTGTATCTCTGCATAGCTGCGTTCTTCCCTTTCCAACCTAAAATCTGTCACCCTTTAGCTTCTTCCCAATGGGGTTCATCCCTCCCCTGAGAACCATACAGAAAAGTTCAATTGCTCTTCCATCTGGCACATGTAAATGCTCAATAGCTGCTCTCTACAATTATTTCTAAACACCATTAACCCAGCGAGCTCCCTGTACATTTCTTGCCCTGTCGTTTCACAGCTCACCCCCAGGCGTGATGTGGTTTGGCAGTCTGGTTCTGCTGCCCAGAGTTTTCTGATGCTTAGTAATACCACTATTACTAGAACAGGAAAAGGGTCTACTGTAGCACGCCCTCCTGCCCACGCAATGGTGTGTGCCTCTTACTCACAGAGGGAAAGAAAGGCTCCTGAAGCCATGGGAAGAGACAGCTCAACCATTCTTTCCTCAAACCAGCCAGTGGAGGATCCTGGGATTCAGGAAACCTTCCTTGGGAGCAGTTAGAGCCTGTAGTTCTGGGGCCAGCCAGAAACTGAGAGGCAATGGCCTGATGTTGCATATGCAAGTAATAGGGTCCCCAGAACCTCAAGTCCAGCCTCAGGTTGCTAAGGTGGGTCACAGGATAGAAAGATAGCCTATCCATTATCTCTGGTCCCTACCAGGATCACTTAATATGTTCCTCTTCAAATAATATTAATGATGGAAAAGTGTTCCCAGACTTTAGACTTCCGGCTGAGTCTTTCTGGCATTTCCCAGTCCAGCACTGAGATCAGAAATACCTAGTGAGCCTAGTCTTCTGTGGGCCTTGTGGCAAAGTCTTTTGGATCCTGAGAAAATAAACTCAACCCAGAAGTCAGCTCACTTGTGGGTAAGTGTTGAACTCCCATAGGTCTGGTCATCACCTGACCATGATAGAGGGAAAAGACCTTTCTCCTTTAGTGTTTGAAGGGTAGAAGGAAGAGAGGAAGGAGAAAAGAAAAGAAAGGAAGGAGGAAATGGCCATTTTAGAAAGCCTCAGAAATTCTTCAAGTACCGATGCCTTCTCATGGTTATAGCATGACTGGCTGTCAGGGCCAATAAAAATCTCAAAGTCAGGAGGACTGGGAGTCTCAAAGGGTACCCTGGCTTGGACAGCCACTGGGTGTGGGGACAGGGGTCTTCTGTAGCTCCTGCAATAGTGGCGCTTCATTTGATGGTGCCAATCTGTGATTCTCCACAGGCAGAAGTGACTGATGCCGCCATTTTTTTTTTCAGGGCTGAGGTGCCGGGACTGCTTATTGCATTTACAGATTCGCGAGAGAATGCGTGTGTTTTATAAATGGAGCGAACGCCTTATGTTTCTGATTGATGGGCCATCAGTTGCACAGTTGTTGGGTAGTGATTGATTTTCCAATCCAGCTGCTCCAGCTGTGCCACAGATGCTCCCTGTCTGAAGTCAGAGGGCTGGTGTTGTAAGCCACAGAGAAGATCCTAATTGGAGTGATCCCTGAGAAATCGGCCATTGTAATGGCTAACAGCCATTAATGTGGGGCTTTGCTTGGGGTGCTAAACCACAAGCTCTCCCTTGGTAATTGCCATTCCCAGCTGGATAGGTGCCACTTTGAAACTCACAATGACATAGCGGAGGGCTGAGCTGAAATTTATTCTTGCACAGTTTGTGGAAACGAAACTATTCTTAAAATATCTTGTTTTAAAATTTAAAATTAACGCATGCTTATTTTAGAGGTCTTAAAGTATATAGAAAGATAAAGTCAGCTACATTCTCATAGTCCACGGATGACTGTAGTTAATATTTTGATGTATTTTATTTGACTTATTTTATTTTTTTTGGCTTATTTTATTCTGTGTGTGACACAGACACACACACACTTTTTTTTTTGAAGTTGGGAACATACTTTAAACAGAATTCTCTATCACACTTCTCTTTATGTGATAGTTGGGAACACACATATGCCTTTAAATTATAAATAAAATTTCTGGACAAGCAAATGTGTAGGTTTGATTATAGCTAGAGAGAGTCCTGTTAAACAGTGACATGGGGTAGGGATGAGACCATGGCAGATACTCAGGATACGTGGTTTGCAGAACATTTTTGCCCTGGTATTGTTTATGTTAGGTGCCTAACCTATAAAAGAGTGACAGTAATACCTGCCTTCCTTATCTCAAGGGGCTGGGAAGTGCCATACTGTGCAAACACACTGGAATCGGCATGTGATAAAGGGGAAAGTATTATCATTATTACTTAAGAAAGGAAAACTTTCCAAGCATATCAGTTGCATGCATGTGTAGAGTCTGGTTCATTAGAAATGACCCTATTTCATTACAGCTTGAAAGGGTTTTATATAGCATTTCTTTTAAAGCCTCTGATGGAGAACTTTTCACTGCTCCCCAAGTTTTTCCCCTCTGGACCACAGAGGAGGGACTTTCTGGCAGCATTCTCGCCCATTCCAAACACTGACTCTACACTGTGGGTAGGGCAATGCAGTTCAAAGCTCCAAGGTTCCCTTGAGGCCTAGAGGAATGGTTGACCACACACACAGGTGATGCCTCTTGTCAAGGATGCTGCCTAGGTGGCTCAGGGTTTAAAAGACTCCTCCAGGTGGGAGTCTGGGTAAGATAGTGGAGGAGCCTCTCTAGCTACTTCCCTCTTGTGCCCAGGAGACACTTTGGGGACACTTCAGGAGAGGATTTCTGTGGCCAGTGAACTCATCCAACACCCAGGCCAGGATTGGGCCCACTTCTTTTTAGCCGACCTACCTAGAACTGCTGGTGGCCTAAACTTTAGTGCATGATTTGAAAAGAGACCAAAAATATCACCTTTAGGGCTTTTTGAGTTCTTAAACTTTTTATTCCAGGAGAGGAAATGAAACTCCTAGAAGCTTCCTCTTGAGCTTCTGAGTTCTGGTCCCTGGGCCACTCCATGTAGACTTGATGTTTGATTAATAAAATCCTCATAGCAACTAGTAGAGGGGCTCACAGCCTGGCCTGCACATTAGAATCACCTAAGGTTCCATCCCAGCCCAGTCAGATCGGAACCTCTTGGGGGTGCAGCCCAGACAGTAGTTTCAGAGTTCCTCAACTGTGCTGCCAAGGTGAAGAACCATTGATGAGAACATGGTAGCTTCAGAGAACGTGGCCTAGTGCCCTCATTTCCAAAATGACAAGATTGAGATGACATAACATGTTCCTTTGAAGCCATAGTTAGACAATGGTAGGTCCAGGTCTAGGACTCACATTTTTGAAGCATTCTGCTCTAAGTGTGGGCTAGTGAGTGACTGCTATCCACGTGGCAGCAACTGAAAACCAATGAACAACCCTGTTTTAGTAAACGGCTTGGTTGTCCTAAGAAGAGACTGCCTTGGAGTTTTCTCTCAGCCCTGGTGCTGTGACAGAACAGGAGAGTACCAGTGACCCTAGGGAGGAGTCACGACTTGGCAGAGAGCCCTAGAGGGGATATGGGGAGGAGGAGACCAGGCCCCACCTAACTGCAGGATGGGAGACTGGACAGCAAAGAAGCTGGGAGTGGGAGCACCTACTCCCAGTTCCTCTCCTGCTGTGGCAGCAAGATGTTCCCAGTCTCCTGGGGCTCCATTTTTCCCAAGTGCAATAATATGGCCTCATTTGTATACTCTTAGGTTTACAACTGTGCTTTCAGAAAACTTTCCCTCTAGTCCCCACAGTAGTGCTACGTAGAAGGTTCAGGAGACTCCATGAGAAACTTTATGGCCTTTACCCCAAGGCAAGAACATCTTAGAGCCCACTGCCACCCCCTCCTTTAGTATTTTCTGGAAGTTTCCAAGGGGGACCTTGTGTAAGCCCATAAACCAGTCTGTTGGTATCATACTCCAAGCACAACTTGCTGTCCTTCCTGCCCACTTCTAGGCAAGTGGTGCTCACCCCTGAGCCCCACACCGAGGTGATGTCAGTGGCGAGGGCACTTTCTGGATAGTTCCAGGATACTGAAGCACCCTCAGACCCCCACATCAGTGCTGCTCCTGGCTGTTCCAGCCTTGAGGAGGTCTGTTTGGCCCCAAGTGCCAACCAAACTCTTTCCCAAGCTTCTTCTGACCCCCTCTAGCCACCCACTGTTAGACTTTTCTGCTTATTGCTCCCACCCCCAGCCTTCTCTCTGGCCCAAGCCCAACTTGACCTTTAGAGCTTCTCTGACCCAATGGAGTAAAACCTCTTTGCTGCTAAGTATGAGGGTGGGAGTGGGGGGCAGGGGGAGGCTGCCCTGGAGACAGGGTGCTGCAGCCAGGAGGGGTGTCACCATGAACAGCTATCCGCCACCAACTCTTGGTACACAGGCGAGGAACCAGAGTCCTTGAGGTAGGGGGCGACAGGGTGAGAAACGCATCCTCAGTGGTCTGAGCCCGGTTGGGTGCAAATGGTGAGAACAGCCAGGCCAGGGGCACGGTGAATGCCCAAGGAGGCAGGAACGCTGAAGCACGAGGGAAGCACAGGCCGGGGCTGGCGGCTCGGGCCTGGGCGCGCAGGTGCAGCGGCATCAGGGTGGCGGGCGCAGGTGCGGGCATGAGGCAGGAGCCAGGAGGGTGCAGGCGCGTCTGCGGGAGTGGGCTCAGGTGCGGATGCCCGTGTGGTCCGGGTGCGCGTGCCCAGGATGCCCACTGCATTAACAAAGGCCCGCAGCCGGGCCGCCTCCGGGAGGCCAGCAGCCTTTGAAGCGCCCAGCCGGGATTATTTAATATAATGGAACAGTGCAACTCGACCCATCAGAGACATAAATTTCCAGGTGTTTTAAATTTGTTTTCCCGTCAGAATGGTAAATGGCGGATAGTAAAAGTCGCCACCGGGTCGAGGCTGTGGGCGCGGGGCTGGCCCAGGCAGGGTGGCGGCCCCTCTCGGGTGGGCCAGCGGCCCCCACAGCCCAGTGCCCACTGCCGAGTTCGTGGGCTCCCTGGACAGGAGTCTCTCCAGCCAGGAAAGGGAGTCCGTGACATGCCTGGGCAAGGGTCCCCAGCCCTTAGTTTCCAGAGGGGGCTCTGGGCACCTAAATCTCCTGCCCACTGCAACCTCTTACCCCCCACATCTGTGCAGAGAAACCCACAGCCCCCCCCCCACCCCAGATTAATTAGGGTGTGAGGGCCTGGAACGCCTATAACAAGGTTTCTGTTGCCCTTGCCAAGTTCAATTATGGGTGCATCTGCTTTCTGATTTTTCCAAGATGGTTTGATTTTTTTTAAAACACACACACACACATGCACACACACACACACACACACACACACACACCCCAAAGCTGAACTACAAAGGAACAGACTGCACAGTAGCTTTTTGCAGAAGGTAAGAGA
Source organism: Nyctereutes procyonoides (assembly GCF_905146905.1). NCBI lineage: Eukaryota > Metazoa > Chordata > Mammalia > Carnivora > Canidae > Nyctereutes > Nyctereutes procyonoides. The sequence goes on along the minus strand of NW_026575049.1, from coordinate 48,619,170 downwards.
TTCTGACTGCTTTTTCCAGACTCCCACTTTTTGAGATGTGTCAGAATTCATAGGGTGGCTGCTGAGGATAGATATTGCTCTGAGTAATTCTAGAGAAATCTGACCCTTCCTCCACTCCCCACAAGGCCCTTCACCCTTTTCCCTTCAAAGTAATAAAGAATGTCTACTTTTTATGAGGCGGGCTCCCCTGCCTGCTACCCAGAAACCTACTGTGATCCGTCACTTTGAATGGAGAAATCATTTGACATTTATTTCCCAAACAGGAAGCACTGGCTCTGAGAAGGTGGAAACCCTAGAAATTGGTTCAACATAGGAGATGAAAGTAGGGAAGACAGTTGCTCCTTACCAAAGTGATATTTGTTCTGTGTTCACTTATGAGCAGGGCCTCAACAGCGATACCAGAGGGTCTGGGGGGAGGCAAATCCCTAATGGACCAGCTACAGTTGCCCTCAGCAGAGTACCCTCTGTTGGGCCAGCACTGCATGTATGCATGCGTGATTGTACACATGCACATGTGTGTGTTAGTGAAGGGGTGTGGCCGAGGAGGGGATGTAGAGCTGTGAGACACCTAAGGCCAGCTCATCCTCAAAGAATTTACACAGTAGCTACCAGCTCAAGTTCATAAAGCTCTGTGTGGAAGGTGCCAATGGAACAGAACAGAGACAATCACTGGGACTGAGAAATCCAAGAGCCAGAGGTGGGACAGATCCATTCTGGCTCATTGATTGTCAGGGGAGACATCTTCTGGAGGAGCTTGACATTTGGGCGGAGGCTAGGAAAAGGCAGCAGGAGCAAGTGAGCAGGAAGGAAATGCACAAAGGTGGGGGACAGTGAGAGATGACACTATAAAGATCAAATGGGGAGTGAGGGAGAGGCAGGACCCCAGGTGTCCTCAGAGAGCAGCAGACAGTCCCCTCTTTGCCAGGCTGTTGTGTTTTCAGCCTGGATTCTCTTCCTGATGACATTCCCCCAAGAGCAGGAGAGTGCTGCAGAGGTCAACTTCTGGAAACAGGAAACCGTGATTAGCAAATCAATTAATTTAAGGTCCAGTGAGCCACTGGATTACAAAGAGCGGTTATTTGTTAACTGAAGACAGACCTTGGGCCCCGATGAGAGCTCTGATTCTTCAAACCGGCATACCTAAGAGGAGTGCAGGCCCTACCTATGTGTGAAATTCCAGCCTCCCAGCTCTATTGATGACAGAAATGACCGTAATAAACCTGGGAGGCCACAAGTCAAACAAATAATTGGGTTGACAAATAGGAGTATAAACAAGATCTTGATTAATGAATTTCCTAATAGTTCTCTGTTTATTGACATTAGCTCAGCTTGGTCATTAGGCCTGACATTGCCCATATATGTTGTAGGCTATAATATCTTCCATTCAAAGACTGCTTTGTAGCTTTTTTCTTGGATGTTTTATGTCTCTGAATGGTGTCTCCCTAGCCGGACCAAAGGCCCCTCCTCTGAGAATGTGCTATCTGCCTACGGAATGAAGAGGAAGGTCACAGAGCTTCCTGGGAGCAGTCAAGAGGAAAACAAAAGCATCGAGAAGAGCATCAGAGTTGGGCTGGGACGTGGATTCTAGCTCCCTTTCACTCTGACTTCTTCTGTTGCCTTTGTGATTAGTCAGGTAACCCTGTTGTGTTCTGATTGTTCCACCTATTGAGGAAGGGAGTCAGTTCCACAGGATTATCCTTCTCCTGATGTTACAGACGTTACAGAGAGCATCAGGCAAAGTAGAGGATGAGACAGGAAGCCAACATCCCACGCAGATAAGAGCTTCCCTGTGGCTGGTCTGGGGCAGGACTTGGACAGCTTCTAACACAGCCTGACTTACTGAAATGTTTTCAGGGACCTCAACCGCTGCTTCTGCAGGCTGGAACCCAAGACAGGGTTTTTCTGGGAAGGTGCCAGTGTGCCTACAGCCACTCCCCAGTCCTCAGCCAGTGCGTGCTGGGAGCCACTGTCCTTGTCAACAGCATGGGCCCCGTGGTCCGAAGCCAACATTCCAGCCTGGGCTCCGGGCTGCAGCTTTAGCAACTTGGTGAAAAGGGAAGGCAAGGAGGAGTTGAAGCTGTAAATGCCAGCTGTATTTTTATTGGTCGTCTGCAACTTCAAAGCTTTCCCTGCTTTAAAGGAGGCACAAGCAGGTATCCAGTCAGCTCCGAGCTCCCGGCCTTGGTGCCTTATTGATTTTCAATGTGGCTTGACTCCCAGGTGGGCAGACTTCAAAATGCTCTGTATTTTTCTGCTGTCATGTTTCCATCCCTGTTAGTTTCCATCTCCGGCAAGATTGGGAATGTGTCTGAGAGCAGCTTTGCTTTCTTCAGTTCTCTCTCAATAATTTCCTTCTGGACAGGATTTCAGACAGCCAGGGTCACTGTTGCTGGGCTCGTGTCTCGCGTTGTTTGTACCGAGCTGGACCAGCTGCTGGCAAGTGCGAGGGAGAAGATGCAGTCCTTGCTCCTGAGGGCTTCACCCCTCCTGGTCCATCGGAGGGCCTCATAAGTGTGGCCCCTCTGGGAGGTGTGGCCTGTGGTAGAGGGCGAGGCCCTTGACTTCCCAGTTTAAACATATTCTTCACCCTCAAGTGTCTTTTGAGCTATCATGCGCCCAGCCAGGAGAGAACTAGAACATTCATTAAATGCCTACCATAGGCAGAGCACTGAGCTTCACTGATGTTTACTGGTAGCTTTACTTAAATTTCATGTGAATTTGATCTTGCTCTGGGAAGCAGGTTACCCTTAGCCCCTCTTTAAAAGTGAGTAGGCTGGTTCTGCAGGGGCTTCATGACTTCCCTGAGCTAACTTAGCAGGGTCTCACCTCTGCACTGCTTTTGATACCATACCAGGCTGGCATGTGTCTGTATGTCCATGTGTGTTGTGGGGAGAAGAAGATCAGAAAACTGGAAGCTTGTCACCTCATCGACAGACAAACCTATTCATGTGGAATAAACAAGCAACACGAGGCTCCTATTGCTCCTATTTGTTACTAGAAAGAATTAGCAAGCATGTCTGCATCACCCACCGAGTGCCAGTGACTGGTCCAGTGTTTCATCAGTATCAACTAATCCCTATGAGGAAACTGAGGCACAGAGGGGGTGGGTAACTCTCCAAGGTAGCCCAGTTAGGACATGTCACAGTTGAGACTCAAAGCCAGAGTGTGTCTTAAAGACTCGATTGAGTTTCTCTCTGCCAGAGAGGGATGCCAGCAGTGTGGACGGGGCAGTCCCTGCCACAGGGAGATTTCCTGCCTGTTCTCCCACACTTGACATTTCTAAGCCTCCAAAGAGTGGTGAGGCAGTCAGCCAGGCCTTGGTATTAACTCCCACTCCCCTGATAGACAAGGCACAGAAAAGTCAGGCAGGTGCCTAGGATCACCCGGACCACAGCCCAGCCTCCCACCTCGATGATGAAGGAGTTTCTATAGGAAGGAATGTTGGGACATTGAATAGATGTTTGGTAGAAGTGTCTTGCCTACAGACTGGGTCCTTGAAAGCAGTCTCCTATACAAGTGGTTCCTCTCCATCTGCTGTGGTCACAGACTGACTTTGTGACTATAAAAGAAAGAGGCAGGGCAGCCTACAGAGAGTCTGGGTCCAGATCCAGGGGAATTCCCTGGTGCCCTGGGCACAGGCCTTCTGCTCTGCAGCCTGCTGGTTCAGCCATGCAGGGGGAGAGGCCTTTGAAGTCACAGACCACCAATAAAATTGCAGCTGGCACCAGGAGCTCACAGGGCTCCAGGCGTGAGATTTTACACCACTGAGGGGCTGCGCCAGCACCGGCAGGGTTGGAATGTGCCCTGGGCTTCTCCTTCCCCTGCAGGAGCTACCAGAGTGCCTCAGCCCCTGGCTACCCCATCACCCAATGAATAAAAACTGCAGCAAGGGCTGATGACCACAGAGGGGAGAAGGAAGAAGCAACTAGCAGACGAGAGCTGAGGCACAGGCAGCAAATAACCACAGTGGCAGCAGGCTGGGAGTCCAAGCCCACGGTGGGGACACTGGCAATTCTCTGCTGAAGTGGTGGGGGCCAGATGGTGAGGCCAGGGAAGGGAGAGAGCAATTAGGGTCAGAGTGGTCACAGAGCAACTTCCCAAAGGTTTAGCGTGGACAGACAGAGGCACATAGGCTAGAATAAAGGTGCACTTTCCTTCTTCCTCTTCACATCGTTGTTCTTTCTCTTCCCTTGTCTTCCTCCTTCTCTTCTCAGTCACTTTTAAACTATTTACATCTGGCCCTGTGCTGGCAGTGGCCCCATCTGCCTCCTTAAAGAGTTCATAGTCTGAGACAGACTCGAGAATGGACTTTGGGTCAGGGCCTGGAGGAAGAAGGCAAAGGGCAAGGGAACCTGGTCAAACATCATGGCAGCCCTTGGAGCTATGTGGGGAGCAGAGTTCACCTCTGGCATCATCCTCATCCATACCCAGAGTTTTCTATTGTCCTGCCCCCTGCCTCTTGGGAAGCAGCTGTTCACTTAACCCTTTGGAGGTGTTTGGTGATGGATGGATTAATCCTTCAAGGGGGGTAAACAGATGATGCCCCATGGATTGGGCTGAGTGGGGACAGCCATTATCTGGAAGTTGTAGCCAGAAAGAGGAGCTGAAGGGGAGACCACACACATAGGGACTGGGCAAAGGGCTAAGAAGGGAAGGAGGCTGGAGAGAGAGGAGGATGGGTGCTTCACTGCAGCCTGCCCCCAGGCCATAAGCAGCTCTCTGGCTTGGGCACAGGTACTTACAAGAGGAAACTGATTAGTCCAAAGGACCAGAAATCTTAATGGAGACGGTGGAGTGCGCAGGGGAGAGAGAGGCCTGAAGAGCAGGGAGCATTTTGGTGTCCCTGTTGCGATCACACCTCACAGGTGGCTTGCTCACTGGCCCTCCTTCTCACCCACCCCACCGCTCAGTGTTTTAGGAGGGACAAGCCTGGACCAGGGACGTGACAGCTATAGGAATTTCAGGTAATAGGGACTGGCTTCTGCTACCTTACAAAGCTGTTGTCACCACTGGCCTTATTTGTCTTGGAAAAGCAAACTCTTCCCTGCAGCTGGTTTAAATGTGAAAGGGCCAGCACCTGTGAGGGAGGTTGGCGTGGAGAAGGGTGAGTGGACCCAGATCCCATGCACACACGCAGCTGGCACCTTGGCCACCGAGGTTGCCGAGCCTGACTGCCTTGTCCTGTTTGGAGCCATAGAGGGAAGACACCATCATTCTGGGCAGGCACTTGGGAAATGGTGAGCTGGGGGATATTTTTCTACTTTATCCTGAATGTAGAGCCTCTGTACCCACTGCCATCAAATCAGCATTAGGCATTTCTCTGGAATCTAACAAGGAATTGAGGGACCTACCTGCTGTGCACAATTGCAGCTTAATACATGATACAGTTAATGCAGCTAAGCAAGTTCACTTTTTGCTAATTGTTGACAAAGGCATTTGCATGTGGAGAAAAATCTCTCTCTAGGAACATTGGATGGCATTTTAAAAATTAAGTCTATAAGAATGTACACAGGTAGGTAAGGCTTGTTTCCTTAAAGTAGTCACCTAGGAGGCCAGCATTCAATGGGATACGCATGTTTTGCTTCAGACCCTGCCTTGTCACAAAAAGAAGTTGAGGTACCAGTCAGTGAGGGTTGGGATATTGCTGAGCAACCCTTGTCCTATGTGGCAAAATATTTGCTCAAATTGCACCTTAAGAAAGGAGAATGTATGCTGCCTGAGGCTGTAGTAGTAGGAGAAAGAATGAGAAAGGGTCAGACTATTCTTGCATGTTGGGTTGCGTCTTGTTGCTTTTATTAAATCTTGTGAGAATGAGGCAAAATCAGGCTAGCATTAGCTGGTCTTCAAGAACAGAGGGTAAGGAATGTTGCTTTGCCAAAGTGCTGCTCTGCTGCCTGCAGCCTGAAATCTAAACTGACTTGAGAATTCAGTAATTTGAAGCCTTGGTGGGTTGAAAAAGTGTGATATTCTGATTTATGATGAGAAATCATAGTTCCTGGCACAGAGCTCCTAAAACACTTGGAATTTCCTAAATGCTGAAAAAGATAATGTGTCTTTTGTGATGTTAATGAGATGACTTTGGGAATGCCCCTAGGTCACCCAAGAAGAACCAACCAAGTGATTAGAGGGTTGGATTTACAGTCTCACCACCAGGGAGGGGAGAGGGGCTGGAGGTGAATGGATTGCCAATGACCAATGATTAGATCAATCATGGCTATGTAATGGAGATCATCAAACCCCAAAAGGACAGATTCAGGAGAGGTTCCAGGTTGGCTAACACGGGGAGACTCCTGGAGAGTAGTATGCTCAGAGGGGTTTCCATCCCTCTCCCCGTACCTTGCTCTGTGTCTCTTCATCTGGCTCCTAATTCGTATTTACTATCTTTTGTAATAAACTGGTGATCCAAACAGTAAACTGGTTTCCCAACTGTAAGCCACTCTAGCAAATTAATTGAACCCAAGGAGGGATGATGGCTTCTGATTTCCAATCAGTGGGTCAGAAACACAGGTGACAACCTGGACTTGCAGTTGGCATCTGAACTCAGGGGTGGTCTTTGTGGGACTGAGCCCTCAGCCTGTGGAATCTGGTGCTATCTCCTGGTAGAAGGTGTCAGAATGGGTTGAATTGTAGGATATCTAAACTGGTATCAGAGAATTCCTAGTATATGTAGAAAAACCCTGAAACACATTGGAAATGGGGATCAGAATCATTAAAAAGCCAACTGCTTCTGAGGCATCTGGGTGGCTCAATTGGTTGAGTACCTGACTCTTGATCTCAGCTTGGGTTTTGATCTCAGGGTCATGGGTTCAGGCTCCACACTGGGCTCTGTGCTGGGCATGAAACCTACTTAAAAAAAAAAAAAAGCCAACTGCTTCTGTGCCTCAAACTGAAGAGAAGGCATGAATCTGGCAGTAGATGTTCCTCCGTAGAGCAGTGGGAGCCTGGTGGTCTAGGAAGGCATAAGGGTGTTGTCTTCTCACTCAAGCGTCTGTTTCAAATGGCCTCAAGATAGTTGCCATTAAATGGAGAGCACTTGGCATCCTGTTGGCCTAAAAATGTTGAATAGGCAAGAGTTTTAGTAGTAGTTGCTTGCTCATGGAATGACCAGAAGCAAAAGTATTTCAAAAGCATTTGAGGAAATTATTATACCAAAGGAACCATAATCCTGTCTTTGAAAAGCTTGTTCAGTCCTTAAAATTATCCCTGGGCACCCAGTCCTGCACTAGTCTAAAGAACCCAAATAGCCTCCTGAGAGTCCATATTTCCAGTGACCAGGACAGTGGACAAGGGAGTCTCTTCTACGGAGCAGAACAGGGGTTCCATCAGTAGAATCAACTTTGGGATGACGATTTGGGAAGCAACAGCCCTATATATACGTATATATTAAGAGTAATATGCACTTAATGCACAAAACTTGAAAACCTGAGATAAATATCTCCCCATGTCAACCTTCCTGCAAATAACCTATCATTCAATCACATTATATGATTTTGGTATAAGTCAGGCTTTTTTTAGGGCCATCTATTTATATATTTACTTGTTTATATATTTTTCTGCTAAGAAATTGTATTATGCTATATTTACTGTTTTATATTCTGCTTTTTTAAACAGCATTTTGTTATAAATATCTCTCTTAAAGAATATCCTTTAAGAATATTCTTTTTTTTTTAATTTTATTTATTTATGATAGTCACAGAGAGAGAGAGAGAGGCAGAGACACAGGCAGAGGGAGAAGCAGGCTCCATGCACCAGGAGCCCGACGTGGGATTCGATCCCGGGTCTCCAGGATCGCGCCCTGGGCCAAAGGCAGGCGCCAAACTGCTGCGCCACCCAGGGATCCCTTTTAAGAATATTCTTAAATATTTTTCTCAAACATGATTTTTAATGGCTGAATAATATTCCACCATGCAGAGCTCATAAAACTGGACACTTATTTTCCCTATCTTTGGATAAATTCCTTTACATGGAGATACCAGGCCACAGGACACAGACATTTTTACAACTTGATACACACTGCCTGGTGCCTTCTAGCTTGGTTTTTACCAGGTTACACTTCCTCTGGCAGTCCTTGAATGTGCCCATTTTCCCATTCCCTCTACCACGTGGGCTGACACTCATTTCATCTTGGGGATGATGAGGTCTGAGACCAGCACTGCCCTTGTTCAGTAGAACTGTTACCTGAGTGTTTGTTTTTGGCTCTGGCCACCCTGGAAGATGGTGAACTTTTACATATTCACACTGAAGATTTTCCTCTGATCATCTCCTTGCTGAGCTCAACAGAAACCTGTGGGTAACCATCATTATGACATCTCCAACTTTGTACTTCATCATTCAGGGTGGTCCTGTGGGGCCTTGTACCATCTGCAGAAGTCCTAGCTGCTCCCTCAAGACAAATCCCAGAAAGAAGGGACACCTTAGGGTCTGAGCAGGAATCATACAGCCACAGATCCTCAGGTGCTTACTTGAAATAGAAGATGCAGCACCTTTCCTCATTAATAGTAATCTCTATGACTGCCAGGTTGTTCTTTCCAGTCTGATGACCTGCTGTTATCACCAATAGATTTCTGAAAACAAAAGTAGTCCTTGTTTGTGGTAGAAATTATTTTAAAAAAGGCATAAAGAAGAAAATAAAAGTGAGACCAGACCGCCTGAAGAAAAACCCCACACTGTTGACATTTTGGTGTGTACATTTCCAGAATTTTCTTCTCTACATGTTTTTCTCAGAATTGAGATATTTAAGTGTACAACTTGCTTTAAACATTATAAAGGGCTTCAGTTTTCAACATTTGTCATAATCATTAATAATGGCTGCCTAATATTCAAACACAAATATTCTAGAACTTTTTGGCACATTCCCTTATTACTGCATGTTTAAGTGTTTCCAATCTTTTTTATAACAAAACCTGTAATGCTTCATACATATCTTTGTGCATAAGGCTTATCCTCATTTGGATTGTTTCCCCATAGTCAATTCTCATATGTGGAACACAATTCTCATATGTGTTTCAAAAGGAAAGATGCATGGCTATAGGTGATGTGGGAGGAATATTACCTGGGGGAAGACCATCTGGCTGTTGGCCACATCCCACCATACTGGGATTAAGGATCAGTAAGATAATGTATGGGTCACTGTCAAAGGCCAAATAATGTGCCCCCCAAAGATGTCCATGATGGATTCCCCTGAACCTATGAATATGTTACTTTATGTGGTAAACAGGATTCTGCAAATGTGAGTTGGCTAAGAATTTTGAGATAGGAATTATCCCGGATTATCTGGCTGGGCCAATGTAATCACAGAGGTCCTAGATAGGGGGACACAGGAGCATCAAAGTTATAGAAGGAGATGTGACAACAGAAGCAGAGATCAAAAGAGAGAAAGAGAGATTTAAAGACGCCACGCTGCTGGCTCTGAGGACTGATGAGGGGACCATGAGCCAAGGAAAGCAGGTGGCCTCTAGAAGCTTAAAAAGGCAAGGAAGCTTCTCCTTTAGCGTTTAGAAGGAGTGAGTCCTGCCAACACCTTGATTTTAACCCAGTGAGGCTGCTTTGGGGCTTCTGACCTCAAGAACTCTAAGAGAATAAATTTGTACTGTTTTAAACCATCAAGTTTGTGGTAACTTGTGACAACAGCAGTAGGAAATGAATACAGTCACCAGTCTATGATAGGAGCTGAAATGTCACTGAAATAGATGAAAAATGTTGTATAGGTCCCATTCCCATACACGATCTTCGGATATCAGTGTAACACACAGGTTTCTTTCTCACTTCTACGGGTCCTGGCGACTCTGAGAAGCACATGCCCTCCGTATAGCAGCCCAGGGGTCTATGTGCAAACCATGTGGCCTCCTTCATCAATGAGGCAGAAGAGAGAGGGAAAACCTTGCAGGGACATTTTCCTGCCTGGGGCTGGAAATTCCTTCCTCTCACAGCCCTGGGCCAGAGGCCAGCGTCTGGCTCTGACCTGCCTCTAAAGGGCTTGGAAAGTGTAGACCACCTGCTGCCAGTAAGGGGTTGGGAACTGAGGATTCACAGATGCCAGTAAAGCCTTCCTCGCAGTACCTGCAGCAGGCAGGAGAACACAGTCTCTACTCTTCTGACCCTGTATCTCACACATGGTTTGATGACTCACATTTGCCAGGTGCATGGTGTAAACACCAGGCCTCCTGACCAGCAGACAGTTGTCTCAAACTGGCAGCCCTAATCTGCTGAGATTCTGAAACTGAAGGACACCTGTTATAGTGCTGTTCTCAGAAAATGAGTGGTTTGTTTTATCATCTGAGCTTTGGATGTCTTAAATATACCTCCCAAGAAGTTCCCTGGTTCAGAAAACTGCAGAGGAACCATGGCGGTCTGCAGAAGGCCAGCTCCTACCCACTTCCCTTACTCCCATGTTCGCTGTTTTTATTCGTTGCAGCATCGTGTTCCTGAGCGTCACTCTTTCCAACTTCACACCCAATCAGCTCCTGAATCCTGCTGCTTCTTTCATTGGTCTCCCATCTCTGCCTTCTCTTCTCCCTGCCTTCCTCACTGCCATTTGCCTACTCTCCTGAGTCATGACAGCTGCCTCCCAGCCCCAGGCCCACAGCTGGCCTCATACCCTACTTGAAGCTCTCGTCGTTGCTCCCCTGCTCCCAGCCCTCCAGCAGCTCCGTGCCACCTTATGAATTTATTTCAGACTCCTGAGTGACATTTCAGGGCCTCTTGCCATGATTCCAGTCTACCTCTCCAGCTTCATCTCCTCCTCTGCATCTTACATGGCAGCCAAGCTGGATCCTGGACACACCATGAGCATGTCCCAGGCTTCTCCATCTCTGGGCCTTTAATGTCACTGCATTGATAAAATTCCTCATTTCCCCCACCTTTTGGCCTGTTGAAGTCCTATCTGTTCTAAGGTTTGCCCAAATGTCCTTTCTTCCACAGACTTTCTCCGCCTGTCACATGGAAGTGGGTCCTTCTATGCATTCCGTAGTCCTTTCAAATAATCTCGGAGTGTTATCAAATTTGCCTTGTATTGGGGCTATTTGTGCAAGTCTTACCTTGTGCACTAAACTGCAAGCCCTCACAGGGCCAGGAAGGCGAGCCCCTTGAGGTTTCCATCTCTGCAGGCAATAGGGAGCCTAGTAGAGTTCTTATACACCGTGCCAGGTCAGTAAGCATTGACTGAATTGATCTGGTCCCCCTCCACATGCAGACAGGCTGAGAGTCAGAGAAATGAAAGGGCTTGCCCCAGGTCAGAAACTATAGCCCAGACTCATGACACAATCTTTTCCCCTTGACGTCGAGATGGCCCACAGAGCTGCAAGTCCCATCTGGCCGTTCAGCAAGCATTCACTAGGTGCTAACCATAGTCCAGCCTATGTCCAGCATTAGGTGGAGCAGGCCCTGGCCTCATGGGTGGCTTATGGCAGTGAGAAGAAAGGGAGAGGAGGAGGCACGGCTGAGTGGGGCAGGCAAACCCGAACGTATGGTAATCAGTGCTAGAGGGAAGAAACAGAGTGCTAGGGCAGCACCTCTGTCCAGGCCGGAGGTGCTGGGGGGAGTCAGCAAAAGCTTTCCTGGAGTACTGTTGACTAAAACAGCCGGCTGAAGAGGACTAAGAAAAGAACAGCTTTCATGCAGAGGGAACAGAATATTTGAAGGCTCTGAGGTAAGAAGCAGCAAGGACTACAAGAAGGCCAGGGTGGCTAAAGCATAGGGAGGGAGGGACACATTGGCAGGAAATGAGACTGCTTAGGGAAGGGGGTCTGATGGCCACATACAGGCAGGGTTATGGTTGGAAGTCGGGTAAGGAAAAGTGAGCGGACACTGGCGGGGGGACAAGGATGATGAGTGGGGAGATTGTTGGAGACATCAGACAAGAATGACTGGAAGCCTAGAGTAAAGAGGTCCCAGTGGGACAGAGGAAGGCAGATGGACTGCCACCCCCAGAGACTCTCTCAGTGATCACGCACAGTGAGCCCACAATCGAAGGCACATGGGAGTAATTAATGCTTTTGCCAACTACTGGTTTGGGCAGACTGGGTTGAGAAGTCAGTTCTGTAGCCTGGGCAGGACCTGGAGTCTCTCTGGTTTTCATTTTCAGAACTATATAGAGAAATGGGTGAAGCCTCTTAGCCCATGCCAGTAAAACCATCTAGATTCCCTGACTGAATAGAAATAGAACTCTAGACAACCTCTCAAGAATGACATTATTTATGTTCTCTTAGTTATCATTTTACCCTGGAGGAGAGGGTCTGTATATGAAAAAAAAATGCTTTAAAAAAATTGGCAGCTCTAAGAACTTGTCATTGCAGACTGGCCTTTGCAAGGTGGATAAACCTTTGCTTTTCAAAAAAAAAAAAAAAAAAATGCAGCCAGCCACTCATTGGATTAAGAGTGTAGAAAAGCAAACGTGTTCAAATCTTAAACACATCATAATTTTAAGCATCCACAAGTGTTTAAAAAGTGTTAGCTGCTATGAGCACATACATCCATTTACTAGTTAAACATCATAACCTGTTTCTTTTCTAAACACGTGGGCAGGAGAACAGAGGACAGTTAACATGTTAAACACACTGACATGTTTATAATGTGTTGCAAGGAGGTGTTTAACTTTTTGTGCTCCAGAGCTAAACACTTTGGAATTAGAGGGTTGGCTAATTCTGCCTCCAGTTAGTATGGCTATCACCTAGCGGTCGCCTTGGCCCTAAACAGATACCCCTTTGGAAACACAGACAATCGAGTGACAGCCTGGATTCCATGACAAGCAGTGCAGGCTGCTTACTGCAGGATCTTGGGTGCAGATGAAATATATGTTTCTGAAAGCAAATGAGAAAAGGACCTAGTTTTGAATCCAGCAATTGCAGAACCCAGCCCATACTCCAGTTAGCATGATCCATTTCTTCTCTCAGGTGTTGGGTCTGTCCCGCTGGTGGGAGCTTTTGAGGCCTCAGACACAGGCTGCCTGGGGCCTTGGTCTCTGCTTCACCCTGGCTCAAGCTTCCATAGAGAATAAATAGAGTTCTAGCCGCTAAATTGGAAAGAGAGAGAGAGAGAAGGAAGAAGAAGGAGAAGGGGAGAAAGGTTGAATATTTGTGTGGGTGCTTAATAGGTTGTCATTTAGTGCCTAAAACAACATAAATTTATTATCTTACAGTTGTGGAGGTTAGAAGTCTGTAAATGGGTCTCCTTGGGCTAACATCGAGTGTCACTACGGCTGTGTTCCTTCTGGAGGCTCTATGGGAGAAACCATTCGTTGTCTCTTCTAGCTTCTAGAGGCCGCTCACATGCCTGGGCTCGTGCCCCCCCTCCCCCTCCCCAGAGCTAAACACTTTGGAATTAGAGGGTTGGCTAATTCTGCCTCCAGTTAGTATGGCTATCACCTAGAGGTCGCCTAGGTGACTGACCTATCACCTAGCTGCCTAGGTGGCTGCATTTTTCTTTTTTGAAAAGCAAAGGTGTCTTCAAAGGCAGGAAGGAACAGTTGAGTTTCTCCTTACTCTGTCACTTTGACACTAACCTCTCTCACCTCCCTCGTTCGCTTCTAAGGGCCAGTGTGATTACACTGGGCTCACCTGGGTAATTCGGGATCCCCTCCTTAAAGTCAGCTGATCAAAAACTTGAACTCTCTCTTGCCATGCAACAACATTCATAGGTTCCCCAGATTAGGACACAGACTGGTCTGGGAGGCATTATTCTGCTTGCCTCGAGGTGTTATAGAAAGAAATAGCAAGAGGGAGAGGGACTAAGAGAAAAGAAATTATATGAAATTACACAAAGTTGGAATCCTGTTTAGCTTGGACTGAGAGGCCATCTCGGACAAGCATCAGATGGTGGTCTGGGGGCCTGGGCCAAAGGGCAGGGGGAGGCACTTGGTCACAGTGTAAGCCATTTCAGGGGTCCTGGTGCTGTTGTCTTAAAACTCATTGCATCAGTGAGGGTACGGGCTAAGCTGCTATAATAAAAGCACCCCCAAGTATAATGGCTTAGACAAGAGAGAAGGTGATTTCTTTTTCACGGTAATAGCAGAGGCAGGCAGTCCAGGACTGTTGTTCTTCTACCCTCAAGCATCTGGCTTGTGTTCCTAGGTCCAAGGACATTGGTCCAGTTTTGCTCGACTTCTAGCCTAGAGGAAAAGGAGGAAAGGACCAGAGGAGGGCATGTACATTCCTTTTAAGGGCATGATATAGAATAGAATTTCTCAACTTTGACACTGTTAACACTTTGGGCTAGATAATTCTTTTTTTTTGTGGAGGGTTGTTTTGTGCATTGTAGGATGTTTAGCTGCATCCCAGGCCTCTGCCAGTGGAACCCCCCCCCCCCCCGGTTGTGACAACCAGAAATGTCTTAGGGTGGAGAGGGTAGGACCATCCCTAGTTAAGAATCCCTTATTCAGGGGCACCTGGGTGGCTCGGTTGGTTAAGCATCCAACTCTTGGTTTCAGCTCAGGTCATGATCTCAGGGTTGTGAGATCCAGGCCCATGTCTGGCTCCACACTCAGCCCAGAGTCTGCTCGAGATTCTCTCTTCCTCTCCCTCTGCCCCTCCCCCAACTCAAGTGTGCTCTCTCTCATAAACAAACAAACAAACAAACAAACAAATAAAATCTTTAAAATGAAAAAAGAATCACTGATCTGGAAAAGGAACGTATTTCTTCTGGTGTTATCCTGTGGCCATAATAAGCTAGGCAGTCATACACCTGTCTAGAACTTAGGAGTTCTATTATAAAGCAAGAGAGAATGGGGGTGCCTGCGTGGCTCAGTAAGTTAAGTGTCTGCCTTTGGCTCGGGTTATGATCTCAGGGTCCTGGGATCAAGCCCCGCATTGGGCTCCCTGCTCAGCAGGAAACCTGCTTCTCCCTCTCCCTGTGCTCTCTCTCTCTCTCAAATAAATAAAATTAAAAAAAAAAAAAGCAACAGAGAATGAATGTTTGGGAACAACTATTTGCATCTATTTCAGGCATCTGGGATGCCAAATTATTGAATCCTACCTCGTATCCAAGATACTGGCCTAGCATGCACAACAAGAGGGAAGGGACTGAGGGTGGTCACCAGCAGGAGGAATTTCTGAGGTCCTTGGCCAGAGCTCTGGATGGTCATCTGCCCTTCCTTGGGCAGAGCTGCCTGAGGAGGCTGAGCTATCACTGTAGCCTGGCTTCCCAAAGCTGGGGGCAGGGAGCCCAAGGCATTTCTGGGAGCCAGGGCCCTGCCATTCTTATTCACGTATCATGAAACATGGCATGACTGCCAGGGGGCTCTGGCCTGGGTGCTCTCAATTGTCACCTCTTGTTTTGCCTTTAGGAGAGACAGGGTGACCTTGGGGACTCACTGGGCTAGATCTGTATAAGGTAATGCATTTAAAAGACAGACAGAACAGGGTTCTAGTTCTGTTTGTGCCATTTATTAGCTATGTGACTCCTTAATGCCTTAATTTTCCCCATCCATAAATTAGGACACTGTCATATCCTGCATTGAGGGAGGTTGTTGGGAGGATAAAAATTAGGTAATGCATGAAAAAAGACAGTGCCATTCTTAAGACTTTATAAACACTTGGTAGATGGAACTCATTTATCCCTTTGTTCCTCAGCTATTTACTGGGTACCTACTATATGTGAGGCTCTACCTACTATATGTGAGGTTTCTGGGAATGTGAACATAGCAGTAAGCACACCTTCTCAATAGTTGTACTGTGGCAGTTTATGCTGTTGTTATGATTGTCATCACAATTGTAGAAACAGGCCTAGAGATTGACTGTCTCCCAGTGGGTGAATGAGGCTGAGCCAATGAACCCTGGGGCTGAGTATGTGGGAATAAGGCTGGGTGCTGTTGAGGTGCGGATGCTGAGGTCCAGCCTGTATGCTGGATGGGGCCAGTTGGGTAGAGTGGGAAGGGAAGAGTGAGGGTTGAATGATGCAGAACAGCCAAGGACTTGGTCATATAAGCCCAGGAGCAGGGCTTCAGAAACTCCTGGGAATCCAGAGGGCATGAAGATGGGGCTGCTGTCCTGGGACTTACAAATGGCGGGGAGAGGTGAGCCATAAGAAGGAAGGCAGGAGGACAGGGATAAGCAGCTGAATAGTAGAGCTACTTGGGTCCAACTGGAGAAGCTGAGACCTGGCTGACTGGCACCATTCCCAGTGAAGCGAGGCTTGCTGATGAGGCAGGGAGCGCTGTGTCTTTAGAGTGACTGGAGTGCCCCGCAGATAGCCTAAGAGAAAGCCTGGTACACACAGGATGGATCCTCGCCTCCCTGCTCTACTTCCAACCCCTGTGCTATAACACACCTCTTGGCAAACTGAGTATGAAGGCAAGTTTGGGAGGCAGGTCACCTCCATTAAATCCTCAGGGAGCCACTGAGTTAATGATGGCCCCCAGGGCAGTTAGTCTCAGACTTTTTCCATCCACACTCACTCTTAGCAAAGGAAAAAACCTCATACATCCCTACTTACTAAAATGGAAGCCCTTCTTTCTAGAATATAACTTAAATTCCATAGTCAATCATTATAATCGCTCCCTTTCCCCTTTTGTTTCATTGTACTATCTTGGCAAAACCACAACCAAGGTTAAATCCAACTCCCCATTTCCTCCACCAGGTTTGGGATAGAATGCAACCATGCTGACAGCTCTCACTTTAAATTCATGCCCACAATTTTCAAGGAGGCCTCAGTTGCTGCCAGGTCACCATCCTCTCCTGTCCACTCACTCCCCCACTCCCCTAGGTGAGGACTTTACACTGTCTCTTCTCTCTCCAGCCCCCGAACACCTTTCCCCGGTGTGACTTTGCTTCCCTCTTTACGACAAAGTTGAAGTAATCAGAAGAGAATTCCCACAGACTCCACCAACACATCTCCCTCGACCCCAGCATGGATCTGCCCTCATGTCCTCTGGTTCCTTGGCTGTAACTTGATGATCTTTCTGTGCATCTCTCTAGAGCAACCTCTCCACCTGTACATCAGATCTCACCCTTGTCACCTACGCAAGGGCATTGCTTTCACCATATTGCCCACTTCTCTCCTCCATTTACAATTGTTCATTCTCTCCTGAATCCTTTCCATGCATACCCCATTTTATAAAGCCCTCTTCTTGAGCCCACTTCTGCAACTTTTTGTTTGCTTCCCATTTGCAGCAAAACTTATCCAGGAAATTGTCTGTACTTACTATCTCCAATTTGTTTCCTCCAAGTCTTGCTTGAATAAACAATTTTATTGAGATATAAAATGTGTTTCTATTTAAGGTATATAACTTGATGGTTTGTTATAGGTATACATTGTGAAAAGATCACCAAAACCAAGGTCAATAACTTATTCATCACCTCTATATAGTCCCTGTGTGTGTGTTGAGAAGGTTTAAGATCTATCCTCTTAGCAAACTTCAAGTGTACAACCCAGTACTGTTGATTATTATCACTGTGCTATATGTTAGATCTCAGCAATGCATTCATCTATTTATCTTGTATAACTGAAATGTTGCACCCTTTGACTAACATCTCATTTCCTCTTCCCTTACCACTGCTCCTGGCAACCACCATATACTACTCGCAGCTTATATCGATTTGACTATTTTAGAGTCCACATATAAATGCAATCATGCAGTATTTGTCTTTCTGTGTCTGGCTTACCTCACTTAGCATACTGTCCTCCAGGTTCATCCATGTTGTCACAAACGGGAGGATTTTCTTTTTTAAAAAATGCTGAATACTATTACATTGTACATGTTTGTGTGTGTATATATATATGTATATATGTATGTGTATGTAGAGAGAGATAGCTATAGATATGGATATCTGGATAAATAAATAAATATATATATATATATATATATATAGAGAGAGAGAGAGAGAGAGAGAGATGAATATAGATAATAGATATATGCCATTTTCTTTATCCATTCATTCTTTGATAGACATTTAGTCTATCATTTAGGACTTCCCATATGTTGACTATTATGAATAAGGCTGTAATAAATATGTGAGTGCAAATATCTCTTCAAGATACCAATTTCATTTCCTTTGTATATCTACCCAGAAGTGGGATTGCTGGATAATATGGTAGCTCTGCTTTTAATTTTTTGAGGAACCTTCATACTGAGTTCCATACTGGCTGCACCAATTTACTTTCTCACCAACTGTGCACAAGGGTTCATTTTTCTCCACATCCTCACCAACTCTTGTTATATTTTGTCTCTTGGATAATGGCCATTCTAACAGGTTTGAGGTGATATCTCATTTCTAACTTTGATTTGCATTTCCTTGATGATCAATGATGTTGAGCACCTTTTCATGGACCTAGTGGTCATTTGTTTGTTTGTTGTTGTTTGTTTGTTTTAAGAAATGTCTGTTCAGGTCCTTAACCCATTTTTAACATTTTTTTTTAAACTGTTGAGTTGTAGGAGTTCCTTATATATTCGGGATATTAACCCTTATCAGATACGTGGTTTGCAGATATTTTCTCCCATCTCCTATTCTGTAAGTTGCCTTTTCATTCTGTTAATTGGTTTCTTTGTTGTACAGAAGCTTATTAGTTTGATGTAGTTCCACTTACCTATTTCTGCTTTTGTTGCCTTGATGTTGGTGTCAGATCCAAAACATTATTGCCAAGATCAATGCCAAGAAGCTTTTCTTCTACTAGTTTTACAGCTTCAGATCTGACATTTAAGTCTTTATTTTAAAAAGTTTTTTCT
This sequence comes from Nyctereutes procyonoides, assembly GCF_905146905.1. Lineage (NCBI taxonomy): Eukaryota > Metazoa > Chordata > Mammalia > Carnivora > Canidae > Nyctereutes > Nyctereutes procyonoides. Next base: position 48,600,515 of record NW_026575049.1, on the reverse strand, counting down.
TACATTTAAGTCTTTGAGTTAATTGTTCTCTATGGTGTTAGGTAAAGATCCCGTTTCATTCTTCTGCATGTGGATATCCAGTTTTCCAAGCACCAACTATTGAAGAGACGGTCATTTCCCCTTTGTATGTTCTTGGCACCCTTGTCAAAGATCAGTTGACCATAAACATGTGGATTCCTCCCCTTCTCTCTTAAACCCACCCCAATCACTCTTTTGCCCCCAGTGCTCAACAAACTGCTCTTACCAACCTTCATATTGTTGGACCCAGTCTCAGTCTTGACCATTTAACCCATCAACTGCATTTGATGCAAGCTGACCACTTTTTCCTCCTTGATACATGTTCTCCACTTGACTTCCAGAACATCATGCTGTCATTGTCTTTCTTCTACCTTGCAAGTTACTCCTTCCTGGTCTCCTTTGTTGGTTCCTCCTCATCTCCTTGACCTTTTAGGGTTTATATACCCCAGGATTCAGACCCCTTTGTCCCCTTCTCTTCATCTACATTAATTCTTTTGGTGATGTCACTTGATCTCACGGCTTTGCACATCAAATATCACTGATGATGCCCAAATTTCAATTCATACCTTCAGCCTTCAGGATCTCTACTTGGATGTCATAGAGAAGATACCTCGACTCAATTTACTCTTCTGATCTGCCCCCGTGCCTACTGATACCTCATAAACCTGCTCCACTCGCAGCCATCTCCATTTTAATGGCAACTCCATTCTTCCAATTGCTTAGGCTTTCCACCTTCATGGCTATCATCTTGATTGGAGCCTCTAAAATTTCTCACCTGGATTATTATAAAAGCCTCCTAATTACTTCCACCTTTGTCCCTCTGCAGTCTATTCTCAAAACAGCAGCTAGGGGGAGTCCTTTAAAATTTAAATCAGATCATGTCATTTCTTAAAACCTTTCAATGGCTCCCATTTCCCTAAGACTTTATAGGGAACTCTCTCAACTCTACCTCTCCCTCTCTGAACTTACTTCGTACTGCCTTCCTCTCATGTATGCGGTTCCATCCTACTGACTACATGGCAGTTCCTCAAGATCCCAAGGGTCCTCCACGGTACAAAACACACTGTTCACTTTCCTAAAATGCTCCTTTTCCAAATAGCCACATGACCTACTCCCCCAACTCCCTCAAACCTTTGCCCAGATGTCACCATTTCAATGAGACCTACTCTGACTTCCATATACCCTACAACCTACCTCTACTTAAATCCCAACCCACCTTACCCTATTCTGCTTGTTTTCCATAGTAGTTATCACTTTTTGACATGCCATGAAATTCCTTATTTTTTTAATGTTTATTGGTTGTAAGTCTCTTCCTGATAGAACATAAATTCAATGAAGGCAGACTCTTGTGTTTTTGTTCACTGATGAATCCCAAGGGCCTAGAACAGTGGCTAGAATGTATAGTGAACACTAAATATTTGTTAGATAAATGCACAGGAAAAACTGTTCCTGTTATGGGAAGACTTCTATGAAGGATGTCTGCCATTCATCCACCTGTCTGTCTACCTCCTATCCACCTATGCATCCAGGTTAATCATTTAAGAAGTGTGTTTTTTGAATGCCTGGTCCTTTTTTTTATCCTATGCTTTGTCCTGTGGGAAAATTGTGTCTACCCTAAAAGAACTTCCAGTCAAGTTAGGGGGAAAAGCCCAGACACGGCAATCATTAAAAAGACGTTAGGCATTGTTAATCTAAGCCAGAATTAAAAGCATAGATATTGTTACTCTGGAGGGCTGGTGACAGAGGTGGTAGCACAATATTTATGGCCTGGCACTCCAGTGGATTTGAGGGTCTAAAGATCAAAGAGTCTTCAAGGACCCCACATACTGCATGACCCGGGATGCTGGAATCTGCTGGGAGGTGGGGAGGGAAGAAGCAGCCTTCTACAGTCCTGCAACCCTGAGACTGAGAGAGGGACTGTTACCCTGCCTATTTCCTCTGTGTTTTACCTAGCCCCCTGAGACTCCTTCCCCAGGAGCTCTGGGAAAGTTTTAGGCCCTGGGAAAAGGGTGATCATGAGCTGCCTCTGTCCAGAGAGCTGGCCCTCCCTAAAAGGCAGCATCCTTGACCCTTGGGGGAGCTGGAATCCCCAGCCCCAACAGTGAGGAATGAGAGCCTAGAAGCCAGGCCCTGGCTGTCCTCAGCCCAGAATCCTCTGTCTCACCCCTGAACCAAATTCTGAAAGAAAAACAGTCCTCATCCTAGAGCCCTAAGCTAAACAGCTCACAGCTGGCCAGCCTACCAAAACAAGTAAGCCAGGTACCCTGTGATCCACAGAACCAGAATGAGAGACACCCATCCTCATCTTGATCCTCTTTGTTCTGTGGCATCATGAAGGCTTGTGGGAAGGGGAGGCAGGGAAACACATGAACACATCTGGAGGTGTTACTGCTGCTCAGGGGAGGATGCATGAACAGGGATTCAGGAAGGAGGCTGCTGGGAAATTTTACATGTGTACACCCCCCCACACACACATACACACATACTGCTGGCAATAGCTGGTACCACCCAGGCCATGCTCTCTTGGGAAAGCTGATTCCTGGTGAAGGGGGTGGTGGAACTGGGAGTAGCTCAGTCAGCTCTTGACTTCTCCCCCCAGAGCTCTGAGGGTGCCTCTTACACCATACAGCTATTTATATGCAGACAAGGACTTAATCCTCAAGAGCGTGCACTAGAGGTGAAATCACTCAGACGAAACTCATTTTGCTCACAGGGCCTGTTTGCTCTGTTTCATTGCCCCTGCTTTTAGCTTCCTCCTTCCTCAGAAACTCATCATCCAGGCCTCTAAAACGAATCCAAATGCTTCTCTCAAGCTTTACAACTTTTCATACCAGTGATTCATATTTACTGTAGTAAGTTCAGAGAAACTAAAAGGTGAACTGAAAGTTCCAGTCACCCATAATCCCCACTCCCGGCCAGAGAGAACTACCTTTGGGAGCACACTGGCCAGGCCTGTCCCTAGGCACACACATACACAGGTAGGCAAATCATTCACTGTGCTGTTAATCAGTGCAGGTTCTCCCTGCTGCTTTCTCCTCTAGCCTAAACCCATGCATTCTCCACCTGCGGAGCTTCAGGGCAGAAGGAAGCAGAAGCTGTCCCTACTTCTGGCTCTCAGGAAAACCCCAGCTCCCTGAAGAGTTGGGTATTAAGGAAGGGGTGCATGGGGGCTTGGGAGGGGGACCAAGACAGAGCCCAGCATGATAGGCCTCAAGGTGCAGGGAACCTGACCTGTCCGGGTAGCACCTGCAGAGGGGACAGGACACTTGAGAAGATGCCTGCCCCCAGGGAACAGCTTGAAGGCACCTGAACTCCCAGGCTTGCTGAAGAGTGCCACCCCACACACACACACCTCCCCAGCCATGAAGAGCCACATATCTGCAAGGGGTCTATGGGCTTGACCCTGAGGACCTGAGGATGTCACAGCCACCAGAGACAGGAGGCTAGAGGCTGGCCTCCTGTTTCTGGGCACCATGTTAACATGCTGGGTTCTCATGTGTCACTGGGTAGAAGAAACCCCATAAATGCCTGAGAGGGAATTTCCTGCCTGCCCGGGAGGGTAAAACTTGAAGTCAGATTTGAGTTGATTTAAATAAAATAATGACATGTGATACTTCTTGCATATCTCAACTTGTGGAGTATGATTCATACACACTACACATATATGCTTTTAACAAAAATGGGGCCATTCTGTTCTGTTACCTGTTTATTTCGCTCAGCACTGTGTCACATATCCTTCTCCATGTATTCATATGCACTCCCTCTTTGTGACGGTCACATTACATTCCGTCATGTGAATGTGTCACAAGTTACTCAACTGGTCGCTCTATATACTTCCTAACCCAGTCTGCCTCTACACCCAAATGTCCAAAGGACTAGAAGAGGGGAGAGTCTTCATTTTGCTGCTGCCTTCCGGAACTCTGTGATGGCTCCTCAGATCTTGACTTCTCAGGGCTTGGTGCCCAGGAATGACTGGCAGCAGCTGGAGGATATGGCACCAGTAGTAACAATAATTAACATTTCTACAGCTTACAGGGCCAGGCCTGTAAGTTCTCAGCACTTTCCACGTATTCTCTCACTTAATCTTGTCAACAACTCTACAAGGTCGTATCATTTTATAGTTGGGGAAATCAAGTCTGAGAGAAAGAGAAAGTAGTAATGTGTGCAAGATCACCCAGTAAGTGGCTGTGCTGGGGATTTGAACCCAGCAGTGTGGCACCAGCATGGTGCCTTTAACTACCAAACTAGTCTGCTTGGTTGGAGACTTCGGGCTGGCTATCGAGAACAAAAAGACTTTTTGATCTTTCCCCCTAAATTTTGACAAATTATATTGTGAGGCTTGATTTTTTTTTTTTTAACCAAGAAAATCATTTCTAGTTTCCCTCTATAGAATTCAAGAGTTCAGACCCCTTGGGCCAGTCATCCTAGGGCAAGGCCCTGCTGACTGACTGGGAGGCCACAGGTCAATATTTTGAACTGGTCCTGAGTCGTGTGGCCTGACACTCCTTCCCAGGATCGAAATGACAAGGACTTCCCCCTGATGACAAAGGGTCCCCCTGCCAGCCTGCTTCATCCTGTACCAATATGTTTCTGTGTGGAAGCTGACCCCATTACTGGGTTGAATCTAGTGGTTCTAACTGAGGGGTCCAGGGGCTGCTGTGTACTGTTCAGCTGTATATGGGGACTCTGGAGACACACCACAGTCACTGAGCTGCTTTTGCAATATACAGAATCCTTGGGTCCAGACCTTGGGTTCCAAAGGAACCTTTGTGGGTAGGGCCTGGACTCGTACCTCTTGGAAAGGGCCCCCAGTGAATCCGATGCCCAGCCCTGGCCAAGGGGTTCAACCTTAGGTTTCCCTCTGCCTCAAATGCCAATTGTACAGAGAGTCTCCCATCCATCTCGGGCATGTTTGGTGTGGAGGTTGAGGCTGTGCGAGTGGCAGCTCCTTGGAGCATGCTGTCTGAAACCCAGAGTTGAGACCCTCCCTGCTGACCCCCCCAGTCAATCCAGGGACTGAGGGTGATTAGTGTCAATGGTCCTGCAATTGTGAACAATCCTAGAAGTGCTACTAATTGTTACTGGCACCGTAAATAGATGGAGAAACTACTCAAACTGAACCATTCTGTAAACTTACAGTTGAATAATCAAAGGCTTTGGCTATTCTCAAGCTTAAGAGAACACTTGTTTTTTTGTATGTGTGTTTTATTTTGCTTTCCCTTCTCTTTTCCATTTTCCTTAAAGAAGGATCAGAAAACAAATCAAAACAAACAGACAAGAATGCATTTTCTTGACCCAAAAGGGAGCCAAGTTACTCTGATGATGTACTTTCAGCCTAAGGTGGTGTACACATCTTCCTATCTACAGGTGCCTAGGCCTCTGATGATGGGGAGGGGCTTCAGCTCTGAGTTCCAGCCTTTTCTTCCCAGTAGCTAATCCCATCCCTGCTGCTACATTTTTTTAAAAAGATTTTATTTATTTATTCATTAGAGAGGCAGAGACATAGGCAGAGGGAGAAGATGGCTCCTTGTGGTGAGCCCCATGCAGGACTTGATCCCAGGACCTGGGGATTACAACCTAAGCCAAAGGCAAATGCTCAACCACTGAGCCACCCAGGCCTCCCATGCTTCCGGTTTCTGAACTTGACCTCTGAGGCTAGACTACTGGTGTGAGGACTCAGGGATAAGATTTGAAGCAGTGACCCTCTGGTTTCCCTGGAGTAGCTGAGGCAATGTCTCTTCGTAGTCCTTGTCTGTCAGATTCCAGGACCCTCTGCATGGCAAACAGTAGGCGGCTAGCAGGCTGGAGATCTCGCAGCCTACCCCTTTGGTGTGCAGGCCAGGACACTGAGAAGCAGAGAGGGGCACTAAAGTTCCTAAGGCCTCTTAGCTGGAGAGGGACAGTGCCCGGACAAGGACACAAATCTTCAGGTCCTCCGGTCCTTGGTCAAACAGAGCAATGTTGTGTGTATGCCTAGGAGTGTGACTCTGGGTAGAGTGCCCCTCCGCCACCACCACCATCCCACGCCCATGCTGGGGGGCCAGCCTCCCCCAGGAAGTCACAGACTCTTGTCATGCTGTACCACAGACACAGCGGCTTATCTCATCTTTGGATTTCTGTAGAGGACAGATAATGGCATGCTCTTGCCTGATAGCACCTTCACAGGTCACCTATCCCAGAGTCTGCTGTGTTCAGGCTGCTTAAGACCAGAAAGGCTCTGCTTTCCAAAGGCATGATTCCTTAGTGGTGGCTTTCCATTCCATGGTACAAATTTGTTGAATTACTAAAAAACATTTATTTGCCACATTGGATCCTAGAACAGGAAAATGACATTAGTGGGGAAACTGGTAACATCCAAATAAAATGTAAACTTTATTTAATAGTAACCCACCCATGTTAATTTCTTAGTTTTGAAAGACATACCCAGGTTGTGTAAGATGCTACCATTAGGGGAAACTGAGTGAAGGGGATCTAGGAACTCCCTTTACTGTCTTTGTAATTTCTAGAAATCTGAAATTATTCAAAATTAAAAACTTATTTAAAAAAAAAACTATTTGGTAGAACATCCTCAACTCTGGTTGCCTACTCTACCTCCATCTGCCTGAATCTGGCCCTCCTTTTCTTCTCTTACTTTGTTTCCCAAGAGAATAGGTGACAATTCTATTCTGCTGTGCTGACATTTTCTCCTGATGGCTTGCTCCAACAGGAGACTACTGTAGACCTCCTTAGAGACAGAGCAAGAGTCTGCACTCACCACAAAAATGAGATGAGCCCATGGGGGTGCAGTGGGTGGAAGCCTGCAGTGGGGCCCCACTTTGGGATGCAGGAGAGAGCCACGCTTCCAAGGGAGACTTAGGAGTCCTCTCTCCACTTAGGGGCAGATGTGATGGAGACAGGCCGTTCAGAGGGATTATGTCCCCCAAGGTCTGCTGAACCTTTATCTCCAATGGAGAGGAAGACTGAAAGTTCATCTGTGGCCATGGGTCATGCCTTGTCATGGTCAAAGACATTTTAGGAGATAAAAATGAAAAGACTGAACCAGGAAAATGCATTGGAGGAGCAGCATTGGTTGAGGAGGAGGAGGAGAAAGAGGAGGAGGAGGAGGGAAGGGAGGAAAAGGGTGAAAGAGCTTGGTAGGTCATTGAAAAGCTGAGAATTGCGATCTCTGGGATCCGGTCACCCTGTCTCCCCATCTGCCTTTCACCTCCAGCTCCTTCTCATCTCAAGGGCAGTTAATAATGTTGGAGATGTCAGGGATTAGTTGTGGCAGACAGCTGTAGGGAGCCTGTGTGGGGCACGGCAGGGGTGGACGCTGGCCTCCAGCTCTGTCAGAGGACCTTTCAAGTGGTTCAGGGGTTGAGTGGTCTCCGCAGCTGCTTGAGTAGGTCAAGGCCACATGCTTCTCAAAACGAGGGTGGGGTTCACCTGGGCAGGAGGCAGTGTGCTGGCCCATCACAGAATAAGCGAGGTGCACACAGAGCATCAAATGGTAACTAAACACTCTATTCCCAGAACTGTGCTGGGTGCTGGGGATCCACACAATATGACAGAGTTCCTGTCTGCTATATCCTGGAGCAGTGGTTCTCAAACTGTGGTTCCCGGAGTAGCAACACGTGCATTATCTGGGAATCTCTGAGGAATGCAGAAACTCTGAGGGTGTGACCTGCTGTTCTGTGCTTTAGCAAGCTCTCCAGGAGGTTTGTGGGTGCGCCAAGGTTTGAGAGGTCCAGTCTAGATGCCATGCTGGCATGGAATGGGTGCTCGATGTCCAGGAGTGGACAGCAGTGGTACCTCTGGCAGTAAGTAGGACTCTGTGGCTCCAGTCTCTCCTTCCCTACTGGCTCTGGGCCCATAGGCCCAAGATGGCACATCAAAGGTACCTGGCAGTGGAAAACCCAGAGCTCTCCCAAGCGCATTAACGGTAATACTAGTTATACTAAGTGCAATGGCTGACACTGAGTGAGAACTTAGTATAAGTCAGCCACTGCTCCAGGGGCTTCCCATGCAAACTTAACCCTTCACCCCACCCCAATCCTAAAGCAGGCTCTGTTATCTCCATTTTACTGATGAGGAAACAGATCTTAGATGGTGTGCAATGAATGAACGATGTAGACAGCATTGTGTTAAGTTGAGAGTGAAGAACCATCAGGGTGGGTGGGAAGGGTTGACCTGGGCATCATTTCGGCAGGAGGGCAGTCCTGGCAGGAGTGTCATAGGCAACATTGGAGATAAAGAGCCCAACGCTGTGGAAAAACTTTCTGCTTCCCCTTGATTCCTGGGAAGACCCTTGGGCATCAGGCACTTCCCAGACCCTTCCATCGTAGCCCCTTCCTCCTGAATATTGGTGATTGGTATTCATTCATGCTCCACCTGTGTTTATTGAGAGCTTGAGGGGAAGCTCCAGCCATACCATGAGTCCCTACTTAAATGAGGGGCCCTGACTCTTAGCTTGGTCCAGATGGCCCTGAGAGCCTTGGAGCTAGAGTTCTGGGGAGCATGGGCAGGAGGTGAGGACCTCTAAGGTGGGTCTGCTCAGGGCCCAGAGTCCCCTCACCCCGCCAGTCTCTGTGGCCAGCGGCTGCTCTGTTCCCCACCAGGCCTCCCATGCAAGCTGAGGAGCCTGCTCCCCCTCCGTCTGGCTAGCCTTTAGTTTGGGGGGCGGGGAGGGGCAGGGCTGTGGGCTGAATCCCCTGAAGAGCCCTCAGTTTGTTCCCTGTCCCGCCTTTAGGTTGAGTCCCGGCAGCCCTCCTCACTTGCCTCTCCACCCACCCCTCCCCAAGACTCCCAGAGTTCTCCCACTGTGGGAGAAGGCCAGGGGTGGGCCCAGGAGCAGGCGAGGAGCACAAACCTGCGAGGTGCCCCCGAGTTAAGCCCTGTGCACTCACAGCTTTGCTGAGGCTCACTCTGCTCTCTGAGGGACTCCACTGGGGCAGTATCAGGGTGATTCATATCCTCAATAGGATGGTGCTTGCAGGTTTGAGAATAGAGGACTCTTGGAGGGAAGGGAGGAATAGTTTGAAGGTAAGCAACAGTTAGAGGCAGTAGGTGCCGGCTTGCTCGCTGAGGTCCCTCCGCGGTGTGGCTAGGAAGAGCCCAGGGAAATGTTTGCTGGAATGAGCAGCATGAGCCCTGCCAGGAAGCTAGGGAAAGCCCCCCCTCACCCCAAACAAGCACAGCAGGATCACCCGGAGGATGAGCGCAATAGCGCAATAGGAGGCAGCGTGCGCAGCATGGGGTGAAGAAGTTAAGGCAGCCTCCGTCCCAGGAGGACGAGTGTCCGGCTGAGCCTGGGAGACTCAGAGGCTGGCGGGGATTTCAGTAGATGAACACTGCAGAGAGATGCTTTCCAAGCGGGGCCATGGGCCAGGAAAAATGCGTGTAGGTAAGAAGGGCCATGGGGAATGAGGGAGTCACCCCGAGGCTCTCCGGCCCCCGGAGCCCTGGGCTGCACGTGTTCCCGGTCTGCAGCAGGCTCCCCCAAGGTCATTAACTGCAGCAGGGGAAACACCTGCCCCTGGTCTGCGCCAGGGGTTTTATGTCGTCTTCATTGCTTCGTGCTTATCTCATTTATGATTATAGAAAAGATTCTTGGCAGCTGTCACCAAATCCTCACAGAGCCTTTAATGTTCCTCGTATATCCTGAATGTGTCATTAATTCCACACTACACGTTTATGCATTTCTTTCACTTGCAATAAAAGTCTAGAAAAATGTAACTTCAATAGAAATGCCTGTGAGGACAATAAAGCATATAAACACTCGCTCTTCTAGCACTTGAGGTAGGTGTGTGAGCACATAAGAGCATCACGCAAAGAGCATGGACTGAAGCCGCCATGGGCTTGAGGAAGACACCAGTCCGCGGGCACGTTGAGGTCCTGCGTGCCCTGGAAAGAAAGACGATTTGTGTGACAGCTGGCCCAACCCCGGCTCTCTCAGGGTGAGTCTTGAAGGCATCACAGCTGCTGCGTTTACTCCCTCACCTCTCTTAGGGGAGTTAGCACAGTTCTTTGGCTTTTACTTTTGAAATGATATGCAGAGGCCCCTGCCACCATGTCCCTGTCACCTTCCTGCTGGAACCATGAGCAGGACCCTGTGTCGGGCCTACCCGGATGCGGGGGCTTATCCTGCTGCAATCTGTGGCTCTGGATGAGCAGCTCAGCAACAGGCTTGCTCTTCAGAGGTTCCCCAAGCCCCCTGAGCATCAGTGTTGCTCCCCTCATGGAAGGCCAAGTTTGTCTGGAGTGGAAGCCTTGCCCTGGGATCAGAATGGTTTCTGGTGCTTCTCTACCCCAGCTTTGCCTGACAGGCCTCTCTGATCCTGGCCCCGTGGCTGCCCAGACCTTGGGGGTTGAGCAGCTTTCCAGGTCAGTCTAGATGCCAATGTCTGCACCTCCCAACAGCTCTCACCCTTTCGGTGCCCACCCTACTCTGTTGACTGGGTCTCTTCTCCCAGCTACCACAATGTGGTCATCTGGTGGCCCGCCAAGACCTGGTTGGGGTCACCCCCATACGAAGGCAAGCCCCTAATAAATCCACTTAGCAAGTGATGAATTAACTAGCAGCCTTTTCATGAGCACTTACAGTGTAGTTGACCCTGTGGAAGGTGGCGGGTACAAGATATACTCCCCTGCTCTCAGAGTGAGTGCTAAGTGTCGTCAAGTCCAGGCAGGTGATGTTCATAGGGGTGCTGTAACACCACTTAGGTGCAGTTCCCGGGGCCTGTGAGCCTTGCTTTAGCCCTGAAAGGAGTTAAGCACAGAGCCCTTGTGAGAAATTCCGAAGCATCGTGCCGCCTGCACGACGAGTGGGGGCCTGTGCATGTTCCGGTGAAATTAGAGTGTTTCTGCATGTCATTCAAGTTTTCAGGATACGCTAATAATCATCCAACCTCAGCTGCTCCAGAAGTCATCCAGAAGTCCGATTGGAGTCTTGCCAAACTTGGCATGTGGGCAGCACTTTGGATTCGAGGCTGTAAGCTCAGACCTGCCTTTGCCACTACAGCCTGCTCACTCTGTACCCAGCACACCCAGGAGTGTTCCCACAAAGCCAGCTGGGGGACTTGAGGCCGGGGCTCTAGAGAGGAAAGAGAGGCCCCCCACTGCGTGCTGCCCAGGGGAGAGCAGGTGTCAGTCACCAGGCAGGGTGGCTGGGACTTGGGAGATCCTCAGCCTTTCTCTCCCTTCCTGACCCTTGCTCCTGGGAATAAGGCTCAGGCCACAGTGAAAAGCACCAGCTCTCTTTTCTCCTGAGTGCAGGACACTCTTTCATACACCAGGGCTTTCTAAGAGCTGGCAGTGGTGAAAGAGACCAGCCCCTAGGAAGTGCCAGGGGTGGCACCAGAGGATCTCAATATCACAGCAGCTTTAGGGGCTTGGCCCTTTCGGGGAAGCTGAAATCCCAGCTCCTTCACTGCATGGAAGGGAGGTAAGAATGGGGAGGAGCAGCTGTCACCAAAAAAAACCTCCGTGGCCACGCCACCATCTTCTGAGTTAGCACCACCCCGAATGCTGACAAAGTCTGGGGCCAGCCCAGCCACAGCCTTCAAGTTTTCAAACAGGGCGGTACCCTTGTTGTGAAGTCTTCTAATGGTCTTAGTAAAATTAAACGTGGGTCAGGGATGAGCCCTCAAAACTACATTAGAGGTTCTGTAGAGCATTTACTTGAGCGTAGAGAACTCTTAGATGGCTGCCAAGGTCCATCATCCTCTGGGATGTCGAATGGACCTGAATATTAAGTTCTGGCTGGGAGACGTTACTGGAGAGAAGTGTCCCAGAGACAAGGAGTGTCTAGCTTGGAGTAAGAACTGTTCCCAGCACCCTTGGGATTGTAGGATTGCTGACCCCAGGCAAGGGACCTAATGCCCCCATAAGGAAGTCCAGAGAATCCTAGACCTGCTCTGGGGGTGGTGGCCAGTTTCACTGACCAATGTTGTGCTGGAGGCCCAGGGAGAACCTGTGAGCCAAACCTAAGTTTCTCATCTATCTCAAATATGCTTTTTGTCGATGTCCAGGGTTGCTGACACTGGACAAGGCAGCCAAAGCTCAGTGGAAATTTAAGACAATCAAGTTAGCAGGAATGGCCTTGTGGTAAAGAAGATGCAGAAGCAAGACGCAACTATAAAAGAAACCACCCCCGCCTCCCTGCCCCGCTTCCAGCCCACACCCCGTGCCTCGCTGTTGGCCCACACTGAGGCGCTCAGACTATAAGAAGCACTATGGAAAGCCTGAGGGCTGAACCCAGGGACACCCCCTAGGCCACAAGAGGTGGGATCCTCTGGGGCTAAGCCTTGGCCTGTTGGCTTGGTGGACAGGATAGGAGGGACCAAATCCTTGGTGCATAGGGGCTCTTTCTAGTGGAGCTCTGTGCGGGTAGAGAGAGCAGTGTTATTCAGACTTCCTTCTGAAGCCTCCTATCCTGCCTGTTGGGAGCTCATTACTCCTCAGAGGAGCGTTTGGCTTCCCTGACCTCGCTGGACCTGCTCAAAGTCATCCTTGTTAGTGTAAGAGGTGACAGAGATGAGGAATTCTTAATTAGCACCTGCTTTTGCAGAAGTCCCTGTAGCCTCATTTCTGAGGCCCAGATTGGTTTCACTATGCTTGATTTCTGAGCACCAATTGATTCATTCTTGGGGAGAGCATGCAGCAAGGAGAAACCCATTGATAGGCAGTGCACGGAGTCCTGGTGAGCCGCCCTTTCAATTTTTTTTGTGGCTTATTTTATTTTTCATAGGAAAGAGGTAAATGCCTGGAGTGGGGAAAAGGGGTGAGAAATCCAAGCACCCAGTTTGCAAGAAACCATCTCTTTTGAAGACCTCTGATATGTGTCTATTTTTTTCTTTACCACCAAGCAGTTAATTTTGACATTATCTGAAGATAGAGTCAGAATCCCACAGGTTAAGGGATTAGTCCTACAAGACTCCATGCACCACACCCCTCCATTTCAGATGCTGTTTCCAAGTCCAGATCATCACCTGTGCTTCTGATTGACCAGCTGTATATCAGAAGTTCCCACGAACTCCTTCTTGGGCTCAATTAATTTGCTAGAGCCGCTTACAGAACTCAGAGAAACATTTTACTTACTGGATTACAGGTTTATTCTAAAAGGGCTATAACTCAGGAGCAGCCAGATGGAAGAGCTGCATAGAGCAGTGTATGTAGGAAGGGGCGAGGAGCGTCCATACTCTCTCTCTAGGCTTGCCGCACTCCCAGCACCTCCTGCTCACCACCAACAAGCTCCCCAAAGCTAGTCCTTTTGGATTTTTATAGAGGCATCATTACATTACATTGATCGACTAAATCATTGGCCTTTGGTGACTGAACTTAATCCTCAATCCTTATCCTTTTTTCTCCCTCCCTGGAGTGGGGTGGACTAAAAGTTTCAACCCTTTAATCACAGGGTTGATTTCCTTGGCAACCAGCCCCAGCCTCAGGTTATCTAGGGGCTTTCCAAAACTCATATCATTAGCATGACAAAAGACACCTAATAACTCTCATCACTTAGCAAACTCCTAGGGTTTTAGAAGCTCTGTATCAGGACAGAGAAGAAGATCAAATACATATATTTTATTATAAATGACAATATCATAGACCTTTATTGGGGGAATCCTCCCATCCTCCAATCAACCAATCAGCAAGGCTTCATTGAACAATTCCCACGTTCTAAACTCTACAAGAGCTTTAAGAAAAGATAGTGAGGACAAAAAAAAAGAACAGAAAAGATAGTGAGAGGTAAAAGAAGCACCTTGGAGACAAAGGTCCGGACCTTGAGAAAGTAGCTCCAGGACAGGGCCATACAAGCCAGGTGCCCTGTAAGCAGTACTTGGCAGGAACTGAGTTGCCATTAAGACAAGTGAGGATGGGATAAACCTCAGAGTTTTGCAATCCCCAGCTGCTAAACTCTACGAAAGGGAAAGAACAGAGGTAGAGGAGCTAGAAACCCTTGGTGATGCCTGGGTTCTGCCCCTGAATTGCTGCGTGATACCAATTGGGGCACCAGCCTCCCCAGGTCTTCCCTTATCTGAAGGACGGATTTGATGACGTTTGCCCTGCCTACCTTTGGGGGTGCTCGTGAGGATGTAATGAGACTGGGTATGGAGATGAAACATCTCAGGGAGTTACTGAGAAACTATTGTTGCTGAGAAGGTTTGGTCAGCGAGACCTTGGAGAGCACCAGGAAGGAACAGCCACCCCAGTGTCACATGTCCTCAAAAACTGATGTTTTCTTGGATCTCACTTCTCCCTGCCTTTCTCTAACTACGATGTCCTTCTTATCCTCTAAGACCTGGATCAGACCCCACTTCCCCAGGGAGCCTACCTGAGTCTTCCTTATGCTGGGCCCCATTATCTTAATGCCTAGTGGCCAAGCTAACCATTTGTGTGAATCTCCTCTGCTGCACCAGTAATGACTAGGAGCGAAGACTTATTTTATGTATCTCTAAATCCCAGAACACACAGAAGGTTCCCATTTGTGGATGTGAGCTGGATGCGATGACCTCACATCCTCCCTGGAGGCTCCGGGCAGAAAAGAGGTTCTAGGCCTTCAAAGCCTAAACAGACCGCTCTTCCTTCCAGGGTGTCTTACTCTCTGCTCAGTAAGGATTCAGAGGCTGTTTCTTATTTGGAAATTGCAGCCAGAGTGCTTTCGGTGCTGTTTTCCAAAGTCAACATTCCCAAGCTGAACTGGGGTGGAGAGGAAGCAGTGCCCCTGGACCTCGGAAGAAAGGATCAGTGTGGTTCCATTATTCAATTAGGCTGAAGAACGCTCACAGGCGTATCCTGAACGAAGGGTGGTGGGGGCACCAGGGAAGCCAGACGTTACATGTTATTGGACCATCCTCCCGATCTAGAGAGGGAGCCTGGGGTGGGAAGAAGAACATGGGGCAAAAGGTCAGGGTGCTGGCCTCAAAGATGCCACTAATTATGTGCATTTAGTCATTCGGGGCCTCTGTTTTGTCATCTGCCAAATGCGGATATGTTGTTATTTCCCAGAATTATTGTGCGACTCAATTTAGGCAATCCTTATTTTTAAAAAAAGGGGAGGTTTGAAAATCTCCCAAGCCCCACTGTGGTCAAATGGAAGATACATGGGGTCATTTCTGATCTATACAGTCCTGGTTAAGTCTCAGCCTTCTCTGGACCTCAGATTCTTCAAATGAAACAAATCAGGTGTCGGATTGGATGGTCCTGATAGCCACACAGAGTTCAAAATGTTCGTGTTAGCTCTTTTGATCAGTAGAGGCTGAGAAGAGACACACACATAATTGGTTTATATTCCAAAACACACTGGTTGACTGGCATTTGCATAGTCATGAATTATTGCTATTGCCAACCTAATTAAACATTCATAAAATGCTGAGCACCCCTCTTGGCCTTGTACTTATTGACATTTTATTGTTTGGCTCTTGTACTATCATTGACTTTGTGGATGTGCATGACTGTGGTCCATCTAGACCAGCACTATCCAATAGAAATATGACATAAGCCACATATATAATTTAAATTTTTCTAGTAGCCACTTAAAAGAAGTAAAAAGAAGTAAGATAAATTGATTTTAACAATGTGTTATTTATCCTAGTATATCAAAGTAGTATCATCTCAGCATGCAAAGTATAAACCATATTTTTACTTTTTTTAATATAATATACTGAAAGTCTGTGTCAGTTTTCATCAGACACATTTCAAATGCACAATGGCCATATGTGGCTAGTGGCTACCATATTGGACAGAGCGGGTCTGGATTGTAAGGCTCCTGAAGGCAAGGATTGCATTCTGTGGTATTTTAGCACTTGCATGCTGCTCTAGAGTTTACAGGCCCTTTTTGATATGTCATCCTCCTTCAATCCTTACTGTTGTATGGCAAAGCTGACATAGTTACTGATGCCGTTTTATACACAAGGAGTCTGAGGCTTTGAGGAGAGCAAGTGCTTGTCCAAGGCCAAATAGTAACGCACATGGGCTTGGAGCGTAGCTGCCCTGAGGTTCCAAAGGTAGAGAGAGTTCTAATAGGGCAGCTGCCTTCATTTACTGGTCCACTTAGCTGTGGCTCCACTGGTTGGCTCATCTGGGTGGACACTGTGCCTCATGCTGACATGGACAAGGCATCTCCTCCTCCATTTTGCAAGGAGATGGAAGTGGAGGTTGTTCCCTTGTTAGGTTTCTCTCTCTCTTTCTCTTTCTTTCAAGAGAAGGATAAGGCTGGAGGATGACTCTAGCAGGATTGTCAGTATCTTTATCAGTCTATCTGCAAGCCTACTTCAGCATCTCTGTCGGGACCCAGGGCTGGGTACATTCCTGCATTTCAGACTGTGTTTCCCCTCCTTGTTATCTCCCAATTCTGTGAGTCCCCCTGCCTGGCTCCTCTTTCCTCCTTGGTCTGTATCCTCTAGCAGAGCCTGGAGATGGTTATCACACACACTCTCCATTAGATCTGGCTTTAGCCAAACTAAACACCGTTTTCTCTCTCATGTGGTGATCTTGGCTTATTGTTTTTAAGAACAGACATCCCATTTGCTTTTCTGATGAGGACTCTCATTCTGAAAGCCTAGGCCTTCCTGCTGCCCGGAAAGCTTGGTCTGTGCCACTCCGAGGGGAGCCTGGTGTACTAGCAAAGCCCTTAGCTACAAGCTACTCACCTGTGGTATCAGGTGATAGTTCTAGAAAATCAGTAAGGAGGTCCTGGACTTGAGGGCAGGTGGAGGAGATGCAGGAGGCAGAGCCAGAAGCCATTATCCAGTGTTAGTCAGTGATAGTCACACACAGAGAGGGAGAGAGAGGCAGAGACACAGGCAGATGGAGAAGCAGGCTCCATGCACCGGGAGCCCGACGTGGGATTCGATCCCGGGTCTCCAGGATCGCGCCCTGGGCCAAAGGCAGGCGCCAAACCACTGCGCCACCCAGGGATCCCCCCATTATCCAGTGTTGATGCTCACTTGGAAATGCCTGGCTAGGAGGCAGCACTGGCACTGAGGAGGAAGCAAGGCACAGAGTTCGAGGCTCCTGCGCTGAAGTAGACAATACACAGTCAGGGCTCTGGGAGGGAGAGGAGTTCTGAGGAGGAGCCCCTCACAGGCAGGGACCACAGCCCATGTTCTGCTTACAACTGCCCTTGGTGTGTGGGCACTTAAGAAATCACAGAATCCTTGGGATGAAGGAAATCTGAGACATCAGCTGTTCTGATCCCCCTGCCCAAAGCCAATCTGGCCCACACAGTGTGCTCAGTCAGTGCTCGGGGAACTCCTAATGCTCCTTGGTGGGGTGGGGGTGGCGGGTTCTCTTGCATAGGATTGTCCTGTGCAAGATTTGGGACATAATTATACTAGAAAATGACTCATTATTTATCTGAAGTTCAAATTTAACTGGATGGCATTATTTTTATTTGCTATATTTGGCAACTCTATTTAGGACCTCTGCCAGGAAAGGAATGGGGGCCTCAAGGGGAAGGGATTTCTCCCACCCACTCACCCACCATTTTAATCAGACCGGCTCTGCTTCTATCTATCGGTGATAGCTAAAACAAAACTAGCAGCCAAACCAATCCCCCCACCCCCACCCCGTGGTCTGTGATCATGGAGACTCCTAGGCATTACAGCAAGAGATCTGGGCATGACTCATGAGATGCGGCCTGCTGCGCATGGGTGCTTCTCTTTGAGGCTAGAAGTGTGGGGCAAGGGTGTGACCTGGTCATTATGAGCTGCCAGTAGTTGGAGGATCTGACCAAAAATGCCCAGGGACTGAGCACTTTGCCCTGACGAGCACTTTGAAAGGCCCAAGTGACCGCACTTCTGAGAAATCTGCTCCAGGGTAGAACTCTCAGTGGAGCTGTGGAGAGCAGGCCCTTGTCTCCCTCCCTGAGCAGAAGAGAAGGGGCTGGCCTTGTGTGCCCAGCCAGTTGTTGGGAGAGGGAGGAGGAGAAGCCCCTGTTCCTGTGTCAACAGGGCCATGGTGAGAGATAGTAAGTACACTGGGCAGACTGATAAAATTGGCACCATTTCTAGTGGATTCTCTTTAAATACATGTTCCCTTTTTCTTTGGAGGAGAGCTGAAGCTGTGTGTGAAGGGCACAGAGAGAGAATTTTCCAGGCCAGTGAGAGTTTCTCCTCTGGTTTCAAGAAATGAGTCCCATTCTCGCTCCAACTTAGGTTCCCCTCTCAGTAAAACAAGAGCCCCAAAATTCACTGTGGCCTTTACGTACCCTGAAGGACCATCCATCATTGCCTTAGAATGACCCTTGGGGGCTCCTGCTCCCCATAGAGCCCTGAGGGGAGTTCAGTAAATGCAGTTTTCTCCATCCTGATGTATTATTGCTCAATTTAGCTGCCCTTGTAGGTTGGGCCACTAAGTTGCCAGGCCGGCCACCCCAAGAAGTGGTACTGCCTCTGGGGAGGAGGAGCCCTGTCTTTTGCATCAGAGATTCCAGCCTCTCACCAGCATGGTGGTGGGCAAGCCTTACTTCTCCCCTCTGTTCTAAGTTATAAGTCCGGGGAAGGAGGTCATAAGAAACCCAGCTGGATGGTGGGGTTCTGTGGTAGTGCTGGTGAGGCTGCTGTAGACAGTAGGGAGAAAGTCCCCTCGCACCATCCTTGAAGTCTGAGGGTTTGGGATCAGTGAAGAGAGGGGAGACAGTCTAAGGCGGAGGAGTTCTTAGTGGACTGGGAATAGGTTTGGAGGGGGACAGTGGTGGGGAGAGAGGCTGGCAAGGCCCAGATCATAGAAGGCCTTGAAAGTCATGCTGCGTATGGTCTTGAAGCTGAGATTTTGAACAATTGCTTGCTATTTCTGATGGCCCCTAGATTCCCCTTGCAAAGAAGCAACCTTCCACACTTCCCATCCTGCACCCTTCCTCACTTAAAGCTTCTCAGCAACTTGGAAAACCAGTCTTCCTTCTTGGTATTGCCCATGGCCCCTAGGAATCTAGATGTTTCCCCTGCTGGGAAGGAGCTTACAAACAATAGTTTGTGATGAAATGCAATTTTCTCTTGAAAGCAATTAGTGCCTGCTAATTTCTTTGCACACAGTTGCTTTCAAGAATAAATTCCAAGCTCCATACAACATCCCATAAACCATATCAAAAGAGGTCTTTCTCCTTATGCATTTTCTTTTTAAACAGGTTCAGACTTTGGCCTCGAAGTAATGAAGGATCCCAAAGTACAAACTCCTTCCTCATTGTAGATATGAAGGTTTACAGATGAAGTTCCAGATTTGAATGCAACTTATGTTCTTGATGGACTAGTCAGTGATGCTACCAGCAAACTCTATGCTGCCATTTCCAGGTGAGAGACAAGTGAGAAAGTGCTGGTGCCTCTAGATAATCTGTGGGATTCCAAAAAGAGGATGAGAAGAAGTTCAAACAAAATAGGGATAGCTAAAGGAGGAGGAGGAGGAGAGGAATGGAGGGAGGAAGAGAGGAGCAAAAATTCTAGGGCATTGGAGAACCTTGATGGTGTGGGAGATGGGAGGGAAGGTGGGGCTCATTCCAAAGTGGAGAAGCCAGGAACCTGAGAAGGAGCCTCAGAAACACTAAAATATGACAGTGATTATTTTGTAATTCTGCTGAAATTTTGCATCAGGAAGGAGGGCTGCCCTGCCCCTAGAACCCAGAGCTTGTATTTTATCCTTTGCTTCTATTATGGGGTATGTGGGTTAGCCTGAGAAGATACCAGCAGGAATAATAAGATTTCACTGGGGAGATGTGTTCTGTTAACTGATTTCTGGGATGCAGAGGACTTGTAACTGAGGCTCCCTGAGTCTGTATCCAGGTGGGCCTTCCTTGGAACATGATGTTGGCATAGGAAGGTAGTTTGCTCAAGAGACAAATTCAAACATCCAAAATGATTCCCCTTAGTACGACTATTGAGCAAGGAGATTCCCAGATACATACAAAGGTTCGTCTTCAAGATGTTTATACACCCATATTCATAGCACCATTATTCACAGTAGCTAAAATATGGAAGCATCCCAGTGTCCACCGATGGATGGAAGGATAAACAGAATGTGATATATACATACATAGAATCTTATTCAGCCTTAAAAAGAAAGGAAATCCTGACACAGGCTACAACATAAACGATGCTTGAGGACATTATTGCTAAGTGAAATAAGCCAGGTACAAAAAGACATATAATGTATGACTCCACTTACATAAGGTACTTAGAGCAGTCGCGTTCATAGGGGCAGAAAGTGGAATGGTGGTGGCGCGGGGGGGGGGGCGCTGGGGGCAGGAGGGAATGTGGAGTTCTGTTTCATGGATGCAGAGTTTCCATTTTATAATGAAAAGAGTTCTGGAGGTGGTCGTACAACATTAGGAATGTATTTCACACCACTGAGCTGTACACTTGAAATGATTAAGGTGGAAAATTTTATGCTATGTAGATTTTATCACCATAAAAAATAATATCCCTGGGCCCTGAGTGGCTCAGTTGGTTAAGCGTCTGCCTTTGGCTCAGGTCATGATCCCAGGGTCCTGGGATCAAGCCCCACATCAGGCTCCCAGCTCAGCAGGAAACGTGCTTCTCCCTTTCCTCCCCACTCATGCTCTTTATTGCTATCTCCATCACTATCTCTGTCTCTGTCTCTCTCTCAAATAAATAAAATATTTTTTAAATAAATAAATAAATAAATACACACAAAAAAGTTTATTTTCTAACCACTGGCACCTGACAAGTGACAAAAGCCTATGAGCCAGAGGAATAGACAACCTTGCAGTGACTACCTGGGTCTCTTAAATATTCTTCAGGTGGAAGGATGGAACAATTCTTAAATCATTGGGGAAAAATTAGATTGTTTATGAAAATGCCAGGTAGAGAAAATTTTTCAGGTCTGTGCTGTGCCTTTTTTTAAGATTGAAGCCCATGTAAGCATGAGATCCCTTGGACTAGAGGTTTTCCAACTTTCCTCAAGATAGAATGGTGACCATGGCAGGGGTCAGGAGGAAGTTAGCATTTCTCAAAAGAGACTCTGCTCTCAGGAGTCCTACTGCACATTCTGGCATGATCCCAGGGGATCCCAGGAAGTTCAGGGCACTGAATGAAAATCCAGGATTCACATCCCTCTCTACCATTTACCAAGTAGGAATATTGGAAAAATGACCAAACCTTTCAGAGCCTCAGGCTCCGCATCCATAACGAGGGATATATCAGGGAGCTTTTACTGCATAATAAACTACCTGAAAACATGATGGCTTCAGACAGCAACCACTTACTATTTCCCATGATTCTTCAGGGTAGCTGGGCTTCAGGTGTGCTCTGCTGTGGCTAAGGGGGGGATGGTCTAGGCTGGCCTCCCTCCTGTGCCTGTGGCCTCAGCCAAGGGGCTAGAATGGCTTGGATCTTCCCCATTTAGCCTCTCTTCCTCCCGGAGGGTTGCCTGTGCCTGTTCACATAGTGGTAAAATGGTTCAAAGCTGCAAGAGAGGGCAAGCCCTGAAGTGCAAGCACTTTTCCAGCCCCTGCTTTGTGTTTGCTAATAATGCCTCATTGGCCAAGCCAAGAAGATGGTCAACCACATTCAAAGGATGGAGAAACAGAGTCCACCTTTCGATGCGATGAGGTGCAAAATATTGTGGCTTTTTATTTTTTATTTATTTATCTTTTGCAATCTGCCACAAAAGATAATGACAAAATCTACCCCTGGGGGTTGTTGTGAGGCTCATTTGAGGTAACGCATAAATGTAAGGTTCTTGGCCTGGCCCTGGCACGTAGTAGGCCTTCCACTAATGCAAGTTTCCTTTCCTGCTTCATCTCCTTCTTGATTAAGAACATGTCTTTATGAAAGACACAATGGATCTGTTGACTCTAATTCCATTCTCTTTCAGAACACATGGAAATTGAAGCCATGTGGGGCTTAACAAGAGATCAAATAGTGCCTTAAACGTCCCAGGGCAGCAGCCATGTCCCTAGAGTCTGGGCGGCCCCTGTGATGGGGGCCTGCCCCGCCTGGTGCTCTGGGCCCCTCTCCTCCCAGACTGCTGCAGGTCGGTCTTTTTTTCATTACAAATTGCTCATAAGCACACACATCCCCAGATGCCCGCATAAAAGCTGGTATTAAAGTTGTGTAATGGTGGTGTGAGCCTTGTTATGATTAGGGCAGCAGTAAGCTGTTCCCCAGAGCTTGGGGCTCCAGTGGGAAAGGCCCCGGAAGCTGCGCACACTCCCCAGTACAGTCAGACCCTTCCCCCATCCCCTTCTCCACCCCTACCCCTACCCCCAGGAAGGCTGGAGCGGGGAAGATACTGGGCTGTGCAATCTGATGGTGAACCAATTATCAAGGGAATAAGAATCCGCGGAAATAGATACCCGAACAAGAGAAATCCAAAGGACAGAAAAGCAGCATTTGAGATTTGCAGAGGACTCTGCTGATAAGTGCTTTCTGAGGCAGGTACCACAGTACTTGGCACCTGTCAGAAGACCATGCCCTGCATCTGGATGGCACTTCCCAGGGACCAACCTTCTCATTCTCACAGCCTGATAAGCCTTGCAGGCAGCTTAGTCCCATTTTATGGTTGTGGACACTGAGGCTTTAGAACCGTGTTATTATTCATTTCCCAGGAGTGCTCTTCCCTCTGCATTTGGAGGCCCCTCCTGCTCCTTGATCTTGATCCCAGATGGCAACACTGAGGACGCGTGAATTAATGACCTCTGGAATAAGCCATCATTAACAAGTATGAGTGTGTGTTGTGTGTGTGATCATACATAGCGTACTAAATCATTCTTAGCCTCTTGCCATGATAGCATCTAGAGTCCTTACAATGACTGATGCAAATCTCATGATGAGAAGCTATAAAAACCTGAATCTGGAGGCTAAAAGAAGTTTCAAACTAGGAAATAGGCCACTACTTCTAAGAAAACTGGTCAGAACCAGAATGGAAGAGAAGTCAAGCGATCATGGCCAGTATTTGGAGGGCTATGATAATGATGATTATAATACTCAACATTTATTAGCCCTTTTCTGTATTCCAGAAACTGGGCTAAAGGTTTACATGGATTGCTCCCGTTCGTTATCTCCAGCACTGCCACCCACGGTATAGTGTTCCCACATAGGTGGCTTTTTCCTCCTGGCACCTGGTTGCTCATCCTTCTGCACACCCTTGCTGGAGGCAGGTCCATGTGATGAGTTTTGACCAACGATTGGTGAATGGAAGTGATGTGTGTCATTTCTGGGCCAACACATTGAAGAGTCTCTGCGAGGCCCTCCAGAGCTCTGTTCTGTACCTGGAAGCATGTGGTGGACAGGGATGACACATGCTTGAAGATGACTGGATTATTGAGCTTCCACGTGAGGGAAAAATGCCTCAGGAGGTCACTGGACCTGTAGCCAGCTTTGCTCCAATAAGAAATCAGTGTTTGTTGTTTCAATCTACTGAAATGTGGGGGCTATTTGTTACTGCAGCCGAATCTAGCATGTTCTGCCCTGGGCACACAAGTCATAATGAGAATAGCAGGCCTTGAACCCAGATATGGCTCCAGAGCACAAGCTCTTAACTGCCGTGATGGGATTCCGAAAGCAAAAGTCATGAGCGGTCAGAAGTGATGAAAGGAATTTCCAAACAGGAGGTGACATGATGATCACAATTTAGGGGCTTAGTTGTGGAGGGAGACGAAGCACATGGCGGTGGCAAGTCAGGTCACTTGAGGTTCGAGCTTCTCCAACATCTGTCTCATGGAGGGGCAGCCTCGTTGCCCGCCCTGCCTGGCATCACCATCACTTTTTGTGTGTCTCTGGAGGACAGCTGCTTCACCTTGGGAGCGCAGAGGGCAGGATGGGAAGAGACAGCTGGTGTGGCTGTGGGGACGACGCTGCCAAGCAGGGGCCAGCAAAATTCTCTGTCTCCCTCCCAGATCCCCCCAGCCTGTGGCCCTGATAGCTTCCTCAGCACTGACTTTCCCCCAGCGGGCCCCTCCTCCAGGGCCCCACCTTAAAATGAATGCCACGTGCCCAGAGATGGGGGTTGCCATTCTAATGGGTTTTTTACTGTCTAGTTCAGACAGATGGCTGTGGCATCAGTTTATTGCCGTTTGCAAAACTTGCCTGGACATAAGATTATCTGGGGCCATAGAACAGACCCCGTCTCCCACCACCCCCCTCAGATTCTGATGTCGTGGATTTTCTGTGGGGCCTGGGGCTCCACATGTTTAACAAGCTCTCCAGAGGACTTCTTCTTTCTGGCAAGATTTGGAAACAGTGACTCATGCAGTGCCCGGGTAGTCCGACTGAGCTGTCTGGGGAGTGAGGTTATGGGTCCTGCGCAGGTCCTTCGGCGTCCTGCGTAGAGCACGAAGCTCTTGCCCTGAACTTCCCTTCAGCCAGAGAAACCCTTTTGTCTGTTTCATTTCTTTACTTTAAACAGAGTAAGTTTTACTTAAACTTTAAAAAAAGAATTGTCCAGTCCTTCAAGATGAAAACCCCTGGTTTACTACATTCTTCGGGATTCCCTTGGAGAACCCAAGTGAGAAATTGCTCTGGAGTCTCCCTTCTAGGAACATCCATGATTCTTCTGACGAATGGTTTGCTTTTTTACCTTGGTGACCTTGTCAGTCTTGTAACTGACAGTATCATCCCCTTTGCTCTGGCATCCGGGAAGCACAGAGCCAAATTGGCAGTTCCCCTTAGCAAAGATTTTATGTAACAGCTAGGATTCGTCTTATTTTTCTACCCTCATTTTCCAGTCATTTGTATCTCATGTGCATTCCTACATATACTTTCCACGAATTTTATTTGGAATGAGGTGGGACGGATGTAAATAAAGGTAATTCTGGGGTAATAATTTTACAGAATCATTGACTCAGAGTTTCAGCTCGTGGGAACTACAGGAGCTCAGAGAGAGGACAGTGCACCCTCCTCAAGAGACCCTGAGGCACAGAGAAGGGAAGTGATGCTCTAGGGTCAGGGGACAGAGAGGCAGGTTAGAGGGAAGCCAGGCATCCTGAGGCCGGGCAAATTCTGGTACTGAACACTGCCCGGTGGGTGGGGGTGTGTGGGTGTGGGGCCCCCTCCAGCCTGGCATACTTTCCTGTTGCCCAGAAACAACTCTCTTAGCACCTGAGACATTTGTCAGTATAGGGAGTTACTTCCTTTGGGTCTTGAGAACTCTTAAGTGTTCAGGGTCTCAGTGAAAGCACAGATTTCCCTGGGAAGGGAGCAAGCCTCAGGTGTCTCAGCCAGCTCCAGGGGAGTTTCAGGGTGGGATGGAGCACAAAATTCCTGGGAAAATGGGTGGGCCGGGCTGTCCCAATGCCTGAGGGGTCAAGCCAACAGTGGGGTGTATGTGCTTGAGGTAAAGGAAGCAAAAACCGTGGCTCTTCCCTAAGGGTTGGGGCCTCCATGCGCCTTCCTGAGGCTCGGACTGTGATATGGGACAGAGAGTAGAAAGCCCATGTGGCAGCTCTGCCAAAGGCCAACTGGACCAGAGTGCCCAGGGACTTCTGTGTGCCCTTGCAAAGATTGAGCCCCTGTCCCCTGTGGAGGCAGAGAGCGCCAGAGTGCTCCATGTGAGGTTGTATGGAGGACCCCGAGAGCGAGAGGGGCAGGGAACATTCCTGGACAGAATTCAGCAGCCCTGAAACCTCCTCCACGGATGGTTCAGGTTTGGGTCCTTCTCTTACCTCTTGGCACAAAGATCCCATGGCGGCAGGGAGCCTTGCGCCGTTGGGTCCCTCCAAGGGTCCCAGCCCTGCCCTGGCCTTTCATGAGACACACGTGCGTGTGGATGTGCCTGAGTGTGAGTGTGAGGCCTCGCGGGCACGCAGAGGCCCGCTGACGTCTATTACATGGGGAAACATCTGTTTTCTGCAGAACATCCAGTGTCAGATGTTTTACTACAAGGAAGCCCTTTTAAAAAATAAAACGAAAATGAGACATGGAAATCAAGGTAACCACATTTTAAATGTTCATGGAAGATAAAGGTTTGACCACAAGTGTTTCATCAAATGCAAGATACTAGAAAAAAGTTCAGGGATGCCCTTTGGCTGTCCTCACCTGTGCGGTGAGACCTCGCAGAGTCTCACCTCATACGGCACGGGGGCCTGCGGGCAGCTGGAAGGTTTAGCAGTGTGTTCTGGATGCTGGTGCGCAGCAGCCCCACCATCAGGCCGGGCCGGCCCTGACCACTGGGAGGGAGGGACTTGCTCAGATGAGAAGCCCGGACTCCAGCCTGATGGCAGATGGCACCAGGGTGTACAGCAGCACAAGGCTCGCGGCCTCCTCTGGGCGGGTGGGCCTCTGACTGGTTCCCAAGCTGTGGTCTGGCTTTGGGGTGGGGAGCAGGAGGGAGGCAGGAGGGCCTGGCCTACTTGTCCCTTTGTTCCAGCGCAGAAAGGCCCCTTCGTGTCCTTCCTGTGAAAACAGAAGGAGCCAGGGGCTGAGCCTCGTGCTGAAGGTGCTCTAGCCTCTCAGAAGACAACCTTCCTGCCCATTTCAAGGCTTCTTCCTCCCAAGGACTAATGCATCCTAGTATTTTAGCACATTTTCTCAGGGGAAAGCTTTTCCCATGTTACAGATGGGAAAATTGTCGTGGGGCGGGAGGGTGTCCTAAACCTCCTGACACAGTTCTGAGGTGGCCTGGCATGCCAGCAGAGGGAAGGGCTAAATCATCCTGCTGGAGTTCAGAGAGGAAGGTGGGGACTTGTGATGAGCTCCCCACCCCCAGGGTGGCGCCCCTTCTCTTCTCTCTGCAGTCTTGAGCCACTCACTCGTCTTTGGATCTGGAGTAACTTTTCCATTTTAGGGCAATCCCTCATCTCCCCAGCCCATTGCAGGGACTTATCTCTCTGCCCATCAGCCGCCCGTGTCCCCCGAAGCACATAAAGTGTAGGATGGAGTGAGAGATCAAGTTGAATTATGTGACCTGCAGTTTATGGCGGGGGCCCTCCAGACATCCTATCCAGTGTCTGAGCTCAGTTACCTCGGCTCTGGCCGCTGGCTGGTCAGACTTGGTGCAGAGGGGGTGGTTCTTGAGGGTGAGGATGCTGGGGAGGAGGGGAAGGTGCAAGGGCTGTGAGCTACATGCAGCGGCTGGTCCTGGGCATGCTTTGGGTCTCCGTGGCCTCGTTCCTGATCATCCCTGAGCCATTCCAGGGGGTGACTGGAAGGAGGCAGTGAGATGGAGCCACTGGGGGCTGCTTTGGCACGCCCACAAACTGGGTTTGGGGACAAGAGGTTATCACCACTCCCCCCGCCCCAGCCCTGACCCAAGCCATGGTCATCTTGCTGAGTTAGCAGGAATTAAAACGTGAAAGGGTTTTCAGGTAGGGCAGTGAAACCAAAGGTACTTCTAGACTCACAAACCTCTCATGCTATCAAATACACTGAAGGGTTCTGCTCGGCCCCCGGCTCAGTCTTTTTCAGAGCTACCATGGGCCAGCTGCTCAGCAAAGAGTTGCCCACAGAGCAACGTACTGTTTTCTTCGGCACAAGGACATAGGTACATTTGCAAAACACTGAGATGTGCCACTCTGGCCAGGATCCTTCCCAAAGGTTCTTGTGGCCCAAGACTCTGATTCTGGGGGCCCCAGCGTATATTAGGCCAACATGAAAGGCATGAGGATCTCTGAAAGCTTCGGCAACCAGGTGTTAGAACTAACTGACAGCTTAGAGCCAGGCCCAAGCTAGGGTCTCAAGAGATGTTTGTTGGATAAGTAACTTTGAATAGGAGTCAAGAGACCCAGATCCTCATTCTGGTTCTGTCATTTGCTAAGTGTCTTTAAATAAGAGGGCCAGCTGTCCTGGATAACTCCAAGGGCTGCTTTGAAGAGCAAATAAGAGAGTGTGGATGTGAAAGTGTGTTATGTCCTGCATCTTCAAGTAGGCACTTATGTAACCTTTTGTTCTCAGAGGCTCACCCTGATAGGCAAATGTGACCCCTGTTCACACAAAGGCATCCAACCCTTCTCAGACTGGTTTCTATTCCAGCCACTGTAGACTCTTTGGCTGAGAGTTGTATGTGTGCATGTGTACGTTGGGATGTGATAAAGTGTGTGATGTGTATGAGTATGAGATGTGTGTATACATGTGTGTTTGGGTGTGTGCACACCCCTGTAATGTGGGTGTGTGAGGTATGTGTGGTGGGTGCCACGTGTGGTGTGTGTAGGCCCATGTGGTGTGTGGGTGGTGTGGGTGAGGATGAGATGGAGTCTCGTTCAAGGAGAGCCCTTTATCTTCAAGATCTTGCTTTCTCTCAACATTTGTCTCTTTTTTTGTTTTTAAAGATTTTATTTATTTATTTATTTATTTATTTATTTATTTTCGAGAAAGAGAGCAGGAGAGCACAAACAGGAGGAGCTGCAGGCAGAGGAAGAGGGAGAAGCAGACTCCCTGCTGAGCAGGGAGCCTGATACAGAACTCAATCTCAGGACCCCGGGATCATGACCTGAGCCAAAGGTAGACCCTTTACCAACTGGGCCACCCAGGTGCCCCTCAACATCTGTCTTTCTTATTACCCAAAGACCTTAGGTCTTTAGCACAGGCCTAGACAGCCACATCTGTCTCCATACCACTCTGCATCTAGCCAGCTGGAACTGGTTTCAGTTCTTCAGGAAGGTGGAGCTTCTCTTCTTTGGATCCAGCCTTGTCCTTGTTGGTAATAACAAAATAATGATAGCTCATGTTGTTCTAGAATTTTCCACATAGAAGCCATTTCTCAATAATAAAATTGCTGCCAACATCATAGTCATTTTGCTAAGTCCCTTTACGTGCCATAAACAAATGATTAAGAAAAAAAATGTGGCACTGATGAGGAAGGGTTAAAGTTTATAATATGTAAAGAGCTCTTACAGATCAATAAAAAGTGTGTCCCAAAAGGAAAGTGGACAAAGAACAAGAATTGACCATTTGTAAAATCAGTCTCATTACTCCTCCCACGGGCATCCCCATTTTTAGGATGAGGAAACTGAGGCCCGGAGAGGTTAAGTAACTGAATTGATACAGCTGGTGATCCCAGGCAAGAATATGAATCCTCAGGGGTTTAAAACCCAGGCAGGGTTATTATCATTCTCATTTCATAGATGAGAAAATTGAAGTTCTGTCTACAGTTGAACCCACACTACTGAAAGGTGCGACGCCTGCTTAGTCTGCTCACAGACTGAAGAAGTGATGGGCACAGGAATCTGAGAACTGGAATTGGGGTTTGAGGAAGGTGGGTGCTGACGGTGCTTGGGCAGACTGAAGTTTAAATTGGTCAAATGTAAGTCCTGCCTCTCCCATGGTCACCCAGCTGGTGAGTGGCTGAGCCAGGCCTCCAACCCAAGGCCTCTGAACATAGAGCACATGCCCTCCTCTGTGCCTGGTAAGGGCCCTTCCCTGGCCTCAGCCTCCTGCGCACTGGGGCGCCCTGGCAGGAGCGCCGAGGATCCAGTGAAGGGGAAGCTTGGTTTTTGCAGCCTACTGATTTGTGGTGGGGACCTGATCTGGGGAGATCTCTGATTCTTTGACTCAGAAATTAGCATGTAAGTGCAGAGATGTAATAGCTAACCAGAGACAAGGTCTCTAACAAACCCAGTAAGGTTTAAGTGTGTCTATTTGTAATCTGAAATGACTTGGCTGGGGGGGCTGGGGCTGCAGGGCCCTTCTTTCTTAAATATGTTTGCTACTGGCTGCTGAGGGAGCCTTCCTGTCTGTGTTATTAATATGATATAGGCCTTTGGTTTCCAGTATCATCTCTCTGGAATTTCTGTTTCAGACCCTGTGCAAATGAACATAATCCCCTGGCAGGAAAGGCGTTTCAGAGTCCTGGCATCAGGCTTGGAGGCTCTGGGCTTCACGTGAGGAACGTGAGGAACGCAGGATGCTGTCACTCTGGGGCTTGGCTCAGTCAGCACCTCCCCCGCCTACCCCCCACCGTGAGGATCTGATTGAAATCTGGACCAGCAGGGAGGAAGCTTTGGGTGCTCTTGCTGGAAGGGAGGAGGCTGGCTCATGAGGGCTGTCATCCAGTGACTCTCCCAAGACAGAGGATGCAGAACAAGTTTCTAAATATCTCAGGACAACTAGGAAGGGTTGGGGTGGGTCACTTTCAAGTTCTTGAGCAGCAGAACAAATCTTTACTCCTTAAATAAGACTGTACTGTACTTCCCATATTTTCCCAAATCATTCTACATATAGAACAGAATTATTGTTGGACATAAGGAAAGAGGACAAGGCTACTTACAGCCAGAGGAAGGGTCCGAGGGCTCCGGCTGTCCCAGTGGCTGAGTCCACCTATAACCCATCAGGGCTGAGGTAGGGAGACATAAAATGTTCTCCCCAAAGACTGTCAGGCTGCCATTTATTTATTTTACATTTTCTCCCAAATAATATTTAGCAGCTTCCCTGTGTTAGGCATCATGTTCAGTGCTGGGGATATGGGGATGGGCAACAGCAGGTACATATTGTCTCTGACCACATGGAACTGACAGTGAAACTGAGGGAGACAGACATATAAGTGGTTCTGTCACCAACTAGCTAAGTGACCCTGAGCAAGTCACTTGACCTCTCTGAGCTTCACTTCCTTCATCTGTCAAATGAGAATAAAAAGTGTGTATTTTATGGGATTCTCGTGAGGACAGAAGGTCACGTTTATTAAACAGCCTCGCCCAGTGACTGGCTGGCAGGAAGCACTTAATACATGGGGAGGTGTTTGATACGCAGTAAAAAGCTGGTACAAGCTTCTTAGATTGTTATTCCCCATCTCTTCCTCTGCATCACCTGATGATGTTTTCAGATGGTTTCCCCAAAAGAGACCTTAAACAGTTACATAGAACTGCTTGGGTCGGGGGTCAGGGGAAAGAAATAGTGACAGAAGTGGGGTGGAGGCTCCTGCTGAATGTACTGATTGTCCTTTCCTGTTCTAGAGCATTCTAGTGAAAGTAGACAAGGCTGTTGGCAGCTGAAGACTACCGGTCCGAGATCTCCTAACTAGTGTAGGCTTAGAGTGTAGGGATGTCTATATTTATCCCAAGCTTTCCAGGTGGCTTGGATGCAGAGCTGGTTGGAGGAACACTGTGTGGTTGACAGTTTGGGGGATGGCTTTCCTGTCTCCATCCTACAGCCACGGATCACCAGGGTGCAGAGCCACAAATCTTTTGCCAGCCATGTGGCAGGTACTAACTGATCACAGCTAGTTGGATAATGGGTGGGACTCTGGCTTAAACCTGGACAATTAGAATTCCTTGCCAAAAACCTGGAATGAGGATTAAGAAATGGCGTTGTTGGCTAGACTTTTGGATAAAGAAGAAATAATAAATGTAGGGCCAGCGGGGAAGCTTTTTTCCACAGTGTGGACTGAGTTAGCAGAAAGACGAGAATGGAGTCATTGGTAGAGGAAGAAAGAGTAAGCCCCGGGTGATCAATGGCTTTCCCTTTCCTGATTCATTCCCTTTCTTAGGCTCGGCCGCTCTTGCCCTCAGGTTCTGTGCGACTATACTTGTATATTTAAGTGAGCATGAGTTGCTTTCCGTTTCTTGCAACCAGAACACTTCCCATTAATAAAAGAAGGGGAACCTATTTTATTTACCATGAAGGAACAACAGGGTTTGGAGGGTGAAGTGACTGAAACCGGGGCTCGAATTTATGTAGTTAAGTTCAGGGTATTAAATCCATATCATCGCACTTTACAACTACGTTTTAGCAGAATAGTCTCAACCATGGACTTGACGCTTTTATGATCTGCTTCTTATACCTGAGAAATTGAGTGTCCTCTCAACCACTGGCCTGCATCCTGCACCAGTGATGATGACGGTCATTTACATTTGCACAATGCCATACAGTTTACAAAGCCAGGCCCCATTTATAGGATACTATGAACACAAATGTTTGATTTATTTATTCTGTGCATCTGCGTTGAGCTATGTGCTATTTTTTTTAAAGATTTTATTTATCTATTTGAGAGAGAGAGAGAGAGAGAGAGAGAGAGAGATTGCACCAGCAAAGTGATCACGTGAGGACACAGCCTTAACAGAACGTCTCCAAGTGACCAGCTTACATGGCAGCGGCCCAGCTTTGGTTCCTATTCTCACTAATGTGACTTCCTAATCCATAAAATGGAGTTGATAACACTGCTGGTATGTAAGTCAGCATTCTTCAGAGAAACAGAATAAGTCGTGCTTTAGGGAGTTGGCTCATGTGATGGCACAGGTTCAAATCTAACATCTGGAGAGTAGGCCTACAGGCTGGAGACCTCAGGAAGAGATGCAGTCGAAGCCCAAAGAAGGTCTGCCAGCAGAATTCCTTCTTGCTCACAGGAGGTTGCTCTTTGTTCTGTTAAGCCTTTCAACTGATTGGACAAGCCCCACCTGGATTATGGAGGGTAATCTGCTTTACTCAAAGTCCACTAATTTATTTATTTTATTTTTTTTCAAAGTCCACTAATTTAAACGTCAATCTCATCCAAAAGACACCTGCACAGAAACGTCCAGAATAATGTTTGATCCAATATCTGGGCACTATGGCCCAGTAAAGTTGACACAAAAAATTAACGATCATAGGGATCCCTGGGTGGCTCAGCAGTTTAGCGCCTGCCTTTGGCCCAGGGCGTGATCCTGGAGTCCTGGGATCGAGTCCTGCATCGGGCTCCCTGCATGGAGCCTGCTTCTCCCTCTGCCTGTGCCTCTGCCACTGTCTCTCAGATGAATAAATAAATAAAATATTTTAAAAAATTAATGATCATAGCTTGTCTCATGGGACAGGCCTGGAGATTTCATTAGTCAGGAAATGTAAGAAGGGTCTTGCAAACGGTATACTGCTCTATCTGCTGAGAAAGGGGCGAGCTCTTAGAGTCCCCACCCGCCCCTTCCCACAAGCGAGAATGCCTCGGCACACAGAGGGTTAAGGAGCCCTGCCCCCACTGACTCTTCCACCTGCTGTCTGAACTGTCACTACCCCCGCCCGACCCTCAGGTGAGGAGGGACAGGAGAGGGGCCTGGAGTTGCCTGACACCGGATACTTCCTTCCTGCCTGGATTAGAGTCATATTGTCAATATCATGTCAGTGTTTACCAAATTAACAAATGGACTTCAAGTTAAACACTGGGCGATTTGTGAGATGGATTTTTTAAAAATGTGACCCGGCTCAGGAGATCACTCACAGGTGATGGGCTGTTTGCCTCTTTTGGACTCCTGGCCTTTAACATCATGTCACTTTAAATTGCTTTTCATGGAAAACTGCCTCCCTGCCATTCCTCAGCCTGCACACAGAGCCTCCGGGCAGGCATTTCTGTGCACAGCTGGAGACTCGCCTTGCTGTGGGGCAAACTTCTTTCTTCTGGGCCCAACAGAGACAAATCTCCTCTGGTCAGTGGCTCCAGAATGGAAAATAAAGTGTGTTGAAACACTTCACTCCCCACCAGGAATTTCTACCCACGGAGTGGGGCCAAGCAGGGCAGAGCAGGGCTTCTAGGCAGTCTTGACAGACTGCTAATGAGTGACAGAGAAAGCAGAGGTCTCTCTGAGAGGTGGGGATGACACCAGCATCTGGTCTGGGTGTTCCTTCGGCATCTGGATGCTGGTGGCGTGTCCACAGCAAGATTCCCTGTGAAATGACTGCATCTCCTGGTAGCGGAGAGGCTGCCCCTGTGGGTCAAGCCTGCGCTGCTCCAGGGAGGGATGTGCTGACTTAAGTGCCTCGCAATGATGGGAGACACCTTGACCCCAAGGAGACAGGCTGCTAGGAGCAGTGGGCCTTTGCGGAGACAAAGTGATGAATGTCTTTTGTATGTTTTCTTCCCGAGCCTCGTTTTGTAGCCTATTAATTTTTTAAATGCTATTTATTTTGGAAAGACGTGAAAAGAAAAGAAAGAAGCGGGTTTCAGCACCTTCACCATGTGCCATGCTGCAGTTGTTTCTGTAAGGCAGCAAAGCAGCCGTTTGAAAAGTGAAAGACTTAGGTCAATTATTTTTCTTTCCTTGGCTTACTGGACAGCAAAGCTGGTTTAACTGAATTGACCAGTTGTTTGATGAATCAATCAATCAGCAAATATTTGTTCTGTGAGGCCTGTGAGCAAGGCACTCACTGTTTGATTAAATTGTTTGATGAAACAGAACAAATAGACCTGTCTTCTAGGCCCCTCGTAGACAGTCGAGCTGTGTGCAGCTAATTACTCGACCACCTCTAATTACAGATACACGCTCAAACTGAGCTCTTTTCCTTGAACCAAAAGTTAATCCTGGAAATCTGGTAATGCAATTACTATGCTTGTTTCAACAAGCAAGAGAGGCGGAGGGAGAGCAAGAGAGGGAGGGAGAATATGAATATGCCCCATTTATGCAGCCCTACAATGAGGGGGAATTACAAAAAGACTTTTATAGACAAGGGAAAACAAGGTCTGTAATTGAGGATGATTTGGTGTCCAAGACTTGGCTTTGAAGAGGAGCCGGAACCAACTTTCCTAAGTGGCATTTAATGCACTCCCGTGGGTTTAGCTTTTTCATTAGCTTAGTTTTTAATCGATGTCACAACTCAACGTCAGGAATAGATTTCCAGAAGGAAGAAAGAATGAAAACACTTAGGAAACACACAAAACAACCAAAAAAAAACTCTAAACCACAACAGTGAAAAAAACATGTCTTTTCTTCTAAACATCATCTTAGCATGAGGCAAACTGATCTGTCAGATATGCTTGTCATATCCACATATTTTATAATCCAATATGTTCAGGCAAGAATTTTGGCACCACCTGCCAACAGCAATCCTGAACTTTTCTTGACACTTTGAAGAGCACGTGATATGTTGAAGGGGTTGGATTTGGGGGAGGCCTTAACCCTTTCCTTCAGCATCTAAGGGTCCTTCAGAATAAGGACCACCTAAGAACAGCCCCAGAGGAGGGCCTGCCATGGGGCTAGGTGATCACCAGCCTTGAGCTCTGACAGTGGCTACTGCTACAGCCCCAGCGGTGGCCTCTCCCTGCTGTGAGTCAGCAGGAGTTTTAAACCTGACCTTCTCTCAGAGATGACCTCACTTGGAATAGCATTGATTGCAATGCAATTCATGGAATCACAGAGTTGCACAGGACTGTTTTGATGATCGAACCCAGTAGTTCTGTTCTCAGCCTTGGGTGCACATTGAAATCACCTGGAATGCTTAAAAAAAGATAAAAACTGATGTCCAGTCCCACCCAACACTATTCAGGCAGAAGTCCTGGGTTAGGCCCTGGCTATTGAGACTTTTGCTAAGTTCCCAGGTGACTCTAATGTGATGCTAGGGAAAATCACAGGCCAACTTCCCATTTTATAGATAAGGAAACTGAGGACCCAAGATGGAGGTGACTGCCAGTGTCAGGACCAGGCCTTGTATCCAAGCACCAGCTAACTTGGTTCGCTAGGTGATTGTTGAACTCCAGCAGAGTGTTTAGTCCTGCCCCTGGACAGTGGGGTTATAAGAGGAGCCTTGCCCCTGCCCTGAAGGATCATATAGCCTCAGTGGGGTGGCAGAGATAACAGGCAAGGCAGTCAAATGGACACTGTAGGGCAATGTTGAGAGAAGAGTGGAGTGTTGTAATGTCAGATGCTAAGTGCAGACTAACATGTCCTGGAAGAGATACCCACCAGCCTGGGCAGGGTAGAGGGAAGCATCATTGGAATCAGGAACCCACAGGCAAGGCTTAGCATGAGGAGATGTGGCCCATGAAGGGAGGAGAGGGTATTAGCCAGGGGGAAGGGCTTAGGTGACCACTTAGAGGTTGGAATGAGTGATGCATGAGTCATGTGCTTTGGTGGCCTTTGCTGGAAAGAGACTAGGACTTGAGAGAAGCACGTGGGGCACAAGGAGGGATTTGGGGAGAAAGGCTGTGGGCCAGTGGGGGAGATCCACACACAGAAGTGAAAGAGTGACTGTTGCCCCACACGGAGGGATGTCACTGAAGGATAAAACTAAAGAGTAGAAGGGACACAATATGAAGGTATCTTTGGTGAGAAACCCTGTTCTACTGGTTGGTTCCCAAGTCATACCAATAGTCAGATATCTCCCTTGCACATCCTTGACCCCATGGTACCAGACCCTGTGGGAGCATAACACTGAGCAGTTTACTTTGGCAAATCCTGGGCTGCTGCAGAGAAGAAGCAGCGGAAACCCAGTAACTGTCCGTGGGGTTGGGTGTGGTGGGCACTCAGAGACGGGTGGATGAAGGGAGGCTTCAAGTCAATGCTAAGAAAAGCTCCATGTTCTCAGACATTCAGCCCGTGGCCTCTGCTGCTGCCCATAGCAGTCGATGGACCACGAGATTTGTGGGACGTCTCCTCTCTTCCCCACATCTTCTCACTGAGGCTCCTTGTCTTCCCCTGGATTCTTGCATGGTTGTCTGCTTCCTCCCTTGTTTCAGTGGGTCAGACCTGCCTTTACTGCAGTTTGTGTAAGAGCGGACCCAGAGGGCAGCATCTTGGGGCCAGCATCTTGGGCCAAGAAGTGTCTTTTAGCTGGGGAAGAAGGATAGGGTTTTGGTACCAGATTTCCTTCCTTTGGAGCCATTTTGCTCAGAGCTCCTTAGGACCCCACAGGAAGACAGGCATTCTTCTTGGGCCCACTCTCCAGCTATCCTGCCTCCTTTCACACCACACGGTTGTCACTTGATTATTGTCTCCTCCACTTTGCTTTCTCAATGGGAGCGGCTACTGTAAAGCCACTCTTCTTCTACAGAAGTCGGCTCTACCATAGCACTGTGTATGCTCTGGAAAGCCCCTGGGACCTCTGTCCTCTGAGCCCCAGTAGGAATCCCTCCCGAATTCAATTTTGCAAAACTTGGTTTTAATAGTGAAGCCTGCTCCAAATTCTCGCCTACCCAAAAGGGGAGGAGAACAAACTAAGGATGACATGGTCATCTTGCATTTGTCTTCATAAGGAAGGATTTCTTTTTCTTTGCTCGTGTTCCTTTTATGCTTTAGCCCTGGAAGTGCATAGCTGCGAGACACCTTTGAGATCTCTTGATCTAACACTTCCTTCTGTATTCAGTGTAGATGAATGGCTTAAAAAAAAGGGAGGGGGCTGTTGTCATAATAACTGAATTTAAATCTTAATCCCACCACATTGAAGTTTCCTGACTTTGGGCACAGGACTTAACCTCCTTGAGCGGTTGTAATAATGGTCCTTGTTTCATTGGGTTGTACCACATTTAAAGAAGATGATCCAGATGAAGTGCCTAGGGTAGAGCCTGCCATATAAGTAGTATTTTATTATTATTGCTATAAATGAAGAATTCGAGTCATGGACATATTTCATAGACTTGCTGGAAACTAGATACCGGGAACCATTTTGTACTTTTTCACATTAGTTAAGTCGTTCTTGAACTTTTCGCCAAAGCGTCCCTAATGTCAGAAAGAGGAGAAACATAAATCCAAGGACTCTCGGGGCTTAGCTCCATTCCATAAGAGTTAAATGTCTTGGATTTCTGTGTTGTCTGAAACAATGCATGCAAATTTTGCATTTTATTTCTTAATGTATCTGTGTTTGTTCCAGTATAGAAATTGTAGTTTCCCCTTCTTCAACTCTTTCTCTCTGTAAGATCAACTCTCCTAAAAGTGATAACTTATTCCTAGGATGAGGAACATGTCTAAGAGCGTGTAGCTCCAGTTTGGGGGACACGAAGTTAGTCTTGGAGCATCTTAAACCGCAGTGACTGCTCCATGAAGGATGGGACTGGAGATCTCGGGTTCTCGGGTGGGAGCAAGAGGGAGGAAGTTGCACAGAAGCAGCGCCTCCTCCCTGGGAAGGGGCGAGGCCAGCTATGTGAGATGATAACTTCATCCCTGAAAGCTGGCAGCTTTTTGTTCTTGGCAGACCCAGAGGCCCCTCTGTGGGACTCTCCGGGCTCCAGACTGGGGGATCTGGTCCCGCCATGCCCCAGGGAGGCCGCAGTCTGAAAGATGTAGCGTGCCTTGGTGCCTCGAGGCAGATTGTGTGCTGAAACGGAGGCGAGACAGACTGTCAGCGTGGAAACCATGTGGTGACAGCTTCCTTCACCCTCCAGACCTGTCAGCTCAGGGGGGAACTGACAGGCCCCAACTAATAAGGTAAACAAAGGCTTTAGAGCATGGGGGAGGAATGCTGGAATTCCTTCTTGAATGTTTCCCTATTCATAACATGTCACAGAGTTAACGCCTGGCCCAGTGGAGGTAGCGCTTCCTGGTTTTTAAGATCTCCCAAGCCTGGTGAGGGAGAGGCCGGAAGCGCAGAGGCACAGCCGGAGCAACTCTGTCGTAGCTGGCTTGACATCGGGCTGCTTCTTTAGGAACCGTGGCTCCCACGGTTATGCGTTTGAGGGTAAACCCAGACACCAGGCTGGTGGTCAAGGCCTGGTCATGGCCGTGGCCCGGCTTTATCTCCCTCTGCTCCAGTGCTCCCAGCACTCACCTTTCTCATCCCCGAAGTACAGCTCTGGTCCTCTTTGTCCATCGGGACAGCTTCCAGGAAAAGCCACCTCAGCTTTACCTTCTCAGCGGTCTAGCCAGTGTGCACACAGCCATTGTGCACGCTCCCTTTTGACTTTTGACCCGCTTTTTTGGATCAAATCCCGTCCTACCTTGGATGTTTCTGTGTCCTGGGCCTCTTTCCTATCCACCACCCACGCTCCCGCTCGCAAGGCAGACCCCTTTTGCAGCGCTAGAATGGCAGTAATACAGTATTTCTGTGCCATTACTTACAAAGACAAATGGCCTGTTAGCCTTTTAGGATGTAATTTAAAAGCCATTTGTCTAGTGGTAATAACTGGAAATGGACTTCCGCTATAGGCCAGTATGACTTCCTCCAGGAGTGAGAGATCTGCTAATGGTGACCAGTTGGCCACGGCTGTTTTCAGACTTACCCACTCTTTCCACTGGAAGGCCCAGAGAGCAGGGAAATGGCATTTTGAGGGGCCCGTGAGCTCACAGAGGGCTTTGAGGAAAGGCAGGAGCCTTTCTCTGGAACCATACAGCTGCTATTGTTTGACTTATGTACTGAGAGGATCGGGAATAAAAATGGGTTCAGAGGGATGAGGATCATGATGTTTTTAACAACCAAATCTCACCAATCAGAACTCTTGAACTCTGGAAAGGTTGGGCTCCCTCTTTGCCCTCTCTTTAAGAATCTGCAAGCAAATTTGAGTTATCTGGCTTGGGTGTACCTCAGAAGTGACATTTCTCAGACAACTGTGGCTTTTTCCTGTAGACAGCAAAGCTTTTATTTTAACCATTCAGGATAGACAGTTTTCAAGAATATATTACCTGTGCTTCTTCAATAGAATTGTTGCGGAGACATTAAGTGTTCATTGATGATGCAGGGCCATTATTTTGAATGTCAGTTTTAAAGACTTTGTCTTCTCTTTGCTATTCTTTTGTTCATTATATGCTATTTTACAATTCCATCACCTCATCTATCTTGGTATTTAATATACATTTACTTCTTATTCAGTGAGAAAAAAATGATGGAAAAATCCCAAATGGTAAAATAAATGATGATGTGTTCGCTGAATGGGTTCTCTGTGACCTTTGAAAAGGATGTAGAAGACCACTGATACAGACATTGGAATATTGGAATGAAGTCTGTGCTATTATGTCATTAAGTGTAGCAGTGGGCTGCTAACCAGTACGTGCATTAGGATGGCCCCTATGTCTAGGGAATCCTGGTGAGCTCGGACTTCAGACTGTCCAGATCTATAAATGAAGACACCAAGCTGCTTAGCCTCAGATGGAAATGCAGTTCAAGGATTCCAGGCAAAGGAAGCAACATTTACCCATTACCTACCATGTGCGAGACACTATTTTAGGAGCTTTCGTATATTGTCTCTATTAATCCTGACAACCACGCTCTAAGGTTATCTTGCTCATACTTGAAGAAACTAAAATTAAGAAGTTGTGGAGTGGGCTCAGGTTCACATAAATGAAAAGCAGTGGAGGTAGGAGTGGAATATAAATATAACAGACTCCAAAACCCTTGTTCTTTTTACTATACGCTACCAGTTATCTGTTGCCTCGGTAACACTGTATGATACATAATGAACAACCAAAAAACCTAAATGGTTTACAACAATAAGTGCATACTGCTCACCCCTCTGGGGCCTACGGGAAGTCAGCCAGGTACTTCTGCTGTTTCCGTACATATTTGGTGGTTGACTGGCCTTTGGTTGATCTAAGCTGGTCTCGTCTGGGGCACCTGGGTGACTCAGTTCTGCTCCATGTGCCTTTCTTCCTTCAGCAGGCTAGCCTGGGCATGTTCTTGTGCCAGTGGCATGGTGGAAGAGAGCAAGAGGAATCACACAGGCCCCTCGCAGCCAGGCTGGGAACTGGCACACAGTCATTGCTTTTGGCTGAACTAAGGTGCATGACCAAACTCAGAGTCAAGAAAGGGGAAATCTATTCCTCCCCTTTTATGGAAGGAACTGCGAAATTATGTGGCAAAGGGAGAGTGGCAAAACTGGAGCCATTAAAGCAATTAGCCACGTAGAAAAAGCTGCCTTTGAACACCAAGCAGGTGTTCTAAGAGCTTCATCTGGGCACTCCACCTAGGCTTTTTGAGATTGTGATAAAGTATGTGTGGAGTAGGGATAGGAAATTTGGGGCATGGGTGGGGGAAAGAAACATATATGTTTAACCAAAATAATGTCATTTCATAGTATGTTAGCGACCATAATGAGGGAAAAATTGTTCCATCCTTATGTTCTATTATTCTAGGCTATTTTGTAACATGGGGGTACACCCTAGGACTATTAAGGAAGGAGAGCATTTTTATTGTTGTTGTTGTTGTGTGTTATTTCCATCCCTATATTCAGTGGACCCAGATTTATGACCCCGAAAGAAAACAGAAGGAACTGTTTCCATAGCACTTCCTTCACTGTCAGTGGGTAATGTGTTACTGCTGTGTTTCTTGCTGCCAGGCTCTGCTTCTCAGATGCCACATGTGGGCGAGGGGCTGGAGGACATCTGTCTTGTGAAGCGTACAATGCATGAGCTTTGTGAAAGCTGCTCCTGAGACACTCTTTCCACTTCCCAGTGGACATCGCGGTAGTTCTGTGTGCTTCTGAGTCCGCCGAGTCTTTCTTTCAGGTAACCCCTATTGTATAAATCAAATTGCAGGTGGAAGAGCAGCTCAATTAAAAGAGCAATTGTCGCCTGCTTTAGGAACGTGTACAATCAACTGTGTGAATTCTCTCTGTTGTCTATTTGGTAAGTGGGACCACGAAATTTCTCCTTGTCAGTCTTTATTAACTTCCTTCAAGACCCTGTTAGTATGTAAAATATCAAAGCAATATTAAAAAAGAAAGTAATCTGGAACTCAGACTTTTCACTTGTGGGGGGCTATTGATGTTTCTACCAGGGGTTTCAATGCTGGTGCTGATTCACCCTCCGCTGAGTGATGGCCCAGGATCGCTGCCTCAGGCCCTGCCTCCTGCTGCTTCTGGCTCACCTTGCCTGCTCACCCAGGAGCCCTATTTGGCCGGAACTGAAAGAAGGTGACCCGGCTTCAGTTCCCTCTGCTTGCCACCTGGGCAGCCGGAGGACTGGACCTCGGGCCTGGTCCTGCCCTGACTCCCCACTTTGGGACCTTCTACAGATTTCTGACGTGGGCCCTGCCGTCTGACAAGTCCCAGCCTCCCAGCCTGCTAGGAGTCATGGCAGAGAGTAGGCTGGGGGCCTGTAAGAAACTACCAGGCAACAGACTCTTACTTTCCTCCAGAGGCCGATCCAGACCGAGCATAGCTGCTGTGGCAGGACCACAGGTGACCTGTTGTCCCCTCTTGCGGTGGTCTCTGAGCCGCATCCAGGCTCAGCACTTATTGTTCTGGGATTCACACCCCCTGCATGTGTGACGGTGTGTGAACTCGCGCTCTTTGGAACTTTGTGTTCATTTACATAACACATTTCTCAGGTGCATATACGTTATGCATGAGTCTGTGTTGTTAATCATTTGAAATTTAATTTGAACACAATTGTTGCCTCCTTCTCAGTTTGCCCTCGCCCTCCCACTCGAGCTCATGCAACACTTTGGAAGGATTCCAGTCTCTTCCTGGCACTGTGGGCTTCCTCACTTCCTACTTTACGGAGCAGAGGACACTCAGAAGCGCAGGTGGAATGGGCCTCTCGCCTGAGGTGACTCCATGGGCCAGTCCAGGACCCCTGAGGGACCTCCTGGCTTCCCTGCCCCTCCAGCCCTTCCTCTCTCTCCTCCTCCTTTCCCTGGGCTTGGAGGCCTGGCTCTGTGAGGAAGGCTAAAGGATGAGGTGGCCAGGCCATCCCCAGCTCTCTCCGTGCATGGGCTTCGGAGAGCCTTTCCCAGAATTTCCTTAGGCAAGAGCTCTGTGTCCATTAGTGCGTCACGCCGATTTCCCTTTGCCACTTGGAAAGCTGGAGAACAGAGAGGACTCTTCCTGGCTCACAAGAAGGTGTGAGCTGAAGGACTGCAGAGGACGGGGCTCTGGTTCCCCGGGGGTCTCCCCCCGCAGGAATGAGGTGCCCTCCCTGCCTGCTCTCTCCTGCTGCCCACACGCTCTGACCCGAGCAGAAGGCAAGTTCAGTTCCCACAGGTGCACAGATCCCACTCTCTGAAACGAGGGAGAAGAGAAAAGTGATGAGAGCCGATATCCCTGCTCCCCAAAACAGGAAGCAGGCTGGGTAGATTGACTCGATAGGGAGCTATCAGACTGCCGCCCGGCTCACACTGGGACTTTTATCACTGCCAGTCATCAGCACTCTGGCAAGCTCATGAATAATGCATTTCCCAGTGATTTCCTTCCTTATTTGCTAGCTCCAGGCAATATTGATTTTTTTTTTTTTTAAAGAAAGTCTACATAGCTGAGCTGTGTTGCGGTAACATTTATTTTAAAAGATTGGGAGACAGAACACACATGTGTTTATCTCTACATATGTGCGTTGGTGTCTGTTGTCTGTGGATAATGACATTTGTTTAGGGGGCCACGGTCGTTATTAGCAGTGTTTTTTAAATCAAAGGTTGGTTCAGATCGGAGCCCTGAGATAGGCTGAAACAGCTGTGTGGTGGTGAAGGACCAGGAAGCCAGGCCGGGTGCACAGGGAGGGGGAGGGCGGGGGTGGGAGTGGACTGGGGGCAGAGGGGAGGGAAGGTGGGCTGGGGGAGAAGAGGTAGGAGGGGGGATGGGAGAGGGGTGGATGGGAGGAGGTGGGGGTGGAGGGTATCCAGGGAGGAGTTCCAAGGAAGGAAACTCAGCCATTGAGTTAGCAATGTTTATTCAGTTGAGGCCTCTCCCTCTTGGTCTCATCTCTCTGTCTCTGTCTCTGTCTCTCTGCCATGGATGCAAAGCCCCCTGGCTGCATCCCTAAATGAGGAGCAGATGTGATGGTGACACGTGGGCAGTGCTCCTTCTGAGGGGCCACACCAGTAAAACTAAACAGGTACAGGCGGTGTTGTGGCCACAGGCGGGGCTCAGAGAGGGAACAGGCCAGGCGGGGCTGGGGCATCAGAAGTCCCTGTGGGTGACTCTGTCCTGCCGAAGCTGCCGGGACTGCCCTGTGCCAACTCGTGGGCACCTTCTCCTGCCGAAGGCTCCTGGCTCTGTTGGCTTCACTTGTGATTCTCAGGAGCAGGCAGAGAGAGGCTCACACTTGGAATTACAGTGCTGATGGCAGGCCTGATGCCCCCGCCCCGCTCAGCCACCCTCCGCCGGCCAGACTGCTGCATGGCCTTCCTCTCAGGCGCCTGTGGCAAGAGCTCTTAGGGATCCCAAGAAGAGAGGCCCCTTCTGGGAAATCTAATTCTCCTCCCAAACTAGTCACTGGCTCACCTAGGCCTCCCTCACCATGTTGGTCTTCCCTCTGCAAGCTCAAGAGCAAGTTCAGCAAGTGCTGGGCAGCTGCATGGTGTTGAAGGCCGGCCTCACAGGGAGCAGGGGCAGTGACCGCCCCTTTGGGGGTCCTTCCTCATACCTTCCGTCCCAGGCACTCCAGGCTCCAGTCCTCATCTCCTGGGGCGGTTAGTGCTGAGGTGGAGAAACCAGTCACTGAAGTTCTGGAGAAACCCCGAGCAGTCGTGGAAGTGCAGAGGGTGGCGGGCGCTGGAGAGCTGACCCGGCCAGGCTCCAGTCTCTCCCCTCCACTGGCTCGACATTCCGCCAGCTAATAATCAGGACCCTGAACTTTAATCCGTACGGCTCCCTAGTACTTTGATGGTATTTTCACATATAAACATATCATGTGAGCTGCCCAAAAAAGTCTAGAAAGTTCCCCCAAATCCTTCATTCACTTGTCTTACTAACAATGATTTAAGCTTTCTCATCTTCCCTTCAATCCCAAACTTTCAAAGAAAAGAAAGCTCCATACGCAGCACTTCCGCTTACT
The DNA here is from genome assembly GCF_905146905.1 of Nyctereutes procyonoides. NCBI lineage: Eukaryota > Metazoa > Chordata > Mammalia > Carnivora > Canidae > Nyctereutes > Nyctereutes procyonoides. Next base: position 48,556,270 of record NW_026575049.1, on the reverse strand, counting down.
GACTTACAACCCTCCTCCCACATTACTTGGACTGCCTTCCTGAAGGTGACCCCTAATGTTCAGATCTAAACCTAGGGCCTTTTCTGAGTCCTTTCTGGCTCTGCTGCAGTTTTCCTGTTGCCAGCTTCCAAACCTCTCCACCTCTCCTCCTAGTGCACCCCCACCACGTCACGAACGGGTAACATGGTTCATCCAAAGGAAGAAGGTGTCTCCAGTGGTGTCATTCCAGATACCAGACGCAGACAATATATTGGGTCAAATACCAAATCTTTCAATTTGCACAACCATGAATTTGTCCCACATACAGAGGTGGCCCTAGGTCCCTCTTGGTGGGGAGCAGACATCGGGAAGTCACCCAACAGTGAGTCTCAGGCACTTCTATTTCTTTGGCCCCAGACGTTCATGGAGACCTCTGGGCTCCACGTCTTGGACTTTTGGTTCCTCCATCTGCTGAGCAGTTGGCATATCCTCCCCCTCCTGCCACCTTGTGGAGTCGAAAACTTGAAGCTGGGACCCCTGTCAGGCTTGAGTCTTGGCTTCTGCCCACCTAAAAGGAAGAGGCTTGAAGGAAAGACTCGTTTCCTCTGCAGGGTGTGGAGAGGTATAGCTTGTACCAGACGATGCTCGTTTATTTGAAATTGTTCCATGGTGCAAAGCCCTCTAATCGATCATTCTTTTGCAAACGTCAATGGGAGAAATGTGAGTTCCGTATTTATAAAGCCAGAAAAATGGGGGCTTGTCCCCCGCCTCCCAGGTGTGTATTTAGGCACTGATGAATGACCCCGGAGTGGGTTTGTTATAGAACAAGCCCGCGCCAAAGGCAGGAACCTTGCGTCTGGAGACACAGCCTGACAATTAGGCCTCTGAGCCCAGAGGCCCGTGCTCTGGTTTCCTGAGTGTGACTATCACATCCTAAAGGCTGGGGCAACCTCAAGAGTTTTGGAATTTGGATCCTCGTTGTCTCCACGGTACCATCCCCTGGGGTTGCTTTTTGTTCTGTTTTGGGTTTGTGTGTTTTTGGCTCTGAAGGTGAAGCTTTAAAAATCTTGGAAGCCAATACAAATCAGGGCAGGAGAACAAAAGTCTTATTCCAGTCTTGTCCCAAGAGGAGAGTCGTGAGGAATAGGAGTTAATGTTCCAAAGACTCTTTGAAGTCGTTCGATGGGGAGTTCCTCACAGACCTGGGGCGTCCAGCGTGATTGGGTGGGCATCCCCCAGGAGCCCCGGCCTTCCCCAGCTCCACCCTGGGGAATGCGCAGGCCTGTGCCAAAGAGCGACCCCTGACCCCGACTCCCTCCCGTGGCTTCCCTCCCTCCTCCAAGCCAGCCTCTCCTTTCCTGCCCTCCAGACAATGGTGCACTTTGTTTTAAGAAGGGTGGTGAAATGGGAATCACGCTTTCAAAGTCACATTTAGAAAAAGGGATAGGAGTGAAAAATTAGGACCCGCTAAGCCAATGGTGTGTGCTGCTTGGCTCCTGCGGGTCCTGCATCTTTCGGAAGGGCATCCCCAGGTGAGGTCCGGGCGGAGTTGGCGTCTGACCCGTGCCTTGTGTTTCATGCGCTGTGGGAAAAAAAAACAGCTGCTGTGATGAAAGGGTTAAAAATGAGCTCTCTTGGTCAAGAGCCCCAAGCAACAGGCACGTTCAGTTTCAGTCAGGAAGAAAAACAAGTGTTTGGTTAGTAACGGGATATGGCTGGAGCTGGGCCTTGGCCTGCAGTCCCTCTGCAGGTTGCGAGGTGGGGATGGCCCAGTTCTTGCGGTTATTTGGGGGCGGAATGGAGGCAGGCAGCCCAGAAGGCCGGGTATGGGAGGTGCCACCCACCCCTCCTTTACACAGAAGGGAACGAAGGCCCAGGGCAGGCTGGGGACTCGACCTGGGTCATCCTAGCGAGTGGCACAGCCGTCCCAGTTCCGGAGTCCTTTCTGGAAAGCACTGGGTTGCATGGAATGTAGATTCAGGCAGACGGGGACTTAGGGTTCTTTCAGCCTCTTCTTGGCTGGGTTACCTCTTGTTCATCTAGATCCCTCCTCTTTGAAATGGGGTTTTAAAATAGCTCTTTGGGGCAGTCTGGGTGGCTCAGCGGTTTAGCGCCGCCTTCAGCCCAGGGCATGACCCTGGAGTCCCGGGATCGAGGCCCACATCAGGCTCCCTGCATGAAGCCTGCTTCTCCCTCTGCCTGTGTCTCTGTCTCTGTCTCTCTCTTTGTGTGTCTCTCATGAATAAATAAATAAATAAAATCTTTAAAAAAATAAAATAGCTCTTTGAAGAAAAAATAAATTTAAAAAAATAGCTCTTTGGCTGGGTTTTGGGTATTAAATGAGATGGTGCATATGAGCCCAGAGGCTGACACACTCAGAAAGTGCTTTTTCCGGGCCTGCCAGGAAGTGTCCCGGGTGTGGGACTGGTCTTGCAGAGGAAACAGCCTCCTCCGAATCAGTACATCAAGTACATCAGTGCAGATGCAAATAAAGCCTCGGAACCCCCCCCCCCCGTGGAAGTCCTGTATACTCCTGCCCCCTTAGTGGGAGAGCCCCACATCAAAGGCAAAGGCAAACGGGATGGGGAAAATAAAAGAGCCTTTTCTGAGCAAAGGGAAACTCGCCCCAGAGAAGCGCTGAGTTAACGGGGCCCAAAGCCGGCCTGTGAAGTTAGAGAGGCCTGGAGATTAGAAGGCCAAGAGGAAATAATGCTTTTCTTGTCTTGGCTGCGGGGGCAGAAGGAGAGCAACAGCTGGCAGGCATATGCAGCCTGTTAGGGGCACACTCCCATCAGACAGAAGGAAATCCTGCCCCGGGCTGGCAGGGCCGGAGCAGCCACTGGGGAGCAGGCTGGGGGTCTCGGGGAATCTGAGCCGTTGCTGCCAAGGCTCCAGGCCGCGTGTCCCCCTCAACCCCCACCCACCTACCCCATGGCTGCCTGAGCAGGGGCCTCCCTCCCCAGCCACTGGCCCCCAAGGGCCCCCTCTTTCCCAGGAGGTATCAGATCCAGTGATGCTATGGACAGAAACTCCGAGGAAGCCTGGGGTTGATTCTGTGTCCACTTCAAAATCCAGATGAGCCCCCTTCGTCTTGTCGATGACCGGATGGGTGACTTTGACCCACTCCACAGTCTGGAATCCTTCTCCTCAGCCAGGCTAGACAGAGAGTGGTCTTCTTTATTCCCCCTCCAACTTTTCCTTGGTTTCTTTTACTGGCCAAGCAATCAACCTCCTAAGAAAGGAACCAAGGCCCGCCTGTCATCCCCTCCTGGACCCTCAGCCCCTGAGCCTTCGGACCATGTGACACGATGCCCGGCATTAGCGTCTGCTAATTAATCGGAAAACTGGCTCCCCATTGGCCCATAGCTTTTTACAGACCTGAATTAAACGAAGTGTTTATGTGACAGATATGTGGGAGGGATTTCAGATATAATCACCATCAATCTGGCTGCAGCCAAAATAAATTCTGTGAAAAGTAAAACAAACTATTGCACAGACAAAGTAGGCCTTAGGGGTCTCCAGCAATAATCTGTGTTTTCTAATTTAACCTCGTCTAATATTTCTACTCTTTTGGGCGTAGATAGGATCTCTGCACACAGGGCACTCTTGCTGCAGCTGACGAGGTTGGGGGGGGGGACACATGCTCCTGTCCCCTAAGTGGAGGGAGAGGGGAAGAGATGTTGCATATTTACATTCAAATTCTTAGTTCAAACAAACAGGCTCTGGCTGGGCCAGGGGTAGGATGGCCATGGGAGTTGGAGGTGGGCGAGGAGAAGCCTGGCTGTAAGGTGGGGGGTGGGGTGGCGTGCTATGGTCTCCCTTCCTCCAACCTGCTAAGGTTAAGGCCACGGTAGAGGAATCAGAAACTGCTGGTCGCTTCAGAGAGGGGCTGGCCTTGGTGTGCACCTGAGGTGTGTGAGTTTGCTGAGCACTTCCTCTCTCTCCATCGGCTCATTTAGCTCCTATAAGGAGACAGTGAGGAGACTAAAGCTCAGACACATAGTAACTACTCGCCTTGCTCTATGGCCATGACATTGGGCTTTGACCCTGACTCTGAAAGCCTGGGCAGTCTCTCTCCACAATACCCAGCCAGATAAAGAAGACATGTATTCCATGTATACAATGGAATATTACTCAGCCATCAGAAAGGACAAATACCCACCATTTGCTTCCACGTGGATGGACCTGGAGGTATTATGCTGGGGAAATAGGTCAATTGGAGAAAGACAATCATCATATGGTTTCACTCATATGTGAAGCATAAGAAATAGTGAAAGGGACCATAAGGGAAAGGAGGAGGACTGAGTGGGGGAAAATGAGAGAGGAAGACCAAACATAAGAGACTCCTAACTCTGGGAAACAAGCAAAGGGTGGCAAAAGGGGAGAAGAGTGGGAGATGGGGTGACTGGGTGACGGGCACTAAAGAGGGCACTTGATGGGATGAACATTGGGTATTATACTATGTGCTGGCAAATTAAATTTAAATAAAATATTCAAAAGCAAATACATAAATAAAGAGGACCCAGGCTTCGCCATTCCTCCCTGGGAAGAGGCCTCTAGGCACCGCGGTCAGCCCTGCCCTGCATCCTTCTCTCCCTTACAGCTCAGGCTGCTTCACGCCTCCTTTCCCTGGCTCTCCCCTCGTTGGCCCAGCCTATCCCCAATTCCCAAACCAGGTCTGGAGTAAGGAAGGAGATGTTGAGGGTCTCCAGATGACCCGCCGCCCGTCCTGCCTGGCTGGTAACTGAGCACAGCACTGGCCTCCTGCCTGAGCTCCAGCTCCTTTTCTCCCTCAGGGCCTTGCCCTAGTGGCCAGCCTAGGGTCCCAGTAGCCCCCCAGGAGCAAAGATTCCCACCTGCTCCATACAGATGTCTGGGTGCTGGAGGCTGGCTCTCCCACTGGCCTGTACCCAGGCTTGGCACACTTACTGAGATCCCACAACTTTGAGGAAACCCCCTCCTTTTTCACCCCTGCTCCCTCCTCCCCACTGCTTAGCACTTGCCTGGGCCTGGCTCTAGAGGAAGTCATGCCCATTGAACCCAGTGCCTGCCTGTCAGCTCTGAATTGCTGTCCTGGCTCCTGTGCTGCCACATAGGTGGGTCTGGTGCCACATTCTGTCCCTTCCTCAATATCTAGAATTGCTATATGTAGTGTTCTTGGTGCTATGCCTTACTGTCCTGCGATGTGTCCTTCAGCTCCTCTGAAGATGTAGCATGACGCATATGTTTGTCTGGCATTTTTTTTCCCATCTGCCCCTTTATTCTTTGTAAGAACCCCACCTGGAGTCAAAAGGTCCACACTCAGTGGGAGAAGATACTCCATCAGTGTTCAGGTCACAGCACTCCTTTTTCCCGCAACAGAAGTTACTGGGACAGAGTCCCGGCTCCCTGACAACCCTGCAGCACCAAAGGGAATTGATTCTATCACACTTCAGCTCATAGATACTTGAATAGAGCAGAGGGAAAACCTCTGTATGAAATAGAAGTATGTTTGTAACTACCCTTCCTTCCTTCCTTCCTTTCCTTCCTTCCTTCCTTCTTTCCTTCCTTCCTTCCTTCTTTCCTTCCTTCCTTCCTTCTTTTCCTTTCTTCCTCCTTTCCTTCTTTCTTTCTTTTTCTTTTCTTTTTCTTTTCTTTTTTCTTTTCTTTCTTTCTTTCTTTCTTTCTTACTTTCTACTTCTTTCTTTCTTTCTTTCCTTCCTTCCTTCCTTCCTTCCTTCCTTCCTTCCTTCCTTCCTTCCTTCCATAATATCTATTGAGGATCTACTATGTGCCAGATGCTGGGATACATCAGTGAATTGAAAATATCTGCCTCCCTGGAGTTTGCATTCTAAGAGCTGTAGGCAGGTGATAAATAGGAATCATAAACAATAAGAAATGTATACATTGTGACAGAAGGCAAAAAATGCCCATGAATGAAGGAGCAAGGTAAGAGTGATTGGAAGTGCTGGAGGAGGGGTTGAGTTAGGGGTTCACACAGGGTGTTTGGGGCAGGCCTTATAGAGGAGGTAACATGTGAACATAGACGTGAGGGAAATGAGGATGCTAGCCGGGAACGTAACTCTGGAAGGGTATTCCAGGCAAAGGGAACAACCAGTGCAAAGGCTCTGAGGCAGGGCTATGTCTGGCACATGTAAGGAACAGCAAGGAGGCCAAAGTGACCAGGGTGAAATGAGCACTAGGGAAGTAGAAGGAGGTGAAGTTGGAGTTGAGGTCAGAAAGACAACAGGAACCAGATCGTGGAGGGCCTTGCAGGCACCATAAGGACTTGAACTCTTTTCTATCCCTACTTGAGTAAATTCATAAAGGCCAGTCTCTCTCATTAGTCAAGCTAGAGTTCAAGATATTCAACAAATATTTCTTGATTTGGTATGCCAAGTCCTGAGATGTACATTGATGAGTAGGGCCGTCTCTGTCTTCTAGAAGTTCAACTTCAAACCCTAGTGGTTGCAGCAGCATGGTGTGACCAGGAGCTGGGAGGCCTGGGTTCCAGTCCTGCCCTTCCATTTAACCTTAGCCATTTGCCAAACCCAGCCTCCCATTACTGGAGAGAATTATCTATGTTGCAGTCCTCTCCCGGGTGCTATGGCGATCAAATGGAGGAAGGCATGCAAAGACTCCTTGAAAACTGAACAGCCCTGTATAATTAGAGGAGGGAATTAGGGAATCAGGTCGACATGGTTCCTGCCCTGTGTCCCTTTCCTTGGGCCAGAAGACTCAGTCTGTGTTGCAATCTTTGTGATGCCCTCTACTCTCTGTGACCTCATTGGCACTTACTCCACCTGGTGAGAACCACCACAGCCATGCATTCGGGTTGGTGCAGGTCTCCAGCAAGAGAAATACATCCAGGGGTATCTGCTTTGCAAAGGACATTTACCCATGTCCTTCTCTGTGTCATGCTCCTCTGATCAGCTAAAGCTACACCGAGGGCGAACTTTTAAAGTCAAGTATGCATGACTCCAACCAACAATAACAAAAACAGGCCTGCAGGTTGCCAAGCACGGTGAGCTTTTAAAATGCATTAAGACAGTGTGAGGATATTAATAGGGAGACACGTATCTCGTTTCAGGCTACAAAGCAGATCCCACAGTGGGACATGGAAATGCTGGCTGCTCCGAGGTTAGCTTGAACTGAGGAGAGGGACTCGGCTGGAATACAGACATGCCTCAGGCTGTGTCTCAGGCGCCGGGCTTCCAGCTCCGACAACATAGACTGTCAACGCAGCTCTGCTGTGAGTGGAACTGGACACTCGGTGATGGCCAAAAACAACAGTTGACTAAAATAATGAAGCAACATGTGGATGGTGATGGAGGTGGAGAAAAATAGAGCCGGATGGGCCCTCTGGAAATCATCTTGAACCCTCTTCCTTTCTTTCACAGGTAAGGACACTGAGACCTGCAGGTCATGTTGTGACTACAATAACGATGAGACATCATTCTCGCCATGAGTGCATTTGCCTCCTCTGGGGTCATAACATTCTGAATGTCCTCAACGACTCTTTTTGTGTCACATGACCCTCTGGACACAAGACTAGCCAAATGGACACTTGGGGGTCCTGTTGTGGAGAGGGACTATGTTGTCACAGTGGAAGGAGCACTGGATAATCCATCTGGAGATCTGGTCTGAGGCCTGGCTCTGGATTTATGTACTGAATGACATTTATCTCCTCATCTGTTTTCCTCACTGCAAAATGTGAGATGTAGGTAGCTAAGGGAATGTGTGTTAAAAGACTGAAAATCAGGGTGCCTGGGTGGCTCCGTGGTTGAGTGTCTACCTTTGGCTCAGGTCGTGATCCCAGGGTCCTGGGATTGAGTCCCACACCAGGCTCCCCTGGAGAACCTGCTTCTCCCTCCGCCTATGTCTCTGCCTCTCTCTGTGTGTCTCTCATGAGATAAAATAAAGTCTTTAAAAAAAGACTCTGAAAATCAAAATTACACTCCACCTCTCTTTTCCAGATTCCAACCTGTCATTTGTGAGGACATGGTTCCGAATGAGGGGTGAGTCTCTGAACAGAGAATGCAGGGAAGCTAGTTGCCCCCAAATGGACCTTTCTCATCACATTCTGCAGGGCTCTTCTCTGTGGTGGTGAAGAGAACAAACCCAAGAGCCAGCCACGTGGGTTTAAATCCCCGGCTCTATCACCTGCTATGGGCTTGCCTTGGACATATTATTTTGCTTCTCCGTGTCTCCATTTCTGATTTTTAAAATGGAGATAATGAGAGAATTTAGACCACACAGTCATTCTGAGAAATAAGTGAATTAGTATAAGTCAAAGTGTATAGAACCATGCCTGGTTCATGGTAAGTGCTACAAAAGTTTTCTGTTATTATTATTATTATTATCAGACTACATAAGCTATCATGTGCAACGTAATGGATTACCTATCTGATCTGCCTCCCCTACTCAGAATATCACAGCCAGAACGGAGTCCTTTTTTCTCTGCTCTCAGTGCTTAACACCATGTCAGGAGCATATTAAGTGCTCAATAAACCCTTGTGGGTTAAATGATTGGGCACAGTCTATGTAATTATGTCTATGGCATCATTCACATCATTTTTCTCCAGTAAACCTCAAAGGACAAGCATTATGTCAACTATACCTCTGTGTCCTTCCTTCAAATTGTCTTGTTTAAAAAAACTCCCAAGTCTCATTTTTGTCTAAATAACAAAGAAAGTTGCCTTGGAGTTTTATTTTACTTGTTTATTTTTTAAAGATTTTGTTTATTTATTCATGAGAGGCACACAGAGAGAGGCAGAGACATAGGCAGAGGGAGAAGCAGGCTCCCCACAGGGAGCCCAATGTGGGACTCAATCCCAGGACCCTAGGATCACAACCTGAGCCAAAAGCAGACGCTCAACCACTGAGTCACCCAGGTGCCCCTGCCTCGGAATTTTAACCAGTACAACTACAACCTAGAAACAAGTGAAACTCCATTGGTAAAAGTTTTTCCACTTGGAGTCATGGGCACAACCTTACTGTTTGTGACATGGTTTCAAGAACAGAATCTAGGGCTGGGTTCTATTTGAAGAGTAATTAGGATAAAAGAAGATGCCTGCCAATGTCTTTGGGATCATCTGGCATGAAGGAAAACAAAGACCTTAAACAAGTGAACACAGCCTCCAGGAGAAGACAGATGCCCTAAGGATATGCAGCATGGTGGACGGAGATCAGAGTGGAGTGGGGGGGGGGGTGTAATTTCCTAGAAGTGGATTTTAAGCCACTGGTTCCACTTCCTGTTCCTAATCTCATGTTATGCACAATATCCTGAAACTGACACCCGAGAGACTATCTAGCAATTTGGGTTTTACATAAGAGTGCTGCTGGGGAAACAGCTCCCTTCCTATTGTGTTCTTAATTTCCTATGTCCAATAGTATTCTTTTTTTTTTTTGAGTTTTTATTTTAATTCCAGTTAGTTAACATACAGTGTAATATTAGTTTCAAGTGTATAGTAACTCAACGCTTTCATACATCACCCAGTGCTCATCACAAGTGCCCTCCTTAATCCCCATCACCTATTTTAACCCATTCCTCCCATCCACCTCCCCTCTAGTAACCATCAGTTTGTTCTCTGTAGTTAAGAGTCTGTTTCTTGGTTTCCCTCTCTCTTCCTTCCCCCAGAAGTATTCTTAATACAACAAAATATAATCCCTTCAAGGGTTGTTTATATTGTTTATAATACTTAAACAAGATAAATTAGGAATGGATCATCAGGAATATCGACTTGCTCTCTTCACCTATTTTATGGTATGATTTCTAGGCCAATAAACACACAACAGGGTCCATCAGCTGAGCCAAGAACAGAGATATGGTCAATTGTCTACTAAGATGGCTGCAAACAATTCCTTCAGTCCCCGGACATTTGTGTCATGCTTCCCATCAAGAGATAGAGACTATTTCTCCTCTCCTTGAATCTGGGGCTGGCCTTGTGACTTGGTGTGACCAAGAGAATTCTGCAGACACAATGCTGTGCCTGTCTGAGCCATGTAAGAGGCCTTTCATGGGCCTGACAGGTTTTACTTTCACTCTTCTAGAGCTCTGAGCCACCATGTAAGGACCCTGCTGGAGAAGGGGGACAGCCATCCCCCACAGCCCTTTCCAGCTTCTCCAACCAAGGAGAGCCTGGGACTGTGACACTATCTTGATCTTCCAGCCTTGGTCAAGATCCTCTCCCTCAACACCACTTGGAAATGAGATAAGCTGTCTCCCCAAAACCCTGTCCAATTGGTATCACCATGAATGCACAGTTACTGTTTGGTCTGCTTTGATTTGGAATGTTTTGTTACACAGCAGTATTTCCCTGAAACAAGGAATAGCACTGATCTATATTCTTGTCTGAGATCTCCTCCTGTGTGTTCTCTTCTTTGGATTAGGACAGGCCAGGAGAAATCTTGGGTACTTCTCTCTCCGCATTGCTCATACTAGACATGGCTGGTTGATTCAATGCTCTTTCCCTTTTAGTCTAGACTCTGCCTTAAACTTCACTGTGGAGCTCTAGACAGCAACTATGTCATGAATGTAGGTCTTTGAACTGGAACTATTTGTCATTCTAGGGTTAGTCATCATGTTTCAAAAGGAAAAGGGGAATGATGTACTCTCGTAATCCACTAGTACCTTCTAGAGCCACAGAGTGCTAAAGATGATAGAACTTTACAAATCCTTTAACCTAGTGGTTCTGAACCCTGGTTGCAGACTAAAATTACCTGTCCTGCTTCGTTGTTTGTTTTGTTTTGTACTTTGAAGACAGACTTTAAAAAAATAAACAGGGGCAGCCCGGGTGGCTGAACGGTTTAGCACCGCCTTCAGCCTGGAACATGATCCTGGAGACCTGGGATCGAGTCCCACATCGGGCTCCCTGCATGGGGCTGCTTCTCCCTCTGCCTGTGTCTCTGGTTCTCTCTCTCTCTCTCTCTCTGTCTCTCATGAATAAATAAATAAAATCTTTTAAAATAAATAAATACATAAACAAACCAGCAAATAAATAAATACCTTTAATATGATTAAAGATTAATACTACGGACACCTTAATGCTCAAAACTATAAACATAATTCATATTACAAAGGTTATTTGACAAAGTTAGGTTACAAACGTAAAACATGACCTTTTTTATATTATCCAAGTAACTGCAATGAATCTATCTTTAAGGACATCAGTACAGTCTTTTTAAAAACTATTTTATCTGGAATCACTTAAATTTTTAACCATTCTAAAAGTATGAATATATAAGCATTTTACTGTATTTTTTCTATATATTTTGAGTAGAAAATACAGTTCCAGGGATGCCTGGATGGCTCAGTGGTTGAGCATCTGCCTTCAGCTCAGGGCATGATACCGGGGTCTTCAGATGAGTCCTGCATCAGGTTCCCTGTGGGGAGCCTACTTCTCCCTCTGCCTGGGTCTCTGCCTCTCTCTCTGTGTACCTCATGAATAAATAAATAAAATCTTAAAAACAAAAAAACCAAAACAGTTCCAAGTAGATATTACTACTCATGACTGAAAGGAAAAAAATGTTTCAAATACAAATTCACCAACTAACTGTAAGAGGAATTAGAGGTGAAAAGATTTATGAAAATGCTTCTGCACCCTTCCTATTTAGTAGGGTAGCATGCCTTGTCTCCTGTACTTTTAGTGTCAATACTTTATAAACAAATGTTACTGCATGTTAATGCTACATTTCTTAGGTTTAATGAGGGCCTGAGGTGGAAGAGACCTCAGGTAAGATCCCAGAGATGATGTTTCATAGTGTAGGCTCCATATTTAAGTGTGCTCTAACATTTATGATAAAAGGTGCTTTCAACTATACTAACTGGACTGCTAACACTGCTAACACTGGATCTGCATTGCTGAGGACTCATTTCTTAATGCAGATACAGACCACAATATTTCTATAATTGCTTTTTAAAGTATTCAAACTTATAAACATCTAAATGCTAAACAGAATAAAAAATAAACACCAGTTTGTGAAACACGGCTCTTTTAATTTTTTTTTTCTACAATAGAATAAATAGTTATCTTGGTGATTGCAGATATGTCAGGCTGTTTGGTGGTATTTGGAACTACCCCAGTACTGCTGCTTTTCCTGACTGGTGTGTGGTCTTTCAGTAATTATAAGGACTTACTTGTCTGAAACTGCTGTCAGACCAGCAAGACTGCCTTTCCTCCATCACTTTCAGGATCATTGGTATCTGGGCATATTTTTCCCCAAATCATGTCACAAGGCCCAACTCATTCACCTTCATCTCAATGATGGTACCTTTGGTAATAACAGCCAAAGTTGTATATAGTAGGGATGCAGGATTTGTTTTTACACCAAGAATTGGCATGCAAAAGGTAGTTTTCAATTCAGAATATGTTACAGGGGCCTTTTTGCAACGTAAGCCCATTGGCCTAATGAATCTCTCATCTTTAGGTGGTTTTCCAGTAAAGCCATTTCCAGCGAAGCAGACTTTAGTAACCATCCTCTTCCATGCTTTGTTCTTTCTCTTCCTTGTTTGGATAGCTTTTAATATTTCTCTTTCTTCTTGGACATGAACTTTGGGAAAAGGGACTTCCCATTTTCCTGCTTTTTCTTTGCATTTTTTTTTTAGAGATTCTATTTTTTTATTGACAGAGAGAGAGCATAAGCAGGGGAAGTGTTGATAGTAGAGCTCAGCTTTCAAACCAATCATCTTTTTTTGCCTTCTTTGAATGTTCTTGAACCTCCTGGCCTTCCTTTTTTCTCTTTTTCTCCTGGTAATCCAAACGATGGCCACAGTGCTTCTGATGGAGTTCAAAATATTCGTTTGGTGGCATGGTGATGGCACAGAGCCACTGGGGCAAAGAAGCTCTCAATTTTCAGGTCTCAAACCCATGAGCTGATTCCATGCAACGCACGATGGGAAAAAGACTACCTGGGAAGCTTTAAAAATTGGACTGATGTCTGGGCCTCACCTCCCACTGGTTCCAACTCAGTTGGGCCTCCTTATTTTAAACTATGCATGTTTCATAGCACTGAAGAAACTTGACTTCACAAATTAGGGCCCGAAGAAGCAGATCACAGCTGGCTGAACCCTACTGAGGAACTATTTGGAGGGTTCTTGGAAATCATGGGCAGTCTGTCCAAGGACTCGGAGCACTGGAAAGAGGGGTAGGTTTCCTACAGGGGAAATGAGGGTTCACTTGAGGGCAAAGGAGAGAAGTGCAGACACCCAGGAGAACCAGCTCCTAGGTCTGAGGGTAGACCTCCCTACCCTTCTGTCAGGAAAACCCAGGAGCTGATCCATGAGGGCAGTTTTAATATATGACTCCTGATGTGAGTGGAAGTTACTGTGTGTGTTTTGAGGTTTTTCCTGTGGAGAATTTCTTAAACCTCAGACTGGATTGTCAGAGAATTGAGATGAGGTATGAAGGGCATGAGAGATGTGTTGTTCAGGGAAGTTCAAGGCACCTTCTCTCCTGGCATGTTTGGCAGGAGTACTAAAACAAAAGGAAGGGACTAGAAACCTTATGACAGTAAAATTTCAAGGCTTCATTTTTTTGGTAAAATATGACTTGTCAGGTGTATGATTTGGTAGCTTTGATGCAAATATAAAATAAGTCTCACCTCTTTGCTTCATATCAATAAAAACCATGAGTGCGGTAAAATTGCTTTGATCACCTCGCGGGAAAGGTATGAGGAATTTTCAGACTGTTACCATAATGAAAGTGCTTGAGATAAAAAAAACTCTTACTTGAGTATCTCTCCTTCTGTCCTGTCTTAAAAGGCATTTCTGGAGAAAAGCACACTCACCTACTTCAGTATTGTTTTGATCTCACTGTGTAGTTTGAAGAACACTACAGCTTTCAGTGACAGCAGGAAAATTATCTTGTAGTTGAAAACACTACAAACCACAAATGGCATTGGAATTTGTACAAATGAACCACATTTCTCTTCGCAGCCTCGGTCAAAATGGATGGTTTCTAAAGAACTCATTTTTGTCAGCAAAGGAATTGCCTTGGAGACCTTCTTTTTTCTTTTCCTGGGTCTGCTTCTTGATCTCCTGCCTGGAGGGTCATAGTGCCCAACTTGCTCTTTCTACTGGTCTTTTTAAAATCTCTGTTTGTCTTCACTATATATACTAATCACTGCTTTTATTCCATGAGTATAGACCAACAATGGGAGAGGGATCATTTCTCAAGTGAATGCCCCCATTTCCTAACACTTTGAGTATCACAATGGGTCATCCCAGCTCCATCCCACCTGCTTCAATCATCCTAGGCTCTCTCCAGATTTAATAGCCTGGCCTTCAAGACCCTCTATAATATAGTCTGTTATCTCTGGCACTCACCTCACTTGAAAAATTGGATCCAACTTTGCTGCTTTACTTGCTCCTATTCCCATTCCTGGCACCTTGGCTTTCATCCTGCCAGAAATGTCTTCCTCTGGTACGATTCCTGCAAGATCCAGCTCACTTCCACCTCTGCTGGGAAGCTTCCCTCAGTTATCCTGTTCAAGTCCCTTGAACTTTAGTGGGAATTATTTGAGACTGATCATACCCTAACTTACATTTTTCTTTTTTTAATTTAAATTCAATTAGCCAACATATAGTACACCATTAGTTTCAGATGTAGAGTTCACTAATTCATTGGTTGCGTATAACACCCCGTGCTCATCATATCATGTGCCCTCCTTAATGCCCATCACCCAGTTACCCCAAACCCCTTGCTATCTCCCCTCCAGCGACCCTCAGTTTGTTACCTATAGCTAAGAGTCTCTGGTCGTTTGTCTCCCTCTTTGATGACCTCCCATTCAGTTTTCCCTCCCTTTCCCTCTGATCTTCTGTGCTGTTTCTTATATTCCTTATATGAGTGAAACCAAATGATAATTGTCTTTCTCTAATTGAGTTATTTCACTCAGCATAATACCTTCTAGTTCCACCCGTGTTGATGTAAATGGGAAGATTTCATCCTGTCTGATGGCTGAGAAATATTTGTGTGTGTGTGTGTGTGTGTATCTCATATCTTTTTTTTTGTATGTTAACTAGGTGGAATTTATTTATTTTTTTATAAATTTATTTTTTATTGGTGTTCAATTTACCAACACACAGAATAACACCCAGTCAAGTGCCCCCCTCAGTGCCCGTCACCCATTCACCCCCACCTCCCGCCCTCCTCCCCTTCCACCACCCCTAGTTCGTTCCCCAGAGTTAGGAGTCTTTATGTATCTCGTATCTTCTTTATCCCTTTGTCTGTCGATGGACAGACATTTGGGCTCTTTTGGCTGTTATAGACATTGCTGCCAAAACATTGGGGTACTGGTGGTCTTCAGATCACTACATTTGTATCTTTGGGGTAAATACCTAGTAGTGCAGTTACTGGGTCATAGGGTAGCTCTATTCTTAACTTCTTGTAGAATCTCCATACTGTTTCCCAGAGTGGCTGTACCAGCTCGCATTTCACCCCAACAGTGTAAGAGCGTTCCCCTTTCTCCGCATCCTTTCCAACATTTGTTGTTTCCTGTCTTGTGAATTTTAGCCATTCTGACTGGTGTGAGTTAGTTATTTCCTTGTGATTTTGATTGATATTTCCCTAATGCTGAGTGACGTAGAGCATTTTTTCATATATGTGTTGACCACTTGTATGCCTTCCTTGGAGAAATATCTGTTCATTTCTTCTGCCTATTTTTTGACTGGCTTATCTGGTTTTTTGGGCGTTGAGTTTGATAAGTTCTTTGTAGATCTTGGATACTAGCCCTTTATCTGATATGTCATTTGCAAATATCTTCTCCCATTCGATACAGAATTCTGATGGATTCCTGTCTCACATTTAGGTCGTTCATCCATTTTGAGTTTATCTTTGTATATGGTGTAAGAAAATGGTCCAGTTTAATTTTTCTACATGTAACTGTCCAATTTTTCCAACACCATTTGTTGAAGACACTGTCTTTTTTCCATTGGATATTCTTTCCTGCTTTCTTAAAGTTTAGTTGACCATAGAGTTGAGGGGCCATTTCTGGGTTCTCTATTCTGTTCCATTGATCTATATGTCTGTTTTTGTGCCAATACCATACTGTCTTGATGATTAAAACTTTGTAACAGAGCTTGAAGTCCAGAATTGTGATGCCACCAGCTTTGGTTTTCTTTTTCAACATTCCTCTGGCTATTCAGGGTCTTTTCTGAAATCAGTTGCATTTCTATATGCTAAAAATGAGACAGAAAAAAAGATAAATTAAGGAATTGATCCCACTTACAATTGAGCCCAAAACCATAAGATACCTAGGAATAAACCTAATCAAAGAGGTAAAGGATCTGTACTCTAAAAACTACAGAACACTTATGAAAGAAACTGAGGAAGAAACAAAGAAATGGAAAAACATTCTATGCTCATGGATTAGAAGAACAAATATTGTTAAAATGTCTATGCTACCCAAAGCAATCTACACATTCAATGCAATCTCTATCGAAATACCATCAACATTTTTCACAGAGCTGAGATAAATAACCCTAAAATTTGTAGAAGCCAGTAAAGACCCTGAATAGCCAGAGGAATATTAAAAAAGAAAACCAAAGCTAGTGGCATCCCAATTCTGGACTTATATTTTTATTTCTTTTTTATGTGTGTGCCTTATTTTCCTTTCTAGAGGGTAAAATTTCATTCTTGTATTTAACATGTATTTATTGTGGCCCAACCATGTGTGAGACCCCGAGTCCCACATGGGAATGCTGCAATGATTAAGACGCACGTGGTCCCTGCCCTCAGGAGCTTACATTCTAGTAAGAACTCATAAGCATTCAGTGTGCCAAGTGCTATTTAGGGAACAGCACTGGGTGCCATGAAAGAATGTAAGAGGCCCAGTTAAACATGCTCTGGAGGGTCAGAAAGGCCTCCTAGAAAAGACAATGCCCTCAGTGAGACTTAAAGGATACATAGGAATTAACTAGGCAAGGATTTGGGGGAAGACTGTTTCAGCAGAGAGAACAGCATGCATAAGTCATGGAGCTAGAAGAAGCTAAAGGTCAGGATGGCTGGGCATAGAGGAGGTCGGAGAACTGAGAAGAACAGTTTTGGGGGTAAGCAGAGACCTAATCCTGAGCCTTCTGTTCACTCTGTCAATGGACACTTTAAAAAAAATTTTTTTTAATTTATTCATTTGACAGAGAGATAGACGGGGAAAGAGAGCCAAGAGCAGAGCAGGGGCAAGGGTCAGAGGCAGAGGGAGAAGCAGACTCCCCACTGAGCAGGGAACCCCATGTGGGACTCCATCCCAGGACCCTGAGATCATGACCTGAACTAAAGGCAGACACCTAACCAACTGAGTCTCCCAGGTCAATGGGAGCTTTTTAAGCATTATGTTCTTTGGGATGGTTCTCCTCCAAGGAATAAGATCAGAAAGAGAGATTCTATTTTTTTCCTCATACAATATGGAATACACATAGGTGATTCTAGGGTCAATTCATTCAGTAGTTTAATCATGTCTGGGTTTTGAGTCATGTCTCCAAGTTTCCCTTGGTTTTTCCTTTGTGATCATGAGATGGTGTTCACAGCTTCCAACAGCATATCTTCACATGGCTGAAAGAGAGAATGGAAGGGGGAAAAACTATTTTCTGCAGCCCTCTTTTTTTATCATGTGGAAAAATCTTTCCCAGACTCCTCCCTGAAGTCTGCACTCTGATATTTTTTGGTATGGACTGGACTAATGTTTCTTATAAGCCAGTCACTGGCAAAGGGAATCATATTTCCATGATTAGCTTAAACCAAACATGATTCACCTGAAACTGGAGGAAGGCCATATTTTTCCTAAAGACATTGTCACCCAATACTTGCTTGATATTCAAGTTTTTTTAAAAAGATTTTTAGAAGATTTTATTCATTTATTTATGAGATACACAGAAAGAGGCAGAGACATAGTAGGGAGAGAAACAGGCTCCCTGCAGGGAGCCTGATGCGGGACCCAATCCCAGGTCTGGGAATCACACCCTGAGCCAAAGGCAGATGCTCAACCATTCAACCGCTGAGTCACCCAGGTGTCCCAAAGATTTTTATTTATTTATTTGAGAGAAAAAACAAATAGGGGGAAGGGCAGAGAGAAAAGGACAAGCAGACTCCCCACTGAGCAGGAAGGCCAACATGAAGCTGAATCCCAGGACCCCAAGATCATGACCTGAGCTGAAGGCAGATGCTTAACTGACTGACTGAGCCACCCAGGTGCCCCCTTGATATTCGATTTTTTTTTTTTAGCAAGGAAAAAAGAAGAGATTACCTTTGGAGAGACAACCAACAGTGTCTGCCACATAGCATCTCCTGAATATATTGACTCAAACGCCTATACCAAAGGCCTAGCAGAGGGAAAGGCCTGCTTATTTCTAGGCCTTAAAACCATTTGCAGCAATTTTCACCATCACCTATAAGATGAATGGATTTCAACAAAAATTCAAGAAACATACAAAAAAGTAAGGAAAAAGACACTATCAAGAGACAAAGCAGCCAACAGGGTGAGACTGAGTTGGATTGATCAGACAAAATTTTAAATAACTATGATTTCTATGGTAAAGGTTCTAATGGAACAGATGGACAATGCACAATAGCAGATGGGAAATTTTAGTAGAGAGATATAAATAATAAGAAAATATCAAATGGAAGTCCTAGAAATGTAGGACATAGTAACAGAATTGAAGAATGCCTTCAACAGGCTCATTAGTAAACTTGATACACCAAGGAAAGAGGGCAGCCCAGGTGGCTCAGTGGTTTAGCACTGCCTTCAGCCCAGGGTGTGATCCTGGAGACCCAGGATTGAGTTCCACATCGGGGTCCCTGCATGGAGCCTGCTTCTCCCTCTGCCTGTGTCTCTGCCTCTCTCTCTCTGTGTGTGTTTCTCATGAATAAATAAATAAAATCTTTAAAAAAAAAAAAAGGAAAGAATCATTGAACATGAAGATCTTTTTTTTTTTTTTGAAGATCTATCTTTATGAGATTTCCCAAATGGAAGCACACACATGATGAGTGAAAAAAGAAAGAAAAACAGAACATGCAAAATCTGAGGGATGATAGCAAATAGTTTAATATACATATAAATTACAATTTTAGAAAGAGAGAAGAGAGAAAAGACAAGAATTATTTAAAGAAATTATGGCTGAAAAGTTGCCAAAATTAATGATAAACATCACCCATGGATCTAAAAAGCTCAGAGAACACCAAGCAGAGTAAGTACAAAAGCAAACCAGAATAACCTAGGCATATAATATTCAAACTTTTGAAAGCCAAGGATGAAGAGAAAAACTTGAAGATGGTGGAGGGAAAAAACATTCTATGCATAGGAGCAAAGATTTTAAAATTACTGCAGACTTCTTGTCAGAAACTGTGTAAGCCAGAAGATGATGGAGTGACATCATTAAAGTGTTGGAGGGGGTGACAGTGGTGGGGATGGTGGTGGGGGACACCTCTGTGAAGCAGAATTTCATACCCAGTGAAAATATCTTTCAAAAATTAAGGGAAAATATACTTTCTCAGACAAACAAAAATATTGTTGATCACAAGCAAAAAATGGAAATGTATCCCACTATTGTTTATTTCTATACTGGTAAGCAGTGAAGCTTTTTTGTGTTTAATATTGGCTTATAGTTTGTCTTTTATGAATTGCCAATTCATATCTTTCACCTAGTTTTCTGTTGGTCTATGTGTCATTTTCTTATAGGAATTCCTTATATATTTTGAACACCAATCCTTTGTTACATATGTAGCAAATATCTTTTCATAATCTGTTGCTTTTCTTTTAGTATGTTTATGTTGACTTCTGTTGACAGAATTTTACAATTTGACAAAATCAGATCTAATCACTTTTCCTCTATAGTTTTTGCAGAGGCTTTCCCTACATCACATTCTCTAAGATTTTCTTTAAGGTTTTATAGTTCTGTATATGGTATAGGTCTTTAATCCTTCTGGAACTTATATTTTTGAGTAGTAAAAAGTAGCAACATAAATTAATTTCTCCCAAATGGTTAGTAAATTGCTCCAATATCCTTTTTTTTAAGATTTTATTTATTTAGTTTGAGAGAGAGCACATGCATGAGAGAGAGAGTGAGTACAGGAGCTGACGGGGAGGAGCAGAGGGAGATGGAGAAGCAGACCCAGCTGAGCAGGGAACCCTATGTGGAACTCGATCCTAGGACCATGGGATCATGACCTGAGCTGAAGGCAGATGCTTAACCAATTGAGCCACCCAGGTGCCCACTTTGATATCATTTTTTGAATAATCAGTATGTTCTTTCCGTATTGACTTTAAATGCCATGTTTATCATAAAATATCTTCCCATATATTCATGGTTAAGTTTCTGTATTCCCTTTAATGTCTCATTAAGCTACTTTGTACCAAAGTTACAATGTTTTATTTCCCTTTTTATTATTTTGATACTGTGACAGCCAATGGCCAGGCCTGTCCTGCTCAGCTCCTCCCAGTAGATAAATTGCATGCTTGCCTGAAATTTTGAAAAAAAAAAAAAAGTCCTGAAAGAGAACACATGCTCTTTTACACTAGCATACAGTGTGTTGTAGGGTGAGTAGTAATAATAACCAGGCATCACACATAGCCTGTCATATTGTCTTAAGGCAATCAGGCATGTTTGATGCCTGATTATTATCATTTAATCTGTGTGCAGTGCAGCAGTATGGCATAATAGCAATATAGCAAGAAACTGAAATTGATAATAGGTCTGGATAATGTGGCTTACCAAGAGTGGTTTTGCAAAACCATTCTGAAGTTTTGAGGCATTTTGGCTGGGAGACTATGGACTCCAGAAAACACTGTTCAGGACTTCCATCACCTGGAAGTTTCTTTCTGGCCGGTTGACCACGGCCAGCACTCAGACTGTCTCTCATAGTGTGATTAAGGTAAACCAAGAAGATGTGCTCCCCAAGCTCTCTTACTTAATGCAATGTCATAGCCTTTAAGGTCATTGCAATGACATGCAATTTGTGTACTCCTGGAGTACCTGAGTGTTCCTTCTTACTCATCTTCAAGCCTAGCCTCTATTGGTCGACTTCAGAAATTTATGACAGCACACCCTCTCTTTTAGAACTTGTTTTTCAGAATTACCTTGGGTATTTTTTCACATTTTCTCCTATAGAAGAATTTTAGTATCAGTTTATAAGTTCTTTGAAACATCCCCCTGGAAGCTTGATTGTGATTTAACTGAATGTGTAGATTAATTTGGGGGAAACAATCATCTTTAGATGCCAAGACTTTTCAACCAGATACATGAATATTTTCTTCATTTGTTTGGGTATTCTTTTACATTTTTCAGTAAAATCTTAACATGTCTTCATTTAGATCTTGAACATTTTTTTGTTTATTCTTAGGTATTTTGTGTTTTGTGAGTTTCGTAAATGAGAGTTTTTTTCATGACATTTTGTAATAGTTATTGTAGGATACAGACAAGCTGTTGTTTTCATATGTCAAAATTATGCTTTTCTTCCTAACTGAACTCTGTGAATTGTGATCATTTACTTCAGATTCTCTTAGATTTTTTAAAATTTTTTCTCTTAGATTTTTAGATACATAATTATGTTGTTTACAAATACTGGCAGTTTTGTTTCTTCCTTTTGAATCCTTATGTCTTATTTATTTTCCCTGTTATTTAAGTGGCCAGGTCAATGTGAAATAGCTATGGGGATCCTTATCTTGTTCCTAATATCTATAGGAATACTTCTCTTATTTCATCACTATGTATAATATTTGCTCTAGGTTTCTGGTCAACATTATCAAGAAAATAAAATTTTCTTCTATTTCCAACTTGCCTAGAGTTTTTTTGGGAATGAGTATTAAGATTCATGAAATAATTTTTCTGCTTCCATTAAAATAATCATATAATTTTTCTCTTGCAGTCTATTAATATTTTGAAGTGTTGAACCAGCAATGCATTTGAGGGATTAAATGCCATTTGATTTTTTCCTATTGTGGTAATAATGCTTCTAGATTGCTTATAAATACTTAAATAGGACAAGCAGTCTTTGGTTTGCCTGAAAACTGCTTGTTTCAAAGGTCTCCCCTGAGTCCATTGTATTTTTATCTCTAGTGATTGAGTTTCTGGTCATCCTCTTCAAAAGTTTTATTGCTGATATTTAGGGGAAACTAAGGATATTTGGGACATATACTTAACCTTTAAAAGTTGGCATCTAGAGGACAACCAGGACATACCAATAGGTGACTGGTGTCTACATTTGAGATGGTTGGTAAAAGGATGACCTGTGACCCCTGATTGCATTGCGCATAGTTCACCTCCATGTAAGGAATTATGGAAAAGTACAAATGATCACAGAAGAGTAGAGAAGATGTACTTCCTTGGAGTCAGCCAATCCAAAATCTAGGATGTAGACGGGAGACAAATGTTCTTCCAGTTTCCATGACAACTGGAGAATTTACCGTGATGTTAATGAAACATAAGCTTCAGTCAGGGCCTCTCACTTAAAAGGGACCTTTCCAAGGCCCTGCTTCTGATTCTGTATTTGTAAGTTTGTATTCTTTTCCTAAAGAGAGACCCTAAGTTGCATAAACCTTATTAGACCCCCCAAAACCCGGTCCATCCCTAAAGAGAACCCCAGCCATAGCTTTGCATACCGGCCACCAAGCCTGGACCCAGAGCTCTGCAAGCCCTTTCTGGCAGCCCTGATAATTCTCTCAGTTTAGCAATTAGAGTGGGTGGCAGATTAAATTACCCTGTTGCTTCCCAGCTGGGCTAGGAGAGCTGCAGCCTGACATAGAAGCCGGTGGGTGTCCCATGGAACAAGGAGCTGGCTATCTCACACTTCGCTCGCTGTGAGGGCACGTGACCAAATGCATTATTAACGCTGAGCTGATCTGGTTACCTTGATTGACACTAAGTGATTTCAGCCTGGGCTATATTTGTCTTCGTGGGGAAAATGACTGCACGGAGCTGAAAGGTTATTTCCCTCTTCAAATAAGTTTGGGCCTGTCACTGTGGAGTTACGCACCCTGACATCAAAATTGGACCCGCAGGCTTTGGAAGACAGCAAATGACATCACAGGCAAAAAAAAAAAAAAAAATGGTGTCAGCTTCATTTTGTTTTTTCCTTCTCTTTCTCAATTCTGACAGAGAGGTAGTTTGTCTAAAATTTGCAAGGCTTTCAGGTGAGGAAAAGGAAGAATTAGTAGTAGCAGTACCTCTTTGGCACACACACACACAAATAGCTTCCAGGATATGTTTCTCTGTCTTCCTGGTCTTTCTGTCTTTCTGTTACTATGAACCTTATTTATTTATTTATTTATTTATTTATTTATTTATTTATTTATTTATTTATTTAAATTTGGGAGGGCTTCGATGTCTAATTAATAAGGCTAATCAATTATTCACCTGCTATTGAATAAAAATCTAACCTCTTAGTAGACTAAAATATTCCTTTAGACAACACATATTTTTGTTTATAGAACCAAAAAAGAAGACGTTACCTACGAGAAACTCCATCTTCAACTCTGATACCCACTCCCGTGGTTAAAGTGTTGTAAGAGAAGTCTACGAATATCCTAATGTTACATTAGCAATGTTATGTTATGTGAATTCTGAATGCATGTAAGAAACACATCAAACCCAGGGCGTCTAGGTGGTTCAGTCAGTTGAGTGTCTGCTTTTGGCTCAGGTCATGATCTCAGGGTCCTGGGATGGAGCCCCGCATCGGGCTCCACTTCTCCCTCTCCCTCTGCCCATCTCCCTGCTTGTGTGTTCTCTCTCTCTCTCACTCTTTCTCTCTCAAATAAATAAATAAAATATTTTTTAAAAAGAAATACATCAAACCCAGTAACAGGGAAAAATCAGAAGCTGCTAGGCCATAAACTTCAATTAGGAAATTTAAATTAGATTGAAGGAGAAATTTTAACCTAAAGATATCAAATAGAGTTATAGTAGCTTAAAGTGAACTGTTGCCCTACCTCATAGGATTTACTTATTTTGGATGAAACAACGGTTAGTGAATTTAATAAGAAGTCATATTGATGGACAGATCCTCTAGACTTGAGAATGAAAGGAAATGTCTTTAAAACCTGCACCTTTTGTCATCGTTCTTATTATAGTATAAGATTCTGATGTCTGATTCTCCATTGTTGGTGAAGCGAGGTGGGACCCTCTTGCAGTCCACAACTGTTGGGTTTGAGGGCAGAGAAGTGACAACAACTCATTGCGACAGTGAGCCCCCTGCAGAAACAGTTCTTATCCCAGACTGAGTTGGGGGGCGGGGGAGGCAGAGCTACCGCTCGGCTTCAAATCACAAAGTCCTAACTACCGAATCTGCTCCTCCTCTGTTGGGTCTCTGCCTCCTCTCCAGGAGCGATGACAAGGAGATGGGTTGGCTTCTCATTAGACAGAGAAATAGGAGGGAGTGTCCATTGACCTAAGGAAAACATCTCCCGAAATCATGGCCTCTTTAATATAGACCGGCATATAAAAATGCATGTAAACAAGCATTTTTTATTTGAACATTAAATTTTATTGGTACAAAGCATGTGTTTTGTTATACTGGTGACTAATGCCTTTTAAAAATGAGATTTTGGAATGCCATTCTACTTATGTAACAAGATAAAGAGCTTTTAGAACATTGTTCTGGTGCAAACCTCTATAATAATAGTTGATTAACAACAAGACAACTTGAGGTGCCAAAAATATTTTCTGCAGAGCCCTCTATTAAGTGGGAGAAAGTTTTAGGTTTTTTCCCCCCCTTTAATGATATCCAAATGGTTTTTGTCTGAGAAACCTAGACTTCATAAGTCATCAGTTTTCAAACATCAGTGCACAAAAATATTTATTTATGTGTGGATACCATGTTTGGTCCCTATTTCTCTAATGGGTTCAGTGATTTATTCAAAAATATCTAGTTAAAAATAAATTTACCCATGAGAGTTAGAAGAGGAAAATCTAGGAATGAAAATTAATAGACATGTCTGAAGTTATTACCAAAGGAAAAAATTACGTTTATCTCAACACTGGCTGTCTTAGGAAGTCTTGGTTATGGCTCATGATCCTGATTTGCATTTTGTAGGAAAAGTGCTTTTTAGACTACAGATTAAATCCTGATGTTGGCGATGATGATGATGGTGGTGGTGATCACATTTATGGGAGTGTGCTTGTCACAGAAACCACAGGAAATGCCAAGGAGGTAAAATAAACAAAGATACTTTTAACAAAGATAAAAAAAAATTTTGAAATAATGAATGTGGTTAACAATGAGTATTTTCCCAGGTCGGTCATTTCCTGGCACAGTGAAGTCTATGGACAGGTGAGTCCCTGGTTATATTCACCTGGAGTCAGGGGTCAGCCCTCTTGGGCTCTGCTGGGCCCCAGAACCTGGTATCTTGTGGAATCAGATGTCATAGCTTCTGCCCGGCTTCTGGAAGCTTCGGACTTGGGCCACTGGGGAAGATCTTTCCATGCTCACATTTTACAAGGTCTGCTGGGTATGTATGTTGAAAAAGAAAAGTGATTAGTTCTCATGATCATGGAGCAAACCCAGAACCCATTCCAGGGAAAATAGTGGGGTTCTGGCCCCCCCTCCAAATTTTAAAGTTGATGTAATTCAGGGCAACCTTAGTCTCTCCAGATTGTCCCCTATTTGTGAGTTGAAGTGATCACAGGCCTAATCTGTATTCTGTTCTGAAACAAAACAAAACACCCTCTATCTCTGGCACAGTGAAAAGCTCATGGGCTTTGAGAACTGACAGCCTGAGTTTAAGTCTGGGTTCTTACCAACTGCATGACTTTGGGCTCACTTGCCTGTTTCCTCACTTGTAAATGGGGAAAATGATACTTTCTTCTCCCAATATTACAAGGCTTAAATGAGATAATATGTGGAAACCACCCAGCACATAGTAGACACCCAATAAATCCTCATCCCTCCACACCTCTTCTACAAAGGTCTATCCTGCTTGGATGAATCTAGACTTTCCAGAGGCTGAGCGCTCTTGGCCGTTCTTGTTTGCTTACTTACAAAAGATTTTCCAGGGTATTTTTGTGTTTCTGGATTGTCAGATCATATGGGTGGTGTTTTGATCTTGAAATGGTTCTTAAGGTCTCTTCATCATTGGAATATTGCCCTCGAAGGAGCTAGAGCTGAGGTCAGAATGTCTCTGCAGGAGCGATGCACCTTACCTTTGTCTGCAGAGCCCCTTCCTAAAAGGAGGAGATGACCTATGTATCCATCTTCAACCTCAGGCTCCTCCTGGAAAGAGGAAAGAAGTAGTTCCATATACCCAGTCACTCTGACCCCTTGCTTCAAAGGGATATTGTGTTAGTGACTATGTTCATGGCAGACTTTGTTGGAGAAAGATGCTCTTCAGAAGTGAGGCATTTCCTGAACCCCGCATATGTCACCACACAGAAGGCTGTTCCACCTGAACACTGAGTGGACTCTGGCTCTACTAGAGAGTAAAAGAAATAGTGATTTGTGAACAAAGGTAGGGATCTTAGCCTGGTCAAATTCAAGGTCATTCATTAATTCAACAGATATTTTCTGAGCACCTTTCCCTGAGGGTATAGAGATTTTGCCCATTATTCCATAGTGACCACACCAGGGACCCGCTGTTTACATCAAGGTTGATTTGGGGATCCAGGGATGGGTTTTCAAGAGTAGGTGAATCCCCTATAACTGTGTGCCAAGGAGTACATGCTTGTGTCTGCAATTCTGGAAAGAACATCCAGAACTTTCATTAGCTTCTCAGAAAGTTCAAAACCACCTGCCAGATGTGATCTGAATGTTCTCCCTGTACTCAGCTGGGGACCATAGGAATCTTGGCTCCAGAGTCCCTCCTGGGCGTCCAGATAGATAAAATATCATGACCCAGAATATGCTTACCATTCCCCAGAAGCCCATACCCATGACTGAGTATTTGCTGGACGGCCTTTCAACCACTGCTACCTGGACCATCACAGACTGGTCTGCATTTGGCTAAAGATAAATCATTTCCAACCATCTAGAACTTTAGCTGCATTCTGGCCTAAAGCTATAGGAAGAGCATTGAGCTTGGCCATGGAAGGTGGTGCTCTGAGCTGTGCTTGACCTCTGTTCTCTGACTGGGACATGAATGCCTGGCTGCAGGGTTATGTGTCCCTCCCTCAATAATGCACCCAGTATGTTGTCTGTCACCTAGAAGGTACTCAGCTCAGGTTTATGGAGTTGAAGTGAGAGAGGCTGATAACTTCTTGCACTGGGCTGGGAGGGGAAATCGGACCATATCAATAACCATAATGCAAAGTAGAAAGGGATCCATTTCATGAGAGAACTGCAGGTCAGAGGCTCAGGGGCTGTAAGCACAGAAGATGATGAGCTGATCTTGGCTCAAAGGCTGGTTCAGTTGATGGGGAATCAGAGCAGCCTTTCCAAGGAGGAGCCCTAGAGGTGGGACTAGTGGAAGGTAGACAAGGAGATATGCAAACAAAGGGCATTTAAGGGAAGGGAGTGGCCTGGGTCCGAGAACACTTGGTAGGGAGGTGCAGGGCAAGAGCAAGCAACCCAGTTAGACTGGAGCCAAAAGTACCTGGAAGGGACTGGCCAAACTAGGTTGGAAAGTCAATGAGTACCCACTGCTCTGTGCCTTCCTCACCCCAGCACTGGGCAATGGGCCTGGCTGTGGCCCCCTTGGCTGGGCCACTGAGCTATGGCTAGGTCTCCAGGCCAGGGCAACCCAACAAGGCTCAGTGCTGTGCCAGGTTATGCTCTTTCAGCTAAAGCATCATTGGTCTCAATGGAAGGTGCTCCTGGTAGTTGGTTCTCAGAGCTCCTATGGCAGGCAGGCTGGGAGCAGATCTACAAATACTGGGGCCTGGGTACTCTCTCCCAGGGGATCACGTTTCAGCTTATAAGGTCGTCATTTATAAGCCGTGTTCATCTCTGGTAATGAAATGAAGCAGGGCAGTGTTATTGCATTTGAGATAGGATTTTTTTTTTCTCCTTCCACTCCACCCCTCTCACTTCACTCTCCCAGACTTCAGCTTATCTGTCTCCAGCTGATCTCTGGCATTTTCAGTGTTACAGCTCCTCACCACAGAGAGAACATTCTGGGAGGTAGTAAACATTGGAACTGTTGCTTAGTAGCCTCCAAATCTCCTTTAAAAAGTTGTTTTAAGGAGTGCCTGGGTGGCACAGTTGGTTGAGCATCTGACTCTTGGTTTCAGGTCAAGTCATAGTCTCAGGATCATGGGATAGAGCCCCAATTTGGGCTCCTAGCTCAGCAGGGAGTCTCCTTGATATTCTCTCTCTCCCTCTCCCTCTGTCCCTCCCACTTGTGCTCTCTCTCTAGAATAAATAAATCTAAAAAAAAAACGTCATTTCAATATCTCACTTCCTCTAAGTAGTCTTCCTGGATTGCCTTTCTCAAACACTTTGGTTCTTTTATGATGGTCTTGCCATTTATATAGGTGGTTCTCTTCTACTGTACCTGGTCCTCAAGGAACATTATAAATATTTCAAGCCCTGGACCCTTTAAAGCATCAATTCTCTTGAATTATGAACAAAGAAAAAATTCAGAGCATGAAGTCCCTCTTTTAGGCTGAGGAGAAGGGGAGGAGGATTCTGGGTGTCCCCTCTCTGCCTCTGTGTGGGAACTGTCTCCTCCAACAGCCTGGAAGCTTTGGTCTCCTCTCTTTCCACAGGGCATACCCAAGGCTTGCTGAGGAGAAGGGTGAACTAGAAAGTGAGTGGGAGGCAGGTGGTGTGCAGCCCAGGCCCCTCAGCCCACTTTTCTGTAGGAAGCCAAGCAGAAGACAGTTGGGGGGGAGGGTTATAGCCTAAAAGTCTGGGGGACACTTTGCATGGCCATGACCTGTTGCTGTCCTCAGCTCAGAAGACACAGTGCCTAAGGGAAAGTGTGGGACTTCCTTCTGCTTGGCTTTTGGAGACTGATGGGTTCGGGTCACACAGGAAGGCTGTGATGCAGACAGTACACCCTCAGTTCACCAGGTACCCCATCCCGGGCCCTGTACTTTGGTCAGGCCACCCCATTCCAGACCCTTGGTATCCATGCTGTCCTGGCCAGGACAAGGAGATTTTTCCAGATAAGGAGAAGGGCTAGGCCAAGACTGAAAGGCAGCATGGGTACATTGACAGCTAAATATTTGCCTCACAAATTTCAACAGTGATCCCAAAGGGTGCAATGTCTGCATATTGAAAATCTGCCAGTTACAAAACTGTAACATTACTCTTTTAAATGTATCCAATGACATATAAATAGCATAGCAATTCAATACTCACCATCAGCTGTTTAAAAAATACCTAATAAGCTCTTCCTTACTAACAGAAATCTTATATTATTCCTTTCTCCTTGAATATGCATTTTCATTCCAATTCCCCCAGAGATTTGCATCCTAATATATTTTTATGCTTATCATACTCTGTAGTAAAAATATGTATATAAAAGTTAACTTTAAAAATCTCCTGTGATCATAAGCTCCAGGTATTAAAATGTTTCTAGATTATCCATGAAAATAGCTCCAGGTGTTAAAAAAAAGTTTCTAGTTTGTTCGTTAAAATAGTCTTACTATAAAATTGATCAAAATACTAATGGATTTTAATAAATATTTAAGAAAAATACAATGTTAATAGATTGTTTAGATAATACAATGTTTAGATAATACAATAGATAATACAATGTTTTTTATTTCAATTTTGGTATAGTTACTATGCAGTGTTGTATTAGTGTCAGGTGTACAATATAGGGATTCAACAATTCTCTATATTATTCAGTGCTCATCCTAAGTATACTCTTAATCCCCATCACCTGTTTTGCCCATCCCCCTACTCATCTCCCCTCTGGTAACCACCAGATTGTTCTCTATCTAGTTAAGAGTCTGTTTTTTGGTTTGTCTCATTTTTTTCTTTGTCCGTTTGTTTTGTTCCTTAAATTACACATATGAATGAAATCATTTGGTATTTCTCTTTTTCTGACAGACCTATTTTACTCAGCATAATACCCCCTTGCCCCATCCACATTTTTGCAAATGCAAGATTTCACTCTTTTTTATGATCGAGTAATATTCCATTGTCTATATATTGTCACATCTTTATCCATTCATCGGTTGATGCACACCGGGCTGTTTCCATAATTCTGCTGTTGTTCATTATGCTGCAATAAACACAGGGTGCATAGATCTTTTTGAATTTTTTGGGTAAATACTTAGTAGTGGAATTGCTGGATCATATGGTAGCTCTATTTTTAATTTTTTGAGGAATCTCCATACTGTTGCAAATGCATCTTTTAATGACACAGGAAAGATCTCTTTCATGCTTGCTCCTTTTTCCATGAATAAGCATTTATTGTAAGAATGGGACACTGCTTAGCTTCAATTCGATTCCTATTTTTCATTCCTTGTAGATGTGCCTGGTAAGAAAATGTATCTACAGAAATATGATGGGAAGAGGGGGACACTTGATGGGATGAGCACTGGGTGTTATGCTATATGTTGGCAAATCGAACTCCAATAAAAAATATACCAAAAAAAATATGATGGGAAGAAAAAGAGTTTTGTTGTAGCAGTGAGACTTGATTCTTTGAACCCCTTCCCAGTTATATGCCAAGATCATATAGTGATCTATCATCAAAAATTATTTTTAATGATCTATCAGCTGACAATTTAATTAGATCCTCCATCAATTTACCTGAATGCAAAGAATGGAGAATCAACTTCCTGGGGAAATTTATTCTTGGTCATTGCACTCATTCAGGTTTCTCAATTTCTAGAAAGTATATGAAAAAGTATATCTACTCTCACTTATGGATGACTATTGATTGCATCCTGCACTTTCTCACATTAAAGTGCTTTGTTGGGGATCCCTGGGTGGCGCAGCGGTTTGGCGCCTGCCTTTGGCTCAGGGCGCGATCCTGGAGACCCGGGATCGAATCCCATATCGGGTTCCCGGTGCATGGAGCCTGCTTCTCCCTCTGCCTATGTCTCTGCCTCTCTCTCTCTCTGTCACTATCATAAATAAAAATTAAAAAAAAAAATAAAGTGCTTTGTTTAACCGATACACTCTGAAAGGGTTCAGAAAAGGAAAATATTGTTAATTTTAAAATATCTTGCTAACACAAAGTCTTTTAAAAATGCGTATTACACACACACACGCACACACAGTTGGAACTACAAAACAAGTTCATTCAGTTTATGGATTTTGCTCACCATTTAGCTTAATTAGTTAAGCCAAAACTCACTATCAAACCAAATGGCCAAATCAGAGTCTCAATCAGAAAAAACTCAGACTACATTTTTAAAAAAATATTTTATTTATTTATTCATGAGAGACACACAGAGAGAGGCAGAGACATAGGCAAAGGGAGAAGCAGGCTCCCTGTGGGGAGCCTGATGTGGGACTTGATCCCAGGACCCCGGGATCACGCCCTGAGCTAAAGGCAGATGGTCAACTACTCCACTACCCAGGCACCCCTCAGACTTCATTTTTTAATTCAAATAAATATGTTGACATGCATCCTGGAGACAATCTCACTTATAAATTCTATTTCTAGTAGAGGGAAAACGAGGCACAGAGGCTTGCCACGAGCTTGTCACTTGTAGGAAGTAAGGTGCTGCTAGCTTGATATTTGATCTGGGCACTCTCTTTGTTTTACTTTTAGGGGATCCTCCCACAGAAAGGATGCATCATTTGACAGTGGTCAGGGAATGGAAGAGGTGCAATTGTTAAATAAAAAATATCTTAAATTGTCCCTTTGTTTGATACCCTGGAGGTGTTAATCTCCTGGAAACCATGTATCGTAGGAATGAAGGCTCGGGGAGGGTAAAGGGAATCCTTGGTTTTGAGAAGAAGAAGTGGGACTGGAGAACCCTTAGGAGAAGCCTCAACCAGGAGATGTTCTCTGGGAGACCCGTTTTAGGAAAAATAGATGTAGAAGTTGAAAATCTAGAATTAGATTTCCTTAAACCACCTGTGTCCACATATCTTTTGGAAAGTCTTAGGTTACCCCTGGCCACACAGCATGCCCTGGTTTGAGGACCACTGGACGAACCCTAAGGAGTGACAGTGTGTCCAGACCCAGAGGTAGGCCATATTGTCCCTCACCTCTCACATCTGATGTCACTCACCAGACACTTACTGAGAGTCAGGCACAGGACTGGATCCCATGGGGAAAAAGTGCACTCTCTGCTCCTGCCTATAAGGAGTCCATTTATTACAAGCAAGTCACTAGGCCCAGCTCACATGCAAGGGGAGGAGACTAGCTACGGCATGGATGCCAGGAGGTGAGCATCATTGGGAGCCATCTCAAAAGCTGCCTGTCATGGTACTTCATGCTTTTTCCAACTCAAATGTGAGTCTGGTTGCTTGCCGGGGAAAGAGGAAAAATCTCACCCCACAGCTTGTAACAGAAATAATAAAAGTAATAGAAATGATAAAAGTTTTCACACATGTATGGAGACATTCACTACTGTGTTGTTGATAATAACAAAAAATTGGAAACAGGGCAGATGTCCCTTCAGAGGTCTAGGAAGTAACTGGGTAGTAGGTACCTTCCCCTTCCCACCCCAACCCCTGTTCAGCTCAATCAATTTAGGCCGTGAAGTAGGAGGGGAGAAGTGAGCAGAGCAGTCTAACAGTTCCAGTCCTCCTTCACCCCTTCCCTTCACTTCGGCCCACAGGAATGTGCAGAGGCTAGCTATGAAGGCAGGTGAAACCAGAAATGGGGGACCTGCAGGGCCAGGGGTATGTGAAAGGACTGTGATATCAAAGGGGATGAAGGACAGGTTCTTTAGATGTGCCATCCTGGGAGAAATGGGGAGGTGTTGCTCAAGTGGTACCAAGTTTCAGTTATGCGAGGTGAAGCTCTGGGGATCTGATATCCAGCATGGTGACGATAGTTAATGATACTGTATCATATACTTGAAATTAGCTAAGAGGGTAGATCTTAAGTGTTTTTACTACACACATGCACACACACAAGAAAAGGAAAGAAAAGGAAGGGAGCCTGAATGTGGTGATTATCTAATAATGTACACATATACCGGATCATCAAGTTACATAGACAAACTTGTCAATTATACCTCAATAAAATGGGGGAGGGGAGGCCAGGAAATGGCCTCCTATCAAGTAGAGGAAGAGAACTAGCTGCTGTTTTGTGTGCATGCTCCGTCTCTCTGTTTCTCTGTCTCTCGCTCCCACACATCATTTCATCAATTATAAATCTATCTGTAAAATACTTGAATCCATATTTCTTCTAAACATCAGCACTAAGAATTTTTTTAAAATACTGAACAGCCAGGTGTAATACGAAGAAATGCACATTTCTTTACTTCCTTCTACAGTTCCCCATCTATTTCTTCTGTGTATGTGTTGTGGGATCTGGGATATGAGGAACCAATGTATTACTTTTAAATTGTGGACATTTTACACTCTTTATGTTCTTTTCAAAAATTGCTATTTACATGTTTTGAAACTATATTTACAATAATAATTTAAACTTTGTTGTATCTCTAAATATCTTCAATGCCTGCCAACACTCCTTTGTATTATGACCTTCCCATTCTTTAAAAAAAAAAAAAAGATTTTATTTACTTATTCATGAGAGGCACACAGAGAGAGGCAGAGACCCAGCAGAGGGAGAAGCAGGCTCCCCACAGGACCAGGACCTTGGGATCACGACCTGAGCCAAAGGCAGATGCTCAACCACTGAGCCACCCAGGCGCCACTTGACCTACCCATTCTTTGGTTCATTTTCCTTCACCTCTCCATTGGTTGGAGTGGATCTTAAAGCAGTATTTTCAGGAAAGATGTTCCTGAGAATATCTAAGAATGCTTTTTTCTGAAACATTCATATGTGAATAATAAAATTGCAGTTTGGCCAAGTTAAAACGTTTTCCCTTAAAACCTTGGAGACATTGTGTCACTTGTCTTCATCATCTCTTGCTAGTTGTTGAGATGCTTGAAGAAGGCTGATTTTTCATCATTTGATTATAACAACTTTGCACTGCTTGTAGATTTTTTCCTTTGTCGTCCTTTTTCTAGATTCTTGCCAAGATGTGCTTACTTATTGGTATCTTAATTGATTTGTTCTGTGCAGTTGATTGAATAACATCCCCTCAAATTTCACATCTACTTGGAATGTTAGAATGTGACCTTACTTGAAAATAAGGTCCTTAAAGATGCAACTGCCTACAAATGAAATCACCCTGAATTTAGGGCACCCTACATCCAATGACTGGTGTCTTTATTAAGAGAGAACACATAGACACACACAGAGATGAAGGCCAAGTAAAGACAGAAGCCGAAGTTGGAGTTACCTGCCACAAGTCAAGGATCACCTGGGGCCACGAGAAGCTGGAAAAAGCAAGGAAGGATTCTTCCCTAGAGCCTTTGGAGGGGGCATAGCCCTGCTGACATGTTAATTTTGGACCTAGCCTCCAACACTGTAGAAGAAAAAATGCTTGTTGTTTTAAGCCACCCAGTTTGAGGTGCCATGTTACAGCAGCCCTGGGAAGCTAACACTGTCTGGAATACAGGAGTCTTTTCAGTTTATAAACCATTTTTAGGTGAGTACATTGATCAGTTTCTTGTTCAAGTCACCTATAGCTCATGAGTATGGTTTCTGCTGTGTCTTTAATACCTATCATATTCTCTCTCATTTTATTTTTTTTTATTTTTATTTTTTTAAAAGATTTTTTTAAATTTATTTATTTATGATAGTCACAGAGAGAGAGAGAGAGAGGCAGAGACATAGGCAGAGGGAGAAGCAGGCTCCATGCACCGGGAGCCCAATATGGGATTCGATCCCCGGTCTCCAGGATCGCGCCTTGAGCCAAAGGCAGGCGCCAAACCGCCCCGCCACCCAGGGATCCCCTTCTCTCTCATTTTAATCTCCTTATCTTGCCTTCTGCATCCTGGGAGAGCTTCTCAAGCACCAGGAAAAATCGAGAAAGACAGAAATGGGCAAAAGATTACAGAATGTCCTTTCAGTGGCTGTACATCAGGTGTTGTACAGAGGACTCTTCAGGGTTATTAGATCCAGTGAGATCCTGAGTCTGTCATTATTTCTTTTTTTCTAGGCTGGGCTACAACCCTGTAGTATGCAGAGAACTGCTAGAAATGCAGATGATTCCTGTTCTTGTGAATGGGGAAAGGAAAGAGGGAATCAGTGAGGGGAGAGGGGGTCTGAGCACGCCTGGGTCAGGAGGGTTCCCCAAAAGAGTGTTCACAGAATCTTAGTTTTTCCCAAACAACCGATTTTGTGTGTGTGTGTGTGTGTGTGTGTGTGTACAGACTGGCCCTATGCCTAGTGGAATTCTTAATTTTTCTCCAGCATCTTGATTGTCACTTTTAAATGGTTCACCGCATCTTAGTGTAGCTTAAGCATTTGCCAAGGTGGCCAAGAAGAAAAAAGTGGTTCCCGGAATTCTGATCTTTTTAATCACTGCTCCAGACTGGTTCTGGGAACTGAGAGGCACCATCTGCAAAAGGCTTTTGGAGGAAATGGGGTGGGAAGTGGGGTGGGTGGAGTTGTCAGGGAGAAGAATATGTCCCCAGATCCATTAGAGCAGTCTAGTCTAGGTGGAGCTCCGCTTTGAGGAGAAAACCATTTTGTGGTGTCTTCACTAGGCCTAGAGATTTTAACTTCATTTCCAGGTCCATGCTTGCTGTTCCCTTCTTGATTTATTTTGTTTTTTTGGCTGTTGTAACAGGAAAATCTACTCCCTTTTCAAACAAACAGCACTGAGAAAGATAGGATCGGAGAAGGTTCTCACTTAAAGCCTCACTTCTAAGATTCCAGAAAAGAAGCTGCTTCTTCCACTCCTGGGCCTCTGGCTTGGTCCTCTCATAGCCTGCGGCATGGAGGAAAGCAGAGGGACCTTGATCCCATAGATGCATATTGGGGTCAAGTTCCACCTCCTCCATAAAGTCATCCCTGGCCACCAGCCCACTCTCCTGTCTCTGTTCCCTCTGAGCTCCTAATTCACTCACCGTTCCACTCATTTTTATATTTAATTCCGGACTTGGGTGAATTATATGAATAATACCACTTTCCAATCTGCAATTCTTGTTTTTCCAGCTATGAACTTCTCAACAGCAAGGACCCTCTCCTGGCTTCCCTTATGCTCACCACAGCCCTAAGCGTGACGCTAGACTCCTGGTAGGAGTTTGGTAAATAGCTGAGTTCACCTGAGTTCAGCCTGGCCACTGCGGCAGATAAAGGCCACTTAGAAGCGGTCCGACTGCAGGCTTTCCTGAGGCCCGAACTATGCCAGGCCCCGGAGCATTACCTCCAAAACTCCCATGCGGGGGCCTGCTTTTGGGAAATCATGAGAAATGTTAAAATCACTTAAGAGGAAGAATTATTGCACCTACTGCATGGCACCCCACCCGAAGCCTTTCACGGCGCTTGGCCTCCTGGGCTAGCATCTTTTCTCCCCAGCACCTCTGTTTCTTTTTTCTCAAGCGAAGGATCCCTCATTGCTCTCTGGCTGCCCCCACCTGTTCTTTGCCTTCTCCTGGTTTTGGAGAAAGCACACCGTAACAAGCTTTGCCAAGCATCTTCCCCCCTCTTCTTTGAGGAACTCTTTCAAATGTTCTCTTTCCCAGAAGGTCCTTCCTGACTGGGTAGAGGAGAGAGGAGGAAGTGTTCCTTCTCTCCTTGTGCAAATGATTCTGTTCTGTTGAAAGCTATAAATACGAACTCGGTCTATTAATGCACTTATTTCACAGGTAAAGATATTGATTCATGTAATTCCACTGTCATCTGGGGATAGTTCTTGTGCTTCCTCCGGGGTCTCTGTATGGACTTTCTGGGGCTAAGATGTCTGCAGTGTCTGTGTCTCCGCTTTCTCTTTTCTTTGTCCCTGGGGAGTTCATTCTTCTGTAGAGTCTCTGTTCTCCCCATCTTTTCCCTTCTCCTATTCAGATTGGCTCCTAAGAAAAGATTAGAGAGGTAAGACCCAAATACCATGCTTATGTCCTAGTGGGGGCAGGTAATGGAGGGAGAGGTCACATCAACTGAGTAAATCCCATAGAGCAATACCAGAGACAGGATGAGGATAAGGGTAAGAATAGGGCTGCTTTTTAGCAAAAGGCCTCCCTGGTGCCCCAGAAATTCACATACTTATCCAAACACTCTTTTAGGTGCCCTGGACTTGTTCAGAGTAGACATGGCTCCATCCAAGTCTGCAGTGTTTGGACTAACAGTCTCACCACAGAATCGATCAGAAAATTCTAGAGCTGAAAGGAAGGTTAGACCCCCGCCCTCCCCTCTAGCCTGCATGCCTTGCTTTGCTGATGAGAAAACCAAAGCCCTGACAGAAATGATGAATGGTCCTTCAATTTTTTAGGGCAGAGCTTGGCCTGGAGCCCTGGCTTCTTAATTCTCCCCCCAAAGCTTGCTCATTATTCTTCTTTCCCCAGGTTTCATGGGTAGACTCAGTTGTTTACTTTTAGAATCAGCTCTTCTAGGGTCACAAAAAATGTCCTGCAGGCATCTTTTTGAGATAGTGTTGGATTTATAAAGTGAGTAGAGAATTGACATTTTTGCAGTGATGGATCTTTCTCTCTGAGAATATGGTATAGCTCTGCATTTTTTCAAGTTCCTTTTATATGTTAAATTTTTGTTTTAGGGGCACCTGGGTGACTCAGTTAGTTAAGCATCCAACTCTTGATTTCAGAACCGGTCATGATCTCAGGGTTGTGAGATGGAGCCCTGAGTCATGCTCCCTGCTGTGGCGTGGAACCTACTTAAGGTTCTCTCTCTCCCTCTCTCTCTGCCCCTCTCCCTGCCCCCTTTCCCTTCTCTTAAACATTTTTTTGTTTTAAATTTTTATTATTGAAGTACTGTTGACACACAATGTTATATTAGTTTTGGTGTACAGAATAGTGATTTAACAATTCTGTACACAATGCTCAGCACCATAAGTGTAGTTACCATCTGCCACTACACATGTATGTTAAAGTTTTCTTCATATATTTCTTGCACATTTTGAGGCTTATTCCAGACTATTTTATATTTTAGTTACTGTTGGAAATTCTTCCACTGTGTCTTTTAACTGAATAATATTTATATGTAAAAAAGCTATCATTTACTACATATGAATTTTATAACTGGCTTCATTACCCATTTCTCTTATTTGCAATTCAGTAGATTCTCTTAGGTTTTCCAGATATATAATCATGATGGTTATACATCATAATCATGATACTTGTACAAATTGTGACAATTTTGCCTCTTATTTTCATATTTTACACCTCTAACTTCTTTCCTAATTCTAACTTCTTGCTTACTTGTATCAGCTTGTATCTGCAGAGTTTTTAAAGAATAATGGTAGCATGCATTCTTGTCTTTTTTTTTTTTCTGACTTCAGTGGAACTGCTTTTAGTGCTTTCCTTTTAGGCAAGATGATAACTTTTGGAGAAGATATATTTTACCATGCAAAAAAAGAATCTATCTATTCCTCTTTTATTAAGATTTTTTAAATCTAGAATGAGTGTTGAATTTTATTCAATTCCTTGTCTGCGTCTATAGAAATAATTAAATTTTCTCCTTAGATTTTTTAAAATATAGTGAATCATATTAATGGATTTTTCTAATATTGAACCATCCTTGCATTCCCAGAATAAATCCCACTTGTGTATAGGTATTATTCTTCAAATGTGCCACATGAATCTGTTTATTAAAAATTAATTTAGGAATATTGCCTCAATATTCATTTGTGAGCTTGACCAGTAGGTCTAATCCAGTGTTTACTGGACAATTGGATCCATGTTGTGCTATGTCAAACAAATCATTTGTAAGCTCGAGCAGCCAGCCTCAAGAATGGCCTCCAATGATCCCCATGTCCTAGTGTTTACACCTTTTGTGTAGCGCCCTGCTACACCGTTACTGAGTTTGTGCAATTGAAAGCACATAGGAGAATCTCACTTCTGAGATTAGGTTGTAAAAGACTATGGCTTCTGTCTCACATGGTTTTTTTGTTTGCTGGGTCTCTCCTAGATCATTTGCTCTAGGAGAAGCAAGCTGCCATGTTGTGGAAAGGCTCATGTGTCAAGAAACTAAAATCTCCAGCTGATAGCTAGCAAGAAACTGAGGACTGCTCCTGGATGCCTGACTCTCAGAAACTGCAGTAACAAATGTTTTTGTTTAAAGCCACGGAGTGTTGAGGTAATTTGTTATGCAGCATTAGATAACAGATGCATATGTTTTCTTTATTTTCAGCTTTCCAAAGCAGTTTACAGAGCATTGGAGGGAAGACTTGCTCTAGGGCTTAAGTAATGGATGTACTTTAGCTCTGTGGAGATAAGGGGAAAGGCATTCTGGGAATGGGAATTAATGAGAAGAGATAAAATGTGCATGGGTAACAGACATCTACAGAAAACTTTGGTGAACAAGAGCAGAATACACATTCTTCTTAAGCATACATGGAACATTCTCCAGATTAGAATATATGCCAGGCCTTAAAACAAAGCTCAATAAATTTAAAAGGATTGAAATCATACGAAGTATATTCTCTAGTCATAAGTGTGAAATTGGAAATTAATAATAGGAAAAAACTGGAGAAAGTCAAAAATATGCAGAAATTAAATAACATACTACTAAATAACCCATGGATAAAAGTAGAAATCACAAGGGAAATCAGAAGATACTTTGAGTAAAATGAAACATAGTATATCAAAAGCAGTGCTTAGAGGGAATTTTATAGTTATAAAAAATTCCACTGAAAAAGAGGAATGACCTCAAATAAACAACCCAAACTTGCATCTTAAAACACTGGACAAAGAAGAGCAAACTAAACCCAAAGCAAACAGAAGGAAGGAAATATTATGACTAGAACATAGGTTAATGAAATAGAGGATATAAAGACAACAGAGAAAATCAACAAAATTAAAAGTTGGCTCATTAAAAAGATAAATAAAATTGACAAGTCTTTTTAGCTAGATTGATCAAGAAAAAAGAAGACTCAGAATACTAAGACCAGAAATTGAAGAAAGGATATTATGGGCATTACAGAGATAAAAGGCTATCAATAGCATCATGAACAACTATATGGCAGCATATTAGATCACTTCATTGAAATTGATAAATCCCTAGAAAGACACCTACTACCAAAACTGACTCAAGAAGAATAGAATATCTGAATTGACCTAAAACAAGTAAAGAGATTGAATTAGTAATTTAAAAATTCCCCACAAAAAAAAATTCCCTCAACTAGATGGCTTTCCTGGTGAACTCTGCCACACATTTAAATAATTAATACCAGTTCTTCACAAACTCTTCTAAAAATAGAAGAGGATAGAACACTTTCCAACTCATTCTATGAAGTCAGTGTTACCATGATACCAAAACCAGACAGATACATTACCAAAAAAGAACACTACAGACTAATATCTTTTAAGCATACAGATGCAAAAACCTTCAACAAAACATTAGCAAATAAATCCAGCAATACATAAAAAGGATAATGCATATGACCAAGTAGGATTTACCCCAGATATACAAGATTGGTTTAAAATCTGAAAATCAATTAATGTAATACACCACAACAGAATAAAGGACCAAAACTTTATGATCATCTCGTTAGATAGAGAAAAAGCGTTTGACAAAATTCAACACCTCTTTATGATAAAAACACCCAAGAAACCAGGAATAGAAGGGAACTTCCTCAATCTGATTAGCATCTACAAATCCCCACATCTAACATACTTAATGGTAAGAGGCTGAGTACAACTCTGTAGGATTAAGAACAAGACAAGAATATCTACTCATCACTTATAAACATTCTAGCCAGGGAAATTAGGCAAGAAAAAAGAAAAAAGAAAGGTATCTATATTTGAAAGGAAGCAGATGACATAATTTATATAGAGAACATCTTAAATAACCCATGAATAAACTATTAGCTCTAATAAATGAGTTAGCGAAGTTTCAGGATACATGAAAAATACTTAAAAACCAGGACGCCTGGGTGGCTCAGTGGTTGAGCATCTGCCTTCGGCTCAGGGTGTGATCCCAGAGTCCCACATCGGGTTCCCAGCAGGAAGCCTGCTTCTCTCTCTGTGCCTATGTCTCTGCGTCTCTCTCTGTGTCTCTCATGAAAAAATAAATAAAATCTTAAAAAAAGAGAAAAATATACAAAAATCAA
This sequence comes from Nyctereutes procyonoides, assembly GCF_905146905.1. Lineage (NCBI taxonomy): Eukaryota > Metazoa > Chordata > Mammalia > Carnivora > Canidae > Nyctereutes > Nyctereutes procyonoides. The sequence goes on along the minus strand of NW_026575049.1, from coordinate 48,515,232 downwards.
TTGTATTTCTATCACAATGAGTAAACTGAAAACTCAATTAAGAAAAAAATCTGTTTATAATAGCATCAAAAAATAAAATACTTAGAAATAAACTTAACTAAAGCGCTACTCTGAAAACTATAAAATATTGTTGAAGGAAATTTAAAAATACTTAAATAAATAGAAAGGCCCATGGATTGAAACACATAATATTATTCCCAAATTGACCTACAGATTCAACATAATCCCTATCAGTATTCCAGTTGATTTCTTTGCTGAAATTGACAAGCTGATCCTAAAATTTATATGAAAATGCAAGGAATCCATATTAGCCAAAATAAACTTGAAAATGAGAAACAAAGTTGGAAGATTTATACTGACAGATTTCAAAACTTACTAGAAATGTAATCAGGACAGTGTGGTATTGGCCTATGAATGGACATATGGATCAATGGAACAGAATTGAGAGTCCAGAACTACATTCTCAACTTTATGGTCACATGATTTTTGATAAGGCTGCCAAGATAATTAAATTGGGAAAGGAATTGTCTTTAAAACAGTGTTGGGCCTGCTGGGTACCCACATGTATAAAAATGATGTTGAACCCCTACCCCATACCACATACAAAATTTACTCAAAATGGCATCAAAATGAAAAACTTTTGTGCTTCAAAGAATACAGTAAGAAAGTGAAAAGGCAACCCACAGAATGAGAGAAAATTTTTTACAAATCATATTTGATAAGTAAGGAATTTGTATCTAGAATATATGAAGGACTCCTACAACTCAATAATAAAAAGACAACCCAATTTAAAAATGGGCAAAGGATCATAAGAAGAATTTCTCCAATGAAGATATACAAATTATTATAAGCACATGAGAAGATGCTCAACCTCATTAGCCGTCAGGAAATGCAAATCAAAACCACAATGAGATACCATTGCACACCGGATAGAGCTATCTAGGATAGTTTAATAAAAAACACAGATAATTACAAGTATTGGCAAAGATATGAAGAAATTAATCCTCATACACTGCTGGTGAAAATTTAAAATAGTACAGCTGCTTTGGAAAAGCAGAGAACTACCATTCTGGCAGTTCCTCAAGTGGTTAAACATAGAGTTACCACATGACCCAATGATTGCACTCCTAGGTATCTACTTGAGAAGTGAAAATATGTACCCACATAAAAAATTTTACATAAATGTTCATAAAAGCATTATTCATAATAGTCAAAAAGTAGAAACAACCCCAGTGTCCATCAACTGACAGATCAATAAATAAAATATGCAATATTTGTACAATGGCATATTATTTAGCAATAAAAAGAAATGAAATACTAACACATGCTACAATGTGGATGGAATTGGAAAAAATCATGCTAAGTGAAAAACCAGTCACAAAGGACCACATATTGTACGATTCCATTTATATGAAATGTCCAGAATAGACAAATATATAGAGACAAAAAGTAGATAAGTGGTTGCCTAGGGCGGGGGGGCAGAGGGCAGGAGAGTTTGGAAGGTGATGGACGAGAGGTGTACAAATTTTTTTGAAGGCGTAATGAATATATGCTAAAATTGATTGTCATGATGCATGCATAGCTCTGAATATACGAAAAGCCACTGAATTGTATAGTGAACTGTACAATTTAAAATACTTTTAAAGGAGATCCCTGGGTGGCGCAGCGGTTTGGCGCCTGCCTTTGGCTCAGGGCGCGATCCTGGAGACCCGGGATCGAATCCCACGTCGGGCTCCCGGTGCATGGAGCCTGCTTCTCCCTCTGCCTGTGTCTCTGCCTCTCTCTCTCTTTCTGTGTGTGACTATCATAAATTTAAAAAAATAAATAAATAAAATAAAATACTTTTAAAAATACAGTTCACTATACTTTAAAATGTATAGGGAACTGTAGAGCATGTGGATTATGTCTCAATAAAGCTGTTTAAAATTGTGTGGGGGGAATCAGGGATCAGTTTGAGATCCAAACTGCATGTGTGTGTTGTGAGGAGGTTGGCCAGGATTGGCACAATAGGACACAAGGATGGAGCAGTGCAGGGGCCCCAGCTCAGAGACAGGGGATGCACACTACTTGCCATTAAGAAAAAAGTTGGACGTGGGTGGCAAATAGATTTTGTCTTGGGTGCCATCCTTGGCCAATAGCCAATAGCAGGTAGTGGGTCTGAAGAGGAGTCTGGTTTCCAGGGAAAGGTACCAGGCTTGGCTACCAATGTCTGCACAGTAATGACAACTAAGATTTCTTGAATAGGACCTTGGTACTAAGTGCTGTCCTAAGTGCTTCATGAGCTGCATCCCATTTAATTCCCTTCAGTATCCGAAGGTGGGTACCATCACTGTCTCCAGTTTATAAAGGAGAAAGAGCCAGCAATACTGGCTCAAGGTCACATGGCTGGGTAATGGCAGAGTCAAAAGTCAGGGCCTAGAGGGTTGACACCAAAGTTCTCTGGTGACTCTGAGCCGCAGTGACTTTCCCAAGAGCATGGGAGCCTACCCTTTAAATCTGCCAGCTGGCAGAGGCCACCCTTCCTGGACATGACTAAAGGTGTGTTTGGGAAGACCCATCTGCTTTAAAAATCTTTCCCGAGATCTGGAAACCCAATGGATTTCACTCCTTGGGGTGGTGTTAGCCATTCAGGTCCTCTGAAAGGAGTCACCGTTCATCAGTCAACGTCTTCTGGGGATTTACAGTGAGTAGCTGGCTGCAGGGCCTGGGGGAACAGAAGCCAGGAAAAATGTTCCGGGGATCAGGGGTAGAGACAGCAAGTCATGGGGCACACACACACACACACACACACACACACACACACACACACACCCATCCAACCCCCACAGTCACACCTGTAGCATCCGGTGACTTTGCCTGAGCCCTTCCATGTGAGGAGTTCCCAAGGATGCTTTGCACTCGCATGTGACCTTTGGGGCTAAGCTACAAGCAGACAGGAGACTGCAAGCAGACATGATGCAGTGGCCTGGATGTGGGGCTGCTTGGCCTTCCCAGGTGACCTGAGTGTGGAATGCCTTTTGTTTCAGGGGCAATGGGCAGTTTGTTATTTAAAAGACAAAAGAAACTCCCCGCCCTGACTGTCCTCACACTGAGACTGAGATCCACGAGGCCTGGCACCTCACAGAGTTGCCTGTCCAGCCTTCCTGAGGTTCTTCTGGGGACAATCAGCTCCCTGGCAGGGACCCCCAGTTGCCATGTGCTTGGCAGTCACATTTAGGAGAGAGCTGGGCCTCTCTCCCTCAGAACGGAATTAGACCAACGGACTCCGAGCCCTCCGCCTCCCCCAAGTGCTGGCAGGCTGTGCTCCTGGGCAGGGGGCGGATGCGGAGGAGTCCTGGATGAACAGACGCAGAGGTAGTGACTTAGTGGAAGGGTGAGGCAGGGAGGTGTTAGTTGGCTGTGAAATGGGGGAAAACATAAGTGCAGGGAGAGATGGGACAAATGCAAACATGGAATTTGTGGAAGCTGGCAAACACAGGTAGGGGTGTGAGCGGCCTCACACCCCGGTTCGTCCCAGCTTGTTCTCGCCTTCTCAGATTTCTCTACCTTCTTCTCCAGGTTTGCTTTCGGCATTACCTGGGTTTATGTATCAGCTCTGCCACTTACCACTTGTGGGTCCTTGGGTAATTTATCCTCTGAATCTTGGTTTCCTTGCCTGAGGGAGACTATGGCACTGTTGTTGTAAAGGTAAAACAAGGTGATGTGTGAAGCACCTAGCGCAGAAAGGGCATAGTAGTGTTTGATAAATGGTATCTATCCTAGTACAGATATTTTTAAAAAGATTTTATTTATTTATTCATGAGAGACACACAGAGAGAGAGAGAGGCAGAGACGTAGGCAGAGGGAGAGGCAGCTCCCTGCGGGAACCTGATGTGGGACCCGATCCCAGGACTCTAGGATCACACCCTGAGCTGAAGGTAGACACTCAACCACTGAGCCACCCAGGTGTCCCTAGTATAGATATGTTTAAGTTATTTTTAATGGGACACCTGGGTGGCTCAGTTGGTTGAGCATCTGACTCTTGATTTTGGCTCAGGTCATGAGATTGAGCCCCATATCCAGCTCCGCACTCAGTGGGGAGTCTGCTTGAGATTCTCTCTCTCTCCCTCTGCCACCCCTCACATTTGTTCTCTCTCTCTCAAATAAATAAACCTTTTTTAAAAAGTTATTTTTAACTTAACACAAAATTGACCATCTTAGCCATCTTTAAGTGCACACTTTAGTGGCATAAAGCACATTTACAATGCTGTGCGACCATCTCCACTATCCATTTCTAGAACTTTCCATCATCCCAAATAGAAACTCTGTACTCATTAAGCAATAACTCCCCATTCTCTCCTTACCTCAGTCCCCAGCAACCTTTAATCTATTCTCCATGTCTATGAATTTGTCTATTCTAGATATTTCATGGAAGTGCAATCATACAATATTTGTCCTTTTGTGGCTGGCTGATTTCACTTAGCATGATGTTTTCAAGCTTCACCTATGTTGTAGCACATGTCCAAACTCCCCTCCTCTTTCAGGCGGACTATCATTTTACTGTATGGATGAGCCACATTTTCTTTATCCATTTATCTGCTGATGGACATTTGGGATTCCACCTTTTGACTACTGTGCCTATTATAGACATCACAGCCACTCTGCAAGGGAGCAACTGAATGTTGGGGATCAGAACACAGACCCTGGAGCAACCCTGCCTGAAGCCCACCCTGGGATGGTCTTAACCTCTTTAAGCCTCAGTTTTCTCATCTGTGAAATAGGGATCTGAGGTCCTCCTGATGAGAGCTTGTGTGAGGAGGAAATGAGGCCATGCTTGCATGGTGGCTCCGATAGTCTCCGGTACCTGGTTAACTTTCAGGATGGTCAGCTGTCATCACTGTGTTGGGAACCGACACGTTTACCCAAGTACCATACCCGAGACTCACCTTGATGGACCGAAGTTGTATCTGGGAACTGGTGGCTCAAGGTGGAGAGTTGCAGAATGGAAAAGGGCTAGAAGTAATAGAGACATTGGAGGTTCACTCCTTCGACTTCCTCCTTTGACCCCTGGGGAAGCCAAAGGCCTCAGGAAAGATAGGAAATGGCCAGAATGACGGGTAGAGCTGGAACCAGGTGCCTGCCCCCCATGACTAGAGCTTGGCCTTGGCTCCACTTCTGATCACGCCAGTTCCCCTCCCCCAACCAGGACCTCCCCCTCTCCAGAGGTCACAACAGATGGGGGGCTGCTTCACCCAGTGGGATTCTGCTCCAACTTATGGGGCCTTAGGGACCCACCTTCCCTTTGACCTCAGCTCAGGCACAAGGCCAGCTGCTTGCCTCACTGTAACGTCTGCCTTTCCCCTCCCCACTTCCTCCTCGCTGGTAGGCAGCAGGGGGAGGGAGGGTGTCAAACAGGTTTACCTGAGAGGGTCTTTTCTGGCAGGGGTCGGGGGTAGGCAGGGAGGAACGGAGGCCTGGCCAGCCCAGGGGTGGCGGGATGTCGGTTGTTTCGGGATTAGGTACCTGGGCTGGGCAAGCACATCTGTCGTTCAGCCGTTTGTGTTCCCTTTGTTCATTTCGCTGATTTTCTAGGAGGTTATTTTAGAGAATTCCAGCCTAAGTTCTGCAAAAGGGGGGCAGGATGGGGTGCAGCCCACACCTGGGCAGGTGAACAGGGCAGACAAGGTGACCTGGTGGCAGTGAGGACAAAAACCTTGGCGGAGGAAAAGGGACCAGCTGCCAAGCTGTCCCCTCCCCCTGGGGACACTTCTTGTGCAGCTCATCGATGAAAGAATTTTTTGTTTGTTTATTTACTCAAAGGTGCCCTGGGTACCTGGGTGGCTCAGCGGTTGAGCATCTGCCTCTGGCTCAGGGTCAGGTCATGATCCCAGAATCCCTGGATAGAGTCCCACATGGGGTCCCCAGCAGGGAGCCTGCTTCTCCCTCTGCCTGTGTCTCTGCTTCTCTTTCCGTGTCTCTCATGAATAAATAAATAAAATCTTAAAAAAACAAAAACAAAGGCCAGGTCCCATTTCTCCCCCCATCTTCAGGGATCAGTCTTGCATAAGGAGGCGTTAGGGAGCTGGCTGGGGGGCGTCCATTGGGGAAGGCATGATGGGGGGCCCTGTGAGAGCTCCTGTCACAGTGCTGCCCTGCAGGGTGCGGGGGCAGAGGGCACACAGGAGGGGGCGCTGCATGAGGAAAGGCCTGCAGGGGAGGTGAATTTTGTAAATCCGGTACCTATGACTTTGGGGTAAACCCTTGCCTTTTACTTCTGGCTCATTTTCTCCTCCTTTATCCTTCCCAGTGTGCTGGGCATCACCACAGGAAAGATGCTTTCTTCGGGGAGCTCGAAGTGCTGGTGGCATGGACCGGACACTTGGGGCCTAGCCCCCTCCCCACCTGCCCACCTCCCTGGAGACAGTCCTGGGAGGCAGGCGGGGAGCAGGGCTGGGGCGGGGAGCGGGGCTGGAGCGGGGAGCGTGGCTCACCTGCGCAGGCGGCCGAAAACCAACACCCAGGGATGGGCCCGGAGGAAGGGAAGGATCCTGCCCCTGCTCCAGCAGCTGAAAGCGAGAAGCTGATAATAGCCTGGAGGCCTGAAATGCACCCGCGGTAATCAAGCCATCTGGCAGGAGCCTGTGGGGAAGGAGGCCGCATCCGGCCTGCCAGGCCCCACTGGGCCCAGGCCCTGGCCCAGCCCTCCCCCGGGGAGCCACAGGCTAGGGGGGCTCCTCTCCAGGCCGGGGGGCCACCTCTCACCTGCCGAGGCCGAGGGAGAGAACAGCCAAGGCCATCTCGTCCCGGCCCCAGGGCTGCGCTGGGCTTAGCTTTCACTGGGACGAAGCCCTTGGGAGCCGCACCCGGACCTTCCATTCGCTGGGGTGGTGGTTTGAAGGGCTTTGTGGGCTCCCGAACTCTCACAGCACCCCCAGCCCTTACTGAGGGCCAGGCACTGTTCTGAGAGGGGGTTTTGTTTTGTTTTGTTTTTAAGATTTTATCTATTTATTCATGAGAGACACACACAGAGAGAGGCAGAGACACAGGCAGAGGGAGAAGCAGGCTCCACGCAGGGAGCCTGATGCAGGACGGGATCCCAGGTCTCCAGGATCACACCCTGGGCTGAAGGCGGGCGCTCAGCTGCTGAGCCACCCAGGGATCCCCTGTTCTGAGAGGTTTCGTCTAACTCCCCCCATTGAGTCCTCATAACTCTGCGAGAGGGGAGTTATCTCCGTTGGACAGAGGGGAGGCCTGGGCAGGGGCAGGCCTGGGCCTGGCCAGCACTTTGGCTCCCGAGCCCTGCCTGCCCTTCGCTGCTGGGCAGCGCTGCCCTGTTGCTCCATAGCCCAGGCTGGAGTCGAGAATTGGTCTTCCTTGTGCACTGGGAAAGCAGAGGTCCCCAAGATGTGGCCTGTGGGTGGTGAGCTGGGGCGGGTGATGGCATACCATCAGAATGGATGTCCCCTAACTTAAAGCAGGCAGGGGTCCCGTCCAACCTCACGCCCTCCACCCCCCGCCCCACCGAAGGTTAGTACAGTTAGATCTGGAGAGGTTGCTTGGGGTCACAAAGCTCGAAAATGATAAAACAGGCATCGTGGCTGAAGTCACTGGGACAGTCTGTCACTCCTATCAATTTCTCTGGGGGAATAAAACTGGCCCTGGCCCTGGCACCCCTACCCCATCCACCTAAGCCCCCACAGTGGACAGCAGGGGCATTGGGTGGCAGGTGGCAGTCATCTGCTAGAGGTTTCCTGAGGGCAGGGGCCCCTGTTGACCTGACCACCAGTTCCTGCCCACCCAGGGAGCCCCCTCCATCCGGTAAAGAAGATTGAGAAGAACTGGAGACACTTCAGTTTCTTGCCTTTCTGGCTCTTCTCCCCCTTGGTTGAGGGCTGATTGGTGTCCCTGGAGGCTTTTGACCTGTGGGCCTTACCCAGAGTTCAGCTTGGGTGGTGTTGGGACCAAGCCCCCAGCCAGATCCCAAAGAGGAGTCTCTAGCCGAGGACTGAGGTATCTCCAGATGTACAGGAGCTTTGCCAGGTAATCATTGCAGGTAATGGCAAAGGCTTTGAACGAAGTGTCCAAACTGGTTTAACTCCCTTTTGGTATTTCTCTTATTTTGTGGATTTTAATTCACTTGCTAAGGACCTGCCCTGCCTTAATCTCTATTCCCTGAGGAATGAAAGATTAGATAGTTTTTTGTTTGTTTTGTTTGCTTAAGTGTCTATACTCCTGTTTCCTGGGTTGGGCTCAGCTAGTCTTTCTATAGGACCCCCGCCTCCCCAAGGGGGCCAGACAGGGAGTCTAGGGATGTTTGGATCAAGGTCCAAAGTACATTCAATGTTCCTTCTAAATCTATGGTTCCAACAATATTATTTACCACCCAATGGCATTCAACCAACAGAAGATATAAGAGAAGAATTGCCCTTCAATTCTTAATCCGACAGCATCGATCAAACAATCATGGTATAGAAGGTGCTAGGCAATAAGCATTCCTGTTTCCTGCCATGGAGGACTTTACAGTCTGAAAGACAGGTGAGACATACACGTATGACACGAAGTTCAGGATCAGCAAGAAAAACCGCAGTGCAGAAAGCAGTAGCGGGTTCACTGCCAAAGGAAGGACATGGGAACAGTTTTCATACGGAAGAGTTTCACAGAGTAGCTAACGTAGCAAGACTTGTTCCTAACCAAAGGATACTAGCAAAAGGCATTGCCAACGTGAGTGACACTGTGAAGAATGAGGTCAGGGGAGAGAATTGGCTAGAATTGTTGGGGATGGGTTTGGTTTTGGAGGATATGTGTGTGTGGTGGGCATTTGCTGGACTTAGAATTTCCTGTAGGTTTTCTCCCTTATTTTGGAGACTACCCTGCTCTCTTTCTGGGAGAGCCCCTATCCCTTTCAGCAACTGAGGAACTGTCAGCTGGGTTATAGGTGGGAACATCACATTTCTCCCTCTGTTCACCCAAACATAACGTTGGTCCAGGAATGGACCTGTGACCCAGTGACAGCCAAGGAACACACGAAACATCTGCTGGGGCTGTTTGGAGAGAAGAACGTTCTCTTTCTCACTGGGCTTGAACCTGGAGTTCACTTTGCAGTGCAAACTTCTTCCCACCAGAGGCATAGAGTCTGTCTGAGAGTGGCATCAACATAAAGGTAGCAAGACCAAGAGGTGACATCAGGTGCTAGTGACTTCTTACAAGACCCTGAATCAAGCCATGCCTGAAGACAGACCTACCCCTTGGACTTTTCAACTGTGTGGTCAGTACATTTCCTTTCTTCTTCTTCTTTTTTTTTTTTTAAGATTTTATTTATTTGTACAGAGAGAGAAAATGAGGCAGAGACCCAGGCAGAGGGAGAAGCAGGCTCCATGCAGGGAGCCCGATGTGGAACTCGATCCCAGGTCTCTAGGATCAGGCCCTGGGCTGAAGGCAGCGCTAAACCACTGAGCCACCTGGGCTGCCCCATTTCCTTTCTTCTTATATGCACTGGGGTTGGTTTTCTTGAAACAGAAAAGCATTTTGTTAGGGCGTGGGCCTTGAACTGGATTTGGGCTGATGGAGGGGAAGAGGGCGATCCAGGGAGACTGTGCCGTGTGAACTAGGATGTGAGCCGTGTGGAAAACGACTGAGAGAGAAGGTCTTGGCAGACCATGTGCAAAATACCCTGCAAGAGAATATGTGCTTTCATTCTTCTGGCTGCATTTATCTACTTAGACAAATCCAGTGGGACTGCTGGGGAGAGGCGTGTAAGGGAAGGACAAAGGTAGAGAGAGGGGGAGGAGGAGGAAGAGAGAAGGAGCTCTAAAAATAATAAAGTAAGAGCAGCAAACGTTTTCTGAACACTTACTCTATGCTAGGGACTGTGCTAAGACTTTTTCTCACTTAATCCTTTAACCGGCCATGAGGTATTATTTCTCCATTTACAGATGAGGAAATTGAGGCACAAAGAATTTGCCAACGTGAACCAGTTAATAAGGGTCAGAGCTGGGATTTTAACCTGAAAGCTCAAGCCAACTAGATCCTGCATTCTCAACCTGCCCCCTTCAGCTTGTGGCCTCTTCTTTGGGGGAAGGAAAGGGGGCAGCTGTTGCCGAGAGGGGCCTTAAGAGAACACAGGGCTCAAGCTGTTTTTCCCAGAGCTGGCCCCGATTTGACTATTTGTTCCTTCTTGCTCTGGGTTTTTTGTTTTGTTTTTTAAGTTTGCTATTGGACAAATGCTTTGTCTGCCCTCAATTAGCAACGGTCCTCGGGGCCGGCGAGTGACTCCAGGTGACCGCTCCTGGTCAGGGCTGACACCCTCCTGGGCTGGCTGACAACACTCAGAGTGGGGGAGTGAGGCCCTCTGGACAGGCCCCCCCGGCCCTGGCTGGCTCCCCCTCCTCCCCGTCTCGTTCCGGCTCTGTATCTCTTTCCCCTGGATTGCCTCAGGAGAAGGAAAGAAGAAATGTTTTCTAAAAAGAAGTTTAATGAAACCAAACACTTGTATTTCCAACTATTGACATTGGATTTGTGCTTCTCCAGCCCGGCCATTTGGGACAAGTCTTTAACCGCCTCTCTTCGCCCGACGGTCTAATGCAAACAGACCATAAAAAAATAAACTTTCCCCCAAATATTATCTTAGGCCTCGTTTTATCATGCTTCCTTGAGCTGTCTCTGCAAAAGGAAAGAAAAAAGAATGTGGGCTTTAGTTTGTGCAGGGATACAGAGAGCCCCATCCCTGGTTCTCCCCAGACTGTCTGCATCCCAGAGCGTTCGCTGCCCGTCTCCTCTCCAGGCAAGCCTCGCCCAGGCCCTTTGTGTTCATTCACCTGTGAAACGGGCTAACACCTGACTGCTAGGTTGCTGTAAGACAGAAGTGGTGACACAAGTATCTTTGAGACTCAGAAACCAGAGCGGGTATAGGACAGGACGGTGTGCCGGCCTCTGCTCTAACCAGACAGAAAATGCCCCCTGCCCGAATGTAGTCTCATTCAGCTTCAAACAAACAAACAAACAACACAACATGACAAGTAAAAACACTCTTGCTGGCTCAAACAAACATAATCACAAACTGGATTTGGGCTTAGGGCTACCTGTTTTCAACCCCACAAGGATGGTAACCGAATATTTGAGACAGGTGGCTGAAAATCCAGATGCCTCTCGCTGGGTGAAGCCCCTGGTTTATCTTCTAAGGGGGGAGAAAATGAGAACTTGCCCTCCTTGAAGGTGGGCTCCGATGGGGTGGGGAGGTGAGCGAAAACTGAGGGATCACAGGGCCTGGGGTGAACCCTTAGTGGGTGAGGGCATAGTGAGAGAAAGCTGGTGGATGAAGGCCATTTTTTTTTTAAAGATTTTGTTTATTTATTTGACACAGAGAGAGAACACAAGCAGGGGGAACGGGTAAGGGAGAAGTAGACTCCCCACTGAGCAGGAAGCCTGTTATGGGGCTCGATCCCAGGACCCCAGGATCACCACCCAAGCTGAAGGCAGACACTTAACTGATTGAGCCACCCAGGCGCCCCTGATGGAGGCCATCTTTATGATATACTTGCCAAATTCAGACCTTAGCAACTTAACCTGGTTAGGCCAGAGCTTCGAGCTCTGGAGGAAAAGGGGATTTATCTGGATTTTCCTCTGCGAACTGCACCACAGTTAACCAGATCATAGAAGGAGGAAAGTTCTGAATTGGAATTTTACCAATTCTGAAACCCCAGATAAATACTGGAACGGAGCAACAATGACGATTTATAACAAAAAATCATGGGTAGATGATTATGTACCTTTTAGTGAACAAACACACCACTGCCTATGAAGTTTTCTTGCCAAAATTAATCAAACCCACCCAAATTTGATCAACCTATAGATCCAACCAGAGATTTAGAGGAACCAGAGGGTCAGGGGAAAGAGGTGATGCAAGCCACAAAACCCATACTGTGGGAAACCCTTCAGATGGCTCCCCACCTTTTTTTACCTTCAAATTTTACTTTATTTGGAAACTAAACAATGTATTCTTTTCATATTTAAAGACTGTGGTACTGAAATAGAGACACAGAGATATTATGATATGCATTTAGAAATTAAATATAACAATTTCAACACAACATTGTGTAAAAACTCATAGGTACACTTCAAATAAGTCTGAGGTCTGGGCATTCATGGCCATCAGATTTCCCCCTGGAAGCCAGTGAACTGTGCCAGGAGATCGTCCATGGGCTACATGACGGGATTGGTTTTCATTACAGGAGGTCCATTTAAAAGCTACCAGTCACAATGCCTCACCAGCTCCCCTGTAAATATTTCAAGAAGAATTTTTGCAAACTCTTTTCCTACACAGCTCCTAAAGCCTCCTCCAGATGGCATGACGCTGACTGAACCTGGATGCATCCTCTGAGTAAGGCAGCATAAATCAGTTGGGATGAGATCCCTCTTTGTTGGTGAAGATATCTGCCACATTGTGAGTATGGATTTGTTGTCTATGTACTGTAGATAACAAACAAATTTTGCCGTAAATAAGTTCACAAGTGGAAAGGGGTGGGTGGGAAATATGTATATTCAGAGACTTGAAAATATTTAAAAAGTGAAACTGAGCCCCAATGTTGAGGGATACACAATTGGGTGATAATGCTGTGAAGAAAGGAAGGAGGTCATCATAAAATGTGGCCCAACCATAACTGACAGAGGACAGGGCAGGGTCTATGGCAGGTTGGAGCACAGGCAGGAACTTCTGAACCTGGTTCTATCTCTTGATTTGGGTAGAGGTTATAAGTATGTTCACCTTTTGATACTTTATTAAACTATACACCGATTTTCTGCATTTGTGCTATTTGTTTTTTAGCCATATGAAGATGGTGTATTTGTTTTCACTACATGCCCCTGATTCTTTGTCTACCCCTGCCCCCATAATTTGGAGCCCCCTTTTTAAAAAAAATATTTTATTTATTATTCATGAGAAACACACACACACACACAGAAAGAGAGAGAGAGAGAGAGAGAGAGGCAGAAACATAGGCAGAAGGAGAAGCAGGCTCCATGCAGGGAGCCCGATGGGGGACTCGATCCCGGGACCCTGGGATCACGACCTGAGCCAAAGGCAGCTCAACCGCTGAGCCACCCAGGCGTCCCAGTTTGGAGCCCTTTTGACCATTAGCTGCCAATCTCTGGGCTCTGCATTCTGCCCAATTTCCTATCCTCCTTTTCCTAGACTCTCCTAATTATATATATCAGTCAGAACAGGCTGTTACATTGCAGAAACAAACAACCTTGAGATCTCTATAGGTTAAGACAAAGGTTTACTTACTGCTTAAGCTATATGCCTCTGACATCTTAGCAGAAGCCTCTGCTCAGCTTAGTTGCTCAGGGACCCTGGCTAATAGAGTAGCTACTTTCTCAGATACTCTCAAGGGCTGTGCCAGTACTGAGTGGCAATCAAATGCTTCAGCATGGAGGTGATACGTGTAACTTCTGCTCACAATTCATGCCACTATCCGTTTGTGTAAAGTACAAATTTCACTGCCTGCTTTTCAGACCACAGATTGATGGTGAAGTGACCAATCTCATCACTCCTTTGGAGGTCTTTCCGTGATTGGTCACCATGCTTCTGGGACTCAGTTCAGGCACAGGCAGGAAAGTGTGTGGCTGCGTTGCCTCCTTGCCTCCTAGTGATAAACCCACATGGCATTTTACAGAAATGGAGACTCTATAGAGGATTTGCTGACAAAAAATAGAAGTACAGCAAGGAAGTAAAAAGTGACAACACTGGCAGAAAAATTGCATGTGGATAGATTTGAAGATGGCAACAACAAAGCAAAGATCAGAGGAGACACAGAGCTACTGGAAGCTATGGTGCTGATCTTACTGGAAAAGCCCAATGAGTATAAAAAAACAGGTAAAGTCACTTCATTATTTTTCCATTTTAATTGCAGTCGAAACATAAAGCCGCTTATGGTTGAAATGGAATATTTCCTTCTACTTTGGGTAGAAGACCATAATATTTTAAAATCCTAATTAGTCTGGCTACCATTCAGAGCAGAGGATTGAAGCCAGTTGCAATAACAACAAAGTCAATCACGAGGAGACTGAAGATGAACCATTTACTACCAATAAAGGCTGGTTTCATCATGTCAGAATTCAGCAAGAGTTGGCTGATGTTAAATGACTTGTGCACCCAGAAATTTGCACCCCAATCCTGAGAAAGTGTTCCAGAGGAAGTGATACCAACAACAACAACAACAAAATTTCACCTTTAAGAAATGCTCATAGGCATTTCATGGCATTGCAAGAGTGAAAGATAAACCAATGTAAGCTGATCCAAAATTCATAAGGAGCACGACAGCACACAAAGGCATAGAAAAGGTGCCAGCTGCACAACACAAGTTACACAATGAGAGGAAGAAGGTAAAAACTGCTCAAACTACTTTTGATAAGCTTTTTTTAGAAAGAAAGAAAGAAAGCACTTTAATCCTCAGTGTTTCTAATGTTTTAAATTGCAGTAGAACGTGTAAATATTAATTTTGATAATTTTTAATTTCCTAATGCATTTATAGCCAACAGTAAGAGAGTTTTTAAAGTTTTGACCAAAAGTATTTAAAGGTCATGGAACAATTGTCTTCCCATTGATTATCAAGAGCGCTTTGTAGGGTTGCAACGTATGCGTCATTTTTAATCAACTTGCGCTATCGTGCAAAGCAAACATACCTGGTTTGTGGAGAGTTAGGTTACAATTCCTTCACATCTGTTTGTGGCAACTCAATTGCATGGAATGTGAGGAGACTTCTGGAAAAGAACTTGAACTCCTTGGGTTAGCTAGGTTGAGGGTTTCCAGTTATATTTTGGAGTCTGTTATTCAACCCCAACCTGACCCTGCCACCTGGAGAGCTTGTGTATGATCCTGAGTGGGAAAGAGTTTGTGGACAATATAAGATGAACCACACCCATTTAGCATCCATGCTATCCTGCTATGGGGGTCAGCTCAAAAAATGTATACAAGACAAAGGGAATACGTTTCTTTACTTACTTCATGGGAGGGAAGATATATCAAGCTACAGCCAACGTAGAGACTCCAGCCCTAGTCAAAGTTGAGGCCGCCTTGGGCCATCCGGGCCTTATGACAATGGTAGAACACCCAGAGGCTGTCTGATGCCCCAAAGCAGCTGTCCCAGTGGGAACCACTGGTCCCAGGAAGAGAGGAGAGGGTCATCAGCCTTGGGGTATGACCAGCAGCCTCAGAAGAGGGTTGAGAACAGTAGTTGGATCCGTTGAGAGTCTGTAGGCTCCAGAGTCACTCAGATGTTCTGAGGAGGAAGCAGAGAAGGATGAGGGAGGGTCTGACATCGCAGAGTTACACTTGATGGGCACTCCAAGCTAGGGGAATCCACACTGTGTTAATATGAGCTCATTCTTCCACACTGGCAGTGAGACCTGGGAACATTAGGGTTGTTTCCAGATGAGGTGACCATATAATTTATTGATCCACCAGAAATATTTTTAAGGTCAAAGGGATTGCTGTTAATACTTAAACCTTTTACTAATGAAAGGCACAAATAGGGTGACCCAGACAAACCACACCTTACACTCACATTTTAGTTGTAAGTGGAATCCAGGTAATTGTAAGTCAGAGGTCATATCAACATTAATGAAAAGAAATGAATGTGCTCTCACCAGGCACTGCAGGCCGGGCTCCCTGGAAGCGGACTCTGAGGTATAGATTAGCATGCATGACGTTTAATAGGGAATGCTCTTGGGATCCACACCTGTGGATGTGGAAGGGAAGGCAGTAAAGCAGGTTCGGGCAGAGAGAAAATGTGGACTGCAAAATAGTCTCATCAGAGGCCTCAGCTGGCCCCAGAGGGAGCTCCAGAGATGACCATCAATGTTATTGGAAATTGGAGGGAGGGGTGTGGACCTCTCTTCTGCACAGCGATGGGTCATTGCATGTGGCCGTCCCTGAGGCCTTCTCCAGCTGAGAGCAGATTTCTGCCTCTGGCTAGCAGCTCTCCCAATGGTCCTGAAGAGGGGTCAGGGTCACAGCATCTACTACCCTAAGGGAAAGGATGGTTTGAATAAAACTATTATAAAGGTAGATACTTTAACTTCAATCATTAGCCAAGTCCTGCCAAGGAAAGATCCTGTTGCACCTGCTTGGAAGAAGTTGGGGCTCAATATAACCAGCACACCAATTGCTTATCTGCAAATGGTATTCCCGAAAAGGGGAACTCATTTTCTCAAATTAATAAAATAGCACCAGTCTTCTTGGTACTGCTTTAAAAATTTCTGTTCCAAAGTAAATTTCTACCCAACTCTATGTGGTAATGTTTGTATGTAATATACTTACCGTGTTCCAAGCACAGTATGGCGCTATTGAAATATCAAACAATTAATTCACATAACCTACATAGCGGGCACTGCAGAGACCCCAAGGCTAAGTAGTCAGACTCAAGTGGTGGTGCCAGAATTTGGACCTAGAGGTCTCCACAGGCTGTGTTTATAACCACTATGCTACACTGGCTTTCGAAAACATTGCTTGATTTAGTAGATGCTATATCACTGCAAAGAAGTTTAACAAGTATCTGCTGAGCTTCTATTAGGTGGCTATATCTAATCTTTGAAGAAACTAAATATCTCTTCTCTGTGGTGATGCAAAGAAGTGAAATAATAATAATCACAACAGTATTAATATCTGACATGCCAGGCGCTGTCCTAACAGCTTTCCATGCACCCATATCCTGTAACATGCAGAATGCTTGGTGCCTGCCCACAAGGAGATCCTCACTAACTGGGAAGCAGGACCGGGAAATAGCTACATCACCATATGTAAGACATGAATGATTCGGGGACCCCAATGTGCAGTGGTCAGAGAGGCACAGGCTGAGTGCAGGTCCAGGGGACTTGAACCCTGGAGTGTTTACAGGGTACCCCCTTCCAGGTAATGACACAAATAAGCAATATCATAATCAACAAAATCAGAGTAAAGAAGTGCAAGAAAATTCCTTTTTTTCCCACTGTGATTATTTCAGTACTTTTAAAAGAAACTTTCTGGTAAGAACTTCTTCTCAAATGATGCTCTCAATTGCCCATGCTTTGCTGCTGCTAAATTTGGTGTGGTCTGCTGATTGGGTTGTAGAGAATCCAGTTCTAGAGAAAGAAGAGCTTGCTGTGTGCCTGTAGGGCCAGCGTGGCCCTTGAAGGATAGGTTGGACTAAGAAAGGGAAGAGCAGGGGAAAGGATGGGCATGGATGCAGGAGAATGAAGAACCTAAGAGTGCTGGCCTCGCTGAGACACATGCTGTGTGCAGGGAAGCAGGTAGGTTGAGCCGACAGGCTGGGACCACAGGTTAAACCTTGAACGCCTAGTCAAGGGGTTCGTAATATATCCCATTCACGAGGGGACTCATGGGAGGTTGATGCCACTTGTCATTGTCTCTCCTCCCCTAAATCTGAATGCCCAGGCACCCAAGCTACTCAAAGCCCTCTAAAGCAGAAGCTGCAGGCAGTGGGTGGCTGGGATCTCTGGTCACCCCCATGGAGCTTGTCTATACTGTGACCTGACCCTCTGGGTCGCTATAAACACCCTAGGCCTTCCTCGTTGCCCAGCTCCCCCTTCCAGAGGGATCTCACTGGCTCAAGGTTCTAGGCGGCCGCCCTGGCTGGGGGGCCTGCAGTCGGGGACCCTAGCCTCCCTCTGCCCCACTGCTCGATCGTTCCCCACTCCGGCAAAGAGCAGCCCAGCAGGTATACATGCTCTAGCCACCTTGGTTTCAACTTTCCCTCCTTCTGCCAAAGTTAAAATACTTTATTCTACAAACACATCACAAACAAATCCAATCTTGCAACTGCTCTGACCTCAAGCCTGCCTCGGGGCAGAAGAATGGCAAGAATGCACTGGAGTCGGTGTTGCTGTGGTGTGTTTGACGAAGAGGCCCCGGGCTTGGCTGTAGCATCAGATCACGGAGGCAGATCCGGATTTTTAAAGACCCAAGACAGCAATGCCATGTCACCATCTCTGCTTCTCCCCGTCACAGCAGGATCAGAATCACAGTGTGAGAGAAGCAACCTCACAGGTTTCCACGCTTCCGAGTTGCTCCGGCTGCTGTCCGAAACAGCTGCCTGGTCCAGAATTTCCAGATTATTACCGGTCCCTCCCTCCTTCCTTCCTTCCTTCCTTCCTTCCTTCCTTCCTTCCTTCCTTCCTTCCTTCCTTCCTTCTTTTCTTTCTTTCTTTCTCTTTCTTTTCTTTCTTCTTTCTTTCCTTTTTTAAATTCCCTTCCTTTTTCTGCATTAAAATTCAAACGTTGCTTTTCTACCTTCATCTCATGCATTCAGGTCAAAGCCTCTGGCTCTTCTCTCTGGTAGAATGCAATATCCCAGCCTGGCTGAACTCAGGGTGGAAATGTTTGTGGAACTTTGGGTTGGGTGCTGGTGAAAGGAGCGTGCGGCCAGAGAGGCTCTGAAAACCCGGAGGATCTGGACACTGACCACCTGCAGGCGTGGTCATGGGTACATCTGTCCAGACTGCAAGCTTTCCTTCCCTGGCCTCGGTTTCTGCTCCCTGGATTCACATTCTGTTCCTGTCCCTCCAGCCCGGCCCAGCCTTTTCCACGCAGCCTTCCACCAGCTTGGCCAGGCCACCGGGACTTGTGGCTCCTCACTTCGCAGATTGGCTACACCATGACCCAGAATTCTGCTGCTGCAAGGTCTCAGTACGCAGCCGCGAGCCTTCTCTCCTTAAGAGGATGGAAAACCTACTGAAGGCAGAGACCGTGTTTTCTCAGCACTGCATTGAGTATAAAGTACAGGTGGAATGAAATTTAGATGCACCTATTAGAAGATGGAAGGGCTAGGACCTTTCCCAAGGATGCCTACTTATTACAGACAATGAGGCGGGAAACTTATACTAACTGGATCCTTCTCAGAGAGAGAGAGTGAAGGGCAAGCTGCACATACTTTGATCTGCCTCGTGGGAAGAAGGAGAATGGGCTGTGAGAAACACTCAGGGGCAGTCTATATATAGTTGCTACTTTTTTTTCTAAGGGGTTTGCAGGTTTGAACAAGAGCTAATCTCCTCAGGAGAACAGAGGGCGACTGGGCTGCTTCTCCCCCTTCACCAGGCAAAGCTGGCATGACCTCTAAATATATGTGCCCAAAGGTGTTTGAAGGGCACCATATATTTGGTGCCCACCTGGCATAGTAGGTAGCCCCAGCCTAGTAGCTATACTACAAACAGTATATTCTCAGTCCATCTTTTTAAAAAATAAATGAATACATGAAGAGACTTGCAATGAGCGAGTCAAGATTTTTTTTCCAGGGAGAAAGTGATCTTAAGGCATTGTTCGTGTTGAACCCTCCTGGTTGAAAGGGAAGAGAGACACTTTTCTGGAGGTCATGATCTCTGGCCTTGCTAGTCATGGGGAGTGGTCCATGGACAGCATCAGTATCACTTGGAAGCTTATTAGAAATGCAGAATCTGGGGATCCCTGGGTGGCTCAGCGGTTTAGCGCCTGACTTTGGCCCAGGGCGCAATCTTGGAGTCCTGGGATCGAGTCCCACGTTGGGCTCCCTGCATGGAGCCTGCTTCTCCCTCCTCTTGTGTCTCTGCCTCTCTCTCTCTCTCTCTCTCTCCTCTGTCTATAATAAATAAATAAATAAATAAATAAATAAATAAATAAATAAATAAATAAATAAATCTTAAAAAAAAATAAAAGAAATGCAGAACCTGGGAGCACCTGGGGGCTCAGTTGGTTAAGCATCTGCCTTCAACTCAGGTCATGATCCCAGGGTCCTGGGAACCGAGTCCTGCCTTGGGCTCACTGTTTAGCAGGCAATCAGCTTCTCCCTCTCCCTCTGCCCCTACTCCTGCTTGTGCCCTCTCTTTCTCTCTCTCTCAAATAAATCAATAAAATCCTTAAAAAGAGAAATGCAGAATCTCGGCCCCCCACTCCAGATCTACTGAGTTCAAGTCTGAATTGAAAAGAGATTTGTATGTGCTGTTCTACAGAACACAGAGAAGATCATGTAATGGTCTAAGTCTGGATCTTGCAACTGCGAAAAGATCTCTAATGTGAAAAATGGCATCTACAAACCATTATCAAGCAACGAGCCTTTAGTGAAATCTGCTGTGTGCCTAGTCCTGTGTTAGGCACTGTGGGGGGGGGGTGGGGAAGGGGGATTGAAGGGGGGCACGGGGAGAGGCAGGGGCAGGTCCAGCGAGTAAGGGCTCACACTGTGGGATTTCAACCCCAAACCCCGCCCACCCATCCCTCTACAAGCCTCCACCAAGACGTGGGCTCATGCCTAACAGAATTCTCTCCGGCACAGCCCCTGGGGTGACACCGGTCACGTGGATGGCCCTTATTTTCAGCAATAACAAGTCATTAAGATCGAGCTAGCAAGTCTTCAGGGAAGACAGCCGGTTCTAACCTCCGTCATAACATTTTTCTTTTGCGATGAAGCATTGCCGGGTTTGTTGAAAGCTCATTCAGTGTTGCTGAAGCTCAAGCACTCAGGCTTCCCCCTGGTCCAGGGTGGGGGGGATTGGGAGGTTGTGGGGTGCTGTCCTGGCCTATTAGCCTAGAGGCACAGCTGTACTGTGGAAGTCTATGCTCCCTGCATCGTGTCTTGTGAAGGGAGTTGTTTTAGAATACTATGCATGAAAATGTAGATTCTGGAATCAGATTGCCGGGAGTTCATTTCCAGGCTCTCCCATTTGCTAGCTGTGTGACCTGGTGCAAGCCTCAATTTTCTAGCTATTAATAAAGTGATACTTTGTTTCCTGCTTAATTTGGATGGAATCCAATTTATCTTTTTTTTTTTCTTTTAGGGATTGTGTTTTTGATGCTGTATCTAAGAAATCTTTGCAAAGGTCATAAAAATGTTCTCCTATGTTTCCTTCTAAATGTTGTAGAATCTAAAGTTTTATACTTAGGCCTACGATCCGTTTTTAGTTTTGAATATACCTCAAAGTATGGAGAGTACAGGGAGGTTTTTTTCTTTTTGCTATTTTTTTCTCTTCTTTCTTCTTTCTTTCTTTCTTTCTTTCCTTTCTTATTTCTTTCTTTCTTTCTTTCTTTCTTTCTTTCTTTCTTTCTCTCCTCCTCCTCCCTTTCTTTTCTTTTTTTTTCCTTTTTGACATATGGATATGTAATTGTTCCAATACCATTTACTGAAAAGACCATCCTTTCTCCCTTGAATTGCCCTTGCGCTCTTGTAAGAAATCACCAACAATATATCTGTGGCTCTATTGTGCTGTGTGTATAGTCTGTCCTTTGGCCAAGTCTACACTCGTGATTTTAATAACTTTATGGCAAGACTTGAAACCAGGTAGTAAAAGACTACCAAGTTGTTTTTCATAAACAATATCTTGGCAACCTAGGTCAGTTCTATTCCATATAAATTTTATAATTGCTTCATTAATTGCTACACAAAAAAGAGTCTGCTGGGATTTTGCATAAAGTCTAAAGATAAATTTGAAGAGAACTGACTGACATCTTTACCACATAGATTTTCCATATATGTATGTCCTTCATTTCTCTCAGCAATATTCTATAGTTTTAAGTGTGTAGGTCTTGCATATTATTTGTTAAATTCATTCTTGAGTGTATTTTGTCACTCTTGTAAATGGACCTTTTAAAATGTCCTTTCCTAATTGTATGCTGAAAGTCTACGGAAATAAAATTAATTTTTACATAGTAAATTTGTAACATATGACCTTGCTAAATTCATTTATTAGTTCTGATAATGTTTTTGCAGATTCTTTAGAACTTTCTACATAATAAATCATGTCATCTGCAAATAGAGGCAGTTATAATTCTGCTTTCTGAACTTTAGAACCTTTAATTTCTTTTCCTTGCCTTACTGCAGTGGCTAGGACTGTCAGCACAATATTGAGTAGAAGTGATGAAGGTGGACCTCATTGCCTTGTTTCCAAACTTGCTGGGAAAGTGTTCAATATTTCATTATTAAGAATACCCTTATGGGGCACCTGGGTGGCTCAACTGGCTAAGCCTCTGACTCTTGATTTTGGCTCAGGTCATGATCTCAGGGTCATGGGATTGAGCTACGTGGGGCTCTGTACTCAGCACAGAGTCTGCTTGTCCTTCTCCCTTTTCTCTTGCTCTCTCTCAAATAAATAAATAAATAAATAAATAAATACATAAATAAATACATACATAAATAAAATATTTTTAAAAAAGAATACTTTTTTATCAGATTGAGGAAGTTCCTTTCTATTCCTAGATTGCTGAGCATTTTTTTTAAATAAAGGTATGTTAAATTTTGTCAGCTGCTTTCTCTACATCTATCAAAATGATTTTCTCTATTCTTTGAATTTGGTGAGTTACATGACTGATTTTTTTTACTATCAAAACAACCTTGCATTCCTAGATAAACTGTTGTTGGTCATGAGGTATTTTTCTTTTTTTCTATATTTTTGGGTTTAACCTGCTAATATTTTGTTGAGAATTTTTACATCTCTGTTCATGAGGGATGCTGGCCTCTTTTTAATATGTGTTTGTCAGGTTTGGGTATTACTGATACCTTAGAGCAAGTTGGGAAATATATCCCATCCTCCTCTATTTTTTTTAAAGGGTTTGTGTAAGTTTGGTGGTATTTCTTCTTTAAATGGCTGTTGGAATTTACCTGTATAATTATCTGTGCCTACAACTCAGGTTTTCTGTCCCATCTCTTGTAAATATTAGTGATTTATATTTCTACCTACTTTGTAGAAACTATTGGTATAAAGGTCTTCACAACATTCTCATATTCTCTTTTTAATATTTTAATGTCTGTAAGATCTATAGCGATTATCTCTCTCTCATTCCTGATATTGGTAATTTGTGTCTTCTATTTTTTCTTCAGCAGTCTAACAAGGTTTACCATTTTTTTGTTGTTGTTCTTCACAAAGAAACAACTTTGGGGTTTGTTAATTTTCCTTGTTGCTTGCCTGTTTCTTATTACATTCATTTCTACTCTTATATTTATTATATTACTTGCTCCATTTTGGTTTACTTGGGGTTCGGGGTGTAATCTTAAGTCACTGATTTTAGACCTTTCTTCTTTTCTAATATAAGCACTTAAAGCCATAAAATTCCTGCTAAGCCCTACTGTAGCCACAACCCACCAATTTTATTGTATTTTTATGATCATTAAGTTCTACATATTTTCTAGTTTCTCTGTGATTTCTTCTTTCACTCATGCGTTGTTTAGAAGTGTGGGTTTAATTTAATATTGGGGTTTTCCTAGGCATCTTATTTTTATTGATTCTAATTTAATATAATTATGATGTGATTCAAAGACACATGCTACTATAATTTTGATCCTTTTTATTTTATTAGGGTTTGTTTTATAGCCCAGCTTATGGTCTCTCGTGGTGAATGTGTGCAGCTGAAAGGTTGTTGGGTATAATATTTTATAAATAAGTTAAGGGGTTGATAAAGTTGCTTAGAGCCTCTGTGACTTTTGAATTTTCTGTCTGATGGCCCTATCAGTTGCAGGGATGGTGTTAATATATCCTACTATAGGGCAACCCCGGTGGCTCAGCAGTTTAGCGCCGCCTTCAGCCCAGGGCCTAGTCCTGGAGATCTGAGATGGAGTCCCATGTTGGGCTCCCTGCATGGAGCCTGCTTCTCCCTCTGCCTGTGTCTCTGTCTCTCTATCTCTCTCTCTCTGTGGGTCTCTCATGAATAAATAAATAAAGTCTTAAAAAAATATATCCTACTATAACTGTGAATTTTTCTATTTATTTTTTTAGTGTATCAATTTTTGCTTCATGTATCTTGAGGCTCTATTCTTCGTCACATACACATTAACAATCAGATCTTCTTATTAATTGATCCATTATACTTAAAGCTCATCTCATTTTAAAAATGTATTGTTAACTTTATTGGGGAATAATTGACAAACATAACTGAATATATTTAAAGTGTACAATGTGATGCTTTGATATACTTATATATTGTAGAATGATTACCAAGAGCAAGAAAATTAGCAATCCGTTATCTCACGTAGTTAAAGTTAACTTTAGATATATATATGGTGAGAATGCTTAAAATCTACTCTCAGCAACTTCCCAGTATGCAATCTTATATTCTTAAAAATATATTCTTATATTCTTCTACAGTCGCCTTGTCGTACCTTCAATCCTCAAAACTTAATTCTTGTAACTGATCATTTATGCACTTTGACCTACATCATCCCATTTTCCCCCATCTCTCCTCCCCCCAGCCCCAGGTCCCTCCAACCATTCCATTCTCTGTTTCTGTAAAATTGGCTTTTTTTTTCCTTTTTAGAGTGCATATATAAGTGATACCGTACAGTATTTGTTTTCCTCTGTCTGGCTTATTTCATTTAGCATAATGCCCTCCAGATTCATCCATGTTATAACAAATGATAGAATTTCCTTCCTTTTTATGACAGAATAATATCCCATTGTCTGTCTATGCCACATTTTCTTTATTCATTTATCTATTGAAGGACATGTAGGTTGTTTCCATATCCTGGCTATTGTGAATAGTGTTGCAATGAACATGGTGTGAAAGTTTATCTCTTTTAATCAGCATATAGTTGGGTCTTGCATTTTCAAAAGATCTCTTCTGGTAAACTGTGCCTTTTGACTGGAGTATTTAGTTCATTAACACTTAATGTGATTATTGATTTGATTGTATCTAGATCTACCATTTTATGATTTCTTTGTCCACTCCACTCTCTTCTATCCTTCTGTTTCCCAGCCTTCTATTGGATTGTTTGAATATATTTTATTATTTTGTTCTAACTCAGTAGATTTTTAGCTATATCACTTTGCATTATTTCTTTGATGGTTGATCTAGGGATTACAAATAAAGTCCTTAGACTTTTGCAGTATACTTAGCATTAAAATCCTGAACCTCTTTACATAAAATGTAGAAACCTCAAAGCAATGTAAGTTCACTTGCCCTTCAAACCACTGCTACCAACGTTGCCATAGCCATTCCAAAGCACTGTTCCCCTGTATGTAATGTGTCATTTTTCTTTTCCTACTCGCGAGATTTCCTCTTTATTTTTCGTTTGCAGCAGTTTAATTATGATATGTCTAGATGCGATTTTATTTATAATTATCCTTGGATTTCCCTATGCTTTGGATCTTTCAACAAATTTGGGGATTTTCTAGCCAGTATTTTCGTGAATATATGTTCTACATGTCCCTAAATCTTTTTTCAGTTTTTTCAATCTTTATTTTCTTTTTTGTCTTCAGATTAAATCATTTCTTTTGTTGGATCTTCCAGGTCACTCATCCTGTCATTCACTAGGAGAGTGGCTTCCTAACCAGGACTGCTCAATATTGAAACTTTTTAAATATTAGATTTTAAAGTACAATGGAAGGCTCAGGTTTTAAAGTACAGCAGAAGTACAATACTAAGATGTGATATTCAAAGCCTGTCCTCAGTTTTGATGGCTCTCTACAGAAAATGGAGATTTGTATGATGAGTTCATAACTTGAGTAGGAGCTAGGTACGTGGTTAGGAGACCGACACCAAGCAGAGAATTTTTTATAAGAGTGTAAGGAGGTGCTAAAATCTGGATGTGAACCAAGTGCTATGGGTGCGTGATGTGCAGATGGCTGCCACAACCCCAAGGAGTCAGGAAAGACCTTCAGTGGGCTGGCACTTAATTAGGCATTTCAGTTAGCAGGAACAGGCTTTGTCAGGACTAGAAGAACATTCTAGGCAGGAGGGTACTGGGAATGGGCTGCCATGGTTTGGGATGAGAGGGAAGGAGGAAATAGAGTGTAGTATCTCCAAGGAGGGGCAGGAGAGTAGTCTATGCTGGGCTGTTTGAAGATTGAGCTGAGGACCAGCTTGTTGCATCATGTGAAGGTACTGGTGGGAAAGAGTGGTTCTCCTTCTTTATCTGAGGAAGACTAAAGTAACCTGTCTGTCCTCTAGGAGCTCTCACACTGGTTGAGAAGCCAAATCAACCTCCATTATGCAAAAGAAGAGGAAGAGTACGCATGGCTGTCATTCTGCTCCAGCCTCCGTTTTTCTCACATTAGCTTGTGGTACCCTTCCAACAAATCTCCCCATTATTCCATTTGCTCACTTCCAATCCATTTTCCACACTTGCAGCCTATCATCTTTTAAGAACACAAATCAGAACAGGTTAATCCACTGCTCAAAGCCACTGACTGGCTTCCACTACACTTAGAACGCTGAGTCCACATTGCTTCCCATGGCCTCGTGCCCGGCTTCCCTATCTTCACATATCACATTTGATCACAATGGCCTTCTGGCTGGTCCCTAGGGGTTTCCATCTTATTCTGGAAGATGGCAAGAATAAGCGAATTCTTGAATATTCCATTGACTCACTTCATTTTGAACACCACTGTGGTTTCCAAACCTAAGATACATTTTCAAAACTCTCCTTGCCTGAAACCTAGCCGAGAAGTATCATGTACTTAGAAAAGGCACACCTAAGAGTCAGAAGCTGGCAGGAGCACCTTTATCCATCCCAAGCACTGGACAGGGAGAAACATAAGAAGAAGCACGTGATGTTGATGTGTGCTTTTATTGAGTGAGATGTGATGTTTAGAAAGTCCGCAGCACACACCCCAAGTGGAATTTTTTTTTTTCAGTAACAGTATCATTAGCCAGTCTGGAACCCTCTTCCCACCATCCTTTGTGCCCCGTTGTATTTTCTCATACACAGTCAAGGAATGAGAGTGGCTCTCCTTGGCTGAGTCAGGGTGGAGTGACACCTTCTTGACCCCTTCAGAGAAGGTCTGTAGCCTTTTGCTATTTTCTCTGTTCGGTGCACTTGTGATAACAGGATGGAGGCCCACTCTACTATGGAGCTTCCTTGGTTTACAGGGCTCAATGTAGACACCAGTTTTCTTAGAATATTAAAATAGGATGCAAACACCAACCCCCACCCCCGACCTCCAACATCCTCATCCTGTTTCCTTGTGCCCTCCTTCCCCCTCCCCAAACAACTAATTATCCAAACTGTAGTAAAGGGTTTGCTACCTGGAGTGGTGAGTCTCTCTATTTCGGAATAGAAATTTTCCTGCCTCGGGCTCCCTGGGTCTTTGGCACAGAGGGCACGTGTCAAAAACAGAGCAGAGCAGCTGGGTCAGAGGCAGGGGTGCTCATCCAGGCCAGGGAGTGGGTACAATTTCCAAGCTGTGGGACAGCGCAGCTGTTCAGGCTCCCCTCCTGGCAGGTCTCAGAGCCATTGGACAATGATGTGCGTGCCTCCCCACTCCAGAACATCAGCCAGGGTCCCTCCAGAGGCAACAGATGTCTGGAGGCCTTTGTGAAACAGGCTGGGACATCCTCCTTAGGTCTCACACAGGCAAAATCATCACTGTAACAATGTCACAAGGCTCTGCTACTGGGCATAAGCTTAGTTACAGGAGCTAAAACGGAACTTTCAGCAGAACAACCCCCCTCTGTGTCTATCTGCCTCCTGCTCCCCACCTCCAACCGGACAAATATGCCTCTCTGAAATTTTAGAGATTCGTATTCTCACTAGGGAAATTAAAAGAAAGAAAAAAAGGTCTTTCCTTTCCAGATTCCTCCTCTGTGTGGACTACATGAGGAGATGTCTGTAAGAAATTGTGGGTTGATATCTCAGACAGAGGGAAAAAAACACTTTAAATTGACAAATCAGTCCAAACCACTAAGGTTATAACTCTTTCTTTTCCCTCTCCAGCAGAATAGTAAAACAGACACGTTATTGGCAGCTCCGTAGTGCTAAGGAGAGGCCGGCTCCAGCATGACATCAGCCCACCGCTTGACCCAAATCTACTATTTCACCAGAGAGCCTTGCACTGCCTGCTTTCCAACATACAGAAGATGCACACGGGGGACAAGAGAAGAAGGCATAAATAAGACACAGATTGGAGACTTTCTGATGTGTTTAGCACATTTTTGTGACTTCCTTTAATACCACAGACCTTGGTTCTCCCACCACAAGGCGAACAAAAGACAAGCCCAAGATGGGGGTTGGGTTGGGGTGGGGGAGACCCATTCAGTAAAAAGTTCTGCTCGCCTACTTAGCATTTTTAATTGAAACGCTAAAAAGAGGAGGCAAAAATAGGAAGAGGAGAATGAACCGCCACAGCCGAGTGATTTCAGATATAAAAAGTCCCTTCATTAAATCCGTTGTTTTTTAATTCATAATTGAACTTAAATAAAGAGCGACCTATGGGCAGCTGTTTCTAATATCGAGTCCCCACCGCACATGAAAGACGCATTTATTCTTGCGGCAGCCTCCCTACCCTTGGGTGTTATCAGCTGAACATGTTTTGAACCTACCTAATGCATTTGAGGTAGCTTGGGTTTATTTTTCTTTCAATAAAATAAATGGTTTTGTAATTAAATTTCTGCACTGCCTGTGCTTAATGGTTACATTGACAAGTGCTAATGTATGGCAAGAGAATGAGTTTGAAATGAAACATGCTGTTTTTGAATCTGCAAGCAATTTTGCAGCAGGGCAATCAAACCCCTCATGCCAGCGAAACATTTTCATTAATCTGCTCACCGTGCCCCTTGCCCACTCGGCTGGCCGGGAGAGGACACATTTTAGCTCCCCCGTCACCCACCCCCCACCCTTGCCTTTTTCTCCAACACACACGCGCGTGCATGCACAGACACACACACACACGCACACACAAATATCATGAAGCGAGCCGTTGTTTGAAACCATTTTGTGGTCTCTGGCAGGCAAGCCGGTGGAAATTCGCTGACTTTACACCGTGAAACGTTGCAGCTGTCCCCTCCAAAGGGACTGGCTGCCTCAACCTTTCAATCCCTGGCAGCCAGTCAACAAGAAAATCTGTCCCTCTGTTTTCCTATTTTTTTGTTTAACTTTTCCCCTTTAGCTAAATTTATTTTTGAATAAATCTTCTCATAGCGAGCAGAGAACAGCTATTACGTATCTGGCCTCGGTCTGCGCGAACCACTTGCAGCCACGGCAGAGGCGGCGGCCTTCCAACCTGGCGCTTGCAGGAAGGTTCCTGAATGCAGACCCGGATGGGGGGCTGTGGCCTTTGCTGGTTCCACTTCCACCCGCTGCCCGCTGCCCGCTGCCTGGGGAGGAAGCTGCGGCTGGTGCTCCGGCCCACACACGACCTGTGGCCCCGTCCCTTCCCTGGAAGGCCTGTGTCTCATCCGACCACTGGCAGGATGGCTCTCCAGGTGTGGCTGCTCTCGAGCCTGTGGGCCCCCTCATCAGAGCCCAACAGGGGGGACAGAGCCCGCAAGCCGGCTGAGTTACAGGGAGCTACGGAGCAACAGGGGTGTCCAGCTCCCCAGGCTCCCCACAAGGTGTGCGACTCAGCATTTTCCCCTCCAGGCTGGGGAGAGGGGCCAGGGGCTGACTCAGCCGCGGCCGGCCAGGATTCCAAGCTGTCCTGCCCCAGCTCGGCCTTCCCTTGCTGTGCACCAGGACAGGGTTTCGGGAAGGGCTTCTGTGTGGTCCAGCCTCCCTGAATTTACTGCAGTGGAAGATGGAGGAGGCAGCTGCTTGCAGGCTCTCAGGAGCCGGAGGAAGGATCTCAGCTTCTCGGAGCTCCCCCCCCCCCCTCATACATCTAACTGCCAGGGGTAGGGGACAAATCTGTCATTTCTTAAGAGGCTGGCCGGTGGGAGTCCTTGGCAAGGAGACACAGAGACTTAGCGCTCCTCTAGGGTGTAGGTGATGGGCACCGCAAAGCCCATCCTGAGGGCCGGGAGTGGCGGGCAAGGAAAAGCCCTAAAGTTAACTAGTATCTGCCTGGCAGGAGGGCAACTCTTGGAAGGGGGAGCGAGCAAAGATGTAGGGGGACGAGTGTCAGCCAGATGACACCTTCACAGCAGCCCCATGAAGAAGTAAAAGGTTCTGGTGGACTTATGGAAGAGGCAGAGGCTTAATCTTACCCAGGGTAAAGGGGCGGAGGAGAGACCCGTGTCCCAGGAGGGAAGCATGGAAGGATGGTGAGGGAGCGAAGGTGGAGGGCTACTCACAGGAGCCTCCGCTGAGTCTGAGCTGGGACCCTGATGAAGCTCAGATATAAATATTGTGAGAACCCTGTCATCTACCACTCAGCCTACCCCCAAAGTGCTTATACATACTCCTCCTGGACACCAGTGGACTACTTTCGGTGTTCATGCGCTCATGCACCCAGCAAATAATAAGTTCTCGCTGTGTGCGAGCTGTGTTGCTGTGATTTTCAGGGTACAGGCATCGGGATGACACCGTCTGCCTTCTCAAGGATGCAGTAAGAGCTCTAAGGGAGACAGGAACAAAGTGCTACGAGACTTCAGAGGTGGACACAGTGCTCTGTGCTAGGGGGAATAGAAGAAAGCTTCGTGGGAAAGGCAAGTCTTAAAAGACGAGTAGGGTTTCAAGAGGGGAGGATGATGTTCCAAGGTAAGGAGCCAGCATGAGTGTGAAAGGAGCCACCGACATGCGGGTGTGAAAGCTGTATCTGGAGAATGATGAGTGGTCTCAAATGAAAGATGGGTGAGATAAGGGTGCATGTGTGTGTATGTGTGTGTGTGCACCTGTGCATTGGTGGGGGTGGGAAGAGTGGTGGTAAATACAACCGAGGTTAAGATGGGCCCTACTAAGCCATGATCAAGAGGCTACAGAAGCCATGCTCTATTTTGCAAACCACAGCCATTCCCTAAAGGAGTTGGAGCCTTGAGGGTGGGGTAAGTAAGGGAGAAGTGATGTGATCCCATCTCTGTATTTGCAGTAGACCCTGTGAGCCATGAAGAGCCACCAGGGAGCTCCAGGGAGGAGGGAAGAAGTGAAGGCAGACAGACCAAAGCCTATTTCAATAACTCAGGTCAGAGAGGAGGAGGGCTGGCAGGTGCAGGCAGTGGTCCTGGAGAGACGGGATGGATGCCGGGGAGCCTGCAGGACGAAGGGGCAGCCAGTCACATGTGTGGGTAGAAGGGAAGTACCAGCAAGTCGGTTGCTATCTTCTGGGTGCTTGGGAAGATGCTCTTGGCTCGGAGACAGACAGGGAGCCCTGAGAGAGAAGTGGTTTGGGGGGAGGGAGAGAAGAAAGCACCAGCTCTAATTGGATATGTGGAGTTGGAGTTTCTGGGGGTGACTTTCATGAGACAAGATGCAGGGGACAGCAGGAGGAGAAACGGACCAATATAAGAGAAAGGCAGAACTCTGAGAACCACTCACACAGAGAGGTGCCAATGACACGGACGTGAGGAACAGTGGGGGGCAGCAAGAGATGAGCCGAGAAGAGAAGCGAGGGTGGTTTTGAAAGCAAGAGCGGGAACACATTCCCAGTGTTTCACGAAGAGGCCCCAGAAGGGGAGGCGGTGGGGGGCTTGGGTGTGCAATAAGCAGACAGTGGCTATCGTGGGGAGAAGAGTCTACGTACAGGGAGGCTGAGTGGGAAGTGAGAAGCAGAGGCAGCCAGAGTGGATTGAAAGCCAGGTCACAGTGATGCCTGAGAAGTCTCCCTGGGTGGTGGGCCGCCTGGGGGTGAAGGCGGAGGTGGGGGCCTGAGAGGGAACTCAGGGGCAGCGTGATCATGGGAGAGGCGGAGACGGGTGGAGGAATTGGCCTTGGAAAGCAGCAGGAAGAAGGGGTGATGGGCCAGAGAATGTTGAGGTGAAGACAAGGCAGGTGCCAGCTGTGGCAGCCTCTTGGGGAGGGAACCAAGGGGTGCGTGTGGCGACTTTAGGGGGGGTGGCACAGCCAGAGTGGTGTGGCTTGGAAAGGCGAGGCAGGCAGGAAACGGAATAACAAGTCAAGCAGGAATGAATGATAGGGCATTGGGCAGCCCGGAGAAGCAAGCTGAAGATGGAAACCTGGCTCTGCCGGGCCGGGTCTACACAGCAGCAGTGGTGGTGAGCGCTCTGGCCATTCCTGGCAGTCTGGGAGCGGGAGCAGAAGCAGGACGGGGGCGGGAAATCTCCAGCCAGGGGCGAGGAGAGCCGGACAGCAGGAGGCCTCTGAGTTGACCTGTATGAGCTTGACCTCCCAGACCGGTGCAGCTTTATCTTGGGCTGAGATTTGGGGACCCAATTTGAAAAAGTTCCAAATAAAAAAATATACACCACAGCCAGAGAGAAGATGAACTAGAGGTTAGAAAACTAACTTCCAGGGGATCCTGAGGCGTGATCCTGGAGTCCCACATCAGGCTCCATGCATGGAGCCTGCTTCCCTCTCTGCCTGTGTCTCTGTCTCTCTGTCTCTCTCTCTAGGTCTCTCATGAATGAATAAAATCTTTTTTAAATAAATAAATAAACACACAAACAAACAAATAAATAAGAAAACTAACTCCCGTGGAAGCTTCTCCTTCTCCCTTCAGCCTTCTTGTGCTGTGTGATCCAGGCGGATCACTTTTTCCATCATTCCCTCCTATATGCCCACCTCTGGGACACATTCTGTTGATTTACTAGCTTCCTGGGGAAAAAAAAAGGTGCTATTCACAGGAAGGTAACTTCGCTTAAAAAGAGCTTTGAGTCTACAAAATCCTGTAGTCCTTGCCCTCTTGCTGCGGTGATAAAACAAAACAAAAACAAGCAAGCAAAACCAGTTTTGCAGAAACCTCGTTGGTCTTCTGACTTGTTCTTGACATTCAGTGGGCCTGTCAAAGCTGAATCAATACTGAACAAATTCTACCTGGTTCATTTTAGGAAGATAAACCTTTTCAGAGCTGTGGTCAGGTCTTCACCCTCCACGTAGACGCAGGATCCTGGTGTTGGTTACAATCACCTCAAGTACTGACTCTTCTGTGAGAGGCAGCGTCCTAGCCTCGGCCACCGTGGAGAAAGGATCCCATGCAAGGTCAGAAAGCCTCAAGCTGGGGACAAGCCCAGAGGAAGGCCTTGCAACACCCTTTGGGTACTGTCCCCCAGGACCCCCCTTCCCGACAAGAGAAAGTGATTCTATGGGGTCTGTTCTTCCTGCATCCTCTTTAAACGTCTCCATGTCCCTCCCCAAAGTCCTAAGGAGACCTCTGAAGCCACTCTTTCTCTCATTTTAGCTGTAAAGTGCTGAGCAGGCCAGAGGGGGATAAAGGAAGTCAGAGCCCAAGAAAGTGTCAGTACCCCAGGTCCTGTCCAGCCTAGAGTCTGACAGCTAAGACCACAGGCACAGTTTGGGATGGGGGCCTCCTCCACAGGCTCTCAGGGCAGAGTGTGGACTGAGCATCCATGGAACAGCTTTCAGGTTATGTCCCAATTCTCCTGTGAGCTCACTGTATTTCCCACCAGGGCCACATCTAGGAAGAGTGAAGTTCATAAGCCGACTTCCCGTTGCCTAAAAGGTGCACGTCTTTCTCTCCCAAAGGAGCCACTTTACCAACTTCGATTTGATGACGCTCCATAGAGAAGAAGTAAATGATTAGGACTGGGATCTATGCTGTACTAAACCCTTCGGTAAGTGTTCACTTTTGCCAAACTGTTTCATATCATACCTATTATTTAAGAAGCATTACCCCATTTTACGGGTGAGGAGCTGGCTTTGCATCATACCTGGGTTAAAGCCTTAGCCTGTTCTCCATACTCATCTCCCTGCCAAGTCTGTAACACCATTATATGCTGCCTTATAGCAACCTCTGTCTTTCCAAATTAAAAAAAGTTCTCTTAGTTTGATCCCTCATGTTGGTTTCTGTGTTCAAGACAGCGAGTGCATCGAAACATGTTGGCTGGAAGCCAATAAATCTTTCATCAAGTATTCATTGAGACAAGCCAGAAGAGATCCCATCTGCAAGGACACGGCTACCTGCTTCAGAACAAGAAAACAAGCAGAAAAACATGTCCACTTGCCACGTCTTCCTTGTAGCCAGGCCCCGGAGGTATGGGTTTGTCATTTCAAGATGCGGAGCCAACATCACAAAATAACTCTAAGGCCCTGGAGAACTTCAAGGGGCCCCTACCACAGCACCATCCCGTACCAATGAGTCCCAAAGCAGCCTTCTTCAGTTGTGGCAAATGTGTCAGTGGGAGGCGGGCACTGTTAGATCACCGAACCAACTGTACCTGGCTTTGTCTCTTGATGTCTCAGCTTGAACCCAGAGGAAGACAGTCAATATGGGAAGCAAAACATGGACGTGTTCTGGTGATAAGCTAATTAGCTCACATGCTGAGGCAGCTCACACTTCATGTAGCAGAAGCGATTGAAGATCATGATTCATCCTCCCCTTGGCTTTCAGCCCTCATCTACACTTCCAGGAAGGAAGCTACACAGGAAGGAAGGGAAGAAGGAGGGAAGCAAGAATGAGTCCCACGGTGGGAAGGTCCCTGACCTGAGACAGGGGAGGGTGGAACCTGAAAGCTGGCTGCAGACAAGGGCAAGGAAAGCTGGGTGCTTCGGAGCCAAAGTGCTCATTACGCGAAATTTCTTAATGACCGTAAGTCCTAAGGGAGGCATATGAGCAATGCCTGGTGCCAAACATGCTTGCCCAGGGCCTCCTGTCCAGATGGAAAATGTGTAGAGAGTTCGAGAAGAGAGTAGAAGAAATGGCGTGTTTGCTGAAGATGACTGATGGCCCTGGGACAGCAAATCTGGCTCCTGTGGGATCAGGCTTTCCTGGAATGAGACACAAAGATTAGTGACTTTCAGGTGAGAAAGAAGCTTGGTTCCTGGGTTTGGGAACAAAACTTCTTTGTGGTTCCTCGAGGGTTTCATTTGTGTTCACCTCCAGACCTTTGCTCATGACCTTTCTTCTTTCCACATGTCTGTATCCTAGTGGGCCAGAGCTCAGGGCTTCACGAAGACCCCTTCATACCATCGTCCCTGATGGTCTAACCTGGGCTGTCCCTCCCCCAACCTGCTGACCTGCTGTAGCCAGAAATGATGTTGGTTTGAGATTTTCCAATAGGGATATGTTTTCGGGATGAATGTTTGTCTTCTTGGGATCTCAATGTTACTCAAAGACTTTGAGGGAATAATGTAATTAGACGTAATATATTAAGACATTTTATGGAGTAAAATATAAAATTGACAAGAATGTGTAAATTAAAGCAGAGACCTAAAGAGAATTTCATGAGGGTGGAGGATCACTCTGGGCCATACCCAGCTAGATACCTGCTGGCTCAAATCTCCACTGGGGGACTTAGGTAAAAGAGCTGGAGAAATAGGCAGTAAGATGTCAGGGGACATTGGAAGGCTCCCTTCTCTTCACAGTGGCCAGACAATTTATTTAGAGTAAATGGCCATAGTTTCACCAATCTGCAATTAAAAAAAAAAAAGCAATAGCAAGCTAGAATAAAAAAGACAAGAAATAACAAATGTTGGCAAGGATATGGAGAGAAAGGAACCCTCATGCACTGTTGGTGGGAATGCAAACTGGTGCAGCCACTGTGGAAAACCATATGAGGCTTCTCAAAAAAAGTAAAAAATAGAAGTAGCATATGACCCAGTAATTCCACTATTGGGTGTTTACTCAAAGAAAACAAAACACTCATTCAAAATGATATATGCACTCCTATGTTCCTTGCAGCATTATTTACAATAGCCAAGGTAGGGAAGCAACCCAAGTGTCCATTGATAGACGAATGGATAAAGAAGATATCACACACACACACACACATACACACACAAACACACACACAAACACACACACTGGATTATTACTCAGGCATAAGAAAAATGAGATCTGGCCATTTGAGTCAACACGGATAGATATAGAAGGTATTGTGCTAAGTCAAATAAGTTAATACTGTATATGGTGATACTGAAATGCTACATGATTTCACTTATAATGGAATCTAAACAAAATAAATGAGCAAACAAAAAAGCAGAAACTAAAAAAAAATTAAAAAAAAAAGCAGAAACTGACCCATAAATATAGAGAACAAACATGGTTGTCAGAGAGGATAGGGTTAGGGAGATGGGGAAAATGGGTGAAGGAGAGTAAGAGATACAGGCTTCTACTTATGGAGTGAGTAAGTCACGGAGTCGAAACATAGGGAATATAGTCGATGGTATTGTAATAGTGCTGTATGGTGACGGATGCGAGCCATGCTTCTGGTGAGCAAGCAGAAAGTATAGAGTTGTCAAATCACCATGTCCTACATCTGAAACTAATGTAACCTTGCGTGTCAACTAAACTTCAATAAAAAAAAAATAGTGCATGCTAGGTATCATGTGCTTCCTGCATGTCGGGCACTGGACTGGTTGCGTTACACATGTCATTTCAATCAATCCTCGCTGCAACCACTGAGGCAAATACCACTCTCATTTCAGAGCTGATGAAATCAAGCCACTATGAGGTAAAGTAACTCGCCCCAAATCAAAAAGCTGGTAGATCCAGGGGCTCCTGGGTGGCTCAATTAACCGCCTGCCTTCGATTCAGGTCATGATCCTGGGGTCCTGGAATCAAGTCCTACATCGGGCTCTGCTCAGCAAGGAGTCTGCGTCTCCCTCTGCCTTGGCTCCTACCCCCACTGCTAGTTCTCTCTCTTCCTGTGTCTTTCAAGTAAATAGATAACATCTTTGGGGAAAAAAAGCTGGTAAGATCCAGAGTACACCCCACCACTGTGGGCATATTAAGGAGGAGCCATGCAGCACGTGTCTCTACCACTCATCACAGGCCCTCCCCAACATTGTATGACTCTTGTGTTGGCCCCAGATGCAGGCCTGCACCGCTGCAGGGACAGAGTGTCCAGCCCCAGTGTGTCCTGCCTGGCCCTCCCCATCCTGCGGCTCCCGGGCCAGCGGTGTGGGGCCCCCACCCCCAGCACCATGATCTGGAAGGTCTCCCACTGGACCACAGCTTGACTTTTCTAACCAGAGTCATATGAAACCTGGCTTGGTCCCTCCCTTTACAAGCTTGGGAATGACTGAGTCAGATCGAAGTGTCCCTGAAGTAAGAGATAAGGAGCAACTTGGAGGCAGCCAGGGAAGGGCTGGTTGTGAATCCGCGCCGCACGGGGAGAACTGGGGGTGAGAAATGAAGGCTGGAGCCCCTCTGCAGGAACAGCTCATCTCCAAGAACTTTTCCATCCAGTAACTTCCCGCTTGATATTTTTCATTGTGGTCACAGTGAGGAACTCTGGTTATTTTTACTAACACACCCCACAGCCACTGCATTCGTTTAGTCCTACAGCACTTAATGATGTGTCTGACCCAGGAAAATGTGCGACTCCTGGGGGTGTGAGGGGTGGTCTATATTTTCTTCCCTCTCCCGGCTTTCCTTTTCCCTGGCACTGGCCTGCAAGGAGTGGGTTCTGCACACTTTTCCACCGTCTGTTCAGATCTGCCCCATATCCCGAAGGGCCCTTCTAACTTTACGTTGCACAAATCCATGGCCCGGGGACTTGCCAAATCTGTCAAGTCCCGATGTTTTCCTTGGCAGGGACGCCACCACTCCACTGAAATGGGTGGGGTGAGCCATCGGGGCCTGGTGCCGCCCCTCCGGGCGCCGGGTGCAGCCGCTGGGGCTTTCCCGACGCCCTTCCCAGGCTCCTGGGGCTCTGGCACGCCCGGCACGGCGCCTCTTCCAAGCCTGCTGGCCTCTTGGAGCAGCGCTGACTTGGGTGCCACCCAGGCCTCGGGAACATCATTAAGTCGGAAGCTTTATCTTCATCACCTCTGCCTGCCTCACCCCCAAGGGATGGGCGCCCCTTGCCTTCACTGCTCTCTTCCTGCTGCTGACCCTCTAGTACCCCCAATCTTTCGGGCCAGGGGGGAAAGTTCATCCTTCCATTCAACCAAGAGTTGTGGCATGAGTATCTACACAACGCTGTCCCCTGTCCTGGGTTAACAGTGGACCGAGCAGTGAACAAAACAGCCGGACAGCCCAGCCCGCAGAGTGCTTACATTTTAACTTAGCTCATAAACTTTTAAAAGGAGGTTGATAGGAAGTTAATACGCTGGGTCAGAGTGCCAGCTTCTTAAAACAGAAGTCTGGAGAAGTATGGTTTAACCCCAAAACCCAAAGTGCCGAAGTGGAATTCCTGATACGCGTGGGGATGCTCGTTGGGAGCCAGAGACCTCTTTGGTCCTCTGGAACAGGGTTGGCAGGCTATGGCCATAGGTGGCCCACCACCTATTCTGTATGGCCCACAAGATAAGAATAATGTTTACATTTTGGGTTTTTTTTTAAGATTTTATTTATTTATTCATGAGAGACACACAGAGAGAGGCAGAGACACAGGCAGAGGGAGAAGCAGGCTCCCTGCAGGGAGTCCGATGTGGGACTTGATCCCAGGACCCCGGAATCACACCCTGAGCCAGAGGCAGATGCTCGACCCTTGAGCCACCCAGGTGCCCTAATGTTTACATTTTGAAATGGTTGAAAAAAATCAATAGAGTAATATTTTGTGAGACGGGAACATTATATGACATTCACATTTTGGTCCAAAAGCTTGGCTGGAACACAGCCAGACCCGTGCACGTACACGTTGTCTCTGGCTGTGCAGGTGCCACCACAGCCGACTTCGGCAGTTGTGACACAGATCGCACGTGGCCCCTAAAGCCCTAAAACATTTGCTCTCCGGCCCTTTATGGGAAGTTTGCTGACCGCTGCTGCCCAATCACAGAGTGGTGACCCATTTATTGTCCATGTGCATAGGGCTGGCCGGGTTAGGGGAGCAGGAATGTCCCCTCTCCGTCTGCCCGTGGGAGAGAACCATAAGGTGGAGTTCACATTGGTGGCTGAGAGCCTGTCCCCGACATCTGTTCTCTCTTCAGTGCACACAGGCCCTCCTGGGAAGGGTCTGACCCACGCAAGATTCCTTCCCGGCGGAATCGTCGGTGTCGTCCACTGAGGTCAGGAGCAAACCTTCACCTTGGGGGGTTCCGGGTTCCTTGGCAGGAGGACCCATCCGTGCTCTCAACTCTACAAGTTTACATGATAGCATCATGCCTGTGGGAAGGACCCGGCACTCGCAGCAGAGATGGGTTCAAATCCCCACCTCACCGCTTCATTAGTTGTATGGGTCGGGCAAATCATGTAACCTGCGGAAAGAGCCTCAGTTTCCTCATCTGTGAAATGGGCCATGTTGCCCACTTCAAAAGACTGTTAGGACAAATGCGATCACACACGTGGAAGTGCTTTCCAAACTAGACAGCAGCGTGCAAACACATCCCCTCTTTTTTCAAGAGTAGGGGAGCGATATTAGCTGAATTATCATCCTTCATTCTGGTTTGTCTGTGGAGACCCAGCCAGAGAGTCGAAGTGAGAAAGATCTAGAACCGTATTCTCCTGGACCTCAGTCAAGGTCTCGGACTGTCCTGAGGCCCCAACTCCCACCCCTCGCCCCAGATTCCATCTACCCTCTGCCACATGGGGGACATAGGCCTCTCACAACTAAATAAGAAGCATAGTGACACCCCTGTGTTTCTTTGGCGGGATCGTGTCTCGTAGTTTAGAGGGTGCCACATCTGCCCTCCATCAAACTCCCCAAACCCCATACAACTTAGGATGGAAACGCCAACCACAGCCCCCTTGGTCTATCTGCTTCCCTGTTTCTTCCTCGAATCAATAGGCCTCTTAAGTGCAGTGAGATTTTTTCCCCACTATGTACCCATGATTATTCTACATTCAGCAACTAACTTTTTCAGGTAGTTTGGGGTTGGGGACAGGGTGAAGTGTACAGAAAGGAATGGTTTTTTAAAATTAAAACCTTCCTCCCTCACTGGACTCTAAGCCTGTGAGGGCAGAGATGATTTCTGTTCTCAGCTGTGTCATTGTCACCTCCATGGCGCCTGACACATGATGTTACAGGGGCCCCGTAAACATTCTTTGAATGACTGAATCAGCGACTAATGGTATCTTAGGATTTAATGACAAAGTGTCTCCAGGCCATCCTACTGATAATTTTCTTGAGTTTATACATATCCCTCCTATGTGAAACACGGCATCCCATACACAGTAGGTGCCTAAAACATGTCAGTGGATGGTGACAACAGGGAATATGAAGTTTGAAGAGTCAGTCTCCCAAATCTCAAAGCCAGATGAACAGAACAAGACACGTGAATTAGGTCTCGGTTTAATAGTATCTCTAAGAAACAAACAAAAGCTCTTCCTTTGCAAGAGGACTAGTATCTTGTACTTCACATTTCGTTCAAGGGTAAAGATAACTTGGAACTTTGACACGTGACCTGGGAAGTCGGGGGTGGCCGTTTCACTGGTTGCATCTCCTGAGAAAATTCTCAAGCTAGGAAAAAATACTTTGACAGTGACACACAAAGGCTGGTACTTATAACTACTGTCCTCATTGTTTAGGGGAAAGAAGCTTTAATTATGGGCCACAGAACAGATGTCAAATCCCTGGCCTTCCTCTGCTATTTGCTGTTCGTTATGAGTCACTCTGGAGCCTGTCCGTCCCGGCACCAATTTCCATGGGAGGCATCAATGTGTGACCAGAAGTGTGTGCTGATGGATGGGCTCACGTGAGGATAGCTGGAAGGCTGGGCCTCAGGCTTCCGTTGGCTCTGGCCTTCTTTGCTTCTTGGGTCACTTTGTTCCCCTTCCCCACACCCACCCTCTACCCCCCTTGTTCTACTCCCCCACCCGCCCCTCCCCCCAGCTGGATTTTCAGAATAAATGTAACTCTCATTTCAGTTCCTGCAGCTCGTCAAAGACACAAGTGAGGGTGACAGAAACACCTCTGCTCAGGATGGCTGTGTTGTCCACACCACCCAAGGTGGCAGGAGTTCTAAGAAGGCAGAGGGCCACCTCCTGGACAGCAGTGGGAAGAGATGAGTGGCTTTCTTGGTCTTTTCACTTGGTGCCCCAGGCGAGAACCCTGTAGCCACTCTGACTTGCACACTCTCTTCAAAGCTTTCTGGAATCTTCCCAGGTTTTCTGGCTGGCTCAGCCATTTCCACCAGTGGACCTGATCTCTCTTCTCCCTTACTGATCTGAACTAAACTCTGCCAGTTTCCCTTCCTCTTTATTTTAAGCTGTAATAATGCTGGGATTTTGCATAAGGAACTTTGCTAGAAATCTAAGAAAAAATCCCAACACTCAGAATGAGGTTTCTTAAGCCTGGTAGACTTCATTAGCCAAGATCCCTGGTCTTCTCCTCTTCTTACTTAACCCCGTTCCTGGACCAGCCACGCAGAGACCCAACCTGATAGGCATGTGTGAAGAAGCTTAAGGAGGTCTAGTCGGCTTATCCCATTTTACACTCCAATCAGTTGTGTAGAAGATTCCATTGCTCAAGATGCTGGGCCGCCTTTGATACCAGCAGTCTTGTTAATTCCAGTCTTTTTGGTGGATCTGTATTAGTATCAAGTTGTGGTTTTTAGTGTGTATTTCCCTGAAAAATGAGGTTGAGCACCCTTCCTTATATTTCTTGGCCATTTGACTATCCTCTTTTGTGAAGTGCACTTCAAGTCTTTTGCACATTTTTAGCTGGAGATAAGCCCTTTGTCAATATATCTATTGCAAAAATCTGCTGGTCTGTGACTTGCACTCTCTTCATGCTCATATGGCCCAGTGAAATCTTCTTGTAATATAAAACCTCAGGGTTAGGAGGACTGAATCTACAGCGTGGCCAGCTGCTTTTACTTGATTGCATTTCCAAATCGCTTTTCAGAAAGTCAATAATATTTATAATTCAGCACCACAGAAGGTGCCCTTGTGCCCCTTCTCAATCAATAGCCCCTTCGAAAAGTAAATTCTATCCTGACCTCTACCACCATAGATTTGTTTTGCCTGTTCTTGTCCTTCACATAAATGGAATCATGCAGTGTGTACTCTTTCGTACTCTGGCTTCTTTTGCTCTACATTATGTCAGCGAGATTCGTCCACTTCGTGTGTAGCAATAGTTGGTTCTTTTTCATTGCTATATGATACTCCACCATACACTACAGTCTGAATTGTTTCCAGGTTGGTGCTATGATGAATAAAGTTGATAAATATGTATATATAACATTTATATTTTTTTACATGTAAAATATATAAAGCAATATATTTTTAAAGATTTTTTTTTATTTTTAAGTAATCTCTAGACCCAACAGAAGGCTTAAACTCACAACCCTGAGATCAGGAATCACAGGCTCCACCAGCTGAGCCAGCCAAGTGCCCCAGAACATTTTTTTAAAGTAATCTCTATACCAAATGTGGGGCTTCAACTCACAATCCCAAGATCAAGAATCACATGCTCTACCTACTGAGCCATACCTTAATGCTGTATTCTCGGTCTTTTGATGGACAAATGCAATCTGGGGCCTATACCTAGGAATTGAGCTGCTGGGTCTTTAGGGTATGAATTACTGCTTTGTTTTAGGAGATCCTGCAAATTTTCCCAACAGGCTGTACCAGTATCCATTCCTACCCACAGTACATGAGAATTTCCGTAGGCGAGAATATCATCTCCAACACTTGATATTGTCAATAGATATTTTGGGGTTTTTTTATTTTGGCCCCTCTGCCATGTGTGTCTCTTAGTTAAGCTTCAATTTGCATTTTCTTGGTGACTAATAGCTTTGAGCATCTTTTCATATGCTTTACTGGCCACTTGGATATCTTCTTTTGCTGAGTATATGCTTTTTTAAAAATATATTTGCAAACTTTGGTTTAGTTGGTATTTTTCTTATTGATTTGTAAAAATTCTTTATGTATTCTAGGTATAAATCCTTCATCGGATATATGTTGTATTTTTCTCACAGTCTGTGGTTTGCCTTTTCATTCTCTTGATGATGTTTTCTGGTGAACGGGAGTTCTAAAATTGAATGAAGTTCAAGTTATCACTTGTTCCTTTGGCTGCAGTAAGATAGTCTGCTTTGGGTCCTCTCTCTGCTTGCAGTTTTTAAGCTGTAGGCTGTTCGGTCCTGACCTGTGGGTCTTTCCCCTAACCTTCCTGCAGATCCCTTCAGCTCTGCTGGCTTGCTGTAGATTCCATGTGGTGGAAGCTGTAGTCTCACTCCTCCCTGGATAAGCAGAATTGTCCTATTTTTTTCTGATTTGTGCTTGACCCTACTTCCTCTGTAGCCACAAGTCTTGAAGGTTGGAACTATCAGACTGCTGGGGTCTCCCTGCCCACCAGCAGCAGCCAGTACTCCTTCCCTTGGTCCCTGTGCATTTCATATTCCAGTCAGCCCCACCCTGGGCTCCTTCAGTGCAGAGGTGCACTCATCCTTATCACTCATCCTTATCAAGTCTTTCCTGGCTTTGGTTACACTTCTCCCGAAATGCTTTGGCAGGTAATCTCTGACACTTCCTTTGGTGTCCTCTAGGCAAGGGAACAAGTTTCCAGATCTCCACTCTCTTGGATTATGGTATAAAATTAGTTTTTACTTTAAGACCAAGACCTAATATCACAGGCTCAACGTTTAAACTCCAAATGTGGGCCCAACATCATCCAATCAAAACGGATCCAAATGACCATTATATTACATATTGCTAAAGTACTACTACACTGCCCCTCCCCCCCCCTTCTAAAGGTTTCTTCACTTGAAAGTGAAGGGAGGGGTACCTTGGTGGCTCAGTCGGTTAAGCATCTGCCTTTGGTTCAGATCATATTCTAGAGTCCTGGGATCGGACTCCACACTGGGTTCCCTGCTCAGTGGGGAGTCTGCTTCTCCTTCTTCTGCTCCTCCCCCGCCCCCCTCATTCTCTCTCTCTCTCTCTTTCGCTCACTCTCTCTTGCTCAAATAAATAAAATCTTTTAAAAAAGTGATCTGGAAATGCAATCAAGTCAAAGGAGAATTCCATAAACTTGGACGTAAAAAAAAATGGTATCTTCATTTCTACAAACCTCTATTTGAAAATTAGCATGTCCTTACGTTATGAAGTTAGACAGCAAACTGCAACATCAGCAGTGCCTGTGCCTTTGTCACCAACAGAAATCACAGCTACCTTCATATCACATAGCTGCAGATGATAGCTTATCATTCACACTTACCACTATTTCAATATTGCAGATGTTAGTAGACCCACCACTAGATCTTGCATTTAATGGGTTAAATATAATACTGTGTCACAAACTATTTTCTTAAAAACATTCTGATAAACTTATTTCAATATAGTTTATGCATTTTAAAACACTCTGACCAACAGTCAGAAAGGTCCCAGGGACACAAAAAACTGAGAAACTCCCGTTGGCAAGAGTTTCTTTTAACCCATGGCAACTTCAAGTCACAAAGTGACCTACACAGATGAGTCAGCAGCTATGCTTCTAGGTTGGGTGGTGCTGAAAGTCTGCTCCATCTTTGGGGGTGGGGGAGGGGGGATCTCAAGGGGCCCAGGCATGTGGCTCCAGTTTTCTCTAGATTCTGGCATTCCGGGGATTCTGAAAGAACAGGCCATCTCTTCCGCAGGTCAGAGGAAATGGGTAGCT
This sequence comes from Nyctereutes procyonoides, assembly GCF_905146905.1. Taxonomy (NCBI): domain Eukaryota; kingdom Metazoa; phylum Chordata; class Mammalia; order Carnivora; family Canidae; genus Nyctereutes; species Nyctereutes procyonoides. The sequence goes on along the minus strand of NW_026575049.1, from coordinate 48,471,047 downwards.
ATCCAGCTAAATAGATTTCATGCTTGACTTCAGGGGAATAGCCCAAATGATGATCTGTTTGGGAGAGTAAATTAAAGAGGTAAACGGGCATGCTGGTTTTATTTGGTTTAACTTTTGCTGGTTTAGTTCCTCCCCTAAGCATTTCAAAGGAAGAATGTAGGTTGTCAGACCTCTTTTCCCAGCATCATTATCTCCCCCCCACTGCCCAATTCAAATTTTGGCCAGATCTTGCTTCTCAGGGGGCACTGACCTTGGATTAGCCTGTAGGAAAGGCTTACCAGGATCTCTTCTCTCTCCAGGCCAATCGAAACATGACTATCTCTTTTCTCACAACTCCCAATACTGTCTTGATGTCACTCCCTCCTCCCACCCGCATTTCTCCTAATCCGTATCCTTCCTTGCAGTTTTTGGACCAGAATGTTCACGAAGAAGAGTTGTCTCCCTTCCTAGAAGCAATGCTTTTATGTCCTCATTTGATATTGAATAAAACAGAAAATGGAAGAGGTTTGATCACATTATGTATGAATCCAATTCCTTGGCTCACGCCATGAAGGACCAGTGAGAGTCCCAGGTCCTAAAAATTGGGGACATATGCTTCGTGTTGCTATCTAAATATCCTTACATCAGTATTTCTTTTGCCCCCCCCTCCTTATCCCCCACCACCACCTACCCCATGCATCCTAATCTTTCATTTCATCACACAAACCCCTGGGACAGTGAGTTGATGCAGTTGTAAGTCAGGTGAGACACTTCCACTGACACCTTTGTCTTGTGTCAGGAATGGTGTTGGTATGGCTACAACCACTACCGCCCCTTCCTCCTCCCTTCTCTCCGTTACACCCCTTATTCTGACTGTTTGAATGTGCTATTTTCAAAGAAAAGAGACTGCAGCCGATTCTGTGTATGACATTCTTCCAAAGTGCTGTAAGCTCTCTGCAAAAAGCTAAGCGGTCATTTGTTGTTATTGGGACCACAAGCCAAATTGTTGAAGTTGATAGAGTTTTATTAGCTATGTTTTCGCCACAGTTTGCCTTACTATGGAGAGAAATGGGAGAACTGTGCCTTCGCACTGGCTTTGTTCTATAGAACTCTTCGGTGTGTGACACCAATGAATGGTTTTGAGCTGTTTCCAGCCCGTAGTGATGGGTGTCAGTTTCCTGGACACCAAGGGGAAATCTGGGAGTCTGAGCAGCATTGTAATGATTTGAAGGCAAGCTGTCCTGGAACAGTCGATGGGCTCTGTGAGTCACGACTGGAATCCAGTGATTCCAGTTCTGACCCTTCCCCTGACTAACGTGTGGCCTTGGACAGGTCCTTTAAAATATGTTTGGTCCTCAGTCTTCTCCTCCATAAAGGGAGAGAGGAGGCCTGGATGAGCTCTGAATCCCTTCCAGTTTGCCCTGTCGTTTTATTATTCCAATAAATGAATCACCAAAAAGTCATGAAAACATCCCAATTATAGCAATTAAGAAAAATAGCTGCAATTCTGTTTTATATGGTGTTAAAGATTTCCCTTTGCCTCTCAAGCCTTTTAAAGACCCAGTATGTGTACCCCTGAAACTCTATGATATCCCTGTAAACTATTTTTTTTAATTGATTGTGGGCCAGTATGAAATCCTGTGTCTTATTAACCAAGTCTCAGATTCTGAGTTGTGAGAAGGTCTATTTAAAATGGTATGTTTTTCTTGCAGCAATTGTTAAGTGGTCAGATTTTATGATGTTTTAACATTCATTGCCATTCATTATCTAAACACTCCTCTATAATCCGGTGAGTGTGTGAGGCTAATAAGTAGAATGGAATTCATTCTGGGTTTGATTTCATCTGCTGATTCTGGTGGAAGGCCTCTCTTATATCTGTTCCTCCTTTCTCAACAGAGTTAAGGCAGAGCGAAAGTGGAAAACCTCATACTCGGCTCAAGATTTTAAATCTCTGTGACTTGAGGGGGGTAGGAAAAAATGGGGCTCTACGTCTTCATCCCCAAGCTTCACAACTGTAGAGTGTGGTGATATTTCACATGAAGAGAAATCTATGATCACTAGATTTTTTGAGTTATTAAAATAGTCACTCTTCTGCTTTCGTTTCAAACATAGAATCTTCCCACCTATATAACACTTGTAAATCCTGATCAGGTTTCAAGGCCATATGACAATTGTTTGACTTGATAATGCTCCGGGAAGGAATAATGAGGGGACAGGGCACAATGACATTTCACGGACTGACTGAAATGCAAAAGGCAGCCCTCCTCAGGCAAAAGGCAGCCCTGCTCACGCTGCTGCTGGATGCTGCACTTTGCCTATTTACAATTATGAGATGCTACAGGCGGATTCTTGGAAGGCTGTGTCCTTGAAGCCAAGTCACCCATTGAACACGGCTCTCTCTCTCTCTCTCTCTCTCCTATCTTCCCATTTCTGGCTCCACTGCCACCAACTCCCTCCTAAGTACACCCTACCACTGGTACTTGAACTGTATTTTCCAAAATATATACTTAGAGTCTCATTCACTGATTGCTCTGCTGCACCCCAAATGGCCCAGCATTTTGTCGATGAAAGAGTGTAAATCATGCCTTACGTGGGATACGGTAGGATGTGATGTTTAGAGAAAGGAAAATATGCTTCCTTATAGAAGCACCAGGCACTAAACCATCTGGCTTGGAGAGAACATGTTCAGTCATTCATCCTGATGTTTTGTCTACGCAGTACCAAACATCTGGGACCTGGGTGACAGACTGAATTTTTCACTTCACATCCAGATGTTTTTGCCTTCTGCTGAAACAATTTAAAGAAGTCAGTTATATTTTTAAGAATTTAAATAGTAAAAGCGTAACAGTTATACTAATTTCATTTAAGTTTTGAGATAGAAAAGATGGAAAGAGGCAAACTTTTGGCTGGTTCTTTATGCAATATGCTAGTGTGTTTTTTAAGCCATATATTTTGCAACTCAACGATAAGAATTTTTAAAAATTATGAAGGAATGTGCCTGTCGCTAAAGATACAATGATTTGGACTGTCGTTCAATAGTAAAAACACTCGGATCCTGCAAATTCAGGTAAGACGTGGACAGTTAAAAGAAATTATTGTCAAAAATGGTTGCTTAAGAGCTTAAGAAATGAAAGCAACATTCTTACTGACTCTGTAAATACATGTAATCTTGCATGAAAATGAGAATGCACGATCAATAGGTTGTCAGGATTCTAACAGGATTTGCACGAAGGCTTTTCTGACCTTTTAAAGATGCGTTTTTGAGAAATGCTTTGAATGATTCAAAATGGAAAATAAGATTCCATCCACTGGAGCCACCTTGAACATCTGTCACAAGAACACGAGCAGAAAGGAATGTTTAAACATTCTGCAACACAACCATTTGGGGGAAAAGATGTTTTGCGTTGTTTGGAAAATTATATTTCTCTTGCTTTCTCCCATTAAATGGAGTTGGGTCTAATGCTTGTTAGAAGACATGTTCCGAGCATATTTCTTGTATTAGAAGACGCAGCATTTAATCTGGTGCTGAACTGCCAACAGGTTCTGTGGCCATTTCTATGCCATGAAGATTCCGATATATTTTTCATTATTTCCACGAAGGCACATAGAGTGTGTACATTACACACAGCAGTATTATTGAACTGAACTGGCCTGGTACAGCACTTTTGCTGACTCAGCACATGGTTTCTCTTTTCCAGATTACTAAAACAACTTTCCTCTGGGGTAAAGGCTTCACAGAAAGCAAAGGGGGACTAGAAATACAGAGGGGCCTTATTTTCACCCTTAATTATACCAAATCCAAAGGCAAATGCAAAATCCGACTCAACTTTCCTAGGTTTATAGCATTAAAAAGCTTCCTCCCCTTGCCTCTCTCTCCCTCTCAGCACCATAAGGAATCTCATAAGGTTGGAAGCAAGCTTGCTGTTCGCCCCTGAATCTGCACCAGGCTTCCTCCCCTTGGGGTTGGGCTCAGATGCAAGGCTGCCCATGCCTTTTCTTAGGCTTCGTGTAAGGTGTTGGAAGCAAGGCAGGTCAATCTCGGTTTTATGGACTTGTATCAGCAAACACTTCTTAAAAGTCGTGCACCAGACATCACAAGGACACTTGTAGGGCCCCGGGTGAACCCGGGGTCACAGCGCAGGTCCACCTTCTCTGCCTGATTTAGCGCTGGGGCCTCCAGGGATTTCGGGTCGTGTGTGTGTGTGTGTGTGTGTGTGTGTGTGTGTGTGTGTGCGCGCGCGCGCGCCGGCGGACCACAATGTGCGCGCTAAAAGGCAAGGGCAGGTTGCTCTACGTGTCAGACCTTCCCTGGAGTTCAGCGCCCTGCCCTGTGAACACTCAGCAGTCCGGTGCAGTGGGAATCGCTGCGCGGCAGGGAAGCTCGTGGAACCGGGTCAGGGGGAATATTGTGAACCTGCGGTCCCCCCAAAGCCTTCCCCTCCCCGCCCCCCCCCTCCCCCGCTCCCGCGCCTTTGGCCTCCCCCAGGACCCGCTCACTAATCAATGCAAATGTCGTAGGAGGCCGGGTCCGCAACTGGCATTCCAGAGATCTCGGACCACCAGCCGAGCTTTAAATAAGTGCAGATGTGACAGGCGGGAGACCCTGGGAGGGCCGCCTCCCGCCCCGCACCTCCCTCCCCGCGCAGGCCGCCCCACACCGCCCCGGCCCCGGCCCCGGCCCCGCGCGCACGGTGCCTGCGGCGGCCTCCAGGAGCGCGCCCGGGGGAACGCGGGGCGCACGCGGTCCCCGCCGGGGCTACGGAGGCCCCGGGCTGCAAGTGGCTGGGGCGGCCCCGACCTCGCCGCGGCCCCGGCCTCCGAGGGCCCGACTGCCGGGCCTGCTCGGGAACTTCTGGGCTGGGGCGGGTCCGGGGGGCCGGGGAGGCTCGGCTGCACCGCAGGGCCCGAGCGCGCAGGCTGCGCTCCGCGCCGACCCGCCGGCGACGCCGGGCGCTGGACCTTCTCCCCGGCTCCCCCCCGCCCCGACCCCAGCCTGGACGCGGGCGCCCGGACCGGAGGGCCAAGTCGGAGACGGCGGGGCCTGCGGGCCGCGGAGAACGCGGTCCTGGGAGCGCCGCCGGGGCGGGGGGGGGGGCGGGGGCGGGAAGGGGGCGAGGTCAAGCCCGGGTCAGGCCCAAGCCCCCCGGGGGGGGGCGGAGCGGGGAGCGGCGGGGCAGCCCCCCCCTCCGCGCTCTGCCTGCGGCAGCCGCGACCCGCCGGCGTTTGGGGGCTTGGGGGAGAGGGGGAAAGGCGAGAGACACAGAAACTCGGAGCCAAGCGCGTTCCGTGCTTGGTCAGCCCCGAGCCCGACTCCCAGTCTACTCGCAACGAGCCGCCGAACTCTCCAACCCCGGGGTGGCTCCCCGAACCCCGTCGGCCCGGGCTGCGCGGCCACCCCGCCTGCGGGCTCGTCCTCCGACCGGGCCCTTCGCGTGGGCGCGGACCTCTCGGGCGGCCCCCGCCCGCCTCCGCGGGGGCGGCCCCGGGACTCGGCCGGGTGGCGGGGGCGCCGCTGCGGACCGCTCGGCCGGGACCCCCACGCCTCCCGCGGCCCCACCGCGCCAGCCCCGCGCGCCGCCGCCGCCGCGAGAGCGGATCCCCGGGAAGCCCCCACCCGGGCTGCCCCGCCGCCCCCCGGCTGCCCGGGGCCTTCCCCTCCGCCGCCCACGCCCGGGGGTCCCCAGTCTGGGCGCCTCCGCGCAGCGCCTCGGCCCGGGACACGCCCGGCCGGACCGCGCGCCCCCGCGCCAGCCGCCCTCCCCGCCTCCCTCCCCGCGGCCCGGCCCGCAGAGGCGCAGGCGGCGGGGCCCCGGGAGAGGCGCAGGCACCGGCGCGCAGGAGCCCGCGGGCTGCGGCCGCGCCGAGCGCCACGTGCGCCGACCTCGCCGCCCCCGCCGCGCCCGCCGCCGGCACCTGCGCCCTCGCGCCCGCTTGCCTTTCGGTCCGCGGGGACCAACGCCACGACCTTCACCCAACGTGCCCTCGGAGTCGGGCGCGGGAAGACGAGGGGCTGCTGCGGTCCGGCGGGCGCGGGGGCGCGGGGCGCGGGGCGCGGGGGCGCGCCCTGGCCCAGAGGAGCCGCCTGGCGCTCCCGCGTGGCGCGCGGACTCCGGAGCCGCCCGACAGGCGACAGCCCTGCGGCCGCGGAGAGCGCGGCTCTTCCCCGAGGACGGGGGTGATTGAGCGCTTCGAATTCTACCGGAAAACTACCCAGACCCTTAATTATTTCCTGTGGACCTGTCCCGGCTGAGATGCCGATCGTGAGCAAAAGCAAAAACTCGAATCTAGCGATGCGAGTCGTGTCCAAAGAGGCCGACAGGCGTCCGAGACACTCGGCGATTACACCGCTGGGCGCGGGGACCCCTATATCCCGCTCTGTGGCGGCGTTCTACTGGGGGCAAAATGTAGCCGAACGACTTCCCCTAGAGCTACCAGTCCCAGAGAATGTGGTTGCTTTCCTGATGTAAAAGGTCTTGCTGGTGCATCATCTAAAACAGTTATTCGCAAGGTTTCTTTCCAGTTGTGTGACATGAACAGCAGAACAAAACCAGGCTAAAGAACTGTTAGGTCCCTTTATGTAAGTGCCCGATGCCATCATTCAAAAATAGTTGTTAGTTTGTATAGCAAATCCTAGTCACAGGGCCAAGCTTAGCTGCCCTCTCATGAATAATATCATTAACTTTCCTCGGATCCCAACGAAGACAAACTGCGATGTCAGTATTTTGTTCTTCAGAGAGAATGAATTGTCCTTTTCAGCCGGCCGAGGTGCTCAGGAATGAGATGTGCGAGGCATTCATTCATATGAGGATATTTTGGAAGATGGTGCAGGTGTGGGCTGACTTAAATTACTTGCTTTTGTGTGTGTTTTTTTTTTTTTTAAAAAGGTCAAATGTAGGGTCTGGTTTTAGGGAAGGCGGAGAATAAGATTTCCTGCCATGAGTTAAAATGCCCCTGTGCCCAGTCTCAGATGGAGAAGATAACACAAACCTGATAAGGCATTTAGCTGATGCATCCTGAAAAATGATGTGCCTATCAGCATGCATGTCATCAATCAAAAATTATTTAGTATTTGCATTCAATTAGCCAAATGGCCCCACCATTTTGAGAATTTTCACAAATAAGCAATTAGCAAAATGATCAGTGAGCTCTTCCACACGCGTTTAATGGTAAATTATTGAGCGGTACTTTAAGTTGTCGGAATATTTAGTGGTTTGGGAACTTGTGGTGTGGTTAAAAATGGGGTACAAGACTTTCACAGCTAAATTTTCTGAACTGGTAGAAAATACTAACAGGATTACTTAGGTTTCTTTCTTTGTAAAAAATCTATTTGGAACAAAGACTAAATTTAGGAAACAAATCAGAACGGCCCTAATATCTGAATATATAAATGAGCTGAGTATATGGTTCTTTAAGTGATTTTGTATATGAAATAGCTTAGTGGCCTTTGAGAAAAATCTCTTGCTTAATTAAACACACAACACGAGGAATATTAAGATACGTTTTTGTCTTATGTAACTAGGATTCCTTACATACCAACATAAGAAACTAACAGCTATGTTGGCTACCTTCCTCAAGTATCTGTAATTTAAATTCCCTGAATCTAACTGACCTCAGTAAGTTGAATCATAGAACATAAAAAGCTATTTCATAAGAACTCTTTACATATAATTATGCAAATCATAGTAGTTTTTAAGTCACTATTAACTAGACACATAAATTTTCTGGGTTGAAGGAGAGACGGTAAATGTATCATATAATTTTCTAGCCATCTTTTAATATAAGATAAATTATGGCATATAAACATCCATGGGATCTATTTTATTATAAGAAAATAATTTTCTTTGCTGTCAGAGATGCCCGTGAGGGCACATTTTTAAGATATATTTGAGAGCTGTTAAATTTGATGATTAAACACATAGTTTCAAGCCATTTCTCAGCAAAGTTCTCAGACTACTCAGAGTATTTTACTTCTGAGTAATGCATTTAAAATGCAAAATGCATGGCATTTATATTGAATTTTCATAACTGAGAATGGACCTAAAACCAGGAAATATGTGCAAATAAAAACTAAAGACCTAGGTCCAGATGAAAAAGGAAATTCAAAATTACACTTCGCAGAAAAATGATCTATTTTACCAACAATTCTTGCAATATTTTCTCTCTCCAGGTCTGCCCTTCACAGACAAATGACAAAACTGTTCATGGATCTGCTCACCAACCTCACACAATTGCAGCTGTGTATGTGTGTGCGTGTGCGTGTGTGTGTGTTTCAATCTCCATTTGCCTTTGCAGGGCACAGAAATAAAGGAAAGATGAAAACCTTGAGCTACTCTGACACACATAAGGACTTATAGTTTATTAATCAGAGAATTTAGCTTATCCCCTCTGCTATTCATCTGAAATTAATTAAGTGTGTAGAATTACAAGGTGGGTGTATCCGAGACAGCAGGCCCTGCTCGGACTAATCAAAAGGGCACATGTTGAATGAGTACAATTTAGTTAAGGTTAATCCAGTGAAGATGATACCTCCCTGGTCTTAATTACTCTAGGTGATAGATTGTGGAATGGGAGAGTAGGAAGGAAGGGAAATTCAGTCCTACTGAATACCAGGATTTTCTAATTTAATTTAGCTCCCTGTTTTCACAAAGGCAAACAGTTTCCATTCAGAGAGTGGGACCACACTCTCTGGATTCCTGTTTAAGGCGGGCAAAAGAAAAAAAAATAATTGCACGTGCATTTTTAAAGAAAAAATACTGGAAAACAAATATGAAGTTTCCCAAGGTGTTGGTGATAATGTGCCTTTTATTACAGACATGTCAGTTCGGGATTTTATCACAGCTCGGTGGATTCTTTGTGATTTCTGCTGGGGGCTGGTTACTTTTTTGAACTTCTTCTGAGTGCTGAGACTGGGCAACGTGCTGAACTAAACAAGAGATTGTTTCTGTACCTACAAGACTGCATTAATGAAACGACTGCATCTGTATCATTAAAAAACAATACAGTTTAAAATAATTAACAAATACACAACTAACCACCGTGGATGAATTGCACAAACACAACGCAGAGCATTAGAAGCAGATGCCAAGAATACATACTCTCCGATTCCATATTTTTAAAGCTCGAAAACAGACAACCCAAAGCTATATGTTACAAGTCAGAATAGTGATTACCCTTGGGCAAGCACAAAACGAGAAGCATTTCTGATAATGTTGTTTCTCAAGCTGGGTGCCGGTTACACAGGTGGGCCCCCTTCATGAAAATTCATTCAGCTTATGAATTTGTGAACGTGTGATTTGTGCACTTTTCTGTTTATATGTCTCGTTTCAATAAAACATTTACTTTACTAAATGAAAATGAATAAGAGAAATGCGAAGAAGGGAATGGGATTATAGAATGATGAATTCCTAGAAGACAGAGGTGTGAGGGCTGAGTTCTTAATGTGTTCACTTTGCCATTTTTCGATCTGCTCACGCACAAACGCTTAAGATTACGTCTCTGTATCCAGACTTCAGTAAATATTTGAATCTTTCTTGTTTCTGTTGCTTGTGTGAAAGTCGCAGTCTGATTAAGGTGTTTTAGAATCTTATTCTGTGTTGCTATTAAAAGTGCAGCACCCCCCCCTCCACACACAAAAAGCTTATTTTCTCCTCGTGCACGCATTAAAAAATCATCAGATGATTTCCTTGTTTTCAGTTTTGTGATATATTTTTGGCTCAAGAGGGGGTATCTGTTTCTGATTTATTAGCATTTGATCCCCTAGTTTCCTGCCATTGATCAAGCCTAATACTTAGCTCAGCTGATGAGTTTTATATGAAAACTGATATTTCAGGAAGACGGAAGATTGGACCCATTTTTAATATTTTTTTCCCCTTCATCTCTTTCAGAGTTTGATGTACACGGGAGACACGTAGCAAAGTGTGGAACTATATTTCTTTTTCACTATGTCTCCCTGGTATAAAACTTTTTGGAAGCAAAACATGTATTTATTAATAGATGTTTGTCCCGTGTCATCCACATCCTGCCAACCCTATATACATTTACACCCTCTTGCCAAAACAGGCCTTCGCCGCACCGCTAACCGGCTGTCTGCCATTCAATCTCCAGTGAAGTCACGGTGAATAAGGTCAGCTCCTTGGAAACATCTGTATTTGATCAGTTTGCACAAAACGGGGGCCTCCCTAACGCTGGACTTCCCCGAAGTCCCCTATGACAATAGTTGATTCACCACCACTGCCCGAGTCTCCCGCAGGAAACCTTGCCCCCCTCTGAACTATGCATTGGCCAGACTCGATTCTGCTCTGACGACCAAGGGACATTTCTGGTCCCACGCCACGCCTTCCAAGCTGGCAGCACACGGTGGGAGAGTGTCCCTCCTCCAACCGGGAAGGTGTTCTAGTTATTGCTAAAGCCAGAACCACTGGTGATCCTTGACTCATGTCAGTACCGGGGAAGAGTAGCAAATGGAATCTGGTCAGAAAGTTATCGGCATAGTGACGGTTCTTGACCATTCTAGACTCCGACAGGGTCAGTTCTGTGCTCCCAGGGGCACATCAGTGGAGGATTAGCGTGAGCTGCTCTGTGTGTGTATATGTGTATCCGTGTTCTCTTTTCTTTCCTGTCCCTCTCCTTCCCCTCACCCCCGTTTTCTGCATTGCATTGTCAATGTTATTCCAACTAAAAAATCTAAAGGACAACTCTAGAGCCTCTTTTTCTTTAAAGCAAAGAATAAATTTTATGACAGTCTGATAGTCCCAGATGGTATTTTGATAGGCAGGATATACATTTTATTCATGACAATTTAGCAGAAATGTTGATGAAAACTCTGGTTTAGACTTTTACATTAAACATCAACCTGAAGATAATGTGAAAGGGGTTTTAGAGCATTTGGGGCCTCATTAAATTCATTCTACCTGTAGAGCCTCTAGAAAAATGCCCCATCGAGTGTTTACAAATTTTGTTTACCACATTTTTAAAATCTACAAGTCCCACTGTCCTTTGTTTACAAAGAGGGTGGGGCAACAGGCTGAAAAAAACTAATCAATGAGTTACGTTTTCCCGGAAGGGCCTCTGAGCGTAACAGGTACCAAGCAGGAGGCAAGACTCCCGGGACAGTGTCTTCTGGGGCTGTCAGAGCGGTTGAGAGGACAAGACAAAAATACATAAAAATGTAAATAGCAGGGCGCCCGGGTGGCTCAGTGGGTTAAGCGTCTGCCATCAGCTCAGGTCACGATCTCGGGATCCTGAGATCGAGCCCCACATTGGGCTCCCTGTTCAGAGGGGAGCCTGCTTCTCCCTCTGCCTTTTCCTGCCATTCTGCATGCTGTGCTCTCGCTTTTTCTCTTTCTCTCTGCCTCTTGATAAATAAATAAAATCTTTTTTTAAAAATGTAAATAGCAGCAAGAAGTGTCAGGAAGTCAGCAGGTGCAGATCATCCACCTTTCCTCCTGCTAAGGACATGAGCACTGACCTCTGGTCTAAGCCTGAAGCCTCCGTTCGTGGTCCTATCTGTTGCTCCTCCATCACCCTGAGATCAGCGGTGCAAGGAGTGAGGGAGCAGCAGACAGATCCACATTAGGATACCTGCGCTTCTGGAACCTAGGGCAAGTTCCTGAACTGCTCTGTGCCTGTAAATAATAGCACTACCTCGTGCTCGGGCTGGCAGAGCCGAGGGTGCTTGCAAGGTGCTTAAAGCAACCCTGAGCACGGACACCCTGCTCGGCCCCAGCAGCTATGACTGGTATTCATCTTTCTGTCCTTCCCCACCCCTCCCACATCAGCCAGCCGTGTTGGCTTTAGTGTCTAATGATTTCATTCAGATAAAAAAGGAGATTGTTTTGAAATACTTTAGAAAGCTGCTTTTTTCATGCACACCGCTTCCAAGTCTACTGGCTCTCCCAGCACAACCCAATTCATCAGGGATGGAAATTTAGGGTGATTCACATCACTGTCTTTTCCCCTAAGTGCAAAGTTACATACTGTACAAATAAAGGAACAGCTTTTTCCACCACAAAAGGATACATTTAAAGGTCTCGTAATGGGTGTAGAAATCCTTGGCACCCAAGGCCGATGTTCAGTCCCAAATGTCAATATTCTGGAAAACCTGACCTTTCTGCATAGATTTCACTGGCTTTATGCAAGTGACTCAAATGCTTTTCCTCACCTCAGGCTAGTCCCACATGTCGGGCAGTTTTCCTACTCATCTCTGCTTCTGGATCCCTTGATGGTCAAAGGGCCCCATCACCGCCTTACCCGGGAGATCTCCCTTGTCGGCAGGGCCTCCTCCTGGGGCTCTTCCATCCCCACGTCTTCTGGGTCTGCCTCTGCCTCTTGAAGACATTGTGTGTCTCCAGCACCACCTCTGGCCACTTGGCCCTCGGCAGCTCTCCTCTTCAATGAGCCCTAGCTACTCCTCTTTTCTTCCCTCTTGGCCATTCAACCCTTTCTCCCACATTGGTCTCAACTCTCTGCTGTCTTTGGAATAAACCCTTGGCTGTCACCTTTAATGCTGTAAGCATTAGCCCTCCTGAGAGCTCTTCTTTCAAAACCAGACTTTCCCAAGCTTCTGCCTTTGTTTTGCTCCCCAGAGCAAGCTCACTCTACCCTTGACCTTTGCTCTGTCTCCCTCCTGTGGCTGTCCTTGTGCTGATACTTATCTGTCCTTGAGTGAAGGGTTGGGGCAGCAGGAGGTAAAGAGGAAGAGACTGGAGCCTCCACTCTTGGCCTCCTTTGCCTGGTCATGTCTTCCTCCTTCTACTGACCCATAAAGATGGTACTGGAGCCAACCATCACCTCCTCCTTCAGAACCACTTTTGGGAATTCTGCTGAACTCCACCTGCCTACCTGCCAGCACCAGCCAAAGGCACAGTACATTCCCAACTAGTGTATTGACTCTGTCCCTTCTCTGGGTCTGGAAACCACGTTGCTTTTGTGTCACGTCCCCAGGGATGCTTCTTAACAAGAGCTGTCCCTAATTCAGTTCTTTATAGAACTGGGAATGTTGCTGTCATTGAATTAAAAGTCCCATTTGATTCTGCTAAATCCAATTAATTTAAAGTGTAAAGACAATTCAGGGCTGCTCTGACTGGTGCAAGAGAAAGAAGAGAGGGTGCCACCTCTCTACCCCCGTGATGGAAAATGAACACACGTGAGAGAAATGGAGAGCAGGGCAGGATCTGTGTGGTGGCGAGAGGGGCTGGGTGAGTGGCCTGGAGGCAGAAGCTCCCCTGGGAGAAGTCAAGGTTTGTCTGTGCCCAAGGGGCTTTGAGGGATGAAAAGAAGTGTTCCCTTCTTTCAATCACATAAATGATTCATACTTAGTTCAGTATCCAATTTACTAATTTTAAAGCAATTAACATTTTGAAAATACACACTATTGAATAGCTAATAAGTCAAGAAAATCAACTTAACTAATTAGATTCCCCCTAACAAGTAAACATTTTTGCACACTTAAGCAATTAAAATCTTTACAATTCTAATATATCAGATTCCCCTAATTGCTTAGGCACCTTAAAAAATAAATTGGCGATAATCTCATGATACCAAAATCATCAGTTCTCTTTACACTAAAATCTGTTACAAAACAGCTAACACCACACACTCACTTGTAATTCTTCTTTTTGTTTTTATTCCCAATGTTAACCTTTTAGTTCCGTCTTCTTTGCCTTGGGTATGATTTTACTCCACCTCCCTAAAGAGTCGGAGTTACTTTGTAAGCCAGGTTAGGGCTGCAATTACAGGTGGATGATCTCAATTCAGGACAGGGAGCGGTGACTTGGGTTTGCTTTCCAAGGTCAGTGTCTGGCCAGCCAGGCACTTTACTATTTAGAGACTTGATTCATGACATCAGAACTGTACATATGATAGGTTCTGACCAAACAGATGCATTTTTATTGTTTTCATCTTAATCTTTACCCCCAAATGATGCTTGTTCTGAGCATCTTCCCTTATCAATAGTGCAGTCTTATAGAATTCAACTCTGTAGCTGCCTGGCCAGAGCATCTTATCTTCATTTTACAGCAGGCATAAGCCTCTTTTGCAATTGCTGGCTCTAGTTGTGAGGCAGTGAGTCCTGGTCTAGTTCCATTTTAACTCGGATGTTTATTAAATTTGGGTTACCGAAACTATAGAGCCGGACTATTAATGTTCTATGCCCCGTTAACTGTGAGAGCTGGGGCGAGTCACTTTCCTGGACTCCACCTCTGAAGCCCAGTCCGCTATAACCATCTGCGGTGCTTGGATTCTTTTTTTTTTTTTTTTAAGATTTTTTTAAAAAGATTTTATTTATTTATTCATGTCACACACACACACACACACACACACACAGAGGCAGGCAGAGACTCGGGCAGAGGGAGAAGCAGGCTCCAAGCAGGAAGCCTGATGTAGAACTCGATCCCGGGGCTCCAGGATCACGCCCTGGGCCTAAGGCAGGCATTCAGCTGCTGAGCCACTCAGGCGTCCCAATGATGCTTGGATTCTAAATGGCAAAATGTATGTGATGCGCAGCCCGTGCTGTGGACCTTCACGGGAGGGTGTGACCAGCGCAGGCTGGAGTTGGGGAGGTCCTGCAGCAGAGTGGATGGGCTGAGCGGAATCTTGAAGGATGGGAGGATTTGACTGAAAGAGAAGAGAAAGGGCAGCTAGAGAGAGAGAAAGACATGAGCAAAGGCCTGGCCGCAGGAACGAGGTGGTCCCAACAGAAGTGGGATGCAAGATAAAAATATTCAAGAGAAACCATAGTCGTGGCTCTGCCACCAGGAGGGCTATGCACATTTGTTAGTGGTGAACTTTCCAGCAGCTCTGTTATCTGTTACCTAAATGTTTTTCCTACTTGACAATTGTTTACGGGATATCCTTTGAGGATATAAGTTCAAAACCAGACACCTTAGCAAAAGTGTATGTGATCTCTCCATCTGCTCTCTGCGCAGAGGCTGGAGGGGAAGCGTGCCATTTACCAGACCCGAGCTGTATGTGTGCAGGGGCTCTGAGACCCCTCTCTTGCCCAGCCCCTGTCCTCCTGTTTTACTTTTCTATTGTTGTGAAACCAACCCCTGCAAAACACAATGGCTTTAGACAACAAGTTGTTATGTCTCATGACTCTGACTTAGCTGGGTTCAGCCAGACAGCTCCAATCCTTGTGACATTGGCTGGGGTCACTCCCAGGGCTGCATCCGGCTGCTAGGTCAAGGAAGGCTTTGTGCATACCTCTGGGGCCTCGGTCCCTCTCCCTGTGGCCATTCCTCCTGTTGGGCCTTCTTCCAGCACAGTGGTCTCCCGATGGCCAAACTTCTCCCGTGGCTGCTAGCTTCCAAGAGGGAGAAGCAGAGCCTCTGCCTTAAGAAAGCCTACATTTGGGATTTCCACCACCACGTCATCTCCCCAACATGCTATTGTTCTGAACAGGTCCAAGGCCAGCCCGGATGAACTAGACCTCCTGCCATCCAGAGGATGTTCATGCATGTGCAGAAGAGGGCTCGGTGGTGGCTGTGTCCGAGGACAGTCGGCTCTACCTGCCCCCACCGCATGGCGTTCCTGCAGCTGCTGGAGGGCTGAGAACAGCAGCAGTGGGCAAACAGACCTGGGACCAATGCAAGTCCCCAAGCCAGCTGTTAGAATTTTCCATCTGTGAACAACTGCAATAAATGCTGGCGGCTCTGCTCATTTTGACTCTTCATCACACACCTTTGGTTACTGCTGTGTTTCTCAAGCGTGAGTCTTTTTTCCCCCTAATTAGACCAAAAGCTCCCAGGGGCAGGGACCACCTGTTCTTCTCTCAGATGCCTAACTGTACCTTGAGTCAGGCTAGTAACTTCTGAAAGAATTCGAATTTGTGCAAGATTCCAGGCATTCATATTTCTTGAACACTCACTGAAGGTCTAGAGTTAAAGCACTCTGAGCTTCCCTCCTTCCTGAATACCAGTAACGATGGCGACAATCGTACCTACTCTGTATTGAGTCCCCATTCTCTTTGTACCTGTTGCTTTATTCCACTGTGTCCTTGATCACCCCAGCTACTCTATGAAGGGAAGTTGGTATTGTTCCCTTTTTCACCGGAAGAAACAGAGGCTTTAAAGAGATTATGTCATTTTTCCCAGGCCAGAGTGTCTGAGTGACAGAGCCAGGATCCAAGTAGGAGACTATGTGGTGCACAAGTGAGGCCATCACCTCCCTTCCGTTGCCAGTCAGGCACGCAGAATGCCAATTCTCAATGCACCAGTTTGCAGTTATCCCCCGAACATCACGACCTGACCAAAACTGAGATCCTGAACCAGCATGTGTGAGCACGTGTGTGTGCGCGCGTGCGCGCATACCTGTGTAAGAGAAGACAGTTGACACTGGGAAACGTAGCACATCCAATATCGTAAAGCAGTGGTTCTCAGGGGGGCCCACAAGTCAAAACCACTTTCCAAACCACACTAAGGCATCAATTGCCTTTTTCAATCTTATGCTGTCGCACGTGAACACCAGTGTCTTCCACCCGTGATATGACATGTTCTAGCACAACAGACTGGATGCAGAAGCATAGAAAGAATCAAAACGATTTCTAATAAATCAGACATTAAAAAGGTTTTCAAAAAATGGCAAACAAGGCCAGGCTTCCCACTAGGCTTTTTCTTGTTGTTGTTTCTGAATGTGTAGTTACTTTTCATGGAAGTATTATTTACATGAATATGTAATGGGTTTATTATTTTTTAGATGAATTAATAAATGAGTATTTTGAACTTTGCACAGTTTTAATTGCTAATATGGAAATCTGTGATGGGTGTGATTCATATGAAGAGAAGCTGATTGGAGTCTTCAATAATTTTTGAGGGTGAGGAAGGGAGTCCTGGGAACTGCTGGTGGGTGCTACAGTGGGAGGGGGGTTGGAAGCCTCCAGCTCAGCAAGAGAAGCTAAAGCTACAGGTCCTTTGCCTGGATGGTGGTGAGCATTGTCCAAGACCCGATCATGGTGAAATGAGAAGCTCTCAGGGGCTGAGAAGAGAGCCCCTGGGAACCATGAAGAACTTCCTAAAAATGAGAGCCAAGCAGGATTTTCTCTCCCCACCCCTGCAGTCTAAAAGCCCCAGCAGAAGCTCAAAGAGTCCAGCATGATTTCTTCACTGCAGACCACAGCAGTAGGCATTTGCTACAGAGACCAGAATTATCCTTTGTACTGGAGGGCCAATGCTTTAGAAAGCACTGCCCAGGTGGGCGAGTGCATGGCTCTGATGTCCAAGTCCATCGGGTCAAGGCTGGTGTCCAGATATCCAACATCAATACACAAATTTGATTCAGAAAAAGAAAACCAGGCAAAGCAATACCTGCCCATCAGCCTGGTTCTTCAGGAGGGGCTGACACACTCCCCCACATCCCCTGACCTGGCCCAGATCTCTGAATGAGGACTGGGAGCACAGAGGCTTATGAGCTGGATGCTGTGAAGGAGAAAATGCATCCATCACTGCCGGACTCCCTGTCTTTGTCTCCAGCATCCTGCAGCCAGGGTAGACAGTCCTACAGAACAACTTGGGTGTGACACCCAATTCACACTTTTCTTGAACTTGGTGATGGTTGTGAAGATGCCAAAGAAAGCCTGAACAAAACATCTACCTAACAGGCCCACCATCTGACCCTGAATTAGACTACAGGATCACATGACCCGAAGCCAGCCCCAGGCTCACCAGTGAGGTTTGCTATCGGGACTGGCAAGTGAAGAAGCAGCTCATCCCCTACACTGGGATTCTGGGCCCTGGGACAAGCAACAATAAGGTGAGTCTGGGGGAAAGGATTAGAGCCTTAGCTCGGGAGGGCAAAACATTTCTTCCTATAGGAAACCATTGCTTCCTGACCCCACCATGAGCACCTCCTTGACCTGTCTCCTCTCCTATTCTTCACTTGTCTCCCACTCCTGCTTTCCAACACCAGTTCTTCCACATGTACCCTCCCTCTCCTTCTAGTTTCTGAACCTGGGATC
The DNA here is from genome assembly GCF_905146905.1 of Nyctereutes procyonoides. NCBI lineage: Eukaryota > Metazoa > Chordata > Mammalia > Carnivora > Canidae > Nyctereutes > Nyctereutes procyonoides. Next base: position 48,453,118 of record NW_026575049.1, on the reverse strand, counting down.
CATGGATGTGACTTTGCCCTGCTGAAGATCCCAAAGAGCAGGAGGTGACTTTGAACCCATGTCTTAATATAGAAGACAGCAGAGGGGGGCATGGGGAGGAGGCGGGGGAGGCAGAACCAGAGTCAGCAAAGTGTCTTCAGTTTCAGAAAATAAGAAGCATGTGAATCTCATCTTGTGCAGATTTCCTTTAATTTGATTAGGATAATGATGCTATCTTTATGCAACTCCAATCATAGAAATGAATGTATCTGAAAAGTTAGTGTCATACCAACCACATATTGAGTTGTTGATAATGCTTGTCTAAAAGGCTCTCAAAACTACAAAGTAATGCATCTCTAATGGTGGAATTCCAGGCACAGAGACAGACCAGTGTGAGTGATACTCAGGACAGGAGAGCTATTCCAGCCGCTCTCCAGTTACACCAAATGGGCAACCATCTAGTCCAATTATGTAATAGGCAGCCTGCGTCAATTTTCATTGGAATGCATTTGCTTGTAAACTAAAATGACTTCTAATGAGTTACCCTCTCCAACCAAGAACTATAGGGGCCTCAAAGTTTACACTGGTAATCCATTTTTTTAAAAAGTATTCATTGCTGGGGGTATCTGGGTGACTCAGTCACACATCTGACCCTTGGCTTTGGCTTAGGTCATGTTCTCAGGGTTCTGGGATCCAGCCCCACATAGGTCTGCTTAAAGATTCTCTGCCTCTTTCCCTCCCCCCACTCACACACACACACACATACTCTCTCTCTCTACATAAAAAATAAATAAATCTTTTTTAAAAATTGTGCATTACTTCAGCAAGAGGTAACCTCTTAAGCCTCTCAGGTCCATCTATGAGAATGAATTGTCTGGATGAGTGGTTCAATGAGCACACAGGTAGAGTAGCATGCATGCAACAAGTATTTAATAAAGGAGGGAAGGAACAAAGGCACGGAGCAAAGAGGAAACGGGGCTTTCCGGGGGACTGGGGTAGGGGTGCTATCAGCTTCACAGTGAGGGCTGAGCCTCCTAGCCATATTTGAAAGAGGACTCTCTGCCTCAGGGCAAAGAACCCCCAGAAAAGAGAAGAAGAAAAGGAGGAGGGGAGTCTGTGGACTCCACAGTGTCAGTTTATCACTCAAAATGGACCCCCACAACATCTCTCTTCCTTGGCTTTCCCTTCTAGAATTAGGCAGCAAAGAGCCCTCAGTAGCTCTTTGCATGAGTACAACTCATTTCTCTCTTGAGCAGGTCAAGTGGGAGCTGCCTGCGCTGAGGTCTGCTTGGAAGAGAGTCAGAACGGCTCTCCCAGGCTCTCCCACCAGCCTCTCTCAGAAGCCAGCTTACTCTTCTGATGTGAGTGCCCGACCCTAAAATACAAACCTCACTGCGGTGTCAGATTAAGTCTTGAGCAGCCATTAACCCCCAGTAGGGCAGGGCTGAGAAAGCGGCCACTATAAAGGAAAGGGTGTCAGGTATTTGGGAGGAGGAGACTTGGATTCAAATCCTACCTTTTTAGTGCGTGATCCCTTAACATGTTTGAGAAACATAGTTATTTCCTTCATCCCTGGTGAAACAGAGAGAATCACAGGCTGATGCGACAGTTAAGAGAGCGTTTGCCGAATACGTTTTTTTGGATATAGAAACCAATAATATCCATCTTATTATTCAATTTTATCAGATCTTTTTGGGAGTGACAGCTAGCTGGGAGGAAGTTTAACAAGAGGCCTCAGAGGAGGGATGGGGAGGGGAGGGAGAGAGCTCCCCCAGAGTATGGTCTAAGGCAGACTGGCCTGGGAGGGGTGCTGGGCACCTGCAAGGTACAAGAAAGTCGTAGGGAAATAAGGGAGGGGCCTTGAGGGGAGAATAGGATGTGGTCAAAAAGCAAGAAAGATGCCCAAACTAGGCAGCCAGTTGAGTGATTTGTCTAAGACTCAGACTCAGCTTCCCTTGAAGAAACACAGACTGTGGAAGATCCCTAAGAAGTGATCTGTAGAGGCCTGAGGCCCGTCTCCAGGGCAAGGGACAGTTTAGCAAGGGGAGAGAGAAGTAAAGAAAAACTCAGGGTTTCCTCACTGCCATTCTCCAGGCCATGATGAGAGTCTCTCCTGTGCCATGCCATGGGCTGGGGAACAACCCAGGCCCTGCTTTGGGGCCAGCGGGCAGTGGACAAGAGGGGCTCAGCCTAAGATCTTTGGAACAGATGCTTTGCCCACATACTAGAAACCTACAGACCAGAGTGAGGTGGGTCACAGGACCTTCACTTAGCCCCCAACTGATTAAGAAACCACCTCTGATAGAGACAGATCTTCTGATTTGACTACCTTGGACTTCCTAGCCTATTTGGACCCCTGAGGCATTCAAGGTTTTACCCAGGGAAACACATCCCGGTGGCGTGGGGAGGAGGAAGGACTCATGAAAATCACTTTAAATGAACTTTCCAATGCTTCTTGTAGCAGGAGAGCTCTGTGGGCCCCAGCCATGCTAATGCAGCCTTGAGGTTTGAAGGGCAAATCCGCCCGCCCCCCCCCCAAAACGCCAGCAAGGCTGCAGTAACCCGCTCCTGGGCCGTGAGGCTCTTACCACATTGTAAACTATACATTTGCAAATCTCACAGCTAATCCGCAGTACAGCCTGCGTGCAATCTAATATGAGTGTGAGAGCCCCGGAGGCAGCCTCGTGGCATAGGCAGACCCTGTCTTAAGCCTCACACTGAAAAGCACGACTGGTTAGCCAGACTGCAAAATATGTAACTCGAAGTCCCCTTGCCATGAGAACCAGTCTCTGGAATTTCCTGGCTTCGGGAGGGGTGGCGTTCGATTTCTAACCTTTGCTTTATGTTGGTTGAGCTCTTGCATTTTATTCCTGGGGTCACTGGTGTATTTGGTAGGGGGGTGAGGGGGCAGAGAGAAGAGAATAAAACAACTTCAAGGGGACAGCGAGGAGCCTGAGGCTGCCAGGAGCGCACCGTGGAGCCCACGCGGGCCTGGCACAGTGGGCACAGGACAAAGCCACGTGGGCCAAGTGCACCTTCTGCCTCCTTCCCACACACGCACTGCTGCAGGGCTTGCCACGGCCCCATAATCGAGGCAGAGTGAGCTGTCATGTCAAGCCAGGACACTGGACTTGGGGCCAGAATTGATCATTTCCAGCCTCGCTTTTGCCACTTGCTCACTCAGGGACCTTTGGCAAAACTCCCCACCTCTCTGAGTTTCAGCTCCTTCCCTTGTCCATGGGGCAATGGCACCTCATAGAGAATTGTAAGGATTGAAGTAAAGGTGGGGAGGGGGCACAGAGGGCACCCAGAAGACTGTCTAGGCAGCTCTTTGGAATATCCGGGTCCATAAACGTCTCCTCTGCAGCTTAGCACAGGAACAAATAAAATACTCAGGTGAGCAGCTACTGGGTGGCAGCTCCCTTGGCCGGCCATCGGGGCAGGGTGAGGGAGAAATGCCACCGTGGACATGCAGTCAAGCACTGGGGACGAGCCTTCAAAGGATGACCAACACGGTGGGGCATCTGTGACAAAGAATCAGTAAATGTTGAAAAGAGCTCAGAGGAGAGAAGAATGAGCAGCAAATAATGGACCACAGAGTCTTTTGGACATGGGAGAGGCTTGAGACTAGTTCATCCTGTTCTCTTTGGCATCCTAGGAATATTTCTTGTCCCCAAGAAAGTGAGGCCAAATGTGTCCCAAGTTCAAAGAGTCACAGCATCCTTCATCTAGCTCCACCTAAGCAATGTGAGTAAACATTTCTAGATTAAATTGGTTTCAGGGAAAGCTGGCATCTTTTGCCTGACCATTTTGTCTCTTACACCCCAACCAATTCTAGAGGCCCAGACACCATGTGGAGTGAGGGCAAGGTACCGCCTAAGGATGCAGAAAATGTTGTAGTTCTGGATGTGCTTCTTTAAAAAAAAAAAAAAAAAAAAAAAAATATATATATATATATATATATATATACACACACACACACACATACATCTCGGGATGCCTGGGTGGTTCAGCTGTTGAGCATCTGCCTTTGGCTCAGGGCATGATCCCGGGGTCCTGGGATCGAGTCCTGCGTCGGGCTCCCTGCAAGGAGCCTGCTTCTCTCTCTACCTCTCTCTCTTTCTGTCTCTCATGAATAAATAAATAAAATCTTAAAAAAATGATCGTATGTCATCATATGATTCCATTTCTTGGCTCCTGCCTTAAAAAGCCTGAGACCGCCTCCCAGGGAATTTCTTGTTGATAGCTAGGCCCTCAGACTGGAATCAAGCCACACGTCCCGTCTCCCCTGCAGCCCTAGGGTTCAAACTGCAGCCACTGGGGAGGACTTGAATTACAGCTTAAAGAGCACAGATGACATTTAAAAAATATCCGAGCATTACTGTCATTGCCTGAAAAACTTCTCTGGGCATTTCCCTGCATGCATATTACCCGACAAGGAAGGCCCCAGCATGCAGAGTGACTTCCAATCTCAGACCTTTCAGAAGGTCGCACTAGGTCCGGCCGTTCAGAGGATGCTGCGTGAAAGGTGAGGGAGGTTCGTGTGTCTACAGGCTGCGAGTGGCATGTCCGTGGAGTCAGGTTATTCCCTAGTAAAGCGAAACCAGGATAAAGATGGAGAGAAATGGACCAACAGAGGCAAAAGCCTGTAAGAAACTACAGCAGCGTATTTGCAGCGGCCGTCTCTGCGAAAATGGCATAATGGATGATGTCTATTTTTTTTCCAGACGTTTCTGTAATAAAAATGGATAATTACGGGGGAAATGGTAATTAGGAATTGGTCATTAGAAAATTGCCCAATAATTATTAATTTAAAAAATAAAACAAAACTATGAATGTTCTTTTTGAATCTAAACCACTTGGGAGCCAGATCTTGGGCAAGTGACTTAACTTTAATTTCAGTGCTCTCATCTATAAGTTGAAAACAGCAGTGGGGTCTTTTGTTTCCAAACAGGCAGAGCCAAAGCATGCTGGTATGAGAAATATCTTCCCACCATGTGCGAGTACGCTGTAGTGTCTTTGAACATTTCAAGTGTTGCCTTGCTTAGGTGTGTTTCCTTTCTCTAGTAAAAGAGCCATGTCTTCCTAACAGGGGGGTTGAAGGGGAAGTGGAAGATTCATGGTGACCCTAATAAGAGCAGAGCACAATCCACCCATTTGGGATGTATGTGGCAGAGCCAAAGAAAGCCTCTGTGAGCATCGGGCCAAGTTTTGCAAAGGAATGAGAACTGCCTGCCCTTGCTGGAGGGAGGGGATGCTGTCGAAAGGAGAAGGGAGGCAGCTGACTCAGAAACTTCAAGAAGATTGCAGCAGAGACTGCTTGGTGGGCTGCAGTATCCATCTTTTCTTCTTGCTTTACCACCAGATCTCTGAATTTTAACGGGGCTTATGGGTACCCAGAATAAAGACACAATTCCCAGCTTCCCTAAGGTAGCCATGAGACTAGGGTTTGGCCAACTGGTTGTGTGCAACTTCTGTGTCATGATCCTGGAAGGAAGGAGCATGGCCTCCTCTTCTCCCTTGATTCCCCTTTCCACTGGCTAGGCTGTAGACATGACGGCTAAGAGCTGGAGTGGCTTCTAGATCACCAAAGGAAAGCCGTGTGTTGGGGACAGCAGGGCAACACAACAGGAGTCAGTTTCACACACTGTAAAACCATCATAACAGCCAGGAACTATTCACACTCAGAGAAAAATAAACTCCTACCTTGTTTAAGCTGCTGTTATTTTGGTTTTTATTACAGGAGCCAGAGCTGCATTCTACTTAATGCAGGGAACAAAAAGAATAAAAAGCCAAGAAACTGGGTGTGGAAGAGAAAGGTCGGGAGGGCAAGAATGTCTATGGAAGACCTTCCTTCAAAAGCCTAAACCTAGAAGGGCCCTTAATTCAGCATAAGGAGCTGATTGAACCACTGGAGAGTCAACCTCTGTCCCTCCCCTACCTTGTATTACTCCCCCCAAAAGCTTCCCAACCTCAGGGAAGAATGTGTATGCCTGGGTGTTTGGTCTGCTGGGATTTTGTAGGACAGGTTGGCCTATGGAAGTAGAAGCCTTTTAAATAAAGTGGTACTCCCCAAAGTTTGGGCCACAAATAGACTGGTTCTTTACCAAAGACAGTTTGAGAAGATGGAAGGAGACTAAAAATGCATTGAGAAGGTAGTCCAGGCGTAAGAATTTTTAATGACTCCCATAAGTTACTGAAGTATGACAGCTGAAGGAGAAAACGAGAGCCCCGCCACTCTTCCTGCCACCTGCTAGGCTCAGCACTCTACCATCACTAGTGGACAGAATTCATTCTTAAACTTCCTGAGCTAGCCTAGTCCACCGAGTCTCTGCTAAACCATAATTTTCTGAGAGGTAAAATCATGATCTTCATATAAATACCAAACGAACACACATCGAGCGTTTTATTTAACTCATTAAATGAGACAGCCAGCATGATGTCAAAACTCATTCAAAGGAGAATTTAAAGAATGGGCACACGTGTATATAGACAATCTGATATCAGACATGAATTTACTAATTATTTGAAGAAAAACAGTTAATATCTGGCAACACGGGGGTGCCTGAGTGGCTCAGTCGGTTAAGCATCCAATTCTTAGTTATGGCTCAAATCTCAGGGTCATGAGCTCGAGCCCAGCATCGGGCTTCAAGCCAGGCATGGAGCCTGCTTATGATTTTCTCTCTCTTGCGACACCTGGGTGGCTCAGCGGTTGAACCTCTGCCTTTCGCTCAGGACGTGATCCTAGGGTCCTGGGATCGAGTCACTCATTGGGCTCCCCACTGGGAGCCTGTTTCTCCCTCTGCCTATGTCTCTGCCTCTCTCTGTGTCTCTCATGAATAAATAAATAAAATCTTTTAAAAAAAAGATATTCTTTCTCCCTTTCCCTCTGTCCCCCCACCACCCTACTCTTGCCCATTCTTTAAAAAAAATATATATATATACGTATACACACACATACATACACACACACACATATATATTTCCTATAATACAACAAAATGCAATGTTTGGGATGTTTTTTTCAACAGAGTTGAAATAACTGTATCTCTACTGAACAAAATGTATTTGATCCCTAGAGATGAAAATCATTTGCATCCGTATATTTTCTACCACACAACTTCTACTCCTACAGAGCTGCTAATTAGCCTAGCTGATAGACGATCAAAGATGCATCCACTTTTGGGTGAGCCAACCCCTCAGGAGTCCGCTAGATAACACAAATTGCTCCACTGAAAGTACACCCACTAAAGCACCAACGACCCGGGGATCCCTGGGTGGCTCAGCAGTTTAGCGTCTGCCTTCGGCCCAGGGTGTGATCCTGGAGTCCCGGGATCGAGTCCCACATTGGGCTCCCTGTGAAGAGCCTGCTTCTTCCTCTGCCTGTGTATCTGCCTCTCTCTCTCTCTCTCTCTCTCTCTGTCTCTCATGAATAAATAAATAAAATCTTTAAAAAATAAAGCACCAACAACCCTTCTGCTTCAGGTTGAGCTTTCATTTTGAGTCTGTAGTAGGGTGGGAATGGATGAACCCCCTCTACCAATTCAACCTGCCTCCCATCTCTTCAATAGATCACTGAGGATCCACCGAAGATCAGCAGGTCCTTTCATCATGGCTCTTGGGGGTGCTACCTCTCTCATGAGGAAATCAAATGATTACCATGAATTCTCTTCACTTTAACCCTTTGTCCTCTAATTCACGGGTCTTACAGCCTGTCCCCAGCCTCTGATAAATGTTACCTGCCTTTCTTTTATTTTCATCTCATTCCATTCTGAGTGGGCTGGATTCTTCAGTTCTGAGAGGCGGAACATCTGCAAGACCATCCAAGCATTGTTTTTGCAGGAAGCTCTAATTATCAAACTCCTTGAATTGCTTTACCAAATACCCCTTTCACAATGTGTACCAGGTCCCAATCTGGGGATGCATGGAAACAGTGTACGGAGAATCCACCACGGCACAATATTTGCCTATCACCTAGGAGCATTTAGCACTCTGGGAGCTAAAATTCTATTTATTCTCTCTCCAGGCAAGCAAAGCTGTGTGGGTGGGAGATGCTGAAGCTGATGCAATTGGGCAGGGTAAAAGACAGGGAACAGCTAGATGCGGCTAGATCTGATGGAGGAAACCAGGCTTCGCCACTTTTGACTTGTGTAGTTTCTTGCAAGTCACTTAAAACTTCTTAGGACCTCAGTTTCCTCAAATTACCCACCTGCAAGGGGTGTTGCAATGATGAGCAAGACTAAGTGTGAATTCTCCAGCACACCCTCCCTGCTCAATACATGGGAACTACTATTATTATAAGAAGAGAGAGTTCACTGAGGACTGGACAGTCCTGGAAGAGATAGGGCTTAAATCAGACAGACAGGAGGGATGGAGAAGGAAAATGGGAGGGGGGGAGGGCATTCCAGCAGTGGGCACTCCATGAGCAAGGGCAGGGACGTGGAAATGAACATGCCCACTTCAGAGGACTGCTCTAAAGAGAGGAAACTGATGAGTGTGGGAGACAAGTGGGACCAAAGTTAGGGCAGAGGGCCTAGAAAGCTGAGATGAAGAGCTTGCACTTGAGGCAGCACGGAAGGGATCTGTGGAAGGTTCTAGAGGTCATCCTGGTTTGTGTTCTATAGTTGTGTTTCTCTACCATAGCACAACAGAAATACCAGCATCCATAAATCCTGCCTTGTTATTCTCACTTTCTCCTCAAGAGGATAGGGGTCCTCTCAAGTCCTGAGGCACTCTGGGATAGGGCTGTTCTCCAGCTGCTGGACCCCCCTGCAACTTTTCTGGAATTCAGATCATAGTTTTATTTATGGGATTTCCAGGGAAACATGCAAAGGCCAGCCAACCGGTTTATCTTCCAAATGAGGCTTCATTCACCAAACCTTGAAAGTTTGAGTCAGAGTTGCCACCATAATTACTGCCGAGTGACACAGACCTACAAGGACACTCTGTTAGCATCTTCAGAACATGCCTAATGGAAGCGACCTCCAGGAAGACTGAAAGGCACACAATTATTATTTTTGACTATCAAGTTGGCATTTGCACTAACATTGATTAATTGCTTAGCCACAGATAGGACTTTAAAAAAAAAAACCATAAAACTACCTATGATTTACTCTCTAGATGTCAGATTAACCTGACAGTAATAAATTCTTAAAGAGGCAAATTGTTTGCATATTCCAAATCAATCATAAGCAGCAGAGAATGCGTTCCACAGGCTCTATAGATGAGTTCCTATTTCTGAGAAATATTGTATGTCCCAGAATATCCCAAAACAACCCCAGGGTATGTGGCTTTCAAAGAGAGCAATGCTGACTTCTAAGCAGAGTTGTAAAAAAAAAAAAAAAAAAAAAGGAGTCATGTTTTATATTCCATTTTTCTTTGGTTCTCTCCTAATGGTGTGAAAATATCTTATTGAAAACTGATAATCTAAGCAAATCTTGCAGAAATTTTTGCAATCTACATTTAACTTACGTCATAGTACTCTGCACACGAACACAAGATGCTGGGCAGAAATGTGTACTTATAGATATATTTTATTTCTGTCAACTAGCTTATACTTTCGCCAAAGGAAATAAAGACATTTTCTGTTTCTTTTGGATTTCGCACTAATACCTGATCCAGGATTCCTCATCTATTATATGCGTTGTTAATGAGTAAATGTTATTATTATTTGGGACAGATGCTCTCAGCAGCTCATAACAGAAACTAGATGCAGCTTAAAGAACAAGGCATTCACTAGATTGCACAGCAAGAAATTGAGAGGTAGGGCACAAGCAGGATTGCTCAATGCAGAGACTCAGCCATGACAGGAAGACCCAGGCTTTTTCCATTTTTCTGCTCCATCAACTTCCGCATGTGGATTTTCTTACTCACCACACTCCACATTTAAGTGCAAGAATTGCCATTTCTCCTTTTTCTTCTCTTTAGGAGAAAAAAATCTTTCCCAGAAGCCTCAGGCCAATGTCTCCTCAGGTCCCATTGATCAGGACTGGGTCACTTGACCATGGCCCTCATGGTCATTTTTAATTTTTATGGCGGAGGATGGCTACTGTTAACCAGGAAGCAATGGAAGGTTGGCATTTGAGAGGCCTCCATGAATCTGTCACTATAACTGCTTGTAAATGAGGTCTCTAAACTGAAGTAAAATGTAACAGGGAGGAAAAAGTTTTGGAAGTTGTGTGGTAGGGAGACGGGTAAGGTGGGAATCATGGATACCATGGCTAGTCTTAAAAAATTTTCCCAATTCTTCCAGGCCTGAAAACTTGTACATAAAGTCACTACAAAGCAAAGCAGTAGAGCATCATGTTGGCCCTGTAGCAAGTTCTGTTTACTCCTCAGTTCTGTAAGTCGGTTAAGACAATTGGAAAAGGCCAGGACCCTCATGGTTGCCCTTGAGATACTGGCTGCTGTACATATGTGCTCCATTACCCGCCCAACTTCATAAAAGCTTGATGTAGCTTGTGGCCAATCTTGCTTGCAAATAAAATGTGTATTAGTAGATTATTTGCAAAGATACGGAGCAAATGATGCTTTGTTGATATATGGTGTGGTGTGATTATATCACATTATAAAAGGTAGAACGGCTAGTGGTCTGATGAAGCCACTGACTGAACTAGCCTCTCTCTTCAATGCATGCATGTGATGACATCAAGTATCTAGATCAATTAGGACAGAAGGACCTAGGTATTTGGAAGACTGAAAAAAACGAATCCTAAATTAACTTTAAGTAACAGAAACCAACAGAATATACAATATACCTGTATAATATATAATTGCATAGTATAAAATATACAACACTAACTTGTGATATATAACATGTATAACTTTATAATATATATAACACAAACATACATAGTACACAGGATAAAATAGTAATATTTTAATTTATAAGAAGTTACTTTCCTCTTATTTCTCTTTTATAATATATATATATACCAGCTCACATTACTAAGATAAAAGATAAACCCTTTGCAATCTTTTTAAAAATGTAAAGTTGATAGGTTTGACATATAGAAATCATGCCGGAGGAAATGTATTGCCACCAGCAGTGTAAAGAGAGCAGAAGTATCTGCTTGAAGCAAAAGGATGATATATTTGCTAGGCTCCTGCAGACAGAAGGCTCATCTCCCTGGTATTATCTGGCTTTTCTGGAACGTCACTCTCAAAAGCAGAGTTTTCTTAGGTGTTACACACTCACGACAGGCTAAATCCTTAGGAAAACCTTGGTGCCTCTGTGGGGAACTTCACAAAGCTGTTAAGTGTTCATTGCTCTTAAAGTATTTGCCAAAAGTCAACACTTGAATCACGGTCTGCTCTTCTGCCTTCAAGAGCTGGGGATGAGATGGCTCTCAGGAAACCCCTCCATCCCGCGCCACCCCTAGCAGGACTCATGACGCCCAACACACTCAGCATGTGAGAAAGCCTGCCCAGCTGCCCTTCCAGCCACCTCCTTCCATTCTGTAAACAGCACTTACATACAGGGACGCAAGCAGGAAGCGGGCAGAGATGAAAGAGAAGGTATGGCCACTGCTCTCCTCTGAAGAGCTCAGAGAAAATGAAAAAACAGGAGCTAAATGGTGGAGGGCAAAGTGAACTGAGTGTGACTAGCCTCTTCCACTCCTTATTCTTGGCCATAGTAAAAGGTGGAAGGTCATGCGTCTCCCTGGGTTTCCTCCCACAGGTGACTTGCAACCTGCTCTTGAATACTCTCAGTGGGCAAAAGACGTTGCTCACAAGGGTGGAGCTCTAGGAAAAAAAATCACCACCATTCTCTGAATTTAGAGCTCCCCCAGGCAACAGAGAAGTAAATATTGTCGGAGGGAGGCTATGTCCCTCCCCAGCATGGCCAGGGTAGAATTGCAGGCAAGCCTTAGTCATGCTACATGACAACAGGGTGAGATAAACACAGAGACTCTGTGTTTAACATTTCCGTCCATAGGCCTGCTGGGGCCTCTTCTGAGGGCACAATGTGCTAGTCTTGCCAGCAGTCTTTTTTCCCCATCCCTGCTCTGAGCCAGGAGTGTCTCGCTCCTTCCTCCCTTACCCCTAAGCCCAGAGCCCACTGAGTTTAGAGGTGGTGAGTTAATGTTCCATGCCCAAGCTGGGCAGAGCTCCTGGATTTGCTATGGGGCCCACTTTGTGGGCACGAGACCTGAGCAGTACAGGGCCCCACCCTTCGATGGGCCCACACTTGGTTTACTGCTCTGCTACCATGGTCTTAAAATTCACGAGAATTTTCTAACAAAGAGCCTCACATTTTTATTTTGCACCAGGCCTTGCAAATTGTACAGCCAGTCCCATCTGCCATATGGTCCTTAAAGGGATTGGGCCCTTCCCTCTCACTGTGTCCAGAGAGTGCAAGTCCCCCACTTACAATGTTTTTTTTTTTCATAGAACCCTTAAGTCACCCAAGACACACTCCCAGCAGGCCCCGTGGGAGGCAGTGAACTCTGTCCTGACTGTCAGTTATGGAGATAAAAATGAGATGGATGTGTGCAGCCCTCACCTTCCCCACCACACCATTCCCAGCCCAACAGCTTCCATCCTGTGCCCCCAAGAGGTCCGTCATCTCAGTCACTCAACGTGTACTCACTACTCACAGCTACCCAGAGCTCCCTGAGTGGGAGCGGTGAGACTGGAAAGGATGGCACTTTGCCCTCCTGAGACGGAACATCTACCCAGATGGACAACAGGTGGTAGAGTTGTGGTACATGCTGAGTGCCGAAGAGGACTGGTGGCAATAAAGAGATGGGAGAAGGAGAGCTCAGCGGGGGCCTAGGTGGTCAGAAGGTAATGGATGAGGTCATGCTCTTACCTTATCTCCTTCTCTTCGCACAGACCAACCCTTAACCCTAGCCAGCCCTCTCACAAAAACATGCCACTGATAAGAAGAAGGGGGGCGAGCAGGGCTGGTAAAGGATCTGAATGCCCCCACCCCTAGAAAGTTAAACAATTGCCACTGAGGTCCCTGTGGTGAAGATAGATGAAGGGGAGCTCCTTCTTATAAATAATTAACTCAATAGCATCTCATTCAGAGGATACCAATTAGTTCTGTCAAAGGAGGCTGTGACAGCCCATGAGATGAGTGGCACTGAAGTTTCTCCTGAACCACAGAGGCCTGCTCACCAGTAATTAGTTTGACGTGCACTTCTTTCTTTATACCAGCAACAGAAATTCTCTGTACCACACAACTGAGGATAGAATTAACTTATTTGGATAATGCTAAAAACTTGATGCTCTGGAACTTTCTGTATAAATGTAAATCTTCTGGTGTTTTTTTTTCTTTTAACTAATTGTTTTCCAATAAAACAAATATTTATAGGGTAGTAACTAGATGCCAGAGACTATGCAAAGAGCTCAGTACAGATAATCACTTAGTGGACTTCACATCTGTATGAGTAGATCCTGTTTGTTATGGGCTGAATGTTTGTGCCCTCCAAATTCATATGCTGAAGCCTAACCCACAGTGTGATGGTATTTGGAGGTGGGGTCTTTGGGAGGTGATCGGGTCACGAGGGTGGAGGCCCGTTGATGGGATTAGTGCCCTCGTAAAACAGCTCCCAGAGTGGCCCCTCACTCTTTTCTGCCCTGTGAGGACACAGCAAGAAAACGGCTGTCTGTGAGCCAGGAAGCGGGCACCTGCTCGTCCCTGGATCTGGGACTTCTCAGCTTCCAGAACTGGGAGAAATAAATATGTGTTGTTTAAACCCCTTAGTCTGGGATCCCTGGGTGGCACAGCGGTTTGGCGCCTGCCTTTGGCCCAGGGCGCGATCCTGGAGACCCAGGATCGAATCCCACATCGGGCTCCCGGTGCATGGAGCCTGCTTCTCCCTCTGCCTGTGTCTCTGCCTCTCTCTCTCTCTCTGTGTGACTATCATAAATAAATAAAAATTAAAAAAAATAAAAAATAAACCCCTTAGTCTATGGTATTTTTGTTACAGCAGCTTGAACTAAGACACTAGTATCATCTTTAACTTACAAATGAGGAAACTGAGCCATGGAGAAGGTAAGTAACTTGCCCAACTTCCTCAGATCCAAGGTTTGAACCCTGGCAGTCCCACACAGAGCTTGTCTTCTAAATTATCCTCAACCTCTGCCTCTCCACCCCTCATTTCTCCATTTTGCTTGGAGCTGAGCATAAAATAAGTGCTTTGGAATGATTGGTTCACTGGAGAAACGAGAGACAGCTGGAAATTCCGAACCAGCCTGCACTATGGGCCTTTTACCCTCTGCTACAGACCTCTTCTCTTGACAAATGGGTGAGGGCAAAGTCATACTCAGGATCTTGAGCCCACCCAGATGCTTCAACTCTCCTAATGTCAGTTAGATTCAATGCAGAATTTGAAGATTCCACCAAATACTGAGCATCTTAAAAGTAACTTGGAAGATGCTAGGAAGCTTTTGCCAATCTTCTTTTTTTTTTTAAGATTTTATTTATTTATTCATGAGAGACACGGAGAGACAGAGAGGCAGAGACACAGGCAGAGGGAGAAGCTGGCTCCATGCAGGGAGCCCGACGTGGGACTCGATCCCGGGACTCCAGTATCACGCCCTGGGCTGAAGGCAGGCGCTAAACCGCTGAGCCACCCAGGGATCCTTGCCAATCTTTATTAAGCACGCTGCCCGTGGCTGCAGATCAGTCATTTGCTTATTCCACTTAGAAAGTTCTCTCAGTAAGGCTTGCCAGCTCAGGACCCTTCCACTTCTTAGTTATTATAACTTCTTATTTTCCCAGAATTTCCTCAACCAGTATTTCTATCTGCAGAGTGAGTAGAAAGGGTGGAAGAGTCAGAGCACCTTGCTCCTCCAGACTCCCCAGCCAATATAATACCAAGGGCAGCCACCGTCAATCAGCATTTATCTTTACATGGAGGTTGTCCTCACTTTGCATGATAGTGCCCACTGTCAAGGGGATGATGGAAGCTGAAAACCTGCAAGGTGTTTTGTTTTTTTTTAAGATTTCATTTATTTAAAAAAAAAGATTTCATTTATTTATTTTAGAGAGAGAGTGCACACAAGGGTGAGCAGGGGGAGGAAGAGAGGAAGAGGAAGATGGAGGGGAAGGAATCTCCAGCAGACTCCACGCTGAGTGCAGAGTCCCATGCGGAGCTTGATCTCACGGCCCTAAGATCATGACAGGAGCCGAAACCAAGAGTCGGACACTCAACCTACTGAGTCACCCAGATGCCCCTTGCAGCCATCTTAATAGTCACCAGAGCAATTATCATTGTTCTGTGATCCTTAACATCTTTCACAAAACTTTGAGCACTCTCTTACTGTTGGTTACAAATGTTTATTGAAGTGGAATAAATACTAAAACCAATATTTACTTAGTACATCATCATTTCAAACATTAGAAACTTCAAGGGCACCTGGGTGACACAGTCAGTTGAGCAGCCAACTCTTGGTTTCAGCTCAGGTTGTGATCTCATGGGTCCTGAGAGCAACCCCCCAGTTGGGCTCCATCTCAGCGGGGAGTCCTTTTTTTTTTATTGGTGTTCAATTTGCCAACATATAGAATAACACCTAGTGCTCATCCCATCAAGTGCCCCCCCCTCAGTGCCCGTACCCAGTCACCCCCACCCCCCACTCACCTCCCTTTCTACCACCCCTTGTTCGTTTCCCAGAGTTAGGAGTCTCTCATGTTCTGTCTCCCTTTCTGATATTTCCCACTCATTTTTTCTCCTTTCCCCTTTATTTCCTTTCACTATTTTTTATGTTCCCCAAATGAATGAGAACATATAATGTTTGTCCTTCTCCGATTGACTTATTTCACTCAGCATAATATCCTCCAGGTCCATCCACGTCGAAGCAAATGGTGGGTATTTGTTATTTCTAATGGCTGAGGAATATTCCATTGTATACATAGACCACATCTTCTTTACCCATTCATCTTTCGATGGACACCGAGGCTCCTTCCACAGTTTGGCTATTGTGGACATTTCAGCAGGGAGTCTGCTTGAGATGCTCTCCCCTTCTCCCTGTGCTCCTCCCAGCACTGTGCACGTACTCTCTCAAATAAATGAATAAATGTTTTTTTAAAAAAAACGTTAGAAACTTGAAGAATTCACATATTTTATTTTATTTAAAAAACCTATTAATTGAGAGAAGTTTGAATATATTGGCCTTCTCATCATAAAATGGAAGCTAGAGAGTCAGCATCTCTGCTAAGCCTCACCACATTGTCATTCTTTCCAAATTTGGGTCGGCTTCCAATGCTGTTTTTTTGTGCTTTCCATGCTGGGAAGTGTCTCTGAGAAGACCTTTAATGTGAAGTGTTTTGCCAGTGTCACGGCCTCTGGGACATCTTCATCCTTTTTGTTGTCACTGCTCTCCTCACTTAAGTCACTGAGTTTGCCTTCACTGAGATTCTCAGCTGCATACCTTGAGAGTTCAGAAGAGCCGCATTGCCCCACTTCCCATGACCAGCCATTTTGCTGTAACTCCACTTATGCTGGGTTTGAATTTCACTTCCACCATCGTCATTTTTGTTTCTTTGCTGCACTTTCATCTGTGTTGGTCCACTCCCCTTTTGATTATCACATGGGTTTCTCACAGAGGGATGGGAAATGTCACAGGTACATGCTTTGCTGTCTGTGCATGAACCGAGGAACAGGTGTGCAGCGAGCAGTCACGGGCACTCTTTGAAAGAAATGAGACAGTTGATTAGCAAGCATGACGTGTCTCTGCTGTGGACTGAAGAGCTGGCAGAGAAGTTTGTGCTTCCCTCACAGTTAATGTGCATGGTGGCTGAGATTCAAACCCTGCTGTTGGGGACCATTGTTATCAAATTCAGGGGTGACAACTGAAATTCATGCATATTTGAACTCTGCAAAGTAAGGACTATCTCCACATTATGTCATTCAGTTCTCACAGTAGCTTTATGAAGAATGCAGGTAATGTCACTATGGTACCCACTTGTAGAGGAAGAGGCGGGGGGAGACCACCTAATTCACACTCATGAGCCCAGGACAAGGTGGTGGAGGAGCAGGGTTTAGGAAGCCTGTGCTCCCCACCACCATGCACAGGGCCTTGATTTGGAAGAGGGAGGTAGTTGTGCCTTTCCCTGGAGGACAACTCATCACAGAAAAGGCTTCGGTCCCACCACACTTCTTGCGTTTGGTCTACAGGGGATCTTTGACCCGAGTCTAATTTACACTTCCCCAGTGGTTCCTACACTGCGGACAGATGGCTTGGCTTATCACCCACTGAGGCAGGTAAGAGAAGGATTCTCATATCCACAGGAAGAAATGGAGTCCCGGAGAAAGGACAAGCCTAGTCCACACAGCACAGCAGGCTGCCAGGGCACCTTTTGCAGTGCCACACCATCTGGTGGATACAGCTAGAGCCCGAGCAAGGGCTGGCCCTGAAACGGGGGTGACCGGGGCTGAGCAGATGGCTACTGCCCTGCCCCATACCCTCCCCACACCGCACTGGCCACACTGCTGGGGATCCCCCACCCTGCCCCAATAGCAGGAAAGCCTGTTCTAACTCACTTGGCCCAGCCCAGATAGGAAGGATGTTTCTCATTAATAGGATCAGAAAAGGCATCTCTCTAAGAATGAAAGAAAACGTGGCTTTATTTGCCAAGGTCACTCCCCTCGAAAGCCCTCTAGAAAGCATACAAAATTGTTAAATTATCAAAACATTAATTAGATTGTTAAATAAGACCTACGCTAATCCTCAAAGCATGTGGGGCAGGCCCTTTGGTGGATATGGCCTAATGACTTTCGGATCTGGCTGGCACTTCCTTTCCAGAAAGTCTCAGTCTTAGCAAGAACAGCTAAAAAAAATTAAAAAAATAGTTGATTGTGTAGAGACACCACCTGCCCCAACAGAATCAGACTGGCAGGATAGGCTGGGGGCTCCTCTGACCCCGACAGCCACCAAAGAGGCCTCCCTGCCTCCTGCTTCCCTTGTTCCCAGTGTCTCTATCTGCTGTCCTGACATTTGAAATGCTTGATTGTATCTTGTGACTTCACAGATAAAATTCACGGATTCATGGGTTTGAATCTGATCCTTTTAAATATGTTGCAAGCATCTTGAAGGCAGGAACCAGCTGTTAACTTAAAATTGAATTAAAAAGAAATATTTTAGGGATGCCTGGGTGGCTCAGTGGTTGAGCATCTGCCTTCTCCTCAGGTCGTGATCCCCTGGATCCTGGGATTGAGTTCCATATCGGGCACCCTATGAGGATCCTGCTTCTCCCTCTATGTCTCTGCCTCTCTCTGTGTCTCTCATGAATAAATAAATAAAATCTTAAAAAAAAAGAAATCTTTTATGTTCATACTATTTTCTCTCTACTCTCGTCCACCGCAGCTGATGGAAAAGAAAGTGTGACCTGAAATCTATCTCACCTGCCTGTCCCAATCTTGGGACACCATTCCCTGATTGGGTCCCAGAACCAAATACATGACCTGCTGCGAGAGATTTCTATATTGCAGACACAGATGAGGGGCTCTAAGTCAGGCCGTGCAGCAGTGATCCAAGTGACATGGAGGAAATTAATCCTTCTGCTTTCCAGCTCCCCACATTTCTTCTTCTTTTTTTTTTTTTTTTTTTTTGGATTAAAATTCCAGATATTGTTTGGACCTGTTTGAATAAGGCTGATGAAAAACAAAACAAAACCACAACACCTCAAAGAACCTATATTGGGCAATTTGAATTAATTAATTTTTAAAAATCGTCCACTGGATGGATGCCTGTCAGCCATTGTGATGGGTGTCTTAAGTCTGAAGAGCAATCTCCATTCGGTAAAGGACAAAGCAGGTTCAGAGAGGTTATGTAGCTTCTCATGTTTAACTAGTAAGAGCAAGGAGGACTGTATCCGTTCTATCTGATTCACCCCAAGGCCTGTAGCCTCTTTGCCTGGCACGCGTGTTCAGTGTGTCCAGGCCCTTTTCTCCTCTATGCTGTAATTCAGACTCAGTTCAACCCCTCCACCCCCCCCCATTCTGATCTACCTCCCTCATCTCACTCCCCTCTGGTACCCTCTGCTTACTTCTGTGACCACACATAAACATTGGCTTCTGACCCGGGGGCTTCCCTTGTCTGCCTCCTCTTCTAGTCTATAAACTCCTTGCACTTGAGAACTAGCTCTTATTCATCTCATACCCTCAGGCCTTGATGTCAGACCTAGCCCTTTAGCAGGGCCAGGTTAGGAAAGATAAGATAGCCTCTTCCTCCCATCTCCTACCCTCCCACCCCCCTATCTCGCTTCTCAACACTTGCCTTAGACCCAGCCATTGCACTGTGAGGAAACTCAGGCCACTGTAGAGAGGTTCTGGCCACAGTCCCAGCTGAGGTCCCAGAGGAGGCTACTAGAATCAATCAGGTGAAGGATAATGGGGCCTTGGGCCTTGGTGGCAGTAGTAGTAGAAATGATTAAAAGTGGCTGATTTCTGGATCAGTTCTGAAGGGAGAGCTGCCAGGCTTTGCTAGTAATCATGGTGGAAAGAGAGACAGAGGTCTAGGAAGGCTCTAAGACTTTTGGCCCAGGCACTGGAAAGGTGGGGTTGCCATGCACTGAAATGAAGCCTGGAAGGTGTGCATGTTGGAGTGGATGGTGGAATCTGGAGCTCTGGCAGGTGAGGTTTGAGTCCCATATCCAAGCACAGATACTTAACTGTGTTTGCAGCTAGACATGTGAGCCTAGAGTTCAGGGGGTCAAAGATAGAAATTTGAGAGTAGTCAGCAAGTAAATGATAATTAAAGCCACAAGAGAGGATGAGATCACCAAGAGAGTGAGTGTAGAGAAGAGACAAGGCCTGTGTGGGGCTGTGTCAGTGCTCAGAGTTTGAGGAATGGAGAAAGAACCAGCTTAAAGCTGGAGGAAACAGAGCAGAAGGTGCTCACAAAGGAGTTTGAAAGGGAGATGCCAATCCACAAAGGGAGACACAACAGAAGCCAAGAAAAGAGTTTTAAGAATAATAGGGTGCTCGTCTATGTCACCAGCTGCCATAGGTGAAGTAGGTGAGAGAATTCACCAGTGGATTTAGCAACATGGTGGCCACTGGTAATCTTGACCAGGAGGTTTCAGGGGAATGGTGAGGGCCAAAGCCTGACTGGAGTGCATTCAAGAAGGAAGGAGGAACGGGCAGCAGGTTAGCCCCTTCTTGAGAAAAGAAATGCTGTGGGCAGCAAACAAATGGCGGAGCAGCTGGAGGACGTTGTAGAGTCAAGAGACAGTTGTTTTGTTTTTTTTTTTTTTAATTTTTTTTTATTTATTTATGATAGTCACAGAGAGAGAGAGACGCAGAGACATAGGCAGAGGGAGAAGCAGGCTCCATGCACCGGGAGCCCGATGTGGGATTCGATCCTGGGTCTCCAGGATCGCGCCCTGGGCCAAAGGCAGGCGCCAAACCGCTGCGCCACCCAGGGATCCCCAGTTGTGTTTTTTTGTTTGTTTGTTTGTTTTTAATAAAAGATGGGGCATCTGGGTGGCCCAATAGGTTACGCTTCTGAATCTTGATTTCGGCTCAGGTCATAATCTCAGGGTCCTGGGATTGAGCTGTGTGTCGGGCTCTGTGCTCAGTGGGGAGTCTGCTTAGAATTCTCTCCCTCTCCCTCTGCCCCTCCTGCTTGTGCGCTCTCTCTCGCTCTCTCTCTTTCTCTAAAATGAATAAACAAATCTTTAAAAACTAAAAAGTAAATAAAATATAAAAGATATCACAACATGTTGATATGCTGATATAGGTGATCAGTAGAGGGTGAGAAGAGGTGATGGTGCAGGAGCGAGACACTACAGAAGCCCGTGTCAAGGTGAAAGTGATGGTATCTGAGGTCCCAGTGGAGGGGGTTGGCTTCGGAGAAGAGTAGGGACAGTTGTGCACAGTATGAGAGGGAAAGCAGAGCACGGGAGACACATGCCAACAAATGAGTGAATATGGTGGTGGGAGCACGCAGGAGTTCCCTTCTGCTATGTTCTTCCAGAGAAACAAGGAGCAGGGCCCTGGTGGGGTATAGACAAGATTGACACCCTGGAAGATGGGGGAGCACTGGTCACAAGGAGGGGTCCACCTGACATCAGTGCTCACGAATGTGAATATGAACTGTGTATGTTTTACTCCAGCCATATGGACTGCATGGTGTGGGCATGAGGGGTTAATTTGAAAAGGATTGGGATTTTGCTGGGGATCCAATGAAAGAGGCCAGGGGCCAGAGAGTTGAGAGGAGGGAATATTATCATAGAGCATAGACTCTGTGGGAGGAAAGGAGGAAAGGGCATGAGGAGCATTGAAAAAGCAGTGAAAGCGATGCATTATGGGTCCTAGTGGGGCTATATCAGAGCTGGCACTAGTCCCTGGAGCATCTTCAGTGAACTAGTTAAACCCTTCCCCTCCAGGTGATACAACAACAATTGTGCAATAAAAAAGTTGCTTCTTCCTTTGGATAAAGAAAGCCATGAGCCAGAATACACAGTGTCATTCCTGGAGTGTGAGCTGGATTTCAGGGCTCACTTGGCCAAGGACTTCTGTGCAATACACAAAACGCACAACTGTAGGTGGCAGTCCTGGGTCAAAAGACTGTGGGGACCGAGTACTAGAAGGGTGGGTACAGGTCAGAAGGTGGTGATCCCAGAGTGGGAGAATGAAATTGAGATTGTGAAAAAGTTGCAGCCATGGGCAGTGGGGAGGTTATAAGGTGTGAGTGTCCAAGACAGGGTCGAGGACAAGGTATTAGAGAGGAGGTTGTCAAGGAACTCAGAAGTCTAGACATTGGAAGGATTATCTTCATGGATATTGAAATCACCAAAAATGATACCTGGAGCCTGTGGGAAACCCTGCAGTGAGCCGGGGCTCTGTAGGTGACTGTCCCAGGAGACTATGACAAGCTCTCTAGGCTGATGATAGGCTTTTAATTTATTATTTATTTATTTTAAAAGATTTTATTTATTTATTCATGAGAGATACAGAGAGAGAGGCAGAGACACAGGCAGAGGGAGAAGCAGGCTCCCTGAGGAGGAGGACCCCGGGATCACACCCTGAGCCGAAGACAGCCGCTCAACCGCTGAGGTACCCAGGCGTCCCTAAAGCAGACTTTTTAGAGAAGCAGGAACAGTGGCGCCCAATCCGTAGGGAGGATCACGGCGTGACCCAGCGGCGTGAGGGATGGAGGAGAGGAAGCCGACTTCACTCGCAGGGTGGGCGGGAAGCCAGCATTTGGTAGGAGCAAGAGGGTGAAGAGCACGTTCAGAGGAAGCAGAGGACAGAAGGGATTTTGCTCACGCTGGACCACAAGGCCCAGAGACTTGGGGAACTGGGGAGTGAGAGATAGGCTGAGACTGGGGGCTTCACAGAGCTGTCTGGAGGAAAGAATTAGGGTGCAGCATATGATGTGGGAGTCCCAGGCTTCCCGGGGTGACTGCTACAAACAGGAATCGAGGCATGACAGAATAAGGCCCGAGGGTCTGGGAGGCCAACTCAGTGGTCATGAGGCTGTGAGTGTTGGGGGGCATGCATCTTAGAAGAACACGCTAAGCCCTGGGACCCTTCTTTGGTGGGGTGAGGTGACCAGGGAGAGAGACTGTACCACACTGGGTCTGTATTCAATCACCTGATCAGAAAAATAAAGCCTTCCGATTAGTCCCATGTTGGTGTCCCTTCACCTGCCGGGTGTCTCTTTGGTAATGACCAGTGTAGTTCACTCTCTGGGACGGGACGTAACAGGCCTGTGGTGGCCCAGAGGGCCAGGCCTCCACGGGCCTAGACTGCAGGCATCCGCACCCACGCAGCTGCTCCCAACCCAGAGTCCCAAGTGGAATGTCCAGGCCGCAGGCCCTCCGAGGGCCCTCGTCCTCACCGCCTCCTAATGCACTGGCCAGAGCTGTTCTGTAAACTGTTGAGGCCATCTTCAGCCCACTCTAAACCGGAAGGACTAGATGTGTATCAGGGGAAACCAAAACACTGTTTGATTAATCGCCACCTTGCAAGCTCGAGAGTGATGGCTGGGCACAAGATGTGGCCGTTATCTAAATGGAGTGCCGGTCTGTCCCTGGGATCCTGAACAAATGGACTGCCCTCCATTTATAAACAACCCTGAGGGATGAGCAGCTCGGTTTACGTTGAGAAGGGGCCATCGTTCATTTTTATCCATCATACTTGCTTTTAGCGATATTACACACACACCCCGCTTGGGCTAGAATCTCAACAACCCAAGAGGTTTATGTGCTTTTAACACCAATTTTGAGGGTTTCTGTGTACATTTCATCATCGGGGGGTAGCGGTGGGCCTGAAGCGCAGAGTGTGAGCGGACTCCTTCCTCGGGGCTTCACGCAGGGTTTATGATGACGATGGAGTCGGGGAAACTAAGACTGGCCCAAAGGCTGTGTTTGTGACTCCAGGTATTACAGAGGTGACAGGCACGAGACAACCAGGATTCTCCTGGCAGCAAACGGGATGGAGCGCGGCCAGGTAAGCAAGATCCTCTGTGACGTCCAGGTGAGCCTTAAGCAACCCGGGCCTGAAGCAGGCTTTCGGCATTTAGTATTTGCTAAACGGGTTGGAGAGAAGGAAGGGCTGGAAAGAGATTTCCTCCACTTGGTGAATACAAATGATCTAATGTCAGAATCACATTTCCATTGTTTCCAGCTTTCCGCAGGTAGTAATTCTTATGTTTCAAGTGGCCCTGGGAAGGGAGGACACTGAGCATTATTCTCACTTTATAGATGAGGAATCCTAAGTCCAGAGCAGTGAGGTGGCTTGTTTCCAGTCACCCCCTGGTCACTGGATGGCAGGGCAAAGTCCTAGCTTTCACACTCCCTGCTCCCCTCCATCTTTAGTGCATCCCTGTTGTCTGCCGGGCCCTGCAGAGAATGCCCAAGCCTCTTCCTTCCAGTTCCACCCCATGAAGGAAGAAAGGAAGCTGGTTGCATGAACCAATCAGAGACCAGGCCGAGATGCTGTCCAGTCGAGGTGTAGACAAAACCGGCTATAGGAGCTGAGAGAGGAGATCGGGGTGTCCCTGAGGGTGTAGGGGTGGCACCCTTACAACAACGCCATTCCGCAATAATATAACATGAACCACATGTGTCATCTCACATGTTTTAGTAGCCACACTCCCGAAAAGTAAAAAGAAGCAGGTGAAATTAAATCGAGCAATGTAGGTAATACAAAATATCTGAAACCTTCTCGGCATGTGTTCAACTTGTAATCAATATAACAAATTGTTAACACGGTGCTTTTAAATTAGTTTGTTTTGCATTAAAGTTTTGAGATCCCACATGGATTTGATTCTTATTTTTTAACAGCTTCATTGAGGTATAACTGAGGTATGAAAGACCACACGGATCTCAGGTACGCATTTCAGTGAGTCTGGACACATGCGCACACCCACGAAACCGTCACCACCCATGTACACTTCAAAGCCCTACTCAAACCCTAAATTTTCATCACTAACACTTGATCTGTATCTAGAGTTCAGAAAATACTCCGTTGAAAAAGTAGACTCACATACGTTGGCTGTTCCAAAGAGACTTAAAATTTTCTAACAACTTAGGTGTTCGTATTTTTATTATAATCTAAATGAATTAAAATGAAATATGTTTCAAATGCAATTCTTCAGTCATGCTAGCCACAACGTAAGAGCTCAGCAGCCACACATGGCTCATGGCTACTTTATCAGATGGCTCAGCCACAGAGAAATCATGAAAACCACGTTGCCAGAAGCTTGGCTCTTTAGAGTCTCGGAGTCTGGGAAGTGGGCCAGGCTTTTGCTTTTGCCCATCATGTACCTGTCTGGCATCTTCTTTCCATTAGTTATCCTGTTCAGCAGGACTGCTAACAGAGAGGACAAGACCTCAGCTACAGCCCACCCTTTAAGGCATGAACAGTTTGAGGAGGTGGTGAGCGTGGATGGATTAGGCATTCCACAGCCTGTCCACTCGGACAAGGAATCCAGGGAGGTGCCAGATAGCACAAGCACACCAGTGCCTGCTGAGCCCCAGTGGGGGATGGATTGTGATCTTCTCCACAGCCATCAACACACACACACACACACACACACACACACACACACACACACACAGATCTGTTCTTCCAGGGTCTGTGACATAGAGTGAGGGGCAGGAGTTGTCTATGCTACCTCGATGCCCCTCAGAAATTAATATCTGAATGGAAGGGCTTAAGCACTGAACTAGCAGTTAGGACACCTATGATCTATTCCTGGTTCTGCAGCCACTGACCCATGGGTAACCTTGACCAAGTGCAGTTCTCTCTAAAATGAGAGGTGAGACCCTTCCCAGCCTGACATTCTAGTCCAAGGGTTGGCAAACTACCTACCGTCCATGGCTCAAATCTGATCACTCATATTCATTTACATATTGTCTGTGGCTGCTTTCACCTACCACTGCAGAATTGACGGCTTGGGCCAGAGACCCACAAGGCTGAAAGTATTAACTCTCCAGGCTTTTATGGAAAACCTTTGCTGACACTGTTCTCATCTGTGGTTCCAGCTCGTTTTAATCCTCTCTACTCATTGACTTTGTTCCTTATTCATTCACCTTATTCATTGGCCAGCATTATTGTGTAAAGTATGAAAATCCCAGAAATACCATGGTGGCCAATATAGTTAGAGACTTTGCCCTTGGCAATTTTAACAGTCTTGCTCAGGGTAGAGGTGGCTGATCTCCAGTGTGACAGAGACTATTGTCTCCCAGTGGCCATCTCTGCTTCTTCCATACTATGATGGGTAACTTATGTCTCCACTTGGCTGGGCCGTGGAGAGCCAGACATTTGATCAAGCACCATTCTGGGTGTTTCTGCGAGGGTGTTTTTATATCAGATTAACCTTTAAGTCAGCCTACTTTGAGTAGAACGGATTGCCGTCATAATGTGGGTGGGCCTCATCCAATCAGTTGAAGGCCTGAGTAGAAATAAAAGACTGGTGGCTAAGAATTCTCCAGCCTCCCAGCCTTCAAACTGGAACCGCAGCACCAGGTTTCTTGGGTGTCCAGCCTGCCAGCCACCCTGCAGATTTTGGACTTGCCAGCCTCGTTATCACATGAACCAATTCCTTATAACAAATCTCTTTATATACATAAACACATCCTGTTGGTTCCATTTCTCTGGAGAACCCGAACTAATACACCTAACACATGTTTGAATTTTATCTGCTGCATGGCCATCTGGAATAGACCCGGCAGTTCCCAGCCTCTCCTGCACCTAGGTGTGGCCATGTGGCCAACAGAACATAAGCAGAAGCTCACGTGGCAGATTCTAAGGACCTTCTTCAAGAGATAGCTGGTGTCTGCCCTTTGCTACCTCCTTCCCTCGTCCTCCTACTCACTGCCTATAAGAAAGATGTGGAAGCAGAAATCAGTGGCATTTCTATACACCAACAATGCAACTGAAGAAAGAGAAATTAAGGAGTCAATCCCATTTATAATTGTACCCAGAAGCATAAGATACCTAGGAATAAACCTAACCAAAGAGGTAAAGGATCTATATCCTAAAAACTACAGAACACTACTGAAAGAAATTGAGGAAGACACAAAGAGATGGAAAAATATTCCATGCTCATGGATTGGAAGAATTATTATTGTGAAAATGTCAATGTTACCCAGGGCAATTTACACGTTTAATGCAATCCCTATCAAAATACCATGGACTTTCTTCAGAGAGTTAGAACAAATCATCTTAAGATTTGTGTGGAATCAGAAAAGACCCCAAATAGGGGATCCCTGGGTGGCTCAGTGGTTTGGCGCCTGCCTTCAGCCCAAGGCATGATCCTGGAGTCCCAGGATCAAGTCCCACATCGGGCTTCCTGCATGAAGCCTGCTTCTCCTCTGTCTGTGTCTCTGCCTCTCTCTCTATCTGTGTCTCTCATGAATAAATAAAATCTTAAAAAAAAACCCAGCATACACAAATTTAAAAAAAGAAAAAGAAAAGAAAAGACCCCAAATAGCCAGGGAAATATTGAAAAAGAAAACCAGACCTGAGGACATCACAATGCTGGATTTCAGGTTGTACTACAAAGCTGTGTGGTCCTCAAGACAGTGTGGTACTGGCACAAAAACGGACACATAGATCAATGGAACAGAATAGAGAACACTGAAATGGGCCCTCGACTCCATGGTCAACTAATATTCAACAAAGCAGGAAAGACTATCCGCTGGAAAAAGACAGTCTCTTCAATAAATGGTGCTGGGAACATTGGACAGCCACGTGCAGAAGAATGAAACTAGACCATTTTCTTGTACCATACACAAAGATAAACTCAAAATGGATGAAAGATCTAAATACGAGACAAGAATCCATCAAAATCCTAGAGGAGAACACAGGCAACACCCTTTTTAAACTTGGCCACAGCAACTTCTTGCAAGATAGATCCATGAAGGCAAGAGAAACAAAAGCAAAAATGAACTATTGGGACTTAATCAAGATAAAAGCTTCTGCACAGCAAAAGAAACAGTCAACAAAACTAAAAGACAACCTACAGAATGGGAGAAGATATTTGCAAATGACATATCAGGTAAAGGGCTAGTATCCAAGATCTATAAAGAACTTATTAAACTCAACGGCAAAGAAACAAACAATCTAATCATGAAATGGGCAAAGACATGAACAGAAATTCCACCAAAGAAGACACACACATGGCCAATAAGCACATGAGAAAATGCTCCGCATCACTGGCCATCAGGGAAATACAAATCAAAACCACAATGAGATACCACCTCACACCAGTGAGAATGGGGAAAATTAACACGATGGGAAATAACAAATGTTGGAGAGGATGCGGAGAAAGGGGAACCCTCTTGCACTGTTGGTGGGAATGTGAACTGGTGCAGCCACTCTGGAAAACTGTGTGGCGGTTCCTCAAAGAGTTAAAGATAGAGCTGCCCTACGACCCAGCAATTGCACTGCTGAGTTGCACCCAAAGATACAGATGCAGTGAAATGGCAGGACACCTGCACCTCAATGTTTGTAGCAGCAATGTCCACAATAGCCAAACTGTGGAAGGAGCCTCGGTGTCCATCGAAAGATGAATGGATAAAGAAGATGTGGTTTATGTATACAATGGAATATTCCCCAGCCATTAGAAACGACAAATACCCACTATTTGCTTCAACGTGGATGGAACTGGAGGGTATTATGCTGAGTGAAATAAGTCAATCGGAGAAGGACAAACATGAGACATATGGTCTCATTTATTTGGGGAATATAAAAAATAGTGAAAGGAAATAAAGGAGAAAGGAGAAAAAATGAGTGAGAAATATCAGAAAGGGAGACAGAACATGAGAGCTCCTAACTGGGAAACAAACAAGGGGTAGTGGAAGGGGAGGTGGGTGGGGGATGGGGTGACTGGGTGACAGGCACTGAGGGGGACACTTGACGGGATGAGCACTGGGTGCTATGCTATATGTTGGCAAATTGAACTCCTATAAAAAATACAAAAAGAAAGAAGAAAGAAAGAAAAGAAAGAAGAAAGAAAGAAAAGAAAGAAGAAAGAAAGAAAGAAAGAAAGAAAGAAAGAAAGAAAGAAAGAAAGAAAGAAAGAAAGAAAGATGTGGCAGGAGGTGCTCCCTCCTGGCTCTAGGAGGAGGAGAATTGGGGATCTCCAGAACTCGTGAGAACCCAGAAGGAACCTGGGTTCCTAGGGATTTTGCGGAGCAAAACCACTATGCTATTCTGAACTTTTACTTGAGAGAAAAATGAACGTCTTTGTCTGATCCACTGCTATTTTGGATGTCTGTTACCAAGCAAAACTTAGTTCTAAACAACATACTCAACGCTCTGTCTACTGTAACGGAGGGTCTGCCAGAGTCCAGAGTATGCTGAATGTGCTCGTGCAGGTCGTGCTTGCATTTATTCACCCCAAGGGATGCTTGGGACAAAGGAGCGTTGTCTTCCCGTGAAGCTAAGTTTCAAAAGAAATGGGAATTATAACCTAAACATTGCAATTCTTCCTATCGCCCTCAGATAGATGAAATTTTGATTAAAAACCAATTTTCAGAAATTTCATAAAATAGTCAGCTGAGCGGTTTTTCTTTTTCTCTTTTGAAAAGGATTTTATTTATTTGTTTGAGAGAGAGAGAGAGAGAGAGAGAGAGAGAGAGAGAGAGAGAGAGCACATGCGCCTGAGAGAGCAGGAGCAGCAGGGAGGGGCAGAGGGAGAAGCAGACTCCCTGCTGAGCAGGGAACCCGATGCAGGGCTCGATTCCAGGACCCCGAGATCGTGACCTGAGCTGAAGGCAGACACTTAACCAACTGAGCCACCGAGGTCCCCCCTGAGTAGTTTTTCTTTGTTTCTGATGGGACATGTTTTTTCTTTCCAACATGACACTAAAGAGTTGAAGTGAGCTATTTCTATTCTTTAACAGATTACTTGGATGTTATTGGATACGAATATACCTGTGTGTCTGAGACTGTATCACAGTCCTATGGTATTCATAGCCAGGCTTTTTTCTTTCTATGAAGATATTTTTTTTACATATAAAACAAATGTTAGCTAGACTGATAAAACTTGGCCTGTAGTCCCTGCCACAGTCTTACCCACCAGGGCTATTCAGAATGATTATTGTATTAGAGATGGCAATCATTGCCTGCTTTGTCACCACCCCAACTCATAATGTCTGCTTCTAAGTGGCACATCACCCACCCCTCAGCTGACTGAGTTCTGGGTGGGCATCTAGCACAAGGGCAGCCACGCCACTGAATGCCCAAGGCACTAGGCCCTGCCTCTCAAAAATGATTGAGACCAGTTGGGCCAGTTATATTTCTCTTAAGACACAGAGAAACAGCCAGTTAGCGCTGTGGACAGAAGCCAGAAGTCATATAGAGAAGTGCCACAAATGAAAGGGGCTGGCAGTCACGTTGGGCTGTATGCAAAGTGAGGTAACAGAAACTATGAGTCAGCAGAAGGGAGAATGAGAGACAGGCAGACAGAACAAGAAATGTTGAGAGAAAGGGCTGGTCTCCACAGTTGCCTTGGTTCCTTCCAGAATTCCTGTTCCCGATCCATTTCCAGGTCCCTGCAGCAAACCTATAGTGTGCCTCTTCTCCATGGTCTATCCTTTGCCCCTTTGCACTTTGGAGCTCAGGTCTGATGGGGCCAGGTAATGCATGACACGTCACAGCAAGACTGGCAAATACCACTCTTCGCTGAGGGATTTTTCACTCAAGTATTCCTAAGAATGTCAAAGAGAAGAAGAAAAAGGGCAACTTTCTGGAAGGGCAGATATAAAACGAAAAGAAACAAAATCTGCCATCTTGCTGCTTGGAGAAGTTTCTTCAGGAGGAATCTGCTATGCTCTGGGCTTCTTCCGAGGTAGGGGGCTATCTCTGATAGGAGCCCCAGAAAGAGTCAAAGATGGAAAGGAAGACTGAGTGCTTTGGTTGACTGAGTCGATTGGGTGTCTGGTATTGATCTCAGCTTACGTCTTGATCTCAAGGTCATGAGTTCCGGCCTCACACTGGAGCCTACTAAGAAAGAAAGAAAGAAAGAAAGAAAGAAAGAAAGAAAGAAAGAAAGAAAGAAAGAAAGAAAGAAAGAAAGAAAGAAAGAAAAGGAAAGGAAAGGAAAGGAAAGGAAAGGAAAGGAAAGGAAAGGAAAGGAAAGGAAAGGAAAGGAAAGGAAAGGAAAGGAAAGGAAAGGAAAGGAAAGGAAAGGAAAGGAAAGGAAAGGAAGGTGGAGATGATACTTCCAACACCCCAGCTTCTTTTGTCTTCCTTTGACTGAATAAGACCAAACCTATTGGTTGGTCAGAGCCAAACAAGGCAAACCCCTGCTGCCCCAAGGACTGAAAGACCCATAAATGTAGGTCTGTGTGTGGAAACTAGTTTTGGGTCTCTCCCTGAAACCCAACCCCCAGCCCAGCCACACAGCATGAGCTCATTCCACCCCAACCGGGAGAATGAGAAAATGGTCTGTGAATTTCGCTTCCACTCTGTCAAAATAAGAACAGAAAAAAATACACCTCTGCAAAAGTGTTTTCTTTCAGCTTTTATTTGCACACATTCTGTATAATTATGGTCAGCAAGAGGGCATTTTCCATAGCCACACTGGCAGTATTTTCCACACAAAGGTTTATGCTGGCGGGCAGCCTGCCCTTGAGCTATTTACTTGTGTGGTGGATAGAAAACCATCGGACCTATGGCCAGTTAGACCCCAGCAAAATGTTTTCATTTGGACTTCTCCTGTAATAAGGCATATTATTTTAATTTCCCTCTACCCCTCATCCTCTTCCCTAGGTAAAGCGATTCAATATGAGACAACCACCTTCTCACAACCAACTCTATGGTATACCTTTTACCTAACTACCAATGTTCACATTTTAAAATGCTTCTTCCTAGCTTCCAGATCTTAGAAGTTTCTCATCCATAGTTATTCTGTGTGATTCCATCTCACGCCCTCTCTATCCAGTTAAGCCTTTTGCTTCACTGGCCCTTTACACGTCAAGCCTGTTTCCTTCTTCAGATCATTCTTATGTTATGCCTCACCATCCCATCCCAAATGCCTGTGACCTTCCTTCAGCTTCTCTGAATCCTGTCCACCTTCACTTCTTAGTGAAGTCCTCACTGACACCAATTTCTTGTTCCTTCCATGGATGCGCTGGTCACTAGCTGCCCATTTTGGAATTAACAAGTCACTAGATAAGTTGATCAACATGTTGACATTGGTTTGTGCAAAGATCCATAGCATAAAACAAATAATTCAGTTAGCAAGTATTAACCTACCTTATGTTCAGCCATACGGGGAATATTCTATGTCAGAAAATGTGTGGGTATTCCTAAGACCTGTTTCTGTTTTTGAGCAATTTGCAGAGACCTTTGAGAAAACTAGCCATACTCATGAAGGAACAATCCCAGAACTGTAGGCCAAAGTATGATTCCTTCAAGGCAACATGAAGTAGACAAGAAGAGAAGAAGAAGCCAAAATGATCCACTAGAGTGGGGCAGGGATTCAGAGGCAGTTTCAGTTGACAGCGAAGTCAAGTTTCTACTGTTTGTTGGATGGATGGATGGATGGGTGGATGGATGGATGGATGAAAGTATAGATGAACCAGCAGCTGGATAGTCCAGAAGGCATCCAACCAACCATCCATTGATTCAAAAAATATTTTTTGAATATTTACTAGTCATAGGAGGTACTTAGATGGATACAATAGCCTTCAGTGAGATTGTAATCTTCTGGCATAGCCCTGCAGTCATAAGTCAGCCAACAGTCAGTCACTGAGACTGAGAGGTAATGATAGTTACCATTTTGTAAGTACGTTAGGTGCTTTTCAAACATTATTGCCTTGGTTCCCACTCTGGGGCACTGTGAGTTGTTTTAAATTTTGAGGGAAGTGTAATAATACTCAATGTCTGCTAGACACTGTGCAAACTACAAGCTCAAGGTAGTTCACAGTTTTAACATGAGATCATGCAGCATTCCTTTTGATGATGTCATATCTTGTAGAGCTGGGTCTTTGGTGGCAGCTGCAATATATAAACAGGAACCAAATGAAAGTTGACATGGAACAGGAGATGAAGGCAGTGGGATCCAATCAGATTCCAAGGTTTGAAAAGTGGCACAGTGCCCAAGAGGAGCACACATCGCATTAATAAGTATTTGCTGTTACTTAAGAATGAAAAAAAAAACTGTTACTTTTTTCTTTCAATAAGGACATAAATACTTGCTAACTCTTTTGGTCCCAACCTCTTAATAAATGGGACTTTTCGATGCTTCTTAAAGCCTAGAGACACTATGAAAAAATTCAATTCAACCTAATTCAATTATCCTTGTCAGAATGACTCTGAACTTACAAAGCAGATAATGAGGTTCAAACTCATTAGTACATGAACCAAGAAAGCTCAAGAACCTCTGTGTTTTCACCAATCTTCCCAGATTATTAATTTGCCAAGGATCACACAGGTGGTAAATTCCAGAGTAGCCATTCGAACTGGACTCTCTTCTAGTGGTCTCTAGAACACATCACTTTTGCTTATCATACCATTGGGCCCTCCATGGGCTCATGAAGAGATGGAGAGGTAGGCTGGCCTGTAGGGGCAGAAGATGAGGAAGTGGGATGGGACCAAAAGACCATGGAACGGAGCCTTGAGGACTCACTACACAGCCACTCAGCCCTTTGTCTCCCTCTGTGCTGAGTTTCCACAAGACCTGGTCTGGTGGGAGGAAGAAGGACAAGCCCTGTGATTTTCTCAGTGTGGTCAAAAGAGACGGAGGAAGTAGGGGAGTGGAGACCACAGAGAAGTGTGAGAAACAGGGGACTGAGTCTGTATATATCTGGGGGGGCAATCAGAGAAAATTTTTTGAAGCCTGCTGATTTTTGAAACCTTGAATGGCTGCTGTCATAGTAATATCCCCAAACGACTGGACTTTGTCATTTTAGGTGGGCCCAGTCCTGCCAAGGGTGTGGGGACAGTGGGGGCATGTTCCCCTGAAAAAGAAACCTTCTGGAGTGGGAAAAATTTAGGTCAGCCTCATGTGAACCTTGACCTCCTGCCCTTTTGTCCTCTGACAGACATTTCCTTGGCCTCCAGAAATTCCTCTCCCTCAAGGGAAGATTCCCCTGCCCCCCAGATGCCTCCGAAGGGGGCTGGGAACAGAGTCAGGGCAGGACCCCAGGGAAGCATGGAGGGCCTTGGGAGGGTGGACAGTGTGGAGAGACGGCTCTGCCAAGATCTTCAAAGGTAAAGCCCAAGGCGCTGTACACCCCAGGAGAGCACGCACCATGACCAGAGGCTGAAGCCGAGGAGGCCCGGCCAGAGAGACCCCCTACTGTGGCAGCAAGCCTGCTTCTAGGAGCCCTGAGAAGCCTAATTCAATTACCCTTATCAGAATGCCTCTGAACTTAACAAAGCAGATAATCAGTTCCAGAGACAGATACTGTGTGGGGGGCCAAAATTATTTTGCTTCCCAAAATTGGAGGCTGAAATCAGAGATGTTTGGGTAATGGAAAACATAATCCCGTCCCTGAGCCCAAGCTCCCTCTCAGTACCCACACCTGAGACACCCCTACCATTTGCTCCGAGGAGGCCAGTATTCAACACCCACACTCATCTTCTTATGGCACCTGGCTGTGAACTTGACCTCTTTCCCCGCACCCTCTTTGTGCCATATCCAGAAAGAAGCTGAGTGGAAGCTGGAAGCAGGCGGGGAGGGGACTAACATTGATTGAGCCCCCTTAGATGTGTCATACACATTATTTCATTTAAATCATCCAACTCACCTTTTGAAGAAAAATGTTAGTAACCACTGCATTATAGAAGGCAATGGAGATTTGGAAAAGTGAAATCACTGCCTTAGGACCCACTGCCTGACTCACTGTGCCACACAGGCTCTCTGCTCACCATCAGAAAGTAAATAAAACTCACTTATTCAAGGATGCATAGCAACCCTCCAAGATGAGTGGTCTCCTTTATAGGTAAGGAAAGAGACTCAGAGAGACTAAGTAACTTTCCCAATGTCACACAGGTGCTGAGTGTCTCAGTTGGGATTTGAGGCCAATGAGATTGGAGGCAGAGCCAGGGCTCTCAATGCTATCTCACAGCTGCAGCCCCAATTATTTTCTAGGATCTTCCATAGAGCCCTAAGCGCAGAGAGCATTTCTTTTCCTCTTCCCTGTTGGACCTAATGCAAGGCACAGCCTGGATAGAATAAGCATAGGCTGACTTTTTCCTAATGAGTGTGCTGGGTTGCCAGGATTAATACTGAGTGTTCAGATGCTTTCCACAGGAGAGCTTGCAGCTACAGCATACAAGGTTAGCACGGAAACTCTCATATTGGTGGATCACACCCTTTATTTATTTGTTTAAACTTGCTTTTTAAAAATTAAGTAACATTTGACATGTACAGAATAATAAATATGTAAATGATAAAACACAGTAGTCATAGCACCCAGGAACCCACCACGCCACTTACAACCAGGTGGCTCCAATGCTTGCCCCTCCCTTCCTTTTCTCCCACCTCCCCCACAGAAATACCCACTATCCAGAATCTTGTGTTTATCGTTCTCTTGATTATTTTTATAGTTCTTCCAGTTAGTTACATTTTGTGATAGGTTGCATTATTGTTCCAGGTTCTTTAGACACCCTTTGATAGATGACTTTATGATTCCTCCTGTTAGAGGTGACATAAATTGCCCTGCCCGATGATGTTAGACTTGCCAATAGAATGTTGCAGGCAGTGATGGATGCCAGTTCTGAGCCTAAACCTTAAGGGGCATCACATTTCCATTTTCCCCTCTTGTATTTCTTCCTCTGCCATGAAAAGAAAGTGCTCCAGGTCACCTGCCAGTCTCAGGAGGATGAGAGAAGACGTGTGGAGCAGAGCCGGACCCCATCTGAACTTGGAGCCATGCCCCACTGGGCCCAGACCAGACCTGCCAGCCCCCAGCCAGTCCACAGACACCTGAGTAAAGATATGTGAAGGTGTATGAGCCACTGAGTTTGTCAGGCAAGAGTATTGTGGCAGTGGCTGCTAATAGCCAGGACATCTCTCAACAGAGTATTTTATTTTTGCTTATTTTAAAACTTTGAAAAATGATAAAGTGGAAAGTCATTACCTACTACTTACTTTTCTTTTCTACTCAACATTACATTTCTGCGATTGATCCCATGGAAGAGGTGCAGCGCAAGAACTAGAACAATGGAGAGAGAAAAGGTGAAAGGCCCTCAGAGCTCAGGGAGGGCTGAGCTGGTGGGAAGCCTGTGCCTCATTCCCTCAGCAAATATTTACTGAACATAAGCAGAGCACTTTCCTCAGTGCTGGGAACATAAAGGTGAACTGGACGCATCAGATGCTTGCCCTTGAGGACCCTGTGTTATAGAAAGAAGCACACACATCTGTGCCTCCTGTCATGTCACTGAGAGGGTTCCTTATTGCCTCCGCCCTGCCAGCCATTCCCCTCATTCCCAGGGCCAACTGCTGTCCCCAGAGGCGCAGAGGGTAATTAAGGCAGTATGTGAGGCAGGCGGGCAGGAACTACGGAGTGGATGCATCTCCTTGGGAGAACTGCTGGCAGGCGAGTTCCAAGTGAAAGAGCCAAAGTGTGTGAGACACTTGGGCCCAAGGACTGATCCCTTTGGGGAGGCAGGTTTGCATTTCTGCAGGTGACACATCTGTAGGGAGCAGGCGATTGTCCGGTCAGAGCAGGCCCCGCCATGAGCTCAGCGGCCCCACAGACTGGGCTCCCGGGCGAGCCATCAGCAGAACACATCTGGTAGACAAAGGGCGAGAGCAGGGCCTCCCCATCGAGGGCCTTGCAGTCACACAAGGGAAGCAGGGTCCACCATAAATGCCAGGCCGCGGAGCCCTCCGACACACACGGGGTCACGCGTGTGACCAGAGCTGAGCGGATACACATGGATCGATGCCCAGAGCAGCTGAAACGACCGGGACACGCTGTCATTGCGAAGACAGGTGTCTTCTGTTTCTCTGCAACATTTGGGCAGTTCCCCTGGGAGTCGCCCTTTATTCCTGCTTTGGAAAAACACTGTGCGAATCGCTTCACATAAAAACCAGACGGAACACAGGCACATACTCCCTCAGGGATTCAGAAAGCATTCCAGGGTGCTTCGGGGCCCCTGGGGACATCGTGAGGACAATCAGTTTCCGGACAGGAGCGGCAGCAATAGCATCCTAATGATAGGAGGTTTCCCGGCAATCGGGTCCTGATAAAGAAGCCCTCCCCAGTAATGAGGGTTTCACGGCTGCTGCCAGATGGGGAAGGGGCAAAGCCGGGGAGAGCCCTCGGCTGCTCCCAGCACCAGCGCTCAGCTCGGGGAGCCTGCGGGCTACTCCTCCCTGGGAGCTGCTCCTCCCACCTTGGGCTCCCACCACCTGCCCTGAAGCCCAGGAAGGGACAGCCTGAGAGCTGCAGCTGCCCTGGCCTCCTGCCCTGCTCATCCTCCCAGCCCTGGGCCAGAGCCGGCCATCTCTGTCAACTCTCTCCAGAGCCTCAGTTGTCCGCTCTCTTCTGGCCAGAGATTGCTCAGAGAGCAGCCACAACTCTGGGGTGATCTCTCCTTGAGCCAAGGAAGGAGAGTCAGCAAGCTCTAAGGCCAGACAGCAGTGGCCCCTGCTTGAGGAGAGGACCACTGGTTTACCTGTCTCTCCATCCAGCCGCCACTTGAAAATTCCCATTTCTCTGGTTTACCGGTTTGGATTTTTTTTTTCCCCTCCCAAATTAATGTTTTCAAAGACAGTGTTTTCTGTCCCTGTGGTTATGGGTGAAGACTCCCCCAGGGAAGGAAAGCAAGGCATGGCCTGCAATGAAGTGGCTGAGGAGCCAGGACCAGATCTTACACGTTATAAATGACTGCCAGCTCAGAAGGCAGCAGAGCGGATTGGAAAGAACTGGAAGGCCTGAGGTCAAGGCCCAGCCCCACCACTTCCGAAACACGTAACCTGCAGCACAAGGCTCCTCACCTCCTCGGTACCTGGTTGTCCCATCTGTAAACAGGATTTGAGAAGACAGTGGCTTCTAATGACAGATACTTTCCACCTTCAAGAAACTATGGGAAAACCAAATGCTTCCAGAGAGGTTGGCAAAAAGAAGGGAAGAAGATGACCAAATTTATTTGGGCCAAAGTTGACAAAATACTAAGTGATTCTTACCCTCTATTTCACAAAATGTGGCATATTTTCTTTCCATGATGTATTTATTCCTGTTATACATGTGTGTGTTTTTATTTCCCCCAATCAGATTACATGTTTCTTAGGAGCAAGAAAAAGTTTCACAGGGGGGTGGGGGTGAATGGGTGACAGGCACTGAGGGGGACACTTGACGGGATGAGCACTGGGTGTTATTCTGTATGTTGGTAAATTGAACACCAATAAAAAAATTAATTTATTTAAAAAAAAAGAAAAAGTTTCACAGAACTTGCTCAATTCCAAGACAAATTTTATTATTTTTTAACAATTGTAAAATTAGAAATTATGTTAATCTCTATTTATTATGTTAGAAGAAATACGTCTCAGTTAACTGTATGTCATCATCGATGATCTCATTTATTTCTCTTATCAGCATTCTTGGATGGGTTGTTTCTGCTCCCACTTTACAGATAAGAAAACTGAGGACAAGAGAGGTCTGAGGACTTAGTAAATCCACACAAACGGTAAATGGCAGACATTTACTGTTTCAAGGAAACGTAAGTCAACGGGCACTCGAACCAAAGTCCTTCAACTGAAACCCCTAGGCTCTTCAGAAGTCATTTGGAGCTCTTCTTTACGTCATGTGGCACTGCTCACAATACGGGTCTGTAGCAGGCGATCAATACCTAGTTGTGGGTGCACAGATACCACAGAATTATCAGTTGCCTGGCTTAAAGGCTGGGGTGGACTCACAGGGCCTCGAGTGATTTTTTCCTCGCTCAGGAATACCCTCGGGCCCCTTCGAGGGCCCCATGCTCCAGGAGCCAGGGCTCCGGAGGGACCGCCGGACCTGTTGGCACGCACTTCCAGTCATGTGGCTGGCCAGGCGCCTGCGGTTCCCTTTTCTCATATGAGAAGCCGACAGGCCCAGGCCAGGCCTGGAAGCCCCCTTTACAAACACATTCCAGGCCGCACTCACTCCTGGCCAACAGACGGGGCCCTATAAACCGCCCGGCGAAAGCAGCCAGGAAAAAGCCCTCAGTTCTGGCCACAGGAACTTCACCAACGCGTCAGCCCGAGCCTGAGGCGCCAGCTCTGCCCACAGGACACCCGAAGGCAGTAACTCTGGCCGGGCCAGGTCGCATGGACTCACTGAGCTTAATGTGCCCGTCAGGGGACTGAGCAAAACCGAAAAGCAGACACCTGGTGCAGTTAAGTTGGTCATCCTCACCACAGATGAGCCTGGACGTGTGTCCACCAGATCTGACCTGACAGCTCGGTTCGGAGACGTTTCCATGCTGCTCACTCAGGCCCAGGCGTGGGTTCTTGTGGTGACGTCAGCTCTGGACTGGGTCACCCTGTCAGCTTCGCCTGTGCCACTGACGGTGCACAAGGGCTCCCTTCCTCCCCCCACCTCCCCGCGGGTCATCGTCCTGACAGGAGGCCTTGTCTGGCTCCTCCTCCGCTAGCCTGGATCTCAGCTGCGGTGGGGGTGCCCCTCCGTCCACCCGCATGGTCCTGCCAGGTCCAGCTTCTCAGGTACTGTTTTCAAGCAGCCTCCTCTGTTCACAGACCTTCAGAGACTCCCCACTTCTCACTCTAACAGATTGGGACCTGGAATCTCCTCTGGCTCTTGTAAAGGCCTCCTCCAGGCCCTACCGGCCACCCCCCACCCCTTTCTCCCCACACACACTCCCTCTGTCTTCCTAGACTGGTCTCCCTGTTGTCCTGACACACCGTATATTCAGTGGGACCTCGTGGCCTTCCTTCACGCAGCTCTCTTTACTGGGAAGGCCCTGACCTATGTCCAGTCCTCTCCTGATCTTCCATCTCTCAGGGTCCACTTTTGGAGGAAGTCTTCCCCACTGGCAGAGATCTCTTCTCTCTGAGACTCCGCCCCATTTAGCCAGGTCCTTTCTTGAATGGTTACTAGATTGTTTCACAACAATCGCTATATGAACAAATATGCTATACAGTAAGAGGCCTATCAGCTGGGGCCCCTGTGCCTTAGAAGGCCCAGCTTGGGGCCCCTCCAGCCCACTCTTCCCTATGGGGTGATGGTTCTATGGGATCAAGTGAACACACACATCTTTTTCCACTCCCTACATCACTCTTGCATTGGCCTGCATCCTTTCCACTCCCACTTTTAGACCTTGCTCCTGACAGCCAGGACTCCAGAATTCTAGGCCCAAACAGCCCTGAATCTATTCCCAGTACCCACAAAGACCTCTTCCCCAGATCAGTGGCCAAAAGGTTGCCAAGGGGAGGCTGTTTGCCAGGAGGTGGGTTTGTGGTTGGAGCTTGGACCTGAGGGCTGAGGTGCCCGCAATGCATATGCACAGATCCTTTGGTGGGAAAAGAAGGGGGTGGGCCTCTGTACACTCAAGTCCCCCGGTTGACCTTTAGTCCACCTGCTGGAGAATGAGGCCAAGATAGAGGGAAGTGGGGTAAGGTTTGAGTAGAGAAAGATCAAGCACAGACAACATCATGGAAACTCAATCCAGTGTGTGCCTGGAATTTTCAATTAACTAAATTCAACTATTTTCCTTCTTGGCTTAAACTCATTGGATGTGGGCTTCTATTCCTTGCAACTAAGACCAACGAGTATGTTCATGATGAGGATGAGGGTGGTGCTCGTGCTGGCGTGGGTAGAAGTGGCAGCTAACAGTGATTTGTCTACCTGAGTGTTCTAGGCACTCCAATTTACCTATGTTAGCTTATTTATTCCTCCCCTTACCTCTTGAGGGGCTGCTATTATTATCCTAGTTTTCCAGGTAAGGAAACGGAAATTTAGAAAAGCTGAGTACCTTGCCCATGATCACACAGAATTCAGACCCAAGTCTCTCTGACCTCTTACCTGCTAAGGTCGTTTCTACTGGTCACCACTACTGCAAGCTGGACCACATACAAGAGTGTGTAGTTAGCCACGGTGGGACGACCAAGGCTCTGGAAGAGGGGGCAAGGGCAAAGGTCAAGGTCAGGATGCACAAGATACAACATGCTCAACCAGACGCCCAGCAATCCTTGTTGATGGAGGAGGAGAAAACGATCCTTCTCCAAGATGCATTCCTCTAAGCCTCTCCGCCTCATCTCAGGCCTCCCCAGCAAAGCTTTGGGAAGAAGGACAAAACTATGAGTCTGGCGGCATGCCTTTTAATGTCTCTGCAGGGCTCCAGAGGTTATGCCTTTCAGCAAATACACAGAGTAGCTTACACTGCCCTTGGGTTAAATCCTGATAATGAGCAGAGGCACGTTACAGCCCAGATGGTTGAGGGTGGCCAAGTCCAAGTGTTTGTCACCCCGCAATACTGAGTACATATAGGATATTCCAGATGTGGCCCGGGCAGGAGCCTAGCAGGCACCCTGTGAGTGACTGGGATCATGTAACTCTGGCCGCTGCAAGGGGAAGACGGAAACTGCAAAGTTCAAGAGGGCTCTGGCTCCTTTCAGGACCAGATACATGGTTGTGACATCAGTCTCCCGTTGCATCCCTCTTTTAGAGAGAACAAAATGAGACCGAAATTGCACAAGAAGGTATATGTGGTGTGCAAGATAGCAGGGCCGTCATAAAAGGTTTATTGCCGCAAGCGTGAGGGCGCTGCACGAGGGAGCCTCTGCTCTGCCACATGTGAGAAATGCTCTCATCCATATTGTCACTGCCATAAAATCTTTATAGAAGAGAGTGCAGACCTCCCCACTGCCAAGTACTCACTGTCACTCACCAAACACTCATGAGGCATGAAGGGCCTTTCCATTTGCAGGTGTGGGTTTTCAAAATCTTCCAGGAAGGTCAACAATCAAGGCAGAATAATCTCCGTGGTGCCTCTTGGAAGGTACGCTCGCTCGAGATCGGGCTCCAAGTCTAAATGCTTTTTCTCCCCATCTTTCTGCAGTAGGAAATGTGTATCGTGAGCCAGGGTATTTTCTACTGAGAGCCACTCTTTCCAAAAGTAACACCCACATGTCAGTGAGCCAGAAACCTATCTTACCACGTGGCACTCTTAAAACAGTTCCTTCATTTACTTGTATATTCATCAATATTTTTTAGCAAAGGGAGAGGTGACTAGAACAGACTATCACAGAAATCACATTGGAGGATGGGAAATGGGGACATGAAACAATGCCCATGCATTTATTATTTTTTTAAGATTTTATTTATTTTATTCATAAAAGACAGAGAAAGAGGCAGAGACAGAGGCAGAGGGAGAAGCAGGCTCCCTGTGGGGAGCCCGATGAGGGACTGGATCCCAGGACCTGGGGATCACAACCTGAGCGGAGGGCAGATACTCAACCACTCAGTCACCCAGGTGTCCCGATGCCCATGCATTTAATTACATTTCAATTAATACAATTACACTTATATTAGCCCCATTTCAACCAACTCAATCATGATAAGTCACATAGGACACTTGTCTGCCTACAAGAGCATATAAAGGGAGAGACAGACTCACTCAGGGCTAATGGTCAGGGATTGGGGAAGTCTCTCCAAGGGAATTCCATTTTGATAGAGATTCAATAGAGGAGTTGAAGGTAAGCAGATAAAGTGGGGAAGGGGCACCTGGGTGGCTCAGTGGGTTGAGTATCCAATTCTTGATTTCAGCTCAGGTCATGAGCTCAGGGTCATAGAATTGAGCCCCACATCAGGTTCAGTGCTCAGTCTGCTTATCCCTCTCCTTCTACTCTCGCTCTCTCTCTCTCTCTCTCTCTCTCTCTCAAATAAATAAAAAAATCTTAAAAAAAAAAGTGGGAAAGAACATTCCAACAGAAAACAATGTGTGCAAAGGTCTCAAGGAGGATTGGTACAGAACTCCCTCTCTCTGGAACCCTCAATTCTGTTAACCCCACGACACCAGAGTTGCTTTACCCTACACCTGGTGGCTACTCAGTCTTCTCCAGCGGCTTGTTTCCCTTTACACAGCCTTTAAAAGTGTTTAGCCTCGAGCCTTAGCCCTGAATCCTATTCTTTCTCTATGTTCTTCCCACGCAATCTCTTCTGCTCTTGTGGCTCCATTGTGTTTGAGGTACCCATGAACCCCAAAGTTTATATCCCTTACCCAAATCCCTCCTCTGGATTCTGGTCCACCAAAAGTGCCTCCTTGCCTGTTCCTCTTTGCACTTTCCGCAGAGGTAGGGCC
The DNA here is from genome assembly GCF_905146905.1 of Nyctereutes procyonoides. Classification (NCBI taxonomy): domain Eukaryota; kingdom Metazoa; phylum Chordata; class Mammalia; order Carnivora; family Canidae; genus Nyctereutes; species Nyctereutes procyonoides. The sequence goes on along the minus strand of NW_026575049.1, from coordinate 48,410,468 downwards.
CTGCAGTAATAGGTTCTGCTTATGAGTGTTCAGTCTGCGGGCATCTGGGATTCAGTGTTGGGAAATCACCCGACGCTATGCAATTAAACCACATTTTCTAGTATTGACTCTATTGGCCATAAAGCTGACACTAAAATCTTCATTCATAGCAATCCGGCATCATGGAATACCAGCTGGAGCAGAGGAAAAAGACTGGCATCCACCAGTCCTCTTCAACGCCAGCGAGGCATTATGGAAAAGCAAGTGTCATTTCTGTTTCCAGCCCAGGGGGTGTGGGTGGGTGCCCTGTGCTGAATGGGTAACGAGGAAGGAAGACCAGGCTTTGGTGGTGAAGGGAAATGCGAAACTTGAGCCTCTGTCATGGTGAATTAGAGAGGCTTTTGAAACTTCCAAGTGGGCAATTCAGAGGAATGCACAGGAGGGGTTTATGGCAGAAATAGACACTTGGGGTTGACAGGTTCCTCAACTGTAGTTATAGCCAGAGCTGTTGAACAGAGAAAAGAACAGGATTTAGGACCAGGGCTGGAAGCTCATCAGCTGTTTTTTCTAATACTTAAGAGCTTTAGGGGCACCTGGGTGGCTTAGTCAGTTAAGCATCTGACTCGTTAAAAAAAAAAAAAAAAAAGCATCCGACTCTTGATTTCAGCTCAGGTCACCATCTCAGGGTTGTGGGATCGAGCCCCGCATCAAGCTGCTTGTCCCTTTCTCTCCTGCTCCTCCCCCCTGCTCTCTCTCTCTCTCTCTCTCTCCCTCTAATAAATAAAATCTTAAAAAAAAAGACCTTGGGGAGCCTGGGTGGCTCAGTCAGTGGAGCTGCCTTTGGCTCAGGTCATGATCCCAGGGTCCTAGGATTGAGTTTTGCATCAGGCTGTTCAGTGGGGAGCCTGCTTCTCCCTTTCCCTCTGCTGCTCCCCCTGCTTGTACTCCTTGTACTCTCTCTCTGTGTGTGTCAAATAAATAAATAAATAAAATCTTTTTTTTTAAAGAGCTTTTTGAGACATAATTAACATACCTAAAATTCAACCTTTTAAAAAGTGTTTATAGTTCATTATTTTAATATATTCACAGAGTTGTAGCACTATCATTCCTATGTAATTCCAGAATACTTTTGTCACCTCAACAAGAAATCCTGTCCCTATTAGCAGTCACTTTCCATTTTTATCCCGCCCCCGGGAGCAGACAGCCATCAGTTTACTTTGTGTTTTTATGGATATGCCTACTCTGAGCATTTCATTTGTGTCTGGCTTCCCTCATTTAGGATAATGATCTTGAAGTTATTCCGTGCTATAGCATGTAAATGTACTTTATTCCTTTTTTATGGTTGTGTAATATTCCATTGTTTGGATACACCACATTTTGTTTATCCATTCATCAATTAATGGACATGTGGGATGTTTCCATTTTTTGGCTACTATGAGTAAGAATAAGACTGCTATGAGCAAGTTTTTGTATTAGCATGTTTTCAATTCTCTTATACACCTAGAAATTGTGTGAAATTACAGGGTCATATGGTAACTCTTCATTTAACTTTTTGAGGAAGTGCCAAAAGGTTTTTATGAAAAAAAAAAAAGAAGCAGCTACATCATTTTACATTTCCACCAGAATGTATGAAAGCTAATTTGTCCACATCCTCAACAACACTAGTAATTTTCTGTCGTTTTTATTGTAACCGTCCTAGAAGTGTGAAGTAACATCTCATTATTGATATGTGTTTCTCTGATGAGGTTGTACATTCTTTCATGTCCTTATTTACTATTGTAGATCTTTGGGGAAATGTCTATTCAAATGTTTTGCCTACTTTTAAATTAGGTTGTCTTATTTTATTCAGTTATGCAGGTTTTTTATATAATGGATACAAGTCCCTCATCAGACATATGGTGTACAAACACTCTGTGTGGATTGCCTTTTAAGTTTATCAATGATTTTTTAAAAAATTTTGATGAAGCTCGACTTACCTATGTGTTATTTTATAATTTGTGGTATGGGTGTCATATCTAAGAAACTGTTGCCGTGTAGATCTCTGACCAATTTTAGTAATCTTTTATATATATTTTGAAGGTAGAGGTCCAAATTCATTCCTTCATATGGGAATATCCAGTTGTCTCAACACCATTCCTTGAAAAGACTATATTGCCCGTTGAATTATCTTAATACCCTTGTCAAAAATCAACTGACCCAAAACATAAGGGCTTATTTATAGATTTTCTTTTTTTAAGGTTTTATTTATTTATTCATGAGAGACACAGAGAGAGAGAGGCAGAGACATAGGCAGAGGGAGAAGCAGGCTCCCCATGGGGAGCCTGATGCAGGACTCAATCCCAGGACCCAGGATCACACCCTGAGCCAAAGGCAGATGCTCAAACACTGAGCCACCCAGGCGTCCTTATAGATTTTCATTTCTATTCCATCAACCTATGCATCTATCTTTATGCCAATACTACACAGCCATGATTAGTGTAGCTTTGTAGTAAGTTTTGAAATCAGAATGTGTGATCCCTCCAACTTTGTTCTTATTCAAGATGGCTTTCCTGGATCCCTTGATTTTTAAAAAATATTTTATTTATTTATTCATGAGAGGCACAGAGGGGGGGGGGGCAGGGACCCCAGGATCACTCCCTGGGCTGAAGACAGGCGCAAAACAGCTGAACCACCCAGGGATCCCCTCTCATGGCTTTTCAGATAAACTCATTAATTTCTGCAAAGAAGCACCTGGGATTTTGGTAGGGATTTCACTGGCTTTGTAGACGAGTTTAAGGAATATCATCATCTTAACACTACTAATTCCTGCAATCCATGAGAATGGGATGGCTTTCCATTTATTTAAGTCTTCTAAAACTGTTTTTAGCAATGTTTTGTAGTTTTCAGTGAACATCTTGCACTTTTTTGTTAAATTTGTTTCTAATTATTCTTTGTGATGCTGTTATAAATGGAATTGTGGAAAGCACAACATAGGGAATATAGTCAATGATATTATAATAATTTTGTATGGTGACAGATGGTAACTACACCCACCATGATGAGCACTGGGCAATGTATAGAATTGTGTAATCACTATGTTGTACACCTGAGACTAATATAACATCATATGTCAACTACATTTCAATAAAAAAATAAAAAATAAATGGAATTTTTTCTTAATTTTATTTTCTGATGGCTCATTGCCAGTGGTACAGAAATATAATAGATTTGTGCATATTGATCTTGCCCTGCAATCATGTTGAACCACTTATTTGTTCTAATAGTTTTTTCATGGATTCCTTAGGATTTTTCTATATATAAGATCATTTCAGTTGTGAATAAATCTAATTTTACTTTTTCCATTCCAGTGTTGATGCCTTTTATTTCTTTTTCCTGCCTAGTTGTCCCAGCTAGAACCTCCAGTACAATGTTGAGTAGAAGTGGCATGAATAAATATCCTTGCCTTGCTCTTGATATTAAGGAGAAAGCATTCAGTCTTTCATCATTAGGTTGATGTTAGCTGTGGGCCTTTTGTAGTTGGCTGTATTTGTTTTATATGGCTGCTATAACTAATTATGACAAACTTGATGACTTAAAACAACACAAATTCATTATCTGTCAGTTTTGTACTTTAGGAGTCCAATACAGGCTTCACTGGGCTAAAACAAAGGTGACAGAAAGATTTTGGAGATTCTAGAGGAGTCTTTCTTGCCTTTTCCAGCTTCTAAAACCACCCACATTTCTTGGCTCATGGCCCACTTCCTCTATTTTCAAAGCCAGCAACATGGTGTTTCTCACCTTTCTTCCATAGTCATTCTCTTCCCCTGGCTAAACAACAGCAAAGGTTCTCAACTTTGAAGATTCAGGTGATTATACTGGTCCCATCTAAAGGTCCTTAACCTTAGTCACTTTACCACAGAAGGCACCGTATTCACATAGTCCATGGATTAGGATGTGGACATCTTTAGGAGGCCATTATTCTGCCCACCACATTCTATGATCTGGCCTCCGAGTATTCATGTCTGTTCCATGTGCATAATACACTCATCCCATCCTAAGACCCCCTGAATTCTCAGCTCCTAATAGTATCAACAAGTTCAAAACCTCCCCTATATCCCTTCAGTTCAAAAGTTCCAGATGTCATCATTTAAATCATCAGTGTGAGTGCGACTTTGTATAACCTATTCTGGAGCACAGTTCCTCTCCATGTGGACCAGTGAAACCAAAGAAACAAGTTACGTGCTCCCCAAATATAAAGGTAAGGCAGACATAGATGCTCTGGTTCAAAAAGAGAGAAAAGGGTAAGGAAAAGAGCCACTGGTCCCCCAAAATGTAGAGATCCAGCCAGGCAAACTCCATTGGGTTTCAAGGTCTGGAAATCATCTTCTGGGGTCCTCAGTTCCAATCTCTGGGTCATGGCTCCACTCTCTGGGCCTGAGACTCCATCTTCTGAGCCACCCTTTCTTTCTCATGAAAAGTGACATGTGGGGATGCCTGGGTGACTCAGCAGTTCAGCATTTGCCTTTGGTTCAGCATGTGATCCTGGAGTTCCAGGATCGAGTCCCACATTGGGCTCCCTGCATGGAGTCTGCTTCTCCCTCTGCCTGTGTCTCTGCCTCTCTCTCTGTGTGTGTGTGTGTGTGTCTGTGTCTGTCATGAATAAATAAAAATAAAAATATTTTTTTAAAAAGTGGTATATGTTTGCAGCATAATGGTTTTCTTACTCAGACTGTTTCCTGCCTGCAAAATTTGTGTGTGTGTGTGTGTGTGTGTGTGTGTGTGTGTGTGTGTCGGGGGGGGCATCCTACAGTTTTCTTGCATTTTGTTTTCTCTCTGTCCCTTTGGTCCAAGCTGGCAGTGTTTGTGCTGGTGTAAAATTATCAAGAATCTATCATTCTCCCATTAAACAAGAGGTCTCACCACAGATTCTTCCTAAATAACCCCATCTCTATTATTGGCTTCTGCTGGGATGGTTGGCGGGTGGGGGGCAGGATCTACGTGTCATACATGTAACCATTAAGAACTTTTTGTATGACTAAATGCTCTATTTCCCAAGATATTCATTTTCCCCCTATAATACACTTCCATGGCGGTGAATCTCTTGATTTTAGAGTCTTTTGCAATCTGGACAAGCAGAGAATTTCCCAAGTCATCAAGTCCTAGATCCTTTCTCAAAAAACCTGTTCTTCCTTCAAGTCACCTCTTTTCTCTTGCATTGCATTATAAACAGCAAGAAATAACTAGGTCACACCTTCAACACTTAGCTTGGACATTTCAGCCAAGTGTTGAATTTCCTCATTCACCAGCTCTGCCCTCTGCATGCCTGCAGGATTGTCCCGCTGAGCTTTCTGTACTCTCTAGCCAGAATCGCTTGCCTCCCGTTTGCAATGACACGTTCCTCATTTCCTTCTGAGCTTTCAACAGTGAATCCTTTAGCATCCGTATATTTGTTCATTATGATTTAGGCATCCTCTGAAGCAATTTGTTGTCTCTGCTGTTTCTCATTTTCTCATTTTCCGAGTCCTCGTTAGCAGCGCTATCAACATCTTTATTCCTACTACCTGTCTGTTCTAGGCAATCTAGGCTGCTTCTATCACGCCCCTCAACATCCTCCCAGCCTCTGCTCATCATCCGATTCCAAAGCCACTTCCTCATTTCAGGTGTCTGCCACAGCAGCTCCCCACTTCCAGGTACCAAAATCTGTGTTCCTTTTCTGTTAGTATTTTATTGCAGTAGGGAAGTTCCCTTCTATTCCTAGTTTGTTGAGTGTTTTTCACATGAGAGGGGGTTGGATTTTGTCAAATGCTTCCTCTGCGCCCCCTGAGATGTTTACGTGGGTTTCGGTCTGCCAACTGTAAAAGACCACGCAGAGGGAAAGAAACCTGCAAAGGAGACAGAAATAGCCAGCCATTGAAGGGAAACCAAGTGATTGTGGCGTGACTGGAGCCAACAGCAGAGAGGGTGTCAAGAAGGGAGGGGCCAAGACTCTCAGTACTGTTGAGAGCAGTGATCAGAGGGGAACTGAAAAATGCTCAAGGTGATTGGTTTTGCAGAGGTTGTTTCTGAGCTTGGCGACAGCTGTTGCAGTGGGATGAAAAGATGCACAAGATGGTTCAGAGCAGAATGTCCTTCCCTAGATTTCAGGGACTCTAGGGAAAGCTAGAGGGCAGTGATTACATTCAAGCAGTCAGTGAGCATCTGGGGAACATGCTCAGCTTTTATACTGCTAATTTTGGACACATTTTGGCTGAAGCAGGGAGGGCTTAAAGTGTGTCCACAGTCTCAGTGTCTGAGATTCTGGAACAAGATTCTCAGATTTTTTCAGAGTCAAGAACAGACATTTCCAGACCTCAGCTTGGGAAACATGCTCCTGCCCTTTGCGAAGGCACAGTGAACCAACACCTGCCTCAACCCCTTGGGGGAAACCAGCTGCGCTGTGAGCAGCTGTCCCATCTTGGGAACACACCCAGGCTTGGCCCTCACAGCGGAAGATGGCATGAAACCCACATATGGTATCTAGTTTTTTGATGACTCTTTAAAATGGGAAGCTTTTTTTTTTTTTTTTTTTTTTTTTTTTGTGGGAAGGGATGGATTCGTGGCCTCAGGGAGAGACATTGCCAGTCAGCAGCAGCATATCTTCCACGCGGAGAAGAAGCCATCTCCAGCCGGTCCTCTGGGCTCAGGCTTACCACATTCTTGGATGGGACTCCCACTTGACAGAGCCCAGGAGACCCCAACACTCTACTCCAATGCTCATTTCCCTCTACCTGGCAACCTTGTTTGATTGAACGTTTCCCTGGGATATTTATGTGGAAACCAAAGAAAATACTCCAGGGTCGGTTTTAATAAGTGCCAATCCCTCCTAGCTATCTGCAGCCATAAACATTTACGTCTAATATCCCAAAGAAAATGTTGATGCAGTCTGATGTGGGGGTGACAGCACACAGATTAGTCTAAACAAAAACATGAGGGTGACAGTTAGCTTTTTCCTGCATGAAGCTGCATTCACTCATTTTTGACATAAAAGTGCAATTTGCATATTCTTTCAAGTCTGTTTAGCTGCAAACACATGTGTGTTTGGGGCACAGAAATTTAAAATTTGTAAATTATTCAGAAACTACTGCCAAATTGTAATCAAGTGGTAGGAAAAACATTCCCCATGAATAGTTGTATATTCAGAGGGGAGCCTTTCTCAGGCTCGGGGAACAGTTTTAAATATACTGGTGCTTAATCAACTCAGAAAAAAAAACAGGGGGAGAAATGTTTACTTTGTTAGTAACAATTTAATATAGATGTTGGGGGTTTTTGCTGTTTATTGAACATTGCAGAATGGAATGATTTTCGTATTGTGACATTAAATAAATAAGGTGCCTTCCGAGAGAAAACTAAACATAGTGATTAAGCTCAAGTAGGAATTTCTAATGCCTCTCTAAAAAACATGTTAAGCCCAGAACCATAATCACTAGAAAGCAATCCAAAGTAATTTAATGTACGTACACTGTACCTTGCAGATTATAACATTCAGTACGTATTAGCTGCATCTCCATGTCTACTCCGCCCTCCTTTCCTTCTTTGTTTTGTGCATCTAGCAGACATGGTTCTGAAGGTCCACTTTCTGTAAAGCACTTAGGGTCTAAGGAAGTTGTACACAGAGAGGACATGTACATGAGTCAGTGAATAGGTTAATTTTGGGAAAGGTGAAGGGCTGGTAGATGCTGCCAGGAGCCTTGAGTGTGGACCGAAGGGTGGATGCACTTGCCCAAAGATGGATGGAGAAGAGGAGTAGCTTTCACTTCCCTGCCAATGCTGCCAGCTGGTGGGTTGCAGCTCACCAAAGCTGCACGACACTGAGGACATTTCTTCCATCACCCATAACTATACAGTGTGTGCACACAGATTGGTGCAACCAAATTCAGCTTTTAAAAAAAGCCAAATTCGGTCCAACATCCACGTCACCTGTTTTACTGTTAGCGGTGGCAACGTCTCAGAGGTGAGATTGAATTGTGGCAGGGAGAGATTGTCATGACCATCTTTGAAAATAATCGACTGTGGATGGAGTATTCCTTCAGTGGACCCAAGTTGTAAGTGGAAAGCCAGATTATTTCAACATCAAACAAAATAGCAACTAAATTCAGAGTGCCACAGGAGGCATTGTCAAAGATCACTGAAGACGGGAGCTGACTTTTCTCATCCATAGTTCCACCCATTCAGTCTTTTTTCTTTTTTTTTTTAAATTTAAGTTCGAATTAGCCAACATACAGTACATGTATAAGTTGCAGACATAGTGTTCATTAATCACTCTTTTATTTACTCATCCCTTCACTCATTCAAGGAACATCTGTGGAATACCTAAGTGACAAAGTACAGAGTAGGAACAAAAGATAGAAATCCTGCCCTTGTGTGTCCTTTTGTGGATAAATACAGAGAAAATGGCTTTCTGAAAAATCCCAAAAGATCAACAGGTCAAGTTTGACATAAGCAAAAGTTTATTTTGAGACCTCTGTATTCAAACTCTTGAACATTTTGTGGTGATTTAACAAAAGTGTGCCTGCAGGCAAGATTTTCTTGTATTTTCTATGAATATTTCACCATGTGGCTGCTGATGTGCATATTTATTGTGCATGGGTGTTGTACATTTTTGTGCATGTAAACATTTTATATCAATGGGAAGTCTGTGAGAAATCACATTCACATCATTGTTTCAATTAAATTAGCCAATATTCTTTCTAACTAAGTCTTCCTTGTCCTGACACTTTTTATGGCTCATTTTACATATGACTTGAATTAAGACCATCAGTCTATAGAAGTCTTTTTGAAAGGAAAAACAAATAAAAGTCCATAAAAAGTGGAAAGAAAGAAGTAAAACTCTTCATTTGCAGCTGTCATAATTGTCTATGTAGAAATTCCAAAGGAACCTACAACAAACTATAGAAGTAATGAATTAACACAAAGTCAACTTATACAATTGTGTTTTCTGTTAAAAAAAAAGCCACAAAAAATTGGAAAATTAAAATGTAAAAACCCTATAGCAATACAATAGCATTAAAATATGAAATATTTAGCAACAAATTTAACAAAATCTGTGCAAGACTAATACACTGAAAACACACAACAGTTTGCTGGAAGAAATTTAAAATGGGCTAAATAAATGACACACACACACAGATTGAATGAGTCAAAATTATCAAGGAATTAATTCTCCCTGAACTAATACATAAATTCAATGAAATCTCATTCAAAATCTCCAAAAATTACTAATTGTTGAAACTGACAGTTTGATTCTATATTTTACAAGGAAATGCAAGAAATCTAGAATAGGTAAGATGAACTTGAAGAACAAAATTGGAGAATTTACACTACAGATTTCAAGTCTTAGAAAAATGGAAAACCCTAATATTTAAGACAGAGTAGCACTGGTGACAGGATAGATAAAATAGACAATGCTACAAAATTAAGTGCAGAAATAGACCCTTTTCTAGGCTCACCTGATTCACAAGGAAAGCACCAATGCTTTGCTGGAGGAAAGCATGATTTTCTCAACATGTGCTGGTGAAACTTTGGATAACCATAATAGGGAAAAAAATTAAATCTGACACCCTCACCTCACACATGGCACAGAAATTATTTTAAGATGGAACACAGATTTAAAAATGAAAGGTAAAACACTAAAGTTCTAGAAGCAAATATAGGAGAATATCTTCATGATCTTGGGGTAAACAAGTATTTCTTAGAACACAAGGCAGTAGTCCACACAGGTGAAAAATAGTTGATAAATTGAACTTCACTGAAATTGAAGATTTCTGTTCATCAAAAAAAAAATCATTAACAGAATAAGAAGGCAAGCCTCAGACAAATATCTTTGAACAGACAGGACAAAGGACTCATCTCTGGAATACATGAAAAACTCCTACAAATCAATAAGAAAATTCAAGCAACCCAAATTAAAAATGTATAAAATTATTGAACTGGTACTTTAAGAAAGAGAATATCCAAATGGACATAAACATATTTAAACATGCCGAACACTTTTCTTTATCAAAGAAATGCAAATTAAAACCATAATGAGATACCACTACACAATCACCAGAATGACTACAATTTAGAAGAGTTATGATACCAAATGTTAGTGCTCCTATGAAGCAACTGGTCCTATTTTTTTTATAATAAATTTATTTTTTATTGGTGTTCAATTTGCCAACTTACAGAATAACACCCAGTGCTCATCCCGTCAAGTGCCCCTCTCAGTGCCCGTCACCCATTCACCCCCCACCCCCCGCTCTCCTCCCCTTCCACCACCCCTAGCAACTGGTCCTCTTAATTATTGGTGATGAGAATGGAAAATGGCATAACCACTTTTGAATAGTGTTTGATAGAGTCTATTGAAGTAAACAAGTATATACCCTATGACTCCGAAAATCCACATCCAGATGTACACCTAACAGAAAGGTGGTACCTATGTTCACAAAATGACAGGTACAAGAATGTTCATGATAGCTTTATGCATAATAGCCAAAAACTAAAAACAACCCAAAGACCCATCAACAGTAGAATAAACAAACTGTGGTATATACACGTGTATACATAAATACTTGTGCATATGTGTATACACACATATAGATATATACATACACACATATACTGTGGGATACTCCAAAGCAATAAAGTACAGACTGCTGATGAGTACAACAAAGTGATAAACCTCAAGATAATTATATTGAGTGAAAGAGCCCAGACACTAAATAAAGTGCCTACTGCATGTTTTCATTTATATTAAGTTTGCAAGCAGGCTAAGCTATTCCTTGTTAATAGAAACATAAACAGTTGTTACTTCAGGGGTTTTGTAGATGGAGAAGGAACATGAGGGAATCTTTTGGGGGCACTGGAAAGATTCTATATTTTGACCTGGCTATATGTGTACACCTATAAAAATTCATCAAGGCTTAAGGTGAGTACACTTACATACTTTACTGAATGCATGTTATAAATACATCAATAAAAAGTTGAAAGAAAAGAAGAAAAGAAAGGAAGAAAGAAAAAATGGAAAAAATAGAAAAAATTTAAATACAGTACCTCATGAGTGAGCTTTTTAAAAGAAAAACTTCTAATACTTTATTTCATTAAACACAGGGCAGGACCAAAAAAATGTAAATGTATATAAATATATATGATACAAAGATCTCATCCTACAGCAAAACAAGTTATTAAATGTAAATGGAGGAATATCCTTATGACAAAATGTACAGAATCCATACGGAGAAAATTCTAAAACTTTACCTAGAGATATTAATGTCTTGAATAAATGAGAAAATGTGTCATGTTTCTGGATGGGAAAATCTAAAAGCACTTCAGTAACGGTTCTTCTCTCAAATTGTGCTACATCTTTAACGTTATCCCAAATAAGATCCAAACAAAATATTTAAACTTGACAAAATTATCCTACAGGTCCTATTAACAGAACAGTTAAGGTGTTTTAAAACAAAGGTAACGATAGGGGTGCCCGAGTGGTTCAGTCAGTAAAGTGTCCAACTCTTGATTTCAGCTCAGGTCATGATCTCAGGGTGATGAGATAGAGCCGACCTTGGGCTTGAGATTCTCTTTCCCTCTGCCCCTCCCCCTGCTCATGCTCTCTAAATAAATAAATAAGTAAATAAATAAATAAAATCTTTAAAAAACAAAATAAAATAAAGTAAAATAAAATAAAGGTGATGATAGCAGGCTTCACCTACCAGACACCACAACTGAAACAATATAAAGCAGAAATGATTTTGAGACTGTACTACCAGAACGGAAACAGACAACATGGTACCAGAACAGAAATTCAGCGACGTCCCCAAATGTATAAAAATAATTTAAACTGTGATCAAGGTACTTCTCAAACCAATGGAGGAAAGCTGGGTTATTTAACAAATAAAGGCAATGGATTAATAATAAATTTTAAACTGAAGTTAGAAACCAAGCTGATAACTTAAAATAAGTTCAGGCTGGAGTAATTCTTTAAATTTTAAAAACAGCGCTGCCCACACGGAGGACTGAACCACTGCCTGAAGCCCCCAGATTCCCTACCTTACTTCCAAACACGTGGAATTCCTGAGTTAAATATAATTCATACCTGGCCTATCTCAAAAATAAGAAAAGGAAACCCACAAGCACCAGAAAAGGGACAAAGAAACTTAAAATCAGAGCAGTAAAAGGGAGTAAGAAACCAAATGGCCCACAGTGTTATTAGAACCAGATACATGCCCAAGGCACTCAGGTTTTAATTGAGGTGCTCAGCCTATTTGCATTTAGGGAGTTATTGATAAATAACTGTCTTAGATTAGATTACCTCGACCACCTTGCTGTTTGTTTCTCTTTGTCCCATTTGCGTTCCCTTTCCCCTCATTTCCTGACTTTTTAAAACGGACGTTTCAGTGTTCCATTTTCTCTCCCTCGGTGGATTTTTAGCTATACCTTTGTTTTATATTTAGTTCTTACTCTAGGGATTGCCATCTGCAACCTGAACTTTTTACAGACTACAATTTATTAATATCATGCTACTTCACGTGTAGTAAAAAACCGTGCAACATACTCCCGTTTAGCTCCCTCTGAGCTTTGTACTATTACAGTCATATATTTTACTTTTACGTACCTTAAAAGCCCCGTGATATATTGTTGTTATTATTGTTGCTATAAACTGCCAATTGAACTCCAAAGAAATTAAAGAAAAAGAAAATAGTCTTTTTTTCATTTACCCACATGCTTGTCATCTCTGGAGCTCTTTATTTCCTCCTGTTCGTTTGTGTTCCTCTCTGGCACTGGTTCCTTTCTGTATAAGCAGCTCTCTTTAGCAGCCTCTTATAATGAGGGGCTGCCAACCATAAATTCAGTTTCTGCTCATCTGGAAATGTCTTTATTTCACCTTAAGTTTTGAAGAATACATCATTTCACTAGCTCTAGGACTTAAGGTTGAAGGGTTTTGTTTTTTCTTTTTCCTTTCAGCACTAAAAAGATGTTCCGCTTTCTTCTGGCTTGCATTATTTCTAATTAAAAAAAAAAACATAAATCATAGTCCTGTTACCTTGTGTGTAATTTTTTTTTGCTCTTTAAATTTTTTTCATTTATTTTATTTATTTTTTTGAGAGAGAGAGAGCATGCACACACGCATGGGAGCAGGGGGAAAGGCAGAGAGAGAATCCCAAGCAGGCTCCATGCTCAGTGCAGAGCCCAGTGCGGGGCTTGATCCCATGACTCTGAGATCATGACCTGAGCAAAAATCAAAGGGTCAGTGGCTTAACTGACTGAGCCACCCAGGCGTCCCTTCTTTTAATATCTCTGAGCAATTTGACCACGATGTGCCTAGGTATCAATATTTATCCCATCTGAGGCTTAAGTCTCTTGGGTCTGTGTATTGATATTTTTCATCAAAGTTGACATATTTTGGCCATTGTTTCCTTAAAACTTTTCTGTCATAGACTCTCTTCTATGACTTCAATACATATATGTCAGACTATTATTCCATATGGCACTGATGATCTGTTTTATTTGCTTTTAGAAATTTTTTTTCTCACTCTGCTTTGGTTTGATAATTGATATTGTCCCAACTCCAAGTTGATGGCTCCTTCAGCCTACAATACCCTGATGTCCTATCTGCTTGCAATCCTATCCAATGAAATGGTTTCAGATCATTTATTTTTCAGTTCTAGAATTTTTATTGGACTCTATATTAGAGTTCCCATTTCTTTTCTGAAATACCCCTATATAACTCTTGACTCATCATATCCATATTTTCCTAAAAAGTCTGTAACATATTTTTAATAGCTATTCCTCATCTGATCCCAAATTGCAGGGTATCTTACAAATTGATGTATAGGACTCTTCAAAAGTGTCAAGATCATGAAAAAAAAATTGAAGAGCTGTGCCAGAATAGAGAAGACTAAGGTGACAGGACAACTAAACACAATATGTGATCTTGAACCCTTTGTAGTATGCCCACAGCCTCAGCCAGGAATATGCTTGCCCAGCCCCACAAGCTCAGGTTAGTGGAGCCAAGGGCCTTCCAGCTTACCTGCCACTGATAGAGTCACTTCCACCTACAGTGTCACCGAGGGTAGCTTCACCTACTGCCCCAAATCCAGTGAAGTTCCTGATCTACCCTGGCCAGTGATCTCACTTAGATGGAGCTGCAGGAGGGGAGCAGCCCCAGGCTAAAACACCACAGATTTCCACTGTCTTTACCCTAAATCCAGCAGGTTCTCCAGCATAATAGCTTCTCAGATTGTTACCTTTGCTCAGTTTCCAGGGGACCAAAAATGGTTATTTTGGTCAATTTTGTCTGGCTTTGTAAGTTTTTTGGGGGGAGGAGAATTTGCCAATCTCCTGATTAGTCCATAGCCAGAAGTCCTGTCTTAATGTTTTTTAAAGACTAACTGGAGAGATAGTTTTATTTATTTTTTTTAAACTTTTATTTATTTATGATAGTCACACAGAGAGAGAGAGAGAGAGAGAGAGGCAGAGACACAGGCGGAGGGAGAAGCAGGCTCCATGCACCGGGAGCCCGATGTGGGATTCGATCCCGGGTCTCCAGGATCGCGCCCTGAGCCAAAGGCAGGCGCCAAACCGCTGCGCCACCCAGGGATCCCCTGGAGAGATAGTTTTAAAGATAAATATATTAGCAATATTATTATGGATGCATGGAAGACAGGTCATTTTTAAAGATAAATATATTAGCAATATTTTAAATATATTAGCAATATTATCATGGAAGAATGAAAGAGAAGTCATTTGGGATTAATGTATTTTAAGATCCTAATCTTGCTTGGTAGATAAACTTTGTTAAGTTAAATAAGCATATTAAAAGTTCAAGAACATCTCTTAATAATGGAACATATAACTTCAAACTAACCGAGGAAACCAAAAGAAGAATAAATAAAATTCAGTTGATCCAGTAGAGGAATGAAAAGAGGGGAAGGGAAAGGAGGAAAGGGAAGCATAGTAAGTAAAAAATGCAAAGTAATATGTCAGGGAGAATGAGTATGATCACTATGTTAGTAATCATAATAAATCAAGTTTTCTTATTATGAGTGGCTCAGCAGTTGAGCGTCTGCCCCCAGCTCAGGGTGTGAACCTGGGATCCAGGACTGAGTCCCACCGCATCAGGGTCCCCACAGGGAGCCTGCTTCTCCCTCTGCCTATATCTGCCTATGTCTCTCTTTCTCTGTGTTTCTCATGAATAAATAAATAAAATCTTTTTTAAAAAAAACTTTTCTTATTATGGTACAGAGTATACTGGAATGAATTAAAAGCCAAAATCGAGATATACAGTTTACAAGAGGCATGCCTAAAATAAAGTCACAGGAAGATTAAAATTAAGGAATTGAAAAAATATATACTACACAAATACTAACCAAAAGAAAACTGGTTCAGCCATATTAATAAGAATTACTTAGTGATAAATCCACTGGGAAAACATAGCTATCATAACTTTCAGGGATTGCAAATCACTACAAAGTCTCTGGAAAATAATTTGTCAATATGTATCAAAAGCCTTTAAAAGGAATTTTTAAATTGTGAAGTTCCATTTCTTGGACTTTTTTTTTATCCTAAAGAAATAGTGGTGCGGATGAGCAAAGACACATATGAAAGCGATGTGCATGCAGAGCAGTTGTTGGAACTAGAGGCATGGAATCCAGGTGCAAACCATGTTTATTTTTTTTATTTTTTTTATTTTTTATTTTATTTATTTATGCTGGTCACACACACACACACACAGAGAGAGAGAGAGAGAGAGAGAGAGAGAGAGGCAGAGACATAGGCAGAGGGAGAAGCAGGCTCCATGCACCGGGAGCCCGACGTGGGATTCGATCCCGGGTCTCCAGGATCGCGCCCTGAGCCAAAGGTAGGCGCTAAACCGCTGCGCCACCCAGGGATCCCGCAAACCATGTTTATACCTTGGTTTTCTGGACTGGAATATTGGGATAAAACCTACTTAGTACCTGCTTCACAGGGGTGTCATAAATATTAAATAAGGAAATACACTTGACATGCTTCCAAAAGGTGACACACAACTGATTAAAGCTAATGCTGGCATGGTATTTAATATGTTCTAAGTGAGCTAGACTTTTAAACTCACTTGATTTCTATGGAATCTCTTCTGGGATAGGCCTTATGGTTGCCCTCATTTTTTTTTAAATCTACTTACTTTTGTCTTGCTCACTTCAAAGATGAGGAAACTAAGGCCCAGATTGGCCAGGTAACCTGCCAAGACTATACATTTAGCAAATCCTGGAGCCAGGACTGGAGCCTGGATAATTTTGCTCTTCAGTCGATACTCTTAACTACGGTGCTATTATCACTAAGCGGTAGCACTGGAAACAATCCAACTGGAGGTTTGGGTAAATAATTTATTCCTAAAATGCAATATTGTCCATCTGTTTTAAATGCCAATATGATAGATGATAAAGATAGCTAAATTTTATTAGGTGCTTTACTATGTAAACGATACTACTAGAAGCATTTCATATAGATGATGTCAATTAACCCCCATAAAAATGTAGGAAGGTACTAGTATTATTTCCTTCCTGATGAGGAAATGGAGGCACAGCAAAGAGGAAACCCAGTGACCCTTAGCTGATTTGGCAGAGACAGAACTAGATCCTGGATGCTACCCTTAACCCTACACATAACCCTACACATACACTCCATTCAGCCTGGTTCACTGTCTCTTCTTGCAAGACGACCTCTTGTACCTCACTATTGTTCACAGCCCGTAATACTTCCCAGCTGAAAACGTGGGAATCCTCTGAAAATCTTCCTCTTTCTCTTGTCTCCCACATTCGATCCATAATCGTGTCTTATTAAGTGAACCTCTAAACTGCATTTTAAATCTGCGTGCACTTGCCCACCCTCCTCCCACCGCTCACGTCTTCCTGCGGGGACGGACAGATTGCCATCCTGTTTCAGCACCTGTGCTCCAAGCCACTCACACAGCTGCCAGACAGATCCTTCAAAACATAAGGAGATTCTTTAAAAACCACTTTATTCGCCTGCTTAGAATCACTGAGAGCTTTTGCACTGCCAGTTTGCACACACCCCACAGCCCTTACCACATCCAACAAGGTCCTCCACGACTGGCCTCTGCCCTCCTTTGTCACCTCTGGTGCCACCTCCGCCCAAGGCTTTCTTCTGTGCTCACTTCCCCGAAAATACTCTTCCACTCCCTCAGCCTGAACGTCTTCTCCCCCTACAGCTCACAGATTCTCAAACATGAGGAGAAATGTCAGCTCGGAGAAACTGTCCCTGACCCCCAGGCCAGCTCAGTAACTGCCAGCACAAAGGCTCTCCCCTCATCATCCCTCCTGTCCTGTTCTCCGTAAGACTTCGTTCTTTCAGTCAACAAGTATTTACTGAGCACCTACTACGTGTCAGGCGCTCGTCTAGGCAATATGAGGGAACAAGGCAAGGCTTGCCACAGCTTGTACAGCTTCCTGTCCCCAGGAAGGAAAATGTGATTCCCCTTCCCCGGTTCTCAAAGCAGTTAAAGCTCTGTGGCCCATGTCTCAGCCCCTCCTCCCAGGTACTGGGATCACATCTCCCAGGTACTGGTGGGTTTCTGAGGAGGGAGTTGGCACTGGCCTGGTGTTTTGAGAACAAGGCAGAGGGGGGTGCCAGGAAACTGAGTAAACCCCCAGGGGCGGGATGCAGTAGGGCCAAGGATTTCCTCTGGGGCTGGAAAGCCAGTGCCTCAACTCTGAAGCAACCAGGGCTGGTGGGAACCCATACAAGGGTTGCTGGGAACAGCACTGGGAGCCAACCGAACAGGATACCCACAGGAACTGGGACGGTGGGCCGGGCGTTCGAGAGCCGCCTCCGATTTTCTGGCCACAAAAACCCCAGGATTTTGGTACAATTCATGGGAAAGGAAATGACCCCAACATCTAATGTTGAACTTAGTACAGACCTTGGCATGGGTAGAGCTGAGCGCCAGATTTGATGGGATTTGGGGGGAATCTTTCTTTCACACCCAAGTGTCAGGGAGCAATTCATACCAGTTGCTTGGCCCACATGTGTGCACACCCACCCCCCACCCCGTCTCCACTCTCTAAATGGGTTTTGTTCACTGTTGTATATTCAGTGCCTAACAAAACACTCAGCCCCTAGGGGCTCAGTAAATGCTTGTTCAATGAGCGACTCTGGAAAATTATACATAAAAATGTTAGCATGACTAACACTGGAGAAGGGATTATAGGTGATTTTGAACTCAAAGTTTAATCCATCAAAGTTACAAATGCCCATATCTTTCGACCTTAAACTTCTATTTCTAAGAATTTATCCTATGCATATGTGAGCATATGTGAGAAATTATGCATATACAAGGCACTCTTTTTTGGCCTTTTTGTAATGGCAACAGATTGGAAGCAATGCAACTATCTCTCCATAGGGGACTTACTGAATAAATTGGGTTGAAATACTATACAGCTGAAAAAAGAATGAGGAAAATCTTTCTATAATGAAAAGGAATGATCTTCAGGATATATTGCTAAAATGAAAAAACAATAGAGAGAACAGAATGTGAGTATGGTACAGTAAAAAAGGAAAAAATGATAGGCGGGGGTGTGTTTGTTTATGAGTAACATAGCTCTGGAAAGGGTAACACGCACACAAAAAAAGATGATTAATGCTGGTTGCCTTTAGGGAGGGGAACAGGGTGTCTGGAATGGGGTGGGAAGGAGGGGTTTTTGCTAATTATCTTTCATTCCTTTAAAATTTTTAATCATATTGATGTGTTTCCTATGTTTCGCGATAGTTAAGTATACCCATAAAATCATCGTTTACCTTTTTGCTTCTTTGTTTTTATTGTCCCATAAATGGAAAGAGACTACTTGCATTATTTTTTTAATTTTTAAAAAGGAAGAAAAAGGTAACAGGGGAGCCTCACTGACAGAAAGTAGGGTCTAATTGAAAAGGAAAAAAAATCTACATCGTTTTTCATCTGGAAATGTGTTTTGAGGTGCCCCTTTGTATTAAGGATGTTAAACCAAATGTGGTTGAGCCTTTTCATCAATGGAGCTAGTAATAGGAATCATGTAGGGGGCTATATTTTTTAAAACATGTCCTGTAAATTCCTCTAAGTAGAAGTGATTTAAAAATCCACTTATATTGCAGTCTTCTCTTCAGACTTTATTGTCATCAACATCTGTTTTTTAAAAGAAAACAGCTTTCATCCCGGGAATACCACTGAGCTCTGTCAAAGCTACTTATAGGAACCAAAAGTGTCTGCAGTCTGGGGGAGCGCAGTACAGCCCACGTGTACACCAGAGGCCGGGCAGGGCTGGTGCGGGAGCCCGGTGAGGGGCCAGGCCTCGGAGTCCAGAGAAATAAATCCAGAGTGTTGGCAGTGGGGGGTGGGGGAAGCAGCTTCAGGAACTCGGTGCTTTTCAGATGTCATCGTTAGAATACCAGCTAAATGGACACCCAGATGGGCTGTAACAGCCCAAACACCCTCAAAATCCTTCTAGTGCTTTTAAAAGCACCTGCCCTACTGAGCTTTCCAGTCTTCAGAGACACGTCCGAATTGTACCCACCATTGTTGGGTTACACAGTGTATTTTATATTGCCCTCATTTGATAATGGACAGGTGATACCTTCTTGAATTATACCCCTACCCTAGGCAGTTGGAGCTGGAAGTGACCTTAGGGGTCCATCCCCATTTTCTCCATTTTGCAAATAAAGACATAGAGCCCTAGGGAGTTGCAGGTTGCAGATAGGGTGTCTAAGGTCACTGGTCAAGTGAGTTTACAGAGTGCTCTTAATCAGCACCTCCTCCCATTGTTTGTTGTCATTGCTGTTGCATAGACTGCATCTTTAAGAGGCGGAGGAACAAGTGGACTCCTGTGTCATTACTGATTAGCTGGGGACCCCGGACAAGTTCCTGAAGCTCTGAGTCTCAGCGTTCTCATCCAAAAATGAAAATGAAGAAACTCAACATCCTAGTTGGATGAAATGACCTAAAGAATACCCGGAATATAGAATATGTTCAGCAAATGTGAGTCTCTCACCCTGCCCTTGGGCTCTCTCACAGAAGGACCTGGTCTTTATTTGCAAAGTGGAGAAGGTAGAGATGCTCCCTGAGGTCCCTCCCAGCTCAGATATGCTGTGAAAGGCCTTTGCACATAGAAGGTGCTGGAAAATGTTTAGTGCTTTTATTCACGGATTGAATACTTAGTACTATTTACCGGAATCGGTTTCCAGGCTTTCAGTTTCCGTGGCTCTCCTCTGTCTGCCCCTTGTCATCATCCCGCCTATGCCTGAGGGGCACAAGGACAGTCCTCGTCATTACTCCCAAGGGTTTCCAGCCCAGGGTAAGCACTGCTACCCTGCTTAGCAAGAGTGGATTCGTGTGAGCCTTTAGGTCCTTCCCCCCGAGAAAGAATGTCACCTGCCTTATAGAATGGTTTCCCATGGTTTAGAAGAGGCTCAACCAATTTAGTACCCCCGTGGCTGTCCTTTCTTGTACCTTTGGGCCTTTGCATATGCTTTTTTCTCTGCCTGGAATGTAATTTTGAGCCCACTTTCTAACTATTCAATAAATACTTGCTAAGCACCTACTGTATATCAGGCACTGTGTGAGATCTGGCATAGAGTGGTGAACAAAACAAATAAGAAATCCTGTTTTCATCAAGTTTACAGCTGTTTTAGGTGAAGTTTCCATTCTAGGACTTTCCTGACCTCTCAAGTGGTGTTGAGGCTCCTCCTCTGCAGGCCCTGAGATCCTGTCCTTCCCCACCAGGGCAGGAGACTTTCCTTCTGATAAAATATCTCATGGGTGGATCTACTAGGGAGGCTCTCTCATACACAGAAAGGACTGTTCTCTTCACATAATAGCCCGGCAGGCAGCTCTTCCCAGGCCCCTCCCTGCCCAAGAGATAAATTTATTTCACAGAATTATTTGGAAGATGAAATTAGGTAATTGTTCGCCAATTGGCCAGAATAGAGCCCGGGACAAGGAAGATGAATGTGTTTGTAATCATTGTAGCATAGTGATTGCAAGCAAAGATTAGGAAGCCAGACGAGGTTCCAATCTTAATGTATCACAAACTCTGTGACTTGGAGCAAGCTACCTTGGTACTCTGCGATTCAGTTTCCCCACCTATAAAATGGACACTAATGATAATAACAGCTAAAATATCTTCAAAACATAGAAGGTGGGCTTCTAAGCATTTTGCATACACCATCTCTCCAATACTGGCAAGAATCCTGTGACACAGGTACATCAGTCACCCCCATTTTATAGCTAGTTCATAAACCTGCCAAAAATCACGCAGCTGGCAACAGTGAACCAGGCCGCCCATTACCAAAGCAAGGGTACTTGAGCCCTCCACCACCCCAGCCTTCCCACCGATGTCAAGCTCACTGGGTTGTTGTAACAATGAAATGTAAGGATACACGTGAAACATTTGGCACAACGTCCAGCACACCGTAAGTGATCCACAAATGTTAGTGATACTCACCATTATTAGGACCATTATCATTTATTTTCTCAATAACAAAATCGTTCCATAGGTGAATAAAGACTTAACTGAGGGAGTAAGGCCTTACGTGTTGTCCAATCAGATCCGCAGAAAGAGCAGGCCAGTATCAGGGAACTCAGCTGAGGCTGCATCCAGGGCGATTAATTCTCCCACAAACATGTCAGTGGAGGCCTGGGTTACGTAAGACCTAAGTGTGGGCACGGCTGACCCTGGGGGGACACATTATCGCCTAGGCAGAATGGGCTCCCAAGCTTTATAACAGAGGCTCAACTCCCGGCCTGTTAGCATCAGCCCGTTAGCAGGTATTTCCTGCCCACCTCCTATGTGCTCAGGTGCTGGAGGGAGACTGCGAGGGAAGGGTGAAATGGGAGCTGTGTAGGACTCAGAAGCATGGCAGATGGACAGTCCGGCTCTCGGGGGCACCGTGAGACAAAGCATGAACATGAGATGTGAGGACTGCTCCCTGCCAGGCCGGCAGCCCCAGGCCAACCACCAACCTTGGTTACAGACAGTGACAGCTATGACTGTAGGGAAACGAGATCCCATGGGCTGGAAGGCTGCTTGGAGAAGGAGCACCTTGGCAGGTAGGATCTGGGCAGGGGTTGAGCGATACAGATAGGAAGGTCATTCCAGGAAGGGGAAATGAAATCGGCAAAGATCTGGAGGCAAAATACATCATTAAGCTTATGCTGAGGATAGTGAAAAGCTGGATGGGGCGGAAGGTGGGGAGACAGAGAGAGGACAGGTGACAGCTAGTGGTGCACCGGGCTGGGGTGGGGGGGCCAGAGGGTCCCCACACAGCCAGGGGCAGTAGGGAGCTGGAAGTCCCAATCAACCAAGCGGTGCTGGTCACCACCCCCACCCTCGCCACTTTAATCCTGTGCATTAAAGTGCCTCACCCACAGCAGAAGCTCCTCGGTCATGTTATCAAAATGGAGCTTCAGTTAGATCACTGAGCCAGGCTGAGTGGTTGGGGGTGGGAGGCGGTGGGCACAGCCTGGGGAGGGGACATTTCAGTCCTCTGCCCCCCCCCCAGAAGTTAAAATCAGCTAAGGACACGAAGATGGTAGAGATTTTACCCTCATTCCCTCTACTTAACCCCACCCTCTATCGTGCCAGTGACCCCTCCAAATAGGGTGGGGGTGGGTGGTGGGGGTGGGTGGGGAAGGTATTCAGGGTAGTACTAACTCCCATGTCTTCGGGAGAATTGACCTGTGTTTCTGGACTGTTCTCCATGAAGTCTGTCGAAGAAGGAGCTTTGTCTAACTGGGCAGCTAGTCTTTGCCACTCTCCAGCGTCCTCCCAGAGGTGGACAGAGTCAATAGGCAGGGCCAGACAGAGACCTGGAGTGTCCTGGGGGGGCCCAGCATTGGGCACTGTTGAGAATGGGTGCCTTTAAACATTCATTAACCACCTGGAGGAGACAGCAAGAGCAGTGGGAGAAGAGCAGAGGAAGGCAGCCCAGCCTTGCCCCCGGTCACAAAGCAAAGGTTCTGCGGAGACCCCCCTGCTGCCCACTGCTCGCCTCTTCTGTCTCCCACAGGAGCACCTTCTGTGGCTTAGCAAAGTATGACTCAGTTTCCAAATCTCGCCTCCATTCCACAAGTGTATACTGAGTGCCTCCCAGAGGCTGGAGATACCGCGTGAATCAAATTGTCCGTAGTCCTTTAGAGAAACTGTGTTTATGTGACAAACATATTATATAACAGGAACCATTCTAAGTGCTTTGCCAGACTCACTTATTTTTCCCTATTAACGGCCTTCAAGGTAGGTACTGTTATTATTCCATTTTATAGAGGGATGTGCTGAGAAACAAAATTAACTACCTTTATAATTTAAGTGGTGAAGCAGGCTTTAGACCTGGGCCATCTGGCTCCTTAATCTACATGCTTAACCCCCAAAAGACAGAGGTGGGTTCCGTGGGTCCAGCCTATCTGTTGCTTCCTGTGGATTGGTACCTCTTAACCCAGAGTGTCCTCAGGGCAGGGCTGAGCTCTTTGTTTTCCTTCAAAGGAGCAGACAAAAGGGATGGAGTCCCCTGCCCCGCCTCCTCGCAGATGGTCGAACAAACATGAAGCAGGGCTTCACTTCAAACCTTGTGGCTCAGTTCTTTCTGGGGATAACTTTGAACTGGGAACTAGCAAGAGGCAGCCTCTGAAACTCTGGGCACACACTTGAGATATGTTCCATTCCTACAACTCTAACATGACTAGGTCCCCACTCCACCCTGGCAGACTCCAGCCCTTAGTGGCAGAGGACCCTGAGAGGAAGAGGCTTCCCTCCACCTGGTCTTCCCCTCACCTCAGCCTCTCCTTCTAGGTTACCTTCTAGCTCCTTCTGGTACTTTGGGCCTGAGTGAGCTAGTCGGGCTGGGTATGGAAGCCCTCAGGGTTTGAACCTTTGCTCCATCTCCTGGGACTGCTCGGAGACATCTCCCGGAGACTCACTCCACTTGTGTCCATGCTGTGGCTTGACTCTAGCCTTACTCTTGCTGCCACGCTGACCTTGACCCCCCAAAATAGACTGTCCTGGTCTGCTGTAATATCCCTTTACACATGCTAAACACTTCTCGTATGTCCTCCTTCCAGAACCCTCTGTTCCTGCGCAGAATATGTCTGGCTAGATTCCCCAAACTCCAACTTTGGTTTATTCTATGAAATGTGTCATTCTTTATCCTCCTACTCCTCTTTTTCTATTTCTTCTTCTTCTTCTTCTTCTTCTTCTTCTTCTTCTTCTTCTTCTTCTTCTTCTTCTTCTTCTTCTTCTTCTATATATAAAAAAAAATATCCCTCAAGAGCATCCAACAAAATAACAGAGATGGTTTAACTCATTAAGAAAATATTAAACTAATACCACATTGTGCTCAAGTAACACATTTTCCTACTTCAAAAGAGTCTGACAGAACAGGTACATGTTTATTAATAAAATATTAAAATAATATCTCACTGTGCTAGCGTAAGACATTCTTCCACTTTTTGTGGTGTCTTCTTGCATATCTCGTTCAACCCTCATGACAGCCCTGTGAGGTGCTGTCACCTCAGCATGCCCTTTTGATAGATAAATAAGCAAAGGCCCAGAGAGGCAGGCTGACTTGGTCACACAAGCTATTTGGGATCCAAAAAGCTATGAACCCAGATCTCCCAACTCCCCACCTTGTTCTGTGTTCACTGAGTCAGCTCACAGCCCTGAGGCCTGTTCTCAAATGAACTCCCAGGCCACAGAGATAGAAGGATGCCTTTCTTGTCTACACTTTGTTAGGAGGAAAGACCAGGCCTAAAGTCAGTGGAGAAACTGGAGCCAAACATCTCCAAAGCAAAGGGACAGTGGTCTTGGAGACCCCATCTGGCCAGTGGGATGGGTGGAGAGTCCAGTTATAGCAACCCCTGGGCAGTTGGAGCATTGAGTGATTTGCTTGGGACGGTATACAGAGAAGCTGGGGTCTTTGTGGACACTGTACCCCCTCCACCCATTTATTCCACAAATAAGTTGTCATGCACCATACTGATGAGGCCAGGCTTACCATCTCTGGCTCAGAGGGCAGCACCTGGTAGATGGTGGGTACTGATTCTCGAAGGAATAAACAGAATTCCCAGGACCCCCCGGTCCTCACACCACCCTACTGCCTCCACCTCCATCACTGGGAATGAGCTCAGGATGTTGCAGGGTCTCTGTTCCTGTCCAGTTCCTCATGCCTGAGTTGCGTCCAGCCAGACCCAACTACGTCTACAGTGTTGTAGCCTCCTGAGCACTTGAAATGTGACGTGAAAATTTGAATATTTTATTATTTTATTACAATTTAACAACCGATACAGCCATTGGAAAGTGCATCAAGTTGTTTGGAGCAACGCGGGCATGTGGAGCTACTTTTTCAGCTGCCAGCTGATGGAAATCTTAGGATGATCAAGTATTCTAGATGGCAATCTAGTACCTGAACTGAGATGCACTGTGAATGTAAAATACACACTAGATTTGCAAAACTAGTATCCAAAAAGAGGTAAGGTATCTCTTTCCCAATTTTTTTATTGACACATGTTGAAGTGATAATGTTTTAGATGAATTGGATTAAATGAAATATGTCAGTAAAATTAATTTAACCTGATTTTTTGTGCGTTTGCTTCTCAGTGTGGCTTCCAGAAATTTTTAAATTTCAAATGCATCTCGCATTATATTTTTATTGGAGGGTAGTGGCCTAGACCCTCCTTTCCCTCAAAAAAAATAAATAAATAAATAAATAAATAAATAAATAAATAAATAAAAATAAAAGGAGGGGGAAGGATTTTGGAGAGCAGCAGAAGGAACTCTAGAAGAAGAATCTCGACTCTGGGCTGTGGAAGGACATAATGTTGACTTTTATTCAATCATAACCAAAGCTAGTACATACATGGGGCGGGCACTGTTGCAGGAACTTGCTCATCACAACAATCCCAGGGAGGAAGTACATTTTCTCCACTTCACAGATGAGGAAGCTGAGACACAGAGAGGTTAAGTAACTTGCCCAAGGTCACTCAGCTGGTAAGTGGCAGATTCAGTTTTAAATCCAGTTTGTCTCTAGAGCCAGAGCTCTGAACTCCCACGACAGACTGCTTCTAATTTTAGATTTTGCTATCAATCCAATCCTCCTGTGTATCAGTGTCAGGTTGAATTCCACTCTCCCCCTCGACTAAATATTCATGGCTTCACTTCCCTCTTGCCACGGCTCCTGTGCGTCTCACATTCCTCACCTCAGGGCCGACTGGCTCCCCAGGTTCTGCTGCCAGCCCAGCCACGCCCATCTGCCTGGCTCTGGCTGAGTGCTCACAACATCCGGTGAAGACCCTTCTGAAGAGAGGCACTGGGACTTTTCTGAGTGCTTCAAAATAAAATGTGGCTGAAAAAGAAAGGTCTAGCCGTGGCAAGTAACATTTTGGTTAGACAAGGCAATGGGCAAGGGGAGATAAGAGGAAGAGGGAAGAGATGTTCTTTACCCCTTGCAAAGCCTTACAGACTCAGGGATTATGAGCTCGTCCATTTAACACATGACGCAGAGGCAGGGACAAGTGACAGAGGAACAGGTGACAGAGGAGTGTTTTGTGAGCCCTGTGCTATGGCTCAGGGCATTCCAGATGGGAGATTTGGGGTGGAGTCTATAATCTAGTGAAATGGAGGCGAGGCTGGGGACATAACTCATTCAGGCTTGTCCCTTGCCAGGAGAGGCAGTCACCTGTCTCTGCTCACCCAAATACCTGTTCCTGGGCATCTGGGTGCCTGCCACTCCCTTCTCACCGGGGCCCCATACCCAAGTTTTGCCACCTGTGTCTTCAGAGAACAAAACAGGCACACATGATATCCCCTTCTGCAGGAGAGTCAGATAAGGCCAAGGGCTTGCTCTCCAGCGGGGAGTTTGTGAAAACATCTAATTGGATGGGCAAGAGGCTGGCTGAGACCCATTCTCACTCAGGTTCTCCTTCCCCTGCCAAGGGCAGAGGGAGGGCATTGCCTGGCAGGTGCACCCCAGCATGGCCGAGTTACCATCAGAAAGGGGCTAGACAGGCCTCTAAACAGCCTGGTTGGGACCAGCTTGTGCCTTCAACAGGGAAGATTTTAGTTTGGAGAAACTTCTACAGAAACTTGAGCTCCAGCTTCTTGTCATGAGAGTGGCCTAGAAACAATCTAAGCAGTTACTGGTTGCTTTCCCAGAAGCATTCCTAGGTGTTTGCTGAACCACAAAGCCCTGAATGAAGCCTTTGGTGATCTGGGGACAGCTAGCAGGGACCATCAGGGGGGCAACAGATATGGTGGCCAGATGAATTTCCCAGTTGGTGGTCAGTGGAGCCAGAGATCAAGGAATAAGTTTGGAAGACGAAATTCAATCCAATAGGGGATCCCTGGGTGACTCCACAGTTTAGTGCCTGCCTTCGGTCCAGGACGTGATCCTGGAGTCCCAGGATCGAGTCCCGCATCAGGCTCCCTGCGTGGAGTCTGCTTCTTCCTCTGCCTGTGTCTCTGCCTCTCTCTGTGTGTGTGTCTCTTGTGAATAAATAAAATCTTAAAAAAAAAAAAAAAGAAAGAAATTCAATCGAACAAACATGGATCGAACACACACTATGCACTAAGATTTCTGACCAGCAGCAAGATGTCCCAAAATGCAAGGCAGAGCCTGGGACCCACTCTTCTGAAAGGCATAACATGAAGGAGGGAACACCTGTCACCAAGGACCAAGGATGCCCATTGTACTGGGATGGCACTTGAACCGGGTCTTGGGATGGTTTCAACAGAGAGGGTGGTTTCAACAGATGGAGTTGAAGGAGGGAACAGCAAAACAATGGGAAAATTAGGGAAAACATTCAGGGAACAAGAGGCATCAAGGATTTACAGGCAGGGGGCTGTGTAAGCTGGTGTCCAGGGACCATGTAAAGAAAGGTGGGTGGGAAGCAGGGGGAGAAAGAAAGAAGGGAATGATGTTTCCACCAACCTTCGTACTCGTTCTATCTCACTCAATAGCATTAAGCTCTGGAATTTTTTTTTTTTTTTTTTTTTAGCTCTGGATTTTTAAATGGCAAATTTCATTCTTTCGTATTCCCTGGCTGCCCTCTCCCTGGTTCAGGATATCAGGGAGCTGGGGCACTTGAGGGGTTTGGGGGTTCTCATGGGAAAGCTAGGATGGACTTCATCCCCAAGCAGGACCCAACTATCCTGCCAGGCGGGTGGCAGCAGGTGACCATTGGCACTAATATTCATACCCACTGCTTCTCCATCTGCAGCATTAAATTCCCCCAAAGTCCCACACTGCCTGCCCCTGCCTGTTCTTTTTTTTTTTCTTCTTCTTAAGATTTTATTTATTTTTTCATGAGAGACAGACAGAGAGAGGCAGAGACACAGGCAGAGGGAGAAGCAGGCTCCCCGCAGAGAGCCCAGTGTGGGACTCGATCCTAGGACCCTGGGATCACACTCAACCACAGAGGCCCCCCCCCCCCCAGGAGCCCCTGCCTCTGCCGGTTCTGACAGCAAAGTTTTGCTGTGTGAAGCCAAATATGACCTATATCAAATGAAGAAGGAAGACAGCATGACCAGAGAATAAACAGGTAATGTGGGTTATTCAGCTGGCTTCATAATACTCTAATAATAGGCAAAAACATACTTTCTAAAAAAGAAATCAAAAGATGTCATGATCTGGGGGCACCTGGGTGGCTCGGTCGGTTGGGTGATGGACTCTTGATTCCAGCTGCAGTCATGATCTCAGGGTCATGGGATAGAGCCCAGCTTTGGGCTCCATATCCAGCGGGGAGTCTGCTGGAGATTCTCTCTCTGTCCCCACACCACCACCCCACAAATGGATAAATAAATCTTTTTTTAAAAAAAAAGATTTCATGGTTTTATTTCAGGTTCTTTATTCATATATTTATTTTAGGAAACCAAAGGTGAGGTAAATGCTGTCTTCACTCATCCACTTCAGGAATACTTGAGAATGCCTAGATTCTTTGGGGGGAACATAATTCTGCAGTTCAGTGCAGTTAAAACTCCCCTCAAATGGGCCATTTTCTTCCTCAATGCAAGCTCCGAGCCCGGTGGCAGGCCCGGGAGGGGACCGTGAAGCATTTGGGCATCTTCTCTTCCCCATGGGCAGTCAGGGTCCCCCGCACCCCCCTTTCGGTTCCGTTCACCGTGAATGGCAGATTCCTCTGTCCGGGTCGGGTTTCCAATCACCATAGAAACAAACTCGAGGCAGTTTCATTAATCATTTAGAGCACGAGAGTCTAGGTCAGTCTGATTGCAGCATATAGAGTATCATCTCCGGGCCACATGGGACTCAGTCGATTTGAATTAAAAAAGATTAAGCTGCCCTGGGCTGCCTGGCCCCATCAGTTTAAGTTCTCATGTAACCGTGGTCTCTGGAGCCATATGGATTAGTGAGTGAAGCTATGCATTTATGTGGCAGGGTTCAGTGAAACATTAGATGCTTGCAGGTGTCTGAGGGGAAGAGGACAGGATCACATACAGTTTTTTTTTTTTTTATACTTGTTGCTGTTCTTTTGAAACTGGAAACAATAACTCAGTTTTATTTCTCCAGTGACAGTTACCACTCTTGCTGACCATGAAATGGTACATTTGTTACTGGGGTTTATGGTTCAGGACGAGATGGCCTGGGAGGACCCGGGAACGGCCACGTCCCAGGCCTGCTCTGGGGTGGCGGGTGAGAATGCTGACATGTTTTTCTTTTCCTTCCTTTCCTACGGAGTGGTAAGAAATGCATCAAGTAAATACTGAGGACGTTTTCGTTTTGCCCGAATCAAGATTTATGAACCCCAGGAAATTGACTTAGAGGCAGCTACAAATCAATGTGGCTCTGAAAGAGTTGTATAGGGATCCCTCAAAATGAATGCCCCCTTCCAAAGTACCTACCTTATTTATGAGCCTCTCCAGGACTTCAAAGAAGTTCAGTAACTTAGGCCAGACTGTTTTATTGCTTCATGGAGCTAAGATGTTTCAGGGGGAAGATGCAGGTTACAGCATATTAGGAAGCCTCTCCCGGGCAGTGGGCAAGAACTTTCTGAGCGTTGAATCGTTGATCTAAAGCTTATTACACTCTGGCTTCCTACAGCATTGCTCCTAAATCTTCTCGGTCTGCTTGGCATTGTCTGCAGTCCCAGGTGTTAAGCCCAAAATAGAAAGAACTTTTGTACTCTCTTTCCCCACCACCCCACCCCGCTTTGGGGGCAGCCGCCTTGGACCAGCGAGGAGGCAGCTAGGCCCTGTGGAAATCCGCTATAGAGTTCCGCGGGGTGTTTCCACGTGCCTGCTGTTTGTTCCCTATCTGATGTTTTGTTTCTTTCTTTGTGGTGACAGAGACAGCCCTGATTGCATTGCTGAGAGTGTCAGAAGGCTGGGTCCAGTCGGAAGCCCGGGAGATGGTGCTGCCCGCCACTGGGTCACATCAAATGCCTCAGAAGAGCCTTTAGAATCAGCCCCCATCCTGCAGGGACATTCCAGACAGGTCCTACTCACATCCGGGGCCAGAGCTCAGTGAGAAAGAGAAGAGAAAACGAGGTCAGGCCCCAAAGCCTCACTCTGCTTTCAGCACAGCCTGGGTAGACAGCCCAGAGTACACTGGCATTCTGGATTCTTCCCACAGAGCCCCGTAGTAAATCACCAGAGAAGTCCAGCGGAGAAGGTCAGGTATCTGGGGAGGATGGGGCACAAAAAAACAGAGAATAAGTCAGATGTCAGGCCACTTGCCCACCTGGCCAGACGTGCCAGGGTCACTGAGAAAGACTAAGTGTTCTGGGGGCTTGGACGGTGGTTTTTATTGCCACCCATTCTACAGAAAGTTGCCAAGAGTGAGGCTGGGCAAACACTGACTCGCCTTCCCCTGCAAATCATCCCCCCTCCTCCTCACCTGTCCCTCACACCCCTGCCCATAGCACCCACATCCACCCAGGGCCATCCCTGACTCCTCCTCTCCCTGAGACCCTGTGCTCCATGGCCTTAAGCCCTCCCCTCAGGAAGAAAAACAATGCTGTTTATGGACCAGGATAAGGGAAGTGTCTTCCCCATAGGTTGAAATGGGGAGGAGTGGGGAGACAAAAGCAGAGAAGGGGGGTGGGTAAGGAGACTCAGCTGGAGGAGGGGCCAGATGCCCAGGGCTCAGCTTGCTTGGGATTCTCAGAGCCAACCCTTCCACATCTGAGAGCACTCAAAGACCTCTTTTAAGACAATAGAGTAAAAGTATATTTCACTAAGTACAGACGTCATAGCGCTACCTGGGGCTTTGCCCGTCCACAGGCACACGCTGCCTCATGCTCAGCTCTCCCAGCAGACAAGCAGCTCGTGTCCCTCTTGCCTCCTGGTTGAGCAGTGTCCAAACTGCTGGCTTTACCCTGAACGGATCCCCCCTGGGTCTGTCTTCCTACCAGAGCAAGGCCATGCTTTCTCTTCATGTCTCACACACGTCCACGTGTGCCCACACATGCCTGCATGGCATGAGGCTGGATACATGATTATCAGGCAATAAAGAGTTGATTGATTGATTAGGAATCACCATGACCCACACCAATGGGCACTCTGAAATAATGGGGCGATGTCAGCTCGAATTCCCCATCCTGGTGTCATTGCCAAAGGTCAGGACACCACCTGGAGAACTAAGTGAACTCTTAAGATCTCAGTCAGGTGACACATCCCCACGCCCGGCCCACACCACACACATCTCAATGTCACAGGCCCAAGCAGGCCAGATTCATACAATAGCTCAGGAGGCCACAGAAAGCAAGAAGAGACACAGTCTCCCCACGTACAGCCGTTCTCTGCAGGACAACACTATTACTGAGTTAGCATTTCCTTTCTCCAGAACGTTCCATTTCACCCCCAAGCTCACCCTGGTACCCCATGTGGGACGTGTTGGAAAACTTGATCTTGGGCTCCAGGGCTTTTAACACATGGAGCACAAGCATGCTTCAGTGACAGAGCGAGGAGGAGAGGCCATGGTCTGTACTCTCTTAGGGAAATCTGCAGGAGTGCCTGGACAGGGGGGATTCCCCGAGTGGGGGTCTGGGGCAGCTCCAGCTGCTGTGACCAAGTGCCACACACCAGGTGGTGTAAGCAACAGTAATTTACTTCTCATGGTTCTGGAGGCCTGAGGTCCAAGATGATGGTACCAGCGTGGTGGGGTTCTTGGAGAGAGCTCTCTTCTGGAATGCAGGCAGCTGTTTCCTTGTCCCCTCCTAAAGCAGAGCAAGTGAGGGAAGAAGCAAGCTCTCTCATGACCCCTAAAAGGACACCAGTCCCACCATGAGGGCCTCACCCTCAGGGCCCTGGAGAGCCCTAATTCCCTCCCAAAGGCTTCATCCCCTGATGCCACCCCATCTGGTGGGGAGATTTTCAACATATGAACGTGAAGGGATGCATTGGGTCCATAATCAGGGCAAAAGGGCAGCTCCCAAGCCCCTGGATTCTCTGCCCAGTCACCTGGCCAGGGAAAGCCCTGGACTCCATGCCATGGGCTGTAAGGATCCGAGATTGTCGGAGGTCACCCCAGCATGAAGCCCCCTCTCCAGTGTCCAAGGAAGCTGCTTCCCGCCTCGTGCCTGATCACTTCCCAGGACACGGGCTTCCTCCCCGCCGAGCAGCTCTCAGAAAGCCCTTCTTCCTCCCAGGCAGCCATGGTCCACCTCCCTGTCCCCATCTCCCCTCTTCTGGGGACGCCCCCCTACCCCAGCTTCTCTCCCTAGCGTGGTTGCAGCTATCAGGGAATCACCCTCAATCCCCCGTGTCCAGGGCCTGCCAGGGAGCCGAAGAGATCCTGAGCTCTAACGGCTTCATGGAAAGACAGCTGGGGAAGTTGCCTCACCTCCGTGCCTCCATTTCCACCTGTGAAGTGGGGACAAGATCAGAGCCTCGCTCCTGGGATCGGTTGAAGCCTACGTGAAGTAGCACAGGCGAGGCCCACAGCCCAGCGCAGGGCACGCTGCTAGGGCCCAGGCCCCGGCCAGCACTCTAACTACGTGTATGTTTTAACATTTTTTAAATGGGGTCATATTGTACATTATCTTTTGTAACTTGCTTGGGTTTTCTTTGCTCATTTAGTATGACATTTCCCTTTGTCATTAAGTATTTTTCAAAGCGTTTTTAATGACTGTCGTATCTCATCTCAGGAGTCCTGGTGATTTGCTTAATCACTCTCAGAGGGATTACTTCTATAAACTTTTTTTTTTTTTTAATACCCGGGATCCCAGGTTGGAGCCACTGGGGCAGAGGGATGGGGACACCCTCTGAGCTACTGACCCTCCTGCCCCCACCCTCCTGGCGACTGTGACCCTCCGCCTGTGCCCCCCACTCCCCTCGTTCCTCAGCTGGAATCAATCGCCCTCCCTTCCGGCCCATCCCTCCCGCCCCATCACATCAATCAACCAGTGAGCCTCTGCTGGGTGCCCAGTGCGGTGCCAGCAAGAAGAGGGGTTGACCCATGTTCTCCATCTGGGGAGCTAAGCAGCACGCAGCGAGAACCAGGGAGGCAGCACACCATATGCGGGGGGTGCTCAGAGAGGCAGAGACAAGGGGTTGGTGGGAACTGGTGCTCCCTGGGAGCACCGAGAAGGACAGGAGTACACTCTAGGGGAGGAGTGCACCCAGCAGGAGCAAGATGTACCCTGACTGGCAGGACACAGGGAGTGTGAGAGGGTGTGTGTGCAGGGGGCTGGTGGCAGGGGATTGTTTGGCAGGAGCACAGCTGTGAGCCCTTGCGAGGTCACAGTCCTGCTGGGGTCTGTGCTGATGGAGCCGTCCTCTGCTCCACAGCCTGCCTTGGGCCCGATCGGGGGGCCCCGGCTCCGAACTAATGCCCCCAGTGGCTCGGGGCAATCATTTCGAAATGAAGGTAATGATCCAATTAGTGGTTATCCATCAAGTTCAGTTATCTTTCCTTGGGCTGGGGAGCAGAGAAGCTGAGTAAACACGTGCCTTGGACTGTGACATAAAACCAGACCCCCTCGTGCTGGAAAATGAGTTCAAGATGCGGGCCGAGCCGCCTCTCACGGCCTGCAGGTTAGCATCTCCCTGGCCCAGAGAGGCAGGGGGAGCCACCCAGCTTAGAAGGAGCAGGGTGTCTGAGACGGCAGCTCCCAACCTTGGCCCCTTGCCCACTAGGAGGGTGGGGAGAGACCCCAGAGCCATGGATCTGAAAAGGAGCTTCACACCTGCAGCCAGTACCTGCCCCACATGCCAGAGGGCTTTGGTTCTGCTCAGTCCTGGCCCCAAGCCCCCAGTTCAGAGCTTCCCCAAGCCCACTGACCCGCTGCCTGAGCCCACCCCTCCTCTCCACCTTTGCTGTTCGGGCAGCGCCTTTCCACTCCTTTCCACGCTCGGTCTGTGCCTCCTTAATTAGACCCTAATTTTGAAGACAAGGGCTTTCAGAGTCTTCTCTTGGAGAACAAGGTTTATAGCTGGAAGGCACAATGGAGAGTCATCTGCTCAAAGAGCCTCGTTAAAAATTAGGAAACTCGGGGCCCCTAGCAGGCCTCAGTCAGTTGAGGGCCTGACTCTTGATCTCCGCTAGGTCTTGATCTCAGGGTTGTGAGTTCAAGCCCCGCCTAACGTGCAATCTACTTTAAAAAACAAAAACAAACAAGCAAAAACAAGGATACTGAGGCCGAAGGATGGGAAGTGATTGAGGGGACACCCTTAATGAGAGAACCCACACTCACCAGGGATTCTCTCTAGTCTTTTCACTGCAATGTAAGCCTGTTTACCCTCAGCGTCCCCAAAGAAGGGCACCAGCCATCACTTCAAACAGCCACCCAAAAGTGGCAAGTCTTTCAAGAACCTTCCTTCCTTCCGCCTCCTCGTCCAGAGGCCCTGAAATTCTGTTAACATTGGGTTTGGAATTGGCCTTCCATTTCTCACCTCCTTCCTCACAGGACTCCCTAACTGTTCAGACAATTGGAAGGCATTAAGGGGTTATCCTGCTCAATGGGTTCCCACTCGGTCTTACACTACCATTCGTCCCCCACCACCACTGATGTTCACAGCTGCCTCCAGAAATTCTTTTACAGAACACAATGCATACCACCACTGACTTGATTCAGCCTGGCCTGGTCACCCCAACTCACCCTTGCTCTTCTTGGTAGCTAGACTTCACAGAGACCATTGAATGACACATCCCCATCTCCTTGACACAGAGAGATCAGAGAATGACATTACTAAAACTGAAACACCACCAACCCCTCTGCACTCTATTTTCTATGATGAACCATGAAGCAGAACCATGGACTCTTCTTCCCATGATGAAACCTGCCATCCAGACATTGTTGGTCCTCCAAGCTCTCCTGAGGACACAGCGCATGAGCCTAGTGTGGAGGCCTGTCCCATTCTATAGCAAGATTGCAAGAATTGAGGCCCAGGGATCCCCAGTCTGCAGAAGTTTTCCTGTGAATTCATTGCTTCTTCTTCTTGGCCAGGTAAGTGCTCAGTGACCTCAGGTGGCCCTCTCCGCTCTGAGATGCATGGGTCTGCTTTCAAACGAGCCAGTTTTCCTTGTGTGCTCATCTTACACTGATCTCATTATGCGTGGACCATCTGCATATTAACCACAATATGTTTTACACAGTTATCTAATTTTATTTTCCTGGGGCCTCTTTTGTCCCCTTCCCTTTATTTCTACCTATGGAGGTAAGGTCTGTGTCTAGATTCATTTTTTTTTCCATGTGGATGTTCAGTTGTTCCAACACCATTTGTTTTTTTATATTTGCTCTATCGTATTGCCTTTGCTTTTTTTGTCAGAGATCAGTTGACTATTTTTATGTGGGTCTATTTCTGTTTCATTGATCTGTTTGTCTGTTCTTTCACCAAGACCCCATTGTCTCAGTAACAGTAGCCTTATAGTAAGTGTTGGCATCAGATAGTGTCAGTCTTCAATTTTGATCTCTTTGAATATTGTGTTGGTTATTCTGGGTCATTTGCCTCTCCATATAAATATAGCTTGTGGTTATCCACAAAGTAACTTGGTGGGATTTTGATTAGGACTGAATTAAATTCTATAGATGAAGTTGGGAAAAACTGACATCTTGACAATATTGTGTTTTATTGTCCATGAACATGGACTATCTCTCCATTTATTTGATGGCGATATCTTTCATCATGGTTTGACACTTTTGATACCTTTATTTGATATCTTTCATCAGAGTTTTGTAGTTTTCTTTATATATATTTTGTACATGCTTTTTCAGATTTATACCTGCATATTTTCATTTGAAGGGATGCTAATAGGAGCCTCCTCTGTCTCCTCTATTTCTATCTATGAAAATCCTACCAACCATGGGTTTCAAAGGTGAATCCCAACTCTGCCACTTGTATGATGGGTGTTCCTGGACAGGTGATTTAACTCCTCTGAGTCTCAGTTTCCTCATCTGCGAGATGGTTAAAATAACAAGTATCTTAAAGTAGTGTTGTGATTGATGAGATCAAGGACAGACTCACTGCCTGTCACAGAACAGGCCCTTTGCTAAATGGTAGTGGTTACTAGTGTTTTGTTTTAATAATATTTAAAGTTCTACCTCTTCCGTGGTGGCACTCCTCATGGCTACATCCAAAAATCATTTTATCCATTGCATTTTCCTTATAGAACTTCTCTCATGACAATGGTCACTGACAGAGCTAAGGGAAGAAGGAAGCTGGGAAAATAAAAATTTGTAAGTAGAAAAAAAGGAAAATTATTCAACAATAGCTTGATGGTTGAATGAGTAAACCTAGGAGGCAAATGTACTTCATCTTGTGTGGTGACATAATTTGGAAAGGTATGGTTCAGAGCACCGAAGAATAGTGCTGTGATTAATTCATAGTGTCTGCTATGGGTGGTGAACCCTATATTATGTATTTCTGATGATGGACTAAACTATAGATCTACAGGATATTATTACTTACTATTATTAAGTGAGGTCATTACTAGAAACATTTGGTCAGGGCAGCCCGGGTGGCTTAGCAGTTTAGCACTGCCTTCAGCCCAGGGTGTGATCCTTGAGACCTGGGATTGAGTCCCACATTGGGCTCCCCACAGGGAGCCTGCTTCTCCCTCTCCCTGTGTCTCTGCCTCTCTTTCTCTGTGTGTGTGTGTGTGTGTCTCATGAATAAATAAATAAATAAAATCTTAAAAAAAAAAAGCTAGTGTTTAAAAAAAAAAAGAAATATTTAGCCAAAACTTCTCATTTTATAGGTAAAGAAACTACAGTAGGGATGCTTGGGTGGCTCAGTGGTTAAATGTCTGCCTTCAGCCCAGGACATGATCCTGGAATCCTGGATTGAGTCCCACATAGGGCTCCCTGCATGGAGTCTGCTTCTCTCTCTCTCTTTCTCTCTCTCTCTCTCTCTCTCTCTCTCTGCCTCTCATGAATAAATAAATAAAATCTTTAAAAAAAAGAAAGAAAGAAAGAAAGAGAGAGAGAGAGAAAGAAAGAAAGAAAGAAAGAAAGAAAGAAAGAAAGAAAGAAACTACAGTATATGCTCAGACATACAATTTTATAAAATTTCTTCATTCCTTCTCCCTCCTTCCATCCATCCATCCATCCCTTAACTATTTCCTTAAATACATATAGCTGTGTCCTATAGGAATTTGAATACCATAAGTTATATAGTTCTAAACTACAGTTCCTTTCTCTGCCTAGCTGAGACCTCAAGTGAGACCTCAGAACATTCTAGAAACTTGGAAAGAAGTTCTTCCCAAAAAGAAGAAATATTTTGCTCCATGACACAATGAGTGCTTACAATACACTCAAGAAGAACAAATCAATATATAAAACCATCAGATAAATAAAGCATATGTATTACCCCTACAGAAGAAGGATGAGAGGACAAGTTAGAAGAAGGAACCCCTGACCCATAAGAATCTAAAGTCTGCCAGCATTGTAGCCTGGAGATGTCTGATCCCTGGGTACTTCACCAAGAGAGAACTCAGTCAGTATCTGTGACAACTGTTGGTCAGAAGGTGGGGGATGCAGGATACCAGTAGGTGCTTTTTGGTCCTGAGATATGGTTCCCTTGAAAGTACAAGAGCTTCCTGAGGAGAGATTGTACCATAAGTGAGGTCATTCACACATTGCCTCCCCAGGTTAGAGTTGTCCTCTATGTAATACTCATCTACCATCTATGTAAGCACTTTATCTACATTGACATTTGGTCATCTCAGCAACCTTTTGAGGTAGAAAATGTTATTTCCATTTTATCTATGAGGACTGAGATTTAGTTAAATGAATCACCCAGGACAACACAGACAGTGGCAAAGCCAAGACTTGCATCCAGGGATTCTGACTCCAAATCCTTACACTATTCTACACTGTCTGATGGCCTAGGTACCCCCTTCCATGGTGTGGAGTAGTTTGAACAGGGTCCTGCTTCAACTCCGAGTTGGAGCAGTTGTCTTCTTGAGCTGTCTTCTTGAGCTTTGATCCTGCCGGGGCTTTGTCTCCACAGTGGCTCAGTTCGGGTCTCTGAGAAGAACACCCCTCC
Organism: Nyctereutes procyonoides; assembly: GCF_905146905.1. Classification (NCBI taxonomy): domain Eukaryota; kingdom Metazoa; phylum Chordata; class Mammalia; order Carnivora; family Canidae; genus Nyctereutes; species Nyctereutes procyonoides. The sequence continues at coordinate 48,372,039 of NW_026575049.1, read as the reverse complement.
TGCGACTGCTCCTGATGATCACACTAGAGAGGTCCCTGCTTCCTGAGAGAGATGCACTCAGGGAAGATGAAAAACTTGAAACCTCATTTTTTGGCAGGCCCTCTGTGGCTGTGGGCTGCTGGCTGTCCATGAGGAGTGAGCGCTGTGGTGCCTCTAGCCAGCCAGCTCTCACTTGTTGAGTTTCTGTTGGTATGTATCCTCTGCGGGATCCAACCATATTAAATTGCTTCAAGCAGCCTATAAAATAAAGACAATTGCAATGCCATAAGGAATAGCATATCCCCAACCATAAATAAATTAGGGCTCTAATTCCATCAAGGCATGTGGGTGACATCACATACCGTGAGAGCTGAGCTTAGAAGGGCTGCTCACAGCACCACAAATCTGAGATGGAATTACCATCTTAATTTATTTACATCTTCTGGTGGCTAGGTTGCTGTGACAGATGATTTCTGAAAAGTCTGGTCTCTCCAGATTATGACCTCATGTTCTGCTCCTCTCCTCCTCCTCTCCCTCACGCCCCTAGGCACACCCCTTATTGTATTTTATTTTCTCTGTGGTCTTGGTAAGGAATGGGAAGAACGGAAGCACCTAGCATCGAGAAGAGATGGCAAATTCCAGACACAGAGGAGAGGCCTCCCAGAAGTGGGGGAGGCACAGTAAGAATGAATCTCTCCTGCAACCATGATTTGTTGCATTGCCCCGGGGCCATTTATCCATGACCTCTCCAGGGACATATAGCCTTTCCTTGCTTAAAATTTCAATTTAATTAAATCCACTAGGTGTGTTCTTGGATGTCAACCATGTCCTAGGCAACGTAAAGCAGTCAGAACCATATGGAACCAAGGAATGTTTGAGGTAGACAGGCTTTCAGCAGTCTCTAAGTTAGTTTAACTCCTCGTTTTACAAATGAGGGACCCAAGGCCCAGAGAAATAAAGTGATTTTTTTTTCCCAAGATCATGTGGCTAATTACTGGCAGAGCCAAGTCTAGACTGCAGAAAAAGTGGGAACGTCCACCAGGGCCTTACAGCCTAGTCGGAGAAGCAAGGCAGACATCTTCAAAAGAGTTAGCTAATAACACGAGAGAGTGCATAACCAGAGCCAAACAGAGGATTATAAAAACTGAATTCAGGGGAGGAAGGAAGCAATACTGGCTGGCAAGCTTGGGACAAATTTCACGGAAGAAGCAGCAGGCGAGTGGGATGCTAAAGGGTAGAAAAGGATCTTGCTCAGCAGAGATCACAAGGGAGGGCATTATAGGCAGAGAAATAGCTGGAGCAAAGGCCTGAGGGCCGGAACAAGCATTGCCTGCACAGAAATTCAGTGGGTCCCGAGTGGGAAAAAGGGGCCAGTATCTGACTATCAATACTTGATGGAGTCAAAGGACTTGGGACTTAACCCTGAGGTCAGCTGAGGGTGCAAGTTCTTGAAGAAGAAGCAGTGTATGAAAGCTACTTTAGAGCCTTGCATGCAGAATGTGGTCTGCGAGCCATCAGCATACACTTTACCCACCTGGGAGCTTTTCTAGAAAAGCCCAATTTTGGTCCCATCCTAGACCTTCTGAATTGGAACTGCATTTTAACTAGACCCCCAGGAGACTCACACGCGTGTTAACATTCAAGAAAGAAGCCCTGCTTTAAGAAACCTGACACAGGGCTGCCTGGGTGGCTCAGTGGTTGAGCGTCTGCCTTTTGGCTCAGGTTGTGAACCCCTGGGATTGAGTGCCACATCAGGCTCCCCACAGGGAGCCTGCTTCTCCCTCTGCCTATGTCTCTGACTTTCTGTGTGTCATGAATGAATAAATAAAATCTTTAAAAAAAAGAAAAAAGAAAGAAAGAAAGAAAGAAAGAAAGAAAGAAAGAAAGAAAGAAAGAAAAGAAATCTTGCATAGTGTGAATGTCACTTCTCTATTGTTCCAGAGCTGTTCCCTGGTGCTGCTAACTTGTTTCCTGACCAAGGATGACTTAGCAAACATTATTGTACTCAGAAATTCTTGCAAAGTGAGGGAAGCTAACTAACAAGCTGTTTTCTTTCTTTTTTTTTTTTTTAAGATTTTATTTATTTATTTGAGAGAGAGAGAGTGAGCACACAAGTGAGGAGAGGGGCAGAAGAAGAGGGAGAAGCAGACACTCCCCCCCACACCCAGCTGAGCGGGGAGCCTTAGGCATAGCTCAATCCCAGGATGCAGAGATCATGACCTGAGCCGAAGGCAGACATTCAACCGACTGAATCACCCAGGCGCCCCTAACAAGCTGTTTTCAAATAAAGTGAAGTATTTGTGAATATGAAGTGTAACAATGAATGAAGTTGGTAATACTAGATTTTTGTGAACACAAAACATTTTATTTCCATTTTGTCATTCTCTTTTTTGTATTTTTGAAGCCCATGGACATTCTTCCAAAGATCAGACATTTCTCCAAGCCCTTGAGAAGTTCTTGGGCTTTACCATCAAATGTGGTCTTGCAAGAGCAAGGACCCCCACATAACTCAGGGCAGCCTCCTAAGGAATAAGACCCTAGCATGGAAGGTAGGAGAGTCCAAGACCCCTGCCCCATGCCACCAGCCTTCAAGGTAATACTAGGGCCTGGAGTTTGATTCACCAAGAATTGGAGGCACTTCCCCTACTCCAGGTATCACATAATCCCAGATCCTGATGCTGCCCAGGCCTTTGTTGTAGGTAGAGCCAACAATGACTGAATTTGCTCCTGGCCCACCAAATGGGAGCTTGGAGTTGGAATTAAGTTGACTTAAAGAAAATATATAAAGTGATATGTGTGTGTGTGTGTGTGTGTGTAGAGTGCACGCCTTGGTCTCATAGACCAAGACGAATACTTGTTATATTTTCTTTAAAAAAAAAAAAAAAAAAAAGAATTCTCCCAAGGCCTCCTCCAAAGGGAGGAGAGACTGTGCATGTGCTTGAGGTAAGCCACAAGTGAAAGTGCAAGAGTCAAGGGAGTCTTTCAACTCTTCAACTTTAGGTTGACATTGATGTAGAGCGCAGTGCCCCCCTCCCACCAAACCACAAAATATGTGCCAAGTCTGGGTCATATAGCTTCCTCTCCCAGTGACCATCTTGAAGCACTTGGGGCATGTTTTTAAAGGCAGAAATTCCACCTGAATCCCGTCTGTGGTGACTGGCATTGTTTTGGTCTTCTGGGGACTGGTGCCCATTGGGGAATAACCCAGAGGGGTCTATGTGCTTCTCTCTCCACAGGCTGGCTGTGCTGGGGGCCTGCCTGTGAGATCTGCTGTTAGGATGGGCTCCAGTCAGGCCCCTCAGTGGGCTGCTTTCTCTGAAACTCCAGGTCCCTATGGATTCCCTTCCACTCAAAGAGACTTCAATAAAAAGGAAATCTTCCATTGCAATGGGAATCTTGCCGGGAGCTTCCTCCCTTCATTCTCTGTTTCTGTTGAGATTTAATTCGCACACCACAAATCCACCCTTTTCAAGTGCACTGTTCAGCAGCTTGTAGTATATTCACAAGATTGTGTAATTATCACTATCTGATTCCAGAACATTTTTATCACCTCAAAAAGAAACCCCATGCCTATTAGCAACCACTCCCCATTTACCCCTCCCCCTCGGCCCCCAGCAACTGCTAATCTGTTTTCTGTTTCTGTGGATTTGCCTATTCTGGATATTTCATGCCTATGGAATCTTACAACATGCGGCTGTTGGTGTCTGGCTTCTCTTCTCTTTTATCTTGCCACGGCAGACTCGTCTCAATAATTTCTTATGAAGGTTTGGAGGTTGCTGGTCTGAGAAAGATGGTAATATTCCTGGAGCAAATTCTCGCATGTTCCTCAGGGCAGCTACTCCATGCCACCCATCCCTGTTAGGACTCAGCTTTACTGAAGGGAACAGGTCAGGGCACATGAACACACTTTGTTGGAGTGCTGGATCCACTGCAGAACAAGGACTGGCCACCGCCATGGAAACTGGCTTTGCTCAAATATGGCTCTCCTGGCCATGGCTATTTCATATCAAATATTTGAATGCCCCTCCACAATATAAAAAAACTCCTCTTCCGTTGATCAAAACAATGGAAAGAAAGGGTAAAAGCCTTGCCCAACCAAGGTGACCCAGGGAGGAAGTGATAAAGGCAGAGTTGAAATTCAGGACCTCCATTCCAGTGCCTTCCCCAACAGCTGCCTCCACATTAATGACTCAGGTTGCATTTGTGGGAGACTACCTCACTGTCCATCTCTTCCCCTCAAACATCCCCCCTATCCTGGGGGAAAGAGGGTCACCTGCAAGGTGACAAGCAGACTCTTCCATTTCTTTCCAGCCCACCCTCACTGAGTCTGTCTCTTGCCACATCCTGAGATTGCCCAAGTGATCCATTAACATTGCCAGTCATCTTCTAGCAATGAGGCCAAATGCTTTATTTTCTTTCTTTTTTTAAAAAAGACTTTATTTACTTATTCATGAAAGATACAGAGAGAGAGAGGCAGAGACACACACAAAGGGAAAAGCAGGCTCGTTGCAGGGAGCCCGATGTGGGACTCGATCCCAGGACCCCAGGATCAAGACCTGAGCCGAAGGCAGACACTCAACCACTGAGCCACCCAGGCGTCCCTGTTTTCTAACTTTCTGACTGTGATCTCTGGAAAGCTATTGACCCATTTGTGCCTCAGTTTCTGCATTTTAGAGGGGAGGATATAATTAGTACGTTTTTTAGGCTATTGAGAGGATTAATTGATATGTGTAAAGAGCAGAGGACAGCACCTGATATATAGTAAGCATTCCATACATGACAGACATTTTTTGTATTGTATATATTTTGTATTTCTCATGCTGTCAAGTTAAAAAAAAAAAAAACCAAAACTCCATTTGGGTATACTATGTCTTGTATAAGAGAGATGTACATAAATATTGGAGGAAGAAAGGAAAGAAGGAAGGAGGTAAGAAAAAGAAAAAAGGTATAAAAAGGAATTTATTTATAGCCTCTAAATATAGAACAAAGATTGATCTGCAGCTGAGTTTTCTTTTTTCTTTCAAAACATCTTCATATACACACCAAGAGAAAAATTCCTGCAGTGGGGAAAAAACAAATCCATTGGGAATCTATGAAATTCACTTCAAGTTGCAAACAGAATGACTAGGATGTGTCCCCTTTGTTGGTCAACCCTCTGCTAGTGTTGGAGAATCAATACTCAATCCTTTTGAATTCACTCTCACATCTAAACCTGCAGTTACTCTTGATTACATCAATTGCCATTTTATTAGATTCTCATTTCAGCATCCTGAGGGCCTGGCTTATTTCATCCCCTGAATTGGCTGGATATCAAGTTCTCTGTTGGGTTTATCTTCTTTTTCTCTCCTTGTGATCTTCCTAGTGAAGATCGATGTTCTCACTTGTAATGTGCAGCATTTCCTCACATCAGTGTGAGGACTGCTTTGTCTGCTGATTTTCTTCTAGCTTGTGCACCCTCATGCATCTCAGGCCAGGAAATGCTTTCTGTGTCTGAGGGAGTGTGTTGGGAGAAGGTGCTGTGATAGGGCTGAGGTTCCAGACAACTAGGAGGCTCTTCTCTCTGACCCTTCCTACATTTACCTGGGTTCCTGGTTCCCAATGCAGCTGCTGGAGACAGCACTAGATGGCATCCCTAAACTGGACAGACCCAGTTTCCAAAGTCAGCTAAACCCTCACTGCTGTTCTGGGAGAAGATATCTGCGTTATGGGTAGATGTTAAGCAGTCATATTTGAACCGTAATGACCCATTCTTCTCGTTTTCCAGCACTGGAAGAGCTGATTGGAATCAAGGGCTGGGTGCCTGGACCAACGGCAGCCAATCCAAAAGATGAGCCAGCCCCATCAAACTCTCTAAGGCATTCCAACCAAGAAATGCCAAGTGAAGGGTGTAATTAGAAATAAAGCCAAAACAAAAGGTTTCTGGTGTAAGAAGAAACCAGAGAAGCCATGGTCATCTAGCATGAGCCAAAGTTACACCGGAACAGAAATTACAAGTAGCCAGACTCAAAGAGTTATCAGGAGGAGAATGGAAAAGACACACCCAAAGATGCAGAAACACAGTGAGACAGAGCAACTAGGCCGCTTCTGGGAGAGAACCCCCTGCCACCTCCCTCCGTTCTAGACCACATTCTGGTCCAGGCTATGAGGATCCTTAAGATATACCTTCTCTTCTCTTGAGGTAACTTGAGTAAGTATCTGCTTCTTGCAAGCACCAGAACCTAAGTAGCACCTTCCTGCTCCTCAGGCCTCTCCTGGATTGGGGGTCAGGACTAGTGGGGTGCTCCAGACCACCGGCATGAGCAGGGACCATTTTAACTCAAGTCAATGCCTGGAACTTGGAGTCTGGGATGCAACTTAACCCACCAAGTGTATAAATTGAACACCCACCCCCGTGAGGCCCTGTGCAAGATTGGCAGAGGTCAAGGTGAGGAAGAAAGCCCTTGCCTGTAGGAGCTTATGATTTATAAGGGGAGGGGTTGGGAGGGGGTGAGAAACACACAGAACTAAATCAATACCAAACACAACAGAGATGTGTATCAGAGAAGGAAAACAATGCTTTGGAGTTTGGGGGGAAGTTATGGTCATGTTAGGATATGGGGTTCAGGAAAGACTGCTCTACTTTGCTGGGGGTGCAAGAAATATGCAAGAGGGGATGTAAGAAATATGCAAGTTGGGCAGCCCTGGTAGCGCAGCGGTTTAGTGCTGCCTACAGCCCGGGGTGTGATCCTGGGGACCCGGGATCGAGTCCCACGTCGGGCTCTCTGAGTGGAGCCTGCTTCTCCCTCTGCCTGTGTCTCTGCCTCTCTCTCTCTCTGTGTCTCTATGAATAAATAAATAAAATCTTAAAAAAAAGAAATCTGCAAGTTGCTCTTGCAGAAATTGGCATCTGAGGAGATATGAGGGGTAAAGAAGGCGGAGGATGGCACTGGGATTCCAAGTGATGCTGTCAACGTAAGAAGAAAGATGTCGGTGATGGGTTCAGGACACCTTACCCCAAAACATGACACCTTGGCATATTGAATATCTTAAGCTGAAGGAGTTTGAAAAAAATGGCGGAAGCAGGAAGGTAACTCTGACCTCCCTCCTCATCCTTCTTCCCTAAAACAGATCACAAAACTCCCCTGTAAAATTTCTCCTCCATGCCCCCAGAGGAAGGAAGACATTTTTACCACCAGAGGCAGGGAATTTGAGGCCAAAAAAATCTGTTCAAACAAATCTTGTTAAACCAACCCTTATCTCCCTAGATACTTCACCACCCCCAGCAAGCCCCTCTGTCTTGTCAATTCTTCACAAATGCATCGTTTCTTTGTCTTACAGGTGTAAAAGCTTCCTGCTCTGCCCACTTCTTCATTCTCCTATAAAGACTCCACTGTACACATTAAAATTTAGCAGGGACCCTAAGAGGGTTGTGGAAAGTGTTCTTTTCATCATCTCCCCTGCACTGGGAAGTGGGAAGAAGCTGATGAGCTCCATATTTGGTGCGTGGCATGTGTGATGCTGGCCAGCAGAGGACATCGCAGAGGGGAGACCCACCAGGCAACAAGAAATGTGGGTCTGGGATTTAGGAAAGAGAGTAGATTTAGGAATCTAGCGAGGGAGTCTTCTGCAGGGAAATGGAACTGAGGAAGAAGATGGGAATGCTATGTGGCTGAAGAGAACTGGCCTGAGAATAGGGAGCGAGGGGAGCCATGGGGCTCCCAGAAGGGAGTCAGAGTGTGCAAGCGAGGTTAGCAGGTGCAATGAGTATCCTCAGGGAAGGGACGGCACCTCAATGCAAAGGGGTGGACAGAGTGCCAGGGGCTGCCTGGGAAGCCCTGTTGGAGTGGCGAGAAAAGAAGGAAGGGGAAGGGCAGTCATTTGAGGAAGACATGAGCAGATGGGTTGGAAAGAGCCAGAACAGAGGAAGGAGAGAACATGTGGGGGAGGCACGTGTGTAGTGGAGCTCAAGCAACCGAACCCCAGGGGCAGCAAGCATGTACCTACTAACCTCATTCTGCAACCTGAGTTTGGAGCAGGGTGTGGAGCAACAGTGTGATGGGGAAGAGAGGATGAGACCCAGAGACAGCTCCTGGGCAGTGAGAGAGCTTAATGTGTCATAGGTTGGGAGCCACTGTTTCCCACCAAGATGTAACATTCTCTAAACCCATGTCATTGCAGCCCCCATAGGCTTTCATTTAAAAATTATTATTTTCAGGGGACACCTGAGCATTGCCTTTGGCTCAGGTCATGATCAGGTCCTGGGATCAAGTTCCACATCAGGCTCCCTGCAGGGAGCCTGCTTCTCCCTCTGTTTCTATCTCTGCCTCTGTGTGTGTGTCTCATGAATAAATAAATAAAATCTTTTAAAAATTATTATTTGAGGATTTTCTAAGGTTATAAATTAAATAGGTTCCTTGCTTTAAATTAAAAAAAAAAGGATTTAAGGAAAGGATTCAAAAAAGACAAAATTCTATATAGCAAAAAGTAAAAGTGTGCTATAAATCCTCCCTCCTGAAAGACAAACACTACCTATTTTTTTTTCCAGAACAGCCTATACACACAAAACTACCTCTCTCTCTTTTTCAAGAGGTTTCAAGAGGAAAAACGATCCAAGTATACAGATGGGCAACTTGTTTTGTTTTGTTTTTTTCTTTTTTTTTAAATTAATTAATTAATTTATTTATGATAGTCACACACACAGAGAGAGAGAGAGGCAGAGACACAGGCAGAGGGAGAAGCAGGCTCCATGCACTGGAAGCCCGACGTGGGACTCGATCCCGGGTCTCCAGGATCATGCCCTGGGCCAAAGGCAGGCGCCAAACCGCTGCGCCACCCAGGGATCCCCTGTTTTGTTTTTTTCAATTGAGCATATTGAGGAGCTGTTCCCAGATGGGTACATATAGATCCACTTCGTCTTTTCACACTATCACAGTGTTTCATTATGAGGGTTACTGGATTACCATAGTTTAATAATAATTCCCTATTGATGGACAGTTAAGGGGTTTCCAACTTTATGCTACTAGAAATAATGTAATGACTATATCTATTGCTTCCACCATTGTGTGACTATTTCCATAGGATAAATTCCTATCTGTGGAATTTCTGGTTGAAAGGGTATGGACATTCTCATTTTTATAGATAATGCCAGATTGCCCTCCTAAAACGTTGTACCAGTTTACTCTTCTGTCCCCAGCATGGAAAATTCTGTTGCCCCCACACCCTTGCCAAACTGGGTAGTAGCAGTCTCTGTCATCTTTCCTGCTCTGATAGGAAAATGTAAAAACTGCCATGGGTTTAATTTGCCTTATTTATAATTAGAGACACTAAACATCACTAGACTTGAACACTTATAATTTACCTTCTAGTCTGTGGATTTCTATAAATATCCTTTTCTCATTTTTCTAATGAGTTGATGGATTTTTTTCCCCTACTCATAAGAGGACAACATTTTATTTTTATTTTTTTAATTTATTTGAGGGAGAGAGCAAGCACAGGCGGCGGGGGGGGGGCAGAAGGAGAGGGAGAGAGAGAGAATTTCAAGCAGACTCCATGCTGAGCACAGAGCCCCCCACTCAGGGCTCGACCCCAGGACCCCAAGGTCATGACCTGTGCCAAAACCAAGAGCTGTACACTTAACTGACTGAGCTACCCCAGCAGCCCAAGAAGACATTTTAGAAGAGGTACACAGAGGTCTGTGCTGGGAAACATTTCTAAATTGTTTCGTGTATCCAGGAAGCCATACCACCTCCAACAGTGAGGGCTTCGTGGAGACCCACGGTGGCAAGGCAGACAGCTCAGGCAGTAGGAGCACAGGCAATACCGTCTGTGGCAGCCCGGGTGGCTCAGCGGTTTAGCGCCGCCTTCAGCCCAGGGCCTGATCCTGGAGACCCAGGATCGAGTCCCACGACGGAGTCCCTGCATGGAGCCTGCTTCTCCCTCTGCCTGTGCCTCTGCCTCTCTCCCCCTCTCTGTTTCTCATGAATAAATAAATAAAATCTTAAAAAAAAATACCATCTGAAAGACTGAAGTTGAATATCAATGGAATGAAAGTTTTACAACAACATATGACCTTGGATTCAAGGAAGGAGCAGTTCAACATGGATACCAGCTTGTGATACAGAAGCAGATTGGAGGGTGACACAAAACCAGGAAGGATGTTGCCTGGACACCCGCCCTCTCAAGAGCTCTACCAATCAGCAGCTTGGAGGAGGTAGTAGTACTCACCACCAGAGTCCGGCCGCTACCGTGCGTGGCCCTGATATGCAATCCACTATTTCTGCTGATGTTTCTGGGTTAGCAGTTTACTAAACTGGGTATCAGTTTATTCTGTTTTGTGAGTTTGGGTCTTCTCAATCCTTTGTTGTCCTCATAAAGTCCCAAGTATCTGTTTGTGTTTTATTAAGGGCTGATACCTGAACTAGGACAAAAATGTGTGTGGGAATCAGGAGGCTCAGGTGAGGCAGGAATAGTAAGAACCAACAGTTGTCACCGTGCTGATGCCCAGAGTAGACAGAAAAGATTCTTTTTTTTTCAAAGAGTTTATTTATTTATTCATGAGAGACACACACAGAGAGAGAGAGAGAGGCAGAGACACAGGCAGAGGGAGAAGCAGGCTCCATGCAGGGAGCCCGACGTGGACTCGATCCCAGGACTCCAGGATCACACCTCGGGCCAAAGGCAGGCGCTAAACCGTTGAGCCACCCAGGGATCCACCCCCCCTTTTTTTTTAAAGATTTTATTTATTTATTCATGAGAGACACACAGAGAGAGAGAGAGAGAGAGAGAGAGAGAGAGCAGCAGAGACACAGGCAGAGGGAGAACAGAAAAAATTCTTGGATGGCTCCAGAGCAGTGCCTCCTCCCGTGTGAACGCACCACCATTTACACGAATGAGAAGAAGGGTTAGATTCTGACTCCTATGGTGCCCTGGACCCCACACTCAATAAACATTTGTTAATTAAATTGAAATCTTGATGGGGCAAGTACCCCAAAGAATCAAGAAGGCATAAAAGTTTAAATCTAGATCCAACACTTGAGTTGCTAAAGCCAAGCACCGACAGGTTCATTTTTATTTTGTTCTTCGGCATCATTTCTCCCAGCAGACAATGCTTTTCTTCTGTCAATTTTCTTTTTCTTTTTTTATTTACTTATTTGAGAGAGAGAGAGAGAGCATCTGCACATGCGAGCAAGCATAAGCAGAGGTGAGGGATGGCAGAGGCAGAAGCAGACGCCCTGCTGAACAGGGAGCCCGACCTGGGGCTCGATCCCAGGATCCCGAGATCATGGCCAAAGGCAGATGCTCAACCAACTGAGCCAAGCGGGCGTTCCTCTTCTATGAATTTGCAATTGCTTCCTCACCCAGTGCACAATTCTCTCTCTCCCTTCCAGAGCTGTAGGAGACCAAAGAAAGGCACTCCCTACTGCTGCTCAGTTTTGCTGTGACTGACCCGGTCCATCCTTCTGAAGTGCTGGCGGTTGCAGGGCGCAGTCTGGCAGCTGAGAAGTCCATCAGCCCTGCCTGGCTGGTTCTGCAGCTTTTCCTAATGCAAATGACCGAAAACATGCCTTTCCCAATGAGGAAAATATGTAAGATTCGGTTCCCAAGTTATGTTTCATGTTTACAACGGTCTTCTCATCATCGTTAGTTGGATTAAATTTAGTGATTACAAAGATTTTTGTTTTTATCAATAATACCCTTGATCTTGAAAAACAAGGGCAATTTAAACAGACCCAGATGCTCTAAACTCCACCACATGTTTGTTGTACTTTTTTTTAATCGCATTGTATTTGAGGCTGTCATTTAAATCAATTAAATATGAATGTTACTCCTATAGCCACGTTTCCCTGGCTCTCACACAAAACCTTTCCTGTTTCTAGTTATTCAGTTGCAGAAACTTCGAAGAAAAATATTTAATGATAATTATGCTGTTGTCCCTCACACTCTGGTGAACAGGTATATCCCTCTACCAGGGCCCATGTGGGGGCGGAGAGGCAACCCCAGGGGGGGGAGTTACCCTGGCCCTGCAAAATCATTGAATTCGAAGTCACTGCTCTGTTTATCCCCTTTCAGCCAACGTTTTTTTCCCCTTTAAAATGGATCATTTAGTTTCATTATTATCACTGCGATTATCAACAACTCTTTCTGTCGATGTAACTCAACCAAGACTTATTGAGTGTCCGCTGACTTTCTGTAAACATTTCCTCCATCTGTAAATCAAAGCAGCTCCAGTGACTTTGGTCATGCGACAGTGAGTTCTGGGGGCGGGATGGAGAGAGACTGGGAAGGAAAAGCCTGGAACAATGAGGCAGCAGGCTGTGTGTATAAAAAGAAGGTGGCTTGACAGCAGGCGACGTGGATTGAATCCTGATGGCAGTAGCATCGGTCAGTGACCCGGGGCATGTCATTTAACCTCGCCTGAATTTTAGTTTTCTCACCTGTGAAAAAAAGCACGCACCTAGAAAGTTTGGGAGAAAACACTCCTCCAGACGTGTTGATGGGCAACAGTTGTGTAGATGCTCCTGCAACAGTGGGCCAGCCCAAGGCCAGAGCTACTTCCTGTTTGTGCAAGATGGGGACTTCTCTGAGGAGCCAAGGTTCTTCTTGGATGCCTCGGGTCTTGGCGATGAAGGGAGAGCCTAAGGAGTTCTGGCGGGGAGCAGCGGGAGCTGAGCATGTAGCAGGGCCCTTCTGGGTGGGGGTGGGGATCTGGTGCTCAAGAAAGCCAGCAAGAGGCCTGCCGAGGTGTCCTCATCCTTGGGATGAGGATAAAGGAGTAAACCTCTCCTTGGGATCCTCCTGGGAATGACACAGGGCGAAGGTCCCTGTCCTCTTGAAGGCAGCCAGGTTTCTTTCATTCTCTGGGTTGATTTTTCTTTTGTCTTCCCTGAAGATTTACAGAATCCTTTTGAGAAATTCCAGCTGTCACCACCGAGCTAAGGGGAGCTCAGAGAAAGCGTTTGTGCCCCACTGGGCTGGGGCATTCAAAGATCAGCCCCTTCCCCTGGGGCCAACAGGGCAGGGACCGTGGAGATCAGGGTGGGAGAGCTTGCCCCAACTCCTCCCACCTCAAGAGGTGAATCCATCTGGAGTTTTATTTTATTACAAGAGGCAGAAATCTCTCACCCTCTTTCCAAGGCTCACTTCCTAAGTACCCCAGTCCCTGACACCCAAGCCAGCAGGGGTCAAACACCCTGAACTGTTTCCAGCGGTGGTGAAGGGTTGCCTGAGGCCATCGGCACCCTCTCCCTGGCTGCTAAAGTAAGGCTGCAGCCTGTGGCCTGGAAACACACTTCTCTGGCTTCTAGGCTCAAAGGTTGACCTCATCATCTCTCAGGTGGCTCCGGTCACCATGGCCAACCAGCCCCCTGCCACTCCCCCTTTGTGATGTAAAGAGCTGGATAATCGGAAACACCAAGGCTGGGACCAGAAATTAATTTGCTGCCAGTGGTCAAGTGCCTTCCACTAGATGTCAAAAGGCCACTTAAAGATCAGCAAAAACCCCCTTTGTCATCTATGTTTGTTTTCCACATGCTACACAGAGCATGGTAGGTAGGAATTCCTAGGTCCAGGCAGTCTGCTTCCAACTCTTTAAGCTGGAATTGTAATAGTAACAGCAGATAACAGGTTTTGTTTTTCGCAGAACATAATGTATGCCAGGCATAGTCTATCTCATAAAATCCTCATAATAAACCTATGCATTTGGCTTTATTTGTGTCGTTTTGATAGGGAAACCGAGATTCAGAGATGATCTGCCCAAAGTCACACAGCTGGTGAGGGGGGGAGGCAAGATGCAGGGGTGGCTTGGCCTCTTCACCACTATCCACACTTCAACAGTGGCTGGTATGGGTTAAGTTTCTTCTGGGCACCGGTGCCAGACACCAACAGTAGCTGGCTAAATAAAGAAGTAAATAAATAAATACAAGAGTAAGGAGACAACTTAGCATTCACTAGAAGATTTCTAGAAGGCTCTCAGAATCCAGTGGACAGCTGCACCCCCAGGCAGGGAGGGAGCGCGGCAGCTGGGGTCCCGAGCAGCAGGATTGGTGGCCCTTCTGTCCAGGGCACTTGGTGCCAACTCTCATCTTCAGTGGGTTGAAGCTTCAAACCCCTAGAAAAAATGAGTCAGAAATCCCAGCCTGGTCAGGCTTACATCCCAGACCAGTTAGCTTTGGCCAATGGATCAGGTGCCTGAGCAGACACAAGATGCCAGGGAGGGGTAGGATAAGAAGTTCCTACAGAAGGAGGGTTATTGTGAGCCAAGATCAGTGATGATATGAGAAAAGATGACCCAGAGGGAACATGAAACCTTTCTACGTGTAGGGGTTCAGCAAACACAACAATCTGAGTGCTGGCTGGCATTTGGGCCCTCATGAAGCAGGCTGGTCTGACCCCAGCCAGTCCCACCAGGTAGGACTCTGCCTCCAGTCCTTCCCTCACCTTAACAAGGCTACCGTGTCAATGCCTATGCTCAGTTGGTTCCCCCATGCTTAACATATCCTCCCTCCCTCCCCTCCAGCAGCCCAAACCTTCCCCATCCTCCCAGGTAAGTCCCCCATCCCCCAAGAAGCCTGCCTTGGCCTTCTCTCCTTGCTCCCACCATGGTCCCCTCCTTTAAACACCCATACCACCTACTCTGTTCCGTACACCTTACTTTTTGGCCCTAGTCTATATTATCTGTTGTTCTTTTCTTTTTCTTGTTCTTCTCTCTGCCCGTTAGAATAGACCCTTTGAGAGAAGAGACCTTATTCTCTCTCTGTATGACTTAGTATAGGACTGAACACCATAATAAAAATAACCACAAAAATAATAATAGCTCTTTTTTTTTGGTATGTTATTTAATTTTCTCATCCCAACAAGTCTTCAAATTAGGAAATGAAGGTAACATACTCCTGACTTGGCCACGTGGTGTCTGGGGCCTCAGCCAGAGGCTAGAATCATCTGGTGATTGGTGCTGGCTGGCTGCTGAGGCTCAGCTGGGGCTGCGGGCCAGAGCACCTACAAGTACCCTCTCCGTATGGCTTGGGCTTCCTCATGCCATGGCAGCCTCAGGGTAGTTGAATTTCTTACATGATGGCCCAGGGCTCCAAGGGGGAGTGTCCCAGAAGAACTAGGCAGTTGTTAGACCACACACACACACACACACACACACACACACACTGCACTTCTCAATAGCAGGAATGTGCCCAACATGTTTTAAATTTGCCACAATTCCCCATTGGACAAAAAGAAAAACTAACGGCTAGAGAGGGTAAGTGAACTTGCCCAAGGTCATGCAGCTGATGAGAGAACAGCAGTCAAAGGCACCACCAGCTCCCTGAGCAGGTGTCATCCTCCTTTCTGGCACCTGATAGGCAATATGTTAACAGAGAATCTTGGGATGGTGGCAGCAGGTGGACAGGGAGGGTCCAGTGGTCTTCTCTGCTTCTGTGGGTCCCTTGGATCTCTCTGACCATTTTGGACTCTAACCACTTAGAGAGGTGCCCACTTTCTCTGTGCTGAGCAATAACTCTCTTTGATAGCTAGGGAATAAATAAGGAGATCACTGCCAAATGTGCATGTTGTACATTGAACAACAAGAGCAAGTAGATCTGTCTGTGGCCTATTTCAGGTGCAGGTATATGATCATGCAGAAGAGGCTGGGGTTGAAGTCTGATCTGGAGGCTGGAGGCTGTGGGGGCTGAGGTTGGAGACTGAGATGGTGGGGGCTGGAGGCTGGGGTGCAGGAGTGGAGGTCTCTGACTGCTCCGCGTTCCTGTAGGG
The DNA here is from genome assembly GCF_905146905.1 of Nyctereutes procyonoides. Taxonomy (NCBI): domain Eukaryota; kingdom Metazoa; phylum Chordata; class Mammalia; order Carnivora; family Canidae; genus Nyctereutes; species Nyctereutes procyonoides. The sequence goes on along the minus strand of NW_026575049.1, from coordinate 48,356,322 downwards.
TCTGATACTCAACCCACGGTCTGCCTGCCTATTCACACATCTGCTCAGCACTTGCCTGCAATCACTTAAGTTTTATTATTGGACTTGTCACCATATTAATGTAGCTGTACACTTAAATTGATTGTAATTGTAAGTTTCCTGAAAAACCTTGGGTTTTTTGCACGTATTAATTAACTGATTCACTTACATTAAAAACAATTACATAACCGCAGACCTGCCTTCCTAGCTCTTTGTGTCAAAAATGGGGGGTTTGTATAATGCATAAAATATGTAGATCAAAATTTCACAATTAAGGTCAATTTCCATTTGGAAAGGAAAGATAATTACCTGACTTGCACCTGTAATCTCCTGACATGTTTCAATTAAGGAAACAACTCTTTATGAACTTTGTAATCTAGACAGTCAGAGAACACATTAATACAGCTACTGATAAATAGAATCATTACCAAAATAAATCAGGACCCCTGGCTGCAAATCTGAGGTGGCATCTGTTTTCGTGTTAAGCCATTGACTCTAGAATTTGGGAAAGCTGGTACAAAGGCACAGCTGTGTCCTTAAACAGCAGAGAGAAAAACAAACGTGGCATTCTCTGGCCTGCCCCAGGGAGGTGAAGCCCTTCCCACAAAAGCTGAACATGCAAAGGCTTTTTTCATTCTTCTTCTGCTGCTTCCTAGCTGTGTGACTCTGGGCAAGAGACTTGACCCTTCTGAGTCATTGCTTCCTCACTTATTACATGGAAATAAATTGTGTCAATCTCAAATTGCTGTTAGAATTGCACATGAACTGATATATGTAATGTGCTCAGCACTATGACTGGCATTAATCAGAACTCAGTAGAAGGGAGACACTTGGTGTCCATTGAAGAATCTATAGTGATGGAAACCTAGACAAGCCCCTTCCCCTCTCTGGCCCTCCAGCCTCCTCTGTGGATGTTCTTCTGGGTGGCCCTCTGTGACCTCTCCCTCAGTGTGTTGAGGTGAGATGCCAGGTCCCTCACCCCTCACTCCCTCACACATGCTGGGAGCTTACCCAAGGCCTCACACCCACCAAGGTAAAGGATGGAGGTTCCTGAAAGTCAAGGATCTCATCCACTTACAAGGTCTGTCCAAGGTCATGGCAAAAGAGCAAGTAGATCCCTCAGCCCACAGCTATCTTTGTGATACAGCTCTGCTTTCATTTCCCGTCTGAGACATTTTCACCATAAACCCTGGAGATTCACTGTTTTGCAGACCCTAAGCCCCTCATGGGCAGTTGAACTCTCCAAACAATAGATTTAACCCCTTGAGACCCATTTTGAGACTTGTGCAACAATATTAACTTCTAGATGTATGCAGGTGGCAAGACAGGGTGGCAGGGCAGAGGGAACCTGGCCCCAGCTCAGGCCCATCCCTCCCTCAGGACTCCCCCAAGTCTCTAAATGAATTTGGCCCATCCCAGCCTCCCAGCCTTCATTTCCTCATCAGGAAATGGGGCTGATTAGAGAAACTCCAAGGTCCCTTGCGCTCTCCAGTTATATATACTTTTTCCTTTCTTATCTCCTTCAGAATGTATTTGACTGTTTTTACAAGTCAAAGACTCAACAGAAGTGTTTGACATTCCTTTTCTAAAAAGAAGTCATTTGGGATGCGGGGGTGGCTCAGCGGATGAGCATCTGCCTTCCCTTCAGGGCATGATCTGATGGAGTCCCACATCAGGCTCCCTGCACGAAGCCTGCTCCTCCCTCTGCCTGAATCTCTGCCTCTCTCTGTGTCTCTCATGAATAAATAAATAAAATCTTTAAAACATAAAACAAAAAATAAAAATAAGACTTTGTCCCATTGGACTGGGACTTGGATAGGTCTCTTGTAACTGGGCAGGCTTCTTTCCCTGATCCAGCGACCCCACATGATTGTGAATCTCTCTCTGATTTCTCATTGAGGTTTCCTGCCCAGTAAGTCCCCTTGGGGCAGATGGCACAGTGGGGCTGGGGATCCAGCCAAGGAGGCTCAGGGTAGGAATCAGACCTCCACCTATGAGGTTGTCAGGCCAGCAGACTCACAAGCAGGAGATGGGAAGGGCCGTTCCCCATGGACCCACCAGCCCTCAGTGGGTGGTGACCAGCAGACAGGAGGGAGACTCTCTGCCACACTGGGTTAACATAGTTCACACCTCTTCCCAGGACCCCTTTCCCTCTACAGTCTCAGCAGAAGGCAGGACTGTTAGGAGAAAGCAACTGTGGTCGACTGAGTTCTCATCATTGCAAAGAAACCCCCGCCCCTGTGCACAGTAGTCACACCATTCCCCCCCTCCTCGGAGTCTGTCCACCCTCTTTCCTGCCTGACACTGGCAGCTGCTGACACCCAGCAGAATGGCAGGAGTGGTAGGGATTTAAGGGCAAAACCCTGAAGGCTGCCATCCTGGAGCCCACCCTCGACATGCATTCTCATGCGGTCCCCCAAAGGCAGCTGTTACATAAATTCCTTGGCTCTAAGGAGGCTATAGAGCAGCAGAGAGATGACAGGGAAAGCAGGGAGGTCTGCAGGGAGAAGAGCTTCTCACTGAGAGCCCTGAGTCCCGGATTCTTTTGTTCATCCATCCAACAAAAGTTACTGAGAGCCACCTATGGACCAAAGACCTGATGCAGGTGAACTTCAGTCCTGACTCACCATTGGCTCCTTGGGGAGCTGAGAAACTTTCCTCCTGGGTGTTTCTGGGAAATAATCAAACAGGTGAGCTAACTTAAATTAGTAACTTGCAATCATTTTTCCCCATGCAGCAGACTCCGTTAGCCAAATGAAGAATTACCCAAAGCCCTATAAATTAGGTTCCCAGAAAAAAAGACAGGACACTCTGATTAAATTTGAATTTCCAGGAAACAATGCATCATTTTCTTTTTTTTTTCTTTTTTCTTTTTTCTTTTTTTTTTTTTTTGCATCATTTTTTAAACATAGGTATACCCTCAGTGTGGCATGGGAGGTATTGACACCAAAGAAGTATATGTTGTTTATCTGAAATTCAAATCTAACTGGACATCCTGTCTTTGTGGTTTGCTAAATCCTGCAGCGCAGGAGCAGGATGAGCACTTCTCAGGGCTCTGGAGCTCCAGTGACCAGCGGCCTCTCTGAACCCCCATTTCTCCCGCAGGGGGAGGGGGTGGGGGGAGGTATTGCAGAGAGATTGTGATGGATCTCCACGGGAAGAATGAGTGATCACCACATTCCAGAGTTCAGCCTGAGGTAAATACCAGGCCAGGAGCCCTCAGATCGCAGAGAGTTTTCTCTAAAATACTCAATGAGAAGGTGTCCTGTCCAGTGCCTGGTGGCAGTGGGTGCCCAGAAACTGTTTTGTTTGGGTCTAGTTTTCTGGAAAAAGGCCTTACCCTCTCCCCTGCCAGGCTTTCCGAAGGCCAGCTTCTAGCCCATTTATCCCAGATGGCCCCTTGGCTCCACAGGGCCAGGAAAAGGTTGACAGAGCATGTTACTGAGTCTGGGAAAGGACCCAGGAGGGCTCAGTGGTTTTCTCTCTTCCCGGAAGTTTGCTCATTCCTGGGTTGGTCCCAGAATTGGGTTTGGCCCTTTCACCTCATTTGTCTTGGAAGGGCTGGCCTAGGGCTATCCCACCCAGTGAGAGCTTAATTGGGAAAAAGGGTGACATTTTTTAATGAAAAGCAAAAACCACCCTTAAGGCTAGAAAAAGAGCAGAAATGGGAACTGCAAAATATCTGAAGGTTCCTGGCAGGTCCTGGAAATGGAAATGGCATGAAGTAGAAGCAAGGCCAGCAGCCCTCTCCAGAGCCCACAGCTTCAGAACATGCTGTGAGCAGCTGGGACTTCTCAGCTGGCAGCAAGCACTTGTTTTCTCCCCGGGGTAAAATCAGTAGCCAAGGCGGTCTGCTCTCAATTATCTGCCTTGTGGCTTATCTGAGGAGGGATAAGGTCGGCGTGAGGGAGAGGAGGACTGGGGACAGAGGGGAAGGGGTGAACGCTGCCCTGATCAGCAGGAGGGCATAGCTGGAGGAAGCCATGACATGTCTGGGCCCATTCCTGTCATCTATGGCCGGGTGACAAACCACCCCCAAAATGCAGTGGCTTCGAACAACAATGCATTTTCATTTCTCATGGTTTCTGTGGGTTGACCGGGCTTGGCTGGACAGTGCTCACTTTGGGGCACTCGTGTGATAGTCTTCAGATGGCAGCAAGAGCTCGCTTGGGGTCCCCCATGTGGTGGTCTTCAGGTGGCAGCGGAAGCCTCGACCAGCCCGGGCGTCCACCAAAAAGCACCCCTTTGTGCATGTGCCTGGCGCCTGGGCTCAGATGGTAGGAAGAGCTGAGGGAATGGTCTCCACCCGGCCTCACGGTGGTGCTAGCTGGGCTCCCTCCCAGCATGGCGGTCTCGCAGTGGTGGACTTCGCACACCCGGGCGGCCTTCTCCAGATCCGTGTTCCCAGGGGTCAAGACGGAAGCTGCAAGGCTGACTGTGCACCAGTCTCAGGAGTCACACTCCAGTGATTAAAAGGATCAGCCCAGGGATGCCTGGGTGGCTCAGCGGTTGCGCACCTGCCTTCGGCTCAGGTCGTGAGCCTGGGATCCAGGATCGAGTCCTGCATTAGGCTCCCTGCAAGGAGTCTGCTTCTCCCTCTGCCTGTGTCTCTGCCTCTCTCTCTCTCTCTCTCTCTCTCTCAGTCTGTGTCTCTCATGAATAAATAAGTAAATAAATATTTTAAAAAATAAAAATAAATAAAAATTAAAAAATAAAAGGACCAGCCCAGATTCGGTGCCTGAGAGGCTACACAAGGTGTGGGAATTCTGGGGGTGAAGTTCACGGGAGAGCCATTTGAGGAGAACTAGCTACAAATGTCCTTTCTGTGTGACCAGGGCAGCCAGGGGTGGAACACCAGCTGGCGGAGGAGGGATTCCCTATCAGCCCAGTTTCCAGGCAAATCAGAGGCCGAAGTGACAAGGACAGTCACTCTGCTCACTGATGTAAATGGTACCCTCTAAACCCGAAGGGTAGGGTTCTGTGGCACAAAGAACCAAGAAACCTGGGTCCTTGTACCGGCTCTGGTTTTCTCTAGCTGTGTGTCTTTGGGCAAATCCCCAGGACTCTCTGGGCACTGGTTTCCTCATCTTAAAATGGAGGCAATTGGTTGAAATCACTTGAAGTTTCCTCTCACCCTCAAATTAAGAACTAGAATGTGTTCCTCCTTCTGCCTGTGTCTCTGCCTCTCTCTGTGTGTCTCATAAATAAATAAATAAATAAATAAATAAATAAATAAATAAATAAATAAAATCTGGATCCCTGGGTGGCTCAGCAGTTTAGTGCCTGCCTTCAGCCCAGGGCTTGATCCTGGAGGCCTGGGATCAAATCCCACATCGGGTTCCCTGTGTGGAGCCTGCTTCTGCCTCTGCCTATGTCTCTGCCTCTCTCTCTCTCTCTCTCTCTCTCTCTCTCTCTGTGTGTCTCTCATTAATAAATAAATAAAATCTTTTTAAAAAAATTTTAAATAAATAAATAAAATATTAAAAAAAAAAAAAAAACGGATGCCTGGGTGCCTCAGTGGTTGAGCGTCTGCGTTTGGCTCAGGCTATGATCCCAAAGTCCTAGGATCAAGTCCCGCATCGGCCTCCCGGCATGGAACCTGCTTTTCCTCCTTCTGCCTGTGTCTCTGCCTCTCTCTCTGAATAAATAAGTAAATAAAAATCTTAGAGAAAAAAAAAGGAAAGAAAATGAACTAGAACATGTTATGTGAGTCCATCAGAGAGCTCAAGCCTCTCTCTTAAAAGGCAAAGAGACAAGAGTCCCAGGGCCATTGTCAGTACAACTAGACAGGTAACAACAAGTTACCTGTCACCAATCCTCCCACTTTCTATAGCCACAAAATCCATGCAGCTAGTTGATATGTCCAATCCAGGGGACCCTACATGTCCCTTCCTGACTGCATGCGTGCATGCCTGTGCATATGTATATGTGTGCGTGTGGTGTGTGTGTGTGTGCTTGTATGAGCTTGTGGGGGGTAAACATTAGGCAAGTGTCCCACTACACATTGTTTCTGCTCAAGAAAAGACTGCCAGCTGGGTAGTTTACACTGGAAACAGCCCGGAATATCTCACTATTCCTCTAACTATGTGTTGTGTGGCCTTTTAATTTAGCCCTCATTCCAAATGCGTGACACGTCCTTTTGACACCTTGAAGAAATGTTTCTCAGATGGCAGGCTGGGCACAGCAGCTCCAGGCTGTGAGAGGAAAACACACAGCCATGAAAATTAAAAGTGACGTAGGTCCTCTTAGGAAATGCCTTCCTTCAGGCTACTTGATGTGGTCATTTATTAAGTGACTTAATCAGGAAAGTAACACAATCTCAGAGCAATTAAGTCCCTGTCTGGCCACCCCTGGCTCCTCCCAGTTATGAGGCAGGTAATGCACTCATAAAGGACCATCAGAAGAATCCCTTCCTAGGGCTGAGAAGTGGTTAGCTGCTCAGCTAGGAGAATTCTGTGTTGCAGAGACACATACCTAAACCACCAACTCTGGGGAAACTTCCCATTGATTGAGTTCAAGCAGCTGTTATCATGGTTTCACTTGCCCTACAGTGGGAGGAGTTAAGGTTAGAGAGTCGCACCCCATCAGAGTGTAAAGAATCTCAAAGCTCTCCTTGTCCACGCTTGCCATCTCTCTGCCAAGGAAACACAGAAAATGACAGTACCCAAAGCCATACACCTTGCCTTTGCAGATCTGGGACCACCCCCAGTCTCCTTTCTTGCATGTCGAGCCACTTGACTAAACTAGAGAGGAAGGGGACTCTGGGAGGCCTCGTTGGAATAGTGAGGGGACATTCCGGACTCTCCAAATAACCAGATGGGGTTCTGGAGCTGAACAGGGACAAATGGGCTCCATATTGCAGGAGAAGCATCCAATGCAACTGTCAATGGCTAAATGAATGCTCTGTGAGAGAATATGTTCAAAAATATTTGTTGAGGGCCTACTATGTGCCCAGAACTGTGCTAGAAACCCGGAATACAGCAGAGAACACAGTCTCAAGCCCAGTGAGGGAGCTTACACTGGAGGAGGTGAGGAGGTAGGCAGAGAGAAGGGAACAAGTGAGGGTGAATGGATGGATGGGTAATTCATGGATGGATGGATGGATGGATGGATAATAGGTGTATGGATGGATGGATGGACGGTTGGTTGCTGCATTTAGAAAGCTAGGAGAGCAATAACACAGGAATAATTTGGTCCTGGAGTCCGATCCCACCCTGCAAGCCTGCAGCCCAGCCAGCATCACCTCTCCTGCTCAGGACAACTTAAGAGTCAGCCAGTCCTCCCTCACCTACACCCTGCCTCCCATAGCCAGCGCTCCATTACTTGCCTTTCACCACAATCCCGGTTGATGTCGTCACAGCAGCCCCCACCACCACTAATAAAAACCCCTCCCACCCCTGGGCTGGGGTGGACACCCCCTCCTGGAATGCCCTCCCCACTCTACTCGGCACCTCTGCCCACTCCAGGCCTCTCCTGGCCTGCCTGTGCCACATGCCTAAACTCTTCCGGGAGGTGTGCTGTTTCTGGAAGCTGGACTTGTCTCCCCCAGCTCCTGCTAAATTGTCAGGTCACCAAGGACCACAGCTGTCTTCCCCTTCATGGTGCCCACAGACCGGAGCATGTGGCTGGCCACACAAGGGACAATCAACAGACTTGAGGACCAACACCCACTCTGGACAAAGTAAATGGAGGAGGACCCCAGGGCAAGTGTCTGGCTTGGGCTCATCCTTAGAAAAGTCTGAAACCTGGGCTTTCTTCCCAGAACATGCTTCATACACCCCTGCAGTGCTTTCCTGAAGGCATCCCCTCAAAATCAGAATTGGGTTGAGCTCAAGCCCGTGGGGCAGGGACAGGGGAGGGGCCTCTTGGGCAGTTTGACAACAAAAACTACTCTTCTGAGCTGCCCAGTGACTCAGCATCTTGGATTCCAGATGAAAAAAGCTGTTTTCATCCTGGCATGCAGGAAGTACAGAGGGCCCAGCTGACTTTGTGAAGCCACTAGCCCCCAGCCACGTCAAACCAGGGCACCTAACTGTAAAGGACTGCTCTGCCAACCTCCTGACCAGTCAGGAATAGGGAAAGAGCACCTCCTACTGATGGGCTTCGCCACCCCATTTTATAGATGGAAAAGTAGAGATCTAAACATATCAGAACCTCTTAGGGTTCCCCAGGTTGCCCCTCTTTCTCCCTGATGTCTGGCCGCGGCTCCTCTGAGCAGGTGAAAGATGGAGAGTTAGCTCTTATTCAAAACAGCTGCAACTCAGCATTGAAGGAAGAAGCCCTAAATACACATCGAGTTCACAGGGGTCCTTAACCAGTTTTTGTGCCTTTGGCATCTGGTGAACGGGTCTTCACACCCCTTCTCAGAATAATATTTTCTAATGCGTAAAATACAGCAGGATTGTAAAGAAAACAAATTTCATTGAAATAAAGTTATAAAAATAAATTTTAAAGTGATATAGTAACATACATGCTTCTTTATGAACACTTTAAATGGTGAGATCTAGCAACAGGTGCAGGTCTGACAGGTAGTGATGAGGGACGCCTGGGTGGCTCAGCGGTTGGGCACCTGCCTTCAGCTCAGGTCATGATCCCAGGATCCAGGATTGAGTCCCACATCAGGCTCCCTCTGGGGAGCCTGCTTCTCCCTCTGCCTGTGTCTCTGCCTCTCTCTCTCTCTGTCTGTGTCTCTCACGAATAGATAAATAAGTCTTTTTAAAAAATCAAAGTAGTGATGGGTCTAAGTATTGCAAGATTTCTGCATCAACGCTAATGTGATACAGAAGTATATCCGTGGCTTCTGCTGGTGGGTGAGTCCTTAATATTGCCTAATAGTAAAAATATATATATATATATATATATATATATATATATATATATATATAGCCTAACAGTGCTGTGGTGGAAGCCTATATTCTTGAAAAGTCCACTAAATTTCAGTTAGGGATTGGTCAAAATGAAGATGTAATTCTTTTCCCCATCCAAGTCCTCAGCTAACTTGAATGCTGCCCGCTGGATAGCATTGCCACAAAGTGACTGACCACTTAACAATGGGATCTCGGGCAAAAGAGACATCCTCCTACTCCAGACCTAGACCCCAGCACACCTCCAGACCCTGTAGGAAATGTGCTCTGGACTGAATCAGCTCCCACCGTGAATGAGGCGTGGAGAGCGCATCATGCCTACCACCCCCCCCACTCCCCCCGCTCCCAGTGTCCAGCTTGTTCCTAAAGCCTTGGAGCTCTTCATAGAGGGGCTTTATTTCCATGTATTATATTTGGAAGCAGAGGGGGGTGTCCTGGACCTGCTAACGGGAGACCCGTGCAGGGGCAGGAAATGTTCCAGAACAGTTCATCCTTAGGAAAATAACCTCCCTCAGACACCAGCCAGCCAGCTTGGGAGACACAGGAGGAGGAGCAGTGGGAAATGAGTCTCCATTCCAGAATGAGCCAATTATTTCAATGGGGCAGTTTCCCTCCTGTCCCCAATGGGGCTGAAAGAAAACCCCAGTGAGGTGTTGTTGCACTGGCTTGTCCTTGCATCCTGGCTCAGGACCAGCCCGGAGCGGGGTAGAGGGCCCCGGCCTGGCAGCAGCGCTCTATCCTACAAGCACCCATCAACCTACCTGGAATCTGGGTGGGCTTCAGGACCCTCCTCCCCTCTGTTCCTGCCCAATTGTGGCCAGTGTACCCAGCACTAACTGAGCAATTATACTGCTCTGAGGAGCAATATAGGAGCGTGGTCATAGTTTCAGACTTTGCCAGCAGACCTCAGTTCAACTCTCTCCTCTGCCATTTTGGTAATTTAACCTCTGTGCACCCCCAAATACCCACTTCACCATCTGTAAGATGGGCCCAATAATAGTATCCACTTGAGAGGGTTGTTGGGGAAATCAGTGAAATCCTGATTCTAAAGCAACCTTGCTCAGGGTCAGCACATAGTAAACACGCAATAAAAGATAGCAATTACTTATAAATTAACAAATATCTGTTTTTTAAAATGTTTTATTTAAATTCAATTTGCCACTATATAGTATAACACCCAGTGCTCATCCCATCATGTGAACAAAGATTGCTTTTGAGCTCCTGCTGGAACAAGGCATCCTCGGGATGCTGGACTATTTCCACGTTCAAGGATGGGTAAGGGCTGCGAGGGAGAAATAACCCAGTTAATTTTGAACAGCTATAGGAAAGGAAAAATATTTGGTGTTTGAGAAAATTGACCATATTAGCTAAGGGCTAAAAAACGGTATCTGCCTTTGACAAGGAAGACCCCTGGTACTATGGGATTGAGTGGATGAGCGCAGACTCTTTCATCCACTTGTGCTTGTCAACCTAGCAGCCATGAAAGGAGATAGAGGCTCTGTCCTTGACCCCCAAGGGGTGCTGGAAACTCCCAGGAAGCACCAGGCCTCCAGCGTTTGGCTGTGCCCCAGCAGCCCTTCCAGCGGCCCACACCATAGAACCATCGGGGAGCTCAGGGCTGGGGGTGTGGCATCTGTGAGTTCCTTCAATAGAATGTTATCATTTGTGTGCGGGTGCATATGGGCATTTTCTTGGGAAGAGGACTTTCCTTTTTTTTTTTTTTTTTTTTTTTGGAAGAGGACTTTCCATCACATTTCCAACGGGATCTCTGACCCCCAAAGCTAGGAGCCACCCCTCTTCAGATTAGCGTCACCATCTTGTATGGTTCTCAGACCACACTGCAAATACCAGGCCTTTCTCTGCAATAAGGCTGTATCTGTCATTCCTGGCTGTCTACACGTGCATCAGTGGATTCTGAATATTCCTACATATTTTGACTTTTCCCAGAAATCTCACTGTCTCACTTTGGGAAGCTGGAGGGAGATAGGCGATAAACACAAACCTTAGGAGGCCTTCCCAGTCATAACTAACGTAGGTGAGGAAGGCTCAGCCAAGACTTTAGTCTGTCTCACCAATGTCTTGCCCACCATCCTAATTCTCCCTGTTGTTCAAACCTCGCATCAAGACCACCTTTTCAAAGAAGGCTTCCTTGCCCATCCAGATACACAATACTTCTTCCCTCTCAGCTTCTGTGCCCTGTCATTTTCTGTAGTTTCACACAGCTCGGGTCTGTTGCCCAAATAAGCCATTAGCTTCTAGAAAACAGAATGGTGTCCTCCTCTCTTCTCCCCCTGATGGAACCTGACACAGAGTCAGACATAGAGTAGAAGCACTTCAAATATTCCTTATACTGATACTTTAGGAAAATAGGTATATTTGTTTCATTGACTAGAATGGGATGAGATTGAATTGAATTGAATTGTTGGAGGGCACTGGCAGTATTGATTGATGTGGGTGACATTTGACCTTCCAGAAATACCTCAGGTTAAGTATCTAGTAGAAATGACAGATTCAGGCCTGGGTGGCTCAGCGGTTGAGAGTTTGTCTTTGGCTCAGGTCATGATCCTGGGGTCCTGGGATCGAGTCCCACATTGGGCTCCCTGCATGGAGCCTGCTTCTCCCTCTACCTGTGTCTCTGCCTTTGTGTGTGTGTGTGTGTGTGTGTGTGTGTGTGTCTCATGAATAAATAAATAAAATTTTTAAAAATAAAAAAAGAAATTACAGATTCCTTAAGAATAGCCCTATCCCCAGCCTTATCCCACATAGCCACAAAGTCTGTAGCATATTGAGCATACAAATTTTTCCAATGAAGAACACCTGCTATTCAGGAGGGGAAAATCTCAGTCACTGAATGTATTTATGCTTTCCAACTTCAGCTGCTACCCCTTACTAGCTAAGTCTCCTTCCCCCAAGCTCCCTAGTTATGACTAAACTCTGAGAGAGAACTGGTTTGGGGATAACCCAGAGGTATACTCACCAACCCATTGAGGGTGAAATAGTCCCCATGATTTCAGGAATTATATCCTCATGTGAGGATGAATGTGTGTATTCCTCATTTCCTATGAATAACATATGTGTTTGTGTGTATCCACATGTATGTGTGTAGTGACAGGTATTTGCATACACACACACACACATACACACATCGATTTGTGTGTATGTGTGTGTGTGTGCGTGTGGCTCCATATACCCTTTAAACAAGACCCACAATTAAAGTCTTGCTGAGGCTACAAACTGTATCACTTAATAATCTTATAGGCTTAATTTAAGCCCTCCCCATGAGGAAATCTCATTTAATGAAACGCTCATGAATTTCATGGTCTGAATCTGTTCTGTTCTTCATTGGGTTGGTCTCTTCATGGAGCCTTCTCTCGGGTCTGCCCTCCTCCTGGCATGGCTCCAGGCTTCCCCATCTTGTGAGAGCCTTAGTTTAACACAAGGAACCTTTGCCCACTCATACCTCACCTTGCATCTACATTAGATTATTTTTGTTTACTCTTTACTATTAATTTATTGCTTAAATTATATATTTTTATTGTATGTCCTATGTAGAAAGTTACAGGGCATGTCCTTTGAGGAGTAATGTTTTCTGGTCATATAACCTACTGAGAATCAGGAACTCTCTTAGGCCTGTATAGGTATTAATCAGATGCTGAAAACATGGGGGAAGAGGAGGTTTGAGTCTCATAGCCATGGATGGTGACAATAAGTTGGGTTCATAGTCCATCACAGACCCATTCAGAGAAGGACCTGAACTTCTAGGGTCAATGTTAGAGGACCGTGCCCAGTATGGCTGGGAATATGTACTCAACAGTATGTGATTGCCCTTACAGATCTTCATGGATATGCACATATGTCCTTGGTTTTGTGTGTGTGTGTGTGTGTGTGTGTGTGTGTGTGTGTGTGTGTGATGGGTAACACTCATGACCTCTGAGTTTTCAAACACTCCCTGAGTCTGGACATTGGCTTTGGCCAACATGGATTAAATGTGGAGCAAATTCAGCCTAGACACATGGAGTCTAAAACATGTGTGGTAAGAGGTTCTGAAAAGCACTTTCAAAAACCCAGATCATGCCAGCTTTAATGGGGGAATCCAGCATTTATTTTCACCCATCTGCTGGGATAAGGTGAAGTACACAATAGACTAGACATTTAAAGGGAAAAATTATGGCGGAAGTGGAGGAGACAGTGACTCAGATTTGTTTGTAGCTGTAGCTCTTATGTCTATTTTGCAAGGTCTTCCTAGGCAACATTAATTCTGGCTGAACAAACTTATAACAATATTGAAAGTTTACCAAATGGTTCATGGGTAGAGTTACATTTAGTCTTCACACTAACCTCATGTGCCAGCTGTTAATATGAATCCATCTGCAGAAAAAGAATGTGTAATATTGTCCTAATTGAGGCAGCACCAAGGAAGGCTTGAGCCACAGTTGCATGGACCAGGGAAAAGAATGGAGCTCCCTTAAGGGTGGGGAACTGCCCCCAGCTGGGTCCTGACCCAAGATGGACAGCATGTAGGTGATATCTGGTGTCCAATTGGGGACTGGGGCACTTAGGATGGATTCCCCACTAGCATGTATGCCCAAGAGCTCTACTCTAGGAGGGCAGGAATTGGGGAAAGTACTATCCCAGGCCACATAGAGGGCAGCTCAGAGTTCCAGAGGCCAAGATCTATCAGAGTTACCCCAGCCAGAGGCACAGTGTCTCCCCCCCACTAAGGTGAGAGGGCTAGTATTAAGGGCCAAGGCGGAGAGGCTGGGGTTTGGAAGGAAATGAGATCCAAGAGAAAATCGGATTGCTAAGAGGAAAGCCAAGTGTCCTCAGTATCAGTTGCTGTGTAGCAATCACTCCAAAACTCAGTGGCTTAAACAACAGCAATCATTTATTTTACTCAAGAATCTGCAACGGGGACAGGGCTTGGCAGGGACGGCTCATCTCTGGTCTTTGTGTATCAGCCGGGGCAATTTGACTAGAGCTGGAAGGTCCGCTTTCAAGATGGTGCACTGACATGCTGGCAAAGGAGCGCTGGTTGCTGCTTGGAGGTTAGCCAGATCTGGGGCAGGGCAGGGGTGGGGAGAGCTCAGTTCTTTTCCACAAGGGCCTTTCAACAGTGCTTCCTTACAGCTTGGTGACTGGTTCCAAGAGCTAGTGTCCCAAGAGAACTAGGCGAAAGCTGTATTGCCTTTCCCGACCTGCCTCAGAAGTCATACTGTGTCACCTCTGCCAGTATAACAGGCCCGCCCAGATTTAAGGGGAAGAAACATCGACTACACACACACACACACACACACACACACACACACACACACCTCTACAAGGAGAATATCGAAGACATATTAAAAGAAGAGTATATGGGATGGATCTTCAGAAAATCAAAACTGCCACACCAAGGGAGACTACTAACTTCATCCCTTGTCAACAAATCCTTTTCAGAAGAATTTACCATGTGCTAGCTGAACCAGAGGATCCAGTCCCGGCCTTCCAGAAGCTCATAGACTGATAGCGAAGCCAGGTACAAAAATCAAGAGGCTATCGTAACCATAATACGATGTAATAGGGGAGATGAGAATAGGAAGGTGACATGGGGACTGGCACAGGGCCACAGACCCAACCTGGGGGAGGAAGAGCGTCAGGACAGTTTTCCAAAGAAAGTAACATCTAATCTGAGTCCTGAAAAAGAAGGGGTTTGGGAATGAGGGAGAGGTTTCCAGGGAGAGGGAATAGCACATCCAGAGATTTGAGGGAGGGAAACATATCCCTTAACTCTGCTGCGGTGACAACCCCCAAACCTCAGCGGTTCACAACCATGCACATTATTTCTCACTCATATTGAATGTAGGCTGCAGGCCACCTGTGACTCTGCCTGAAGTTGGGGCTCCACTCCATCTTCTTTTTCATCCTGTAACACAAGCTGGAGCAGCACCTGTCTGGGAGATGAGGGCAAAAGAAGAAAGAGTCCCGGTGGCAATTTGCAGTGTCTCTAAAAGCTTCTGTTCATCCACTCACATTTCATTAGTCAAGCTTGTCATGTGGCCAAGCCCAGGGTCAATGAGGCAGCGACTTAGGCTTCTCCCATAAAGGAATAAGTGGGTGGTGATGGATATGCACCACAGGAGTGGAAGAGTCCATGGAAACCACTCGGGATGGCTGAAGCCTTGAGTAACAAGTGGGCAGTGTGGCGAGGTGAGCTGAATACACACACAAAGTCTGATGACAAAGGGCCTCAGAAACCATGCTAAGGAGTCGAAATTTCATCCTGAGGTTAATAGGTGCCATTAGAGGAATTTAAACGGAGTGGCACAATCATATCTGTGCTCTAAATCAGTGGCTCTGGATGATTCTTGATAGAAGGACTGGAAAAAGCAGCACACCGGGGAGTCGGGAAAAAAGGGAAGCAAAGGAACAAATATTTGTTTAACACTTCTTATGTACTGGGCACTAGAATTCTATATTCCATAGCAGACTAGAACAGCAGCCCACCCATCACCTCATGTCTGCGAGTCTGGGCTCACGGTCCCTGCAGATTGGGCGGCGGGCCACAGAGTCCTTCCCACCCACCCACCATCACGGATTGTGCTCTAAGATTCCCACTCTCTCTCCACTTTTTCCCTCTCTCCCTCCCATCTCTCTCTCCCTCTCCACCACTTCTCTCTCTCCCTCCCCCCTACCCCCTCTTCCTCTCCCCCTCCCTCTCCCTCTTTTCCTTCCCCTCCTTCCCTCCATCTCTCTTTCTCCCTCTTCCTCTCTCTCCCCTCCTCCTCTTTCTCTCTCTCCCCTGAATTCCAAACAGGAGGAGATGTATTGTAGAGCGCCTCGCCTCCGAGTGGCTGAGCCAGGGGCTCCATGGAAAACTAGAGAAGTATTAAAGGAGCAGCACCAGGGAAGACTGCTCCTGAGAGAGAAAACAAGGACACTCAGAGAGGAGCAGAGGAGAGACCACTCTGCCTTCAGGAGGGAGGAAAAGCCTTGATTTCTAACTATTGCCCAGTTTCTGATTCCACCCCTTGTTACAGACAATGGTATTCCCTGCCCTTGAATCCATGTGCTACCCCAAATCCTTATAATAAACTTGTTCTTTGGCTTCTCCTGTGAGTCTGAGTGGATTTCTGTGGTTTGTACCTCAAAATACCTTGATTCAGATACTTTATTCTCTGAGTCCCACAAGATCACCCCAGGTATAATGGGACCATGAGTACGTCCAGACTTCACCGGCTTGGGACTGAGGCTGCTGCTGTACAGCTTGCCCTGGTCACAGTGGGCTTCCGCCCAGCAGAAGCTAACAAAGACCAAAGGCCACAAGACCCCAGAGCCTGGACTTCAGCCCCCAGGTGAAATTGTGGTGAAAGGCTGCCCCAGTGAAGTGGATCACAGCCAAATGACCCGGATGAAAAAACTCAGGTTTTCCATAGCTGCTGGACTTGTACTTAATTTCTCTGAGCCTCAGTGTGACCACCTGTAAAATGGAGCTATAGAGTTATACCCACTCATGGACATGCTTTGAGATTATGTGAAATACCACAGTGCCTGGCACATAATATGCATTCAGCAAATGCTTCCTATTATTATTACCCTATTATTTTGCTATCATAGAGGAACTAAGGGCAGTAAGCCCCATGTTTTATAGTATGGGTTTTGGCATCAAGGCCTGCAACTTCATAGGCGCTTTACCAGCTGTATGGCCTTGGTCAAGTTGCTTGGCCTCTGAGCCTGTCTCCTCCTCTGTAAATGCTGATAATCCCCATTTTATAGGATTACGGTACCCACTATAAATTTCTGGTACTGCTTTGTGCATAGAAGATCCTCTATTAGTGGAAGCTATTTTTAATTTTAACCCATAACAGACTCTATCTCAGGGTACAGGGGACTAATGAGGAAGGAGTTGGGGGTGGGGGCTTACTCCAGGTCACAACACACACTCCACACATGCCCATGGAGCTTTCAGCATGAGTTCTGCTTTGTGAGAGCAAACACAACAGAAGAAGCAGCCTTGGTCTCAACCCCCTAGGAACATGCTATGTCGCACTTGTATGCAGCTGTCTTTTGATTTCTGAGAATTGTCTTAATGAGACCAAAATCCTGGAAACACCATAAGCTAATGCAAAACATTATGGCAGCTGAAGCTCTCCTATTCATCTCCAAACGAGGACCCAGGCTTTTCACACACATTAGTTCATTTCCTTTTCCCCAAAGCCTGGGAGCAAGGTGTTTGTTACGCCAACTTTTTATTCTCCCTAGACTGGCAAACTGACTCCATAAGATTAAGTGATTTACCGTTGGTCACACTGTTACTAAGCGGCAGAGGCAGGGTTTAGTCAGATAGCCTGACTCCAAACCCCACACTCATCCAAGGCTGCTGTGGACCGTGAACTAGAGAGACCAAGGTAGTCTCTTGTGTGCAAGTTCGGGCATTACCAACAGCTCCAGAACCTCTAGCCACATATCTGAGCATTTCCCAGAGTGCCTAGCCCAGGTCTGGCCATAAGATAAAGGCCTGATACTATCTGTCATGGAAATTAAATCTGCCTTTTGACACTTAAGTCCGGTGCTTTCTGAAATAACATTAACTGTATGCAATTATGCAAATACACTACCCCATCACATCCCGATAACAATAGCCTTAATTATTGAGCACCTATTGTGAACCAGATGTTGCATACATTTCGTCCCTAGTCCCAATTGCAACTGTATTCAATTCAACAAGAAATTGTTGAATGCTTATGGTGCACCAAACACTGGGTCATTATTCTCATTTTCCAAATGAGCAAAATAGGCTCCAAGACTGAGTCAGTTACTGAAGTGGTAGGTCTGAACCAAGGACCCAGGCCTGCCTGATGACAAAGTCCATTCCCTCTGCTCAACCCACACTAGGGTCCCCAAATTGAGCATTTACTAACAGCGCAACTCTACCAGAACGAAGATGGTAACTGCCAGAGAGCCAACCACACCTGTCATCACAAACCCCATGCCACAGTGCTACCAGAGGACACCTATTTGAGGCTGACATTGACCTGGTACCTCGGCAGCAGCCTCCTGCACAGGTTTTCCTAAGCTATGTGCCCTCCCCAGCAGCGCTGTATCTTGTTTCTACCTGCTTTATTATAGAGCGTTTTCACAGCACTGTGCATTAAATTAATTAGCAGACATTCTTCTATAAGAAACAGCCCCTGGATCTTAGCCTTAATTCACAGAGACAACAAAATAAAGTATTGGATTTCCAAGTTAAGAACAATCTGGCTTTTTCCAGCTTCCCTTGAAAAAATGCAAAATTTGGTGGAAACCCCTTGCATGGCTGCTTTCAAAGGCTGGGTGAGAATGCCCTCTTGTCCAGCTGCTACCCAAATCGGGAGAGCCAAGAACAGTCACCAGCCAGGAGGAGGGGGTATCACTGATGAGTGGGACTGATGCATTGTAATTAATGCTAATAAAAATAGATACTGCAGGAGAGAGAAGTGCCAAGCTAGGAATCCCTACTCCCGGATAGAATTTCTCACAGGTAATGGAAAGAAGAAAAAGAAGAAGAAGAAGAAAAAAAAGTCACTTCTTATAGGAAACCTGATCTACACGTTGCCTACAGAGGATTTTTGTAAAGGAACTAAGGAAATGCAACTAAAGACAGCAGCCCCAGAAAAATTAGACTAGCTCTACTTAGAAAACTTTCCTTCCTGCAACCCATGGGAACCCGGGAACGCTACAGGCAGTTAGAAAGAATTTCTAAGCGCAGCGCGTTCAGTCTGCAGTTTCTACAGGGCCCCTCGGAGACTCCAGCGCCCAGTGCTTCTGGTCGGAGGAAGCCGCCCCAACTCTCCGAGACTTCCCCCTGCAAAGAAGAGGAGAGCTGGGAGGGAAGAACGGGAGAAAAGGAGAGGAAGCTTCCTTTGCAGTTGGTCCTGCCAGTCAAATCCCGCTGGCCACTCTGGCATCCCCTCAGACATTTCCTGGGCACCCACTGTATGCAAGGCAGATCCAGATCCTCGGGGAGGGGGGAGGCGGTGGTGGAGATGCGAGGGTGAAAAGCCGGTGTCTGTTCCCCAAGGACCCTGCGATCGGACCCGGGCCACCCAGCGCGCCTCGGAGGGAACGCGCCTCGGACGCGCCCAGCTCGGAGCGGCCTCTCCGCCAGCCGGGCTGGTGCCGGGCCGGGGGGTGCCGCGGAACCACCGAGGCCTCGCGGCGCCCTCTCCCCCTCCGCTGGAGGCCTGGGGGCACTGCGCGCCCACCCAACCACCCGCCGCTTGGGGGCTCCCGCGGGCACCCCCGGCCGCAGGCGGGCTTAGGGACGCAAAGGCCCTCTGCGGCCCACGCGGAAGGAAAAAAAGCAAAACGAAAAACAGAAACAAGAGCCTGGCGGCGGACCTGGGCGGCCTCCCGGGCCCAGAGCCGAGAGCCAGGCCGCCCGGCCGCGATGCCCCGCCGGCCGCGTCCGAGCCCCAACGCCTCCCTCCGCGAAGGCGCCCGGAGCCCCCTGCGCCTCCGGGGGGGCTGCAGCCCCGCGCCCCGAGCCCCGATCGTGACCGCGGGCGGGGACACACGGCCGGAGCCAGGCCGAGCGTCGTCGAGGGCGGGCGGCGCCCGGGCCCCGGGTCCCCGCGCCCCCTCGGGCCGCCCGCCGGTTTGCCGGCCTCCAAACGGGCCCGGAGCTCTAGTTCTAGATCTTTTCGTTTGAACAAGAACCCCTGTGAGCCCGCGGCCACCAAACCGTTGTCTCCGGAGGGCCTTCTAGGCCGCCCCGTGGGTCGGGAGCTAAAGGCCCCGAGAGGGGGGCCCTGCTACTCCCGGCCTTGGGGGCGCGCGACCCGGCCAGGCACGTGCGGCCCCCGCGCCGACCCCCACCCCGCGCCCCGCCTCGGAGGCCGCCGCCCGAGCCCAGGGCCCGCAGCTTGCCCGCGCTTGGGGTGCGGCGGGGACCCTTCCAGAAGCGGAGATCCAGGCGAGCGGAATGCCTGCGCCTCGACAGCGCCCAAACGCTGGGCAACACAGAAGACTGTGGGGTGCAGGGATCTGCAGAGAGCCCCCTGGTCCGCGGGGCCGCCAGGCAACTCGACTCGGGCAGGCGGCAGGCAGCCCTCGAGCCTCAGCTCACGCCCGCCCCGCGCCGCTGGCCCGCTTGCATCGAAACGCGCCGCCCAGGCGGGAGCGGGAGCGGGAGCGGGAGCGGGAGCGGGAGGCCGGGGGCAGCGAGGGGCCTGCGGAAACACCGCTCGGAGACCGCCGCGCCCGCTGCCCCCACCGCCCGCGCCCCCGACGGCGGCGCCCCAGAACCCAGCCCGCTGCGAGCTGAGCTGCGAGCTGCGCGGAGGGCCTAGGGGGTCCGCACGGGGGTGGGGGGGGGGGGACGGCACCAGGGTCCTGGGCGACCCAGGGCATTTCGGCAGCCTTCAAAGCCTGGAAAAAATAAAGGGTTTTTGTTGTTGTTGTTGTTGTTGTTTTTAAGTTTCTGGTCTTCTGTTTTGGCCCACCGAATCCCCCACCTCCCGCCCCCTCCTCTGCTGAGGGCCTTGGAAACAGCCTGCAAGCAGCCCCTCCTTAGATCACCCCCTTCTTTCTGAAATGTTCTCAACCCAAGGGCAGGGAAGCACTTGAGGGGCTGGGGGGGCTGCTTTCTCCCTTCCCCAAAGGTTCTGCTAGTGGGCAATGTGTTTGCCCTAGGGTGGGTAATGGGGGGCCATCTGTGGAGGCCCACAGGCCTTTCTCTGGGGAGCTTCCTGCCCAGCAGCCCCAGACTGTCCCTGACCAGGAGTCCGGGGCAAAGATACTCTGTCAATGTGAGCTCCCTGGAGCACGCTCATCCACCTGTGCTGCTGCCTTCCAGAAAGTCTGATCCCAGAGGATTTCCAGCACACCTTGGAGGTGAGAGGAGACAGTTCCATTAGTCCCAAATTTCCACCTATCTGCAAAAGTTTTCTCCTTCCCAGTCATGGAGCTTCTCCTATTTGTGCTTGATGAAATGGCAAGCACAGGCCTCCCCGGCATGTCTTAGGGAAAGAAGGGTACGGGATTGGGTAGATATGGGTGGGTTAGAACCGTGGCTTCTCCTGCAGCTGCTCTGAGCACTGGAACCTGGGCAGGCACTCAGCTGTCCCTGCTGGCAAGAGGGTCTAGCCCAGACCTGCTAGAGCCAGTTTCCTACAAATATGGGAGGGAGGGGAGAGTTGGTGGCATATGCACACACACCCATACATTGGGTAATGGCATTCCAGGTTTTCTGGACTTGCTCTGTGATGATTTTTCACATGGCACACACGATATTATCCAGGTCCACGGCTGTTCTCTTGGCAGGGGTGACTCTCGGGCTTGGCAGCCGGGGCCCCAAAAAGGGCAAAGCTGGAAAGAACAGTGAGCCTGAAGTTCCAGAAAATGTGCCTTAGCTGAGCAGGGTAAGACACAAGTTCAATCTTGAAGCTCCCAAGAACACAGGGAGGGGTATATTCATGGTGGGAGCTGTGGCTGAGGTTGCAAAAGTTACAAGCTTTTTCAAGGTTGGGATTCTCAGACCCACCCCAGCCCAGAATCAACAGGGACACAAAAGATCACATAAGCATCATCTAATAGTGGGAGAAAGTGAGGTGGAGCAGATCATAAACTGGCCCAGTCTTATACCAGGAAGCTACTGCCCAGTCCCACTCACTGACACCAGACCATGGTGCTCCCCCAGAGCCCAGCCTGACCTTGTCAAGATGTAAGATGGCCATGGTGAGAACTGGGAACTGCCTGGGTCATTAACCATGTGGCTGAAGATGACATCTTGGAAAGAGTAGGTTGCCCATTTTGGGGGGGGGGGTCAGCAAGGTGGACTCTACACATTAATGCAGCCAGAGATAAACATTTCCCATATGTCTCCCAGAGTCCTGTAAGACTATGGTGTGAACCCTGGGCAGCAGCACACAGGACTTTGGATAGAGTGGCCTGGATGCCGCAGGGCTCCTCCCAGCCAACAGACACAGACTCTGCAGATGCCACCTGGATTTCTACAGGGAGCTGACCCTGGCACTGGCATGGAACCTATTTGACAGCCCTGGTCTCAATGCACATGGAGGAGGCCTCCAAAAGCAAGATTTAGACTGAGTCCCAGGGTTCCACTCTTTCATGCCTGCAACTCCCCCAGAGGACTTCTAGAATGCTAGAGCCAGGGGAGACTTTTGGAAACCTTGCTAGGGAAATAAACACTTAGAGAAATAAACACAAGCTTTTCTCATAGACATCAAGCAAAGCAAAAACTTGAACCCAAGGTTCTGGATGCCCATCCAGTGCTCCTAGCACAACCTCCAGAGAACATTTAAAAGAGTGGGGAAGAAAAATAAATGCGGCCTAGACACAGGTCCCACACTTCTAAGCTGAGGGCAGAGCCCAGGCTCTGTTGCTGGCTTGGGTCCTGGAGCAGGGAGCAGGGTTGACTCCAGCCTCCAACAAGCTCAGAGCAAAGAAGGGAAACGGAAGTGGAAAGGACCAGTCCGAGAAGAAGCAAAGCCCCGGGCTTTTCAAAACCTTACAAACAGCAGCAACACGCCCCCTCCGCCCCTGATTCTACCCCCAGATCTTCCACCGACTCCCCATGCCCTCCTCCCAGAGAACCAGCACCACGTGTTTCCACGTTTCCTTCCCTTAGGACACAAAAAAAACGAGGATCCCCTTATTCCGGAGTACAGTGAGCTGGTCCCCAGGCTGGAGGTGCCCGGAGCCCGGTCCGGGCTCAGGGGCCAGAGGGCGGGATGCGTCCTGCTCCCACTCTGTCCTCCAGGACCACCCACGGGGGAAGCACCACGAGCTTCCTAGACTCCGCTCTCGCCTCCCCGTGGGACACAGGAGTCGAGTTCCGCAGAGGCCCCACGGGAGCGCCTGGTGCTTCCCGGGCCGCGGGACCCGTGGGGTTAAGTGTGAGTCCCCGCCCGGCGAAGAGCGCCCAGCGCCGAGCTGGGGCGGTACCGACCTCGGGGCAGCCGGCCGGGTTAGGAGAGAGGAAAGGCGGGATCCTCCAAGAAGCCGATTCTCAGGCGTCCGCCTGCGGCCACTGCCAAATCTTCTCCACTTCTTTCTCCTACTCCCTCCCCCTTTCCCTCGAAGACCGCCCAGGTCCCGAGTTCCTGGGGTGGGGGCGGGGCACTGCCAGCAGGAAAAGCCAAATCTTTGAGAGGCGCCCAAGCACGTCCACACTCTCCCATCCTGCTGGCCGTCGTCTCCTGGGCAGAATTTATCCCCAAAACTGCGCGCCCGGCGGGGCGCCGAAGAGCCGGAGTGGGGGTAGGGCACGCACGCGAAAGCTGCTCTAAGTTTCTAACCCCTCGGGGTACCCTCCACCCCTCTCCCTCCTCTTCCTCCCAGCACCCCCTTAAACAGTTCCCCGCCTTCTCCTCTCCCCTCTTCCCTGCCCACTTCGATCCTCCCCTTTTCTTCCCCGCGCGGATCCACTCCGCCCCCCCCCCCCGCCCCCGGCTCCGTGTCCATCCCCTCCCTTGCTCTTTGGGCGTCCGCCCCGTCAATCACCGCCGCCGCCGGCCCCTGCCCGGTCCTCTCCGCCTCCCGGGTTCTTGGAGCGCCTCCCGCTCCCATCTCGGGCCGCCCTCCGCTGTGCGCGGAGCCCGGCGATCTGTCAGCGGAGCCGGCCGGGGGGAGCCGCCCGACCCGCCGGGGCTCGGGTTACCAGTGACTGACAGCGTCTCCATGGCGAATAATTTGACTCCGACTATTGTCTGGCGCGGGCAGGCCCCGGGTCAGATAACCAGACCAATCAGGGCGCGGGCCGCCGCGCCTCATGCCCGCTTAGAATAATATTATTAAAAAAGCAGCGAGCGAGCTAGACGGGAGGGAGAGCGAGCGAGAAGCGGGCGAGGGAGCGGCGGGCGGGCGCGGAGCATGCGGAGCGGCGCCCCGGGCGGCCCCCGGGCTTGGACGAGGGCGCAGGCCAGGCGCGCAGGCGGCGGGGGCGCGGAGGAGCGCGGGCGGCGCGGCCGGCGCGGGCACAGGCTGCCGTGACTCGGGGCTCGCCGGGAGACAGCGCGGGGCCAGGGGGGCCGCCCCGCCCGCCCCCGGCCCGGACGACCCGGCGGGGAGGCGCCCATGCCGGACGGCGCAGCGCGGTGAGGGCGCGCGCGGGCGGGCGGGGGCGCAGCCGGCACCATGTCCATGCTGCCCACCTTCGGCTTCACGCAGGAGCAAGTGGCGTGCGTGTGCGAGGTGCTGCAGCAGGGCGGCAACATCGAGCGGCTGGGCCGCTTCCTGTGGTCGCTGCCCGCCTGCGAGCACCTCCACAAGAATGAGAGCGTGCTCAAGGCCAAGGCGGTGGTGGCCTTCCACCGCGGCAACTTCCGCGAGCTCTACAAGATCCTGGAGAGCCACCAGTTCTCGCCGCACAACCACGCCAAGCTGCAGCAGCTGTGGCTCAAGGCGCACTACATCGAGGCGGAGAAGCTGCGCGGCCGGCCCCTGGGCGCCGTGGGCAAGTACCGCGTGCGCCGCAAGTTTCCGCTGCCGCGCTCCATCTGGGACGGCGAGGAGACCAGCTACTGCTTCAAGGAGAAGAGTCGCAGCGTGCTGCGCGAGTGGTACGCGCACAACCCCTACCCCTCCCCGCGCGAGAAGCGCGAGCTGGCCGAGGCCACGGGCCTCACCACCACGCAGGTCAGCAACTGGTTCAAGAACCGGCGGCAGCGCGACCGGGCGGCCGAGGCCAAAGAAAGGTACGAGTAAGTAAAACTTCGGCGCCAGCTCCCCTCCCCGGGGCTCCAGGGAGGGAGGGGTCGCAGGACGTGTGCACGGACCCGGGGAGGCCTACGCCGGGTGCCCCGGCCCTGCCCCGGCCCCCAGCTGCAGCTCCGGCTGACCCCGCCGGCGCTCAGGTCTTGTGGGAGACCAGAAGGTCAGAAATTTGTCTAAAGCGGGCAAAGCGGTCGGGGAAGTTGTCAACTAACTCCCCGGTCGCTTGGGAACAAAGTGGAGAAGCCGCGAACTTTGGGGCAAAAGCAAGACAGTGGCTGGATCCTGTGCAAAGGGGGCACAGCAGGCAGGGTGTGACAGTCTTAGGCACGACAGAGGGGTCTCCAGTCAGGAGTAGCTGGGGTGCAGATTTCGGGCTGCTTGTGGGAATTCACGGGCACTGCCCCGCACTTCCTGTTCGCCTTAAACAGCCCTCAGCCAAAGTGTGATTGGGGTCACGATTGAGACTGATACTCTCCTGGTGTGATCTGGACGTGGAGGGGCCTTGGCAAGAATCTTCCTTGTCTGGATATGGAAGTTGATAGGGAGAGTCTTATATCTTGGAGAGTCTTATATCTTGCTTAGAAAGGACCAAGAGGAGCAAGACCGGGAGGAAGTGTCAGCTGTAGGAGAGCAAAAGAGAAACTCATGCCCCTTTTCCTGCCTTCTGGACCAGCAGCCCTTCCCTGGCCTGCCAGGCCCCCTCAGCTCTTCTCCCCTAAGGCCCCACCGTCTTTAGGGAGTGGATCGGTAGGCCTGGGATGAGCTGAGAGCAACAGAAGGGCTGGGAGTTGCTTGTCCTCAAGGAAACCGGGACTTCCTGAACTAGCCTAACAGAACCATTAGGCCCTTGTGGCTGCCAGTCTGTGGTCCCCCTGAACCCCAAATATAAAGAGGGAAATGGGAGAAAACCCGATGGTGGGAAAGAAATCCAGCCTAAGTGTAACAGCCAAACAAGACACCTGGGGTTGGTGATATGGGCCATGTGCAGCCCAGAGTAAATGATTAGGGTTGAGGGGGTGGGGTGGGATTGCTGAACAGTGGAACCAGATCTCTGGAAGAGGAAGGGGAGCTTCAGGCCTACCCTAGCCTCCCAGACAATGAGGTTGGGGTATCTGCAGTTGTGAGGTCTCAGATGCCAGCCATGTAGGAAGTTCCCTTCCAGGAAAACAGAAAGGAAAGGTCTTGGGAAGCCAGTGAAGAAACAATCTACCCAAGGTTTCAAATCTCCAAATCTGGTTGGGGCCGACAGGCAAAGGCAGAGCAGGAGGCAGGTTCTCCCTGCTGGGGTCCCCCTCTACCCAGCCTGGCATGCATCCAGACTCCTGAAGAACTTGGTTCTCAGGCCAGGCCCCAGGTGAGGGCCGCCGAATCTCTCAGTTTCTGTATGTTGAAAAACTCTAAGCCGGGATTAGCCATCCCCTCCATTCTTCTCCCAAGGGCTGCCCTCCAAGCCCCCACAGCCTCCAGACTCCCAGCTGCAGTTTGAACCGTAAGGGTAAGGCACCAGGGTAAGGGGGTGCTACCTCCTTAGGGCCTTGCCCTTCTGCCCAGCAAGGAGAAACCTCCCAAGACCTGCCAGTTTGGATCTTAGCTCCAGGAACCTGAACCCCAATTAGAAGTTTTCCCTTAAGTGGGAAAAAAGCAACGAGAAGTGCAGACCTGTGAGATCCCTAACTTCACATGAGGCCCGCAGCCTAGGATCTAGGGACCCTCACTGCCCTGGCCCCACTTCTCCCCGCAACCGTGGCTCCAGGAGCCAAGAATCTGAAAACTCAGGCATCTTCCCTTCCTCTCTGTCTCCCCCTTCCCCAACTCCACTGAGCCCCGCTCCCCAGCCGCTCTCCTCTGGGAAAGAAATGTTAGAAACTCAGTGCAGGGGGTAGTGGGGGGGGGCGAGCA
Organism: Nyctereutes procyonoides; assembly: GCF_905146905.1. Taxonomy (NCBI): domain Eukaryota; kingdom Metazoa; phylum Chordata; class Mammalia; order Carnivora; family Canidae; genus Nyctereutes; species Nyctereutes procyonoides. The sequence continues at coordinate 48,329,848 of NW_026575049.1, read as the reverse complement.
GAAGGTACTCAGAACTGGAAAGCTATTCAAGAGGTTAAGAACAAGAAACGGTACGGAGAAAAGGGCAAGAGAGGGAAATCTTGTACGAGCGATTAAGAGAACTGGCAGAAAGAAGGAGAGCCCAGGCCAGGCGGAGAAAATGGTAGAAACCGAAAACAGCCCCGCAGGCAGCGCTGGGCGGCTCTGGCGCGGAGGCGAGCGGCGGGGTCCGGCGCCGGGGGCCGCGGCGGCGCGGGGCGGCCTCGGTTTCCCCGGCTGACCCGGCCGCTCTGCTCCTGCACTTGCAGGGAGAACAGTGAAAACTCCAACTCCAACAGCCACAACCCGCTGGCTGCGTCGCTGAACGGCAGCGGCAAGTCGGTGCTAGGCAGCTCGGAGGACGAGAAGACGCCGTCGGGGACGCCGGACCACTCGTCGTCCAGCCCCGCGCTGCTGCTCAGCCCGCCGCCGCCGCCCGGGCTGCCGTCCCTGCACAGCCTGGGCCACCCTCCGGGCCCCAGCGCCGTGCCCGTGCCCGTGCCGGGCGCAGGCGGCGCGGACCCGCTGCAGCACCACCACGGCCTGCAGGACTCCATCCTCAACCCCATGTCGGCCAACCTCGTGGACCTGGGCTCCTAGAGCCCCGCCTGCCTCGCGCGCTGGCCTTCGCGGCGTGGCGCTGGGGACCCGAGAGGCGGTGTCGGGAGGGCGCCCCACCAGGTACTCAGAGACCCGCGCGCTGCCCAGCAGAACCGCCGGCCCCGGGCAGGGTGGACGGCGCCTTGGTCTGGTCTGTGTCCGGGACTGGCTTCCAACAAGTTGCTCCTGGGATCGCTCGGAGGCCTGGGACCGGGCCTTGAACCGGGGAAGGGAATAAATTATACACCGTTCTCACACTCTCTCTCTCCCGACCTTCTCACCCCTTCTTTCCTGTTCCTTCCCTCTCCTTGCCTCCCTTGCTCTTTTTTTTCCAGTCCCTTCCCTTCCATCTCTCTTATCCTGTCTCCCTCCTTCTTGCTTTCCCCGGTTTCCCGACCCTTTGTATTTCTGGCTTGTCACCCCTCACCACTTTTCCTTTTCTCTATTTCTCTGTTTTTCCGTCTCTCCTATGGCAGCCCCTTGCGCTCCTGGCCCTCGGGTCTGTACCCCCTCAGCCTTCCTCCTTGCCTCTGGACACCGATTTGTGTCCTCCTGCCTCACCTTCAGGGGTCGACGTGGCAGGGGGGAGAGCAGAGGAACCAGGCCTTCCCCAGAGGCCCTCCCCGGGGTTCAGCGGGGCTGCAGGTGTCAGCTGTGCGCCTAGCGACTTAAGCGAAAGAGAAAGGACCACGCAGGGCGCGCTTGCCTCTCTTTCTCTCTGTGAGGCCACGCTCTCTCCTCTTCCTCCCGGGACTGTGGCGACAGTGCTCCCGGCAGAGTGTGCCTCCCCAGCCGCGGACTTGCCGTCTCCCTGTCATGCCCTCATGTGAATGTTCTTCGGGAAATATTTCTGCTTTTATTTTATAATAAAATTAGAAATCATAAATATATATATGGATATATACCACAAGGCCCGGGATCCGGGAGTGCAGCAGTGTCTGATTTCCCTACAGGGACTCGACACCCCGGGTGGACCGTTGTTAGAGGCGACATCCCGTGAGCCCCTGAAACTGGGAGCTGCCTTCCCCCATCCGAGACTCATATCAGCCCTAAGGTGAAGGGATTGAAAACGCTGAAACCTCCTCCCCCAAAGCCTTCTGTCCCCTTTCTTGTCGGGGAAGCTCCCTGCAAAAGCAGGAAGGGGGTGGTCTGCTCTTCTTGGGGACTCTTCCTTCATCAGCCACGCGCAGGGCTCTCACCATCCTCTTTCTTCACTTTGGGGATGGAAGTAAGAAAAAGAGAAGCTGTGTGCCAAATAATGAAGGGGATGTGCATTTGGAGATGCCAAAGCTGGGGAACAACTCCGGCCATGGAGGTTTCCTTAGTGGTGGCCGCAGTCCCCAGAAACCGGTGGCCCCAAGGGCAGCCGCTGAGCCAGCTGCAATGCCCGGGTCGTGGTGGTGTGTGTGGGCGTGGAACAAAGGTGTCCAAGCTCAGAAATCTGTCGTTTGGGGATGGTGATGAAAGGATGGGGGAACAGTGGAAGTCCAAAGAGACTGGGGAGGCCCTCAGGCATGTGTTCTAAATAGGAGCAAGGGGGCACCAGGGCTTGGCTGCGCCTCGGCTCAGTGCACAGTAGGCTCCTCTGTAGCAGTACATTAACCTGCAGCGCCCTCTCCCTTCTGGGGGACCCAGTCCCAACTCTCCCCCGCATTATGCGACCCGTCTAAGCCTATTCTGGCAGATCTGAAGCCTGCAGGAGGAAGTTGTGGCTATTGCATCTCAAATCACCACGGCTGTGGGTACCGAATGTGTTCCTCCAACGGGACCAGGACACTTCCGACCAGACTTGCCATGTCGACCCTAAGGAAAGGGGGAATGAGGACAGTGAGATCCTAGAGTGCTGGGACCTCTTTGGAGACTTTCCTCTCAGATGAAATCAGCATTCGCCAAAGACCCTTTTGCGAGTACTTAGAGTACTTTTTAAGTACAGAGGATTCCTTTCCTGCCGAGATTTGATTCGAGAATCAGGCCGCCGCGGGACCCGCAGAGGCGGACAGCTGGGCGGGCTCACTTGGCGCGAGGCTATGCCACCACCTTTGCTCTGTGCAGGCCTGAAGGTCCAGAGAATCAGAACCGCCAGCAGGCTGAGACTGTTCTACATGGGCCCGAAACAGCACCCTAAGAGGAACTCCAGCCCTGAGGAGGCAGCTCCCTCCACCTCTCCTGCAGGCTCTGCTCTAGGGGACAACGCAGGTCTCCCTGGGCTCTCCCAGGCCCAGATCTACGCTTATAGGGCCCCAGCTGCCTGACCTTCACTGACTAGCGGAGTGAAGAACCAGCTATTGCCTGAGAGTCCCAAGAGGCTCGAGCGACCAGAAAAGCCACCCTGATTCAGCCGAGCTGAGCCACCAGCCCCACCCCAGGGCTTACTTCTGGGAATGGAAGAAACAGGGTAGCCCCTGGAGCCCACATCATCCCTACCTGCCTCCTATTTCCCACACTCCCACTCTCAGGTAAACAGGCTCTGCACAATTAAGGACACCAACATACACATTCATATGCGATTCACTAGGATTGAAAGGCTCTTGTGTGCCAGGCACTGTGCATAGGCACCAAAAAAACACACTCTCACCCTCCATACAGGGAAACACTATTACACATATGTTTGAACACACAGAGAAGCAAACCCACTGACTCTGAACCCATTCTCAGAGACACAAGCTCAAGTCTTCAGGCAAAACCTAAACACTCTCCTGCCCCAATATATATGAGATACGTCCCCAAATGAGTCTCTCCCACATATGTGAACTCACACACACAAACACAAATACACACCATGCTTCTCCCCAGTAGCGTTCAAACCCACACTCACACCGGTGCCAGTCCTGGTCTACGGATCTGCTGAGGCTGGAGCATGGCCTTGCAGCACAAGCTTGCCTTGAAGGTCTCAGTGGCTGTCTCCCAGAGAAAGAGATGGTCCTAGCCCGAGGAAGCAGAGGGCCAGGGATCCCACCTGTGGCACCTTCTTTTGGGGGGCCCAAGTGGGACAGCTCGAGTTTGCCAGGAAGCTCTCACTGGCCAGTAGGGGGCCGGTTGCCTGTCCTGGAGCTTTATTCGGGCACAGCCTAGCTACTTGTTGCAACTTCCCTCTTTCCCTCCCCTTTGGAAGGCTAACCCCGAAAATATTTACTTAAACGGGAAACTATGCAGAAGTTCTGAAAATAAACCCGAGCAGCTACTCACCCACTGCATAAACCTATAACAAGCCAGTCCTCCATTCCACACTCCACTAGACCTAGGAAGATGCTGTGGCCCCTGCCAGAGCGTGCCAACTGGACGCAGCTTTTGCACAGATGCTGCCAGATGAATACAACCACTCCCAAGAGGCGTCCACCAAACAGGGTTCCTAATGGCTTGTCACTCCTTTCCCGAAGCAGCCGGAAGCCAGGAGTCTTGCTCTGGCAACCATAGAGGACACAGCGCTGGAAACGCGAATCTCCCTCCCTTTCTGTTCTCCTGACCTCATCTGCCTTTCATTTGCTTCCAGCCAGGTTCCATACCCACGCAACCCTCAAAGGTGAACATGAATGAAGATGATAGATAGAATCCAGCCCTCCAGCGCAGCTGGCCAACTCACCTGCTTGAAAGCATGAAAGTCAAGGGCAACTGAGCACAGAAGAGAGCCAGGGGGCTCGCTGTGCCTCCGGGCCGGGCCGGTCTTCTCCCTTCACCTCCAACTCAGCAGCCGACACTGGGACGTGGTCCTAGCACAGATCCTGCTGTTCCCACTCCAAAATGCATCTCAAGGTAGTGGCAGGTCTACCTGGGGAGCAGGTAGTGATGGCGCACCGCACAAGCAAAAGTTGAACAGTGCCAGGGAGATCTGAGGAGGGAACACAGGACCACCTAGTCCTAGATTTTCCCTAGTCTTGTAGGAAACACCATTTTGGTGCCTGGGAAAACAGGGACCAGCCAAGTGGGGGTGCAGGAGTCAGGGAACTTGGCCTCCACATCCCCACTAGTGCCCAACTCTTACGGGGATACTGCTGGGGTTCCTGGAGACGTGAATGTTTTTAGTTGAGGGGCAGGTGGAGAAGGTTGGAGGAGGGTTTGGGCTTGTGACTGAGGCCCCTCCTTTTTCCATGTTGCCAATCCCAACAGTCCCATCCAGCCGGGGGCATCTGTACCCCCGGGGCACAAAGCTGTCTAGGGCATCTGGAAACGGTAGAGACCCAGTGCATGAGGATGTACTGGGAGATGTGAGAAGGCCTGAGATAGTGTGTAGGCTCAGTGGGGTGAAAAGACGCTCTGGTGTTGTAGATGGGGCTGACGAGCCGTGCCCTGGAAGGCTGGCCGATTTTGAGTACACGGGTGGCGGGTGAGCCAGTGTGCCCCAGAGCTCTCCAGTGAGCCAGCGAAGTCAAACTACACTTGTGCACTCCTGCTGCCAAGGGAGCCCAGAGGAGGACCAGCCTCTCCTATCACTCCGCCAAAACCCAACCCGGGGAGCGCAAGTTGCTGCTAATTCCTGAAGCAATGCGAGGCAGGGTGGGCCAGGAGGGAAGGAGCTTCCCTGTGCCACTGCTGCCAGGGGCTGGGCAGTGGAGTTAAGTCTGAGCCCAAGAGATCTGGAGTCCTGGTGTCAGGGTCAAGGCCTCCGCCACCCTTTGCGTGCCTGGCAGGAGTCTCTTCTCTGTGGGTGTCCATGCGACTGGAACTCAGAAATGGCTTTTGGGTTGCGAGGATTAATCAGAGCAGAGACAGATTAGGTGTCCTACTCTGGGGTGCGCTTAACAGTTTTCCCACAATCTCCCCAGCAAGGCTGCTCCCCCGCCAGGTGGATGCCTAAGTAACACCCGGGGATCTGCGCAAAGAAAGCCCCCTCCCGAGACCCGACAGGCGCCCCTAAGTGCCGCAGAGCCTCCCTTGCTTGGAGGACCCACAAACCCAACAGGCTGGCACAGGGCGGCCACGTAGGGGGAGTCCTTCTTTAGGACGCGAATAGCCTGGCTCTTGCCAAGGCTACGTCCACGACTACCAGCGGCCCAGTCCACCCGGAGTGCCTCGCCGGCTGCCCTCGCCGAGCAGTGTGCACGCGCCCGACTCTCGGGGCCACGGGGAGAAACCCCGCAGGCCCACCAGCGCCCTGGGTGCCAGGCCCCCCGAGGCCGGCTTTCGAGGCGCTGCTCAGAGTCCCGGACCTCTGGGGCCGGTGTCCGCGGGGCTGCGCAGCCCCGTTCCTCCCGGCCTTTGAGCTGGGGTCGGGCGGGGGCAGAGGCCTGGGAGCCCGGGCCTTCGGGACACGCCGCGGGCGACAAGACCAGCCGCCGCTGTGCCACCCCCAGTGGCCATCCGCTGCGGGTTCAGGGCACCCGGGCCCGACAGGCCCACCCCCGGGCTTCGGCGGCCTGGGAGTCCCACCAGGGTCGCCTGAGTCCCCGTCCAGCGAGCGACAGGTGAGGCTGGAAGGCAAGAGCAGCGGCGGGGCGGACCGGCCGAGCGAGGCCCCTCCATCGCTCCGCGCAGCCGGGCGCGCTCCAGGCTGGAAAGCTCCTCGCGGGCGCACTTGCCCCGGGCGGCGGAGACGCAGCTCCGCGGTGACTTGGTGGTCCCCAGCGTACAGGTCCTAACTGCCATTTCTTGGACGCGCTTTGCGCACCTGGTGTCTGTTTGATTCTCGCAGCGGCCACGCAAATCAGCTCTTCCTGCGGGTAGACGAACGGAGCCGGCGGCGTTCGGGAGCTTGCCCAGCGTGGCGCGCCTTAGGGCGGCAGGAGCCGCATCCGAGCCCGCTCTGCGCGCGGCCGCAGCGCGGTCCCCCGGGGTAGCAGGCGGCCGAGGCGGGCGCAGCAGCCTCCCGCGGGGATCCGGGCCTCGCCGGGCCGAGGGTAAGGGAGCCGACGGCGGGGACCGGCCCCAGACCGTGAGCGAGTTCATCTCCTTGATCAGCGAGACTCGGGATGATCGCGCCGGTTCCCGCTGGCCCGCTGCTGCGTGGGCAGAGCGCACCGCGCCCCACGGAGGGGCTTGGACCCGTGCAGGTTACTCCCCAGGAAACAGGGAACCTTGGGACCCTCGGATGAGCCCGCTGCTACCTCCCTCTGCGCCCTCCTGAGCCTCTGACCCCGGCCCAGCCGTTTGGGGGACCCCGAGGGCTGCGACGTGCGTCTTGGGTGGGACGCCCTCCTCTTTTCCATTGCACCCCCACCCTCCGTCCCACGCGGCCACAGGGCTCTGCATGGGGGGGGCAGTGTGTGTATTAAGACGTCACTTTATTAACCTGGATTTACGCTGGGACGGGAGGAGCTCAGAAGGGACAGGGGCTCCAGACGGTTGGAGGATGGGAACTGACCACACTCATCCCGCTCTTCCCCCGACTCAGGCCCCCTTCTCGGTGGGTCCGCAGAGATGGTGGCGGTGCGAGCACTCCCGTTCCACCTGAGCTGCGTGATTCCATCACTTTCAAGATTGGGGATATGAAATAGCCCGTTGTTGTGAGGCAGACCCACTGGCGACCCTGGAAAGCCACCCAGAGGCACCTAAACTGAGGAGGGAGGTCACGGGTCCAAGCCCGAGGTGGGGCGGGTGGGGCAGGCCTAGCAAAGGAGGCCAGCCCGGAAGTGTGAGGCCTGCCTCCCTCTGCCTCCCCTGAGGGAAGAGCCTCAGCCCTCCGCTCACTCGGCACACTTGGAGGTTGGGGGTTGGAGGGAATTAGAAAAGGCGAAGCTGAACGGTTTCTGAAAGCAAACTGGGTTTGCAAGTCTAGGTAGCCCTGGCATTGTGTGGCAATCTGCAGGGTGGCGCTGGTTTCACAAACTTCCTATCATTTAATATTCTCACCTGTAGAGGATAGCAGAAAAGTGATTCTTATCTCCATTTGTCTTATCTCCATCTGTCTCGTGACAGATGAGGACATGAGACTAAGGAAGGTGTTCTGTGTGGCTCTCCTGAGACTCCAGGGTTAGTAGAGGCTCCTTTACGCTCCATTGTTGAAGTGCCTTGTTTAGTTTGGGGGAAATAGCAGGTACCAAACCTGCCCAAAGATTGCTCCCCAGGGGTTAGGGGAAGGATGCAGGGAGATGGCACGATAGATCATGAAGCTCTAGATGCTGCTACAGAAACTTAAAGCAAGTGTACCTCAAAATCAGAAAAATCTATCCCTGCAATCACTACAAGGAATGCCTCAAACAGGTCTCTCTGGAAAGTCCACTTCCATACCAGAGAAGACCTAGGAAGTGGGCAGAGCTGAGAACTAGAGCTGTGCTTTCTCATTGGGCTTAGGACCTGTCGGTTAAGGCTCCTTGCAAATGAATTGGGAGCCAGGAATTTTCTCATAATGTAAGAATTTTGGGGGTCATACCCCAAATTGCTGTAGGCTTTTTAACTGGAGAAAATGGGAAGAGACCCAAGACTTCGGTTTACTTGGAAAGACTAACCCCCAATGTCAATTCAGAGCTGTAACTGAAGAAGTCAAGACTCACTTTATCATTTACTGATTTTTCTTTCAAGGAGTTCTGTTAAGCCATTACCCTGAAGGCCAATAATATTGCATACGAGAAATGAGAAATTTTGTTAGGGGCCAACTAGAAGTGAAGACAAGACTTCAGAGAAAGGGTGAAAATCCAGAATGGCTGGAGCCAAGACACGGTCTCAGGGGTTAGGAAGGGCAGCCGGCAGTGTCTCTTTCCCTAGAGACCAGGAATCAGGAGGGCTGAAGGAGGCACAAACCAGCAGACTTGAACACTCAGAAGCAACGGAGATGAGACACCAAACTTGAGACCAGAAAAGACTGAAAATCCCACCATACCTAGTAACTGTGTCAACAAAAGTCTGCCTCACACCCAAAATCTCCCCAACATAGGTAGCTTCCAGCCCAAATTTACCTGAAGCAAAGAGTGGGAAAAGAGACCCTATTGTGTATGGTTATAACTCATACATGCCAAAACATGAACTTATTTTTCACCTATGTAACAGTCCAGTAGGGGTGTTTCTGGCCAGCAGGTGGCTTCCCATGAGGTGTTTCATAGCCCCAGGCTCCCTCATCAGGTGGCTCCGCCCTCACTTGGAACCTTGGAGTCCTTTGCAAGCAGCTGCAGGTGGAGTAAGGAACCTGGAGGGCAAGTGTGGGGAGTATGGGATGGGGGGCTGTTTTGGGGTGGTGCACATCACTTCCACTCACACTCTACTGGATCGGACTTTGTCACATGACCAACCCAAATGCAAGAGAAACCAAGGAATGGAGCTACCTGTGTGACCACAAAGAAATCCAAGGAAAATGATTCATTAAGTCTCTATGAGGAGTTAGTCAATCCCCAGTGATTTTAGACCAGAGAAATCTGTGTTCTGTAAATTTTCCTTTTTCTGAGGAATGTATGTATTACTGTTGCTGTTTTCACTATTATGGGTTGGGATTTTGTTTTTGTTTTTTGTCTTGCTTATCTTGGGTTTTCTCTAATGAGGAATACATGTGGAGATACCACTCCTACATTACAGATCACTTCATTTCACTTCTGTAGGGCTCAATTTCCTCATCTGTTACATAGTATATTAGTTAGGGTGAGGGCCGGCTGGAAGTGATGAAAAAAACAAGAGTGGTTAAACATAATAGAAGATTATTTCTCTCACACATCAACATCTAGGTAGGCAGTCGAGGATTGGTGCAAGCCAAGCTCTTCCTACTTTGTTGCTTCACTGTATGTGACCTCAACTTCATGCCCAAGATGGTAGCAGTACGAAGGAAGGAATAAAGAAGATACATAGGTCCACTGTCTCTTTTTAAAAAAGATTTCTTTACTTATGAGAGAGAGCATGCATGTATAAATGGAAGGGGGGAGTGACAGGGGGGAGAGAGAAGCAGACTCCTCACTGAGCAAGGAACTGGCGAGGCTTGATCCCAGGATCCTGAGATCATGACCTAAACAGAAGGCAGGTGCTTAACCAACTGAGCCACCCACACACCCCTGCCCACTGTCTCTTAAGACAGATTTTTAAAAAAAGATGTTATTTACTTATTTGACAAAGAGAGAGCACAAGCTGGGGGACTGGCAGGTGGAGGGAGAGGAAGAAGCAGGCTCCCCGCTGAGCAGGGAGCCAGATGTGGGACTTGATCCAAGGACCCCGGGATCATGACATGAGCTGAAGGCAGACACAACCAACTAAGTCACCCAGGTGCCCCTTAAGAAAGATTTTTAAAAGCTGCTATGTAACATCCCAATGGCCATACCCTAGTTACATGATCACACTGCACTGCCAGGAAAGATATGAAATGTAGGTTTTGTTCAGAACAGCTATGTTCAACTAAAATTTGGCTCTTCTATTGCTGAGGAAGAATGGGAGATGTTACATCTGAACTCATAGGGAGTTGGACATAGTATTCTCCAAGGTTCCTTACAGAGGTTCAGTGTTTCTATAAAAGCAATTAGCAAGCAAAAAAAAAAAAAAAAAAGCAACCCAGCAAAGTATAAACAAAAAAAGTTATTTTAGAAAATGAAAGCAATTTCTTATCAAAAGCTCGTGGCTAATTCATTTTAAAGTTAAAATTTACACCAGGGCAGCCCCAGTGGCCCAGCGGTTTAGCGCCACCTTCAACCCGGGGTGTGATCCTGGAGACCCGGGATCGAGTCCCATGTTGGGCTCCCTGCATGGAGCCTGCTTCTCCCTCTGCTTGTGTCTGTGCCTCTTTCTCTCTCTGTGTCTGTCATGAATAAATAAATAAAAATATTTTTTTTAAAAAGGAAAGAAAACTCACACCAATAGCAGTGATCTTCATCCTCCTTCCCCACAAAAATATAATGTAATTCTAGAAATCTGTTGACGGAATTTACTTATAACGGGCCATTTAAAATTATTTCCCCATGCATTAACACCGAGGTGCATTGTGGGAATGTGGAGAAACACTGGGGGCAGGCGGGCATGCAACCTCTTTCACTGCTAATGGAATATTGAGGGCCATGAAAACATCTCTATAATCATGTAGTAAAAGAAACACTTCATTCCTTCTTTCATTTATCTATCCATTCACTCATTCATCTGTCCCAATTCTGTAAATAGTTCCTGAGCACCACCTTCTCCTAAGTTCTAGATGTGGGGATATAGATATTGTTTTTACCCATCTTCATTAGTAACAAGACTGTAGCCTGGCATATGGCTGACCAACTACATGACCTTTATCAGCTCCTTTTTTTTTTTTTAGAGTTTTAATTTATTTATTCATGAGAGACACAGAAGGAGAGAGAGGCAAAGACACAGGCAGAGGGAGAAGAGGCTCCATGCAGGGAGCCTGATGTGGGACTCGATCCCGGGTCTCCAGGATCATACCCTGGGCTAAAGGTGGTGCTAAACCGCTGAGCCACCAGGGCTCCCTATCAGCTCCTTTTGTTAGGCTTGGCCTTGCAAGCAGGTGCTCCCCAAAGTCACATGAATAGACATGAATAGACATGATGTAGGCTACTTCAAGGGCTGGCCTGTAAAATCTCCCACATGTACTTCCCCATGCTCCCTTTCCACACACTGGAATGGCAATAAGTAGAGCCACCTTGGAAGTCATGCACTAAAGATGGCAGTCACCACTAGCTTCGATCCCTAAATGACCATGTGGAGTAGAGCACTATATACACACATACACACACACCCTTACTTAGAGAAAATGCCCTGGACTAAATAAGAGATAAATAAATGTGTGCGTGTGTGTGTGTGTGTGTGTGTGTGTGTGTGTGTGTTTGACACAACATGGTATCTATTTGTTACAGCAAGTTAGTCTAACTCAGTTCTAGAGCATCATCAACCCTGGTAGGCACCATCCATACAGTATTCTAGGTGCTCCTGGAACACAACAGCCTCATTAACAAACCAGATGAATACGATGTGCGTCCTAGGCAAGGCATCTTCGATGTAGACAGATGACAGATCTGTGTCCTCATTTGTGAAGTGAAAGGTCATCCTCTCCAAGTCCAACATGTTTGATTCTCTGAGACATACCACAGTAGGCAACAGAGAACTCTAAAAGAATGGACTTTTCTGGAAGCAATGCTTTGGGTGAAAATACTTACTCCTTGGTAGCCAGGAGGGGTAGTATTCTATTCAAGACTGCTAAGAAATCCATTCTTCATGATGTGTGGGAATGGGGAAGTGGGAAAATGGGGAGAGGAAGGGAGAGTAGGGAGAGATCAACTGAGGCCAACGCTTAATCGTAATGGAGAAAATAAGATTTTGTTTCAGCCACACAGAGAAACCTGAACACTTGTCTCTAGCTTCATGCCATAGAAATAACAATTGGTGGGGAGACAGGAGATGTGGGGTTTTACTTCGATCCTCACATTCCTGTGCAACCTTGAGCATGTCAGCAAGGCTCTCTGAACTTCAGTTCCCCTGACAACAAAGAGAGAGAGAGCAGACTCTCCATAACCTCTCATTGTATAGATGTGACAGAGGAAATCTAGTCAGTGTGGAGGGAGAGCAGCCTAAAATCTTTGGCAGATAGACATCAGGAAGGATGGCATGGTGGCATGGATAGGAGCATTGCTCCTTTAGAAGGCAGTTGAGCTTCAGCAGCACTCATGCTATTTCACTGAACACTGGGTAGAGGACAACTATTTGAACCTACTGTCTTTGAGCTCCTGTGCTGAGATTTTTAAAGTAAACTTCAAGAGGTGGAAAGTCTCCAAGGAAGATGGCAAATTAAGGAGCTCCAAAAGCCCACCCCCTCCATGAAAGGAATGCCACAGAAAGTTGGCAGAAACTGTCAGCAGCTGAATTTTTAAAATTTATTATTATTTTTAAAAAAGATTTATTTATTTATTTGACAGAGCATGAGAGGGAGGAGCAGAGGGAGGGGGAGAGAGAGAATCTCAAGCTGACTCCCTGCTGAGCCCAAAGTCCTAGACGGTGCTCAATCTCAAGACCCTGAGATCATCACCGGAACTGGAAACGAGAGTCTGTCACCCACACTGACTGTGCCACCCAGGCATCCAATGGCAGCAAATTTTTTAGAACTCTGGAAACTAAAAGCTTGAAGCATCCTGAGAGACCTCATTCAAGAATCTGGCTGAATCTTAGAAAGAACATCAAACATTGTGGCATTTGAACTTAACCCTGGTCCCATCCCTCTGTTCTCAGCTCCTCGGTAGCTTTGAAATTACCCATCTACATTCTCAGTGCCAGTATGGGAGGGACCAGAAAGGACCCCACTTACAAACTGATCTTAGTTCATCTGTAGGGTGGCTCTCTGGAAAACCTACTTAACCATTTGTCTTCAGCTTGACTGCCTAACTGAAACTCATCTTTTGCTACAGTCACCAATGAAGGATAATTTTTCAAAAACATTTGGATTTTTTTTAAGATTTTATTCATTTTCTCAAGAGAGACATAGAGAGAGAGAAAGAGAGAGAGGCAGAGACACAGGCAGAGGGAGGAGCAGGCTCCATGCAGGGAGCCTGACGTGGGACTCCAGGATCACGCCCTGGGCTGAAGGCAGCGCTAAACCGCTGAGCCACCGGGCTGCCCACATTTGTAAGTGTTTCTGTTTCTGTTGCCTGAGGAAATGGATAATAGTGGGGCAAAGAATAGGCCACCCCAAAAGCTTGATAAGACAAAGCTGGGGAATGAGGTGCTTTGGGGAATAAGGGCTTTGAGAAGCTCCAAACTATTCCTGGGATTCTAGAAGGGCATATGCATGCTGAGGGCTATGCACACACTCAGGAAAGACCTAAGAAGGCCCTAAGCTTTCTGGCTGCCCTGGGGCTCTGCATAAGTAGACTTCCTGGCTGACTTTGCAGCCCCAAGCCAACATGCTCACTAAATCTCTCTGTAAAGGGCAGCTCTGGTGGCTCAGCGTTTTGGCACCGCCTTCAGCCCAGGGCATGATCCTGGAGACCCGGGATCTGGTTCCACATCGGGTCCCACATCGGATCTCACGTCGGGCTCCCTGCATGGAGCCTGCTTCTTCCTCTGCCTGTGTCTCTGCCCCTCTCTCTGTCGCTCATGAATAAATAAATAAAATCTGTATAAATCAATCAATCAATCAATAAATAAATAAAGACTGGGAGAAGGATGTCTGGGTGGCTCAGTGGTTGGGCATCTGCCTTCAGCCCAGGGCATGATCCTGGGGTCCCAGGAGCCAGTCCCGCATCAGGCTTCCTGCATGGAGCCTGCTTCTCCCTCTGCCTGTGCCTCTGCCTCTCTCTCTCTCTCTGTGCCTCTCATGAATAAATAAATAAAATCTTAAAAAAAGAAAAAGACTGGGAGTTTTTTTTTTTAAGTAATCTCTACACCCAACCATGGAGCTCCACCCAACAACTCTGAAGATTAAAAGTAGAATGCTCCACTGACTAAGCCAGCCAAGTGCCCCAAGACTAGATTTTTTTGTTGTTGTTGGTTCCAGTTTTTAAGAAAATCCTTGTCCAATAATTAGCTCACCATGAAGCTAATGGAATATAGACTTCAGTGACTATACATGACAAAGAATTCAGTTTTTACTAAATTAGTTTAGTATAGTTACTAAGCAAACAACTATAACAAAGAGCAAGAATAGCAACCCCAGGAGAAGGAGTAAAATGTGATGTCCAGAGTTGCCACATTATAATTATTAAAATGTTTACTTTTGAACAATAACAATGAAAAACTATAAGTTTCACACCCATTAGAATGGCTGTCATAAAAAAAAACAGAAAATAACAGTATTGGTGGGGATGTGGAGAAATTAGAACACTTGTGCACTACTGGTGGGTTTGAGTTTAAAATGTAAAACGAAGAAATGAGTGCATTTGAGTCCAATGGTGTAGCAGCTGTGGAAAATAGTTTGGCAGTTCCTCAAAAAAATTTTTTTTTAATTTTTATTTATTTATGATAGTCACAGAGAGAGAGAGAGGCAGGGACACAGGCAGAGAGAGAAGCAGGCTCCATGCACCGGGAGCCCGATGTGGGATTCAATCCTGGGTCTCCAGGATCGCGCCCTGGGCCAAAGGCAGGCGCCAAACCACTGTGCCACCCAGGGATTCCCCTCCTCAAAAAATTAAATATAGAACCATGTGTTCCAGCAATCCCACTCCTAAGTATATCTCCCCAAATTTTTAAGAAGATTTATTTATGTATTCATGAGAGACACACAGAGAGAGGCAGAGACACAGGCAGAGAGAGAAGCAGGCTCCTTGCAGGGAGCCAGATGTGGGACTCAATCCCAGATCCTGGGATCACGCCCTGGGCTGAAGGCAGACACTCAGCCGTTAAGCCACCCAGGCATCCCCCCAAAAATAATTTAGAGACTCAAACATACACTTTCATACCAATGTTCATAGCAGCATTACTCATAAAAGTCAAAAGGTGGAAATAAACGGAAGCGTCCATCAACAGATGAATAGATAAAATGTGGTATATACATACAATGGAGTATTCATTTAAGAAAATCCAAAAAAGGAAATTTTAAAGATTTTATTCATTTATTTTTTAAAAAGATTTTATTTATTTATTCATGGGAGACAGAGAGAGAGAGAGAGAGAGAGAGAGAGAGAGAGGCAGAGACACAGGCAGAGGGAGAAGCAGGCTCCATGCAGGGAGCCTGACATGGGACTGGATCCTGGGTCTCCAGGATCCCGCCCTGGGCTAAAGGCGGCACTAAACCACTGAACTACCAGGGCTGCCCAGATTTTACTTATTTATTTGAGAAACATAGTAAGCAAGAGAGAGAGCACATGAGCAGGGGCAGAGGGAGAGGGACAAGTAGGCTCCCCGCCTAACACAGGACTTGATCCCAGGGACCTGGGATGGTGACCTGAGCCAAAAGCAGATCCTTAACCGACTAAGCCGAGGCACCCCAGGAATGAAATTCTTATACATGCCATAGCATGGATGAACCTTAAAAACATTATATTAAGTGAAATAAAGCCAGTCACAAAAGGACAAATGTTGTGTGATTCCACTTATGTGAAGTTTCTAGAATAGGCACCTTCATAAGAGATAGGGAGTAGAACAGAGGTTAGTAGGCTGGGGAAAGGGGATATGAGGAGTTATCATTTAATAATAACAAGAGTATAGAGTTTCTGTTTGGAAGGATGAAAAATTTCTGGATGTGGACAGTGATGATGGTTGCACAACATTGTGAATGTACTTAATTTTAATGTCCCTGAAATGTTCACTTTAAAATTATTAAAATTATACATTTTATGATATATATATATCTTACAACAATTTTAAAAATATTAAAAGAAAAAGTTACAAGGCACACAAAGAAGCAAGAAATGGTAGTCTGTACACAGAAAAGAAAAGCAATTAATAAAAACAGTCCCTGAAAAACCCTAGACATTGACTTTACTAGACAAAGCCTTTTTTAAATATTTTATTTATTTATTCATGAGAGGCACAGAGACAGGGAGAGAGGCAGAGACATAGGCAGAGGGAGAAGCAGGCTGCCTACAGGGAGCCCAATGCAGAACTCGATCACAAGATCCCAGGATCACGATCTGAGCCAAAGGCAGATGCTCAACCACTGAGCCACCCAGGCATCCCTAGACACAGATTTTAAATCATCTATTTTAAGTATGATCAAGGCAGTAAATGAAGCTATATCTAAAGAACTAAAGACAGGCCTCTGGCTGGCTCAGTCAGTAGAGCACACCACTCTTGATCTTGGAGCTGTGGGCTTGAGCCCCACATTGGGTGTAGAGATTACTTTTTAAAAATTAATTAAATAAATATATTTATTAAAAAAGAACTTAAGCATGAGAACAATAACTCACCAAATACAGGTATCAATAAAGAAATTAGAACCATGAAAGAGTAACCAAATAGAAATTCTGGAGTTGCAAATGAGAGTAACCAAAATGTAAAAATCACCAGAGGGACTCAACAATCATTTTGAGCTGGCAAAAGAAAGCAAGAGCCAATTCTAAGGTAGGTTAGTTGAAGTTCTCCAGTTTGAGGAACAGAAAGAAGAAAGAATGAAGGGAATCCCTGAGTGGATTAGTGGTTTAGCGCCTGCCTTCAGCCCAGGACGTGATCCTGAAGTCCCCGGATCAGCTCCCCACATGGAGCCTACTTCTCCCTCTGCCTTTGTCTCTGTCTCTGTCTCTGTCTCTCTCTCTCTCTCATGAATAAATAAATATTTTTTTAAAAAGAAGAAGAAAGAATGAAGGAAAATGAACAGAGTCCATGAGCAGAAGGTAGTATGATGGCATATTCAAAGCACTGAAAGAAAAAAAAAACCTGTCAGCCAAGATTCTATAGCCAGCAAAACAGCTCTTCAAAATGTTACCCAAAGGAGTTGAAAACGTAGGTCCATACAAAAACCTGCACACAGATGTTTATAGCAGCTTTATTCATAATTGCCCAAATAAGTTATTCAAAAACCTGGAAGCAACCAAAATATCCTTGAGTGGGTGAACAAGTAACTAGGGGGATGACTCAAGGTAGATACATGTCTATAAATTTGTCTAAACCCATAGAATATACAACATCAAGCATGAACCCTAAAGCAAACCATGGACTTTTGTGATTATGACGTGTCTGTCCATGGAGGTCCATCCATTGTAACAAAAGTACAACCCTGGTGACAAAGAGAGAAGTCTATACCTGTGTGGGAGCAGGGAATGCATGGGAAATCTCTGTACCATCCTCTCAATTTTGCTATAAACCTAAAACTGCTCTAACATAATTGTCTTCCTAAAAAGAAAGGCAAGGGGCCCCTGAGTGGCTCAGCAGTTGAGTGTCTGCCTTTCGCTCAGGGCATGATCTCAGGAGTCCTGGGATCGAGTCCCACATTGGGCTCCCTGCAGGGAGTTTGTTTCTCCTTCTGGCTATGTCTCTGCCTCTCTCTGTGTGTCTCTCATGAATAAATAAAATATTTTTAAAATCAAAAAAGAAAAATAAAGTCAAAGGAAGAAGAAGGAGAAATTAAGGCATTTCCAGAGATAGTGAGTTTTGCTTTCTGGCAAGATCCTTAGGAGCTACCTTAAGAGCCTCTTCTTTGCCATAAATACTAGGTTGCAAAACCATGACCATTGTACCAGGGGGGAAGAGGCTCTGGGCCTTGGCTTCATCCCAGCCCTTAGCTACCAGTTAACATTCAGCATGTCTCACTGTGAAAAATCATACAAACTATCTCCCTTTCTTTCCAGTTGAGAAAGTTAAGGGGTGACGAGTTGTGGGATGGACTGCCTTCCTTCATCTTCTCTACCAGTGTGATGACTGACATCTGAAGCTAGAGGGTTAAGATGAGAAAAAATTAGGGCTTTGAAGGAAAGGAATGGGGTAAAAAGATGAAGGGCCCATTATACTGGGGAGGGAAATGAATAAAATATCAGAGAGGACAGAGAGGTCTTCTGAGGTAAAGGACAAACTATTGCATCTGGCCCCTTCTACAGCCGAAGGGAAGCATGACATCTACTGGGCCTCTGAATTTCAGAGGCAGCATGTTCCTCATTAGGTGTGTTACTCTGGCCCGTTTACTGAGTGACCTGAAAAGGTGCTAGTTTTGAGTGGGGCTCAGAACAGGAGAAGGCACTGCAATAGATCCAAGCTGCCACGTAAGCTGCTCTGACACGTGCCACGTGACCCAGGAGATCTAATGGTGCAGGAAGTGTCAATGGCAGACAGGGATGCTGTTTGGGACTTTTGGCACACTCCTATAGGAGAACTGCAGCACAGGCCTTTAGGAATTTGGAGTGAAGCCTCCTCTGCAGGTAACTCCTCTCCTTTTAAGTAGCAGCTTGTGGCCTGCGACTGGGCCTTAGCTGAGATGAAACACTTAACCCTGGGTCACATCAAGTTCCCATGTGACCTGAAGTGCTCATCACAACCACCACACCACAAAGTTGGGCCTACACTGTGGCACTCCTTCATCAAATGAAGGTCCTGAACACTTCCTGAAGGCACAAGTTCCATGAAGACATAACACAAATGTCCATGGTCCTTACCCCTGCCACACTTCCTGCTCTCTCCCTGCCTGCACCTAGAGCTTCATGGGGAGTTCCCTCTAATCAGGTGACACAGAAAGAACTCAAACTTAGTTTACAGATGGTTCTGCATGATATGCAGGCACCACCTGAATGCAGACAGCTGCAACACTACAGCCTCTCTGTGGGTCATCCCTGAAGATGGTGGTGAAGGGAAATGTTCCTTGTGGGCAGAACTTTGAGCAGGGCACCAGGTTGTTCATTTTGCTTGGAAGGAAAAATGGCCAGACATGTGATTAAATACCAATTCATGGGCTGTGATCAATGCCTTGGCTAGATAGTCAGTGACTTGGAAGGAACACAATGGAAAATTGGTGACAGGGAAGTCTGGGAAAGAGGTATGTGGATAGACCACTCAGAATGGGTGAAAACATTAAGATCTTTGCATCCCATGTCAAGGCCCACAGCAGAGGAGGATTTGAATAATAAATGAATAAGATGACCTGTTCTGTGAATATCAGTCAGCTTCTTAGGCACTTCTTTTCCCATGCCATGAACCCCCAATGGGCTGGGGTGGCAAGGATGGAGATGATGCATGGCTTCAGCAACATGGACTTCCACTCACTAAGGCAGACCTGGCTATGACCTCCACTGAGTGTCCAGTGGGCCAGGAGCAGAGACCAATGCTGAGTCCCTGATATGGCACCATTCCCCAGAGAACAGGTGATTACATTGGACCACTTCCATCATGGAAGGGGCAGTGTTCTTACTGGAATAGACACTTCCTCGGGATATGAATTCGTCCTCCCTGAATGTGATGCTTTTGTGAAACCACCATCCATAGACTTGTAGAATGCCTTATCTACCATCATGGTGTTGCATATAGCATTGCTTCTGATCAAGAAACTCACCTTATGGCAAAAGAAGTGCAGCAATATGCCCATGCTCCAAGAACTCGCTGGTTTTACTAGGTTCCCCATGATCCTGAAGCAGCTGCCTTGATAGAAAGGTGAGATGGGGGCACCTGGGTGGCTCAGTCCATTAAGCATCTGCCCTCAGCTCAGATCATGATCCTGGGGTCCTAGGATTGAGTCCTACATCAGGCTACCTGCTCAGTGGGGAGTCTGCTTCTCTCTCTACCCCTCCCACTTCCTTGTGATCTCTGTCTTTCATACTCTCTCTCTCTCTCAAATAAATAAAAAAAAATTAAAAAAAGAAAGGTGGAATGGTCTTTTGAAGGTTTAGGTAAACCAGTGAGGTAGCAATACCTTGGAAGGCTGGGGTGAGATTCCCCAGAAAGCTAGACATGCGTTGAATTCACCTCCAATATAGAGTACTGTTTCTCCCATAGCCAGAATTCAAAGGTCCAGGAATCAAGAGGTAGAAATGGGAGGGCACCACTCCCTATTATCCCTAGTGACCCACTAGCAAAAATTATGATTCCTGGTCCCATGACAATATGCTCTTAGAGGGTCTCATTCCAGGAGAAATGCTTCCACCAGGAGACACAGCGATGATTCCACTGAATTGGAAGTTGAGACTGCCACCTGCCCACTTTGGGCTTCTCATGCTCTGCATCAACAGGCAAAGAAGGACATTACTGTGCTGGTTGGGTGATCTGCCCCGACTACGAGGGGGAAACTGGATCGTACTCCACAATGGAGGTAAGCGAGAGTATGTCTGGAAATCAGGAGGTCCCTTAGGGCATCTCTTAGTATTACCGCGACCTGTGATCAAGGTCAGCAGAAAATTACAGCAACCCAAACCAGGCAGGACTACTGATGGTCCAGACCCTCCAGGAACCACCCCACCAGGCAAAGAACTATGACCAGCTCAGGTGCTTGCTGCAAGCAAGGAAACACAGAATGGGTGATGAAGGTAATTAGAAATACCAGCTACGATCATGTGATCAGTTACAGAAATGAGGATTGTAATTGTCAAGAGTATTTCCTCCCAGGGGCACCTGGATCCAGGCTCAGTGGTTGAGCATCTGTCTTTGGCTCAGGTATCTCAGGGTCCTGGGATCAAGTCCTGCATTGGGCTCCCCCACAGGAGCCTGCTTCTCCCTCTGCCTGTGTCTCTGCCTCTCTCTCTCTCTCCCTCTCTCTCTCTCTCATGAATAAATAAATAGAATCTTTTAAAAACGAGTATTTCCTCCTTCTTTTGTTATGAATACATCTGTGTGTATATATGTATATATATTTTAAGCAAATAACCGGGTTTTTCTTTTCTCTTATTCCCTAGTTATGTAACATAAGATGTATTGACTTTATATCATAGCATTTCAGGATTGTTAATCTTACATCATCGTATTTCAGTTACAGGAAATCAAGAAGAGTACACATGACTCAAGGGCATCACCCCTCTTCTGGGGAAGGCGGCGGTGCATTTCCAAGTGTACTCTGGGTAGTTGTATCTCCTTTAGAATTATGACCTTGTTACTGGCTTTGTTTGTGGAGTAAGTATGGTTTGAGGAGATACAAGCTGACAAGGGGTGGACTTGTGATGATTGACATTGTGTATCAGCTCGACCAGACCAGGAGGAAGGCAGATACCTCATTAAACATTATTTCTGGAAAAAAAAAAAAACATTATTTCTGGGTGTGTCTGTGATTAGCATTTGAATCAGTAGACCAAATAAAGCATATTTTTCTCTCCAGTGTAAGTGGACGTCATCTAATCTGTTCAGGGCCTGAACAGAACAAAATGACAAATAAAGGGAGAATTCTCTCTCTCTGACTTTTTTTTTTAATTCCCTTTATTAATTTATGAGACACACAGAGAGAGGCAGAGACATAGGCAGGGAGAAGCAGGCTCCCTGTAGGGAACCCGATGTGGGACTCCATCCAGGGATTCTGGGATCACAACCTGGCCAAAGGCAGAGACGCTCAACCCCTGTGCCACCCATGTGCCCCTCTCTCTCTGACTATTGCATGAGCTGGGATGTCAGTCTTCTCCTATCTTTGGACTAGACTTATGCCATCAGTGTTCCCTATTCTCTCAGGTCTTCGGACTTATTCTGGAACTTACTATCGGTCCTCTGGCTCCAAGCCCTTAGACTTGGACCAGAACTTCCACCATTGGTTCTCCTGGTTCTCCAGCCTTCAGACTTGAACTGGAACTATAATAACCACTGAGTCTACAACTTGCCTGGGTCTCCACTTACATATGACAGACTGGGGTACTTCTCGGCCTCCATTCTCATGAGGCAGTTCTTCATAATTAATTTCTTTCTTGATAAGGCCTCCCTTGGTTCTGGTGTCTGAAGAACCCTGACTAACACCCCTCCTAATGCCTCCCTAAGGTGAGCCCAATATAGACTGATGAGGTGACCCAAGGGGAAAAAATGAGGACAGAATTATTTTTCATACTCGTTAGTGGTTTGCAGGCTTAGCATAATTTTCCGTCTGGTAATGGACTCCGCCTCAGCACACAGTCCTCTTGGTCCCCTTTATTCAGTCTCCACTTCTCCTGTAATAATTGAACCTGCAGTTTATAGCTGAGCACATGGCTGCCCAGAATAAAGACTACATTTTCTGGGCTCATTTGCAGGTAGCTGTACCACAGAACTAAGCTCTGACTACTGAATCCAAGTGGAAATGGTGTATGCAAATTTCTGAAGTGTTCTTAAAGGAAGGGGATTCTTTTTTTTTTTTTTTTTTATGATAGTCACGCACAGAGAGAGAGAGAGGCAGAGATATAGGCAGAGGGAGAAGCAGGCTCCATGCACCGGGAGCCCGACAAAGGAAGGGGATTCTTTTCTCCACACTTCCTCCTTCTTGCTGACAGGACTATAGACGTGATGGTGGAGCCTCCGCAGCCACCTTGGACCATGAGGCAGCATGCTAAAGTTGGTGGAAAAGCCAGGCAAAAGGAGTCTGAATTTTATATAACTTTGGAGTAGTTATTCCAGCCCTAGACTTCCTATGCCTGACTTCATTAATATAAAAGAAAAATAAACACCTATTTTATTTAAAGCCCTTGGGTTTTCTGGCACATGCAGTTGTATCTAACTAATTTTTTTTAATTTTTATTTATTTATGATAGTCACAGAGAGAGAGAGAGAGGCAGAGACACAGGCAGAGGGAGAAGCAGGCTCCATGCACCGGGAGCCTGATGTGGGATTCAATCCCGGGTCTCCAGGATCGCGCCCTGGGCCAAAGGCAGGCACCAAACCGCTGCGCCTCCCAGGGATCCCTGTATCTAACTAATTTTAACTACCTTTCCAAATTCACAGTATAATCTTCCCGCCTGGAACCTACACTATGGCCCTCTTATGTATGTAATTTGCATTTATTCTCTCAGTATTTCTCTGACCTGTAGCATTTTAAGTCTGACCATTCCTAGTTCACAAAGGTACAGTAAATTCCCATACTTCCATTTACAGTGTTGCCTAAGGCAATAGAGTCAGCTGAGCTGAGACCTACCTTCTAGTTCCCTAAAGTGCATGCCGACCCCACCAGAGGGTACTGTGAAAAGGCACCGGGAACCCAAATACAGAATATCGCTTTGCTTGCTTCAGCAGCACATATGCTAACACTGAAATGATGCAGAGAGAGGTGCCTGGGTGACTCAGTCGGTTAAGCGTCGGCCTTTGGCTCAAGTCATGATCCTGGGGTCCTGGGATCCTGGGATCAAGTCCTGTATCTGGTTCCCTGCTCAGCGGAGAGACTGCTTCTCCCTCGGCCTCTGCTCCTCCCCCTGCTTGTTCTCTCTCTCTCTCTCTCTCTGTCATATAAATAAATAAAATCTTTAAAAAGAAACGATGCAGAGAAAGTTCTCAGCCACTCAGATCCCTTAGATAAATTTGTCTGAACTCAGGAAGCTACCAGAGATGTTTCCACTTACAAGTCAGGCTTTTCTCAGGCTGGCCCTCTCAGGAAGAGTCCAGAGACAGAGACAGAGGGGAAAACCTGGAAGTGTGTCGTAGTGGCTCTGTGGAGTAATGAGCCAGTGGAAGCCAGAGAGAATGAACTTTCTCTCCTTCCCAGCTTATAGGCTGAGTACCCAAATTATTTTACCTCATTTGTATAAATGCTCTGGAGGAATCATGGTCAAGTCTCCAGATATGCAGATGACACTCTGCTCCCCTAAGGAGTGAAGGACTAAGAGGAAGAGAACAAGTTTAGGAAGGTCTCACAAAGGAACACGCGTGGGCAGAGCAGTGACAGGTAAAATGAGGCAAGCAACTAGCAGCCTGAAGGTAAATAACCCAAATTCGTGGGCTGGGGAGCTGAAGGTAAAGGCACGGGGTTTATCATCAATTAACCAATGTGCTGGTGTAGTCAAGAAGTTCAAAGCAACTCAGTTGCCCACTATCAATCAAGAGTCTGTGATGTGCCAGGCATCATACTCAGAGCTAGTTTGCAAATACATGCAAGATGTCCACCCTGCCTCCATGGGGTGGGGGGTCTAGTTCCAAGTGTCACCAGGAAGGGATCTTGAACTATTTTCCTTCCCTGCTTTCTGACGCATTGTTCTGCTTGTATTATGTGTTTAGTTTTTCAACTTAAAGATTATTTGCAAAATCCTTTTAAGCACTTCTTAGCCATTTGGCAATGGGTAATATATATATATATATATATATATTTTTTTAAGATTCATTTATTTCTTTGAAGGGGGGAAGGGCATGTGAGAGGGGAGGGGCAGAGGGAGCAAATCCTCAAGCAGACTCCCCACTAAGCACAGAGTCCAATGCAGAGCTCAATCTCATGACTCTGAGATCATGAACCAAAACCAAAAGTCAGATGCTTTTGGGTCCACCCAAGGGCCCCTGGATAATGTTTTTTAAACCAGATATGATCACCCTGTCACTCAAGCACTTCTGTTACACAAGGAATACAAATGATTGAGATCCTTTTATTCCTTTTGGGGGAACATCCAATATTCTCTTGGAGTTTCTTATATATAGCAGTTAATATATTTCCACCTGGAACTGGACCTGAAGATGAGTACCAGCCTCAATCTGTATGTGAAATACCTAGTAAAGCTTCATTTTAAATTTTATAGATAAAATTAAAATGTCAAAGTTATTTTCTTGTCTTATCCCAAAGGGTCATTTTGTGGCTTGAGTCCTAGATCTAAGGTGTATTTAGGGAGGCTGTCTTGAAACTTGAATAGAGGGATGGCTGGGTGGCTCAGTGGTTGAGCATCTGCCAGGTCCTGGGATGGAGTTCTGCAGCAGGCTCACTGCGGGAAGCCTGCTTCTCCCTCTGCCCGTGTCTCTGCCTCTCTCTCTGTGTCTCTCAAGAATTAATAAATAAAATCTTAAAAAAAAAAAAAAGAAGGGACACCTGGGTGGCTCAGCCATTGAGCATCTGCTTTCAGCCCAGGACGTGGTCCTGGAGACCCTGGATCGAGTCCCACGTCGGGCTCCCTGCATGGAGCCTGCTCCTCCCTCTTACTGTGTCTCTGCCTCTCTCTCTCACATGAACAAATAAAATCTTTTTTAAAAAAAAACTTGAATAGAGGTTTTGAATAGAGAAGAACTAGATTTAGTAAGCACAGAGAGAGAGGCAGATACAGAAAACTCATTTCAATTCAGCTAAGTATTGGTTTCAAAACACTGTAGCAAATTTTTTACACTTCTTCCACCCAGAGACAGAAATCCTTCCCCTAGAGCCCCGGGCAAGCCTCTGACTACTTACTTTGACCAACCAGATACGGTAGAAAGGGCATGATGGGACTCCTGAGGTTAATCATGCAAGGCCATGCAGCTTCCACCTTGCTCACTGAGCATTCATTTCTGGAGCTCTGGGCCTTCACTTAAGAAACCCTGCCACCCTAGGGCCATGTGCTAGAGCACGCAGAGGTGCTCTGGTTGACAGGTGCAGCCCAGCCGTCTTCCAGCCATCCCTGCCAAAGAACCAGGAATATAAGAGAAGCTCCTGACCAGCTCACCAGCCAACTAAATGCTATGGTATGACCTCTGTCAACGCCACACAGAACAGAAGTATCAGCCAGGCAAGTGAATTCCTGACACATAAACTTGTGAGCTACAAGAACACAAAAAAAAATGGTTGTTTTAAATCACTAGATTTGTTTTTTTCTTTTAGATTTTTATTCATTTATTTATTCATGAGAGACACAGAGAGAGGCAGAGACACAGGCAGAGGGAGGAGAAGCAGGTTCCATGCAGGAGTCCAATGCAGGACTTGATCCTGGAACTCCGGGACCATATTCCTGAGCCAGAGGCAGACGCTCAACCACTGAGCCACCCAGGCGTCCCTAAATCATTACATTTGGTGATAGTTGTTATGCAGCAGAGGATAACCAGACAATAAAGCAAGTGTTGCTCAAAAATCAGAGCTACCAAACAGTGGGACAGACTGTCTTCAGAGGGAATGCTTGTAGGCAATATGCATTAAGGGCTGGACAAATGCTGGCTTAGCGAGGTTGGGAGGTGACTGTGCTGTCCTGAGAGTGCTGACATCAGGTGACTCCAGTAGATCCTGCCCCTAAGCAGCCATGAGTCCTGTGACAAGTCACTTCACTGTGCACCTCACGGGACCGTAGCAGGCATTGAAATAGATGTGAATACCATCTGCAAACTTCGAAGGCCTCTGCTTCCCTCCGCTGTCACATTACAGGAGGGCCTCCCGCATTGGATGAGCAATTGGATTAGGTGAATGAACTCCCAGGTTCTGTAAGAAGAGAGGCAGTTCTACCTCATGTAGTAAGGCATATACAGGTGCAAAACTATATGCTCCCATGTATGACTTTGAGGTCAGGATTTCACCTTTCCAAAGACGTCTCAGAGTTAAGTCCAGTGTTCTTGCTCCTTCCCCAGCCTCTGTAATGGGAGTGTCAGACAGGCAAGAGATCTCTTTATCAGGTTGAAAATATAAGTAGATTTTATTTACTTATTTTTAAAGATTTTATTATTTATTCATGAGAGACACAGAAAGAGAGGCAGAGACACAGGCAGAGGGAGGAGAAGCAGGCTCCATGCAGGGAGCCTGATGTGGGACTCGATCCCAGGAATTCAGGATGAGGCCCTGAGCCAAAGGCAGATGCTCAATGGCTGAGCAACCCAGGCATCCCTATATAAGTATGGGTCGACTGGGTGACGGGTACTGAGGGGGGCACTTGACGAGATGAGCACTGGGTGTTATGCTATATGTTGGCAAATTGAACTCCAATAAAACATATACAAAAAAAAGGATTTTAGAAGCACTAAATATGGAAAGCAAGTGTCTCTAGAAGGAGGCTGGGAGGTGGGGAGGGGTGCATGGGTAGCTCAGTGGCTTAAGCAGCTGTCTTTGGCTCAGATTGTGATCCCAGGGTCCCTAGGATGGAGCCCTGAGTCAGCTCTCTGCTTGGCAGGAAGCCTGCTTCTCCCTCTCCCTCTGCCCGCCATTCTACCTGCGTGTGTTCATTCTCCAAATAAATAAATAAATTTTCAAAAAAAAAAAAAAAAAAGGAAGAGGCTGGGGGTGTTTGGGGAGAGCTCCAGGATTTGAGGGCGATAAAGAGCGTAATTCTCACTTGCCCAAATTCCTCCAGGGGGCCCAGTCTAGAAGGCCAATCGGTAAGTATTTCTGACAAGTGTGTTTATGATGCTCCTTTTAGAATTAGAACTATTGCGGCTGTTGGGAGGAGAGTAGGATGAAGAAGGTTGGTTGGAGTTAGTTTGCAAAGCCCCAAATACGGAAAAGGGGAGTCCCAAGTGGTGACTCACATCCCGGGTTTGCAAACTCAGGGCTGCCCTCCCTGGCGCTCAGGCTCCGAAGGTAAAGTTATGGCGCCACCTGCTGGAGAAACAGAGGCTGGTTCCCTGCCCGCGCCGGTCCTGTTGGTCCCTAACAGCCCTAAAGCTCAAGGCTCCAGAGACCCAGCACCTGCCGAGAGGCCCCCCCCCCACCCGTCCCAGCCAGATGGGAAGTCACTATCCTGCTTATCAATATGCCTTCAGCTTTCCAAAGCCAGTGCTTTTGTGTCGGAGAACAGGAATGTGCTAAACCTAGCAGGCTTTCTCCAAAGCCGACTGGGATAGGATGAACGTGCTCCAGAACTAGGGCCAGAGGAGAGATGAGGTCCCCTGAGATTGCCCGCCTGCAAACCAGCAGCCCTCCCTGCCAGCCCACCATGGTGAGGGGCCTCTTATCAGAGCTTTCTGGAAGGGCCCTGCTCTGGGTCTGAGGGAGGAGGCACGAGCAGGTAGGAGATGGCATAACTTTCTGGCACACGAGTGAACCCACAGAGATCCAAAGCCCATCCCAACACTCCTGAATTTTCCAGGGCCCCATTCTGTGTGGACTGGCTCTAAAAGGCTCTGTAATAACCCAATAATGGCCAGCGGATGCCTTAAAAGTGGCTCCCTCCTTTAGGGATCATTAGAAAGCTATTAAGGTGTCTAGTTATTTCCTAGTGCTAATAAGGGTGCTAATAAGCCAGGCAAGTTTTCTCACTTTTATGGAGATAATTAGAAGGCAATTATTTTTTATGTACATAAAGGAGTGAGACCCTAGCTGCAATAGCGCTACAGCTGGGTTTTGTTCTGCACTTGTCACGGAAGCCGCTCTGCAGCACTTCATTATGCATTAACAAGAATCTTGGGTTTTTAAACTCCATAGCACCAGTCCACCTCAATAAAGGGCTAGTCTGAAAGAAGCAGAGGCAGAGGATAGAGGCAATCTCTCCTTCTCTAGGACTTTGGGGTAAGGGACCATCTTGGCTGTGCATTCTGCTTCAGAAGTTGGGTCTCATGTAGCTCTCAGACAGTGGTTCTCAGACTGGAGCACCTATCCGAACCATCTGGAAGCTTGCTCGAACACCGATTGCTGGGCCCCACCCTGGAGCTTCTGACCCACCAAATCTGGGGAAGGGGGTGAAAATTTATGTTTCTGGTGAAAACACTGCTCTGGAACACACATTTCTAACTTGGAGTCCATAGATACCCTCTCTGACTCCCTCCCTGCCAAGAGGTTAATAGGTAGGATTCAAAGCATTACTTGGCTTTGGGAGGGAAAAATGATGTCTCTATTTTCACTAACTTCTGTCTGAAACTTAGCTTTTTCTTAAATGGTGAACGGAGGCAACCAACCACAATCATATTCGCGGTGATAACAGATAGGCTCCAATCCTACTACCGCCTTAGCGGGTATCTGCAAATACCATCTGTGTGCATCACTGCTTCAAAACGCCAATGGTTATCCATCCAGTAGATTTTATTATGTAATTATTGGAGAAGCACATATATTACTATATCACTACTTTAAAAAATATTTTGATAACTGTATTTCAAAATGATTGGTTTCCTTTGTGGTCCTCTGTACTTCCCTTTTATGCATCTGAAAATGTTCCTCAGGCTGCCCAGGGAGGAGCAGGAAGGGAGGCGGGGCCTATAGCACAAAGAGTAAAAGTCTTGTTCTTACGGTGTGAAATTAGTCCTCAAGGAGAATTCAAAGCTTGAGCTTCCTTCAAGGAATAAGTTTGAAAGAAGTGATGTTGGTGTTTGTATGGGCAAGGAGGTGGGTGGTCAGGGAGGTGGCCTACAGGCGACGGCATGGATAAGACGGCAGGTTGTTAGCTGGAAAGGCGAACTTCATGTAGTAAATCTTCCCTAAAATTCAAATTTTTCCAATATGTTTCATAGCCAGAAGTTTGTCTAGAGTGTGCTTTGATTTTTTTTCTTCCCCTGTCGTGTGTTCAGACAAATTTCCCGAACCTGTGGCTTTGAGTACAGCCCCCATACGTCTGCATCATCCCCCTTCTCAAGCCACCCACTCTTTCTGGCTCCAGAGAAACACACTGAAGCTTTGTCTAAGAACTGGGAGGAACTGGTGTCATTAATATCTCAAGGCCCTGCATTCAGACACTTTAATCCTTTTATTTGCTCTGTGTCCTTAGGGAAGTCGCTTATCCTTTCTGGGCCTGGGAGCAACATATCTGGTAGTCAGGAGAGACAGCTGCTCCATTTTCCCAAGTGTTCTAGGAGGGGAGGATGAGGGATTCTTTTAAAGTTTGAGAGCAGGATGGCTGTTGCTACACCCAAGATTCACAGAGCTCTTCCACAGCCTCTTTCCCATCCATCCATTCAGCCTTGATGCCTACCTTAAAAAGAAACAGAGGGCAGCCCGGGTGGCTCAGCAGTTTGGCGCCTGCCTTCAGCCCAGGGCGTGATCCTGGAGACCCAGGATCAAGTCCCACATCGGGCTCCATGTATGGAGCCTGCTTCTCCCTCTGTCTGTGTCTCTGCCTCTCTCTCTGTCTCTCATGAATAAATAAATAAGATCTTAAAAAAAAGAAAGAAAGAAAGAAAGAAAGAAAGAAAGAAAGAAAGAAAGAAAGAAAAACAGAGAACATGACCCCTAGGCCTTCAGTATGGGAGAAACAGACTTACACACAAAAATGACAGCACGCTGGGGTTAGTGCTGTCCAGGACGTCTGTAAAAACACCCCAGGTGTGGATGAGCAAGTGACCAATTCTTCCTGGAATGGGAATGGGAATGGGGGTGGGAATGGGAATGGGTCGCACCCTGGCTGCACGTGGTGGGCTGAATGAAAGGAAGATGGGGGGGTGTGACATATTGGTGGATGACGTTCCACTCACCAAACTGGGGCGTTTAGGAAAAGAAGGTTTGCAACAAAGGATGAGAGGGAAAATGACGTAAAATAAAAATAAACAAAAATGCACTTGCATTTAGGCATGCCGGGTATTGGAAATCAGAAACCAAAGCTCAAAAGCCACAGCCCACAGGGCCTGCCAAGCCCTCCTGACGGAAAAATGTCCTGGAGGATGAGAGACAAGACAGCAATCATGAGTGTTATTTGTTGAGCGCCTACTGAGTGCTAAGAGCTTGCTCAGTGTTTTGCTCTTTATTTAGCCTTCATCACAAACCCACAAGGTGGGTATCATTGCTCTCCTTTTACAGAGAGGAAACTGAAGCCCCAGGAAACACCGAGCCTCTGATCACCTCCACCACATGCCCAAGCCCTTCTGTGGTGTCTGGTGAGAACCTGTGGGACCCCCCTAGAAGATTCTTTTAACTCCAGCTACTGGCCACAGGGCCAGCAACCACCTGGGCTGAATGGCCCCTTTGCTGTCCCCTCCCAAACTGGCTTTGAGCTCTAGTGGCTCCATCAATGAGAAAAAGACCATCCAGTAAGAAAGAGTCAAAAGCAGCTATAAGAGAGTCTCAGCCTGGGAACCAAGGCGGACAGCCCGGCAGGCGGCCCCAGGCTCCAGGCCCACACCCACCTCAGCTGCCCAGGCTGAGGGGAGCTGCCGACAAGCAGGGCAGGAAGGAAGGGAGGCAGCCAGAGAGACCTGGAGGAGGTCTCCAGCCCCTGGAGCCTTCCTGGCAACTCAGACCTCAACTCAGCTCAACTCAGACCCTCTTCTTACCCAGCTGGGGAATTACATGTCCTTGCTGGGATGGGATTCATCAGTGATGGGGCTGGGAAGGAGGTGGAGGGAGGGGAGCGGGGAGAAGTCTCAACATCCCCTTTTTCTGCCTTTCTCCAACTGACTTGGAGGTTGGGTAGCCAAGCCGAAGACAGAACATCCACCCACCTCCAGGCAGGACCCCTTCAGTGGGTGTGCAAAACTCACCTCTCACTTTGTCTGAGCTCCCCTGGCCCCACACCAGGTCACAGAGACAAGCCCCAGACATGCCCAAGAATGGAGCTGAATGACAGGAATCAACGGGGCAGCTGGCTCAGGGTCCTGGGGGGACCCCAAGGGCCTGGGAGGTGGGCTAGGCCAGGGCTGAGGGCTGCTGACCCGCACACCAGCCACGGCCCCCACGGCCAGCAGCTTCTCTCTGAAGCGCTGCAACTCCTCCTCCCGCACCCCGGCTCAGAAAGCCCTTGGGCAACTCTGAGAGCCTGGGACCACCTTCTGTCTCCTCCTTGCCCCCCACCGCCCGGGGTTTGGGGGGGAATCAAGGAACTGCTGCTGCTCTTATTACCACCGCTATTCAAGAAGTGAGATTGCAGCAGTTCTTGCTCATTCCAGACTTCCGTCAGGAGTTCTAACCCCTTAACTTCTCCCAGCCTCAGTTTCCCCATCTGTCAAGTGGGACTAAGGTCAAACCCAGTTAATACCCTTCATACCAGTAAAGAGCCCCGCATAGACAGAGCCTGGCTCAGCCGTAGGTGGCGCTCAGGGGCCGCCTCACAACAGCCGCCCCCAGCACTGCACTTGCCCCAGCAAACTGCTGCTGGGCTGGGGGGCGATGGTCAGGTCTGGGTACAGAGACTTCTAGACAAAGAGTTTCAAAAGCCAGGATGTTCACGCTCAGGGTGACTGGATACTGGCCTCCAATATTTAAACAGAGTTGCCTCGTCCTTAGGAGCCCCAAGAGGTAGCTAGTGGACCCCTTAGAGGGTACGATCTGGAGAAGCAGTTGACTTGGTTGGCTTCCATGGTGGTGTGTTCTCAGTCCACCAGGTGTTCACACAGAGGCTGGTGAGGTCAGGAGGGTTTGGGGGTGGAAGAGGGAATGGAATAAATGACCTTATACTTCCCCTAATCTGGAGTTTCTTTTTTTTTCTTTTTTTTTTTTTTAAGATTTTATTTACTCATGAGAGACACACAGAGAGAGGCAGAGACATAGGCAGGGGGAGAAGCAGGCTCCCTGCAGGGAGCCCGATGCGGGACTCAATCCCAGGACCCCAGGATCACAACTTGAGTCAAAGGCAGAGACACTCCACCACTGAGCCACCCGAATGCCCCTAATCTGGAGTTTCTGAGTCTGTTCAAAGAGGTGACTGCTAAGGGGCATGATACAAGAGGAACTTTTCACCCCAAATCTCTCTGCATCTCTCTCACCCCAAATCGCTGATGCCTGCAATTCCTGCACTGCAGATTCATCACTTAGAGCTAAGGCACTGTCCCTTACAAAATGCCAAACTCCCTAGTTGGTGTCACAGTGATTCATCAGGGCCCTGGTGAAGGTTCTGATCGTGGAGGTAGGAAGGTGAGGATGGGGCACATTTGTCCTATGTCGACCCTTTTTAAGGAGTAAAAAAACCCTCCTGTGTTTTTAAAGAATGTCAAGCATAAGCCCAGTGTGGGAGTGGATATGCACATCACACGTTTTCTTTCCCATTTTAATCAATTGTATTGATTCATGCTTTCAGTTCTTACTCAATTAAAAACAAGGCACATTGGGGACCCCAGGATGGCTCAGCTGTTGAGCGTCTGCCTTCGGCCCAGGGCGTGGTCCCCAGGTCCTGGGATCGAGTCCTGCATCAGGCTCCCCGCAGGGAGTCTGTTTCTCCCTCTGTCTATGTCTCTGCCTCTCTCATGAATAAATAAATAAAATATTTTTTTAAAAAAACAACAAGGCACATCAAATATATCTTCTTATTGCTCTATAAATGTAATGAGGAATGGCAATAAAACACCAAGGCAGTTACAACAATGACAGCCCAGCCTCAAACACAGTGTTTAACAATCTAATCTAGAACAATAACCCAAAACAATACTTGAAAGTGCTTTGTATGAAAACATACGATGTGCATATCCAGTCCCGCACTGGGCTTATACTTGATATTCTCTAAAAACACAATATGGTGTTTTAACTCCCTAGAAAGGGTTGACATAATAAACAACAGTACAAGTTATTGTATCATTGGAGACCCAGGTTCTCACCCTGCCCTGGGGCAATTCTCCATTTGACAGGAGCACAGTGTGTGTTATGGGGTCGGAGGGAGAAGCTCTTGGGGCAACATGTAAATACACACTCTGGACTTGAACAGATACTGAATACGCCTGCTCATAGCAGCATTGTCCACAAGAGCCAAAAGGTGGAAATGACCCAAGTGTTCATCGATGAATGAGTGGATAAACAAAATGTGGTATATGCATATAATGGAATATAATTCAGCCTTAAAAAGGAATGAAATTCTGATACATGTTACAACATGAACACATTATGTTCAGTGAAATAAGACAGACTCAAAAGAACAAATACGGTGTGATTCCACGTACATGAGATACCTACAGTCCTCAAACTCGCAGAGCCACAGAGTAGGATGGTGGTTGCCAGGGGATTGAGGGAGGGAGGAATGGGGAGTTATTGTTGATTGGATTCACAGAGATTCACTTGGGGGGCATGAGGAAGTTCTGGAGATGGATGGTGGTGATGGTTGCACAACACTGCAAATGTACTTAATGTTACTGAACTGTACTCCTAAAAATGATTAAAGTGACAGGGGGCAGGGGGCACCTGGTGGCTTGGTCAGTTAAGCAGCAGACCCTTGATTTCAGCTCAGATCATGATCCCAGGGTCCTGAGATCGAACCCCAACATGGGGCTTTGCAGGGAGTCTGCTTGAGGATTCTCTTTCCCTCTCCCTCTCCCTCTGCCCTTCCCCCTGCTTGCTCTCTCTCTCTCTCTCTCTCTCTCTCTCTCAAATAAATAAATACATCTTTAAAAAATGATCAAGGGATCCCTGGGTGGCGCATGGGATCTCTGGGTGGCGCAGCGGTTTGGCGCCTGCCTTTGGCCCAGGGCACGATCCTGGAGACCTGGGATCGAATCCCACGTCGGGTTCCCGGTGCGTGGAGCCTGCTTCTCCCTCTGCCTGTGTCTCTGCCTCTCTCTCTCTCTCTCTCTCTCTCTCTCTCTCTGTGTGTGTGTGTGTGTGTGTGTGTGTGTGACTATCATAAATTAAAAAAAAAAACCCTGGAAAGGTGGTTTTTTTTTTTTTTAAATGATCAAAATGGTAAATCTTATGTATATTTTACAGCAATATTAAACACACACCCGCACTGGGAGGTTAGGGTTCAGAAAGGCTTAGTGAATGGGCTGTGCATTCTGTTTCCAAAGACACAGCCTACTAACCCTTTGCCATGGACACCTGTCTGTCCATCACACCCCAGTGGCTAGCATGGTGGCCGGGATCCAGGCCTTGTGCTGATGGGAAAAGAGATACTAGCAGGGCTTAGGGGAACCCAGCAAGGGTTTCAGGAAAAGCACTTGGTGTGCCAGGGGCTGTGAGGAAATAGCCAGCAGCCCCACTCAGTACTGTGCCCTAGGGACCTGGGCCAATATCAACCTGGCTGCAGTGATCGCTCCTGGAACATGTTGTTGACAGGTGCCTGAGGGGCAGTGGAGGCAAGCTGCAGAAGGGACACCAACCCCAAAGTACCCTCCCATTAGGAAAAAGTCTCCAGTGTCCAAAGACATATCTTGTGGACTGGGGGAGGTGCAGATTTCCTATGAAGGTGGGGCTTCCGGTTCCTCAGTAGTAGGAGCAGCAGGCTTTGCAACATGACCCAGGGAAGAGCAGGGAGGCTCTTCTTTTTATTTATCTATTTATTTAGAGAGAGAAAAACAGAAATAGAGACAGAGAAAGTGCAAGTGAGTGGAGGGGCAGAAGGAGAGGCAGAGAATCTCAAGCAGACTCCTCACCAAGCACAGAGCCCCATATGAGGCTCGATCTCACAACCCCCAGATCATGACCTGCACAGAAACCTAGAGTTGGTTGCATAACCGACTAAGCCACCCTGAGCCACCCAGGTGCCCCACAGGGAGGCTCTTCTGAATCAGTACAAGGAAGAAGTATCTAGAACCATGAGAGGTGGTGAGTTCCCCATCATCAGGGGTGTTCCAAGATAAGCTGTCCTCTGCAGAGTCGTAGCCCTCCGTATAGTGACCTTCATGGTGAAGAAAGGAGGCAGGTGATTCCCAGAAAAGGAGGTTTTGTCTGAAGGAGTGTCTGCGGCTTTGTCCCAGGAAGCCACTAATCCTCGAGGGGAGCCTATCTGGCCCAGGGCACTAGATAATCCCAAACTGCCATTCTGGGGTTTACTTTCATCCTGGTGCCTGGCGCGAGGGGCAGGGCAGCAGGGCCGTTTCAACACTTCCTGGCAACAGTGTGGGCCAGGGGCAGACAGTCTGGCTCCCTGTGCCTTTGGCCTTAATTCCGGAGTGGGGAGGGGAGACGGCAGGAGGATGGCACAGAGGAGGAGGAAATGTCACCCTCGCTCTCTTAAGGCCTGCTTCAGAGCTGCGGGTGGAAGGAGAGGACACGGATCCCCGGATACAGCAGGTACAGGGGCGCAGCCCGTGACACAGATGGACGGTCCTGGGCTGCAGGAGACGACAATGGTGGCTCTCGGCAGCCTCCAACCTTTGGAAAGAGAGATGAACACTCTTAAGATTTTATATTTTTAAAGATTTTATTTATTTATTCATGAAAGACACACAGAGAGAGAGAGAGGCAGAGACACAGGCAGAGGGAGAAGCAGGGTCCCTGCAGGGAGCCCTACGTGGGACTCGATCCCAGGTCTCCAGGGTCATGCCCTAGGCCGAAGGCAGGGGCTAAGCCGCTGAGCCACCCGGGGATCCCCGAGATGAACACTCTTGAGTGCCACATTTTTAGGAATTTTCTGAGAGGACGATGCGTAGCCAAAGACTTGGATGATGCTCCACAGTGAGGTCTGAGGCGGGATTGGCAAGGGAGGCTTTCTGGGCACAGGGCCCTCCTGGCGCTCTTCTCCACCAGCCCTCCGCTGCCCTCCTGGGGCCATCTGGCCAGCAGACCAAGCACCAGTCAGCAGTCGTGGGCAGGAAGGTGTGTGTACACCTGAGGGTCCCAAAGGAAACCACACCTCAGAATCGCCTCCAAGGCATGTCAGAAATACTGCCGCCTACCTGCCAAGATGCCTCTGAGGATTGTCTCTGGTAAAAACACAGGGCTCCGAAGCAAACGGGTGACCTCAGGGAGGAGAGGCGAAGGCAAATCGCTGCCCCTGCTGGGCTCCTGCGCTACCAGGTGGAGAATGGCTGAGGGGGCGGGGGGCAGGGGGTAGTGAGAGGCTTCCCAGGCCAGGTTCATGGGCCTCCCACCCAGCCGGGGAGGTGGGGACCGGACAGGCCGCAGCTTCATGGAACAGTCAGCAAACTGAGGATGTATCCAATTATCTGGGTCCCTGAAGTGGCCCCGGGAGCCCTGACCCCCGAGCCCAGCGTGCAACCACCCAGCAGCCCAGCTCCCGGGAGGGCCTCCGTGGGGAGTCAGTGAGTCTGCAGCGACCCTCTCCATCTGCCCCCCACTCCCGAAACTTAGCCCTGAATTCCTTCTCTGGCCCCTCCATGTCCACACTGGGCTGCCCGTCCCGTCTGTGGCTGAGTCACTGCCCCAGCTGATGAGTGTTTAGAGAAGCCAGCAGGGGCTGTGTCCTCCCAGGAACAGGCCACCAGGAGCAGGCAGCTTGCGAGATGTCACATCCGAGGATGCGCAGGTCTGTCTTGTTCGCATCTCTGTGGCGGACTTGCCAGGGCACCCGATCCCCAGGTCAGAGATGAAGCTCAAAAGGAGTCCAAAGAGTCATTTTGTGGGACGCCTGGGTGACTCAGTGGTTTAGCACCTGCCTTAGCCCCGGGGTGTAATCCTGGAGCCCCAGGATCGAGTCCCTCATGGGGCTCCCTGCATGGAGCCTGCTTCTCCCTCTGCCTGTGTCTCTGCCTCTCTCTCTCTCTCTCTCATGAATAAATAAATAAAACCTTTTTTAAAAGCCCACGCATGAGCAGGATTGTGTCCTCTTCCCCACGGTGGGGAGCAGCAGGGGGCTGGAGCTGATGAAAGGGACTCGTCCCTAAACCTGGGGCCCTTTGCTCAGAATTGCCTTGACCTGGCGGGGGTTTATCAAGGATTCCTCGCCATCAGAGTCTCATGGACTGTAGGTTCTTCTCAACGATGATCCGATTAACCAAGGGCTCGTTTCTCTAGCTGGCCTTCCACCGTCCTCCTAATCGTCAGTGCTCACCAACTACTGCTCATACAGTAATCAGTCATCTATCATTTGCTGAGTTCTTACCATGTGCCAACCTCTGCGGAAGCTGCACGCTGAATGTGTTACCTGACATTCACCCCGTCAGCCTCCTTCCTGGCTACGCTTCTTTGATTTCCAAGACAGCCCCCTGTTGGTTTTCTTCCTGTCTCCCTGTTCGCTCCTTCTTGGCCCCTTTGGCGGTTCTTCCTCTTCGCCCTGACCCGTAATAACTGGAGTGCTTAGGGCAGGGCTTCTTGTTCCTTTCCTTTTCTCCATCTACTCTCTCCCTTGGTGAGGTCATCATCCCACCCCATGGCCTTAAACATTTATGTAGAATATGTCAACAACTCCAACCCACCCAGACCAGTCCTGAATGCCTACTTGTATATCCTACTGCCCACTCAACCTCTTTACCTGGAGGGTTCATAAACACTCAGACTCAACACGTCTAAACTGAACTGCTGATCACCCCCATCCCTTCCCCAAACATGCCTCACCTTTGCCTTTAGCCTTCCCAGTTTCAGTGAATGGCACCTCCCACCTTCCATTTCTCAGAACCTTCCTAAGGATAAGCCCTCACGGACAAGCCAGTTCTCTACAACAGCTGTATAGGCCTGGCAGGACCAGTACCGCACCCAGCATCACTTCTGTGACCAACTCTCCAAATGCTCCCCACTCAAATCACACTGGCCTCCTTGCTGTCCCTCAGACACAGCAGACATGCCCCTGGGCCTCAATCTTAGCTCTTCTCTCTTCATGGAACACATTGCTTCCAGATACTTACTTGACTCACCTCCTATGAGTCAGCCCACATCTCACTCTCTCTCTCTCTCTCTCTCAAGACTAAGCTGACAACCCTACTTTTTGCCATGTCTTTGCCCCTACCACATTCTTCCTGGTTCTCTTCCCTTGTTCTACCTTTTATTGTTCCTATAGCCCTGGTACCTTCAAACACACTATATGTTTATTAATTAATATATTTATTTTAGGGGGTCATCTCTCTTCACATGAGGACACCAATCCTGGACTGATACAGCCCAAGTTCCCAGAACAGTGCCTGCTGCATAGTAGATGCTCAATAAACACTGTAGATTAATTGACATAAACTGAATCTCCTCCAGGCTGATTTGAAGCTGCATAGCAAACATAATGGTAATGCACCCATATTGTTACCAGTCTCACATCATCTCCTGCTTAAAAATATTTTGTCTATATATTTTTGTTAGAAATGTTTATACATTGTTAAGAATGTTTATACATTTCATTTATGATTAGTTTGGATGTCTCCATCGCTGGGCATACTTGGAAAACCTTGGGAAGTGTGAGATTCCAGTTTAAAGTTCAGTCTCAAATCTTTTATGAATGTTAATGGACTTTGGGGATCGTAATAAAATATGAATTTGTTGTGATTTTGCAGTCTTCCTTTCACATTTTGGAGCCAGGGTGTATTTCTGAGATCTGAAATACTGTCACAAGTCCTAGGCCACGTGACACTGTACCTGCAGAACAGACAGCCTGATGATGTTAGTAATAGAACTGAAGAGTGGGCCAGTCCTACCTGCTAAAGGATGGCCATGTGTCCTTGATTCTCCAGATGCCTTCAATCCTGAGCAACCTTCTGATATCTGAAGAGCTCACTCTTCAGTGTCTGTGAGGCTCTCCAGGCAGCTCTCCTCGGGTTCCCAGAGGCCCAGACTCACAGTCAAGACCCTTTTCAGGGACGCCTGGGTGGCTCAGCAGTTGAGTGTCTGCCTTTGGCTCAGGTCATGATCCTGGGATCCAGGATCTAGTCCCTCAACGGGCTCCCTGCAGAGACCCTGCTTCTCCCTCAGCCTATGTCTCTGCCTCTCTCTTTGTGTCTCTCATGAATAAATAAATAAAATCTTTATAAAAAAAAAAGACCCTTAAGTTCATTTCCACATGCATCTGCACTGGGAGTACTGGTTTCTGGTGAGAGCACATGACTCTCTACTCTGAGTCAAAAGAACCTGCCAACCCTGTCTCCAAACTCCTGTTTTCACTTTCTCTGTCCTTTCTGCAGATTGGGTTGCTGGAGGGACCCTGGTATCCCTCATTACCTTCTGACCTGGGATCCCTTCAGGTGCGGGATATGCACACAATGGACACAACATGCAAAATGTGCTCTGTGCAGAGCCTGTGCCAGCACAAGGCTCTGCACAGTCACAGTTTAAAGAATCTTTGTGTGGAGGGCACCTGACTGGCTCAGTCAGTAGAACATGTAACTCTTGATCTCGGGGGTGTGAGTTCAAGCCCCATGTTACTTGTAAAGATTACTTTAAAAAAAA
Source organism: Nyctereutes procyonoides (assembly GCF_905146905.1). Lineage (NCBI taxonomy): Eukaryota > Metazoa > Chordata > Mammalia > Carnivora > Canidae > Nyctereutes > Nyctereutes procyonoides. Next base: position 48,290,367 of record NW_026575049.1, on the reverse strand, counting down.
TAAAATCTTTATTAAAAAAAAAAAAAAAAGAACCTTCGTGTTTGTTCACTCTCCCGATTCTAAAGAGCTTGGCATCCTAACAGCATTAGCCTGTCTCATGAAGTGAGGAAGTTGCTTCCTGCAACCCTTACCGTGTGTTCTCATCCCGTCAGTGCTGCCCACACAGACTCAGGCTGAGCCCCAGGCATGCTGGCAGCCCACCAGTCACCCATCTGGGTTCTCTGCGATGGTCTTTTTGTTTGGCCTCTGAGATTGCAGCTCTAATTTCTGGCTAACCTGTACTCACTCTGCAGCTGTCCTCACCTTCTTTGGAATCCTCCTGGTTTCTTCCCATTTCTTCTGCAATTCCAGGTTCACAGGGTTGTCGACCAGCCACATCTCAGTAACGTTGCAGGCGCAATTTTCCTTCACCGTGATGCTCCCTTCCTTCTGGCTTCCAGGAAGCCCCGTCCTGCATTCTATCTTCTCTATCCCTAGCTTTTGACATTGAAGCTACATGCAACATGTGCTATAAAAGGAACATGAGCTTTGGAAGCATACAAATCCAGGTTCCGATTTTGAATGTGGCTCTTACAATCTCAGGGACCTTGCATGTGTCATCTGGTATGTCATTTAGCCTCTCTAACCTTCATTTTTTTTTTCATTAGTTGGATAAGTTTAATAATATTTATCTTAGGGATGCCTGGGTGGCTCAGTTGGTCAAGGGTCTGCCTTCACCTCAAGTCATGGTCCTAGGGTTCTGGGATCAAGGCCCACACTGGGTTCCGTGCTCAGCGGAGAACCTACTTCTCCCTCTCCTCCCTGCTCAGGCTCACTCTTGCTATCTCTGTCTCTGTCTCTCTCTATATATCAAATAAATAAATAAATAAAATCTTTTTAAAATATATTTATCTCAGAGTCTTGGTAAGAAATCATTGATAAAAAGTGCCTTGGACAGTGCCCAGTGCAAAGTAAGTGCTCACTCAAGAGGGGTCTTCCCCTGGCCTTGCCTTTCTGCCCTCTGCCTAATATCTGCAAGTGCTTTTTTTAAAGGATGTGGTTTTCGCTTTAGTCTTGAGTCTCAGGCTCACATTGTCATCCACAGCCAGTCCACTAATTCCTTCTGTCTTCTGTCTTTCATCAGTCCTTCGAGTCTTGCCTAGATCCTCAGTAGGACCATGCATATGAGGATGCTGGAGTGGACCCCTCTGGGACCAAGGTTCACTATGACTCAGCTTGCTTCACAAACCTTCAAAAATGCCCTCTTGGGATCCCTGGGTGGCGCAGCGGTTTGGCGCCTGCCTTTGGCCCAGGGCGCGATCCTGGAGACCCGGGATCGAATCCCACGTCGGGCTCCCGGTGCATGGAGCCTGCTTCTCCCTCTGCCTGTGTCTCTGCCTCTCTCTCTCTCATTCTACGTGACTGTCATAAATAAATAAAAATTAAAAAAAAAATGCCCTCTTTGGGGATGCCTGGGTGGCTCCATGGTTAAGCATCTGCCTTCAGCTCAGGGTGTGATCCTGGAGTCCCGGGATCGAGTCCCACATTGGGCTCCCTGCATGAGGCCTGTTTCTCCTTCTGCCTGTGTCCCTGCCTCTGTGTGTGTGTGTGTGTGTGTCATGAATAAATAAAGTCTTTTTTAAAATTCCCTCTTTAAAAAATAAATAAATAAAAATAAAAATTCCCTCTTTTCTCTCCTCCATACTAGCCCCATCTTCTATGGTCAAGGGAGGGAGAGGTAAGAGGCTGTGTCTTTCCCACTTTTGACATTAATTCTGAGTCTTACAGATAGTGAAGTTAAAAATCACTCTTCTTCGATAGAAGTAAATGCATTACATCTTTCTATTTACAAATAGGGCCCAGTTTTTTTTTTAAGATTTTATTTATTTATTCATGACAGATTCACAGAGAGAGTGAGGCAGAGACCCAGGCAGAGGGAGAAGCAGGCTCCATGCAGGGAGCCCGATGTGGGACTCGATCCCAAGTCTCCAGGATCACAACACCCTGGGCTGAAGGTGGCGTTAAACCACTGGGCCACCGGGGCTGCCCAGGGCCCAGTTTTTATATCACTTGGGCAGCCTCCAAGATGCCTGCAGGGCCAGGCACTCTACTCTGCTGTCTCCCTCAAGGCCTCACACAGGCACAAATACCTGCAAAAAACTTTCTTCTCCAAGAGTGTCAGCAATGGCCTTGGCCTGTGATTCATTGGCTATCAGATTGCTGGGATGACTTTGTGATGCCATTTAGCACTTGGATATTTGGCTCAGATTAGATACTTTCCCTCCACTGATGGCCCTGGCTGACAGCATGAAGAAGATCTGAAGTTATTCTTTGGTAGGTGCCCTGAGGTTGGAGACCAGCTCACAGTACCCTCCTCAACAGAGTGAGTCCTGGGGGTGTGGGGTCCTATTCTCACTCCATGCTCTTCCTAACCCCAACCCTTGTTCTCTGTAGACAAATCAAATTAAACAGAACAGTCTCAAATGAAGTTGCAAAAACACAGTGTGAGGGGAAATGGGAGGAAGTAGACTCTCATCTACTTGGGGCTGGGGACGAAAAGGTCAAAGGTTCCATACTTCCTGAATCCTGTCTATCTCAGACCTCTTGGGGCCCAGCTGGTTGAGATTCCCCACGGGCTCTCATGGGAGCCACTAAAACTGAGACGACTGGTCTCAAGGCCCATGACAACCATTTCTGCTTTCCACACCCTACTAACTTATCAGATCCTTTGGGAATCCTTTAGTATTTGATAAAACACTAATAGTTCTCAAGGTTTTCCCCTGCCAAGAAATTCTGTTTTATTCCAGGGGCAGTGGGAGCACAATAAAAGTATTTATGCAGCAGTTATACACCTGCTGTGGTCTGTGCATTCCCTTTCGTGTCTAACCACCACCCTGAGTCTTGCTGCAGGAGGGACAGTGCAGGTACAGAGCCACATCAGTGCAGGGGATGGAGATGATGTCCTCTGACACCAGAAGAGACAGCTTACATTTGACCTTGCTTTGCTCTGTCCATCAATGGGCAAAGCACATTTTAACAAGACGGGTATCCCTCTTGGATCCTTTGAAGTGACACCACCCCTGCTCTACCAAGGATCCCAACACTTAGTCAATACCAAGCTCCTTAGATTTTGCCCACGAGGTATGAATATTGGGGACCGAATAACAAAAGCGGTAAAAGTGAAACTGAGGCAGGGGCAGAGGCCAGGCCAGTGAGTATCGCTGCTTCTGAGGCAGCTGGGGAGGAGGTATTCCATTTCCTGAGCTGTGCTTGTCCCATTTCAGTTTGAACAGATGGAAATATAGTTCAATGTTTCAACATCATTTGCCTCTCTCGTGCTAAAATATTGATAAGTGCTGCCCAGGCTGATGCCCCGCAGTCACGAGCAGTAACTGGAGCATGATGTGTACTGAAGTGAGACACGGCAAAGCCTTTAACGAGTGTTTAAAATTCCTGGAATAATGCTCAACGCTGGCTTAGCTCATTGGGCTCCTGTAAACCCCCCCCCCCCCCCCCCCCCGCCCCTCCAGACTCCTAAGCCACAGGAGGAGTGTGAGCCCGGCCCCCACCCCCTGCTGGTGGCACTTTAGTGTGGCAGCTGCTCTTCTTCAGGATGGGAAACAAAGCAGGAGGTGCCCGCAGATGCCACAGAGCCAAGAGGGGGGCAGACGCGCTGGGGAGGCAGACGGAACAGGGGGACCCAGGGTGCTGGCTCTCCGCCTGCAGGGGCCTGTCACCCGGAGCTCAGGCCCCAGGATGAGGGGCACTGGGCAGGTCTCTCAAGAAAGACAGGTGCAGGGGGACACCTGGATGGCTCAGTGGTTTACACGCCTGCCTTGGACTCAGGGATCCTGGGATTGAGTTCCTTATAGGGCTCCCCTCGGGGAGCCTGCTTCTCCCTCTTCCTATGTCTTTGCCTCTCTCTCTGGGTCTCTCACGAATAAATAAATAAAATCTTAAAAAAAAAAAAAAGGAAAGCAGGGTCTGACAACTATGCTCAACTTCTGCCTTCAATAAAATAAACCTCAATGACGTCCTGTAAATATGACGATCCTGTCTTTTGAGATTAAAAAAAAAATAACTGGAACATGTGACTTGACACACAGGGGGACATTTATGGGAACAAATCGGACGGATGATAAAACTGAAGGTGTGGGAAAGGAAAATGTAGGCCACACAGCTATCATGAATAGCCGGACTGGGGCCCACCAAGGGGCTCCAGAGACCCACCCCCACCCCCCGCAGTTCTATGGGACAAATCCTAGTAGAGGAGAAACTGTCTGGAGCCAAGAAATGCCGTGGGATCTGGGGTGATCTACAGCAGCCTCGTTCTCCTTCCAGAAGGCAGTCCCCCTGATGGGGGAACACCTCGGCTGGTGGCACAACACACACGTGGGCTCACCCCGCGATGCTTCAGTGGCTGGTCCGGTCCAGGCCTCCTGGAGCCCTAAGCACATCTGAAGTCCTGCCCCATTCGCAAACCAGCTTCCACGGGGGTGGTTTCTGGGGCTAGCCCCGTTGCTCTGGGCTTTGGCCTTGGCAGTGCGTCTGTCCCTCTGGGAACAGGGCTCTGTCTGTGATTGTTTTCCCCTCCTGCTGCGGTGTGCGTGTCCAGAAGGTGGTGGGAGCATCCAGTTTCCGTGGCGGCGGGGTGGGGGTGCGTGAGCGTGGCCCAGGTGACGACCCACATGATGCCGCCCACCTCCTCCCCTTAGCGCAGCGGGCCTGGGCACTGGGGCAGGGTGGGAGGCCAGCACCTGCCAGAGGGCTGACGGCATGGGGAGTCCTAGGGCGGCCAGAGTGAAAGGAGCAACAGGAGGGCTTGGGCCAGACAACAACTCTAAACCTTGAGGCGCTTCCAACTCAGCATCCTACAGGATCAGCACAACCTCTGGCAGATACTGTCACCACCCCTATACAGAGGAGGAAGGGAAGAGCTTATGGTGCAGACACATGACTAAGGTCACAAGGTCCTAATTTTCCACCTGCACAACGTCACCTCCTTGAGTAATTGCAAACCCAGGGATGCCTCCTTGGGTGGAAATCACCTGAGGGTCTCATTAAATCCGTGTTGGGTTTGAATCTAGGACCGCATTCCTCAGAAGTCCCCAGGTGACATCAGTGCTATGCAGACCACACACACACACACACACACACACACACACACACACACTGAGCGCCTAGGTCCTGGAGCTGGGTTTTCCCATCTTGCTTGTTTGTAAGAATCACCCGGAATGCCGGGAGATCCTGATGCAGTAAGGACTCAGATTTGTGACTGTTTGACAAGAGCCTCAGGTGCCCCTAATGGTCAGGACAGTTTGGGGAAGCTGCCCCAGAGGTGTGGGAAAGATGCAGCCACAGCTGGGAGGCTCTGGTACCAGAGGCAGGCCTTCTTCCCTGGGCTCCCATGTTTACCGGGTGCCCTTTCCTTAGCAGGAGAATGCCTGCCTTGACCTTGACCTTGACTTTGACCTTGACTTTGCCTTGGAGTTCAGGCTTAGGCAAGCTCCTTCCCATCTCTGCCTCTGCTTTATCATCTGTAATAGGAGAACACGTAGCCAGAGCCTGGGGCACGTGGCAGAAAAAATGGGGGGAGGCATCAGGGGAAGGGGTGCTGGAGAAGCAGCCAGGGACGAGGCTGTGTCCGTATTGTAAGGAGGAGAGAGATGGTTGGAGAGGAGAAACAGCAGAAAGGGAAAGGAGAGAAAACCATTGTTGTGCTGGGTATAGAAGAACACAGGTGGGCGGAGTACTTGGGTGCAAATCACCTCCAGACCACTCTCCTTCCCTGCTCCCCCTGCCGCAGTCTTGTTTCACTGCTTGTCCAGGGGTGCCCGCCTGGCTCTCTTGTCCTGGTCTGTCAGCACTTCCTCCTGGAAGCTGCCTGGTTGCGGGCCCCACAGAATCCTCCTATTGGTTCCAGGCTATCTTGCCTTGCCTGGGCAATCCTCACCCCCAGTCTTTTGGGGGCTATCTCCAGGTTCAGCATGGCCTACCTGGGACACCTATTGGCTTCTCTAGGCAAATTCTGTGGCCCACAGGTAATGCCTGGGTTCTCAGTCCATGACCCTGAGCTGGTGCTTATTACTCACTCACTCACTCACTCACTCACTCATCGGTTCAACAAATGCATGCCAGGCTTTGTGTTAGGTGCCATGGGTAATCCAAAGGGGCATTTGATACACCCCTGCCCCCAGTCTAATTAGGGAACTAAGCCACGTACCCAAATCCCTCTTAGGCCAGGGAGAATGTGACGGTGGCTCCTTGGTGGCCAAGGTAGCTCAGTGAGGACATTGTGTTTGTCTAGCACTTTCTGCACCAGGTGTAACTCCACAGACTGAGTGAGTACCCCCTGCTGCTATTTGAAAAACCACATCTCCCTTTGGGTCACCTGCTGAGTGCCTGTGACCTCTGCTTCTGGACCCACCAGGATGACGCAGGGCTCAGGTTACCACCCCGCCCTGGCTCTGAGCTGTTCACCTGTGACTCAGGCACCCAGATGTTCCAGGAAGGGCAGCTCCAGACTCTCATCACCCAAGTTTTAGTATTATATCTTAAGCAAACATCGCAAACAACCCAGCCCGAGTTCTCACGGAGTGCCAGGGCCGAGAGGCGAGTTCGGCCCCAGGCAGAGATGCTGAACACCTACAGGAGGAGATATGGGCTGTTAGAGAGGGAACAGCCTTACCTGGGGGACATGGGGATGTGTCATCATTCTATTTGTCTCTTTCCTGGGAAAGGAGCTCCACAGGATTATCCTTCAGCTAGGCCTTAAGGGAGCAACCCCTTTGCCCCTAGAACTCGGGGCCCCCCAGACACTTCCTCACCAGAGATGCCACCCTCACCACCACCATCAAGCTCTGAAGAAGGACAAGAGGGGTGTCTGTGATGGAACTCCTCACCCCCTACAAAGTGACTTCAGACAGTGGAGAAGACCAGCCAGTGCTCTACAAACAGTTCTCTCAGCCTCTCAACATCTTCAACTGTAAAATGCTGATGGCCAGGATGCTGGGACCCTTAAAAGAAATAAGACAGTGAAAGAACCCAGGACACAGCCTGCTGCCTCATAAACAGTCAACTCAGGTTCCTTTTCTTCCTCTCTTGGTGCTGTGTCTCACGTAAAGAGTTAAAGCTTGAGGCACGTACCTGTGGTTTTATGGTAGAAATGAACTGTGTCCCGGGACACCCAGGGATGAGACTGACCCAGGGGCTGGAGTCCAGTGTTTCCCTGGGTTTGGAGAAAGGGTGAAGGCTGGCACTAAGGGCAGAGTCCCACTCTGGGAGGGAATGGCAAGTAAAAATGAGAGCTGAGGGGATCCCTGGTTGGCTCAGCGGTTTAGCGCCTGCCTTTGGCCCAGGGCGCGATCCTGGAGTCCCGGGATCGAGTCCCGTGTTGGGCTCCCGGCATGGGGCCTGCTTCTCCCTCCTCCTGTGTCTCTGCCTCTCTCTCTATGTCTATCATGAATAAATAAATTAATTAATTTTTTTTAAAAAGTTTAAAAAATGAGAGCTGAAAGTCCTCATGGCAAGAAAAAACAATTTGTAACTAGGCATGGGGATGGATGTTCACTAGAGGTACTGTGATCATTTCGCAACATATATAAGTATTGAATCATTATGTTGTACACCTGAAACTAATATAATGTTGTCAGTTATACCTCAATAAAAAATAATGATGAGGGAAAAAATAAAATATAAAAATAATAATGAAGATGATGAGGGATGCCTGATGGTTCAGTCAGGTAAGCATCCAACTCTTGATTTTGGCTCAGGTCATGATCTGAGGGTTGTGGGACAGAGCCCCAGGTCAGGCTCCGTGCTCAGCAGGGAGTCTGCTTGTCCCACTCTCTCTGCCCCTCCCCCCTCAAATAAATAAATAAATCCTTAAAAAAAATAATGATGAGAGCTGGCCCCAGCCAAGGGGTCATGAGACACCACACTCAGTTTGTGATGGGCCAAACTTGCCCTGGGAGCCAGCCAGCCCAAACAACCATGACATGTCCAGTAGAAACCCACGCAGGGCTTGGATGTGCCATGGGAAAGGAGGGTGTTTGGAGACAGGGGCCTGGGCCCTGGCAGTCCTCCAGCTGGATGGCAGGAAGAGATTTTCCCAGATACCCCTGTGGCTCCTCTCACCCCTAATGCCATGAGCCAAGATTTATCTGCCTTCTCCAGCTCATGTAGAAATCAAGATCCCAGACCCTTGGAGCCATCCAGGATGTCACCAGCTCTGCTGCGCTGGCCCTGTGATTCTGGTCCGCAGCCTTCCAGTGGACTTGACCCTTTGTGGTTTATCCACCTCCATGATTCACATTCCAATTCTTCCAACTTCCTCTCCCACTATGAACTTATTTATCCTTAGAATATACACACTCAACCCCATGGACCCCATTCATTTTCCCAAAATGATGTGTTTGGGAATTCAGAATTCTGGAGGTCTCAGGAAGGCACATACAATGGTACCTACTGTACATGTTATGCAACACCACCCTAGAGGGGACAGAGCAGTACCTGTAATCAAGCACATTAATATTTCCCCAGTGAAACATCTGATATCTGTGCCAAGTGGGATAAGTGACGGCTATAAATAGATTCACATCAGTTTAGCTCAGGTTTCACTGCCAAATAGTTTTGGCAGCAAATATAACAAACAAACAAGCTGAAACAAAGCTTTCAGAATTCTGGATTTGTAGAGAAGAGACTGGGGATCAGTATTTATGCTGCATAAGGGAGAATAAGGCAAACAAACTATCCTTAAGAGGATAAAAGGAGGGACGCCTGGGTGGCTCAGCAGTTAAGCGTCTGCCTTCAGCTCAGGGCATGATCCTGGAGTCCCGGAATCGAGTCCTGCACCGGGTTCCCTGCGTGGAGTCTGCTTCTCCCTCTGCCTGTGTCTCTGCCTCTCTCTCTCTCTCTCTCTCTCTCTCTCTGTCTCTCATGAATAAATAAATAAAATCTTTTAAAAAGAGAAAATAGGGGATCCCTGGGTGGCTCAGTGGTTTAGCAGCTGTCTTTGGCCCGGGGCATGGTCCTGGAGTCCCGGGGAATGAGTCCCACATCAGGCTCCCTGCATGGAACCTGCTTCTAACTCTACCTGTGTGTGTCTCTGTGTGTGTGTGTGTGTCCCCCATGAATAAATAAATAAAATATTTAAAAAATTAAAAAATAAATTAAAAATAAAGAGAGAAAATAAAAGGTAAAAGCTCCTCCTGCCCACTCCCTACCACCCGCCTTTCTGAGATCTCCTGGCATTGGAGCCCCCCACCTCCTTTAAGCAGTTTGGGACTCTGTAGAGTTAGGGCCACCTAGCTGGCTGTGTGCTTAAGGCCAGAAACTGGGCCATTCTCAGTCTTAGTTTCCTGATCTCTTTAAATGGGAAAGGAAATGATTCCAAAGGTTCCTTTAACATCTGACATTTTGCCATCCTACTCAATACATTAGCCCGAGCTGGCCAGACTGCTCAGAGAGAGGCAGTGCCTTCTCATCAGTTTAGCCCAGGTTTCGCTGAGCTGCCAACAGGAAGAGCCCAGGAAAGCGACTCAGCATCCAGTGCTCCCTCCTACCTGAGTAGAGGGGAGGAGAGGGTGCCAGGTGGGTATGGCTTCCCGCCAGAGAGACAACCGCATTGGAAGCAGAGCCCCACATTTCCCCTGTAAGAGACCCAGAAGCATCTGAAAGAGAAAGCAAGCCTTACCAGGAGACACGGATGGCAAATCCAGGTGGACAGCTCCGGGATCAAATCGTTAAGAGAGAGATGGGAGCTAGACAGGTAAACCCAAACCCCACAGGTCAAGGGAGAGAGTCCTTCAGACGCAAGACGCAAACGTTTGGTCCATGGAAGACCCCTTTAAGTGTAGGAAGAGGCTACTCTGGGGTAAGAGGTGCTGGGGAGAACGAAGCGGGCGGGGAAAGGACCTCAGGGTGAGGCCCTCCCCCACCCACCGGCACATCCAGAGCCCGCGGCGCAGAGGACTGGGCCGCTGCGCGCCGCCGCCGCGAGGTGGCAGCAAAAACCCGCCAATGGCCCGGACCGGGTTTTCCTTTTTTTGCCCGGGCACGCACCTGGAGAGCCCAAGGGGTAACCCTTCAGACGCGGCGGGGGACTGGGCTCCCCGGCCGGGCTCTCCCGCAGGCGCAAGACGAACTTTCCTCCGGTGTCTTGCTCATAAAAGCCCCTAACCTGGTGTCTGGAAACTTCTCGAGGGAACTCTTGGAGGCTAGATTCCCTGACCCACTCCCCTCTTCCGCCTTCCCCCCACCCTACCACCCCCACCCCCACCCCCACCCCGGGGAGAGGGGAATGGATCCAATTCTCCCTCCTCCATCCCTGCTGGCTCTGCAGGCGGGGTCAAGTCCAGGAACAGAGGTTTCACGCTCACAGTTCAGGCGAGGACGTGAGAGTGAGTCTGGAAGCTGAGGCTTCCTGGTCTTGCCCCCCACACCTGTCACACCCAGCCACGCACCCTCATAGACACGTGTGGGCGCACACACTCCATCGCACAGACTCGCCCCAGTCACGAGGAACAGCCGTGAGAGGCTGCAAGGGGCAATGGGAGGCTCTCGAGCCTGGCGCGGAGACACTGGAGTTGGACTTCGTCTCACTCCGGCTCCTCCGGGTCTCTCCCCGAGCTCGCGTCCAATAACGAGAGGGCTAAGCTGCCTCGAGGCTCCGGAGCCGATGCCTCCTCTGCGCCCAAGCGCCGCTGCAGCCTGCAAAGCCTTCCTTCACGTCCCAAAGGCTCAAACGGAAGCGCCCGAGGAGGACGCGCCGAAGCAGTTTGCAGGAGGCTGCGTGCGTGGAAGTTGCGCAGAGCCTGTTGCGCTAAGACGCAGGCCCTCCAGGCGCGCAGAGAGGCGCGCGGGTCCTAGGTCCTCTGCTTCATCTCTGACCCTTGGGGACCCCTCGCCCGGGGTCACACTCCCATTCCCCTAGGGTGCTGGTCTCCTCTTGTCACTCCTCGAGGACCCTTCAGGCCTGGGACCTGAGACTCCAGCTTCCCCCTTCCTCCCTTCCTCTAGCGCCCACTTTGAAACGGTGTTATTGGGCAGCCAGCGAACTACAGCAGAAAGTGGTGCGTATGGGAGGAGACCTGTCCATCCCCAACTCCGTCCTGGGTAGGGGATGGGTTTCCCAACCAGGTGCACTAGTCTGATTGGCTCTTGGGATCCCCCCGACAGACCCCTCCAAGGAACACGGGTGAACTTTATGAGAGGCTGAAGGACATGATGCTTCTGGAGGGACTGTGGGTCAGAGGATGAGATCTGGGAGCAAAGCACAGATCCATGAAAAGGGGGCAAACACTGAAATCACATCATGAGGGGGCCCATAGGTCTCCAACTGGTCAGGTCCTTCCCCACTTCCTCCTTGGGAATGTCTCTAACTGGCTCTGCAGCCTTAGCTCAATCCTCCTTCACTTCTTGCCTGCTGCTTGGAAATAGCTTCCTTACCCACCTTCCTGTCTGCAGCCTTGCTCCCTCCAGCCAAAGTTTTTGAGCAGAGCTCTGGGTGTAACCACTTTAGCTCTCCATAAAGCCACATCTGGCTCCCCAGTGCCCAGGGGACCGAGGCCACACAACTTGCCTGACCTTGTAGCTGACCCCCACTCACCCATCTCTCAGACTGTTACCAGCCTACCTAGGCACCGGGCACCAGCCACACTGCTCTGTTCTGGAATCCAAACCTTCTCCATGCCTTTGCTCCCTCTGTTCCAGCCTGGAATCTCCTCCAAGCAATCCAATTCATCTTCCTGGTCAAAGTCACCTCTTCTGAGAGCCCTTCCTGTTCCAACTCCCAAAGCTGTAATTAGTCTTGAAGTTCCCACTCTCTGAGACACCTCTGTCTGCAACTACAGTGGGCTTGTTTGTTTTCCAGTGATGACTTTGACCATCCACTGGACTGTAAGTAACTTGAGGGCAAGGTGTAACTGTGCTTGTCCCTACCCCCTCGGTTCTTCTTTTTGGACAAGGTTGGATGTATTCATACCCACAAGCATACATGGAGTCTGGACACTGTCTCCTCCCCCCTCAGGCACATGTGCAAGTAGATGTGCCCCCAGGTCATGAAATCAATATTTCTGCTGCATCTCATGGCAATCGGTACAACAGTCTCCCTGCACACTCAACAAAGTTCACATAAACACACCATGGAGTCCCATGCACTGGGGAGAGTTGGGAGAGTTGGTGGCGCAAGTGGAGCTCAGTCCAATCTGGGAGAGGAGCCGGCTCAAATCTCTGCTCATCCTCTGAGCTTCAGAGGAATGCCAGCGTGTAGTGTGCCCCTCGCCCAGGGCGTCTCTCAGGTCCAGTTCCTGTAGGAGGTGAGTTCTGCCTGGGGCTACGTACCAGCAAAGCCCAAGCGGAGGAGCGAGCGCGAGTGTGCGCCCAGGCAGGCAGGGCCTAAGGCGGCCGCTCCCCACCCTTTCCCACTCCCTTCTCTCGAATTTGCCTCATCTTGCGCGCTCAAAAACAGGATCCTGGGAAAGTACGTCCTCGGCTACGGGGAGCGCTGCGGCAACAAGAGAGGTCGGAGGGGGGCACCGGACGCACAGGTTCGGCGGAGGTGTGAAGGTGGGGGCTGGCTGTGTGGCCGCCGCCGGGTCCGGGCCCTCTCTGGGCCTCGCTCGCCCCGTCGCGTGCCATCAGAGCCGCGTCCAGCTCCGACACGTCGCCGGGGGCCGTGGCCTGGATGCCAAACGCCCACAAGCGCACTTGCACCCGTGGGTCCGTCCTTCTCCCAGCCCGGCCTGGCCCTGCGGAGCCGGCGCGTCCTGGACGAGGTGGGGCCGGCGGCGGCGGCGGCGGCGGCGCGGGTCCCGGGCCGCAGAGCCAGAGGCGCGCACGCCCGTAATTAGCAGGGCGCTCAGCCACTCAGAGGCCCTGCTAAGAATTTCTGTTTAATAATGGTCGCAAATTAGTTATAGTGGTAAATAGTCATCTCAAAATCCAACAAACGAAAGCCAGTGCGGTCCTGGAAGGGCTCCAGGCCGCCCCCCCGGGCACAGGCCGGGGGCGGCGCAGCCCCGCGGGGACCCGGGGGAGGGGGGGGGAAGGGCGGCGCGGCTGGAGCCGCGGGGAATCGCGCCTGGGGGAGGGGGGGGAGGCGGGGGGACTTCGGCCACAGCGCCCCCCAGCGGCCGGAGAGAAGAAAGACGGAGTCCGAGCTAAGGAAGCCGGGACAAAGGCCCCGCGCCCGAGCGCCGCGGAGGCCGGGGGGGCGGAGCGGGGGCTCGGGGCGCGCACACCCACCGAGCCGCGCGGCCTCCCCCAGACCCCCGCCCCGCGGGCCTGCCTCCCACGCTCACCTGCCGGCCTCGCGCCGCCCTTCGGACGCGGTTAGGCTCCCGGAGCGCGCACACCCTCCGGCCTGCACCTCCAGGGGGCCAAGAACTCCGCCCCCGCCCCAGCCTCACCTCTTCCAAGGGGAGGAGAGCCGCGGGCATTTCCTGATCGAGAGCGACCCCAGCCCCACTGCCATTTCCATCCTCCCGCGGAGAGGCTCTCCCCCGCCCGAGGACAGACAGACGGGCAGATGTGGCTTTCCCAGTGCCTTCCTTTCTTGCCAGCACAGTCTGTAAAGTCCTCAGTGCCCGAAGGGTTGCACTCCTGCAGCTTAAGGCCCTTTCCTTTTCCAACAAGAGTGTGTGTAGAAATCGGTTGAGAGTCTGGGCTTATTTGCAAGAAGTGGAGAGGACTGGCTAGGAGTGCAGGCTCGCCTCTGTTCTGCGCTCGGAGGCGGCGCCGGGGTCTACCGTGGGAGGCGGTGTGTGCCCGTGTGGAGGGGGCCGTGTGTCATGTGAGTGGAGTCGCAAGTGAGGGTCTCCGAGAGCGCAGTGCGGGTGGGGGAGGCTGTTGCTGAATGCAGACGGGGTGTGTTCAGGGTTGGCCTCCTCTGGGCACAGGAAGCAGCCTGTGCTCCCGGCCCGCAGGGGAGGGGGCACTGTGCCCTCCTGTCGCACAGCCGCAGCGCTCAGTTCCCTTCCCAGGTCCCACCTGGCATCGGTCACTGTGCTCGCAGGGACACCTCCCTGGAAACCCAATTTGTTCCTGCGCTTACAGCCAGCACCCTCTCCTCACCCAGGCCTGGCCCTCTTGCTGCCTGAGCCCGGGAAGGAGCTGCTCGGCACTTTCCCTGGCCCTTCACATTCCTATCCTTCTCCACTTTGGGTCTCAACCCTGCTCTCCTTTCTCTCTTTCTTCTCCTTTTGCTTTTCTTCCTCCTCCATAATTTCTCTCCCTCTTCTATTTTCTCCCTTACCTTCTTGCCCAGCAAAACACATGCCCTTGAGCATTTGGGGATGGATTATAAAATGGAGACCCCCCATTTCCTGACTATTCCCAACATTAGCCATGTTTCTCTGGAGGTGCTTATCTTATTCTCTGCCTATATTCATTGCAGTCCCAGCCTCCCCGGGGTGGTGTGTGTGTGTGTGTGTGTGTGTGTGTGTGTGTTCTGGGAGTGGGTGAGGTTGGGCTAAACGGTGGCCTCCAATATCTAGAGTCAGGCAATGTGGTTTGGGGGTTGAAGTGCCTCTGGGGGACATTTTCCATTATGTCTTTGGGTTGTCTCATGCCTGTCCTGTGTCTGAAGGCTTCCTCTGCATATCCTCTGTGTTTTTGTTTTGGTGGATGGGTACCAGCTGTGTTCCCCGACTATATTTATTACTTATCTGCTCCTTTTCTGGTATGCAAACTTTTGGCAAGCCCCGGCCATAATATATAGCAGGCGGCACACTAAATGTTTTTTTGGTGCTAATGCCATTTTATGCAGCCGCGTGTTTCTTTCACAGAGTAGATAGTTCTGTAGAGGGTGCAGTTGTGAGATAGGGCATGTTTGCATGTGCATCTGTGCAATTCGGAGTGTATGTGCCCTAGAGAGTGTGCCTGCAGGAGAGGGAGATTGGTGAGTTCTTGTGTTTGTGTCTGAGGACCAATGTAGAATCTGTAAAGAGGAATCAGAGAGGGGCCTTATATGGTGTAGGGAAAGAGGTCCATGGGTGCTGGGAACCTGCTCTGGGGGCAGGCGGGTGTATAAGGGAAAGGCCTATATAGGGTTTACAATGAAATGAACCAAGGGTGAGGTGTGTGCATAACATGTGAGTTGAGGGGTATATCTGTGTCAATAACTGAGCGTGCATGTGCGTGTGTGTCGTAGGCTCTGTCAGCCTGGCTGTTCCAGCCTGCTCCTGGGGAGCCCCGCCCGACACTGCAGAGCTCAATCAGCCGCTGCATGAATACACTCGAATGGAAAGTTGTGCTCAGCTGACCGGAGAAATCGGAGCCGGCTTGCACTGTTCCCCCCTCCCAGGCTCCCTCCTGCCCTTCCTTGGGGCTGCCCGCCTGCCTACACATGGGGACTGAGGAGGCTCATCTCAGCTGGGGTTAGATGGGCCCAGGGTGGTAGGGAGTTGGGTGGGCCTGAGCTCCAGGACCTGGGGGCTCACATCCCAGAGGGCTGGGCTTCTCACCCCCTGTGCTTGGGCATGCAGGGGATTGGTGAGGGCTCCGGGAAAGACCCCAAAGCAGCAGCCCAGTGCTCCAGGTGATAGCCACACAAAGACATCGGCCGGGACCTAGATGGCCACAGAGGCACACAAGGACAAGGAGAGGGAGAAGAGACTGGGTCATCCCCTGCTGGGGGAGGCTAAGTACACCCAATGTGCCTCAGGTCTAAGCCTAGGCTTCGGGCTCCAGTGACCCTCGCGATGGACTAGATCCAGAGTGTGCCACGCTGGTCAGTTCTCTTTTCTAAAGAAGCTGAGAGAGTCACTCTGTGACACGGGCCACAGTAGGGTTCGCATTCCACCCCAACTTGGCCACCTAGGCCTGGGCCTTGCCCTCCCATTACCTCACTGGAACCCTCCCTGCATCCAAAGTCCAGCCATCCCTGGCTGGTGCCACCACCTTCAGCCTGAATCCCAGCCCGAACCAGCCAGGCTCCTACGCCTTCAATTCCACTATTGATCAGCATCCTCACCCCACGCCGTGGCAGCTTCCAGGTCATTTCATTTTAATCAGCTGTATGTCTCACTTGGGATAATTAACTGTGTTGGTGCTGGGCAGTCGATGCTGCAGGATTTGAAGAGGGCAGGAAGAGGGGCGGAGTGGGGTCTCAGGGCCAGAGCTCCGGGTGCTGGGGAGGCGGGGAGGTGCAAGGAAGAAAAGGTGAGCAGGCCGGAAGTGGTAGATTGGCCTTTCTCACCTCAGGCAGGGAGCTTCTAGGGGCCAGCGACTTTGGGATAGATTTTTCCAGCTTTGCTTCCCATTCTGTGGCTTCAGGTTTCCCATGCAAATCCAGGATTGCCATTGTTTTTCACTGAGGGAGGCAGGAATGAAGAGAATATCCCCAAATCGCCTGCTAATCTTCAAGCCCCTTATCCCAACAGTAGGCAGCCCAGGGACACTCAGGCCTCCGCACACAGGGAGACTTCAGGCGCTCCTGCTGGGGCACCAGGCAGAAATGTGCTGTGCACAGGGCAGGGGCACACACAGGGTGGCTTGTGCCAGAGCTGAAGCACATCAGAAGGAGGGGAGCTGATCCATGGGCTACCCTGGGCCTGAACAGAGAAGATGGATGGTCAATGTTGAGGCTTGTTTACCCAGCCTGACGAGGCTTATGAGGACGCACATACCAGTATACACCCTCTCCCCCTCCAGACACAGTCCACAGCATTCCCAGGCTGTGGGGGGCTGTGCACAGTGGCTGAGCTGGCTTTTCTGCCAGCAGGGGCTTCAGTCAAGCCTCACCCTTGAGCTCCGCCCTGGCTGACCCTGGGATGTTGACTGTCTTGGCCATAGCTTTAAGGGACCCAGAAAGAGAATGGGCAGACAGCCCATGAAAAGAGAGATCTGTCTGGAAAGGGGCCTCTTTTCTCTCACTCCCATGTTTGAAGGGGCGGGGGGCCAAATCCAATGTAATATCCGTATTGATCTGGGTAAAAGGCAGACTGGAGAAGCCAAAGAGCCCAACTCCAGTCTGCCCTCTGGTCAAAGAATACAGATTGTGATCCCCTTGCCCCCATTCCTTAAAGGCAGAAAGAGGAAGGTCAGTGATGGCTGGGTAGCCTGGGAGTCATATCTGTGGGTTGAGTAGAACAAGGGAATCCACCCAAATGGACATCCACAAAACATGTGTCCACTGCACAGAAAGGCCCTGTACACACAGCACCCTATAGTTGTACCAGAGCCACCTCTTGACGAACTAGGTAAATATAAGCTGCCCAAGCTACACGCAAATAATTGCCTTACAGGCAATATAAAAGAAAACACATACTGGACACACATGGATGCACTATACATACATGTATATCAAACATCACACGTACATGCACACACACACACACACACACCTTTATATGTAGACCTTGATCACATGTGGAAGCCCAGCATTTGGAATTGCAAACATCTACACCACTCACCACAAGCACTCATACTTCTCCTGCAGGGAATCTGTAGGGAAGGTCAGAAAGTGCAGAGTATAGAGTATTGGTATTTGCGCAGACCTGAGTAGAAACAGGGGATGAGGGAGAGTGATGGATGATAGATAGCAAGACAGACAGGTAGCAGGCTGGTGGCCACCCAACTGAACCTAGGCCCCCCAACGCTGTGTGGTTGCTGTGGTGTCTGATAGCCTGTTTTCTGCAGTGGAGCGAGAGGAAAGGGTACTGGATACTACAAACTTGCTTTCTTTCTCTGGTATATTGAGACAAGGGGGCATTTCAACTTCACAAATTTGTCCTCTGTCCCAGGACAGAAAGGTATCTGCTCCCTAGTTTACCAATCAAAGACCTCCCAACAGTCACTTTCCAGCAGTGCCACCCCTGTCCTTCCACCCATCAATTCTAGTTAGCCGGTTGGGTAGGGTCCATCCAGAACCTTTACACTGTCTGAGGCAGCCCCTCCTTTGGATTGCAGGCCCAAGTTCTGGGGCAAGTATGAACCATACATTTTAAAGTGCAGGTAAGAGGACAGAGCCCGGCATCCAAGGCATTCTATGCACCAGAACATTGGCTCTATCTGGGGAGAAGCCAGCAGCCCCTTCCCAAATTCCTGCCACCTGGGTCAATGTTGCCTGAAACGTGGCATTACCAGGAATGTTTTCCAAGGCAGAGAATGCATGCAGAGATTCTGACGCAGTGTGCCAGGCCTCAGAACTTGGAAGCTCTCGAGGTCATCTGAATGCCCTGGATCTAAGTAAGGACGCACACAGAAACCTTCCCCTCCAGGCAAGCTCACCCTGGGTACACCAGGCCCCACTTGAATGCAGGGCACCTCTGGGCCTGGCGGCCTTTCTGCCCGGCCAGGCCCTGTGTAAACCCCACGGCGAGACTGGAGATGGGGACAAAAGGAAATCGGAAGTCAAAATTAGTTTGGAACCAGCGCGAAATTCCATGCACGTTTCTCCCTAATCCTCCTCCCTTTGGAAATTGGACTTTTCAAGTGAAGGCAAGTTTTCTGAAATTACCTCTTTGGCTCCTCCGGCTCAGGCTGGCCTGGCCCAGAGTGGCAGGGGCGCGGTCAGCCACTCCATCAGGGGGAAATGTGGGGGCCCCCCCGCCGGGCAGGGCAGGGAGGCCTGGGGCTAGTGGGAACCTGGTTAGTCAAAGGCTGTGGGTTTTTTGTTTTTGTTTTGTTTTGTTTTGTTTTTGGTTTTCATTTTAAAGTGTAAATCAGCCCTGAAAATGTCTTAGGAGCTGGAGAGACTCCAGTTGATCCCCAAAAGACGGGAAGAAATTTCAAGGATTTTTGATCCTCAAGAATCAAGATCCGTAAGGCAAGTAATACAGTCACACAGACCCAAAGCAGGAGTGGTGAGGAGAAAGCACGCCCCAGCTGTAGGCCCTAAACTCCTTGCACTACCTCTTTCTTCGCTCTCTCTACCCTCCCTACCCTGGCTACTATGGTTGCCCCCAACTCCACTTGGGCAAAAAGAAGACAAAACCTGTCAACTCTGCTCTGGATAGGTGGATAGTCGGTTTGATGACCTTGTGTGTTTACCCTTAAAAACACACACACACACAAAATCCAACAACAACAACCAGAAGATGCCAAACACACCCCCCAAAGACCCACAGGGCTGCAACGGGCTATAATTCATGCGGATCTCAGCCTGGCATCTTCTGAAGAAACCGGCGGGAGCCCCCCTCCCCTCTGCACCCTCGGAGCCTTTCGTTCCAGATTTGGCTTCGGTTCTCCTCCGGGGGGCCTGTTCCCATCTCACCCACACCCCCACCATCTCCAAGGAAAAGCTCCTACCCAGCCTTAAAATGCTGCCCCAGCTCGAGTGGCGCACGGAGTCGGAGTGGAAGTGAAGGCCGGGCGCTGCTCGAACAAAAATACCAGTCTCGGGGAGTGATAAGAAAATGGAGAATACTGTATTTGCTTTAGAAAGTTTTTACATATAGATAAACACGCAGTTAAGATAACAGTAAAAGCGCCCTACGGGGAGTGAGAGATATCTCCAAAGCAGCTAAGAAATACTTGAAATAGCTTTTGCATAAGAATACTACGGACTCACTCTCCGCTTCCGCTAGCGACGGGGTCCCTCTTCCTAACCCAGCCCGCCACGCCACGCCTTGACTGCCAAGTCGACGCCAGGAACACCGAGTGGGAGGGGAACCCCAAAAAGGAAAGAGACAGGTGAGCGGGGAGGGAGGCAGGAGGTGGGGGGGGGAAGAGAATGAAAAAGGAAGAGGAGAAAAAGCAATATCATATACAGGCAATTTCTACACATATATTACAAACTGGGAAAATGACCGATCATTAAGATATACATAATTCATATAAAATTTTGAAATAAAAATAAAAATCTGTTACAGTCATAACTATTCTTTTTCCACATTTATAACCAGTACCCACACAGGCAGTGACAGAGTGGAGAGAAAAAGGTGCTTACGAAGAAAATGATTGTCTGCTGAACAAAAAACAGAAGATTGCATCTTGTTTGACCAATACTTGGACTTAAAAACAGAGAAAGAAAGAGAGCGAGAGAGGAAAAAAGAGAGAGCGAGCAACAAAAGGCGAGAAACATTTGCTATTTCCCTCTCGAGGAGTTCTTTTTTTTTTTTTAACAAATTCTGAACGGAGATGGCGGTTTTATTTTTTTTTCTCTTTTTGTCTGTTTTGCTTTTGTCGTCTTGTCGTCGTGGTGGTGGTCGGTTTTTGTATAGTCGACTCTTTTTTTAAATCGTTTTAAACTAGAGAGAATATTTTCCCAGATACAAATAAATCGTCATGCAGGTGGGGTGCCGGGTCCGTGGGAACCGAAAGGAGAAGCCGTGCTTGTCCTAGAAAGTATACAATTGTCACCTCTTTTATGTTTTCTGCCCGCAACATCAGCGTTTGTAACTGTCTGTTGGCGTCGCGGTCCTTTGGGGTGGCCGTGGTGGTAGATGGTGGTTGGGGTTGTTGATAGTTTGCGTTTAATTTGTTATTTTTCTTGGTTTTTTATATATTTTTGGCTGGGGTGGAAGTGTGTGTGTGTGTGTGTGTGTGTACTTGTGTGTGTGTGTGTGTATGATTGTGTATCCTGATTTCGGTTTGTTCTGGGTATGGAGGAGGAAGAAGAGGAAGAGGAGGAGGGCGAGGAGGAGGAGGAGGAGGAGGAGGAGGGAAGGAGGGGGAGGGGAGGAGGGCGGCCTTGGCTATCATACATCACATTCCGAGTCGCTGGAGGTTACCGAGAGGATGGAGGTGCCGGTGTCCGCGCGCTCCGTCAGGCTGGACACGCTGGTGGTGGGGCTGGCCGCCGTGGACGGCGACTCTGCCGAGCCGTGCGTGGGGCAGCCGGGCTCGGCCAGCGAACGCATGCCGCTCGGTCCGATGGCCTGGTGTTGGAGCCTGCGGGAGACAGAGAGCCGCACCAGCCCTGACACGGCGGCTCCGCCACCGGGCTCGTCAAGCCGCCTCCCCGCGCCCGCGGCCGCCGGGGCTCCCCAGCCTCCCAGCCTCCCCAGCCGCGCGCCCTCCGCCACCACCGCGACTCGGCTCCCTGCGCTCATTTCTCGCCCCCTTCCCCTGCCTCCAAGCACCCCACCACTCGTTGAACGCCGCAAAGCACCCCCAGCGCGGGTCTGGGCTCTCTTCTCTCCTTCCCGGGGCTCTTCGGGGCTCCCCAAGGCTTCCCAGTTCGCAGCCGGCCTCCGAGGAGAGGTAGGACCCGAGGCCGGCCTCCTGGGGAGGCCCCGGGAGCACAGCGCAGGACGCCGCGCCCCAAGATGCCCAAGTCCGAGAGGGACAGGGTGCTTCTTGCTCCCCCGCCCCGGGGACTCTTCAGACTGAACCGGCTGGCCCAGCGGTGGTCGCCACAGTGGCTCCCGCCCCAGCTCCCCCAACACACCCAGAGCTGTGGGTTGCTCACCCGCAGCCTCTCCCCAGTAGGACCCGCTGGCTTTGCTCTCTGGCTCCCTGTGCTGAGCGCAGGAGCAGGGCTAGAGAGAACGGAGAAGCCGGAAACGGAAAAAGTGGGGAAGAGGTGCAAGAGAGAAAGGAGAGAGAAGGCGGCAGGAGGGGGGTGTGCAGAGCAGTCTCCGTCTTCCCCTATTCCCGCACCAGGCAGCCGCTGCCGGAGCCTAGTCTCTGAGTTCCGACAAGGAGGCCTTGCCCTGGTCCTGGGCACTCCCCCTCTCAGACGAAAAACTGGCTCGGCGGGCACGGGTGAGAGGGCCTAGGGCTCAGGCCTGGGCCACCTGAATGCAAACACACTCACTCACTTCAGGAACTCAGCCCTGGCCTCCAGCCCCTGGCAGCTGTCAGCAGCTGGGGCCCTGCTCCCTGCGGTACACCAGGCCCAGCGCCTGCGCAGGCTAGGTAGGGGCACTGGCTTCTCACCAGGGCTTCTACCCCACTTCCTTCCCCCTTCCCTCCCATTCTTCGCCCCTTCCTCCTCCTCTTTCCCTCTTAGTTCTTTTTCTCCCTACCTTCCCCCAGGCCCGAGTGTGCTGACTGGTGAAGCCCAGACAACTTTATGACTTTGTGGCCAACTTGCTGGCAGTGGGTTTGCTCCTGCTCCTCCTGGCTTCCCAAGTTAGTGGACCAAGGGGATGCTCCTTGACTGGGGCAGGAGGGCTAGCACCTGTGTGCTCGTGTACACACACACACACACACACACACACACACACACACACACAAGGCCTCTCTACTTCCCCGCCTGGTTTTCCTGCTCCCACTCAGGCAATTGGCAAAACTGAGGGAAAGAGGCCTGCTCCACGGTGGCCAGCGACCTTTCTTTTTTTTCCCTTTGTGGCAGAGACCCACTGTTCAGTTTCCTTTCCGTGACTTCGTGGATTCCTCTCCGGGTTTTTGCAATGCATAGAAATAAGAACCGGTTGGCAAGGACGGCTTTCCTCCCTTCCCTGTCTGCAGGCTGCAGGGGAGTGGGAGCCGGGCATGGGCTGCGGAGGTGGCACGGGTGCAGCGCGGGGCCAAGGCTCCCGGGGCTGGGACCCGGGGGGGGGGGGGGCGGCCTGTGGACGCTCGGGACCTCACACCCCCACACTCTCCACCCTGCCGAAAGCCCCTCTCCGACAAAGTAGTCAATAAGCCCGCCGCCCGGCCCTCTCCTGCGCGTCTGGGCCAGCGGAAACTTTCTCCAACTGGCCAGGGGGTCGCGGCTGCTCGCGCGCCCCGGCGGCCCCCGGCCCCCCGCCCCCTCCGCCCCCTCCGCCCCGGTCCCGGTCCCAGCCCCTCTCCCCCCGCTCCGCGGCCCCCCGGAGACGGTAGCCAGGCCGCGGGCCCGCCACTGACCTGTTCTTGGCCGCCGCGGCGCGGTCGCGCTGCCTCCGGTTCTTAAACCAGTTGCCTACTTGTGTGGGAGTGAGGCCGGTGGCCTGCGCCAGTTCGCGTTTCTTGCTGGGGTTGGGGTAGGGGTCCTGCAGGTACCACTCCCGCAGCAGGCTCCGAGTCCGCTCCTTGAAGCAATGCGTCTTCTGCTCGCCGTCCCAGATGGTGCGCGGCAGCGGGAACTTCTTGCGCACGCGGTACTTGTCCACCGGGCCGAGCGGGCGGCCGCGCAGCTTCTCGGCCTCCTGGTAGTGCGCCTCGAGCCACATGGCCTGCAGCTTGCCGTGGGACTCCTTGGTGAACTTGTGGTTCTCCAGAATGTGGTAGAGGTCGCGGAAGTTGCCCGTGTGGAAGGCGACCACGGCGCGCGCGCGCAGGATCGACTCGTGCTTGTTGATGGCCTCGCACGCCCCGGGGGCCACGGGCAGCGACCAGAGGAAGCGGCCCAGCCGCTCGATGTCGCCCGTCTCCTCCAGCGTCTCGCAGACGCTGGCCACCTGCTCCGGCGAGAAGTTGAGGGTGGGCAGCTGGAACATGGACAACTCTTCCGGGGGGGCCCTGGAGCCGCCGCCGCCGCCGCCGCCGCCGCCGCCTGCTCCGCCAGCACCGCCGCCTCCCGCACAGTTCCCGCCGCCGCCGCCGCCGCCGCCCGCGCCGCCGCCGCCGCCGCCCGCACCGTTCCCGCCGCCGCTACTCGCCAGAAGTAGGGAGCGGTGATGAGGGTCGGCGAAGTTTGGCAACAAGAAGTGGGAGGAATAGAGGTCTAGGGGGGAGCGGAATACCATGGACTGACCTGAGAGGAGAGGAGAAAATTCAGGGAGAGGAAGAGAGAGGGGAGGAAGAGGAGGAGAGGGGCGATGAGGACCAGGAGGAGGGAGAGGAGAGGGGGGAGGAGGAGAAGGAAAGGAGGGGGGAGCAGGAGGAGGAGGAGGGGGAGGAGGAAGGGCGTAAGGGACACCCACACCCCACACACATCCACACACACACACACCCGCGCAGCCACATAGAGAGGGAGGAAGGAGAGCGGCCCGGTGCGCGCGCGCAGAGAGAGAACCCGAGACAGAGAGAGGGAGAGGGAGAGGGAGAGAGAGAGAGGAGAGCGAGAGCCAACCACCGCCGAGTCAAGATTCAGCGATTCCACAGCAATCGCCCTAATGACAACAGCCTCATAATATCTCCCCTAAATCCACAGTGAGTGCAGCATTGAAACATTTTGTTTCGCTTTTCTATTGGTCTGCGGCGTGTCGTTGTGGCGTTGCCACGGCAACCGCTGCCAATCACTGTCAGCCCTGCCAATCAATACCGAGAACGTAAGGACGGTTTTACCACTTAGCCAGAGTAGGGGGGAGGGGGAGAGGAGGGAGAGAGGGAGAAGGGGGAGAAAGAGATTTTTTTTTAATCTTTGCAACTCTTAATCTCGCCACTTCCCCCTCTTTATCTCTCTCTCTCTCCCTCGCTCGTTCTCTCTCTCTCTCTCTCTCTCTCTCTCTCTCTCTCTCCCCTCCCCATGTCTCTGAGCTCCCTTCTTCCCTCTTCCCCAAAGAAGTTGATCCAGAAATTCAAAAGGCCGTGGACCTAGAGTTGTTGAATGGGATGAGCAATTAAAGGGGGGATTTTGTTGGGATGTAAGAGGCTCCCCACGCCGCATGAAGGCCGAAGGCCAGCCCTCAAGAAGACTCCGAGGGCCGAGGGCCGGCCAAGCAGGCACCGTTTGCACATGGTGTGCACGTCGGGCCGCCTCTTTCTGCCTATGTGAGCACTAATAGTGGCGAGGAAGAAAGAAGAGATGAGATCATGGGGCCCACCACACACTGACCCTGTCTGCTGCTCCCGGGATCCCGAATTTCGAGGGGTAGCTAACGCCTGAGAGCGAGAGGCCAGGACCCAGGGTGTCAGAAGCCGCTCTGGTCTCTCTCGGCCTCGAGCCTTGTCCACATTTATCCCACTTTCATCTGCACGGGCTTCTACCCGCTTCTCTTTACTCTGCCCTGGTCAAGAAGTCTTGATTTCCCCTATTGCCCTGTATTTTAAAATAACAGTACACTTCTTGTTTTTACCTTGAAAAGCAAGCCACCTCTTTATTTCCCCCCTAGGCTTCAGCTGTGTCCCCTGGGAGCTGACAAGTCTGGAACCCTTTGGAGCCCCCTGACATGTTCGCTACTTCTACTCCTCCAAAGAGCTCTGGACCTGCCTACCAGCCCCAGAAGGACACTCAAACTTATGGAGGCTTCTCCAAAGAAGCAGATAGGCCTGAACATTGCGTGTTTGCTCATATTGTAAAGAAAAAATAATAAAACTAATTTATCTAGGCAAAGTAATGTGACAAGCCTAAAACAGACCGCCAAAGGCCCGTAGAATAGAGAGAGAGCCCTCCCTCCCTCTGGCCACTGCAACCCCCCCCCCTCACTCTCCCCCCACCCAGGGCCAGTACGGGTATTTATTCTAAGGTATGTTGCTTTTAAGAAGATGTAATCAGCATCTTTAGTGGGGCCTCCCTTTGTGAGGCTTCTGTAACTATGGAAGTGTGATTTACGCAGATTTGTCGGGGTCAGAGACGTCTTTCCCCTGAGCACTGTGTATATTTAGACAGGACTCGGTTTGGTGTTAAAAAGTGTATATTTTGAATGAGTTCACACACAGTAGCCAACAATGCCCACATTGTCGGCCCGTGTACAACGCGTATTGAAACGCAGCGTCCAGACTTCAACTAATCTGCCCTCAATAAAGCTGAAATAATTATCCTAAGCTGCCTTTCCAGAAGAAAAATCATTGAGGAATTCAAAACTCTTTTTTTTTTTTAAAAAAAAAAAAAAAAGATCTTTTCTACATTCCGATGCAGATCTGGGGGCGAGGCACGGAGTCCACACCACTTTGGAGATCTCAATGAGGGAGGAGAGAAAGAGATTGAGAGAGAATTTAAATGGGAAACCTAACGTGACTGGGGCTGTGAGTGTTCCACCCCTAAACCCCGAGCTCGGGCCCTGCTTAGGCCTTGACTCCCGCAGAGCCAGGCCTCCTGGGCAGAGAAGTGCAAGCTGCGATGGATGCTCCACTCTAGCAGAGAGGCTCTGGGCTGGGCGAGGGGGCCTCATGGGCCCCCCACGCCAGCGTCACCCCTGGAAGCCGAGGGTCCCCGGTCCGAAACCCAGTGACGGAGGCAGGGAAATATTCGCTCAAAGGGAAGACCCGCCAAGGCCCACTTCGGGTGATCTCTCCCCTCCAAGTATCTTGCTCCCAACCGTGAGTCCTTTTCCGTTCAGCTTCGAAGCTCTGGGCGGTCGTGCACAGCGGGCCCAGAAAGAGCCCTAAGGTTGGGACACAAAAACAGACGCTTCATCTTTTCTTCCCGATCCCTTTCTCTCGCAGGGGAAGGATTATAGGCTGAGGGGTGGGAGGGGGAAGGGGCAGGAGGAGGAAGCGGGGGAGGAAGGAATGAAAAAGGGGAGGGAGTGGGTATTGTGCCGCGAATGGGGGTAGAATTCCTACGGGTGGGTTTCCGAATATTGTGTTCAACTTTTTGAAAGCAGCTCGTGACCCCCGAAACTGCATCCCCTGGAGCCGAGGACCCAGGCGCCGGGCGGGCGGGCGAACCCAGCCAGTCCCCTCCCCGTCCCCACAACCCCCGCCTCCGGGTGGGGGCGACCCGGCCTCTCCCCGCCGCTCGCCGCCGGGCCAACCCCGGAGGGAGGCTGGGCAGGTGCCGCGGGCTCCGCCGAAAGTGCTGAAATTGAAAACCGTCGCCGCGCGGGGAGAAGTGAGGCCGGTGGGGCTGAGCCTCCGCTCGGCGACACCCCTGACCCCAGCCGCGGCCGGGCTGGGGCGCCTGCCGACGCGCCGCACCCCGCCGCACCCCGCCGGCGACTCGGGCGTGCAAAGCCGGGCCGAGGGCGGCTGCGGGGCGCGCAGCGTTGTGCGCTGGGACGGGGCCGGGAGCGGCCGGGCGGGCGGCCAGCCCCGGGCTGTCAGAGACGCCCCGCGCAACCGAGCCCCACGCCGCCCACGGAGCCCGCCGCGCTGCCCCGCGGCCGCCGGCGCCTCTCCGCTCCGCTCCGGGCCCGAAGCACGACGCCCGCCGCCGGGAGCGCGTAAGTGGAGAGTCCCGAGAGCCGGGAGGGGGAGGCGGGGCGGCCGGTCTTCGGTGGGTGCGGATGGCCGGACTGGGTCCGGGTGGAGCCGGGAGCGCAGGCTCCGTGGGGTCCCGGACAAGGAGCGCGGGCCGAGTGGGGGAGGGGGCTCCGGAGCCCCAGAGCTTCCCCTCCCCAATCCCCAGGCGCTGGGCGCTGGGGAGGGGCGTCGGAGCAGAAGGACCTCGGGCTCCGGGGCCCAGGCGCCTTGCCCGCCGCTCTGGGGGCCCGAAGCACTGGGTAGCGCGAGGGAACAGGGCTGAGCTGAGCTGGGGGACGTCTGGAGGGGTGGCGCGCAGGGGGGCGCCAGCACCCTGGATCTCTCAGAGAGTGGAGGAGTTTGGGAGGAACGGGTCAGCCCGCGGGGGCCCCCCTGGACTTCCGGATCTGGGGTTTGGAGCCCGTACAGTCCGAGGTCACAAAATTGCCACCACCGCGTCTGCTTTAATCCTGGGCCAGGCAACTAACTGGCAAGACTGCGTACAGGTGGTGCGGGGAGAAAGGGCGCTTGAGCTGGAGAGTGTGTTTCTCGTACAAGGACCTACTGGGCGTTTATTTACAAAATCAGCCCCAACCCCAGCAGTCTCAACTCCACCCGGAGAGGTGCCTGAGAGACTCAGTCCTTGCTTGGCGTTACCCGGAAAGCCAAGAGGTCCGCAAGCCTCCCGGTTGGAGCAGCTGCACCCACTCGGCCTTGCTCGGCTCTGTGAGGCCAGTTTGTCCCGGGGGGCGGGGGGGGGGGGGACAACGGCCTTCCGGCCCCCAGGACTTCGGGGGGCGGGGGCTGGCCCGGCAGCCCGCGGTTTGGG
This sequence comes from Nyctereutes procyonoides, assembly GCF_905146905.1. Lineage (NCBI taxonomy): Eukaryota > Metazoa > Chordata > Mammalia > Carnivora > Canidae > Nyctereutes > Nyctereutes procyonoides. The sequence goes on along the minus strand of NW_026575049.1, from coordinate 48,262,679 downwards.
CCTCCCCGCAAGCTACAATCGGAGGCGCTTGGCGCGGGCGGCCGAGGAGGGCGCAGGGGAGTGCAGCACGTAGGCGGGGAGGCCGCGAAGCCCTTCAAGGACCCCGATTACTTTCCTTTGAATGAAAAACAACAACAACAACAACAACTGCTCCCTCCCTGCGCCCCCGCCCCCCGCCTTAGCCTCCGGGGACCCGCGCTCCGAGCAATTGTCGCCCGGGACAGTAAACACAGCTCAGTTGCCTCAACTTTCTCCGCACATAAAAGTTCCTGGCGTGCGGGGAAATTTGAATATTTGATCAGCCCCTTTGAGTGACCCTCATTAGCTTGGCGCCCTGCTAAGGCCCCGGCATTGCAAGAAAGCTGCTGGGCAAGGCATTTGTATGCCTTGTTAGCGCAGCTTAATGAAGCTGCCCCGACGGCTCAAAGGCGGCCTCCGGGGCCGGCGCTGCGCACCTCTCGGCACCCCACTCTGCCTAATGAGCCCCACCACCCGCGCAAGGCCCCTCCACCCCCCACATCCTCAAACAAGAGAAGTTGGCTCGGTCTTGGCCCACCATACCTCCCACTGCCAGACCCAGGAGAGTGGGCACAACCGTTCCCAGCTGGCTGTGGTGACCCAGCCCCAATAGTGAGAGGTGGGAGGCTTGGGGGTTGTGAGTGATAGGGGCTGGGGAGGAGGCTGTGGCCTCAAGTCTAGTCCAGGGAGTGCACTGGCAACCTCTCAAGAGGGCCAATATCCAATCGTTTGCTCCAGGTGCATTCGGACTAATGCTGGGGTGGCAGAGGGCAGATGTCTGGGGGAAGGTCAATTTTCAATCTCCCTCCCTTCCCAAGTTTCTTTGGGCTCCACTGCCCAGGAGACCATCAAATCCTTTGCAGAGATCCCCTTGGGACAGCCAGAACTGGTATGCTAGGGCTTGATTTTGAGAAGGAGTGGGTACACTCAACTCCTCAGACATTGTTGTCCCTCCAACCCGGATCCCAAACAGTCAAATGCAGTTGGCACTACGAGGAAAGGCAATGGCACAACAGCCTACCTTGTCCCACTTCCCCTGCCCCAGAACACCAAGCCTTCTGTGGTCTCTCTTTAATCCTGCTTCCAGTCCTTGGGAAGCTTATAGAAAGCATTTTAGGCAGGCCGACCCTTTTCAGGACCAACTGGCTGCTAGGGCAAGATGGTACTAAAACAGGCCTGAGGGCGAGGGAGAGAGGGAGAACTCTTTAAGGTAGGGGCACCAAAGCCACCATCTACTTCTCCTTTCCTCAGTGGGGCAAGTGACATGGTTGGCCAGCAAATCTAAGGAGCCCTATTAGAAGTTGTGTTTCAGTTCTCTGGAAAAGGAGTAGACTCTCTCTGCTCCATCTCTCCTCCAATGCTCATTTCCCTTGGACAGTTGTCACTCAAGGTCCCTCCTTGCACACCCAGTTTTTGGGTTTTTAAGCATCACTTTTGCGGGGTGGGGGGAGAGATTAATGCACTGTGTTTAGGAAACAAGCTTCTCTCAGATCCATGCTCTGGGCCTTCTGGGGGTACCCCCCACAGTCCCTCAGATATACAGCAGGCTGGCCAGGTGCCTAGCCTCAGGACCCCATTCCAGGGTGGCCACCTCTAGGAATGAGTGGCACCCAGCCAGCCCTCACCCTCTGCCAAAAAGCCAGCAAGGCCCTGGGATAGCAGAGCCTTCGAAGTCCCTCTGGTCTGCTCCTCTTCCCTTTCCCCCAGCTCAATCGGCTTGCCCCGCCCCATTTCCCATCCCAGGACCCCCTAATTCAAGCCCAAACTGAGGATCTTTAGGGATCATCTCTACCCCGGCAAGACGGTGCCTGGGCCTTGATCCATCCAAAGGGCAAAGGTAGGAGCCGACAAGCGAGGAATGAACGATGCTGGAGAGAAAAGGGACCTGAAGCGGGGGTAAAAACTCAGCCCTATGGCCCTAAGGCCAGGCCCACCAACTGCTCAGGGGAGGAGGTGAAGGGAGGGGGCTAGGAGTCCGCAGGCATCGGTCGGGGCACAGGGACCTCAGGCTAGATCCAGAGCAGAGGGGCGGGGAGGCGGGGGTCGGGGGAGCGCGCAGGACAGAGGGGGGGGGGTGCGGCTCTTTAAGAGCCACACGGCTGGCAGGAGAAGCGCGCGGCCCGGTGCTGGTAGCGCATTGACCCCGAAGCGGATTTAGCGGGAAGGGAGCGGTCGGGCTCCGGTGGCTTTGTCCGGGGGCGACCAGAGAGGCCGAGGCACAAGAATAAGGAGCGACCGCGTCATGAAAGGCCGCGCCAAGGCGGCGGCGCTGCTGCTCTTGACTTCTGAGCAGGGCTTAGAAAGCTTGTCCCGGCTTAAGCCGAACTGCCTTCGCTGGGCCCTGAGCGCCGAGTCCGCGGGCTCAGAGCCCCGGCCTCGGAGCCGTGAGATGAGGGGGAGCTGGGGTGGCGGGAGACCTGGCAAAGCTGCTTTTGGCTCTACAGCCGCCTGGCCGACCGGAGCGTAGAGCTGCTAGCCAGACTGGCCGCGCCAGGGGACTGCCAGAGAAAGAATTTCCTTTTTCCAACTTCGGCTTTTGATTTTGTGTGTCCACTTGGAGCAGCTCTGGAGCCGACTGACCCCAAATGAATTCCCAACAGGTGGCCGGGTAAGTCCATTTAAAAATTCTGGTTATAGCATCAGCTCCTCCCCGGCTTCCTTCCTTTTTCCCTACAAGGTTCCCCCGTGGCCTCCCCGAATTCCCTTGTGCTCACTTCCTCAGGTGAAGGCGCGGAAGGTGGTGGTGGTGGTGGTGGTGATGGTGGTGGTGGTGGTGGTGGTGGTGGTGGTGGTGAGAGGCGCCCTCCCCCTGGGGGTCCTCAGGCTCCCAGTTCCAGCCCAGGATAGCTGACTGGCGGCCCGTGAAGCTCCACCCAGTACCCCTAGGTCCCAACCACCCTTAGGTCCTTTGTGGGCCGCGATACCCCAAGGTGTGCGTGTGTGTGGCAGGGGGCGGGGGGATGGGGGAATCTGGGTAGGGGAGGACGCGCCGCAGCATCTCAAGAGCAGAGCCAACAGGAAGGGGGCGGGGGACCCCGTGGCCCGGCGGCCTTTGTGTGTGGGGTTACTGCAGAAACCCAACTATACACCCTCTTTTATGGGAGACCTGGATCCGGCCCGGCCCGGGGGAGCCCGCGCCAGTTGTACAATAGCCCGAAGAAGAGCTTCGGGGCAGCCCCGGCTGGGGGAGTTGGAGGGGGCGAGCAGAGGGAGGAGGGGGAAGCCGAGAAAGGCAAAGGCAAGAAATCCCGGGCGTCCGAGTGAAAAGTCGGAAAATGTCCTCGGAGCGCGCGGAAACAGGCGCGCGCTCTCGCGGGCGCACATCTCCTGTGTCACCCACTCTTACACACGCACTCACACCCACTCCACACAGGTTGCCCACGCACGCGGTCCTTGCAAGTACGGGGTCGCGAGCCTCAGCTCCCGAGCCGAGCCGCGAGCGGAGCCGCCCTCCTACTCCCCCCGCCCCCCCACTCCCCGGCTGTCAAGAGCCCTTCCGCCCGGCCACCGGTGCCCCGGGAATGACTGGGGGAGCTGGGAGGGCCCCCAGGAATGGGGCTCAGGGAGGATCTTACCTGCGGAAAGGTAAGGGAAGCCGGGAGCAGGAAGCAGCGGCGGATAAATATTCATTAGGAAGTGTAAGTGTCTCCTTTTAAACCGCGCGGCGCGCGCTCTCGCTCCTCTCTCTCTCCCTCCCTCCCTCTGTCCTCTTCTGAGGCTCTCTCCCCCTGTCGCTCAGTCTCCCCCCCCTTTCCTGCGAAATGCCGGGTGGATCCCCGTCTAGCTAACCTGTTGGGAAGCCTGAGCCCTGGGCAGCGCCTCCACAGCTGTTTGCCTTCGCTCTTGGGGCGCGCGTTCCCCATCCTCCCTCCCTCCTTTCGCCCAGCCCCTCACCCCTCCTAAATTACTACATCATTAGCTTTATTTTCCAGGGTTGGGGGGGGTGGTAACGGCGCAGACCCACGCACCTCCCCAGAGCAGGGCGAAAAGCCGGCGCTATCTGAGTCTGCCCCAACTCCATCCCCACCCCACATCCCCACCCCACATCCCCACCCCACATCCCCACCCAGTCTTTCCGTCTTTTTCCCCCTCCTGCCATCTCTACCTCCATCTGGATCAACCTAACTCCTCCATCCCTCCTTCGCTCGCCACCAGCAGTCTGGATCCCCGGCTGGGGGCTGGGTCGGCAGTGAGATGCCAGGTCTGCAGGTTCCACGCGCGGGATTGGAACTTCAACCTGCACTGGGTGTGTGGGGTAGCTCTCTGAGTCCCCCTTTCCCACATAGGTTTTATAGCTTCACCCTGAGTAGGCACCTGGGCATTCCTGGGCCTTAGGATCAAAACCCGAGGCACACATTCAGGACCTCACCTCGCCAGGCCTCAGAGTCCCCGGGCCTTAGACCTTTGGCCGGGCCTGGGAGGCTACATGGAAGGTGGGGTAGAGGTGGCCTCACTTTATGTGATTGTGCAGGAGACACAGACCCACCGACTGATGGATTGACAATGGCCTTTTACAAACAAACTGACCTGAAGTTAGACTCAAGTCCGCATCTTTCTCCCTCACGCTCATGAGAAAACACATCAACGGGATTCCAGGAAGGCGCAAGTCCCCGCAGGATCCCTCTGAGAATCGCTTGCAGCCGCAGGGGAGCACGCACACACCCCCATCCCCACCCCCATCCCCACCCCCGCACGCCCCAGGCCCAAGCTTCTCGCGCCCCCAGACTGGAAGGCGAGCGGCCCTCAAGGCGGCTCCCGACAGAGGTATATGTCTGTGGACTGACGCAGGACGACCTTGGCACCCTTCTCCCCGCTCCAGCCCTTTAGGGCACTCCAAGGTCTCTAAGAGGTGGCGGGGTCCCAGGGTGCTTGGGGGTGGCGGGGCTCCGCGCTCCGGCGGGGCGGCGGGCTGAGCTCCGAGCGCCCAAGTGGGGACGGGAGGAGGGGCCGAGGGGGCGGGCTCAGGCAAGTTCCCAGTTACAAATACGGCTGCTCTAGGAGGCCTCGGTGGAGAGCTTCGCCCCCAAACACGCGGATCGCTCGCCCCAAGGCGTCGTGACTTCCACTCTTGGGTCCTGCACCTTCCTCAAGATCCCCGAACTCCTTTGGCCGTCGGGTGGCCTGGAGGTGGGGTGTGACAGCTAGCCTCGAGGGGACCTAGCGACCCCGCCTCCGGCCCTCCCCCTCACTGGGCTCGGCCCGGCCAAAATCCACCAAGACAAGTCCCGGAGGCCCTTTGGATCCTTCCAGAAGGGAGAGAGGCGCAGGATCGTCGGAGGGTCTGCGTCTTCCTGGAATGTTATGAAGTTGGGCAGATGAACAGGGTAGGAGAGGCCTAGAGGGCCCCGGGGCTAGGAAGCCGTATTGACTTCGCATCCAACCCAAAACCCAGAGTTTGCACTTGCACACTTCCTCCTCCCTAAGCAGATCTGGCAGGTCGCACACGTCAGGCTGAAGTTGAGTCACCTGACTGACCCTGGAAAGTACATGCAGTTGTCCCGGAATACACACGGTAGAACTAGTGGCAACCCCAAGAACAGAATTTGAGGAAAAAAGAAGGGTCCACAGACAGGATCATTCCAGCACCCGGCCCAGTTGTCCAGATGCTGACAAAAGCCACAGTGCCGGCGCAGAGTGACCCCGGCCACACGGGGCATGGGGCATATGTACAGGAAGCCACACACCGGGAGAGTGGTCGATTGAGAATGCAGGCTGCGAAGCTGAGGGCTTCCTGCTAGAGGGACGCTGGCTCCCAAGGGAAAAACTTTGTTGAGCCGACTGGGTGAAAGGTTTCAGGTCAAGTCCAGGAGACTACAAAGAGCACGTCCTCCACCCCAAAGCTGACGCTTTTCCCTTCCTCCTAGTCCGGCTGGAGACACACAGAAGAGGGCAATTCAGGAAAGGTTCATTTGGACCGGGATGATTTATTTGTTATTATTGTTATTGGTTTAGGAGATTGCATTCTGAAGGAGGATGGGGTGGACAGCATAGGTGCGCTCACTCAGTGCCCAGAGATTCCTAATACCTAATGGAGACCTTGGGAGCTAATCAGGTTCTCTTAAGTAGCGGGAGGGCCCTGATTTTGCCCCTAACCCCTTCTTATGCTAAATTTAGTCTTTAAAAAGAATGGTGGCTCAGCTCCACACCTTCCTGCCTTCACTTCCAGCCCAGTCCCCTTTGTATTAAATAAGTATGCAAGAGAACACTCCAAAGAACATCGAACTATTTGGTTTATTAAACTACTTTTCTTTGTGAAATATTGGGAAGTTCTCACCCCCTCCTTCCCGTGTCCCAAGCCGAAGTCCCGGTGGGGGCCCAGTGAGGGTGGGGATTGAAGAAGAGGGAGTGATTCCCAGAGTAGCTCTCTCCTAGAAAGGCCCAAACAAGCGCACATACTTGTTTTTGGTTTCAGCTCCGTTTGCCTGCCTAGTCTGGGCGAACCTTCCAGACAGGAGCCACCATGGTTTCCCTGCAGAAGAGGCAGGCACGCTGGATGCCATGGTGCCCTCCCTTCTACTTCACCTCCCTTCCCGACTCTCTGTTTCTCTCTCTGAAAGCAGAGGGTAAGTTTGGGAAGATTCTTTTAGACAAAAAAATAGGAGAAAAAGAGGACGTTCTGGGCCAGCAAGTCGGATGACCGCCCTCCAAGGGGCAGAGGAAGGTCTGTCTTCTGAAGAAGAGACGAACCATCTGGAAACCACGGCAGGAGGACACTTTTAAACAAATGTGGTTGCCCTAGAAATGGAGGGGTTTGAGACCATGAGTAGGGAAGAATTTCTTTCCTTTGGAGAAGACTGTGTCCTTTTAATTTCCCCCCAGAATATAAACTTAATTCCTGGAAATTGTAGTAAGAGTTTGTTCTTTATAGATGTTCTAAACAATAAAGAGTGAAAATCATTTTAGACTCAATCTTCCTTGGAAGGGCAGTTTCTCCCAAGATGTTTTTCTTTTCCCAGGTTTGTTTTTCCTTATTCCCCTAGTAAGAGTCCACATCTCGGGAGGAGACTCTGGCCAGAAGAGAGAGAAATGAGTAAGGAGGAGACCATCACTCCCAACCCCCAGAGTGACTGCCATTCCCCACAGCTGAGATTTGTGTCACAAAGAAGCAGACTCCTTTACCTTGGGGGCATTTCTCCCCTCTTTGGGTAATTTCTTTAGAGCCTTTCTAATAATACATAACCAGCAGCATTTTAGAGTTAAAGATGTTTGCTCTTGCTTCCCAATTAATCGTACAAGATTCTTCAAAGTCTACTTGTGTGATTTATAAAACCGGGTGTAGGTAGCTAAAGTCCTTGCAACAGTCATCACTCAAGCAGAAAAGCAGCTCGGCTTTCTCATAGCCCTAAATGCCCCCATGTACAGTCGCTGGAGCGAATTCCTTTTTCTCTATGTTTCCTAAAAGCCCTGGTCACCTCGGCCGCAGCCACAGGACTCAGGGCCAAACCTCCGAGGTTTGTGACCTCTTGAGAGGAGAGCACTGTGTTTTTAGGGGTGTTTTTTGTTGTAAGCAATTTTTAGTAATGGTGTGAGTTTCTCTGTCTCCCCCCCCCCCTGCCCCCGCCCAGTCTCTGTCTGTCTGTCTGTCTGTCTCTTGCTCTAAAGGAGCCCAGTGGAGTTGCCTGCCTCTTCCTCAGCAGAAACGGCCTGCCTAGATAGAAGCTAACCATTTCCGCTGCCCGGGGCAAAGGGCTGAACGTCGTTGTCCGGTCCCAGGCTGGGGCGGGAAAGGGGGGGTGGGCAGTGTCTGCGGGTTGGGGAGGGGGCAACCATCACCTTGGACAATAAAATAAAATAACCAGATACCCCCTTAATCCCTTCTATTAACAGTGTCAATGCGCCAGAGAGGCCGTCTCACCTCCAAAGGCGTCTTCACCCCCGGAGGGCCCAGGCTTCCAGGCGAAGCCCAACACTGGGCCCGCGCGCCCGAGAGGAGGTGCTCCGACGGCAAAAATCCCATACATTTTTAACTACAGTGATTACTAAATTAATAGCAGGCACTAAGACAGATGTCAAAACGTCTTGAAAATGTTTATCTGTGAATAATTGAGAAGGTGGTGGGACGCATTATCTGATTGTGTAATGAAATATGTATGAGGAACAGCTGTTTGCGACAGTCCCCTCCCGCCGCCTCCTCAGCCGGGGCCCTTCTCCTGGAAGCAGGGACCTCGGCGAATTTGGTGGCCCACCTGGGAGCGCGCTCAGGCCCTCCGGGGCTGCCTGCGAGCTGCGGCTCCAGCGGCCCCGGAGTCACCCGCGTCCTGCCCGAGGCCCGAGGCCTGGACTCAGCCCCCAGCCTCGCTCTTTTGGCTTTGGGGAGGGGGTGAGGCTCAACTACCCGCCGGCCGAGCGGTCCTCGGAGCCTTCGGGGGCCCGCGGGCTCGGCGGGCGAGACTCCAGGAGGGCCCGGCGCGGGCGGCGGTGGAGTCCCGGAGGCCCCGAGGCCCGGCGCGCGGCGGCCGAGCGGGCGGCCTGCTCCGAGGCTAGGGCCGGGGGCTCGCGGCTCAGCGGGGCGGGCCGGGGTCACCGCGGGGTGACGGGGCTCCCGCGAGGGCTTTGTTCGGCTCTCCTGCCGCACCGCCACTTCCGTCCAGCCCCCAGCCCGCCGCCCCAGCCTGGGCGCGCGCCCTGCTTGCTCCTGCAGCCCCGCGCCCTCCGCCCGGACGCGCCGGCAGCCTTCGGGGCTGCGTCCGCCGCGCAAGGCCGTGGCCCGGGGCAGGCCCGCGTGCTGCCCCCGAGTCCGGAGCTCGTCGGGGCGGCCCCCCAGGAAGCAGAGCGGGGGGCGAAGGAGCTCTGCGGCCTCCTGGAGCCCCGGCGGGGACCTGGCCTCCCCGGGCGCACCACCGCGCTGGGCGGCCGAGGCCCCGGTCTTGGGCTCCGCCGCGGCCGGCGCGCCCTGGGCCTCGCCCCCGGGTCGGCGGGAGCGCGGCGGCCGAGGGGGGCGAGACGCCGACGCGGGGAGGGGGCCCCCGCGGGCCTGGACCTTGAAGGCGGGGTCAGCTACGCGGGTCAACCCGCCGCCCCCGGCGCCGCAGCCCGGCCGCTGCGCGCGGGGCTGGAGCCGGGGCCGCGGGCGCCTCTCCCCGCGGCCCCCGCCGGCCCGCAGGCCTGTCCGCGCCTCCGCCTCTGCGGCCTCCGGGCCCCGGGCCTGCTCGAGCCCGGGGGCCCCGTCCCTGGAGCCCGGCGCCCCGGGAGCGTCGCCCCGCAGCCCCCGGCCGTGCCCGCCCTGCCCGCGCCGCCGCCCGGGACCGCTCCGAGCCGCTCCAGCTCTGCGAGCCCCGGCGCCCGGACGCCGAGCGTCCCCGCGGTTCCCACCGCCCGCTCGTCGGGATGCGCCCCGGCGTCCTTTCTGGAGCGTCCCCCCTTTTACCTAATCCCTTATGCTTTTATTCTAATCCTGCACATTACAGTTAATCTGTAATGATACCGCTTCGGAGGAACCTGTTGCATACGAGGCACGGTAATTTGTCACCTTGGAAACAGTTTTAAATAAAGATCATAACAGTGATGTCGACTGTGTTTATCCTCGGCGCGGGGGCTGGGTCGGGGGCCCGGCAGCCCCTCGGCGGAGAGGACGGATTTCGGAGGGAAAGAAGGGAGCGAGGCGCGTGGGGCAGAGCCGAGCGGGCCGGGGTCCCGGAGGCGAGGCGGCCAGAGCCCGCTCCCTCGCTCGGGTCCTGCGCCTTGCTGGCTTTGGAGTTTTTCCTTTCTGGAAATCCTGTGGTCTGAAACCGCGAGGCTTGGAGACACAGTCACGGTTTGCAAAATTGAGGAAAACTTGGTGAACTTGAGCCCCTGCTCCTTGTGAATTCGCATGCGGCCCGGCCCGCCCTGCGCCCCTGGGAGGCCGAAGGCGCGGCGAGGGCAGAAAGCGAGGCTTGCAGGACCCTCGGCTGCAAGAAGGCAGGGCCGAGGCTGTGCCGATCACTCCGCTCTCCGAGCTGCCTCCTCTGTTAAACACGCCCGCCGCAGCAGCGGCAGCAGCAACCGAAAACTGCTCGCACACCTAAAGCAAAATGAAACATAATTGCTTTTATTTATCTGTTGCTTTTCTATCATTAAAATATTTTTAGTCACTTTGTTCAAGATAGCATCCACTCTGATTATTACCTGCCGTATCTGTTGATCTGCTCCTTGTGTGTTCAGCACAGCAATATTAACAATTAAGAAAAAAAAAAGCCCATCTTCTATATTGTATCTGTCAAGATATGTTACAATTTCCATTAACAAAAAAAAACATTGTTCTTGTTGAAGAAGCTATGAAGCATATCTTTCATGAGAACTTTATTAGTAATCATAGTTGTCAGAAAGAATTAGATATGCATAGATTGTAGATGCAAAGGAAATATTAGATGCACAGAATAAAATATACAGTGGGATTGAGGCATAACTATTTTTCTTTTTAAAATAAATTTTTACTGAGGTGAAAAAAAAAACCCAAGCTATTAAGCTTACTTAAAAGATGGCTTTGTTGGTTTAATTATACTGTAGTTATTTTATAAATATGTTTCAAAGGAAGCTTGCCATATTGCATGTCAATGAGGACTGTAAAGAAAAGCTCACAAAAGCTAATGCATACCAAATACCAAATTTTAGTCATTAGCATTCCTATTTATTACAAACTAAAGGAACCTATTAACAGACAAGAATTTCTATTTAGCTAGCATTACAATGTTTGGCCATTAAAATAAAAAGGGCAAAGTATATACGTATTTTTTCCCCTTGGAACTATATGTTCTTTTTGCCTAGAAGCTGATGGAGGGATTGGGAGATGTTTCTGATTGGGGACACAAGATTCTACCGTGGGACTTAGGCCAGAGGGCCCAGAACCACTATTTTTAGTTATCCAGCTTAATGCTATTCATTTGGAAGAACAGTGCTGGGCTGGGGCAATGCAGCTCACCGAGAGCTGCGTAGTAACCACGGTCTGCGAGGGGCCCTTTGTATTTAATTTGTGTCAGGAGCATATGCAAATTATTAATTGTTTTTCCTCTGGGCGTGGGAGTGGATGGCAACCGTAATACTGCTTTTGTTTGGATATTAAAATTTCTTTAAATGCTCCCTAGATGGGGTACATCCCCCAATGCGTATTCCCCTGGAAGGAAATCCCACCACGACAATGAATACAAGCATCTTAATTCTAAAAATACGCACATATAGATTTGTGTCATTTCAAAACTTTTTCCTTTGAGCAAAAGCCACAGTTCTTCTTTCACATCAGATGGAAGGGACTATGTAAATATATTTTTCTGAATGCTGATTCAAGAGGGAAAGAACTTCTGAACCATTCTTACATTTAGAAACTTTAAAGATCCTTTTCTTAAAATCGAGGCAGATTTCCCGCCCCCCATCTGAATAGGGAAGCAAAGTAAATATTACAGGAACTGAAATGAAACATTTGGCGTGATAAGAAAGGTTATTTCAAATTATGCTAGGTGAGGTTTTTTTATGTGTGTGTTTGTGTGTGTGGTTTTTTTTTTTTTCCTTTAGGGCCCAACAGGAAAAAAATAATAGCTACACCAGATTGTTAGACTCTGCGTACTTACCAAGGGACTGGCAGCCCAGCTTTTCCTGTCCTGACTTTCGACTCCGACGTGATACATTCTGCTCGCTTTGGGGGACTTTTTTTTGCATTAACAAGACTGAAAAATTTTAAGAAAGGTGCTTCCCTGAAAGGCCTGGATGAAAACAACAGGTGTTAAAAGGCAGGAAGGGCATCTTTGAATTCCTGATTCAAAAAAGAAAATCTCTCCATCAAGAATTATTAACATTTGCAACCCTCACACAAAATCTTCGTTTTCAACAGGAAAATTCTCCGTGCTGTGTTGAGGGAAGCAGTGGGTATTCTCTCCCGGGTGATTACTTGAGCGCAGATAAAGGAAGGATAGTGTGATGACTCCTATGCGGCAAACTTTTCCTTCGGGGAAATAACGACAATCAATGTACTAAGAAGCTTGGGTGCCCCAATGTTGATAGTTCTAGAAAACAAAATGTGAACTCTCCTCATTTCTAGCCTGCAATATCTGGATAAGGAGTCAACCCCCAAGTTTCTAAAGCATATTTGACACAGAAGTGGGGAAAACTGTTTTAAATACCTAAGTGTGTCAAAAAGGGTGACACCTGCCAGCAAAGACCAGATTCACACAATTATCATCTTCTTTGACTGTAAATTAACCAGTCCGATTTTTGCCTCCTCCACTGGTGAGAGGGCCCATATTATCTAGATGGGACACCCTCTTGCCTCTCCCTCATCTACATCTTTTCTGTCATTGAATGCTGACTACTACTAATAGCCAAGGAGGAGAAGGCTGTTTCTCATATATTTAAACCAAGGTGGCTTAATCTCAAGTGGGTGAAAGATAAACCTGCTTTCAGTTGCCCTAAATCCCCTTCTCAGGAGCGTATTAGGGAAGACCATCTCAGAGATAAGTAACATAGAGGCCCTTTTCTCAGGGAGCTGATACTTATACGGGGGTGTGGAACATACCTAGGTCAATAGCACAGAACAGTGCTGTCCTGTGGGTGTCCTGGCTGGGAGCACATTGGAAGGAAGCATGGGAGAAATCTCAGAAGGCTTCCTGAAAGTGGTGGGGCTTGAGCTGAGCCTTGAAAGTTGAGGATGATTCGAGATGGTGAGGAGAATGACACATAAGCAAAACTGGTATGCAGTTAAGATACAGTGACAGGTCTCCCATAACGTAGGCATTTAAAAGTGCTTACTTAAATCAATGAAATGATTTAGAAGCCTGATAATAAATTCCTCTAAACATTTCTTTTTAGAATCGTCTGCCTGCTACTTTCACCTGGACCTCTCTTATTTCTCTCCATCATTAATGGTATATCTTTTCCTCATTTAGGTTGAGGGAGCTCATTCTGAAGCTATGATGGTGTCTAGGGCTGACAAAATGACTCCTGTTGATTCCAGGGAGGGAGGATGCTTACTCAGAGGACACTTCTCTACAGCAAATGTTCCCTCTACTAAAGTCTCGTTCATGGTCTTTGCAAGAATGAGAAGATTACTGAAATTCTAAGAGGTTTCCTATTTTTAACAAACCCTTCTCTGATGGTACCAATCTAATGTTTTGTTCTAAACATCGTGGAAAGCAAGATGGTGAAAGGGGGCTCGTTAGGTTTTTATACACAGAGCGGAGCAGAGTCCACTGAAAATGGCCTATGGATTAGAAACAAGGAAGCCTGGTAGTGCCACTAATTAGTGTGTGGGTAAAGTGGCTCACCCAACCTAGCTTCACTTTTTCTCATCTGAGAGAAGGAGACAATACTGGCTACCCTCATCTATATGACTTTTGGTTTTGTTCTTTGGAAACCCACCTTCCTGTTGTTGTGTCTTTATATAGCTCTGACCTCCAGCAGGATTTGGGTGATATTAATCAATTATGAACAGTCCCCCCCCCCTTTCTGGAAACAGATGCTTACTAGTGGGAGCTTGAAGATACCAATTTTAAACTACCCCGACCGGAAAAACAAAGCAAAACAAAACCAATCCTGGCAAAGGAGGAAATCTCCATCCATACTATCTTTTCTTCAGAATGTGTTTTTAAGCTTTATTAGGTCTTTGGGTCTGGAATTGCAATTCACGTTAGGGCATAGCAGAGAGTTTCTTCAGAAAATGCCTTAGCTGAGTAAAGCAGTGTCAGGCTCCCACCCCCAGGGAGCGAGACATACCACATCTCCATTCCCCTCTACTTTCTTCTCACCTCCACTTCCAGAAATCTGGCTTTCTTCTGCAGCTTCTTTTCCTTTTTTTCTAAACAAGCCACTATTTCTTCCTAAATTAAGCATGAAAGTCGACAAGTTGAGGGCAATTCAGTCTTAATAAACAGATGTTTTTTGAGTTCCCAAGACCTAAGTAAAGGCCATTCCACAGGAGGCACCCAATTCAAAAGGAGGAAGCACTAAGGATTATGGAGCATTCTGCAATGCGTGTGGCTGAAGAGGAGTCAGCCTTCCACCTCTCCTTCATGTGCCATCTCTTCAAACTCATCAGAGGGAAGCTTGCTTTCCCAAGAGCTCATTTTTGTCTGGGTTGTAAAATGTATTCAGCTCCACCATACACAGGCTAAACATATGGCCGAACAGTGTGAAGAGGGAAGTGTGTCCTTTGGCACATTGAGGGGCACAGACTGGCATGCACGTTCAATAAAAGGCTTCTTGTATGGGGCCCTATACCACAGGATCGCTCCAGGAAAAGCTGAACTGACCTCAGTTGGTGTGGCAATGTGCTTGTGCGCGTGTGTTGTGTATTTACAAGGCTAGACAAATTCCAGCTACTCTGTAAGACTCCTGGTAAAAAAAAAAAAAAAAAAGGAGGAAAAAAGTATTGGATGACCCTGTGTGTATGTGTTGAGGGGGAGGAACCCCCAGAGATTAAAAACTGAACAGGGGCTGGAATTTTATTTTAATTAGTCTCACATTTCCCTGGAGAGCTTTTCTGAGAATATGATCTTCTTTCCCATTTGCCTCCCTGCAGTCAACTACGGAGACTCACCAAGCTGAGGAGGAGGAGGAAACCATCTCCATCCCAGCTGAATTCTGAAGAACACTTGGCCTTAGCTCCCAGAAATTCTAAATTACACACAGGCAAAGTCTTGGCCCTGTCACCAAGAATGAAACAGAAGCTGAATCTGTTACTCACATTTTCAGACTAACCAGAGAACATACTGAAAAGCCTTTTTTCTTGAGTAAGAGATGGAAGATCTGGTTCAAGGGCAGGACATTGGGTCTTCTCATGACACGGCATGTGCGGGCTGCACCCTCAAGTCCTGGTCCACGGATCACATCTTCAACCACTCCCAGGTCGTAGGCAAGGGAGGGTAGACCAGGAGCAGGGGAGGGGTCCATGGAATCGGTAGAAGCAGCGAGAGGAAGGGACAGGAAAAACCCACCCAGTGGGCCTAGGAGACAAGCCAGTGTCTCCACACACCAAAGGAAGGCACCCACCTGGGACAGAAGGGGTTACTGGGTCCTCCCCTGAGGGCCACCGTGCCGATGTCCTTACCAGGTCTCCAACCCTCGGTAGCAATCTCCAGCATGCGTCAGTGTGGGTGGAAAAGCGTCTTCTATCAAGTTTAACAACTTTCTGGTGTAACTTCTGAGAGGGCTGATTGCTTATTCATGCGGAAGCAAGACGCCCAGTTCATTTTGCCTGTTTTTGCTACTCTTTGTTGGGTTTGGGAGGCTGTTATGGTAGCTGCAAATGGCTTCTCAAGTGACATTTGCTGACATTCAGTGAAGTACATTTATCAGTATTCGCCAGCTCACCTCTACACATGCAATCCATTTTGTTTTGTTCTTCATAGCAACCTCCTTTCCGACACCCGTGCCCTGAAAATGATAAATGGCAAGGTGGCATATTTCTCAAGCTGCACTCAAATGTCACTGTGAAAAATCTTTAATGGACTAAGTGTAGCTCTTCACGTTACAACTTGTCAGGTACTGAGAAATTCTAGAGTTTCTCCTTAATCCACAAGTCTTTGGAACCACACATCTGCAAGCAGAGACTAATTATAAGCTACCCCAGTCAGACCTGGGCAAGCAGAAACCGAGGAGAAAACATCTGATATCAGCTAATTCTTTTTTATTCTTATTCTTCTTCCATTTTTGCTACTTCCTTTCCTACTCAGAGAATATGCCAGGTATGAGCAATTTGTTACTCTAATTAAGTGGGGGACAGTCCCCCTAATCCGTCCCCCAACCCCACCCCATGCAGGCTTATAATCCAGTTGTACACTCAGCCTTCTCCATAATAGCTTTTACTCTTCTCCAACACTTAAAATCACTAGGGCTTCTCCCCACCTCCCCCACCAATTCACCCCTAAAATAAAACAAAACCCCTACCTGATTCTGAATCATAAATCCTGGCTTTAAATATTGGCTATAATGGGGTGGTTCGGAAGTGTCTGAGATATCTGGCTGGAAGAGTCCTTTCTCCTGTCTCCCTAGCCATTCCTCTTCAGAGTGTATGGTCATCCTTCAGATTACCATCTAAAAAGCCTCTCATTGTCCCCTGTGTGCATACCTGTCCACTACCACCATGCCACTCTCAGGGGAGCAGTCTATAGGCAATCACTCATCCCTGAATATGGTTTGCTCACTCGGGTTCCACCTTTTCCTAGTCCCTGGAGCATGCTCCAAGGAGGAATCAGCCTTGCCCACTGTAGTCAGGGGAGAATTTGTTGATTTGCCTGTTTGAAACGTGTTCCAATGAGAACTGTCATCAGTTCACACTGATTTTACAATCCATGTTTAAAGGTCAAAGGAATTGAGAAAGGGGTGACTAAAGCCAAAGAAAAGGAATGGTACCACCCAACACTGTGCCTGCCAAGTTCATCTTTGGCCAGATGCTAAAGACTGGGATGTTTGGGATTTACTCCTATCCATTAAAGCCCCACCCAAGCTCTAACCTTGATATCCGCTTCTAGATAACCTGAATTGGGCATCTCCAAGGCTCTCCTGGTTTTTTGTCCCCCCCCCCCCAACATCATCCTTGGCTTTTCTTCTCCTTAGACTTGGCTTTCTGTCTCCTGGGTTGAGTAGCTATCATAACTGTCTCCTAGTCCTCAGGGACCCTTCCAACAAGTATAGGTCTTGGCTCACATGGAGGCTCAACAATCTAATTACCTAACAATCTAAAATCTGTAAATGTCTCCATTTCTACATTTGTGTGAATTGATATCACTCATTTGTTGCACAAAGAATCACAGAGCACCCCTGCAGTGTCCAGCCTTGTGAGGAACTCAAAGAATGTCCTGGTAGGTAAGAGAAGTAAGAGAAACCCAAAGTAGCATCACTAAAATGATGAAGGCTTTTCAGTTAAGGACACTGAGTTTCTCACAAGGCTGGACACTCAGAGGTAAATACCAGCAGGAGTACTTGTTTCAGAAAGGTCTGGGACCAGAAGTAGAGAAGGCATCAGAAGAGAAGTGGCCACTCTCAGCCTCACTCACTCTTGCCTCTGCTTAGTTCATGCCTCTCTACTGATAGCCATTCTCTGCTTCTTTGTGTGTATGGAGGACCAGGGCCTCTTCCTTTTTAGAACTTATATATTTTCACTTAAGGTAATCAGGAGATCCCCCAACTCAATTTTCCATTGGCCAATGCCAGACTCCTTAGAGAGAGAGTTTGTGTCGTCTGTTGGGTTGGAAGACCATTGAGAGGACTGAGTCCTTATGTGGGTGGGGACTTGTTCTCAGAAGAGAATGTTGTGAATTAGATTGTCTATAATAAATTAAGATCTAAGAGCTCACACTGGGGTATGGGATCTTTAGCTTAAATCTTCTGTGGGGTGGAGGTGGTAACTCTTATTAGTTGCTATCACCTGTAAGTGAGTGAGTTTATCATGTTCTTTCCCGAGGTCTCAGGGAAATTTGGAAATAATTAAGAAGACATCAAGAACTGAAGGGATAGGAGGGAGGACCTTGTGAGTTGTTGAAAAGATTGCACTATCCTTCCAAGGGCTCTGTGAGGCATGTGGACAAGCAGAGGCAAGGGATTTGGGAAGCTGTGTCACGAGAGCCATTTGAACTTGAGGTTAGAAGAACATAAGCTCCTTGAGTGACTAAATCCACATGGCTTGGTACTTTTAGTTGCTTATATAGTTCATAGAAGAATTTAACGGGATTAAGGACACAGGCATCCTCTCTAGAAGCCCACTCCTCATGGCCCTGGGAGATTCCCTTGTTTGTCTGTTTGAAAACTTACAGGCACTATTTGCCTTTCTCTTCTCATTTCCTAGAGGGTCAGCAGGCCGGGCCTGGGGAATCAACAGAGTGGAGTGTACTTTATTCAGGTCTAGGAAACAGACCTGTGGAGACAGGTCCACAATCAGAAGTTTTGAGGACGAGGAATTTTTTTTTTTTGGCTTCACAGGAGCCAGTAATTTAATCTGAAGTACTCCCCTTTGTAGCATCCTCTTCTTAGAAATATCCTTTTTCTTTTTCTTTTTAAGATTTTATTTATTTATTCATGAGACACAGAGAGAGAGAGAGAGAGAGAGAGAGAGGCAGAGAGAGAGAGAGAGAGAGAGAGAGAGATTGAGAGAGAGGCAGAGACACAGGCAGAGGGAGAAGCAAGCTCCATGCAGGGAGCCTGACATGGGACTCGATCCCAGGTCTCCAGGATCACACCCCGGGCCAAAAGTGGCGCTAAACCACTGAGCCACCAGCGCTGCCCCAGAAATATCCTTTTTCATAAATCCAGTCTCAACTTTATTTTCCCCACTTGCTAGCTGAGCTGAGATTATTGGTCAGAGAATCAAACACTCAGACAGGAGATCTGGTTCTGCCTCAGACAACATTAGGGTCTTTGGAAGGGAGAGAAACAATTCCTCATGGGGTATTGGCTCTGTCATCTACTGGGCTAGGGACAGGTGAGCCAGGTTGTCCCTGGCTTAGGAGCAAGGTTGCCATCCCTCTAAGCGCCAGGCCACAGGATATAATGTTTCAAGCTCCATTTATTGCCCTTCTCATAAAGGAAGAAGCAGGAAGGAGTTCCTGCCCTGGTTCCCATCCTTCCTCAGAGCAAGAGACGCACAGGTGGAGTAATAGAATCAAGAGTCTTTGTTTCTTGTTCTAGCTCATTTGTTCCATCATTCATTCCATCATTCATTCATTCATTCATTCATTCAGCAAATATTCACTAAGTGCTTATCACACTGGGCTAAACTCAGAGAATGTGCAGTGAGTGAAGCAGACACAGTTCGTTCCGTGACCAGAAACATGGGCTCATCCCAGGCCTCAATTTCTTCAACTGTTCTCAAAGTTCAGCCTACATCCAAATCACCTGGAGGGCTTGTTAAAACACAGTTTGCTTGGCCATACGCCAGAATTCCTAATTCCGTAGGCTTGAGAATTTGTCTTTCTAGCACATTCCCATATGATACTGACACTGCTGGTCCAGGGACACACTTGGAGAACCACTGGATTAGATGAGCTCTCAGTCCCCTTCTAGCTGTGACAGTCTGTGATGTGGATTGGTTGGTGGTCACTGGAATAGCCCAAGCAGAAAGGGATTGTGGAAAGTGAGCCTGGAAATGGCAAAGTCCCATAAGTTTCCTGAGCTTAGGGGTAAATGGATCAGAGATAAACCTTAACAGAGCCACTAAAGCCTTAGTCTCATTATTTTTTAAAAAAATGATTAAAAAGTAATTCCCTTACATGAAAGTTCAATCAGATGCTGAAGAAATTATTTCAACTTTCCATAGGGGAAAAAAAGGCTCCACTAAAAAGCTACAAGGGTATTGATGTCTATTAAATATTTGCTTTTCTCTCTAGCCCACACTAGACTGAGTAATTTGTATTTGGCAGAAACCAGCTGCAATTACATTAGTCAATCCAAAAGCCCAACTTGCTCATACAAAATGCAAACAAATTAGTTAAAATGGCCTAATTAGTAGACTGTAAAAATACAAACTGAGGCTGGCAGCCTGATGTGTGTTAGTCAAGAACGCTGTCCTCCCTCCCAGGGAGGCCTGGTGCTAAGCAGACCATTGGACTCCGCTCCCAGCTGATTGAGGGTTTTCCCTCAGGACCCCAATAGCCTGTGACCCAGCCGAACCCTGGTGGTTCTGACTTAAGTAACAACATCCTCTCCTGGCCCAATGCATGGCCTCATCTTTGACCAAATCGGTATAATGGAAAGGATGGGGGATTTGAATCTAGATGAACCCGAGCTTGAATCTCTCAACCAGCTATTGCTTTAGACAAGCTGCTTAACTTCTCAGAGTCTCTTGTTTCCTGTTTAAAATGGAAGTAATGCAGGGACGCCTGGGTGGCTCAGCGGTTGAGCATCTGCCTTTGGCTCAGGTCGTGATCCTGGGGTCCTGGAATCGAGTCCCGCATCAGGCTCCTAGCAGGGAGCCTGCTTCTCTCTCCACCTATGTCTCTGCCTCTCTCTCTGTGTCTCTCATGAATAAATGAGATCTTAAAAAAAATCAAATGGAAGTAATGTAGCCTGTACTGAAAAAGTAGTTGTGAGAATTGGCAATTATGTATGTATGTGCCTGGCCCTTAGTGGTTCTGTTATTAGTAATGTAGGTCTGGCTTTCTTCTGGCTTCACATACCAGAATGGCCCTACAGGCCAGCCTTTGGAGTCAGATGTGGGGCACTAGTGGGCAGTTTTGTAGATATTGGATGAGGTAATGACCCTCAGTATGGACCAAGGTCAAGGACTGTATTCAGAGTATTGTGGTGTGACTCAGACAACTTATCTGTGCTGCGTCCCAAAGGGCCACAGCCTGCAGCCTTCTACATGCCGGGATCACAGAATCAGAGAACTGGAAAGGACTGCAGACAAAGGCCAGTATGGGGGTTCAAACCCTCCCTGTGCCTCAGAATCTTTTGGGTTGTTTATAAAAGTGCTGGAGTCAAAGCCCGACTCACAGAGATTCTAATTCAGCCAGCCTGGGATGGACCAAAGCATCAGTGTATTTTAATGCCTCCCCCGGTGATTCTAAATGAAGTCAAGGTTAAGAATCATTCCTCGAGTCCAAACCCTTTATTCTGTGGAGAAAAACAAAGACCATCAGACGTGCAATAAAAAAATTTTAAAAACCACACAAATAAAACAGTAACAACTGAGAGGTGTGGATTATCTAAGATCACACAGAATTAAGTTTTCCTAGGTATACTTCTTATGCAAATTGTTGCATCAGATCATTGGCTCCGATGGGAAGGAATGTTTGCAGGATGCCTATAGACAATTGGGGCTTTCTACCAGACTCCTAAAGGAAGCTAGACTTTGGTGACAACCAACATCTTGTATTTTATAACACCTTCTCACCAAAGCACATTTCCTGCTCAGTTTTGGTCACATCATCAGCCAGATTAAGACCAGAAGAAGTCCCAGGGAACTTAGACAGCCAATCAGTGACAGAGGCAAGACCGAGATGCCTAGGGTTGGGTGTTGGACAAATAGGGTCCCTGCAACTCTGGCCACCAGACTTTGTGAATCATGTCACATGATTTTCATTCATTATTGGATTCCATCCAAAGGCAGACTGCGAAGTTACATACTTATTTAGAGAGGAGCAGAGATATAAGCTTTCTTTCTTTCTTTTTTTTTTTTTAAGATTTTATTTATTTACTCATGAGAGACCCAGAGAGAGAAGCAGAGACATGGGCAGAGGGAGAAGCAGGCTCCATGCAGGGAGCCCGATGAGGGACTCCATCCCGGGACCTGGCATCACGACCTGAGCCAAAGGCAGATGCTCAAACACTGAGCCACCCAGGTGCCAAGATGTAAGTTCTCTTGAGTGAGTGGAGAGAGAGATGTTTAGTTCCCTCCAAAAGAGAATATAACCCTTCACGGGCTGTGCCTCATTTATTTTTGTCTCCTGTATTTGATAAGTGCTTTTCTGAATCCTGCTTCAGTGCTTCTGGGCCTCTGATCCCTCCAGCAGAGTGGGACACTTGGGCTCAAAGAGGCTGGAACACAAAGGAAATATAGGAAATCCTTACCCTGAAGTAAAGGGCAGGAAGGGATGGTTCTGCTCCTGTCCTATTTTCCAACTCCAGGCTCTGTCCTTGCCATGCCAGTTCCCAAAACGAAAACCTCAGAGACTATGAAAAGATACTATCATGTCTGACTGTGTGGCATTCAATAATTTCATCAAGACTTAGGTTTGGATTTCTCTTAGATACAACTGACTTTCACAATTCAGATTGTGGAAAGGCAGCAGGTTGAGGTTAGATCCCTGGCTCTGCCTACCTTCCTAAGTCAGATGTTTAGCACATTAATTCTCGTCTTTATTTCCTCATCTCTAACCTCACCATTGAAGGTTAAACATTTCTTTCTAAGAACAACTTTAGCTGATTTCCACAAATTTTGAAATGTACTATTTGATCCTACAGTATTTGCTAATTTTCCTAGTAAGGGTCTGTTAGAAGAAAAATTCATTTGTCTGCAAATGCTTTGAAATGTATTTTTTTTTCTAAGTATAGACTTTTAGGTTGCTAAGTATTTTCTTTCAATACAATGAAGATGTATTCCCCCCACTATCTTCTTGGCTTCCCCTGCTGATATTGGGAAGCCAGTTGCTACTCCAATGATCATTCATTTGAAAATAATGTTTTTTCTCTCTGGCTGCTGCTAAGATTTTCTCTTTGTCTGTTGTGTTCTGCAATTGCAGTATGATATGCATGGGTGTAGTATGATAGGACATGCATGACCACTGAATTGATCTGTACTGATAAATATCAGTAGTAGGTTGAGATTGAAAAAATTAATCAGACACAGACTGGGATAATTCAGATGATGTCTGCTTATCTAAAAAAATATAGGTAGAAGTCAGTAAAGTGAGAATACAGAGCAGAGAGAGAGACAGATTAACTTCTGGACCCCAGTTTTCATGAGATTATCTTATTATAATGGCAATTTCTAAGTGAGTGAGCATTGCATCAGACTCTCTGCAAAAATATTTTCCTTTCCAAGCTCAGTCTCACTTGCAATCTTGGTGTTATATAATATAGAGTATGATCACAAAGTTCAGTACAGTATAATACAGTACACTGGTATATGAATGTAAATCTTACTAATCCCTACCAGCTTGGTCTTAAACCTGTGACATGAAACTAGAAAAATCAGGGACCTTCTGCAAATCATACTAGATATTGGGCCTTCATTGCCATATAGTTTTATTGTTCATCTTCTCTGGCATTTTGAGGGTTCAGAATCTATGGAAAATTCTTATCTATTTGATATTATCTCTGCCCTATTCTTCTCCTCCCCTCTATAATTTTCTTTTTTTTTTTTTAAAGATTTTATTTATTTTTTTATGAAAGACACACAGAGAGAGGGACAGAGACATAGCAAACTGAGAAGCAGGCTCACCTCAGGGAGCCTGATGTGGGACTCGATCCCAGGACTCCAGGATCATGCCCTGGGCCAAAGGCAGGCCTGAGCCACCCAGGCGTTCCTACCCTCTATAATTTTCTTGAGCCATGTGTAAAACATATTCATTCAATTCTACATGACTCTACATTTCTTTGACATTAGTTTTGTCTTTCTGAGCAGCATTCTGGATCATTTTTTCCAAACCTATATTCTAGTTGTCTCTTTGATCTATATTCTAGTTGTCTAGTAACAAAATGTGTCTAATCTTCTGTTAAAGCCATCAACTGAGTTTTTAATTTCAATAATTTTATTGATTGATGGATGAAAACTCTGTTGGAATTCTTTTCCAATATGTTTGGGTGTTTTTATAACCTCTTATTTCTAGTCACACTATTAATCCTTTATTTATTTAAATGTATTAAACATAATACTTTATATTTGATCATTTCAACATCTGATATCTTTGTGGTTTTAATTTTGCTGTTTGCTGACTCTTGCCGATGGTACTCTGTTTCCTTGAATGCTTTATGATTTTTAACTGTGAGTTTGTAGCTTTAAAATTTCATCGATGGGAATTCTTTGAGGTCTGGCTTACCTCCAGAGAGGTATCATCTGATTTTCTAGGTACCTGGGACCACTACTAATTTAGATTCACTTCCTCAAAACTTTTACCTGAGACTTCTTAGACCACCCAGGGAGTATGAATTTGATGCAAACTCATGGAAAGCTGGCTATAGTTATAAATTCTCAGAATAATTCTCCCTCTGGAGTCAAAATTAGATATATGTAATTTTCTTTGTAGTTCCTATGGTAGGAATAAAGTCTAGTTTATTTTTTCATTTAGCAATAATTCAGGGGTCTCAGTTTTATGTATAGCGGATCTTTACTATATCCCCCACCTTAGATAAGCACTAGGCTTTTTCTCCTTTCCCCCTTGCTCTATGAGGCTGTGAAAACTAAAACCAAATTTTACATGAATTGGCAAATGCCCTCAAGTTCAAAGCCAACACCAATGCTTCACTTATTTCTCTGAATTTTCACTTTCATCTAGTTTTTGGACTGAATATTCCTTAGTTTCTTTCCAACTCATTAGTGCATTTTAAAATGTTCTTTTTGTTTTATCCAGAATTTATAGTTGTTTTCATTGGGGAGGTTGATCAGAGTGTCTAGTCCCCTGTCTTATAAGAAATGGACATGGCCACCTACTATCTTTCTGATTTGAGACAACTGACCTCTCCACACCTCAGTCTCCTCATCTATAAAATCATGTGTTTCCTAGGACCATTTAAGGATCAATTGAAATACTGTACAAGAAAGATCTTTTAAACCATAAAGTAAAGCAGTACACCAATATTAGAGCACTTTGTGAATTTGTATCTAATTAGATTTTTTTTTTTCATTAGGATGAGTGAAAAAAGCTAGCACAGGCTATTTATAGACAGGTCAATATTCATGTATTCATTCAATAAGGATTTGCCAAGCACCTTCTATGTGGTACTTTCCTAGCCTGGAGTTTACCTGATTCAATGATTTTGGGAGGGGTAAACAAACAAACAAACAAACAAACAAACAAACCAAAGCAAAATTGTGGTTTAAGAATTAAAACAAAACCCTGGGGCACCTGGGTGGTTCAGTGGTTCAACATCTGCCTTCGGCTCAGGTTGTGATCCCACAGGGAGCCTGCCTCTCCCTCTGCCTATGTCTGCCTCTCTCTGTATGTCTCTCATGAATAAATAAATAAAATCTTTAAAAAACAAAACCCAGGGCAGCCCGGGTGGTTCAGAGGTTTAGCGCCACCTTTAGCCCAGGGCCTGATCCTGGAGACCAGGGATCGAGTCCCATGTCAGAGTCCCTGCATGGAGCCTGCTTCTCCCTCTGCCTGTGTCTGTTCCTCTCTCTCTGTCTCTCATGAATAAATAAATAAAATCTTTAAAAAAATAATAAAAATAAATAAATAAAAAGCAAAACCCAGAAAACTTGTGCTGTTTACTTGTATCTTTTTTTTTCCTTCTAAAAAACAGACACAAAACTGACCTGTCTTTTGTGGCACACCCCCATTTCCTTTGCTGGACAAAAAGCATTTGCTTCTTTAAGAGCACTTTAAGAGTCCTGATACCTACTAGGAATTTTTCTCAACTACTGTTTTGATACAGTTATTTGTGTACAACCAGGGGCAGCCCTGGTAGGGGCTAAGCTGTGTGAGTCTAGACTGGGAGTGAGAAAACCAGGGTTCTAATTCCCCTGTTCACTATTGGACTGAACCTGGGAAAAATCATGCCCCTCAATTCTCAAGACCACAGTCCCATTCCTATAAAAAAAGAGAATCTAATCACAACAGCGTTGTGAGGACCAAGTGAAGTAATGTATATGAAAATACTCTGGACATTCTGAAACTTTCTACAATTTATGGGAAAGGAATCATTATTGCCCAGCATTAGAAATGATTTATTGTCATACTACCTCCCCTCCTGCCCCGCTCCCCAACTAATAATAATATCAGGCCAGAAAGAATTTGCAGGGAACATTCTCTTAGAAGCCAGAATCTGGGGATCCCTGGGTAGCTCAGCGGTTTAGCCCCTGCCTTCGGCCCAGGGCGTGATCCTGGAGACCCGGGATCGAATCCCACATCAGGCTCCCTGCATGGAGCCTGCTTCTCCCTCTGCCTGTGTCTCTGCCTCTGTGTGTGTGTGTGTGTCTCTTGTGACTAAATAAAAATCTTAAAAAAAAAAACAACAAAAAAAGCCAGAATCTGAGAATCCTCAAATCTGTGTGTAAGGGTGGGACACATTCCTGTCTGGCTGCAGGCCCCTAGCTCCAGGGAAGAGTCTCATTCCCACTGCCCTTGGCTGCGGCTGCACCTGTGTCCTTGCCCCTCCCTAGCTGCCTGCCTCGCTGGGGGCTTGAGCTCCGGGGAGAGGACAGCACTTCCCACGGCAGGCAGCCAGGCCAACCTGCCTCCCCTGTGCTGGGTGCAGAGGGCCAGAACCGGCTGATCTGCAGAGGGCTTTGGTATCAGGGGGTCAGTGTCAGGACGTGCTGACTGCGGAGGACACAGTGACAGGCTGAGCTCGGGCAGTAATTAGACAGTGAGAGCTTCCTCCAGCAAGCCACAATCAATAGGTCCGCTTACCAAGGGAAAAAAAGATTAAAGTAAAGCAGATGGCAGAAGATAATAGCATCTCCCACTGAACTCGAGTTTTCTCTGGTCAAAGCACTTTCACCACCATTTTCTTCTTTGGTCCATGGTGCTTTGGTTCTCGGTTCCTCTAGTGGGTGTAGCCAGAGCAAGAAAGCCAGGGTACAGAGAGAGCAGCTGACCAGGCTTGCTGTGAGAGCTGAGACATTTCCATTCTCCTATGCCAGCCTTCTCGCCATCAGTGTCGCAGAGAGAATGCAAACCTATGGAATAATTCAACACATTTTTACTGAGCACCTGCTTTGTACCAAACAATGTTTTAGGCATGATGGTTACAGTCACTACTGAGACAAAGTCCTATTCTCAGGGAGGTTCCCTTTTAGTAAGAGAAGAAGACAATACACAAATAAATGAACAAGATAGTTGCTACGAAGACCATAAGTAGGTCCTATGAAGACCATAAGATAGAACAATTTGGTAGAGGGGAAGCAGCAAGGCTGATTGAGCCTGGAAAGAGCTCTCTGGGCAGGTGAACTCTGAGTTGGGACCTGTATATTGAGAAGTTGCTTGAATGTCAAGAAGAGGAAGAATAATGAAGAAAGTGGGAAGAACAAATGCAAATTAATAGTGAATTAATAGTGCAATAGGTCTAGTGGTCTCTCCATATTGAAAAAGGAAGCCAAGAAACAGGAAGTCCTATGAAGCCCAGGGATGACGCCTTGGAAAGTTAGAAAAACTTTCCTCTGGAGCTGCCAACTTTTCTTTACTCAGGTTACCCACTTTTCTTTACTCCTCACCTCAGATTGCTCATCTGTGAAACGGACACAGTGGTGTCAGTCACCGACTCACACCTCCGACAGGAGGCCACGGTGAAGAGTTAGGAAGTGTTAGACATGTGCTATCCGACCATACCAGCAAGGGTTTGCAAATGCTTTAGACACTCAGTGAATATTAAATATTTCCTCTCTGAAATAATGCTACCAAGACAGCTAAAAGGTAAGCCATTCTAGACGCAGCTGGCTGGCTCAGTCAGTGGAGCATGTGACTCCTGATCTTGGGGTTGTGAGTTTGAGCCCCACATTGGGAGTAGAGATTACTTGAAAATCTTTAAAAAGAAAAAGGTGAGCCACTCTATTCTCCTTACTCAGATTAAATTCAATTTGGTCTAGTTGGACATGTTGATACCAGTTTCCTAAGGCTTCCTTTCAATGACACCACTATCTCTTGACTTTATATGGTATACGCCACTGTACAGGGCCCATAGATAGCTCTAAGTAGACATCTGCTAGATTATAAGCCCCTTGAAGGCAAGAACCCTTTCTTAATCATCTTTGTCCACGTTGTAAGGGTATAGTAATTGTTTGTGAAATTGATATGACAATACTACTTTATCCCCATCACATCCCCCACCTTCATGTATCAGGTGAGGAAACTGAAGCATAGAGAGTTAGAGACTTGCAGTCTCTACATAGACTCATGGACTTGATTGGAAACTTTTCTTGGTGACTCTAGCCCTGGCAGCAGCAAGTGCATCGATGAAGTTTTCAGAGACAGACACAAAGGTAGAGATTTCTCTCTACTTAAAAAGTCTGAGTCAGGAATGTCAAATCTTAGGATCTAAGTGGAATTGCTTAAAGGGAACTGGCAGACCCAGAACTCAGAAGTTCTTCATAGGAAGGGACCGATAAGATTATTTAGTCTTGGTCTGCAGATGGATAACCAGACCAGAGTTACCTGAGCTTGTCAAGGTCATCTAGGTGGCTAAATACTTATTTTTAGTGCAGCCTCGCCTCCTTTACAAAAGGTCCCCCATGGTAGGGTGTTGGGGTTTCACGTCATTTGCATTTGGATTGCCTCAGATGTCAATTAGTTCTAGCCACCTGCCAAGAAAGTTGCAAGCCTAAGACATTCTTTAAGGAGGGACAAAGGAAGTGATAAAACCAGTTTAGCTGTTTTAAGGAGACTGGAGAAAATGTAGTCAGTAGAGTCAGATAGAACACAACACATTTGGACATCATTGATTTAACCAAAACACGGACTCTTTTTGAGGCTTCTAAGATAGTTCAAGCTGCTGAACAGACACAGCCAAAGGAAGCCCAATCTTAAGAACTTCCTGAAGTCATTCCTCTTTTAAAATATATATAAAGTGATCTCCATACCCAACGTGGGGTTTGAACTCACAACCTGGAGATCAAGAGTCACATGCTCCACCAATTGAGCCAGCCAGGCACCCCTGAAATCACTTCTATGCATTGGTTCTCACTCTTGGTTGCACACTGGAATCATCCAGAAAACTTTAAAAAGCACTACTGTCTACATCCTATTCCCAAAGATTTTGAATCAGTTTTTCTGGGATATGGCCTGGACACTGGCCCCAGATTTTAAATCTCTGCAGATGGGATCCCAGAGTGGCTCAGCGGTTTAGCGCCTGCCTTCAGCCCAGGGTGTGATCCTGGAGTCCTGGGATCAAGTCCCACATCGGGCTCCCTGCATGGTGCCTGCTTCTCCCTCTGCCTGTGTCTCTGCCTATCTCTCTCTCTCTCTCTCTCTCTCTCATGAATAAATAAGTAAAATCTTAAAAAAAAATCTCTGCAGGAGATTCTGTGCTACAGCTAAGATTGAGAGCAATGATCTATAAGGGGGCCATTCCAAGTGAGCAAATAAGGAGGATGTTAATATAAGGAAGAAGAGAATGTGTCATTTCCTCAATAGCTTGTCCTTTTTGTGCCAGGACAGTTTTTTCCTCTAAGGGGATCAACCATCCACTTTGTTGTCCTAGTTTTAGTACTGAAAGTCTTGTCTCCCAGCCAAACCAAGAAGGCTGTTAACTGTATTACCTCAACCCCAATGCAGGCTGGCTCAGTTCTGCGTAATGAAAGTAGGGGAATTTGGGGGGTGACAAGCAGCAAAGGGAATGAAGAAAAGGAAGCTGATTAAGGCTGGGATCTGCGATCCCTCCAACCCACAATTTCACGATCCCCTAATTTCATGAAAGTCCACCAATTCAAAAATACCCAATATGAATAACTTTTTCTCCAAAATTGGAAAGTAGGCTGAGTTTCACTCCAGGGCTGAAATAGTATGGGACACAGGCAAGCGTCTGAACTTGAAGCAGCTGGGTAAGTACCCAAGAATATGCACACATTTTGTGAGAGGGTTTAGGATTGGGAATCGGTGTGGTTTGATGACTTTCGCACTGAGACGTTGGACAAGGTGGCTCCCAGGTAACATCTGAGTCCGACTGGCAACTATCACTAAATCTTTCATGTGCCAGACACTGTGCCTGGGCTCATACCCAAGGTGACTGAAGCTGGTGGGGCACCGTATGGGCACCGTTAAGGGGTTCTTCGGCGTGGGACCAGGTTGGGGGGGGGTAGCTAGCCTGGCACAGCTAGGGCATCCGAAGAAGGAAAACAGCTTAGCTAGCTTCACAGAGAGGGGGACCCCGTTTTATTGATCATATTATAAATAACAAATCATGCCAGCTTGAATAGTGGCCACTGGCCAGGAATCTGACATAATTAAATGTGAAGAAATCACTTACAAAATGACCTCACAGGCCCTAGTCATCCCCTAAATTGACCAGACAAGTGGTTGGAAACAGACAGTTTTCTTTCCTTTTTGTTTAGCTCTCCACTCCACCTCACCCTTGCCACCCCTGAGGGACTGGATTTGAAAAGTTTCCGACTGGCCCTTGGTGCTCTGATTCTTCAGAGGGAAGGAAAACACCTATTAAAAATGTTCGTTCCGGGCGGATGGTTGCTCCCAGCAGCCTCTGGTGCCAGAGTAATGAATCTAGAATCCTCGGTCCTTGCCCAAATCTCAATGGCTAGTAATTAAATTTCCACTAACAGTTTGTTTTATCACCTCAGTTAGCATGTTGACATATAATAGTGCTGCTGAGAGGTACAGCTAGTTAATGATTTTCTTTTACATATTGATATTAGTACCTGGAGTGGGAACATCTCCTCTTCAGAATATGATTACTATTTTTGAAATCTTAAGCACAGGAGGGAAATCCGTTTCTATAAATTAAACAAGAAGTTCTGAGAACTTCTATCTTCAGTTCCCATCCAGACACTAATGCATCTCATTTACTTTGTGCTGTTCCCCTGAGTTATCTGTGCCATGCAGGCAACTCTTGCATGTCGCATTAACTATCTATTGAAAAAAGCTCGAAGTGTGCTGGTAACAGCGCCCTGAGCCAGGATGCAAGGTAGGGAGCACAACGGGGAAAATTCATCACTGTTCCATTTCAAGTTGCTCGGATATTTTCATTCGCAGAGGAAAGAACCCATGTCGCTAACGATGGAGCTATGAGGAAACTGATATGAGGTTCTCAACTGCCTTGCAAGCCCACGCCAGTTGTCCTGTTTCTTTTCCCCATCCTCACACTCCGAGACATCATTGACCTCCGCCAACCAGAGGTGGGGGTTCTATGCCAGCCACTTCCTCCTGAAGTGAAGAAATTATTGGGTTCATTACTGATGTGAACGACTCTTCCGACGGCAAGCCCGGTCTGATTCTCCAGGGGGTGGTTTCTGGAAGGCACAGGCCCTGGCCTCTGTCTCTGGCGCCAGGGGCCAAGGTTCTTCTGCTGCAGGTGCCGGCCTGGGGAAGGAGTACGGAGTACAGCGCAGAGCCGCCTTCACCTTCACAGTGTGGCTTTACTTGGACTGACAAAAATGTTCCCCGCATACCCCAGAGTGACAGCTACAGGGTAAAGGGGGGACAGATGTCCTGGTCTGAAAATTCCTCTGGTGTGTCAAGGATGCCAGCCACCTGGAGCGGTGATGGGCACTGGTGTGCACAGGATCTGAAATGGAGTTGATGCGATGTCATTTTGGCTCTCTTGTAACCTGGTTATCTCTCGCCAAGACTTCACGTCCAATTAGTGCGCTTGGAGGGGACAGCGGGCTTTATCAGCCTCACTTCCCGACACTCCGTCAACTTCAGAAATTCGGTGAAGGAATTTAAGATGAGGTGTCACCTCTTCCTATCACAGTCTCTTGTGAGCCACTCCCGAGTCCTTGGGAGAGCATTAATCAAGGGGGGGGGGAAATGAAGTTTCGGCTGGCTTCGACCTGGAGGTGCATTCTGCACTTCCATCTCCCTGGGTTAGGGTCCCCGGGTTGGCTCCTGGGCTGTCTCCTGGGAGTCCTCTTTGTCAGCCACACTGGTTGGGGGCTGGACGTTGGTGCCCACAGCAAGCACCCCGAGTCTGCAGCTCGCAGGAAGGGTCAGGGCTGCTGGAGACAGGCGAGGCTGCTCCTACTGATATATCCTTGCCTGAGCACAGGGAAATCATCCAGTGGACTGCTGACAGTCAGTGCTCCCCAGCTGCCTCCTCTTTACCTAGTCGGGTAATATTGCACTGTAGCTCCAGGGTCCCTGGCAAAGCCCAGACCACACAGGGTGTTTTAGGGCCCCGATCCTGCCAAGTTTCCTGGCAAAGGAGGGAGGCTGGCTCCTGTGCCAGTTTCACGCTCTTAAATCCACCCCTCACCCCTCTGGCTGCAGTGGTTGTTCCTACAGTGGATCAGCGACCTTCTCCCACCCTGAAGAGAAATGATGTGTGATAGCAGGTTGGCCGTTAGAAACATTATAGTGTCCAAGGAATATCATTGGCATTGGTTGATTCTTCCCCTGGCAAGTGCCTTCTCAAACTCATTCCCCACTCTCCACCCTGTGGGCATCGAGGGTTTCTATGATGCCCACATCCCTTTTTTAAAATAAGTAAACTCTATGCCCAATGTGGGGCTTGAACTTACAACCTGGAGGTCAAGAGTTGCA
Source organism: Nyctereutes procyonoides (assembly GCF_905146905.1). Taxonomy (NCBI): domain Eukaryota; kingdom Metazoa; phylum Chordata; class Mammalia; order Carnivora; family Canidae; genus Nyctereutes; species Nyctereutes procyonoides. Next base: position 48,230,886 of record NW_026575049.1, on the reverse strand, counting down.
TGCTCTGCTGACTGAGCCAGCCAGGCACCCCAATGATGCCACACCCCTTTTACTAGGAACAAGACTATAAACCTATTGATAGTGGCTTGTCAGGAACTCTGGGCATGGCCTCTGATCCCAGCTAATCTGATTTTAAAAGAAGAACCAGTAAGGACCAGTGTTTAATCCAGGAGAAATCCGTCTCTAGTGGAACTGCAGCCCTTGGAAGATCTGACATTTTCAAACTCTGATGAAATATTTATCAGGGTCTATTGGATCATACTCTGAACACTGGGAGAATGGGGATTATAACATTAGGCTTGCTTCTAACTCTTGTCAGAGCTACAGGATGTGATGATTGAGGACATGCAGATAGTGCTGCACAAACAGTAAATTGCATAACATAATGACATTATTTTCTATAAGAGGATGTAGTTTTGCTTAGTGAGTAAAGCCTAGACCTACAATGATTTAGTCTAAGAAGGAGAATCTACCTGCTGACCTTGAAACAGTAATTCCATCCCACTAAATTCGATGTAGGCTTCAAGGAACACTTCTACCCTTTGATGCTCTGTCCTCAGCAGGAACAATGTGTTCACCTTTGTTTCCCGTATCAGACAGAGCTGGGTGGCGGGAGACGTAAGACACTTTGTAGATTTTAAGCACAGGGTTAAATATGAAGTCATTAAGGGCTGTAGGAGCCTGTTCCAGCTGGTTCCAGAAATGACTCCTAGAACATCACCACAGAACTGACCCTCCTGGGAGCTGCTGCTTCTGCCACTGCCTGAGAGGAGGAATCTGGAGACCAGCACCGGAATCAGGCCAAGAACACACCATTGAGGTGTGAACCAGGAACAGGGAGCACCCTCTGACACATCTGCCTCTCACCTCCACGTGGGACACTGGAGGTCTGTGCCGAAAAACCCAGTATTTCTCTGAATGTGCTTGCCAGGAGCAACAACCAAAGGACAGAAGACGCACCGCCTCCCCGATTTGCCTTCCAAATCTCATGAGAGTGTATATAATCGGCGGAATGTGATGGACACCCAAAACCCTAGGTGCAAAGAGATCTATAGTCTTTGGCTTTTCAGCCTCTCTAGTTTGTCAAGAAACAGAAATGAATGCTGAGGGTGATTCACCATATTATAGCTCCATGCTGTACCCCTTAGCTTAGCTGAGACAGGCAGGAGCACTCCAAGACTTCAGTAACTTTGAAAGAGGACAAAAGGGCAACAAACGTAAAACGTGTAAGGAATTCAAACAGCCCACACAGGTTTCCTGTTCACCCTCCTGCTGGTGTCTTGAGGAAGATTCACTCTAGCCCCAAAGATTAGCACCTCTTCACAGACATCTTGCCTGGGTTCCCTAACTTGACTTCTTGGACCGTCCCAGGTGACAGGCTCTACTCCTTTCACTTTCTTTTCAGTTCACAGTAAGACAGATAGGCAATCCCCGCCCCTCCCACTAGGGTCTGTCCTTTTTACCCATTTTCCCATATAGTAGCTGTACTTCTTCCTCTAGTATTGGCAACCGGAAATGACTCATTCATCAAATGAAACCCTCTTACTAATCAAAGTGGATAGGATAGTATAGATAAGATAGCAGGGGCATATTGGCTGGGATGCTTTGGATTGCAAGTAGAAAAAATAAGCCAATCAAACCAACTGAAAAAATAACTTGGATTTATCATTTCATATAAAGCCCAGAGAAGGTATACTTTAGATGCAGTTTGATTAGAGAATCAACTCTATTTCTCTGCATTTCTCTTGGCTTTACCTTCCTCTGTGTGTTGGCACAGGCTGACTTCCCTCATGGCCACAAGATGGCTGCAGAAGCACTAAGGACAATATATTCTTTATTCGCTCCAAGGAGGAGAGAGGGTATCATCCTAAAATCACCCTTCAATGGTCCTGAGTTTTTCTCTGATTGAATCACCTGCAAACCAGTCATCAGGGCCTGGCCTACACCTGCTGTTCTCTGACCCTCTTATGCTGTGGATGGAATCAATTCCACCCAATTGATTTGCTTGCTACCCTCTGGGAAGGGACGGAAGAGAGCTGGGATACAATGCACTTGCAGAGACTGTGGCTGGCTTTCATCGTGCAGGCCTGGGAGCCAAACAGCACACTGATCCCATGTTGAACCTAAGATATGAACAACTGGAGACACGTGCATAGGCATCAGGGGCAGGACTGCCCCTTTGGTGATTATGGGTGAGGCTGGTGCTGGGGGGTGGGAAGAATCAAAAGTTGAGCTCTTGGGGTTCCTGAATAGCATGCGTCCTGGCCACCATCGCCCCGGCTGAAACACGTGGCTTCAGAACCCAAGGAAACAGGTGTCTTTTTTTTTTTTTGGAAGTGAGAGAAATCACTCTCTCCACTTTTTTTTTTAAATTTATTTATGATAGTCACACACACAGAGAGAGAGAGGCAGAGACACAGGCAGAGGGAGAAGCAGGCTCCATGCACCAGGAGCCCGACGTGGGATTCGATCCCGGGTCTCCAGGATCGCGCCCTGGGCCAAAGGCAGGTGCCAAACCCCTGCGCCACCCAGGGATCCCGGGAAACAGGTTTCTATCCCAACATCAAACTTGAGATCCCTTCCCTTCCCTTCCCCTCGGGGCACACCTGCAGGAAACAGCACAGAAGAGGTCTGCATTTGGTGTGAGGTAGACCAACTTTCAACCTTGGCTGTGCCGCTTAGCAACATAATAGGTCAAATAGCTACTTTTCTGAGCCTCAGTTTCCTTATCTACACATGGGCATCATGATACCTCCTTGTTCATAGGATTATTGTGAGAGCTGAACAAATAATGTCAGCAGATAACCCAGAACAATTGGCATATTGGTCTGGCATATTGTGTTTCTTAACTATCTCTTCCCCTTCAACTCCCAAGGACTTGAAACAGGCACCAACCTGGTAGATGTTGTTGTCTGGTCACCTCTTAGGCACCGGCTACCCTCCTTAGAAGTCCAGGACATCTGCAGTTATTTGGAAGGATGTGGACATTGAGTAACCGGTCAACACTGAAAGCCTGTGACGTCTGTGCCTACAATTTAAGGTGCTGTGGAGTAGACAGAAGAATGGGTAGTTGCTGGTTTTGCTTTCAAGGAACTCAACTCGGTCAGCTCAATAAGAGTTAGGCCAATGAGGATCCAGGAAATTGTGTCTTTAGGCCTCTTTGGCCTCTTACGATCTTCTGGATCAATGTCAAGGTTGGAATCTTACCGTCCTTGTAACTGCTGAAGATAATCATAGTCATGGGACAGTGTGCCCTCTGAAATGCTTCCTTCACTCTGATCAAAGCTATAAAGGCGGCCAGGTTTGGCCACAGGGCTTATGAGCTCAGCTGTCCTCACCTGACCTCCCAGAGACCTCTCTCATCTCTTTCCCTCCAGCCTCTTTCCCAGGAACATTATTTGAGCAACAAATTTGCAGGCTAAGGTTATTAGAAGTCAAATGCTTAAGGAGTTTTTTTTGCCTGTGATATTCAGTTGTTAAAAAGGACTCTTAAAGACTCAAATTCTAGCTGATGACTTATTTCATAACCTCTGAGTTGAGAGAGATGTTCTGGAGCATATGACCCAGATCTGACCAAGGAAACAATGATGATGATGGTGATAAGGCTATTAAAAGTGATAGCTAATGTGTGCTAAATACTGACTATGAACTAGGAAGTGTTCTAAGGAAGGAAACAGACCTTTATATAGGTCTGTTACTATGACAGTTTTATGGGCATTGAAACAGAGACAAAGAACTTTCCTAGGTCCACACAGTAAGTGGAAGAGCCTATATGTGAGCTCAGAGCCTGAGACCTTCTATCCACTCCTGTCCCTCTGTGAGATATGGTGGGAAATCTGCGGGAGTTTCAAAGGAAAAATTGTCTTCATGACGATAGAGCAGCACAGGGAAAAAAACTATTTGCCCCCTCCTCTGTTTCCTTGCATGTTCTTGAGCTAAGAGCAATGGCAGCCATCCTGTAACCATGAGACAACAAGCTTGAGGACAGAAGCCAAGAAGTTCAAGACAGTGGAATAAGAAGGTAAATAGGCTGGTGTCCTGATGACAGTACTGAGTTGCTAAACCAACCCTTGGACCGCCAATCTCTGGACTTTTATTTTTAAAAATAAACAATTAAAATACTCATCAGTAAACTACAATTAGTCAGATCTTCTGTTACTTGAATCCAAAAGCTTCCTAATTGATTTGGAGGTTTTCCATGTTGCAGCTTGAAAAATCTCTCCACAAGGGCAGCCATATATCCTACAGCTTGCCAATTAAAAATTCTAACCCTATTTGGCCATTAGGTTACTGATACCAGTTCAGGTTCCTTACTTCACCAAATTTGGCAACAAGAGTATTATCTTCAGGAGCAAAAGCTGGAAAAATTTCTTGTGGTCACAATCAGCAATACAAATATAACTTTCCCAAATCAACTTGAACCCAGTTTCTGCAATGGCCCAAAAGGGACATGGAGGTGGTGATGGTGGGGCAGGGTCACAGCAGAATCTAAGAGCCCCACCAGAGCACTCTTCTCGGGGACCACTGTCAGCATTTTCTCTGAGTTTCTGAGTCATTATCCAAGACAGCAAGGCCAGAGAGAGTTCTGAAGAGCTCTTGTAAGCTGGCAATTCTTTGAATGTCATGAAGATCCATGAAGATCTTCATGTCATTGAAGATCCATTCCCTGCCTTGGGTTGAAATCAGGAATATCTACCTGCTTTATACCTGCACTGAGGGCAATTAGGATTTCAGCACAATTCAGTCAAATCCAACCAAACACGCACTATTCAATACAGCATAGTGTAATACAGTATAATGAACCCAACGACCAGAACTAGAGCAGATGTGTGTGCCTGCACACGTGTGTGTGTGTGTGTGTGCGCACATGCGTGCACGTGCAGGCAATGACTTTTATCTTAGCTGCATGCTCCTTCCTTCCTGGGTGATTTTTACCACCGGAAGATTGCTGCCTTCCTCACCAACAGCTCTCCCCTTCAGGGTACTGGGAAGAAGTTGCAGTCAACAGGGGAAAAGCACATCCTCTCCCAGTGGGCCCTGCCAGGGTCCTGAGGCCCAGGGCCTTCTCAGCTTGAATGTCACCAGGCTTTTGTCTCCCTTTCATAAGCTGATAACTCATATTTCTATATAGACATTTTAAAAACACTTGACTTTTTACAACACAACACATCATTCAACCCTTCTTTTCCCATTAAGACGTTATTCTGCAACGTCTCTTTGCTATTTTTAGGACCATTGATTTCTTTTTGAATCATTCTGCCTGCGTTGTTCGTGATGTCCTCAGACAATACTTTCGGTCTGACTCTTCTATCGACACCTAGCAGAGGCATCCTGCCGATCAGTTAGCAGACGCGGCAGGAGGGATGGGGCTGGGGAAGGAACCTCAGCTCCCTGGCCCCTCCTCTCCTTCCCCTGCAGAAATAATCATGATAACAATAACGACACCACTGCCCTGCATTTACACGGAACATTGTACTTTTCAAAGAGCGTGCACCTTTCAATGAAACACATAATATCTTTCAAAGAATGAGAACAGAACAGTATGCCAGAGGAACAATTTTTTGATTGGAGTAGGTAAGGGTGGGTAGCAGTACTTGTACCTGGGCTTTTTGCTTACCAGTTTCGCCTCTCTCTTGAGGAAGGGAAATCTATTCTGTTGATCATCTCATTTATTCCCAGGTCTGGTCCTGTGGTTATACGACTGCTCTGAACTCCTTGGCCCAAGGTGGGTATAGTTGCCTGCCAGCCCTCAACACATCCGAGAGCCTAGAATTTTCTAAAAGCCCTATATGCTAAAGCAAGCAATATCCTCAAGGTATTACAATATCCTCTCTAAGGTAATTTAGATTGCCATCAGATGCAGGGTGTTGAGACAAAACTTGCTCTAAGGACTTAGGGAGAGGGCTTCCACTGGAAGGTAGCTGTGGTACAGTGGAAAGAGAGCGGACTTGGTGGCAGGCAGCCTGATTTCAAATCTGCTGCTTACCAGCTGTGTGACACTGGTAAGGGGAAATGGCAATACCCAGCTCTGCTTATAATGAACATTAAATGACTTGAATGTACGAAGAAGCACTTGGCCTATTGGAAAGTGGCATATAAACACAAGGTTGCAACAGGAGGTGGAGGAGGGAGCTTGGGATTTGCAGCCAGGCACTCCTGGTTCTGAATCCTGACATCGCAAAATATGAACAGTTCAATCCTGGACAAGTTACTTAGCCTTTCTGACTCCTACTTTCCACATTTGTAAAATGGGGCTAACAGAATAGATAGAGATAAGCAACATGAGATGCACAGCACAGTGGCCCGGGCTTGGTGAGTGAGAGTGGTTTGACTACCACTGTTACCCGTCTCTCAAAACTTGGTCCAAATTCCCTCATCACGAAGAGAAGAGAGAGAACAGAAGAGAAGAGAAGCGAACAGAACAGAAGAGAACAGAAGAGAAGAGAAAGAAGGGAAGAGAAGAGAAGAGGAGAAGAGAGGAAGAGAGAGAAGAGAAGAGAAGAGAAGAGAAGAGAAGAGAAGAAAGAAGAGAAGAGTACAATGACATGTCCATACGTACTAACGTACTAATTAAAGCTTTTTCACATCAACTCATGCTGGGTACTACAGACAAGATAACGCAGGTCCATTAAGCTGAATGTGAGCCCTCTGCCCTTGGGAAACTGTTTCGGGCGTGACCACAATAAGTTCAAGTAATAATGATAAAACATAAAAGGTAAGGGCAGATTTGCAAGTGGAAATGGGAGCCTTGCTTCAGCGGGATAGAAGTTTTCACTTTTGCTTCCCTGGCTTTCCACCTGCCATCAACATGGTAAGGGTTGCTCAGATTTGACCTCTTTTCTTCTGCTCTGAGTTTGGTGGGTCCCATTCTAAAGTTAGTTTTAGCAGGCTGGTTGAATCTTTTTTTTTTTTTTAAGATTTTATTTATTTATTCATGAGAAAGACACACAGAGAGAGAGAGAGAGAAAGAGGGAGAGAGAGAGGGAGAGAGGCAGAGACACAGGCAGAAAGACAAGCAGGCTCCATGCAGGGAGCCCGACATGGGACTCAATCCTGGGTCTCCAGGATCAGGCCCTGGGCTGAAGGCAGGCACTAAACCGCTGAGCCACCCAGGCTGCCCCCAGGCTGGTTGAATCTTGAAGTAAAAAGTGACAATTACTGTGATTTTTAAATCGCTCCGAGCCTAATGCAGCACAGACTCACAGTTCTGCATATGACTGCGCGATGCAGTGTACACTTTCTCTGAGTGTATGCTGGGTGCAGTTGCCTATAAGAAAAGTTGGTGTGGGGATCCCTGGGTGGCGCAGCGGTTTGGCGCCTGCCTTTGGCCCGGGGCGCGATCCTGGAGACCCAGGATCGAATCCCACGTCGGGCTCCCGGTGCATGGAGCCTGCTTCTCCCTCTGCCTGTGTCTCTGCCTCTCTCTCTCTCTCTCTCTGTGTGTGACTATCATAAATAAATAAAAAATTAAAAAAAAGAGAAAAGTTGGTGTGGTTTCAAGAATAGACTATGAGACAACGTGGAAAGCCTTTGGGCAGAATGGCTGCTTCACTTCTTTTTGTAAACCCAGTGGAATCCGAAGATGTTTACTTTCAATTAGGAATATAGGAATTAGGAATATTGCTTGGATCAAGTGCCCACAAAGATCCATTTCAATTTGGTAAAATTACGATTGAGTCAATACCTGATGGAAATTAGCATTTGTGCTACCAAAGGGACATTGAAAAGAGTATCTCTAGCAACTTTCCTCATAGTAGTCCCAAGCTGGAAACAACTTAGATGTCCATCAACAGTAGAATGGGTAAATAAATTGTGGGTAACAGTAGTATGGGCAATTAAATTTAATGGGTAAATAAACAGTAAAATGGGCAAAAAAAATATATATATATAGTCATACAACAGAATATTGTACAGCAATAAAAAAAGAACAAAGTACTGATTATTGTTGAGTGAAAGAAGCCAGACATACAAGAGTACATACTATAGATATTATTTAACTTTTATGAAGATCAAGAACAGGCTAAATGAATCTTCGGTGACAGAGATGGTGACCTTTCCATGGTGGCAGGGAAATGCTGACTGGGAGGGTACACAGGGAAAGCTTGTGTGGTACTGTTTTATTTTTATTTTTATTTTTTTAGTTTTTTTTTTGTGGTACCGTTTTATAAATATTCTTATTGCCCCTCTGAAAAGTGATTTGGAAGTGGAATAAATTTAAAGGAGCCAAACAGGTTCTCTAAACTTGTGGTTTCACATTTCAAAAGAAGATTTCACTGTGGCCATGTGAACATAAATTCTGAAAGGAGCCCAACGTTTGTACTCATTTCAATTCAGTTATTAGCCTCTAAAATGCTGTAGTATGGAACAATCGTTAATAGCTAGCTGAGTTCTTTTCAACTATTTATGTCAGTTTATATGGAAATGAGCCGTTTGCTGGCGAGAAACCATTTTGTGCTTTGGTTGACCCTGAGTCAACCAAAATATTTAGCAGTGCGGATTCATGAGGTAAGATCCAACCAAAGCCTTCTCCTGGCCCAGGTGTCTGGGAGACCCAGAGACCTGGGGCCGGACCACAGGAGCATTGAAGGCCTTGGTTCTTGGCTCCGGCTGAACTTCATCTGCTCTTTGGACTTGAGGCCTTTGAACTAAAACGTGCCCTTGCAAGAGTTCCTGGCTTCCTTGTTTGGACTGGCGAGGAATGAGAAACACCATTCTTATGGTATTTCAGGATCTTGTCTTCCTGTCCAGTGCCTTAAGGAGGAAGTTCAGAAAGAGGCAAGGGTTCACGCCAGTCCCACCATTTACAGGCCATCCGGCCACCCCTTTGCCTTGAGCACGTCTCCCTTGAGAGTTCATTCCTTCTGCCAACCTGAGCCCCCTTCACATTGTTTTTCTAATACTTGTCAGAGCCTTTTTTTTTATTTCTTAAAAGAAAAAAGCAAAAAAACAACCTCCAGAAGGATTTTTCTCTTCTGACTAGAAATTTTATCGTTTGTTTTAGCACAAATAATTATCACAATAATAAAAACCTGGTGACTGTAGCTGATAACACTGTATTGTATAATTAAAATTTGCTAAGAGAGTAGAACTGAAATGTTCTTACCAAAAGAGGGTAAATATGTGAGGTGACGGATGCGTTAATTAACTCAACGGGGGGATACTTCTGCAATGTATACATATATCAAATAATTACATCACGTGCTTTAAATATCTTACATTTTATTTGTCAATTATACCTCAGTAAAGATTAAAAAAATAAAATAAAAATCTTGGGCATTTGGAGGGACCCTAGTGTTTTCAAAACCCTGCACATTAGGTCACAGTAGGTATTATTTCTCCTACTTTAAAAAAGTGCAAAACAGGGACTCAGAGAGGTTAACAGACCCAGCCAAGGCCCAGCAGCAGGACTATAGAACTGTGGCTGGAATCTGGGCGTTCTCACCGTGAGCCCATTTGAAGCTTCTCCTTGGCCACCTCCACCTGTCTGTCCATTCCCAGTCTCTGACTTTCAATGCCCACTTTGTAGGTGGAGACTTGCTTTGGGAGTGAGAAAGCCCCAAGTGACCAGAGAGGTTATACTAAGAATTTGCTTTAGTGCCTGTCAAGGGCCCATTGTGGCCTCTGAGGACCTGCTCTATGTCCCAGGGCCTGGCTCAGAGCTTGAAACACAGGGCTCCTCAGTAAACGGGTACTGACGTGAGTTAGCTGCCGGTGCTACAAGCTTAGTACTCCTGAGCTTCTAGCAAGGGGTGAAACCATAGAGCAGGGAGGATGGATTAGAGGCTCTGGAGTCAGCCTGGCATTCTCTAATAATAACAATTACTATTGTTATTATTCATTGACAGCTTACTGTGTGTCAGCAACTTGAAAAATTTTACATGGGTTATCTCAGTAATACAATGATTTTTGTGAAATGGGTAATTTTTTTTTATCACCGTTTTACAGGTGTGGAAACCAGGGCTCAGATACGTGGTTTGCTTGAGGTTACTCAGGCAGGATGTGGGGGTCAGGAGTCAAACTCGGGCAGTCCAAGTCCAAAGACCATGCTCTTTGAGTCAGAACTGGTTCCCCCACAGAGAGCCTGTCCCAAGGCCAAGGGGATTTTCAGACAACCCTAGGCTTCTGGTTACCCTATTCCCCAGACTGATACCCAGCTCCCTCAACATATTCATCTCCTTAGCATTTGGAGGTCCCTTCCATTCCCTGCCCCTTCCATTCCTCACTTGCTTATTTGATTTTTTCATCCTTCCTATTTCTCATGTTTGTTTGTTTTAAGAGTTCTATTTATTTAGAGAAAGAAAGAGAGACAGCATGAGTGGGAGGGGCAGAGGGTGAGGGAGAGAAAGAATCTCAAGCAGACTCCATGCTGAGCACAGAGCCTGGCATGGAACTCGATCCCAGGACCCTGAGATCGTGACCTGAGCCAAAATCAAGAGTCGGATGCTCAACCGTCGGTACCACCCAGGCACCTCTATTTCGCATGTTTTAAAAGGTGGTTTCCTTGTACTTTCCCTCTTCTCCTTCTCTCTGACCTTAGCCTTTTCTCTCACCTCTCCTCCTTTTCTTCTTGCCTATGCCTACCCCTGTCATCTGTCTCTTTCTCCTGCAGCAATGTTGGCGCTACCGTAACTTGTGGTCGGAAGACATCTGGAGGTGAGTTGAGATGCCCCAGAGCCATCATCAGTCCCTTCTCTCATGCAGGATGAGTCAACCAGCCCAGGAGTTCACCTGCTCCTATTTACTGTACACACAGTGGTGAGAAGAAGCAGACATTAACTCAACACCCACACTGCAAGTGTAAAATACAATTGGATTAGGACAATTGAGTGACACTGGCCCCTGAGCTAGCCTGGAAACAGTCCTAGCTAGCGAAATCCTCGGGAGGACTTACTGCCGCGTCTGACACTGACTTACCGCTATAGGTGGCATCATTGTGTCCGTGTATTACATATTCTCAAGGATTCTCTGAGCTGGCTGCTATTATTGGTCCCATTTTGCACAGGAGGAAACTATAGCATAAAGAAGTTACATGATTTGCTCAAGGTCACAAAGCTAGTAAGGAGCGGGGTCAGATTTCAAATCCTAATGATGGGTCCCAGAGCCTGCACTCTCAAGCCCTAAGGTATGTTGCTGAGAAGTCATGGCGGGCTTTCTTGAGGAGGCGACAATGAGGTGAGAACTAAAGACAAGTAGAACTGTGTACGGGCTGCTCTAACAAGTACCATAGACCAGGTAGCTCATAAACCATACACATTTATTTCTCGAAGTCCTGGAGTCTGGGAAGTCCAAGATCAAGATACTGGGAGATTTGGTTTCTGCTGAGAGCCAGCTTTCTGGTTTGTGATGCGTTGTTGGCTGAAGGGACGGGGACCTCACTGGGAGCTCTTTTACAAGAGCACTGATTTCATTCATGAGGGCCCCAACCTCATGACCTGATCACATCACAAAGGCTTCACCACCAAGTTGGTCATTAGGTTTCAACATGAAAAGTTTGGTGAGATATAAACCTTCGATCTATAGCAAGCTGGATTACCAGATAGGCAACATAATGCTCTTCCCTCCTGCCCATGTCAAATGGCAGGCATCACTCACTGATTACAGCACCCCCTTTCTCAGATAGGGACTCAACCTCAGATTCTTTAAGAGGGTAAGAAGGTGCCGTGATGATGGGGCAACCACATTGATTAGGCACTTACTGTGTACAATAGTTGTGTTTTCCCCACATGGGAGTTACTTGAGCTACCTGGATCCAGTCTCCATTTTCTGGGAAGAGAGTGACAGGAAAGGGCAGAGGACCTGGAAGGTCTGTGAGCTTTGAGGAGAGTTGTTTGGAGGATGAAAGTCACCTGTGGACCTAGCATCCAGCACAGGACTCCATGTGATTCACAGCCCATAGAATGCTTCGTTGTCGAACCAACTCAAGATCCATCTCAGGGCTTCTGAGTCCTCATTGACTCACAGCCAAATCGAAATTATGCCCAGAATGACAGTCGTGGCTGGTCCTAAACATCAGCTTTGGTGCAGAGAATTCAAAACATCTGCTCAAGTGCTGACCTCCACGCGACATCCCCCCCGCGTATTCCCGCCCTGCCCAGCTGTTTGTTGGCAGAGCCCAGCTCCCTGTGAAAAGCCAGAGCAGAGGCCACTGTGCGATGGGGTGGGGGTGAAGGGGGGGTTGTTGGGGCGGCCCCTGGAATCCCTTACACCTTAGATGAATTTTACTTCAGTCCATTGTTTCAAGCAAGCACTCACATTACATAGTGTCTTTAAAAAAATGTATACTTTTAATGTGGTTATACTTGTGTGAATAGATCAGTATGATATAAGTGATCTTTAGTAACCGATAATTACTGCGTGTTAGCCATCTGCTATTCCTGAGGGTTTCTCCAAACCCTTTCATAAAAGCAAAATGATACTCCGCAGCCAAATTATATAACATTAACGGAATATTTTATATGCGAGAGGCTGTATTTCTTTACTTTTCATTCAACTAAAAATGTACACAGTCAGTAACAAGCCATTTCAGCTGCATATTTATCCAAAACATTTCATAGGCAAAAAAAGTCAAGTGAGAAAAATAACAGTTCAGCCACATGAGGGCTAGAAAAACACATTAGAAAAGGGATCCTCATTACAATAATAAACGAGAGCCCAATTAAGGCTGCCACATGCAGGGCGGGTCCATACTTGGCAGGGAAAGCCGGTGCTTAGGAGGTTTTGCCCTTGACTTTGAGAGTGTCCCCAGCACCCTAACCAGCATTCCCAGACTGGAGCTGCCGCAGCTGCCACAAAGCGAATGTCAACAACTCCTGCCACTTTGCAGCCTCGCATTCTGGAAAGTGCTTCTTCAATGTAGGCAGATCCTGCTTTCCAGGCACGTCTGGGCCCCCACCCTGATCACCCTGTCATTCTCACTCTTCTGGAGCTTGCCATAGGCGGGTGCACAAGGAGCAGCTGGGCAGAGGGGTGCGGAGCTCTGTGTCCCACAACGTGTCCATGGGAAGACACATCTCGATGCCCATGGACCTGGGCTCCAACCCCCCTGATGAGAAGGCACGTTGCATTAGTGTTAGTGGCATTTGCCAAGTCTGCGTGGCGTGTGGAGCCCTGGGCGGAGGGAGGGAAGAGCTTGCACCGGGCTCCTACACAGGGACGTGAGTGCAGTGTACTTAGTACTCACACAGTGCTCACTTTGTCTAAGCCTCAATTTCTTCATTTGCAAAATGAGAACATAATATTTACCTCTGGGGTTGTTTAAATGAGATTATACATGCCAAATGTGAAGCACAGCGTCTGGCCCATAAGAGTCACTTAGTAAACGTTCGCCGTTATTATTTTTGAGCTTTATCTAGTTGAGTAAATAAAATATAACACATGAAGTAGGGAATAGTCACGGAACAACCTGGCAGTGAGCGCAAAACACTGAAGTACGGCCTCCATGTGAGGTGCTGAAAGGTTGGCAGAGGGACAAGGTGAGCAGAGGGCAGTGGGGGCAGAGCGTGAAGGCGGCCCAGAAGAGGTGGGTTTCACATGAGAACGTCTCTATTTCAGATCCTAGAGGATGCCAGTCACTGCAGTCCCTGGCCAGGGTAGGAAGGTCTCCTGGGGGCTGGGGTGGGGTGCAGATTTCTTCCTCAGGCCTCGTGCTTACCACCAGGGCTCCAGCTATTAGGTCAACAGTGGGGCCCATTTATGATAACTTGGGCTCAATAGAATAGGCTTTCTTCCAGGGTGGATAATTGAGAAGGGCAGGGAATTCATAGACACAGTGTTCTGTATCAGCTGTTAACTTCTAATTAATCTTCCCAGAATTGCTCTATCCATACTTACAGGAGTTTCCAATGTTTACCTCCTGACCTCTTAGAGGGGCCGGGTGGTTTTTCATGCAAACATTCAAGAATGTCCCAGATAATAGAAATACCTATTTTTTTAACTTAATTTTTATTAAACATGGGAATGAATGCCTTCCTTTGCCTGTTTGGGGATCAGATTGCAATGTTGGTGTTAGCGTCACATTCTACGCAACTGAACTAACTAGCCACCAGTAGAAAATCTATTTTTCACTCCATTACATGGTTATGTCCCTTCTCCCATACAGATGGACATGGGGAGGGAAAGGGGGATCAGATGGGGGATAGAAAGAGGAGCAGACGGGTTGTGAGAGACCCGGATGACCAGTGGCAAGACAAGGAAGGCAGTGGGCAGCATTTTGGCCTGGGGCTTGATTGTGGAGGCAATCCTGTTGCCGCACTGCCGGAGAATTCCAGCTGCAAGGTAGCAGGACTGCACCCCTGCTGTGTGGGGCATGATGCTGCCCCAGCTGCCCCCCACCTCCCACCTTCTTACCTGGAAATCTAGCCCCCCAGAGCTGTTGGATCTGTATGCCCACACCTGTCTGCCCCTTCATTCAGCCACCAATTATAGTTCAGAATCAGGGGTAACTCTGCTGGGCTATCGGCTCCTTCAGAGACCCATATTGTTTGTAAGACAAGTGAAACACAAGAGGGCCTTATTCTCTGCAGTTTGACATGTCCTGAAAACTTTGGTTTGAATTCAGTGTGAAAATCCAATCTTACCATAAATATAGCAGCTATTTAAAGGAGCCCTGCATTTTAGTTTTTTTTTAAGATTGTATTTATTTATTCATGAGAGACACAGAGAGAGGCAGAGACATAGGCAAGAGGGAGAAGTAGGTTCTCTGCGGGGATCCCGATGTGGGACTCAATCCCAGGACCCTGGGATCATGACCTGAGCCGAAGGCAGACACTCAACCACCGAGCCACCCAGGTGCTCCAGCCCTGCATTTTAGAAAGAATAACTCATGTTAGTTTATCAGGCTCAGGAAGTTGGCATATTAGGTTTTCTTAAAGTGGGGTACCTGTACATTGTGAATACTGTGAACACAGTCAATTAAAATGAGTGTGAGACAAGAGTTTATAGCACAGGTGTTGTAGCAAATGCTGGAGCAAGGCTAGATCCAAGCAGATGGCTTTGGTATTTTTTGAGCATTTTCTATATACCCACCCAATGGAGGAAGTCATTGGGAAGATGGAAGAGAACACAGTCCACCTCTACAGGCTGCTGTTTCCTCAACTATAAAATGAAATGTTAGAAGAAATGATGTCTAACATGACTTCTAGCCCTAAATGTTCTATAATTAGTGGTGTGACCTATGCCCTAAAGGGCCTCGGAATCTTGCTGGAAAGATTTCTTATTTCTTCCAGTGAAATAATATCTCAGGGACTAGAGGTAAGGGAGGGAGAGGCTATTGATGTTGGAGAAAACCTAAAAGTCTTTTCTCCTGTCTGTGGGACATGCACCACCTTCTAAGATGAAGACAAATCTCCAGGCGACTAGCGGAGGGTTGAGTCAAGTGGGAGGGGGCAAGCGTAGTGACGGTAGAGGGCCAAGAGGGCCCCTGCCTAACAGGGTTGTTGGAAGATTAAATGAGATAATATATAAAGATCAGAATAGTGCTGGTACATAGGAAGCACTAGTTACATGTCCCAACACAACCACTAGTGAGTGACTGACACCCTATCTTCTGTTCAATCTGCGTGGGTGCAACCCGGATGGGGAAGGAGCCCCAGGGGAGCAGCTGGAGAGGCCTGCGGAGGGAGCCAGTGGGGTGGCTGCACTGAAGGACGAGCATCCCTCAGAGACGGAGAAGGGTACAGACCTGGCACCAAGATCCTCTCCATGGAGTTGTTTTTGCACAAAAATGACTTGCCAACCTGCATAAACAGCCCAGATCTTGGAGAGCCCTTTAGACAAAATTTGAGTTAAACTGATCTCTTGGCATGTTCAGGACAAATTTCACTTTTGAAGGGAAATGAGCTCTGCACATTTTTTTCTTTATTATTTTCAACCAGGGCACAAAGTTGTTTATAGAACTGTGTGTGCTCTCCATGCTGTTCCCAAGAGGTAAGTGGGTCCAGCAAACACTGAGTTTCTAAAGATGTCTCCAAACCAAAATGCCAAGAGGACTCATTAAAGAACTTGCCTGCCTTCTGTGACCAGCTTTCAGGATGTTCTATGACTCTGAGTAGATTCCCAACCAAGGGTATTCACACTGGTATCCCTCTTCTTTGAATTAATTAATAATAATTCATATTCTTCTTAACTGTCTCTCTCATTTATTGAGGTTTTACTATGACCTAGGTATGTATATGGCTTATTAAATCAGATAATAAACTACATCTTATGGAGATAGGTAGAAACAGGTCCAGAGAGGCTAAGGAACTTGCCTAAAGCCACACAGCAGGCAACAGCAGAGCTAGGACAAAAATCCAGGTCTGTCTGATTCTGATTCTTAATAACTATACTCTTGCACCTCCTGGATCCTGAAACAATGGGGGATCAGGAATACAAAGGGCATGTGAGCATATGGGGGAGAAAAAAATGGAAGGGTTTCAGTGCTGCCTCGGAAAAGATGAAGGAAGATAAGAAGAGCAAAGAGAACTATAGAACAGTACTCCTGGGGCTTGAGGACAGGAGGTACATGGGTCAGAGGAGCCCATGTCTCATGCTCCGGCAAGACGTGTGTACCATGGACAGAGCCCACATCCCATAATCTGGAATGTTTAGGATCCACATGGGATTGAAAATTGCCTAAGCAGGGTACCCTCAGCCTTTGCAATCTCAACCATCTGGATTCATTGAGGTCTTGGGGGAGGGAGGGGAATCCCTGTCCTGGGGAGTCGAGGCCCAAGAGATGCGTGGCAGCTGCCCAAGACCAGGGTGTCACAGAGTAGAAAAGCACTGGATATTTGGAAGGAGGAGAGATATAGGAAATAAAACCCCTCTTAGGAGTGCATTATCAGCAACAAAGCAAAGCAAATTTACAAGCATATTATGGAAACCGCAGGAGAGGGAAATCATAGAAAGTTTCTAGTGAACAAGGAAATTGGAAATGGAAATCGGAATCTCCCAGTACAGCGCCGGTTATTATTAATTTGAACTTTGTAAAATGTTATTGATAGTGTCTGTTAGTATCTCCTTTCTGCTGTACCTTAGTGATTACACGCATATTCGAAAGGGCTCATTCTCAGCCTCCTTGCCCCAATCTCATTTCTCCTACAACATCTTAAATTTCTTAAATCTCAACCCCACTACGTTGGACATTTTCATGCCTGGAGAGAGCCTAGTGCATATGTATGTGTTCCTGGTGGGCTGAAACCATGCTTTCCCGTCTCTGGCATCACTACCAGGCTAAGCCTGGAATGGGCAAACAGTAAGTGCTCAATAAATACCTGCTGTGTGATGAACACTTCTCAGCTTTGCCTCTCCTGGTCGGGTGACAGTTCTGAGACTCACCCTAGGAGGCAGCAGGAGAAGGCAGCTGGGCCCGGTCTCTGCCAAGACGGGGCACTGTCCCGCGTGGGTGTGGGAGTGGGAGCGGGCAGTTGTCTCCAGGCCAGGGTTTGCCTGACATCTCTGCCTTTGGAGGGGGACGAAGCAGGGCTGGGGGAAGCCCCCCACGGCCAGGACGATGCGCATCGAGGGCAAGCTTGCGCCTCCTGGACAGAGGGGACCCCGTGTGAGACACAGACAGGGCTCCGGGCCGGCCTGGAAACAATTCCCTTGGTTCGGACTCCAAACTTGGAAGAAAAATTGAAGAGCGGTCACAATTTCCCACTCACGAAGAAAATGAGAAGGCCAGGTATCTTCTCAATGAGTCAGCTGTAGGCAGGGGGATTTATTTATAATATTATTATTTGGGAGAAAAGAACTTACTATGGCCGAATGTAAAAAGTATTTTTTTTGATAAGTTAAAGAGATTAAGAAAAATCGGGCCGATTTTGACAGAGGATGGTGTGTAAACGAGAGGTGTTATCAGTGAGAATCTGGCACCCGCTCCATTTTGTTATGGTGAAAAATATCAGTATTATTTACTAAGAAGATTAGGGTTGAATTGGAAGAGAGGCTGGTTGTTGTGTGCAGATGGAGATAAGATAAGGATTTTACCTTCCCTGCACAGCCAAATGCAGCGTACACAGCGCTGTTATCTCGGGGCTGGCAAGCAGGGGGATATTAAGATGTACGTTGTAATTACCAGTGGCAGGAGCAAATTTCATAGCGACTATTTTAAACCCTAATAAAACGCCGGCCTTTAATTATACAGCTTTGAAATATTTTTTCTCAGTTAATTGCAACGGGGGAAAATAAAATCAACCTCATATTTGAAACTGATTCTCACAGGGAGAGCCCTCGGCCTGGCGCTCCAGCTGCCTCTGAGCGCCGCGCTGCAGGGCCGGGGGCTGCCTTAGGACTCAGTGTGCAGGTTCCGTGCACCCCCCTCGCCCCGGGGCCGCCCCCCCCAACCTCATATATGGGAAGACAGACTAGGAAAGGGTGAAGGCTTTCCGTGTAGCATTTGTTTCCCCCAACAGCTGAAGCTGCCTGCTCGTTCTTTCTGGGGATGAAGCCTGATTTCTGGAAGCTTCTGGAGGCAGGTGAGAAGAAAGGAAGGCTCCTGCAGGCCGGGGGGGGGGGGCTCTACTCCACAGATGTAGCCCCTGGGGGCTCCAGCCCTTGGAGCTCAACGCTGCGTGGCCTCCACACACGGTGCAGTTAGGGTGGGTCCTTCTTTCAGGTTCAGAGATCAGAGTCTGGCGTCTTTAAGTCCTCTGTCCCCTGTCCCCTGCATTCATGATAATAAGTAACAGCAGTATGGTCGGTGTTGGAATAGCTCCTGCATGGCGGCCTGCCCCGAAGCACCTTTTATCCCTGCTTCCCAGCAGGAGGCAGGCACCTCTCCTGCTTATACTTTTGCCTTAGATTTTAAAGTCCTGTTCCCTAGGTCCACAGAGGTAAAGTAACTTGCCCCCGATGGCAGCCAGCAGTGCCATCCAGGTCCGTCTGACCCCAGGACCCCGCTCTTCATCATCAAGGATAGACCCACCTCTCCATCTGTCCTCTCCTTTCCCTCGGGCCACCAACTCCCACCCATGATGAGCATCTGTAATCTGGACTCCCTGCCCCTGTCACCTTCGGAGCCCTGCACCTGCGCCCTTCATTGCTCAGAACCAGCAAAGACCCCTCATTAGTCTGTTGGATGACAGTCCAACCTTGCACCTGCCCCCAGGCCCCTCCACGGTCTGGTCTCGATTACCTTTCCTCACTCATGAACCCCTTCTTCCCCACAGGGACCTTCCAGTCCTGGAGAGTTCACTGCTGCCAAAAGGAACATGCACCACTTCCCACCTGGAACCCCTCGAAGCCTCTTCCCACTCAGTTGCTCTTCAAGTGCAGTTCCAACTGCTCTGCTTCCAGACTCGTCCCAGCCACCGTGCAAGCCGCTCCTGTGCTCCCTTCATGCTCACGTCTGACCCTCTTTCAGCATGTCTTTGCATCACTTGGAATAGAAGCTCACTTGGGACAGGTTGCAGCTCCACTTTGCTCCGGGTTATACACACCCCAGGCATCTGTGGCTCTAATTCTCTCTGCATCATTCATTTACCCTTTCATAGGTGGGCTCCGTTTTACCTGGTGGATTATAAACTCCCTGATGGTGGGAACAGTGGATGAATTTCTCTTACAATCCCAGCCCAGACTTGCTGATGTGCCTTGTTGGGAAAGGGGCTAGTTTTGTATCTGGTCCCCTGAGGTGGAAACACCTGTGGCAAGGGGGCAAGAAATGGCACAATCTTAGCTCATTTGTGTCACCTTCCACCATGTGACCCTAATCTCTTCCTCTGTGAAATGGGACCAGTAACACCTACTCGGTGGAGTGTGGGGAATCTGTATCCAATGACTATACAGAGTGAGAAAGACTTGGTCAGGACGTACACAAGCGTGGTGTGTCAGTACACACCTTCCTCCGTCTCCCAGGAGCTGCCAGGCCCTTTAAAGTCTATTTTGTTGGCTGGGACCCAAAAGAAAATCGCTCACCTTCCACCACTGGCCTCTGGATTCTGGCCACACACCATGCTGTGGGTAGGTACAGGAGTATTACCTTGTGGTTGAGAGGGTGATCTGGCTTTGACATCTGTCATCCCGCTGATTGCCAGGGTTGCTTGGTTGCTCTGGCTGGCTGGGCAGGTGTCCCTTCCCTCCCTCACCACTCCACATGGTGCTGAAGCTGCTCGCTGGGTCCAAGAGAAAGACTTTCTTCAGTCAAGGGTATATGAGTAACTGTAGTCCCCTGCTAGAACCTCCAAACAAGCTTTAAAGATCTGTTTGTAGGAGAACATGGGGTAGTCAATCTTCCAAGATTCTAGACACATCCAGATGAAGTGCCACATGCATGTGACAGTCTGATTCTCTTAAAAAGAAAAAAAAAAAGAAAAAGAAAGAAAGAAAGAAAGACAAAAGAAAGGAAGAAAGAAAGAGAGAGACACGATGGGTCCTCCCAGAATCTCCCCTGGGGCTGATGTGAGGCAAGGAGAGCGGGGTGCCGAAGCCTTTATCCACAGGAAAAAGACACCCCAGATACTCAGCTATTTGAATAATTTCCCATTCAGGGCTAGAGGTGAAGGCAGGCCTCTCCGCCCAGGCAGGGCTCTAACTTCACGATGGAGGGAGAATCCATCAAAGCCACCTAAGTACCCATTAGTACACTTTTTGTTGCCAAACTCCTATTTATGGGAGAAAGTTGCCTTCATCCATACTACTGGATGTCCTGTGTTCCTAACAGTCCCTCTCCTGAACTCCTGGACATGCTCCTCAATCTGAGTGTGAAAGGAACTTTATAAAGCAAATGTTTCCTCTCCATGAAGCTATACCCTATCGTCTCAGAGTTAATATGTTTAATTTCTTTTTTTACTTTATTTTATATTTATTCATGAGAGACACAGAGAGAGAGAAAGAGAGGCAGAGGCACAGGCAGAGGGAGAAGCAGGCTCCATGCAGGGAGCCCGACGTGGGACTCGATCCCAGGTCTCCAGGATCAGGCCCTGGGCTGAAGGCGGCGCTAAACCACTGAGCCACCCGGGCTGCCCAATATGTTTAATTTCTTATGGGACCTTTCTGTGCCTTAGAGCTCCAACCTTTCTGTCAGATACTTAGTGACCTGAAAATAGATACTTAAATGTACCAGGAGCCCCTTTCCTCCTGGCAGGACTCTTTCCAACCGAAAGGAAGAATTCTTTAATCCGCAATGGTTGTCACCATCAATACAAACATTCATCAAGTACTGATTAAATGGGGATCCCCGGATGGCTCAGCGGTTTGGAGCCTGCTTTCAGCCCAGGGTGTGATCCTGGAGTCTTGGGATCAAGTCCCACATCAGGCTCCCTGCATGGAGTCTGCTTCTCCCTCTGCCTGTGTCTCTGCCTCTCTGTGTCTCTCATGAATAAATAAATAAAATCTTAAAAAAAAAGTACTGATTAAATGCACCCATTTGTAAATCTCAATTATTATTATTGATATCGGGAGCTAACACCAGTGGACCCTAAGCAAGGCCCTGGGTTAGTGCTCTTTACATGTGGCTTCACCTAATCCTGATAAAACCTTCTGAGGCTGGGTATTGCTATTACCCGTATTTTACTGATGAGAAAACTGGGGTTTAGAGAAATGAAGTAACTGACAGCTGGATGGAGTCTCATTCTAGAGCGGTGCTTTTAACCACTGTGTTGTAAGGCCTCACGCATCCAGGGCCCAGCTTGCACTCGTTGTGTGTCCACGAGGACTATTTGATTCATATATTTAGTGCACGGCCGTGGGTGGGCGTGTTTGCAGATCCCGTGTGTCCCACTGTCGCAGCTCCCTGCCCTCTGGACGACAGTGAGCAGGTCTTTGTGATTCCCCAGCTTTGGGAGGTCAGGGCCATCAGCCACAGTGCCTGGCAGCAGCCCTTTAGCCAAATAGCGGGAGCCAGCCAGAACGTGCTCTCGGTCACAGAACTCGGAGATTGAATCCTGAGCTGGTGTCTATCACGGGCAGCTGCAGCTGGCCCTGGGCTTGCAGCCTTTGTGGGTGCTGGCTGGTGTTGGGGCTCTCACTGTTCCAGAAATGATTAATACTCTGATACTATCTTGATAGCTTTAGGAGACACCCCTCCGTGGACTGGGATGCTACTGGTTGATATAAAATGATGTATTTTTTTTCAATCTATTTCATGGTGGCAGTAATTCAGACAAGGAAATGTCTTTGCCTTCTGCTGGAGCTTTATGCTGCTTAGAAAGGGGGAAAAATCTACAGAGAATGATGAAGAGAATTTTTCAGAGAACTTAATACATTAGTAACTAGGAGCTTAGAAAATGAAACACTTTCTAAATTTCTGATATTGAACAAATGGCTTTTCCTCCCTCCTGAACTATAATGGTTATCTCCCCCTCTTCCAAAAACCAGGCAGCCCAAGGGAAGTATGGTGAGATAGAACACAGCCAGGGGAAGGTCTGGAAATATTACAGTGTTTTTCTTATTTTTTTTTTTTTACTCAGAAGCAGCTCTGTTTATTGGTTTCCCTGAGCAATTCCTCATTCTTTTTGCAGCCTGCTTCAAAGGGATAGAATTAATTTTCAGCCACAAACAAAAATGAATTTTTAGATTGTATTATATCTTTGTTCCTCTTACGTTTACAATGTTCTTAAGTTGCTTTGTCCTTGGTTAGAGCATACCACAACCAAAGCAGCCCCTCATGACCTGCTGCCATGCTGGCCCTCCCTCTGTGCCCTGTTTGCTTTCCCTTGGCTACACATGACACGCTGAGGCCATTAATAATAGTATATTTTAAGAAATTCCCAATGCTTCTGATTTTGCAGCAAACATGGAATTCAGCAAAGTCTGAGCCACCTATTTGCCAAAGTACCTAGTAGCTGGTAGTCAGAAGGGTGTGAGACTGAAGGGATTTGGTGACATGGAAACAGAGAACAAAGCTTGAACACTTACTATAAACCCACATAAAATATTATTTTTACCAAAGTTATACAGGTACATAGTTTAAAAGAAAAATATGTCAGGCTTCCTCCCGGCTTCCTTCTTACACTCCCCAAAGGGCACAACTTCAAATCTTTGAGCAGCTTCTTTATTTAATTTTCATATATTTAGATAGCATGCTTATACTGTTTGCAGATTTTAGCCACTGTCCACTAACTTCCTACTGAGGAATATGAGGTTTGGGCTGTCTTATACCTCTTTCCCCCAACCCCAGTCACACATGCTCCTTCTCCACCAGCCCTTTCTCTGTTCTAGGCTCATGACATAGTTATATACTAATTTTTTATAAGGTCAGTGTTTAGTTTTTACATACTACGATTATAAAAGGAATTATTTGTTGTGGAGCTATATGTATTCTATGGTTATACTTCCTTTCTTGTACTTAACGTTCTTTGTTTTCCATGCAGTTAATAATTCCCTCTCTTCCTTGGCTTACTATGTATTTATCACTAATTCATCCCTACATATTGTAAATCTTCTCTCAATATGTTTAAAATATTACCAATTTTATTTTTTCCCTAGAAACTTTCCATCTCATAGCTCTCTATCCTCCTGTTTCAATCTGGATGGGATATTCCAAAGCTGTGGTGGATTTAGTGTCTTAGATCTTTCTTATTACTATCATGGTAATTCCCTGAGCTTTTCTCTTATATTAGATTCTCTGATTCTTATACCTGTATTTTCCTTTTTCTTGGTTTATTTCTTCAGATGTGAAAAGATATGTAAGATAAGAGGGAGGTAATGTTTTGAGCATCAAATCATATAAATGAAAATGTCATTATTCTGCACTTCTCATTTTTTGATAGTTTGGCTAGGTATAGAATTCTAGGGTGCAAATAATTTCCCTCCAGCTTTGTAAAGCATTTCTGTACTTCCTGAGATTTCATACTGACTCTGAAAATATTAAATCAACTTGACAATATCAGTGATTATCATAGTGGTAATATACTGGTAGATTTTGGGGAACTGGAGAAAAATTGAAGGGCAAGAGATCACCCTTTAGCAGGTTTATATTGATTGTGGTAATAAGAATGGTGGCATTAACTTATTTTCTTTGAATTCCCTTCCTTGTTCAATGACCCTCCATGTCTCTCACACTCCTCTATCTATAGGATCAAGTTCAGTTTTCTCTAACCAGCCTTCCAAGCTCCTATGCACCTCCCACCTTCCTCACCTGCATTCTCTAGTCCAGTCCAGAAAAGCTATTCTTCTCATTATTCCCTGCTCAATTTTTCTTTTCACCAACCAGGAATTCTCTCCCCTGAAAATTTCCTTCTTAAAATAAATCCTATGCATTTTCAAGGGTTATCTCAAAGCTCAACATCTCCATGAGATTTGATTACTCTCATCTGCCATATACTCTGGATTGGCTTACTCAACTTCCCTTTGCAGCTGGGGGGATTAGAAAGATTAAAACTACATTTCTGAAATTTTCTTGCAGCTATGGTTCTGGATCTGAATTAGATTTTGCCTAACTAGATACATCCATGCAAGCTTAGAAACTGAAATGAATTGATTGGTTTGAAATTTGGAATTGAATTATTCACCATAGCATTTGAAGGGGAAAACAATGAATGAGGTCTAAAATAGAAGAACAGAGTTTCCCTCCAAGCTGATCCTCAAGGGATTAGTTTGTCACCTTCAATTTGGCTATTTGGATGAATCAGGATCTGCCTACTTCATTCATTAAGTCACTCAATGCATGTTTGCTGAGTGAAGAAAGGATTAATGATTTTTATTTTATTTTTTTTAAAATTTTTATTTATTTATGATAGTCACACAGTGAGAGAGAGAGGGGGGCAGAGACACAGGCAGAGGGAGAAGCAAGCTTCATGCACCGGGAGCCCGACGTGGGATTCGATCCCGGGTCTCCAGGATCGTGCCCTGGGCCAAAGGCAAGCGCCAAACCACTGCGCCACCCAGGGATCCCTGGATTAATGATTTTTAGAAAGCTACTAGAAACTTTAAGGACTGAGGTCCTCATTAACCACTACCCTCAAAGTAAAAGAAAAAGAAGGGAAAAGGAAAGAATATTTCAGTAAACAGATATTGTCCTGGAGAGGACCTCACCTACAACGATGGCCAAGGGATTGATAGAAGATGTCAGAGTGGATGGTTAATTAACCCTGCACATTGCATCTAAAGAGTCTCCTCCCAGTTCTGCTGGCTGGAGGCATTTTTTTTAAAATTCCTTTTGGTAGCAAGTTTCTCTCCCCTCAAGTATCTTTCACTTCATCTAGTTTCCAGTTCATTTCCCACTTGCAAGTGTCATGGGAATATCACTCTATTACAACAACACTTGTGTATTCTCCCAAATTGAGCTCTGTGAAGTCCTTCATTGTTCTCCAGGGAACTGATGCATATCTCCCATTATGTCACTTCTGACACAGGGAAGAAAGAGAGGACTCTGTTGAGAGTGGTTGACAAGGCTAGGACAATATGTTCCCAAGTTGGACAAGTCAATCTTACAGCTGTTCACAAGGACCTCTTTGGAAAATGGCATAAATCTAAATACCACCTCAAATTCTATCCTTAAGGAGGCAACAAATATATGATCAAATATATAAATAAATGTTTCAAGTGATCACTTACTAACAGTTAATGAAATGACCACTGACCAACACCGCGCTCACCAAAAACCATGGGGAACCAGAAAGGATGGAAGAAAGCAGGAAAACCAGAGTCAGAAACAATAACGAAGCTAAAACGTTCAAACATGACTGAGCAACAGGGATCCCTGAGTGGCTCAGTGGTTTAGCACCTGCCTTCGGCTCAGGGCATGATCCTGGAGTCCTGGGATCAAGTCCCACATTGGGCTCCCTGCGTGGAGCCTGCTTCTCCCTCTGCCTGTGTCTCTGCCTCTCTCTCTCTCTCTCTCTCTCTCTCTCTCTGTGTGTGTGTGTGTGTCTCTCATGAATAAACACATAAAATTAAAAAAAAATATGACTGAGCATCTATTGTGTGCTGTTTTTAAGCACATTATCTCATTAATCTTTACCTTATGAGTTAGGTATTACCAACTCCATTTTGCAAAGGAGGAGACTTAAGAGTCAGTGGAGTTAAGTAATTTGTCCAGGGTCACACAGCTGGTATCTGAACTAGAATTTGGACCCAAGCATCTTGATTGCAAATCATGGGCTCATTTTCAGTCTTTGTGCAATTATATCCCAGAATATGAACAGATGGTGAGAATCAGGGAAGGAGTTGGAAGGGACACAATGTCCATTAATGGTTTTAGGATGAGTGCCGAGGGGAAGGTAAATGGATAAGCATTGTTCATCCTAGGAAAGGGAATATCTTATGTTGTTATAATACTCTTTACTACAAGGACACAGATGGAAGTTAGACAAGCAGAAGCCCTCATTAGCCAGGAAGAGTTAGGGGTATTTCTCAGGAGCCCTTTGATCCTGGAATAAATTCTCTTGTCTAAAGCTTTCTGGGAGGCTTCCAGAAACTTGGAAGCAAAGGGGAGGAGCCTCAATTCGTTTACTCCAGCCCACCCAGAGCACCTCCCAGAGCAACCAAAACATTGGTTTTCCCCATATAAATAGTTTGAAAACCAGTATGGCACTGCAGAGCTTCCAGTCAAGTGTCTTATCAAGATATCTGTCATTTACTGGTGAGTCATTCACCTGGCGAGTATCTACTGAGTTCCAGTTAAATACTCAGCTGTTTTTAGCCCTATGACTCATAAAAGAAACTACTTACTATCTCAAGAAGCTTACCATCGTAGAGAAAAGATTAGAAACACACAAGTCAGTTAAGGAACAATCCAGAGTAGGAATGATCAAGTGCCCCAAATAATGATATGAGTTATAAATACTATATTGTATATATTTTTAGAGTAAATAGAATGGTTAAATGGCAAATTTTATTACATGAATATATGTTTTTTAAACACACACTCATATAGATGCTGTAAATGGGAACTTAAGTCTTTCATGGAAACTGAGATAGAAATTTTGAGCTGGAAATCACTGGAAGTTCTAAAACCATCATGAACAATATTAATCTTAATTTGGAGCCCTGTCCTCTCATCATATCTAACATATTAAAATGTACTCACACCTGCACTAAATACATGTGTGTGTTTTATATATGAAACATTTTGCACAAAATGCTCTTTATAGTTTAAATTTTTTTTCTTTTAAAATTATTTGGATAAAAGCAACTCCTTTAAGTCATAATTGACTACTGTATTCTGGCAAGATGATGCTTGCCCAAGAATTTTGGGAAGGAACAAAATATAATTTACAAATATATTTTTTGAATACTGAAATTAATAATGAAAAATGATAAAATATGGCACATTTTAGATATCTAATCTAGCAAATTTTAATTTTGATATTGTAGTTTTCTTTCAGACTCAAGAGCCAATAAATACATTTTACATATAACTCCTGAAAAGAAAACATGTAGGACCCTTGGACTGTATTCATGTGGCCTGGATTTGGTACAGAGAACAAAAATAAAAGCAAAATATATACTAAAAAGTATATATATATACTATGAAATGGAAGCTTCCTCTACTCATTTTTGCTTGGAGAATCACACAAAACATGAACAGCACAAGTATAAAGGGTTCTGATTTCCATTGTGGTCTTTCACCACATATTCTTGGAATTATTTAGGTGTGGTAATACGTAGAGGCAGAGGAATGGACTTGGTGGCCACTGGGGAGTCCTGCAAAGATTGGGTGCTCATCAGTGAGGACACCAATGAAGAACACCATGCACCATCCTTGGTCATTACCAAACAGCCTATAGTTTCTAGTAAAGTGATTGGGGTCCCCACACTGGTCCCTCAACTCTCCACCAGTTTCAGGACCTGCAAATCACACTAAAATCTCCTAAACACCACATTTCAGATGTCAGTAGTGCTCACCAGCTGAAATATTTTATATTGAAGATATTTCACCTTTCTATCTTGGAGTTACGTCCAGAATGAAGGCCTCTCACTAATCTCCACACACCCTCAGGAAGACAACATGGCTATTGCCCACCGGGACAGCAGGACAGATTCTCTCAACCCTTTCTATGTACCGTAGGCAGGGACACGGAGAGAGGGAGACTTGGGCTGATCCCTGAGGTTCAAGGCTACTGGGTTGCCAGGCTGTCCTGGGTTTGTGGGCAGGAAGCAGGATAATGTGGGCTGATTCAGGAAAGAATACCCCCAGGGGGCTGTATTCAGTGGGGGTGGGGGGACACCTACAGTGAATGAACACAACCACCAAGAGGTAGAAGGAAGTCCTTGATCATGTGATAGCCACAGCAATTCAGGGAGGGGAGGGATGGAGTCTCCAAAGAAATTATAGTGATTGAACCAGGCAGCACTTGCCCCCTGTCTGGCATGGCATGCTCGAGGCTGTTTATCTACCCTGTTGAATGGCTCAGCTTTTCCGAGTTTCCATCTCGTTAAAGACGCTTTCCACTCTCCCCCCTCCCAGAAATATTGGCAAGCTTCTTTAGTCATTTGTGTTTCTTTACATTACCAAGGCCAGAGGTATATCTTCTCTGATAGATAATGGCCCTCAGTTAAGGCTAGCAAAAGCTATTTTGCTTGATGTATTAGCGCCCTATTTTAGAATAATCCTATTCCCTTGATTCTTTAGTATTTACAATTTTTGTAAGTACCGATTATATTTTCTAAGTCAAAGTGGGATAAAATTAGTGCATTGTATCCTGTTGTTGCTGCTTTCTGGAGTAGTCAGTCTTACATATTTGAACAATACCACCCCAGTGTAATTTTAAAAGGTAAGAGCTTAATTCTTTAAAAAACACTTAGACGGGCAGTGTGAGCTCTCTCTGAGGATCCTCACATTAGGAGTGTTTTACATATATCACACAAAAGGAAAATGCGTTCTGAGGGGATCGAGGCTCATCTGAGCTGAGAGCTGAACCTGCAGAATTGTGACAAATGGACCCCTTTCTGCCAGCTACACACTGTCAGCCAGGCAACACTTGAGGCCATCTTCTGTTAATGGGCTTGTGGTTTGGGGAGCAACTGGTGGGGGCATATGAAGTCCCTGTCAACTTCATAGTGGCCCTTGTGGGCTTTGAACCTCACTGCCTTGGATTATCTAAAACCTTGAAATAAAGAATTTAGTGATACACAGAGAGCAGTGGCTTTAGGAGTTTCAATAGTTGAGTAGAGGGAGAGATAAGTCTGAGCTGGAATAGTCTTGAGAAGGCTTCCTGGAGTAGTAGGACTGTAGCAGTGTCTTAAAAGGTCACTAGGATTTAGGTGGGCAGAGCAGAGGACAGAGACAAAACTTGACCATGTGCTCTGATCCCAAGGATGGCCTTCACTTGGCTATGAGAGACTATTCCCTTGGAAATTTCTTAGCTGCCGGCTCCTTGCCTGTTATACTGGACAGATGACTTTGAGGAGTGTTCATCTATGGTCATAGACTCTGCTCTGCCTTTTTTTTTTGAAACCTTAAAATAAAATAAAACTAAAGAAATAAATACATACATAGAGGAAAATAAAACAAATGTCCATGTCATTGCAAACAGGAAAAAATATCTTATCATATTTATTCAGGTTTTTTTTTTTTTAACTTTTAGTGAGGTCCAAAGCCCAGTTGGTGTCAGGCTGTAAGTTCTAATCAGCCTTCTGTGGATTGTGGTTTCCACTTTTATTTTATTTTGAGAGAGAGAGAGGGAGAGAGGGCAGCAGGGGGGGAGCAGAGGGAGAGGAAGGATGAGACTCTTAAGCAGGTTCCACACCCAGCCTGGAGCCTGACACAAGGCCAGTCTCTCAACCCTGAGATCATGACCTGAGTTGATATCAAGCATTGGACTCTTAACCAACTGAGCCACCCAGGGGCCCCTATTCAGATCTTTTTATAATGACATGACTTTTACAGGTAACATATTCTCTTATGTCCCTCTCCAGTCCCATTCTCCCCATCAACAACCACTATAATGAATTCAGTTTATATCCAGTTCATGTTTTTATACTTTTCAAGTGGGTGTGTGGTTTTGCTGACCTGTTCAAAGATTATTTCCATTTATTTATTTATTTATTTATTTATTTATTTATTATTTATAACCAGGAAATGGATGCTTCAAGAATCAGACACTAAAATGGGGAATTTGGGGTGCCTGGCTGGCTCACTCCATAGAGCACGAGACTCTTGATCTCAGGGTCATAAGTTCAAGTCCCACGTTGGGTATGGAGTCTACTTAAAAAAAAAAAAAGATTCCATGAAAAAAAATTTTAAGTAAAATAAAATGGGGAATTGGATTAGTGGAGATTGGAGGACAGAGGAGGCTGGGAATCTGGGGACCCTCCATTCATAACAAGTGTCCCCCATTGTTCCTTCAGAAGTAGAATACACCTATTGAAGCTGAGGTATTAGGAAGAAATTTGGGATCTGTTAACTACTTCTTACTGTTTTTGGTAAAATTCTACAAGACAGAGATGACTAAAGGCATCCTAATGCAGAGTAAAGAGGGAGACTGAGCAAGAGAAACATCAGTGTCTTGCCATCCCTCAGGTCCTCTCCTGAGATCTTTGCTCTTAGGACAGTTTAGAATTGCTTAAGACAGAGGCCAGTAAAAAAGAGGGCAGGGACTGGAGTTTCTCTTACTTGCATTAAAAAAGTCCTAATTAACAGAGTATCCATAAATGTGTGTTTTATTACATACAGGTAGCCATAAACAATGTATTGCTTTGTGTTCTCTTAGAATCACTTAAATGAACTCACACAGTGTATAGTGTTACATAAGTCTTTTTTTCCTCTACATCGTTTCTAGATCTGTCCATGTTGATACCTCTAAGTACAGTCCATCCATTTTAACCCCTTGATAGTAGTTTGTAGAATAAACATTGCATAATTTATTTATTCCTTTTTCACAAACAGACATTTGGACCGTTTCCAATGTTTTGCTCTTCTAGTGGTGGAATGAACATTCTTATAACATCTCCTTGAATACACACGCAAGTGTTTCTCTACAATATTGAACTAAAGACAGATCTCCCTGGGCATAGGATAGGCACATTGCACATTTTGCCGGATATTGCCAAGTCGATCTCCAAAAACAGTTATGCCAATTTGCATCCCACCCCCCTCAGCATTGTGAGAGGGTTCTTATTCCCTCGTATCCTTTCAACAATCAGAATTTATTTTCTGCTAATCTGATGTGTGTGAAATGATCTCTCATTGTGATTTTAATTAGCACTCCTTGATTATACTTCGGCTGAACCTTTTAAAATGTATTTCAGGCTATTCAGGTTTCTTCTTACACGAATCATGCATTTTTCTATTTGGTTGTTTGTAGTTCTTTATTCCAAATAGTAATCTTTTGATTGTAATGTATGATGTCAGTTTCTCCTCCCAGTATGCTGCCAGGCTGTTAATTTTGTATAATGGATGAATCCACCACTGTAGTATTGCGCAGAATATTTTCACTGGGGCAGCCTGGGTGGCTCAGTGATTTGGCGCTGCTGCCTTGGGCCTAGGGCCTGATCCTGGAGTCTCGGGATGGAGTCCAACGTCAGGCCTCCTACGTGGAGCCTGCTTCTCCCTCTGCTTGTGTCTCTGCCTCTCTCTCTCCCTCTCTCTCTCTGTGTCTCTCATGAATAAATAGATAAAATCTTTAAAAAAAAAAAGAATATTTTCACTGCCCTAAAAATCCTCTGTGCTGTGTCTCTTCATCCGTCTCTCCTTGATAACTTCTGGCAACCACTCATCTTTCTCACTATTGCCAGTTTTGCCTTTTCCAGAATGTCATATAGTTGGACTCAAACAGTATGTAGCCTTCTCAGGTTGGTTTCTTTCACTTAGTAATTTGCATTTAAGATTCCTCCACGTTTCTTCATGCCTTGTTAGCTCATTTCTTTTTAGTGCTAAATGTTTCATTGTCTGCATGTACCAGTTGATTTATCCACTCAACTGAAAGACATCTCAGTTGCTCCCAAGTTTTGGTGAGTAGAAATAAAGCTGCTATAGACATCTCTGTTCAGGATTTTGCATAGACATAAATTTTCAGTTCATTTGGGGCGAATCTTAAAGAGCACGATTACTGGATCACATGGTTAAAATACATTAGTTTTGTAACAAAACGTCAAACTGTCTTCCCAAGTGGCTGTACCATTTTGCATTCCCACCAGTACTGAATGAGAATTTCATTTGCTCCATATTCTTGTCAGCATTTGGTGTTGTCAGTGTTTAGATTTTAGCCATTACTAATAGGTACGTAGTGGTACCTCATTGTTGTTTTAGTTTGCGATTCCCTAGTGCCATATGATATTGAACATACTTTCGTATGCTTTCTTGCCATCTGTATATCTTCTTTGGTGAGCTCTTTGTTCAGGTCTTTTGCTCATTTTTAAATTGAATTGTTCATTTTTTTCATTGCTGAGTTTTAGGGATTCTTTGTATATGTTGGATAGCATTCCTATATTGGATGTGTATTTTACAAATATTTTCTCTCAAGCTGTGGCTTGTCTTCTCATTCTTTTGAGAATGTCTTTCACAGAGCAAATATTTTTCACTTTCATGAAGTCAAGCTTAATAATTATTTCTTTTATAGATCATGCCTTTTGTGTTATATCTAAAAGATGACTGCCAATCCAAGATCATCTAATTTTTCTCCTACGTTATCTTCGAGAGGTCTTAGAGTTTTGCATTTTACATTTAGGTCTACCATCCATTTTGAGTTAATTTTTGTGAAGAATGTAAGTCTGTGTCTAGGTTTATTATTTTGCATGTGGATGTCCAGTTGTTCCAGCGACATTTATAAAAGGACTATCTTTGCTTCATTTTTTTTTTTTTGCTTCTTTGCCAAAGATTAGTTAACTATAGTTATGAGAGCCTATTTTGGGCCCTTTATTCTGTTCCACTGATCTATTTGTCTATTCTTCTGCTCATGCCACACTCTCTTGATTACTCTAGCATTATAGTAAGTCTTGAATGGGTAGTGTCATTCCTTTGACTTTGTTCTTATACTAAAATATTGTGTTGGCTATTCTGAATCTTCTGCCTCTCCATATGCATTTCATTTTTTTAAGATTTTATTTATTTTGTTTATGACAGACACACAGAGAGAGACCACTAAATCACCCAGGCGTCCCTCCATATACATTTTATTTTATTTTTATATTTTTTAAGTATTTTACTTATTTATTCTTGAGAGAAACACACAGAGAGATAGAGAGAAAGAGGCAGAGACACAGGCAGAGCGAGAAGCAGGCTCCATACAGGGAGCCCCATATGGGACTCGATCCTGGGTCTCCAAGATCACACCCTGAGCTGAAGGCAGATGCTCAACCACTGAGCCACCCAGGGATCCCTTTTTTTTTTTTCCAGCTTGTCAATATCCACACACTAACTTGGAACTTTGGAATTACACAGTGTATAAAGTTCTTGACTAATAGTTTATTATGAGTGTCTAGAAGTGCTAATACTTTTTGTATGTTGGTGTTGAGCCCAGCAGCCTTGCGGAGCACTGATTAGGTCTAAAAGGCTTAGTTTTTGGATTTTCTATGTAGATAATTATGTTGTCTATAAATAATAATTTTTTCCTTGTGTTGTAAATAAATTTTTCCTTGTGTTGTCCATAAATAACTAAAATTTTCCCAGTGTTACTGCATTCTCTAGGATGTATATATGTATACATATATACATACAGTATAATTTTATGTAAGAGGAGCAGAAGAGGGCATCTATGTCTTCTGACATCAAGGGAACTTCAAACTAAACTTCAAACATTAACCAAGATATTATTGTAGATTTTTAGATGATATTCTGTATCAGATTAAAACAGACCCATTCTATTTTCAGTTAAAAAGTTTCCTTTTTTTAGTTATGAAAGAGTATTTAATTTTTTCACATATATTCTGCATCTGCTAAGATAATGCCTTTCTCTTTTAATCTGATAAGCAGTCACCTATGTTGATATATTCTGTTATTGATTGATGCATTCCTAAAATAAATTCTACTTGATCAGGATATATTATTGCTTTTGAACACTTCTGAAGTTGATTTGATTTAGTACTTTCCACCTGTTCATAAGTTAGATAACCATGTTTCTTTCCTTCCTTCCTTCCTTCCTTCCTTCCTTCCTTCCTTCCTTCCTTCCTTCTTTCCTTCCTTCCTTCCTTCCTTCTTCTTTTGTTATGTGATTTTCTATTATCCTCTTATCCTTGTCCAGGTTTACTACCAAGTATTTATTACCGGGTATATTACCATATAGCATAAACTGGCTATATGCAATGAGTTAGTGAGCTTTTTCTAACTTTCCACTCTCTGGAACAGTTGTTTAGATGATGGACATAAGTACAGATTCAATTTATTCAATAATAATTCAGATCCCATAAAGGTTACAATTTTCCTTGAGTCAGTTTTGATAATTATCCATTTATCTAAGTTCTTATGTTTAGATAAATGTAGTTTTCAAATTTCAGTAATGTCATCTATAGATTATTTTATAATTTAAAAATTTCTATTGCATCTGTAGTTAGGTTCTCTTTCATCATCCAATGTTATTATTTATATATTCTCCCTATCTTCTACTTAATCTAACAACCTGATAGAGATGTACTAGAACTGCACGCTGTAATTTTGGGTTTGAAATTTGTTTTCCTTGTAATTATGTCAGTTTGTATGTTATATATTTTGGGACCATCTTGTTAGGTACATACAATTCATGATAGTTAGACCTTATTTATGAATTTTTTTTGAATTATGAAATATTCCACTTTATGTCTTTTTTTAAAGATTTTATTTATTTATTCATGAGAGACCCAGAGAGTTAGAGAGGTGGAGACACAGGCAGAGGGAGAAGCAGGCCCCTCTCAGGGAGCCCGATGTCAGACTCGATCCCTGGACCCTGGGATCACGCCCTGAGCTGAAGGCAGGCGCCAAACTGCTGAGGCACCCAGGGATCCCATTTATGTCTTTTGCCTTAAGTTATATTTTGTCTGATATGAATAATTATTTTCATTAGCATTTGCCTTGTATGCCTTTGGCTTCAGTAATTTCTATTTTTTTGGTTTGAGGTATACTTGTAGACAGTATATATTTGGATTTAAAAAATCTAATGTGATAAGTTCAGGCTTTTTGTAGTTGAGTTTTGTCCACTTATGTTTATGATGATTACTGGCATATAATATAGAATTATTTCTGGCATCTTCTTTTTATTTTTTTTCCATGCTTTTTCTTGACTTCTTTTTCTGCTCCTTTTCTATTGTTGGATTGATGACATTTTCTCTATCTCCATTTTTTGTTTTTTCTGCTAATTGGAAACCGCATATATCTTTTATTTTGTTTTAAAGATTTTAAAATTTTTGTTTTTTAAGTACTCTTTACACCCAACATGGGGCTTGAGTTCATGACCCTGAGATCAAGAATCACATGCCCTCCTGACTAAGCCAGCAGGATATCCCTATTTTTAAAAATTATTTTAATGGTTATCCCTACTTTAAAATTTTTTACTATGAAATATTTAAAATCTATGGACAATAAAATAAAATAAAATAAAATCTATGGACAGTTGTACAAAATAATAATACACTCATCAATGTACTTACTATATAGTTTCATAGGCCATGTTTGGCTCAGATTTTTTATAAAGAAATACAACGTGGGGCTCCTGGGTGGGTCAGTTGGTTAAGCAACCAGATCTTGATTTTGGCTCGGGTCATGATCTCAAGGTTGTGAGATTGAGCCCCAGGATGGGCTTTACACTCAGTGCAGAGTCTGCTTAAGATTCTCTCTCTCTCCTTCTGCCATTCCACCCACTTGCACATGCAAGTGCACACTCTGTCTCAAATAAATAAATAAGTCTTTTAAAAAAGAAATAAAACATTACAAAGCAGTTGAAACTCTGTGTACCCTTCTCTAATCCCACCTCTTTTCTCTCCAGAGGCAACCACTAATCCGAATTTGGCATTTACCATTTCCACCCATGTGATATATGTTTGTGTCTGTGTTTCCAATATATGGCTATGCTTTGTGATTTTAAAAAACTTGTGTAAGTGATATTTTTTGCCACATGCATAATTCTATACTGGTTGTTTTATTGTATAATATATTACTATCTAGTATTTTTTGAGATTTATTTATTTTAGCCCATGCGGCTTTAGTTGATATATTTAATTACTGTATAGTATCTATTAAAAAAAACTGTCACAATCCATTCCCGTTGATGGATATTTTGTTGTTTCTAATTTTTCACTGTCACAAATACTGTTGGAATAAACTTTGTTGTACATAATTCCTCAAGTGAATGAGTGAGAGTTTCCTTGGAATATTTACTCTGAAGAAGAGTTTCTTTGTCCTAGGGTAAGTGCAATTTCAACTTTACTAGATAGTACAAAATTGCTCTGCACAGTGGTAGTACAAACATATATATTTGGTGCATTTCCCAGATTCCTCTGCACCTAGCATTCCAGATATGGTCTCGTTCTGCCAATCGAATG
Organism: Nyctereutes procyonoides; assembly: GCF_905146905.1. Taxonomy (NCBI): domain Eukaryota; kingdom Metazoa; phylum Chordata; class Mammalia; order Carnivora; family Canidae; genus Nyctereutes; species Nyctereutes procyonoides. The sequence continues at coordinate 48,194,577 of NW_026575049.1, read as the reverse complement.
CACTCCTTAAAAACCCAGAAGGGGGAGTAAGTCCTGCTCTGCAGAATCCAGAAGCAAGCACATTTGTAGAGCCATTTGTTTTCTGTGGTAGCATTAGCAGGGGTCCGAGGGCCTGGTCCCTAGCCTCAAGGGGTGGTGAGCAGAGTGCAGGACACTCACTCTGTTGGTGTAGATCGTAGCAGCAGCTTCCTGGTCATGGTGACTCCAGATCAGCTAAGAGGTGGTCATTATCTTGGTGGCCCAATTAGCTAGAAAATTAGTGGCCTTGAGAATTGTTTCTGAAAGCTCAATCTGGAGTCTGTTTCTTTGGTACAATGATTCTGTGAGCTATTTAATATCCCATAAGAAGCTCCTTTCTTTCTTTTTTTTTATTTTTAAATTTTATTTATTTATTTATTTTAAAGATTTTATTTATTTATTCATGAGAGACACAGGAGAGAGAGGCAGAGAGAGAAGCAGGCTCCATGAAGGGAGCCTGATGTGGGACTCCATCCCGGGAATCCAGAATCATGCCCTGGGGCAAGGGCAGGCGCTAAACCACTGAGTCACCCAGGGATCCCTTTTTTTTTTTTTTTTAAGATTTTATTTATTTGAGAGAGACACTGAGATAGCAGAGCAAGAGAGAGAGCATGAGCTGGGGAAGGGGCAGAGGAAAAGGAAGATGCAGGCTCCCCACTGAGCAGGGAGCCCAACATGGGGCTCAATCTTGAGCCAAAGGCAGATGCTTGACTGACTGAGCCACCCAGACTCCCCGAAACTCCTTTCTATTGAATTTTCTGGAAGAGTGATGTTCCCTTCAGCGCCCCAGGCAATAGATTTTGTTATGGTTATTTTTTCAAGGGGCATTGTTTTCAATTCCCTTTCAGTAAAAGTCTATTTAAAAATTTTAACCTATCTTTGGTATGATCATTATTTTAAAGCTTAATCAATGCTTTAGACATTTTTTAAAAAGGTAATATACACATATTGGAACATTCAAAAAAGCACTAACAGGTCCTCCTCTCATCTCTGCCCTCAAGCAGCTCAATTCCCTAGAGACAAACACTGCTATCAGTTATGTGCCAATCCTTTCAGAGGTTTGATGCATGGGGAAGGACATGTATGTATCTTCTTTTCTTAAAAATAAATAGTATCATACTATGCTCATAGTTCACACTACCTTTTGTGAAAAAGTTGTTGGGGAAGGCGCCTTGGTGGCTCAGTGGTTGAGTGTCTGCCCTTGGTTCAGGTGGTGATCTTAGGCTCCTGGGATCAAGTCTTGCATTGGGCTCCCCACAGGGAGCCTGCTTCTCCCTCTGCCTATGTCTCTGCTCTCATGAATAAATAAATACAATTTAAAAAATACTTTAAAAAATAAAAATAAAGCTGTTGGGGAAAAGGACATGCACATAGAAAATGCAAAATGCAAAGAACATCTACGTGGATTTAATTATGATAAAGTATACACCTGTGTAACCACCACTCAGATCAAGACACAGAACACCGATGACACTCCAGAGCCTGGTGTTTGCCTCTCCTTAACATCCATTCCCTCCCTCCCTATAGAGGGAACCATTATCTTGACTTGTATGATATTCACTTCCTTAATTTTCCGTACGGTTTTACCTCCTCTGAATTGTATCTCTGAACAGTCAAGTTAGCTTTGTCTGTTTTTAAACTTTATATTAGTGGGATTATACTGTACATATTCCTTTGCAAGTTTTTTTTTTTGCTTAATATTATATTTGTAAGATTCATCCATGTTGTTGAATGTAATGCACTTTGCTTTTTCTACTTACAAATACATCTTGGAGATTGTTCCATTGCCTTGCATGTAAGAGCAATAACTTGTTCAACCAGTGTCATAGTGGGATCCCTGGGTGGCTCAGCCGTTGAGTGTCTGCCTTCAGCCCAGGGTGTGAACCTGGAGTCTTGGGATCAAGTCCTACATTGGGCTTCCTGCACGGAGCCTGCTTCTCCCTCTGCCTGTGTTTCTGCCCCTCTCTCTGTGTCTCTCATGAATAAACAAATAAAATCTTAAAAAAAAAAAACAGTGTCATAGTGATGAGCATTTAGGTTGTTTCTCACTTTTTGCTATTACAAGTATTCGTCAGTAAATATTCTTGTATGTACCCGGGCAAATAAAGGAGTAGAATAAATTCCTAGATGCCAAATCCCTGAGTCAAAGATGATGTTCATTTGTACTCTTGATTGTTATTGTTTTATAAAGATTATATTGGTATTTACTCCCATCATCAATGTAAATTTCCTTTTTCCCTACACATTCTCACATTTAAATCTTTTTCCTATTTGATAAGTAAAATATAGTACTTTATTGTCATTTTAGTTTTTATTTCTTTTATTATGAGAGAGGTTAGGCCTCTTTTCATTTTTTTAATTGTCTTACCAATTTTTTTTAGCTTTTATTTAAATTCCTGTTAGTTAACATACAGTGTAATATTAGTGTTAGGTGTACAATTAGAAATTCCCCACTTCCATACACCATCCAGTGCTCATCATGTTCCCTTTTCATTTTTTAAAAAGATTTATTTATTTGCGAATTTGGTGGGGAGCAGAGGGACAAGCTGACTCCATGCTGAGTGCAGAGTCCCCAATGGGGCTCGATCCTATGACCCTGAGATCATGACCTGATCATGACCTGAGTGGAAACCGAAAGCAGATGCTTAACCAACTGAGCCACCCAGGAGCCCCCACTTTTCATTTTTGAAAAGCATTTCTATTTCTTTTTCTATTAGTTGGTCTTTTTGTCATTGACTTTCAGAAACTTTTCATGTTAAGATTATTCTTTTTTTAGGTGATAGGAGTTGTGGGTATTATATTAATTGTATACTCAGCCATGTCACTGAATTATAATCGTTTTTCATGCGGTTCTCCTATTGCTCTTTTCCCTTGGTAAATGATCACATCATATACGAAGAATAATCACTTGGCTTCTTCTTCCCTGTTTCATTTTGTGGGCTGCTGCTTCCAGAGCAGAGCAGTATTAAACGATAGTGCTCAAAAATGACATTGCTGATTTGTTTTTTACTTTTATGGGACTGCTTCTACTGTTCCACCCAGCTAATTGCAGTTTTGCTTCAAAAAGTTGGAGAAAGCTGGGCTATGAGGAAAAGATGGGGCAAAGTCTAGGATCCTCCCTGAAAGCCAGTGGCTCTTTCCCATTGGCTGGGCTGGGTTGTGGGGATGCTTCTACTCTGCCCAGTTGCCCACCTTACCTTTCCTCTAGGCAGGGTCAAAGAGAAGTCCTGTGAGAGATGGAAACCAGGTCAGGGGCATGGGGGGTGGGGATTTCAGAGAATCCTCTAGATGCCTTTGTACGGCCAAAGCTGACCATGGATAGTTAACAGTTCTAGAGGCCTTGGCTCTTACTCCTCCAGTAAACCCCCCTGTGGCTTGTGTGCCCCCCCCTTCCACTCCATGGGTTGACTGGGAGGCCGCTTGGCTCATGCAGAAAGGAAAGACGAAGAGGACAGAGAATATTTAGCTTGCCTTTACTCCGAGCACCATGTAAGTTTGGAATATCTTTGTTTCTTTACTGTTAAGAACATAACAACCTATTTACATTTATCACCACTTCTCCTACATTACAGGACCCCTTCCCTTCCCCCCTGGTCATCGCGGGAACATCAGAGTAATACTCTTTTCTCAGTTAACCTTTCCTTCCAGGATAGTTTATTTTCAAGAGGAAACATTTGATAAAGCTCAGAGTAATTTTAAATACATGATTTGCCACGTTAACACTTGTCACTTATCATATGCACTTCAGTCCGGCCTTCCTGCCATTCTGTTAACCTTCAGAGGCACCGTTAAAGCAAGCCATTTGCAGTTGCCCTGTGAAAACTCTGCATTTAAATTGCTTTTCCTCCCTTCCCCAAATTTTCCATAACTATAAATAAATTTAATTACCATTCCAAGAAGTGTAAGCACATCTTCTATTACATTTTCTTAATCTTTTATCTCCTGCTTGTCCCTCCACCAAATATATGGTTTATCAGGCACCCTCCCTGCCTCCAGTGGCACTCACCCCTCTCCGCTACCTCTCCCCCCTAATAAAAATCCAAGTCTGTTTCCCTTCTGTCCAAGTGGGTTGCTTGAGAGTTTCCATCTGACCCCGCACCCTGGGGCCTCCCTGCGGACTTGAGCATTTCCGTAAAGGAGACAGTGGGGAGTCAGTGTCTAGGGCCCCTAAAATGTCTTTTAGGGCCACCCTTCACTGGTCTCTACATGTGGCATGGCCAAGGTTCTGTCCTTATTGCACCAGAAGGACACATTTCCGTCTGTCACCATGAGGTTGGGCCCAAATGACATCTTAGAAAGGCACACCAGTAACACTGAACCTTGAAGTCTATCTTCTTTTCAAAGTACTTTTTAGTGCATCATTTAATTTATTCTCTTTTTCTCCCAATTATATAAGAGAATGTTATGGGGATCCCTGGGTGGCACAGCAGTTTAACACCTGCCTTCAGCCCGGGGTGTGATCCTGGGGTCCTGGGATGGAGTCCCACATCGGGCTCCCTGCATGGAGCCTGCTTCTCTCTCTGCCTGTGTCTCTGCCTCTCTCGCTCTCATGAATAAATAAATAAATAAAACATTTTTAAAATAATGATAATAGAATGTTATCAGCTATATATTTCATTCGTTCCTGGCAAGATCTTCATGATCTCCAGGATTTTTCTTACCCTCTTGATGCAGATGGGGAAATTAAGACACATCACATACACGTATGCACCCTGTCCCCAGCTCCAGAATGGCTTCTGTGATGCTCACCTTCCATCCTTCCAGGTGATCTTACTCTCTCCTCCTTCCCTAATCACATCAAAAGCTCCTTAGAGAGATAGCCATGGGGTTTAGGGCAGAGGCTGCTGGACACCTCTCCCTGCAACTGCAAAGTAAAAAAAAAAAAAAAAAGTAAAGTCAAAGTGTGTTTGACTGTATGTTCTGGTCTCTGGAGCTTTCCATGCCTGCTGGTTTCTTTCTCAGTTTAGCCCCTAGATCCTCGCTGCCCTCATCTCCTCAGACTCCCACATGGTGAAACCAGGGTTCAGACTTCCTTTATTTACTCTTTTCCCTCCATGCTATCCAGAGTTACACACCGATGTTCAGATGCCTCCCTCCTTGAGTCCAGCACTCTTGCGGGGGTGACCTAGCTGCCCAACTGCCCACTCTTGGTCTTCTAGCCCACAGCACCAGCTGCCTCTGGGCCTTTAGGTCCTGGGACTCTGGAGTTGGCCTTTCTAGAACTGAGCAAAGAATTAGGGGAAGATGGACACATCACTCGAATGGGAGCAGAAAGACCCAAAGCAAAAGAAAGACTGGGGAGGACTCAGAACCTTCATTCCAGACAGAGTAACAAAGGCAGGGAGGGGGACCCATCCCAGATCTTCTGTCTTGTAGTGGCCAGCTGAGAGTAGGATAAACTCATGTGTGCATTCGGGGAAGCTATCGAAACTGCTCATAGCCGAGAATGACAATAATAGTGATGATAAGAATTGCTGTGCGCCAGACACCCTTTAAGTGCTTTATATGTAATAACTCATCTAAGCCTCCAGCAATCCTAAGCAGGAAGTAATATTATTAATACACATTTAACAGCTGAGAAAATCGAAGCATAGAGAGGCAAGCAAATTTCCTAAAGTCACACAACTAGTAAATTGTAGAGTGAGGATTTAAAATCAGGGATTTGGATTCTAGAGTCCATGTTCTTAACCATTACACTTGAGAATCACTGATGGCAAGATAAATTTTAAATCTTGGCTTTTGTGTTTTTTTTTTAATTAAAAATTTTTAAAAAAATTTTGGTTTAATGGGTTTATAACTTGGAACACCTTGAGCTGCGAATATCAGAAACTCTTTCTCAAAATTACTTACACACTCATCGTGGAAGAACTTTGAGGACATTATGCTAAGTGAAATAAACCAGTCACAAAAGGACAAATACTGTTAGAGTGGCTATTATTAAAAAAAAGAAAGGAAAGGCAAGAAATAGCAAGTGTTGAAGAGAGAAGGGAATCCTTCTACACCGTTGGTGGGAATGTAAATTGGAACAGCCAAGGGGCCAACAAAAAATTAAAAGTAGAATCACTATACCAGCAATTCCACTTCTGGGTATTTATCTGAAGAAAATGAAAACACTTATTTGAAAAGATTTCTGCATCCCCATATTCATTGTAACATTATTTACAATAGCCAAGATAAGGAAACAACCTACATGTCTGTCAGTGGGTAAATAGATAAAGAAAAGATAGTCCATATACACAGTGGAATATTATTTGGCCATAAAAAGAAGGAAATCTTGCCATTTGTGACAACATAGATGGATCTTGAGAGCATTATGCTAAGTGAAATAAGTCAGACAGAGAAAGACAAATACCATAAGATCTCACCATACGATCTCACTTAATACGTGGAATCCAAAGCAAACCAACCAATCAACAAAAAAACCCAAGCTCCTAGATACAGAGAATAAGTTCATGGTTGCTAGAGGTAAGGGATGGGCAAAATGGGTGAAGGGCAGTCAAGAGTACAAATTTTCTGTTATAAAATGAGTAAGTCATACAACATGGTGACTATAGTTAATAAGACAGTATTGCATACTTGAAAGTTGCTGGAAGAGTGGATCTTAAAAAATTCTCATCACAAGAAAAAAAATGTAACTATGTATGGTGATGGATGGTAACCAGACTTAGTGTGGTGATCATTTCACAACGTAAATGAATGTCAAGTCATTATGCTGTACACCTGAGATTAGTACAGTACTGTATGTCAACTATACCTCAATTTTTTTTTAAAAAAAAGAGGACAACTGCTACATGATTCTGCTTATATGGGAAATAATCAAGTTCATAGACCCAGAGAGTAGAATGATGGTTTCAAGGGGATGGAGGAAGGGAGAGGATGGGGAATTAATGTTTAATGGGCACAGAGTTTCATTTTGGAAGGATGAGCAGTCTAGAGATGGATGGTGGTGATGGCTGTACAATAATGCTAAGGCATTTAATGCCACGGAATCATACACCTAAAAATGGCTAAAATGGTAAATTTTATGTATACTGTGCCACAACTGTTTAAGAAAGACAAAAAGTGACTTACAATAAGTACATTTAAAATGATCGCACAGCACACAAAGTCCAGAGGTAGAACAACTCCACAGCACGTGAGGTATGGCGTGGTGACACTGTGGAGGAATCAGAGCCATTCAAGCTCTCCGCCTTGCCTGCCCTGGGAGGGTATCTGGCTCTTCTGCTCACAAGATGGTTGTTACACTTGGACACATCACACCCAGACAGGAGAAATTAGAGAGACCATTTCTTCCTGGGGAGAAAGGGATTTTCTTAGGAGAGAGGAAACATATCCCAGAAGGCTCCCAGCGCACCTGGCCCCACTTCCCTGACCAGAGTTACATCGCACCCGACCCTGTGCCAAAGGGGGCTGTCATGGCCATCTCAGACCAACCAGGGTTTGCCCTTTGGAGCTGAGATCAGAGCCAGCTTCCTTTGAAGTGGAAAGCCACATGGAGTAGGGTAGAACATGAGCAAAATAGGTTGTGTAGGATAGTGGGGGTGGTGGAAAGGATGCTGGAAGCCATCAACTGGGTTTGCTACAGCTTTGCAAAATAACACTTAAGAAGGCCATTTACTAGTCATGCTAACCATGATCTTGTCACCCTCCTTAAAACGGGTGTCATGAATACCTGTTAGATTAAGCTGTTTTAAGTTTTTTTTTAAAGATTTTATTTATTTATTCATGAGAGACACAGAAAGAGAGGCAGAGACACAGGCAGAGGGAGAAGCAGGCTCCATGCAGGGAGCCCGATGTCAGACTTGATCCCTGGACCCTGGGATCACGCCCTGAGCCAAAGGCAGGTGCTCAACCGTTGAGCCACCCAGGCATCCCATGCTGTTCTAAGTGTTTAAAAATGTGTGTATACACACACACACACACACACACACACAGCAACAATATCTCTTCTGTAGCTCATTTTCTACAACCACTTTCTCATAACAGCTTAAAAATAGAAAAGTAGCTGGGGTTACTACTGCCATTTTGATGATACATGGTAAGCTTCTTTTTCACTGGACAAGTTTAGGGAGAAGGCAGAAGCGGGGAGGTCCATGCAATCGGTGAACACAGACTAAAGCATCCGGAAGGGGTCCTCTGCTGCCTCCACCCTGCACACACAGTGGGCCATAGGGGGCGGGGGGAGTCCTGGGTACAGAACCAGAGTCTGGGTTCAAAACCTGCTGGTGACGGGCACTAAGGGGGGCATTTGATGGGATGAGCACTGGGTGTTATTCTATATCTTGGCAAATTGAACACCAATAAAAAATAAATTTATTTAAAAAAAAAAACCTGGCTGGGACAAAACACGAACTGCTTGACTTTGGGCAAGTGACTTAATCTTTTCAAACCTCAGTGTCTTTATTGTAAAAGAGAGAGGAAAGCAGTGTCAAACTGTAAGGCACGCAAGGGGTTGTTGCGAGGAACTGAGGTAATCCTAGACTCTTCCCTTTCCCTGGCCACCACATCCCTTCAGGATATGCAGCCCTTCCTCTCCTTCACCGCCCTGCACCTGGCCTTGCTCTGATAGTTCCCAAAGTCGCTCAGGTCTCTGATCTTCATCCCCCCATCCCACCCCTCACCCCAAGCCATTCTCTCCCTGCAACTCTCAGGAAGACCTTCCAGAAACACGGGGCTGATGGTGCTGTGACTCTGTCATTGGCAGGAGGAAGCTGAGCTGCACGGCAGGGGCCACCGGACCCTGGGCCTGGGTGGGGGGCCTGGTCGTGCTGCCTACCTGCCCCAGCCCCAGCTGCCCCTGCACACCCTGGAGGCGGCCCTGCTTACATCTCTCCCTTCATCTGAAATGAATGCCATCTTCCTGCCTGCCAGGCAAATACATCCTCCTATTTTGTGGAGTTTGGAGTCCCTTGGGTCTGGATTCTAATCCCAGCTCCACCACTAAGCAGCTGTGAGACCCCGGGCAAGTAGCCTTACCTGTCTGAGCCTCAGATCTGAGATAGGGTCCGTGAGAATCAGACAACAGGCAAGGAGAGGGCCCAGGACGAGGCCCTGCTCTGGTGAGTTCCTCCGAAGGACAGCTGTTCTTACGACCAGCTCATGCATCCCAGCACCAAGCATCGCTGCCCCAGGAAGATTTCCCGACCGCCTGGGCTAGAAGAGGCCCTTCTTCATTGCTGCCCAGAACGCCTTGTGTAGGCCTACTCCAGCATCCACAGCACGTTTTAAAATAGTTGAGCACCAACTTGCATTCAAGCTTTTCCCACATCCTCGCCCCCACGGGCTATAAGCTCCTGGAGGGCAGAAGCTCATTCCTTCATTCTGGAATCCTTAGCACCCGGCCCGGGGTGCTTCAAGGGGCAGCTGCCTCCCTAAACGTGTGTGCATCCCTGACCATGTAACAACCTGTCAAAGGCTCTTGTGTCCCCCCACTCCCTCCCCCAGGCTGGGCCCGGTGCCAACTTCCCCAGGGAGACACCAGAATCAGGGCTACATTGGGAGGTAAAGCCCATGACTTCCACTGTCTGTGTCCCCTGACACACCTGGGTGACCCCCCACCCCGTCCTCCCTGCCCACTAATGCCCAAGACTGGAGGTGAACTTCTTTAAATACCCACATAAATACCCAAATTGCTTTTCCCTCTCTCCTCTTCTCTAGTGAATGGAAAGTAGTGTTCCAGGGCCTTTGTGTGACCGAGATATCTCCCGAGTCAATTTATCAGTCTCGTTTTCAGATGAGGCAAGTACTTCCACACATGCCCAGACCTACAGAAAGGTCTCCGGGAAGGAGGGGCGTGAGGACCCAGCTGCCGTGAGTTGGGGTCAGATTGTTGGTTGGGTACCTGAAAAGAGTCTTCATGTCCACAACTTTTTTTTTTTTTTCCGAGCCTGTGGACAAGGCTAGGCTGAAAGTCTGGTTTACCTCTGCTCCTCCCCCCAAGCCCACTCCATTTTTATATTGCTCCGAGGTTAATAGCCATGTCGTGTGGGGTCATAGAAGACATCTGTGTCTCAGATAATATGCTTACGGTGATTACCACACATAATTGACTGACCTTCCCTCATTCTTTCCCTGCTGCAGGCCGCGGCTGATAGGATGAAGCAAGCCACAAGAGTTTATTTTCCATCACACACCATTGTGCTGCTGAGCAAATATTTTAGCAAGCTTTGAATGAACCACCTTTTCAAGCTCTAGGTTTTCAGAGTTAAAATAGGAAGCCATGACCAACCTAATAATAGTAGATTTTAAATCAGCTTTGGGCCACCCTACTTAGAGCACTATTGTGGGTCTCCTGGAAAACCAGGTTTGAGGCATGAGCATCACAGGACCCTCTTCCCCTCAACTTTATCCTTCTTCACATGGCCTCGCAGGGAGTGGGGGATCTTGATACTCCTCACTGCAGCGACTGGGTCTTTAGAGGGGAAAGGAAATTTGCCTTTGGGTGCCCAGCCAACTAGGTCCTAAAGGATAACTTTGAAGTCACCTCATCTCATCATATCACTGGCCACCCGAGACCCAACCACCAGATTCTGCATCCACCCACCATCACAGGGCCACCTGGATGTCCTTAACAAAGAGCATTGTAAGTTCCCAGCAAATGGATCCCCTCCCCCTTCTGCAAAGAGACAGCTAGGACTCCTGATCCCAGAGAGGATGGAAAACTAGGAGCCTGAAACGAAAAAAATTTCCCAAAGCAGATTTCAAAATGTTACATTAAGATTTTAAAACTTTTTAATAATGTTTTACCTTAGCTTGATTCCATCTATCTAGCAATTAATCCATCAGCCTTCACATAATATACACCTACAGGAAACGCGATTCCGCGTCTCTGGGCTGGATTCCACTGTGAATTACTAATGTGTTAACACTCGGGAACTCCAAGCTCCCTTGATTTTCAGCATCCCCTCTCCCCGTCCCACCCTCCTCCTCCTCGAGTAAGTTCCTATGTGCCACAGAGGGCAAGGTCGGGGCTCAGCGGCTTCAACTAGGGTCTGGTCCCAGCCCCAGAGAACCAACCAGGGTCTAGCTCTCAATGGAAAATCTCAGTGTTTGCCCTCTGAAACCCATATCAAGCCCCCCAGACCTCTACAGTGCTGCATCTCAGGAGGATTACCTGGAAAGCAGGTGTCAACAAGAAAGTTTTCGGCCACAGCTTGTCACATGAGTGCTGCTTCAGAGTCATTTTAATTTGTGCAATAACCTAAATCGGGTTCTAGTTGCCACTTAGAGGGATGCACCTGGAATCATCAATTCACCATTTCACGTAAGTCATCCATATCTTCTGTTGGCAGGGGAGGGACCAAGGAGAAAGGCAGGGGGGGGGGAGGAGATCGCAACTGCTTAACAGAAAAATTATACATATTCTAAACATATGGGTGATCTTTAGAAAAATCTCAGCATCACTTCATAATTATATACTACAAGTTTTAATTAACTAAAGCTCTGCAAATCATAATGCCTTATTAAAATGCAATTAATCCTTTGATTAAAAAACAAAAAGCACAAGTATTTACAACAAAAACACAAGTAGAATAATTACAAATATCATGTACCCATTTCTTTTATTTGGGTGTCACTTATGATGTCGCCTGCTCCCTTCATTAATTCAAACACACACATTATCTCGCATCCACAGCAGCGTGAGTGACAGTGGCCACCAAACACACAGCACTATATCCTATTGATTTCGGCAAATCCTGAACAATGCCATTTGCATGCTTGTTTCTGTAATAATAAAGATATGCCATTCAGAATTAAAGCCCGGCGAGGCTAGTGGCAACTAATTGTGTTGTATGTAATGAGTGCAATTTCAATTTGATATCACCCTCAGCTTTTCTTGCCGCACTCGCTAAGTACTTTCAAGTCTTTGTGGGGAAATAATTGATTTTTTTGTGCCGTGGGCACAAGAAAATTATTATGATCTTTTGAATAATGCCAAAGAAAAGACCATGAATGATTTAAATTGGTATATGAAGAAGGCTTCGCCGTGGACTGCGGCTTGACTGACATCCTGCTAATGCAGTATCCAGATTAGCAGCTTTTAAGGAGGCAGCTAATATGAAACTAGTAAAACAGAAAAGGTTGCTACCGGGATTGGGTGGCGACGGGGGTGTCGGTAGTGCGGGTTGTTGTTCCATTTTATTTGTTATCCGGGGAGGACCAACAATTTGGGGATTTGAGGCACGACACGATTACATAATTGCCTGGCCCTCACCACCGAGGGTATGTTTCCACTGATAAATTACACATTCGAAATGGGCAGATAGGAGAGAGAGGGTCTGAGCGGGATTGTTAGCGCGACCGCAGTTCAGTTGGGTGGACCCACCTGCGGTGGGCAGATCGCTGGGTCTGGAACATGAAAGTTAGTTAGCCTCTTTTTCTGACATTCAACACCAGGAAGAAATTGGGAGTACGGTGGTAAGGGAGCTACTTCATTTATGCCTTAATCCCCATCAGGAGCAAACTGCTCTGTCCCACTGCGAGCATGGCTTGGGTCTAGCAGAGGAGCTAAAGTCCCCTTTTAACCTGGGGTGATCACAGGGAAGGAAATCCAAACCTAAGACAGTCTTCCTTTGTGTTCATGAAACCTTGGATGTGCAAACCCAACCAGGACAACCGGTCCCCCTCCCCTTCCTCCCCAGCCTCCAGCTGAACCCTCCGTCCCCACTGTGGCAGCCTCCTGCTTTAACGGGCGAGGGAATAAGCACCTTAGAAAGATGGATCACCAATTCAAAACACAATTCCACCTTAAAATGCATCCACCTTCCAAATCTCATTCTTCAGAGGAGGGAGTGTTGTTAATTTAGTTGGTCATAACTAAATAGTTTCTAATCTGGAGCAGGAGGCTGCTGGGAATATTGGACAGTTTAAAGGTTAATCACCATCGCCTGGTTACACAAGTGAGGCAGAACTAATTCCTCCAAAGGCAAATGGCTTGCAGTTTTATCAGCAGTGCAGATTAGAAGTGTTAATATACAGAACAGAATGGACGCTTAAGGGCCGGTTTTCCCCTTATCGGCAAACTTTGCAACAGAACTCAGCTTCTGCGCAACCTCTGCACTTCTATAATAAGACCCCTTATTTTGCCTCTCGAGCAGAACTATCAAACAATCCTGTCCAAACCACTGCCACCAAAATCAGGGTATTACAGACCACGGCTAATTGGAAGATCACTATAATGAAGGAAAAGATAAAATACTTTGGCTGTTGGCCTAAAATGTGGATCAACACAACATAGGAAGCTATCTTGCTATGTCACATTCTGAGAGATTTACATAAACAATAAACTCAATCCAACTGCCCCCTCCAAAATACATCTTTGTTTACAGTAAATGCAACCTAAAGCCAGACTGGAGGAGGCGGGAGAGGTACTTTACATAGGCAATATGATTAGGCCAGCAGTTTTGCAACTGTGTAGGGGAGCAGGGACTGTGTGTATTTCCTCTCTTGCAATCAGCAGGGAGAAAATGGTTTTTAATGTTCTCCACGCTTCCTATATCATAGATATTTAAATATTTGGACCACTCAATATGCTAAAACGCTTGTGCCAGCTGCACAAATTGACAACCATTTTTCTGCTAGGGCTGCAGGTGCCCTTCTGGGGGAGGAGAGAGGGCAGGGCATAGAAGGGGAGGGTGCTACAGGCTGGTATCCAAGCGCTTTGGTGGAGTTTCCTTTGGCGACTGGAGGAGGAAGGGGGATTCAGGTGGGGAAGTGGGGGTTTTAAGAGAGCAAAATGAGAGACGACCCACCTAACTGAGCAGGGAATGAAATGTTTCTTTGATGGTAAGTCTTCTATCATAACAAGACCAAATATTCCAAAGGCACAAGGAAGAGACTTCCAGGGCTCGTGGGGACCAGTGGGTGGTGGGGTGGGGGGGTTGAAAGCAGATCCATCCAGGTAATACATTCTGAAGCCAGGTGTATCATTTCCCCAGGTATACCAGCAGCCTGGATGGGTCCATCTCCCAGGCATTACTCACTGATTTGTTCACCCTGGCTGCCGGCTCTCTCCTGGACTCCAAATCTTGCCTGAGTCCTGAGGTGGTTGAAAAAGGGGGGGGATTACTATCTACTGGCAAGAGACTTCTGCTATCCTGTTACTCAATATCCCAGTCCCTTATCGTACAAGCTCCTTCCAGAAGGAGACATGTCTTTTGTCTGATGGCCCATAGCACTTGGAAGAGCGTTCCCTTGAGGTATATCGTAATTCATACCAACTGACTGGTGCGCTCAATGTATTTGTTGGATGTTGGGGAGCGTAAAGGCTGCCCACAAGGAACTGGCCGACCAGCTTATGGGAGAAAGCCAAGACTGATGCCTGAGAGCTGGTACACTCCAGGAGATAACTGGCCACATGACAAAAGGAAAAATGTGACGTGAAGGTGTGGTGAAGTGTCAACTACCCAGCACTTCGGAAGTTGAGGAGGGTGAGGCCTATGTGGTTAAAGTGATCAGGGACCTTGAACCGGGTCCATAATTCACTCAGAGTTTAGTCATTTGTTCACTCAACAAACACCTACTCTTCTCCTTCTATGTGCCTAGCAATGTTCTAGACCACCGGCATGCAGAGATGAGTAGAGGAAGGTTCTGCTGTCAAGATGCTCCCGGTGGGAGGTGAGAGAGAGGGATTGGTCCATAACCAAATGATCCCAATATATCAGCGGGCCCTGGACTCTCTGAGATTCAGCACGTGATACTCTGGGTTTGTGTTGGGAATCAGTGCTAAGGTCCATGAAGTGCAACCATGAATGCTGAATGGTGGCAACAGGGAGGCCTGTGTCTGGAAGGTCACACTTGGCTGATGATGGAACTTGACCAACTGGCAGTTTAGCAAGCAGAAGAATGGGGCAGTAGCTGAGGGAACGTGAGGCCTAGGGGGGATTTTTAAAGGGTGGACAAATTCATAGCATGTTTATGCGCTGATAAGACCCATCCAGAGGAGAAAGAAAAAAAAATGGTGCAGGCGAAAGGCACAATTATGGGAATGGTGTCCCCAATTATAGAAGGAGATGGAATCCAGGATACCGTAGGAGGTAGGGTGACCAACTCATCCTGGTCTGTCCAGGACTTGCCTGTTGTTTGCACCGAAAGGCTCCCCTCCCAGGAAAACACTCAGATCCCAGCAAAGTGAGATGGTTGGTCCCTCCTGGTGGAGGGGGCCAGGGGTAGGGGAGGGAGAGCTGGTGACACAGGTGTGGGTGGGTTGGTTGATTAGTGACAGGATGAAAAGATGATTCTTTTTTGATGCTTCTATTTTTTTCTCAATGAAATAAAAAGTATTGTATTAGCTGAGAGAAATGAGCAAGAGGAGGGCATTGAAGGTTTGAGGAGAGAGGAGAAGGAGGGAATAACCACCTGGAAGAGGAGAGTTCAATAGTCTAGGGAAAGCTTAGGACTTTTCAACAGTGCCGAGTGCCCACTTGAGATTGTGGTGTTAAATTCAAAGTGAGACCCGTCAGTGCGGCCATCTGCTTTTCTCCAGACATGTTCAACTGTTGAGGAGCAGGGACCATATAGGAGGAGGATTGTATTTGTCCAGAGCATACAATCCTGGGTGGGGAAACTGAGAACCGATTGCATGCTGGAGCAGATTTCATGCAGGAGCTGAGGCAGAGCCTGGAGAACACGACTCCCAACTTAGTGCTCTCTGTTTGCCAGGAATCAGCACTCAGGTGTCACTGACCGCTTGGCCAGAGGTGTTCCCGTGATCTTCAGAAAAACTGCCCCTGCATGCCCTGAGGCCCCAGCCTGGGTGAGTTGACGGGCAGTGGGCAGCAGGAAGGAGGAAGGCCCAAGCGGGCAGTCTGAGTAAGGGAATGTCCAATTGGCAGGCACGGATCACAGGCAGGCACATCTCAGGAATGTGTCCCTATTGATAGGAGCAGTGATCTGCCAAGGGATTTAATCTCATGTGCCTATGGAAGCATCCAAATATATAATTGCAGCATTTCATTCTTCAAACCAGAGCCGGGGCGATGAGACAGCAGCCTGCTCCCTCTCTGCCATAACCCAGCCCCGCCACCGCGTTCCTTGGATTCTTTCTCTGAACTCTCTAGCACAGGTGTGGTCATTTCTTCTATCTCTGTTGGGGGAAAGGGCTCAGAGATCCCAGGGGGTGTCAGAAGAAGAACCTTGGACAAGAGAATTTTACTTCCCCATAGGGGATCCATCCATGATAGTTGAATAGAAGGGATGTAAAAAGTCTGCCAGTGTTGACTGAGCCCCTCGAGTGTGTGTGTGTGTGTGTGTGTGTGTGTGTGTGTCTGCAAATGCAGGCAAGAGCAGAGGTTCACAGCCCATCATGCTGGGGCCTAGGATGGCTGAGGACGCTTGTCTGGGTCTGTCGAGAACAGAGCACAAGAGAGAGGTCGGAAGCCACCTCACCTGGGCTGGGTGAGCTGTGGCTAAAACCCCCGCAGCAGCTCACAAAGTTCACCTGTGCGTGCACTGCTGTCGTGAGCACTGGGGAATCCAGACATCAGTGTCACTTACTGTCCATCTGAGGTTTCCCAAGAGATCAGTGAAATTCATAGCAATGGATAGGCTCAAGTTAATTCAGTATTTTCTTTTAAAGATTTTATTTATTTATTCATGAGAGACACAGAGAGAGAGAGAGAGAGGCAGAGACACGGGCAGAGGGAGAAGCAGGCTCCATGCAGGGAGCCTGATGCGGGACTCGATCCCGGGTCTCCAGGATCACACTCTGGGCTGAAGGCAGGTGCTAAACCGCTGAGCCACCCAGGGATCCCTTAATTCAGTATTTTAAAAGCCCAAATCATGTATATTTAACCACTACAAGCAGAGCAAATTTCAAGATTTTTTACTTTTGGCTAGAAGAGAATCACTCCGTGTGGCATCTCTTGGTGGTCAGAAGCTTGAGTGGCAATTCTGTGCCTCTAATAACAATGGAAAAGTAGTTACTTAAAATGCCATTTGTTGCAGGGGCAGTGTCTTTTAAAATAGCCTGCTCAGGGGTGTAAACTAATAAAAAGACGGAGACAAAAAGTTAGGAAAGCGATGATCTGTGTAGAGGGCTTGTTGTCTAGGCTATTTAGCTGACCCAGTTACAACTAGAAGTTTTGGTGCCACGTTAATGAAGCAGATTATTCCTCAGCACTTTTATGTAAGTAAGTGCAGTTTGCACACATGCATCTCCTTCCTTTTCCAGTTGGGATACCTCCCTGACTCCTCACCAGCTCAGCTGACCGCCTGAGCCCAGAATGTGGCTTCCCATGTTGTGAGTGGTCATGGACGGTTCTTTGCTGAAAGTCGCTGATTACCTGTGCTCCCTTGTGTGCAATGATGAGTGCTTCCGGGCCCTGCCTAGTGTTTACTCCTCTCTCCTCGGCCGAATCCCTTCCTGCAGGCTCAGCCTCAGAAAGGACCAAGTCCCATCATAGCAGGCAAACTTGCAGACAGTCAGAGAACCATTGCTATTGCTGTTGCTATGAGCCCGGTACAGACTCTTGGAACTGGGCTTCTTCCCTGGTTCTATGATTCTTTTATCAGATATTTATCGAGTGATTGTTAGGAGCCAGGCCTTGTGCTAGGCACTCTGGCTATGAAAATTAATAAGTAATCGTTCTCTTTTCCCCTAAAGAGTTGTCATTGTTTCTGGGAGGAACACACGTAATGGCTCCTCCATTTATTGGCACTGCCATTGTGGTAAAGGTTCTAATGCACCTTAAAAGGCTGTGACATGCCTTCTGGAGAAAATAAGTGTGTTAGATAAGCTTTGTTCAGGCATGAGTTGTAGAGCTGTTGGCCTTGAATCCAATGTTAATGAATCACCCACATATATTAAATAAGATATCTTTAAGCAGAAACACACATGAAACAAGGTTATGCATTGACCCATTCATGAAAATGTGATCAGAGGCTTGCAGGAAAGTAACCCTGTATTTCCCCTAGACCCAATGGTTCAGTATTTGCTGATTCGGTGAACAGGTGACTTTATAGAACATAACTACCAATAACAAGAATTGACTGTAAATAGAGTAAGGGATTTGTGGAGCTAAAGGGGGGCCCCAGGCACTCTGGAGTTGGAGTCCTCCAGAGCGCAGGAAGTCTGGCAATAGCTACCCCTTTCAATAAAGACTCAAATGATACGGGGCTTTTGGAAACACTGACAAAGATGTTCTTTATTGTGTGTGTGTGTGTGTGTGTGTGTGTGTGTGTTTAAGATGTTCTTTTCCTGTCTTTAAAGGAGAAGCCCAAAATCTTGGCCCATCTTGGTTCTGATTATAGGATCCATTTGGGTGAATCTCTGTCCAAGATTTTCAGAACTGGAACCCTGCTCTGACTCACAGCCACTTCCCTTCTACCGTCTGCCCTATCTTGTCTCTGATCCCAGGGACCCAGTTCTCTGCCCATTTTCTGTTCAGATGCCAATTGCTTGTCTACCCAGACTTCCCTGGGTAAGCTGCCCCTGATTTCAGAGGGTCCCTGCACTGGCTCTACCCTCAGGTGCTTGTTCCACCCAATGGGGCATGTCACTGGTAGACTCCAGCCCTCTCAAACCGTCCCGTCCTGCCACCACAGCTAGGGTCATAGTTTGAGTCAGAGCTCAAAGGCTTCCAGGAACCTACATTTTACTTATGAAAAAAGATGATTCCTAAAAGGAGGTAGAAGCGTCTTCTAGAAATAAGTAAATTCAGGCCCTGTGGGAACTGAAGCTGGCAATGAGAAGCCATGGGGAGTCAGAAAGATTCTCGGCCTCCTCTGGATTTCTCTGGCTCTCTGCGCCTGTCTTTCCTTCTTTCCATTATCCTTCCCTTTTTTCCCACTTTTTGTCATCCTTGGTTTCTTTTTCCTGCTTGGTCTTATTCTCTTTACAGACCATTTTGCTCCCTCTGACCACTCCTCCCCTCCAAGCATGAAGCTTGGCTTTGCCCTGCCATTAATTCCAACACCCATTCTACATGGCCTTTCTCTCCAATGCCTGCTCCCAAATATGCTTTGTTTGCGTAAAGAGGGGAGAATCTGGAAGGCTCACTAGCTTATGCACACTCCTCGTAAGTCAAGTGCTCACCCCTGGTCCAGTCAGCTGACACTGGAGGGCGAAGAGAACATAAGACAAGTCATGGCCATCTACACCTACTCCTTTTGTGAGGGTAGGAAGTCCCATAGGCAGAACCCAGTTCCCAGAAAAGGGGACAGAGCCCCCAAATATGTTATCTACAGTCATTTCATCACTCAGGCCATATTCTGAAATATGAGGAAACGCTCTAGTGGCTAATAGGAATCCTTATTTACTCTCCATTGTCTAAAGGAGAGAGTGGGCAAGTCATTTATGACACGACCTTGTGGTTTAGGACTGTTCTGGGAACAGAAGTTCAGCCCTCTGGCTCACCCCCTCCTCTCTTGTCAGATCTTCTCACTGTCTTTCATCAGCAATTTAGGATAAGGGACAGAATTGGCAACCAAGGACCACTGTCTCCTTTGGGGAGGCTTCAGGTGGGTGAAAGACAACTCAGAGAGCAGTTTCAGAGTTCCTGCTGCACAGGAGGGTCAACCTAGGGAGATGGAGGGATGAGGCTGTGCTTATTGACAGGTAAGAAGAGGACTTCCCAAAGGTTCTCCAAGTGAAGGCAGATGAATCTCAGAACCACAGAGGTTAGGGATGGCATGGATTCAAGGTGGGGATGAATGAGGTCATGTCTCAAGGCCAACCTTCCGTCCTTCCTTTCTATTTGGCATGGCCTTGCTGGGGAGAGAGGAAACTTCTCCCCGTCCCCTCACCCATCGTGCTTCTGCCTCTCTATATGGAGGAGGACAGAACTTCTCTCAGTCCTCTTTCCCACTCTGGTGGGTATTGGGGGGAACATTCATGCCCCCCTTTATAGGTTCTCTCTCCATAAGAGGAAGGGCGGCTCTCAGAGCTAGTAGCCACTGTACATAAGAGGTTTGTGAACACTTTTCCACTTCCTCTTTTACTTCCTACCTCACATCAACATGGTTCCAGGATGGGGGTAACCCAGCCAGCTTCACTGGTGGACATCGGAAGCACTGACACATTCACTATTTTGTCCCACTCTTTTTTCTCTACAAATATGCTTCAAATTGGTCTTTCAGGGCAGCCCAGGTGGCTCAGTGGTTTAGCGCTGACTTCGGTCCAGGGCCTGATCCTGGAGACCCGGGATTGAGTCCCACATCGGGCTTCCTGTGTGGAGCCTGCTTCTCCCTCTGCCTGTGTCTCTGCCTCTCTCTCTCTCTCTCTCTCTCTCTCTCTCTGTCTCTCATGAATAAATAAATAAAAATATTAAAAAAAAACAAAACTGGCCTTTCCTAGCACCATATCCTTAGGTTCTGGTTTTACACTAGGCAGATTTGGGAAAGTGGAACAGTTGCCACTTTGACCTTTAGTTAACATCCACCACTTCCCGTAGTTACAATTGTGTGTGTGTGTGTGTGTGTGTGTGTGTGTGTGCGTGTGATGAGAACTTTTCAGATTTATTCTCTGCATGTAAGTGAGATCATACGGTATTTGTCTTCCTCCGGTGGACTTCTTGGAGATTTCTCATGGATTGAGTAGCAGCTCAAAGATCAGTAGCCAATTGTGAAACAAAATGCAGCTAACTAAACTTATTGTGGAGATTGTTTTGCAATATAAACATACACCAAATCATTGTGTTGTATACCTAAAACTAAAACAATGTTATGTGTCAGTTCTATCTCAATAACATCGGGAGAGGAAAAAAGAATCTTGGAGAAGGAGGAGACATTTCCCCCAATACGCTTAGGAGACCCAGGATCTAGAAGTACAACGCAGGCTGAAGGTAACTTAATTTGTTTCACCAATGATTTTATCCTTCGTGCTACCTAAATCACCGCAAGTAAAAATGTGGGACACCTTAGAGACTTCCATGCTCGTTAATCCGTGATGGAGGAAGGAGGATGTTTAGAGACAGGCACTGAGGTGAAAATATTTTGGTTTTATGTTCAAAAATGGTTTAATTGCTTGTTGGCATCATCAGAAGGTTTTCTCCACTGTGACCTCAGACAGATTCAGGTTATGCAGTGTATTCTCTTTTACCCGCCTGCTCTTCTCACGTTACCTGGATGGCATGAGAACCCACAAGGGGCTCCCCTGAAGGCAGTGGGCCAAGTGATCTCAAATGCCCTGGTGGGCACCTTTCCCTTTCTAGGGGAAAGAGTAGGGGCCTCTGAGATCCTGAATATACATCCCTAGGGCCTTCTAGAATTGGGTCAGACCCTCTGCCCCAGCTGCCTGTGCTTCCTAGGAGATGGTGTCTCCTGGTGATCTTGCAGGTAAATGGAACAAAGAGAAGCAATCCATCGAGAACCTGGCTGGTTGTAGACCATCTTTGGCTCACCCGCAGCCCTTCACCCAAAGTCCCCCACATTGCCCTTTAAAAAAATGCACAGGGCAGCCCCAGTGGCGCAGCAGTTTAGTGCCGCCTGCAGCCCGGGGTTTGATCCTGGGGACCCTGGATGAGTCCTATGTCGGGCTCCCTGCATGGAGCCTGCTTCTCCCTCTGCCTGTGCCTCTGCCTCTCTCTCTCTCTCTCTCTCTCTCTCTGTGTGTGTGTGTGTGTCTATAAATAAATAAATAAAATCTTTGAAAAAATATAAATAAATAAATAAATAAATAAATAAATAAATAAATAAATGCACAAAGCGGCGCTATGTTGGGACAGAGATTCCAGAGGCTCACGACCTCTGTGGTCCGTAGGAACCACTATGAGGAGAGCCCCGGGAAGAATTTGCCATTTTCAGTGGGAAACAAGTGGAGGCTACTACTTATGATGACTTTGTATTTTGGACCTGGATTTGCTGCCCCTTTTTTTATAGTAAGACATGAACTGCCTAAGAAATAAGGATGTTTTAATTGATCCACTAAACCGATGTGAAAAGGAACATTTTAAGAGGTGCAGTCTCTGAAAAATGGATCAAACTCTTGAATTCAACATACTCAACATGTTTGTAAATAAACTTATGGCATGAATCTTTAATGCCTCTTCGCTGAAAAAAAAAATCTGCACAAGAGCATATAGTAACCATTATATAAAATTTAGAAAATGCAAATAAGCAAAAAGAAAACAACCACCTGAAACCCCACCTGCTGGGTGGCCACTGTCAACATTCTTTTTTTCACTGTCAACATTTTGCTATGTGTCCTCTTAGATCATGTTCAAGCACATGTGTGGAGTTTATCTACAAAAAAAAAAAAAAAAAAAGGAATCCTGCTATGCAATCCTCTTTTGTAACCTGCCATTTAAAATCTAACAACATTAAATAAATAAATAAATAAATAAATAAATAAATAAATAAATAAAATAAAATAAAATAAAATCTAACAACATATTGTGACGCTTTGTCCTTGGTGCTATCCGTGAGTCCACAGCAACATTTTGAGTGGCTGCATCCTCCTCCGAGGCAAGGCTCTGTACCATCATTTATTAGCCAAGCCCATCATTGGATTGTTGGGTTTCTCCAGTGTTCTGGTGCCGTTATGAACAGCAGTGCCATAGCGTCCTTGTGCATTCCCCTTCCAAAACTATTGGGTTATCTCCCATGAATGCAATCCTAGAAATGCAAATGCCGGGATAAAGCGGTGTACTTGCTTAAGGCTTTTGTTGCATATTGCCAACTTAACCCACCTCAAAGGTCACCAACTGATGCTTCTACCGCAGTATATGGGAGGGCCCATTTCCCCATAGCCATGGCAACAGTTGACGTCCTATCTGCCCACCCCAGCGGTGGTTGAAGAATCACAAGTGTGTGGGAGAAAGTGCTCAGGGATGGGGGACCCGGCTCCACCCTAGCAAGTCATGGCTCTCCCCCGGATCTAAGCTTCCTTTGTAAAGTATCTCATGGGCCCAATAACCAGCAAGGCCTCCGGCAGCGTGGGCCTGGGACGGTGGGCCTCCTCAGATGGGGTCTGGACCCGCTCCCAGGGTTTTTGCTCTTAATGGTGAGCAGGTCTCAGGCCTACCACCCGACCAGGTGGCACCCGTCTCCCTCCTCTGGCCCAAGGCCCCTTGCCCCGGGGGTAAGCCAGGCCTGGCCCCTCTGCAGCAGGCTGGAAGGGGAAAAGGACAAGCACACGAGTCATAGCTTCCCCCAGAGCTGTGCTTTCACAAATACCTTGTGGGTTGTGGCTCCCTCCTTGGGTCCCTGCTGGCTTTCCACACGATTTATTAAAAGTTTGCAGCTACTTTATCCGTATGTTGAGAAGAAAATCTGTGCCATCAGTCAGCAAGCCCCAGAGCTCATCCCAGACCTTGGGACCTAGAGAAAGCTGAACAAGGGGGAAGAGCGAATGGCCCCCACTGTTCTGATGATGCGTTGCTTCCCCTGTGCTGTGCGTTCCTAGCCAGCTCCACAGCAGCAGCATCTCCCTGCAGCCCGGGAGGAGGTTGGCTTCCCTCCACCCCCCACCCCCCAATCTGCAAGTTGCGGTCCACGAGGCCTCGAGTCTCCACGGGGAAGGCGGGTGATTTATGGGGAATGGATCTTTTTTTTTTTAATTTTTTTTTATTTATTTACGATAGTCACACACAGAGAGAGAGAGAGGCAGAGACACAGGCAGAGGGAGAAGCAGGCTCCAAGCACCGGGAGCCCGACGTGGAACCCGATCCCGGGTCTCCAGGATCGCGCCCTGGGCCAAAGGCAGGCGCCAAACCGCTGCGCCACCCAGGGATCCCGGGAATGGATCTTCAATCAGCTTCATTCCGGCTTCCGGGCTCTCCATCCGCTCCCGCTGGATCCTAACTCCTCAATACCCCCCCCCCCCCCGCCCCCGCACTCCCTGGTCCCATGACTCTCACATGATACACCCCTGAGCTCCTTTGCGCAGCGCTGCCTCCTCGGGTGATAGTGCCTGGCCCTGCACCTTGTGCCGGGAGATGTGAAGGGGCCCGTGTGGGTCCTTCTCGCCACCCCGGGGAACCCGGATGGAGCAGCAGAAGTAACAACGGTGGGGAGGCTCACCGGGGTAAGGGAGCTTCTCGGCTTTCGGTTCTCTGTCCATTATAGAGAAGTTTCAAAACTTCTCCCAACTGCATCTTCAGAAGTCATGGAGCATCTGCAGCATCTCTGGGGTCTCCATCCTGCAGGATAATGCAGTGGAAGGTTCGAGAGGGAGCCTGCCTGTCTACACAGCACGTGCAATTCACGTAGGACGGGCTGACCAAGAGCTTGGCCGGAGCGCTGGGCTGGCAGTTAGCACATTGGAAACAAGGCCTGCTCCATCCAGAGCTAGAAAGGACTCCAGGGTGATTCTTGTCAAACGGCCTCATTTCTTTTTCTCATTCCCCCACCCGCCTTCCTTCCTCCCTCATAGCCATCCAGAGACCCGAGCAGGGCGGTGAAGGAATATTGGCCTCAGACGCAGAACCCAGGTGCTTGAGCTCCACCGTGGGAGTGTGCGAACTGGGTCAGAGAAGGTGAGGAGGCCCCAGGAGGCTTCTGGAACCCAGGCGTGAAGGAGCCAGTCACAGGCTGGGCTTCCCAGTCGTGACCATCTTCACAGCCCAGATCTTAATGGCAGGGCTGCCATCTAGGAGGCCTTGATGAGGCTCTGCAGATTCACGGCGGCCCAGAGTTCTTCCCCTGGAGAAAGTGGCCAGGCCTAAGTGGGGACCCCGGTGATACGAGCCCCGACCTCTGACCCGAATCTCTTGCTCCCTTTTTCCTCACCTGTGCTTTCTGCCCCAGCCCCCTCATCAGTCAGGCCATTCTCCTTTCTCTCTCCAGTTTGTCACCCTCAGCCCTGCCCCTGGGCCTTGTCGCCAAGGCTGCCAGGTGCCTGGAAGGCCGCGTTAGGCGCTTAATCCCACCTGCTCCGTGAAGACTTCTCTGACCACTTCAGACTACACAGCACTTCACGGGCAGCACTGATGGACTCCGTAATTATATTACAGTCGTCTCTCAAGAGTCCACTCTGGGGGGGCCCTTGCCTCTCCTTCACTTGTAGGCAGAGTGCCTCGTCCTCTGAGCCTGGAGCTGAGCGGAACTTCTCTGGAGCCCATGGCGGTTGTGTGTCCACCTTCCTCCAGGGCTGTCAGCATCTTTGGGCCAGGCCTCTGCCGTTTTTTTTCTTTGAGCCCCTAGCATCTGGCCCAGTGCCTGGCACTTATTCATCATACAGATACAGGTCAGGGCTAGGGGAAGAGTAAAGAGGGGAGATGCTGCAAAGTTAAAAGAAGCTTCTGGGGGATCCCTGGGTGGCTCAGCGGTTTAGCACCTGCCTTCAGCCCAGGGCGTGATCCTGGAGTCCCGGGATCAAGTCCCACGTCAGGTTCCCTGCATGAAGCCTGCTTCTCCCTCTGCCTGTGTCTCTGCCTCTCTCTCTGTGTGTCTCTCATGAATAAATAAAATAAAATCTTTAAAAAAAAAAAAAAGAAGAAGCTTCTGTCCTCTTACAAGGGTTAGTTCCAGTGTTGGCTACAACAACAGTCCTCAAAGTGTGGTGTGGAGATCACTGGGGGCCCTCAAGACTCTTTCGGGGGACTCTGCGGTCAAAACTGTTTTCAAAATATATATTAGGATATTATTTGCTTTTTCCCCTCCCATTCTTTCACAATGCAGGCTGGTGTTTTCCAGAAGCTACAGAGTGTATGATATCACAAAAGATTAAAGGCAGAAATAGATACAAGAATCCAGCTGTCCTCTACTAAGCCAGACACTAAAGAGAGGATTTGCAAAAATGCAATACAATGCCACTCTTCTCATTAATTTTTTCTTTGAAAATATTGCTGTTTTTCATGTTTTTAAAAAAGATTTTATTTATTTATTTGATAGATAGAGAGAGAGAGAGAGAGAGCGCACAGCAGGCAGAGAAGCAGGCAGAGGGAGAGGGAGAAGCAGACTCCCCACTGAGCGGAGAGCCCGCTGGGGGGCTTAATCCCAGGACCCTATGATCATGACCTGAGCCGAAGGCAGACACATAACTGACTGAACCACCCAGGCTCCTCATAGCTGATTTTCATAAAAACATGCTATTAATGCTAACATGTAATGGGCTCATTATGGTGACTTAAAAAGTAAGTTAATAAATATTTTAAACATTTCTTAGTTTTCATTTCTAATACAGTTAACATCAACAGCCATAACCCACATAAACAAGAGTTCTTTGGGATCCCCAATAATCTTTAAGACTGAAAAGAGGTCCTGAGACCCAAAAGTCTCAGATTCTTTGCACTAGAGCCTGAATATGATTTGCAAGTCTGGTAGTCAGCACCCCTTCCCCTCTACAAATGCCCAATTTCCAGTTCTCTTTTATTCCTGGAGCCTGTGACTGAATTTTGGGGTTACTCTTAGCTCTGGGTAATCCACAAAGTGTGGCTCTCAGTGGCCCTCCATGGCCGCATGCTGAAGAGGACAGACCACAGCTGTGTGAGAAAGGGAGCTTAGGGAGGGACTCTGGGCACTCTCCCTCACAGTGGCCTACAGGTCTCTCCCACCCCCCCAGCCCCCAATCCTTGTAGAGGCTCACGAGTCTCTCTTATCACCTCAGAAATTACTTAATCTCGTTCCACACAACTGACCAATCCAACAACCGGCCCCTCTCGGCTCACAAACCCTTTTCCCGGAGCAAGACCTGAGAGAGCATTTCTCAAGGCCTATCCTTGAGGATTAGCCGAGCCCCAATTTTCACTCTCCCTTGGAGATGCCAGGGGGAGTGGGGAGAGTGAGGAAGAAAGGCACGTCCTTCCCAGAAGGCAGCTGCAGGGCACTGTCCCCAATAAACCTACACAGAATGAACTGCACACCTCAGAATCCCCAAAACCATCTAAGCAGAGGCCCAGACTGAAGGACGATATGCGTGAGCCACTGTTGCCATGAGAAGGTGGAAGAGCTTGCTGCTCCCTTCCACAAAGGAATGGAGATTTGTCTGGAGGATAAAGGGCAGGGGAAGATTTTAAGGGGGGAAATGCTACCCCCACCTCCATCAACAACAACAATAATAGTAACTAATGCTTATGGTTAGCCGGAGCACACTGATGAATTTCCCAACAACCCAGGGAAGCAGGTGCGTCATCACTATCACCTCCACTTTACAGCTGAGGGAGCCGGAGCTGAGAAGGTGAAGTAGCGTGCACCCGCTAAGTGGTGGGGCTCCATTCTGGCTGCAGAACCCTTGCTCTGACCATGGCCGTTTAGGGAGTAGGTGCTCTGGGAGAGGCCCCGAACATAGGTTCTCTTTGCTAATTATCGCCCTAAGGAAAGGAAAGAGAGCCACTCTGCTGCAAGCCACAGTCACTGGTTGGGAAATGTCAGCCTCACACTTCACGGGGCTGCAGCGACGTTCACTTCTCAAGCAGTGCATCCAGGGGACACATCAGGAAGTGTGGGCAGGCTGGGCAAACACTCTTGAATTCTTTCTTGGCAGGATGGTGGGGGGTGGATATCTGGTTACACCTGCTTTAAACATTTTTCAGGCTAGACTGTTGGGCACACTGCCTGGGGCACACTGACTGTTGGGCACACTTGACTGGGGGTGCCTCTGTCACTGGGTATTTGTGTGTGAGAGCTGATTCCAAATGCTTCCTGAGGAGATACTGGGCAGGGCAGTGAGTCCCCCTGGTCCCACCCCCAGAGGAGGTGGGGTGGCTGTGTAGAGGGGTGAGTCTGCAGCTTCTATAAGGGAACAGCCAAGCCTGCTCCCAGCTGGCCATCATGACCCCAAGAAGACATGGACGGTTCTCCTGGGCACCTGCCAATGGCACAACCCGCCTCTCAGCTCCCTGTACTGGTCACAGGCTTGGCCATGGCCAAGAATTGTTTGCATGTCTTTGCTTTAAGGACACATGGCCTCTTTACTCTTCCAGGGCCTGGAAACCCACCCAGGCTCCGCTGGCAGAGAGCAGGACCTGCCTGCAGCAGTGGGGCTCATGCAGAACTGCTTTGTGAACTGGGACTTGCTGTGATGCCATTTTTAAAGACTAGTCATCGGGGGTGCCTGAGTGGCTCAGTTAGTGGGGCAGCCGACTTTTGATTTCAGCTTAGGTCATGATCTCCGGGTGGTGAGATCGAGCCCTGCGTCTGGCTCTGCCTTCAGTGGGGAGTCTGCTTCTCTCCCTCTTTTTCCCTCCACCTCCCCATGCTTGTTCTAAATACATACATACATACATACATACATACATACATACATAAGTAAAATCTTAAAAAAAAAAAAAAGCTAGTCACTGGCTGGTGGCAAAGCTGTCATGAGGAGGTTGTTCATCATGTCCCACAGCAGCAGGACCAAGGGTGGCCCCCACCTGTCTTATCCTTATAGACAAGTTTAGGTAAAGGTACCCAAACGCAGATTCCTAACAAATAGCTTTCTCCCCCAACCACACACACACACACACACACACACACACACACACGTGCACACACCACATACATAGCCATACATATGCATGCAGGCTCCTGGCTCTCATAGAGACATGCTACAGCCACCAATGCTTCTGGGGTTCTTAGTATCAGTTTCTGGGCTTCTCCAAAGCCTGGTTAGGCTTTCACCTGGGGACACTCATGACACCATGAATTATATAACTGACCTGGCTTTTCTTTATATAGGCGTTTAGAAAGCTTAGAGATAAATTTGTGGTTCCCCAGAGAAGTCAATACAGCATTGAGGTAGTCTTCTAAATCTCTTTCCATTTCTTTCCCTTTTTTTTAGAACTTGAGAAACTTTTAAAATTCTGCAAGGCTCATAAAATAACATCATACCTGATACCTGCCATACAAAACTGACAACTGTTAATATTTTGTTATATTTGCTTCAAGTCAACAAAACATTACAAATAAAGTTGAAATGCCCATTTTCCCCTCCTAGGGTTGTTTCCTATCCCTAACCAGTGCAATAGCCATATCCTAAATTTAGTTCAGACTTTTCTTTTTAAAATTATAATAAATATGTATACATGCTCATCAAAATTTATGGGAAGACTTATTTTTTGTATGAATTTTATAAATGGCTCACACAATATGCATCATTCTACAATGGTTTTTCCTTTATTAATAAAAAGATTTTATTTATTTATTTGAGAGAGAGAGAGAGATAGAAAGAACGAGCAGTGGGAGGAGCAGAGGGAGAGGGAGAAGTAGGCTCCCTGGAGAGCAGGGAACCCAACGTGGGACTCGATCCCAGGACCCTGAGATCACAACCTGAGCCACAGTCAGATATTTAACCAACTGAACCCCCCAGGTGCCCCTACAATGTACTTATTTTCATTTAACAGTATGTTTTGATGATTCCTTCCCACTCTTTCTGTGTATTCTGAATTGCATTTTCTGGTTCCTTACCAGCCATCCTTTATCCTTTCAGAAACAAGGCAGTATTCAAACAGGACAGAATTAATAAAATAATGATCTTCTGTTATCATAGTTATTATCTTAAGTAAGAGCCGGTCACCTGCTGTTTATCTTCATGGACACTTACAACAAAGGACGACGAGTCACTGCTGCCCAAGGAGATGCTTGAGCTCAATGCCAGGAAGCCTTCCCTACACTCAAATAAGCATTCTTGGGTGAAGGTTTTCTCTGAGATGGTTTTGCTTCTGTTCTATCTGGAGACAAAGACATGGGTGAAATGAAGTGGCCCATTAGATTTTCAATCAACTAACAGATCTTGGGAACAAGCTAGTGAGCCAACTATGAGGCTAAGTGCTAGGAAAGATAAAAGAGGTTTAGAAAGCACCTGTGCCTTCCTGGGCTCTGTAATCTTGGTGAGAAGATAAGTCAGGCCACATGCAAGATGGGAATAATAAGGTTGTATGGGAATTGAATGTACTAATACATATAAATCTATTTTTATTTGTTAAATAAAAATAAGTGTTTAAGTGGCACAGACCCTGAGCCATAATGGTCCAGAGATGGCTTTGAGCTGGGGGTTTCATGACATGGCTTCACAAGGCAGGTAGCGGAGAGTGTGATCAAAGGCCTGAGCAATTAAGATCTCTTAACCAGGAGACCTTCTTCACCAAAACAAGGTATGTGTGGGCACAATGAGGAGAGAGGTCAGGGGACCATGGAGACACAGGAAGAGAATGGTGAAATCTATAATGGATGGGGAAAGGGGAAGGGTTTGATGTCAGGACCAAAAGTTCGAGATTTATCCAGTAAGAAATAGGGAGTCCATACAGCAGGGACATGCTGTAAGGACATATATCAATCAGCATACACCTTCACCACCACCCCCAACTTCTCAGTGGGGTAAAACAACAGTTTATTTCACGTTCATGATATATGTCCTCTGCCAGTCAGCTGAGCCTTTGGCCCAGAATGAGCAAACAGGGCTTCACACCCAGACTGAGCAAACAGTCTCTTGTCTAGAAAACATCAGGGTTGTGGCAAAGGGAAAAAAAATTAAAAAGCACACGCACTAACTCTTAAAACTTCCACCGGGAAGTGAACATGTTTCATTGGCTCATGGAGCCAACCCTGCTGTCAGTGGAGCAGGGATAGAGGTGTTCCCAGGAAGGGGCAGCAAATATTTGCGAACAATAATATAGCCCACCCACCACCACCACCTGCAGGAGTTTTAGGGCTCTTCCCAATACTATCAGACGGACTTGTGCTCTGATATTTCCTCCCTCCCAGTAACAGTGGTATCATGCATTATTGTGAATTTTTCTTTAGACCGGGATGCTTTAGAATCTGCCTTGAAATCGATGTGGACCTCACCCCCACCTCAGGATGCTCCATTAGCTGATTAAAAGGAAACGCTTCCTCTAAGAGCCGCTTTGCCCCAAGCCTAAGAAATTAATATAATATTTCTGCTTTTGAGTCACTCAGGCATCTTGGTTGAGGTGAGCCTGTGTGTTCTCCAGTTTGCCTGGTCTTATAATTTTGTAGCCTGCTGCGATTTCTGGCCTATTGATTAATGGGTCTCTCTCTCTCCACCACAAGCGACCTTAATCTTTTCTTAATTGCTTTAATGGCTGTTCGGCTTCCCTCTCATGCCTTCCCCCACAATGTTGTTGTTGCAAAGCTTTTGTATCTTAACTTCATTCCCCAACCGAGGACTTTGCAGGCGCATGAAAGGTGAATTCTCTCTTTGTTTACCCTCTTTTCCATGTTTTTCTCTTTTGCTTTATTTCTTCTTCAGCTGTTTTCACATCACTTAGCCAGCATGAGGCATTGTCTGAGGTACCTGGGCACAAATAGAAAAATAAACAAAAATATGAGGAGGGAGGCTAATGCCAGGGCTCCCCTCCCCCACAGTGACCCCTGCACCCACTCCATCCACATCTAGTCTGGGCTCTGGGTCTCCCTCTTTCTCCCCTGCCCCACAAGGCCAGTAGCAAGCAGGCAGATCCTCTCCCATGGCCAGGGACTCTACGGCTCCCTGAAAGCCAAACTAGGATGGAGGAACAGGGCCAGATTTCACCGGTTCTAATTTGGGGCTGTCTTCCTCCTGAGGAACAGAATTCCAGGAGTTTCTTCAAATTTATTAAATGCCTACTGTGTACCTGGCACAGTGCTAGCTATCATGGGAAAGTACAAATAAAGTGTAGACCTTGAGCTCCAGTCACTCACATATCAAACTAACCAAGGTAAAAGGGTAACTAACATAGCCACACCTCAGAAACCCATGAGGATGCTGGATGACAAATACTGGGGGAGTTCTGAGGTGAGAGGCCACGGCAGGCTGGGGATTTGGGCTTTAAATTGGGCCTTGGGACGCCTGGGTGGCTCAGCGGTTGAACATCTGCCTTCAGCTTAGAGTGTGATCCCGGGTCCAGGGATTGAGTCCTGCGTCCGGCTCCCTGTGAGGAGCCTGCTTCTCCCTCTGCCTGTGTCTCTGCTTCTCTCTCTGTGTGTCTCTCATGAATAAATAAATAAATCTTTAAATAAATAAATAAATAAATAAATAAATAAATAAAACAAATAAATAATAAAATGGGTCTTAAGTGATGGATGGGACAAAGCAGACAGAAGAGAAGGCATTTCCAGAGATGAGAGGAACGTAGAAGTTGGGGAGAGGGAATCATTGGAGTGATTACTGGCTCCCTTACTCCCCAAGCTGCCCTGGCCTAGGAGGTTGGGTGTGGTGGGGGGAATGCCTCACTGTTGCACTAATGCTTGAGGTCTTTTGAACCTGTTGGAAACCCCTTTCCCATTTGGTTCCCCACTGTTGTGAAAGAGGAAGAATGATAGAAATGGCTAATGGGTGCCATTTTGAGGGAGAGAGAAGTAGAAAAATAATATTCTCATTCCACAAGGAATCAGAAAACAAAATTTCTGGAGCCTTCTTAGGTGGCCCTATGAAGTCTCAAAGGATTCACATGGAGCCCATGCCCATGTGACCCCAGGCCACCATCTTCATACCAGACCTGTTGGGATGTTAAGGCTACATTTCAGCATCTCATCACGTTCCATCCCAAACTGCTTCCTGATAGACTCTCCAGGTATCAGTGAACCTCTGGGGAGATATCAGAGGCCTTTCCTATGCAGGACCCGGGAGTCTGATATAGGGCAGCCAAGTCAAACTGCATGACACCATTGGTGCCAAGGGACTCACCTCTATTCTTATTTATAAACTCTGAGGAGAGGCAGAAAGAGAAAAGCCATTTCTTGAGGATTTATGTCATTTATGTCAGTAAATTAAGGAAGACATAGAGTGTGTGATTAAGAGTTTATCTCTGGGATCAGATGGACCAAATTCAAATCCAACCTCTTCAAATCTGCTTCTTCCCAGCTAGGTGATCTTGAGTAAATTATTTAATCTCTCTTTTTTTCCCCAAAATGTCTTAGTTTAATTCTGATATATCTCAAAGAAACATAAAGCAAGCACTTATATATAAACTTTACATTTATATATAACAGGTACCCACATAATCATCACTAGCATTAAAGACAAACGTTGTATCCTATTTACTCCATATCATCCCTTTTAAATTTTTTTTCTTTTCTTTTTTTTTTTTTAACTAGGTTCTATGCCCAACACGAGGCTTGAACTCACAACCCTGAGATTAAGAATTGCATGCTCTACCAACTGAGCCAGCCAGGTGGCCCAAATCATCCCTTTTCTAAAGAAGAAATGGAATGTTAACAATTAGAAGTATCTTCTCATCATTCCCCTTCTTTCCTCTCCAAAGGTAACAAGTGTTCTGAAGTTGTTTATTATTCCAGTGCATTTAAAAAAAAAAACTTTCACTACCTATAAGTAACTGTGAATCCTATATGCTGTAATAATATCTGCGACTTACAAGTTTACATGATAGGTACAAGATTTTAGGTATTTGTTTGGAAATGCCTTTTGCTGTGTTTGACATTGTATTCTGGGATTGACCCTTGCTGGGGCCCCTGTGATAGCTGTATGGTTTTTCAGCTCACTCTGAGAGTGAGGCCCTTTTTATATCTCACCTCCCGGAGCAGGGGCCAGCAACTTTTCTCCATAAAGGCTCAGACAGCACAGGTTTTAGGCCGTATGGGCTCTTGAGTTCTACCATTGTAGAGGGCCATAGACGGTGTGAATTTGGCTGTGCTCCAATAAAATTTTATTTTGTATAATTTTTTTAAAATAAGACTTAGGGCAGCCCCAGTGGCACAGTGGTTTAGTGCCGCCTGCAGCCCAGGGCGTGATCCTGGAGACCCCGGATCGAGTCCCACGTCGGGCTCGTTGCATGGAGCCTGCATCTCCCTGTGTCTCTGCCTCTCTCTCTGTCTCTCTCTCTCTCTCTGTGTGTGTGTGTGCCTCTATGAATAAATTAAAAAATCTTTAAAAAAAATAAAATAAGACTTAATTTTTTTAGAGCAGTGTAATGTTTACAGCAAAATTGAGAGGAAGGTACAGAGACTTCCCTTATATTCCCATATATAGTCCCATATATCCCCCTTACATACATAGCCTCCCCCATTGTCAATATTCCCCAACAGACAGGCATTTGAGACAACTGGTAAACCTACATCGACACATCCATCATAATTACCCAGGATCCATAGTTTGTGTTAGGGCTTACTCCTGGTTTTTGTTTTTGTTTTTAAGATTTTATTTATTTATTCATGAGAGACAGAGAGAGAGAGAGATAGAGGCAGAGACACAGGCAGAGGGAGAAGCAGGCTCCATGCAGGGAGCCCGACATGGGACTCCATCCTGGCTCTCCAGGATCAGGCCCTGGGCTGAAGGCAGCGCTAAACCACTGAGCCACCCGGACTGTCCCTTATTCCTAGATTTATACATTTTATGGGTTTGGACAAATGTATAATGACATGTATCCACCATATGGTAACACACAGAGTAGTTTCATGGCCCTCCAAGTCCTATGTGCCCTGCCTCTGTGTTCTCCCTACTTCCTACCCTCTCCCCTCCCCCCGGCACCACTGAGCTTTTTACTATCTTTATATAGTTTTGCTTTTTCCAGAATGTCATACAGTTGGAACCCTATGGCATGCAGCCTTTTTAGATTCACTTCTTTCCCTTAGTTATATGCATATGAGCTTTCTCTAGGTCTTTTCATGGCTTGGTAGCGCATTTATTTTAGCGCTGAGTAATATTCCATTATCTGGATGTACTACAGTTTACTTATCCATCATATCCTACAGGACACCTTGGTTGCTTTCATGTTTTGGCAATTATGAATAAAGCTGCTAGAAACATCTGTGAGCAAGTTTTTGTGTGGGCATAAGTTTTCGATCATAATTTCACATCACAAAATATTCTTATTTTTATTTTTTCAGCTATTAAAAAGGCTCAGATCATTCTTAGCTTGCACGCTGTGCAAAAGCAGGCGGCAGGCCAGATTTGGCCTAGAGTCATTGAGTCGTTTCCACTTTTGTCCCGTTATGAACAGCGCTCTAGTGTTCCTTCCTGCAAGCATTTCTCCAAGGACAATACAAGCATTTCTCCAAGCTAGACACTGAGATGTGGAATTGTTATGGCATAAGGTGTGTTTTCAGCTTCATGAGATATTGCCTCAATGCCCCAGAGTTATTTTATCCATTTACATTCTTACCGGCACCACCTCTACTTCCCCACATTCTCACTGACACCTTATGTTGTCAGACTTTTTAACTATTTGGCCAAACTGATGAGTGTGATGACAAATATCTTATTCTTGCTTTAATTTGCAATTCTCTGAGAGCTGGGGAATTTTTCCAAATGTTTATTGTCCAGATTGCTTCCATCCTGAATTGCTCATTAGTATATGTTGCCCCTTTTTCCATTGGATTGTATATCATTTCCTTGTTAATTTATAGGGGTTCTTTACATATGCTGGGTGATTACTTCAACCTTGGGAGCCTCAGTTTCCTTATCTGTGAGTGGGATATTAACAGCACCTACATCATGGAGCTGATGTAAGGAGTAATGTAAATGACTATCATATATACTGTCTGGCTTTCTCACAAACAGTAAGGATAAGCAGAAAATCATCTTGCCCAGAATTCCTTCTGGGGAGACCACTGTCTCTGCATGGAGGAAATATTGTGCTAGACCACATGGAAAGGAGAGTAAACCAGGAAAGGAATACAAGGCACCTGGGTGGCTCAGTCAGTTAAGTGTCTGCCTTTGCCTCAGGTCTTGATCCTGGGGTCCTGGGATCGAGCCCCGTGTTGGTTGAGCAGGGAGCCTGCTTGTCCCTCTTCCTCTGCTGCTCTCCCTGCTTGTGAGCTCTCTCTCTCTCTCTCTGTCAAACGAATAAACAAAATCTTAAAGAAAGGAAAAGAAAGAAAGAAAGAAGAAGAAAGAAGAAAGAAAGAAAGAAAGAAAGAAAGAAAGAAAGAAAGAAAGAAAGAAAGAAAGAAAGAAAAAGAAAGGAATACTCAAGAGCAATTGCATATGTAGCTAATTGGCTACATATGACAAAGGGCCAGATTTGCATGACCACTGAGAGGGAGGGAAAGAGAGGCTGCCACAGGTCCAGGGATCAACTTGGGTGGGAAAAGGGAACAAAGAAACCTCACAGGGAGACACTGGAGGAGAACAAAATCTCAGAGTTCTTCTTGGTTGGTTGCGAAGTGTGTGGTTTAACTTCCCTCCTGTTTCTCCTGCAGAAAGTCTCCAATCCTCACAAATGATGTTTGTTAGAGGACCCTTCCAGCCCCAGAAGAAGTGGCAGGGTGTTCACCTGGCTCAGAATGGGGGTGAGAACAGATAGCACCAGGGCAGCCCAACCACCGAGTCCTAGGGGGACCCTGACAGCTCAGAAGCTGTTTGCCAGTGTGATGGGGTCAGGTGCTGTGCCTGGTCCTTTCCACACATGACCTCATTTAATCCTGGCAGTGGCCTCATGCAGCCTTAATAACATCCCATCTCACATGGGGGACTTGACACTTACAGAGGTAAAGTTACCTGCCCGGGCTCAGGCCATCAGTAAATCGTTGAACAGGATCTCATCCAAGTGTTTCTGACTCTGAAACTTCTGTTCTTGAAGACAAGATAGAGATGGTAGAGGCAGTGATAAGGTAGGTAGAAAGAGGTAGAGGGAAGAGAGAGAGGAGGGGCAACAGGAGAGGAGTGAAAGAGGGAGGGAAAGAGAGAAAGAGATAGCAACCATTGCTGATCCTTCTGGAAGCCCCATCTTGAAGGAAGGGAAGGCAGGGCCTGAGAATGCCAGCTGCTCCTGGGTGGGATTGCCAAATTCAGCCAATAACAATATAGGACACCCAGTTAAAGTCGAATTTCAGAGCAACAATGAATAATCCTAATTATACCACATGCAATATATGGGACATACTTATACTAAAAAACTCATTTACTGTTCTAAAATCCAAGTTTACTGGTGTCTGTATGGTCTGACAACCCTCCATGCACGGCACTGCCAGGAAGGACAAGTGGCGGCATTTGAAGAAAGGTCCTAGTGCAGCACTTTGCTTTACCTCCGAATGCTGCATGTCCCATGTAGCAGCTGTCTCCTTCCGAAGCCCCTGCCCCCCAACCTCCGAGCTGTCAAGCCTGCCAGCAGGGCTGGAGCCAGGAGAATTCCAGGCTGCCCTTCAAGCCCTGACAGGTGCCTGGACAAACTAGGAGGGCCGACAAGTTGGCCTTTGGGACATCTCACCTCTCCTTTCCTACCCCCCCCCGGGGGGGGGGCATCCTCTCTGTGCCCAGGCTCCCCGAGGCCCCCTGCTGCTCAGGTCCTGCTGAAGCAGTTGATACAGCAGTGCACGCCGAGGTGGCCGGACTGAATGTGGCCCTCTCCTGGGGGGACCTGCACAGGAGGGTATGCTTAAGCCAAGGGCAGGAGCTCCAGTGGTGGGATGGCAGGCCTGGTGACAGTGCTGGAGGGGTAGTGGGGACAGAGGGGCCCTTTAGGGACTCCCCAAAATATACCAGCTAGGCAACCACCGAGTCGGCCAACTCTGCCCGAATGAATGGCACGCAGTAGCACGCCCCACACGCGATTCCAGCCTGGCCCAGATCTCTCTGGGGCTCATCCTGCTTCACGCGGCTTCCTCCACGCTGGGAGCAGCACGTCAGGGCCTGGAAGGCTCTCTTTGTGCAGACATCGCCAGCACTGAGCGACGAAGTCTCTAGCTCCTCTTATTCTCCCTCGTCCTCCAACCTCCCCTTGCGTGGCTCCCACCAGGAAAGCAGGCAGCAGCGCTCAGGGGGCCCCCGGGAGCCCCGGACCAGGCTCTTCCCGCGCACACCTGTCCTTGGTTCACTGTGGCTCCTTCCTGGAAAGAGTACCAGGCCTCCCGCCCTGGCCTTCCCACCTCCAAACAGCTTCGAGTGCTGTTTCCATGACAACCAGAGGCATTGCTGTAGTTTCACACCTATAACACGAATCCTCCTCCCTCCCAACGTTTTGCCCCCTCAGCCCAGGATTCTTGTCGAGACCCTCTCTGGTCGCAGCGAGTCCACGCGTGCTCTGCCTAACAGACCCCCTTTCTGTCAGCTTCTAAGAATTTTAAACTCAAAGACGCCGGTGGAGGGCCTTCCCTCTGAATATGGATTTTTTTAAAAATTTGAGATAAGTTAAAAATGTAACAAACAGGGGGTGGACAATTGATGGGAATCTGATAGAGCTGAGGCTACGATAGGAGCTCCAGGGACGTGAGGGGAGAACATGGCCCCAAGGCCTGTGTGTGGAGATGTGATTATTCTTCAAGTTAATGGGGAGGCAGATCTCCAAATATTTCATACACGGATTACAGCCAATTATCGGATTCTACAAGAGGCCAGCACACTGGCTCCCCTCTGGCCATCCCCACATCGTCAACACACCAATGACAAGGAAGAAGGGGACCCAGGAGAGAGGCCTGGGCTGAGGGTGATGAGGAGTGGAAATGTAGAGAGGAAGGGTCTGTCCACTACCTCGGCTCCTTGCTCCAGCTTTGCTTCTGCCCCTAGTAGTTTCTGGAGGGTCGGCTCCCCATCTCACCCTGTTGGCTCCCCCAACCACAGACTGGTTTGTTGATAGCCACCCCCCAATGCCAGTCCAGCTCTTTCTGCCTCATATGTCACTAGCAAAGCCCCATTCTTAGCAAACCCATCCATCACATCAATATATTATTGATATTTGAATGAATATAACTTTCCACAAAGGGAAGAGAATGGAGAATGATAAAACCCTATCACTGGATTTTTCAGACCTCTGCAAAATAATCTCATGTTGTTGATCATGTCAGAGAGGATCCTGCTGGGAGAGGATGCCTAGATCCAGGAAGGGAACAGTGTGATGTCTTTTAGATTCACGTTCCTGGGTGCTTGGGATCTGGTCCATTCTCTGGGGCTTCCTGAGGGTTCAGAAGTCTCTAGATGGTTTTTCTGTGCCCACCAGGAGGCCCTTCTGATAGGGCAAGGGTTTCAGGGCTTAACAGTTTCCACAAACCCTGACCTGCCATCTACCCTCTAGATCCACACCTCACCCCCAGCCCCTTCCTTGTAGACTAGGTGGCCAGAGGGCAACTCACATGTCAAATCTTATTTATAATCCCATAAGTGGCAATAATCAAACAATGAAATCTAGACAGACCTCCTCTCCAGTATCTCCTGAAAGCAAAATCCTAAAACACAACCAGGTCTACTGTGCCCCCATATGACTCCTTCCTTCAGAGATGGGATGGGATGGGGCATCAGGTGATGAGATCCCCCCTGAGTGTTCTGTGTTAGCCTAAAACCTAGTGTTTGGGAAGTTTGGGGGGTTTTGTGACAAGTCCCACAGGGTAGGCTGACTTCCCTAGGACTGCCCGGCCCATGTCCACCAGTTCCCATGAGGTCCCTGCAAATGAGTGACAGTGAGTGTAAAGCTGGGAGTTTAGGTTATGAGGCAAATTCCATTTCTGATTCCAAAGGAGAGCAGAAATTTCAAAGAGTAACTCAACCTGCATGACGCCACTGTACATTCCAGCCTCCCTACCCCAAAATGTCTCTGCAAGCGTGTTTTCAGCCCTGTTCACTCTGGATCTATTCCACCTTGACTTTGGATGACATCTGTCTTCCTAAGAATTCAAAATGCTAGCCTCTCAGCTTTTGTAGCCTGCCCTGCTGGCCAGCTGGTAACAGAGGTTAGCCTCTACACTCTGAGCATGAGGGAAACTGAGGCCCTGGGAGGACACAGACTTTTCAATCTCTTAAACCAAGATCTTCTGAAGTTTAAGATGCTTAGTTTGGACGTGAAGTAACTTGGACATCTCTGGATTGTGTGACCTCTCTGCCTTCCTCCAGCCCTACCATCAAATGGGGGAAACCCCAAACTTTTGATAGTGCCCTTGAGCTGCTCTGCAGCCGCAGGGTCCACTGTATCTCTGCTCCTGGTCACCCCATTTGCAATGACTACTATTCAAAACTCCCCCGGGTCCTCCACCACGAACCCCTGTCCATGACCCCATTCCTCCTCCAACTCCATGTTTTTCATCAGCCTAGCTGCTTCTTAGTCTGAAAAGCTAATTTTTTTTTAATTCACTAGAGAAACACAGAGAGAAGCAGAGACACAGGCAGAGGGAGAAGCAGGCTCTCTGTGGGGAGCCTGATGTGGGACTCGATCCCAGGACCCCAGGATCACACCCTGAGCTGAAGGCAGATGCTCCACCACTGAGCCACCCAAGTGCCCCTGAAAAGCTAATGTCAAAAAATAAATTCCCCAAGTCAGCAGACGCATAAGTAACTGCATCCTGGCAAGATTATATTAGGTGAGGATCCCTGGGTGGCGCAGTGGTTTGGTGCCTGCCTTTGGCCCAGGGTGCGATCCTGGAGACCTGGGATCGAGTCCCACATCGGACTCCCAGTGCATGGAGCCTGCTTCTCCCTCTGCCTGTGTGTGTCTGCCTCGCTCTCTCTCTCTCTCTCTCTCTCTCTGTGACTATCATAAATAAATAAATAAATTAGTTTAAAAAAACTTAAAAAAAAGATTATTTTAGGTGAGTTAGAAAAGCAGCAAGGGGTGTTATAACTCAGTACTTAGGAGGATAACCACACAAGTGAACGGCAAATGAAAGATTCTCATTTCTTCTCTTGGCCTTTTCTTATAGCCCCACCTTCACCACTGTTTGGTCTCAGCCCCCAGGTCCACAGCCTCAGCGGATACCATCCGGGTCAACAAGGCAGTGGTTGTGCTCCTCACCACGCTCCACTGCCTCTCCTTCATTCCAGGAAGTGTGAGAGACATCTGGTGACGAGAACTGATCCCAGGGCTCTCACTCAGATGAACTTGGATGGACCGTCCAGGAGATTAGAGAGTGTTTTGTGCCAGTGCCACAACTAAAAATGGGCTATGGGCTTATGGGAAACTGAGTCAGGTCAAGTTGGCTAGAGTTGAAGGTTCTGGATTATAGAACAGTCAAACCCAGAAGAGCCTTCAGAAATATGAGTGTCATAAATTCCACACAAAGGGGCACCTGGGTGGCCCAGTTGGTTAAGTGGCTGACTCTTGATTTTGTCATGAGATCGAGCCCTGTCTCAGGGTCCACACTAAGCGAGGAGTCTGCTCCAGATCCTCTCTCTCCTTCTCCCTCTGCCCTTGCCCCTTCTCTCTCTCTCTCTCTTTCTCAAAATAAATGTAAAAATCTTCCCAAAAAAATTCCACATATCAGGATAGTTAGCCTGCCAGTAAGCAAGACGCCTGCCTATATGTCAGCCTTCCGGGAATGTCTCAAATGACCACAGGCACATACATCTCTAGAGTGAATGGCTTGGGTGCCAGGATTAGCCAAAGCCAGAATAGACACTTGAAATATTTTGACATCAGAGCACAGCTATCTGAGAGGATGCAGAAACTACAATTTCAAATGAGAATGAAATTGCTGCGGGTGTAGGATTATTTCCATTCAGGAAAAAAAAATGCACCCATTTGCATTTTTGAGACTAAAAGATAGTTGGCAATTCAGCCCTGGAAAAACCAGTTTCCTACTCTCTCCTTAACATTTCTGAAGATTTCAGTGATGTGACAATAAGTAATAAGAAGTAACTAGTGACCAATGTTGTCAGCTAGGCAAATGAAAACACAGGACACCCAGGTAAATGTCAATTTCAGATAGACAATGAATAATTTTTTAGCATAAGCATGTATTGTATTAAAGAAAAGTGTTT
Organism: Nyctereutes procyonoides; assembly: GCF_905146905.1. Taxonomy (NCBI): domain Eukaryota; kingdom Metazoa; phylum Chordata; class Mammalia; order Carnivora; family Canidae; genus Nyctereutes; species Nyctereutes procyonoides. Next base: position 48,153,122 of record NW_026575049.1, on the reverse strand, counting down.
GTTGTTTATCTGAAATTCAAATTTAACTGGGCATCTGGCATTCTATCTGACAACCCTTCCACCTATGCATAAATAAGTAAAGAGGAGCAACTTCCTAAGGCCTTTTCATTGCAAAATTTGTTCAGTCGATAACTACATCCCAAGCACCTACTCTGTGCCTGGCACTGTGTTCAATGCTTGATCTCAGGGAGCCTACAGTCTCGCTGGAGAGCTAGGGAGGAATTGCCATCAAAGCATCTTGAGCAGGAATGTCCAGGGCCAGGAAAATCAGAGCAAGAAATGACATTTCAGATGAGTGAGGGAGCAGAGGTCACCACCAATGCAGACACCAGCTCTGCTTGCATGTCTGGGGCAAAATACAAAGGTACCATGAGGCCCTCTTGACCATTTCTCTGTTGTGGCACCTCCCTCTTTTCACCTCCCTTTCCATTAAGAACTCATTCATTCATTTATCCAACTGACATTTATTGAGAGCCCATTGGTACCAGACCTGGCACATATTAAAGGACAAAAATAACCATAACACAGCATCCTTGAGGTTGACAGTTTGGGAGTCAAGACACATGTCTTAAGGCTCATTTTAGTTGTGAGGATAAAGCAGTGAGGGAACATCGGGGTGTGTCCCATAGCATCCCAAAGCCTATGGGCACCATTAAGTCATATAATTTTGTTCAAAGACCGAAGTCCCCATCAATGTGTTGAGTTACCCTGATCAAATCATGAATCTCTCCAAACTTCGTTTCCTTCACCTGAATAAAAGTGGTGTTCAGAGTAGTGTCTGTCTCACAGTCTTGCTCAGAGGAGCTAGTAGAACAGCCAGTATTTGGTCAACTATGAAGTGTCACATAAAGATGTCATAAAAATGATTTTTGTTTGGCAGGTTCCTAAAAGGTAAACATAAAGTTACCATATGATTCAGCAATTCTGCATGTAGTTATCTACCTCAAGAATTAAAAGCAGGGGGTTCCCTGGGTGGCACAGCGGTTTGGCGCCTGCTTTTGGCCCAGGGCGCGATCCTGGAGACCCGGGATCAAGTCCCACGTCAGGCTCCCGGTGCATGGAGCCTGCTTCTCCCTCTGCCTGTGTCTCTGCCTCTCTCTCTCTCTCTCTCTCTCTCTCTCTCTCTCTGTGTGTGTGTGTGTGACTATCATAAATTTAAAAAAAAAAAAGAATTAAAAGCAGGGACTCAGACACTTGTACACCAGTGTTCATTGTGGCATCGTCTACAGTAGCCCAAAGGTGGAAACAACCCAAATATCCACCATAGACAAATGGACAAACAAAATGTCACATATGCATACAATGGATTATTATTTAGACTCAAAAAGAAATGAAATCCTGACACAGGCTACAGCATGAACCCTGAAAACATTATGCTCAGTGAAATAAGCCAGACGTAAAAGGACAAATATGTTATGATTCCACTTATTGAGGTATCGAAGGTAGTCAAATTTATAATGACCCAAAGTGAATTAGAGGCTCCAAAGGACAAGGGAAAAAGAGAGTTCTTGTTGAACAGGTATAGGGTTTCTGTTTGGGATGATGAAAAAGTTCTAAGGATGGATGGTGGTAATGGTTGCACAGTATTGTGAATGTACTTAATGTCACCCAACTGTACACTTAAAAATGGTTTAAATGGTTAATTTTATGTTATATACTTTTACAATAAAAAAAAAGTGTATTTGGGTGCCTGGGTGACTCAGTCAGTTGGGCAGCCAACTCTTGATCTTGGCTCTCGTCATGATCTCAGAGTCCTGGGATCGAGCCCCCCACTGGCTCTGTGCTCAGCTGGAAGTTAGCTTGGGATTGTCTCTCTCCTGTTGCCCCTCCTCTCCACTTGTGCTCACTCTCTCTCCCTCTCTAATAAATAAAGAAATCTTTAAAAAAAAAAAAGTGCACCCGGGCGGCTCGGGTCATAATCTCAGAGGCAGTAGGATGGAGCCCAGAGTCAGGCTTGCCGCTCAGCCAGGAGTCTGAGATTTCTCCCCTCCGCCCTGTCCCCGCATCCATGCTTGCGCTCTCTCTCTCTCTAAAAAATAAATAAATAAAATCTTTTTTAAAAAACGTTATACTCCAGAGAAGGCTAGAAAAGTTAGAGTGGGCATCACAGAGGGCTTCCTTGAGCAGAATTGGACTGAAGGAGATGGAAGAAGAACCTTTAAGCAGGACAGACAGAAACACAGGAAAGACAGGGCTCTCTGTGAGCTCCCCGGGGCCAGGGGCTCCTGGAGGAGTAGTACTGTCCTAAGGCTGAGGCCCTTCAGTGCCACCTGCTGTGGAGCTGTCCTGCAGGCCGGGGAAGAAAGCACTGAGGACACACACAGCGCGGCCAGGGCAAAGGCTTGTGTGGGAAGTGGCTGGGACGTGTCTGTCCTGGATCCACCACGACAGGAAGTGCTGGGTTATGAAGGAGAAAGCAAACCACTCCAGAAGTTGTATCCAGAGGATGAGGAGCTTCCGAGTCTGAGGAGCACATCACCAACAGCTGGGGAGGAGGGGGGGCCAGAAGCTAAGTCAGCACCGGTGGGGAGGGGTTAGTGAAGGCCAAGGTGGCTAGAGTTGAGAGGAAGGAAGCTTTATGAAGGAGACATCCCTCTAGCCCTCTAGAGTCACACAGGAAGGTTGGTTGGGCAGGTAACCTAGGCAGGAAGGGCTGAATCCAATCTAAGATGTCAACCCCACTAAGCGGGGACATTTGTAATTATTCGGAGTCCTTTCCAAGGATCTTGAATACAGACCCTGCGATCTGCCTCAATGGAGACTGGTCCTGCACCCAGTCATCTCTGGACAAGAAAGCAGAGATAGTATCATTTCCTAAGATCAAAATGCCAGGCCCTCTTCCCTCCCTTGGAAGTTTTCCTCTGATTCGTGGTCAATTTTAGCAAAATTACAAATTCAGTGAAGATAATTTCCTTCCTCCAGTGTTGTACTCTTCAAGCCTTTCACCCTCAGAAAAGGGCTAGATATCAAGCATTTTGCATCTTTTTGTAAATTCAAGCTTTTGTGTTCCTTTTCCCAAAAGCATTTGCATTTTAGCCAGATGCATTGTTAAAAGATTTTAAACATCAGGGAGCAGGGCTGAGAAGATTTAGAGACAGGGTGGTCTTTCCAGCTCCCCTGCAATCACTCCTTCCTCAACTCTAAGAGACACTCTCCTGACGAAGGGGTCACCCCTCCTCACCCCTGGCCAACTGTCACCTTTTCCTTAAGTTAGCACCAGCCATTGGCTAAACAGCAGGGTTTTCATTTAATAATAAAATATCCTAACAGCAAATAGAAATTTCTCTATAAATAGAGATCATGTAAGATGACAGTGGATTAACATTTTAATTAAACATGGCAATTCCAATCATTTTTATCATTATAGAGATACCCAACATTTTGACACATTTCAGGTGTAAATTGATGGTTCCAGTCCGATGGCAAATTGAAATAATTTTTCAGGTGATATTTGTAAGCTTTCAGTGGCAGCGAGAGATGGTATTCAACAGTCAAAGCTACAGATTCTAGACATTCCCATTCAAAATAGTAATCCTGAAGCCTCCCTCCCTCCTCCATTGAGAGCTTTAAAAATTATCTCCCCACACGTCACACACACCAACATAAATTAATTTGATGCTTTATGATTTGCAAAACCCACGCCGAAAGGTACTTTGTTTTCCCTTGTAGAATGTCAGATTCTGTTCTTTGGATGAAAGACATGGCAAGCAGGACTGATGTATTTGTCTCAGCAATTAATGATTTATTGAGCACAGAGGATGTGATTTAGCATCACACTACTGCTGATCCGTTACAGGGGACAGATTATTATTATTATTATTGAAAGAATCCAGGTTCAGGGCAGCCCGGGTGGCTCAGCGGTTTAGCGCCGCCTTCAGCCCAGGGTGTGATCCTGGAGACCCGGGATCGAGTCCCACATCAGGCTCCGGCATGGAGCCTGCTTCTCCCTCTGCCTGTGTCTCTGCTTCTCTCTTTCTCTGTGTCTCTCATGAATAAACAAATAAATAAATCTTTAAAAAAGAAAAGAAAGAAAGAAAGAAAGAAAGGAAGGAAGGAAGGAAGGAAGGAAGAGAAGAAAGAAAGAAAGAAAGAAAGAAAGAAAGAAAGAAAGAAAGAAAGAAAGAATCCAGGTTCAGAGCAGACAAGTAGCTTGACAAAAGACACACAGCTAGAAAGTGGCAGAAGTAATGTTGGAACCCACACGCATCAAGCTTTAAACACTGGACTCTCTTACCTACTATCTTTCTTCCTCACAAATGAAACTGTGTCCAGCTTTTGCTGAAAGGTGACTCCATAAATAGTTATTGATTTGTCATAGTTTTCCTACATTCTCTGCAAAAGAAAACACTCCAAAGCTGTGTAACCTCACCTCAATGAAACATTTTCTTTGTCACATGTCCTCTGTGCCAACTCACACTTCCAAACCACCACCACCGCCACCGTCATCATCTTCAATATCAAAACAGATTTTATTTGAGAGAGAAATATTTTTTCAAGGAAAAGATAAATATGTTAAGGGATCACGCTTTCTTTTTTATTAGGCAATTTTAATCCTTAAAACCTGCTTTAGGCTACACACATTCTTGGATTCGGGACTTTTATTATTACCTATAGTGGGCTTACAGTCACCGTTTGCCTTCAAGGTGCCCTGAGAAACACACAGAGCTTTTCCAGCAAAGCTGAGTAATTGATATCTCTGTGGAGACTTCTCCCCAAATTTTTATAACTTCCTTAGCTAAAATTTGCTGAAAAGCCACATGGAGAATTTCACATGGAAATAATAGAACTATTCAGTGTAAACGCCCATATAAGTGAACATGCTGAACAAAACGTTCCAACTTTTGAAAACTTGAGAACATGTCAGAGAAAATGACATCACTCCAAGAAAAAGAGTACAGTAAATAGTCTCAACCTCTTGTAGTCTGATGGTACTGAGAAATATCCAGCAACTTGATGTTTTAGGATGCTGAAACTCTGTGGGTTGAATAGTTTCTTAATAAAATCAGTTAAGTATTCCCTGACTAAAGTAGTACATGTTTAATGATTTAAAAAAAAATGTCTCGAGGCCATAACAGTTCCTTTTCATCTTTATAACCCACAACAGAGCTTAGCTAAGCACCACTTGGAAAAATTTGCTCCAGAAATGTTTGTTGAGTGAATATCAATATTTAATAACTATTCAACAAAGACTTGTTGGTGTTTCTACAGTTGGGAGAAATTATAACTGAAAACAAACTACAGGGATGCCTGGGTGGCTCAGTGGTTGAGCATCTGTCTTTGGCTCAGGGTGTGATCCCGGGTTCCAGGATTAAGTCCCACATGGGGCTCCCTGTGAAGAGTCTGCTTCTCCCTCTGCCTGTGTCTCTGCCTCTCTGTCTCTCATTAATAAATGAATAAAATCTTTAAAAAACAAAGAAAACAAACTCAGATACAGTATTGTGAATGTACCAAATGCCAATGAATTGTACACTCCAAAATGGTTAATTTTATATTATATGAATTTCACCTTAATAATAATAATGATGGAGACCAAGGAATAGCAACCTAATAGGTTTCATTAAAATTCAACACAATATATTCTCATATTTTCATAACAAATATAAAGTACTAAAGAGCCCATAAACATTTTTGCAAGTAGGAAGTGTAAAAAAAAATCATTATAAAGTAGATAAAATGTAAGAGTTCCAACACGATTTCCAGAAATTGTGATGCAAATAGCCTGAAATAGTTTCAGCGCTCAGGACTTGTTGGGGAGGATGTAGGACCTTTTCAGACCCTCCCTGGCTGTTCCTGTTTGCGGTCCTCCTGGCCCCCTTCACGCTGCAAAGGGCAGGATGGAGCTCCTGCTTCCAAAGTGAAGAAGCCCTGGGTCTCTTCCCCATTCGAGAAATTTTCCAAGAACACGGAGAAATGTAGCCCCACTACACTCCCATGCTCTCACCAACTTGAATCACAGTCCCAAATTCAAGGTGATCATTCTAAGAACCTCAACCTTACAAATCATTTCACATATGAGGCTTCCCTTCTTATAGGACAATGTGATGACAAGCTGCTTTTTTTAAGCGGTAAAGAAAAAGCCTCTTAGTATTTAAAGGGGTTTAGTAATCTCGATTCAGCAGGGCTGAAAATATAAATGTAAGTTTCCAGTAGTTTAGGAAGCAGCATTTTCTGATTAGACACCAAACAGTTTTTCTTTTCCATCAAAGGGCCGTTTATGGAGCTAAATGTTTAAGTGCTGAAGACACTGCACTAGATTTCCAAGCTATACCTTTTTTTTTTGTAAAAGGCCAGCGATTGCACACTTGTTTTCAAAAAGTTAACACATTTCGTGTAAGCCACAGCTTGGAATCTTGTCTGTATCAAATTTTCCCTTCTGCTTTCTGATAAATCACAATGTGACAGCCTGCGAGCCTTCCTCCCTCCTCTGTTTGGCTTGCTCATTAGGTCTTTAAAAGAAAATGCAAATCCTCATCTCTTCATTAACCCATCTTAGAAAATAACTCAGATGTTCCTAATTTCTCGTCTGATTTATCAGACCGGTCTCTGATAACTTTTGAAAGAAGTCTATTCAACATTCTCAAGGACAAAGGACACTTTATAGAAATAAATAAAAAGAAACCCTGACACAATCACAAGAGGAGAAAAACACCGAGAACTTTGGTGCACGTTGCCTGCTCGCTTCAGAATTATTTCTCGTTCTGTCCAAGCCAATAAACACATTACACTGAGAATGTTTTATTCAAAAACTTCTCTGATACAATCTACGAAAAGAACTAAAAGCCTCTCCGTTTCACTCCACGGTACAGACGCCTGGCAGCCTAAGGGAAGTGAACATTCCACCGTAACCTTCCCTTTAAAAGTAAATAAAAGGAAAATAAAAGTAAATAAAAGTAAATAACAACAAGTATGACAACATGATGGAATCTGAAGCTTATTCTCAACTCCGGAGAAAGCTTTTCACCGAGCCGTGTGCTGTGGGTGTGCGTGCGAGTGTGTATTAAAATCTCTCTAAAATTAAGACTTCTTCTTCTTCTTCTTCTTTTTTCTTTTCCACACATCAACACTCAACTAAATCCTAGGGTCTTCTCAGAATGTCTCCCCACGATTAGTGGCTTTAGAAAGAATTCTATTTACCAAAATCATTATGACACTGTTTATTTTCCTCAGAGGGGGGCTGGAGGGAGGGCAGGAGGGGAAAGAAAAGAAAGCTGGTGAGTTTTTGTATAATAAGTGACCCTATCGTGCAAATAAACAAGCGCTTCTCTTTCAGGATCCCTGTTATCAAAGACATCTCCAAGGCTGACAGCATTTCTCAGCTCCTCGGCAGAAATGGAACTACTGACCCCACCAAAAGTAAAGAAGACCTTTCTTCTTCTGCCCAAGACACGGGGGGATATAAGGCAGGGAGGCTTGTGTGGGAATGGTTTTCTTGAACACTTGCACCAGACACTTTTTTTCAGCCATTTGGCCACACTCTGGGCACCTCCCTGTCCGCCTTCCTCCTCTCAGACAAATCGCCAGGGATGGACCCCATGCTCACCAGAAAGTCCAGGACACTGCTTTCCACTTGTTTCTTTTTAAAGTATCTGTGGGTCTCCAAGTTAGGGAAGGGGCAGGGAGGAGCTCTCCCTCACAAAGACAAACACAGTTTGAAATAACAAAGCAGAGAGAGTGTATCTGTGTGAGTAGGATGTGTGTGTGTGTGTGTGTGTGTGAGTGTGTGAGTGTGTATTGGGGAGGGAGGGTGTGTTTGGTTTTGTTTGATTTTTCGCCATCCCCCCCCCCCAGAAGAAGGAATGGAAAGGCAGGCCGCTCAGATTTCCAAAGTAGTCAGTTCCTGAGGAGGCGAGCAACCGGGGAGGGAGAGCGTTTGATAAACTCCCTGACTGGCAACTCAATCACCAGATTTCAGAGAGGACAGAGTCCAATGCCTCCCGTGCTTGGGGCATCCAACTGCTCTTCTGCACCAACAGAGACCCAAGACACGCCTCAGGTGGGAGAGCATCGTCCAGCAAGGGCTGGCTCTTCCCCTCAGGTGGGGACCAGGCCAGGAGGGAGCTTAGACGTGGCGGCGAGCGGTGGAGGCGAGCAGGGCCCACAGGACTGGACCTTTCCTTTCCGGAGCCCGCGTTGCCTTCTCTTCCACCTGCTTCCCGGCGGGGCGTCCGGTCTCTCCTTGGGTGGGGGGCCTGGTGACTAATGAAACAAGGAAAGCACAGGTCAGCCATCAGGCAAATAATAAACATATTTGTGTTGCACATCTGTTAAGCCTGTTTAATGGGTCGGCCCTCCATGTAAATGGGCTTCCTACCCCAGCCCCCATCGCTCCACCTGTATCAACAACAATGCCTCCACACAATTATCTTACCTTAATGAACTTAATCTTTAATTTCCCAGCTTGGCCCTGGTACTCAGCCTCCTAACAAAGGAAGTCGAACTGTTTGAGTCCCCGTGAGCTGCCTTCCTCCAACAGCCAGGGAAACTTTACCCACGACAAGGATTTTCGCCCCTTGTGGAACTGTCAAAAGCAATAAATATTTTTCTTTTTATTCCATCATTAGACCCTCCTAAGAATGCCTCCCCATTGTCCACTGTAATTCCCAGAGCTCTCTGGGCAGGGGCGTTATTGTGGAAAATGAATCCTGAAGTGTTAACAATCCTGCCAAAGCGGCTACACTTTTTTTTTTTCCCCGAGGGCGTAACCGTTAGGAATGTGTCGCCTCACCATAGCCTGCTCGGCGAAAAGAGCACTTGTGTTTTTTAACACTGGGCTTTGAGAAGGATGCTCAAGTTAAAGCATTGTGGCCACTGTAAATAGATGCACTCAGCAGAATAGAGCTTCTTCATTCCTAATTAGGGAAGTAACTCTAGAAAGACAGAATGTCACTTGCTAGGCTGTGCGTATTGTTGAGTTTGTACTCGCCTCCACAATGTGAGGTAATTGGAGTTGTACCTTTTAGAAAGCTGCTAATTTCACATAGGAAGTGCTAACAAGACCTTTCTGGGCCATGTTTTCCTTCTTCCTTTTTAAGGAAGTTACAGACCTTCAGTAGTGGGAATGGCTGAGCCCTGGCCTGGCGGAGGAAACAGCAGTAATGAACCACTTCAGCCCGCGGTTAGAAAAAGGAGGCCTCATTTTGGAGTCCTGAGAATACTAAGCACAACAAAAGGTTCTGTTTAAGCTTGTTATCCAGGACATTCTTACAGGCTACACAGCTTTCCCTGCAATGACCCTCTCCAAACAAGTGCATCAAGTTTGAGCAAATAGAAACACCCAACTTTCAAGGCTCGGAGTTATAGTTTTCTTTACAAAGCCATTTATATAATGTAAGCTGCAATTAGCATGGGACAGAGCGAGGAGATTTAGGCTGGAAAGTTCTCTTAACAAAAGATAGAAATTAGTGGAATAAGTAACAGTTAAATATCGGCTTCAGATAACTAGTTGAAAAGGCCTTTTAAATCATTTACTAATAAAAAAATAAAATAAAATGATTTTGCCTCAGACCTTGTTCCAACCAAAGCGTGGTCTTTTAAATCACTGAACTGATTAATCTACTAATTTTAAATTATCCAGCAAGAATGGATCCGAGCAAAAAAAAAAAAAAAAGTCTACACACCCCCAAATGAAAAGCGCTACAGCTTTTAAGCCTGACAATTTCATCAAAATGTCCATAGGAATTACATAAAAAATTCAAACCGTAATGAAATAAATTGCTACTTACATTATGAAAAGTCTGCAAAAGCTTTTTATAGACTTCAAATGCAGAAGTTATATAAACTGCACAGTAAAAAGAATTAGAAATTGACCTTTACAGATCAAGGGCTAAAATTAACAGTCTTCAGGGGAAAAAAAAAATCCCAGTTCACAGTGGCTTTTAATGCCATTTTTTTCCCCCTACACTCATTTATCTAATAACCATGGCAAGGTTAGGATAAACAATGAACAGTATGTTTTCACATTTTCCACCTTTTGTGTCCTCCATATGAATTTCTAAAACACTTAAGAGAATAGATACATAAACCTGTGACCTTCAAATGAGCTTTCTGATACTCTCAACATTTTGAATAAAAAGATCAGAAAATGGAACCACTTTTACACAGTAATGAATTCCATTCTGTTGGGTAAACAAAGCTAAATTTTAAAACAGAGACCTGACATTTGTATAGCTCAAGAAGCTATTCTGTTCTTCTGGGGGTGGGCAGAGGGAGGGAGGGGGGGACCTTGTCAGTACTTTACGGTGGGCGAAATAATGACCACATGTACCATTCACATTAAGAAAAAGAGAGAGAGAGAGACAAACCCATTTGGCCGCGTTCAACAGAGAGCCACTGCTTCCAAGACAAGGACAACAAAAATGCCCAATTTTTATGACAATTTCCCCCCCCCAACCCCGGGAACAATTGATCCATCCCACAGCAAAGGAGGGGGGTGGACGGAGGAGGCCCCTGTCGTCATTATGGAGCTAGCGCTTATTGACGGGAGCTAGGAGGGCCTCCAAAAGTTACTCCAATTTCCGTCGAGCTTTTGTGCATCCCTTGTCCTGCCTGAAAGGCTCAGTTAGGTATTGTTGCAAAAAAAGTCTGCATCCACATTTGTTCCCCTCTAATTCATACCCGGCATTGTGAAGTTTTGCCATTCAGGGGCTGATTGGACAACAGCCCTGACAATGGCCAAGCGATTAGGCCCTCAGCATGGGCTGGGGTTGTGGGTATAAACCTAGGGCCGGGGCTGGAATTCACTGGGGCATTCAGCTTCCTCTCGGGCCCTTCCCGAGAGGCCGAGCCTCCTTTGCTGCAGGTAATGCATTCCTGCAGACCCGGGAAACGGAATCCTTGTAATTAGCGTGTCCAGCACCGGGCAGGCCGCCCCCGCCCAGCAAGTCGGCCCTCGGGGGCCCTGCCGCTTTCTAAGGAGCTCGGCCCCCGAGATGCTCCGGCCTCGTCGAATGGAAAACTTTCTCGGGCGACTCGGTGGGCCTGAAAATCAGCAGGCAGGGGAGGGCGGCCGGGGAGGCGGCGAGCGGCGCCACTTAACCCTTGGCACGCCGAGGCGCGCGGCCCCTGCCCGGCCCCGGGCCCGGGCCCGGAGCGCGCGGCCGAGCGCGCGGGTGTCAGTCTGCAGCTGCACGTGTCAGGAACCGGAGTTCATTTACATGTGTTTTCCTATTGCTTTACATCATTTTATGACAATGTGCCGCATAATATAATTTAAATCTTTAATGCACAACTAATTCTCTACCATTAATTTGTCAACACGATCCCTGGATATGGCACCCGGAAAAGCAGGCTGGCTTGAAATTACGTGCAAGGCGTTCCTGGGGTCCTTAGGAAGGTTTGTAGGGTGGTGGGGGGGGCACACAGATTCCCGGAGGCTCTTCCCCTGGACTGTCTAGACTCAGGAAGGCGAGCATCGCAGGGTGCTTCCCGCCCAGACGGGGGCATTCCGGCTCCCGGTGGGGAGCAAGACGCAGGCACAGCTCGCTTCTTGGAGACCTGCGTCCAGGCGGCGCGGGGTGCCCGCGGCAGCGCCCCGAAAGGGGCCGCGGCCCTGCCCTGGGGCTGCGCGCGCGCGCGGGGTGGTCGGGCCGCGGCCGGGGAGTCCCGCCCGGGGCGGCTGGGGGGGGGGGACCCGCGACGTGGGAGGGAGAGAAAGCGGGCGGCGGGCCCCGGGGGCGCTGCGGGCACAGACCGCGTTGTGGGGTGGGGGTGGGGGTACCCAAAGCAGGAAAGGGCGTGCCTGTGGGCAAAGCGTTGCTGGGCTGCCCCGACTTCAGACCCCCGCAACTCCCCCCAAAACTCCCCCCAAACCCCAGGCTCCTCCTTCTTTCGCTAGTTGTCCGAGCCCAGCCTGGAAAACCCGCGGCTCCTTCCCTCCGCGCCCCAGGAGGACGGGCGCCCTGCAGCCACCAGCCAAGTGAGAACACCCAAACGTCTGCACCGTTACAAATTAAAAAAAGAAGGAGCACCCCAAACCTTATTAAACATTCAAATAGGAAAAAAAATTAAGATATTCTGGGCAAAAGAAGTGTTTAGACAAAGGCTGTCTGCTTCAATTTCCCCCGTTAAGCGGGGAGCTGGCTGCTGGGAGAGAGAGAGAGAGTGACGGCGAATTCCATAAATTAGCTGAAAATCCCTCTTCTCCGGAGCCCAAGTTATCTCTCCGTTGCCTGCAGCTCTGATTTAGAACGGGAGCCGGCTTGTTTACCGGTTTAATTAATGCTCCTTTTCAAGCAGGGAGGAGGGGAAGGGAAATGAAGTGACTCGGTGATAAACAGGTGTAGCGCGGCCTGCAGCCCGGCTCTCTGGGCCTGTCGCAGCCTCATCAGGCTTGACTGGGCCTGACCCCGCCAGCGAAAAAGGTAGATGGCCCAGTTGGAAGCGCAGTAGGTGAGCATTATTTTAACCGCGAGCCTGTGATTGGAATGGCTTAAAGGGACAATCAGCACTTGGGGTTTTTCTTCTTCCTCCAGAATGCACTCTGATTCTTTCCCGTCGCTGAGCGCAGAAGAGACAGACCTTGAAGATATAGGTCATAGGCCCTTTCCCTCCTCTTCCTCCTCCTTTTCCTCAGCCTTCACCTCAAAATGGAAAGGAAGAGCCTCTTAAGGAGGAAATCTGGCTCCTGCAGCTCGCCGGGGACCCGCTTGCTGCTCTGAAAAAAAAGAAATCCCTGGGCATTCTCTCTTTATTTACTTATTTCCGCTTTTTAATTCCAAGAGCCTAATATCTGGGATTGGACTGTCCGTGGCCTACGTGTTTCTGTGACCTTATAGATAACAGAGAAGCTTGGATGGAAAATGAAATTCAAGCGCCAGCTAATTTTAAAAACATAACTCAGAACTCATTCCCAAGGGGGGAAATGGCAGTTTCTGTAAGCACAGGCTGAATGTGTTTTTAAATTAATAACTAGCCCTAGTATTTGCTAAATGATGGCTGTTTCGTCATTAAAAACAGCAGGTGCCCAAGGTGAGAATATATGCTTCATGACTTAAAGTCACCTATCTGCTTTGCCTGCTGCCTTTCTCTGAGCCAGCATCCTGGAGAAACAGAAGTGAAACCAGAAGCTGGGTCTGTCAGCCATGCTGGCCTTTTGGCCTTTTGGGGAAAGAAAGCTTTTTTTTTTTTTTTTTAATTGTCATTTATCGAACGCCTACTCGATGCCTCCAGATGTCATCACAAATTTGGACAGCTTCCCTACAAGGTGGTTATGTTCATCCCCATTATTGAGAAGTTTTTAGAGAATTGTAAGTAATCTTCCCAAGGACACAAAGCTAGTCAAGTGCCACAGTAGGGAAGAGAACTGGGGTCTCTCTGATTCCAGGGCCCTCACTTCCAGGGCCCTCACTTCTTTCACTCTCTATGAGATAGCGGTGATCCTAGGTACTCACCAGCACGTGGAGACCAGGATTCCATTCTAGACAGAGGCTGCTTATGCCCTTGGTTACAGAAGAGAGATTTCTTTTTGCCACCTGGAGAATTCCACTCCAAATTCAGGTTCAGGTCATGGGGGCCCAACACATGTATAAGCACAAAGTATTTTGCAGAATACAGAGGTCTTTCTGGAAAGGGTTCTAATTTGGGATTAGGATCTTTCAATTTCACTGCTGGTTCTACTACCCATTAATGTGTGACCTTGAGCAAGTCAACTTAGCTGAGTGAAATCCTCATCTCTGATTGGCATTGTCTGCCTTACAGAGTGAGTTGGGGCCAAAATGAGCTGACATGAGTTCAGATGTGTTGATCACTGTGAGGAACTGTTCAAATGTACAGTTTCATGACCGATTTCCCAGAGTTAACAGGTACTAGTTAAGACTGCAGGTGCATGTGCTTTTCAAAGTGAAATGAATTACTATATAAAAGAGACTGTTTTTTCTCCTTATTAAAGAGCACTTCCCTCCTAATTTCTTTTTTTTTTAGAGAGATTTTATTTATTTATTCATGAGAGACAGAGAGAGAGAGCAGAGACATAGGCAGAGGGAGAAGCAGGCTCCCTGAGGGGAGCCTGATGCAGGACTCGATCCCAGGACCCCGGGATCATGACCTGAGCCAAAGGCAGATGTTCAACCACTGAGCTACCCGGGTGCCCCCTTCCTTCCTAATTTCTAAACACAAAAATCCTGACTATGTATTTTTAAAAGATTTATTTATTTATTTTAGAGAGAGAGAGCACCAGCAGGGACAAGTGGCAGAGGGAGAAGAAGAAGGGTTAAGCACAGAGCCCAATGGGGGCTCTGTCTCTGGATACAGAGATCATGACCTGAGCCGAAACCTAGAGATGGACACTCAACTGATTGAGCCACCTGAGCACCCCAAAAAATCCAAGCTATATCAACAAATAGTTCTAAAAGTTCTAATGTATCCTAAAATAATATAATTTTGATGGAAGAGACCATTCATAATAATAAAAATGATATTAATGGTGACTAATGGTACTATATGCCAGCAGCACACTAAGTACTTGATACGTACCAATTAGTCCTCATCATAACTCTATGAGGTAGATACTATTACTGTCATACCCATTTCACAGATAAGGAGACTAAGACACAAAACGATTTGGTCATATGATTCCCAAATAGCAGAACTATCATTTGAACCTGTAACCTGGCTCTGGAGTCCACCCACTTAATCACTGTGTTCTACAGCTCTTCATAAGAGAGTGTATTATCCTTACCTCTCCAATCCACATTTTTAAGATGACAAAAGTGAAGCTCAGAGAAGTTAAATGATTTGCCCATTACCATTCACCTGTTTTATGGCAGAGCTAAAATTAGAGCTTGTATGTCCTAATGCCCAGTTGTTCTATTCATAACATAATTGCTACTCACTTCACCCAGCTTTCGGTGCTCTCTGGAGAGATAGGCTGATTAGTATAAATATTGGCTCTACCACCCCAGCCAAGCTCTGAACTTTTCTGAACCTAAGATAATAAAGCCCACCTCATCGGTAGGCAAACTAAATGAAATAACACACAAAAGTGTTTAGCGCAGTTCCTGGCATATGGTAAATGCTCAATAAACCCTCCTCAAATGTAAAAATGTAAAATGGATCGAGGAAGAGAAGCATGAACAGTGGGGAGGCCCTGACGTGGAGGTAGCTGTTTCTGTCAGTGAGTTGGCCCAAGCTAAGTTGAAGGAAGAGACTAGCAAAGCTGGAAGGAGGAGTAGAGCCCACCAGTGTGGGAGGACTCTGAGGCCAACCCCTCAGACATTGGAGGATCTTCTGAAGTGAGTCCTGAGGACACGGGACATTGAAATCATTGGCCAGCCTGAGGGGCAGAGGGAAGGTATTGACTTAGGAAAACAAGAAGGGGGAAAGGAGCAAACAGTCTGGAGAAAGCAAGTTGGGGAAGGCTGGAATAAGAAAAATGGCTGCCTCAGCGCTCAGTCATCATGGATGGGTCCCCTTCACAGGGTGATCTCTGGAGACTTTGGCAGTGGTTGTTTCCCTCCATGGAGAGTAGAAAAATGGGGTGCCAGGAGACTGAATGCTGAGGAGGAACTACAAGTTGCCTGGCTAACAGAATCCTCTCTCCAAGTGAAGGCTGCTACTGCTTCTTCTTCTTTTAAAGATTTTATTTATTTATTTGTGAGACACACACACACACACACACACACAGAGTGGCAGAGACACAGGCAGAGGGAGAAGCAGGCTCCCTGGGGGGAGCCCAATGTGGGACTCGATCCCAGGACCCCAGGATCACACCCTGAATCCAAGGCAGACGCTCAACCACCGAGCCACCTAGGCGTCCCTCCATGTCAAGGCCTCTGTGGACCTTTGTCTTTTTCTGTTTCCTCATCAGCAAAATTTCCCAACTGTCCAACTGGGCTATTATAGGGATCAAAGGAGCTATTTGATGTAAATGTAAACCAGACATGTTAAACAAGTCTCAACTATTGTTATCTTGTCTGTAGAGAAAGCAAAGAATATTAAGTGAGGAATTTTTTTATTGAAAATTTTAAGCATAAACTTAAGTAGAAGAGTATGATGAACTCCCAGGTACCTGTGATCCAGCCTCAACCATTATCAATTTATAGTCAATATTGTTTCAACCTTCCCCATCCTCCCCCCAGCCCTACTGGATTATTCTGAAGCAGATCCCACATATCATATCATTTCAGCTGTAAATATTTCAGAATATATTTCTAAAAGGTAGAGGCTCTTTTAAAAACATAACCATAATTATATTATGACATAAAAAAATTGACAGTAGTTCCTTAACATTACCAAATACTGAGCCACGGTTCAAATCTCCTCATTTGTCTTATAAATGGACTTTTACGGATGCTTTTGCAGATCAGGACCCAAACAAGACCAACACCTTGCATCTGGTTGATCCAGGAAGGGACTTTTCCTGAGGGCTTGGTCCATCCTCTCAGCCTGCCAAGACTAGGAGACTTCCGGCCAGGGTTGCCTAGACCCGATGATAGCAGGGGTTCCTTAGCATCATTTGGCCATTGATTCTTCCATTCTTGGACATTGAACTATGGACTGAGTAGCCCTTTTGAGGTTTGGAGACCCACAAAAAAGGAAGCATCTTGGAGTGCAAGTGCTGGGGGCAGGACACCTGCTCCTTTGCTAAAGTGCAGTTTAACACAGAGGCTTTATTTTTAATTTTTATTCTTATTTTCTCTTTCACTCTTTAATTAAGGAATAGTTAGCATATTATATTAGTTTCAGGCATACAACATAGCAATTCAACATTTATATACATTGTGTAATCACCTTGATAAGTCTTAGTACCTTCTGTTATTACAGTATTATTGATCATATTCTGTATGCTGTATTTTATAGTCCTCTGACTTATTTATTTTATTACTGAGAGTATATATCTCTGAATTCTCTTCTTCTGTTTTGCCCATTCTCCCACACCCTTCTCCTCTGGTAACCAACCAGATTGTTCTCTGTATTTGTGAGTTTGTTTTCTGTCTTTGATTGGTTCGGTTTTTTTTTGTTTTTTAGATTCAACATATAAGTGAGGTCATATAGTATTTGTCTTTCTCTGCCTGACTCACTTCACGTGACCCTCTAGATTCATCCACGTTGTCACAAATGGCAAGATTTTATTCTTTTTAATAGCTAGTGATATTCCATTGTGTGTGGATATATATATGTATGTGTATATGTGGATGTGTATACATGTCTATATATTTACATATCTATACATATCACATCTTTTTTCCATCTATCCATCCATCTATCAGTGGACACTGAAACTACTTCCACACCTTGGCTTTTGTAAATAATGCTGCAATGAACACAGAGATGCATGTATCTTTTAAATTACTGTTTTGGTTTTCTTCAAATAGATACCCAGAAGTGGAATTGCTGAATCATATGGTAGTTCTATTCTAACATTTTTGAGGAATCACCACGGTGTTTTCCACAGTGGCTTTGCCAATTTACATCCTTACCAACAATGTGTAAGAATTGCTTTTCTCCACATGCTCGCCATCACTTGTTAGTTCTTGTTTTTTGATATAAGCCATTCTGATAGGTGTGAGGTGATATCGCATAGTAGTAGAACAGAGATTTTAAAAGCAGACCCCGGAATTCCTGCCTCTTCCTTTTCCAAATCCCACTTCTCCTCCTTTAAGTCCCACCTCCATCATCAATCCTGCCTTGACCTTAGTCTTGTCCCTCAGCTGAGCCCCTGTAGCATTTAGCACCTACTACTTTTTTTTTTTTAATCATTTGGCTTCTAGGAGTGGAAGCCAACTCTCATAGAGGACTTGCTGTTTTGCATACAATATGTATCTTGTCTTTTCCACTAAATTCCAAGCTCCTAGAGCTCAGGGACCCATAGCATCTGGCACATACTTGGTCCAAGTACCCAGGACCTGCAGGTGTCTAATGGGTTTACAATATGAATATCTACACTATTTATAATATGAATATCTCAAGCCAGTATTCCTTAAATACTGGCTTACAATTTATTCAGTGGGGTAGGACAATGTTAATTTACTATTAATAAAATCACATGCCTTTTCCTAGATATTTACAGTAAGGGATTGATTTACAACATGCATTGAACACATCTGAAACTTACCAAAATAATACACACATATAGTTGCAGGTCCAGTAGCACCTAACCCTTATGATTAAAAATGCTTCAGCCTCTCCCATCATTAGTCCATTACTCAGAAGCAACCTCTTTGATCTGTTTTATTTTTTAGTTCTTCTGATGGATCTAGGGTTGCCAAGTTCAGGGAGGAAAAGTACAGGATGCCTTGTAAAATTTGAATTTCAGACAAACAATGAATATGTCCAAAATATTCCATAATATTGTATTTTGTCTATCTCATTAGACCCCTCATCTAATGTATAGATTTATATACTTATACTTCTAATGTATTATATCTCGATTTCTTCATTTACCAACTTGTTAGAGAGTATCCATGGAATTGTGAGTGTGAAAATTTTCAATATTTATATTATATTCCATTTTTCTGTTTGCCTTTATAACTTTAACAAAATGTTAAATCTGTATATGTGGATCCATCAACTTTGAATAGTGTTTCTTGGTTGTCTCCTTCAATTAATATCCTATCCTTTCTTCTATATATTTCTTTTTTCCATGTCTCACCTTCTGCTACTATACTCATGCTTTTACACTAATAAGGCTGTTAAAAACTTACATTCTGTTCTGATACATAACCTGCTTTTCCAAGCTTGGTCTAAAGGTTGACTCTTGGGGTGTCTAGGTGGCTCAGTGGGCTAAGCACCTACCTTTGGCTCAGGTTGTGATTCCAGGGTCCTGGGACTGAGTCCTATGTCAGACTCCCTGCCCAGTGGAGAATCTACTTCTCCCTCCTCCACTGCCTCTCCCCCTGTTCATGCTCTCTCATTCTCTCTCAAATAAATAAAATATTAAAAAAAGTTGACTCATAATGGGAAACTGATCATATGTATTGTTATTATTGTGGAATTTATATTTAACAGAAGTTGCAATGTTAGGATTACATATCCTGCTCTTCAAATCAGTGCCATGATCCCTTAGCCTCTCCAAGGGATGTTTCTAGCACCAGCTCAAATGGATTCTCATTCCTTACACTTTATAACATTAGCTTAAAAACATGTCACTTTTAGCTTGCTTCCTATTCAGGTCTTGACCATTGTTTCTTTTTTAAAGATTTTATTTATTCATTCATGACACACACACACACACACACACACACACACACACACAGAAGCAGAGACACAGGCAGAGGAAGAAGCAGGCTCCATGCAGGGAGCCTGATGTGGGACTCGATCCCAGGTCTCCAGGATTACACCCTGGGCCAAAGGTAAGCGCTAAACTGCTGAGCCACTCAGGGATCCCCAGATCTTGACTGTTTTTAATCAATTCCCCCTAAGAGTTTCCAGTTGCCTTTTCTCTTGCATTATTTGCTATTCTTATATTCTTATTTTAAATTGATCAGTTAGTCAACAAAACTAAAAGACAACCTACAGAATGGGAGAAGATATTTGCAAATGACCTATCAGATAAAGGGCTAGTTTCCAAGATCTATAAAGAACTTCTTAAACTCAACAGCAAAGAAACAAACAATCCAATCATGAAATGGGCAAAAGACATGAACAGAAATCTCACAGAGGAAGATAGACATGGCCAACACGCACATGAGAAAATGCTCTGCATCACTTGCCATCAGGGAAATAGAAATCAAAACCACAATGAGATTCCACCTCACACCAGTGAGAATGGGGAAAATTAACAAGGCAGGAAACCACAAATGTTGGAGAGGATGTGGAGAAAAGGGAACCCTCTTGCACTGTTGGTGGGAATGGGAACTGGTGCAGCCACTCTGGAAAACTGTGTGGAGGTTCCTCAAAGAGTTAAAAATAGACCTGCCCTACGACCCAGCAATTGCACTGCTGGGGATTTACCCCAAAGATACAGATGCAATGAAACGCCGGGACACCTGCACCCCGATGTTTCTAGCAGCAATGTCCACAATAGCCAAACTGTGGAAGGAGCCTCGGTGTCCATCGAAAGATGAATGGATAAAGAAGATGTGGTCTATGTATACAATGGAATATTACTCAGCCATTAGAAACGACAAATACTTGCCATTTGCTTCAACGTGGATGGAACTGGAGGGTATTATGCTGAGTGAAGTAAGTCAATCGGAGAAGGACAAACATTATAGGGTCTCATTCATTTGGGGAATATAAATAATAGTGAAAGGGAATAGAGGGGAAGGGAGAAGAAATGGGTAGGAAATATCAGAAAGGGAGACAGAACATGAGAGACTCCTAACTCTGGGAAATGAACTAGGGGTGGTGGAAGGGGAGGAGGGCGGGGGGGTGGGGGTGACCGGGTGGCGAGCACTTAGGGGGGCACTTGACGGGAAGAGCACTGGGTGTTATTCTGTATGTTGGCAAATTGAACACCAATAAAAAATAAATTTATTATTAAAAAAATAAATTGATCAGCTATTGAATCCGAGAACTGCCTTCCTCTCTTCCTTGGAGGACTCTGTTGATACCACTCTGATGTGGGCTGGTGGCTCTCTGGGTTGCTGGGTAACTGTCATCTGCAGACTTCTCTTTACTGCTCTCCCAGGTTTGAGGTCAGATTTTCTTCTCTCTTCCATCTTAAATCCGAGTTTTACTGAGATGCAGCTTTACATAACTTCTTTAAAAAAAAAAAAGAATGCTGGAGGTAAACTTTATGTGCTCATTTGTCTGAAAACCCTTGTGTTGTCTTTCATCAGACTGGTAGTGTGTGTTTAGGATTCTAAAGTGAAAATAACTTTCCTTCAGAATTTTGAAGACATTATTACACCATTGTCTTCTGGCATCTAGTGTTGTCGAGGAGAAGTCTGACACCATTCTTACTGCTGTTCATTTGCAGGTGATCTGATCTTTGTTTCAGAACCTTTTACAGTCAACTTTTTGTTTTAAGATTTTATTTATTTATTCATGAGAGACACAGAGAGACAGAGAGGCAGAGACATAGGTAGAGAGAGAAGCAGGCTCCTTGCAGGGAGCCCGATGTGGGACTCGATCCCAGGACCCTAGATCATGACCTGAGCTAAAGGCAGACACACAACCACTAAGCCATCCAGGTGCCCCTACAATCAACTCTTTATGTTTAGTGTGTTGATATTTGGCCAAGATGCATCTAGTTTTGGATCTTTTTCAGTTATGCTGACATTAAGTGGTCCTTCCTATTAGGACTAGTCTTTCTTCAGCCCTGGGAAATTATCAGCTGTACTTTCTTTAATAATTTTCTCCCCTTTCATTTTTTTTTCTAGGATTCTTATTGGATTGGATTATTCCACTGTATCTTTTTTTTTCTCATATTTTTTCTCTTTCTCTGTCTTTCTGCTCAGTGCTTTGTGGATTTCATCAATGTTTTAGTCCTTCTACTGAACATTTTATCTCATCAGTTGTAGTTTTAACTTCCAAGAGCTCATTCTTATTCTCAAAATCCCATTTTTAGAATGTATTTTCTTCCCAACCCCATCTGAAAATTCTAAAAAAGATGAAAGTGATTTTCTGTTTCTCGACTTCTGTTTCCCCAAGGGTGAGTTTTTTGGCTTGCTTATATTTTATATATTTCCTTCATCCTAATGGTACTCCTCATTCTGCATGTATGCCCTCTTGGTTATCTTTTGATGCTGGATACAAAAGAATTTGAGATGGTGTGGATTTACTGGGCATTTGTGCATATCCCTGACCTGAATGGACCTCCCTGAACCTTTGTGAACTGGATCCTGTTCCCTTTGCTGTCCCTCATAAAGCATTCTGTGTGGTTTCCTTCAGCTGGCTCCTCTAGTGATGCTTCCTATATACTGGATGTATTCCAGAAATTTGTTTATGTCTCTTATCTGTTGATGGCCTCCTCCTTCCCTCTTTAATGTTAAAGGTTTATATATTTTTGGAATTCTAAAACTATTTCAACAAGACTTTGGGAAGGATGGGAGCCAGATGTGTATCCTAGGTTCACTATCTTGAACTATAGAAAGACTCAGAAATTTGGGGGTTTCTTATTTTTACACTTTTAATTGCTTCATCTTCCAGGAGCTTGGTGCTGCTAAGCTGGGTGGTCCACCTGAGGTTCAGCCCCCACCACACCCCCACCCAGGAAAGTGTTATTCACAGATCCTTAGCATCTTGTGGCCCTCACTCTTACCATGGTACATATAAGCTAGGACCTGGTTTCCCAAAACTTCTTCCTGCACAGGCTTGGGGTCCCCAGGAAATAGAATGAGGGTAGCCCTTCCTTGCTTGCACCATCCTCTTTCTCACCACAGGGCCTGAGAGCCACTAAAACACTGAACGTGCTACCCTTTGTCCTTCATTCCATCTGCTCCCATCCCCAACCTAGCCCTGCTCTTATGTGCCCTTCAGACCCCAGATCCAGCACCATTTCTTTAGAAAAGCCTTTCCTAGGACGTCTGCCTTCCGCTCAGGGCGTGATCCAGGTTCCAAGATAGAGTCCCGCGTTGGGCTCCCTGTGGGGAGCTTGCTTCTTCCTCTGTCTATGTCTCTCTCTCTCTCTCTGTGTCTCTCTCTCTGAGTCTCTCATGAATAAATAAATAAAATCTTATAAAAATAGAAAAAGAAAAGAAAGGCCTTTCCTGTTCCCCCTGACTCAGCCAAGTTCCTCTATTGTATGGCCTTTTGTTGTTTTTGCCTTTGGTGTCAGATTAAAAAAAAAAAATCATCACCAAGATCTATGTCAAGGAGCTTATGACCTACGTTTTCTTCTAGGAGTTTTATGGTTTCAGGTCTTATTCAAGTCTTTAATCCATTTTGAGTTTATTGTTGTGTATGATGTCAGACAGTGGTCCAGTTTCCCCAGCACCATTTATTGAAGAGACTGTCCTTCCCCCCCCTTGCATATTCTTGGCTCCTTTGTTGTAAATTTGTTGAGAATATATTCATAGGTTTATTTCTGGGCTCTCTATTCTGTTCCATTGATCTATATGTCTGTTTTTAAGCTAATATCATACTGTTCTAATTCCTATAACTTTGTAATAGAATGTGAAATGAGGAATCATGATGCCTCTAGCTTTGCTATTCTTTCTCTAGATTGCTTTGCCTATTTGTGGTGGATTTTTTTATTTTTTTGATTCCACACACATTTTAGGATTACTTATTTCCTTGAAAAATGCCACTGGAACTTTTTTAAAAAGATTTTTTTATTTATCACGAGAGACACAGAGAGAGAGGCAGAGGGAGAAACAGGCCCCTTGCAGGGAGCCTGATGTGGGATTGGGACTCCATCCTGGACCCAGGATCATGCCCCAAGCCAAAGGCAGACACTCAACCACTGAGCCACCCAGGCATCGCTCATTGGAATTTTGATAGGGATCATGTTGAATCTATAGATTATTTTGGGTGGAATGGACATTTTAACAATACTGATTCTTCCATCCATGAGCTCAGATTATTGTTGCATTTAATTGCGTCTTTAATTCCTTTCATTAAATGTCTTGTAATTTTTAATATGTAGATCTTTCACTTGCTTGGCTAATTTATTCCTAGGTATTTTATTCTTTTTGATGGAGTTTTAAATTGGATTATTTTCTTGATTTCTCTTTCTGATAGTTTGTTATTAGTGTGTAGGCATGCAACAGATTTTTGCATATTAATTTTGTATCCTGGAATTTCTGAATTTCTTTATTAGTCTAATGGTTTTTTGATGGAGTCTTTAGGGCTTTTTATGTATAATCTCATGTCATCTACAAATAGTGACAGTTTAACTTCTTCCTTTCCAATTTGCATGCCTTTTATTTCTTCTTTCTTTTGCCTAATTGCTCTGGCTGGAACTTCCAATACTATGTTGAATAGAAGTGGTGGGAGTGGGCATTCTTGTCTTGTGCCTGATCTTAGAGGAAAGACTCTCAGCTTTTGTTGAGTGTGTTAGCTGTGGGCTTGTCATATATGGTCTTACCAAAAGCAAAAGTGACAAAAGCAAAAATAAATAAGTAGGACTACATCAAACGAGAAAGCTCCTGAACAGCAAAGAAGACCATCAACAGAATGGAAAGGCAACCTGCTGAATAGCAGAAAATATTTCGCAAATCAT
The DNA here is from genome assembly GCF_905146905.1 of Nyctereutes procyonoides. NCBI lineage: Eukaryota > Metazoa > Chordata > Mammalia > Carnivora > Canidae > Nyctereutes > Nyctereutes procyonoides. The sequence goes on along the minus strand of NW_026575049.1, from coordinate 48,129,079 downwards.
GTATCTCATAAGGGATTAATATCCAAAATATGTGAAGAACTCATATAACTCAATAGCAATAAAACAATCTGATTTAAAAATGGGCAAAAGGGGCACCTTGCTGGCCCAGTCAGTGAGTGGAGCATATGACCCTTGATCTTGGGGTTGTGAGTTCAAGCCCTATGTTGGGTGTAGATTTTACTTATGAATAAATAAAAACTTTAGAAAAATGGACAGAAGATCTGAATAGGCATTTTTACCAAAGAAAGCAACAGATGGCCAACAGATACATGAAAAGATGCTCAGCATCATTAATCATCAGGGAAATACAGTGCTCATTTTGGCAAAACTTACATTAAAATTGGAACTATCATCAGGGAAATGTAAACCAAAACCACAGTGAGATAGCACCTGAAACCTGTTAGAATGGCTCTTATTAAAAAAAAAAAAATAAGAAATAACAAGTATTGGCAAGAATGTGGAGAAAAGAGAACCCTCATTTGCTGTGGGTGGGAATATAAATTAGTGTAGCTACTGTGGAAAACAGTATGGAGATTCCTCAAAAAGTTAAAAATAGAATTACCATATGAGGGATCCCTGGGTGGCGCAGCGGTTTGGCGCCTGCCTTTGGCCCAGGGCGTGATCCTGGAGACCCGGGATGGAATCCCACGTCGGGCTCCCGGTGCATGGAGCCTGCTTCTCCCTCTGCCTGTGTCTCTGCCTCTCTCTCTCTCTGTGACTATCATAAATAAATAAAAATTAATAAAAAAATTTTAAAAAAAGAGTTTAAAAAAAAAGAATTACCATATGATCTAGCAATTCTACTTTTGGGTATTTATCCAAAGGAAATGAAAATACTAACTCGAAAAGATATATGCACCCCCATGTTCATTGCAGCATTATTTATGATAGTCAAGATATGGAAGCAACCTAAGTATCCATCAACAGACAAAAGAATATAGAAGATGTGATGTATATATCCAACAGAATATGATTCAGCCATAAAAAGGAATGAAATCTTGCCACAACATGGCCATTTGCAACAACATGGATAGACATTGCAGACATCATGCTTAGTGAAATAAGCCAGAGAAATATAAATACCAGATCTTACATGTGGAATCCAAACAGCTGAAAAATGAACAAAAAAAACCCCAAGTTCCTAGATATAGAGAATGTATTGGTGATTGACAGAGGCAGAGGATTGGAGATAAAGAGAGGAGAGTGGATAAAGGGAAAAGGGAGTCAGAGGGGAAAGCTAGATAGATGGAAAGAAAGAAAGAAAGAAAGAAAGAAAGAAAGAAAGAAAGAAAGAAAGAAAGAGAGAGAGAGAAAGAATAATCCCTAAGATAAAACATGTGACAATAAAAGCAAAAAATGTATAAAAATTTATATAAATTTTATATTTCTATCATAAAATTAAAAAAATCTGAGACGGCAACTTATTGGCCATATTCGTCTGGAAAGTAACTTGAAATCATAGGTCTTAGTTTCCTCATTTGTAAAATGGGGTAATGATATCAACCTTCCTTGTGAAGGATTAAATGAGTTAATATACATAAAGTGCCCAGAACAGTGCCTGATCCATGGCTAGGGTCTCAACAAATGACTTACTGTGTTTGAGAAGTTTGAGATGGCATCATGTCTTGGGACACAGGTCAAGGAACATGTGAGGAGGGAGAAGTTTTATTTGTTTAAACATAGCTTGAGGGTGCCTAGGTGGCTCAGTCGGTTGGGTATCCGATTCTTGATTTTGGCTCAGGTTATTATCTCATGGTCTTGAGATCAGGCCCCACACTGGGCTCTGGGCTCAATGGGGAATCTGTTTGAGATTCTCTCTGTCTTTGCCCCTCCTCCCAGTCATGTGTACTCTCTCTAAAATAAAATAAAGTCTTTTAAAAGGAAAAAAATAATATATATATATATCTTGGATGCAAGAACTGAGGAGAAGACATGGAAAATATGATCAGAAGAACTGCCAGGGGTCAAGTAAAGATGGTTCTTACAAAAAATTCTGGAAATGTAGACATGGGCACACACATTTACTAAGTACCTAGATGTATGGATCTGTGGGAAGGGGTTACAATAAACTATTTGGATAGGGCATTAAGAAAGAAAAGGCTAATCAAGGAGATGGTACAGTGCCAAATTTCAGGCAAGCTGAAATGGAGCATCCATGTTTTCCTTGGAGTCCTGCATTTGTATAAATTTCCACATTCCCCAAAATGTCCCACTCTAATAGAAAGACACTCTCCCGCACACTTCAATTTAATTTTTATTGTACTTGTGTTTTCAAGCCCCTTCTTGGTTAATTCATCATGTTTCCTGGGCATATGACCAAGCATTGGTGTAGACCACTATAGCAAATAGCTCACTGAAAGACTAAGATTTCTGCTAGCCGTTGACCAAACACCAGTGGGATAGGTACTACTTAGGGAATTCCGTTATAAAAAAACTTACAGTAGCCTTTGTTTGGTCCCCAAGAGATGACAATGAAGATAGTCCTCTGGCCTTTGATAAACGAACCAAATAAATTTATTGGCATTACATGACGTATCTTTTTCTCTTCCTTCATAGAACTTAAGAGGCATTCCTCCAGAAAGAAGAAAATATATAAAGTCTGGCCTCATGGAACAAGTTTTCTCTCTTTTATAGTACTTACCTTTGTTTGTATTGTTTGTGGAGTGAGACCATGTCTGTTTTCACTTTGATGTCAGAGGCACTTGAGCAGAGACCTGGCACATAGCATGTGCTCAGTAAATAGCTCTCGAGGGAACGAATGATCATGAAGGTGGCCACAAAAGAGACAGTTCTTGAGCTAACCATAGTTTGAGAAATAACTCATGTGTGCCCCAAGTAAATCCCACATACACTCCATCTTAGACATCTGATAACTGACTAGGCGTAGACACCCGGCCTTCATTAGCGCCGTGCAAAGCCTGAATTACGGGCTTCCCATGGCCTCTTGTCTGCAGCCTCAGCTCTGCCCACGGTGGGCCCTGTGGTCAAATAGGTGAATTCCAGTGCAGCCTGCAGGCTCAAGGCTTAGATGGCCCTTTCTGACCACCCAAGCATTCTGTAGGGACTTTGTTCAGGACACAGAATTGTGACTCATCTCTGGACAAGGCCCTTGAAGCCTGGAAGGAGGAAAAATAGCCAACTCATCCAACAGACCAGAAGGAACTTTTTAGCTGAGGCCACAAAACCCCCAGGGGGTGGTCCAGCGACTGCCCAGCACCAATGGCCATACTCCTTACTGGGAACAATATAGCCCCACACCTCCGCTACCTTTTTGGCTTTGGCTTCCCAGTGGTGAGGCTCTTATTAAATTTGGGATTACCATGTGTAAAGCACAGTCTGAATTTTGTTTGCTCTGCCATGTAACTTGCCTTTCCAAACACTCAGTCAGGGCTGCAGTTAATCTACTGAGCGCAGGCTTACTCGGCAGGTGGCCGGGAGGCCCCACCAAATTCCTCCTGACCCTTTGTTACCTGGCCTGGAAGGGAGAGACCCCTTGTTTGGGAAGTGTTTCTCCTCCCCCGAACATTTTCAGTATTAAGAGTCTTTTGTCACCATAAATCTGAAGCAGGGGATTATGACGGGTAGGCTGTCACCCAGATTGTTTCTTGCAGGGGATAATGGGAAAAGTTTGCGGGCTGGCCTAATGAAACCTTTATTCGGGGGACAATACCATTTCCATTAAGCTAAAGCTCAAGCCTTAACAATGCTACAGAACAAACCCAATTTGAATATTTAATTTGGGATGGAAGGGCCTGAGTAAACACCTCTCTCCCCTCAGCCCCTTTCTGGAGACCCCTTGCAGCAAATCTGAGGAAGATTCCAGAGTCGTTCGTGTCAGGTTAGCAGCTGTTGCTGCCAACATCAAAGGTGGAAAGATCTAAATCTTTAATATTCCATTGACATCAAAGAATGTTGTTTAGTCCTAGCCACCCCCCTCCCAAAGACTGAGAAAGGGAATGCTAATTATATAAGAATATGTCTGTTCTGAGCCTTGCTGGCAAAAATAGACCTTTCGGATGAGAGCCCACCCCACGTGCCCGCAATCCCGGCCAAGCCCCAAGACAAAGAAGCATCTAAATATGCTTGATCATTTTTTTAAATGGCTGTAGTGACGTCACCTGCATGTAAGGGAATGGAATTTTCGGTGTCTTCCTCTCCTACTTGGCAACCAGGCAGCGAGGTGACAGGCACTTGAGAGATGGGGTTGTGTGTGGGCTTCTCTGCGCTGAGAGTGGAATCACCCTAGAATAATTCCTCTGTGGCTTGTCCCTACCCAGGGCATGTCCCTGGATTCTTGGTCTTTTTTTTTTTTTTTTTTTTTGCCTCTTGCTTTCTGGGGAGGCGCATCTTTTGTCCTGCCCTCCCAGCGAAGGTAATCAGTCCTAAGGGCTGTGGGGCTGGCTCTGTTTCCTCACCTCTCCTCATCTTTCCTTCATTCTCATAGTCTCTACCCAGAGTTCAGATGATGAGGCGCCACTTAATCACCCTGTGCGGGGGTGAATCATCGCGCTGGCGCACTCCATCTCTCTGTCGAAAACTTGGCTTCTGCCTTGCTTTGCCGGCGAAGAAGGCCAGGGAACACCGAGAAGCAAGGTCCCCGGCATGGCTGGCTGGGTGGCCCATGAGCCTAACCTCAGCCCAGGTGAGCAGGCCACAAGTGACCTTACCTGGGAGCAGCTGCTGCAGCCACAGGGCTGGACACCATCTGAGAAATTCTGAGTTCCCTACATCCATTCCAGGCGGTAGCAATCAAGGCCCAAGACAAAGGCAGCGTTTCAGGTGATTTTGGAGACTGGCCACCGGGACCACCTAGCCACTGGCCTCCTGGGAGGCCAGAGTCCAAGGGAAGCACCTTTGCAGGCAGGTTGTGTTTGTGAGTGTGCGTGTGTGGTGGGAAATGAAGGTTTGGCACATGACTTTTGAGGGGTGGCTGACCTCTCATCTGTCTGGAGTTTTTTTTTTTTTTAAAGATTTTATTTATTCATGAAAGACACAGAGAGAGAAGCAGAGACACACAGGCAGAGGGAGAAGCAGGCTCCATGCAGGGAGCCTGACATGGGACTCAATCTGGGGACTCAAGGATCATGCCCTGGGCTGAAGGCAGACACCCAACTGCTGAGCCACCCAGGTGTCCCATCTATCTGCAGTTTGGGCCCCAATCTGGCCAAGTCACATACATGGCCAGCCACAACATGGCCCCCCTCACTCAGACATGGCTCTCCACTGTTGATCTGCTTCCAAGACTCTACCAGTCCAACAGCAGAGCACTGGTGCTGCCACCCTTCTTTTCCTCTGCATTTAAATTAACTGCTAAGTGGGGCACCTGGGTGGCTCAGTCAGTTACGCGTCTGCCCTCGTCTCAGGTCACGGGGTCCTGGGATTGAGCTCCCTGCTCAGCAGAGAGCCTGCTTCTGCCTCTCCCTCTGCCCCTCCCCACCCTCATGCACTCTCACACGTGTTCTCTCTCTCTCTCATAAATAAATAAAATCTTAAAAAAAAAAAACACCTAAATTAACCGATAAGACTTCTTTCCAGGTGGTCCTATCCCCTGGGCAAGGGTCTCACAGGCAGAAGGGCCAGCATTCATCTGGCACAGCAGAGCATCAGCAGGAACGGTGCCAGGCCAGAGATGGTTGGGCAGGGTCATTCCACCTCTCTGAGCCTCAGTCTCCCCATCTGTCACAAAGCAGATAATAGCAACAAGGTCAGAGGGCTGATGTGAGGGTCAGGTGTGGTAGCAAGGTGTTCAGCATGACGCCCTGCACACAGTAAGTGCTCAATGAACGTGAGCTGCTGCTACGGTCTCTCGCGGGTCTTTCCAGTCCTCGGTTGAGGTTTTCTTTCCTTGAAATACTCCATGGTTGTATGACATGTGATTGCCGAAGACAACTTTTAGAGGTGTTTGTTGGGAGGTATGTGACATTTCTGCCAATTCCTGAATGCAGCCTCGAGGGTGGGGATGGGGCCAGAGATGGCCCGGCTGGCTCTGGCGCAGCCGTCCGTCAACCACTACATGCCACGTACTGGTGCGGCAACATGAACCAGGTACTGCTCCCTGCTGGCGGGGGCAGCGCACAGGCCCTGGGCCTCTCAGGGCCCCGGGTAAGGTCCTGCACTCATCACATACCCCATCAGACCTGGGATTCCGCTCCCGTGTCCACATCCAGCAGCACAGGAACATTTCCATGCCACATCCTTGGAAGAGTCATACCAGGTCAGCAGCCTTGCTGGTCCACCACTGCTCCGGGCAGGAGGCCGGCCCTCCTGGCCAGATGGATTCTCTCTCCTGACTCTCCAGGCCTCAGCTGGCTCGCTGTTTCCTCCCCTCATCTGTCTCCTTCTGCCTGAACCACTGTAACACCCTTATGTTACCTTCTACTTCCTCCTTTACACTTATTTCCTGCAGTGCTCATAGCAGCAACTGAGAAATCAAGAGCACGTCACTCCTCTTCTTAAGATTCACCAGTAGCTTCCTACTGAAATAAAATCCAGCTTCACCTCCATGGCCTACAAGATCCTATACACTCTTTGCCTCACACCACGCACTTCATATATTCCATGTTCCACCCACCCTGGCTCTGCAGATTTGCTTCTGTCTCAGGGCCTTTGCACTTGCCGTTGCCGCTGCCCAGAATTCTCTTCCTTTCAATCTCCAAAGCTTGGATCTTTCTTGTCATGTAGGTTTCAGCTAAAATGATGCCTTCTTCAAGAGAGCTTCCTTGACCTTGTATCTAACGGAGGCCCAGTCACTTTCTAAAATAGCAACTCATTTTCTTGTCCTCAGCAGATCTATCCTGATTTGAACTGGGCTTATTTGTGTCCACGTGGGTTGCCTTTCTCCCCCATACTAGAATGCTGCTGCATGAGATCAGGGAATTTGTCTGTCTGGTTTACAACTCTCCCTTGAGTGCCTGGCACCTGTTAGGCTTCGATGAACCTCTATGGGATGAGTGGATCCTTACCTCATTTAACCCCATGTTCCTGCCAAGTCAAACGTCTTCTGATGTCTCCCTCTGGGCCTTAGCTCAGGAGCTGCCTACCCTGGTCGGGCCTTCCCTCTAACTGCCACCACTTCCAGGCCCCCTGCACATCTGGCCTTCTCTTCCAAAGTGCACTTGCTCTTCCTTTATCTCTAGCAACCCTTGTGCCAGTCCTTCCCTATGGATCTGCATTACCCGAGTATGCGCTCCATTTCCCTAGGAGTTTATAAGTGCCGCGTGGGCCTCATTCTCTTATCCCTGTGCACAGGGAGGACACGCAGGCAGGCTTATGCACTGTCCGGTCAGGAGAGCCCTTCTGGCCCCAGGTAACATTGTGAAGCTGATGAGTGGCTTTCAACACCGGAGTTCTCCCATTTCTGTTCCCTCCCCAGGATTTGGAGCTCATTTACTTGCCCTAGGTTCCCAGTGTCCTCTCCTCACCCCTCCCCCTCCCATCACACTTCTCTACCCCCACTAAGACCTGTTCTCAGGTCGTTCACACCAAGGAGCATGAGAGTGTCACCTCAGCTAAGAGGAGCCTCATTTTAATAATGCCCCCTGCCTTGAGCTAAAGGGAAGAAGTTATGTTGGTGGGGTTTCAGTATTAATGAAGCATTTTGTTCCTATCCAAGAACTTTCCTGTGCTCTTTAAATCTTGCCACATAAGGAATGACTTGCTCTACATTTGTTGAGCTCAGTGGGGCCTTAGGAACAGGACAGAGACCAGTCTCCGACCCCCTTGGGTTTTTCCCTTAGTCCCCCAGAGATACCTAGAAAAAACAGTTTGAATGAACTGTTATATCCTGATGGTTATATCCACAGAAATAGTAGAAATGAGCTTCTGGTTCTCCAGCCTCATCCCATCTGGTCACTGCCACCCCTCTCTCTGAGCGTGTAAGAGGAGGTTAGGCCAGGCCCATCTCGGGGGCCAAGGAGACAAGAGGACATGAAGATCTCTGTTCCCAAGTGCCCGTGAACTTGCAGATCATGAAGCTGGGAGTGGTGCATGTGGAGGTCCCATCCTGTCCGTGGTTTGTCCTCCCACACCACCACATATCCACCAAGTGGAGCAAAGGGGCGTGCTTTCCTCATGTGGTGGGTTCAGACCTTTAGGCTGACCACATCTTCACCTGAAAGCCTTTTAGTTGTAGGTCAGGCACAGACTCTGAGTCTTCCTCATTGTCACCTGTGTCCCCAGCCCACACTGCTGTTTCTTCCACCAGGACCACCATGTTATAGGAGACTCCCAATTGGAATCTCCACTTCCTCTAAACTATTCTCCATCCAGCATTCAGCATTCAGAGCTTTAAAAAGATCCACATCTGTTTATGTCATTCCCACTACGCCAAACCTTTCAATGGCTGCTCATTAGACTCCAGATAAAATCCGAACTCATTCAGTCCTGCAAGAGTCTGGCCCTCACGCATCCCACATCCCTCCTGCCAAGGGCCCAGCCACACTGGCCTTCTTTTTGCTCCTGAGAGGTAACAGCTCCGGCCTACCTTGGGGCCTGCCTTCCACATTCCTCCCTCTGAGCTCCTCAGCCTCACCATCACTGCTTTGCATGACTGCTCCTTCTCAGAACTGAGACCCTCAGAGAGGCTTTCTGCATCCATCCTGTCTGAAGTAAGGCCCCTCTATGATTCTCCACCAATAGGACCCTATCTGTTTTTCATAGAATTTATAATTATCTCACAAATGCACTGGCACATCTATTGTTTAGAATGCAAGCTACATGTGAAGAGCAAATTCTTTCTCACTAGGCCCCAGCATATGATGGGGTCTTTTTTCACTATTAGATCCCCAGCACCTAACACGGTGACCAGCACCCAATAAACATTTATTAGATAAGTGGGTAAAAATGAAGGCTTGAGGGCCCCCACTGTTTCTGAACCCCCCAGATTCAGCCTGCAACAGAGCAAGGCAGGATATTGGGGCCATTCTAGACCCTCCAAAATCTACTTAGAAGTACGCAGTATCCCCTGGGACCAAGCTAAGGTAGGACAACTTTTTCTTAGCAGCATCAGAAAATGCTAATTCCCCGAGGTGATGAAAATCTCTGGCCTTGATTGATAATGGAATGTTTTTATCTTGAATACTTCAGAAGTTAGTATGAAATGGAAAATTAAGTTATCTAGTTCAGAGAGGAGGAAAGTGATGCCCAGAGAGTAAGTAACTTGCCTGAAATCACCAGTCTGCTACTGGTAGGGCCTGGGCTGGAATCTTATTCTGATTCGGACTCCATTGTTTTCTCCTGTAGCTTATTTTCTCTTGTGCCTCCTCCTAGGAACCAGAGGGGGTTTGTGACATTGGCTAGTTTTCTGATGGGTCAGTGAGACCTGTACCTTCTTTTTGTATTTTCAAAATGTTAGTCGCTATGTAACTCAAGCATTTTAGGCCAAACATTATCTCAAGAGTTTTGGCACCTCAAGGTACACTTAAGGAAAATACTTCAGGGAGGAGGGATGTTATCTATTGCTGTGTAACAAGCTGCCTCAAACCGTGGTTGCTTAAAACCACCATTTATTTGCTCTTGATTCTGTGAGTAGGACTCTGGGCTGGTCTCAGCTGGGCAGTCTTTCTGCTGCCTAACCTGGCGCACTCAATGCAGTTACAGTCAGCAGCCAGTTGGGAGGGGGGGGGCCAGGGGGGCTGTCAGGTTCTGGATGCCTTCACACACACACACACACACACACACACACACACACACACACGGCGGGAACAATGGAGATGAACGGGCCCATGTGTCCAGTGTCTGGCAGGGTAGCCCCACTTTTTCACTTGGTAGCTGGGTTCCAAAAGTATCAGGAGAGCAAACTCCACTGTGCAAGATATATTTTTTTAAGATTTTATTTATCCATTGTGCAAGATTTTTTAAGATTTTATTTATTAATTTATGAGACTCGCACAGAGATAGAGGCAGAGACACAGGCAGAAGGAGAAGCAGGCTCCATGCAGAGAAGAGAGCCTGATGCGGAACTCGATTCCAGGACTCTGGGATCACGCCCTGAGCCAAAGACAGACGCCCAACCACTGAGCCACGCAGGCGTCCCTGTGCAAGAGATTTTCAAGCCTCTGTTTATAACTCACGGTTACTAATGTCTCACTGGCCAAAGTAAGCTGAATGAAGATGAGAATCAAGGGTGGAGAAACAGATTTCATTTCTTTTTTTTTTTTTCAGATTTCATTTCCTGATGAGCAGAGCTGCACTATATTGTGCAGCCCCCCCCCTCTACCCTAAGGGCAGGGCCGCAGGAAGCTGTTCAGTATCACATTCATATGGAGAATATTGTAACCCTCCTGTGGTTTCCCTAGTCTGTTGGAGGAGTGGGGGCAGAAAAGGAGGTTGAGGCCGAGAAAGAGCTCTTGGTGGTGAGGTCAGGGAAAAACAGAGCCTCCGCCCCCCAGCCCAGATGGTCCTACTGAGGTGGGCTGACCCCAATACCTAGGAAGAGAGGGAAACACCCCAGACTTGGGAGCTGTCTCATTCTTGTTGGCTCTTGGCATCATGAAATGCCACTTATATAAGTGGTTTGGCCAAGAGAAAAAGAGAGAGAGGAGAGTGCATTCCACTCAGAACATAGGCCGGTCGGGGCTGTGCCCTCTGCTCCTAAAAATAAAGGCTATAAAGGAAAATGAAGGCTAATGCACCTGGAGGTGAAACCACAGGTCAGGTGGGCAAAGCTTTTAAATGTAGTGTCTTCTGCGCTGGGAACAGCATGGTGACATTCCCAGAGGCTCAAGGAGAGCTCGGGAGGCAGATTTCCCATCCAGACAGGGGTGGGCTGAGCTCACTTTCTGATCCTGTCTGCCAGAAACCTGCTAAACTTCCAAATACTTCACGCTGGTGGGCAGCAAACCAGCAGTAGCAAGAATTTCATTTAAAAGCGGTGACCTTCGCAAGACAAACCTGTGTTTTCAGAGCCCTCCGCCACAGCTCGCCCGTGGCCCTGGCCTGGGACGGTCAGGTGACAGCGCCCACCCGGGAGGCGGAGGGGCTTCCAAACGTGGTGAGGGAGGGGGACGCTGCTCTGAGCACTTTTTCTTGTATTTCCAGACAAATTAAAAACCTCCTTACCGGCCATTCATTCCGAGGAGGCCTCTTCCTTCCTCCACAGGGGGGCTGCAGTGTTGGAAGGAGATCGGATTCTGGGAGGCTGGGCCTCCCGGGGCTCTCAAGGAGGGAGAGCCTGCAAGAATGGGAAGAGAGAGGCCCTAACCCCGAGGAGATTGGCAGGCAGGGAGTGGGGGCAAAGTGCAGCCCAGGTCACTGGGAAAAAAAGAAATCTCAAAGTAAGGGAGTGGGGGAAAAGTTCCACTTCCAGCCTGATGGTGCAAAGGAGCCCGGGGGTGGGGGTGGGGGGAGAGGGGCGGGAGAGCCCCAAGGAGCGAGCGCGGAGAGGGATCGTCGGGGGGCAGGGGAGGGTGGCGCCGCTTCGAGCCCGTCCCGCTGAAACAACCGAATTGGAGGGGCCCGCAAGCGCGTTGGCCTGGGACTCCCGGGGCGGGAGGGCGCGGTGCCCCGGGAGGGCGGGACGAATTGATTTCCCGAGGAGCAGCACCGTTTCCTCCGAGGGCCCTCCGCACAGGCTCCCCGAGGCGCCTTTGTTCCGGGGCATCCCGCCCCCGCCCCCGCCCCCGCACCTGGGCAGCCGCGGCCCGACGCTCCTGTGCCCCGCGGCCGCCGCTCGCGGCCAGGGATGCGCGGGCGCCTTTGTGCGCGGGGCGCCGCGAGCCCTCCAACCTGGGTTTCTCTCGGGCTCACTCGTTCTCTGACGGCTCCTGTTCCCTCCGACCGCCACGGAAACCTGCCCACCCCCCACCCCCCCGGGAAAGGGAGTTCAGCTGCAATACTTTTATCTGGGGACACCCCTCGCGACTCAGGGCCGCGGAGCGGAGCCCTGCCCTTGGGAAGCTCGGGCTCTGCCCTAGGGTCCCAGGTGTTCCCTGCCGAGTCCTAATCCAGTCCCTCCGAGGGCTGCTAATTTAATTGTGTGATGGTCCACACCTGAGACATGCCCTTCACTATCTTTAGGACGTTACTTGGCTCGACAGAAAGCCTCCTAAGACCATTAAGAGAGGGACTTAGACGGTGGAAGCTTTTGTCATCCCTAAAACATCTGAGTCAAGCAGAAGAAATCTGGGGGTGGGGGTGGGGGGGCTGGGGAGGGAGGAGGCACCCTCCAAGTTAGAAGAAGCGACAAGAAGTAATTAAAGTCCTTGCTAAGTGAGTCTGAAATAGGTATGCAGCCCCTTGTCAATTAAATACCCCGGGTTTTTAAAGAGCGAGTTCCCCAAACATCTATTTTGCACATCAGTGGGGCAGACGGTAAACCCCTGTAAGATTTATAGAGACTAAAAGACTTCCTATGCTAAAGGTTAATGAAAGTGTAATTTGAATCATGAAATCTTTATGTGTCGGCTCGGTTTACACCGAGGGCTCATTAAGGATGCGTTCGGGGTGGGGGGGGTGACGTCACGGCGGGTATTTAAGTGGGCGGGGCCGGGCTGCGCGGCGTGTAATTCTTTAAAAATATAAAAGCCTCCCTCTTTTCCTTCTGTCTCTCCAGCTGTAACAACTTCACTTGACTGTCTCGGTTCCACCCCGAGGATTTCACTGAGAGAACACGTTAGAGGGAATCAGGAAGCAGAGAAAAAGGTCACAAATAAGCACCTCGGCAACAATGAAAGCTTTTCTCTATGCAGCAGTGGGAGAGTTGCTAGAAAAACTGGAAAGGTATTAATCAGAAGTGGCTATAAATCCTCTGGAGTTTTGCTCTTATAAAACTCCTCAGAGAAAGTCTTGAAGGAAATGCAGGTCAAAGCCCAAAAAAGCTCTTGATCAGAGATTGCTGGAGGAAAATCTTCCCAGACGCCTTTAATAGGCAGCAATCACCCCAGGAGTGGGGAAGCCAAGTACGCTTGAAACATGGTTGCAATTCCTAATAGGTCTTGTCACACTTAAGGCACTGCAAGCTCCATCCAACGAACAGCTGAAGCTAGCTGGCGATTCATAAAGCCAACAGTTTAAAGTTTATTATGATGAAAGCACTTAATGACAGCCATCGCTAGGGGCCCATCATTTATAAAGCTGTGCTGAGTATTAGACATGTAGCATGACCACCAATTTTATGTCACAATTGCTACCATAAAATGACCTTTGGTGATTTTTGCTGCATGTGGTGGACAGCTCTTCCTTCACATTAGTGCTCTGTGGCTTTCTTTGCAGACTATTATGCTGTCTAAAGCTTATTTGGCACTGTCGTGAGCCTCAACCCTTGTGATTACCCCGAAGGCCTGTCTAAAAAAAAAAAAAAAAATCTCTCATGCTCTATTACGCCACTCCAATAATTTACAGTTCTTACCAGCCTTGGTTAGTGTAATATTTTAATGCAAATATGCTATACCATTGCAATTTATTAAAAAAAAAAAGAGTTCCCATGCTTGTGGCTAAGGCAATATCCATATGATGGGAATTCACTGAAATCAGCCTCTGATTCCCTGGTCAAGTCTCATTGAATGGGCACTCTTTTCCCTGGTGGGTTAGAACACCTCCAAAGGGGGTTGGGGGGAAGGTTAATTAAACTTCCCTTGAGAAAGAGATTTAAAAAAAAAAAAAAAGATCCCATGTGTGATAAACCCACCTAAGGCAGAAACACCAATTCTTATTTCCTTACATCCCGTCCCAATGCAAATTTCCATCTGAGTAACATTATTTAATTAGGATTCCATTTTCTAACCTGCTTTGTGTAGTTAGTGTTTGAATACACGGCCACTTTACTGCTCTGATGTAAAACCGCTGCTGAAAAAGTGGTCTGTCCATGCTACACCACCTTTAAATTGTGTATATAATTTTATAAATGATAAAAAATCTGCTTCTAGTCCCTGAAAACACACACACACACACACACTTGCATGGCACACTGCAATTTTGGAAAGATTTAAAATATGTGATTTCTGCTGGTACCTACTGTATTGGGTTTTATATAAAGCTTTTTTCAATAAGGTAAATTGTTACATGACAAACTCATCTTCCACCATTATCATCTGCTGTTTGTGTTTAACAACAGGAGTGCCGCTCTAACAAAACTGTTGTAATGGCTGTACAAATTACTCAGCTGAAAGCTTTTCACCAAACAAAACAGTATTAATCAGCAGTTCTTATGAAGGTGCTAATTAAAAACAATTTTCTTCCTCAGTTTGCAATACTAAAGCCATCTTCACTTGCACATTTTCCAATATACAGCTACTGTATTTGCTCACACTTCAGGCCCTCTATTAACTATTGAATCTCCTATTAGCCATTTTATTACATTTCTGTTTACAAGCTTGTTGACATTTTAAAAGTCACAGTATGATCTGTTTTATCTATTTAAAAAATGTATTAATTGAAAAGTCAGGACGGACAAAAAAGGCAAAATATAGACTCCAAATGCAGACTTCCAGGGCAGAGAGAGCACAGTGAGCTTTTAGCTACAGCCTAGGCAGTAAGCTTCCTGGGTAAAACAAAGTCATAGAATGAGAAGTGGCATTTCAGGCTTAATGGTTTGTCAAACACCAACAAGCTCCTTCCTAATTTGGAAATAGTCCACTCAGGAAAACATATTTGCCCTGTCTAAATTCAGTTTCTAAGGAGACCCTGACTTCCAAATCATTCTTTCTAATCTATGACATACACTCTGCATAATTATGACATTTCATACAGCTTGAACTCAGGAGATTTTGATCCGGTGTGAGGAGTATACCTGGAATCTGGGAACTGGACCCCCGACCTCGGGTCTAAACAGCCTCATCTCTTCCTTCTGAGTGTGTGTATGTGTGTGTGTGTGTGTCCTTACACTTTGATTCCCTCCCTTTGTGGGTGTCCCGCCCCCTCCCCTACCAGGGTCCAGTGAAAGGTTCCTGCTGGATAATGCCACCCAATTGTTTGGCATAGATAGGAAATAAGTTGAATGCTGACTCAGCACAAAGACTCCATGGAAGCTGGGTTGAGGGAAGGGGACGGTCCATTCCTATTAAATACACAAACAAACAAATAAAAGCCTAATCCTAAGGAGAAGGTATGCTCCACTTTGGTAGAGGGAAGAAGGGAAAAAAACAATTTGAGCTGTTGAGCACAATAACAACAAACCCACCACCACAACCACCTCCTGCCTATGGTATTAAAACCAGCTTCTTCAACTGTCAAAAGCAGTTAACTAGTTCAGGACAGACACCTGGCTGTTGAAATAGGGCTCCAGAGGGCCACTAATCCTTCCATTCACTCAGTTAACTGCTGGATCCCCCAAATTGATTCAACAGGTATGCCGTGGTAAATTCAGCCCATACTGAAGCCAAAGGGAAAATCAGCAAGGGGTGGGCAGCTCTTCTCTGAAAACACCGAGGAACCAGCCAGAAAAGCTTTTATGGCCCGACAAGTTTTCTGCTGAATACTGAGCACCTAAATTACCCTTCCCTAATGGAAGTTACATTTTCATGCTCAGTCAAAAAGCTAACAAAATACACAATTTATACAAAATAGCATCAACCTCTTAGGTAGTGTTTCTAGCACTTTTATCCCAATTCATGGCATATGTCTTGCTATAAAATAAAATATATTTCTTATAACCAAGTTGTATGTAGCTGTTCATATCACCGCATTAGAAAAGAGCATGGATGATATGGGAAACATTCTTACATCCAACCCAATCTACTTAGTGGGATAACGGAAAATCATGAGTTTTATCAGGGGATACAGGTGCATGGAGAAGAGGAATATCACAATAATTCTAATTATTTCCTAAGCGGACAGGCTTCCTTTTGAAACAAACACATGCATAATTACCTAGCAGGTAATTAGGAAGGGGGTATTTCAGTTGCAATTATATAATCCAACAGTGACGCATAGAAACAATTCTTAATCATAAAGTTCAAAGGAAATGAAGATGGTAACTTTTCTTAAGCAGCTATATATTTTTTTTCCTTCTCAATATTGGCATTTCATTAAAATTTGAGAAAATAGCAACACTTTTAAATGATTTAATAATAGACAGTGTGAGTTTCTCATAAACTTCCAAACAGCCTGGACGAGAGATCTTTCCAGGTGAGGATCCCATTAAGAGCAGCTCTACAAAACCTTTAACATTTTACAGGAGACTCTCTGGGTTTGTCACACAATAAGCGTATTTCTTTACTGGGTATCTCTTGGTAAGAACAGCTCAATTCTTACACCCTGACTCAA
Source organism: Nyctereutes procyonoides (assembly GCF_905146905.1). NCBI lineage: Eukaryota > Metazoa > Chordata > Mammalia > Carnivora > Canidae > Nyctereutes > Nyctereutes procyonoides. The sequence continues at coordinate 48,112,879 of NW_026575049.1, read as the reverse complement.
GCTTAAGAAACTATACATACCATTCTCAGCTTTTTTTTTTTTTAAATACATTACTACTAGCTCACTTTTTAAAAATAAAAATTCTCCCAAAGAAATAAACACTGGATTTCTACACCCACGGCATACACAAGCGCAAATTAAATTCTTGCCAATTCATGTATTTTCGTGAGAAAAAAAACTGAAAATATTCACTGCATTTTAAAAGAAAAAGAACAGACCATCTTAGGTGCTACTAGAGGGATGGGTTTTCTTTGTCTGGCAGATTTAGTTGCAGGTTTTACAGAAGAAATAATTTCTGCTGTCTTTTCACCGGTAAATGGAACTACCTGCGCTGCCTTTTAAAACATTCCAAATTCTAATTTTTAAACAAGAAAATATGAAGCCAGTGTGCAACCTATACAGTCGCCAAAGGAGAGCTGCCACTAGCTGAACTACTCAGCTAAATGGCTGGTTTGCATTGCCCTGGTCTTTATCTAGCACTGAGAATAGACTGCTGTTTTATCCAAAGAGGAATAAATTGCTGTTATTGTGATGTTAGCCCATCACTTGGCATTGCAATTCAAGTTTTTGTGAGAAAGAAATGTATGATCTAACTGCGACTTGACCTATGCCTTCCGAGATCCATCTAGGTGCTCTAATGGAGCAGAAAAAGTGGTGAATACAAGGACATGCAAACTGATGGTGAAAAATTTGTTTGATGATAGAAGTGAGCAGAGAAGACATTTGAGAGTGGCTGTTTCTATGACCGCTAAGTTTGTTTAACATGCAAAAGGATTTGCTCCCTCGTCTCCCAACCTATCACTTTAATTGTAGCCCACTAAATACACGCTCTGCCTCGACTAAAGATAGGAGAATATAGAGCTATCCTACTAATGACATTACTGCTAAAGTGGGCACAGATGATTCCTTACAGATAAACATCTGAATTTCCACAAAAGGCATTAGAGCACCTCGTGGATGATGCACCAGGCAAGGATATGCTTGGGTTCCCTGCAGAAAAGTCATTCTGTCTTAATCCTAGGTAGCACCTATTAAATGTTTACTACACACTTGAATCACAGCACACAACAAAATGTACTTCCTTTAAATCAGATCATTGTGTGATTGAGTTTTTAAAAACTTCACCCCTCCCACCCTGGTTGCAATCTAGTTTAGCAGCCATTTATTCAAAATTTCTCTGGCAAGGACCTATTTTGAAAGAGGTCTGGAGAACAGCAGCAGTTAGATGTGAGCCTCGATAAAGGCTCACTTTTCATTCATAGTCAGAGCCTAAATGTGCTCTTCTTGTACCTAAACAGATAATAAGCACTCAGTACACTCCTCCTCCTTGACACAACACATTGAGACTAATCACACATAATTGGAGAGGAGGAGCAGAGGGCTGGCCACGCTATTGTGTCCAGAGGACAAACGGTCAGTTTATGAGGCTTTGGGCTGATGTAGTCATTTCTTATACATCCATAGGGAAAAAAACATCCTGTTTAAAAGGAAAAAAGAGAATCAGTGAGAGAGACAGAAAAAACAAGATGGCAGATTTAATACAATTAATTTGAGGGAGATGAGAATGATATGCTTTAATTTTTTTTTTTAACCAGGAAAGAATCAGGATGTTTGCTTTTGTTTACAGATTTAAAAGTGCCACCACCAGAATAGAACAAAGACCGAGATAGTTTTTTTTAAAAGGGCGGTGGGAATCACCAAAAGAAACTCTGTCACAATTAGGAGGAAAAAAATTAGGTTTCGTGTAAGTCCAATTCAAATCCCAGGTTGTTTGTAGATATTTAAAAAACAAAGGTTTGGTACAAGACGAGCAGATGAAAAAAGAGGAGTCCAGGAGGGCTGGGGAATGATGTGAGTGAGGACAGGTGGACCCTATAGCCCACATGTGGGATGTGGCGAATGTTGTGGGGGGTGCTCACAGATCTCGGGGAGCCAACAGCTCGCTGCACATCATACCCATCACAGATTTCTGTTTTGGGGAAAATATTCCCTGTGAACTTGGTGTTTTCTTCATCTTTTGAGCAGCTGAATCTTCTATCCATTTTTGGTTAAAATAAGCAGAAGTGGGTAATGAAGGTTTTCTTCATAGATGCCCTGGTTTTCCTTTTTCAACTGGAAACAATAATAGAACAAAAAAGGTAAGGAGATTCAGATTAGGATTTTTTTTTTTTTTTTTTTTTTTACCAGTAGCTTCTAGTATTGAGTATAGTGAAGACTTCTTATTTGAATATATTGTCCCAGTAAATAAATCACACACAAAAAAGCAACTCAAAGTAGTTCTCAGTGGTGTTGGCATGATAGTACTATGCATCCATCAAGCTGGAATCTTTCCTTGGGCGGGGGTAAGGAGGAGGGCAGGGGGCTTTTTCATAAATAGCCAGACTGCATTTGTGACCTCTGTGAACTGTGAGGCACTTCAGTGAAGGGAGAGCTGGAGGCTCGTTCAGCTGCACCAGACCAGCCATTTGGCATAGAAGTTTCTGTTCTTGGTCTACGCTGTCCCTGGGCCCCTGGAGCAAGGCAGGCAGGCATTTCAGATCATTTGGAGACTGGCAGCGTCTGGGCACAAGGGACGGACTTCCCGCTGCCTCTTAGGGGTTTTAATATTAATGGTAATTTTAAAATTTCTCTCTGAGGAGGAAAACATAGGTCAACAATTAGAGCTTCCACACCATTCAAGTGAAGTTCTGAGGGCCTTTCCAGGGTAGATTTTAAAATCCAGTCAGAGTTCTCAAATCTAGAGTACTCTTTTCCTTATTTGGCTAGAAGAATTTTGACGGTCATGTTTGTATTTATTTATCCTAGCAAATAATAATGTGCTATTTATAAAGACAAAATTAATGTTTTTGAAGTCGGTGCTTTTGAGCCAATTGCTAATTCATTTTTAAATTGGTAAGGATCAGAAAACAAATATTCCTTTAAGTATGCATGGAACCAATTCTTTTATTGTTTTGAATCAGATTACTTCCCCTCCCCCTCAAACGAAATGAATGGTTCCAATGTGACATTTTCCTGGATTAGTATAGGTCTAGGGCATAATAACTTGAATTTTTTCGTGTTTCTTCTAAATCGTATTCCCAAACTGTGACATATCCTCACTGTTAAGGACAAGGAGCAAGGAGCCTGCTTTTCCTTTCTCCCTGGGGAATAAAAAGCCAACCCCATCTTTACTTTCTAATCCATGTTCATAAGAAATGATGGTGGTACAATCACTGCAGTAACTGCATTCTGTTTCCTTTGATGGAGTTTGCTTTGTTTGTAGTTGATTAGTTGTCCACCTTAGAGAGATCCTCTGGATTTCTTTTACCACCAAAGTCGTGACAGTATTAATCCTAAACACACGGTCCCTTAACATCACTGTTAAAAAAAAAAAAAAAAAAAGCCAAGAAGATGGCTTCACAAACTTCCCAATCCAAACCCACTAACCAGGACCTACCAACTGTAAATACCTTTGTTGCCAGTTGCCCTAGTGATAGAAGGAGCTCACTGAAATATTTTACAGAGGGAAGAGGGGGCCAAGCTAGCTCAATTCTTCCTCAGGGATTGGGGATCAGGGAAAGTTGATTACTCAGCATGAGTCAGCTGACCTACTCACTCACAATGCACTAATATACAGAGACTCAAATGAGCTCTTTATAAAGTCCCTGAGGTAATATGTGGGATAAATAATTCTTCTGCAAATATGGGTTAGAAATCACTTTTAACTTGGATTCTGTGCTGACCTCTGGAGGCCAAAGCAGAGGCTTCCTTGCTAGAAGGGGCCAGGGGCCAGCCCCGTGTTGACTGTGAGCCCTTCCCGTGATGAGGAAGGGCTGACAACCCTCAGTAGCAATATTCTACCCCAGCAGCAGATTATTTCTGCACCAGGTCTGTTATGTGAGGGCACTCGAACGCACACGAACGAGGCTGTTGGGAAATACTTGCTTTCGATGAGGGAATGTGATGCGGTTTAAGAATAATTCCCTTTACGCAGGCTGTACTTCTTCGCTCAATGAATAATTATAATTTTAAGAAACAAAAAGCACCTTGGGAAAAAAAATGAACAAAAAGCACGTTGTGAATAAAACAATTTTTCAATTTCATAGGTTAAAACAGGGTCTTTGAGGACTGAACTAAATTATATAGCAGCTATTAGTAGCATTATGCTTTACTTCCTAATTGGATGTAACACGCTCAGCCTCGCCACGGCGCTGCATGAGCAACAGCAGCAGGAATGGAGTTCAGACTGTTTACCCTTTACAGTATCCACAATTATCAACAGCACACCACACAGATTATAAGCACCAGCCACTTGTAATGTGGCATTTTGAATAGATAAGCAGAAGTGCAATATGGGCCATGCTTTTAACACAATGTACCGACTTCACCAACGAGCCCAAGCCTGCTCTCATGGCTAAGCATAAAAAAAAAAAATACAGAACAGAAGCACACTGGTGGCCTCGCAAAAGTTCAAAAACAAAAACAGAACCGGGGCACGTAAAATCATATTTCAGAGAATGCTGGCGCGGCCGGGAGTGTTTTCGTCAACTAATCTCAAGCCGGCTGCAATCGCCAAGTTTAGGTCTCCACCTTGAGGGACAGTGTGCTTCTTGTCACATTCTAAAGGTCCGGAGCCACAGCACTGGGCCCCGGCACTGGAGTCCCAGCCTGGAGGAGGCCAAGAGGTTGGGTGGGAGAGGGACGTGCTTTTATTTTCTTTTCCCGTTGCCTGGAAGGACAGGAAGGCAGGCTTTCTCAAGCGCACTCCACCTTGGGCTGCCTGGTTCCCGAGCACGCTGGCTGCATGGTGTGGGCACAACCGAACAAAAGCACTGGCAGAAAAGTGCAGAATGGCACCGTTTTGATTACAGGCTTGCTTTTTAACGGAAATAAAATTTCACAGTTAACAATGAGGGGTGAAAAGTTTAAGAGGCAAAGCTGTGCCTCCTGATCACTGACTGTTAATCAGCTTCATGGGTGGTTGCCTAAATCTGTAGATTTTTTTTTTTTTTACCTTGCACTACTGCCAAGATTGTAACTAATTTTTTCTTCCCTCCCCTGTTGTAAGAGGAGGGGTGGAAAACTCGGCATAGAAGCCAGCTGTGTATGAGTGACGTGAGGCGCTAATGCAGAGGGCAAAATTAAAATTCATGAATCTCTTCACAACCATTTGTGTAACAAGATTAAGACGGGACAGCGGAAAAGAGCGGCATTATCAGGCGTCTTACAGTCCTCCAGCTGGTTACGCTCTATTCCAACACAGTAGGGCTAAGAGGATAACACGCAGCCCGAAGGAAAACGCGGCTCCTCCGCTCGCGAGCAGCCTCGGCTCGGGGACCGTGGGGCTTTGGCCAGAGATGGGGAGGAAGAAAGCTGATTGCCGCGCAAGATGGAAAACTTTTAAGCCCTGGCTATTAGCACGCGGCAAACAAAAGCGGCCCGGGTGGAGGTTCCCGGCGCGCCCCCGGAGCCCCCGGAGCCCCGGGCGGGCGGGGGGCGGGGTCCCCAGGGGGCGCCCCGGGGCAGGAGCGCGGGGGGCTCCCACCCCCAAGCCCGGGCATCCTGCGGCTGCAAAGGACACCTCCACGTGCGAGCGCGAGGTGGGGCGCGCCAGCCTGTCACCGGCCCGGTGGGCCCGGTGGGCCCCGGGTCACCCGCGCTGCTGGAGCAGGTGGGCCGGGCATCCTAGGGCATCCTAGGCTTCGGGTACCCGGGGGACAAGAGGCACTCTCCTGCTAGAAGCGGGAGGACACCTACCGGCTGCAACTGCTGCTGCCTCCCCACCCCCACCCCCTGGTTAAAAATACACATCGTGGGTCCCTGTTCCTATGGTTCATCAGGGCGCCCCAACCCTGCAGAATATTCCCCTGGCGGTTCCACCTCCCTGAGAGCCAAATGCAACTCTCCGTCCTCACAACCTAAACAGGAGAGAGGCTGTTTCTTAGTCCAGGCCCGCCAAGTGGAGAATTTAACTTTTAAGCAATTACTGATAAGATAGAGAAACCAAGGCCACCTGGTTAATTGTGGCAATTTACTTTTGTGGGACCAGTCAGTCCACGGTTATTCATGGAGTACTAACTGTGGGTTGGTTGCACAATACATAAACTTAAGAGGCGTCTTGAGCGATTTATGGACTGGACTATGCTTAGCAGGGTAGTGTACTGCTTTGGAGATAAAAAGAGGAAGTTGCTGTCTGTTAGGCACTGACAATCTTTTTTTTTTTTTTTTGGCACTGACAATCTTAAGTTCTAGACAAAGGGGAGGTGGCTACTAAGGACTCGCATGTCCCGAGAACACCTCCAATTGTGCAGGGTGGAGATGGGGGGTATCACTGCTGAACATCTCCGCTGGTGGAGAAACTCTTGCCTTTCTCTTCTGATCTGTGACTGAAAAACTGAAAGCATTTGTTCTTCTAGGGGGAAGGGGGAAGACATGGGATCAAAGCAGCCATCACCTGATCCCTGTAGCTCTAGCCTGACCCAGGAGAGAAGGCTGTTTTTGTCCCTTTGGGGTAGAGGAGCTCACAGGGCCAGGAGAGACCCTCTGCCAGAGAAAGCCCTCAGAGCCTTTCCTTTGAATCTGGGGAGGGGTTGCAAAAGGGAAAGCCTCATTCTAGAGTGGCAGGCAAGATTTGAGTAACAAGCCATTCTCTTTTTTATTTTCTGATAGTAAGCAAAGGGCAATCCTACTGTCCAGAGGAGGTGATTTTACCCTTTCAGTTCAAAAAGCATCACTGCAACCCCCGTCCACCCCTGCACGGGGGAGGGGAGTGGCTATATGAAACCTTAGAGACCCCAAAAGAGTGAACCCATCTCCACAAAGTGAGGATTTTCTTTCTCTTGCCCAAAGATCAGATCCACTTTGCATATAATTTTTTCAAAAGTCAAAATACTTCTCCGTTATATCATAGTCCTGGATAATAAAGAATGCTATTCCCATTTTCCCAGGAGAAAATTAAGGTCAGGCCTTTATTTTTCTGCATTCGTGACTTGTAAAATCATGACAAGTTCAAAGTCTTTTGCCAAGGTCAGACTAGCTCAGAGAAGGGAGATTTCTGTAAGGCACAAAATTACAGAAGTAATATATGTTATATTAGTAAGTGTGATATGTATTAGCAAAGGTGAGATTCCTAAAAAAGTTTTCAGTGGAACGCTTGCCTCTCAGTGTCCTATATTGCTCTATACCTATAAATAATAAAAAGGCTGATAACATTGCTTTATGTAAGCAAGCTTAGAAATCACTCTCAGATAAGTGCTTTTGACCTAAATCTTGTAGCTCCTCGATCTGACATATAACCCCACAACTGTGAAATTCTGTATGAGATTTAACAGTCTCAAACTGCCAACTGACCCAGCCATAAAGCAAGCAGAGATAAAGATTTACAGTCCAACATGATACAATTAGACATTCACCTTCTATTTATTTCAGTACAGCTGAGCAGTTAACCTACTTAAAAGCCGAAGGTTTTTCATTAAAATATAAATGCTTGTTTATCATTCATTCTATGCCACCTCCCCTGCATCCTACAAATTAGTCTATTATGAATGAAAAGATTAGTTTGTTTCAGAGAAAGGAGTAAACAGGAATGGTTTCTGTAAAATCCTTCTAGACATGCAAAGATAAAATATGGCTTTACCACACAAAATAATCAGATACAAATAGCTGTTCAGAAGCAGCACACCTAAGGAGTACTTTAATCAAATATTTAGGTTACCTGCCAAAAAGACCATGATCTCTTCAAAATGCAATGCGGATTAAAGTGTTATCTAACACAAGCAGAAAACTAACCTTGGAGTGGAAGTTTGAAATGTGTTCATCATAATTTTCATGTCTTTGGATAGAGAAATCAGCTTTTTCAGCTAGATTGCAAAACTGGTTTAAAGTATTCCCTCGGCGTGGGGCGAATACCATTGCTTTCCCCTAGAACATTCAAAAGGAAATTCACACATTTTAGAACTGGAAGGCAACCAAACATAACAAACACTGGGTAGAGCATTTAATGCACTGCTCTCAGGTAGGAAACACAATTGTTCTTGAGATGTCCACACAGGATGGACATTCGCAGTGAGAATAATTTCAAGGGTAGACAGACATCAAGCAAGAAAAAATATGTGCATTTCATATTCAAACGTTGCTATGTTTTATCCTTTTCAAATAATGCATGTAATAAACAAAATGTGGCTCGAAGTTGGTATTCTGTACAACACACACCTCTCTTGGGTCCAGTGGTTCAAACCATCAACTAGCTTTTAGAGTAACTGGTCCCTGGCAGTGCCACCCACCTTGAGATGCCTTAGCTGTTGCCAACATGTCCACAACACAGCTCCAGGGCGTGTGGCAACGGATGCTTATACATGTTAGCTTATCGTACCCTGGAAATTCAATACCAAGAAATCCTCCATAGAGGCAAGTGACTGCAATCTCTATTAGAGAATTTTCATGTTTCAGTACCGCCAACAGGCTTTTCTGTGACCACGCTGTCAGAGACAAGGCTACAGGGTCTTCATTTCCAACTTCATTGAATCCTTCATAATAGTCATCATTAGAGCAAAGCAGCTCCTCACGGTACTCAAATGACTGCTTTTCAAAGAAAGTGGTATAATGAGGGTAAACAGGCTTTTCTAAATAAACTTGCACAACCTCATGAGATTGTTGCAGTGGGGAGAATGGATGGACTTGAATACGATATATACCGGATTTCAGAAGACCGCTGGACGCGAAACTCCTTGATGTCCATTTGCTGACTCCCGGGGGGGCATGTGGACCTTTCCTCGCCCTCCGAGACATGCACAGGACAGCTGAACTTCAGAATCTTCTTTTGTTTTTGTTTAAAAGTTGACTGTATGCTTCTGTTAACTTCAAGGTTATACTTCACTTCTATGAAATGCCACGTCGGGCTTTGCGGGAATCATGAAAATATATTCCAGTTTCCTACGAAAGGTGGTTTCTCATTTATCACTGCCAACTATTTATTGAGCATCCAGTGCGTGTCAGGCGTTGGGATAGGGGCTCTATTTGTCTCACTGACTCTTCACACCACCCAACAATATGGGTATCATCAGCTCCATTTTATGGGATGCTCTGAACGGTTGAATAGTTGACCAAGTGGATACAACGAGCAAATGATTGGACACTTAGCTGCCTCCAATGCTGACGCTCTTTCCACCACACGACATTGCCTCCTTATTAGTAATAGTGACGGCAATAATAATAATAACGGCTACCACTGTGTAAGGTGCTTCACACGCCTTCCCTTTCATTCCATCAACCATTTTCTCAACCACCTTGTGCGGTAGACATTACATTTTACAGATGATTAAACATGCAGCAAAGGCTTTAAAGAATATGAGGAGGAATATGTGGCAGGAAGGGTTCTGGGCTTAAAAAGAATCTCCACCATTACACAGCTGTCACCTCAGGAAAATTAGAAGTGGGGAAAAAGAAAAGCTACAGAACTGTTGAGCTAGAAGGGACCTTGGGGATGACATAATCCAATCTCCTTAGTCACCCCAGCTGACCCATGGAGGTTTCTCACTCACCAAATGGGAAGAACAAAGCCTGCCTCCCCCAACCCCGGCAAGTCGTGAAGATCAAATGAGGTGATAAATATGAAAATAATTTGAAAAGCAAGGTTATGTAGATATAGACTAGAAACATCTCCACCACTTAACAGTGTCAGAAAGATTTTATCAGTTCTCTCTCCCTCTCCTTCCCTCCTTTACCTGCAAGAAAATACAGTGATACAGTGTCCTGGACATCAAATGTGTTTTCATACTGTGTTTACATAGACATGTACACACTCAGGCACATAATTATAGCAGCACCAATCATGCCACCACACTTAAGTTTCTGTCAGCTTTTCCAGTATTAATTGCTATTTTCAGGCATTTTTCAAACTTAACAGCAAAAATTCATTTTGATGTGAAACCAGATATAATACATGGTCTCGGCAGGGGAGCAAAAGTCTCCATCAAAAAGGGGAGGGGGCGGAAATACTAGTAGGTCATTTTAGTCATCTCTAAGAGCTGGTTGCCATTCTGGATTTTTAAATAATGGAAGTTGTTTTATTTTAAAGTCACCTGCAAAAGCTGTCTTACAGTTACAACTGAAGAGTTGATTTTTAATAGGTATTATCTAAGCTATATATCATAATGTTTACGTGGCTGCAGGGCTCTTGGCTGGGCTGCTGTTTACATTTATGAGTACACGCTCCCCAAACCCTCACCCCCTTGTTGGTCGGGGTGAGCTGTAGGGGGACCAACTAAGCATATGGCAGCCCTCTCCACCCAGACGTCTCTCCTTCTCTAGGTCTTCTTCTAGCTTACCTGTCCTTCCCTAACAACCCTCTAGAACAGCAGCTGCCTCCTCATCACTCTCTACCCTCTTCCCCCTTTTACTTTTGTTCTTAGCGTTCATCACCACTAACACACTTTATGTCCTTGTTTGTGATTGCCAGTCTCCTCTGGCTGGAATGCACATTTCGTGACGACGGGATCTTCTAATGTTTTATTCACTGCATTTTTCTCAGTGTCTACAAACAGTTGACTCTCAATCAGTATTTATTGAGAGAATAAACTAAATCCAGATGTTGAATAATCTGAGAAATGTGAATCTCTGGAATTGCTTATTCTTTAGAAGAGATTTTCTCAAGAAGCTTTTATTTTTTTTATTTTATTTTTTTTAAATTTTTATTTATTTATGATAGTCACAGAGAGAGAGAGAGAGAGAGGCAGAGACACAGGCGGAGGGAGAAGCAGGCTCCATGCACCGGGAGCCCGATGTGGGATTCGATCCCGGGTCTCCAGGATCGCGCCCTGGGCCAAAGGCAGGCGCCAAACCGCTGCGCCACCCAGGGATCCCTCAAGAAGCTTTTATAGAGTCAGTAGCTCTGCTGGGATTTCAGAGAGCAGCATTCTGTGCACAATACTGTACCCACAACAAAGACAAAGAGTGAGCAGTAGTTTTAATTTCTAATACTCAGTTATGGGTTTTAAAATGTTTTCTTTTTCATTTCATTGAATACAGACTCTTTTGAGATGTGAATCAATATTTAGGAGGGACAAATAGTTCATCATCTGTTCATTCAATAAACAGCCACTGAGCGCCAGCATCCACCCCATAAGGAATGGTTTTAGATTTCCCCTTGTCCTCAGTGGAGCAGGACACACTGGTGCAATCAGAGGAATATGCCTTACAATTTAGGCTGCAAAAAATCAAAACAAGAAAAAAATATATGGATTTCAAATTAGCTCATCACTTTAGAAAAATTATTTTCAATTTACCAAAGCCCAACTTTCTAGGCATTGGAAGTCAGAGAATTATCTTAAACTCAGAATGAACACTCAATTGAATGTAAAATTTTGACTGATGGGCAGAAATTTGAGAGAATTCATTTATCCCTGGAGAGGAGAGACGAGTAGTTCCACTAAACAGCAATGATATTGTTTACATCGTGAGCTCACTTGTTGTTATTTTGCTAGACTAATCTATACTCATATATTAAAGGGTGTGTACTTCTGGAAAAAATAAGTATGCTTCAGATTTCTTTTAAAAGGAATATGCTATGCCAGTGAAATGCCTTTATTCCTGTTTCATTTCCAGGCAACCAACTATTAAATACCAATTACATGTTTAAGCTTATGTTTATTTTTTCTTTACCTGGTTTCTGAGATGCCGCCTTCTTCCCTTACATCTCTCTCAACCCCCTTCCCTGGCTTCTCCACCTGCCTTTGATTATCAGCGGTCCCCAGGGCTCTGCCTACTTTTTCTCCCTGTTCTGTAAAATTCTAGGAAATTGTACCAAAGTCCATGACTTCAGTTCTTACTAATACATCAGCACTCCTGAGTATATATCTGGAGCATTCACCATAGTCCAGGGCCCATCCATGTTTTTAAGGAGCCTGCTAGGTCTAGGAGGATGTTCTGAAAGTACTGTTAACCTATGCCGTCTACAGGGAAACTCAGGACCTTTGGCCCCAAACTCCTTCCCCATCCCACACTGAGTACCTACTATGTACCAAGCATTTCCATACCCTTCACCTTCAAAACGAAACTGGAAACCAGGGAATCATGGCGTTGCCTGTAAAACCCTCCAATGCCACATTCCCCCCCACCTGCATCATTGTCATCTGCCATACATGATTTTCAGACAATGTTCCAGTTGCTTCCAGGGTGACCAGGGAGACCTAGAGAGGAAGTGTTAATCTTACAACCAGTTTAACTACAGCTGCTTCACTTTTAACTGTTTTATAACTGGCGTGATGGCTAAAACTGTTTTGACCAAAAGTTTCTGCCATTTAAAAAGGGATCAACAACCACTGGGTAGCTCTGGGAAGGCAGGTGAAGCCCAGCATGACCTGACACATGCCTATATCTGCAGTTCTGGTTCTGGCCATTCCCTCCCGCACTTGAGCTCCAGGCAGGCCAAAGTCATTGCAGTCCCCCAATTTGTTCCTTTACGGACCCCACTTGCAAACATTCCCTTGGGTGAAATGCTTCTCTTAGCCCTGCTTCTTTGTCTGCCTGGTCATCTCTCCTCATTCTTCAGCATCCAGATTAGACACCCTGTCCCCAGGATGCCTTTGCTGACCACCCCTGGCCTCTACGCTGTGCCTCCCCGCTGTCAGCCACTTCTGCTTTCCACTTCCATGGCTCACCCTTACCTCTGCTATCGCCTTAACCCAGGACACAGTCAGGTAACTGCTCGCTTGCTTGTTTCTCACGCTAGACTGTGAGCTCCTTTAGGACAGTATTTTGTATCTTACTCTATCCCTAGGTGCTAGTACAGCATCTGGCATCTGAGAGGCACACAGGAAATGTCTGATGAATGAACTCCTCAGTGAATATCTCCATCTTCAGATCTTCACTATCTCCTAATTGGACAATCCCGAGCACAAGCTGGTCCACGATGGTGCCCTGAGGAGCTTTGCTGCTTTCAAGCTCCCTCTTACTCCATTGCAGCCTCTATGCTGGCCAATCGGATCTTTCTAGAACCCACATCTGACTCTACCACTGCTCAAATATTGTCAGTGGCTCTCTATTACCCATATAATAAAGCCCAGTGTCTTCTCAGAGTATCCTCAGCCTTTCATAAAATGGTACCCCAAACTAACCTTTTAAACTTTTCTCCTGCCCCTCCCAACCCTAACCCCCAAACCACCCAGATTCTCACACTCCAGCCAGAACAAAGTTCTTGTTGACCCTAAAACACAAGATGCTCTATATCTGTGAGCGCTGTACCCTCCTCACCAGGGATGCTACCTTTTAGTCCCCTTCCCTGAGGCTGAAGGCGCAACTTCTCACTATTCAAGACCAAAGTCAAATGCCACTGTCCCTACAGAAACCTTTCTCAGGCAGTCAGTGACTCATCACATTGCCTTGTGATTCCTGGTAGCTCAAGCACTAATCCGCCTTACTAAACTGAGATTCTCCTAGTGCTCATGATTCATATGCAGACCCACACCTCACATTCCAGCACAGTGCCAGATAGTAGTCGCTCAACAAATGCTTGTTGCATTATGACAGAGTCCAAACCCCCGAGTATCTCACATTCTATTGAAGATATAAATTAGAAAGATTGCCAAAATGAGTAAGAGCAGCACCATGCTATGACCAAGGGCTGGGCTGTTATAAGCCATTTTGCACTGTCCACTGTGGTTCTACCTGTGTGTGTCTGTTACATTTCCACAACCAGATTATAAATACTTTGGGGGCAGAGGCTCAGCACTATGCACCTGGGCAGACCTTAAGAAAGTACTTTTAGAGCTAGGCCCCTGCTCTGAAGGTCTTAAAACCACCTGGGGACTCTCTATTCCTACAACTGGGAGAGGCAGGTATGACTGAACACAGATTCTCACCAAGAACAAGGGAGGATTTTTTGGGGCCTCTGACCCAGAAAGCAGACAGGAACAGAGGGGGCCTCCAGCACCACCTCAGTTCCCCGCCCTGAGCCCACACTCACAAGGCATTTACCTGAGATAAGCAAAAACAGAGGTTTGTACAGATGCGTGCCGAGATGTTGGATTTTTTAAAAAGGGAAGAAATCTGTCTGGTCTTCCATAATCAGAGTCCATGATTTACATTTATAGCACTCCTTGCATACAGGTGGGGCTCCAGGGATTTGGCATTTAGTTAGGGACAGTTTCTAAAGGTTAAATGAATTCCAAGGTGATATTTTTTGAATTCTTGGCAATTGGTGAGCAGCACCCAGCTGGAGGGCTGTCAACACTGCATCTCTGTCCATCTATTTGTGGTTCTGAGTAAATTCACACTGTCGAGCTGGCTCGGTGTCCTTTCCTGCACCGAAAACCATTTCAGAGGAATATTAGTGGATACCATTTGTTGGTTGTCATTTCCAGGCTAAAGTTCAACTTGCAGGTTGCTGTGGCTGTATTTTAAATTACATTCTGGCCCTCTGATATCAGACATTGCTGATGTACTTTAAAAGAACACAACAGCAGGGGGTCACCTATCAATCATCAGCAACAAGAAGCCACTCATGGGAGGGAAAAAGGTGTGGGGAGGGGTTGTGGGGGGAACATTGCTCCTTGGAATAAGTAAATTTTGCTGACCTCATTCCGTTTTTAGTATCTATTCTTTTCTTCTTACCTTTGGAGTTTGCTAGAGGGTTCCTTGCAGTATTCCAGCAGGAGTCAAGTGTTTCGCAGCTACTTTCAACCAACAAGTTGAGGAAGTTCTATTGGGCTGGTGGTAAACACTAACTGGTGAAATTCGGGGCTCCCTCTTGTGACTTTGCAGCCACAGGTGCCCATGTGGCTGAGGATGTAAGTGCAGCCCTGGGATTTGACAGTGGTACTGGGCCAAGCCAGGAGCCCACTGTGGTGGCTAGGCTCTCTCTGTGGTCTGTCACCCTCCCTGATGAGCCCATTACAGAAATCTGAAAGCAGCAAAATTCCTCCTCTCCACCTACCTATTTTGCTACTGGGTTGTAGCACTCCAGACCACTGATTTGCCTTAGCTAGAAATCAAGGAACTGCACACCCTGAAATGGTGAAGTTCATTTCCTCCCACAGCTCGCCACCTGCAACCTCTTGTTCTTGCCCACTAGCAGTCATCTCTCTCATCTTGCTCGGTCTGCAGTAGAAAGTATCATCTTCATCCAGGTAGACAGTCCTCTTGGGGCCACTGAGGGACCTGATGCAGGCACGTGGGACGTGGGTGCAGGGGACATGCAGCAGCAGGTGTGTGCAGAAGTCACTAACGTTCATGTCAAGAGAATGGTGTGCTTCCCCCCTCCCACCAGCATTTCTGCAAGGAGAATGCCCCCTGTAATTCTGCACTCACCACAGTCAGAAAGTTTCTCTGGTTCTTCTAGGTCACAAGAGCTAACATATATTCAGAGCCAGTCACACTCTAAAGCTTTCCGATGCATTGGCTTGTTCCCTCCCCATTTTACAGATGGGAAACTCAGGCTTCATGAGATGAACCCAGTAGGCGGCAGATCCCAGATCTGAGCCTTAAGCTTTTGGGCTCCAGCGTCCAAGCACAGTTTCCCTCCATAAGGAGGACTTAGAAGAAAATAGGGTGAGAAGGTAGTTCCAGAGCCTGCTAGTGTTAATCAGGGATCAGAATTTGGTCCTCCTGTCAGCCAAGTCAAGGTCATTTTGGACAAGTGTCTCATGTGTATTAACCCTGACAGGGTAACACAGCAATAAGGAAGAACCAGTTTTCATTCTGGCGTGCATCCTGTGTGCCAGGTGCTGTGCTAGGCATTTCCCTAGGTAACTATTTTACATCAGCCCAGACGAAGGACTTACACCTCCCTCACCATGAGGTAATGAACCTCAGGCTCAGAGAGCCTTGACAGGAAAAGCAGATTTGCCTTGTGCGTGCAGATATTTCTGACTCTTTCCACCCTCCACAGAAACCAGGGCCCTCCTGTGAATCTGAAGCATTTGGCTAGGGTGCAGATTTTCTGGAGCACTCTGAAAACTTGCTGCATCGCCCACTGAATTTACTGAGCCTTGAACGTCCAGGAACTCAAGATCCACCAATGTTGCCTCTCAACTTGCGGCCTCTGTGGCCCCTAAGGCACCAGGGCCATAGCACCATGGAGGAGTTGTCTTGGGCTCAAGAGAACGCTGAAAGCAGCTCTAATTGTAAGGCAGTAAACCTTGAATGTTATCTTGGTCTTAGACTGTGATTTCTCCAACATCTCCAACAAGTAGGGGGAGAGCTTCTAGAAGCAGAACAGCCAGTCCTGAGAGATTGGAAGAGGAAGGGTTCCGTTTTTGCTCTGGTTACCCCCAGCTCTGGGAACTCTTCCAGTCCGCAGACACAGGATATGGAGCTGCTGGTGGCCACTGCCAAGTGTGTGTGACCCTTCTATGGCCCACCTGGTGGAGGCCCCAGGAGTGCAAGTGCCCTGCCTCCCCCGAGCTCTCAATGGGGATGAGATTCCTGAGCAGTCATTTCAGTATATCCATGTGCCACTCACAGCTTGGAGTTCCTCTCATATGGTGGGTCTTGTACACCATAGGCTAGAACACCCGGCAGCCTTGTGCATCAGCCATCCTACTCTGGGGCCCTGGCTCTTCCTTCTCCGAGCTAACAGTATCAGCTGTCACTAGGAGGGCTGCTGTGTGGAGCCACACTCCGGGCAAGGTTTAGGGTTTAATAAAGGGTACAGGAGAGCTGCTCGAGATTCCAGTCCAGTCTGCATTTAGGACTATTCACAGCCTGGACAGTCTTCTATTGTAAATCATTTGAATGACTTACAATAGATCCTAGGTAAATCATGCAAGTCTCTGCAAAATGGAGTATTTGCCACAAATAGGCTTTGAAGGGTGTTGGTGAAGTACAGTTTGTGCCGTGTGAGATCCAGAGTCCTTGAAAGCATTGTACTTTCGTATGATACATTTTCACGGAGGCCTTTACATCCAAGAATCTCCGTGCCCTCTCTGAAAATCCTGACCTTGCAAATGCTCACAAGAATCACCCAAGGCTAACAGAAGGGATGAAGAGGCCCCCAATTCCTTCTTCTACCCTCAACTTGGGCTGCTCACTCAACCATGGCTGCAGCCATCAATAGACTGGAGCATGCCCCTTCCTTGCCTCAAGACCTACTACCCGCCTCACAGGGGGAATTGAGAAGGCCAATTTAATTTAATTGATTACCACTTACCAAGCTGTGGTTACTCCTCTGAGAGGCCTATTTAAAGTTTCTGAGCTATATAGAGATAACAAAATAAAAAGCAACAGTGTAAGGCAAAGGACGATTATCAAATTGCTCTGGGGACTTTCAATGTGAAAAAGATATAAAAGAAAGATTGAAAGGTATTAGTCTGGAAGTCTCACCGAGGTCAGAAGACTAGAGCAAACCTTCTTAAAAAGACTTTTGAAACAAAACTTCAGAAAATACTCTCCACACACATGCACACTGAAGCACTTTCTCAGATAAATATGAGTTCCTGTCTTAGACTGCATTAACATTGTTAACCTATTTTAAATTCCTATGGCACAGCAAGAGTCTTCCATACTTATAAGATTTTTTTTTTTAAATGCATGAGCTTTAAACTCGTTTTCTTACTTTAAATAGATGTATATTAACTCTCCGGTTAGGCTGCAGGACCTCCTAGCTTAGTGTAACAGCCCAACAAAATAAGAGTGGCTACAAACTCTGTAATTTACTCACAGGCATAAATGGATATATAAATGTAAAAATGTGCACAATATTTTATGCCATGCTTGGCTTCATTGTGACCTAATGTTTATAATATGTAAATAATGGCTTCCTTTTAAAGCGAAGAACTTTTAATATACAGATTCATCTGAAGTCCTTTTTCTTTGATATAAACAGAAAGAAAAAGAAAAAAAATTTTTTTGCAATAAATAAATACCCAATGACAAAGGTTACCATTGAAGGGATTTAAAATGACAGAAGTCAACAGAAAACTTTCAATATCATACTTCTACTTTAATATGAAGATATTGTTATCAAAGGAAAAGACTCAAGAAATTCTTTGATAAAAATGATCTCACACTATCTTTGAAGCGGTTTCATTTATTTTACTACCCACTGTGTTCCTTATCAGAAGGCCAAGGGTAAGAAGTTTCCTAGTTATGATTAGGAAAGAATCTGATAGATCAGAAGACCCAATTGAAGTTGGACATAATAAGTATTAAAGTATTACATGACATTAATCCTGCCATTCCATTACTCTCTCCATCTTTGTGCACAGACTAATTATTCTGAAGCCAGTGTTCAGGAGAAAATAGAAACATACTTACTCTGGGCTGGAGTAATCTCTTTATTGCATCAACAAGGCTTGCTCTGTATTGGTCCAGAAACAGGCTGACATTGAGAAGAGAGCAGAATCCAGATTAAATTGGGTTTCCAAGTTTAATGATACTAATGGAGGTAAGTACAAGGGTAATTACACATGTTTACTCAACACCAAAAAGGGAGAAATTGTTTCCCTCCATTCAAGTGTCTCACTGGAAGAAAATAAGATTGTGGTCAGTGTTATCCGACCAAAGCCAAGTCATCAACGTGCAATTGGCCAGGATTCACACATGACTGGGCCATGTGTTAGTGTTAAAGGGATAAAGTCTAAGCTGGTGTTTGGGGGAATCATCTGGTTGAGATGAAACACTTCCCATCATTAGAGCCTAGTCTCTGTAGACCTGGGCCATCGGCCCACTGAGGGTACTGTGAGGCCACCCTCCAGAAACAAACAACTGTGATGCCCAAATCACAGAACAGATCTCAGGTGATGATGGTCTTTAGTGACTAGGAGCAGTGCTGAGGTCAGACTCAACCAATGACTCAGGAGTAAACAGTTTCAAAAACAAAGACCAGATTTGGGGTAGGTGTCACAGAGACCACAACAACTCTGGGTTTTTCTCCTTTGACTTTCACATTGATTTTTTTTTTCCCCCACTTCCCTGTGATTTTTCATTTTCCTCCTTTGGTCTTTTGAGAATTTCTATTATTGCTCTGTCACTCCTTTGGTTGGGTCAGTCTGCTTGGGGCTGATTTCCCTTCTCTGGGACTTGTGGTCTAGAGCACTGAGCAGCCTTGTGCATCAGTCATCCCATGAGGGGCCTCCATGGAGCCCCCTATACCCCACCCCTTCTAATGCTGCAGTTTGCTGTAGGACCCTACTCCTCATATAGCATGAGTAAGTACCACCGATTCTAGGGCCCTGCCTCACCTTATCTGAGCTAAGGGTGACTATCAGCTGTTAGTAGGAGGGCTGCCATATGGAGTCACACTACAGGCAAGTGGGAAGTACAGTGTAGGGTTTAACAGCACTCCGACTCTGACCTTTCTGCTATGTATGAGGTCTCCACAAAAGGCCTCAGTTTTCCTGGTCAGTAAAGGCCCACCTATTAAAAAAAAAAAGGCCCACCTATGTGGCTGATATGGCCATCACATCGATAATATATATTAGCTGACAAATATTTGTTGAATACCTATTATATACTATGAGCTGTTTCAGGCCCTGGAGACAAGCTAGGAATAAAATAAAGAGCTTCTGGTCTCTATTCATTTATGCACTGCAAGTGCTAGCACAACATACACACCTAGAAGGAACTCTGTAAGTACCTGCTCACTGGCTGACTAGCAGATCAACATGGTCCTCGAAATCAAGCAGCCTATGTAGAGTGTTGGTTTCAATGACCCTAAAACAGGGTGTACACACTCCTTTACTGGTATTAAGGAGTGTGTACTTACACACTCCTACTAACAGCTGATAGTCACCCTTAGCTCAGTTAAGGGAGAATCAACGCTTAAGTAGGAATGTCTCACCAATCCAGTTCTTTCCCAACTCTCTCTCTTTTTTAAAAAAATATTTTATTTATTTATCCATGAGACAGAGAGAGACACACACACACACACACAGAGACATAGGCAGAGGGAGAAGCAGGCTCCCTGCAAGGAACCCTATGTGGGACTTGATCCCGGGACCCTGGGATCACACTCTGAGCCGAAGGCAGATGCTCAGTCACTGAGCCACCCAGGCGTCCATTTTCCAATTCTCTCATTTGAGAAAGAGGAGTGGGGATAACAGTTTATGAGAATTTGCTAAGAAGTCAGTACTTGGGTTCAACTACGGTGTGTTCGCTAGAAGATTCTTCTATAAAAGGATGTTTTGAGCAATGGAAAAAGAATCCTTTCAAGATGAGTTAGAAATCATGTCTAGAATGGGAACCTTATCCCACTCCATCCATCAGCCAGGATAACCTGACAATGCGCCAGGGGAAAATTTTCGTATCATTCCATTAAAAAATACTTAAATCTTAGAGTGTAGAATGTATCTGATTCAAATGCCTGTAAGTCATACTAATTGGTGATTAATAATCATTAAGGGTTGATGAGAAAGGACTCAAATTCTGTGTGGTTTTTAAAGTTTTCAGGACTATATACCTTACTCTTTAGTGAAGTGATATTATCTTAAATTTTAATAATTAAGCATTCTGTTGTATGTGTGTGTATTTTTTAAATTTTATTTTTAAGTAATCTCTACACCCAACATGGGGCTTGAACTCACAACCCTGAAAGCAAGAGTTGCACACTCTACCAACTGAGCCAGCCAGGTGGCCCTCTGTTTTTTTTTTTTTTTTTTAAGAAGACTAATTGCTGTAGGAAAATCTGTCAGTTTCTCAGGCCTGCTGGAGAGCTGGCTGGTTGGGATATACAACATTAAGCAAAAGAGCAGTCTTCAGTTTATACCTGTGCATCCTACAGGATGCACAGCAATTTCTGTCAGCAATAAATAATCAGCCCCTTAAAAACCGAGCTTAAAACGTAATCTTATAAAGAACAACAGTCAACATTAGTGACGTGACAAAGATATTAACATTGCAGCTCACTGGAGAATGTGACTTAGCACCCAAGCACCCATTCCAAACACAGTTGTTTGAATGGTGATGTTGTCTACTCGATCCTTCCAAATTAAATTTCCTCAAAGCAATTTCTATCATTCTTGAATAAGCCTTTATTCCCAGCAAGCTCACCTTTCTACTTACCTCTGATGCAGAATTTATAATGCTTTGTAGGATATGTCATATGAGCAATTTCAATGTGCTTTAGTGGGAGTGATACATAATCTGAAAATTCACCCCTTAAATAAGTCCTAATGGGCTCAGAGAACAACAGTAGCTTAAGTGGATCTACTTAAAAAAGGCTGAGTGGGTCACTGATTAGAATGGAGATAGCATTTCAACTCTCCCTTCCGTTACTGATCAAAATACATGGACAGTCAGTCTAGTTTGGCCATTAAAACACACACACACACACACACACACACAACACACACACCACCCTCTATGTAATGGACTTGTGGAATCAACTCGCTTTGTTTCATTGATCTGAATCACAGATTTCTCGACAAAGGGAAGGTACCGGGCCACCACTTTCCCTGCCTCCCATAGGGTCAGTCAGAGTTTTACACAGAGCGCAGGCATCTACTTCTCTACTCAGAGGGAAATAAATTAGTGTAGCGGACAAAGAGGCATTTCTCTGGGAGCATCCACAGAAAGGAGACCTCTGTGTAATCTTTAAGGTGATATGTGAAGTTAAATTCCTTGTTGTAGATTTAACTTGCAGCAGAAGAATGGCCTCTAATAGTTTTTATCCACTGATGGTTGGGGAGCCGGGGACTGATGGAGGTTCTGATCTCCCTTGGGGCTTTCACCCAGGGGGCCCGATCTCTGGCAGTCTGTTTATCCTCTCTGGGACTGAATTTTAGGTATGAGGTGAAAGGACTGGCTGCATTCGTGTTAAAGGGTTTTTCAGGTGTAAAGGTGGTGATTTAGAACTATCCATGATCACAGCATCTGGAAGAAAATGAAGATATTCCAGAGGCTGTTTTGAGGAAAAAAAAAATTCTTCCATAAAAATACCTTAAACACCAAACTTTTTTCATAATTTAGAAAGACAAAAAAAAAAAAAAAAAAAGAAAGAAAGAAACAATCCACTATATGTAGTGTAAAAATGCTAAGGGAGCCAGTGAGGCGGTGTAACCTTCCCCTGCCACTATGTCTCTCCGCAAAGTCTCAGACTGTGTGTGCAGACATGGTGTGGACTGTCCTGCAGACCTAGCTCAATCAATGTGTCAGGCTATGGATGGCATTTCAGACCTGCTTTCCAAGCTTTTAGATAATTCCTATGTATGGAATCATTTTTTTTTATTTTTTGCAGAGCTACAATAAACTGGAAGGCCTTCAAACATTGACTGAAAGCATTCATTGGATTAAAAAAAAAACACACACACACACACAACATCTTACTTCCAGACTCTTAGATTATTGTGATTGAACAGGAGTGTAGAAAGGCAGGCTGAAAATTAACAATCACTTGCTATTCTCAACTGAGCAAGGACCGGGCTGGACTGCATTCCAGCAGAAAGGAATGCTTCTATGGAATTCGATGTTAAATAAGTCAACCAAGGAACTTAATAGGCAGGTTTTTTCCCATACCTGTGGTTGAATATTCTAATATTTTGATGTTTGTCAACAGCATCCTTTGCAGGTGTGGCTGTACCTCGATTTTTCCTTCTGTTTATTTCAAAGTTGACATTTTACAAGTTATTTAGGAACTGTTGAACCATGAAACTATATTTCATTGTCAAGTATGCTGAAAGGTGAAATAATGACTAGCTTTCACAGCTTGCCTCTTTATTTTATAATCTAGTTGAGCTCCTAAATGTAGATGTGAACTAAGAAGACTGTCTTTTCTGGGAAATAAGTTATTTCCCCCATAGCCCACGGGTTTATGAATGTTTGAATGTAAATATATGAATATATGAATGATTTAAAAACATAAACATATCACCGCTCGTTGTAATCATGTGCATTTTACTTGAACCACAATGTGGGTTTGGAATAGGTTTGTGAATAGAGCTTGTTTTCATGTAAATGGGATCAAGCAGTACCAGTGGTTAGCTATTCAGAGAATCAGACAATGCCACCCTTGCTGGAAATGCTTCAATAAGGAATTTAATCCATGTACCTAATATTTGAACTCCAACTCTTGCTTCATATTCCTATGGCCTAAGCCAGATCTCATTGGCTGACAATAACCAAAGGGTGGTGTGAGACAGTGTGATCTATTTATGTGTGGCACCTATTTCTGCCACTGAGTATTTCAGGTTTCATCTTGGAGGTAGTGTCTAAAGAGAGGGTTTTTTGTTGTTGTTTTTATTCCCCTCCTCTGTGACACTGTAAAAAAAAATGCAGCATAGTCTGCCTGCCTGTCCCTAGAAACAGCACCCACAGAATAACTGACAGAGAGATGCCAAATTGACAGGACATAAAGAGCGCCCAGAGTCTGTGCTTCACTGCTTTGCGCACAACATGCATATTATAAATATCACCGTGCTTTCTAAGTTTCTAAGCAGCTTACCCATCCCTGTGAATATGAAGAGAGACCATTACCAAAGCATTTCTTTTGGAAATAATATCAGCATTGCAGTGAGAGTAGCTTAATGTTTCACATTTACAAATGGGAAATTATAAACAGACTGACACTCTGGCACTTACAACACCAGGGGGAAATAAACCCAACTTAACACCTCACGCATAGAAAAGCCATTTATAAAATAAAACTTGGGTGTACTTAATTCATTTGAATCCGTAAATTCTCACATAGCTACTAAATGTGTGTGTGTGTGTACATTGTACTGCGTTATGTATTTGTAATGAAAGCCTTCACTGAATATGCATTATGTATATCAGTTGTACGTGACCCTGTTGTTCGCTAGGGAAAAAAGACTATTTCTCAAACATGTTGTGTGGCTATTTTTAACCTCACCAAGAACATTAATCAGAAAAGAGCTTAAATCTTACTTCCTCTGCTTGTCTTTCTGGTACAAATAGGATGACATGGTGTGAGTGTCCATAACACAAGGTCTGACAAAGCCAGGCTGTTCTGATATTTTTGTGAAGGACACATTTAAACTCGAATCTCCTGGCCAGAGTTGACTTTCTCCACATGTCGGAGCCCACGGGTGCAACCCTCATCTAAACCTCCAAGAAGATGCTGCCCTCCTTCCTTCTTTCTGCTGCTCTCTGATCTGACTTTCATGCTTAATCTGATCTGATCCTGCCAGCATTATCTTCATCTGTGCAATGAAACCTGGAGGATCCTTTCTCATATTTGGTGAGGAGAGGCATTTACTAAATTACTAGTTCAAATCATATGGTGAGGTCTTAGCTCCTTATTTTTGGATTAGATGAGGGATATAGCGTTAGGCACAATATCAATGATTAGTCCAAAAGCTGTTTTTTCCCTCTTTGGGCGCAAGGTTTTTCCGAAATTGGGTGCAAAGACACTAAAAGGGCCATGGAAAGCTAGAAAATCTCAGCTAGAAATAGAATAGGATACTTATTTTCCATGGGGAAGTATTTTTCAGAAGAAAAAAAAAAGAAAGTAGATCTGATTCCAGTGACTTACATAGAGGAGTTACCTATTGAAAGTCTTAATTTTAAAATAAGAATAGTAATGACTGCTTGAAAATCTCATTTAACTCCCCTTGAGGGAAGTCATCTATCTCCAGGTTCTGGATCTTATAATTGGGTTGATCAATACAACAGAACTTCTTCAGAATCTGAACTTGTTGTGTTTTCAAGTCTCAAGTGTTGTAAAAACATAATGAAACTACAAATAAGATCTTACCCTTCCCAGGGAAAATATTTTTGAACTGTCAATGTTTCCATATGCTGAAATAGTTATTATTCAACACGCATGAAGGAAATACCTAAGATTATTTGAGATGATTATTAAGGTTTGATACATATTTATCCTGTAACTTAGGATCAGACTTCATTGACAGTAAGTAGACTGAGCCAAACGAGAAGACAAAATATCTAATGTAAATTATTTTTAAAAAGCAGGCACCTGACAGAGATTTTAATGTTATTTGCATAACAATAAAATGTAATGTTATAATTCCTGTTTTGCGTATAATTAAATATCTTAATTGAAGACACTGAAAATTTAGATAGCAAACATACATTTTAAGAAAAGATATTTCCCCAAAGATATTGCACAAATGGATTGGTTTGTCGGAGCATATATGTGTGTGTACACACATGTACCTATATTCCCTTATATCAATAGTCAGATCTCTTCTAAGAAGTAAGCTAATTGAGCTGTTTGTGTTGATAAACTCCTTTTTCTCCAGACTATTCCTCTCCGAGCCATAATTATTTGCAATTTGCCTAAGTCGTCCATTTACTGATACGTCAAGCATGAAACAGAGGCAATTCCAGAAAATGGAAATGCTTCTCAAAATCAATCTTTGGGAAATAATGTGGTAGAAGTTACTGTGTGATAGAAGACTACCTTATAACTGTCACATGGAGATGAATATTAATTTGTTGAGGTTAAGGTGGCTTTGTGCTTCATTTGTTGACTTTGCTTAGCCGTCAGCAAAGCAGCACAGCCCAATTACTCCAGCAAAGCTATTTTTCCTAACAGGACTTTTATGATTTTTATGTACTTACCAGTCAGCACACATAACAATGCCAAAATGTCCTTCCAGTTGAGAGACATCTGTCTCATTATCCCATCGTAAAATGCTTGAGGAGAAAAAGATTTTTAAAAATCATACTTAGGTTTTTTTTTTTTAACTTTTGATTTTGAGCTATTAACATTATTTTTTGTGGCACTTGAAATTATTTAAAAGGTATATACAAATTATTTCAAAAGGTATAACAAAAAAAACTAGGGATGGAACTGTCTGCTCTGTATTTTATTTAGCCTTCAAATCCAGAAGAGGAGAATTCTCTATTTATATATAATAGTTAAGTTTGTGCTAGTTTTTATGTTTTTTTTTTTGGTAGATGAACCCAGGAAAAATATCTTATTTTTACTGTAGCCATTACAGTGAGTCTAGACTCTTAACATCAATGAGGTACATATTGAGATCAAAGTATTCCCCATCTGACTGGAATACAAATTCATAAAAAATAAATGATGTGAAACTTGGTGTATATCTATTTTGCCTGGCATGTCAGTTGCATTTCTTAGTGATGAAATGAGCGATCTGGCAAGATAGATGAAAAGAAAAGCCAAATTTCATTTGGTAGTTCTCAGGTTTTAGGCATATTTTAAAATTCACCCATCCTGACACTCAGTCTCCCAGAAGAAGATCAGGTTTTCAACCTCATATTAACAACAATAATTAATAACCATATTTAAAAATTCTAGTTGTGCTTATAAAGCTAATGAAAGATTTTAAGTTACTTTTATTTTTTTTTAAAGATTTTATTTATTTATTCATGAGAGTCACAGGGAGAGAGAGAGGCAGAGACACAGGCATAGGGAGAAGCAGGCTCCATGCAGGGAGCCCAATACTGGAGTCAATCTGGAGACTCCAGGATCACACCCTGGGCGGAAGGCAGGTGCTTAACTGCTGAGCCACCCAGGCGTCCCTTAAGTTACTTTTAATAATAATTGTGATGATTAGCATTTTACCATATTAAAATATTTTAATGATTCCTTCCTCCACACCAAAACTGATTTGCAGTGCTATTTTTCAAAGTAAAATTGTGCTCCTATTTTCTATTTTGATTATTATTTTAAACCAAACTGAAAGAGCACATCTCATCCTGTCCAGTTATATTTGCTTATCTGGGTTCTTTATTTCTTCCACATCTTCCTGAGGTGAAAAGCCAAATGTTTAAAAAAAAAAAGTCTTATTTTGGTAAGTCCAAAAGTTCTTCCCAGGTACACTAATATACATTAACGGTAGTGAATTTCTTAAGGTAGAAAAGATTAAACACATCATCATGAAAATATTTATGCACACTGAGCATCAGTTACCCATTAACCTATTCAAATTATTGTTACTGAGCACCTACTATGTGGCAGGCCCTGTGCTGGGCCATAGGCTATGCCTTCTTGATGGTAGCCTAGCAGGACATGTGGACACATAAGCCCATAATTCTGATACTGTGTCCTATGTGTTGTGTAAGTATTATAGACTCAGAGCTCCAGGAGGACTTTCCAGAAGAATCTGTCATCCTGTGACACTTGGACAGGCTTTATAAATTAACTCTACTGTTGTACTTGCTTCGGCCCACTGGAGAGCCAAGGATTGGAGGAAACCAGGAAAACCCTAAGAGATTAATGCTTTCTTTGTTTTTAGATTAATTCCTCAGAAACTCCATGCACCTAGGGAGAATGGGACACAACCAATTCCAACTTATATGGAAACACTGAGGCCTCCCATGTGGCTGGGA
This sequence comes from Nyctereutes procyonoides, assembly GCF_905146905.1. Classification (NCBI taxonomy): domain Eukaryota; kingdom Metazoa; phylum Chordata; class Mammalia; order Carnivora; family Canidae; genus Nyctereutes; species Nyctereutes procyonoides. The sequence goes on along the minus strand of NW_026575049.1, from coordinate 48,085,687 downwards.
CTCCAGCTCAGTGGGAAACCAGGCCTATTCAGCTCCTGTCAGAGACCTAAGAGTCTTAAAGAGTTTCTACATGAACAAGCTGGTTTAGAATATAGCTCTATAACTGACTTTTTCAAATCATCAAAGTAATGGACCCATCACACAAATTTTGGGAAAAAGAGAAAAGTGTTAAAATTCCTCATAATCTTATCATTCTGTAAACTATTATTCAGAAAATGTTTCTAATACATAAGTAATTACTAAAGCACATGAAAGAAAGTGTCGGAAATCCTGTGGTGGATACTGGATATTGGATTCCTGAGGTGCTTCAGCCTCTTGATTCAACAAAGACAAACTGGAGAGATGAGGGTCTAGGCAGCAACTGGCTATGGATTACTACAGCAGATTGAACAAGAGTGATTCTAAGGAAACTGAAATGCTTGGCTTCGCCATGTGGATCACAACACATTCCCAAAAAGCATTTTTTTTCTAGTTCTCATGAGGCTTATGACTATGCTGTCCCCATAACCATAAGCACATGACAAAGAGTGGTGTATAGAACAGAGTCTAGCTTTGGTGTGACAGACACACCACACCTAAGTTCAAACTTCGGTTCCTTCCTTGGCTGGTTGTGTGAACTTGGGAGTCTGCCTTCCCATCTGTAAAATGGAGATAACAATGGCCACCTTCTTGAACACTCAGAGAGCACCATTCACATTGTATTCTGGATTTGTGGTGTACACATAGTATACAATGAGAAAGCTGCCCCTGGAGCTATGCAATCCGAAGGGCTTCTATCTCAGAAGGCAATGGGTGATGGTGACTTCAATATTCAAGGAGCTGGTCCTTTCACCTCTTCTTTTCCAATGACCTTACCCTCCACCCTTCTCAGATAACTTACATGATGATCATCTAGATCAATACTTTAGTTGTGGAGGAGGATCAGATTTCTGTGTTGTTTTATCCAATCTGTTACAGACTGACAGTTTTATAAGATACAACAAATATTAATAGCAAATGAGATTTTAAAATTCAAGACATTCTAAACACAAGTCCACTGATCAGATGATTGGATATCACAGTAGTGCTCCTAAACATTTACTTTCAATTTCTGAACTCACCTCATTGATCAGTAACAAGCAGTTCATAGATTAGTTCCAGTGTATGGCCTATTTGTTAAGTAGCACTGTTCTAGACTTTGTCTTTATGAATACCCGAAACCCTGACCTACCCTTTCACAGCTCATCCTTTCCAGAAGGTACTCTAAACCAACCATTCTTCAGTCCCATTGGCCAACAATCTGCTAGTCCCATCACCATGTCCCTATCTCTCTTCCATAATGTTTATCTTCCCTCTTTACACAGCTTACATCCCACAGCCAATCATCTTAATTACTCCTTTGCATACACTCTCTAATCCTTTTTCCCTTTCTTACTTCCTCCTATCTGTAAAATCTAACTCTCTGCCTGTTCTGAGGCTGTACCTGTGCACCTGAGTGTGGGCGGAGAAAGCTCAAATGCATCATGATTGGATTTGCTTTAAATTCATGACAATGAACCTCAAGTGGACCCTTGATGAGGTCTGGCAGTTCGACTTAGACTTTTTTGCCCACTTACTTATCCGCCCCATCCCCCATCTCCCAGGTTGTTATTTTGTACTACTTTCTCTGTTTCCAAATTCTAACACTTCCTTTCTCATCCTGACTTTCGGCTGATGATCTTGCTTCATATTTTACTGTCAAAATTGTAGGTATCAGATAGGAACTTCCACAAACTCCCACCACTACAGTTTCACTCCTAATAGCATCTTATCCATATACTCTGCCCTCCTGCCTATTATCATAGATGAATTAAAGATACCATACCCCTATCTAAAGGTAGTACCTCCTCTTATACACTAGAGCCTTTTCATCTACTCTAGGATATGGCTCTAGGAATTCTCCCTTCTCTATCCTATAGTATCACTTCTTTCCTCTGTACTGCATTATTTCCATCATTATTCAAACATGCAGTTATTTTCTCACTCTTATAATATCCTCTCTTGACTCTATTTACCTCTCCAGTTATTACTCCCTTTCCCAACTCCCCTTCTGCAGGAAAAAAATCCATAAAGAAGTCATATAAATTCTTTATTTTCAATTCAACTTCACAGTTCATAGGGTACTGGTTATATGGGTCTTGTTTCAGTAGGGGAGAATAATTAGTGCTAGACTAAATACTGCCCTGGTCCTGTCTAACAAATCTTAAAAGCAAGACCCAAAAGGATCAAATAATTTCAAAATAACTTAACTGTGACCCTGAACAAAATTCAGAAACATTTATAGGAATACAAAAACATTCAGAATCCAACAAAGTAAAATATAAAATACTTGAGAGCACCTGAGTGACTCAGTCAGGTATGTTCAATACTTGATTTTAGCTCAGGTCATGATCTCAGGGTCGAGAGACTGAGCTTGTGTTGGGCTCTGTGCTGGGTGTAGAGCCTGCTTGGGATTCTCTCTCTCCTTCTCCCTCTGCTCCTCCCCATTTCCTCTCTAAAAAACTATCTAGCATATAATCAAAGATTACCAGGCATGCAAAAATTGAAATAATACAATCTATAATGAGACAAATCAAACAACTAAAACTGGACTAAACCTAACACAGATGTTAGAATTAAGACAAGAGTGTTAAAATTGTTACCATAATGATATTCACTGTATCTAAAGAAATGAATAGAGACAAGAAAGATACTTTTAAAGTCCCAAATTAAAATTCTGAAGATGAAAACAACAATGTCTGAGAGCAAAAATACACTAAATGGAATTAATAGCAGATTAGACATTTCAGAAGAAAAGATAAATGAACTGGAAAACAAAGCAATAGAATCCATACAAAATGAAATATAGATAAGGACAAAGAATAGAAATAAATTAAAAGAGGATCAGTAAGTAAGCTGTGGGGCAAATTTAAGTGATCAATATATGTGTAATTGGAGTCCCCAAAGAACAGAAGAGGGGGAGATCCAGAAAAACTATTTCTAAAAATAATGGCTGAAATGTTTTCAAATTTAATGAAAACTATTAACCCACAGATCAAGAGATTTCAAAAAACTTCAAGCATAAGAAACATGAAGAAAACTACATGGTACAAATAATTTAATCAAATTGTCCAAAAGCAATCATGAAGAGAAAATCTGTAAAGCACCCAGAGGAAAAGAGAAACACATTACATATAAATAAAGGTAAGGATGATAGCATATTTCTTGTGAGTAATGGAGGCAAGTCAGAGACAGCAGATTGATATGTTTAAAGTCTGAATGGAAAATAAAAATCCTGTCAACTTAGAATTTTATAGCCAGTTTAAAATGTTTTTCCCCTCAAAAGATGAAATAGATGTTTTTAGACATATAAAAGCTGAAGTAATTAATCACCAGCAGATCTACATTATAAGAAATGTAAAGAAAGTCCTTTAGGTGGAAGAATTATCATACCAGACAAAAATATGGATCAACAGAAAGATATGATGAGAACCAAAAATTGTAACTACATGGGCAAATATATAAGATTTTTTTCTTATTATTTAATTCTTTGAAATATACTTGACTGGTTAAACAAATAACAAGTACTGTGGGGTTTATAACATATAAAAAGTAAAATATAGGGCAATAGCATTAAGACTGGGAGGGAGTAGTAGAAGTATACTATGATAAGGTTTTTATAGTGTAGATGAAGTGGTACATCATTTGAGATAGACTGTGATAAGTTAAAGATGTATACTATAAAACCTAAAGCAACTACTAAACACAATTACAGCTAATATGTCAACAAAAGAGATAAAGTAGAATAATAAAATATACTCATTTAATCAAGTGAGGCAGAGAAAGATGAAAAGAAGAAGAATAGGTGTTACAGAAAACAAAAAACAAAATGATTTAAATCATTAAATGATTAAAAGTAAAACACATTAAAAGTTAAAAAACAAAATGATTTAAAGTAAAAATGGTCTAAATGCCCCAATTAAAAGGCAAGAGTGTCAGATTAGATTAAAATGCTAGATGGAAGTATGCAGCTTACAGCCAATGTATTTTAAATGTGAAGCACAAATAGGTTAAAACCAGCAACACTAGTCAAAAGAATGCCAGAGTGGCCATATGAATGTCATACAGTAGATTTCAGAGCAAAGAACGTTCCTCGTTGTAAAAAGGATCACATTATAATGTTAAGAGACCAATTCAAGAAGCAGACATAACACTTCTAAATGTTTATGAAGTGAATAACATGAGTTTCTAATGTGAAGCCGAAATGGGTATTACTGCAAGAAAACAGACAAAATCACAATTATAACGAAAGATTTCATTACTCCTCTTTCTTTCAATTTTTAAATATTTTATTTATTTATTTCATGAGAGGCACAGACAGAGACACAGGCAGAGGGAGAAGCAGGCTCCCCATGGGAGTCTGAAGTGGGACTTGATTCCGGGACTCCAGGATCATGCCCTGAGCTGAAGGCAGACGCTCAACTACTGAGCCACCCAGGCACCCCTCAATACTCCTCTTTCAATAACTATTTGAAACAGACAGAAAATAACCAGTTATAGATGACCTTAGCAATGCTATAACCAACATGACAATTGATATTTATAGCACACCTAGCAATAGCAGAATACACCTTTTTCCCCCAACTAGATATGGAGCATTTATCAAAATATACTATTTCTGGGTTATATTTTAACTTTCAACAAATTTAAAAGAATTCCAGTCATATAAAAATATGTTCCCTGGGGTGCCTGGGTGGCTCAGTTGGTTAAGTGTCTGACTCTTGGTTTTGGCTCAGGTCATGAACTCAGAGTTGTGGGATCAAGTCTCGTGTCAGGCTCCATATTCAAGGTGGAGTCTGCTTGTCGCTCTCCCTCTGCTTCTCCTCCTTGCTCTCTCTTTCTCTTTCTAAAGTAAATGAATAAAATCTGTAAAAAAAAGTTCCCTGACACTATGGAATCAAATTAGAAAACAATATACTCTGTAAAATCTCTAAGTATTTGGAAAATAAATAATATACTTATAAATAACCTAGCATTCAAAAAAGAAATCAAAACAGAAACTGAAAAATATTTTTAATTGAATTAAAATGAAAATACAACATATAAAATTTGTGGGATGCCACTAAAGCAATGCATAGAAGGAAATTAATAGCATTAAATGCCTATATCAGAAAAGAAAGGTCTAAAAAAAAAAAAGAAAGAAAGAAAAGAAAGGTCTTAAAGCAATAGACTCAGTTCCCAGCTAAATAAACAAATAAACAAAAAAGAGAAGTTAAAATTAACATAACCAGAAGGAAGGAAAGAAAGGGCATAAAAATCAATGTAACTGGAAGAAAGGATTAGAACAGAAATAATTGAGCTACAAAGCAGAAACATAACAGAGAAAAATCACTGAAACCAAACACTGGTTCTTTGAGAGAAGCAATAAAATTGATAAACCTCTAGCCAGACTGACTAGGAAAGCAGGGAAAAGACATAAATCACCAATATCATGAATGAGTGAAATGGCATCACTACAGAGTCTACAGATAATAAGAGGATAATAAGGAATATAAAAGTTCTTTATAAAATATATTAATAAAATATATATTATATAATATCTATAGGTATATAAATATGTATCAATATATAGATATGGATCTCATGATCAAGTGAGGTTGTCCTAGATATACAAGAAGGTTGGTGTGATGTCTGAAAATTTATCAACATAATTCACCATATTAATGAAAAGAAAAGATAAACCATATGATCATCTCAATAAGTGCAGAAAGTGCATTGACAAAGTCTGACTTCTATTCCTGATGAAAACTCTCAACAACCTAAGAATAGAAGGGAACTTCCTCGACCTGAAAAAAGTCATCTATGAAAACCTACAGCCAGTATCATACTCCAGTGGTGAAAGACTAGATGTTTTTTCCCTAAACATCAGAATAAGAAAAGGATGTTTCCTCTTACTATTAAACACTACACTGGAGATTCTAGCCAGTTCCGTAAAGCAAGAAACAAGTAAGTTATCAAGACCGGGAAGGAAGAAGTAAAATTGTCTTTATGAGCAGGCAATCTGATCATCTATGTAGAATATCCAATGGAATATACCAAAAAAAGCAAGCAGAACTAATAAGTGAGTTTAGCAAGGTTGTAGGATACAAGACCAATATACAAAAATCAGATATATATATATATATAAATCAGTTATATTTTCTTATAAAATTTACAGAAACCAGTTATATCTGCTTATAAAATTCTTTTTTTTTAATTTTTATTTATTTATGATAGTCACAGAGAGAGAGAGAGAGGCAGAGACATAGGCAGAGGGAGAAGCAGGCTCTATGCACTGGGAGCCCGACGTGGAATTCGATCCCGGGTCTCCAGGATCACGCCCTGGGCCAAAGGCAGGCGCCAAACCGCTGCGCCACCCAGGGATCCCTGCTTATAAAATTCTTATAAAAATTACAATTTCTAATTCCATATACCCACAATAACATTAAAAAACTCAAACTATTAGTAGCATAAAATAGGAGATACTTAGAGATAATTCTGACAAAAGATGAGAGAAATTAAGTAAGACCTAAATAAATGGAGGCAATTCAGTGGATAAAGGAGAGTATTTTCAACACATAGTGTCTTAGCATTTGGATATCCACATTTAAAAAAAAAAAAGATCTCTAACACATATCTTGTGCCATATTATAAAATTGACTCCAAGTGGATCATAAAATTAAGTGTTAAACCTAACTATAAAACTTGTAGATGAAAGCACAGAAGAAAGTCTTTGTGACCTGGGGTTGAACAAAGACTTCTTAGATACGAAACAGGATGCATGGTCCATAAAAGAACAAATTGGCAAATTAGACCTAATTAAAATTAAAAATTTCTGCAGTTTCAAAGATGCTATGAAGTGAATAGAAAGAGAAGCCACAGGCCGGGTAGGGCAGCAGTAGGGGGAGGCAGAAATATTTGCATATCATATATCTGATAAAATCTTCTGTCGTATAAGCTTACATATAAACATAACAAACTCTCACAGTATGTTAATAAGAAAACAAGCAACCTAATTTAAAAAAAGTGGATAGAGCATTTGAACAGACACTTTACCAAAGATACATAAGTGGCGAATAAGCACATGAAAAGATATCCAACATCGTTAGTAATTAGGGAAATTCAAATTAAAACCCTAATGAGATACTACTATGCACTTATTAGAAAGGTTATAATTTAAAAGATTGACCATATAGAGTGTTGGCGAGGATGTGGACAAAATGGAACTCTCTGACACCACTGATGCAAATATAAAATAGTACAACCACTTTGGAAAACAGTTTCGTCAGTCTCCTTAAAAAGTTAAATAATGTGCCTCTATATGACCTAACTGTTCCACTCCTAGGTATTTACCCCAGAGAAGTGAAAGCATAGATCCATACAAAACATATGTCTACTTCTATATCTGTATATATATGCACACAAATATTCCTTAGCAATTTCATTTGTAACAGCACAAAACTGACAAGAACCGAAAAGTTCATCAATAGGTGAAAGCCGAAACAAACTGTAGTGTATCCATGCAATGGGACACTACTCAGGAAAAAAAAAATTATTGATATTTGCAACAACAGATGAATCTCAAATACTTTTACTAACTGAAAGAATACTGACTTAGAATACTATTAAAAAAATAGCACATACTGAATGATTCCATTTATTTAAAACCTTAGAAAATATAAACTCATGTAAGAAGGAAAAACAAATCAGTGGAGAGGAAGGAACCTTCAAGAAGCAGAAAGGAGGGACTGCCAAAGGGCAAGAGGAAAATTTGGGAGGTGAAAGATAGGTTCAGTATTTGGACTGTGGTGATGGTTTCGAGGGCATATGCAAATTCCAAAATTTGTAAAATTATGCATAGTTTATTGGATGCCAATTTGACCTCAACAAACTGTTAAAAAAGAGCTAAAAAGGAAATGTTTTCTGAAAGAAAGCAGGATGTATACATATATACTACTAGGCTCCTTGGCCAATATGAACTTCACAATATAAGGCATAACATTCAGATGCAAGTAAAGGAGGTTCCTCTAAACCCCTAAATCATGCCCATGTGTCACCTATAATTAAATTGACACTGAAGTAAAATTTCTATCGTCTCCATTGTATTTCAACACAATGTCAAAATCTTATTTCTGTTTGAAATTCATTACAAGCTCGGGACACCAGGATGGCTTAGTGGGTTAAGCCTCTGCGTTCGGCTCAGGTCATGATCCCAGGGTCCTGGGATCAATCCCCATGTCAGACTCCCTGCTCAGTGGGGAGTCTGCTTCTCCCTCTAGCTCTACCCACCACTCTCCTTGCTTGTGTTCACTCTCTTTCACTATCAAATAAATAAATAAAATCTTTAAAAATTTTTCATTACAAATTAAGATTTGACAGAAAGAAATATAAAACCAGTCAGCATTCCTCATGCTTTAGGAAAATCTTAATAGCTATAGGCATGTCAAACCTAGTAAGTTTAATAGGTATTGCACAGCAGAAAGAATCCTGGGCTTCTAGAAAGCTAGAAAGCTCTGAGTTGAAATACCAGCTCCATCACCTACAGGCCAGTGGGGCTAGGAGATGCTGAATATCATGGCCCCCATCTATAACAGACAGTAGTTGCTTTGCACAATGATAAAGGAATCGAATGAGATAGAATACATGAAAGTGCATTATCAGTGCTCAATAAATACTAGTTTCCTTTCCTTTACTTTTGCACTAACTTAGATTTTTTTCATTCTGGCTTTGACACTGGAGTGTCAACGCAAAATGCAAAGACAAGTCAATTTCTGATAGGACTTGTACCTTGTAAAACTCACACTAAAGCACTAAAGAAAAAAAGATTCTCAAACAGAAAGTCTCTGTTTAAGTTGTAATAAAACCGAATGTCAAACATGTTTAATCTAATTTGTATTTCATTGTGGTGCTCAAAGATAACTCTCCCCTTACAGATTTAAGGCATTCCTTTTCTCACGTTCCCACAGTTAATATTTGTTTACCATTATATTCACAGACTCCGTTGGGGAGTGAGTCACAATTTTTAACTCTCCTGTTAAAAAAAGGTCATCCCTTGCTTGTGTTTTTGCAAAAGTAGTGTACTGATACAATTCTTGATCATGCTTGCCAAATGTAATGAGCTTAGAGTTATTAAAAAAAAAAAAAAACAAGCTGTCTTAGCAGCAGTGGGGAAGACAGTAGTTTTCTTCACATGGATATTACAGGCATTCTTCCTTGCAACAGACTCCAGGAGCCCTTCCCACAGTTTCTTACATCTTACTTCTCAACGTCTGTCTGGGCTTAGCTCACTCTTACAAAGGGTCCATTCAAGTCATTTATAGTGTTTACATAAACTGAGGAATCATTTCTCTTCTTCTAAATACTTCCCTATTTGTCATTTGTCCCTCCATTTTTCCTGATCTTTTACAGAGTTTCAAAAATGCCATATGCTAGAAGACTCTATAAATAGTGTTTTAGGCACTTGGGCCAAGGAATCTAAATCCAGAACAGAAAACCAAGAATTCAAGGAGACACTAATCTGCTGATTTCCTAATTTGTGAGCCAGTCCATCCACAGGGTGTATTCAGCCCTTCTCTGGAGGCGGAGAAGGATAGTACAAAGAGGACCTGTTTCTAAGTAACAAAATTAAAATAGTCTAAGGAAACAAATAGTCTTATTTCAAAATGAAACAAAATAATTACAGATGGTCATGTTGGGGGAGGTATACTGAAGAAGGTGGAAGGTGGAATATGGTCTTAAAGGCAGGATTGGGACAGGCAAGAGGAAGAGGAATTACATCTTGAACAAAGTGTACAGGAGGCGAGGGTTTGGAGGCTGGATGCACTCATCCCTGGTTTTTAGCTCCCCAATATTCCAGGTCTTTGTTCTTTAAGATGACCTCACCACAAGCCTGGGGCTATCTGATACCATTTCCCTCATCTTTTCTCTTTGCCTCTTGTCTAAAAGGAAGTAGGGTTACTCATCCTTTCAAGGATCACCTCCCCCCTACGTGCAAGATTAAACCACTCCCCTTTTCCTCTAGTGGTTTTCAAACTCAACCATGCATCAGAATGTTCAGAAAGTTTGTTAAAACACAGATTTCAGGCTTCAATCCCAGAGTTTCTTTTTCTTCTTCTTTTTTTTTAATCCCAGAGTTTCTGGTTCAGTAGAGCTGGCGTGGAGGCTATAAATCTGCATTTCTAACAAATTTTCAGATGGTGCTGATGCTGCTGGTCTGGGGACCATACTCTGAGAAGCACCACTCTAGGCTATGCTCCATGAGATGTGCTCACTTTCACCCCCCTCACATCATATATTACTTATTTCTTCTTCCTTGATGTGTTGGCATGCCTGCCAACATGTTCCACTCTTCCCTCAACTCTGCTTCTTCTTGACACTCCATCAACACTTGGTTCTTTCCCTTCACCATCAACACTTTGGCAGGAGGAGTCTACTCTCATTGATTCACCTGCGCTCCCAATATGACCTTTCTGGCAAAAGACACTGACACTGTTCTGCAATTTGCTCTTCCTTTAGTGATCTGCAGCAGCTAACACTTGAAATTCTGTCTGGGACTTGCTCCTGTTGGGATTGGTTTTATACCACACCATCTGGATTCAGCCTTCTTGTCTCCAGCTCCTTCTCTGTATCCCTGACTGGCCCCTATTAATCTGCCCCCAAAACAGATATTTTCCAAGATTTCTCCTTGGCCATCTTCTTTTACATTCCAGTTTCCATACTTCCGCTCTAATCTTTTCATGTTGATCTACAAATCTTCTTTCTTTTTTTTTTTTTAAGATTTTATTTATTTATTCATGAGAGACACACACAGAGAGGCAGAGACACAGGCAGAGGGAGAAGCAGGCTCCTCACAGGGAGCCCAATGTGGGAAATCCCGGGATCATGCCCTGAGCCAAAGGCAGACGCTCAACCGCTGTGCCCCCAGGAGTCCTGATCTCCAAATCTTCTAGCACAACATTTCCTGGGACGTGAACTTTCCTTAACGGCTTGCTAGTTACCATCACACAGAACACACATTTATGTTCTACAACCATGTGAGTGCAATGTGTCCCAAACTACTCTCCACCTCCTCCTCCAATTGACATAATTAATTCTCCAGGATGGCCTTCATATTTGCTCACCAGTTTCCGCTCTCATTCAGGCCTGGATACCTCTTTTCTTTTCTCTGGAACCACTGAGATGGCTTTCAAAACAAGCAAAAACCCCAACCTTTTTATTTTAATTTATTTTTAAGATTTTACTTATTTATTTGAGAGAGAGAGAGAGAGATAGCATGAGAGAGAGCACAAGCAAAAAGTGGGGAGAGGGAGAGGGAGAAACAGGCTCCCCACTGAGCAGGAAGCCCAACTCGGGGCTGGATCCCAGAACTCTGGGATCCTGACTGGAGCTAAAGGCAGATGCTTACCTGACTGAACCACCCAGACACCCCAACCCCAACCCTTTTAATTGTAGAATAAGACACTGAAACAGAAAACTACATGAAGCAAATATATGCCTTAATTATGAGACAAATACCGTTATAACCACAGCCCAGATCAAGAAATAGAACTTTCCCTGTTACCTCACAAGTCCCTTTATGTGCTCTGTCCCATTCACCTCCTCCTTCCACCTCAATGCAATGACATCCTAACTGGTCTGTTGGCCTCTGACCTGTTCCCATTCATCACACCAGAGAACTAAGTTTGTCTGGACATATCTTTTCTTTCTTCTTTCTTCTTTCTTCTTTCTTTCTTTCTTTCTTTCTTTCTTTCTTTCTTCTTTTTCTTTCTTCTTCTTTCTTTCTTCTTTCTTCTTTCTTTCTTTCTTCTTTCTTTTCTTTTTTTAGTTGTTATTTATTTATTTGAGAGGGAGAGAGAAAAAAAAACACGAGTGGGGGGGTAGGGGAGGAGGAAGAAGGAGAAGCAGACTCCCCGATGAGGAGGGAGCTCCACATGACGCTTGCTCCCAGGATGACCTGAGCCAAAGGCAGATGTTTAACTGACTGAGCCATCCAGGTCCCCCTGCACATGTCTTTTCTATCTTCATGCCTTTAATGATTTCCTCTCTTTTCATACCTAGAATGCACCTCTTTAACTGCTTTTCTACTCTTGCCTTTCATGTGCTAAATCACATCTCAGGGGCCACCTCCTTCACCACACTTTCTCAGATCCTCTGCCTTAGATTGGCTGATCTTCTCTTCATACTAACACAGTATGATTAACCCAACTAGAGCAGACTCTGTTTTATGTCTTGGTAGTTGACTAAGTATCTATCTCTCATTTGGATATCTTGAGCTTCCTAAGGCAGAAACCTCATCTTACTTATATTTGTAACCTCTAAAGAGCTCACCATAGTGCTTTTACATGTAGCAGAATCTAAATTACATTTTATTACCTTGGACTGAAGGTACAAGTTGGAGTAGATAATTTAGTGAAATATTTGAGGTAAAAATGTTATTTATTAGCAAAGTTAATTAAAGAAGAGTGTGTGCAGTGCCTGGGTGGCTGAGTTGGTTAAGAATCTGACTTGATCTCAGTTCAGGTCTTGATCTCAGGGTCGTGAGTTCAAGTCCCATGTGTTGGGCTCCATGTTGGGAGGAGGGGAAGGAGGGGAAGGAGGGGAAGGAGGGGAAGAGGAAAGAGGAGGGGGGAGGAGGGGGAGGATAAAGAAGAAGAGTGTATATAAGACAGATCTAGCAAAAAAAAAAATCCCCAAAACAAACAATGATACAAAAGAGATCCAAGTGTTATTTCTGGATGTCCATTTTTCTCAACTAGTGTGGAATTAGTTTCTTGACTGGGATAGTACTGGCATTTGGGACAAGACAATTCTAAATTGTAGTGGACTATCCCTGGCACTATAGGATGTTTAGCATCTGCTCCCTCTAGTACTAGTAATAACCCTTAGTCATTGTGACAACTAAACAGAAATGTCCAACATAATTACAAAGAGGTGCAGAGGTGGGCACACAGTCTGATTGAGAATCACCGGTGGATTATGCCTGGTGTATAATGTACAATGCAGTGCTATAAAGCACTGATGTATGCCCCTTGTTGAGTCCCAACAACTAAAAGCTGTGATGCAGACAAGAAACTAATCAGAATTTCTCCCTTCTCTGTATAATTTTCCCACTGCTATTCACATCTTCATTAAGATGACATCATAGAAATTCAGAGTCCAGGGGCACCTACGTGACTTAGTTAAGTGTCTGACTCTTGATCTTAGCCCAGGTCTTGATCTCAGGGTTGTGAGTTCAAACCCTGCATTGGCATCCAGGCAGGATATAGAGCCTACTGAGAGTAGACAAAGGCAGAGGGAGAAGCAGGCTCCATGCACCGGGAGCCCGATATGGGATTCGATCCAGGGTCTCCAGGATCGCGCCCTGGGCCAAAGGCAAGTGCCAAACAAACAAACAAACAAACAAACCTCTCCTAAGGACAAATAACAGGATATCCCTAGATTCACCTTTTTGGTTTAAGCTGGCATGCTAAACTGAACAGCAATCTAGGAATAAAATGAGTTTATCAAAGTGTGATCTGTGATCTAAATATATTAGAATTACCTTGGGAAATTAAAATGTGAGATTCATGAACCTCAACCTAGGGAGTCCAATTCAGTCCACAGATAATTCCTATGAATATGGGTCATGGACCACTTTGAGAGGCAAGTTCCAGAAGATCTTTACCAGTATGGATCTGGATTTAGAACCTCTTTCGCGGGATCCCTGGGTGGCGCAGCGGTTTAGCGCCCGCCTTTGGCCCAGGGCGCGATCCTGGCGACCCTGTATCGAATCCCACGTCGGGCTCCTGATGCATGGAGCCTGCTTCTCCCTCTGCCTGTGTCTCTGCCTCTCTCTCCCTCTCTCGCTGTGACTATCATAAATAAATAAAAAAAAATTAAAAAAAAAAACCTCTTTCGCCATAGATCTAGACTTTTAGTTTCATGTGTCAAATGTTTTTATTTTCAAAAGAGTTATTTTAAAGAGGATGCCACTTCAGAGAAGTAACAGTGGCCCTAAAGACAGAATTAAGAGCACTCCCCACCATATAAAGAACGTATAAAACTAACACATCATCATCATTATCATCATCATCCCACTGAAAAATGGTCAGAGGACCTGTCCAAAGAAGACATCCAGATGGCCAATAGCCATATGAAAAGATGCTCAACATCACTCATCATCAGGGAAATGAATATCAAAACCATAGTAAGATATTACCTTATACCTGTCACAATGCTAAAAAAGAAAAAGACAAGATATAACAAGTGTTGGCAAGGATGTAGAGAAAAATTAACCCACATGTGCTACTGATGGGAGAGTAAGTTGATGCAACCACTTTGAAAACACAGTATCAAGGTTCCTCAAAAAATTAAAAATAGAAATACCCTGTGATCCAATAATTCACTATTGGGTATTGACTCAAAGAAAACAAACACATTTATTTGAAAAGATAGATGCACTCCTATGTTTATTGCTGCATTATTTATAATAGCCAAGATGTGGAAGGAGCCCAAGGGTCTATCAGTAGATAAATGGGGGTGCCTGGGTGGCTCAATGGTTGAGCATCTGCCTTTGGCTCAGGTCGTGATTCTGGGGTCCTGGGAGCGAGTCCTGCATTGGGCTCCCCACAGGGAGTATGCTTCTCCCTCTGCCTATGTCTCTCATGAATAAATAAACAATAAAAAATAGATGAATGGATAAAGAAGATGGATAAATATGTGTGCTATGGAATACTACTCTGCCATAAAAAAGAACGGCATCAGGGAGCCCGGGTGGCTCAGCAGTTTAGCGCTGCCTTCAGCCCAGGGCCTGCCTAAGATCGAGTCCCACATCAGGCTCCCTCCATGGAGCCTGCTTCTCCCTCTGCCTTTGTCTCTGCCTCTCTCTCTCTCTCTGTCTCTCTCTCTCTCTGTCTCTCATGAATAAATAAATAAAATCTTAATAAATAAATAAATAAATAAATAAGCAAACAAACAATAAACAGCCTTATTAAAAAAAAAAAGAAGAACAGCATCTCGCCATTTGGAACAACATGGCTGGATCCAGAGGGTATTATGCTAAATGAAACATGTCAGATAAAGACAAATACCATGTGATTTCACTTATACATAGAATCTAAAAGACAAAATAAGTGAATAAACAGACAAAAAGCAGAAACAGATCCATAAATATAGAGAACAAACATGGCTGTCAGAGTGGAGGAAGGTGAGGGGTGGGCAAATTGGGTGAAGGGGCATAGAAAGTACAGGCTTAACAGGTAGAAAGAACAAGTCATGAGGATAAAAGGTACAGCATAGGGAATAGAGTCTATGGTACTATATATAATATGTGGTAACAGATGGTAGCTACACTTGTGGTGAGCATAGCATAACGAACAGATTTGTGGAATCACTATGCCATACACATGAAACTAATATAACATTGTGTGTCAACTATACCTCAAATAAAAAGAAAACAAAAACAAACAAAACCACTTTCCACTGGATCACTTAGGGAAGGAAGCAATATCACAGATGAACCAAAATAGGATTTCATTTATATACATAAATTCCTTGAAACAAATGACCTGGCCAACCTTATTGGTTTTTATCCTGAAGTGAAACTAATTTACATTTCCAGTCTAGAAATAAGGTTTGGAGAAAGATGAGGGGGGAGGTAATGTTAGGTCTCAATGAAATTTTTACCTTAGAGGATCTACAAGATTAACTACAGACAACTGAGAGTTGACGGTAAGTCAGGTCCTATCCTTTCTTTGTAAATATATGACATCTAGAAAATAAGCAACAGAATACGGTGGATGGAACTGGCTTTAATGAATGAAAATTGGGGACACTTTTAAGGCAAAGAAACATTACAGAATTTAATGAGAAACACTCAGGGAGAACTCTAGTTCAGTGGTTCTCAAGCAAGGTCTCCAGACCAGAGGCAGCAGAGTCACCTGGGAACCTGCCAGAAACATAAATTTTTGGGCCTCTACCTCAGTCTCTCAGGAGATAAGGGCCAACAAGCTGTGTCATAACAAGCTCTAGAGATGATTACTAAAGTTTGAGAACTATGGCTCCAACTTATTATATATTTTTGGATTGACTTTAAAACTGATACCACTCTCTGGATCTGTGTTTTTGTCTCTAATATAGCTGAAACAAAATTATTTCAGAGTCTAAAAGGAAGGCAGATTTGCCTAACGTTTGAGGATCCCCTTAGCTGGTGACCAGTATATTCCACACTGGTTAAGGAAGACTGGTAAAGGGTTTTGAGATCTTGGAATGAAAGGTACTAATTATATTTCCCTTTTCAAATATCTTTGATTCTATAATTACGACAGATTATTAACTTACATGGGAATAAAACAAAGTGATCATAAAAAATTAGAATTAGTTCTAATTTCACATCAAATTTCAACTATGTGTCATTAGATGTGAAATCACAAAATTAATTATTGTTTTTATTTCTTTTTTTGTTTTGTTTATTTTTCAAACTAATGAACTTTCAAGCACAGTGCATTTTAATATAAGAATTTCACTATATGTTGCCAACTTCAAATTATAGCTTCTAAAATAATAGGGTAAAAATTGCTCTGATCTAGCATTATGGTAGCAGCTTAGGGTGACCCAGATTAGATGGTTCAAAAGATAAGAAAAGCTTTCAAATTCTTTTAAGAAGCCAGCATACCAGTAATATTAAAATATAATAAGGATTGTGCAAAAACTATGGACCAATTTTACTGATGAATATCAATGCAAAAAGCCCAGATAACATCAAACACTGTTGATGAGAATATAAAATGGTTTAGCCAACTTGGAAAACAGTCTGGCAATATCTCAAAAAGTTAAACACAGTTTAACTTTGAAACTTGTCACAAGAACTTGTACACAAATGTTCACAGCAGCACTATTCATAATAACTAAAAAGTGGAAACCATCCAAATGTCTATGATAAATGGATGAATAAAATGTGATTTATTCATTTTATCCATTCACCAAAAAACTACGAGAACTGATGAATGAATTCAGCAAGTTTGCAGGATACAAAATCAATGTACAGAAATTTGTAGCATTCTATACACTAAAAATGAAGGAGCAGAAAGAGAAATTAAGAAAACAATCCTATTTACAATTGCACCAAAAATAACACCTAGGAATAAACTTAACCAAGGTGGTGACAAACCTGTACTCTGAAAAGTATAAAACACTAATGAAAGAGGTTGAACGCAAACAAATGGAAAAACATTCCATGCTCGTGGATTGGAAGAACAAATATTGTTAAAATGTCTATATTACCCAAAGCAATCTACAGATTTAATGCAATCTCTATCAAAATACCAACAACATTTTTTTATGGAACAGGAGCAAACAATTCTAAGATTTGTATGGGACCACAGAAAACCCCAAAATAGCCAAAGCAAACTTGAAAAGGAAAAACAAAACTGGAGGTATCACAATTCCAGGGTTCAAGTCATATTATAAAGCTGTAGTAGTCAAAATAGTATGGTACCACACAAAAATAGATACATAGGTCAACAGAACAGAGTGGAAAGAAATAAACCCATAATTACATGGCAAATTAATCTTTGACAAAGGAGGCAAGAATATGTGATAGGAAAAAGTTTCCTCAACAAATGGTGTAGGAAAAAATGGACAGCTACATGCAAAAGAAAGAAGCTGGACGACTTTTTTACACCACACACAAAAGTAAACTCAAAGTGGATTAAGGACCTAAACTGAGACCCGAAACCATAAAAATACTAAGAGAGCACGGGCAGTAATTTCTCTGACATCTAGTGTAACAAAATTTTTCTATATATATGTTTTCTGAGGCAAGGGAAACTAAAGCAAAAATAACCTATTGGGATTACATCAAAATTTCAAAAGTTTCTGAACAGCAAAGGAAAGAACCAATAAAACTCAAGGACTAAATGGAAGAAGATATTTGCAAATGACATCTGATAAAGGATTAGTATCCAAGGAATATAAAAAATTTATACAATTCAACACCCCCCCAAAAAAAAACAAATAAAAAAATGGGCAGAAGACAAAAATAGACATTTCTTCAAAAAGACCTATAGATGGCCAACAGACACATGAAAAGATGCTCAACATCACTCATTATCAGGGAAATGTAAATCAAATCCACAATGATTTATTACCTCACACCTCTTAGAATGACCAAAATCAAAAGCTCAAGAAACAAGTGTTAGCAAGGGTGTGGAGAAAAAGGAACCCTTATGCACTGTTGGTAAGAACGCAAACTGGTGCAGCCATTGTGGAAAACAGTATGGAGGTTCGTCAAAAAGTTAAAAAAAGAACTATCCTATGATCCAGTAATTGCACTGGTAGGTATTTATCCAAAGAATGTGAAAATACTAATTTGAAGGGATATATGCACCTGTATATTTATTGTAGCATTATTTATAATAGCCATATTATGGAAGCAGCCTAAGTGTCCATCAACAGATAGATACATGGATAAAAAAGATGTGTGTGTTTATATATGAAACGAAATGTCACAATGAAATACTATTCAGCCAGAAAGAGAACAATGAAATACTATTCAGCCAGAAAAAGAATGAAATCTTGCCATTTGCAGCAACATCATGGATGGATACACAGTATAATACTAAATGAAGTAAATCAGTCAGAGAAAGACAAATATCATATGATCTCACTCATATGTGAATTTGAGAAACAAATGAACAAAGGAAAAAAAGAAAGACAAACCAAAAAACAGACTCAACTGTAGAGAACAGAAGGTTACCAGAGGGGAGGTAGGTTGGGGGATGGGTGAAATAGGGGAAGGGGATTAAGAGTACACTTATCTTGGGGAGCACTAAGGCATGTATGAAGTGTTAAATCACTACATCATATACCTGAAACTAATACAACACTGTATGTTAACTATGCTGGAATCAAAATAAAATAAAATAAATGTGTTCTAGTCATACAGTAGAATATTATTCAGCCATAAAAAAGAATGACATTCTGATACATGCTAAAACACAAATGAACCCCAAACGTTATGTTAAGTTAAATAAACCAGATATGAAGGACCATATATGATATGATTCCATTTATGTGAAATGTCCAGAATAAGCAAATCCATAGAGCCAGAAAGTATATCAGTGGCTCCCTAGTGCTAGGAAGGAGAAAAGCAGGGGGGTGTAGGGGCAATGGGCAGTGGCTAGCGGGTCACTCTTTTTGGGGATGATGAAAATGTTCTAAATTGATCATGAGGGTTGCACAACTCTGTGAATATCCTAAAACCCAATGAATTGTACACTTTTACTGGTGAATTATATGGTATGTGAATTATATCTCAAAAAACTTGTTATAAAAATAATTTTATATAACATGCTAGAATACACAACAGCATGTTAAGAGATGAATTGAAATACCATAACGAAGTGACTAGAAACACAGAGACGCTTTAATATTAGGAATCCTGTTAAATATGAGTTGTCATAGTGACAGGTGAAGTAAGAAAAACAATTTGGTCAGCTCCATTCACGCTCAAAAAGCATCTGCTGAAGCTCCATATTATTTTGTAATAAAATCTCTTAAAAACAAGGAAATTAAAAACTCCCTTAACAAGATTAAAAAAAATCATATATATTTCCACTCAAATGCTAATGATGCATAATCTAATGGTGAAACATTAGAGGCATCCAACAAAGTCGGGCTCAAAATGCCTATTATTTAATATCACCTTGAAAATTCTTATCTTTTCAATAAAATTATACAAGAAATACAAAAGAAAAGGTATAAGAACTAGAAAAAAGTCAAAATCATCACCATTTGCAGATGATGGGATTTTTGACTTGGAAAACTCAAGAGAATAAACTGACAAACTAGCAGAAATAATAACTCATTGAGGTGACTGAACATTTACTATACAAAACCCTATAGCTTTCTTTATTTATGTACATATAACAACCAGTTAGAAAGTATAATGAAAGAGAAGATCTCATTGACAAGAGAAACAAAACTAGTTTCCAAAAATAAATTTAACAAGAGAAATGAAGAAAGATTTCAGTTGCTAGTGGAACATCTGAAAAAACTTAAATGAAAAGGAAATGCCCTGTTCTGGATTAGGAAGAATCAGTCATAAAGATGTCAAGGCTTGGGCAGCTCCGGTGGCCCAGCGGTTTAGCGCCGCCCTCTGCCCAGGGCCTGATCTTGGAGACACGGGATCGAGTCCCAGGTTGGGCTCCCTGCATGGAGCCTGCTTCTCCCTCTGCCTGTCTCTGCCTCTCTCTGTGCTTCTCATGAATAAATAAATAAAATCTTAAAAAAAAAAAGATGTCAAGGCTTATTAGTAAGTTGTATTTCTTTCAATCACAATGGAAATGCCAGTATAATAAAAATATCAACATAAGTTTAGAAAATTCTAAAACAAAGAATAATGATAAGGGACTAATCGTAACAGATAGGAAAATATATTACAAAATTGTAATGTACACTATGGTAGAGTCATATAAACAAAGTTCACTTCTGAAAATGTGTTCTGCAGATATACTTTCAAATGTACATCCAGGTACAGATATGTTCACTGCAGCATTGTTTATAATGGCAAAATAACTGAAAACTAACTGAAGACTATTATCAAAGTAAAATGTTATTTTTAGCAATGGATAATGATACGGTCATTCTCTTAAAAATTGAAGATTGTCCCTTGTTCTTTTTATTTTTTATTATTTTAAAAAATATTTTATTTATTTATGCATGAGAGACACAGAAAGAGAGGCAGAGACATAGGCAGAGGCAGAAGCAGGCTCCCTGCGAGGAGCCTGATGTGAGACTTGATCCCAGGACCTTGGGATCATGCCCTGAGCTGAAGGCAGATGCTCAACCACTGAGCCACCCAGGAGTCCTGCCCCTTGTTCATTCTAAAGTGAAGAAATCTTTTGGAAATGAAGATGTTTTTACCTGATATGTAACTTTAGGGATACACATTTCTATGAAGCAGTGATTCTTCTCTTAAAACTGGAAGGCATTTCCACAGAGGATCTAGTAGTCTGATAGGCATATCTTGCTATCAATATAGAACTTGGCCAAATTTGGGTGGTGAGAATTTGATCTCAGTGAAGAGTAGGGAACTGCATGTCCAAAGAGTTGATACAATGTTATTCTAGAATAAAAGGCCTTAATTTTTAATTTGCTGCAGTTTAAGAGGATGTCTAAAAAAACAAAAACAAAAACGCAGGGCCCCCAAATGTTAAAATCTGGCTCATTTTAATACAAGAAGGAGAACTGTATCAAAATACCAGAAACTGGATATCATGCTTGTTGGGAGCTGGTTTCTTCAGCACAAAACACTAAATAATAGGGCATATAGACCCCTCTTAAAATTTGTCAGGCAAATAAAAAATGTTTGCAATAGAAAGTACACAGAGTAATTTCATTTCCCCATGTCCAAGACCACGATGGAAGGAAAGGGGACTGTGGCACCTCTAGAATTCTCAGCAGTGTTTAAGACTCTGTTACCATAATTGTAGCAAGACCCACTAACACGTATAGTTTATCAGAAAATTTCTCAAAGAGAGCCCTCAGCCTCCTTATCTTGGTTACCTTCTTCTAACCTTTCTCTTCAACGTGACAAAGGACAGATAAACACCTACTTACAATGTCAGTTTGTCTACAGACACGGCTTGTGCAGGCCTGAGAAGAAGCCTATCCTGAAATGAAAGGCAGCTATCTGATGTATAAACTCATGTCTGAGTCTCTAGAGCTTGACACTCTCCTACTAAAAATTATTTGGTTCCATAAGCCTTATGGATTCGTGTCTTTCAAAATGTGCTCCAACTACAAATCTTACAATCTCTCCTGCAAGAAGGATATAGTTAGTGTACTAATTGCTTCAGGGAACACAAAAATATATTAAGCAGAATCCTTGCCTTCAAGAAAAATTTCTGTCTTCCCTGTTAAGAGTGTGGAGTCCAAGAAAGCAGGGACTTTCTCAGTTGTTCAATCACTGCATCTCCAGCACGTAGAACAGTACTTGGTGCACAGAAAGTGATTGAAATATTTGTCAAGAAATGATGAACTGGGCACCTGAATGGCTGAGGCAGATAAGCATCTGCCTTCAGCTCAGGTCGTGATCCTGGAGTCCTGGGATGGAGTTCTGCATTGGGCTCCCTGCTCTGTGGGAAGCCTGCTTCTCCTTCCTCTGTCTGCCACTCCCCTGTATTCTCTCTCTCTCTCTCACTCTCTCTTTCTCTCTCTCCCCCTCTCCTCTCTCTCTCTGTCAAATAAATAAATAAAATCTTAAAAAAATGAATAATGTCATTCATTTGGGGAATATAAAAAATAGTGAAAGGGAATAAAGGGGAAAGGAGAAAAAATAAGTGAGAAATATCAGAAAGGGAGACAGAACATAAAAGACTCCTAACTCTGGGAAATGAACTAGGGGTGGTGGAAGGGGAGGTGGGCGGGGGGTGGGGGTGACTGGGTGGTGGGCACTGAGGTGGGCACTTGACGGGATGAGCACTGGGTGTTATTCTGTATATTGACAAATTGAACACCAATAAAAAATAAATTTATTAAAAAATGAATAATGGCCACAAAAATAAGACAACATGCTTTGAGCAATAAGAGAATATGGCATATTTAACTGGGACCAATCTAAGGGCTATAGAAACTAAAAGCATGACAAGATTAGGGCTAGAGAAAGGCAGGAGAAATGGTAAGTAAGCCATCCTACAAGGAAGGATTTAGAAGTATAAGGAGGAGGGGAACAGGAATGGCTAAGGCCAGAGATGGGAAAGACCAGATGTGTCCAGAGAGTACAGAGGCTTGGGTGGCCTTGGGAGAGGGTCATGGAGGAGGTATATGCTGGGGAAGCGAGACAGCTAGACTGAGTGAGGGGAGTGAAGGAAGTGACGGTAGGCTGCAGAAGGCCTAGAAAAAACAGCAAGTGGATCCCACTTGGTTTGAGATTTACATTTTTAAAATCATTTTTCATACTCCGATTTAAACTTTAAAAGAAAATGAGCCTCAGGAAAGATACAAATCTTAAAAAGTAGGAGGGTAATGGGGCCAATAGCCAGTCCTGGAGGCCCACAGAAAGGTGAAATTTGGGTTATAAAGAAGTCTTAACTGTTATAATAAGTTCCATAGTTTACTAAAATTAATGGTTTATCAAAGAATAATAAAAGTCACAGGCCTAAATTCACTACCAATTTTCACACAAAGATAAACTCTTTTCTTAGGCAGAAACTTACTTTTAGTATCACAGCAGGGTCTATTTGATAGATTTTTTAAAATGTTGTAACTGTTAACTAATATTAACCAGAGAATGACGCCATTCACTAATTCTGGAACACCCAGAAACATGCAGACGTCAAAAGCTCCGAATGCTTCTTTATTAGAAAGTCAGAGTTTTGAAGACAGCTTCAGATAAACCTAACAATTGAGAAGCTGTAAATATCCTTGCTCTTTCAACCACTCTCTAGCTATATTTAGCAGCACGATTTCCTTTGTTCACCAGTTACTCTCCAGAACTCCATATTTATGTTCTCCAAGGCAGAATAGCTTGGACCTATTAGTTAAATGAATGGATGGCTGCATAGATGGACACACAAATGAACCATCAAATGATTGCATTAAGATCTGTGAGACGAAATGGATATAATGCTTCATCTATGTGCATCCTAGATCTTTCTCGGCCAGGGCTAAAGCTTCCAGGCCTCCACAAACATGTCTGTCACACCAGCAACAATTAGACGGGATTAAAGTGGAACAGAGGGAATAAGAAAGTTTGTTATTAGAGGATGAGCGTTTTGCTAGACAAGGGTGGTGGTGATCAGGAGACCAGGGGTGGATTCAAGGCAGAGCTACTGAAGCTTAAGTGTTCAGGGCCCTCACTTGCACAGGCTCCTCGCAAAGCCCAAAAGGAGCCCTAGACACGTGTTCACATGGTCAAATGCTTCCGTGATATTTGCCAAAGTCAGGTATCAAGCCCATTCTCCTGAAGAGGGCCCTGAGAATAAGTTTCAGGCCCCACCCAGGCGGAGTCCACCCTGGCTGAGAGACAGGAGGGGTATTGGGAGTCACTGAGCACACACAGAGCACAAGGAGCAGGAGCCTGGGGTGCTGTGCATATCCTGGGAGGTTTCTCATTTCTTTCTTAAAAACCACCATTTCCGGGGCACCTGGGTGGCTCAGTGATTGAGCGTCTGCCTTTGGCCCAGGGTGTGATCCCTGGGTCCTGGGATTGAGTCCCGCATCAGGCTCCGGGGAGCCTGCTTCTCCCTCTGCCTGTGTTTCTGCCTCTCTCACTGTGTCTCTCATGAATAAATAAATAAAATCTTTCAAGCAAAACAAAACCAAACCACCATTTCCTAAGCCCACAGTTCCCATACCAGGGTATTCCTTTCTGTTGCTACAGCTTCTTTGCACATGAAGTCACGGGAGACATTTAGCTGTTCCAAACTTCATGTTAAGCTTTGAAGTGCTTTTTAATAGCAGAATTATTTGGCTCACAGGTGGGCTTTGTAGCCATGGTAAATACTTCTCAGTTATCTGTTGCTACTGTTATTCCACACCTCCAATTTGGAGGAGAAATTCTGCATATGCACTGAGGCACTAAAAAAGAAGAGTGAACTATATCTTAGCTCTTTTGTGAACAGTTTCCTTTTATTTCTTCTTGCATGGAACTAATGTGCTCATCATATTGTACTGGTTATGGGTGGGAAAGCAGTGGAAGGAAGGAAACTGCTGATTATTACATCACTGGTTGGCAGTTCCTCTTAGCTTCTGGAAGGTTAAGTGGTCAAGTCACTTCTTCATATGAGATCAAGGTATTTCAAGGACTGACTCATCCCTCAGTTTTCTGGCAAAGTGCTTTAGTAGACTTCGGACAAAATGCTTGCAGTGGTTAAAAGAAAAAACTGACCACAATTAATAAAGACAAAAAAAAAAAAAAAAAAACCACCCAAAAAACCAAAACCCAAACCACTCATCTTGAAGGTCCCTGAATGACTACTGCCATGTAGACTATATGTGCAGGTACATCTTAGAACAATATATTTAGAGGGAGTATTTTTGAGAACAGATAAATAGAGACAAAGGCCATTTTGGATACATCCTGTGTTGAATAATGACATTTTGCTTCTTTAGGTAACTTAATTATTTTATGAAGAGATGACAGAAAATACTGTTGCACTCCATAAGTTAAACACTTAACATCTTTTATTCCTCAAAATGGAATTTTCAAAATCTAGATATGTTTATTAATTAGTGATTATTAACACCCAGTAAACAACATTATGTCTTGTAAAAACACAATCTCTCTTCACAGCATGATGCTGAATCTATTATTCCCTGATTCCATATGCTGAAATACACTCAAATGGTCACAAATGACCCTAAGCATTAAATAAATGTAAATGAGGACAACACAGAAAATGTGCTTCTGATTGATAACTAAAAGACCAGGTTGAAAATCACATCCCCAAATGAAGTCCTCCGGAGAAGGGTATGACAATCTACACTGTGGAGTAAAGGCTGCCCTAAGAATGAAGAAGACACAGGTAACGGATGGCTCTTTCTCCTGACCTGCCTGAGGCTTTCTGGGAAGTGGAACTGGCTTGTTATTTATATGAGAAACACATAGTACACGACCCTCTGTGCCACTTACACTGACATTCTACTGCAGGATTTAAAAACACGTATATGGACACTTTCTTACCTTCACCAGCTGACCTAAGACAAAAACTAATTATTGCTATTCCATGGCCTCATCTCAATAGGTTGACCACTGGAGATTTCTTAAGCATTGTTATGGTTCATTCATCTTCTCCCCACCCCCCAAACTGAGTAGTTGGGGTGGGAAAGCATCTTCAACACAGAGAAAACTCAAAATATCAAAGAATGACAGACTAACAGTAAGAAGTAAATTAAATAACCAGTTAAAAATTAGATTGTTCTCCTAATGTCCGGGGTTCAATGTATAAATGAAACATGCACAAATACAGATATTTCATGTGAAAAGTACTAAATGATTGATTACTCACTCTTCTAGGTCCTATCATCAGGGCAAAAGAAAATGTAGTATCACAGAAAACACTATTGTTTTGATTGAGGGTAAGCATTTCTCCAAGTTTGAATAAGAATGAACAGAGTCTAAATGGGAATGGATACCTAGATTATTTTAAAATCATGACTGGCGCAGGGTTTCTCAATCTTGGCACTATGGACACTTGGGGCCAGGTAGGTCTTTGTTATGGACACTGTCTTGTGCATTGTAGGATGGTTAGCAGCATCCCTGGCCTCTATGAACTAGCTGCCACTAGCAATCCTCTTACCTGGGTCAGGACAATGAAAGCGGCCCTGGGGGTAAGATTGCCCTTAGGTTGAGGACCAAAGGAGTAGAGCCTTCATCAGGAGGTCCCAGGAAGACTTCTCCCAGCCTCAGACTGTACACTCTTAATCCTTAAACCATTCCCATTCCAGGGTTCAATACTATTTCAGGTTTCCGCATTAACTGAAGATAGTGAAAATGCCTGCTTGCCTTGTTACAGGTTCTTCTGAACATTAAATAAGATATTTTAAAACTACCTAGAACAGCGCCTGGCTCACAGTAAGTGCTCAGAAAATGTTAGCTATTATTATTTTTAATTCTAATCCATACAGAAAACCAGAATGTTTTAATGCAGAAAGGTATCTTACCAGCTTGATATTTTCCGAGTTTTAAATGCTCCAGCCTTCTGATTCCTTGTGATGATGTCTCTCACGTCTAAAGGACAAAGTTAAGAAAGCTTCTGCAGTGACTGTCAACTGACTCCCTGGCCCCAAAAAGGCCCACAAACATGGTGATCCTCTTACTGCATATGGGATCAGCACAGTGTGAAGGGAAGAGTTGTAGGGTGGGAGGAAGGAGAAGAAGGGTAGAGAAGCCCTGGCTCTACCACCAAATGTGGACTTACTTGTCACAGGCAAGTTCTTTAATTCACTGGGCTGTCGGGAGCACACAGGCAAGGCCCAGGGTATGGGCGTTGGTGGGTATACATGATTATTGCATAGGTGCCTTGCCCCACTTACTTAAAAGAGCTACAAGCCCAAAGGCAAGCCTCTTTCAGTCAGTAGGGAAAGGGCTTGTACCAAGAAAAGCCATATTTCTTGAAAAGATGTTTTGAAGAGCTGGTCCATTACACCACACAGTGCCATCTTGATGCAGGTCTGTGGGAAAAATCATGTCAGGTTCCAACACTGGGCAAAGCTGAGATCTTTTGCTTTAACCTCTAGACACTAAATCTTACAACTGTTCTTGTTTCTCTTCTTGCTCCAGTCCCTGTGCAACCTAGAACCACACGGATGACCTAACTCTCAACCACAAGAGCTCATGGCATATACTTTCAGTACTGATCTGTCATCCTGGCTTCATCCTATTTTCCTGGCTTTCTGATTTCAATTGCCCTCATTTTCTCATTTATTTTATATGGTATATCCTATGTGTCACTGTAAAAAGCCTCAAAGTCCCTCCTTCGGAATAAAGCAGGTTCAAATAAACAAGAAATAAAATAATTCCAGTGACGGCTCCAAGCTGAACTAAATTGGGCCCATGGGGAGGACACCAAGCAGACAAGCGATGTTCCCCTATTGCTAAGAAAAACAGATTTCCTGAATGCTCGGAACAAGCAGTGGCCAAGATCCCCCTGCAAGAACAGAGCCACAGGACTTTTTAACCCAAATCTCTGCTTGAAACATCAGGCACACCCATTTCTTCTCTGAGTGAATAAGCAGGTACTGTGATAGCTTTCTCCCCCCAGGAGTGGGTAGGAAAAATCAATTAGGTCTCCTAATGAAGGGCTTTGTGGAGGTTTACAAAAGTGCTATAATGCAGACTTTTTTTTCCTGGGTGAACTTTCCTGTATGCAAATTAAATACCGTTAAATTACATTCATTAAAAAAATAAAAGAGACTAATTTGCCTACTTGTTTTGATTAACTAAAATGACACATCGGCCTACAGTTCTGTCTATTTCAGGAAGAAAGTATTTCAGGAAAGTCTTCTAAATGAAATGTCTTGTAGAAAAGGACAGCTGACATCTTTATTCTGAGAAGAACAAAATTAGGAAAGAGCCAATTGACAACTGTTTTTGCTTGAGCCGCCCCCACTCTCCGGCCACACCCTACGCCACGTTCCCACGTAATCCAACCACATGCCACAATGTGCCTGGTACACCTGTAGCGTCGTATGAGTACATGACTAATCTATCAAGCAAAACATATTATTTTGTTAGTGGAGGTAATACTTTTTATAAAATAGTCACAGGGAAGTTAAATTATATAACTCTGAAAACCTATTAATAATTTTTAGTAAACATCTTAACGCTATATGCTTTTATACAATTTATAAACCTATGACTCCAGGTGGTCAGGTTGAAGCAAGTGTACGTATTTATATTCTAGAGGTGCTTTCTTTTTTTTTTTTCATGAAAAAAATTCACAGCAGTATTTAGGCTGCTTTATTTTTAAAGCTGGGAAGGAAATATATTTTATGGGTTAGGGGGTGTTTTACGTTAAAACAAGTACAAAGGGAAAAACGAATGGCAATAGTGTATTAAAATATCTTAAGAGATATATTCTAATACTCTGCCCTCCCACCCTTCACTTTAGATCAGATTTTGAGGCTGTTCTTCTGGTTGGCACTGTGTCTAATAATAAATTTTGTCATTTTTCTGTGTCACCTCAGAGTGATAAAGGAAATCCAATCAAATCAAGTCAATATATCCAGGATACTGTTCACAACAGGATGGACCAAATAATGTTCCTTGCACTGTACCCATCTTCTGGAAGTCTTCAGTGGGAAGTACTGGGTTCCAAGAAAGCTTTAACATGATTTCTGATTAACTGGATACAGGACAATCACCTCCAGTGTCCTTGTCTGGGCTTCCAGAGCTACAGGATCTATGCTTGTGGCTAAAATAAACCAGGTTTCTACATCTAAGTTTTCTTCCCCAAAAAGCACAGTTCAAGAGTGGGACTCTCTTTTAATTTTGGTTCAGTTGGGGATCCCTGGGTGGCGCAGCGGTTTGGCGCCTGCCTTTGGCCCAGGGCGCGATCCTGGAGACCCGGGATCGAATCCCACGTCAGGCTCCCGGTGCATGGAGCCTGCTTCTCCCTCTGCCTGTGTCTCTGCCTGTCTCTCTCTCTCTGTATGTCTACCATAAATAAATAAAAATTAAAAAAAAATTTTTGGTTCAGTTGAGTATTATTCTTAAAATATATATTTTTGTAAAGTAACAGTTTACTTAACAAGTAACTTTAACTTTATATATATATATAAATATAATTAATTACATATAAAATATTAGCCTCCTCCTGCAATTAGTGATTGCTATGTTTATCAGTAGTTGCATCTACATTTTGGGACTTGGAATTGTTTTTTAAGCAAGAAAGTTATTTTTAATAATAACATTGTGATTCACAGAGCATTACTTTCTCAGTTTGTGTTACCTTTATTTTCATCGGACCATCCAAGGTGAGGGTAGGATACCATGAAATTATAATGTAAGTCCTATTCATTTTAATCTCTAAAGTTTTTTTTTAAATGCTAGATGTGGCAATATTTGCCAACTTAAAGGCTGCAAAATATTCTTAAATGTGCTTGTTATCAAAGAAATTGAGAGGATGACAGGGAGGTGCTTTGAACCCTATTAGCAATGTCAACTGTTATATTTTTGGGTGAGAGGCCTTTTCTTCCTGAGGGTGTTGAGGAAAATGTAAGATGACACTCAGCCAACCGTCCTAGGTCTTGGTGAAATGGAATAGTTTAATGGGGGGTTGAATAAAAAAGCTTTGAAGTCAAATGAAACAGGCTGGCTTCTAGGCTGATTGTGATACTTAGTGGCTGTGTGAACTTGGGTAAATTAGCCTCTCTGAGCTCCATCTCAAAAATAGGAATAATGATACCTATTTTATAAGCTTAATGGAGCACCACATAGGATGAACCTGACACATATAGGTGCCTAATTCATGTCAATTCATTATCTTTTTCAATAATTCAGGCAAAAGCTCTGGAGGGATGAAGAGGCTGGGGAATAACTAAAATGAGGTTTGGCAGTCAAGCTTTATTTTCTCTCCCTGATGCTCAGATGAATTATGTGGACACTTCAATTGCAGAATTTAAATAACTGGAAGGAATCAAAGAACTTTTGCCCTGTAGATTTTCAGTGTCTTTCACATGTATCCATGTGCTCCAGTCAAGGCATAGTCTGTGTCCAACAAGAACAGGGACTTGGTTCGTCTTGTCCACTACTATGTTTTTAGAACCTGAGATGGTGTGCAATTAATGTTGGTTGAATTAATTTTAATTAATTAGATTAATTTATTACTTAATTTAATTGAATTTTCAAAACTATTTATTGAGCTCCTACCCAAAATGAGGCACACGGAGTCCATTAATGACTCAGCAAGCAACGAGGAGTACAGCTGGCACAGATATTAGAGGGATGATGGCCTAGTATTCCTAAGGTCTCCACCATCCACAGCACAGGCTACACAGTCTACAGGAAGCTTAATTTATTAGTTACTCAAGTCAGAGATTCTGTTGATAAATAAAATAATGTTAAATCAGGGATATCTCCTTTAAAATGCACAGGAGATTTATGAATTTGGGGTGAACCCTAAGGTCAAGGTCATGATCCAGACTGTGCATGCTGTGGGACTAAGATGCTTGGATCGGGAGCATGAGCAATGGGTCACCAAGCACTGTCACAGTCTGCAGATAACACACCTGATGCTTCCTAAGGATGAGTCGAGGCAGGGTGCTTGTGTTGGGAGAATTAGTGAGTGTACCTCTAGGTATTGTACTTTTATTCATTACAATTTGGAAGAGGCTTAGCATCGATAATAACTCAGTATACCATTTCTTCCCCCTCTTCTTTTGTCACTGTCATCACCAGCTACGAAGATTAGTAACTATTATGTATAGGCACCTGGAGATTTCCTCCTTTATTACACCAAAAGGGCTGTGCCAAAGAAAAGGGAACACATTTCAAACTATCTTAGGCGAAGTTGAGAACTGGATGAACCAAATGATGCCATTTCCAATGTATCCTTTGGTTCTCTTTGGGTACAGATAAAATGGCATCTGTAAGGAGGGGCAGCTCTCAGGTAGGGGGGCTCTGGATGAGACCCACCAATGCAGTTTAAGGACCAAGGAGAACCTCAGGGACATGTCCCTACAAGTTTGGGAAAATATTTGGGATTTACAACACTCACCTATACCTCAAGTCTTAATCTCTTTTCAGATATCTCTCTTTAATAGATCTCAAATCAACATCTAGCTTTCTAGGGTCAAGGGAGAAAGCTCTGGAAGACATAGCCAATCCATCCGATATATCTTAGGGAAGATTATAAATAAGCTCACAACTGGTTGATATGCTTCTATGATATAAAGATTCAGAACTCATCCATTCATTACCTTACATATTTAAAAAATAGAAATAATAGAAGATAAAAGGGAAATATCAAAAATGCTATTTTTTTTTAAAAAGGGTAAAAATCAGAACCTTAGAAGCCTAAGAGACTAGGGAATTAAGGTTCAGTTAGGTTCATTAAATTCGGATGCCAAGAACAACAAAAATAATTTTTAAAATGATGAGAATAATATACAGGCCAATACTCAGATGTGATGTGTGATTGCCAGGTCGATTTTCAATTACATTTCACTGATGTATTCATTTGTTTCTTAATGTGCTCATCTTGCCCATTAAGAATAATTAGCAGCTTTGCTTAGAGATTTTCTGGCTTCTGGCAATGTTTCTCCCCTTTTTTGTTGACATCCACTTTTACTTTTTAGAAAGTAATTTTTGGATAATATCCGACAACTGCCATATAATTTAGGCTTCCTAAAATTTTAAAGGAAAGATGTAAACAGTAATTTTTAAATGAATTTGTTTCAATCTATATGCATCAACAGTATGTGAGTCAGTGAATTAGTTATTCTTTCAGAAAGTGGGCACACAGATAGAAAAGAAAATTTCATTCATATTAACCTCACTCAGTACAACAGCTTACAACGGATGCCAATTGTAAGCTCTGTTAGCAAATCAAGAATAACATTAGTAGTAAAAGCAGGAAAAAATACATTGCCAATTTTTAAGGCTTTAGGCACGCTTTTTTTCTCTTAATTAAAAAAAATTAGATCTAGTTACAAAAGAAAAAGGCACACAAACATAGAACCACTGCATGATAAAAACTGAACTCCATCAGGAGAGTCCTAAGAGATGAAATGAAACACACCACCGGTTTTGGTCTGCATCCTGAAAGGACCTACTTTATCTACATTGTAAAGTTCTTCCCCTCCTGCCCTTTGGCACCCCGCTATATTAAACCCATTGTAAAACCCAGCACAATAAAGCACTCTCAGGGCTGAGCTTCTGAGGACCAAATGTTAAAAATCCATTTTCTTGGGAGGGGGCTGTACCAATCATTTCTTTGAAAGGCCAGCAGAGTGAATACAGAATCTGAGATTTCCTCTCTGATTCCAAGAGCTGGCATGGCATCTTTGCTGTTTAAAGCAAAGGTGTGTTAATTAATGACATTAGCATTGCTTCCCTTCTTTGGAAGCTCTGTACTTTAGCTAGATAATAATTTCAGTACAATTAAATTTACATACTGACTACAGATGTTCCTATAGTTTGCTAAAAGTTCTAATTTGTTTCTGATGCTATTAAATGAGACACCTGCTGACTTGAGAAAAACCTCAGGTTGCCGGCCAATCTGAAAGTTTCTGTGGCTAAAATGACCCTGTCTTGTCTAATAATCCTTCCCC
This sequence comes from Nyctereutes procyonoides, assembly GCF_905146905.1. Taxonomy (NCBI): domain Eukaryota; kingdom Metazoa; phylum Chordata; class Mammalia; order Carnivora; family Canidae; genus Nyctereutes; species Nyctereutes procyonoides. Next base: position 48,052,897 of record NW_026575049.1, on the reverse strand, counting down.
ACCCCCGCTCCCCCCAAAAAAAACATCATCCACTGGGGCTGAGCCAGCATACCTGACTTCCTCTCTGTGTTCCCTGACATGTGGAGGAGGAGCACAGTGAAATGATATAGTGCAAGGCATAACTCAGAATAAAGCAGAGTGAATGAAACAACATCGGCTCATCTTCGGGAATATTTTGAGAAACTTGCGACAGTCTGAAGATCATGATTAAAATCCTGCATCTTAAAAAAGGAAGCACCTTTTGTGATCTCTTTCCCTTGTGTGAAAGGCCAGGGTTGTGATTGGCTGTTTTTCCTTCCTGAATTTTTTTTTTTTAAGTCTGTCAGGCAATTAGCTGGGTGGGGCTCTGTAGAGCACACAAGTGCTGCTGAACAATATTAGCTACTGTGTTTCTTGTACCTCCTTTCTCCTCTCTGAACAGCCTGATAGAGCTGCTGCAAATTTTATTTTTAAAAAATGATATAGCAAAGGCAGGAAAAGAAAATCGAAACATAGGCTTTTATGCAAGAAGCCGCAAAAATCAAAACTGTTTTGGCATTTTAGAGGTCTAACATTCAAATAAGTAGATTGCCTCCTTCATAATGTAAATGTAAGGCATACCAAAAATCCAAAGCAAATATATCTTCCACTTCTCCTCTCAATTTCTAACGGCTGTTAACTGCTCCTGAACAAATCAGCTCGATTGCTAAAGTAGCCACAAATTATGCTTGCTTTCTTAGTTAAAGTACAGTTCAATTTTCATGAACTCTGTGTACATATTAGTAAAGCATAATCTAATATAATGGGGTTTGAGCTGTAATAGCATAGCAGAAAAAAAAGAGATAGCTTTTATAATCCTAAATAAAAGGAAATAATGAAAAGCTGATAGCTGTTTCCAACGGGGAGCTTCTTGGTAACCCCTCGGCAATTAGAGTAGGTCCAATGCTACCTAACACATACAGACAAGACCTAGAAAGGTAATAATGAATGTGAAGCTGGAAGTTAGTCTTTGCAATCAACATCGGATATCATAAGTATTCAATCATTAATTTCATACTGGGAAATTTCAGTGAAAATGAAAGGACATTAAGAACGCCTGAAAACTATGATGAAACAAATGTTCTGATTGCCTTGAGTCGTCCACAGATCATGGCCTCCTTTAGCAAGAAGTGACTGTAAAAATCTATCAACATAAAAGAAAAAAACCCGTTGTAGCCAATGAATTCCATATATTTCTACTTTTTCTTAATTACTTATCATGTATGTGGGGGGGATTCTTTTTTAATACCCCATGCTGTCTTTCTTTATATCAATTGTTACTCGGCCGGGAAAAAGGAGTGAACACAACAAACCCGTTTTCTATCTGAATAAGGATACTTCTGATGGCCTTTTCATTCCCATCAGTTAACAGAACTTCTTTGACATCTGCAGAAATAGCAACCTGAAAAAAAAAAAAAAAGGAGCACAGCAAACAATGAGCAAATATGCTTGTCTGTGTGGAAGTGAAGACAGGAGTGACAAGCCTTCAGTATCATGCTTCCTCACCTATTTCTCTGTAACAATCTTCAATCTTTTTTCATTTTATGTCTGCATTATTTTAATCATTCAATCAAATCAGTCAATACTTTTATCATTCCATTTGCGGGAGCCTCTATCTTGCTATCATTCTGTTCGGTAATTGCATTGTGACAGCGGATGATGGTATTCTGAGAGGCTTTCATTTGTGGGCTTCTGTTTATCTAGTAGAGCCATCATACAAGGCTGTCACTCTGCCTTTCAGCTTGCTTCTGTCTGACTGCCTGATGCCCTTCATATAACTTTGCATTGCAGGCAGATGGCTTTGTGAGGGTAATTTTTTTGTGAGCTTTGACATGCTCGCACATTGGGCTGTAACCTCGACACATTGTGTAAGAGCGACAGGTTTGTCAAATGCCAATCAGTGTAACAATATGCTTTTATTTGTAGAGACATAAAAACTTGTCTAATGCACTGTGCTGCTACATAATATCTCCTGAATACATGACTCAGAACCCAGAGAATGGGGAACGACGTTCCTGAATGGCCAATCTAATTCAAAAGAATCTAATTACTGAGCGCTCTGGATCATGTTTGTTGGTGTAATAATGCAGGCAAAACATTAGCAGCTATATCATGGTGCTCCAACTGTGATTCGCTGGGCTATTCCTGTATCTTAGCAAATGGGACTATAATCTGAAAAAAAAAATGCTTTTGCTATGGCAAAGAAAGACCGTGCGAGGCCTGGAATGTCACAACAAGCGATATTGACTACACTGAGGTAAAATGTTTCTGCTCATCGAGGCAACCATAAAATCAATATGATCCGAAAGTAAGTCAATCTAGAAGGTCTCTCAAGACTCGGCAGCTTGACCGCAGCTGATGCTGTTGACGGTTCTCTGACCCAGCCGTTGGAGGCCCTGGAACATTTTTCCTTTTGTTCCTCCCTCTGAATGGGATTGGAATTGAGAAAAGACCTACCATGAGCCCAGCCAAGCATGTCATGCCACCCCCTAGCTCACACACAGCAAGGTCCCTGAAAGAGAGAAAAGAAATGGTAGAACCCATACAAATTAGATGAAAATGGTCAGAGAGAGATATATGTTACAAGAACAAATTGCCATCTGCAGTAAGAACGGCGCTACCAGGAAGTTGTGGAGACATGACTAGGCTACCTCATGTTGCTTTGCGTTTTAAAAATAATTATGAAATAGAAAAGTCACAAAGCAGGCAAATCAGTGGGGGTTCCCTCATTAGTGTTCACTGCAACATTACCACCGCTGAGCTGAAAAATCTGAGAAGGTTCCCTTTTTTTCCCTTGTCAATGGCGCTGTCTTTTAGAACTAAACTAGCTAGAGTAGCGAAAGATAATTGTTAGGAAAGGGTAACACTGTTAATCCACATTCATTCCTTCAAAAACAGTTAGACAAGTAAATGAAGAACATATATGAGTGTGTATATACCTATATTATAGTCACATACACACAACACATGCACACACACATACACACACTCAAATAAATGCAATCTTGGATTTTTTGGAAAAAAAATTTTTTTTTTGGAAAGAAAAAACCACGCTGAAACATTTTGGAAAGCCGAACTGCCCCCATAAAGAACAATTACACAAAGAGCATTTAGCAATTAACACTTAAATCACAATTGACCCCAACACAACACAGTGAATAAACAATGCAGGGACATAATATGGTTAAGCCAGCAAACCCGGGCCTAAGTAATGACCGGGCTCTGACTTCACCGCTCCAAAGTAAAGCGGCTCAGAGTAAAAGCTGACAGTCTAGTGTGGCACTCTGCACACACCTTTCCCTTTGTGCCCAAATATCAGCCCTCAACGTGTGACATTCTTACCCTGGCCCCACTGCTCCATGACTAGAGCTCCAGTCAAGCTTAAGCACAGCGATAAGAGCAAATGCCAGACTCCCAGAGCAGCTCTGTAGCCCAAATTCAAAACTGCCCTGTTCTTATTTCATATGCTTAAACCCCTAAGATTGTTCCTTCTTTCCAGGCTGGGAAGTTTATTACCTCGAGAGGAGAAAAGAAACAGAGAGAGGGAATTGAAAAGGAGGGAGAGGTGCAAAGAGAGGGAAGAGGAAGAGAAGCCAAGCAAGGATATTCATATTCCGGAATACACTTAATGAGTATTTAGTTGTTCAAAGCCATTATAGACTGGTTGGTAAATATGAACCCACAGAGATTTAAAAAATACATATTATTGACCCAATCTTGTAAATATATATTGTTAAAACACACACCATGATCACTAATGACTTGTCTGGAATCATAATGCGCTATTCAGGAAGTAGATATTGGATGACTTTTATAAAATGAGAATTAAAAATGAAAAATCCTTATTTTCTGGATCTACCAAACAGCTTCAGAGTTTTCAAATAAAAGGAGGTTTATTTTCCTTTTCCTAAATCACATCCATGGGTGTGATCTATAATGCACATTGACAACTGAAAACATCTATTTCCATAGCATGGATCTGCAATAGTAATTTATATTTTACAAATACATATTGTTAGATATATAAAATACCTTTAAAACCAGGGTGGAATGGCATCTTTAAATAATAGCTGTGGGGTACTTATTTATCAAATATTCTGTAGTGATTTCCTTAGCGGAAGTTTAAAGAATGTCTTTATTGTGGTTCAGTTGTGTGTGGTTTTTTGTTGTTGTTGTTTTTTTTTTTTTTTTTTTTTTGACCTTCACAATCAGGGAGGATTGATTGGAGCTTCACTTTTGTTTCTCCAAAATCAAAGTGAAATAAAATGCCTTGAGTGAAAATCAAAAGCCTTTGACATATAGCAAAAAGCTTGCTGTGCAATATTAGTACCCAAAGGCAATTCAGATTTCTTTTCAGAAGCAACATGTTTTCACCATGAACTTTTTCCTTTCCTTTCTCTTTCTTTTCTTTCTTTCTTATATTTCTTTAACAACTTAATTTGAAGAATGTAATCACAGCAATCTTTAATATGCATATCTAATACCCATAATGGGCTAAAAAAATATCTTTTTAAGAGCAGCTTTGTACCTGAATATATTACTGTGCTTGAGGCAGTAGTAAGCCAAAACCTCTTCAGATGGCCAGATGCCTGGAAAACACAAGAGGATACACTTTTTGATTACAGGAGTCTGTTCTATAATCATTCTCTATAGTCGTTCTCTTAAGAAATGGCTTTTAAAAATAATGTTCAGTACAAGCTATTTCAACTTGAATCAAACTTAACATAATTATTACTTGTAATATGTCATATCAAATGAGTTTCTTTTGTTGTTGATTATAGCTCTTTTCCCAGAAAAACAGCAAAATATCCTAAATAATTTTTACCAAATTTCAATCACAAGACAGCAAAAACAATAACCACAAACTACAAATACTAAAAGACCAATTTGAATGGTATTTCAGGTAGCTGATCTTGTACATGTGAACCTTCTTTTCAGCTAATTCATAAGCGTCAGTTGAAGACCTACTGTATGTGCAGCCCACGTGAGGCAAAAATAAATGGAAAAAACCCTTGCAAAGGAAACATCTGAGGTCCTTTTTCTTTGATTCCATCCTAATGTTTTCAAATACGCATAATTATTTCCTTTCTTCAATTAGAAATATCAAACTAGAGATTAAGAAATTTAAATTTCACTAACTTTGGCACCTTTTTAAATTTGATAATAATCCTCCGCACTAAACTCCATGGATGGGCATTTTCTTTAAATCATCACTTGTAAATCATTTCTTTTGAAGACTTAGGAGTCTTCATGAATGAATATGAATTCCTTAAAAAAAAAAAAAGATAAACATTCTTGGAAATGATAGTCCCTAGTGGTTATCACAGAGTAGTCTGGTTGCAAGTGCTTTTAATTTTTTTCTTTACACTTTTCATATTTTCCAAAGATTTTTACAATGAATGTGCATCACTCCTATGATCAGAATAAATCACGTCATAAAAATTATGTTTTCGCCAAGGGTTCAGATTCAAAGGTCAGGCAGGGCACTAGCATCCTGCTCTGCCTGAGGTTGAGAAGGCCCTGCCGTCCTGGGAAAGAGCAATGAATGTTCACTGCCTTTGCACTAAACTCTTTTCTAATGGGTCTGGATGCAAAGTTGGAACACCTCATGAGACCTACTTTTTTTTTTCTTCTAGATGCATCTCCAGCTTCAAAGAGTGAGAAATCCAAGCACTCCAGAGAAGAGGATGTCAAAGAAATGGTAAGTGAAATCCTAAGGGAATCAGTGGGTAAATATATGAACAGCAAAGATATTGACCCCATAAAAGCATCTGCTGCAGGAAAGTCTGGTCAAGTGTAAACTGGCTCAGCCTCCATGGTATTTCTGGTAAAAATGAGTTTGGGAGAGAACAAAGTAAATCAGCAAGCAGTGTTGGGAGTCATATTTAGGAGAAAAGTCAGAAAGGCAGTGGAGTATAGCAATTAAGATCACATGTGCTTTGGAACCAGACTTTTTGGGCTCCAGTCCTAGCTTGTTGGGCTGCATTCCCTCACTAGTGACCTTGGGTAGTTTACTTAACCTCTCTGTTCCTCAGATTCCTCATCTGTAAAATAATGTAATTGTAGTATCGACTTCATAGAATTAGGATTAAAAAGTAAAATACATGAACTGTATTTAGAGCAGTTCCTAACTCATAATGAGCTCAAAGAAAAATTTGTTGTTAATGTTATTCTTCTGCTATGGGGGATAAAAGAGTAGAAGAGAAAATCTGTGGACCTCGACAGCTATCCCAATGACCAGAATAGATGGAGAACCATTTTGTCCTTCTACCCGTGAACCTTGCCACGGCCCCCGAATCCTAATATCTGGCATACCTCCACATTAAAAGAACTCTGTAAAGAATAAAGTATGTAATAAAATTCTCTGAAGGAAGAGCCCAAGACAGTGTTCTACACCAAGTATATATAATCATTAGAATAATGAATTTCTTTATGCCTTTAGTAGATGGTTTTGAGGTTTAAAAAAATAATGATAGGGGAAGGGTATTTAACTAAAATGCAAGCTTTGATTAAGTTCAAAAATGTGACTTCTAAAATACATAGTCTTTTAAGAGAGTTTTATAATTTTCTCAAAAAATTATAGAGGTTGATTTTTAACTAAATTAAATACAAAAATATGCAGAACAAAGTTAATAAAATCACCTAAAATTTCACCACTAGTCTATTACACCTCGTAACACTTTGGACATCATTTCAAAAACAGCTTTCTAAGCACAAAGATATTTTACACAAATGGGATCTTATCAGGCAGGTATTTGACAATCTGATTTTGCCTTACTCAATATGTGATGGATAACTTCCCATGACAATAAAAATATACTTGCATCATTACATATATGTATATTTTTAAGTAGACTCCACACCCAGCATGGACCCCAACACAGGGTCTAAATTCACGACTGTGAGATAGAGATCAAGAGTCGGATGCTTAACTGACTGAGCCACCCAGGCACCCCCTTGCATCATTATTTTTAATGACTGATTTTATGTCTGCATCAAAATTTGTTTAACCAATTTCTTCCTGAGAGGCATTTAAGTTATTTTGAGTTTTTGATATATGAGATTATAAACACTGTTATAATGAAGACACATTTTCCCCCCAAAATATGATTTTTCTCCATAGGTCCAATAACTAGAAATGGGAAATCTGGTCAAGGGTTAAATGCCTATCACATATATCAAACCATCTTCCAAAACATTTGCACCAAACTATACCTCCAAATAAGAGTGTTTATTTCCTCAAGGTCTTGCCAAGGTGAGGTTTTGGCAACCTATTTTATTTTTGCTCATCTATTCAGGTTTCGAAAGTTATCTCAGGGCAAATCGACAGCACAATGACATACTACTTCACTCCTTCTTCTAGGATGGCTATAACCAAAAAAATCAGACAACAGCAAATGTTGGCAAGGATGAGGGGAAATTATGTAAAATGTTGCAGCTGCTTTGGAAAACAGTCTAGCAGTTCACCGAAAATTTAAATGTAGAATTAACATATGGCCCAGTAATTCCACTCGTAGGAATGTACCCAAGAGAAAATATGTCCAAACAAAAACTTATAGCAGCATTATTCATAAGAGCCAAAAAGCAGCATTATTCATAAGAGCCAAAAAGCAGAAACAACCCAAATGTCCATCAAGTAATGAGCAGATAAATAAAATGTAGTATGGCTATGTAGTACACTATTATTTGGCAATAAAAGAAATAAAGTATTGATTCATGCTACAACATAGATGGAGCATGAAAACATTATGCTGAGTGAAAGAAGCCCAACACAAAGAACCACATGTTGCATTATCCATTTGTATGAAATGTCCAGAATAGACAAATTCATAGAGACAGATTATACAGTGGTGGTTGTCTAGGGCTGGGTGGTTGAGAGTAAATGTCAAGTGACCTTTTAGAGGTGATGAAATATTTTAAAATTGTAGTGATGGTTGCACAACTCTGTGAATATACTAAAAATCACTGGGTGAATTGTGTAGTATGTGAATTATATCTCAATAATGCTGTTATTTTAAACAGTTTTGTCATTTCTATTTGTGGAAATATAATGGTCTTTTTTTAAAAGGATTTTATTTGTTAATAACTTATTCAGAGTTTAAAGAGACATTGAGTTCTGTGAGAATGATTAAGACAAAAATTAAAACAAATGAATATTATTAAGATTAGTACACAGTCCCTCTGACCCAGTCTTTCTCCTTTCTCAGAAACTACTACTTCCAATTCTTTTAGTTGATTCTTCTGGTAATTAATTTCATATTTCTACATATGTTTGTATTGTTACTTCTTGATTTTTCAGTTTTAGACAAAATCTATTGACCCCCCAGTATGGAAGATAAGCTTTTTTCACTTTCATCTGTACTCCTCTCCCCGTGTCACACACACCGTGCTCCTTACCCATCCACCATCACTATTGTCCTATTATAGATATATTATAATTTGGTAATATACTGTCATCGTCAATTTCATTATGACCATGAAATAATACTGAGCCATGTAGTAAACTATGATTGCTTTTTTGCTCATGTATAATTCCCCCCTCCATGGAGTTTATAATTGCCTATTTTTTTTTCATTTGCTAAGGTTTTTATTCGGTCTCAAAATCCAGTTGTCAATTTCCCCTCTCAGTGCATTCATTCCCATCAGGTGTTCTATCAATCTCATGAGAAAATCTCTCCTGGTGCCTTCTGACTTGTCTGTCTGGACTGAATGTCCTCTATGCTTGGTATACAGCTGATACCCTAGAATCAATCTTCATTTCACTCCAGACTCCCTTTTGTCCTTCTCCTGTATCCCATCTCTTGTTTCTTCTAGCCTTTGTCTTTTCTTGGTTTATGTTCTCATTTTAGTGCAAGACATCCCCCAAGAGCTTCTTGAAAAAAATGTGTGTAAGAGGTAAATATTTGGGAACTTCTATTATTCAGTGGGTAATTTCAATTTGGAAATTCCATATTCTTCAGATCTTGGAACGTTTCTTGGGAAGTTCCATTCATTATTTTATGACCTCCATTTTTACCTGTCCTCCTTATCTAGAATTCTTATTATTTAGATGTTGAATCTCCTGAACTCTAATATTCTTATCTTTTCTTTCCTACTTTCTATCTCTTACTGTTTTCTTTTTTTTCTGTTTTCTACTTTCTTGGAAATTTCCTCAAATTTATCCTCCAACCTTTTTATTGTACTTCTCATTTATGCTATTTTAAAAAATTTATTTATTTATTTATTTATTTATTTATTTATTTATTTATTTATTTATGAGAGAGAGAGTGCAAATGAGTCAGGGGAGGGTCAGAAGGAGAGGGAGGGAGAGAATCCACAAGCAGATTCTTCTCTGAATATGGAGCCCAATTTGGGGCTTGATCCTGGGACCCTAAGATCATGACCTGAGCCAAAAAAGGTGGACACTTAACTGAGTCATCCAGGTGCCCCACATTTATGCTAGTTTTAATGGTAGTTCTCTGAATATTTCTTTTTTAGAGCATCTTATTCCTGTTTCATGGATCATCTTTTAAAAATTATTTGAAAATATTAATTACAGTTTTTCTTATCCTTACATAGCCTATTTTCTTCATGTTGCTTTTTTTCCTATTAATTGATTTTGGTTCCTGTCACATTAAAAGCTTTCTTCAGATATCTGGTAATTCTTTGTTGTTTGCTTTAAACATAATCATAGAAAGAAAAAAAAAACTAGTTGGAAGAGAAGAGGGCTGAGTGTATGGGGATGGAGTGGAGTGTAGGTGGTTCTGTGTATGGTCACCCAATCTCTTCAGCCTGGTTTTGGTACTCTCTCTATTTTCAACTGTGCCTGATGTCCCTCAACCTAGAACTGTTCAGTTTAACCCTCTCCAGAGAACAAATCTCTCCCATTGGGAGTACAGAGGAGAAGTTACTCAATAGCCTGGAATAGGTATATAACTGCTTTAAAAACAGCTTTCAATCAATCTTCCTTATTTTAGCCTCCTTCAACTCCTACTTTTACAAATGCTCCAATTTCTGAGACTTTCAAAGTTTCAGAAGTCTGAACTGGTTTGGTTTTCAGCTTACTCAACTGCTGGCTTTCTCATATCTGCCAACTCAATGACTTCTCATCCATTTGTTTCCCATCTTCCAAAATTATACTGTTGCAGGTCCCCTCATTCTATCATCTTTGTGGGTTTAGGCTTTAAAAAACATCTCTTTACAGCGGTTTAGTGAGTTTTCTGGAAGGAAATGATCTGGATGCATTGTTCAACCTCCAAGTTTACCTGAAATCCAGAAATGTATGGTCTTTTGGATGTAACTGTGGGGTAATTATGGAACCCAAGAAATATCATTACTATTCTTATTTCTCACAGAGTGCAATTTTTTTTAGCATAAGTGCTTTTCTGAGTGGTGGGGTTTCAGTACATATCCCAGAACAGTGACTAGAAGGACTCTGTGCAACAGAAAGAAACTCACTGGAAAAGTGATGAGAATAAATTTTAGGAGGACATACAAGCCAATGACACTATTGAGGAGGTTTTTCTTACGCTCAAGATTTTTATACTCCATTAATAATATCACAGGGCTCTATCAACCAATTATAGGCATTTCTGCTATGTTCTTGACATCACCCAATAAGACAGAGAAGAATGCCCAAAGTGGCATTTAAAGTAGCTGAAGTACTGACCCCCCTCAAAAGCATCATAAAATGTTTAAATTAATGATGTACTCTAGATAATTTGTTTCTTAAATACATGTCATGAATTAGGATACTTCCTTAAAAGTTTTCTGAGGCCTATAGTTCCCTATGCCTTAGTGCTTTCTGTATAAATTGAATTAGTTTAACTCATAGCAGAAAAGTCTTCCTTCATCCATTGGGCCTCCATAAAAGCATTAGCTAAATAAGAGCTCTGTTTGAAAGAAGAAAAATAATAGTATATTAGACTTGGGTTTCCATGGTCATTTGATTTCATTCCATTTTCTTTCAAATAAAGGATTGTTTCCTTGCAGATGCTTCTGTCAGAATGGGTCTACTGGATCTAACAAACTTCAAAAAGCTGTAGCCAGCCAACAGTAAAATAAGAAAAACTAGTTATCTCTGTAGGAATAATGAGGGAGAAAGTTGCCAATGTGATCTATTTTATGTATGCAATCACTTTTTTGTTATTTGTTAGCTAGCTATTTAGAAGTATTTTAAATGCCAAGCTTTACAGTTAATCTGGAAACAAACAATACATCCATTATTAAACTGAGGGCTGAACAATCCTAAAATTAACTATGTAGATATTAAGAGACATGAATTTCTAACTGAGCATGGTCTTCCAAGATCACTCGGATTTAAAAGCTTTTGCTTCCCCAGAGTTCATGTTAGAGGAAAGTCCTAAGACTTTTCAGATGTCAGAAGACCAACAGACTGCTGACTCCCACTTTCCACTCTACCAGCTTGCACTTAGCCCATGGGGACAACACACCCAGCTCTCTATGCTGTGAGATGGCTTTCCTCTGATCAACTGATACCCACCCACGCAGCAGCTTTATTTATCCTCCTCAAACAAAAGGATCCTGTCCATTGTGCAGGAGTGAGAAGTAAGGCTCTCAAATCTGAGACGCAGATGGGGAGGCCAGCCCACCCTTAGCTAAGCTCTTGAATCTTCTAGGAAAAGAAATGCGTCAGCAGGTATTACTAAAATGAAAAGCAGCTCATGTGGACTGGGTAGGTAAACTTCCTGGACTGTTTTCTGTGTTTACACTCTCCTTAAACATTTGTGCTTTGTCATTTATGTTTCAAACCAGAGTGGAAATCCAAAAGAAGGCTACAGAATACTCCATATATATTTTGGGGGCACCTACTATGATTCAGGCCCTGTGGATCAGCAGAGAATGAGACAGCATGCTCACTGGAGCTTCTGCCTAGACAGGGAGATATTAAATAAACAATTACACAAATAATGTGCCTAGTTGTAATTGTAATGAAGGCCATGTAGGAAAACTAGAGGATACTTCTGAGAACATACTGTAGAGGACCTGACTTGGCCAGAAGGGAGGTTGGAGAAGTCTGTTAGGGAACACTCCCCTTAGAAATGGCACGTAAGCTGAGATCCAGAGGATGAAGAGCCAAGGAGAGGAGGAAGGTGGGGATGGGTGGAGGGAATGGTCCATCCTAGGGGAGCTCTGTGAGATAAAGCTTTAAAGAAGAGAACAGTTCGATAGGCTAGGAATAGAAATAGGGTCAGTGGAGCTGCAGAATACAGAAGAAATAAAGACAGCAGTGCCAGGGGTGGCTGGGAGCCAGATCCCACAGGCTCAAAGCCATGTTAAGGTTTTCAAATTGCACCTTAATATAAGTGATACATTTTAAGCAGAAGAGTGGTGTGATCAGACTCACATTTTAGAAGGTAACTCTGACTACTCTAAAGAAAATAGGTTTGAAGAGGGGCAAGAGAGGCAGGGAGAAAACTAGGTCAGAGGCTACTACTATCAAGACCTAGGTGAGTGCTGATGGTGACTTGGGTGATGGTTAGCAGAGATGAAGAAAAGTGAAAAGGTATGAGCTATACTTAGAAAGCACACTGACAAGACTTACTGGTTAATTAGATGAAGGGGTTGGTAAGAGAGAGAGGAAGGTGTCAAATATGACTTAGGTTTGTGTCATAAATAAGTAGGTGGATGACGTATACAGCAAGTGCATATAGGGTTCCCCTTCAATTTTATATGAACTGAGGAGGCTGGATTCATGGTACAAAAACACCAGCTAGTGGTTTGGAATCTGATTCTGGCTCTGCCAATAATAATCTAGGTGACATTGGAAGTAATTTGGCCTGAGGATACTGAGCTTCAGGATCCTCATCTGGGAGACATGAGGTTTGGGCTAGATTATGTCCAGGGGGTCTTCAAACTATACACAGTTATAATAAAAAAAAACATATCTCATGCTCTGGACTTAGAGTTCAGCTTGAACACTGGCTCTAATGATTGTGTGACCTTGGGCAAGCTACTTAAACTTTCTAAGCCTCATTCATTGCTTCATTCACTTAGAATTATTGGCAGTCAGGCCTATTCTAGGAGCTGGGACAGAAGCAGGGATGAAAACAGAGCCCTTGCCCAAACAACTGCAATAGGGGCAACAAACAATAAAGAAGTTCCAGACAATGAAGAAAATAAAACATTAGGGGAGCCTGGGTGGCATGGTCAGTTGAGCATTTGACTCTTGGTTTTGGCTCAAGTCATGATCTTAGGGTCATGAAATGGAGTCCCGAGTAGGATTCCAGAGTCTACTTAAGATTCTTTCCCCCCTCCCTGCTTCTCCCCTCACTTGTGCTCTCTCTCTCTCTAAAATAAATAAACAAAATCTAAAAAAAAAAAAAAAAGCAAAGAAAATGATAATGAAAGAGACAATAACTATAGGGTGGGGGGTTGCTTCTTCAGCCAGCACTATTGTGCAATGCCTTCGTTTTCTCTCATTTGTTAAGTGCAAGCAGTAAAAGTACCCACTGCCAGTGTGGCTGTGAGGATTAAAGGAGGTAATGCACATTAGGTGCTTAGAACAGTGCCTGGCATGTAGTAAATTTTTAAAATGTTTTTACAATGTTAGCTAAGGTTGTTGCTGCTATTTGTCACTGTTATCATTTTGACATGTTTCTGTCCAGGAAATTGTATCAACCTTGATTCGATTTTTATAATACTTTCAGGGAGACTATGATTTCTAATTGATCACCTGCAAAATCAAACCCAAACTGAACTTTGGGAAAGTTTACCACAGCAATGGCAATTCTGAAAACCGACTGTAATAAAAAAATTCCATACAGATGGACAACGCTTGCTCTATACTTGTGCCCCTGCTCTGACCCATTAACCGACTTGTTCTGAACAGTAAGTTATTAGGTGCAGGCCTCCGTATGTTTGTGCAGCCAAGTCACTGAGAACATGGGCACATCTGGGTGAAAGACAATGTCCGCGACGCCCTGCACAGCCAGCAGGTGGAAGCCTGCCCCCTGATGTACTCACGTTTACTGAATGCTGACTGCTGGCCAGGTGCTATGACCTAGAAGAGGAAATCCAGTAGTGGGGAGATTAAGAGACCTTCCCCCAAATCAGACAGATATTTTGTCATGGAGTTGGAATTTGACTCCAATCTGAACTTGTATCTTATACTGCCATCCCCTACGTTGCAAAAACAAGGTCCAAATCAATTACCTCACCATTTTGTTTCTTCTTCTGTTCCTGGAGAAGCCAACTGAACCAAAAGGAGGACATAGTGAGCATGTGGAAGGAAGAGAAGCAAAGAGGACACAGAAAATTAGCCAAGCATCTCACCAACAAATTCTTCTAAAACTACAAGATGGGACCGTTGCTGGGTGTGACTTCACTTTTAAAAAGGCATTAAAATTAAAAACTTAAATTTTACTCCAGATACCTACTTGAGGGAAGGTAAAGCTGAAAGGAGTCCATTTGGACTCTGTGATGGGGATGAGGAGATAGTCTCTGGAGAGCATACCCCAGCCTTCCTTCTGATGGCTGCTTTTAGAGCAGATGCTAGGAAAGCAACTAGGGGACAGATGAGAAATGAAGACAGGACAAGAGAGATGCTGCAGCACTGCCTAAAGAAAGACATACACAGAACGCACCACAACCACAGCCCCAGCCAGCTCGCACGCCTCTTATAGCAAAGACAACTTGGAAGACAGCTCTGGGACTTCCAAGCTCTAGGAGTTGAACAAATCACTTAAGCTCCCCTTACATCATGCCCTTCTCTGGAAGTAAGGGTACTATCTATCTTGTAAGCATAGACAGGAGGATCAAATGAATTAGAAGAGTACCAAGTAAGTGCTCAGTCAGTGTTAGTTGTTACTACTATTAGTAGCAATGCTAGTTGGACACTCACTGCTCAGCAAACACTGGGCTGTTTGCTTTATACAGACGATCTCTTTTAAGCCCAAAAACAGCCCTGTAAGGGATGGACTATCATTTTGGCCAGTGAAGGGGCACAACGAGGCTTACCAAAGCACACAGAGCACAGCCCAGGATTCGAGCCCAATTGCTCAACTACTAGGGCCCAGTTTCTTTTCTTTCTTTCTTCTTTCTTTCTTTTCTTTCTTTTTCTTTCTTTCTTTTTTAGGATTTTATTTATCTATTTGAGAGAATAAGAGCAAGAGCATGAGCAGGGGGGAAGGGCAGAGGGAGAGGGAGCCCAATGTGGGGCTCAATCCCAGGTCCCTGGGGATTGCAACCCAAGGTGAAGGTAGATGCTTAACCAACCAGGTCACCCAGGCACCCTGCCAGCGCCCAGTTTCTTAATCATTATCCTATATTGCTCCAACTCTGGTAGCTGGTACTGAAATCCAGAGAACTAGTTTCTAGGTCTTATGGCCGTCAATAACTAATTTTAGGACTTTGGACAAATCACATTTGGGCTCTGGCTTCAAGAATAAAATGGAAGGAAAAAAAAAGAATAAAATGGAAGGGTCAAATTGATTTCTGAGGTTTCTTCCAACTCTTAAATCCAATGGCTATAGATCATTATATCTGTGCATTTCCAAATTCTATAAAGCTATAGAACTGTCAGTGAGTGGGCTCTCTAGCCTGCAACATTTTAAAGAAATTAGATTATCTTAAATATTTTATTTGTACTATAATATCAAATCTAAATAATATAACAATATCAAATCTAAACCCTTACCAGGAAATATTTTAGATAGGATTCAGAATGGTCTCAGAAGTCAAGCTTTCCTAACATGCCTATTTTAAGTGAATTAGCACTGCCTTTGTTAATTCAATCTCACAGCTTCAGAGAAGAGACTGCTCTACATCTGTGTATTCTAGTGGCAATAGAATTTTTATTTAGTTAATCCAGCATATTAATAACAACCTTCTCAAGTACAGTTTTTCTCTCTGATATTGAACATGGTTCTCAGATATATGCTGCATTTTTTCCACTCATATTTCCTCCTTGTCAAGCTAACAAACTACCTTTTGGGTAGCAGAAATTTTCCTGAAGTCTGAAAGCACAGATAGAAGACCATCTCTTAGTGTGACCCCTCTGGGCCTAGGCCAGAAAATGCTCCATCCTCGTTGGTCAGAGAGGATGTCAGAAAGTAAGAGCAGACATTTCTAGCAAAGGTGGACCCAGAGAGCTCCTACCAAAAGAAGAAACATGGCCTGGGTTCCACCAGAAACACACCACATTTTCCTCAGAGTTAGAAAAAAAAAAGAAGGGCAGCCCAGGTGGCTCAGCGGTTTAGCACCGCCTTCAGCCCGGGGCGTGATCCTGGAGACCCAGGATCGAGTCCCGCCTCAGGCTCCCTGCGTGGAGCCTGCTTCTCCCTCTGCCTCTCTCTCTCTCTCCTCTCTGTGTATTCTCATGAAGAAATAAATAAATTTTTTAAAAGAAGAAGAAGAAGAAAGAAAAAAGAAAGAAGAGGCAGGTTTTCATTGCCAATTTTACTCCAAGTAACAGTCTCCTCCGAGATCTTGCTGTGCTCAGTGTCTTCAAAGTGGGGTGATCAGGCTATCATTTTGTCTTTTTTGTTTTGTTTTGTTTTGTTTTTTTTGTTTTTTTTTTTTTATTTATTTATGATAGGCACACAGTGAGAGAGAGAGAGAGAGGCAGAGACACAGGCAGAGGGAGAAGCAGGCTCCATACACTGGGAGCCTGACGTGGGATTCGATCCCGGGTCTCCAGGATCGCGCCCTGGGCCAAAGGCAGGCGCTAAACCGCTGCGCCACCCAGGGATCCCCAGGCTATCATTTTGATGACATCACCCTTTTTCCTTTTAAAATAGGACCGTGTTGTGTCTTGAAATCACATGAAAGCAGCAATGTGTCAAATAAAGTGGAACAAAGAAGAAAATATTAGAAATAATTATTACTATTCCTTATCCGAGGCAAGGAGTCACTTCACTATCACACACACACTTGCTACATGGCCCACCGAAGAAAAGTAAGGAGAGTGAGATTTCCCCTTCATCACTTATGATATGTGAACTTGAGTTCTTTTCTTTTTTTCAAGATTTTATTTTTAAGTAAGCTCTATATCCAACACGGGGCTTGAACTCACAACCGCAAGACCAAGAGTCACATGTTCTACTGACTGAGCTAGCCAGGTGCCCCGTGAACTTGATTTCTAAACCAGGTTCCTTCCTGCCTTGGAGTCTAGCTTTATCTCACTTCTAGGTAAATTCTAGCACTGAATTCCAAACAAATGGAAAGCCTTGTGTTCCATGTGGAATGCATGCTCTGCACATTTATGAGAGCCTCCCTGGAGAGAAAACAATATTCAGGAGGTACATGTTACAAGTGCCAAAGCAGAGAACATTTATTAAACGGCCCTGGTATTAATCTTCTTAGGTAGAACTTATTTATTTAGCGGTGTTTTTTGGAAGGTGTGCGCCCCAGTGTTTCAAAACTGCCTTCACTCCAAGTTCCTCCTCTTAGGCCTGTGATGGGATGGGGGAAGAAGGCCCACCTCCACCTTCTTACAGCAGGAATCACCATTAGTAGGTTCCAAAAGGAAAAACACCATTTGGCAAATTGACTCAGTAAATATGGCAACATCTCAGTGTGCTGAGGTTGTTGAGGTTTGGTCTCATCCCACTTTAAACAAACCCCTCTCTGCCATTCTATCTGAAAGTAAATGTGTGATGCTCAGATGTCTTTAAAAAAAAAAAAAAAAAGGATGTGAGTTGGCAGAGAATCTCAGCTGTGCAAAATGGCCTGGGTCTGTCCTTCCGGGCTCCCTGCTCATCCTTATTCATTGATACAAAGGAAACATGACGGTCTGCTCTCCAGAAATTTCTGCTGCTGTCCAAACTTGGGCAGCTCACTGCAACTAATGTGGAAATAGAGTGCGAAGCACGTCCTGGCTGTAAACACAGCAGTCTTGCTCTGTCAGGGCCATCTACAAATGGCTCCAACCAACTTGTATGATTGTCTTTAACACCTTTTTGTATTTTTTAAAGAAATGAATTTGATTTCATTTTCCTTCCCCAGTTTTCAAATAGTCATTAAAAATTAAACAACACTGGGAAAGGCTTTTGTGATTATAGCCTTCATTCTCCTGCAACAAACTGGATCTATAAATTTACGTACCATTGTAGATGTAAATTACAAAATTTATATTCAACTATATTAAAACATCTATTCCAAAAATGATTACCAGTTGTGAAAAGCAGACAGGCTTATCACTTGCTGTCAGTTGTTCATGTCTAGTTAAGCAATAATGTGCTAAAACTGCTCTTTTGTTTTGTGTAAGAATTTTGGCAATAGAAGAAATGAACGCTCAGTTAATAAAAACTCAGGCTGCTTTTTGCTTTGATGGAGGAAGCAGCTGCCTGTTTTCATTTGCTGCAGAGCAGCAAAACCCATCAATATAATAAGCAGCTTAGATGCATCCATCCACAGCATCTGTAAGGATATAGGGCTATTCGCTCAAAACCAATCCCTGGTTTAATTTTAACAAAGATGTGTCTGACATATTTGAAAATGCATTATAATAGGTTTTGAAACATGAACAATTTCTCTTTCTTTTAAATACTTTTTATGGATTTGAAAGGTTAGTATACATAGCGGAATGATAGCAATGATAAAAACCAGTCCAAACTGTGAGGCCATCTTAAAACAAGGGCAGGAAAGAGAGCAAATCAAGAGGCAGTTATTTGGTCGCCTTCAAAATAGGAATAATTCATTTGATTTCATTCATTTATTCGTTCAAACAAATATTTACTGAATCCTTACTGTGTACTGGATTGGGTGAGATACTGAGGCCACCTTTCTTTTCTCAAGGAGTTCACTCTTCAGGGGAAAAGATGGGTACAAAAAAAAATAAGTGTGCAGTAAACACAGTGATACAGAGATTGCACTTCTCTGTTACCTCTTTGTTTAAAAAAAAATTCCAATGGGCAGAGAACACAGAGAAACTAACATAAAAATTAAAAATCAAATACCATCTCCTCTATTACACAGTCACACACTTCATTAGACATACCTTTAAGAAAATTGAATTATGTTTAAACACATGTCAAACTGTTTACTGGTGTAGCCAAGAATTACTACACTTTGGAGAAAAGTTTTACAATATTAAGTTTTGTTTGGACAGCCTCTAGTAATACAGTAACCAATAGACACTTTTACATGATTATGAACATACCACAAGGCAAGCCTAATAGAAAACACAAACTTGCAAATAACTTATAATGAGATGCAGTATGCTTTGGCTAGTGAACATGCTAAGACATTTTTCATTTCATTTCATTTCATTTTACTTTAGTGCTGGGGGCATTCCAAAAAGTCAGATAATTCTAAATCCTCCTCTTCCTCTGATTCAATATCAGATAAAAGAACATTTCAGCATGATCAGCTAGGGTATACATAAATGTAGGGTTAGCCATCAGCTTCTCAGCATATCAAATTTAAATGAGAACTCATTTGCAGAAACACTGAGGAAACCTCCCATACATGAGGGCGAAGAGCTTTCTTATTCAAACATGCCCACTGTAAAACACACATACTTAGGTTTTAAAAATAAATGTTTAATTTTGGAATAATGTTTGATTTATAGAAAAGCAAAAAGTTGTCACCATCTAACATTTATCAAAACTAAGAAACTGGCACTGGTATGTTCCCATTAAACCACGCTCATGGGTTCGTTTTTAATGAGAGGGTTCCTATTCAAGAGGAGAGTGGATGCAGGTGTCTGTAAGAAAGTCAAAAATTAAACCTCAATGACAATACTAGCACCTATCATATATCTTTTCCTTCCCTTAATTTTCTTCCTTCTTAAGTTGTTCTAAAGAAATTCATATCAGATTTAAGAATTAAAAGAGGACAGAAAATGCATGTAACTTGTGGTTTAAAAAAAAAAAATCTGACCCCAGTGAGAGAACTGTGTAGGCCAGGAAAGCCTTGGTTCCCCATTCCATTATTGAATGAGCAGAATATTATTACTAAGTCATTATTCACATAGAAATTCTGATTGCCCCTATTCAATTAATACTTTCATATCACAGTGTGACATGGACCTTATAACCAATCTTGTGGCAGCATGAGTTAAGAACCACAAAGAAGTCAGAGGTCATTATTTTTCACCCATTCAGAGTGTTTGTAAAGCATTCACTATGCACCCTCTCGTCCCTGTGCATGCTTTCTTCCCTCATCTGCTCCACTGCTTAATGGCTGGGCACAATGCTTCTAGAAACCTGCAAAGATTCATGGGCTACATACTGGTTAATGGTCGTCTCTCCAAGAGTAAGTTGGAAAGAGACGCCTTTGGGGAGATACTCTCCAGCTCCAGTGGGTGGTTGCCATAGGCTGCAAGAAAACAAACGTCTGTTGTTAAAGCCAGGCAGTCTATGCCATTTTGTTGTGGTGGCGTACACGGACAAAGCCAGTGGTCAGTGCTTGGTGCCCTCTCTAGCCCCAGTGCATTCTAAGCTGAAAGAATTGCCTCCCTAAAATGTACACAGGACCCGTAGAAAAGACAGAGCACAGCCATGGCCCCAGTGAAGCCCTCCACTTTACCTTGTCCTTTCTTCCCTCCCCTGCTTCCTCTAACGTCCTTTCCATCCATCTTGTCTCTCCTAATTTTTACTTCAAACTTCACTAAAGTTTTTAGCTTTTGTTTTCCATTTAAAAGAACTCGTGATAGAAGACCCAGCATTAATCACACTCTGATAAAGAAATTCTGCTGATATCGCCTTCAAGGTTTTATAAAATCACTTTGCTTTGTTATCTTTGAACATACACTCCTTGAGGGCAGGGAGCTCACTGCTTGTCTTACTTCTCTGGTGTGTTTGCACGATGTAGGTGAAGGCATGCTGAATTCATGCATGACCATAGCCAAATGCTCTAAACCTGAAAATCACAACAACAAAAAAGTGAATTCCTCTTCTTTTGCAAAATCTAATCCCGAGCTTTATATGATGTGTCTACTCGGGACCTGATTCTAGCTGTAAATGCAATCACAGGTCAGTTCTTGTGAGGATAAGTTTCTAATTGCACTCAATCCACTTTCACTAGCTTTCTTATCTATATCCACAATCTGCAGAGCTGGCAGGACAATTATCACCAGAAGACAGGATAGATGCTCTAGGGAGTACGGCTGTCCTGGGCCTGAAAGGTACATGCTTACAAGGTTCCAGGCCGGCAACAAAGAATCCACATTCAATAGGCCATCTCTCTCTAAATCAATCCCTTTGCCTCATTCAGCAGAGCACGTGTCATGAGTGCTCATATCTGGGGTTTATCTGTGGATATCTACAAACAGGCAGGTCTCTAATCATAGTAGCTTGGAATGAGTCCCAGAATGGGCCCTTTAAGTGACTTGAGATAGAGAAAATGGTTCTCTTTTCTTTTCCTTCTTTTCCTTTTTTTTTTTTTTTATTTTTGGACCCCCCCCCCTTTTTTTTTGGCTTTGATAAAATTTGTAACCTTAACCTATATAGCAAAGTGTATTCTCTAAGAATCACAACTCTTTGAGAAGGGCCTTCAAAATACACTATTTAAACCGAACTACTGCTCTGATCTTGACATCACAATTATCTTTCTGTTGAGAAAAATACAAAATTCTAGAGTTGTTATAGTGTTGCTGGCCCTATCACACCAGGACACACGAGGGTTTTTAAGTCGAGACCAAAAAGCACGGGCTGAGTTGCTGGGAGTGGAAAAGTCATCATGGTCTCTATGGACTCATGCTGGACTTCTCAGGTTAGGAAGCAGATTTCTTTCTCTCTCCAGCAGCCAAGAGTTCATGTTATCGTGAACTCATCATTCCTTCTCGTTGGCCCCATCTACAACAAATGATTGAAAAAAGGACCTCAAACCCAGACCATTGTATTTAGGCTGGCATATACTTTTCATTTGTTTATGTTGCTCCATAGCAACATAAACAAGAAAGGCCCAGAGAATGAAGGGGCTTGCTTAGCCTTGGCTAGTTAGTGGCTGAGCTTCAGTTAGGACCTCAGTTCCCTAATACCTTGCCTCAGTTCTCTTTTCAGAGTAAGAGACTTGAGCAATAGCGTAGGAAATACATCATCAGTCGAATTTGCATTTTGTGGAAGGGCTTTACCTTCCAGGTGGAAATCAGTGTGTGAAGAAATGAATCAACTCATTCCAATTTCAACATACTTACAGACTCTTAAGAAGCAAATCTAAGTCTTTTTGGTTTCTATTTCTCAATGAACAGCTTTCTAGAAATACTCACTGTCCACAAACCAGGGCCCAACATCACAGGCTAGAGGAAGGGGCTAGAGATACATTTAGCTGCAGCCCCCCTAATATTGGAAATTCTGAATTGAGGCCAGGAAGCAATGAACAATCTTTAGATATGGTGACCCCTTTCTCCAGAATTACAATGATTATGTACCTTGTTTTATAAAATTGGGCTTCTGTTTGTTTTCAGGAAATTTATTATCTCCACGGTCATTATTCTCGCTTACTCAAATGTCTCCATGTAATTTGTCTTGCAATTAAGAGTTTGCAGCAGATTCCAGCTATTCTTTTGATTACCAGCATCCCAATCATAATAAAAGAGTAATTTTATTTTATTTTGTTGTGTCTTGGGAGGCGAAATCATGTAATATATACAATTTTCACACACACCACTGTGTTGAGAAATGTAATTTTCTGTGTATTCTCTTCTAAGAATATTTTTAATGTTTCTGGATTGTCTCTGCACTCAGGAACGGGATTGAAATCTCCACTTTGGTATTTATCTGAGGCTGTGATAGCTCAGGCGTCTGCCGCCAAATGCCAAGATAGGGGGAATCTCATCATCCAGAGACCAGCTGCATGATGGGCAGTTAATAGATATATCAAACCTTAGGATATATGCTAAGCTGAAGAGATGATTGGTTGGTTGATACACTGATTGATTAGCATAGGGAGAATGGGTTTCTTCTTGACAACCTAAGATTATGCTTCAACTAAGCTCAAATTGCTTACACCTCTTCTATTGGGTTTAAAATTACAGTCCTGTCATCTGAAATCTCTCTTCAATGAAATTTTTACCATATATAAAAATTAAAGGGGAAAAGAAAGTAGGAGCACTGGATAAGAGTAAATGGAGTAGATACATTTCATGCTACTGTTGTTGATTCCACTCAGAAAAGTTGATATGTAAATCCCCTCGAAAAAATGTTACACATTTCATAAACGATTATTTGAATATTATACAATAATTCAGGGGGAAAAGTTCAGTATGCTCACATTAGCAAATGCTGTGTCTTCAAATATATTAAAGTTAGATCTCCTCTCTGTAAATATGCGAATTAAAACAAAGCCTCCTACTGATCAGGTTTACTTTCAAGGGCATGTAGACTCTACGCTCAGACTTTTAATATTTTTAACTGCTGGCATGCCTTCCAGGGGGCAGGGGGAGAAAGGGCAGACTTACCAGCCTGCGGATCAGCTTTGTTTCTGAGGCAGCTTAACACAAGTAGTAACTTCTTTAATTAGCACTAATGATCCTAAAGATAGTCACATGGAGATCTTGAGAGATTTGAATATAGTGCCCATTTCCCACGCATGTGGCATCAGGTATGCTTTGAAAGGAAACAAAACCGCTTGAAGGAAGGAAACATGAACTTGTTCTACCAAACTCTAAAATGATGTGTAAGCAGGGTTGAATGAAAATCATCAAGATGTTTTGCACAAAAGGCCTGCATTTGGAGCACGATAAACGTCTGATAGTCTTAGTTAACAATAAACTCATTAAACATAAGCTCGGTTTATGATGTCCTAAGTAAAGATTCAATCTCATTGTACTCCGAATTATCAGAGACCCGCTGACGCAAGGGCCTGGCTCTCTCCCTTTCCTCCCCTTCCCTTCTCTCTCCAAAAAAAAAAAAAAAAAAAAAAAAAGCTGGTAAGCTTTAATTCAGCACTTTGAAGAATACCCCCTCCTCTGCCTGAGCAAATAAGGATTTGGTTGCCGAATCGCACTGGATAAGTGGTTCATTGAGAATGTTAAAATCTGCATTAATAAATAGGACTGGGCTTCTCGGATTTTCCCCCTTCCTATCAGCTATGAGCGGTAGGGGATCAGCTGCGATTGAAATCCCCAGCTGAACAACCCACATACAACTCAGTGAGCAGACTTAAAACAAGGCCATTTATTGGTGACTGTTATGCAAACAAAGCGTCCAAGTCTTAGAAACAGATGTCAACTGAAGCATATGCTTACTGTAAACTGGAGTTTGATTCTCTTTATAAAAATAGACATAAATGGGCCTTCAGAAAGTAGACTGCCTCTTGTTGTCTACCACTGCCTAACTTGATTCAGCCTAAAGCTTTTAAAGAGATGAATAGACTGATATGTGAGGGCAAAAGAATAAAACTTAAAAAAAAATTAAATTGGAAATAAATGATAACATGCTGGAGCAGTTCCCAGAAGCAATTTTACAGATTTTTCTCTAAAAACACAAGACAGGAAGTTAAAAGCCTAGTGCAGGTCACTCATGGCAGGTGGACTTATCATTTCCTACCACTTAGGGTGGAAGAGAAACTGCACGTTTGGGTGGCAAGTTTAGTTAGCGTGGACTTTTTACCCTCCTCTCCCTTTCTTTTTCTCTCCCTTACCTCTTCTCACATCTTGATGTCTTTTAAATGTCACTTATTTTACATGAGGCAGTTGGTGGAGACATGAGTCAACAGCAATCAGAACCATTATCCCCTGCAGCGAGTCCTGTTCTTAATGCATTGTGACACCTTTGCTGGCCAGCCACCGATTTACCTTTCTGCTTCTTAGGGAATTAAGTGGCATCATGCGAAAATGGTTGTGATATGAACAGCATGGGCATAACTGGTATTAAATTTACCTCTCAGCCTAAGTGAATTTTCCTCACATGTGACTAATCAAAATGAAAGCTTATGGACCTAGGCTGAGCTGGCCGGCACTTCCCCACCCCTGGGACCGGGGCTATTTTGTTTTATCTCTTTGTACAAGCTGGCAGAAGTTTAAAGTGAAGGGGATAATCCAGTGCTGGTGTCTTTATGAAATAACATCCTTACATGAAGAGGCTTTTAACTGTCTGTCGCCGTCCTCTCAAAAAAAGAGTGTGACAATCTCATTTTGCTGAGCACCCTCCCATGAAAAGGGAAAATAATAGCCGTGGCCGCCATGGCTAGTACTGACCTTACATGATCCATTATCCACTAAACACTTTAAAAGTCAGTTTTACATACACTGCGGGGGGAAATGAGAGAACTACCACAATCATTTTCACTTTAGTGAATTTGCCATCCATCTGAAGTCAGTCACTTGATATCCCAACATATCCAGCCAGTGTCACAGTAGAACGCAGAAGAAAGCGCAGTTGATTAACGGATGCCAGGCACAGACGCAGTGGCACCCTACTATTCAAGACACGCTAGGAGGAATGGCAGCGGTGGAATGGCTTTGCATGAACTTTCCTCAAACTTAAACATAAGAAAAAGAACAATCAAAAACTAAGTCCTTCAAATTTTCAGAAGTGCTTGACATTCCTACAAAAATGTTTTACTAACCACTTAGCAGAGATCAGTAGGTGCCAAAGGAAGTGCAGGCAGAGCAATTATCTTCCTGCACAGTCAGCCTGATGCTTATTCACAGACAAGAGTGGCTTGCATTCCGCCATGAACCAACTGTGCATGTTGCTGATAATAGAGCAGAGGTATTGCTAAATTGGTACTGAAATAGCACACCTCGTTTACTTCCAGCAACTTATTTGTGGAAGGCAATGAAGGCTGGAATATTTTCTCATCACCACAAGAATACTCACCTCATTGTTAACATTAAAATTAGTTTTCTGACATGGCACATGCTATGCATTTACTTTTCCTTAAATAGGAACTTCCCCGCCTAGAGTAAAACACTAATGGCATTTCTTGCCCCTTGTGGATAATGCATTGCTTCATTAATAAACCATCTGGAAGCCTGACTGGTAATCAGAATCTTGGCCACTTTACAGTTCTTCACTCTGAAGTTCATAGACTGTTTCCCTTCATTTTGGTGATGCATTTATTCTTGAGCCCTCTGCTCTGAGGCAGGCACACAGAGTGGAAAGAAAAGTGTGTGTGTGTGTGGGGGGGGGGGAATGGCTGAAAGTGTGGCAGCTGTTCATTATCAAATACAGTAATTGCCAAATCTTCAGCCACATTTATAAAATTTTATTTTGCTATGTTAGGGTGCTGGGACAGGGACAAAAGAAAATAGCCAGACAGATAAATGGTTGCATTTTTTTTTTTTTTTTTAGAAAGGAAGGGTGCAGGGCAGACAGAGAGGGAGAGAACCTTAAGCAGGCTTGGCGCTGGGCTTACATGGCTCAATTTCACAACCCTGAGATCTTGACCTGAGGCAAAATCAGAAGTCTGAATGCGTAACTAACTGAGCCACCTAGGTGCCCCAAAAACTTGAGTTTGAATTTTCTGAGTTTATACTTTCATTCTGAACTCTATGACCCAACTCTAATAACCAGCCTAGGGAAATCACAATGGCTTATTCAAAAGAGTTTGAGGAGTCTGATCCATACAGGAATGGAAGGAAGATTCAGTTAAGGTTCTGTTGGGACCAAGCCAACTTAAAACCCAGTCTGCCACTGATTTCCTGGAGATTTTTAACTCAGTGTGGAGACCAGAGAACCAAAATTCTCAAGCAGAATGAGAGAAAAACAGGATTCATGGCAAGATAGTCGTGGGAAAATATAAGTGAGTAGTGGAGCCTGCCATTTTCATAAAATTTAAACATAGATTTCTAGAGACTGCCATCCTTAGGGTTCATATGAGAAAGGCTGAGAAAAGATGGGAAGGGAGGCTACCAGAAGAAAAAGAAAAGACAATATGTGAGCATTCACACTTAGTCCTACTCATGAGAAAAAAATTAAACACAGAACATCAGAAGGTAGCTTGTGAGCTGCTATTATTCACTGAATAGTACGTCTGCTTTGGTTGAATAAAACCTGCTGTGTGAAAGAAAAATAAAGACACCTGGGGATCCCTGGGTGGCGCAGCGGTTTGGCGCCTGCCTTTGGCCCAGGGCGCGATCCTGGCGACCCGTGATCGAATCCCACATCAGGCTCCCAGTGCATGGAGCCTGCTTCTCCCTCTGCCTGTGTCTCTGCCTCTCTCTCTCTCTTTCTGGGACTATCATAAATAAATAAATTTTTAAAAAAACTTTAAAAAAAAGAAAAGAAAAATAAAGACACCCAAGCAATTGTTTTTAGAATTTGATTATATACTTCAGGAATGAGGCAGGAGTAATGAATCTAACCCAAGTGTTTGGATAGATTGGCCATCTTGGACACGTCTGAACTATTAGCTGGAAACTAGAGTGTTGTACCAAGGGTGGTCGTGCTGTTCACTGATGAGCTAGCAACTTTGTAGGCTCTGCAGCAATCTCAGACACACTGAGTTAGGTTTAGAGAACTAAATAGATGACTATACCTGGATGTCTAATACAAGGTCTAATACATTCTCACTACCTACTTGCTTACCATTCCAAAACATTAAAGGAAAGGATCAGTCTGAAGTCTAATTTTCCAACGCCTAGTTATTAAAATCTTTCTCCAAACCACTCAAGGATTGCTTGGAGGTTTTGTGGTTGTTGTTAACCTGTTTTCTGAGATCCAACAATCCAGCTAGGTAAAGAACACAGTTCAGGATCCCTACATGGAAGTCCTATTTTCAGTGCAGCTGGATGTGGCCCGGCTACGCTGGACAGCTCCCTGGAGAGCAGACTGCTGATGTGGAAGTTGGGATTTAATTTGCCTCTGTACCCTTATTCCATGAGCTGAAGACAATCTCCTACCCAGGTGTTCCTTATGCTGAAAATGCGGAAGTTTGCCTGTTTTCTTGCCAAACTGTGTTTTGGGGTGTGTGTGTGTGTGTGTGTGTGTGTGTGTGTTTAGGGTTGGGGGTTGATATTTGCTGACTCCACTTATCCTAGTTAAAAGGCCTGGCACACACAAAATAAAATTATGAATAAGCTCATGCTGCCCCTCCATCATTCCCTCCAACTGAGGCATTAGATTCCCTCCAATCATAGAAATCTCACTTCACTGACTTCGTAGCAATCTTTTAAAAAATGAGGCTAGGCTCGATAAATCTTGCAGGTTGCAATTGTTTTGGAGAAGACAGTTTTGATGAGGCAGTCTACGAGATGGAAATCCCCTCCAAGACTGTTTTAGGAATTCTAAATGTCAAATTAAATCCCAAACACAAATATGAAGGATCATCCCTGAACACAATCACTGTCCTCTGATTGGCATATAGAATCAAGGGCGTTGTAAAATAAAAACATAATACTAAAATGCAGGGGTTTGTTTCCTGCAAGCGATTAAATATTGGGAGAGAAAAATCCTTATAAGGGAAGAAGGCTAATAAACCAGAAGTAGAAACACAGAATTAAAAGAAGAATTACCATCTCCTTAGCATTTGCTAAACACTGGGTACTGTGCTGGGCGATTTATAAACATTAGCAATATTTAATAATCAAAATATCTTGCACATTTTGCTGTTCTGTACAGATGAGGAAATTGAAGCTCAGTGAGGTCAGGTGATCGGACCAACACCCTCTCTTCTTTCCAAATCAGGGAGTGGCCACACTGGGGCTTGAATCCAACCCAAGCGCTTACATCCACCTGAATAAGGATCTCTTCTACAGGGACAGAAAGGCTGGAATGGGTATGAAAAGGATTAGGAGGCACAAACTGACAGGAATTTATGGAGGTGAACTGGGAGATACAGGAGAAAGAGGCTTAAGGATGACTCAGAGGTTTAGGGTCCAGGTGACTGGGAATTTGTGGCATCATTACAACATAGCGGTGTCAGAATGACAAGCCTATTTTGCGGATCAAATGATGATTGGCTTGTTTTTGTACATCACGACTCAAAGGCATCAGAGGGATAATCTGGTGGAATCTATTGGATATATGGAACTAGATTCATCACCAAGGTTATACTCAGGATATACATTTGAGAAGCATCCATATGGAGATTATAATTTAAAATGTGAGATAAAACAGCAAAGACAGGAAGGAGAAAGAAAGAGCAGAGAGAAAGGGAGACAGAAAAAAATAAAACGAAGTATATAACTTAGAAGAATGCTTTCCCCATGGGAAATGGGGTTATTTCACTCATCTGAGCCACATTTTCACCATTATAAAATAGGGGATAATCAATGGAAGGATGAATAAACATTCTTAAAAATTCATAAAAATTTGACATATACGTAAATTGGAATATTATTTAGCCTTTAAAATGCAGTAAATTCTGGGGAGCCTGGGTGGCTCAGCAGGTTAAGCGTCTGCCTTTGGCTCAGGTCATGATCCCAGAGTCCTGGGATCGAGACCCACAGTGGGCTTCCCACTCAGTGGGAGCCTGCTTCTCCCTCTCCCTAACTGCTCCCCTGCTGTGCGCACTCTCTCCCCCTCTGTCAAATAAATAAATAAAATCTTAAAAAAATGCAGTAAATTCTGGACATGCTAAAATATAGATGAACCTCAAAAACATTATGCTAAGTGAAATCTGTGTGAGTCTACTTATATAAGTTACCTAGAGTGGTAAAATTTATAGAAACAGAAAGAGGAAGGGTGGTTGTCAGAGGCTGAGAGAAATAGGCAATTGGGGAGTTAATATTTAATGGATGCAGTTTCAGTTTTGCAAGATGAAAGTTCTGGAAGTGGATGGTGGAGATGGTTGCACAACAATATAAACTACTTAATGCCACTGAACTGTGCACTTAAAAATGGTTACTATGGTCAATTTTATATTATGTGTACTTTACCGCAATCACAAATAAATAAAATTTTAAATGGGAATAATATATAAATCCTAGGATTGATGTGAGGATAAAAGGAGATAATATTTGAAAATTTGGCACAATTCCTGGCATATAATTTGTTTCAAATGTCAATAAATAGTAGCTTATTTTTTTCCTCCTCTTTTTACCAGAAAGGAAGAAAAGAAAGGAGGGGAGAAGGAGAGAGGAAGAGAAGGGAATAAGGGGAGGGAGAAGAAAACCACAAAGGGAACATGTCATAGAAGTCACATAAGGACACATTTCAGAAAAGGGGCAGGTCAACAATGTGAAATGCTGCAGACATCAAGGAAAATGAAGATTGTGGAATCTCACAATTCAGAATATATCGATAACTTCTGAAAGAGCTTCATCAGAGTGCTGTAACCAGTAGAAGAGTTTAAGGGAATAAGGAGCAATCAGCAATCAAGCTGAGGATGCAAGGAATGCAGGTTCCCCTTTGAAAGCTTGGGGGATGTAGAGGAGAAAGATGGTAGAGGCTTCAGGGGATGCAGCTAAAGGGAAGATTCTGCACTCTCATTTTTTGGCTTGCTTTTATTTTATTTTTTTATTTAAAATTTTTTTTAAAAAAAGTAGTCTCCATGTCCAGCATGGAGCCCAGTGCGGGGCTTGAACTCACAGCCCTGAGATCAAGACCTGAGTTGAGACCAAGAGTGGAACACTTAACTGAATGAGCCACCCAGGCATCCCTGCTGGCTTGCTCTAAAAAATATATTTTTGGGTGCACCTGGGTAGCTCAGGTCATGATCTCAGGGTCCTGGGATCCCACCTGTGTAGGGCTTCCTGCTCAGCTTCTCCTTTTCCTTTGCCCCTTCCCCTGCTCATGTGTGCGCGTGTGCTCTCTCTCTCAAATAATAAAGGAAATCTTGAAAAAAAAATTTTTTTAAAGGATGGTAACCCATGAACATGTTTGTAATAAGAGAAGAAATCAGTAGAGAGGGAGAGGTAAAAGATACAGAGCTGGAAGAGAGAGGAGAAAAGGATTGAGGCCACAGGTGGAGGACTGAGCTTAGGGAAGGGAGGAGTTATGTCTTACTCCGGATGGGAGAGAAGAAGTAGAGAAGATTGATGGTTGGGTTTTTTTTTTTTCCCCTTGTGGGGGAGAAATCATTACATGCCAAGAATGAGAGGCTATTAGCAGGGTAGAGAAACAACAAAGCTGTATAATCAACTCTTAATTATCAGCATTTTCGTTTATCAGCTTCAAATCTTGCTTTCAAGCAAGTTAGCACTTACTCAGCTTAATTACTTGCTTTGTTAGCATTTCAAACTCAGTGTAATATAACTTTGTATGCGGCCTGCAGCCCAGCGGGGTAGCATTTTGACACCTGAACACTTAACCACTTCCGTTGTTCTGGGGAAAGATTTACAGTAGGGCACTTGGGTTGAGGTTGGGGGCTTCGCAGCAGTCTGAGAGGCAAGCAGTTAAGCTTTCCAGGTGTTACTGACTGTGTTTTCACTGTGTGGAGGCATTACTTTGTTCGCTGTGATTTCTCAGATCAGATATATCTATTTCTTCAATTATTTACTCAACGAACCTTACACCCCAGCTATATGCCTGAAACTGTGCTCTGAGTTTTGGATACTAAGATGGTCCCTGCAGTCAAGACACTGATAGACTGCTAGAAAAGACAAATGCAAACAGATCATTATAATACAAAGGGATAAATGTACAATATCAAAATACAAATGTAAATAACCAAGTATAAATCCCATGGATTGCATTACCATCTTGGATTGTCAACCTTTTCTCTCATCCCAAATAGTTCATACAATAATGAAGTGACTAGCTGACTCTAGCTGACTCATATATACTGCATAGCACAGTAGAGAAATGAGGTGTCCTGATAAATTTGATTGAAACGTCAAGTTTAGTGAGCTCTGTCAGAGAATGCGTGATTCTACATAGACTTCCTTTATAGGAAAAATTCAGTTAACTTCTTTTTTCTTTAGGTAACATGTACGGTCTCAATGCATGAAAAATTGCAGGTGCAATGCACAGTTTCTTTCAGGAAGGGGACTCACTGTGAAGATCAGTTTCTGTGCTGGAATGGTATGAAATGGAGAGCTCTAATCGTGCCTGGCACCTAAATGCATTGAGTGTCTTGCTCTGCGAGCCTGATGCCCCCAGTGGGAGGTGTCCTGAAAGGCTGTTCAGTTACACTGTTGGCCCCTAGCTTTGTCAATTTCTGTAACCAATGCTCTCCATTTTCTCACATTGGTGTATAAATCTTCTCTTTCCAGGGACCTCTGTTGTCTATCAGTACCTCTTCATAGACTTTCCTCTTCCCTCTTTACTTTGTCATGTGCCTGCCTCCTTTGTCTGGCATTCTCCTGTGTTTCTAGGTTTTGCGGCCAATGCCTTGGTTTGTACAGCTACCACCACCAAATCAAAACCCTTCCTTTCTTTTTGATTAGCAAACCAACCAATCACACTGGGCAGGTGTAATCTTTAGGTCCTTGGCTATTTATTTTAACCACTGACTGCCTGTAGTGCCAACTTTAAAAAAAAAAACCAAACAAGATCATATATATGGAGGTGCCTTGTCAACTACCATGAGACACAAGATTATTATTCCCAGTTTCAGCACTGTTCTGGTGTCTAGGATTGCTTTAAAAGAAAATTACAGATAACCAAGGCCTGGATTTATTTTGAAATACCTATTTACGAGAACTGGTACTTTTCAAATAAATAGCTACAAAAAGAACTCGCCTAGCCCTCAAATTATACAAAACATTATATGTTTAGTTTTGTGTGTGTGTATGTGTGATGACTCATAACGTACTTGTAGATCTTATAATGCTTCAGAGTTGTTACTATCTCAATTAGCACAAAACTATAAATATATGAAAGTGTCCACTAACCCAGAGCTTGGTTGATAGTCTGGCAAGTAAAGCAACTCTGAGCTTCTGAAATTGGGAAACATAGACACAATGCCCTCTACATTCCCAAGGCATATTCTCCAGCTGTGTCACGGTGTTCCCTTTGAATGAATAGATGCTCTGCTCACATCCAAAGAGACTAAATTGGAGAAGGTCCCTAAACTCAACTAAAAAGGAGCAGTGGCCCTAATGGTACAAATGGTTGTGTTGTTTTGCAAAAGTAAATTTAAGATGGCTCAGCAACATCAAACTATGAGCAGCTGGGGAAAAAAAATCCCCCCAAATTATTTACCATTTTAGCTACAGAAACTAGAAAAGTGGCATTTCAAATCGAAATGATAAAAAGCTCCATGCACTCCACTTGTGAGCTGCATTCAGTCTAGGCAGGTTGTGCTGAGAGTGGAATGCACTCTTTCCAAGTATGTATTGCTGCCATTCACCAGACCTCCTTGCTAGCCTGCAAGCAACTATCTCCCCATTATACATCCAAAGAGTAATCAGGGTGAAAAGGACAGTCAGTATAAGAGGAAATAATTGCAGCTTAAACTACTCTTACTCATTAAGAAACAAGACTATTTGGGGACTGTGGGGGTTGGGGTGGGGTAGGGGAGAATGGTATTGAGTTTTCATCATCCTGTCGGGGCAGGTCAAGTTTTAGCTCCAGTAATTTCGGCATGATTTTTCTATAATCGCATTACAGTTAAAAGTATATTAATCACAGTAGCTATCACCATCCTACAGTGAGATTAATACTTGCAGGAAGGATGGGAAAAGAATCTGAAGTCCGTCCTGGGGTCTGCCTCTGTGTTTGGATGGAGCTGTCTTTTGTCATGGAGAAATGTGGTGGAGAATCAGTAAAGAACAATGATAAAAATATAACCCTCTCCTTTCTCTGTAGACAAAAGAGAAATACATAATAGGAAAGAAAAGGCAGAGGTTCAAGAGGTTTGGGTTGAAATGTTAAGGCTCAAACCAGCTGATAGTATTTCACAAGAAAAGTCCAGTCAGAACTGGAATTAAGTATGAGATGTCTCTAAATCAACAGTTCACAACCAAAGGATATTGTGCCCTCCGGGGACATGTGGCAATACCTGCAGAAATTTTTGGATGTCACACAGAGTGGGAGTGAGCTGCCACTGGCAACTTGAATAGAGGTCACTGATGCTGCCCAACATCCTCAATGCATGGGGTGCCCCACACAAGGAATTACCCAGCCCCAAAAGTCAATAACCTTGCTCTAAATAAACTAGAAGGAAGACTTAAATGTTTGTTTTTAATTTTTACTCTGTTCTCTTACCTCTTTGAGGTTTTATTATTAAAATATTTGA
Source organism: Nyctereutes procyonoides (assembly GCF_905146905.1). Lineage (NCBI taxonomy): Eukaryota > Metazoa > Chordata > Mammalia > Carnivora > Canidae > Nyctereutes > Nyctereutes procyonoides. The sequence continues at coordinate 48,018,925 of NW_026575049.1, read as the reverse complement.
GACTGTTATGCATTCCTAGAAAAACACATGGGTGTTAGAAATAGGGCTGGAGATGTGGGATACTAACCCATGATGGAAAAGGGTAGAGAGAGTAAGTGAAATTTGGAATGAAAAAAGGGAGGGCTTTTTGGGAAGGAGACTTGGTACTGGAACATGACAAGACAGAGTTTGATTCATGATTTTTTTTTAAAAGATTTTATTTATTTGACAGAGAGAGAGTGCACAAGCAGGAGGAGCAGCTGGCAGAAGGAGGGGGACAAGCAGATTCCCTGCTGAGCAGGGAGCCCAATGTGGGACTTGATTCTAGGACCCCACGATCATGACCTGAGCCAAAGGCAGATACTTAACTGACTGAGCCACCCAGGTGCCCCTTTGATTCATGATTTAATGTTGCATTGAAATAACTTCATCAGTGCACTCCTAAAGGAGACAGCAAAGTCATTTAATCAACAGTACTGGGACATTTTAAAAGCTACATGTTCACTTTGAACAAAACGGCATTTATTAACATGGCAAGCACTGCCTAGGCAGCTATCTGCACCCAGGACTGGGAAGACCTGCTAAAGTCAACTAAGGCAACATAGGGCCTAGAAAAGATTGATAGATCAAGAGCTTCCTTGACAAAAAGGATGCTGTGTTGAGCTGGTAGGTGGGCTGTTTAGGCACAGCGTATAATCGCTAAGGAACCATGGAGGGAGGATTGGCTAAAGGTGACGTTGAGAAGACAGAATGGGCTGAAGCAGACTTTCTCATTGGCGTGCTTCCTGGATCAGCAGCATCACTTGGGAACTTACTAGAAAGGCAAATTCTCACTTACCACTGAGAGAGGTACTGAATCAGAAACTCTGCAAATGGGGCCCGGCACTGGGTTCTAATAAGCTCCTCAGGAACCATATGGGATTGTTTGTGTAGTTCAAAAATCATCATATATCAGCAATTCCTCACAGTATTTAACCTAATCCATAACACAAAATTTGCTCATTAGTTCATCATAACAACAGCAGAAAGGCAAGCTGACAAGTGGGAAATGGTAACACATACCTGATGAAGAATTAGTATCCAGAATACATAAAGAATTCTTACAAATCAAGAAAAAGATAATCCCATAAAAAAAATAGTGTTGGCGGGAGAGGCCAAAAACATGAATAGGCATTTCAAAGAAGAGGAAACATGAAAGTCTATAATCATTGAAAAGGAACTGACTCGTAAATAGGGAACTACAGATTAAAACCACTATGAGATGACATTAACTACCAGACTAGCCAAATTTTTAAAAGTTAGATGGTACCAAGTTTTGGCAAAGACACAGACAAACAGGAACTCTCATTTGGCATGTATGGTAGTATAAATTGATAGAAAACACTTTAGAAAATAATTTGGGACTATCTGGTAAAATTGGCCCAGTAATTCTACCCCTCAGGATACACTACAGAAATTCTTGTACCTACACACAGCAGGAGCCAAGTACAAGAATGTCCATAGCAGCATTGCTAATAACAGCAAAAAGTTCACAAATGACCCAAGTGCCCGTCAACAGTAAAATAGAAAACTAAATTATAATATGATCATGGAGTTGAATACTACACTGCAGTGGAAAATAAATGAACTACCCACAGTATGGAGAGAACTTTTCAAAAGCTGAAAGGTGAGTGACAAAACAAGTGATTGAAGAATTATATATATAATTCCATCTATGTAAAGTCCAAAAACAGGCAAAACAAAAATGTATTATTTAGAGATACATATACATATAGTAAAATTGCAAAGAAAAACAAGAGAATAGAGGCACTTGGGTGGCTCAGTGGTTGAGCATATGCCTTTGGCTCAGATCATGATCCTGGGGTCCTGGGATCGAGTCTCACATTGGGCTCCCCATGGGGAGCCTGCTTCTCCCTCTGCCTATGTCTCTCTCTCTCTCTCTCTCTCTGTGTCTCTCTCATGCATAAATAAAATCTTTTAAAAAAAGACCAAGAGAATGATGGCAAAAATTCACGACAGTGGTTACCTCAGTAACTGGGAAAGGGGGACACACTAAGGGAAAGACATACAGGAGGAGTTAAAAATATCAGTAATATTCTATTTCAGGTGGTAGAGACACAGGTATTACCTTTATTGCCCTTTAGACTAAACCTACACATTATACATGTTCTCTTATATGTGTATTTCAAAAGAAAAGTAAAGAAAAATAAGAGTGAATTGAAGGCGATATAGTGGATGAGTAAAGACAACTCTTGTAAGGGATTTTGCTGTGAAGGGTAGCAGAGAAACAAGATAGGTAGAGGAGCTAGAGTCAACAGAGGCCTTTTCTTTCTTTCCCTTGAGGTGAGTGCTCTTGCCATATGCTTTTATGGTGATGGGAGTTAATCAGCAGTGAGGGAAATTTGCTAATGAGAGAAGGAGGGAATAATCATTGACCGAAATACTTAAGCTAGTGAAGAGAGCTGGGTAGGCCCCAGAACAAAACTGGGGCAGCTGGCCTCAGAAAGGAACAGGGTAGTTCATCACCATTACTGATGGGAGGGGAGAGACACAATACACAGGTGGACAGGGAGATGTGTGATGACAAGAAGCAACAGTTCTAGTGTAATAGCTTCTATTCTCTCAGCCCAACATCAGCCAGGTCATCAGCTGAGAGGGACAGGAGAGGAGGTGCTGGAGATGCATGTTGGGCAAATTTACCAGGAGAATGTAGCAGGATTTCTCAAACACTTATCTGAGCTCTGTGGTCATGGATTCAGAGTGGGGCCAGTCAGTTTGTCATGGTCAGGTGCCCAGGTCAGGCCCAAGTTTAACTGGGGCTGGGTGAGTTCACTGAAGTGAGAGAGAAGAAGGAATACGGAGGATGTATATCAAGGGTGACTTATACAGTGATGCGCATGGAACATAAATAGGTAAGAAGAGAAATGAAGGGGTGCCTGGGTGGTTCAGATGGTTGGGCATCTGCCTGGGCTAGGATCATGACCTCAGTCGAGCAGCAGCTCAGCAGGGAGTCTGCTTCTTCCTCTCTCTCTCTCTGCCCCTCTCTCTCCTTGTGCTCTATCTCTCTCTCAAATGAATAAATAAAATATAAAAAAAGAAAAAGTAAAAGAAGAGCAAGGAGAGCCTGACTGGAGGGGGTACAGGAAGGAGGAGTGACAGGCAGTGAAAAATATACAGGATCAATGGAGTGGAGGTTCAAAAAAGTTATACACTTTTGGAATGGAGTTATCCCAGTAATTGGGCTGCAGAAACAGAAAGGGAGAATCAGTGGAGATTTCAGAGGTGGTACAGTTACTGGTCATGATCAAGTCTAGGGTATGACTATGAGAGGTGATAGCTAAGACTGTGGAGGAAAATTAGGGTAAGGAGATAGGGGTGAGGAATGAAGAAATCAGGGATAGGTCTTCTATCCTCATTATTGAGAATAATGACAAAGACGACAGTTAGGCAGGCTCTAGAATCTTTACAGGGTGGGGAGTGTCTTAGAAAACAGCAACACATACTTCAAAGGAACCACTGATTTGGAGAGTGAAGGAAGGAGAAATGTGGAAGTGGCAATGTGGAACAGTGGTAGGAGGACAAAAGAGAAACAACCTCCAGCTTCTGAGAGTGCTGTAGGGAAACATCTCTCCTTCTCTCCTCACTCCTATTTCTTGCCTATTTTTTTCCCTTAGACTTATCGTCATCTAACTTACTGTAAATTTATCTTATTTATTGATTGCCTTGCCTCACTATAAGCTTCATAAGGCAAGGATATTTGCCTGTTTTGCTCATTGCTATATCCCCGTCAACTAAGAGCACTGCCTGTCACACAGAAGATGATCAATATACGTTTGTTATATAAATGAATGGAAAGATTCACAAACACAGATGTTACCTTGAGAAGTCAATAGAGCTTGTATGGCTCCAGAGGGTGAACGATGAGACATTATAGATGAGCAAAACCCCATGAGTACAGGCATGGGGGAAGACTGATGTAGTATGCCTCAGGGCAAGAAGAAAGTCCATGCTAATGGTCATGTTTTGTCTGCAGGAGAAGAAAACCTCACTAAAAGACTTACAAAAATGGTCTTGAGAGTGCAGAGAGGTTGAGAACCTTTAGAATGTTGTTACCCTCCAATGTCTACATTGAAATGTCCACAGTCAAAATGCTATACAAGATTACATGGAAAGGAAAGCTCAAAAATGAGCAGCTTTATTAATATATTTTATTTTTTACTTGAGGATGGTAGTTGAATGCTTGTTGAATCCATGATATTGAAACTGTGGACAAAGGCCTAGGGAGGCTTCATAGCTACTATTCAACTTCTGAAGCATAAAGAACATCACTTTAAGATGGGGAAACCAGCAGATACTTGAGTGAAATGCATGATACTGAATTGGATCCTGGAACCCCTCTATCCCTCCCAAAAAACAATAAAGGACTATATTTGGATAATTGGTGATATTTGAGTATGGACCATGGATTAGATAATAGCATTAAATTAATGTTAAATTTCCTGATTTTATAACTATATTGTGGCTGTTCAAGAAAATGTCCTTATTTGGAGTAAATGTAAATTGAAATATTTAAAGAGGCATATCTGCCACTTATTCTCAAATTGCTCAGAAAAAGAATTAATATATAACTATTTATATGTCTGTGTAATTCACATCTATCTATCTAGAAACTGATAAAGCAAAAGGGGTAAAATGTTAACAATTGGTGAATCTAGGTAAATGATACATGGTAATCCTTTGAGATAGTCTTGAAATCTTTTTTGTAGATTTAGAATCACATTAAAATTAAGTTATCTCCCCTGTGAAGTACAAAAAACAAGAAAGAATGCCTTCCCTTTAATGGATTGAGTTTTGAATGTGCACATTCTATTTATAAATGCAGGAGAAAATACAACTTAATAGTGTTGATGTGGCTCAGATATACTTTTCATTGATAGTAAGTACAATATAAGTCCATGTGATACAACTGCTGAAGAAACTAGAAGATCTTTGGCTCCATTAGCAAGTAATGGTAATAAGGAAGCAAAAAGGCACCACTCAACTCTATAATGGTCACTCAACATCAAGAGTACTGAGTGTCATTCTGGGTATCATGTTTTTAAGATGGATGCTGAAAATGACAGCAGACCAACCAAAGAGATAAGAAGGGTAAGAAAGGGGCTGACAAAATTTTCAGGTAAAGAACAGATTGACTGGGTTTGGAGAAGAGAAGGCTCACAAAGATAAAGAGTGAAACATGGGAGTTGTCTTCAAACATTTGAAGTGATAGAGTGTAAAAACGGGTTTTTGTCCCAGGTCAAGTTGGGAAAAAGCTTTCCCAATAATTAGAGCTGTCTAAAATCACAAGGGTTTGCTTTGGGAATCACCAGTTTTCTTTAATTGGAAGTATAGAAAAAAAATTCGAAGTATAGAAGCAAAACTGGAACAATTATTCATCTCAGACACTGGAAAAGCTTCAACAAAGGTCAAGGGGGGTGGAATGGATCATTTTTAAAACTCCTTCCTAACTTTGAAAGTCTATCTGATTTAATTGACAGTTCTGAAAATCCTTGCGCAAATATAAGATAACATATATAGTGACAGATATATATATATATGCATATATATATATATATACATACAAGCAAGCTATTTTTTAGGTGAAGGCATAATCTGATCTTCTATGAAAAGTACAATGATGAGATATGAAGGTGATTCATATCCAGTCACTGGAGACAGTAGCTGACATTCCTTGACCATGTTTATTTTATTACCCATCTGAAACCTAAAGTGATTTGGCACGTATCTCATAAGCAGAAAGCTCTGTTTAATCACCTCTGCCACTTCCAAATATCCAAACCAGACTCTGTGGCCACTTTTGGCCAAGGTAAACATTGGCAGTGTCTATTCTGTCCTGTGGGACTATTTGAAAGTTCAAGATTGTTCTTTGGAAAGAGAAACAGAAAACCCAAGGAATTACTGGAACTAGCTCCACCAAACTATACTGTAATGCAGATTCTATCATGTTAAAAGCAGAGCTGGTATCCTTAGAGTAGCCTTATAGCAATTCAAAAGCTTCAAGTCTTGCTCATGATCATTACTGCTATTACCTAAATCACAAAAGAGAAATAAAATACAGTAAAATAAAATGTGTTGTTCTTCTGTACTAACTTCTTCTGAACCTAATGCTACTCTGTAAATTAGGCAAGCCATCTACCTTTCATCATGAACCACCTCACAGCAGGAATAAAAGAAATCAATTTGCTCTATCTATATATAGGATGGTATAAAGATGATATAATAAGCAACACATACAAATAAAAATAATAGTTTAATAAAACTAGTTTTACTATTATAGATTGGAAGGATAAAAAAAGCTAAGTTTTCCTACATACCACAACAAAATGGATGATCTCTGTTCAATAGGTACATTAAAAAAAAGATCTTGCCAAAAACATAACATTGATTTCATATATCGCTAGTAGCTTTCAAAATCACATTGTATAGATCTTGAAGGAGAAATCTAAACATTTCTAATAATAGTTTGACTTTAATGTTTCTATGAACTTTGGGAGGAGGGTAAGAGGCATATTTTTAAAAACATAGTAGCTCACTGAAACCACTTAAAAACTAAAATGTGGGCAAACATTAATTTTGATTTTGTCTATTGCTATTTTCATTGACTATGTTCTATGTCTTCAAAGTGTGGTCCAGGGCCCTGAGCATCCCTAAGACCCTTTTGGAGGTCCTTAAAATCCAAGCTATTTTAATAATAATAGTAATAGTAGTGGTAGTAATAATAATAATACTACATATTTGCCTTTTTTACTCTCATCTACTCATTAGGCTATAAGATGTGTGATATTGCAACAGACTAAATATAGACATAGATCTGAGACTCTAGTTGTCTTCCATGAAGACAAATGTTAAGATGTTAACTATACTTGGTGTGATCATTCTGCTGTTTGCGCAAACATTGAATCACTATGTCGTACACTTGAAACTAATATAATGTTGTATGTTGGTTATACCTCAGTTTTAAAAATAACAAATAGGGGCGCCTAGGTGGCTCAGTTGATTGAACATCCGCCTTTGGCTCAGGTCATGATTCCAGGGTCCTGGGATTGAGCCCTGCATCGTGCTTCCTGCTAAACTGGGAGCCTGCTTCTCCCTCTCCTCCCTGCTCATGCTCTCTCTCACTATCTCTGTCTTCCTCTCTCAAATAGATAAATAAAATCTTTTAAAAAGAATAGAACAAACATTAAATAGGTTTACAAAAGCAACACCATTCTTTTCTCTAAAATGTTCTGTCATTGTTGTTTTGGAAATTACTTAATTACACCAAAATTTATGTGAATGTATAATGGGTTTAATTTTTTTAATTTTTAAGACGAATTCATAAATAAATATCTTTTAAATTTGTTTTTTTGTTTTAATTTCATAATTTTTAAAAGACATTTATTTATCCATGAGAGACACAGAGAGAGAGGTAGAGACACAGGCAGAGGGAGAAGTGGGCTCCCTGTAGGGAGCCCGACGTGGGACTCAATCTCTCGTCCCAGGATCAGGCCCTGAGCCAAAAGCAGACGCTCAACCGCTGAGCCACCAGGCGTCCCTAATTTCATAATTTTGATATAAGTATTGAGAGATAATAGCTCATATAAACAAAAGCTCTTTAAAGTTTTCAATAATTTTTAAAAGTAGAAAGGGATCCTGACCAAAAAAACTTGAGAACCACTGTTCTAAAGTAACATGATGAGATACAGCAATGTGTGTTATTCTTCTGATTTTTGCTAGGAAAATAGGATCAAATAACTTATATTGAACTAACTCGATAGATGGCTGTTTTGGGTAAAGTGTCAGTTTAGGATTGTCATATTTTTTCCCAAATAAGTGATATAATAAAGATCTCTCTAATGCTATCAGTAACAAACAGTATAAATTAAGGGGAGAATAGAAACTTTGCCACTTGTAAAAATAAACACTACGAAGTACCATAAAGAAAATGCGGCCTTATTAGTTCATTCTTATTTTATTTATTTATATTTCACCTACTTTCAAAAGGATTGGAGACCACTTCCAATAAAAGCACAGGAACAATAAGACCAACAACTAACAACACAGGATGTAAAGGCCAACATTTAGTAGGGAGGGGGAAAAGGAGGAGGAGATGGGATAAAAGCAAACAATATTAAGCCCTATTTGCAGAAAGCCACAGCAATTAAGCAGGAGTACTAGCCTTATGTTTGCTAGCAGCCAAAGTAAAGAGTAAAATGGCATGAATGAAATGACTCCCACTGTCTGGAAGGAAATAGGTTAGCTCTTTAGGAGACATAATCTTCCTTGGGGACCTAAACTCTGGAGACATTTAATCTGTCACACAACTCTTTTCACTAAGAACAGGGAGGAGAGTAAAAATAATAGTACCCTTGTTGAAGGAATTTCACACATTCTATTATTTTACACTTGAGGAAATGGAGTCTACCAGAGGGTAAACAGATTGCACAGGGCATATAGCTCTAAGCATCAAATCAAGCCAAGATGTAAATTAAAGTCTGTCTAACTTTGAAGTATGTCTTAACCACTTTGCTCATTTGTCAAGGTCTTCACATTAAATCACGTTTTACTTTAAAAAAAAAAAAATTCTTCTTACAGCGTCCTTTGGTCCCCATCCCCAGCCAGTAGTTTCTTCCAATATTGTGCTAGTAAAAAAAATAACCCCACAAATTTTTAAATTGTACTTTCTGAGAACCACTGGTTGAGAACCTTATAATAGGCCTCCCATGGTCGTGAATTAGACCACCATACTCTTACAATACTCTCTCCAGCTCTAACATGATAAAGGGAACACATGATCAATTTTAAAAATAAAAATTGGGTTACTCTGAAAAAATGGAACTTGCTTCATGGGAGACTTTCTTCTGGGAGCCTCACCAATTCTAGAGCCACATTTGATGAGCCGTGTGTATGATAACTCAACAGGGATAAAGCCTGCATGATCAGAGGAGACAAAAAGTAGAGGGGGGTTCCTGCATGTCATATTGGCATACACACACTCCAGACGGGTACATAGTGGAGTGCCATGGTTATACAGCATCACAGAATCAGAGTACAGGGCAATCGAAGTTAATCAAAGATTGGGGGGAGACACACTATTATTTTATATTACCACACAGTATGAAGAAGAATTTAACATTTATATGAATTTTAAAACTAAAACCTAAGACCTTAAAGAAATGTTGAGTTTGCTATGCTATTTTGAACTCTGACTCTAAGGAGTACAAAGTTCATCTTCTTTCTTTGGTTAGTGTAAGTGCTTGAGAATCCACCTTTGTCAGTTATTCTTATATGTTACTAAGATTTTTTTTTTTTGTCCCAAGAATCTACAAAATAGTAAGCATATAGCTAGAGAAGATAGATTTTGAAGAACAGAATTGTCTTACATTCCTATTTAAAGTAGTAGTGACCTGCCTTCAGCAGTGGCCTCAGAAATACCTGTAGTTTGAGGTATGACTTATTCAAAAAAAGTTCCATGTTCATCTATTCATGTGCATGGAAAGCATGACCTTGGCCAGAAATATCTCAATGACACATGTAACCAAATTTCTGACCTGCTAGATCCTTCCATGGGGAGGATGAAGAGGTAGTTCTGGTCTGGCCTTCAAATTCATGATATTCATGAGGAGCCACAAGGTTAAGGCTTAAAGCTCTCTCCAAATGACTTGGGTGAGACACATAGTCAATTGTATTTTGGGTGTGCACGTTTACATCATAGATCTGTTATATGTAAACATGCAAGATAAATCAATAATTTTTGCAACACTAATTTGGCATCTGTTCAGTTCTCTAATGTGCTGGTGCCTCAAAATGTGAAAGGGGTCTGGATCTTCCTCTAAACTATACTCTGAGAGATCCTGACTTCTATAATAGGATGACCTCATATGACTCTCATACAAGTTGGATTTCGGGTTTTAGTTTTTTAGTTTAAGTGTGTTGTATCATTTGAAATAGGAACTTTTATGTCAGAAAAAAAATTTCTCCCCACTCTGATTTTTGTCATAACTTCTTCTTATTTTGGGGGGTAATAGTGAAGGGTTGAGAGGAGGAGTGCTGGTTACCAAAAGAATGGTGGGGGCCACCTGAGTAAAGTTGGTTAAGCATCCGACTCTTGATGTTAGCTCAGGTCAAAATCTCAGGCATGGAGTCTGCCTGAAGTTCTTTCTCTTTCCTTCTCCCTCTGCCTCTTCCCCTGTTTGCATGTGCATGCATTCTCTCTCTCTCTCTGTCTCTAAAAAAAAAAGCCTTTGGGGGGCCTTCTTTAGATTAGAATTAGAGGGCATAATGAGTTTCAGGGACTCAGTGACACTCAGAGTGAGGGTCACAGTGGAATGGAGACAGAAATGCTTACCTGGGTTTCAAGAGCTCTTTGTGTTTCTGTAATTCATTTCACTGCAGTATGGAGCCATGGGCAACAATGCTCCAGAATTTACATTTATTATCCACTCTTACTATTAAATACAGCACAGGCTTTCTAGAATTATTGCTTTTTTTTTTTCTTTTAAGTAGGCTCTACACCAAGTGCAGAGCCTGATGCCAGGCTCAAACTCAGAATCTGAGATCAAGACCTGAGCTGAAATCCAGAGTTGGACACTTAACAAACTGAGCCACCCAGGCACCCCAGAACTATTGCTTTTATTTAGCTTTTTTTTTCCAAAAAAAAAATATTTTTGAGAAAAATTGTAATATCTCAGAGTATAATTCATTATTCACTCTTATTGACTAGCCAGGGCCTTCCAAACATACTCTTAGATGTACCATTATTTTGACTCAGGTTTTTGGTTTTTTGTTTGTTTGTTTTGTTTTAATAAAAAAACTAATAATTCCTTTTGAGAGAAATTTCTCATAGGACATAAATTTATCATCTTATGAATGAACAAATGTTTTAGCAAAGCACACATTCCACCTCTTCTATCACAGCCTCACAGAAAGATAAATGAAAATATTTCAAATAAATAACATTACTTTAAGCAAAAATCATTGGTAGGCAACTTGAAGTAGTTTTTATAATCATACTTCTCTAATGCTTTGGAAAGAACTCATTTCATAAAACATAATCTTCAGCGTTCTCATAGCCCTCTAATCTCTGTTTGCTTGTTATAGATTATTTTCTCCATAATATCACTTAAAAGAAACTAATGTTTTGCCTGTCCTTCCCCTTCTCACATCCACTTAAATCAACAAAACTGAAATGAAAAGCCTCCTGGCCTATTTTTAATTCCATGACTCTTTTAGTTAGCATACAAAAAAGTTGTACCAGAAGAGGCTGATATTTGTCACATGATAAATGAGGCCTGCTGGCATCTCCAGATTCCAAGGCCATTAAATTAAATATAAAAAGATAAAGTTTATTGCAGACTTTATCGTGAAAATCCTAATGTCATCAAGTTGAACAAGCTCAGTAAGCATAGCCTCTCTCCCCTTTTGTCTCATTTCGCCCTAATTGGCTAGCACTGCTCTTACATTCCATTGCACCCAAAACTCGAGAAGACTCTAGTCTTTTCCTCCTTTAAATATCCCTCTAAAGTGGCCTTGCCTGAACATTTATGTCCTCGTTTGGGTATAGACGGCGCAAGACCTATTTAGGAGAGAAGTTCAGATTGCTAAATAGCACCTGTAATGTGTCACTTTCACTTAATTAAAAAGCCAACACCTTATTGTTTCTATAATCAGCCTGGCAATGGGTAAAATCAGAGGGGAAAAAGATTAGCACATGGTTCAATGACATTTTGCCTCCAGCGAGAAACTGCCTCATGTCAACCAGCTAAACAAAGTATCCAGGCTTTGAAAATAATGAGGGGGAACCAATCAGCATAATTTATTACTATTACAAAGAGAACACCACCATGTAAAGCACTGAAATATTTAAAAACCATCTAAAACTATATGTATGGGAGATCATCATTTGTCAAATACCATTGTATCAATGCACAATAAAAAATGTGTTTTTTATGAAGAACCAATACCAAGTCCTAAAAACATCTTAAATCTCAGATAATTTCAAAGTCTATATGAAGGTATTCTCTTTGACCTCTAAAAATTCATTTTTCCACTCTAACAGCTGAGTATTTTTTAAATTTGGCAATTGTACTCCTTAGAATCTATTCTAAGAATATAATTGAACATGTGAGTCAAGATGTACAAATAAGGAAGTTCACCAAGGCATTGTCTATAATAGCGAACAATGGGAAATAATCTAAATATCCCAAACCTATGGATTAAACAAATTATAGTACTTGTATATACTGGAATACTATGCAACCACTAAGAATGATTTCTAGAAATATTCACAAGATATAAAAGAAGCCCAGTTTTAAAAGTGTGCAGTATATGACCCCGTGAATATGCACAGAATAAAGGTCTACAAGTGTAGACAACTAATAGTTAACAGTTAATCTTTGGGTCCTGGGGCTAATAGTGGTTTTATGCTTCCTTATGATTACCTACATTTTCTAATTTTTCTAAAATGAACCTGTATTATTTGGGTAATGTATAAAAATTTTAAAGAAAACCATATAAATTATTTTTGCCTTCATGTAAAGGTTCATGGATTATAGAATTTTAAATCTAAATATATTCATCAAAATTATGTAAAGTTTCCCCCCTACACTTGGAATTGGAAATGTAATTTGATGTTAGAGATTCACCTTAGAAACTTATATTAGTCAAATACAAGATGCTCAGGCCAAGATGGTAAAATGTTCAATGGGCATTTCATTTGTAAGTGATAGGCCACTAGTTTTCTCTGTTAATTTATGATATCCACACACAAGGTACTTCAGTTCATTGTTATTTGTGGCTGAACTATTTGTCCAGTCAATTAATATACACGGCAAAACTAAGATTCAAAAAAAGACTAATATTTCTCATAAACAGACTTGATAATTCTAAGAACTAAAGAATACTCCTAGTCCCTAAAAAATGAGAAAGTTTGGGTCTCATTCTTTCACTTGGCAAATTTTTCCTGACTCCCAATCTATGTCAGGTTTGTTGTAGGCACTTAGATGAGACCTTTTCAATTCTTATTTTAGATCAGTCTTTAAAACAAAAATTACTCCAAAAAATTATTATTTTCCTATGATATTTATAATTCCAAAAGACTCATGTATACAAAAGAAGGATAACATTTTTTCTTTAATTTGGTTACCTATCAATAATACATTCTCTTCCACCCAGTATAATTTAAGCCACTCCTGGGTGCTTAGGTAGCTCAGTCAGTCAAGTATCCAATTCTTGATTTCAGCTTAGGTCATGATCTCAGGGTTGTGAGATAGAACCCAACACTGGGCTCCTTGTTGAGCACAGAGCTTAAGATTCTCTCTCTCTCCCTCTGCCTCCACCCCTTCCCCTACTCTCTCTCTCTCTCAAAATAAATAAATTTTAAAAAGTAATAATCTAAGCTACTTCTTTTCTGTATACCTTCTGCATAACTCTATTCTTATAAAATCTTTAGAAATCTGCAGCATCGGCAGCCTGGGTGGCTCAGCAGTTTAGGGCTGCCTTCAGCCCAGGGCCTGATCCTGGAGACCTGGGATCGAGTCCCATGTCAGGCTCCTGGGATGGATCCTGTTTCTCCCCCTGCCTGTGTCTCTGCCTCTCTCTCTCTGTCTCTCATGAATAAATAAATTAAATCTGAAAGAAAGAAAGAAAGAAAGAAAGAAAGAAAGAAAGAAAGAAAGAAAGAAAGAAGTCTGCAGCATAACAGAAATGGCTCCAGAGATCTGAGTTCTAGTCCTAACTCTGCTACAAATGTTCTGGGCAATCAAAGACAAGTTAATTGGCTCAGTCGGTTGTGTTTGCCTTTGGCTCAGGTCATGATCCCAGGGTCCTGAGTCCTGCGTAGGGCTCCCTGCTTCTTCCTCTCTGTCCCTCCCCCTGCTTGTGATCTCACTGTCAAATAAATAAATAAAATCTTAAAAAAAAAAAAGACAGGTTACTACTCCTCTGAGCTCAAATTTTCCTATCAACAAGATAAAACTATCTCTAGTGCTTCTTGCAATTCTGAAAGTCTAGGGTTTTCTGTCAGTTTATTTTTTATAGAAAATGGCATGTCTGCTCACTGCTCCCTACTGTGGTGACTTTCTCATGACTTGTCTGGTTGAAATGATGATGACTAGTACTTAGCCAACAACACTTGTCCCACATCCACCTTGTGAAAAGGAGTTATACGGGCCTCTTGAAGAAGATAATGAAAAGCAGAGGAGATACTCCTTATCTTGAAGGCTCTCCCTAGCTAGCTGAAAAGATAAATAAAGCATCCACGAGATGATGGCTGAAGATGATGGTCTGAGACAAGGATCAACAACCACAGGACTGTGCATTAGAAACTAACCCATGTGTCCTGTGAGGAATCAAAATATGGCAAGTGACCAGATTTGATCAAAATATGCACTGAATCAGATGAAAGACAGGGTTTGATACAGATAATGGAAATGGGTGGGCAGAAATGGACTGAGGTATTTTGAGTATTTTCCCTGTTAATAAGAAGGGAAGCAGGCAACCAGCCAGATGGCAAAGGAGGAGAAAGCATATGGCTTGGATAATCCATACTTTGGATGATCAGCCCCTGAATAACTGAGGGCAGGCTGCGTTTCACTAGGGAGCCAGTAGTTGTCCATTGTCCAGCACTGCTTTGCATGGATCCCCCATTGTCTAGTCTTTACTTTGGAGACAGGGATTATCTCCTTTCCATCATCACTCCCACACCCGCCTGCCAGACTCCTTCTTTCCTCATAAAGGATATAAGTTGGTTATTTGGCACTAAGCCTATATGCACAAACACGAGTATGGGTGCATGCATACCTGTGTGTGCGTGTGTCTATTATCTTGAGAGGCAATGCGATGCACTACCACTAACTTTAATCTTCAGGTAGTGAATTCGAAGCCTATTCAACCGTAGAGACATAATCTAATCAAGCCAGGGCAGTGGATGACCCTAAGGGGTTGTCATCCCTAGTTACTTCTCATACCCCCAAAGAGAGTTGACCACTTGTGCTCCCTTGGGGACAGTGGGCAGTCCAGTAAGCCTGAGGAATCTGTTAGGTACATCTCACCAGGAACAAGGAGTGGGGCAAATGATCATGTTTTTACAGTTCTTATAAATGCTGCCTCTAAGAAGGGAGGAGCAAATCCTCTTCATAAGAATGCAAATAAAGAGATTGCTAAAATAGTGTTAATGGCACTGACCACCTGGCATTAAGTCCACTCTTAAGTCCTAACTACTAAGTCAGAGGAGATCATTTGTTGTGGTGAAAGTAAAACGATTTTTCTCCAGCCTGGGTAAGTTGTTTTCTTTGCAAGTATGGCTTTCAAGTCTCAGCCACAAAATCAAAACTAAAGTGAATGACAAGACAGGATTAAAATAATTACTTCATCAGTCAAAATCATCACCATTAATCATACAATGCACATATACTATATTAAAACGCTTTCTCCAAATGTCACTTTTTCATATTAGAATAATCCTACCACTTAGTACAAGACTTACTTACGAAAGAAAAACATCTGGTGTGATTTACAATACTACTGTGAGCAAAAATTTTTTTCCCAGAAAGCTCATTAAATTCTCCTTACCTCCTAATGGTTTCATTAACATGCAAGAAGCACAGGAGGGTTTTAAATCAAATAGTAAGTTGACTATGCTTAAACATTTTTTAAATTATAAGAAAGTTTGGAAAATGATGGAAAAATGACTCATAATCATATCACCTTAAAACAACTCCATGCTCCTGAACACCTTCTGCACACTCCACAATCTCATTGTTGCTGACTACCCATATGTATGCTTTTCAATTTTACATTATTGCAATTATATATACCACTTTAAAAACACATGTGACCTTAAAACATAAGTATTTCTTCAGGTTGCCGCAAGTCTTCATTGTTACATCTTTTAATGGCTGCATTTCCAACAAAAAGATGCACCTTAATTCACTCACCCATTCCTCTACTCTCAGACAAGTAGACTGCTCCCAAGGTTTCATGATTACAAATGAATCTACAATTCATAACTTTAGAACACAGTTTTTTTTTTCTTATTTAGGACTATTTAGTTAGGCTAAATTTCCAGAAATATTAATTGTGTGAATGTTTTTATAACTCTGGATATTTGTGTCACGTGCTTTTCAAAGGGATTATAGCAATTGATATCACCATCAGCAATGTAATTGTTTATCAATCACACTGCAGCTGAAATTGACTTAAAAAAAAGGTTTATTTATTTATTTGAGAGAGTGTGTGTGTGTATGTGTGTAAGCGGAGGAGGAGGAGGGAGAGAGGGTGGAGAAGCAGATTCCATGCCTAGTGTGGAGCCTGACACGGGGCCCAATCTCATGACCCTGAGATCTTGACCTGAGCCAAAACCCAAGAGTCAGATGCCCAACTGACTGAGCCACCCAGGCACTCCTAAATTGCACTTTTTAATGATCACTACATATTTTCCCATATGTTTGGATATAGACATATGTGTTTTTATACATTGTCTGGCCACATCCTTTGGCCATCTATCTATTCGGGTCTTAATAGTTACAGGTAATATACTGTTTATGTTTATTGTCTGATTTGGTGTAACATTTCCTGATGGATCATTTCCCCATTGAGTTTTTTCCCTGCACAAAGAGCTTTACATTTTTATACAGTTAGCACTCATGGATCTTTTTTTATTATTTCTACTGCTTCTCACAATCTTTTTTTTTAACATTTTATTTATTTATTCATGAGAAACACAGAGAAGAGAGAGAGAGAGAGAGAGAGAGAGAGAGAGAGAGAGGCAGAGACACAGGCAGAGGGAGAAGCAGGCTCCATGCAGGGAGCCTGACCTTCCCAGGTCTCCAGGATCATGCCCTGGGCTGAAGGCAGCGCTAAACCGCTGAGGCGCGCCGCCCCCCCCCCCCCCCCCGCCCCCGGGCTGTCCTGTTTCTCACAATCTTAAAAATCTTACCATCTGTTTCTTACAATTCTTACAATCATGCAAGTATTCAAAAGACTAGATTCTTTGTTTTTCTACTATTTTATGAAATATTTAACTTCTCAATACATTTGTATATTTTAGAAGGGGCCTATGGTACTAGGTGTGGATTTTAAAACTCTTTTTCCTAAATGTGTAACCAGTTATTTGAATACTAGTTATCTCTCGTATTGACACAGTTTTGTAGTTCACATAAGTAGAATTATTTTAGGAATTCTTAGGAATTATTCTTATAATTATTTCCTAAATTATTTTAGGAAAATTAGGAATTATTTTAACTAAAAAACTGGGGAAAAAAAGTAGGAATGAAATAAATAAATAAAACTAGAATTTAAGTAGGAATAAAAATAAGGCTTTTAAAAGTTTGTTACCAAACCTAGGTATGAAGAAACATAATTGGAAATAGGGCATCTCCTATTTATATACCGAGGGCAAAATAATGGTGGTATGGTTTGAATAATATCCATCCCTCCTCACCTCAAAAAGATGATGCTTATCTCTTAGGACCTCAGAATGTAACCTTATTAGGAAATAGGGTCACTGCAAACATAATTAGTGAGGCGAGAATGAGGTCGTACTAGAGTGGGGCAGGCCCCTATTCCAGTATGACTGGCCATGTGAAGACAGAGACCCAGGAGAGCATCATGTGAAGACAGAGCAGAGACTGGAGTTACTCAGTTAAGCATAACCAAGGAACGCCGATTGCCAGCGAACCACAGAAGCTAGGAATATGCAGTAAAGTGTTCCCCTACAGGTTTCAAAGGAGCAGGGCTCATGCTGACACCTA
Source organism: Nyctereutes procyonoides (assembly GCF_905146905.1). Taxonomy (NCBI): domain Eukaryota; kingdom Metazoa; phylum Chordata; class Mammalia; order Carnivora; family Canidae; genus Nyctereutes; species Nyctereutes procyonoides. Next base: position 48,001,157 of record NW_026575049.1, on the reverse strand, counting down.
GTTTTTTTACTTTGAGCCTCCAGAACTGTGAGATGATACATTTATTGGCCTAAAACCACCCAGGTTGTGGTACCTGTTACAGTAGCACCGAGAAAGTAATACAAATGGCAACAACTATAAAAATAAGACCAAACCATGACTATTGATGGGAAAGTTTCATTTCTAATTCTGGCAGCATGATGGATGGCCATCTTGGTGACCTATGGATGGGCCAACGGCATTCACAGTCTCCTTTCTCCTTAACCTTCTTCCTCCAGAAAAATTGGTCAGCCTCCCTCACAGTTGACAGAGGCCACGTGGGCCCTTTCTGTCTAATGAAATGAAACTGGAAGATTTGGGGAAAGGACTTTCCTTCCTGAGGGAATTACAAAGCCTTACCACTGAGGTAGTACAGTTGCTCTTTCAGCCCTAGAATAAGGGCCACATAGTATGGATAGTGGTACAGGAAGACAGTGGAAGCTTGTGCCAGTAGAGACTACATCTCTAACACTTAAATAGTCCTCATTGGGTTTTCTGTCACAACAGCCAAATGTTGGGAAAAAGAGGAACCAAACTTATCATCATTTCAGTTTTATAAAGGGTCATGGAAAATTTCACAGCAAACATCAAGCAGAATTTCCATCCATCCTATGGACAGAGCGTTTTTATCTAGTAGACTCCTGTCCTCTCTTCAGGCTCCAGCTGGGGTGTGTCCTCTTTCATGAACTTTCTTTGATTCCTCAGGATACTTTTCTGCTTTCTCCATTAATATCATTTACACACCTTTTTTTTTTTTTTAACCCTGGTCACATCACATTGCAATGATCTGAACGTCTTTCTCCCTCTGACCAGGAGCACAGAGCCCCACTTTTTTCATCTCAGTACTACCAGGACCTAGGATTGAACCTGGAACTCGGCAGGTACTCGATAAATGATTGTTGAATGAACAAAGGGATAAGAAAAGTCATTGAATGTCAAGGACAAGAAAACTGAAAAGAAATGAGGTCCAAGAGCATCAAGAGCATGCCAGGTTTTTAATCATCAAATCATTTTTTTCCATTCAATGAAAGGAAAACCTGACAGATGTACCCCCAGAATCTTTAAAACGTCACCTCACTTACAATAACATTATGATTTAGCGGGCTACATGAGTAGGTATAATTTTTACTTCACTGAATAGTTTACTCTGTGCAAGGCATTATGCTAAATGTCTTAATTATCTCATTGAATTCCCTCAACAACCTTCTCAGGCAGTGGTGGTGCTAAATGACTTTTACCAAGAAAGGGTTTATAGGGGCAATTTGGTTGGGAGTAGATGATTAAAGCACTGTCTGTAAGCTATATTAACCTTGCCAGTCCCCAGGTTTTCACTTGGACTGTATATTTATTTATTTGGGGCGGTCAAGGGGAGCAAGCAGACTGTGGAGGGAGGAGGCAAGAAGCAACCCTAACTCCACCTTGAAGATATGATTGTGCTCAAAGACCGTATTAGTTTGATTACTGCATTTCACAGATCTGAAAATTAAGACCTAGAAAGGTTCAGGAACATACATCCCCAAGCTTATTAAATGATGGTGCAAGAGTGGACCGAGAGCCCTGCCTGGAACTCCTACACATACTGTCTGACATAGGTTCACTCTGAATTCTCGCAGGTTAAGCCTGAAAGATCTACTCCCAACAAAAGAGCCCAGGAGGACCAGAACAGTGCCACAGTACAGTTATGAACAGCTTCCTGAAACCTGGTGACATAAAAAATGATTCCAGACCTGCTATGTCTGGTCTTCATAAGTATATTTTTTAATTTTTTAGAGTTTCAGAAATGTATCTACTGGGGCACCTGGGTGACTCAGTTAAGCATCCAACTTCTGATTTCAGTGCAAGTGATGATCTCAGCATTGTGAGATCAAGCCCCACCTCAGGCTCTGCACGGAGCCTGGAGCCTGTTTCAGATTCTCGCTATCCCTCTCCGTCTGCCCCTCCCTCTACTCATACAATATCTCTCTCTCTCTCTCTCTCTCTCTCTCTCTCAAAAAAAAAAATCTCTTTATTGCACCCATCGGCCCTATTTCTGCAGGTCAGTATATCTTTCAGAACAAATCTGATCTCTTCCAATGGTTACCCTTCAAATATTTCAAGGATGCCATGATGTTTTCCTTGAGATAGACTCTGTATAAGCCAAATATCTTAAATTATTATTCACGTGAGATTTAAAAATTTTGTACATCTTGTGAAAATTAGAGAATTATGCATTTGTTGACAAAAAAATTAAAATGATATATAAGTGCAAGAGCACCATATGAAAGTCTTCCCATCACCAAACTCCAATCTCTGATTTTTATTCTTTAAGAATAACAGTTGCTGACAGTTTGGTGGACTCTCCAGGGCTTTTTTCCTTTAACAATTTTTTTTTTCTTTTTAAGCAGGCTCCACGCCCAAGTGGAGCTTCAACTCATGACCCTGAGATCAAGAGGCAGATGCTCTACCAACTGAGACACCCAGGTGCAATTCCAGTGCTTTTTCTGTCAAATCTAACTAGAAATAGAAATAGAAATATATCTATGATGTGTATATGTATATATATGTGCACACATTGTATGTACACCTTTATTTTTTAGATACATGGGATTATGCTATTTAGTGTTCTAAAGCTAGCTTATTTCACTCAATAATATATCATGGACACCCTTCTGCATTACTACATACCAGATTTATCTCATTCTTTTTGACAGTTGCATAGTATGAATGTGCTAACTTTTACCTAAAGAGCTAGTCTAACTAGCTCTTCTTTCAGGTTGATTATCTTTAATTTTTCCCATTACAAACAATTGTGTGTCAAACATTCTTGAGCAGGCAGTCCTTGCTTTTTTCTAACAAAGATAATTCACTGTGAAGATCATGAAGCTCAAGTTCCAACACTCTCCACATGCATGGACCTCTTCTAAAGACTCTGGAAGGGGGTGTGAAGATAAGCTTGCAAGAACTGTCAAAAATTGAGAAGGCATTTGCCCATTTTCCATGTTAGGGCACCTCTTCCATCCTTCATGATTTATTATAGATTTTTTTGTAAGATTTTATTTACTTATTTGACAGAGAGAGAGCATGCACAAGCAGGAGGAGCAGGAGAAGAAGTAGGCTCCCTGCCAGGCAGGGAGACTGATGTGGGGCTCGATCCCAGGACTTGAGCCGAAGGTAGCTGCTTAACCAACAAGCCACCCAGGTGCCCAAAGATTTTTTTAAAAGATGATTCACATAGGCTCAGCCAACACATTGCTGTCTGCACTTCCCAATTCACTCAAAGAAATGCTTTCTACCTTCATCTCTGTATGAAATGCCTCTTCCTGAGGTCACCAATGGCTTCCCAATTGCCAAATACAATGACTTCTTTTCAGTCTTCTTAATTCTTGAATTATTGCAGCACTTGACATTGCTCTCAATTCCTCCTCACTTAAAATTCTCTCCCACCTTTGCTTCTGGAATAATTCTGATTCTCCTCTTACCTTAAGTGTTACCATATCAGTCTCCTTCCCTTTCTCTGCCGGCTCCCTTGGTGGGCTCCCCAGGACCCCATCTTTCACTCTACATCCTTTTCTCTGAGTAAGGACATCCTTTCGCAAAGATATGACTATGATTCACATATCAGTGGGGGCTAAATTTGTCTCTAGCCCCAGACCAAGAGCTTCCAAGTGTTTACAATCACCACCAGTGTATCCTCAACTACTCAAATCTACCTGGTCCAGAACTGAGCTCCTCTTCCCTTCCCAGCCTCCTATACTCTTTATAAAAAATGGCATCACTATCCACCAAGTTGCTATCATCTATGATGCCCACATCCTTCTCATTCAACCATAGCCGAGTAGTCACCAAGCCCCATAGACTCTGCCTCTGAGACAGTCACCCATCCACTCCCTCCTTTCTAGTCCCATGGCTCCTGCTTTGGTTAAGGCTTCAGCCTCCCTTCTGGGATAGGGTAAGTGCCTGCTTACCAGCATCCCTCACCATCTACCTGTCCTTCATATGGGTAATGAAAGGAGATTTCCAAGTAAAGATTTGACTGTGTCACTTCATTGAAAACCCATGACATCCAGGATCCAAGTATTACTTCTCAGACTCATTTTAGTGACTCCTCTGCCCAAACTGTAGGTTTCATCCCCAACTGAACTTTACTAAGTCTGTACCTTTGTCTGGAATGCCTCTCTTCCTTTCTCCATCTATTTCCTCCTTAAAACCCAGCCTATATGATCTCAAGTAATCTACCCTCATTTCTCAGGCAAAAGAGATAGCACCCTCCTTTATGTTTATTTGGCTCTTTGTATGCTACCAGGTTGCAGTACTTTTCACACTGTATTGTGAGTTCCTAAGGGGCTGGATTATGTATTTTTTCCCATGTCTGAGTCTGGTAAGTGTTTGGCACTGAGTAGTTTGCTCAATAAAGCCTGTGAGATGAATGAAAAGAGAGAAAGAAAGTTACTGTCTACTGAGTCAGATACTGTTAGATATATACATATGTCATTTTGTTTAAAACTCTAATATTTTGAGGGGTGCCTGGGTAGCTCAGTCGGCTGAGGCTCTGACTCCTGATTTTGGCTAGGGTTGTGATCTTGAGGTCATGGGATTCAGCCCCATGGTGGGCTCTATACTCAGTGAGGAGTCTGCTTGAGATTCTCCCCCTTTGCCCCTCCCCTCACTCATGCTCGCACTCTCTCTCTCTCTCAAATAAATAAAATAAACCTTTAAAAAATCTTCTAACATTTTCAGTTTGTATTTTCTCCTTTGGATAGATGAGGAATGTAAGGCTCTGAGAGATTGTCTGTTCAAGGTCAGATTTGCTTGTAAAATGCAGCTCTAAGACTCAAACTCAGGTCTGTCTGACCCTAAAGCTCAGGCTCCTGATGGAAAGTAAAAGCTGTGATAATCCTCCTGACCTAAAATCCAATGGCAAATATCATTTACTTTTACAGTAACAGGCACGAAGTGGTAATCTGGTATGTGTGGATGAACTTTTCATTGCAATTAAGTATAACAGAACTCAAGGAATATTTTAAATATACCACTTATAAGAAAAGTAACCAGGAAAGATATTTTCCCTAATAGTCTAAATGTGACTCCCACTTCCCACTGGAAAGCAGCACAGACACATTGGTCCTCACCCCTCTTTCATCTAAATTGTTAACCAGCGAGAGGTTGCCATAGGTTGCCAGTGAGAGACAATATACTCTTTTAAATACTCTTTAAAAAACACAGTTGTGGGATGCCTGGGTGGCTTAATCAGATAAGCATCTGACTCTTGATTTTGGCTCAGGTGGTGATCTCAGGGTTATAAGATCGAGTCCCACATCAGGCTCCATGCTGAGCCAGGAGCCTGTTTGAGATTCTCTCTCTCTCTCTCCCTCTGCCTCTCCTCCTTCTCTCTCTCTCTCTCTCTCTCTCTTTTAAGATTTTATTTATTTATCCATGAGAGACACAGAGAGAGAGAGGCAGAGACATAGGCAGAGAGATAAGCAGGCTTCCTATGGGGAGTCCGATGTGGCAATCGATCCTGGGACTCCAGGATCACGCCCTGGGCCGAAGGCAGGTGCTAAACTGCTGAGCCACCCAGGCGTCCCTCTCCTCCTTCTCTCTCTAAATTAATTAAAATGAAATGAAATTAAAACCACAACTGTACCTACCTTGACCATCTAGTATCTCTAAAGTCTTTGGCTTCTAATAAGGAAGCTTGGTGCTTGGGTGGTGATTTGCTTTAAAACAATTTCAACAAAGTATCTCCAAATTGTAATAAATGTAAAGTTAATGAAATTCTATGGCCTTAGAAAAAAAGTGGCAAGTTTCTCAAGGGAGTCTGTTCTAGGCTAGCTTACAGAGCAGACAAGAAAAACATTCATCTCAGCATAGATTTGAGGGAGGCAGTGCGGCAGTGAATATTTCAAGTTACCTACTAGGCTTCACTGTAGTCCGTCCTGTGTCAGCCTCCAAATCACTAGCTGAATTATAACAAATTTGCGTTTAGTGATATTTCTCTTTCCTTGAACCCTTATTTTTCTGTAAGGCTGTGAGACAGGTGAAGTAGTCATTCTATCGATGCAACCTTTAGAATATCATAAATTTCATATTGTTTAGAAAGGAAACAGAAAATTTCTAGTGATGCCTAATTCTGTAAAGTTACAGGCACACAGAAAAGCAAAGCTGAAATCCATGATATTGCCATTCATCTCTGATCTGAGCCTTTGGTAGACGTCATCCACATTCTCACACAAACTGCAAAAGCTAAACTGTTAATAGCTTCCCCACAATCTGCTTTTTGCTCTGATGTCACCAATGATTTCGTCATAATTTAGGCACAGTATATTACAATTGATGTTCCTGGGCATGAAGCCCCTCTAACTGTTCTATAATCAGTTTTCTTCTCAGTCTGGTTCTCTATTTCTTTTTAAAGCAGAAAATTCTTAAGCATGCAATGGGAACACACATAGAGTTTTAATAGCCGTAAGTGTTGCTATAATATTTACAATGCCATATAACCGAAGAGTCCAACACCGAGCAAAGATCATTTTATAACCTAGCCCTTCGGTAAGACATTCTCCATCACAGTAAGTCTTCCTACCCTTTAGAAGAGAGGATTAGTAAGGAGTACAGAATTTTTAAATCTTTTCTATGCATTCTCCACTTTAACTCTTTTTAGTTTACACTTGTTTAGCTAACGGACTTTCGCTATTCCTTTTTGGTTTTTGTTAACACTTATTTTCCCAGAGTCCAGAACTATGCTACTTCCCCCCATTCTCCTTGTACTCACCTTTCCAGTAACCCTTGCCCCATGCCGCCCTGCTCTGGCTGATATGTGGCCTGACTCTGCCACTGGGTGGCATTTTGAGAAAAAGCCCAGTTAGAGAAGATGAGCCATCGCAAAGCTTCTCTCCTTGCTATGCAGCTCCATACAGGACCACGGATAGAAGTTCATGTTTGGCTAATGTTTACATTGTTCTTGTTTCCCTCAGTTTTTTCCCTGGCCTCCTAAGGATCACTATACCTCCCAGGACCCCTCCCAATATTTCAGTTTCTACCAAATCAAATGTGGACCAAGCTTGGGTTGCTTGCTTGGACTCCTACTAGAACAGTGTGATGCTGGGATTGCACGAAATGCAAAAAGAGCATTAACATTCAGACATAAGCTACTTTTATTGATAGGGAAGGAATGTTAGAAGAAAGCAAGCTTTTCTATAATCTTTCAATACAAGCCTGTTTGAGAGAACGACAGAATTCTTGCTTCTCCAACTCAAGGCTGAGCTGGTAATTACATATTTCAGAAGAATACCACATACAATTAAAAAAATCATAAAAAAAACCTACCAGCATAAAAATGTGACATGACATGAAGCTCAATATAAAGCTGTTCAATGCACATACAGTAATTGCACCAATTACATTTAAAATATTTATTTGCTTACCAAAAACCCCAAGATGTAAAAGGCTAATTATCAAAAATGACACCAGTGAATGGTTTTACCCAAGCTAACCAAAAACAGTATAATATTAATAATGCGAAGAAATGAAAAGAAACTTCAGTTTACATTCTGAATTAAAATGTCAACTAAATAAAACAGCAAATTCATCAGCCTTGTTGTTCACATACATGGCTTCAACATTTGAAGAAAATACAAAAAGCCTTTTCAGCTTTGATAATCACTTTGACTCTTTGGAATTGATGGAGAAAAGAAACTACATCAAAACTTTCATGTGTTAAGATAGGTTAAATTAAATGCATAATTTGAAAACATGTGATTTTTTTTTTAAAGAACACATGAGCCTAGTTAAACGGGTTCCATTCTGAATGCCTTTTTAGAATCAACTTACAGGCTTAAGTGTTGTAGGGTCCTCATTTTTAATTCCAAACACTACATAAAATGTATCACGCAGGATGGTTCTTTTTGGTATATTTTATGCAGCATTTCTCTCTAAGATTTTCCAGGCCTAAAATTAAAGAATTATATGTGATGATAGTCAAGGGACAATTTCCTGAAATGACAGACATACTCCACTGACAGCTCGAGATTAGATTTAGATTCCTTTAAGCTAGTACAGCTTGATCTCTATGAACAATTAAGTAAGGGCACAGAGATGATCACAGTCATGTTAGTTGAAAACAACTCTGCCCACATTTATGCCGACTTTTTTTTTAATTTTTATTTATGATAGTCACAGAGAGAGAGAGAGAGAGAGAGAGAGAGAGAGAGAGGCAGAGACACAGGCAGAGGGAGAAGCAGGCTCCATGCACCGGGAGCCCGATGTGGGACTCGATCCCGGGTCTCCAGGATTGCGCCCTGGGCCAAAGGCAGGCGCCAAACCGCTGCGCCACCCAGGGATCCCCTATGCCGACTTTAAATGAAGAAATGCAAAGATGCTGTCTTTTGTCATAAAGAGGTAATCGCTATGCGAGAGGATTGCTGTCCTCTCCTGAAACGGGCAGAGGTAATGCTTCATTGATACCACCATCATAATGCTTTGTCACTATCTCCAGTTAGCCTCCTTTATCACAGTGTATTAATATCAATCACATCTACATAAATATAGAAATGTTAACTGTTCTCAGGTACGATACTAGTGTCTTATCCTTACAAGTTCTTAGGGAAAAGGTGCAACTACAGAGTCACAGTGATGTTCAAATACAGAAACATTTTTGAATCGTACCAGAAAGGTTAATGGTTACTTTTTTTTTTTTTTTGCTGTTTTATGAGTTGTTTTTTTTTTATTGGAGTTCAATTTGCCAACATATAGCATACCACCCAGTGCTCATCCTGTCAAGTGCCCCCCTCAGTGCCTGTCACCCAGTCACCCCAACCCCCCGCCCACCTCCCTTTCCACCACCCCTTGTTCATTTCCCAGAGTTAGGGGTCTCTCATTGGTTACTTTTAAATAGAACGATAGTTCATTTTTTTTCTGAGAAAAATGTAGAAAATTTCTACAGTTTTTAAAGTTCCTAAATTCCTTTAGAAATATTTTAGTCCTTATCAGGTAACAAACAGGAATGAGTGTGACTTTCTAAACGTTTTAAAAACGGTTTTGCAAGTTAGTTATTATTTCCTTTAGTGGGAAAGCACTCTCATCTCATCTTCCCATCCAGCTCCTGCCCATCTTTTAAGAACTAACTCAAACTCTTTTTCCTCCACCAATCCCTCCCTCACTTATTCAGCCTGTAATAATATTCCTCTCCTTTGAATAGCTCCAAAAGAGTCTATTCTTTATATTAATATAACATTCTATATCTTTTCTTTTAATATTTGTTAACTCTTTTATAACGTGCCTTTGACTTTCCAGTAAATTAAGTAATTTGAGTCCCCTCACCTCCCCATGCCTTTATGCAGTGCCCCAAGATCTACCTGACTGATGGAAACATCTTATTTTTCTAGTGTTTCCTAAGGAATATTAAATAGCCTAAATCTTGCAAATTAAATAGAAGAGCCACCTTCAAAGTTTTCATGGGAGATCATTTAACTGGAAGTTCTTTGAAAACTAAACAAAAATAAGGTAAGCTACACATGTTGTTGACCAACACATTAATAGTCCTTTATATCCATAGGGTTCTATGTGTGTTTTCAGCCAATCTGTCTCCCCTACCCTTTTACTGGCAGTCCTTGAAGAAAAAGAATTAGGTGTTCTTATCATATGACCCATTAGGCTTTCAACCATGCCCTGAACACAGCAGACACTCAACATGAGCCTTTGCTTGAGAGTCATCCATGGGTAATTGTATGTTCTATGTTTATTCAGACAAAGAATTAACTGTTCATATCCTGGATGAAATCCTCCACCAAACCTCTGAGCCTCAGTGCAGCTGGGTCCCAGAGTGTCATTTCATTTTATGTTCTAAGAAGACTAGACCCAAGGGCACTCCACTCCACTGCCCTCCCCCTACACAATCTTCCTCCAGAGTAGTTTAGACAATTCATCAGGCTTGCCAACACCCGATCAGGGCACACCTTATTTCACCAACAAGAGAATTTGTGTAAAGAGAAGGTCAGAGACTTCTCACAGAGCCACATACATAATCACAGACCCACAATGCAGGGAAGCAGAAGGAATGCTTCCTGACGACTGGTCTTCTTTTCAAATACCTAGATCGTACTCATTCCCTAAATTATAATAAATGTGGATGAAAGATCTGTACCCTTTTCAGCTCCAAGACAGGGTGAAAATCAGGAAGACACTCAGCTTAGACTCAACACAGCTGCCTTATGCCACCAGTGCTACTAGGGAAGCACTTCAGACAATTCAAAGGGCACTTGATTCCTTTCTACCAGATGAGCCTCTCTTTCCTTTACAGCCTTATTTTCTCTCTGTCCATTCTTTGCTGATCCTTTGAGTTCTTTCTCATCTGTTCCTGAGGCCTACACCACCTACAGCATTCTTCAGGCTGGCACCTGAGATGATTTTTAGCAAACAAAGATATAAAATTATCTTCCCTTATATTTCTCATTAATTATTTTTGTATAGAAGGCAGGAAAAAAGAAAAAATACAAATAGTGTATTGTTACCCTTATACTATGTCTTTATGATCAAACACAAACTGTTAAAGCAAGAGGTCTGGGAACAACACAAGCCATTGAGAATAGTAGGCATGATAAAGTCTTTTGCCCAAATTTCAGGATACTAAATGGTAAGGCAGATGAGGATAGCTTGTAGATGCATCACTAATATTGGTAACAAGGATGAGATTTCTCTTCTAAAGCCCTGATTCATGTCTGGAATCAGACGAAATATAAGATTACAAAAATCCAGAACGATGGAACTTGGTCCTACAACATGAACAACAAACAATTGTCAGATGTATGTGTGTGAGTCTCATGGTTCATGTCTAGGGTTGTTTTTGCAAGACCAGGGCTAAGCTATCATCTCAACTGGGAAATTTATTTGTTCTGACACATGGGAAGTCATTTTTGCCCCAGTAAAGGACCAGACTGAATGGGTTCATGAGGCCATCTTCCTTGTAATTCTTTGAGAGAAGCCTAAAAAGATCAATGTTAGATAAAGAAGATAGGCATTAATTACCCATGTTAGGAGCTAGAAAAATTCGAAATGATGATAGAAAAATAATTACTCCCTTATTTTTGAATGTGATCTTCCTGAGGGAAAAGCCAGCCTTAAAAGATATTTATATTTTCATACCATTACTTGAAAGATTCTTTAGATTGAGAAAATAATGTATGAGAAGAAGAGGCAACTGAGATTTACAAAAATCATTATCAGTATGTCTGAAGAAGATCAAAAGGGATACATCCACCCAACCTGTAACATAAAAAGAAGGAGGGAGGCACCACTCCATGAAGCAAGGAGACTTGGTCACACTATGTCAAGTTAATACAGCACAGATAGGCTTATAGAACTTATTACTCTAGGAAATGGCATTACCTGGACATGTTCAGAAGTTCAAGAAGGCTTTGAGAAAATGCATGGCTGATGGATTAACACTGGGATATTAAAGGAAGCTTGTAAATACAGTTGACCTTGGACTAACATGGTTTTGAACTATAAGGGTCCACTTGTACATGGATATTTTTGATAAAGACAGTACTAAGTGTTTCTCGTCCTTGTGATTTTCTTAATAATGTTTTCTCTAGCTTACTTTATTGTAAGAATACAGTATATAATACATATGGCATATAAAATATACGTTACTTGACAGTTTACATTATCGTTAAGGCTTCTGGTCAACAGTAGCTACTGGTAGTTAAGTTCTTTGGGTGGTCAAAAGTTATATGGGGAATCTCAACTGCAGAGAGGTTGATGCCCCTAACCCTCGCACTGTTCAAGAGTCAACTATATCTCTAATCTTTTCAATATTAATATCACAGGAGCAAACTATGCTTTCCACACAGTACTTGGTGGTTCCTTTAAGGAGAAAAAAACCCTGAGTTGAAGAATGGCATTATTATTAGCAGTAATAGTAGCAGCAGTAGCAACTAGCTTTTACTAAGATTCCGGCACTGTATGGTGTGCTTTATTTATATTGTTAAGTCATTTAATTCTCCATCACTTCTATGAGGATGGTGTCTCTACTGTACATAAGAGGAAACTGAAATCTACAGAGGTTAAGAAATTTGCCCAAGTCAGAGCTAGTGGATGGCTAAGCCAGAATGTTAAGCCAGGCAACATAACTCTAAAGCTCACACTCTTAAATTATATGGCATCCAGTGTGTATTTACATTTTTCAGAGGAATTCTCATTTTTCAGAGGCTCTAAAACACTCAAAACAAAATTCTACATAAAAGGGGAATGAAATCATAGAAGATATTTCTTTGTATTATGTTGTTACAAAAGGTGTTTTAAAACTATTAAGAACCACTGATCATTTCACTTATGATGGTTCTATTTAAAGTACTATTTCTATTCCATTTTACCAAAAGTCATATTATTGATAGTCATATAGTCATATTGTCTGTTTGATGACACATCAATAGTAAAATGACTTTTAAATTGTCTGTTGCTTAATGTGAATATTCAAAACTTAGGTATTTAGTGGAGGGATATGTGTTCTACAAGAGAAGCTCAGTTCTCAGAGGGGAGGGAAATGGGTGCTCACTGGATACTTGGTAGATGCCTCCCCCAGGGCAAAAAGCCAAGACTGCAATTAAATCATATTTAATCTCTGAGTCAACCATGTTAGGGTTATATAGCTTGTTTGCTTGTATAGCTTTACCCCCTTCCAAAACATGAATCAATCCTACATATTTACAAATGCAGTATAAGCTTTTAAATTACCCTAGTGTAAGGGCAGCCCGGGTGGCTCAGCGGCTTAGCACTGCCCTCAGCCCAGGGCCTGATCCTGGGGTCCCGGGATCGAGTCCCACGTTAGGACCCCTGCATGGAGCTTGCTTCTCCCTCTGCCTGTGTCTCTGCCTCTCCTCTCTCTCTCTCTGTGTCTCTCATGAATAAATAAAATCTTTAAAAAGATGTTACCCTAGTGTCCTTAGATAATTCATAAAATTAACTTCTATTTCCAGAGAACCCAATCAGCATCTATTAAATGACGTGCCCTAAGAAATAGGTTGAACAGAGCAAAACAGCCCAGAATTGAAACACCTCCACGGATAGTCCTCAAAATGAGTAATCATCATTTGGATTCTTGAGGGAGGATTGACTACAAATGAAAAAATAAAATTTAACATTCAGGTGACCAGCATTCCCCATAGGATTAATCTAACAGGGTGGAGTTGAACATGGGGCTTTAGGAAATCATCAATATACAAATATCCAACCACAGAAGATAGGAGCTAGTATCAAAAGTTACCATAATGACATGTATGTCATCCATAAACCATACCATTCCTTTAACTACACTTGTATAGAGCTTTCTATGTACCAGGCATTATTCCAAGTGCTTTTATATTTATCAAGTCATTTACTATAACCCATTAACAACATTATGAAGTAGAAACCATTATTAGTGCCATTATATGGAAAATGAAATTGAAACTCGGACATTAAGGAATTTCCCCATTTACCTAGCTAGGAAGTGGCAGAGTTGTAAATTAAACCCACACAGTCTAGGTCCAGCATCTGTGCTCTTAACCACTAAGTGTCCACAAGAACTGAAACAAATCCCCTTGGCAAGTCTGAAAGATGGTATTGCTATTTGTGCAACAAACCATAATCTAGTTATATCTACTACTTTGATAAAAACATGCTGAAAAAAAATATGCTGAAAGCGCAAACGAATACAATAAACTAAGAGCTCACACACCCAACTAGGTATTTCAGTCAAATATCCTGTCCTGAATTAGCTCTGCTAATATACGCAGTCTATCCAGTTTTTATTGGAATGCTTCTTAAATATCAAAGAACCAGGGGGCACCTGGGTGGCTCAGTTCATTGGGCAACCAACTCTTGGTTTCGGCTCAGGTCAAGATCTCAGGGTCCTGGTATCAAGGCCTGCATCAGGCTCTGCACTCAGTGGGGAGTCTGTTTCTCCCTCTACCTCTGCCCTGTATCCCTCTCATGCGCGTGCTCTATTTCTCAAATATATAAATAAGATCTTAAAAAAATATACCAAAGAACCAGTCTTGGTTTATTTTCTTGTGACTTGTTTTCTCCATGTCAAGAAGCCAAAGGAAATAAACATAACTCAGGATATAATGAAAAGATCAAACCTGCTGTGGAACAAATCATTTGAGAAGCTAACTTGGCGGTTCAGATAATCCAGAGATAATCTCCACCACTGGAGGGCTAGGTCTTACCAATGACTACAAATGTGTTCTTTCTATCATTCTGCAGCTAAGAAGGCAAAACTGGCCATTCAAGGCGACTGCCACTGATCATGGCAGTCGAAGCAGCCAAAGGTCAGGAACTGGCAGAGGTAATTAATCACATGGTAATGGAAAGAGTGGAACATGTCTCCTGTTTGTGTACTTTTCTTGTGGATGAAGTAACATTCTTCATGGGAGGACCTTCATTGTTTATAAACAGGGTGATAAGATGCATGAGATTTTTTTTTAATAAAAAAACACAAAATGCCAGAGGTTACTTTTGGCATCTTTTAAAAAAAATCACAATATAATTGCATCCTATACTTTTATTTTAGCTGAGTATTTCCTTTCTCTTGAGAGGCCTTGGCTGCAAAGATAACAGACAGTCTATGTATGAGGAATTAGAAGAAACACACAGTGTTTTGCTTTGGATTTTCATTAGGAAAGCTTTCATATGAAGCCGATGGCAGGATTTTAGACTTCTCAGTAATTTCTCATGACATTCTGCAGCAACTTTACTTTCTTTCCTCCTGTGTTCAACCTCTAACAACAACTGCAGTAGGAAGAAAGGCCATCTTTTAGATTTCACGAGGGAGGAGAAGAGTTCTGTGTATTCTCCTCAGATCTTGGGAAGACATACCTTATTTCAAATAGAAATCAAACAATATTGACTGAGAGCCTAACTTTAACAACACTGCCCTGAATGCTGAAAGTAACAGGAGAGAAATAGCTGTCAAAGATGCAGTTTCTCTCTTTCAGGAGATGAAACCATAGCTGAAAAAAAAGGATGTACACATACACATACAAATGTATGGATGTATGTATTCACATACAAATGCATAAATACATATGTAAATGGAAGAACATGTTAAGATGGTGGCTTCTCACATACAAAGGAAACTAAATAAATGGTATACTTCCTATTATTTTAAGTAACCTCTGGCATTCTGTGTTTAGGATTACTAATAGGCTCCTTAACACTGCAGTCAAACCCAAAGGAGGAAGAGGAGCACCTTTTCCAATACATCACCTTATAGTAAAGAGGTCAATGGGTAGCTCAGAAAAAGCTTTAAAACAGCTTGTACATATTTTTAAAATGTGAAAGGGCGATTTACTATTTTAGGCTGAAGTTAACACAGTGGAGGGGTGGAGTAGAGAAAAGACTAATTTCCTAATAAAAAATGGAGATCTCAATGGTTTCTTTAAAACTAAACTAACATTTAAAAAATCCTGATTTAAAAAAAAATGGATAATAAAAAACCAAAAAGCATCCAGTGGAAAAAAAATTCTTCTGACAGACTAATAAGGACTTTAATATGATAATCTGGTGTTTATCTGCGCTTTGCTTGTGCAATTGCAGTTTTCTCAGCTATTATGCAAGCGCTGTAAAATGAAGAATACCTAATTGCCTCCTGGAGAAAAGTATTACTACCGAAATGACTTAAGCAAACATATTCTGAACTAACAAAGTATTTTAAAATAATTTGAGCTGAAAAATGAATGACAGCTAAATGACTGCCATTAACCGTGCTACAGGTACCCCTGGCTATGGCCCATTTTTAAGCGAACACCTACCAGCCTCAGGACAGCTTCATCAGCACTGTGTCAAATACTTCGGTAACTTGGTTTTCCCCTCTTACCTGCCACAATGCCTGTCAGCTCGGAGTCCTACTCTACCTACTGCCATGTGAATTCATGACAGGGAATGCTCTTGGCTTCCGTTTCTAGAGAGATGTGATGTTAGTGCAGTTGTTGGAGCAAAGTAGAGAAGTTAGATAAAATGGAGCAAAAGCTAGGTACATTGGCCCCAACAGTGATTTAGGCCAAGAAACAAAAGCAAAGCTGGAGGAAGTCGGGAAAGGCATGGAACTCTCTCCTATCTAACAGTAAGTTTTCCAGATGTGGTTTTCCAACTTGTAAAAGAAGTTGACACATCTTTGCTCTTAAACTGCATATGAAGTATACATGGAAGGATATGGCCCATACATCTTTCTATAACTTAGGAAGCACCCCTTCTTTTGTTCTTTGAGATAATATCTTTTGAAACTATAATAGAATTGTTGCAAATTCAGAAATAAGTAATAGAAGTGTTTCAACCAATGGATAAATTTGGGGGCACACCCACTACTCCCAAACCATCTTTCTTCCAGCCTCCGTGGCCTGCGCAGGGCAGGTTCTCTGCTCCACCAGGCAGCTGCCTCAGTAGTAGCCTAGAGATGGCTGAGCTAAAGCCACCTCTTCAGTCATTCAGGTTTTCCTGGGGGCTGCTTCTCTGCATTCAGTCTCCAAGCTCCTGCAGACCTGCTGGGTCCTACCTCTGGTAATTCTGTCTTCTTAGTTGGGAGGCACCTAGTCCTCATTCTAATAACTCTGTCTTGTTACTTTCCTCTTAAATACCTGGCTTCTTGCTATGCCTGATGTCTTCAGCTGCCCCAACTCTGGCTTGCCTCCTAGCCTATACCACTGATTTCTGGGGTCTTCAATACTACCCAGTTTTGCTTCCATGGTCCAACTTCTTGTTTAGTATGACCATTTTTTTTTAAGATTTTATTTATTTATTCATGAGACACACACACACACACACACACACACACACACACACACACACAGAGGCAGGGACATAGGCAGAGAGAGAAGCAGGCTCCATGCAGGAAGCCTGACGTAGGACTCGATCCCGGGTCTCCAGAATTATACCCTGGGCCAAAGGCAGGCGCTCAACTGCTGAGCCACCCAGGTGTCCCGTTTTTTTTTTTTTTTAAAGACTTTATTTATTTATTCATGAGAGACACACAGAGAGAGGCAGAAACATAGGCGAGGAGCCTGATGCAGGACTTGATCCCTGGACCCCGGGATCATGACCTGAGCCAACGGCAGACACTCAACTTCTGAGCCATCCAGGCATCCCTGACCAGTCTTTATTTTTCCATTTATGGACATAATAAAGGTGAATCAAAAAGTAATTTGCCGAAGTTTAAAATGTAGTGTAAAGAGAAGGCTTGCACGTATAACAAAGCCAGTTTCATTGCAGGGAATGCCAGCTCTGCATTAGATAGTCCACTGCTTTAAGTCACTTGACCAGTCTACTGTATTACATCTTGATAATGCAAGAAATAACCACTCTAGTTTAGATTTCTAACCTCTTCTTAGGAGCAGCCCCAGCTACATAATCCTGGGACTGGAAGGAATCATATTAGTCCAGCCTCTCTTCTGCTTTAGAAAACATTATTCAGCATGACTAGAATAAAAGTCATATTCAGAATCCTTATAAAGCAGAATTCTGATCAATTTCATTTCCTGTGTAAGAATCTTCAAAGATTCCCATTGCCTACTGGTTTGCAAAGTGAGGGTTATGAACCTAGGATGTGTAAGACGAAGCATGGAATGCAGGAAAATAAATATTAGAATGTCTATTTGCATTTATAATATCCCACTTACATTTCCTTTTTTGTATTTTTTATAGTGTATATGTCAATATAGTTAGTACACATGTATAGTTTATTAATAAATGTACATACATATGTTGGAGGTAAATACGCAGAAATCTTTTACAGATAAGAAGTACAATAAAAAGTGTTTGGAGGACAATGGCCTTCAGGTCAGTGACTAACTCCTTAGAGCAGCAATTAAAGTAGCTCACAATCTGCCTTCAACTTGCCATTCCTGCCACCTCACCCACAAATATTACCCCCACCTGGGCACCGTATACTCCATTCTCACTGAATTGCTAGGCTGTAAGCTCTGTGAAGGCAGGAATTACAAACATCTAACTCACCCTTTGGATGCCCAACCCTTAGCACAGTGTATAATATCTAATAGATACTAAAGATATATTTATTAAATGAATGATTACTTAATTAAACTAGCTTTATATGAACATTGTGCTATTTCACCTCTCTGAACCTTTCCATTTATTGCTCTCTGTTCAGCATATACTTTCTGCCAGCCCTCAATCTGGGCAACATCAATGAAACTAGGACTAATTTCTTCATCAATACCTCTGCCCCTACCATGCAGCTACTTATGTACTTTTTTAGGCTCCCCTATAACTTTCTAATTGTTTATAACACATGTTTGTCTTCTCTGATATTCCTTTGTAGCCTCAAATCCTGGCATGGTACCTAGCTGATTGCAGGTGCTCAATAAATCACGGTAAGAGGGTGTATAAGTGAATTTCTAAGCAATTAATTATTAATCCTTAAAAAGCATTAGAATTTTCTGCTTCTAGTGAGGGCTGAAACCAAGTGACAGATTTGGCCCCCAACTATAAACAACTGGACCAAATATATGAAACCATTGCTTTCAGCTACTGGACTACAGGCAGCATAGGATTGTGATCTCTAGGGGAAGGGAAACAAATGAGGTGAACCTTAAGATCATTCCAGACAGAAGATGGATGATGTGCTGTATTGAGGAAATCAGAGATATAATTAGGGGAGATTGAGGTAACTGGAATTTATAGGGCCGAACACCAGAAAGGAGGGAGCTATGTACAAGTAGAGCTTCAGAAATTTGCATAAGTTCTTCCTTGAATCTTTGCCAGAGCATTAAGCTGTGCTTCGTGGAGTGTCCCCATGAAGCTGAGCAAAGAATGTCAGGCTGGAAGATGTTCCTATTTCATCAAGCCATACTTGAAGGATGTCATTATATAAAGGAGGCATTCAGTAAAGATTCCAAAAGGATCTCCAAGGTCCCCTGGGTAGTAGGGCTAAACTAGCCAGAAAGGAACATGACATGCTCCAACAGAAAAGACATGCTCCAACAAAGCTTAAAAACAAGACAAAAACTAGACTTCAAAGAATCAAGCTGATCCATAAGCAGTTTGACTGCCAAGAGAAAACAAAATTCAGAACTTTAACAATGTAATGTTCCCATCTTGCATCCTGAAAAACTTACTAGGCTTGCAAAGAAGAAAAAATGTGATCAAATACAAGAAAATTTGCCAATAGAAACAGTCCCAGAAATGACAAAATGATGGATGTAGAACAAGGAGTCTATAAAAAGGCATTACAAACATATTTGAGGATTAAAGGAAAACATAAACATAATGAACAGAGAAATGGGAACTGTATAGAAAAAGGGAACTGGGTGCACTTTTACAGCCCAAAATATACAACACCTGAGATTAAAAATTCAACAGATAGGGCTTAATATCAGATAAATCTATGGATGAAAAGATTGGTGATAGTGAAAGAAGTCGACCAAATTGAAGGAAAGACAGAAAAAAATAATGAAAAATTAACAGAGTTTCAGTGACATTGGAAAAATATCAGTCTAATATACACATAACTAAAACTCTAAGAGGACTGGGGAGAAAAATCAAGTTCCAAAACTTGATGGAAGTTATAAACGCAAACATTCATGAGGCCAGCAAATTCCAGACAGGTTAATTACAAAGAAAGTCATATTAAAGACATACCACAATCAAATTACTGAAAACCAGGAACAAAGAGAAAATCTTATACAAGCCCCTCCCCTCCAAAAAAGACACAGTATATTCAGAAAAATAAAGATAAGAATTATCACTGACTTCTCATCAGAAACAGTACAAGCCAGAGAACAATGAAATGCATCTGTAAAGTGTTAAAGAAAAAAAATACCATAAACCTAAAATTCTGTGTCCAGTGGAAAGAAACGTTAGTAATGTAGGAAAAATAAAACCTTTTTCTGACAAATGAAAGATGACAGAAGGCATTACTAGCCAACCTGAGTATAAGACATGATTAACAAAGATCTTCAAGTGAAAGGAAATGATATTACATCGAAACTCAGATCTCCATGACAAATGAAGAACACTGGAAATTGGCAAATATTAAGTATGATTTTTTTTCTTGTTTTTAAGTTGTTTTAAAAGATAACTGTTTAGGCAAAAATAAAAACAACATATTGTGAGGTTTATGACATATGTAGAAGTAAAATGTATGATGCCAATAGCATAAAGGGGAGAATAGAAAGACTAGAAGTACATCCTTTTTTTTTTGGAAGTACATTCTTGATGATTCTAACATTATACATGAAGTAGTTTATAGTAGTACTTCCTTTTCCATGTAAGATAGATTCCAAGACCCCCAGTGATCCTGACACTGGGGGATTGTACCAAATCCTATATATACTACGTTTTTTTTATACATACATACATACATACATACTTATGATAGAGCTTAATTTACAAATCAGGCACAGTAAAAGATTAACAACAATAATAAAATAGAACAATTGTAACAATATACTGTAATAGAAATAATATGAATGTGGTCTCTCTCTCTCTCAAAATGTCTTATTATACTATACACACCCTTCTTCTTCTTGTTATGATATGAAATGATAAAATGCCTATGTGATGAGATGAAGTGAGGCGAATGATGAAAGATACAGGTGTTGTGACATTGTATTAGGCTACTATTGGCTGCCTATGTCAGAAGGAGAATTGTCTACTTCCAGACCATGGTTGACCGTAGGTAACTAAAACCATGGAAAGGGAAACCACAAATAAAGGGGGACTACCGTAATACTATTTGAAGGTAGGTAAGTTAATTATAAAGTTTGAACTGGGGAGTGGGGCACCTGGGTGGCTCAGTGGTTGAGCATCTGCCTGTAAATCCTGGGGTCCTGGGATCCAATTCCGTATCAGGCTCCCCAGAGGGAGTCTACTTCTCCCTCTGCCTGTGTCTCTGCTTCTCTCTGTGTCTCTCATGAATAAATAAATAAAATCTTAAAACAAAAACAAAATCTATGGAGCAACCACTACTTTAAACAGAAGTATAGTAACTAAGCCAAGTAGAGAAAAATGGAATGCTAAAAAGTAATTAATAAGGAAGAAGAAAAAAAGAACAAAGAACAGATGGGACAAATAGAAAACAAATAGCAATATATTAAATCGAAGCACAACTATATCAACAATGAAATTCAAGCTTGCAGTTAAAAGCAAAGTTCGTCAGTGGGCTCAAAATCCAAGACTCAACTATAAGGTTGTCCACAAGAAATGTACACAAAATATGAAGAGACAGATAGGTTAAACAAATGGATCAAAAAAGATATATCATGCAAACACTAATCATAAGAAAGCTAGAATAGCTATATATATATATATATATATATATATATATTATTTATGATAGTCACACAGAGAGAGAGAGAGAGAGGCAGAGACATAGGCAGAGGGAGAAGCAGGCTCCATGCACTGGGAGCCCGACGTGGTACTTGATCCCGGGTCTCCAGGATCGCACCCTGGGCCAAAGGCAGGCGCTAAACCGCTGCGCCACCCAGGGATCCCCTGGAAAGCTATATTAATATCAGACAAAATAGACTTCATACAAAGAATATTATCAAGGATAAAGAGGGACATATCATAAATAGAAAGGGATCAATTAATCAAAAAGACATAACAATAGTTAATATGCATGCAATAAATACAAAAGCTTCAAAAAACGTGATGTAAAAACAGAAAAGGAAAGAAAATTTGACAATACATAATTATAAGAGAAGATTTTATCACTCCTCTCCCAGTAATCGATAGAACAAGTCAGAATATTAGTAAGGACAAAGAAGATAAGAGTAATACTATCAAACTTGATTTAACTGACATATATAGAACAATATATCAAAGGCAGAGTACAGATTTTCTTCAAGTGTACATGGAACATTCATCAAGTGAAAACATATAAAGAGCCATAAAACAAATCTCCATGAATTTATAATTGAAATTATCTAGAATTTATTCTCTGGCCAAACTAAAATTAAGTTATAAATCAGGGACGCCTGGGTGCCTCAGTGGTTGAGCATCCGCCTTTGGCTCAGGGCAGGATCCTAGATTCCTGGGATCAAGTCCCACATCAGACTCCTTGCATGGAGCCTGCTTCTCCTTCTGCCTATATTTCTGCCTCTCTTTCTGTATCTCTCATGAATAAATAAATAAAATCTTTTTTAAAAAAAGTTATAAATCAATAACATAAAGATGTCTTAAAAATCTATTTAAGAAAATTAACACACTGCCAAATAATCCATAGATCAAAGAATAAATCACAAGAAAATTTTTAAATATTTTGAACTAGTATTATTTTGAATAATAATTAAAATATATCAAAACTTGTTGGATATATGTGCTTAGGAGGGAAATTTGCATCTTTGAATGCTTACATTAGGAAAAAAGAAAGGTTTGAAATCAATGACTTCAGCTTTAACAATTGGAAGCTAGAGAAAGAAGAGCACATTAAAACCAAAATAATTAGAAATAAAGAAATAAAAAAGATAAAGAAAGCAGTGAAATAGAAAAGGGACAAACAATAGAGAAAATCAATGAACTCAAAAGCCAGTTCTTTGAAAAGATCAATTAAGTTGATAAGCCTCTAAGCAGACAGTTCAAGAAAATTAAAGATATGAAACACAAATGTTGGGAATGAAATAGGAGGCATTGCTACAGATCCTATGACTAAAGAATAGTAAGGGGATATTATAAATAAATTTATAATAAATATGAAAAATTACATGAAATATACAATTCCTCAAAAGACACATATTGTCAAAACTGACACAAGAAGTAATAAAAGATTGGAAGCATCCTATTTAATTGAATATATAAATAAAAACTTTTCAAAAAAAAAAAACTTTTCCACAAAGAATACTCTAGGCCAGATTACTTCACTGATTAACTCTATCAAGTATTTAGGTAAGAATTACTATAAATATTATATAAATTCTTTCAGAAAAGAGGAAAGAACACTTGCCAATTTATTTTATGAGCTCAGCAATAACCTGATACCAAAACTGAACAAGGAAATACAACCAAGCT
This sequence comes from Nyctereutes procyonoides, assembly GCF_905146905.1. Taxonomy (NCBI): domain Eukaryota; kingdom Metazoa; phylum Chordata; class Mammalia; order Carnivora; family Canidae; genus Nyctereutes; species Nyctereutes procyonoides. The sequence continues at coordinate 47,978,162 of NW_026575049.1, read as the reverse complement.
TCAAGAAAAATACAAACCATTATGGCTAGTATGGACACAGATGATACAATCCTTAACAAAATAATAGCAAATCAAATCCAGTAATATCTTTTTTTTTTTTTTATGATAGTCACAGAGAGAGAGAGAGAGAGGCAGAGACACAGGCAGAGGGAGAAGCAGGCTCCATGCACCGGGAGCCCGACGTGGGATTCGATCCTGGATCTCCAGGATCGCGCCCTGGGCCAAAGGCAGGCACCAAACCGCTGCGCCACCCAGGGATCCCCAAATCCAGTAATATCTAAAAAGGATAATATCTTATGACAAAATGGTGTTTATATTTCTAATGGTATAGGTACTTTATTATATTTTTTATTTTTATTTAATTTTTTAAAATATTTTATTTATTTATTTGAGAGAGAACATGAAAGAGAGAGAGCATGAGCAAGAAGGAGGGGTAGAAGGAGAGGGAAGGGAGAGGCAGACTCCCTGCTGAGCAGGAAGCACAATGTGGGACTCAATCCCAGGAACCTCCAATCATGACATGAGCCAAAGGCAGACTCTTAACCCACTGAGCCACCCAGGCATCCCAAAATGGTGTTTATACCAGGAATAAAAGGTTGGATTAACATAGAAAATCAAATAATACATATGATAATCAAATTATATTTATAATAAATAAAAAATAAATAAAAATTATACAATCATTTCAAAAAATGCAGGAAGATAATTTGACAATGTAATACACATTCATGATAAGATTTTTCAACAAACTAGAAAAAGAAAGACACATCCTCATTTAAATAAAGGGCAACTACAAAAAACCCTACACCTAGCATCATAAATGGTAAAAGACTAAATGTTTTCTCCTAAGATCAGAAACAAGAGAAATAATACCCACTCTCAACATTTCAATTCAGGGTTGGAACAGAAGACCTGTTTCCAGGTTATATAAGAATTCTTGCAATTTAATAAAAAGAAGGCATATAATTCAATTAAAAACTGCATATAAAAGAATCTTCACACTTCACAAAAAGAGACATACAAATGGCTAAAAAAAACACAAGAGAAGATATTCAACAGTAATTATCAAGGAAATGCAAATTAAAATCCTAATAAGGTAACATGCATGATCCTGGGGTCCTGGATGGAGTCCCACATCGGGCTCCTTGCGGGGAGTCTGCTTCTCCTCCTCTGCCTGTGTCTCTGCCTCTCTCTCTGTCTCTCATGAATAAATAAATAAAATCTTAAAAAAAAAAAAAAGACTGACCATACCAAGTGCTGGTGAGTTCATACACTGCCCATGGGAATGTAAAATGATAAAATGATAAAACCACCTCGGGAAAGTTTGGCAGTCCTGAAAAAGTGAATACACCATTCATACCTATGACTCAGGCATCCAACTACCAGGTATTTATCCAAGAATAGTGAAAACATATGCTCATCAAAGATCCTGCTGTCAATGTGTCTAATTAGCTTCATTCACAATAGCCTGGAACTGGAAAAATTCCAACTGTTTATCAACAGGGGAATGGATGAACAAATTGGGGTAGCATACTCATACAATGGAATACTACTCCAAAATAAAGAAGACTGAATTACTGATATACAGCAATGTGGATGAATCATGAAAAAACAATGATTTGAGGGGAAAGGATACGCATAAAAGATTACATACTATATAATTCCATTTATATAGAATTCTAGAACAGGCTAAACTAATCCATAGTGACAACATACAGACCTATAGGGGATGGGGCTGGGAATTGATCGAAAAAAGACATGAGAGAACTTTTTCAAGTGATAGAAACATTTTATAACTTGACTGGAGTAGTGGTTACACAGGTGTATACATTTATTAAAACTCATGGAAATGTACATTTAAAATGGATACATTCGTTGTATGTAAATTGTACCTTTAAAGTTGATTTTAAAGTTAAAAAAGGTGACGCCTGGGAGGCTCAGCAGTTAAGCATCTGCCTTGGGCTCAGGGAGCGATCCTGGAGTTCCGGGATTGAGTCCCACATCAGGCTCCCTGCATGGAGCCTGCTTCTTCCTCTGCCTGTGTCTCTGCTTCTCTCTTTCTGTGTCTCTCATGAATAAATAAATAAAATCTTTTTAAAAAATTAATAAATAAAGTTTAAAAAGGCTCTATACATAATTAAGTGGAAGTTTTTCTTGTCATCTACTGTACTATGAGGAATGAGAAACCAAGGCCATTTTGAAACCAAAATGAGTAACTTTATAATTTACCTTGGATTATTCCTCACCCTTACCTACCTTTACCTTTGTCTGCCTGGAGATTGTGGACTACGCTAGAGAATGATTTATATAAACAACCCCACCATCCACCCTATTGTTCAAGCCTATCACTTAGCAGTCCTAACTAGATGCTTATCTTTCCTTCACCATCCCCCCACAACCAACCCAACTTCATGTCTTGATTTCTATTTCTTTTTTTTTCTGATTTTGATTTCCAAATCACATCTTGAATTCATGTATTTCACACCATTACGACTGCCATGACCAAAATCCAAATGACTATTCTTTCTCAATTAGAATCATACAGTAGGGGATCCCTGGGTGGCTCAGCAGTTTGGCGCCTGTCTTTGGCCTGGCCCAGGGCATGATCCTGGAGACCCGGATCAAGTCCCGTGTCGGGCTCCCTGCGTGGAGCCTGCTTCTCCCTCTGCCTGTGTCTTTGCCTCTCTCTCTCTCTCTGTCATGAATAAATAAATAAAATCTAAAAAAAAAAGAATCATACAATAATCTTTTATCAACCTTTCCTTATTGCATTCCTACCCTTTTAATAATCTCTTCTCCATTAAGCAAGAAGGGCAATCTTCACAAGATGCAAATTTGATGGTGCTCTTCCTCTGGTTAGAACTCTCCAACAGCCTCCCATTGCACTTAGAATAAAACCCATGCCTTTACAGTGGCTGACTAGGCCCTTCTATGATGCTGGCCATCTCGCCAAGTTCATCTTAAGCCATTCTCACCCTTCCTTTCACACTTCAGCCCTAACTACTGTCCTTTCATTCTTCAAAGAGACCAAACAATTGCCTTCTTTCAGGGCCTTTGCACCGGTGTCCTCTGCCTAGAATCTGTTTTCTCAGCTTTTCACTTGACTGACTATTCTCATGCTCTACATCTCAGCTCACATGTTACCTCTTCAGAGAGACCTTCCCAGACTACCCTAGGTAAAGAAGCTTCCCGCTACTCATTTCCTTATGCTACTTATAACAATCAGGAACACAGGAGAGCTTTGGAAAGGTCACAGTAACAATAACTACTATATATATTGTGATCTCTTATGTGCCAGGCTCTGTTCTTAGAACTTTATATATATATTAAATCACTTAATCCTCTTTGCAACCCTAAAGGCAAGAAGTATTAGAATTCTCACTTTACAGGTGAAGAAACAGATGAAGCTCAAAGGAACTGAATAGCTCAAAGACACATAGCCAAGAAAGGGTGGAGCCTGAATTCCCAACTAGGCAGTCTAGCTTCAGAGTCCATAATCTTAAACACTGACCTGTTAGGAAGAAGGAACCTTCTTCTTTTGAGACAGGGGGTAGGAAGTAAGGATGAATAAAGATCCATTTAAATGAGAAGAAATACAGAGAATTTTAATGACTACTGTCCTTTCTTAAAGAACTAAAAACCCAAGTCATCTATTATGCCTGATGATACTGGCTAGAGGCAACGCTGGGGAATTGAGAAAAGAAGTGTGGATTTGAAATAGCTCCTGTGGGGAATGGGTAAAATGACCACCAGGTGGTACCAAGGGGCCACTTGAGGCTGAAAATACATGCATAATGGTGCCATCAACAGTTCTGCATTTTTCCTCAGCAGCATTTAGCAGTACAGGAGCAGAGAAAAACAACCATTGGCATTATATGTCATTGGTGATTGAATGAGTAAGCATAAAAGAGGGCCAAAGGGTTTTATTTTTTATTTTTTTAAAATTTTTTGGTATTTTTTTTATTGGAATTCGATTTGCCAACATATAGTATAACACCCAGTGCTCATCCTGCCAAGTGCCCCCCCCCCGCGCCCATCACTCAGGCACCCCATCCCCTGCCCACCTCCCCTTCCACTACCCCTTGTTCGTTTCCCAGAGTTACGAGTCTCTCATGTTCTGTCATCCTCACTGATATTTCCCACTCATTTTCTCTCCTTTCCCCTATAATCCCTTTCACTATTCTTTATATTTCCTGTATGAGTGAAACCATGTAATGTTTGTCCTTCACCGACTGACTTACTTCACTCAGCATAATACCCTCCAGTTCCATCCACGTTGAAGCAAATGGGGGGTATTCGTCGTTTCTAATGGCTGAGTAATATTCCATTGTTTATATAGACCACATCTTCTTTATCCATTCATCTTTCTTTTTTTTAATTTTTATTTATTTATGATAGTCACACACACAGAGAGAGAGAGAGGCAGAGACACAGGCAGAGGGAGAAGCAGGCTCCATGCACCGGGAGCCCGATGTGGGACTCGATCCCGGGTCTCCAGGATCGCGCCCTGGGCCAAAGGCAGGCGCTAAACCGCTGCGCCACCCAGGGATCCCTATCCATTCATCTTTCAATGGACACTGAGGCTCCTTCCACAGTTTGGCTATCGTGGACATTGCTGCTATAAACATTGGGGTGCAGGTGTCCTGCCGTTTCACTGCATCTGTATGTTTGGGGTAAATCCCCAGCAGTGCAATTGCTAGGTCGTAGGGCAGATCTATTTTTAACTCTTTGAGGAACCTCCACACAGTTTTCCAGAGTGGCTGCACCAGTTCACATTCCCACCAACAGTGCAAAAGTGTTCCCCTTTCTCCACATCCTCTCCAATAGTTGTTTCTACAGTTGTTGTTTCTTACCTTGTTAATTTTCACCATTCTTACTGGTGTGAGGTGGTATCTCATTGTGGTTTTGATTTCTATTTCCCTGATTGCAAGTGATGCGGAGAATTTTCTCATGTGCAGGCCAAAGCATTTTTTTAAAAAGATTTTTATTTATTTGTTCATGAGAAACACACACACACAGAGAGAGGCAGAGACGCAGGCATAGGGAGAAGCAGGCTCTATGCAGAGAGCCAGACTCGATCCTGGGTCTCCAGGATCATGCCCCAGGCCAAAGGCGGCACTAAACCGCTGAGCCACCCGAGCTGTCCAAGCCAAAGGGTTTTAAAGGTACAGATAACAGCGCTATTGAAATACTCAACTTGGCTGGGAAGGAGAAGCAATCAAAAATAAGCAGCAAAAGACAGTGTGGCTGGCTCAGCTGGAAGAGCATATGACTCTTGATCTTGAGGTTGTGGGTTTGAGCCTCACATTAGGTACAGAGATTACTTAAAAATAAAATCTTTAAAAAAAAGACAATACAAAAATAGCTTTGAGGAAGAACATGTGTGTTTAGAAAAAAGGAAATAAATGTATCAAAATTTCAACCATTGGTAATTCTGGGTAACAACAACAAATAACATCTGACTCTATCTTTGATAATATTAAGGAATTACTGTTAAATATTTTTGGTCTGTTAATGGTATTGCACTAATGTTATCTTTTAGTTCGATACTGAAATATTTACAGATGAAATGATATGATTATCTTGGATTTGCTTTGCAATAATACAAGAGAAGGGGTGAATGGGGGTTTTAATGGGGAAAACTGGCCAGGGATTGTTGCCTGGTGGGACCGGGTGATGATTATGAGGGGCTCTGACCAAACATGGCCATCTTAAAAAGTAGCTAGGAGAATCCATTTGAAAACATGATCTGATTTTGAAAGATTTATTTCCCACACATTATAACTGCTTTCCAAAAAAAAAAAAAAAAAAAAAACCAAACAAACAAACAAAAAAAAACCAAAAAAACTGCTTTCCAGAGCAACATATACAGATGAAACCATAGGGTCAAATTTCCAAATCCAGCATTAAGCATATACACCAAAGATGCCCTGTTTGTAAATTAAGGTCTTCAAAAAGGACTTAACCACTATAGGTTGCCAAGGTGGTAGCTACAAAATTTTAATTCTATCTCAGCAAAAGAATATTCTCTAGTAGCCTAGAAAATTTTACACATGTAAAATACTTTCATTTTCACCCCCTTTGCAGGATCAGTAATTACCAAGCAATAGCACCAGAATGTACCTGTTGAAATAATAGAACTTCACTCCGAAACATGAATTATAAAAAAAAATAAATATGCACAAAAATACACATATGTTGGCATATGTATATACCTACACAAATATAATCAGCCAACATCATTCTCGCTTCTAAAAATACACAAGTTAGGGACAACAAACTGCAAATTATGTAAATGAGTTATATGCCTGGTAACTGCCAAGTATAAAAAAACTTGAAATTAGAAATCTCAATGATCTATATTATGTAGAAGTATGCCTCATAACAGTTTATTAATGTCAGTAGATATTTAGATTGTTCACCAATCTTTAAGTACAAATGCAGACTTGAGTAATAGTATTTTTAACACCTCAAACAAGTATCCTGTATAACTTTTTCAAGGTCAAAACTAAAGCTTCTCAAAGATATCCTGTTTCCATCATGCAAGACAAGATTAATTGCATTAGTATTACATTCATGTTTCCATGCTTGTGTTCATATCCCTTCCACTCCAAGCTGCCTCAGTTTCTTTGGATAAAAGGATAGGGAGTGAAAACAATGGTGTCCTTCCTAGTCCTCATGGTTCCCAAACTGTCATGAGAAGTATGTAGATCTGAATTTACAGTAGTCTAGGAGAAAATGAAGATGTCAAAAGGCTCTTTAACTTTATCATAAATGAAGTGATCAATAATTACATGAAACATTGTCATCAATTATATATGAAACAGAATAAAAGGTAGTTGTACAAAATAACTGCTTAGAGAAGCAAAAATAAGATGAAATTAAAAAGTAGGTAGAAGCACTGAGAGCCTTACTGCTGAACTCTGCAGAAGGCGCCTTCAAATAAATATTTCAAGCCTTCATATGAATATTTTAAGCATGACAACTACACATAAACACACAGCCAAAGTGCTCAAATCCACTCAAGAAAGACTATTAAGTCATCAACTTGCTCCTGACAGGATCCACTGAATATGGCAACAGTGAGAAGTCAGGAGACAGTTGGAATCATTTCAAGACTGCTAATTTAACTTGTCTTAAAACCAACCAATGCTCAACGTGTCATCATCAATGTCATCTCATCGCAGTCTGAAAAGCCTTCGACCTAAAGCAAAAAGGTCCCCAAGTGCCACCCTTCTTGTCTACTGGTTGAAAATCTAATTGGTTCTGCTGACAGGCTTGGGAATTGGTAGGAAGGCTGTTCAGTTAATCTCCAAGGGCCAGCAAAGAGCTCAGTATCCATCTCTGAGCTTTGCTCCCTGGCTGTCGTAAAATGACTCTGATGGCAGTGCAAGCTCTTATGCTTCAGCTGTCTTCTGACTTCTGTTAAGTCAAATTCAATAAAGTTTGTCACTCAATAATCTGAGAGCTACCCAACAAAACCTCTTTGATCAATAACAGCTTGCCTGCTTGCACTTGGGAAGGTGACCTATTAAAGATTAAAAACACACCTGCTGCTTGAAGTAGAGAACATCTTTTTACTTTTAAATGAAAATGCAGCCATTAAAAGCAGTTTAACTATTAAAAGTGTATACAAAGCATTGCACGAGAGACACAAGGGGGGGGGGGGAAGAACAGCTCAGATATGATACTTTCTTCTGAATAAAGAAAAGTTTGTTATTTGCGTGCTTCTGCTATATCTGGTTCTTATATAAGCCACCTTTACCCCAGTTTTGCATTTCAGAATCACACATATTTATTTGTTGCCCGGGTACAGACGAAAATTGGTACTGTAACATTAATTCAATCCTCAATCAAAACAAAGTAATCCGTTGTCCCTCGTCCTCTACCTTTCTGAGAAAAATCAGGAATGCTCATTCAGGGAAAGTGCATTGTATTCTTTAAAGTCACAATGTTCTTTTTACTTAAGTGGTTTTCCTCATCCACCCACATACCTTAGGCAAAGCTTTGATGAGGAAGAACTCCAGGTAACTTCAAAATTAAGAGAGATAGTTCAGTGAGCCCAGGGAGCAATGGAAATCATTGGGAAAAGTAGAGACGTGTATATTTACATCCCACATTCAAACCTCCCATCTTGATGATTAAAACTATTTGGGAATGAATAAAAACAATTTCATAAAAATCTTTATAAAGAATGCCAAAAGAATTCAAAATTTAATCAAGGGTGTTTTAGTTCTAAGAAAGAAAAATTTGTAGAATTCTTTTTTACTTTTTTCCAAGAGCAGAGAACTGCATAGCTTGGGCCTTTTTTAGTTAGGACGCATTCTGTTTGCAATCCAACAATAATAATTGAGGTGCCTTACCATAGTACAAAGAACATTATATAAATAGAATAAGATAAAAAAAAACTTCTGCAGAGACACAATTATGGTTCAATATTAATAAAAGTTTCTGCAAGAATGTGACTCTGAACTTCCTGATGGGCAGGGGCTCTCACAGTGTAGTGGATGAATTTTCCTGTAAGATGAATGTGTCCATCTCTGAATGTATGTGTATCAGTCTCTTGTGTGGGTGTTTTTCATAAAGTTTAAACATGTTTATTCTGTAAGGCATTAATTTTCTCCCATGACATTCACGGTACTATCACATAAGACATATGTGACAGGGAGATATGGATTACATCTCCAACAGCCCCTAATAATTTCCTCATAGTCTCTTTGAACTCTGCAGCTTTCTCCTGATCTGAATTAATCACTTCTCCCCTTCGTTGGCTATTATCTCCTTAGTTTTGTGCTTCTGCTTTCCAGTTTCTATTTGAAATGTCTTCATCAAAGCAGCTGCATACAGAAACATGAGTTCATTTCTGCTTTCATTTGTTTTCTCCTGATTTGTGTGATATGCATAGATCAAGGTTTTTAACTCCTGTATGTAGCAACACATAAAGTCCAGAAAGGCCAACCTAATCTAATTAAGGTTTTCTAACTAAAATAAGATAATTCTTCATGTCAGTTGAACCCTGGGATGAGGTGACTCATTTCTGAGGATATCTTAGTTTGCTCAAATGTATAGTTATAATGAGGTTGAGCTGAGGACAAGAAATATTACTGCTTGTGATCAAGAAATGATCACCTTTTCTGGCGAATCAAAAAAATATATTGTTGAACATATACATATGTCTTGTGATAGAAAAAGCTTTTAAGTCATCAAATGACAATAGTAAAAAAAAAAAGTGAGTTACAGAATATGAGAATTAGAGACAACAAAGGAACAAGAAGTCACCAGAGCTCCTCTTCTATGGAGACCGATTGCTTGGCAGATAAATGCTAATTTTTTTACAGTCTGAAGTCAGCCAGTATGTGACTAGGCATCTCAGGGTAGGTTTGTAAAAATACATCACAGCACTTAAAATACCAACAAGAACTGAAGTGGACAGCATTATCCTCTTGAATCTGTATATGATGCCCTGTCCAGACCATACCTGATGCCTCTCAAATATATGCCCCAAATCATTTTCACCATCCCACCTAAATGCCTCCCAAAACTTCCTCTTTCTCAGTGGATGGCCTCATCAGTCACCCAGCTACCCAATACAGAAACCGGGGAATTACCTGGAGTCTTCAATCCCCTTTGGTTTCTACATCTAAGCAATCACAGAGTTCTAGCAATTCTTTTCCTTTTAAATCTCTCTCCATCTGTCTACTCTTCTACATTCCCTTGACTGGCCATAGTCCTAGTTCAGGTGCTCATCATCTCTTACTTTGATTTCTGGTCCTTAATTACTGATCAAACGGTGCCTCTGACTTTGGGCTTACATCTCTCTAATTCATTCTCCACATTGCAGCCAGATCTGTCACTAACCATGCCTCAGTTCAGCCGTTTCCTACAGTAACCAAGATGAAATCAAACTCCTTACAATGATTTGCAAGGCCCTTTATGATCTGGTCTCTGCATCCTCTATGGGATCATGTCTCAGTATGACTCCAAGCACATCAACAATTTCCCTTCTCTCTTTGACATCGTCCACCTGCTACGACTGTCCTCTTACTCGCTCCAATCCGTCACTTTGTCTCCTTGCTGTTCTATGAACATGCCAGTGACTTTCACCTCAGGGACTTTTTATTCGTCATTCTTCCTGCCTGGAAAGTTCTTTCATTCTAGAGAGTCATGAGGCTTGCTCCCTTCGTGGCCTTCAACATTATATTCAACTATCGCCTCACTGAAGCTGTTCCCAACTTCCCTATTTAAAACTGTAGGCGATGTCTCCCAGTTCCAGCAGACCTCACCACTTCTCTGCTTTGTTTTTTTTTTTTCCCACCACACCTTTCACCATTGGTTATACTCTATATTTTAAGTATTTTCTGTTTATCTTGCTCATAAAAATATAGGCTATATGAAGACAGAGAGTTTGATCTGTTTTTACTCTCTGATATATCTCCAATGTCTTGAATGCACCTGGAAGGTCAGCACAAATGAGAACTCTGCAAGCATCTTCCTGTACTTTTCTTTCTGACATCAGATTGCCTACTATGCATTACAGCCTCACCTGTTTGCACGGCTATGGAAACATGACTTCATCCCTCTACGCCTCAGTTTTTGCATCTATGTAAGAGGGAAAATAACTCCCTTAAGGATATGAGATGATATATGAAACATGCTTAGAACAGTGCTTAGGCTTCTAGTAAGTGCTCCATAACTATCAGGCATTGTTATAATTATTGCTGCTGATACATCTGAGTTTCTTGAGACTAGGAGATGTGACTTGTTCATCTTTTTATTGCCTGGTGAGCTAAGCCTTGCATATAACAGTGCTTTGCATATAGCCAAAGGTGATTTAAATATTGGATTTTTTTAAATTTTGTATTTATTTATGATAGAGAGAGAGAGGCAGAGACATAGGCAGAGGGAGAAGCAGGCTCCATGCACCGGGAGCCTGACATGGGACTCGATCCCGGGTCTCCAGGATCGCGCCCTGGGCCAAAGGCAGGCGCCAAACCGCTGTGCCACCCAGGGATCCCTAAATATTGGATATTTTAATAACTGTTGCAACACAGAATCCTGGCCAGTCAGAATGATGCTGGCCTTGACACTAGATTAGGGTCCTGAAGATCCTCTGCTGTGCCTTTCATTTTCCTTTTATTTACTGGATCATAGGGCCATCGGGAGGTTTCTGGAAGAGAGTGTGGGATTTATGGAGATGGAAGGTGGAGTATGGCACTGAAGGCAGTGCTCTCTCTAGGTTCTGTTTTATTCTTATATGTCAAGATTCTCAAAAAATGGAACTGATGGATCAGTTTCTAAAGGATCTAGGGATCCCGAAAATATGTGCAAAATTCTGTTTGTAATGCACATAATTTTCATGAGAAAGGGTTTTATAGCTTTCATCATTTTTCCATAGAATCCTTAACACAAAAAGGTTAAGAACTGTTTTTTTCCACCCTCACTCAAATAACAGAATACAATTGAGGCTTACTACTCATACCTTATTTTTACTTTGAGATGTTTCATTTATTTTTAGCAAATAGGTTGCAAGTGTAGCTTGTCAGTTTAATTGAAAGGGTTACATTATTTTGGTTGTACTGACAGTTTTTGTTCACTGGAACTGTAGATTTTGGTAATTTGGGTAATTTTCTTATGTGAATCACAAATATGGAGGAAACTTAAGAGCTTTTAGAGAACTGTCTTCAACTTTACTTCACATGATAAAATTAGCACCTCCCAAAGAAGCCCCAAATTTCCTAAGAGGCCCAAACTTCTTCAGAAATCCTGTGGCCCTTATTCCTGGTTTCATTCTGCTTCCTAGATTTTTTTTAATCCCAAATCTTAATGTGTCATCAAATATTATCTTTCATTTTTATTTAACACATTCATGTCTGTGTGCCTTCTCTCTCTCTCTCTCTCTCTTTTATTTGAGTATAGTTGACACACAATGTTACATTACATTAGTCTCAGGTATACAACATAGTGATTGTAACAGCAACACATGATGCTGTGCTCGCCATAAGCATACCTCCCATCTGTCCCCATGTGTTGCTATTACAATTCCGCTGACCATGTTCATTCATTGGCCTTTTCTCCTTAAGTAAACTAAAATTCTCAAGGGAAAGGGGTACTCTACATTTTTATTTCCTTTCTCCCTCAGAGATTTGCACAACGCAACAGCAAAGAAACACTCAGTAAATTCCCACTAAGTGAATAAACTCATTTCTCGAGTCAGAAATGTATCCTCTGGGTGACTGGGTGGCTCAGTTGGTTCAGTGTCTGCCTTTGGCTCAGGGCATGATCCCAGGGTTCTGTGATTGAGCCCCGAATCGAGCTCCCTGCTCAGGGGAGAGCCTGCTTCTCCCTCTCCTTCTGCTGCTCCCTTTGCTTGTGTTCTCTTTTTCTGTGTGTCAAATAAATAAATAAAATCTTAAAAAAAAAAGAAATATATTCTCATCCCTAATCTATTCCATGTATATAAATTAATCCTTCTTCCTTAGGGTAGAAAGAGCAGTCACTATTTTCCCTGACTTTTTTTGTTTTGTTGAAAGTCAACATCTTAGGCTAAGATGCCTCAGAAAGTCAACTGGGTGCACTGCAACTTTATATAGCAACTGTCTCATGAGGGTCTTACATAGATAGACTGTTGACAGTGGTTTTGAACCTATCTTCCACCCCCAGCACATCTGACAGATGTTTGATGATCCCATCAGTAGTAGTGGTTCACTACACAGTGGTGCTCAACTCAGTAAGGGCAGGGGGGCGGGTAGTTGGAGATGGGAAGGGAAGACCAGGGGGCATTAAAAGCCTTATGGATAATTCAGATCTGTCCTTCTGGAAATAAGCCCTTTCTCATTCCTCCCCAGCAAGCAGAGAAACACTAAATTAGAACATTTAGAAAAAGAAGAGAACTAGTCCATTGGAACAAATTTTGTAATTTCAGAAACTGAATTCTATGAAATTACAATGGTCAACAAGCACTTGGTAATGAAAAATTTATAGCCATATTACAAAGACTCTTACCTAAAGGGATTAAAATGGCCTTTGTGCACCTCAGTGGAACTCTCTGCCACCCACAAGTAAGAATAAGCTAAATTTTTAAGTTGATTAATCTCTTTTCTTGAGGTCTAGGAACAAGTGGGAAAGCATTCTTTTTATATGTAATTTTCTTTTTAAAAATACCTGCAAATGTGATTGACTGGTATGGTAAGAACAAGTTAGATTTGGGGACTGGACTTTCCTTGAATGAATAAAATAAGGTAATTTACTTGAATGAAGTAGAGAAATGAAGACATGTTGAGATTTAAAAAGTCCAAGCAAAAGATGGAAGATGATCTTAAAATAAAATATTGAAACTAACAATTTAGGGGCACCTGTTGGCAACATCTCCAAGAAGGTAGAAACAGAATTAATTCAGAATATGGGGAATTCTACAAGACAAATGACCCAGTTTCTTTTTTTTTTTAAGATTTTATTTATTTATTCATGAGAGACACAGAGAGAGAGAGGCAGAGACACAGGCAGAGGGAGAAGCAGGCTCCATTCCATGCAGGGAGCCTGATGTGGGACTCAATCCCGGGGCCCCAGGATCACGCCCTGGGCCAAAGGAAGGCATTAAACAGCTGAGCCACGCAGGGGTCCCCCCAGTTCCTTTCATAAATGATTGGCAGGAGAATTTTTTAAAAGGAGGAGGAGGAAACCCCAGTTTAAGAACTTCAGAAAAAAAATTAGCCAAATACAAGGTGTGGACTCTAGTTTGAACCAGAATCAAACACACTGTAAAAAAAAAAAATGAGATAATCAAGAGGGAAGGAAACTTAACTTTGGATATTTGATGGTATTAAAACATTTTAGATGTATTCTTGGTATAAAATTTATGGATGAAAGTATTTCAAGATGAAATGTTGTCTGGTATTTTATTTGATATAATCTCATGGGGAGAGAGAGTGGTGCATGGAGATACAAAGGAAACATGATCTGTGAGCTGTGATTACTGAAATACTGATGGGTATACTGGACTCATTTATATTATTGCCTTGAATCTTGTAAATGTTCTATATTTTCCATTTAAAAAATTTTAAGAATAAAACCATCAACAGTGCTAAAATTGGGAGAATAGAGGATAAAAAATCAGAAATTTTGAAATTTTAATGACTTCCATATGCACAAATACAGACTTCATTTAAAATGCCAATTAGGCATCTAATTACATCAATTATAGATTTCTGCTCTTAAATCACTATAGCCAAGGGTTTACTTATTTTGGTTCTCATTATGGCACATAAAACACCACAGCTCACTAGAAAATGTACCAAGAATTCATAGTGTTTCCTGTTCTTTCAATACATTATAGGTAGAATTGACAAGCAGAAAATATCTTTTTTGTATAACTCACTGCAGCTTTTATGTTCACTGCTAGGACCCACAAAATATGCAAATGTGACACATGCAAGAGCAACCTGGTGTTCAGTTAGGAAATAAACATAGGTACTGCTAATTTTAAAAATATTTTTAAAGCTTCATATATCAACCTCCCTTCCCAAAATTAGCTTCCCAAAGAGAAAAATAGAGATTTCTCTACCATTTCCGCTATGAGTTAAGCCTTTTATGTTATTGGAAATGATGGAAAACATGAGGAAAATGTTCTTCAGAGTCAGAATGATCTCATCAGCATTACTGGGGCATTCTGAATGTAATCAAAGAGGTAAATGGGAATAAAAAATATTCTTTGACAGATGAGCCTGCCATGTCATGGGAATTTGCAGCCTGTCTGCACAGAATGAATTTCCTATTGAGGCAAAATGTTCCCTCTGATGATAAAGGAACTGCTACCAAAATAACTTTAAAACCACAGAACTGTTATAAGAACAGTAAGAGGTGCTGCGTGACACATCACAATTACGAGCTACTAATACTGACAAACAATTCAGAATCTATATAAGCAGGCTGAGCTTCAACGAAAGCTTCAGGATGGTCACAACAATGGAGGGGGAGAAAATTATTGCCTAGGAATTGCAGTAAAAAACTACTGAATATAAACTATAGAAGATTAATCTTGCAGAATGATCTTAGGGGACATGGGGTGTGTGTGTATATGAGGTCATATTATGAATCTTCTAAGTAATTTATTCAACTTTGGTTAAATAATTGAAATTCTATACCAGGTACTTTATATATATTTTTTATTTATTTATTTGAGAGAGCGAGAGAGAGCGTGCACAAGGGGAGGCAGGGAGGAGGGGACAGAATCTAAAGCAGATTCTGCACTGACCTCAGAGCCCAAGGCAGGACTCGATCCCCCAACCTCAAGATCATGACATGAGCCGAAACCAAGAGTCGGTGGCTTAAATAACTGAGCCACCCAGGCACCCCTATTTATCTTCTGAAGGGATAGATAATTGAACTAGATGACCTCTAAGGCAATGGTACCCAGATTTTTGTAATTTCTTGAATGGTACAATAATTTTTTTAAAGTTTGGGGCTCCCAACTTTGCTAAGTAAGATCATTATGAAAACAAATAATAACTGCAAGAACTAAAAACAAATAATAGTAATGATCTACTATTACTGTCATTTCAAAAATGACATTTCAATAATAAAAGGCTGGGTATATTTAGCTTTATGACAAGCTCACAGCATCAGCTTCCTCCTCCTCACTTCACTACCAAGGCTAAAGTGCCATCCTAGACTGCTTGTTTCAGTCTATAGACTGGTTTTGGGTGCCATTACTCTACAGTCTCTTCCAATCCTGAGTGAGAATCATGGAGTCTAAGATCTTTTGAGTTCCTAGATGGTAGAGAAGCTGATCTTTCAGGTTATTTAAATGGAAAAGGTTATTTGTCATTTTGAGAGGCAATTTTTTCAGTCAATTTGTTTCTCTGAACGATCAAGTATTATCTCATTTCTTCACCTGTTTTCCATTCCAAATCACTTTACAAAACAGGTATTTTAGACACATAGTTTATTATAGCAGTAGGGATCCCTTTTGGCTAATACTTTAAGGGCTAGTTTAGAAGTCTTAATTTTAGAAAGTAGTAGATGACTGATTTTCTAATATGTTTGAAAAGGTAGATCCAAACATTCATAAAACACATAAACATTTAACTGATGTTCCTCAAGTAGTTCATTTTGAACAATACTCATGTTAACTATTTAGTTGAGCTGACCTAATGATCAAATTCTTCAAATGATCATGAACAATATAGAAATCTTACTTTCTTTCATATTTTTCCAATTAAAAAGGAAATCTGCCTATGAATTATTATTCTATCAATAGAGGTTGGCGCTATTAAAATATTTTAAAGAGGTTAATATATATATGTCATATATATATTATAGAAGTGGTTGTTTTCCATCATTAACATAAAATTTCTTAAGAACCTCTACATACAAGACTACTCTATCAGAACTCACTCTCATGTTAGGGAATTAGGACAAGCAAGGTGTAGGTTCATAAAGGAAGTTCGAGTTCTGAATCACTGACAATGGGACTATGGATGTCATTTCGTCTTCCTGTATCTTTGTTTCCTCAGGATATTAAAATAAATGCCCACTCGCCTCTTCCAGTTCTGATCCTTTGCTTCTTAAAATTCTAAAATTTTTTTTTAATTTATGATAGTCACACACACACAGAGAGAGAGAGAGAGAGAGAGAGAGAGGCAGAGACACAGGCAGAGGGAGAAGCAGGCTCCATGCACCGGGGAGCCCGACGTGGGACTCGATCCCAGGTCTCCAGGATCACGCCCTGGGCCAAAGGCAGGCGCTAAACCGCTGCGCCACCCAGGGATCCCGCTTCTTAAAATTCTAAAGTGTTGTGCCTACCCAAACAGCAACAACCACCTGAAGAAACTACTTTTTCAATGATAGACCACATCTTTATTAGTCTCATTACTTTATATAAGTGTGATTGTATAATTGTATGTGTATGTGAAGGTGTTGTGTATAAAGACATATTACCCAGTGCGATTCCATCCAGTTAAATCGCCAATATTGATTATAAATAACCTGTACCTGTTTTTAAAACAAAATTTACCCCTCAAGAAAGATGTGCCACCACCAAGTACTCAAGAGAACATGCTCCAGTTTGGAAAGACCATAACAAAAATGCTCGAAGGATTAGCAGCAGAGATAGACTAAGATAACAAGTGTGAAAAAAGCAACACTAGTATGTATGATAAGTGTGGGTATGTGCTATAAAATAATAATCATTACTTTGAGTTCCCCTTAGGTGAATCACTTTCAACTATGGCTTTTTCATCCTTAAGAGTTTTAGACTTCCTATCCCACAAATAAGAAGAAAAAAAAAGCAATTGAGCGATAGAAAAATAAGGGCAAATAAAGTAGAGAACAGAATTATTAGCATGAATGTCTTGGAGAGGGTGAAAGACAGGAAGCTGAGGGAAGGCAAAGTTTATCAGGGGCTGAAGGCACTTAGTCTGGAACTAAGGCAATGTAACACTCACACTGAAAGGGTAGGGGAGAGGTATGCCCGTTTAGGCTTTTGAATAAAAAGAGTCAAATAGATTACATGGCCAGTTTTCTCTGTCTCTGGGACCATGGTAGGAATTAGATAGTGGAAGTCAACTCTGTATTATAAAATTCGCTGGACGATCAACAATGACATTCAGGGGAAAAAAACCCACAAAACTTTTAGTATAAGCCTGCTCTGCGACAATGAATTTGAAAGCACAGAGTTGAAATTAAGGATGATGGAGAGCCTGAAAAGCTTATGGCTTTAATTCTTCAGAATCTCATTATAACTATTTTAATATGTGTATTTAGTGTGCTGAAATTAATATTTTATTTTAGTGAATGTAAAAAAGTTTAGAGGAGCTTTCAGAGGCTTGCTTCTGCCCACAAAATCCCCCAAATATATTCTCATGAATTCTACTGTATGTTACTTATACTGGAATTAAAATTTTAAAACTTAATAAAAAAAGAAGAAACTACAGGTTGGGCACATAAATATTGAACTCTGGTTAATGATGCACAAGTACTTGGAGGGGGAGGAATATATAAAATTTACTCCGAAATACGTAAAAATACAAGATGGCCTGATGTGCAGAGAGAGGGCTATTTCGGTTCATAAGTGATAAGGCAAATATAAGAAAATGTTAGTTATGGAATCCAAGTGGATTCACTGTAAAAATTATTTCAACATTTCTGTAGAGAACGTAAGAAAGAGTTTGTTTAGATATATTGAAATGTTTGATACTAGGGGTAACTACACACTAGAACAGAAACTAGAGATTTCCTCTTTCTGGAAACATGGTTTCTAAGAAAGGAAATTATGTAAGTGACCTCTTGAGATTTCTGCCCATCTTTTTAAATTTTTTTAGTATGGCTGATATTTATATTCAGTCTAAGGGCATCAAAATATAGTCAGATGTTATAATTAATTTGGAAATGTATATTATTCCCTCCTTAAAATTAGGCTATGACAGAAACCCAGTAATTAGAAGAAGAAAAAAGACAGTATCAACAAAGGGGTTTGAGGGACTCTAACCTCCAGAGTTTGCTAAATTGTTAGCCAAAGCACAGATAAATGCAGGTATCTAAACACTGGACAGTTTTAATCCCTATCTGACAAAAAAAAAAAAAAACAACCCACAAGGATTTCCCAGAAGTCACCATAACACCCTCCAAGGAAATTTTAAAAATGAATTTTGACACCAAAATACCTTGGGAATAACAAATCAATTCCATCCTACAACCCAGGGAGAGTCTGCCAACTTGCGCCAGTGTGTAAGCATGCATGTGTTAACTGAACAATGGGGAAAATAACTTGCCCAAGCTAAAATACCTAAATATGAAAGTGCAAAACACTAGGGGAGAGGTTTCTGTCAAAAACTTGGTCTCATGGTGATGAAGATGTGTATGGAATGGTGAAGCTGGGGAACAGGGGTATTGTGAACACAGTTCTAAATTCTGAATATGAAAAAAAAGGCTTTTTTCATTTCAATTCAATGATAAATGTACATTTCAAAATATGGAAATATGTGACAGTCTTTCTAACAAAACTCTTTATCCAACATGGGTTTTTTATGAAGTAAACCCTTGGTGAAATGAGAACACTGGACACTTTTCATGGTGCTTACTCATAAATCACAAAATAAGGTATTTAAAAACTGGTCAAAGTCCACAGACCAATAAATTGTTTGGAAGAAAAATTCATAAAATTCCCATACTGGAATGAATCTCTTCCTAGCTTCTTTAAAGCAAACATTATGAGAAACATACAAATTGTTTTATTGACCTTGCTAAGGTATCAATGCCACTATTTGTATAACATAAACTCTTTCTTAGGAATACTATCAGCCCAACCCAAGCTAAGTTATTAGACTAGACATTTTAGAACAAAATTGAAAAATATAAGACCTAATAAAATTTAAAAAAAAGAAAGAAAAATAAGACCTAAAATGTATTTGGAATCTAAGCTCTAGATTCCCATTTTCGAGATTTTTAATGAGTGTGTTTGAGATTCTTATGAAAGAAAGAAAGAAAGAAAGAAAGAAAGAAAGAAAGAAAGAAAAGAAAGAAATCTATGGTTTCTTTTATTTAAAAAAATTTACATAGATTGATCTTTAAATTTTTAGAAATGATTCTGACAAATTACTTTTCATTTCCACAGAAGATAATGGCCCTATTAAACGAAATAATAATAGGGCATGGATTAAATGGGCTCTAAAAGGATATGATATTGATGTACCTACATTTTCCAGCTCATTCATTGAAAGGATTAGCTGTAACTAGTGCAGCAGCTATAAAGGTTGAGATAGATGGGTTCCTAAGAACTGCCAGATGGTCAAAAGAAAATATTTTACAATAGAGTTATTGGAGCCCTTCACACAAGTACAGATATAATCTAGCTTTGAAAGCTGCCAGGTATTATGCAGTGTTACTGTCCATTTGTAAATAAACTATGAGTTATTGTCCACAATGTTGGAGAAATGGAGAAAAACAGAAATATCCAACAAGCCCCAAAGTTTCCTATAGCTAGGCAATTCTCACCAATTTTAAGTGTTTTACCATTTCATATTTTATTTTAGTTTACTTTTTAAAGATTTTATCTATTTATTCATGAGAGACACAGAGAGAGAGAAAGAGCAGAGACACAGGCAGAGGGAGAAGCAGGCTCCATGCAAGGAGCCCGACGTAGGACTTGATCCCGGGTCTCCAGGATCACACCCTGGGCTCAAGGTGGTGCTAAACCACTGAGCCACCTGGGCTGCCCCTCCATTTCATATTTTAAAAGCTAATTGTTTAGTAAACAAGGATCAGGAATCCACATGTGTCAGGATCCACAGAAAATACAGAATTCTCTACATTGCTAGCAGATTTTTAGTTGATCAAAATTTAAAAATCATGCTGAGTGAACCCTACCCAGATAAAATGCATACATTTTTCTTAGGTAATTATGGCTTTTTACCTACATGCACAATTAATCCAATCACGCAATGCCAGTTAGCAACTTGCTAACGAGGTTTGGCGTATGTACTAAACACCTGTAATAGGAGGCAATTATTCTGAATCCCATATTTTGAAAACATGACTTTATATGTTCCTTCTTTTTGCTTTCTTATATCCTCTTTAACAACCACCTCACCACCCAAAGCCTTCAACAAGTGAGTTTCTAAAACCAAGGGCCCCAAGCTTGCCACCATTAAGTTCTTCTGGGCTGAGATTTCATTATGGTATATATTTTCTCCTTTATATCATTATATTTCTATTTTGTGCTAACATTCTAAATAGGCTTCACAGATTAAAAGTGCTGTATGATTAAGCCATACTTGTCAGGCTGCTCATTAGTGGTTCATTGAAAAGGACAATGCTAATTCCAGCAGGAAGTAATGGAACGTAAAAAAATGTATATCAAAATGTTGAAGAAATCTTTTCAACCAATTCCACGATACCGGACCTTCATTTTTTTCTCCCATATTCCTTCATAATTTATTTTTTGCATAACTTGGAATTTATTATTCAAACTAAGTTTTCATTAAAAATGAACAGAAAGTAAGCAGGAGTTCTTAAGATTCATGGAGGGAATTCAGGGGGTCCATGAACTTGGAAGGAAAAAATATCCATTTTGTTTACCAACTAACTGAAATTTAGCATCTCCTTCAATTACAAATGTAGGCTACGAACAATGATATTTTCACACGACATTATAGTTGTTGCAGTTATTTCAAAATGCCATTTCATAGCTCATTCTTAATGAAAAATTACAATTACAATAGTTATTAAAGTTGCAACTAGATCTTATTATTTTATTGCATTATAGGAATCACCTATATTACTATATCAGAGTTGTGTTTTAAACATATTTTGATAACTGTATTTCAACAGAATTGGTTTCTTTTGTACTATAATTTTATAAATACATTTGCAACATTATTTTGGGAAAGGATCCATAAGCATTATCTGTTATCAAAGGGGCCCATGGAATAAAAAGGGTTAAAAACTATTGAGGGATATATTCTTAAACACCATCTACCAAATAATATCATGTTTCCACTTCTTACTGGAATATAAATTAGGATTTAAAAAGAACCCAGATACCCAAAGAATATAAATATGCTCATTCAAAGGCATACATGCATCCTGATGTTTACAGAAGCATTATCTAAAATAGCCAAATTATGGAAACAGCCCAGTTGTCTATAGACTAATGAATGGATAAAGATGTGGTATACACACACACACACACACACACACACACACACACACGGGGATATTACTCAGCCATCAAAAAGAATGGAATCTTGACATTTGCAACAACATGGATGGAGCTAAAGAGTATTATGCTAAGTGAAATAAGTCAGTCAGAGAAAGAAATGCCATATGATTTTACTTATATGTAGAATTTAAGAAACAAATGAGCAAAGGAGGGTGAGAGAAGGGAGGGGGCAAACCAAGAAACAGACTCTTAACTATAGAGAACAAACTACTAGCTGGTGAATATTACTGATTATAGATTCACTGCAAAGGATTATAGCCACCAGATTTTTTTGAGAATTCCATTTTGGTCAAACAGAATGTTTGTATGTAAGTATGTTGTCAATGGAAACCTATTATTCACAAATTGGTACTAACTTCCTAGGATGAGAACTTAGTTACAGGGACACTTAAGTAGTCTGTGTGAAAGTTGAACCTTTGTGAAAACAGTCACACCTCAGTTCATCAAATATGGTACAGATAAATCAACAAGTCAATTAATAGGCACTTAGCAACTGCAATAATGACACCTCTGGACAGAGAGCTACTCTCCAGAAGAGAACACCACTAAGTTGAATTTACTATGTTATAAACAACCTCTAACTTTTATTAGGAGAAATTTCACAATTATTGAAAAGGATTTTAATCATTCCATACTTTAATGGAACAAAGATCTGATCAGTAACTGGGACAACTTACTTTCTCTAAAAAGTTTTATTTCATGGCAGATTGGAGTAAATGTTCAATTTTCTACTGGCTACTGGCTATGAAATAGAAAAGAATCCAGGAATGATCCTAATTACCAAGTAAATTTTAGACTAGTTACAATTCTTACAATTCTTTTAGAATGACCTCCTGACAGAATTTTCTGCATGAGATTTTCTGGGGGAGAAAGTTCCAGAGTTCAGTGGTACAGGTCTGTGATGACACAAACACAGTTCAAAGCTGAAACTCACAGGTTGATTATGACCCTGTTGCCTCTTGAGAACTGCCACTTCCCTGGCTGCTTGATGATTGGATTGGACTTTAAGAAATCACATTTTATCCAATCAGTGAATGTACCACAGAATCAGATGGGGAGCTTGTTACAAACAAATTTCTAAGCTCACCCACAGACTGACATTCAGTAGGTACAGCTGGCTTCACTGGTGAATTCTACCAAACAGTGAAGGAGAAAATAATACCAATTCTTCTCAAATTCTTTCAGAAAATTGAAAAGGAAGAATACTGTCCAACTCACTTTATGAGGACATTACCCTGATACAAAAACCAGACAAAGACATTATAAGAAAACTCACAAGTCCAATATCTCTCACAAATATATATATCCCCTGTTATGACTTCTGTTTAACAGTATAGTAGAGGTTCTAACCAATGCAGAATGGCAAGAAAAAGAAAAGATATCCAGATAGGAAAGAGTAAATAAAACTGTCATTATTAGCACATAGCATGATTGTCTATGTAGAAGAACATTCTATGAAATCTACAAAAAAAGCTAATAGAATCAATAAGGACAGGATATAATGTCAATGCACAAAGTCAACTATATTTCCACATACTAGCAACAAACTATTAGAAATAGAAATTTTTAAATAACTTTTATAACATTTAAAAATACAAAATTCTTAGAGATAAATCTGACAAAAGATGCACAAAACTAGTACATTGAAAATCACAAAACACAGCTGACAGAAACTTAAAATTTAAATTCATAGAGAGATATACTATGTTCATGGGTTAGAAGATTTAATGTTGGGGATCCCTGGGTGGCTCAGTGGTTAAGCACCTGCCTTCGGCCCAGGGTGTGATCCCGGAGACCCGGGATGGAGTCCCACATCCGGCTCCCTGCATGGAGCCTGCATGGAGCATCCTTCTCCCTCTGCCTCTATCTCTGCCTCTCATGAATAAATAAATAAAATCTTTAAAAAAAGAAGAAGAAGAAGAAGAAAAGAAGAAGAAGAAGAAGAAGAAGAAGAAGAAGAAGAAGACTTAATGTTGTTGTCTATTTTCCCCAAACTGGCCTATTGATTCAATGCAATCTCAATGAAAATCCTGCCAGTCAAATAAAAATTGACAAGCTGATTCTAAAATTTATATGGAAATGCAGAAGACCTAGAATAACCAAAACATCTTTGAAAAAGAAGATCTAAGTTGGAAGACTACGATTACCTGAGTTTAAGACTTACTATAATGATAAAACAATCAAAAGAGCATGGTTTCAGGATAAAAATGGACAAGTGTGATATTGTGATTTATAATAAGAAATACATATTTGACCTTCACCCCAGTTTCTAGCACAGAGCTTCTAAAACCCTTGGAATCTCCTCCTAGGTGGTGAGAAGGAGCAAGGTTTCTTATGTTATGTTAATGAGGCGATTTTGGAATGCCCCTAAATCATCAAAGGATGGGGGCTGGTTGCCAGGGGAACCAACCAAGTGATTTGGAGGGTTGGACCTTTCAATCCCACTCCTCCACCTCTGGGAAAGGAAAAGAAGCTGGAGGTTGAATCATTCACCAATGGCCAATGATTGAAATAATTAATGCCTCTGTAATGAAGTCTCCATAAAAACCTAAAAGGATGGGTTCAGAGAGGTTCTAGGTTGGTGAAGGTATAGAGATTTGAGGAGAGTGACACATTTAGAGAGCATGGAGGCTCCAAGTCCTTTCTTTGTGCATCTCTTCCATCTGGAGGTTTATCTTTATCCTTCATCATATCCTTTTATAAATAACCAGTAATCCAAAAAGTAACAGGATCTCCTGAGTTTTTTTTTTTTAATCTCCTGAGTTCTATAAGCCATTCTAGCAAATTAATTGAGCCCCCATCAGGAAGGGGTTGTGGAGACCTTTGAATTTCTAGCCAGTCAGTCAGAAGGTAACAACCTTGGCCTGTAACACGCATCTGAAGTGGAGGAAAACCCTTAGGAACTGAGCCCTCAGCCTATGGAATCTAGGTAAATAGTATCAGAACTGAGGTGAGTTATAGTACTCAGCTGGCCTCCAGAACATTGCTTGGTGGTGTGGGGAGGAGGGACTCCCCCAACATACACTCATTGGGAAACTGAGTCTCAGACAAGTAAACCAATGGAGCCATATTGGAAATCCAGAATAGATCCACACATAGATCTATTGGAAATCCCCCAACATACACTCATTGGGAAACTGGGTCTCAGACAAGTAAACCAATGGAGCCAAATTGGAAATCCACAATAGATCTGATTTTTGACACAGATTCAATGACAACTCAGTGGGGAAAGTATAGTCTTTTCAACAAATAACACAAGAACAGCTAGATAGCCATATATAAAATAAGAACATTGATTCATACCTTGCACCATACGCCAAAATATTACTCCAAAAGGAATCATAGACCTAACTATAAAACCTAGACTATAAAACTTCTTTAAGAAAACACAAGAGAAAACATTTGTGACTTTGACTTAGGCAAAGTTTTTAGACATGAACAAAAAGCATGTTCGTTAAACACACACACAAAACACAAAAGGATGAATTGGACTTCTTCAAAAATTTTTTTTTCTTTGAAAGACATTGTTAGGAGAATGAAAAGGGAAACTACAGATTGGGAGAAGATATTTGCAGATCACATATCTGCTAAAGGACCGGTATTCAGAATATATAAGGAACCCTCAAAACTCAATAATAAAACAAAAGCCCAAATTAAAAAGTGGGCAAAAAACCTGAATAGACACTTCTCCAAAGAGGATACATAAATGGCAAATCAGTACATGAAAAGATGCTCAACATCTTGGTCATTGGGGAAGTTTATTTTAAACTGTAATGAGATACCATTATATACCTATTAGAATGTCTGAAATTAAAGAGACTCATCATATCAAGTGTTGGCAGAACTCTACCACAAGTGCTGATGGGAGTGTAAAATGGAACCACCACTCTGGAAAAATAATTTGGCAGTTTTCCCAAAAGTTAAACATATACCTACCATAATGATCCAACCATTCTTTTTTTTTTTTTAAGATTTTATTTATTTATTCATGAGAGACAGAGAGAGAGAGAGAGAGAGAGAGAGAGAGAGAGAGAGAAGCAGAGACACAGGCAGAGGGAGAAGCAGGCTCCATGCAGGGAGCCCGATGCGGGACTTGATCCTGGGTCCCCAGGATCATTCCCTGGGCCAAAGGCAGGTGCCAAACCACTGAGCCACCCAGGGATCCCTGATCCAACCATTCTACTCTTAAGTATTTACCCTAGAGAAATGAGAGTGTATGTCTATACAAAAGCTTGTGGATAAATGTTCACAACAGATTTATTTATAATAACCAAAACTTGGAATTAACCTGCATGTTCATCAACAGATAAATAAATAAGCTGTATATCTCCATACAGTGGAATACTCAGAAATAAAAAGAGGGACAAACTATTGAAATACATTATAACATGGATAAAGCCCAAAACCAATATGCTGGGATGCCTGGGTGGCTCAGTGGTTGAGCATCTGCCTTTCGCTCAGGGCGTGATCGCAAGGTCCAGGATCAAGTCCCACATCAGGCTCCCTGCGAGGAGCCTGCTTCTCCCTATGTTTCTGCCTCTCTCTGTGTGTCTCTCATGAATAAATAAATAAAATCTTAAAACAAACAAACAATACTCTAAGTGAAAGAAGCCAGATGAAAAAGAATACAACTCATTTGATTCTATTTACATTAAATTTAAGAAAATGCAATTCTTTAGTGTCAGGGAACAGATAATGTTTGTCTACAAAGGGATGGGAGGAAGAGCTACAAGGGGGGATGGAAACACTCTTGAGGATAAAGAATATGTTCCTTATCTTGACTGTGGTGATAGTTTCATGTATATACTTAAGTCAAAACTTACCCAATGACATACTTAAAATACATGCAATTATAGGTCAATTATACTTCGAGAAAGCCATTTTACAAAAAATTCTATCCAAACAATCCTGATACTGTCAGATTTTGGAACCACTGACTAAAACAGAGCCTTCAATACTTATGCCATCTTACACTGAAGGCTGTTTATTCTGTTTTCAAATAGTTTTTTTTTTCCAAACAGTTTTCAAGAAAAAATACCTCAGAAACTCTTTGATACCATGTTTTAGTGGTTTTTTTTTTTAAGATTTTTTTTATTTATTCATGAGAGACATGGAGAGAGATTGAGAGGCACAGACACAGGCAAAGGGAGAAGCAGGCTCCATGCAGGGAGCCCGACATGGGACTTGCTCTCGGGTCTCCAAGATCACACCCGGGGCTGAAGGCGGCGCTAAACCACTGAGCCACCCGGGCTGCCCCTGTTTTAGTGTTTAATGGCCTCAACAGGAAGAGTTCTTCCTTTACCTAACCAAACTCTTGCTACATTTTAAGATCATTTATTTTATATTCTTCCCTGTGAAAATTAAAAACTGTTCCATATATTGACATGACAAATTCTAATAATCTGATATCTATCTGCTACTTAACAAATGACTGTGAGATGAAATGATATGTCTATACAATTTGAAGACTGGTCACTCTTCTCTAGTCTGAACTTTAAAGGATTATCCATTCATCATCTTACATATTTAGAAGGTTTTCCCCTGCAGTATAAGATTAGAGTAGTCTGAGACTTGTGATTAAAATGGACTATTGCAGAGTAATGACTTCTGGGCTTCTCCTACTAGTAAACCATATTCCTTTCTACACACTCTAAACTTAGGTGTTACTTATAAATAATAACACAGAACTGCTCAGCAATACATGGATCAGGCTCCACCACTGACTACCAAATCTTTCTTTGCCAAATTTGTGGCCAAGCCACTCCCACCTTGTATCTATCTTTGGTATTACTCATGATCACAACAGCATGTTGCTACGAACTTGGTCCTACTGCCCTTCATAGAGTATATAATGATTCATTTTTATGGTTTGAGATCATTTCATTTACACTAATAATCTCCCCAAGTCCTTGTATTGGGGCTTTCATCAGCCAACACATGAGTTTATTTTTAATTATTTGTCCATGACACAATTGGACACTCAGAATAACTTCACTATTAGGATGCATTTATAGAACAAGATTCAGTTTTGCAGGTGCCTGGGTGGCTCAGCTGGTTAAGCATCTGACTCATGATTTAGGCCCAGGTCACAAGCACCTAAGGCTCTGCGCTCAGCTCAGGGTCTGCTGAGATTCTCTCTCTCCTTTACCCCCTGCTCCTCCCTCTGGTTGCTCTCTCTGAAAGAAAGAAAGAAAGAAAGAAAGAAAGAAAGAAAGAAAGAAAGAAAGAAAGAAAGAAAAAAAGAAAGAAAGAAAACCTTAGGGGAAAAAAAGAATAAGATCCATTGTTGACAACTAGCCCTCAGTCACCATTTTCAGTTGTGACCTGAGAGAGAAGTGGGCCCCTTCCTACAGGAATATGGTCGGGACTGGACCACATCCTTTGAGTCAGTGCTAAAATGTCATGTGTGACTGCTTCAAAATCCTTTCTAAAGTTCAGATAAATTACATGCCCTGCTTCCTAAATGTCTGTATAAACTGTCAATCTCTTGAAGAAAGAAATTAGATCGATTTGGTACAATTTGCTCTTTGCAAAGCCAAGATAGTGACTACTCAGTGCTTCGTGCTCTCCTATGTGGTGACTAATTGTTCAATGATTTCACCTAGCACAGAATCTTTAAAAGTATCAAAATTAACCTGACTGGCTTATAAGAGATATAACTTGCTCCCTTTTAGAAAAAACCTTGGGCCTTAACTACTTTGGGTGAATCAACAAGCCTTTTGACCATTTTTTTTAATCATTTCCCGCAGATACTAAATTTCCTACTTTAGACCACTAGGGAAGGAACTCTATCTTGCTTATCTTCTATTGCCTTATAGAACTGAATACTATGTTCTATGTATAGCAGACACAAATATTTATTGACTTTATAATTCAGAATTTTAATTCTAAAAATTATGGTTGAGCTTTGTAAGTACCCCACAATGACCAATATTGGGTTAATTTTAATTAAGTGCCTCACACTTCAACATTCTACTCAACAACTTAGAGAGCATTTAATATTATCTATAAGTTATCAGTGAAACTGTTTCTATAGGTAGGACTTGTCTTTATACAGACTTCC
Source organism: Nyctereutes procyonoides (assembly GCF_905146905.1). NCBI lineage: Eukaryota > Metazoa > Chordata > Mammalia > Carnivora > Canidae > Nyctereutes > Nyctereutes procyonoides. Next base: position 47,949,384 of record NW_026575049.1, on the reverse strand, counting down.
ATTTAGGAATAAAAATGATTTCAATGTGGGCCAACATTACTTGTATATGGTGAATACATGGTAATATCCCAGGTCCTCTGATACATTCCCACAGTTCACAACTAAAACTATGTCATTACTTTCATCTTATCCTAGGGGCAATAAGGTAAGGAGATATCCATAATCTCAGTGGATGAGGTTCTATTTTATAAAATATTCAAGTAAAAATTAAATATCACTGAGGATACTTTAAGCAATTAACTGAGATCAGCTTAACAAACCATTTTATAAACTACCAATAAAAATAATAGTAGCTCTTTTTATTGAGAATTTATGTGCCAAGCATATACCTAAATTCTTTATCATCATTAGCTCTTTTAATCCTCATAACAACTCTATGACATAAGGCAGTATAATTTTCTCCATTTTACACATAAGGAAATTGAGGCTTAATGTAATTAAATAACAGGTAACACAAAACAGATGAACATAGGGGAAGGGAAGGAAAAATAAAATAAGATGAAAATAGAGAAGGAGGTGAACCATAAGAGACACTGAACTCTATGGAAACAAACTGAGGGTTGCTGGAGGGGAGTTGAGTAGGGGAAGGGGTAATTGGGTAATGGGCATTAAGGAGGGCACTTGATATAATGAGCACTGTGTATTATATATAACAGATGAATCACTAAATTTTACCCCTGAAACTATATGTTACATACACCATATGTTAACTAAACTGAATTTAAATAGATCATTATAATTAAATAACAGGAAACAAAGCTAGCTAATTAGCAGACCAATGATTTATTTATTTATTTATTTATTTATTTATTTATTTATTATTTAATTTAAATTTTAGGTAGTTAACATATAGTGCAATATTGGTTTCTGGAATAGAAGTCAGTGATTCATCACTCACATACAACACCCAGTGTTCATCACAAGTGCCCTCATCAATACCCATCACGCATCTGGCCTATCCTTCCCAACTCCCTCCATCAACCCGCAGTTGGTTCTCTGTTGTTAAGAGTTTCTTATGCCTTGTTTCCCTCTCTCTTTTTTTTCTTTTCCCCCTTCCCATGTTTATCTGTTCTGTTTCTTAACTTCCACATATGCATTAGATTATATGGTATTTGTCTTTCTCTGACTCACTTATTTCACTTAGCATAATACACTTTAGCTCCATCCACCTTGTTATAAATGCCAAGACTTTGGGTTTTTGATGGCTGAGTAATACTCCATTATATATATGTGTGTATGTATAATATATATAATGTAATGTAATATATAGTATAATGTGAGATATATATATCTTCTTTATCCATTCATCAGTTGATGGAGATTTGGGCTCTCTCCATAGTTTGGTTACCGTAGATAGTGCTGCTTTAAACATCAGGGTGTATGTATCCCTTTGAATCTGTATTTTTGTATCCTTTGGCTAAGTATATAGTAGTATAATTTCTGGATCATAGGGTAGTTCTATTTTTAAATTTTTGAGGAAGCTCCATACTGGTCTCCAGAGTGGCTGCACCAGTTTGTATTACCACTAACAACACAAGAGGGTTCCCCTTTCTCTGCATCCTCCACTAACACCTGTTGTTTCTTGTACTGTTAATTTTAGCCATTCTGACAGGTGTGAGGTGGTACAGAGCTTGGATTTAAATCCTTGTCTGCCTTATTCACCATCCTGTTCAGTCATTCTGTAGGCCATTGCATGGCTCTAGGTACTGAGAAAGAAAGATAAATTAGACATAGTCCCAGCCCACAAGGATCTTACATTTGTGAGAAGAGGAAGATGGTTCATTGCAAGGATTTTTGCTGTCATTGTACCTCTCTCTATAAAGTGGCTCTTTTGTCCAGCATCCATAATGAGTGCTCTAGAGATTCCTCCCCAACTCGGGAGCTATCTAAAAATTTCCCCATGCAAATATAACTCCTCAGGGATGCTCAATCTCACTTTATCTTCTCCAGCCTTCACCTCTCACTTAACCCAAATGCCCTCCTTTTTTATACGCATATCTGAATTTCTATTTAAACAATGCTATCTGTGTAATCCCAAGAATTGTTGCTCAGAAATCTGAAATTCTGGGATCCCTGGGTGGCGCAGCGGTTTGGCGCCTGCCTTTGGCCCAGGGCGCGATCCTGGAGACCCGGGATCGAATCCCACATCAGGCTCCCGGTGCATGGAGCCTGCTTCTCCCTCTGCCTGTGTCTCTGCCTCTCTCTCTCTCTCTCTGTGAATATCATAAATAAATAAAAAATTTAAAAAAAAAGAAATCTGAAATTCTTAATTTAAAACATACAGGGGGTGACAGAACATGAGAGACTCCGACTCCTAACTCGGAGTTAGGAGCAAACAAGGGGTAGTGGAAGGGGAGGTGGGCAGGGGGTTGGGGTGACTGGGTAACAGGCACTGAGGGAGGCACTTGATGGGATGAGAACTAGGTGTTATACTATATGTTGGCAAATCGAACCCCAATAAAAAATATACAAAAAAATTTTTTTAAAACATACAGGTATCTCCAGGACTTCTGACAATGAGTTTACCTAAAGATAAAAACAAGGTATTAGGAAAGTATTAATAAGGTATTACAGACTTTCTTTTCTCCACAAACTTTCCTTTTTCTGCTGCTCTCTGGGACCCAATGTTGATTAGGAAACAGGAAAATAAGTTTATTTTTCCCCTTCTCTGTTTCCTTTGGAACATTCCACTCCCACTGACACTTTATAGTATAGCCAATTCCTGCCATACTCAGGCCAATAGTACTTACACACATAGCTCACTCAGGAAGACAGAACTTGATGGACAGAAATTTGAACAAGGACAATGATCTCTGTTTTTCTTAATTTTTGTTGTTTTCTAAATCTTAATCCTGTGACTAATACTTATTTTTTTTTTAAGATTTTATGCTTTTATTTATCCATGAGAGACACAGATTGAGAGAGAGAGGCAGAGACACAGGCAGAGGGAGAAGGAGGCTCCATGCAGGGAGCCCGACATGAGACTTGATGCCGGGTCTCCAGGATCAGGCCCTGGGTAGAAGGCGGTGCTAAACCGCTGAGCCACCTGCGCTGCCCAATACTTTCTTTTCTTACTAATTTCCTAAACTGAAAACCTGGCTACATTCTGTTTTTCAGAAATGTGTCGGAAAAAAAATAAAAAAAGAAAAGAAAAGAAAGAAAGAAAATAAATGTGTCTCAGGCACCTGGGTGGCTCAGTGGTTGAGTGTCTGCCTTTGGCTCAGGTTGTGATTCTGGGGTCCTGGGATCAAGTCCCACATCAGACTCCCCACGGGGAGTCTGATTCTCCCTCTGCCTATGTCTCTGTTTCTCTCTGTGTGTCTCTCATGAATAAATAAATAAAATCTTAAAAAGAAGAAAGAAAGAAAGAAAGAAAGAAAGAAGAAAGAAAGAAGAAGAAGAAAGAAAGAAAGAAAGAAAGAAAGAAAGAAAGAAAGAAAGAAAAAATGTGTCTCTTGGGATGCTTGGGTGGCTCAGTCGGTTGAGTGACGGCCTTTAGCTCAGATCATGACCTCAGGGGATCGAGCCCTGAGCCCCATGGTGGGCTCCCCACTTAGCAGGGAGTATGCTTCTCCCTCTGCCTCTCCCCCTCTGCTTGGACTCTCTTTTTCTCTCTCCCAAATAAATAAATAAATAAATAAATAAATAAATAAATAAAATCTTTTAAAAATTTTTAAAAGAAAAAGCAATGTGTCTCTTTATGTTCTATATCTACTCTTCTCAAACTTATCCCCTTATAAAGGTTGGTGAGGATTTACAGTTGTTTGGGCCGACTTCAGTTTGGGGCAGCATGAGAATCAGAGATGGCCAATGTTGTCTAAATGTTGTCTGGGCAAAAATGAGATGATTCCAGGGGAGAAATGTTATTTGAAAAACATTTCTCAGGTTATGTGAAAAGACAAAGGGGCAAAAGAGCATGCAGAGCTTCAGTCTTTGTGATAGCAGACCCAACGACAAGTGGCAGAACTTCTTTTAGGACACTGGAAAATATAAGAGTTTAGCTTGAGGGGTAGGATGAAGGTAGGTGGTATGATCTGAGGGAAGGGAGAAGATTTTGTAGGGCTCTGAAGACCAGAAGTGTTGGGACTTAAAGTTGCTGAGCAAAGGGACCCACTGTAGGTTTTTGCAGAGGAGAGCAGAAGGAAGGTTATGGGCTGCAGAATCAGAATGAGGCACAAATTCCAGTTGTATTACTGTTGGGAGCTTAGTTTTTGTTGACTACAAAATGAGGTTAATGAGGCTTACTTCACAGAATTAAATGAAATAATGTGTGAAAGTGACCACTGGAGTGTCCTCAGCCAGGGCTAGATTCTTTTCCTTTCAAAAGAGTGACAGGAAGCAAATGTGATGTCCAATTTATCTGGCAGGAGCGGAAAGAATTCAGTGGAGTGATGGGTGAAGAAGAAAAACCAAACTAGGAGATCAGTACAGAAATGCCAGTTGCAGTGATAAAAATGGAGACGTGAGATGCGAAAGAACCAAATCCAAGAGACATTCTTAAAACAACAACAAGCAAACACCAAACTTCATGAAAAGTAAAAGGTAAGAAAGAAAAGTCAAGACAATTCCAAGATTTCTAGCTTAGGCACTGGAAGGAAACAGACTTGACTGAGGGTAAACAGAAATGGGTGACTTTGGGTGTTTTCCTTTTTGGTATCTTGGGTTTGAGGTAAAGTGAGAGCATCCAAGAGATTATGCCAGGAGGTGGTCAGGAATATATACAGGAAGTAAGACAGGAAGCCTGGAGCTTTCTTAGTCATTAACTCAAAGATGACGGATGCAGTCAATAGGCTAGTGGAACTGCTAAGGAATAGAGAGGAGACAAAAAGCTATGGGCTTAGAGCCATGAAGATTACCACTCCCCTCCCCCTCACTGTATTCATACAACCATATGTTCATTGTGATTATCTTCCTAAAACATAAATCTAAAACATAAGCCTGATGTTGACACAGTCTCTTCTTATTAAAAATTGCCTCATTTACCTTTGAAGTTCAACAATATAACAACAATATCCAAATCTTCACAATATAACTCTGGCCTACTTTCATACCACCCTCTTCCTATCTGCTCTGTCTCTGTCTCTCCTTTTACTTCCTTTCCCTCTACCAACTGCTTATCAAAACTCCTTACCCTACTCAGAAAAAGACATAGCTTCTGAGTCTATATATGGTATTCGCTGAGTAAGCAGAGGAATGAAAATAGAATGTTAAGAAGATTATTTTCACAAGGAAAAGAGGGTGAGATTGAGGTCCACTTGTCCCAACCTCCACTTCTGGCTGCAATAAGATGCTACTACACTTTCCCATACCAAGTGCTGGAAAAGACATGGAGCAGCTATAACCCTCGAGCACTGCTGTGGCAATGAAGAAAGAGAAAATCATTTTGGAAAACAATCTGACAGTTTTTTGGAAAAGTTAAATATTCGCTTCCCATATTATCCACCCAGTGATTCCCTTTCATATACCCTCACAAAAACTCAAAGCCATGTCCATGTAAAGACTTCTGTATTAACGTTTAGAGTACCCACACTCATGATCATTCTAAAATGGAAAAAAAAAAACCCTCAAATGTCAAACAGGTAAATGAATAAACAAATCCTAATATACCTATCTCTCTCTATAGATACACTACATAAAATAGAACACTAATCAGCAATAATAAGGGAAACACTTATACACAAAAACATGTGTGACTCTCAGGAACATCCAGCTGAGCAAAAAAGCCAGATAAGAGTATGAGTATATGTTGTATGGTATCATTTATCTAAAACTCTAGGAAAGAAAATCTGAAGTCCTGGGGAAAGTTGTGGGTTGTACTGGGAAAGAGCAGCACAAAGGTATCCTTTTTGGGTGATACAAAATTCTAAATATTTTATTTTATTTATTTTATTTTACTTTAAGATTTTATTTATTTATTCATGAGAAACACAGAGAGGAGAGAGAGAGAGAGAGAGAGAGAGAGAGAGAGAGAGAGAGAGAGAGGCAAAGACACAGAGGGAGAAGCAGGCTCTATGCAGGGAGCCTGACATGGAACTCGATCCCGGGCCTCCAGGATTACGCCCTGGGCTGAAGGCAGCGCTAAACCACTGAGCCACCTGGGCTGCCCCAAATATCCTAAATCTTGATGAGGTGATGATTATATGGGTGTGTGTGGGTATGTATACCCGTGTATATACATACATGTATATAGGTAAACCCTTACATATAATATATGCATATGCTTAATATAGACACACGTAAGTATTTAGATGCACATATATCTAGATAAATACTTACATATGGGCATGTTTAAGCACTTGTCCAAACTCATCAAAATATACACTCAAATGTGTATATTTTAAAAAAGTAAAATTGAAATTTAAAGGTTGATTTTTAAAGGTCCTTGTCCTGGAGGACCATAAAATTGATTTGATTTCTTATTAGAAAAACCTCTACTGTCTTTAAGTTTGTTTAGGCATACAGTATTAAGATGAAAAATTGCATTAAACAATTAATTATGTAATTAGTTGTCTAATGTCTGCCTTCTTATCTGAGCTTTGAAGTATGGAGACTGCGTGTGTCTTGTTCATTGACTACTATATCTGATACCTCCCCTAACTTAAGTAAGACATAAAGGAGTACACAAACAGCTATTTTCTTTGGTCCTCACAGAGGTATAAAGTGCTAAGTATACCAACTCCAAGCTACTTCTGCGTGTAACTTTGATGTTCTTCACCTGTTGTCTTCCAAAATATTTTATGCAAGAGATCAGTCATTTGGTCTTTTAAAACTAGGAATATAAAATAGTCTTCAGGGTGGAAAAAAATCATTGCTCAATCATGATTCAACAGCTGCAAGATTTAAGATCAAATGGGAATGTGGTACTGCTGGCCTTGCTTATGGGACTACTTGCTGTGAGTATGCCTTTAAAATACAATGAGTAGGTAACCACTGACCTTTAGAATACAATGTTCAAGTAGTTGGCAGCAAGAAAGAATGAAACAGCTAGTTACTAGGCAGGACCAAGCTCATTTAAAGATGTAGAACTATGTGTAAATATCCCTTTGTCTACATTACTAATTGGAGAATCCAATTATCAGTTCTAAAACGTTAATATTTTTGTAGCATTGCACTGTTAGGAAAGTACACCCTTTTCTTTTCAGAGAGAAATGTGAAGATGCTATTGTGAACACTATGCCATTGTGAACACTGTCAGGTTTTTAAAAAACGTGTAGGGTGACTTGAATATCAAAATAGGCTTCCATATAGTGTCAGAAAGGTCCAGTCCAGGCATTAAGGTGTGATACCACACTGCAGATACCTGTGAAGGGTAGAATGATTCCAGAATGCAAGAGAAGGGATGCCTGGGTGCCTCAGGGGTTGAGTATCTGTCTTCATACTCGGGGTGTGATCTCAGGTTCCTGGGATCCAGTCCCACATCGGACTCCCTGCAGGAAGCCTGCTTCTCCCTCTGTCTGTGTCTCTGCCTCTCTCTGTGTGTCGCTCATGAATAAATAAATAAAATCTTCAAATAAAAATTGTATCATATTAAAAAAAAAATGCCAAAGAAGCCAGAATAAGGAAGAAATGGCAAAATAACCTTGAAGAATTTTCCCACATAAGCAAAACATTCTACTAGAAACATCTAGATTTTAAGCAGCCACCAGCTATAAAATTCACATTACTTTTTATATGAGATGACTCTATCTTTTAAAATATAAATCTCCTGTTAGACTCTGGCCTTTGGAATGCTATAAATATTTAATGGCCCAGATAGTCTCAAAAGTTACCCAATGCAATAATTTATTTAAATAACATCAAGGTCTTTTTTTTTTTTTAAACGAAGCTGAATGAAACATTAGATCTTTCAGTAAACACAGTTTTAATGCTCAGGTTGGATAACTTAATAAGACAGAACAAGAGGATCTAACAAACTCGACTTATATTCAGAGGAATCAATTTAATTCCTAGCCCTCCGGCTCAACTGATCATGTGATTTTAGCTCATGTGCTTAGCTTAATCTAGGCCTTGGTGTTCTTATTTATAAAACAAGAAAATGAACTTACATATCACAATCTTTAGTACACGATAAAATACAATATATATGTAAGGTCTCGTTATTATCATAAGCTAGATACACATAGGCTTTTTATCATTACAGATGGCCCCTGACTTACTATGCTGCAACTTAGTGATTTTTCAGCTTTACAATGGTGTGAAAGTGATCTGCATTCAGTAGAAACTATCATTCAAATTTTGGATTTTGATCCTTCCGGAGGCTAGTGATACACGGTGCTCTCTTGTGATGCTGGGCAGTAGCAGTGGTCACAGCCGCTACTCAGCCTCATGATCACAAGGGTCAACAATCGATACACTGACAACCATTCTGTTTCTCACTGCTTGTACAGTATTCAAAAAATTACATGACATATTAGACACTTTATTTTAAAATAGGCTTTGTGGGCAGCCCCGGTGGCCCAGCGGTTTAGCGCTGCCTGCAGCCTGGGGTGTGATCCTGGGGACCCTGGATCAAGTCCCACATCAGGCTCCTTGCATGGAGCCTGCTCCTCCCTCTGCCTCTGCCCCCCCCCCCATGTCTCTATGAATAAATAAATAAAATCTTTAAAAAAATAAAATAAAATAAATAAAATAGGCTTTGTGTTAGATGATTTTGCCGAACTGTAGGCTAATGTAAATGTTGGTAATGTGTTTAAGGAAGGCTAGGCTAAACAACGATGTTTGCTAGGTCAGGGGGATTAAACGCATTGCCAACTTAGGATATTTTCAACTTAAAATGGGTTTATCGGGACACGACCCCATTGAAAGCCCAGGAAGATCTGTATATTCATATAGAGAGACAAATACGGAAAAGGTAAAGTCTTTGAACATTTCTCTTTCTAATCTCATCTAGAACATGCTTAGTCTGCCTACTTTTCAGACTATCTATATCCTGACATTTGTGTAGTCAACCACAACCACAGCAAGCAGGATGGCATTTATCTTTTATAATAATACAGAGTGCTCTGTCGTAAAGTAGGGTCACTGAAATGAGTAATAATCCCACCAGCATCTAAGGTACAACCAGCAGGGTCCAGGTCAACAGGCAAGCAGCCGATAATTTGCCCCACAACACTGAATTTCATCTGCCCACAGCCTCTATCTACTGATTATACAATCAATACACCTCAGATGAGAAGAGCTAACAACTGACCGGGGCAGATCAATGCTAGCAAATAAGCGCTTCATGACAAAAAGTTTGATAATTACCATTCTGAAGCCGTGTAAATGTTGTTTCTATTGTAACAACATTCATGATGATACTGCTATGATTGCACTGTTATTATAGGTTTAATGTTAGGCAATCAAGCTACAGTGGTCTAGATATCAACAAACAGCATCAAAAGAAAACATCAAATTGTCCCTATTCTTTTGACACTGTAGCTGAGAAATTTTTCTATGTTTGTGGCCCTAAATGAACAATAATAAGTGACAATTTAGTGGAAAACACTATTTTCACATCTTACGAAACTCATGCAATATAGATTGATACAAGTATGATTATTTCTAGGGCCACTTGAACCAGGGGATTAAAATAAATTCAGTCCTGTGACCATGGTTTTCTTTCTTTCCTTTTTTCTCACATACATCATTTAAAGAGGATTTATGTAAATTTTCTCTGTACTCATAATTTTTCAAGCATTAGTGCAGTCATAAGTATAGGGCACCTTGGCTTGATTTAATTATTACTGCTTCTAATATAGCACACTTTATTTTATTTTATTTTTGAGCCCTGATTGCTAGTTCATTCTCAATCATTAACATTTAGAAGAACTAGTCATTACTGGTTTTCAATAGCTGCTTGGGTTCCTAGAAGCACTAAGAGTCTTAAAACACAGAAATGGAAAACAGACATTTCAAAGGTAGAACAAACCATGACTCCTAGAGGTAGTGTTCAAGAAGCCCTGGGTGTGTGAGTACTGAAGCACACAAATTCTTAACTTTTCCACTTGCTTTTTAAAAACCACAAGGAATCGAGTCTAAAAAAAAAAAAAAAAAAAAAACTAGGACACCTCATTTCTGTTAAGATGCTTGCTCATATAGAAAAGTGGGAACCAACTCCAAAATGAAAGCCTTTTTGGAAAGAATGGCAGCCACTTTGGGCCATAATAATAATTTCTACAAGGGTATGTCTGATTTTCGATTTGTGAGACACACATTTTTAATTGTCCCTTCCATAAATACATCCCCCAGCTGTACCCACACAGCAACAAAGTTACCTGTCTAAAACTTGGTCTCCACACGAGTGGCCAAATCTCTCACCCTGTCTGGAGTCAATCAGCCACTTCCCATGTAGATAAGAGATATGAGGGGACGTAGGGAGCACTGCTAAAGAGTTTGTCAATAGCTCAGGAGAGAAAGGGCACACCAAAAACCTTTTGTGGGCAGCAGTGCGAGCAAGATTTTCAGCACGCTCAGGGGTTGCTACTAAATGTCTTTTTCAGCTGCATTCTCTTTCTTTCCATGCAGCTTCTACCTCGCAATAGAGTCAAAGAATGTGATGTATATTAAAATGCTTTGCCTCTCAGATGGGGTTCATTTTTATTCAGGGACAATTTTGCTGACTGACAGGTAAGCGTTTGGTGCTGAAATTGGACCTGTACAAGAGCTTTGCATTTCATTTGCTCCATTACACCAGTGCATGAATTACTGGGCTTCCACGTTGGCATCTTTCCATTACTTTCAAATACCTGACATGAGCAAAATGACTCATCTGACATTTCATGTAACAAATTTGTTCCAAAAAGAATAGAACATTATTATACTATTTTATATACGTGGGTACCACAACCTTCCACCCTAATCTGACCAGAAATTCTAAGTGTATAAATAGTAGTTGATATCAGTTTAAGAAAACACACCACCAGTGACAGCCGTAAAATATCATGGCAAGAAATATGTCTGGTATCTCATATTACCCACTGTCACTTCAACCTACTTCCTGATGTTAGCAAACTTTACTCAAAGACGTAGCTTTGTATTTTGGTTTCATTGCCACCCCTGAGTAAATTTGGAGGCATTATTTATTCCAGAGCACCAATGTGTCAACTTTTTCACTTCTAATCAGTTGCTTTAACATGTGTTCATTTTCCTTCGGGAAACGTACTCCCTGAAACACTATAGGTAACTAGTAGAGTCGAGGAGTTACGAGGCCTCTACCACAGTCATTCCTTGTTATAACACTGCTGTTTGCTGACCAGCACAGATTTATCTGGTCTTCAAATTCTTTTAGCTCTCACTTTCCCTTTGAATGCTTTTTTTAGAGCAACAATTATACAGACCATGATTCTCAGTCCTTTGGATATCTTTCTCATCTCAAACCTAACAACACATCCAATTACCCAGTTTGCCATATAGAATTAAGAAGGTGTTTTCATTCTTTGCTAAAGGCCAGTGTTATCCTAGAGAGCCTTGCTCCAGGTAGAAGATTAGAGAAGAAAGAATTCTCAGCCTTATGACTCAGCCAAGAGTTTTTCCCACCTCTTCACTTAAAAATACCTCAGTGACACATTACAATCTGCCATCTAAAGCTGAAGATCACAGATCTACACTCAAAGAAGGGTTTTTCTAGGTGACAGTATAACATTTCATAAAGTAGGAGCATAATTATGTGACAGCAAAATTTAAAATATCATGTTCACTGTTAGTATGAATACATCAAATTAATACAGTATTATTTCCATATGAAATTATTAGCCTCATTATTATATAATGGTATTTTCTTTAATAAATGGTCTCTTTATATTGTAAATGTTAAAGTACTCTATATTATGGTATATCCTTCTTACCAATGTTAATTTACCTTCAGGCATTATTCATATGCTGAATTTATATAAAGCTATGATAAAAAAAATGAGACATTCAAAAAGTCTCATTACTTTTGTCATTATAACTCATCTGTATTTAAAAAGCATCTGGGAATTCATGGCATTTCCCTGGTACAACCAGCATCAAAGTGATTTGCCTACTCTGGGGAATCATATAACCAGAATGCTCATAGAAAGTATTGCATATTTGAATAAGATATACCTTTAAAAATGATATTAATAAATGGTCCAAGAAAGTAAATCTTTTAGAAATAAACTCCTTGAAAACAGGTCCAGCACTGAACACCGCATTCTTTCTACAGAAACTGGATAAACGAATGTCCTATGCAATATTTTTATCTTGGTTATGAGGATGGGTCTATTTAAGTGCCCAGGATTATCTTCTGGGTTGCGTCTTTAAACTGTAAAGTGAGGCTATTTCTGAGCAAATCATAAGTACTCTCTAGTTTCAACCGGGCTGTCACCATTATTTTTGACTGCCCTCTTTCATTAATCCTAATGTGCTACCCTTCAGAACTGGTAATCTCACCAACCATTCTCCCCACCTACCCCTATGCTTGCTGACCACTATCAGTGTTAAGGTACAAGATCACATTCACTTTGATCAGTGATCACACTCATGTTGGGCCCTGGGTAATTCAACAAGCTCTCTATTTTTTCTCACAATAAATATCCTCCTCCATTCAAACTTGCCCCTGACCCTTCATTTTCAGATGACTGCTTTTTTCCCCAAATACTGAATATATTGAAGCCACTGAGCCCCACATCCCATAACTTCTATTCTCTTCGCTTCAGTTCTCTATCTCATTTTGCTTCTGCCTCTCCCCTCTCCTATCTGTGTTCTTGATCTCATCTGTTCTCAACTTCTCTGAAACCGACTCCACCATCTGTGCCCTCCCTATATGCAACATCTCCAAGGAGAGCTCAGATCTCCCAGATCTGGATATAGCAGGTCTCCAGGACGGGGGATGCCTAGTGGGTACCTTAAAGTCTGATGCATACTTTACAAGGAGCCAACAAATATTTGCTAGAAGGACAAATGAATGATTTGGGGAGCAAAATATGTTAGACCATGTTCCTAAATGGAAGCATTCAACATTGCAATGATGTCATTTCATTATAAAATTACTCTATAAATCAATGCAACCTCAATCGAAATCACAAATTGTATTGACAATCTCTTCTTTTTATTTTTGTGTTCTTAACGCTCTGGCATCTGAGACATGATCCTGAGGGTATCCTTCCACTGGGGATAGCTAATTCCTAAAGAGAGCAAACAACTTCCCAGCAAGAGTGCCTCTAATATACAAACCAACCAATCTAGAGCCCACATCCCCAACCACCTCCTTTATCAAATTCTTACTCACCAAATCAATATTCCCCTTGCTCTCAGTCATCCCAAGGCCAGGTACCAGATGACTAGGGGCCACTCCTACAGCCCAGAGACCATCAAAATTATTCAGATTATCCAAAACTAAGTTTACTAAGCATACCTTCCCTGCCTCATCTATTCTTTCCATAAAAACCCCAATAAAGTCTCTGGGCCATGCTCCTCCATCTCCTCTTCCATTTCCTGACTATCTTGGTGCTTTTCCACGTGGCCTTGCATGACATGCTCTGCCTCTTGTTTCTAGAGATCTGTGCATATAAGTTTCTTCATTAGTGACAATCATGTCCATATCTGCATCCTACCAACCACGATTAAAACAAATCTTGGGTACATTTTAATACACAATTTGCATTTTTTAATTCAATTAACAGAGTCAAATGTGTGCCTGGAAGAATTTATAAGAATAGTCTGAAAAGTTTTTAAATAAAAGAATAAGCAAGGGACCTTCCTGATCAGAAATCAAAATATAACGATATAGTAATTAAAATAGAAACTGACAAGTAAAAAAATCAGTGAAACTGAACAGAGCCTTTTATGGCAAATCACATATCTAATCAAAGATTAATATTCAGAATACATAAAGAACGTCTACAGCTCAACAATAGCAAAAAAGAATAATGATAATAAAAACCTGATTTAAAAATGAGCAAAGGATTTGAATAGACATTTCTGAAAAGAAGATATACAGATGGCCAAAAAGCACATGAAAATATGCTTAACATCACACTCACCATTAGAGAAATACAAATTGAAACCACAATGAGATACCACTTCACACCTACTGGAATGTCTATTATTTTTTTAAAAAAGATGACAAAGAAAACAAAAAAAATCAGAAAATAACAAGTATTGGTGAGGACATAAAGAAACTGGAACCTATGTGCAGTGCTGATGAAAATGTAAAATGGTGCAAATAGTATGACAGCTCCTCAAAAAATTAAACATAGACTTATTATATGATCCAGCAAGTCCATCTTTAGGTATACACCCAAAAGAAACAAAAGCAGAAACTCAAATAGATAGCTGTGCACCCATATTCACAGCAGCATTATTCACAATAGCCAAAAGGAAGAAACAAATCAAATATCCATCAACAGATGAACAGAATAACAAAACACAGTATGTACATACACTGGAATAATATCCAGCAAAACAAAATGCAATTCTGATATATTACAACATGAAATGAACCTTAAAGATATTATGCTAAGTGAAATCAAGCCAGTTACAAATGGGCAAATATCATATGGTTCCACTTATATGAGGTACCTACAGTGATCAAATTAACAGAATGTGAGAGTAGAATACTGGTTGCCAAGGACTTAAGGAAGGGGTGAATGGGGAGTTGTTATTTAATGGGTCTGGAGTTTCAGTTTGGAAAATAAAAAAGTTCTAGAGAGAGTCGGTGGTAATAGTCATACAGCAATGTGAATATACTTAATGCCACTAAGCCATATGCTTAAGAATTATTAAAAAGGTAAATCTTATATATATTTGATTATAATATAAAAGAAAAAATATTTTAAGGTAGCAGAGTTATTGTCAATAATTCATGAAAATGGTTCTTAAGTGAGTGACCTGTCACACGTGATATTCTAATGAAATTATTTCCTATGTTAATGCCATCTCAATATAAGTTTTGCAAAGCCATACCTTCTATTTATTTTTGTTTATCTATACTGATGTTTATATGTAAAGAATGCATACTACTGATCATGAATAATTGTGCAAATAAACAAAACCCATTATATTATATGGATTTGTAAAGAACTATTTGTTAAGTCTTAGAAACAAGAGAATACATAGGTTTTGCTACATACAGATATTACGTTGATAAAAAAAATTATGAGGCCTAGCTACTAACTGTGAAAAGAGCAGACTAGATTTAAACAGGGATAATGTTTTAGTTTCATTTGCATAGACCAAGTCTACATGTGTTTATTTGAATGCATATTAAAATACTAATAAAACCTGATGTCAAATATCATCCCAATGGGACAAATTCTTTCTTCCCTCAAATTTTAAGAAAACCCCTCCTCTTCAACCTCACCTCTATAGATTCTTCATTTTTCTACCTGGAAAATAAAAAACAAAAACAAAACACCAACCTCTATTTAAAGTCCACATCTTTCAGTATCACTATATAAATGTACCTTTTTATTCAGCTCTTATCTCTTAAGTCCCCTTACACTGGTAAAGAGGACTGGATTTAAAGTATCAGCTCTATTCCCCCAAAACAAAAGAAAGATTGCATTAACCACTGTTTTGTTTATTGATCCTGAAGACTCTTTTAACCTTGCCACAATGCTCTAAATCTAAGCACTCAAACTTCAGATTATCTAACTCAAGATATTTTTTATTTTTATTTTTTGTAACAAGAAGTGCCCATCTAAAAGTGCAATAGTGCAATAAGACTAAAACATGGCAGGCTGTCTCTTGAAGTTAAAATATGCAACCCCACTCTAATGATCTGCAAACATGCCCCCACCCCTAAATTGTGCTTTCCTAAGCAAAATGGAACTATGTTATACATCAGTACAGATTGTTTTAAAATAGCCTGTGGCCTGTTTTTACTGGTTTTAAAGTCTTTTAAAAAGTAGAATTATTCACACCAAACTATCTAAAAATTAGGTAACTTTGATCAAATTTGAAGGAACAGGAGCAGATAAAAAAAAGCTGTCAGCATTGGTAGTTTCCATCTACTGGAGACTGCTCTGGTTGTGGTGGTTCGTATCACTAACAATAAACATTTATTTAGTTCTGACTGCAGATAAGGAACTGTCTTCCCCATGTAAATGAACAAATATCTCCATTATGAGGAGACTCAGATAACAGTATTTTGTTAAATTCCTGGAATGCGGTTGTTTGAAAGAAGATGATAAATCTATTCCTCTAACAGATTTAGCATTGCCACAGGGACTTCATCATAGTTCAGTCATAAATTAATTGCACAGTAGATTTATTCATCTATCATTCTCCCATAACAAGTCTGATCATGAGTGCTTTGTATGTCTCCATTTGGCACACTGGAGTTTTATTCATTTAACAGGATTATTTATTAATCAGGCATTTATTGAATAAGGTTTAAAGGAATTCAGTGGGTCTGATACAGAGTGCATTAGATCTATCATTAGGATTATTTTTATTTCAGGTATCCCTTTAAATGGGCCTCATTGTATTTGGGGGAAATATTACTCATGAGTATTTTCTCCTAAATACATTTATCCTGGCTTTATGAAAGACCTGATATGGGGCTAATCCAGTTAAAAAGAAAAAAATTAACTATGTAGCATCTCTATGAATTTAGTATTTAGAAAGAAAAAAAAACACTTCTAAATTAATATCCGATAAAGGAATAATCCTAGTTAAGAAATAAATTCCTCCTTGATCCAAATGGCAACTTGAAAAAAAAAAAAAAAGGATCACCAACAACTATAAAAACTCTCCACACAAATAAAACCTGCCAATTGCTATCAAATTCACATTATCAGGCTGATATGCCATTTTGCCTTGTACCAGAGAAAAATTGTCATTGCAACAAAGAGCATTTTATTTGAGAACTAAATGAGTAATGACTGCACTTGAAGCTAATGCACAGAAGAAATTGAGGAAAGAGGACTGGCAATGACTAGGGCCCATGCTTCCCTTGGTAACAACACTCCTTGAATATTCTTTTTTTTTTTTCCTTGAATATTCTAACCCACATTTCTCAAGCCAGCCACCACCTTCGGGGGGGGGGGGGGGGGGGCGGACTGAGCAAAGGGATGGGATAAAAGATAAGAAGGCAGGAAAATCATGGAATTTGAGAGTTGGAAGAGATTTTAGAGAACTATCGAGGCACAGTAATAATCAAGATTGGGAATGGGAAGTTATTAAACAAAACTCATTTTTTAAATTGGGGGAAAAAATACCAATGACTCAGAATCATTTCAATGAATATATTCCTTTGGATTACATATGCAAATGTAGTGAAATAACTCCAAGAAAATCGCCATTCCTATAATAAACTGTAAGAAGCCCATGATATTTGCATCTTGATTTATAGACCTTTACCACGTACACAGAAATATTGCAAGTAACTGAACTTAGAACTTTTGAAAATGAAAAACATTTATTTTGAAGCAGTGAGATGATATATCACCAGTTATTAATGGTTTTCCTATTGAGTTGTCTCTAGGTACAATTGTTCCATGAATAAAAATATCACAGGAGTGTGATTTTTATTCATGAGGCACAGTCTCAGAACACATACTTAGTTTGGGGCTCTAACCATCTAGCACTAACCTAAACAATCCAGAAACTGAGGTTAGATGGCCAGAGCACTCAGGTGAGATTCTAAGACTGGCATTTCAACAACCATCATCATATAGAAGCCAAGGCCTGACCTCGCCACCTTATGAACCTACCATGAATGCTTCTACTTCTCTCCCTTCTGTCTCTTCCACAGCTGTCTCCCTTGTTCCAGTTTTCTGATCTGGGCTTTTGCTGTAGTGTCCCCAGGGACTCTCAGAACACACACTTCATTCCAGGCCCAGTCTTTTGTGCACTCTGTAACCAGAGAGTTCTTTAAAAGTATCAGCTTGTACATATCATTCCTGGGCTTTGTGCCTTCAATACCTTCCCATTTGCTTTTAGAGGAAGCCAAAACCCCCCTCCATGGCCTATGATGTGGCTCTATGATGTCTGGCTCTTTCTCCTTCCTCTCCTGTTTTGCTCACCTGCTCCACCTAGGCTGGCCTTTTTCTTTTAGTTCCTTCAGTATTGAGCTCTTTGTTAATCTCAGGAACTTTGCATATACTCTTCCAGCTGTCTGCTTTGCCCCACCCCTTTGTCTCTATCTCCAGTGCATCCTTTAGACTTGTGTTTAACTGACCCTTTCAAGGATGTACTCCTTCACCACCCTGGCCCCACCCTGGCCAATCCTTATTTTAAACTCTAACGGCAACATTTACCACAATGGTAAGTCAACAATTAATCTCTCCAGGACTCACTTGCAAACTCTATGAGGGCAAGAATAAAATTTGGTCGCATTCAGCAATTTCCCCAATATGAAATAAGCACTTAAAAAAAAAAAAAGCAATTGAGTGGCTCAGTTGTTGAGTCTCAGGCTTTTAGCTTGGGTCGTGATCCCAGGATCCTGGGATCAAGTCCCACATCGGGCTCCCCACAGGGAGCCTGCTTCTCCCTCTGCCTATGTCTCAGCCTCTTGTTCTATGTCTCTCATGAATAAATAAAATCTTCAAAACAAAAACAAAAAAAAAAAACAAAAAACCTGCTGAATAAATAATTCTAGATCCACAGTGGCAGTGACTGTCAACTTTAAAAGTAGCTTCAATGGCTGTGCTGTCAAAATTAATCCTAGTTTTTGGCCCAGTTTTGGATTCCGCCTCAAGTTAGGCTAGCAGGTTGTGCCTGGACAGCAGACATAACTACAGAAGAAATTTGACACAGGAAACCCTTATTATCTTCCTTCAATTTTCATTCCTCCAATGTCTGTATCTTTTTCTTTTTTTTAATGTTTATTTATTCAATTTTATTTTTTTAGAGAGAGGGAGCATGAACCAGGAGGGGCAGGGAGAGGGAGAGAGAGAGAGAGAGAGAGAGAGAGAGAGAGAGAGAATCCTATACAGGCTTCCCACCCAGTGTGGATTCTCAACCCTCAGATCATGACCTGAGCTGAAATCAAGAGTCGGACACTTAACCAATTGAGTCATCAAGACGCCCCTGTCTATGTCTTTTCTTTTTTTTAAAGATTTCATTTATTTATTTGACAGAGCGAGAGAGAGAGCAACAGCAGGTGGAGTGGCAGGCAGAGGGAGAGAGAGAAGCAGGCTGCCACAGAGCAGGGAGCCTGATGCAGGACTAAATTCCAGGACTCTGGGATCATGACCTGAGCCAAAGGCAGGTGTTTACCATGCTGAGCCACCCAGGCACCACCCCTCATGTCTTAATAGCAATCTTTTCCTTCCAGAAAACAATCTGAGCCCTAAACTGAGCTTCCTTGAAATGGGACCCCACTTCTACCACTGCACGTTGCTTAGACACTGTTACTCAAAACTGTGTCTGTGTTTATCCCTTCCCTGACTTTCTAACAAAGGATTTGCATAAGAGAGAAGTGAGATGTTTCCAGACTCTAATGAATGAACATAATTTTTCCAGTTCATAGCCGTTGCTCTCTGCAGTGCTTAGGGCAGAAATATGAGTGTTCCTGCTCCACAGACATCATGTCCATGTAGAGGTTACCCACAGCTCCATGGTTCTGTTGGGAGCATTTTAATATGCTGCTGACTGATGGCTGGACTGCCTATGTCACATAAGCCTGACAGTAGGGCTGAATTAATGTTAATGAGGACAGAGTTCTCTGGATAACCCAAGACTGAGTCAGTACTACTAAAAGAGCTACAGGAAAATTTTTGTCCCTCTATTATATCATCCAATAATTCTATACTGGGACCACTGGATCTGATGCTCTTTACAAATCCATGCAGGAATTTTTTGGTCAACTGGTAACACATAAGCAGAATTTACTTTTGGAATACTGGTTTCTACGGTACCTGTCCTTCTCCCTTGAGCATCTGACTTTGGCTATTTAATGACACTCCAATGCTGCTTTCCACTACCACTAGGTTTTGAATACTACAGTCTTGTCTCCCTAAGAAATATTTACAGATCAGGGTCCAACTCTTAAATACACATCTACGTAAATCCTTGTTATAAGCATAAAGGACAGTGCCAACTGTGATGTTTTTAACATGTATGTTTTCCATTTATCTTACGTTTTAATTAAAAGTATCCTTTAACTGATTATTCTTATACAATTCCTCAACCCGCATCCACTCATAAACGTCAAGTGGAGTTCTCAGACTGCCAGCTGAAAGGCCTAGATTTGTTTTGATCTGCCACAGCTTCTTAACCTCCTTTCCTATGGCTGATTTAAAAAAAAAAATGATGTTAAACGTCATATTTCACTACTGTGATGAAGAGGGCTGCTTGATTCTTCCACCATCAAGTAGAAGCCCCGACAGTGGCCTTGTGGTTCACAGGCCTTTAAGACTGCCCCTGTGTGAGTCAAACAATAGCTCACATACGATCCAGCAGCCAGACTGAAAAGAAATTCCAAATTCTGCCCCAAAGGACTAATTGAACTTAGCAATTTGTTCTTTTTCATAAAAAAATACTTGTAGTACCTTTTTGTATTACAACAATACGCTACCATGTGGATTTCTGCAGAATTCTGGAACAAAGCCAGAGCAACAATAGCTCTTTTTCCTTAGGAATAAGACCCATATGTCAAAATTTATCTAGAAACTCAATTTGGCTTGCTGCTTCATCATGCTAGGAGAATAACTGCAAAATTATATTACTGTTCATTATGTCCAGGGGGACCCCAATTTATTATGATTTGTGCCCGAGTAAGTACAGTAGCCTCAGCAATGGCTATTGCTGTATGGAGATGTGCCAGTCTCATAATGGTTATGAGTGGATCATAATACTATACTTGGTTTTTGCAAATGTTTAATTGACATGAAATATTCAACAGCCGGTAGAGATAATTTGTAATCCTCAATTCCTTTTTAGCCCCATCTAATTTACCCAACAGATTTACGGCTATATACACCCACGCGTGCACTCACACACAAATACATGTTGTTGTATAACAAAACAATATTGTGTGGCAAACTAGCTCTTTGTGAATATAGCATCATGAACTTTCAAATTCAACCTTCCTATTTATTTTTAGAGCCAAAATAGTAGCACCTGTGGCATGACCAAGACTCGATTACTTACTATTAAGACAATTGGAAACCTTTTAAAAGTGGTTTTGGCTGAACATAGAATCACCTGGGGAATTTGGGGATTTTTTTGGTATTGTTTTTAATTCCAGACCCAGGCCACATTCTATCTCACTTAAATCAAGTGCTCTGGGGTAAGATCCAGACATCGTGTTAGCCTCCAAAGCTCCCCAGGTGATTTCTATGTGCAGCCAAATTTTAGAAAAACTGCTTGAGAATCTATTTATTTCCAAGATCTTTGTTTCTCTTTCTGTAAAGTAAGTATAAGCTAAAGCAATATTAAATTACAGAATCATCACATGTCTGTTCTGCAAATAATCTAAAAAAAAAAAATTATCTCACGTGATGTCTTCATTTTCAAGTAGGGGAGATGGAGACCCAGAAGGGTCAAATGACTTCCCCAAGTTCTCTCAGCAAATTAGTGGCCAATTTTAGAGCCACATCTTCCTGCTCCAATCCACAGCTCTCTCCAAGATACCACATTGCCTGAGTACTCTTTTTTTTTTTTAATTTTTACTTATTTTTCTGAGCATTCTTGACCCAATTTATGAGTTAAAAAAGTGTTTGGATCCATTACCACAAAGCCATCTCCACCATATTAAGTAAATATAAAAGTTAAACCATTGGAGGGGTCCTCTTGAATTACACTCTGCTAGGAACTGCAACACACAAAGACAAGAAAGACAATGCCTTTTCCAAAGAACCCTATAGTTTAGGAGAAAAAATTAAGAAAAGAACACACATGACTGGCATCACGCAGACCAAGTGAGGAAGCGATGAATAGCCCTAGGACAGCTCTTTGGACTATGATTCCATCTTGCAAAACCATAATAGCAATGATACTGCAAGGTCCAGTAAAAAATTAAAGTATTATAATACTTGATAAATAAGAGAAATGTAGGCATTTATTCATCCTGAATTAAGTTCCAGTCAACTGATATGCTTTGAACCTCAACCTTATTAATAATAGGAAACTACTGATTCTACATTCTTCCTTCAAATTATTACCTTTATTATTTTTCCCCTATGAGGCAGTATTAGAGCACAAAGGGTAATATTCACATAATGAAAAATAATACAACTATTAAGATAAAACTGTAGAAGAATATTTAAACACATTGAAATGTTCAAAATATATTTTTAAGTTTAAAAAAGCCAGATTTGGAAAGAATATCCAATAGGAAAAAGATAGTCTCCTCAACAAATGGTGCTGGGAAAACGGGACAGCTACATGTAAGAGAATGAAACTGGACAACTTCCTGACACCACACACAAAAATAAACTCAAATTGGATTAAAGACCTAAATGTGAGACCTGAAACCATAAAAAATCCTAAAAGGGAGCACAGGCAGTAATGCCTCTGACATCAACTGTAGCAACATTTTCTAGATATGTCCCCTGAGGCAAGGGAAATTAAAGCAAAAATAAACTATTGGGACTACATCAAAACAAAAAGCTTCTGCATAGTGATGGAAACAAGACTAAAAGGCAACCTACTGAATGGGGGATATTCACAAATGACATATCTGATAAAGGGTTAATATCCAAAATCTATAAAGAAAACAAGACTAAAAGGCAACCTACTGAATGGGGGATATTCTCAAATGACATATCTGATAAGGGGTTAATATCCAAAATCTATAAAGAACTTTTCCAACTCAACACCCAAAAACAAATAATGCAGTTTAAAAATGGGCAGAAAACATGAGTATGAATAGACATTTCTCCAAAAAAAGACATCCAGATGGCCAACAGACACATGAAAAGATGTTCAGTATCATTCATTATCAAGGAAATGCAAATCAAAACCATGATGAGCTATCACCTCACACCTGCCAGAATGGCTAAAATCAAAACCACAATAAACAACAGGTGTTTGTGAGGATACGGAGAAAAAGGAGCCCTCATGCACTGCTGGTGGGAATGCAAACTGTTGCAGCCACTGTGGAAAACGGTATGGAGGTTCCTCAAAAAGTGAAAAATAGAACTACCATACAATTCAGTAATGGCACTCCTGAGTATTTACCCCCAAAATACAAAAACACTAATTCAAAGGGATACATACACCCCCATGTTTATTGCAGCATTATTTACAATAGCCAAATTATGGAAGCAGCTCAAGTGTCCACCAGTGGACAATGGATAAAGAATAGACTCAGCCATAATAAAGAATTAAATCTTCCATTTGCAATGACATGGACAGAGCTAGAAAGTATAATGCTAAGTAAAATAAGTCAGAGAAAGACAAATATGATATGATTTCACTCATATATGGAATTTAAGAAACCAAACTGAACAAAGTAAAAGAAAGAGGGGAGGAAAGAAAAAGAGAGAGAGATTGAGAGAAGCCAAGAAACAGACTCTTAACTATGGAGAACAAACTGATGGTTACCAGAGGGAAGGTGGGTGGGGGATGGGTGAAATAGGTGGTGGGGATTAAGAAGGGCACGTGTTGGGCAGCCCCGGTGGCACAGCAGTTTAGCGCCGCCTGCAGCCCAGGGTGTGATCCTGGCGACCAGAGACCCGGGATCGGGTCCCGCGTCGGGCTCCCTACATGGAGCCTGTTTCTCCCTCTGCCTGTGTCTCTGCCATTCTCTCTCTCTCTCTCTCTCTCTGTGTCTCTCATGAATAAATATATTAAATCTTAAAAAAAAAGGCACTTCTTGTCATAATGACTACTGAAAAATGTACAGAATTGTTGAATCACTATATTGTATACCTGAAACTAATATAATACTGTATGTAAACTATACTGGAATTAAAATAAAATGAAATAAAATAATTAAAAAGTTAGGTTATAAAACAGTACATGTGGTATAATCCTGTTTTTATAAAAAGAAAGACTAATTTTTCCATACACTTGTGAGAAATAGATCCCAAATAAAAGTAAATATCTCTAAGTAGTGGAATTTTAAAATTATTTTTATAAGAAAAATATTTTTAAAATTCAATAAAGGCAACACCTTGGTGAGATTTTTTTTTTCTTGGTGAGATTTAATTTCAGTACAACTGTAATTTTCTTTTCTGTAAAATGGGAATAATAATAGTTACAGCACAGGATTGTTGTTTAGATCAAATGGTATAATGTCTGCTTAAAAAAATTTTTAGGGACGCCTGGGTGGCTCAGCCGTTGAGCGTCTGCCTTTGGCCCAGGGCGTGAGCCTGAAGTTCCAGGATCGAGTCCCACATTGGGCTCCTTGCATGGAGCCTGCTTCTCTCTCTGCCTATGTCTCTGCCTCTGTGTGTGTGTGTCTCATGAATAAATAAATAAAATCTTAAAACAACTTTTTAATCTTTGTCTATTATGAAATATATACTTCTATCTGTATCCCACCACCTCTGCCTCCACTATCAGTACTGATGGATGTAAGTGCTCTTATGCAGGCTGGGCAGGTAGGGATATGATATGTTAAGGCCTTGCCTTTGGAGATGGATAGAAATCCTGACTTACTATCTATGTGACATTGGACCAGCTACCTCACTTCTCTAGGCCTCAGCTTCCTCATCTGTGAAATGGAAATAATAATAATATCATTATTAGGCTCATAAAGTGTAAGCTTTTACTGTTATTAATGATTGCACTACAGGGGGTGCCTGGGTGGCTCAGAAACCAGTGTCCGACTTTTGATTTCAGCTCAGTCATGATCTCAGGGTCATAAGATCAAGCCCTATGGGGGGCTTCACTCAGCACAGAATCTGGTGGAGTACCCCACCGTCTACCTCATCCTCTGCTTCTTTCCCTCTTGCACACGCTCTCTCCTGAAAATACATAAATAAATAAAATCTTTTTTTTAAATCCACACACATAAAAAACTGACACCTGACAGTGTCAAAAAAAAAAAAAAAAAAACAACCCAGGACTAGTTTGTTGTGAAACTACTCAGGGTCTGAAGTTCAAATGTACAGTCCAGGGTGGGCATGGGAGACGGTTGGGGGCTATTAGCCCCTCTCACCAGCTCAATGTCAGAGGAATCCTGGACTCAAAGTCTGCAGCTAGGTGGAATGTCACAAAGCTCTCAGCAGAATACCCCAGTAAATTTTCTACATCATGATTTTTTATTTTCATTCTGTATAAGCTCCTTACCTATAAAAGCAACTCCACCACCACTGCTCCCCACCACTACCACCATCACAACCACTACCACTCTGAATGGAGGCTCAGTTTTTTCTACTTATACTCTTTCACCCTGACCAGGGCTCACTTCCTGACTTGGCCACTGCCTGGTGATTTCCTAACCAATCCTTGCCCTGAGGCTTTGCACCGAATAATTCCACTCCCCTGTACATTTAGCAGCACCAGATTGACTTCACCTTCTCTGTCACAAGTGACTGAAGGGCCCCGAGTATGACCAGATCTTCAGAAGCATCATTAGTCGCCATTTGTCCTAGACCCCGTATGTTGCTTCCTATCTACAGCTTAATTTAGCAGATTGAAGAACACCTTTTGAGGAATCCCATTTACCCCTTAAAAAGGAGGCAGAACATGTTTGACAAAAAACTGGCTGAATTGGGCAGCCAAGGTGGCTCAGCGGTTTAGCGCCACCTTCAGCCCAGGGTGTGATCCTGGAGACCCAGGATCCAGTCCCACATGGGGCTCCCTGCATGGAGCCTGCTTCTCCTTCTACCTGTGTCTGTGCCTCTCTTTCTCTCTCTCTCTCTGTCTGTAATAAATAAATAGAATCTAAAAAATAAAAAATAAATAAAAACCTGACTGAACTGATTGAGAGAAAATGGAAATATTAACTAAAAGGCCGTAAGTATGACAAAGAATTATATACAGGGAAAGGTCACCAGGTCATCTCAGGAGAAAATGACAGAGAAAACAAAGTCAAATGCCCATTTTCCCTCTTATGATGGTTAATTTCATGTGTCAACTTTACTAAGCCATGGATCCCCAGATTAAACATCATTTCTTGGTATATCTGTGAGGTACAAGTTTCTGTATGAGATTAGCATTTGAATGGGAAGACTCAGTAAAGCAGATGCCCCTCCTCAATGTGGGTGGGCATCATCCAATCCTGTAATAGGCTGAAAGAACAAAAAGAGGGAAAAAGGAGGCCTCATGTTCTTTTTGCCTGCTCACTGCATTGCCATCAGTCTTCTCCTCCCCTTGGACTGGGATTTATATCATTGGCCGCCCAACTTCTCAGGCCTTCAGATTTGGACTGGAATCACACCAACATACTTTCCTGTGTCTTCAGCTTGTAGTTAGCAAATCTTGGGACTTCTCATCCTCCATAATCATGTAAGCCAGTTCCTCATAAAATCTCCTTATATAAAGATAGAGAAACAAATATCTCCTATTGGTTCTGTTTTTCTTGAGAACCCTGACTAATATGCCTATAACCAATTCATAGAGATGAGCAAGAATTAAATTGTATGTAAAAAAAATGTATTTATCTACATAAAAATCTAATACAAAGAATAAAGCAGAAATTAAGAAAGGAAACCAGCAATGGCAGTCCTATGAGAATACACATACTATAAACCACTAGTAAGATGAAGAATTAAGATGATCTATGTCTAAATCTAGATATAAAATTGACATCTTCCTAAGATATTGTAGTGATGAGGAACTTTACCTGGCAAGACTTAAGCTGTAAAGTTGATAGGAAGTTATAAAACATGGTGTCAGAAAGGCTAAATTCTAAAATGCTGATGTTTGCAAGAAGAAAGAAAAAAAATGATAAAGATTAGAAAAGGTTGTTTGGAACAAAAAGATAATTAAGAATGTTATAGACCAAGTGTCCAGGGTGTGCAATGTAAAATGAAGGATGACAGGAAGAACGCAGTATTTATCAATTCCTTTTAATAAATCAATTCCTGGTTTAAATTTCTCTCTGGGAAGCGTAGAACAAGTGGAAAAGAAGGACTCAAAGCCCCACCTAAGATATAGAATAGTAAATAAGAAAAATAGAATGAAGTCACTTCAAGTGAATCCAAGTGTACAAGATCAGACCATCTACATCTCAGGGTACTGAAAGAATTTAAGGGTGAGTGTGCAGAATCAATATTAGGAGCTTTGAGACATCCCAAAGAAACAGAGGAGGGGCCAAAAGAATGGAGATAAGTATAGGCTCTGTTCAGACTCTTTTCAAAGGTAAAAGATTAGGTAAAACTATAGCCCAAAGACTGTAACTGTAACACCTCCCCTCCTTAAACTGTAGATATTAATAAAGGAAAGTATGCTAAACTCATCTCATAGTCTTTTTTTCTTTTTTGACAGAACAATCAGGCTGTCATTAGAAGAATGCCACAGATATCTCTTCATTTCAAGAAGGCATTTAACTAAGCCTCAGGAAGATCCTTATGGACAAATTCAAGAAAAACCAGCCAAGTTAGTTGATGGATGTCAACCTGTCTTAGGAGAAACTCTGAGAATGGTGTGTTTAGATCTAGCCCATTCAAAAATTTTATTAACAACTTGGAGAGAGATGTCAAAGACAAACTTTTTGGCTCCTTTTCCAATAGCCAAAGCGGGATGGTTAGATAATAATCTGGATGGTGAATAAAAAATTTCAATTGATTTTGATTGGCATAAAAATGTGTTTAAAACCAATGTAATTCAAATTCAAATGAAATTTGGCAGGTAGGAATATAAAGAATCTTATTTATCCTAAAATAAACAAAAGTAAAATGTACAAATTAGAGAAGACCGAGCTTATTAACAGATCCAGTGAAAAAGAAGATGGTTTCAATAGCCATAACATGCTTCATCATGAACCAATTATATAATTCTAATTCAACTGTTTCAGGCACTGTATGACACTCTTATCTACTTCTTAATTAGGCTTCAGTAAGTAGTGGGCCCAGATGTAAACATGTAGTAGTCTGCTATACTGGACCCTGTGTGAAAACCCATTTTCCAAAGGGATGACAGATTCAGTAGAGCAGAGGGTAAAAAGTCTGAAGACTATGTTAAAAATAAATAAATAAATAAATGGTTGTACAAAAGAGAAATTCAGTCTGAAGAAATACTTTCCAAAGCAATGAGCGTTGTTCTTAAATATTTGAAGGAGTTTCATGAAAATAGGGTAGTGCTCCAGAGAGAGGACAAAGAGCATATATTATCACAGAGAGGTACATCAGGCTCATTATAGGCTATGCTATTGTTAACCATGCACCACCTCAAAAGAAGCACAGTTCCTCAGAGTAAAAATGCTCACAAATCTGTCAAGATACTTATTGTAGGGGTTCCCACACTGGGGGGAATAGATGCAAAAGAAGACTGCATCCCTTTTCAATGCTATCATTCCATGATCTATGAATAATGTGCCCTATTTAGAACAATGCCATCACTGAGTCGTGCTTCTAATTCAACAGCTCTCAAGTTGGATGGCTCTAGTGGTTCTTAGCCTTTGAAGAATCATTTGTTATAGACACTGAGAATTGAGTCTCTCCAAAACTTGTGTATTGAAGATGGACTTTTGCCTTGGAAAAAATCCTTTGAGGCTACAACAGAAGGTACAAGCATTCCTTATATCTTTCAATATATGTAAACTGGCCCATCCCAAGGTCTAAATTTAGCAAGCTGTGACAGTGAGAAGCTGTGACAGTGAGAAAGAACTTTTTAAAAAAACTGACAATGCTACTGCAGTTGATAATCTCAAGGTGAGACTCATCACATACATTTTCCTTTAATGCAAGGCAGGGTCCTGCTAACAGTATTTTCAATCGACTGATATGGGGGTGCCTGGGTGGCTCAGTCCAGTAAGTGTCGACTCTTGATTTCAGCTCAGGTCTTGATCGCAGGGTCATGAGTTCAAGCCCTGCATCGGGCTCCATGCTGTGTATGGAGCCTACTTAAAAAAAAAAAAAAAAGTAAACTGATTGACATGTGAGAGGAGGGAGGGGCAACCTAAATTGAATAGAAGGCATAGAACAATGACTAATCTAATTCTTAACCTTCCTCCTATCCCTTAATATATTATTGTTCTCCCTCAATATATTATTATATATTAAATTCAAGGGACATTTGTCTATCCCTTATATTTTAAAAATACCAACATGGAATGGAAACATCCAGGAAATAATGAAAAGTGCCTTTTTAAAAAAAAAAATCACCTCTCCACAGAGGTCACCTGCTGGTACAAACAAATGGACAGTGACTCAGAAACATGGTACCAACCATCCTTTTTTTTTTTTAATTTTTATTTATTTATGATAGTCACACAGAGAGAGAGAGGCAGAGACCCAGGCAGAGGGAGAAGCAGGCTCCATGCACCGGGAGCCCGACGTGGGATTCGATCCCGGGTCTCCAGGATCGCGCCCTGGGCCAAAGGCAGGCGCCAAACCGCTGCGCCACCCAGGGATCCCCCAACCATCCTTTTACCTATTTAGAAATGTTTTTCCCCAAGCCTTTCATAAAGATATTGTTACTACTGTTTCCGTTTCTATTTTACACATGGAAGAGGGAAGGAAAGACTAAGGCAAGTTGTTCAAGGCATTCCAGCAGATGAACTCCAGATCAGGAGCAGCTCCATCAGACCACCCCACTAGTATTCCCTCTCTTCAAAAATGGATTGCCAAACAAACAAAAGGATTGCCCTCGGAGTACTACAGAATTAAGTGCCTTATTAAACACAGCTCAGTATTGCTTCCTATTTCTTTCCTGTGTGAGTCTTATTTCTTCAAATGAGAGAATGCACTAGCATTTAAACACAATTCCCCTCCCTCCAAAACAGAAACAAACCAGAAAACATTCCAAATGCTTCCTTCAGTGCTGCGCTCTGGCAGAGCTGTGAATACGATTGAAGCAATGCCAAATAAAGAACACAACAGCAGTTACTACCATTATCATTGCTACTGGACATTTCTGTGACAAATAATGCTTGCAAAACACATTACCATAAATTATGAATGAATCTTATGTCTAGGTAAATTAATAAAGAAGGCAAAAAGAGACAAAGCAAACCATGGAAGGGAGAGTAAGAAAAGATAAACTTTCTGCATACAGTTGCATTCATGGGGGGCGAGGGTGGATATTTTCTGTACATTTTCTCCCCAAAATACAATTACATCCTTCTAACTTGTTTCTATTTTTTAATAACCTTTCACTCTGCAATGAAGATGCCACTTACACAGGCAGGTATGACCCTACAGTCTCCTTTCTGCTGCTCTCCAGGTCTTGGTTTCCTTTCCAGACAAGCCAGACTTCCTCTCCTCCCATTCACTCCTCAACCCACTGCAATCTGGCTGCCACTCCTTATTACCCCCTGGAAGCCTCTCTGGCCAAAATCAATAATGACTTCTTTGTTGCTAAATTCAATGGACACTTTTCTGTCCTCATCTTACCACCACCTCTGCAGGATTTGACATGGTTGACCACTTTCTCCTTCTTGAAAGTTTCTCTTCGCTTGGTTTCTATGACAACAATTTCTCCTGGGTTTCCTCCTCTCTGGGCATTACTTTGCAGTCTATTTCCCATGGTTTTATTTGCTACTATCCACCCTTCAAATTCATGATCACCAGGAATCTATACTAAGTTCTCTTCTCTTCTTTCTTTATTCCTTTCTTCGTGTTCCGTCACACCCACTATCACGATTTCAGCTCCCGTGCACTTATAGAAGACTCCCGGATCTGTTTCTGCAGCTGAGACCGCTTTGCTGACCTTTAGACCTCTGAGCAGTGGAAGGCCGATTGGGACAATTCTTCTAACTGCCACGGACTCCACACACTCAAAATACCTAAAATGAAATTCACCCCTCCTGCCCCACCCCTTATTCTAATTTGTTTCTCTTCCTCTGATCCCTGTTTCAGCATTACCCATCACACAAGCCAGAGACCTGGGAGTCACACCTGATTCCCCCTCATCCCTTACCCCACACATTCAAATAGTCACCAAATCCTAGTGTCTCTACTTTGTTACTAGATCTCTAAATGGGCCCCTTGCTCTCCCATCCCCATTATCAATATCCTTAGTGTAAGGCCTCAGTGATTTTTTTTTTATCCAAACTATGTCAACAAAGCCTTTGACTGGTCTCCCTGTCTCCAGACTCACCCTCCTTCCAATCTATCTTACATGAAAATATTGCAAAAATATGCATCTAAAAAGGCAAATCACGGCCATGCTTTTACAAGACTGTCTAATATGGCTGCTGCTTCTCTCTCCAGTTTCTTCTCTTATTGCTACCCCCTTTCCCTCTTTTTGGCAGTTCTAAGACCATCCTTGTCAAGTCCTTATATACATGCAGCTTCCTCTCCTAGAACTTCCCTCTCTCCCCCTACTCCCACTCCAACCCAAACTACCTCTATCTGGTTCATTTCTACTCACTTGTTTGATCTTACTCATCTTATTTAACAGACTGTAATGCTGCATTTACTACGTATCAGTCAATGTTCTAAGGGCCCATCATTTTATAGATGAAAAAATGAAGTACAAATAGGTCAAGTAACTTGTCCAAGAGCACAAAGCCAACAGTGG
Organism: Nyctereutes procyonoides; assembly: GCF_905146905.1. Classification (NCBI taxonomy): domain Eukaryota; kingdom Metazoa; phylum Chordata; class Mammalia; order Carnivora; family Canidae; genus Nyctereutes; species Nyctereutes procyonoides. The sequence continues at coordinate 47,917,914 of NW_026575049.1, read as the reverse complement.
CAGTCAGGATTCAAACCCAATCTGGGTCCAGCTTCCATTTACTTGGTTACTAAGAAGACTTTTCGTGTTCCTACACCACTGAATGCATCCCTCTGTCATAATGCTTAACTAATCATTTTTCCTACTCTCTTGTCCATCCCTTCTACACAACAGTTTCTTAAAGGCAGAAACTATATCTTTTTCATCTTTGAAAGTCCAGTGGTTATCCCAGTAATTGTTATGCAGTATACAGACACTAGATACTTGTTCAATGAATGAATAAGGTAGCAAAAAAAGTCATGATGGATAAGCAAACTTAGTATTTCTAAAACCTAAGCAAGTATCCATGTCTTAAGATTCTCCACACATTTTTATTTGCAAGTCACTTAATGCCTAGATCCTCTTTTTTAAAGTTTGTGTTTTACAGAAACAGAGTACCCAATCAAACAATAAAGGTAACCAATCAAATGAAAGATACTTTGTAAGATGGGTGTCTTTAAATTTTAAATCCATTAAAATGTCTTCATTTGGTAAACTATTATTTTTATTTCAGTGTAAAATTATAATTAAAAACTCCACCTGAGCTTTGAGAGTAATTGTACCATTCATTAGAATACAGTGAAAAAGGATACAACTATGGAATATCTTACCATCCAACTCTGGTAGACCACAGAGGGGAAATACCATGCTTTCAGCACATTTGTAATATTAAAATAAAAAGTGTTTCGTTCCTAGACAAAACGACGTCATGACTTCTTCTTCTTCTTTTTTATTTTTTAAGAGAGAGAGAGAGAGAGAGCACGTGCAAGCAGCAGTTGGCAAGGGGAGGGACAGAGGGGGACAGAGGGAATACGGAGAGAGAGAATCTTAAGCATGCCCAGCACAGATCCCACCTGGGGCTCTATCTCACGACCCTGAGATCATGACTTGAGCTGAAATTAAGAGTCAGATGCTTAACTACCTGAGCCACCCAGCTGTCCCAGGAGGCCATGTCCTTTTAATGCATAAAACAATACAGGTTAAAAATCAACTTGCCTCTACTTAGGAGTACTTATATATAGTTACCCCAGAATCACAGCCCTTGTAAGAGTATAAAATTAGGAAGACTCACATGTTATCTACGTGTGACCTTCTGGCTCAATGGTCAACAGAGTGCGAGTAGTATAATACCATGTTGGTCAATTACAGATATTTGAATACCATTGGCTACTTGCTGAAGATGTTACCGATTTTAAATAAGACTGATATGCCATGAAACTTTCAATCATAACACATGTCTGGTACTTCATTTCTGTGACAAAGGAACCTTTTGACTTGAACTTTTGGCTAAGCATCATTTTACCTGTACAAACTTCATGCCAAAGGGAATCCAGCATAAGAACATTGTTCCACAAATGTTTACCATGAAGATTTATAACTTTTAATGAGTCCAAAAGAGAATTTTATATTTTAGTCTAAAGATCTGAAAACCTAAAAAAATAAAAAAATAAAAAAAATAAATATCTGAAAACCTTTGTCCAGTCACTAGAATAAGAAACATGAACCTATTCTCCTGACCCCAGGATGACAGTATCAGCTGCTGTGCCTGGAACAGTCCTAGTTTATGGTATTGCTGTAGCACAATTATTAATAGTACCCCCTTTCACTCTCAAAAGTGCCCCTGTTGGAATGATAAATTATATGGTCATCCTAAATATGCCTTGTCTGTTAGATGTACAGAGATGGATGTAAGACACTAGGCTGACCATACTCAGTACTATCCAGAGGACTAATAAAGAAAGGAAAATCATTCTCAACCATATACATGCCAATAAACCTGAATATTTATGGCAGATATGACAATAATTTCAGCTCAGTATTAATATTAATGTCAGTAGCATGGACAACAGATTAATATTACTTGTACTAGGTGAGAAAGACGTAGGCTAAAACAAGAGCTCCCCTCCTACTTTCTTTCCAACTCTCCTATTCCCTTTCTCCAAATTGCTCTTTCTTCTAAAATCACTGCAGACTAGTCTAACAACTATCAAGGGAAATGTCCTACCTAAACTACATCAACTTATTCTATCCCTGAGGCGGAATAATGGGAGGCAGTCACCCAATGGTTAGAGGCAGGCTTTGTGGTCAAACAGACTAATTTTCACAATCTGAGCTCTCTCACCATCCACCATGTAACTCTGGACAAATCACTTCACTTCTGTGTGTCTCAGTTTCCTCATTTGTGGAATGGGAATAATACTAGCAGGATAGTTGTGAGGACTAAATAAGATGATGTCTGTAAATTGCTTAGCATGGTTCCTGAAACATAGTAAGTGCTCAATAAATGGAAACTATGAAGGTGAGTGGTTGTCTCAGTCCTCAAACCAGAGTCTGAGCATGGCTACAGTATTGGTGTGCAAGGACATCAACCATATACAATTCTAGAATCTTAGAGTTGTTAAGGAGTGTACAATCACCAAGTAAGATCCTCCATGTCTAGGAAAAAATATTAAGCCCTAGATAGGTAAGTAACTTGGCTCAGTTTGCACAATTTGCTAACAAGAAATCCAGAATGAAAATGGAGTTTTAAAATTTTCTCTTCTGAAATTTTTTGTTTATTTATTTATTCATTTATTCATTTATTTATTTGAGACAGACAGTATAAGGTGTGGGGATGGGGGCAGAGGGAGAGGGAGAAGCAGACTCCCCACTGAACAGGAGCCTGACATGGGGCTCGATCCCAGCACCCTGAGATCATGACCAGAGCTGAAGGCAGATGTTCAACCAACTGAGCCAGCTGGGTACCCCTCTCTTCTGAATTCTATCAAAAAGATTCAGAAGTAGTAATGACTATAGACAAAATATTAGTGTGTATCACTGTGAACATTTATCCACATGATATGTTAGAAACCCATGTTCCACTTTGCCTGGAGTAAGTTAAACTGGTTCTGATATAAATGCCAAGATGCCGTTACAGAAAGTTCTTCATAGTTGTAGAGAGGTAGATCACGAATAGGCCTCAGTTTTCTCTTTTGTAAAATGGGAGTAATATCATGTGATTCCTAGGGCTGTTTGGAAGATCAAACAAAATAACATGCAAAAGCACTTAGTGCAGCACCTTCCTGTGATGTCCCAAAGTTTACTGAGCTGACAATGATCTCTATTCTTCCACACAAATTCATCTATAGTGACACAAAATTTCAACAAATTCTTTCCATTGCTGCCATCTAAAAAGCATTCTTTGGTTTAAAGCCCAGCCAGGGTGTTTTAAGAAAGCATGTCCTCAATGCTAATGGACCGGCTATGTCCCAGCATCTTTTTATTGGGAACTCTCTCTGGCAACTGAATGTTAAATTCAGATCACAGGTGACCCTGATAAAACTACTCAAGTAAGCAAATTTGACACCTTTCTTTCTTATGCATAAAACTCCAGGGAGCTTCAAGGCCCATCAGTAATGGCCAGAGGAATACAAAGGGCAACAGGCACAATTCCCTCCAGACCTTGCAACCCTTCCAACATTACACAGAAGCCATCTGCTTAGAGTCACTTGGACAATGGGAATTTGAGATCTCTGTGCTCAGGTTTCTAAAGTAAATTTACGAATTCAATTACTGTGGCATCGAAGGCATGCCCAACTACTGCCTGACACTGTGTGAGGCTCTGCAACAGTTCTTTGGGCAGTCTAAGAGAGAGAATAAAGATTTTGCGACGTAGGTTTCTGCCCCCAAGTTAAACAGTACTACAAAATCTTGTGATTAGACTGGTGTGGTGTACTCTACCTGGAACTTTGGAACAACACCTAGAATTTTGTGGCTAGGGGAGAATAGACAATTTTTTACCAAACAAAACGGTAAAGAGGGCACTTGGGTGGCTCAGTAGGTTAAGCGTCTGCCTTCAGCTTAGTTCATGATCTCAGGGTCCTGGGATAGAGCCCTGCATTGGGCTCCCTGCTCAGCAGGGAGTCTGCTTCTCCCTTTGTTCCCTTCCCTTCACCTCCCGCTCATGCTCTCTCTCTCTCTCTCTCTCTCTCTCTCAAAAATAAATAAATAAATAAGTAAATAAGTAAATAAATAAATAAATAAATAAATAAAATCTTTTAAAAAAACAAAAACACTGAAGAAACTACTTTAAAATTAATTGACATTTATTTTAGGTCTTGCAAGATGTCCCACATTATGTACAGGAATTTAGGTAGATGGGCCTTCACTGAAAAGGTAGTTTAAAATGTTAGTCCCAAGCCCCATTCCTGACAGTCCCTATGAAGATATCCAAAGAATATATAAAATATCCAGTTTTCTTCATATCTTGCAATGTATGAGGCAATACAGCATTGGCTTAATTCCAAATTACAAAACATGTGGAAAAGAGGGAACCACAGCATATGACTCTGCAAGCTCCTAGAGGACTCTTTTGGTTTAGAAGACAATGAATAAATGCTCAACAGCTATCATTCGGTTACTGACTTCATCCCATATTCACCACATGGAAATAGAAAAAAGATATGAGGGATGCCTGGGTGGCCCAGTGGTTGAGCGTCTGCCTTTGGCCCAGGACGTGGTCCTGGAGTCCCAGGATCGAGTCCCACATCGGGCTCCCTGCATGGAGCCTGCTTCTCCCTCTGCCTGTGTCTCTGCCTCTCTCTGTGTCTCTCATGAATAAATAAATAAAATCTTTAAAAAAAAAAAAAAGATATGAGGAGCCTAAACTCCCTGTGTTCAGTGTCACCCCAAGAGCCTTGCTTAATGTTAACCTTGTAGTAGACATTTCATAATTGATTTAAATCATATTCCATACGTCCCACATATGGAATTTTCATATACACATTTTATATGTAAATACACACTTACATGGTTGTCAGTTTATTTTTTTTAAAGATTTTATTTATTTATTCATGAGAGACAGAGAGAGAGAGAGGCAAAGACATAGGCAGAGGGAGAAGCAGGCTCCCTGTGGGGAGCCCCATGCAGAACTCTATCCCAGGACCCTGGGATCACAACCTGAGCCGAAGGCAGACACTCATCCACTGAGCCACCGAGGTGTCCCTGGTTGTCAGTTTAATATATATGCTAAAAATAAAATATATATAGGCTAGTGTTCCTTGTGTTAACACTGTCTCTTGCTTGACACAAGCAGGGGGAGCGGCAGAGAGGATAAAGCAGACTCCCCACTGAGCAGAGACCCTGACGTGGGGCTCGATCCCAGGACCCTGGGATCAAGACCTGAGTGAAGGCAGATGCTAAACCAACTGAACCACCTGGGCACCCCTCTGCCCACCTTTTAATGTTACTTCCAATTCTGACAGATCAAAGTGAATCTTATTTTTTAAATCCTAGAACCTAAAGCTAATAAGAACTACACACTAAGCAAGGGAAGGATGTTTGGAGCAAAGATGCTTTCCACTTAACTTTGAACATGACAGAGCTGGATCAGGAACAAAAATGTGTGGCCAACATGCAAGAAGTTCAAGAAGACCCATTCTGTCCTTCGAAGATGAAAGCCCGGCAGAGGGTGGGGTTGGAGGACATCATATAGGACATAGGCTAACTGGAGTTTGAGGCTTTCCGGGTCCTTAAGATAAGCCAATAAACAAAAGGATAATGATCCTCTGTCAAGAAATGTTTTTAAAATACATGAGTAGTTCAAGAGGTTGTGGCAGGTGGCTTGACAGGAAAAAAATGGAGTCTTCCTGCTGTGAGAAAAGATTCTTCTCTTCCCTTGGGGCGAATTATGTTTGCCACTCAATGTACATTTTCCGTGTTTTGGGGATTATAGAACTATAATCATAGTACTCTGGTGAGGAATTCCCCCAGGGGGTGCCTGAGTGATTAGTCACCAAAGAGAGCCCAAAGGAGTAGACAGAGCTGGTAAACTAAAGAAAGCCTTAGTCATTCACTAGCTTCAGAAGATCACAGCCATCTCTTTCTACTGTAAATGAACTGGGACCATTTTCCTCCAACAGGAAGAAGACCTTAACAGATGTGAAAATAGAAAAAGGAGATCACATTTTCCTCCGGCCTTGGAGGGAAACTCATATGGAACAGGCAAGGCTCAGAGAGAGAAGACACTCCAGTGTTTTGTTACTGCACGACAAATTTCCATAGATTTAGCAGCTTAGAACAGCATGCATTGATTAGCTCATCATCTGGTAGGTCAGAAGTCTGGCACAGCATGGATGGGTTCTCTGCTCAGGGTATCACAGGCTGAAATCAAAGCATCAACCATACTTTCTCATTTGGAGGCTCTGGTGAAAAATCCACTACCAAGCTCATTCATATTGGCAGAATTCAGCTCTTGCGTTTGCAGGACAGAGGTCCCCTGTTCCTTGCTGGTTGACACCCACTGGCCACTCTCAGCTCTAGAGGCCACCCACATTCCTTACCATGTGGTTCCTCCCATTTTCAAGTCAGCAAGTCCTTCTCATGCTTCCAAAATCTAACTTCCTGTTTCTGACCTCTAGCCTCAAATCTAAAGGGCTCATGTGATTAGGTCAAGTCTACCCAGATAATCCCCATGCCTTAAGATCAACTGATTTGGGACCTGAACTATAACTGCAAAAATCCTTCCACAGCAATACCTAGATTAGTACCTGACTGAATACCTGGAAGAAGGTGTGTGCACACCAAGAGCCAAGAATCCTGAGAGCCATTTAAGAATTCTGCCTATTGCAGGACACACTTGTCATTAGGATTTGTGGTTTTGTGTGATATTATGACTTCCTGGTTTAGAACCAGTGAAAACCAAAGCACGGAGAGGGAAATGGGTCTTGGACAATGGCAGAGCTTCCAAGGCCCCAGATTCACAGGAAACTCTAGACTGGGACTAGAAGTGGCATGTGTAAAAAAAAAAAAAAAAAGTGGCATGTATTTGTCTAACATTCATTTTGTGATATCCAACAGAGTCAAGAAGAGAAAGGAGGCCACCCGGAGCTGGCTGTCCCCATAAACTATGCTATAGGAAGCACATAGTAGGGTGCTAAGTAAATATTTGTTGAATAAAAGAACTAAGTCTTTGCGAGGCAAACACTAATGTTAGAGTCACACATTTAAACCTAGCATATATCTATGCTTTTGTCTTTCTTCCATTTTCCTAAATTGGGAAAATGTCCTAAGCTAAGGCTTTTCCCTGCTCCTCCATCAAGATAGTTACAGTGACCAGTATACCTCTGATGGGCAAGTATGCCAGTGGCAGGACAATGCTAGAGGAGAGACAGAGACAGACAGCTGTGGGGACGACCTCTTTCTACCTGAGTTTCAACTCAATCCTGTCCTCCCTACTGCATTATAATTAACTAAATTTAGGCCTTTATGAAGAAGGAAAGAGAGAAGGGGAAGTAATATGATTTGAGCATCTCCTGTGTGCCAGACACTTTATAGACTTACTTAATAATTTAATGTTTAATTATTCTTATTTAATTCTCATACCCTATGAAATGGATATTATTTCTAATAAACAAATTAAGGTACAGAGATGGGATCTGAAACCGGGGTCTTTCTGATACTAACCTCCAAGTGCTTTGCCAATCTTATTCCATGCATTGCTAACTGTCAACCTGTAATGATTTCATTCACTGTCCTCTAAGTTTTAGGTTAATCATTCACCTACCATTTCTGACCCACTCTTCTTACTGGAGCCCTGAATTTCAACTTGATCAATCCTGCTGAGGCACTGTCTTCTCAAACCATCAGCCTAGAATAGATTTTATTCTTACTTCGGCCGAGCGAATTCAAGGGGCTGCCTAAAGGGTGAATAAGACTACCAGTACTAGAGTGGAGGTTTTTGTACCTGGATCATGTTCTCTGGATTCTAAGGCACTCAGCACTTTCTTTGGGGATCAGAGAGACACATACATGCCTGAGCTCCTTCTGTCCAATCAGGTTCTATTCTCCACCCACAAGATCCCCCACCCCCCAACAACCGATACATTTCTGCAGAGCCAGGCAAGCCAACCCAAGAGATTTATCCTTACTTACCCTTAGGGATTTACAGTCCATATTTTAAAGTGGAAAATCCCATGAAAAAGGCACATTTACAGGGGGAGAAATGAAAGCAACACCAAGTCGCGTGTCATTTCGTTGTATGGTCAGTCTCAGTGCGCAGTGCACTGTATCAGCATTAGGGAAAATTAAGTGAGAAAAACATTACAACAGCCCAGGGACACTTCTACCTAAATTTTGTGATTACATTTTAAGTGCTCTCTGTCACAGATATCATAAACTGATTAAATCATTTCATGCCTGACCCCTACTGACTATGCTAAGTGAAAAGAGAGGGCTATTAATAACTACCCATTTCTGACAGCTGCCCAGGGGCAATGCTGCCTTTTGCAGCAGTGAAATGACTCCCCAGCTCACTTACTGAATGCTGAATATTGATTCATATTATGAGTGTTGTCAAACACAGAGTGCAGTGCTGCAGATCCGTAGTGGCAGGTCATCAGGAATAGCATTAGCAAATGTCAGGTCAGGAATCAAAGGCCTGCTGGACTCTTTAGGGATGAGATTTATCGATTCCATAAAACGTGAAACAGATCAAGTACTTGTGATGATGGAAATGGTCGTGGCAGAATGAGGCTGAGCCTGCTCTGATGTAGACCTCAGGACAGATGCAACACACAAGTGACCACGGAAGAAAATGCTAAAAGTTGGAATGCCGGGGACAAGGACAACAGCAGCTTTGGGCTAAGGAGATTTGGGGGCTAAATGTCAGATCTCAGATGTGAAATTGGTCAAAGGTGTATGCGTGCATGCGTGTGTGTGTGTGTGTGTGTGTGTGTGTGTTTCCTACCAGGCTCAGGTATTTCCAAGAGCAAAATCCAAAAGAATGTGATCAGGTGCTGGCATGAATATTACAAAATAAAGATAACAGTCTATGTAAAAGGTGCAATTTGTTATTTTATTGACATCTCCTTCTGAAAACACTTAAAATATATCTGGCTTCTGGATTTCCATCACTGGAACTAATTTTTTTAATCATATCCTCCCCTATTATTATTCCATTCTCTTATTATTCTATGAGATGTCCATTAACACTGTAATTTCTGTAATTCTCTTAGTGCCTTCACCTTGATATAGTGAAAGAAAGAAAGAGAGAGAGAGGGAAGGAGGGAGGGAGAAAGGTAGGGGTGGGCCCTAGACTTTAAATCAGAACACTAGATTCTTTTAACTCTTGTTCTGCTATTTATCTTGTGACCTTAAGCGAGACACACCCCCTATATCTCAATATCCTCACCTGCAAATCAATAAAACCCAAAAAGTTTATGTGCACTTAGCTCTGCAAAAAGGTTTTTGGTAGAGGATCAATAATAGATCACAAGTTCCATAATGGAGAGCAGGTACATATTATTATTCATCTTTATGTTCTCAATACCTAGTAAAGTGATTGGCTCAGAATAATAATTTATTTTTTACTTTAACTAAAGGAAAGATGGATATGCTCTGAGACTGTAAAGGTTTACTGTTACTCTTATTGCCTTTATTATTATATATTTGGTTGCTAAGTATGTAATACTTGGTCTAACATCACTGGAAATGTTTTGAAATTTGCATTGCTTAATGGAAGTTTGCTGAAATCATACTTTGCTTTCACGTCTCCTAAAAGCAGACCACAATGCCTTCTTTAATTTTGCCCCATACTGTGACTGGAGCCTTGAGCTCTCCATAAGGGAAAGCTAGCAGCTGTGAAGTTCTAATTGTTTATTATATTTGAATAGGTAAATGTAAATTTGTTTATTTACAGCTTGTAAGAGTCTCTGCTTTCTAGAGGAAATTTGCTCCTTTGACTACCATAGTATGTCCTCATTGATTCGCTTTTATCTACAAAATGCATTTTGGTAAATTATACAAAACTATCCTTTTCAAAAATTATTTATAAAAACCTTATCATCATTGGATTACATCAGCATATCCTCTCTTTTAAATAATTCTTAAGATAAATTTACATGTGGATTTATTGTTTCTTTTCTTCATTATCACTTAAGTTCTAAATCTTCCTCTGATAAGAAAAGAAAAACGAAGAAAAGGTGTTAGGATCTTATAGACTGTCCATCAAAGGATCACTCCAGTCTTGTTTTAAATGGGCTGATGAGAGAAAATGAACAGGTGCTACAGGTTACTCAGCTGTTCTAAAATTAAAGATTGATATTTTTCCTCTTGTTCTATTAGCAGACCTTTAGTGACATGTTAGCACTGGATAATGGTTGCAGCAGTTTAAGCCTCACGCTGTGATTTTTAACAGAAAGCCCAGCTACAGCAGCAAACAATGACATCTCCCCATAGCCAGTAACCTAATAAGGAAGCAGTTGCAGCCCTAGGCAGTTTGACTAAGCAGCAAGAGAAATCTGACTTCCAATGTACTAACTACACTTTAAAGACAATGGCCTGGCTTAATTAACACTGTATTCATTTGTAACTCAATCAATTTCGAATTTTTGTCCTTTAACCATTGACTCTGCCAGCTTAAAAAGAAAAAGAAGGCTCAAGCTGCTGAAAATCCCTCTTAATTTGTAGAAACAGGAATTTCTAAACCAGCACTAGAATAAATAACCCTTAACTTTAATTGTTGAGTTTCCCAAATGGCTAGGTAATCGTAAAACCATCTTTTAATAAAAGAATTCCATTAACTATTTTAGGAATCGGCTTGGAATGTATTTAATGTAATACCAAAATTGAAATTATTTTCTCATACTCCTATTTTGGGGGCACTAAATTTAAAAGACCAGATCTTGCCCAAAACGTATCTATTTTGAATTATTATCACCAACAGTAGCCTAGCAGATTTTGTCTAGCATGCTTATGGGATCTCATAAACTTCATTTGGCCTACCTGGGCCCCTTGGCTTTGGTTTGGCCAATATATACTACCCTCTGAAAAGAAATTAAAATAAACGCTAACTCCATCAGACTGTTCATCATCATTGACTTTCATTAAAATATATCAGCCAACAAATAAGGTTAATTAGGTAAGATTCTAGACTAAACTAATATTCTGAATTCTTATAAGGAAGGGTACAATTTTAAGAGAAATAAATTATCTAATTACTGCATGAGATCAACTAGGTCATGTAAATATTTGCAAATTTGCCTTTTAAAACCACCCACATAGGGGATCCCACCCCCTGGGTGGCTCAGGGGTTTAGCTCCTGCCTTTGGCCCAGGGCGAGATCCTGGAGTCCTCGGATTGAGTCCTATGTCAGGCTCCCGGCGTGGAGCCTGCTTCTCCCTCCTCCTGTGTCTCTGCCTCTCTCTCTCTCTCTCTCTCTCTCTCTCTCTGTCTGTCTATCATAAATAAATAAATAAATAAATAAATAAATAAATAAATAAATAAATAAATAAATCTTAAAAAAATAAAACCAACCACACAATCTTTCCTGAAAATCTTTGCATTCTGCAAAATGATGTGCTAAAAAAATAATAGGGCTTGTGAGGGTTGGGTCAGACCACCCAAAAACGTGTTAACTAGGGTATAAATGAAGATAACAACATTACTTAAAATTAAAAATACTATTAAAAATACTAGCACACACAAAAAAAATACTAGCACAGTTCATCTCCACTGATATTTACACTTAGCTCCACTGTCTATTCTTTGCAGCCTTAAACCTTGAGGCTCATGCTTCCTCCTAGATACAGGGATTTTATTTTAAAGAGACCATTTTTGTGAAAATTAAAAGTATGAATAATCCAGAACATAGCATTCTTCATTAATTCATGTTCTTAACACAAGGGGAAATGTCCGTGCAGCCTTCATTTGCCATTGTCCTCACAGATGGCTTACCAATGTGGAAAGGATGGAGGTTCCTAATGCCACTACATGAGCCATTATTTGCACTAAAAGAAGGCACTTCTGTAGATTGGCAACTTCTTTCTTGAGGTCTTCATAAAAGTACTAAAGTTTCCTCTTTGAAAGAAAGTTTGCCCCAATGGCTACAAAACATAAATCAAAAAATAAGAAAATCTCAAATAAACCAACACAGTCTCCACATCATTTCCAACTTCATTCTCCTGTTTACCAACTAATAAGAGATAATGTGCATGAAACAAACTCTTTGATACATAAGCCATGTTCTCTATTATAACAAGAAAGGAAAGTATGGCTTTTAAAAGCTAATGAGGGCAAGGAATGGAGGCTGAAGAGAAAGAAGATCCCAGCCCTCTAATCTGGTATCCAGGGCCTTCCACCATCTGACCAGTAGTCCAGAGTTCCAGTTTTATCTCCCACACACAGCTCGTTAGATGAAGCCATGTCGGAATGATCTTTTATTTGGTCCTTACCTTATGCATTCCATAACTGCTATTCTGAACACCACACCTGCTTCGGTCCTGGCACTAACCCTACCTCTTCCATGAGCCCTCCCGTGCCTACCCTCCGTCTCTGACCTACTCATTTTGTTCCATGTAATGCCTCCTTAACCTGCCAGCCAAGTTTATACACAGATATACACATATGTCTGTGCATGTGTATGTCTATGTATAGGTATCTGTATAAAAAAGAGAGAGTCTTATCTCCTTGGATACTACACAAGTTGAGTAGAGGTCTTAGTTGTCATCTTCCTCTTGTTTTTTTTAGTAACCCCCAAATGCCTAGCAGGTGTTTCTGCATGGCCACAGCTCTGTAAAGTATTTACTATTGGATTTTTTGGGGGGCTGAGGGCCTTAATACGGAATTGTATAACTACTCTACATTTCATAAATGCTCCAAAGAGTTGAAAGAAGTTATGAACCAAACAGTATCTGAAAATATTTATACACACAAATTTAGATTTGAGCTCATTATATTCACAGAGGCAAAGATATGACTACTTCTAGGAATTCACTGTAAAGACACAACCTGAATATTGCAAAAATACATATATACAAGGTTATCCCTTGCAGCATTTTTAGTTAAATTTAAAATATTTTGAAACAATGTAAAGGTCCAAGAACAATTAGGTGGCTAAATAAACCACGATACATCAACACAGTGGAATGATTCATAACTATAAAAAAGAATGAGAAAGATCTCTATGAATCAATACAGTGATTTACAGGATGTATTAAACTGAAAAAAAAACAAAGTGCAGTAGTATCTATGGAAAGGTATCTTTTGTGTAAAAAAGAAGATAAAATACGAAAATATGCTGCTTTTTTGGGGCAAAAGAAATCTAGAAAAGATAAATCAGAGTCTAAGGAGATAGATTTCTTAGAGGCAGGTGAGAATGGGTGGACAGTAGTGGGGTGGGGAGGGAGGAGAAAGATGCCTTTTGAGTTATATATTTTTGAAACATCGTAATACTTTATATATTAAAAAAGATAAAATAGCACAAAACCAGCAAGGATGAGAGGAAAGCCCTAAAATGCAACATGAATAAAAACAAGTGAATGGAACTATATTTCAGTTAAATAACACAACTACACTGAAGGCAGCAGAGGTTGAAAGGGGTAGGTGGGGATTAATTTTATACCTCAGTCTACAGACAGAAAGAATTATAAACAAATATTGAACTCTAGTAAATAGGTTTGGTTTTTGTAGTATTTACGGGTTAGTAATTCTGAAACTATTTTCTGTATATTCTAGGACTCAGCAAATAAATAAATATATTGAAGATAATGAAAGCCAGGTTTTTCACTGATAAAGGAGAGAGTTACAAGTATGAAATATGATGTTGGAATAGTATTGAAGATATCAATTTGAGTTTATACATATAAATATGAATTTTTTGTAGCTTTGTTTCCAGCGAGGGCTTAAAAGCAATAACAGCCCAGTAATAAGGAGCACACCTAGTCCCCACTTCTAGGTTTCTAAATAATATCTTCCACTAAAAAGAGCCAGTGTTCCTTAGAGAATTGGTTGGTGCCATGTCTGCACCAGGAATGTATAAAATGAACCTATGATACCTTGTTGTATCAGAAAATAAAAAAGAATATGGAAAAGAAGAGGGCCATGTCAAAAAGACAAAGGAATCAGCTTGAAGGGGACAATTTGAGCACCAGAATAAATAATGAAAACAAAATATTTTAATCCACTGAATAATACAAGAATCCAGGTGTCCATACTAAAATGCATCCATGCATACATACATAAGAAAGAGGAAATGGGAAGTTCTTTACAACAGAATGTCAACTAATAAATGTGTAAGTAATTATTTATGCAATAATTGACTCAAGGACAATTTACCAATGAATGCTTAAATTGGTAACTGAACACTTGATGGGGAATAATACATTTAAATAGTCTCAAAGCTTCTCTTCACAATTACTTACTGATTACAAAAGAAAAAATGGCAACTCTGTAATGGAAAACCCAGAAGTCATCACCAAGTGGTTGGGTCAATATCACCAATAATGGAACAAACCAGTATGATATTACCCCATGATTGGATGCACTGGATAAAGACCCCATCATTCTGTGGTGGTTATGCTTGCCAAGAAGCATAATCTGGATTTGATCATAAGGAAAGAAGATAAACCTAGGTTGACGGACACTCAACAAAATAACTGGCCTTTACTCGTCCAAAATGTCAAGATCAAATGAGACAGAGATTGAAGAACCATTCTGGATTAAAGGGGACTAAATAGGACAAGTATATTAAAGACTTGATCCCAAATTGGACACTGGTGCGGGACAAATAGCTATAAAGAATATCAAGATAATTGTTGAAATCTGCATATGGACTGCAGGTTAGATAATAGATTTCCATAAATGTTAAATTTCTTGATTTTGAGAACTATACTGTGATTATATTATAAGAGTATTCTCATTCTTAGACAACTCACAGCGAAGTACTTAAGGGTCAAGGGATATTATGTCTGCAACTTACAAGCTAGCTAGGTAGATACTAGATAGAGATATAAAACGATAGATAAAAGAGCTATTTTTATATATAAAGATTATAGAGATCTGTGGATAGAGGAGAATGTTAATGTAAATGAGGCAAAATGTAAATAATTAGTGTACTCAAGTACAAAGTATAGGAGTTCAAGATCTGTGAGTTTGAAGCTAAAAAGTTTTTCAAGTGTGTGTACATAAATATATAAATATATAAGTTGTGTGTCTGCGTATAAAAACATGGCCCACATAGTACTTCCCTGGGAGGGTTCATTTTCCACTGAGAAACTCGGGGATCCCTGGGTGGCGCAGCGGTTTGGCACCTGCCTTTGGCCCAGGGCGCTATTCTGGAGACCCGGGATCGAATCCCATATCGGGCTCCCGGTGCATGGAGCCTGCTTCTCCCTCTGCCTCTCTCTCTCTCTCTCTCTGTGACTATCATAAAGAAGAAGAAAGAAAGAAAGAAAGAAAGAAGAAAGAAAGAAAGAAAGAAAGAAAGAAAGAAAGAAAGAAAGAAAGAAAGAAAGAAAGAAAGAAAGAAAGAAGAAGAAAGAAGAAAGAAAGAAAAGAAAAGAAACTCCAGGTCAGTTAGAAGGTAACTTTGAAGGAGAAAGCACGCATCCAATCCCATGATTGTAAAAATGAGATTTTTGGATCTGACCCTCAGCATAAATGTGGAGGTAATTACCATCTTTACTCTGCCACTTCAAAACTCTATTTCTAACACAAAAATGTGATCCATCACCATGGTTAAAAAAAATCTTCAATGGCATGCATTTAGGATAAATGTAAAATTCTTTAATAGGATCTTACAAAGTTCTCATAAATTTTTTCAGCTTTGATACTTGAATTTTCTGCCTAACCAAACTTCTGGATTCCTTATTATTTTAGTAACTATCTTCTTTTTGTATATCAACTGGTCATCAGATCTACTTCCTCTTGAATTCACATGCCAACATAATCTATATGTAATAATATTAATAATTGTGATTTCTTAGACATTTGTACGTTCTGACTTCGATCAACAAAGCATCTTATTGTTCCAACATATTGACACTTCAAATGCAAGTAGCTAACCAGCCTCTCTCAATGCTGTAGGTACCATCTTTTAACGGTTATTTGATTAAAATATTGATAAAAAATGACACTGAATCAGCAAAGAGTCAGATTCAGAAAATGCATGTATACTATATATGTATTCATACTATACACTGAACTGTAGGAAAGTACCATAAGGAATAGAATCAAGAGTCTTAATTCCCAGTTACTATGACATACATTTGTTTTAAGTTAGGTAAATAATCTCTAAAAATACCCTTTCCTGCTTTTTATTTTCTAATGCTTAAACTCCTGTACAAGATGCCTTAGAATGATGGCATCACACTGTAACATTGCGATAAGACCGAGAAAAGAAAAGGCAGAAATGATGCTCTTTTAAAACATTTGGCTTCCTTTTCGTAAAGGGAACCTGTGTAACTTAAAAAATACAAGTATAATATCATGAGATTCAAAGGTTTATCAAAATTGCTATGACAGACAAACCTCAAGTAAAATAGATGCTGATATGGACCAAAGTGATTTGTAGTGTTACTATTTGTTTTACATAAAATAGATATACATGATGTGAATAAACTGTAATCATAAAATAGGAAGTCCAATGGAAAAAGGATATATGACTGGAACCAAAGCACTAACTCCTGTGACTAATAATGCTCTGGCTTTTGATGAAATTATGAATATAATGTCAGTTGTCTTTCTTATTCAAATGAAATTTCTTGTATCCACATCAGCACAGCAGTTGTGGGCTGTCAGCCAGGACATTTAAAGAACCTTAAAACAGCTGGATTTTACAAAGAAATCCTTCATAATGGGGCTGTACAGTCTCAAATTATACCATGGTATATTAAATAGGGCAATTTTTACAAGGAAAATCATATAAAACATTGTGTAAGGAGAAGTATATATTTCTAGGATTTGAACTCCATGCAACCCTACATTGGACCCATTATTTAAAAGGCGATCTGTTAAGAATTGGACTTAATTCTTCAACTTAAAAACAGAGTGGAACAAAACTATTAAAATTCCTTAGAATAATCTTTAATAGGTTTGTTGGGGCACCTGGGTGGCTGTTGGTTAATCGTCAGGCTCTTGATTTCAGCTCACGTGGTGATCTCAGGGTCGTGAGATCAAGCCCTATATTGGGCTCCCCACCAAGCGTGGAGCTTTTTCTCACTCTGCCCCTCTCTCCACTCACATTTTTTTTCTCTCTCTCTCTTTCTCCCTCTCTCAATAAATAAATGAATGAACGAATAAATAAGTAAATAAATAATAGTTTTGTTAACTACCTAACAGTATAATCTAGAGAGGGAAGGATCTTTCCTCAGTTTATCTTGCGACTAGAAAATGAGATTTTTATAAGTCAGTCTCTGTTCTTTATACTAATATATCAGGCTCCTAGCAAGTTCACATGCACAATGGGGAATGTCTTTGTCATTATCTCTTGTTCACTCTGAGGCCACTACACTATTAAACTATTAATAATATTTTTTACAAAGAACATATACTGGGCAGCCCCGGTGGCGCAGCGGTTTAGCACCGCCTTCAGCCCAGGGTGAGATCCTGGAGACCCGGGATTGAGTCCCACGTGGGGCTCCCTGCATGGAGCCTGCTTCTCCCTCTGCCTGTGTCTCTGCCTCTCTCTCACTCTCAATGTCTCTCATGAATGAATAAATAAAATCTTAAAAAAAAAAAAAAAGAAAATATACCTGCAAGTATTGTGATATTGTCAAAGGTTGATAAATAGTGAATATTTTCAATACTTTGTATACATTAATATTTCAGAATGACTTTTTAAAATCAGAATTTAAATAATTTCTTAAAAAACATCATATACCCTCCCCTTTCCTTTTCTCTAATATATGAGACAGGAGCACTGGGGAGGCACATCACCTATGACCATCAAAAATTTGAAGTCATTCATCAAGTGAAATGTGTCTTGTTTCAGGAATAGTGATATTGCATGTGCTTTGGCCCTTTAAGAACCTTAAAAGTATTCAGTTGGGGAAAATACACTGACTGAACATTGACAAAGTATAGTGCTGTTAGAATCATTCACGCCAAACACATCATCAGTGATTTTCTAGAGAAAATGCCAACAGTGTGGCTAATCTTTCTGGTTAAACAATGCTTTCAGAAGTGCCTTAAGAACTAAAATGAATATCTAAAAATTCTTTCAAATGCTATAAAGGCCATTAGTAGACGAACACACTTGTCAACAATTTAATTAAATATTTTTAAGTCATCTCAAAGTCACATAGTGGTAGTTTTTTTGTTTTCAAAGCATCACACTTGTTATTGATATGCTATATAACAAATAATACATTCTGAATTTTTCTTTGTTTATTAACAAGCCCTTGTAATTAACTTGCTTTTAAATCATAAGTATGATACTATTTTAATTTCCCTCACATTCTCTACCCTATCATTTGAAATCACATTAAGCTGACTCTTAGAAGGCCACCTGGTGTAATACTATGACATTGAAGTGAGCTGTTCTGGTATGCAGGAAACACTGACAGTCTTCTCTGCTAAAATCCATTTCTCTAACTGATGACAGAACTAGGGGAAATTAATTTTTGCTATTCATAAATACCTGACAGGTTTAATGTAAATGTTTTGAAAAAGACCTCAGCATATGCTGCACATACATTATATATGCAGCACTGCACTGGAATATTGTATTTGAAACCCATTCAATTTCTAGATCACTACTGCTGGAACTGTTGAAATTTCTCAAATTACTCACAGATTGCAATTTTCTCCATATACATGTAAATAACAACAGAAATCCCCATGAAACCTTTCAGTCACTGGAAAAATCAGCAATTTGACACTTAGGACAAATTTCTTTGATAGGAATACTATGAAAATGCAGGTAAACCTGACAAATCACTGAGCATTAGCCTAGCTCCCCTCCTGTGGTCAGAGCCAAAGAACTTATTTGAAGGAGGCCATGCTCATTTTTAAGGCCTGAAGGGCTGTTGCAGAATGCCTGCCACCTCAGAAACAATCCTGGCCCAGAGCAGAGGGGTTGAGATCTTTCTGATAAAGGTGAACATAGAGTCATTCCTTAGGATGCCATACCCAGTCCCAGAGACACACAGGAACTCTTTCGTTAAGTATATGTGCATAACAAAGACCCTTGCAGGTTCAACCCACTTTATGTGTGAAATATATTCTAGAAAAGTCAACTGTAACTACACAGGGAAGCTTTTAAAAAAAATTCTATGAAGGAAAACCATTTTTAATGCAATCACCCTTCAATGATCTAGTTTTCAAATTTTATGCTCATTTTCAAGTGTGAGTATCAAAAGAATAATAATGGTAGTGGACTGAAACACATCAAATAGGTTAAAAATCTGTGAGGTCATAATGATATTAGAAAAACAAGCCAAATGCAACCTGGTTGGTCTCCTCTGGAGCATGCTAGAGAAGAAATTCTGAAAACTGGTAGATAAAGGGAAAGAAATCAAGCATTTAATCTGCCTTTCCTATAAGATCTGTATCTCAGGTTATTGATATGAGAAATTTTCTCTTTATAGAAGAATCCCAGCTAATAAATGAGGAGAAAGAAATATACTAGAATATCACATCACCACTCTGCAAACCCCTGATGAAATAATGGCCACTAACATCACAACACAATCAGATACTTGGTTGAAACAAAAATGCAGAGTACCACCAATGAAGTAGTCTTGTCTCCCCACCCCCAAAGAGCTTCTTAAGCTAACTACCAGTTCACAGGAGAAAAAATGTACTAAACACCACCACAGAGATGCAATGAGCAAATCCTGAATGTGAGAAAGAACAAGAAGAATGACCCAGTCTCTTTGACGAATAAAGATGGAAGGGAGGGGGGAAAATGAGGACAGGGAACTATAAATTAAAAACATAGGTTAAGGGGCAGCCCAGGTGGCTCAGCGATTTGGTGCCTGCCTTCAGCCCAGGGCGTGATGCTGGAGACAGGGGATCGAGTCCCATGTCGGACTCCCGGGATGGAGCCTGCTTCTCCCTCTGCCTGTGTCTCTCATGAATAAATAAATAAAAAGAAAGAAAGAAAGAAAGAAAGAAAGAAAGAAAGAAAGAAAGAAAGAAAGAAAGAAAGAAAGAAAGAAAGAAGAAAGAAAGAAAGAAAGAAAACAGGTTAAGGGACACCTGGGTGGCTCAGTGGTTGAGCATCTGCCTTCAGCTCAGGGCGTGACCCCAGGATCCTGGGATGGAGTCCTGCATCAGGCTCCCTGCAACGAGCCTGCTTCTCCCTCTGCCTATGTCTCTCTGCCTCTCTGTGTGTCTCTTATGAATAAATAAATAAAATCTTAAAAAAAAACATAGGTTAATATGCAATAGGGGATGTTGTTTTGCTCTCAATTTAAACAAACTCACAGTTTAAAAAAAGCTTCAAGAAATTGAAATTTGGGGAATTTTGAGCAATGATTAGATGTTTGATGATTTTTAAGAGATTGTTGGTTATTTTTAAGGTATGATAATAGTACTGTGTTAGTTTTTTTCTTCAAGTCTGTATCTTTTAAAACACATACTAAAATATGTACAGATGAAGTTAGTGATGTCTGTTAATGAGAAATGATGTAGTTAGTAGGAGGTGGTATTGGGCAAAGGAAAAGATGGGAAAGACTGGTAATGTGTTGATAACTGGGGAATGGGTAGTTATATGGAAGTTCAATATATGTATATATTTAGGGACATCTAAATATGTGGCTAACGGTTGAATATCTGCCTTTGGCTCAGGGTGTGATTCCAGGGTCTGCCTTGCGGGGAGCCTGCTTCTCCTTCTGTCTGTGTCTCTGCCTCTCTCTCTCTGTGTCTCTCATGAATAAATAAATAAAATCTTAAAATATATATATGCGTGTATATATATATATATTTGAACTCTCTGCTATTTGTAGTTTTAAAATTTTTTACTATAAACATTTTTATTGCATATAAAATAAAACTAAGGAAATACTATTTTTTTAAAGATTTTATTTATTTATTCATGAGAGACACACACACAGAGAGAGAGAGAGAGAGAGAGAGAGAGACAGGCAGAGGGAGAAGCAGGCTCCATGCATGAAGCCTGATGTGGGACTTGATCCCGGGACTCCAGGATCACACCCTGGGCCAAAGGCAGGTGCTAAATGGCTGAGCCACCCAGGGATCCCCGGAAATACTATTTCTTGTTCAATTCTAAACATTTATTGCCTGACTAATTGTAAATTGGGGATTTGGGAGGGGGAGAAACTACAAAAAAAAAAAAAGAAGAAGAAGAAGAAAATGCTTCTACCTGTAACAATCAACAAGGAAGGAAAGAATAAATTCAGCCAAAGAGACAAAATTCTTACTAGATCCTTCCCAACTGGTTGGTTGAACTAAATAATCTCTAAATCCCTTTCCACTATGAATTTCTGTAATTCTACAGCTTTAAAAGGAACTATCATGGATTAATACACAGAGCACAGAGGATTTTTAGGGTAGTGAAACCACTCGGTATGATACTTTAATGGTGAATTACATACGTCATTATGCATCTGTCAAAACCCATAGGATGTGTAACACCCAAGAGCGAGCCCCATTGTAAATCTTGATGGATTTTTGGATGAGAATATCATGTTGTGTAGGTGCATCAATTGTAACAAACAAGTACCATTCTGATGCAGGATGTTGATAGAGGGGGAAGCTGTGCATTTATGTGATGGCAGATTACCATGCTGCACAAGCTCAGCACACTGCTGCTCTTAGAAACTTTTTTTTTAAGATTTATTTATTTTATTTATGATAGACACACACACACACAGAGAGAGAGAGAGAGAGAGAAGCAGAGACACAGGAGGAGGTAGAAGCAGGCTCCATGCCGGGAGCCCGACATAGACTCGATCCCGAGACTCCAGGATCGTGCCCTGGGCCAAAGGCAGGTGCCAAACCACTGAGCCACCCAGGGATCCCCCAGAAACGTTGTTTTTTTTTTTTTTTAAAGATTGCATTTATTTATTCATGAGAGACACACAGAGAGAGGCAGAGACATAGGCAGAGGGAGAAGCAAGCTCCCTGCGGAGAGCCCGAGGTGAGACTTGATTCCAGGACCCCAGGATCACGACCTGAGCTAATCAAGCAGTGAGCCACCCAGGCATCCCACACTGCTGCTCTTAAAAGTATAGCTTGTCTCTAAGTATAAATAATCTTAAAATAGTTTAGGACATTAAAAAATATTTGGGGTGCCTGCCTAGAAATGGGGGATTGGGAGGAAGTGAGAAGTGACTGCCAATGGGTAGAGGGTTTCTATTGGGGTGATGACAGTGTTCTCAAATTGGTTGTGGGTATTGTTATAAAATCTCGTGGATCTATTAAAAACTATTAAATAATACAATTTAAAGCTAATGATGATATAATATGTGAATTATACCTTAAAGCTCCTATTTTTTAAAAAATTTAGGGGTTTTTATATCTGCATATAGAAAAAAATGAAAATTATCTGTAAATGTCCTCAGCACTGTGTATTTTCGAAGGCAGTAGCTATTAATTTTATAAGATTATTAATATTTATATTCAATTTACTGGGATGAAATTTCAGTTTGAAATATTGAGGAAGAGGCATATTGCTTAAGACAACAGGTTTGAGATCTGCCAGACCCAGGTGTGAACCTAACCCTGCTTCTCATTAGCTTGTGACCTCAGACAAATGAATTCTCCTTGCTCAGCCTCAGTTTCTCATCAATAAATGAGTATGGTGATTTTCACCTAATAAGATTATAATAAGGACTATATGACATAGGAGGCTGTAAAGCAGCTAATGCTCAAAAAAGGAAGTAATCATAATTTTTCTGTGAAAATGTACAATGAAACTTTTGAAAGGAGGTAATACCTTTCTAGTATTTATTGGTATAATTTTTCTAACAGTTGTAATTGGATTGTGGTCACCAACAAACTAAACATGGGCAGTTTTAAGAATCATCAAATAATTTAATATATATTGTATCATCTAGCCTGAGATGTTTGTATAAATATGTTTGTATAAATATCTAAAATACTTCCAGTACTGTTACTACTATTTTAACTATGAATATACACTGAATATCTTAATTCCACTTATTCTCATATAAAAGGTTTTAAATGAATACTTGATGAAAATAATACAAAGTGTTGCTTAAGCTAAACTGATTTATTTTTTAAACTTCACTTATTTATTTTAGAGAGAGAGAGAGTGAGCATGGGGAGGAGTTAAGGGGAAGGGAAAGAGAGAATTTCAAGCAGGCTCCACACCAAGTGTAGAGCCCCATGCAGATCATGACTTGAGCCAAAACCAACAATGAGATGCTTAACCAACTGAGCCACCCAAGTGCCCCTAAACTGGTTTTTTCATTATGATACTTTGCACTCATGTTGAAGCTCCTAAACTGCTTCAAGTAAAAAGAAAAGGTCTTAGGAGGTATAATGGCTATTGTTTATTAATTTTTTAAAAGATTTTTAAAAATTTATTCATGAAGGGGGTGGGGCGCAGAGACACAGGCAGAGGGAGAAGTAGGCTCCACGCAGGGAGCCTGATGCAGGACCTGATCCCAGGACTCCAGGATCACGCCCTGGGCCAAAGGCAGGTGCCAAACCGCTGAGCCACCCAAGTGTCCCATGGCTATTGTTTAGAAGAAAAGCAGAAAAAGAAAATCATTCATTCATTTAACCATTCCACAAACATTTTCGAAATTCCACACATCGTGCCAGGCCTGGTAGATTAATGATGAATTTTGATTGTCAACTATTGTCACACACAAGTAAGTAAGCAAACAATTTCAATAGAATGGAATAAATGCTAACAAAAGGAATATACAAAGTATTCCTTCAGCATAAAGTAGGGCATGGCTGATTGCAAAAATAAGGAATCCTTCAGCACCACTGAGTGCGATGATTAAATATAAGGCAGATTGCTCAAGCCCTAGTGTTGAGTTCATTTACTCACCAAATATATACCGGTGTCGAGGACACAGAAGTAAACAAGGTAGACCTAATGCTCCCCAAAGAGCTTCCAGTCTAACAGGGAAAGTAGACAATGGAAATAATTATATTAATGTCTTCAAAGTGCTAGAGTGGGGCACATAATGGGTGTTAACACAAGTACCTGGCAGAAGAATGTCAAAGCAATAAGTTTGCACTGACATTTTAAATTATTGTGGACTTTTGTGAGACAAGCTATTTGAGTCACTAAAATATACTATTTTAAAACTCCTGTTTAATTTTACATGAGCGATTTTGACTCACCTCATTCACTTTCAAATTTTTAAATTTCTTCTACTTTTTACAAAGACATTGTCCACTTGGTGGATTATGGACTTAAAGTTTATTTTTTTTTTATTTATCTATGAGAGTCACAGAGAGAGAGAGAGAGAGGCAGAGACCCAGGCAGAGGGAGAAGCAGGCTCCATGCACCGGGAGCCCGACGTGGGATTCGATCCCGGGTCTCCAGGACCGCGCCCTGGGCCAAAGGCAGGCGCCAAACTCCTGCGCCACCCAGGGATCCCCGGACGTAAAGTTTAAACAGTTTACTGACTACTTACCTGCCCTCTAGATGAGTCCCAGTTTACTCCTTACCATATAAATTGGTACAAACTCAAATAACATGAAGCAAGCAAAATATGACCATAACATAATGATATGAGTATCAATATCATTATACTCTTCTATTAGCATACATGACTCACAAGACTTTATTAAGAGCTCAGAAAATGCATACTCTAAATGTATTTTTCTATACTCATGAAATAGTCACAGATTCTTCTGGCTAATTCACCTCCCCTCAATTCCATTCCCATTTTCAGTGACTTGCACTGACCATGCAAGGAGATCTGTGCAAGGTTAGCAGTTTTCTTTTCTCATTTGTATCAGAAATACTGTGTGCTGCCTACCCTTGGGGAACTGGGGAGTCCAAATGGCTTCTCATACTTTATCTCCCTGGAAGTTCAAACAACAGACTGTATGTTGTTTTATAAGAAGTTCCTTCAATTTTACTCCTTACTGATACAGTGCACTCACAGGATGAAAATGCTCTCCAATATGGCACAGAGGGAGAAAGATTCTGAAGCAGACTCTGGACTCCAAGCTGAGCTCAGAGCCTGACTCAGGGCTCGATCTCATGACCCCAAGATCATGTCCTGAGCAGAAACCGAAAGTCAGATGCTTAACTGATTGAGCCACCCAAAGTATTTTTTAAGTAAGCTCTTTGCCAACGTGAGGCTAGAACTCACAACCCCAAGATCAAGAGTCACACGTACTACCAACTGAGCCAGCCTGGAGCCCCAATGAAATAGTATCTTGAAACCAACAATTTGACAAGTAGGAGAAATTCCTGGATGAGGAATGGGGGGATGGCAGACAAGTTACTAGATCATGGAGTCAAACTCTATTTTCCATCTGAATTTTACAATTCCTGTGGTAGTTTTAAGACATGAACCCAATGGGATGTCTGGGTGGCTCAGCAGTTGAGCGTCTGCCTTCAGCTCAGGGTGTGATCCTGGAGTCCCAGGATCAAGTCCTGTGTCAGGCTCCCTGCATGGAGCCTGCTTCTCCCTCTGCCTGTGTCTCTGCCTCTCTCTGTGTGTCTCTCATGAATAAATAAATAAAACCTTTAAAAAAAAGACATGAACTCAAAATTCTTTGATATTCTTCCCATCAAGCAGTGAATTCTATGTCCCTTCCCTTGAATCTGGGCAGACTTGGGACTGCAACTCATAGAATTCACTGGGAGACATGCTATGTGACTTTTTGATGCTAAGGAAGGAAGAATATACAACCTGAGCCTAATCCTTGCTTTGGAATGCTTGCTCTCTGGGGGCCACTTTGCAGAACCCAGCACAAGCTACAAAAAGCCCAAGCCATATAGAAAGACCATACTGAGGTAATCCAATCAACTGTACCAATTAAGCCAGCCTTTTAATCACCCCAGCGCAGGTACCAGAGTTGTGAGCAAAGAAACCATCTTAGAAGTGGATCCTCCAGCCCTCAGCCATTCAAGTCTTACCAGTGAAGGCCCAGACATCATGAAGCAGAAAAGAGCCATCCTTGCGGTATCCTTCTCAAATTCTTGACCCATCAAATTTACGAGCATAATAAAATGGTTATGGTTTCACATGACTACCATTAAAGTTGATTTGATTTTTTAATGTAACAAATACAACCAGGACAAATTTGGTTGCTGGAAGTATGACACTGCTGTAACAAAATCTAAAACACAGACTCTAGAGGCTAAAAGTGAGGGCTTAAAGGAAGAAGATAACAAAGATGTTACTGGAAACTGGAGGAAATTAGGCCCTTGCTGTGTATTGGCTTAAGACATGGCAATACTGTGGGCTACAGAGGTCTGGGAAATAGGAAACATAATTCATTTGATGGAAGTGCTACCTGTCTTCTTGCAGCCTATGATAAAATAGGAGAAGAGAGAGATGAACTGTTCAGTTTTCAGTCAAAATTTAGAGGAACCATAAAGCACCCAGGACTTGGCTGTGTTAACAAACTAAATCCATTTCTTATTCCCAGTCTCTCCAGACAGCAAATCCTTCACAGATTAAGAAATGCCTTCAGGATAAAGATCAAATCTAGGGTGCTGTGAAGAAAGCACCAGAATGTGACTTACTATAAATCCCATTGTTAAGACCTTTGTTAAGGGATATCTTGCTGGCTCAGGGAGCTTGCAACTCTTGATCTCAGGGTCCTGAGTTCAAGCCCCATGTTAGGTGTAAAGATCACTTTAAAAAACAGCAAAAGAAAAGGACTTTTGTTAAGGTAATACATCATAAACCCTTTCAGACAAAGAACTTCTAAATCTCCTAAGATCATTCTTAAGGTGAAGATGATAAAAAATAGAGCTTCTATGGATCTTAAAGCTGTTGTTCTACAGCAGTCTCATAGTGAGTCCAAGGAAGAGAAGGACTCCATAGTAAGTATGACGTTTGTCTAATGTAATGGGTTATAAATTAATATATGGTAAATTGACAAAGGTTTTTTTTAAGATTTTATTTATTTATTCATAGAGACAGAGAGAGAGAGAGAGAGAGAGAGGCAGAGACACAGGCAGAGGGAGAAGCAGGCTCCATGCAGAGAGCCTGATGTGGCACTCGATCCAGGGTCTCCAGGATCACGCCCTGGGCTGCAGGTGGCGCTAAACCGCTGCGCCACCGGGGCTGCCCTAAAATTGACAAAGTTTTTAAAGAAAATGTATTAGTTTAAATTGAAAGTGCAAATAGAGTACAAAATGAAAACTGACCTTTGTTTTTACAAGAAGGAAGCAAGTTTTTACAAGAAGGAACTTTTTAACAAGAAGGAAGCAAGAGAATAAGACTACTTAGTTGCAAATAGGCCTTTCTTACAGGAAAGAAAGGGTGACTCAGAATGGGACCTAGAACCTACAGGGCAAAGCCAAGTCACAAAGAACATAGAACATGCAATATGTGCAGGATGTATGTCTATGGATCAGTGATAGTCATGTGTGTCCCAGTCCTCCCCTTTCTAGTAGGAATATCCTTTGCAATTACCCACTGCCTATCCCACCACTATATGTTGGCAAGTGTGGAGAGCAGAGAGTATCTCTCTGGTTCATAGGACTATAGAAAGAAAGAAACCACGCTCAAGAAACCACACAGCTGAGGACCTTATCTGCACTTGAACTTGATTTGGATGACAAGTTCTTAGACATCAAATTGTCACGATGGGATGGCATTATGAGTCTATGTTAACTTAAAGGGAACTGTAAATAATTTCTGCCTCCAGCTCACCTGAGGATAGAATACCTCTTCAGTGGTGTTATTCTAAGGCCTGAGATTCAAGATCTCCTCCAGAGCATGAAGAAGGCCCATGGAATTTCTAACTTCTAAAGTTCCCCCAAACCCATGAAGGATCATTGACCTTGACCAGCTGAGAAGACACATACTCCAGGATTCACTGACTTTGGCTTTTCTCCCTTCCATTTCTTTCCTGGACACCTTCTTCCTCCCTCAGAAGAAGCAGTCTCACATTACTTCAGCCGCTCATTTGAATAATGAGAGCTATTTTAAACAACTTATCTTTATAGAAGGCTAAATAAAAAGTGGTTGAGAGCATGAGCTCTGCAGACAGATCACTAAATTCAAATTAAGTGGCTCTGCCACTTGGTACCTTTGTAATTCCAGGGAAGCTGCCTAACCATTCTATGCTTTAGGATCATCATCTATTAAATTGGGATAAAAACTGTACTGACCATGTAAGATTGTTATACAGAATAAGAGATAAAGTGTAAAATGCTTTCAACTGTCCCTACCATGTGGGGTGAGCAGTCCATAAATGTAATAGAGTTTGCCACAAAGCAAATTCACCAACATTATCTCATTTTCAATTTGGTCCTTCAAACAACCCTGTGGAGATAGGTTGCACTGATACCATTATCCCCACCGTACATACTGAGGAAACAAGTTAAGAGAGATTAGGTGAATAATCCAGGGTCATACAGCTAATAACTCCCAGAGTCAGTCTCTGGATCCATATTTTATGACTCTAAA
This sequence comes from Nyctereutes procyonoides, assembly GCF_905146905.1. Lineage (NCBI taxonomy): Eukaryota > Metazoa > Chordata > Mammalia > Carnivora > Canidae > Nyctereutes > Nyctereutes procyonoides. The sequence continues at coordinate 47,889,586 of NW_026575049.1, read as the reverse complement.
TCCATTGCTTTTTCCACTGTACTATGTTGCTTTTGAAAGAAGAGGAGCAGGTACCATGACCATCACTTAATAGGTAAAGAAATTGCTTCTCCCCAAATAATTCACCCATGATGATATGAGTTGATGAGTGGAAGTATTGCACAGTGATTAAAAATGCTTTGGTTTTCTCACGTACAAAATGAAGACACTGAATACCTCACTGGATTATTGGAACCAAACGAGGTAATGTGTTTTTTGAGTTCAAAGCACAGTGCCTAGCACATAGCAAAAGTATTTAGTAAATGCAGATCTCCTACACCATGTCACACATTCTCTTTAACCAAACCATGCTGACTCAAGTCTCACTTCTTAAATCTTCGTGGTAGAAGAAAGTCACTTGAGGCTTATGCTTAATTATCTTTCATAGATTATTCTTGACATTTTGCATATCCTGAGGTGGAGAGGGAAAAGTACTTAATAAAGTGAATATAGGGGATCGCTGGATGGCTTAGCAGTTGAGCGTCTGCCTTCAGCCTAGGGCATTGTCCTGGAGTCCCAGGATCGAGTTCTACATCGGGCTCCCTACATGGGGCCTGCTTCTCTCTCTGCCTGTGTCTCTGCCTCTCTCTTCTGTGTCTCTCATGAATAAATAAATAAATAAAATATTTTAAAAAAATAAAGTGAATATAAGATATTCTTATTTATTAGAGAGTCTTTCAGTTCAGAAGAGGAGAAAATCATGATGAAAACCATACAGGTTCAGGGCAGCCCCAGTGGCTCAGCAGTTTAGCGCCGCCTTTGGCCTGGGGTATGATCCTGGAGACCTGGGATCAAGTCCCACGGCCGGTTTCCTGCATGAAGCCTGCTTCGCCCTCTGCCTGTGTCTCTGCCTCTGTGTGTGTGTGTGTGTGTGTGTGTGCCTGTCATGAATAAATAAATAAAGTCTTTAAAAAAAAAAAGAAAAAAAAAAAGAGGGATCCCTGGGTGGCTCAGCAGTTTAGCGCCTGCCTTTGGCCCAGGGTGCGATCCTGGAGACCCAGAATCAAGTCCCACGTCGGGCTCCCGGCATGGAGCCTGCTTCTCCCTCCTCTTGGGTCTCTGCCTCTCTCTGTGTGTGTGTCTATCATAAATAAATAAATAAGTCTTTAAAAATAATTTAAAAAATTAAAAAAATTATACATGTTCAAAGTTACAAACTGGAAACTAGCTGTTTTTTAAAAAAAGAAACAGTTAATAATATACATAATACTCTCTATGAACATACATGTCTGCTTCAAAATATGTTCCAAAGGAAGAGTTTATGGCCCAGCTTATTTATAAACACATGGACAGGGGGAAAAAGTTCAATTTCCATCAGTGGAAGGAAGCAATCTATTTCACCATGGGTCTGGAACAGTGTTAACAGGTCTGAGATACACAATAGCAGCAATTTCAACTTTTCCTAGCACTCTATTATGCCGAGGCATCTCATGGTGTTTTCTGATAGTATTAAAAGTTTATCCAACCCAGAGGATTAATAGTTAAAAATCAGTTCCATAGCCCTTTCATCATATCTGGTCCTAAAACAGCTCAGAAAAGTGGTGGCAGCTTTTCAGGCACCATTATAAAATAAGAATAGATAACAAGGAAAGAAGTATCACGTGGGAGGTGTGTCCTGGACTATTTTCCCCCCCTGAAGCTGGAGCCTATTCTTTCCCTTTCAGTATTCAACTGGCAACACTTCAGCGTTGTCTCTTCAGGATGACATGTTCTAAGACATTCTTCCCACTCACATTTGTCACGAACATGCACTCACTCACTTGATTTCATCTGGGCACGTCTACCTAGCTAAGCTCCATCTGTCAGAAATATACATCGTAATCAGACAGTTAAGGACACTTGTACTCTGGAGAATATCCATGTATCATTTACTTGATGTCCTACAGGTTTGAGTGGGAGAGGAGGAGCCTTCCCATACATCTTTGGTTTTTTCAAAAACTCTTTGCAAAAGGAAGGAGATTGAGGTAGGGGATTTGAGGGTTGTATAGGGGTAATCAGAATAAATAATGTAAGTGGGTTGACTAATTTCTCAAAAGTTTCTATTTACAAGAACACAGAGTAGGTTCATGCTTTCTAATGTCACGTTGAATTATTCCTCCTGCTTTTACAGCAGCTGTGTTAGAAGTGACCTTTAGCAAACATTATATGTTTTATTTTCAAAAATAGCACTACAGATATATTTATATACAACGTATCTTGAATGTGTGCAGAAACCAGTAAAGTCAGTAACATCTAAGGAACAGTGCAGACGTGCCACATGACAGTGGGACAACACATAATGGTCTGTCCCTTGGTGATCCTCCATGACTCCAGTGACCAGAGACAACATTCATGTTTCTGTATCACAACAACAAAAAAGCACTACATTGTCTCCAAAAGAAAAAGAAAAAGGAAAGGTGTTTTCTTTTTCCTTTTTCATACCCCTGCAATGTCTCCCCTCTAAAACTGAATAGCAGCGGGGATCCCTGGGTGGCTCAGCGGTTTGGCGCCTGCCTTTGGCCCAGGGTGCGATCATCAAGTCCCGTGATCGAGTCCTGCGTCAGGCTCCCGGAATGGAGCCTGCTTCTCCCTCTGCCTGTGTCTCTGCCTCTCTCTCTGTCTATCATAAATAAATAAATAAATAAATCTTTAAAAAAAATAAGACTGAATAGCAGAGGAAGATGTGCAATACGTCCCCAATTTCCCCAACCCTAGCCCCACCTGCTAAGCCCAACCAACACTAGCTAGCACCAGACCCAAGATGGGTAGGTGGTTTATTAAGTGAAAAGCAAAACTAAGTGGTTTCCCAAGAAAAGCAGAAGAAAAAAATTCAAGTGTATGGAGATGGCGTATTGAAAAATCACAGTGTAAAACATCATTCACTTTAGGAAACAAATTAATTAAACTGTTAAATGTCAAACAAGACCCCTTATTATTCATGTCAGTGAAATTTCAACTCAGTAATAGGTGTGATAGAGATGTCACCTAATTGTTGATGATCTTTCTAGCTAAATTGTTCTCACACAGTAGCATTGGGGCCTTGAGAGATGAAATATTTATGGCTGTCAAAATCTTTCTCTTGGAGTTACCCACTTGGCCTACAACCTGGGATACTGCCATTTCCCACTTTGTTTCCCATGGCACCTTTCAATACTTCCTGACTACCTGGAGATTGCAAAAAGGCTGGATTGTGTTCACGATAGGCTGTACATTAAAATGAAAGGCACCACTTTCCCTGTTGAGACAGTGTGCAGAGGTATTACAGAGCTCTGTGCAAAAAGAAAACTATCTTTTGGGGTTTTACTCTCCTCCAGAATAAAATCTCATCCTTCAAAAAGTACACCACTAGAAAACTGCAAGAATATGTTGAACTGTTCAGCAGTGGAAAACTATTGCTGTTAATTCTTAAGTTACTCAGAAAGCAATTCTCAATTAATCAAAACTGAAGATACCTCTCCAGATACAGATTGTTTCCAGGTATAATGGATCTTCTGTGATGCATTTTTGTATTGTCTTTATTCCAAAAAATTTTTTTAAATTTATTTTGGTCTCTTTTGCAATTGCTTTTAGTTATCCAAAGAATGCAGGTATAGTTGTTTAAGGAATTTTATTAACCAGAAACTTGATTAAAAAACACTTATGTACATTTATGCTATAATAATTTCTTCCAGTTATATTTTGAAATAATTGATATAACATCAATGCATAAATTTGAGGTATGGCTTATATACACTATGAAATTATTATCTCAATCGGTTCAGCTAACATCAGTCTTTTTATACAGATACCATAGAAAGGGAAAGAAAGACAGGAAAAAAATTTCTCCTTAGAACCCTTAGGATTTACTGTCTTAATAACTTTTCTGTATACCATACAGCAGAGTTTATAGTCACCATGCTAAACATTATATCCCCAGCACTTATTTATCTTATAACTGGAGGTTTGTTACCTTTGATAAAGAAGCTGTGGTCTATATATACAATGGAATATCACTCAGCCATTAGAAACGACAAATATCCACCATTTGCTTCAACATGGATAGAACTGGAGGGTATTGTGCTGAGTGAAGTAAGTCAGAGAAGGACAAACATTATATGGTCTCATTCATTTGGGGAATATAAAAAATAGTGAAAGGGAGTAAAGGGGAAAGGAGAGAAAATGAGTGGGAAATATCAGAGAGGGTGACGGAACATGAGAGACTACTAACTCTGGGAAACGAACAAGGGGTGGTGGAAGGGGAGGTGGGCGGGGGATGGGGTGACTGGGTGACGGGCACTGAGGGGAGATGAGCACTGGGTGTTATGCTATATGTTGGCAAATCAAGCTCCAATAAAAAAAATATACAAAAAAAAAGTTTGTTACTTTTGACCGCCAATCTCCCATCCCCCCACCCTCTACCCCTGGTAACCACAAGTCTGAGCTTTTTTTCTATGAATTTGGTTTTGTTTTATTTTAGATTCCACATATAACTGAAATCATATAGTACTTGTCTTTCTCTGTCTGACTTAATTCACTTAGCATAAAGCTTTCAAGATCCACCCATGTTGTCACAAATAGTAGGCTATAAATAGACTACAACTTCTTTATCCATTTTTCCATTGATGGACACTTAGGTTGTTTCCATGTCTGGGCTATTGTAAATCATGCTGCAGTGAACATAGCAGAGCAGCTATCTTTTTGAGTTAGTATTTTTGTTTCTTTTGAATATATTCCCCAAAGTAGAATTGCTGGATCATATGATCAATTTTTTGAGGATCCTCCATGCTATAATTTGTACCAATTTACAATCTAACAGTGCACAAGGGTTACCCTTTCTCTGTATCTACACCAATATTTATTATCTCTCGTCTTTTTGGTAATAGCCATTCTAACAGGTATGAGGTAATATTTCCATGTGGTTTTAATTTGCATTTCCCTGATGACTAGTGATATTGAGCATCTTTTCATGTACCTGTTGGCCTTTTGTCAATATAATAACAATTTAATTTCTATAATGATGATTCAAAACCATTCCAGATCCCCAAAAGCGTTCTTAATTATAAAGATTGAGCTGTATTTAAAATAGTTTAATTGTTAACTATGTTTATTTTTTAAAATAGTACATAATAATACTTTTCTTAAAATGCTATATAGTTAAAAATACACATTTAAAATGTTTTCAAACATTCAAGGGCAAGGAGTTAATAGTATGTCTCTTTAGCTGTCTTCCAAATACAGCCATTTCAATACAAAGGCATTCTTATCAAATTAAATTTTTTAACCTTTGAGATGGATGCTTCCCTTGGTTACGTGTACTAGACACTAAATTCAAAACTCTCCCTCACTCTGATCTCTGAACCACACTATCTGGCCAAGGACTTAAGCCCAGATCAAAAGAAACCAACCAATATTAAACTAGAAACACATGCTAAAAATAATTCAATAGCAAGGCTCCCCTCTGACCAAACACTGTGGCATTTACTTCATTAAGTATTTCTAAAAAACTCCCAGTGGGAAAGGTACTTAATTTATTTACCGCATGAGTCTAACGAGAACTAGGAAAGAAATTTTAAGTAAACTGGCATGGTTCAGAGCAGGATTACTGGAACATTTGGTTTTCTATATGAGGCTTTCTTTTTCACCCATCAGCCACCCTCGTGCATTTTACCATAAGCAATGAGACATTTTTGTTTTACTATAAGCATATATTTTCTGATAGAACCCTGATAATAATTTCTTGAGAAAAAAAATGGCAAAGAAAAAAAGAACATCTCTTATCTGCGACTCTTATTCTTTAGATTCTCTCATTCTAATAAATATAAGTCACTGCTTTGTGTTCTCAACATGTCATTTGTCACAGCCATGTCCTCATGCTCTTAGACTACACATAGGCAAAGGGCCTAACACCCATCGCAGCAACAGGCTAACTACAGTGTCTGTGGTTCATTGCTTTCCCAGGGAGGTTGAACAAATAGCAAATGACCCTTAACTTTATTCTTATCTAAGCTTTTACTCTCTACTATAAATTTCAACATGCTGTGCTGTCATTTCCCACTCAGAATTTCTAAAACCCAAATGGTGACCCTTCCTCCCAACCCAGTTCCTGCTGAATCCCCTGACCCATTAGCTGGTCCCATCATTTTCCCAATTCTTCAAGTCACATCTCTGATTCATACTACAGAGTAGATCCTTCAATTTCAGATTTTCCTTAAGTGTAAGATTCTGTGACTGACAGGTGAATAAGTTGCCCCTTCCATTGGTCATTTGCCTCCCCTAAAAGCCCCTGTGTTTTAGGATATTCTGTAGATATTGCAGAGATCCCTCACCAAAGCCTGAAGGGTTATTCTTGTCAAACTCTGAGCATTTTGACCCAGTGTCATAAGTCTCTTTGTACTGAAATCCAAATTTCCTTCAAACCCCTCCCAGGCCCCCCAAAGAGCCTCTGTTAGTAACCAGAATTTTTCCAAAAAGCTTTTTGGATGATCTAGCAGTAGATCAAAATTCCTCTTAAACAGAAATTCGAACCACAAGGGAGGCCCCATTCACTTCTAGGTATAATCTTTATAGATGATATTATAATATTAATCCTAGGACCCTCTGCCTTTCCCTGGCCACTCCCTTTTTCCATCCCTTAAGTTATATAGAGATTAAGACATAAAAGTCTATCAGGTCAGCTCTATTTGCCACTTGACCTGGTATAGACAAGCAAGTGGTCTACACAGACTACTCAACTTCCCAGAGGCTGTGTGTGCCTCGTATCCAATAGTATCCTCCCTTGTGAACATAGTAAACCATCTCTTGCCCTATCCCATAAATCAAAGCAACTATATCCTATGATTACCTAACATATTCCTTCAATATTAACTTAATTATCTTAATATATTCGGGAAGGATATGAGGAGAAATCTAGGCATGAATATCATTGATATAGCAATAACCCTTACATAAAATTGACCTTGCACTTAATCTGTCAGAAGTTTCTTCTGTTAATACAGTCATTCAAAACTATTTACTGAGCATCTGCCATGTGTCAGGCCCTCATCTAAGAGCTGAAAACAGAGCAATGAATAAGACAGACAAGGTCCCTGCTCTCATGGCATTTATAATCTCATTAGCTCTTCCTCTGCCTTTCTTACCATCTCAGTATCCCTTGCTTTGGAACTAGACACCCTGGGAAAATCTGCACAGCACTCCTTCTTTTGACTTTCTACCTAGCACAGACTAGCAACTCACAGAAACCAGGGCTCACCTGCTCTCAGAGCAAGCTAGCTCTAGGCTTACTGAGTTCTTAGAGAGGAGAGACATTGGATCTATTTGGACATTTGGGGACATCTGAGGCATGCTACCCTAAAAAAACCTTCATCTCAGCAAGCTTGCCCCTCTACCAACCTCTCTATATAGCCAGTCACCAAGGTCTGGCCAAAGGTATTTTAGTACATTGCCTGGCACATTTACTGGTCAGAGTAAATCGAGGTCCACAGTCATCAGAATATGTCCTTTCCAGTACTCCTACCCAAGGAGGGAGGGAGGAGTGAACACTACAGACTGCATGAAAGGAACTGGCCCATCACCCCAAGAGGAACTCCCAATGCATGCGCCCCACGCACTTGAAACCAGTTTTTCTTTGGTCTCCAAGTCTAAATATGGGAGGTTGCTTGTAACAGTAATGCATCCTGCTTTATGTTATAAAGCAGGATAACAAAAACTTTTAAACAATTAGGAATAGAAATACGATGTATCAGACACCTTGCCTAGTCACTATAACTGAATAATAAATTTGGCCTGGATATTTCTAGCAGTCACATTAAACATGGAAATAGTGTGTTTATCTGTTTGTTCATTAATTCAATAACAATTACTGGGTCACTACTATGTACTAGCCATACTTCTACGTTCCAGAGCCCTCTCCCCTGGCCCCCATCGAATTCTGTGTGAAAACCGGAGAGCATTGAGTGCAGGCAGGAGTTGGTTGTCTGCAGTGGACCACAGAGAAGAGCTGCCTCAGGGCATTTTAGCCTCTGCAGGGCTTGGAAATTATGATCAACAGCTAGCACCAACCATGAAAATAAATACATATAAGAAGTTATTAATACTCTTGTCAGAATTTTTTTTCATTCCATGAAAATGCATGGCTTCTTGTGAATAATATTAACACCAATATAACTAAACAGCATTTTTTTTTTTAAATTCGTGAACTGGCTCCACACACAGAGAGAGGGGAGAGCAGGTATCATATCATTGCCAAGTCCCTCTAGAGATCCTAGGAATAATGATATTATATTTACTTGCTCTGAGAAAGGAAGTTTGTTTACCTTTATCTTATTTTAAGAAAAAACAAAAATATAAATCAAAGTTCAACTTTAAGTAAGTATAATAAAACCATTTTAAGTTAGATTCACATTACACCTCTCAAAATTTTATACAGATATGTATTTAGGTTTTTTGTATGTTTTATGTTATCTTTAACCAGTTGGACTTCTAATATAGAAAAACCAAGAGTTTTATTTTATTGTATTTCATATACATCATATCCCAGGAACTGAGTGCAAAAAAGGTAGAGGATCCTTGAAAAGCTAACAATAATGAAAAATGTTCTTTAATTTTAGGTATATGTAGGTCAGAAGAAGAGGTACACTGTCAAAATGAGATAAATGAAAGTATAATTTTGTTCCATGTTTAAAATGCATCCATAATAGCTAGGTAATAACAGTAATGGCTGCCACCCATCGAATGCTGACAACAGGCCTGGTGCCATGCTAAGTGCTTTATGTGTGTTTTCTGATTGCATCCCTAAAGCAAACCTATGATTTATTAGCCTCAGTTTATTTTTTTTTAAATGAACACAGAAAAGTGAAATTATTTGTCCAAAGTGACAATGTTGGGTAAAGGGAGAAGCTAATAATTTTATGTCCTATTTTTAGCCACTACACTACTGCCTCTTCAAAGAGAAAATACACACACACATAAAAAGAGGGAGAAATTTTGTTTATAACATGACTTTCTTTTTTTTTTTAAGGGCTTTTTTTTTTTTTTAATCTCTACACCCAACATGGGGCTTGAACTCACAACCCTGAGATTAAGAGTCACATGCTCTTCTGACTGAGCCAGCCAGGCTTCTTGATAGCATAATTTCTTGATGAATGGAGGGAGTTGACTAATTCTGGTATAAAATCCTAATTTCATTGCAGACTGGTACATTGAGTACAACTGTTCTACCTTTCATCAATAAAAGGCAGGTAATGAAAATACCTATCTCAAAAGGATATTAAATATGAAGCTTAGGATGCCTGGGTGGCTCAGCGGTTGAGTGTCTGCCTTTCAGCTCAGATCCTGATCCCGGAGTCCTGGGATCAAGTCCCAAATTGGGCTCCCCACAGGGAGCCTGCTTCTCCCTCTGCTTACATGTCTCCCTCTCTCTCTGAATGGGTCTCTCATTAATAAATAAAATCTTTAAACATGAAGCTTAATGTAACCTATGTAAAGTGTTTATAAAATGTATTAAATATAAATTATTATTATGATTATTACTATTATCAGAATAGAAGAGGAAATCAGGGCAAAGTGCACAAGGAAAAAAATGAGATGAATAAAGGGTGGGTACATAAAAGTTATCCCACATGGTATGGTATACTAATTAAAGGTAGCCTATAAATTTGTTTCAGTGGGTTTTTGTAGTCAATACAAAGAAGAAAATGTTATGTTACATGATTCATAATGTCCATCAGGTTTTTTTTTAAGGTGCTCCAAAGTACAACCAGTCCTTGTTCTGAATGAAGGTCACTAAAGATTTAAGGTCTGAATTTCAAAATTGAAATGAAAACTACTTTGCCTTTTGCCTTCAATTTGTAACGACAAAAAGAATTTACTGAAGCAAGCTGGAAGTTTTAACAGACTTGCTATAGAAGAAAATTTAGCCATTAATCTGTCATTTCAGTCAAAGCTAAGCTCATTAATAACTTCTATTCAGCTTCAAACTGCCTTCAATTTTTCTATTCCTTTCTGATGATAAGGACCTACATATTCAAATTTCCCCCAAAAAAGTGAACAAATTTTATGAATTCCAAAATGAACAGGTAAATAATATTGAAGATAACACTTTTCTTGTAGGCACTACCTTTCTAAATGCCTTGTAGGCTTTTAAAATTAAAACATTTTAAAGAGTATGTTTGCCATTCTGTCACATAGTCATTTTTATAAACATTTCAAATTTGAAGATTTTTTGATCAGCATAAATTTGCAAGATAAAAATGATACCTTGATTATTTAAAGTAATATTAGCTAACACATTTTGAAATATGACAAAAAGCAAGAATGGTTTAAACAGAGTTAATTTTGGAGGAAAATTAGTCAGTAAAGTAGACTTATTACAGAAATCCAATTTGGTATAAAGAGATGGATTTCTTGAACTATATTTATATTATAAGAAATACTTCATGCTATTAGTCTTTTACTGGCACTAAAATTCTGAGACTGTGGGTATCCGTATTTATAGAGTCCCTCTGCAATAAGAAATAAAGTTTAATTCTGACTGGATTATGATCAGGATTTTAACATCATTTTGACTCCAACAAATAAAGAATAAATTACATGAATATTGACCAAAACCAACCACTATTATCCCTGAGTGTCAAAAATCAAGTATAATCAGGAACAAGAAAAATAATTCACTGTATTTAAATAAAAACCTCTGAAAACTGTCTCATATGTGAGGAAGAAAATCATCCCTTTATATTATAAAATCCTTACAGAATAAAAAAATTCTTAAAATGAAATAAATACATTCTACAGACGGGATGAGCTTTTTCTCCTTGAATTTCAACTTTCCTTATTCAGTTATCTCGCTTTGATACCCCTACCACTCAGTGACCAGTCATTTTCTTTTTTTTTTTTTTAAGATTTTATTTATTTATTCATAGACACAGAGAGAGAGAGGCAGAGACACAGGCAGAGGGAGAAGCAGGCTCCACGCAGGGAGCCGACATGGGACTCCATCCCAGGCCGCCAGGATCACACCCCAGGCTGCAGGTGGCGCCAAACTGCTGCGCCACCGGGGCTGCGCAACCAGTCATTTTCTACTCTCTCTTTGCCACACATTAAAACTCTTTGTTTCTCTTTAACCAAGACAAACTTGGCATTTTTAAATGCAATAGTATTTAAAAACTTAAAGGAAAAAAAAACTTAAAAGAGCAACTGGGGCAACCATTCGAAAGGAAGAAAGAAGAAAGAAGAAAGGAAGAAGAAAGAAGAAAGAAGAAGGAAGAAGAAAGAAGGAAGAAGAAGAAGAAAAAGAAAGAAAGAAAGAAAGAAAGAAAGAAAGAAAGAAAGAAAGAAAGAAGAATCCCAAGTAAAACTTCACACTATATATGAAAAATCAACTCAAAATGGGATATGGACTTGATGTAAAACATCAAACTACAAAATTTAGACAAAACCAGGGAAGAAAAATCTTCAGGATCTAGGACTAGAAGAGTTATTAGACTTGATGCCAAAGCACAATCCACATAGAAAAATAGATAAATTGGAATTCATCAAAACTAAACACCTTTGCTCTGCAAAAGACCTTATTAAGAGGATGAAAACATTAGCTGCAGACGAAAGGCAAATAATTGCAAAATAATTACCTACCCAACAAAGGACTAGTCTGTAGAATATATAAAGAAGTCTCAAAACTCAATTATGAGAAAAACAAATAATCCAATTAGAAACTGAGCAAAAGACAGGAACAGATATTTCATCAAAAAAAGATATATGGATGACAAATAAGCATGTGAAATACCTTCAACATCATTAGCCACTAAGGAAATGCAAATTAAAACCATAATGAGATATCACCATACATCTATCAAAATGACCAAAATCAAAAATAATGACACCACCAAATACTGACAAGGAAGTGGGAAAACTGGATCACTCATACATTGGGAATGAACTATGGTATAGTCACTCTGGAAAAAGTATAACTAAAAATGCAGTGCAATTGCCATACTATCCAGCAATTGTACCAGTTAGTATTTATCCCAGAGAAATAAAAGCTGACATTCAGGAAAAAACAAAACAAAACTGTACATGGGTGTTTATAGTAGCATTACTCATAAAAATGCAAAACTAGAAACAACCTTATAGAAATGTTCAACAGGTGAATAGTTAAAGCTAATATGGTACATTCATAGCATAGTACACTAAACAGCAATAAAAAGGAACAAACTATTGATACAAGCAACAATGTGGATGAAACTTAAGGGAATTATGCTGAGTGAAAAAAGCCAGCCCCAAAAGTTTATAACACTGTGTGATTTCATTTATAAGACATTCATGAAATAACAAAAATACAGACAGAGAATAGATTCGTGGTGGCCAGAGGATGAGAAGAGGTAGACATGTTAATAAAAGGCCAACATGAGGGATCCTTGTAGTGATGGAACTGTTTTGTATCTTGCCTGTGGTGGTGGATGCACATACCTACATGTGATAAAATTGCATAGAACTAAATACACACACAGTTGAATACACATAAAACTGGAAAATCTGAATAAGGTTAGTGAACTGTATCAATGTCAACTTCCTGGTTGTAATATTATACTATTATTTCACAAGTGTTACTATTAAGATAAACTAGGTAAGGGTACACTGGATATCTCTGTATTATTTCTTACTGCTGCGTATGAATCTATAATTATTTTTAAAGTTTAAATAAGTGAAAAGAAAAAGGTTATGTTAAAAAATGTTCAAAATAGTTGAACTAACAATATAATTATTTCTGATTTAATATTCCAATAAAAGTAGCAAAAAATAAAACAAACCAAACCTTAGTAGGTTATTTAGGACAGGGCTACCCTTCTAAAACAATCACCATAAATTGGCCAATGTAGCACATGACAAATAGCCTCCAATTCTTTGATAACAGTCCCACTGAGAAGTAAGGTCTATTTCTTTTCCCTTTGAATCTGGGTAGGCTCTGTGACTCCTCTGACCAATAGAATACAATGGAAATGACACTCATACCCATTTCTGAGCCCAGCCCCTAATATACTGGCAACTTCTACTTCCTGTCTCTTGAAACACTCACTATGGGAAGCCAATTGTCATGTAGGAAATGTGACTACCCAGGAACTACCTTGCTGTAAGAAAAAAAGATCAAGCCATATGGGGACACCCTGGAGGATGACAACATATGTGGACAGAGACTGGACAAAGAGCATCGAGGCATTTGATAGGTGAGCAAAGAGCCGTCATCACTGAGGCTCTCTCACTGAGCAGCTGAGCCTTTCCCAAATCCTAAACCCACAAAATCATGAGCAAAATAAAAGTGTTGCTGTAATCCACTAAGTTTTGGAGCAATTTGTTTTCTAAGCAATAGATAACCACAATAGCTGACAGAGCCCACAGGCACTTTGCCTAGATGTCTTCCCTAAAGTAGGCTGGCCTCTGGATAAGTGAGAACATCTTTCCTGATATATAATTTCTATCAAAATACTCTGCTCTCTTCAAGGACATCTCATTCTCTTCTGTTTCTGACATTAGTCCATTATCACTCCCCTCCAGGTTCCAGGCTGAAAGATGCATGTAGTCAAAAGCTGTGTTACCTATACCCTTGAATCCCAGCTAGATATCTAGGCTGGTGTTTTTCAACCTTTTTGTCCATTATCCATAGGGAAAAAAAAAGTATTTTATATAAGAACAGACACATAAACACACACACAGTGCTGTAATTAAAGAAAAGAGAATTATAAAACAGGGCAAATCAGCAGTCATCACCACGAAGATTAAATAATTAGATGACTGGGTGCCTGGTTGGCTCAGTCAGTTGAGCGCCTGACTCTTGATTTCTCCTGAGGTCTTGATCTCAGGGTTATGAGATTGAGCCCTCACTAAGCTCCTCACCCAGCACAGAGCCTGCTTGGGATTCTCTCTCCCTCTCCTTTTCTCTGCTCCTCCACCCTCCCACACTCACGCACATGCACACACTTTCTCTCAAAATAATAATAGATGACTAAAAAGGGAAATGTTTTCTATCTTCCAAAATTATGTGTCCAATTAATATAAAATATTTTCATTTAAATATTCTCATTTAATTTGCTAAGAGTATGCAACTAGGGGCATTTTATTATGGATAGTAATTATTGAATAAAGTTTTGTCGGGGATCCCTGGGTGGTGCAGCGGTTTGGCGCCTGCCTTTGGCACAGGGCGCGATCCTGGAGACCCGGGATCGAGTCCCACGTCGGGCTCCCGATGCATGGAGCCTGCTTCTCCCTCTGCCTGTGTCTCTGCCTGTCTCTGTGACTATCATAAATTAAAATAAAAATAAAAAAAATAAAAAAAATAAATAAAGTTTTGTCTTCTCTCCTGAAATCAGTTTTCCTTAAGGAATAGACACAAGTATTTATTTATTTATTTATTTATTTATTTATTTATTTATTTATAAGATTTTATTTATTTATTTCATGATAGACCTAGAGAGAGAGAGAGAGAGAGAGGCAGAGACACAGGCAGAGGGAGAAGCAGGCTCCTGGTGGGAGCCCAATGCAGGACTCGATCCCGGGAAGCCAGGATCACACCCTGGGCCAAAGGCAGGCGCTAAACCGCTGAGCCACCCAGGGATCCCCTCATATTTAAATTAATAAATCTTGAAAGTGGATATGCATTGATAGGCTATCATTATTCTTTTTCCTTTAAAATGAATGCGTAAGTAAACCAGCTTGGAATAGTACCTAAATCATCAAAGTCCAGCCATCAAGGGGGTGTACTTTGAAGGGTCCTTCACCAAAAACTAACTTACAATTCTCATTAACATGGCAAACTAGAAAAAGCTAACATGTCATTAACCATTACCAATTTGACGGTGATTAGTACACTGAACTAATTCCTAGGACAATGCAGCGCGGAGAGGCTGAAATGCAGGCTTGGCAACGTCTAAAGGAATGGACAGGGTGCAAGGACACAGGAGGTGAGAAGCCCTGGAGGGCAGAAAAAGAACAGGAGAAGATGAAAAGCCCGTGGGAGTGATGAGAAAAAGATCCTTATCGATCACAAGGTGCATAAAAGCACTGGCGAGCATTTATGAGAGGAAAAAGACAATTCAACTGATGAGGTAGAGTTAGTAAGTTTGGAAACATCAAAGATAAATGTGTATCTATTTGATGATTTTTGCCAGAGGCAAGTCTTCTATAACCTTTTTATTTTCTAATGTATGATCTAATTCATACATTTGAACTGTGCCTTGAAAGTGTTCACTGAGTAGAACCAGTGTTTGAATTTGTCCAAGTCTTGGTTGAGCTAAAGCTTATGTAGAAGTTACTCCCCCAACCAACAGAAAACTTAAACTTTACACGTCTCTTTCCTTATTCCTGCTCCAAGCTATAGTTCTAGATTCTACAGAAATATGTAGCATTTTCAATAGACCCTTCAAAGTGTGATGGAACATTTCTCTTTTGTTTTTGCATATTCTCTGGTGCACACATGCTTAGCACACTGTCTCTGTGGTTCTACCTCACCCAAAGAAAATGTCTAGTAGTAATAAAGTGTCAATGCTTTCCCAAAAGAAAGATACCAGGTGCATGGTTATAAACAAAGAGAAACAAACTACTAACTAACAAATTAACTAGGCTTAGACTAGAAGAAAAAAAAAGGCTATCTTTGCAGAAAGAAAAAAAAGTTATATATATGTATATAAAGACTATGATTTCTCATAAATATCTATATATTAATATCAAATATATTAATGTACATTATGCAAATTGAAAATTAGTACTAAGTATAATCCCCAGAAAACAAATGTTTAAAAAAAAAACCTAAAAAAATGTTAACAACTCTCTACACCTTTGATCTTCAATGAATTTGAGAAAATGGTAAAATGCTATATATTTGTTGGAAAATGGAATCAAATGTTATGTGACAAAACAAACTAATAGACTGACATGCCTAGAGCATAACATTGGGTCAAGCTTTGATGATCTAATCAATACAAAAAAATCAATTCTTTTTACAATCTTAGGAAAATTTATTTTTCCATATAATAATCCAGAAAAGTAATCTTTTTTTTCCAGAAAAGTAATCTCTTAAGATAAATGACTAAAATAATACCTTTGAAAAAAAAATTTATGAACATTATGGATTTGAAAAATAAGGCAAAAAATGCCTTCTTTAAAGATTTTATTTATTATTTGAGACAAAAAGAGAACAAGCACA
The DNA here is from genome assembly GCF_905146905.1 of Nyctereutes procyonoides. NCBI lineage: Eukaryota > Metazoa > Chordata > Mammalia > Carnivora > Canidae > Nyctereutes > Nyctereutes procyonoides. The sequence continues at coordinate 47,873,424 of NW_026575049.1, read as the reverse complement.
CAAGGGGAGGAGGGAAGGAAGGGCAGAGGGAGAGGGAGAAGCAGACTCCCCATTGAGCAAGGAGCCAGATGCTGGGCTCAATCCCAGGACCCTGAGATCATGACCTGAGCCAAAGGCAGATGCTTAACCAACTGAACCACTCAGGTACCCCAGATATAAGAATAATGTCTGATAGCTCATACTTCAATGTAATTTCAATAGGACATAAGCCAAAATGTTTTTTAAAAGGAGGCCAATTCAAAATGTAGTATACAGCCTTAGATGTTTGCAGCCTTAGATAGAAGAACTTCAGTAGATACTGCAAAACCCATGGATGACAACCAGATTAATGATGTTGAAGGCACACGTGGACAGTGAGCACTTTGCACCCATAATCTGTGGCTTTGTGTTTATGTTTTAGTCAATGGTGTTGCAGGCTATTGTCCCTATTCATGTATTTTAATGTTTTCATCAAGTGAATCTTATTTGTATTTACTTCTTCAAGAGTAAACTGAAGAGTGAAATTCTGAAAGTCTAGAATAGATAATAAATATGTACATAAAATCCAACTCAAGTATGGTTCCAATACATAGTGCAAGCTTTTCATATTCAATTTAACCCAAGGTGTAAAACCAATGTCATCCCCATGAATGAAACATGGAAAGACTAATCTTGAGTAAGAACTATAACCATCCAAAAGAATCACAAAACAGATTGACTCAGTGCCATTATGCCAAAAGCCTTTCATGTGAGAGTCCTGAAAACCCACATGGTTCCATGGCACAAAAATCACAATCACATTTCAGAACCTCACATTCACTCAGCTAGAAGACCTGGTACACCCTGAGTAATCTTAGAAGAATCTCATCAGTGCCCACCAGGCTTGTAGAGGACAAGTATAGGGAATTCCTATTTTGTCGTAAAGACACGAGATATATGATCTTTATTATCCACAATAAGTATTTAAAAGACATACAATAAAATTATAAAGACAAATTCACATTTTGTAGGAATTGTAATGGTTTCTCAGTATGTCCTTCACACTGGAGGAGAACAATCATGAAGTAAGTATGAAATGAACACAATAGAATTTAGCCTGACTATTCAAAGCTTCAATTAATTTGAAATGATCAAACAACTTAACTGCCAAGAGACAAGAAACCGTAGGTCTTTTACATGATCCTACAAAGTAATTGGCAGAAAGAGGTCAGTCTCCAAGGTCAACATATGCACCGCTAGATACACGTTCAAGAATAGAACTAAACATAAATGGTTGTGGATAGTTCCAAAGACAGTCTTTGTTAACATAATTACTCAAATAGTACTTACAAGTTTCTCCTCAGATCTGCCCATTCTTGAGGATAAATAACCGATTAAGATATATTTTCTTAGACATGAAAGAATTCAATTTAAAAAAGAATGAACATAGGTCATTAACCTCATAACTATAACCAGTCTTAAGTAACAAGATCTCTTACAATGCAAAAAAAAATTTTTAAAGATTTTGCAAAAATGACATGGTTACCTATATTTTTACTACCACCACCACCCCGAACATAGTACCTTCACTATGTCAACCCATGTGGGAGAGAGTTCTGATTATAAACTTGAGAAAAATCCTTTCCCCATCCCCCATCATCCAACACCAAATTCAAGACTTGAAAGTGCTCAGGATAATATGGTTATTTCCAACAATCAAAAGAGACCAATCTCATATGGGAATATTGGCCAATAATTAGGGAGATATCAGTTGCCTTAGCAACAGATTCCTTCCCAAATAAGCACTGTTTTCATTCAGCAGCCTTTAGCCAAAAGGGGAATTAAATCACTGAAATCAACAATTCCTTTGTTTAGCAAACAGAACAGCTTTCCAGGTCTCAAGAAAACAGACCCCTCACAGTTGGTCCAGCATTGCCCAAGGTAGCAGTTTAGTTGAATAAGCCAACCTCTTGAATTGCAGGATTTTATCATCAAAACCATTGCTAACAGAACTGCTAGCTTTTGCCAAAGAAACATGACAAAAGAGAGCATCTCCTAAGTGATACTAATGAATATATTTAGCTTTATAGATTTTAACCTTAGAGAATATGTATGTATATGTTTCTACATCCATATATATATTGATGTAATTCCGGATGTCTAGCTTAGCTAATGACTAATCGACCCACACCATTAACTAATAAATAACTTCTTACACTTTAATTTCTAGGTGTTAAGAGTCCAACCTCATGTAAGACAATTTTAAAAATTTTTACATGGAAAAAAATTAAAAAAAAATTTTTTTACATGGGTCATTACCAAAACTGAAAAAATGAATAGCTCCATTTCTGAATGTTAATATAATCTGGTCAATTAGGCAAACTGAAGTCACATCATTGCATCGAGGTTGTCTAGAGAGGGTAAGTATCATTCGTATTCTGATAAATAAAAATAAAAATAAAATAATAATAAAATGAGTAAAGGCTCACTAATGACTGATGTCTCTCAATAGAGACACATACTTAAACTCCCAAGGGCTACCCAGGTAAACACTTTTGCCACAAAATGCTTATATCCTAGCTACACTCCAGGATCACTGTCATTATCTCCATAATCAATCCCCTTACCTTCCCAATCTTTCTCTACTACCACATTCCACTACAGCCCTACTCCCTCTCCATACAGGCCTCCTCTTCGCCACTACTGGCTGCGCTTCAGATTTCTCTCTGGCAAGTAGATACCATCAGCCAGCAAGTGTCTACATTGATCTGGTTAGGATCCAGTTTTAAGGACCAGAGTCTTCACTGTTCTTGCCATTCTCTGGCTTCCTGGAGCCCTTTGCATTTTCTGTCTCTGTCTCAGTCTCTCTCTTTGCTTGCCTCTTAATTTTTCTAAATTACAGGAATCATACACACTCCTCAAAACAAATTGCAGCAATAGGGAGGCATGTAAAATTTTTAAAAAAAGAAGAAAAGGCCCTCTGGCTAGAGGCATGTTCCCCAGAGGCAATCATTAGTAGTAACTGTGGTGTGCAACTTTCAGGTATATGTTTTCTACACCTACAGAAAACTTCTCTTCCCCCCCCCCCAAAAAAATGGGTCTTCATTACTCTCTCTATCTTTTGTCATGCCTACATGGAGAAATTTCAATTAAAAAAATCAAATATGAACTAGTGAATTATCTGATTATCTGACTCCTTACCATCCCATCCATACACTGAGCTGTACAGACCCACTTTGTATTTCTTTTTTTAGAGATTTTATTTATTTATTTATGAGAGACACCACCAGAGAGAGAGAGAGAGAGAGAGAGAGAGAGCAGAGACACAGGCAGAGGGAGAAGCAGGGGCCATGCAGGGAGCCTGACATGGGACTCAATCCCAGGTCTCCAGGATCACGCCCTGGGCCAAAGGCAGGCGCTTAACCACTGAGCCACCCAGAGATCCTCCCACTCTGTATTTCTTACCCCAAGTACTTTGTTCTACCCTTATCCAATACTATACAATTTCCTTTTCTATTTATGAAAAATGAAGTATCTAATCTATGATATTTATTTTTGTGATAATGAAAAACAAGGTATCCCCAGTGAAATGGAAATGTGTAATTATGGGAAGCCCTGGGTGGCTCAGTGGTTGAGCATCTGCCTTCAGCTCAGGGCATGATCCTGGAGTCCTGGGATCGAGTCTCACGTCAGGCTCCCTGCATGGAGCCTGCTTCTCCCTCTTGCCTGTGTCTTTGCCTCTCTCTCTGTGTCTCTCAAGAATAAATAAATAAAATCTTTAAAAAAAAAAGAAGGTGTAATTATTTGTCAACAACTCCAGTATAAACTAAGATGAAATATTCAATCAACTAATAAAATTTAAAGTCATAATTTTGCATATGAAGATATATAAAACCAGCATTCTAATTTACTTTGGAGCCTTTAAAACTGTACTTGGTTTTAATTCCTATTTTGTCTCATCTTTAACAAAGGAATCATAACAAATGTACTGTGTCTATGAATAATAAATGAGAATATTCTCCCTTTTCCAATTAAAACACCCCATACCTGAAAATGGCTAAGGTTCTTTGGCTAGCAAGTAATTCCAGCCAAAGACTGACACTTAACTTCTAAATCCACGGTCACACTAATAATGCAACATATGATGCCAACACATATTGCTGCCAGAAGCACCAAAGGTTCTCACAAGCAAATGAGTATATCAGAGTCCCCAGATGCCTACACTTTAGATTTAAGTGGCCAGTAGAACCAAGTGCATTTACATTACACTATGGGTTACCATTACTCATTTAAATGTTATTTCCCAAGACCCAAACTGGGACAACTACTTTTGTGACCTTACAAATTTATCTATGACAAAGAGAGATAATTTAAAGTCATATTCTCTTGGAATGTAGAAGACCACCAGATAGTAATTAACTCTAACCTAGAAAGGCTTGGTTATCTCATGTACAGTACTAAAAAGCTGGTATATTCATCTCTCCTCATCATCTAGTATTTAATGAGTGCCTGCAGGGTATATGGCAATGTACAAGTCACTGACAAGGGTGGGCTCTACAGGCTGTATTAGTCAACAGTGGAAAATGCTGTTGTTACTCTATGAAATATACATGAAATCTGACCATATTTTCTAGGGAGCTCTACTTATGCATACATAATAAAGGGTGCCTGCATTTCTTTGAATCTGTGGGGAGTGTTCACCTTTCAGCCCTCCCTCACTAGACAACAGCCATTCTTCCCTTCGAGTATTGACAATACTGTGCAGTAGTGTCTGAAAAATCTGACTACTGAATACTCTTTATTGTTATGGGACAGTAAGGAATCAATTTATTTAAAGAGCTGTGGTTTATTCTAGGGGAAAAGTGTAATAATGCTTGTTACATTAATAGTCAAATCTTTAGATCAGTCAATATAAAGGATAGTGTAAAACTTTACTGAGGACTTTTAGCACAGAAACCTGGGAAACTTCAAATGCTTTGACATTTTGAAAATTATAAACTTGGTTATGGCCCCATGCAACACTGGCCTTGTTCTGAATACAATAGGGGAGAAAACTTTGCTGAATTTAATTTAATGTATTGCTCTTTACTTTGAGATTCTACAGTTCATAAGTAAAAAATGATTATATATGGAAGAAATCTAATTTAATGGTTAATAAAAATGAAACTGGATCTACTCAACAGCAGCCCAACAGAACAACAAAACTTTTTGCTGGTGGATGTCCACCGGTAGCTTTCCTTGTGGCCTCATACTGATGGGAAATGAGAAATGTGCACAGCCTGCTTGAACTATACCGTGACCACTAATAAAGAATGGGTCCTCACTAGATATTTCAGCTCGCGTCCAAAGCTGTCTTGCTCACATCATTGGCCAACAACTAGTAGTGAGTAAGAACTGCTTCTGACTGACATCCTTGGCCACCAGTAAAGGACAGGATTGAAATTAACACTACAAAGGCTTTTAAAGACCCCTAAGCAGTGAAGTTACCAAAATCAAGTGACAACAAAATCAAGTATATCTTGACAATATACTTTTATGAAATTTTTACATATTACAAAACTGTAAAAAAAATTGATGCAAAAATTTTACACATATGTAATTTTACATATATAACAAATATCAAAAGTATTTGTCCTCAAAAATAATAAATATCACTTCTTCTGGAAGATTGCAGAGGCATTTGTTTCTGAATGAATAGGTAGTGGAAATATTTTCAAATCTAAATATGCTACTCATTTTGATGTAAGGATGTGGACATAATTAGGGTCTGTCCATCATCTCTCTACATCTGACATTCATTTAACAGGTATTTCCTGAGCAACTACTGTGTGACACAGGTGAGAATACGAAGTCAAATAAGATACAATCCCTGCCTTTACAGAGCACTCCAACTAGTGATAATGTGCTAGTCATGATGTGCGTCTCACACAGTGAAAAAGAGACAAAGAGTATTGCTTACAAGAGCTCCACAGAGGCACCCAACCCAACAGGTGCAGGAGATGAGTGAGATAGGTCAGAGAAAGCTTCCAGGGGATGTTTTTTCATTTACTAGTTATAAATTTTATCTGAACCTTATCTGCCGTAAAGGAGTCTCGCTTTCCTATATTAATTGATATGTTTTAGGTAACTCTAATCCATATTCTCTTTAAAAGAAACCACATTCTCTTGATACAATTTAAAGTGGTAAAGAAAAGGGACTAAAAATATTTCCATTTTTTTTTCTTTTGCAGGAAGGGATTCCTTTCTAACCTCCCAGTGCACTATTGTCTTAGAACCACAATGAAAGCTCCAGGAGAGCCGTTTTCTATTATTCTTCTACATCTTACCCTGTGATACTCTTTAATCACTTTAAATATAGAAGACAGACAAATAGGCAGTATGGGGAGTAAACTGGCAAACTGAATGCTTAGGTTACAACACAAACACCTCACCCTTTCCAGACAAATATCTTGCCATACAATCTGCTGCAGAACACTGGAGAAAATTTAAATCCCTCTTTAACACACTGTTAAAATTGAGGGAAAATACAAAAACTGATGTAAAACAAATATAGTGGGTACACCCCTCCATATAACAGCTGTGCTGTTTTTTCTTTGAGAAGAGTATTAACCCATCTTTTGTTGATGGCTACTAAACTTAGTTTGTTGCAGTTTATAAGGGACGTAAAGGGGAGGGGATGAGCTTTCATAGAATCAATTAATTTTTTTAAAGATTTTATTTATTTATTCATGAAAGACACAGAGAGAGAGGCAGAGACATAGGCAGAGGGAGAGAAGCAGGCTTCCCACAGGGAGCCTGACATGGGACTCAATCCCAGGACTCCCAAGATCACGCCCTGAGCTGAAGGCAGAGGCTCAACCACTGAACCACCCATGCATCCCAGAATCAATTATTTTTAATAGCCTCCCTTTCCCCAATATTTTTATGCTCCCCAAAGAGACTAAATCTGAGGCAGTATTTCTTATGCACTTCATCCCTCCTGGCACCCTGAGATCACCACACCATTCTGTAATGCATCAGAACTTAAACTTTGACAGATAGAGCCTAAGCCCCTGTGGATCAGAAAATAAAATGACTCATCCAAGGTCACACAGCTAATGAGAGCCACAACATTCCTATCTATGCCTGCTAATTCCTTGATTCCTCAGAATTCTCTATCAAAAAACTGCCTCTAAGAACAAGAACACAATTTAATCTATTTGCTCTGAATTTCTCAAATACCTGTTTCACTTCATTTAATTAAAACAAGCTTACACTTTGAACTGCATCTTAACATTGAAAAAGTTTCCATTTTTATGTCCTGGTCTTTTATGTTAACATTTCACATTCTATGAATGTATGCATTATCCGTTGGCAACACACATTTTTAAAATTTGAACCAAATCCTAGAGATGAGAGTGTCTCAATTTTTTACATCAACAGAGGGAAGAGAAAAAAAGTGACAAGGCATCTCTCCCTTGCCCACCTAAACACAAAAGAAATATATTAAAATACCACTCATAGAATTTCAAGAGGACACAATTCAAAGGATAATAATAAATGCAAGTCACCAAGAGTTGACATTTCCATGACCTAAGCTTGTTGTATACTGTACCTCCCGCTCATGTCTGCTGACATCAGGAGTAAACCCTAAGGGAGTTGTTTTGAGTGAGGGTTTCTGTATGTCTCTTTGAATAGGAATACAAAGTGACAGAAAAATAACTCAAAATTGCTATAAAATGAATGGTATTTCCAAATGCGCAAGCAAACAACATGCACTTTAATGTAACACATTTCTTCTTATTTGGCAGTAAGTTAAAACATATGTTGTTTGAAGTTTATATAAAATGGATGAAAAGGTGTTATTTGTGTTAAAAATGAAACCAAATTACTAAGTGGTTTAAAATCCATGGCTTTTATTATCCAAATGTAGCCAGTTAAAAGTAATGTCACTTGAAGAGTAAAAATAAATTAGGGTTAACAGTTACTGGTCTGCTTGGGGTTTTGTTTTGTTTTTTTTTCTTGTTTCGTTTCATTTTTGTTTCTTGATGAAGGAAATAAACAAGGTAAAAATCTTCAAAAATATGCACTTAGTAGTTTCACAATTTTAACACAGTTCCAAAAAAACAAACAACAAAGAAATTTAGTTACCCCTTAAAATCAAGTACAAATATTTTTTCCTGAAGGCTTTATTCTTCTATGAATTACCAAAGAAAGAGCTGTCAAAAGCTTAGTCTTGCTTCAGAAAGGAAAAGTCAATGGCAGCAGGTTAAAATCAGGTGGTCAAAATGCCCTCATTAACTGGCCCTGGGAAAAATCTCATGAAGAACATCAACAAAAAGCAAAAGTCACTTCTATTTAATAATTTTTTTTACCACCAAGAGTTTGATTAGCGCTTTGCAAAGCAAATAAAAACAAGAGTAAGCACTCTTGAGTTGTTTAGAGACAGAGAAAGAACAGGTTTTGAAATGGGATTGGAAGATTAGAAGTTCAGACCTAAAACTTGAAGTTTTGTTGTTTGGTTTTTAAATTACCTAAAGGTATTTGATTCTCAAACAAACCAAAAATAAAAAAAAAATAAATAAATAAACAAAAAAAAAAACAAAGATATTTGCTTCTTAGGCCTAAGGTCTCTGGCATAGATGACTTTCTTCTAATGTTCTTTTCTATAACTATTTAGGATTCAAAATAATTTTCTCTTCTATTGACCACTGCTTAACATAGCCAAAATAAGACCTAGTGTATCCACAAAAGATCACATAATTTAGCTCTAAAACATACAATCAAGGAAGCATTTTTTGTTACAACAAATCCTTAAAGTAGGTACAAGTGCCTTAAGAGAAAGCTTTAATCTTCATGTGTTCTATGAAGAATTGTAGCCCATTTTGAACACTGATAAATGTCACATAAGAAATATTTTGTCATGAATTGCATCATCATCACCAATTGGCACTGAAGATGGACCAAGTGGGGAAGAAGAGCCAACCCACAAACCAACATCATCAGTGACACTGGGTCCAAGGAAGATGTGTCGTCAAGAGATGTGATTATACTCAATCACTGCTTTTGCACAGTGGCCAAGAACATCCAGATACAAAACATACTACATCATATTGTATGACATTGCTTATCAATTTTTTTAAATTTCTAAAACATGTGTTACACTTGTATTCTTAATCTAAAAATAAAAGGAGTTAAGAAACTTAGAGCACCTTAGAAACTCTGCAGATTAACATTGTCCATGTTGGAGAGAAGTACTGACTAACCATCAAAAAAATACAAAATATAAGACAAAAAAAACAGTTTAAGTTTACACAAGCTGATAACCATTTTAGACAGAAATAAACTCTTGACCATAGACTAAGCTTCATTTGCAAATATGATCTGCTTCTGTTAACATTTCAAATAAATGTTGGAAGATATTGGTGAATAGCCTCCTTCATTCTTACATGCCAGCATTCTGTAGACAAATGAAAACCCAAATGCTTTATAAGAGACACAATTTCATTAATCTTCATATAATCTCTGTGAGGTTTACATTTAATCCAAGCCTGTTTTCTTCTGTCCTTCAAAATCAAATGAGCAATAAAATCATAACAAAGATCTAGATAACAGCCCCACACCTGTAGTACTCAGACTACTAACTAGTGCATCACATTTCAAAAGGTTGATCAGCTAGGGTCTGGATTTCATATAAATCAATTATATGTCAGTTACACCTCAGTAAAGCTGGAAAAAAAAAAGATGAACCAATAATGTTAGTAGAACTAACTCTGGATATTTAATTTATTTAGAAAAGAAAGGAGTCTGGTTCTGGGGTAGGGGGTGGTTGAGTTGCCATGGCAATGTGGTAGGAAGGCGCCTGGCTCCTGCACTAGAGGTGAAGGTGGGGCTTTAAATAAATAAATAAAATAAATAATAAACAAGGAAGACAGAACGAAAGAAAGAAAAAAAACATTTTCTGAATTTCATGCTCTCCAAGATTTTGCTATAAATTTGTTGGTGTCCCAAATCATGTTTATTCTCAAGGTACCTTAAGCAATTAGTTACCAACTAAACAAGGCCTATTCTAGTTGGGGGGTGTGCTGGGTAAAAGAGGAGTAGTAGAAAAGTATATGATCCAGACCTCACATTGACAAAGAACATTAAAAAAAGATCATACAATATAAAAATTAGTGAAAGGGAATAAGGGGAAAGGAGAGAAAATGAATGAAAATGTCAGTGAGGGTGACAAAACATGAGAGACAACTAACTCTGGGAAACAAACAAGGGGTAGTAGAAAGGGAGGTGGGCGGGGGGTTGGGGTGACTGGGTGATGAGCACTGAGGGGGGCACTTGGCGGGATGAGCACTGGGTCTTATGCTAAATGTTGGCAAACTGAACTCCAATTAAAAAATTTTTTTTAAAAAAAGGTCATACACACAGTCATAAAAGATACACTAACAGAAATGAAAGATAAGCCATCCTTCATTGGGCTTTGTGAATTAATATTTGTATAAATTATGCAATTACCTTATGAATAGTTCAATTTAATTGATTTCTGTATTAAAATAATTAATTTATTAAATTAAGACATTAAAATTATCCACAATTTTTATAACACTGTTTTGCTATTTTCTTCATTTTTTTAAAATATACTGGAAACCACTGATGTGCCACCGAATAGAGTGTGATAGGAGTGGTCCACCCTATTAGGGAGAAATATTTTATCATTGGCATTTTTAAAAATTGCTGACAAAAGGTGGTAATTAAAAGCAGATCAACTTTAATTTTATTATTTAAAAAAATTCTTTAACACCCCTTTTTTCCTTAGGCTGGACCTCCCCCACTACTCCCTTCCTTCTTTTTTCTCCTCTTGTTCATTCAATGTCAAGCATTTTACAAAGGAGATGGCAAAGCTGAATTTAGATCTTATGGAATTATTAGTTTGGAATGTGGAGAAGTAAAACTAAAACACTGCTCATCTAGTAAAATACTGCTCTCAGACATAAGTTGGGAGGCACCTGGGTGGCTCAGTTGGTTAAGTGTCTGACTTTGGCTCAGGTCATGATCTCAGGGTCCTGGGATTCAGCCCCGTATCAAGCTTCCTGCTCAGCGAGTAATCTGCTTCTCCCTCTCCCTCTGCTCTTGCTCTCTCTCTCTCTCTCTCTCTCTCTCAAATAAATAATTTTTTTTAAAAAAGAGAATGTAAGTTGTAATACTCATGTACTCAAAATCCAAAACATTTCAAAATGAAGATACTTAGAGCTTTTAGTTGCAAGAAGAATAGGAAATGGCTGTTGAAAATTAAATAATAAAGCACTTTTTAACAGTCTGATTCAAGAGCACCTATCTGTTGCAAAATAAATCCATATGTTTTTCCTTTTCGTACAACATATATGTGTAAAAGGGATTTTCACATTTCTCTGGCAGAGAAAATACAATATCTAAAAAAACAAAATATAATAACTGGATGTTATATCTACTATGCAAATCCAACCATGAAGCATTGTCCTTTTATTAAACAGGTGTATGATAAGACATAAAAACACTGTTCTCATTGAAAGGCTTTATAAAAACCTGATTTTAAATTGAATTTTTCTTGTTCTTTATATAATAATCCAATTTTTCTATTATGTTACCATTATTTCTTCCATTCTGTTATAAAGTTTTTAAAGTATAAGAATCATAATTGGTACTTCTCACAATTAGTTTATAAAGCTTTTGTTTATTTTTCCATAATTCTAACCCAAATATTGCAATCTACTAGTATAGCTCATGAATGCATTTTGAAGTTCTGCCACAATGTCATACTATAAAAAGTATTCCACGGATGAATAGATCTGGAAAGCAGTAAGCTAAAAAAGAGTGATAAACTTACAAAATTAAATAGTATAGCAAAATAAGAAACAACTGTCTAGTGAAATCAACTGAAATTATGAAAAATAAGTGAAATTAGAAATATTAATATATATTTTAAACATATCTAATAAAACAAAGGCTTTTTCTAATGCTTAACAGTATCTCTGAGCTTAAAAAATGTCCTGATTCCACATTTTATAGCAACACAACTGAAAATTGTTTTATAAGCAAATTATTAAAATAACAGGTATTACTGAATTATATACAGGTAAGTTTACACATTTCATAGCCCTAAAAGATAGGGCTAAGACATTTTTTTTTAAATACATGGTTTTCAGATACCTGATGCCATTAATGTGGTATGAATCCCATATTTCACGCCATTCCCTCATACATCTAAAATATTTCTCATATGGTTATAAGTGAGAAACTTCAATTTTAGAGCTCTCTTACATAATACAGAGAGTTTTACAAAGCTACCATGAATATGAGGCAGAAACCACCCAAAGCCAAGTGAGCCACAATATAAAGAAAATACCAAAGAGCATTTGGAATCTAGCCAGTAGGTTATAAATATGAAAATCTACCTGCTGGAGCAGAATTACTTCATTGAAGAAGATGTGATGTCAAAGCCCTTAGAAAAGGTGACAGCTGGAACCACTGGAGGGCCCTGTATTGAGAACTGTGGGAATTTCTAAATTAATGGGCCTCGTGGTCTTCTGTCTATCCATTTGAATGCACAAAATGATGGAATTCAAGGACTTGCATCCATTTCACGTACCACATCCCAGGACACAGATTGTGTCTGTGATTGCCTTCACACAACGACCAACAAATACAAAAGGAAGAATTTCATTTGTCTTCACTCTAGTTATGCTTTTCGTGTGGTCATTAAATCACACAGCTTATATTTGTGGTATGACACAGACATCTGTTCTTATGACTTCAGTGTAAAAATTTCACTTATTAAAAACAGTTAATTTGAGAGAAAGCATAATATCAATGGTAAAAATATGAAATTCAATCCTGGCTTCATTCCTCGATTATAATTATGACGAGAGTTCATATCTCAACTCTGTACAATAAACGCCCCCCCCCAAACTCAACATTTGAGAAACTATCACCTACAATAACTTCACTCTAAAGTTCTTTATTGTTCTGATTCAAGGGCAATTTTAAAATATCACGAAACTCTATGCTATCAGGAAAAAGAAATTATTTCACATCTTTACAAAGTGAGCAGACTTTTAAGAAGGGCACACTGTCATTCTGAGAAAAATGATGTTTTAGGACAGAGAATAGCAGGCCCCGTCAAGATTCTACTTTATCGTAAAACTTCACTACAACAACAAAAAGAGAGAAGGCCTTAAAGAGTCCCAAACTCTCCATCCTGATTCTGAGTGCTGACAAGAATTGTGTATTTCAACCTGAGCATATCTATCAATGAAATAGTTAACCACAGGCACCTCTCACATTATGAACCTTGACTTACAGTCATTCATATAATTACTGAGTAGTGAGTAGTGGCTACTCTGCACGGCACTGGGATTTTTTTTTTTAAGATTTTTTATTTATTCATGATATACATAGAGAGAGAGAGAGAGGCAGAGACACAAGCAGAGGGAGAAGCAGACTCCATGCAGGAAGCCTGATGCGGGACTCGATCCCAGGTCTCCAGGATCACACCCTGGGCCAAAGGCAGGCGCTAAACCGCTGAGCCACCCAGGGATCCCCAGCACTGGGATTTGAATGGTAAACAAGACAAAGTTACTCCCTCAAGATGCTTACAGTGTCTGGAGGGGAGGAACGCAGGGTACAGCAAGGACTAGTATTGTGGGAGCATAAAGAGTACCTGGCCTAAATTGATGGGTCAGGAAAGGTTGTGGGGTTTTTTGTCAAGAAAGGTTTTAGGGCAGCCCTGGTGGCGCCGCGGTTTAGCGCCTCCTGCAGCAGGGGGCCTGTTTCTCCTGCCTGTCTCTGCCCCTCTCTTTGTGTCTCTAATGAATAAATACATAAATAATCTTTAAAAAAAATAATGGTGGAAAAGGTGTCTCTGCTGAGCAATATGTGCTCAAAGATCAATAACTTTAAGTTCTATGACCAAGAAAGACCCCTAGCCTCTGACAGCATTCAAGTACTTTATAAACACCAACCCAGGGAGGGTAAGCCCCGTAGCACACAGAATGCTGCAGCATCGTGGCACTCTACAAACAGCACACACTATGAATTTTTGGCTCAGTGAATGATGTTGATCTATCTCACCTATGAACCACTTCTCCTAAATCAGAAAAAGAGCTTCCAGAGCTCCTTCTCTACTTCCTGGCCTCTGCTCTCTACTTTCAAAGCCTGCAAAAAAAACCCAAAAAAACAAAACAAAACAAAACTCTAGTCACCTCACTTTCTTGTTAAACATGTTTTTTGAAATTACAACCTACATCTGGAAAAATGAAAAAAATAAAATAAAATCATAGCTGGAAGAATTATCAAGGTGAACACACCCACATTATCATCACCCTGATGATAGAATAGAATATGCCCTGTACCTGTGAAGCTTCCTTTCTTTCCTCCCCAGATATAACCATCACCCTGATCTCAAGACCACAATTTTGCCATCCTTGGAACTTTATATAAATGGAATCCCATTGTAGGCATTATTTTGAGTCTGGCATCTTTCACTCAGCATTATGTTTGTGACATTCATTCAGGATGTTGTGTTTAGAAGTAGCGGATTCATTTTTCTTTTCTTTATAATAAAGTATTCCATTGTATGAAAGAACCAGAATATCTATTCAATATTGATGGGCATTTGTGTTATTTCCAGGGTTTAGCTATATTAATGATGTTATGAATATTCTTGTATGTTTTTTGGTGCACATACATACACATTTCTGTACGATTTACTGTACTTAGGAGTGAAATTGCCAGGTAACAAGATGTGTATCTGCTCAGCTTTAGTAAATATTGTCAAACAGCTTCCAGATGGCTTGCCACTTCTGTGGGTAGTATGAGTTTCATTTGCTTTGTATCCTTACCAACACTTGGTTTTGTAAGTTTTTTCTTTTTTTTTTTATCTTAGCCATTATCTTGGGGGTGGGTGCATTGCTATCTTATTGTGGTATTAATTTGCATTTCCCTGTGACCATTTAGGTTTAGTATCTTTTTCTATGTTTATTGGCCATTGGATGTCTTGTTTGTGATGCCTGTTCACGTCTTCTGCATTTGTGAAATTGGGTTTTCTTTTTTCATTGATTTGGAAACAAGTCCTTAGTTCATTAACACATTGCCAATATCTTCTACTCTGTAACTTGCCTTTTTTCTTTCTCAACAGTGTCCTTCAGTAAGAGAAGTTCCTAATTATAATATAGACCAATTTATTGATCTTTTTCCATATGGTTGTTTTTCTTCCTGTTTATAAATCCTTTTGTAAAGGGTCATGAAAATACTCTTACATATTTTTGCTATAAGCATTATTGTTTTATCCTTCCCATTTAGATTCTTACTCCACTTGGAATTGATATTTGTAGATAATGTGAGATAAGGGGTCATGATTTCAGTTCAAGTCATGATCTCAAGAGTCATGAGATTGAGACCCACATCTGGCTCCATACTGGTCATGGAGCTTGCTTGAGATTCTCCCTCTGCTCCTCCTCACAACTCATACATAAGCAACAGCAACAGAGCGCTCTCTCTTAAAAAAAAAAAAAAGGCAAAGGGTTTTCTGGGATTACTCTTCTAATTAAATCCAGTTTTACTTGAATATCAGGTTTTTTTTTCTTTTTAGGCAGAGGGAGAGAGAATTTTAAGCAGGCCCCACGCCCAGTGCAGAGCTGGTCATGGAGCTCAATCTTACAACCCTGAGATCATGACCTGAAGTGAAATGGAGTCGGACGCTTAACTAACTGAGCTACCCAGGTGTCCCAAATATCAGTTTTTTAAATGAATAATTTTTCACATAATCATTTTTGTTTTATATTATTATGAGAATTGCAACAGTATTATTTTCCTTTAGAATTTCTACTAAATAATGACTTTTATATGTTCTTACAGGTTTGTTTTGTTGTTGTTGTTTTATTCTAAGTTTATTTTTTTTTCGTAATCTCTACACCCACCATGGGGCTTGAACTCATGACTCTGAGATCAAGAGTCACATGTTCTGCCAATTGAGCCAGCCAGGCACCCTTGTCTGCATAGCTTTGAATTCTCAATGCCCAACTTATAGGCAAACTTTAGAAATACAACAGTCCAAAACTAGAAGTCAAGAATTTAGGATTCCAGTTTGAACTGTGCCATCAAGTATTTGTAACTACTCATATTCAGATTTTCTATATATAAGAGAAGAATTGTATTGCCTATGTTTCGTCTATTATATTAACTGAGTGATGATTTTAAGGCTAGTCCAGTCCATTAGACTATAAAGGACTTTGGGACAGGGAATGTTGGATCCCTACACAGTAAAAATAGCAATACTTGTGATTGAATTCATGAGTAATTAATTTTTATCTCATCATTGTTCTTCTGCAAAGGCATAAGAGAGACTAAGAAAAATACTTAAATTGAATGGGAAGTTGACTTTATTTTTTTTATTTTTTTATTTTTTTTTTTTGGGAAGTTGACTTTAAATGTTAAGTAGGGGGGATCCCTGGGTGGCGCAGCGGTTTGGCGCCTGCCTTTGGCTCAGGGCGCGATCCTGGAGACCCGGGATCGAATCCCATATCGGGCTCCCGGTGCATGGAGCCTGCTTCTCCCTCTGCCTGTGTCTCTGTCTCTCTCTCTCTCTCTCTGTGTGTGTGAATATCATAAATAAATTAAAAAATAAATAAATAAATGTTAAGTAGGGAAACTAAAATTCACATTGGGCTTCATTCTCCCCATACTGGTTGAGGGTGGTATATCCACTTAAGTGACAGAGTAGATGTGTCTGGTCAGTCAGACCTGAAGGGAAGAATTCAATTGCAGGAGCCTTTACTGTGTTTTCATACAGTGTAAGCATACAGTGTAGGCAAGTGTCTTGCACACAGCATGCGTGCTACATATACTTGTTGATTTGATTTGAAAGCATTCATAACTAGAGCACTAATATCATAATTCTCTATGATAGAAGTGGTACCTTTTAAAATGTTAATCTTGGGATCCCTGGGTGGCGCAGCGGTTTGGCGCCTGCCTTTGGCCCAGGGCGCGATCCTGGAGACCCGGGATCGAATCCCACGTCGGGCTCCCGGTGCATGGAGCCTGCTTCTCCCTCTGCCTGTGTCTCTGCCTCTCTCTCTCTCTCTCTCTCTCTGTGACTATCATAAATAAATAAAAGTCAAAAAAAAATTAAAAAAAAAAATAAAAAAAATAAAATGTTAATCTTAAGCAGAACTTGATTTTATATGGCCATGGTTTGGAAGGTCCCTTTTGTGGGTCATGGAATTGGCTACACAAGGAGACAATGTGCCATACATGAAGAGATAGAAGAATTCCCTCATATTCTAGAATACCTGACATGTTTATGACACTAATTGAGCTTTCTAACAATCAGTCTACCCTATAGAAAAAAAAAAGCAACATTCATTAATAATACCTAATGTGGATTCTATAGAGTATCAGACCTGTGAAAGAACAGGGCACTCCTAGGGTAAATAATAAGACCGTTTTGAGAGTCCAGGAATTTATAGAAAGCCATGCAAAGTTTCTTGAGGTCCTGTTATTTTAAATTATATGACTCAGAAAATGACTATGCTTATATAACATTTTAGCTAAATGTTTATAATAAATATCCTTAAATTTATAAAATATTAACAAACTCTCACTTATCTGTAACCCAAGCAACCATAAAGTTCAATTACTATCAAACTCTCTCCCCATAAAACAGGACTCTAAAATAGCAATAGATGCTCATTGATAATAATCAATGAGACTAAAGATCACAATGGGCCTCCTGAATTATTTTTTTAGAAGTAATTATTTTTAGTATATGTTTAAAGTTGTTTATCTTATTATATTCCAATGATTATAAAACTGGTCACATGTACAGTGTATACACATGGAAATTGGTTAAATAGAAAAATTCAATTAATGAGAAATTCCATTCACCAACCATTCAAGGGATTATTGTATCTGCTGCTTTCTCAGGTCAGACATACCAGTCACTGTACTTCCTCTCTTAAAAATCTTTCCCTATCAGTGTATTACACTATTCTGTAAGCTCTAACATTCCCCTTAAAATATGTGAGTTAATCTTATCCTGTCTTCTCAAACATTAAGTAGTTTCTATGAACATCTTTTTAGGTGATATTTTACTAATATTAAAG
Organism: Nyctereutes procyonoides; assembly: GCF_905146905.1. Classification (NCBI taxonomy): domain Eukaryota; kingdom Metazoa; phylum Chordata; class Mammalia; order Carnivora; family Canidae; genus Nyctereutes; species Nyctereutes procyonoides. Next base: position 47,855,353 of record NW_026575049.1, on the reverse strand, counting down.
TTTACTATTATTGAATATGGGGAAATACAATACAAAATCATTTTTAAATAAAGTAAGCAAGAATTTTAATTTTAAAGAATTAAAAAAGGAAATGCTAAAATATGGGTTTAAAGTGACTCTAAACCATTCAAGCTTAACTAAAGGGCTCATTTTCTTTTTCCACATTTATGATGCCAAAAATATTTTTAATATATTTTTAAACCTACATACATCTCAACTGTTGAAACAATTCCAAGAATGCACAGTATCTGACTCATCAAAAGTTTTTTCATTCGTCAAAAATAACTTTACTTACAAAAAGCAAAGATCAACATTAATAGTAGGGAATATCTTGTTAAATAGCAATATAAACTCATTGAAGGACAAAATTTATTTCATTAAATACTTCATAAAATTTATGAACTAGAGTAAAGTAATCACCTTTACATGTTTACAATTTATATGAGAAACTAACAAACTGGTATTGATTTTAACATAAGTTTCTAAAAAAAAGAATTGCAAAAAAAATTGAATTTATCTTGTAGTATCTTGGTATATATCTACCTGAAATATTTTTAGGGAGGCCACAATCCTCCCAGATAACCAAGAGAGCCTTGTCTTAAATGATGGATCATTATTATGCAGGTAGCTATTTTAAATATGCTAAAAAGAAAAAGAAATATATTTGTATATAATTAAATTATTTTGCCATCAAAAATAGGTTTGATATGAGCATATAATAAGTATCAAAAAATAAATTGGTTTGTATTTTTGCTCCTAGGAGCTGCTTTAAAAACAACATAGGTTTGTGGCAGATGATACACACACAATATAACTATTCAGATCATTGAAGGTTCCAAGCAAACTTCTTTTGCATTTATAATTCTGTTTTCTTTCATACTCATCAAATGCGATGTGTAGGTGTATGTAATACTCATCATTCTTTATGGAAAACACCATTCTGAACATAAAGATAAAATGTTTTGATATACAGATGAACAAAATATCTTTGATGTGATCCAAATATGCCTAGCTCATAAAGCTACATTTCCTTTATCTATAAGAAATGTACATATGCATGTCTGTGTATATGCACAATCCATATAAATCTGTATGTTTTGAGAGTTGAATATATTTACTTAACAGAAGCAGATTAATTCTAAAAGCTAAGATGCAATAGAGCTAATAGGTATCTAATTAATAAAAATAGATCAACTCCAAGAGAATAAGTTTAACCTATTCCTTTCAAAATATATTAGGATAGTTATACAGTGCAGTTAATTTACTATTCTGTTATCTCAAATGATAAATGCAGAAAATTGAGTCTTTCCTAAATTAAAAAAAGATAGGATTTCCAGACTTTGATGTTAATTTGAATAAATTATCATTTTTAAGTTCTGGATAACTAATTTGAACAATAAGTTTAAATTAGTTGTTCAATTTCTCAATAAATATTTCAGAGGCAGGCTTACCTCTATTTTAACTTGAACCAAAACTAGTTTCACTTAGGATGTTGCAACTCTGAACTAAACAAAATAAGAAGCAGGGAAAATTGTCTTTAAGTAATCACTTTGACCATTAAAAGTAAATGAATAGCAATCTTTAATGTGTGGTTTATTTTGGACAAGTGTAGGTGTGTGTGTGTGTGTGTGTGTGTGTGTGTGTGAGTGAGAGAGAGAGAGAGAGAGACCAGGCACACTGATAATGACTGCTTCTTCTCAAAGCAGTAGGTGATTGAATCACTCTAAGAGTACTTACTTGCTGAGTTCTGAGTTGACTAATAGGAAACCACAGTATTATTCAAAACTCCTTTTTATTAAAGACAGTTACAAAATCACTGTCTTATAGGTGCTACAATTTGGTTCAAAGCCTCCTAGAAGTTGAATGGCAACATTAAATCATTAACCACTCAGCTCCTGAATATGAGGAAAAATTATGCTTGTATAACAAGTAGGATTTCCTTCCCAAGATTGCAACAGCAGTAAAAATTAACAATGAATTATTTTTGTAATGGGGGGGCAGGACTGGTGGGAGGGGAAGGAAAAGGGAAAAAAAAGTTCCTATCATGTCTCTCCGTCAGATTACTTAAAGATCTATTACTTTATAATGTAACATAAGGTAAAATTAAGGCTGGGAACACTTGTTTGGGGACACAATTTAAAACCCAAAATGGAACTTAAAAGAAAGATAAGTTACTTAAATCTTAAAAGAGAAACTAAAAACTAATAGTAATTTTCTCATGTATCACATTCCAAAGAAGAGCCCTTACAGTATAAGGATCCCATGAGTTCATGACAGCTTTATTCTTAGACACACAAATCAAGCCATTGTTATGCCCTGAAACCGCGGAAACTGCTGCCACCTACAGGCTCTGAACAATAATGGCAGTGTTTTACTCAGCGATACCCTCTATTGGGGACCGAAATGTGCTGAATTAGTGTAAGCACTTTTCTTAACAGCAGGTGGCCTCACTTTTGCTACAGATTTACCTCAAAGACGTTGGTTTAAAAGCTTTTTCGTGTTTTGTAAAATAAACTCCCAACTTCTGCCTGAATCTAAAGTTGCTAGGTGATTTGAGAAGGAAAAAAACACAGCCTTGAACTCTGCAAATTCACTTCCATAAACAGTTTTGCAAAGTTGTTCTCCAGTTGCTAATCTGATGTCACTTAGTGCAACGCTGTACCAACAAGGCCACAAAAGAGAGAGGCTTTCTGCTGAGAGTCACTGCAAGGGGACAAGATGAAGGAAAGTGTTTACAGAGTGTGGAATGCCACTTACCATACTTAGTCCCATCTTCCTAGAATTATTACACAAGCACTCTATAATGAAATCAACTATAAAGCTGACTGCTTCTTATGACATTTTTAGGTTATACATTTTAAAAATTGTTTACTGTGGAGGGTTCAAAAACTCAAACCTTTACGGGTAGGAATGTGTACCAAAGATGCCAGCATAATTTTCCTTAGAAAAGCAAATTAAGTTTTCTGTGTTCTATGGTAACCATCCAATGACAAAACAAAGAGTTTCCCTTTGTTTGTATTTTGTCTGTGTTAATTAAAATAGCCAATGCCTGTATTATTGTTAAAGATTTGGGAGCTTTTTTAAATGTCCAAAAATGAAAGGTGTCATAACCAAGGGCAAAAGCAAAGGATGTCAGCATATTCAGAAGCCAAGGTAAAACAGTCTTACAAATGAAAATCTTGTAACAGAAAACCGGTCAGAGTCAAGTGGCACTTGTGCTATGAAAATACTGCTTGCCCCATATATTGCATTAGACATGCTATTAACTGATAATCCGAATTCAATACCAAGGTATCACAACTCCTAAACTTTAAACCCCTAAATGTGATTCTCGAAAATGGCAAGAAGAAAAGTAGACTGAGAGGACAAAACAAGGCAACAAACGATACTGAATCTGGAGCTATGATAAAGAAAATAAAACTATTATTGAAATATTGACTAATTCCTTAAATACTAGACAGATGAATATTGACAAATTTAGCCAACTCTCCAGATATTTATCATATTTCTGTAGAAAAAAACGCTTGGGATCTGTTGTTTCATATCATTCAGATCTTTGGTTATAAAATCACAGATTCCTAAAATATATTTAATATATACTGCTCCTAATTTTACACATTAAATCTACAGTATGTATATTCTTTAAGACCACTGAAATAAATTGTCACTGCAGCCTTACATGCACTCCATTTGCCATGTAAACCTGTAGGAAGAAGTATTATCCCTCCTTGTGTGTGAAGTAGCTTGTTAATAACCTCATGAGTTCATGCATTACCATCCTTTACCTATAATGAGGCTTAGCCCACACCTCTACCATCGTGAATATGCTGATAGTCCTGAATTGAAGCCTATCACCTTCATTTCTTCTTTATGTGTCTAGCCTGCCACCATCTTCTTCAAATGACTTTTGTGCTACTGAGAAAAGCTCTGACGGACTTCCAATCCCCTCCATAGTTGAGAAATGGCAGCTAGGCAGAGTGGAGGAATAGAAAAAGGTCTAAGTGCTCAATCAAAAATGTACTAGCACCTAAGAATTCTAGATAACTGGGTTTTACATTTATACTTTTGAGTTTTTATGATTTTTTTCTTTCCCCAGCTACCTAGAGGAGTCATTTTTACATTGCTTATTTAATCATTACAGTTTCAACTTTAATTTTTTTTTTCAATTTCCAAACAATGGTGGGTAAATATGGTTTGAAAAGTTTTCATTCCATAGGGTTAAGCAAATTTGACACATACTTGTATATAAACAAAATCATTGTAGCGAACCTAATACAGCAGTCCTATAAATATCCCCTGTTCTCAGGAAGGATACATGTGCATATACAAATCCTGGGCTTCTTAGAAATTTATGATGGCATGAAGCGCTTTATTAGATCAAACTTCCAAGTTCCTTTTAAATCAATAATGAAGAGTATTAAACTTGACTTTTATTGTGTATTCTTTAAAAGACAGTAATTTGATATATGGACAGATATAATTGTACATATTTTTCACAGTTTTCTTCAAATTTTATTTACATATTCTTTTTATTTTCCTAAGTTCTCTGTCCTCATTATAATGCTTTCTCAGATTCTATGTCCCAGAACTATCTTTGATATAATCACATGAAAACTTTCTTTTATTACTTCAGTAATAAGCCACCTGGATAATAATAATAGCTCTGATATACTTCACATCCACCATTTGTCATTTGATAGGAGCTTTTTATTCATAAACATTTGAGCCTTCAACCAGCACTATGAGATATTATCTACATTTCACAGATGAGAAAACTAAAGAACAGGAAAATCGCATGACTTGCCCAAGGCCATGAGGCCTATGGATAACAAATTACGTGTTCTTTTCATTAAGCAACTATGGTTATAATTTAAATTCAATTCAAAGAAAATTATCGAGCAGCTGCTACATGGAACACGTGATGCAAACACATTTTTTTCAAGACAATTTATTTTACAAAATTGAGTCACTCAAAATTCTTAAAAATGCATAAAATACTGCAAAAACTTGAATATGACAAGATTTAAAATCTCACTGTATTCTTGATATATATTACCACACAATAAAATGAACACATTTCACAGCCAAAAAAGGATTCAGCAGCTGGAAACTAAATAGTTGATGCTACAAAGTCATTATCTATCTCATTTTAAGAACACATTACAATATGCAAACCTATAAAGGGACTTCATATTGATAATGAGTGGGATCATTTGAATTTACAATATACTTGATCTTTAAGGAATTAATAATCTGCCACCTCATTTTTTTTTTCAACAAAACACTTTTGCCACTTTTGTAGTATCTTCATTTTGAAAGCTCTTGGAATAAACATTTTAAAAACTGTAATTTTCTTTGTAGGTGCAGTGTTAAATGCATTATCAACTCAAGCACCAAAGAACAACAGTGCTAGCCTGAGGACAAAAGGCATTTTAGATGTCATAAATATATTTAGAAAGAAGCCTTTTCTTTAAATCATCAAGTAAAATTATCTCGTTTAAAAAAATTTTAAAAAACAGTGGCTGAATCTTGTTTTATACCAAAAAATCAAATGCAGTGAAATTTCAGTCATTACACAGGATATAGCAAGATACAAAGGAAAAGGTTTTGAAGGATATCCTAAAGCTTCAATTCTAAGGGATGTAGGTAAGTGACCAGATGGTTCTCAGACAGTGCAGTCACAGACTATTTCCCCCTCAGAAATTCTTAAACGATGATGCATTTTGATTTGAAGGGTACTGTTGATATGCCCACCATATGCCTCCAGTAAACCAAAATGAAATTGAGATCATGCATGAGGCTCTTTGAATGAAATTTTCCTTTAAAATAGTGGGCTATTCCACTCTTTTAACAGTCCTCCTCCCCATGGGGGCCATACTTGCAATACACACCAGATATTGCTAGCTCTGCTTTAGGCACACTAGATGATTCTTTCCAAAATTTCTACCTATTCTTAACTATGTTTACAAACTCCTACTTTTCAGACAAGACCTAGTCTTATCTTCCTACATTTAAGATAACAAGCTCCTATCATTTCCTAAGACTTTGTTTTTGTGTTAAGCTTTCATTTATCCACCTGAAACTTTAAAATAAGATATTAACAAAATGTATTAAATGTTCAAGGGGAGGGGCACCTGGCTGGCTCAGTTGGAAAAGTATGGGACTCTTGATCTCAGGGTCATGAGTTCAAGCTCCATGTTGGGTGTAGAGTTTACTGAAAAATTAGAAAATAAATAAACTTTTTAAAAAATGCTCAAGAGATACAAAAGAAATATAGGACATGACAAATACTAAACTAATGCCACATGCATTAGGAAGATTACATTTGGGGTCTTTTCAACTATATACTTGGGGGGAGTAAATATTAGAATCAAGTTTGTTCAAATAGTAATAGACCTGAATCATGTCTATCATTATGTCTCAGATCTTATCATTCTTCTGCTTGGCCAGTATTTTACACCAAGTGTCTATATTGTTATTTTTAAGTATTCACTTTACTCAGCCTTCAGTTTACTTAGAGCCTTCTATGTACCAGGTCCTGAATAAGGCAAAGTTACTAGTTTGAAAAGCTTGGATTTCAGCAACACAGCCGAGCAAACAGAAAAAAAGAACAGTTTAACTGGGAGTATTTCAATGCATCCATACTAGTGTGTGGGGGGGGAATGGTGTTTTTTTTTTTTTTAAGATTTTATTTATTTATTCATGAGTGGCACAGAGAGGCAGAGGCACAGACAGAGGGAGAGGCAGGCTCCTTGCAGGGAGCCTGATGCGGGACTCAATCCCCAGACCCAGGATCATGCCCTGAGCTGAAGACAGAGGCTAAAACCACTGAGTGACCCAGGCGTCCCCACACTGGTGTTGATATAATTGATAGAAATAGCATACAATGCTGTTTGGAACACACAGGAGGAACACTTGGCCTAGTGAAGTGAAAGAGACCAGGTAAGACACCCAGCTCAGTTGTCTGCTGAATTTGAATCTGAGGTAGTCACTGTCGTAGAGATTTGAGATCTTGTTGGATTGGCAGTCATATAGGAATTAAACAGTAACAGAACATGTTGACCTGGTTATATTTTTTCAAAAAAACAAAAACAAAACAAAAACAAAAAACAAGTACCCTAGCACATGACTAGATCCTTCTCTTTCTCTAAACGCTTATTTTCTTTTTATACCCCAAATTTCTATTAAGTTCAAGAGCTATTTCATAGTTCTGGAGAACAATGATGTTTATTAAGGTGCTCATCTACCATGTATCATGTGATAAAATTAATGGAGTTCTAATATATCATTCTTTTTTTCGCCCTGTGCTGCAAGAATACAGATAACCTGTGCTAGAATTCATGTAATTGCTGCTTGATAGTATTCAGTTTGGATGGTGCCTCAGAGATAATCTCTAAAGAGAACGGTTGATTCCAGTTTGCTGCATGAAAGGCAGTTGTAAAAGAAGGGCACAAATGAATGATGGGTACCCCATTAACCAAAATTCAGCCACAGAGGCAGGCGTATGATCCTAGAAAGTCTACCATGTCCCTGGATAGTTGAATTTTCTCTTCATAAATTGTTTTTAGCTTTTGTCATTTGGGTTTCTACCATATAGTTTATTTATTCTACTTTAAACTGTAAATTCTCCAAGGACAGAGCATTCTGTATATTTTGTAACCTCAGAGTACCTACTAAAAAATTCTACACAGAGAAAAATCATGGGATGTAAATACTTCATTGTCTGGAAGGTGGATCTTCCATATGAAATGCAATTTATTTTATGCAACTTAAATCTTCTCTAAATAATTTCTCTCACACATTTTTATTTATTTGTTAAAGATTGTATTTATTTATTCATGACAGACACAGAGAGCAGAGGGAGAAGCAGGCTCCCGCAGAGAGCCTGATGCAAGACTTGATCCCAGGGCCCCAGGATCATGACCTGAGCCAAAGACAGACACTCAACCACTGAGCCACCCAGGCATCCCTCTCACATAGTTTTAAATTTATTTTTTTTAATTTTATTTATTTATTCATGAGGAGAGAGAGACAGAGAGACAGACAGAGGGAGAAACCAGCTCCATGCAGGGAGCCTGACATGAGACTTGATCCCAGGTCTCCAGGATCTCGCCCTGGGCTGAAGGTAGCGCTAAACCGCTGAGCCACCCGGGCTGCCCATATTTTTAAATTTAAACTGTATTATTAAATTATTTTTTAAATGTGCTCTTTTTTGGGATGTCTGGGTGGCTCAGCAATGAAGCGTCTGCCTTCGGCTCAGGGCGTGATCCTGGGGTCCCGGGATCAAGTCCCCCATCAGGCTCCCTGCATGAAGCCTGCTTCTCCCATTGCCTATGTCTCTGCCTCTGTCTCTCTTTCTCCCTCTCTCCCTCTCTCTCTCTGTGTGTGTGTGTGTGTGTGTCTGTGTCTCATGAATAAATAAAATCTTTAAAAATAAATAAATAAAATAAAATGCTCGTTTAAAAAAGAAAGATCTGAGATATCAATGATAATCCAACACTGTTGGTCCTTCTCCAACAATGATATTATTTATTTAGTTCTAATTTGCTAGTGGTTCAATGTTTAATTTTTCAAACATAGATTACTAGCATTTTGGTAAGTAAAATATAAAAATCTACTAATAAGGTTTCAAGTATATAAACTATTTGGTTTCTTACTATGAGGCATATAATTTTCATAAAGCAAAACAGAAAGGAAATGCCCACAACTGGGGATCCCTGGGTAGCCCAGTGGTATGGCGTCTGCCTTCGGCCCAGGGCGTGATCCTGGAGTCCCAGGATCGAGTGCCATGTCGGGCTCCTTGCATGGAGCCTGCTTCTCCCTCTGCCTGTGTCTCTGCCTCTCTCTCTCTCTCTCTCTCTCTCTCATGAATAAATAAAATCTTAAAAAAAAAAAAAAAGGAAATGCCCACAACAGCACATACTTTGGCTAATAATAATCTATGTCTCTGGTTTTCTTTTTAGTAAATAATTGATAGTAGGATGTGCCACACAGCAGGCAGTACCACTATTTCACCAATGGAAACATTCCTTCTGCCCCCACTCACAAATTCAGGAGGAACTAGGAAAAAACATTATGGTATGGGCAGAACTGGCCATATAGACATACTGTATTGGAAAAGCAAATGTCCAATTGGCTGCCCCCTGTCATTCCTCTCTTGTGGTCTATTCCTCATGATGATAACTAAAATGGGCTGATTGCATATCAATCTCAGGAGAATTAGGAAAGAAATGTGCATAGATTTCAAAGCAGCTGGGAAAAATACAACTTGATGATTACATAAGGTATTGAAAGTATTATATGTAAATATATTTTATAAATTGACTCCAACATTTAATCTCATCAACATGTAACTTTTATCTGGAGAATCAAAGTCTATTAAAAACCAGGTTCCAAAATGCTATTTTTCTGGCTTGTCTAATTTTAAGAAAGCAATCTCTTCTTTCTAACAACTGTCTGCCTTCTCTATCAACTGTGGCTCCTACATGATTATCAACCATGCCTTACTTTTCTGTACCCTCAGGGCCTAGTTTACATTGTATCATCTATAAATATTTGTTCAAATGAAAGAGGAAATATGGAATATCTGTGTTATGAATGTTTTTAAACAGAATATTTTAGTATAAAGAGGGTTTTGAAGGCTGATACACAAGTTCAAACCTTAGACAAGTTATTAGATTACAACAGCAGTAATAGCTACCATTTATTGACTACTATGGTATTTAATCTTCACAACAAGAAATAATAACCACTCAAATGAACTTCAAGAGCAAGTTTCATGCAATGGTTAAAACAGGATTTTTATTCTTTTTGGAAAAATCATTAATAATTCCTTTGAAAATCTTCACCACAACCTCATGAATTAAAATGCCATTTTTATCTCCTTTTTACATAGAAGAAAGTCAAGACTCAGACAGGTGCAATTTGACCAAAGTCACACAGCTAGTCAGTGGTTACTGACAAAGTCCATGTTCTTTCTTTACGTCCCCAAACACCTACTAAATGGGCATAATAATATCTACCACACAGGGTTGTTGTAAAGTTTACTTTAAAAAAAAAAATATGGAGGGGAGCACCTGGGTGGCTCAGATGGTTAAGCATCTGCTTTCTGCTCAGGTCATTATCCCAGGGTCCTGGGATCAAGCCCCACATCAGGCTCCCAGTTCTGCAGGGAGTCTGCTTCTCTCTCTCCCTCTGTCTCTCCACCCCCCTCCCAAATGAATAAAGAAAAAGAAATCTTACAAAAATATAGGGGCACCTGGGTGGTGCAGTCAGTTATGCATCCAACTCTTGGTTTTGGCTTAGGTCAGGATTTCAGGGTTGGGAGATTGAATTCTGTGTGGGGTTCTCACAAAGTGTGGAGTCTGTTTGAGATTCTCTCCTTTTGTGCCTCCCCGACCCTCCTCCCCACTCACTCTCATGCTCTCTCTCTCATAAATAAATAAATGAGTGAAAATATGATGGCTGCCCAGAGTAAACATTCAATATATATTAGCTTTCTTTCTTCATCACTCAACTGATCCCCTTGTTTTGTGGATCTAAAATACCTAATAAATACCCAAATACATTTTACATATTTTAGATATTATATGTCATATATTTTTATGTAAATAAATACATTATATGCACATATATACATATTTCCCTTATTTATATAAGTCTATATTCTTCTTATCTGCTATTTATTAGCTCAGACAGACACATACACATAAATGTATATATATGCATGGGTATATATATGTGTGTCTATATATATATGTGGTATATATGTAAATATGTGTTTGTATCAGTTAAATTAAATCCTATTTACCAACCTCTCCTATATATTCTGTATCTCAAGCACTCTGCATGTGTTCCATCGCTAACACTTCAGTTCCTTGAGTTAACTTTTTAATTATTTCCTTAGTTTAGGATATTTAATTGTTCCTGGTTATATTGCTCATTATCTTTAAATTTACATATGACTATCTTTCCTTGAGTCTCTTAATAATTTTCTAAGTTTCATGGTTCAAGATTTTCCAAAACCAATATTTTAGCAAATTTTTGAACTTCACTGATTTTTTTTTAAAGATTTTATTTATTTATTCATGAGAGACACACAGAGAGAGGCAGAGACACAGGCAGAGGGAGAAGCAGGCTCCTTGCAGGGAGCCCAATGTGGGACTCGATCTGGGGACCCCAGGATCACAACCTGAGCCAAAGGCAGATGCTCAACCACTGAGCCACCTAGGCAACCCAAACTTCACTGATTTAAAGCATTCCATATGTAATTTAAGTAACTTAATAATCTATAATACTGCCTTTTCGTAGGTTAAGAAATGATAATAGAAAACACTGATACATTTAAATACATAAAGTTTTAAAACAATTTTTTAAAGTCTGAAAGGAAAACAGCTGGGGAAAAAAACATTAACAAAACATGAAAAACAAAGAGGTGATATACCTCTAATATTCAAAGAGATCTTAGTCAGTAAGAAAAAGATAAATATAGCAATGGGAAAATGGACGAAAGAAAAAAACAATTCACAATAGAAGAAATGCATAGACTATAAACCCATAAAAAGTGGTTAACTCCACAGGTAATCAATAAAATGTAAATAAAAATTCAGTAAAGTCTTCTTTTTGGCCAACTGACAATTTCAAAAAAGAGCTAATCCTAAGATAGTTGAGAGAAGGGGGAAACAGATACATGTATATACTACATAAGAAAATTTTTTTCTGGATATTATTTTACTAATATATAGCAAAATTCAGGTTTCTTAAATCAGGACAGTAACATACTTCTTAATTAGAAAAACCAAAAACCCATAGTCACAACAATAACAAAGTTAGTTGACAAGGTATCTCCATGAATGACAAACCGAAACAGGTGGGAACAAACTATGCCCACATCCAATTACTAGTAAGTACTCCCTGGAAAGCAGAGAGAGCCAATCTGAGAACTACAGCTGAAAATGAAAGAGACCATTGCCCACTCCAATTTCCAGATGAGAGTGCAAACAGTCTTGTGAAGGACAAATGGCCAGAAGTCAGATGCAAATTGGATAGAATGGTGTAATAGGGCCAAAGGAAAGAGATGAACCAGATAAAAATGGGGGAGGAAAAGAAACAGGAAATCTTATAAAGTATGAGATCATATTTTCAAAAAGACATGAATTAAGAGTTCTAGAGCTATAAAGCTACTAGAAAAGTTATTCTGACCCAACCCAACCTAAGTGTTCAGGATAATTACTAGTGAGTCACAGAAAAGATTAGAGTTGACTCCCATGGATAGCTACTATTATAAAGAGAAAAAAAAGAAAAAATTATACCTGCAATTAATAAAAGCATAACAAAGACATGTCCACAAAACAGATGGAAACTCTTAAAACTTAATATTTCAAAACAATCCAAAAGAAATTAAGAAAATGAAAGAAGATATTAAAGGACATAAATCAGAACACTCAAAAATAAAGTGATAAAAAGCAAAAGTGTTTAGAAATAAAAGGAAAAAGTTTCAAAAATGAGAACAAACCAGAAGGAACATGAAAGCAAATTAAACAAAGCTGATAATGCCTTAAGAGATATAGAAAGTGAAAAGGGGTAAAAATCTTAAAGCCAAAAAGAAATGAAGAAAGAGATCATAAAATATGAGATAAAGTAGCATATTTAGAAGACACAAAACAGATTAAACATACATATAATAGAGGCTCCCAAAGAAGAAAGCAAAAGCAATGGAACAGGGGATCCCTGGGTGGTTCAGTGGTTTGGCACCTGCCTTTGGCCCAGGACATGATCCTGGATCCCCGGGATAGAGTCCCACGTCGGGCTCCTTGCATGGAGCCTGCTTCTCCCTCTGACTGTGTCTCTGCCTCTCTCTCTCTCTGTCTCTCATGAATAAATGAATAAAATCTTTAAACAAACAAAAAAAAAGCAATGGAACAAGACAAATGTTGAAACTAATAACAAGAAAATGTTTCTGAAATTTAACACAAACATACATGGGTGCATTCACACACACACAAAGCTACACATTAAAAAGGCACACCATAACACCTAAGCTTTGGATATCAGACAAATAGTCATCAGATTTCAAAAACATGGTTTTATGCCATCATGCAACAGATAATGCATTTTTAAGACAGTTTAAGATCGTTAATAGAAAAAAAATGAGCTAATAATTCTCTAGCTAAAATAACTTTCAAATACAAAGAATTCAGACTACTGCAGACATAAAAGAAGTCAGGAATATGTTTTCATGAATTCTTCTTGAGAAAAACTAGTAGAAAATAAGCTTTAGGCCAATTGAGTTTTAGTGCAAAAGTATCTTCCACTCTACATGCTCTTTGACAATGTAATCTTGACCCTCCTCCACTGAGGTGGAAACGGAGTCCCCCTGAATCTGGGGTGGCCTGACTCATCATAATCAACAGAAAGAAGCAGAAGTGATATTGTTAGAAAAGACTATGCAGTTTCTACCTGGTTTTGTTAGATGTTTGCTCTAGGGGATGGCACCTACTGTATACAATGTATGACTACCCTGAGAGCTATCACATGTTAAAAAACAACAACACATGTAGGCACTGAGGAGAAACAGTCCCAGATGAATTCAACCTTCTAGCCAACCACAAACAAGCACAAAATATTGGAACAAAGACATGGGAGTTTTCGCTCCTCCAAATCACCCCACTCACTAGCTGAATAACCTCAGTTAACACCAGAAGAGCCCCGGAGCCATGCCTGATTACTTGAACTGCAGAATTGATGAAATATATACAAATAGTCGCTGTGATTAAGCCTTTTTTATAAAATTTAATATTTTGATCATTTTTTGTCTTAACCATTTTTAAGTATATAGAGCAGTAGTGTTAACTTTACACATGTTATTGTACAGAAGATCTCTATAACATTTACATCTTGTAGAAGTAAAAGTCTCTATTCACTGAACAACTCCCCCATTTCCTTTACCTCAGTGCCTGGAAAACACCATTCTACTTTCTGTTTCTCGGAGTTTAACTACTTTAGATACCACATATAAGTGGAATCACACAGTATTGGTTGTGTTGTGACTGGCTTATTTTATTTAATGTCCTCAAGATTCATCCATATCATAGCAAATGACAAGATTCCTTTTTTATTAAGGGTGAGTAACATACCATTGTACGAGTATCTTTACCCATTCATCTATTGGTGGACATTTAGGTTACTTCCACCTCTTGGATATTGTGACTAATGTGGCAATGGACAGGAGTATGCAAATATATCTTCGAAATTCTGCTTTCAGTTATTCTATATATATATATATATATTATATATATATATATACTCAGAACTGGGGGGGGGGGGATCCCTGGGTGGCTCAGCGGTCTGGCGCCTGCCTTTGGCTCAGGATGCGATCCTGGAGTCCCGGGATCGAGTCCTACGTCGGGCTCCCAACATGGAGCCTGCTTCTCCCTCCTCCTGTGTCTCTGCCTCTCTCTCTATCATTCATAAATAAATAAATTAATTAATTAATTAATTAATAATATTAAAAGAAACCTATACTAAGAACTGGGATTGGTGGATCATATAGTAATTCTATTTTTAGTTTTTTAAGGACCCTCTATAAATGGTTTTCCATGGTGGTGGCACCATTTTACATTACCACCAATAGCACATAGGGTTCCAATTTCTCCACATTCTTATCAACATTTAATATTTTCTTATCAACGAAAATATTTTCTATTTTTTTGATAGTGGCCATCCTAATGGGTATGAGGTAATACCTCATTGTGGTTTTGATTTGCATTGCTCTAATGATTAGTGATGCCTAACATCTTTTCACATGCTTATTGGCCACTTGTATATCTTCACTGAAGAAATGTCTATTCAAGTTCTTTGCCCATTTTTAAGTTGAATTGTTGGTATTTTTGTTGAGTTATAGAAGTTCTTTTTATATTTTGGATACTAATCTCTTATCAGATATAGTTTAAAAATCCCATTCCATAGATTGCTTTTACACTCTGTTGACTGTTTCCCTTGCTGCACACAAGTTTTTCAGTTTGATATAGTCCCATTTGTCTATTTTTGCCTTTGCTACCTAAGTTTTGGTGTTATAGCCAAGATATCATTCCTAAAGCCAATAAAATGAAGACTTCCCCCTAAGTATTCTTCTAAGAGTTTTAAAGTTCTAGGTGTCACATTTAAGTCTTTAAACCATTTTGAGTGAATGAGTGAATTTTTGTACGTGGTTTAAGGTAAGGGTCCAACTTCATTCTTTTGTATGTATCCAGCTTCCCCACCACTATTTGTTGAAGGGACTATCCTTTCCTCATTGTGTAGCCTTGGAAACCTTGTCAATTATTATTTTGACTATTTATGTGAGGGTTTGTTTCTGGATTCTCTATTCTGTTCCATTCATTTATATGTCTGTCTTTATGCTAGGGTCATACAGTTTTGATTACTGTAACTTTGTGATATGTTTCAAAATCAGAAAGTGTGAGGTCTCTAGCTTTATGTCCTTTTTTAAGGCTGTTTTGGCTATTTGGGGTCCTTTGAAATTCCATATGAATTTAGGGTTTTTTTTCCTATTTCTTAAAAAAATGCCATTGGAATTCTGATAGAGGTTGCACTGGATTTGTAGATCACCTTGGCTAGTATGAACATTTTATAGGTTTATTTATTTATTTGAGAGATAGAGAGTGCATGTGCACGAGGGAGGAGGGACAGAAAGAATATACAAGCAGACTCCCTGCTAAGAGCGCAGCCCGTCCATAGGGCTTGATCTCACAACCCATGAAATCATGACCTGAGCTGAAACCAATAGTTAGACACTTAACCAACTGAGGCACCCAGGCACCCTGATATTTTATGCCTATATGGACATTTTAACAATATTAATTCTTCCAATCCATAAACACAGGATATCTTTCCATTTATTTGTGTCTTTTAAAATTTCTTTCAACAATATTTTGTAGTTTTCAGTGTATAGGTCTTTCACCCTGTTAACTTGTTTATTCCTAATTACATTAGCATTTTTATTTTTTATTTTTTTATTTTTAAAAGTTTATTTATTTATTTATTTATTTATTTATTTATTTATTTATTTATGATAGACATAGAGAGAGAGAGAGAGAAAGAGAGAGGCAGAGACACAGGCAGAGGGAGCCCGATGCTGGACTTGATCCCGGGACTCCAGGATCGCGCCCTGGGCCAAAAGCAGGCGCTAAACTGCTGAGCCACCCAGGGATCCCCTACATTAGCATTTTTAATGCCTATTGTAAATGGTATTATTTTCTTCATTTTTTTTCAAATTGTTCATTGTTAGTTACAAAATGATTTTTGTGTGTTGATTTTGTGTCTTGTAAGTTTACTAAATTCTTTTATTAGTTCTAATATATGTTTTGTGGAATCCTTAGGGTTTTCTACATCCTTAGGGTTTTCTACAGGATCATGCCATCTGTGAACAGAGATTATTTTACTTCTTCCTTTATGATTTGTATATCTTTTATTTCTTTTCCTTGCCTGACTGCTCAGACTCTAGGAGTATGATGAGTAAAAGTAACAAGAGTTGGCATCTTTTCCTTCCTGATCTTCAGGGAAAGGTTTCAGTTTTTCACTATTGAGTATGATGTTAGATGTGGGCTTTTTATACGTGGCTTTATTATGTGGAGGTACTTTTCTTATATTTCTAAGTTTGTTGAGTGTTTTTGTCAAGAAAGACTGTTGAATTTTGTCTAATGTCTTTTCTGTTTCAATTAAGATGATCATGTTATTTTTGACATTCTGTTAATGTAGTATGTTGCACTGATTTTTTTTTCATATGTTAAGCCATCCTTGAACTCTAGGAATCAATCCTACTTGGCCATGATGTATAATCTTTTTAATATGCTGTTGAATTCAATTTGCTAGTACTTTGTTGAGAATTTTTTGCATCAATATTCATCAGGATATTAGCCTATAGTTCTCTTGTCTTAAGGTATCTTTTATCTTGTCTTTAGGTATCAAGGTAATGCTGGTCTCATAGAATGAGGTCAGAAGTAAGTATTCCCTCCTCTTCAGTTTTTAGAAAACTTTAGGAAGAATTGGTGATAATTCTTTAAATATTTGGTAGAATTCTCCAGTGAAGCTATCTGGTCACAGGTGTTTCTTTGTTGGGAAGTTTTCAATTAGTGATTCAATCTCTTTACCAATTATAGGTCTGTCCAGACTTTTATTTCTTCATGATTCAGTCTTAGTAAATTATGTTTCTAGAAATTTATCCAATACTTCTAGATTAGAAATTTGTTGGTGTATTATTGTACATAGTAGTCTCTTATGATCCTATTTCTGCAAAATCAGTTATGTCTCATTTCATTTCTGAGTTATTGAGACTTCTCTCTTTTTTCTTAGTCTAGGTAAAGGTTTGTCAGTTTTGTTTCTTTTCAAAAACCCAACTCTCAGTTTCATTGATGTTTTATTATTTTTCTATTCTCCATTTCATTTATTTCTGCTCTAAACTCCTCTTATTTCCTTCCTTTTGCTAACTTTAGGTTTAGTTTGTCTTTCTTTTTCTAGTTCCTTGAGGCATAAAGTTAGGTTGATTTGAGATCTTTCTTTTTTTTTAAGATTTTATTTATTTATTCATGAGAGACACAGAGAGAAAGAGAGGCAGAGACACAAGCAGAAGGAAAAGCAGGCTCCATGCAGGGAGCCTGATGCGGGACTCGATCCTGGGACTCCAGAACCACACCTGGGGCCAAAGGCAGGAGCTAAACCGCTGAGCCACTCAGGGATCCCCGAGATCTTTCTTCTTTTTTAATGTATGTATTATTGCTAAAAGTCTCTTTGTTAGCATTGCTTTTGCTGCATCCCATACATTTTAGTATGTTATGTTTTAATTTTCATTTGTCTCAAGATATTTTCTAATTTCTTGTGATTTCTCCTCAACACATTGGTTGTTCAAGAGTGTGCTGCTTAATCGCCACATATTTGTGTATGTCCCAATTTTCTTTTTGCTACTGATTTCTAGTTTCATTTACACTATGGTTAGAAAAGATACTTGGTATGATTTCAGTTCCTTACATTTGTTTAGACTTGTTTTGTGGCCTAACATGTGATCTGTCCTGGAGAACATTTTTTGTGTGTTTCAGAAGAATGTGTATTCTGTTGTTGGATGGAATATTACATATATGTCTGTTACGTCCAGTTTGTCTATAATTTTGTTCAAGTCTCTGTTTCCCTATTGATCTTCTGTCTTGATGATCTATGCTTAATTGAAAGTAAAGTATTGAAATCTATTATTATTATGTTACTGTCTGTCTCTCCATTTAGTTCTGTCAATATCTGCTTCATATATTTGGGTGCTCTGCTGTTAGGTGCATATATATTTATAATTATTATATCTTTCTGGTGAATTGAACCTTTTATCATCATATAATGTTTTGCTGTGTCTCTTATGACAGTTTTGGACTTAAAATCTATTTTGTCCAATATAAGTATAGTCAGTTATCCTCTCTTTTGGTTACTATTTACATAGGCTAACTTTTTCCATCCTTTCACTTTCAGTCTAGAGTGAGACTTTGATATTTAATTCTATATTACAGATATTTCATATCTAAAGTGAGACTCCTATAGACAGCATATACTTGGATTCTAATCCATGCAGCCACAGTGGATCTTTTAATTGGGGAGTTTAATCCACTTACATTTAAAGTAGTTAATGACAAGAAAGAACTTACTATTGCCATTTTGTTCATTCTTTTCCATATACCTTGTGCTTATCTTGTCTTTCTTTTCCTCTTTTGGTGCCTTCTTTTATGTTTCATTGATTTTTTGTGTGTGATGACATGCTTTGATTCATTTCTAATTTTCTTTTGTGCATCTTCTGTAGGTATTTTCTTTGTGATTACCATGGGGATTACATAAAACATCTTATAGTTATAACAATCTATTTTAAACTGATAACTTCAATCACATATAAAAACACTATTCCTCTTTTATATTCCCCACACTTTGTTATTGATGTCACAAATTACATCTTTTTATATTTTATATCCAGTAACAAAGTTTTATATTTTAATGTTTTTATCTTCAAATTCTGTACTTGAATTAAAAGTGACCTACATACCCCATTACAGTATTACAGGATTCTGGATCTATCTACATATTTACCTTTATCAGAGAGCTTTATGTCTTCATATGCTTTGGTGTTGCTGTCTAAAATTTTTGTTTCAACTTAAAGGACTCCCTTTAGCAATTCTTGCAAGGAGGTCTAGTGGTGATGAACAACCTCAGCTTTTGGTTATCTTCATTATTTTGGAAGCATGGGTTTTGCCAGATATATTATTCTTGGTTGACAATTTGTTTCTTTCAGGACTTTGAATATATTATCCTACTCCTTTCTGGTGAGATATCTGTTGATAATCTTATGGGAGCTCCCTTGTACATAACAAGTTACTTTTCTCTTGCTGCTTTCAGTATTTTCTCTATCTTGTCTTTTAATGGTTTGATTATAATGTATCTTGGTGTTGGCCACTTTGAATTAATCTAAGTTGGAGTCTTTTCAGCTGCTTCAGTTTAGGTGTCCATTATCTTCCTCAGATTTGGGAAGTTTTCAGATCATTTCTTCAAATAAACTCTCTGACCCAGTCTCTCTCTCTCTCTTCTCCTTTTAGGACTCTCCCAATGCAGATATTGGTCTACTTAATGCTGTCCCATAAGTCCCATAGTTTTTCTTCACTTTTCTTCATTTCTCTCTTTTTTTTTTCTCCCTCTGACTTGATCATTTTAAATAACCTGTCTTCAAGTTCACTGATTCTTTCTTCTGTTTGTTCAAATCTTATCTTAATCACCCTCTAGTGAAACTGTCAGTTCAATTATTGTATTCTTGAGCTCCAGAATTTGTTTGGTTCTTTTTATAGTTCAAGTAATTTTATTAGTATTCTCATTTTGTTCATGCATTGTTTTCCTGATTCCATTTAGGTCTCTGTGTTCTCCTATAGCATACTGAACTTAAAATGACTATTTTAAATTCTTTGTCAGGTAATTTGTAGATCTGCATTTCTTTAGAGTTCACTTCTGAAGATTTATATTTTTCCTTTGATCCTAGGCATACGGGCCATGTTTCCATTTCTTCCTGTGTTTTGTTTTTCATGTTGTAATATATGCATTTGAAAACACAGCCACCTCTTCCAGGAAGGAAGGGGAAAGAAAAGAAAAAGAAAAGGAAAAAGAAAAAGAAAAGAGGGAGAGAGGGAGGGAAGGAGGGTGGGAAGAAAGAAGTTAGCTTAAAATAGCTCAAGCTTCTAGATCTACCAATTAAGAGAGAATATAGAAAACAGAAGCTCATGCTAAATGACAATCTGGACATGTAATAGGCAAAATTGAGGCTCTATAAGAAAATCTACAGAACAAAAAAATCAGTGTCTTATAGAGTAAGAAGGATTTTTTTAAATACCTGATATTAAGTTACATTTCTATTCTCTCATATAATGTTCTTGCACACAAATATTCCCTAGGTAATAAATACAAGGACTTTATATAATGACACACAAAATAAAATCTTTCATCCAGCAACAATTCATGCATGCATGTGTGTGTGTGTGTATGTCTGTGTGTGTTTATATATGTGTATTAACTACCACTTTCTTGGAAAATTAAAAATAAAAGAAAGGAATTTGGTCTCTTCTTAGGAAGTCAATTTTAGAATGATAAATTCAAACAGCATGTTAAGAAGTTATTTAAAGTAATAATGAGGGGTGCCTGGGTGACTCAGTCAGGCAAGTGTCCAACCCTTGATTTTGGCTCAGGTCATGATCTTAGGGTCATGAGATCAAGCTCGGCCTTGGGCTCCATGCTGGGTGCAGAGCCTGCCTGGGATTCTCTCTTTTCCACTCCCTCTGCCCTCACCCCACTCACATACTCTCTCAAAAAAGAAAAAAAGTAATAATGATGTTCATATGATGTTTGTTGCCATGAAAAAAATTCAGAACTAGTAAGTGAAAAAAAAATGGTTACCCAATGACATGCAAAATATAAATTCATTTCTTTAAAATTATATATAAGTACCTAAATATACATAGCTCTCAGAAGGATAATGATCAAAATGTTAACTGAGAATTAATAGCTTTAAGTGATGGGAATATTAATTATTTTGAGTCACAAGAATATGATTTATTTTCATTTTATTATTTATTATTTTCTGTATTGGTCAAAATTTAACATGAGTGTGTATTATATTTTTAGAAAGTTTTATGTTTATTTTCTAAAAGAAACCATGGAATAAAACTCTCTATTCATTCAATCATTTAATATCTATTTGATACTTTAAAAATATTGTCTTCTCCAAAGACACAGAGGGAAAGGAAATAAATTCAAAGTGAAGGTATGCAAGTTTCTCCTCTTCTACTTTACTCAAAACATTTGGAAGCCATATTACATTCTACCTATTAGTAAATGTGCTTTCCAGAAGAAAACTGCTCATAGTTTAGAAAT
Source organism: Nyctereutes procyonoides (assembly GCF_905146905.1). Classification (NCBI taxonomy): domain Eukaryota; kingdom Metazoa; phylum Chordata; class Mammalia; order Carnivora; family Canidae; genus Nyctereutes; species Nyctereutes procyonoides. The sequence goes on along the minus strand of NW_026575049.1, from coordinate 47,833,921 downwards.
GAATTAACCCTTTCAGAACACAAGTGTAGGAAGTATTATGCAAGGATAGGGGATGAGAGGATGAGCTCATTCCAATGTGATCAATAGAGAAATCCCACCCAGCTAGGGCAGATAGGGTATGAAACCAAACAAGGTCAAGAACTTCTGGCTCTACCCTAACCTCATCATTAATAAGTGGTCATGCTTCATTCTAACTAGTGCTGGATTATACACCCAAGGCATATACTTAAAGCAGCAGCAAAGCAGAAGTAGCAAAATTAATGTTTAAAAGAGTTTGATTAAAAAAAAAAGAGTTTGACAGAGAATATTACTTTGGATATAAAACTCAATACTCATTTACATTTATTCATTCATAAAATATTAACTGGGCACCTTTGATTAGCCCAGGTTGAGTGTTAAGTGCAAGAAAGCAATGAACAAGACAGTGACACTCCTGACACTCCCTGCCCTCCTAGAACTTGGATTTTAATAAAGCAACACATTTTCAGCTAAATAAATTTCTTCTGGTTGCCAGAGAATAATAGTAATTAAGAATACTGACTCTGGAGCCAAGCTGTTAGGTTGTAATCCCACTTCACCCACTTACTAACTATCTAACTTTGGGCAAATTACTTAGCACTCTTTGCCTCAGTTTCCTCAGCTGGGAATAATAATAATCCTTCTTCTCAGAGTTTTTAAGTAAGTTAATAAAGGAGTAAAGTGCTTAGAAGAGAACTGATGCACACTCTACATACTAAGGAAAAAATTCATACGTATATAATTTTATTAGGTGTTTCATAGAGATATCAGCCTAGATTACAAAAAGGAAAACAAAAACACTTAATTTTTCTTTAACAAAAATATGCTTATTTTCTTTGTATTCAAAAATTCCTGAGATGGTCTGGAAACGGGATTGAAAAAATAGTATCACTTTTGATATGTGTGTGGGTCTATTAGGCAGAAACATAATCCTAGTTGGAAAAGGCTCTCCTTAAGAACTTATCATTCTCTGAAATTTTATCTTTGTTTGCTTACTGCATTTTCCATTTTTTTTAAAGATTTTACTTATTCATTCATGAGAGACACAGAGAGAGAGGCAGAGACGTAGGCAGAGGAAGAAGCAGGCTCCCCATGGGGAACCTGATACAGAACTTGATCCCAGGACCCTGGGATCATGACCTAAGACAAAGGCAGACGCTCAACCCCTGAGCCACCCAGGTGCTCCTGTATTTCCCATTTAAAAAAAAAGAAAAGGGTAGTCCAAGAGGACTCTACTGCCAGTGTCCAAGACAATGCTTGAAATAAATGATCAATGTCTTTTTTTTTAAGATTTTTACTTATTTATTCATGAGAGACACGCAGAGAGAGAGAGAGAGAGAGAGAGAGAGAGAGAGAGGCAGAGACACAGGCAGAGGGAGAAGCAGGCTCCATGCAGGGAGCCCAATGTGGGACTCGATCCCAGGACTTCAGGATCACACCCTGGGCGGAAGGTAGGTGCCAAACCGCGCCGAGCCACCGAGTGATCCCAATCAATGTCTTTTAAATGAATGAACAAAGAGAGTTCCCATATCACAAAAATGTGAACTCAACAAAATTTGAAGTAAACGTTTTTGAGAAGTTTGTAAAGCCAAAATCCTTATAAAACCTACAGAATTTTAAATATTATATATTAAAATAATCATTAGTTAAAAAGAGGATTGTGCACCATAGTTGTAGTATATTTTGACACAAAAAGGAAAGGGTAAAAAGAATAAACAGTGGTATATGAGAATAGAAGATGCTTTTCTTTATAATACCAGAGTCCTCTAAGCATTTGTGTTACATAAAAATAGATAGTATTTCTGGATTCTTTCCATTGTGGTTTTGTGCATTTTAATTTTTGCTATGAAACAGATTAGTTCATTTTCTCTTCTTTGAGAGAAAAAAAATGATCAAGTTCCCTGTCATTTTGGTTACCATGTTCATTTACACCTATCTCAAGCTCATGTATTAAAAGAAATCTGACTTATCACCAGCAGCAAAGTTTTAGTGTTTGAATCAAATCACTAGGGACAATTTTTTGAAGACTTTTTTATACTTCACAGCCCCAAGAGCCTCATTACCTAACCTGCATAACTGTGCCTCCAGTTTAATTCCAAAGAAATAACACGTAAATTCTTTCAATTATACCCTTTTCTTTTGAAATAAGTTATTTACATTTTTATGGAAAGTATTTGCTGTGATTGAAGATTAACAACATAATGGAAGTAGTCACAGCTGTTTTTTTCCCTGTTATGTTATCTATAGGTGGAAAAATGAGAAGCTTTGATTATGCAAATTAAAACAGAATCTATTATCTTCTTCCTCATCTATGTCCTGATCATGGAGGGTCTTTAAGCAATGTTAGTTTCGCACATTAGGAATCACAGTCAGTTAACTACTGCTGCTAACCGATGGGCTATATTTGCAGACTCTATCAGTTTGACCCAGCTTCCAGAGCTTAATGGTCCTCCAGGCTAAAAGAGAAAGCTGATCCATCAGGCTTGCATTAACATAGAATCACACTCGAAGCTTATTGATGTGTGTTCAGCATAACTACCACCCCCAGAACCCAGCTCAGTCCATTATTTTCATTTTATCTCAAGTCATTTGTATGGTTGTCTGCCCCAGTTAAAGCTTCAGCAAGACTGGTACTTAAATGAATTTGTGAGAAAGGAGACAAATGCTCCCTGAACTTTCAGCACTTTGCTATCGAGGCTTGCTAACATAAAATATACTAGTACTCTTAGGTCCACTTAGTGAGCATATCAAGAATAGCCTATTGCAGGGGGAGAAAAGTCACTTAGTACCCTATTAGCCAACAAGGAGTGTAATGATTAAATGATTTTTTTAACTGTAATTTTAAAGCACTGCTCTGATTTCTGCTGAAAGCTATTTATAAAAAATAAATTTCATAACAGCTATGTCTTTGCTGCTTAAATACCTTTCTTTTTTAAAATACAGAACACACACTAAAATAAATGTTCCCAGTAATAATACATTTCATCACCTAGGGAAATGTTACATTTAACGGTAACAAGAAAAACAACAATCTATAACAACTAGGCATTTAATGTGCACAAAACCCCATAATAAGAAGGGATTTAATGTGTGCATAAACCCTGTAATGGGTTTGTATATAATCAGGCATTTGAGGTATACATAAAATCACTTTAATTGTAAATCTTTAAAACGAAAATAAAGTGCTTCTGTAGCTGTTTTGAATATACAATAACTATTGAAATTCTAAAGCTGGTCTTCAAAACTATTTTTTATGAATTTACATAGTGCTTACAGCTATAATTCTGAAGGAATCTGAAAAGGCTACTACTCTCAAACCTTTTTTTTTAAGAAGGAATCTAAGAACTACAAAGGTTAAGTGACTGCCCCAGATCCCATAGTGAGTTAGTGTAACTAAAACTCAAAAAGTTGGTGGTGAATTTTCAGTTTGTTTATCTGTCACTTAAAATTCAGTGATATTTTGGCCACATTGTTTGTTGGTGAGTGTACTCTTTTTGTTCTGCATGCACACTTCCTGGATGGATTCTTCATCGCGGGGCCCCACGGTGGGCCCTGTGGAGCTGGGGGAGATGCAGGGTTGAAGACCACGAAGTACTTGTTATGAGAGACCCACACAAGTCTTGAGATCTGTGGGGTGGAATAAGAGCTGGAAAGTCTAGAGAAGTTTTCTGAGTGGACGTGGAATTTGAGCGGAGTCTCAACTGTTGTAGAAATACTTCTCATCAATTAATAAATGTTTACTAGAGAAAAAAAAAAGAAGTCAAGCCTAATCTGAGAGTCTTTCTATCACAGCTAGTTTTTCTCTTTATGTCCATCACTACAAGCTTTGGAAACCTCCTACTACTGCAACTGGAGCAAAGGGAAGAAAACACACATTTTAAATAATTTAATCTATCAAATATTGCTGTAGATGGTTCCATCTATAATCTTCTTTCATCCACTCCTCTCATCAATCTCAAGAGAGATTAGACAGAGAATAGAAAGTTAACTTTTGCAAACTTAAAGCACAACATAAACTCTGGTTGTTAGATTTGTAAAAGTGCTGGCACTCTCAAGATGAATAATCACCTAAAAACTTCTTTCTAAATGCCATTTTCAATTCTGAGAAACGCCATCAGACTGAACACCACAATATGCTGAAAGTAGGATTAAATATAATGGTGGACTGATAAAGAAACCAACATTTACTGAGTACGTACTTTGTGTCAGGTGTTATTTCAGAGACACCAAGTTATTCTTCACGGAGGAGTGAACTATCTTAACTTTGTAAAATCTGAAATTTTTGTCTTGAGAAGAGAATTCTTTTTTTTTTAAGAGAAGAGAATTCTAAGGGGAAAAAATTACTTTCTAATTTTTCTTTGGTTTCTCTCCTTATTTATCTCTATTATCAAAGACTCTCACACAGTAGGCACTTTTAAGAAACAGGACTTAAGGCAAGTTGATACTCTCAGAAAGAACTCTTGGCCTTCTTTGGCTTTCATCTCTTGGGTAGAAAGTGATCAATTTACAAATGGAATGTCATTTTCATTTTAAAGTACACAAAAATGCATCTAACCATAAATGTTTTTGTTTGTATGTAGAAAATGACTCTAGAAGGATATGAAAGAAACTGGTCATTGTGGTGCTGCCAGGGAGGCAAAGTGAGCTGATGGAAGGGCCAAGGATGGGAAGGAGACTTTTCATAGTATATGTTCTTTTGAACTTTGAATCATGGAAGTGTACTACCTACTCAAAACATACATCCCTACATACAAATATAAGTAAATCACATTTAACTGTCTTTATGACGAATGTTGATCAATATCACTGCAGCTGTATGCTAAAGCAGTAATTGTCTTATGAATCCTGTACTTTACTAAGTATTTTAAATAGAATTTATTCTAACAATACAGCACAAGAGGCAGTTTGAATGATTTAGAGATAGTATCCCAGACACTGGCTTTTATAAAACATTCTTGAGCTTGAGAAAGAGGAGTCTTAGAATAAGAAAATAGGATTAAAAAAAATAGGATAACTGATTACTAATATTCCAGAGAAGAAAGACATTTAGCACGAGGATTTCTGCTCCAATTATAGTCAAGATCATGGAGGCAAGGATAGGTAGGGTGCCTCAGCCAAAATAATTTTTCACATGAGCCCTTTCCTCCTAACCATATTTACCAATAAAGCAAAAAAAGAGGAGAGTTATTGTTGGTGATTTCTTTAATTTTCCCCTCGTTTCTTTCCTCCAAAAGAGAGAGAGAAAAGATATGCAGAAAAGCAAAGTTGGCAATAGTTAAACCTTTTCATTCTAAGTTGTTTTTGCTTCTTTCATAAGAATGTACAAATTTTTTATTAAATTTGAAAATTAGAGGGTAAGAGATCTAAAAAGAGATCAAGAAAGACTTAAATATTCTTCTATAGCAAATAGTTAAACACCCACTAATAACCTTATTCTTTTCGACTACATTGATTTTGTTATTTCCCTTGATAAAGGATAAGAATGTTTCCCAACCCTACAGTCAGGATGCATCCAATTATATCTAACGTAATTCTGTTAAGTTCTCCATCACTAGTGAAAATAGCGAACACTTATTTTCTCACACACACACACACCACAGGGACATAAGAAATATCTTTCCATTCAAGTTGCATTTTTCAAGAGTCTAATATCTACTAGCAATATATTAGAATTCATGTTGATTTGACTTTCATTGGACATATATTTGAATTATACAAAGCTAATTTAGGTTACAAAGATAGGCAGCATGTAGCATGTCCCCTACTGTCACAGAGTTTACTAAAAGGGTGGAAGCCATGATTTCTACATTGTATAAATCCCACCCCATGTTACTAAATACTTATGATCGACAAATGTCAATCAAATTAAACTGAATTCTCGCTTTGACTTTCTTTTTTCCAAGTTAGGATAACCAATAATTTTAACCTTTCAATTAAAGAACGAAGTCTTTAACAAAGAGCATTCCAGCTATAATTTTCTTTAATTACAAAAATGTAAGTAGAAATAGAAAATGAATTTCAAAACAACAAACATAAGAGATTATTCATATCAAGCTCTTTCTAAATGCCTAGCATTGTTCTAAGAACTTCCAGTGTTTCACTCATTTGATCCTTACAGTACACCTGGAAGGTAGGTGTGGTCTTTGTTATTTTACAGATAAGGGAACTGTGGCACAAAGAAGTTACATTAACTTGATCTAAGTTCTATAGCTAGGAAGTGATGAGGCTGAAACCCAGACAGTCAGGCTATGGTTAGAATATTTCACTACCACACAATATTGACAATCAAGACACTAGAGTATACTTTAAGAACTTTACAACGGGTATGTGTTTCATTGGACCATATCCCATTAAATTCTTCCAGTTGCAATGGATGATAATTGGGTTGGAAATCTTCTCAGTATCTTGCAAACCACTGCCATATCATATTTTCCTCAAGCCCTCCATAGTGTATCATGGCAACACAATCTCTTCACCTTTTCCTGCACTGCTCAGATTTGAAAGTACAGTTTAAAGGGAATGTAGACAGAAAGGATTAAGTCAGATAATACAGAAAGCATTTACTAGAATTACTGGTAACTTCCTTCATCCTGCCCATCTTTAGAGATAAGCCTCCTTCTAAAAGACATATCTCTAGGCTTGGTTTTGGCATCACCAGCCCTGCTTCATTTTGCCACTGGTTTCCTCCCCAAGAATAATATCACCATATCACCAAATGTGACAAACTATTTTATTAATTCAGGACCTGGGTGCCATGGGGGCATTCTCAAATTATTACTCAATCAAGAAGTAAAAAAAAAAAAAAAAAAAAAGAACATTCAGGTACTACTGGGTTAGCACCCCGGGTTGCCATAGAGAGGCAGGGCAAATGTGATAATGCCCTTCTGCCTCATACAAGATCTGCTATCCACAAGTAAACCAAGATTTCAAAAGGGACACATCACAACAAAATCAAGAAAGAGCTCAAAGTTCAGGCTACAAACTGATGGCACCATTGCTAGAAATAAGCCAGATCCTGTTAGATGAACAGTATCCTCTCTAGGTTTAAATAAAATGTTTATTGAGTTTCACCAATTCTTTGATGTCGGGAAATTCCTTTGATTCACTGATACAATTCTAAATGAGAGTATACAGTAGTGACCAAACATGAAAGCCTCTTCAAAAGTGTTTGACTTGTACACAGATTCATTGTTACATTACGTTTGAGGACATTATGTCTTTCAAGAGGTAAGTAAGATAGAGAAATCGATCAGGAATGAAAAAGTCTATTAGCTATTAAAGATGATTTGCTTTATTTTCCTAATATAAGGCTGAGTCCCTAAGCAAGGCTAGCACTCAGTCATTAGCCCTTTGGGGATCCAAAGGAGGTACCCTGGAAGCATGGAAGGGCAATGAAGACCCATGAATGGAGGTTTCTGGTAATGTATTTGGAAGGGAATGACTCTGGCATTTGTAAATTCCCAACACTGCTATAGACTTACAGGTTCTTTTATTGGTTGGAGCATGATTAGATACTAGATGAAGTACTCAATTCGCTAAACTCACTCAATTTCATCCAGTAATGTACTGCTACTTTATTCTGGCTACATTTAACACAAATCCTTAATGTTGAACCTAAAGTTTCTATCGTAAAAGCTCTAATAACTGCACTTAGAAAAAATAGCAATTAAATTTCTCAATTTTTGCTGTAAACAAAAACAAATGAAATTATTTACTGTGATTTACCCAAGTATATTTATGAGTTTTTAAATATACCTATTTTGTTTAAGATTTGCAGAACAAACTTCTCCAACTTTTCTCAGAGTTGTCAAAGTCAGACATTACCATCCCCTTAAAGAATTTCTCCAAAATATGCAGTCACACAGATTATTTTCCTTTTTTCCTTCCATGTTATTCTAATTCTTATTTCCATTAAGACAACACTGCCTCAAGCTTCATCCACATTTCCAAAGACTCTCCTATTTCTAAAAAGCTATTTCTTTTAAACTCTAAAAGACTAAAAAAGCAGCATTGAAAAACACATTTTATCCTCACTCTTAAAGTCATTTTACTAGGGGCAGCCCGGGTGGCTCAGCAGTTTGGCGCCGCCTTCAGCCCAGGGTCTGATCCTGGAGACCAAGGATCGAGTCCCACGTCGGGCTCCCTGCATGGGGCCTGCTTCTCCCTCTGCCTGTGTCTCTGCCTCTCTCTCTGTCTCTCATGAATTTAAAAAAAAAAAAGTCATTTTACTAGACTGAATACATCACCCATGGCAGAAGGAAAAAAAGAGGAAATTTGATTTTAAACCTAGGTCCTAGAGATGATGTCTAAGTAATTCATTAAAATATGCATTAAAAGCTAATTCCATACTCTAACAGTGACATCTGTCCCCAAAAATGGACAACAAATTTACTTTTAATAAAAATGTATGCTCTATAAACTACATGATACAAATTTTCTTAAACTAAACAGAATCCATTCTCTATACTAACGATGACAAAAATTATCCCACTAGCTGAATTTCATTGCCAAGCTGTCAACTTGAATTTCTTCTGTTTAAAAATAGCTGTTCATTACATTCAGTAATGGGCTGTCAAAGCACTACAGCACTGAACCTGTATCATACACAGAAGCAATTGGGCAATGTGCATTATTATGTTTAGATTACTTGCATTCTTTACAAGACCCCTGGGCTAATTTTAAATGAGATGGTTCACTTGAACTAACTCAAAATCTATTTTATTTTACCTTAAAGCTAATACATATTTTCCATTTGTGACTCACCAGTACAAGCATTAATAGGAGGTAAGACAAAAAAAAACTCATCGAATATATGAGTGTAAGAAAATATGCACATTCTTGTGTTTATGGGTTTGTATGTGGTTTTGTTCCCTGTAGTCATATCTATTTTTAATAATAGATGATTGAATTACAACACTGGGCACACCAAATTAGATAATATTGCCAACATGTGAGCAAGCATTGTCGTCTCCATGAATACATGATAGGTTGTTAACTGGAAGCATCACTCCTAAAGCATATAGTGTTTGATATTTCAGCATAGTGAATCAATTAGACATCTTTTTAACTAGTTAATGTATAATAATTCACCATATAATTGAGTATGGGATATTGTGAACAACTCTAAAAAAGCACATAAAATCCACAGCTGGATCGTTCTTCCACAGCATGATAGCATAACCCCAAAGGCATGCAACAACAGCTACAGGATATCAAATAGAAAGCAACTAAACTGGTCACAAATGACTTGTAAATACGTGTAATGAATGCAAGGACCAGGTTAATTTTTTTTTATTTTCACAAGTCTTTATTTTCATTAATACACAGAAGCTATTGGTAGAGGCATGTGAGAAGAGATCGTAATAGTCATGACACTGAAAAATAAATCTTACTCTTAAAAAATCAACCTCAGAATATCAAAGCTACAGTAATATGCAAACTCACAGACCCCATGATTGGTGAAAGTAAAATAAACTTCAGTATTTCAACAATATTAAAACTCTGTACGCCAAATCTGCCACAATAAATATTTCAGGGCAGAAACAATATGTCTTTGTTTGTTTCAAGTATGTCTAAGAAAAAGAGGTAGACATACACATATTATATTTCAACGTTGCTTCTATGAGTCACCAATATATCAGGTCCATGTGTGGCTAACAGTTGAATAAAGACAATACAAAAAACACCCAAAGGATGCAGCTATTGTATTTATTTACTTTGAGGACAACATATTCTGTCTAAATCTGAGATAATCAGAATTACATGTACCTGGAAGCCTAATAAGCATAATTTATCGATGCTCTTCACATCCCAACATACGCTGGAAATAAGGAAATTTATTCTCTTTTAAATTAACTCAGGTCCTCAGACACATCCACATTTTATGCCTAAAACTCTCCAAACACTTCATTTCATCACAGCCCCTTTAACAACATAGAAGATGATTCTGGCTAAAAATTCATTTTTTATGTTTCCTATTTCAGTTAAAAATGCCTAAATCAGCTTTTTCAACCACAAACCAAATATAAACATGGTATAGTGAACAGATTTACAATTAGAGTAAGTTTTGTGTTTTGCTAACTGGTTAAATATGTGCTAATACCAATACATAAATTATATTGTATCTGCATCGCTTTGCTAAAATAGGAGAAAATTAAAATATACACTTTTAAAAAAATGAAACACATTATTTTGGCCATTTGGCTATGACATTCAGTCAAAATAGAAAATCTCTTTCCAAAATTTTATCATGAAAATTTTTGAATATATAGCAAATATGAAAGAATTTTACAGAGAAGACCCATATATCCACCACCTAAAAGCTATCATTAACATTTTACTATGTTTGTATTACAGACCAACCTATCTGACAGAGAAATTTTTAATAAAAGATTAACATGTTTCATAAGAATACATAAACAGTAGTAAAAATAGTGTAATGCTTTACTGAATAATAAACCTATGAAGTTAATAGCTACTGCTTTGATTGCAGCCAGATTCTCATAAATGGTTGTCTCCATTTTTTAACAACTATGATATCACTTTGTCTTAATAAAAGGCAAACAAATCCAAATTAATTCTGCATTAGATTCTGATGATTACATCCTAATTTGGAGGGCAAAATATGACACTAATGGTGGAACACATTTCATCACTTGGAAAGAATATGGCCCAAGAAACAAAAAATCATTTTAGTTTGTTTTGGAATTACAAACCAAGAATTAGGATAATGATTTTTTTAAACATGAGTTTGTCAGAAACGAAAACTATTCCAATTTAATATTATGTATATATGTTAAATATGAGTGTTATGAAAAACAACTACTTCAAATCTACTTCAGCAAAAGAATACCACCCATGGTACTCTCTCTAGGAACCAAACGTGTTTCTTCTACTACAACAGAATTATTTTTTTATTAACATAAAAAATTCCAGTAGATTTTTAATATTCCTCTGCTTCTTGCTTATTTTATTTATGTGGGAAAGAAGTTTTAAAATTTGAGTCACAAACAAGTATTCCAGCTTAGCTTCTCACTTTCATTTTCTCAGAGGAACATTTGCAAAGAATGTTCAGTACTGTTCCCTCCAATCCTTTGATTGGGCATTTCCTGCAAAACTTCACCAGGTCAGAGAGCACAGGGATTGAAAAACAATAGGTAAAGCACATTTTTAATGCTCAAATAATCTTTTATATATTAAGGACTTAAGTGGGAGAAAATTTTTAAATCTCAAAGGCCACTATTATTTAAATAATTTTAACAAGTATTACTAGAATTAGAACACTGATTTCTGTTTTATTGAAATATTTTTCATACCCCCAATTATTCTAGGCTCCTCACACAGAAAGAGTGAATTAATTACACTATTTACTTCCCCTTTTTTCAAATGATAAAAAAAGTGTACGCTAACTAAAAGTGAATAAGCTTTCAATATTTTTTTCTCCAACGTTGAAAATGATTTTAAATTTGAATATTTGGTTCTGAAACTCTACATGAACATGCACGGGTAAGAGTGTAACTAAAAATATATTAGTGTATGCAAGATATTCTTAATCACCATAAACTATGTTTAAGCAGGTTTGGAATGCTTCATACGGCCTTTTAACGTTTTTATTTGTTGATGAACCAACAATGTTTGGCATAATTAACGCTAAGATCTTCAAAACTCAATGACTGAAAATAATTGCTTCTCTTTTCTTTCCTGAGTACTCTGAAGCCCAACCTAAAGATTTAGAGCTGACTGGACAAATATAAAGGATGTCAAACACAGTGACCGCTGACATGCCATTCAAGGCACATGGAAGAGAGTTCAGGCTTGAATGCTTCTAAACTGCTCATTGGTAAGATCAGCTATCAGTGAGACACAGTATAAGTCAGCATTACTCACTGAGCCTGCTATGACCTTAAAATCATTGCTCCTGGGGCATGTTCATCCACCAATTAGTTTATATGCTCACTAGAAATCCACTGCTCAGTAAATGCACTGGTCTCTCATTCCACAGTGTTGATGAAGTGTGTGTGATGGCTTTCTCTTCACAACTTGACCCCAAAAGCTGACCTATCTCAGGCTGAAGCATTCAAGTCACTTGAGCACCCCTTGGTTATCATGGATTTTGATACTTTACTTAAAAACTACCACAGTTTAGCTGATTTGAAAAAAGCAAATGTTACAGTGACTATGAAATGCCATATGCAAACCAAAATAAAAGTCAGAACTGAATTTTCCAGTTTTATTCACAAAAGGGTTAGTAAAGTCAAACATTTGCTAATACTTTAGAAAGAAGAAACTTCCTTGCTGTTCTTAAACAATTATAACTAGCACAAATCAGCCAATCCTACCTTTTTCTAAAATTTTGAAAATATTCTCCTTTTGGGCAGGGTAAAGTCCAATGAATATAAGGATATATATTTGAAAAATAACTTTAAGATGACATGATAAGACATGATAAAAGGTTGGATCTAAAAATGAAAAAAAGTAAAAAAAAAAAAATCTCCACATTTTTCAAATATCGATATATAAAAACTGAGGGTAGGGACACCTGGGTGGCTCAGTGGTTGAGCATCTGCTTTCCATCCAGGGCGTGATCCTGGAGCCTCGGGATTGAGTCCCACATCGGGCTCCCTGCATGGAGCCTGCTTCTCCCTCTGCCTATGTCTCTGCCTCTCTCTCTGTGTGTCTCTCATGGACAAATAAATAAAATCTTTAAAAAATAAATAAAAACCGAGGGTACAGCCAAAATGAGATATTTAAGAAGGGAACTAGTGGTGGGTAACACAAGCAAAAATGTCCTGAAGCTAACTGTAAACTGGGTTTATTTTCAAAAGCCTTGGGGACAAACTGTCCTGATTCTTCCCCTTCAGGTTCCCATAGGAGGAGAAAACGTTCCCCCATTCTTTCCAAAGGAAGAAGGAAACTAGGTAGTCAGCCTTGAACTCACTTCTTGACCTGTTTCTTGGAAAATGATCCAATTGAGATGTTTGGTCTTTTTTATTTTTAGCAGTTTAAATATAATTTACATACCACAAAAGTTCACCCATTTAAAGTGTACAATTCAATGGTTTATCATGTATTTACAGAATTATGCAACAGTTGCCACAATCAATTTTAAAACACTTTTTGTGACTCTGGAAAGAAATCCTGTATTGTTTAGCACTCACTCCCTGGTCCCTGCTAGATGCAATTACTGATCCACTTTCTGTCTCTATAGGTTTATCTCTTCTGGATAGTTCACATAAATGGCATCATGTAATGTGCAGGTTTTGTGACTGGCTTCTTATACTCAGCAAAACATTTTCAAGGTTCGTCCCTAATTAGACCACGTATCAATAATTCACTCTTTTTTGTTGTTGAAAAGTATTTCATTGAATATTTATACCACATTTTGTTTATCCATTTATAATTGGATCTTACAGCAATACAAACTAATGCCTGAGAACAATAGTTTATAACATGTGCTTATAGACAATAATTAGTGAAAAATCACCCTACAGATGTGAATTACATATCATATCAGTCATTTGCGCATTCTCAGCTGGATGAACTTGAGTGACTTACAGAATTAGTAATATTGATTTATAAGATAGATACACATAAAATTGCTAAACTTCAGTAACACCAAGAATTAATTGTTCTGAAAAGTTAATGAAAATATTTAAAGAGCAATATTTAAGTACTTAAATTAACATATGCATGCTCCATGACCCAGCAATCCTACTCCTGGGTACATAGCTCAAAGAGCATCATACAGCATCACTGATTACGGTAGAGAATTGCAGGCAATCTAGGGGAGTGGAGAGGCAAAGTGTGGTAGATGCTTATCATGAAATACATGTGTTTACCAGATGCAATAAACTGGATGAACAGGGAGCGATGTCGATGAATCTTGAAATATAACATTGAATGAAAATAATTAAGAAACAGAATACAACTTCTAGCATAATACCCATTATATAAAGTCAAAATACACAACCCATTCAACAGTATGCATTAAAACCAACAAATTAAAAAAAAAAAAAGAGTGGCCATGGGGGACCCGTGGAGGGCCCCCATAAGTTACTCAACACACTGTATCTAGGGTCACAGCAAATTATTTTTTTTGGTATTATTTTTCAAAAACATTTGCTGTCCCTACCTGTATACTTTTCTACCCTATCAACAATAAGCATGGCCATATAAATTGCTATGACCAATAAGATGTTAAAACCAAGTATGAGGCTTAGCATATCATTTGCTGTGTTTCTTTTTCCATCTTGTACAATTGTTCCAGAATTTGTTTCATCATCCTGCATCCCTGACTGAAGACAAGATGGATAAGAGCCACAATAAATCCAAGATAAACATGAAACACACACACACACACACACACACACACACACACACTTTGGTCTTATAAGCCATTGAAGTTAGGCGGCAGGCTGTTTGTTATTGCAGCACCACCTATCCCATTATGACTGATATATTCACATACATCTACATAATTAAATCTCCTCCAAGTCTACTTATCCAAAACCACTGCTTGGTGCTAATGTAAGGGATATGGGTTGGAAGGAGATAGAAAATACAGTCCTTGGGATGCCTGGGTGGCTCAGTGGTTTAGTGTGTCTGCCTTTGGCTCACCACTTGGTCCCGGAATCCCGGGATCGAGTCCCACATCGAGCTCCCTGCATGGAGCCTGCTTCTCCCCCTCTGCCTATGTCTCTGCTTCTCTCTCTCTCTCTCTCTCTCTCTCTCTGTGTGTGTCTCTCATGAATAAATTTTAAAAATATTAAAAAAAAAAGAAAAGAAAATACAGCCCTTAACTCTAGAGGTTTTTATAAAAGAGATACATAAAAGGAGAATAAGAGGAGTCAATTACTCTATTGAAAACCACACTCGATGACAAGTTATAAAATGTGGGTTTTAATCCTACTCTTCCTACATATTATTAAAATATCTTAAGCCAAATCTCTTAACCACTCTGAATTTCCATTTCCTTATCTGAAAATTAAGGAAGAAGAGTATACTCTAAGCTCCAAGGTTTTTCCAATCCTGAGGTTCCATGTTTCTGTAACAAAGTAATATTTAGATGGGTCATATATCCACTAAATAAAAATAGAAGTTTAAATGGAGATAAATTAAAATTATTTACTCTTCTCTTCAATGGTTCACTATACTGAAATTTTGTTCACTTGTCAGGAATATGAGTTACGTTACAGATAGGACACTTGGGCAACCAAGTATAGACTGCCTTCACAAATGCTAAAGTATAGGAATAAGCAAAGGTCCAGATGTGGGAATTACCAATACACAAGACAACGACAATGAAAGACACAGGTGAGGCCATAATTCCTTGAGTTACAATGAGGAATGTCAGAAGGTAAGCTTTAGGGCAAAAACTGATTGATGAAAAACTTGATCTGGACCAAAAGCATACAGGGTACACAAGAGGTAGAAAACAGCAGTAGAGGGAGGCCACTGAGTCTGAACTTAGGTTGTTGAAATAAATGAGAATATAAGGGAACTCTGAGAATGAATAATCATCACTGAACCTGACATAATTGACTCTCAATAAGTATTTGTTGACAGGATACAGATCCTGCAACTTTTCAACTAAGATATTATACTTTCCCCAAATATTACCAAACCAAACGCAAAAACCCATTTATTGATGAATCATATTACCAAGACCCTCTCTCTTCCAGTGAGATTAAGACTCCAAATAAACCATTTCCAGCTTTTTCTACCCCCTTTGTTCTTTGTTGAAGCAAAGAATAGGATGTGCTGAGAAACAAGCTACTTGATGCCTCACGTGCCTCCTCATGCCCCCTTACTGATGTCCCACACCAACCCCAACCTTACTCATAACTATCATGCTAGGTACACACCATGCTTATCAGCCTCTTGTTACACTTACATGTCTAGCTACTTGTGTATAAGGGAGAAATTTTGCTTAAAGTAAAAGAAACCTATGCATATTAAGCTCTTATTCAAAAGTTCAGCAAATGAATTCCTGCCTCAAAGTTATGTATAATAATGGACTGTCTATATAATTCTTTCTTTAGTCTCTTTATCCTCATTCAGTTATCTCTTGCTTTAGGGTTAGTCATATTTCAATTAGTCTGCTCTTCACACAATGATGTGTCCTTCCCTGCCTCTAGCCATTACTGATTTCTCTCAACTCCAACATATGTAACCTCTGTTTGGATGATTTTACATTTGATGATCATCAGTTTAGCATTTAATTTTGTACTACCCTGTACTATTTTTGTTTGTTTTAGGTCAGAAAGTGAGTATGCAATGACTGTTTGGTCAGATGGAGGGCAAGGATGTCCTTCTCAAATAGATTACAAAAGTTCTACAAAGAACAAAAGTCCTAGGAGTGAGAAAGGATTCAAAGTATCCTAACACTTCAAAAAGTAGAGAAATCAGTGAATGGGACCATTAACATAGACTTAATTCTAATCAGCATCTTTAAGTTCATAGTAACATCTAACCTATAATAGTGCTCTACATATTTTAGCTTTACCTTCCTGGAGCAGATGTTATTATTGTTGTTATTGCTACTGTTGTTATTATTATTATTAGGCAAGAAAACATAGTAGCTAAAAGATCCTTTAAGTCAAATCAGAGAAAATCACAGGCCCACCTGACATCTTGACTTCAATCTCATGACATTGCCAAAATCACATAGTTTAGCTTTCTTGAGATATTGACCCTCAAAATTTGTGAGATAATAAATGTTTATCATTGTTGTAAGCCACTAAGTTTTGGGGTAATTCATTATGCAGCATCTGCTAACTAATACATGCAACTTCCCCTTACCTCTCATTGGCCAGAATGTGTCACAAGGCCACCCTGCCCCCAAGGGAGCCCAGGTAGTATTTTCATTGGGCACATTTTTGCCCTAAAAAAAAAAAAAATCTGAGTTCTGGTTCGCTTTAAAGGAAGAAAGGAGCTGAAATGGACATCAGGTATGCAGCTGCTTACATTCTCCTTCAATTCAGTCTTCCCCAGGAAGAAAACTAGTCTTCAGAAAGGAAAAGAAAGATAAAGAAAACACAGCCCACAATAAATAAGGAAACAAGAGAAGATACAGTACCTGTTTTAAGAGGGTTTTTTTGAATCTTTAGCAAAAGCAGTCTATATTTCACCATAACTAACTAAATTTAAAACTTGTATCTGAAAAAAATAAATTAAATTAAATAAAACTTGTATCTGTAGTCTGCTGTCAGTAATTACACTGAGGAATCATGACAAATGAATGAAAGAAGGAAGCAGGAATATGAAAGTGTTGTTTTGGTTTTCTGGAAAAGATAAATAGGTATACATAAAAACTTGAACAATAGCTAAATGTCCATGATTAAATTCTGTAACCGATTATTAAAATGTATAAGTGGCTTATACATGTATGGAAAATGATGCAGTGTTCAAGAGCAGACCAAAAACATGCTAAGAACAAGTAAAGGAAATGTCAGAATGCTCTTTCTTGCCCCTAACCCTGCCCATGACTTTTCAATATTTTTAGCAGTGACTTAAAACATAAAAGGGATGTCTATCAAATGCTCATGTGACACATCTGGGAATGATACATATAATAACAGAATCAAAATTTTAAATGATCTTGACAGCTTACAATACTGTCATTCATATATTCAACAACTCTAAGAAGTTATTTCGTGGAGTTAATTTTCATTTCCCCAAAAAAGGTACTAAATTCATCAGAGTAGGACTGAATCACATTTTTTTTTTTCAAAACTTCCTATGTACCCATCATAGTGCTGGGAATGTAGAAGGTATTTCACTAATGTTTAGAGACTTGAGTTGAACTCTACAAGTACAAAGGCAGAAAAGCTTAGAATAAATCTGTCATCTGGGCCACATAATATCCTCTTATTTTTTTCCCTTACACCGTATTATTTATCTCCTTCAAAGACCTCTTCAAAATTTAATTTTTCCAGCACACCCTTCCTGAGCTGTCTTTAGTCCTTTAAAGAAGACTGCACTGGATAAAACTTAGAAGGATACATAAAAGCCTTTTCACTTTTCTTTGTTTCAGTATTATGGCCAGTCTGTGCCATCAGACTTTTAGGCTCACGAGGCTGCTTTGGTAGTGTTTTAAAGCCTTTTTCCCCATACATATGAAATGAGAATACATGCACACCCCCTTTGCAGAGCTGCACAACATAACATTTTCTTGTTACAATTCAATATCATTGCAGCAAGATAAGCACACCCCATAGTCTCATTTAACAGACATGAAGAAGTCAAGCTCTATTGTTCAATGTCACAGCCAGCCAGCCCTGCATGATCAACCTTTATTCTTTTCTGGCTTCATTATGAGGATGATGCCTTTCAACTGTGGTGACTAAACCTGTTAAACTACAAAGCAAGAAATTTATAGAACCTTTATACGAGTAATACTGAACAGCTTAAATGTAAAACCTACAATTAAATTCCAAAACTAAGCACTTCACCCCCAAGAAAATGCTAAGTAGTTCTTCAGCAACATTCCTGATTTACATACCCCAAAGATGACAGGAGTTATATACATACATGCTACTGCGATATTAATAGTAATTTTTTCAAGTAATGTTCAATATAAAACATGGTAATATTAACCCATGCGTTACAAAACTAATAAATTGCCCCTTGGCATACCAGGGACAGGAACTATGCTTTTTCATTTTCGAAAAGCTTCCTTTTGTCAGATGAAAACCCCAAGAGTAAAATATTTCAGTATAGTTCTGTGATAACAATGGATATGCCATTAGATTACCATACAAGTGAATAAAGCACCAAATGATAGCGAACATTTTTTCACACTTTAGATTTTGATGTGAAATGAGTCTAATTATTTATTCATAGACTTTTCCTCTAAGGAATTCAAGGCACTATATTTTAAATCTTCAAACACGTATTTCCTAAGCTCTAAAATCTACCAGGTAGGACAGAAGAACACGTGGCAGGGAAGAAGATAAAGAAAAGCAGCACAAAAGAAGAGGCAGTTGGAAGAATTCAAGCATGTCTCAAACCTGAAGTAGTATTTATTCATTCGTCTTTTCTTTCAGTCAGTCAAACATTTACTGAGCATCTATTATAAGTCTAGGTCTGTGCTAGATATTAAGGATATAAAAACACTCCCTGCTCTAGAAGCTCTCCAGACAGAGAGCACACGTACAAGGTGATAACTACAGTATGTCCCAAGTACTGTAATAGAAGGATAAAGTAAGTGCTTGAGGAAGCACCATGGAAGGAGCCACTGGCCTGAAGGAATCTGGAAAGGCTTTAACCAGTAGACAGCACTTCAACTATATGCAGAAAGAGTAATAAAAGTCTGTCAGAAAATTGAGAAGAGAATCTTCAAGGCAGAGGTAATATCATATTAAAACACAAGTTGTTGTCAAGAGGTTTGACCTGTTCAGGGAGTATTGAAAAATACAACATGACTTATAGGCAGGAGATGACACTTAGTACCTAGAAATTATAGGTTTCAAGTTTGTACTAGGAATAGATTCCAACAGCACCATAATCGTGAAAAGTGTGGCATTATAGCTATATATTATATTAAAATACTTAATTTTAGTATGTATATTTATATATGTTTTATATATTGGTTATATATGCATTTGTCACATATAGTTTTGTTACATATATATATATATATATAAATCTGCCTTACAGAGAGAGACTCAAGGAAGTCTTATGTATGTATAAAATATATACATGTAACAAATACATACATTTATATATACACATATAATTCCCACAGAGCTGGGAATTATAACCAATCCTCTCGGGCTTCTGTTGCAGAGAGCCCTAGCCCTCTGCTAGGGCCACTAATGCTTTTGCTAAGTAACTGTTGCCTTTGCTGGGTGATTGGAACAGTCAGGTCACCTTTTCACCCAGTCACCTCATCTACACAATTCCTTCTCTTAAACTAAAGTCTCTCAAGTGAAGATGAATATCCAAGCCAGACTCTGCTGATGTTCTTTACCCCTGAGTTGTGACCAGCACATTCCTCCATCAACAAGGGCACTACCTGCCTACCAAGGGCCACCTTGAAGGCCAGCTCAACATCTTTTTTCCCAAGTGCTAGTGGGCAGCTTCTTTTGCTCCTCCATCAATCCTATATATAGTTGCCCACAGCAGATATGAAAGAAAGGAAAACAAAAACAAAACACAGCCTGTCTTAGAAGTCCAGATGAAGAGAACATTTACCTTTCCTTTACATCATTTCAAATATAAAAACTCCCGTGTCAAAATACACAAAAAACAGTGGCTCAATACCGATATAAAAAGGCAAGAATGATGTGTAGCTGTAAGGCCTCTGGTCACCTTCTACAGTAAAACTAGTTGATATAAGGAAATATATACCTACAGAGTTAGAAGGCAGAGGACCTAGCACTAAATCTGAATTATGTCTATATCAACTCACCAAAAATTAAAAGGTATACAAAAGGGCAGCCCGGGTGGCTCAGCGGTTTAGCGCCGCCTCCAGCCCAGGGCGTGATCCTGGAGACCCGGAATCGAGTCCCACATTGGGCTCCCTGCACGGAGCCTGCTTCTCCCTCTGCCTGTGCCTCTGCCTCTCTCTGTCTCTCATGAATAAATAAATAAGATCTTTAAAAAAAAAAAAGGTATACAAAGATATTATATTGCTTACTCTGTCTTGGGTTAAAGAAAAAAAAAAGATCAGAAAAGAAGGGGGGAAGAAGGGGGGAAGAGAAGTACAAGAAATGGTTAACCACACATCTTGCCTTTTTTATACAGTTAATCACCTATATTTACTGAATACACAAAATGAAATCTATGGGGGGGGTAGCAAAGACAGAGTCTTATGAAGGTTCTCAAGACTTTTCTATTTGCAAGCTCAATGGCAGGCTGAAGGTGAGACCTCAGTGTCATCATTCTGATTTAGCCTGGATCTTAATCACCCAACAACACTGATTTAGGCAAATTACCAGTCATAAATTAAAAGTCAAAGAACTTTTTAATCCTGAAAACTCAATACGGAAAAAGTGTAATCCCTTATTTTTCAGTAAGTCAAATCAAAAGGCATGAACCTCAAGTATCCAGAAACCTCAGACTGAAAAAGAGACTTGAATATAAACATGTAAAGAGACACATACAAGAAAAGTGTTCTGATATTTACCAGATAACAAAATAAGCAGGGAAAAAATGCTAACAAAGTAGAACCAAAGAAATATATCAAAGGGGAGAGCATGATCTAGTAGATGAATTCCTGAGGTAGCCAGGTAACACAAAGTATTATGCTAACATTCATTCATCTCATGATGTGGAATTCAAATCAGTGGAAGTGACAAGACTAATGTAAATTAGGCCATTCTGAGAACACAGCAAGTATAGGCTAAAAACTGAATGGAAAACTCTGACTACCCCAAGTAAAAGACAAATTCTGTGAAAAACAATGCCAAGATATTCAAAATGGATGAGAAAAAAAATAATAAGAGAACAAATGTTCTACAATTAGAATCAACACCCATAGTATAGAATTGGAAAAATGTGAGATTCTTCTGTAGAAAATGAATGTCTTAGAAGCAGTACTGTCTCAACAAATCTTTCTCATAGAAATGTATCATCCGAGATCCCTGGGTGGCTCAGCAGTTTAGCACCTGCGTTCCGCCCCGGGGTATGGTCCTGAAGTCCGGATCGAGTCCCACATTGGGCTCCCTGCATAGAGCCTACTTCTCCCTCTGCCTGTGTCTCTGCCTCTCTGTCTCTCAGTGTCTCTCATGAATAAATAAATAAAATCTTAAAAAAAAACTATTATAAAAAAAAAAAAGAAATGTATCATCCCTGCCCAATACAGTAGTCATAAGCCACATGTGGCTATTGAGCAAATGAAATGTGGCTCATGAACTGGGGAAATGAATTTTTAATTTAAGTTTTATTCTAATTAATTTATTTTTAAAAATATTTTATTTATTTATTCATGAAAGACACAGAGAGAGGCAGAGACATAGACAGACATAGGCTCCTTGCAGGGAGCCTGATGGAGGACTCGATCCCAGGATCCGGGATCATGCCCTGAGCCGAAGACAGATGCTCAATCACTGAGGTACCTGAGTGCCTTACTTAATTTAAACTTTGTTTTAAAAAGCTATGAGGTTAGTGGCTACCATACCAGAAAATGCAGCTTAAGACTTCATGAGTTTGTGGGGACATCTGGCTGGCTACCCAGTGGATAGAGCACATGACTCTTAATCTTGGGGCTGTGAGTTCAAGCTACACATTGGACAAAGAGATCACTTAAGAAAAAGGAGGGCGCCTAAGTGGCACAGTCAGCTGAGTGCCAGCTCTTGGTTTCAGCTCAGGTCATGATCTCAAGTCTGGAGATTGAGCCATGGTGGGCTCCATACTTAGCACAGAGTCTTCTTAGGATTCCCTCTCTTTCTCCCTCTTGCCCCTCCCACTCATGTTCTCTCTCTCTCTCTCTCTCTCTCTCTCTCTCAAATAAATAAATCTTTAAAAAAAAAGTTTGCCCACTGTTTATAAATGTAACAGTGGAATAAATATATGCTTTGAAATCAGACTGGGTTTCAAACCCTTGCATTGACATTTACTAGCATGGTATCATGAGGCAATGTGAATGTCAGTTTCTTCATTTAAAAAATGGGAATAATACTGTATTTTTCTTTTTTTAAGATTTATTTATTTATTTGAGAGCAAGAGAGAGAGGAGGGGGAGGGGCAAAAGGAGAGGGAGAAAAAGAATCTCAAGCAGACTCCCTGCTGAGCACAGACCCTGACGTGGGGCTCTACTTCACAACTCTGAGATCACGACCTGAGTCAAAACCAAGAGTCGGAAACTATTGAGCCACCCAGATGTCCCAATACTATATTATCATATTACTGCTACCAATACCCTCCCTTTCTATGGCTCCCCTGAGATCCTTAATTAACTAAAAAATAATAGCAGAGTCCTTTTTAGAATCTTAAGATTTCCTCAAGGAAATCAGAAGCTGAACTAGAGTCATGGGACCAGGGGATATTCCATCTCAAGTCCTAGCTGAAATGCATACATTTTAATAAGACTTATATAAGTCAAAAATCCTTTCCCTCTCCGTCCATATCAGCCCCTTCACTTCCAACCACCCCCATTCTCACTCTGACCTGTACTATAAGAAACCCTATCCCATGACAAGAAGGCATTATCAGAAAAAATGGGAAGCTTGAACCTCCCAGTGTGAACTCTGTCTCAAATTTAAAAATGTTTATTTCAGGGGTTTTATTCAGGAACTTTGTTGTTGACTTACATTTCCTGACCTACAGCATTTAAGAAGCTTATAAAAGTTTTCAGATATATTTAGACATTCCCAATATATTGACATCTCTTGAATCCAGCACCGGGAGAGAGGGAAAGCAACTAGAACCCATTCTACCAAGAAGTTTTTCTGCGAAGAAAACCAAAAAGTAAATGGGTGGGCAGGAGACTAGAACGGTAGCTAGGATGGAAATCGGGTAAAGAGGAACTATTTTTAACAGGAGAGCTATTATGGCAGGTTTGTTTGCTGATGAGGATGATTTTATAGAGGATAAATAAGGATGTGGGTCAGAGAGGATTACTTACAAGATAAAGTCATTGGCATGGTAAGAGGAGAAAGATCTAGGCATGCAAGAAATAATGTACTATGGTAAACTATGCTTCAAAATAAGAGTTTTTCATGCTTTAATGACAACTGATGGTGGTTTCAATTTTGGGCTTCATAAGGCAGGTGGGGGAAAAAAAGGATGGTGGCTTCAGGAAAATGAAGCCAACTGGACCAACAAAGTACACCTTTAACTATAGCTGTTCATTCAGCACCTATCTCTTTCCTCAACAGTTATTAGTTCAATGGAAAATAACTACAACAATTTTAAAACAATTTGGTGGCATAAAATGATAGAAAGGTGTACACAACACTGTGAGGTTATAAAAAGAAGGGGCACCAACCAAGTTTGGAGAGGCACTGAGGGAATGCTGTCCAGTCTTTCTAGAAGAGGTAACAACTGATCTGAGTTAGACAGGAGGTTTAGGAGTGGAAAATAAGAACTGGGATCCCTGGGTGGCGCAGCGGTTTAGCGCCTGCCTTTGGCCCGGGGCGTGATCCTGGAGACCCGGGATCGAATCCCACGTCGGGCTCCCGGTGCATGGAGCCTGCTTCTCCCTCTGCCTATGTCTCTGCCTCTCTTTCTCTGTGTGACTATCATAAATAAATAAAAATTTAAAAAAAAATAAAGAAAATAAGAACTAATACTACATAAGGGCAACACGAGTCACAAAAAATCACATCTGGGTAGGGTTTAGTGCCCTAGAAACATAAAGGGAAAAGCTGGAAATGGGAAGACATAAAAAAGGAAGACATAGTAAGGAGCATATCTAAGGATCTCTATACCATATTAGACTGACTTGATGTCACATTGTTTCTTAAACATATTATTTTTTTAAAAGAAAAATTTTTAAAAGAAAAGATTTGAAGACTACTCTAATTGTCCACTAAATTATTTTTGTAAATTTAATTGTATACGTACAGACAGAAGTATAACTTCCTTAGAGCTATTTAAAAGAGTCCATTTATTTATTTGTTTTAGAGGGAGGGAGTGCACAAGTGGGGGTCGGAGCAGAGGGGGAGGGAGAAGGAAAGAATCTTAAGCTGACTGGACACTCATCAGGGCTCCATCCCAGAATCCTGAGATCAGGACCTGAGTCAAAACCAAGAGTCCACCCTTAACTGACTGAGCCACCCAGGCACTCCCTAGTTATAGTTTTATACAACCAAAACAAGTTTACAAATTAAAGACAAACAAAATTTCCAGACCAATTAAATTCAAACTGAAGTCATCAATTTATTGTGATGCATAATGTTTTATTAAAACTGGATTTCATAGTAGGAAGATGTAAATCTCATGTTATCTTTAATTTGAAATGGTGTATAGATGAATGGTTATGAGGATGAACTTTGGGGCCAGGTTACCTAAATGCAAATTCCAACGACTCATTTATTAGATGAGTGGCCCTGGACAAATTATTAAGCCTATCTATGCCTCAGTTTCCTCACAGGGCTAAAAGTACCTGCCTCACAGAGTTACTCCCTACTAATTAAGATATATAAAATACTTCAAACAATGTAACAGTAAGCACATAAAGTTTAGCTATCTATATTTTTAACCTCAATAAAATCAGGAGTGGGGTGCCTGGGAGCTCATTCAGCTAAGCATCTGCCATCAGTTCAGGTCATGATCTCAGAGTCCCAGAATCTAGCCCCACATTGGGCTCCCTGCTCACTGGGGAGTCTGCTTCTCTTTCTGTGCCTCACCCCACTTCTGCTCTCTCTCTCGTTTCTCTCAAATAGGTACAATCTTTTAAAAACAAAAAATAAATAAATAAACAAACAAACAAACAAACAAACTAATAGGGGTGGCAGAAAAAGAGTATATACATTGGTGGATATCTGGAGCAGATGACCTGAAAAAGAAGCCCACAAAACCAGAAATCTAGAGAAGGCAGTAGTTCTCTAAATCCTATTTGGCCACACCTCCTAACTGTATCGACTGACAATGATAAAGTAGATGAACCTGAAATACAATTTAAAGTAGATCAGTCTTGGGCTTCCTGGGTGGCTTAGCGGTTTAGCGCCACCTTCTCTGATCCTGGAGACTTAGTCACAGGTTTTTACAGCCTCCCTTTGTAACTATAATGTCCGCCTTTCAGTTCTATTCTGTTCAAATGAGGACTGTTACAGGGAAGGATAAAACATTTTTTTAAAGCATTTTTTTTCCATTTAAGAGCATGGGTTTGGTGTCATATTGCCCATGTTCAAATCCTGCCTGCAACATACTAGTAATGTTACTATGAACAAGTTATTCAACTTCTCTAAACCTCAGTTTTCTCCCAAAGTGGCCAAATGAGATCATGAATGTAAAGCAGTTTGAAAAGAACCTGGTACATAATAAGTGTTTGGTAAACATCATTTGAAACTGTCTATACGTCAGACTTTAGCAGTTTGATTTAGAGATTGAACTACTCAAATCCTTTAATATCCTCACTATTGCAAGATTGTGTGTTTGGATATAATTTTTTTAGAAAGAAGGGCAATTTACACTGGCCAAATTATGGAAGCAGCCCAAGTGTCCATCAATAGATGAATGGGCAGGCAACCCAGATGGCTCAGCAGTTTAGCGCCGCCTTCAGCCCAGGGCCTGATCCTGGGGACCCCGGGTTGAGTCCCACATTGGGCTCCCTGCATGGAGCCTGCCTCTCCCTCTGCCTGTGTCTCTGCCTCTCTATGTCTCTTGTGAATAAATAAATAAAATATTTTTTAAAATAGATGAATGGGCAAAGAAGATGTATATATATATATATATGCAATAAAGTATTATTCAGCCATTAAAAAAGAATAACATCTTACCATTTACAAAGCATGAATGGATCTAGAGAGTATAATGCTAAGCGAAATAACTCAGAGAAAGACAAACACCATTTGATTTCACTCATATGTGGAATTTAAGAAGCAAAACAAAGGGAAAAGAAAGAGAGCACAACCAAGAAACAGACTCTTGACTATAGAGAACAAACAGATGGCTGGGGGGGGGGGATAGGTGATGGGGATTAAGAGTACACTTATCATGATGAGCACTGAGTAATGTACAGAATTACTAATCACTATACTATACACCTGAAACTAATATAACAATTGAGTTAACCATACTGGAGTTAAAATAAAAAACAATTAAATTTTACAAAATAAAGAGGAAGGGTAAATAATAATAAAAACCCACCCTCACCACCTACATAATGACTTAATTCTTGGCTCTATAATTTGATATTATATAATATTTATCTTTTTTTAATCTTTTGTGAAATTGTTTATGAGGATCTATGGGACTGGTTTTGTCCTTGCAACCCTCTGAGGGCTAGAGGAAAAGTTTTAAGAAGGCTACCCTCCCAGAAGGAAGAACTAGAAGCCTACCGGCTTAGCACTACTCTTGCCTCTTGCCTCCAAGGCACCTATGATCTAGTCTGGTAAAAGATACAAACATCTCTTTACTTTCTTCATTTCTTCACCAAAATAACACTGAATTTTTCAAAAGCAACACTACTAATGGCTTGAAGAAAAACAAAGAAATTAGAAAAACACGGGTGCCAGGGAGCTGAATAAAACAAGTTTCCCACAATCAGTGTGACAGCCCCAAGTCTCCCACCACTCCCCGTATCCCACCAGGAGGACAAATGCCCTGCAAAGACCCTGCTTGGAGCTTCTTTAGGAAAGGGACTGGAGTCTGTGTCCCCTAAGCCAGTTGAAACTAGAACATAAATTAAAAAGTTGAGGAGAGAAACATTCACATCTCGGTACGCATTAACCTATCAAAAAAAAAAATCTTAGATGCCCAGCACTTACAGTTACACGATGATTTTCCTTAAGAGTAAAGGGGTACCTGGGTAGCTGAGTCAGAAGAGCATGCAACTCTTAATCTGGAGGTTGTGAGTTTGAGTACCATAAATAAAACTTAAAAGAGTAAAAAACCCATTTTCTTAGCTATCCTTTAGTACTCCTCAAAAAAATGTATACTGTGAAAAAAATGGGAACCAGTTGCCTACAATTTCAAAAATATAGGGACAGAAGAGTAAGAACTCAAATATCAAGAAGATAAGATTTTTTTTTTTTAAATAAAATTGAACAGGGGCGCCTGGGTGGCTCAGCTGGTTAAGTGTCTGCCTTTAGCTTGGGTCACGATCCCAGGGTCCTGGGATGGAACCCTGAATGGGGCTCCCTGCTGAGCTTCTCCCTCTGGCCCTGCTCCTGCTTGTGCTTTCTCTCTCTCTCAAAGAAATAAGATAAAATCTTTTTAAAAATTAAACACTCAAGGATGAAATTAAAATGGTATATTATAAATTCTGTAACTGTCAAAATCTCCTTGTAATATAACCTTTCATTTTTCTGTTCTAAAATGAATAGCTTCAAAAGTTTAATCTTCCAGAAATCTAAAAATATCACTATAAATACTAAAACTTTATTTTGATTTCTTTGATGAAAATCTGAGGAGGCTCCAGCATGAGAACTGTGTTTGAGTCCTGGATGAATCACACACTATCTATATGCCTTTGGGTCCTCACTTACCCCTCTGAGTCTTTATTCAATCATCTGCAAAATTGGGAAAAAAATAGCAATTTCATAACGATTTCTAGGGGAATGAATGAAGTACTATAAGGTAGACATTTAATAAGTGAAAGCCATTCTAATCGTGCTGCATTATACAAAGACTATTTCCAAATGGAGGATACACAACTTTGTAAACAAAACCAAGAAGGCAGAATTCAATAAACTTTGTTTTAAATTTTCTTAAAAAGTCCTTCTTCTAGATAAATTAAAACATCATGAACTTTCTTTAACCTTAATATTAAACATTCTCAGTTCTTAAGGAGTAAATTTGACTAAAAGCTAAAGACACACAAAATAATAGCCATGACAGTCAAGCAACTTCTGAATTCAGAAACATAGTGATTAAGTCACTACTGGAAAGCCAGAATCTATTTGTGATTCACTTGGATCACCTTTATTTCATTATACATTTTATAACATCAAAGCAAAACATGGCATAATTTCAGGCACTGAATCATCATCAAACTGAGCTGCAATTAAGGATAAGAACATCATTAAGTTTTAGGTAATGCTTGCAATTGTAAGTAAGCAGTGCCTTTCTATTCTTCTGGAAAATGTCATTTAGGAGGTTTCAACAATTCTCCTAAACCTAGGCTGTAAGTGCCATGCTTGAATTTTTTTTGGATGCATGCCCAACAATAAATGATCCACAATGATCTGAGGACAGCACTCCCATCCAAGAACTTAATCAGATTAATGATGTATTTGTTTTATAAAAATGAAGTACATTAAGCCTGAGAATACCTAATTTACATACTAAATGGTTGCTAGGGACCAAAAATACTAGTGGTTTTTATAAAACTGAGGTTACAAAATTGTCTATTGTCTTGAAATCTGTTAGTAAATAGCAGTGAAATGCAAAATAATAAACAAATGTTAATTAGTACTATTTATATATGTAAATTCGTGAGATGGTGTACAGTTGTTCAAAAGAACCTAACGATGTTCATATTCCAAAACATACATGCCCCAGAGACAACATAATGCCATTTATGTGAAGTTGGAAATAACAAACTTATTTATGATGCTTTCTAATTGATTTGACCTCAAATTGTGATTAACATTCTACTCTAATTTTTTCATTTGGGGTCCTAGATTAATATATGCAAACATAAACAGTAAATTAGCAGTCTAGGTTTCTGCCATTTTTGTTGGAAGCCTATTAGCAACCTTTATCTAAAAGGGGGAGGAGAGCTTTCACAAAACAGCTGAATTTCATCAGATCCTTAAAGGTGTATTAACAGCATCTCTGGATGTCCTGTGATGGATTCTCTCTCCTCCCTTTCTCTCCCTCTTTCAATCTCTCTCTCCTCTCCTCTCTCTCTCTCTCTCTCTCATACACATACACACACACACACACACACACACACACAAAACTACTTCATTCACTCAACACACTTGTGTATATTGAGCTTGGGAAGCAAAATGAGTAAGACAAAGTCACTGCCCTGTCTGCTGAGCAGATGGCAGGTAAGCAGATAATTACAAGATAACAGGACAAGTGCTACAATTAATGTATAAACAGAGAGCTCTGGGCACAAAGAGAAGCCAGCCACCAACCCTGCTAGGGGACAAGTGATAAGCCACACAGATAAATAACAGTTCCCAGTTCCTGTCACCTGAGATGGAATGACATGTGCAAGGAACAGTAAGGGTAGAAAATGAGGGGAGAGATGGTGAAGTCCGCAGATCTATAATATTTTCCTCTAGTTTTTTTTAAAAACCTCAAATTTCATTTAACTCATGCAAGACTTAACAAAACTTGAGGTTACTTTGAATTAGGCTATTTTTCATACAGATAGATGCTTACTGCTAATAGCTTGTACTTGTATTTGGTAATTACTAGATCAGGAAAGATGAGCATGAAAAACAAAAACTGAACTTAAAAAACACCTGAATGAAAACTTTATTAAATATGGAACATTACATTTAAAAAATAAGTTGAATTCAGATTCAAAAATCAGTTTTTATAGGACTTAGAAATATACATGCTAGAAAAGTAAGAAATGTGGGATATCTCTAGGCAAACCTGGAATGAATATAGATACATCACATAGAAGAATTAAACTGTGAAATTTCTTTTCTTTTTTTTTTAAGATTTTATTTATTTATTCATGAGAGACAGAGAGAAAGAGAGAGAGGCAGAGACATAGGCAGAGGGAAAAGAAGGCTCCATGCAGGGAACCCGATGTAGGACTCGATCCCGGCATTCCAGGATCACACCCTGGGTGGAAGACAGGCACTAAACCACTGAGCCACCCAGGTGACCCTAAACTGTGAAATTTCTGCTTTAAAAATTTAGATGTTAAGAGTGATAGAAGAAACAAAACCTTAGGGAATTAGAGTATACATTAAAAAAAGTTTATATAAGAAGCTTATAGAAGCAAGAACTAGAGAAATAGGGATTAAAATTATCATATATAATTACATCACCATCAAAATAGCAGACAGCATTTACTGAACATTTATCTAGGTACGTGGAATGCTGTGGAAAACGCTTGCATTTGGTTCAGTGTTTGAAATGTTGGCTGGCAAGCTTGTAACCATTATACTTCGCTGACAGTCTGCGGCCCAGCTGCCATGGCCAAAACTTCTGTTCACAGAAAAGGGATATTCCCAGTGGAAACTTCACTGGCTGGATTTTGGACAAGTATCCATTTCCATGAAAGACTGTTCTGGTCCCAACCCAGTTGAACTTATTATAACTTGCTCCTAAGTATCCATACATATACCACCTTCTTGCTACCTTAGATAGTTCACTCACTCAGTGTAGTGAATTCATGGATGTATGTTGTTCCATTCGTCTTTATCTCATATATATGATTATTTTGTATCTATTAATCGTCTTAACTGAAAACAATATAGTTTCTTCTTTCACAAGAAAGAAAAAAGTTCAAGGAAACACAAGAGCCATAGAAAATTTAAAGGAAACACTGTAAGCTGAGTTATATACACAATAATATAGAGTTGCTGTTGTGCCATAATCTTATTTAGAAGTAATCTGTGTTGATTTGCTATAACTGTAATCACAAAGATAGAAAGTAAATATTTATAACCCTAGGGCCTGGCAAGGTCCTAGGCACTTAATGCTTCCTAATAATAATTCCAGTAGAGAATAAAAAATATCAAACATCCAAAGGTGGAAGTTGAGTAGAGCAAGGAATCTGATGATTCAGAGCAACAAGGCAAGGTTTAGTCAGTTGATGAGAGATATATAGATCATACTGCCAAAAAGAGCCTTATTTTAGAAGGAAAACAAACCTCAAATGTCCTAATATGTTTTAATATTGAATTTAGAAGACAAAATTCCTGCAGAAGGGAAAGCCTATTGCTGAGCCATCTGTTATTTGCAATACATATAACAAATTCAACAGAAGGGTGCACCCTCAGTGCTTCCTATAAAGAGATGTTTTTTTTTAAGTCTAAAATATCCTATCAATGGAGACCACAACAAACACCCACACCCCTCCCAAAAAACAAATCCCTCACAACCATCCCACAGTCGAATACTTGGTTTCTTTTAATTCAGTATACACGTCATAAGATGGCGTTACAAACCCTAGACTGCCATCCTTCTGTTACTCTGAGAGCAACATCTTCTCTTTGTGACACGCATGTGGAGACAAAGGAAGATTACTCAGTTGAACTGATTAAACATTTTTTTGTACCTCAAATGTTGACGATATACCCAGTTGGCAGTCAGAAGCAGCGTGGCCAAAAGACAGCTCACCTACTTCATTTGTTTACAAAACACATCACCTATGGCACAGACACCACCACACAAAAGAATGTAGTCAATGTATAAAAAGACATAGCAAGGTCCTATTATAACAAGATACCTAATTCTAAGCTATTTCTCTTAAATTTATGAGAAAATACTTTTGAATGAAATATTGATACCTGAAAATATTTTAAAAATCTACTCAAAAGCACTTTCTTTCATAATAGTATTCAAATATGTTTTCAGAAGTATATCAAATATTAGCCTTTATGTTATAACCAAGTCATTCATCCGATATTCATATGCACTGTAGTTTTGTTTTTGTTTCTTTAAGATTTTAAGTAATTTGGTACATGTGGGTGGTTTAGTGGTTGAGCATCTTCGTTGGGCTCAGGTCGTGATCCCTGGGTCCTGGGATCAAGTTCCCCATCAGGCTTGGGGAGCCTGCTTCTCAACCTCTGCCTATGTCTCTGTACCTCTCTCTGTATCTCTCGTGAATCAATAATTAAATAAATAAATAAATAAATAAATAAATAAATAAATAAATAAAATCTTTAAAATAAATTTTTATATATTTATTCATGAGAGACACAGAGAGAGACAGAG
Organism: Nyctereutes procyonoides; assembly: GCF_905146905.1. NCBI lineage: Eukaryota > Metazoa > Chordata > Mammalia > Carnivora > Canidae > Nyctereutes > Nyctereutes procyonoides. The sequence continues at coordinate 47,801,438 of NW_026575049.1, read as the reverse complement.
ACAGAGACATAGGCAGAAGTTGAGAAGCAGGCTCCACACAGGGAGCCCGATGCGGACTCGATCCTGGGACTCCAGGACCATGCCCTGGGCCAAAGGCAGGTGCCAAACCACTGAGCCACCCAGGGATCCCCCAAATAAAATCTTAAAAAAAAAAGATTTTAAGTAATCTCTACACATAATGTGGATCTTGAACTCACAACCCCAAGATAAAGAGTCATATGCTCTTCCAACTGAGCCAGCTAGGTGCCTTGTGCTGTAGTTATTTTTTGATGAATAGTTTGGGGTCAGCAAATAGATATTACTTTATACAGAACAAAGGCAAAAATGAAACTTGACAGTTTTTTTTTCTATCTAGGCTGAATGTAGAGTATTGTATCAGACACTTCCATTTTTCTCATTAATAAAAACATTCTGTCTATGAAACATCGTTTAGTATACAAGTTTATAAAAGTCTAAAAAGATCACTAAACATTTCTCCTATCACTGACAACTTTGATTTGAAAAAGATGTTTACAATTTACAAACAGTAAAATAATAAAAGCTCTATTCTATTTTTTACTTATTATTTCAATTAATGCCTTAATTTCTTTGCCTCTCAAGAATGTCCAGATCTTGGCCAACCTGAATCAATTACTTGCTTGGAATTAATCAATTACAGACATATATGTGAGGTATGCTCTGGAAGAGGACATGAAATAAAAATATATTTCAAGTCCATTGTATTTAAATAATCCCACCTGTTTTATATTGAATTAAAATTAATAACAAGATATAAAACCACAGACCAGTCCTAACATAACTACAGAAGAAAATAAGCAGGGTGTCAGAATCTTCCCTAATTCAACCAAAACATTAGTAAGCATACAAGAAAATACCTTTTTGAAGTTTACAATACCTTTCTGAAATCATTTTTAAGATTTTATTTATTGATTCATGAGAGACACAGAGAGAGAGGCAGAGACACAGGCAGAGGGAAAAACAGGCTCCCCGTGGGAGCCCAATGTGGGACTCCATCCCGGGACCCCGGGATCACACCCTGGACCGAAGGCAGGCACTAAACTGCTGAGCCACCCAGGTGTCCCTCTGAAGTCACGTTTCAATATAGCTGCTATCAACCATGTGCCAGGTATTAACTACTTTTACTTCTCATGATTTAGCTCATTTAAGTCTCACCATAACCTCAGAAATCCACAGTATTATCTTAATACAAATGTAAAGCACTGCTTTGAAAGCACATGAAATCTACATGAAAAAGGCAGCCCAAACATAGTGTCTCTTAGCCATCAGAAGTTTAGGAAATCATCTATCACAGAAGGAGAGTCAACATGTTAAAATTTAAGGCAGATTTGCTATACTAGTCTAAACGAAAACTTGGTCTGACCTCTATCTAAAGTATCAAAGTTTCAGAGAGCCATAAAATAATACACATCAATTCATCATCATCATCTGCTGAGTCAAACATTGGAAAATAATGTCAAGAAGTTACCCTGTAATTACTTTGTGGCTCCTTGAAAATCCATTTGACATAATCACTCTCTGACAGCTGCAAGAGGGAAAATGTTCTATTTCTTCTCCCACCAGTACCCTCTCCTGAGAGCCAGGGGCATCGCTTTTCAGCACTTCCTGATCTGCCAAATGTTTACGAGGGAAGTGTGTGGGGTGCCTCCCGTAATCAGTGCTCCTGAGGCCAGTCAGGGGTTGAGAGTTTCCAATCAAAGCTGTGGATTCAGGAGAGTCACAGTCAGGGGACGGGCAATGGGCTTATTATTACCAGCACCCAGCGAGGAAAATTACTCAAGTACAAGAGTATCTGGTTTTATCTCAAAGACCATTGGAATATTTCCCTTTTTTCTGTCGATAACATTACATTTCCATTTACAAAAAAAAAAAAAAAAAACACTAAGTACCCACCACATTATGTTAAACATCCTTATTTGCCATTTGTGGATCACTAGTTATTTTGTTTTATTTTTAAAGATTTTATTTATTTATTCGTGGGAGACACAGAGAGGCAGAGACATAGGCAGGGGGAGAAGCAGGTTCCTTGTAGGGAGCCCGATACAGGACTAGATTCCAGAACCCCAGGATCATGACCTGAGCCAAAAGCAGAACTCAACCACTGAGCCACCCAGGCGCCCCTCACTAGTTATTTTAAACGGTGACTCCTTCACGTAAAACTAGGTGAAAGGTTAAATCATCCTGAACCCAGCTGACAAAGGCTGTGCTTCCCACGGAAGGTTTTTGGACCTAGGGTCCCAACTGGGTTCTCTGCCTACAGCTAAGCTGATGGAGACTAACTCAAACTCCTTCTGAAAGTGAAGTGCAGCTTTTTCGACGGCTTATTTCCAACATGTGGATATGGTGCTCCATCTTTGCTCTGAACACCTACCCTTGAGCTGACATCTGAGGCCATGTCTCTACCTCCCAGGGGAGAGTGTTTTTTTATAGTTTTCTATTATAATTACCACTTGGTTTTCATCAGGGTCACCCTCCAGAAGAAAGACCTAACTTTCTGACAGCACAATGCGATAAACCTTAAACCCTAGCACCTCAGTAACTGGATATGAGAGGAGCCTAGAAAAAAAATCCTGCAAAACAATCCTATTGTGAGGAAGTGAAGCTTGAAAACTACTGTGCTGAGAATACCTGTGTTCTTATCATAGATTTTCCATATTTTCCATCAGAAGAAATACGAGTTAGGCTTATGACACAGCAAGATTTAGAAGGCCTAAGGCGTTAATGAAAATGTCATCGGGGCAATATCTTATACCTCCACAGTAAAAAATGGGAAAAATAAAGGCCAGGAAAACAAGAAAGAAATAAAGGAACTAACCAGCAAACGCTAAAAAAAAATATATTAATTTCGGGTGGAGCCTTTTATCCAGCTCACGAGGACAAAAGGAGGAAAAGTCATTTATACTGTTTGGTACTTAAAAGTGGATTGGGAAGTGCTAATGCTAGTTTTCTAATTTCCCTAAGTTTCTGAGATGCTCCTCGGAAGTTAATATATTATAGATTAATATATCATGATAATTTATCCCACCTCTCAAATTAAAATGAAAACGTGAAAGGGGGAAAAATATCACTTTACAAAAAAAATGTTATTTACAATATCTTCAGCTTAAAAACAAAATTTACACAATAAGAAAAAAAAATCCTTCATTAAAGAGGAATAGGTTAATTGTGCCAACCTCATTTAAGTCAATATCGTTCTCGCTTTTGTCCCCAACAATGCTACTTGCATATTTATGAGTAAGAGAATTCTGGATGGCTAAAAGTGAATTTACAGACTATTTCAGAGCTGGCATTTTAAAGAAACTTGTTAAAATCTTTATTATGTGCTACAACAATGATAATCTTACTTATTAAAGCCTTATTTATTTAGTGTTGATACCTCTTATAGTAGTCTTGCAAATCTTTACTAATTTAACATTACAACTTCATATCTTTTCCTAATCTCATGTAATTTACTCTACTTAATTCCTTGCTTCTGGATAGGCTACATTTGCCACCCAATGCGTTTATTTCACTGGTCATTTACTTTTAACAGTAAAGCCAAACTATTTGAAGGGAATAATCTCCCTGCAAATCCAACATAGGAAAAAAAGAGTCTTATTTATCCAGCATTTTGTGCCATGAATTGAAGCTTTATTGCAAAGAGTAAGCAATAAACAAAAACACCTCAGGGGCCTGGGAGGAGCAATGTAACCAATTACATTTAATTAAATCAAAGGATGGGAGCCCCAGGGTTGAATGAGCTGAAGAACAAATTTGCATTAACACCTAGCAGCCAAACAAGTAGCTCTGGGTCTAGTCTGCAAGTACAATTGTTGCCATCTATTCTCTGCACTGAAGGGGGGCCATTAGCTAAATTCTTAGGCATTGTTTGTCCACTGATGAGAGGCTGCCTTCTCAACATTTCACTTCATCACACATGAAAATTGCCTACTAAAATAAACAGCTTCCTCTGAAAGCTCAGAAACAAACATTATTACCTGACTCCAGTTTGCAATTTGGTGAAAACTCTTTGGGGCTGCTAAAGGAGAAAAGAAAGAAAATGAAAGGTGTATTTCCAGGCCCTAACTTTACATCTGATAGAGATCACATGTTTGAGCAGATGCTTCTGTAACACAGGAGACTACAAAGCAGGTTATTCCTCAGGTTCCACCAAAAGTATCTTTGTTCTAAATGCAATACTTTGACTTGATCCTACAGCAGGGGAATCTCAAACATTCCGAGCTGCAAGCCCACTCTGCTATTCAAGTCACAATGCCCAAAACAATGCTCTCACTTTAGGGACAGAAATCTCCCTTGGTAACTCACTGTTTTGATTATTTAGGGAATTTTGTCTTAATATAGTTATATACACAAACATCATACATCTATATATATCTATCACAAACTCTATTAACCCTATTTAATGAAAGCCTGTCTAATCATGGTAAGTTAATTTAACTCTAGTAGGTTTTATTTTGTTTGACACATTCTTCTTTCAGTCTCTCAAAAACACTCTCAAAAACAGAAAACATAACCCAAACCTTGGAAGAAGACTCAGTAAGTCTTAGTATTAGTATTCCCACTATGGTAGATGAGGAAGTAAGTTATGATAAAATAGAGACTGAGAAAGAGGCAAAGATACTGTCTGGCTAAGGTTATTTCAGATTGAACAATCTTCTAAAGCTATAGTTGGAATGTGACATGTATCTAGAAATGTTAGTTTGTATTAACAATAGATAATTCTCTATCCATAAAATATTGAAAATTTCTTTTTTTTTAAATTTTTTATTTGTTTATGATAGTTACAGAGAGAGAGAGAGAGAGAGAGAGAGAGAGAGAGAGGCAGAGACATAGGCAGAGGGAGAAGCAGGCTCCATGCACCGGGAGCCCGACGTGGGATTCGATCCCGGGTCTCCAGGATCGCGCCCCGGGCCAAAGGCAGGCGCCAAACCGCTGCGCCACCCAGGGATCCCGAAAGTTTCTTTTAATATAGTAAAGCTATCAAGATACCAAGCTAGGGACACCTGGGTGGCTCAGCGGTTGAGCGTCTGCTTTCGGCTCAGTGCATGATCCCGGGGTCCTGGGATCGAGTTCCGCATAGGGCTCCCTGTGAGGAGCCTGCTTCTCCCTCACCAAGCTAATACATTCCACAATGATTCAAAGTCAGCTGCATAGCTTGGAGGGTGGTAATGCCAACTTGAGTCCCAAAGGGAGTCAAACATTTCTGGGCTCATAAGGTGAACCTGGGAAATTTAGTAAGGGGAAACCTTGCTAAAATGGAGCTAGAAGGCCAGAAGGGGGAGCTCCAACTCCCTACCAGGCCTAGTAAATTGCACACCCCAGTAGTAAGAGCAATACCTTGCAAGTGGATAACACTTTTCAACCTCAGGGAGGGAGAAAGATTTTCTTCTGCCTTAGAAACAGTCCAGCCAATGAGAGACTCACAATGAAAAGCCACTATACTTCTAACTCCCAGTGTACTGAAATGGACTTTTTATTTATTTATAAAAGTCCCTTCGACTCCCTCTTTTCTCCATAAGAGTGGATATCTCCTCTGTTCTCCACAGACTTGCTTGTGGTTTTGCTATAACCTTCAAGTCCCAAATTGTAATTCTCTGCTATTCTCGAATAAAACCATTTTTGCTGGTAAAATAACTTGACAGCTGTATTTTTAAGGTTAACAAGCCCACCTAACAAGACCTGTTTCGGTAAAGGGCTCAAAGGGCCCTCTAAGAAGACCTAGGTTCTTTGACTTGATCTTAAGTTCAAGATGGCTGCAACAAAGATTCTCATGACCTATATTTCAAATCCCTTTCTTTGACTCAAAGCATTCTCAAAACCCCCAATAGGTGGAGAAAAGACAAGCAGAAGCAAAATAACCTCCTGCTACTCCAGTACCCGGGTTGAGACTGTCACTCCAGCAGGCAGAACACATTGCACAGGTATAAATGACTGCTGCCCTTGCTTTTAGATTCTCGAAAGTCTGTAATAGTTTTACAAACTCATGGAGTCATGATAAACTTGCATTTGGAGATGTATCTCCCAAATCTATGGCTCCCTTACACAAGCTAAAGCCATTTAAATCCTTTTAAGGAGTGGGGCGGGGGGGGGGGGGGCAGGAAACAGCCTAACACAAATAATAAGGTTGTCAGGCTGGGACTGCGCAGTAGCTGGGAGCCTCAAGGGAAAGAATGCAAGCTCAGCCAGCTGTTGATATGTCTAGTACGTTAGTGAGTTGACACCAACAAAGTGTAGGGAACAGGGCGGAGTGATGGAGGTGGCGATGGAGGTGGGTCACTGACAAAACATCTAAGAAATCTGTCCTAAAAGTAAATAAATAAACAGAAAGTGGTGGAAAGCAGCAACTAAGCACACTGATGGGACCCTGAAGGGCTATCGGACAGAAATAATGACTTTTGGTTCTTGAACATCCTCCATAGCACTCATGGAAAAAAAAAAAAAAAACAGGAAAACTGTCTCTTTACAAGATTCTGTACAATAGAGCAATAAGTAGCACTATTTTTAGAATAACGGAGATAAATATGAATGGGAGAAATTCCTTACCACTAATCACTCCACATTCTATACCATCATGGTATCCTCCTCAGTGTACTGCCCAGAAGGCATAGGGCAAAGCACCACAGTAATAGAACAGTACTAGATACATAATTCCTAACAGGCATAGTAATACCAGGTGAAAGAGGCCTTGTGTGTGAGCACTTGTGATACTCCTGGGGACTCGCAAGAATATTTCAGGGGCACATTAGCTGAGGTCCTGCAATAGCAGTAGTTATAAAAGTCAGTGGAATCTGAGTTATAATGTGACTCTATACTTCTAAACTGGTGTGAAGGGACGCCTGGGTGGCTCAGCAGTTGAGCACCTGCCTCTGGCTCAGGGCATGATCCCACGGTCTTGGGATCAAGTCCCACGTCAGGCTCCCTGCCTGGAGTCTGCTTCTCCCTTTGCCTACGTCTCTGCCTTTCTCTCTCTGTATCTTTCATGAATAAATAAATAAAATCATAAATAAATAAATAAATAAATAAATAAATAAATAAATAAATAAATAAATGGTGTGAAGCCTGAGAAAACTGTATACACACACAAACAAAAACAAGAATTCTGGGAAAATCTTGTACTCTGTTTACTAAAAGAAGTTGCTTCATCCACAAACACTTCCACATTTTTTTTTAATTTTTATTTATTTATGATAGTCACAGAGAGAGAGAGAGAGAGAGAGAGAGAGAGAGAGGCAGAGACATAGGCAGATGGAGAAGCGGGCTCCATGCACCGGGAGCCTGACGTGGGATTCGATCCCGGGCCTCCAGGATCGCGCCCCGGGCCAAAGGCAGGCGCTAAATCGCTGCGCCACCCAGGGATCCCTCACTTCCACATTTTTATCAAAAAGGAAAATATATGGTGTGATTTAAGTCACACATTCATGATAATATGAATCTAGTATGTGTTGTGGTGGCTATTGGCATCTTGGGCTCCATGTTAAATTACATTTGAAGCCTAATGGTTCATGTTTGGTAGTCAAACATTTTTATGCCAAAGTGTTATGAACTATTTCATTTTGGTGTGTGTGGTGGTAGTCTGACTACCATGAACCAAAAGAACTCTTTGAATCTCACCAAACTACTGGTTTTAGGAATTTGATTATAAATTGGACTAACATAAATTCTTAGCATTTTTCTACATCCTGAATATTTTCCCAGACATTCTTAATACTATGTATTTAGATTTTCTTAATTGCCAGGAGATCATTCACAATGGTACAACCACAAATTTCAATTTGTACAGAAATTCAAATATTTATTTTTCTTCTGGCCAAGCAACCCCTCTACTAAATACATTTTCCTTTTAACAATTATGTTGAGTTGCTTTTGCCTTAGTTCTATTTTATACAAACACTAAAAGTATTTTTCAAAAAATTTTACACTATGCTTTAGAATTGGCATAATTCAAATTATTCTTGCAAAGCAAATTATTTGGTAAAATGATTTTCATGTGTGTGCATATGTGTTTTTTAAGTCATGGACAAAGCTATTAAGTTTTTTGCTTAATGGATTTAATCCTAGATAGACCCAGAGAGAAAATTAAATCAGTCTCCCTGAAACAGTCTCCATTTTACACTTACAGCTTTTGATTTAACAGTTCTTTTGCCCCTTGAAAATGTAACCTCATTTAATCATTGTATGTTACCAAAAAATAATAATAATAATAATTGAAGGGTCAATCTTATAAATCTGAAAATTTTCTTGTAGATATATGAATGTAAAAATGAGTCATAGCCTTTTCTGCAATCAAAACAGTTCATATCAAATGTCATTGTTTTCTGATTGCTCTATTAACTGTCAGAGTCTATAATGACCTCATCTTTATATCTCTATGATAATTTGCAATTGCTGTTCTCTTCTTTTAGTCATGATATTCTTCTTTTCACAATGTGAATAAATCTTCTCCATCAAAATGGGTGTTATAACAATGGTTAACAGATACTAGATAGGCAGATCATTAGTCACAGCTAGATTTGAAATATTGCTCTTTTGGTAAGATGAATTGTATTCATTTAAAAACCTGGCCACAATCTATTTAAGTAGCTTGTCTTTCTTTTTAATTATTCTTTATCTTTATAACTCATATGAATGAAATCATTATAAAAATAGAAGTATCATTTTCTTTATCAACTTTAGGTTGAATCCCATTTTACGAGATTAAGTACAGAGACTTATATAACCCTGGTGACATATCCTAGCATTATTATTATGACTATCACTTTATTAAGGGGATTGAAGAAGAGAGAGTCAATGAATACAGTTAGGACGTAAAATCAAAGGAAAATAATTGTAATAAAAGAAAAGAATGACTTTAAAATCTATGTGATGAGGGGCACCCAGGTATAGAATCGGTTGAGCGTCCCATTCTTGGTTTGGTTAAGTGTCCCATTCTTGACGCTGTGATCTCAGGGCTGTGAGACAGAGCCCCACATCAGGCTCCAAGCTCAGCACAGTCTGCTTGGGTTTCTTTCTCCTTCTCCCTATGCCCCATACCCCTGTGCTGGTTCTCTTTTGCTCTCTCTCAAATAAAATCCTTTTAAAAATAAAATAGAATCTAAAGGATGAAAGATTCTTCAAATTACTTTTTGATGTTCATTTTTAAAATAATTCCTTGGGAATTCCTAGGTGTCTCAGTGGTTTAGCGCCTGCCTTCGACCCAGGGCGTGATCCTGGAGTCCTGGGATCAAGTCCCACATCGGGCTCCCTGCATGGAGCCTGCTTCTCCCTCTGCCTGTGTCTCTGCCTCTCTCTCTGTGTCTCTCATGAATAAATAAATAAAAAATTTTAAAAAAATAAAAATAGTAAAAGGATTCCTGCTCTACAAGTTAGCCAAATTTAAAAATAAAAATGTTATTTAAGTTATGATAGACAAAGGTCCAAAATAAGTGGATCAGAACATAATACAGGTTTTTCTCTAAGTATTATATAGCACAGAAGCAAATTTAATAGGCGATAAAAAGACAACAGTTTCCTTGAATTCATTAAGAACTTGAACTATAAGTTTTCATACCTTTATAATGCTATATCATTTCCTTAGAAATATTGTTCAAAATCTCCCTTGAAGTGTGTGCTGAATTTTTTTCATTAGATCCAATTAAACATTTATTTCAAGTCAAGGGTTACGATGTGCCATGCAATCTTGAAATTAACACTTCTCTAAGGACAGGATGGAATGGTGGCAAGGAGTAGATTCTAAATAAAAGTCTCCAGCAGCCCCCAGCCATTTGGCACCACTTTCGGCCTGGGGGTATGATCCTGGAGACCTAGGATCAAGTGTCCCGCCCCCCCCCCCCCCCGCCCCCACATGGGGCCTGCTTCTCCCTCTGCCTGTGTCTCTGCCTCTCTCTCTCTCTGTCATGAATAAATTTTTAAAAATCTTTATAAATAAATAAATGTCTCTGAAAGCATCTGTGCAGTTTGAAAACAAAGCAATATTTTGTCCCTTAAGTCTGAGTCATGATATTAAATTTGTTTTAACTTTTAGTAATATTAAAGAAAGGTGTGAGATTTTACTATTTTACCAAAAGGGGTAGGACTAAAGGACTTTTTAGTGTTCTAGATCACAGATTTTAAAAAACAAGTCCTTAAAAGTTGAGTGTTGAGCCCATCTTGCTCTCAGTTTTCTAAGTGAGCTGGCTGACTCAAAGTTGCAAAGCTCACAGAGAAACAGCCATCAAGAATAGAACTCTCAACACTGAAAAGCATGCATTTATCTCTTCTTCTAGAGGCTCCACTAAAATGACAATAGAGTTTAAAAAGTACAAACCCACAACAGCAAAGGGAAAGAAGTTACACAAAAGGACCTTTATGTTTCTGTGGAAGATGGAAAGCAAATGGAAGAGTGGCAGTTAGCAAAGCAAGGCCAATGAACCCAAAAATGGAGAATGGAGACAATGTACTATCAGAATTCCAGAGAGTTTCCAGGCTTGGAAGCACCAAATCTAAGGGGAAGAGATGTAAGAGCAGAGCTAAAAGCAGAGGGAATGAGAATCTGTATACAGGGTAGTTGATCCCCTAGCAGCCATGTGTCTACACAATTGAAAATGAAACTGAACAGCCTACAGAGATCAATGGGTGTTCTCCACTTGGGTCATTCCAAGGCAAATCCCTACCCATACATGTACAGAGCTCGCCGCTGGTTTCTGTCGCCTCATTCTCACACAGGACTGAACAACTGAGGCTCAACAGTTGAGAAAAAGCTAAAATGTAAAAGAAGACCGCAGCAAGTAGATAAAAAAATGCTCTGGAGGAGATAGAAGGAATTTGGGAAACAGATTGGAAAAAAATATTCTGAAAGCCCCAGACAAATTCAAGAAGATAGTGCATATATAAAATATGAACTAGACACATGATAAAGAAAACAATTACAAAACAAAAGTTCCTAGAAATTATATGCTAGACAGGGTAGATGATAAAAAGAAATTATCACAAAAAGTTTTTAAAAAGGCAGAGAAATTATTGCATATGTGTATTAGGTAATTTTAGGCAGTATTGATGTGAGAAACAAAGGCAAAAGAATAAATTAAATTTCTTTACTACTTACAGCCCATTGACAAGTCCTTAAAACAGTGACCTTCCTCTAGGAATTCAGCTGTCTCGATGTTAACACTCTGCTAAGGGCAAAAGGCAATCTCAGCTTAACATTATCCAGACTCCTAGGATCTTGTGAGTCTTTTTAGCATATAAAAATTTCTTTGGAAACTTCCTTTATCTCTATCCTCCCAAGACATATGTTAGCAATCATCCTCCAAGCATATGGCTCATGGTACACATCTGAGTGGTCTCATGACTAAGGGTTTACTAGACAGTAATAAATGACCTTTTCCTAACAACAGCTAGTCCTCTAAAAGTCCTGGAAACCTTGCTTCCAAAATCTCTTAGTGACTTATGCTATCATTAATCCCCTCCCAACATGAAAGTATATAATCAGTCACCCTACACAACCCCAGGGCAGCTCTTTCTGCCCACAGGTCCTGTCCTAGTGCTTTTAATAAAACTCCTCAAGAATTCTTTCTTGAATGTTTGCTCTGAATCCCAATATTTCCACATCAGTATTACCATCAGGCCAAAGAGTTATAATGGCTCAAATATGGGAATTCATTTCTACTACTGATAGGCTGCTTTCTTTCAAGCAATAATCTATGGGTTCAGGATCCTTCTGTCTGTGGTTCTACCATTCCCCTAGAGACCTTATTATTTTCTGCATGTTCCCAGTAGGTAGGGTAAAGAGAAGACCTAGCGTTAGGTCCTTCAAAGTCTTAGTCCAGAAATGGCATGCATCACTTCTCATATTCTATTGGCTAGAATTTAGTCACATGGTTGCATCTAACTGCTAGGACAGTTGGAAATGTTTAGTTCAGCTGTGGTCCCAGGAAGAAGAAAACAACTATTTTGGTGTATAATCTTCTGCCACAATATGCATAGAATACTTCTAGAAAGACCAGGGAGGGTGGGAACTGATATAGGGTTACCTCAGGGAACGAGGGCATATGGCATCAGGAGTGCAAATCTACTACTCACTGTGAACTCTTTTATATTATTTTAATTTTTTAAATAATAATTATATAAAGACAGAGAAAAACAAAGGATTAATCTAGTTCATCCAACATTAATAGGAGTTCCAAAATAGTAAGGAGAGGAAAATAAGGACATGACCAAGGAAATCATACAAAAGAATCTCTCAGACTGAAGGATATGGGTCTTCAGATTCAAAGGACCTATCCACCAGCAGAAGATTTATTTAAAAAACAACAATAACAACAACACATATCTAGGTTTTTCGATGAAAAATTTCTGAAGACCAAGGACAAAAAGAAATCCTAAAAGCTTCTCACAAAACAAATGACAGACTTTTCATTTGCTACACTGGATGCTAGAAGGCAACACCCAAAATCTTTACATTCTTTTTTTCTTTAAGATTTTTTATTTTATTTATTCATGAGAGATACAGAGAGAGAGGCATATCCAGAGGGAGAAGAAGGCTCCCTGCGGGGAGAGTCGGATGTGGGACTTGATCCCAGGACCCCGGGATCACACCCTGAGCTGAAGGCAGACACTCAACCAACTAAGCCACCCAGGTGCCCCAAGATAAGCATATTTCTAAAGAAATACGAAAGTAACTGACAGAAAAACTACTTAGAAAAGTTAAAAGTGCTGGCCTTGAGAGGAGGGACATGAGGAGGACAGGGAAGGAAAAGAGACTGTTGATTTTCACTATAAGCTCTTCAAAACAGTAATCAAATATATCAAATATAGCATCAAAGTAAATATAAAAGATTTGACTCTACCTATATGTGTATGTCACCTCGACTTTTAAAACTGGAGCCTTTACAGGACACCTGGATGGCTCAGCGGTTGAGCATCTGCCTTTGGCTCAGGTCATGATCCCAGGTTCTGGGATTGAGTCCCACATGGGGCTCCCCACAGGGAGTCTGCTTCTCCCTCTGCCTGTGTCTCTGCCTCTCTCTCTGTGTTTCTCATGAATAAATAAATATAATCTTAAAAAAACAAAAAACAAAAAACTGAGCCTTTACTATATCCCAAATGTGGCATTACGTGCAGAAAATAAATTTGAAATAAATTTAAATAAATAAATAAGTAAAATTTAAATATATTCAAGTCTGTTTCTTGCTCTCAAAGATTTCATAGTCCATTAGGAAGACTGGATATATTTTTTTAAGTTACAGTTTAGAGTGGTAAGTGTGCTCATAGAATATTTACAAGATGGTATCTTGGCGGCACAGTAACACAGAGGAAGGGAAGAAATGAGGAACTGATATGGGAAATGCTATTTGAGCTAAGAGCCTTAAAGGATCATTGAGTCTGAACCTGAGCATCTGATTACTTGTCCTCACATCTAAGTTCACTTCTGTGGTAAGTCCATTAAAACCAGAACAACCAGTATTCCTCTTGAGAAATCCATTAAAAATTATTTAATGATTTTTTTTTTTTAAGAGAGAGACAGAGAGAGCAAGAGCAAGCAAGTGAGCAGGGAGGGGAAGAGGGCGAGGGAGAAAAACAATCTTAAACAGGCTACACTCCCAGCCCTGAGATCATGACCCAAGTCAAAACCAAGAGTTTGATGCTTACCTGACTAAGCTACCCAGATGTCCCTATGATTCTTTCATTACTAAACAGAAGAGGAGGGGGAAAGAAATGCTGAGACCCAAGGTGTACTGGATGTGTGGCATGTCACACCACAGTGATTCTGAAAACAGGAGCCTACTTCACAATGAAAACAGTAAAGCTGGGGGCTGCCAACACAGGCAATTCACTGTTCATCCATCATCACTGTATCCCTTCATCAAAAAGCAGATCACCTCTTAGAAAGCTCAAGACTTACCCTCCAGGTTGGTCTGGGCAGAGGGGACTGGACCCAGCCTGCCTTATTTCCTATTCATTCCCCAAACCCTACTTTCCAGCCTTCATCACAGATTCTGGAAACAGCCCAACATCCAACATCCAATAAATTTTATTTCTACTCAAGCTAGTTGGCATCAGTTTCTATTATTTTGCAACTAGAAACTAGATACAGAACAAAAACAATGAATCGTCAGAGAGATGAAAGGATTCTTAAGCCTAAGACATTCTTACCCATTGTTGTTCTAAAAACTCTAACTGAATCATGTGCTTTAAGTTTTCTCTGTTTTTGATTTAGGAAGAAAAAGAGAATGCTTTCAAAACAAAGGAAATATTTCACCTGAGTAATTAAGAAGTCTATACGCCTGTTATGAATATTAAACTAGCAAACTTTAATTATAAAAAGCAAGATAATTTTTCATTTATCTCTAACATTCTGCATCTGTGTTACAATTGCTTTCATTTCATATTGTGAGTAGAAATGTCACCTTTTAATTTTTTTTTCCATGACACATTACTAAAAAAAATTGAGGATGTGTTTATTTATTAAAGGATAATTGCATTTATATATTTCTAGAAAGGCATTCTTAGCTGTGAGAGAATATTCATTTTATAACTTTAACTTTCACAGTTTTTTTAATATTTTATTTATTCATGAGCGACAGAGAGAGAAAGAGAAAGAGAGAGGCAGAGACATAAGCAGAGAGAGAAGCAGGCTCCATGCAGGGAGCCTGACGTGGGACTCGATCCCGGGTCTCCAGGATCACACCCTGGGCCGAAGGCAGTGCTAAATCTCTGAGCCACCCAAGCTGCCCTCAGAGTTTTTTTTTTAATCTTTGAAAGAAAAGTCCATGGATGTTTTTATCAAACATGTAAATATATTCATATGAAAAAGGATAAAACTAGGTTCCTATTTATACTATCCACAAAATTTAACTTGAAATAGATTAAACACTTAAACATAAGAACTGAAACCATAAAACTCCTAGGAAAAAACAGAGTAAAAGCTTCTTGACATAGGCCCTGGCAAAAATTTTTTTGGATATGATACCTAAAGCACAACCAACAAAGTAAAAAATAAACGACTGGGACTATCATACTAAAAAAATTCTACACATCAAAGGAAATGATCAACAAAATAAAAAGGCAACCTATGGAATGGGAGAAAATATTTGCAAACCACACATCTATAAGGGATTAATATACAAAATATATAAGGAATTCATATCATTCAATAGGAAAAATATGAATAATTCCATTAAAAATAGCAAAGGATCTAAATAGACATTTTTCTAAAGAAAATATTCAAATGGACAGCAGGTACATGAAAAAGTACTCAATATTATTCATCATTAGGGAAATGCAAATCAAAACCTCAGTAAGAGGGACGCCTGACTGGGTGGCTCAGCAGTTTAGCAC
The DNA here is from genome assembly GCF_905146905.1 of Nyctereutes procyonoides. NCBI lineage: Eukaryota > Metazoa > Chordata > Mammalia > Carnivora > Canidae > Nyctereutes > Nyctereutes procyonoides. The sequence continues at coordinate 47,786,105 of NW_026575049.1, read as the reverse complement.
TTGCCTTCGGCCCAGGTCATGATCCTGGGGTTCCCAGATCAAGTCCCACATCGAGTTCCATGCATGGAGCCTACTTTTCCCTCTGCCTGTGTCTCTGCCTCTCTCTGTGTGTGGCTGTCATGAATAAATAAGTAAAATCTAAACAAAACAAAACAAAAACCTCAGTAAGATATCACTTCACACCTGTTAAGATGGTCATCATCAAAAAGACATGATAACAAATGCTGATAAGAATGTGGAGAAAAGGGAACCGTTGTGAACTACTGATGGGAATGTAAATTGGTACAGCCACTATAGAAAAGAGTAAGAAGTTTCCTTAAAAAATTAAAAATAGAAATACCATATAATCTAGCAATTCCACTTTTGGGTGTATAACTAAAGGAAAGGCAATCACTATTCCAAAAAGATATCTGTACCCTCCACGTTTATTGGAGAATTATTTACAATATCCAAACAACCTAAGTATCCATGGACAGATAAATGAGTAAAGAAAATGTGGTATAAATATATAATGGAATACTATTCAGCCATAAAAATAAGGAAATGTTGCCATTTGCAACAAAATGGATTGACCTTGAGGGCATTATGTAAGTGAAATAAGTCAGATAAAGACAAATACAGTATGACCTTACTTATATGCGGATTCTAAAGAAATCAAACTCAGAGATCAGATTTGCAGTTGCCAGAGGAGATGGACAAGGGATTTGAAGGATGGGGGTTCTGAGGAGAGGAATTAGGTAAAAGTATATAAACTTCCAGGTATAGGATAAATAAGTTCCAGGGATATAATGTACAAAATGATAACTATAGCTAACACTGCTGTTTTATATATCTCAAAGTTGCTAAGAGAGTAAATCTTAGAACTTCTCATCACAAGAGCAAAAACTTCTTGAAACTATATGACATTATGGATGCTAACTAAAATCTATTATGGTAATCATTTCACAATACAGACATATCAAATTGTATATCTCAAATTTATACAGTTATATGTCAATTACCTCAATAAAGATTGGAAGAGGGGAACCACAGGAAATAAAAGAGTTTATAAGAATAAAAACTGTAAATAAAATATCTTCATATTGTCAAAAATCTTTAGGTTTTTAAACAAGGAAAAAGTCTTCCTTTAAAACTTTCCAGAGATGCCCAGAAAGGCTCAGTCAGTTAAGTGTCTGGCTTGATTTGGGCTCAAGTCATGATCTCAGGTTGGTGACATCAAGCATGGCGATGGGCTCCATGCTCAGCATGGAGTCTGCTGGTCCCTCTCCCTCTACGCTAGCTCTCTCTGTCTTCCTCTCTCAATAAATAAATAAATAAATAAATAAATAAATAAATAAATCAAATCTTTCTTTTAAACAACAACAAAAAAGAACTTTCCAGAAAACTGCTTAAAAGAACTATATACAGAGAAGAATATTCTAAACCCTTCTGAGCAATCATTAATTGTAGATTTGAATGGTTTGTGTTCCATTTTCTATGGTCTTATGTTTTGAATATTCAATACTGCTCAGACATCAAATCTTCTCCCACAAACACAATATTAAGAATCAAATCTCAAGAAATTATCTTAAAAATATTCAAAGGAAATATATAGTAGATATAGGCAGCAGCCAACATCAACTTCCTTTGTGAATAAAGATTGAGCACTTTCTTTGTGAATCTCTTTTCTTTGTGAATCTCTTGACCACTGTGATGGATAATGCAAAAAGCTCTGGAAGCGATTCACAAAGATAATGAGGTAACAGTTAATCCCTTAGACAATTCTCCCAAAAACTTCACCCACAGGGGGAAAAAAGGTAAGCTTCCACCAGCAGAATGCAGGCTACGAAACAGACGGAACAGTCTGTCCTGGGAATAACTCCAACAAACTAATATTTTTTAAGATATAATTAAATGATTTTAGCTCCAAATTTCCTACACAAGCTTCAAGTGCCTAGTAATAATCCAGGAAATGTCTTGGATGCACCTCACTGCACCAGGTTTTTTGTGTTTTTATTCTCTGCATATATATTCCCTCTCTCACAACCAGGAGGAAAGTACTGTAGGTCCTAAAACTAAAGAAAGAAAAGAAATCACAGAAGCAGCAGCTGGTATTAATTAGAAAACAGCCAGAGACTTGACTAACTTACGCAGGAATATGCAAATTATACATGATGAACAGGTCACCTTTTAATTCATATACTTGGATGTGATCCCTGGAAATTTTTAAAATACAAACCACAGATTTAAGCTATATCCCATCATTACTAAAGTCATGCTGGACTCATACAATTAGTAAATCTTTATATAAAATTACCTACAATAACTGTGTAATTTCCTCTGAGTATTCACCTACACTTGGATGATCAGTGACATTGTATGAGTATCTCTCAGATAGCAAAAAGCTCCAAATACTAAAATAGAGAATAATGGCATTACATCATCTATTGTATCTGATGATTGTGACACTCCTTGCACTTTAAAAAAAAAATGATTATTATGAACCATGAAAAAAAAAAGAAAGCCACAGAAAAATAACTTCTAAGGGAATTGCCACATTAGACTGATAGGGCAGATCAAGGGAATGATTTGCTCATTTTGAACAGATTCTTGCTTTAAGCAAGGGATTCCATGGTAAACAAAGATTATTTATCACTTGCTACCTGCTTAGAAATAGCTACGTTGGCCTGGTTTGACTTTGCGATGCACTTATTGTCTTACATATCTACATATCCTTCCTATGGCATATTATTTGTTAATTTTATTAATTCTCATAAAACAGAATTATGGGGCACGTGGGTGGCTCAGTTGGTCAAGTGTCTGCCTTCAGCTCAGGTCATGATCCCAGGGTCCTGGAATCAAGCCCTGAGTCCAGTGGAGAGCCTGCTTCTCCCTCTGCTAGTGCTCTCTCTCTCTCAAAGACACAAATGAAATCTTTAAATAAAGTAAAACAGAGTGACATGACAAAAGGCATTAGCAGTATGTTCTTTTTATTATGCTGTATGCATTCAGGTACCTAAAAGTTTGACTCTTGTCTCCTCCTTTCTCCTTGGGAATCTCATCACTTATTATCACTGTTGCTACAACACTGTCTTGGTTGGGGGGAGGCTACCAATGTTACTCTTTGGTCCAAGTTTGAACCCTGGATTCCACACAAAGCATTAAGGTGTTTTGATGCATTAGGCAATACAGTTGCACTGCTTAGAACCTATGTGCTTCTGAGGGGGACACTTGACGGGATGAGCACTGGGTGTTATTCTGTATGTTGGTAAATTGAACACCAATAAATAATAATTTATTAAAAAAAAAGAACCTATGTGCTTTCCAAAAACTTATGAAAATATGTAAAATCTAAAAAAAATATTATGCCAACATACAAAACAGAAACTCTAACAAAGGTTCACACAAATGTCTACAAAACATAACAAGCACTAAACTTCAATTTAACATGTGGTTGCAATTAAATTGTATTTAATGTGGGCTGTGGGTACACTGTAATGAGCATGATAGAGTTTGCCTCCAAAAATAAGAATTCCTAAGGCCTACATATGTCCTAAAACACCTGGATCACCCAGCTGAGACAGGCTGAACTATTTAAACCAATCTGTAAAAAAGTTAAGCGTTAACAAAGAGGAGGTTAGATATAATGGAAACCAGATGATTCTGTTTATAAAATATACTTAAATGTCTTCAACTTACTGCTCACTTCAGTGGACATCTTCATGCCTGTGAATACCCTGCATCTCCTGAGCATCCATTAAGGTCTAGAAAATTTCCCACATTGTGAATTATTATTTTTTTTAAGATTTTATTTATTTGTTCATGACACACAGAGAGAGTCAGAGACATAGGCAGAAGGAGAAGCAGGCTCTCTGTGGGGAGCCCAACATGGGACTGGATCCCCAGACCTGGGATCACGCCCTGAGCTAAAAGCAGATATTCAACCACTGAGCCACCCAGGCAGGCATCCACCCACATTGTGAATTCTTCCCCTCCAAAGTGAAAGCCAGAACTCATTTTACCTTGGTAATAGAAGAGACTCAGCCTAACACGCTTGCACAGTACTTCATTTACTAGTGAGCAAACTGAAGAAGCAAATGGCCAATAGGATTCAACATGGACTATGGGTTTAGTGCCAAGTGGTTTCCCATTGTGATCTGGGTATTGTACCTGATGCATTCCAACCCCCACCCAGCCCCTAGTCTGAGTTTCTGGTTCTTCTAGAATTCCATGAGTTTCTTAATACTTTAATAAATTCCTTTTACAGTTAAACCAACTAGTGTGGATTCTGTTGTTTGCAGGTAAGAACCAGACTCATATAGAGGACTCTCTTTCCTAGCTCCTGGTCAATCTACATTTCAAATCTTGTGTAAGTGCATCTAAGTGGTGCAGCCTATTTCACATGAAGAATCTTAGGTGCAATGGAATATGGGAAAATAGTCTTCCTGCTTCTGCAGTATTAAAAGTCAGGCTAGAAGAAAGTTGGAATGTATGCTGAATATTTCTATTTTACCATATCTTGCACAGGAGATGCACTGAAATGTTGGTACAATGTGAGTAAAATGTAGACACAAGACAATGCTTTGGCTAGCTATTGCTATTATAAAGCAGGTGATAGACATGTTGGGTTTTTTTCTGCAAACCATTCCAATGTACAGCCATTAGATTCATGAGCGAAAGAGAAAGGTACGATGGCAGCTTTCTAATCCCTAGACCTCAGGTATGTATTCTTGAACTTGGCAGTTTGGGTGGTAACTTCCTGATTCCCCATCCTAAAGGTTCATGAATTAAGGAATGTGAGCAGACTCCAGAAGCTGGTAATGGCAAGGAAATGGAATTGCCTCTAGACCTCATTAAGGATGGAAGTATGCATACATCTTGACTTTAGCCCAGTGCAACCTGAGTCAGACTTCTGTCCTATAGAGCTGTAAGATAATAATAACAAATTCATGATTCAGGACACTAGGTTTGTGATAATTTGTTAGGGCAGCAACAGAAAATTAATACAAAGTATATCCTTTGCATCATTGTTTAAAATGCCAAAGTCAGGCAGCCCAGGTGGCTCAGCAGTTTGGCACCGCCTTCAGCCCAGGGCCTGATCCCAGAGACCAAGGATCGAGTCCCATGTCAGGCTCCCTGCATGGAGCCTGCTTCTCCCTCTGCCTCTCTCTCTCTCCCTCTCTCTCTCTCTCTGTCTCTCTCTCGTGTGTGTGTCTCTCATGAATAAATAAACAAAATCTTTAAAAAATAAAATGAAATGCCAAAGTCAAAGAAAATTTAACTGTCCATCAATAGAGAATCTAATAAACTAAGGAGCAGGTCATACGGCAGTACTATGCAGCCATCAAAAAATTGAAATACAAGTTTGATGGGTTAATAGTGAGATATTTAATACTCAGGAAAGAAGGAAAGAAGAAAAAAGTGAATACAGAATAATATATATACAGCATGATTCAATATATGTTTTAAAAATTATATATGCATCAAAAAGTCTAGAAAGAAGTCCACTAAAAAAAAAAGAAGAAAAAGTCCACTAAACATTAATAAATGCTATCTCTACAGGATAGAATTTCAAGGGGACCTTCACATTTTTAAATCACTAGGTTATTTTTTTCAATGAGAATGTAGCATGGATAAGTTAATAAATATATTTCTATTTTTAAACCTGTAACTAAATATAATCAGTTTTATCCTTGTATTAATATTTCTATAATCTTTATAGATTTTTTAAATAAGATTTTATTTATTTATTCATGAGAGGAACAGAGAGAGAGGCAGAGACAGAGGCAGAGGGAGAAGCAGCATTCCCACAAGGAGCCCAATACGGGACTTGGTCCCAGGACCCTGGGATCAGGATCCGAGCCAAAGGCAGCCGCTTAACCACTGAGCCACCCAAACACCCATCTTTATGGAATTTAATTATAAATCACTGGATATGCCATTTCTAAATCTTACCCAGATGTGGTAATATCTTACCTCTGATAGAAGTGATTCAATGTTCTCTCTAAATACATTGGACAAAGCAAACTATGTTAATGTAATGCAGTTTTCGTTCAAGTTATTTCTTTATAAAGCAAAAAAGTGCAGTACTAATGTCTCAGTAAGTTAGAGAGTTATAGCAATAAAATACTCAATTAAAATTAAAAAATAAGCAATCAGTTAAAATTAAACAGTAAAATAAAATAAAATAGGCATGCTGGATGGCTCAGTCAGTTAAGTGTCTGACTCTTGATTTCAGCTCAAATCATAATCTTAAGGTTGTGAGGTCAAGCCCTGCATTGGGCTCTGCCCTGGGTGAGGAGCCTGCTTAGATTCTCTCTCTCCCTCTCCCTCTGCCTCTCTCCTGCTGTTCACTCACTCTCACTCTCTCAAAAAAATTAAATAATTAACTAATCAGTTAAAATTGAACATTTAAAAACACCTGGTTTACTTTTCAGAGCACCTGCTAAATTCAAAATGAGTCCAGGCAGTGCCATATTTGGTCAAATATTTTAGTCATGGGCTCTCAAGGCCAATTAGCATAAGATGAAAGTTTAAATATTGAAGGAACACACCTCAAATCTTTATATTCACTCAGTTTTTAGAAACAGACCTCAAAGTTAATTAGCAAAGAATCTAAAGTGCTAGGGCTATTATATGAAACCATTCTCTTATTTATTAAAAAAAAAATTTTTAAGACTTTAATGTATTTATTCATGAGAAACACAAAGAGAGAGGGAGGCAGAGACACAGGCAGAGGGAGAAGCAGGCAGAGAGAGAAGCAGGCTCCATGCAGGGAGCTCGATGTGGGACTTGATCCTGGGACTCCAGGATCATGCCCTGGGCCGAAGCCAGGCACTCAGCTGCTGAGCCACCCAGGCATCCCTAGTAGATTTCTTAGTAGAAGCTGATAACCTGGTTCTAAAATTTATATGGAAATATAAGAACCCAAATAGCCAACAGAATTTTGGAAAACAAAAACAAAGTTGGAGGATCAATTACCAGAATCACTGGAAGCCACAATAACTAATGTAGTATTGACATAAAAGATAGATCAATGAAACAGAATAAAGAGTCTAGAAATAGACATATATATGTATATATATTCAATTGATTTTCAAAAAGGATGCGACAGTAAATTAATGAAGAATTTTTTTTCAATACATAGTGTGGGAACAACTGCATATCTATATGCAACAACAACAAAAAGTAACTTTGACCACTACCTCATGCCATATGTAAATATTAACTCAAAGTGGGCCATAGACCAAAATAAGAGCCAAACTATAGAACTTATAAAGGAAAACATAGGAGAAATTTTTCATGACCTTAGTGTAGATAAAGATTTCTTAGGGTGCAAAAAAGTATGAATCACAGAAATATAACTTAATAAACTGAGCTTTATCAAAATTAAAAACTTCTGCTCTGAAAAATCCATTAAGAAAATGCAAATGCAGGGCACCTGGGTGGCTCAGTTAAGTTTCTGCCTTCAGCTCAGGCCATGGTCCAAAAATCCTGGGCTCAAGCCCTGTGTAGGGGCTCTGTGCACAATGGGGAGTCTGCCTCTCCCTCTATCCCTCCCCCTGCTTGTTGTGCATTCAAGCTCTCCTCTTTCTCAAACAGATAAAATCTTAAAAAAAGAAAAAATGCAAAAGCCAACACCACCAGTTGGGAGAAAGTGCTCTCAATGCATACCTGACAGAGGACCTGTATTCAGAATATATAATGAACTCCTATAACTCATCAGTAAGAAGAGAAACAACCCAATTTTAAATGGGCAAAAGATTTGGCATATACTTCACAAATGAAAATATACAAATGGCCAATAAACACATAAATGACATTCAACAGCACAGTCATCAGGTAGATGTCTAAAATCACAATGAGATACACAACATACCCAGAAGAAAGGCTACAAAGACACTACCAAACACTGACAAGAATAAGAAGCAATTGGAACTCTTACAATTGGTACTAAATACATCAACTTTGGAAAACAGTTTGGTACTATTGTCCAAAATTAAACATACACTTATATACCCAGAAATTCCACTCCTAGGTATTCACCCTCAGAGAAATGAAAGCATATGTCCACACAAAAACACTTGCACATGAATGTTCACAGCAGTGTTATTAAAAATATCCCCAAAACCGGGAAAAAAAAATCAACAGATGAATGGATAAACAAATTGTAGGTCTATTCATACAATACTGTTCAGCAGTAAAAAAGAAATGAACAAAAGACACAACAATATAGATGAACCTCAAAAACATTATGCTAAGTGAAAAAAGCTAGAGAAAAAAAATTAAGTGCATGTAAGATTGCATTTATCTTTTAAATATTTTTAAAGATTTTATTTCTTTTTTTTAATAATAAATTTATTTTTTGTTGGTGTTCGATTTGCCAACATACAGAGTAACACCCAGTGCTCAGCCCGTCAAGTGCCCCCCTCAGTGCCCGTCACCCATTCACCCCCACCCCCCGCCCTCCTCCCCTTCCACCACCCCTAGTTCATTTCCCAGAGTTAGGAGTCTTCATGTTCTGTCTCCCTTTCTGATATTTCCTACCCATTTCTTCTCCCTTCCCTTCTATTCCCTTTCACTATTATTTATATTCCCCAAATGAATGAGAACATATAATGTTTGTCCTTCTCCGATTGAATTATTTCACTCAGCATAATACCCTCCAGTTCCATCCACGTTGAAGCAAATGGTGGGTATTGTCATTTCTAATGGCTGAGTAATATTCCATTGTATACATAAACCACATCTTCTTTATCCATTCATCTTTCGATGGACACCGAGGCTCCTTCCACAGTTTGGCTTTATGCATGTGAGACAGAGAGAGAGAGGCAGAGACATTGGCAGAGGGAGAAGCAGGCTCCCACAAAGGAGCTTGACAGGGACCCTGGGATCACAACCTGAGCCGAAGGCAGCCGCTCAACCATTGAACCATCCAGTCGCCCCTAAGACTGTACATATATGAAACTCTGGAAGAGTCTAGTTTACTCTACAGTGACAGATGTACCAGTGGTTGTCCAGGAGAACTGGAAACATTGGAAAAAGACACATGACAACTTTCAGGGCTGATAAAAACATTCTATAGTCTGGATTTTGATAGTGATTAAGTGAGTATATAAAATTTGCAAAATTCACCAAAATGTACATCAAAATTGGTACACTTTATTTGTGTAAATGATATCTAAATAATGTTGCTCTTTCAAAAATTTAAATGAAAAAAGAGCAAAAACTAAGTCATACATCACTTTTGAAAATTTTCAATAATCTATAATTGTTCTGTTAAGATACTAAATTGCCTCTTTCTCTGAACAGAGGGCCACTTAAAAAGATATGCATTAATAACAAGAAAAGATATCCATTAACATTTAATTACGTAGCTATGCACCTATTACTTTTTTCTTTAATAAATGCACTAAACTCAACTATACTTCATAAATTGATGTTATTTGGTGAAGCATTTAGTTAACTGAAACAATTATTCAATGTCTTGAAAGGATTTTGAGTAATATTAGTTCACATTTAGATTGACATGAGAAGAATCAAACCTACAACCATTTACTAAACTATTATGTGCAGCTTAGCCAACATTAGTAGCAATTTCCCTTTAAAAACAATATTTGAATTTAAAACATAACACAGTATTATGAATCACAGCATGATTCAGTGTGTAGGGGTTAGAAATGAACTACTGAATATACGTATAAGGGGATGCAAAATACTTTGAAAAGGAATACTATGATTTCTAGCACACTTCCCACCCAGGGATTTCAATTTCCATTCTATGGCAGCCACTTGAATAAATGTGGAATCATTGTTTTCACAAAATTGAAGACTTTAAACGTGTAATTCCTTCTCTAAACTGTGATTTCATTATAGATTTCACACACATGCATATGTATATATATGTATGTATATATACATACATATATATACATATGCACACATGTAATTTGCTGTTTTCATTAGAAATTCCTACCAGTTTAAAGGCCAAAGAAAAAGACTCAAAAGATAGTATAACCATTAATTTATCTGTGATTCTTTAATTTGTATCACTATCACCATAGTCTGGAGAGAGTGGAAAGAACTAATTAATATAGGACTGTAAGATTGATTTATAACTATATAGTTATAAAAAATTCAATGTTTGTTCCAGTTAAATCAGGATGGTGGCTACATGGATGTTTCTCATATTCTTAATAGTTTTCTGTGTATTGGAAATAGTTCATTACTGATAAGTGTTGGAGATAACAAACAGGTATATTCATATAAAAGAAGCTAAAAATGAGGGATATTAGAATGGAAAAGAAAAAAAGCAACAAGTCTTTTGTATGTAAATTCCCTCTTCTTCAAGATATCCATACTTCTGTTCATATAATATATAACTTTAATACTCTGATGGCCCAAAAACAATTTGTGGCAAAAAAAAAAAAAACCTCTCCATTATTTTGATTATTTATTTATTCATTCATTCATTTAACACATATTTGCTCCTCCACTGTATGTACAGGACTACAGCAGGTGCTGCAGGGGATACACAAAATAAATGGATAGCCTGAGTTACCTTTAGCTGTTGCATTCAATTGCTCACGGTTGGACATAATGCTCATGACAATCAGTTCTATCTTTCTGTGGTTACTTTTATATGCTGTCTTCTCTGGACTACCTGCCTTTACCATCAATGAGTCCTGGCTGAAGAATTATGGAGGATTCAATGCAAATCTATACATTCTGCCAAAGAAAACAATTTTAAAAGAATTTTCATGTAAATCTTGATTGGCTATATATCCAAAACCAAAGTTTCTTTAACAATGTTAATGATGAAAAAAAAAATGTTAATGATGCCTTGGGGCAGCAAATCAACAATGAAAGTGAGGTTAAAAGAGTCAATTGAGGGATCCCTGGGTGGCGCAGCGGTTTGGCGCCTGCCTTTGGCCCAGGGCACGATTCTGGAGACCCCGGATCGAATCCCACGTCGGGCTCCCGGTGCATGGAGCCTGCTTCTCCCTCTGCCTATATCTCTGCCTCTTTCTCTCTCTCTGTGTGTCATAAAAAATAAATAAAAATTAAAAAAAAATAAAATAAAATAAAATAAGTCAATTGAAATCTAAGCAGTTAGGATGCTAAAGAAAAAAAAATTATTTAAAAGACTACAGTGACTGATAATAATTAAAAAAAAAAAAAAAAACCCACAATGGGGCAGCCCTGGTAGCTCAGCAGTTTAGCGCCGCCTTCAGCCCAGGGATCTTGGAGACCTGGGAGGAGTCCCACGTTGGGCTCCCAGCATGGAGCCTGCTTCTCCCTCTGCCTCTATGTGTGTGTCTCTCTGTGTGTCTCTCATGAATAAAGAAATAAAATCCCTAAAAAAAACGGTAACTGGCAAAAACCATGTAAATGTAGTTTAATAGGGAGGAAGGAGAAAAATATAGAGTTTAATAAGTGGAATTTTTTAAAAAGAACACGGGAAGAAACTTGGAAAGACTGCTCTAGTGGTAGATATAATATATAATAGAAAGGTAACCATATTACATTGTCAAAGGCTAGATTTATCTGCATACTCAATATGCTAATTAAGAAGATACAAAAAATTTACTACCCAGGATTTACTTTTTTCAAGCTAGCCTTTATTCAAAATCATGAGGCACTAACAATTAAGGATCTTAAAAATCTCATTAGTGAATTTACAGATTACATAATTCAAATGCATGGTTTTATAGATGAAGAACTTAAAATCTAGAAAGATGAAATTATATGCTAAAAAATGCTATTATTTCTAATATAATGAGTATAAAATGTATAATTCCTTGGATTCTAAATATTCAGAAACTTTGAAAAATCAAATGTAGTTTTTCTGTAGGACAGTGTCTTTTTATTTTTTTTCTGCTTTTGTATCCCCAGTGCCTAGGTAGTATTTGGTACATATGAAACAAATAAATGAATAAATGAAGTCTGATAGGACGTTAATCATGAATGTATCTACCATAACCAAGCTGGATGTCCAAGAGTATTATATACAAAGCATTGTCTACAAAGATTACAAATTATATTTGCTCAGGACCACCTGGTGGCTCAGTGGGTTAAGTATCTGCCTTCAGTTTAGGTCATAATCCCAGGGTCCTAGGATTGAGCCTGTGTCCAGCTCTGTACTTAGTGGGGAGCCTGCTTCTCCCTCTCCCTCTGTCCTTCCCCCACACTGTCTCAAATAAATAAATAAAATATTTTTTAAAATTTATATTTGCTTAAACAAAAGAAGTGTTTAAAAAATAAAACAATCCAATTTCCTACTTTTAGAAGCTCTGACAAGCCGGAATTAAAGAGTATGCCAGTAAAAACCGTTTCTGAGAACTCAGTAGTCAAGGTTGATATTCAAAAGATTAGATTTCCTTTGTTAAGGTGTATAACTCCAATAGGAAAATCTTAGCCAAAAAGTTCCTTAATACTTTAGAACTATCAATTTCTTTTTAAAATTAATATTACACATAATGATACATTTCACCAAAAAAGTAATTGCTTCATTTTCTGGAGGTGAGCTGAAATTCACTAATCCTTAAACACAGCTGTTGTTTCTAACCTCTTAGAATTCTCCTTTAATCTCTGGGTATACTGCTACCCCAGTTAGTTATCAGGCAATTGCTCTTTGCCTCAGTAATCCTCCACTTGTTAATGAAGTTGTTTCTCCAAATTACTACACTAGTCTTTTGGCATATTAAAGAACAGGCAACTGAAATTTGGCTTCAAATAAATTAGAGTATGTTTCACTTAGATGAAATGAGTCATGAAAGCCTACCTTGGGCTGTGAATAGCCTTGGAACTTTGACTTCAGGGTTGATGAACTCTCAATTTTAAGAGGATCCTCCCCATTTTACACTGGTTGAAAATATCCTTATACATCAAGTAAAGAGGCTTGTGAAATATACTAATGTCTAACAAATATCCATTGTTTATGGAATTAAAAATATTTTCACCTAGAGATTATGTGAAGTTTCTCAGGATTACTGGATTCCTAGTTTCTTATATTCTGCTTCTGTGATAGCACATGATGTGAAACTGCTGAAACATGTTCTCTAACAGAATTAGACTTTTCTGTAAAAATTGGTGTTAAGAAGCCAAAAGTACATAAAGAAAATGCACTAACAAAGGACACAACTGGTGTTCTATATGCTTCCACAGCAGCTCTCTCATACCTCTATTAGAATATCCTAACATTTTAATTATGAAATTGTTTGTCTACCCCATTAAACTCTCCACTATTAGAGAACAGGGGCCAGATATTATTTCACCTTGTATCCCAAGACCTAATAAAGTATCTAGCACAGTCAATATTTGTCAATCAGGTGACTAAATGAACAAACAAACCCAGTCCTTAAACATATCTCCATCATATTGCTTCTATACATTTTGAAGATCAAAAAGTCCAAGTGATTTTATACATGGATTATTTTATTAAAAATCTCTAGGGACACGTGGGTGGCTCAGCAGTTGGGCTTGTGCCTTTGGCTCAGGGCATGATCCCGGAGTCTCGGGATCGGGTCCCACATCAGGCTTCCTGCATAGAGCCTGCTTCTCCCTCTGCCTGTCTGTCTCTCTGTGTCATAGATAGATAGATAGATAGATAGATAGATAGATAGATAGATAGATAGATAATTTTTTAAAAATCTCTATAGCCAGGATGCCTGGAAGGCTCAGTCAGTTAAGCATCTGACTCTTGATTTCAGCTCGTCCTCATTTTAGTTAGGGTCCTGAGATTGAGCCCAGCATCAGACTCCACACTCAGTGTAGTCTGCTTGTCCCTATCCCTCCTGTTCATTCTCTCTCTCTCTCTCTAAAATAAATAAAAAATAAATTAAAAATAAATCTCTATAGCCTATGATATACAGAATTAATATAAAATATTTTATATTATAATCTTAAATTATAATGAATAATCTTATACTTTTATAACAACATGAACAAGTCTTCATTGATTTCAAATATTTAGCCATCCAAATCTGCCACTGCAATAGTTGCTAATCTTATTAAATGGTTTTAAGATGTGCTTGGGTAGGGAAAAAAAAAGTAAAATTCCAAGTTGCACATTAAATGTCTACTTTTATTGTTTTTTTTTTAAGATTTTATTTATTTATTCATGAGAGACACAGAAGGGGAGAGAGGCAGAGACACAGGCAGAGAGAGAAGCAGGCTTCACGCAGGGAGCCTGACGTGGGACTAGATCCCTGGGTCTCCAGGATCACGCCCCGGGCCGAAGGTGGCGCCAAACCGCTGGGCCACCGGGGCTGCCCAAATGTCTACTTTTAAAATCAAGCCAAGGGATCCCTGGGTGGCGCAGCGGTTTGGCGCTTGCCTTTGGCCCAGGGCGCGATCCTGAAGACCCGGGATCGAATCCCACGTCGGGCTCCCGGTGCATGGAGCCTGCTTCTCCCTCTGCCTATGTCTCTGCCTCTCTCTCTCACTGTGTGACTATCATAAATTTAAAAAAAAATAAAATAAAAATTAAAAAAAAAATAAAAAAAAATCAAGCCAAGATTCAAGTGAAATTTCAAGAGGAGAAAAAAAAAAGCAGAACAATACATAATTTGTAAATTACCTAACATAGTGTAATATGAAAGTTTACATGTTCCTGAGCCACAAGAACTTAAATGTCACATTGGGCATAACAAACAGGTCATGGTTGTTTCTGAAGGATTAGATGGAAACTACTGAGAGAATATACACCTAAAAGAATGCTGGACACCTAATTAACTCTTAATAGGCATTTCTTTGAATTTTGGCTATGTTTTGGGGTTTGTTTTTAGACAGAAAGCATTAGGGGACTGGGGGCGGGGGTAGAGGGAAAGAGAGACAATCTTAACCAGGCTCCATGCCCAGAGCAGAACATGATGCAGGACTAGATCTCACAACCCTGAGATCATGACCTGAACTGAAATTAAGAGTCAGGTGCTTAACCAACTGAACTAGCTAACACTTGGCTAGCTGTTTTTATCTAGCAATATAAGGTTATCACCTAAAATAAACATCTAAAAACAAAAATTATAGGAGCTTTCTGATTGCAGGTTTCTGAATATAATACTGCCTTGCCTTACTAGATCTCTGATTCTTGGGAGGCAGAGTGATATAATGAAAAGAGCTCAGACTTTAAAGTCGAGCTGACCTTGGTCAAAGCCATTCTAGCTTAAACTCATGGAGCAGCCTTAGGCAACTCAATTAACCCTCCTGAGACTTTATTTCTTCACCTGTGTAAATAAATAAATAAATAAATAAATAATAAATGCTAATCCATATATTGCAAGGTTCTAGTAAAGACTAGAAAGAATGTGATGGAAGTCTCTAGTCAATGTCCAACCACAACAAAACCAAACCTCTATAAAGCAGAGCTATTATTTCTACAAAGATCTCTTATAAAGAGGCAACGAGACCCTCCTCTGTTGTCTTCTGCCTCCAAGCTAACCCAGAACTCAATTAAATTTCCCTGATCATTCCCAATGTATCAGGAAATGCATTAGGTACTATCTGCTAATACAGTTAAGCCACATGCCTCTGAAACCCCAATTCTGGTAAAGTACAGCAAGAGAGAATGAATGAATGAATGATGGCATTTTGAGGTACAGAAGACTGATTTAAGAAAAAGTACTTTCTAATCATTTCACAATATATGTAAGTCAACTCATTATGCTGTATACCTTAAGCTGACACATTGCTATATGTCAATTATATCTCCATAAATCTGGTAAATAAATAAGTAAAAAGTACTTTCAAGTCACAAAATGTGACTGGCTATCACTGTCTTTACTCAACCTACCTATGTATGTTCTCTTCCCTCCACTCTGCCCATGTTAAGTCCTCTCAATCCTTCCAAGTAACGGCTCAATGTATAGCTTCTGCATTAAATATTACCAGATTAACAAATGTTTGTATAAAACCAAATCGTTTACAGTATATAAGATGTTTTACTACCACACCTTGTGAGGTAGACAGCAATATCATTTCCATTTTACTAACAAGGTTCATTATGGTCAATTTAGCCAATTACCCCACCTGCACAGACACTAGGCAAAAGCTACTTACTACCTGCTCTCAGGAAAGGGGAGAAAATCCACTCTTGACTAGGATCCCATACTGATAAAAAGCAAAAAATTGCTGCCACCTGGAAAAGGGCAGGGGACACCAGAAAAGCCAACTCCTAAAGCTCAGGTACTCAAGGCCTGCCTAAGACCGAGTCCTGCAGTCTCACCACAAGCCTTGGATGAACTAACAAACTAGGACAGTCTACTGCTACCACAGTACAACAGCACAGAGAGAAACCCTTTCTCTCATAAAAGCATACCAATCCTTCTGAAAGCTGTACATAGAGCAGAAATTCTGAGAAAGACTCTCCAGAATTCCAGGCTTCAAACTAAGCACAAGGTAAATGGCAGTCCATTGGAACAACTTATCTGTAGTACATTCAAGGTAACCCTAGCAACAATACAAGCCAAACCCAGCTCAACTATTGACCAGATTGACTGAACCCATATGCCAGCAGCCTAACAGAACAACAGGTAAGCCCACCTCTGGGCACGAATATAATTACCTCAGCCCCTGCTGTCTTGTTACACACCATGTTTGGTATTGAATTATAAAGCACAAGAGACTAGGGTGCGTGGGTGGCTCAGTCAGTTGAGCGTCTGCCTTTGGCTCAGGTCATGATCCCAGGATCCTGGCATTGAGTTCCACATCAGGTCCCCCACAGGGAACCTGCTTCTCCTTCTGCCTACCATCTCTGCCTCTCTGTGTCTCTCATGAAAAAATAAAATCTTTAAAACACACACACACACACACACACACACACACACACACACACAAAGTGAACTCCTTAATCCCCATCACCTATTTCCTCCACCCTCCATTTCACTCATTCCCTCACCCACTACCTCCTTTCTAGTAACCATCAGTTTGTTCTCTAATTAATAGTCTGCTTCTTGGCTTGTCTCTCCCTCCCCCCCCCTTTTTCCTTTGCCCATTTGTTTTGTTTCTTAAATTTCACATATGGGTGAAATCATATGGTATTTGTCTTTCTCTGATTTATTTTGCTTAGCATTATACTCCATAGCTCCATGTCATTGCAAATGGCAAGATTTCATTCTTTTTTTATGACTGAATAATATTATGTTGTACTTTTATTCCACATCTTTAGCTATTCATCTATTGATGGACACAGGCTGTTTCCATAATTTGGCTATTGTAAATAAAGCCGCTATAATATAATTTAAGGATGCGTGTATCCCTTTCAATTTCTGTTTTTGGATTTTTTTGAGTAAACAGTAGTGCATTACTAGATCATAGAGTAGTTTTTTTTTTTTTTTCAAGATTTTATTTGTTTATTCATGAGGGACACACAGAGAGAGGAAGAAACAGAGGCAGAGAAGCAGGCTGCCTGCTGAGCAGGGAGTCCGATGCAAGACTCAATTCCAGGACCCCAGGATCACGACCTGAGCCAGAGGCAGATCAATCATTGAGTCACCCAGTTGCCCCAAGTAGTTCTATTTTTAACCTTCTCAGGAACCTCCATACTGTTTTCCAGGGTGGCTGCAGTAGTTTGCGTTCCCACCACCAGTGTAAGAGGGTTCCTTCTTCTCCACAGCCTCACCAACACTTCTTGCTCCTGTGTTTTTAATTTAGCTATTCTGACAAATGTAAGGTAGTACCTCATTGCAGTTTGTTTTGTTTTTGAGAGAGAGCATGCATGTGCGTGGGGGGGGCGAGGGAAGGAGCAGAAGAAGAAAGAGAAAGAATCTTAAGCAAGTTCCATGCCCAGTGTGGAGCCCAATGATTCAGGGCTCCATCCCACAACGCTGAGATCATGACCTGAGCCAAAATCAAGAGACGGACACCTAACCAACTGAGCCACCCAGGCACCCCTCTCATTGTAGTTTTGATTTGCATTTCTCTGATGATGAGATTTATTGAGCATCTTTTCCTATATCTGTTGGTTATCTGGATGTTTTTCTTGGAGAAATGTCTGTTCATTTCTCCTATTTTTTAATTGGATTGTTTTTGGGTTTTAGTTTGTATAAGTTCTTTATAAATTTTGGATACTAACCCTTTGTCAGATATGTCATTTGTAAATATCTCCTCTCATTAAGTTGCCTTTTATTTATTTTTTAAATATTATTTTTATTTATTTTAGAGAGAGAGAGAGGCAGGCAGAGAACACTAGCAGGTGGAGGAGCAGAGGGAGAGGGACAGGAGACTCCACTCTAAACACGGAGCACCATGCGGAGCTTATCACACAATCCCAAGACTACGACCTGAACCAAAACCAAGAGTCAAGATACTTAACCAACTGAGCCACCCAGGCGCCCCAGTAGTAGGTTGCCTTTTAGTTTTGTTGATTGTATCCTTGATTGTGCAGAAGATTTTGATTTTGATGTAGTCCTAAAAATTTCTTTTTGCCTTTACTTCCCTTGCCTCAGGAGACATACCTAGAAAAATACTGCTATAGCCGATGTCAGAGGCATTACTGCCTGTGCTCTCTTCTAGGATTTTTAGTGTATCAGGTCTCATATTTAACTAAAACAATGTTTTTATACAGGCACCACATTCAATGCTGTTTCTTTCATTTGGATGTCTGAAATCTCTTTTAGTGTACAACTTCTCAAGTTATAAACATAGATAAAACTAATGAGGGTTCAGGAGAAGGTACATTAAAATGTTAATAAGATGAAAAACGTATTTTTCAATTGATCAAAACTCAAGATTTTGAGTTTAAGTTTTTCACTGTAACAGATAGTATTCCCTTGACCTGGCTCATATAGCTCCACCTTAAAGATACAATTTGCCTATGTAAAAGGCAACAAAATTATGTAGTGTTCATCAGTTAAATGGTAATAATTTTGCAGCTTATCTGCCACTTGGGGGTGGTCTCAATTCACAGTGGTCTAGGGTCACTACAATGTCAAAAATAATTTGGGGTGATTACTTACAAATTAATTCACAGGGAAAAAATACATACATGTTCCTTAAGACCAAAAGACATGGGAACTTGAGATCAGAATTATTCAATATTATCTATTTCCATCTTTTAGTTCTGTGTTGAACAATGGTTAGCCTCTCTCTATCTTAAAAGGATTTTGTTATTTACAGCCTTCCAAGCGAACCTATCTGGCAGAGAGCAGAAGGAGCTAGGTCCCAGCAACTCATTGGGTTTTAATTCAATGGTTTAGGCAAAATATGCCCTAGAGAAACTATATTCAGTCCAAGTCTTTCAGTACATTCAAGCAATCCCCAGGAGCTATTTTATTATTTTAAATTTTGTTTTACAAACAATTTTATTTTTCTGTTTACCCTTCCCCTTTTCTCTCCCCGTGTACCCCCACACCCAAGCCATACTATTTTATCATTTTCTTAGTAGATACTAACATCTACATTTGGAAAGTACCCATGAACATACCCGGATTCGTTATATGACCAAGTGGCTACCACAGAAGGGCAGATTTCACAGGTACAGTTTTGGGGTCAACACATGGTTATTGTAATAAATCCACTAAGGTATTAAGCACTGTTTCAGATTGAGGATGCAACACAGAGAATGCTCCTGCTCTCATGAGCTTACTTTCAGCAGAGGGACTCAGGTATTAAACAAAGAAATAAGAAGGTAGTAACAGGTAACAATGAATGCTAAGAATGAAATAAGCAACATAAAGTGACAGAGATTTGGGAAAGATGGGTACAATGGATAGGGCAATTAGGGATGGCCTCTCTGACAAGGTGAAAACTGGAGTCCTAAATGATGAAATGGTGCCACGCACAAGAAAAACTAAGGAAAGACCCAATGAACAGAAACAGAAACATTCTCAAGGAAGTAAGTGTAGTGGGTTTGAGGACTGAAAAACACTCATCTGACTGCATTTAAATCATCAAAATCAGGAAATAAACAGATACAATACTACCATCTAATCTGCAAACCCCATTCAAATTTCTGTGATCATCCCTAACACATTCCCTATAGGTCCAGGATCCACTTTATAATCACATACTATATTTAGTTATCACACCTCTTTTTTCTCCTTCAAACTGAAAGAGTTCTTTCTCTGTCTTCCGTGATCTTAACATTTTGGAAAAGTACAGTCCAGTTAAGTTTGTAAAATGTCCCCCAGTTTGATTTTCCTCATGATTTGTGATTTGGGGCAGAGATACCGCAGAAGCAATGCTGTGCTCTGTCAGGGCATCATATTAGGAGGCACATGATGTTAATTTTTATTATTTGGTAAAGGTGGTATCTGGTCAGTTTTCCCACTGTAAAGCTAATTATAAGCATATTGTATTTATCATAAGTTACTAAGCAGTGTTTTGTGAAGATGTTTTGAGATTAAGGTAATATCTTATTCCTCATCATTTGATAACAACTATCCATTGATAATTCATGCCTTAATTGCCTATCACTCTGACACTTACCAAATGATAATTTTCCAATTCCATCATTATTTCCAGATCAGTGATTATCAAATAAGGATCAAGGATGTGATTTTGCCTCCTCATTGCAATTTGGCAATGCCAGAAGACATTTTTGCTTTTCACAACTAGAGGTTGGGAGTCGCAGGGATACTACTATCTAGTAAGTAGAAGTCAAGGATAAAGCTAAACATCCTACAATGCACAGGACAGTGCCTCTCCCACCCAAAAGAAGTCTCTTGTCCAAAATGTCATTAGTGTCAAGGTTCTAGATTTACTTAATGACATTCAGAATTTTCTGTTCTCTCTCATTTATATATTTATTAATAGCAGTATGGATTCATGGAGTCCTATTTTACAAAAGGGTTACATTTATTTTGACACTCAAATTGTCTCAAAATTGGTCAACAGTAACCCTTCAAACTTGTTGGTTGTATCCTTTAGGCAATGTCAATTACTATTTGAGGACTTCCTTACTTTATAATGTAAAATGTCCAGTGCTAGGGTCAGCCATTTCTTCAAAGATCCCTGGTTCTTTTTAGTGGAGAATATTTAGAAACCAAGGTCTGAGGGCTAGTGTGCTCACTACTATCATACCCAGACAAATGCACACATTCTCATACACACCCCTACCTACCTACCTGCAAAGCAATGATATCATACTGATACCTTTAATTCTAATTCAACACAAAATTTGTTTTAGCCTTCCCCCTCTTCATATTTGTAATTCCCTTTGTTAACACTGACACTTACCTCCCATTATCACTGTATTTGTTTACGTCCATCCCTTGATTGTAATCAATTTCTCAGCTATGAAGCAGAAAACCTAATCCCAGATGTACCCACCCACCATCCTCCCACCTCCCAGTCTCGCCCATATTTGAACCTAAATCTTGACTCCAACAAAAGGAAAGGGAGAAATGGGTAGGAAGAAAGGCTAGTTGGGAAATCTGGCCCAAACATGCCACTTATACTCCCACTCCTACTGCTAGTTGAAACTTGACCCCAAAGAAAGATGAGAAAAACGAGCTAAATCTGAAACAAGTGCAATGCACCTGATGTTAAGTACAAGTGCTGCCTGTATCTAGTGCACAGGGAGAATCTTAAGCTTCTCAAAATGGAAAACATTAAGCTGGCCTTTATATAACTTATATATGACATATAATTTATATGTAAAAGCTTATATATAACTGATTTATAGTTTATAATAAAAATAGTGTTAAACTTTTTAGAAGTTGTGGAAGAAAGCCAGATAACTAACTTGAAAAATATGGTCAAAATTAGTGTGCTATTTCTATTTTTTCTTAAGATTTAATTTGGGGATCCCTGGGTGGCTCAGCGGTTTAGCGCCTGCCTTCGGCCCAGGGTGGAATTCTAGAGTCCCAGGATAGAGTGGCGCATCGGGCTCCCTGTGGGGAGCCTGCTTCTCCCTCTGCCTGTGTCTCTGCCTCTCTCGGTCTCTCTCTGTCTCTCATAAATAAGTAAATAAAATATTTCTTTAAAAAAAGATTTATTTCTTAGAGCAAGATAGTGAGCAAGCACATACAGGGAGAGGGAGAAGCAGACTCCCCACTGTGCAGGAAACTGGAAGTGAGGCTCAATCCCAAGACCCTGGGATCATGACCCGAGCCAAACGCAGACACTTAACTGACTGAGCCACCCAGGCGCCCCTTAGCGTGCTATCACTAAAAGGTATGTGAGAAACTTCTGGAAGAATTTGTTCCTCAGATCACAATGTAAAATCAATATGTTCCAGTCAAGTAGATACAAATGATAAATAATAGCACAGGAATAAAATCATGATTTAACAGGAAAAAGCATTTATAAGAATCTCTCTGGGAAATTTACAATTAAAAAAGAAACATAAAGGATACAAAAAAAACTGTGCTAAAAGCACACTCACATACTCACACACATAGATGTGACATTAAAGAGAAACTCAATGGTGACAATTCTAAAATAACATATGTAGGTTGAGACTATCAGTAAGTATTTAAATGGTTATCCCTCTTATAATAAATGAAACTAATTATAATCCCAAACTCACCACTTACTAAAGAACAATTTAAACAATGGATTCTCTATAAGTTTCTTTTAAAGAATGACAATTTTTTTAAAAGACTTAACTAAATTTAATCCTTAAAAGGCAAGATGACAAAAAAGTGTTTGGCTAGGAACTTCCATTGCAATGCTTTAATTAAAAGCAGGAAATATAATTAGAGGCATGCTAAATCATAAAGCAAAATGCCCAATTATCAAAAAAAATGCCCAATTATCAAAAGAAACTTAAATTCTATTACTGCTTAGTATCCTTCCAATACATTTCTTTTTACCTAAATTAGCCAGATTCAGGGTTTTGTTTTTTCTTTTTTCTTTTTTTTTTTTTTTTTTTGCTTGCAATCAAAGAAGCCTAACGGATGTAACTAGTAGCCTAGTTCTAAGTTAAATGTGACCTCTTGAAAAATGGGCATCTTTACTTATGATACAGATTAGTCCAAAACCATAACAAAAAAAAGCTTTAATTTTAGTCACAAACAGGGGTAGGGAGTGAGGGGTTACTGATTTTTTTTTTCTTATTTATTCATAGAGACACAGAGAGAGAGGCAGAGACAGAGGCAGAGGGAGAAGCAGGCTCCATGCAGGGAGCCCGACGTGAGACTCAATCCCGGGTCTCCAGGATCAGGCCCTGGGCCGAAGGTGGCGCTAAAACCGCTGCGCCACCAGGGCTGCCCCTGGGTTACTGAATTAATATAGAAAAGGCCAAAGTCTTCTAATTGTCACCAGCTAATTTCTGTTGGAAGTTTGGTAAAAGTGTCAGCATTTGGTATATTGCATATACAGGAGTATCAACTCATTTATTTTTCTTTCTGAAGGCAAACTGTGATCTAATGTATCATTTTGTTTCTTATGCACATCACTTTCCACTTTTAAAACTTAAAAAAATGAGTTTTTATTATCATGAATGAACTGACACTCAGTTTGAAAATATTTTATTTTTATATTTTATATTTATTTTATTTTTTATTTTATTTTTTTAATTTTTTTTTAAATTTATGATAGTCACAGAGAGAGAGAGAGAGAGAGAGAGAGAGAGAGAGAGGCAGAGACACAGACAGAGGGAGAAGCAGGCTCCATGCACCGGGAGCCCGACGTGGGATTCGATCCCGGGTCTCCAGGATCACGCCCTGGGCCAAAGGCAGGCGCCAAACCGCTGTGCCACCCAGGGATCCCTATTTTATATTTATTTTAAAAATCTCTACTAGATTTCCTCCAAAAGTTGCACACGCTTGAAACAAATCAAACAATACAAAGAATAACAGAGAAAATGTTAATGTTTCCTCTACCTCATCCCCTCAGATCCCACTTTCCTAAAATAAGAAATTCTGGTAATTGTTATATATGCTTTTAAAGCTTTTGAAATATTACCAGTTTCTTTTTATAAAAATGACATGGTATCATACACATTACTCAATGCACTTAACAATACATCTCGAACATCCCTCCAGAGCATACAGTATATAACTCAGTTCATCTTTTTTAATTATTGCATGATAATCTATTGTATAGATGCACCACAATTTATTCAATAATTCCATTAGTGATGGTAACAGACTGATTAGACTGTTTCCAATCCAAATGATGCTGTTATCAATATCCACGTAATGTGTCCTAATGTACTAGACAAAAGACGACAAAGAATGGGATTGCTAGGTCAAAAGGAATTTAAAAATGATACTTCAACTTTTTAAAAATAATTGTGTATATGAAAAGTTTTATAATACACAAAAATAAAGAGAATAGGAAATAATGAACTTCCATTTACCGATCACTCAACTTAAACAGTTGCCAAATTTTAACATTGTTTTTCCCTTTATCTGTGAAATTTAAAGAAGTCCCATTTTAAAAGTTTTGTCTTCATGAATGGCTCTGAAGGTTTATTAAAACCCTTTTTGGAACACTAGTTACATAGTAACCACCAGCATTTGTATCTTCTTTAATATTGTACATAACAACTGAAAAAAAAAGTCACCCATAATATTCACTTCCTCCCTCTACTAAGCTCTTTGCAATGAAGAAACAGCAGAATCAAAGCATCTAAGACAGTAGAAAAAGGGACTAGGAAAGATCATCCTAAAAGCATAAAAAGACCTTGAAAAGAAAAATATCAGGCAGACATAGAGGTATATTAAGTGACAGAGGCAACAAAGAGAAAGAAAGGAGTAACATTAAGTCGATTTTTAAAAGCTAGCATTAGCTGGTAGGGAAAGTACTTAAGGGATTGCTGGTGGTCCGAGTGGGAAATTTAAGCAAAGAAAGAGCAATTCATGAGGAATAGGACATGCTATTTGAATGTATTTTAGAGCTAGCTGCTTAAAATATATTGCACTGATCCTCAGAAAGCTAGGAGAATAGCCACTTAGCGCTCAGCCAGCAAAAGATATCTGGAGGGAAAAAACATCACCAATGTATAACAAAATAACATTTATTTCTCTTCAAATATAAGTAACATCTCCACTAAAGATGAACAATATAGAATGTGTGTATATGTACACATACATGCAGAAGGCATACTACACTTAAATGTGTTCCTCGAAAAATAGCACATAAAGAATTTTTTTTTAAAGATTTTATTTACTTATTCATGAAAGACACAGAGAGAGGCAGAGACATAGGCAGAGGGAGAAGTAGGCTCCATGCAGGAAGCCCAATGTGGGACTCGATCCCGGAACTCCGGGATCATGCCCCGAGCCAAAGACAGACACTCAAGTGCTGAGCCACCCAGGCATCCCAGGAAATTTTAAATGCACTAGAGACATGGGCTATTTTAAGGAATCCAACAGTAAATTATTTTGCACAATGAACATTTTATAAAATAATCATATTCTGGTTTATTTAAAGTATGGTTCCCCTCTTTAAAATATTAAATTCCCTAATCCACAAAGCATTTATTGATTTTTCACTACATGCCAGGCATTGTACATACAGAACAAAAACATCACTCTTGCTCTCTAGGAGCTTACAATCTAGTGAGTGATTTAAATACAACTAGACTACAATGCAATATGTCTTAATGGTATGTCTTTTCATTTAAGTCTGCAGATAAACACAAGAAAAACCACTAAACTATCACTTAGGAGAGTCAGGAAAAGATCTATAGAGGAAGTGGCACAGGAGTTGAATCTTGAAGGCTGAAGAGCAATTCTGAAATAAAAGAGAAAAGAATTCCTACAACTTGAGCAAAGGCTGGTGATTCATCTCAATACTATTAAGCTGCAAATATTTTTCTAGTATAGAATTGACAAGAACCGTATGTGTTTTACGGACATTAAGTTTTAAGAATTTTATTCTGTTTTAAGCTATTATAGCATTTATGTGACATTGATGATTTATGCAAGTGTGTATATGTATGTTAAAGATGTTAACGAGAATCTACATATTAGCTTCTATGACCTTCCTGATACCCTACCTACAATAAGTAAGTAGATTTCAAAATAAAACAAGGGTTCATAAAGGCACGAGAGGATGATAAAACGCTGAATCCTTAATCAGCACTGAGAAAAGCCATTTCTATCTCTGTGAATTAACGTAAGAATGGGCTAAATACAGAATCTGTTGGAAATATATATACAACGTAGTTAGACCTTGAAATCTTATCCTTGGGCAGCCCCAGTGATCCAGCGGTTTAGCGCTGCCTTCAGCCTGAGGTGTGATGCTGGAGACCCAGGATTGAGTCCCACGTCAGGCTCCCTGCATGGAGTCTGCTTCTCCCTCTGCCTGTGTCTCTGCCTCTCTCTCTCTCTCTGTGAGTGTGTCTGTCATGAATAAATAAATAAAATCTTTAAAAAAAAATTTTTTTTAATTAAAAAAAAAAGAATCTTATTCTCTACTCCAGATAGCTGGGCAACTAACTATAACTCTCCTCCATCCTATCAGGTAATTTCTAGTCTAGTCTCCAAAGAGTATAAAATACAAGGGTCTCTGGACTGGACAGCATTAGCACAGTAGAGGGAGGGTAGCGGGGGATACGTAAAAATTTTTTAAAAGGAAGATTAGGTAACTAAATATTGAGACTCTTCTTCTTACCCAATTCCTAACATGTTAGCTGCTAAGGTATACACACTCACCAAGGCAGCAGACTCAAAAATGTTCTCTGGGAAACAGACTAGCTCAAAAGAAACACCTAAACATAGGGACATCTAGGGTTCCCTAAGAAACAGCCAGATCATCCCATAGTGAAATCCATATTAATAAGCTAGGATATCATAGTAGTACTCAATTAGTTGCACAGTGTACAACTCTTAAAGATCACCAGATATTTGATGAAGGCCTCTATTATAAAAGACAGAGGCCAAAGAAAACAAATGGAAAAAGTAACTTGAAGGAAATGGAGACTGGTGGGGGGCGGGGGGGAAGGGGACAGACAACCTTCCAGTAATATATTTAAAAAACTAAGAAAATCAATTGAGAAATATGAAAAAAAATGCAATGGTGGGTAGGCAGAGACTAAGGAGAAAAGGTCACTAAAGTATAAAAATTACGGGGTGCCTGGGTGGCTTGGCTCAGGTGGTTAAGCATCTGCCTTCAGCTCAGGTCTTGATCCCAGGATTCTGGGATCAAGCCCCCCATGGGGCTCCCTGCTCAGTGGGGAGTCTGCTTCTCCCTCTGCCCCTCCCCCTGCTCATGCACACTCTCTCTCTCTCAAATAAGTAAAATCTTTTTTAAAAAGTGACTTTGAGAGTAAAGAAAAAAAAGATAAAAATATGGAAATACAAGATGAAAAGATAATTTTGAGAACCTATCCAGGAAATGGAAGATCCAGAAAGACGTCAGTGAAAACAGAAGGAAATCATTAAAGAAATAATTCAAGAAACTTTCCCAGAAGTGAAAAAATATGACACAATATGTGTTCGACACAACATTTAAAAACAGAGCCACACCAAGGTATATCTTAAAATTTTAAAACACTGAAAATAGAAGATTCTGTCAAATTCTAGAGAGAACAGTCATAAAAAGATAAAGAATCAGAAAAGCATTAAACTTCTCAAATGCAACACTTGAAGCTATAACACACTCCTGTAAGACTGTGAAAAAGAAACTATTTTAAATTCTATCATTTTATATACAACCAAAGTATCACAAGGTCTCAAAAAATTCCCTTACTTTCTCAGAAAGTAAGGAGTTTATAATCCTCAAAATGATAAACAATAAAGGAAGTCATGGGAGTTGAGAAACAAGATCCAACAAAAAAGGGAGGTGAAGAGATCCCCAGGATGACAGTAAAGGAAGATTTCAGGATGGAAGGTTTATAGTAGGCCTAGAGTGGAGACCAGGTCAGGGAGCATCAAAAAAGACTCTTAAACATGAAATTGATAGTCTACATTTGGATAATTTTTTTAAAGATTTTATTTATTCATGATAGACAGAGAGAGAGAGAGAGACAGGCAGAGGGAGCAGGTTCCATGCAGGGAGCCCGTCATGGGACTCGATCCCGGGTCTCCATGATCACAACCCTGGGCTGAAGGCGGCGCTAAACCACTGGGCCACCGGGGCTGCCCCTACATTTGAATAATTTTAACTGAAAATACATTAAGCTTTAAAAATATACAAATATTTTGTGTCCTCAGACAATATGTTCAGATAATTAGATTTACATTTAACATAAAGTCAAGCCATTCTAAAAATGTTATCAGACTCAATTCTTCATTGATGAAGCAATGTAGTTCTTTTAAATTATTTTAAGAAGATGTCTGCTGGTGAGATTTAAGACATAATTCACAGATCATCCAAGTACCTGGATGCATCAAGACACTGAGATATTTATCCATATTTTAACACACAGTAGTTTCTTCAACATGTGGAGAAGAATGTTTTATTCCTTTGTAGTTCAAAGTTGAGAAATCATTTGTGAATTGAAAATGCAGGACAGCACATAATAGGCACTTAATATAAACACTTGTTCAGACTGCTCTTTCTTTTCCAATCTATAAACAAGAAGAGGTAAGTGAAAATAAAGTTAACTATATATCTTACATATACACAGAAATACACACACATGTACACACATACACAACATACATTCACAAATATTTAAAATTCTCCTATGGCTCTACATTAGTGTTCAATTTCATTTTTTACTGTATTTCACAATTTTAATTCAAATGGTTAAGTTTAAAAAATGTTTTCTTAAAGATACTGGCTTCTGACAAATATTGTTTTTTTTTTTAATTTTCTTTTCTAACAAATATTGTAAATAGTACCTGCTTATTTCTCATTAGCTAGAACAACAAAAATATTTTTATAATAGCTGTTGCCATTCTTACAAAGTATGGGCAAGAAATGTTTCCCCAAAATGAATAACCTGTTAAATTAAAAAAGGTTCATTTCCATCATAGGAATAAAAGGCACAGCAAAAGTAATATAATCAATGATACTGTAATAATGTTGCATGGTGACAGATAGTAGCTACACTTGTAGTGAGTATAGCATGATGTACAGACTTGTGGGATCCCTATGTTGTATACCTGAAACTAATATAACATTGTATGTCAACTACACTAAAATAATTTTTTAAAAGGTGTATTCAAAAGGAATTTACAAGTATGTAATTAGTTTGATAAATAATACTATTAATCAGAATTAACTCTTAAGTAGACAACTAAACAACCTGAAAAATATACAAACATGCCTAAAAGTTCTCAAAATATGTAACACATAACAGAAGTTGCAAATTCACATGTCCATGAGTGGAATGTAAGGGTGCAAAATGGAGAATGTGCTCAGGCCCAGATAATAATAATAACCATGTGAGCTGAGATTCAGACTGCTAGATCATTATGTTTCTCTAAGAGAAAATTCTAAGTGAATTTTCCTATTTTCAACTCTTGGTACTAATTCATTTTTTTCATTTAGCTAATTTTTTTCATTAGCTAATCAAAATATGTGTTCTGAATTCAACTTCTATAGTTTAGGGGTCTTGTAGTATATGTCCTCCAACACTGAGACCCAGATGTACCTGTTTAGCAGAATAACGTATCAAATACAAATACACTTGTATAGAACCAATGGATTCATATGAATATGACTAAGGATTCAAATGATTCAAGGCATACTTATTGAATACCACTTGAGCCAGACGTTTTACAAGTTACTATGGTGGAATAAAGAGATATGACTAGATATAAGTAATTAATTTAAGCTTCTAATCTTTCTGTCTTCTAAAATGGGGCCTACAATTTATCATCCAAACCAGGATGCTCTGGGAGTGAAAAGAGCCATGTTAAAAATTAGGCTAAGAACAACAGACATAAACTGGGACCATGCCAGACAAACCAGGCTGTACAGTCACCCTACTACCTAAGAGAAACGGGTCTGCTTCAGTCTCCTCCCCTCTGCCTACTCCAGGTTCACACGGTCCAAGGAGGATCCTGCCTTGTCAGGCTAGCTCTTCAGTACTGTGACAGAGAATTAGAAGGAAAGAAGGAAGAGACGAGAGTTGTCTTTTGAGAAAAAGCATTAGAATTGTTTTCTAAGATTTTTTTTTGTTTTGTACTTAACAGGTGCAGAACCAGCGGCAACATGGAATGGTAGCGGATGGGTGAGGGAAAAGAAAAAAATTGTTAAGGGATACGTGTTGCCTTCATGTCATTTAATCAAGATAAGTAAAACGCTAGAGTTATTTGAAAATTCCTTTGTTGCATGGACTTAAGCCTAACACCATCTAAGACTGAACCAGAGAATTTATTAATATCGCAGAAGTATAAGACAAGGGCCCTGCAATCTGGGGGGTTAAATTCTATTTTGGGAGAAAAAAATAAGAAAGAACTAATACAATATAGTACAAAATTGAGTGCTAAAGTATAGGGTATGAACTACACACCTGTAGGACTTAAGAGACAGAGAGACCAAACAGCAATATGAATCGCTCTCTCCTTTCTTGTTCTCATTTCTCTTTGAAAGGATCCAGGGGACAAGCACAAGCAGAGGAGTTGTGTTTTACATGATTATATGCTACTGCTCAACTGTACATAATGAAAGTCCAACCAACCCCCACTAAATTCTGATTGGGTTGTCAAATACCAAAATAAAACCAAAGCCCAGGATTAAGCAAAATACTATTTTTCTTTCTTTGATTATCATATAATCAAAAATGATACTTTATTTAAGTTGAAATTCTGGATTCCACATCTTACAGTCAGAAACCAAGAGACCCCTGGTAAATGGCAACAACACAGAAGTCTGGCCTCCAACAACATGGATAGGCAAAAGCTTCAAACACACAATGAATTTACCACCAGGAGCAAAGACTACTGATACAGCATACTAGAACGAGCAGATTGGGAGCATGGGAAGCATCTACGACACACAGAATACATCCACATTTTCCAGCTCATACACACAGAATGATCTGAAACTTTTCCTTTTTCTTTCCATGAACTGTCCCCACCACAGAACTGTCCCCACCAATCTAAACACAAATAGATTCAGGGATAGGAGTGGAGGGTGAAGGGTGAGAGGCAAGAACATAAGAAAGATGAGAGATATATACACAAACACTAAATTCATTAGCTCATCAAATATTTTGTCCACATCAAGCATTTAGAGAGTAGCACAATACATACAGGCCATACAACTATCCAAATATCCATAATTCCCTGTGGAAAGGCTGGCCACAAGCCAAACAACTTTGCTAAAGACAAGAATATCCTGTCAAGCTTTTTGCGTCTTACGTTTGTTTATGTTAAGCAACACTTAAATATCACTATAGCCATAAGCTTAAGAAAGCATTGAGTATCTCAAAGAAAAGGCTATGTAAAAACACAAATCACTGGTACTATTGTATTATTGTGCAAAAAAGCAGCCCTCCGCCTCCCTCAAAAAAAAAAAAAAAACCTGATATAAAACAAAACCCACATTAGGTTTCAGACTATGAAAAGAAAATGAATTCTTTTGCCCCATCCTCACTCCCCAAATCCCCACTCCATTAGATTGTCAACTACCACTCAGGAACCCTACAGAGCCCATTTCCAGTGACCTTTAATCAGTCTCCTCTGAGACACAATCCACTGGACAGAATTCTTTTCCATTTGCCAAAGTTCTTTTCTAGCACTCCAAGTTACCACTTTTAGTTCCAATTCCCACCGTGAACTTTTAAAATTCATTCTTGCCACTTTGGGGAAATGTTACCTTCAGGAAATACAGAATAGTTATAAATTTCTGTGTAAAGACCTACTTAATATTAATTTTTAAGCAAGTTATCTTTATCTGAGTACCAGTTTCCTTATCCTTTGCAAAGTTAAGAAGACTACGTGGGAACAATATTCACAAAGTTCCTGATAAATCCTGTAGTGGGGGGGGGGTGCAAAAAATGATAGCTATTTAAAAGAGGGTGGAGAAAAAAGTAATACTCAGTACTTGCTCAGAGAGGGGAAGAAAAAAAGACTTGTTTTGCATTTATCTCTTCTGCTAAAACCTGGAGGGACCGAAATTAGGAACATTCCTTCAACTACTTAAAGGAGGGAAAAACTAGCAGATTTAGCACTAAGTTATGATCCATGTTCCAGTGTTATTGCAGTGATGAAGCATAACACATGTGATGAATCTAGAAAGGATTACAGGGTATATTTCACTTTTTTCTTAGGATAGCAGCACCTCCTATTATCAAAGAGAATCATTCAAGCTCTATAATTTTATATTTCAGACAAAAAAGTTTTTAAATAGTTGATACAAAATGTTGTATTAGTTTCAGGTGTACAATAGTGATTCAACATATGTTATGCTATGCTAACTACAAATGTAGTTACCATCTGCCACCATACACATTATTACAATATCATTGACTATATTCCCTACGCTATAACTAGAAGCCTGAATCTCCCACCTCCCTTTACCCAATTTGCCCAGCTCCTCCCCACCCATCCCTCTGACAACCACAAATTTGTTCTATGTATTTCTATGTCTGATTCTGCTTTTTGTTTATTTATTCAATTGTTTTGGTTTTTAGATTCTGTGTGAGTGAAATCATATGTCATTTGCCTTTCTTGATCTGACTAATTTCACTTAGTATAATACGCTCTAGGTCCATTCATGCTGTCACATGTGGCAAGATCTCATCTTTTCTTACGGCTGCATAATATTCCATTGTGTACATATATCACATTTTCCTTATCCATTCATCTAACAATGGACACTTGGGTTGCTTCCATATCTTGCCTATTGTAAATAATGCTGCAATAAACACAGGGGTGCCAATAGCTTTTCAAATTAGTGTTTTCATTTTCTTTGGCTAAATATCGAGTAGTGGAATTATTAGATCATATGGCATTTCTATTTTTAATTTTTTGAGGAACCTCTCTACTGTTTTCCACAGTGGCTATACCAGTTTACGTTCCCACCAACAGTGCACAAGGGTCCCTTTATCTCCACATTCTTTTTTTTTTCTTAAGATTTATTTATTTATTCATGAGAGACATAGAGAGAGAGGCAGAGACATAGGCAGAGGGAGAAGCAGGCTCCCTGTGGGGAGCCTGATACGGGACTTAATCCCAGGACCCTAGGATCATGACCTGAGCTGAAGGCACTCAACCACTGAGCCACTGAGACATCCCCATCTCCACATTCTTGTCAACACTTGTTATTTTCTTGTCTTTTTGATTGTAGCCATTTTGACAGGCACAAGATGTTATCTTGTTGTGGTTTTGATTTGATTTCCCTGATGATTAGTGACATTGAGCATCTGTTCATGTGTCTTTGGCCATCTGTATATCTTCTTTGGAAAAACGTCTATTCAGGGATGCCTGGGTGGCTCAGCGGTTGAGTGTCTGCCTTTGGCTCAGGGCATGATCCTGGGGTCCCGGAATCGAGTCTCATATCGGACTCCCTGTATGGAGCCTGCTTCTCCCTCTGCCTGTGTCTCTCATGAAGAAATAAAATCTTTAAAAAAAAAAAAAAAGGAAAAATGTCTATTCAGATCCTCTGCCCATTTTTCAATCAAATAAAAATTTTAAAAGTGAATTAAAATGAGGGGAGTGCTAAATGACCCTCCCTGGTAAATAATAATAACAAATGAGTAGGACTCTGTTTATGACTTAGGGACATGCTTACCCAATACTGTGTGAAAAAGAAAAAAGTGCCCTGACAACTATGGAACTAGGAATTCAGATACGTGGAGGTACATGGCTAGGAAAACTAACACCTGGAAACTTAGCCTAGGCTTTAGAAATCTTTTCTAATCTATGCTCCAGAAGTCTTTTTCACAAAGACCACATACTACACGTACATTGTGATTCTCAAGAAGTGCAAAGAGCCAAATCCAGTGCCAGTGATCACACCACCAGCTCCCCACTGATACTGAAGCCTGTGATAGTCTCAGAGCCACTGACCATCCCCACATAATAAATGTATGATGCACTAAAACATAAATTTATTTTTTAACAAGACTTATAAATTATCTATGCCCAAGCTTAATATTCTACCACTGACTGAGCTCTTAAGCCTCTTTATACTCCCCCGACCTAATATGGGACTAGAATGGTTTGATCTCTGATCTCTTATCTCATAAGAGTATTGGGAGATTAATACATTAACATCTAACATGTTGTGAGCTCCTTGGAGAAAAATGCTATTTTAAAACAAAATATTTTATATTTTTTCACTGGTAAAATGAATTGCTCCTTTTTTTCCACAGTGCTGTCCTTAGCAATTTGAGATTTTATCACAGCTTTCACTCAAAAAAATTAATACTCAATCTGGAAGTTAAAGAGTATCTCTTTTTTTTTTTTTCAAAACGAGAGGAACATTGCTTATTCCAGTTATAAATCTAATAATGCGCCATAAAGAAATCAAATGATGCTAGAAAGTATAAAGGAGAAATCATCCATAAACCCAACACCCCTACAAAACATGATAAACATTAAGACACAGTTCTATGCATGTATGTATGTACATGCATAATACGTAATGGACATCAATGTATTTTATAGAAATAAGATCATATTTCCTAAAGTAATTGTTTAACTTGATATGATTTAGAGATCTTGAACAGCTAAGGAATACTCCATGTACATGGTTATCCATAATCAGTAACCTAAAATTAAAGATTCATGTTTTTTCCAGTTGTTCTTTGTGCTACAATGAATTCTTTTACATTCCAGCTTTGTATAGTGGTTTCATTAGTTTTTAGAAAAGAATTATTAGTCAAAATGATATAGATACTTCAAATTATGAAAAGTATTGCCAGATCACCTCTGAAAGTGAAATCATTTACCCTCCAACAGTAGTTGAAAAGATCCATTTCCTATAATTCAGTGGTTACCTATCGTCTCTCATCTTTGACTTTTTGATGAACAAAAATTATTACCTCACCATTTTTTTTAAGATTTTATTTAAAAAAAATAAAAATAAAAAAAATAAAGATTTTATTTATCTGGGATCCCTGGGTGGCTCAGTGGTTTAGCGCCTGCCTTTGGCCTAGGGCATGATCCTGGAGTCCTGGGATCGGGTCCCGCATCGGGCTCCCTGCATGGAGCCTGCTTCCCCCTCTGCCTGTGTCTCTGCCATTCTCTCTCTCTCTCTCTCTCTCTCTCATGAATAGATAAATAAAATCCCTTTTTTTTTTAAAGATTTTATTTATTTATTCATGAGAGACACACAGTGAGAGAGAGGCAGAGACACAGGCAGAGGGACATACACATGGTTATGTATATACATATTATACACCTATACACATACATAAACACATATGCATATACACATAATTCTATTTGAATGATGAAAAAAAACCTAAAATCTAAGCTGATGTTCCTGAAGCTTTGATAATTCTACCAATATTACAGGTCTAACTATGTAACACAGTAACAATGAAACAAAAACTAAAAATTTGGACTATATTTTCTGAGAAATGGTTACCTCCTCTTGATTTCCCAAATGTAGGTAAAATACAAAATATTTTCATTTTCTAACAAGAATATTTCCTTAGGGGGCACACCTGGGTGGCTCAGATGGTTGAGCATCTGCCTTCGCCTCGGGTCATGATCCCAGGGTCCTGGGATAGAGTCCCACACGAAGCTCCCTACTCAGCGGGGAGTCTGCTTCTCCCTTTCCCTCTGCCCCTCCCTCTGCTCATGTTCTCTCTCTCGGTACCTCTCTGTCTCAAATGAATAAATAAAGTCTTAAAAAAAAAAGTATCTCCTTAGATAGGAACTATTACTAAACTGAAAGAGATCCATTTTGGATACATCATAAAACAAGTCCTACTATCAGACACTAGGAAGGATCTAGAAGCAGGAGACTGTAGCTGTGTGCCTTAAAAGTCCAGTTCAGGATTCATGGAGGGGAAAAGAATTAACACTGTCATATGTGAGAATATATAAAAGGCAGAGAGTCCACAAATTTCTCCAAGAGACTATGAGATAACAACCACCATGTCATGTAGCTCAGCCAGGAGAAAAAAAAAATTTTTTTTCAAAGAATGCAGAAGGAGTCTTTCTAATACATTCTTCAAATTTAAGCTGCAGTGTTAGCCAGGGATCCTGATTCATACTAGGTTACTGCAGTGAGATAGTATTGTTGACTTCCTATCCTTTAAAGGCTTATACATATATATTGCATATATTGTGCAAAATAAATTGTATAAAGTATTATCTCATCTGCTCAAGCTGTCAAATGAAGGATGATGTATGAAAAAAGTCCAAATGAAGCTATTATAACCCCAAGCACTGATGAGGTTTTGCAAATACCAAATAGTTACATTATGTACTATGACAACCATATTTGAATCAACTAAGCTTTGGAGAAAATCACATTTTTAAAAAATTCATTTCGGTAAAGGAGATGGCTTTAAAGAAAGAGAAAGCAGGTTTGAAAGAGACACAGCATAGTGAGGCTTCTTTGATTAGAGGTTAGGAACTTGCTAGAAAGGAGACTCTGTCCACAGGGAAAACAGAAGCAAGTGATCTGCTGCTCCAGTGCTTGCAGAGTACTCTCATTACCCAACATATTAAAGTGACATGTTACATGAAAAAAGTGGCCAGCACTTCGTTTGAGGTGAAGGATGCCATCCTACACTTTTCCCTAGGTAGTGTGATGGCTTCTCTTTCAGGCATGATGAACCAATAGCAGACATAACCTCTCCATAGAGCAGCTTTGATATTTGAAAAGGAAATAGATTCTCAAGTAGTAGAACCCAAAGAATGAAATATGCATACCTATTCCTAAATAGAGGTAAGCAAAAAAGGGAGTGTGGCTTTCCAAATGTGTTTTCCATAATAGCAAATATACAGAGCAGTGAATCATGATGCCAAAATGATTGCATAAGATTCATTTTTAATTTCTTCCTACAACATTTGAAGGAATTCAAACTCTGAAAACAAAACTCAAAAATCTAAAACACTTTACAGGTCATAATATTAAAAAAAAAATGCTTCTTTTTTTTTAAGATTTTATTTATTTATTCATGAGAGACAGAGAGAGAGGCAGAGACACAGGCAGAGGGAGAAGCAGGCTCCATGCAGGGAGCCCAACATGGGACTCGATCCCAGGCCTCCAGGATCGCACCCTGGGCCGAAGGCGGCGCTAAACCACTGAGCTACCAGGGCTGCCCCCCAAAAATGCTTCTAAATAATAACAGTAAATATACAAAATAAAATATTTTCTTTTCTAATATACCAAGAAATAAGAAACTATGTAAAGGTTTCATTTACTACCTCAAATTAAAGATTTTCTGTATCTTTTTGGTTACAGAACAAATTCAGGAACGAAGACTGATCCTCTCATCTTTGAAAATTTATAATGAATAAAATCATTACTTGGTTTTAAAAATTAAATTAAAATTGAGATTAATGGTTCTATTAAACTGCGAATATATTTTATATATATGCACATACATATGTGTTTTGTACATATATACATATCAGGCTTTCGTAACTATACAATATTTTAGTTATTTTTTCTATTTTCATGAAGTTATATTAACCTGGAAACTATTCTTGAAACAAATGAATAATTCTATCTATCGGTTTTCTCAGATAAATATCCTCATTTAAATATCTTTCAGGAATCCCTGGGTGGTGCAGCAGTTTGGCGCCTGCCTTTGGCCCAGGGCGTGATCCTGGAGACCCGGGATCGAATCCCACATAGGGCTCCCGGTGCATGGAGCCTGCTTCTCCCTCTGCCTGTGTCTCTGCCTCTCTCTCTCTCTCTCTCTCTCTCTCTCTCTCTCTGTGACTATCATAAATAATAAATAAAAAGAAAAAAAAATATCTTTCAGTGTGTCATCAGTGCACTACCACGGTGGTGATTTAGGAATAGATATTCTTATAAAGAATTCTTGCTCTCTCTCAAGACCAACAAGACCAAAGTATTCCTTTATTTAAAGCTAGAAGTACAAAAATTAAACTGATACTTGAACAATTAACTCAAAAATAACTCAGGATAACCCATGTTTTGAATTGCTGAATATATTAAATATACAAGAAAGTAATCAAATGGAAACTTTTAAGCACACATCTTCATATGTTTACATGATGAAAAGTTATGGTTATTATTCAATATTTATTCCAATTATATTGGACTGTAAGACAGAATTATGATTGTGGCGCCCTCTGCTGGGTTTCTAGTCACAAACTCAACCTAATATTAGCATAAAATCAAACATTTGAGGCAGCAGGCAATAAATCACTTTTGCGGTCACTGATCACTTTAAGCCTTGGCAAAGATTATATAAAAGTTATAATCAATATTTACTCTATTGCAACATGATTCTACCAATTTATCAGTATTAGTATACATTAGTATAGACTTTTCTCTTAAAATAAGAGGATAGTATAAAAGTTACACCAAACATGTTTTAATAGGTCTCATTTTTGCCACCATATTCAGGTTTTTTGTTTTTTGCTTTTCAAGATTTTATTTATTCATGAGAGACGGGGGGGGGGGGGCCAGAGACACAGGCAGAGAGAGAAGCAGGCTCCATGCAGGAAGCCTGATGTGGGACTCCCCAGGACCCCAGGATCATGCTCTGGGCTGAAGGCAGATGCTCAACCACTAAGCCACCCAGGCATCCCACCATATTCAGGGTTTTTTGTTTTTTGGTTTTTTTTTAAATTTTTATTTATTTATGATAGTCACAGAGAGAGAGAGAGAGAGAGGCAGAGACACAGGCAGAGGGAGAAGCAGGCTCCATGCACCGGGAACCCGATGTGGGATTCGATCCCGGGTCTCCAGGATCGCGCCTTGGGCCAAAGGCAGGCGCCAAACCGCTGCGCCACCCAGGGATCCCCCATATTCAGGTTTTTAACACAACATCTGTGACAAGACATTTTAATAAATTACTATTTTGGTAATTTGATCTATTTTTTTTTCCTGCCTTATTAGTTCAATCAAAATAGTTTATTTTAAAACATGAGAACAACCTTTAATAATATTATCTTCATTATTAGAAAAAGAAGGAAAGACATTTTAGAGGTACTCATCACCAGTAATAATTAATAAATAGCTTCCATTTACTGAGTGTCAACTATGAGGAATACAGTATATGTTAATACATTTTCTATATATTCTATCCAGTTCTAAGACATAACATAAACTGATATAAACTGACATAATATAAATTGCTCAAGATGAATTTCAGAGCCAAGAATCAAATGTAGATAAGTCTCATTCCAAAGACTCAAACCTTTTCACCAAACAATACATCAGTGAAAAAATACCCTTTCCATGCAATTCCTCCATTTGTCAATGCAACCACTAGGGGTAGATGAAGGTGGTGTGGAACAAGTTGATGAGAAAAAATGTCAGAGAAGGATAAGATAGTTATTCATGTATAAAATAGTAGCACAGACCTTTAGGAAAGTATTTTTATTTTACATAATGCTGCCAGCTAGTGGCCCTATTTCATACTGAGCCACTGGGAACAACGCTTGATTTTTACATTATCAAATCAGAAATTCCACATTTACATTCTAGGATCATCTTCCTAAAACATATATGCATAAGCCTGACTTAATGTTATTTTACCTTACCCCAGAACTAAAGGATAATGTTTCCTCAACCACCACTAGCACCCTTTGCCCTAATCCCCAATAAAAATGAGATAAGCCTCGGTGGGAAAGAATTCAGCAAGTGCCAACATGTAGAAACTAAAAGGTATACTGTCACTATCTATGAAAAAGAAACTCAAATTATTTAAATATTTTTGTATGATTTTGGGACACTTATAGATTTCTGTGACAAAATATATAAATATTTTATATATTATCATAAGCTTGCTATATGTGGGCGTAAAAACAAAATTGTTGCCTGAGTATTGCTGAACATTGCTTTATGCAGATCTAAAATCAGAGGGCATCTGATAAAGTAGTACTGTTAGCAAAGTGTTATTTATTTTAGTTCAAAGAACAGTTGCAGCTATGAAATTTTCTTTGAGAAAAAAAAGCATTTGAGTACAATTTTTACATTTAAAAATGTCATGTTAAAAAATTAAAGTAAAAAGGCCATATTATATTGATAATTCATTATCTTAAAAGAAATATCTTATGCAATACACATGAAGAAACACACAGCTCTGATCGTCATATACTGTTTAACACAGCAATATAAAGATATTCTTGGCTGATTTCTTTCATCATATGACATGATAATTATTAAAATGGTTCTCTGAATGGAGAAATCTATCATGGCAATCAGAAGCTTAGATGAAAAGACAATGTATTCTATAATATAATACCGCATAAAACAAAAATCTCTGGCATTGTATTAACAGCAAGGAAATCGAATGTTCTGGTTTTATTCCATTGTGAAAAAGAGAAGCATAAGGAAGTGGAAAAGAAAGTACCCAAAACACAGCAGACACAGCCCATCTATTAGACTGAGAAGGCCAAAATGGAAATAAACAAAAGGGGTAGTGCTGGAGAGTCCCATGCTCCCTCTGACCTACATTCTGTCACACACACACATGCACACACACACTCATACACACAAATGCAAAATGTAAAAACAGCTTTATCCCACTTCGTAAGTGCATCTTATATGAAGCTTATCTTACAGCTAAAAACAGTAAGAGTTTATATTACACACATACATATATATGCACATGGTCATAATAAATATTAGTGAAAAAAGCACTAATCATAAATTCACTTTTAAAAACACCAAAAATATTTCCACAAAAGGAATATATGACTTACAAACATTTCCTGTATTGTCAAAGCTGGTAAGAACATCTTCAACATTCAAAGATCCATTATTATGCCTATAAAGGAATAAAGCATTTTCTTTAATGATTTTTAAATATTAACATTTATTAATTTTTTTATTTTTATTTATTTATTTTTTTAAAGATTTTTAAAAATCTATTTATTCATGAGAGACACACAGAGAAAGACAGGCAGAGACACAGGCAGAGGGAGAAGCAGGTTCCATGCAGGGAGCCCAACGTGGGACTCAATCTCGGGTCTCCAGGATCACGTCCTGGGCTGAAGGCCGTGCTAAACCGCTGGGCCACTGGGGCTGCCCATTTATTAATTTTTTAAAAAGCTGAGACTGTATACTGTGATATACCCACCCAGTACTAGTAATATTTTCAAAATATTTTCTGCCCACTAGAGGGAGAAGGAAAAAGAAATAACAGAATACATTTCTCAGAATATTTAGTGATATTCTTGATAGTTAATCTGCATTTTAAAGTATTAGTAAATACCTTTTATTGTTATTGTTTTAGCTATCTAAAGGTAGCTAAAAGTAAAGTAGTAAAGTAAATCTAAAGGTAAAGTAGATTATTAAAGACAACAAAACAAAATCTTACCTTGAAGAATCTCAAAAGAAAAATAAATCATCAACCTCCAGAGCCACACTCAACAATAAATAGATTTCCTCTATATCAGCCCAATAAATTCAGAACTTCAGTCACAAAGAGCTACCATCTTCAGGTCTGGACAATCCACAATTAGAGGGTTCTAAATGTCAGAGGACAAATTGTTTTGTATCTTTTTCCCATTAACCTTAATTCCACTCCCTTTAATTCTAATCTCTATTCACTTGACAGCCCCTGATATATCGAATTTGATAACTGATATTTTATTAATACTTATAAAAGGTGCTATTCTTCATATTCAAATGGGCCAAATGTCAATAGGTCATAGGGTTTGCAATACTTTTCCAGTGGTGATTAAAAAAAAAATTGTTGGGGCACCTTGGTGGCTCAGTCAGTTAAGTGTCAACTTTCAATGCCAGCTCAGGTCATGACATCAGGGTTGTGAGATTGAGCCCCGAGTCAGGCTCTGCGCTGAGTGTGGAGCCTACTTGAGATTCTTTCCCTCTGTTATGCTAAGCAAAATAAGTCAATTATAGAAAAACAATCTTATGATTTCACTCATATGTGGAATTTAAGACACAAAAGGATCATAGGGGAAGGGAGGGAAAAATAAAATAAGTCAAACCGTAAGAGACTCTTCTTAACTATAGGAAGCAAACTGAGGGGCAGCCCAGGTGGGTGGCTCAGCAGTTTAGCGCCACCTACGGCCCAGGGCCTAATCCTGGAGACCCGGGATTGAGTCCCATGTCAAGCTCCCTGCATGGAGCCTGCTTCTCCCTCTGCCTGTGTCTCTGCCTCTCTCTCTCTCTCTTTCTCTGTGTGTCTCTCATGAATGAATAAATAAAATCTTTAAAAAAAAAAAAAGGAAGCAAACTGAGGGTTGCTGGATGGGAGTTAGGGAGAGGGATGAGGTAACTGGATGATGGGCATTAAGGAGGGCACATAATGTAATGGGCACTGGGTATTAATGCAACTGATGAATCACTGAACTCTACCCATGAAACTAATAATACACTATATGATAATTTTATTTTTTTTTAAGATTTTATTTATTTATTCATGAGAGACACACACACACACACAGAGAGAGAGAGAGAGAGAGGCACAGGCACAGGCAGAGGGAGAAGCAGGCTCCATGCAGGGAGCCCGACATGGGACTCATCCCGAGTCTCCAGGATTAGACCCTGGGCTGTAGGTGGCGCTAAACTGCTGAGCCACCCAGGCTGCCCTATATATTAACTTTTTTTTTTAATTTTTATTTATTTATGATAGTCACAGAGAGAGAGAGAGAGGCAGAGACACAGGCAGAGGGAGAAGCAGGCTCCATGCACTGGGAGCCCGACGTGGGACTCGATCCCGGGTCTCCAGGATCGCGCCCTGGGCCAAAGGCAGGTGCCAAACCGCTGCGCCACCCAGGGATCCCCTTATATATTCACTTTTAAAAAAGGTTCTCTCCCTCCCCTCTAGGGTCCCCAGGCCCCCACTACGCACTCTCTAACAACAAAAATTGTTAACACATCTGTAATCTCCTCTGTTCTCCCCGACAAGAGTAGAGTTCATTTACAGCTGTAGGTCTGAGGATGTTATAAGAGTTTACAATAACTGTTAATAACTCACAATACAATTTACTTCAACACCACTTTGTCATTAAATTTATCATAAATGACATATATTGTTATGAACTGAATTGTGCCTCTCCCAAATTCATATGCTTGAGCCCTAACCCCTGGCACCTCAGAATATGAATGTATTTAGAGAAATGGCCTTATTTAAATAGGGGATTAAGTCAAAATGAGGTCATCAGGGTAGGCCTAATCCAATATGACTGGTGTCCTTATAAGAAAAGGAGGTCCTTATAAGACAGCAGGGCATTTGCACAGAGAACAACTATGTGAAGAGAGCAGCCACTTGCAAGTCAAGGAGACAGGCCTCAGAGGAAACCAAACCTGTAACACCTTGATCTCAGACTTCTAGACCTAAAACTAAAAACAAACAAACAAACAAAAAAAACCCTTTGCAGAAGAACTTTTTATTTCTATCATACAGACGCAGTTCTTTGATAGAGTCACTAAGTGAGATTGCAATAAGTTATGTGCCATCATCATTGGCCAAATAAGCACTGGGCTCCTCAGTATCATCATCTAAGAAACCAATGTTATCAATAAGTTACCAATAATACAAGATTCTATACAGAGATGAGGTTATCTACGCTAACATGGAAAACTACAGTACACATGTAAGAGAATAAGAGTGAAAAAAGGATAAAGTATTTAATATCTAAAATGCAAGATAAAGTGGGCGACCTGGGTGGCTCTGTCCGTTAAGCGTCTGCCTTCCACTCAGGTCATGATCCTAGGGTCCTGGGATTGAGGCGCGCATTGGGCTCCCTGCTCAGCAGGGAGCCTGCTTCTCCCTCTCTCTGCTTGTGCTTTCTCTCTCAAATAAATAATAAATAAATAAATCTTAAAAAAAATAAAATGCAAGATGAAGCTATTAAAATGATCAGCAATGTGGCACAGAACTCAAAAATCTTTTTTGTAAATATAAAAGCAATATATGGTTCAAGAATAAAAAAATGCTTCTAATACTATCATGCAGAGACAAAAGCTATTGATATTTATAAATATTCAAATTAATGTCATGCTTATACCTTGATTAAATAACTTAGAGTACATTGTCCACATATTTGCAATTTGTGTTTTAAGATATTATAAACAGTTTCCCACATCACCGAGTATTTTGCAATATGAATTTAATGGCTGCCAAGCAGTTCAATGAATGACTGCACTGTAATTTACTGAATCAATGTTTTATGTTGGATTTTTAGTTTGTGTCCAGTTTTGTACTATGTACAGTGAACATCCTTACAGAAACATCATTGAACCATTTCTCATTACTGCCTTAGGATAAATTCCTAAAAGTTTCTCAATTTAGGGTGAAATAAAAATGTGAAGTTAAATATTTATTTTGAAAAATGTTAAATATTTCTAAAAATCAGAAACTGGGATAATTGAAGTAAAATGCATGCTTAAAAGTTAAAAAGCATCATTCAAAATAAAAAGTATGATTTCTCAGAGTTATCACCGAAGCAGAACTTGTCTATTCTTGAAAACATGATTTGTTAAAGCTAAAAAACAGAGTGTAGCCTATGACATTTCTAAATGGGATAGAAAGTAGGGAAAGT
Organism: Nyctereutes procyonoides; assembly: GCF_905146905.1. Lineage (NCBI taxonomy): Eukaryota > Metazoa > Chordata > Mammalia > Carnivora > Canidae > Nyctereutes > Nyctereutes procyonoides. The sequence continues at coordinate 47,741,712 of NW_026575049.1, read as the reverse complement.
GTAAAACTAACTCTACACCTCTAAATAATTTAAAAAATATGAAAATAGTTTATAAAGTCTAGAAATCCTAAAAGAAGGCATCTCATGAAAGAATAATATCAGCAATCATTGACTTCAATAGCATAAGAATTAATGCTAATTATAGGAAAACTCTCATGCACACAATGTGGCAAAGATTCAGTCTATTTCACATTTCATTTGTCCCAAACTCAATGTTTTTTTGTTCACTGAGTAATCTATTTTATTAATGTGTCAAATCTATAAGATCTTGTCTATCCTTAATTTTTCAACAGTTTACATAGGTCCTACCTGGACAGTGTGGTTAGACAGAAAGGTACTCACAAGGAAGGGACCCTGAAACTTCAATATGAGCATTATACTGCCAATTAATGTTATATAACAATGACAATTTCTTGCCAACATATCAAGGTATAAAAAGTTCACTTCATCTTTCCCCTATATCCCCAGGCTTTAACCTATTTCCCTAAGTCCTTAATGACAACAGCCATCATAAACGTTCTCACCACAAAAAGAAATGGTAACATGATAGTAGTATTAGCTAATGCTATGGTGATCATCATTGGCAACACAGAAGTATTTTTTTCACAAGCACTTTAAGCTATCCTAGAACTGAAGACTTTTGAGTTTTTCCCAAGAATGGCCTATGGAGTAAGGAGGACTAGGGAGCAAGACACTGAGGCAGAGCTTGAAGTTTGAAGTCTCGGGATGCCTGGGTGGCTCGGCAGTTGAACATCTGCCTTCAGCCCAGGGTGTGATCCTGGAGTCCCGGAATCAAGTCCCACATCAGGCTTCCTGCATGGAGCCTGCTTCTCCTTCTCCCTATGTCTCTGCTTCTCACTCTTTCTGTCTCTTATGAATAAATAAATAGAATCTTTTTAAAAATAAAAAGTTTGAAGTCTAAAGATATCAAGAGGCTGAAACTAGAGGTTAAAAATAAGCCAGGGCTAACTACAGTACCAAAAGCACACAAAAAAAAAAAAAAAGAAAAAAAGAAAAAAAGAAAAACTAGATAAGCTGAACATCATAAAAATGAAAAACTTTTGTCTATCAAAGGACACTATCATTAAAGTGAAAAAACAACCCACAGAATGGGAGAAAACACTTGCAAATAACTGTGTCTAGTATCTAGCATATATAAAGAGCTCTCATAATTCAACAACAAAAAGAAAACCCAGTTAAAAATGGGCAAAACACTTGAATAGACATTTCTCCAAAGATGATATACAAATGGCCAATAAGCACATGAAAAAATGGGAATCATTAGTCATCAGACGACTGCAAATCAAAACCACAGTGAGATATCACTTCATACTCACTAGACTGACTAAAACAAAAAATAATAATAAAGGAAAAATGACAAGTGCTGGCAAGCATGGAGAGAAACTGGAACCTTCACATATTCCTGATAGGAATGTAAAATGGTGCAGCCATTGTAGAAAACAATTTGACCATTCTTCAAAATGCTAAACAAAGATTTACCACGGGACCCAGCAATTTCACCCTTAGGTTCATTCCTAAGAGAATTAAAAACTTACACAGTCACACAAAAACTTGCATACGAATGTTCATATAAATGTTCATAGTAACATTACTCACTATAGTCAGGAAGTGGAAACAACCCATATGTCCACAATTGATAAATGGATAAACAAAATGTGGTGTTATCCATACGATGAAATATTATTCAGCCATAAAAAGGAATGAGATGATACAAGCTATAACCCAGATGAATCAAAAACATTAAGTTGAAGAAGCCAGACATAAAAGTCCACATATTGTACAATTATATTTATATGGAATGTCCAGAATAGGTAAATTCATACAGACAGTAAGTAGATTAGTGGTTGCCAGGGTTTGGTGGGGAGGAAGAGGATGGGGAATCACTATGAATGGGTATGGGGTTTCTTCCTGGGGTGAAAAAGATCTCTAGAATTAGGCAGTGGTGACGACCGCACAACATGAATATACAAAAACCGTTGAATTTCAGTCTAAAAAAGAAGAAGAAAAGAAAGAGTGGGCCAGAGAGTAAAATGAGCCCTAAAAGGCTATAGAAGAAAAAAGAGAGGTTTATAGGAGGAAAAGATTTGAAAACGGTTCTAGATACAATACATTTTGGAACTCTTTCAAAAATAAATGGCTAAAGAGTGAAGACAGAAGATATGTCAGAGAGAAGACAAACGCTATATAATTTCACATATAAGTGAAAGCACATGAAAGGATGGACATCTTTAGTCATCAGGGGACTGCAAATCAAAAATGAAGAAACAAAACAAAACCAGATTCACAGATATAGGACACAAACTATTGTTTATGGGGGGGGGGGGGAGGACTTGGAGAGGTGTGAAACAAGTGAAGGGTACTAAGAGGTAAACACTTCCAGTTATTGGGGTGCCTGGGGTGCCTCAGATGCCAGCCTTGCCAAACTTTAAATGGATACTTATTATCTATCACATATGTAATGATAATCTGCCATACATTGAATTTCACAAGCATACCATTCCCATTGCTAGTTCTTATTTCATGGGCTCTCACAGAGTACATACTAAATTCAGTGGATGAAGATTTTGCTTTCCTTTCCCTACAGAAGGATGAAGATTTTGTTTTCCTTTCCCTCCTTTCTTTGTATTAGAAAGATGCACCACAGTCCAAGACAAGTCATTCCTGATGTCTTGCCCATTCTAAGCTCCCAGGATAAGCTATAAGTTAAAAGCACTAGGCTTCTAATTCAGCAATTACTATGGCAACAGTAGTTTAATTCAAAGAAAGGAGGAGAGTTCAGGCCTTTCAGCTTTGTCTACACCTCTGACATATACACATTTATAAATGAATAACTCAGGCACTTCTATAGTTCCAAATATAATGTAAGTATTTGAAGCTTCCGGAATATGCAAATTCCTATGACGCTGAAATTGGGTTGAAATATGGAGAGTGGGAAACAATTTCTAGTATCAATATAGTAAACTCTGTTTACAACAAAAGATTATAACAAACTGTAGATTACAAAACAGCGAGATGGGGGGCAGATTTTAATATAAACACCTCCTGGATGTTCTCTATACAAACATCTACTTAATTGCAAGAACCTCTTCTATAAAGTTCTAAGAAATAAAAATAAAGTATCAAAAAGACAAAAAGACTTTCCCAGGGAATAAAGTAGGAGTCATACCCTGGATTTTAATTTCCTAACTTTTAATAGTTCGCTTAGGAACAAACAGTCAACTATCTTTAGATACACAGAAAAGACAACACATCTTGGGGATTTTGTCTAACTTTTACCTTGTCCGGACTTTTACCTCTGATGAAAAGTCACCACGGGAAATTGTGTGTTCCCTCATTTTGTTTTTTTTTTATTCCCACTTGCCTACTTCTCCCTGCTATTCCTTCATTTTAAGTATCATCATACAAGGCTGACAAAAAATAATGGTCCAAGTTTTAATTTAGGCCACCACTTATACGCCTTTTAATAATACAAACAAGATACAACTATGTACTTTGAATTCACAAGCATCTAGTTATTTAACTCATTTCAAGCCTAATAGAACTTTAACAAGACAGAAATTAATATGTAGGGAAATTTCAAGAAGGACAATACTAGCAAGTACTGATAACAATTATTAATCACGATAGGCATCACCCCTGTTGAATTGGAGGTGATGTCAGACGATAAGAATTGAGAAAGTGAAATATATATATAATCCATAATGATCAAAACATCCCAAAGGCTCAGCCTTTCATGAGAACCCAGAAGCAGAGCCATCATATAACACATATTGACTACCATTCCCCTAGAGATCGTGATGGTTCTTGAGAAACACTTATGATTCTGCCTTGTATGTTTTCCCCTTGGATATTTTCTCGTGCCTTTGCTCCCATCTGAAATGACTTCTCCCTTTCCCTCAAAAGTTCCAACTACTTCTAGATCGAATTTAAATCGCTGCCTGTCAAGGCCTTACAAGTATCACTCGTATCTCTAAACGCCTAATTTGTATGAAGTCTCTCACTCCTTTGGAAATTAGTTATGCACTGCCTAATGAGAGTTCTGAGAATGGATGCTGACTTCTCCTTCTTAATTATCTTTATTATTCAACTTTTCACATATTTAAAGCCTTGAGGAGGGGATCTCTGGGTGGCTCAGCTGTTTAGCGTCCTTCGGCCCAGGGCGTGATCCTGGGATTGAGTCCCGCATTGGGCTCCCTGTGTGGAGCCTGCTTCTCCCTCTGCCTGTGTCTCTGCCTCTCTCTGTGTGTCTCTCATGAATGGATAAATAAAATCTTTAAAAAAAAAAAAAAGCCTTGAGGATAATATATTTTACGTTTCTTTTTGTTAACCTATATAGAAGGTGCCATTAAATATTTATTGATTTAAATTTATTTAAAACTATTCATCATTTTTTTAAAAGATTTTATTTATTTATTCATGAGAGACAGAGAGAGAGAGAGGCAGAGACAGGGGCAGAGGGAGAAACAGGCTCCATACTGGGAGCCTGACGTGGGACTCGATCCGGGGTCTCCAGGATCATGCCCTGGGCTAAAGGCGGCGCTAAACCCTGAGCCACCCAGGCTGCCCTATTCATCATTTTTTTTCAATCATTCCATAGTGTTGACTCAACAAACTTTAAAAAATGTAGATGAAAATAATGGTACGCCATTCCAAACTACCTTCTAAACCACTACTTTTAGCTACTGCAAGTAATTTTTTTTAAACTTTAGAATGCTCACAATTCAAACACTGAAGAAGATGATAGAAGTAGCTACATAAATGTCTTGAAAGCAGGTTGAGAAAAGAGTTGGTAATGAGATATTAAGGAAACAAGAACGAAGAGCCATGTTGGGCATATAACAGAAAACAAGAGGAAGTGGTAAAAAAAAAAATCGAGGTGAACAAAATTGGCAATGGAATGGAACGAACTATTGTTGGCAGAAATCCTCCCCTACCTAAGCAATTGTAGTAATTCCAGCAATTTCCTATATGGTAACAGAATTATGGAGTAAGAAATAGATTGCTCAGAATAATCAATGAGGAAATTTAGTTTATCTGGGCCTCAATCCCTTCATCTGTAAAATGAATAAGTGCATACACGATTGCCTCAGGAGAGCCAGTATGTGTAGAAGTTAAAAGTACAGACAGTGAGTATCATTATATAAAATTTTACCAACGGATATAGCTAGGTGAAGGGTATGCGAACTCCTTGTACTATTTCTTTTTTTTTAATAATTTTTTTTAATTTTTATTTATTTATGATAGTCACAGAGAGAGAGAGAGAGAGAGAGGCAGAGACACAGGCAGAGGGAGAAGCAGGCTCCGTGCACCGGGAGCCCGACGTGGGATTCGATCCTGGGTCTCCAGGACCGCGCCGTGGGCCAAAGGCAGGCGCCAAACCGCTGCGCCACCCAGGGATCCCATCCTTGTACTATTTCTGCAACTTCCTGAATGTCTGTAATTATTCCAAAATAAAAGTTTTTTAAAGTACAGGCTGTGGAACCAGACAACTGGGGTTTGACTAGAGGTGTAAACTTGGCTGTGTGACCTCAATCAAGTCATTTAACCTCTCTGGGTTTCATTTTGCTCATCTGTGAAATGAGGATAATAACAGTATTTACCACATAAGGTGTTGTGTGGATTAAATAAGCTAATACCTGTAAACCATTCACAATAGGGCTTGTCACATCGTAGTCACTCAGTGGTCAGCCTTTACCAATGTGGTCCTCATCTTTTCAAAATTTTTCTAAGGTAGCGTCCAGCTCTAGAATACATGTAAGCTACTGTGATTTTTGCATTACCAATGTGGAGAAAAATAAACTAGTTTGAAAAAAGAGATTACATCTTGGTAGCCATTGCAGCCAATGTTCTAGCTTAGTCACCTGTCTTCTCTCTGTAAATTAGAATTCAATGTCATATTTATATAGACAGATCTGTGTTTATTTTTTTGAAAAATGGATGTATCACAAAGAACCATGCCATTGGAAAGGAGTCTCGGTTTACATTGGCACCTGGGTTCCTGCTACAGTAAGGTCACTTGCAACAGAACCATGAATAGATGATGTCACATTCTCTCTAACTAACCCTTACCAGGACCTTGAAGATGTCAGGATATGATTCTTGGCACATTTTACACTTACTGCATCTTGTCACCAGTGATTTTGGAGGGTAAGTTTTAGAACTTTATACCTGAAGACTGTTATTGGATCACTCTGTTCTGACTTCTTTTTAATTTCCCTTAGAGATCCTATCTCTCAATTGTTTAATTATCTTCATTACTATTTTGTAGAGTACTGTAAGGATTACATGAGTTAGCATATATCAAAGTACCTCACTCTGTACGTGGCACATAGTCAGCAAGTAATGCATTTTTCTTCCCTTCCTAACCAAGAACAAAACTATTTATCTCCATCAGAATGTGAGGTTCTAATTAGAATCTCATAATGAATATCAGGCAAGCTCACACAAATCCCTAGGTTTTTTATCTTCTTTTTGGAGTTTCCAACAAAGCAGTATTATGAAACCAGATCCTAATTGTTCTTCCCTGCCCACCCTTGTCAATTTTTATCCAGATCCCAAATTTTAAGCTATTATGATGTCTTCTAAAGCTTACATATTTTAAACTGAAATAGTTCAAGAAACATAAACTATAAATAGACATCCTTTGTGAAAACTTTTTTTCTTAAAATTATTCTTTGCCTCACCTAAACCTTATTCAGTCTCATTCCACTTAAAATGTTTTTTGCTCTTCTTACAGTTACTGTAAATGTGCTCCTCCCTCCCTTTCAAAATGTGAAATCTTGTCAAAAAAGGCAGATGTTATAAAATCAAACACCTACGGTAATAGTGCAACATGCTAGGCTAAAACTGTGAGAGAAAATTAATTCAGTAAAGATGGTATCTTGTTACTTCAGTTTGCAACTCTCCTGTCTTTTTTCTTTTTTTTTTTTTTAATGATTTTTAAAGCCAGAACACTCTGTATGCTTCTCACAAAATCAGTGTTTTCAGCTGAATTTTTTCCTCCTATTCTTAAGATTCCATTCTGAAAGTGACAAAACATGAATGGGAAAAAATCCTAAAGCTTGACTTTTCAGATAACTACTACTTCAAGAGTAGTTTGGAAAATTCTGTTTTCACTTTCAGCCTTCCTTGTCTCAAAAAGAACTTGGTTTCTTGTCAAATGCTATGAGAGAATGGTTAAAAGAACCTTTTGATTTGCAAGGCACTTTGTCCTCAAATGCCACTACATTCCTGAGAATTTTTTTTCTTTAGTTCTGAGAATACAACAAAACCCAGTTAAAGCAGCAGGATTTCCTAACACAAAGCTACAAAACCCAAGTTCTGATCAAGACTACCTGCAAATTCAATAGAATGAATAATGAGAGTCTTATTAGACGGCTTTTCTTCTACAAGAGAAAAATACTTTAAAAAAAATCGTCACCAGAGTGATGTTTACCTTAGAAAAATGCTGTACTCAGGATAGAAGACACTTGTATATTGGAACCATGCACCAACTTCCTCTTCAGTTGCCCTTGTTTTGGCTTCTGTTACTGAAAACAGATTAAATGATTCAAATCTTCTTACAGATACATGTCGCAGACAATCATCCAGGTGCTTTTGCTTCAGAACCTTTGAAATAAAACCAAATATTGTGTTTACATTATATAAACACAGCATTCAAAGTTGGACTTACAATACCAATAATAGAAGATTAGATAATGCAGACCAACCTCTTACTAGAGAACTAGAGAAGATGGACAGAATACCTTTTTTTACTATTTTTTGAAAATTATTTATTCAAGGAGGAGAGTAGAGAGAGATAGAGAGAGAACAGGGGGAGGAACAAAGGAAGAGGGATAAGCTGAGCTCAAAGCCTGACACAGGGCTCGATCCCAGGACCCTGAGATCATGACCCAAGCCGAAACCAAGAGTCGATGCTTAACCAACTGAGCCACCCAGACACCCCTGGACAGAGTACCTTAAAACATTATTTGTAGGTAGCAGAGAACAAAGTAGAGAGCTAGTGAAGATTTACCAGTCTAAAAACTTTTAAAAAGGAAATAAATCTAGAGAGGTGAGCCTGGCTTTTGTAATCACTTTCCTTGTGAGGACAATGATCTGATTCCACAAAAAAAAGAGCTAAAAAGATAAGCAACACCTTTTTATAACCTGTGGACTTAGAATGTCAAAGCTTGCTAGGCAAGGGGAGGTATATTATTCTGTGTATGTATGTGCGTCTGTTTTAAGATAAATGAGTAGTTTTGTTGGGGGAGGTCATTGAAAACTGGGTTTTTAAGTATTGGAGAAACAAATATAGCTGTAAGATTAATGATATTAAGCAAAAACTCTACAGCTCTGAATCTGAATAAAGAAAATAATGGTTATTTTACTTATTAAAACATTTTTAAAAATATATGTTTCCTGCATCTGACCACTTAAAAGTTCTAGAAACAATGACCAAACCAGTAGCAATGAACACACTTAATGACCACATTGCTGCCTCTAAATAGCATTTTCTATTAAAACAAAGTAAGGTCCCTTGGAGAAATGGCATAAATTGGACAAATGAACCTAGGACGTGCTGCATACAAGAAAATAAGAAAGCCATAAAAAATTAAAGGCTATATTAAAAGGACTCCAGGGATGCCTGGGTGGCTCAGTGGTTGAACGTCTGCCTTTGGCTCAGGGAGTGATCCTAGTTTAGGGATCAAGTCCCACATCAGGATCCCTGTGAGGAGCCTGCTTCTCCCCCTGCCTATGTCTCTGCCTCTCTCTGTATCTCTCATGAATAAATAAATAAAATCTTTTAAAAATGAATAAAATAAATTTAAAAAAATAAAAGGACTCCAAAGCCAATTTAAATAGGGCCATTGGCCAAAGATGGGACAGTGTGAGCACTAACAAAGGAAATAAATGTAATAGAATCAAAACACAAGTTCATCAGGGTTTTTTTTTTTTTTTTAAATGCCCCATTGCTCAGGTCATGATCCCGATGTCCTAGGATCGAGTCTAGCATTGGGCTCCTTAGTCAGCAGGGAGCCTGCTTCTCCCTCTCCCTCTGCCTGCCATGCCCCCTGCTTATGCTCACTGTCTCACACTCTCTTTATGTCAAATAAAAATAAACAAGACCTAAAAAAAATAAAATAATAAAATGCCCCATTGATGATCTTTAAAGGATGCTAGAGAACCAATTTATTATTCGGAAAATTAGTAAACAAAGAGGAGAATCAAGTATTTTTCTGTCTTTTATGAACTATAAGAATATACAAATAGATGATAAGGGGAAGTTTGTATTTATGCTAATATAACAATAAATAAATGAAGAAACAACACAATTAGAATATCACCATTTTCAACCTCCTCATGAATTCATGAACCTAGACAAATATCACCAAGAAGAGAAATATCCAGGGGCGCCTGGGTGTCTCAGTTGGTTGATCCAGGTCCTGGGATCCAGCCTCACATCTGGCTTGCTGCTCAGGGGTGAGTCGGCTTCTCCCTCTCCGTCTCCCTCTATGAATGATCTCTCTTGGTCTCACTCTCTCTTAAACAAATAAAATCTTGGAAAAAAAAAAAAAGAAGAAGAAGAAGAGCAATAACCAGACACAACTTTGACTACTAATGAAAGCATACTCACCATCATCTTGACCAACCAAACCAGACCAAACCAAAAACTTAAACCTGAATCTGATCAAGCCTCTCTATCTAGAAAATAGGAACTTTAAAGGAAATAGAAAATAAGACATGAAGGAACACATTAAACATCATCAAGGACAATTAGCAAAATTCAAATTATGGGAAACTCTAATAGAGGTAAAAGACAGAGAGAGAACATTTAGATTAAAAAGACTTATGAAACAGGGCACTTGGTCAGCTCAGAAGAGCAAGCAATTCTTTTTTTTTTTTCCTAAATTTTTTTTTTTAATTTTTATTTATTTATGATAGTCACAGAGAGAGAGAGGCAGAGACACAGGCAGAGGGAGAAGCAGGCTCCATGCACCGGAAGCCCGACGTGGGATTCGATCCCGGGTCTCCAGAATCGCGCCCTGGGCCAAAGGCAGGCGCCAAACCGCTCCGCCACCCAGGGATCCCCAGAGCAAGCAATTCTTGATCTTGGGGTCATGAGTTCAAGCCCCACATTGGGTGCAGAGATCACTTAAATTAATAAAAATTGTACTTAAAAAAAGACTTAAGTAACTTATCAACTAATAACAATGTTTACATCTGAGTTGCATATTTCAAAATAATCATATTGTAAAGAAAAATTTTGAGACAAATGGGGAAAATTTGGAAACTGATCAGCTACCTCATGGCATCAAGAAATTACTTTGGGGGATCCCTGGGTGGCCCAGTGGTTTAGCACCTGCCTTTGGCCCAGGGCATGATCCTGGAGTCCTGGGATCAAGTCCCACATCAGGATCCCTGCATGGAGCCTGCTTCTCCCTCTGCCTGTGCCTATGCCTCTCTCTCTCTCTCTCTGTCTCTAATGAATAAATAAATAAAATTTAAAAAAAAGGAAAGAAAGAAATTACTTTGGGTATGGTATGGTATTTTAGTTTTTTTTTTTTAAGATTTATTTATTTATTCATGAGAGATGTAGAGAGAGGCAGAGACATAGGCAGAGGGAGAGGCAGGCTCCTCGCAGGGAGCCCACTGTGGGACTCAATCCTGGATCCCAGGATCACGCCCTGAGCTGGAGGCAGACACTTAACTGCTGAGCCACCCAGGCATCTCTATTTTAGTTATTTTTTAAATGTCATCTTATATAGATATGTACTGAAATAACTATAGAAAAAATATATCTAAGATTTATTTCAAAATAATCTGAGGTGGGAGTTGTAATAAGAGAATGGAAATAAAGTTGGTCACAGGAGCTAAAAATTTTTGAAGTTTATGGATATCTGAGTGATTATTAACTATTATCTCTAGTTTTGTACATGTTAGACATTTTCCATAATGGAAAGTTTTTTTAAAGATATAGAATATCCTAATAGTTATAATCAAATGAAAAATAACTAAAGACATACCTAAAACACCAAATATCTGTGGAAATACAGCAATATACTTCTAAATAACTTATAAACAAACAAAAAAGGAAACAATGGAAATTTGAAACTATTTTGAACTGAATAATAAAAATACATTTCAGGGGGCATCTGGGTGGCACAGTGGAGTGGTTGAGCATCTGCCTTTGGCTCAGGTCATGATTCTGGGTTCCAGGATCTAGTCCACATCAGGCTCCCTGTGGAGCCTGTTTCTCCCTCTGCCTGTGTCTCTGTCTCTCTCTCTATGTCTCTCATGAATAAATAAATAAAATCTTTTAAAAATAAAAATAAATTTTAAAAATATATATTTCAAGACATATGAAATGCAGATAAATTCATGCTTAGAGGGAAATCTGTGGAAAGGCTAAAAATCAGTAAGCTAAGCATCCATTGCAAAAACTACAGGGAGAAGCAAATTAAGTTCCCTAAAAAGTAGAAATTAATAATGTGGAAAACAAAAATATAAATTAATAATGTAGAAAACAAAAATATAGCTAGAAGGATTAAAATACCAAAAGCTGGTTCTTAGAAAAGATAGGGACGCCTGGGTGGTTCAATGGTTGAGCGTCTGCCTTCAGCTTAGGGCGTGACCCTGCAGTCCTGGGATCCAGTCCCACATCAGGCTCCCTGCATGGAGCCTGCTTCTCCCTCTGCCTGTGTCTCTGCCTTTCTCTCTATCTTTCATGAATAAATAAATAAAATCTTTGAAAAAAAAAGATTAATAAACTGACAAATCCTTGACACTAATAAGAAAAAAAGAGAAAATATAAATATCAATGTGCTGTAAAGAAATCACTATAGATCCAGCAGGCATTAAAAAAATAGCAAAGGAATATTATAAAACTATGAAAATCTAGATGAAATGGATAAGTTCCTAGAAGAATACAACTACCAAAACTGACGCAAGAAGAAACAAGTCTGAATGGCAAACTATTTTAAAAATACAATACATAGGGACGCCTGGGTGGCTCAGCGGTTGGGCATCTGCCTTCAGCTCAGGGCGTGATCCCAGGATCTGGGATCAAGTCCTACATCGGGCTCCCTATGAGGAGCCTGCTTCTCCCTCTGCCTAGGTCTCTGCCTCTCTCTCTCTCTGTCTCTCATGAATAAATAAATAAATCTTAAAAAAAAATGCACAGGTGGGTGGGGAGAAGGGATAATTGGGTGATGGGCATTAAGGAAGGCACCTGATGTAATGAGCACTGGCTGTTACATGCAACTGATGAATCACTAAATTCTACCTTTAAAACTAATTTTAAAAAATAAATAAAAATAAAAATACAATGCATAAAAAAATCTTACCAAAGACAACTCCAGGCCTAGATTGCGCATCAGCAAATTATACTAAATGTCTAAGTAAGAATAACGCATGCCTTATCATACTCTTCACTAAATCTTCAAATAACCCTATGTGCTACATACTCATTACGTCAGAAAGGAAACAAGGGAATGTTAATTTGCTCAATACCAGAGATAAGAAAAGGCACAAAAATCATGCTCTTTCAACACTGATAGTCTCAAACATATGGCATTGTTTTTAATTTAAATCATACTATGAAATATTCCATTAATCAGATTCTTCAGCCAAGATTTAAACCTCTCGGTAATATTACTTTTTAAAGGTTTTATTTATTTAACAGAGAGAACACAAGCAGGGGCAGCAGCAAAGGGAGAGGGAGAACAGACTCCCCACTGAGCAGGGAGCCTGATGCAGGGCTCAATCCCAGGATGTCCCAGGATTATGACCTGAGCCCAAGGCAGATGCTTGACTGAGCCACCCAGGAGCCCCAACATTATTTCATTCCGTAGGTGTTTGTGAATGTGTGTCATGGTCATTGCTGCTTTTTCATCTGCCCTATGTGCCTTCCTTGTTACTAACAGTTATTACTTCCCAGTTACTTCCCAGTTATTAACAGTTATTACTTCCCTTGTTACGTCCCAGTTATTAACAGTTAACTAATACAATACACTGAGGACCTGATACTATGGGCCATTTAAAGCCTGTTCCTCAAAAATAAAAAAATAAAAATAAAAATAAATAAAGCCTGTTCCTCCTCTCAGGCTTTCCATGATGCTTAAAGACATCTGCTAAAAACCAACTAGACAGGCACTGTCCAAGGTGCAGAGGATGCAGATCAATAAAATATCATCTTTCCAAACCAGGGAGAACTCCCATTCTTTTTTCTTTTTTTTAAGATTTTATTTATTTATGCATGAGAGAGACAGAGAGAGAGGCAGAAACATAGGCAGAAGAAGCAGGCTCCTCGCAGGGAGCCAGATGTGGGACTCGATCCCAGAACTCCAGGATCACACCTTGAGTCAAAGGCAGACCCCCAACCACTGAGCTACCCTGGTGTCCCAAGAACTCCCATTCTTGTAAGTTAGATGGACTCTGATCAAACGATCATAAAGTGATATGATATGGGGTTCACTGGTAAAGTGAGCTGAGGGTCTAACTCAGCCAAATGGAGTCAGGAGACTTCATTAAAACATAGATCTGAAAAATGAAGTCATTCAACAAGGTAGGAAAGAAGACAAGAAGACTCTAAGCAGAGTACACATGTGTACCAAAACATCTAATGCCAAAGCATACGAGGAGTTCAAATGGCAGCCGTAGCCAAAGCTTGTCCTGGTTCGTTCTGCATTCTCAGAGTGAACGTATGTGCTGGTCAACTGGAGTTCTCACTACACTAAGATTCACTGACATCATCACACTAAGATTTGATTGATTAATTTAAGGCCCTAATTGGCTATGTTCATAATTCAACTTTAAATGATGTTTATTTCACTGTAGAAAATCCCTGTGACAGTGATCTATGTGAAGACATGCATTCGTTATCCTGTAATTTTGCAACATTAACAACAAAACCAGATCATGAATGCTTTGGCTAGACCGTCAAAGCACCAGAAAAGAAATGATCACCGAGTTATGTCATGACACCATAATGAAAAGGGGACTGGAGACAACTGTAAACGAAGTAACCCCTCAAAACACAATCTCAACAAAATAATGTGGCTGGAATTGCTGGAAAATTCTTCTCAAAATACAACAGTCAGAAACGGAAGCGCCTGGGTGCCTCAGGGGTTGAGCATCTCCCTTTGGCTCAGGTCGTGATCCCCGGGGTCCTAGGATCCAGTCCGGCTCAGGTCATCAGGTCATGATCCCCGGGGTCCTAGGATCCAGTCCCTCAGCAGGCTCCCTCCGGGGAGCCTCCTTCTGCCTCTCTCTCTCTCTGACTCTCATGAATAAATAAATAAAATCTTTAAAAAAAAATTAAAAGAATTAATTAAAAATCAAGTCAGAAATGGAAAGTATCCTCCTGATTCAAGTTTTTAGGAGGAAACCCCAGGCAGAGGCATAACCCTGGTGTGCAAAACAACAAACAGATTTTAGTTCAAGAAGTTTGGCGGGGGGCGGGGGGGGGGGGAGGCGGGGAAGAAGTTTGGAGAGAGGGTCGGGGATGTCAAATCAGAAATGTGTCCAACCTGCATACAGCTGAGGTCATCAGCAACGGTCACAGCTCTGAGGTCCTCAAGTCCGACACACCCGGACTAGCCCACCTTGGACGCTAAGAATCTCGCGGGCCACTCCGGACAAGATCAACGTGAGGCTCCCAGAGCCCAGGGAAGGCCAGAGGGAACCCAGCCCCGTCCCGGGCCCGACAGCACGTGCAACGTCACAGTCCCGACCCGGTCAGCCGCGCGGATCTCCCAGAAAGAGGCCAAACTTGAACCGCACTCAGCCTGGCTAAGAAGCCGGGAGAGGAAGCCCCGGGAAAGGAGGAAAGCAGAAGCGGGAGTGAGGAGCAACGTAGGGTGCGGAGCGGCGGCCCCACCACCCGGGCTGGCGCGCCAAAGGACAAGTCCCCAGACGCAGACAAATACCCAACGGAACACCTACTTCCACCTGCATTTTCCAGGAACTCAGCCTTGGCTGCCCCCTCCCCGCCCCACCCGATCCAATTCCTCCCCTTCGGTGGGACCCTTAGCAGAAGCAAGGGGGCGCTTCTCAGGGGGCTCCCGGCAAAACTACGAGGGAACTGCCGGAGCTGCCGGAGAGTCGCGGCCGGTCGCCCGCCGCACAGCTGCGAGCACAGAGACCGAATGCAAAGGTGAGGCTCTTCCTTACCTGACGCAGGAGCTTCCACCGGGCGGCTCCCAAGGGCTCCGAGACTTGAAGCCCCCGAGAAGCGCCGCTGCTTGCTGGGCCTCCGCCCGCAGCTCGCTCAGCCTCCCTGGCCTCGGCGTCCGCGACTCGCGACTCCATCCTGTTAAAGCCGCCTCTTCCCCGAGCTGTCGCGGCGACGGCTCTCCCCTGCCAGGACCTGCCGACTTCTTCTCAGTCAGGACCTGCGAGCCGGACCTCCCTCCGACCGCCCTGGAGCGCGCGCCCTCCCCGAATTCCGCATTTCCGGTATTCGCGTCTCCCTGGCAACCAGGCCCGCGCGGCTCGCGTCATTGCACCATTTTTTGTTGGCGGCCATCTTTAGTGAGGGCGGACCAAACCGTAAGGGCGTTGCGGCAGAACTAGTGGGACACTGGCTCCTCTGCTCCCCCCGTCCTCTGCTTCATCGCGAGCCCAAAGGCGAGCAAAGAACGAAAAATCTTAGAACTTTCAAGCTTTAAAAAAAAAACCTCCGGCGGAGGAGAATCTATTCGTGACCATAATAAAGATGGCGAAATCTGCTTAGGGCTCGTGCTTGACTGGGGTTACGTAGGCCAGCGTGCTGCAAACCAGCTCTGGGCGGCTCTGGATAGGCTGTCGTCCTGCGGGCTGCAGAACGCAGACTTCGGCTGGACGGGACTGGGGCAGCACCGGCGCTGCTCCCTGAAAGCTTTAATTCTCGGACTTGTCCTCTCGTTTCGGTGTGCAGAGCGCGTCCGACTGTCCTCCAACTTGCGTACGTATGGCGGGGCATACCGTGTCCTGGAGGGGTTCTCCCCATCGTCCCCTCACGCAGCCATCCCTCAAGTCCCCTTGCTCCTCGCTCTTTGCCCCGCGTCGCTTCTCCGCGTGGCGCAAACGGTGGCCGCCACCCCACCCCCACCCGCACCCGCACCCGCAGCCCCCAGCCGGCTTGCTCTCACTTCGCCTCCTCCCCAGGGTGGAGAGTCGCGCCGGGAACACCCATTTGTCTCCCCCACCCTATTCCTAGCCTTGCAATACTGTCTTCTCCCTGCCGATGAAGGATGGATGGATGGATGGATGGATGGATGGATGGATGGAGGGAGGATGCCGGCATGGGCGTAATGACTGAGGTCCTGACAGGGCCGGGGGCGGGGGGTTAGTGTTGGCTGCTGATCTCTTGTGCCCACTCGCCCGTTATTTTGCTGCGACACAGAGATGATGGGGGGCGGAGGCGTCGTAGCAGATCCAGTGGATCTCTAGTAAATCTGACGCAGCATTATGCCTTTGATACCGAGGGGCCTTTTGCGGAAGACTTCCACGATGACATTCAGCCGTGTGCAAGATACTTGCCGTTTTTCTTAAAATCATAGTAGCCAGTATCTGTTGAGTGCCCGCTACGAGCCAGGCGCCGTATTAAGATCTTAACGAAAATTATCTAGTTTTATCCATAACTCCATAAGGTAAATGGTGTCATTACCTCAGTTTTGCAGATGAAGAAACTGAGGCACAGGTGGGGAGTGCCGGAGTGACCACCTGAACCCAGGTGTCTCTTCTTACTAGCCTTACTTTGATGGGTTAATAAAGAACCATCTTTTCAGCAGAGACCAGAGGTGGCCTCACATTCTTTTTTTTTTTTTTTTTTCATTCTGAAGTGATGTGTTTTGTCTTAAATAAAGAGCTAAAGACCTCTTTAATGTTAAGTCCGGTGGTGAGTCTAAGATTTGGAGCCAAACCGGATTGGACTTTTTGTCCTATTTTTTCTGTCCAGGTGACCCAGGGCACTTGTGGAAACTTCCCAGAGCCACAGCTTGCTCACCTGTAAAATGAACGTTATAATGGCAACTCTATCAGGTCCTTATGAAGTTTAAATTAGACAAAGTGTATAAAAAAGTGTCTGGCACGTAGCAAACACTCAGCACTCTTCTACCTTTACTAAGTAGGCTTTTCCGGCTTATCCTTCATATGTGTACCAAAGATAAGTTCTGAATTTCGCAAGATCAAAGCTGTTTTGCCTCTCAACACCCTCAAGAGTTCCAGAATGCCTTCATTTAAGTGTGTGTATTTGCAAATTTTTATTTTTTGTGTGTTTTTTATTTTGTTATTGTTTTTTAGTTTGCCCCATGTGTACCAGAATCAGTGCTGCCTAGTTTGAGCCTGATAGGACTGACTTTACAAATGAGACATTTAAGTCACGTCTGCCAAGAAGTGTGATTTGAATGAAACTTAAACTTACACAAGTTCTCAGGTATTTTTAACCTGAGTTATCAGCTGTCTGCAGTTATTCATAACCTGAGGGGTGTATGGCCCTGAAGGGGAGGGATAAGAACTACGGATCTTAGATACTCTGAGAACCCACTACTGTGTAATCCTACCTATGAAATCATATGCTCCAAAGGGAGCATAAACCAGGTACTCTGATATCATGCAGCAGAAGAGCAAATTATTTCTCCAGGCTTTGAAGTATAGTATTCCTCACCTTGGGAAATGCATGCAGAAACAGCACTTGAATCACTGTAACTTCGCTGATCATTATTACAATAGAATAAAATTGAAAAAATATCACCTAACCAAGTGTCTGCAGAGTAAACCCACGATATCAGAGTTAGCAAGAAACATCCCAACTCGGAGCTTCTCAAGTAAGGTATGGACTTTTTAAGTTAACCTATTTATAGGTCATTAAGATTAATTTTTGTTTTAAATTTTAGTTTAAAATAATTTAAAGGTAAAGAATGGATAGGATCTCAGTTACTAATTTTCTCAGTAGTTGTAGTTTAATTTTTTAAATGTTAAGGTTCAATTGTCTATATAGTTCAATATAAATATAAAAGCATATACATGTATAAATTTTTAGCACTGTAATGTAATATATAAAGATGTGTATTTATAGAAAATGATTCACGTTAGGAAATCTATACACCTAAAAAAGAAAAAGGAAATCTTTACACCTGCCAGCGCATTTCTTTTTTCCTTTTTCTTTTTTTTTTTTTTTCTTATTCTGTGGGCAGCAAAGCAAGGTTTATTGAGTGATAGTAAACTTTATTGAATGATAGAGTACAAAGCTCCCAAGGAGGGAGGAGACCTGAGAAGATTGCCAATCTGTGCATTTCAAAGTATAATTCAGCTTCCTGAAATTCCCAGAATATCATAATAGCTTTTAACAAAATCTAATAAGATGTTAATTGTTTATGAATCCCAAATTAGTAAACTAGAATAACTCCATGTAATTGTGTTAATCCTTTGTTAGAAAGAAAGAAAGAAAGAAAGAAAGAAAGAAAGAAAGAAAGAAAGAAAGAAAGAAAAAGAAAGGCTTGCATTTTTGACCACTTGGGTCCTTCAGGAAGATGGTTTCAGACTGTTGTACTTTGGCAAGACCCCAAGCTGTGGGCTTGACCTCAACCTTGAGGACCTGATTACCTTTATGTGTTGAGTCACCACACATTCCTATTTGCCTAGGACAGTCCCAATCTACACCTGTTGTCCCTGTGTAATTATTAATAGGGTCCCCTTTCCTCTCAGAAATGTCCTGGTTAGGATGGTAAATTATATGGTCATCCTACTTATCGGATATTAAGCTATCTATTTATGCTGCTGCCACTTTGACATACCTCCCTACCATAAACTTGTTATGTTCCTTAGGCTCTTTAAATTTCATTTGGGAGTGATACTTTTGCAATAATTTACCATATTATTTTAATATTTTAATCTCTGGTTTAAAATGTTTTGTTGTGTACTGGTTTTTTTCTTTTTAGTCTGTTTTGACTACCTCATTTTTTTATTGTGATAAAATGTATATAAACCTAAAATTAGTCAGTGGCAATTACATTCAGAATGTTGTAGTCATTACCGCTATTTCTAAAATCCTGTCATCACCCGAAAGAAGTGTATGCATGAAACAGTAATTCCTCACTGCTTCCTTTTCCAAGCCCCTGGTAACCTTATATCTACTGTCTCTATGAATTTGCCTGTTCTAGTTAATTCATGTAATTGTAATCACATGGTATTCTTCTATGTTTGGCTTATTTCAGTTAAAATGTTTTCAAGGTCCATCCATGTTGTAGCATACATCAGAACTTCATCCTCTTTATGGCTGAATAATATTCCATTATGTATACCATATCTTTTTGTCAATGGATACTTGAGTGGCTTCTCTTTTTAAAAATTTTTTTTTATCTTATTTTACTAGATTCTTTTTTTATTTAATGTATGCTCTTAGCTCAAGCTTGTGAGTTCTTGTGTGGGTTTTGTTTTTTGTCTGTTTTTTGTTGGTTTTTGCTTTTGATTTTTTATCTGTGGTTCCTAGACATTTTTACTCTTTATGTCCTTTTTTTTTTTTTTTTTACGTCTTAGTCTTTCAAATTATTTTTCTTTTTATGGTGTCTTGGCTTAGTTTAGCAATTTGATTCCTTTTTTACTCGGGAATTCTTTATGCCTTTTATTTGATTATTACCTTGTGTATGTGTATGCAGCTTTATTCTACTTAAGAAACACAAACTTTAAATTTTACTATTCAAAAAATTGTGGATCTTTAGATCATTTTATTTTGCATTTGTTTGGAACATTTTGTCATCGAGTACATTTATTTTGAGTCTTAGTTTATAAATAGTAGGCAGGAATTACCAGCAGACTGACAGCTGAGATTGGCTCACACCCTGAACAGGAGGTTGACTATTTTTTCCCTCCATTTGTCCCTGAAGCAACTTTCTAATTCTCTTTTCACAGATGCCTGTCACCTAGAAACTGTAACGTGACTAAATGACTGCAAGAAAAAGTAGCTCTTTTAGTAACAAACTGGTCTTGCTTTCACATATGGTATATCAACCATTTCTTCCAAGAGAAACAATATGATCTGAAAGCTGTGCTTTTATGATCACTGGGACCTGGGAAAGCTATGAAGAGACCTTGGGACAATATACATTTTCTTTCAGCAAGCATCCACTCAGATCTAACTTTTTCACTCCTATAGATACATTAAAAAAAAAAAAAAAGTGTTAGTCCCTGTAGGCAAATTAAAATATATCTGCTTAAGTTAACTAAAAAACAATAAGGAGGGGATCCCTGGGTGGCTCAGCGGTTTAGCGCCTGCCTTTGGCCCAGGGCGTGATCCTGGAGTCCCGCGTCGGGCTCCCGGCATGGAGCCTGTTTCTCCCTCTGCCTGTGTCTCTGCCTCTCTCTCTCTCTGTCTATCATAAATAAATAAATAAATCTTTAAAAAAAAAAAAAACAAGGGGCATCATATGTAATAGAAATGCTAGAAGGCAGGACGCCTGGGTGGCTTGGTGGTTGAGCATCTGCCTTTAGCTCAGGGCGTGATCCCAGGTTCCTGGGATCGAGTCCCACATCAGACTCCCCACAGGGAGCCTGCTTCTCCCTCTGCCAAGGTCTCTGCCTCTCTGTGTCTTTCATGAATAAATAAAATATCTTTTAAAAAAATGCTAGAAGGCAAGAGGTCTGGCCATTCATGACTGGTGTTGTCTGTGAACTAGTCAGAATTCTAGTCCTTTTGACTGGAAAAAGAAAGGGAGTTTCAACATGGTGCTCTTTAAAAGTCCTCCAGGTGCTAAAGTTTCATGATTCCATCACCTCTACCTTATTAATCTTAGCAATAAATTATCGCCTATACATTTGGGATTCTTTAGTACCATCTTCTGCACTATGGCTGTATATCAGGAGTCCCTGGGAGCTTTTTAAAAGTTCAGATTCCTGGATCTCCGCCCCCCCCCCCATATCTGCTGGATCAGAATCTCTGTGACTGAGGTCTTTTTCTTCTCCTTTTTTAAAGTTCGTTAGGTAATTCTGAAATTCCCAGCCTCCCACTGACCATGGACTTGCATGTAGGAGCTAGAGACACTTGGTTGCCAAACATTGCTGACCTAAACCTAAGAATTCATTGAGCTCTAAAGTTCTTACTGGCAAGTACCTTAGCTTTCCATTTTACAGTACCAGAGGACAAAATGAACTTATGTCATTATACTCTACACCAACTAGTAATATTCAAAGACTAGCATCAAACTAGATACCTTATTTCTTCTACATCCTTCTGTACCTACAAAAGCAATTCATAAAATCTTTGATCGTTAAACAAGATACAAAAAGAAAACCAAATAGAGAAAATACGAAATCCTTTGGTTAAAGATGTTGGCTATTTCTACAATACAGATTAGCAGTTCCTGCAGTAGTTCTAAGAGAGATAGGTTAGCAGATGGATATCCCATCACTGGTGCTCATGATCTGTGACTTGTAGGAACTACTAGTTCTAACTAATGAGTTTGAAACATCATCAGGTAAGAAGTAGTAAAGGGATATTTTGAAAGTAAAATTCAGGAAAGCCAGTAAAGAAAGTGAACATTGTACTCTCATAATTTTTTTTGGAATAAATCAAAGTGAGATTGCCTTATAGATAAAGCTTCATTCTTATTTTCTCCAGTCCATTTTTTCATTTGTTCTTTAACCTGCTAGACTATGGCTTCTATTCCTCCATTAAAACCCCTGTTAGTGTTGGGGCACCTGGGTGGCTCAGTCAGCTGAGTGTCTGACTCTTAATTTCAGTTCAGGTCATGATCTTGGGGTTGTGAGACCAAGCACCATGTGAGGCTCCACACTACGCCTGCTTAAGATTCTTTCTCTTCCCTCTCCCCACCCTTTCTAAAAATAATAATAAAGTTTAAAAAAAAAAAGACAACTATGTTAATGTCACCAGAGATGTAGCATATTTCCACCCAGTAGACCTTCTCTTTCAAGCTCCTTTTACAGGCTCTCAGCATATTTGATACACTTGACCATCCCTCCTTGAAACACTCTTCTGTTTGCCTCTTGACTACATTTTCATGGTTTTCTTCCTACCTTGTAAACCTATCTTCAGTCTCCTTTTCTAACATTTATTTCATATGACTCTAAATTTGGAGTTTCTCAGGACTTGGTCCTGGCCCTTTATTGTCTCTCTAATTTCTTTTTAAGTAATCTTATCCATTCCTATGGATTTTTTTTTCGTTCCTATGGATTTAACTACCATAGCAGTTAATCATCCCAGATTCCCCTCTGCTGCACAGTATTTTATGGCCTCTTAACACTCTCCTGTTGGACATCTTTTGACAGACTTTCCATAGTTGAACTTCTGCAATTCAGTTCTTCTTTTCATTGCCGTATACTCAGTTGTTCAAACTCTAGAGCACAGGAAAACATTCTTTATTCCTCCTGTTCCTTTGCCCTACTATCACATCACTTAGCACTATATCCCAAGCTAGCTTTGTGATTTTTTTTAACTATATCTCAGTAGCACTATGACTATTTACTTAATTATTTTAGCTAATTCTAAGGAATAAATTTAGTAAATGACCAATGTGATGTGCTAGTTATATAATTTTTAATAAAATGCTCACATACCCCAAATCTTGTATGCCATCATGTGTGACATGCTTTCAGAAACACTGAATCAAGTCCCACATCAGGATCCCTGTGAGGAACCTGCTTCTCCCTCTGCCTATGTCTCTGCCTCTCTCTCTCAGTGTGTGTGTCTTAAAAATAAATAAATCTTTAAAAAAAATATATGTGTGTGTGTGTGTATATACATATATGTATATATATATATATAAATGATGTTACTCCTTACCTTAAAACTAATAGAATTTATTACATAAAGATAAACTCCAGTTTCCTAATTTTGTGCCCCCCAAGGCCTTGCTGCATCTGTCTTTGTCTTGGTTTATGCCACTTTGCTCCCCATTCACCTTGGTAAAGCCCGTACATGCTGTTCCTTTATGCCATTTATCTCTACCTTAGTTCCTTCTCCTATTTTAGGTCTTAATTAAATGTTACTTCCAAGAAAGTACATTTCTGACTGGTAACCAAAGTAACTCTTCCTAACTTAATTATTTTCTACTATAGCCTTGTTTTTTTCCTCCCACTTTATTATTATTTCATTGGTCATTTTCCCTTTTTGTTTTTGTCTTCCTAACTAAAATGTAAAATTCGTAAGGGTAGTGGTATGCCTGTCTTGTTCAGCATTGTTTCCTTTTGTCTGAAACAGTGCGTGATATAGTAATATTGTTGAATGAATGCTTGTCCCTGTAAATAGAGGCCTACATCAGTTTATAGAATGCCATTTCTATGGATTGCAATATAATTCTTGAACTAATCCCAAAATAAAGGATTGAGCTGGATGAAGAAATGACTCCAAGCAGAGGGAGCAGCATGTATAAATGCTTCAGATCTACAGAGGAAACCAGTATGAGTAGTGTAGCCAGAATGGTCAAAGATTAACCAAAAGAAGTAAGCAGGAGTCAACCTTCATTCATTTGCTTATAGATACATATCCAGTTATCACCATACTATTTGTTGAAAAGACTATTCTTCCATTGCATTTTATTCACATCAGTGTCAAAAATCAATCGACCATAAATGTTCAGTTTATCTCTGAATTCCCAGTTCTAACCTGTTGATCTGTATGTGTATCATTATGCCAGTACCACACTATCTTGATTCTGTAGCTTTATAGTAGGTTTTGAAATCAGGAAGTGTGTGAGCTCTTTCTTTACAAAATGAAAAAACCAGAGCCACAAAGCCCAAGGTTAAGTAAAAAAATAGCAGTCAGAACTAGACATCAGGTAGCCTGATTCCCAAGATCTTTCTTTTTTAATCTTTTATTACAAATTAGTACAAATGCTTATGAAATCCAAATACCATAATGAGCACTCATTACTCAATGTGACTTTTCTTAACTGGAAAAAAATAAACATTTGAAGACTCCTGTGTGCTTCCTCAATCACATTCCCAAATTTCCCCAGGGGTGGTCATTGTCTTTAATATATCTATCCGTGTGTGTTTTTATGTAAGTTGCACATGTATTTGTATCTACAATGACATATACGAGTATTTTGCAAGTTTTGAGATTTTATATACTATATGTAAAATTGTTTAGCTTTTTTGTTCAACTTAAAATTTTGAGATCCCACATTAATACGTATATTGCTAGTTCATTTAATACAACAACTATGTAGTGTTTCATTATATAATATACACAATCCATTTTCTTAATCCATTAAGTAAGCCGATTTTCTCCAGTTTCCAGACTTACCAAACAAAAGCTGCAGAGCACAATCTTATATATATATCTCTCTTTATCTGTATGTGCTAGACTCTCTTTAAAATTGGAATTCCTGGGATCCCTGGGTGGCGCAGCGGTTTGGCACCTGCCTTTGGCCCAGGGCGCGATCCTGGAGACCCGGGATCGAATCCCACATCGGGCTCCCGGTGCATGGAGCCTGCTTCTCCCTCTGCCTATGTCTCTGCCCTCTCTCTCTCTCTCTCTCTCTCTCTCTCTCATAAAAAAAATTAAAATAAAAAATTAAAAAAATAAAATAAAAATTTAAAAAATCTCTATATCTGTAGTTATGCCATCTTTTTCATTTCTAATATTCTTTTCCTAATCGCTTTCACTCTACATGTCTTTTTTTAGTACATTTTTCAGAGGACAACCTTTTTTAAATATAAAATAAAGCAACCAACTTTTTTTTAATATATTTTTTAAATTTTTTATTTATTTATGATAGTCACACAGAATGAGAGAGAGAGAGGCAGAGACATAGGCAGAGGGAGAAGCAGGCTCCATGCACTGGGAGCCCGACATGGGATTCGATCCCGGGTCTCCAGGATCGCGCCGTGGGCCAAAGGCAGGCGCCAAACCGCTGCGCCACCCAGGGATCCCGCAACCAACTTTTTATTGATCTTCTCTAGTTTATCAATTTCATTGAAACAACTTTATTCTGGTTTCTCTATTCCCCTTTAGGTTTACTCTCTCTTAAGTTGAAATGCTTCGTGTTGCATTTCACAAGACTTTTATTTTTTTATTTTATTTTTTTAAGATTTTATTTATTTATTCATGAGAGACACAGAGAGAGAGAGAGAGGGAGAAGCAGGCTCCATGCAGGGAGCCCAATATGGGACTCGATCCTGGATCTCCAGGATCACGCCCTGGGCTGAAGGTGGTGCTAAACCGCTGAGTCCCCCGGGCTGCCCTAATACTTTTAATGTCAGTTTGTCCCATTATTAATGATGTTAAGCTTGATAATTTTGGTTAAGGTGATAATTGCTAGTTCTCTCCATAATTAAGGGGGCCTTATTCTCTTTGAAGTTACTAAGTAATCCATAGGGTAGTACTTGGTGCTGAATGAGCATTGGGTTATCCAACATCATTTCACCTAATAAGCTTAACAACCATTAATGATCTTTACCCTAATCAGTTGTTACACTGGCGTTGCTAATGATTTTCTAATTATTTCTACATTTATTAGCTGATACTATTTTGTAAAGAGAGTTTTCTTTTTTCTAATTTGGTGTATTTGAGAGTTTTTGTTTGTTTTGACTTGTTTTCAAATTACTATGATTTTTCCTATTTTTCAAGGTAATAACAGTCAAAATCATTATTCTTTTTGATGCTCAAATTTTCCCCAAATGTAGGAACCTTTACAAACTGGACCTTTTAACACATCTCCATTAAGCTTTGGGTATTTCTTTGCTTTCTCATATGTTTATTTTTTACTCTCCTGCCCTGGTCATGGAATTAGCCATTTATTAATGGTACTGTCTTGACCAAAAACTGTCCAGTGTGTTTCTCCAGTGTGCAATTTTTCTGCCTTTAGAATTCCTTGTTCCCAGGGACACCTGGGTGGCTCAGTGGTTGAGCATCTGCCTTCGGCTCAGTTTGCGATCCCATGGTCCTGGGATTGAGTTCTGCATCAGGCTCCCTACAAGGAGCCTGCTTCTCTTTCTGCCTCTGTCTCTGCCTCTCTCTGTGTCTCTAATGAATAAATAAAATCTTAAAAAAAAAAATTGTGGTTGCCATAATGAAAGGTACATATTTCATCCTCCTGTTTCATAAGTTTCATTATTAAAATGGTTTTACAGTATGTCACCTCAAAAGTGGGAAAGAGTACCTTTTTCCACTAATGGAGTGATACTTTTCATATAACCTTAAAATTTTAAGTTAGAGTTATCCTCACCTCAGCTCCATTAGGAGTAGTATATGCCCTTCAAACCAGTAGACTATTAATATATTAAGATACTTGGCTAACATGGATAGGTTTAGCTGTATACTCTAAAGATAATGCTAACTGGCATTGTAAAACACCCAATGGGAGTTGTTGGGACAGGATTAAAACCAAATACAACTTGGATGTTGAATATTTTAGATTTATGAATATTATATAAAATTGGAATTTATTTAAATAACTTGGATCTATGAATATTATATAAAATCTCAGTTTTCCTGGGAGTAATTCCTTTTGAGGAATTATTTACAAAGCTCTGAATTCTACTTTCATTTTATTAAGGCAGTTCTACTTGCATTTAATTGCTTGCAGGGTTGTTTTGGTTTGTTTGTTTATTTATTTATTGGAGATTTTATTTATTCATGAGATCCACAGAGAGAGAGGATCAGGCAGAGGAAGAAGCAGGCTCCATGCAGGGAGCCCGACGTGGGACTTGATCTGGGTCTCCAGGATCGCATCCTGGGCTGAAGGCAGCGCTAAACCGCTGAGCCACCCGGGCTGCCCGTTGTTTTGGTTTAGATAAGCTCAGTTTATTGAAATTTTGACCCAGGAAAGGTTAAGGAAGTAAAATTAATTTTACTAAGTGGACAGGTATTCTCAGTTCTGTTGCCTTTAGCCCTACTTTAGCCATGGTTCGATAAGAATGAGTATTTTTTAAAAAGAAGAAGAATGGTTAGTAAGAGTATCAGGAAAAAAAATAAAAATATCAGGGCTCAGCTCCCTGACACAGAATGTGTTAGAAACTGCAAGGTAGAAAGAGGTACTCTTGTTGTTAGCTATTCTGACTTTACTTCAAAAGTTATAGAATTACAGAATAAATAACGTTATCTCGAAATGAAATAGCAATTCCTATTGCTAATTTAAAAGTTCAGGATAGATTTCTAGTGACCTTCTAATTTATGTTTCAGATGATAATAGGAAATTATTGATATAGATACTTTACTGCACTATGCTAGAGATCAACTCTAGATTTTGTGAAAATGCTAAAAAATAAATGAAAAACATACGAGTCTCTTCTATTTGGATTTCAAGTAATTACTCAAGC
The DNA here is from genome assembly GCF_905146905.1 of Nyctereutes procyonoides. Taxonomy (NCBI): domain Eukaryota; kingdom Metazoa; phylum Chordata; class Mammalia; order Carnivora; family Canidae; genus Nyctereutes; species Nyctereutes procyonoides. Next base: position 47,714,451 of record NW_026575049.1, on the reverse strand, counting down.
ATATTAATTATATGACTGAAGTATACACTGAATGACTTAGTCTCCCATAACAGCAATTGTTCTTAAGTGGAATCTAATCCAAATCCTATAGCATCTCCAAAAAGTCCAAAGGAAAAATACTGAAAAGTATTGTTTTTCCGTTTAATTTGTTTTGGTGGGGATCCCTGGGTGGCGCAGCGGTTTGGCGCCTGCCTTTGGCCTGGGGCGCGATCTTGGAGACCCGGGATCGAATCCCACGTTGGGCTCCCGGTGCATGGAGCCTGCTTCTCCCTCTGCCTGTGTCTCTGCCTCTCTCTCTCTCTCTCTCTCTCTCTCTCTCTCTCTCTCTCTCTGACTATCATAAATAAATTTTAAAAAAATTAAAAAAAATTTGTTTTGGTGATACTTGTTTTATTGTGTTTAATTTTAGATTGTAAGCTCTTTGTGTTGTAAACTATATTTATAACTTACATTCTCTACAGTGTTTAAAGTCATGGACACACTTGTGCAATAAATATTTACCAGCTGTTAGAAGTCCTTACTAAGGCTTAGTGCCCCTCTGGCACAAATTACTGTACAGTTGTCGTCTTTGGCAGAAAGCTGATGTTGAAAATCTTGGCTAGAATGCTTTTGCTTAACCAAGACAAACCTCTGAAGTGTTGAATTAGTGAATATTTTTTTATTTGATAACAGGTTTTTGCAATATCTAAATTTTAATAATTCTTGTGGAATTTACATGCTCACCACAGATCACCTAAAGCTCTTAGCTCATTACATATTTCCAATAAGACATTGAATGCTTCTTTAGCTTTAATCTGTATCTCTGTTCATGTTCATTAATTGTCCATTATTTTTTCTTATTCTTTTTACAAGCAAACATATTTTTTCCTTAAACTTAAGAAGAAGCTCTGTTTTACACAGCATTAATTTTGATCTGATAAACGTTCTATATGTGGGATTCCTTCTCCCCACATGAGAAGAAAATTATGGCTAATGAAGATCTTTAAAAAGACACATTTCTTGTAATTCTTACTGTGAATAAAATGTTGAACATTTATTAATAAAGATAATGTCTTCCTCTCTTTTTGAAATTTCCTTCCTTTATAAGATATTGTAATACTTTGTAAAGCTCGGTAAACACTTTTTCCTACCTCTTACCCCTGACTATTAAATATGTAAACATCCTTTCCTTTACTGCTTAATTTTGTATACACTTTTTTTTTTTGTATACACTTTTCTAAACATAGTATTTCTAAACATTCTCCAGTGCTTCTTAGTGCTTCAGCATGGTAACGACTTACCCATTTAAATTAATATAGCCATCAGGTGTCCACCTTATTTTGTCTACATTTTTAAATGAAAGATCATTTATTGAGCTTAAGAAACAGCATTTAAGATCCTTGAACTGAATACTACTTCATAGGTATAGACCAACATGGTAGTACTTGCAAGAAAAGGAAATAAGGATGATCTCTAAAAAGCAAAGGTTTTTCTCTCTAGTTTGAAATGTTATGATCATACCACTAAAACTCTTTCAGGATTTTCTGCCTATTAAACAAGAAAACGAAAAATCACTTTCAGAAAACATGGATGCCTTTGAAAAAGTGAGAACAAAATTAGAAACACAGCCACAAGAAGAATATGAAATCATCAATGCAGAGGTAGGATATCTTAATGTCTTTTTTTTTTAATCTGGTTTTACCAATCAAGATGCAAATGTGATTCTAGACATAATCCCATATCAAAATTAAACTGCTTTAGTCTTTATACTGAAAAATTTAAACAACAAGGAATAAACAGTGCAATTTTTAAAACTGAAGATCAAAATTAATTTCTGTGTTAATTCTGGTTTTGGGGAACAGCCAATTCTGTTTTAAAATGTTTTAAATAATTCCAAGGAGATGTTCATATGAAACCATCATTTTTTTTTATTATTTGAAAAGATTTGATTGCTCTGTCTACACTTTTTTTTTTTAAATAAAAAGAAATTCACTTCAAGTAGTGTAATATCTTGAGAGCCAAATATTTGACCACTTACTGGTGTTACCACAGTCATAAATATCGTGTTGAAACAGACTGAACATTCATGTTGCAAATTTTTCAGTAAGACTGGAAAATAGAATCACAGCTTATAAATGAAAATCACATTCATAGTATAATGGAAATAACAGTAGGTTAAGAATTAGGAATTCCAGATTGAAAATAAGCCATTAGCTAGCAGGTAATAAGTGTGTCTTGCTACGTGAAGTCCTATCAATCAATCAATTGTATTTAACATGTAGGTATTAGACAAGAGCACTATTAATATATTGGGTAATATTCTCTCAACCTCAAGTTGTCTATATCTGTAACCCAACTTATGTCAACCCATTAGATGCATTGTATAAAATCAAATTGATGGGCTCCTGGGTGGTGTGGTTGCCTGGGTGTTGGATTCTTGGTTTTGGCTCAGGTCATAATCTCAGTTGTGGCATGGAGCCCCTTGTCAGTGAAGAGTCGCTTGAAACTCTCCCTCTGCCCCCTCCTTCCCACTTACTCACTTGCTCTCTCTTGCTCTTGAATAAGTCTTTTAAAAAAATCAAATTGAAACCATTTACAGTTGGTGGTGAGTGCATATTTTAGAAGAAAGAATCTCAGCAAGTTATTGGCTGGGTTTTCAGACTAACCTGAACCACTGTTTTCTTCATCTGCCTCATTTTGTATTACCTTAAAGATGCTGTTCAATCTTTTGTTAACTGAACCCCACCAAAGGGATGTCACATACTCCCAAAATACAGCTAAAGCAGTTTGTACCATCATAAGAACCGAAACAGATTTTGTTATGCCTTCTCTTTGTTGCCTCTTATATTTATATATTAGAAACTCCTTCACTAATTGTGAACGTATGAAAACCATATCTTAATTACTGTGTTGTAAAAAGTGATCCATTTTCTATTTTTTTATGTGTTCATTTGTAGGCTTCATTAGGTCTGCTTTTTATAAAAGATCTCATTTCTTCATCCTAAATGGTCAGACCATTAAACAATTAATTACTGTTTAAATTATTATTAAACCATTTGTTTGTTTTTTGTCAGGTTAAACATGGTGGTTTCGTTTATTATCAAGAAGGTTGCTGCTTGGTTCGTTCCAAAGATGAAGAAGGTACATCATAGTTTTTCCTTTTTTCCTAAAGTGTTCTGATTTTTCATATTTCACATTTTTCGTAGGAAATTTGATAGTAATTTCTCAAAGGCATAGGAAATATATATTTTAGATTATTTCTACTTTAAAAAAAATGATTAATTAATACCGGGGTTTGTTCAAGATACAGTTAACAGCTATACCTAAAAGCTTTGGAGGGAAGAATGGAGGTTTTTTTTTTTTTACCATCTCCAATATTCCAGGTACTATACTGGACATTTTACATGGATTATTCAGTGTTACTACATTCTGTTAACTTTCTAGTTCAATGTTATTACATTCTGTTAACTTTCTAGTTTCTCCATAGTCTATAAGTACTAGACTATATCTGTCAAATAACACATAGGCTGATGCATAGATTAACATTGAATAACATAGGCTAATATTAAATAAGAAATATCAGATTCTTGATTTCAAGCTGGTATCAGAGCTGAAGGAAGCCAGAATGTAGCCTCTTATAGAAGGGGAATGCAAATTCAAATTTAAAGATTTTTTTAAGTACATCTTGTGGAGTTATCACTTTCATACTTTTCTCTATGCAGCAGATAATGAAAATTATGAAGTATTATTCAATCTGGAGGAACTTAAATTAGATCAGCCCTTCATTGATTGTATCAGAGTTGCTCCTGATGAAAAATATGTAGCTGCTAAGATAAGAACTGAAGATTCTGAAGCATCCACCTGTATAGTTGTGAAGCTCAGTGATCAGCCTGTAATGGAAGCTTCTTTCCCAAATGTGTCCAGTTTTGGTAAGCCATCAAACAAAACAGTCTTCTGTGTTAGGCAACTATAAGAGACTTGTCTATACCTTTGAAACATAATTATTTGTCCATATGAATGAGAAGGTGAATGCCTAATCCTTTTATCCCTATGGACTCCATAGCTTCCTATCTATCTCTTATTCGGGAGACTTTCCCTTTAATTATATATCCAAATTCATGTTCACGTTTTTTTAAAATATTACAGCCAGAATCCAAGCTGTACAGCTTTGATGTATCAATAATTCTTTGCAAATTTACCATTCAGACACCTTTTTGCATACAAATTGTATTTTGTGTATTACTCAGCTTTAAATTTAGGTTTGTTTGTTTGTTTTAATTTCACATTATCTTCTCAAGCCATTAGAGCAGATTGCCCAGAGTTACTACCAACAAACTTTGGAACATGTTGAACTAACTTATTCATCAGTAGAAGTTGTGATATTTTGACTAAGAGAATCAACTTTAAATTTTCTTTTATCGGGACGCCTGTGTGGCTCAGCATTTGAGCATCTGCCTTCAGTTCAGGGTGTGATCCTGGAGCCCCTGGATCGAGTCCCGCATCGGGGCTCTCCTCAAGGAGCCTGCTTCTCCCTCTGCCTATGTCTCTGGCTCTCCCTCTCTGTGTCTCTCATGAATAAATAAATAAAATCTTATAAAAAATAAATAAATTTTCTTTTATCACTGAGTGATACATATGTTCATAGTTTATTTCCGTTTTCATTTTCTGCCTAATTTTCTCCATTGTTTAATAATTAAGCACTTTTGCAGTGAATTGAAATTATAGTCTAATTGATTCTGAAACCTACTTTTGGTGGAGAGGGGAGAGGACATGGAGAGGGAGGTACGGAGGGAGAGGGATAGAGTATCTTAAGCAAGCTTCACGCCCCGTACCAAGCCCCGCTTGTGGCTCAATCTCATGACCCCAAAATCATGACCTGAGCCAAAATCAAGAGTTGGATGTGTAATGGACTGAGCCATCCAGGTGCCCCCTGAAACATAAATTTTGTACATTTTAATCTCTCTAAAATCACGATGCATATTATACAGTGCTGTCTTACACAGTCACTGTCAGCCAGGTGGCAGTCATGATGTAATCGTGTGAAAACTCCTATTGACAGTTTCTGGTAAGATCAAGAAAACTCCAGCATTAAAATGTATTGGTAGTTTGAGATATCCTGTGGATTGAGGGAAGACAAAAAAGATTTAGGCATGAGAGAAAGTGATCCAGTGTTTCTTCAGACTTAAAGATTGTAGATGTAAACATAGTTCATCTCCTGTAAGCATGACTCTGACTGAACATTCCAATTCTTAATTAGAAACCTGAGAATGAGAACTGCTTGAAACCTTGGACTTGATGTAGCAACATTTTATTCTCCAAAAAAAGCTGACTTCTACATAACATTGGTTAGATCTGATCAAACCAGTGTTTGATTTACATTTCCAGGGATGAGCTTACACATCTCTTTTTTGGTGGCACTCAAGTTTGAATGTGTTGTGCCCTATTTTTCAACTGCAAGTAATATATAATCTATGATTCTTTAATTGTTTTCTTTCAGAATGGGTAAAGGATGAAGAAGAGGAAGATGTTTTATTCTACACCTTCCAGAGGAACCTTCGCTGTCATGATGTATATCGGGCAACTTTTGGTGATAACAAACGTAATGAACGTTTTTACACAGAAAAGGACCCAAGGTACTAGGATAATGCAATTAAATCTTTTTCTCCAGAGTTTTTCTCTAGTTATCTAAAGTGCTATTCTTGGGGGAAAATACATAAATAAATAAAGTGCTATTCTTAGTTGACATAAAATATTGATTTCAGCTGGAACCAGGTGTAATACATTAAGATGAGCATAATCATTCATTTATTAGTTGTTTGGATTCAAAATTGGAATCTCGTATTCATTCTCCACAGTGAACACAAATACACTATTAGACTGCAAAGACTAAGTTGCTAACATTCTCTGTAGACTGACACATGAAAAGAGTTGTTAATTAAATCTTTAATAGGGTTGCCATACTACATTTCTGAATCTTTTATAGGCCATAGGTAGAATAACATGGTGTCAGTTGCAAAGAATTCACTACTCATTTCATATAGATTATCTACCTTTTAAATTGTACTTTGAGCTGTGGTATCCACTGCTCTTTAAATTTCACTCTCCCCAGTTTTTTGGTAATTCCTCTTTACTTCCTTATTATCTAGGACTCGTGTCCCATATTACCGTTTAGCAGGCTTGGGAGGAAATGACAGTAAGTTTATCTGGCAAAATCCCTTGACTCTTACCCAGATAAATTTTTCCAAATGATTTATGAGAAATAAATTTTTCCTTAACACCAGGGTCCTGTCACCATATATGTTATTTAACAGTAAAGCTTGGACAATGAGCAGATTTTATTTTTTTCTATTTTCTTTTTTTTTTTTTTAAGATTTTATTTATTTATTCATGAGAGGCACACACAGAGAGAGGCAGAGGGAGAAGCAGGCTCCATGCAGGGAGCCCGACATGGGACTCGATCTTGGGACTCCAGGATCACACCCTGGGCCGAAGGCAGGTGCTAAACCACTGAGCCACCCAGGCGTCACTGAGTAGATTTTATAAGGAAAAAAATGACATCTATGTCAGTAGAATTAATAGTCAAAATTAACTCATTTCATGAAATTTCTCATCATTTCATGAAATTTCAGAACTGATAAGGATCTTAATGAAAATCTTATATAGCCCCTAGCCCCCTAGTTTTTATTAAGAATTTGAGGTCTAGAGAAATTCTATTATTCCAGACCATAGAACTAACATTCTTGGACTAGTAATGCTGTCATTGCTTTTTTAATTTTTTTCCTTCTCTGATAATGATTGTTTTTGAGAAATTATCAGAACAATTCATATGATTCCACTATTTTATGTATCGTCTTTCAAGGATATCTTTTGGAGACATGACAGTTTAAGCTAGTAATGTATTCTGTTATATCAATAACTTAGGACTACAGACCATTTGCCATCTTGTGAATGAAGCTCAGAATGAACACAGTAAGCTATATCCTTGAATAAGATACTTGTTTTCCATATATTGTTACCCATCCTAATTTCTAAGAGAAAAGTGGGAAAAAAAGTGGAAACTACTTGGTTTGTACATGCTTTTCTGCCCCTTAAGGAGCTAACCAGTTATGGGTAAGGCCTCATTTGACATTCAGAACCCTGATCTACAACACAAACGAGTCTGTAGATTCTTAACACTTTATAATCCCCAAATCCAGAGGGGAGGACCAAAAGGGAAAAGCAGAATACCCAAAGCGAAAATATAAAGGTCTTCAAAGAACTTGTAAAACACAGAGTTGCTACTTTACTGTGTTTGCTTTGATCCTTTTCTGTTCTCATAAGTAAAGTTTACCAAAGTATGTAATTTCCATTTACCTGCCCTTGGTGGTCCAGTTTTGGGTACCTGATTTTTTAAAAGGTATTGTCATTAATTTGCCAAAAAAGAACTCTTAAGCAACCACATTTATCTGCTTTGTTTCCAAGTGTTTGAGTAAATTTGGAAATATTTCCAGAGCCATTTAATTCACACATTCTAGGGAGAGCAGAACTATATAGATTCTAAAGGGAAAGATCAGAACAGAATTAGAAAACCTTTTTCAGTCACTGAAAAACACCTCCCTCACCACCACCAAAAACTATTACTGGTACAAATGCTGTTCACTATATGATTTACAGTTTGGTTCATCACTAGAAGCCAGAACAGAGCTAAGTTGAAAAAGCCTGGGAGGTTACTGAAACTGCCCTGGTCAAAAAAAAAAAGAAACTGCCCTGGTCATTTTTTTTTTTTTTTGAAGATGGGTCTTTTTTTTTTTTTAAGATTTTATTTATTTATTCATAGACACAGAGAGAGAGGCAGAGACACAGGCAGAGGGAGAGGGAGAAGCAGGCTCCATGCAGGGAGCCCGATGTGGGACTCGATCCCAGGTCTCTAGGATCACACCCCAGGCTGCTGGCAGCGCCAAACCGCTGTGCCATCGGGGCTGCCCCTGCCCTGGTCATTGAATGAAGACTGGGGGTCCAAACCCCAAAGATCCCAATGAGGACAAGTCAGGGTAACCTGGAATATATTAAACTGTACTAAACATTTGATGTCTTAGAAATTTCAAGTAAAAGGGATTTTAGAGGTAGACCTTTAATTTTTTTTTTTTAAGATTTTATTTATTTTTGCCAAAGAGAGTGTGCACACAAGCATGGGGGGTGGGGGGGGGAAGTGCTGGCAGCAGATGGAGAAGCAGACTCCTCGCCAGGCAAGGAGCTTGATGTGGGACTCAATCCCAGGACCCTGGAATCATGACCAGAACTGAAGGCAGATGCTTAGCCAATTGAGCCACCCAAGCACCCTGAGAAACAGACCTTTAACTACTTTTAGAAAGTAGTTTTTTGAAATCTAGAGACAGTTAAAGATTTACATGAAATTATACAGTTGATTAGGTAAAAAACCAGACTCCTGCATCTTCTAGTACTTGATACTGCTCTTCCTTTGCAGTAGAACCTAAATTCTTGTGTGAAAAATGAAATTAGCCTGGAATGTCCCCTTTTCCTCTACGTGGTAGATGGTTCTAGCCTTATTTCTTACACAGATTATATGATCTTGGACAAGCCATTTCTTGCTCAGTTTCTGTACCCTTGGTAATTACTTTACCTAGGTCATGCTTGGGATTTGGATAATGACACTCACATATTGATTCCAAAAGTCTTTCTGGTTTATTTTGTGCTTCTGTGTTTCTTCCATACCTATACCTATCTTTAAATATATTTATGCAAATTAAAAATCTTTGCAAATCATTTCAGACTCATCACTTAACATAGCCAATAATACTGCAGAATGGGAAATTAGAGTTTGCTACCCATGCAGGCATAACGGTCACAACCAGTGTAATTAATAAAAAGACGTGTTTGCTTATTAAAATTGAAATTGATTTTGTGTACTACAGCATGGTCCCTATATGTAATTTCATAAAAACAACCTAGAACTGCTAGATTATGAAGAGAGACTTGGTCACTTTTACCTTTGTGTCTTTATTGATAACTAGAATTCTAGGCCTGTATTATTGCCATTCATTGAGCCCATTGAGTAAATGGTGCACTTAGGTCAGTTTCTCTCTTTCAAGCTAAAATCTGAGTTCAGTGATGACTGTGAGTACATTTTAACCATTGGATTCTTAGCAGTATATAGCAGAATTTAAAGTGTATGTGACCTTATGGTAAACATAGAATAACATAAACTTGTCAAATCACTATGTTGTACACCTGAAACTAATGTAACATTGTACATCACCTATACTCAAAAAAAAAGTATGTGTTGCTACTAAATCATAAATTAAAATTAATTCAAAAATACCGTACTAGGTGAGAAAAATGAATAGTATGATATCAACTTATTTTTAACAGTATGCATAATTATTTTCATAATCAGGCAAAATATATTTCAAGTTTAAAAATAAGTATCAGAAAAAAAAAATAATAAGTGTCAGGGCAGCCCAGGTGGCTCAGTGATTTAGCGCTGACTTCAGCCCAGGGCATGATCCTGGAGACCCAGGATCGAGTCCTGCATCGGGCTCCCTGCATTGAGCCTGTTTCTCCCTCTGCCTGTGTCTCTGCCTCTCTCTTTCTCTCTGTGTCTCCCATGAATAGATAAATAAAATCTTTAAAAAAAAAAAAATATATATATATATATATATATATATATATATGAATGAATTGGCCTTAGTTCTTTACATTCCTTGTCTTTTCCTTGAATTAAAAGTTCTTTGATATCATTCTATAACTTGTTTTGTTATGCACACAAGATTATTTTTTTTAAAGATTTACTTTTTTCAGCTTTATTGAAATGTAATTAACATATAAGACAAGTTTAAGGTGTATGTGGTGATTTGATACATATACCTATTACAAAATGATTAACACAGAGAGGTAGTTAATATCTCAATCATCTCACAGATTACCACTTTTTTGTGTATGGTGGGAACATTTAAAATATACTGTCTTGGCTACTTTTGAGTATATAATACTGTACTGCTAGCTATAGTCATCATGCTGGACATTCAATCCCTACATCTTATTCATCTTATATAATTGAAGATATGGGGGCATCTGTCAGGCATTTGACTGTTGATTTCAGCTGAGGTCATGATTTCAGGGTTGTGAGAACATGCTCCACGTTAGGCTCTCCAGTGGGCCCTGGGCCACCCGTTCCCCCCCCCCCCAATGAATGAATGAATGAACAAACGAACCCTTTCTTGGTTATCTTCCCCCATTTCGCCCAGCTCTCAGCCCCTGGCCACCATTCTACTACTCTCTTTCTGTGAGTTTGGCTTTTGTAGGTTCCACATATAAGTGACATTATGCAGTATTTGTCTTTTTCTGTTTGACCTATTAGCATGAATGCCCTCAAGGTCAATCCATGTTGTGGCAAATGGCAGGATTTCCCTTTGTCATGGCTGAATAATACTCCACAGTTTGTGTGTGTGTGTGTGTGTGTGTGTGTGTGTGAGTGTGCGTTATTCATCCATCAGTGGACACTTCGGTGGTTTCCACATCTTGGCTATTGTTAATACTAGTGAACTTGGAAGGACAGACCAGACTCCCATTTCCTTTAGATAGTACCCAGAAGTGGGATGATTGAATCATATGGATTCAATCATATGAATCCTTTTTTGATTTAAGATTTTATTTGAGAGAGAGTGCACTTGCAAGCCGGATGAGGGGCAGAGAGAAAATGGGAAAGGGAGAAAATCTCAAACAGATTCCCTGGTGGGCACAGAATCCAACACAGGGCTTGATCCCATGACTCTAGGATCATGACCTAAGCTGAAACCAAGAGTCAGATGCCTAACTCACTAAACCATCCAGGTGCCTCTCCTTTTTAAATTTTTTTTGGAGAACCCCCCTTTTTTTTTGTCCTAATAGCTGTATCAGTTTCATTCTCACCAGCAGTACACAAGGGTTTCCTTTTTTCCACATACTCACTAATATCAGTTACCACTTACTATGTGTCTTTTTGATAATTCTAACATATGTTAGAAGTGATATTGTGATTTTGATTTGTATTTCCCTCATGATTAGTGATGTAGAACAACTTTTCATGTATCTGTTGGCCATTTGTATGTCTTTTGGAAAATGTCTCTTCAAGTCTTCTGCCCATTTTTAAGTAAGTTTTTTTTTGAGGTATAGAGGTTTCTTATATATTTTGAATGTTAACCCTTTATCAGATATATGGTTTGCAAATACTTTATCTCATTCCACAGGTTGCCTTTTCAATTTGTTGCTTCTTTTGCTATGTAGAAGCTTCTTAGTTGAATGTGGTCCCACTTACTTATCTATCTGTTTGTACTTATGGTATCATTAAAAAAAACATTGCCAAGACATTTATGTCAAGGAGCTTTTCCCCTATATTTTCTTCTAGGAGTTTCACAATGTCAGGTCTTATGGTTAAATCTATTTCAAGTTAATTTTTGTGAGTCGTGTATGATAGGGTCCAATTTTATTAGGATGGTAATTTCAAAAAAAGCTTTAAAAAAAGCTTAGGATTATCCAGTTTTCCCAGTGGTTTCTTTTTTTTTTTTTTTAAAGATATTATTTATTTATTCATGAGAGACACACAGAGAGAGGCAGAGACATAGGCAGAAGGAGAGGCAGGCTCCCTGCAGAGAGCCTGATGTGGGACTTGATCCCAGGACTCCAGGATCATGATCTGAGCCAAAGGCAGACACTCAACCACTGAGCCACCCTGACGTCCCTCCCAATAGTTTCTTGAAGAGATTTTCCATTCCCTTCTGAGTATTCTTGGCTCCCTTATCAAATAAATATATATATATGTAAGTATATATATTTATATGTATAAGCATTTACACACATATATATTATATGTATTTATATATTACATATAAATATATTTATATTGGTATATACTTATGTAAACAAATATACATATGTATTGACCATATATTCAAGAGTTTGTTTCTGTGTTCTCAATTCTGTTCCAGTGGTCCAAGTGTCTATTTTTTTAAGATTTATTTATTTATTAGAGACTGCACATAAGCAGTGAGGGAGGCAGAGGAAAAGAGAGAGAAAGTCTCAAGCAGAATCCCCACCAAGCATGGAGCTCAGTCTCATGACCCTGAGATTATGACCTGAGCTGAAACCAAAAGTCAGATGTTCAACTGACTGAGCACCACCCAGGAACCCCCCACCCCCACGCCAAGTATCTATTTTTATATCAGTACAATGCTGTTCTGATTAGTATAGCTTTGTAATAGAGTTTGGGATCAGAAAGTGTGATGCCTTTTACTACTTTCTCACAATTGCTTTGGCTATTTGAGATCTTTTGTAGTTCTCTACAAATTTGGGGATTATTTTTTCTATTTCTGTAAAAAATGCCGTTGGAAATTAGGGATTGAATTCAGAGTATAGATGGCTTTGGAAAGTGTGGACATTTTAATGATACTCATTCTTCTAAATCATGAGTATGTCCTATCTTTCCATTTATTTGTGTCTTTATTTTCTTTCATCAAAATCTTAAGTTTTCAATGTACAGATCATTTCCCTCTGTGATTATATTTATTCCTAAATGTTTGTTTTATGATGCTATTTTAAATGTGGTTATTTTATTTCTTTTTCAGACATTTTACTGTTAGTATATCAAAACACAACTGATTCTAGATGTTGATTTCACATCTGCAACTACTGAATTCATTTATTAGTTCTACAGTGAAACCTTTGAGGTTTTCTATATACAAAATCATACCACCTGCAAATCCTTCCTAATTTGGATGCTTTTTATTTCTTTTTCTTGCTTGATTGTCCTGGCTAACATTTCTAGTACTGTGTTAATTAGAAATAATGAGAGTGATTGTGTGTAGTTACTGATCTTAAGAGGAAGAAAAAACTGTTCAGCTTTTCACCATTGAATATGGTGTTAGCTATGGATTTGTCCATATATATGGACCTTTGTAACATATGGCCTTTGTAATGTTGAGTAACATTTGTTCCATATCCAGTTGTTGAGAGAATTTGAATCATGAATGGATTTTGAATTTTGTCACATGCTTTTTCTGTATTTATTGAGATCATGTGATTTTTATCTTTTATTCTATTACTGTATCACATTCATTGATTTGCATATGTTTGAACTATTTTTGTATCTCAGGGATTAATTTTACTTGAGCATGATGAATAATCTTTTCAGTGTGCTGTTGAATTAGTTTGCTTGCATTTTGTTGAGTATTTTTTATCTATATTCACCAAGGATATTGGATAGTTTTCTTATAGTGTCTTTATTTGGCTTTTGTAATGGGTAATACTGGCCTGGTAAAATGAGTTGAAAGTGTTTCCTTCTCTTTAATTTTTTTGGAATAGTTTAAAAAGGATTGATGCTAATTCTTTAAAAGTTTAGTAGAGGGATCCCTCGGTGGCTCAGCAATTTAGTGCCTGCCTTTAGCCCAGGGCATGATCCTGGAATCCAAGGATCGAGTCCCACATTGGGCTCCCTGTGTGGAGCCTGCTTCTCCCTCTGCCTGTGTCTCTGCTCCCGCCCCCCCCCATGAATGAATAAATAAAATCTTTTTTAAAAAAATGTTTAGTAGATTTCACCAGTGAGTCCATCTAGTCCCAGGCTTTTCTTTGCTGAGAAATTTTTTATTACTAATTCATTCTCCTTATTCTTTTAAATATTTTATTTATTCATGAGAGACACAGAGAGAGACATCAAGACATAGGCAGAGAGAGAAGCAGGCTCCCTGTGTGGAGCCCAATGTGGGACTTGATTCCAGGACCCAGGGATCATGACCTGAGCCAAGGGCAGATGCCCAAACACTGAGCCACCCAGGCATCCCTCTCCTTAATCTTTATTGGGCTGTTCAAAATTTCTATTTCTTCATGATTTAGTCTTGATAGGTTGTTTCTAGGAATTTATTCATTTTTTCTAAGTTATTTAATTTGTTGGCATGTAATTATCCATGATAATCTTATGCTCCTTTTGATTCCATGCTATTAGCTGTAATGTGTCCTCTTCCTTTCTGATTTTGAGTCTTCTTTTTTCCTTGGGTAGCTAAAAGTTTGTCAGTTTTATCTTTTCAAAAAGTGGCTCTTAGTTTTGTTCATCTTTTCTCTTGTTTTTCTGGTCTCTTTAATTTACTTCTGCTCTGATCTTTGTTCCTTTCTTCTGCTAACATTGGACTTATTTTTTGTTTTTCTAATTTTGGGGGGCATAATGTTAGATCGTTTATCTGAGATATTTCCCTTTTTTTTTTTTTTAAGTAGGCTCCACACCCAAGGTAGGGCTTGAACTCACTACCCTGAGATCAAGAGTTGCATACTCTACCAACTAAGCCAGCCAGATGCCCCTATTTGAATCTTTTTAAGATTTATTTTTTTTAATTTTTTTTTGTAATTTTTATTTATTTATGATAGTAGAGAGAGAGAGAGGCAGAGACATAGGCAGAGGGAGAAGCAGGCTCCATGCACGGGAGCCCGACATGGGATTCGATCCCGGGCCTCCAGGATCGCGCCCTGGGCCAAAGGCAGGTGCCAAACCGCTGCGCCACCCAGGGATCCCCTAAGATTTATTTATTTGAGGGGCACCTGGGTGACTCAGTTGGTTAAATGTCTGCCTTAGGCTCAGGTCATGATCCCAGGGTACTGGGATCGGGCCCTGAATCAGTCTCCCTGCTCCATAAGAAGCCTGCTTCTCCCTGTTCTTCTGCCCCTCCCCCCTGCTCATGCACTCCACCCCTGCAACTCCCCCAAATAAATGGATAAAATCTTTTTTTAAAAAAAAAGTAAGCCTTAAAAAAAAGAAGGTTTATTTATTTGAGAGAAAGAGTGGTGGGAAGGGGCAGAGAGAGTGAAACTTAAGCAGACTCCATGCTGAGCACAGAGCCCAGTGTGGGCCTTGAGTTCCCAATCTTGAGATTACAACCTGAGATGAAAACCAAGAGTAGTCAGAGACTTAACCCACTGTATCACCCAGGCACCCCAAGATATTTCTTAATGTAGGCATTTATCACTATAAACTTCCCTCTTAGAAGTACTTTTGCTGTATCCCTAAGTTTTGGTATGTTATATTGCTATTTTCATTTGTCCGAAATTGTTTTTTACTTCCATTTTTATTTCTTTGACTCATTGCTTAATCAATGGTGTATTACTTAATTTCCATGTATTTGTGAATTTTCCAGATTTTCTCTTATGAATTACTATTGTGGTTAGAAAAGATACTTGGTATGAGTTCAGTCTTCTTTAATTTGATAATAATTGTTTTGTGACCTAACATGATCTGTCATGGAGACTATTCCTTTTATTCTGTTAATGTATAACTTAAGAAGAATGTATTCAGCTGCTGTTGAATGGAATGGTCTGTATATGTCTGTTACATCCACTTTGTCATAAGTGTACATAGTTCAAATCCAACATTTTCGTACTGATTTCTGTCTGGGTGATCTCTGCATTGTTGAAATGGGGTATTACAGTCCCCTGCTATTATTGTATTGTCTATTTTTCCCTTCAGATCTGTTGGTATTTGCTTAATCCATTTAGGCGCTCTGATATTGA
This sequence comes from Nyctereutes procyonoides, assembly GCF_905146905.1. Lineage (NCBI taxonomy): Eukaryota > Metazoa > Chordata > Mammalia > Carnivora > Canidae > Nyctereutes > Nyctereutes procyonoides. The sequence goes on along the minus strand of NW_026575049.1, from coordinate 47,698,947 downwards.
GTGCATATAGGCATACCTTGTTTATTGCACTTCACAAAGTGCTTTTTGTTGCAATCCTGTGTGGAGCAAGCCTATTGGCACCATTTTTTCAACAGCACTTGCTCACTTCATGTCTCTGTCACTTTTTGGTAGTTATTATGATATTTCAAACTTTTTCATTATTTGCTTATGGAGAATCTGTAATCAATGATTACCACTCCCTGAAAGTTAAGATAATGATTAGCATATTTGCAACTCTTATATCCTCTTGATGAACTGACCTTTTTATCATTATATGATGACCTTTTTTTTTTAATATAATGGCCTTTATCTCCTGTTAACAGCTTTTGAGTTAAAGTGTATTCTTTTTAATCTGATATTAATATGGCTACTCCTGCTCTCTTTTGGTTTCTACTTGCATGAAATTCCTTTTTACATGCTCTCATCTTGAGCCTGTATGTGTCCTTGATGCCGAAGTGAATCTCATATAGGCATTATATAGTTGGGTCTTTTTATCTGTCTATTCAACCAGTCTGTGCCATTTGATTGGAGAACTTAATCCATTTACATTCAGAGTAATCATTGATAGGTAAGAACTTAATAATGCCATCTTATTAGTGTTTTCTAAATATTTGGTAGTTCCCATACTCCTTTCTTCCACTTTTGCTATCTTCCTTTGTGAATTTACAATTTTCTGTAGTGCTATGGTTTGATTCCCTTCTTTTTATCTTTTGTATGTTTTCTGTAGGTTTTTGCTTTGTGGTTACCATGACTTGTCTTCTCTTTCTAAGGAAATTTTACCTGTAAAGCCAGTTGTATTTTGACACTCATATGACCACATTATCTGCCAAGTAATTGACCAAGTAATTTATCTTTTGATTACCTGTGTCATCATCAAACAAAAATAAATAGATAAAAAGTATTGAAAATAGCAAAGATAGTGTTGAAAATAAAGAGCAAGCCAAGAGTAAGAGACTTGTCCTACAATCATGTATTAAAACACATGAACCTACAATAGTTAATACAAATTGACAGACGTATAATAGAAACCGGAATAGGTAACTCTACAATTTATATGTATAAAAACTTATATGAAAGGGACGCCTGGGTGGCTCAGCAGTTGAGCATCTGCCTTCAGCTCAAGGCGTGATCCTGAGGTCCTGGGATCAAGTCCCGCATTGGGCTCCCTGCATGGAGCCTGCTTCTCCCTCTGCCTGTGTCTCTGCCTCTTTCTCTCTCTGTGTGTCTCATGAATAAATAAATAAAATCTTTTTAATAAATAAATAATAAAAACAACTTACAGGATAAAGAGACATCACAGACTAATGAAAAATGAATGGGTATTATTAAAGATTTATTTATTTGAGAGAGAATGCACTTGATGCACAAGTGGGGAAAAAGGAAAAAAGCAGACTCCCTGCTGAGTGCAAAGCCCAACACAGGGCTCTATCCTAGGAACCTGAGGTCATGGCCTCAGGAGAAATGAAGAATCAAGGACACCTGGGTGGCTCAGTGGTTAAGCAGCTGCCTTTGGCTCAGGTCATGATCCTGGGGTCCTGGGATCATGTCCTACATCAGACTCCCCAGAGGGACCCTGCTTCTCCCTCTGCCCATGTCCCTGCCTCTTTCTCTGTCTCTCATGAATAAATAAATAAATATTTAAAAAAAAGAAAGAAATGAAGAGTTGGATACTTAACTGACTGAGCCACCCAGGTGCCCCTGAATGGGTATTATTTTTTAATGGTATAGGAAATAATATGTGGACAAAAATAATTTTCATCAGGATACTTGGGTGGCTCAGTCAGTTGAGCATCCCACTCTTGAATTTGGCTCAGGTCATGATATCAGGGTTGTTAGATCAAGCCCCATGTCAAGTTCCATGATGGGCATGGAGCCTGCTTAAGATTCTCTGTCCCTTCCCACCCCTGCTTAAATTTTTCATCACTTTGTGTATCAGCATACATTCCTAAAAGATTTAAAGAATCAATTGATAAAACTATCCAAAACCTAGATGACATTATAAGTACCTAACTTAACTTGGATAAAATATTTCCAAAGCATAAAATCAATAGAAGAAATTACAAAGGGCACCTGGGTGGCTCAGGGGTTGAGGGGCTGCCTTTTGACTCAGGTTGTGGTCCCGGGATCCTGGGATCGAGTCCCGCATGAGACTCCCTGCAGGGAGCCTGCTTCTCCCTCTGCCTGTGTCTCTGCCTCTCTGTGTGTGTCTCTCATGAATAAATAAATAAAAATCTTTAAAAAAAAAAAAAGAAATTACAAAAGGTGTGACAGTATTCTTGGTTACCGAAAATATTAAACTTTTACGTCAGAAGCCATTATAAACAAAATCCAGATGGCAAAATGGGGGAAAGTATTTTCAGCAAAAGGGCAAGTTAATATCCTTAATTTATGAAGTGATGTTTATAGACTAATAATTTAAACTACATCCCAAATTTAAAATGGACAAGGACACATTCCAGAAGAAATAAAATTGACAAACATGTTAATGGCCAATACAGAAGGAATATTAGCCATGCTTGGGGTGCCTGGGTGGCTTACTCAGTTAAGCATCTGTCTTCAGCTCAGGTCATGATGGGATCGAATCCCACATCGGTATCCTTGCTCTGCAGAGAGCCTGCTTTTCCCTCTCCTTCTACCTGTGGCTCCCTACTTGTGCTACCTCTACCTCTCTGTGTCAAAAATATAAATAAAATTGGGATGCCTGGGTGGCTCAGTGGTTGAGTGTCTGCCTTCAGCTCAGGGTGTGATCCTGGAGTTCTGGGATCAAGTCAGTCCCACATCAAGCTCCCTGCATGGAGCCTGCTTCTCTCTCTGCCTATGTCTCTGCCTCTTTCTGTGTCTCTCATGAATAAATAAATAAAATATTTTAAGAACATAAGTAAATAAAATCTTTAAAATCTTTTTTAAAAATTAGCCATGCTTATCTCTGTGTTGTAAGATCCAGGATTATCATTCTTCTCTGTATTTTTCAGTATTTTCAGTATGGATTAATAATAAAAATAGAGGGCACCCCAGGTGGCTCAGCAGTTTAGTGCCACCTTCAGCCCAGGGTGTGATCCTGGAGACCTGGGATCGAGTCCCACATCGGGCTCCCTGCATGGAGCCTGCTTCTCTTCTCCCTCTGCCTGTGTCTCTGCCTCTCTCCCTCTCTCTGTGTCTCTCATGAATAAATAAAATCTTTAAAAAAAATAATAATATATAGGGATCCCTGGGTGGCGCAGCGGTTTGGCGCCTGCCTTTGGCCCAGGGCGCGATCCTGGAGACCCGGGATCGAATCCCACATCGGGCTCCCAGTGCATGGAGCCTGCTTCTCCCTCTGCCTATGTCTCTGCCTCTCTCTCTCTCTCTCTCTCTGTGAGTATCATAAATAAAAATAATAATAATAATATATAAATACAGCATTTAAAGACATCCAGTCAATATGTCAGTCTGAATTAATATAATGTTCTTGGGATATCATTTGATTTATGTGTCAAGAGTCATTAAAAAGGGCTCAGCGGTTTGTGGTCCTGGAGACCAGGGATCAAGTCCCACTTCAGGCTCCCTGTATGGAATGTAGCCTGCTTCTCCCTCTGTCTGTGTCTGTGCCTCTCTTTCTTGTATCTCTCATGAATAAATAAATAAAATCTTAAAAAAAAGTCATTAAAAATATTGTTTAATTAAATTAGTATTTCCATTATTAAGAATTTGTCTCAGGGAAATAACTGTAAAGGCCAGGGAGGAAGAACTGTCTTCGTGAAGTTCTCTGTTATGTTCTCTATTATAATGAATTTATAATAATATTATAAACATTAAAATATAAAGTTTTAAAAATTCTGATACTGCAGCATGATAGAATAGTAGGTAGCCATTAAAAATAATGAGCATGAAGACTAAGGTAGAGGGGTACTGATATTATGTGAAGTCACAAATGCAGAATATGAAACTGCATCTATATTCTACTTATATCAGTTTAAAGATATGCATGAATAAAATAAGTCATGGAGATAAAAAGTACAGCATAGGGAATATACTCAATAATATTGTAATAATGTTGTATGGTAACAAATGGTAACCCCACATATACTGTGATGAACATTGAGTAATGTATATAGTTGTCTAATCACTATATTGTATGCCTGAGCTAATAGACAATTATGTATCATCTGTACTTGAATATTAATAAAAAATTAATTTAAAAGTTGGAGCAGGCAAAAAAATAAAATTTAATTTAAAAAAATAAAAATAAAGTGGAGCAGGCATGCATGAAATGCAAATAAACTTGGGAAGGAAAAAATAGAAAAAAATTAAAATCGTGGGATCCCTGGGTGGCGCAGCGGTTTGGCGCCTGCCTTTGGCCCAGGGCGCGATCCTGGAGACTCGGGATCGAATCCCACGTCGGGCTCCCGGTGCATGGAGCCTGCTTCTCTCTCTGCCTCTCCCTCTCTCTCTGTAACTATCATAAACAAATAAAAAAAAATTTTTTAAAAAATTAAAATCGTTATATTAATTTTTTTAATGTGTTGAGATTGCAAGGGTTTTTCTTCCTATTTCTGTTTTTGTTATTTCTACTCTGTTATAAAAACTGGGAGGGAGAAAAAAGCCAACATGCACGCAGAGGAGGAACAAAGTAAACTCTGTCTTCTTCCCTACAATTAATTACATATCTCCTCTAAGAAGTTTATTTCCTCTTCCCAGCAAAAGCCCTGTAATTATTTTTTTTTAATTTTTTTTATTTATTTATGATAGTCACACAGGGAGAGAGAGAGAGACAGAGACACAGGCAGAGGGAGAAGCAGGCTCCATACATCGGGAACCCGACGTGGGATTTGATCCCAGGTCTCCAGGATCGCGCCCTGGGCCAAAGGCAGGCGCCAAACCCCTGCGCCACCCAGGGATCCCAAGCCCTGTAATTATTGTGATTAAGTGAGAGTTAGATGATGTCTACAGTTGACCGTAAGATGCAGTCAGAAAAGTTGGATTGATGGATACACAGATAATGTGATAAAGGAAATATAGCAAAATATTGGTAATAATTGAATCTTGGTGGGTATATAGGTATATTTACCTGACATTTTCAACTTTTCTGTAGGTTTGTGAAATGTTCATAATAAAATGTTAGAGAAAAAATGGTTTTGAATACCTTTGTGAAGGAATTGAGAAAAATAATAGCCAGGTTTTTTAATATATAAGCAATATTCACTAAAAACAAGGAGTTTTTAATTTTTGTCTGCATTATAAATCAACATATGTACAACAGGCAGTGAGATGTTGTCTTTAAGGTAGCATGCCTTTGAAACTTACTGGATTTTCTTCTCTTTCTCTGTATGCGTGTGCAGCTACTTTGTTTTCCTTTATCTTACAAAAGACAGTCGTTTCCTTACCATAAATATTATGAATAAGACTACTTCTGAAGTGTGGCTAATAGATGGCCTAAGCCCTTGGGATCCACCAGTACTTATCCAGAAACGAATACATGGAGTCCTTTACTACGTTGAACATAGAGATGATGAATTATACATTCTCACTAATGTTGGCGAGCCTACAGAATTCAAGGTAATCCGGGATTCTCCGTGTACTTACTTGAGCTTTGAAAAGTGTCATACTTCCATCAACATTTCTTGCTCTAATAATTAACTGTTTTGGCTTTTGGTTAAAAAATAAAGGTTTTTGGTAAAGCATAGAAATTGATGCTACCTTCCTACCCATAACCAGTCCCATTTCTCTTCCCTTAGATATAATGCTTCTATATAATTATGCCTAAAAAGGTTAGTAAATGGAACGTACTGATCTTTACCAGTTATCAAAGCCAAACTTAATGATTTGAAAGAACAAACTTTTATAAACTCATAATTTTTATAATTTAGCAATTTGGATTGATCTCAGCTAGGCAGTTCTGATCCCAGCTAGGCTCCTGAATGCATCCCCAGTGAGCTGTTTGTCAAATGCCTTCATTCAGACACATCGGTTTGCTGTAAGGTGAGCACTAGGCCCTGCTGCCTCATCACATGAGCATTCACGTGATAACAGTCACACTGCAGCTCTGGGGCAGAGTTCAGTTCTTTGGCTCTTCATAAAACAGTGCAGATTAATACGGACTAGTTTTCTGGATGCTGTAGTCATCACATTTTGCTACCTAGATCTCTTCTGACTTTGTTCCACACAGCTCATGAGAACAGCAGCTGATACCCCTGCTATTATGAACTGGGATTTGTTTTTCACAATGAAGAGAAATACGAAAGTAGTAGACCTGGATATGTTTAAGGATCACTGTGTTCTGTTCCTGAAGCACAGCAATCTGCTTTATGTTAATGTGATTGGTCTGGCTGATGATTCAGTTCGGTCTCTGAAGGTATGCTTAATTTCCAAAAGATTACTATTAATCAAAATCCATATAGCTTAGCTTAACAGAACATCAAATTTTGAATAATAGCAGTGTACTTTTTCCTGAAAAGAAGTGTAATTTAAATGACATGTAGCATACAAGGTTTTTTCATGTTTAGGAGGTTTATTTTAGAATTATTTAAAGGACCTTGCTTTTAATAAAGTTTTACTTAAAATACTGTCTTACAGCATGAACTTTAGAAGTGTCCTATTTTTCTCTTTCCTTATCTCTGTATATCATACATCTCTACAATTTTAGGTATGCTGATAGCTCAGGCCAGCTTGACAGCTAACCAGATTCTGCTTGCTGCTCCCATCCTATAACCCCAGTAGGGATAGTAGCTGTGCCCACTATATTTCTGCCTTTATGTCTGCACCATCTTCTTTTGCCAATTTTCTTACCTGCCAGGGTTTTCAGGGAGAGGTAGCAGTGCTTCCTGCTGCAGCAGAGGTGTGATAGTGGGACATCTGCCTTCTAGGCTAACTTGGTGGTATTGCCTGTGGCTGCCAGCCAAGAAAATCTGCCTATACAAGTGAACTTGTTAAAATTGGTGAATATACCAACCTTATTGCGCCATGTTAAAGTAGCATTAACATGTAGGTCAGGTACTAAGTGCTGAAGGAAAGGGGAAAGGCTTCCATTTTCCTTGAATACATATTTTTCTATTCTTTGGGTAAAATCCAGTAGTGTGATTGCTGGATAGTAGAGTACTTTTGTTTTTAACTTTTTGAGGAACCTCCATATTGTCTTCCACTGTGGCTGTACCAATTTGCATTCCTATCAACAGTGCAAAAGGGTGTAGGGTGCCTTTTTCTCCACATGTTGCCCAAACCAGTTGTTTCTTCTGTTTATTTTAGCCATTCTGACAGGTGTGAGGTGGCATCTCATTGTAGTTTTGATTTGTATTTTACTGATGAGTGAAAATGAACATCTTTTCATATGTCTGCTGGCCATATCTTCTTTAAGAAATGCCTGCTCATATTTTCTGCCCATTTTTAATTGGATTATTTATTTTGGGGGGGTTGAGTTCTTTAAGTTAAATATTTTAGATATTAGCCCTTTATGGGATATGTCATTTACAAATATCTTCTTCCATCCTGTAGGTCGCCTTTTAGCTTAGTTTCCTTTGCTGTGCAGAAGCTTATTTCGATGTAGTCCCAATTGTTTATTTTTGCTTTTGTTTCCCTTGCCTCAGGGGACATATCTAGAATAAGGTTGTATGGGGTTTTTTTGTTTTTTTTTATAATTTTTTTTTAATTTTTATTTATTTATGATAGTGAGAGAGAGAGAGAGAGAGAGGCAGAGACACAGGCAGAGGGAGAAGCAGGCTCCATGCACCGGGAGCCTGACGTGGGATTCGATCCCGGGTCTCCAGGATTGCGCCCCGGGCCAAAGGCAGGCGCCAAACTGCTGTGCCACCCAGGGATTCCCTAGAATAAGGTTGTATGGCTGATATTGCCTGTACTCCCTTCTGGAATTTTTATGGTTTCAGGTCTCACAATTAGGTCTTTAATTCATTTTGAGTTTTTGTGTGTGTGTGGTGTAAGAAAGTGGTCCAATTTCATTCTTTTGTATATGGCTGTCCAGTTTTCCCAGCACCATTTGTGGGAGTTTATGAAATTATCTTTATTCCCATTGGATATTCTTTATCTTTTTCTCAAAGATTAATTGACCATAGAGTTGGGGGTTTATTTCTGGATTTTCTATTACATTCTGTTGATTCATATGTCTGTTTTTGTGCCAATTCCATACTGTTTTGGTCACTATGGCTTTGTGATATACCTTGAAGTCCGGAATTGTGATGCCTCCAGCTTTGGTTTTCTTTTTCAAGATTGCTTTGGCTCTTTGGGGTCATTTGTGGTTCCACATAAACTTTAGGATTGTTTGTTCTGGTTCTGTAAAAAATACTGTTGGTATTTTGATAGGGATTGCACTAAATGTGTAAATTACTTTGGGTAGTACAAACATTTCAGCAATGTTTTTTCTTTCAACCCATGAGCATGAAAGGTCTTTCCATTTGTTTGTGTCCTCTCCAGTTCCTTTCATTGGTGTTTTATAGTTTTCAGAATACAGATCTTTTACCCCTTTGGTTAGATTTATTCCTATTATTTTTGGTATAGTTATAAATGGGATTGTTTCTTAATTTCTATTCTGCTTCATTATTATGTATAGAAATACAACAGGTAGCTATACATTGATTTTTGTATCCTGCAACTTTACTGAATTCATTTATCAGTTCTAGCAGGTTTTTGGTGGTATATCATCTGCAAATAGTGAAAATTTTCCTTCTTCCTTACCAATTTGGATGCCTTTTCTTTCTTTTCGTTGTCTGATTGCTGAGCTAGAACTTGCAGAATTCTGTTGAATAAAATGAGAGCATACTTCTTTCTGACCTTAGGGGAAAGGCTCTGTTTTCCCCATTTAAGATGACTTTAACTGTGGGTTTTTCATAAATGGCTTTTATTATGTTCCCTCTAAACCTACTCTGTTGATGGTTTTTTTTTTTTATCGTGAGTGGATGTTGTACTTTGTCAAATGCTTTTTCTGCATCTACTGAAATGATCATATGATTCTCATCCTTTCTCTTTCTAATGTAGTGTATCACATTGATTGATATGTAAATATTGAACCACCCTTGCAATGGTAAATGATGGTTGTGGTAAATGATGTTTTTAATGTATTGTTGGATTCAGTTTGCTAGTATTGTGTTGAAGGTTTTTGCATCTATGTTCTTCAGAGATACTGACCTGTAGTTCCTTTTTTTTGTTGGGGTCTTTATTTAGTTTTGGTATCAGAGTAGTCCTGGCCTCATAGAATAAATTTGAAACTTTCCCTTCGTTTCCAAGTTTTTGGAATAGTTTGAAAAGAATAGGTATTAATTCTTGTTTAAATGTTCGGTAGAATTCACCTGTGAAGCCATTTGGTCTTGGATTTTGTGGGGGGGGGGTTATTACACATTCCATTTCATTGCTGGTTGGTTACCAGTCTTTTCAAATTTTTTATTTTTCTTGTTTCGGTTTTGGTAGGTTATATATTTGTGGGAATTTCCCCATTTCTTCTAGGTTGTCCAATTTATTGGACAATTATTGGCATATAATTTTTCGTAATATTTTCTTATGATTTTTTTTTTTTTGTATTTCTGTGGTGTTTGTTGCTATTTCTTCTCTCTCATTTGTAATTTTATTTATTTTGGGTCCTTTCTCTTTCTTGGTAAGTCTGGCTAGAAGTTTATCACCTGTATTGATTTCTATTTATTTTTTTTCCACAGAGCCAGCACCTCATTTCACTGATCTATAGAGGGTGTTTTGAGGAGGTTTTGGGGTTTTGTTTTTTAGTTTCTATATCACATTTCTCTTCTAATCTTTTAGTATTTCCTTCTTTCTGCTGGGCTTGTTTTTATTTTTTTAAGCTTTATTTAGGAGAGAGGGGGTGAGAGAGGGTCTCAAGCAGACTCCTCACTGAGCGCAGAGCCTGAAAAGAGGGCTTGATCTCACCACCCTGAGATCACTACCCAACCCAAAACCCAGAGTTGGATGCTCAGTCGACTCTGCCACCCAGATGCCTAACCTTCTGCTGGTTTTAGATTTTGTTTGTTCTTTTTCTAGCTCCTTTAGGTGTAAAATTGGGTTGAGATTTTTTTATTGCTTAAGGTAAGCCTGTATTGCTATAACGTTCCCTTAGAACTGCTTTTGCTGCATCCCAAAGGTTTTGAACTCAACATTGTGTTTTCATTTGTTTCTACATAATTTTTTATTTGTTTTCTGGGTGACCCATTAATTGTTTAGGAGCATGTTATTTAACCTCCATGTAATTGTGATCTTCCCAGACTTTTTCTTGTGGTTTACTTCTAGTTCCATAACATTGTGGTCAGAAAAGAATGCATGATGTGACTTACATCTCTTTAAATTTGTTGAGGGTTGTTTTGTGGCCTAATACGTCATCTGTTTTGGTCCATGTGCATTTGAAAATATTGTGTATTTTATTTTAGGATGGAATGTCCTGAGTATATCTGTTAAATTCATCTAGTCCAGGGTGTCATTCAAAACCATGGTTTCCTTATTGATTTTTCTCTTTAGATGATCTGTCCAGGGATCCCTGGGTGGCGCAGCAGTTTGGCGCCTGCCTTTGGCCCGGGGTGCAATCCTGGAGACACGGGATCGAGTCCCACATCGGGCTCCCGGTGCATGGGGCCTGCTTCTCCCTCTGCCTGTGTCTCTGCCTCTCTCTCTCTCTCTCTCTCTCTCTCTCTCTCTCTCTGTGACTATCATAAATAAAATTAAAAAAAAAAAGATGATCTGTCCATTGATGTAAGTGGGATGTGAAAGTTTCCTGTTATTATTATATTATTACCAATTAGTTCCTTTATGTTTCTTATTAACTGTTTTATGTATTTGGGTGCTCCGATGTTGGGTGCACAAGTATTTATAATTATTACATCTTTTTGTTGTTTCCCCTTTATTATTAGTGTTCGTCTCTTGTTACAGTTTTTGTTTCAAAATCTATTTTTTCCGGGATCCCTGGGTGGCGCAGCGGTTTGGCGCCTGCCTTTGGCCCAGGGCGCGATCCTGGAGACCCGAGATCGAATCCCACATTGGGCTCCTTGCATGGAGCCTGCTTCTCCCTCTGCCTGTGTCTCTGCCTCTCTCTCTCTCTCTCTCTCTCTCTCTCTCTCTGTGACTATCATAGATAAATTAAAAAAAAATCTATTTTTTCCTGTGAAAGTATTGCTACTCCAGGTTTATTTTGACATCTATTTGCATGATAAATATTTCTCCATCCTCTCACTTTCAATCTGTAACTGTTTTTAGGTCTAAAATGAGCTTCCTGTAGACAGCATGTAGATGGGTCTAGTTTTTTATCTATTCTGTCACCCTGTATGTTTTGATTGGAGCATTTAGTCCATCTACATTCAAAGTAATTATTGATAGGTATGTACTTATCGCCATTTTATTACTTGTGGTGGTTTATGCAGTTTTTCTCTGATCCTTTCTTCTCTTTCTCTTTCTTACTGATATATTTGGATTTCTCTTTATTCCTTGCATATTTATAAGTGGTTTTTGATACGTTTTAATACAACCCTCTTCTGCATATAGCAGAAGTTTATATTTAGTTGATAGTTTAAGTTTCTTTACTCCTCCCCCAAGTTTTAGGTATATGGTGTCATATTTTACATCCTTTCGAGTTCCTTGACTGATTTTTTTTACCGGAATATTAATTTTTACTGTTTTTGTGTTTCCTACTGTCATATTCTTTTTTGATCTTTCTTTTCCACTCAGAGACTCCTCAGGATTTCTTGCAGAGCTGGTTTAGTAGTCATGAACTCCTTGTTTTTTTTGTTTGCCTAGAAAACTCTTTCTCTTTCCTCCTATTCTAAATGGTAGCTTTGCTAGATAGAGTATTCTTGGCTGCAAATTTTTCCCATTCAGCACTTTTTTTTTTTAAGATGTTATTTATTTATTTGAGAGTGACAGCCCATGCATGTGTGTGCACAGGCAGAGGGAGAGGGAGGAGCAGGCTCCCCATGGAGCAGGGTGCCGGATGCAGGACTCCATCCCAGGACCCTGATGCTTAACCTGAGCCACCCACACACACACACACACCCAGTTCACACTTTAAATACATCATGTCACTCCTTCCTGACTTGGAAAATTTCTTCTGAAAAACCCACAATAACCTTATGGGATTTCCTTTGTATGCAACTGTCCTTTGTATGCAACTGTCTTCTTTTGTCTTGCTGTTTTTAATATTTTTTCCTTATCACTATATTTTGTCGTTTTAATTACGGTATATCTTGGTGTAGATCTGCTTTTGTGGATTTTTTTTTTTTTTTTAGATTTTATTTATTTATTCATAGAGACAGAGAGAGAGGCAGAGACACAGGCAGGGGGAGAAGCAGCTCCATGCAGGGAGTCTGACATGGGACTCGATCCCGAGTCTCCAGGACCATGCCCTGGACTGAAGGCAGCGCTAAACCACTGAGCCACCTGGGCTGCCCTTTTGTGGATTTCATTGGAGGGTTATCTATGCCTCCTGGATCTGGATATCGGTTTCCTTCCCCAGATTAGGGAAGTTTTCAGCTATTATGTCTTGAAATAAATTCTCTGCCCTTTTTTCTCTTTTTTTCTGGAACTCCTTTAATTTTTTTTTTGGAACTCCTTTAATATTAATATTAATTCTGTTTTGATGGCATCACTAAGTTCCCTAAGTCTGTTCTTGTTTTGCATAACTCTTTTTTTCTCTCTTTTGCTCATCTTGATTACAGTTACTCTGTATTCTAGGTCATTAATTCTTTCCTCTGCTTCTTCCAGCCTGCTGTTCATTCATTTCATCAAGTGTGTTTCTCATTTCGTTTATTGAGCCCTTTGTCTCTGCTATGTTATTCCTTATTTCTGTTAATGGTTTCACTTATGTCTTCCACTCTTTTCTCAAGTCCAGTGAGTATCCTTATGATCATTGCTTTAAACTCCATCAGGCATGTTACTTATATCTGTTTCGTTTAAGATCTCTGGCTATGACCTTGTCTTTTTATTTGGGAAAAAATCCTGTCTTCTCATTTGGTCTTAAGTCTCTGCACCTTTTTCTGTGTGTTAGGAAAGTCAGCTGTGTCTCTTGTTCTTGAGTGTGATGGCTTTATGAAGAGGTCCTGTAGTGCCCTGCAATGTAATTTTCCGTGTTTACCAAGGCCTGGTGCTTCCAGGAGTGTCTCCAATGGAACGTCATCGTGTCTTTAATTTATTCTGTATTTCCCAATATGTAGTACCTGTTAGGCCTTGTTATAATGTTCTGAGTTATCAACACATGGAATCAAGTACTACATTATATACTAGGTTATACTTAAAGAAAATTTTATAGATCCGAGCCTTTCATGAACTGGGTAATACTGATATGCATAGACAGTGTCAATCACAAAGAACAAAATCTTTAAGCCAAACTAAGAGTGGATTATAAAGTATTTCTATATGTAACATCTCTGCCCAGTAGGCACTTGACTAAAAGGCTTTTTAAAACTCAATCTGAAAACAGAAATGTAAAAATCCTTAATATATTTGTCTCCTCTCCTTGGTCATCATATTATCAGTTTTTCCTGATATTTTTTTTCACAAAAATAAGTTATATTTTAATTGGTTATAATATTTAATTTAAGCAAATTGTGAAAAGTTTCTTGCTTTGTATTAATGTCAATTTACAGGAGGTGTTTACATGCTTGGGCCAATTTTCTTTCAGCATGTATGTCTTAATCACTTTTTCAGTGAAATAAATGATTTGCTGGTAGAATGCTAAAACTGAAACTGTTTCTGTCAAGTATCTAAGAAATATCTGCATATCAAAGCCAACCTAAAATTATTCTGGTGCTGTCCATTAATATACCCAGATGTTACTACAGGATTATCTCAGTAGGAAATGTGGCTTAAGGTGTCTTTGAGATGGTTAATGCTTATTTTCCACATGAGCTAGATAAATTTTAAGAAGTCCATAGCCTTGGAACGGTTTTGTTATGGTAAAACTTTAACCTTGGTCCCACTACTTTAAAAAATAACACCCAAGAGAGTTTTTTATTTTTTGGAACCACCTGGTCTGAAAGTATGACTGCTTACAGCATGGGGCACGTGGAACTTTTTTTTTATTATTAATTTCACCAAAGAACACACACAAAAAAAACGTTTGCCTCTGTGGACTGAGGCACCATGTGCCCTCTTTCTGAAACCTGGTTACAGGCCAGTAGCAGTGGTACTTTTTCCCGCTAAGATCTCTGTTTACTCCATTTATGCTGCCAAACTTGGCAACTTTCACGTGTCACACTCTTCTTTCCAGTTTTGTGGCTTTGCACTTAAGTAAACATTATCCTTGAACATAATCCTCAATCTGAGGACAGTCAATAAGGAAGTCTCTTTAAGAGACATTATGAATATACATCCTTATTGTGTTTTAGGAAGATAGATTCTTTGAATTAATTGCAAGACATGCTCTGTGAACATAAGCTCCTTGGGTTTAGTTTCTACACGTTAGATGGTATACTCTTTATCCACATGGCCCCCACCTAACCCTTTCTGAATAGTGCCCACCAGTGACATTGCTGTGCCAAGACCCCTGATTTTCTAAGGAATTTGTTCTTTCTACAATTACTCAGGAAAAGAAAGGCAATTTTCTTTTAATGTTCTGACTCTTGCTACCATTTCTTATACTCTGTCATCTGCTTACCAGAGTTCTTTGAAAGGTGTAAGAGGGATGTTAGTGGCAGGCTTGAAACTGGACCCTGCTGCTCTGAGAGAATGAATTTTGATTCCTTTCCCTTTTTTTTCTTAAAGTTAAGAATCATAATCATAATAGCTGTGAGTCTCTCAGAGTGGAGATGCCAGGAAAGGTTTTGTTCTGCACAATGGTTAGCCTAGGAGCTAAAGTTAGAAACAAATTGTAAATGCTTTAGGGCTGCTGAGCCAGTTTGTAGCCCTGGAATAATAACTGTCATCCCTATGGCTGTCTAGGCAGCAGGGGAAGGGCTGATGGGTAAATTATTAAAAACACATGAGAGAGATTTCATGTTCTATGAGAACAGAGACCTATAGATGTTGTTGGGTTCTGGAATTAGTACTTGATTTGCTCTTTTTCTTAACCATTTTACTATCCACTGCTCAAGTTTATGCCCAAAATAAACTTCTTTATTAATAGAGATTTCATGTAAATCCAGATTCATAATGAACCATTTTTCTATAATTTTTCCTTAGTTTATTAGTCATTAACGTAGAGTTGTTCATTTGTTACTCAAAATATATTTGTGCTGAAATAATACTTAAAGGAGGTATTATGTATAACAGATAAAAATTAACTTGATATCCTCATCGTATTGTTCGTAGCAGACTCAGAAATTTAATTAATGATACTTAGTCTAAATAAAGAGTAAAAATAACTTTTCTTTCTTTAGCTCCCTCCTTGGGCCTGTGGATTCATAATGGATACAAATTCAGACCCAAAGAACTGTCCCTTTCAGCTTTGCTCTCCAATACGTCCCCCAAAATATTACACATACAAGTTTGCAGAAGGCAAACTGTTTGAAGAAACTGGACATGAAGACCCAATCACAAAGACTAGTCGTGTTTTACGTCTAGAAGCCAAAAGCAAGGTAAGAAGGCTTTGTAATCTCACCTCTGAGCCCCCATCTATTACAGGCATGCTGTCAGGTGCTGTGCAGTTGTTGCTGGTACTGTAGTAGCATGGTTTTGTAAAGTAGATCTCACACACTCCAGCAAGGCCCAAATTATTTTTAGGGGATACATAGATTTTTTTGTAACTTTAATATTCATATATTTATTTTAACATGGATTAGAAAATGTATAACCAGCACATCAAGCTCTTGAGTTCACGTGTTGTTTCTATTTGAATTTTTAAAGTTGACTTAAAGAAGTAGTCAAAGTCGGTTTCTAGTTATGGCAAAAATTGTGAAAGTGGTGAGCAGTTGACCTAGAGTGAGCTAGATTTATAAAAGTCCTGCCTTAAAAAAAAATAAAAAATAATAAAAGATAAAAAATAAATAAAAGTCCTGCCTTAATTAATTAATTAATTAAAAAATCCTGCCTTCGTGGAGCTTAAATCTAGTGGGGAAGGTGACCAATGAAGGAGTAATTGGCTAATGTACTGATTGCTGCAAAGGAAGCTACACTGAGTACAGTGGAAACAGGACACAAGGATCTTTCTCAGGCTGGAGAGATCAGTGAAGGCTTTTCTGAGGAAGTGAGGTCTCAAGTAGGATTAAGAATTAAGCTAGAACGGGGGCAGGAGGAATCCATTTTGTGTAAAGGCCCTGAATTGAGGGAGAAGTGGTATATTCAAGAAGTATAAAGGAGGGCAGCCTGGGTGGCTCAGCGGTGTTAGCGCCCACCTTCAGCCCAAGGTGTGATCCTGGAGACTCGGGATTGAGTCCCACGTCAGGCTCCCTGCATGGAGCCTGCTTCTCCCTCTGCCTGTGTTTCTGCCTCTCTTTCTCTCTCTCTGTCTCTCATGAGTAAATAAATAAAATCTTTTAAAAAAAAAAAAAAAGTATAAAGGAGGGGGCACCTCGCTGGCTCAGTCAGAAGAGCATGCAATTCTCGATATTGGGGTCATGACTTTGAGCCCCACATTGGGTGTAGAGCTTACTTAAATGTTTTAAAATGTTTTAAAAGGTATAAAAAAGGACAATACAGCCAAAGGTTAGAGTAAAAAGAGGCAAGACCGGGGGGGGGTGTAAAGTAGAAAAGAGGGGCACCTAAGTGGCTCAGTGGGTTAAATGTCTGCCTTCAGCTCAGGTCATGATCCCAGGGTCACCGGATTAAGCCCCATGTTGGGCTCCCTGCTCAGTGGGGATCTGCTTCTCCCTCTCTATCTGCCCTTGACTTATGCTTGCTCTTTCTCTCTCAAATAATGAATAAAATATTTTTTAAAAAAAAAGAAAGTTTGTGCAAGCGAGGAATAAATTAATCAACTGTGGCCTTGGATTTAAAGAATTTTCAGACCTTAGCATATTAAGACATCAGATAATTGCACGTGCTGGCAGTGAATTATGATGACACAACCTTTTGTCTTTGTGAATTTTTTCTTTAAACTATTAGTTTCTTTAAACTGTTAGTTTTATTTAAATATGTATTTTTCAGTAATACAAAAGCAATACACGCTTTTTTTTCTTTTATTAAATTCAATTAATTAACATATAATGTATTATTAGTTTCAGAGGTAGAGGCCCCTGATTCATCAGTCTTATATAACACCCAGTGCTCATTATATCACATGCCCTCCTTAATGCCCATCACCCAGTTACCCCATCCCCCACCCACCTTCCCTCCATTGACCCTCTGTTTGTTTCTCAGCATTGAGAATATCTCATAATTGGGACACCTAGGTGGCTCAGCGGTTGAGCTTCTGTCTTTGCTCAGGGTGTGATCCTGCAGTCCCGGGATTGAGTCCTGTGTTGGGCTCCATGTGTGGAGCCTGCTTCTCCCTCTGCCTCTCTCTGTCTCATGAATAAGTAAATAAAATCTTAAAAAAAAAAAAAAAGTCTTTCATAATTTATATCCCTCTCTTATTTCATCTTGTTTTTTCTTCTTTTCCCCTATGGCAGTAGTACACTTAGAAGAAATGCAAAAATGCCAAGTATATAAAGTTTAGATGACTGCTTTTTGGTCCCATTTGCTGTACCTCTTAGATGTAATTACTGTTTACCATTTAGTGTGTCACCATAGATTTTTGTGTTTTGTTTTTTGTCAGTAGAATAGGCTTTGTTCTGCTTTAGAAATGTGGGATTATACCAGTCTATTAAAATGTTGTTGTAGTTATTATACCCCAAATGGAAAGAACAGTGAAGCTAAGTTCTTGGGGAGCCCAGGGATTCTTTATGAATTAGAGAAGGGAGACAAGTGCTCAGTGGAATCTACTATAACTTTTTTTTTCTTGCTTTCTTTCTTTCTTCTTTCTTTCTTTCTTTCTTTCAAAGGTTTATTTATTAGCGCACTAAATGTGCGTGGGTACAGGGGAAGGGCAGAGGGAGAGAGAATCTCAAGCATACTCCTGCTGAGCAGGGAGCCCACTTTGGGGCTCAATCTTAGGACCCTGAGGTTACGACCTGAGCCCAAATCAAGAGTCAGACACATAACTGACTAAGCCACCAAGGTGCCCCACTGCTACAACTTTCCACATGCATTTTTGCACTCCTGATTAACTCAGATCCAGCTCATCACAGGATTTGCCACAACCTCACCTCTTCCTTTTCATAAGTTTTCTTTTAAAGATTTTATTTATTCATGAGAGTCACAGAGAGAGAGAGGCAGAGACATAGACAAAGGGAGAAGCAGCCTACCCACGGGAAGCCCGATGTGGGACTCAATCCCAAGACCCCGGGATCATGCCCTGAGCCCAAGGTAAGGTAGACAGTCAACCGCTGAGCCACCCAGGCATCCCTTAAGTTTTCAACCAACTAGTTTTTCTCTGATTGTTGGGGAGGAGGCAGGGAGATGAAAAGACAAAAGATAATTGTAGAAATTAATCTACATCGTTTTGTAAGAATAAATCTGAGAAGTGAAACTCCAGTTACACTGTCATACATAGCAAGTTGAGCATCATAAGGAAGGATGAAAGATTGCCTCCTTATCTGATAATTACTCTAGTGCCCCAAAGTTAAGTTTTCACAATAAGCATAAAAATAGGGAGAGTGGCTTGGTTATTGTTTTCCTTTTATTATTTCCTCTTATTTTATGTAGACTAGCACTATTTCACTAGTTTCTGTAAGCAGGGTGAGAACCAATTTCTCTGCCCTTTTTCTACAAAGGGAATATCAGAAATACTTCAGATTATGTTAATTTTGTCCAGGGAATGCCTAGTTTCAATCGGTTTGCAATTAATGAATGTGAACTCAACTGGGGAATAGTTAACCTGTCCTACAGTAATTTAGATTACTTACTTAAGCCACTTTTAAACATTTTAAAAAATAAAGGTAGACCTTTGAAGAGTATAAGGATGTATGTCAGTTGGGGTAAGAAATTCTGATGCTAATGGTTGAGGACTCTGCTTATAGAGGTCAGAAAACTTGGCTGTTAAAACTTCTTCAGTCAGCATGTTTATAAATACTCAAAGATGAGAAATGTCTAAATGTATAGGTATAGGAAAAATGCTGTGCTGGTATATCTAACCTTGATAGGTATATTTTGACTTTGACTTATCTTGACGGAAGAAAATTACAGTAATGGTAGTAGTGAAGAACCCCTTAAAATCACTTTACTGTCATGAAAAGCTACATTTAATAAACTCTTTTCAAGCCAGAGTCTTCTTGCTCTTTTCTAAATAATATTATAGGTCAGTAGTACAGCTGAAAATGGCAATGAACCATGATGTATTTTTAAAGACCATAACTCTGTTGTCTTTATTATTGTTGTTGTTTATTTTTATTTATTTTTGTTGTGGTTTTTGTTTATTTTTAAGTAATTTCTATACCCAAAGTCCTACACCCATAGGACTCAACTCACAACCCCGAGATCAGGAGTCACATGTTCTACCAACTGAGCCAACCAGGCACCCCTCTGTTACCTTAATTAAATGAAGTTTGTGCTCAACATCAATAAGGCATAAAATTAGGGATAAACTGTTTTAAAAGACTCTTACATGCATAGTAACTCTTAATTTTCAGGATGGAAAATCAGTGCCAATGACCATTTTCCACAAGACAGATTCTGAGGACTTGCAGAAGAAACCTCTCCTGGTACATGTATATGGAGCTTATGGAATGGATTTAAAAATGAATTTCAGACCTGAAAGACGGGTATTGGTGGACGATGGGTGGATATTAGCATATTGCCATGTTCGGTGAGTCAGCAACATTTTACCTGGCATATGAGTGCCAGAGCATTGTGACAGATGTCCAGTATAAAGTCTATCAGGGAGCAAAGTTTATTTTCTCATTTGTGTTATTAAATTTATGTATTCCTAAGCATGTGCTAGTGGAAGTGAATTTAACAGACTAGTTGATATCCAAAAAGCAAAAGGGTAGATTTTTAAGATCTTGTACCAGATTTGTAGAGTTGACATACCAGTCTGTGTATTATCTTAGTAATGTTATTATTTCCATTTTTTTCTAGAGTTTAGGTTTTTCTAAAATAGTCTCTCAAACTAGATCCTTTTTTCCACTCTAACTTCATTTTATTTTCACTATTTTCAAGATACAAATACTATTTTATGTTTCTGCTTAAAATCCTTCTCTACCTTTCCACCTTCGAAATAAAATCCAAACTCTTCAGTGTAGTATTTTAACATCCTTATAACCTGGTTTATCTCTGTAGTAATAGCTGTCAATACTGCCCAAACGCGTCCTGCACTGCAGCCTCATTACATCCTTTCACCTGATAAACTCTTTCCCTTTTGTGCCTTTGCACCTGCCATGTCTTGATGTTTGCCCCTTCTTTGCACTCTGGGAAGTCATATTCTTCCTCTAAGACATGGCTTACATTTCATCTCCTCCTTAAGCATTTGTTTTAGGAAGTATATACCTCTCACCTAACAGGTGGATGTTCTTTCTGCTGCTTCTTTGATAACTTTAAATACCCTGTGTAAAAGCAGCAACCACATTGCTTGGCAGCTCTTTTCTTTACCCCCAAACTTAAAATCTTCAGGGCAGATTTTTGCTTTTGTATATTTCTAAGGCCGGCATTTAGCACAATGCCTGGTATACAGTAGGAGGCACCCAAAACATATTTGTTTAGGGGTGTGTGACTGGCTCAGTTGGAGCAGCATAAGTTCAAGCCCTACACTGTGCTTGAGGCCATAAATTCAAGCCCTACATTGCATGTAGAACCTACTTTAAATGAATGAATAAAAAAATGACAGTGACTTATTTTTTTAAGACATATTTTATGAAATCCATTTTTGACTGTCTATATCAGAGATTGGCAAACCTCTTCCCCAAAAAAAAACTGAATAGTAAATATTTCAGGCTTTATAGGCCACATATGGTCTCTATCGTATATTCTTGGTGGTGTTGTTGTTTTCTCCCAACCTTTAAAGATCATTCTTAGCTCTAAGGCCATTTAAGGGGGGGGGGGGAACAGACCTCTAGTAAATATTTGCCCACCAGCTACAGTTTGCTGACCCTGACTTATTAATATGTTTGCCCCACTAAAAAAATTTTTTGCCCTTTAATTTCAGAGGTGGTGGTGAGTTAGGCCTCCAGTGGCACGCTGATGGCCGTCTAACTAAAAAACTCAATGGCCTTGCTGACTTAGAGGCTTGCATTAAGACGCTTCATGGCCAAGGCTTTTCTCAGCCAAGTCTAACAACCCTGACTGCTTTCAGTGCTGGAGGGGTGCTTGTGGGAGCATTGTGTAATTCTAATCCAGAGCTGCTGAGAGCTGTGACTTTAGAGGTGAGTATACTCTGTTCTCTACTATGTACAGAGTGGGAAGGCATGAAGCCATAAGCTACTCTGAAAAATATTTCTGTTCCAGTTTTACCATAACACAGGAGTATAGCAAAGCTTTTAAATTTTAAACACAGAATTGGAGCTCTATTCTAAACTTTTTACTCTAATTACTCCTCCTTTATTTATCCTTTCTTCCATTGAAAGATATTAATGGCTGTTCTCATTAGTTATTTCTTATTTCTAAAAACATTTAGAATTGGTGGAAAAGAGAGCATATGTGACTCACTAGTTCCAGGGAATCAGGCAGAGGACACTGCAACTCCAGAGTCCACGAAATCCTTTGACTATATTATATTGCCCATGAACATTTCAGTACTAGATGTAGAGGCTCTCTGTTTTTAGATACTCCATTCATAAAGGTCTTTAAGTGGGTGGTTTTTCTATATTGTAATTTAAATATTTTGTTTTGACCTTAAAAGTCTCCACGGTTGACCCTTGAACAACATGGGGGTTAGAGACACAAGCACCACCTCCCCTGCCGCCCCCAGTCCAAAATCCATGTATAACTTTGGACTCTGCAAAAACTTAACAGCCTGCCATTGACCAGAAACCTTACCAATAATATAAACAGTTGATTAACACATATTTTATATGGTCTATAAATTATATACTGTGTTCTTAAAATAAGCTAGAGAAAAGATGTTAAGATGATCATAAGAAAAATACATTTGGGGCAGCCCTGGTGGCGCAGCGGTTTAGCGCCACCTGCAGCCCAGGGTGTGATCCTGGAGACCCGGGATCAAGTCTCATGTCAGGCTCCCTGCATAGAGCCTGCATCTCCCTCTGCCTGTGTCTCTGCCTCTCTCTCTCTCTCTCTCTCTCTCATGAATAAATAAATAAAATCTTAAAAAAAAAATACATTTGTTTATACAGTACCATATGTATACTTACTTAAAAAAAAAAATCCAGGTGTGGGACGCCTGGTTGGCCTGTGGTTGAGCATCTGCTTTTGGCTCAGGTCCTGATTCTGGGATCCTGAGATCACATCCCACATCAGGCTCCCCACAGGGAGCCTGCTTCTCCCTCTGTCTGTGTCTCTGCCTGTCTCTCTGTGTCTTTCATTAATAAATAAATAAAATCTTTAAAAAAAAAAAAAGTGTAAGGGGTCTTCCATAGTTTAAACCTGTGTCTTTCAAGGGTCAACTGTATAATCTTTTCCTGGTGTCCGAAATTTAGAAGTATTATAGCCACTTGTTTCACTTTCATCGCAGACTAGAAAAGAAGGGCTAGGATGGAGAGAGTAAATTATTTTAGGTTTCTTTTATGGGGTATACACTCTAGGCTTCTCTTAATAAGTAAGTGTTAAATAATCCTGATCTACAAATCTACTTTTTTAGGTAGAAATAAATGCTAAGTACAGAGGGAAGAAAACCTATATACAAAGATAGTAGCAGAGTTTCTTACAATATAAAAAAAATACAACTGATCTTTGATTTTAGAAATTAGAAAGGGGGGATCCCTGGGTGGCGCAGCGGTTTGGCGCCTGCCTTTGGCCCAGGGCGCGATCCTGGAGACCCCGGATCGAATCCCACGTCGGGCTCCCGGTGCATGGAGCCTGCTTCTCCCTCTGCCTGTGTCTCTGCCTCTCTCTCTCTGTATGACTATCGTAAATAAATTAAAAAAAAAAAAGAAATTAGAAAGGAAATCATCAGAAATGTGTGTATAAGAGTATTTCCCCATGTTGCTTGTAATAGTGAAGTAGAATCAACCTAAATATCCAACAATAGAGGATTCATAGTTTTAATTAGAAGCACCGAATACTAGCTCTGATTAATTTAAGCAGAAAAGAGATTTATTAAAAGGTGTTGGGAAAGGTCAGGCATAGAACCAATCTTATAGAGGCTACACGGCCAGAAACATATCCATATATACCATAAAACTGGCCCAGTGAAGCTATCACTGCCGCTATTGCTGGGCACAAGTCACCTTATACTCCCAGTGCTGCATCTAAAAACTCAACATAAATGTGTCGCTTTTGCCAGAAGAAATTCTCTACTTTAAGCCACAAACTTCCCATTCAAAGTCTGGAGCACCACATTATTATGTCTGATTTGGTAAACCCAAGTCATGTAGCTACTCCATGCTGCGGGGAAAACTGAGAAGGGAACTACCTGGCATTTAACACCTCCATACTGAGAGGCAGGCTCTGCCTCATAAGATTAGGAATAGTTTAAATGCAAAAAAGTGGAGTCCAGATGCTAAGCAGCCAGAAAGAATTACATTTGCCCACTAGGTTAATGTTAATACAAGAGAAAGCTGAAAAGCATGTTAACAGAAGACTACAAGTGAAAAAAAAAGCAGCTGCCATTTTATTAAATGTTTTAACACTGGTTATAAGCCAGTGAATGTTTTTTCCTCCTTTGAGGTATATTTTCTAGATTTTCTTCAATTAACATTTATTGCCTTTTTTTTTTATGTAAAATGTCCAACTGGTAAGGAATTATTCATGTTGGGTTTTTTAAATTTTTGTGAGAAAATAAATTTAACATCTTAACCATTTTCAAGTATACAGTTCATATGTGTTAAGTATGTTCACAATGTTGTGCAACCAATCTCCAGAACTCTTCATCTTGCAAAATCAAAACTCTGCACTTATTTTTTTTTAATTTTTATTTATTTATGATACACAGAATGAGAGAGAGAGGCAGAGACACAGGCAGAGGGAGAAGCAGGCTCCATGCACCGGAGCCCGGCGTGGGATTCGATCCTGGGTCTCCAGGATCGCGCCCTGGGCCAAAGGCAGGCGCTAAACCGCTGCGCCACCCAGGGATCCCAACTCTGCACTTATTAAATAGCAACTCCCCAATTCTCCCTTCCCCTTAGAACCACCACTCTGCTCTGTCTCTATAAATTAGACTCTACCTCCTACAAATGTAATCATACATATTTATCTTTTTGTAACTGGTTTATTTCATTTAGATAAGGTTCAGGGTCTATCTATTATCATAGTATATGTCAGAATTTCCTTCCTTTTTAAGGCTGAATAATATTCTTTGTATCATTGTGTATATTTTGCTTATCCATTCATCCATCAGTGGACAGACACTTGTTGCTAACATCTTTTGGCTGTTGTTTATAATGCTGCTATAAATATGGTTATAGTCTGCAAGAACCTGCTTTTAATTCTTTGGGATATATACCTAGAAATAGAATTACTGGATTATATGGTAATTCTGAGTTTAGTTTTTTGAGAAACTAGCATATCATCTGCACCATGTTACATTCCTACCAACAGTGCATGAGGGTTCCAATTTCTCCACATCCTTGTTAACACTGTTATTTGTTTTTTTTTAAGTTTTTTAATAGTAACCATTCTAATGAATGTAAAGCAGTAGCATTTCTTACTTTTATATAAAATATGTGTATAAATAAAGGCATCAAACTAAAAAATTGTGAAATTAGAAAACATTTTGTTTTTGTTTTGTTATACGTGTGTGTGTGTATATATACACATATATAAACATGACATATAACATCATCATTTTCAGAGTCTGAAAACCATAAAGGCCAGTTATAAAATCACAGGCCCTAGTTAAGGACTGAGTAGTTAGTCCACCTCCTGGGAATTCACATGGCTTCTTGACTTTTGTTCTCTCATGTCCATATGTATATTCATAAAATGTCTTTCTGAAACTCATTTTGACAACTTATTAGTCAAAATTTAAATTTCTTTGGCTTTTTTTTTTTTTAAAGGCACCTTTCCTGGATGTTCTCAACACCATGATGGACACTACACTTCCTCTGACATTAGAAGAATTAGAAGAATGGGGAAATCCTTCATCTGATGAAAAACACAAGAACTACATAAAACGTTACTGTCCCTATCAAAATATCAAGCCACAGGTAGTGCAAGTTGTGATATACTATCCTAAAGTGATAGAAAAGATCATCAAAGGGATACTTACCATGCTGAGGCAGGAATTTTTACTGGGGTTTTAAGTTATTTCTGCTCAAAATACCCAAACACCTCTCAGCAACATCTCTGTTAATACTCAATTTAATAGTTCAATAGAATAGATTAGATATGATCATGGTCTTGCTAGCCAAGGAAAGGCTATTCCAGGTAGCAAGTGGTCTAGTACTATAAAGCTGTATATCTCTCAAAAGCAAATGAGAGGGACGCCTGGGTGGCTCAGAGGTTGAGTGTCTGCCTTCGGCTTAGGGCATGATCCTGGAGTCCCGGGATCAAGCCCCACAGCAGGCTCCCCATGGGGAGCCTGTTTCTCCTCTCTGCCTCTCTCTCTCTCTCTCATGAATAAATAAAATCTTAAAAAAATATAGATAAATAGATAGATAGATGTATGTATGTATATAAAATCCAACACATAAATAACTTCAAAAAAACAAATGAGAAGAAAATATATCTGGCACCTAGATAAAAAAATTGGAGGTAGTTCTTTTTCATAATCTATAGGGTAGAAAAGGACCATAAGGAATAATGTAAACTTAGCATCTATTTTCTTTCAGCATTATCCTTCTATTCATATCACGGCTTATGAAAACGATGAGCGTGTACCTCTGAAAGGAATTGTAAACTATACTGAGAAACTCAAGGAAGCCATTACAGAGCATGCTAAGGACACTGGTGAAGGTAGGAGACTACCTGTATGCAGGGAATGTAGCTAAATGGACTATTCCCTTCCACATACTGCTCGGTAATACACTTTACACTGTAGACTAAGTCATCTGCCTGAGATTTTGGGCAAAAATTGGTTTTCCTATGTTGACTACTCAGTTGAGTCATATATATAATACCTATACTTGTCTCTTTTTGAAAGGAAATATTAAAATAAGGTAGGCAAGGCACAAAGAAAAATAAGTTTAAACATCAAATATAACTTAGAGATGTACTGTCATAAAACATTCATTTAATAATATTAATTGAGCCATTATTCTTGGAAACCTCTAAAAAAGAGATTCTGAAGCTTTTGCTCTGGAGCTTCAGTGCCCAAGCTAGCTGCTGTAATTTTCTCTAGGTCTTTCCATTTCACTGGACAAGAACTATTACCTTTCTTCCTTAACAAGACCTTCTGGGCTTAATTAGGGTGGGAGGGACCCATATACAAGTTTTCAGTCACCTTGTTTTCACTCCATGCTTCACACTCACATACTACAATAGAAGCTGTTTCCAGGTCACAAAGACTCTGATTCCATAGGGCCAGTTGGCTTCCTCTTGTGTCACAACCTTCTCCATGTGGCCCTGCAAGTGTCTTCCATCTAGTGTCTTCGGCCACTGGTTCTCCTCCTCCTGCTTTCTCTGTTTCAGAAGTCTGCCTTCTACTGCTTGCCCCCTCCCATCTCTTTCTTGGTGGTGATAGTTTATGCCTTTTTCCTTCATTTATTATTTTAATAGCACATGTGGGAGGAAAGAGGGTGAAAAATGAGTCTCAAAAAACCTAATTGTTTCATGTTAATTCTTTCAGGTTATCAGGCCCCCAATGTTGTTTTAGATATTCAGCCTGGAGGCAATCATGTAATTGAGGATTCCCACAAAAAGGTATGTTATCAAGCCCCTCTCAGTTTCCAGATGCACAAGTAGAAATGTGTTGCAGTTAACATTTCAGTGGTTGCATCAGGGTTTATGACAGCTGCTTCATTAACTGTCAAGGAGGGGTGGGGAGGAAGAACAGTGAAGTCAGTCAAGAAAAAGGGTTCCCTCTTAACACTTATAAATGAGATCTATTAAAGAAAGTAATGGAATCTTAATTTTTGGGAGCACCTTCTGCCTCTCTCCCAAATAATAAAAGTACCTTTGCCATAAGTTGCTGACTTGAGGCTTAGGTGAAGATGGATAGACCAAGAGCTTTAGCACTGGAGTTTTACAACAGAGGCCTTCTAATTTTTTAATGTGTTTCTTTTAGATTACAGCCCAAATTAAATTCTTGTACGAGGAACTTGGACTTGACAGCACCAGTATTTTCGAGAATCTTAAGAAATACCTAAAATTCTGAAATGCTGCATTCCATGAGAATTGGAAACACTGAAATATTTCATAGTCTTATTTCCAATTGGGTAAGCAAAAGTGAGATTTTTTTTAAGTTAGTAATTTTCTAAAATTTGCTTCTCCATCCAAACTTTGTCTAATGTACATCTCACTTGCTTATGTCATTCTCTTCACTGGTGCATATGCCCCTCAGCCTGGGAAAGTAGTTTTCAAACCATGCTCCTCAGAAGGACATGGAGTTGGGGGTGAAGGAAGGATTGGTGACAGCACAACTCTCCCCACACCCCCATCAGAACAGCTTTGTTTTTTGTCTGTTCTAACATTTTCTTTGAAAAGTTTACAAATCAAGGTCCTGCCTCTTTGCTAGTGAATGTTTTTAAGACACTTCAGCAGTAAGTCATCCTCCAATTTTCTATGCCTGTATTTTACGAAAAAAGATAACATTCTTCACATTAGAATTCAGCAGATCTTTCTAATATCTGGAGTCCTGAGGTTCCAATCATCTCTTGTATTAATACTATCTCAACAAAGTTACAAGTTCTGCAAGTGATAATTTTATTATTTTTTAAAAACATTTGGGAACCTTTGCATTCAAGCTGTTTTTACCCAGCAGCATGCTATACATGAAGTTACTGCAAATGCTTGTAATAAAACAGAATGCTAGTGTCTTCATCTCTTTCATAGAGGTACCTAACACAAGCTGTGCAGTATGTTTAATACACTGGAATAGCATGCCCGATTGGAAACAAAGCATCTGTCTTTGAAAGCTGTTTGGTGATGAAGGAGATTGTTCGTGTTGTATTCAAGGATGAGGCCTTCTCCTTTATCCAGTAAAATGGCATTTGTATCAACTGTATTGCGATCGTCAGCAGAATTAGTACTTAACCTTATTCTCATTCTTGCGGGAATGTTGGAAATCATTTCCTGGAGATTTACCAGTGATAATTCTCCAAAATTCAGAACCACGAGAAAGACTCTATCAATGCCATCCAGCTCTCTTGCGTATACAACAGAGTGGCTGTCATTCCTCAAATAGCAAAACCAGCCCCTGCTGAGGAGCAGGTCATTGGCATGAAGCAAACTTAATTCTTGATATAACTTCAATGCTGATCTGGACTGAGTCTTTTGGACCTATTTAAAAAAAAAAAAAATCAACATAAATGTTTGATTCTAAGAGTTGTTTAGGGTTTTTTTAATATATTTTTAGTATCAAATAGAAACTTCCTTCCCCAAAAAATTTGCGCCTCAGTTTGTGCTTCTTAAAATGACTACCAAGTTATATGTATTGATAGGTAATAAGAATAGTTTAACTATTGAGAGGTATTGGAAATTCAGGGAGTCATCGTATGCACAGTGCTCTGCTACATCTTGGCCAGAGATGATGAGGGACCAAATTTGACTCCACTTAGGAATCCCTAACCAAATGTCCATGTCTAAGTTATCTGGTGTTTAACTTGCCTAAATACAGTCCCTTTATGCTACATTGTAACTGATAGAAAAGCAGCCACTGTGGCTGTGGACTCTGAGGGCCTCTCTGTTCTGTTTTGTAGAATAATATGTGGGTTGTTTTAACTTCAGCAGATATGTATTCCTACAATAGCTAATGGTGAACAGGAGGTTGCAAAAAGGGATAAAAAGCAAAATGCTTTCCCTAAAGGGAAAGTTAAAAATTGTACTTCTTTAATGTGTGTCCATTAAGGAAGATCAGGCTTTATTTCACAGCTATATAAAAAATATACAATTTAATGTTGTGTTTTCCTTTAACATTTCAGGCATCTTCTCCTGTTATTATGTTAAAAATGTCATTTTAATAATGACAAGATAATATTCTATTGGATGGATATACCATACTTAATCATCTCTCTCATTTCAACATTCAACTTTCTAATATTTTCTGTGCATCCCTCATATTTGAGTTATTTAGTACAGAAAGACAATTGCTATGTCAAAGAGTATGGACACTTGATTCATAATGCCAAATTAGTCTTCATCAGAGCTATTGCCAAATCAGTGGTAATGTTCATTTCCTTGGACTCTTGCCAGCCATGTTGACTGCAGTGGTGGTGTTGGCTGTTGTTGCTGTTACTGTTGTTTGGGGGCAAGTGCCTAATGTGTGGTCTTCAGTGAACATCTACTGAATGTCTGAAAAAATGTTTATTCTCTATTAACAGGTACAAAGGTATTTATGGTATATGTATATGGTGTATGTATATGACTTGTCAAATTACTATTAACATTTCCTATAGCCTTAGATAATGCATGGAAAAGTATAGTTCAGTGCCACTCACAAAGAAGTGCCCAGTAAGTGTTAACTATTATTTGTGTCTCCTTCCTAAAAGTATGTTGACATGTCTCTCTGTAATTGTGGATTTGTCACTTTCTCTTGACATTTCTCATAGTACTTGTTTTATAAATTTTGGAGCTATTGTTAGATGCATAGATTCATGACTTGTAGTGGAATGTTCTTTTATCAATTTTTGAAAATTGCATTTGTCTCATAATGCTTTTCATATTGAATTCTATTTTGTCTGCTATTAAATATTTCCACACCTGCTTTTTGTAACTTTATTCTTCTAGTAGGAAATGCATGCACACAGTATAAAATTTATGAGAACAATATATAAAATAAGGTTTTTCCTAATACCACCTCTAGCTTTTCTCTTCCTCTCTCAGAAATAGACACTATTATGATTATGTGTGATACATGTTGTGCCTGTGCAAACATGTACGTCTACTTTTTCACTATGGCATGATACCGTTATAGATGCTATTTCTTATTTAGTACATGTTAGAGATAGTTTCATAATATCAGTGCATTCTTTTTTAAAGCTGCATACTAGTCCATTTTATAAATTAACCATAACCAAGTCAACTTTCTATTGATAAGATATTTAAATCATTTTCAAGTCATCTTCTTTTTAAAAAAATGTGATAGAGATCCTTGAATATTTATCATTTTCCACATAAGCAGGTATTCACAGAATGAAGTTACTGCGTTCAAAAGGTTAGATGCATTTTTGGTTTGATAGCTATAGCCAGGAGGCAAGCTTTATTTTAAAATTTTTATTTTAGCAGTCTTCTGTCAGATTTTGTCTTGGTATCTTAATCTGTTTTTATCTTCTAGTAGGTGAATTTCACCATTTATATTTGTGTTTATCATATGTTCAGATATAATCCTACAGCACTTTATTTTTATTTATAATTGTGCTATTTTCATCCTTTTTAACATCAAATTGATTTGATGTAATATTTTTCCTTCTAATGTTCTTTGAAAATTATACACTTAAAATTGCAGTGCCCATTTAAAAATATTTTTTCTTGACATTTGGAGCAATGCTGTCTAACTTCCTGCGGTGCTGGAAGTGTTCTGTATCTGTGCTGTTCAATGTGGTAGCCACTAGCTACAGTGCACTTGAAATGGTGCCAGTGTGTCACAGAAAGTGAATTTTTCAGTCCATTTAATAGTCTTAGTGGTTAATGGCTACTAGGCAGCTCAAATCCAGAGTGAGTTACTCTGTTTCCATGCCCTGAAAAGACCATGCTGCCTGCTCTCCTGCCACTTTCCATATTTAGAAGTCAATCACTAA
The DNA here is from genome assembly GCF_905146905.1 of Nyctereutes procyonoides. Taxonomy (NCBI): domain Eukaryota; kingdom Metazoa; phylum Chordata; class Mammalia; order Carnivora; family Canidae; genus Nyctereutes; species Nyctereutes procyonoides. The sequence continues at coordinate 47,668,120 of NW_026575049.1, read as the reverse complement.
GATTTTTGTTTCAGAATATCTTCTTTACCTTTTTTTACATTGTATATCAAAAAATATCCTTAAGTTCTGTTGGTCCTTTTTTGTTGTTGTTGTTGTTGGTCCTTTCCTGACTGTGTTTTATAGATCATGTCTTTTTTTTTTTTTTTTAAGCCATCTCTACACGCAGTTTGGGACTCAAAACCCTGAAATTGAGAGTCACGTGCTCTGAGCCAGCCAGCACCCTACATCATTGTCTTTTTAGATTCATTTTTTGAGTTCCTGATTATTCCTTCAGAAACTATATATGCAAAACTTGGGGTCCTTGCTTTTCCAGATCTATATTCTTGAATACTAATTTGAATGGATACAGGATTGTAGGTATAGAATCAGATTTCCATCACACTTTTATTAAAGATTAAAGTTCTAACGTGTTCTAGGATCCTCTTGAGAAGCCAATCCAACTCTCAGTCCTTTCCTCAGGCAAGTTTGATTTTGGTTTCTACATATTTTTAGGGTATTTTCTTTATTCTTGCCATTCTAGAAAAGAAAATTTCTCTGAGTTTAGTTTCTCTTCTCTTCTAGAAACACCAAAATTTTTCTTTTATTTTGCTTTTTTACAGTGCATTCTGGGAGGAGCCTCTGGATCAGTTTTCCAACACCCTAATTAGAATTTCTATTTCAGTGTTTCACAATGTTTTACATTTCTAAGATATGTAGATATCTAAGATATGTTTGCTGTATCCCCTCTACTTTCTAGTGTTCTGGTAAGAGTGGAGTGTCTCATCTTTTCTCAAATATGGTGTGATTCTTGGTGATCCATTTACTTTTGCATTTTGATACCCCTTGTCTTTAGTTGCCTACCTCTAATAATTATGGAAAGCTTAATTTGACTTTCCTTTAGAAGTTACTTAAATTTTTATCTATCTCTAGGGCTTTTGTGGAGTTTATTAAATAGCATTGCTTGAGACATTTTGTTACTCATGATCATTTGAAAGGCTTGACTAGTGTTATAGAAAAATTTTAATTTGCACTTGTACTTTTTCATCTTTCTGATATACATTTTTATGTAGGATTTCTTTTTTTCTTTTCCTTATTCATGAAAGAGAGAGAGGCAGGGGGAGAAGCAGGCTCCCTTCTGTGAGCCTGATGCAGGACTTGATCCCGGGATCACAACCTGAGCCAAAGGTAGATGCTCAACCATTAAACCCCTTAGGAGTCCCTATAGGATTTCTTATGTATAGAACATAACAAAAATCAAGAGATTTAATCCAAAACACAAATGTTAAAATACATATTTTTGTTTTCAAAGACCTATGAATATATAAAACAAAACTAATACTATATCCCTGAAGCCTCTGGAGTTTGGATCAGGGAGCTGTAGGAACAGGACAGTTTGCATAAAGCCCAAAACAATAACATGGGAAGACTGCACTTACTGTGGTGGTGAGCATTGTCAAATCACTACATGTACACCTGAAACTAATATAACATTGTATGTCATCTATACTTTGGGGTAAGGGGAAATTTTTTAAGTCTCGTGGAATGCTAGTAATTTCTCTGGCACATGATTCCACTTGGAGCCATTTCATACTGCTCTGGTCTAAGGAAATATACTTAGCACTTTGCCAAATTGAGCAAACCAGTTTTCTAAACAGGAATGCACAGATTCCAGCAAATCCAGCTGGATTTGGCAAACTTGATCACCCAAGAACAATAAATAGTATGGGCAAAAGCCAAAGGATGTACTTTTCCAGAACAGCTACTTTTATGAATTCATTGACTTTTATGAATGTCTTGGTTTCTCCAGGTAAATAGCCTTGATGGGTCTCCTTTCCTTCCTTTTGTGGGCAGGAAAGGAAAACAAATAGCTGGTCTTGCCAGTGAATAATATATTCTATACTATATTTCACATGGTGTACTTATGTACCAGTTTGTAATGATTTGAAAACTGTAAGAGAAGTCTACGTGATTGATTTAGGGAGAGCATCAGTTAAAATTTTAGTTACCCTCAGGGTGACTGTATAGTATCAGCACAGAAACTCATTTCCTGTTTCTGGAATCAGATTAACATTTTGATACTTACGTCAACATTCACAGTATGGTAATCTGAACTGGTGGGTAACCAGGTGTGATTGGCTTCAGAAAAACCAGCATTTGAACTATTGTCCCACTGCATTGGTGACTTTGAGAGAAGAGTATTCTGTGTCGAAAGACCATAAAGAGAAAACATTGGTCTAGTTAGTAAAAGAAGTATCATTTGTCCATAATTTACTTCATAATTAATTCCTTACTTAAGCCAGCTTCACACTTTTTTTGGAAAATAGTGACATCTTGAGTTTCAATAAACTATAGTAACTAGACTTTGATACATGCTTGGAGTCTTTGCTTTTTTTCCCCTAAAAATGAGTAATGTAGGATTTCAAAATGTACCGTTACCAATTCATTCTGTGGTACAGTGATGCAGCCATGTATAAGTAAGAGGACAATTCTGTCCTCTTTTATCCAGCCTAGTTATTGCTCATGAGTGCACATACACAAATTTAGGAAGTGCACACCAAATAAATATTAGGGAAATTGGATCTCCTAATATTGAAAACTAACCAAATTATTTCAGGTTCACCCAACAACACAATTTTGAGATTCATAAAACAAAAACAAAATAAAAACCACTGAAGTCTGAGGCTGTGCATTTACATTTGTTAATGTGAAAGGACGAATTTTTTTAAAAGGACGAATATTCTGTGTTCAAAGAAATCTAGCAGTACAGACAATCAGTATAATTAATGATCCTAACTCCATATTTCAGATAGAGGGCAATAAGTAATATTCCAAACTCAAAACATGGGATCTCAAAGTCTAATGTGCCTACGAATCAGATGGAAAACAACATAGATTCCTGGGCTCTACAATTCAGTTGTATGTCTCAGGAAACAGCATTTTTAAGCCCCCAACCAAGACAGTTGACTAATAATAAGAAAGGAAAGCAGAGAGTAATCATTTTCAGCCATAGAATAGGAATAGTAAATTCTTATGTTAACTTACAACATCATAGCTTTCATTGAAATTTGTGACTAAAATATTTCTCATTCCTATTTCTTCCCCATAGTAAGTTATGGGAGTTCCAGGGAGTGTGAAAACAAGCATGTTCATGATGTTGACATATTCTTCCCCAAAACGAGAAGTTAGCCGGGCATTGTCCGGTCCACCGATCTGAAAGGCAGATATTTTAAGAACACAGCTCAATATACAGTTTTCTGGAAGATTTACCCTATTCCACAAAAAGTTCATCTGTGGGTACCTTGGTATCAGCAAGCCTGGATTTGAGTCCCAACCCTGCTACTTACTGTGTAATTGATCAATTTACTGTCTTGGCATTAGGATTAACAAAATGGTGGTAACAAGTTTCTTCATTGAGATTACAAATACAAAATTTATGATGGTGCATATTAATATTTTCTCACATTTGGATAAAAGAATATGGACAAGAAAGAAAACAAAAATGTTTCTCCTGTAGCACAACAAGGAGGGAACAGGTGGAAAGAACAGAGGCAGCAGAGATTTCTAAGGGGGGGAGGGGTGACTTCTGAACTATTTAAAAATTTACACCAAATTTTATAGGGAAATGTACATAGCCCAAGAGTAAATTTTCTAAAGTGTTTTCTATTTTTAAGTTTGGCTATTTCTATGTTAAATGCTCTAATTACATAATATTACATGTTATCTAGTCCTTAAACATCATAGCTTTTGTTAAACTGTACCATACATACCACAACTCAATTTCATATGCATATGTTGAGCATGGCATTTTACTATTTATAAAGTACTTATAGGGCACCTGGCCGGCTCGTCAAAAGAGCTTGCAACTCTTAGTCTTGGTGTCATGAGTTTGAGCTGCACATGGATGTAGAGATTACTTAAATAAACTTTTAAAAAAAAAAAAGTAATTTCACACCTACATTACATCTTATTGTCCTGCTCCATTGTCAGGTATTGTCTCCATTTTACTAAAGATGAAACAAGCTCTCTGAGAAACCACATCACTTATTCAAGGCAGGGTATGGTGTAAAACCAGCCTTTGAGAATAAGAACTTAGTTGGATCATTATAAACTATTACTCTATTTTTATGGCCAGAAAAGTCAAATTTTGCTTCTGTTTATTTTCATTATCTTGAGAGCCTTTGATAAGAAACTATGGTTTCTCAAGCTTTGTGGACTTAGAGCACTTTCTTTCTCAGAACTGAAATTAATATTTCCACAGATAGTTCACAGCAATGGACAGAAATCCCAGTCACCTATGATATTGGAGACTCAATATATGAAAAAACAAGTGCTAAAACTCCATTATTAAATTTTGTAATATAGGGGGCACTTGTGGAATGGTAGGGGAAGGAACTCTAAAATCTCTACCATAAAAGCAAGGAGAATGCTGGCAAAAACTAAAAATCCACTGTTTCAGAACTCTGGAAACTAGCTAAAGGCTTTCAACCTTCCAAGAAGCATTTACTCAAGAAAAATGACAGGCTTTATGTCCTTTTAACTGGCCTTGAACTCCTGCCCCTGAGACCCATGATAGCCTTCCAAACAATCTTGGAACTACCATAGCTGGAGGGGCAGAATAAGTTTAGAGTTCACCAAAACTCAATTTAGAGAACTGTCACTATTTGGCCTAAGCACTCACTTTTAGTTGGATTTTTTTTTTTTTTTTAAATCTGAGAAATGCCCTGTCCCCAAGGTATTTGCCAGAAACAATCAACAACAATTGTTTAACATCCCACCTGCCTGCGGTGGTGTTACCAATTGGGGGTTCTATGGAGACTGACCAGACTTTAAAAGCTGGCGGAAGAGGTAACCATACTGGCTTTTGAAAGTCTAAAGATTCTTGGAATCCAGAACACATGCAGATGCCTTGAGAAGGCTCTCATCTCTCACCTCTGGCTAACCTTGAAACTCCGTGCAAGCAGAAAGTGAAGACTAAAATCTACAAACTGTCTTCCAGAGTGGTGAAAGCATGCCCCAACACACACACAAACACACACAGCCCCTTCAGCAAAGGCTGGGAGACTGGTTCAAGGCAGTTTAGGAAGCTCTTCCACTTGTTAGCTGACAATAATCTCCCCAAGCAGCCACACCCAGCAGAACACATTTTACAAAATTAATTCAAGAACATCACTGAAGAAACAGGAACAATAAACACTGAGGAGGAAGAGAGAAGGGGATTTCCTACATTAATACATTATTTAAAATATCCAATTCTCAACACAAAAAGGAATACAAGATCTGCAAAGAAACAGGAAAATATAGCCCATACATAGAAAAAGCAGTCAGTAGAAAGTGCAGCTGAGGAAATTCAAACATTGGACTAGTGGACATTAAAATCAACTACTATACATATGTTCAAAAAACTAAAACAATTTAAAGTGTGAAGACAGTAAAAAGAATACAAACAATAACCAGAAAGAAATTTTCAGAGTTAAAAAGTATGATCACTGAAAGGAAAAATTTCACTAAATGGACTGGACAGACCTGAACTGGCAGAGAAATCAGCAAATTTGAAGACTGAGGAGTCAAAATTACCTAGTCTAAGAACCAGAAGGAAAAGAATGAAGAAAAAATATGAAAAACCTGGTCAGAAGCTGGAACAGACAGGCCTGGCTCACTAAATAATCACTGATGAAGGGAAAGGTTAAGGTCACTTACAGACAAGATATACCCCTCGTTTTAGGAGTAACTATTTAACCAGCATACCAGCAGCAGATATGCTGCCCCAGGCAATGAGGACTTACCATCCAGTTAGGCCATTTTCCTTCTGGCATGTTTTCCATCCAGGATGTGATAATCTCAAACACACTGTTCCCAGAAAGAGTATTTAGCTTACTGAGATAATCGTTGAAGGGAAAGTCTGCTTCTTGAATAAAAGGCAATCCATAGTACATCATGGTCCTGTCAATGCTCTCTCCATAGGCTTCAGTCCCCATGAACCTGGAAGAATTGGCAGGGTGCAGTGTCCTCAGGGCCCGTCAGAAGACTGGGAAGCATTCTGCAGCTCCTTCAATCTGCCTATTAACCATATTTGGCTGGGCTCACTAGGAAGCATAATCGAGCCAGATGGCCAAGTGATAGCAATGCTGGGTGACCTGGACAGTTTCTCATTTCTCATGGACAATAAACCCAAGAACTAGCCTAATACTAGGCTGTGTCTAAGAGTTAAATACATTTGATTTCAGTCAATATTGTTCTCTTCCTCCTAAATCTGATTAAAACTCAGTAACTTCCATGAAGCCTATCAATTCTGATCACTGGTTAGAATCTACAGTGTATGTCTGCATATCACGAAAGGGGGTTTTCTCCAGAAACCTCTTGTATAGGAATCCTTGTAAAGTCTCACAATAATAATTGGGTGCACTCTTGGTTCTTAAAAACCAAAACTCTGGGGGTACCTGGCTGACTCAGTTGGTAGAGCACGCGACTCTTTATCTCATGTTGGGAGTACAGCTTCCTTAGAAGCAGACACTATTTAGGGAATGACACATTAGCCTGAAAAGACCCATGTCAGTGCTGGCTTTACCTGTTTGAGGTAACTGCACAGGTATTTCAGTCCCATCCCTGCCATTACTCCCTGCATGACCATTGCCTTTATGCTCAAATTCTGTTTTCTCAACTATAGAATGGGGATGGCAATCAGAGAGGACCTACTTTAAGGAGGAGAAATTTAATTATTTCTGTTGATACTATTGGGTGATCTGTATACACATAGAGGCTTAGTGAATGTTTATTACATGTCAGTCCCTGTTTTAAGTGCTTCATGATCTTATGCAGTCTCATAAAACCCTGACGGGTATTACTATCACCTTTTAATTGAGAAAATGGGACGTGAGTCAGTGAACCAACCCAAGGTCTCAGCTGTTACACACAACTCTTATGTTAGGTCCATCTGATCACAAAGCATTGTGCTCTACTAGCAGTTTAGCTGAAACATTTGGATTCATACTGTATACTGGACACCAACAGACCAAATTGTAATGGTAACAGTAGAATACTTAATGGCTAACATTTAGATTATATTTTATCTTTAAGTGATTTTCACAAAAATTCCTATGAAGTAAATACTGATGCACATTATTTTACAAATAAGGAAACAAAATCAGCAAAGTTAAGCAACATGAAGGAATATACTACGCCTTGGCATAACCGAATTATAATACATTGTAGTCATGGAGGTGTGTTAAATAGTTTGAATCTCTTGAGAATAACTGGCTGTGAAGGATAAACTACAGGTCACACCCTTCGTCTGTGAAGAACAGAATTATGTCCTGTAGTTACCTATATCTCCCAGGCTCCCTGCTGTACTGGTCCATTGTCTGCCGGAAACTCCGGACAATGTCATGCATTCCAACTTGCGTGGTGGTGAAGTCATGGTACAGCTCCCAGTAGTGTGTGACCGTGTCCTTTGGAAACAGAAAAGCACGACTGCCATCATTTCACATGACAAATCCCCATAGCTGGCCTTACGCAAATACGACATTCTCTTCAAAGGGCTCAAGCCAACGCATACATGCTGAAAGATGATAGTAGGACTTTCAATGCTCACGGGGTTTTGTGGCTGCAGCATAATATTAATGGCTATTATTAACTGTAGGTCTAGTAAGCTTTACTGAATAACAATTACAAGTGTATTTAACAGAATCCTCCTCCCAAACGTTTAATTTCTCCCAAATGCTGCACTTAAAGGCAAAGAAAACATACAGTTCATTATTACACCTATACTTGGTCAGCTCACAAAACCACAATCCAAAGTGTAATGGTAAGAAAAAGGCTAGAAGTGGTGTAAAAAAAAAAAAAAAAAAAAACCTTTGCCAGGGTTTCAGTAATTTTTCCTGTTATTCATTCTTTGCCTTCCTAGGGTTACAGTAATCTAGAATCCAAAGTAAAAGATTGTATCTAACACAAGCCAAGGTGGTTGGGACATGGACAGACTACACAGTATAAACCTGCATTGCCATCCATGCAATGGACCCCTTTTTGAAAATAAGTGAACTTACTTGTTAGATCAAGTGAAGGTTTTTGGAATCATGGGTCCCTTCTGAAGTAACTTTTTCTTAAGTTTTTCTTGGCAAACACACAAAACCTATTCTGATCATTTGTCATAACTGGAAACATACGCCTGTTTTACAGTATCTCATAATTAGCAAGGTTACTTTGAGATTTCTTCTCCAAGGATAAGTGCTCTCTGGGATTGAATAATACATCACACACACCTTCATTTTTCCTATTGGAAATCATCTGCTTTCCCTACCCCACCAAAAACTGGCCTTTGGTACATGACATGCTCTCATAATTAGTCCATGAATTGCCAACTTTAGTTAATTGATTTGGTTTAATGAGATCAATAAGTAACCATAAATCTGTTACTCAGGACAAAAGCTAGACACTTGATAATTAACCATCAATTTCATTTTTCTTTATTAAAAGGGCATCATGCTATATATGTTTTAGGGTTTTTTCACTAAACATTACACTGCTAAGATTCACCCATATTGTGTGTCACTGTAATTCATCTATTTTGACTGCTGCATATAATATTTCCATTGAATAAATCTACAAATCCATTATTTTGAAACCCATTTTAGGACTCCTGTCTATTTAGCCATTGAACGTACAGTGTCTGTAGAGTGGTGGTCAACCAGAAGAGCAGAGTGGTGTCCTGATTACTGTTTCTCATGTGTGACATGGGGGGAAAGGTGAGAACTGCTGGTGTAGCTACCAGACTCTGTAGCAAGGGAGGCTTGGTTTATAATTCTGTTTATCACCTCTGTCACCCCTGAAAAGTTGACTTCTCTAAGATTTGCTAAATGGGGATCATGAAATGTCTCATGAGCTGTTACAAAAGTTAAATGGACTATCCTAAGTAAACACATTACATACAGGAGACACTCAGCAAGTGTTTGTTCCCTTTGGTGTATCCTTTAATGACAACAAAAGCACCTGGGGAATTACAGGCCTCCTCCTCACTTGAACTTGAGTGAGATGACAAAATCACAGTGAGTGGTTACAGCTCTTGGTGGAGTCCAGTGTCCATGCCCTCAGAACCCTTGTCACCAAAATACTTCTTAAGGATGCTCTACACCAAAGGGAACCAATGGAAACATCTAAGAATATGGATTTGAAATTCCTGCTTCCTGAAGAAAATGATTCAAAGCACTACCTGTAGGGGTACCTACAGGGCTGGGCTCAGTGGAGCATGTGACTCTTGGGATTATGAATCTGAGCCCCATATGTTGGGTGTGGAGTTTACTTAAAAAAAAAAAAATGGGTGGTGCAGCGGTTTGGCGCCTGCCTTTGGCCCAGGGCACGATCCTGGAGACCCAGGATCAAATCCCACATCGGGCTCCCTGCATGGAGCCTGCTTCTCCCTCTGCCTGTGTCTCTGCCTCTCTCTCTCTCTCTGTGTGTGACTATCATGAATAAATAAATAAAATCTTAAAAAAAAAAATGGGACGCCTGGGTGTCTCAGTGGTTGAGCGTCTGCCTTTGGCTCAGGGTATGATCCCGGGATCCGGGATCGAGTCCCACATCAGGGTCCCTGCATGGAGCCTGCTTCTCCCTCTGCCTGGGTCTCTGCCTCCCTGTGTGTGTTTCATGAATAAATAAAGTCTTAAAAAAAAAAAACTATGCCTTAAATTCAAATGCCTATATTAATAAATTTAACTACATTCTCATCTCTGGTCATTGGTGTCTCATGCTAAAAAAGAAAACATAGATGACATTTTCAGAAAGGGGGAAAAAATAATGTTTAAAAACTTTACCGGTATTTGAGCCTTGTTCACTTGAGCTTCATCTCTCAGATGTTCTGCTTCTAGAAGAAATTTAACAGCATCGAAACTAAAACCATCAACACCCTTTGTGAGCCAGAACTGTATAATTTCCTAAACATGAAGAAGCAAAATGCTTTGGTTACATTAACATTATAATCACTTCCCATCATGAAACAGCCATTTCCACATACAAAATCAGCACAGCACTCATATGGTGTATTTTTATCTGGTAGGCGTAGCAGTGTTTTAATATAATGAACTCTCAGCTGCATCTATGGACTCCCACACTTCCCTCAGATTTGAATTCAGAATGTTCCATTTGTAATGGTTATGAGCGCATTTGCAAAGCTTAAAGAATCACTCAAAAGGAATGAAACCACGCTGAAAGGACTCGGGAGAAACTGGGAACATATCTTCTCCCATGCCCTGTTCCTTAACAGTCACTCCAAACAGAGAAAACAATCAGCCAAGCATCAGGTCATGAGGGGTTCTTCCACCAGACTGGGAAATTCCAGAAGGAAAAACTGCAGCTTTCGTTTGTTTCCCTTGCCTCTGACACAGCACCAGGTCCTTAGTGAAGAACACAGTATCAAGCCCAAAGAAGTCCAACATGCTGGGATACTGTTGGGACACTACAAGTACATGTCCCCTGGCATCCGAGCATCTATAGTTGGGGGCCCATGAGACAGGAGAGAGTTACCTCCTGTGCAAGGTGGGTGTAGCTCAACAACATGAAAGGAGATTCCCTTTCAGGATGTTGGAGCTCCCAGAAGAATGGATTTAATAGATTTAATGTGGACACACGTGGAGAAAGGAGAGATACCGGTTCTACTTTGACCAGTGACAGTTTATCAGGGAGTGAGATTACAAAGAACATTCTGGACTATTTGTAGGACAGGATGGCCAAGCACACAGGCAGAGACTGACTTGGCCTCTGTTGGGGCAGGTGAGAGGACCAAATGCCCTCGGAGAGCAGAGGGCCTCGATCTCAGCTCCCCACCTCCTAGCTGGCCCTATGCTAGCACCAATCACAGGCTACCCTTCTGCAAAGGGACAGTGACTCTCCCCACTTTCCTCTCAGCTCATCCTTTGCCAAATAGGTTTTATAGGAAAGTACTTACCAGATTAGAACAAACTGCCCATAATTCAAAGTACTAGAGTTAAGTAGCTAATTGATGGAGGGGAACAGAGTCACAGCTCCCAGATGAAGACTATCCCCCAAAATCACATATTTCCTTTTGACGTTGTTTCTCGTATCTACATGTGTATGCGGGGTCTCTGGAGTGCTGCAATTCAAGGATTTCCACAGTTTCTACGTACCACAGGCAAGGGTTAACAATGCTGAGGTCAAATCCCTTTAAGGTGACATTTTTGAATAACAAAGCTTGAAAAGCATTTTCAAATCTAAGAGCAGGCTCCTTACCAGTCTTAGCATGGATGCAATTGAACCAAATGATGTTAAGCAGGCTCTACCCACACAAAACCCACAAATGTGTTCTTACTAGCATCTTACTCTTACCAAATAGACTCATTCAATAAGTATTTGGGCCGGGCACTTAGCTAAGCCCTATCATCATGAGCAAACTACAACAGATGTGGCCCTCGGTCTCCTGAATTTACTTAGAATCCCCAACTAGACATCAAATAGTAATGCAAAATTTAAATCACAGCCAGATAGAGCTTTAAAGGAGAGGAACTTGGTAGTACAAAAAGGTGAAATAGCAGGATCTGCCCTGGATGGCAGGAAGTAAGGACAACTGGTTAGCTGTTGAAAGCAAAGTCAACAGAGATATTAAGGCACCCCATTTGCAGAATAGTCTCAGGGGCTCGAGGGGTCAATTCAGCATGAAGCCAATAAAGCTTTAAGCTTCAGAACCCCTCCCTTAGGCAGGCCCCTTCCTACCTCCCTTCTTCCCCTGTTCTAAATAAACACTCTACCTAATTTTATGCTATTTTGAGAAGGCCTCAAATTTTCACCAGCTTCAGACCCCACTCTACCCGGGTCCACCCCCAGATGGCGCTGAACTTGAGGGAACACAGGAGGTCGAGACGGGAGGTGGCGGGTGGAGGAAGGACGGACAAATAGCTGTAATCCATCCAAGCCACCTCTGACAAAAATGTGGGAAAACGTTAAAAGCCATGCCGTTGTAACCATTAGGCTTTGGAGCACAGATTTCCTAGGGGGAAAAAAATCTGTTTCTTCATGGGTCCTTCTTCCCTCTGGGGAATAGTTAGCCTTGCCAACTGTTGACCCAGCCATACAAAATGAGAAATGTGTACCCCAGCAAAAGGGTTCTGGCCCTGGCAGGGGTTCTCACTTTAGTCCAAGAAGAGATACTATCATTGTTTAAAGAGACAAAACAGTAAAACCTGGGTATTTTGGGGAGTCATTGTAAATGACATAATCCAAAATTTGCTCTTGAAAAATATTTGCTTTATGCTATTTATTCTCCCAACTAGGTGAGAAGAGGGAGCTCCAGATCTTAATCGTTAACTCTCTCCTTACTCCAGTTAAGCCCTCCCAGGGTGCCGGGTACAAAAATGGGCACAGAGCCTAGTTCTGCTGGGTCTGGGTGACCCACCAAGGCACCATGGGACTCTTGGGACAGTACACTGTGTCCCCGATTCCTGTACAACTCCCATGACATCACAGAGTCCTGGTTTTTCTACCAGGCACCTTTTCATCCTTTTTTTCTTAAACAGCTCACTACTCTGAGTAAAAAAGGAATCAATCCAACATTACTAATATCCAAATTCACAAAACCTTGAGGCAGACCTCCTCTTCTGCGATGACTGAAATTATTGGGCCCATTTATCTAAAAAACTTAGTTTGGGAAATAGAAAAGCTCTGCTCTTACGTGTGGTGATCTGTAAGACATCGTCTTGAAAGTGACATAAACCCCAGGTCGGCTATCTGAAGAAGAAATGAGACAGTATAGGATATTTGAAAAGTACAGAGAGAAAACTATATACTCTGTTTACAAGCAAAGGAAAGACCCTACTGCTGTCCAGGAGTCCTGGTAAAATTGTTGGCTAACTCCTCCAGGAGCAGGGCGTGGAGGAAGGATCATGAGCTCCGGATTCTAACCCACCCGGGAACCATCCCATCTCCCCACTGTCCAACCAGCTGTGTGCATTGGGGCATCTGCATGACCTCACTAACCACCTTGCAGTCTCTGTGAGGACTAAGGTATTGCTTCTAGAGTCAGTTCACACTTGGGTCTTCATATGATCTGATCTCTCTGCAGTGTTTGACACTGCTGACTGAAATCTTCCAGAAAAATTCATATACCTTAACTCCAAGATACCTGCTCCTCGTTTAACACTTTTCTCTGTCTACTCTGCAGTCTTTTTTTTTTAAGATTTATTTATTTATTTATTTATTTATTTATTTATTTATTTATTTATTTGAGAGAGAGCATGAGTGAGATGGGCAGAGGGAGAGAGAGAGTCTCAAGCAGAGCATGGAGACTGACATGGGGCTCGATCCTAGGACCCTGAGGTCATGACCTGAGCTGAAACCAAGAGCTGGCCACTCAACCAACTGAGCCACCCAGGTGCTGCTAGTCTGCAGTCCTTTAAATATTAGCACTTTTTGGGGTTCTTACCTACTGTTCATTTCATTTCACAGCAGTATTTACTCATTTATCTACCCCTTTATTATTTAACAAGTATCCAAAAAACAAGAAACACCCTGCCCTAAATGCCTTACAGAGACACCTGGGTGGCTCAGTCAGTTCAGCTCAGGTCATGATGTCAGGGTCCTGGGACAGAACCCCACGTTGGGCTCCCTGCTCAGCAAGGAGTCTGCTTCTCCCTCTCCCTCTGTCCTTCCCCCTACTCTCTCTCAACTAAAGAAATAAAATCTCAATTAAAAAAAAACTTTTCCCCATCAACCCTACGACATATGTGCTATTACCCTCCCTATTTCACCAATGAGGGATCCCAGGCACAGGGGGATAAAGTACGTTGATCAAGGTCATAGAGTTAGTAAGTAGAGGCAGCAGAACTGGTACCCTCTGGCACCCTTACTCATTTGCTCTGCTTTCTCCTCCAGGTCTGTCCCACTCAACCCCCTTCTCCAAAGTTACTGACTTCCAAAATGCAACCAGAAATGCAGCTGGAAGATCTTCTAACTCTTGGCCCTTTAATTTCCACGTGGCAACAATCAGCTGGAGCTCAGCTGCAACTGACCCCCTTCCTCATCCTGGCCGGCCCAGGGCTCTCACTGCAATTACCTGCCTGACCTGTGTAGGCCTTGTCCACATATCAGCAAATCCCAGAGAATTTTATCTCTAGGCCAGACACGTCTCTGAACTCCTTGTCCTTATATCCAACTCTCAATTGAACAGTTGATGTCTCACAGAGAGCTCAAACTCTCCAAAACTAAGACATCCCCCTCTCCTTTCTCTCTCATCACAGGAAATGACACCAGTGCCAGTCAAATCTGAAACCTGAGAGTCACACTAGATTCCTCGCTAAGTAACCTGATGATTTCCCTGCAACCCTGAGCCACCTCATTGCACTGAACCCTGATATTTTTTTCCTGATGGCTGAACCACCCTCTGCCCTGGCCCCTCTGCCTCTGAAAATACCCCACTCAAATCCCCTCTCCAAAGTTATTGATTTCCAAAATGCAAAGAGCAAATGATTTCCCTACGATCTTGTAAAGCCAAATCTTCAGCACAGCCCTGCTTCATCCCCCTCTAGTCTCATCTAGCAAGCTCCCTCTCCATATACCATGTCCCAGCCATATTGGACGACTCCAAGCACCTCCGATGTGCCATGATCCATGCCTTCCCAATGCTTGACCCAGGCCTCTCCACTTGGCTCAGTCCTTCTCATCCATTAGATATCACTACATCCTCTGAAAGCTTTCTCCGCTGTTTCACTCATGTCCAGATTAGGTGCCTGCCCTGTGTACTCCTACCTCCTGCCATCACAACCACTCAATACACTTACTGAAACAGTCTGTTTCATGGTCTACCTCCCACTTAGGGATATAGCCCCAAGATGGCTACAGCATGTGTCTAGCTTACCAACCATCATACCTCTGGCATGTGGTCAATACATAATACACACTGCCAAATGAGTCAAGGATTTATACTAAAGTGCCTGGCATGTATGAGGTACAATAAATGGCACAGTTATTATCAAGCACAGAGTCGGGTAATTAAGCAGGTCGTGAGGACATTTTTTTTTAATTGAGCTGCCAACACCATGCTGCTCAGTAGGAACAGAGCTGACATTTACAGTCTGGATTCCATCTTAAGCCAGGGGGATGGAGGTGGGACATCTGGGTTCCCCGTCCCCAGGTGCCGTGAACAGCGCAGGATCCCACAGTCCAGGGCTCAACATTTTCCCATGGCGAGGTCAGTGTCACCCCAACACAGTTCAGGCAGAGGGCTGGGCTGTCTGCAGTCCTTTCCCTGCTCTGTCGCTAACCCGATAGTTCACTTCACCTCTCTGGACTTCAGTTCCCTCATTTGTCAAATAAAGAATTTGAGGGCAAGTAAAAACCAAAGTGATTACAAAATGCATACAGTAAGTCCCCATGTCCTCCAAGACGGCTTCTAGACTTCTCTAGGTAAACACATTCAAGACCTGAGAGGTTCAGGGGAGAGCCAAGTCCCCTGAAGGCCAGTCCAAGGGTGAGTACAGAGAGGAGAGAAGAAGGTGCTCTGTGCTGTGTGTCCCCTACATGCCAGCCTCCCACTGTGCAGAGATAATCTGAAATCTGATGGGAGCCAAGAGCGAGAAGTCTCTATGAGTGCAAGCTGGTATGCAAGCAGGGGTCATTCCAAATGCCTCCCCGCCACAAACTTTCTAGGTTGCAAATTATTAACCTGCTTAGCTCTACTGCAGAGATAAGAGCTACTGGGGGGTAGAAGAGTGTTTGGAAAGTCTTCTTCACGCAAAAAGCCTTTCAGGAGCAAAGAGCCTTCCCTTACAGCTTCTTAGCCTTTCTTATTTACTTCTAATAGCAAATCTATACCAGCCTTGCAAAAATGTCCAACCTTCAACAAAAGGCAGTAATGATTCATCCCAAAAGGAATCTCATCCTATTGAGACTAGTAAGTAAGGTTCCTGTTCACACACTGCACTACCTGGATGCCTGCAAGGGAACAGATGGATTAGTCAAAAAATAATTAATGTACTGGCTGGCAGATATTGGGACAATTTATTACACTTCTTGAACATCTCCAGATAATCCATCACTGTCGCCACAAGGAGCCTGGTGAAGTCCACGGCTAATAAACCAACTGGATTATGCTCACATTTATGAATTTCCAACTGAATACCCTTGAAAAGACTGTGTAGGCAAAGTGAAGCACAGAGACAGCACCAGCTTTGCCTCAAGTCAGAAGTGGAGTTGTGGGTAAGAGAGTGGACTATGGGTTTGAATCCTGCTTTGTCACTCCCCAGGTGGGTGACTTCACCTCCTTAAGCCTCAGCTTCCTCCTCTGTAAAATGGTCCTGCAATCTCCTAAATTAGACTTGGTGTGAGCATTAAATGAGATGACCCAGGTAAAGCACTCGGCACAAAGTAAATCAAGAAGTGTGTGAGGGCAGGTCAGGGGGAAGGTGCAGGTAGAGGTGTGTAAATGATCTTTGGTGATGGAGAAGAGTCCACCGCCACCAAAGATGTTTAAAACTAACCCCTAGTTAGTAGCTGTGTCTACCACCCTTCACCACCCCCATCTTCCCAACCCCAATGAGATAAGGCTGCCCTGATTCTAGAACAGATCCCAAAGCAATTCATCTAAATTCTGGGAAACATCAAACATGTATAGTAAAAACAGCCTTAAAACTAAGGAGGCTACAGAAATATATTTAACAAAAGAAATGCAAGACTTGTACACTGAAAATTACAAAACAACATTGAAAGAAATAAAAGACCTAAACAAGTGGAAAGACACCCTGTGTTCCTGGAGCAGAAGACTTCTTAAAGTGGCAATACTCCTCTCCAAACTGATGCTCAGATTCAATGCAATCTCTACTCAAATCTCAGGGGATCCCTAGGTGGCTCAGTGGTTTAGCTCTGCCTTTGGCCCAGGGCGTTATCCTGGAGTCTCAGGATCAAGTCCCACATCAGGCTCCCTGCATGGAGCCTGCTTCTCCCTCTGCCTGTGTCTCTGCCTCTCTTTGTGTGTCTCTCATGAATAAATAAAATCTTTAAAAAAAAAAATCTCAGCAGCAGGCTTCTTTGCAGAACTTGACAAGCTGGTCCTAAATTCTTATGGAATGTATACTATCCAGTAACTCCACTACTGGATATTTACCCAAAGAAAACGAAAGCACTATCAAAAAGACACATGCACTCCTATGTTTACTGTAACATTATCTACAATAGCCAAGATAAGAAAGCAGCCCAAGTGCCCATCGAGAGATAAATTGATAAAGATGTGGTGTACACACACACACACACACACAATGGACTATAACTCAACCATAAAAAAATTATGTGAACTTCTTTAAAAAAAAAAAAAAAAAAAGGAAGGTGCCTGAGTGGCTCAGTCAGTTAAGTGTCACCCTTCAGCTCTGGTCACCATCCCGGAGTCCTAGGATGGAATCTCCCATCAGGCTCTCTCCTCAGCAGGGAATCTGTTTCTCCCTCTCCCTTTGCCCCTCACCTGTGCTCCTGCTCTCTCTCTCTCTCTCAAATAAATAAATAAATAAAATCTTTAAAAATGTGATTTGCCAATTGTATGCTTATAGATGGACCTAGAGGGTATCATGTTAAGTGAAATAGGTCAGACAGTGAAAGATAAACACCATTTGACTTCATTTATAATGTGGAATCTAAAAAGCAAAACAAACAAACAAAACAGACTTTTAAATATAGGAAACAAACTGGTGGTTACCAGAGAAGTAGATGGGGAGATGAGCAAAATAAATCAAGGGGATGAAGGGTTACAAACTTTCAGTTACAAAACAAGTCATGGAGATGAAAAGTGCAGCACCAGGGATACAGTCAGTAATAGTCTAATAACACCTGAAGGGTGACAGATGGTGACTGCATTTATCATGGTGAGCACGGAGTTATTGTATAGAAATGTCAAATCACTATGTTTTACACTTGAATCAAATATAACATTGTATGTCAAATATACTCCAATGAATAATAATAGCAGATCACCGAAAGAAAGAAAGAAAGAAAGAAAGAAAGAAAGAAAGAAAGAAAGAAAGAAATACAAGTATCCAAAATAGCCAAACAATCTTAAAGGAGAATAAAGTCATAGGACTCACACTTCCCAATTTCAAAACTTCCTACAAAACTACACTAATCCAGACACTGTGATATTAGCACAATAACAGACCTATAGAGCAATAGAGCAAAACTGAGTCTAGAAACAAATCCTGACATTTATGGCCAATTGATTTTTAAAAGGGTTCCAAGACAGTTCAATGGGGAAAGAATCTTTTTATTTTTTTAAAAATGTTCATTCATTCATTCATTCATTTAGAGGTAGATAGAGAGGGAGGGGGGGATGGAGAGGGAGGAGGAGCAGAGGGAGAGGGATAAGCAGAAGCCCTGCTGAGCTCAGAACTTGACCTCAGTCCCATGACCCTGAGATCATGACCTGAGCCAAAACCAAGAGTTAACTCTCAACAGACTGCACCACCTAGGCAGCCCAAGAATAATCTTTTTAACACACACATTGCTAAGATAACTGGACAGCCACAAATTAAGTTAGACCCCCCTCACACCATATATAAAAAGTAAGGGGAAAAAAATGGGTCAGAAACCTAAAATATTAGAGTTACCACTATAAAACTCAGAGAAGAAAACATAGGAGTAAATCTTCATCACCTTCCTTGGGTTAGGCAATGGTTTTCAAATGACATGAGAAGCACAAACAACAAAGGAAGAAATAGATGAATTGGACAATTTAAAACTTGTGCTTCGAGGGATGCCATCAAGAAAGTAAAAAGACTGGAGCACCTGTGTGGCTCAGTTGGTTAAGCGTCTACTTTCAGCTCAGGTCATGATCCCGGGGTCCTGGCTCAGCAGAGCATTTGCTTCTTCTTCTGTGCCTCCCCCAACCCCCGCTCTCTCTCTCAAATAAATAAATAAAATCTTTCATTAAAAAATAAAAAGCCAACCCACAGAATGGGAGAAAATTGCAAATCATGTATCCAGAACATACAAAAAACTCGCAACTGAAAATAAAAAAAATAGATAAAATTTTAAACTGGGCAAAGGATTCAGACATTTCTCCAGCAAAGATATAATAATAATCTATATAAGCACATGCAAAGATTCTCAACATCGCTGGCCATCAGGCAACTGCAAAACCACAGTGAGATCCCACCCACACCGACTAGGGTGATAGTACTCAAAAATATAGACCATAGCAAGTGTTACTGAGAATATGGAGACATTGGAGCCCTCACACACTGCCAGTGGGAATAGAAAATGGTGCAACTGATTCAGAAAACAATTGGGCAGTTTCTCAAATAGTTAAATATAGATGATAAATATAGATACGTATCATAGACATATAGGTAGATATTGTATGATTTTGTTTCTAGGGAATGTCCGGAACAGATATAGCCATGGAGACAGAAAGTAGATGAGCAGATGTCCGCGCGGGTGGGGAGTGACCAGGGTGGGAGGTTTTGGAGGGTCATGGAGAGTGTCTGCTACTGGATATGGGGCTTCTTTTTGGGGCGAAGAAAATGTGAAATCAAGGTGGTCATTGCACAATCCTATGAAGATACTAAAACCACTGAATTATACACCTGAAAGGGGTGAATTTTAGGGTTATGTGAATTATACCTCAATAGAGATATTTTATTTTTTAATATTTTATTTATTTATTCATGAGAGACACAGAGAGAGAGGCAGAGACACAGGCAGAGGGAGAAGCAGGCTCCCTGCGGGGAGCCCGATGCAGGACTCGATCCCAGGACCCCAGGATCATGCCCTGAGCCAAAGGCAGATGCTCGACCGCTGAGCCACCCAGGTGCCCTAGAGGTATTATTTTAAAACAAGAACAAACCTAAGGGCAGTGGGGGCCCTTAGTGACTCCGAGGTGGCAGCCTGCACCCTTGTCCTTTGGCTGACATGGTAAACTGTAGAAAAGGACCCAGGGCTCTCTGTTCTGGACAGGTCTCCTCCCCACTACCTACCTTAGAGCACTACCCCCGCTAACCTAAATTCCTGCCCACTGTTGCCATAGCAGCACAACCACCCAGCTAATGGTTATCATGAGTTCTGTGTAGGGTATTATTGGAACCACCACCAAATGGTGAGAGTAGACAGGAAATGTCCCATGAGGGGCCACAGAGGGATCTTCAGCAGCTCAGCATGTAGCCCCTGTGGGATTAGCCCCCACCCCACTTTTTGGATCTCAGCCTCTAACTGTCCCTTCATGTCACTCTGGTGCACTGGTAGGCTTGCCAGATAAAATACAGGACACCGGCTGTATTCCTTCCCAATGAGTAACGTTTTAGTAGAAGTAGGTCCCAAACGGCATATTATTCATTGTTTATCTGAAATTATTATTTTTTAAGATTTTATTTATTTATTCATGAGAGACAGAGAGAGAGGGAGAGAGAGAGAGGCAGAGACACAGGCAGAGGGAGAAGCAGGCTCCATGCAGGGAGCCCGACGTGGGACTCGATCCCGGGACTCAGGATCACGCCCTGGGCTGAAGGCAGGCACTAAACCACTGAGCCACCCGGGATCCCCTGTTTATCTGAAATTAAAATTTAATTGGTGTCTTGTATTTTTATTTGCCTTCGCTGGCAACTGTACACGCCCGCCTCCAGGCCCTTCCTGAAACACATGACGCATCGCTCACCTCCAGATCTTTGCATTGGCTCTTCCTTCTGCCTGAAATTCTCTTCCCCCAAATATCCACAGGGCTCCCTTTCAAACTTCAGGTCTTTGTTCAAACAGGACCTCAACACAGGGATGTCTCCAAACCAACTTCTGCCTGGCACTCTGATGTCCCTTAGGGACCCTTAGGGACCACCTGACATGTATTTAGTTGTTAACTGTCTGCCTTCCCCCTCAGTATACAGGAGACGCCTTGAGAGCAGGGCTTCTTTTATTCACTGCTCCATTCCCAGTGTTTAGAAGAGGACCTGGCTCAGAGCAGACAGTGAGTTAATATTTACTGAGCGACACAGAAGTGCTGTGCATGGGTTACGTCCTCTAACCTTCCAAACAGCCCGTGAGACAAATAGTGCCATCGAGCATGTTTCATAGATGAGGGACCTACAGAAAAGCTAAATACCTCACCCAGGAGCCTACTGTTGGCAGCAGTGGGGCTGGGTCCAGACGCAGGTTCAGACCCTGGAGCCCACGCTCTGGCCCCCCTCTACATCAGCTCATTGTCACAGGCAGAGGGGCACCACAGAGCGAAGGTACCAGATATCTCTGCCTCGTTCCCCTGTCGCTCATTCTGGGTGAGAGGGAGGAGGGACCCACCAATATGTCTGAGGGCCTCTATCTGTATCAGACTCCATAACCCCAGAGTTTAATTACATTACTTTGGTTTTGCCTGAACAGCTATCGTTCAACATCGAGTACATCAAGTAACCACTTAAACACCCATGCAATCGGAGAAGTCTGTGTGGGGATCCATACTCACTTTTATTTCTTTTTGAACATCAAGATTGTAGAAATTTAAGTCAGGCTGTTCTCTCAAAAACTGGTGAAAATAACACTGGTTTCGTACTTCGTCAAAGTGCCAGCTGGAGTTTCCGTACACACTTAACTAGCAAACAGAAAACAGCAAGTCAGCAAATCCCTTACTTAGCATTCATATAATGGCACTGCCCACAAGGAAATGGTGATTGCCATCCCTGGCCTTGTGCAGGCTGAGTGCACAGATCCTCAGAATTTTCCTTCTAGAGAGAGCACTAGATAAGTTAATTCCTTAAAATGCTATCTGCTGGCCTAACGTCACACAAATGTGGCTGGGATATATTTGCAGAGTAGAAGCTGTTCATGACAACCACAACAGCAAACCAAGGCTCTCAAGGCCACGTTAAAGAGCGGACACTTCTATATTTTCTGGAACCTTCTATCCAGGCTCTGAACTCCTGCTTGTGAAGTAATGCAAATGACGGTCATTTGGGGGAGAAAGACACCTCCCATTGGTCTTGGGAGTTTGAATCCACACAGAGTGAATATTTAAACTGTTATCCTCAGAAAAGTATTAGAATCATTCACTTAAACACCCTTCTAGCCCTCAGGAATAATAATAATAAAAATCTAACAACTTCAAGTGCTGGGATCAAGCAGCATTTGACGCAGGTACGGATTTCCTCGTTCTAGGAATGCTCACATCTGTGACTGCAGAGCATCACCTTCCTGGTGGACTCTCCCACACCTCTCTCTCCTTCTCAGTCAACTTGCTTTCTTCAATGTAACAGTTTTTCAGGGTTCTTGTTCATTTCATGCTAAAGAGAACATTTGGGCAACATTTAGAAACTAAGGGATTTTGCATACATCCTTTTCTTTTTAACTGGAAGACCCCCCATCATGTGGGGTTCACATCACCAGGGCAACAACTGGCGGAAGCTAAGGGGTAGCTGCTGCCTTTCAAGGAAACACACCCTTACCAGCACACCTCATTGTCCCACCTGACATGAACTGGGATATTCACAGTATATATGATGGAGAAAAGATGGGTATCCAGAATACAAAAAGAACTCCACCAATTTCAAAGGCACAAACAATCGAAAAGAAAACTGAACATAAACAGATGTTTCACAGAAATGTAAGCTCAAATGAATAAATGCATGGAGAAATGTCCAACATCATTAGTAATTAGATCAATCGTCACTAATAATTAGAGAAACGTAAACTTGAGACCTCAATGTGATACCAGTTTATGTTCACTTGGTATAAATTACAAAGTGTGGCAGTACCAATAAATTAAGGAAAATATGTATTTTTTTACACTGCTGAAGGGGATATAAATCAGTACAATTACTTTGGTATTATCTTGCAGAGTGGAACATGCAGTATCATGCACCCAGCAATTTCACTCCTAGTTATTTACCTTCAAGAAGCTCTAATAGCTGAACCCCAAGAGAAATAGTTTAATTAGAATGTTTACCATGGCATCATTGGTAATACTAATAAAATAAATAAAATAAAATAAAATAAAATAAAATAAAATAAAATAAAATAAAATAAAATAAAATAAAATAAACCACTGGAAACAGCCCAACTGCCCATCAGTGGAAGAGTGGATAGGTAAATCATGGCACATGCACACAGCGGAATATAACAAAGAAAATGTATAAACCACATCTACCAGAAACTACATGAATATTAAAAACAGTGAAAAAGCTCTTTACAGGAGATTTACATGTAGCAGGATACATCATAGAGTCCAAAACAAGAGAAACTAAATGATAAATCTTTAGAAAATATGTAGCATATGTAGGAAAAACAAAAGCAAAAAAAAAACAAAAAAACAAACAAAAAAAAAAACCAGAAAACAAAAAACACAAAAGCAAGGACTTGGAAAACCCCCAAATTCAAGGTGGTGATTACCCCTAAGAGGAGGCATAGGGAGAAGCCCACAGGTGGTTTCAGCTGTGTTGGTAATGTTCACGTTCTTAATTTGGGGATGGGTTCATTGATGTTCACTGTTTTATTACCTCCCCTAACTTAGATATATATTACACATATTTTCTAACAGTTTTATTCAGGTGAAGTTGAATACAATACACTGCACATGTTTAAGTGTACAATTTGATAAGTTTTGACATTCCTTTGTTTATGTTTGTGAAACTCTCATCATGATCAAATAGTGAACATATCCATCCTTTGTGGCCCCTGACCCTACTCTCCCACTCCTCCCCATCCCTAAACAACTATTCAGCTTCCTGTCACTACAGATGAATTTGCATTTTCTTTCTTTTTTTTAAGATTTTATTTATTTAATCATGAGAGGCACAGAGAGAGAGAGAGAGCCACAGAGACACAGGCAGAGGGAGAAGCAGGCTCCACGCAGGAAGCCCGACATGGGACTCGATCCTGGGTCTCTAGGATCATGCCCTGGGCTGAAGGTGAGCCACCCAGGCTGCTCGAATGTGCATTTTCTGTAATTTCATGTAAGTGGAATAGTATGTGCTCTTCTGTCTGACTTCTTTCACTCTGCATAGTTACTTTGATATTCGTCCAAGGCATTGCCCATTATCAATAGTTCATTCCTTTTATGGCTGAGTAGTATTCCATCGTATGGTTATACACAAGGTGTTTATACATCAATCATGTATTACATATATTTTTGGATGTATCAGCTATTACACTAAAAAAGAAAAAGACCTACAATGTTGGCTACAATGGAGAATAGATGGAAGGATGGAAAAACTGGATGCTGGGGCACGTGGGTAGCTCAGTGGTTGAGCATCTACATTTGGCTCAGGGCGTGATCCCAGGGTCCTAGGAACAAGTCCCTCATTAGGCTCCTTTCAGGGAGCCTGCTTCTCCCTCTGCCTGTGTCTCTGCCTTTCTCTCTCTGTCTCTCAAGAATAAATAAATAAAATCTTAAAAAAAAAAAACAAAAAACTGGATGCCAAAAGAGGAGGCTGTTACAGTCCGATAGGCAAGAGATGATACGGTTTCAGGTATGGCTGGCAATTTTTTTTTAAGATTTTATTTATTTAGTTAGTTAGTTAGTTAGTTATTTACTTAACTTACTTACTTATTTACTTATTTAAGAGAGAGAGAGAGAGAATGAGTCCAAGGAGGAGTAGAGGGAGAGAAACAAGTAGGCTCCTTGAGTGTGGAGCCCAAAACAGAAATTGATCCCACGACCCTGAGGTCCCCACCCAAGCTGAAATCAAGAGTGTGACACTCAACCAACTGAACCACCGGTGTTTTTTTTTTTTAATAAGATCATTGGACTTTTTTTTTTAAGATGTATTTATTCATTCATTCATTCATTCATTCATTCAGAGAGAGAGAGGCAGAGACACAGGCAGAGGGAGAACCAGGCTCCATGCAGGGAGCCCGACGTGGGACTTGATCCCAGGTGTCCAGGATCACACCCCGGGCTGCAGGCGGCACTAAACCCACCAGTGATGCCCCCACCGGTTTTTAAAAGCAGACTGTGCAGTTGGATTGTGTGGTGGGTCATTAGCCCTTTCATTTATGGGCTGTGTGACTGAGGGCACAGTGCTTAACCTTGCCTGCCCCCAAAACAAGAACTGAAACCTAACTCCTAGTATTGCTGGGTGGATTAAATGAATGAACAAATATAACACACTTAGCATGAACCTGGCACACAGTAAGCATTTTAGTAAACATTTGCTAGTATCATTATCATTTTAACAAGTGTGTGGACTGGGGCAAAGAAAAATTAAGGAGTTCAAACCACCAGGATTGCTGATGACCTGTTCACCAGGCTGCATACTAGTATATTCAATCAGCCTGGGGTTTAAGAGGTTGGTTGGGAGAAGATCATACAGCATTAGCACGTGTCGATTTTGAGTGCCCTTGGTTCATCTAAAAGTTGATGCCCAGGAGTCTGCCTCTTAAGTGTTTATGGAGAAGGTCAGGAAAGGAGGTGGAGGGCCTGGAGGGTGGAGATCCAGAGGATCCAGGGTGAAAAAGGCTCTGCAGAAAGCAGGAGAGATAGGGACCACAGCAGGCAGAGGAACTGGCCTGCGAGGGGGGGTGCAGAGCGGCCAGAGAAAAACAAGACTTACAATTAAATCTGAATTTCAGGTTAACAACGCATAGATTTTTAGTATAAGTATGTCCCATGCAATACTTTATACTAAAAAATTATGCGTTGTTTATCTAAAATTCAGATTTCTTTGAGCTTCCTGGATTTTTATTTGTAAGTCTGGAAACCCCAGTCAAGACCAACCTGGCCTTTGCTGTAAGAGAAGTGAGTAGGAGGAGGGTGGCTACAGGAGAGGCAGGTTTGGGACACCTGGCTGGTGCAGTGGGTTGAGAATCTGACTCTTGGTTTCAGCTCAAGTTGTGACCTCAGGGTTGTGAGATAGAGCCTGGCATTAGGCTCTGCACTCATCGCAGAGTCTGAGATTCCCTCTCCCTCTTCCTTTGGCCCTCTCCACTGTTTTCTCTCTCTCCCATTCTCTCTAAAATAATCTTAAAAAGAAGAAAAAGTAGAGGCAGGTTTGATGACTTCTGCTCTCCCTTTGAAGTAGAGTTTGCTGCTGAGCATGATAAGATGGGGAGATGGCAGGTAGGGTGTTTGAGAATGAGGGAGGGCCCTGGATAGTAAAATCCTCAAGAAGACTGGATGGCTCCGTTCAGGTGGGGACTGTCTCCAAAGGCACGGATACCAAAGTTCAGGCAAAGAGAACGTGGATGGGCAGGTTTATTTACAGCTAGGGTTCTGTTGGAGGGGAGTCACAAAATCAGAAAGGCAAAGGGATCTGGAGAATAGCAAAACAGTTACTAACTTAAGGGGACATGGAGTCCGTGTGGACAGAGTGGAAAGTTGAGGGAAGGAGAGGTTAATAGAAATGATTTTTTGGGGCACCTGGGTGGCTTGGTCAGTTAAGCATCTGCCTTCGGCTCAGGTCATGATCTTGGGGTCTTAGGATCAAGCCCCACGTTGGGCTCCCTCCCTGCTCAGTGGAGAGTCTGCTTCTCCCTTTCTCTCTTCCCCTCCCCCAGCTCATGCTTTCTCTCTAATAAATTTTTTTAAAGCAAATATACGTTTTAATTTGCTAAAATAGGGACACCTGGGTGGCTCAGTGGTTGAATGTCTGCCTTTGGCTCAAGTCGTGATCCAGGGGTCCAGGGATCGAGTCCCACATTGGACTCTGCCCCTCTGTCTGTGTCTCCCATGAATAAATAAATAAAATCTTAAAAATAATAATAATAATTTGCTAAAATATATCAGTTTGAGAATGATATAAAAAGTCCAAATCCAAATGGTTAGGAGGGGTGGGTAGCTTATTTCCATTTCTTTGGGAAACTTTCCTCCTCCTCAAAACTATATCCATTAAGTTTTTCCTTAAAAGGACTTCATAAATAACCAGTTTAATCACTGAAGATCTGCCTATTTTCCCTTTGTAAATCAGACAAGTTGGTACTTACCCAGTTGTTGGGTGGTATGGTTGTGCCATTTTCATGGGTGCAGTCATGCCAGATGTAATAATCAGTATATTTCCCTGTCCGATTCCGACTCAGTTGAAACCAAGCATGTTTATCACTGGTGTGGTTTGGTATGAAATCGATTATTAATTTTAAACCTAATTGAGTGAAAGTATTTCAAATGTTAGGAAGAAATTACATTAGAATAATACGTGTCAGTTAAGGAAAAAATGCTTTAAGTAAGCATTTGGAGAATGCTTTTCTCAACCCCACCATCCCTCCCATCCCTCCGCCACTCAGTTTACCTTTATCATGTATGGCTGCAAGCAGATTCTCAAAATCTTTCATTGTTCCAAAAATAGGATCAATGTCTCGGAAGTCTTCGATACCATATCGGAAATCTTTAAGGGACGATTTATAAAACGAAGTAATCCAAATGGTTTTTATATTTAAAGTTGTGATGTAGTCCAGTTTCTCTTGAATACCTAAAGAAAAAAGTCAAGACCATGAAAAACAAAGGGTTGTTTTTTTTTTTTAGTTGAAGGATTAAAAATAAAACCAATATGCCTAAAATTGAAATAGTTCTATTGAAACAGAAATATTTAGAATTTGGTTGAATTTGAGTGAAATTCAAATAGAAAGGTCTAGTTCTACAATAGCATCAAATGGTCATCTAGAAATAACCTCTAACCTTTACCGTAAATGTATAACATTAAAAAAAGTCTATGGGGATGCCTGGGTGGCTCAGTGGTTGAGCGTCTGCCTTTGGCTCAGGGTGTGATCCCAGGATTCAGAATCAAGGCCCACATCAGGCTCCCTGCGGAGAGTCTGATTTTCCCTCTGCCTATGTCTCTGCCTCTCTCTGTGTCTCTCGTGAATAAATAAATAAAATCTTTTTTTTAAATCTGTGCATTTTTTATATTTTATATTTAAAACTAAGGCTGTAGGGGCACCTGGGTGGCTCAGTAAGTTAAGCATCAGACTCTTGACCTCAGCTCAGGTCTTGATCTTGGAGTCGTGATTTCAAGCCCACCGCTAGGCTCCACATCCATGGAGCCTACTTTAAAAAAAATAATAATAATAAAATAAAACCAAGGCCACAATATTAATTTATTCTACACATGGTTTTTGAGCACCTAATCTAGGCCAGGTGCTGGGCTAATTGCCAAAGGACAAAGTAACACATGGTCTAAGCTGTACTATCCAGGATGACAGCCACTTCCCATCTGTGGCTGTTATTGGGCACTCGCAATGTGACCAGTGTGAATTGAGATGTGCTATAAACACAAAACACTCATTGGATTCTGAAAAGTATAATGTAAAATATGTCATTCATATTTTTATATTGATTATATGTTGAAATGATATGTTGGCTTAAACAAAATACTTAAAATGAATATGACTAAAAGAGATTTTAAATTAAAAATTTTTTAAAAATTTAAGATTTTATTTATTTATTCATGAGAAAGAGAGAGGCAGAGACATAGGCAGAGGGAGAAGCAGGCTCCACGCAGGGAGCCTGATGTGGGATTTGATCCCAGGACTCCAGGGGGAGTCCCCTGAACCAAAGGAAGGCACTTAACTGTTGAGCCACCCAGTCATCCCAAAATTAAAAATTTTTTTAAAGATTTTTTTTTAAGCAATCTCTAAACCCAACAATGGGCTTGAACTGGCAACCCCAAGATCAAGAATCGCATGCTCTACTGACTGAGCCAGCCAGACATGCTTAAAATTAAATGATTATTAAAATGAACTTCTCATCCTTTTTTTTTACTTGTTTTTTTAAAATTTATCTATTTATTCATTCATTCATGAGAGACACAGAGAGGGAGGTAGAGACACAGGCAGAGGGAGAAGCAGGCTCCATGCAGGGAGCCCGATGCGGGACTCGATCCCAGGACTCAGGGTCACTCCCCAAGCAGAAGGCAGATGCTCAACTGCTGAGCCACCCAGGTGTCCCCTCTTTTTTTTTTTTTTATTTGCCTTAATGTGGCTCCTAGAGAATGTATAATTACCTATGTGGTTCACATTCTCTTTCCTTTGGAAAATGCTGAAGCCAAGAATTTATACAGAAGAGAATTCTGGATTTGGCTGCTGTAGACACAGGAATGAAACTCTTTGTACTTGGAACCTTGTAGGATAATTTAGCAGATAGTGTGTTTTTTTGTGTGGTCTTGGTTGAGTCCTAAATGCAGATCAGAGACTTGAGTCTAGTATTCAATCCCCAGTAACTTTCTGGGGGACCCCCTAAGTGGCTTCCTACAATCAGAGCCTGTCACAGGTCACACAGCAAGCTGGAGCCCACTGAAACCAAAGCACAAAGCCTCCTGACTCCCAAGATTGGGGCTCTTCCTCTGGGATAGGCCACTTATTTTTGTCCTCTGTATCTCAGTTCCCCCATAGAGATGTGGATGGGACCTCCAGGAGTGTTCATGGCCAACAAGAGGATTTTGATTTAAATCAGAACAATACATCTTAAGAATAAGCTCAAAGGAACAGGATGTTAAAAACAAAGGGTCTGGACAGACACAAAGCAAACAAAGGATCCCAGGCCTCCACTCCAGGGAACAGAAAGCAATCACCCAAAAGAAACTGAAACCGAAATGGTTCCTTCGAATAATAACAAGCAGATCCCCTCAACCTCAAGGACAAATATCTATTTGATGACAGGAAACAGCTAGCCCCTCAAGGCAGTTACTGGAAATGGCACACAATGTAGGAGCTGATGAGATACTGCTCTGTGCATGGGAATCTGTGAATGAGAATTTGGGGTATATTGGGAAGGAGATTAGGAAGGGAGGGCTAGGGAGTGGGGAGTTTATCTTTGGGTTTAAGGGATTTAGCTCTATTCTATCAAAAACATCACTTTTGCTAAGCATTTACTACATAGAGGCAGCAGGTGCTGGGGCCACGCCGGGATGGCGGGTGTGCAAGGGAAAGTCACCCAGGGAGCTTACAAGGTTATCAGAGGGTGCCGTCAACAGTCCAAAGCCCAGCGGAAGCTCTGGGGATGGCAGGGCATGCTCTGATTGGGAGGCTGAGTAAAGACTAATGCAGAAAATGGGTTTCAATGGCACCCTGAAGGTCAGATGATCTATCAATTGTTGAAGATGCAGGAAGATACAAAAAAGGAGAAACTGATATGATCGTGAAAAGGAGAAGCCTTTTTATTTTTTTTTAAGATTTTATTTATTTTAGAGAGAGAAAGAGAGCGCACAAGCTGGGGAAGAGGAAGAGAGAGAGGGAGGGAGAGAATCTTAAGCAGGCTCCATGCTACATGGGGCTCGATCTCATAACCCTGGGATCACAACCTGAACCAAAATCAAGAGTCAGACACTTAACCAATTGAGCCACCCAGACGCCCTGAGAAGCTTTTTATGGATTATTAAGGATGGTAGGAGATTTCAAATTCTATCTGTAACATTTTAGATTAAGCTCATCCCCAGGTCCCAAACCCTATTAAATCATTCTGTTTTATTTTTTTCAAACTAAGTATTATTATCAAAAATTACCTTGTTATTTTATTTCTTTTTTCTTTCATTTTATTTATTTATTCATGAAAGACACAGAGAGGCAGAGACATAGGCAGAGGGAGAAGCAGGATCCATGCAGTGAGCCCAAAGTGGGACTCGATCCTGGGACCCTGGGATCATGCCCTGAGCCAAAGGCAGACGTTCAACCACTGAGCCACCCAGGCATCCCTGTTATTTTGTTTCTTATCATTACCCTGAACTATGGTGACCATATCAACCAAGTTGTCCAGGACAGTTTCAGTTTATGCTTACTGTCGTAAAATTTTACTCTTAAAAGTGTTCGGGGGCTGGAGAGGTACCTGGGTCACTCAGTTGGTTAGGTGACCGACCCCTGATTTCAGCTCAGGTCGTGATCTCAGGATTGTGATCAAGGTCCGTGTGTTGCGGAACCTGCTTAAGATCCTCTCACCCCCTTTACCTCTGCCCCTCCCTGCCCTCTTTCTGTCTCACTCTAAAAATAACCGAGTTGTGGGGCTGCCTGGCTGTCTCCTCAGAGGAACATGCTACTCTTGATCTCAAGGTCGTAGGTTCAAGTCCTACATTGGGTGTGGTGATTACTTAGTAAAGCCTTAAAAAAAAAAATTCAAAGCGTCCTAGTTTGAGCAATAAAGTCTAAGGATATTCTACCCAGAACTCCTTTGGAAATTATTGGCATGACTTTTAAAAAGTTAATTTTTTTACTTTGTGTTTCATTTTATTTTTACTAATGGGGGTATTATGTTACATCATCCTCAGTTCAAGTAATGTCCAATGCACCCTGCTAATGCTTTTTTTCCTTTCCTTCATCTCTCGAGATTTAAACTTTAAAGGCTCAGCCTCTACCTTTTAAA
The DNA here is from genome assembly GCF_905146905.1 of Nyctereutes procyonoides. Classification (NCBI taxonomy): domain Eukaryota; kingdom Metazoa; phylum Chordata; class Mammalia; order Carnivora; family Canidae; genus Nyctereutes; species Nyctereutes procyonoides. The sequence continues at coordinate 47,636,913 of NW_026575049.1, read as the reverse complement.
GATATGACTTAATATTTTTAAGTTTACTTAATTAATACTTAATATTTTAAACATTATTTTTTTAAAGATTTTATTATTCATGAGAGACACACACAGAGAGAGAGAGAGGCAGAGACATAGGCAGAGGGAGAAGCAGGCTCCATGCAGGGAGCCCGATGTGGGACTCTGATCCCGGGTTTCCAGGATCAGGCCCTGAGCGGAAGACAGACACTTAACCCCTGAGCCACCCAGGCGTCCCTATATAACCAATCTTTATAGTCTTTAGCTTTAAGAGATTATATGAACTGCAACAGCCTTTAAGTACCATAAAGGAGAGATAACTGATAGTTTAAAAAATATTCATAGTATTATGGGCATGTATTTCTGAACTAATTTGAATTCAATTTATATTATTATTATTTTTTAAAGATTTTATTTATTCATGAGACCCAGAGAGAGAGAGAGAGGCAGAGACACAGGCAGAGGGAGAAGCAGGCTCCATGCAGGGAGCCTGATGCGGGACTCGATCCCGGGGCTCCAGGGTCACGCCCTGGGCCGAAGGCGGGGGCTGAGCCGCTGAGCCCCCCGGGGGTCCCTAAAACATTATTTATGCTTCTTTACTCACTAATAAGAAGCTCCCGGCCAGGGGCGCCCGGGGGGCTCAGCGGCGGAACCTGAGCGCGCGCGTGGGCTGGGTCGGGACCCCCCCCCCCGCCCGCCCGCACCCACCTTTCAGGTCTCCGTTCCCATCCGCGTCGCTGTCCCTGAAGGACCTCGGGTAGATCCGGTACACGGGCCCCGCCTGCCACCAGTCCAGGCACCGGGGCGACACGGCGATGATGGCGATGGTGGCGCCGGTGAGCGCGAGCACCGAAGCCACCGTGAGCCAGAAGAGGGCCTCCCGGGGCGCCCGGTAGCGGGCCCGGCGCGAGAACTGGAACAGCACCTCCTTGGGCATGCCTGCGTACGGCCCCGCGGACCCCGGCCCCGCCGACCCCGGCCCCGCCGACCCCGGCCCCGGGCAGGGCGGCGAGCTGGCCGGGTCCCGCGCCCGCTCGGGCTCGCTGGCCGGGTCCCGCGCCCGCTCGGGCTCGCTGGCCGGGAGGCCCTCGTTGTGCACAAAGCCGTTGTTGGTCCGGCACGCCTGCATCCTCAGCGCCCCCGAGCCTCTCCGGTCCGTCCCCTTGGCCATGTCGCGCAGCCCTGACCCTTCGCTGGCCCTTCCTGCAATAACAACGGTGGACAGGCCGGCTGAAATGCTGGGCTTCTTAAGGAGCTTTGGTGGTTTATAAATAAACCTGGCTGGCCAAAGTCCAGGCGAGCGAGAAAGGGCAAAGGTAAAAGGGGTTTAAAAAAAAAAAAAAAAAGAAACTTCTTGGGACACCTGCGCGGCTCAGAGGTTGAGCATCTGCCTTTGGCCCAGGGCGTGATCATGGGGTCCTGGGATCCAATCCCGCGTCGGGCTCCCTGCATGGAGCCTGCTTCTCCCTCCTCCTGTGTCTCTGCCTCTCTCTCTCTCTATCATAAATAAATAAATCTTTAAAAATTCTCTTTACATCAGCCCTTGAGGCTGTTGTGGCTCAAGTCCCAACACGGAGGGATTCAGACCTGGATGGGGACAGGGGCCCAGAGGGGAAGAAAGGGAAACGGAAGCGGGGTGACTTGACGGAGGACACCGGTGTTCACATAGTGTTCACAGGGGCACTATTCACAATAGTCAAAAGGTGTTAACAAGCCGAGGACCCCTCGACAGGTGAATGGACGAAATGTGATCTATGCCAGCAATAGAATGTTACTCAGCCGTGGAAGGGAAGGAAATCCTATTGCAGGCCCTAACATGGATGAACCTGGAGGGCATTATGTTAAGTGAACAAAGCCGGTCACAAAGAGTGCACGATTCCACTTCTAGGGGACCCCTAAACTAGTTTATGCAGACAGAGAGTAGAAGGGTGGTTAGCAGGGGTTAAGAGGAGGGGAGTAACAAGGAATCGATGTTTACTGAGTACAGAGCTTCCAAATGGGAGGATGAAAAAGTTGCACAACAATGTAAAAGTGCTTAATGCCACTGAATTGTGTACTTGAATAAAGTAGTGAATTTTATATCACGTATATTTTGCCACAGTAAAGAAAAAAAAAAAAAAAGCTTAAAAATGTTCATTTTGGGGGCACCTGAGTGGCCCAGTTGTTAAGCGTCGGCCTTCAGCACAGATCCTGATCCCAGGGTCCTGGGATGGAGCCCTGAGTCAGGCTCCCTGCTTCTTGCTCTCCTTCTGCCTGCTGCTTCCCCTGCTTGTGGTCTTCCTCTGTCAAATAAATAAATAAGTAATCATTTTTAAGTGTTCATTTTAGCTAGGTATGAGAAAAAGAAACTAAATTTTGCAAGGGGCAACAGGCTCTTCTTTATGTTTTGGCGTGAAGGTCTCTTCCTACAAATCCAAGAGGAAGAATGGGGACAAGGAACAACACGTTGTTATGGAAGCTAATTTCATCTCAGTTCAGGTCAACCATATAAATAACCATTTGTATACTCTGTTGGACACCAGATGTCTTCAGTCTTCTTTCCTGTTTTTTACCTTCCATTCTTGGAAGCACTTTCTGAAGATGGAGGAGGAGAGGATAAAGAGAAAGGATTCCATGACTTGCATGTTCAAGTGCTTAACTATAGGTAAATATAAATGCACCTAATACCTGCACTTAAGAGTTATTTCATCAGCAGCCAACCCTTGATTTTGGCTCAGACCGTGATCTCAGGGTCACAGGGTCCCCGAGTCAAGCTCCATGCAGTCTGCTTGAGAGTCTCTCTCTGCCCCTCCATCTGTGCTTGCTCACTCTCTGTAAATAAAATCTTTTTTCTTTAAAGATTTTATTTATTTATTCTTGAGAGACACACACACACACACACACACACACACACACACACACAGAGGCAGAGACACAGGCAGAGGGAGAAGCAGGCTCCACGCAGGGAACCCGACATGGGACTCGATACTGGGTCTCCAGGATCATGCCCTGGGCTGAAGGCGGCGCTAAACCGCTGGGCCACCCGGGCTGCCCCAAATAAATAAAATCTTAAAAAAAATAAAAGAGTTATTTAATCATTGACACGTGTAAACTACAACATTTGTGACCTTGAGGAAACTGCATTAAAGTTAATATGCTTTCCTAAAGATTCTGCAAGCCTTCCAAGAATATAAGAGGACTCATGGTTCCCATTTAATCAGTGGCATTTTAATAACCCTATGACTCATTTGATCAGATAACAAGAATTTTTCTTCTTTAAAAAAAAGCCATATGAGGGACTCGTGGGGAACTCAGTGGTTGAGCCTCTGCCTTTGACTCAGGGCGTGATCCTGGTGTTCTAGTCCCGCATTGGGCTCCTTGCGGGGAGCCTGCTTCTCCCTCTGCCTATGTCTCTGGCTCTCTCTCCGTGACCTTAAGAATAAATAAATAAAACCTTAAAAAAAAAAAAAAAGCTGTATGAATTCTTATGGGTGCTGAGTTTTTGTTCTTTTGTAGAATGATTTAGAAGCAGTGTATGGTATAGAGGAATAATCCATTTGATTTTGTCCAGGTTATTTTTTTAAATGAGTAAATCCCAATACCTAGTTCATTGAATGCATCCAATAACTGGCATCTCTCATTATTAATTAGGCACCTTGTGAATTTTTTAAGAATCAAAAGAATTTAAACATTGTGTCTTAAAATTGCTTTCTCTCAAAAACATAATGGTAATTTTCACACAGGATCTAATTCTTGAAATTCAGTTACTGCTTGGGAAAAAAACAATGTGCAAAAATACTCATAGTTTTAAAATTATTCTAAATCATAAAAATAACTATAAATCCTCAAATCCTAAATGTGCAATCATATAAATGTAGAGAAAACTCTACGCCACAGCAATATGCCTTCGTGACAAAAATGTTCCATTTTGGGACGCCCGGGTGGCTCAGCAGTTTAGTGTCTGCCTTCGGCTCAGAGTGTGATCCTGGAGCCCAAGGATCGAGTCCCGCATCGGGCTCCCTGCACAGAATCTGCTTCTCCCTCTGCCTGTGTCTCTGTCTCTCTCTGTCTCTCATGAATAAATAAATAAAATCACAAATAATAAAAATAAATTAATTTAATTAAATTAATTAAATAAATTTTTAAAAAATGATTCAACTTTTCTACACTGACATGGGGCTCACTCTAATAACCCCAAGATCAAGAGTCACATGCTCTATGGACTTGAGCCAGTCAGGTGCCCCATTCTACTTCTCTATATTTTATTTCAGATAATAACTTCCTGGGGCCCCTGGGTGGCTAAATGTCTGCCTTCAGCTCGGGTCCTGATCATGCAGTCCTGGGATCAAGTCCTACATCGGGCTCCCTGATCAGCGAGGATCTGCTTCTCCCTCTGCCTCTGCCTGATGCTCCCCCCTACTTCTGCTGTGTCAAATAAGTAAAATCTTTAAAATAAATAAAATAATAACTTCCCTACATTTAAAATAGCAATACTTTGAGTTTCCAGAATATGCAAACTAGAAGCTTTTAAAAACAAATAAAGGGTGCTTGGCTGGCTCGGTTGGAAGTGCATGCAACTCTTGTTCTCAGCGTCATGAGTTTGAGCCCCACAATTATGTGTAGAGACTAAATAAAAAAAATTTTTTTAATCTTTTAAAAAAATAAAGAGTAAAAACAATTGAATGATTCTCTGGTCTTTAGTGAGAGGATTTTTTTTTTTAAAGAACAAGAGCAATCAGAAAAGATTGCTGGACTAGACTGAACAAAATTTTTGGATATATAATATAACAAAGTATACTGATTAAAGAGTATATATGAAGTTGAGAAATATGTTGGTAATAAATATGCCAAAGCACTTTTGTCTTTAACATCAAAGGTACATATATATTGTTAGACTTTAATAGGTATATATGAAATTTCATGATATCAATTAAAAAGTATAAATGCCACGGGCAGCCCAGGTGGTGCAGCGGTTTAGCGCCGCCTGCAGCCCAGGGTGTGATCCTGGAGTCCCGGGATCGAGTCCCACTTCGGGCTCCTTGCATGGAGCCTGCTTCTCCCTCTGCCTGTGTCTCTGCCCCCCGCCCCCGTGTGTTTCTCATGAATAAATAAATAAATAATTCTTTTTTTTAAAAAAAAGTATAAATGCCAGTAGAAAACTTGGGGAAAATATAAAGACATTTCACACAAATCGACTCATTAATATCAGAGAAACAAATGAGCACTTTCAATCACACTGGCAAAGAATTTCTAAAAGATAATAGTGCTGACAAGTGTCTGGTGTAAATTAACACAATAATTCTAGAAAGTAATTTGGCAATGTGTATTGTGAGTTTTAACATTTTCAGAGTAATAAATGAAGCCAGTTCCATTACATTTAAAAATAAAAACTCCAGTAAAATAAGGAGTTGGTACGAAAGAAGGGATAGGTCAAATGATCAATTGAACAGATGGGAATCATCAAAAATAGACACTTATTCAGAAGAGAATTTAGAACATGAAAAGGCAACATTTCCAATCATTTCCAATCAGGAAAAGAGATTATTTAGTAAGTAATGTTGGACACTAGCTAGCTATTTGAAAGAGAAAACTATATAGCTTTCCTTATTCCTTACATCAAAATAAGTTCTAGGGGCACCTGGTGGCTTAGTTGAGTGTCTGCCTTTGGCTCTGGTCATGATCTCAGAGTCCCAGGATCAAGCCCCACACTGGGCTTCCTGCTTGGTGGGGAATCTGCTTCGCCCTTTCCTTCTGTCCCTTCCCCTATTCTCATTATCTCTCATTCTCTCTCTCTCTCAAATAAATAAACCTTGAAAAAAAGTAAAAATAAAAACAAAAAGAACAATCCACAAAGATAAAAGCCAAATGGCAAAGCCATATGACAAGCTGATTTCCATAATACAGAAATTGACTGTACAAATTAACACCACAATATAGGAAAATGGACAAAGGATATAAGCAGTTGGCAGGAAAAAAAAACAACAAGTGTTTAATAAACAAAAAAAATGTAAATTTCACCCAAAATTAAAGATACAGAAACAAAAATTCAAAAGATATACACTATTTTTAAACTATCATTTTGGCAAAAATGAAATACTTCGATAATCCAGCATTCAAAAATATATGGGAACTGGCACTCATACATTCATGCATAAAGTAGAGCAAACTTTATGTAGAACAATTTGGGAATATATGTCAAAATTAGAAATTGCATAAACTTTGGGCTTCTGGGTAGCCCAGTTGGTTAAGTGTCTGTCTTCGGCTCAGGTCATGATCTTGGGGTCCTAGGATTGAGCCCTGTGTCAGGCTCCCTGCTTAAGAGCCTGCTTGTCCCTCTCCCTTTGCTGCTCCCGGGCTTGTGCCTCTCTCTCCTCTCCTTCTGCATTTCTCCCTCTCTCTGTCAAATAAATAAAATCTTTTTAAAAAAAGAAAAGAAAAGAAATCGTGTAACATTTGACTTGGAAATTATACAGCTAAAACCTTATATTGGAGCATCTGCCTTTGGCTCAGGGTGTGATCTCAGGGTCCTGGGATCAAATCCCATATCAGGCTCCTCACAGGGAACCTCTTTCTCCCTCTGCCAATGTCTCTCTGCCTCTCTCTGTGTGTCTCACGAATAAAATAAGTAAAAATCTTAAAAAAACAAAAACCTTATATTGAAGATGGAACCAACAAGATATGTGTACAAGGATGTACATAACAAAATTGGAGACAATCTAAATATACATCACTAGAGAATAATTTATTTTTTTTAATTTTTATTTATTTATGATAGTCACAGAGAGAGAGAGAGAGAGAGGCAGAGACATAGGCAGAGGGAGAAGCAGGCTCCATGCACTGGGAGCCTGACGTGGGATTCGATCCTGGGTCTCCAGGATCGCGCCCTGGGCCAAAGGCAGGTGCCAAACCACTGTGCCACCCAGGGATCCCTAGAGAATAATTTAAATAAACTATGGCATATTCAGACAATGGTATAGCACATAGCTCCTACAAAGACAAGTTTATGTATCTGGGCTGATAAAAAAATATTCAAAATATAGTGTAAAGTGGAAAAAATGTTTTAGAACAGTACAGATAATATAATCAGAGTTGTGTGAGGGAAATGGCACATGAATGTGTGCATGCATTATTAAATTTTCAGCTAGTAGGGGCGCCTGGGTGGCTCAGTTGGTTAAGCATCTGCCCTTGGCTCAAGTCATGATCTCAGAGTCTTGGAATTGAGCCCCGAGTCAGGCTCCCTGCCCAGCGGGAAGTCTGCATCTCCCTCTCCTCCTGCCCCCCACCCCCCAGCTCTCTCTCCTCGCAAATAAATAAAATCTTAAAAAAAAAAAGAACAAGAATTTGCATATAATGAGGCTTATAAATTACAGTGCTATTTATAATAGCAAACACTGGAAATAACCTAAATGTTCAATGATGCAAGACTAGCTAAAAAATTATTATTGTATATCCATGTGATAGAATATTAGTCATTCAGCATATTTTCCAAATAGGGTGACTTCCCCTAGCAACAGCCATCCAAAATTCATAAACACCCCATACCCATATCTAAGGGAAAGAGGAAAAAAGCAAACTTTAAGAAGACAGAAAAGAATTTCAATGAACCAATACTGAAACACCAGACAGAAGAGGCAGCTGGCAGTCATCTAGACAAGATACCCATAAAGCTAAGAATTCCAAGCACAAAGGATCAGCATAACTTACTTTCAAGGATATTTTTAAAAGCATATATCGATTGCAGAAAGCCAAACACACTGCTGCTAAAACTTTTAAATGTGAATAAGGAACAAAATGACTAAGGAAGCTTTAAGAGGCACCAGGGATAATCAGGACAAAGAATCAGAGATAATGAAGATAAGTCCACTCTGTAAATTCAAACCCCAAGTGACTTACACAATCATGCTAATAAAGCAAAGAAGAGAAAAATATCTAGAAAACAAGAGATAGAATATTAGGGAATACCACAAGATCCAGAAACACTCTGTGAGTAAACAAACATACAGAAGTAGTCATCAGTGGGGGAGGGGGGAGTATATGTATATAAGGCATTTTAAAGTCATCATATCATAAAGACGTCCACTCAGCTGCAAACCCACCAAAGTGATATGCAACATATTACCTGTCAGGTTTGCGAACATTTGAAAGAGAAGAATGATTTCCCATGTTGCATTCACCTGTTTAGCCGAGGGCAGGACCTACTGCAAAGTTATCTCTAAGTTCCCAGCCTCCTGCTCTGTGCTTGGTACATTATTAAATGAATAAAAGAATAGTCATGTAAAGGGGCACCTGGGTGCTTAGTCCGTTGAAAGTCTGCCTTTGGCTCATGTCATGATCTCAGCGTCCTGGAATCCAGCCCCGCATCAGGCTCCCTGCTCAGCCCCTTTCTCCCTCTCTCTCTTTGTTCCTCCCCCTGCTTGTGCTGGTTCTCTCAGTCAAATGGATGAATAAAATCTTTAAAAAAAAAAAGAATTATCACTTAAAGACTGATAGACCAAACTCTATGCAGAAGGAAGAGGAGGAGGAAGACGAGGAAGAAGAGGAAAAGGAGAAAGTACATTTTGCACAAAACTGTAGATTTTTATCACCTAGCTAAATGTTCCTGCCTTGGTTCAGTTTAATGAAGGAGATTTGAAGTCAGAGGAAGTGAGATGCCAGTGTGCCTCTACCATGTGCTCTCTGATCTTGGATACCCTGCCAGTTTCCCTTTTTTTTCTTTTAAAAAATATTTTATTTATTTATTTGGGGAAGAGAGAACATGAGTGGGGGACGGGCAGAGGCAGAGAGAGAAGCAGACTCCCTGCTGAGCAGGGAGCCTGATGCAGGGCTCGATCCCAGGACCCTGGGATCATGACCTGAGCCAGACAGATGTTCAACCAATTGAGCCACCCAGGGGCCCCACCTCAACCATAACATTTAACTTGGTTCTGAGCTGACTGTTATAAATATGGTCCAGAGTAAAATGTTTTTTAAAAACCAGTTCTAGGGCAGCCCCAGTGGCTCAGCGGTTTAGTGCCGCCTTCAGCCCAGGGTGTGATCCTGGAGACCTGGGATTGAGTCCCACATTGGGCTCCCTGCATGGAGCCTGCTTGTCTCTCTGCCTGTGTCTCTGCCTTGATCTCTCTCTCTCTGTGTTTCTCTCATGAATAAATAAATAAAATCTTAAAAAAAAAAAAACAGTTCGAATAAGAAGGAAACAAAAAATAGATTTATGCCTGTTAGAGAGGGAAGTTAAACTTACATCACCACTCAAATCTGAGGAGAATATTTTAACATGTTTCTGCTGGAAGTTAGACTACTTTAAAACATTTTTATGATCAAATATAACCCAAAAAATGGCAAAAGAAACGTGAATGGAATGAGTGTGACAAATGTCACAACAAAACCTTTCAAAAAAAAAAAACCTTACTACGTTTCATACACAAAGAATTAATGCAAAGAAATCAGTAGCTGAATTTTGTTCAGTAAGAGATTAAAAGCAATTGCAAATTATATATAAGAAAGTAACATATATAAAAGTCACTGCATAAAAGTACTTTCTTGATGGAATTAAAGAAATAAGCATAAATTAAAACATTGTTAAGGTACATGATGTATTAATTGCACTTATTGCATCCCTGTATGCATGCCTTTTGCCCCTTTTGTCTTAGACCCTTAACACTCTGAGCCTGGGCTTGGATGTGTGGCTTGCTTTGGCCAATGGGACACCACCACAAAAAGCAGTTCTAAAAATTGTTTGTGCATTCTTGCTCCTCTTTCACTTCTCCCATCACCAGGAGATCATGCCCAGGCTGGCCTGCGGAAGGACGAAGGAGGGATGTGGGAGATGTGGGAAGGAGCGTGGAATCTGCCCATGTAGGGTCTTCTTAACCATCCGGTCCCCAGGCAGCTGCCCAATGGACCGAGGACGCTTGAGCAAGCCCAGCTGGCATCAGTGGAGGCCACCTACTCCAGGTCAACCAAACTGCCCATCAACTGTTGTGTCATGAAAATTAACAGTTGGGTTACTGTTTGATTCTGGCCTTTGAAAAATGGCTTTACCAAAAGAAAACTGACATATGATAAACCATACTTATTTAAAGTGTATAATTTGAGGGACACCTGGGTGGCTCAGTGGTTGAGCGTCTGCCTTTTGCTCAGGTTATGATCCCAGGGTCCTGGTATCAAGTTCCGCATTGGGCTCCCTACAGGGAGCCTGTATCTCCCTCTGTATCTCTCATTAACAAATAAATAAAATCTAAAAAAAAAAAAGTATATAATTTGGTAAGTTTTAACATGTGTATACACCCATGAAACTATCACCACAATCAAAATAATGAACATGTCCATTACCTGCATGACCGCCACACTGTCTTCCAAAGTGGCCGTACCATTTTACATTCCCACGAGCAATGAATAAGAGCGTGTAAGTCTTACTCACTTCTTTACTAACATTTAGTCTTGTTACTGTTTCAGATGTCAGCCATTCTTTTTTTTTTTTTTTTAAGATTTTATCTATTCATGAGGATCAGGACCTGAGCCAAAGGCAGATGCTCAATCACTGAGCCACCCAGGTGCCCAGATGTCAGCCATTCTGATAGGAGGGTAGTGGTATCTCATAGTTGCTAAGTACATTCCTTCTTACTTCTGAGTAGAATTCCATTGTATGAACATACCATTGTTGGCGGGGGGGAGGTTCCAGTTTTTTACTATGATAAATAAAACTGCTATGAACAATCATGTCTCTGTAAGAATATGACTTTCTTTTCTTTCAGGTACATACCTAGGAGTGGAAGGCTGGATCATATGGGAGGCATGTGTTTTGCCTTTTAAGGAACTACCAAACTGTCTTGGAAAGTGGCTGCACCATTTGGTATTACCTTTAGCAGCATATGAGTGTCCCAGTACTTCCACATCCTTGCCACACTTGCTAGGTTCACTAGGTTTAAGTTTAGTGATTCTAGTAGGTACAGAGTGGTATTTTGTTGTGATTTTGATTTGTACATCCCTAATTACTAATGACATTGAGTATCTCTTCAGGGCTTACTTACCATACATCTATCTTTTTGGTGAGGGTGATACTGGCCATCAGCCAGGGGGTCCCAGTTCTCTCCACATGGACCTCTTTAGGTAGTCTTTCCATAGGGGCTTACTTCGGGTTTCCTCATAGCATTTTGGCTTGGTCCCCCTATGTGAGTGTCCCAACCACAGAAAGAAAACAAAGCACAATTATTTCCTTTTTGTGACCAGCCTCAGAAGGCCCCTAGCCCCGTTTGGATTGTACTGTATGGACCAAGCCCAGAGTCCATGTGTGAAGTTCTGGGGCAAAGGACCTGGATACAGGGAAGCCATTACCTGGGATATTGATGCAGTTAATCTATCACGTGCTTAACATTTTTTTTCAATGGTGATGAAAAAACACATAAGATATACTGTCTTAACATTTTTTTTAAGATTTTATTTATTTATTCATGAGAGACACAGAGAGACAGAGAGGCAGAGACACAGGCAGAGGGAGAAGCAGGCTCCATGCAGGGAGCCCGATGTGGGACTTGATCCCTGGACTCCAGGATTACGCCCTGGGCCGAAGACAGCACTAAACCGCTGAGCCACCCAGGGATCCCTGTCTTAACATTTTTAAGTGTACGGTTCAGTAGTGTTAAGTATATTCACATTGTTACATTGTTGTGAAACCAATCTCTAGAAATTATTTCATCTTGCAAATCTGAAAATTTACACTCATTAAACAACTTTCCCCCCTCCCTTCAACCCTTAGTAACCACCATCCTACTTTCAGTCTCCAGGCATTTAACATCTTTAGCTACCTTCTATAAGTGGAATCATACAGTAGTTCTTTCCATGACTGCCTATTCTACTTGGGATATTGTCCTTGAGGTCCGTTCATGTTGCTGTAGCTGGTGTCAGCATCTCCTTCCCTTTTTAAAACTGAATAATATTCCATTGCATGTAACACCACATTTTGTTTATGTCTTCCAAAAGCCTACTTTTAGAGGTACCTGGGTGGTTCAGTCGGTTGGGCATCTGCCTTCAGCTCATGATCCTGGGGCCCTGGGATTGAGTCCCACATCAGGCTTCCTGCTCAATGGGGAGCTTGCTTCTCCCTCTTCCCCTCATCTGGCTTGTGCTGGTTCTCTCTCTCTCTCTTTCTCTCATAAATGAATGAATGAATGAATGAATGAATGAATGAATGAATCCTTTAAAAAAAGAGACTACTTTTAATTTCTGTGGATAAGTATCCAGATGTGGGATTGTTAAATCATATGGGAATTCAGGTTTTTTTTTTTTTTTTAAGATTTTATTCATTCATGAGAGACACACACAGAGAGAGGCAGAGACACAGGCAGAGGGAGAAGCAGGCTCCATGCAGGGAGCCCAACGTGGGACTTGATCCCAGGTCCCCAGGATCACACCCTGGGCTTAAGGCGGTGCCAAAATGCTGAGCCAACCCGGGCTGCCCACAGTTTTAGCTTTATGAGGAAACTCCATAATGCTTTCCATAGCGGTTGTGCTGTTAAACAATCTCACCAATACAGCACAAGGGTTCTGGTTCCTCCATATCCTTGCTGGCACTCCCGATTTTCTGTTTTGGTTTGTTTTTATAGTAGCAATCCTGATGGATGTGGACGTGATGTTTTATTGTGGTTTTGATTTGTATTTTTCTGATGATTACTGCTCATCTTTCCCATTCTTGCCAGCATTTGCATATCATCTTTGGAGAAATGTCTGTCCAAGTCCTTTGCCCCTTATCTAATTAGGTTATTCAATTTTTTGTTGTTGAGCTGCATCAATGTTTAATTTGTATTCCCAACAGCCACTTATGCACCAGGTGCAGCCTGGAGCTAGTACTTCGGCCTGATGAATGGCACACATCTCTATGTAACTCAGGCCCAAATTTGTGACAATCATAGTTGAGGGATTTCCGTGGCCATTGTCAATCCAGAGCAAATGCTATTAATAGTAACACTTCACCACTGTGCCTTCCTGGTGGCCTATCCTCCAGACATTAAAAAACAAAACAACATACACACAAACAAAAAAAGCATAATCATGTCCTTATGTGACATCATTGGCCAACCATGTAATTGGATCCACAGTGTAATGGGCTGATTTATAAAGTGTTTGAACCTGAGGGTGTCTCAATTCTTTACTGCTTAAAGACTGTTCTCAAAAAAAAAAAAAAAAAAAAGTCCAGAATCACAAAAGAAATAATGACACATAATATCTGGTCTTTAACAAAGTTCTGTTGAAAAACGTCACCCAACAGTTAAACACCAAAGTTACCTACCCTGTGACAAATACTTCAAATTCAGACACACAGAGCTGCTCCAGAAAACTTGTAATTATCAGCACTGGTAGACACTACTGCCACAAATGGTCTTGCTCCAAATCAAACCTAAGTGCATTAGAACTTCACTAGGACACAAACGCCATTCTCTGCAATTTAAAGCTGGGGAAATGTGGTTGTTGGATATTGAGTGATACCCTCAACTCCCAGGCCAAACCCAGTATTCTGGGGATGGGTGGAGCTCTATGGGTCCCTGACCTTTAATGGACAGTCTTAGCAAGGTCTGACTTAAAGCCAGGAAACATTCAGCTGGATCAGGGTCTCTGGGAACATATATCAGAGGACAGAGTGTCAGTATAGGTAGAAAAGACACAAAATATGTCATACTTTAAGGAAATGGCTTTCCCAAAGGTAGCTATATAAACCCATTGGGAATATGTCCCTATAAAGTAAAGCCCACTGACCCTAACAATCTGTCAGGCCACTGATCTTCTCAATAACACTTATATTGAGCCTCTGTAGCCTTCAGTGGCTTCTCACGATAAAGAAGACAAAGTCCACATATCTTGTCTTAGAAGTCTAAGCTTCAGTCCATGCCCACACTATGTTCTAATCTTATTTCTCTCTGAGTATCTCCAAATCAGGCTCTCTGCTCAAGTCAACCAGTGATGTTTATTGTTTCACCACTGAAGTCTATGAACACCTTGTTCTGGGACACTTGTTCCCACCTCTCCTGAGGCCCTGCTCCATCTGCCATCCCCCACCAATATAACTCCAGTGGACACTCACCTAGCCCTCCCAGAACTCCTTACTCATTTGTATATTCATCCTCATAATTACGGCTATTTTAATATGTGATTTTATTTGGCCTTTCCACTCTGATGGCTGAGCGCTGTACCTGTCACCACAGTGAGCAGGCCAGGGCTTTGCCAATGATCAACGTTCAGAATCTTGCTGGGATCATCTTGGGTAAGGCTCGGCAGACTTTAATCTGCATACAAATCTTCTGTAGATCTTGTTAAAATGCAGTTCTGATTTAGTGCTGCATTTCTAAGTACCTCCTAGGTGAGGCCAGTGCAGTGGTACCTGGACTACACTGCAGAAGGTTTCAAAGGCCAAAGCCTGCCAGACTGAAATGACACACATGGATGACCGGGTAACAGCAAGGTGGTGGCAGATGAGAAGGCTCTTCCCCGGACTACAGGGCCAGTAGACACTCAGCTACAGCAACAATGAAGAACTGAGATTGACAGATCTAATTTCCAGAGAAGCTGAAAATCTGCATTAATATGTAGAATCTCCCAAATTTTATATGAGGGTAATTAATTCAAATCCAGGTCTGAGAGGATCTGCACAACATATCCCTAATCTCTTTAAAGGGCCTTCTGTATGACCGAATGAATACTCCTCTAGTCTTTGCTCTGTCTGAAGTATTAGCTTTCTTTCTATAACAGGCTTTACATATAGCAGATTTTTCTTTTTTAAAAAAAATTATTTATTTATTCATGAGAGACACATAGAGAGAGGCAGAGACATAGACAGAGGGAGGAGCCTGCTTCTCCATCGGGCAGGGAGCCTGATGGTGGGACTTGATCCCAAGACACCGAGATCACGACCTGAGCCAAAGGCAGAAGCTCAACCACTGAACCACCCAGGTGCCCCTAGACCAGAATTTTCAAACTGAAAAAAAAAGTTTTAATGAAAAAAAAATCTGTAGCTCTAATAAAATCCTAATAACAAATATTCGCCCTGCTAGTTTGTGTATAATTAGAACAATGATTTCCAAACTTTGGGATTTTATGGGCGAAAAAAATTCCCCCCCCCCAAAATGGGGGAGAACCAAAAATACAACACCAACATTTCACTTTGTTCAATAAGGATATTAAAAAATAGTCTACTCCCAGTATCTTATTATATGAAGGACACTGTAATGCCAAAACATGTAAAAACACAAATCTTAGATGACAGGAAAATTCTTTAAGTTGATAAATTGTAGCTTCAAGGGAGAACTATACTGTCCTTGTTTTTCTAATTTTGTGACGGACAAGTAGAAACTTGGATTCAAGTTCTGGTTTGGGGGAACCATTGATTATCAATCCCTTCTGTTTATAGGAGATGAAACAAAGATGCCCAGCAACCGTATGACTTGCTCACCACCACCTGCTTTGGTGGCACAGCCCAGTGCCCTTCACTGTTCTTGCTGGTGGGGTTACAATTTCATGTAATTCCCATCCATTTGGCATGGTCACATGGCAAAATCTTGGGACCAGTTTAAATTCCAGATCAGCAACTTATAAACTTCCATCCATGGTCCTGGGTCAATTATTCAACCTCCTTGGCTGGACCTCAGCTCTTTCACCTGTTACACTTACTTCAGGGTTGTCATGAAGATTAAGCAAAATACATTTAAATTTTAAAATTTATTTTAGATAAATTTAAATAAAACTCAATTAAACATTTAATTAAATAGCATATACAAGCTACCTACCAATGTTAAGAGGCTCCTCTTGTAATGATTGGTCAGCTCCCTCCTCAACAAAGAGCCGAACATGGTGAGGCCTATGTCACTGATACAAGTTACTGTTAACATCATAACAACTGCTAGTAAGCATGAAGTACCAGAACAATAGAGTCTACTCACTACATTTATAGAACTAAAGGGAATGGTTCAAATTATTCTTCACAAAACAAGAATGATCTGCTTGGGGATAATTTTATATCTTCAATTATTCCAAGTAAGAAATATTAATTTTTCTGTTTTTTTTTTAAATGTAAAAAACTCATAATCCCAAGATCAAGAGTTGGGAGGGGGAGGGGGACAAGCAGACTCCCCAGGGAATAGGGAGCCCAATGTGGGGCTCTATCCTAGGACTCTGAGATCATGACCTGAGCTAAAGGCAGATGCTTGACTGACTGAGCCACCCCAGGTGCCCCTCATGAGAGGGTCCTACTTTACTTTTTTAGAATCTCTACACCCAACATGGGGCTTAACTTACCATCCCAAGATCAAGAGCTGCATGCCCAACCAACTGAGCCAGGTGGGCATCTTGTCACAGAGGGGTTTTATGAGCTGCTTCAGAGGAGGGTCAGAAAGTCCTTCCTGAACATGCTATTTCTCAAATTCTTCCAGCTTGGAATATGCAATATGCCCAGCTGCCATATTTTGGAGTAGCATTTCCTAAACCTCACTGTTATCATATCAATATTAGTTTTCTTTATAGAAGTACCTGGGTTACCTGACTCTACAAACTCTTTGTCATAGCAGGTAGCAGATTTGTTTTGGGGTGTATTTATCATCTATAGCCAGGGTCAGCAAACTTTGTCCCAGATCAAATCCAGCCCAATACATGTCTGTAAATAAAATTTTATAATGAATGAAATGCTTTCATTTGTGTGTTATCTGTGGCGGCTTGCCATAGCAGAGGAGCTGAGCGACAGAGACCATGTGGCTCTCAAAGCCTAAAATACTTACACTCTCTGGCCCTTTACAAAATTTGTCAACCCTAGACCTATCGAATAAAGACAAACAACTAAATATGTTAAGAGGTCATTACAAAAAAAGTTATCACTCCAAAAGCTTCAATGAATGCTAACACCTTTGTATCTGTAAGGCAATGATCTTTGCTTAAAAGGTAGATTTCCACTCTCCTAAGCATGTAGAGACATCAAAATGAAAGTCGTAATTTCAGTGGAGGCACGCTACTTTTTATAAGTAATAAATGAAAGGGGTTTTGGTTTTGGCAATGAAGGGACTGCTTTAAAATGTTACAAAGCCATGGCTCTTGAAGAGAGAAAATCAACCATGGGCATCTTCTATAGCTGAATTTCAATACAATTTTAATTACTTTTATAACATTTTATTTTATTGTTATTATTTTTTTTAATTTTTTTTTTAATTTTTATTTACTTAGGATAGTCACAGAGAGAGAGAGAGGCAGAGACACAGGCAGAGGGAGAAGCAGGCTCCATGCACCGGGAGCCCGATGTGGGATTCGATCCCGGGTCTCCAGGATCGCGCCCTGGGCCAAAGGCAGGCGCCAAACCGCTGCGCCACCCAGGGATCCCTATTGTTATTATTTTTTAATGCAAACCCTATGCCCAACATGGGGCTTGAACTCATGACCCAGAGATCAAGACCAAAATGTCTCACTGACTGAGCCAGCCAGGTGCCTCTACAATATTTTAAAGCTATGTTCTACAAATAAGTCTTCCTGCTTGCTGGGGGAGGCAGCAGATAGGATTATGTAATAAAATGGCCTTGATCAATTCCTATTTTTTGATATCACATAATTCAGCCCATATGAATGGATTACTTAGCAAAGCTTCTTCCTCACTCCAACCTTACCCTCATCCCCATAGCTGCTTAAGAGAACCATTAAGTAATAATCAGATAGTAAGTACATTCTTATATACATATAGCTACTATATAAATAAATAGTAAATTCCTGTTGATACTTACCCTAAGCAGGTCACATAGAGGGGCCCCTGTGAAAAAGAACTCAGGCCATAAAATTTGGAGTATTCTTCTCTGGTGAATTTCATCTCAAGTTCATATCTTTTGAAATATGTTAAAATGGAAATTATGAACATAAATCAGATTTGAAAAAAATTTACAGTGAATACCCACACACCCAAATCTACATTAACACATTTTTCTTGTAGTCAGATTAACGGGGTATTGAATACATACTTACCACTTTCAGATGTATAATTTGATGAAATCTGACAAATGTATAGCTATGTGATGACCACCACACTCATGAGAGGGAAGCATTCCATCATTCCAGAAAGCTCTCTACACCCCTCTGCTGTCAATCCCCAGCCCTGTCAACAACTGATATGTTGTCACTATAATTCTGCCTTTCTTGAACATCAGATGGATAGGATCGAATCAGATGTATCTTTTGTATCTTCTTTCATTCGGCATAAGGCCATGTTGTTGCGTCAATTAGTAGTTTATCCCTTTTTACTGTGAAACAGCATTCATTAGTATGGATATATTTTATCCTTTACACCAGTTGAAGGAATTTGGGGATGTTTCTAATTTTGGACTATTATAAATGAAGCTCCTACAAACATTTCTGTACAGATTTTCATGTGGACATATGTTTTCACTTTTCTTGGGTAAATATTGAGGAATCGCTGGTCATAAGGTTAGTATAGTATTAAAGCTTATAAGGGAGGTGGGTTTGTTGGAATGTTTGAACCAGAACAGTCAGAGCAACTCTGATAAAGGAGGATTATACTGGAAGGTTCCTACTACCTGATTGCAAGAATTACTATGAAGCTATACTAACTAAAATAATGTGCCAGGGGTGCCTGGGTGATTGAGTAGGTTACATGTCTGCCTTTGCCTCAGGTCATGATCCCGGGGGTCCTGGAATAAGCCCTGCATTGGGCTCCAGGGGAGCTTGCTTCTCCTTCTCCCTCTGCTGCTCCCCCTGCTTGTGCTCTCTAAAAAATAAAAAAATAAAAAAAAAATTCTTAAAGAAAGATAACGTGCCAAATTGTTTTCTAAAGTGGTTGGACCTTTTTCCCTTCCCATGGGCAATGTGTGAGCATTCTCTCGGCTCCACGTTATTGAGGACAATTGGCGATGCTGGTCTTTGTAACTTTATCCTAGTGAGTTGTACTGGTATTACAATTTTCATTTCCTTAGTGACTAATAACTTCGTGCATTCATGCTTACTAGTCAGTCATTTGTTCTATCTTCCTTGGTATAATGCTCAGGTTTTCAATATCCTCCCCGTTTAAAAAATTTGTCTATTATAAACATGAGTCTTTTATCAGTTATGTTTTGCCCCAGGCTTGCCTTTTATTTTCTTAACAGTGTCTCTTGAAGAGTTTGTTTTTAAGTAAGCTCTATGCCCAATGTGGGGCTTGAACTCACAAATCCAAGATCAAGAGCCCCATGTTCCATCAACTGAGTCAGTCAGGCGCCTCTCATTGTTTTTTGATGCTATTGTAAATTTTTTTCATTTCATTTTTTTTAATTTTTTTATTTCAATTTTTAATTGCTTGTTCCAGTATATAAAAATAGAGATATTCTAGTACATTGACCCTGTATCCTGTGACCTTGCTAGGCTTATTAGTTGTTTTATAGATTCCTTATCATT
This sequence comes from Nyctereutes procyonoides, assembly GCF_905146905.1. Lineage (NCBI taxonomy): Eukaryota > Metazoa > Chordata > Mammalia > Carnivora > Canidae > Nyctereutes > Nyctereutes procyonoides. The sequence continues at coordinate 47,617,536 of NW_026575049.1, read as the reverse complement.
TTCTACTTACACAATCATCCCATCTTCAAATGGATAGTTTTATGTGTCTTTCTTTACAATTTTTTTTTTCAATTTCCCAATCTGTATGCTTTTAATTTCCTTTCTGTCTTGTTGCACTGGCTTAAACCTCCAGTCACCTGGAACACCAGAGGTGACACCAGACATTCTTGCCTTGTTCAGCATATCAGAGGGAAAGTATCAGTCTTTTACTATTAAAGATTTTAGGTTTAGGTGTTACTTAGTTACCTTTTGTCAGATTGAGCAAGTTCCCTTCTATTTGTGCTTTGCTGAGAATTCCACCCATAAATAGGTTCTGTATTTTGTCAAACGCTTTTTCTGAATGTAATAAGATAATGGTTTTCTTTTTCATACTCCCTCCCAGTGTTGAATTACATTGGTTTTCAAATGTTTCCTAAGTTGTTGATTTCATAGGAATAATTTTTTTTCCAATATTCCTTTTTATAAAAGTCTGTAGGATCTGTGGTAAGGTGTTCTGTTCATTTCTCATACTGACAATCTGTTTTCTGATCAGAAGTTATCACTTTTATTGATATTTTCAAGAGTAGCTTTTAATTTGATTTTGCTATTTTTTGATTTCTATTTCATCGCTTTCTGTTCTTACCCTACCCTTCCTTCCTTCCTCACACTTGTACTCACTGCTTAGGTTGAAAATTTAATTAGAGACCTTACATTCTTTCTCATATAAGTGATTAAAGCTATGCATTTCCCACTAAATATTGCCTTAGCTGCAGCCCCCAAATTTTCGTATGCTGTGATTTTCATTTTCGATCTGCTCAAGATATTTTCTAGTTTTTCTTATAACTTCTTCTTTAGCACATGGATAATTTAGAAGTGTGTTGCTCTTTTGTTATTGACTTCTAGGTTGATTCCACTGTGGTAAGAGAATATGTCTTCTATGATTTCAATTCCTCAAATGTAGTGAGACTTTTAAGAAGTAGGGGAACCTTTTCCTTGCTCACTTTCCCCTTCTCATTGGATACAGATGACAACAAGGCCCTGGGGGATGATGTAGCCACAAGATGGAAACAGTCTCAGACTTCAATCACCACGTGGGAGAGAGCAGCACACTTATCTGGAACACCCACTCTGATAAACACACAAGTAAGAAATGAACTTCTAGTATTTGAACCATTACAGGTTTGGTTCTGTTTATTGCAGCAGTTTTGCTTACCCTGATTAAAACACCACTTATCTTTTTAAGGCTCCTCTTTCTCCCCACTGCCCTGAAAGTGAGTTTTTCATAAAATGTACTTTAGTTCATACTATCCAAAGCATTATCTGACCCATCTACTCAACTATTTTTGTGTTCCATTAAAAGACAAAAACTTCCTATGAATACAAATATATATAAAGTTTATTGTATCAGCCAAGGTTCCCTTTTTTAAAAAACAAATATTTTTATTGAAGTACAGTATACATACATAAATGCACACAAATACACTATCAACAGTATATATGGTAAGTATAGCTGCAGAGATTTACAAAGCTGTCTACATGTGGGTCATTCTCCTCCTTCCCATCAGTTTATTTTTGCAGCCCTGGTCATGGAGGAAGTCAAGAAAAGAGATAAAAGGCACCTGCTACAGAGTGTGCCCCAGAAGGGATCTTCCAGGAGGGCTGAACTAAAGCCTAGCGAGTCACAGCTAGTCCTTTACAATCACTTGCATGGAGCTGAGTTCCTCTGTTATACTCCAGCTGTTTTTTTTGTTGTTGTTGTTGTTGCTTTTGTTTTTTGGGGAAAGAGGATATAATACAGGTAGGGAAGAATGTAAAGAAGAAAGCTATGCTGTTCTCCTTTCCCAAAGCGAATGTAATGTTCCAGCCAGGGCTGCTGCTGGACAGTCACTTTACTTCCACCTGTCAGATACTGGTTGCAATTTAACTGTACTACTTTTATATACTGAGAACATTTTCCTGCATCTTGTCCCCATGGCCTGAAATGTGAATTGCATCCCTTTGGACACTGCACTGTTTTGCTCCATCCCATCTTCCAGCTACATGCCGCACCTGACCTCACTCAGGCTCTTGGCCTCGTTAAGAGTTTTGTTTTTTGTTTTTTGTTTTAAAACATATCGGGGTTATTTTTGAAAATACTTTTTAAGAATCACACACATACAGGATGAAAAAGGGAGATGTACCTAAAAACAGTATTATTACCAAATAAACAAAAACAGGAAACCAGCAGTTTTCACAGGAAGAAATGTAACAAGTCCAAAATTCCAAAAATGTGTAAGTGATACAAGAAACACCTTTAGCAAAACCACCACCAGAAATCTGTATGTATAGGAATGGGGTCAAGGTAAAGATGTAAATTAGCCAAGTTATACACAAGGGATAAGGCCAATATGAACTTCATTTCCTATTCTATGCTGACAGAAAATAAGAAAATGATACTGAAAATCTAAGAATATTTCTGAGCAGCCCACTGTTTACATTTGAGACAAGTGTGGACTAGGGAGGGACCAGCCACAACATCAAAAAGAGAAAAGGTCATTCCAATTTTGAGGACAGGCACAAAATGATGGCAACTTGATACTGATCTCAGGGAAGACCCCAGAACAGATCCTTCTAGCGTTTTCTAATTCTTTAGGAGAGACCATCACTCACTCTGAATCAACAGGTGTGACTCCAAACTTTTAGGGGCAGTTACTTGACTAACATTTGGGAAATGCAGGACTTCTGCAAGGAATGTAAACTCCAACAATATCCTCTGTAACCTTGGAGAGATATGGACTGCAGCAAATCACTACATCCTTACTAACAGGTGTTGATTGATCCCTTGGCCAACCTGTATCTGACTGCAAAGTTTTGGAGGCCTACGATAGATCACTATCCTCAGACTTGTTTCATTCAGTGTACAAGGTTTACATATGAAATTTTGGAGTGATCAGAAAAAGATAGCAAATTGATCTTACATGAATCCAAAAACATCTAAAAAGGTTAATGAATCAAACAAAAGAAAATTTAATAAATGTAGGTCCTGCAAAGTAGGTTAATAAACAAAACACCAACTACACAAGTGTGGGATGAGGGGAAATTGTTTAACAGCAGTAAAAATCGTTAACCTTTGAAGACTCACACAATATGATGTGGGTGTCAGAAAAGCTAGTCCATCATTTGGGTGCTAAATAGATGAAGAGTATTAACTACAACAAAGGAATGACAGCTCTGCTACTTATAAATGTTAGCTCTGGGTTGAGCACTTTCAGAAAGACACAGAAAACTAGAGCATTTGCACAAAAGGGTCTTGAATGGTAAAGACAACAGAAGCCATGACATATGATGAGTGAACTGGTGATAGAAAAGAGTAAAGGCTAGGAGTCATCACAGTAGCTGCTGTTAAATGTTTGGTCTTGAGCTAATACGACAAATGAAGGGAGGAAGCCACCAACTGGGGACCAGGAGAGCTGCCCAAAATGAAAGATTTTGGTTCCTGGAGGGTCAGATGAGAGGCTGCTAAATGTCTTTTTCCAACTTTGAAATTCCATAAATATATAAAGATCTGACCAGCTGCAAAATTTATTACTCTGTTTTTGAAGAGCACACAAATGACAATTCTTCAGAGCTACTATGTTAAAACTTTTGAGGACATAACTACAAATCATTCAGAATTTGCTTTTTTTGGCCACTTTTATCTCTCAAATGGACAAACATTCATGTGTGTTCCTCTAGTTTTACTGAGATACAACTGAAATGTGTGTGCTGTTTTTTGATGTGAAATCAGTCTAGAAAATGTAATCTATTTTGCCTCCCTCCCATTCACCCCTAGATTTAAAGCAATTAGCATCATATAAATTTTTCATGGTCTACTTCTCTAGTCTAGTGTAGTACAGTATAATGCTGTAATGGGGAATATTCCATCTTACCTGCTATATTCATGCATGTTCCACCCTGAAAATGCAAAAAGCCCTAAAAAAATCATACATACAATACAAACGTGGGTTATTAGAAGGGAATTCCTTCCTTTTCAAAGACAATTTTACATGGCCAATCTTCCAGGTACATTTAACTTACAGTTTTATTGATATAATTTAGGTTACCCCTAACAATCTGGAAATGTGTGGTATGGTATAAACCTAATTCTAACCAATTCCAATTTTGTCTTAAAGGTAGGTCTTAGTACATTACATGCAAGCTCTAGAAATACCTACTACGTAGCTGAGATTGCCATAAGCCTTATTTCAATATTCACTCTCAGAGATTATGCAAAACATGAATAAATCCATGGAATACACTCAAGATATCCGTGATTCCACATACTACATCACAGAATTATCCAGAGACCAAAACATCAAACTTTTCCATGGTCTCCCTAAAAGAAATAATCTGCTGTCTTTCAAAATTTTGCTTTATTACTTCCTAGAATATTTATAGCAGTTCTTTGGAAAAGCAAGAATTAAATTTGGCAGCCTTTGTGCTCAAGGACCAAACATGGGTTATTTATCATTCTTTTTTGCAGCTTTCAGTCTGGGAGTGGACAATCTCTCAGAGAGGGAATGTACATAGTTACTGTATAGTTCTAGTCATTTACTACTGTTATATAAAAGTTAACAAATGGAATTATAATAAAAGGCACAAGAGGGGAGTTTGCTTAGGTGATATGTCATTCAAAAGTACAGTTTTTTGGCCACTGCGAAAGTATTTTCCATAAAATACCTGAGCTGGTGTCTTGTGTGACCAAGATATCCACTACCTTCTATATTCTTAAACACAAGTCTTTGACGTGATCTAAACTAGTTTAAAAAGTGTCTAATCTAAGGGAGTTATTAAAATTTGTATTCATGTAGAACAAGCTGGTTACAAACTTACTTTCCTTTCTGTTGACTATAAACACTGAGCCTCATTTCAGAAGAGATCTGGACATCACAAATACCAGAATCAAAGAAAGATGTTCTTACATGAACATTTAGGAACCTAGTAACTTCTTATTTAAATGGTGCTTTTAGGAGAAGGGAAACAATCATGACAGATTAAAGTCTGCCTCTAACCATGAGAATCCCTGGAATAAAATCAAAATATTTCCCCAAAGACACAGGTGTTTATCACAGGGACAGAGAATATGCAATTTTGAAAGGTGCAGTGAGTTTTTCTCTGCCTCTGCTAACGGACTTTGATTACAGGTTAATAGCAGTATAAATAACACAATTAGATAATGTTGGGTTCATTTTTCTTTCAGGTTAAAAAAAAAAAAAAACAACAAAAACCTTCATGTCCTTGTACTTTTAGGGGCTTGGAAGGTCTGCAGCCACTGCCCTTCTTGTCACCAGAGCCCTCGGCGGCTTTACAAATGGACATGCCCGAGACTGCCATCTGGTGGAAATGATAGAAATTGAAATGATTTTGTTGTAAGTAATTAAGTCTTTTCCTACAAAGAATGTATAAATTAAAAATATATTGGGGGAGAATGGTTTATTCATAACAGCAATAAGAAATATAAAATAATAAGGAATTAACTGAAGAAATGCATCATGCATATAGAGAAAACTATAAAACTTTACTGGGGGGCATAAAAACACTCATATAAATAGTAAGATACAGCATTTTCCTGGCTTGGAGCTCTTATCTGTTAAAGATATCAATGACCCCTCCCTCCAATTAATCTAAGCATATAACAATTCAACACTAACAAGATTTTTATTTGGCAGGGAAATCTTGGCCAAAATATTCAAAAGTTCATTTGGAGGAATAAGCATTCGATTTTTCTAAGAGTAATAAGGGAGCACTTTCCCTACCAGATAATAAAACATATAATAAAACTTTGATACTTAAGATGACATAGTGATACATAATACAAAGCAATGAAATAGAATGCCCATAAAAACACAAGTGAATACTAGAACATATAGTAAAAGGGCATTTTCAAATAAATAAGAAAAGACTGGCTTATGTATTAGCTGGTATACGGGGATAATGGAAAATATACTAGATTTTCACCATGGTGCAATACCCCAAAGTAAGTTTGACTAGTATTACGTATTTATAATAAAAAAACCAAAGTCATAAATAAAAATATATGTAAATATTTACTTACTCAGAATGTGAAAAGATTGTCTAAGTATACAACTGAAGGTTCAAACTGTTAAAGAAAATAATAAAATTCTAAAACTTTTGAAGTTTACTTATTTATTTTAATCTCTACAGCCAACGTGGGGCCCAAACTCACAGCCCTGAGATCAAGAGCCACATGCTCTTCTGACTGAGCCAGCCAGGTGTCCCAAATTCTAGTGCTATTGAATATAAATAACCAAGCCAACACTTCTCAAAACTCATCAAATTAAACATCTAAGGTCTTTGCAGTTTACTGTATGTAAATTTTACTTCTTCAAAAAAGTAAAATAAAAAATAAATCCCACTATATATTTCAAATGGCATATGGAGGATAAAAGCATTATTTAATATTTTTGACCAAAGAGAGCTATCTAATACTCTTCAGAGCATTTTAGCTCTCACCTGTGCCTCTCCAATCATAGCAGAAAGACTTTATTCTTACTGTAAAAAACTGGCACCAAAACAAAGTTACTGTGTAAGAAAAAACACAAATAAAGTATCATGGCATACGATTTTTTTGGGGGGAAAAATAAACCCATGTTATTGAGTTTGTAGTTTTTCAGGAATTAGGTTATTTCCATATTGTTAGATGTGCTTTGTTCTTAGTCCTATCCCCAATATCCTTATTTAAAAAGACAAGTAATAAAATAGTAAGTTATGGCATATTTGAAAGAATAGTTGATTTCCTGAATATATAAAGAGCTCTCACAAATCAATAAATAACTGTATTAGTAGATAATAAGCAACATATCAAACAGGCTTTAATAAAAGATGATTAAAAAACTAGCCAAAATAGGAGAAAAACTGTTCAATGTCATTAGGAATCAAATAATTTTAGAATTAAATAAAAAAATCATAAATTACAATATTTTACCTACCAGATTGGTAATGTACAACACTTGAGAGAAAGCAAAAGATACAGACATTTTGTATGTTAGGATTATAAGGTATCCCTTCCCAATGTATTTTATTTTTTAATTCAAAACTTTATAAAAAATTAAAACATAGAAAATTACAGAAAAGAATATGATACCCTTGCCTATCACCCAGATTTAACCCATGTTAACATTTTTGTTTTTTGAGGGTTGGGGTGTGGAAATAAATATCTCACACTTTGCAGTGTTTCTGAATAAACTGCCCTAAATTAATGTTATCATTCCCATGCATGTTTTATAATTATTTACCTATAAATTATATATCATGTTCCCTCATCCCTCAACTCTTAAGATTCCATTATGTTTGGTACCACTTTTAATGTATACTTAAGAAAAAAATGAAACTATAAAATGATGCTTTAATATCACTTATGATTATTTTATACTTATTATAATACGATTGGTTTTGTTTTTGAAGTAGGCTCTACCCCAATGTGGGGTTAAACTCAGGACCTTAAGGTCAAGAGTCATATGCTCCACTGACTCAGCCAGCCAGGTGCCCTGTAACAGGTTTTTAAGACAGACTTTTTACAAGTCCTGTCATTTCTGTTTTGCTTACACTATAACTTTGCTTCTATGTTAAATCGTATGTAATCATTTTAAAGACATTTTAAACGGCATTAGACTTAACACATGTAGCCCCAACCATATGCAAAGCTCAATCATGGAACTGAAATATGAATCACTATTACCAAGCAGGTGCAGCTGTGCCTAGCCAATGAAATTGTAGATGCCACTGACCTAAGATGCTTCTCAATTGCAAAGAAATTAAAATATGAAAAAGTACATTTTGGAATATATTTTGGAGATCAAAGCTGTTAAATGACATTCTTGCAGAACTTGCTGATTCTCTCAACATTATGTTTTTAGAGTATTAAGAGGGCTGACTGCCTAAGGAAGAAAAGCCAATAGCACCTAGCTGCTGCTGGAGCAGAGGATCCTCAGCCCAGCTTCTCCAGCGTTTTCAGTAACTACCCAAGGAAAAACTGTTTTGTGCTAATGGGTACTAATTAGTAGGCTAAGTTATTCCTCCTTGCCAACATCTGCCTCACATCAGGAACGTGGTCTCAAGACAGTCACTTCAACGGCCCAGAAATTCAGTTATCAGGGAAGCATAAGGTGCCATGAATGATACAATTGCCTTAGGGCCAAAAAATTCAGTAACCTAGAAAAATATACAATGCAAGATTTAAAAGAAACTAATGCGAAAACCATGAGGAACCATATCAGATTTTAAATAAAGATAGAATCACTATCACAGACTTTTTCGTTTGCCTTGGAATCCAACATTAGCAGGCAGGGCTCTGTTACCGGTTCAGCCAGACTTACAGGGGAAGGCAGGGGGTTTAGAGCAATCACTGCGCCGCACACTAGCTTCACATGTAAATGTGCAACAGAAAACAAAGTAATTTTCATAGGTAGGGTGAAGAATTTTCAATACAAGCTGCCAAAATGAATGTAGGCTGCTAAGAAGCAGAGAGTGGGGGTTATTAATTGCATTTTTATTAAAAGGAACAAAGGTTATGAAAGATGACGGTATTAGATGATTACCTGTCAGGTATTAGCATTTACGAGGCCACAGTTAATTAAAATGGTGGGATATTTTACAGGATTAGACAAAAGGCAATAGAAGAGGATGGAGAAATGAGAAATGGATCACATATGTAAGAAACTGGTATGTGACAGGGCTGGCATTGCGCTGGCACAATTAGCTAGCGGAATGCAAAAAATTGGATCTCTGCCTCTATACAGTAAAAACCAGTAAACTCAAGCTGGATTAAAATCCTAAATACATGTGCTTGGGCGGAAGGATGAATACTTATTTTTTTAAAAAATATTTTATTTATTTATGAGAGAGAGAGAGAATGAGAGATAGGCAGAGGGAGAAGCAGGATCCATGCTGGGAGCCCCACGTGGGACTCAATCCCAGGTCTCCAGGATCACGCCCTGGGCCGAAGGCAGCGCCAAATCGCTGAGCCACTGGGCTGCCCAGGATGAATACTTTAAAAGAGAGAATATATGAACTTGAGATGGCAAGGATTCCTGGAACAAGAAAGACAATAGTACCAACTGTAGAAGACTGATTTATGAATAACAAAAGACCCCATATACAAAGCAAAAAAAAATGCTAGGTTTTGCAACACATAAACAAAGGATTAGCATCAAGACTATTTAGAAAAAAACTACAAATAAATGAAAAAGTGGCAAACCAAAAAGAAAAATGAGCAAAGGATATGAGCAATCATTTCAGAGGAAATTCAAATAGTCATACAGAGAGAAAATGAGGTTTGCCTCATAGGTAACCAAATATGCAAATTAAGACATACTATTTCATGTTCACCTAACCAACAAGTGTAAAATCTAACAGTATCAGCATTAAGTTATGGAAAATGGACAGAGAAATAGGAATTTTTGTACATCTCATGGAAGTGGAGACTAATAGACCTTTAGTATAATGCATTTGCAATATTATCTTGAAGGTATGCATACCTAATAACGTAGTAATTTTATTTCTAGGCAAAGCACTGGTACATGTACTCAAAGGACACATGCCAGGGTGCCCACCGCCATCAGTTTTTTTAAGTTGCATATCACCTAAATATCCCTCAGTGGGGAAAGGGATACATTTTGGTGCAGTCATACGAAGGATTATACCAGCTTATTTTTTGTTTAACCATTAGCTTGTTTTATAGAAGAGGGGATGTAGAGGTAATAACGTGAGCAGATAAATTCAAACCTGAGGCCTGAGAATAACACCCTTTCCTTCCCATATCACCCCCCAACCCCCCACAAAACCAAAACTGACCAAACATGGTGGGTGGACATGTGGGGCAAGGGGTAATGAGGTGGCTGACCCCTGGTGGTGGGTGATCCTGACCCTTGGTGCAACTCCATTCTCCTTTCCCACCTTCTAAATAGGTGAATCTTAATACTTGGGGGTAACAAACCAAAACCTGTAAACATCATTCATAGTGCAACCAAACTCTTCTGAGTTTCCTGCCTTGTAAACGTATGTGCTGTTTAGTTTCATTCACCAAGTCGTATATATACTCTGAAGCTAGTAGTCTTTAAACTATTTTTTTTTTATAAATTTTTATTTATTTATGATAGTCACACACAGAGAGGCAGAGACACAGGCAGAGGGAGAAGCAGGCTCCATGCACCGGGAGCCCGACGTGGGATTCGATCCCGGGTCTTCAGGATTGCGCCCTGGGCCAAAGGCAGGCGCCAAACTGCTGCGCCACCCAGGGATCCCAGTCTTTAAACTTTTCAAAATCATTAAGCCTTAAATCAAATCTTAGATAGAATCTCAAGTAACACAGAAAAAAGCAGAACTGCTCTGGAGGTTGAAAAAATGGTACGCTTGTAATTATAACACTTTAGTGAATTTGAACTACATGAAAATTCTTAAGCCTATTAGTTTATTTTGGGGTCATATATAATTTTAAAATGTGAACTCTTCATAAAATGCTTTTCAGTTCCTAAAGAACCTGCAATTCTAGAATAAAATCCAGTTACTCTCAATGTAGGAGTGCACTCCAACAGCATCAAAGTTCTGTAATGATCACCAGTCCTACCTAAGACTAATTTCAATACCAAGTATTAAATATGAGTATTTAAAAAAAACAAAAAATAAATAAAAATAAATATATACAAGTATTTAAAATAAACTTTATACTATATCCAATGACTTAGAAGATGCTTACTCTTAGGCAAAATCTATGAAAATAAACTCCACGATCCTCTTGAATCATGTCACTGTGGAGTTTTGAAAAAATAAATTGCACCTCGTCTTCAAGATTTAAGGAAACAGAAACTCCTTCTCATAGTAGATGCACAAATAAAAATAAAATGACCCAGAAGAGGGCAAGAAGGTTATCAGACCCTTTTATTAGAATAATTCTTGGATTGTACTGGTCCTCTTCACTTCAAATACATGCCCAAGTATTTTCATTAGAGGTAGATATGAGATAGTATGTAAAATATTAGATGAGAAAGAAAATGAGAAATGTAAAAATGCATTTGTTGTACAGATTTAATTACTCAAGAAATCACTCTTGCCATTATAGGCTAGGGTTATTAGTCAAGGGGGAAGAAAAATCCCAACACTTTGATTCCACCCATATTTGAAAGGTATGGGGTTTTGCTCCACCAGAGTTGTGAATATGAGGAGGATAACCTCATAACACCGAGATCGTGTACACCTCATTCCTCAACTAGAAGAGCATAGCTACCACTTAAGTTTGAACAGGAAATGATGTATTTAAGTTAATAGAAATGTGTGTCAGGTAGAATTAAACTAAAACAGGATAAGGGGTGGAGGAGAAGAGAACACAGCCAGGAAAACCAGCAAGAAGAGAGAACCAGAAGTAATGCAGTCGCAGCCTGAAAAGAAACTGTAGCAGTAGCTACACTGGTTTACTTCTAGACCACAAGGTTAACATATATAAACCAAAACAATGGGCAAAAATAAACACTTGCTTAGCAATTTCATTAAAGCTTACAGGAAAACTCCCAAAATTGAATAGAAAAAAAATCTTAAAGCAATGGAACATAGAAAACAACGCAAATCAAATCATTATAGTGCCCACCAAGAATCAATTTACAAAAGCAATTAACTCTGCAAATTGCTCTGAAATAACTTAAATTCTCATCGTAATGATTATTACATTAGTATTTGGCTCTTACAAATATAATGGATTGTCTGCATTGTGTACTGTGTTAACGTGAAAAAAAATCACAGTATACGATTCTTTACTACTAGTCAGCCACCCAAAACAAAATGTATTCTAAAATCTTTTATCAAATGCTTCCCTTTATTAGTTAAACCAGATTATCTTCAGAAAACAAATCAAGGCAAATTTAAAGAGGAAATGTGAATTTGAGAAGTCACTGAAAAATGGGATCTAAATTCAAGACAAGAAAATATGATTTGGCTAGCAAAAGAAAATTCAATAGACAAGTTCCAGTTAATTTCTGTGACTGAAGCTGAATAAAAACCCAGTTTAACTCCAGCAACTCTGGTTTGATTGCCTACTTTCCCACATCCAGAAAGCATACACATTTGTTTTCTGATGACCAATTTGCTGTCTGAAAACAAAAATGCTGTTCATAACATCAAAATACTTATTTACGCATGGTCTCATTCCATCAAGTATTTCAGGTAGTTTAGTTTGGAATATAAACCAAATTTCTAATTTCTAGCTAAAATGTTGGGCTAACAATATAGAAACACCTCTCCCCAGCTGATACCATTTCACTGGTCATTAAAAGATATTTTGAAGCCTGACGAGGTGGGGGATGGGGGGGGAGACCTCAGAGAGCATGGTGGCACCATCTCTTTTCACGTAGAAGATTGATCCATTATATGCAAACCTCATCTTAGTTTTAAATTTTGCTAGTTATAAATAAATAAATAAATAGATAGATAGATAGATAAATTTTGCTAGTTTCTTATGAAGACCAAGTGTCTAGTAGGTGACTGGAGAGCCTGCCAAGCACTATGAAAAGATATCAAAACCCAAATGAATCCCCCACATCTGATAGTTTCTTATGAAGACCAAGTGTCTAGTAGGTGACTGGAGAGCCTGCCAAGCACTATGAAAAGATATCAAAACCCAAATGAATCCCCCACATCTGAAAACAAAATTGACATAAGGACTTAAGGAGAATTCAGAGCTGCAGTTGCTTTTAACACATTTAAAACAAAAAGCTCAAGTAGTAAGTGTTTTAATTACCAAGCCTTCTAATTGGGCAAGAAACATGGGACAGAAATCATGAGTTTATTTTTAAAAAAAACACCTCCATGGCAACGTTACTCAAATCTCGGATGTTCAGCAAATTGAAAAATCTAACAGAAAAACCTCAGCATAAAAGCCTGATGTTTAATGGTCATTAAAAAAAGAAAGTCCTATCTTTATCTGGCCAACGCAATGTGACATCTCAATTGTGGCAAAACGATTTTATTGGAAATGACACAAATCTAGAGTCATTGAAGACATTTTGAAAGCCTAAAGTGATCTGAATACATGCAATATGAGAACCAAACTCTCCTCTTTAAGTATGACCTCAAAATAGGAATTTCCCAAGTTGAAACCTATCACAGGAGTTTCCTGCCAAAATACCAAATTAAAGATTCCACCTTATCTTGTTAAGTAGCACAGTGGCCACAGTCACCATCTCCTCGGAGCCCCCGCCCCAAAGTAATTTTTATGTGAGATTAACACGTCGTTAAGGTTCCCTTACTGTGAACACTGTGATGTTTGGAATAAATGAACACATGATGCCACCGCCCCAGTGGACAGGGCAACAATTGTGAAAGTCGCAGCGTGCCAGGGAGCCTTGCAAGGAGGTCTACTGAGTCAGAACTATTAACTATTTCCTAATAATTATTCTTTTTGACATACTGACACTTACATGTGCAAAAGAAATAAGTGGTAAGACTGCAGGTAGCTGGTTGTGAATCAAGACAAACTAATTAGCTGCTCCTGTAACTTCACTCCACGCTCAGAGAAAAGGGGAGAAAAGCCAGTTTCAGTGAAGTGTCCCTGATTAAGCAGTAAAAGTTTTTATTACACCTGTCCTTGAATACACATCTTTTTAATATCCTAGATGATGACACGGGCAGTACTGTTTCTACGGCATGCAGAAGTGGGATGGCTGTCGCTTGTGCTAGCAAGCTGTGTGCTCAACTAGCCACTTTCATGGAGACCACTTCTACTCAAAAGAATGATTGACAGACTACAGTTATTCAGCAGACATTTTCTTAGAAATAAATGAAGTAAGCCTGTCACTCAAAGAAAACAACTGACAATATTTGTTGCCAGTGACAAAATCTCACCTTTCAAATGAAAATTAGAATTTCGAAAAATCTGTATCCATTGCCGTGAGCTTGACAGCGTCCCAATACTCAAAAAGATTTTTTTCTGATGAGATTGGATATATTAACAAAAAATTTTAAACACTGCATAATGTGTCAATATTCTAAAGAACCGCATAATTCAACGAACCAGTATTTTTCAAAGATACAATGCATGATGTTACCAAATCATACCAAAATAGGGCATCCATCAAAACTCCAAGATAGATCAAATGCGTTTTAATGTAAGAGAGTACAAAGTTGACTGATAAAGTTTTGAATTTCACATTGCACCCAACCTTACAGAAACTACCAGATCGAAAGTTTTAATCATGTATCAAATAGAATATCCACAATAACCCGAAGCTATTAAAATCCCCATTACCAAATAATGTATTTCTGTGAGGCCAGAATTCTTTACATACTTCCAACAAAAGGCCACATTGCAACAAAATGAATGCAAGGGTATGAAAATTCAGTCCAACATGAGGGTTTACAAAAACAAAAATGAGTGCTACCTGTCACACTAAATTTAAATTTGGAAAATAATTATTTTTCATATAACAATGCTATTTATGTTAATAGACAATGGTTTCATTTTTTAATGAATTAAAATAGTATGTAAAATTTCTTGGCTTTCATTTCTAATGCGATATATAAAATAACAAAACCCATAAAAGCAAAGTTCTTGGCGATCTTTAATTTTTAGAAATATAAATGGAAAGAACATAAGTAGGTCTTAAGACTAAAATTTTTGAAAAGAGCTGGACTAGAAAATTCAGATTAGTCAAGACTAGTTCAGGTTTTTCTTTTGCTAATTCACACATTATTTGTATTTCAAGGGCCACTAACCACCACCTGAAAAAGATTTTTCGGAAATGGCATAAAGAGTAGTTTCAGAGCAAAGAAGCGGTTAAATTAGCAATGTCCTACACAGTTTGGTTAATTCCTCTATATGTTGTTCTGTATGAAAAGTTTCACATAAAATATTCCAATTATGTAAAATGTTTAAAAGTAACATTCAAAACTGGACTTTTAAAAATCATACCAAATAGTAATATGTCACACCGTTTTTATCAATTCTTTATTTAGGTAACAAGTTGGTTATGTTCACTGCATTGTATGAAACATCACAATACCATACTGGAAAGGTACTATCAGTACAGGGTCGGATCAGAGTGGACAGTTTGAACAATAAACCATTTTGCATTCTTCATTCCCTATCTTTTTACAACCCCCCAAACCCAGTAAAGGGACAGATAGCTTTTAAACATCATCATGTAAAGCACTTTAACTTACAAGGCTAAAATCTAAAGAATAAATAAAATATATTGTGGCAATAATTCCTTTTAGACCAAAAAATCAGGTGCACAATAAATCAAATGATCAGGAAAGCTGTCTGTATTCAAACGTGTGGCTCTCCAGAAACAGCTTCAGGAAAATGTTACAGAAAATATCATGAATTCCATTTCACACAGGACCAGGTGATGACTCATTTTAACTACACACAAGGGCAATTACATCCTGCTGAAACACAATTTAAACATATAGGAAAATGTTTACAAAGCATCCACAACATGTAAACCATGTACAAATGGATACATTCATTGCTTCTCCTACCCCAATAGCTTCTTTTCGATAAATATTTTACTCTTCATGTTCGGCATTAATTGGATTTACTACATGCAAAACTCAAGAGAATTCAAGGTTATTGTAAAAATAGAATTAAAATAATAATCTTCAAGTACCTTATGTGACAGCCACTCTGTACCGTGCCCAATGTTATAAAATGAAAGGTTACTGAACCCATGAAAATATCTCTGTAATATTTCCTTAGATCTAAAATAGATAATTTTAAATGTATTTATAGTCATTTCAATGTGATATTCTGAGCTTTTAAAAGAACGTAAACAATTAAAAATTATACCAAATTACACACAAAACTTTATCTTAAAAGCTGAAAAATTAAAACTATAGAAACCCACATGTAAAACAAAAATCACAATTTACATTATAAAGGCAAATCTCATCATTTAAAAAAATTTGCAGCAGTGAGATGTCAAAGCAAATTATAAATAGCCATAAATTAATCCATTTGGTTTCAAAAGATTTTCTAGTGAGAGTTGAAGGATGTAGTAGATACATGCATAAAATTTGTAAGGGTTTATAATATTATTGCCAAATACACTTTATCTTGAAAAGCAGGCAACGTTACAATTTGGACATTATTGGAAAACCCAGTTCGGTAATACAGGTAAAATTAGAAAAAAATTAAATAACAATTAATAATAAATATATATCCTATAGTAAATTGCTCAAAGGAAATTTCAAGCCACAGAGCTGCAAAAGGCTTCCAACTTGGTGAACTGAGAAAGGAACATCCCATACAATTCTTTACTCTTACATGCTTATATGTTGTGTGTCTTGTCTAAAAAACAAAAAAACAAAAACAAAAACAAAACAAAACAAAAACGTAATGTATCTTCAGAGTACAGCTAACTATATTCCCATGCACCTCAGGCAGAGTTTGTTATTTGTGGTGAAATAACTCCGTTGGTTCCTACGGCCCAAAGTTCAATACAGATGTAACCAGTATGCCTGAGGTTGGCAAAAAATACTGTAGTACAGGCAATGCTACAAGTGGCAATTATCAGAAAACACAAATATGAACAAATGATGGGAAATGCTAATGATTTTCTGCTCATATCATAAAACGTTGGGAATCCACAAGAATATTTTCCCTTGTATTGAAGAAAACTGTGATTAAAAGTTTTTTCCCCCAATTTTCAGAATCAAAAGCATTTTAGAAGGTTTATAAGGCTACCATGGGTCTTCTAGATCTCCAGCACCCTACAGGAAGAGAAAAGGAAGAATATTATTATTATTTACCTACACCACTTCCAGGTTGGATTGAATTTCAAAAGAAAACAAAATTAGATGAACAAATTACCTTCCTTTCTTTGTTTGAAAAGGCACTTTTACAGAGAGGTGTGTGTGGTGTATACTGTGTGTATACACATGGATCTATCTAATACAGATAGATAACTGGTTGGGTTTTTTTCTCCCCTCTCCACCAAATGCCTTCCTCTTTCTCAAACCACTTAAAAATATTCTGGCATTGGAAAAATAGATCAAAACATCAGCTACATCCGAAGATCCAAAGTTTCAACTTAGGGCACCGTAAGCAACTTTAGATATGTGATAAATATAAACATGAAGAAGAAAAGTTAATGTTCTACATTCACAAAATATTTGTTGTAAGAAATATTTTCCCATGTGACTACTAGCTACTTGTATCTTAAAAACCTATTTTAATGAAAACAAAATTCATATCTACCACTATTTAGAATATCCTGTAAATCTTGCATTTCTTAATATCTGATGAATACTTATAGCAAAGATGACGGGTCTTGCAATCTTTAAAGTGCTCATCATGGAAAGTCTCTGACATGACTATGTGTGTCTATACTGGCCACAGATGAATATTTTGTATTACAAAAAGGGGATAAGAAACAATGGATTTGAGAAAGCAAGACTTCTCAAAATGTTTTCTTTTGTTAATGACAAAAGCCAAGTCAAAAGTTTTCTACATTTTCTATCAATATAAATGAATTTCTAATGGGTATTTTTCCAATATACCAAACCTGGTTGTTTAAATTTTTTTTTAATTTCAAAATAAGTACAACATGCATAGATTATTCCACATCACATGCTTTATTTGGACTTGAACACTTATAATTTCATTCTAAACACGTGGTTGACATACATTTTGATGTATGTAGTTAGGCTATACAGAATGTACAAACCAAAGCTGTATCAATAATACATAGGTTTTTCAAAAATTAGGTTTCAATAAAGAATACAGAGAAAAGAAAATAACCACACATCCAACAGCTCAGAACTTCTAAAAATAAAACTACAGAGATGTAAAGTATAAACAAGTCAAAGAACACACAAATTATCATCCTTGGAAAGAAAAAAAAATTACAGGCCAGCATCTGCCATTCGTTGAAGAACTAAAGTTACTAAAGAAAACACAAATTTATTACAAAGCTGACTATGAGTGTACTAATATGTAAAATAATATGAAGCAGAATTCTACATTTACAAGTTTTTCCACAATATAATGTCATCTTGCTTATCAGTAATCTCTAATCTTATCTAATATGAAGTTAACTACTGATTCGAATAACTAGTAGCCTCATTTCTGGCATACAATATGAAATGACATAGAATTTTATTAAATTCAAAGTACTATAAATAGTCAATTTTAAACTATCTGATAAAGGTGTATGCAAAGGCCTTCTTAAAAAAACAAGGCTATCTGAAGGTAATAAAACTAGTTTACCAAGATTCAAATAACAAAACGGTTATATAAATGCATACATTATACTTCCTAAGTAAAAACCATCAAATCAAAGATCACAAAAATATTACCACGAAGTCAAGTCATATTCGTTTACCACTCATCTTTGTCCCTGCATCTTCATTATAGCTGTCTAATTCAGCAAGATCACTTTTTGATTCAGTATGGCTTTCCTGCATTGTCACTGGGTTTCCAGCATCACTGTTCGAAGAAGTAGCTGTGGCAGCTGGTTCAGCAGGGCTTTCTTCTCCCTCTACTTTAGCTAGCCTGTAACTAGTCAGCATCTCCTCCAGAAGTTGTCGGTAGTTTCCCCTATGATTAATTCTCATTTGCCTGAGAGCTTCCACCAATTTTCCCTGTGATCCACTTTCCTCTGCTTCCTCGGAGGCCTTTTTTTGAGATTCAAGACCCCAGTGTCAGTAGACAAACTAGGATATCACATGTATTTCATAACATAGCACAGCAAAACACTCATTTCTCTATCACGAGTAATATAGTCTAAGCATGAGAACATTTCATTAAATAAGTATCAAGTCTTACTTGTGTCAATAAAAGTTTCCACTTGAAATATCAAGTTAATTTTAGCAAATTACCATTAACTAGTTTACATCTTATTTCACACTGGCATTTGAAGCTTCCTCTGAAATTTACTCCACTATTAGAATTCAACAGCAACACAAGCATTTCCTAAAACTGACTTGCTTAACAGAAAAAACAAAAAACAGTAATTGTCTAGAATGATTTAGTACAAAAGGAAATTAGTGTTTAAAGCAATAGGAAAGGACAGAAAAGCGGGCCATTAGAACATTAGTTTCTTCATCCCTGCCGCTAAATGATAGGTAAGGAGAAGAGATACAAAATGTAGAACTATATAAATTTAAACTGGATTTTTGGGAAATTTTAATGCTTTTGTGGGTAAAAATTTTATTTACTTTTTCTTCTTACATATCTTAATAAAAACATTTCTAGATCAAATTATTTAAAACATGATAATAAGACATGAACAGGAAACTACCTAATCTTTTTATATTTTGTTAAATTTTGGAAAACTTAAGAGGTTTCTACAACAGCAGCTACTTAATCTTGTTAGCAAAACAAGCTCTAACATCGAAGCTGATCACAGTTAAGCTGACAGTCTAAAAGCAAGACAACCTTACATTGTGTGCCTCCTGATGTGATTCATTAGGGAGTGCAGAACCATGTCCTATGTTCTTGCCAAAAATGTTTAATTTAAATCTAATAAAGCAAATTCCCAATTTATAGGAAAATAGGGAACAGAGGATGGTATTAAAGGACACAAGAAAACAAATCCAGGATGTAGGACATTGTATGCAAAGCTGGCTCAGACTCTTCTTTTTCAATGGCAAGGGGAAGAAAAAATGACCTGATTACAAACTTCATTAATATGCTAGATAACAGCCTGACCAGACCATCGTTCAAAATAACTACTATCACAGTCATTCTAGAGACAACTGGGAAAATCTGCACTTGGTACTAGATGATACTCTTAATTTTCACTGGCATGATAATAGTATTATATTATGGTTATGTAGAAAGATGTTCTCATTTTTTTTTCCCAAGGAAGCTCTACGCCCAATGTGGGACTTAAACTCATGACCCCAAGATCAGGAGTTGCATGCTTTACCAACCAAGCCAGCCAGACGCCTCGAAATGTCCACACTTTTAAGAGTGGCATGCCAAAATATGCCAAAATGTCTGCAGTTTGCTATCAAAAGGTTCAGTGGAAAAAAAAAAAAAGAGTAGCATATATATTCACACACACATAAAGAGAGATAAAGCAAGTATGGTATGGTATAATGTTCAATTGTTGAATCTAGGTAGAAGGTGTATAGGTGCTCCCTACAATCGTTTCAACTTTTCTAGATATTTGGAAGTCTTCATCATAAAATGTTGGGAAAATAACTCAAAAAAGGTTACTGATATAGATGATCTGACAAAAACTCTTAACCATTTCTGTAGACTGTTATCCTACAACTCAGCAACAAAGAAACAAAAGGAACACAAATATAACCACATTTATTCATGAGACAGACAGAGAGAGGCAAATATAGCCAGAGAGAGAAGCAGGCTCCCTATGGGGAGCCTGATGTTGGACTCAATCCCAGACCCCGGGATCACGACCTGAGCCAAAGGCAGACGCTCAACCACTGAGGCACCCAGGCGCCCCTGCTTTATTTTCTTTGAGTTCTCTAATTTTCTACCTAATGTAGATTAACTGTAACTTTTAATTTTTAAATTTAAAAAATTTTTTAATTTATTTGAGTACTCTCTACACCCAATGTGAGGCTCAAACTCACGACCCTGAGATCAAGAGTCTATGCTATTTGGACTGAGCGAGCCAAGTGTCCCAAATAACTTTTTTTTTTTTTTAATTTGCAAAATTTATCATGTGGAGAGAATAAAACGTGCTCTTCTGTTAAGATTTTTCTGACTTATTCTCCCTTACCTTTCCTTCTGTGCTAAATAAATAAACCCACATCCCCAAATCAAGTTTCTCATTTGACTCTATTCAGGAAAGGTTAATAAGATGGAGCAATGAGGTGAAAGCTTGCTCATCATAAACCTTACTGGTCTTTAATCAGGTTTTCCACAAGGAAAATTTCTACTTGATGGTATATCACAAAGAACTTTTAATAGACGGCATAAACACTCTTCCACCTCACTTCCTGCCCTCTCCAACTCAAACCAACAACTCCCCTTTTTATCAAAAAAAAAAACAAAAACAAAAACCTTCAATGACAATGAAATAAATTCTGAAGTGTTTATCAACCCTGGTTTCATACCAGGATTGCTTGCGGAGCTTTTAAGATTAAATAGAAATACGTGGGGGCACCTGGGTGGCTCAGTCTGTGTGAGCGTCTGAATCTTGATTTCAGCTCAGGTCAGATCTCTGGGTGCTAAGCGGGGAATCTGCTTGTCCCTCTCTCTGTTCCTCCTCCTGCTTGCACTCTCTCTAAAATAAATAAATGAATAAAATCTTTAAAAATAATTATATAGATCCTAAAGTTCTATCAAATGATACTCAGATTCACTGCATTGGGATAAGTTTTTAAAGCCTATCACTTGATTCTGATAGAACCTCCAATATAGACTCGACTTACTTGAACTTACTGATTAAAGGTTGTTATATTGGTTGTATTTCAATTTTGGTGGGTTCAAAAGATAAAGCACCTCTCACTTTTCATTTGACACCTACTATTACAGTAAGTATCTATGTTTCTGTGAATTCTGTAGTAGTGGTAGTTGGGGAGGAATAGTTGCTTTTTACAAAAAACACATTAAAATCAGGCCTATAAATCAAGTTGGGATGAACTTACTATGGCTGGCATCACAGAGCTACTGAACTGAAAAGAACTTGACCTAATAACCACATTTAAAAGTCATTTTATCTCAAAGCAAATTACATTTTCCTACTGTGCTGATAAAAGATGGCTGGGTGAGTGAGTCTTCTTCCAGCCATTTCATCTGACTCTTAAAAATACTGTTAAGCTATACTTTTTTTAACCTGAACCCGTATATACACATCATGTTTACACATCTATTATAGCAATTAATTCTACCTTGCAACTGATCATAAGCCTTTTAAATTAGACTGTAAACTCTTTCAGGTAAACAGAATTTCACATTCCTTTCTGTTTCCTCCCTACCACCTAAGGAAGGAAAATTAATGTTTGTGCTTAGAACTTTATGCACATGACCTTGCTAATCCTTATAGGTAGCCTACATAATAGGTACCACAACCCTAATTTTTATGAGTAAAGAAATTTATAGACTGAGACTTAAGTTGGCAGGGTGACAACACTAGTAGTAAGTGACATAGCTCAGGTTTCTATACAGGTGTAATTAACATCAGTGTCCCTCTGATGTTCTTTTGAATATGTTATGATAAGTAACATAGTAAGTTAAGTACCCCATAGTAATAGATACTTACTAAAGAAATAGTGCTTAAAACTACTGAAGTGGACCACAATTTATTTCATATTCAAATCTACAATATATTTCCTTGATATAGGAAGACTAATGAAATTATAGGACAAAAAATCCTATTAGATGGGATGGTTAAAATTATTCTGGAAAATAAACTGAAGGCAATTATGGAGATGAGAATATAGAACTTTTCCCTCTGTTTCAATTTTCAAGGTTTCACTGTTATCTACACACAGTTTAAAAGAAATCTCTCATGAAAATACGGCCTTATTCCAAATAAGATATAGGAATATAGATAAATCAGACAGCAAACAGAAGGGGAAATAAATTAAGCACATTTTAAAAGATAAAATTTAACTGGCTAGTATTTATTTGCAGCATTTGTTTTTAAAGATTTTATTTATTTATTCATGAGAGACACAGAGAGGGGCAGAGACATAGGCAGAGGGAGAAGCAGGCTCCATGCAGGGAGCCCGACACGGTACTCGATCCTGGGACCTCAGGATCACGCCCTGGGCCAAAGGCAGGCACCAAACTGCTGAGCCACCCAGGTGCCCCAATTTGCAGCATTTTTTAATGCAGTTGCCATAAGCAAAATGCTTCAAATGATTAGCTAAAACAATCAATTATGGAGAAAATAGTGAAGAATGCTAATATAAATATTTAGTGTTTTTGGTGTTCTATCCTCTGCTTGTCAGCTAAGAATAATTTGTAGAGCTGAAAAATCCTCAAATATGAGTTCATGAGATAAAATTAAAGTGACTAAGAAAGAATCTATCTGTTATTTGCTAGGATCATATAAAATTTAATGAATTTGAAATAATTTTGAAGAGTTGTTTAAGTGGTTACGACCACATAGCTAAGATAAGCGGTATGTCCTACCATCCTTAAAAATAGTCTAAAGTCTAGTGCTATTTTCAAACAGTATAGATCTTCTCCATAAAAATGCTTTGACAAGTGAAAAAGAAACAATTTACAAAAAGTCATATTCACATAGTCCTGAAATTGTGATTATAAAAATGTAAAAGCAGCTGTGTTTACAATTGATCTGAAATTATCAAAATAAAAAGACTGTATATAAAACTTAATGTGAAAACAGATTATGGAGATAGGCTAATGTCCTGTCTTTCCTCCCTTACTTATTTTCCTTCCTTCTTAAAAATCTGAATGCATTAAAAAGATTTTTGATTCAGATAAAAACTGTATATATTTTAATGAAAAACAACTGATAAATTGGACTTGACTTAGTTTCAAAAACTGTATGAAATATTCCTCATCAAAACCAGAATATCTTAAGACTATAAAAGAGATTTGCAAAAGAATAGTAAACTATTTTTTGTAGGTAGGAAAGAGAGGTGGAGTATGGATATATATGTAATCTAAGTAACTCAGGCAACACAGAAAGGTATAGAGAATAGTTTTTGAAGTTACCCTGACAAGATTCAAATTCTGGCTGTAGGACTTGTTTTAGCTCTGCAACTAGGCCAGCTACTTCCTCTCACTGACTCTTAGTCGTATCTGTAAAAAGAAGGGTGTTGAGGACAACACCTATGATTTTATATATATATATATAATATTGTGTGCACACACACACACACACACACACACATATACAATAGCTAGATGACTACAAGTCCTTACCCTTGCAAAATCATCAACATATATGGCTACTTGATTAGTGGTATATTTTAAAGATCAGAATCTAAATCAATGAAATAGCTTTTATTTTCTTTTTGTAATCTCTACATCCAACATGAGGCTTGAATTCTGAACATATTCCAAAAGGTTGAACTAAAAAACAAATTTAGTTAACAACTTTAGTAGAAGATTCCCCTAAATAGTGAGTTTTCTGAATATATCTTAAATGTTTTACTTTTTGACTTATAGGGGTGCCGAGTGGCTCAGCTGGTTAAGCATCTTGATTTCAGCTCCAGTCATGATCTCAGGGTCATGGGATTCAGTCCTGTGTCGGGTCCTGTGTGTGGAACCTGCTTGGGATTCTCTCTTTCCCTCTCCCTTTGCCCCTCTCCACCCTGCATGTGCTCTCGCTCACTAACTCTCAATCTAAAATTAAAAAAACAAACAAAAAGGAATATTATAAAAAATAAAATTTGGCATATATTCCACTTGGCTTTTTGAAATGTTATCCAAAAGATTTTTTTAATGTAAGAAAGCTAAATGAATCCCTATTTCTAAAGGTATTACCTATAGGCATTCACAGCAGGGTAAGTCTATCTCTGATATAAAGCAGACATCTTAGGAATCTAAATACATCTCAGATTAACTCTGACTAGCATTCTCTTTTTTTTTTAATATCTGTACAAAAATTTTTATTTTAAAAAACCCAACTATTGGCTCCTGCCACTGTACTTCCTGGTCACAGATGTAAGCTGAGAAGCATTTATGGAACACATCTGTGTCTAACTCACTGCTATGGTAGCTTAAGAGCTAAGAATTTAATTAAATACCTATAATTAGTCAGTTACTTCATTTTTTCCTGCTTTTTTTTTTCCTTTTAAGAGGACACTTCTGCTAATGTACATTGAGTATATTTCTGCTTCTGCTATGGTTCAACATTTTTCAAAGATCATGATTATTCTGAAAGGGTTAAGTATTATTTCCCGAAACAGGATTCTGGGTTGCAAAAGTTAGTTTTCATAGTAAATAGGGAAGTTTCTCCAATCTATGTATCTGTCGAGTAATGAGTTTACACGTTATAATCTGATCTCTGCAATTACTTCACTACCTGACTGCCAACATCATTTTAATCTAACACTGCACATGTTTCTAACAGATTAAAATACCACCAATATTCCTGAGTCTACCATTCTGCTGCTCCAAACATATGGTGGCTCCTCACTGTAAAGTTCAAAAGGCCTCTTCAGTCTCTCCAAAAATACTTCTGGCATCCTAAATTCTTATTTTTCACCAGCAGTTCTCTGCTCTAGTCAAAATGAGGTCCTTTCAAGACAGCTCAAAATTTGCTATTGCCTCTCCCATCCACTTGAACTATCATCCTCCTCATTTCATTTCTGTCATTCTAATCATTCCCATCTCTTTTCTCTGCAAAAATCTGACTTTTCCAGCAATCAAGTGTACAACTGACAGGGCAATTAATCACATTCTATATTTCATAATTTCTTTCTATCCTTTACTACATGATATAAACCATTTTACTCCTTAACTCATGTATCTCTACATGGCTTGCAGCACTGACGGCGGGGATGGGACTATGCGTGATGTTTTGTAGAGTCTCCTCCCTCCATCAATTCCCCACATGGTGGTCTGTCCATGTTTGATCTGCTGAAGTTACTAGAAAGCTTATATAGAGAGGTAATTAAGTATGCATCTCCTTAACTTACATAGTCATGTAATAATTGTATTCGAGGCCAGTTTTTTACCTTGAGCCTGTCTTCAGTTTCATGGCTCTGCTGTTTATTCACTTTTATAGAGCTACTGTGTATAAGAAGTATTTTCTGTTTTTTAAAAAAGTTTAAAACATTAACTTAATGTTAATTGGGGGGGTTTGAAATGTTTCTTAAAATTTTATCTGGAGTAAAAGCTAATTTTCTCAAGGGACCTTGAAGAAATTCAGCAAGGTATAATGAGATAATTTTTTAAGATTATATAACAGGAGTACATTTTCAAGCATATGAAGAAACAGGAGCACTTACTTATATGGTTAGTAATGAATCAATAACTACCTTTTGAGGGCTTATTTCCTCTAATGATGCTGGATGCTGTGTGGAACCTGTGATCTAAGGGATTAGCCTCTCTCCACTCCACCACCCAGTTACCATGGGCTTTTTTCAGTTGTGTCAACATTCTGTCCTTGTTTGTCTGACCTGGGTTCTTTCTATCACATGATGTATCTTTATTTTTAAATCAATTTTCACAACTTTAGATATAATTCTTAATACTTTGAGGTACTGGATATAAAAGAAAGACTCAGAACCACTGCTCTAGACCAAGATTTTATATATATATATATATATATATATATATATATATATATATATATCCCATTATTAGCAATATACAGACCACTTTCATCCAACTCACTAAAATGTATTAACTTTAACTTTTTTCTTTTTGTAAGGATACTTTTATTGTTAAGAAAAAAAGAAGTGATAGGATATTGCTGTGTAATAGTGAATCCTACAAAAACGGTACAACTGAGAGGACACATAATTTCTACCAGTGGCTGATGTCTCTCTCAAGACCTGCCACAAGGAGCTGGAGACTCAGAGGGTGTCTATTTCTTCTCAACAAGTTAACCTTAGCTCCCCCAAATCTTTCAAGTGTGTATGTTAAAAATTAAGTTACTCGTTTACAGATGTCAGAAAACTTCAAAAACTCTACGAGAAAATAGTTATTCGAATTACTGACTTTGAAATGTAGGGGGATTAAAAAAAAAAAGGAGTAGGCATTGTTTTGTCTCCTACTACTAGTACTAAAGATTAAAACACTAGAGGTACAGCTGACAGCTCATCGCTATTTCTCAGGAAGGTAAAGGAAGAGTTTTGCTCTGATAAAGCACAGCAGGATACAACAGAATGGTTATCTCAGTTCAACACAAAATATCTACAGTGGCAACGTTAAAGGTTAGGAAAGAAATTATCCTTAGGTATTCAACTGGACAGACAGGGGCATGGAAAGTCAGGTCTTTAAAACAATAGCTCATTTCTCTATCACTAAGTCTAGTGATGATAGCAGCCTGCTGAAGGAGAAACAGATACTTAAAAGCATGTTCTTCACCTCAAAATTAAGATTTAAGGGAGAAGGAGAAGGAAAGGCAGACATACAGGGAAGAAATAAGTACAGTCCAACAAAAAGGTACTTGATGCCCATCAAGTGACAACAAACTTATCTATAAAACAGAACTGTATCTCTACCTCTATTTCTAGACATTTCCTTAAACTGACTCCTTAACATGAAAGGTACTAATAAATTATAGATTTCATAATGTGAATGTATTATCTCTAGTATTTACATTATAAAATTATTTTAAATGCTTAAGAAATAAAAGGAAACTTACCCCATCATTTTCTCTATGTGGATTCAGCCTACTATAAACAGCTTCAATAACATTGCGCCTAAAAAAAATTATGCTTTAGTTTTATTAAGTTACACACAATTACTAAGCTTCTGAATATTTAAAATAATACTTCATCTTGACTATCCTCAAAAATGAACTGTCACACTAAATGCTTGGCAAGAACACAGTTTCTACATTTCACTTAGAATTTGATTCAGCATAAGCCACTGATTCTCATTTAAAAAGGAAAGGAAGACTTTCACCTTCAAAGCTTGTGATAAATAATTCCCTTTAAAAAAACCCTTTGGATGAAATTTTTCTTCTCTAATATAAGAACCATCATGCCATCTTATCTTTAGATAATTGATATACTTCTTCCTCAAAATTACTTAATTACTAATTATAAATGAACTCAAAATTAGTTCTTTTTGTTCTACTTACTTGCCAGCAAGGCCTCCCCCAGGAGGTAAATTTGGGATATTTTCTGCAGACAAGATGCGCATGACATGGGCAAGATCAGGCATTCCTTCCTCACCAGACTTCTCCATAATTTCTGCAAGTTTTTAAAAAGAATTCCTAAATTAATGTGTTAACTCAGAGTTCAGAGAGTGAAACAAGGGGAAGTATTTGGAAGTATAAATTTTATTTATTTTCTTTTTTTTAAATTTAAATTCAAGTTAGTTAACATATAGTGTATTAGTTTTTGTAGTATCAATTTTAAAATGTAAAAAAAAAGCAAACTATCTTACTATCACACAAGAATAAAAGAAATATAAAAAGTTATTTGCATACATAAAAGTAAAAACTGGAAGAAGTGAAATGTTCAACAATACAGGGACAGTTAAGAAAATTTTGGTATAGCCACTGAGTGAAATGGTGTATATCACTAAAAATGATCCCTCTGAACATAGTACAGCTATATGGAAAAACACTCTGATCTAATTTTATGTAAGAATAATATATGATGAGCTAATGTTGGCAAAGTGAATTTTAAAAATGTTTTAAAAAATTAAAAAAATAAGACAAAAGTTATTAACGCTATAATTACAAAAAAAGTGGTAGATTAGATAAATAAGGATTGTAAAGAGAAGGAGAAAAATTAGGAATTTTATAAGGTTATTTTAAATTGAAGACAGCTAACATACTAGTTTCAGACGTACAACACCATGATTCAACAATTTTAAATATTACAAAATACTGGCTGTAGTTAAGTGGAGTCACCATACAATGTTAATACAATATAATATCACTGACTGTATTCCTTATGCTGGAATAGAGGTCAGCCCTGTGACCTCTATGGTAACTGGAAGTTTGTACCTCTTACTCCCCAATTCACCTAGTCTCCTATCCTTCCTCTGACCACACCTATGAGTCTGTTTCTGCTTTTTTAGGTTCCACATAAAGTGAAAACATTGTCTTATTTTACTTAGCATAATACCTTCTAGGTCCATCCATGCTGTTTTATAAGACTTTTGATCCTAAAGTAGTTATGTTCCACAACAATTTAAAATAAAAAAAGGAAAATAAATCACAGAACTTGCTAAAGCTTAGAACAAAATAAAACATTTACACATTCCATTTATATTTACAATTTATGGAAAATACATCTTTAGAGCATGATTATTTGGCCAGTATTAAGACATAAAGTCCTCAAAAATCAGATGAGGCCAATTTACTTTAAGACAACAAATAGCAATGTCCTTAGCAGCTGCTGTGCCTCATGAACCCCTTGCCATGACCTTAACTTTCACCACTCCCATTCAACTCTGCCCCTGACTCCCCTATCTCCAAAGGCAGAGAAGCCTTCTCCTACTTCTAGATCTTCATATATGCTTTCCCTTTGATTTGAAACACTTTTTATGCCATTCCAACCAATCCATTTTGTATAGGTCAGTCATGTTCATTCTTCAGGTTTCAACTTCATATGTCACTTTTTCAAATTCTTCTCCAACCCAAGCCAGAAGTAGGTGCACTGCTACATGCTTCCATGTATATGATGTTTACTGTATCACAGACTGTAAGCTTCTTAAAGGCAGGACAGTATCTTTTGTGCCTTATACTTGTATAAAGATTTCTCCTTATACTAATACAGGATTTCTCAGCCTTGGCATTATTGACCTTTTGGACCAGACAAATTTTTATCATACAGGCGGTCTTGTGTACTGCAAAATATTAAGCCATATCCCTGGCCTCTAGTCTCTACAGGTTTGTGACACCCTCTTAGTTATGACACCAAATATTTCTCCAGAGATTGCCACAATGAAAAGGAGAGACAGAGACAGACATAGGGGGAGGAAAGAATGAGCATGTTATAGAAAGTAGAGAAGTCAATTATAATGTAAACAAATGAAGAATCTAGGTAAAAGGTACTACACATTGTCCATGGGAGCTCTCTCTATTTTTTCAATTTTTCTGTAAGTTTAAAATTATTGCAAAAAAAAAAAAAAACTATCGCAAAATAAAGTTAAAAGAAGTACAGTTGATACTTGAACAACTTAGGTTTCAACTGTGTCAGTCCACTTATATGGGGATATTTTTCGATACAGTAAGGTACTGTAAATGTATTTTCTCTTTATGATTTTTTTTAAAGATTTTATTTATATATGCATGAGGGACATAGAGAGAGAGAAAGAGAGAGAGAGGGAGGCAGAGACACAGGCAGAGGGAGAAGCAGGCTCCATACAGGGAGCCTGACATGGGACTCAATCCCGGGTCTTCAGGATCCCACCCTGGGCTGAAGGCAGCGCTAAACCACTGAGCCACCGGGGCTGCCCTCTTTATGATTTTCTTACCATTTTCTTCTCTCTAGCTTACTTTTGGAAAAATAGAGCATATAACACATAGAACATACAAAATATGTGTTAACCAACTATTTATCAGTAAGGCTTCCAGTCAACAATAGACTATTGCTTTGGGAGAGTCAAAACTTATATGCACATTTTTTTTTAATGTTTTAGTTATTTATTTGAGAGCAAGCAAGCACAAGCAGAGGGAGAGGCAGAGAAAGAGGGTGAAACAGCCTCCCCACTGAGCAGGGAGCTGGATAAGGGGCTCTATCCCAGGAAGATGCTAGGATCATGACCAGAGCCAAAGGCAGACGCTCAAGACTAAGCCACTCAGGCACCCCTTATATGCACATTTTCAACTGAGGGGGAGAGTGGAAGGGGAAAGTGGGGATGGGTGGGTGTGTCTGCACCCCCAACTCCCACGCTGGTCAAGGGTCAACTGTAAATCAATAATCTTTCACAACATCAATGCTGACTCTTATCAGTAAGATAAAAACATATGGTATCATGAATTTCTAGATTAACTTGGGAGGGGAGAATTACTGTTGGTGGAATGACAGCATTTGATATTCATAAGCCCTGAGGCAAATTTCACTGGACTCTTCACTAAGAGTATAATCAGGGAAAGGGGAAATAAAATAACAAGCTTTTACAGACTATTTTCAATGTTTCTCTTTAGTAGTATAATAGATATATTTGTCTTCTCCCTGCCAATAAATTCCCACACACTGGTCCAAGATGTGATAGTAAATCTCAGTAGACAGATGCATGTTTATTTTAAGGCCTTGTTTTGAAATACTTAATTGTCTTTTTTTTTTTCCTAATTCTAAAAGAACTATTTGATAAACAAGAGAGAATACCTTTCCTTTCCTTCTAAATGAAAAAAAAAAAAAAAAAAGGCACCTTTCTTACCTTCAACCCGTGATTCCAAGTGCTTATCCAGCTCTGAATCTTTTCTCACTGCTTCATCTGAGACCTTGGGAGCATTTGGAAAGCAAACTAGAACAATACTCATGTTATCTCGACTTCCCTGTATATTAAAGAAAGAAAAAGAAAGAATTCTATTTCCACAGTCCAGCAACTTTCTATTATTTAACTCAAAAGTTAATTACATTAAGCAATTATAGTTTATTTAGATCACCAGAATGTACACATTCATTTCCATTCCAAAGAACTATCTGAAGCATTCCCTGAAGAAACAAGATCTCTAGATATGAGTAGATCTGTAATTATTTTATGACTTTTAATTCTGTATACCTATTCTTACCCACCAGCACTCTACAACCTAAGAAAGGAAGATATCTTCATATATATTACATCTTCTAAACTGTTTGCCACTCAAGACTGCATATTCCTAAAGTGGCTTACACCCAAACACACATTCCCAAACATGTGTGCAATTTTCACCTAGCTAATTAACCTGCATCAGAGCAATGTTAGCAAAACTCTATTGCATTTAACATAGCTGAAAATTACTCATTAGGATGCCCAAGATACTATACTGAACAATTACAAGCAGAGTAGAAAACAGATTGTAAACTCTTTTGAGAATCAAGCAGCAAACAATGGAATGTAACTGGATGGCTGAGATACTATATAGTCAGATATAATAACTTTTGAAGAAGAGACCTCAGGTTGTTATACAGAATCACAAATAGTATCAGAGTCTGCAGAGGGAAGCTAAAACTGCTAACTTAGGGACAAATTTTACTGCTGCCTTGGTAATTGCACTTCCACAGACAAATGATCTACATTTTAAAAAGTAGCACCATTACCATGAGCTTATGAGAAATAAATTTAAATTTTTCTCATAACTTTTCCTATAGGTATATTACTTTAACTGAGTCTCTTACACCAGTGACTTGGAATAGTGACTTTTTCAACCCACCCCCTCATTTTTTTTTTTACCACTCTAAAAAAACCAAAGTCAATGTAGGTGGTAGGCACTCTGTCTGATGGTGCAGTTTGCCAACCCAAGCGAAAAAAAGCCAAGGCCATACCCAATCTTGTCTTGTCAGTCATTATGGCCAGGATTAGGCAGAGATTGTTTGGTTCAGATTTGCCACCTTTTTGAAAACCCATATAACACAGCCAAAAAATACACAAAGGACTTGAAAAACTTTTGCCACCACCTCCTAAACTCAATGTAGTAAAGCTTGAAGACGATGGAGTTTAGGCCTTAAGGAAGCTTCAAAAAAGAATAACTCTTTCCACAGACTCCCATGCTTTAGTAGGAAAAAAATATCCTGAGTATATAACCAGATTCTCCATATCTGAAAAAAAAAAAAATCAGGATTTCCAAAAAATCAGGACAGGCCCAAACTAATTTCATTCTCTAATAAAATCCACCAAGACCTTCATATTAGAAATAATGTATTGGCTGTATGTGTATATATATATCTGCACAAACACACAATGGTTCCAAATAGCACCCTTCCTCCCTCCACCCCTAAAAGAGCCAATACATTCATTCTATAGGAATCAGGGTTGACCACATAAATTCAAGTCAGGCAAAAGCTTTATACCTTATATATTAAAGATACACACACACACGTACACAATTTCCACTAGTTTTTTATGTTATAAAATTATATCTTATCAATTAAGAAATTAACTGAAATACAGTTTCAGGAAGTTTAAATATCAAAAACTAAAGGAAATAATTTTTTTAAAAGGAAATAATTTACATTTACACCTCAGCTATGTGTGATTTCAATGATGCTTCTTCTATTTCTACATAAAGATGACTTTCAGGGGTGCCTGGGTGGCCAGTCAGTTGAGCAATGACTGGGTTTCAGCTCAGGTTGTAATCTTGAGGTCATGGGATTGAATCACCCCCAACCCCCAGGCTCCACATTCAGCTTAGAGCCTGCTTAAGGTTCTCTCTTCCTCTCCCTCCCTGGCTCTAAAACAAATAAATAAATCTTAAAAAAAAAAAAAAAAGGCACAGGGTACTATGATATACTGAGATATTAAAAATGAGGGGAAAGAGAGTGATACTTCACATCTGTGGACACCCTTCAAACTAGCATGAAGTTCAGTTCAACAACTGGTAACACTATATTCCTCTCAATGATGTGCTATTTTTTCAAAGCCAGGGTTCTGAGAGTAGCTAAGATTAAAAAGCAAGTCCCAAAGAAAATCAATGTGATGGGGATCCCTGGGTGGCTCAGCGGTTTGGCGCCTGCCTTTGGCCCAGGGCATGATCCTGGAGTCCTGGGATCAAGTCCCGCATTGGGCTCCCTGCATGGAGCCTGCTTCTCCCTCAGCCTGTGTTTCTGCCTCTCTCTCTCTCTGTCTCTCATGAATAAATAAGTGAAAGAAAGAAAAGAAAGAAAAGAAAAAGAAAAAGAAAAAGAAAAAGGAAAAGAAAAGAAAGAAGGATCCCTGGGTGGCTCAGGGGTTTAGCTCCTGCCTTTGGCCCAGGGCGTGATCCTGGAGTCCCGGGATCGAGTCCCGTGTCGGGCTCCCAACATGGAGCCTGCTTCTCCCTCCTCTGGTGTGTCTCTGCCTCTCTCTCTCTCTCTCTCTCTCTCTCTCTCAATCTCTATGTCTATCATAAATAAATAAATCTTAAAAAAATTTATAAAGAAAAGAAAATCAATGTGATACATGAAATGAGGGTAGCTTTGGGCAATGATTCCAAGATTTGAGAAACTATGCAGTGACCAACAGGTACACATATCTCATTAGTATGTAACTGTTGGCTCTAACTATATAATACTTGTATCTGCTAACTATTTATATGGCTAAGTAGCATTGCAAAAAAACTCTGAGATACTCAAGCACCATGTGACCAAGAAAATTTGCAAATTGCTACACTATAGACTATATTTTTATACTCATTCTCTTCTATACTCCAAAATACCCAACCACACCCCAAATACTATCTATGTCTACTTTTGCAGTATTTAGAATTTTATTTTCTGAAACCTGTAACAGAAAAACTCCTGAGTTTAGAGCTAAACAGTTTTGGGGGAGTGTACATTTCCCATGTTGTATTACTAATCTGGAATGGTGCTGCCTTTGGAAAATAAGTTATTTTCCCTCAATTTTATCCAACTATCAGGTACAATTTCGTGTTTTAAAATAAATAAGCTTCTGATAAGTGGTATATAAAGTGAATTTAGGAAAATCAAATATATATATATATATATATATATTTATTTATTTATGATTTTATTTATTCATTAGAAACACAGAGAAAAAGAGGCAGAGACACAGGCAGAGGGAGAAGCAGGCTCCATGCAGGAAGCCCGATGTGGGACTCGATCCCGGGACCCCAGGATCATGCCAAGCCGAAGGCAGATGCTTCACCGCTGAGCCACGCAGGCGTCCCTCAAATAGTATTTTAAAAGAAAAAAAATTAAAGAACAATTTAAAGGGACACTGACTTTTACAATTTAGGAAAAACAAAGCAGGCTGCAAAGTAACATGCATAATATGATCTATTTCTGTAAAAAACAAACAAAAAAACGAGGGAAAGAAAACCCTATCTTTATACTTCTGTATGTTTGTATAAATAAACACAGAATTATTTGTTAGTATATATGTGGCTACTTAAGGGAGATGAGATTTTTAAAAAGGACATAAATACAAACATCTGTGGATATGTTCACAAAGTTCTCAGGGCACCTGGGCAGCTCAGTGGTTGAGCATCTGCCTTCAGCTCAGGTCGTGATCCCAGGGTCCCAGGATCGAGTCCCGCATCAGGCTCCCCATGGGGAGCCTGCTTCTCCTTCTGCCTGTGTCTGTGCCTCTGTGTCTCATGAATAAATCAATAAAAATCTTTTTTAAAAATGTTCTTATTAATCTTGTTAATTAGTGAAAAAAGAAAAAGAAACTCTTAGTATTTCCCTTTGGGAAAAATTTTTCATCAAACCCTCTGTGAAACATTGGCAATGGACACACAAACTTGAATCAAGAAATGTGCATTCTAGTCTTGGCTTCAACACTCATCAAAATATGACCTTACAGCTATCTTTTAATGTCAAACTTCTATTTCCTTATTGCAAATTGGAAACAGATTTTTATTTCGTTCATCTCAGAGGGTTACTAGGAGGATAAATGGGTGTTATTTATAAGTTATGAAAGGTTATGCAAACAGAAGTTACATAGCTATGCAACCTGAAATTAGCTACTACCATTGGCAATAAAATGGGAAAGCTCCTTTGTTAGGGATTATTCTCTCCTACAGTTAAGTATCTTAGAGAGTAATGCCCGACTGGAGTCATCCAACACTTTCAGCTTCATATTGCTAGGTGGAAATCCTGAAAAAAAGATTATCATTAGCAATAATGCTAACTACCTTTTATAGTCGTTGTGAAAATTAAATGCATTAAAATATGTGTAAAGTGCTTAGAATAACATTTGGCTCACAGAAAACAATAATTTACTGAGCTATTGTGATTATGACAATGATCACAATCTCCCAGGAGTTCATTAGTTAATATATAAAAGTGCTTGTAAACAATTAGGGCA
Source organism: Nyctereutes procyonoides (assembly GCF_905146905.1). NCBI lineage: Eukaryota > Metazoa > Chordata > Mammalia > Carnivora > Canidae > Nyctereutes > Nyctereutes procyonoides. The sequence continues at coordinate 47,582,054 of NW_026575049.1, read as the reverse complement.
TGATAAGTCTTAGAAATGTTAGAAAATATTAACACATCATTTAAATCTATTGTCAGGAAAACTTCCACTTAAAAACTGGATCTGCTGTCCCTCCCTCCCTCCCTCCCTCCCTCCCTCTCTCTCTCTCCTCTTGAAGAAGCTAGCACCTACTGAGCAATCACTAAGTGCCAAGCAATGAGCTAAGTGCTTTCCGTGGATTTTAAAATTTTGTATTCAATCTTTCAGACTAAGTTCAAAGCAATCATATTCTATTTTAATCATACGGTTTTATAATATTGTTAACCCTTGGTTTTATACTACAAACAAGTGGAATGAGAAAATTATGGAGTTAGAAAAACAGAAATGGATAAGAGGTTTAATATTTAAATCCATTAAGTAACAGGTAAAGGTTCAAAATATTCTTAGGTCTGTATGTTTCAACACCAAAGTTAAACTAAGCTTCTCAAAACGGAATTCAATTTGGGGCACCGAGGTGGCTCAGTCAGTTAAGCATCTGACTCCTGATTTCAGCTTAGATCATGATCTCAGGTTGTGAGATAGAGCCCTGTCTCAGCCCTGCGTTCAGTGGGGAGTATGTTTGAGATTCTCTCTCTCCCCTCCCTCTGCCCCTTCACCTTCCAGGGCATGAGCACTCTAATTAAAAAAGACAAACAAGGGCAGCCCCGGGGGCGCAGCGGTTTAGCGCCGCCTGCAGCCCGGGGTGTGATCCTGGAGACGCAGGATCGAGTCCCACATCGGGCTTCCTGCATGGAGCCTGCTTCTCCCTCTGCCTGTGTCTCTGCCTCTCTCTTCGCTCTCTCTGAATGAATGAATGAATAAATAAATCTTAAAAAAAAAAAAAAGACAAAAAATCTGATTTCAATTTGAATGCAGCTTCATTCAAAGGAACCACAGTGGTCAACTTCCACTAAAATTGAATGAATCATTATGTTCCAACCTCTTGTCCCTATTACTATCATTTATCATTTCTGAGATTCTAGAAATCTGGGATATTTAATACCATCAACAGGAATATTTAATCACTGAAAAAAGTTGTCAAGCAAAGATACACTGCCAGAATCATTTCAACCCCATTCAGAAGGGTGGGGTCAAAATTCCTGAAAAGTAACATCCTTTCACTGGAAAGAACAGTGCAGTTTATCCACAATACAAACTTGTTTTTTACTCCAAAATTACAGACCTAATAGATTTTGGCTATTCCTTCAAAACTACATGCCATTTTCCCAACAAAATACTATGCAACCATGACAAATGATTTAGACTGATACCTATAGATATGGAGATCTCTCTACAACATACTGTTGAACAAAAAAGTATACTGTCGAGTAACAAATATAATTTTTTACATACTCACAGGCAGGCAAAAAAGACTGGAAAGATATATGCCACACAGTGAATGCAGCCAACTTAGGTTAGTGGCAAAGTTTTTGAATGTTTTTTTATATGTTCTGGATTACCTGGAATTTTTTTCAATAATAAGTATATACTTGTTTTAGAATCAGGGAAAATGCTGTTTTGTCTGCTAGTCAAGCAAAAAACATCTTGCTTTTGTCTCAAAAAGTTGCAGGTCAGAATCTCTCCATTAGAGTCCAAGGAGAAAACATTTTTAGAGCCTATTCAATCACCACAACTACTGATACTTTCATACTTAACCTACCCAGATAAGTAAAAAAAAGTATACAGTATGCTTAAGGAAAAAAAAAATCGAAAAGCTAATAAAGGAGCCATCATTTAATATTCTTTCAGAAAAAAGCTGCCAACTGGAAACACCAGCCCTTAAATTTTCTCTATCTGAAGTAGTCTCCTCCCATTCTATGGAAAAGAAGTTGACTCTGCCAAAACCTGGGTATTTCCACAGACTCAGACATCCTTGTTCAGAAACTTTCTGGCTATGTCTGTACCTTCCAAGGCAACTTATGTGGTTGGGAGACAGAACAGTTCTAATCTAGACAGAATAAGTAAGTCAAAACCTTTATTTCATATAACCAAAGGTTAGATTTGCCTTGATATCTTTTCAATCAGTCTTGTATGCTCACATATTCTAGGCACTGGCCAGATAATTCAAATTTTAACTGAGCATTACATAGGCACTGTCAAAAACCCACTTGAAACTAATACTTTAAACACATTCAAGGGAATTGCCAAATATGTCTTAGTTTGGATTTGCTTTCCCTATTATTGTATACAGTTAAGATTCACAGAAAATTACAAAACTAAATTAAATGTTCCTGATCCACAGGAATCCTTCACAACATTATATTTTATTTTAGTCTTTGGTTTTTAATCATTAGTGATGAAAAAAACATCCATATGAAAAGAATCCTAATATCTTCTACAGAAGATATTTTCTACCAGAAGTTAAGATATTTTCTATTTTCTACGATATTTTCTACCAGTTACATAGAGCCACATGTAAATGTCTTTTTGCTTCTGTTGCTAAGAAACAGTTTCTTTTACTAAATGATAAGAAATATACAAGTCATACTTTTACTTCGGTTTTCATTTTAAGCTGCTAGGAGGCTCAGATCTAAATTATAAAACTTGACTTAGCCTAGGTCTCTGGTGTACCTTCCCATATGACACATGGCTTTTGATCTTTTGTATATCTAGTACAGAAATATACCATATACATAGTTCATCAAATTACTTCAAAATTAGGCATAAGACTGCTATTGCCAATACTGAGAATTTAAATTGAAAGGCACACTTCTATACAGATGCCTTTGCCACAACAAAAGCCATAAAGTACTAAATGACAACAAATGCCACAAATTTATTCAACTTAATTTCTGAATTAGAAGAAGGGTGGGGCAAACAAATATGGAAAAAAATTATTTCTGGTGAAAAAAAGAATTTAAAGACATACAGTTTTTCCCTAATGAAAAGTTTTTAAAATTTAAGTTTGGTTACTTTTACTCACCATGCCTTTTCAAAATTAATGGTATTTTAATTATAACAAAAAGACTTACATACCTTATGTAAACAAGTGTCCACTACCCAATTGCACACATTTTCCAGGTCATCAGATACCTCAAGCCTAGATTTAACAAATTCACAGAGCTCCTCATTACTCATAACATCCCAGATCCCATCACAAGCCAAGATGATAAATTCATCCTCTTCTGCTCTTAAAATTTCATAAACCTCAGGCTCTGGAGAAACAAGTTGTTCTGTTGGGCCCTTGCCGTCAACACACTTGTAATCATAGTCCCCCAAAGCACGAGACACTGCTAATGAACCATTAACACGTTGTATCATTACACTGCCTCCTGCATTTTGGATTCGCTCCTTCTCCCTTGGATTGCAAGGTTTGTGATCCTGGGTAGAAAAGCAGACTTGTCCATTCCTATACAGAACAGCACGTGAATCACCACAGTTGATAAAGTAGACATGCTTAGGTGAAATCAGGACCCCCACTGCAGTCGAACCACTTCTGTCCATTCCATTTCTGAGGTCTGAAAAGTTACGCATGTATTCATCAATTTTCAAAAAGCCAGTTCTGATGCCATTCTTGACATTTTCCACGGAGGGCTCAAGAGCAGATCCTGATTTTCCAGCTGCCCTAAAGTCTTCATTATTAGTGATGTGTTCTAATAAATGTGTTGAGCAGTAATTTGCTACTCGAGATCCAGCATGACCATCATAAACTGCAAAAAATGACCAGTCTTCCAAGCCATGAGGAATACCTACAACAGCCGTGTGTGCATCTTCCATTTCTACTCTCCATCCTTGCATGCTGCTCAGGCCATAACGTAAACCATTCCCAGCACCATGAGCATTATGTTTCTCAGTTTTGGGTTTATCCAAAAATGCACCCATGTTTAATAATGTATCTGAAAGAAAACAAAAATGGTCAAGGATTATATGTTTAAATCTGTCAGATTTAATCTACAATATTCCATCTGTTCTCTGGTAACTCCTATCTGAAGTATATTTTTCAGTATTATCTGAATTTACTGGAATAACAAAAAAGAAACCAAGAAAATTTCCCCATACATCCTTATTCTAGAACAGTGGTTTTTCAGTCCTAGCACATTAGAATCATCAGACCAATTAAATCAGAATCTCTAGGGTTGGGACCCAGATATCGTTTTGTTTTTTTTTTTTTTTAAGCCTCTCTGGTGACTTAGATGTGCAGTAAGTTGAGAACCACAGTTCCAGGAAAGGAAAACTAACAGACACTACCAGTTAAGTTTTCTTAAATATTCAATTTATAAGATAACTCTGGGGTTCAATACAGAAGACTGTCTCATGAGAATATTCAGAATGGTGTGGCATCTTTTCTAATATATTAAGGTACTTTGGTATAGTTCAGAAATACTTCCAAATGCATGTATTGTAAGATACTGTAGGATAGTGATTAAGACAACAACTGTAAAATTCAATTAAAACAAAATCTCAGGACACCTGGGTGGCTCAGTAGTTGGGCACCTGCCTTTGGCTCAGGTCGTGATCCTGGGATCCAGGACTGAGTCCTGCATCAGGCTCCCTGTAAGGAGCCTGCTTCTCCCTCTGCCTGTGTCTCTGCCTCTCTTAGTCTGTGTCTCTCATGAATAAATAAATAAATCTTTAAAACAAAACAAAACAAAATCTCAGGGCTCCTGAATGGCTCAGTCAGCTAAGCATCTGCCTTCGGCTCAGGTCATGGTCCCAGATTAAGCCCCACATAAGGGCTCAGTGGACAGCCTGCTTCTCCCTCTCCCTCTGCCTGCCATTCCCCCCCTGCTTGTTCTGTATCAAATAAACAAAATATTTTTTAAAAAAAACAAAAGATCTTCATTCTATAAACATTTGACTTTATCAAAGTTTTAGTGTTTATCAAATTACAAACTTGGATTGACTGAAATCTATTACTTGGATTCTGTTAAAAACAATTCAACTTTAATGATGTGCTTACAGAACACAGTTAAGATTGCTGAGTTTTATAATCCATGAAGAAACATCAGGACGATTTTTACTCGGTACTGACAGAGACTTACAAACTACAGACAGGACTATAAAGTACCACTATGCATCCCTCTTTCTCCGGACTTTACTGTTAGTTTAGAATAAAGCTTTTGCAATTTCAGATGACTTGGACTGAAGCAGTTGTTCTCCGAATAAGCACGCAGATGCCCTGGTAGTCTCCCACCTACAATCCTGGCCTAATACTCACTAGCTGTGTGACCTTGACTAAGTTTCTTAGTCACTTGTACCTCAAATTCCTCCTGTGAATTAGTCATTTGTACCTTCTCTTCCCCTCTGTCAAATGGGAGTAACAATAGTACCTACACTTCACAGGGTTGCAGTGAAGAACAAGTTGATGTAGTATACTCAGAACAGTACTTGAAACAGTAAAACTATAAAGATTCCACAGCACATCCACCACACACCCAAAGATTTGTTTTTCAGTATTCTAACATAGGGACCTTGAGAAGAACATGCTGACAACTGAAGAATCACATTTTGAGAGGCACTAATCTAAATTAACTGACTTTCATTTGGATCTAGGTATCTTTTTAAGTTACTTTTTCCAGCTATGACCATTAACCTAACTTTACAATAAAATTTATGTATCTCGGGCAGCCCTGGTGGCACAGCGGTTTAGTGCCGCCTGCAGTCTGGGGTGTGATCCTGCAGTCTGGGGTGTGATCCTGGAGATCTGGGATCGAGTCCCACATCAGGCTTCCTGTATGGAGCCTGCTTCTCCCTCTGCCTGTGTCTCTGCCCCACCGCACCCCTCTGTATCTCTATGAATAAATAAACAAAATCTTTAAAAATGAATGAATGAATAAAACTTATGTATCTCTATTTGTAAAATCCTGATGAACCATCATGTATATATTTATAAATTATAGCAATTCTATAATTTTTCATGAGTTATAGAATACTATACTAATTACATATACAAATATTTATAAAAGAATTCTGAAAGATTTAAAATATACATAAAATTACTTTTCACCTAAGTATAATACAAAATTATATTCTGTATTGATAGCAATATAAGAACACATTTATTTTTTAAGTTTTATTTATTTATTTATTTTTTAAAAGATTTTATTTATTTATTCATGAGCGAGAGAGAGGGGGGGGGCAGAGAAACAGGCTGAGGGAGAAGCAGGCTCCATGTAGGGAGCCCGACGTGGGACTCGATATGGGGTCTCCAGGATCACACCCTGGGCTGCAGGCAGCGCTAAACCGCTGCGCCACCAGGGCTGCCCTTTTTTAACAGTTTTAATACTGTGATACAATTGAAAGCCTAGTTCTAAGTACATTTTAGTTTAGATTCCTGTTTTTAATTGCTATTTCAGCTAAGAAAGACAACTTAGATCATGCCTAAATGCAGATGAACTGAATTATCAAACCACTTTTCTTTTTTTAGAGTTTATTTTTAATATTTTTAAAGTTTTTAAATATATTTATATTTTCTGTAATCTCTACACCTAATGGAGGGCTTGAATTCACTACCTACAAGATGAAGAACTGCACTCTTCCAACAAAGCCAGCCAGGTCACTTTTCAATCCCATCTATCAGTTATGAAAAAAAAATGTGTTGTCATCTCTGTTTTTCATTTTGACAAGAGGTTCAAAATTCACAAGAACTCCTCCTTTCAAAGATTAAAACAATAGTTTAGAAATTTCTATTTCCAAATTTGTTTTTAAGTTAGGAATAAAGAAAGGAGAAAAGGAAGAAGGGGTCTTCAATAGAAAGAAGAAAAAAGGAGCCTAGAAAGCCAGCTTAGAAAACCATCAAATGAGTACCCCACACTCCAGTACCAAACAAAGGAGCCAAACACTGTGAAAGTTACACCAAGAATGGCCTTGCTTGCCCACAGCTGCTCTCACTGCTATGATTCCTACCTGTTTCCCTCTGAAAGTCACATGCTCAGGGTTCAGTCCAAGAAACGAGTATCTGACTGAGCATAGGTCACCTATTGGCTTTATCAGGGACTGCATTCCTTCACAAATTTAAGATTTTATTTTATTTATTTATTTAAGTAGGCTCTACAACCAATGTGAAGCCCAAAGTGGGGTTTGAACTCATGACGCTGAGATCAAGACCTGAGCTGAAGAGTTGGATGCTTAATTGACTGAGCCACCCAGGTGCCCCTAAAGACTTTATTTGATCCCAGGACCCTGAGATCATGCCCTGAGCCGAAGGAAGACGCTCGACCGTTGAGCCACCCAGGCATCTCTACTTATATTTAAGTAGTCTCTTACACCCAGTGTGGGGCTCAAACTCACAACCCCAACATTAAGAGTCAACTCTTCTGATTAAGCCAGCGAGGCGTCCCTAATTTTTTAAACATGAAATATCATACATGAGTTTACATAATGTATACATATATCTAAAGAGTAATAAAATGAACACCTATGTGCCCACCATACAATTTAAGAAAGAACATTATCAAGACCACAGAAGCTTCCAATTATCCTGAATTTTATCATTAGTAACCACTGAGGTTTAACCATTTGAGGTATAATTGTTTAGTTTCAAATGTTTGACAATATACATTGATGTGAAGTACATGTTATTCTAGTATATTTGGCTCACCACTATATTTCTGAGATTGATGCACAATGATGCAGAGCCATAACTCAAGATATGCCACTTGTGTACAATTTTTATTCATTGTCCTATCGATGAATATTTGAGTTGCTTCTCATTTTTTAAAATTATAAAACAGTGCTATTGTGAACCATCCCCAGTGGTAGGGTTTTCTGTCCTTTACTGCTTAACAAGAAACCTCAAAGGGCCTTATAAACATTTATAACCTCACAAAGGTTTTTTATACTCAGAACGCCTTATTTTTAAATGTCTTACTAACTTGTTATGGTTTCATGCTATCATTTAGCTACATATAAGCAACAGTGGAAACTCAGGCAAGTACAGTTTCAATAATACAGATCCATATTTTAAACAATCTTCTTCGACAATTGCAGATATTTTTGCATTTGATATTTCAGATCTGATTATATCATAGTTTTTACCCCAGAATGAGATGAGAGCTTATACTGGAATTAGGAGTTCTAACATTTTTTATATGTATGCCTCTGTGCTTTATTATAATTACAATCAATCTAATTTTTTGATAAATCTAATTTATCACTTGCTCACGTTCTGAAGACAGCCTCATTAAAACCTGATCATATGGAAATCAACATGATCACATGTAAACGTAAATGCGATACCACAACAAATACAAGTGAGAAAGTGAAAATGCTTTAGATCTCTCATCAGCACATCTGACCTACTAACAGTGTGGGAAGCCAGTGTTGATCACTGTGCTAAATGCAATTTGCCTTTTCCAAGATGAAAGACAATAAATGGAAGTTCTAATTTTTAAAAACTTAATACTAATGGCTTGTTCCTCATACCAATATTTAGAGATCAGTGATGTATACAACTCTATGGGCCACAGACTTTTGACAAGACTAAGAATGTAGGCATAGGAAGCATTATCTAAAGACTGAATACATTTGTCTTTTTCCGTTGCCTTCTTTGAAGAAAACACATTAGTGAAACTACAGCAGCATGATATTACTTACTTTTTCAATCAATATATAATAATTGTACCATAAAGTTAAGAATCTGACAAATGATATTTTAAAAGAGGTTCTCATACATGGAAGATTGAGGACTCCTCATCTTTTTATTTACTCTAAGTAATTTGCTTAAATCACTTTAAGCAATCACATTTTAATTTTTTTTTAATTTTTACTATGATTTTTTTTTAGGTAAACTCCAAGCAACGTGAGGCTCAAACTCACAAACTGGATATCAAGAATCACATGCTCTACTGACTAAGTCAGCCAGGTGCCCCAGGCAGTCACATTTTTAAAATCACTTAAAAGGTTTCAGATGTTTACATATTATATGACATTCAATTCTGGGATAACCCTACAATTTCTCATTTATAATTAGTACATAAAATACAGCAATAAATTATACATATTTTTAACGTATCTGTCAAATACGTTAGCTTTGTTCAATTGATTTTAAAATTACAAATGACAATACAATATTTCCTCATTCAAATATTTTCTTTCTCCTCCCCGTTTATTTTTTAAGTAAACTACCACCAACGTGAGGTTTAAAATAATGACCCCAAGATCAAGAATCAATGCCCTATCAAATGAACCAGTCAGGCATGCCTGAACCAAGTATTTCCTGAGTACCTACTGCAGGCCGGGCACTGTATTAAGTACTAGGAATACATTGTCCCCTTCACTAAAGAACTTCTAGTCTGGTGGAAGATAAAGCCCAGTGCACAGATAACGAAGGCAGACTGTGATATATGGTACAATGGGATAAATACAGGTATGCCAACAGGAGGTGTCAAAGACAGCCTTGTTTATTTAAAATTTTTTCCAGGGACCCCTGGCTGGCTCAGTTGGTGGAGCACATAACTCTTGATCTCAGGTCTGCAAATTTGAGCCCTGTGTTGGGTGTACTGATTACTAAAAAGTAAAATCCTTAAAACAAGACAGCCTTTTCTTCTAAAGGAAGAAGCCTAAGCTGAGACTTACATGATGGAGAAGGAATAAGCCAGCATACGCAAAGACCAAAAGAACAGTAAAAGCACAATTAATTTGGTATAGCTGGTGTGTATGTATGTGTTTGTGTGTGAGTATATACATGAGCATTTCAAAGGGCAAAGCACAAGCACTAAAATCCTAAGAATAACATTACTTCCCCCTGAAATGTCCACTATCTACTTATCTTAGAATCATGGATTTAATAACTCAAAACTGTGTCATCCCCTTCTTGCCTGACAAGGTAGTAAACCTATCTGAGAACAAATCTGGGAAAAAGTTTTTTCAGTGAGAAGAACAAATCTGGGAAAAGGTTCTAGAGGTCCTAAAATTCAGATGAATATCTATAGTTTACATTCTTCTGTAGAATAAGCCTCTACATAAAAAATTCTGAGGTCTTTCAGTTAGCTTACAAACTAGCTCTGAAAGGGAGTAAAAGTGGGAGGTGGGCAACTTTTACATATAACAAGTCAAACTTCAGTGAAGAGAGACTTGAAAAGCTGTTTAAATTACTCACATTGAAATATTACCACAATGTTCAAAATAAGGTCAAATACATGCAAATACACATAGTTAAAAGGTACACTACTCATCACCAGATAATTAAAACAGTCAAGAACTGATTTTCAGGTTCCCCTTTTTTTCCTAAAATCCTCTTCAGTTCATTCATAATCATCTCTACTCCTTAGGTCCAGGGAATCCACAGGACAGAAGCTTTTTTCTCCCTTTCTCCCTACACGGGTTTATGGACTAGAACGTCGTCTAAAGAACTGGATTCGTAGCTGCTGGAGAAGAAAGGCTAGTCTCCCAAAACGCCCAAGAGTCAATGGATTAAACGTACTACTATTCCTGAAAGTATTAAATATGGTGCACTCAGTTAAATTATCTGAAGCCTTGTTCTTTAAAAATTCCTTTGAATTTAAAGTTCTAGGTGCTTTGCCTTTGCTGACAGACTGGCTGATTTGTTCCCATCAATCTTATTCCAAGGGGGACACACTTCAAAGCTGCCTTCAGTTTACAATCAAGCTCAAATACATTTCATATTTATAATCACATATTTATAATCATTTTTTTGTGACAGCACAAAAAAAATGACAGCACAGTAGGAAACACAATAGGTCATCAAAAAATATAGCTTCATTTTTTCAAATAACTTATAAAGTGAAGGAAAAAACATGTATTGCACCAAATATTTGTAATAACAGATTCTAATACACCCTCAATTCAAAAGCAGGACTATTTTGTCTACCAAAACTCGGCCACTAAATTATTTTAAAATTGCGCTTTCCCCCCTCTCTCCTTAACTATCCTCATTCATATAAAGTTACATCCTTCCAGAAATGTCAGATTTGGGTCTTATCTTTTCCAGAAATCCTTTCTCCAGGGTACTCCATTAAACTTCATTAATAGCTACTTTTTTCCCATTCATTGAGTACATGCTACTTTGCATAATTAATGGTCCCTCTGTGTATACCTCCTACTTCCCAAAATAGTACGTTTATTTCCCTGCCAAAACAAGTACTGACTAAATGCTAGAGGATTATTTTTACAAATTAGCTGGAGAGAAGTGGTTTAACAAAGCAACACTTCCATTCCCAAAAAGTGATAAATAATACCTTTACCATAAGGCCATATCCTCCCTACATCTAAGGTAGATTCCATGAAGGATATAGGTATGCACTATATGACACTGAAAAGAGAAAGGCCTCAGGCAAAAAAAACAAACAAACAACAAACCCTAAACTCATCACTCCAATGTCAAAGAACCTTGTTCTGTCAGAGAAAGGCTTCCACGGAGGCCAGCATCCAGGTGTGGGATCTGGGGTAATGAATGGAGGCTAAAATGGTGTCCACCACATTAAGGCAATCCAGGGTTTATACAATATGAGTGACACTGTGCATTCCAGAAGATTAGTCATCAACTAAATTATGTATTTGGTTATCGTACTATAGGTTTTTTATTTCCCTTTGGATTTCCTCTATCTTTAATACACCTTACAAGTTCTTATCTCGATTACCTTATGTCACATTAAGGGGGGAAAGTCTTAGGCCCATGTTCTAGAGAAGGCTTTGAAAGTTACACTGATGCTCTCTGACCCCCTTAAGTCAGTAATAATAAGAAGCAGTAGTAATAAAGGATAGTCTCCCAAAGGGGAGAAATACTTTAGTTTAAGCAAAAGAGCTGAGAATGAAAGTTCTGGCCATGGAACCAGATCTACAAGGTTTGGCCATGGAAATTTTCTCACATGAATTATAAAAACATCTATTAGAGCTGATTATTATGACCAAGTGCCATATTTTATTCAAATAATCTGGGAAAGCTTCATCCAGCAGAAAATCCAGAAAACTAAATACGTGTTTGAGTATATACATATCTAAACCTCATAAGAGGGATCCCTGGGTGGCGCAGCGGTTTGGCACCTGCCTTTGGCCCAGGGTGCGATCCTGGAGACCCGGGATCGAATCCCACGTTGGGCTCCCAGTGCATGGAGCCTGCTTCTCCCTCTGCCTGTGTCTCTGCCTCCCTCTCTCTCTCTCTGTGTGACTATCATAAATAACTAAAGAAAAAAAAAAACAACCTCAAAAGACTAAATGAAAGTCCCAAAAGAATCAAGATTATCTGCAGTGGGCTACGGGCTACAAGAATTAGTATTTTCTGATAATAAATAAAAGCATATTAAATTTGCACTAAAAATACAAACACACATAATAAACAAAATCTTAAGACAATGAACTGAAGGAAACAAGAACAGAATAGAAAAAAAAAAAAAAGAACAGAATAGAATGCCTAAATACTAGGTTTGATTCCTGGCTCTACCAAGTATCTGCTTTCCTAGGGGGAAAAAAAAGAAAAGCTGTACAAAACAATACTGAGCATCTCTTCTTATCCTGAAATTCTATGTGGTCAGAGTCTGACTAGTAAGTAAACTACCAACTACTGCCAACAAATATAAAATTATATGACATCGTAAGATCAAAATACAGCTCACAATAGATAGTTTAGTACCATTGGGCCAGTTTGTGTTTCATTTGCAATATCGGATAAATATAAGTAAAATAAAGTAAATGAATTAAGGATTTTAACCAGATTTTTCACTTTCTGAATCTTATGTACTGACACTGGAGAACTTTTGTAGGCTTATTGCCCAAGGCTCCCCAAAATGATCACAATCATATCCTCTTCCCCAATTTGGGGAAAAAAAACAAAACCTCAATCAAATCAAGCATGTTCTCTCCAATGAAATGTTATAAACTACTCCAACCAAAAGTTATTTATCACCTTTCTGAATTCCTGAAAGGAGTGTCACACACAAGGCAATCAACTCTATACTGCAAGCCTGATATCAAATGGTAACACTGACATCATCCCAAGTGTATTTGCCTATGTCATACAGTACCAAGTTTCCATTTCAACCTTTTACTCAAACCAAAGCAGTCTTCTTAACTGAAATTTATCATTAAGCAGAACTAAGCTTGCTTGTTATTATATCTTCATTATTCACCCAATTTGTGAAGTTTATTTATTTATTTTTTTTAAGGAAGGAGTCACTAATTTGGCACAGTTGTCTTTTTGAGAAGTTTAGTTTTACACTCTGGGTAAAGAAAGTCTATGCTTCTCCATGTTGCTGGGTACTGTCTGCCTTGAAGAACGACTGTTGATTTAAGAAGGGAGTTAACGTTTGGGTAGAGAACACCTCTCTGAAATCCCGTAAGACTATGAGGAGGGACTTTTAAATCATAGAAGATACAGTTAGTGAGAGCGGAGACAACAATGAACATGCTGTGAAGCCTGGGAAGTGGTGGAACCAAGACTCTGACTTGGTTCAAAGCTAATTTTGAGGAAACAAACAGCATTCTACCTTAAAGTACTGCTGGAGGTATTGCTAAGTGGAGGCGAAACTGGGGCCAATGACAAGAGGACTGAATGTAAGTCTTAATAAGCAGGTGGACTTCCCAGAATTCCCACTCTCTAGGTCAGCAGAGCTGAATGAAGGAATACTACTCCCTCACTCCAGAAGGAGATGAAAGTTTATTTCTGAAAAAGGTAAAAACAGAGAACTGAAGAATACCAGGCAGAGATTAGGGCTGGAAACTAGCCTTAAAACATAAAATTCAGTAAAAGTTTACATACTTATTGTTTGATATACTAGCCCTTTGACATTCAGCACCCCGAATGCTGGCAATCAAATATATACCCTCTAAATAAAAGATGAGAAGAGGCTTACTTATATTCTTTAGAATCTCATTAATTCTACAGGAAAGATCTTATGTACTGACACTGGAAATTATTAAAAAAAAAAAAAAAAGTTGAATCACCCCACAGTGAATTCCACAGCCAACAAACCCCATAGACAGGCACGAGGCTTCCAATCAGCTACTCAATGTCCACTTAAAATATAAGCAGACAGTCCATGGCCAAACATAGAAGAATTTCCCTAATAAAAGAGAGAGGGGCCAAAACAAGCACAAAAGGGTAGCTTGGAAAAGAAAAACCTAGAATGGTTGGGCAAAAAAAAAAAAAGTTATTCACAAGAAGAGGAGGAAGCACGCAAGCAAACTCCTTTCAAAAGGTAAGAGAGTTTTTGAATCCATGAAATAACAGGATGTTATTAATAGGAAAAATAAAACATTCAGAGGACGACAAGATTTCCTGTAAAGTGAAAACACAATTGTAGAAGAGAAAGCTGGGAAGATGAAAAGTTGAGGAAAATGCTCAGAAATTACAGCACAAGATGGCAAGATCAGCCCAGGAGGTTCAAGAGCCAATAAATGGGAGTAAGAGAATACAGAAAAATGAAGAGAAGAAATGCAGGCACAACTTGGAGATATTAAAGGTTTGGTCCAGACCACTGCAATAAAGCAAGTGTCGTAATAAGGGGAGTCAAATTAATTTTCTGGTTTCCCAGTGCATATAAAAATCATGTTTCTACTACACTGAAGTCTATTAAGTATGCTATTACAATGTCTTAAAAAAACAATGTGTATATCTTAATTTAAAAATATTTTATTGGGATCCCTGGGTGGTGCAGCGGTTTGGCGCCTGCCTTTGGCCCAGGGCACGATCCTGGAGACCCGGGATCGAATCCCACGTCGGGCTCCCGGTGCATGGAGCCTGCTTCTCCCTCTCCCTCTCCCTCTGCCTATGTCTCTGCCTCTCTCTCTCTCTCTCTCTCTCTCTCTCTCTCTCTGTGTGTGTGTGTGACTATCATAAATAAAAAAATAAAAATTAAAAAAAAATACTTTATTGCTGGGGCACCTGGGTGGCTCAGTGGGTTAAGCACCTGCCTTCAGCTCAGGTCATGATGCCAGAGTCCTGGGACAGAGCCCAGCATCCAGCTCCCTACTTAGCAGGGAATCTGCTTGTCTCCCTCTCCCTCTGCTCCTCCTTGCCCTCCCCACTCATGCTCACTCTTAAATAAGTAAAAATACTTTATTGCTAAAAAATGCTAACCATTATCTGAGATCTCAATGAGTCACAATCACTGATCACAGATCACTGTTAACAACTATAATAATGGGAAAGTTTGAGATACCCCAAGAATTACCAAATATAACAGAGACACAAAGTGAACAAATGCTGTCAAAAAAAAAAAATGGTGCTGAGAGTCCAGCTTAATGTAGGGTTGCACAAACCCTCAATTTGTAAAGTTCACAATATCTGTGAAGCTCAATAAAATGATGTGTCTCTATAGTTTATATAAGAAAAATTTCAAACTGAAGGGTGGGCCTGGATTTCAAAGTTGAAAGAGGCCATCCTACAATAAGCACAATGGATGGAAACAGGCATTTACAAAAGTACATTGTCAAAAATTTCAAAAACCGAAGATAGGTATAAAAGCCTATAAGCTATCAGAGATAAAAAGGTTTAATTCAAAAAATGAAGAATCAAAATGCCATTTGTCTCAACTAGAGGTTGAGTTAGTGATCAGACCATCAAACACTGAACAAAACGTATTAATCCCAAGAAAACAAGAAACTGCAGGAAGTAAAAATGATCCCTTTTTGAAAAAATGTTGAAGTATGGGGGAGTACGTCTATGTGTATGGTTGGGATAACCAAATCAAAGAGCTAGATGTCATCTTCAGTAAAGGGATAGAGGATTCCTAGAATTGGCTTAAAAAAAAAAAAGCAATCAGAGGTGCCTGGGTGGCACAATCAGTTAAGTGTCTGACTCTTGGTTTTGACTCAGGTCATGAGCTCATGGATCGTGAGATCAAGCCCTACATCAGGCTCTGTGCTGGGCTTGGAGCCTACTTAGGATTCTCTCTCTGCCTCTGCCCCTAACCCCCTGCACTTTCTCTCTCAAATAAATAAATAAATAAATAAATAAATCTTTTTTAAAAATCAAAAAGCACACATTAGAGATTAAAAAGATAAACTCCAAAAAATTAAAATAAAATAAAAGTAAAATAAAATAAAATAAAATAAAATAAAATAAATAAAATATAAGTTCCAAAGGAATCAGCTATAAGAGTTTGAAACAGTTGGTTCTGGAGAATCTTATCCAAAAACAAGAGCACACAAAACTGTCTGGTTCTTTAAACTATGTAAATATTTAAGAAAACTAAAGAAGCAAAAAATAAAACAATAGCATACTATGAAACAAGAAATTGCATTTCATATCATGAGCTAATTTTCCTAATATGTAAAAATGTCTCTTTAGGGATTAATATCAAAATATATATATAGAGAAAATCTATATATAGAGAACCTCTACAACTCAACACCAAAAAAATTTCAATTAAAAAATGGACTGAAGGGGTATCCCTTGGTGGCTCAGTGGCTTAGCACCTGCCTTTAGCCCAGGGTGTGATCCTGGAGTCCCGGGATGGAGTCCCGCGTCGGGCTTCCTGCATGGAGCTGGCTTCTCCCTCTGCCTGTGTCTCTGCCTCTCTCTCTGTGTCTCTCATGAATAAATAAAATCTTAAAAAAAAAAAATGGACTGAAGACCTGAACAGACATTTTTCCAAAGACATACGGCCAAAGATGGCCAACAGACACTGAAAAGATGCTCCAAACCACTCATCAGGGAAATGCAAATCAAAAATCACAATATCACCTCACACCACTTAAAATGACTAGTATCAAAAAGGTAAGAAAGGCACCTGGCTGACTCAGTTGGAAAAACATGTGACTCTTCTTGATCATGAGTTTGAGTCCCATGTTGGGGATAAAAAAATTCTTATTTTTTATTTTTTTTTTTTTAGGATTTATTTACTTATTCATGAGAGACACAGAGAGAGAGAGGCAGAGAAAAAGGCAGAGGGAGAAGCAAACTCCCCACAGGGAGCCCAATGCAGGACTCGATCCTGGATCCCAGGATCACGCCCTGAGCCAAAGGCCGAGGCTCAACCGTTGAACCACCCAAGTGTCCCAAGAATTCCTTAAAATAATTAATAAATACACTATGATACTGCAGGTTTTCTTAAAAAAAAAAAAAAAAGGCAAGTGTTGGTGAGGATGTGGAAAAAAGGAAAACCTTGTGCACTGTTTGTGAGAATATAAATTAGTACAGTCACTGGGGGAAACAGTATGAATATTGCTCAAAAAATCAGAAATAGAAATATGATATGATCCAGTAATTCTATTACTGAGTACATACCCAAAGAAAATGAATCACTAATTTGAAAAGGTATGTGCACTCCTGTATTTATTGCAGCTTTATTCACAAAAGCCAAGATACAGAAGCAGCCCAGTGTCCACCAATAAATGAATGGATAAAGAAGATGGGTATGTTTATATATGTCCACACCCCCCCCACACACACACAGAGGAATATTACTTAGCCTTAAAAAAAGAATGAAAAAAAAAAAAAAAGAATGAGATCTGGGACACCTAGGTGGCTCAGTGGTTGAGCATCTGCCTTTGGCTCAGAGTGTGATCCCAGAGTCCTGGGATCGAGTCTCACAGCAGGCTCCCTATGGGGAGCTTCTGGTCTATGTCTCTTTCTTTCTGTATCTCTCATGAATAAATAAATAAAATCTTTAAAAAAAAAAAGAATGAGATCTTATCATTTGCAAAGACATGGATAGACCTAGAGGCACTAAATGAAATAAATCTGAGAAAGACAAACACCATGTTATTTCATTTATACAAAACACCAGACTTAAATACAGAGAACAAAATGGTGGTTGCCAGAGAGGCGGTGGGTGGGAGGATGGGCAAAACCCATAAAGAGGATTATAGGTACAAACTTCCAGTTATAAAATAAATAAGGCACGGACTTTGAAGTACAGCATATGGAATACAATAATATTGTAATATTATGTTGTATGGTCACAGGTAGTGACTATACTTATTGTGGTGAGCATTGAGTAATAGAACTGTTGAATTAATCAACTGTTGAATTCAGGTGTTAGGCACCTGAAACTAATAACACTGTATGTCAATTTAACTTTTAAAAGTCCCATAAATCAGTAAGAAAATGACCAACACTGATTGAAAAATGGAACAAAACCACTCCACAAATGGATCTTAAACTAAGCGCAACCTCACATTCATAAGGGAAACTAAAATAAGACTATACTGAGATAATGTTTTTCATGTATCAGACTGTCAAAGACCAAAGATTTGATCATCATCATTCTCCTGACAAGATTGTGCAGAAACATATTTACATTGCTGGTACCGATAAATTGCTACAACCTCAGTGGATGGCAATTTTAAAAAATTGATCAGAAATTACAGTTGCACATACTCTTCAACCAAATTCTAAAAATTTACCTACAAGTTTATTCCTACATGTACAAAATTGACTATTCACCGTAGCACTGGAAGCAAAAGTAAAATACATGAAACAATCTTAGTATCATTCATTTGGAAATCGTTTATAGGATGAATCATGATACACACTGAATGATAAAGTATGTTGAAAAAAATGTCCTACAATTCTTTTAAAATAAATATACACACATGCACATGTGTGTATTCATTCAACTCCTGAAAGTGTACACAGAACTGGAAACCATGCGGAACAGAAATCAAGCAGTCGGAAGACAGGAGTGAAAGAGACACTGTTATATACCATGTTGTACCCTTTCCATTTTAAAATATATAAATGTAATAAAATTAAATGACATGAATTTAATGCCATTAAATAGATGTTATTTCAACAAGGAAAATTTCTTTACAGCAAATCTTTTTTAGCAATCAAAAGCTCTAATTCATAATAATCTAAACTATTAGAAATATCAATATATTGATACCCAAAGGTTTTTTTCTCTGCAAACAAATCAGAAACAATCACCTACACTGACAGAGTGAGCCATTAAGACCCAGCAGATATATCCTGTTCATTATATCATTTCCTTGGAGAAGTAAACTCATTGGTGAGTCCTACTATTAAAAAGAACATAAATAAAAAAGCATAAATTCTACACTCAATGCATGATGAAAACTGAGGTGTAACAGTGTCTAGAAGATAACATCAAGCTATGGTAAAGTATATCATAAATTCATAGAGAAATGCATATACCATGGTAACTAAGGGAAAAATCCTTTTCTTGAAAGACTTTAGAACAAGAGTAAATATTTAGTGCCGCTACTTGTAAGTACAAGTATCAAACTCTACCTAAATGAACTGCGCTTCTGTAAGAGACCAGATGAAAACAAAATTCTCATAGAACATTTTATAATTTTATAGATATAAAATTAACATATACCTCATCAGACACCATGAATATAAAAGCTATACTGGGGATCCCTGGGTGGCTCAGTGGTTTAGTGCCTGCCTTTGGCCCAGGGCATGATCCTGGAGTCCCGGGATCAAGTCCCACATCAGGCTCCCTGCATGGAGCCTGCTTCTCCCTCTGCCTCTATTTCTGCCCCACCCCCATCTCTCATGAATAAATAAATAAAATCTTAAAAAAAAAAAAAACCTATACTATGAGGAATCTTAGCAAAAATCTAGTATTTCTAGTAACTCTCTGAAGACATTTCTTTGGTCTAAGACTGCAGTATAAGCATATCCTAAAAGCATTTGAAACAAAGGCATTATTAATGCAGATTTTAGCTTGCAACATAGGGCTACAGGAAAACACAAAATAGTTTTTCCAGGGCAGCCCAGGTGGCGCAGCGGTTTAGCACTGCCTTAGGCCCAGGGTGTGTGTGATCCTGGAGACCTGGGATCAAGTTGCACGTCAGGTTCTCAGCATGGAGCCTGCTTCTCTCTCTGCCTGTGTCTCTGCCTCTCTCTCTGTACCTCTCATGAATAAATAAATAAATCTTTAAAAAAAAAGATTTAAAAAAATAATAATTTCTCCAAATTTTCACAATGGCAGAAAGCAAGAAATTTACAGATGATACCCTTGAGGGAAAACAAAAAATACAAAGATACAATTAAAGAGTAGAAATGGATCCTTTATAGGGATTAGTGTATACACTTAGCATATGGCTAACGTTATGTACTCTTAAAAATACCCTTGCAAACCCGCTAAAATAATAAAAGCTCATTTTATATAGGCTCTATAACATGACCAGGTACTGAGCTTTATATTAACTTCATCTATATCATTCATTTATTCTCTGCAACAACCTTATGAGGTAGACATTACAGTCCTTATTTTATAGAGGGCACTGAGTCACAGAATGGCTGAGTAATATGTCCAAGGTAAGGAACCTAGGTTGTCCAAATTACATCCCAGGCTGTCCAGAGTCCATGCTCTTAATCACCACCAACATACAACACAGGCGGCAATATTAAAAGTACACCAGGTTTGTCCTGAGTTGAAACAAACCTGTTTCTTCACAGGAACAAAAATATCTATAGGTCAGAGCCTTGATTCCGCTTTCTCTCGCACACACTATTTTGAATCATTAACAAATCCTATCAATTCTATCTCCAAATATAGCCCAAATTAGTCCATATCTCCCCATCTGTAGTTCTACCAGCCGAGCTGAAGTCATCATCATCCTTTGCCTGGACTACTACAATAACCTCTTAACTAGTGGTTCCACTTCTTTTGCCCCCCTATAATTCACTCTCCAGGGTGATCTTTCTTAAATGTAATGAAATCACGTCACTCCTGACTCCCACGAACTCAGAAGAAAACCCAACCTCAGTACAGCACTCTACGATCTGACCCCTGTTTAGTTCTTTGGCCTTATTTCCTGTAACTCTTCCATCATCACTTACTGCTCACTAGCCACAGTGGCCTTTTCTATACCCTCACTACGTCACACTTGTTCCCCATCTCTGGACTTTTGTTTTTACTGTTTTCTCTTCTTGGAATCACCCTTAACTCTACACCCCCAGCTGCATAACTCCTTTTTCACATTTAGATCTAAGCCCATATGTCCACTCAGAGAGACCCTCCCCGACCACACAATCTAAAGTATTCTCCAAACACTATCATGGCTCATTTTACTGTTTTACTTTACTCATAGTTGCTGAAATTGTTTTTTATTAAATTCTTTATTATTTTACTCCAACAAGAATGTAAGTTCCAGGAGTGGAGAAATGGTCTTATTCCCTGTCAAAATGACTAAAAGCACCCCATCAAATATTTGTGGAATGAATGAATGGGCAAGTGAGCACCAAATGAAGCAGTGCTGGAGGATGCTCACTTACGGGAGGTGTTCTGCAACTGAAAATGGCTAAGCCACAGTTCACAACCCAAGCTCATTAAACCTAGGAAATATGAACACAACAGTGTAGATTAACATAAGGTTCAATACTGACTTGCCAAATACATAAAGCACTGCATTCACTAAGAGCCATGTTTTAAGAGGGACCCTGACAAAATACAAGTATGTCCTAAGCAGAAAAATGAGAATAGCTCAAAAGACAGTTGAAGAACATATGAAGAACATTTGAGGTAGCTGATACTACTTAGACTAGAGAGTAGGTACTAAGTTCTAACAGGGCTGGTGGTGAATCCTTGCAAAAGAGGAAAAGACTTACCACTTGGTTCCAGAGAGCAGATCTAGAATTAATGGATGGAAGAAAAGTGTGTAGTTAACATTAAGACATTTTTTTAAAAGATTGTGTTAATTATTAGAGATACTAAAAGAAAGGATGTCATCAAGTTAAAAAAACTGGAAACTTCAGTTTACATGCACTCCCACCCACCCCTACACACACAAGGGATTTTTTAAAAAGGCACCTCTATATTTGAAGGTGTCAACTATTTATAAATATATGGAAACCAAGATGAATCATCATCTTGGTGTAAACTGCAACATAAAAATGTCAGTGCCCTTTCCAAGCTAAAATCAGAATAGACTATGGAAAGAGCAAATACAGAAGGTGAGAGAATTGAGGAACATAAAATAGAAATTATGATTCCCCACTAAGATAATTATCATTGAGACTACTTACAAAAAATAAAATAAACAGAAAAGTAAAAGTATTTGTTCTCTTGTTTAATAATGTAAAATCTGTACATATAAAATAAACAAAACTTAAAATGGTTGCTACTGGGGCACCTGGGTGGCTGTCTGTTAAGTGTCTGACTCTTGACTTTGTCTCCCGTCTTGAACTCTGGGTTGTGAGATTCGGTCCCACATCAGGTTCCATCCTCAGCACTCACTCAATCTGCTTGAGGATTCTCCCTCTCCCTCTGCCCCTCCCACTCCTGCTCTCTTCTCCCTAAGTAAATCTTTAAAAAAAAGGTTGCTATTAGATTGGATAATATTATGAGGGATCACCACAACTTTTTTTTAAAAGATTTTATTTATTTATTCATGAGACACAGAGACACAGGCAGAGGGAGAAACAGGCTCCTTGCAGGGAGCCCGATGCCGAACTTGATCCTAGAACTGGGGTCAGGACATGAGCCTAAAGCAGACACTCAACCGCTGAGCCACCCAGATGTCCCAAGTGATCACCACAATTTAAAAATACTCTCTTGGGTGTACATGGTGGCTCTGTCAGTTAAGTTGTCTGCCTTTGGCTTGGGTCATGATCCCAGGGTCCTGGGATCGAGTTCTGCATCGGGCTCCCTGCTCAGCAGGGAGTCTGCTTCTCCTTCTACCCTTCCCCCTTGTTTGTGCTTGCTCTCTCTCACACAATCTCTTAAATAAATAAATTCTTCCAAAAAAAAAAAAAAAAAAAACTCTGGGGGAATCCCTGGGTGGCTCAGCAGTTTAGCGCCTGCCTTTGGCCCAGGGCACAATCCTGGAATCCAGTCCCATGTCGGGCTCCCAGCATGGAGCCTACTTCTCCCTCCTCCCGTGTCTCTGCCCCCCACCCTGTGTCTATCATGAATAAATGAATAAATAAATCTTTAAAAAAAACAAAAAACAAAAAAAACCTCTCTTAATGTCAATACTATTCAAGTAGAGAGGTACATGAGGGCTCAATATATATTATTTCTATCTTTATGTATGTCTGAAATTTTCCATAACCGAATTTTTAAAAACTAATTTAATGCCGTCTAAGTTCTCCCAAAATTAAGATCACTTCACTTCTTCCTCAATAGCCATACTCAGATACTGGTGATTGTATGAAATTTAAATTGCAGGGCATGTAGAGAAAACCCTGCCAAAACATTTTCATTCTTCCTTTATTCCCTCATAATTACAAATGCCAGAAACTATTCACACTTCTATCAGCCCTAGGCCAAAGGTAGGGAGCTTTAGCTGTCTCAACAGCCCAAGGGGGCAGACTGCAAAGAGGTTTGGTCAGAAACCAGGCCCCTTCAGGGACAAACAGGTGACTAATCTGAGCGGGTTAATGGTCCTCTCACCTCTTACTATTTCAATTAATTTTTGCTCCAGAGACTCATTACAACAAGTAATCATAAAATGCTTTTATCGTATTTTAGGCACTAAGGAATAAGCAAATACTTCCACGGTGCTCATTCTGTCACAGGCCGTTTTAAATGCTTCACAAACATTCTACCCTTTAGAAAATCAAGTATTTGAAAAGCAAGAATTCTCAAAGAGACCTTCAACCAAAAATCTTTAGACACAGTTGAAATTATAAAATTTCAACCACAGATATTCAGACACTGCAAAATTCCCCCTCTCCTTCCTACAGCTGGCACACTATTTCATAGAAAGGGTATATGGACATTGGCAAGTCTTCCATAGGAGCAGCACAATCTGTCAATCCCATCTGCTTCCTATCAAAAGGATAAAGTGGTGTCAGGGATGCCTCAGGCCCATGGACACAATTTTTCCCAAGGATTTCTGAAGACTAGCATGTTGGTTCTTTTGACTAAAAGTAATGTAAACAGCAATAATAACAAACTTACTATTTTTTGTGAGGTCTATATCCCAGACTTTATATGAAGAGATGGATATGCACTGTGTCATTTAATCAAACAATTTAGTAAAGATGATGTTATTAATGTTCTTATTTTACAATTGAAAAAACTGAGATGGGATGCCTGTGTGGCCCAGCGGTTGAACATCTGCCTTTGGCTCAGGGCGTGATCCCAGGGTTCTGGGATCAAGTCCCACATCGGGCTCCCTGCATGGAGCCTGCTTCTCCCTCTGCCTATGTCTCTTTCATGAATAAAAAAATAAAATCGGAAAGGAAAGCGGAAGGGGAAGGGACGGGAAGGGACGGGAAGGGACGGGAAGGGACGGGAAGGGACGGGAAGGAAAGGAAAGAAAAAGAGCTGAGATGCCTCGGGTAACCAGACAATGAAACTTAAAGGGCAAGGCTGAATTCACACCACAGCAGAATGGCTTAGAGTTTGCATCCTTAAACTCAAGGCTCCAATGGTTAATGCATGTAAAACTTGTCTTCTTTTTAAAAAATAAAAAATAAGCATACATAAATGTTTGAGGACTCAAAAGGCAATGGTATTTAATATAATGTGGTACTCAAAAGGGTTCCTGGCACAGAAAAAGAGAATTGCTAGAAAAACTGGCGAAACTCAAATAAAGTCTGGAATATAGCGAACAGAACAGTACCAACATTGTTTTCCTAATTTAGACAAATACACCACAGTTAGAGAAAAAATTAACATTGAAGAAAAGTGATCAAGGGGTATGCAGGAATTCTCCGTACTATCTTTGTTATTTTTCTGTAAACCTAAAATTATTTCAAAATTAAAAGTTTATTTAAAAAATTAACAGGAAAAAATAATAAATAAAAAAATTAATAGGTAAGCCTCAGTTAAGTAGAACACCTCACACCAACCAAAGTGCTGGATAAAACAAGGATTATAAACTGGCTCTGGAAAATCTCTCCACCTGTGACTTTGCCAATCATGATAGAGTGGCTTAGAAATGTATCCTAAAAATATCAAGATTATGTAATAACTGAAAAATCTGACAGTAATTCCATTTCTGAGAAGTTATCTTTAAAAAACAACACAAATTGTACATAAATATATTACTATTTTAAAAGATTAAAAATATTAATAGAATCTATTGGCGTATCAAAAATACATCCCCTATAACAAAACAGGAATAGAAAAATGGTTAAGAGGTGTCTGGCTGACTCAGTGTGCAGCATGTGATTTGATCTCAGGGTTGGGAGTTTGAGCCCCACGTTGTATGTAGAGCTTACTTAAAAATAAAATCTTTAAAAAAAATTGTTCTAGGGATCCCTGGGTGGCTCAGTGGTTGGGCACCTGACTTCGGCCCAGGGCGTGATCCTGGAGACCCGGGATCGAGACCCACGTCAGGCTCCCTGCATGGAGCCTGCTTCTCCCTCTGCCTCTCTGTCTCTCATGAATAAATAAATAAAATCTTAAAAAAAATTGTTCTATATTTGAAAATCAGTAATTCACCATAACAACATCAAAAGAGAAAATCTTTGTGCATAATGATGTTCGTTACAGTGTTATTTAAAAATAAGAATAACCTACATTTCTTAACAATAGAGGAATGGGCCAAATCTATAAGCAGTTGTTCTCAACCAAGGAAGATTTTGGCTCCCAGAACATTTGGTAAATCTAGAGACATTTTTGATTGTCACAAGTGGCATGGGCGGGGGGGTGGATACTGGCATCTTGTTAGTAGAGGCCAAGCAGCTGTAAAACATCCTACAATGCACACAACACCCTGGAAGCAAAGAATTAATGGTTCAAATGTCAACAGTACTGAGGCTAATAAACCCTCACCTACAGGACGAAATACTATATATACTAAGGACTTGGGGCAACATATTTACAGCTTAGCTTGGGGTTTAGCACAGTATGTTCAAGCCATTCAATTTTAAATTCTTTTTTTTTTTAATTTTTTATTTATTTATGATAGTCACAGAGAGAGAGAGAGAGAGAGAGAGAGAGAGAGAGAGAGAGAGAGGCAGAGACACAGGCAGAGGGAGAAGCAGGCTCCATACACCGGGAGCCCAACGTGGGACTCGATCCCGGGTCTCCAGGATCGCGCCCTGGGCCAAAGTCAGGCGCCAAACCGCTGCGCCACCCAGGGATCCCAAGCCATTCAATTTTAAAGGCAATAGAGAATCCCATGGGAATTCAATCCTTCAGTCCCCCACTCACTCTTAAATAAAGCCACTTAAAGCAGGAGAGTAGACAAAAAATCAGGCTGTTTGCAGTCTTCAAAGCACAATGCAGAAGGAACTGAAACAATGGTAAAGACTTGAAGGAAGCAAAGCACGATGCAAGCGTTTTATCTCTGACTTATTCTTTCAAACATGTAAAGGGATGTAAATTATATCACAGTAGCATAAAAATTATTTTTGCACGAAGACATTTGAAAATCAACAGATGCTTTGAAAGGCTTTATCTCAAATCCACACCCCTTCTCTGCCTAAAAAGCAGAGTCCTCCAAAAGCACTGATCAGGACCAAAAATCCCCCTTCAAAGGAGGCTTCCAATAATGAGAGATTTACTCCTATCACCTGCAAAAGGGAGTTGGCACTGGAATGAGAAATCAAACATTGTCATACCTCTCATCTATTCTCCTAAAGACCTAATTTGTCTTTCCTAAATGTCCTGCTTTTCCATGAGAGCCCTTTCTCTCCTTCCTCTTCTCGTTCTCAGAACTCTAAATTCTGAACTCTAAATTCTAACCATTTGTTTAAACCTCCCAAGTATATAAACTTTGTCTTTTCTCTTGTTACTCTATATAGTATCATTTTAATTCACAAACTCCCAACCCATGAATATAAAGGGCAGAGGAAAAGTTTCCCTCAATTTCATTCTCCCAAGGCCCTTTCTTGTAAAAAAAATATTGAAAGCTAAATAAGAAATGACTACAGGATAATTAGTGACATACATTAATCATAATGAAGTATAAATAATAACAGACTGGAAGGTACTGGAAAAAAGTGAAGGTAAAAGGTAGTGCATATGTGTGAATTTCTTCTTTCACAGGAAAGATGGTCACATTTGTTTAGAGCTATTAAATGACATATATACACTAAAGAGAAGAATCAAAATTAAGTGTCAAGAGGATAAAGTACTAAATATTAGGAGTAAACTAATTTCCACATCTTCGAGATATCATTAAGATAGAATTGCATATTATACAATTATACACAAACCATCAGAGAAAGAGATTATAAAATATCTAAGTCATAGAAAGAAAAAACATACCCAAAAGAAACACAGTAAAATAATTTAAATTTTCAAACATTTACTTTTAATTCTTTTTAAAGATTTTATTTATTTGAGAGAGACAGAGATAATTAGAGATAGCTAGAGAGAGCACAGCAGAGAGGAGACATAAAAGCAGACTCCTCGCTAAGCAGGGAGCCCGATGTACGGCTTGACCCCAGGATCATGAGCTGAGACAAAAGCAGACGCTTGTAACCAACTGAGCTTAACCAACTGAGCCACCCAGGCCCCCAAATTTTCAACCATGTAAAAGAGAAAGCAAATAAGACAATTCAGAACAAAGACATGTCATATTAATAAATGTAAACTCACCTATTTAAAAAATAATTCTCAAACTGGAACACAAAACAAACTCCTTCTCTACCTATATACACTTTAAAAAATCCACTCACAACAAAGAGACCTACATGGTTGAAGATAAAAGATCAAACAAGGGCAAAAAATGCAAAAACATGTGTTAATTAATAGCAACCTAAGTCAAATTCAAGGGGGAAAAAAATCCAGTTTAAAAGACAACAAATATGGCAAATTGAACTCCAATAATAAAAAAAAATTAAAAATTAAAAAATAAAAGACAACAAATAGGGACACCTGGGTGGCTCAGTGGTTGAGCATCTGTCTTCAGCTCAGGGAATGATCCTGGGGTCCTGGGATCAAGTCTCGCATCAGGCTCCCCAAAGGAAGCCTGCTTCTCCCTCTGCCTATGTCTCTGCCTCTCTTTGTCTCTCTCATGAATAAATAAAATCTTAAAAAATAAAAATATACAAAAAAATAAAAATAAAAGACAAGACAACAAATAGGGCACCTGGGTGGCTCAGCTGGTTAAGCCTCTGCCTTCAGCTTAGTTTGTGATCCTGGGATTGAGCCCCTATGTCTCACTCCCTGCTCTGTGAAGAGTCTGCTTATCCCTATGTTCCTCACCCTGCTCCTGCTCTCTCGCTTGTTCTCCCTCTCAAATAATTAAAATCTTAAAAAAAAAAAAAAGACAACAAATGTGATCCATAAAGAAAATTTAACTGTAGTGATAAACCAAATAATGCAAACCAAAATATTTAAATAAAAACTACAGGTAAAACAAGGGAAACGAAGCAGAAACAATAGAATTAATTTGCCACTCTTGGGCTATGGTAGATCAAACAATTACTTTTTTTAATAGGCAAAGCTGGAATAATCAGAGCAACAAAATAAAGTAGTACTGGATTATAACCCAAGTATAAAATAAAAACTTCATGAGTCCATATTGATAAAAATGAAAGACAGAAATATTGGGAGAAAACAAACAAATCATCAGTGCGGAAGAATTCCAAATAATTTATGCAGATACCTCACACTCAAATAGATGAATCACTACTTTCCACCCCTTTCAGTGTGGTCTGGGCATAATGACTTCCTTTTCAAAGAGCACAAAATGAAAAGGGGGCAAAAAGTAACTTTACAGCAGAGAGATGTGACACATGCTATCTCTGGCAGGTCATCAAGGTCAAATAATCATAATCATGTTCCCAATATGTTCTCTTTATACGACATGATGAAAATAGCATTTATCTCTGTGGTCTCTACCCAAGCCCCATAACCCAGTCTAATCATTAGAAAAGTATTAAACAAATCCGAATAGAGATATTGTGCAAAACATCTGACCAGTACTCAAGAGTGACAAGGTGACTGAAAAAAAAAAAAAAAAAAAAAGAGGAAATTCTGAGCAGCTCCCACAGCCAAGAGCAGCCTCGAGAGACATGATCATAAAGCAATACAGTATATCCTAAAGGTATCCTGGGGCAGAAAAAAGACATTAGGTAAACACTATGGAAACCTTCAAAATATAAAAGAGATGAAAAGTACCAGCATAGGAAATTGATAATACTGTAATAACACTGTATGGTGAAAGTAACTACACTTATCATGGTGTTTTGTAATGTATATAAATGTTGAATCACTATGTTATACACCTGAAACTAATAATATGTCAACTATACTTCAATTTTTTAAAAATCTGAGGAAGGCACCTGGTGTCTCCGTCGGTTAAGCAGCTGCCTTCAGCTCAGGTCACAATCCAAGGTCTTGGGATCAAGTCCAGAGTCAGGCTCCCTGCTCAGCTGGTAGCCTGCCACTCCCCTCACTGTGCGTTCTCCTTCTCTCTCTCTCTCAAATAAGTAAGTAAATAAATAAATAATCAATCAACCAATCTGAGGAAGCCAGAGTAAATAAGTGGGTTTTGATTAGTAAGAATGTATCAGTATAGGCTCGTTAATCACAAGGGCTTAAATGAGAAGTTCCTACATGGGGTTTTTCACATCACTGCAGAGATATTGGCTGGGGAGATGGTCACCTAAAATTCTTTTTTTTTTGAAAATTCATTTAATGGTTGACAGTTGATGGTTGCTGCTGGTAAGAATTCAGCTGGAACTGCCCCAGGAGCACCTGTATGTGGTCTATCCAGTTTGACTATCTCCGAGCAGTCAGACTTACATGGAACTTGGCCTTCCCCAGAGGGAATGTCCCAAAGGAAACGAGGAGAAGCTCTATGTCCTTTCATGAGTGTCACAAGGGCTGCATTCTGATGGTTACAAGCAAACCACTAAGGCCCGTTCAGACTCAAAGGGAGGGGATACAGACCCTACCTCTTACAGCAGAGACTCCATCTTTCAAAAAGGGAGATTAAAAAAGAATTTACAGGGGTGTCTGGATGGCTTAGCTGGTAAAGCATCTGCCTTCAGCTCAGATCATGATCTCACGGTCCTGGAATCAAGCCCTGTGTCGGGCTCCCTGCTCAATGGGGAATCTGCTTCTACCTCTGTCCCTTCCTCTCTCTCTCTCTCATAAATAAAATCTTAAAAAAGACTTTACAGACATATATTAAAACTATTACACTGGAGGCTTACTTTGAAAAAAATGAACTACAAAGCCTCTGAATTTAGAGACAGCATATTCAGATGAGAGCCAGGGCAAGAAACCTTACTGAAACCAGAGATTTAAGCTATGAATCCTGAAACCCTCAGCCTTCTTTCCAAATTTAATTTCCAGAAATATGTTTACATCTCAGGCAGGTAACAGTTCTACTGCTCTCTGAAGAAATTCAATAGTCCCAGAGAAAGTACTTACAGATTACTTATACACAGGAATACTCAACAAAATGGTCAGGTCATCCTATGGGCAGGCCTGCCAAATGATAGTCCCTGACCAATTCACACAAGGTTTCCAAAGCTAAACATGAACAGAAACCTGGAGATTACCAGACATGAAAAACAGAATAAATCACAAGGACAAACCAAAAAGTAATCAGAAAGAACAATAAAGCTGGAAAAATAAAATCAATGGAACACCTGGGTAACTCACTCAATTAAGTGTCTGCGTTTGGCTCATGTTATGATTCCAGGGTCCTGGGAAAGAGCCGCTGGTCTGCTTCTCCCTCTGTTGCTCACCTCCCCCCACCACTTGTGCATACCTCCCTTTCAAATAAACAAAATCTTTTTTTTTTTAAGGACTTTATTTATTTATTCATGAGAGACACAGAGAGAAAGGCAGAGACACAGGCAGAGAGAGAAGAAGCAGGCTCCATGCAGGGAGCCCGATGTGGGACTTGATCCCAGGTCTCCAGGATCATGCCGTGAGCCAAAGGCAGATGCTCAACCACTGAGCCACCCAGGTGTCCCAACAAAATCTTTTTTTAAAGAAAAAAATCGTCAAGAGAAATAAGAGTATTATACTAATGAAACAAGAACGAGATGCTATTTTTTTTTTTAAATCTAGATGGCTCACAGGAACATACAACTTTTGATTTCAAGGTTCTGAGTTCGAGTCCCACAGAGTAGAGAGATTACTTAAATAAATACTTTTTAAAGATAAATATATAAATAAAGCCACTAGCATATATGTAAAAAAAAAAAAAAAATCAGGGAAAAAAGTGCTCTTAGGACCTAAAATGAGGACAGCAATTTTTTAATAAAAGATTACAAAAATTAAGTTAGAAAAACGACCCTGAAATACAATTCTCTGTGCCTCTTTAATCCCAAATACACACACACACACTCAAAATAGGAGAGAATAAAACTAAGAAAGTTTTAGGAGCAGTACTGGGTATAGCATCCAACTAATAGATATTCCAGAAAGAACAAGGAATGCAAAGAAAAGAAATTTATCAAAAAAAAGTTTCAGAAAAGTTTCCCAGCACTAAACAAAAGTATCAAGACTGAAAGTGCCTGGCCAAACTGATGAAAACAGAACCACAACAACAACAACAAAAAAGGGTAACTGAAATTTCAAAACACTGACAAGACAAAAACCCTGAAAATTCCCAAAGGAAAAAAAAACAGGTCACACATAGAGAATCAGGAACCACAATGGCATCAGAAATCTCAGAATAATATCTGGCAAAGTAAAGATGCTCATAACTTCCTGTGGAATTGTTGGGTTATAAGAGTCTCCACCCTAGAGAAATTCTATACACAAGAAAAGCACATGAGGACACTGATGCAATGTAATACCCTACAGAAGTTAAAAATATGGGTTACATCTACATGTATCACCATGAATAAATCTCAAAAACAACGCTAGCTGGGAAAAGAAACGGTGTGATGCTATTTATGTAAAGTTATACAAAACAATAGATTAGTTTAGATGAGTGAATGTCCAGAAAAAGTATTAAAAACATGCCTCACTAGTATAAAAACTAAAACTACTGAACTACTAAAACCAAATGGATAATAGTTACTTCCAGGGGGAAGGAGTCAGAAGAGATGGAATGATAATATTTAGATAAATTTGGTAATATTTTCTTTCTTTCTGCGAGCACTTTGAAGCAAACACATCAAGATGTTAATGTACATTAAATCCTGAGATAGGCACATGGATCCTCTTGTCAAGAATCAAATTCTTAGGCAAAAATACATTCATGCTGCTCAAGAGGCTGCATACACTGACATGAAAATTCATGTCTCAGTACAATTTCATTTCAACACAATAATTCCACACCAATTTCTTTTACTATTAAATGGTCATTAATACCCATTTCCTTGACAAATATTACAGTAAAATTTAGTCAACCCAAAAATATGAGTACTTGTTCTGTTCAATTTATGGAGTGTGAAAATGCTATGTAAACACATATGTAGAACAGAAACTGTTTAGCCAAAATAAATGTCACTTCTGTTTTAACAGACGCCTGGTCTAACACTTATAAATAAAAGATCAACTCATTTAAATTTATCTGCCTACTAAATTTTGAGAGTTCTTTAAAATTACCTTCACAAGAAAAGAAAGCTTTAAAATATGGGAACAAGAGGAGAAAAGTTTCAAAGTGCTGAAAAATAGGACATAAGACTTACAGAGTCAATATATTCCCCAAATCCAATATACTTAAATTTCCCTAGACTATTATCAAGAAACTATCTGTACACAAACAAAAGCCCTAGGGTAGAATAATCCTCAGTGAAATTTTTTTTGTGTTTAAAAATAAACTCTGCCCAACATAGGGTCAAACTCACAACCCCGAGATCAAGTGCTGTATGCTCTATCGACTGAGCCAGCCAGGTGTTAGTGAAATGTTTTTATAATGAAAAATCATCGTTCATATTGATATATTAACCCATGTGATAAAGGATCTTCTCATTCCAGACAGAAGGAATGCAGTCCGTTTATCTCTAACCCATCCCAAAACACCATCAAAATGTTAGTAAAGATATTTAACTATGAAACAAACAGTGAAAACCTAGGAGGAAGAAGAGGGATGTAAGAGGCATGCCATCAATGGGTAGAGATATCAAAAATCTTTGGAAGGTGTAAAGCAGATGGTAGCATGGTGATTGAATAATGAAACAGAATGGAAGAATCAGCAGTTCAGAATATGCAAGTAGCAAATTATAAGTGGGAAGAAGACAGCTAGCCAGGTTCAGAACTCAAACACAGCATGGTGCTTGGACCCACCAAAATGGGAGAGAACATGAAAATGAAAATGGGGGGAGCTACTGAAAGTTACAGAGAACCATTAATCCCACCTCCCCTTCTAGTCCACATCCAGAAAAGTTTCGCCAGACTTTTTACCCCAAACAAAAAAAGTGTTCATTTCTCAAGAAATTTAAAATGAATGTAAAATTTTAAATGCATATTTACAAAGCAGCATGAACAGATAGGTCAAGGACAATCAACCATGTAAGGAAACCCAGCAGCATGAAAGGCAAAGAGCTGCGATGATACCACTGTTAAGGGAATTACAACAATGAAGAGAATTTTTTTAAATGAGAAATCAGAATCAGAGATTCAAAAAGATACTGTAGAGGCGCCTGGATGGCGCAGTCGGTTGAGCATCTGAGTGTCTGACTCTTGATTTGGTTCAAGTCATCATTTCAGTGTTGTGAGATCACACTGGGCATGGAGCCTGCTTAAGATTCTCTCTCTCTCTCTCCTTCTGCCTTTCTGTCCTTCCCCTGCTCATTTTCTCTATCTACCCCCCCCAAAATATTGCATCTTGCTTCCACAAAATAGGAACAGGGTGCTATGAAAATGGAACAAGGGGGCAGCCCAGGGAGGGCTCAGCGGTTTAGATCCACCTTCAGCCCAGGGCCTGATCCTAGAGTCCCGGGATCGAGTCCCACGTCGAGTTCCCTGCATGGAGCCTGCTTCTCCCTCTCCCTCTCCCTCTCATGAATAAAAAAATAAAATCAAGAAAGAATGAAAGAAAGAATGAAAGAATGAAAGAAAGAAAGAAAGAAAGAAAGAAAGAAAGAAAGAAAGAAAGAAAGAGAAAGAAAGAGAACAAGGATGAAAAATTGCCCTTTGGATTTAAATAAATATATGACTGTCCCCACCACTCCCGTCAATAAAAACAAAAAACAAAAACACACACCTCGATCAATGGTTTTTCCGCTCAAAGGTTTATATGTGTAACAAATACAAAAGAAGAAAAAAAGGTGAACAACACACAGGTTCAATCCAGGCAGTGCCACAACAGACCAAATACCTATTTCAGAACAGAGAACAAAAGAATAAATTATCAAACTAATAAAGAAGAAAAACAATTTCTCACAGCTGAGGGAAGATAGAAGTAATCAGATTCAAAGTCCACTGCTTGGGGGAGAAGTGGGGTAAGGGGAGGGACACATGTTCAGACAGATCACTATGAACTTTCATAGGACCAAAAATTAAAATCTCTTAAAATTTCTGTGACAATGTGGTAGTTCCCCAGAAAGTAAAAATAAAACCAAATGATCTACAATCCCACTTCTGGGCACATATTCAAAAGAATTAAAGCAAAGTCTCAGAGATATTTGCACACCCAAGTTCACAGTAACATTTCGCAACAGCTCAGAGGATGAAGCAACCCAAATGCCCAATGACAGATGAACGGATACACAAAATGTGGCATATACACATATAACTTAGTATTATTCAGCCTTAAAAAGGAAATCTTTTGAGTCACTATACTGTACACCTGAAACTAACATAACACTATATTAACTATAGTAAGTAGAAAAAAAGGGAGTGGTAGGGAGGGAGGAAATTCTGACACAGGTTACAGCATGGATGAACCCTGAGGACATCATGGTAAGTGAAATAAGCCAGTCACAAGAAAGACTGTATAATTCCACTTATATGAGGTATGTAAAACTAGTCTAATTCACAGAAACAAAAAGTAGAATTGTGGTTACCAAGGACTGAGAGGATATAGAGGAGTTGGTTAGTGGGTATAGAATTTGTTTTGCAGGACTCCTGGGTGGCTCAGCAGTTGAGCGTCTACCTGTGGCTCAGGGCGTAATCCTGGAGTTCCAGGATCCAGTTCCACATCCCTGTATGGAGCCTGCTTCTCCCTCTCTGTCTCTCTCATGAATAATTAAATAAAATCTTTTAGAAAAAAACTTAAGAGGGTAAATTTTATGTGTTTTTTAAGCATAATTTTAATTAACCGTTCAAGCTTTTAGAGATAAGAATGAAGCTAGAAGGTCATCTGAATCCAGGGGCGCCTGGGTGGCTCAGTGGGTTAAGCGTCGGCCTTCAGCTCAGGTCATGATCCCAGGATCCTGGGATCAACTCCACATCAGGCTCCCAGTTCAGCAGAGTCTGCTGCTTCTGCTTCTCCCTTTCCCTCTCCCCCTGCTCATGCTCTGTCTCAAATAAAAAAAAAAAAAAAAAAACTTAAAAAAAAAAAAAAAGAATCCAAATGACATGGGATTTCTCATCAGCAAAACTAGATGACAGAAAATTCCTTTGTACTTCCAAAGCAGAAAATCAAATGATAATGTCTAACTTAAAGAAAACACTGGGGCACCTGGCTGGCTCAGTCAGTAGAGCCTGTACCTCTTATCTCAGGGTCATGTTCAAGCCCCATGTTGGATGCAGAGCTTGCCTAAAATAATAATAAATAAAAGTTTTATTTACTTTTTAAAAAAGATTATTTTATTTATTTATTTGAGAGTACAAAGTGGGGGAGAGAGGAGAGAGTAGGCTCTCATATAAGCAGGGGGGGCAGGCAGGCAGGCAGAGAGAAAGAGAGAAGCCAACTCCCCACTGAGCAAGAAGCCTGACACAGGGCTTGATCCCAGGACCCCAGGATCATGACCCCAGCTGAAGGCAGATACTCAACTGACAGAGCTACCCAGGCACCCCATAAATAAAATTGTTTTTAATTCATTAAATAGTTGTATAAACATTTTAGTTAAAGATAATGGAAGTAATTACCGGAAAAGCCCATAGATATTATCAAAAACTTTCTGGAGATACTTATTTTCCTCACTATAAGCCTTCTATACAAAATTTTTTTAACTTTAAACAGAGCACATATTACCTTTTCTTCATTGCTATGTATATAAAAGTATTTTTACTGACTGCTCACTTAATAGATCACTGAAAGTTAACCTTATTTTCATACTGCATTCCATTATAAAATATGAAGCATATTTTTCTGAATTAAAAAAAAAAAGTCAACTATTGGGGTGCCAGGGTGGCTCAGTCAATTAAGCATCCTACTCTAGATCTCAGTTCAGGTCTTGATCTCAGAGTTGTGAGTTCAAGCCCCCCAGTTAGACTCCATACTGTGCAGAGTCAACTAAAAAAAAAAAGAAAGAGAAAGAAAGAAAGAAAGAAAGAAAGAAAGAAAGAAAGAAAGAAAGAAAGAAAGAAAGAAAGAAAAAGTCAATTGCACAAAATGAGCATGGAGCCTACTTTAAAAAAAATTTTTTTTTTAATTTAAAGAAAAGGGGCCATCTGGCTGGCTCAGTTGGTAGAACCTGCAACTCTTTACCATGAGTTCAAGCCCCATGTCAGGCATGGAGCCTACTTAAAAAAACTTTTTAAAAACTCAATTGTAAAGGTAATAAAATGACATTTAGAAATGAAGACATCTAAGGCAAAACAAATTTACAGGAAATATTCTTGCTGATAACAAGTAATAATTATAGCATTCATAACAGCAGTACTTGTATGCTACATTCAAACTAGCCGGAATAAAAAACAAAACAAAACAAAACAAAAAACTAGCCGGAATTACTAAAACTCTGTAATTCAATAGCAGGAAAAATAAAAAAGAGCAGAAACAGCACACAATCTGATTAATTTTATGTTGTGGATTGTAGGTCTTGACCCCTGGCTAAGTACCTTAGACTTTTAAATGCTTTGAGGTTAATTAAGTATCGCTTACCTTTCTGAGTCAGATGATCCAGGTTTCACAAGTCTGTAAAATTCTCAGCTATTATCTCTTAATATAATGTGTTTCCTCAGTGCACTCTATTCTATGTATTTGCAGTTAAAAGCAAGGACTCTAGAGCCAAATTGCCTTGACTTGCATTTATCTCAACATGCTAGGTGACCTTGGTCAAGTTAGTTAACCTTTCCTGTGCCTCAGTTTCTATCAAACATGGGGAATAAAACGTACCCTCAGAGAGTTGTGAGAAATATTAAAAAGCTAATACAGATGAAATAGAACAGTGCCTCTATTTTCACATTTTAACTGAGGCCACATATTCTCCTAAGGGTTATCAAGAAATGTTTCTACAATGCAGCCAAGTACTCTTCACTACCAGCCTGTTGCTAGACACAATGGCAAGATTAACAACTTTTACTTGTATATTATGCTGCTAAAAGTAATGATAGCATGGGCCACATGGCTGGATCAGGCTACAGAGCACACAACTCTTGACCTCAACATTCTAAGTTCGAGCCCCACACTGGGTATAGAGATTAAAAATAAAATATTAAAAAAATAAATAAACAGGAATGCCTGGATGGCTCGGATGGGCGACTGATTCCTAATTTCAGTTGAGGTAATGGGATCCAGCCCAGTGTAGGGCTCTGCACTCCCTGGGAGTCTGCTTAAGGTTCTCTCCCTCTCCCTTTGCCCTCCCTCTGCTTGTGGGCACATACCCTCATTCTCTAAAATAAGTCAATCTTAAAAATAAATGATAGCAGTAATAAAATCCATAATTAGAGCCCATGCTCTAAATGATGCTTGAAAAGTCACATGGCACAATACCAATCCAGAGCCTAAAAGAGCAGATTTTTTTTTCGGAAATACCTGCTTCAAATCCTAAATACTAGTCTCCACTTGAATAAGAAGCAAAGAATATTTTTTACTTCACTAAACTCACAGAAACAGAACATCTGGCTCTCATCCTCCCTTTCAATTCTTTTTTTTTTTTTTTCTCCCTTTCAATTCTTAAGTTCTCTCTTCTTCCAAATCAATTCTGTTGAACTGTAGTATTAGTGGCATTTGCTTAAGATTTCTGAAATAATAACAGATATGGAAAGTTCACAAGGGTTTGCATAATTGTTAAATTGATACTTTTAATATTTTTTATTATAATAGTTGGCTAACTAGGCACTGACCACACCCAGTTCCAGTAATAAAGAAATGTAACTAATGGGAATACCAATTAATCCAGCTGCAAAGCTAGCGATTGATTTGGATCGTTCATGCATGGTGCCCCCACGTCTTTCCAACTAATTCTAATATCTGCTTCCTTTCCAAAACAAAACAAACAAAAACACGAAGAATCTCCCAAAGGCTGGAAACTATAGCTCTAGATTATGAAAACAAATCAAGTCAGTCACAGATTTTGTAATTTTTAATTTTAAGTAAGATCTACCAGGTCTGACAAGAATTCAGATCTTATTCTAATTCAAAAGCACAGCTAAAAATTTCAAGTTTGGGCAAGGGTACCAATTGTTAATCCCTCCCCTAGCCTTTCAATAAGGAAAAGATAAGTGATGAAGTGGAAATAATTTTTTGTTGTAGCTATTTTAATGAGAAAAAAAATTATCACTCTCTGGATATGTATAGCATGGACTAAAAATTATACTACATCCATATTTGAACTATTAATAATATGCATTCAGGTTATATTACATTGTCAACTTTGACAGCGATGTTCTAAGTTGAAAACAATGATATTTAAGATATTTAACATCTGCCACAGATTTTACATCCAACAAAACTTGATTTCAAGTATAAAAGAGTGTAAACAAACTCATATGAACCTGTAAGAACCCAGGAAACATTGTTCCAATGAATGCTTCCATATGAACCTGACTTTGAGATAATGATAGAAAGATATTGGGGTTAAGGAGGAAGACAAGAAATAAGAGGAAGGTCTCCCAAAGGCCAAGAGCCAGACTGTTGGAATGAATGACCTTGGGAATGGCAGAAACCTCATTCCCAATGGCCATCATCACCATTAGCTCAGATCCATGAGGCACTGCCTGCCATTGTGGGCTGTCAAAAGCTACAAATGCCAGACTCTTTGGAACCCAGAACCTATTTATTATGGGTCATGGAATCTGCAGAAAGCCAAGTCATGCCCTCTTCTTTTAAATCACCATTCCTCCCTTCCAGACTTCTTTCTTAAGATTAAAAAAAAAAAAAGTATGAGCTTTAGCACAAAATAGACTTGAATCAAATGCCAGCTCAACCACTTACTATGTGATGACCCTGACCTAATTATTTAATTTCTAAAGCTGTGATATACCCATCTAAAAGACAAGAGTAATAAAAGCACCTGCATTAGAGTTGTCGAAGTAAATGAATGAGAGTACAGGTTAACTCTGTAGGTCAGTGCTGGACATAAAGTAAGTGCTTTAAAAGTACTAGCTATCATTACCATTATAATCCATAAATCAAACCTTAGTCTATCATAACCAACTCAATGCATAAGTAAAATCAGATGTAGTCAAATAACAAAGTTATAATTTACATCCTAGATCAACTATCCACCTATAAGTTGACAGAGGAGAAAATATCCGACGTTTAGAGGATGATTATCCTATGGATAACATTTTGATCTCTCAATTTTTTCCAACTAGGCTCAACTATATTTCAGTATTTCTTAAAGGCTTTTTCATTACTGAAATCCTTTCAGTGACTTCTGAAACCAGCAAACCAGAAAAAAATTATTTAACTGGATTATTACCAGAATGTTTTAGTTGATTACATGTATTTACTTATATTTCAAATGCAGTAAAATCGCTATATTAATCTCAGTTACATTCTCTTTCATATAAACTCCCTGTCAGACACATCAAGGGGTACCACCAATGTTAAAGGTCTTTACTGTCAAAAAAAGGTCAATTCACTCGAAGAACCTCAGATTGTAGTCCAATCCATAAAATTCCATTCTGCCATCCAACTTGTTCCGGTTGAAGACCTCTGGCTATTGTTTTTACATATAACAAAATGCACCCATTCTATGTGCATAGTTTGATGAGTTAAGTGTAGATACTTGTGTAACCACAATTGCAATATAGATACAGAACATTTCTGTCACTTCAAACAGTTCCCTTCATGTCCCTTTGAAACCCATCTCCCCTGAACACGACTTAGACAACCATTCATGTGGTATCCATTGCGTAGTTTTGCCTTTTCTAGAATGTCACATAAATGTATAGTATGTACCCCTTTCTGTCTGACTTCTTTCTGCAAAATCTAT
Organism: Nyctereutes procyonoides; assembly: GCF_905146905.1. Classification (NCBI taxonomy): domain Eukaryota; kingdom Metazoa; phylum Chordata; class Mammalia; order Carnivora; family Canidae; genus Nyctereutes; species Nyctereutes procyonoides. Next base: position 47,542,147 of record NW_026575049.1, on the reverse strand, counting down.
CTCCATGCTGTGTTTATCATTAGTTTGTTCCTCTTCACTGCTTCCATGGCTTTTAAAAATTTGTAGGTCTTAATAGATTTGAAAGACGATGGAGAGACAAAGGCTAAGGAAAGTAGTTTAGGCCTATATAAAGACTTATCACCAGCTACCTGCATGTCTCTGTTAAAAGCTTAATTTTTTTAAAAAAATTGTATTTATTCATGAGAGACAGAGAGAGAGAGAGGCAGAGAGAGAGGCAGAGGGAGAAGCAGGCTTCATGCAGGGAGCCTGACATGGGACTCAATCCCAGATCTCCAAGATCAGGCCCTGGGCTGAAGGTGGCGCTAAACCGCTGAGCCACCCAGGCTGCCCAAAAGCTTAATATTTTAAGGTAAAAGAATTATTTCCCCTTGACCATATTAAATTAATATTAAATTATTATTATAATATTAAATTTTTTAGCTACTGTTGCTGAAATCAGAGGGAATTCATGTCCTATCTTTATTTGACTATGTGGATGATGAAATAAGAGCTAAATGTACCTTGAACTTTGTCATGATCTTCTGCTTGATTGTTTTACTACAAGATTGATTTCAAACATATTGACAGCACCTTTTTAACTTCAGCAAAGCAGCCAAGAACTCAAATAAACACTCTTCCTAATCCCAACAGTTTTTCAATTGGCAATGACAATAAAACTGCAGAGCTACAGGATTTACTTCTAGTTGTTCTCTGTCCTCACTTCCCTCCTAATAAATGGTTCCAGATTACAAAAAGCAACTTAAGAAAAAAAAGAATCAGACAGCATGAAGTTTCAGGAGGCTTTCAGAGTCAATTTTACTGATAGGTTTGAATATCTTTAGTGCCATGTTTATAAGTAGTTAGTGAAGTGATACAGAACGTAGCTCTAATGCATCATCGTAGTCCTAACACCCACAAAAGTGAATTTACTTTTCCCGGAAGCAACTTCATAATATGGTATGACCAACATATCTAGAATATTTCATATAGGGAATATTTTTTATGATATAATACATAACCATTTCATAACAAAAATCACCAGAACAACTCAAACACTGATGTCTTTTTGGTAGAATAGGCATCTTGTTCTTTAGTCTGGCTCTAAAAAGGAGGCCTGTCAAAATAAGGTACTTTGTTACACTTCACGCTACAGATTAAGGTTCCTGAAACTCTTTCCACTTCTGCTGACTTTCCAAACACAAAACTAACAATCATTCATGCCCATTCTTTTTCCTTCCGCCTCCAAGATTCAGGAGGGAAGCTGGTTCCCCAAAACAGTAATTAGCCTTCAACCCAAAACAGTATCTGCCCTTTGATACAATTTCATTGCTTCAGATATCACTTTTTAAAAAATATTTAAGTAATCTCTACACTCAACATGGGGCTCGAACTTACATCCCCAAGATCAGGAGTCACATGTCCTACCAACTAAGCCAGTCATGACAGTGCCTCCCTCTTATAGCTGTCACTTCTATACTGACTTCTCAGATTTTTAATCATTAAGTTTGGCTGTTCTACATATCTCTTCAAGCGAAACATACCCAAAATCTTCACCTCTACACCCAAACCACCTTCATATTCCAATCTATTTGTAGTCACTATCTATTAATCTTTCTATCCCTAATCCTTCTTCTAGTAACTAAGGCTAGAAACCATAAATCATTTATATAAATCCAATCACTACAAACCAAATCACTATGTTCCACCAAATCTCCCTCTTAAGCATCTCTTTTATCCTCCATGCTAATCCTGAGCATCACAACCTGTTGTCTGGATTATCTAACTGCCTCCTAGTTGGTCTTGCTGACTTCAATCCACCCTGCAGATTTACTACCAGTTTCATTTCCCTAAAACATACCTTAAGCATCCTAAAAAAATGTAGTAGCCATCCATTCCCCAAGTGACACTGAGTACAAAATATCTAGTCTGGAACCCTCCTCTATAACCTGCCCTGCCTAGGCCTTACATAGGCCAAGTACATTATTCACACCTTAATCAACTTGTCCTACCTTCTTTTAGTGAACTGAAAATCATTCAAGACGCCCAAATCATTCAAGGCGTCTAAGAAATAATACCTCCTCTTTGTCACCATCAGCCTCTCAGCATCCCTATATATAGACCCATCCATATTCCTTGACATTTTTGCCTTCCTTATCCTTCCTAACTAGTGACTCTGACACCTAGCACCTACTAAGTAAAATACACATTAAAAGATACTTCTTTAGGAAAGGATAGCCTAGTCAACCATTACAAAGTTCACAAAAATATTAAATTGCAGAGACTCAATGTTCTATTGGAACACTGATTAACCTGTCATCTAGTGTAACATATTAAGTACAAGCAGTTCTTATTTCCAACAATTTTTTAAATGTTTAATTTTATTAATTATTTTTGTGATTCCTAGCTTTTATTGCTTTTACTTTCCAAATCAACCAACATTTCTAAGCATGGCAAATTCCACCATGGTGACGTAAGTTTCTCCTCAAGGACTTTGCTCATATATGGGAGCTTAGGTTTGTACTTTGCATGTTACTTCTACTGATATACTTGGCTACACCATTAGGAAATCTCTTATCACTGCCACCGCAACACACCAGAACCTCCACACACTCATGTACTGCTTCCTCAGGAATCTGTCCATCTTAGACATGAGCTGTATTTCTGTCACTATCTCCAATGCCTGTGTAAACTCTCTGTCTGACAACGGGGCCATTTCAGTGGTGATTTTCCATCAATTCTACTTTTGGTATTTCACATTTTTTTTAAAGATTTTATTTATTTATTCATGAGAGACACACAGAGCGAGAAGCAGAGATATAGGCAGAGGGAGAAGCAGGCTCCCTGTGGGGAGCCCGATGCGGACTCAATCCCAGGACCCCAGGATCATGACCTAAGCCAAAGGCAGACACTCAAAGCCACTGAGCCACCCAGGTGCCCTGGTGTTTCACATTTAAAACAGAGTCAATCACACCCATTTACTGCAGACAGAAGGCACACTAACGAATTTATCACTTGGTTTCCAAATGTTCTACATTAAGCACCACTAATTCCCACCTGAGTCTACCCCTGTAAGCCCTGTTTGAGGACATCTTTGGTTCTAGACCAGAATCTATTCAGCTTAGCTCTTCCTAGGAGGTCTTTGGGCTTAAAAGTTAAAAAAAAAAAAAAAAAAAAAGAATTAAGGAAAGGAACAAGACTGAACTGAGCAAAAGTAGGAATGTATAGAGGAAAAGGAATACACAAAAAGGATTGTTTACCTTAAGTATAGAGCAATCACCTTTTCCTCCATCCCCCACATTACCATTCAAGTACTTCCAAGCATTTACTTCAATACAAATTATTATTGGAGTTATTTTAAAACTACCTTTAGGAAAACAAACTGCGTGTAGATTAAAAATGAGGTGGGCTTGGGCCGCCTGGGCAGCTCAGTTGAGTCTGCCTTCGGCTCAGGGCATGATCCCGGCATTCTGGAATCGAGTCCCGTATTGGGCTCCTTGCAGGAAGCATGCTTCTCCCTCTGCCTGTGTCTCTGCAGCTCTCTGTGTGTCTCTCATGAATACATAAATAAAATCTTAAAAATTTTGGGCTTTTTGTTTTTTTTAAAGATTTTATTTTTAAGTTATCTCCATACCTGACATGGGGCTCCAACTCACAACCCTGAGATCAAGAAGAGTCACATGCTCCACCAACTGAGCCAATCAGGTGCCCTTAAAATGTCTGAGTCAGGGGCAGCTCGGGTGGCTCAGCGGTTTAGCGCCACCTTCAGCCCAGGGCCTGATCCTGGAGACCCAGGATCGAGTCCCACATCGAGCTCCCTGCATGGAGCCTACTTCTCCCTCTACCTGTGTGTGTCTCTGCCTCTCTCTCTCTATGTATGTCTCTCATGAATAAATAAATAAAATCTTAAAAAAAAAAAAAGTCTGAGTCATTTTATAGACACACCATCTAATTAATCCCTAAAAACTCTTAAAAACAAAACAGAGGGGATCCCTGGGTGGCGCAGCGGTTTGGCGCCTGCCTTTGGCCCAGGGCGCGATCCTGGAGACCCGGGATCGAATCCCACATCGGGCTCCCGGTGCATGGAGCCTGCTTCTCCCTCTGCCTGTGTCTCTGCCCCTCTCTCTCTCTCTGTGACTATCATAAATAAATAAATAAATAAATAAACAAATAAATAAATAAATATAATTAAAAAAAAACAGAAACACCAGCATTCTAATGCTAAGATAATCTGCATTTATGCAAAATCTGCATTCTAATGGCTAAGATTTTGTCATTAAGGAAAACAAATAAATAAAAATGAGGCACCTGGCTGGGTCAGTCAGTGGAGCTTGCAATTCAATCTGGGGCTTGTAAACTCCAGTCTCACATAGAGGGTAGAGATTACTTAAAAATAAAATCTTAAAAAAAAACAAAAAACAAAACAAAACAGGAAAACAGTAAGACCAAATTATAACAGCAAATACACACAAAGAGAAATTCAAATGACCAGTAAACATATGATAATGTTCACCCTCATTAGTAATAGGAAAATGCAAATTTCCTAATAGGGAAAATGCAAAATTAAAGTCACAGTGAAACAGTGCTTCTCTCATTAGAGTGAAGAAAAAAAATTCTCAATACCAAATGTAGACAAGGACATAGAGCTGTGCTGTCTGATACAATAGATAGTAGCCATATGTGGCTAGTAAGAATCTGAAACGTGGCCAATCCAAACTGAGACACGCTGTTAAATATAAAATACATACCTATTTCAAAGATTTAATAATAAAAAATGCAAAAAACTCATTTTTACTGTCTACATACTGAAATGGTATCTTTAGTAAACTAGATAAAATATTTTATTAAAATTACCTTCACCTACTCCTTGTTAAAGCGGCTACTAGAAAATTTTAAGTTACATGTATGGCCAACGTTATATTTATATAGGACAGTACTGATATGGATAAAGAGCAACATAAACTTTTGTATACCACTGGTGGGAGCATAAATTGCTATACCCACTTTGGAGAGCATTTTGGAAACACCTTGGTAGGTTGTACAATGAGAAAAGCCTCCAATTCAGCAATTATACCCCTAAGTATGTGCTCTAGAAAAACTCTTTCACAACTGAAAGACAGGTCAATTGCATTTTAGCGCCATTGTTTACAATAAAAAAATAATCCAAATATTCATTCAGAGAGACTAGATTAAATACGTTATAATCATACAATGGAATACAATACATATGCAATACTATTAGAAAGAGGGGAATAGAGCAACAAGGAAGAACTTTGCAAAAATGTTAAGTGAAAAAAGCGAATTGGATGAAAAAGTATTCCACATAAAAACTATAAAATCTTTTTTTTTTTTAATTTATTTATGATAGTCACACAGAGAGAGAGAGAGAGAGAGAGAGAGAGAGAGGCAGAGACACAGGCAGAGGGAGAAGCAGGCTCCATGCACCGGGAGCCTGATGTGGGATTCGATCCCGGGTCTCCAGGATCGCGCCCTGGGCCAAAGGCAGGCGCCAAACTGCTGCACCACCCAGGGATCCCTATAAAATCTCTTAAAAGAGATATGCTATTTAGACACATACACAGAGATCATTTATGTGAGGGCAGGCACAAGATTCAGGACGGTGGGAAAGAAAGGATGTAATCTGTGAAGGTAACAGGATTGCAAGTATGCTGGAAATGTCATCTATCCTAAACTAAACTGGATAGTGGGTACTTTGGTGTTCCTTATTCTCTAGAACCTTTTTTTTTTTTTTTTTTTTACATCTGAAGGATATCTGTTTTTTTAACATATGATTTTATGGACCATGTACAGAACCATACTTTATGGTTTTGGAGATATAAAGAAAAGCTTCACAATTTTCACCACATTAAAAGCAGTCAGACCTTGAACATCAGGTTGCAGAAGCTACATATAAACACCAATTATGTAAACACCAAATATATAAACACCAATTTTATACCTCTACTACCACTACAATGAGAAAAATGGGAATATATATATATATATAGATATATATCTATATATATATATAAAAATCGGGGCTCGGCAAAACTTTTCTTTAAGGAACTGTAAATGTTTGGGGCTCTGCAGGGCCATATGGTTTCTGTTACAACTACTCAACTTACCATAGCAGTGGGAAAGCAGCCATAGACAATATGAAAACAAATGAGCATAGCTGTTCCAATAAAGATTTATTTACAAGAACAGGCAGGAGACAAAATTTGGCCAATGAGCCATAGCTGAGTGACCCCTGTCTATATCCATCTTCAAAAAAAGAAATCATGAGGTGCCCGGATAGCTCAGTTGGTAGAGCATCTTACTTTTGATTTTAGGGTTGTGGGTTCAAGCCCCACACTGGGTGGAGAAATCACTTAAAAAATAAAATCTTAGAGACTCCTGGGTGGTTCAGTGGTTGAGTGCCTTCAATCACAAGAGTGATGTCCTATGTCTCTGCCTCTGTCTCTGCCTGTATCTCTACCTCTCCTGTCTCTCATGAATAAATAAAATCTTAAAAAAAAATCGAATCTTAAAACAAATAAAGAAAAAACAAACCACTAAATCTATTAAGTAAAATTCTGAAGAAATAGATTTGCATGGTAACAAAATATGCCACAATTTACCGGACAATCACAAAGGAGAAAATATTCCTTGTCCATGGGGACACCTAACAATCACCAACTTCCCCCGTGACCAAATTTAGACCCACTAAATCTTGTGACAATCGGGCATTTTGTGCATCCTGGTGTGATATAATATGAAATAGCATCAACTACAAAGCATCCTGGCCAAAATACTTAACCTGAACTTAACTCAGTCTTTAATCCTAATTTAACAACTTACAGAGAAGAAGTAAGTTTTTTAAAAACACCTCAAAAAAAAAAAAATCAGACAAATTTTGAATACAGGACATTTTACAAGATAATACACCTCTTCAAAAAGAGGGTCACTTTTTAAGTAGCTGTTTCAATTTTTTTTTTTTTTAAAGATTTATTTATTCATTCAGAGAGAGCGGAGAGGCAGAGACACAGGCAGAGGGAGAAGCAGGCTCCCTGCAGGAAGCCCGACATGGGACTCGATCCGGGGTCTCCAGGATCACACCCCGGGCTGCAGGCGGCGCTAAACCGCTGTGCCACCGGGGCTGCCCAGCTGTTTCAATTTAAAAGAGAACTGAGACACAACAGCAAATGCAGTACAATAGTGCATGATCTTCAGTGGAACTTAGTGTGGAAGGGAAAAGCTATGTTAAGTCATTTTTTACCCAAATAGGGAAATCTGCATATGGATTGGGGATTAGAGGACTCCAGGCATTAGATAATAGTGTATGTATGATGACAGTATTGTAGATAGGAAGAAAATGTCATTTTAGGGGGAGATTCATATTTAATAATTTAGAAGTGAAGTAACACAATGTCTGTAATTTATTTTTAAATGGTTCAGCAAAGGGCAGCCAGGGTGGCTCAGCGGTTTAGCGCCACCTTCAGCCAAGGTGTGATCCTGGAGACCCAGGATCGAGTCCTGCTTCTGGATTCCTGCATGGAGCCTGCTTCTCCCTCTGCCTGTGTCTCTGCCTCTCTCTGTTTCTCGAATAAATAAATAAAATCTTAAAAAAAAAAAAAAAGGTTCAGCAAAGATTATATAAAGCAAATATGGTAAAAATACACTGTTGAATTTCAGTAGTGGGTATGTAGGTACTCCATAAACTGTTACAATGTTCTGTAGGATTAAAATTTTTCACACACTAAAAAATTTTTCATAAATATAGCATTATGTCAACATGCTTCTACAAAAGAATTTTTCATAAAAAGGCAAAATGCATTACAAGATTATTTGTTAGCTTATTAAATTTTATTCACTCTCCTCAAAATACTAGTTTTAAGTCTCCCCCAAAGTTCTCAAGGTATACTAAATTTGACCCAAAATAAATTCTTCTCAAGTTCAGTGATCTGGATTTTTTTTAAAGATATTATTTATTTGACAGAGATAGAGAGCACAAGCAGGGTGAGTGGGAGAGAGAGAGAAGCTGGCTTCCCACTGACCAGGGAGCCCCATGAAGGACTCCAGGATCATGAACTGAGCCAAAGGCAGACACTCAACCGCTGAGCCACCAGGTGCCCCAAGCGTCTAGTTCAAGAGAAGAAATGTAAACCTCTCTCCCCTCCTCCTTCTCCCTAATCTCCTCCCATTAAAAATACTGTTTCTGGGCACCTGACTGGCTCAGTCAGTAAAACAAGTGACTCTAGATCTTGGGGGCATGAACTGAAGCCCCAGGTTGGGTGTACAGATAACTTAAAAATCTTTTTAAAAAATTAAAAAATTAAGTTTTTAAAAATTTACATATTATCATTCACTTTACAAATGAGAAAACTGAGATTTAGAGACATTAGATAACTTGCTTTAAGTTACCCATCTGTGGAATGATGGAACAATGAATTCAAATCCAAGTAGTCTAACTTTAGTGTCAACACTCCCAATCATCCTCCTCCTTTTGAAGCTTTTTCCAGAAACATAACCCACTCCAAGTATACAGCCTTCTTACATTTAATATATACTTAACAAACATACACAAGTAAGTGGTGCTAAGCATCCTACACTATTACCTAAATGCATAAAGTAGCAAAAATTCAGAAATATATATCTAAGTGTTGACAAGAAGCCTCCCTCATGCATGTTTGTGAACAAGTAATTCTCACCTAGGTCTATAGGCATAGAATGGTTTTCATTCACATGTGACTAAGAAGGATTTTATTATTATCAAAGCATTACTCTGAAATAATAAAGTCTTAAAACCATCTTCTTCTGATGTCATGTCCATTTGGCCAATTCTTCTGACCATTTTTCAGCTGGTATACCCCTGAAACTACTGCTATATACCATCTCCCAAACTTTGCTAGCAAAAATATCTGACAATTAAATATTATACCTACCTTTGTTAGATTGTTTTCAGTCCTCCTAAAAACATAGTTATTCCAGCTAGCTCTCTAAAATTATGATGCATCTCCTCTCCTTTCTATTCAAAATATACTTTATATTTGACTCCATAATTTACCCACACAACCTATGCCTGAACAAAAACGAAAGACCCACCTACATGAACTCTAGTCTGCAGGTGATCAGAAAGTTCAAAAACAGAGGTATTATTTTAACATTCTGTACTGGAACATCAATAAACCACTTACTGTATGCATCTGCGCTTCTAGATCTGGTGGCCACCCTGTACTTAAATAAAAATCAAGAAATCAGACAGAGGCGGAAAAAGCAAGATAAACCAAAAGCACAAGAGTAAATAACCTGATCTAAAAAATAAACCTCTCACTGAGAAAGAGACTCATGATGTAGACTAAAAGCAACAATGCTATCTAAATTATCACTAATCCTTTCAAACTTCTACTTCCCTTACAAACTAGAGTTAGACTGCATAAAACAAAAACAAAGGAAAAGTATAACTGAAAACTAATGATATACTAAAGTAAAACTTATCATTTCACTTTTACATTTTGCTTCAGAACAGAGGGATACAAGATATTAAACTCCGTTCCCTTACATTTAGGACTTCAACCACAAAAGCTTTAATAAAATTCTGTACTATATAAATGAAACCAGTTATAAGAAGTAATTTAAGATATTAGGAAAGGCTTTGTTTTTTAATCTAAAATGTTGAACAGCTTAGTGAACCTGGTCTGAATTACAGCACTTAATCTAATATATTAAAAAAGTTCAAATTCTGGGGCACCTGGGTGGCTCAGTCAGTGGAGCATAGGACTCCTGGTTTTGGCTCAGGTCATGATCTTAGGGTCGTGGGATCGAGCGCTTGGGTTCTGCAAGGAGTCTGCTTGAGATTCTTTCCCTCCTCCTCTCCCTCTACCCCTCCCCCACTCACGCTCTCTAAAATAAAATATTTTTTTAAAAGTTCAAATTCTTCCGCACATCAGCACTTTGATACAAGTGATAAATACAGTCACAAAAATATATTAAAAGTGAAACTAGTAATTTGAAGGCTGAATTTGGGTGCTATAAATGAAGTCTCTCAGGTCATGAATGGAACCAGTGTTCATTTTTATATTGAGGCACTGAAATAAACACAAGTTGATTTGCTTTAAAATAAAAAAAATCTCAATTCACTGCAGCAAGCAAGATCACGAGAGTCTGACTCAATGCCTCACAAATGAAAGCAAAAGACTATTATGTATTAAGATAAAAACAAAGATCAAAGATCTCTCATGCTTATCTGAAGTGTGCAATGTTTGTGCAAACTCAGGAAGAGACATTTTTACCAAACTGGATCATCACTAGAAAAGGTACATAACAGAAAGTAGAAAAATAAGCACCTGCTTCATATCATGCAGTAAGACATCCTCATGCAGAAATTTATAATGCAGGAAAAACAAAGGCACAACTTCAAGTTCTACACCACAGCTCTAGAAGGGAAGCTGTAACAAATATATAGACCAATTTTAGCACAGTAAACTAAGAGACAGATTGGCTCCATCAGCTCTCTTCAACAGAACAGTCAAATAACCAGAAAACACAAGTAGCAGTCACAAATCAGCAACAGTATTTCCAGACACTAATGGCCAATCACCAACCTTTAGCTGTACTCACAAAAGAGCACAAACAGCAACAGAGTTTTTTCTAAACACTAACGACAACATATATTTTATAGGTGCATCCCAAGTTACTTAAACCAGTCCTGTTAAAAAGTCCTGTTTACCCTACTCCCATTATCCTACCTTCTTCCATTTTCCTCTATAGGAACTCAATTTATCCAAGTTTGGGCAGTAAATGATAACACCTGAAGTCCTCAGCTTCCCTCATGTCTAAATATAGGGATCTCTTTTCTATATTTGGCTCACCTTTTAATCTTAGGTACAACAATATTTCCCCCTTCCTACTTCCTCTTTCCATGTATCAGTTTTTGTCTAGTTACAGAAAAACTCTTCCTCCCTCTTTTTTCCTTCCCTATTTTGTTAAAAATGGTAAAGCTCTGTGCACCTGGGTGATTCAGTAGTTAAGTGTCTGACTCTTGAAGTCAGGGTCCTGAGAGCCCTGCACTGGGTGTGGAGAGCCTAATTACAAACAAATAAATAAATAAAGCTCTAGAGGCTCCTGACTGACTGAGTCAGTGGAGCACGTAACTGCTTATCTCAGGGTGGTGAATTCAAGCCCCACCTTGCTTGTAGAGCTTACTTAAAAAAAACAAAAAACAAAAACACCACGAAAGCTCTAATCACAACTTCTAAGGGTAATATGGAAAACACCATACACATCCCAAATTTTCCACTCCTAATTTCAGTCATCCACAAAGGGAATACAGTTGTAATGTAAATTAAGGAAGTGTATTTGCTATCAGAATGTAAAATCTAGGAGGGCAGGGATTTTTGTCTGTTTTATTCAGTCTCCAGCCAGAGGATGGTGCCTTGCATATTATAAGGCACTCAGAGAATGCCAGAATAATGGTTGGGAATGGGGTGGCTACAGACTGAATATTATGAACTACATAAAATTCTTTACTTCTCAGTGGGATGGTAACCTACAGTAAGTAAAAGGAAGCCGCTTATATCTGAACTTGATCTCCCACACATTCTATCATTTAGAGTTGCTTTGAGTTCATTATTTCCTTTCTGCAAAGGACTCAGAAGGAGGGCCACCTGTATTTAATAGGTAACACCAGTTCATTAACTCAGAGCTGAATGCTTTAATGAGAAGAGGGGAAAAGAAACATTCTTTCCCAGGATAGGTTAAGTACCCGTGAGCAATATGGACACTCCTAGATTCTCCTACTTGTAAGAACATCTATTAACTGTCCTTTTTCAGTGTTAAGAGTGCGCTTTTACATACCTACAAGAAGAAAATAAAATGCTATTAGACTTAAGAACCAGTGATATTACTCTCAACCTTTTTTTTTTTAATATTTTTTAAATTTTTATTTATTTATGATAGTCACAGAGAGAGAGAGAGAGAGAGGCAGAGACACAGGCAGAGGGAGAAGCAGGCTCCATGCGCTGGGAGCCCGACGTGGGATTCGATCCCGAGTCTCCAGGATCGCGCCCTGGGCCAAAGGCAGGCGCCAAACCGCTGCGCCACCCAGGGATCCCTACTCTCAACCTTTAAAGTGTTTTGAAATCCTTCAGAACGCCAAAAATCACTCTATATATCCTTTATCAAGCCTGCTTCTTGGGTCTGTATTATCTATCCAACAGAATCTATTCAACTTAGTTTTTTCATATATTACAAATTTGACCATACCTAGTAATAACCACATTTAAAAAATAGTTTCCCATGAAGGAAAAGATTTTTCAAGTTTCTATCATAAAAATGCACTTATCATACACAACATATTTTGAAGTGGGGAGGGGGCAGGGGGGCATTCTATGTAGACAAAAAGCCCAGCAATACTAGACACAGGTCTTATCCTGTCTACACCACCAACAATAACTGGTCCCATCTCTCCAGTGAGACAAGTTCCTTAATATTCAATAGAAGTCTTCCAATATAGGAAGTCTTCCAAAGTTCATCTCTCTCTCTCAATATCAAACCATCTACTTAATAGTCTTCTATTTAGTAAATGAAAAAAAGCTTTAAATTGGTGAGCTGTGCTTTAACTGTCATAAACCATGGTAAATTTGTTCTAATACATGAACAAGTTAAAATACCACAATTGATTGTTAAACTATTGAGTTCTTGAACTTAAATAAGTTATTAGAAAGGGTATCATTATAAAAGGTATATGTCATGCCAAGAAACAATAAAGATATTGTAGATATGGTCACAAGTTAGCTGCAGTTAAAAAAGAAAAATATTTACTTGAGAACTCCTGTGTGTCATGACTTACCATAATTCAGAGCAAAATGTTTACATCTGTTATTAACATTAAATTGAAAGGGAGAAATAACACACCGTGAAATTTGAATGAAAATTAAAAAAAAAATGAGTTACCTTAGGGTGTTTGTTTCCTAGGTTACTGGATGATGCTATAAATAAATCTCATGATCTTTATGAAATCTGATATTAAACTACAATATATAGACTACGTTTTTGAAAACTTCATTCTATCAAGAATTTAGTAAAGACTTCTTTTTGTCAATTAATATTGATTCACCTACCTGATCAAATCACTCAAGTTAGTCTAAATGGTGGGGTTTTTTGTGGGGCCGGAGAGGATATAGCTTAAATATTGAGAAGTGTAACTCAAGTCCAGTCTATGCAAAGGTTAAACCACATTAGAAATGTTTCATTTTAGGGATCCCTGGGTGGCGCAGCAGTTTAGCGCCTGCCTTTGGCCCAGGGCACGATCCTGGAGACCCAGGATCGAATCCCACATCGGGCTCCCGGTGCATGGAGCCTCCTTCTGCCTCTGCCTGTGTCTCTGCCCCTCTCTCTCTCTCTCTCTCTCTGTGTGTGACTATCATGAATAAATAAATAAAATCTTAAAAAAAAAAAAAAGAAATGTTTCATTTTAAAAAAGATTCCAAAATGGCAAATCAGATATATTAGCATACTTAAATCACTCTAGAAGATCAACTGATTTTAAATCAATGTTTTAGTATAACAAGTATTATCAACAAAAACAAGAATAAAACAAAGATTATGAAGAACCTTTTCACCTCTACACGTTAAATCAGATGCTAGAAGATGATGATAGGCCCCATCCTTTCATGAATTTTATGACAGTCAAACAAAAACTACAAAAACCAATATTCCCCAAATCTACCCCATTTCCCTTCACTGTTTAGTTTGAGCATGGATAGTGGGATGTAAAGAAGACAGATTACATTTCCAGAGTGTACCTAGTATCTGAGAATTTTACCTCATATCCCCAATTGATCCCCTAAATCCACAATTCTACTGATGTGATATATAAAATATGTTCTACAGTAAAACTTTAAAACTCCTAACACATTATTTGCTTCCAAATCAGATTCTGAAATTAGTTCACTAAGAAAACAATTAAAAGAATCAAGTACAATATGGGGGAAAAAACAAAATAATGGCTATCCAGAAATAACCATATTCCCCCAAATTCGCTTACCGCTATTTTATGCTAAGTATTACTTGAATAAATTTTACTATTCAAATTCTGGAATTTTTTTTTTTAACTATTCTAGCACTGACACTGTCAGTTGTTTCCCAACTAATTTTTGCTTAAAATCAATGAACTGTGAAAGGTATATTTCACAGAAAAAGTAAAATACCACGTTCTATTTTAAGAAGTTAATTTTATTCACTTTACCTTATCAAAGACCACTACAGAATGAGCATTTTATGAGAGACCACTACGGAGTTAGAATTAAACTATTTCACTTCTTTCTATCCTAGGCAATGTCATAATAATACTTTAAAATAGTTACAAGTAGGGATCCCTGGGTGGCTCAGCGGTTGAGTGCCCGCCTTCGGCCCAGGGCGTGATCCTGGAGACCCGGGATGGAGCCCCACATTGGGCTCCCCGCATGGAGCCTGCTTCTCCCTCTCCTGTATCTCTGCCTCTCTCTCTCTCTTTCTGTCTCTCATGAATAAATAAAATCTTTTTAAAAAAATTTTTTTAAGTTACAAGCAACATGCAAGTTTTCATACAATGTGGTTAATATGTGTAACTAACAATAAAAGGAGGGGGGCATTCACTGTCAGTATCATGTGCAATAAAAGAAATGTTTACCAACCCATTGACAAGGGCATGTTTAAAAACTGAGGCAATGGTAAAACCATTGTAATGAATCTCCACAAACACTGAGCTGCATTACGGCAAATTCTACTCTTCCAAGAGTCTATCAGCACCAAATTTTAATTCAAAAGTCTTCATAAAAAATGTACACTATAGGAAAATAAATTTTCAACAAGAACCACTTTTTCTGACCTTTACAATTTGTAAATGAGATATTCTTAGAAGCACAGCTATTTAGACATACCATTCCTTCAGATGACGTAATCTTAAGGGAGTTGGTAATTATAATATGTTAATTACTAACATAAAATAATATTTATTGCCATGACTATCAGACAAACTTTAAAGCTTTCACCTATTGCTGGAGTCTTTACAGAAAGCAGAAACCTGGTATGAGAAAACAGGTATTGAAAGCTCTCCTGGTCACTTCTAAGAGAACTAGACCATGAACAAATTCAAAGGATGATGTACAAAAACTGAAAAAAACTTAGTAAATGGGTATGAAAGATTACATAAAAATACTATTCCACGCTGATAAAGCAATATAAAAAGCCACTGCAGAAACTGTGATAAGACTTTTATGAGAGCAAAACTAAATGAAGGGGAAAAAATAAGCACCATTAAAAGAAAAAAATAAGACATTGAGAGGAAAAAAAAAACAATTAAAACAGGATTATCCCGGGGGGGGGGGGGACCCATTGACTTATAAAAACAAAAACAAAAACCTGTTCTAAATACTAAATTTTAAAAGTTCAACTGAAACAACACAGTGCTCTTTCAGGAGGCCTACAAAAATATTTCTTCAAAAAATTACCATTTTAATAGTATAACTTCAACCATACTTTTTAAAAGCCTGTACACTTGGAAAAGACTATTATAATAATTACAATAACTTGTCCCTCTTTAGAAATGCTCTATTTAAAAGTAGGCCAACAATAGGAACTTTGCTATTGCACAACAGAGAAAGTAAATGAAATAATGTCCATTAACATTCAGCGTGGATGGCATGTTTCTGCACCTCCTAGAACATACGGACTTACACTATCTGCCCTGAACAATCTACCACTTCTACATCCGTGCAGTAGCTCAAATAAAATGAGTTCCTGTGTTAATCCCACAGTAAACCTCAGTAATTCTCACATCACAGTTGTAAACGTTTGTTAACAGAAAAAGAATGTTTTTCCCAAAATAGCTACATATCACTAAGACTACTCAAATTCCTAAATAATCCTTTTACAAGACTCCTGCCAACTTTATTTTGATACATTAAACATGTGGAGCCTATTTTGAAAGGTCTTTAACTATGACTTCTCGAAAACCGCTTCCTAGTTAGTCGTTCATATAATGTCTTCTTTTTAAAGTTTTCACGTCCTTTTTAAGCCGACTTGAATACTGATGAATCTGGGCCGACTCTTCCAAACGCTTAAGAAGCAGTTTTGCCAAGTAACACGGGCAAAGGTTCTGGATCTGCTAAACTTCACATTAGAGGTCAGGCAACTTAAAAAAAAAAAAAAATGAAATAGCTATTCTCAACGTTCACTCAATCTTTCGTTTTTAAAATTACCTCGGTGTTACTTTCACATTTAACGTTTAAGAATACAACCTTTGGTTGTTGTTGTTGTTTTTTAAAGGATATTAGGCCCGGTTAAATTAAAAATAAAATAAATAAAAAACTGAACTGTCACTATAAAGCTGATTAGCTTACTCTTAAAGGGTCTCTGGAAGATGTGGGGTGCCGGCTGTAGAAGTTTCATTTAAAGACTTCTCTGTTAAAAAGAATGACATGCGAAAAGGATCGCAGGGAAGGGAAGGGAAGGGAAGGGAAGGGAAGGGAAGGGAAGGGAAGGGAAGGGAAGGGAAGGGAGGCGAAGGGAAGGGAGGCGAAGGGAAAGGAAGCGAAGGAAAGGGAAGGGAAGGGAGGCGAAGGGAAGGGAAGGGAAGCGAAGGGAAGCCCGGAGTAGGCTGAGAAGAAAAGGGGCGATTTAAAGCCACTTAGAAGGAAGGAGGTGGTGAGACGCACAGCCAGAGGAGCGAGAAAGAAGATTTAATTAACAAGGAAGTGAAGTGGAGCGCGGAGTGGGGCAGAAGCTCGGAGGAAACCGCCGGGAAAGGTAGGGGCTCCCAACAGGCGCGATCCAGGAAGGGAGGGGTTAAGGCCTGGGGTAGCCCCGGCGTGGCGGCGTGAAGGAGATGCTCGCCGACTCGGAGCACCCGGCGCGGCAGCTTACTCGCAGGCGCTGGAGCAAAGTAAAATTCCCTGCCCCGAGCCTCTCCGGGCCTCGGCCGAGCGCGGAGGCGGCGGCCGGGGAAGGGGCCCAGCCCGGAGCCAGGCCCGGCGTCCGGCTCGCCCAGGCTCCCCGGCGCCCGAGCCAGGAGGCCAGGACCAGGCAGGCAGGGCCCACGCCCGCAGCCGGCGGCGCCCCGAAAACGGTCCGGGGCCTCGGCGCTGCCCGCGAGCCGTTTCCCCTGCGGCGGGGCGCTGGGCGGCCTTACCTGGGGCGAGGGAGGGAAGCGAGGTCGAGGGCGTCCGCAGAGACCCCCTGCTGCACTCCGCCCGGGCCTCCGACCGAGGCGCGACCCTGCCTCAGCCGCCGCTGCCCCGTCGGGCTCTCGGCCGCCGCCTCCGCCGCCTCCGGGGCTGTTTACACCGTCGGGCCCCGCACGCCGCCGCCGCCGCCGCTGCCGCCTTCTCTCCACCCTAGCGCCGTTGCCGATTCGGCCGCCGCCACCTCCTCCGCCGCAGCCTCGTCTCTCTGGAGCATCTTCCAGCCACCGAACCCTGAGAAACAGAGACTCCAGCCGCGCCGGCAGGAAACTCCCCCGCAACTGCTAGGGGGACCAGGCGGTCAGAGCACCGGCGGCTTTTCCGCCATTGAGCAGCAGCCGCTCCGCTCCTTCTGCAACCCCCTCCCCGCACCCTGTCCTCCCCGCCCCTCGGCGGGCCCCGCCCCCAGCCCCCGCCCATCGGGACGGTGCAGCCCTCGTGTCGCACCTGGTTGGCCACGCGGCCCGTCAATCATCACCCTCCCTCCCACTTCGGCGGCTCTCTACCGCCGTACTTCGTTTTCCCCGCCCACAATGCCCCGCCTCCCGGTTCCTGATTTCCTATTGGGCCTCAGTGACCACCTTCAATTGGCAAGGTCAACTATCCATCAAACACCGCCCACTGAGCGAGACCCAACCCTTCATTACCATTTACTTTACCCAGCCCCGCCCCTGGGCGTCAGGGACGAACCCACGCTGCCAGCCATAAGTAGAGATGGCCATCAATCAAATAACGCCCACCTGCACTCCGCCTCGCAGAGGCCGAGCCCGAGCGATTCCCTTTTCTTATTGGCCCAAAGGGCGACTTGAACCCTCAACCATTGGCTTTCAGTGCGTGTCCGTCACGGAACCAATTTCCAAGTCCGTCACACTGGCTTTTTTTAAATGAACGCGCAAAAGGCGGGGAAGTATCCGGAAAGCGATTGGCCAGTCCTAGAAAACGGTCAAATCCAGAAAGTGTGTGCGGATCCTTCCCGTCCTACGAGAACCATGCCCCTCTCTTTTTTGATCCCTCAGCCTTGCGCAAGACAAGCGCCATCGAGGAGCCAACGCGCAGTGCAGTTATAGGTGTGGAAGCCTAGTCCCACCCGCAATCGCAGGGGGCTGGCTGCTGATTGGCTAGCAAAGTCCTGTTAGGCGCTCATTGGAGGATACAAACGCCTCTCTGGGGCTCGGAGACGGGAAGGGAAGGCGCAGGCGAGGCTGAGAAGCGGTCAGGGGAGAGGCAGTTGTTTTGCTCCAGCCAACGGGTGGGGCGAACGCGGGAGAGGGAAGCTCGCCGCGCAGGGCTGGGGCGGCGGAGGGGGGGGGGGTGCGCGGAGGCGAAAAGCCCGGATGTTTCCTAACAATGAAATCATCGCCGACCAATCAGAGCTGCTGAGCTGGGATACCTGCCTGACCTGTCCTGAGTGGGAAGCGAATGAGTTAGTGAGCGGGAAATTGGGGTGTCGGAAGAATGTTGCAAAGCCAAGTGGAAAAATGGAACAGGTGATGCCTTCAAGAGGACTCTGCTGTGATGGGGTTATTTTTATTCTTTCTAGGCCTGCAACGCCTGGCATTCAGCCCTCGACATTTCCCTGTTTTGTTTCTCAGTCAACATTGATTTTTACAACTCTCGGGCCTAGTCTTTGACATCCATTCGTTTGTTCCGCAATTAATAAGCGCCTGCTATTTGGCAGGCACTGTTCCTAGAACTGGAGATACAGAACTAAATTAGGCAGCCCCAGGACAAGATGATAGGAGCTACCGTTGACACATGCAAGGGATAGTGGTGAATAAGGGATGGTCCCTGTGGATAGGTTTATGGAAGAAGGCTTCACGAAGAACAGGGTGAGTCTAGAAGGAATGATTCTATAGGCAGAAGAGGGACGTGGACAGGAATCGTTCAGCAATGGAATTAGACTAACAGGTATTGTTAGGTTAATTCCCCGCAAAGAAACCTAAAGTGTAATGGAAGCATCTTTTTTTTTTTTTTAAGATTTTGTTTATTTATTCATGAGAGATACAGAGAGAGAGGAAGACATAGGCAGAGGGAGAAGCAGACTCGCTGCGGGGAGCCCAATGGGGAACTCAACCCCAGAACCCCAGTATCACGACCTGAGCCAAAGGCAGATGCTCAACCACTGAACCACCGAGGTGCCCCTAATGAAAGCATTCTAACACCTTAGGATACTTTTTTTTTTTTTTTAAGTATCTTGCTTAAAGATTTAAACCTCCATCAGTTTTGCATACACTGGTTTATACAGACAAGCCAAGATCCAGCAGAGTGCTATTAAGCTTGGGGGCTGTGGATGTTTTAGGAATAAGGGCAAATTTAGGAATAGGACCATTGCCCAGGCTATGGTGAAGATGGTAGTAATAAAGACTTGATTACAGTTCAGATTTTTTCATCTATGCCCCAAGTTTATGGAACAATAGCATTTTTTTGAAATTTTTTTATTTATTTATGATAGGCACACACAGAGAGAGGGGCAGAGACACAGGCAGAGGGAGAAGCAGGCTCCATGCACTGGGAGCCCGACATGGGATTCGATCCCGGGTCTCCAGGATCGCGCCCTGGGCCAAAGGCAGGCGCCAAACCGCTGCGCCACCCAGGGATCCCCGAACAATAGCATTTTATATAGTATGGTGGCTGGACCACCTGCATCATAATCACCTGGGGTGCAGATATCTGGGTCCACTCACACCTGTAGTATCGGGGACTCCAGAAGCAAGATTTAGAAAGGTGAAGTTTAGGGACGCCTAGGTGACTCAGCGGTTGGGCGCCTGCCTTCGACTAAGGTCATGGATCTGGCATCAAGTCCCACATCGGGCTCCCTGCAAGGAGCCTGCTTCTCCCTCTGCCTATGTCTCTGCCTCTCTCTTCTCTCTCTGTGTGTCTCTCATGAATAAATAAATAAAATCTTAAAAAAAAAAAAAAGGAAGGTGAAGTTTCAAATTCCCCAGGTGGGTTTTACGAACACCCATCACTGAAATCCTCTAATATAGGTAAGGGAGATACCATAGACTAAAATTTCATTCCCCCACTTCTTCATGTTGGGAGGAAAAATAGTGAAGAAAAACAAGTAGGCCCATTTAGACTTTGCCTTTTCTTGTCCCATTTATTATCAGTATCAGATCTTAGGAAATATTTCTTAATTTATAGAATACATTCCCTTAACCACACTCCTTTACCTGACACACTTTATATAGGGGGAAAGAAGTCTAGGATCCCAGCTTCCAAAATAGAAATCTAAAGATCATAAAAGTGGAGACATCTTAGGATCCTGGTCTTTAAAATCCAGGCAACCTCACAAGGGCATCAGAGAAGTTTCTTGATCTGCTTGATTTCCTTCTCACTTTCCCTTAGTTGACCCTAAAACTAATACAAAAGCACAATCATTTAGGGGGGCTGATGATTGCACATCATAAACAAGATTCACAAATTTAAAGGTAAATTGGTGTGTACTATCATGAACATATCATAAGCATTGAGTACCATGATAGTGGGCTCTGTTATTAACTCTGTGAATGCAGCTAATCTGGCTCTCTGAGTCTTGTTTTGTGTTGTGTATATAGGAATCACAAAATCTTATGAAGCCAAATGAAGAGCCTTAGATGCTATTAGTAATGCAAAGCACTCTCCAAAAGATAGTGGAAGCATACTAAATGTAATGTAAAAATGTTCTGATTTTTCTAATGTTGGCTTTAGTACTCCGGCGTTCCTTTTAAATTTCTTTTTAGATCTTATTTATTTATTTAATTATTTATTAGAGAGAGAGAGAGAGAAAGAAGAGCACTATCACGAGTGGGAGAAGGGGCAGAGAGAAAAAGAGAATCACAGAGCCTGAAATTAATTAACTGTAATATTGTGACATAATAGAAATATATATTTAATCTTCATCCTGGTTCCTGGCATAGAGCTCCTAAAACCCTTATCATTTTTTGAGTGATAGGGGTAAGGAGAGCATTTTTGTTATTCATAAGAAGCCTTTTTTTTTTCTTTTAAATAAGCTCTCACATGCTCTACCACTGAGCCAGCCAGGTGCCCCTTTTTGAACACATGGATTTATGCTAATGAGGTAACTTCATGGAGGATTGCTGGTTGCCAGAGGAAGCAAGTATGTAATGAAAAAGTCAGAACTTTCAGCCCAACTCCCTACCTCTAGAGAGGGCAAAGGAGCTGGAAATGGACTTAATCACCAATGTCCAATGATTTAATCAATCATGCTTATGTAATGAAGCCCCCATAATAAAACCTAAATGACTGGGTTTGGAGAACTCCTGAGTTGGCATATACATTGAGGCACTAAGAAGGTTTGTGATCCAGGTAAAGCCATGGAAGCTCTTTCCTGAGTTCTGTGAACAGTTCTAGAAATTTATCAAACCTGAAGAATGCGTTGTGGAAATCCCCCATTTATAGCTGGGCGGTCAGGACAGATCACAACCTGGGACTTGGGATGGGCCTCTAAAAGTGGGGACAGTCTTATGGGACTGAGTCTTTAACCTGTGGGAACTGCCCTAACTCCAGATAGTTAGTGTCAAAATTGCTTTAGGTAAGGAAAACACCCACACACATGGGTCAGAAGTGTAAGAGTGGGAAACAACTTTTCCTTTTTACTGACCACTACTATTTTCTTAGAAAGCCTCAACCCTGATTTTAATGAAACCACAACATAGTTTCTCTTAAAAATGTGTCTCAAACAGCTCCAGAGAGCTCCTTAGAATGAAGGCCCTTTTATCCCAAAGTATCTAGGATTCAGCAAGAATTAAGCCACACATGCTAAAAATTATCTTAAAAATCTGTAAAAGAGGCACCTGGGTGGCTCAGTGATTGAGCGTCTGGCTTTGGCTCAGGGCGTGATCCCGGGGTCCTGGGATTGAGTCCCACATCAGGCTCCCCGTGGGAAGCCTGTTTCTCCCTCTGCCTATGTGTCTGCCTCTCTCTGTGTGACTCTCATGAATGAATAAATATTTTTAAAAAATCCATAAGAATGTTGCCCTCTGTTCCATATTTAATACTTATTTCAACACTAAAATGTTTAAAGTTTTTATCATCATGAAGGGACAAGATTTGTTATAAACCATGTCAGAAAGTCAGAAATATGTTTGTTTAACAGAAAATCTAAGCAGTGGCTTAAATTCTGGGAGGGTGTGGGTGGCTTTTGTTCCCCCCACATAACAAGAATTCTGGAGGTGAGCAGTGATGTGAAGGTCAGTGCTTCTACAATTATCTTGTTGCCCCAAGATTACAGGGTGGTTACTGCAGCTTCAGATAAGATGCCCAAGTGGAAGGCAGTAGGGTGTGAAGGAATCACATGACCATCCCTAGCTGTAAGGGAAGCCTGCAATTTAGGGAACTGGAATGTCATGAGTTTCTTTTTTTTTTTTTTTAATTTTTTTAATTTTTTTATTTATTTATGATAGTCACAGAGAGAGAGGGAGAGGCAGAGACACAGGCAGAGGGAGAAGCAGGCTCCATGCACCGGGAGCCCGATGTGGGATTCGATCCGGGGTCTCCAGGATCCCGCCCTGGGCCAAAGGCAGGCGCCAAACCGCTGCGCCACCCAGGGATCCCCTGTCATGAGTTTCTGAGGGTAAAGTTTCTCAAACTTTACCAAGCATCAGGATCCTCTAGAAGGCTTCTAAAAACAAAGATTATTAGGACCTACCCTCAAAGTTTCTGATTCAGTAGGACTCAGGTGAGACTTGAGAATTTGCATTTTTTAAAAAACATTTTATTTATTTATTTGAGAGAGAAAGCATGATTGAGGGTGAAAGTCCAGAGGGAGAGGGACAAGCAGACTTCCCACTGAGCTGGGAGCCTGCCTAGGACCCCCAGATCATGGCCTGAGCTTAAGGCAAATGCTTAACAGACTGAGCCACCCAGGCACCATGAGAATTGCATTTCTAACAAGTTCCTTGGTAACGCTGCTGGCAGTCTAGGGACCACACTTTGAGAACCACCAACTTAGGCTAATCATGATCCATTGCCTGGCATTGGTACAGTGTGGTCCAGACACATGGCCACGTTAGCATTTATAAATATTTTTGCAGCTATATTTCCGTTTTACCTCTGCACAGATGAAAATAAAATCAAGTAGGGGCGCCTGGTTGGTCAGTTGGTACTGTATGTGAGTCTCCATCTCGGAATTGTGGGTTCAAGCCCCATGCTGCGTGGAGGGTTTACTTTAAAAATAAATAGGGAAGCTTGGGTGGCTCAGCGGTTGAGTGCCTGCCTTCGGCTCAGGGTGTGATCCTGGAGTCCTGGGATTGAGTCCCACATTAGGTTCCCTGAGTGGAGCCTGCTTCTCTCTCTGCCTGTGTCTCTGCCTCTCTCTCTGTGTGTACCTCATGAATAAATAAATAAATAAAATCTTTAAATAAATAAAATCAAGAAAGAGAGAGAAAAGAAAGAAAAGGAGGAAGGATGCAAAGAAAGAAAGAAAGGAAATAAGATCAAGCAGAGGCAAAATAAAAAGTCTTTGCTCACATAAGTCGGTCTTCAATGGACCCAACTCTCTCTTTCCCACGCCATTAAAGATCTTAGGCTCTGAGACACCAGAACGTTACAGCCTCCTAACTTCCATTAAAATCAAGTGGATACAATGGCATGGGCAATACTTTTTAACTGAAGTTAGCCTTCAAGTCCTCTCAGCTTGCATTAGTCAGAGTTCGGCAAGAAATGGATGATACACTCAAGTTAGGAATTTTGAGGAGGGTGTAATAAAGGGACTGTTTCCAAAAGTGGAGGCAGGATAGAGATAAATCATACAGTCCAATCACCTTGGGCTAGTAATGGGGAGGCACATTATGACACCTATGCCTGAAGGGATGTGGGTAGGAAGGGCTCACAGGAAGAGTATGTAGGGTTGTGTGCAGAGTCCTGTGTCAAGAACTCTGCCCCCACCCCCAAGTGAAGGACAGAGTGAACCCTTTTCAACCTGGGAATAAATACCCCAACATCACTCTCCTCTCTCCCTTTGATCGCCTGCCAGTGCTACCCCTTGATCAAATCCAACTGGAGTCTATTGATATTGTCCATTTAGGTCACAGAACAGAATGAGAAAGGTGGAGGGACACCTGGACATCTGGAAGGAGAACAAGCACTATCCAAGACAGACATATTTCAATTTTATACCATTTATTTCAAATTATAGAATCAGTCTTTTCCTATAGTTAAGGAAAATGCAAATTATAAAACAAAGAGAAGAAATTAGAAGAAATCCCTAAATCAAGAGTTCTTGGAGTATGATCTGAGGACCCCTCCACAAGGTCAAAACTATTTTTGCAATAATAGTAAGACATTATTTGTCTAGTTCACTCTCATTCTTTGAGAAGACAGAGCTTTCCAGAGGCTATAAAACATGGACTATTGCAACATACTGCAATAGTAGATACAGAGGCCAACTGTCTTCCATTAAGTCAGAGATGAAAGAGATTCAAAAACACAGAAGACAATGTCTCCTTCCTTACTAATATTTTTGTTTTAGAAAATACAATTGTTTCATACACATACAAAAATTCTACTTATGTGAACACATAATGGGCTAACTTTTTTATGAATTAAAAATATTTTTAAATTTCTCAATTTTAATTTCTAGCACAATAAGTATTTATAGACATAGCTCACACGAACAAAAGCTCTTTGAGTACTTAACAATTTGTAAGAGTGCAAAGGAATCCTGAGAACAAACTCAAAACTGCTCTAACTCATACTCCACATAAGGCTAGCTCCAAAGGTAGTCCAGCCTTAGCCAGTTTAATGAGCTGGGAATGAGGAGGAAGGGAAGAAAAGCATGACTCAGAAGATAAAATGCTTGCCTCTCTTATCTCTACTCTCTTTTCTTCCTCTTTACCTCTTTCTGAGGGTACCTGGTCCAGGGACCACACTTTGAAACCACTGACTTAGGCTAACGATGATCTATTGCCTGGCATTGGCACACTGCTGCCCAGAAACATGGCCACATTAACATTTTTAAATACTCTTACGGCTGTATTTCTGTTTTATCTCTGCACAATGAAAATAAGCAGAGGCAAAATCGAGAAGCCTTGGCATACACCAGTGGGTCTTCAATACGCCCAGCCCTCTCTTTCCCACGCCATTACCTTTGCTGATTTCCTGTCCCTGCTGAATCCCTATAGTGCTTTGTGGTTCCTATCCTAGAACACTTACCCTTTTCTACCTCATACTATGATTATTTGGGTAATTTATTGTTCCAACACGCTACCCTCTCTGAAGCACATGTGTGCACACACAAGCACACACATGCACAGGATGAGAAAAAAATTTTTAAAAGATTTTAATTACTTATTCATGAGAGACACAGAGAGAGAGGCAGAAACAGGCAGAGGAAGAAGCAGGCTCCCTATGGGGAGCCCAAGGCAGGACTCTGTCCCAAGACCCCAGGATCACAACCTGAGCCAAAGGCAGATGCTCAATCACTGAGCCACCCAGGTGCACCAAGGTGAGAAATTCTTGACCTGCAGTCTACAAAGGCTAAGGGGATTGAATTCACAAGTTTATGAACTTGGACAGCAAGAAAATTAAACATTTATTTTTACTAACCTCTAACTGAAGTTAGCATTGCTTTCTTATAAATGTAGGCAGCAACACAGTAGCACTAGCAGAACTTGTGATTTTATCACCAACAGAAATTATTGATGTTTTTACATTGCATTAAAGTTGTTGCGGGTCTCTCACAGTACATTTACACTCAACACTATTTGAAATCACAGGAATTATTAGACTCACCACTAATAACTCACCGCTTGTTATTTAAAGCATTCATAAAGAAGCAGATGCATTAGGGGCTGGCTGGCTCAGTAGTAGACCGTGCACCTCTTGATCTCTGGGTTGTGAGTTCAAACGCCAGGTTGGGTGTAGAGCTTTTTTGGGGGGAAAAAAAGGAAGCTTACGCATTATTGTATCACAGATTTGCTAGTTTGATGACTGTTTCAATACAATTGGTTTCCTTTGAAACTTTGTGAATTTTATATACATATTTTTAAAGGTTTTATTTACTTATTCATGAGAGACTCAGAGGCAGAGACACAGGCAGAGGGAGAAGCACTCTCCCTGCAAGGAGCCCAGGTGGGACTCCATCCCGGACTATGAGATCACACCCGAAGGGAGATGCTCAACAGCTGAGCCATCCAGGCATCCCGAACTTTATGTATTTAAAACCATTATTGGGACATTTTTACTTTGGGGGTGAAAAAAAAGAGTAATAACCCCTGAGGAGGCAGTAATCTTCAGGGAGGACATTATTCCTTTTGTTGTGATCTGTACACAGTAAATGCCCAATGAGTATTTACTGAATTGTTTTGGGGGAATTTCAAGTAGTTCTGGATGTTTTCCCTTTCCTGAGTGTCACCCCGCCAAGGCTGGGCCGGCCCCCACCCCACTTCCTCCAGAGAGAGGAAGTTGATCAAGCTATCGCCATCCTGCATGCAATCCCCTCAGCCTTGGAGGCCAAAGCCAGCTGCCTCAGAGTCAGATGCTCCTTTGTGTTTTAAAGTGAGTGTCATGCACAGGAGATGATAGAGATTAGGGTTACAACACAGTGGGTGGTATCAGAAACACTTTTCACTTGGAGCCCAACCATATTGATGCTGCAAAACGACAAAATGTTTAAATGTGCTTGGCTGTAGAAAGCTCTATGATCAGCCATTTATGTAAGCACTTTAGCATTTATGCCCAAATTCATTTACATTATTCGTTCGCTTTGTTATGTTTTGTTTTCTTTTTACAATAAACTATACATTTCTGCCAACTCTTCATCTTTTGCTTCTTAGCAGTATTGCCATTTGCTTATGCAATATGGTGGTTTGTGCATGCTTCAAAAACCCAAAGGAAACCTTGTGCTACTTTTTCCTTATTTTTCTTCCACATCCGCAACAACTCCTTTCCTGTTTATTTGTCTGAAAGTTCTTCTTTCTCCTGCTGTTAAAGCTGGACATGAGCGCTGATCTTAAGAATCTACACAACCTTTCTGATGAAGCAGATATCAAGGAGAAGAACACAAGAGTAAAGCCACAGGTTGATGATTCTGTACACAAGTGTGGAGAGAGATAGAAAACTCTCAATGAAAAGGTCATGGTGGGCACCTGAGTTGTTCCGTAGTTGAGTGGCTCCCTTTGGCTCAGGTGTGATCCCAGGGTCCTGGGATTGTGTTCTGCTTTGGGTTCTCTGCAGGTAGCCTGCTTCTCCCTCTGCCTAGGTCTCTGACTCTCTGTGTGTGTCTCTCATGAATAAATAAATAAAATCGTTAAAAAAAAAAAAGTCATGGTGAAAGGGACACACAGGATCTAAGTGCTATTAATTTAAAAGGCTTCATAATAAGGCCTACATGAAATGTCCTTTAGATAAAGGCCTTATGTTTCTGGCAAATAGCAGAGACCCTGGCAGTCGGATACCTGGTCTAGAGGCAGGTATCTTATCAAGACCTGGTCACAGGGACGCCTGGGTGGCTCAGCAGTTGGGTTGCTGCCTTCAGCTCAGATCGTGATCCCTGGATCCTGGATTGAGTCCCGCATTGGGCTCCTGTGAAGAGCCTACTTCTTCTGCCTGTGTCTCTGCCTCTGGTTGTGTGTGTGTGTGTGTCTTATGAATAAATAAATAAGTCTTTAAAAAAAAGCAAAAAACCAAAAACCTGGCCACAGAAAGAGTGAAGATCAGGGTTGAGTAATTCAGGCTCTAACGGCAAGTAGAAATGGTGATAGGAGAGGAAGCCAGAGAATCCCAGCAGAACAACCAGAGCCACAGCAGCAGCAGAAATGGCTGGATGTGAAACCTGTAAGAGGCCAAATGAAGCTGTTTATATTCTTCCTGCCGGTGACTAGAATTTATCCCAAAGTATGGGATTTGCAAACAAAAGCAGCCTGATTGATACATATACTCCAAATCAGATTTCCTTTTTTTTAACATTTTATTTTTGGGCACCTGGGTGGCTCAGTCAATAAAGCAATAAAGTATCTGCCTTTGCTCAGGTCATGATCTCAGAGTCCTGGGATCAAGCCCTGCATTGGGCTCCTTGCTGAGCAGGGAGCTGTTTCTCCCTCTTGGTCTGCTACTCCTCCTGCTTGTGCTCCCTCGCTCTCTTTCAAATAAATAAATAAAATCTTTAAAAAAATATATCTTATTTCTAAATCATCTCTACACCCAATATGAGGATTAAACTCACAACCCCAAGATCAAGAGTCACACACTCTACCAACTGAGCCAGCCAGGCACCCCCCAACTCAGATTTCTTTTTTCCTAAGCTTGCTCAAGTTCATTGCCTCTGTCAAGGCATCAACATTTCCCCATTCGGTGTTCTTTATAATTCCCCATATCTAGCCAATTTTGTCAT
This sequence comes from Nyctereutes procyonoides, assembly GCF_905146905.1. Taxonomy (NCBI): domain Eukaryota; kingdom Metazoa; phylum Chordata; class Mammalia; order Carnivora; family Canidae; genus Nyctereutes; species Nyctereutes procyonoides. The sequence continues at coordinate 47,513,617 of NW_026575049.1, read as the reverse complement.
TGTTTCCTGCCAACTTTTTCTTTCTCTCCATTAGCAAAGTTACTATTAGTGGCAAAACAAAACATAGTGCAACTAATGCCCTGAACTAGCCCTCATGAAAAGTGAGGGGCTCATAGAAAGTGGTAATATTGGTCATAGCCACCTTTGTCTTGTTTAAAGCATGTAGCATGTAGTAGGCATTCAGTATATATTTGTTGAATGAATGGATGGAGGGATAGATAGATGAGGCATTTTCCAAGAGAAGAATTTCCAGAGAATATTTTTTCAGAGCAAGAAATCTTCCTCAGAGACACCTGGCTGGCTCAGTCAGTACAGCATGTGACTCTTGATCTCAGGGTCATGAGTTCAAGGCCTATGTTCAGTGTAGAGTTTATTTAAAAAAAAAAAAAAGAAAGAAAGAAACTTCCTCTGCCAAATAAGTTTGTTTATTTGATTAACCATTAAACAGAATTGCTTCAGGACTTCTCAGAGCCTTCAATATGCTTCTATGCAATAAGAGAGGGACTCTACTATTCAGTGCCACCCCAGCTTAATTGGCCAGAGAGGCAATTATTCTTGAGTCACCATTTTTTTAAAGATTTTATTTATTTATTTATGAGAGACACACACATACACACAGAGAGAGAGAGAGAGAGAGAGAGAGAGAGAGGGGCAGATACACAGGTAGAGGGGAAGCAGTCTCCATCCAGGGAGCCTATTGTGGGACTCGATTCCAGGTCTCTAGGATCACACCCTGGACTGAAGGCGGCGCTAAACTACTGAGCCACGGGGGCTGCCAGAGTCACCATTTTCTAGAGTTCCACAGAAAGTAGCTAGAGTAGTTGGTCTCAAGCTATTTTTGCCAATTATGGCTTCAGGGAAGAGAGAAAACTCTAGAACTACCTATATCCTATATTGCCTTCCTACCTACTCATTCTCATTTTCCATTGGAAAAATAGGTGGGCATAATACGGAAGTGTCATTCTGTGGGAAAATTGGGGGATATTATGCATGCATCTATTTTTGCAATTCTAGTATGGCTTGTTGATTGTTGAAACAATGTGTACATATCCTAAAGTCTAAATATTGTAAAATTCCACACTAAAACAACTACTGACACAAATATATACTATACTGTATATAGTAAATTAAAACCCCAGAGCAAACGGATAATGATAAGGCTTCACTGGGCATGAAATGTAAGAACAGCAACTCTTTAAGGCCATAGCTAAACTAAAACCATTCAGGTGAAGTACTGATAATAAAAGCATTTGTCCTAAAAATTATGGGAATTTCTACTAGCCGTACAGGCCCACTATAGCAGCTATACATGTATGCAGTCTCCCCAGAACACTGAATTAGGCCTCATTAAACTCTAACAAATCATAATTTTAGTTTATGAATACCAGAACTCCATAACCCTCAATAACTCAGTAGGTTTCAAGTAAGTCTTAGTTTTATGTGAAAAGGAATGTCATTGGAATTGGCTGAGATAATACTTATAAGAACCAGAGACCATACTTCTGGGACCGACTACAGTGGGGCCTGCCTAGATTAGTACAATGTGCAAAGAGCTCATCCGTTTATCTCCCTTGAATGTTAGAGGCCCTGATAGAGAGCCCAGATTAGCCTTCACATCAGCCTATTTTATTAGCTGCCACTAGTTACTGCTACCAGATTAATCAGACTCATCACCTTTTCACACTTAAAAGATCTAATACCTACCAGCAATAAAAGTTACCAACTCCTAAATTAGTACCTAGCAGTTTAAGGGCTCTCTGACTCTAATTGTGCTCAAAAGTTACCTAGGGAAGGGCACCTGGTTGGCTCAGTCTGGGGGGCACGTGGTGCTTGGTCTTGGGGTCATGAGTTCGAGCCCCACCTTGGGTATGAAGGTTACTAAAAAAATAGATAAGTCTTGAAAAAGAAAATGTTATCAAATGAATCTGAGAACAGTTTTCAATATTTAAAAAAAACTAAAGGAAATCATGCATTTATTTGTCATATAGGTACACTGGCCACATTTTGTGCTTCTGAGTCTAGAATTATACCAACTCAGTGAAGAAATACCAATTATCTCCTGGTGATTTGAAGTTCAGAATGACATTTTATATCTTTGGTTTATAAAACATGCTAAAGGGGACGCCCGGGTGGCTCAGCAGATTAGCGCCGCCTTCGGCCCAGGGTGTGATCCTGAAGACCCGGGATCAAGTCCCACATCGGGCTCCAGGCGTGGAGCCTGCTTCTCCCTCTGCATGTCTCTGACTCTCTCTCAGTCTCTCTCTGTGTCTCAGTCTCTGTGTCTCATGAATAAATGAATAAAAAAATCGTTTAAAAAATAATAAAAAAAAATAAATGAATAAATAAATAAAACATGCTAAAGGATGCCTGGGTGGCTCAGTCGGTTAAGCGTCTGCCTTCAGCTCAGGTCATGATCCTAGAGTCCGAGGATCGAGCACCATCGGGCTCCCTGCCAGCGGGGAGTTTGCTTCTCCTTCTCTCTCTGCCTCTCCTCCATGCTTGTGCTCTCTCTACTCTCTCTTTCTCTCAGATAAATAAAATCTTTGAAAAAAAAAAAAAAAAGATCAAAATACTATTTAAAAAAAAATCATGCTGGGCAGCCCTGGTGGCTCAGCGGTTTAGCGCCACCTTCGGTCCAGGGCGTGATCCTGGAAACCTGGGATCAAGTCCCGCATGGGCTCCCTGCATGGAGCCTGCTTCTCCCTCTGCCTGTGTCTCTGCCTCTCTCTCTCTCTCTCCCTGTGTGTCTCTATGAATAAACAAACAAACAAAAAAATCTAAAGTCATCCTTATTTCATGTCTTTGCTAATCAAATTCTCCCCATTTCTAAAGTTTAGGCACAAGATCCCATAGGTCCCCAGAGATCTCCCATTACTCTTAAATTCTCCAGCACTGGTTGATAATTTTACCACCCTAATTTATTTTTTTAGATTTTATTTATTTATGAGAAACACAGAAAGAGAGAGAGGGGCAGAGTCACAGGCAGAGGGAGAAACAGGCCCCATGCAGGGAGCCTGACGAGGGACTTGATCCTGGGTCTCTAGGCCACGCTAAACCGCTGAGCCACCCAGGCTGCCCACTATCCTAATTTCTTAACAAGTGCTAATTCTACTCCTAAACACTAGATCCTTATCTTTCTTTATGTTTTTATTTTTATGATTTTATTTATCTTAGAGCACAAGCACAGCAGTAGGGAAGGGGCAAAGGAAGAATCAGACTCCCCACTGAGCATGGAGCTGAAGCAGGGCTGGATCCCAGTACCCTGGGATCATGACCTCAGCCAAAAGAAGATGCCCAACCTACTGAGCCACCCAAGGGCTCCTAGATCCTTGTCTTTGCATCATTTCTGAATCAGCATTGCACACATAGAATGATCTCGACTAGGTAGATCCTCAGCAAATGAAAGAAACTCACTATTCTTTCCTTTTCTTCTCTTTTCTTTAGAGAGAGAGACTGTGTAAGCAAGGGGAAATGGAGAGGCACAGGGAGAAGGAAGGAAAGAATCTTAACCAGGGACACCTGGATGGCTCAGCAGTTGAGCGTCTGCCTTTGGCTCAGGTTGTGATCCTGGGGTCCTGGGATCGAGTCTTGCATCAGGCTCCCTGCAGGGAGCCTGCTTCTCCCTCTGTCTATGTCTCTGCCTCTCTCTGTGTTTCTCACGAGTAAATGAATAAAACTCTTAAAAGGAGAGAAAAAAGAACCTTAACCAAGGCTCCCAGATGAGCCAGAAGCCCAATTCAGGGCTAGATCTCATAAATGGTGTGATCATGACCTGAGCTGAATTAATAGTCAGAAACTCAACCAACTAAGCTACCCAGGTGCCCCCAAAGAAACTCACTTTTTGAATGGAATTTATTTTAATTTGTAGGATAGTTGATAAAAATTCACTTATTTAATTTATATAATTTGTAGTGTACTTTAAAATTTTGAGGTTTAAATAAATAAATAAATAAATAAAAGTAAAAAAAATTTGAGGTTAAGCAGAAGCTTAGAGACTAGGTTTTTATCTCTCAAATTTTTTATTACTAATATATTCCATACGTGGAGAGAAATTGAAAGAAAATTACAGTGAACATCTGTATACTCTCCACCTAGATCCAACAATTGTTATCTTTTGCCATTATTTCATCACTCTCCAATTATCTGCCAATATATATTTTATATTATTGCTGAATCATTTAAAAATAAGTTATAGATGTCATAACACTCCTTAAATACTTAAGTATGCAGGAATGTCCAGTATTCAATAAAGTTTTATACGTTGTGTTTGATTGTTACATTTTATAGAGGAAGGAAAAAGCTTTCCATATTTTGGGGTAGCGTGTCCTGGACATCACCAGTCTCTCTCTCTCTCTCTCTCTCTCTCTCTTAAAGTTTTATTTATTTATTTGACAGAGAGAGAGCACACACAGGGGAAGCAGCAGAGAGGCAGGCTCTTCAAGGAGCAGGGAGCCTAATGTGGGGCTCAATCCCAGGACCCCTGGATCCTGACCAGAGCTGAAGACAGATATTCAACCAACTAAGCCACCCAGGCACCCCCTCATCAATCTCTTTACGTGCTTTTAATCTATAAGAGTCCCCCTTCATTCAAAAATTTTTTAACTTATTTTTTAAAAGATTTTATTTATTTGAGAAAGAATGAGAGAGGGAGAAAGAAAAATGAACAAGGGGAAGAAGGAGAAACAGGTTCCCCAATGAGCAGGAAGGCCCAACATGAGGCTCGATTCCAGAACCCCAGGATCATGACCTGAGCTGACGGCACATGCTTTAATCAATTGAGCCACCCAGGTGCCTCTCATTTTTTAACCACATCAATTTTTAAAAGACATAGGCAGTTGTAGAAACAGTTTTACTAGTCTTAAATAACTATAGGAAAGACATTTTTTCCATTTCCCTTGTTTACAAAGAAAGAAGTTCCTATTCTGAGAGTTTAAAATTTAACCTAATCATCAGCTAATATGGTTCCAAATAAAACAGCCACTGAAGAAAAAAGAGAAAACTGAATTTCCACAATAAACTGGTTCCAGCAATCACTAGCTAGAACTCCTAGAGCATGCTATTTAGATGCCACGAGGTTCATTTTCTGCTACATAAGAGGGAGATCATACCTACTTTGCAAAGTAAGGATTACCATGAGATAATTATGTGAATGCCTAGCATAGCAGAGAAGCTTAATAAATGCTGGTTTCATTCTCCTAAGTCCCTATTCGGTACCTAAGAATGGAGTATTTCCAAATAGGTAAACTTCCCAAGTATGAATCTTCCTTTGAATATTTTGTTGCCAACTAGATTGCAAAACATAAAGTCCATACTTAAGGTTTTTAAATGTTTCTTAATTGAATTAATTAACATATAATGTATTATTGATTTCAGGGGTTAGTGATTCGCAGTCTTCTATAATACCCAGTGCTCCTTACATCATGTGCCCTCCTTAATGTCCATCACCCTGTTACCCCATCCTCCAGCCCCCTCCCCTCCAGCAACCCTCAGGTTGTTAAGTTTTACATCACATTTTACCTTGCTTTGCTTTGGGTTGTGCTTTGAAAGTAGTATCTGTGCACCCTTTTTTTTTTTTTTTTTTTAGTTTTAGTTTTAATAAACTAAACGATTAGCAAACAATTTCTTTTTTTTTTAAGACTTTATTTATCTATTCATAAGACAGAGAGAGAGGCAGAGACACAGGCAGAGAGAGAAGCAGGCTCCATGCAGGGAGTCCGATGTGGGACTCAATCTGGGACTCCAGGGTCACGCCCTGAGCCAAAGGCAGATGCTCAACCGCTGAGCCACCCAGGAATCCCAAAGCAAACAATTTCTGAAAAGCACTTCTAAAAATAATACAAAATCATTAATTTTGTATTAACATTTTATTAATTTTAAATTAACATTTTATTCTAAATATGTTTTTTGTTTTCTTTGTATTTCTGCCAGCATTATATCTTTAAAATATGACATTTAAGGGGCTTCTGGCTGGCTCAGTCAGTAGAATGTGCAACTCTTGATCTTGGGGTTATAGGTTCAAGCCTCATGCTGGGTATAGAGACTACTTAAAATCTTTTTAAAAATATGACATTTAGGGGATCCCTGGGTGGCGCAGCGGTTTGGCGCCTGCCTTTGGCCCAGGGCGCGATCCTGGAGACCCGGGATCGAATCCCACGTCGGGCTCCCGGTGTATGGAGCCTGCTTCTCCCTCTGCCTGTGTCTCTGCCTCTCTCTCTCTCTCTCTCTCTTACTGTGTGCCTATCATAAATAAAAATAAAAAATAAAAAAAGATACATATTATATAAAATTCTAATTTTCTTTTTTTAATTTTATTTATTTATTTTAAAAGATTTATTTATTGGGACACCTGGGTGGCTCAGCGGTTGAACATCTGCCTTCAGCTCAGAGCGTGATCCTGTGGTCCGGGAACAGAGTCCCACATTGAGCTCCCTGCGTGGAGCCTGCTTCTCCCTCTGACTCTATCTCTGCCTCTCTCTCTCTCTGTGAGTCTCTCATCTTTTTAAAAATTTTATTTATTTATTTTAGAAAGAGAGAGAGAGAGACAGCATGAGCAGGAGGGGAGAGGGAGAGGGAGAGAGAATCCCAAGCAAACTCTATGCTGAGTGCAGAGCCTGAAGTGGGGCTCAATCCAAGGACCCTGAGATTGTGACTTGAGCTGAAACCAAGAGTCAGACACTCAACCAACTGTGCCATCTAGGTGCCCTTCTTTTTTTTAAGCTTTTATTTTTAAGTAATTTCTATACCAACGTGGGGTTCAAACCCACAATCCTGAGATCAAAAGTTGCATACTCCACTAACAGGAGCCAGCTAGGTGCCCCTAAAATTATGTTTGTTTTTTTTTTAGATTTTATTTGTTTATTCATGAGAGACACAGAGAGAAGAAGAGACATAAGCAGAGGGAGAAGCAGGCTCCCAGAGGGATCCCAATGTGGGACTCGATCCCAGGACCCTGGAATCACGACCTGACTCAAAGACAGACACTCAACCACTGAGGCACCCACGTACCCCAAAATTATATTTTTCTAAAAACTAATTTTATAAAAGCTAATTAATTATCTTTGCAGTAGAGAGTTTAAATGTCACTACAGATTACAAAAAAGAAAATTATCCTTCTCAGAGTACCATTTTTAAAAAGATACAGAATGGATAGAATTGTCAAAATTTTCTACTTAGAGTCTCTTACAGTCACCACCATACTTTAAGGTTAAATTTGACACAGTAAGTAGCTATGGGGGAGGGGGGGAAGGAGGCATCTTTTATTTTATTTTTTTAAAAGATTTTATTTATTTATTCATGAGAGACACTGAGAGAGGCAGAGACATAGGCAGAGGGAGAAGCAGGCTCCCCATGGGGAGCCTGATGCAGAACTCGATCCCGGGACCCTGGGATCACGACCTAAGCCAAAGGCAGATGCTCAACCACTGAGCCACCCAGGTGTCCCAGATCCATCTTTTAAAATATAGTTTTCTTGCATTATTTGGGAACGCAATTGGTCATTAATAATAAATAAATACAATTTTCAAACTATATCATGGTAGTCATCCACCCACATGGGACAACTGTTTTGGTGGTTTTGTTAACACCAAGTTCATGTAATCAGTGCCAAGGGAACACCAAATAAAGGTCATTGTTAATAAATTACGTAGGTCAATTCTAGAATTATAATAATAACTTAAAATAAGAAGTCATAGAAGAATGTATGTATACTTTTGTTTCTTACTTCTGGCTGTATTTTCTGTGTGTGTGTTTTAGAAGATTATATACAACTGCTATAGCAATTTTCTTTTACTGTAACTTCCTAGCATTACTTATATTTGCTTAATACAGAGTGATTATATTATAAAATAAAGCACTTTGTGAATTTCAATTGCTACATGAATGCGCACAGGTTTGTTCATATTTAGATGACTGTATTATGGTTTGTTATTAATCACCATCACGCAGGACAACATACAATAGCCAACTTGAGGGTTTAGACATGATTGTTCATGTTGGTTGCAAAATACTTCCTCAAGTAGGACAAATAGCTGATTGACCCCAGGAAATCCAATCTTCTCATATCAAGCTGAAGTAAGTGAAAGTAGACTGTGCATTGAAAATGCTTAAAGATTATAGAGAAGAACAACATCAATTAAAGCAATGTGCTTTTATAATTTCCCAACATTACAAGAGAACTCACCACCAACTAGAAGCTAGTAATCAGAAATAAGAGAACTATTTTTAAGCAAATTTCCTACCAATTAGCGACATGAATTCTTTTCTCCATTCCTGCTGTTTGCTCACTATGGAATCTCCTCCCCTCCCCTCTCATCTCTGCCCATTACAGCCTCAAGGATCTTGCTCTTTCCTGAGCTAAGGCAGTGATGTTTCTGTGCCATGCAATTTAATACCTAATTATATACTGTTCTGTGCTAGTCTTTAATTGTTTTAGGTGTGTTGTGTATTCACTTGTCAACTAGATTGTAGTCCCTGGGGCTAGGACCATATGCCATATTTCTTTGTTAATGCCTTTTAGGCTAAACATGGTAGGCACTAAGTAATGTCTTGTAGGAAAATCTAAAAATAGCCATTGGTGTTATACAACTATGGCTAGAACTCAAACCAAAAAACTTCACGTCTCTGTGGGGTAAAGGACATTCACCAGGCACTGATGTTTTCAAATTCACTCAGATGTTCTGGTTATAGCAAACATAAGTCTACTCCAGTTGGCTTAGCTAAGTACATCCCTATAATAAGCAGACAGGATGATTTCATGGAACCCAACTGCAAATTGGTGATTAAGATGAACTTATGAATTAAAAGGTTAGAAACCAGGCAGTGTCTTTTTCTAAAAGGGAGAGTGGTTTCTCTTTTTTCCATTTCTCCATTCAGCTGCTTCTATTTCACTGTGTAAGTACAGGCCAGTTTCTTTTGCCTGCCTGTATCTTAGCATGGCTTCTCCAGCGTCAACCTACCATGGTCTTAACAAGTCCAGGACCCTTGAGCAACTGACCCAGCTTTCACATTCTATTTCCAAGTTTCTGACAGAAAAATGTGATTGGCCTGTGATGGGTTAGATAGTAATCCCTGGCCCAATCAGCTGCCATCCAAGTAGCAAGGATCATGTGGTTTGACATTTTTTCTCAGCCCTGGTGTAGGAACAACTTTCAAAGAAGAGGCAATTTGATTGATGCAATAACTTCAGTTACTTCAGTTCAAACCTACAGAATATTGGAACAAAAGTTCTCTAGGTGTCTTCCCAGCTCATAACTCCCTTCCTCTGAAAATTACCTGATCCAGTTGCATAGGCCCCCAACAGATACATTCGTACTAAATGATACTGGACTTCTGGCCAGGGGACCAAACCAGGGTGATCACACTCTACCCAAGCCAGGTCAAACTGGTGTTCTCCTGGGAAGTTTGATTTGAGGCCAAGCTCCTCAGGCTACGCTGGCCTTTTGAGAAGAAAGGCTGTGGACTCAGAGTTGTTTCAGGAGCATCTTTCCCCTTTCCGTGCCCAGGAAAGAGAAAAGAATGAAGCATACATCCTTAGGAAGCAGAGCTGAGACAGGGGAGAAAGCCCCGCCTGATTCTTTAAGGCCTGAATAATTTCCGATTCCAGAAGCCCAACTACTTTACTGCCCCTCAGTTCTGTGAGACATCTCCACACTATTTTTTTGCTTACATTGGCTTGAGTTGGTTTCTGATATTTACAACCAAAACAGTTGTAACTGACACGTCTAGATTAAAAGTAAGAATCTTTCCTGTACTTGTCCATTGAGACAAGTCAGCCGTTTTAAGATGCCAATATTTTGTTGCCATGAAAAGTTTCTAAATTTATCTTGTAGACTCACATATCTGTGTGGCTATACAGTGCATCTGTCGGTGACTCATGAGGATTAAATAATATGGGAGGCTGATTCTCAGTTGGGTGTTATATGATTTCCTGAAAGAGAATGGTTTATGAAGGAAAATCGGCCTTGCAATTTTTTTTAATTTTTATTTATTTATGATAGTCACACAGAGAGAGAGAGAGAGGCAGAGACATAGGCAGTGGGAGAAGCAGGCTCCATGCACCGGGAGCCTGATGTGGGATTCGATCCCAGGTCTCCAGGATCGCGCCCTGGGCCAAAGGCAGGCGCCAAACCGCTGCGCCACCCAGGGATCCCGGCCTTGCAATTTTTTACCATTTACTGGATGTCTGGGGTTTGTTTGTTTTCATTTTTTTCAAGTTATTATTTAAATTCTAATTAGTTAACATATATGATAAAACTGGCTTCAGGTATATCTGTTACTATAACTGATGCTTGTTAACAATTTTCAAAACACATTTACACACATTCTCTTATTTGATATTCACAATGATCCTCTGAGAAAATATCCCGATTTCATAAATGAAGAAAGAGATCACAAAGAGATCAAGTGGGATGCCTGGGTGGCTCAGCGGTTGTCTGCCTTGGGCTCAGGGCGTGATCCCAGAGCTCTGGGATCAAGTCCCACATTAGGCTCCCTGCATGGAGCCTGCTTCTCCCTCTGCCTGTGTCTCTGCCCCTCTCTCTGTGTCTCTCGTGAATAAGTAAATAAAATCTTTAAAAAACAAACAAACAAAGAGATCAAGTGATTTGTTCAGTATCATTAATCTAGGAAGGATACAACACAAACTGAAACCCTTTATGTACTTGTGACCTGCATTTGGTCTGTCTTCTTATAGCCGGGGTACATATGTATGTACAAATATATGTGTGCATGTATGTATTTCTAAATACTCTCTTTTCTATTGAAGTGTTAAATAGGTACAGAAAAGTACACAAATCATTAAGTGTACAGCTCAGTGAATTACTGCAAAGTGAACACACCATGTGATCACCAATGGGGTCTGAAAGGGGTAGGACTAACACCTCCTTTCTGCCCTGTCACAATCATTATTCCCTCCCTCTTCCCAAGAGGAAATCACTCTCTTGACTTTTAATACCATAAATTTGCCTGATTTCAAATTTTATATAAATGGAAGTGGGCTGCGTGGATACTTGTGTTCGACATTTTTATTCATATGAGATTCATCTACTGTGTTGTACGTAACGGTAGTTCATACATTTCTATTCTCACATAGGATTCCATTCTATGAATATACCATTTATGTATCTATCCTATTATCTTCTTTTTTTTTATTTTTTATTTATTCATGAGAGACACACAGAGAGAGGCAGAGACACAGGCCGAGGGAGAAGCAGGCTCCATGCAGGGAGCCTGATGTGGGACTCGATCCCTGGTCTCCAGGATCACGCCCTGGGCTGAAGGCGGTGCTAAACCACTGAGCCACCTGGGCTGTCCCTCTATCCTATTATCTATCAATATTTAGATTGTTTTTAGTTTGGGCCTATAATGGATGCTCTATGAGCATTCGTGAGCATATCTTTTTGTGTACCACATTCACGCCCTATTGAATAAATACCTAGGAATGAAACTGCTAGGTCAAAAGTTCAAATTTAATGGCTACTGCAAGGCAATTTTCCAATGTGGGCATATCAACTTACGCTTCCATCCCACTAGTGGAGGAAAACTTTGTTCCATATTCTCATCAACACTTGTTATTTTCTACTTTTAACTTAAGCATTCTGGTGAGGCACCTGGCTGGCTCAGCTGGTGGAGTGTAAGACTTTTGATTTCGGGGCTGTGAGTTCAAACCCCAAGTTGGGTGTAAAGATTACTTAAAAATAAAATCTTAAAAAAACATTTGGAGTGCCTGGGTGGTGCAGTTGGTTGAGCATCCAACTCTTGGTTTCAACTCAGGTCATGCATGATCTCAGGGTTGTGGGATAGAACCCCTAGTCAGGCTCTGCACTCGGTGGGGAGTCTACTTAAAGATTCTCTCCCCCTCTCCCTCAGCCCTTCCCCTGACTTGTGCCCCCCACACTCTCTGTCTCAAATAAATAATCTTTTTTTTTTTTTTTAAGTGTTCTTGGGCACCTGGGTGGCTTAGTGGTTGAGCATTTGCCTTTGGCTCAGGTTGTGATCCCAGGTTCTGGGGTCAAGTCCTGCATCAGGCTTCCTGTGGGAAGCCTGCTTCTTCCTCTGCCTATATCTCTGCCTCTCTCTGTATGTCTCTCATGAAAATAAAAAATCTTAAAAAAAAAAAAAAGTGTTCTGGAGCACCTAGTTGGCTCAGTCAATAGAGCATGTGACTCTTATCTTGGGGTTGTAGGTTTGAGCCCCACCCAAAAAAAAAAAAAAAAAGCATTCTGGTAAGTATGTATACTATACATCATTGTGGTTTTAATTTTTTTCCCCCGGTAACTAATGAGCTTAAGTAGATTTTTATGTTTATTGGCCATTTGGCTATCTTCTTTTGTGAAGGGTTAACTCAAATTTTTGCCCACTTTTCTATTGATTTGTAAGAATTCTTTATGTATTCTGAGGAACATGCATTAGCCCCTGTAATATGCACTACAAATATCTTCCCCCCCTCTGTGGTTTACATTTTCAACCTTGAATTTTTGACATCAAAGAAATCATAGCATCTTATTTGTACTTCTCTGCTTCATTAAAAAAGGTAGTGATTTCAATTATTTGGGATAAAATCCAACCAAACAAGATGCTCAAATGGCACTTCTCTCTCCATTTTGGCTAGGCTCCCAAGCTGAAACCAACACAATGGTTGATCAGTACTCTCTAGTCACTCTGGACCTGCTAAGAGTAAGTAAATAGTCTGGCTTTTATGAACCCACCACTGACCTTGAAAGTATAAGGAGGTTGACATAAAAAAAAATGGAAGGGTGCAGATTTCTTTGGAAAGTCCTTTCTGCCCCTTCCACCTTCACATGGGGTCAGGGAGGGGCGTGCACTCATTTCATCTCAAACCAAATGAAAGGGGCCCCCAAATCTCCCAGAATTTGTCCCCTGGAGTATCAGGAAGAAAGACTTGGGTCTGATACTTGACAAATGTGAAGGTTGCAGAGCATGACTGAAGCCTCACCTGCTTGCACAACTACATTGGGTAGAAACTGGATTTTCACTTACAGGAAGCAAAGGGGAGTAGGTTCCAACAAAGTGGAATCCATTAAAAGCACTGGCCTGGGATCATCTGAAAAGGAAATCTTGCCTCCTTGCTCCACAGTGGGTGAAGGAAGCATCAGAAGCCCAGGTGTGAGGGAATGATTATAAAAATAACAGCCAGGGATGTGTTGTCTGCATTAGGGAGTGATCGTCAGTCTGTGCAGGGAGAGAGCAAACTTCTGAGAAAAAGTCTGGAGAGAAAGAGCCAGCCTTGGAGAGTGTCCATACCCAGAGGGCACTCATGCCAGATGTCACAGCACCAAGCATAGAAGACTGTTTCCCTTTCCTCCTAATCCTCTTTCCCCCAGGCACAGGGTGGAGAGGTCAGCCCTAAGCGGGGGCGGGGGAGGGGGGGAGCAGCGTGGGAGGGAAGGAGCAGCTGACAAGGCACCTCCCCCATGCAGGTTCTGAGGCCTAAGGCAGGCCTGAGCTGGGGAAGCAGAGCTGGGGTTAGCTCTGAACATGTTTGGAATTTTGAAATTGCCCTTGATGAGACTGGGGTTGTATGATTATAAGCCTGCACTGGAATCTTTTCCAAATTCTCTCCTCCCCTGTTTCTATTCTGATGTTTCATTCGTCTATGAGTTTTCAACTTCCATTCTTAACGATTTTCATCTCCAGAATTTCTGTTTGGCTCTTTATCCTTTCTGCTTTAACCATTTTTTGTAGGCTTTTGTTCCTCACTCATATTTTCAAGCCACTTTTTTTAATTCTTTAAATATGTTAAACATAGTGCTTTTATGTGGGGTCTGACAATTGCAATCTCTGAAATCTTTGCAGATCTGCTTTTTCTGTTTTGCTTCTGCTCCCTCTTGCTTTGAGTGCCTGATTTCCTCGTTGTTAGACTTTTTTTGCTGTGAGCTGAATTGCTGGCTTTGGCGTTTTATCTGTGGAATTTCTTTGAGGTCCAGGTTGAAACTGTAGTCCTCCTGCCTGTTGCCTGGGGGGAACTACCAACCCTGAGAGGACTTCAAGTTCAATGGTCATCTGAGGTTTCAAACCTCGCAGGGAACATGCTTTTGAATTGAAAATCCACTTGGAGGCCAGTTGGTGCTATAATTGCTCAGCAGAGAGTTTTCTATGGCATTGTTCTCAACGAGAAACAAGTTCAAGACAGGCAAGCATCCTGCTGTCTACTTCTGAGTGATAAGTTTGTTTCTCTTCAAGAATCTCTGTGGTCCCAGCTTTATTCAGATCTTCTAGTAGATGCTCTTCTTGAGTAGACTCTAAGCCTAGGGTCACCAAAGTTCCCCAGCAGCCTTAAGGCTAAGCCAGCCTTGGTACTTACTTCACCTCCTAGAATTCACCTTCATTTCATTTTTGGCCTTGGTAATTTTCCTTGTAACATACCAATCAGGATCACATTTGGAATATTGTTTTTCAATAATTTATTCCAGGTTAAACCTCACATGGGGGTTTAATAAACCCCTCATAGCCTTCTGTTTGCTCACCAAATCTATGTTACTTTCCTCCTGGGCTCACATACTTCTGGAAATCTGAACAAGACCCTTCTACGTTTCAAAGAGACCAAAGAGGGGGCACCTGGGTGGCTCAGTTGATGGAGCATGCAACTCTTGATCTTGGGGTCATGAGTCTGAGCCTCACATTGGGCATAAAGATTACTTTAAAAAATGGTAGGGACGTCTGGATGATTCAGTTGGTTAAGTATCTGCCTTTGACTCAGGTCATGATCTCAGGGTCCTGGGATTGAGCCTGGCATTGGGAATCCCTGCTCAGCAGGGAGTCTGCTCTTCTCTCTGCCTGCTGCTCCCCCTGCTTGTGCTTGCTCGTGCTTTCTCTCCCCTTCTGTGTCAAATAAACAAATAAAATCTTAAAAAAAAAAAAAAGTGGTTGTAGGGCTACGAAACTACTGAAATAATTGTGCAGGGGAGTGAGTTTAGGCCTCGGTGAAGTGGTATAATCACTGACATATATTTAACACAAGTGAAAGCTGGCCACTCTCCTGCAAACGGGCTCAAAACAACAGCGATCATCAATCAAACTGGGGATGTTTAGTGACTGCAACTTCTCTACAGTCTCTCTCAGCTTTTTAGACAACTCTGAGGGGATGGTTTACCAAACTTCTTACAGCCTCTGGGGGAGAGAATGATTGGCTGCTCACCAAACCTGTGTCACTTTGTTCCTAGACCACACTTCCTAGCCTCTCTTGCAAATAGGTGTGATCTGAGTTTAGCCCAGTGGAATGTGGGCAGAAGGGACACTGCAGCACTTTCAGCCTAGCCCATAAAACTTTCCTGCATAGTTATTGGTGAGCTACAGCTGTTGGCTAGAGATACTTACCCTTGCTTTTCTCTAGCAGAGGTAGTCTGTGTTGAGTCTTAACATCTGCTGAGCCTCTTTTGCTCAACTAGACCATCAGCTGGGAAGGTTGGTGTGGCAACGATGCAGGATTTAGGAACACCGAACAACAGAGGAATTAAGTGGCCCATTCACTGTGCTGATACCTTATCTTCACTCTGGTTATCTACCTCATTCTCCTTCCTCTTGCTGTAATGTTTAAAGTTGATTCAATAAACCATGTAATTTGAAAACCAAAACCTGCATGAAGTTTCTCTTTTGTCACTCGAAGCAAAGGACTCTAAGGTTCCAGAAGATGGCAGACCATGAGATGGAAGAAACTCAAGAATCTGAATTATCAAATGGAAGGCCATTCATTAAATGCTAATTGGAATTTGAGACATAAATTAAATGGTATTAGGATATTGAGATTTTAGAGTTTCTCCATTACTACAGCTATCACATCAGCAGATATATCCCTGGTCACTCAGAAATTTCAGTAAGAACCTAATGTGGTTGTTGAACCTGCATTGACAGCCCAGGTCATCTGGATCTAGAACTAGGACTCGGAGAGAATGCTTTACTCTGCCACTGGCTCCATCTTGCTACATTGTCCACAGTGTTGAGATAACGACTGAGCATCACAAACACATAATTTCATAGCAACCAGGTAACAATGATAAAAGTCCATGGGTGTGTGGATCATTTATCTACGAGGTCAAGAAGGGACAGAGCTAAGCAAGCCAGGCCAGGACCTACCAGTTACACATACCAATAAAAATTGTCTTTCTACATGTAACCTGAATAACTCTGGAGGTCGCCTATGGAAGAGTGTTTGGTATTCAAAAACAACATTCAAAACATTCACATTCCATTCAAAAACAACACTGTGGATGCCTGGATGGCTCAGTGGTTGAGCATCTGCCTTTGGCTCAGGGCATGATCCCGGGGTCCCAGGATTGGGCTCTTTGCAGGGAGCCTGCATTTCCCTCTGCCTCTGTCTCTGCCTCTCTATCTGTGTTTCTCATGAATAAATAAAGTCTTTAAAAAAAACAACAACACTCTGACTCTAGAAACCCTGAAGATCATTTTGATCTTTATCTCAGCGAAGTAGGAATTTTACACAATATTTTCACATATAAAATGGGTCAGGGTACTTGATAGAAAATAACAGAAGCCAATTCTTTCCAACTCAAGCAAAAACAGAAACCAAAATGTGAACCCCTAAATTATAAAGGAGATCTTACATACTCAAGAAGAAAAAGAAGAAGAGGAGGAGGAGGAGGAGGAGGAGGAGGAAGAAGAAGAAGAAGAAGAAGAAGAAGAAGAAGAAGAAGAAGAAGAAGAAAAAGAGGAGGAGGAGGAAGAGGAGGAGGAGGAGGAGGAGGAGGAGGAGGAGGAGGAGGAGGTTGTCTGGTGAACCATACAGAATAAATTGTCAAGAACTATAGAAATTTAGGTTAAATGAGAACTCCAAAACCACAACATAGGCTAGTTACATGTCTTAAAAGTATCACTCCAGGGGCTCCTGGGTGGCTCAGTCAGTTAAGTGTCTGATTCTTGGTTTCAGCTCAGGTCATGGTCTCAGTGTCGTGGGATCGAGCCCCACATGAGGCTCTGCATTCAGCACAGAGATTGCTTATTCTTCTCCCTCTACTCCTCCTGCCCACTCATGTGTTCTCTCTTAAATAACTTTTCTTTCTTTCTCTCTCTTCTTTCTTTCTTTCTTTCTTTCTTTCTTTCTTTCTTTTTCTTTCTTTCTTCTTTCTTTCTTTCTTTCTTCTTCTTTCTTTCCTTCCTTCTTTCTTTCTCTTTCAAGAGACAGCACAAAGGAGGGAGGGGCAGAGGGAGAGAGAGAAGCAAGCTGTCCGCTGAGCAGGGAGCCCAATGTGGAGCTCCATCTCAGGACCCTGAGATCATGACCCAAGCCAAAGGCAGACACTTAACCAATGAGCCACCTAGGCACCCCATAAATAAAATCTTTAAGAAAAAAAGCATATATTTAAAAAAAAATTATCACTCCCTAGATTGCTGCTTTTTTCCCCCAATTTTAAATCCAGTATAGTTAATATGCAGTGTTATATTTAGGTTAATAATTGTTAATATAGGGATCCCCGGGTGGCTCAGCGGTTCAGCGCCTGCCTTCCGCCCAGGGCGTGATCCTGGAGACCCGGGATCAAGTCCCACGTTGGGCTCCCTGCATGGAGCCTGCTTCTCCCTCTGCCTGTGTCTCTACCTCTCTCTTTCTCTCTGTGTCTCTCATGAATAAATAAATAAAATATTTTTTAAAATTGTTAATATAAAGTTATAGAAACTCTAAAATCTCAATGTCCTAATAGAGTAGAAATTTAATTTCTCAGGATGCCTGGGTGGCTCAGTGGTTGAGCGTCTGCCTTTGGCCCAGGATGTGATCCTGGAGTCCCGGGATCAAGTCCCACATGGGGATCCCTACATGGAGCCTGCTTCTCCCTCTGCCTGTGTCTCTGCCTCTCTCTGTGTGTGTCTCTCGTAAATAAATAGACAAGATCCTTTAAAAAAAAAAAAAGAAATTTAATTTCTCATTCAGTCAAATTCCAATTAGGGTTTAACAAATGGCCTTCTATTTGGTAACTCAGATTCTCGAGTTTCTTCCATTTCATGGTCTGCCATCTTCTGGAGCCTTAGAGTCCTTTGCTTCCAGTGGCAAAAGAGGAAGATCATGCTGGTTTAGGTTTTGGTTTTGGTTTTGGTTTTCAAATTACATGGTTTATTTAAAAAAAAAATTATATGGTTTATTGAATCAATTTTAAACACTATAGGAAAAAGAAAGAGAATGAGGTAGACAACCAGAGTAAAGATATCAGCAGAGTATATGCTGAATGTACAATACAGTGATTCAACAATTCTATATATTACTCAGTGCTAATCAAAATGAGTGTACTCTTAATCCTCTTCACCTATTGCACACAATGCATATTAACTAAGAAGGAGAAAAGCTACTTTTAAAAAGGAGGGATCTAGCAGGCACCACTTTAACTAAGGGATCTATCTTAAATATTACTAATAATGGGTCAAACTGATATTACCTGTCTTCTGAAGGGATAAAATGGAAGGATACAGCATCATCTGTGTAGTACAAATTTGTGAAAATATCTAGCCTGAAACTAATTGGGGAAAACAATCAGTGAATTCGAGATTATGGGACATTCTATAAGGTAATTTGCTGCTAATATTCAAAATTATTATTATTATTATTTATTTTAAGATTTTGTTTATTTATTCATGAGAGACCCAGAGAGAGAGGCAGACACAGGCAGAGGGAGAAGCAGGCTCCATGCAGGGAGCCCAATGCAGGACTGGATCCTGGGACTCCAGGATCACGCGCAGGGCCAAAGGCAGGTGCCAAACCACTGTGCCACCCAGGGATCCTCTATTATTATTTTTAAGTAAGCTCTATACATAGTGTGGGGCTTGAATTCACAATCCCAAGGTCAAGGGTTGCCTGCTCCTCCAACTGAGCCAGCAAGGAGCCCTGGTGAACAATTAAAAAAATCTGAATACAGGACGCCTGGGTGGCTCAGTGTTTGAGCACCTGCCTTTGGCTCAGGGCATGATCCTGGGATCCAGGATCCAGTCCCACATCAGGTTCCTTGCAGGGAACCTGCTTCTCCCTCTGCCTGTGTCTCTGTTTCTCTCTCTGTGTCTCTCATGAATAAATAAATAAAATCTTTTTTAAAAAAGTTTTTAAAAAATCTGAATACATATTAGATTATACATTGTATGAACGTTAAATTTCTGGCATGAGATAATAATAATATTGTAGATATATAGCAGAATGTCCTCATTCTTAGGAAATATATACTAAGTATTTATAGGTATATTTCATGGCATCTATAGCTTATTTTCAAACGATTTAGCAAAAATTAAACATAGGTAGCTAGGTAGACAGACACAGACAGAACAAGCAAATGTCTCCAAAATCAAAGATAGGTGAATCTAGGTGAAAGGTACATGTGTGTTCATTGTACTGTTTTTTCAACTTTTTATAGGCTTTTTTTTAAAAGATTTTATTTATTTATTCATAGACACACAGAGAGAGGCAGAGACACAGGCAGAGGGAGAGGGAAAAGCGGGCTCCATGCAGGGAGCCCGATGTGGGACTCCATCCCAGGTCTCCAGGATCACACCCCAGGCTGCAGGAGGCACCAAACCGCTGTGCCACCAGGGCTGCCCGACTTTTTATAGGCTTAACATTTTCAAAATAAAAACTTTGCAAAGTTTAAACAAATTTGTAATGTTTCTGAATTGTGCCTAGGAATTTAAACCAAAGGTATAGGCAGTGAATTATACTGGGATGGGTCTGTGGGCAAGCACCATGCTGAATGCTCATGTTAGTCTCTGACAAAATTCATGTAGCTTCTCATAGGTATGGTATAGCTCAATAAAAAGTTTTAAAAATGAGAGAGGGAAATAAAATTACCAAAGGTCACCTAGCCTACCAGGGGCAGAACTGGGATATAAACTCACATTCACATTTTTTCCCTCTCTGGACAGCAAAAAGTCCAGAGACTTGCTATACCCCCAAATCAAATAATCTACTTCTCAATTTTGCAGAAGGCCAATCTTATAAATAATTTTTAAAACATTCCTAAGTGCTAAAGGTAGTTGCAGAATAAAAGGAAAAGAATGCCTTCAAAATACTGTATTATTAAGCCACGCTTGAGAGTACGTTTGGGATTTATAAGAGGATTTGAAGAATTTAATAAAACAGTTATTTAAAAACAAGAGAACAAGAGGCTCTTTGATATGGACTTAACAAGAGTTTAGGAACAGTTCGGAAAGACTCCCTTCCAGATAGTCTTAATTAATATGTTGGATTTATTGGGGAGAAATTAATTGCTAAAGTGGAGAAACAGTCTGAAAAATTATGTCTTTAGAGAAGTTACTGAGTCTTATATAGACCTTTGCATTTTTTCCCAGTTTTTCAAACTTCTGTTCTCAGACCTGTTTTTTTTTTTTCTTTTTCTCCCCCTCTCTGCTCTTTGTCAGCACCTTCATCTGCTACCTTTCTTTTAACCAAGAACTCAATGCAAAATTGGGTCTCCTAAAATCTGGAACTCTGGTCTTAGCCTCTTGGCAGTCTCCCCACAAGTACATTTTCAATTGCTTCTGGAATGGTGCAAAGGTACCCAGTTGGCATCTCAAACTCAAAACAAATTCATTAGTTTCCCTTAAAATGTGGCCTTCCTTCTGATTTCTTTGTTCTTGACATCCCATCTTCTCAGTTACCCGCTTTACACTTTGGATTTTTTTTTTTAATTTTAAATCCTGCTTCCCCTTTGCCCTCATATTTAGTCCTGTTCAAAATTCCATGTACTCCACTTCCACAGAACCACTTCTAGCTGCCCCAGTCTTTCCCTTCTTGTTATCTATTCTAATCACCTGTAACCCAGAGTCACTCAAGCAGAATACTACTGACATTCTGGACAGGATAATTCTTTGTTGTAGAGAATTGTACATTTGTACAATTTGTACATTTGTACAATTGGGCATTGTAGGATGTTTAACAGCATCTCTGGTCTTTACTGACTAGGTGCCAATAACATGCCCTCAGTTATGAAAATCAGGTATATCTCTAGACATTATCAAATGTCCTCTGAGGGGCTAAATCACCCCTTGTTAGAACCATTGCTATAGGGATCCCTGGGTGGCGCAGAGGTTTAGCGCCTGCCTTTGGCCCAGGGTGCGATCCTGGAGACCCGGGATCGAATCCCACATCGGGCTCCCGGTGCATGGAGCCTGCTTCTCTCTCTGCCTCTCTCTCTCTCTGTGACTATCATACATAAATAAATAAATTTTTTTTTAAAAAAAGAAAAAGAACCATTGCTATAGGGACATCTGGGTGTCTCAGCAGTTGAGTGTCCGCCCTCATGATCCCGGGGTCCTGGGATGAGTCCCACATCGGGCTCCCTGCAGGAAGCCTGCTTCTCTTTCTGCCTGTGTTTCTGCCTCTCTCTGTGTGTGTCTCTCATGAGTGAATAAATAAAATGTTTTTTAAAAAAGGAACCATTGCTATAACCTAAATGATTGCCATGGCCATTTTTAAAAGATTATTATTATTATTATTATTTTCATTTTTGAGAGAGAAAGAGCGATCATGAGCCAGAGAGGAACAAAGAGAGAGAGAGACAAACTCTTCATTGAGCATGGAGGCTCGACCCCACCACCCATGAGATCATGACCTGACCCAAAACCAAGAGCCAGACGCTTAACTGACTGAGTCACCCAGGGGCTCCTGCCATAGCCTTCTCTGAGAAACATCTTCTCATCTACAAGGAGTCCCATCCCCAATTTATTCTGGACATAAATTTATTTACTCTTCTTACAATTCAGCTCTGATCATACTATTTCCCTGCCCATAAACACTTAGTAGTTCTTTACTGCCTACAGAGTAATGCACAAATTCCTCAGCTTAGTCTTTAAGCCTCCCTACCATTTGGCCCTAACCTAGGTCTCAAATATATTTCCCACTGTTACTCTCTGTGTTCCTTGTTTCAGTTTTATGACCTCTGAAACTTTGCTTATGAGATTTTTTTCGTTCATTATTTATTCAGTCAACAAACCTTTATTATTATTGAGCAACTATTAAATTTAAGTGATAAGTTGGGCACTGAAGCTATGAAGTGAGACACAGCCCCATCCTTCATGGAGTTTAGCAGAGAGCAGAGATTAACAGTGGTCTGGACACCAACTGTTCTGGCCTGCCTAGTATTCTCTTCTACCTCTTCCATCAACAGAGCCTCCCTTTCCTGTGGGGACCTGTTTCCATGAGATTCAAGTGGGGCTGATTCATCAATCACTATTTTGGAGATGAGGAAACTGAGGCTTAGAAAATTTGATAAGGAACTTCAGACTTGGGGAAGTTCAGTGTAATTTCCAAGTGACTGGCACAAGGGCACACTGCTAGTGCATCACACAGCCAGAACTTGAAGGCAAGCATTTCAACTCCAGAGTCCATATTCTTGACCATTACACTGCACTGATTCTCTATTAAAGAAATTCAAAGATTTTTTTTAAAGATTTTATTTATTTAGAAAGAGATCATGAGTGGGGAGAGAGGCAGAGGAGAGAGAATCAAGCTGACTCCATGCTTAGCATGAGGCTCCATCCCACAACCCTGATATCATGACCTGATCTGAAATCAAGAGTGAGACTCTTAACCAACTGAACCACCCAGGCATCCCAAGAAATTAAAGGATTAATGTCATGATTGAAAACTACCAGGCAAAAAAGAAGAAGAAGAAGAAAGAAGAAGAAGAAGAAGAAAGAAGAAGAAGAAGAAGAAGAAGAAGAAGAAGAAGAAGAAGAAGAAGAAGAAAGAAGAAGAAGAAGAAGAAGAAGAAGAAGAAGAAGAAGAGAAGAAGAAGAAGAAAACTACCAAGCATCAATATCTCAGCTGCCAGAAAGCTCAGCATATGCTTCTGTTGGGGAAATATAATTAAAAACAAAATTTCCTCTTAATTGAGAAAAGCTCTCCACACAAATGGAAAAAGGAGAAACTTTAAATTTGAATAAGCAATAAATCAGAATATGATGCGCAACACAGGTAACTCACTACAGGGATTCCAAAGACAGGAAGGAGTCTTCCTCTTTTGTACAGCTAAGTGGATATAATCCATTCAATACTATTGGGTAGATTTTGCAGTTTGGAGTCTGCTGACAAGTTAGATCTAGTTCCTTCCAGGAAACTGGGAGGTTGGGTTTTATCTTCCTTGAGGATAAGGAAACATTTCTGAGGTGAGAGATTGGCCACAGCCCTGTTTAGCCATTAAAAGGATTTACTTGCTTTTGAAAAGGACAAAGAAAGGAATTGAGAAAGAAAAAGGAGAAGGGGTAAGTCTCCTCACTCAGTTTTCAGCAGAAAGAAAATTTGTATTTGCTCTCATACTTGTTTCAGCATTTAAGATAAGTTAATATCTCAGACTGACTTTTTGCACCATATTTTCATTCTGTTTATTTATATTTAATTTTATGTTGCTTTGTAAATTAAACAAAATATTTTATGTATTTATTCATGAGAGACAGAGAGAGAGAGAGAGGCAGAGACACAGGTAGAGGGAGAAGCAGGCTCCATGCAGGGAGCCCCTTGTGGAACTCCATCCTGGGACCCCAGGATCATGCCCTGGGCTGAAGGCAGGCGTCAAACCGCTGAGCCACCCAGGTGTCCCTGTAATTTTTTTTTAAAGGAATACGTGCACCCTGATATTTATAGCAGCATTTTTTTTAATTTATTTATTTATTTGACACAGAAAGAGTGAGCACAAGCAGGAGGAGCAGCAGGCAGAGGAAGAGGGAGAAGTAGGCTCTCCCCCGATGATCCCAGTGCCCTGGGATCATGGCCTGAGCCAAAGATCAACACTTAATGGATTGCGCCACCCAAACACCCTGCTTTGTAGATATTTTGAAGTCATTTTCTTAGACGGATACAAACTTTATTTCTGTAAACTCACTATTTTTTTTGCCAAGACAAGGAATGCAATAAATCTTGCAAAATGATTGACAGCTTTTGGCTCCAAGGATTTGGAAGCGACTGTGAAGCCACTGAAGGTGAATCCATCCACCACCAGATGAGCAGCAGGCTGGAGCCAGCCATTGGGGCCCAAAGATAATAGATGAGTCTGCCCTCTTGGAGGTTGGGAACAAACATGTACCAAAGGAATATGGAGTAGAGGATGTATTCAAGTCTATCTTAATCCTGGCTCTCAAGCTTTATAAGTAAACCTTGAAATAATGCTTAGAAAAATGATTAACCTACTTATTTCTTTTTATTATCAGTTTGTTTGTTTGTTTGTTTATGAAATAATCTCTAACCCCAACATGGGACTTGAATTTACAATCCCAAACTCAAGAACTGCACGCCCAATACTCAGCTGGCTGAACCATCCAGGAGCCCCAGTCAGCTCTACTCTTAAGAGAAGTATAAATATATCTTCAAATCCTCTTATTGGGATTAAGTACTGGCAAAAAGAAAGCAGGATTCATTCTGAACACATGAATGAGAGATAAGTCATTTCCAATGGTAATTAACACACAAGGAAACTAGAAGGAAACAAGGAAACAAAGAATCAGGAAAATATAAGGCCTAGGAGGGAGACTTGGGATATAGAGTAAGATTTAACCTTTGTCAAAAGATAAGCTGAGGCATATAAAAAATTTTTTTTGTTTTTATTTTACTTCGGTTAAAATCAGACAGCACCAAACTGGAAGTGGTTAGGTATGCTCTACCAAGTGGGACTCCAGGACAGACTTTCAGAAAGAAAAGAGAGAAGTGAGTAAGGAAATTATTGATTGGCTATGGGTTAGAATCTAGATGGCTGTTTGTGACTAGTTGTTCTTAGGTTTCCATTTCTTAGCTTCGAGGCATTTACAGATTTACATTTTGCTTTGCTTACATAATGCCACTAAGGCATTAGAACCACCTCAGTCCAATGGCCTCCTTGCTCAATTAATGTAACACCTTTTAAGGTAACCTTGAGGCTGGCATTTAGACTGGAGTTTAGTGGTCTGATCTGAAAACTCTTCAAGAGTCCCAGACTTTTGTGTTAAAAGGCAAACATTTCTACCAGGGATCTCATCTTGAGCCTTTACCAGCAAAGTCTCGCTTAACTTTTGGCTATCGATTAATAGCTTTATTTAATTAATTACTTGGGTTTTTTTTAAGGTTTTATTTATTTGTTTGTTTGTTTGTTTGTTTATTTGAACAGAGAGAGAGAGTTCACACAAGCAGGCAGAGGGAGAGGGAGACACAGGCTCCCCGATGAGCAAGGAACCTAATGCAGGGCTGGATTCCAGGACCCTGGGACCCTGACTGAGCCACCCAGGTGTCCCCCAATTAATAGCTTTAAAAAAGATGGAAGGTCCTTGCATGACTTGAGAGTGTGGGAGGTTGTGGTAAACTAGGGATTCTGAAGGAATCTATTGAATCTACCTGAAAGGAAAACAGCCTGCCTGCCTGCCAAGGACAAATTGCAGTTACCTGTTCTGTTGAAAGTCTGACTGAAGAGAGAAATGGGCTGAACCAGGCAATGTGTCCAAGGTCAGCGCTAGGCCAAATTTTTATGAGAATGGAACTTGCTTTCTGCATTTCTCAGAGCCTCTACATTGATTTTCCCTCTCTTCAAAGCCCCAGGGCCCTCACAGGGCTTCTCCACTGCCGGCTACCCTACTGAGCCACACAGAACCTAATTCTTTCACCTTCCCACCTGCCTACTTTGCATTTTCCTTACATTGTAACTGAACTCTATCTACTCAGGGATCTGATAAATCAGGAGCCTGACAGATCCTTTATAGGGTCAAGATCTAGTTTTATTCATTTATGTTTCCCTAGCACCTAACTCATGGAGGCTGTACAAGGATAATGCTGGATGTGTTGATATATATTGATAGAAGATACTAGCTTAAAGCATTTCCCTACGGAAACCCAGTATTTGGAAGAAGATGTTTTGCAAGAAGGTAGGCTTTCCATTCTGCATGTCTTCTTTTCAGAACTACCAACCCCATCCCGGATTGTCCTGGGACTGGAAGTGTCTTGGTCACCGCCTGGATGTGAGTAATAAAAAAGGCAAAGACAATAAGCCCCTGCCCCCCACCCCGGTTCCCCATATGGCAGGGGGAGGAGAAGTCAGGCAGGAAGGCTCATGGGATAATGAAACTGGCATTGCCCTAGACATCACAGCACAGTCAGGTACCCTCTGTAACCCGATTCCAGCATTCACTTTTAATTTAGCCAAGGTTACCGTAAATTTATTAAAAGGAACTGAAATCTTCACGTTTGTGCTTGCTTACAC
This sequence comes from Nyctereutes procyonoides, assembly GCF_905146905.1. Classification (NCBI taxonomy): domain Eukaryota; kingdom Metazoa; phylum Chordata; class Mammalia; order Carnivora; family Canidae; genus Nyctereutes; species Nyctereutes procyonoides. The sequence continues at coordinate 47,487,461 of NW_026575049.1, read as the reverse complement.
TTAATCAGAATCTGACCCATGAACCTCTCAGTAAAAGGAATTTAAACAGTTATGTTGAATATGTGCTTACATCTACTTAACCAGAATCTGACCCATAATACTCTTGGTGCTGTTGCATCTCACAGAATGTCCTAGATCTACTGTGATCTTATTTCTAAGAGCTGAATAAACTAATCCCCACAAAGCCACATGAGTACTTCACTGTGATGTAGTACAAGAATTAGGATGTTCTCAGTAGGCAACTGCAATGAAGCTACCTGCTGACTCACTGAGCTGATCTATTTTTAACCCAATGAGCAAAACTTCTATTTGGTATGACCTTATCTGAATGTTATCTTCTGTAGAGCTTGTAAAAACTACACCACTAAAAAAAAAATTGAGGAAATGTTCATTTTCATTACTGCCTGACAAAATAATTATGCTGCTTATTCAGTTGGACATAAATCTTTTAACTAGAAATCAAGTAAGTGTTGCCTTAATAAAGACAGACTGGCAGCCAGGTTGTAAAAACAAAACAAAATGAAAAAAGCTCAGTAAAACTATTTTTCTTTGAGAATTAATCTTCATAATAATAATTACTGGAAATGCATTAGTCATGGTGAAAATTATATTCTTATTTTACATATACTTCTCTTACTGGTACAGAAAAACGAAACTGACTAAGGTCACCACGTGATACACCCTTTTATCATCCCAAATTAGATGAACAACTGGTTTTGTTATTGACGGAAAATGTTCCATCGAAAGTTTGAAACTCCTGCTGAAAAAGGAACTCAGAGTGTTTGTAAAACCACTGCTAAATAGAATACCACAGAGGGAAAAAAAATCTTGTAATTGGGTTCCATTTGTTAGTGATTTCCTTTTCAATTTCCACAAGAAAAGAAATAATTTGATGCTAATTGCTTGGAGAGGTTGAGAGAGGGGTCAATGTCCGGTGTTAATTTTCTCTTGGTAAGAAAATCAGGCACAGAATACTTTTAGATGGAGGAGAAACCTTTGTTGTAAAATTGGGTTGGATGTGAGAACATTAGTTTTAGCAAATCTGAGAGTTTGGGGCCCATGGAAATAGGATTCACTATCGAATCACTATTTTAGATTAATTTCTTTTAAGAGACTTTGTTAAATTTCACAGAATCATTATATATCTCATGGCTGAGAAACTTTCCAGGCCATAGCCTGTGGGGTCTGGTTCTAGGAACCCTATTTCCATTTTTGAGTCGTACCTACCAGCAGGATCTTTAGCTTTTCCCACTGATTTTCTAGAGTTAAGGGTATTAAAACTATGGGCAAAAATTTCTTAGGAAGGTAGAAGATGGTTAAGGGTGCTTAAGACTAATGGTGGGGGTGGGGTGGGGGGAGACTAACAATGGAAAGTCTTGTGAATTTCTTTCACTTTCCAAATTCACAGTGCATTTTTGTGTGGTCAAATACAATTCGAAATCAACATTGGGAGTTACTTTTACCTTTCACTGTAGATATTGCAAGTTGCCTATCCCAAGTCAATTCTTCTCTTCCTCCTTCCTAATGGAAATCCAATTTGTTCACACTGGCTGAGCACCGAATTAAAAATATTCACATCTCTGTTCATCTTTGCAGGTAGGGGTGGCCAGGCAACCCAGTTGTGGCAGAGAAAATGTAAGTAATTTCTATTAGATGGAGTTTCCAGAGAAGTCACTCTTTTCCTAAGTCCAAGGGACATTTGTTGAGAAGCCACTGTTTTCTGATTCAAAGAGTCAGGCTCAGTTGGCTTAGGACTACTGACATCTCCCTGTCTCCTTCCCCCATTCTTCCTACATAGAACATGAATTTGAGGCCTGGGAACATCCACCGTGTAACCACTGAGAACAAAATCCTATCCTCCCCTGCAAGAAGGAGCTTGCAAACATCCTTGAGCATTAGCCTGGTCAGTCAGCTTCCATGATGGCCAAATCAAACACCACTTACCCAGTTAAATTCGTGCATGAAACATATTATACTAAAAACCAATTCATTGTTTATCTGAAATCCAAATTTAACTAGATGTCCTGTATTTTTGTTTGTTTGCCAACCCATGCTGTTTCTAGACTTCTTGCCATTTGAAAACATTGAAATCCTATTTGGCTAAACTACTACTATAGTCAAGTTTCTACTACATACAGCTTAACTCACCCCCTTATAATACACTCTTAAAAAATAGTTATAGGAAGGAGTGCCTGGGTGGCTCAGTTGGTTAGTCTGCTTTCAGGTCAGGTCATGATCTCAGGTCCTGGGATAGACCTGGTGTTGGGCTCCCACCTCTGCTTCTTCCTCAGCCTGTGCTCCTTTCCCCAGCTCATACACTCTCTCTCTTAAGTAAATAAATAAAATCTTTTTTAAAAAGTTACATGAAAAAAAGGGGGGGGGGAACGTTATTTGTTTTACATTAATTTAGGTTTCTTCTTAAAGTCCTAAATTTATATTTTAACTATTTGGAATTATTAGCTATATAATATCTTCTTCAAAAATGGAATAAAAAAGGAAAGAAAATGCGATACAGATACAGTGATTGTTAAATTAACCAAACAAGGAGGTCATTACTCTGAAGTGGTTCTAGTGCTTTAGTGGCATTATGTAAACAAAGAAAAACCCAAGCCAATAAACGCCTCAAAGTTTAGAAATCAAAAGCTAAGGACAACCAGTTACAACACAACCAACAAATCTTTTCCAAATAAGGCAGCTGCTTAAGTTATAGCTGATCAAATAATTCTGTTGTCTTGCTTCCATTCCTTCTCCATACAATTTTTTCCTTAGCTCCTGTCAGTGGAGTACTTTCTGGTTTGACACTCTTGATTGATTTTAGCTCAGATAAACTCTTAGAAATTTTTACTCTGCCTCAATTTATCTTTCAACAGTTTAAATGATTTGGGTATTTGTTCTACCAGCAATTGGCTCTTGAAACTTAATAACATTAGTAAACAGAATTCAAATTTGTTTGTCTGTATGATCTACCAAATACAGGGACAAAGGTTTAAGGCAATGAGATCCCAATTTCCAAAAACTGCACATGTGAAATATAAGTTAGTAATTTCAAAGGGAATTATTCACGGAATAGTTGATATATTTCTAGATTTGCTTATAGACCTTACTGCACTTATAATACCAAGTGACTCCAATTGTTGAAGTCAAACTGACTAATTCAATTGAATTAGTAGCCATTGTACTTATTGCCATGCATTAGAAAGCTTGGGTCACAAAGAAATGGAAAATAATATGGTTTCTATCCTCAAAGAGTCATAACCTTTTGAAGGAGATAAAACTTAACAGGAGTCAAATATTTATGAAAAATGAAAGAATAATATAAAAAGATAAATTATAGTTAAATGGAATATTAAAAAGTATTTTAAAAATACCAAAATATACAATGATTATAATGGACTGTTAGGACAGAAGTTACTGGGGAAGACTTCATGGAGAAGGTGGAGTTTGTGACGAGTCTTGAGATTGGTGCCCGCAGGCTTGTCCAAGCAGCCAGAGGGGGTCCCCTTGGACTACCCAAGAGAGTCCTTGACTTTTTGAAAAATGGAAATTAGATGTGAACTAGCAAGAGATGAAAGCAGGGATACTCAATCTCTCTTTCTCTCTATATATATATATATCTATATAGAGTTACTGATCTTAGAGAACATTTATGACCCTTCACTCCTTAGATGTTATCTAGCATCCTGGAAGACTACAAAGATAGCATTTGTCCATTACAAGGATATATGCTATTTGCATTAAAAGGCAGGTGTAGGGCAGCCCCTGTGGCTCAGCGGTTTAGCACTGCCTTCAGCCCGGGGTGTGGTGCTGGAGACCTGGGATCAAGTCCCATGTCAGGCTCCCTGCGTGGAGCCTGCTTCTCCCTCTGCCTGTATCTGTGCCTTTCTCTCTCTCTCTGTGACGCTCATGAATAAATAAATTAAATCTTTAAAAAAAAAAAGGCAGGTGTAAGGTGGGCTGGGGATGCAGGCCCCAGCAATATAAGCCAGAAGGGGAGCAAAATAAAAATATGGCTTTTTAATGGGGTCCCTTCAATTTCCCTGTCTCAAGATTTGTCTATTCATGTCTGTTATGTTTTTTTAAAAAAATTAAGTAATCTCTACACCCAACATGGGGCTTGAACTCATGATCTCAAGATCAAGAGTTGTATAGTCTATCAATGGAGCCAGCCAGTGGCCTCCCTGTGTATGATATCTACATAACATCTCTTACTTAGGGCCAAGAATCTGCTTTGCTAATTCCAGGGGATCCCATCACTTATATCTTATGCTATGGGGATGGTGTCTCCTCCTCGTGAATAATGTCTCCTGGAATTGTACAAGGAAGCAACACTGTCAACCATTCTGTAGCATACCAGGGTTTGCAGATCCAGGATCTGATCTGTCCCAAAGCAGTTTAAAAAAATTATATATAAGAAGAAGCAGTTTATACAAGTGTAATAAATATAAAGCAGTAATAAATCTGTCATTTCCATGAGAATCCCAGTTGCACACTCTGTTCCCCGTTCTCCAGTCTTTCTTCTTTTTTTAGGCCTTATTTTTATGTAATCTCAACACCCAACATGGAGCTCCAACCCATAACCCCGAGATCAAGAGGGACACGCCCCACTGACTGAGCCAGCCAAGCACCCCTGTTCTCCAAATTTCATGTACCAGCTACAGGTTTAAGTTCTCTCTTGCGGCTATTTATATCACACTGTAAAATAAAACTCCTCATTCATAAAATGAAGATGATAATAAACCTTGTCCTACTTATCTAAAAATAATTTCCTATCTGCGAAATGGGACTAGTAATACCTACCCTATTGATTTCACAGCACTCTTCTGAGCATCAGATGGAATACTAGATAAAAGCAGATTGAAACTCTAAGTATTACGCAAATCCCTATAGTTCTGCCTAGGACTGCCTAGCATTGGAACCAAATCATTTGTAAGAAAAGCGTCAAGCTGTCTAGTACTATATGTTTGGCCAGGAAGGGGTGTGATATTTACTAGCCCGTGGACCCACCAAAATGTTTGTGCTACATTTTGTGTTTACTATTCTTAGGAATAGCTATTTTTAAAGAAGTTGCCAGAAGCCTACACAACTGGTATGACTACTTAAAAGCCCGCCCAAGCAAGAAGGTGAATTCTAGTTCTCCTCTCTTATTCTGCTCGGTTTCCCATTTCTTTCCACAAAGGGGGACATTGTTCAAAGCAGAACTGTAGATAGAGCACTTTTCTTGTAGATACTTTCTTTTCACCTCTTAGGCTGACTCCAGTTTGAATGCTTTTGGTATGATCATTAGAATTTTCTTCTCAGAAGTGAAAGGGGTATTGTAATACTATTCTGGGGGATGAAATGCACTCCACCACAGGCACCATAAACCTGGGTTCCTGTCCCAGCTTTTGTGCAACTTTAGATCAATTACCTCTCCTTCTGGGGCTTCAGTCTCCTTCTCTACAAAATTATTGCTCGAAAATTTTTCCTATAATTTTTTTCTATAATGTAATTAATTTGGGGGTGAATAATTTTATTGCGATATCATTAATATACCATACAATTCACCCATTTAGAGTGTATGATTCAATGGTTTTTAGTATATTCACAGAAAATACGTAACCATCACAATTTTAGAACATTGTCATCATCTCAAGAAGAAACCCCTTATCCCTTAGCTATCAATCCTCTACTCCTTCACACTCCTCATTGCCCCTCTGCCCATCAAGTCACTGCCAATTAACATTCTGTCTTTATTGATTTTCACTCTGGACTTTTACATAAATGGAATCATATGACATGTGGTCTTTGTGATTGGCTTCTTTCAGTTAGCTAATGTAGTCAAGGTTCATTCACATTATGGAATGAGCTGGTATATTCCATAATGTACATACCAGCTCTTCATTTCTTTTTTTAAAGCCAAATAATATTCTACTGCATGGCTATACTACATCTTGCTCATTCCTGTGTTTGTTGATGAACATTTGAATTATTTTCACATTTTTGCTATTGTGAATAATGCTGCTATGAACAATCGCATACAAGGTTCTGTGTAGACATAGATTTTCAATTTTCTTGGGTATATACGTAAGTTATATAAAATTCTACATTAATTCTGTTTAATTGTTTGAGGAACTGCTAAACAGTTTTCCAAAGCAGTTGGACAGTTTTATATTCTTGCCAGTTGTATATGAGAGTTCTGATTTCTCCTCATCCTCACCTACACTTGTTATTATCTGATTTTTTTATTTCTAGCCATCTAGTGGGTATAAAGTGATATCTCATTGTGGGTTTGATTTGTATATCCCTGATGACTAATGATGCTGAGCATCTTTTCATATACTTTTTAGCCATTTGTCTTGTTTTTTACTTATTAGCCATTTTTTAAATTAACCATTTGTATATCTTCTTTGGAGAGAGGTCTAATCAGATTTTCTCCCATTAATATAATTAGTTTTTAGAGAATAAATAATGAGGAAAAAAACTACCTTACTAGTAGAACTTCTAATACTTGAAAACAAAAATATAAATAATTAAACTAACTATACAATCTCTAACCTTTGGACCCTAAGTTTGTTTTTAAGCACATTTATTGGAGGGATGCCTGGGTGGCTCAGCAGTTAGGTATCTGCCTTTGGCTCAGGGCGTGATCCTGGGGTCCTGGGATTGAGTCCCACAGCAGGCTCCCTGTAGGGAGCCTGCTTCTCCTTCTGCCTGTCTCTGCCTCCCTCTCTGCCTCTTTCTCTCTGTGTCTCTCATGAATAAATATTCCAATAAATATTGGAAAAGCTAAATTAGTACTAAATCCTTCTACTAAATCACTCAGTGATTTTTATAGTAGCTACCCTATTAAAAGGCATATATGATAATCAGTGATCTACATCAGCATTCTGTTTCAGATATCAAAGATTCTTTGTAAAAAAAATATTCTTTGTATGAAAATATGGTTATTTTCTGTGATGGTGGTTCTCAAAGTACGGTCTGACTCCCCTGTCACCAAAACCCTTTCAAGAGATCCATGAGGTCAAACTATTTTCTGATATTATTAAGAATTATTTCCTTTTCTCATTATGTTGACATTTGCATTGATGATACAGAAGCAATGGTGGGCAAAACTGCTGATATCTTAGCACAAATGAAAGCAGTTGTATCGTACTATAACAATACTCATTATATTACTCACTGCCAAGCACTAGCAGTAAATAAGTAAATAAATTCCATTTAAGATGCCAGTTTCACTTAAGAATGTCCTTGGTGAGGGTCACCTGGGTGGCTCAGTCAGTTGAGATCAGACTCTTGAAATCGGCTCAGGTTGTGATCTTGGGGTTCTGAAATCAAGCCCCAAGATGGGCTCTTCGCTCAGTGCATAGTCTGCTGGAGATTCTCTACCTCTCCCTCTACCCCTCCCCCTTCAAATAAATAAATAAATAAAATCTTAAAAAGAAAAAACGAATGTCCTTGGTGAAATAGTAAAAATTCTTAATTTTATTAGATCTTGACTCTTGAGTACATGTATTTTTGAGTACACATATGTATTTTTTCTTTTTTTAAAAAAAGATTTTATTTATTTATTCATGAGAGACAGAGAGAGAGAGAGGCAGAGACACAGGCAGAGGGAGAAGAAGGCTCCATGCAAGGAGCCCGACGTGGGACTTGATCCCAGGACTCCAGGATCACACCCTGGGCCAGGATCACACTCCAGGCGCCAAACCGCTGAGCCACCCAGGGATCCCCGACATATGGATTTTTGTAAAGATTTATTTATTGCAGAGGGGAAGTGGGAAGCAGAAGGAGAAGGAGAGAAAGAGTCTGAAGCAGACTCCCTGTTGAGCAGGGAGGCAAACGCAGGGCTCTATCTGAGGACCCTGAGATTATGACCTGAGCCAAAACCAAAAGCCAGAGGCTCAACCAACTGAGTCACCCCGGCACCCCTGAGTACATGTATTTTTAATACCATGTGTGTTGAAATGGGAAGTACACATTAAGCCATTGTGCTGCAAACCTATATAGGAGGATAGCTTGAGGAAAAGCACTTGTTCTTTGAATTGCAAGGAACCACCTGCTTTTTTCATGGAGCTCTATTTTGACTGAAAAGAGTGACTGGTAGACAAATTATAGTATTCAAACTTGGGTATTTGGCAGATATTTTCTTAAAAATGAACAAAGTGGGCCTGTCACTTCAAGGAAAACAATTGACAGTACTTGTTGCCAGTGATAAAATTTGAGCTTTCACGTGAATATTAGAATTTTAGGAACCTTGTATCTGCCACTGTGAACTTGACAACTTCCCGGTATTTAAAGACCTTTCCAGTGAGATCAGTGGTGATATTAATGAATGTTATGGGGGCCGGGGGGGGGGAGTTATATAATGTTATGTGTCAACATTTGGAAGATCTGAATAATTCAATGAATCAATATTTTCTGAATGAAAATGCATGATGTTACAGAATCATGCAGTAGTACGATATCCATTCAAAGGATGACATAGGTATGCCTGGGTGGGTCAGCGGTTGAGTGTCTGCCTTTGATTCAGGGCATGATCCCAGTTCGGGGATTGAGTTCCACATTGGGCTCCTTGTGAGGAGCCTGCTTTTCCCTCTGCCTATGTCTCTGCCCTTTGTGTCTCTCATGAATATATAAATAAAATCTTTAAAAAAACAAAACAAACAACAGCAAAAAAAACAACAACAACAACAACAAAGGATGAGTTAGATGAATTGATCTTGAGTCACAGAGTATGAAAAGGTCAGATCTCAGATTGCAACTAACCTTTGGGAAACAACTTGTCAAGTTTTGGTGTAATATCAAAGAAGAATATAATCATCTGGAAAGACTAGACTATTAAAATCCTCCTCTTAAAAAAAATAAATAAAAAATAAAATACTCCTCTTTTTCCAATTGCCTGTGTGAGATCAAAGTTTTAAATTTTTTTATTCATTTATGAATGTATTCATTCACTCATTCATTCATTTATCGAATGAGGCAATTTATTAACCCAGAATTTGTTCTAATGCTTCTTGTTGGCCTCTGCCACCTGTCTGGAGATTCTGTCCAGATCCCGCTGTCCCTGAGGTGTCAGTTTTTGCAGCCCCCATCTTGGTCCTTTTCCACCACTTTCAGCCCCTCTAGGGCTTGGGGGACCCTGCGGGCCAGGCTCTTGGAGCCTCTGCTGAAGTGGCAAGGCATGACCCGGTTTCTCTGACGACCCCGTAGATCTTAGGGAGCCGCCCCGGAGGTAGGGGTGCGGCGGGGTGGAAGCACCTGTGTCCAAACAAGCTCTCCTCCTGGGAGCCAGCTCTTCGTGCTCAGCCAGCCGGAGTGGCTCAACATCCCAGCCCTGGGATCAAGAGTCACAAGCTCTACTGACTGAGCCGGCCAGGCACCCTTCTAACATGGTTCTTTTAGTACACCTGCATTTCTTCCTTTTGTAATTACCTCTAAGGGGGGGGGGGCGCCCACGTGGTTCCGCAGTTTAGCACCTGCCTTCGGCCCAGGGCACGAACCTGGAGACCTGGGATCGAATCCCACATTGGGCTCCCCGCTTGGGGCCTGCTTCTCCCTCTGCCTGTATCTCTGCCTCTCTCTCCTCTCTGTGTCTCTCATGAATAAATAAATAAAATCTTAAAAAAGAAAAACAACAACTCCACCTCAAATATAGGGCTTGAACTCCCAACCTCAAGATCAAGAGTCACATGCTCTATGGACTGAGCCAGCCAGGCCTCCATGTGTGAGGCCAGATTTTCTCCATGTTTTTTAATCCAAACGTTTTCACAGAAGACTGAATGCAGAAGCTGTCTTCTAGGGATGCCTGGGTGGCTCACTGAGCATCTGCCTTTGGCTCGGGGTGTGGTCCTGGGGTCCTGGGATCAAGTCCCACATCGGGCTCCCCACAGAAAGCCCGCTTCACCCTCTGCCTGTGTCTTTGCCTGTCTCTCTGTGTCTCTCATGAATAAATAAATAAACTCTTAAAAAATTTTTATTAAGGAAGCTGTCTTTTTTTTTAATATTTTATTTACTCATTCATGAGAGACAGAGAGAGAGACAGAGACACAGGCAGAGGAAGAAGCAGGCTCCCCACAGGAAGCCTGAGTGGGACTCGATCCTGGGACTCTGGGATCAGGTCCTGAGCCAAAGGCAGATGCTCAACTGCTGAGCCACCCAAGCCTCCTGAAGCTGTCTTCTATTAAGCATGACATTAGATAGATGAACAAAACAACAGCAACCACAATAAAAACCGATGCCATGGGGATCCCTGGGTGGCGCAGCGGTTTGGCGCCTGCCTTTGGCCCAGGGCGCGATCCTGGAGACCCGGGATCGAATCCCACATCAGGCTCCCGGTGCATGGAGCCTGCTTCTCCCTCTGCCTGTGTCTCTGCCTCTCTCTCTCTCTCACTGTGTGCCTATCATAAGTAAAAAAAAAAAAAAAAAAAAAAAAACCGATGCCATTCTTCTCTCTCAAAATTGTTTTTGCTTTGGAAATAATTATCTTTTAAAAAAAGGAGATAATTATCTTTCATAAAAACGTATTATTTTTGTTAACACATAATAGGTTTATTATTTTATTTATTTTAAAATTTATTTTTATTTTTATTTTAAAAAAATATTTTATTTATTCATGAGAGACACACACAGAGAGAGGCAGAGACACAGGCAGAGGGAGAAGCAGGCTCCATGCAGGGATCCCGATGTGGGACTTGATCCTGGGACTCTGGGATCATGCCCTTAGCCAAAGGCAGAGGCTCAACCACTGAGCCACCCAGGCATCCCAGTTTATTATTATTTTAAATGAATGATTACATATTCTAAATTTTTTGGTTTTAATTTCTAAGTTTCTCCTTAATAGCTTGGTGTTGATCTAAACCATCATGGTTCTTTTTTTTTTTTTAAGATTTTATTTATTTATTCATGAGAGACATAGAGAGAGAGAGGCAGAAACATAGGCAGAGAGAGAAGCAGGCCCCATGTAGGGAGTCTGATGTGGGACTCGATCATGGGACTCCAGGATCACGCCCTGGGCCGAAGGCAGACGCTCAACCGCTGAGCCACCCAGGCATCCCTAAACCATCATGGTTCTTAAGCTTTTTACTTCACTAACATACCATAAACCCCTAAGTCATGGTGGTAGGACCTATGAGGCAAGGAACTGTCATCTCAGACTGTACTGTATCCCTGGCACTCAACACAGAGCCTAACTACTTACTTGGGAAATACATTGTTGAATTGAATTAATTGGAATTACAGCATTGATCCTCAGTTCACACTGTGTTTTCTCATGTTTTGGGGTACATCATTCTTCAAAGCAAGGATTTTAATTTCTTTCTAAACCAACACAATCACCCTTGAAAGGCATCAAAGAAAAAACTTGACTCAACCACTGCATGGTAGACAAGTGGAAAAAAGCAAATAAAAAATCCCACCATGAAATACATAGATTAAAAAATTTTTTTGCTTAAAAATGGCAATGACTGTAAGTGCTACTTCAGAAAGACTAGAAATCAGGCTGCCTAGGTTCAAATTTTGTCTCCATTATTTACCATCTGTGTAATCTTGGGAATGCCTTTAACTCAGCTACGCCTTAGTCTTCTCATCTGCAAAATAGGATAGTAACAGTACACTTTTTGTAGAATTATTTTGAAAATATAATGAGTTGATACATGTATACTCATTTAGAGTTATATGTATTAGAACAATGAATTTATTTATTTTCTTTTAAAGATTTTATTTATTTATTCATGAGAGACACAGAGAGAGAGAGAGGCAGAGACACAGGCAGAGGGAGACGCAGGCTCCACGCAGGGAGTCCGATGCGGGACTCGATCCTGGGTCTCCAGGATTAGGCCCTGGGGGAGCCAAACCACTGAGCCACCCGAGCTGCCCAGAACAATGAATTTAGAACCATGCTTGGCACTTACTTACTTTCTTTTTTTTTTTTATGTTTTTTTAAAATTTTTATTTATGATAGTCACACACACAGAGAGAGAGAGAGAGAGAGAGGCAGAGATACAGGCAGAGGGAGAAGCAGGCTCCATGCACCGGGAGCCCGACGTGGGATTCGATCCCGGGTCTCCAGGATCAGGCCCTGGGCCAAAGGCAGGTGCCAAACCCCTGCGCCACCCAGGGATCCCGGCACTTACTTTCTTAATAATTTTTCCCTATATTCCATAAAATGGAGGAAATTTATAAAACATATATATATATATATGCTGAAATGATATATAATTATTCACAGTGAATAAAAGTACTTTTTAATCTTTTTTTAAAAGATTTACTTATTTACTTGAGAGAGAGAGCATGGGGGAGGGGTAGAGGGTTAGGGAGAAAATCTCAAGCAGACTCTGCTGAAAGCAGAGCCCGGGGTGAGGTTCCATATCATGACTCTGAGATCATGACCTGAGCCAAAATTAAGAGCTAGATACTTAATGACTGAGCCACCCAGGTGCCCCAAAAGTACTTTTTAATCTTTTTTAAAAACCACTGCAGTGGCAGCCCTGGTGGCTCAGCGGTTTAGTACCACCTTCAGCCCAGGGTGTGATCCTGGAGACCCGGGATCGAATCCCACGTCAGGCTCCCTGCATGGGGCCTGCTTCTTCCTCTGCTTGTGTCTCTGTCTCTCTTTCTCTCTCTGTCTCTCTCTCATGAATAAATAATAAAATCTTAAAAAAAAACCACTGCACACATAGAAGAATATATTTGTATGGTACACTGGGTAAGCAGAGGAGTCTGCTCATGACCTGAGTTGAACAGTCTAGAGGCTCCCAGCCCCCAGCACCTACCCAGCTATCCCAAGGATAAGGGGAACAATATCTTGGTATATTGTAAGTCATTCAGAGACTGTGATGCTTTGCACATCACATCCACACACATCCACACATCCATCCATACATACATACATATAAACATAAATTCATATGTTCAGAACAAACACATCTTCATTCTGTTCCCAGAAAAACTGTATTGGTCAGGATAAGCTATGCTGTGCTATTCTAACAAAATAAATCCTGAATTCTCAGTGATTGTTAAGGCTGAATTGTGTCTTGCAAAATTCATATGTTGAAGTTCCAATGTCCATATTGCATGTACCATATTTAGAGATCTGTAAAGAGGTGATTAAGTTAAAATGAGGCCATTAGGGTGGGGCTCTACTCCACTATGACTGGTGTCCTCATAAGAAGATGGAAGAGATACTAGATACCAGGAAGATATACCATATACCCACATGGAGAAAAGGCTATGAGGCAACACAGCAAGAAAGTGGCAATCTGCAAGCTAAGGAAAGAGGCCTCAGGAGATGTCAAACCTGCCAGATACCTTAATTTAAACTTCTAGCCTCCAGAACCACGAGAGAATACATTTCCACTGGCTAAGCTACCCAGTATGTGGCATTTTGTTATGGCAGCCCTTGCAAACTAATACATTGGCTTAACACAACAAAAAGTTATTTATTTTTTTTAAAAAAGATTTATTTATTTATTTATTTGAGAGGGGGGGTGTGGGAGGGTAGCGAGGGGCAGAGGGAGAGAGAGAATTCTCAAGCAGACTCACCGTTGAGCATGGAGCCCAATGCGGGGTTTGATCCCAGGACCCCGGGATCATGACCTGAGCTGAAATCCAGAGTTGGCTGCTTAACTAACTGGCTGAGCCACTTAAGCACTCCTCTTTCTTTCTTTCTTTCTTTCTTTCTTTCTTTCTTTCTTTCTTTCTTTCTTTCTTTCTTTCTTCTTTCTTTCTTTCTTTCTTTCTTTCTTTCTTTCTTTCTTTCTTTCTTATCTTATCTTATCTTATCTTATCTTATCTTATTTTTAAGTATTTTCTACACCTAACACGGGACCTGAACCCATAACCCCAAGATCAAGAGTTATACACTCCACTGACTAAACCAGCCAGGTGCCTTCCAAAAGTTTTTTCTTACTTAAAGTTCAAAGACGGTGGTGAAGGTCTCCTCTGTTTGGTGACTTAGGAATCTAGGGCCCATCTCTTGCGACACCAGCATTTCAGTATGTTGTTCCATCCTCACCACTCCAATTTCAGCCCAGAAGGGGCAAACAATATATCTCTTCTGCTCCATCTTCTGCAAAGAACTAGTCACATGGCCCTAACATGACAACAACAGAGGAGGCTGGGAAATGTGGGGAAGCATATGAAATATTGGGTGATTTCTTCCTCTGACACAAAAATAACTTTTCTTTCTTTCTTTCTTTCTTTTTTTTTAAGATTTTGTTTATTTATTCATGAGAGGTACAGAGAGAGAGAGATAGAGGCAGAGACACAGGTAGAGGGAGAAGCAGGCTCCATGCAGGGAGCCCGATATGGAACTCCATCCTGGGACTCCAGGATCAGGCCCTGAGCTGAAGGTGGTGCTAAACTGCTGAGCTACCCAGGCCGCCCTCATCTTAGCTTTTATGCATGATCCTCCTGCCTCAGAGAGGTTCCCTTCTTGGATAATTCAAATATCTCTTATCTATCAATGAAAAATTGGAGACTACATAAATTTCTGGTAGTAAAGCCATACATAGCCAAGTAAGCTATAAAATACTAATATTGTATAGCTAATGAAAATGCCAGCAAGGGGACTTTATCAGCACAAAGAAATAGATATACTGACAACATTATATAGAGTTTATTGACTGCTTACTATATGAATGGTGCTAAGTGATTTTATACCCATTATCTTATTTAATTCAGGCCATAGTCCTATGAATTAGGTAAAAGTATGATGCCTAGTTTACGGATGAAGAAACTGAGGTTCAGAAAGGCAACTTGCTGGGACACCTGGGTGGCTCAGCGGTTGAACACCTGCCTTCAGCCCAGGGCATGATCCCGGAGTCCAGGGATCGAGTCCCACATCGGGCTGCCTGAGTGGAGCCTGCTTTTCCCTCTGCCTATGTCTCTGCCTCTCTCTCTCTCTCTCTCTCTCTCTCTCTCTCTCTCATAAATAAATAAAATCTTAAAAAAAAGAAAAGAAAAGTAACTTGCCTAAGTTTGAACAGCCAGAAAATGATACTGAGCAGAGGACTGACAGATTTGACCACAATGCCATTCTCTCCTATAGGTATAAAAAAAAATGTAAAGTTTAAAAGACTAGTTGAGGGCAGCCCGGGTGGCCCAGCGGTTTAGCACTGCCTCTGGCCCAGGGTGTGATCCTGAAGTCCCGGGATTGAGTCCGATGTCAGGCTCCCTGCATGGAGCCTGCTTCTCCCTCTGCCTGTGTCTGTGCCTGTGTGTGTGTGTGTGTGTGTGTGTCTCATGAATAAATAAATAAAATCTTAAAAAAATAAAATAAAATAAAAGCTAGTTGATAAAAAAAACACTAAATGTGTTCAGGTTGCTACCAATTAAGCTCAAATGTATAGCTGCTCAAAAAGATTGAAAATACAAATTTTTAAGTCAAAAAAATTGGGAAAGCACAGAAAAATTATGAAACAGGAATAAAACCTACCCAGTATGGTACCATCTTAAACCAAAAAGTTAAGAATTTGGCACATTTCCTTCCTATTTCTATCTTCCATATATTTTTGTACACACAGTTTGGCCTGCGTTGTTCTCATTTATCATTATAACATAAGCCTTTCTCTTTTTTTTTTTTAAGATTTTATTTATTTATTCATGAGACACACAGAGAGAAAGGCAGAGACACAGGCAGAGGGAGAAGCAGGCTCCCTGCAGGGAGCCCAATGTGGGACTTGATCCTGGGGACTCCAGGATCACACACTGAGCCAAAGGCAGTCCTCCACCATTGAGCCACCCAGGAGTCCCTAAGCCTTTCTCCATTAAAAACTTAAAGGCAGCTTGAAGTTTTGTGAGTCAGTATTAGTTTGTATGGGTTAGGATTAACTTCAGCTGTGAATGAAGGCAAGCCAAACAACAGTGGATTAAAGTTTATTTGTGTCTCAAATAAACAGGCGATTTGGAGCTGGTATGATAGCATCATAGGATCATCAGGGACCAGGCTCCTGGATTTTTGCTGCTTCTCCCTCCTCGATACACAGCTTCTACACTAATGGCTCAAGATGACTTCTCTAGCTCCAACCATCAAGGGCCCTGGCCCTCGGCAGGAGATAGTGGAGAGAGACAGCAGACTCCCTCTCTTTAAGGATGTTTTCTGGAATCTTCTCATGCTATATTCATATCCCATTAGCCAGAACTTGGGCACATGATCACATTTCATTGTGAAGGAGACTGGAAAATGTCATATTTTTTCCATGTGGCAATGTACTTGACTTACACTGAGGGGTTCTAACATTGTGAAATAAGGAGAGATGAATTCTGGAAGACCACTAGCAATCTCCTTGTAGCTGAGTTCTTGGTTTTTCCATAAAAATTAATAAAGTTGACTTATGAGTTTTTTATAATCCTTATTACATCATAGGCTCCTTTGAGACACTATCTCTTGAATAAGAAGATACCATTCTATGTATGTTTTTTGCATTCCTCTTCCATGCCCAACATCTAATAAAATACTTGACATACAGTAGAGACTCAGTATCGATCTAAGCTCCTTTAAAATGATAAATGAAAAAGAATATGCATTTTTTCACCACCTGCTATGTCTTATACATTTTATTTTTTTTTAATTTTTTTTTATTTATGATAGTCACACACAGAGAGAGAGAGGGGCAGAGACATAGGCAGAGGGAGAAGCAGGCTCCATGCACCGGGAGCCCGACGTGGGATTTGATCCCGGGTCTCCAGGATCGCGCCCTGGGCCAAAGGCAGGCGCCAAACCTCTGCGCCACCCAGGGATCCCTTTTTTTTTTTTTTTTTGTCTTATACATTTTATTTCACTACATCTAATTTTCCCTCTATGAGTAGATATATTATTTTCTCTGCATATGTAAAAGACTTTTCTGATTCACGTGATGAGAAATTAAGCAACTTGCTTGAAGTCACACACCTGGTACTTGGTAGGGCTGAGGTTTGAGCCCGGGACTGTCTAACACCCAGATGAATCCATCTCTCCCGTGGCACAGTGCATCAGAGCTCAGGACACCACCCGGAAGAAATTCAAACTCCAGAGAAGCAGGTATTTTCATCTATAAAATGACAATTTACCATATTCTGCATTAGAGAAAAACACAAATTCCCTTTGTTTAAGAACTCTTTTTTTTTAAGATTTTATTTGTTTATCTGAGAGAGAGAGAGAGAACACAGGAAGAGAGGAGAGGGAGAAGCAGGTTCTCTGCTGAGCAGGGAGCCCAATGTGGGGCTCAATCCCAGGACCCCAGGATCATGATCTGAGTTGAAGGCAGATGCTTACCAACTGAGCCACCCAAGTGCCCCATGAACTCCTTTTAATTTTTAGCTCTTATATCAGGGACTCCTGGGTGGCTCAGCGGTTGAGTGTCTGCCTTTGGCTCAGGGTGTGATCCCGGGTCCTGGGATCGAGTCCCGCATCGGGCTCCTCGCAGGGAGCCTGCTTCTCCCTCTGCCTGCGTCTCTGCCTCTCTCTGTGTATCTCTCATGAAAAAATAAATAAAACTCTTAAAACACACACACACACACACACACAACTCATCAGATTATGGTTTTCCTAATAAGATCTGAAAATTGTGCATTTGTTTGTTTAGTCATATACTCACAGATACGTAACAGGGACCGCTACATTCCCAGCACTCTGCCAGGCTCTGGGGACAGAGATGCAAGAAATAGCCCCTGTCTGTAAACAGCTTACCTGGTGGGGGGACAGACAGGTAACTGGCAGCAATTACAAACTGCAATTCTTTGCCTTAAGGGCAATGTAGCCTAGGGGAGTCAGGCCAGGCTTCCTAAAAGTGACTATTAAAGAGCTTTTAGAACAATTCTAGGGACACCTGGATGGCTCAGTGGTTAAGCATCTGCCTTCAGCTCAGGGTGTGATCCTGGGGTCCCAAGACCGGAGTCCCAGGATCAAGTCCCACATCGGGCTCCCTGCGAGGAGCCTGCTTCTCCCTCTACCTGTGTTTCTGCCTCTCTCATGAATAAATAAATAAAACCCTAAAAAAAAAAAAAGAACAATTCTAGAAGCACAGTCCAAATTCAGCTACGCAAAGAAGTGTGTGTCTGTGCAGGGCATAGGGCACAAAAGCAGGAAGAAGAGAGAATGTGGCACCGTGAAGAAGTAGTCTGGAAAGGCTACCAGCAGCTGTCAAACTGTGTGCTGCCTGAGAATCACTGCTGGATTTAGCACAGTTCTGGCCCCACATCCCATAGTTTTTGATTGTGTAGACCTCAGACAGGACCCAGGAATTGTAATTTTAGTATGCGGTGATTTTCTTAGGGCTGGTCTTGGGACTACATTTTGAGAAACATTGAAGAAATAAAGAAAGAGGATGAAGGCAGGAGACAAGGCTGGTGAACCAAAGGCATTATCAGTCTTGGCTGCGGCGTGTGAAGTGTCCTCTGACAGCAGTGGGACAGGGGATTTTAAGTGAAACAGAACTGGACTAATGTTTTAGAAAATCACTCTGGGGACATCTGGGTGGCTCAGTGATTGAGCGGGTTCGCCACAGGGAGCCTGCTTCTCCCTCTGCCTGTGTTTCTGCCTCTCTCTGTGTGTCTCTCATGAATAAATAAATAAAGCCTAAAAAAAATCATTCTGGGTTAGGTGTACAGGAGAGGATGGCTGGAATACTGGGGACCCTAACCAAGGCAATGAGAAGGATGGAGAAATGAGGAAGGCATTTATTATGTATGCATGTATCAAGTAATCTCTACACTCAATGTGGGGCTCGAACTCATGGCCCCAAGATCAAGAGTCAGAAGCTCTACCAACTGAGAGCCAGGTGCCCTGAGAATGGTTTTGAAAGATATTTTGAAGATACAATATCCCGAATTTGGACATGAATGTGGTTTGAAGGGGGATGGGTGGGGTTGTTACTGAGCAGGAGGACTTCAGGATATTTTCTGAATTACTACAAAACTGGAAAAGGGGAAGATAGCTCCATCTAAAAATAAAAGGGCATTGCAGCACACATGAGGCCAGCAAAGATATTGCTAGTACATTTTAAAATCTTCTTTATCTGAAAAATCTTTTCCAGACTTGCATTTTATTTAGTTTCTGAACCTTAACAAATAAAACCACCATTGAGTGCCTGAGAGTCTCTGAAAACTGGGCATTCCAATTTCAGGTTAAACAACAGTCCCAAGCAAACCTTCTATTTCAGGGACTGTCCGCCTGCCACCCTAGGGCCACTCCTTCTGGCACCATAGGTGGCCTCAAAAGGGGATCGTTCTTCCTTTGCCACCACGGGGGAGTGAAAGAGAAATTAATTCCTAGCTCGGGAGCAGGCCCTCTGATGCCTCTTTCAGAACTATGTGAACACACTGCTACCTTGCTACAGAATCAGTCTATGGGTATATAAGATGAGCTTTGAGAACTTAAGTTATTTGCATTAGTGAATCATGAATAAAGGTAAGAGGATAAAATCCACCCATTTTAGAAATACACATGCATTAAGGAGTTTCTCAGAAATAAAGGATATTGCATCTAGAGGTGAGCGAGACTGTTTTCACATGATTACTTAAGAAAAGAACGTTGTAATTTGTAAGCTAGGCCTCGTCACCCTGCCACGGTCATAGCCTCAGCAGCAAACAGGGGCAGGATGAAGCCATGGTGGTGGGGTAATAACTGGCACTAAGAATAAAACAGACTCATAACTGGAAGGGTCTCAATTATACCTTTCTGAGTCAGACCAGTCATTCTGGTTTGCCCATTATGTAGCGATAGCACCCTGGCACTCACAGGAGATCTGTAACCTTGATCCTAGCAACTGAATGTTGTCTCAGTCTTATTTACTGAGAGAAAACGATAGCCATTTGCTCCTTCTCAAGATCATTTCATTTGCTTTTGTTGATAGAAGATTCTCAAAAAACCTGGCTTGCCCACCACCTCCTCTGACATTCCCAGACTGTAGAAGAAGGAGAGACTGTAAAGAACCGATTCTTTCCCCCATGGAGCTTACCATTTAGGGGCAATAAGGAAGGTCAGGTACACAGACTGCCAGGCAATACGTGATATCTAACTTCAGAACAGTAAAAATGAGATCCTATAGGATTAGACAGGAGAAAAATCACTCTGGGGATGATCAACAGACTTCACAGAGGATCAGAACCGAGTCTTGAAGTATACAGCCCCTGCTTAAATTGAATTCAGGTATCTATCTATACGAGTTTTCTATTGCTATGTAACAAATCACCATGAACTTAGCAGTTCAAAACAACATTCACTTATTAGCTCATGGTTCGGTGGGTCAGAATTCTGGGCAGCCCACCTGGGCTCTCTGCTTAGAGTCTCACAAGGTCAAAATCCAAAGTGTTGACCAGACTGGGCTCTTTCTTTTCTGGGCTCTTTGAGCTATTGGTAGCATTTGGTATCTTATGACTGAGGTCCCCATTTTCTTGCTGGTTGTCATCTAGGGGCCACTGTCTGCTCAGAGAAGCTACCCACACTCCTTCTCACATGGTCTCCTTCAACTTCAAGTCAACAGTGACCCACGGAATCCTTCCCTTCCAATCTCTCTGACTTCCTCCTCTGCTACCAGCCAGAGAAAAAGCTCAGCTTGATAGCTCAACTCTCCATATCTTCAGGTCAACTAACTTGGAACTGTAATTACATTTTCAAAATCTCTTCACAGCATTACTAAATTAGTTCTGATTGAAAAACCAGTGGACAGGAATCTGGGGCTTATCTTAAGACTTTTGCCTACCCTGAGGCACCTGGGTAGCCCAGTCAGTTAAGTGTCTGACTCTTGATTTCAGTTCAAGTTATGATCTCAGGGTTGTGAGATTGCAACCTATGTCAGGCTCCATACTCAGAGCAGAGTCTGCTTGGGGTTCTCTCTCTCCCTCTCCCTCTGACCCTCCCCCCGTTTACTCACGTGCTCTCTTTCTCAATAAAATAATTAACTAATTACAAACAATTTTTAGGGATGCCTGGGTGGCTCAGTGGTTGAGCATCTGTCTTCGGCTCAGGGTGTGATCCCGGGGTCCTGGGATCAAGTCCCACATCGGGCTCCCCAAGGGAACCTGCTTCTCCCTCTGCCTGTGTCTCTGCCTTTCTCCCTCTGTATCTCTCATGAATAAATAAATAAATAAAATCCTTAAAAAAATTAAAAAATAAAAAAATTTTTAGAATTCTGCATACCCTGTGGTTATTCTCTGAACCTATCTTAAGGTGTTTATCAAGCAATTTATCAATTCAATCATCTATTGGCTTATTAAGTGAATTGTACCAGTCACCATCATGCTAAGTAGAATCTTATTTTTAGCCTGAAGTATTTTTCAAGTGCTTCAAAACTTGAAGTCATCTCCAGGCTTGTAAAAAAGAAGTCAAAACAATTTTTTAAAGATTTTATTTCTTTGACCAAGAGAGAGAACCAGAGAGTAAAAGTGGGGGGACTGCAAGGGGAGCAGGAGAAGCAGGCTCCCCACTTGAGTAGGGAGCCTGATGTGCAGTTCTATCCCAGGACACTGGAATCGTGACCTGAGCCAAAGGCAGACATTTAATGACTGAGCCACCCAGGTGCCCCTCAAATATTTTCAATAAGTAAATTCTATCTATCTATTATCTATCTATCTATCTATCTATCTATCTATCTATCTCCATGCCTAATGCAGGACTTGAATCACCATCCTGAGGTGAAGAGTCACATTCTTTACCAACTGAGCCAGGCTGGTGCCCCCAAATATAACCTATTTAAATGGTATTTCAAAATACTTCAATAAAGAGGTGTGTTAACTTAACTTAGCTTTTTAAGCTACACACTACTTTCTACCTCATTCTTCATTTCCTCCTAGGAAGCAGATCAACTCCTTATTTCTCTCATCTTGCCTTGCTCATGGACAGTCACCACCATAATGAATCACTGTTATCCATTTTTCTTCATTCATGATGATCGCCCCTCTGTCCCTCACATGTGTTTCATTCTCTTTTGATTCAGGAACTTTCATGCATATTATGCCTTCCCAACCATTATGCCTATCAACACTTCGCCCACACTTTAAGACTTGGCTCAAATCCTGCTTTCTCTATGCCTTCTGACCATACCTACCCTTTTTTCTGTGTAATCCATCTGGCAATCAACAGTATCGTTGTGTTGCATCACTTCTACTTAAATCTTAATTGTATATATACATACATACAATTTTAAATGATAGCATCTTTTTGTTTTTAAAGATTTGTTTACTTATTTAGGAGAGAGAGAGTATGGGGGAGGGGTAAAAGAAGGAGAGAGAATCTTCAAGCAGATTCCTCACTAAGCATGGAGCCTGACATAAGGCTTGATTCCAGGACCCAGAGATTGTGACCTGAGCTAAAAGCAAGAGTTGGACGCCCAATCGACAGAGCTGTCCAGGAGGCCTGATAGTATCTTCTTTGTTTAGGTTACCCCAAAGTATTTAGCACAGGAAAGACATTGAAAAAATTTGCTGGGTGAAAAAACTGCTCTGATTGAAAAATTCTGACAGCTTCCCATGATTTCCTACTGTTAACATTATTTATCTAGTTGTCAGATTTCTTAAATAATTCTAAAAAATTAATCAAGATTTTGACAAGCAACATACAATCACCTCATTGTAGTCCCACATTTTCCATTTATTAACAGGTTTAAGGGTGTGGTCAGGTATTGACATTACAATTGACTTTACAAGCAAGTATTTATAAAATGTTCCGGAGCTGGAGGCACTTTTTTTTCTTAAAATACTTGATTTATTTATTTGAGAGAGAGTACAAAAGCAAGAGAGATCACAGAGTGAGTTGGAGAAGCAGACTCCCCACTGAGCAGAGAGCCAATTCAGGGCTCCATCCCAGGATCCTGGGATCATGACCTGAGCCAAAGGCAGATGCTTAACCAACTGAGCCACCCAGGCACCCCGGAGGCACTCTTACTAGTAACATTCTATTTTTTTTAAAGATTTTATTTATTTATGCATGAGAGAGAGAGAGAGACAGAGACAGAGACACAGGCAGAGGGAGAAGCAGGCTCCATGCAGGGAGCCCGACATGGGACTCCATCCCAGGTCTCCAGAACCAGGCCTTGGGCTGAAGGCAGCACTAAACCGCTGAGCCACCCAGGCTGCCCTACTAGTAACATTCTAACTTAGATTTTTTTGTGATGGTCCATTTTCTTTCTTTCCATCTACATGATGAAGACAGTAGCTACCTACCCTAATCTTCCTCATCTGTATCAACAGAGTTGTGGCAGCTGCTCAGCCTGGAACTACATTTCCTACCAACCCCAGAAGCCATATGTGACCACGTGACAAATCTTTGCCAATAAAACATGAAGGGAACCCATATGTGCCAGTCCTGGGTGTAGCTCCTTTCTCTCTCTCTCTCTCTCTTTTTTAAAGATATTTATTTATTTATCTGACAGAGAGTGAGAGAGCACAAGTGGGGGAGCAGCAGGCAGAGGGAGAGGGAGAAACAGACTTTCCAATGGATAGGAAGCCTGATGCGGGGCTTGATCTCAGGACTCCAGGATCATGACCTGAGTCAAAGGCAGATGCTTAGCCAACTGAGCCACCCACGTGCCCCCTGGGTGTAGCTCTTTAAAAAAAGTATTCACACTTACTTTCCCCTTCCTCTAGTTGGATAGAGAGAGACAGAGGTCCTAAGATTGATTGATTGATTGATTGATTGATTTTTAGAGAGAGAGAAAGAGACAACATGAGCAGGGGGAGGGGCAGAGGAAGAGGGAGAGTGAGAGACAAGCAGACTCCGTGCTAAGTGTGGAGCCCGGTATGAGGGGCTCATTCGCAGAACCCTGAGATCAAGTCCCGAAGTGAAATCAAGAGTTGGATGTTCAACAGACTGAGCCACCCAGGCACCCCAAGACAGAGGCCCTAGGAGGTGGAATCTAGAGAAAGGAGTGTGGGGAATGATTCCTCAAGTAGAAGAAAGCTGTTGATATCTTGGACTATTTGTCCTGTTCCATGAGTGATGAATTGTGCTGGATTTCAGCCATTGTATCTTGTGGTCCATTTCCTTTAGCAATTTAGCCTCCTATAATTAGTACAGTTCATTTTTGTATTTTTTTTGTCAAGCATCTAGTAGCTATGTAGCATGGCTCCCATAGCGTACACTTATTTGGAAATCACTCACAGGAGGTGAGATCTAAGTAATTACCAGGAACATGCCACCTGGCTCTCATTCTGAGGAATCGCTGTTTTCATCTCTATGAGAAGAAATCATCTTTTAAAAACTATTTATAGTAATTGAAAGCAGAACTTGTAGTTAGCAACACCCCTGAGGCAGTGTGGTTTGGGTTTGATCGGTTTGTGGCTTATGGTCAAGGAGCCGAACGGGATGGCCTATCTGCTTCATCTGAAAAGTTTCTACTTTTCAATTCAATTCTACCTAAGGCTAGAACAGTGTCCTTTTAGGTCAGTCTCCTCGAATTTGAATTCTTCTCAGATGTTTTATTTTCCAGGAAGGTTACTTAACCACACCCTCTTGCTACCAGGGGCAGGATAAAATGTCCATTCTCAAAGTAGTCCCAGGACCCTGTAAATCTCTGTCACTGCTCTCACCATGCTAATGCCTCTGGATCTCATCCCCTACTCCAGTAAGTCAACCTCTTGGGTACAGGGACACTATCTTTCATCTTTGTGGTCCCTCTGCCTAGTACAGTGCCTGGTACAGAGTAGATGTTTTATAAATGATGGCTGAATGAATGAATCCTTGAATTTAAGGGCTTCATGTGATGTGATGGTATTTCTCTGCTTACTCCCATAGGAGACAACTTCATCATAGTCATCACTGACATCATTTCTAAGTCCTTCTCCTAAATCTTTTAAAATTATTTGTTACCATGCCTCGTTACTTTTTACTGGTTACCATGCTTTTGCTTTAGATCAGTCAGACCTATGTGCCTTCTCAAGATACTTCTCTGCAGAAGTCTCTCCTGACTGTTAATTTTTATATTCCCAAATCTTTACCATATTGGACACATTGTACCAAGCGATAGGACTGAGGAGTAAAGAGAGACCTGGACCAGAAGTCGGGAAACCATGAGTCTCTCTCTCTCTTTCTCTCCCTTTTTAAAGATTTTATTTATTTGAGAAAGAGAAAGAGCACCAAGAGGGGTGGGGAGGAAGGGCAGAGGAGGAGGGAGATGCAGGCTCCCCACTGAGTAGGGAGCCTGACTTGGGCTCTATCCCAGGATCCTGAGATCATGACCTGAGCCAAAGGCAGATGCTTAACCAACTGAGCCACCCAGGGGCCCTGTGTCTCTCTCTTATGGCTTTAGTAAAATGCTCCCCCAAAAGACCACTGTAAAATGATAGTGAATTAGAAAAGGGTAAGCCCTAGATTTATTCTTCAGACAAAATGCTGCCTAGAAATAAGAATGAATTTTATTTTTTATTATTTTGTTACTTTATTTTTTAATATTTTTTAATTTTTTATTTAAATACAATTTACCATGTAATATATCACTCAGTGCTCATCTCATTGTCTGCCTTCCTTAATGCCTGTCACCCAGTTACCCTGTCCACCCACCCTAATAATACATTTGAAAAGAGATAAAAGCAGAACTTACTCTGGGAAGCAGAGTTTGCAAACCATAAGCCTGGATCATCTCAAAGACCCCTTTCACCTGTAAAAACCTGTGTTCTATGTAAGTCAATTGCTCTGCATTTTTTTTATATGTAAATGCTATGATCTTTGGTACCTTCCAATCTAAGAACGAACAGTACTGTGTGCTAGCTGTATCTAATAAAATGATCTCCTGCTGACACAGCATTCTACAGGGGCAGTTATAGAGGCAGTGGGGCACCGTGGTTACCAGCAGTCTTAGAGTAAGACTATTCAAACCATATTCAAATCTGGACACTTCCATAAACTAGCAGTGACTTGAGCAAATTACTTAATCTCTCTAAGCCTCAGTTTCCCCACCTGTAAATGGCCAGGAGAACGCCTGCATTACTGGCTGCTGGAAGGATGAGGTGGGATATGGTACAGCCCATATTCAGCGCAGTGCCTGGCATGTGCGACATTCTCTATGCAAATCTGCCGTAGGTAATTTCACATTCATCATTCGCTTAATCCTCACAAGACAAGACAAGTGTTACTATTATCCTGATTAGCAGAAAAAGCTGAGACTCAAAGAAATGAAATGACTGGCCAAAATTCACCCTTTAGGGGCAGAACCAGGTGTTCTTTCTACCGCCCTGCTTGGAGTCTGACAGAAGAAACTAAAACAGATCAGCTCGGGGAGGGGAAATGAAAGGGAACAGTTGAGGCTGGGAGCCCCAGGAGCAAAATCTGCTGACCACACAACGATGACCCCGGACAAGGTAAGCATGGGGAGGAGGATTCTAGAGACAAATTTAACTAATTTATAATAGTGTGTGAGACTGAAACACTGTCTGGCACAAGCCAGGATGTCAGTGTGACCTCTCCACCCCTGCAACTCCCAAGTCCATGGCACAAGTAGAGTTTCTCCTTGGCCCGGCTCAGGCTTTTGCCCATAGCGGGTGTCCACGGGACATCTGCCAAATGGCCTGGGTAATAAGGCTTCTCGTTTTATTCCCCCCTTCCCTTAATTTAGAAGACCTTCCTAGTCCTTGAAATCACGAGGAATAAAGGACTTTGCTTCTTCCTTCCAAAGAGGGAAGAATCCTCCCTGACAATTCAATTTTGTATAAAGTAGTTGATCGATCCTGACAATTATTCCATTTACTGTACTCAGCAGCTCCAGCCTCCTCTCCTCCCTCGTCCTCCTTCTCCCTACACTGAAGTTATGGGGCCTGATTTAGTTCACCATCCTAATTTCTGCCCTCAGCAAGCTGATATCATCACAAGCAAGCATAGCCCCAGACGACTCAAAGACAAAGAGGCACAGACCTGAGAAAGAAAATCAAGGAGCCTGCCTGTCTCTTCCTATTGTCCTACTGCATCCTGGAGGCTGCTCCTTTACAGGAATATCTGTGGTTCGGAGTACATTGTAGACACACAGACTCAAATTTCCTTACTGCTACAGTATATTTCAATATATATATTGAATGTATGTAGTTGGATATATTTAAATATATATATATTTATTTAATGTACAAGAGGACCTGCAAGAATTGGTTTTGTTCCCTCTAATAGATTCACATATTCAGGCTGTTTTCATTTTAGAGGAAATCACAAAAACAAAGGACCAGAAGGGTTAAATAATCACAGAACAGCCTGTCCTCATTATTTGTGTGAAATCCCCACTGCATCACAGGGACAGCATGTTAAATCAATAGAGACTTGAGCTGCTAATTTCCAAAAAGGAAGAGATGATTGAACTAAAATAGTCTGTATTGAGTCTCTGCCCACAGGGGACAGGAGACCCTTTATTTTCAGGTCTCTCTACAATTAGATACCTTCCAGGACCGTGAACCACATTACAAAATTTCCTGCTTTGGGGGCGTGGGCAGGGAATACTTTGTGGCCACAAAAGCTTTAGTTTTGTACAGCATTGAGTTTACAGTAACAAAGGAAGAGCAGTAGGTGTGTATATAGGAGTATGAAGGTGCTGGAGGGGAGCAGGGCTGGGGAGGTGGGGACACATCAAAGTTAGTAACAAGTTATCCTCTTACCCTTTGCTTTTTTTGTTTGTTCTGTTTTTGTTTTTGTTTTTTTACTTCATCTGCTTTCCTCCCTTGGGCTATGCCCCTGCATTGAAAGTCCAGGGGAAGAGATTTCGCTTTTACTTCTTGCTGATCCAGTGGCCCTCTCTTTTTATTTTTCCCAGGCAGAGGCTGAGAAGGAGGCTGTTTGCAATGCATGCAAACAATGATCAATGACTTTTGCATGCAACTCATTGCATGCAACCCTTGATCAATGACGTTTGATCAGGTTGACATGATCAAATATTTGTAGGGTCTAGGGAGGACCAGGGTGATAAAATAAAGGACAGCTTTTACTAGAAGTCTCTTCATGATGCCACTTCTTGGTGGGGCTATCTCTTGTGAACTATAATAGGTATCAGCATCCTGATTATGTTTTAGGTATAAATTGTGGAAATCCATAGAGTAGATAACTAGGCATTTTTCAAATAAGTGTCAGCTGATTCTAATTTTTTAATGAGCTCCTCCCCTACTTTTTGATCATTCTTGGTTATGACATCTTCAAACTAAGAGTCTGCTGCAGCTGGCTGGGAATTCATTTCTTATCCAAAAAAAATTCTTTACATTCTTAGAATGGCCTTGAGCCCTACGCTGCCATCTCTGAGCTTCTCCCCAGAAGTGAAAAGTAGCTCCTCACTGGCTTCCCGCTCTGCTGTTGGAGGGGATATGAAGGCAAGCAAGGTGTTCCATCCCATCACCTCCCAAAAGACCGCCTTTCTCCTAAAGAGCAACTGGTTTATATCAGGGGAGGGGCTGCAGAAGCAGGATGGAGTTTTGAGATCAGGATGAGTGTATTCATTAGCTTCATTTTTCCTACCATTGTCTTTTCTTGTTCCCTGCCACTTGGTCTGTGCATGGGCCAGCTCTAATTTAGCTTAGTCCCAACCAGGGCAGGTGAGAAAGTAGCAGCCAGTCCCTGCCATGTATTCCTTCCAGAGGGGACACTCTGGGAGCCTAGGGGCAAACTTAGTTCCTACTGGTCTGGGAGGTGTGGTACTCCCGCACCTCTCAGACTAGGCTGCCTTCACCTTAGAGTAGTGATTCTCAGCCGTACCTACATCTGGACTGACTGACTTCCTTCCTTCCTTCCTTTTGTTCATTCGTTCTATCTAAGATTTTATTTTTAAGTAATCTCTACCCCCAGTGTGGGGCTCCAGCTCACAACTCTGAGATCAAGAGTCACACACTCCACCAGCTGAGCCAGCCAGGTGCCCCTACATCTGAATTTTCTGAAGAGCTTTTAAAGATGCCCAGTCCCAGGTCTACCTTACAGTACTTGAAACCAAACCCCTGGAGATGGGGACCAGCTAAGTGTGTTTTCAAAGCCCCAGAGTGAGGGTGAAAATGTGCCTCCCACTGTTCAGTGCCAGCTTTTGGCACTTGGCAAGTGTGACCCTTGGAGCCAGGCCTTCAGCAATGGCCTTGTCATAGTCAAATGCTGCATGCAATCTTGAGGAGACCTCCTGCATTCACTGTTGGTCTGCCTTGTCTTGCTCTCCATTAGCCTTGATGTTGCCTCACTCCTGCTCAGTAAGCTTTTCCTCTCTAGTCAGAGTATGGCCTTATTTCCACCCCATCCCGCCATCTCTCTGCATAAATGGCCAAGGTCACAGTGACCCACACAGGCATCTCTCACAACTGACCATGAGCCCTTACACCTATTTGGAGCTTCTGTTCCTACGTTCCCTTCACCCAACATTTACTGAGCATCTACAATGTGTTGGGCTCAATGCCAAGTACTTCGTAAATTTACCATGCTTAATCCTCATAACAGCTTGGAGGATTACAGCTAATGACACAGAGATACCGAGATGATAAGAATCTTGTCCAGGGTGTCTTAATTCAGATTTGGTTTTCAAATACAGGTCTGGATGACTCCAAAGCCCACGGTCTCTCCCCATTGCTGTACTGCTCCTCAGTGAAAAAATCCAGTTTCTGCCTGGAGGTTGGTAGGAAGATACAACCAGGAGGACAGAAGGAGTCTGGAGCTGTGGGAGCACATGGAGAAGTGCCTACAGAGAAGAAATCCTTGAGATGATACTTTGAATTGAATCCCAAAAGATAAGCAAAAATTTTTCAGAGGAAGAAAGTGAGAACTTTGTGTACATAGCTGTAGAGTCCAGAGCAATCAGGGCTTCCTCAGGGACCTGCAAGGAGTTCAGTATAGTTGAGGGATGATGTGGTGGCAGGGGCAGGAGGTGATGATAGGCAGCAAGAGGGGCAGGTCATGAGGCTCTATGTCACACTAACAGGTTTTACACTTTTTCCTGGGGACAATGGGCACCAAGTGAAGGATTTTAAGCAAGAGAGATACAATCAAGGTTGCATTTAGGAGGAAGGATTGGCAAAGGACATGCATGTCTAGAAGCAGGCAGAACAGATAAGAGGCTGTGGTGGAAATTCTAGTGAGAGGTGATAGTGACCTGAACTAAGGCTTCAGCAGTGAAGATGAAGGGAGAAAATCAGGAGCTATTCAGAAGGCAGATGCAACTGGATTTGATAAAAGACTAAATATGGTGGGTGAGAAGGAGGAGTCAAGAATAAGTGCTCTCAAAACAAAAAAACAAAAAACAAAAAACAAACAAACAAAAAGAATAAGTGCTCTCCTTGGGACAAAGAACATAGGATGAGTAGCATGTTGGGGAAAGCTGGTGAGTTTCTTTGGACATGAAAGTGGGAGGGCTCCAGTGGGCAGCTGGATATTGAAGGTCTGGAGTCCAGGAAAGGGGGATAGACTGGAGATCTAAAATAGGAAGTCATCAAAATGGTCACTGACTCCAAAGATGCAATCAGGTGTCCAGAGAGAGGGGGCATGATGAGAAGAGCTGCATCAGCCACGGCCACTAGAAGTGATTCCATCTTTCCTCTAGAACTTGACAATTATTCTGACCCCCAGCCTTGCTTATGCAGGATCCTGATACCTGGCCTTCTCGCAGATTTCTTTCCCCAGAAGAAAGCATACTCTTCTCTGTGCCCTCATCTACTTGCTGATACCTTTACAAATGCTCAGCTCTTCCAGGACCACATCTCTACTGGATCCAATCCCTGCATTTCTGCTATTGCCGGCACTCTATCCTTGTCATACAACACCATCCAAGGAGGACCCTGTAGTACCACTCCTTGCCCAGCCTTTCTTTTCCCTTTGGGCCCTGTGTCTAAAAGAGACCAAACTCCCTGTTTTGGGACAAACCTCCAAAATAAGGTTAGTTCCCATACCCTAAGTGGGCAGGGCCCTCCCTATTTAGTCTTCTCCCCCTTTGGCCCAGGGCTGTGGCCTGATCTAGTGCCCTCCACTTCACAGCCCACAGAACAGGCATGTGGGCGTCCAGAGGGGCTGAGGCTGAGGCTGATGGAGCCTGGAACCGGGGTGGCGGTTCCTCTGTTGACCCAGGCACATGGAGCAGGGAAAGAGGAAGTACAGAATGGAAAAGTGGAACACCAGAATTTGCTCCTAAGGGAGACTGGCTGTAGAATACCTTAAATTAGAAGTCTTAAAAAATGTGTTAGGGATCCCTGTTGCCCTGGTTGGCTTTGGGTGTGGTTCTTTGCAACGGAGGAGGATTGGTGCAGTTTGTCCAGCCCTATAATTCTACTTGCGCTGAGGTGGAATTAAAGCTGAAATGTGAGTTCATAAATTGCCCAGTTGGTGAATAATAGAGTTTAAATCTCCTCAGAAAAAGTTAAATATGAAATCATATTAAAATTCATAGCCATCTGCCTACAATGATCTAATTTAAAAATTGAGCACAATTAATTTTTAATCCTAGGTCAGCTTCCCCACTCCCACCTGTCTCTCTCCTCACCACCTCCCCCATCAGACAGTGTGTGTGTGCTCAGGGAACTCAAGACCATTTTAAATATCAAGTGGAGCCACACATATCCAGGAAGATGAATCCACACGCACATCTTCTCCTCTTCCGTCTATTATTACTAGTTATAGTTGCTCACATCTTTCTAAATGTAGTTCTGGTTAAAAATAAATTCTGTAAACTAGGAATGTGGGGTGTGTCTGCCGCCATAAAAATCCCTTTGTTCTCTGTGTAGAATTGAGCAGAGATGTAGCAGTAGAAAGAAACCAGGGCTGCATTTCAAGAAAAGATCCTGTGCTAGTGCTCCAGCATCCATCTTTCTGTTAGCAGTAGGGGTCACCGAGTCTGGGGAGAGATTAGGACGATTCAAGGTTTTACAGCAGAGACTGCCTGACTTCCTTCCCCGACTGCTCGGTTTGGATGGGAAGAAATTCCATGAGAGAAGGGACAGGAATAGACACGAGCATGGCAGGCGAAAGCCAGGAAGCTGACATGATCAAGCATCCTCCGGGAGCAGGCGGGCCAGGGCCAAATCAGCTAAGTCTGGAACTGCTATGGGCATCCTGAGAGGCCAGCACAGTTCGGGAGATGAGATCTTCTCATGGAGATCCTCTGCTGAATTAGGCCCTTCCTCTGCAGGAATTGAACCATGCAAATTTTTTAATGAGGTTTGCTCTCCTCAACACTGGAGTCCTCCTCTTCTATGACAGACCCACAGGAGGCAGGAACATGAGGCTTCCATGGACTGGTAACAGCATCGATGCTTGTAGAGAGGATGAGGAACAAAGCAATGAATCCTGGGGGTATGGTAGACCATGCTCAGTGAAAGTGGAAACCAGAGAGGGTTGCTTCTGGTTTGACACCCTTCTAAACAAACCCCTGGGTTGTTCACAGTCCAAGATTATTAGTTACGCAACCCAAAGTCTGTGGATCCAAAGGGCAGCTAGCAACAGTATCAAGCCAAAAAGGAGAGAAGGTTTTAGAGGCTGCAATCTGTGAAAGCTGAAATGTGTTTTTAGGTTTTAGGGTTTTTTTAAATTTTTTATTTTAAATGTTACTTATTTTTTTTTAAAGATCTTATTTATTTATTAATGAGAGACACAGAGAAAGAGAGGCAGAGACACAGGCAGAGGGAGAAGCAGCCTCCCTGCGGGAGCCTGATGTGGGACTCAATCCCAGGACCCTAGGATCATGACCTGAGCCAAAAGCAGATGCTCAACCACTGAGCCATCCAGGCTCCCCTGATTTTAGTTTTTAGAAGCTACTGAATTTGTGATCACCTGTACTGGAGCCACGATCAGCCCTTAAGACTTTCTGAAGAAACCACTGTTGGTTGTTTAATAACTGAATCCCAGATGTGTGACTGGGGGTACAGTTGTGTCGAGGGTTCATGTATTTGCTCTAATGTGGCCCCTAGCAAGAAGCCACAGAAAGTGCTGGAGCTGGGTTCCCTCTCTTTCTTTTAAGTAAACTCTACGCCCAACAAGGGGCTCGACTTTACAACTCCAAGATGAAGAGTCGCATGCTCTGTAGACTGAGCCAGTCACGCACCCCAGGAGCTAGGTTCTTAAATGGAGATGAAAAGCTGTGACTGAAGAATGACCCATTTGGGGAAAATAAAGCCAATGATGGGAAATGGGCTGCATCTTAGGTCAGAGTCTCCTTTCTAGTGAGACCTGAGGTAGAGGGCATTTGGGGGCTGAAAACTCAGAATGTCAGCTAAATTTGGCCTCGCAAAGAGAAATTAGGTCACATGTGCAATACTTTGGAAAGAAATTTAAAGTAGTTGCCAGTGAATGAGCAAGGCAATTGTTAATATCAGGAAAAATAAAAAGTAACAAAGAAAAATAATAGTACACTATGATGCCCTGCTTTCCTTGCATGTATATAATAATGTAAACGCCAAACATTAATTTAATCAAAAATTATAATATGAGAACGTAGGGAGGAATAGGGAAGGGATGACTGAAAAAGAGCACTAAATCCTTATTTATCAATACAGGAACCAAAAAAGAATAGCACATGCAGATTATTTAAAATACGGCAATATGTAAATGCGAGAAAAAAAACCGGGAAGACTTGGGGGTGTGAAAGGAAATGAGGAAGGAAACTGCCAAAGTTCACTGGACTTTTAGTATATTATTTGACTTTCTATAAAAAGATTTATTTATTTTGGCGGGGGGGAGAGGCAGAGGGAGAGGGAGAAACAGACTCTTCACTGAGCAGGGAGTCCGATGTGGGGCTGGATCCTAGGACCCCAAGACTGTGATATGAGCTGCAGGCAGATGTGTAACCGACTGAGCCACTCAGGCACCCCTATATTTTTTAATTAAGTGCATGTGTTCGTTAAAACAATTTTTAAGTGGTGTTTCTTCAAAAGAACAAGACAGAACAGAACATATTTACAGTTAAAAGTGTGTTGAAAAGACAAATTAACTTCAAGCTCCAAATACCCTGGGTCAGGAGGACCAGGAAGCTAGAGGAAGGCCTAAAGCTCCCTTCGTTGATTTGCATACATTTTGATAACAGTTAATTTTAATAAAAAGAGTCTTTAGTTCATACCTAGATCTTGCACAATTTTAAAACTTGTTATTGCTTCTGTAGTATTTACAAGAGAATTAATTAAAACTTCCTTTAAAAAGAGGTAGTTTGGGGACGTACTGAGTGGATCATATTCTATATATCTACCGCTTTAATTGTCCAAACAGAAGTGCCTCGTTAGGGGCCCATGCATCCATAAACATTATCGTTATTCATCAAGTGGTAGCTATCTGAAAAGCAAGCACACTGGCCAGGAGGAATTAATCATCTTCCATAAGACCCAAGACTAGATTGCCATGGATTTCACCCATTTCTTTATTCCTAGCTCTCTTTCACAAATGTACAATGTAAAGGAACCTGCCAAAGCATGTCTTTTAGTGGCAGGTAACACCATTTAAGCAAACTTGCTGTGACCTTGAATGGATGACCAGTGTTGAGTGGACCTTCACCCTTTAACACAGAGTTCCTCAGCCTCAGCACTACTAACATTCTGGGTCAGACCATTGTCATGGGAGTCTAAACTGCATATTGGAGGATGTTTAGCAGTGTCCCTGGCCTCACACACTAGACGCCAGTGGTATCCATCCTCCCCGGTTGTGACAACCAAAACTGTAGTCAGTAGCTCATCAAAGATTTAGGCTTAGTCTATATTACTAACTCTGCAGCAAAGAACATCTAAACAGTGATTAAAATTTATTATACCATTCTGCATCTGATAACTGAGACATGTTAAGTGAGAAATTTCTCTCTAAAGTATAATTAGGCTATGGAAATTACCTAAGTATTTTTAAATCTGGAATAAAATTGAAAACGAAGAGAATCTCATCATGACATTCTGACACACTGGTTAGATCTTTCTCCAGGGAGGAGAATCTTGCTCCCAACATCTTTATGATTTCCCCCTCAACTGAGCTTGCTTCAGCTTTCAAGAAACCTGGAACAGAACCCATAAAGGGTTTGAGTGGGCAAAAGGCACTCCAGCAGGGATTCCCTGGCCAGAATGGGGAGGACTGGGTCTAGGACATAAATAGCTGCTTCATCATCAAAGCCTCCTCCTGCCCAAGAGAAGGCTTTCATGAGAACTCAGGCTCATTGTGTGAAAATTCAGATGACTGAACTATAATTAGCTCGATTAGTCAACATTTTAATTCATAGGATTCTGGCTTTGATGTGCTCCTTTCTCACAGAATCAAAGCTAATAATTCTGGAATCATAATTGGGAGCTGAGTGCCAGCTTGAAGCTTGGGGAGCTCCCTCACCTTCTTGGCAAGCCCGGCTTCCAAGATACTGCTTCCTGGCCATGAATGAACCCGGCCCAGGCACCTCCACCTTGCCCTTTGGCTCCTTGCTTCAGAGGACATTTCCTGAGCATCTCCTTTCTGTGAGTCAAGATCTCTACATTTACATTCTAAATTTTCAGTAGTTGACATTAAACTATGATGTCAGTACCTCCAGAGCCCAAGCAGTTAATACGTGCTCCATAAACCTTTTTTTTTTTTTTTTTAAGATTGCTAAACAAATAGTGGAACAGATCATTGGTTGGTTGTCTATCCAATAACCATCCTTCCTGCTTCAGGATAAAAGCTGATTGAAACAACCAACCATACCAATTGTCTTTTTGTTCAAACATAAGCACATGAGAAAGTTCTGGTTCACGAGATATGATAAGTATGCCAGGTAGATTATCAGAAAGATTTCTTTGCTTAAAAAGGCAGACACAGGAAGAGACAGTCCTCTCCCACTATTGGAAAGTGGTTGTATTTCCAAGTGACATCTAGAATTGTGCCCATCATTTGAAAGCATGATCGGGACTCGATCCCAGGATTCCAGGATCTCTAGGAGATGAAGCACCCAGGCCGAGGATGCAGATCAGAGACACAGAAGAATGTGTGGCCCCTATGATATTGTTAAGCTGTGGATCAGACATCCCTGAAGCTATTTCTGGATTTCTTAAGTAGATGATATATTTCCCCTACTCTTAAGTTCAGTTGGATATTCTGTGCTTATAGCTGAAAGCATCCTTGTTCATATAAGTGATTCACCAGATCTTTTTATATAGGAAGGGATTTAGGTAAAAGGCAAGCCTAGTGGGAGCTTTATTATATCAGCCACTGCTTACTGAGCACCAGCCATGCACATATGTGAAAACCAAATGAACACTGACTCTGATCCTCACAATAACTCCACGAGGTGATTCTTATTATTTGCATTTCAAAGATGGGGAAACTGAGGCTCTGAGAGCGTAGGTGAGCTCAAACAAACCATCTGGTTACTATGCAGTGCAGCTCACATTTTTTATTTAAGAAAATGATTTATTTATTTATCTAGTTGAAAGAGAGGGAGAGAGATGAGCATGAGTTGGGGGACAGGCAGCGAGAAAAAATCTTGAGCAGTCTCCTCACTGAAGGCGCAGTCAGACATGAGACTCGATCTCACAACCCTGTGATCGTGAACTGAGCCAAAACCCAGAGTCGGATACTCAACCAACTTAGTCACCCAGGTGCCCCTACATTCTACTCCTCATTAGCTTTCAAAGACATGATGCAAGAGATGAAGATAAGTGTGCAGAAGAAGGCTATTGGTTCAAGGGTATGGGACAGAAGGAAGCAAGGACCAGAAACCCCATCTCCTAAAATTGCCTCAATGGGGAATGAGGCATCACCATCATCCTCACCTAAACATCCCTTACCAGAGACCCTGGATGCTGCTTCCAAGCAGCAAAGAGGAATAGGAAACCCTCAGACATTTTGCCACCAGAGCTCCATATTGGTTCTGAAAACCTGGCCATGACATTTATAATATGTAAAGTCTAAAGACCACCACTGGCTTCTCTAGAGCTTTTCTCACTGAGGGAGATCCTGCCTGTCATCCTCTCATCCACAGTCTCTGCAGACAAGACTAAAAAGAGCTGTTTCCTGTGTTTGTCTCACCCCCTTCCTTATTCCCTCTTTGCTCCGACACTTTTCCGCAGTACACAAAAACAAGGTAGCCAGGACAGACAAAGAATAGTGATGCTAAGCTCTTGGGACTGAGCTTTGGTCCCAAATCTGCTCTGGGTTTGCTCAAGAGAGGAATCTGACAAAGGCTTGGTAGGTGCTGTAGACTGCATTTTGTGTTCTAGAGACCCTACTGGGCATGAGTGGGGAAGGATGAAGGCTTCTTTTGCACAGGGCCCTATTGGGGCATGGCCTCTCCTTATCTGACCCTGACCAAGAAAATTAATGAATTCCTTACCCTCCCTGCTTCCATTTTTTATTCCCTTGTAAAAAAGGAATAATAAGGCCCAGTTGTCCATAAAGACTCAGAGATTAATGTTAACATCTGACTGCTGTAAGCTGTCAGGGCTGTGAGGTGGGACGGACCAGAGCTCATCCCTGCACTATCTCCAGAGTTTCTCCTTGGCCACCTTTCCCTCTCCAGCTCCCATCAGCCTCATGTGTCCAGTGATCAGCAAAGATGGAAGTTTCCCCCCATTTCCTGAGGCGCCGTGAAGAACTGCTAAATGAGCTCATCTCTCCACACTACACACCCCAAGAGCTCCCAGGGAGCAGGCTTGCTGGCCCAGCACATGCTGACAAACCTGGAGAGGCAGGGGGGGATCCAGGCCACCTGGATCCGGCACATCCACGGAAGCTGAGGCAGGAAAATGCATCGACGCAGAGTGTTGTCCCAATGGGCCAAATGTGGCTGAGAGGCTGAAAAAGATAAAAAGGTGACCATTAGAGGAAGCAACGTGGAGCGTATTGGTGATGAGAAGAGTGAGCGGTCTGGGAGAGCAATTTGGGACTGAAATGCCAATGGATCAACTGAGGAGAGAATAGGAGGGAAGAAATGTTTACAGACTATTCTGAAGAAATTTTGCTACGGGACCAGAGAAAGGGAAGAGGACATGAAATCACAGAAGAGTTTAAGATAAGAGATATTAGAGCATCCTTGTGTGCTGATGAGACTTATTCCTTTCTGGAGGGACAAACAGACAAGGCGGGAGAGCGAAGTGACAACTCACAGAAGGAGAGTCTCTAGGGAAGGGAATTTTCTTCACCCCGTGTGAGATCTTTCTGGCAACGTCACTTGCTCTGGTCTTCTGATGGACATCTGCTCTATGTGCCCTCAAATGGCAGCCTAATCAGGACAGGGCCGAGAGGGACTGGAAGGATTCCACGCCTCCCTTAGCTTTCCATGCTGCTCCCGGGATCCAAGCTGCGGCAATCTGCTGCTCGGTTTGCTTTCTGACTTCCCAGTGCGTCGTCCCCAAGCGCTGGGGCAGGTGAATCTGCCCTGCATTTTTCTTTCTTTCTTTCTTTTCTTTCTTCTTTCTTTCTTTCTTTCTTTCTTTCTTTCTTTCTTTCTTTCTTTCTTTCTTTCTTTCTTTCCTTCTTCTTTCTTTCTCTTTCCTTTTCTTTCCCTTTCTTTCTCTTTCTTTTCTTTCTTTCTTTCTTTCTTTTTTCTTCTTTCTTTCTTTTTCTTTCTTTCTTTCATTTTATTTATTTATTCATGAGAGACACAGAGAAAGAAGCAGAAACACAGGCAGAAGGAGAAGCAGGCTCCCTGCAGGGGGCCCGAAGCAGGACTCCAGGATCATGTCCTGAGCCAAAGGCAGGTGCTCAATCACTTAGCCACCCAGGTGTCCCTGCCTCATATTTTTCAAAGGTCAAAATTTTTCAAAGGTCTGATCTCCCTCAGTAATATAACCCTTAATGTGGGCCAGACATTTGCATTCATTAACTCGTTTACTCTTATCCAACCTTACAGATGGGGAAAGTCAGGCATGGAAATGTTAAATGAACTGCCAGAGGTCATACATCTGTTAAGTGGAGGAGCTGGGATTTGAACCCAGGCCCTCTGGCTCTGGGAGCCCGCCTCTTCCACTAACCCCCCCCCCCATCCCACCCTCCCCCTGCCCTGCCCAGTTCTGTTTCTTCCCTTTAGCCCTTCTCCCCGAAGGCCTCGGATCTTTTCAACCACCAAAACCCTTGTGGCCTGTCATGCGTGACTCAGAAGGCCCTAAGCCTGGGGGGTCAACCTCACTCTGCAGTGCCAAACCCCTCCCCATATATAGAGAACATCCTGAAGCCCTTCAAATGAGAGGTCATTCTGATTCACCTGTGACTGGTCCTGTACCCATGAGGAATGCTGCCCACGCAAGGGAGGGAGGACTCAGAGCTAACTGCTTTCCTGCCTTCCTATTTATATCAGGCCAGACCTGGGCAGGAAACAGATGGCACACTCAAATTGGGTAATTTGAAGAAAGTTGAATAAAGGGGCTATTTACAAAGGTGTGGGCAGGATGTAGGGAAACCACAGAGGCAGTGCAATAAGTAACAGCTACTTGACCACCCCTAGGTCTGAAGGGGCAAGAGGAGATGCAGTCACCGAAACCTCTAGCATGTGCCTTGTGCGCTTAGAGCCACCTGACAAGAGCTGTGACCATGAGAAAAGGGAGGTAGCCAGCCCCAGGAGTGCCCCCATGCAGGCCTCCCTCCCGCTTCTCTCTCCTTTTGGTCTCCCGTCCAGGACACCCACTGGCTGAACCCAACCCAAAGCCAAAGGGCAAGTGAGGGAACCCACTGATAAGGTTTGTAGCACAGACCAGAGTAGGGAGGGTTGGAGAGTGGATCTAGAAAGGCAAACAGAAGTATCTAACACATAACCAACTTCTTATCTAGGGTGGTGGTGAAGAATGGGGCTCTGGGGCCAGGCTGCCCGACTTCAAGTGCTGAGCGCCTCTTGTATGCCACGGGACTCTGGGCAAGTTACTTAACCTCTCCATGCATCATGAGTTTTCTCATCTGTAAAGTGGGCATTATAACCCCAACCTCACAAAGCTATAGTGTGCATTAATGCTTAAGTGATCTCAGAGATAACATAAGTAAAGCACTTAGCATAGAGTAGGTAATAAATGCTGATCCCTTTCCTCTCTCATTTCCTTCAGGTAAAATGTGTGGGAATGAGGCCCTATATTTTATATGTGGCAGCATTATTCCCTCTCCATAAATATTGCTTGGTTGATGGTTGAAGAGCCATCTGTTTCTTGGAGGCTTCAGAACATCCTTCAAGTGACCTGTCTGCTCTGTCCTTGGAGCCTGCAGCAGTTACTGTGGCTTAGAAAGTTCTTGCTGGGATTGCTGGCCTGGTTCTATCTCCTTTCATGGGTGGTTGCAAGGTCACTAAACTATTTGCCTTATAATTTATTAACTCGTATGATTGTTTTATGCTGTTGTCTCTATTTGTTTTATATCTAACAATTAAAAAGTTCTTTAAAGTCTTTTTTCAATTAAAAAGTTCTTTAAAGTCTTTTTTTTAAAAATAAAGTCTTTTTTAAATTTCATATAACCATAAAAAATTTTAAAAATTCAATGTTTGCTTTCTCTTCATTTGCTCTACCCTGTGATTAGGTTGGATCTGAATTATCACCAGGTTCGTGACAAAAGGCATTCAAAAAGGCTAGTTTACTGGAGATAAGTGGACTTGGGGCCGTTTCTTTCTTTCTATTCATATATTATTTCCTATTCACAGATGCAGGAAACTGAAGCTGGTCTAAAAGCTTGTCCTAGAGCAAGCAGCTCTAGGGAATGCTCCCTACTGGAGGCAGCTATTAGGTTATGCTCCCTACTCCTGAGCTTTCTTTGGAGAATTCAGTGGCTCAAATCCTTGTCTTTGAATGAACCATTTGACTCTGAGCAAGTGTCTCCCTCTTGCTTCTTTCCACGTCCCTCCGGCTCCTTAGAGCTCCTGGGTGCCTGGGGTGCCAGGTTCCTATCATCCACCAAGCAGCTCTGCCATTGTTGCTAGGCCCTGTTCCTAACCCACTTTTTTTTCTTTTCTTTTCTTTTTTTTTTTTTTTTTAAGATTTTATTTATTTATTTGAGAGTGAGCAAGAGAGAGAGAACACAAGCTGGGGCAGGTGGTGGTGGGGAAGCAGAGAGAGAGGTTCAAGCAGACTTTCAGCTGAGCAGGGAGCCCAACACTGTCCTGGAACTCCAGGATCATGACCTGAGCCTAAGGCAGACGCTTAACCCACTAAGCCAACCAGGCGCTCCCCACCCCACAGCCCACTCTTAAGTAGACACCCAAGTGGAGATAGGCTTTTCCAAACTATTTACTCGACATTCTTCTTTTCTACTGTAATCTCTTTCAACTCTTCTCTCCAACATGCGCTTTCCGAAAAGCACAAAAATTGCCTCTGACGATAAATACCACTAAGACTCAAAGTTGTGCAGTGGCAGGGACCGTGACTTTCCGTGTTTTTATGACTTTAGATTGCCTTTCTGACAAAAGTAGCTGACACAGATCAGGAGCTCAAGAAATGGTCGTTGAACCCAACTGGATACAATTTTCCTTCCCTTCCTGCCTACGTGAAAACCATCTACCTCTCCAGGCCAGTGCGATCACTCCAGGGGACTGCACATGACCTGAGGGAGAGGGACTTTGTCCTCTCTGGGAGGTGGTTTATATGTGACAGCAGCAGCAGCAGCAGCAGCAGCAGCAGCAGGAGTGCTAAAAGGATGAGATGGGAGGTGGACAGAGAGGAACAGGCACTTTAAAAAACTTTGAGGCTCATCTATTTTTAACATTATAGATTTTCTCTCCCTTCCCTTTAGCATAGGATGTGTCTACCCTCTTCTTGTAAAGCATTGCGTAAAGGAGGAATTCTATTTGTTTATTTTGCCTCATGCAAAACTCTGGCGCCTTCCAGCCCCTACCCCCCAAAGCCGGTGCAGAAACACCAGAAACTCCAGCGCTTTTGATGCTTTTACTTGTGCTCCAACTAACTACCCGAGGCCTGGAGCTGAGAGAGTGAGTGAGGCCAGTTAGCTCCTCTGGGCCTCACCTGTCCTCATCAGTAGCTGGGTGAGCAGCTGGGTATGAGAGCAAGCAATAAGGAGTAATAAATAAATAAGTGGTGCTTGCTGTTGTTGGCATGAAAAGTTCCAGCCTGTGAAATGTGTCATCTATGAGACGTTGGTATCCAGTTCCTGGGTGAGGGCATCTGAGGCAGGCGCCTCCGGGAGCCCCTGAGCTTCAAGGGGTCTCCCTACGATGAATCAGGACACAGATTGGCCAAATCAGCTGTTTTCCTTAGTCCTCCAAGTTCCAAAGTCCAAATGCTTTCCCGCTGAGTAATGATTCGATAAAGGGGGAAGTTAAAAAAAAAAAAAAAAAAAAAAAGGCCGCCGGCTCCCGCGGGCTCCCGCGGGCTCGCGGCTGGCTCTGCGGGCGGGGCCTGCGCGGGGTCCCCAGCTCCGGCCGCCCCGTGCGCGCTCCCCAACCGCAGCGCGGGGAGCCAGCCCCTGGCACGTACCGAGCCGCGGCTTTCCCATCTCCTAAAGACGAAGTTCCGAGCGCCGGCGACTACGTGCTCCCCGCAGCAAAATTTCATTGTCAAGAAGGACATCGTGCCTGTCCGGACGCCCACAACAAGGGCCCTTTGCCAAAACGAATGGGAAATCATCGGCCCAATTAACATCCTGTGATCTTAAGATCTAAAAATGACCCGGAGCCGGGTAAACAGGGTGACGTAAGCGGCCGCGCGGGGAGCGGCTCTCTACTGCCACCTGGAGGGCGGCGTCCGCGTGGCGCCCGGGCTGGGGCGGCGCGGACCCGGGCTGCGCGCGCGCGAGGGGGCGCCCCGGGGCGGGGGTGGGGGGGCTCGGGGAGCGCCGCGCGCTCTGCGGGATCCGGCCCCTCGGACGTTGCGGCGGCGACCCTCGCTGGCTGGCTGCCTTCTTGGGAACGTGCCTTTGAGCAAAGGACTCGGGGCAGCGTGAACCCTCGCGGGCAAAAGGCATGGCTGGAACTAGTGGGACAGGCCCCCCAGCGCCGACCCCTGGGAAGAACGACTGGCAGCGGCACGCCCGGGGGCTCAGCGGTTGAGCGCCTGCCTTCGGCCCAGGGCGTGACCTGGGGTCCCGGGATCGAGGCCCGCGTCGGGCTCCCTGCACGGAGCCTGCTTCTCCCTCTGCCTGTGCCTCTGCCTCTCTGTGTGTGTCTCTCATGAATAAATAAATAAAACATCTAGCAAGAAAGAACAACTGGCAGTTTCTGAAAGGAGAAGCGGTGGCATGGCTGGGCTCAGTGAAGCCCAGGGCCCCGGGCCTTCCGGTTCTACTTTGGGCTTGGCAGTGACTTGGTGGGGGAGGGAGCGCAGGAGTCCAACAGCCCTAATTTACTTTCTCGTCAGGCTAATGTGAGAATGAGGCTGCCGAGCTTTCTGCCTTACGCAACCGGCGTGCTGGGAGATGCCCCAGAAATACGCCGGGGGGTAGGAGAAGGTCAGCCGAGCCTTATTGCTTTTCCCCCTGCAGATGATCCACAAAAGGAAAAGCAGGAGTTGGTTTTGAGCTTGATCAAAACGAAAACAAATGGAAACCCACTTTACTTTTGGGTTAGTCAGTTTTTGCCTCCCTGCAAACCGCCTCAAAGGTCTCAGTGGCGGGGGACAACAAATAGTTGTTTTTCTTGCTAATGGGTCTGCAGGTCAGCCTTGGTGTGATCTCAGCTGGGCTCACCTGGCCTGGCTGAGCCAGGCTGGACTCCAGGCTTAGGGGTCAGGCACAGGGTCCATGTGGTTCCATTTCTGGACCCAGGATGAAAGGACAAAGGCTACCTGAGGCATGCCCTTCTGGCAGAGGGTGTTACCTCAAGAGGCCAAGTCAAAGCAGGCAAACACACTTGAAGTCTCTGTGCCTCACGTCAGCTAATATTCCATTGGCTAAGGCAAGCCTAACATCAGCCGGGGTGGGGGCAGAGGTAGGGGAGTGGGATATGTTCTGCTGAGTCTTGTAGGCTGATCTCGACTGGAATTTAACCAATGGGTCACTGTCTGCTCACTACAGACCATCTGCTTCTTGTGGAAGACTTGCAAAGGGAGGATGGCCTAGATAATCCTTATGTAGTCTGGTGGTCCTCAGCATGAATTCAGTTTTGCCCAATAGACTTTTTTTTTTTAAGTTTGCTATTATTATTATTATTATTATTATTTAGTAATCTCTACACCCAACAGTGGGGCTCGAACGCACAACCCCAAAATCAAGAGTCCCATGCTCTACTGACTAAGCCAACCAGGCGCCCTGGCTAATACACACTTTTAGTTTCCTTTTTATTCACATCTATCACTTATGACACTGTGTGCTCATAATGGCTAAGGGACACAATACCCTTGTCTTATGTCTGGTCTACTTTGTGGCACTCTGTCTCACAACAGGGTATACTCAAAACGCCCTGTGCCAGAGTTTAGCTATGCGGCTCTCACCTATGGAGTGAAAAAAACAGGGAGACATTCTTTGAGGAAGCAGCGTGGTATGCTGAGAAGAGCCCTAGACTTGAGAGTCAAGAGACCTGGGTTTCTAGTCCTGATTCTGTCAGGGTTGGAATTTGGAAGGGTCAGCAGGAACCAGCAACCAGGTGCTTCTCAAGTCTTGCTGAGAAGCTTGGACTTTATCCTGTGCACTGGGGCGCAGCAGGGTCAGATCAGAGTGGTTTTTTTTTTTTTTTTTTTTTGGTTTTTGTTTTTGTTTTTAAGCCTCTTTTGGCAACAGTG
Organism: Nyctereutes procyonoides; assembly: GCF_905146905.1. Classification (NCBI taxonomy): domain Eukaryota; kingdom Metazoa; phylum Chordata; class Mammalia; order Carnivora; family Canidae; genus Nyctereutes; species Nyctereutes procyonoides. Next base: position 47,443,019 of record NW_026575049.1, on the reverse strand, counting down.
TGGGGGGTGGATTGAAGGAGAAAAATTGGATTGGAGGCAAGGAGATGAGATAGGATATCGTCCAGGTGAAAGGTAATGAGGGCATAGACCAGGCCGGAAGCCCTGCGGATGGGAAAAAATGGATGAATAAAGAGCCTTTAGAAGCAGAACTGACAGGAAGAACTTAAAGACCATTGATTATGGGGAGAAGGAAAAAGACAAGGGCAAAGTGGGAGTCAAAGATGAATCGGGGGGTCCAGAGTCATCACCTAAATAGTGGGAAACGAACGTTCTTTCTCAAAGAATGTCTTTCTTACAGCTGCATACGTGTATGTGTACATGTATGTAAAATGTACTTTCCAGAACTGAGTGCAAAAAAATGACACAAACTTTAGCCATTTGCAAACCTTATTCAGAATCTTTGCTGTGTTCAAAATACCTGCACTATTAATATTCAGTATCTTTCTTTCTTTCTTTTTTTCTTCTTTCTTTCTTCTTCTTAAAGATTTAATTTTTAAGTAATCTCTACACAGGCTTTGAACTCATAACCCCGAGATCAGGAGTCCCATGCTCCACCTACTGAGCCAGCCAGGTGCCCCTAGCATTGTTCTTTGAGTGAAGTCATTTATTTAACCTAAACACTTATTGCAGGCATATCCTTAAAAACCAGATGTGTGAGATCATGACTTTGTTGTGCCAGTTATGTGTTGATACATAATGAAACAAATATAAGGCCATTAAAATTTCAAATGGGTCTGTATACTGCCTGAAAGTATTATTTCCCATGGCCATAGCTGTGTGCAGGCCAGACATAGGGTACCCCTGCCCCAGGTGATAGCTAAAGCAACTAGAATTATACAGATTTTGCTTTCTCTGCCCTCTTAGTTTCCACTCAGATTGTATCAGTGTCCAGTCCTGGATGTCAGGTCTGGTCTTTGCGTCCATCGTTGGCAAGTCCTTGCCCTGCAGGCAGTGACCTTTAGCAGAGCTTGGCTGGAGGTTGTCATCCAAACAAATGGGGGCTGACCTGGAATGTCTTTTTAACTCAGTGTCTCACATCCTGAACCTCTGAAAGCCACTACAAGAGCAGCCAAGCCAAATGAGCCGAATCCCTCGTACTCTGCAGATAAGGGTGCAAACAGGGCCTTAAGATCTCCCTTTGCTTCTCAAGTATTCTCCCTAATGGTCTTCTGGAAGCCCCATGCAGAGGTCTGAATGCGGAGGGCAGCGACTTCATCGTCTTCTGTTCACTTTTAATGCACAAAGCTCTCTAGAGACTGTTTTCAAGGTAAAGTTGAATTAATTCTGCACTGCACTGCACTTCTGCACTGTCACTGAACTCTGAGACTCAGTTTCCCTCTGTAAAGTGGAGGCTGGGCTGGTGGTCTTGAAAGTGCCTCCTTTTCACACTTAACTATGCTCAACAGTTTAGGGACAGTTATGCTTCTTATTCTTTGAACTCCTTATTCCAGTCTTTGCCATTTTTTATAGTATTGTTTGTTCTTCTATATAAAATTATGGTCATTGTGTTTTATGCATATTTTATCATATCCCTTTGTTACTAATATTGCACATTTTTCCCCGGTATTATGTCTACCTTGTTCCTGTGAAATAAGGAGATATTTTAATTTGCTGTGGAGACATTTTAACTTAAAAAGAAAATAAAAACCCAACTGACAATCTTTTCTTTGAGAATTTCTGCTTGAAAAGAGCTTCCTTACTCTAAGCTTATAAAAATACACACTCAGCTTGTTTTCTGGAATTTTAACGGATACTTTTTTTATATTTAAATTTTTAGACCTTTTAAATGGATTTTATATAAAGAGTGAGCTAGAGATTTTATTTTTATTTTCTTTTTCAAATGGGTACCCCATTTATTGAATAATCTATCTTTTACATACAGATTTGAAAATATGACTTTATGAAATTTAAAAAATCATACATTATATACTTATAGTAGTAAAAGCTATTGTCAATTATACTATGGCATATTTTAACTATTGTACTAATGGAATTATTGTTTTTATTTAGATCTTAAAACCATAGCAACAATATTTATTTCCAACCTTACTACATTCACTTTAATGCATTTAAACACTTAACCATAAATGGTCACTATAATGACTGTCAATCTGTAAAAGCTCTCAGAAGGAGCATTTTTCTCTTTTCCGTCATGGTCATTAGTAACAGTAATCATAGCAATTAGTAGAAGCAAAATATGAATTGTAATTGTAAAGAACTCAGTTGCTGTGATTTGGGGGAAAGTAGGACTTGAACCTAGGCAGATTATTCTAGAGACCAGGGATCTGTGCAAACTAGGAAGTTAGAGATGTTTTCTCCCCAGGCTGCCTCCCCCTTGCTGCAAGTACCCACTGTTTTCTCCTGCTCTCTACCTCACTCCCTCTCAGAATCTACTCTCAGATCTTCATTCACACTGAGGTGTTGATGACTGGTTACTGTCCAACACAGCTATTCTCATTAGAGTGTGAGGTATGTGGAAATTAGCTTGTTACTAATAATAGAATGCTGAAGTTTGAAATACTTTTTAATCAATCTGAGTTGACTCAGTGTTTCCCCTGAAATGAATTCCCCTGATCTTATTTGCATATTTCTTTTGTGAGAGAGAATAAAGGTGTGCTGTAATTGTCTGTAACCTCTTTCTCATAGACCATTGGGATATAACAATGTTCCATTCATAGAAGAGGCCACTTCAAACTGCCACTTAGTTGAGCGTCTATGGTTGCTTTCATTTTCCTTTTAATGTTGTCCCCGGATAAATTTGTGATAACATCACTGAATCTGTATTGCAAGGGAAGAAGAATGATGCCAGAAACATACTTGTTAGTAAAATTACAAAAATTTTAATTACTTAAAGATAAAGTGAGGATGCAAATGTGCTCTACTGCTATTCATACTAGATACTCAGTAAATATTAAATAAATGAATGAATATTTAAAACTCATTAGGGATCCTGGGTGGCGCAGCGGTTTGGCGCCTGCCTTTGGCCCAGGGCGCAATCCTGGAGACCCGGGATCGAATCCCACATCGGGCTCTCGGTGTATGGAGCCTGCTTCTCCCTCTGCCTGTGTCTCTGCCTCTCTCTCTCTCTCTCTCTCTCTCTCTCTCTCTCACTGTGTGCCTATCATAAATAAATAAAAACAAAAAAAAATTAAAAAATAAAATAAAAAATAAAAAAAACTCATTAAAATCTGTGTTTCTGTAGTTAATAAATGAAACAGAGTTGTTTATGCTTTTCTGAAATTTTCACTCACTTTTTCCCTTACTTTTATATCTGTGATATAAAAACAATACTTTCAAAAATGCTTTTCAACATGAAGTTTAATATTCTTTTAAAATCACTTTTAAATATTTTTCCTCGTAAGATCATCTATTTTAGAATAGAAGTCTGAGTGATGACAGAGAGGACAAGAGAATGGTAATGTCTGAGGATATAAACATGTGTCAGCTGGCCTCTAAATTTTGTCTTGAATCTTTGGCCTCAGGAATATCTTGCTTTACCCTGTAAAACACTTTGATGAATACCTCATGTACTTCAGAAATATTTTCAGTAGTGTTTGTTTTATTTATTTGCCCACTGCCTGGAAGTTATAAAACAAAACTGGGATCTCTGATAGGAGTAAGTCTGCCATTCAGAGCGAGGAAAAAGTCTGAGAAACAAAAATTTGAGAATTGGGAGTCTAAGCTAATCATCACACACACACACACACACACACACACACACACAGAGCACTACAGAGCCTTTAAGGACGGGAAAGAGGCCCCAAGAGTAAACCAGAGGCACTAGCCAACACTGTGAACCTCTGAAACCCTGCCTTGTGGGCAGCTCCCACCCCTTGTCTGTTTGTAGAGTCAGCTGCGCTGCTGTGTTTTTGCATTCCAGGTGCCATTTCTGATTGCAAGAAGGAAAGTGGAGCTGGAACCATTACTGGGAGCCACCGACCAGAAGTGCTGCTTCTGCCAGTTGGGTAGAATGTAGACAACCCTTCCTTCCCCAGCCTGCTCACCCTGCTCCTCCCCCTGCCATCAAAGAGGAGGATAATTGAGGTCTTGCTGGCTTGCAGGAGGTGTCAAGCATTCACCTCAGGGTCCCTTCCAGGGGATTCAGTGACTTGGGATTTCAGTTCCTATTCCCCAAGCAGTTTTCTCAACACAAAAGGTTTTCAGTTCTTTTAAATTCATCTAAGGACACAAACTATGCAGAGCAGTCAGGATATAAGCCATGTGAGCAACAAATAACAAAGCACTAATTGCATCTAGTGGGCATAGAGTTTCAGTGACTTCATGTTGGCTCAATATAGGCGAACACTTGGTGTGTTGTGCATGCCAGGGGGAACCATGATGCAAGTCTCCCCTCCCTTTGATGGAGGGGGAGGGCCAGGGACAGAAGGCTAGAATGAGATTGCCTAATAAACGGTCACTTGTGATGGTCTCCAACTCCACTTGCGTCCAAGGTTTGTACACACATATGCTGAAACAAAGCAAACGTTGCTATACAGTTTTAAAACAACATAAATACTCCACTCCGGCCATGGTTTAAAATAATTATTTAAAAATTTAATTGTTTCGGGATCCCTGGATGGCGCAGCGGTTTAGCGCCTGCCTTTGGCCCAGGGCGTGATCCTGGAGACCCGGGATCGAATCCCACATCGGGCTCCCGGTGCATGGAGCCTGCTTCTCCCTCTGCCTGTGTCTCTGCCTCTCTCTCTCTCTCTCTGTGACTATCATAAATAAATAAAAATTAAAAAATAGTTCTTTAAAAAAAATTTAATTGTTTCAATTTTCTTTTTAATCTTTATTATATAAGAAATTCACACCCATCTTAGAAAATTTAGAAATAACAACTAATTCTTATTAAGCACTTAACAGGTGCCAGGCACTCCTTGCCATAGAGACTTTCCATCAAAAAATTTAATTGTTGGAGTCAGCCTGGGTGGCTCAGCGGTTTAGCATTCAGCCCAGGGCATGATCCTGGAGACCCAGGATAGAGTCCCACATCAGGTTCCCTGCAGGGATCCTGCTTCTCACTCTGCCTCTGTCTCTGCCTCTCTCTCTCTGTGTGTCTCTCATGAATAAATAAATAAAATCTTAAAAAAAAATTTAATTGTTTTGGGATGGCTGGGTGGCTCAGTGGTTGAGCATCTGCCTTTGACCCAGGGCGTGATCCCTGAGTCCAGGGATTGAGTCCCACATTGGGCTCCTTGCATGGAGGCTGCTTCTCTGCCTATGTCTCTGCCTCTTCCTCTCTCTGTGTCTCTCATGAATAAATAAATAAAATCTTTTTTAAAAAATTTAATTGTTTCAATTTTCTTTTTAATCTTTATTATATAAGAAATTCACACCCATCTTAGAAAATTTAGAAATAAGAATAACAACTAATTCTTATCAAGCACTTAACAGGTGCCAGGCACTCCTTGCCATAGAGATTTTCCATCAACTCATTTAATCCTAACAATAACTCTCTGAGCTAGGGACAATCATCATTCCTGTTTAATAACTGAAAAAAAAAAAAAAAACAAGAGATGAGTTCTGTAACTTGTTCAATGTCACCTACTTAGAAAAGTGAAAACTGAGAGTTGAACTCAAGTGCGCCGATAGCAGATTTCATGCTCTTGAACTCCAGACCAGTGCTGTTTAATACTTACATACTGTGAGCCACTTATATAATTTAGTATTTTCTAGTAGCAACATTAAGAGAAGTAAAACAAGAAACAAATGAGATTACTTTTGATGATGTTTCATTTAGCCCAATATATCCAAAATATAATCATTTCAACATTTAATCAATATAAAAAGTAACCTGAGATATTTCACATTCTTCTTTCCCTACCAAGCCTTAAAAACTCAGTATGTATTTCACACTTACTTCTCAATTACGACTAGACAAATTGCAAGTGCTCAATAGACATGTATTTAGTGGCTACTAAATTGTATTGAAGCCACTTGTATTGAACAGTACAGATATATACATTTCCATCCATCATTGGACAGCACTGCTTTGGATCATATTGACAATCAAAAGAGAAAAAAGTCACCTATAAACTCCTCATCTATTTCAACGTATCATATCCTTCCTGTGCTCTTCCTATGTATTTACATGTATAAACATGTTTTCCAACAGATGAAAGTCATACTATAAATATAGTTTTAATCAATTTATTTTTTTATTTCTTTAATGATAGTGTGCAACCTTCCAGTGGTTTTGTCTCTCTGTATATATGAGAGGCAGTGCTGATGTGCTGAAAATAGCATGGGACTTGGGAGGCAGAGGACTCCATCATTTCACATCTGTGTGAGATTGGACAAGCTATTCTTCGACCCTCAGTTATCTCATGTGAAGACTGAACAGAATAATGTAGGTGAAAAGGGCTTTAAAAATGAAAGCTCTTTGGGTTTTTTAAAATTATTTTTTAAAATTCAATTTTAAGTAAAGCTCTACACCCACTGTAGGGCTTGAACTCATGATCCCAAGATCAAGAGTCACATGCTCTAATGACTGACCCAGGTGCCCCAATGAAGTCAGTTTTAGAGGCAGAGCTAGCTCTTCATATAATGTATACTGTGTGTGTCTGTGTGTGTGTGTGAGTGTGCACACACACAAGTGCATGCTAGGAGATCACACTACATAAATTTCGATGATCAAGCCAAAGGATCTAGTTTTGCACTCCCAACCCAGGCAGAGCTTTTATTGATCAGTGGCATTTTTCCAAAGTAAGTGGACTTTCTCTTGCTCTTTCTCTCCCTTTTTGCAGATGAATTTTGAGATGTTCTTTTCTCCTAGGCCTGAAAGAAGCTTCTGCGTGAGGAAGAAGACTGATTTCAGGAGGAATCTATTGCTCCTCCACCATGGTTTGAGATGTCTTGCTAACCTAAAGGAAGAAAACTCTACACCCCCCAAGGGAAGCATTGTGTAGGCCCAGCAAGAGAACTGTATTTAGGGGCAACTTGAAGCTATCATGGCTCCTTGCTCTCCCTAAGCTGGGAGTAGGTTTTAACTACACGGGAAGAAAACAGTCATGATTCTCCATCTCTACAGATGGATGGACAGCAGCACACACTCTCCAATCAATAACAAATCTATAAAAATCTGAATTTTCATTTGGTCTGGTGAAATGAATTTGGTAGGGCTCAAGATATGCTATCCCCAAATATGGTCCCTTGGTACTCTGAATATTTTAAGCTGAAGGAAAAGAATGAAAATAAATAAAAAGAGCATCAGTGAGCTTTGGGGCAACCTTTGACCAACCTAATATTTATATAATTGCAGGCTCTGAAAGGGGGTGGGGAAGGACAAAAATCTATTTGAAGAAATAATGACCAAAAACTTTCCTATTTGATGAAAACTATAAACCCCCAGATCCAAAAAACTCAATAAACCCAATACAAGAAACATGAAGAAGAAACTACATCTAGAATGTTTCAAGTTGAGTAAATATGTATTAGTTACCCTATATGGGTAAGGCTGGACATAAATTTAAAATTAAGAGAAAAAAATCCATCCTCTGCTAGCAAAGAAATCCTTAAAGCACCCTTGACTGTTGTCATGGGTATCATGGAAGACTCAAGAAAATGCAAAACAGTTTCTGTCTTCAAGTAGGTTTTAAGCTATTTGAGCACACTAACATAAGAAACACCATCCCTTAACTTCACAATATTCATTCTTTCTTCTTCCATTGATGGCAACCCCACCCCGACCCCCACCCTGGTTGTGTCCAAATATCTGCCTCTTTCCCCCATGACTCCAGAAGGAAAGAGTCATGTGTAGACCCAGGAATAAATAAGGGTCTGATTCCCTCCATAGTAATTGACATGAGGGTGGCTATCTGACTCGTTTCTGGCAGAGATGTTGGGGGAAATGTGCTGGAGGATTTCTGAGAAGGATTCTTTGCTTCCAAGGAAGATAAGAGGAAGAGACAATCTCTTCATCCTTTGGACACTGAAGTGCCTGACGCCTGGAACTTCTGTACCAATTTGTGACTAAGCAGGGCCAGTCTGAGGTCAGGATCAACATCCTGAGGTTGACAGAGCAATGGAAAGAATCTGGATCTTTGAGGATGTTATTGAGCTGCTGAATTAAGCAAACCTAAAGCTCCTGTACCAGTGAACTTTTTCTTGTATGACATAATACATTTCCATATGTTAATTCTAATTAAGTTTTATGTTCCTTATAGCTCCAAATATTCTATTAGCACTAACTAAATATTTGCATAACTAATTCTATCACTTTATGTGCATAATTCTAGGGCCCACGTTTCTCCCATGGAAAGGGAAGGACATGGACAAAACAAATTCTATCATCACTTTTAGCCATAACCAATATACCTTAAATGTAACTGATTAGTCTAGGCAATCGATTATAACCATCATGTGTGTGATTCAGAAAATAGGTGCTCCATGACTCAGCATTCTACTTCCAGGGATATACCCAAGGGAAACTAGTGCATATATCCACCAAAATACAAGAATATACACAGAAGCTTTGTTCATTGTAGTCCAAATCTGGAAATCCTATATCAGAATTCCCCAAGGAAGCAGAATGACTAGGATTTATATATACATACATTAAGAAATTTAAGAAATTGGCTCATGCACTTGTGGAGGCTAGCGTCTCGGAAATCTCTATGGCGGTTCAGCAGGCTGGAAACTCAGACAGGAGTTAATGCTACAGTCTTGAAGCAAAGTTTCCTCCCTGGAAACCTCGGTTTTTGTTCTTAAGGCCTTCAACTGATCGGAAGGCCCCACCTACATTATCAAAGGTAATCTTTACTTCAATTCAACTGGTTGTAGATGCTATCACATCTACAAAATATCTTCACAGCAACACCTAGGTTAATGATTGGTTAGCTGGGTACTATAGCCTAGCCAAGTTGATACAAAAAGCTAACCATCACAGACCCAATGTTCACCTGCAGAAGAATGGATCAATTCTTGTATATCCGTACAAAGCAATACTAAATAGCAATAAAAAATATTAAAATACTGGATAAACAACAGTGTGATAACAATCATAGGTGAATATCACAGGATGAGGAAGCCAGGTACAGATACTATGTGACCTGTTCATAAACATTTTAAGTACAGGCAAAATTTGTGGATGGTAATAGAAAGCTACTGGAGTGTATGGACTCGGTGAGAGCACAAGGGAATCTTCTGAGTGCTAGAAATGTTTGATATCTTGATCTGATGGCTATAAAAGTAATACATATAAAAAATTCTTTGAACTATACACTAAAATTTTTAACACTTTTAGCAGTTAAAAACAATAGTTTATCAAAAATATTTTTTAAGTGCTACAGGAATCTAGAGGTGAGAGAGACCATTCTGATCTAAAAGGACAAGGGAAGTCTTCATGGAGACTGGGCTTGAACTGGGTTTTGAAGGATAAATAGTATGTGAGAGATGAAGAGAAGAAGTAAAGTTATGGCAGAGGAAATGCAGAACACATGGCCAAGGGATGATGATAAGAAGCACAGTGAAGTAGATACAGCGTATCAGAAGCCATCTAGAGTAGTAGTTATAAGAATAGGCTTTGGGGTCAAATATTTGTAGGTTTGAATCCTGGCTCTGATGCTTTCTGGTTTGAATGTGTGCTCTGGACCTGCTTTCTCATCTCTGAAACAGAACTGATGCATACTTCATAGGGTTATGGAGAGAATGAAATATATGTGTGATATGCTTAGCACAGTGCTGTGCACAAAGAGTAAACCCTCCATAAATGGGAGCCATTGCTATGACTACTACTTCTATAATCACCAGTCTGGGTCATTGGGTCACCTTCACATGGAGGGTGATAGTGCCTAAAGGAAGAGGAAAGGCTTAATGATCATTTGGGGTCCTTTCAAACTCTCAAATTTATAATCCCTAATACAACCCCATGACTAAATCAAAGCAAATGAATAACTGAGGGTTTAACCTTCCAAGCTATCTTGGTAACATCCCCTCCCACCCCATGGAGTCATCCTCGGTCATTCCTAACTATACTCCTTGATCAGACCAGCATGCATTTCTGTCCCGGATAGGACAGCTCTTATTCCAAGTGATCTCACATGTTAGTTATCACACACCAAATTCACACAGACTCCTGAAGCATGTACAAAAGCGCTTTATTTTGGGTGTATATCCTACATTCCACCTCTAGAGAGATCACAAGGAGTGCTAGAGACATGGGAGTGTTCATATATTTTTGTGAGTAGTACCAGCTCCCCTTCCACTGCCACCAGTTGGGTTCTCTTTCAACTATGGTAAAATTACATGCCATAAAATTAACCAGTTTCAAAGTGTACAATTCAGCGGCACCTGGTATATTCACAGTGTCATACAATCGCTACCTCTGTCTAGTTCCAAACATTTCCTTGCCCCAAAGGGAAACTCTGGATCCATTAGGCAGTCATTCCCCATTCCCTCATATCTCCATTAATCAGCTTTTTAACTCTATGAGTTTCCCCATTCTGGATATTTCATATAAATAAAGTCATATACTATATGACTGGCCACTTTTTTTTCATCAATGCTCTTGGCCTCATTTAAATGTCTGCTCCCCTCACAGTTGGAAGAGAAACTTCTTCACCCTTAAATTGTCTATGTCTTCTTCCTCTTTAACAACCCCTTCACCATTTTGCTCTCATCTCAGGGGACTTACTTCTTGATAGGTTATCTATTCTTCACTCTAGAGCTGTGCTCTCCAACACTAGCCACTAGCCATATGTAGCTACTTAAAATATTAATTACAATTAAGTAACATTTAAAATCCAATTCCTCAGTGGCACTGGCAACATTTCAAGTGTCCAACTGGCACATGTGGTTAATGACCTCTGCATGGACTGACACAGATAAAGAACATCACCATTATCACACAAAGTTCTATTGAATAACATTGCTCTAGAGGGCACTAGATCCTGGCAAGTAGAGAATGGGACCAGGGAAGAAGAACTTAACAGTGGGCTGCCTTCAGGGCATGAGATCTCTGAAATTATTTCACCTTTCACACCACCCAGGACTCTTCCAGTAGGGTCACTCACTGTCTATATGAATGGCTCCCCTTCAAATTCTATAGTGCGCAGCCTGTAAGTCTGTACCCAGTCACGCTAGAAGAGTCGGCCTTCCTCTGTCATCCCACCCCAGGAGGTGCCCGACTCCAAGAAAAAGAGAGAAAGAACAGAAACAAAACCCTTTTCCACCACATCTGCTTGCTATCCTACTTTTTACTTCTCTAATTAGGTTATGAACCTATTGAAGGCAGTTCCCACGTCTTCTTTACCTACCATGCTCCCTACACGAAAACATCTAGCACACAGGTGTGCAGATGCATGCAGCTGTGGTTTCTGGATTATTGATGGAAACATTTAACCCAGGCTATGTTGCTGAGCATGGGGGTACCAAGTACCCCCAGACCCATCTGGAGGGGGTACTCTCTCCATGTTGACCCTTGCTGTGCCCTCCAGTGATGGATGCAAGGCGAAGAGAGGCAGGGGTGTCAGCACTGCACTTTAGAATGTTCATTCTGGTTTCCCCTCTAAGCAACAATGGCACTGTGCTCATTCTGCCCCTAAAACAATGATTACTTGGAGTATATGTTATCTGTACATGTCTGCCTTCCCCAGCAGTGTGTGAAAACTGAATGTAACATGAGCTCATTAGAAGGCACTCAACAATTTAGAGTGAAAAAGAACAAACCTAAACAAGTATGTCCCAAAAGATCCTTCTTAGATAGGAGGTAGAAATGGCAGTGAGGGACATTAAGGCCCCCAGAATAGGAATACTTCAGAGCAGGCTGGGGCCTGGGCCCTGGTTGTCAGGTGTTCCATTTCCTGTGTGACAGGCTCCCTCCAACCTAGTCAGACCTGATGTAACCCCTCCTTCCCTACCCCAGTGGTGGTGGGGGGTTGGAAATAAATTTCTCCTTTCAAATTCACTTGCTCTATATAATCTTTGCCTCAAGGGGCAAAAGCCTACACACCAATGAGCTGTCTTGTGATGGAAAACATCAAACAATTCTTTCGCTCTTTGGATTTTGATCCACAGCAAAACTTTACACTAGCAGCCAATATTGACTCCTTACCACCATCCAGGTTAATAAAGCTTAATGAATCTTGATGTGACCTGTTCTTTCTTGACTCCTTTTACTCAACACTGCCTGCCACACCCATGCATACGCATTCCCATTCAGCCCCCTTCCAGCTGATTAATTAGAGTATTTTCCTCCTGTCCTTTGAAACACAGATGGTAGCACTCAGATGTCAATCTGGGGGCCTTGTTGTTCTGGCGGTCATGGAAACGTCTGCCTTTGGCAGGTTCTAGGGGCACTTGGCAGCAGCTCCCACGTTGCTCCAGTTCCAGGTAGATCGTGTGGTTTTGCTTAAGGCGGCCTCTGACCACTGGTCACCGGGAGGGAAGGAAAGAAGTCTCTAGGCTTACATCCTCCAGTATGGAGAGCGATTGGTGAAGTTGCCCCACACTGATTTCACATTCTTCTTCTTCTGCAGATGTATTCCTCTCACCTTGTTATCTAGTAATGAGCACCCAATCGTGCTGGAGGTGCCAAGCACTGTGTCCTTTACCTGTGTTATCTCACTTGTTCTTCTGGACAGATCTTTGACATGGTGCTACCACAAAAATCTCCATTACTGACCCTAGAGAGACTAATTTACCCAAATCCACACCAGCAGTCGCTTGCCAGGTGTGACACGAAACTAATCCTGTCCGACCCCTAAACCCTTGCTCTTAACCTTGGCGGTTATAAACCATTGTTTATGCCAGTTGCTCCTCATTTTAGCTGGGTTCTTACTCATCTGAGTTTAAAGATGAGGAAAACTGAGACTCAGAGTAGGTAAGTAGCTTATCCAGATTCACCCAGCTTATAAGAGGTAACTACAGGGTTCCAGCCCCCGTCCAGCTGACTGTAGTATTTAGTCATTGTTGGTAGGTTTGCATTTTCTGTGCATGACTTTGTGGACTCTAGGCCCATCTCACCTCCATTTCCCCCCTACTCCTCCCAACTCTTGGCAAAACGTGTCTCTCCCTCCCATCCCTGGTTCCTGTCTTCTCTTCCTAGTTAGATACTCTCCTTCTGGCCCTATTCAAGTCCTGTCTCCTCCAGCAAACACTCCAGAAGAGAGCTCCTGAAGCTCTGGTGGTCTCAGCCATCCATTTGTTAGGCTTTAATATCACCATGTGCCACCATGGGCATTTGCAGCCATGAGCATCAACAGTGGAGATGCCTGAACTCCTGAGCTGGACCACATGCTCCTCGATTCTCTACTTCTTTGCACCACCCACTGCATATTATGCCAGGCACTCAGGAAGGGTGAGCATCTGAGGATGGTTTGTTGAAAGGGCATCAGGAAGTCCAGCAAATATTTATTTATTAATTCAAGCAAATATTTCTTTTTTTTAAGATTTTATTTATTTATTCATGAGAAACACAGAGAGGGAGGCAGAGACACAGGCAAAGGGAGAAGCAGGCTCCCTGCAGAGAGCCTGATGTGGGACTCAATCCTGGGACTCCAGGATCACGCCCTGAGCCAAACGCAGATGCTCAACCACTGAGCCACCCAGAGGTCCCTATTCAAGCAAATATTTCTTAAAAAAAAAAAATAGGGATACCTGGGTGGCTCAGCAGTTGAATGTCTGCCTTCGGCTCAGGGTGTGATCCTGGGTCTGGGTACCAAGTCCCACATTGGGCTCCCGGTGAGGAGTCTGCTTCTTCATCTGCCTATGTCTCTGCTTCTCTCTGTGTCCCTCATGAATAAATAAATAAAATATTTTTAAAAAATATTTTATTTATTTGAGAGAGATAGTGAGAGCATGAGCAGACAAGGCTTGATCCTAGGACCCTGAGATCATGACCTGAGTAGAAGGCAGATGCCTAACTGACTGAGCCACCCAAGAGCCCACAAATATTTCTTTAATGTCCACATTCAGCTAGGCTCTTTCACACATGTCACCTCACTTAAGTCTGTATTAACTGCTCCTACACACTCCTACATACTCACTGGCTTCTCCCTTGACACAGTGCACAAAATTATGGAGCAAAAATTGATCTACTTGATTCTTATGAAAAATGAAGGAACACATTCCCTGAGTTTCAGAAGCAGGCAGCTACTACGCATTGATACTTAAAGAGGAGTTAGGCAGGATTCCTCACTTCCAAAATGTCCATCCCACTGACGGCCACGATAGCTTCATTCTCTTAGACATAATTTTTATTTCTCCTCTGAGGTCCCTTCTAAAATGATATACACCCTGTCCTCGCCTCCCCCATGAGTATTAAGCCTCATCAGCAGATCTAACAACAGGGAATCAGGAGAAATTGGACATAGGACAAGTGCTAGAGGATAGGGAATACAGTGCAACTCCTTACCTTGGCTTAAGATACCCATTGGGATTTGGTCCCTGCCTGCCTCCCCAGTTTCTTCTCTCATCACTCTTGCCTTTGTAATGCTACTATGTGGCAACACCCAACATCCTTCACTCCCTTCATCATTCCCTGCTCTCTTCTGCTTTCTGGCCTTTTGACATACAGTACATACTCCTTTGGCTGCCTAACTGCTATTCATCCTCCAAATGCCAGTTCAGACATCTCTTCCTCCAGGAGGCCTTTCTACTCATCTCAGTCTGGGCTTGGTGCCCCTGCCATGTATCCCCATGGCTCCCTGTGCCTTCCTTATCATAGCATGAATGCACTGTATTATACAATCATTTATTGTCCATATACCTGGTTGACTGTGAATTCCATGGCTCAGGTTTCATGTTGGACTTTTTATTATCCCAGCACCAGAAATACCTGTCACCTTGTAGTTACTCAAGGAACATTGGATGAATCAATAAGTGGGGCCTGAATGGGCAGATGGGAGTACCAGGGACAGATTTCTCTTCCTTCACATATTGTCAAGGACCTGACTTGCTGGAGCTCCATGCAGTTTTTCTAACTCCAGAGAAGTCCCTGCTAAAAAGCATGTTATAGATCACAAAGGACTCTGAGAATGTGAATAATTCTGTACAGACTCCCAAACCTAGATGTACAACTCAGAATACATGTCATTTTCTCTTGATGGGAGACAATATGCTAGTGTTCCTGGAAGTCTATGTGCCCACCTCAGAAGCTCTAGATATCACCGTAGGCCACTAACACTGTATTAGCATGAATAGGGGTTCCAGGGTCCTATTTTCCGGGAAAATTATAAAGGTGATCTTAGAGCCAATGGTCAGATTCCTAATTGTGCAAAGATGGGAAAACAAAGGCTGTCCTTTAATCCCTGAGAAAAGGGGCACCTGGGTGGCTCAGCTGGTTAAGCATCTGCCTTTGGCTCAGGTCACGATTCCAGGGTCTTGGGATTGAACCCTGCACCAGGCTCCCTGCTCAGTGGGGAGTCTGCTTCTCCCTTTATCCCTCCCCCTTGCTTGCAATCTCTCTCTCTCAAATGAATAAAATCTTTTTTAAAATTAAAAAAAAAATCCGAGACAAGTGCTTAAGAGAAGCCAAGAACTCTGTCTGATGCAGGAGAGTAATGAAGGCCAGGCACTCTGCCTTGAGTAATGTAGGCAGCACAGGTCATGCTATGCTTAATAGCTTCCAGGGAGGCATGCTCCAGGTCTCTGGGGAGAGGAAGAGAGGAACTCAAAAGAGCAGAGCTCTTTTGAAGAGTTAAAAGAGATATAATTACAAGAAGCCAAGGCTGATTGAAAGGCTCACTTCTTTCCATTTGAGGTAATAATCATGGCAATAGTCACAGCTGGCCATTTTTGAGAGCTTACAAAGTGCTCACTCCTGGTTTTGGTGCTATACAAATATGAACCAACAAATCCTCACCATGCCCTGTGATGAGATAGGTCCTATTCTTACTCCCACTTCACAAGTGAGGACACTGAGGCACAGAGGTGTTAGGTGACCAAGCCAGGTTTGCACTAGTAAATGGAGGAGAAGGGATTTGAACCCACACATTCTGGTTTCAGAGCCCACAGCCTTGGCTGAGGTCCTCAGCAGGAGTGGAGGGTGTTGGTCATCAGTGCAGATGATGGGAATGATGATCCAATGGGACTGGTGGTGGTTCCCACGTTGTGTTCTCCAATGCAGGACTCATTAGCATCTTCTGTGCTGTGTGTCTGACACGGGATCTGGTATTGGGCACATGGGGGTAAGTAAGTAGGATCCAGTCCCTGGCCTTGAGAGATTCTCAGTCCTTAAAATGGCTGGGATTTGGGGGTCAAGATGGGGAAGTCCCCCCCCCCCCCCGCCTGGGGGGACTGATGGAGAGAGGAGGCATTCACCTGGCTCTGGAAGAGAGAGAGCTATGATTCCGGTTTCATATCTCTTTGCCTCCCGGTTCTGTCCAGGAAATACCTAAAAACAAAGATGGTGTTTTACTTACTCTCAGGTTCTCAAGTGCCAGCACAATGAATGGCACATAGTTGTTCAGTAAATGTATATGGAATAAATGAATGAGTACACTGATTTACCAGAATTGATTGCAAAGAACTCTAATTTGGGAGAAGCAGGCAAAGCAAACTTTTAGAAGATCCCTAGAGGTAAAACCAGAGTGAGTGGGGCACCTGGGTGGCTCAGTGGTTGAGTGTCAGATTTGACATAATCTTTGGCTCAGATTATGATCCTGGGGTTCTGGAATTGAGTACCACATCAGGGAGCCTGCTTCTCCCTCTGCCTATGTTTCTGCTTCTCTCTCTGTGTCTTTTATGAATAAATAGATAAAATCTTAAAAAAAAAAAAAGCCAGAGTGGGTAATGCAGAATAGGGGAGGAAAAAACCCTCTACATCCAACTATTTGCTAAGCAAGTTTGCTGGAATTCTCTGCTCTCTGTTCTGTCCCTCTATGTTGTCTGGAAGGGCTGAGGGCAGAGAGTGGTTGTTCACTGTAGGGGGTTTGATGGTGCTGCTTTCTTTTTTTTCTGAAATTTCTCTGCTTTACTTACAGATCACAGACTGCATGCGTGAATTGCATGAAGTTACAAATATGCTTTGTTTCAGTCACAATATTTTTTTCTTTTTTTTGCATATTTTTTATTGGAATTCGATTTGCCAACATATAGTATAACACCCAGTGCTCATCCCGTCAAGTGCCCCCCTCAGTGCCCATCACCCAGTCACTCCATTCCTCTCCCACCTCCCCTTCCACTACCCCTTGTTCATAATATATATATTTTTTACTTTTCATATCTTTATTTTTTTTACTGGAGTTCAATTTTCCAACATATAGCATAACACCCAGTGCTCATCCCATCAAGTGCCCCCCTCAGTGCCCATCACCCAGTCACCCCCATCCCCTGCTCACCTCCCAGTGGTGCTACTTTTTTGTCTGGTCCTGAGCAGGAAAGCTGCTTCCCAGAGAAAACTAGCAGAGCCTATAATCAAGCAACATGCATCACTCCAGAAAGCCCTCCAAACACCACAGATTTCCTGGTGACTGGCAGCCCCTTCATCGCCAGGTGCCAGCCAGCAGAGTGGGAGCTGCATGATTTTATTACCCTTCCCCTGTCACCTTTGAGCCTCCTCAGCTTATTCTCAAGGTGGGGAGGAAGGAGTGAAACCCCAGGGTCAAACTCACTGCCTTTTTTTTTTTTTTTTAAGATTTATTTATTTATTCATGAGACACAGAGAGAGCAAGAGACAGAGAGAGAGACAGAGAGACAGGGACGCAGGCAGAGGGAGAAGCGGGCTCCATGCAGGGAGCCCAACGTGGAACTCGATCCCGGGTCTCCAGGATCAAGCCCCGGCGGCTGAAGGCAGGCGCTAAACCGCTGAGCCACCCAGGGATCCCCAACTCTCTGCTTTTAATGTCACCTTTCCTATCATCACCACATAAGAGACTATGAAAGACCTTTTTTTTTTAAACTTATTATCATTAACTCAAATTTTTAATCTGAACTAAAAAGAAAAACCTAAACATGCAACGAATGAAGATTGGTCAAGTAAATTATGATGTCCATGCAATTAGAAATTTGGAGCAATTTAGAAGGGTATAGATTTTACGTTGGTGGGAATGCAAACTGGTGCAGCCACTCTGGGAAACAGTATGGTGGTTACCTCAGAAAGTTAAAAATAGAACTACCCTATGATCCAGCAATTGCGCTACCAGGTATTTACCCAAAGAATACAAAAAAACTAATTCAAAGGGGAACACGCACACCAATGTTTACAGCAGCAGCATTATCAACAACGGCCTAATTATGGAAACAGCCCAAGTGTCCATCAACTGATGAATGGATAAAGAAGAGATGGTATATATATACAATGGAATATTACTCAGCCATACAAAGAATGAAATCTTGCCATTTGCAGTGACATGGATGGGGCTAGAGAGTATAATGCTAAGTGAAATAAGTCAGAAAAGACAGATGCCATATGATTTCACTCATATGTGAAATTTAAGAAACAAAAGAAATTAATATGAGGGGGGAGGAGGCAAACCAGGAAACACATTCTGAACTATAGAGAACAAACAGGTTTATCAGAGGGGAGGTGGGGGTAGGGATGGGTGAAATAGGGGTTGGGGATTAAGGAGGGCACTTGTGATGAGCACCTGGTATTTTTTTTTTAAGTTTTATTTATTTATTCATGACAGACACACAGAGAGGGAGAGAGAGAGGCAGAGGGAGAAGCAGGCTCCATGCAGGGATCCCAAAGTGGGACTCCATCCTGGGTCTCCAGGATCTGGCCCTGGGCTGAAGGCGTAGCTAAACCACTGAGCCATCAGGGCTGCCCAGCACCTGGTATTGTATGGAAGTGTTGAATCACTAAATTTTACTCCTGGAACTAATATTGCACTGTATGTTAACTAACTGGAATTTAAATACAAACTTGGAAAAAAATAAAATGGTACAAATTTTTGTTGACATGAAAAGATATGTAAGACATATTAATGAGGGAGAAAATAAGTTATAAAACGTCATATATGAAAAAAGCCTGGGCAGATATCCATCCGAACGAATGTTAACTGTTGGTTACTACAGTTTGTATCCTCATGGATAATTTTTATTTTGTTTTCAATCTCTATTCTTAGTTTACGTACAATGAGCAGTCAATGAGTAATCATAAAAGGTCTGAGCGAGTCTCTTGGATGATTTTAAAAGCAGATAGCCTAGCCCTGGGGTTTCATAACCCCTCCCTACCTTGCAAATAATGTGAAAGGCCCAAAGAGGCTCTGGAATGGGTGGCAAGGTCGTGCCGGGTCACATGCTGCTGATAGGAAGTTGGAGCTGCAGGAAGCTGCCAACTGCAGTAAAATCTGCCGTGCTTGGGAGGTTTTTTAGACAATAACAAATAGTTCTGATGGCAGGTGTTGCTAATTCTCTCCTTTCTGCAATCGTTTCCCGAGTCAACGGCGGCAGCATCCGGTGAATGTACCTGGGAGGTAAGCGCCCTTGCAGACGGCACAGATGGTCCAGGTCAGCTGTGCTAACCCTCCCACACCTGCCAGTTTTATTTCCTCTCCCCCAGTCTCTTCTCAGCTCAATCAGGGGTGAGCCTGGCCTGGGAGCAGATCACTTTACTCACCATTATTTCATTGTCTGCATCTACCTCCCGCCCAAGAGCCCAGCTCACTTTTCCACTGTAAATTATTTATATACAAAAGCTCAGAAAAGATCCTAGATCTTCTCCCAATTCCTCCGAGTCTTACCTCCAGCATTTTAACTGTCTCCTGGTGTGTCTTCCTGGACATCGTCCCTAGCTCTGGGGTCTGTCTTTCCACTACATTTAGGGCTGGAGATTGGGGGACTTGGAGAACTGAGTCAAGGGTTCAAGTTCCTGAAGAACCAAACCCTTTGACAATTTAGTAACCTCAAGGCTCTGCTCTCTGGCCAGGATTAGAATGGCCTCTACAGTCATTAGAGAGAAGGAGAGGGGAGCTCTTCCCCACTCAGCCCTTTTTCATACGTGCCCACAAGTACATCCACACACGTGTACCTAGAGGAATATACCATATCCAGAAATGACGCGCACACAGCCGTGCATATACGCACATTCCACATACACATCCTCAGACACACACAGACGGGTACCAACGTGTGTCCTCCTGGTCATCCACAACCTATTCATCTACACACACAGAAAACACACAGGCATTCATGCAGGCATTGGAACGCACACAACAACATGCAGACACGCGCAGACACAATTGTGCATTCTCGACACGTGCCAACGTCGATACCTGCACACATATTTCATCACAGACACGAGCACACATAAATCTACTACAGGCAAAGAAGAGACAGATCACCCTAGACAGAGACCGTTACCATTCACACTGACACTAGGATTGCTTTGTTTTGTAGGAAGCTTTTGTAGATAGTTGGCTATGCCTTTGACCATGAGTTCAGCCCTCTTGTGCCCCCTGCTCGCCTGCCAGCTTTCTCCTCCCTGTCCCCTTGCAGCCCCATTTTTCATCCATTGCTGTGCCTGGCCAAGGGGAAGGCTAATTGCCATGACAGGAACTGTTTCCACCTGTTTACATCCTACTTGCCTCCCCTTAATGCCATTTTGACTCTGCCAAGCAGTGGAGGTGGCCTGCTGTGCAGGCCCTGGTGAGGTGGGGGTAAGGAATGAGCGAGAGGACAGTTGGAGTGTGAAAGGGACCCGTCGCTAAGTGACTCCCCATTCCAACAGCCACACACAAGATGCACATAATTGCTTTTAGCACAGTGGGATGGATAGAGATACAAAAGGTCAAATCAAGGATTTGTCCCATAATATCTTTGCTAAGCAGCAGCGTCAGACGTCAGAAAAGCATATTCATGAATTGAGTTGCCAGAGTGTGGGGCAGGCTTTTCAGAGGCGGCTGTGTGTTCCCTCTTTGAGGTGTACCTGCCGTGGTGATTGGATTCACACGGAGCAAGTGACTTCTCAATGCTCAACAAAGCTCTGCCTGTGAATTGGACTAAATAGACTACTTGGCAGGCAGCTGAGATAACTATGCTAAGTGAATTTCATAGTTGCTCCCACTCCCCATATGCCCAAGCCTCCTGGAAAATGCAGGATAAAGGCCAAACTCCTGAGAGTGACATTCAAGGCCTTCCACCTATCTTTCCAGGCACTCTCTAGCATGACTGTTGGCTGTCCACCCCACTGGGCTCTTCTCCGATCTCTGAATACATGTAAGCCTTGCTGTGTTGGGGACTCCACCTTTGGCATTCCCCAGAGTGCACTGTCCCCCACTAAACTCATTTGAATGCTATTTGTTATTCAAGCTTGACTCAAATCCTAACTTCACCAATCCTTTTCTTGTTCCCGACCTAGATGTGACCATGACCTTCTTGGAAGGAAGAGGGCAGCAGGATAGTAGAGAAAGAATGCAAGTCTGGATCTGACTTAAATGTGAACAAACTCACTAGCTCCCTGGGGCTGGTGTGTTAAGGATAGTCTGTGAGGCCCAGAGGAAGCAGAAGCAGAATGCAGTTTGGAGGTTATTGGGATCATGGGGGAGGGAGGGTGGACAATTGGAACCAGGGAAATAGCAGTGGAGATGGTGAGCAAAGGTTAGATTCTGGGGCACGTGGGTGGTTTGAGCTCAACATGGATGAGCGTCTGCCTTCTGCTCAGGTCATGATCTCAGGGTCCTGGGATTGAGTCCCACATTGGGCTCCCTCTGGGGAGCCTGCTTGTCCCTCTGCTTATGTCTCTGTCTCTCTCTCTGTGTCTCTCATGAATAAATAAATAAAATCTTTTTTTTTTTTTTAAAGAGGTTAGATTCTGTTCTATTTTGAAGGCAGATTTGAAGGCCTTGCCTGAGGACTGGTTGTGGGGTACTTAAAAAAAAAGTTGAAGCTGATCACAAGATTTTTGGCCTAAGTATTAACTGGTAAGTGGCAAGAACAAACTTGGATGATAGATATTAAAAGTCTAGTTTTGGACACACTTAAGGACAGGTAATAAAATAGAAGAAAACTAGGGAAGGGTGGGATCCCAGAAGAAAGTATTTTAGGGAGGAAAGCGTGATCAGTCATGTCCAATAGAGCTAAGAGGCCCCAGTGAGATGAGCACAAAAACTGACGATTATATTTGCTTTTAGGCCTTTTGTGACCTTGGTCAACATGGCTGTGTGAATGAGCAGACACAAAAGCCCAGTCCTGAGAGGCTTCAACAAGGAATAGTGAGTTTTTGAGAGGTTTTGCAATAAAGGGAAGTAAGTCAGTGAGCCGGAGTAGTGGGATCAAAAATGATTTTTTCTTTTTTTAAATTTATTCTATTTATTTATTTATTTATTTATTTATTTATTTATTTATTTTATTTATTTTTAACCTTTTTTAGAATTTATTTCTTTATTTTTTTAATAAATTAATTTTTTATTGGTGTTCAATTTACCAACATACAGAATAACACCCAGTGCTCATCCCGTCAAGTGCCCCCCTCAGTGCCCGTCACCCATTCACCCCCACCCCCCGCCCTCCTCCCCCTCCACCACCCCTAGTTCGTTTCCCAGAGTTAGGAGTCTTTATATTCTGTCTCCCTTTCTGATATTTCCCACACATTTATTCTCCCTTCCCTTATATTCCCTTTCACTATTATTTATATTCCCCAAATGAATGAGAACATATAATGTTTGTCCTTCTCCGATTGACTTACTTCACTCAGCATAATACCCTCCAGTTCCATCCACGTTGAAGCAAATGGTGGGTATTTGTCGTTTCTAATGGCTGAGGAATATTCCATTGTATGCATAAACCACATCTTTATCCATTCATCTAAAAATGAATTTTTCTATGGGAAAAAATACTGTTGGGACACCTGGGTGGCTCAGTGGTTGGGTGTCTTCCTTTGGCTCAGGGCATGATCCCAGGGTCCTAGGATCAAGTCCCGCATCAGGCTCCCTACATGGAGCCTGCTTCTCCCTCTGCCTGTGTCTCTGCCTCACTCTTTCTCTCTCTGTGTGTGTGTGTCTCTCATGAATAAATAAATAAATCTTAAAAAAAAAAAGGAAAAAATACTGTCTTCAAGACACCTCTGCCCACACTTTCTACTTCCTTCTATTTTTACCCAGAGAGGCCAGAATAAAGTACACTGTTGAGCTCTCAGTGACTGAAGGAATCCCCACCCCAAGTTTCTCTGAAGAATTCTCTAAGAATTCTTTCTTATTTAAAGCCCAGTTCTGGGGCACCTGGATGGCTCAGTGGTTGAGCGTCTGCCTTTGGCTCATGGCGTGATCCTGGGGTCCTGGGATCAAGTTCCGCATCAGGCTCCCTGTGGGGAGCCTGCTTCTCCCTCTCTCTCTGCCTCTCACTCTGTGTCTCTCATGAATAAATAAATTAAATATTTAAATAAATACAAAATAAATAAAGCCTAGCCTATGACTCTGGCCACATCCACCTTTCTCCTTCCCAACATCCTGGCCAATTTGTTATTCTTTTCCAAATTTCTGAATTTCACCCATGAAGGCAGGGGGTCCCTTCTCAGGAGAGTCCTAGATTTTCCACTAAGGAGTACTGGCAAATCACAGTTTTTCCTAGCAACTTAAAAAGACATATAAATAATTTAAAATTTTAATGTTCTTCTCCATAGGAAAAAAAATATACCTGGCATATCAACTGCAGAGATGTTAAGTGCATTTTCAGTTCTCAGAAAACACGCCGTGTGTCAGGTACATAATTTCATTTAGCCTATTGTGCAGAGCGAGCTGTTGTGAGGGGTCTGTCATGTTTCCATTATTCCCAACCCCCATTGGGGTTTAATCATATTCAGGGCTATTTGCAACTATGGTTTCCCATTTCAAATGACATTAGACTAAAATTAAGCCTATAACTTATACTTTGGGATTTAATATGCAACATTTTCCATCAGTTATTATAAGTTGCTTTTGAGCAATGTAAAGGAAAAATATAATAAAAATATCTGACTTAGTATGAGAATTTAAGAACCACTCATTTTGTAATTTTCCTAAAGGTCATCTCCAGTAGGGAAATGACTGGGAGGGCCACTCATCTTTCATTGGCTAGAATCCTGTCAATCTCATACCAATGTTTGTGAAAAGGTCAACTGTCCCCTCAAGGCAATGAGTGGTTCCGTGTGTGTGTGTGTGTGTGTGTGTGTGTGTGTGTGTTTTAAGATTTTACTTTATTTTAAACTGTATTATTATTATTATGTTATTGTTAAGGAATCCACTTCCTATGACTGTCATGAAGCCCAGGCTGGGTTAACAGTAATGAGATCTAGAGGTTAACTACACCCAACTCTGGACTTTCTGGTTAGAAGACTGGTTTCTCTCTCTATCTCAGCTGAAAACCCAAACTCATGAGGCCTCAATCCTTCATTCCCTATTCCCAGAAGATGCCAGAGCCAACATTGTAGGAGGCTTTTTCAGAGAAAACCTTGTCTTCCTAGAAGACAACCCCTCTACTTTGCTTTTTGAGGCAGACAGTAACCCCAAATCATGGATAGGTTGGGACCTGTGGAGGTGTCAATGGTTAAAGATCTTACCTTTAAGTGATCTCTACACCCAACGTGGGGCTCAAACACACCACCAAGATCAAGAGTCGCATATTCCAACAACTGACCCAGCCAGGTGCCCAAAGGCAATTAGTCTTTTTGAAATAATGGTTTGGGTTGGCCCCTCGGTTCTCTGTGGTTTCTGACTTCACACAGAGCTGACAGTTAGAATTGCACAGGTTGGGAATGGTGGCTCCTGGAGTTGTGCAGTGGACAACCTACACAACTATGGTCCTGCTTCAGGGAACTTACATGTGTAGAAGAGACTGTAGAACAAAATACCTGGGAGTTTCTTCAACAGTGGTCCTGCCTTTATGGAAGCTGAGTCTTTCTCTGCTGCATTCCAACGGAGAGGGTGAGGGCACTAAATGTGCCACTGCAACCATACTGTTCAAAAAGATCCCACATGTCCTATTGACTGCTGGGTCTGCAACCATGATATGCATGCACACACACAAAAACAAAAAACCCATGCTACAACTGTAAGTTTGCTTTACTTCTATGTGCTTAGAAAAATGGCTCCTAGGTCTCTACACAGGAAGCACCAGAATCTCATGGTAGCCAGAGAACCCATGTACTGCATACCTTCAGCTAAGGCTGAACCACTAGCTCCCACTGCTTGAGAAGCACCACAACACCCAGGCATTCAGGAGTCCCTTTTCTCACTTCCATGGGCTTCTCCTCCATGGGCTCCTTCAGTTTTTTCTATATTTCAGCCCTCCTGAGAATGCTGGCTTCACTGTAGAGAACACTCAGTTCCTCGATGTCTCTGAGGAGATTCTGGCTTTGTCAGAGGTAATGGCCATTCTCTTGTTAATCAATTGTATCTTACCAAAGACCCTTATTATGAACTGAATATGTGTGTCTTTCCCAAATTCAAATGTTGAACCCCTGATCACCAATGTGATGGTATTTAGAGATGAGGCCTTTGGGAGGTAGTTATGGTTAGATTAGGTAATGAGGGTGGGATTTCTCGATGGAATTAATGTCCTTATAAGAAGAGTAAGAGACTTGAGATCCATCTCTCTCTCCCTGCCATGTGAAGATATAGGAAGAAGGCGGCCATCTATAAGCCAGGAAGCAGGCCCTTACCAAGAACCCAACCATGCTGGCACCCTGACCTTGGACATTCTGTGTCTGTGGAACTGTGAGTAATGCATGTTGGTTAAGCCATCCAGTCTATGGTATTTTGTTACAGAAGCCAAAGCTAAGACAGTCATTTCCAAAGATGACTGAAGAGGAAGGAAAATCCCATTCTAACCTGAAAGTTCTTTCTTCCTTTGATCTGAATCTGATCTGTAGCAGGTGTAGGTCCTAGTTCTGCCCAGAGGAACAATACGTATGTGACTCACACATCTCCTACCTTCAGCCTTCACCTTCTGAAGCTCATTGTCATGGTTCTCTTCAGTATTTTCTTCTGCAAGCTGAATTTCCCTAGTTCCTCCTCTGTATGGCCTGGTTGGCAGAAGTTTCCTGCCATAGTTAGCTTGTCGCTTACTGACCATGTTGATGTGCTTTACAAAATCTAGAGCCTAGAAGTGACCATCTACCTAGACACGGTTACATGGGAGCAGTCTCTATTTATCTTCATGGGCATGTTAGAATTTTATTTGACATAAAGTAGTTAGGGGGATATTTAACGTGCTTTAAGAATTGGCTTTTAGGGATGCCTGGATGGCTCAGTGATTGAGTCTGCCTTCAGCCCAGGGCATGATCCTAGAATCCTGGGATCAAGTCCCACATCGGGCTCCCTGCATGGAGCCTGCTTCTCTCTCTGCCTATGTCTCTGTCTCTCTCTCTGTGTCTCTCATGAAGAAATAAAATCTTTTTTTTTTTTTTTTAAAGAATTGGCTTTTAAAAAAATAGACTAGATTGGCACACAGGCAAAAAAAAAAAAAAAAAGCCTGCATTTGAGTTATTACTCTATAGTACATGGTTTTTTTTTTTTGTTTTTTTTTTGTTTTTTTATGGTACGTGTTTTTAAGTGACCCACATATGGCTATATTGGGTAATGACTCCTAGAAGATGTGATCAGTCCTGTGTGACCTTTGAGAGGTCCTTTCTCCCATTTTGGGTCTTGATCATCTCATCAGGGAAATGGGGTGTTAAGTGATGATATCTAAGCATTTCGTGGTTTGCTCTTCTTTCTTGAGGGCACAACTGTCACCCAATATTGAAGTGTAACCACCTAGCTCTACTGCTCACAGACACATGGTTGGAGCTGCAGGACTAGATTCGCCTCCATCTCTACTTGCAGTGAGAATGTAGGTAAGACAGGAGGGTAAGGGAGGGTAGAGGGAGGCTAATGCTCTAAGTCCAGGACCAAGAGACCAAGGTCTATCCTTAGCTCCCTCATCCGAGCCAGACTAAGTCAGAAATTAGGGCAGAGGAAAAAAGCTCTTTCCCCACTTCCCTTCTTGTATGTCTGTGGCAAGGTGGGAGATACTCTTTATGGATTATGGTCTCCCTACTATGTGTGCTTCTACTGGGAAGACTCCCTCTTCCCAGTGGTGTCTACTTACACTGACATCTAGGGGAGGAGAGAGGTCTCTGGCACTGCAAGGCAGGGGTTGCCTTCCGAGCCAAAGTCACTTGTGGCCATATACCCAGGAGAGCTAAGTCTCAGTTTTAGCTTCTTCCATCCATCCCAGCCCTTCCACCTGTAACCTAAGCCAGAATTTCCACTTTACATGGTGAATCACCTGTAGTCAGTCCTCACAAGACCGAATCCTACCAGGTCAATGTGACACTAGAAGGAGAGAAGCACTACTTTGTTTTTCACAGCTCTCCCTTCAATGGTCTCTGACCCCAAGGTGTTCTGTGTCTGCTGAGCTGATTTTTCCCTCAGTGTTTCAGCTTCTCATTGACATTTCCACAGCCAGCCTCGTGCCCTGCCTCCTTTCCTCTCATGTCCTCAATCCCCAGGCTGGGAGCCTTTACTAAATCTTCTCCAGTCTAATCTAATTTCCAGCAAGGAGCCTCTCCTGCTGCTCTCTCTCTCTGACAGACTTGATTTGTCTTGATACAGCAAACTTCGGACCGTTGGGGACATGCTGATCTCTTTGGGGAGCTCAGCTTTTGTGGTGCCCAAAAACTGACTCTCCTGAGGGAGATATCACCCTGCTCTTCATCACAGTGGAGGACGGGTTTTTCTAAAAAAGACCTGGGAGGGGTGCCTGGGTGGCACAGTCAGTTAAGTGTCAGACTTTTGGTTTCAGCTCAGGTTGTGATCTCTGGGTCGTGAGATCGAGCCCTGTGTCAGGCTTTGCACTCAGCGGGGAATCTGCTTGAGATTCTCTCCCTCTCCCTGTGCCCTTTCCTCTGCTCTAAAATAAATAAATAGATAAATAAATAAATAAATAAATAAATAAATAAGCCCAGGGAGGGCAGCCCACACCATGACTAAAACTGTCAAATCTCTCCTTTCTTAGGAGACCTTTATTTCTTTCTCCCTCCTGCCTACCCAGCAAGGGCCAGGAACCAGAAGTAGAGTGGAAACTTCAGCTGCCATCACATCAATTAGACAATAGTTCTTTAGACACTGGACATGCTGACAAAAAGGGTAAAACATTATGTGTCAAATCATGTTTATTGCATTTTAATCCTATCACATCCCACCATATCATATTTGTATTCATTTACTAGGGCTGCCATAACAAAATATCACTGAGTGGTTGGCTTAAATAACAGAAATGTATCTGCTCATGTTTCTAGAGACAGGAAATCCAGGATCAAAGTGCCAGCAGAGTTGGTTTCCTCTGAGACCTCTCTCCTTGGCTTACAAGTGGCCACCACTTGGCTGCCTCTTCACATGTTCATCCCTCTGTGCACACATCCCTGGTATCTCCCTGTTTGTCCGAATCTCCTCTTCCAATAAGGACACCAGTCAGACTGGATTAGGGCTCACCCCAACAACCTTGATTACCTCTTTAAAGGTCCTATCCCCACACATAGCCACCTTCTGAGGTGGCAGGGGGTAGGCCTTTAATGTATGGTTTTGGGGGACACAACTCATCCCATAACAATATTTTCTTCCAATCCCATCAACTGCTTTTGCTGAAGTCATAGCAAAAAGGAATGTCTCAAATTGCAGATGTAAGAAAGGTTCAGGCATAACCCAAATTGGGATTCTGGGGTGGAATCTCACCTGGGGTGATGAAGAAGGAGTAAAGGGGAAGGAAGACATCCCAGAAAATATACATTCCTAATCATGTGGGACCCTTTCTAGAATTAGGAGGTTAAATGAAATGATTTTTCAGTCTCAATATTAATTCATTCAACCAAACATTTCATTTAGCAAACATCCACTGAGCCCTCACCATGTGCCAGACACCGGGAATCCAGAAGTAAACCTGTGAAGGCTCTTGTCCCACCACAGGGGACTTATGCATATTGATATTTAAACCCTGAATGGGATGGAAGGAGGGCAGGAGCACACAAAAGAAGTGTCAAGAATACTATGAGGCTTGAATAGTAATGAGGCCACAGACCTCAGCCTAGGGTTAGCACAGGCTTAAGTAATTCCTGGCTGGCACTCAGCAGTTCCCACACTCAGGGCAGGACCCCCTATTTGATAGAAGCTTGCAAAAAACGTCACCTCCCTGGGTTTGGGAGATCTGAAGGACCTTGCAATTTGAGCCAGCCCAAGGGAAGCTGGAGATAGTTCTAAGCCCCACACCTAGGGTAGGTAGGTAGGAGGGGGACATGGCTGGCACTGCAGTAGAGTCAATCATAGTCATAAACCATGAGGTTTGAGATCCAGTGAGCCCTGACCCTGATCCCACTATAGCTGCAGGCAGGCAGGCAGGCAGGCATTCCCAAACCAGACACCTCTTCCCCTTGCTTCTCACTAAAGCTTAGTTACACCCTCCCTGGGGAGATTACCAGATGTCTCTGGGATCTGCTTGAGAGTGTGTGGCTGCTGGAAGCAGAGGATGGGCTGCCAGTGCCCCACACTTCAATCTACAAGGTACCGGGCACCTCGATCTGGAAGGTAAGCCTGCCATCTAGTGTCCAAGTCTGAGAGGCGAAGGGGCAAACCAGCTCTCCTTACCCTGTTGACATTCAGACTGTGGCATATTCTTTGGCTCCCTCCATGAAGGGAAACCATTTTGCTTTCAGGGTGGATTTGATTTTTTTTTTTTTAAGAAACAACTAAATGTCATTCTAAGCCAAATGGTTACTGATGGGAGCATAAAAAAATAACACAGATTTTCCTTTGTGGTTTATAACCATCTAAGGGCAAGTGATTATTTTGAAGAATGTATATATTTTCAATTCGTGTCTTGAGATGAAAAGGTCTTATTATTTTA
Source organism: Nyctereutes procyonoides (assembly GCF_905146905.1). NCBI lineage: Eukaryota > Metazoa > Chordata > Mammalia > Carnivora > Canidae > Nyctereutes > Nyctereutes procyonoides. The sequence continues at coordinate 47,413,280 of NW_026575049.1, read as the reverse complement.
TTTTTTTATTATTTTTTAATTTTTATTTATTTATGATAGTCACAGAGAGAGAGAGAGAGAGAGAGAGAGAGAGAGAGAGAGGCAGAGACACAGGTAGAGGGAGAAGCAGGCTCCATGCACCGGGAGCCTGATGTGGGATTCGATCCCGGGTCTCCAGGATTGCGCCCTGGGCCAAAGGCAGGCGCTAAACCGCTGCGCCACCCAGGGATCCCGGTCTTATTATTTTAAAGCCAATACTGTGTACCAAGGAATTCTACTAAATCACATTTTTATAGAGAATTTAAAATCCATCTCCCCCAAGACACGAGTGCTGGTGTGGCTTTTTCCATGCAGACCCATCTTTTGTAAGAAAGGAAGAATGGTTTCTTTGATTTATTCAGCTGCTGAGAAGGGAGTCATCCATACAGCCTGACAGAGGCCAGTCTTCCTTCAAGCGCTGGTCCCTCAGAACTGAGTATTGAACCCAGAAACCGGGTCTTGTTTGTCATGGGCGCTTTCTTCAGAAGGCTTTAAATCCAGGAAAGGGCTACTAGAGGGACACTAGGCAGGATTTCAGCTCTGTTCTTGTTTCTCGAAGGAAGTATGGAGCTCAGTGCCCAAGTCACCAGCGGCAAAGGACCTGGAGTCATCTGAGGAAACAGAGGAGTGCACCAGAAAGCTAAAGCATCAGAGACTCAGATATTTGGTCCTTGGGGTCATTGGTTGAATGGTTCCTGTTTCCCTGAAAGGCAGGAGAGTCAAAGTCCCAGATTGAGCCTGAGTGAAGTGGGAGAGGCTAACGAAAAAGCCCTCTTCAAACCATCAAACCTCCTGAGGAGCTCTGAGCTCCTGTGTCTTAGGAAAAGAGCCCTCTTTTCCTGAAGCAAAAGGTAGACCCCTCTCCTAAGACCCTTGCTAACTTCAATACTATCTGAGTACAAAGGGACACTTCAGTTGGACCAAGCCTGGAGTTTAAGCCTGACTATTAGGTGGTGAGGAAGGTGAGCTAATCTTTTTTAATACGGAACAAGATCAGGAAAACAGGGTCCTCACTTGGCCCCGAGTGCCTGGTAATTCCATTATTCCCTTGATTAGCCATATTCTGGAGCCTGAAGAGTCCCAGCTTGTAATTACAGAAGGAATAAAAAAGTTTTCAAAAAATTACTAGTATTCCAAATGAAATAATGGACCTAGGTAGCAATCATCAATGAATGCTCAAATCATCAGGTGAAAGGTTAATGGGGAACTCTGTGGGCTGACATTACCTAAACCTACTCATCGATGTTGGCTGCATTGAGAGAAACATCCACATATTATATGCCTCACAGTAACAGCACCACTGTATGAAGTATTGGTGTCTAAAAATATTGATTTTGAATCTAATCAAGCCCCTAGATTTAGCTTCCAGTTTATAGAGGAACATGTTATCTGTAAGAAAACAATCAGACAAATATAGCACACAGATGTTACATAGAACAAATGTGGCTCCTCCACAAATCAATGGCCAGGGTGGACTGCCTCAGAATAAAAGAGATCAAGAGACACACCTATACGCAATATGTGGATTTTGAAAAAGTCAGCTGTAAAAAAGATGTCTGAGATAATTAAGAAATTTGAATATGGATTGGGTTTAAATGATTTTGGGGAATTATTGTTAATTTTGTTAGGTAAATAATGACATTGACGGATGTAAAAAAGTCTTATCAATTAGAGATATAAATTGAAATGTTTCAGGTGAAATCACAAGCTATCTAATACTTGCTTAAAATATGCTGGCAGGAGGGGGATCCCTGGGTGGCGCAGAGGTTTGGCGCCTGCCTTTGGCCCAGGGCGCGATCCCGGAGACCCGGGATCGAATCCCACGTCAGGCTCCCGGTGCATGGAGCCTGCTTCTCCCTCTGCCTATGTCTCTGCCTCTCTCTCTCTCTCTGTGACTATCATAAATAAATAAAAAAAAAATTTTAAAAATATGCTGGCAGGAGAAAAAGGGAAAGATAGATGAAATAAGGTTGGCCAAACGTTGAAGCTGGATGATGGATACATGGAGATCTTTATTCTAATTTTGAGTATGTTTAGAAATTACCCTAACACACACACACACACACACACACACACACACACACACACTGTGGTACCCCTGACTCCCACGAAGATCTCAGTTTATATCATATTATGTAAAATTCAGCCTCAGTCTGGGGTCTGGGAAAAACAGGTAGACTCAAATGGAAGAGGCAAGGAATGCCCCTAGGCAAGTTTGGGAGACTGTTCCTTCAAGCATTTTGGATTTGAAAAGATAACCGAAAACGATAGTGCTATATGCCTATTGGAATGACCAAAATCTAGAACACTGACAAGACCAAATGCAAAATGGTACAGCTCTGTATGACCCTATAATGATGGATACATGTCATGCATTTGCCCAAACCCACAGAATGTATAAAACCAAGAATGAACCCTAACGTAACTATGGACTTTGAGTGATAATGTTATATCAGTGTAGATTCATCAATTGTAACAAATATACCCCTCTGGTGGAGGAGGCTGAGCCTGGGGAAGGCTATGCACCTGTGAAGACAGGAGGTATATGGGAAATCTCTGTATCTTCCTACCCATTTTGTTGCAAAAGTGAAGATTGGTCTAAAAAATGAAGTCCATTAAAAAAAAAAAAGACAATTGAAATGATCTTTTAAAAGCTACTCTACAGGGCAGCCCAGGTGGCTCAGTAGTTTAGCGCCACCTTTAGCCCAGGGCGTGGTCCTGGAGACCTGGGATCAGTCCCACGTCAGGCTCCCTGCATGGAGCCTGCTTCTGCCTCTGCCTGTGTCTCTGCCTCTCTCTCTCGCTCTCTCTCATAAATAAAATCTAAAAAAAAAAAAAGACTACCTTGCTCAGGGTGTGATCCCGGAGTTCCGGGATCCAGTCCCACGTTGGGCTCCCTGCATGGAGCCTGCTTCTCCCTCTGTGCCTCTGTCTCTGTCTCTGTCTCTGTCTTGTCTCTCATTAATAAATAAATAAAATATTTTTTTTTTTTAAAAAGGCTACTTCTTGTACTGGGAACTGGTTACTAACTAAACCGAAATAACCAGCATCTGTCACAGACACACACTCAAAGATATCCTCAGGGCACACATCAACAAATCAGGACACAGAGGAGCGGATGCAGAGGAGCTGACACACCCAGAAAGACACACACAGATGACACACATGTAAGCTGGCCCCAGCACAGACCCTAGCACAGCCAGCCATGTGCTCAAATGCCCAAACACCCACAGGGCAGGAGAACACACCTGCTTCCCAGACATTGCTACAATAGAAATCCAAAGACAAACAAATGAATTTGGTAGCACTGAACATTAACACGTTATATGAGCAAGAAGGCTTGGAAAATGAAAACCAAATGTTCCATCACTCATCCTAGCACTACTGGAACATTTTGATTAACCTGAGGGTAAGTTTAAAGTTGTATCTCAAAAACTGAAAACCAAAAAACAAAGAAAAAGGAAGGATTGGGCATCAACTCTCCTGCTTCTTTTCTCCTTTCCACTGGCCAAAAGATAACCAGCACTGAAGGAGCCAACTTGGGCTCAGAGATGAAAATGCTGAAGATGGCAGTGCCGTGCCATTTGCCCTGGGCCATCTACCTCTGAATTGTTTCAGGACAGAGAAATAAGCTTAGCCTGTCCCTTAACTTTAATATAACATCAATATAACAATGTTCAATAAGTAATGAAACATACAGGTCTGCAGCTGAGGAAAGAGGTAGGAGCTGGAGACCGAGATTTAGGAGTGGTTAGCATACAGGCACTGAAGGAGTATGTGGTGTGGAAAGAATTAAGCACAACAAAATCAAGTGCTGTCTTTTTTCTATGGATGCTCTTTTTTGTTTGTCTTTTCATATTTATTTATTTTAGAGAGAGAGAGTGTGTGTGTGTGTATGTATGTGCCAAGGGAGGGGAGGGAGGAAGGGAGAGGGAGAGAAGCAGACTCCCTGCTGAGGGCTGAACCTAAAGCAGGACTCCATCTCACGGCCCTGAGATCATGACCTGAGCCAAAACTGAGTCAGATACATAACTGACTGAGCCACCCAGGCGCCCCTATGCCCAGTCCCTCTAAGAGCAAGATACACATCACTCCTTCTCACATCCCATAGGCTGGAGTCTGGTCACAGGGCTATGTTCTGCAAGGGAAGCTGGGAAGTAAAATCTTTAACTGGCCATGTGCCACTACCACTATCCTCGCAGAAGGGCAGAAAGGTATTGGAGGATAATCGGAACCCAGTTCTATCCCTTGGATACCTCAAACTCAAGACATCTAAGTGCAAACTCACCATGCTTTTTGCCTCCATTTCCAACTGTGCCTCCTTCAATTCCCAGCTTGACAAATGCCCTATCACTTAGCCCCCTCAAGTCGGTTTGCTGGATATTGAATTAATGTTAAATATATTGGATATATTGGATTTGGATTTCAGATAAAAAAGGAATCATTTTTTAGTATCAATATGTCCCAAATATTGCATATATGTTTATCTGCTAAATCTAGCAACCCTACATCCAAGCTAGAAGCCTTGTAGCCACTCTGAATTCCTCCCTTTTTGCACACTTTCAATTGCCTTCTAAGTCTTTCCTATAATATTCTTTCCTATAATATTTCTCGTTTTGTCCCCTCTTCTCTATCTCCAGTCACTTCCTTGGTTTGGACCATCATCCTCTCTCTCAAAGACTCCTGTAATTGCCTCACACATGGCCTTCCTGTTTCCAGCCTTGCCCCTTCTAATTCATACTATGCACAACAGATTAACTGGTCTTCTTAAAACACAAACCCAACCACATCATGTCACTCCTCTGCTTAAAATCCTTCCATTGTTCCCCATGGCTTTCAGGATAAACTTCAGACTGATTAGCCAGGCTATTTAGCCAGCCTGTCTCTCTTGGGCTCTAACCCATCACTCATGCCCTGGCCACATCCAGCTTCTGGGAGCCCTAGAATGGGGTTCATTCCTACCACCATTCCCACACCTACCTCACTCTTTTTCCTTTGCTTGGCTAACACCTAGTCATTACAAGGAACCCAGTTTATTTTTTTTTAAAGATGTTATTTATTTATTCATGACAGACACACACACACAGAGGCAGAGAGAGGCAGAGGGAGGAGCAGGCTCCATGAGGGGAGCCTGATGTGGGACTCGATCCCAGGTCTCCAGGATCACACCCTGGGCTGAAGGCGGCGCTAAACCGCTGGGCCACCGGAGCTGCTCAAAAGAACCCAGTTTAAATGCCACTTTCTCCAGGAAGACTTCCTATTATTTTAGGCACATACTTTTGCTTCCATAGCCCTTGACATATGTATGCCAATAGCTGACTTGTCTGTGTGTTTCTCCAAGCACATTTCACATTTTCTTTCAGAGCAAGGACTATGTCTTATTCATCTTTATACACTGAGCAACTGATACAGTAACCAGCACTAGTAAATAATCAGTGTTTCTTGGATGAATTATGGTTCTCTGGCTTGCAATGTTCCAATTCCCATTCCTGGCTGGTTCAGTCTTAGTTGGATACTTCCCTCCCTTCCAGATGTGGACCTTTCTGCACCAGCCTCAAGCCCATTGCATCTTTATTCTCACTGAAACTCTGAGCTCTGATTTCCATGGCTCAACCATGATGAAAAAGCTTCTTGTCCACTCCATTACGCTCCTACCTAATGGATGTTAGGATGAAGAAATGACACCTAACCGAATGAGGCCTTAGCCAGTTCCCCTCCTGAGCTGAGTTTCAGATCATGATTCCAGCTGACATTGGGCAGCTGTTAGATGAGAGTTTCTTGCCTGCCCTCCCAACCCCCACAATGTGCTCCCAGCCCTTCCTCATCCCCTGGGGAGTAGCTTCTCCCTCTCTCTCTCCCTCTCTCTCTCTCTTTTTTTTTGGGCCACAGCAGTGTTTAGCAGGAACAGGCAGCCATGCCTTGTTTGCACTGTGATCTAACACCAGCTGACAGGTGGGTTTCGGGGTGTCTCTGGGGCCGTGGCCTGTTTAGTGGATTTACCACTCTAAACTCAATTACAGGAGACTTTCACGCTCCATGGGCAATTCCAGTCCCTTTTTGATAAAAACTCTGGTGAGTAAATAAGTCATGATGGTGATAGGGGCCTGCCATTTAATATTCATTGAAGTACACATGTTTGGAAATTGGAAGCAGAGTTTAATCCATTTTCATATTTATATCAACATGCAGCTTTAAAAAAGGATCCCTCCTTTTCTCCACCAATCTTGTCAATTCCTCCTCTGGAAAGATAAAGGTAAACTGAATATAAACTTTATTTTTTTAAAAAATTAGAAATATGTGAAGTTGTAATAATTAAAGTTGTGGGCTTCAGATCTGTTCATTTTCAACTCACAACTAATTCTTGCATTTCATTTGAACTCCTAAGAGAAGTAGGTAACAGATAAGCCAAAGTCATTGCTGCTGCTGGTGGCTAGATTCTTGGATTTGACTTTCCTATGGGAACTCAGTAAAAAGCAGAGGTTGGGCATATGGTGATCTCAGCCCCAAGGTTGTACAATTTAGGGGAAGGTTTCATAGCCATTCCAAGTAATTAAAATAAAGGCAGAGGAAATCTTAAAAAAAAGAAAAAGTAAAATAAAGACAAGGGTTCACAAAATAACAAGTGTGTGTGTTACAGGACTGTTCATTGAGGGAGACCCGAAACCCGGGGATAAAGAGTTAACACAGGGAAGGGGGCGGGGCATTTTGTGGTCCCCTCACTCTACCTTTTTTTTTTTTTTTTTTTAATGTGGTTGGATGAATGTTTAAGTATGGCGCTATGGTCAAAGGCATCTTTTTTAATAATGCAACACACAGCTTCCTGAGGGGACAGCAGTTGATTTGGAAACTGAATATGGTGCACTCTAAATTCTCCTCCCCAAGGAAGGCTGGCTAACTGATAAGTGCCACGAGCTAGCATGGGGACTCATTCTGTCAAATCAACTTGCTGGAAAGGCCCCATGCGGAATCTTCTTCAGTCTCCGGGAGCTAATGTGAGCAGACACTTGTGACATTAGACAGTGCAGCAGGCCTGGCATGAAGGAAAAGTTCACCATCCGCCAACAAGGTGGTCTTTAGATGACAAGGATAAAGAAATCAGTGCAAATTTGTTAATGTAACAACTTGGAAAAGTATGCTTTCAAAAAAAAAAAGGTACTCTATGGGGAGAGAGGATCAAAAGGAAGAAAGGCAACAACAGTACTTGGAAGCTTTCTTTGCGCTTTCTGTACCTTTTGATGAACATGGCCTTCTCTCCTGGTCCTTTTTCTATCCTGGGGATACTCTGGTTAAGTGAGTGAGTCCCACTGCACAAATCATTGCTCCATCTAAAACCAACAACCGAATAAAATAAAAGTAAGGAAAGGAAAAGCAATGAAAAGAAAAGAACAGGAAATGCTTGTGACTTTGCCTTACTGGGGTAAATAACATGTCTCCTCTTTCAGATGGATGATCACCTGTCTTCAAGTGAGAATTCTCATCTGTCTGATCTTGGTGCATTGTCCTGGAGGAAAACTGAAGTGATTGGTATCTGGGAAGAGACACGGAGATAAGATGTTACCTCTTGTCTGACACAAAATGTAAGTAGGTGTTTATAACTCGATCAGGTATTTTAAGAATAGTACTACAGGGGAAAAAACGTAGTTATTAATATCAGACAAATTTGTGTTGAGCAGCTGATTCAAAGAGGTGGTACTACCAGGTTTTTTTCCCCTTGGTGGGGTCAATTTAATAAAAAAGGCAATTTACTATAGCATCCTTACTCCATATTTAAATTGGAAAAAAAAGACATAGCTTTGAATATGGTGAGCTGAATCAGCCCTTTCATGGTAGCTGGGAGAGCGTGGGCTCTAGAGAGACATACCCCGAGTTCAGGTCCTAAAGCAGTAATTTAAAAAATGGTAATTGGTTACCATACAGACCTCAAAGTCTCAAAACACTCCCTTTTAAAATAGTATTTTGTTAGGTGGGATTGCAGGAGACCTAATAGTGTATGGTTAAAACCTGGACATGGGGGATGACTGACGAGGATCAGTAGTTAAGCATCTGCCTTCAGCTCTGGTCCTGATCCTGGGGTCCTGAGGTCGAGTCCAGCGTCAAGCTCCCCATTAGGAGCCTCCCTCTGCCTATGTCTCTGCCTTTCTCTGTGTGTCTCTCATGAATGAATAAGTAAAATCTTTAAAAAAGAACAAACCAAAACAAAAACCCCACACAAGCTGGGCAGATCCAAGTTTAAATCTGTCAGGCAAGTTATTTCCTATCTCTAAGTGGTCAGTGTCCTCAGCTGTGACATGGGGTTGGCGGGGATATTTACCTCCTAGGCTTGCTATATCAATTAATTGAGGTAATGCCTGGCTCTGTCAGCTATTGTTGATGTATATATCCTAACAGCAGGGCTAATAATTTGCCAACAGATAAGGAATTGGTCATTTTGTGCTCAACTGCTCTACTCATTCAGAGGCCTTGGGGCTTCTAGGTTACAATAGAAAAAACACTGGAATAGGAATTGACATCCGTGGGATTTAGAGCACCCTTTCTGCTTAATTGAGGAGTTAGCTGATGAGCATATAGGACATTATTTACCAAGATTAGCATACCTCTGTGCCCAGTTTTCCCATCTGTGAAAAATCAAAGCAGCAGTAAACCTTTATTGTTTGTTTCAGGGTTACTATAAGACCCAGAGATGCTCAAGTACATATGATTTTCTTTTCTTCTTTTTTTTTTTATATATGATTTTTTAAAAGACTTTTATTTATTTATTTACGAGAGACACACAAAGAGAAGCAGAGACACGGGCAGAGGGAGAAGCAGACTCCCTATAAGGAGCCTGATGTGGGACTCGATCCTAGGACCCCAGGATCAAGACCTGAACTGAAGGCAAACAGTCAACCACTGAGCCACTCAGGTGTTCCTACTTATGATTTTCTTAAGCTGGAAAGACCTATCACTGCTTCAGACATAATTCATTGAAAGCTTACTAGGTCTTACATGTAAGGCTTCATTTTAATCTTCTCTACGAGGTGGGTTTTATTATACCGATTTTAGGGATGAGGAAATGGAGGCTCAGGGAGGCTAGATACTGTTGATTCCTCCCAAGTTCTCACAGCTAATAAACTGTTGAATCCAGAATCAATTCCAGATTTACCTAACTCCTAAGGTCCTAAAACCACTATGTTTTAAAATACCATTAAAATACATTGTAAGTTCAAAGTTAGCATTGGCCACATACACTTTCTCTGTTGGTTTCTACAGACATCTTTTTGATATTGTAAAAATCCCTAACTTGGACAGCAGCCACTAGTTAAATGAATGAAGACGAAGCATTGGGTAGAAAACAGAAATAATCAATGCAGGATCCAGCCTCTTAACTGGATAATGATTTACAGATACTGGCTGGCTGGTTAACTTTCCCTGGGACCTATGTATGTTTGCTGTGATTATTATCATGACTAGCATATGTTTGAGGGCACCCTCTCAGAGAAAGCCATAAGCTGTGTTAACTGATCTCCACCTCCTGAGAGCTCCTGGATGGCAAACTGATGTGCACGGCAAGTGGCTTCACAGACTGAAGTAGAGCAAGGTCTGTCAGAGAGGGAAAATCCATATTAATGATATGCTATAAAACACTTTTTGTTAGTTATATATATTCCTTTACTTTCATTTCCCAAGAATAGCTCAGCTGTCAAAGCATTTCCAAGATTTCCATAGATTCGGCAAATACTGTACGATCGAATTATTGCTCTGAGAGAAGTTGCAATTAAAACACATTAATCATTGTAACAAAGGATCCTTATTGAGGCTGACAAAGATGGTGAAATCTGATGAATAATTAGTCTGGTTAATCTTTTAAAAGTGAATTAAACTGCTAACAAGTTAAATCACTGTGATTTTCAAAATAAGCCTCCAGGGTGAGCAGAGAATGGGAATATTATCTTCATTTTTAAAAGATATTTTCTTCCTCCTTCTTTATCTCTCAGCCTGTACTAAAGGCCCTGGATTACAACAGTGTGGGCCTGAGAAGCAGCTGAGGAGAATAAAGCTGGTCAAGCCTGGAGGGCATGTTCCTCACTTCACCACTCCCCCACCCCCAGTGATTTCTTGATACATCTAAAATGAACAGTAGATAGAAGAACCATGGATGACCTTTAAATCTGATCCAGAACTAATATGGCACCTGCTCACCAGCCATTCTCAATGACCTGAAGTGGATCCATCACACGGTTCTGACTTCATCCCCACTGTAAGTCAAACCAACCATGACAATGGAGTTGTTCTATAATTTTCTCTTTTGCCCTTCTCTCCAGTCAGCTGGCATATTCTTCCAGACAACACCTCTTCTCTTTGCATTTCAATTACTCTGGAAGGTTTGCCATGCTTTGAAATAAACCAAGATGAGCAGATAGAGACCAATGGACAGAATGGGACAATAATCATTTGGGCTAAAGTCTTTTTTTTTGGATTTTATTTATTTATTCATGAGAGACACACAGAGGGGGGAGGGAGGGAGGGAGAGAGAGAGAGAGAGAGAGAAAGAGAGAGAGAGAGGCAGAGGGAGAAGCAGGCTCCATGCAGGGAGCCTGATGTGGGACTTGATCCAGTGACTCAAGGATCACGCCCTGGGCCGAAGGCAGGCACTCAACCATTGAGCCACCCAGGTGTCCCTGGGCTAAAGTCTTGACTTTGGCTGAACCTCCACAATTCTGGGGAGTTTTAGTGGGTGCTATGATGTGTTATCCAGATCCCGTTCAGGAAGGAAGGACTTGCTCTGCCAGCAGCTGGGAAAGCTGCTAAATTTCGCCTTCAGCTGTTAGCCTGCCCCTCCTCAACAAAGTCACACTTCCTTCCAGGGGTAGCTGGCATGCAATTACTGATCAATGCCAGGGTACAAAGACCAGTCCAATCTGGGACACGTGGTGGGGGGCATCCTGGTGCCAGAGTTCCCTGTGTGGTTGGCAAACACCTTTATTGGGATAGTATCACCACCCAATTTCTCTCTTACCCACTCCTCATTTCTTCTCCTCTCATAGGTTATCACACCCAAGAGCACTCTCTAATAAATCAACTGGCTGCTAAACCCCACCTTGGAATCTGCTTTCTGGTGGCCCCAACCTATGACACCTGCGAGGTAGAGGTCTCTGATGCCTAGTGATCCCATAAAAGCAGGAGGGGAAATGGATCAGTGAAGCTCCTAACTTAGCTGGAGGAACTGCTGCTGCTTCCTGGCTTCCTATCGCTCCTATGGCAAGTGTTTTCCTGCCAACAGATGCCACACGAGATACCAAGGATCTCCTAAGGGAAAGAGGGAGGACTGCTATCGCAGATGAAAGGCTCATAGCTTTAAAAATTGCTGGATCTTAAGCAAATTCTTTATTTTAGCCTAGCTACTTTTCTGTGATTGTTTCCTATTTGCAAAATGGGAAGATGCAACTGGGCTCACAAGCTTATTGGTTAAGTGAGATGATAAATGTCAGTTGTCCTCCCTGAAGTCCCCTCCAAGGATTTCATCCTCTTCTATATCCTCCATCTACCTCAGCCTGTTTTCCAGATTCCAGGAAAATCACTGCTTTTCTCTTTTTCTGCCTGATTTCATCTACCTGGGGTGCGGGTGCCTGGGGATTCCATTTTAGGCTAAGGGTGTTTCGGAGGGTGCTCCACCAGCCATCTTCTGCCCATCTAGCTTCTCTCTAGATGGCTGTCTCATCAGTTACATGTCTATCTATACATGTTAGTTCCAGTGGGGGGCCAGGGATACCACACAGTAACTCCCTGGCAACTGATGACCTTTCCTATTTGGAAGATATAGGGGACAAGTCAACAATGCTGAAGTGTGATTATTTTCAGTTTAAATCTGGGTTCTGTTCTTGGTTTCATGTGGGGGGCTGTTTCTCCCCCCACTAAACTGTAAGTTCTCTGAAGGCAGGCCGCATATCATCTCTTGTAACCCAGAGGATTTAGCTTGGAGGGAGTGTTCTTTTGCCAAATTACTTGGGGTCTTGACAAACAAACTGCTAAGAGAAAAAGCAATACCCATATAAAAACTTGTATGTCCTGGGATATCCCCAGTTCTGGCAATTTCCAAGCCACTTTAATTACTCTTTCATCTCCTGGTGATGCCCTTGTCTCAGGTCAGTCTGAGAGAAAGCCAAATTTAAATGCTCCTGCCATGAATCAGACCCATCTCTATCTTAGACTTGAACCTAGGGAATCTCAACAAAATTGTAAAGTATCAATGAAAAGTTTGGGAAGCAAGCTAAAACTGGACCTCAGAGAAAGGCGAAGGGGAATGGTGCTCACTTGGCCCAGGGGAAGAGAAGTTCTGTTCACTCCCTTGCAGTGCAAAAAGTCTAGGATGAGGAAAGTGTTCAAATATTCTTTGACTTTCCAAAGGAACAAACAAGATTGAAACAGGAAGGACTTTACTAGGATTGAACACTGAAATCTTTACAGAGATTAAATCAAACTAGTATGTGTGTGTCTGTTTCCTACTTTATTTTCAAGATTGCTTTTTAAATATTATTTTGTTTTATAGCTGCATAACATACTTAGAAGGTTGCAAAGTCAAATCTACAGAATAATGTATATTCAGAGAATTCTAACTATCCCTGGTCCTCCCGCTCCATCTTCTTCCTCTCCCACAGGACACGTTTTTATGTTTTTACTTTGTTTTGGCCTTTTAAAAAAATATTTTTCTTCCTTTTTACTCTTTCTCTCTGGTCATGTGTTTGTCTATTGTGCTTCTTCTGAGTTTTCCTAATTAGTCTTCATTTCTGAAATAAATCTTTCCCTTTATTTCAAATTCTTTCCTGGGTCTATCATCTCATTTCCAAATTTTCCTCTTTCGAAGTTGCCATTCTTTTATCCTGTCTATATTTCACTCGATTTAAATATTAGGATGTACTTTTCATCTGTTTCGTAAGCATGTTTTATTTACTAAGTGGTTTTATTTTATTTTTTAAGATTTTGTTTATTTATTTATGAGCGACACAGAGAGAGAGGCAGAGACATAGGCAGAGGGAGAAGCAGGCTCCCTGTTGGGGGGCTGATGCGGGACTCGATCCCAGGAGCCTGGGATCACGACCTGAGCCAAAGGCAGACATTCAACCATTGAGCCACCCAGGTGCCCCTACTGTGGTTTTAATTTGGGAGCACAAATGTTTCCCTGATACCCCAGCTGCAGTGACCTGCATCCTCCCTCCTCTCTATAAGCCTCCACCCATTGCCAGGCTTAGGAACGGATTCCCTGGATTTCACCCTTTCCTACTCTGCCGGGATCTTCCTCCACCAATTGCCGTCTTTTCTCTTTTTCTGTACTTTTAACCTCTCTCACCCTACTGGAGCTTTCCCTTCAGCATGCAAACATATTTGTATCTACCTATCTTTATTTTTAGGAAGATTTTATTTATTTATTTGAGAGAGAGAGCATGCAAGCGGGGGTGAGGGGGCACCCCTTTATTTACCTATCTTTAAAAAAATATGATAAACTGCCCTGTTCCCATCTCAGATCCCATTTAGCCACCTTCTTCCCTAATTCTTTTCTTAGCCAACCTTTTGCGAGGTCTATTGGTATTACTTCATTTCCCACTCCCTTCTCAACCCATGCTGTCAACCTATACCATGTAGCCAATCTCTACACACCTCTGCAGAAATTCTTATGGGGGTCCTCATTGACTTCCTTGTTGCTAAATCCAATGACCATTTTTCAGTTTTTATCTTATGTGATCTCTTTCTACTCTTAGACACCATTGACCACTTCCTCTTTCTTGAAGTGCTCTCTTTGGCTGGTTCTCTTTCTCTGGTTTCTCCTTCCTTAGCCAAACACATAGATTTGCTATTCTGAGGGGTTTTGTCCTTGGCCTTTGTCTCTTCCCATTTGCCCACTCTCCTGGGTGATCTCACTCACTGCTTCAACTTCCACTACTATTCAAACGCTAATAATTGCCTATTTACTTATTTACTCACACTCCACTTTATCTGAAAATGAACTTAAGATATCTCACTAAAATATACATTGAAAAATTAACAGAAAATCTAGGCAAAGGGTATGGAGCAAGGGAAGTAAACAAAGTAGAACATAAAATTTGGCTCTGAGATTCCCTGCAGTTAGTGCAAAAAGAAACAGAATAATGCATATGTTTCACTGTGTTCCTGAAATAAAAGTAAACAATTTGTTCTATAGAAGCACAAAATTTATGGTTCTGAGACATAAGCATTTTGTTCCAGTGGTCTTCATAAAGGGGACACTGCACTTTGTTATGGTGGAGCATCCTCACAATATATCAGTAAATACAACAATGTTGTTCTACAGGTAAGACTTCTGTATTTTATTTGAGAAGGGGGGGGCGCTCAAGCACAGGGAGGGGCAGAGGAAGAGAACCTTCAAGCAGACTCCCCTCTGAGTGCAGAGCCTGACACCGGGTTTGATCCCACGACCCATGAGATCATGACCTGAGCTGAAGCCAAGAGTCAGCCATCCAACCGACTGAGTGACCCAGGGGCCCCTTTCTGCAGGTTGTTTAAAAAAAATATATATATATAGTCTCTCAATATTGATGAATTAGATTTTTTAAAAAGTAAACATATGGAGGGCCAAAATGATGTATTCCAGGCACTGTGGATTATGACAACCAAGCCTCGAAAACCAAAGCTTTCAAACTTTCTTTAACAGCAGCCTTTGTTAAAAAATGAAGTCTCATGTGGAGTCCCAACTCTTAAAATCAATCTAGCTGGAACACTTCTGGTTGAAAGGGAAAGCAAAGCCATGTTTCTTCCACCTCCTGTCCATCCCCACCCATCCTGGCTGCCTCTGAGGTTCAGCAGAACACTTTTGGAAGCCACCATCCTAACTCAGATTCATGGGTAAATTCAGAACATCAAGTCTTGAATGAAGTGCTGCAGACAACTCCCATAATTATTTACCTAAGCTGAATTTTGGATCAGCACTGACTAAGGACATAGGGAAACAGTTATTCATCAATGCAAATTAGTGCACCTGTTTTGGAAGACAATCTAGCAATATCTATAGAAAGTAGTAATAAGTAATAGTGAATTCAAGGTTATATTCCCAAACACAAGTATTGTAAGTTGCCATTTAAGTGCAGACCTATATAATGACATGATTGGCCAAGTTTAAGATAGCACCAGGATTCTCCTAGGCAGTGGTTTTCAAACTTAAGGTGGTATTAGGGTCACCTGGAGGCTTGTTAAAACATAGACTGATATAATTCAACCCCAGAATTTCTGATTTAGTGGGCCTGGGAAGAAGCCTGAGAATCTGTATGTCTCACAAATTCCCAGGTAATCCTGTTGCTGCTAGTCTGGGGACCACACTTTGAGAATCACTGCCTGTTTGGAAATTTAAGGAAACCTAAAGGGGTCACCCCACCGATCCAGACAGAGCATCTGTTTGCAGGTATATAATACTCCTCAAAATATAATTTTGAGTATAATGTGACCCAGATGTATGGAACAATCAAGGCATTCAAGTGATGTGATTTAAAATGGCAACAACAGGGGTACCTGTGTGGCTCAGTTGGTTAAGCAGCTGCCTTCGACTCAGGTCATTATTCCAGAGTACTAGGGTCAAGCCCCGCATTAGTCTCCCTGCTCAGCAGAGAGTCTGCCTCTCCCTCTCCCTCTCCTTCTGCCTGCTCTTTCTCTCTCTTTCTCTCTCTCTCTCCCCCTATTTTCCTGTCAAATAAATAAATAAATTTTTTTTAAATAAATAAAATGGCAACAGCAAATGTTAAAGTGAGAAAAAAACTGAAAACCTTGCTTTCGGGGATCCCTGGGTGGCTCAGCGGTTTAGCGCCTGCCTTTGGCCCAGGGCGCGGTCCTGGAGTCCCAGGATCAAGTCCCGTGTCGGGCTCCCTGCATGGAGCCTGCTTCTCTCTCCTCCTGTGTCTCTGCCTCTCTCTCTCTCTCTGTCTCTCTCTCTCTCTATCAATAAATAAATAAACCTTTAAAAAAACACCTTGCTTTCTTCTTGGTCTTAGAAATATACATTAGTAAAGAAGTCTAAAGGACAGGAACACCTGGGTGACTCAGCGGTTGAGTGTCTTAGGTACTGGCTTAGGGCGTGATCCTGGGATCTAGGATTGAGTTCCACATCTGGCTCCTTGCAGGAAGCCTGCTTATCTCTCTGCCTGTGTCTCTCCTGAATGAATAAATAAAATCTAAAAGAAAGAAAGAAAGAAAGAAAGAAAGAAAGAAAGAAAGAAAGAAAGAAAGAAGGAAGGAAGGAAGGAAGGAAGGAAGGAAGGAAGGAAGGAAGGAAGGAAAGAAAGAAAGAAAGAAAGAAGCCTAAAGGACTAATTGAGTGAGACAGCCCCCTGGTAGACAAAAAAAAAGAAACAAATAAAACAAAAAACCTAATATCTCATTGGTTTGATATACTTTTCTTTAATTCTGAGATTTCACATTTGTATTTCTTTTTCTGTAAACTATCTTTTGATACATATCCTTTCCCCATTTTAATAAGACTGTTTTGTCTTTTTCTTAACAATTTAGCACAACTTTCTGTCTGCCATTGGGTTGCAAATATTTTTCAAGTTTGTTTTAACCTTATGGTCATTTTTTTTATTTACATGTTTTGAAATTTGTTACCTCCAAATATAAATATCAATCTTTTCCTTCCTATCTAATGGTTTTATATTATGAAATTTAGAAAGTTCAAAATCTTCTCTATTGCAGATTACATTTTAAACATTTCACCTATTTTCCTCTACTACTTTTTGTGGATCCATGTTTCTATGGTTAAATCTTTGACTAAATAAATAAATAAATAAATAAATCTTTGACTCATCAGAATTTTATCTTGATAGAGTGATCTAGCTTTTTTTAAATTTTTATTTATTTATGATAGTCACAGAGAGAGAGAGAGGCAGAGACACAGGCAGAGAAGCAGGTTCCATGCACCGGGAGCCCGATGTGGGATTCGATCCCGGGTCTCCAGGATCACGCCCTGGGCCAAAGGCAGGCGCCAAACCGCTGCACCACCCAGGGATCCCTAGAGTGATCTAGCTTTATTCTTTTCCCCAACCACTAGCCAGGTACCCTTAAGCCACTTATTAAAATATCTAATATAAACCTGCCCTTCTAAAGAAAAGGAAGAGATCAGTATTTTCCAGACATCTTGATGACAAGAACCCCCTAAGGTACATATTAAAAACAAAAGTACAGGGATCCCTGGGTGGTGCAGCAGTTTGGCGCCTGCCTTTGGCCCAGGGCGCGATCCTGGGGACCTGGGATCGAGTCCCACGTTGGGCTCCCGGTGCGTGGAGCCTGCTTCTCCCTCTGCCTGTGTCTCTGCCTCTCTCTCTCTCTGTGTGACTATCATAAATAAATAAAAATTCATATTAAAAAAATAAATAAAAACCAAAGTACATAGGCCCCTCCCTAAGAAACACTAACTAATTAGGGGGCAGGAGTTTATATATTTTCAAGTACCCTCACATGACTCTTACTGTCTGGGGAGTTTGGCAAACACCAGAGTAGACTCTGATCTGGATCTAAATAGATAGGACCATGTCATCAGAGACTGGATTTTGGACATCTCTTAAGAGGTCTGAGAATGTGCATTTCTCATAGATTCCTAGAGCAGAGGAATTAAATCTAAACTTGCCTTTTTGACCTTGTCTTCTACTAATTCTCCAAATCCCCTGTGTCTGCTTGATTTTTTTCTCCCTAGAATCTATCACCATCTGACTTAGTAGTCAGTAAAGATAGGAATTTCATTTTACTCACTTCTATATTATAGTACTCTATACTATAGTATACTATCATTGAGGCTATGGGTGGTATATAGGAGATGCAAAAACAATAGTTGTTTAATGAATTAATTAAATGTTTCTCCAGTTCAGAGTTCTCTTCTGAGATCCTGGCTCTGTTACCCACTGCTCAATAGAGACTTTCTCTTGAACGTCCCATGGGAACTTTAATGTATTTGAAATTGAGCTAATCCTTTCTCCCACCTCAACGCAAACCCTGACTACTAGAGCACCCTGGCTTGGAGAACAGGTTCACTAACAACCCTCCTACTTAAGAAGTCATCCTTGAGACCCTCTCATCTATATTGTACCAACCACTAAGGCGTGCTGATCCTACTTTTCATCCTCTCTCAAATCTGTACTCACGTCTCCAGTACCTTAGTTCAACACATTATCTCTTGCCTGAATTATTGCAAAAGGTTCCTCTAGTTTCAACACCCTCCCCAATAAGCACAAATTTCTACAAATTGGTAATCCTCAGTTAAAATCTTTCAATGGTTCTGCATTGAGATGTAGTTTAATTGCCTTAAATTGATTAAGCCCTTCGTGACCAACCTCTGTCATCTACTTCCTCATGCCCTTCAACCCTTGATCCAACAGAATGAACCATTCCTACTCGACAGACAAGCAGTGGTGAAGTAAGAGTGGAATAATAAGAACAGGTTATACTGAGTGGAGGCAGCAATGGGCTATCTGATGCATTGCCTATAGGGAATATTTCTTCTTAAATTAGTGTTGCTTAAAAACCAATTTTTTTGCAGTAAAAAAATTGAAAAATAAAATAATTATTGAGGAAAAATTCCCTTCTACTTTTTTTGGTTCTGTGGCTGGGCCCAAGAGTTAAATTGGCATAAGATAGATTCATAGGAAAAAAGTACACACATCTTTTTTAGTTTTTTTATGTGCACACAGGATACTATATATGGAAAATGAAGACCCAAAGCAGCAGTAAAAACTGAGAGCTTATATACTTTTTAAACAAAGAAATTACAAATTTGTGGAGAGGTGACAAGACAAAAGGGTTTGGGCCAGGGGCAGTAAATTGTGGGAGAGTGACTAAGAAACACATGAAGGAAACTAATGGAAAATTAGGGTTACTTTAGGTTTGTTTGTATAGATTCATTTTGGCATTGATTCCCAGTCTCCTGTGATAAAAGTGTTCTTCTCTTCTTGATACAAGGAGAGGAAATTTTATGACCTGATTTAGGTAAAAAGGCGGAGGTCAGAGAGCCCTTCCTGAACCTGCTGCTCCTGAAGTGACTTCAGCACAAAATAATATGTCAAAGCAGTAAGGTATGGGGTGGCATATACTGAACCAGCCATTCTAAATGATGACAGTGAGGGGGAAAAAAAAAAGGCAGCACCCAATCTCCAGAAACAGATTGAATGCAGTAGGTTCAATGTATTACAAACTGATGTGATACAACTAAGCTACATTGTTCTCTTGTTGGACATAAACATTTTGCAGAACATCCACTTCAGACATGGTCCCTGCACAACACCAAATACCATATATCTCACTCTATTGGCTGATAAGATTGACTGCTTTAGCTTTGATTTAGCTCCCTTCATAGATAAGATTTATTGGATGCCCAATCATAGAACTGCCCCATTTTCTAGTAGCACCCAATCCAGAGTAAGCCCTTATTTCCTTAGATCCTCCCCTAAATTACCCAACTAAAGCTCAAATCCAAACCAAGTAGGTTCTTTCTAATACCCTCTTACTGAGACATTCCATGGTTTCCCATGGTGTGTTTTTTCCCTCCCTGCCACAATAAACACAACTTATTCAACTGTATGTGTGTCCCTGCTTGTGTTTGGGTGAAGGGCATTGATAAAATGCAAAATCTCTTTAAGAGATCTAACTTCTAAACAACTGCTATGTCATTGCTGAGCTTTAACAAAACACATGTAGCCTTCCAATTAGACCATTTTTATTACACAGGACTTCTGCCTGGATTGCATATTCTCTTTCTCTTGCCAGGTAACCTCTTATCACTTTCAGGCCTTAGCTAAAATGATAATTCTTCTGGAAAACCAACTTTAAAGTTTCCCCATTCAGAGCCCCTCTGGACTTATACTTCTTTTTTTTTTAAGATTTTATTTTTTAAAAATGAAGATTTTATTTATTTATTCATGAAAGATACACAGAGAGAGGCAGAGACTTAGGCAGAGGGAGAAGCAGGCTCCATGGAGGAGGCCCGATGTGGGACTCAATCCCGGGACTCTAGGATCCACACCCTGAGCTGAAGGCAGCCACTTAACCACTGAACCACCCAGGTGTCCCATGGACTTATGTTTCCTTGTTGATAGTGCCAGGGCTTGTTTAACTGTTTATTACCATGGCCAGCTTGTGAGCAACAAATGGATATGGTGAGCAACAAATGGATATGGCTTGTATTCCTCTTGCTGGCTCAGTGTTTGTTAAGCACATTAAACAATGAGTCCCCTCACATGCCACAAAGAAAGGGCAAATAAGTAATTGACCTGAGCTACAGAATAAGTCTTTTGGTAGAATTCCCCAAGCAGGAATTTTCTAAATAGAAAGTTTTCTGGGAGGAATTCCCACAGCAAATTTTGAGAATCAAAAGAAACAGCTTCAGTTTTACCTTCTCTCCATTCTTCCAGTCCCTGCCTCTCTCTACCCTTTAATATCACAAAAGTATACCAGGAAAATTCAACATAAAGATAAGAAAAGTAAAAATCCACCAGAGATGTCTAAAAAAACTCAGAATATCAAGAAGAATAGAGATTGGTTGTGGGTGGGGGTGGGCCAGATGTGGGAAATGTCCTCCACCCTAAAGTAGACTTGTGAGGAGCAAGTACTTCCCTCTTTAACCTTCAACGCTACCAGGTACAAAGTTTTCAGAATTAGGAGTGTAGTGGCAATAAATTTGGGTCTCCAAAGGCTGAGGCAAACCTGGAAGAAAGAATATAAGACTGACCTCTGGGATGGGGGATAAAGAGTCTCCAGTTCTCTTGAGGATCCACTGCTAGTGCAGGTCAGTAGGTAAAAGGAAGTCAAACACCTGGCTGGGAAATGTTTTGAGTTTCCCTTGTCATTAGCATTTTAACATGAGAATTCAAAGTGATAAACAGTCACTCATGTTCTTGAGAGTCCTGTGTCATGTGTTTAGGGATGACACCCAATCCACAGGATGGCTCACAGGGGACCCTGCGCAGTACAGTAGCCTTGATCATCAGAGTTGCCCCTGGCAGGTAAAAATGATAGGAATATCCAGTGTTAACATGAATGTCCTGTATGGACACTTCAGCCTGCTTCTCTGGCCGAGAAACACAGTATTCCACATACAGAATTGCTATACTGATTAAAATGTATGTTTTGAGGCAGAAAAAGATTCCCTACATTATAGCGGGACTGAGAACTTACATGTCAGGCTGAAGCCTGATACAAATTAAATAAATGAGCAACAAACCTTACCAGAGAGGAGCTTATAATGGAAACACTGACATGGATTTTGGATTTTGATCCAAATCAAAATGGATTTTGATCACTACACTCTATTGAAGATACCTCCAATATACAGTAATTATGTAAAATACCTGTACATTGTTGTCAAGTGGCATTTGAGAAAAGCATTAAGGTAAAGTTAATTTTTATGAGCCTCAAAAACCACAATGATGATTAAATGAAGAATCCAACACTGCATTCTCTTTGCTACAAAGAAATTCAAGGGAGGAGGGAGAATGGGGTGACGAGTGGCAATCCACTCAGGTCCTATCTGTTTTATCTTCACTTCTAAGTGATATTCAACCTTCATAATTTATGTCAAAGGTCTAATTGGAGGACTGGTACACAAATGCAGCCTGACAGAATTTTCCCAAATAATTAAACTCAGCAATGATTATGGGCTGCCCTGTGGTACATACACCATAAGTCACAATTATTACTCTGAAAAAATTTACAATCCAGTGGAAGAGAGATAATCCAAATGCACAAAGTACCAATATGCAAAGCTATATACTGTAGGTGCTTTTGAGTGTTAAGGCTCCTTATTTAGTCAGGGGATTAGAAAAAGCCTAGGAAAACTAAGGGCTTAAAATATGGGTAAAATCTACAGGAAGAGACAAAAGTGAGAAATGTTTGGGGCATGCCTGGCACAAGGAAACAGTCAGAACTATGGTTTGGAGGCCCATACAATCTGAATGGGCAAAGCACTAGACAAGAAGTAGAACCTTCCAATGGACGATAATCATTAATAACGGTCTGCTGGGAGAAGAGTCTGTGAATGCTATGCCAAAGACATAGAACAATAAGTCTGCATTATTCACTGACAGTTTGTTATCAGGAAGTAATTACAGCAGAATTGTGTTAATGTCTCCACCAAGAGAAAAAAATTGGTAATGTCCTTCAGTGACAGAATTGTCTCCTCTTTTAAAAAAGATGTGCTGTAGATGCTTTTTATAGATTTTAAATTCCTTTACAGGGATCCCTGGGTGGCGCAGCGGTTTGGCGCCTGCCTTTGGCCCAGGGCGCGATCCTGGAGACCCGGGATCGAATCCCACGTCGGGCTCCCGGTGCATGGAGCCTGCTTCTCCCTCTGCCTGTGTCTCTGCCTCTCTCTCTCTCTCTATATCATAAATAAATAAAAATTTAAAAAAAATTAAAAACAAAAAAAAAATAAATTCCTTTACAATTCTTTTCCCATCTTTTCCCCCCTCTCTTAGGTAAAGATTACCATTCTACGCTGGCTCCAGACCTGAGATGTCATCTAGGCTCAACCTCCAGCTAAGCCTCATCAAGAAGTTCACAGATGAGAATTAAGAACATGGAAAGAAAAAAATCAAAATACTCTTAGAATTAGTCCGTCCAGCCTCTGCAGTTTTTTTCTCCTTTTCTTTCTTGGGCCTCAGCAAGAGGCAAGCTGGAGACCTCAGACTAGAGATAACAGACTGGTCATAGGGTGCTCAATATAATGGGCAAAAGAGTTCTATGTCAGGGAAAGTTAAGTTGAGAATGGAAAAAGTGACATTTTATTTATTTATTTATTTTTCTTAAATATTTTATTTATTCATGAGAGATACAGAGAGAGAGAGAGAGAGGCAGAGACACAGGGAGAGGCAGGCTCCAGGCAGGGAGCCCGACATGGGACTTGATCCCAGGACTCCAGGATCACACCCTGGGCTGAAGGCGGCACTAAACCGCTGAGCCACCCGGGCTGCCCCGAAAAGTGACATTTTAAAATCTCC
The DNA here is from genome assembly GCF_905146905.1 of Nyctereutes procyonoides. Lineage (NCBI taxonomy): Eukaryota > Metazoa > Chordata > Mammalia > Carnivora > Canidae > Nyctereutes > Nyctereutes procyonoides. The sequence continues at coordinate 47,390,289 of NW_026575049.1, read as the reverse complement.
CTATTTTCTTCTTCTAGGGTCCTCAATCTTCATAAAATGAGTTTGTTTCAATTTTCTGAAAACTTTGGGTTTTTGTGTGTGATGTATGCACATATGCACACATCTGCACACCAAGTCTCTAAGATTATGGGGCTCATCTCTCCCTGATGGGAATACAAAGAAAGGGAAACTTGGTAGAAAGATTAGTTTTTTGAAATTCACTAAAAGATTCCATTCCAGTGGTTTGCTGTGACAGATCTACTACATCAAGTCTAAACGCCTTTGCCTGGGGATGCAGCATGTGGCCATGGCATCACTGTCCATGGTGCTGAAGCATCACGGTGTGCTATGTAAACCTGGCTGTTTCTCTTAACTCTGAAATAACAATAGTCAATTAAAGTCCTTGAGAGCACTTATGCCACAATGGCCATAGTTGTATTCTTTTCCTATCTGAAGAGTAACTTTAATTTTTACTATGCTTTCCTGCAGAACAAAATTATCATTTACATATTCCAATGTATGCAGAAAATTCACCTACACTAAGTTCTATCGTATGTTAGTCAATTACAAAATTTCCGCCTCTGAAAGCACATAATCTATCCCTTCTTCCCCATATCTCTCTGCTTACAACTCTACCTGGCTCTGATCATAATACCAGCACACCTCTATGTCCTACTTTCAGCAACAGCAAGAGCAATTGCCTCTTCACCCATCACATGCCACTGCCACTCCCCTCTATATCTTAGCTCATTATGGATGGTTCCCAGACTGTAATTCCCCTCACCTGTTATAATTTTCTTTTCTGTTCATAAAAACCATACCTAGATTTCAAGACCCAGCCTGCCTACCTCCTCCATGAAACCTTCCTGATAAACCAAGTACTTTTAGTTCTTCCTCTCCAAATTCATTCAGAATTTATTATTTGGCAAGTGTGGCATTTCATCTTGAACCATAGAATATCTGGAAGGGAATCTCAACTTTAATTCTGTGCTGATGTAGTACAATGGACAGGGCATGTGTTTTAGTATCAGACCATTCTCGATTTCAATTTTAGCTCCTCCATTCCCTAGCTTGAGTGGAGTACTTAGCCTTTTAGAGCCTCACTTCTCTAACTATGAGGAATCATCTTTACCCTACATAAAATTATACATGCAGTAAATTATTTGGTACCCAATAGGATCTTAATAAATAAGTTTTTGCTCTCTTCTTCTTTCCCACTGTAGCCTTCATACCACCTACCCCTTGTTAAACACATGGTAAATGTATCTATACTGAAATGCATACAAAGTTTGGCTTATCTACCTAACTGTGCTATATGATCCACCTGCAAAAACTGGCCATCTCTCATCAAGCACATTTTGGGCAGAGAGGTGTCCACAAAGCCTGAGAGTGTAACTTACAAGAGAGATCATTTGAAGAAGATGTTGAAATACTTGGCTCTTGAAATGGTTATTTTGATGGCTAATTTTATGTGTCAACTTGACTGGGCTAAGGGATGATAAGATAGTTGGTAAAACACTTCTGGATGTATCTGTGTGGGTGTTTCCCAAAGAGGTTAGCATTTCAATCAGTAGACTGAGTAAAGAAGATAGACTTCACCAATGTGGGCATCATTCAATCCACTGAGTGCTTGAATAGAACAAAAAGATAGAAGAGTGCATTTGCTTTCTACTTTAACTGGGATATCCACCTTCTCGTGCCCTTGGACATCAGAGTTCCTGGTTTTTAAGCCTTTGGACTTGAACCAGGACTTACACCATCAGCCCCCTGATTCTTGGGTCTTTGGACTGAGATTAGGATTGGCTTCCATGGTTCTCATGCTTTCAGATTTAGACTGAATTATACTATTAGTTTTCTGGGTTCTCCATCTTGCTTGACAATAGCTTGTAGGACTATCAGACCTCCATTATCCCATAACCCAATTCCTATATTAAATCTCCACTTACATATATCTGTATACATATCTCATTGGCTCTGTTTCTCTGAAGAACCCTGACTAATACAGTCATGTTCTCAAAGTTTGATGAATGAGTACAAATACAGTGAACCCATTCACAGACATGACAACTAGCAAAGAATACCAAGTGGATGTGGAACTCTAACTCCTGAACAACCTGTGCCCCAAACTCTTTAAAATTCAAAGTATAGTGTTGGAGAAATTTCCACTCTCTACAGCATGCCAAATTTTGACATTTTCCCCACTAACACTTTTTTTATTTTCTATTATCAGGAAGGGCAGAATTTCTTCTGAAAAAGAGAAGAAAAAGAAGATACACAGAATATCGGTTTTAAGTGTTATTTTTGTTCTTGAAAAGGCTTCTCATAGACTTTAAAAGAAAGCTTTTTCCCTTCAGAGATTTATTTTGATAGAATTATCTGAGCCTTGTCAGGGAGAAGAAAATTTTGTGAGCCTACCATACCAGTAAAATGCCAAATTATATGCTGTAAGTTTTTTGTTTTATTATCTCTGGGTCCAGTCAAAGAGAGAAAAGATTTTGAATCCAGAACTATTAGCATTTGGAAACAAAAGAGTCTTCACTGCAGCCGCTCCCCCAGGGCTTGTTTCCCCATCCCTGCGGGCTCCATCACTCAGGTGGGAAGATCCTGTACCTCCTTCTACTCCACCATGCATGTCTTTCCTCCAGAGCCAAGGAGTTTATAAACAGGATAATTTTCCTCAGCAACCTCTTTCCAAAGCTTAAAGCCAGCTCCAGGACATCAGCACACATACACGCACACACATCCTAAAAAATAACATTTTACTGAGGGCATGAAGTCCTCACTGGTCCATCCCAGCCACAAAGAAGTGCCATTATGCAATGCAAAGAGCTTAAAATTTAAAGTGAGTTCACATTCACACCTGAATGTGAATCCATTCTATCACTGTCCAGCTCTGCTACTTTGGGCAAATACTTAACCTCTCTGAGCCTCAGTTTCTTCTTTTGTAAAGAGACAATAATATCTATGTTGAGGGGTCATGGTTAAAAATTAAATATGTAAAATACCAAACACACTGGCTTGCGTGTAGTAGGAGCTCAATCAATAATATACTGTTATTATAGAGTGAAAGCTGGAAATACAACATCAGAGAGACAAATTTTAAGTGTTGTAGACACCACAGGAAGGCTACTGGGATGGAAAGAAGGACCAAGAGGGAGCAAGATGGTAGGGCTGGAAAACAGCAGGGGCCACATCATATAGGAGCTCACAGTAAGGACTGTGGATTTTGTTCTAAGGGTGATGGAAAAGCCATAAAGGGTTTTGACTAGGGAATAAAATGATTATATATATATAATATATATATATATTTAAAGATTTTATTCATTTATTCATGAGAGACACACAGAGAGAGGCAGAGACACAAGCAGAGGGAGAAGCAGGCTCCACGCAGGAAGCCCGATGTGGGACTCGATCCTGGGACTCCAGGATCACGCCCTGAGCTGAAGGCAGATGCTCAACTGCTAAGCCACCCTAAAATGATTATATTTTTTTTTAAATATGACTTTGGCTGTTGTGCAGAAAACAGGCTGCAGGAGACTATTCTAATAGTTCAGGTGAGAGCTGATGGTGGAGGGAGGTGATGATGCAGGTGGTAAAAAGTGGTCTCAAGTGTAGTATGCCTTGATGGTGGAGTTGACAGGGCTCACTGATGGATTGCATACATGGAGAGAGAAGGGGGAAAATGTGACTTTTAGGTTTTTCCTTGAAGGAATTAGAGAATGGAACAGCCATGAATGAGATAGAGAAGACTGTGGGAGAAAAAGTTGGGGTCAGAGATTTCTATTAAATTTCTTTTTTTTTTTTTAAAGTAGGCTCCAAATCTGCTTTGGGCTTAAACTCATAACCCTGAGATCAAGAAGGGAACTGAGATCAAGAGTCAGATACTTAACCAACTGAGCCGCTCAAGCACCCCTTCTATTAGATTCTATCCAAGTGGGAATTAGAGACTGGACCTTGGAGGAGACAGGAATTTGGATGTCATCATCACAAAAAAGGAATATAAAGCCATGAGTCTAGAGGAGATTGCTAAGGCAAAGAGAGAAGGAATCTAAGGACTAAGGCCATGTTACTATAATGTTTAGAGGTTGGAAAAAGGGAGAAATCAGGTAAGACAGACTTAGGAGGACTATTCACCTCTGGATTTGGCAACACAAAATATTGATAAAATGTGATTTTGTGTTACCACAAAAGCCTGATTCAAGAGTGAATGGAAACCAGGGTGCCTGGCTGTCTCAATCAATACAGCATCCAACTCTTGATTTTTGGGGTCATAAGTTCCGGCCCCATGTTGGGTATAGAGATCACTTAAATAAATAAAACTTAAAAAAAAAAAAGAGTGAATGGAAACTGATGAGGTTGAGAAAAGACCAGTAGAGACAACTCTATCAGGAATTTTATTATAAAGATGGAAAAAACAGGGAGTTGCTCGAAGGAGAAGTAGAGCCTGGAGGGTTTTTTAAAAGATGGTAAATATATTAGAATGCATGCTGATGGGAATCATTTAGCAGACATGGGAACTTAATGGTGCAGGAGAAAGAAGGAAGAATTTCAGGAGTGAAGTCCTTGAGAAGGCAAGAGGAGATGAGATCTGAATATAAGTGGGAGGATTGACCTTAGACACAACAGATCATAAGAGGTAAGAAGGCCAAGTTTGTGGGCACAGATGCAAGAATCTGGTAGAATAATTGTCTTGCATATTCCAGAACAGAGCCTGGGCCAGGACACATTATTGGATCCTGTAATGGAAAGGATGGCATTCTATTATACCAAGAGATTTCACAGCACAATACAGGGAAAGTTAATTTTTTTTTCTCCTGGTTCCCTCCCATCGACCCCTCCTGCCATCTCTGAGGCTTTTCTAACCAGACTCCAGCATGGACACTGCATGTTAATGAGACAATACTTGGTCCAATCCCAGGCACTTGTTTCTGAATAATTAATCTGGCACTTTACCAGCATCTACGAGCTTTGGTTTTTCTGATGATTAAATAAAGGGCCAAGGCTCTTAACAACCATCAACTAGCTCTTTGGTATGGTTTGGCTCCATGTCATATTAACACACTAGGAAGTCTGGACCGATCTGATGAAAGGAGAGCACCCTCCCCCTTTTGGCTCTCCACCAAACCATAGCTCAGGCAGCAGGGGTTCAGCTTAGTCACTCCAGGGAGATGAAGAAAGATGGATGTCCTGAGAATTCTGACCCCTCACACCCATTTCAAGCATCACCTGGGAGCCTCTGGCTTTTCCTGAGTCCCTTCCAACCATTCAAGTGCCTTGTTTTGTTTGCTTTCTGGCAATTCTCACATCTTCCTTCTCTCCATCCTATAGTCTTATGTTTCTCTTGAATGTAAATGTGAACATCAGCTTAAGTTCCCCAGACTGCATGACCTGAGCCCTAAATTCAAAATGAAAGAAAGTCTCCTCCCTATTGAGAGGTACATAAACAAACACAAAAACAAAACAATAACAGGTTTCTTTTGGCTCACGTTTGAAAATGCCAAGCAGAAGCCCTACCTTTCAGACAAGCTTTGAGACTTAAAGATGACTGAAAGGAAGAAGAGAATAAGGATTGGTTGGCAATGGGTTTTTGTGAAGTCCTGCTGGCGCTGCAGAGCTTTCTGAATTCACAAGGGGCATCAGAGGCACTGAGATGGCAGAGATTGTTGTGGCAGAAGCAACTGGAAAATGTCCTGAGACTGAAACACAGACAGATTAACATCACCCCAGTGGACACTAATGACTTGCACTTTGAAACGCCAGAGGCTCATACTGCCAGTTAAGACAAGGGAAAAAACACATTTCTAATCTCCAAAGACCTTAGATCTTTCCAAACTCTGCAGGCAAATGCAGCCATCACGAATTTCTGCAGCTGGGCAGCCCCTTCACGCCGCTAGGGGAATCATTGCCAGAGTTGCTATGGGCAGTGTAGTCAGTAAAGCTGAATAAAACAATCACTGAAAACCTCCCAGAGGTTAAGTTAGTAATGATTCAATTTATAATTCAATGTATTCAAGCCTACAGCATTTCCAAATACCAAGCTTATTTCAGTGGTACTAGGTAAACCACTCTTTCCCCTTGAACATTCACAAGCTCAACAAATGGGTTTCTAAACGATGATTTATCATCAACAGATAATTAGAATGTCTTTTCAATCACTGGCATCTGGATAAAGTAATTTTGTCCCAGCATGGGCATTTCTAGGAAGCAAACAAAAGTCAAAGAGGAAAGAGCTTGCTGGAAGCATGCTCAAAAGGAAAAATTTTCAAGAACTGCTGTCAGCTGCAGGGAGGGAGTGTTCCCATATCAATTTGATTAGCAAAAGAAATGTGGGCTTTGGGTGGTGAAGATCAACAAAAGGATATCTGGTGTGACCGAAGGAAGAGAGTGTCTGGTAAACATCTAAAACTGCAAAAGGGCAGGAACTGGTAAAATGTAATGTCATCAAGAATTCAGTGCTAAATGCATCTAAAATTCACAAGTAAGTAGGTTTCTAAAGTCAGTTTACCACTTCTGAATCTGGTCAGCAAAAAATGGTGCATCATACCAGGTGCTACAGACAAGGGGAGAGATAAAACTGGACATGAGTTCTTAGTCAATTCTTTTTTTTTTTTTTAAAGTAGGTTCCATGATCAACATGGAGCTTGAACTCACGACCTTATGATCAAGAGTTGCATGCTTTACCAACTGAGCCAGCCAAGTGCCCCACGTAGACAACTTCTGATATGGTTGAGAAGGCTACTGTAACAGGATGGAAGAGGGGATAGAATTTGATGCCAAATTGTGTTACACTGATTTTAAGTTGAGTATAAGAAGTTCAGAAATGAGAGAAACTAGTGTTGGATGGGGTGGAATCCAAACATTTCTCCTCCTAGACTGCCTGTAATTGTCAACATTACTGCTCTGTCATTATTGCCATAAAGGGCATTATTTTAAAGCAGTATAGGGTAGTAGTTAAATAACTGGCTTTGGAACCAGCCTGCCTGTGTTCCAAACCTGGTTCAACTACTGACTAGGCTGTGGGATCTTAGACAATTTAGCCTTTCTGTGCCTCTGTTTCCTCATTTTATTTTATTTTTTTAAAGGTTTTATTTATTTATTCATGAGAATACACAGAGAGGAGAGAGAGAGAGAGGCAGAGACACAGGCAGAGGGAAAAGCAGGCTCCATGCAGGGTGCCTGACGTGGGACTCGATCCCAGGTCTCCAGGATCATGCCCTGGGCTGAAGGCGGCGCTAAACCGCTGAGCCACCCGGGCTGCCCTGTTTCCTCATTTTAAAAATGTAGTTGATAACAGAATGCACATGATAGAACCATTATGAATGTTCAATGAGTTAATTGATGTAATTCATTCAATATATTTAATATATTTATAGTTTGTGGCGCATGAGAATTACCTGAGAAGTTTATATAAAATATGTATGTCATGGGATCTGTAGAAGTTGAAGAGACTACGCCTCCTAGAACACCCAATTATATTTGGGGAGATAGTGGCAGCATGTAGTGTAGAATTTAATTGAGGCTTTCTTTGAAAGTCCTCTTTCCAAGCCACTTGGTCAGTAGGCCATTCCACTTCTGCTCTGGGGTATTTCTCCTCAACCTCTTGCACTATTTGGCTATGGAATATTTTTGGTGTGTTAGTTTAAATTTGGAGTTTATCTGATTAAAAAAAATCAGTCATCCTTGATTTGCTCCACTTTTATTGAAACTTTGGAGGATAGCTGGGTCATATTTTACTCTTTTGGCATTTTCAGTGCATTGATTTAAAAATATATAATGAATTTATAATCAACAAAATGATAAAAGAAATGATAAGAACACAAAGAATGAACTAAAACTTTTAAATAATAATAAAAAAGAATAAACATTAATGTTTAGAGGAAGCATACTACTAAAGAATCGTGATTCTATCCAAACTCAACATTAAGGAGGACCTTTTATTAGTACAACAGCAAAAACCCCTCAAATTAGATTTGTACAACTTATTTGTTGGCTCAAATAACTGGGAAGTCAGGAGTAAATTTGTCTTAAAGCACAACTGGATATAGAAACATCAATGAGGGGCACCTGGGTGGCTCAGTTGGTTAAACATCTGCCTTCAGCTCAGGTCATGATCCTGGGGACCTGGGATCGAGCCCCACATCAGGTTCCTTGCTCAGTGGGGAATCTGCTTCTCACTCTGCCTCTTCTCCAGCTTGTGCATGCTCTCACTCTGTGTCAAATAAATAAATAAAATATTTTTTTTAAAAAAAGAAACATCAATGACTTCATCAGCCTCTCTCCAGTCATTGGCTCTGCTTCTCTACACGTTCTCATTCTTTACCAGGGAGAGTGGGTCCCAGCAAGTACTGATTCACATTTTCATGGCTGGTGACTCTGGGATTACATAACTCTCCTACTAGCTATAGTTAGTAGAATTCAACAAATTATGCCAATTGCCTTAGTTTGGGTCCCCAAAATAATCAGTCACTCCAGCCAAAAGGATGGGATTGTCTCAGAAGCTAGTCCTGGGTCATGTGCTGATCCCAGTGACCTGAAGTAGGGGCTGGTATCAGAAATCAAAAGTATGTATGTTTGGGAAACACTGTAGAAAAACCCAAAACAAAATGTTGACTAAAAAAAATCCTTCTAACATACAGTGATAAACACCTTTCTTCCCATATATAATTCATTTTTTAAAAATATTTATTTATTTATTTTAGAGAGAACATGCAGGCAGAGGGAGAGAGCCTTAAGCAGACTCTGCATTGAGCGGAGCCTGACACGGGGCTCTATCTTACCACCCTGAGATCACAACCTGAGCAGAAACCAAGAATCAGATGCCTAACCAACTGTACCATCCAGTTCAAATTCAAAAACTGTGCTTTAATATAACATAATTCAACTGTCCCACCCTTGACTGAAAATATACTGCTCATTCTTCAGTGGGAGACAATGTAAAGACACATATCGTTTGTATATCCTGCCTTGTGTACCATATTTCCAGGCTATTTGCATTCCTCCCAAACAGGCCTGGAAAGCAAGATGGGCAGCCAAGAACAAGAGAGGTTATTGGTGTCTTTGTGACTTAATGCAATGGAAAATCCATATATTCTTTACTGAGCTTAAGTAAATGCTATTAATCTCCCTCTCCAAATTAAACTGAAATTATTGGAAAGCAAGTGGCATAACAGTGTCCAACTTTTAAAAAAACTTTTATTTAAGTAATCTTTTCACCCAACATGGAGCTTGAACTCAGGACCCCACCAAGATCAAGAGTTGCCCCACCTTCTGAGTGAGCCAGCCAGGCACCCCAAAGGTGTCCAGCTTTTATTTATTTATTATTTTAATATTTTAAGATTTTATTTATTTACTCGTGAGAGACACAGAGAGAGAGGCAGAGACACAGGCAGAGGGAGAAGCAGGCTCCATGCAGGGAGCCTGACATGGGACTTGATCCTGGGTCCCCAGGATCATACCCCAGGCCGAAGGCGGCGCTAAACAGCTAAGCCACCAGGGCTGCCCGGTGTCCAGCTTTTAAAATGTAAATTATTTTCAATCCTTAGAGAGACACAAGCCAAAACAAAAAGTCCACATTATCTATTGCTCTAAGAAAATTAAATACATTTTCTAGTTCCTTAAAAACAATACAAACAAAAAACTCCAATGAACCAGGAAATTTAAAAGACGCATGCCACGTTTTAGCAGGTAGCAATGACTGTTAATAAAGACTTCCTAAAATTTATGCTCGGCTGTTGCAAGGATTAAACTGGTTTCTGTCTTGAAGGGACTCAGTTTATAGTACACTGAAATGCCAATTATGTTTGACTACTTTTCTGTATTGATTTATCCAGACACTATCTGCCCTGTGGGAAACACATAAACTTTCAGCCTTCACACATGGCAACACTGAGAAAATACCAGCAACAACCCATAGTTGCCACTGCTAGTTACTTTCTTATAGTGAGTGACCCTGCATCTGTCTTCCTGGTTTGTGTGCTTATGAAAAAATTACTGTTTGACAGAAGTGTTGCTGAAGGGTGTAACAATGACAAATTGGACCTCCACTTATAATGAGGATCTGGGGGCTGTGTGCAAATAAAGGTCTGAGCAGAATATTTTTTGAATAATTGAGAATTACACACATGAATAAATTTGGATATGAAAAACAGTCACAGATGGAAGAAGTCCTAGATTCATCAGACAAGGGACTTAAGAAAAAACCACAAACATAGCTAAACATTAAATCTACTGCTTAAAATATGTGAAAGCTTTTAAGCAAAATAGGCTTTTAAACTCAAGGCAATCACTTGAGTTCTTTGTTCCCACTATTTTGAATGTATTTGTGTGAAAACTGGAGAAGACTCCAAAAAGGTCAACAAACAATTATGAATGATCAGTACTATTTTCTGATTCTTTGTGATCCATCATAAGTTGTTATGAGGCCAAGAAAGAAAAAAACGGTTAATTAACCAAAGTAAAATGAGATTAATGTCCACTGCCTTGTAAATTTTCCATTTAGGTTGTTGAGTACCATACTTTCAGCTCAAATTTTGAAGATAAATTTTTCCTTAAAAAATAAACAAACAAAAAACACCACCACGGCCACTCTGGAAAATAGTATGTAGGTTAAAAATAGAGCTACTGGGATCCCTGGGTGGCGCAGCGGTTTGGCGCCTGCCTTTGGCCCAGGGCGCGATCTTGGAGACCCGGGATCGAATCCCACGTCGGGCTCCCGGTGCATGGAGCCTGCTTCTCCCTCTGCCTGTGTCTCTGCCTCTCTCTCTCTCTCTGTGTGACTATCGTAGATAAATAAAAAAAAAATTAAAAAAAAATAGAGCTACTATACTACTCAACAATTGCACTACTAGCTATTTATCCAAAGGATACAAACAGTGATCTGAAAGGGCACATGCACCCCAATGTTTATAGCAGCAATATCCACAATAGCCAAAATATGGAAAGAACCCAGATGTCCACCAAAAGATGAATGGATAAAGAAGATGTGACATATAAACAATGGAGTATTACTCAGCCACCAAAAAGAATGAAATCTTGCCATTTTGCAGTGATGTGGATGGAACTAGAGGGTATTATGCTAAGCAAAGTAAGTCAGTCAGAGAGAGACGGATACTGTATGATTTCACTCATGTGTGGAATTTAAGAAACAAAACAGATGAACATAGGGGAAGAGAAGGAAAAAAAATAAGATGAAAATTGAGAGGGAGGCAAACCATAAGAGTCACTAAACTCTAGGAAACAAATGAGGGTTACTGAAGGGGAGATGGGTGGGGAATGGCATAACTGGGGGGTGGGCATTAAGGAGGGCACGTGATGTAATGAGCACTGGGTGTTATATACAACTGATGAATCACTAACTTCTACCTTTGAAACTAATTTACAAAATAAGCTTTAAAAAACACCTCATCACTTTGGTCTTTTTTTTTTTTTTTGTTTTAACTACCACTTTGGTCTTAAATGAAAATCTTTGTCTTAGATTGTAATGGTTACAATCTCCAATATTTCAAGATTATATGTAAAATTATTTAAAAAATGATTTTGCAACAACATCAAGTTTTGATGCTTGAACAACTATTTGTTGAAGAAGTCAATCAACTGTGTTGCTTCTAGCTGCTCTAGCTCTCACAGGTACATTTCCTGCTGGGTGTTGTTTACTTTGCATTTACAATGATGTGATTGAGTACAGTGTTTTTCAAACATCTAGTCATGCTATACTAATGAGTATAGTGAAATCAAACTACAATCAGCACTTAAGATTTTTCTTTATGAACATTCATATACCTACAAAAGTAGAGAGAATAGTAAAATTACCCATTTTCCATGATTATCAAGATACTGTCACGTATTTTCTTATATAACCACACAACCCATTGTCACACCTCAAAAAGTTAGCAATAATTCCTGGTATTGTGCAATACAGCTCAGGTGTCTAAAAAATGTTTTCTTGTAACTAGTTTGTTTGAATTAGAATCAATAATTCTAAAATTAGAATTTTATTTATTTTTTAAAGATTTTTTTAAAAAATTAATTTTATTTATTTGTTTGTCAGCAAGAGAGGGAGCATGCACAAGCAGGAAGAGCAGCAGGCAGAGGGAGAAGCAGGCTTCCCATTGAGCAAAGAGCCTGATGCTCCAGGGCCTTGGGATTATGACCTGAGCCAAAGGCCGACACTTAACTGTATGAACCACCCAGGTATCCCTATTATTTAAAGATTCTACCTATTTATCTGAGAAAGAGAGAGATAGAGAGCACATAAAAGAAAGAGCATGAGCAGGGGGAGGAGTATAGGGAGGAGAAGCAGGTTCCCTGCTGCGCAGGGAGCCCCATACATGGATTAATCCCAGGACCAGGGGGGAATCATGACCTGAGCTGAAGGCAGATGTTCAACCAGCTGAGTCCCCCAGGAGCCCCAGGTTCAATCAGCATTTAAAGAAAAAAGTGAAATAGAATAGATTAGTGAATATCCAAGGGCAGCACATGTTGTAAGGCTCATTATTGTTTTATAACATTTCTTTTTATATGTGTGTATTTGTGTCATTTATAAAATGTATTTTTTTTAAATAAAATGTATTTTCTTGCTGGTCATAGTCACAAAAGTGTGAAAGCCACTGGTTTAGTGATCTTCCCTACTCCATAGGCTCTGGGAAGATTTCAGTGTCCAAAAACACATTCTGCAGTTTAAGGAAGGATATATATACAGGAAGGAGAGCTCTGTATCTTTGCTTCTGCTGTTCCCTCTGCTTAGAACTCCCCTCACTAACCTGTCTACTATTTCATGTTTTCCCCAGTTTCCAAGGGCTGAAGTGTCATGGAATCTTTTTCTCTTCTCCTGCCTAGCTGTCACTTGGTTTGCCTCTTCTTTTTGCACTCATCACACTGCCTTTGGTAATGCTTATATGGATACAATATATGTTTTATACTATTGTATAAATTAAGTTCATTAAGTGTATCATGTATAACTTCTTTGCCCTGAGATGTAACTTGCTGTGTACTTTAATTATGCTAAGCACTTAACTGAATAAACTGACTTAGGAGTTTGAGACACTAACTATAGGTTATTAGGTGGCGTCAAAAAATCAGACTCTAAGGAGAGACCGAAGAACCAAAATTCATTAAGTTTAGACTAGATCATAAAAACAGCAACAAGATCCCTGGGTGGCACAGCGGTTTAGCGCCTGCCTTTGGCCCCGGGCGCGATCCTGGAGACCCGGGATTGAATCCCACGTCGGGCTCCCGGTGCATGGAGCCTGCTTCTCCCTCTGCCTGTGTCTCTGCTTCTCTCTCTCTCTCTCTCTGACTATCATAAATAAATAAAAATTTAAAAAAAAACCAGCAACAATAATTTTTCAGAACTTCCTATGCTCCTGGCACTATAGGAACTTCACTTATTTTACCTACTACTTCCAAAAAATCCTGGAAAGGTTATCACTAGCATTACACATAAGGAAACCAAGCAGTTAAGTACTTTTGCAAAGCCTAGCATCTAAGCTCTCTTTCCTTATAAGATTCTGTTCAGAGGCTATTTCATTCACTGGGATAGGGACTCCCAATTTTTAAATGAACATTTGAATTCACTTCGTAGTTAAGAATAAACTAAGGGAGAACCAAGGATAATCAACCTGGCCTTCTCTTCCACTTTGTCACAGCCCCTGCAGTCTATTTCTGCAGTCTAAGGAAATTGGCGAAGGATTTGGAAAGTCTGAACTGAAAAACAAGCAAACACCACTCTTTCTCTTATACACATGCACAAAATGCACAGACACACATGTGTGTGCATGTACCTTGCATGTGTTAACTATTTAGCCTTCAGACCACAGCCTAATAATCCTTTCCCTGGGAATCTTTCTGACCCCCGGGTAGATATACTCTCTCATGGAAACATGTCCCTTTCCCTCAGAACCCGTTTCAGGGCAGTCCCTGTGGCACAGCGGTTTAGCGCCGCCTGCAGCCGGGGTGTGATCCTGGAGACCTGGGATCGAGTCCCATGGAGCTCCTTGCATGGAACCTGCTTCTCCCTCTGCCTGTGTTTCTGTCTCTCTCTCTCTCAGAATAAATAAATCTTAAAAAAAAAGAAAGAAAAGAAAAAAAAAGAACCCCTGTTTCACTGTGTAACTTAGTGTGTTTATTTGTTTAATATTTGCCTTGTCCTCTGGGGTACAAGCTCCGTAACTATAAGGACCTGTTTTTGCTCATCACAGTTTTTCTAGCACTTAATTTGCCACTTGGAAGATTTTAGGTGTTCCATAGTGAATGCGTTCATGAGTGAATAAATGAATAAGTGCCTGGACAAATTTCACCAGTAGTTATTTCATACTTTAAGAGGAAGCCTGATACAGCAACATTGAGAATGTTGTTTAGGGATGAAGGGTTTCGGGACTAGAAACAATTAGGAGAACATCCATTCATTCTCACCTACCTCTACCAGCCTTGTTGCATCTGTAATCATATACCTTGCTTTTCCTTCTGTGACAATGGCTGGATGGTCTAGATTCTTACCCAAAGTCAACCAATTCACTTTGTACTGGATCCTATTTCTCTTGCTCCTCAATGTACTCATTCTCTCTCTCATGCTATCAAATTTTTACTCCATACTACAACCCTATTCAACAGAGTTTTCTACGATGGAAATATTCTCTGTCCATGCTGTTCAATACAGTAGCTACTAGCCACTTGTAGCTACTAAGTACTTGAAATGTGGTTAATCATGGAGGGACTACATTTTTAAAAGTTTATTTTAAACTAGTTACCTACAGATGACTTCCATCAGATTCAACATGCTATTATTTCTTCCATTTCAAAAAATAACTAACCTCCCTTGACTTCACACTTCTAGATACCATCCCTTTCTCTGCTTCTCCTTCACAGTATATTCTATAAAATGTTTGTCTACACTCCTTGTACACACTTTTCCTTCCTTCATGTACTCCTAAACTTACTTCGGTCTATCTTTTGACTCAACATATCACCATAATGTTGCTCAGCATCACCAGGGACCTCTGCGTTGCCAAAACCTATGGTCAGTGTTGAGTGCTCATTTTACCAGAATGAACAGCAGCATTTTACAGTTCATAATTCCCTTCTTGAAAGATTTGCTTCTCTGTTATTTGGGATCTCACCTTTCTCTCTCTCTCTCTCTCTTTTTAAGATTTTACTTATTTATTCATGACAAACACAGAGAGAGAGGCAGAGAGAGAAGCAGGCCCCATGCAGGAAGCCTGATGTAGGACTCAATCCCAGGACTCCAGGACCATGCCCTGGGCCGAAGGCAGGCGCTAAACTGCTGAGCCATCCAGGGACACCCCCACCCCCCTCAATTCTCCTCTTATCTCTCTGGCTATTCTTTCTCAGCTTCCAGTGCTGGATTTTCACCTTTGCATCCTCTAAATACTGAAATGTCACAAGCCTTAGTTCTTAAACCTCATCTTTTGTCTTTATTTTCTTCCTTGGTGCTTTCATCCATTTCCAAGGCTTCAAATATCAGGTATAGGCTGCAGACGCCCACATGTATTTCTTGCTCTGAACTCCAAACTTGCATGTTCTAGAACAAATCCCCCACTGAAACCTGACATTTGTATGTGTAGCATGGCCTCAAGCTTCAGATTCTATAAGATCATTTCTGATTTACCTTTAAATCTGTTCTTCCCTCAATCTTCTCCACTTTATTTTTAAGATGTTATTTATTTATTTGAGAGAGAGAGCGAGAGAGCACGCATGAGTTGTGGAGGCCGAGAAAAATTAAGGCCATCCCACCTAAAGTTTAGCATTAGCACAAGTACAGCCATCTTAGGCCCCTGTGAATAAGAGCTGAACTTTATGGGAAAAACCGCAGAATGTCCTCAATGTCCTCGGCAGGTAATCCCATATCAGAAAGAGAAGAGAGCTCAGAATTGCTCTCAGCAGAGAATCCCATATCAGAAAGACAACAGAGCCCACGCCCATGGTAGAAAGTCTCATATTAGAATGAGAACAGAGCTCAATGCCCTTGAAAGCCCCACATCAGAATGTAAACAGAATTTGGGAGAAATTCTTCCACCCCTTCTGAAAATCCCCTAGACCAGCCTATAAGAAATCCAGCTGTAACCCACTTCGAGGCCCAAGTCCCTGCTCCGCTGTGTCGGGTATACTTGGACCCAAGCTCGAGCTTGCTAATAAACCCTCGTGCGCTTGCAAGGGTGTGGGCTCCTTGGTGGTTTCTCGGATTCGCAATCTTGGGCACAACAGAGTGGGAGGAGGGTCAGAGGGAGAGGGAGAAGCAGACTCCCGTTGGAGCAGGGGGCCTGATATGGGGCTTGATCCCAGGACGGAATCATGACCTGAGCTGAAGGCAGAGACTTAACCCACCCAGGTGCCCCAATCTTCTGCATTTTAATCAGTGCCACCTCCATCTTTCTAAACACTCAGGCCCCAAATTTTGGAAATGTTCTTGACTCGTTTGCCACCACCAATCTATCAGCAATTTCTACTTTGTCCTACTATTTAAATAATGCGAGAACCTGACCCTTTTCCATTATTTTACCTAGTTCAAGCCACTCTCACTGCTAGCCTAGATTATTACAAGAGCCTCCTGACTGGTTTCTCTACTTGTATTTACTTTTATTCCCCTAAAATAACCTATCCAAACAGCAGCCAATGATCCCTTAAAAATGTAAATAGATTCCTATCACTGCAAAGCACCAAGCTTTCCAGTGGTTTTCCATCTCTTTCTGAATAAAAATCAAGGTCCTTACAGGAGCCTATAACATCCTGCATAATCTGGGCCCCAGCTATCTCAGACCTCCAGGCCGCTCTTCCCTCTCCTCCCTAACTTCCTCTTTCCTCTAATCCACATGGTCCTCCTTGTTGTTCTTTGAAGGGGCTGAACTTGCCACCCTCAATCTCTTTATCCTGATTTACTTTACAGGACAGTTCTTAATTGTCTTCCCAAACTAAACTTTGGAGCCCTTAATCAGAGTCCAGACTTGACCTGTTTTGCTCTCTACTGGATTCCCATCTCAAACAGTGCCTGGCACTGAATATGTATTCAATAAGTCAGTGTTGAGTAGGCGAATTAACAAATTATACTACTAATGCCTAGTAGTATAACCCAGCATAATAAACCATTTAACCTTTTTCGGATCTCACTTTCCTCATCTCTCAAAGGAGAGATAAAACTAGATAACCTCGGGCAGGCCGGGTGGCTCAGCGGTTTGGCGCTGCCTTCCGCCCAGGGCGTGACCCTGGAGACCCAGGATCGAGTCCCTGCATGGAGCCTGCTTCTCCCTCTGCCTGTGTCTCTGCCTCTCTCTCTCTCTCATTAATAAATAATCTTAACCTCAAATATTTAATGCACTACTATGTGCCTGGCACTGGGGAGGTGCTTCAGATCCAAGATAAGGTCACAGTTCCTGCTGTCAAGGATCTAGATGTTGAGTGGGGTGAAGAGCTACACGGGGAATTACCATGGAGGGCTTCCAGAGTAAACCTGAGTGTTCTCACCTGGTGATGGGTAGGATGCAGCCAGGGGAAGAGGGGGCAGGAGCCCGTTCCCGGCTTCCCACGTGTGCACAGCGAACCCTTTCAGGTTGTGGAGGTTTACAAGGGCCTCCCGGGTTCACGCTCAGATTTGGCTCCAGACTTAATCCCATCATTATCTTACCTCCGAGGCTGGTGCATTTACGGAACGAAGAAGCGGGGTGGGAGTTGGGGGAAGATCATGAAATCAGTTCCAGCTTTAAAACTACACCACCTTGGTTAGCATCCACCTGTCCTAAGGCGAGGAACTACTTGTGCACTTAGGCTTGGACCTACGTATGCTTTTACACTGTTTTTAAGCCCCAGGAACACAAATCACACCGTCCTTAACTCTGGAGGCCCCCAGCACAGTACAAAGGTCCTCAACGTTTTTCAGTCCCACGCTTCTCGGAGCTTTCCAGCCCGGACGTCCCCATCGGCGCGGAGCCCAGACCGCGGGACGTCTGCGACAGCATCGGCGCAGGCCCGCGAATTGTCCCACACCCTGGGACCGTCATAGTCGGCTCTTCTCGAGAGTTCCCGGGCGTCCTTGCTAGTTGGCCCCCCGCAAGCCCCTGCGCCAACCTGGGCGGAGTCGACCCCTTGGGACTCTACCAACTGAAAAGTGCAGGGGTGGGGGCACTGAGCACGCCGAGAGGAAGACGACAAAACGGAAAGAGAACCGCCCTCAAATAACCGGTCAAGTTATCTTATTATTATTAGCACATCGCGCGGGGCTCATGTGTCCCGAGAGAAATAGGCTGGCCCGCCTCCCAAGCTAAAACAACGCGCGGCCCCCCCTACGTCTGGCGCGTCCGGCCTTTGGTCTCTCCCGCGCCGGGCGACCCCGCAGTCACGTGCTCCCCCTGTCCTTCTCGCGGAGCGTGCTTCCTGCGGTGGGGACGGCCGAGCCATGGCAGCCCTTCTGAGACCCGCTCGCTGGCTCCTGCGAGCCCGGGCGGCCCCGCGCCTCCCGCTTTCCCTGCGCCTCCTCGCAAGCGGCCCGAGGCGGCCGCACGCCGCCCCCTGTGTGCCCGCCGCCCGCGCCGGGCCGGTCGCCGGGTGAGTGCCCGGGTTTCTCCCCCCGCGCGTCTGCAGGGCGGGCGTCCCCCGGGGGCGCGATGCTGGCGGGGGCCGGGCCCGCCTGTCTCTGTGTGTGCCCTCTTCGCCGCTCTGGGGCCAGAATGTGCCGGGGCCTCGGATCCCGCTCCCCAGCGGGGGTTTTAGGGTGACAGGGTCAGCCGACTGCGGAAGGTCATGCCGTGTGCCAGGCTGGCTTCCGGCTTGGATTCTGCTCTCGCCTGGGATTGGGTCTTCCTGTGCTCGGGCTACTGGCGTCCTATTAAACTGAGCGTGCATAGGGGGGTCGGGGGGTTGAAGACTGCTACTGGCCTCGGGTGCTACTTACTCTTCTCCTTAGGACTGACCAGCTTGGGTGCTGCCCCTCGTGCGAGCATTATTTGTGATCAGTAACCTGCTGGGACTTAGATTTCGAGAGGTTTATTGCGCGAGGGATAGGTTGGGAATTTAAGGTGAGCCGGAGATAGTTAATTATGGGGGGATAGAGAGGGACGTTAATTATGATCAGTTTGGGCTTTTGCTTTGCCTTTCCTCTCGACATTTAGAAGGGCGGGATATGGGTTGGGAATTGTCCTAGTAGGGCCCTGTGAGCGTCAATGAGTGAGTAAGTGAACACGTGCAGGGGACTCCGTGAGGATATAAGGAGGCCGAGGGATCGGTGGTGTCAAATGTGCGAATACTTTCGTGGATCGAGGTTTATCAGGAGATAGGTCTGGCATAGACTCGGAGGGGGCATAAGGAAGTTTGATGAAAAAGTAGGAGAGTGGTATTCTGGCCATCTGAGAAGGGGGAGATGGGCGCTGAGGTTTTAGAATTGGAGAAAACCAGATTTTGAAAGACTGTTTGTAAATAAAGTTATTTTGGGAGACAACATAGGATGAAGAGCCAAGGATTTGCCATTGGGCAAGTCACTTAAACCATTTCTGGGCCTCGGTTTCCTTAGTTAGATGGAGTGGTAATAGGGTTGGTAGCACTGCATGAGATTATCTATAAAAAGCACTTAACATAGGGCCTGGTACCTAGGAAGTACTTTATTAGTTGTAATGGTAGTAATAACTATGATTACATGGATCTTTGTGGAGCAGCCTGGAAACCTATTCTCTGCATAAAATTATATGGAGGAAAAGTTTTACGACTTAACAACTCAGTTATAGATCTTTGGAACGTAGCCTGCTTCTAACTTACGGCCTGCCTGGATTTTGTTCTTAGGCCTGAACAGTTAACCTTCAGGAGCCATGCCTCTGCTTTCTCAGAAAGTATATCTCTGCTTTCAAAGACTTTATTTTGAGAAAGTTGTGCCAATTACTTTTTTAAAGATAGTGCTTAACTATCTTCCATGAGGCCAGAGGAGGGTCAATGGTATCTTTGATCTTCACTGTTGCATTTGAGGAAAACTGTAGAACACAATCTAGTAGACAGGGTGTTGGTCTTGGTGTTCATTAGACCTGGATTCCGTTGGCCTGCTCTGTAATCTAACCTAACCTCTTTGATCCTCAGTTTCATGATCTGTAAGGTTGTGGTAACAAGGCCTTTCTCCCTTTTTTGCAAAGCTGATTTCTTGTCATTCAGGATTCAACTTAAATACTGTTTCTTCAAAGAAGCCTTATCTCAGCACTCAATCTAAAATCTATGCTATTTTAATTTTATCACAGTATGTGTGACTTGTCCAATATTAATCTGTTTTTTGTTTGTTTCCTTTAGTAGAGAAAGTGAATTGCACAAGAGCAGGACTTTGTTTTGCTCACCACTGCGTACTCAGCTCATAACAAACAATAAAGAAATGTTCCATCTTTCTCTTGTACTCTTAACAGTCCTTTTGTGACAGTCTCCTGACCCACAACCTGTAAGAATGCCCAGATCTTTCCCACCCGAAAAATAAACCCTTTCTTAGAACTCTGGACTTAACCTCTAGGTGCTTCCCAGTTTCCCTTCCCTTGTCCCTATTCCTGTCTCCTTTATTTCCTCACTTCATGTTCATTCTTCCACCCACTGCAATCACACTACTGGCAAAGCCATCATTGTCTTATTTATTAATTTTTTGTTGTATATATTTTTTATTTTACTTACTTTTTTTTTAGTAGGCCCCACACCCAGTGTGGTGCTTAACGCAGGGTTTGAACTCCCCACCATAAGATCAAAACCTGAACTGAGATCAAGAGTCAGTTGCTTAACTGACTGAGCCACCCAGATACCGTTATTTTATATTTTTAAATTATAAAACTCCTGTGCCTTGAGGAGCAATTGCAAAATACAGAGGGATTAGTAATAAATTAAAAGTCACCCTTAGGTGCCTGGCTGGCTCAGTCTCTGTAGTGTGAGGCTCTTGATTTTGGGGTTGTGAGTTCGAGCCCCACGTTGGGTGTAGAAATTACTTAAAAATGAAATCTTAAATAAATAGATAAAATAAATAAAAAAAATTACCCTTAATTCTATCATCCAGAGAGAGCTGTTGAAATGTATACGTCCTTTGTGTGTGCATGTCCTTTTAAAAAAAAAAAATATTCATGAGAGGCACAGAGAGAGAAGCAGGCTCCTCACTGGAGCCCCATGTGGGGACTCGATCCCCAGACTGGGATCACTCCCTGAGCCAAAGGCAGGGGCTCAACCGCTGAGCCACCCAGGCATCCCATGTGTGTGGATTTTTTTTTTTTTTAAGATTTTATTTATTTGTTCATAGAGACACAGGCAGAGGGAGAAGCAGGCTCCATGCAGGGAGCCCGATGTGGGACTCTATCCCTGGTCTCCAGGATCATACCCTGGACTGAAGGCGGCGCTAAACCACTGAGCCATCCGGGCTGCCTTGTGTGCATGTTTTTGTGTATGTATCCATACATAATCATTTATGTATATATAAATGAAAGTTTATTTCACTTAATATTTCCAAAGGAACATTAATTACCAAATCCACCTTTAAGGCCTTGACCCTGGCATATTATTATGTCTCCCATTTCTCCCTTCATGAGACCCTTTGCTTGGCATTGATGACACCAGTCTTTTATGATTCTCCTTCGGATTTTTCTCATCTGCTTTGTTGCTTCCTTTTTCTTACGTTCATTTCTTAAATGCTGATGTGTTGAGTGGTTTTGCCTCTCTAGTCCTTATGTTTTTGCATTCACTTTGGGTGACCTTATCCATTTTTAAGCCATCAGCCCCTTCCTACTCATCTGATAATAGCATTATCTCTCTCCCTGGATATAGACCATTTATTAGACACCTACACCGGTTGAATTACAGGTGCTTCAAACCCATCACATCTCAAGTTGGTCTCACCTTTCCTCTCAGATTTGTTCCTTGTGTGTTCCCTATTTTAGTGAATGTTGCCATTTCTGTCTGCTTTCTAGAGATTTTTCATTCTTTCATTGACACCTCCCTGACCCAATTCACCCCATATATATTGATGACACGTGATTAAGTTCTGCTAGATTTTCTCCATCTGGAGTGAATCCCCGTTTTCTTCAACCTTCACATTATTCTCTAGTCTCCTTGCAACTGCTGTACCTCCATCATGTCATTTTCCTACTTAGACACTGTGGTGGCTTCCATTAGTTCCAGGATAGGGCTTCATGATCTGGAGATACCTGTGGAGCCTCACTTTTGAGTTCCTTTCCATGGCATCCTGTATTCTAACCGTACCATACTACTACTTCTGAGTCCTCTACAGCCGGGCTTTTTAATGAGCATAAAAATCCTTGGGGATCTTGTTAAAATGTAGATTCTGATTTTGTAGGTCTAGGCAAGGAACTGAGATTCTGCATTTCTAACAAGCCCCCAGATGGTAAAGGTACTATTGGTTCACAGCTCTAAGGAGCCATGTTGCACATCTCTTTGCCTTTGAATGTGGTGGTCACTCTTGGGATGGTGTTGCCCCTTCTCCCTACTCAGGTGTTCCTTTTCTCTGTTAAATCTTGATTGTTTCTCCTATTTGATGACTCCTCTTTTGTGCTTTCTCTAAGATCCTGAATCACTAAGCATCCATTAGCATGATTACATGTGTACCCACCAGCACTCCAGACCTGGCTATACATTCCTTGAAGGCAATGATTTTGCCTTACTCTTTGCCTTCCCTGGTGTCTGACTTTGTGGCACATAGTAGGTATCAAATATGTTTTTAGTAAATCAGTGAAAATCTTAGATGTTGAGGAAGGAATATTGTGACTGCAAAGACTTTTTGAAGAGATATTTAATCCACTCCTGCAGTGCACTGAACTTCCATTAATTTACCCCAATCTTGGTTTCCAAGAATGTTCTATGAAAGACTGATGAACATTATTGGGTGAAATTTTAGAATTTATTGATTTGTTTTCAAAATTGAAGCACCAGGAAGTACATACTTCTGTATTTTTTTTTAAAAAGATTTTATTTATTTATTCACGATAGACACACACAGACAGAGGGTCAGAGGGAGAAGCAGGCTCCATGCAGGGAGCCCGATGTGGGACTCAATCCCCGGACTCCGGGTCACGCCCTTGGCCAAAGGCAGGCGCCAAACCGCTGAGCCACCCAGGGATCCCCACGTCTGTATTTTTTAGTCTTGCTCCCCATTACCCATTTCAGTACTTTTTTCTTTAACAAATTTTTCTTAAAAACCAGCTCTTACCTTATTCTCTGTGGGGAGTTTGAGGGGCAAACACTGTTGCTTTCCCACAGACTCTTTTTTTTCCCCCTTGCACTTCTGGATCAAAAGCTGCTTATATTTTCTTGTGAGAGTTTTTAGACTTCTGTGCTTCAGAGGAAAGATAAACTTTGAATTATATCCATTTGGAAGTGGATCTAGATTGGTGATTGACTTAAAGGGGAAGAGCACATACTGCCCTATGACAGAATGATGTGACTTCTAAAGTTGGAAGGAAGGAAACTTTCCCTGGCTTATTTCTTAATAAGAAAAAAATCTTAAATATTTAGAGTCTGTCTGGGTCCTTTGGAGTTATGATTCAGCCTCTGGTTTCTGTGTGTACACACTTCTTAATTACAGAGGGCTGTGATAGGCACATGTATAGCTCATATATTCTATCCATAAAAGAGGAACATAATACTGTGGTATTTCAGAGAGAAGAGCAGTCACATTTGTGGTAGGGGGCTCACTTGAGTGTAAGAGAACATATGGTAATGAGTAGTCAGAGTGTTCTAGGGGAAGAGAAAAGCATGAAGGGACTTGGAGATCAAACTTTTATCTTCTGTGGCTACATGGGATTGGATGTAATGGAAGTTGATACTGCCAAGGTCAGTTGATTCCTTGTAGCTACTAAGGTTGTTTAGAAGTTGGTCATTCGATGATTGGAAGCAATTGGAGGGTTTTGAGAGGTATAGGTCCTGACAAAGTTTACATAGACTGTAGGAGAGACAGAGGTTGGGGATGGAAAGATCAGTAGGAACAACATTGATACTACAGATTAGGGCTAACAGGACCTCAGCTAGGTGGTGCAGAACTGAAAACGCTTTTCTTCTTGAGAAGGAGTGAACAGGAGATTGGTCAGCATGTTGGCAGAATAAATTTGGAGATGAGGCTAAGTAGTAGTACCTTCAGATTAAATCTTTACCATTTTCAAGTTGTTTGTATGATTACATCACACATATATTTCATCTTCTAAGGGTTGATATTACAAATTAGGAAGAGTGAAGTAGTTTATCTGGGATCTCCAGTTGGGATTTAGCTACAGACTCAGCTGCCCAGACTGTAGGCACTGGGCAGCTGTATCTGTAGACAAAACACTGAAGTGTTTTGAATATTGTGTTTTAAGTATTAAAGAGATTACTTATAGACATAAAGACATTTTTTAAAAAACGGGAAAGGAGAGAAAATGAGTAGGAAATATCAGTGAGGGTGACAGAACAGGAGAGACTCCTAACTCTGGGAAATGAACAAGGGGCAGTGAAAGGGAGGTGGACGGGGGGTTGGGGTGACTGGGTGACGGGCACTGGGTGTTATGCTATATGTTGGCAGATCGAACTCCAATAAATACACACAAAAAATACATTTTTTAAAAAGGTGATATGATACATTATAAATTTAGGAACTAAAGACAAGTAAGTAAGAACGTAAGATCTGAGAATGTAAACTCTGGAAGGGATCTTTAAAGTAATCTTGTCCATCCAACTCTCACTTTATAGATTCTAAAGAGTATCTTGTTCCATATCACATCGTAGGTCCCAACCTGTTCATCACTTCCT
This sequence comes from Nyctereutes procyonoides, assembly GCF_905146905.1. Taxonomy (NCBI): domain Eukaryota; kingdom Metazoa; phylum Chordata; class Mammalia; order Carnivora; family Canidae; genus Nyctereutes; species Nyctereutes procyonoides. The sequence goes on along the minus strand of NW_026575049.1, from coordinate 47,365,575 downwards.
GTCCAATCTGAGTACCACTGAAACTGTTGTTTATATTTAAGTTTTTTTTTTTTTAAAGATTTTATTTATTTGAGAGAGAGAGCACACAAGGCAGGGGAAGAGGCAGATGGAGAAGCAGGCTCCATGCTGAGCAGGGAGTCTGATGCAGGATTCCATCCCAGGACCCTGGAATCATGACCTGAGCTGAAGGCAGATGCTTATGTGACTGAGCCACCTCTGATATTTTTCTTAACGTTGGTTTTAGGTTTATTTTTTTTTAATTTTTAATTTTTATTTATTTATGATAGTCACACAGAATGAGAGAGAGAGAGAGGCAGAGACATAGGCAGAGGGAGAAGCAGGCTCCATGCACCGGGAGCCCGACGTGGGATTTGATCCCGGGTCTCCAGGATCGCGCCCTGGGCCAAAGACAGGCGCTAAACTGCTGCGCCACCCAGGGATCCCTGGTTTTAGGTTTAAACTAACATTATCGTAACTTTATCTTAAGCAAAAATATTAGTAAAATAAAGACCTTGATGTGATAGTTACTTTTAAGTATTAATTAAAAGAGATAAAACTGCCATAGAAAATTTTTGTTTAATTTTTATTTATTTATTTTTTTGAAAATTTTTGTTTAAATGCTATCTATCTTGCCTAGTGGAAGGGCGATATTTTTGGAAATACTTTACTATTTCAGTTAATCTTCGTGATATCCTTGTGGGGTAAATACTGTTATCTCCCAGATTTTACAGGCTTAAAAGTTGCAATAACTTGGCCACATTACACATCTTTTTTTTTTTTTTAAGATTTTATTTATTCATGAGAGAGAGAGAGAGAGAGAGTCAGAGGGAGAAGCAGGCTCCATGCAGGTAGCCTGACGTGGGACTTGATTCCAGGTCTCCAGGATCAGGCCCTGGGCTGAAGGTAGTGCGAAACTGCTGAGCCACCCAGGCTGCCCTACGTTATATATCTTATAAATGGCACAACCTGATGTCAGGCTGGTCTGCAAAACTCAGGTTCATGCTCTTCAAGCTCAGAGCGCCTGTGTTTCCACCATGCCATGGAGCCTTCTGTTTTTGTCTCTAAGATTGTGCTTGTCAAGTGTTCATGAAAATAACATAATAGGGTAGGATGTATAAGAGGATTAAGTAAGCCTTTCTAGGGCACTTTGACATGAAATTTTCTTCATTATACATAAAGAAGTGAGAATTAACATTGTATTGGTGACATTTCTTGCTTGGACTTTGCAGTTAAATTGGCTGGGGGCTTTGGTGATAGCTATTTCTTTTCTGTCTCCACCACTCACTCTGGTGTAATCTTTTGTCAGCCTTTACTCGGACAATTCCAGTATTTTCCTAAATGGTATCTCTGTCTTAATTCTTGTTGCTCTCTAATTCTTTACCCCATGGCTAGACTAATCTTTTCTTTTCTTTTTTTTTTTAGACTAATCTTTTCAAAACAGAAATAGATCATGCCACAATCCCTGTTTATAAACCTTCAATAGGGTTCTGATACAGCTCTGTACCTAGAATAAAATCTGTACCAAAAATGAGAAATCCAGACAGACTGTTTATCATCACAGTCTTTCATGATCTAACTCACTCAGTAACCCAGTCTTTCTCTCCAGCCACATCCCGTGTGTTGCTTACTTGCTTGGCCTGCTGACTGTTCTGGCTTGCTTGGAATACTGCTCCCCTGTTGTCTATGGCTGCTTCTTTTCATCCTCAATTAAAAAATTAGTGTCATTTTCTTTGAACATTTCTTTTTAAGATTTTATTTATTTATTTTTTAAAAAGATTTTATTTATTTATTCATGAGAGAGACAGAGAGAGAGAGGCAGAGACACAGGCTCCATGCAGGGAGCCCGATGTGGGACTTGATCCCGGGACCCCAGGATCACGCCCCACTGAAGGCAGGCGCCAAACCGCTGAACCCCCCAGGGATGCCTTAAGATTTTAAGTAACCTCTGCACCCAGCATGAGGTTTGAACTCATAACCTCTGCATACTCCACTGACTGAGCCAGCCAGGCACTCCAAATTTCCATTTGGTTCCTCATTTAAAAAAAAAAGTTATTATTTTTTGTAATCTCTCTACATGTAGTGTAGGGCTCAAACTCATGACCCCAAGCTCAAGAGTTGCATGCTTTTCCAACTGAACCAACCAGGCATCCCCATTTTCTTTGAACATTTTATTTGAAGTAGAGCTCTGTTTCATTGAAGTCCCTTGTTTATGTCCTTCATAGAGCTTAACACAAGTGTTTATTTTTTTGAAGTTTAATTGAATGTCAGGTTTACTTACCAGATAAATAGAAGGGCTGATCCTAGCATAGTGCCTTATACATTGAAGGTGCTCAGTAAATATTTTTTGAGTTAATAAATGAAAGAACGTAGTGTTGTGATAAAAGTAAAGAACAACTGTAGGATATTAAAGAGAGAATGACATGAAGATGACTTTGGGAATGGTTGATCTGGCAGTTGTATGAATAAATCCTGAAACCTGAGAAAGTAACTATGGATTTGTTGCAAAAAAATCCATGTATTCTGGATTGAGCAAAGGATCAGAAATAAAGATATCTGAGGAGTCAACAGATAGATGTGAAAGGTGAGAGGGATTGAGCAATAAAATAACCTAAGATTTTTTTAAAAAATTATTTATTTATTCATGAGAAACAGAGAGGCAGAGACACAGACAGAGGGAGAAACAGGCTCCACGCAGGGAACCGACGTGGGACTTGATCCCATTTCTCCAGGATCACACCTTGGGCTGAAGGTGGCGCTAAACCGCTGGGCCACCAGGTCTGCCCTAACTCAAGATTTTGAGCTTGAAAGAACAATGCAGTGGTGGTAAAGTCTATAGCAGTAGAAAAATTTGAAAGAAGTACCAACCACTTTTAAAAGGAGGCATTATTGGGGCGCCTAGGTGTCTCAGTTGGTTAGGTGTCTGGCTCGATTTCAGCTCAGGTCATGGTCCCAGGGTTGTGGGATCCAACCCTGAGGTAGGCTCCATGCTTTCTGAATAATCTGCTTGAGATTCGTTCTTTCTCTCTCTCTTCCCACTGCATGCATGCATCCCTTTCTTTCTTTTAAATAAATCTTTAAAAAAAAATTAGGGATGCCTGGGTGAATCAGTGGTTGAGCATCTGCCCTTCGCTCTGGTCATGATCCCAGGGTCCTGGGATCAAGTCCCACATCAGACTTCTCACAGGGAGCCTGCTTCTCCCCCTGCCTATGTCTCTGCCTGTCTGTGTCTCTCATGAATAAATAAAACTTTTTTTTTTAAGATTTTATTTATTTATTCATGAGAGACCCAGAGATGTGGGACTCGATCCCAGGACCCCAGGATCATGCCGTGAGCCAAAGGCAGACACTCAACCGCTAAGCCACGAAGGCGTCCCTAAATAAAATCTTTTTTTTCTTAAGATTTTATTTATTTATTCACAAGAGACAGAGAGAGAGAGAGGTAGAGACACAGGCAGAGGGAGAAGCAGGCTCCATTCAGGGAGCCCGACGTGGGACTCGATCCCGGGTCCCCAGGATCAGGCCCTGGGCTGAAGGCAGTGCCAAACCGCTGAGCCACCTGGGCTGCCCCCTAAATAAAATCTTAAAAAAAAAAAAAAATTAAGGGCAGCCCAGGTGGCTCAGCGGTTTGGCACTGCCTTCAGCCCAGGGCCTGATCCTGGGGACCCGGGATCGAGTCCCACGTCGGGCTCCCTGAATGGAGCCTGCTTCTCCCTCTGCCTGTGTCTCTACCTCTCTCTCTCTCTCTCTCTGTCTCTCTCACTCTTACTCTCTCACGAATAAATAAATAAAATATTAAAAAAAAGGAGGAGGCATTATTGGAGCACCTCGCTGGTTCAGTCAGTGGAGAGTATATAACTCTTGATCTCAGGGTTGTGAGTTGAAGTCCTACATTGAGCATGGAACCTACTTTAAATAAATAAAAAGAGGCATTACCCATTTTTAATGTTAAACTTAAGTGGAATCAGTATATGTAAAAAATGTTTTTAAAAGAATTGCATACCATGATCAAGTTGGGTTTATTCCAGGTGTGCAAAGCTGACTCAGTATCTGAAAATCAATCCATGTAATCAAACATATCAACAGGCTAAAGAAAACTCAAGTGAAATAGTTAAAATTAGGGATTGGTGAGAACAAATTTGAGGTCCCCATTCCCTACAGAATAGTACAGCAAGATAAGCTGGGAGAAAGAGTGAGAGAGAGAGAGAGAGAGAGAGAGAGAGAGAGAGGCAGAGACACAGGGACACAGGCAGAGGGAGAAGCAGGCTCCATGCTGGGAGCCCGACGTGGGACTCGATCCCAGGTCTCCAGGATCACACCCTGGGCTGAAGACGGCGCTAAAACCGCTGAGCCACCTGGGCTGCCCTCCAGGTTTAATTTTTACCACTTTCCATTGTGAACCCCTTATTGCAGCCAGGTTAGTTTTCTTGATGCTTTTCTGCCATGTTGAGTTCATTTCGGAAGGAGACTACCCAAGTACAGTTCTGGGACCTGTCATCCTGTCATTAACTAGCTTTTGCTAGGACTTTGGGCAATTTGCTTCAGTTTTCTTATCTATAAAATGAAGATTATGGTAATAATTTTTTGTTACCTAGGTAGCATCATTAAATGCATAATAAATATTACCTATTGCATATATGAATCCTCTTTTTTTTTTTTTTTTTTAATTCTGTGAGCTCCAAAGTGCTAGATGCTCCGATGACTCATAATAGTAATGAAGGACGTAACACAGAAGGGAGAATTTTGAGAACATGTGTGATTAGTTTCCTGTATATTTGAAGTTTAAAAAGAATGAGTAATACTTCAATAAAAAGTTTATTTGAGGGGCCCCTGGGTGGCTTAGTCACTTAAGCATCTGACTGACTCTTCAGTCATGATCCCAGGGTTCTGGATCAAGCCCCATGTCCGGCTCCCTGCTCAGCAGAGAGTCTGCTTCTCCCTCTCCCTCTGCTGCTATTCCCCTTGCTTGTGCGCGTGTGTTCTCTCTCTCTCTCAAATAAATATATATGTGCTGCCAAAGTGAGTACTCTCTCAAATAAAAAAATCTTTAAAAAGTTTATTTGAAAAAATAAGTGTCAAGAATACCCAAGACAGTGCAGTCCCGGTGGCCCAGCGGTTTAGTGCCGTCTTCAGCCAGGGGTGTGATCCTGGAGACCTGGGATCGAGTCCCACGTCGGGCTCCCTGCATGGAGCCTGCTTCTCCCTTTGCCTATGTCTCTGCCTCTCTCTCTCTCTCTCTCTCTCTCTCTCTCTGTGTCTCTCATGAATAAATAAAATAATAAAAAAATTTAAAAAAGAATACCCGACACATAAAGAACTCTTAAAATTCAACGATAAGAAAACTTGAAGAAAAAGGGAAACATAATGATCCAATTGAGAAATGAACAGAATATCTGAACAAATAGGTCACCAGTAAAGACATAAAGGAGGCAAATAAGCATATGAAGAAATGTTCAACATCATATGTCATTAGGGAATTGGAAATTAAAACAATTAGATACCACTACATACCTGTTAGAATGACTGAAATCTGAAACACTTGTGGCACCAAATGATGGTGAGGATGTGGGGCACTAGAGAGCTCTCTGAGTCATTGCTGGTGGCAATAACTGAGTGGTACAGCCATTTTGGAAGACAGTTCGGCAGTTTCTTTCAAAGCCAGATAAACATGAGCTTACCATATAATCCAGCACTCAAACTTTTAGATACTTAACCTAGATGAATAGAAAATTTACAAAAATCTGCGTGCATATTCTTATGGATGCTTTATTTATGCTTGCCCAAATTGGAAGCAGCTAGTATGTCTGTCCTTCCTTCAGTAGATGAATGGATAAACAAATGGTGGTAATCCATAAAACAGAATATTACTCAGCACTAAAAAGAAATGCGTTATCAAGTCACAAAAGGACATAGAGGAACCTTAAATGTATTTTGCCCTGTGGAAGAAGACAGTCTGAAAAAGTCTTTGTACTGTGTGATTCCAACTACAAAACATTTTGGAAAAGGCAAAACTACAGAGAGGGAGAAAGGTGATTACCAGGGGTTCAAGAGGAGGGGGGGGAAGGGATGAATCGATGGAGCATGGGGCATTTTTAGGGCAGTGAAACTGTACTGTGAGTACTGTAATGCTTGTCATACATTTGTCAAAAACTCTTAGGTATGTAGATAAACAGAGTGAACCCTATTGTAAATTATAGGCTTTAATGTATCATGATTGGTGTATCATTTGTAACACATGAACCACAGTAATGCAAGATATAAATAGGGGAAACTGAGTGGAGAGGGAAGAGTGGAAGAGAAGAGTATGTAGGAACTCTACTCACTGTACAGTTTTTCTGTAAACCTAAAAATGCCTTGAAAAAGTAAAATATTAGAAAAAAAGGTTTAAGAGGGGAGTCCCATGGAAGCCTGCTTATCATAATCTGATCCTTGTACCTTTTTGAAATATGGACGTACAAAATCTATTTTTTTTGTACTAAAGAGTCAAAATAAAAACCACCATCAATTAAAACAAACAGAAAAACAATGTCAGATTTTGCTAGAGAAAATTTATGAGGAATCTGAGTATTAGTGGTGAGTGCCAGAGTCTTAGGAGGGAACCTAAGATGTTTAACTCAAAAATGCAAAGGAGTCATTTATGACACGTTGATAAAATGATAAAATGATTTTCCTTTATGTGGTTACATCAATTTTGGTCATCAGAATTTGGAGACAGTGCCTTCTAGCTTGTGCAATTCTGATGGTTAGGTGCCTCTGCTGCATGGATTCACCTTCACCCCTGGACTTTACTTTCTGTCACAGCATACGTATTGTTCTAGGCATGAAATTCTTATTTCCTGTTGGGTATGTTTCTGTGGAATTTAAAAATAAATTTTAGGCCAAATAATATAGAAAGCATTGCCGGGTAGGGAAGCGCTGGAAACTTCCTTTTGAAGAGTGAAGAATCCTTTAGTTAAACCTTCCTTCACCCCAGTTAATTCTATGGTGGATTAATAGTTCAGCTTATCTAATTAAAGTCGAGTTTACTTGTGTGAAGACTTAACCGCATTAAAGATTTATTTGTGAGAAAAATTAGCTTTAAAATGTTCAGAATTGGGACGCCTGGGTGGCTCAGCGGTGGGGCGCATCTGCCTTCGGCTCCGGGCGTGATCCTGGAGTACCGGGATCGAGTCCCACATGTGCCTTCCTGCATGGAGCCTGCTTCTCCCTCTTTGTGTCTCTGCCTCCGTGTGTGTGTGTGTGTGTGTGTGTGTGTGTGTGTCTCATGAATAAATTTTAAAAAATGTTCAGAAGAACATACTGGTTTACTAACCTCTCTGTCTTCTGTCTGAATTTTGTATTTGTTTGATCATATATTTTAAAACTGCATTTTAGTAAAGGTTTAACTTTTGTGCTTTTTCACAATTTATAAGATTTGGGTATGCAAAAAATCTTGGCAAATACATTTCACTACAATTGTGCAATTTTTCTTTTTTAAACATTTTTTATTTTCTTTTAAAGTTTTTTTTTTTTTTTTTAATACATGATAGACACAGATAGAGAGGCAGAGAGAGAAGCAGGCTCCTCGCAGGGAGCCCAATGTGGGACTCCATCCCAGGACCGCAGGATCACTCCCTGGGCCAAAGGCAGGCACTCAACCGCTGAGCCACCCAGGCATCCCAACATTTTTTATTTTTAAATAATCTACACCCAACGTGAGGCTCGAATTCACAATCCTGAGGTCAAGAGTTGTATACTCCATGGACTGAGCCACCCAGGCACCTCTCCAGTTTTGAAATTTCTGTATTAATCAGTTTTCATTGTTGAACAATATTATTTATTGCACACTCACCTGAACTTCATGTTCAGAGTGATTTAAAATAATGTTATTTTATGTTTACCGAGCGAGGGCATAGTTTAGTAACAACTGATCCAGTAGACAGGTGAATGACCAGGGAAAACCTTTGAAAATAAGGGATAAACATGTAGGAGTGGTACATATTTCTGTGGATTTTAGGTAATTAATTCAGCTCATTTAATCAGTTAGCCATTTACAATGTGCTGATCAATAGATTTGTAAAGGTAAGACGGAGTTGTCTTATTTAATTAGTGTCCTGGTTTTTTTCCATTGTTTTCCAGTCTGTTTACATAGGTAGACTTATTGATGACCAGAGTGCTTGTGATTTGTCCCAGATCACAGTGGTAGGAATTTTAGTATCAAGTTACTGCCTCTGTATTTTACATAATCTTGTAGTGAAACTTTCGTTGTAGCTTTTTTAAAAAAAAAAAATTACTCATGAGAGACACACAGTGAGAGAGGCAGAGACAGGCAGAGAGAAGCAGGCTCCATGCAGGGAGCCCGATGCGGGACCCGATCTCAGTTCCCCAGGATCCCACCTTGGGCCGAAGGCAGAAGCTCAACCGCTGAGCCACCCAGGCATCCCTATAGCTTTCTTTAATGTAATATCACATACTTAATCATTTAATTTGTAGCTGATTTTTCCAGGTTAATAATATAGGCTAGGAAGCCAACAGTTTTATTTATTTATTTTTAAAAAGGTTTTATTTATTTGAGTGAGAGAGAGGGTGCATGAGCACAAATGGGGGCGGGGAGGGGGTGGAGCAGAGGGAGAAGGAGAAGCAGTGTTCCTGTACTGGGCAGGGGGCCCAATGTGGGGCTCCATCCTAGGATCCCAGGATCATGATCTGAGCTGAGCCACCCAGCTGCCCCAACAAGTTTATTTTTAAACTCACTACTTTGTAAACATTTATTTTGGTAATCATGGTAAAGATGTGCGAATGCAAGAAAAATGGGATTATCATCCTGTAGGCATCCCTGGATTAATAAGCATAGTATCAGACTTTGTTAATATGTGCTTTGTATATATTATTTAGTTATAATTCCTGGCTGCTATGGAAAGTTTAAGGTATTTTGGAATAAATGTGTAAATCTTTGCACATTAGAAATTTTGTGTTAGGGGCACCTGAGTGGCTCAGTTAACTGCCTGCTTTCGGCTCCGGTCGTGATTCTAGGATGCTGGGTTGGAGCCCCTCATCAGCTCCTTGCTCCTCAGGGAGACTGCTTCTCCTCCCTCTCCCTCTGCCTGCCACTCCCCCTGTTTGCACGTGCTCTCTCTCTGTCAAATAAAATCTGTAAAAAAAATAAAAAAGCAATTTATGTTAAATAGTGTTTTAATACAATAGTAAGTTTAAATTCAAAGATTTATGACAGGGTTGTCACACATAAGGATTATTTTTAAGTCTGGTATTTGTAAATTAGGTAAAGCCTGTATTTCTATAGTATGGATTACCTCTGATTTCGTGTTTGAGAGCATTTGGCTTACGTATTAGGCTCCATATTAAAATATTGAATGATTTAAAGGTTGTTTGCTCTTTATAAACACACATGTGCTAGTCTGATCTTGTCTAATTTATAATTTTTTTTTACTTTCTGAAAACTAATGATGATTTATACCAGGAATCCAGTTATATTTTTAATGAATGCTGTTGTTCAAATAACTAGAAAAGTATATAATTAGCATCTTGACAGATGGAAAGCAGATAGGATTGGGAGCTGAAATTCTAAAATGCTTCAGATTTATTTAAACAGATTGGAAATTCTTTTGTCCTGAATGACTCTTTAAGATACTGCATAATTTAAACTTGGACATTGGTCTTCTATTAAATTCATAATGAGATTTTTTTTTAAAAATTTTTTTTATTTATTTATGATAGTCACAGAGAGAGAGAGAGAGAGAGAGAGAGAGAGAGGCAGAGACACAGGCAGAGGGAGAAGCAGGCTCCATGCACCGGGAGCCCGACGTGGGATTCGATCCCGGATCTCCAGGATCGCACCCTGGGCCAAAGGCAGGCGCCAAACCGCTGCGCCACCCAGGGATCCCTCGTAATGAGATTATACCTAGAAAGCATTTGAAAGCAGTTAACAGAATTTTGAGTATATTAGATCTCTTGTCTCATTTGTAGAGCTTTGTAGCATAAACTGCTTCATTTTCCTTCATTAATCTGGTTTTACTTAAGAGAAATTAAAAAAAAAACTCTTAAATCACACCATATTATTATCTTAATTTCAAATGATTCCATGTGGAAGGTTATCAAGACATTATCAAACAATTATTTAAGAGATTTACTTTGCATACATTTTGTGCTTTCTTTCTTACCTTTTTAGACTTCTTTAAGCATTTTTGCCTTTTGCACCAGAATTTAGGTATTTAGTAACCAATAAACTTTGCTTATTTAAATAAATTTTGCTCAAGAAGAGAAATGTGGATAGAGTTGAGTTAATTACCATTTGTGTTTCATTTTATAGAGGGATACTGAGCCAAGCCAGGCCATACGCCATTGCTGTTGAGAAAAATAATTTTCTTCAAGAGGAGCCCACTTCTCATAGAAGGAACACCAGTCAATTTGACTGGGCTCTAATGAGATTGGATAATTCTGTCCGAAGAACTGGCCGCATCCCAAAGACTCTTCTACAAAAAGTCTTTGACAATACCTGTCACTCAGGTATTTGAAGATTTCCTGTACAAAAAGTTGATTGTCTTGTTTGGGGGCAAGCTTGCTGTAGAATATGATTTGATGTTTTTAATTTTGTTTGTTATTTCTCTTGATCATCAAGATTTTATGTCAGGATTGTGATCTTACGGTCTTTCCAACTCAGTGCAAAGTTTTGAGTGAAACATTTTGTTTTAGATGTTTATTTTGAAATTAGCAAATAAAAATAGTCTTTTTGCTTCCCAAAGCAAAAAGTTTAAAGAGAATCACTTTTAGTAGTAACTTGTCTTGGTAGTTATTATTTTTCTTACATTCCGTTGTACGGTGTCAGCTTTCCCTAAGATGCTTATGTATGATAGATTTCCAGAAAGATCATTATTTCCCTTTCATTTTCACTTAGTTTTATAATCTGTTTGAGTCACTTACTTTGGTAGTCTGGTGGAAGCCTGTGGGCCCCCTTACCACCACCACCCTCCACCCCCTGCCCGCAAACCCACATGGAAACACGCACATAATTTTGCATGTAGTTACAGAATATACTCCAGCTTCCTAAAGCCCATCTGGAATTATTCAGATTAAGAAGCTGTGGGATCTAATGATGAGGGATAGCAAAACAAATATCAGTTATAATTGTGTGCATTTAAAGGCTCTTGTGTCATTTTCTCTTTTTGATTTATTCAGAGTTGTATAACTATTACCATAGTTATATTTAGAACATTTTTATCACCTCAAAAAGAAATCTCTAAACCCTCAGCCATTATCCCTCAACCCCTCATCCCTTCCAGCCTTAGGCAACCACTGGTGTACTTTCTGGCCTTACAGATTGGCTTATTTTGGATACTTTATATAAATGGACTCATATAGTAGGTGGTTTAGTTTTGGTTTTGTTAGGTTTTAAAGTCTTCTTTCAGAGACACATGGATAAAGGGAGAGGGAAGTTTATTATTTTGTAATTGATTGTAAACCTAAATTTGGTATTCATAGGTTTTAATTGTACTGCATTAGACTGTTTCATGAGATACTGAGAAGCTTAGCCTTTGAATTGCAGTAAGCATTGCTTATAAATTTAGTTCTAGGTATTTTTGTATGCTAGAGTCTTGTAGATTAGATAGATTCATAATCTTAGCTTCCTTAAGAAAACAAAACTAATTTTAAAAACATAACTTTTGGGGGCAGCCCAGGTGGCTCAGCAGTTTAGTGCCAACTTCAGCCCAGGGCCTGATCCTGGGGACCCGGGATCAAGTCCCATGTCTGGCTCCCTACATGGAGCCTGCTTCTCCTGCCTGTGTCTCTGCCTACCCCCCACCCCCCCCATATCTCTCATGAATAAATAAAAAATCTTAAAAATAAAAACAACTTTTGGTAACATTTTAAATGATACTTGTGAATTGGGGTAGAGTTGTTCCAGTTTGTGGGTATTTTTAATACTGTCTTGGTGAGATAGGATATTTTTTGGATATTTACATTTTGATATTTTTCTGTATGAAGTAGCTACTATGTTAAATTTTATTCATTATCTTTTTCATAGGTAGCCCAGGTGGCAATCAAGCGTTGCTTCTCCTGCGCAGCTGTGGTTCTCTCCTGCCTGAACTACAGCTTTCAGAGAGAACAGAATTTGCTCATAGGATATGGGACAAACTTCAGAAATTGGGTATGACTGTTTAAAAATATGTGTATACGTAAAAGGTGTAGATTTTTTTTGGTAAATAAGAATTTTCTTTACATAAATGTTCTAATTCAATTTGATGAAAGAGCTACTTGATATTTTTTGGTGAGTTATAGTGACATCTAGGGGCATTAAGAATAAAATAATTTAATGTAGCATTATGTGTCAATTATACTCAAATGAAAAAATAATCTTCATAACAATTATTACTTTTTATGGTAAGTTAAAAAAGAACAGAATAAAAAGGCATTTGGTTTGTCAAAGTTAGGAATGAATGTACCATTTGACCAAGTAGTTCATTTGTTAGAATATAGGTACACATATACTCAAATATGCAAATGGATACCCTTTATTGTAGCTTGTTTGTAAGAAACTGGAACCAACTCTAATGTCTCTCACTAGGATTGGTTAAATAAATTATGAAGTGTTCATGAATTGGAATACTGTACAACTACTTAAAAAAACTGAAGTTCTTCTATACTAATGCAGGTGTTCTCCAGAATATAAGTAGAAATAAAGGTGCAGAATGGTAATATATAGTATGCTAGCATTTTTTTTTTTAAAGATTTTATTTATTCACGATAGAGAGAGAGAGAGGCAGAGACACAGGCAGAGGGAGAAGCAGGCTCCATGTCAGGAGCCTGACGCGGAACTCGATCCCGGGACTCCAGGATCATGCCCTGGGCCGAAGGTAGGCGCTGAACTGCCGAGCCACCTAGGGATCCTCGTATGCTAGCATTTTGAAGAAAAATGTTTATATCTGTATATGAATACAATATTAAAATATTTCTGGAAGGATAATAAATACTAGTTACAATTTTTACTCTGTATCTTCTTATGCTTTTAAAATTTTGAACCATGCATGTAGTATCTGATCAGAAAATAACATAATTTAGAAGACCATTATATAAAATCCAATGTTCATTCTTGATTTTTAAAAATCTTAAAAAGAGGGGCGCCTGGGCGGCTCAGTCCATTGAGTTTCCGACTCTTGATATCTGCTCAGATCCTGATCCTGGGGATATGAGTTCAAGCCCCGCATTGGACTCTATGCTGGGCATGGAGCCTACTTAAACAGAGAATAGAAGGATGCTTCTTTAACATGTTAAAATTTAAAGCCAATAGCTAGTATCATGTGTAATGGCAGTAAAATAAGATATGAAACAATAATAGAAATTACTGTTTTTTAGATGATGTGTTTATTGTAAAATCCCAGAAAATCAATTTAAAATAAAATAGTAGGCAATATTAAATGTTGAAGAATCTGTAACTTTCCCTAGTTAGAAAACAAAATGCATAAAGGATCCAAGTTTAGTCACAAATATGTAAAATATATCCTTCAAGAAACATGTCACTCCATATGGAAGACTCTATAGAATAAACATAGCCTCACCTCAGTTTTGAATTCATCTAGAATTAATTTTGATGATGAGTTTGTTTTTTAAAATTATGGATGAGGGCAACCTGGGCGGCTCAGCAGTTTAGCACCGCCTTCAGCCCAGGGCGTGATCCTAGAGACCCGGGATTGAGTCCCACGTCGGGCTTCCTGCATGGAGCCTGCTCCTCCCTCTGCCTGTGCCTCTGCCTCTCTCTCTCTCTATCTCTCATGAATAAATAAATAAAATCTTTAAAATAAAATAAAATTATAGATGAATATTTGACTTCAGAATGGAAAAAAGAGTTTTCTAGGTACAAAAGCAGCAGAAAAGTTGAAGATAAAGAATTGATTTCATAAAAAAATTCTGAATGTCAGTAAGTCATGTAATTTGAAAACACATGTTGGGCTGGGAGAAAGATTTGTGAAGAAGGATATATGTACTTCAGTTTTAAAGCTGTAGCCAACCATTATTAGAGTTCAACTTGAATTGATTTTTTAGAAATATTCAGACACTGTATGGTAACATGTAATCGCATTGCAGATATTGAATTGTACGTGGTTCTGTTTAAAGCCCTGTATAACCTATTAATATGGTTAACAGATTGGACACTCAGGGCAGACCACCTACATTCAAATCTATGATCACTTACTAAGCCATGTGGTCTTGGACAAGTGGAAGAGTCAGTTTTCCTCATATATATGATAGGGATAAGAGTGACTGTCTCAAAGCTGTTGTGAAAAATGACTGGGCCTCTTGATGAGAGCACTTTAAGTACAATTCCTGGAACATAGTTATTAGCACTCTACATGTCTAATAAAATAAAAACAAATACTAACTTAATAGAATAGGTCTCTGCTGTCGAGAATCTCAAACTGACCTCAGATATTGACCAGGCCTCTGGTGCTACAGAGTGTTAAGTAAAGATACGAAATTTAATTCATGCAAATCTAGTAAAACATATTAGCCCTAGGTTGATATGATGACCATAATGTCATCAGTGGGTCGAGGAAGGCTGAATGGTAACCATGATTGATGTGGCCGTAGGCAAGATGGACCCAGAAAGTAAACAGAGGGCTTTGGAATACAAGTAGTTAACAACAGCAGACTAGAAAAATAGTGTTCAGCAACTGGAAATGGAGCCTTCAAAGAAACACTTTGAGTACCCTGGTTAGTAAATAAGCAAAGTTGCTAGCACTGTCCTACTTGTATGAAACAACTATAGTCCAAGTTCATCTTAATATGTATGTACTGTGGCAAGGACTGCTTTCTGTAGAAAAATCTTTCAGTCACTTTAAATACAGAGGTATTGCCAACATTTTCCAATAGGAAGGGAATACTATGCTGCATAAGTAAGAGAGTTCTTATCATCTGAATAAGTAGTTACTTGTAACTGTACAGTAATTCAGTTAATTATTGTCTTAAATACTTAGCTTGCTCTGTTCTGACAGGCTTTCTATATAGATGGGTCAAAGTATGGGGTGAAATGCTGAGGTGATTACCCTTTTTGTTTGTTAAACTTAAGTACGCGTATTTTAGTTGTGATAAAGGATATTTTATGTACTTTTCTAAAAGTTTGATTTAAACTTTTTTTGTAGGTACTGTGTATGATGTAAGTCACTACAATGCTTTACTTAAAGTCTATCTTCAAAATGAATATAAATTTTCACCAACTGACTTCTTGGCAAAAATGGAGGAAGCAAACATTCAACCAAATCGAGTAGGTAGTTGCTATCATAAATTTTTTTGTTACATCGCTTTTTTTATCTCAGGGAAAAAATAGCATTTAAAAAATATTAACTGGCCCATTTCATTGACAGGTGACATACCAGAGGTTGATTGCTGCTTATTGTAATGCAGGAGATATTGAAGGTGCCAGGTAAGGCGCTCTATAAATGTATGTTTAAGTGAACAAATTTGTAAGTCTTAAAGCCTAGAATATATTCACTCGCCTATTTTTTTTTTAATTAAAGTTTTTTCTTAGGGAAATTACTTCACAATATTTTAATCTAGCAAATTTGGTAATACAACTTAGATAAAATATAAAGTTGTGTAAGAGGAGAAAGACAAGTGAATATTGCTATTTTAATTAAAAATTTGATTTACTGGACCAGAAGCTTAAAGTTGCTGCGATGTATAAAGTTGGCTTTGATCTTTGTAAATTGATATTTCCTAAAGGAAATGTTCTCAGCCATTTAAACTATTCATTTATAAAACTGGCAATAGTCTATCTTGCTGATTGATATAAAATCAGTTGTGACATTTATTTCTTTGTATAAATTACTACTTTTGGATGGAGGTTTTAGGAAATAAGGGATAGATTGAGATGTATAATTCATTTTTAATTAAATGGATTTTATTAAACTTTATGCTTTTTAAAGATTAATTAGTAGTATAGAAGAAAGAATTAGGTTTTAAAAACTTGCCTGCTATTTTTACCAAGAGTAGTTCAAGATATATAATTTGATATAATTGAAATAATTTCAGGGAGTGAGATTTTCTGTACATATGTTGTAAAAAGTGTTTTTGATGTATATTTCTAAGAAGTGTATTCATTTCTCTTTGTCAGCAAGATTCTTGGATTTATGAAAACTAAGGATCTGCCAGTCACGGAGGCAGTTTTCAGCGCTCTTGTTACAGGGCATGCGAGAGCAGGGTAATGTTCAACCTAAGATTTTATTCTCAAGCAAGGTTTAAATTAAAATAATTGTAGGGGCACCTGGGTGGCTCAGTCTGTTAAGCATCTTCCTTTGGCTCAGGTCGTGATTTCAGTGTCCTGGAATTGAGCCTCACATTGGGCGCTCTACTCCACAGGGAGCCTGCTTGTCTCTCTTCCTCTCCTGCCTGCAGCTCTGCCTGCTTGTGCTCTCTCTCTTTCAAATAAACAAAATCTTAAGGAAAAAAAAAGAAAATAATTGTACAAGATTCTGAAACCATTTTTATCCCCTCAAAAATTTTGAATGTGTGAGATAGAAGAACATGCAACTTTTATTTTTTATTTAATATTATTTTTTTAACATGCAACTTTTAAATAACTTAAATGTATCTGTTTTATAAAACTTGTATTTGAAAATTTTCTATTTTAAAAGATAGGCCTGATCCAAAGCCCCTGACTTTCTAAAGTATTTTAAATGCTCTCTTCATGCCTGTGGAAAGCAGTTTCATTTTTGAAGAATAATTTCCTAAACATTATTCTTTCCGTAAAAGGTAAATTTGAGTCATAGCATACTTGACAAAAGAGGACACGTTAATTTAAGGTCTACATGATTATTATGCAATTTGGTTTCTCTTTTGGAAAAGTTGCCTGTCAAAATTTGAGATGTTTATTATTATTGTTACTTCAGAGACTGATAACCATTTTAAAATGTACTTGCTGTTTTCTGATTTTCTTTGCTAATTGGTCTAAACGGTTCATAAGAATTTTTAATTTTAATAAGAATAGGGTAATACATTTATTTATTTATTTTTAAAGATTCTATGTATTCATGAGAGACAGAGAGGAGGAGACATAGGCAGAGGGAGAAACAGTCTCCCTGCAGGGAGCCCGATGTAGGACTTGATCTCAGGACCCCAGGATCACGACCTGAGCCAAAGATAGATGCTTAACCACTGAGCCACCCAGGTGCCCCCTCGGGTAATACATTTTAGATTGAATGATAATACTACATTTGGCAGTATTACAGTAATCTGTTCTCTTTTCTTTGAATAACTTCTAGAGATATAGAGAATGCAGAAAATATTCTCACAGTGATGAAAGAGGCTGGAATTGAGCCTGGTCCAGACACATACCTAGCATTATTGAATGCATATGCTGAAAAAGGTGACATTGACCATGTTAAGCAGGTATGACTTATGTCATGTAAATAAAAGTACTTTATTATTTTTTTTTAAATAAAAGTACTTTAAAATCATTTATATAAAAAGTAAAAGTCATTTGTGTAAGGCTGCATTCCATTTTGCATGAAACAAAAAAGTGTATTTTAATTCTGTTTTTAAAGGTATTTCTCGTAGACTCTAGTATTGAAGGAGAATTTTTATAGTTTGGTACCTTGGTGCTGATGTAAATTATTGCTGAAATATAATATTTTCTGTCTTAGAAAAGAAGTCCTAAACCTTTAGATAGTGTATGTTCCTAATCTTTAAAATCTTAGTATTTTAATTTATTCGACTTTAATTTAAAAATGCTGGTTTCTAACTTGTTCTCCTAATTTCTGGAACTGCTTGCAGACTCTGCAGAAGGTGGAGAAGTCTGATCTTTACCTTATGGACCGTGATTTATTGCAGATTATTTTTAGTTTCAGTAAAGCTGGGTATTCTCAATATGTCCCAGAAATTTTGGAAAAAATTACACACGAAAGAAGATATATTCCAGGTAGTTTTAAAAAATTTATTTTCATGATTTCTCTAAAAATCTGAATTAGTATTCTCTAACAATAGGGGATTGTGGTACATGAATATAAGACTCTTAAAAAGTCAGCTTAAGCTAAATAGCTTGAGTTAATGAACACATGGGAACATTTTGATTTGGAAATGTTTCACTATTATTTAGGCAGATATATCCTTTTGGTATTTGCAGTTCATAAGTTTGACTTGCATAGTGGTTTGCAGTGTAAAAATATTCAATTCAGTAACAAAAAATGCCTTTGTTCTCTTCCCAGATGTGATGAATCTCATTTTGCTTTTAGTCACTGAAAAATTGGAAGATACCGCATTTCAAATCTTATTAGCGTGTGCTGCATCAAGGGAGGACCATCTGAGTGACTTTGGCAGTTTCTTTTTACGACACTGTGTGACCATGAATACGGTATTCCGTCTGTTTTTACTTTGTAGGCAGTGTAATAGGCAGTGAAATAAGAGTTTATTAAATGTAAGAACATATGAGATGAGACCAATTAAAAGCATGATGAAAACTTTGTTTCTGTGTCTAAGTTTATCTGGTAGAAAGAAGATGAGAGGTTCAAAATTTTCATCCCAGAAGTGGTAGAACGTTTGCAGAAGGTCAAATGGTAGGATATTTGTGGATCCTCTGATGTGGTGTCTTTTTTTTCCTAGCCTGCAGAGAAGCTGAAAGACTACTGCAAGAAGTTAAAGGAGTCCCAGATGCACACATCTCCTTTGCAGATCACACTCCAGTGCGCTTTAGTGGCCAATAAGACTGGTACTATATTCTCATCATTAAAACCGACATAAGTAAGTTTTGCTGAGGTAGCTGTGTAATGTTTTATGGTATCTCTTTCAGATTTGGCAAAAGCTCTGATGAAGGCTCTGAAGGAAGAAGGTTTTCCTGTCAGAACTCATTATTTCTGGCCATTGCTGGCTGGACATCAGAAGGAGAAAAATGTTCAAGGTTAGATTTTGCCTTTTACAGATTTGTAATGGTTCAGAGATCCGGAATAAGTTTCTACACATATCTAGTTGAATTCTTAGGGAAGGCAAACTTTTTTCTGGGTAGTAGATCTTCTGAGAAAATAGAATTGACTTAAATTATAGTCAAGAATTCGGTAAGCCTTTATAAAAACATAGTGGATTTCTTTCATCTTAATTTCATTTCTGACTTCATCTCTGATGTTGCTATTCAAACTTGAGGGTGTAGTTTTAAGTGGTTCATTATTTTTTTTAAGTTTTTCCAAAACCTCTTTAGTTCTTGATTTTGCATATACTATTTGAGATTAGTTTGTCTAGCCTTATTCAAGAAAAAGTTCTACATAATCGAGCCATTTTCTTTGTGGACCAGTCTCCTTAACTGAGCCAAGTTACATAATAAGAAAGACAGGAAAACTTATTGTAAAATGAGTGCTCATGACCTGACAGCCTGCTGATTGAAGGACAGAAATGTTCAATCTTCCAGGTTCTTAAGTACGTTTAAGCATTTAGCATACTTTTCCCTTGTACACATGGGATGCCTATAGGATATGAATAAGAATTGAACAAATATTAAATTTTAGAGTACAGTATCTAATTCTTTGGTTTGCATTATTGGTAATTCAGAAAGAGTAGTTTCATAAAAAGATGCTTTTAACAGAAGTACTTCCCCCTTGGGGAAACAAAAAATGGTCTTTTTCATTTTATCTCACAGTATAATGTGCTTTAGAATGAGATGCAGAGTTGTTAGTATGACATTGGGTGACAAACAAAATGCACAAACAACAAAAAAAGTGCTTTTAGCAGACTTTCATATTGCAATTTTATTTTAAATATATAGTCGTCTTCTGGTCTAAAGGAAATAGTGAAACAAGTATTCCCTAATTGTTTCTGGCTATAAAAGTCTCAAAATCCTTTTTAGAAAAATCTTCGTGAAAACAATATGCTAGTTGATTAACTCTTTGCATATCCTCCTGTTCTGAAAGCTCCAAGAAGTAACCTTTAACCCAGTATTTTTGAACCAGAGAAAGTTTACATCATTCCATGAAAATCTTTGGGCATATTAGTGTTGTCCATCTCTACACAGATAAGAAAATACTTTGGAAAATACCCCCATTGAATATTTGTTCATCAGGAAAATTTACTTTTTTCAATCTTATGGCTGTATCCAGACTTGAATTGCTTACGACATTTTAACAACTTAGTAAACATAAAAGAATTCAGGTAATTTCTTTTTATAGTTATAGCTCAAACTAGTAGAAAAGTAGGCTTTATGTTGAATCCATCCTTTCTTGGAATCTTATAATTCAGATTTCAGAGGTGCTTTGTTGAAAGCTCACTTTATATTAATGAAACAACTGAGAGCAGGAGAGAGATTCAGTGACAGACCTTATGTTCCACACCTAGCTGTCAGTTATGCTGGGATTAGAACTGAGGATTTCTGTTCTATTTTCAATTCCTTTTTAAATAACATAGTACCTCCACATTAGACATCTGTAAGTGTTATGCTGTATTTAAATATTATAAAAAGTCTTAACTATTAAAAGTTAGATGCCAGTTTTTGCATCAAGGACATTTTAAAAAATGGTATCAAGTTTTTTAATCAGCGAAGGTTTTATCTAGAAAAATAAAAAAGCTGAGAAAGGTAACTTCAAAGTACATGATAGTGTCAGTTGTGTTGCAGTTTTTAAAAACTAGTTTCTCCTTTGCAGGAGGTCCAGAGATACAGTAAAGTATGTATTCTACAATTTTCCTTCATGTAAAAACAAAATGACTCTATGTATTCTATATGGTTTCTTTAGGGTAAGGTAAGAAGGTCATGTTTTTATTAGTGCAATGACCTTGTTCTTTGTCCAGGAGAAGTCCTATATAAACTGGTAGAAAGAACAGAAGAAAATAATGGTTGCAGTGATGGAGCATGTAGAGGAGTGTTTTGTTTGTTTGTTTTTTAAGATTTTATTTATTCATGAGAGTCACACAGAGAGAGAGAGGCAGAGACACAGGCAGAGGGAGAAGCAGGCTCCATGCAGGGAGCCTGACATGGGACTTGATCCCGGGTCTCCAGGATCACGCCCTGGGCTGAAGGCCGTGCTAAACCGCTGAGCCACCGGGGCTGCCCCAGGAGTGTTTCTTAAGGACTAGATAAAACCCTTCAAGAAACCAGAGACAGGTATTTAGAGGTCAGATCAAACTGAACCAAGAGTTTTCAACAACACTGTGATCATATTATTACTGAATTCTAGAATTATTCCGGCTGCTAGTTCAGCCATCACCAACCCCTAAGAAAGATTCTCAGAATGACTTCTTCATGGCTCATCTTAATAGTATTTTTCTCTGTGGCACAAATGGAAAAGTCACCACTTAGAATGTTAGCCGATTGACTTACATGAGGAAATAACCCATAATGATTGAAGATCTGCATCCCTGGATATATTTAGAAAACATAAAAATCAGAGGTATGGAAGGGGTAAAATATAGAAGGAAGGGCCAATATGAAAGCCTAAGTGCCAGTTAAGTGGTTGAATAGAGAATACTTTTCAAAAACCAAGAAATTGCTTCTAATAGAATGAGTGCCCTGGGTAGAGTCTAAAATGATGTGGAATAAAAAGTCATAGTTGGTAAAAGTGGTTCAGGTAAACCATTTATCTTTCCCAAAAGTTTGAATTACTTCAGTTCTTAGAAAACGTTGAATGGAGACTTTCCTTTAGACTCATAAACTTTGTCATGACTGTCTGAAATATTTTTATTAGATTGCCTAGTCTTAGTTTAGGTTTTATAAGTTCATAGAGGTTTGGGATCTTTGTTTATATCTGTTAATATATGATTATCTTAGTCTTTTTATTTTAAAAAGAAATATGGATTGTATTTTTTAGGGGGAGGTAAGTAAGTATGTGAGATCAGTAACACTTTCTCCTTATTGATAAGTGTTTCTGTCTTCCCATCATTCAGTCAGTTTTTGAAGTGAGTATCTTTGTACACTCCTTCAGAATGCCTTGAGGGAGTGACTGAACTTACCCTATCAGAAGGTATAGATCCAGCCTTTCTTTTCTTTTCTTCTTCTTTTTTTTTTTTTTTATGATATTTTTCAATTATATGACAGAGAGAGCACAAGCAGAGGGAGTGGGAGAGGGTGAAGCAGGCTCCCCACTGAGCAGGGAGCCTGATGCAGGACTCGATCCCAAGACCCTGGGATCATGACCTGAGCCAAAGGTAGATAGATGCCCAACCAACTGAGCCATCCAGGTGCCCCCTCAGGTTTTCTTAAACCAACTTATGTTCAGTTAGAAAAATATGTAAGTTAAAAATGCTGGCAACACAGGTCATTTAAATGAGTAGAATGCTCTCTTCCCCTAATACACATGATTGGAAAAATGATGAATTAAGAGAATAAATTGTATTTGAAGCATAAATATTGGAGTGAAGTTTTGTACAGAAATAAGGATCCTGTATTTACAAATAACTTTTTGGCCTATTTTCAGACAACAGAAAATCAAATATATAGTTACCTTACTGTACTACATTTATTCTATGTGTCATCTAAAGAAATTTAAAAAATTATTAGGGTATTTTAAGACAGCTAAAATATTAAAAGTTATTGTTACTGTTAACATATATTGAGTACTTTTAGGGTTTCACACATTTTTCTCCTTTAAATGATGACCCTAAAAGCCAAGTAGAGAGCTTTATTTTCATCATTCTTACATTATGGACAGGGACTACTAAAATTCACTTTTTGGTGGCAGAACAAGTACTTGGTCCCAGGTTCTTTTGATTCCAGGAAAAACTGTAGGTTTTTGCATTTTTGTTGTGTTACAAGGCACCTATGAGATTTGTTTTTTTTTATTCAAGATATGTCTTTGATCTTGTAGTACTCACACATTTTAACACTTTTGTTGGGATCCCTGGGTGGCGCAGTGGTTTGGCGCCTGCCTTTGGCCCGGGGCGCGATCCTGGAGACCCGGGATCGGGTCCCACGTCAGGCTCCCGGTGCGTGGAGCCTGCTTCTCCCTCTGCCTATGTCTCTGCCTCTCTCTCTCTCTGTGTGTGACTATCATAAATAAATGAAAGAAAAAAAAATTAAAAAAAAACCACTTTTGTTAAAAATGAAGATTGACTTTTTTTTTTTTTTAAAGATTTTATTTATTTGTGCATGAGAAACGGGGGAGGGCAGAGACACGCAGAGAGAGAAGCAGGCTCCATGCATGGAGTCTGACGTGGGACTGGATCCTGGGTCTCCAGGATCACGCCCTGGGGTGAAGGCAGTGCTAAACCGCTGAGCCACCCAGGCTGTCCGATTATTTGACTTCTAAAGACATTTCCAGCTTTGTTTACATAGAGGAGTAAACCAGCCCAGAAGACTGAGTTGAAAATCTTAAGTTGACCCCTGAACAACAAAGGTGTGAATTGCACAGGTCTCCTTATTCATAGATTTGATTTTTTTATGAATATAGTACTATAAATGTATTTTCTCTTTTTTAAATTATTTTCTTAATAACATTTTTTCTGTAGCTTACTTTATTTTAAGAATATAGCATATAATATACAGAATATATGCAAATTGGCTGTATATGTTATTGATAAGGCTTCTGGTTAACAGTAGGCTATTAGTTAGGTTTTTAGGGAATAGTATGAAGTTATATGCAGATTTTCGATTGCTCTGGAGCTGGGACCGCTAAGCCCTGTGTTGTTCAAGAGTCTGCTGTTGATATTAATCAAAACTAAGGTGATTAGGATTCTTATTCAGTATGTTCTGTTTTTCCTATTGTCCTCAATCTTCTCTAGGCCTAGGCCTCAAGAATTTCTCTCACATCTGTAGGTAATATTTATAATATCTTGGTGCTTTGTTTCTGTCCATTCACTAGGCCTTATAGGTCAGAAAATTATTCCATTCATTGAGTGCCTTGACACACTGACTTGCTGAATCTAACACGGATGGTAGTTAGGAAGGATTAAGCCAAGTGTTATTTGATAAAGTGTCTAGAAGACACAGTTTCTGGCATATAGCTATTTTTAATGTGTAATTTGAGAAATGATGGCTCAGAAAGGTGAAGTTACTTGTTCAGATCTATACAGCCATTAAGTGCCAGAACAAGATTGAAAACTAGGTCTCTTTAAACTTTCAGCTTGTTTTTGTTTTATCATTTCACCGAGAATCTTATCAGAAGTATAGCTATTTATTTATTTATTTATTTATTTATTTATTTACTTACTTATTTATTTACTCACTTATTTATTTATTTATTTATTTATTTATTTATTTATTTATTTATTTATTTATTTAAGGATTTTATCTCTTTATTAGAAAGAACACAAGCAGGGGGAACTGCAGGGAGAGGGAGAGGCTGGTTCCCCGTTAAGCAGGGAGCCCCATGCAGGACTCTGTCTCAGGACCCTGGGATCAGGACCTGAGCTGAAGGCTGATGCTTAACTGGCTGAGCCACCCAGATGCCCCCATAGCTAATTTACTTTAAACCATGGTCATGAAAGCAGTCATTACTGGTAAGGAAGGACATTAAGAACGTTAGATTAGCACAAGTCTGTTGTTAGGAGTAATTGAAAAGCAATTAGCTATATACCTTCCTCCCAAGTGCTTTAGTAATCTTTGCATATAAAGAGGAGCATAGTGTGATTCGCTGTCTTTTATAATAGTTCTCAATGTTACTAGTAGTAATTCCTAGTGAATTGTTAGAGGAATACTACTAAATTTTGCTTTCAAGTATTGGTAGGCTTGTTGTGTGCTCTGTGGACCAACTACATGCATTTTCTCCTAAATTTGTAACTAAGCATTTGCTTTGTCTTTTAAGGTTTTTTTTTTTTTCAGTATTATATTTATACTGTAAAAAATATATTTAAACATCTAAGAATTTGAAGATCCATTAGGTGGTTTTAAATATAACAAACTGTTTAACCTGAATAATAATCTGAATTTTATCTAAAAGAAATGTGCAGGTATTTAATGTAGTCACAGTTGCCTGTGTATTTCTGTATTCAGCAGGAATTTACAATCAAGTATTTGTACTTGAGAATATTACATAAAAATTTTATTGAAATGTAAGCTTTCTCTAGAGGATGTGATAGGGTAAAACTAGGGGCTTCTAGGGATAGTTTTTTTTTTTAAGTTTTATTAGAGAGAAGCACAAATGGGAGGAGGGACAGAGAGAGAGGGAGAAGCAGACTCCCTACTGAGCAGGGAACCCCATGTGGGGCTAGGATTGTGACCTGAGCCAAAGGCAGACCCTTAACTCACTTAGCAACCCAGGCACCCCTAGGGGAAGT
The DNA here is from genome assembly GCF_905146905.1 of Nyctereutes procyonoides. NCBI lineage: Eukaryota > Metazoa > Chordata > Mammalia > Carnivora > Canidae > Nyctereutes > Nyctereutes procyonoides. The sequence goes on along the minus strand of NW_026575049.1, from coordinate 47,340,408 downwards.
TTTAATGTGAAAGTAATGAAACTAAGGAAATGAGTTTTAAAGAAAAGTCCTCTTATTAAACTGTGGCCTCTGTCAAATTGGGTGACACCTGAGTAGTTTGATAATTTTCTAAATTAATTGGTCTGATAAAAAGAAATCAGTTTGCACTATTTGAACCTAACTATAGCTTTGGAAAACATGAAATTATCTTTTAAGAAGTTAATAAAAGATCTTTTTTTGAGTGGAAGAAAGAAGCAACAAACACTTTAGTAGATTTTCAGTTTTAATTATAATGAGATAAACAATTTTCTTAGAATCAGTTGTTCCTTATCTATTTTTATTCCTGTAACTATGAAATCAGAAGTTAATAACAATTAGGGGATTTTTTATATAAGTGTTTAAGAACACTTTTGTCTTTGACAGATCCCCTCTCACCCCCCCTCTGCTCATCCCATCCCTCTGCAGTGTTTGTTCTGGTCCGATTTCATTGTGTCGATCTATTACTGCTTTGTAATAGCAGTGATGTTTTATGACCTCTGTTCATTTGGGTGCCAGAGGTATTAGGCATGTTGCTCAATTGTTTTAAATTTTCTTACCATTTCTAGAATATTTCCTTAGCACTTTCTGCTGAATTAACAGAGAGATGAAGAAAGGAGGAATTAATTTCTTTTTTCATTTATCATCTTATTTCTCAGTTCTGTTGCTTTTCTGCTTTCTCTCTCTCTCTCTCTCTCTCTCTCTCTCTTTTTTTTTATGATAGTCACAGAGAGAGAGAGGCAGAGACACAGGCAGAGGGAGAAGCAGGCTCCATGCACCGGGAGCCCGACGTGGGATTCGATCCCAGGTCTCCAGGATCGCGCCCTGGGCCAAAGGCAGGCGCCAGACCCCTGCGCCACCCAGGGATCCTCTGCTTTCTCTTTTTAGACTAACAAAATGAGTAGTTTTTCCTACATTATGATTCAGAAAGTAAATGAACTGAACTTTCAGATCTTTTGTTAATTTATTCCAAGTATCTCATCTGTGTGCTTCGAAATTTAATCTTATAGGTATAATTGAAGTTCTCAAAGCAATGCATGAAATAGGAGTAAGTCCTGATCAGGAGACATACATAAATTACGTGTTTCCATCCTTCAATAATGCGAAGTCAGCTCGTGCTGTTTTGCAGGTGAGTACAAGAAGGTGTGGTTTTAATTTCATAATTAAAGACATTTCTTTCCTCCCTAATTGTTTAGTGATAACCAAAAAAAAAAAAAAACTCATTAAGCAGAGTACTAAAAATGTCATTGCACAATTTTCTAAAGCTTTGTAAAAATATTGGTTAGTGTAAAGTAAGTATCATGGTTAAACTTAAAAAACTTGGAAAGGCAAAGCAATAATTTTCTTGTGTGTTGAAAGACAATGGGCCAATATCAGGAAAAAATGTAAATAAAACAATAGATGCTCCTTAATCTATTGTAACTGCAGTTTTCATTTTTTGACTATTTTCATTTGTATATGAATTTTCATAATATCCTCTTTAGTATACTTACTTTTTTTTTAAAAAAAAATATTCTTTTGTTTGACTCCAGCATTATTTTCCTACCTAGCACTTCCTATTCCCATCAGAATGGGAATCATTTATGAAGGAGCATAGAAAGAAATTGACTTAGAGTGCATTGGATCAGCAAGGGTTGCACTTTCACTTTCACAACAAAGTGCTATACAATTAGGAACAACATGGCAGAGCACCAAACACTTTTAATAAGAAATACTTTGTTCAAAAGATCTGTTTCCTACATGGTTATTCACATAATGCCTAGGTTTTTCTAATATTTCTGGAGTGTTTTTTTCTTTCATTGAAATAATTACATAATTACAATCCTCTTAAAGGCAGAGTTTATGTCTTGAGTGTCTTTACTTCTCTTCCCTGAGTACTTAGAGTATTTTGAGCCTGTACTATACATACTTTACTGTTAAAAATATATTTAAACAAAAGTAATTTTCCTATATATTCTTCTCCACAACCTACCTACTTTTTTCACTTGGCACTTTCTATTACACATGTAATTCTACCAATTATTTTTTTATGGTTGCATGCTGTTTAATTGTATGGATATACCATAATTTATTTTTGGTTATTGCTTATTCCTGATTGGGTGGTTTGAAATGTTGTGCTATTATACAGTGATTCAGTAATGTATTGGAGCTGAATTTTGGCTCAGATACTTCAGTTCTTAACAAGTGATGATGTTGGGACATGTGACTAGCCATTTGGAGTTAAGTAAATTAAATTTGATCTTTACCTTACCATATGTTCCAAAGTATCATTTTAGATCAGTGTGTTGAATTTTTATTTTGTTATGAATGAGAGAACTGTCCTAGTGCCTTCAGTAGTAAACTCTTCCTAGAAGGAAGGCTTTCTAAGGGTAACTGATTATCTGAATTTGAAGATAAGCATTTAATTTGAAATGTTGGAACTCCATCTCATAGCTTTTGCAAAAGTTCTGTTAGTTCACATATTCTAAAAAATGATTTTTTTTAAAGGAAGGATTATCAAAGACTGTGGTGATATAAAAAAATGGGAAAATGGGAAATTTGAATGGCATATCAAAATATTTTTAGCTAAAGTGTATTATTGAAATATGCTTTATCCCTAGGAAAATGGATGTCTGCCTGAAAGTACTGTATTTTCACAAGCTGAATTGAGAAGTGAAGCAGTTAACGGGAACTTAGCCTATATTTTATCGTTTTGTAAGTATGAAACATTAGCAGTAAACTTGACAGGTATTGATTTCAGTTACTACTAAGGGCACGTAGGGTAGTTGGTGCCCTCGATAGCTACCTTAGAGAAGGTCAAGGTATCTTTATATGTTTTTTATGTATTTTGCTTAAGTCAGACTGATAAGACTGTTTATGATTTGAACTTGTGGATAATTTGGAAATAATTTTAAAATTAAAAGGAGCTTGGGGATAACATGGTGGTAGATTTGTACCAGAAGACTTGAGTTCTGTTTATAATTAAACTGCTAATTATGGGACTTGGAACAGGTCTTTCTGCTTCAATTTCATGAAACGGGGATAGTGTTTCTTAGCTAGCTTGTAGGAGTCGGTGTGAAAAAAAAAATCATTTGAGATACTGTTTCAGAAAGTGTTTTCTAAACTAATGCCTATTATAGCTATTGTTAAATGAAGCCCATCACTTCTAGACCTCATTAACCAAAACATTGCAGATGTTTATTAAATGCGTATAAATGCTATGATGCTTTACAGTATGCATCACATGTCAATAAAATTACCTACACTGATAGATGAAGAAAGGCGCAGAGAGGTTAAGTGATTTGATCAAAGTTAGTGATTGAGCCAGAACCAAGATATTCTGATTTTAACCTTATTGTTTCACCCTGTTACAATGTGCTAATAAGACCTTGCTTAAAGTCTTCATTTTTGAACATGTCTATCACATTACCTGTTTTTCTAATCTTGTGAAAAGGATACCATTAAAAACTAAAACACATAAACATCAGTTTCCAGACCCCTAAAATGTTAGAAGTTAAGCTGGGATTGATGTGTATTCAAATTGTATAGGTGGAAGCATTGTAAAAACCATATTATTGGTATTTTAAAAATTTTTTTAAAGATTTTATTTATTTGTCAGAGAGAGGAAAGAGCACAAGTAGGCAGAGTGGCAAGGAGGAGGAGACTCCTCACTGAGCTAGGAGCCTGATGCGGGGCGCGATCCTAGGACCTTGGGATCATGACCTGAGCCTAAGGCTAATGCTTAACCGACTGAATCACCAGGCTCCCCTATTATTGGTATTTAAAGTAGTTCATCTTAGTATTATAAGAAAAAGGCAAGTGTTCAGTATGAAAAATGGTGACTTATTTGAGTTAAAGGTTGGGTATTGGGCAGCCTGGGTGGCTCAGCGGTTTAGCGCTGCCTTCAGCCCAGGGCCTGATCCTGGGGATCCGGGATTGAGTCCCACGTTGGACTCCCTGCATGGAGCCTGCTTCTCTCTCTGCCTGTGTCTGTGCCTCTCTATCTCTGTGTCTTTCATGAATAAATAAATAAAATCTTAAAAAAAAAAAAGTTGGGTATGAATGCCGGCTGCTATCTGAGGGTATTGATTTTTGCCTTCCACTCAGTATAATATATAGATTTGCCTTAGTGACAGGATGAAAACAGAAGCATTAGCAGAAGAATCTGGGTACACAAGGTGCATACCTGAGAGCTGCCTTTTCCCTTTATCATATCATCCGTTCCACTGCCTTGTCAACCTTGATTTTTCAGACTTGTTTGTTGCTACGGAAACTGAATGGCTTTTTTCAGCAGCTTTCATCTTGCTGAGATGTTTCTGGTCACCTTTTTAAGGAATAAAAATTTGACAGTATTCTGTAAAATACTAATTTGAGTAGTATAAAAATAACTTTTTAAAAGGTTGTTTATGAAGTTTGAAAAAATTCCAGGAACTTTAGGAATAAAGAGTATTTTAGCCACTCCTATCAGTGCCCTCCCCTCCTGCTTTGATTTACAGGTCTTTGAAGAGCAGTTCTCTAATAGCTGTAGTCAATGTAGAGAGATCCTAGGTAGTCACTTTTGGTTACTACATTACAGGGAATGGCAGGTAGTAGAGAAGAGTACTGGCTTATCTTGATTCAGTTTGGTAGTAGGAAACATTTTCCTATTTGAGTTTGTAGGCATGGAAAATTAATTTGATCAAGCAGTATTAAAGGTTGCTGAAAGATATGTAGTTATGTCTACTTTAAAATTCCTTGAGTGACTGAATGCTTGTCATTTAAAAAATGATTTTTAGATTTTCAAGTGCTGCGTAAAACTTTTGAGAAACACTCTCTGTTCAAGGATATAACGCTTGGTCTAAAACAGTTCTTAGGTGTGCAAGTTGATTTTTTATTCATATTTAGGAGAAATGGGCAAATGCTCTTAGAATCTTCCATGGTTTTTTCCTTAAGTTTTTTTTTAAGTTAACCGTGTATGTCTTAATCTTTTCTAAACTGTACTAATTCTGTTTTCAGAATTTATACTGTGAGCTCCTCTTTAATTCTGTCCATCTTGGATTATTTAATAGTCACATTACATGTAAAAAGATTGAATCCATTACTTATAACATGGTACCATTTTAATACAATGACAGGGAAAAATAAATTCAGGAGATGCCTACTTTGATTTTTGCCCTTCCTAGTTGTGGTAAGAGTTAAGTGAAGAATCAGGCCTGTGTGTTAAGGCAAATCAGCTTAGTGTCAGCATTGAAACATACAATGTTGTATATTGTTAAATGGCAAAATGAATAGTAGAGCAAACAAATACTTTAAAAATGAAGAGTGAATTTGAATCAATTATACCACAGAGGTAAAGACTTATTTTATTATGGCTTTAAGTTGTCACTCTTATATGAACGAGGTCATTGATCATAGTAGAAAATGGAATGACAAAGTGTGAACGTTCAGCAGAACCCACTGCTACTATGAGGAAACATCTTTTTTCCTTTAAAGGACAGAAGTGGTATAGGGTTACAATATCTTCCTTCATAGTGCTACATTGTCTGGTAACATACAGTTTTGGTATGTTTGGTAACATACAATTTGGTACCAGACTAATTCAGTGTGCTGGTAGATTAGTTATTACCATTTATGCCAAAGAATATTTATAAATCCATTAGTTGTATATATTCATGATAATAAAGTAAAAATGTTTTTAAAGGATAACTTATATTGCATATATGTATTGTTGCATTATTTAATTAATTTTGTATGAGAACATTGCCATTTTAGAAATAAAATTTCCAAAATGAAAATTAAAAGGTATGTGTTTCCAAATAAGGTAATAAGTTTTTTGGGTTTGCTCTGGAATTTAATGATGATCACTTTCTTTTGCAGTGGAATCAAATACATTGCCTATCTCATCCTCTTCTTTAAGAGGCAGTCTAAGTCTAGGCTTTAGGAGGTAAGATGATTACTTTATAATGTTCTTTGCCTGATTTCTCCTGTTTTTCTGATCTGCTATATAAGGAAAATCTAGATATTCTTGTCTTCCAAATCTTCTAATAAGTTGCCTGAAATAACTTATCTGTGTTATTCTTCCTCCTACGTAGTTGACTTGAGTGTAGGCAGGCTTTTAAAGCATCTTTTCTAAGAAATACACACAGATTTGGTAAAAGTGTTTCAAAGAAGAAAGCACTGTTTGAAAATGGCAGATTGGAGTTACAAAGTTGTATGTATGTTTGGTGGTTAGAGTATTTAATTTCAAGGTAACTTTAGTCAGTGTAATACTACTGTCTTCTGTGTGCTCAGGGGATATTAATGACCTTTTTTTCCCCCTCTCAATTTTGTTTTGTTGAAAATTTTCAAACATAATTAGTTGAAAGAATAATAAAATACCATTTATGTAGATTCACTATTTTTGATATTTACCATATTTGCTTTCTCAACACTTAATTTTCTAATATATATACACAAGCACATATATACTTTTTTTTTTTTTTTTTGCTGTACCACTTGAAGTTGTTGGTATCATCGTACTGAATCCTTCAGCTCTCTCTCATAAGAATAAGGTCATGATCTATATAATGGCAATACCAGTATCATAAAAAATTAACAATATGATAATGTCACCTACTATACATAGTTAATAGTTAGATTGTTCCACTTCTAAAAATAGCTTCTTTTACAGTTATTTTACCTTTTTTGTTGTTGTTGTTGTTATTTTACTTTTTGATTGAAGATTCAGTGAGTACATACATTGCATTTGGTTGCGGTCTCTATTAATCCAGAACAATTTCCCTACCTTCTTTCTGTCTTTATGACATTGACTTTTTTGAAGAGTCCACATTACTTTCTCTATAGATTTGTAGTCATCTAATTTTTTTCCCTCATATCAGACTCGGCTTGAATACTTTTAGCAAGAATACTTGATAGGTGATGGCATTTCTTACTGCAGCAAAAGAGGCAAAGTTGGTGTCATCAGCTAAGTTTGATCACTTGGTTATGGTGGTGGCCACCATGTCTCTTGCAAAGGAATTTCACTCCCTTTGTGATTAATAAGTCTGTGGGATGATAACTTCGTGACAGTGGGTCTATCCTGTTTCTCAGAACCTTTCATTCAGTGGCTTTATTTTTATTTTATTTTATTTTATTTTATTTTTTTATTTTTTTATTTTATTTTATTTTATTTTATTTTATTATTTTATTTTATTTTATTTTATTTTATTTTATTTTATTATTTTTTGAAAGATTTTATTTATTTATTCATGAGAGACAGAGAGAAAGAGAGAGAGGCAGAGAGAAGCAGGCCCTACGCAAGGAGCCCGACACGGGACTTGATCCCGGGACTCCAGGATCATGCCCTGGGCAAAAGGCAGGGGCTAAACCGCTGAGCCACCCAGGGATCCCCATTCAGTGGTTTTAGCAGCCATTGGTAATCTTGTTGAATCAGTTGCTTGCAGCGGTAGCTGGAAAATGATGAGTTTCTAATTTTGTCATTTCTGTATTATAATGTTAATGACTTCTGACACTAATTCAGTAATTTTTAGTCTATTTATTGGTGGGAGCATGAGGGTTTTCTGTAGACTTCTCCAGAACCTCCATTATAGGCAAGGAGAGAGAGAACAGGTAGGTGGGATTCCGTGTTACTGCCCTTTCTTTAACCAGTGCAGTTCCACTTTTTTCTGTGATAGTCTTGTCTAGTCTTGTTATTTTTTTACATTAAAAAATAAACCAACCAAGGACTGTGCCTTTAAAATTAAAGTTTGAAAAATACAGAATACATAATTAAGTGTATAGAAATGCTATAGAGCCAGATTATTTATTTTTAAATATTTTATTTGCATTCAATTTGCCAACGTATTGTATAACACCCAGTAGAGCCAGATTTTAAAAAAAGAACCCATAAAAATAGTTCAGAACCCATAATTTATAATGAAGTGAAGCATAGTAACAATGTCAGTTGATTACGAAAAATGTCTTGAAAAGGTTTTTCATATAAACTTCCATGTCATACGTGTTTCCTTCTTTAACCTAACATATTTTTTTGGTCTGTTTAAATGGCAGTTGTTATATTTCACATGTCCTGGCTTCTTAAACAAGGTACTTAGACTATTAAGTTGATGCAGTGTGATGGGAAAAAAAAATTGTACATTCCAATTATATACCTTGATCAGTCATTGAGCTTGTAGTGCCTTAATCATTAAAGTATGTTTTAATGTCTCTGCATACTTTGCCCCTCTGGTAAATATGCATCTGCTTACTGTGTTTTCTGTTTCTGCTTTTAATTTTGTGTCCCCTTCTTTGCTGTAAGAGTTTTTCTTGTCACTCTTGACAACTTTCAGTGTATCTACTGTAAGTAACCTACACACACTTAAATAATTTGCTGTTTTTGATTTGTTGTGGGCTGGGAAATTAGGCAACCTAAGTTGTGCTAATTTGGAAAAGTAAATGGCTCTTAATAAAGGCATGTGTATCTTTTTGTTATTATTCTGTGACAGATTTTGTGGCAGCTGTTTGGATGATTAGAACATAAGCTCTGTGTTTGGTTTATTGCACTATCTTCAGTGCCTAGATTAATACCTGGCACATGATCAATGCTGTTGAATTAATTCGGAGGCATTATTTTCTACCTCTGTGTTTAGGCATTCCCTTTAATTCAGCAAGTATTTATTGTGGAGATTGGAGATGGTGGTTGAGATCAGACTGAAATATGGTAAATAACAAAGGAACTTGGCCTTTATTTTGGAGAAAGTAGACAAATTTGTGCAAGGTGGAGGCTTGGCTGAGGTAGATACACATTTAGAATATATTTAAATCTCAAACATGATATTTCTCATTTCTGGATATACAGTTTGGATTTTTAAAAATATATCTTCTCTGTCTCCTTAACATGCTTATTATGCTTTTTTCTTCCTTTTTGACTATATGGAGATATTGTTGATTGAAGTTTTAATGTCTTTGTCTATTAATTCTATCATTTGTGTCACTTCTTGGTCTGTTTTTATTGGTTAGTCTTTTTTGCCTCATTATACATCATACATTTCTGCTTGTTTGTAATTTCTATTTAGATGCCAGATGTGGAATTCATTCTGTTGAATATGGATTTTGTTTTTTTTTTATTCCTTTACATATTTTTGAGCTTTGTTCTGATGTTTTAAGTTTATGATAGTTTTCTTAGTGCTTGCTTTTTTTTTTTTAAGATTTTATTTATTGGGATCCCTGGGTGGCGCAGCGGTTTGGCGCCTGCCTTTGGCCCAGGGCGCGATCCTGGAGACCCGGGATCGAATCCCACGTCAGGCTCCCGGTGTATGGAGCCTGCTTCTCCCTCTGCCTGTGTCTCTGCCTCTCTCTCTCTCACTGTGTGCCTATCATAAATAAATAAAACAAAAAAAAATAATAAAAAAAAGATTTTATTTATTTATTCATGAGACACACACACAGAGAGAGAGAGAGAGAGAGAGAGAGAGAGAGAGAGAAGCAGGCTGCACGCAGGGAGCCCGACACAGGACTCAATCCTGGGTCCCCAGGACCAGGCCTCGGACCAAAGGCAGCGCTAAACCGCCAAGCCACCTGGGCTGCCCTTAGTGCTTGCTTTTATGCTTTGTTAGGCAGGATTAGAATGGTCTTCAGTCTAGAATTATTCCCACTAAATTAATTCAGCCTCACTATTGAAGCAGTATCATTCTGAGTATCCTGCCTGTTAGCCCATGTTTTGTTTTTGTTTTTTGTTTTTCTTTAAGGTTTTTTATTTTTAAGTAATCTCTTATACCCAGTGTGGGCCTCCAACCCACAACCATGAGATCAAGAGTCCCATGCTCCACTGACTAAGCCAGCCAAGCACCCCTAGCCCATATATTTTTGAGATCATTGGGAATGTGAGCTAGTCTAATGCTTGTGTGGGTTTTGGCAGTTGTCTTTTTTTCAGTCTCTGGAAAGGTCTCAGGTAGTTCCCTAGGCTTCAGATTGTTGCCTCACTCCCATGTGATTATAAGTACTCAATGAAAGACTGAGCTGTAGGTCTCCAGAGCTCTTTATCAGGGTCTCTCCTCTCTGTTAGTGTGTGCTATAGCAAGTTGTAACTAGTCCCTCTGGGAAAAGTATTTGAATCTGTGGGTTCTAAAATTATATTATGTTGGTGAATTTTTCTTATTGTAGATATAGAAAAGTTTCAGGCTGTGGTAATTTGGTATTAATCAGAAGAACATGTGCATATTTTGAAGCATTTTTGACTAGAGGTGATTTTTTTCTTTCTTTTGCACCCCTAAAACTTAAAAATTCAGAACAAAATCAGTGTTGTTGCAATCCAGTATCTTAAATATTACAATGTAGTCTTCTTTTAGTTAATGCTAAGTTGAGTAGTATGAGTAGTGTGTGTATTTTAAAATCCCTTTGCGGGGATCCCTGGTTGGCTCAGTGGTTTGGTGTCTGCCTTCGGCCCAGGGCATGATCCTGGAGTCCTGGGATTGAGTCCCACAGCTGGCTCCCTGCATGGAGCCTGCTTCTCCCTCTGCCTGTGTCTCTGCTTCTCTTCTCTGTGTGTCTCTCATGAATAAATAAATAAAATCTTTAAAAATAAAAATAAAAAAATAAAATCTCTTTGCAAAGGGGCACCAAAGTGGCACAATCAGTTAAGTGTTAGACTCTTGGTTTCAACTCAGTTTCAGCTCAGGTCAAAATCTCGGGGTGGTAAGGTCGAGCCCTGGGTTGGGCTCTGGACTCAGTGGAGTTTGAGTTTCTCTCCCTCTCCCACCCTACCTCTCCCTTCCTCTCTCAAATAACTAAATCTTTAAAAACAAACAAACAAACAAAAAACCTCTGCAGGACATTCAGTACAACTATTGAAGCAGTCACCTATCACATGCTTCTCCCGGTCCTGTTGTACTCTAGCAACTTTAGAATTGGTTGAATGAGTAGAAGAAAGCTGAGTATTGATCAGCATTCCCAGTAGAGTTCAGATTAACCGTCTGAGACTCCTGTAAGGATTAACATCTAAGATTCACTTAGTTCTTCCTTAAAAAAAGTCATAGTCATCTGAAATATAAGAAGTTTAGAGCTCTTGAATGAGATATCATAGTCACTTTAGATAATCTTAAGGGAAACTTGAATATGCATTTCACTATCGGAATGCAGTTTTGGAATAGTTATCTACCCTTAGTGTAAACTGTCTCTTAGTGCTAGGTTCAGAGTCCACAAGGTAGTAGTTCCCAGCATGTATTTTGTAACTTCTTGGCCCGGATTAACTTTTAATGCTATCCTACAATATTTTTGAAATACCAACACTATTTTTCTTCATGTCTTTTGAGAGTAGTCTTTGAGTGGTGAGCTAGTCTTTCTGTAAGTTGATAAGCTCAAGATATGAGCATTAATTACCAATCAAGTATATGCCTTCCTGAAGTTTTCCAATTTATTTTTTAAAATATTTTATTTATTTATTTGAGAAGCTCAAGAGCGAGCACAAGCAATGAGAGGGGCAGAGAAAGAGGGAGAAGCAGACTCCCCACTGATCAGGGAACCCAATGTGGGGCTTGATCCCAGGACTCTGGGATCATGATCTGAGATGAAGGCAGATGCTTAACTGACTGAGCCACCCAGGCACCCCAGTTTTCCAATTTATAAATTGCCTGTTAACATATGTTGGCAAAGTCGCCATAGAATAGTATTTAAATTCAATACTGCTTAGTTAGGGTGAGATTATTTAAGATTATTAAGGAATTTTTGCTTCTAAACCTTTTTTTTAAATAAGCCTATTTATAAGAATATTTTCAAGGGCATTTTGGATCTGACTGATTAAGTTAGTAAATTCTTATGTCAGATCCAAGGCAGCTGATATTAAGTATGAGTAAGACTTTGTTCCTAACAATAGTGCTAGCTGAAGAAAGTTCAAATTAGAAAGAGAGCAGTATACATACTATATGTTTTTGAAAACACCACCACCAGAAATATTGAGTCACCTCTAAAAGGCAAATGTTACTGAAACTAGTTCAAAACTTGACTGGGGGTATAACATACCATAAAGATAAGTGCTTTAGAATTGACATGTAGGCATTTAAGTCTTTTTTTGCCACAACAGAGTCTTGTGATAGAAGGAGGGATTCCCTGACTCATGGCAATAACCTGAACTTGGAAAGTGGGACTTTATGCCACTGTGTAATGGTGCTGCTTTTCATATGTTGAACAATATATCAGGTTTCTCACATTAGCCCTATTGAATCCACCAAGTTAAATGCCAGATGGTATGGTCTTCTTTTCAATCAGCCAGTGAGGCTCCCACCTGTGACATTTTATAGGTGGAGGGGAAGTACTTCCTGAACTATAATGTGAGTGCTCAGAAACATTAGCTCTTATTTGTGTGTGCTGGGGCTGGGACCACAGATAATAGGTAAGTCAAGGATGAGCGGGAAACTTCTTTTTGCCAAGTTGTTCATAGGTGGAGATCAGAAAGTAAGAAAGCAACTGCAAACTGGTCTTGATAATTATGTGCATGTGGAGGAGAAGGTACTGTCTCTTCTGCCAAGGTTAAGGGAGGGGTGGATGGGTCAGGACAAGATGTGCAAAGAAAGCACTGAGCTCAGTATCAAGGGATGAGTAAGAATTTGTCCAGGGTGAAGGAAGGGCGTTCCAGGCAAAGGCATTGAGGCCGACAGAACCGTGCATCTGGGGACCTGAAGGTAGACTGGTAAAATGGTAGCCCCAGAAACTGAAATAATGGGAAGAAATAAGGCCAAAAAATGGTAGCCTGGGGCCCTTCAGGAATGATCTCATTCTAACTCATGAGGTTTGGACTTTGAGTCATGGCTCTGAGCCATTGAAAGATAAATGTAATGAAGGAAAGACTGATGGTGGCTATTCAAAGAGGGGAGAAAAGGGTGCAGGTAAGGCATAGATGATGAACAGTTTGTGGGACCTTCTGGGGTGCCTTTGAAATTTCAGGTGCACATACTTAGCCTTTTCTTCTCTTTTTATTAAGTAATCTTTTTGTTCATCATGGGCTCAAACTCATGACCCCTAGATCAAGAGTCACATGCTCTACCAAGAGAGTCCTATGCCCCTACTAAGCCTTTCTGTTTTCTCTTCTGTGAAACAAGGAATTTAAACCTCTACATGCTGGATTGTTTTAAAAGTAAAGGGAAGGAGAATTTCTGAAAGAGATTGAGTAGTGTCAGTGGGAGATTGGCAGAGAATGATCAACAACACAAATCTTAAAATAGTCAAAGGGGACCAGAAGGTGTTAGTTGAATTTTGAGTTGAAATTGGTGGTAATTTTAATGAGAGTACTTTCAGTGGAAGTTTGGGGACAGAAGTCAGATTGCTTTGGATTTAGGAGTGAGCATGCAGTGAAGAAGTGTTGACTATTCTTTTTTTTTTTTTTTAAAGCAGACATTTTATTTATTTATTTTAAATTTTTATTTATTTATGATAGTCACACAGAGAGAGAGAGAGAGAGGCAGAGACACAGGTAGAGGGAGAAGCAGGCTCCACGCACCGGGAGCCCGATGTGGGATTCTATCCTGGGTCTCCAGGATCCCGCCCTGGGCCAAAGGCAGGCGCCAAACCGCTGCGCCACCCAGGGATCCCCGAAGTGTTGACTATTCTTTACAAAAGCTTAGTTTTAAAGGATTCTGTACTTTCTTTTGGAATCTGTTCCGTTTATCCTGAAGGTTCACATTCAAGGTAGGGCTTTTAGTCATTGTCTGTTACTTTAGATACATAAACAGTTTTGAAGTTTTACTTCCATGCCTTCACTGGGTACTTAATGTTGGTTTGAGAACAATTCAATGTCTTAGTATTTTTTATTTTAGGTAAGTTGATATTTAATGGAAGATATGATTAAGTAGCTTTTCTTAGAAAGGAAGCCCAGCTTATTAATGTTGAGAGTTGGAGTAGAGGTTCAAACTTTAAACCAGAGACGGTGTTTGTGTTTTACTGTGGAGTTTTCATTTACAAAAGTAGAACTCCCAAAAGTATTCACCAGCCAACTTCAACAGTTAAGATTTGGCCATCTCGTTTCATTTTTTTCCTCCCCTAGCCCCCCTTCTCCCCCAGGATGGACTGTTTAAATTACAGATCTCTTGTCATATTCTATCTATAAATACTTTAGTATACATCTCAAAACTTATTTAATTTTTTAAAAAAGGTTTATTTATTTGAGAGAGAGCATGCACTTCAAGTTAGGGGAGGGGCAGAAGGTATGAATCTTCAAGTAAGTCCCTGCTGAGCTCGGGTCCATTTCTGAACCCTGAGATCATGACCTGAACCAAAACCAAGAGCTGGATGCTTGACTGAGCCACCCAGGCACCCCTTTTTAAAAATTCATTCATTCATTCATTCATTCATTCATTCATTTGAGAGGGAGAAGGGAGGAGAGGCAGAGGGAGGGAGAGAGAGAGATAACTCAAGCAGATGGGGAACTCAATCTCACTATCCTAAGATCATGCATGACCTGTGCCAAAATCAGGAGTTGACGCTTAACCAACTGAGCCACCCAGGTGCCCCCAGAACTTTTTTTTTTAATAAGTTTTTTTTTTTTTTTTTTTAATTCAGAGAGAGAGAGACACTGAGGCAGAGACACAGGCAGAGGGAGAAGCGGGCTCCATGCAGGGAGCCTGACGCGGGACTTGATCCCGGGTCTCCAGGATCAGACCCCGGGCTGCAGGCAACGCTAAACTGCTGCGCCACCAGGGGTGCCCTATTTTAAATACAACAACATAACCCCTATAATATTGCACCTGATAAAATTAACAGTAATTGGGAAGAGGGATTCATCAGCTTCCCAAAGGGGTCCATGACCAGAAAGCTAACAAACCACTTTAAGTCTTGCCACTTAATATTATTTACTTTTGGGCATTGACACCTTGTTCGCAAACTCTTGATTTCCCTTCTCCTTCCCTCACCCACCCAATTCCTTAGATGTGGTAGGCACCAAGGCTTAAAGTTCCCTGGAATTAAAGCTGTTTTTAGGGCACCTGGGTGGCTCAGTGGTTTAGTGTCTGCCTTTGGCTCATGCCATGATCCTGGGGTCCTGGGATGGAGTCCCACATCAGGATCCCTATGGGCAGCTTGCTTCTTCCTCTGCCTATGTCTCTCTCTTTCTGTGTCTCTCATGAATGAATAAATAAAATCTTTCAAAAATAAAAATAAAGCTATTTCTAACCTGGTCAAAAAAGATACCTAATTTTTTTAAAAATTAATAATAGACTTTTATTGTAGTTTATTGTTCACTGTGTAACATTTTATCCTCATCTCTTGAGTTCCCACTTTTTCACTTACTATTTGACAAAAATTTTTTAAAGTCTGTTTTTCTTTTATTTTTGCGTATAGAAATGTCAAGTAGAGGAGGCTGCTCTGTAGTCAGTAAATGGGTGAGATGAAAACTTGTAACAGTTTAGAGATTGATTTCTGCTACAGCCTTGAGCTATGGTTTTTGGGTCAGTTTATCATTTCTTCTATTAACTGATTTCTTAAGAATTTTTCCCAAATCAAAATAAACACTATAATAAACCTAGGGCTTCATAAACATTTTTTTCCAACCTATAGATAAGAATCCATCTTCTTTTTCAAAGTTTTTTCTTAATGTGCATCAATGGGAAGGATGATCTCATAAGAGGATTCCAGAGGGACATGGAACATGTTTGTATTTTTTAGTTTGAAATAATTATAGAATGACAGAAGTTGCAAAAATGGGTGGAGAGCACATAGGCCCTCTGTGTCCTCCCCCCCCCACTGGTTACGTATTATATAACTGTAATACATTATCAAAATCAGGAATTTTACATTGGTACAATATGTGTGTGTAGTTCCCACATTTATTACATGTATAACTTTGTAACATCCCTGCAGTGAGGATAAAGAAATACTTCATCACTGCACATACCCTCTACCAGCACCATCCCCTATAATCTACCACTTCTTCCACCCTATCCCTAACCTGTGGCACCCACTAATTTGTTTTCCATTTATATATTAATCTCTGTACCCAACATGGGGCTCAAACTTAAAACACTGAGCTCGAGAGTTGCTTGCTTTAGTGATCTGACCCAGTAAAGCACCCCCATTCTGAATATGTTTTCAAAATAAAAATAAGTGCCTTGTTAACTCACTGTACCAAAATTCAGTCCACTCAAAGCTGCCCAACCTCAAGTTTAAAAAGACCTATAAGGCCTCAAAAAGCCTTTAAGGGTACAGATTTAAAAAGGCTTATTGATTTTTTATGGGCATTTTACAATGTAAATGTATATATGTAATATATTTTATAAGTTTTAATTAAATTACATTTACATTATAAAACACTATTAAGACATAATTAATCTTTTTAAAGTAGATGACATCTTTAAATATAGTAGATGACATCTTTAAATATAAAGAGCTTAGACGGTGCGCCTGGTTGGTGCAGTCAAATTCTTGACTCTTGGTTTCAGCTTAGGTTGTGATCTCAGGAGTCCCTTCATTGGGCTCCATGCTCTGCTTGGAATCTGTTTCAGTTTCTCTCTCCCTCTTTCTCTGCCCCCACCTCCTCAACTCCCATGCACATGTGTGCACTCTCTCAAATAAAAATAAATATATCTTAAATATATAGAACTTACAGACATAAAATTTACAAAGCTTAGAAATAGTGTAAGACCAGTGTTCACTGGTTATCTTGTTCTATAAATGGCTTTTCATTTAAATACGAAAACTTTTGGTGAGCCATACATTTTGCTTTCTTTGAAATAATTTCAGATTTACAGAAAATTACAAGAATAGCACAGAGGACTCTTATATGCCCCATTTACTAACTTTTAGCATTTGGCCACATTATCATTATTTATTCTCCATCTATCAATCCATATATATATACACATGTAAAGATAATGATGTTTTTTTTAACTCTTTAGCTAAGGCTGTATGTATCATGACCATTTACCTTTAAATATGGCAGTATGTAATTGTGCAAAACAAGGATATTCTTTTTTCTTTTTAAGATTTTTGTAAAATATTTTATTTATTTTATGGAGTGCACAAATGGGGGAGCAGCAGGTAAAGGGAGAGGGAGAAGCAGGCTCCCCACGGAGCAGGGAGACCTATACAGGGCTTGATCCTAGGACCCCAGGATCATGACCTGAGCTGAAGGCAGATGCTCAACCGCTGAGCCCCCCAGGCATCCCAGTTGTCTTTTGTCTTTAATTTTCTCTAATCTGGAACACTTTTTCAGCTTTTATCTTTTATGACATTAACATTTTGGGGGGGCGACAGGCCCGTTTTTAATAGAATGTCTCTTAGAATGCTTCCCCCTGATTAACTTTAGGTTATACATTACTGCCCGGCATACCACAAGAATGATATTCTGTCCTCAAAGGATGAAGCCTAAAAAACATACAATGTCTATTTGTGTCCCATTAGTGTTGTTAATTTTGATCACCTAGTGAAGATGTTCAATTTCTCCATTATTTAATTTCCATCTTTCCATTACAAGTAATAAGCAGTCTCTACGCAGATGTTTTGAGAATATGTAAGTATCCTGCTCTATCAAACTTGGAACCAAAGATTTAGGGATGGTTCTTAATGATTCTTGTCCAAAATAATCTATTTTATTGGTTCAAAATAAGAGCCAGCCTTTCTAAATTAACTGGTCCTAAAAATTCAACTTAACTTTGGAAACATTTATTTACTTACTTATTTTATGGCTTTGATCTGTATGCATTGCATATGATAATTGCTACTATGTTTCAACTTAAAATGTTTAATAAACACTGTATTTATTTTTAATCCTTTACTGCCCTCTGCAGGTGTATGGATGTAAATCTTTGGAGCAAGGTAAGTCCTCTTAATACTGCAATTCCAAAGAGGATATATAAAAAGCTATTAAGAGCAAAAGTTGTAATAGCTTCATAATTTATGATGTGTTATAAATTAATTAATTGAGAATTTTGAAATTAGTAGTTTTAAAACTGTCTTCGTAGAGCATGAAATTTATTATCAAAGTGATCCTTAGTCCTAAATTCTTTGTAAGGTTTTCAGCTTTTTTGAAGGATAGCTGCTAACATTATTGCAGTGACATTTGATTTACAGATTTAATAACTAATTTAAGACATTATTCATATACATATTTGTGTATCTATATGTGAATGATATATAGATCAATTTTAAATTACTATTTTTTAAAGAAGTTAACTACCTTTGTGCAGGAACTACAATTATCCTTATGCTGAATTGCAAGAAATATTCATAACTAAATAAAATCAATGTACATTATTAACTGGAATTCCCAATTTTTAAAAATCTAAATTCTTAAAAAATCTAAATTTCATTTAATTCTGTTTCACGTATTATACTGCCAAACTGTATAGTCAGTTAAAATTTATGATCATGAAATCTATATTTAGCAGTGAGTTTTTTTGACAAGAAAATTGTTTTATTGGTTATTCATGAAATGTGTTTCTGTTCAAAATTCGGTATTAAATGTAGCTATCTTGGATCTACTGTATGGTTGTAACTTCTGCTAGAATGTATTGCCTACCTTCTATACATGTCTGTTAGTTAAAAAACAGTTTGTAGATGAAAATTGTTTCATTTTGCTTTGTTTTTGAGTACTTTCTACCTTAACTATCCTTTGAATTGCCATTAACTGCAGCATGATTTTCATGGTGGAGTGAAGTGAGATATGGTCAATTTTGCCCAATTTTCTATATTAGCAAATTAATAGTAGTAGAAGTAAGTACATGCTAGGCACTATCTTAAGAGCAAATAAGTTCAGTCGTAGAATAGACATAAAGTAGTTCAGAATTCCTAGCTTATGTCACTTTGGAAAAGAGCCGTTTGTTTCCGTTCTTACTGTCTTTATCCCAAGGATGTATAGTCTAATACTGTGTTCAAAAGTTATAGGTCAGTACTGTAGGTTTTGTAGTCATTTTCATCATAAAATACATATTTGGATTTCTTCAGTTAAAATTTTGCTAGCAGAATTAATGTTGAATAAATGTTGTGTTTGTACAATCAACTGATAGGAATCTGTGAGAACAAGCACATTAGAACTTTTGAGTCCTTTGGTTTTAATGCCATTAAAATACCTGGAAAAATGTCATTGGGAAAAAACTAAAAAAAAAAAATTAAACTATTTAGCAGTCCAGTGTGTTTTACTTTATTATTTCTGTAATACATCATTTGAAAGGAGGAAACTGGTCCAATTTCAATAAGACCAAAAACAACACAATGAGAAATATATTGGCTGATAATTCCTATAAACTATTTCCTGTTTCTTTAAAACAATATATAAACAATATATAAACAAAATATATAAACCTGTTTGGAGGGTTTCTTAGTGACAGTTCATGAAACATTGTAGTTTTCCTTCAACATGGGTTTGTTTTGTTTTTGTTTTTAAAGACAAACCTATTATTTAAAAACGAAACAATTTCCTTGGCTGGTGGGGGTAGTGTTGAATTACTGTGATATAGAATAATACCTTACTGGGAAGAGGCTTTATTATTTCAAGAATTCAATTTCAGATTGTATTTGTTCTTGTTTGCTTCTCTTGCTGCAATGCGTGCATTTTCTGTCTTACCAGATAACAGAACTGTTGTATAAGGATGGACGTTATTGCCAAGAGCCTCCAGGACCAACGGGTAGCGTTTCAATTTCGATGATTGTAACTTATCCACAAATCCATTCTTCTGTGTAATGATGGGCTAGAAGGATTACAGCAGTAAACATTTCCTTTTTGAAAGTGAAATTTGAAAACATTTGGTTATAAATCTTTATATTGATAACCACAACATTTTGAGATCTCTGAGGTGTTTGGTTTTATCATTGTAATTGTTTTACAGACAGGATTGGAGGCTTTTTTCTGTTTGAAAAAAGGAAATGCTTCGTATAGGACTTAGGAAAATAGACTTAAAGACGAGTCATTCTTAGTGTTTGTTATTTTAATGTTTTGCAGGTGTGGCTAATTTTAAATAAAAGAGATCTTTAATCTTTAGGCTTTTCCCCCCCTTAAATGTAATTTATTATCCAAAATAAAGTATTTTGGCATTTAATGATTTTTATTTTCCATATAATAAAGCCTAGAATATATGGTTTTCAAGAAGGTACCCTTCTTGAAAGTTCAGATTTTCTATCCTAGGTATTAACACATGGCCGTATACATTTTATGCTTGAATGCATAGGAAAATTACTGTTGTTACAAAACATCTTTGTTAATCTTGGTTTTTCATTGGCTAATAGGCAGCTCTCCACAGGATTACTGTATCTACTTATTAAAATTATTTAACTTTCTATACTCAACATTTGACAGTTCCTAATTTTATGTGTTCCCTAAATATTGCCCACCAAAAGATTAGTGCAGAAATGTGTACAAGGCATTTATTTATTCTTCCTCCTTGTGATTTGGACAGGAAAGGGGTAAGGCCTTGGGCAGGACCACTTCTGTCACAGAGTGGTGGCAAAAAATAGATTGAAGTAAGATTCAGTACTGAAAAGCTGTCACTCGGTCTGAAAATAATTAATATTCCTTTCACTCACCAGTTAGATATGTGCTCCCAAACCACATAATCTCTATGCCTCAGTGATCAGTGTTGCCATTTCAGAGCCTCTCATCAGGGTGACATCTCACACCAAAATGATTTCTTATAAATTAATCTTGATAACATGACAGTCTCAGTAATTTTAGTGGAATGCTTTCTCTTGTTTTTTTCCACAGAAGCTGTTGGCTATTTTCTTTATAACTTGATTGACAGCATGAGTGACTCAGAGGTACAGGCCAAGGAGGAGCGTTTGAGACAATACTTCCATCAGCTGAAGGAGATGGTACCATTTCATTTTTTGCTATATAATGCCTGTCCTGTCTGACATGTATCTATTAGATTTGAAATTGCTGCTTTTAAGTACAACCAGACCACTTCTCAATGACATACACGAGTTGGAGACTTAAATTATGTCTGAGATAATTTCTGTTAGACAAATTTCAGTTTGGTTGTCTAAAACTCAGGATGTTTTTGTTTTTTTTTTTTCTTTCCTCCTTTCCCTTTGTACAGAATGTAAAAATTACTGAAAATATCTACAGAGGCATTCGTAATCTACTGGATAGCTACCACGTTCCTGAATTGATTAAGGTGTGTGTGAAATAGTAATCAAAATTTTAAAAAATGCTTAATTTATATATAAAAGCATGTTAAAATTGTATTTAGTATGATGCTTCTGGCCAAAAACCGTTTACTTAAATGACAACCATTTAAAGAAGGTTTTTCAATGATGGTTAGTAAATACTGTTTATATATTGAAGAATGTGTTTAAAATATTTATTACAATGGTTAATGAAGTATGAATAGAATTTCTGGAAGATTTTGAAAAGATAGAAAAATAACAAAATGAGCTGAAACTTCTAAATTTCACTTTTGACATTTGCTAATACATTTTTCCATGTGTTTTCTAATTTTAATTTAAATCTCAATTTTAGGATGTTAATATATTGGTTGATAGAGAGAAGATTGACTCTCGAAAAGTAAGTAGGTTCTACATACTATAACCACCACATTTAATTACAGAGAATTCTAACTTGGGTCCTTATGAACCCAGTGGTTCCTAACATTTTTGTCATCTGTATACAACTAAGAAGTTGATAACAGCTGTTTCTCATCTCAGAAAAATCAGCATATCTAAGAAATTTGCATGCGTATCTCAGGAGTTTAAAAAAATCCCTGGAGTCCATCCATGGATCCCCAGATTAATGACCTTGATAGCATTTATACTTCTAGGAAAGGTCAGTTTAAAGGGAAGAATGACAAGGGGCACATTTTCCTTTTGTAGTGAATTACTTTCCTTTTCCTGTAGACTATGCAGCTGCCATCATCTGTTTTGGAGTCTACACTTGAAAAACTAAAAGCTGAAAATCAACCTATAGGAGATGTTTTAAGGCAACTCATACTAGCGCTTTGTTCAGAAGAGGTAACGTTTGTTTAAATATTTCAAATGTGCTATTAAGGTAAAAAATTCTTTATAGATAAAAGTAAGTGAAGCCAAATATATTTATGATTTTCACAATTGATTATTATACGTCATGCATGTGAAAAGTGCAATTAAATGAAAGGTTAACTAATTTCAGCTACACCTTGAATGGCATGTTTTCGGGTTGCTGTAGTTTGTTTACGATAATCTGCAAAGTGAATGATAGTAACAGCCGTGATAGGTTTATCATACATGCCAAATGTCCTTTCAAGCCATGGCTCCGGTCTCTTATATCTAGATTGTCAAGCAACTGATACATGCAGTAGTCATTTGCAAGTCAAATATTACTAGGTTGTTAATGCAGGGATTGAAATTCCATTTTCCTGCTGGAAAAAAGCTCTTTCTGAGATAAAGGGTCTCTTGCCTTTTTTCAGCAAGCGTCCAGCTGTACTTTGTGTTCATTTTAGTGTGTGTCTGCAATTTGTGGTATATCACTAGACTTTTTCAGTTTCTAGTTCAATATGATTTGGTTGTATGCCTGTGTTTTTAGAGGAAAAAAACATAACTGACATTAAGATTATAACATGGTACTGTTGAATTCTAAAACATTTCTTCACTTTAGTTGGATATTAAATTAGACTGTGATTAACTTTGCAATGATATAGTTCTACGTATGGAAATTGGACTGTGAGTAGGGGCTAACTTGGTACATATTTAATTTGGACATCTTTTTTATAATACCTATAGAGCTAAAACATCACATTTGGCACAATTACTTGTTTTTGTATCACATGTAACAAATCTTAAACCCTACATATGTATCTTGCCTGCTTTTTAAAAGGTGAATAAAATGACCAAGGAGAAAAGTGAAGTTAATAACCTGGATCTATTTGTTTTTAAAGTGCTGTTAACTTTTTCTACAGTCTGAATGCTAAACCTAGAGATTTTACATTTTTACTTTTATATCATTTCTTCCTTTTTTACTTCTGTTCTTTATCTTAGAACATGGAAAAAGCTCTTCAATTGAAAGCAAAATATGAATCAGACATGGTTGTTGGTGGCTATGCTGCTTTAATAAATTTGTGCTGTCGACATGGTAATGCAGAAGATGCATTGAACCTGAAACAAGAATTGTGAGTACTCTGCACTGAAGCAAATCATCAGCATTTATGCTGATAGTCTTTGATGGATCATGTAAATTGAGTATTACTCTTTTTAAAAATTATTTTTTGTCAGTGTTTTTGAAATTTCATAATATGACTCCTTTTGATTAATTATGGCTTGTTTTCAGCAAGGATTCATTACTTAAATACAAGACACCCTATTCCTTAAAGCCAAGGGTTTTTTTTTCCCATTGACTACATAAGTGCCTATCACAACAGGGGTGATGGTAATTATTTTACAAAGCCTTAACATTTCCCTTTCTCGACCATAGTATAAACAACATCCTGTCCATTTCTCAGGTATCTTTGTTTCCCATCCTGATAGATTTATTGATTGAAAATATGTCCTTTTGAGTATTTGAATGTTTATGACAAGGTTAGAATCACCTAAAGTGCCATGAAACAAGAGTTCCTAAATTTATATCATTTGCAGATGGGGTGATGCAATATATGGCTAGTGTTTGATTTTTGAATACAATTGTATGTGAATTTGAATATGGCTTCAGAAATAAACCTACCCTGAAATGTAGAGGCATGTGTTAATAATTCAGAACAACTGATGCATTTTTGAGAAGGATAAAATGGCTATTGCAATTTTTTTCACAGTCAACCTTCAACATAATATAAATGTACTTTTAATTTTTAGTGACCGTCTAGATTCATCTGCTGTCCTTGACACCAGCAAGTATGTAGGCCTTGTAAAAGTATTGGGAAAACATGGCAAGCTCCAAGGTAAGCCTCGGCACATAAAGGAAATATGTGATGCAAGTATCTTGCCACTGGAATAACATGTGAATTGATATTAATGGTATATCATGTCCTGCAAAGTGCTTGAACACTTTGCATACAAATTTGCATGTGAATCCATCCAGAGCTGCATGGACAGTGTAGGCCATTAGTTTTAATGGATTGGCAAGCTTGTCATTTACATTTGCACAGCTCAGTGCTTTTTGCATTTCTACAGCTAGTTTTTATTAGCATTGCTGTTTGGATTGAGTTTGAAGATCATGACTTATGGCACAATTTGCTGATATGCCTGCACTAATGGCTTTGTTTTTGCTTAAGAATGTCTGAAAGCTGAACATAAAACTTATAAACATAACCTTTATTTAAGAATATGAATTTTCCAGTAGTTTTTGTCTTAACTTTTAATAACATTAGCAAAAAATATATGGTTTAGTAAGATTTTATTTAGAAGTTTGCAGAGAAAGCCTCACTGATTATATAGCTGATATGCATATTCTAATTTTCTCATTGTTGAGATAATACTAAGCCTAATTACATATACTTCACCATATGTTCTTGTTTGTTTTTTCTTAAATTTCTCATTGGGCTTTATTTTGAAACTTTCTTTTTTAGCCTTCTTCTCTTCCCTTTATTTCTAGAGAAGATCTAAAAAAAATTTTACAGTGAGAAATGCATAGAAAAAAATACTTGATTTGAACATTGGATTTTTTAAAGCAAGTCTTTTTAAGACAAAACTATAAGGATTAGCCTGCTTTTTTAAAATCACTTTTTGTAAAGCGGTCAAAACATTTGTGCAATAATTAAGAACAACATTATAAAAATGCACTTATTCCATATCCTAAAATGTTTGTTTCTGCCTTCCTAATGAAGCTTAATGAACCTAATGTATTAACATGCAGTCTTTTGGAAAGCTTTCATTGGCTCTGCTTGGCTAATTAGTATCGACATAGCAAACAGGCCCTATCGGTATCAGACCATTAGTCTGGCTGTATATACAGTGTAAACACATCTTTATTATCTGGCCTCCTGACAAGCCATCTGCTGAAGAAACAATGATGTGATTTAGCAGATGTTAGCTCTGAACGATAAAAGCATCCATTTAGGAGGATCTTACAGCTATAGGGCAGACCGTACAGGGTTATGTGGTGCAGAGTGGGCACACAGTCCCTATCTATAATTTGTAGTCAAAGTTGCAGGGAAATGATAAAACCATGCTATTGTGGATTTATAATTGTAGTCTCGTTTAGAAATGCAAGTAGTAATTAACTTGAAATCGGCATTATACACTAGAATTTACATTCCTGCTGGGCTTGAAATGCTGTTTTAATAGCAGTTTGTTTTCCCTACATGAAATTACCTAAGGGTCTTTTGTGTTACTTCATTGTAGATGCTATTAACATTCTAAAGGAGATGAAAGAGAAGGATGTTCTTATCAAAGATGCAACACTCTTGTCCTTTTTCCACATCCTAAATGGCGCAGCTTTAAGAGGTGAAACTGAAACAGTGAAACAGTTGCATGAAGCCATCATGACTCTAGGGTTAGCGAAACCATCTACTGCCTTAAGTTCCCCATTGGTCACACTCTATCTGGAAAAGTAAGTTAATTGAATTTTGAATTTAAATGTTGTCATTAAAATAATGAGTCTGATCATTTGGGGATTATACTTTGTCAGTACCTCTGTGCTGCTGTGGAAGCCATGGAGGTTATTAGCCACCGAATAAGGGGACTTCATATGGACTGGGTGACCTTTAAAATGATGAGCTGCCCTGTGGTCCTATGGGTTACTTCTCAATGGAATGGTCTGTGGTGTGATTCTTTTTTTTGTGGGGCATGTGATGATATTAAATGAAATTGAAACCAATTTTTCACAGTTTTGAGCCTTAAGATGTTAATTAATAATATAAGAAGGAAGGATTCTCTGGGGCTTTTGATTATGCATTGTGACTCATTCAGGTAATAATGTAACAGCATCTCTTTGGTGCTCCTTTTCTCCATGTGGTATTTGATTTTAATAGCATATGCCAATACAGTTATTCTAATTTCGAAAAATACTGTAGAAGGTATCTTTGTGCCTTGGGGGAGGAAGATGAATTTGTTGACACAATAAGGTTTACAGAGTTTGAAATTTTTTACATTTGGAATGCTCATGTTGGTGACCAATTTATTTGCAGTGCAGATCATAAAAATCAACCCTACTCTTGTAATGAGTGAAACATTTTAGTAAGACTATTAAGTATTAAGCATCATTATCATCTTGTTTTCTTTTGGCATTTGTTTTCTTTTTTTTTTTTTCTTTTAAGTTTCCTGGATATTTTCTCTTCGTCTTTTTCATGGCTTAATGCAGTTTTTAATCTACATATTTTGTGATTGACATTTTCTGATTTATTTTATTTCCAATGTAGTTAACATACAGAGTTATATTGGTTTCAAGTGTACAATATAGTGATTTCGACACTTCCTTATATTGTTGAGTGCTCATCAAGATAAGTGTGTGGGATTTTTCTGATTTTAGTGAGGATGTGGCCCTGTCAATGCTAGGAGAAAAATAAAAGATACATCTTAGTGGTTCTCATAGTCTTCCCAAATTTCTGGTAGTTTTTCTTCATTTATTAGAGAGTATAATTAATTGACTATAATGAATGGTTTAGTATTAAATTTAAAATGGGGAACAAAAATCCATCTAGGCTCCATGTTAGGAAATGTGGGTATACATATTTATACACACAGAGATACATAACATATATGTTTCATGAAATAATTTCTTTGCCATCCAATCAAAAAACAGTTTATCAAGTTAGATGATTGGCCAGATCTTAACCTCCACAATCTCAGCATTACATCCTTTTAAAGAAATAGAGATTCAAACAATTACTATGTTACTGAGTTCTCATGTTCACAGCCAACTTTATATAGAAATCCTATAATTAATATGCTTCCTACTAGAATATTTTTGATTGTTTGAAAGACCCATCTCCGCAAATTGCATGTGGAGCTCGGCATAGGGATTTGAAAGAATTGGGCCCAGTGCCCAGAAGAATTAGACCCTCCTCCACTACTGGGCAAAAATAAAATAATTAACAATGAAAACGAGGCCATGGTAGAAAAGTATCTTACAAATAGAAATACTTTGAAGACAGAGAAGACACGAAAGTTTTCTAAAAGAGGTCTGCAGATGGGGCTCATGAACCAAGGAGAACTTACCACAGGAAAATGGAAATATCATGAGATTCAGCTGTTAACCTGGAGTATGCTCTGTTTTCTGATTGTACAGAGATTTGTGTGTCTCAGTAAAATTTGACTGTCCTTATTAATTGGTCTAGAGAAACTAAATCAGTATCTTTTTTTGTGTGTGATTTCTTACTACTTTCAGATACATAGAGAAATTATTACCTACTATTTTGATTTGCCCAGTCTTTTTTTTTTTTTTTTTTTTAAAGATTTTATTCATTCATGAGAGACACAGGCAGAGGGAGAAGCAGGCTCCATGCAGGGAGCCTGATGTGGGACTTGATCTGGAGACTCCAGGATCATGCCCTGGGCTGAAGGCAGGTGCTATACCGCTGATCCACCCAGGGATCCCCAATTTGTCCAGTCTTTTTTGCTATCTTGGCTTTGTAGAGATAGTCTCCATAGCCAGATCTTTCAGTTTATCATAATTAAAAGGTTTTGTTGACTCTTTTAGAATCATGAGAATAATAAAGAGGAGATAAAGGAAATTTCATGTTCATAAAATAGCAGAAAACAGTAGTAGCACTTCTAGTCTTGGATAAGTTGGAGGAAAAATTGTCTTTGAAAACTTTTTTCAATTGTGTTTTCCCTGATGGAAGATAACTAATTCAGAATCATGACAAGTACAGTACAAAGATTAGCTACAATAGCCTGCCAAAAAGTCCACATGTATTTGATTTAATTAAATATGTTTAATCTTCAATAATATCACGTAATTGACCTCAGCAGGTATGAGCTCATCTGGAGAATAAGCCTTATTTATTCAGACTTGAGATAAAAGTATGAAATATTTCAGAACATCATACAAAATCTTTGTCTTTTCATTCAAAGAAAAGCATCTTTTTGGAATGCCACTGCAAAGACTCTAAAGAGACTGTCACTTAAAAATTGTTAATTCTGAAACAAATACATGAGATTGGGTTTTTTAGAAAGATGATCTTTAAAATTTAGCAAGATCTTAATTTTGAAACTTATTTTCCCAGCAGTAAATAAAACACAGGAGAAAGTAATACTATGTCAGTTTCTTACTTGGAAAATGAATAAAAAGCTTTATGGGTGTGGAAAATAATAATTTTGTTTCTGTTATTTGCAAAGGGAAATACAAAATAATAACAGGTTTGCAAATTGTAAAGAAGTTGGTAATCTGTTTTTGTATTATCAAAATGGTAATACTTGTATTAAATGGCAAGATATGCAGAGTTCAATAAAACCTTCATGTGTTTCATTTATGTTAGGATTATTTTATAAGCCACATGTCCACATGTAGTCCAAATGAATTTTATTTTAAACATTTTTTTGGTAACTTCTTAAATTTTTTTTTTTAATTGAAATCGTGCATGATTCTGGAAATAATCTGGGTCCTCCATATTAAGGAAGAAAAAAACATGCTTTAAAATAGGTTAAAAGAGCTTTTGATTAGTCCTTATGCTATGGTAAAGGAAAGGAAATTAATAAATCTGGGCCATTAGGTTGAAAAGCATAGAAATTTGTATGATGTAGTTTCAGATGCACTTGTTTTATAGCTTATCCGTTTTGGTTTCATTGCATATGAAAAATATCTGAAGCTGTTTAACTGGATTATTTAGTACAAATGATCAAAGAAGCTTTAATTTCTGCTTTCCATTAAGGACTTTTCTTTGCTGATTTGTGCTATAATCTGTATATGCCCACATGCATTTCATTTAAGTGAATCATGGACTTTGTATATTTAATCCTCCCAGAACTCTTGCTAAATTAATCTTGAGTTCTTCATAAAGGTCACAATTTCTGTAAGATGAACCTATAATAAAAGTTTTAAAACTCACTGTAGCACTTTAAAATGTTATATAAATGGGAAATACACTTTTTAAAATGCTAGTTATTCTGTCATACACACTCCCCTTCAATTTTAGCATCTTCATTTGTACTGGATACTTTTATTATTTATGGGAATGCATGCCTTTTAGAGTAAAACTCTTTATGTGCTGAAAGGAAATTAAGGAGGTTTGGCTCTTTTACTCCATTATTGCAATTAAGAATTTAGCATCATCAGTGCCAAAGGACAAAAGTGGTTCATTTGCCCTAGGGGGACAGGACAGTGATAAGATGATTTTTCGTCAAGGATCATTGGGTCGTAATTAAGTTACATTCATGGCTATTGCTTTTTGAAGGATGATTGGTAAATGACAGGCTTCATGTGCTTAGTACGGACAGTGTTCAGTAGGGTTTTTTCTGCCTCTGTCAGAAAATCCTGTTGAGCCTGATAATGTAAATGTGGCATTTTATTCTGAACAAAAGAGCAGGGAAATGAGCTATCTTGTCTAATCATTCAGTTGTTTAACACCGACTTCCAGTTTAGACTCAATTGGCTGGAAAGCACTTGACATGTGAAGTTAGTGCTGTTCGGAACGCATGTTTGAGTAAATTTTAAAGTAAGTGACAGCTAAATTGTACCTAGGGAAATTACAAAGCCTTCAACACAGTTAATTTTTTGGGGAGGATTAGTTGTAATTGCAACACCAGTCTCCTTGAAGATTCCTCATTTATAGATGATGAACAGAAAAAAAAAAACATTTAGCTCTTTCAAAGGCTGGTTCTCTTAACAGAATAATTTTTACGAAGATGCTGGTTTCTCTTGAATTTGATTGCTCTCCACATGGAACAACTCCTTAAGATTTATAGAATAGTTTGTTTTTAGAGTGTTGAAGTGCTTTTTCCCCTAGTTTTAAACTTTTTTTTCTTCCTTAAACTCCCCCTTTCTCTAGTGATTTCAGATTTTGAGAGCTTTTCAAGTCAGTAATCCCTTTAGGTAAATTGCCACTTCACTAACACTTTATGCATAGTGTTGAAGCACTTTATTCCAATTAAAAAATCAATATTTGTCATTTTTTGTTTAAATTAAGTATGCTCTCTAGGTTGCAAAGTTATTTACTATAAGGAGATTAAGTTTGAAGCTACTGATAGTTGAATAGGTAGTTGTCACTAGTTGTTCTAACAGTATAAGATTGTGTGAAATGCATTTATGACTTTTGCAGTTATGTATAGAAGGAATTTGACTTAGGAGTGCTTTGTTTCCTGGTATCTTTGAGTAGATATTTTTTTGGTCAGTGGATGCCTCCTGTGAATGTATGTCCAGTGTTTATTTTTCTCTCAATGACATGATAGCATATTTTAATTCCATAATAATGATTAAAATGAAAGGTGATATCAGATTTGCCATATGAGCTTCAAGCTTGCCATTTTAGATGTTCCTCCATGAAATAATGCGAAATTAAAGTATATAGGGTCATATTCTCTTAAAAAGTGAATTGGAGATTCTAGAGTTAATTTTAATATGGGCCAATTCCATTCAAATTAATAAATAAAACTCTTTTTAAAGATATATTTATTAGAGAGAGAGCAAACTTGAGAGAGCACAAGCAAGGGGAAGGGCAGAGAGCAAGGGAGAGGAGAGAATCTCAAGCAGATTCTACTGAGTGCAGAGCCTGATGCAAGGCTTGATCTCATGACCCTGAGATCATGACCTGAGCTGAAACCAAGAGTTGGATGCTTAGCCAACTGAGCCAACCAGGTGCCCCCAATAAAACTCTCTTTTAAGTGTTCATATTAGTTACTAGACTCAGCCTATGATATATATGTGTTCTTTTTTTTTTTTTTAAGATTTTATTTATTCATGAGAGACACACACACACACACACACAGAGAAGGAGAGGCAGAGACACAGGCAGAGGGAAAAGCAGGCTCCATGCAGGGAGCCTGATGAGGGACTCGATCCTGGGTCTCCAGGATCAGGCTCTGGGCTGAAGGCAGCGCTAAGCCGCTGAGCCACCTGGGCTGCCCTATATATGTGTTCTTAAAATTCAGAATTACAGAATCTTTTTTCTGTTCTGCCTTCATATTTAGACTCATAGAATTTGATAAAGCTTGTATTTGCATCAATCAAAAAAGTGTTTAAATGCTTATTTATTAGTATATAGTTTCATTCATGAAAATTATGTATTTCATTGAAATATTTGAGGAGTGTCCAGTCGTTGAAAAAAATCATAGTGGGGGGCGGCCAGGGTGGCTCAGTGGTTTAGCGCCGCCTTCAGCCCAGGGCCTGATCCTGGGGACCTGGGATCGAGTCCCACGTCGGGCTCCCTGCATGGAGCCTGCTTCTCCCTCTGCCTGTGTCTCTGTCTCTCTGTCTGTCTGTCTCTCTCTCTGTGTCTCTCATTAATAAGCAAATAAAATCGTTAAAAAAACCATAGTGAGTTTGCCTTTTTGTTTTGTTTTTAGAGATACCAATATGTTACAGAGTTGGTTTTCTTTTAGCATTATTTTTTTTTTTTAATTTATTTATTTATGATAGGCACACAGTGAGAGAGAGAGAGGCAGAGACACAGGCAGAGGGAGAAGCAGGCTCCATGCACCGGGAGCCTGACGTGGGATTCGACCCCGGGTCTCCAGGATCGCACCCTGGGCCAAAGGCAGGCGCCAAACCACTGCGCCACCCAGGGATCCCTTCTTTTAGCATTATTTGAGGTTTGTGAAAGCAGTGGCTAAATTTTTATCAGGAATGGGCTTTTAAAATTTTGTGACACATTTGTACATAAAGCTTTCAGAATTTTGAATACAGACTAAAGCATAGAATCAAAAGTTGTGTTGCATCCAGAATTAATGTAAGATTTCTTCAAAACATTACTGTTATTTTAGAGTAGTGCTTTAAATCTGCTGTAGTGTTTTAACGTAGACAAAGGAAATCATAGAATCATTCTAGGTCACAGAGCCTAGAAGTACACTGTGTGGTAAAGTGCTGTCCCATATCTTGGGTATAAAGCAGTTTCCACCTTTTTCCTTTTGATATTTTGCTGTTCTTACTGATTTTATCTTGCCTAATAAAAGTGGTACTTTCATGTGATGATTTTCTCTGCCGGTGTGAAACATTTGAGTTGATGAATCTAATAAGCTGAAATTCTTAGAACCTCACATTAGAGAATTAGAACTGGAAGGGAGGGCAGCTCCGGTGGCTCAGGGGTTTAGCGCCGCCTTCAGCCCAGGGCGTGATCCTGGATACCTGGGATCATGCACGGAGCCTGCTTCTCCCTCTGCCTGTGTGTCTGCGTCTCTCTCTCTCTCTCTCTCTCATGAATAAATAAATAAATAAAATCTTAAAAAAAAAAAACTGGAAGGGAACACTGGTCCTTGGGTTCAGCCATTGTGATAATCTGCTTTTCCTCACCACTTCTGGAAATTGATCGCATGGCTATAGCCCAGCTGCATATAGTACTTATCAAGTGGGAATGCAATTCAAATGTCCTGTGAGTATTTAACTATTTTCATAGCAGTGTCAATTTAGATACTTCTTCATATTTTTTATTTTTATCACCCAAGGTTTTAAGCGTCAGTAGGAAAGATTAATGATTTCTTCATATTATACAACAGATGGACATTTTTATCTCTTTTTAGTATGACATGATCCAACCATAAGTCAGAATGTAGATGATAGGGATTGAAAAGAATGTACTAATTATTAGTTCATTTCTCCACCCCCCCAGTTCATTAGTTCATTTCTGTTATCAGTCCACTTGTATGAAATGTTTCATTATAGATTTCATTTTCATTTTGTTGGCAACCTGAGAGTAAGTAGTGGTACTTAAAACTACTAACAAATATATGAATTATTTCCATTTTGCTATTCTTGTCTTTTTTGTTGTTGTTCTAAGCATGTATAATCTTCTGAAGCATATATTTGGAGACCAAAGACTATTAACATGTCTCTTTGATTGACAGAACAATTATTCATTCATTTATTGATAGCTTTGACCTAATGTAGGGGAAATACAATTGAGACATACTCTTCTAGTTTGGGAATTGATCTGAAAAAGCAGATCATACTCCCTTAAAAAAAAAATCAGTTTATGTTAGTTGTTCTCTTGAAAATATATTAGTAGTTTTCCATTAGATGGATTTGTAGAAAGCTAATAACCGAACTTGTGTCTGAAGAAAGGGAAATACTGATTATATAAAGGTTTATATCATATGTGGTAGCTACTGTAGCATTTCTCTTGTATGACAGTAATCTAGCCTGCAACATCTACTTGCCGTTTTGAAATTAACCTGTAATTTAGTCTTCACCCCAAATGACAAAAATTCAAATGACTCTGTGGGGTGCCAGAAGATGCACTGTAAACAGGGCTTAGGAAGGGGATAAGGTAGAGAGCTCTGGCAGGATCGGCTCGCTTTCACTGTGTCAGTATTATTGCAGTAAAATTAACACTTCTTCATGGTATTTTCCTTTCAGTACAGCTTAAAATCTTAATCTAGATAAAATAGTAATTCAGTCTCGGGCAACAGAACATTTGTATAATGGACCAAAAAGGGCTTCAAAAGAAGTTTTTAAAATGCTTTCCTTTTTTTGAAAACTATCGCATGTAAGAGCAAGATGTTTTCTCCACAGAACTTGTTATAAACTGTCACTAACCATGCATCCCTTTTTTTTTTATTTCACACTTTTCTTTTAAAAAATATCTTTCATTTCTTTTTCCACATTGCAACACCTTATTAGGTTAAACAAGCAGCAGTATTTTTACTAGAGCATAATGTGTAAGTAGATGTAATCAACTGGAAGTGGCAAGTGGGGAGGCAGTGCCTTCCTCTGTTTACCATGGTATCCTGAGGCTAATCATTGAGTCTCTACATGCCTTAGTTTCCTCATCTATTTAAAAATAAAGGAGGGTGGCATGTAGAATTGGATCACATAATTTCTACAGTTTTTCTGAGGTCTTACATATTTCTCATACTGTCATTTTCCTTTTAAGGGAAAAAGTTTTTGAGGACTCACAAGAATGCATTTCCACACTCTTAAGAGACTCCGACTTAATGAAAGCACCTTTTTCTTTTAATTTATTGCCACAGAAGAGAAATCTTGACTTTACAATGGGAAATAACTTTTTTTTTAAGATTTTATTTTTAAGCAAATTCTGTGCCCAACATGGGGCTCAAACTCAAAATCCTTAGATCAAGAGTCTCTTGCTCCATTGGCTGAGCCAGTCAGGCATCCCTGGAAATAATTTTTAAAAACTTGCCTTCTAATGAGGGTTTTCCTGGAATTCACTGACTTAAGAATGTCCTAGTTTTTGGCCACAATAAGTTTCTGAATATATGAATCTTAATGTTATTTCCTCCTTGCCTGGAGAGGTGGCAGTATGACAAATACAGTGATAAAGTTGAAAGTATTTGAAAATTCCTTGGTAGCTACTGATGGACATTTCATAGTGTTTCCCAAATCTAGAATTATTGAGGACCATGAACACACATAAGAAGTTGGAAATAATATTTGATAGTAGTCTTTGTTTTTAAAAATAATGTATTCTTATAAAGCAACTTAATATATGAAATCAAGGGGTGCTTGGGCGGCTTCGTTGGTTAAGTGTCTGAGCCACCCAGGCACCCCTGAAATCAGATTTTATTTATTATAATCTCAGAGAATGCCTTCATTTATTTGGACTCTTTATTAAGAGTGCTATCTAGGGGCACGCAGGTGGCTCAGTGGGTTAAAATGCATCCATTCTTGGGTAGCCCTGGTGCCTCAGCGGTTTAGCACCGCCTTCAGCCCAGGGTGTGATCCTGGAGACACAGGATCGAGTCCCAGGTTGGGCTCCCTGCATGGAGCCTGCTTCTCCCTCTGCCTGTGTCTCTGCCCCTCCCTCTCTGTGTGTCTCTCATGAATAAATAAAATCTTTAAAAAAAAAAAAAACGCATCCATTCTTGATCTCAACTCAGGTCTTGATCTCAGGGTTGTGACTTTAAGCCCCATACTGGAATCCATGCCCAACTTTTAAAATAAAAAGAGTGCTATTTAGCAAGTGAAATTATGAAAGATGAAGAAGGAGAAATAGGGAACTGCTAATGATGTCTGTACTCAGAACACTTGTTTATACTATATAAGGATTGTTTCTCTCTTTGCCCATTTTGGCTTTTTTAAAGCCCAGTCATGTACATTTTGACTGGTCATTGTGCATCTAGATATACTTTGTTCATATTTTGATGTTTCCAAGGGATGACATAGGTGCTGCTCTTGACATCACCATCGACTGCTATGAAAAGTATAAAGTATTACCAAGGATTCATGATATCTTATGTAAACTGATCGAGAAAGGCGAGACGGATCTAATTCAGAAAGGTTGGTCACCTCCAGTATCTTGCTGTAGTTGTTTTTCTTTCCCCTCTTGCTTTTTTAATCTCAACCCATTACTATGAAGAGAAAAATAAACAGGAAGGGAAGCACATCCAGTGGGGACTTTGTTGTACTTCTTAACTAAAAAGGACAATATCAGTAGATTTTCAGTGCTGTCAATATCCTTGCTTTTAGTAACTATTTGTTTTGCACACTAGCTCCTCTGTTATTTTTTACTCTTATTTCTTGGTGATCTGGGTTTGTGAGTTTTTTCTCCTTCTCCTCACCAGTTCTCTCCAAAGCTAGTCTTAGATACTTAATGTCATAAATGTATGCTGTTAGGTAAGGAATGTGACAGAAAATTGGTTGATACTGGCACTAGTCTGTAAGTTAGTGTAAATATTTCTTTTAAAGTTTCTTTATATTTGTCCAGAACTTCAAGTGATACTGTGTTTCTTTATATTTTTTCTTCTACTCTCTAGCAATGAACTTTGTGAGCCAAGAACAAGGTGAAATGACAATGCTGTATGATCTCTTCTTTGCCTTCCTACAAACAGGAAATTACAAAGAGGCCAAGAAGATCATTGAGGTATGATTTTTAACTACAGTTTTCTAATTGTACAGCTATTTAGACTCTTAATTGGAATATATTGAAGAATTTTAACCTTTAATTACAATTGTTCTGATTCATGTTAATAAAATTCAATCCCAATAATGGGGGTTGGAGGAGGGGCCTGGCCAGCTTCTTTATTGTATATAATTACGGTTCAGAAAAGGCAGCCTGGTTGTATATTGAATTTGTTTCTTCACTTTGTTAAATTCGCTGTTATGTATCAAAACGATATTTGCATATTAAATCTTGGATTGTGGAACAATTAAATTAAACTGGCATTCCTGGGTGTAAAGTTGCTAATCCTCTTTGCCAAGGAATTCTTTGTTCTTAAAAGCAGTGGAATTTAATTTGCTGCAGACCATGCTCAGATTTATTTGTAATGCTTGTCTACAAGTTAATCAGCCAAACAAGTGCTGTCTGCAACTGTTTGGCATTTAATTTAAAATTTCCTCTTCTTCTCTCTCTCTCTCTCTCTCTCTCTCTCTCTCTCTTTTTTTAAACTATGGTAAGCAGCTTATAGGAAATGGTAGGTGACAAACCTGGCCTGTTTAGGATTAGTGTATTTTATCTAGGCTTGATTGAAATTTTACTTACTGAAATTGATAAGTCAAAGGGCAACTATAAAGTCTGTCCAAATTATGATTAACTTCACTATTAAACAATTCCATTTCCTCTAAACAAAGCATTCCACAGAGTAGAGACCCCATTACCTTAGGGGAAATTATTTGATGTGAAATAAATAAAATATATATCAGTAATTGTTTTTCTCCCAGATCAGTTTGCCATTGCTCCATGTCTTTTTCCAAAAGTCCCCATGATGGGTGGGACACAAAGGTGGTATTTGGCCTCCTTGTTTGTATATTAATGACTGCTTATGATGAAGTTGAAAATGTAGGTATACAACCCTGAAAGTTATCAGTTTCTCTTGATGTTTTTCCAGAAGAAAGGTATGAAAAGGGAAGACTGTGAAATTGATTTAGAATATTTAGAATGGTCTTCTCTGTTTGTCTTACAACTTAATCTATCCTCCTGTCAGGGGAGTGGGTCATGCTATTTTGGAGAGGTGCTTCTAAGCTCAAGTAGCTCATTGTATTTTCTAGAAAATAGTATAAATTTTTTCATTAGAAGTGCCTAGTGTATCTTAAAATGTGAGAAGCTGTGTGCATTTTGAGTTCAGCTGCTCCGTATGCCTGGTATCAGTATTAGCAGGGCACTGATCACAGGGGAGATGAAGCTCAGGTATTCAGATAATAGTGACAAGAAGCACTATGGTAGGAAATCATGTGTATCTCTTTATGTAAAAATAAAGGCATAATATGAAGAGCCAAAGGCATAAGAATGAGTTCTCTTTGCCATCTACTTGCTAGTATGGTAATGGACAGTTACTAAACCTTTTTAAGCTTCCTCCTCTATAAAAGGGAATATAGTATCTTTCTTTAAGATTCAATCACATAATGTATGTAAAGCAGCTTGCATGTTTCTGGATTATGGTCATAATCAATAATATTAATTCTCTTTGCCCCTTAAAAGTGGGGATTGTGTTATCTTCTTTACCCCACATAATTCACAGTATGATGCTTAGCATAAAGGTAGATGTTGCCACATGAATAGGCAAGAGAAAACTGCCTTTTAATTACTTTAAAGCTTTGCCAAATGTAACATCATTGAATGTAAGGTTTTAGGGATGCTGTCTACTGATGACAGAATTTTCGTAGTGGATGTGTACAAAATTGCTTAAAGGATAAAGGATGGCTTTACAGAACCCCTGCAGTATTCTAGGGTAAGACAGCAGGTGTGTGATACATGGGAATATACTGAAGCACATTTCTAGTTTCTTCTTTTTAACAATTAGTTGGAACTGATGTGGAAACTTGCTTTTTTCACTATTAAAATTTAAGACCTGGAATTCTCTCTTGTAGATTTCTACGGATTATTGAAAATATAAACGGTAATAAAAAAAATAATAAACTATGAGTATATCCACATGTGAAAGAATATTCTAAATACTGAGCAACATTTTTTTTTATCATTCCCCAAAATGCATTAGTGTCTTATCAATGGGTAGATTTGCTAGGGTTGAGTTTC
The DNA here is from genome assembly GCF_905146905.1 of Nyctereutes procyonoides. Taxonomy (NCBI): domain Eukaryota; kingdom Metazoa; phylum Chordata; class Mammalia; order Carnivora; family Canidae; genus Nyctereutes; species Nyctereutes procyonoides. The sequence goes on along the minus strand of NW_026575049.1, from coordinate 47,302,564 downwards.
CAAAGCAAAATATACAGTGAAGGTTCTTTGTATTTCAAGCACTGTGGGAGATAAGATAAGCCAGTCATAAAAATGTTAAATGAAGAAAGAAGAGATTCAGTGTGTAATAGGACTTGTGTTGTTTTTTAAATGAGCTGGTGTACATATATCGTGTATTATATATAATATATTTAATATAGTCTTATATTTTATTTCTATACCTGGATTATTGTAACAGAAGGACTTATAGATGCTATTCTTAGAATTTTCTGTAGTTCCTGAGTTTTTTATAATGAGCATATAAATTCTTATACTCACAAAAAGTGTTTTCTTCCAAAAGAAAGAGTAAAAGTGAATCAGACTATTGATTTTTACTAAAAGGGAGTCAGACCAAGAACTAATGTGAAATTACTTGAATATGAAATTAATATTTGAGAATAATTACTATATGAGATCAAGAAGTGTTAACTGCTCTAAGAAAGGTATGAATACTTCTGAGAGTTCAAGAGTAGAACTTACTCTCAGTGAAAGAAATTAAGCAAGACTTTCTAGAGGATATGGAGCATGAGGTAGGGGTGGATGCATATGGTATTCTTTAACATTTAAGAGTTTGATGAGATTGGAAAGGCTATTATAGGTATTAGAGGTAAAGCAAAGAAGTAGAAAGGGGAAATCTTTAAATAGTTCTTTTCCTCCAGCTTTATTTAGATACATTTGACATGTAACATTGTGTCAGTTTAAGGTGTACAACATATTAATTTGATTACTTCTATTTTACAAAATGATTACTGCAGTAGCATTAGTTAATAATACCTCTCTCACCTCACCATTTTTTTGTGGTGAGAACATTTTTTCCTCTCTTAGCAGGGCAGCTGGGTGGCTCAGTCAGTTAAGTGTCCAACTTTTAATCTCAGCTCAGGTCTTGATCTCAGGCTGGGGAGTTTAAGCCCTGTGTTGGGCTCCAAACTGGACATGGAGCCTACTTAAAAAATATGTGTGTGTGTGTATATATAAATAAATCTCTATAGGGACACTTGGGTGGCTCGATGATTGAGCGTCTGCCTTCAGCTCAGGGTGTGATCCCAGAGTCCGGGGATTGAGTCCTACATCAGGCAGGAAGCCTACTTCTCTCTCTGCCTATGTCTCTGCCTCTCTTTCTATGTCTGTCACAAATAAATAAAAATCTTTAAATAAATCTATATAGATATATTGATGTATTCTCTTAGCAACTTACAAGTATATAATATTTTTTATTAATAACTTTTAAAAAAGATTTTTATTTATTTATTCATGAGAGACAGAGAGAGAGAGGCAGAGACTCAGGCAGAGGGAGAAGCAGGCTCCTCACAGGGAACCTGACGTGGGACTCCATCCCAGGTCTCCAGGATCACACACCGGGCTGAAGGCGGTGCTAAACAGCTGGACCACTGGGGCTGCCCCAGAAGCTATTAATTTTATAAAGGAAGTTTGTACCCTTTGACTGCTTTGACTGGTATCTCCCCATTTCACCTGAGCCCCTGGCAATCACCATTCCAGGAGTTTGGCCATTTTATTTTATTTTTAATTTTAATTTTAATTTTAATTTTATTTGTTTATTCATGAGAGACACACAGAGAAAGAGAGAGAGAGAGGCAGAGACACAGGCAGAGGGAGAAGCTGGCTCCACGCAGGGAGCCTGATTGGGATTTGATCCCGGGTCTTCAGGATCACGCCCTGAGCCAAAGGCGGCGCTAAACGCTGAACCACCCGGGCTGCCCAATTTGGCCATTTTAGATTCGACATATAAGTGAGATCATACTCTATTTGTCTTTCTCTGCCTGACATATTTCACTTAGCATAATGCCCTCAAGGTCCATCCTATTTGACCAATTTCCCCTTCATCCCTTCTTCCCATCTTTTTTCCTTTCCTCTTTCCCTTCCTTTCTCTTTCTTCTCTCTTTTCCTTTCTTCTTTATATCAATAACAAGTAATTATTAATGACATCTTAGTCTAGTCCTAGAGAAAGACCTTTAAAAAAATAAGTCTAATGCAGTAATTGCTATAGAAAAGACCTATTGCAGACTCAGTCTTTCTGAGGAAGTCTTATATAGGATGAGAACTAAAGGATGAACTGGGAGCCAGCCACATAGAGTGGAGGCAGAATCATTTCAGGTAGAAGGAATTCCCTGTGCAAAGGCCCTGAGGCAGGAAAATACTTCCATCTTTTATCCTTATTTTGCCTCTTAGGACTCTATCAGATAACACTCAAAGAGTGTCTGATACATTATTAAACAGTTAATAAATATTAGTTTTATTCCCTACCTTCTGTGTGACAGTTTTCCCTGTGTTGAAGTCAACCCTTTTGTCTCTCCTGCAGTCTTATTCTTTGCAGGCTAACTATCCCTAGTTCCTCTCAGTGTTCTGACATGTTCTGGAATGAAATTGGGGAAATGTTCATAAATTATTTTTACAAACTTACATAATACCAGGTAAATATCTTGTGAACTATATTCTATGTTGTACCAGTGATGATGATCGACGTGACTTTTTTACCCTGTGAGTAGATTTAAATAAAATTTATACATGTTCCAAGTATGAAGATGCACTGTTAATCTCATTACTCATGCAGTCATTTCTGTGGGGTTTTTTTTTTTTTTTTGGTCCTTTATCCAAATGCATTTTCTTTTATATATAATTGAAATTATTCAAACCTTAGCTTCATCCTACATCACTGTTTCTGCATTCCATGTGTGTAATTAAGAACTCTACTAAAGGAGTGAAAATGAGTGGGAAATATCAGACGGAGACAAAGCATGAAAGACACCTAACTCTGGGAAACAAGCAAGGGGTAGTGGAAGGGGAGGTGGGGTGGGGATGGGGTGACTGGATGATGGGCACTGAGGGGGGCACTAAATGGGATGAGCACTGGGTGTTATGCTATAGGTTGGCAAGTCAAACTCCAATAAAAAATATACAAAAAGGGGGATCCCTGGGTGGCTCAGCGGTTTCGCGCCTGCTTTTGGCCCAGGGCGCAATCCTGGAGTCCCGGGATCGAGTTCCGCGTCGGGCTCCCAGCATGGAGCCTGCTTCTCCCTCCGCCTGTGTCTCTGCCTCTCTCTCTCTGTCTATAATAAATAAATAAATAAATAAAAACTAAAAAATATATACAAAAAAAAGAACTCTAATGAGCATTATTTTTTAATGACCACATCATTCCATAGTACAAGTGAACTGAATCATCATAATTCCCATCTTGACCTTTAGGTATATTTGATTTTCAGATTATTAAGATCATTTCTTAGAAGTAAGAAATGTTATTATTGTTAAGGCCCCTGATATGTAAAGACAGAAATTTTGTCTTTATAGGTGATAACCTCTTCTGTGGTTCACCATAGCAGAGATGTGGTCTAAAGCTCAGACATCCTGTGTTCTAGTCCCATGCTCCTTTGGCTAGAAATTACAATAAAATGAGATAGCATTTTCTTTTTTATCTTTTCTTTCCTTTTTTTTTTTTCTTTCTTTTTTTTAAATTTTAATTGCTTGGGAAGAGAGGTATTCACTCTTTAAATGTTCAGTGGAATTCACCTGTGAAGCTGTCTGGTCTTGTACTTTTATTTGTTGGGAGTACTTTGATTATTGATTTAGTTTCATTGCTAGTGATTGATCTGTTTGAATTTTCTATTTTTCTGATTCCGTTTTCGAAAGTTATATGTTTCTAGGGATTTATCCATTCCTTCTCTGTTGTCCAGTTCGTTGGCATATATAAGAAGATGGTGTTTTCTCGTTCAAGAAAGGACTTTGGGGGCGCCTGGATGGCTCAGTGTTTGAGCGTCTGCTTTCAGCTCAGTGCATGATATTGGGGTCCTGGGATTGAGTCCTGCATCAGGTTCCCCGCAGGGAGCCCACTTCTCCCTCTGACTGTCTCTCTGTGTCTCTCATGAATACATAAATAAAATCTTTAAAAAAGAAAGAAAGGACTTTATTTTTTCAGTCAAGTATTTTTTAAAATACTTTAGTCACCTTCCAGGAAGGAAGTGTTGCAAGGTCATTTAATAATATTCCTTGGATAGTTCAGTTTGTGTTTTAAGACTGAACATTAAGTCTAGGGAGGGATGATACATACAAGTATGAAAGGAGTTAAATTATGATATGAAATGTTAAATAACTACATTAAAGTTTTCCATAAAGAACTATATTATTTATATTTATTCTTAGCCCTTTGAACAGTTCAGTAATTCCGTACTTAGTGCCTGCCATGTTCCAGGCCCTGCTAAGTTTTCCAGTTAAAACACAAAGATCTTGAGTAAGAGTCTGCTTTAAACTTGCTTAGGATTTCTCATTTGAGCCTTTTCCTTTGAGGTTCAAACTTAGATTTAAAGCTAAACACTATTACTAATATTAGTAAATACTTTTATAATTCCAAATTGTTTTCATATACATCTTCATGTAAGGCACACAAAACAACTCTGAAAAGTAGTCAGGGCAAAGAAACTTTAAGTTAGTGTCAGTGTGGAGCTTCTTTAGTTAGTGGTAGTCATGGAATTTGAGATTGGTTTCTGATTTCACATTTTCTCTTGGTTTTCCTTACACCATTCCTACCTCTGTGATCTGTCTCTCTTTTTATTTTTATTTATTTTTTTAAAGATTTTATTATTCATGAGAGAGAGAGAGAGAGGCAGAGATATAGGCAGAGGGAGAAGCAGGCTCAATGCAGGGAGCCCAATGTGAGACTTGATCCTGGGACTCCAGGATCATGCCCTGAGCCAAAGGCAGATGCTCAACCGCTGAGCCACCCAGGCATCCCAATATTCGGGTTCTTGTTTTTGCTTGTCCATTCCCTCTTACGCACTTGATTTTCTTCCTGCTACATTGAGTAGAGGATATGAGGTAGTTCATTTATTTTCCGTTTCACAGTTCTAGCACTAATGGCAGGAGAAATCAAAACAGGTAAAAACTTCTATTTGAGTCAAATTTAAGATGGTTTTCCTTGAGATAGAGTTTGAAGTAGAAGAATCTTAATTGCTTTCCACTTTAAAGATAATAATTACTTGCAGGTCCTTTTACTAGTATATATAGAAGCCTGTTATGGTAACAGCAAATTTTATATCAGACTATGTTACAAAATTAAATGAGAATTATATTTTATTTTGCATTACTATTCTTAACACAAGTGAACCTGGAACTAAATTGTAACTTGACAAAGAATGTTTTGAAGCACAGTAACCTCGGTGGAAACAAACATGCCAGGTTTTTTATTACAAGAATTATTTTATTCTCACTGTCCATTAATTAGATTGTAGCAAAAACAAAAACAAACAAAAAACAAGGTGAGTTCACTGTTTTAATTAAGCATTAACTGGTTCTTTGAAAAGTTATATTTAACATCCCAATTAGAATTCTATTCTTCTCCATATTTTTATTACATTTTCTATTTTTGCTTTCAACTTGTAGTGTTTAAAATTCAATAAGATGTTAAGAGATAAGCCAGAAATGTAGACTATTACAGAAGCCTAGGAGATTTAGTTAATCTGACCTAGATGTTCTTTTGATGATTGAGATTTATAATGTGAAAACAGTTCTCAATTTCAAAATGAAACGTAGGAATATCTGTGGAATAAGCCAGCTGTCCTGCCAATGACAGGCGGATTAATCAGCCACAAAAAGGAAGAGTTTACCATAAAAGTTGTGCTATTTGGATCAGCAGTAACATTGAAGTTACAAGTGAATGTGGTCCTTGCATTTTGCCTTCTTCTAAAGAGGACTGTCCAGCATTTTTGCAAGGGCTTCTTGTACATGTTTGCTTTCATTTGGTTTCATTATTAATGGTTTCATTTTCCGTGTAATGCATGTGAAACCAAAGAGGTAATGTGAGAAAAATCTTTGAGTAGAAATTGTAGAGCAAATGTTATATATTAATGATATGTGAGAATATATTAAGCATTTGGTCTATTCAGCATTTATTTCTTGTATCCCAAAATGTACATTCTTACTAGCACAGTTAGAATGAGAACACTTTTATAACTTCTAGCGTACCAGTTTGTCTGTTATTGTACCAAATCCTAAGATGTTAGTGTCTGCTTCAGTTCTTAATTGAACATTGTACAATATTATTTTAAGGAATAAAAAAATGAAGACTTAATGAGTAAGCGATCAGCTTTGAGGGATCCCTGGTTTAGTCAACGAAGCTGAGTGGAGAAATCAGTGGAGGTACCTCCTCTAGACTGGAGCAGCCAGGGCTAATGAGCATGTAGTTTTCTTATCATAATGCTGTGATTGAAATGTAGTATTTAATGGGGAAGCCCTCTTACACATGATGAAAATACTATAGTTAGAGTGACAAATCCTTGGAATTATGTGTGAATTAGTTTGCCTTTTATTCCATGATCCAGTATTATAAAATAAGTGCTTTGAAGCCAGAGTTATTGACTAAAACCCTAGTAATTTCTGATTGAGAATATAACATATATCTCAGTAATTGAAATAAATTAAGACTATGAACTAATTTAAAGTGCTTAGCTTATTTGGAGTACCTAGCTCTTTAAACATTTAGACAGTAGGCAAGCATTTGTGGTATTCAGAATACTTTTTAATCACTAAATTTTACAAAGTATGTTTCTTTTAAAGTAAAAGCCATTGGTTTATTGTTGTGATGATGATTAATAAATTTGTGTAACATTAATATTTTTTTGCTTCCTGAACCTTTCGGGATCTCTGAAGTGTGTGTGTGTGTTTAATTTGGCATCTTTTGGAGTTGATTTAGTTCATGGAGTTTAGATTTCCTTTTGAACTAAAGAAAGTTTAACCATTTTAATATTTAAAGATTTATGGAATGGAAATTGACCTGCAAAACAACATTTTGACGTAACTCAAATCTTCTAGATATTGGTTACTAATGTAGGTTACTATTTATGCTCTGTTTTAATCCTAAAAGTCTTTGATAACTGTGATATTAAGTTACAGGTTTCTTTCATATAGTATTTGGGAAGGGCGCAGTAGATTCATTAGAAGGAAAACTATTTGTCTTTAGGGAAAATTAATATTTAAGCTAAACCTTACCTCATGTGCTATATGATTATTTTATTTTACAGACTCCAGGCATTAGAGCTCGATCTACAAGACTCCAGTGGTTTTGTGATAAATGTATTTCAACTAATCAGGTTTGTGTTTAATTTCTGGTTTCAAGCACGTGAAACTGAGTGGAAAGCAAGTATCCTATATGTCATATGAGCATTTGGGGATTTTGAGACATAAAACATTAATAATGGAAGTAGCATAATTTTGGTGGTTTTCCAAATAAGCAGTAGCTTAATTCTTGATCCTGAGTTGCAGTGGAATCCCTAAAAATTTTAATTTGACCCCCAAAGATTTTAGCTTGCTTTATGCTAGTTGTTACCTTGAGCAAGCTAATCTGGTTTCCTTTGCAGTTTAAGTCTGCTTCAGTTTTTAGTGACTAGGGGAGTCACTTGAAGGTAGCCCAATGGAATTTCTACTTCCTGTCTCCACCAGTGTGTAGATACTCCTATCCTGCCAAGTGAAAACCACAGGGAAAGAGGAATATAACACCTGGGTGTGGAGGAGTAGTCTTATTAATAAATAGAGGATGTACTACTCACTGAATCCTCTACCCCAGATATCTCTGAATTCTTCAAAATGCATCTTCATAGAGGTTCCCACAACCAGATGATTATTCATGTTTTGTTCTTGATTACAAAGTCCTTCAGCTTTTTAACTTCAAAATATTGTTTTTAATTGTGACAAACTACATATATAACATAAAATTTATCATTTTAACCATTTTTTAAATGTTCATTTCAGTGACATTAAGGTACATTCACATTGTGCTCAGCTCTTTAACTTTTGAAAATGAAGTTATTCTGCCCTTTGGGTAAAGCTTATTTGAAGAATTATTAAACCAAGATTTGTCAGCTATAAAATATGTCCTTTACACAGTCTAGATCCATCTATTAATCTTATTTTTAAGGTTGAAGTTCTAGAAAAATTAGTGGAGCTGACACAGAAGCTGTTTGAGTGTGATAGAGACCAGCTGTACTACAGTCTGCTAAAACTGTATAGTAAGTAATCTGACTATTCTTCATGCTTTCATCTTGAGATATTTATTCTATTGAGAGCAGGTGCAATAAAAGAGTATCAGAAAGGTGTAGTGATTGTCACATGTGTGGTCTTCAACAGACACTTACATAGAGGCCAGATTGAATTTTATCACAGAATATTATATTGTATCACTCGACACCATACAGTTTCCATAATTTCTGACAGTCTTATTGCAGTAATGAAAAGGTGAGAAAAAACTTCATCAGGGCCACAGAATTTAATAGGACTTTTTGAGGAGAGACTATTTTTTTTCCCTTCTTTTTATTTAAGTTCTCTAATAGATTTACCAGTCACTCCTATAAATCACGTGATCAGTAACATGTTTATGTGTATAAGATATTTTGCCAGAAAAATGCATGTTGATACACAGACTCATTACTAAAATATTTTTAGGGCAGCCCCGGTGGCGCAGCGGTTTAGCGTCGCCTGCAGCCTTAGGTGTGATCCTGGAGACCCAGGATCGAGTCCCACGTCAGGCTTCCTGTATGAGCCTGCTTCTCCCTCTGCCTGTGTCTCTGCCCCTCTCTCTCTGTCTCTATGAATAAATAAAACCTTAAAAAAATTTTTTTTAAGTTTATATTGTTACATAGTTTTGATTGATTTTATATTATATTTTCTTAGATTACCTATAAAAGACTACATTGAATGGCTATACTAGAATTTACCCAGCCAATCTTATGTGACTAGAATTCTATTTCCCACATTATAAAACAGTGCTGCATTAGCCATCTTTGTACCTTAATCTTTGTTCACACCCTTAGTTGTTTCCTTCGGCTGGATTTGTATTTGTGTTCTGAAGCTCTTGATCTCTATTACCAAACAATACTCTGGTATGTCAATTCTAGTTTATACATTTGGGCCCTTTTCAGTCTCTTTTAGGGTATTTGGGTGGAGAGGAACGATACTTTGAAGAGTCAGTGACCTTTCTTTCTTTCCTTGCTTTGTTGATATTTGATCTAGATTATTTTCTTTTTCTTTGGGAAATTTTCCTTCACCACACATAGAGAGCAGTGAATAACTTATTTGTCTTTTTGAATTTGTATTTATTATCATTAGAAGCTTTATCTTCCATTTTGATGGTATAAGTAACACTTGCTGTAAAATTTCTATTTCAGTTGCTTTTTGCATTGAACTATATACTTCACTATGTAATTCTGAAAACTCTTAAAATTCAGGGCATCTCGGTGCCTCAGTGGTTGAGCATCTGTCTTTGGCTCAGGTCATGATCCCAGGGTCCTAGGATCGAGTCCTGCATCGGGCTCCCTGCAGGGAGCCTGCTTCTCCCTCTACCTATGTCTCTGCCTTTTTCTCTGTGTCTCTCATGAATAAATAAAACCTTAAAAAAACCCTCTTAAAATTCAATATTTTTTGGGTTGAATGGTCAAATTCTGGCATATAATACTGAGATTGTTATTGAATATATACAACTAGAAAAGTTACATTTTAGGTATTTAGTCTTTAATTGGCGGTTTATAACTTGTAATTATATAAAGGTAATTCTTTCCTTTCCCCGCGACTTTCTCCCTTTTGAGGAACTATTTCATGCTTAAATTCTAATTTTATACCAATTTAAAAAAAAAAAAAAACCTTGAATTTATGTATCCAAGTGAGTCTCAGCAGTTAAAATAGTCCCTACAGAAGACCATTATTCCTAATTATGCTGGATAATGAGGAGGACATCGCAGATTAAAAGGTAGTGCTCTGTGCAGTTTGGCCTTTAACCAAGACTAACAATATGGAATGAAAGAATACCCAGAAGAATGTACAAGATTCAGTGGTAGTCCAGGGAAGTGGAGGTGGCCAGCCTCACAAAGGTCTTTTTTTTTTTTTAAGATTTTTATTTATTTATTCATGAGAGACAGAGAGAGGCAGAGACACAGGCAGAGGGAGAAGCAGGCTCCATGCAGGGAGCCCGATGTGGGACTCCAGGATTTCAGGTCTCCAGGATCATGCCCTGGGCTGAAGGCGGCGCTAAACCTGAAGGCGGCGCTAAACCGCTGAGCAACCCGAGCTGCCCTAAACGTCTTTTTCCTATGCAGATGACCTTTTGCTGTGGTTTTTTTAAAAAAGAAAGAAAAGAAAAAGAACTAAGTTCATCCTAAAATTTCCTTTAGCAGTAAGCAGTCTCTGAGGCTTATTACTACCATTTCTTTCTCCTTAATCCCTTCTCTTTGCTCTTGTTGGACACCTTCCTCCAGTTTGTTGCTCTGTATTTTAGCCAGTAGTCTGAATCGCCCTGTAATGTGAGGGTGACCTCTTCTAAGGCTGGAAGTCAGAAGAATTTTCACAAAGTATACTTTCTAAACCAGTTTATATACTCCTACCTTTGTAGCACTGTAAATAGACAATGTGGTTGTGGTAACCTTAATCCTCTCCTTTCTGAGGAACAAACAAGCTCTCCTTTTTGGCCTTCTCTTCCATTTTGCCCTTGTATCACTGCTGAAACATGTTAAATAGTTTATAAAGCACCATGGACTCAATTCATTTGAAAAGGAACATATATAGAATGATAAATGAGATGTGGTCCTATTGTACTTGAAAAATCCATATTTTGGATTGTGAATTTCTGAGAAAATAATTTGTGTGGCCTACTGGAACTTGTTATGAGCTCATTCTTTCTCAGGATATTATTTTAGTTCTTGAAAGAAGTTGGCCTAATTATTTGGGGTATTTGTTGAAGAGCATTTTTTCCTTTGTTTTAAAATGGCACGTCAACACCCATACTTAAGGTTGTTGTGTATCACAACATACTACAGAAACAGGCACAAAACAAAGATACACATTGCTCAGTGCCAGTGCTTTATGATAGTCAACATTCATATAACCATAGTCTAGTAAGAAATAGAATCTGTCACAGTTCAAACTATATTTCTATCTTTTCTAATATACTTTGACCTTTCATTGTGATAGTCTTGCAAAATTAGTTCCTAAGACCTGTAACATTACATGAATGAAGCAACCACTTCTCCTGCATAAAGAATATATTATACTGGGGGCATCCCTGGGTGGCTCAGCGGTTTAGCACCTGCCTTCGGCCCAGGGCGTAATCCTGGGGTCCAGGGATCGGGTCCCGTTGGCTCCTGGTGTGGAGCCTGCTTCTCTCTCTGCCTCTCTCTGTGTGTCTCTCATGAATAAATAAATAAAATCTTAAAAAAAAAATATATATATATATATATATAGAGAGAGAGAGAGAGATTACAATATTTTTACCTTCTTACTGAACATTTTCTTGTATTCTAAACACTTCAGTTTCTTTTTATATATATTAAACAGTTTATTATTTGTACACATTATTGGAAAATAAAAACAACTTTAGGTTTGAAATTTTGCCTTAAAATTTTTCCATGTCTGTTTTTAAAGATCCAACATTTATGACTTTGGCATTTATTCTACCTGAGAAGTTACTTATGTGCTATTTTTTTTCAAGTACTTATGGCCATTGACATTTCTTTTCAGATGGTGGGTTCCTCATTATTACACAAGTAATACATGAGTATATTCCAAATTATTAAAGATTCAAGCAATAGTATAGAATCAAAAGTGGAAATGTCAAATTGCCCAGCCATTCAGAAGTAACTTGTCAATTGGCCATCTTTCCAGTTATTTCTTTGTATTTCTAACCATTATCCATTTTACATATATACGTTATTTTGATTGTTTTATACACTACTTGTTTCATACTCTACATTAAGTTTTGTAGCTTCCTTTTTTACTTAACATGAAATAAATCCCCAGGGAGAGATCAATGCCTTTTCTTTCTTTAATTACCAAATTTAAGTGCTGGTGCCCTTGGAACTTCTAAAGTTGACCATTGATTTTTTTTTTTTAATTTGTGAGTTCATTATGTATTTTAATATATTTGTTTTTCAGTTTATTGTAACCATTATCCTTTTATTTTTGTGACCATTATTCTTGTAGGTTCTCAGATTGTTCCATCATTGACCAGTGGGGACTCCTTTACATAGGCTCCTATGTCATTTGATGCACTTCTCTAGTCTTTGCTTGTTTTCAGGCAAAACAAGACAATCCAGGCTTGTGTAGCATAATCTCTATTCCAGACCTGGAGTCCTTGTTTTAAAGGGAAGGTTATGTAGAGACCATAATCAGACCATAATTCAGAAATTGCCCTATTCAATCAGTAATTTGTAAAAACTTGCCATTTTAGGGCAACCCCGCTGGCGCAGTGGTTTAGCGCCGCCTGCAGCCCGGGGTGTGATCCTGGAGACCCAGGATCAAGTCTTGCTTTGGGCTCCCTGCGTGGAGCCTGCTTCTCCCTCTGCCTCTCTCTCTCACACACACACACTCTCTCTCTCTCTGAATAAATAAATAAATTTTTTTAAAAATCTAAAAAAAAAAAAAACTTACCGACTTTATAAAACCCTGAACTAGAAATTTTCATCTCTTAGTTCAGTACCATACAGACTGTGTATGCAGTGCCAACTGTTGTTATTCACTGGTCATATAGCCATAAATTGCAGCTCCACAACTATTTGTATTCTTGTAAACTCACTAGTAGTCTCTAAAATCATTGGTTGTATAACTTAACAGTTCTGAGAGATTAGTTAGTAGTCAGCCCTCTTGTTCTTTAAAGAAGGGGAACCGTGAGTTCCAGAAATGTGATGATGGGATTGAGAAGCAGAGCATCCAGTCCTTGGTCACAGCTCAGATTTATGGCTGTTTGATTCTCCAGGTAACAAGTAGAATTGTTATCTTGGTAGAAGGAATTTTAAGCCCCAAAGGGATATTATGGCAAAAAGATATGACCTTCCTTGTGCCTTTGTTAGGATTTCACACAGGTACAGATGTTAGCACACTGAGTAGTTGGATTATCTCAAATTTTTATTATGTATTTTGTGATCCAGGTATATTTACAAGAAGTTTTTTCCCTTTAAACAAAAAAAAGTGGGTGTTTTATGTATGTCTGTTTTGTATCAATGTGTGTAAATATAAGTGACTGAGTTGTTTCATGCTATATATATATACTATCTAATTTTCATATATTTTGAAATATTTCCTTGTATAAGTTGCTAGTCCGTTTTATTTATTTTTTTTTGTTTTTGTGTTTGTTTTTTTTTTGCTAGTCCGTTTTAATTAAAGGTGCATCTTTGTAACATCTTGTCCTCCTAAAGTAGAAGCTTTCATATACTTGTGCCTTTTCTAGAAGAAGAAAATTACTTTCCTAGAGTTATTACAATTGAAGACACAAGAGTTGTACATCCTCCACCCACCTTCTCTTCAGTGTTTGGAATAGTCATGGTATCTTAAAAATGAATCTCTAAAAAGCACCATAGCAGGGCTGATACCAGTTCTTAGAAACCTTCCCTGTGTCTTCCATAGTCCCCAGGTATACTCTTTGGCAGGGGACAGAAGTGTTCTACCTTTCTCTTCTCCAGAATTACAGATGCTGGAGCTTGGGTTTTGTTTTTCATTTATTTAATCCAATTAGTTTTATATACTCACATACTTGAGAAATTACTCTTGAATTATACATTACATGAGAACATTTTAATGAAAGAAAAGCATAATTAGCTTATGAGAGTCTTGTTTTGAAAACAGATTATAAATTTAAGGGGTTTATATGTGAATGATTTTATTATCAAAGCATATACAAAATCACTGCAATCTGTATATGACCTGGGGAAATTTTCCTACTATTATCTTTTTCTTTTTCTTTGTTGCAGATTTCTGAAAGAACATGAATGTGTTTTATTTTTGTTCTTTGATTTTTTTTTTACTTCCAGGAGCCATTAGCTTTTCAGTTGGACAAGTGTGGAGAGAATCTAGGAAAATCCCATCTCTTTTAGTATTTTTGTATTTTTGAGAAATACATTTATGTATGTTTTCTGGAACATTTGTGTTCTGAAATAGCCCCCTTCCTAGAACTGACTATACAGAATGAAAATACTCTTCATATTTGAACATTTAAAAAAACACACTTAAAGCAGTATTTCTTTGTGCTTAATAGTTGTATTGAACTTATTGTCATATTTTTCATATTTTGCTCTAGTTCTTCATAAGCAAAAGTTTATTAAATGACTTGCCTTTTTCTGTTTTCAAAACCTATCAGAATGTTTAAAAATAAATTCTTAATTATTAAATTTTTGCTGTTTGCAAAGATCAGGTTACCACATAAAAGGAACTTGATTTTTCAGTGAAGGAATCTTCCTGTTTCCTTCCAATAAACTTCCTTTGCCCTATAATACTTAATTAGTCTGTTGGCATTATTTTTGGGTTATAAAAATATCACACGGTGTCCTAGACATTCTTCAAGTCAGCAGAAAAGACAGAATTATCCTTATTCTACTAAATGAAATGGATTTGTTTTTGTTGATTTGACATTTTTGTAGAAAATCATACATTTGTGCTCTTCCAATCACTTTAGACCTCCAGCTGTGTATTATACTGTATATATGTATCCATCATCTTTCCAAAGTCTGGTGGGCATAGTTGAATTGCTATCTGTTTCTGATTTTGATTTCAGCAATGGGCAACTTCTCAGTTACTTTAAAAACACAGACTTTTTATTTATTTATTTATTTATTTTTTTTAAAAGAAACCACCAAACTTTTTTCTTTTTTTCTTTTTTTTCTTTTTTTTAATTTTTATTTATTTTATGATAGTCACACACAGAGAGAGAGAGAGAAGCAGAGACATAGGCAGAGGGAGAAGCAGGCTCCATGCACCGGGAGCCTGACGTGGGATTCGATCCGGGGTCTCCAGAATCACGCCCTGGGCCAAAGGCAGGCGCCAAACCGCTGCGCCACCCAGGGATCCCAAAACACAGACTTTTTATTAACATGATTTTCAAAGTGTAGTAAAGGGGGCTGTGGATTTTTGTTTTTTTAATAGGTAAGGAGTTTCCATTGTTGAAAACTCAAGAAGTATACAGAAAAGTCTTTTCACCTTTGGCCCACAGTTATCCTGTTCTTTCCCTGGAAGCAATATTTGGAATAATGCTTACTTCAACCTGTAATAGGAAAAAATTCTAAACATTTTTATGAATTCTTCTTAGGATGTTCATTAATTTCTGCTTACTCAAATTTACAGAAATAAATGGTGACTGGCAAAGAGCTGATGGTGTGTGGAATAAAATGCAAGAAGAAAATATTATTCCACGTGCAAAGACATTAAGATTATTAGCAGAAATCCTTCGAAACAGTAATCAGGAGGTTCCATTTGATGTACCTGAGGTAATTTGTTTTTAACTGTAAGCATAAAAGTTTTCATTGTCAGTAGAACTACAGGGCATAGTTTAGCCCCAGTTTTATACTAAAAAGATCAATCTGTATACCAGTTTTTTTTTGTTTAACCGAATAACTTTTGTCTTTAAGTTGTGGTATGAGGATGAAAAGCACTCCGTGAATCCTTCACCCTCACATGCAGAAATTAATATCCAGAAAGATCTATTGAAGGCCTGCAGACAAAAGAAAAACAAAGGTAAATCCATATGGTGGGATCTTCTAATAGCAACATGGCATCTAAGTCCTTCTAACAAATTAGTAGTGTTCTAGGAAGGAGTTGGAACTTACACATATTAATTATTTTCTTTTGTTCTTTAAATTAACAAGAACATTTTGGGATAGTTGGAAAAACTTAATTATCAACGAGTAGTAGATAATATTAAGGAATTATCCCACCCTTTTAAAAAAAGTTTGTTTCTTTTTTTAGTATCTCTATACCCAGTGTGGGGCTTGAACACATGAACCTGAGATCAAGAATCTCATGCTTTTCTGACTGAGTCAGCCAGGTGCCTCTATCTCATTTTTGTTATACGATAGTGGTATTAAGTGGTGGTAATAGGACAGTGTCCTTAAATTTTGAGATCTATAATGAAATACAGAGAGATGAAAAGAAATTCAAGATATCTATAATTTATTTTAAAATAGCTAAGCCATAAGGAACAAAGATAAAGCAAATCTGGCAAAATGATAATGATAATTATTAGATGAAGGTGATGGGTATATAGAAGGGTCCATTATATCATTCTTTATATTTTTCTGTGCATTTAACATCTTTTATAATAAAAACTAAAATAGGCCTACCTTTTATCGAAAATTATACTACGAGGTAAAAAAAATAAGCTCTTATGCTTTCTCAGTCATGAAGAGTAACTTTATCCTTTGGGTCATTTTCCTTTGCAACATATTTAGTGTATACACCCTTGAGTTTTTCAACATCAATATGTTTAACCTAAATCAAAAATTAATTATGACCATCATTACTATTTGAGTGTATTAGTGGAATTCTGATTTGACTGAAATGAACATAAAATACAATTAACTGTTTTGAAGGCTCTAGAATGCCTTTGTATATTTACTTTGTAAAAATTGTTTTTATTTAAGACAAATGCTTAACCAGTTAACTAAATAAATATAATACAGTATTTATTATAAATGTACCCCTGTTCTAGTTTTAATATATAATGTATATTTATCCTATTAATTCTTCAGAGTTTTTAGTTACTTTTGTGTATATCTCAGGATTTAAATGCTTAGCAGAATATAAGTACTTTGGAAATACACCGCTTGCTTTATCAAATTTCTGGTAATTTAGGATATACCCTGACTTTCACACCAGAAACTTGTGGTGAATGAGTGTGGGGCATTATTTTAGTTATGGCCTTTTTCTTTCTTTTTCCAACTAATAGAGAATAATAAACAGAGCCATATCAATTCATACAAAGACTACAATTTTAGAGGTGCCAGGGTGGCTGAGCTAGTTAAACATTCCACTCTTGATTTCAGCCAAGGTTGTGATCTTGGGGTTGTGAGATTTAGCCCCATGTGGGGCTCCATACTCAGAGTGCAGAGTCTGCTTGAGTTTCTCTCTCCCTCTGCCTCTCCCCTTATTCACATGTGCGTGCACATTGCTCCTGCTCTCCTTTCCTCAAATAAATAAATCTTTTTAAAAAACTACAATTTTAGAAAACAACTAGTGATATTTTCTAGATTATTATGTTAATATTAAGTATTCTAATTATACTTACATTTTATTGAGCAAACTATGCTTATTGGGTAGTAGACAATAATTACTAAATGATAGATTTTATCTGTTTTCCTTGGTTAAGATGCAAATATTGCTGTCATACCTTTTCTCTTTAGTTTTCTCTGAATTTAGCATGAAAGAATGTTTTTGGCATTGTTACTTCAGTTTAATTGAAGGGCTCTTGCAAACTGCCCTAACTTTGAAATAGAAATATCATGTCTACTTGTTCAGAAACCTCTAAAGTAGTTCAGAATGTTCTGAGCATTAATACCATGTTCACTCCTAGTTGTGTGTACTATATTTCCTTACATTGAGCTTTTTACCCATCGAAGGTCATACGTGATAGTTCACTGGTGCCCCATCTCTTTTTGTGATTTGTTTATACACACCAGAGAGTGGATTATAGTTTCAGTTGGATGTTTATAGCCAGGCAATTTTATTTCAGAAAAGTAAGTGACTGAAAAGTGTAGTTACTTCTCTTTTGGTAACATCTTTTCATTCACTGACAGTTATTGTGAACAAGTGAAATAAAACTGTTAATCAGTCAAACAAATGTTGCTTAGTTTACTTGTTAGATACCTGTATATTTGAAAATTGTATGTTTTTGTATAAGTCCTGTCGTAGCCAAATAATTTGATCTCCTAATTTTAGAATTATAGGCTATATTCACTTTAATGCTATTGTGTTGAAATGTTAACCATTGTAACCACCCACTTATAGATTAAAGATTGCTTTAAAATGCATCTTTTGCTCCCCTCAATCTAAATTATACTTCTGGTTTATTTGGACCTTAACACGTATTTTGCAATTTATTTCGAAACTGGTATCATCTTTTGACAAACCAATTCAGAAGAGTTATTTCTCATTTTTATTGGCATGAAAATAATTTATTGACTTCAGAGAGCTAGTATAAAAAGTAATTTTAAAAGGAAGTCCTTTCAGGTACCAGCCATGTGGCTTAAGTAGCAAGTCCCATACTGTGACTTTGTTTTTATAAAGATGAGAAGGGTGACCACATCTGCTTTTTTGTTCAGTGTGTGTCTCTGGAGAAGTAGTATGGTGGGTGAACATGAAAACAAATGCATATGTGGCTTTGGAGCTTCGCTCTAGGGTGTTTTCCCTCCCTTTTGACATTTCAGAATAACATCATCTCTTTTTTTTTTTCCTTCAGATGCACATACTATTTTCCTAAAAGCACAAAAGCAAAACATTGTGTTGGACAGTGAAACTTACAGCAGTCTTATAAAATTACTGTTGGAGAAGGATAGTTTGGTAGAAGCAGTGCAAGTGAAAGAATTGTGAGTATTGGGACACCTGGGCGGCTCAGCAGTTGAATGTCCGGGCATGATCCCAGGGTCTGGGATCACGAGTCCCACATTGCAGGGAGCCTCCTTCTTTCTCTGCCTATGTCTCTGCCACTTTCTCTCTGTTTCTTATGAATAAGTAAAATCCATATTAAAAAAAAAAGGATTGTAAGAGTCCATTTATTAAACTTGTCACTTAAAAAAAGTATCAGCTATCACTAGGATTTTCCTAATGATTTGTTGTAGTAGCAGCTGCTTGAATATCCTCAACCACACACAAAAATCCTATGAAATGATTTTCTAATTTCATGGGGGTTTTGTTTTTATTGTTTTCAAAAGGTAAAAAATAAAATTACTGGCCCTGCAAAGTGTAGTACATTTTCTTTGCCTAATATAAGCTCACCACTTATTTATGAAGCCCATATAGAGAAAAATAATTTTTTCCCTTTATCATAATGTTTCTTGTTCAGCAGTTACATCCGTGAGCCTTTTGTGGTAGAAGGAGCCTGATATAACGAAAATGCCGAAGGGCTTTGAACTTAGGTAGGGGTTTCAATCTTACTTGAAATCTCTATTGGGGAAATTACCTCCCATCTGTGAGCTTCATTTCTTCTATGTGGTGAGTGGATGATAATAAGATTTACACCAAAGATGTAAAGATGTAACCCTTCTAGGTGTTAAAGGACATAAAGTGAAGAAGAGAAAATATAGGTGCTCAAATTTTAAATGCCTTTTCTCTTATACTTCTGTTGTGTTTTTTTGTTTGATTTTGGATTTTTAAAAAAAAGTTGGGTGGTGGTGTTAGAGGTTTTGTCTCTTTTGCCAGTTCATTAGAGTAAAATTAACCAGAATAAGAATAAAATTTTCTTACCTGGTGTGTTAGTTAATGAACTCTGTTGTCTTATCCCCAAGGAGTTATCATGAAAAGTTGAGTTATTAACCAGAAAAGGTCTAGAAGGGAGCAGATCACTGACCTGCTCTGGAATGGAGACCTGTCCTGATGATGAGTCAGTAGCCTTATTTTCAGTAGCAGAGGTCAGCCTTTTCCTAGTGTATTGCAAGTTCTGAAATAATCTCTCTTGGTTCAACTTTGGCCTTCAATATTTTTTTTTAATTTTTTTTTAATTTTTATTTATTTATGATAGTCACAGAGAGAGAGAGAGAGAGAGGCAGAGACACAGGCAGAAGGAGAAGCAGGCTCCATGCACCGGGAGCCCGACATGGGACTCGATCCCGGGTCTCCAGGATCGCGCCCTGGGCCAAAGGCAGGCGCCAAACCGCTGCGCCAGGCCTTCAATATTTTTAAGTCACATTACTTTTGAAATATTAGAATGCTTGCATAGAAAATGGATGCTTGCCATTCTTGCAGTTTGCTGGAAAATCTGGTGTTAATGCTATTGTTATGTTAAAGCTGTGTACCATAGGGTCATATTTATTGTGTTTTGTTACTTTGAAAAGTGTATATGACTGTACTTGTCTGTGGAAATACATACATACACATGTATATAGATGTGTAGATATATCTATATACAAGCATAATATGTGTGTGTATATATACACACACACATATATATACACATATCCCCACCATATATATATACATATATATGTGTGTGTGTGTGTGTGTGTATATATATATATAGTCTTGAATCATCATTGGTATAGCCTATGTCAACGACACTCTAACACTTTTTAAAAGTTCAAGTCTTTATATCTCATTTGTGTGTTTTTACTCAGTTGCTAATTAAATTACGTATCTCTAGAATACTCAAGACATGCTCAATTAGTCACTTGGAAAATTTGACATTGAACAGTATACCATCATCTGTAATCATTGGAAGGGGGTGGGCATTTTTCCTAAAATTACTTTTCTCAGAAAATTATTACCTAAACTCTATCCTAATACTGCCCATGTAATCAGCAGCATTCTGAAGCAACAGTGATTTGGGAGGAGCAGGGGCAGAGAACAGAAAGGAGCATTTTATGTTGAGAACTGACTGTGATTAAGTGAGGGGACAGAAGCATAGAAGGAAAGTGTATTTAAAATTTTTAATCCTGAGGATGGTAACAGGAATCTCTGAAATACTTCCCCAAAATACAGATTATCATTTGTTTTTGTTTTCATTTTTATTGGGCTTGTTTTAGAATGGTGAACCTCACATTCTGGTAGCATGAAAAGATCCCCCACAGCCCATCCCAGAGGTTCTGATTCATTTGATCTGGTGTGGGGCCCAGGAATCTGCATTTTACTAACCACCCAAGTGATTCAGTGATCACATGTCATAAACATTTTGATCATATACCATTAATAGCATTATACTAATGTAGTGCATGTTAAGTATATTTTAAAACACACAAAATAGAAATTCTTCAGAGGATAAGATTTAGAAATAGAGGCTTAACCATCTTCTTGCCTCATCCTAGAGCATTCATGCAGTGTGCATTCCTTTCATTGAAAATGGCTCACTGGGATCCCTGGGTGGCTCAGCGGTTTGGCGCCTGCCTTTGGCCCGGGGCACAGTCCTGGAGTCCCAGGATTGAGTCCCACGTCGGGCTCCTGGCATGGAGCCTGCTTCTCCCTCCTCCTGTGTCTCTGCGACTCTCTCTCTCTCTCTCTCTCTCTCTCTCTCTGTCATGAATAAATAAATAAATCTTAAAAAAAAAAAGAAAAAAGAAAATGGCTCACTGATGGTGGTTTTTCAAACTGACATTGTAAACAGTGAGTCATAGTCCGTCTCTTTAATGGGACAGAACCAACATTTTGTTTAAATAGAAGAGAAAATAGTGAATGAAGTGCTTCAAGTGGTAAAGATCGTTTTGTGAGTTATATTTATATGTGCACTGGTAAGTAGTGTGAAACCTTTCTTACTGTGTGTGACTGGATCTTGATCACACTAGTGTGAAAGCTACTGATCTAGAAGATGCTTGCAAGCACAGCCCTTCTATTTCCCCTATATGTACAATGTGTAAAATGTAGGTTGATCTTTCCTTCCCTCCTTCTCTAGATTTTCATGAAGCCTTTCTGTACTCTTGAGGGCACTTCTCTCTTAGCTATATTATCTTTTCAGGAGTATTTTGCAGCTGCCTTCCACATCTAGTTGGGTGGGCCTAAGAGAATCCTAGATGCAAAGCCTTACCGTGCCTGTAGGTACCTAATCAGGGTACCTAATCCTTTCCTTTGAACAAAAAAATGTTATATCTGACTATGAAAAATTGTTATCTTGGGGGTGCTCAGGTGGCTCAGTTGTTGAGCTTCTGACTCTTGATTTCAGCTCAGGTCATGATCTCAGGGACACGAGGTCAAATCCCAGGTCAGGCTTTGTGCTCAGAGCACAGGGTCTCCATGAGATTCTCTCTTTCCCTCTCCTTCTGTACCACCCCGCCCGCACCCCCCCCCCCCCCACACACAGGAGCATGTGTATGCAAGTGGGTTCTCTCACTGTCTCTCTCAAATAAATCTAAAAAAATTTTATCTTGGGTTATTTTGAAAGTAACTCTTGGCTGGAAATTCAGAAGTGGTAGTTCAAGCTTCTAACTAGGTCATCTCTTCCAGTGCCCTGAGTAAAAAAGAATTGTTACTTTTTCTAATGGCCATTTTTATTGTATTATGGTGTGACCAGATGAGCCACAGTAGCAAGTAGCAGCACCCCCATGTATTTTGGTACTGTTATTGTCAGTTCATAGATAGCAATCTGTTGTTTGGGGGTTATTTTAGTCTGTTATTTTACTTGCATGATTCCACTTACTCAGTCTTAAGAGCAGTTGTTTTCTCTATGAACTAAAGAATGCAGTCTTTTTTCTTTTCTTTTTCTTTTTTTTGCTGTACCTTTGTTGTCTCTGATGTGTTGCATTCACTTGATCTCTAGTGAGAGTTCTTCATTTTTATCAATAAGGTAATTTAAACATTTCCTACAAGTTATGGAACCTCAAAAGTAACAATAACAGCAGCCTTTAAAAAATGAGCCAACTCTGTTTCATTTTTGGTTAGAGTTACATTTCCCCATGTTTCAAAATTTAGATACAATGAATTCTTTCAAGGGGAGGGGAACTGCTTATTCAAAGAGCAGAAAGGGAGATTACTATTTTAAATCTCTGATAACACTAAACTGTATTTTTAGGAAATTGTGATTTCCATTCCTCCATCACAGTTGTTGCCACATGTGGCTGGCTAATGACTACCCTATTTATTGGACATCATGGATAAGGAATGTTCCCATAATCTGGGAAATTTGATTTGACAGCTCTGGACGAGATTTTTTTTCTTATAAAAGGGAAGATCCGAAGTATGGGTCAGAAGTATAAACTTCTTTTATTGTTTGAGAGAGATCTTTGTTCACAGAGATCTTTGCCAGTAACTTTTTGTAGTTTTTTCTCATTTAGCTAGTTTAGAATATATTTTGATTTGGAATGGTCAGTTTGTATATATGTAAAATATAGATGTTCAGTATATAATAGAGGTGGGGAGAGTTTCTGACTTCCTGTTAATCCCCACTTTTGTATTTCTATTGAATAGGCAGTTTCTTGAGATAGGAAGAGATTATTGAAAAAATGTTCTGTGTTTTGAGGTTTTTGAAAGGCTGATAGTTCACACTTGATGTCAGTTAAAAGGAAATTTTGGGGCAGCCCCCGTGGCGCAGCGGTTTAGCGCCGCCTGCAGCCCAGTGCGTGATCCTGGAGACCCTGGATCGAGTCCCACATCGGGCTCTCTATGATGCCTGCTTCTCCCTCTGCCTGTGTCTCTGCCTCTCTCTCTCTCTGTCTCTATGAATAAGTAAATAAAATCTTTAAAAAAAAAATAAAAGGAAATTTTGTTACTGCGTGGTTTCAATGAATTTAGGTAATATTTTCATGTAAATATGGTATAATACATGTAATAATGTTGGCTTAAGAAGTGAGCTTAATTTTAATAGTGCCTTCTGTTTATTTAATCATGCTAAAGATTGAGAAAGTAAATCCTTTATGCAGTTTATAGTCTCATGCACGAGTTGTTGACTTAAGAGCTTTGACAGATGGGACAAAGGAAAAAAGTCAAACTGAGCAATGGGTGCTTTGGTGGGATTAAGAGGATTGGTTGGGGGGATAAGAAAATCCTGTGGTCGGTGACTGCAGGGGTGAATCTCTGTGGCTGGAAGTGACTGACTGAGAGGATGGGCACGTCACAGTGTCTTTGGAGGATTTTCTTGGGATTGACGAGAATAATTTAGCAGTGACCCTGCTTTTCTCTCAATCTGCTCGGCTTAGATGTTCATGTCGGCAGGCCGAGATTGTTGGCAGCAAGATCATCACTGAGCTTGATAAGGCAAATGGTGGCAATTGCTTTTGCTCCTTGTGACCTGTGGAGATTTCCTAATCGGGAGATGAACCCTGGGGGCATTAAGGATGCCGAAATTTCATCATAGGAGATGTGCAAACAGTGTAGCAAACAGAAATCATCTCAGCCGAGGGTTGTTTTTTAATCACATAGGTTTTAGTCAGAAGTAAAGCGATTTTTGCTCTTGAGCTTTAAAAAGTTGGGAGATTTTGTTTCAAATCTAAAGTCTGGGACAAGGTGGTTGTGTGAAATTTTTAATTTTAATGTTAACAATGGTTTTAGTTCTGCAGTACGCTCACCTTTAAAAACTGTATGTATCTAGATGACAGAAATTTGAAAATTAATCAACCAAATGATATGGTGTTAGTTAGTAATATGCTTTCGTTTATATTTAAAATATACAGTGCTGAAAATAAATGTTCATTTTTGTTGCCGAAAGAATAGTTTTACATTTTATAATTATGGTGAATGTAGAGAAAAGAGGAAAAAGTATCCAGCTTAGGATACAGCAGAACAATGCAGGGCATGCAGTTATTTTATCATCTAATATGTCAGCATTCAAGAATCTGAACCGATTGTTTAAAAAAAATCTTGTACTTTGTTTCTTTTGTTGCTCATTTCCAACTTTGTCATCTGTCAGAATGCAAAAAAAAATTATCCTTCTATAACCATTGACAGGATAACACAAAAGCTGTCTCCAGGTCGATATTTTGCAGCAATATTTTTAACATACGAACAGTAGTTTTTATAATTTCACCTTGGTGCTCAACCATTTATTATCGTATCAGAAGCATGTCAGTAATTCCTTTCTAAATGTCTGCTTCTTTTAGCGCTGAGACCCACATCAAGGGCTTCACACTGAACGATGCTGCCAACAGCCTCCTCATCATAACGCAAGTTAGGCGGGATTATTTGAAAGGTATGTCACAATGCTTGACCTTTACGTCACATTAATGCCTCTGCAGATTTTTCTTGTAACGCCCTTCGAATACTTGGATAAAGGAGTCCATTTAGCAAATTACCTGCTTATCAAGAGCCTTTTGTGGTAGCTGAGAGACGTAAATTACTGTACATGCATTTATAATACAGCTTGAATATGAATGTACTTGTCATTTGACCACTTAGTCCAGTTTCCATTCCATTTAACACAAGATGGGTTTTCTTAAGATGAATCACAGCTCTTCAGACATGCAAAATTTGTGTTCCAGAACGAGAGAAAGTACAGGCTTTCAAGTGCGTTAAAATTCACAGCACAAGTCATTTTGCTTTGGAAATTAACATACTTTAGAGCATCTGAAACAATTCCCAGCAGTTGTTTCTTGCATATTGTGTTGGTTGTGTGTGAGATAGCAAATGAGTTAAATTGAGTGTTAAATGTGTGAGATTGTGCACCAAATGATTATAATATTGATTTTTTAAACTTAATCTAATACTTTTTCAATAGTTCATAATACTAACAGCAATAAAATACAGTGTTTGTTTGGAGTTTAGTGTTTTTCAATTAACGTTCAGAAGATAACCCCAGAAAACTCCAGAGATGATTTTGGGGAACCCTGGAAAGGGGGCTGTTTGTTTAGTGGAGGGTATTTGTGGATCTGGAAGTCTTATAATTGAACTCCCAAGGGGAAAAAATGATGACTCTCTTAAATTTAGGTAAGCATCTTTTCTCCTTGGGCTTTAAATATGAATTTTAGTCAGTACAGTCAAACCATTAAAATCATGGTGTTGCCAGTACAACAAAACCCACGTAGGAAATCTTTAAGCAACATTGAAAAAGCTCTCTAACTGTTCACTATGATACTTCCTTTCTTCCTCGGTCTGTAATAATGATGTTATTCTTGATTTGCATGTTTATAAAATAATCTCACATCCTTGAGGAGGAAGTTGCTAATTGTGCAACTTTAATGTTGCCTATAATTCTTAAATGTGCTGGTTTGATTGGGACTCCTAATTGATTGGGACTGAGTATGTATGTGATTTCTCTCTTTGCAGAGTTTGTATTTCAACACTCCTTCCCCAGGCAGGGCCAGCCCACCTAAACAGTCCTTTTGGACAGGGCTTGTTACTAAAACTTCAAAAGCTTTCATTTTGTTTTTTATTTTAAAAAACCCCTTTT
Source organism: Nyctereutes procyonoides (assembly GCF_905146905.1). Classification (NCBI taxonomy): domain Eukaryota; kingdom Metazoa; phylum Chordata; class Mammalia; order Carnivora; family Canidae; genus Nyctereutes; species Nyctereutes procyonoides. Next base: position 47,276,778 of record NW_026575049.1, on the reverse strand, counting down.
TGTTAAGTTGATATTTTATGTAAAAAAATGTAAAACATTGAAAAGTTAAACTTGCTCCCCACATAAATAAGCTTATTTTTTTTGTAAACATGGAGATAAAGATATGACATTTTTTTAATTTCAAGGGGTTAATTTTTGAACTGAATGTGAACTGAATTTGTTTAACTTGACTACTGTCTTCCACTTATATATTTGGTGCCCTGTGAAAACTACAAGAAACTTTATGATGTGATTTCACATCTATTCTTCTCAGCTATTCAGTACATCTGGAAGTTGGCTGAGAGCAGGAGCCATGACATTACCACCTCCACTCCCACATACCACCTCCCGTGCCTTGCCATCACCTAACCTGTTGTTAGAGTACAGTGATCATTGGCAAGGGTGGGAATGGTGTTGGCACAATCTCTGTTTTCTTCTCTTGCTCCATGGCTGACTAGAGCTTCCAGTTTTTAAAATCCCTTTTTCCGGGGATCCCTGGGTGGCTCAGCGGATTAGCACCTGCCTTTGGCCCAGGGAGCAATGCTGCAGTACCGGGATCGAGTCCCGCATCAGGCTCCCGGCATGGAGCCTGCTTCTTCCTCTGCCTGTGTCTCTGCCTCTCTCTCTCTCTCTCTCTCTCTGAGTCTATCATGAATTTTAAAATAAAATAAAATCCTTTTCTCCTTTTCAGGTTTCTTTTTCTCAGTCCTATCTAAAACAAAAAGCCAGTTTAATCTTATAATTGTATAAGCAAATGCTATTCTCAAATATTAATAGCTGATTTGTGGCACCTTTGCAATATAATCATTATTAGGAAATTAAGGTGACTGTGAAAAGGGGAAGAGTAGGGGTGGGTACCATTTTGGGTGCCCCTTAGGTCCTAAACTATATAGAAAGCAAGTCCTGTTACGGAATAATTTGATTTAGGTTCTAAGTTCCCATGCTCCCTTAGGATAGACGTTAAATAATAAACTGTCCCGGTCCTCTCTCTCACTTACACACGTAACCATAGATGCAGGCTCTAGGGTGTTGGATTCTTGGGTTGGTGTCTAGCAATATGACCTTGGGCAAATTATTTAAACTATCTCAGTTTCTCACCTGTAAAATTGGTACTTCTCTCAGAAGTTGTGAGTATAGCTGTGTTTGCATGTAGTAAATGCTCGGCAAAGGTAGAAAATGTTCAGTTTATGCTAGTTACTGTCATCACTATCATTTTCATATTTTTGTTATTCTTTTGATCCAGTCGTAAGAAGCTCTTCTCTAGCAGATAATACTTAGTTAAAATAATATTTTTTAAGTTGATTATCTCTGTATGACTACCAGTTAAGAAAATTTTATCAAGCTTTTTAAATACAGATTGTATTACTAAAATAAATAACATTTTTGTTTCCTAGATATACATATGTATTTATAAAATTTTAATGAATGTGCCATGTAAACTACCTATTTTCTCTTTTCCCCATCTGAGAATCACTGGTTTAGATTGTAGATTGGAGTATTTAAGAATTGTTTACTCAGTAATAAACCCTCAATGCATTATGTTTTTTACTGTAGCACTTTAAAATAGACTGTTTAATTATTAGCTTTTCCCCATTCTTCTGTAGAAGATAGGTTGTTCTCATTTGGAAGCTGCCTTCTAAGTCTTAGGTTTTTTTCTAGGTTACATTGCTTTAATTTTGAAAAAGCCAGGAAGTTTTTCTTGGTAGCAGTAGTGTGATTGTTATGCTAAATATTACATTTTCCCTCCAGTCTACCACCTTATCTTTAATATGATGATTTTGCTTCACTGGCATATGAGTCCATAAATCAGAAGGATAGTCCATATTTATCCATAACCAGGTACTTACAAAAAAAAAATCCTGTGGCTTTATCCAAGGGAATCTTATAATCTTTATTTTCTTTGAAAAATGAATGCTAGCAAGTATCTATGAAATATTCAGTCATGTAAAATGAATTTGTTAGTGTGGAAGTTGAATGTTCCAGTTTGGCCACGGCTGCATAATCGATCCTCTTAGGCTAGAAAGAGACATTGTTTTCAAGGAAGAATCTTTGGGATATTAGAAGATTTTGATAATCAGGTAAACTGTGAGTCTAATAAAATCTGGGAAAGCATGAATGTGGTAGAAGTTGTAATATTTTGGGAGACTCTTTAATTTTTAAAATTCGTATTTCTATTTTTCTTAACATGCCAGTTTCCTTGAAATTAGTCACTAAATGCTATTTCTGAAGGCAACCCACATTCTGTCAGTAACATTTGTATTTTCTCTGTGATTTAAAGAAGAAATTCTCTGCTCTCTGATATTTTATAGTCAAATCATTATTTTGTTTTAGGTTTCTCATAAAGTATTAATATTTTCTGTAATCTGGAATAAATTATTCATGGCTTTTTGTGGGTAGCCATTTGGTGCTCATATTTAAAAGCTGGTTTTCAAAATGCATTAGTACAATTCATAAAAGAAAAACTCTGTCACCTGCTCTTCTATTGTAGAGGCCCTAACAACACTAAAAATGGCCTTGGATCTGAAGCAGATACCTTCTAGGGTAGCAGTGACCCGCCTTATTCAGGCATGTGCCATGAAGGGTGATGTAGAAAGCATACAGGAGATTCAGAAGATGGTAAATGGACTTGAACATTCAATTGGACTTTCAAATATGGTTTTCATCAATAACATTGCTTTGGCACAAATAAAGAAGTGAGTATTTTCAACTTTTCTTTACTGGATACTGATAGCATTATCTCAAATACCACTTTTTAAAAACATTCTTAGGCTATTAGAAACTGTATCAACTGCAGAGGAAATATTGATGCCAGTTGCTGATTGTTTTCTGTTAGGGAATAATTATATGTTACAAAATGTGTTTTAGCTTTGAATGAGACCTTCGAAACACATTTACCAAATTTGTAAATCCATGAAACTTTCTTCCATGGTTGGTAACTTTTCTCATTCATACTTGCCAGGCCCTGGTTGTTGAAACAGATACAGATGTGAAAAATGAGTTCATTTCATTGTCAGCAACACTTGAGGGTGACACTCAACTAGAACACTGCAGAAGCAGAGGGACACGCAAGCTTGTTAAATAAAGATAGTCATTTCTGTTTTCCCCACTGTCCTACCCATCCCCTTCTGTCAACACACACCCATTAAAAAGGGAGGTGTTTAGAGGGGATTCTCTTACACCATCTCTAGATTCTTTGTAGAGACTTGCCACTGTATAGAAGTAAATATACACTTCATTTTTATTAGCCTGGCTAGCAAAGTACATTGCTTAAGTTGAAGATTCGTGGGGGTAATTACGGAATTGACACTCTTCATACTTCTAAGTGTTCTTTAGTAGCTAACCTCCCATACAGTTAATGCCTTGTGATCATTAAAACGTAGTTTGTTTTTGCAGGGTTTTTTTGTTCCCATTTCTTTGGGTGGAGAAGTTTTGCTTTTCCCTTTTAAAACTATTACCCACCCCAGATAGAACTTTAAATTTTCCCTTATAAGAAAATGTGATGGGATGCTTGGGTGGCTCAGCGGTTGAGTGTCTGCCTTTGGCTTCAGAGCATGATCCTGGAGTCCCGGGATCGAGTTCCACATCTGACTCTCCGGCTCCTTGCATGGAGCCTGCTTCTCCCTCTGCCTGTGTCTCTGCCTCTCTCTCTCTCTCTCTCCCCCTGTCTCTCTCTGTGTGTCTATTATGAATAAATAAATCTTTAAAAGAAAAAAAGTGATTAAGTTAGAAGAACAAGGAAATTAAGTAAGATCTAAATGAATTTTAAAATGTTACCATATTAAACATCATTTTATATGAGGTGTAGAATGTGTTTTTATTCACTATTAAATAATTATCTCACTAAAACCCATAAGAAAAAGGTATTAAAACAGGGTATTCGGGCAGCCCGGATGGCTCAGTGCTTTAGCACTGCCTTCAGCCCAGGGCCTGATCCTGGAGACACGGGATCGAGTCCCACCTCCAGCTCCTTGCATGGAGCCTGCTTCTCCCCCTGCCTGTGCCTCTGCCTCTCTCTCTGTTTCTGTGTGTGTGTGTGTTTCTCATAAATAAATAAATAAAATCTTTTTTAAAAATCTATTAAAAAAAACCAGGGTATTTATTTTTATTAGAGAATTTTTATATTTAGGTAAGAATTCCAACATAAAATTGATTATTTGGATGCAGAGTACCATATCATAACTGTAAAGTATCGATCCAGGAGTACCTTGACCAAAAAGATAATCATGCAGATAATTTTTATCATAACTTGTTACACAAAGCTATGTCATTGTTTTTTGTTGTTTTTTTAAATGTAAAGACACTTTTTTTCTGAGAGTTTTAGTATAAATTGATTATTTTTCAAATGTTGTGTGATATCCAACAAAAACAAATTGATGTGGCTGTGGTTGATAGACATGAAAGTAGACATTTGAAGACATCATCAGCATCTTTAAGAATTCTGAGGTATTACGCATTATCTTCACCCCATGCAGTAGGGAGTAGTTGTTAGATTGTAAAGCCAAAGTTATAGCACTTAAAAGACTTTTCATTTTATACCCAACGAGCTACAGAATCAAATTAGATATTTAAGGTAAACTATTTTAAGTTATTGTCACTGATTCTTCCATATGTAGTCATTTGATCTTATCTCCAGAGCATTGTTTTTTGTTTTCTGTGTTGTGTGTGTGTGTGTTTTAAGATTTTATTTATTCATGAGAGACAGACACACAGAGACATAGGCAGGGGGAGAAGCAGGCTTCCTCGGGGAACCTGGTGTGGAACCTGATCCTAGGACCCTGGGATCACGACCTGAAGGCAGATGCTCTACCACTGAGCCACCCAGGCGCCCCCCTGAGCATTGTTTTACAATAAGCACGTACTTTGGTTATTGTAGCATGAACTACCTAGTGATTGCTTTGGCCACCTATGTGCGATTGAGTTCAGTTTACATGGTGATTTTGAGTCCAGTTTACATGGTGGTTTTTATTGAGTTAGTGATAGATATGTTTCCTTTTTTTCCTAAAGTATTTGTATGTGTGAATCTCAAAGTAAGTTCTCATATTAAAACTGCCTGCAGGAAATACTTTTTTTTTTTTACAGTTGATTTTACTTTGTCTTACAGCAATAACATAGATGTTGCAGTAGAAAACATTGAAAATATGCTAACTTCAGGGAGTCAAACCATGGAACCCCAATACTTTGGCTTGTCATACTTATTCAGAAAAGTAATAGAGGAACAGATGGAACCAGCATTTGAAAAGAGTAAGTGAGCTTTTCTCGCTAAAGAACACAGAAGCACATTTTCTCTCTAGTGAGGCTGGACCAATTGTCGTTGGTGGGCGAGTTATACCACTGTTTAAACAAAAGGTTTCTCTTACCCGTTACTTTTTCAGTAAGCATCATGGCAGAGAGACTGGCCAATCAGTTTGCAGTTTACAAACCTGTCACTGATCTTTTCCTTCAGCTTCTGGATTCAGGCAAGGTGGATGATGCCAGAGCTCTCCTACAGGTAATGACTCAGCACACCTGAAGCAATGGGCCTTGTGACTTGAGAGAACTATGAGAAATTACTAGACCTAGGTATGGCACGGTAGGGTTTTGGAAACAGAGCATGGTGCTGCCAGTACATTTAAATTCTTTGTGAACCAAGGTTGCATGACAAGGGCTGGATTGTAAGTGGAGGTTGCTGGTTTTAAAGATGCCAGTCCAGGCTAGAAATGCCCTAGGACGTAAAGGGGAGTGAAGGAAGATGTGTTTTGCTGAATGATGTAAAAACAAATGTTTCTGTACAGATAGGTAATGCAAAACCATTCCTTTGATTTCCTACTTTAATTTCTCCAACACTCTAAAGACTACATCACCATGGCAACACAGTTTGCAAACAAAAAGTAGGAAATGTTTGCTTTTCAAGTACAGCTTCTCACTTGAATACTCAAACATTCGCAGTGCCTTATTCAAGGTTTATTAAGAGTTGAATTTGCTTTCTATTCACTTGCGTGTCACAGACACATTAAATGACAAATGCAGGTCTCTGTGGCCCGCGCTCTCAGTTAAATTAGCAATCTTCAGGGAAGGAGACAACTGTATTCATGCCATTTTAACAGCACTAAATAGAAAGCTGTGCCAAGTGCCGACAGAACGGTGGGTGATCGGAGCTGCCACTGGCAATGTACACAAACAGGCACCGCTGGGGAGCCCTTCCCAGCAGGTGGCAGTCAAACAGTCACTGCGATCCCGCCAACGGCTGTGTTTGTGTAGACTCCCTGTGTCAAATTGAGGCCTGGGACCAATCTCTGATAGTAAATAGTATTATATTCAGTTCCATTTTTACAAGCTGCGAAACACGTTAAGCGGTAGATGGGGAAGGTGAAACTGTGCCCCTGTGCTGGAGCTCTAGTTTTGATCCTTGAAGTTCATCTAGTTTGACAGACTCCAAGCCATTTTTAAAGGAGTTCTTAAGTTTCTCTGAACAGTTTTGTAAAAGATGGAAATTGGCACTTGCCTCTGAGGCTTTTTTTTACCTCTTATTCCTGGTCAGAGAGAAACTCCAGCTAATTGGGAATGTTTTGGTTTGGTTCGGTTCGGTTCGGTTCGGCTTGGTTACTTTTTTTCCTCCCCCCACCCCTTTCTTTTTAACAGAAAAGGCAGTTCTTGTAGATAATGAATTTCAGGATTCTTTTATTTTCTTACCTTACTGCTTTTAGTGTTAAAAGTTCCATCTTAAAGGAGTAAACTGAGGCTTTATCTTTGTGTGTACACATATCTAAGTGTACCTACTAGGGGGTGTGCATCTCTACTTACACATATCAGAGTCTTCGTTCCATTTTAATGCACTATTTTGATAGTTCTTTAGGAAGTGGCACTTGCTGTTTCATCTGCCAGCCTGTCCTGAGCCAACATTGTCCAGGCTCTTCCTAGAGTGCGTGCTGACGGCAGCCTTAGCTGGGAGGAGGCAGGGCTACTGCCCGTGCCCTCTAAGCTGCACTCACACAGCGGCCTGTCTAGGGCTCTTGGTGACAGCTGTGCGTTGATGCAGCAACCACAGTTTTTTCGTTGTCATCCCTTCAGTAGATGGAGGCTTCAGATGATAAACCCTTTACCCATCCTTTACCTGCTTGTCAAACAGTCAAAGATTATTCTTGCTGCAGCGAAGAATACTTTATTCATAGATGTCGAAAACATCAGTTTATAACGTAAATGTTCTGTGTGTCCCCAAAAGTTCTTTTTATACTATTCGTTTTAGTATTGACAATGTTTTAAAGCTTTGAAAGAGCAATGTGCTTTTAAAAACTTAAAAGAATGACATCTGTGATGAGTGTAAACTAAAATATTGTCTTGCCATATTTGATTTCACTATAGCATCTAAGATTGGATAGACACTTGATTTATCTGGTCTGTCACATAAACTTTTTTTTTTTGAGTTTAACTTTTGTCTCTTTCTCAAGCACTGGCTGTCTGTTGCAATGAAAGCCTTTTATAAAATAGAGAGATTGAAATCAGTCCTTTTGTATGCATAAGTGTAGGTAATTATACTTTAAAGAGAACTTGCTTTGTACATTTTAATTTTTATAAAGAAACGAGCAGTTATCTCCCTGACACCTTATTAAATGTATAATTAACCTTATGATCCCTAGCTCACTTGTGAATGCTTGGCAGAATAATTGGAGAGGAATAGTGCTTCTTTTTTTCCTCTTTCTTTGCAGTCCTAAACCTTATTCTGCGGTTGTTGAAGCATTAGTTTAATTTTTCCCTTTTCTTTTTAAACAAACTTTATACTCGCAGCGCCAAGGGCAGCATATTCACGAAAGCTCAGCGTAGCTCGCATTTGTTTTCTGTTTTCTTGCTGTACAAAAATTGGTTGACGATTAGGCCTTCCCATTGGTAATGATACATTACTATATTATTGTGAACTTTGTTAATTGGAAATATTCACCTTGGTCTACTTGTTTATCAAAAACCTTCACTTACCAAATGATGTTTCGATTTTTAGAGATGTGGTGCGATTGCTGAACAAACTTCAATCTTCTTGGTGTTCTGTATCAGGAACTCTCAGAGACCAGGAAAGGTACTGTGCTTGACTTGCTGACAGATGTGAGATGCTAGAAGCCAGCCTTATTCAGGGTGCTGAGTTTCACATAAGAGCTCTGGGTCGGTCAGTACCTTACCTAAAATCACTGTAGACACTGAAGATTTTGCTTATCTCTACTTCACTTTTTTAGATGTTGATAGAGAGTCCGTTCTGGCTCCTTTGTTTTACTGGAAATGCAAAACAAGTTCACGCAGTGAATTCCCTGTTCATGTAGTTGTGTGGAAGGAGCCCTAAGAAAGGACCCTTAACGGGTGTCTGGCTGGCTCAGTAGGTGGAGCATGGGACCCCATCTTGGGGTTGTGAGTTTGAGCCCCACATTGAGGGTGGAGATAACTTTAAATAAATAGATAGATATCTTTAAAAAAAATAAAAAGATAGTAAGAAAGTTGCCCTTAGAAATGGAAGAGAAATATCCTATTGCTTAGGTCATTTGGTCCATTTAATAGTGGGGAAGCACTTGAGGAGAAAGATACTTCACTGCAGAGTGTCTTTATGCTGGTGTCTACTTCTGGCCAATTTTCAGGTCCAAGCCATCAGGTAGATGAGCCATTTGGCTTTGAAACTAGCATTTGCCACAAATTAATGTTCTCTAGTCGTATAGTTACCTTATTTACACTAAAAGCAGTGTGTGTGTGTGTGTGTGTGTGTGTGTGTGTAAACAGAACCAAGTGCTATTTTTGATGTTAAAAAAATCATATCTCCAAAAAATTTTTGTAGATATGATTTTATCATTGAGCATAGCAAAACTCATTCTTAGGTTTTTGGGGCACATATAAAGTTTCAAACTGAGGGCCAATTGTAATGTTTGTTTTATGCAAAACATTTAGGTTTCCAGTCTGAGAGGTCTGCTTCTCCTTAATTTCCCCCACACTAACACAGTTTTTTGTGTTTTTAAAATGTACCTAATTGCACTTTTATCTCTCATATTTATTTATAGCAAATAGCTTTTCAAAAATATTTAGTTGCCTTTTCTTTTTCCTTTCAAAGAGACTATTTTTTAAATTTGTGATTAAAAAGTATGAGACATCCAAAAAGCACTTGGCACTCTGCATGTCTGTGCCCATATGCCAAGTACCTACTGCCTTGCTTGGAAGATAGACAGGAAGTGTCCAGTAATATATTTGCTCAGAACATTCCTCTCAGGAGACTAAATTGCAGGAAGTCCTGGAAGGATTCAGATCCAGTTATATAGATTGACTGAATAAATGTGTAATGAGTGAATTAGAATTTTTTAAAATTCCAGTTATATTGTCTAGCTATTTGACAGTAGGATAAATAAGATATAGTTTCTTTCGCGAGCTGAGAACATGGCATAAAGGTATAGAAATCCTTTATCAAGCAATATCAGAACGTGTTTGGTTATCACTGGGGTGTGGCAGGTATGTATTCACTCTAGGAACTAAACCCATAGGTTTGTCCAGATAACCTCTGAAAGTACTCAAGTAAACATTCCACTGAGATCTGGAAATGGCTCTGTTTATATACAAAGCTGGGAAGACTTCAGAATGTTTAATCAAGTTATTCATTTTATTTAAAAATCTTGGCACCTTAAGATACAGTTAATATATCTTTGTACCCTTTGGGATTTTATAACTTCTTGGGAAGGTTACCAGTTGACAAAAGAAGCAATCTTTGTGATATTTTAGAAAATTATTCATAGACATGTGAATGGAATTTCATTAACTTTTGAAAAATGCTTGTTTGTTTTGGCTGTAAATTATTAAATCAACAATAAATACTAAGATATACAGAAGGGGGAAAAGGTAATGAATTGAATAGACAGTTGTGTTGTAATTGTGAAGATTTTCTGATATAATGTCCATATATCAGTGTTTTATTTCACTCTTCTTTCAAGTTGTGGTAACATTTCCTATATTTAATTTTCTAGGCATCCACTCTGAAGTCTTTGTTAGAATTGATTCCTGAATTAGTTGAAAAGGAAGAAGTATACACTTCTGCCATGAAAAGCTGTGGTAATAAGTTTAATCTGACTTTGTTATTTAAGTGGTTTAGATATTTGTTGCATAGTCAACTAAGTTAGTCTTTAGCTCAAAGACCATAATCCTAAATATCAGGTAACTATGATATAAATAATTGATTTAGCTTTAGAATATGTTTTAAAACTACAAGAAAAAATATGTAATTATACACAGAACTAACATAAGAGTATTCACTGAGCATCCTTGGCTGCTCAGCTATGTTGAATAGGATCCCAGACTCCAGAAAGCCCTGGAAGTCCCCTTGGGTGAATACACCCGGAAGCAGTCTAGTCTCCCCAAGGCCACCTGAAACAACATGAAAGAGATACATATTTGAGACTATCACGTGACTTGTCTTGTTCCTTTGGTACCCTCCCCACCTGCCTATACTTGTGAAAAAACAGATCCCTTGATTAAAAAAATGGGCCCCAAGATTTTACTTTAAATCACAGTTGAAATTCCAGTCTTCTAAGCAGATGATTGCCAGCTCATCACACATGAAAGGGAACCAGGCTAAAGTCTTCTCAGTAATCAAGATAAGTGTAAGCATTCCCTCTCTAGTTATGATCACCTGTCCATCTGCCACCCACTGAACTGCTCATGTGAGGCAAGGGGCAATTAAAGAATTACTTTATTGATTTCATTGTTGTCAGAACAATAAACTGCAATCAGAATTAGTAAATTGGTTCTTTGTTTTCCACCCTTACGAGGGGACCATGATATATTTCAAAATAGAGGTAGTAATCCTAAAACTTCTCATGGTGCCTGGGTGGCTCAATGGGTTAAGCATCTGCCTTAGACTCAGGTCGTGATCCTGGGATCCTAAGATCAAACCCTCCATCAGGCTCCCTGCTCAGTGCGGAATCTGCTCCTCCCAACCCACCACTCCCCGCCTGTGTTCCCTCTTTCATGTGCTCCTTCTCAAATAAATAAATAAAATCTTTTTTAAAAATCATAAAACTTCTCAAAGTTCCACTAGGGGGTTTGGGAGATGTTAAATAATGACTACCAGGAAATAGTGTCAAACAGCATAAAACTGCTACTAAATTATGTAATGTCACTCGGGAATTGGGATGGGGAGGAGCCGGGAGACCATGAAGGTAGTAACAGGCCACATAGGAGAGTTTTCTGAGTAGCTTCCTGGACAATAGTAGAGCTTGAGGTGAGCCCTTGACAGTGGCAAACAAGGGCTTTGGCCCCTGTGGGGACCAGTTTTCCTGTAGAGAGGAAATTGACTTCACCCAGACTGCAAAGATCTGACAGTTGATGAGTCATCTATGCTCACTCCCTTTGGGGAGATACTTATTTTACAATAGGAGAATGTATTGCCAGTCTTTTTGGTGTTGTTTAGCTGATGATCTTCATTTTTTTTTTTTTACGATTTTATTTATTTATTGATGAGATACACAGAGAGAGGCAGAGAGATACAGGCAGAGGGAGAAGCAGGCTCCACGCAGGGAGCCTGATGTGGGACTTGATCCCAGGACTCCAGAATCATGCCCTGGGCCAGAGGCAAGTGCTAAACCGCTGAGCCACCCAGGGATCCCCCTGTTCATCTTCATCTTGATGTAGATCTAGACTTCCCCATAATTTACATGACCCTCACCACAATAGTCCTTGAGTTAGCTTGATTTCAAGTGTGGTTTTAAGCAGAAGCAGGTTGGGTGGTGTGTGTTTACTTCGTGATTGAAGACTTTGGTTTGTGGTCACTTTAACTGTCATGGGTCTTTTAATAGCCTTATTTGTCCTCATCTCTTTCATCCTGAATGATGCTGAATGAGAGGTGTGGGGAAGAGTGAGGGACCTGTGGACTCTGAATGTGGCGTTTTGTTGAAACTAGTTAAGTATTCTTTTGCCTTGGGATAAAGGGGTTCAGGAATCCCTGAGTGGCTAAGTGTTGTTGGGAAAAGAGGAAGGTAGATTGTCTTCATCTGTGATTAATAATATCTTTTTTCCAGTCTTAGACAAGGATGCTGTATCTGCTAAAGTGCTATATGAAAATCTGATTGCAAGGAATATAAAATTGAATGATCTGTTACTAAAGCGTTACGCGGTTTTGCTGAAGAATGCTGGAGAGCCTGTCCCCTTCACCGAACCCCCTGTGAGTATTTCTTAATTAAGGGGGGGAAATACCTCTAAAGATTTATGTATGCTCTGTATTAATGTGTAGAAAAAGTAAGTTGAATACTTAATTGCATACGGATTAGATGTCTGTGAAGAAGCCTCGGAGGAAGGCTTGAGGAACTGGGCAGTCATGCTGCGGGTTTGGCTGTGGGAGAACATAGCCCTCTGGGGCTGAGGTTTGAAATAGAAGGTCAATTTCAGACCTTCAACTATAGGTACGGATTTATCAAATGTCCTTGGGGCAATTCTCTCATCATTTCAACTTGAAATAGGATTTAATGGCCTGTATTTCAATAGCCAAGCACATTGTCTCCCTGTGAATTACTTGTTCATTTCAAGCAAGTTGGTTATTTCTTAATCTAGGATTTTTTTTTTTTTTAGGTAGAATTGACATAATAGTTTCAAGTATGTAATGTAATGATTCCATATATGTGTATATAGCAAAAGGATCACCACAGTAAATCCATTAGCATCCATCACCACACAGTTGGGAATTTTTTTCTTGTAATGAGAATGTTGAAGATCCACTCTCCTAGCTACTTTCCAATATTCAATACAGTATTAAGTAGAGTCACCGTGCTGGATGTTACCTCCCTATGGCGTGATCGTTTTATAACTGGAAATTTGTACATTTTGACTCCCTTTCACCCCTTCTGCCCCCTGAGGCAACCACCAGTCTGTTATCTATACCCATGAACTTGGGGTTTTTTGTTTGTTTTTTGATTTTTTGTTTTTGTTTTTTAGATTCCACATAAGTGAGATTATTTTCAAATTGGTTTTGATTTCTTTTGATTAATATTGAGTAGTGCACTTCCTGGATCAAATGATATTTCCATTTTTAATTTTTTGAGGAACCTCCATACTGTTTTCTGTGGTGGCTACACCACTTTACATTCCCACCGACAGTGCATGAGGTGCCCTTTTCTCCACATCCTCACCAGCACTTTTTATTTCTTGTCTTTCATATCGCAGACATTCTGACAAGTATGAGGTGCTCATTGTGGTTTTGATTTGCATTTCTGCGGTGATATGTGGCATTGAGCCCCTTTTCATGTGTCTGTTTACCATCTGGAGGTCTTCTTTGAAAAATGTCTTTTCAGGTCCTCAGCCCATTTTTAATCAGTTGCCCAGGACATTTTGTGTTGTTTTATTCTATTTAAATAAGAGAAATCATACATGTGGGGCACCTAGATGGCTCAGCCCATTAAGCTGATTTCAGCTCAGGTCATGATCGTGGAGTCCTGAGATCAGCCCGCATAGGGCTCCTTGCTCAGCGGGGTGTCTGTTTTTTCCTCTGCCCCTCACCCTGCTCATGCTGTCTCACGACCGCTCTTTCTCTGACTCAAATAAATAAAATCTTTTTTAAAAAGAGAGAAATCCTACCTGCAGAATTTTTTTTGTGTCATTAAGCTGCAAGTCAGTACTCATGTTTATTTGAACCTTCCGTAGTCAGGCATAAATGGCTTGCACACACATGTGTGCACACAGTGGAGGATCTCAGTGCTAGCTTTAACTCTGGACTTGGGCCCTTCAGCTAGTGATTCCGTGAGCAGAAAGGAGTGCTGAGGCTTGAGGGGATAGCGGTTGCCATGGGCCCGGTGGTCTTTGCTATCAGTTTGTAGCACGTTATGACTTGAGGGTTTGGTTTGGTTTTTTATGACTTTTGAGTTTTGTGCCATCAATTCTCACTGACGACTACTCCTGTAACTTCCCTCCCTTTTTGTCTCCTTAACAGGAAAACGTCAATTTTTATAGAAAGCAGCTAAGGGAGTCAAGGAAAGACCCTTTGTGAAACAAGTAGGCAGTACTTATTTCCTGTGTATTTGTGACTCAATGTCTAAAATGTTATTTTTTAAGTATATTTGAGAGGACAATAAATAACTGAAAAGTTACTTTGTGTATTTTTTTATTCATAATGTATATGTTCAACACTTTATTGACAATACTGTGTGCAGGTATGCATGTAGTCACTAGACTTTCTTGGGGTTTTGCCTACAACATAAATCTGTGGCATTTTCTTTGCGGCTTCTGATGTTTGAAGCTGTCAGTTTTCAGGGTTCTTCTAGTGACTCTTCAGGTTCCCTGCTCTGTTTTGTTCATTATTTTCATAAAAATGTTATTCCTTTATTGAAGATTTGCTTGCTAATAATATTGTTTATCTGAAAATTTTGGAGCTAGACAAAATGATAGTGAGCTTTCTAAGGCTTTCCTGTTCCATAATAGGAATTCGCTTCATGTGTGAAACCCTACATAATCTTCCAGTTTTGTAGATTTTTGGCACCAGCAGGCATGTTATATTATAAGTCATCACATCTAGCACTCATCTTCCAATGAGAAATGGAAACTTAGAGACTGTCCCTTGCCCTTGGTCAGGGTGCTCTTTGCCAGCGCCTAGATGTTCCCCACTATGCTTTTCCCTTCTACCACGGAGGCTTCTGAAAGGCTCTGTTCATAGCCATCTCTAACACTGAGCCCTAGCCATGACTTTGATCATGGAGCAGAGCAGTGCATTTCCTCTTGGCTTGGTTTCACGTTTGCCAACACAAGTACACCAGGCTTTCTTACTTCATACTCATCTTTTGAATATGTGATTTTATATATGAAGGACATTGTGGTTTTTTTTTTTTAATTTTTATTTATTTATGATAGTCACACACAGAGAGAGGGAGAGAGAGAGGCAGAGACACAGGCAGAGGGAGAAGCAGGCTCCATGTACTGGGAGCCCGATGTGTGATTCGATCCCAGGTCTCCAGGATCACGCCCTGGGCCAAAGGCAGGCGCCAAACCGCTGCGCCACCCAGGGATCCCACATTGTGGTTTATATTCAGTTTTATCAGTTATCAGACTTTCATGTCTATCAGTATCTACAGTCAGTAGTTACTATAAAAGAATTCATGCTGGGTTGTGAAACAGTTTACCATTACAAATATTTCTTAATATGTAACAGTGACCTATTTGGGGATTAGGTAATCTATTACCAGAAATGTTGAAAATGTTTTATTTTAGGTTATCCTCATTTTGGTATACTCCTTACCCATTTGAAGTCAGTGGTTCCCACTACTTACATGAGGGGAGACCTTGCCTTGAAGGAAGACCTGGCCTCGTGATGGTTGTCCTGCTCACCTGAGTTATGGACCCAGCTGTCCTTCATTTGAGCCTGCAGATGCCATTAAAAGGGAGGGGTTGATGGAGGGAAGCCAAGAAGGAAATGTCGTCATGGCATTGGCTGTGCTTTCCTTCATCTCTGTTTTGTGGAGTTAGACCAAAGGGTACAGAGGCTTTGGCCGATCCCAAGGCCCAGCCTAGAGGACTCTCCTTTGTTTGCTCCCCAGGTGTGGGACCTGTACCTGTTATGGCTATACCTATATTGCCCGACTGGCCATGAGCCTCATGCCATTAGTGATTCTGCTGCAGCAGGCCTTATGTTTTGCAGTTACGCTAACCATAAGTTAGTGAAGCAACATTTTATTGACATTCGTTCAAATAGGTCTCTCAGATGAGGCGTAACCTTGGGGCATACACTGGACTTCCCAGTATTGTCTGGGCCAGAGACTGAGGGTACAGTCTTATTGCATGAAGTGACTAAGCCATCCTTGAATATTGACTGGTAAAATGCAAGGCAGTGCAGGGGAAATAGGTACAAATCCCTCATCTAGCCTTCTAAACAGCACTTATGGCTTCCCCTTTTGAATTTAAATATTTAAAGTTTAATTGTATATACCACGTGGGCTAAGAAATGCTTTCTAAATATCTAATAGAAAAATTGAAACAAATAGAAATAGAGAGCACATACAATTATAGCACTCAATACATTTTAGACTAAGCAAACAGCTAACTCTAAAAATTAAATGTCAAAGTAAACTTGGGAAGTATAAAATGTTTTATATGTAATTGTATGTTCGTGTATTTGAACCTAATGTAATTTTAATGTGAAATGCTTTGAATAAATTATACTCCAAAAACTTGTGAGCTTCTTCATTTTAATCATATCAAATTTTTACATAATCACTTTTATCATTTCAAGGAATTTAGCCTTAAAATTTTTTTAGTCTTAAAATTTTAAACTAAAAATTGGTAGTCTGTCGCAGCCAGAATTTCTTTGCTAAATGGTGTACAGTTTGTATGTAGAGAACCAATAATAATATCACAACTTCTCTGTTGTAAGGACAAGTAAATATTTGAGGGTACAAGGTTAGCGAGAATTAATAGTAGGGGTGGATATATGGTAAATGGACACTGAACATGAAGGGGTTTTTACCTGTATTGTCAGAAGGAACATTCCACAGCTACACAGGTGTCTGGGACCACTACACAGAATGGTCCTGGGCACACTTTGCCCCACTTGCATTATTAACCTGCTGTCCCTTTCTCTGGCGTGTTTACTGCAGCTTCTCTGCCCTTCTCCCCACCTAGTGTATTAGTTGTCTCTCCAGGACTCCTGCAGCCATTTAAAAGAGCAAGTATCGGGATCCCTGGGTGGCGCAGTGGTTTGGCGCCTGCCTTTGGCCCAGGGCGCGATCCTGGAGACCCGGGATCAAATCCCATGTCGGGCTCCCGGTGCATGGAGCCTGCTTCTCCCTCTGCCTGTGTCTCTGCCTCTCTCTCTCTCTCTCACTGTGTGCCTATCATAAATAAATTAAAAAAAAAAAAAAAAAAAAAGCAAGTATCATGCAGCTTGTGAACTCCCAAGGCCTGGTTCCCTATGTTGTCTGTAGCTCCAGACTTTGTGCAGCCGTGGCCGCAGGCCGCCAGTGTACTGTCGTCAAGTCCCATCTGCTCTTTGGTGCCAACTATGAGCACCCACTACCGTGCATTGGGCACCCCTCTTACCTCACGTTCACGATGAGAAACTTTGGGCTTACAAAAGTTACTTTACCCACAATGCTCAGAATCACGGTGATCTAGCACATGGCTAGGACTCCCGACTTCCCAAAGAAACCCAATCCAGTTAAATCTTACATTCAGTTAAAAATCCAGTTAAAATTCGAATTTGAATCTCTAAACTGTTAGGATATTTCTGCTTTAAAGACAAAGCAAGGTTTTACATTAAAACAAATGTTCCCAGGCTGGACAGCTTTACATTGTACAATGATTTTCCTCCATTTAGTCAAACACGCAGTGCTTGGCATAAATGCCAAATTTGTGAATTCCAGTAAATTACTAAGTAAGCTTTGTGTTGCAAATTGTTCTTCCCTGTACAATTTATTCCTCAAGTCTGCAGTGGGTACTCCACACTTTTTTGTGTTTGAGCACAATTTTCATTTAATATTTGTCTTTCGACAAACCAATATTTGTAGAGTTTCTATAAAGTGCAAGCAACATTCCTGAAGTATGGTGGAGCTAATAGCTGCAGGGGGTACACAATCATGGTAATTTATCACTTTGCTGTTTCCATTAGAAATGTATCCTGCTTTCAGACCCATGGACTTTACAAAGCCCACATTATGCAGCCTTAGTACAAATAAAGGAAATGGCTGTATCTGCAAATTCAAAATAAGCACTTATCTTTTTTCTTTTTTGCACGAAGAAAAGAAAACATCTGGTTCAGGCAGAGCAAAAACACTGAACCGACTTCATACTTACTGCCCCTGCACGTTTGTTTGCACATTGGCTGGCTACTGGGATCCATGTTTGCAGAGATCTCTTGAAAGTAGTATCTTCACCACCCCTGCTCCAGGCATGCATTTGCTGAAATTCTCTTCATTATTTACTTGGCTTTTGTCGTTTCCTCCCTAGACTGTGAGCTCTACTGGTGCTCTGCAGACACACTAGTTAGAACCAGGCACTGGTAGGCACCTGGTTGTATGTCATCGAATGAAACCATGAACACAGCACCTGTCCTGCTTTCCACGCCATGTTCTTTTGGAGAGGTGTGCATTGCATTTATCGGACGGTTTCCCCACATGCACACTTGTATTCCTAAGAGATCAGAGATGCCATTCTGTAGCTCAGAGCTAGGATACTGGGAGTCCAGGCCCAAGAAATCGTTCAAAACCCAGTTCCCGCGTGAAAACATGTTCAAGTTTACTGCCAAGAGGAGGAGGAGGGCTTTCAAATCATGATGGA
Source organism: Nyctereutes procyonoides (assembly GCF_905146905.1). NCBI lineage: Eukaryota > Metazoa > Chordata > Mammalia > Carnivora > Canidae > Nyctereutes > Nyctereutes procyonoides. Next base: position 47,258,562 of record NW_026575049.1, on the reverse strand, counting down.
AGCAGCTTCAGTGCAAGAGGGATCAACAAAAATAAAGAGCTTCACTTTTTAACATGGGGCAGTGAAGCTTTTTAGCAGTTTGGGGAAACAAGGAATAGCTCTGGCTTACAAAAAGATGAGCAAGGGCACTGTTACATGGAAAGCTGAGAAGTATCAGCCTTTGAGTTGGTGTGCATTAGAAAAATCTCAACCTACTGCTTAAAATATTACTGTTTTGTTAGCTGCTACTACCACAGGTGCTGCTGTTCCCCAGCTGCCAGCAGAAAATGGGTGGTGCTCCACCTGCCTGCCGCCTCCCCTGCCATAGCGGTCTCAGGCAGAGACCAGGCTGTTCCTCTGTTCCCTGTCCACTTTAAAGGAAAAACCAATCCTATCAAAAACAAATGACAGAGGAGATTTGAATGATCTAGTTTAGATTATGAAAATAGGAGTGTTTGCTTTCAGGCATGAACACTGGCTGTATTCTTGAAAGGAGAACAGGTCAGCCAGCAAGATGCTTCCTCACTCTGCTTCCCAGTCCCTCCTTGCTCTCCCCCTTGGAGCCTGATTGGTGTTCCAGGCACGTGACTGGGCTGAAGGAAGGGGCCTCTGCTAAGTGACTAATACTTGGGTCTCAGTAGAGACCCTACCAGGTCTGTGGTTAGCACTTAGATTTGGTGTCCATTTAAATGTCCCTGCTGCTAGCTGTTGAATTTGGATTCAAAACAAGAGATCGAGTAGAAGAAAGAAAACTAGAAGATCTCTCTGTGAACCTGACTGGTGAGACTAGCTTGACCCAGGGCAAGATTAGGTCTTAAATCATTTTTATAGGAGCAAGAGCAGGAAAAAAGGATCCCATCAGAAATACTGAGTCGGGAGCCTGGGTGACTTCAGTCAGTTAAGCGTCCAACTCTTGGTCTCAGCTCTGATCTTGATCTCAGGGTTGTGAGCTCATCAAGCCCTGTGTTGGGCTCCACTATGGAGCCTACTTTAAAAAAACAAAATAAATAGGGGATCCCTGGGTGGCGCAGCGGTTTACCGCCTGCCTTTGGCCCAGGGCGCAATCCTGGAGACCCGGGATTGAATCCCACATTGGGCTCCCAGTGCATGGAGCCTGCTTTTCCCTCTGCCTATGTCTCTGCCTCTCTCTCTCTCTCTCTCTATCATAAATAAATATTTAAAAAAATAAAGATAAAAAAAAAAACAAAATAAATATTCTGAGTCCATACAGGTAATTACTTTCTGCTTAATTAAAATTTCCCTGTCAATAGCATGATTTGAGATCGGAGGGTTTAAAATGCAAATTTCAAAACCTCACCTTCTGATTAACGGTCTATAAAGCCTACAGCCCTGGGACAAATCCAGCATATTGCCTTTTTAAATAAATAAATGTTTCACTGGGTCACAGCCATACCAGCTGTACTTTGGAATTGTCTGTGGTGGCTCTCACACTACAAGAGTAGTCGAGACAAGGCACTGTGGCCCTCAAAGCCTGAAAAACTGACCCTTAACAGGAAGAGTCTGCAACCCCTGCTCTTGATAATTACTCACAAGCAGATCTCTCCCTTCAGTGCAGGGAGAGGCCGAATAGACAACTTGCATGCTCTTGGAGGAAGTTTGTTTTTTTGGTCTTGTTTCAAGAAACAGACCCCTGAAATCAGAATCTCTGGGGGTGGGTCCAGGGTGGGCAACTAGGGTGGAGAACCAGAATGCCCCAGCAAAAAAAGAAATGGCAGCTACTGGATTTCTCCCATTCTCCAGCCTTGGCACTTTGCCCCCTTTCCCCACAGTCCTGCACACCAGAGCCTACTGAGTCATTAAAGCCCCTGGAGACTGGCCAAAACTCAGATGATGTACCCCAGTGGCTGTCCTCACTACATGTTGGAATCCCTGAGGAGTTAATGAAAAAAAAAAGCCCAACATCCTCTTCCTCCTCCCTTCTCCATACAGGCCTAAAGCCTTTAGGTAATCACAGTATGGTTATGGGAGGAGAAGCCAGGATGCGCTGGAACAGGATGAGGAAGGCATCTGTGCAGACTATGGGGCAGCTTGATACAGGAGATACAGCCCCAGCAGGGTGAGAAGGGTATCCACATACTAGAAAAAATGTGGTGTAGATGGGAGGTTGGTTATATACAGGGGATTAACCAAATGAAAAAATATGAAGGCCACTGGAATCCAGGTTCCTTGCAATTGGAAAAGGGAGATACAAATACAGAAAGGAAGAAAATTAGAATCAACTCTGTGGTGTACTGCAATTTGAGAATCGGATGTATTCGTGTGAACTCACAGGTAAGGTAGGTGTTTATATGTGTGCATGTGCACATGTACACACACGCAGACCTGTGTACATATGTATGCATTCTCAAATTTGTCTCCTGAGAGGGGCTGGGGGCAGTGATGCCCCAGTAGCAATGAGCAGACTGATCACTCAGATCTTGGTTTCTAAATACCATTTTTCACTTAAAAAAAAAATCCAAGATTTTTTAAAGAAATGTCTGCTTTTCTAAGCACTGGTTCTAAGGACTAGGAGTGGAAAAGTACAAGATGAGCCTGAAACACTTTTTTGTCAGTGTTCACACAATATGGAGACAGATCAAAAGATGCAGAGGTCCACTTGAATGGGCACCCAGGGCCAAATCAGGGATGATTTGAACATAAAAATTAATAATGATATTAAGGGGTTATACCCATTGAATAAAACAGGAAACTACAATTTTATATTGGTGTAAACTAAAAAATGAATAAATGGAAGCTTAATGAGCAACAGGTAACTTACATTGTTTCAAAGCAACTATCTACAAAATGCTTATGAATTACCAAAGAAGGGACTCGGTTGTGGAGAGGCTCAGCAGACATGCCTTGTGTCAAGGGAGCCGAGTGCACACCTTCAGTACAGGACAAACTGCAATCTTCACCAACAGGATTCAGCGAGAAGGGTGTGTCACTTCTGTGACATGTCTGCCAAAGGAAATCCCTGTGATATCCCATTAAATTTCTGATCTGAGTTCCATCATGAAAATATACCAAACCCAATTGAGAGCTTTTCTGCAAAATCTTTAAGTGTCAATGTCAAAAAGGTCAAGGAAAATTGAGGACCGTTCTAAAATGAAGATCAAAGAGAATGGACAACTAGATCTGCTTGATCCTTTTTGCTATGAAGGACCTTGTCAGAACAATTACTGAATCTTGAGTTGGGCCTGCCCTTTGGATGGTAGCAATGTAACCATGTCACAATATGCCATGTTACAATGCAGCAGCGGAAGTACCCTAAGTTTCATGGCTGTGTGTAAAAGGGCAGTGTGCTAGAGCACTGCTGCTCAAACTCAGGTACACGTATCACCTAGGGATCTTCTAAAAATGCATATTTGGATTCAGGTGATTGGGTGGAGTGTGAGACTGACTCTGCCTAACCAGCTCCCAGGTAAGGTCCTAATTGCCTGTCTGAAGCAACAGGAAAGGCCTAGGGAACCTTAGACGAACATTTATTGTTTGCCTCCCAAACACTCACCTCTCTCCTTTTTTGGTCCCAGACTCTGGTGGCTCCTTTGGGAATAATCTGCTCCCCTGTGTACCATTTTTGGGCCTGACGGTCCTCAGTGCTCAGGCAATGAAGCATGCAACCTGGGGATGACCTATCGCATACCCTAGCCACCGTGAAAGGTTCAAGGCTGGTCCTTAGACCCAGCGAGGGCCAGTGAGATGCAACTCCAAGAGGCCTGGCTGAGCCAAGAACAGCCTCTACAGCCATCTTCATCTTCTGGAGCCTTCCTGGAATTCCAAGCTGTACGGTGGCTCAGGACTTGCCTTTTGCCCTCCAACTCCTAAGGCTTCCAAAGTTTTCTGACCCCCATATGACTCCACCACATGACAGACATGTGACCTTACATATTAGTGACCTTACTGAATTTTTACCTGGGATACCACCCACCTCAAAGGGTTGAGAATTATATACCGTCATCCACATAAATAAAGCATTATGAGCTATACTTGGTATACAGATGTTCAACAAATTTTTAATTGTTCCATTTGGCTTTTGGAGCCCATAATCCCACACAAAAAGAAAGGATGGCATCTCACTGGTATGTCTAAGGTCATTTTCTGTATTGAGAATGACTTAACACAGAGTTTGGGAGTCCCAGAAGATGAGACCAAACATTTCGCTAGGCAATATTGTTTCCTCTGGATCCAGGAGTTCTTGCATAGCCTACTCAATTCATACCTAACTTGCTCTCATCCTGCACTGAGTGCCTATATAAATATATATGAAAAGGAAATAAATTAGCAACATCGTAGGTGTCCCTAAGTTCCGTTTTCGCTTTCCCAGGAATCCCAAAACTCTGGCCAGTGATCAGAAATGCCTTTCTACTGTCTTTATTCTACTGCCATCCTGTGGCCAGACTGCGCCACTGCAACATTGAGGGCTGGTGTCACTGAGCTCCCTGTGCTGTCCTCCTGGTACCAGGGATGGGGGCCTCCTTGAGAGGAAGGAGAGGAGTGCAGTTGAAGAGTCTTCTCAAGTCCCCACCAGCCGGCAGGAGCCTGGGCATGAATCACCAGTCTTGATATGATTTCTGTTTGATGAACCTTAGGGCCACATAGTACAGGATCATGAAGCCACCACCGATGCCAATGAGGATTAAGTAGATGGCGTAGAGTGGATGCGAGTTCAGGCCCATGGAAGTGAGGATCTGGGGATACAGACATCAGTGAACTCAGTAAGAAAACATTCAGATGAATGTTATCTATTTAGAGTTGGAGGCCTCAGCTACTTACTACATCTCCTGGAATAGGGATGGTGAAGTTGCCGACCACCATGTGGTAAGTGTGCCCTTTAAACTGAATCTGCATCAGCCCTTCAAAACACCAGCGGAGAAAGGAGACTTTGGAAATCCAAGCGGGCACTGAAGACAGAGAGATCCATGTTATTTACAAAGGCTAATCACCTGCCCACTGGGAAACACTCCTGGACACCAGGGCCCTGGTAACTCTGATCCAAGGGAAGCAAGGTCCCTGAGGTGTCAGGGGGCAGGGAGAGGGTGAAAGGACCAGAATGAAACCCTGGGACATGGTCTGAAGTGGAAGGGCCAGGTGGCTCGGGGGTCACCAAGTTTTATGAATAACAATTTGAGAGAGTAATTTATTGTGTGTCTCAGCATATGCTCAGCTTCATGGAGGTACAGCCGCAATTTGAGTCTGTGCCCTGACCCCAAGGTAGTATCACAGTGCCAGGAACAGGAGAAAAGAACAAGCCCAGCCGGGCTGGTCAGGAAAGGCCAAGGAGAAGAGAGCAGCCATAGAAGCAGGGGCAGGGGTGGAGAGAGAAGAGCCAGCCAAACAGGCTCTGAGGTGAGTGTATGGAATGTGTTGGGGACTTCAGAAGAGTGAGGTGGGGGCAGTAGCCACCCCAGAGGGCTTCAAAAATGCAGTGACATGGATTTGTACCTTACAAAGCACCACTTCATGGGCGAGGGTCAAGAGAGAAGTGGAAGGACAAGGCTCACATAGACCACTGCAGTGGTGTAAGACTAGACAATAAGGCCTGAGGGATCAGGCAAGGGGGATATTTCAGAAAGATGTAGGGAGCAGAACTGATGTGGCACACTGGTGAACGTCGAGAGTGAGGGAAGTCAAGGGTGACCTCCAGGTTATCAGCTAGGGGATTATAAGGAGGTGCCTGCCATCTGTATTCTCCCATGGACTCATTTCTTTGACAAGCAGGACCCAGAAAAACCAGGCTTAACTTGGATCTAAATAGTGAGTTTTATGGACACTTGGATGGCTCAGCGGTTGAGCCTCCGCCTTTGCCTCAGGGATCACAGGGTCCTGGGATCAGGTCCCACATCAGGCTCCCTGCATGGAGCTTATTTATTTATTAATGAGAGACACACACAGAGAGAGAGAGGGGGGGGGGGCAGAGACACAGGCAGAGGGAGAAGCAGGCCCCATGCACCGGGAGCCCAACGTGGGATTCGATCCCGGGTCTCCAGGATCCAAGCAGAGAGCCTGATGTGGGACTCGATCCAGAAACTCCAGGATCAGGCCCCGGGCTGAAGGCGGCGCCAAACCTCTAAACCACCCAGGGCCGCCCAATAAATAAAATCAATCAATCAATCAATCGTGGATTCTCATCCCCAGGTGAAAGCAGGCTTCATCCAGCCCCAGAAGGCCTTAAAAAGCTTGACCAGAGGAGGGGAGCAGGACTTACCTGTCCACAGGTTGTCCAAGCTTATCATGAAGCCCCCGGTGAGGTAGAAGGAGTTGTAGAGAGCATTGCCAAAGAAGGAGGATGTATGGAATGTGGGGAGCAGAGCAGCAACACCCAGGGCCATGATCCTACAGTAGAAGACCACTAGCCACACCAGCAGAAGGTGCAGCAGAAAGGGCTCAAGGCCTGGGCGCAGGTTGGCCAGCCAGTAGGTAGGCATCCCACAGATCATGATGTAGACACAGTGCTCTGGAAGCTCCCCTAGGATCTGCAAAGAATAGCCCTTGCAAGGATGTGGAACTAATGCCTTCACTATCATTGTTCTTTAAGTGTTTAAAGATAAGTAATCCTCTGTGATGCCAATCTTCCCTCCCACTGATTATCAGCCTGCAGCAGGAAGGGCAGTAGGTGTGGGACCCTGGAACATAAGCTCCTTGCTGGTTTCTCCCTGCAGATGCCATGTGCTCCCTCTGGGACAGTTAGAGTAGTTTCCCCCCCGGGGGGGGGGGCAGTGTAGCCGGGTGAAAACTGCAGTAAGGTATCTGTTTTCTTGTTTCTAGTTCCCGCCCTGCCTGCCCAGACCTAATAGGTGTGGGGCTTTGAGACAGCTGCATAACCTCTCTGAGACTTTGCATCCTGGAAATAAGTATAGTAATAGCTGCTGACCTGCTTCCTGGAGATGTCATGAGATCTGAAAGGTGAGTATGCTGGATGTTTCCCACTTTCTTTCTTTCCTTCCTTCTTCCCTCCCTCTTTCTTTCCTTCCTTCCTGTCTTTCTTTCTCTCTTTTTTTGGTTTCTGCTGACCAGGAAAGTGTCATTCCTCATCCACAGTCCTGGTCTTTAGGTAAATATTTTCAAATATCAAGTCTCTGAAACTCCCCTAGGAAATATGATATCTGTAACCACAGATGATGCACGGTCCCCTGGTTCAGCAAAACACTTCTCAGGAGCTTCTGTCAATGCAGTGTGGCTTTGTCTACCCATCCCCCACCTTGTCACTTGCTCTCAGCCCTGACCAGTCACCTTGGTAAAGAAATATGGACCAGCAGTGTACAGTCCATCTTCTAGTTCATAGTAAAGCATTGCCCTCTCTGAGTGACCTAACAAAAGGGAGAAAAGGAGAATGAAAATGACATTAATTTTTAGTGTTTGTTTTTGAGTCTTAGTACAATTATAAATAGTCATATTGCCTAAATGTCTTCTATTTTTCAAAAGCAGGCAGAGTTAAACCATCCTAATATAGACGTTTGTAATTCTCTGACTTGTGCATTGCTGTCAAGTATAATTCCTGTTATAATAGGAATGCCTAAGACTCCTGGGTAATCATCTTTCATTTGCATACTAATATTAATGTACAAACTTTAAAAACAATCATCACCTTTTATTTTGCAATCACGGTGAAACCATTCAGCAAACCTATTCTCCCCAGAAGTTTGGAGGAACAGAGGTCAGCTTTGGACCAGCTCAGAAAGGTGATGTATCCCATGGTCCTCTGGCTGTTCCAAGTGTGAGTTACAGAGAGCAAGCCATACTCACATTTGGCAATGACATCCAGGATCACGTTGAAAGGGATGAGAGCTCCAATCATGAACAAGAGGGCAGCTGTGTCCATGAGGGAGAGCTTGATGGTCCCATGGCCATAATAGAGGAACCCAATGATCAAGGACATCAGGCAGGCCTCTGCTCCACGGATGAGGAGAGTTGGCAGGTCTCGGAAGTCATTAAAAATCTGACGACTTAGAAAACAAAAGAGGTGCCAAGGGAACAACATACACCAGCCCTGTGACATTAACAATGTCAATCTCTGTCTCATTTTTCTCATCTATAAAATGGACTAGCACTACTCTCTCACAAGGATGAGGCTCAAATGAGATCATTGATGAAAGTATGTGTTTCATAGATACACAAAAATAATTCACGTTATTGTCAACGTATCAGTGTGCAATTTTATTTAAAGACATTACCCTAAGGAAATAACCAATTCAGTACATAAAGACATACATACAAGGATAGTTATTGCAGCATTACTTGTCATAGCAAAATCCTGTAAAAAAAATCAGACCATCAATATGCACTTAGCAGGGAAAACAGCTATGGCTAGACTGCAATGCTGAGGAGGACCTACCCAGATGAGAGGTAGAGGCCTATTCTATATGAGACCAAAACCAAAAAAATGGTTACAGAACAATATTAAGAGTATGATCTTATCTATGCCCTAAAATGCTTGTGTGCATGGGAATACCTAGAAAGACTCACACTAAACACTTGGGTCTGGTTTTCTTTGAGGGCTGGTGTGACAAGAAATCTTCTCTTTCCACTTAAGCTTCTCCTGTATTATCTGAATTCTCCACAAGCCTATGTAATTTCTCCGATCATCTGGCCAATAAGGACATTTTGATTTTGTTTAAAGAATAAAAACAAGAGTGTTCTGTATTGCACAGAGGGCTAGTGCTAGTCTTGGCGACACCAGTTTTTTAAAAATGAGTCTACCTCTTGCTATCTCTTTCAAATTCACTTTAGATAGAAAAGACTTAATTTGATATAATAAAGACTTCTGGGGTAGGGCTGGTGGGGAAGAAATGGCAGATACTTACCGGATCAGCATGGTAAACTGCTGCACAGGGCCAGGCAGCTCAGTGGGAGTCGGAGGCTGGTCGGTGTCCTGGGGGAGGGCCCGGCTGTCAAGAAACAGATGTGTCATGGGTTGTGGCGATGGTGGTCTTCTGCAAGGAGTTCTGCACCCAGAGCCACCCTCACCTGCCTTACCTCTCCAGACAAGTACCCTCATCCAGCTCCCTTTCTTCCGCTCTCCACAGAAAGTCATCGGAGCCACGAACTTTTTCTCGAAACAAGGCCGCAAGGGACTGAGCCTTCTCCCTGGTGGCCACTTCATGCTCTCTGCTTCGCCTGTCAATGCTAGTCAAGTCCACTGTAGAGAGAGGATGTGGGGCCATGGGTGGCCATGGTCTCTGCACCTGCTTGCAGGTGAGGAGCTTGATGCAAGGCCAGTTCACAATGCTGGTCAGCTCTTAGGGGCTCCAGGACATGCTCCCCACCCTCTGAGAGTGAACCATGAAGTCATGAACAGCAGAGAGAAGCAGAGAAACACCTAGGGCTGGCTTTCCCTGCTGGGCCTGGCCACATCCACTTCAGAGGAAAGCCTGCTGTAGGAGAAGGGTTAACACCAGAAGCCCTGTGAGCCCTCATCCACATCCAGTCTCATTATGGGGACATGTCTAGGACAGAACAGAAGGCATTGGCCTTTTGGAGCCCAAGGTCATGGCACAGTTATGCCCTGACTCCAACTCAGGCCATTTAAGAAGCTTGTGATGAGGACTCAGCTTCCAGGTATGCTTGCCCACGGGGAGAAGGTGGGCTGGCTGCGAGGTGGTTGGGCAGTCTGGGCACACAGAAATTCTAGTTCTCACTGTAGATTAGTAATTTGGCTCCCCAAACAGCCTCCCTCAAAGGGGAAAATGTTTTGGCTGGAGGGTGCCGGTGCCTGGACAATTCTAAGTAGAGTTGTCACTGCCCTCTAGAAGAGGGAGCTGCCATGACCAGCTGGAGAACCAGGCTGCTCTGCACCCACCTCCATGTTACTTGTGGGGAACATATGGCAGCCCCAGCCACAGCTCTACTCTCATGGGGCTCCCACAATGTCACATAGGCACACCTACCCAGTCATAGCCAGGGCCCTCCTGAGCCCAGCTTTACTCTAGTCCAGAGGTGGCTCACCTCCCTCTATTCCTCCTCTTAACCTCTGCCTCTTCTCTCTTGTCATTTTCATGACATGTCCCAGGACAGGATAAGGTCTAGGAGGAGTCTTATAGAATGCAACAAGTCTCCTCAGCGTTCAGGGCTGCAGCTCAGGACACCAGAATCTCTGATGACTGCAGGTCCTGTACCGAAGACTAGAAGGTGGTAGACAAGAGCCACCCCCCCAACACACCAAAAAAAAAAAGGCTAAAAGTATAAAGAAAAAGTTTTTTTCAGGTCTGTTATGGACATTTGCCTCCTGGTAAACCCCCCTCTGGGGTTATTGCCTATTGCTCCCTGTGGCCAGGTTGAAGGTACCCTCTGTGTGGGTTCAGACAGTGTGAGTGCATACCGCAAGGATTGGCAGGCCGTAGAGAGCGGCCTGTCCTCCTGGAGGAGGGGTGGACGTTGGATGCCAGGAGGAGGATGCAAGCCCAGGGCCAGGAGTCAGGGAGGGAGCCAGATACCCTGGTTGGGAGTCCTACTTTTGTGCCTTGCAAGTTCTGTGCAAGGAGTTTAACTCTTCAGATTTGGTATTCTCATCTGTAGGGACAGAGATGACCCTGGCAGGGCTGTGAGGGTGAGAGAGCTTGGTGCCTTTGGGCCCAGTGTCCGCCCTCAAGGACATGGTCCCTGTCGTCATGGTCATTGGTGAGGCCCTTGCTACACTGAGCCATCTTGGAAGGAAGGCTGGGGCTCCAGGTGAGGTACTGGATAAGCCATAACTACCGCTTCCCCTGGCACTGGTGAAGGTGTGTGGCCTGGCCAGCAAGCAGCCACAGCACTCCACAGCATTCAGGATCCAGGCATCCGCTTTCAGGCCAGACACCTGTAAAGACAACTGTCTCCCCAAGAATGAAGGAATTGGCTTACCTTCCCCTCGGGGTATATGCTGAGAACTCAGAACCCCATGTAGGAAGGCCTCTCTGGTGCTGACGGAGAAATTTTCGTATCTAGAGGTTCGTTGACCAATACCTCCAAATGGCCCTGAGCTCCCTGTGCCCTGAGGCCCCCTCAACCACCCAGTGCCTCCAGGTCCCTGCCTCTATGGGGGCCCCAGGGCACAGCTTTAAGATTTCCCAGTGGCCTCCTGACCTTAGGTATCCTAGGTTTCCCTACCGAGTCTGAATAAAGACCACAACTCTAGAAACTAATCCAAACCCTCTTGGATTCTATCTCCTGCAGCTACTGGAATTCTTACAGGCTTCTCATCTATGGTGCACAGGACGGTGGCTACGTCAGAAGCTGCTTCCGTCAGGCCCTCCGTTTCCAGCATCTGATACTTGGCAAAGTGACCCGTGCGCTGCAGCCCGCTCTGCCTGGCTCCCTCCGAGGCCCTGCTCCCCGGAAGCCTCTGGGCCTTTCCCTCCTGAGTCTCCCCACCAGGCCCCCGCGGGGCTGGGCAGGTGGGGGCGCTGCCTGCAGCCTCACCGTAGAAGTCGGCGGGGTTGCTGTAGCGAGGGCAGGGGTGGCCGACGCCTGCGAAGTACTGCACCATGTGCTGGGCTGCCCCCAAGTAGATGGTGGTGCCGGACGTCATCAGGAGGACCAGATCAAACAGCCTGAAGATGTCCGACCGAGGCTGGTGGAGGGAGACGAGCACCAACCGGTTGCCTTTGGCCAGCCGGGACAGGGTTTTCACCAGGTTGTGGGCTGTGAAGCTGTCAAGCCCCGACGTGGGCTCATCCAGAATGAGGATTCCTTCCCAGCGGAGAGAAAGGCCCGGTCGGCCCGCGGGGACTCAGGCCGCCCGGCGTCCGTCCAGGTGGGCGACGCAGCTCCCCTCCCCTCAGCCCCGCGGCCTCACCTGGGTTCCACAGGAGCTGCACCCCGATGCTGACTCTGCGCCGCTCGCCCCCCGACACGCCCCGCACGTACGCATTGCCCACGCGCGTGTTGGCGCATTGGCGCAGGCGCAGCTCGGCGATCACGTCGTCCACCTGCGGGGGGTGGGGTAGGGGAGCTGGGGTTTACACGCCTGGCCACGCGCCTGGCTTCCGGCCACGCGCCTGGCTTCCGGCGACGGGCCTAGCTTCCGGGGACGGGCCCGGCTTCCGGCCACGCGCCTGGCGCCGGTGTTGGCCTCCGGGCGCGAAGCGGCTGCCCGTCGGGCTCGCGCCGCCGCCTTCCCTGCCCCGCGAGGTGTGTGTTCCCACGTTCAGTCCGTGTGCCCTGACGGGCTCCCACGCACAGAGCCCGGCGCCACGTTGGGAACGTGACTGCGACTTGGGGACAGGACGGCGGGGCTGCCTGCCCACGCGCGGGACTGGAAAGCAGCTGGACGCTCCTCACGCATTTTGCCCTGTGCGGTGGAGGGGACTGGCCGGGGCCCGGCGGCTTCCAGAGGGCTGCGGAGTTTAAAGGCGGCCTGAGGGTAAGGCCGAGTGTGGGGCGGGAAGGATGGTGGGCTGGGCGCCGCGGCACGGCGGGGAAGGGTGGCCTGGCTTCTTGGGGTCCCCAGGGTCAGGGAGTTACCCTTTTGTCACGCTGAGCCTGGGAGAAGGTTCTGGGCAGGCGCAGCTGGGCAACAAAAGCCAGGGTCTCGCGGACGGTTAGGTTGGGGAGCAGCTGGTCGTGCTGGCGCACGTGGGCCACATACTTCCTCACCACCTGAGGCGAGCTGGGCTTCCCGTTGATCCAGATTTGGCCTGACTTAATTTTGCCGCCATGGTCCCTCCCGGTGATCACGTCCAGCAAAGAGGCTCTCCCACAGCCTGCGAAGCCACCAGAGACGTCCTGCAAGCAGAGCTGCGAGGCCCAGCCTGGAAGCCGCCGCAGCCCACGACTCTCCAGCCACCCTAGCCTGCTCGCTCCTCGCAGAAGTGACCCGCCTCTAGGGAAAGTGGCACAGCTCTTGGACCCAGCACCTGCAGCTCTAGACCTTTTACCCACAGCCAGCTTGAGCGCGGTTGGGGAGCTAGAAGCACGTTGACACTGAGGGTTCAAGTCGGTGAGCCAGAGGCTGCATGACAGGAGAGGGCTGAGGTCGTGGCCCTGCCTGTGCCTGGAGCAAATGCCCCCTTCCACCTCTAGTAAGTCCCTTTCTCTCCCAAGCAAGCCTGGTGTTAATTGTACACTGAAGCTTAACTATTTTGGGTGGTAAATATGCCAGCAGCATTTGTTTGGCTCAGAAGCTGGCGTTATGGGAAGGACTAATTTTGGAGAAGTAATAGTTTTTTTTTTTTAATTAATAGGGTTTTTGAATTTTTTAAAAAGATTTTATTTATTCATTCATGAGAGACACACAGAGAGGCAGAGACACAGGCGGAGGGAGAAGCAGGCTCCTCACAGGGAGCGATGTGGGACTCGATCCAGGGACTCCAGGATCACTCCCTGAGCTGAAGGCAGTGCTGAACCACTGAGCCACCCAATTAATAGGGTTTTAAAAAATATATTTATTTATTTTTAGAGAGAAGGCGAGAAAGGAGTGGCAGAAGGAGAGGGAGAGAATCTCAAGCAGCCAGCTGAGCGAGGAGACCCATGAGGGGCTTGACCTCACAGGGTGTTTTTTAAAAATGCAAAACTGGAATTTTCAGAAATCAGGAGGAAAAAAATAGAGAAGTAATAGATGTCATAATTTAAAAACTAAACACAGTATATATGTGTATACTACATGTGTATATGATTATATACTACACTTGTCTTTCTCTTATTTTTATCAGTGGTACTTTTTACTGTCTCTAGAAAAAGTGATCTGTTGCCATAAGTTAACACCATCCACCTCTGAGTGACAGCCATTGCTATCGATTTGGGAAAGTGTCAGATTGGATCAGGTTTCCAGAAGCATTCGATGAGACTTTTTGACAGCCATTTAAGCTGTGAATGCCAATTGGGCTGCAGCTGTGAGAACACCTTACAAACAGCTAGGGATGAGGATCTGTCCAGTTCCCCCAAGTAAGAGTCTGGTTTCTTCAATTTCTTTCAGAAAGCAAATTTTGCAACTTGTTTTCAAATAAGGAAAGTGCCAGTACTCAAATGTAACCACCCCTCCTTTCCATACACACATGCTTCCTGCAAGAAGCCCCATGCCTCTAGTGCAAAAAACAAAACTCAAGAAGCCCAGAACCTCTCACAGTGGAAAGGGACCTGCCTGTTGCCTCCCAGGTACACCTTATTCAAGGTTCCTGAGAATGAAAGTGGAGCAAACCAGCTGGGAAAGAAGCAGAGGGAAGGGCTCTGGTCCTGTTCCCTACCCAGCCTCAGATCATCAGATCCAGGCTCTGAGATAGCTGGGGACTTTGTCAACATTCATAGGTACAGTTGGATTCCCAATCAAGTGGGAAGGCTACAATTCCTAAACAACACTTTATGAGAGTTATGGGTGGCTTTTTCAGTGGAGACTAAGTAGTGCAACTGGCAACACTTTCTATGAGCCAGGTGAGCCAGGAGAAAACTCAAGCACATTCAAGAGCCTTATAAAATGGCAGGAGTCTCCAATTCAGCAAATGCTTTCATTGGAAAACACCTTTGTCACTACTACTGATTCTACAGAAGTAGCCAAAGTGGTGCTGTTTTAATTTATATTTTATAAATTATGAACGTTCATTTATTCTTTGTTTCATTCTTTGTTAAGTAGAGTAAAAGCCACAGGAAGCATAATTGACAAATCTTCCTTTTTTAAAAAATATATTTTTAAAGATTTTATTTATTTTTTCATGAGTGACACACACAGAGGCAGAGGGAGAAACAGGCTCCCTATAGGACTCGATCCCAGGACCCTGGAATCATGCCAGGGCATGAAGGCAGACGCTCAACCACTGAGCCACCCAGGTGTCCCTGATAAATCTTTCTAAGAAATTATTTAGGGGCATCTAGGTAGCTCAGTCCGTTAAGCAGTGGACTCTTGATTTCGGCTCAGGTCATGATCTCAGGGTCCTGGGATTGACCCCCATGGTAGTAGGCTCTATGCTCAGTGGGGAGTTTTCTTGAGGATCTTCCCACTCCCTTCGCTCACACCCTCTTCTCTCTCTCTCTCTGAAATAAATAAATGTTAAAAAGAAATCATTTAAATAATTTCAGCCTAGTAAACCTGAAGCTAAATAACATTGAACCTAGAGTCAGAAGTCCTGGAGACTGCTCAGTGTCTCTGGACTTCACTTCCCTCAGGAATACTAATGTAGGGTCATGTGTAGCAAGTATTCATTGTGGTGACTCTAAGACTTTGTGGAAGTGCCTCCACAGGGTCCACATATCCCTCAGATTCTCAGCTCATGAAGAAAAAGCAGATATAACAAGAAAAGCCAAGAGGAGTTACAGAGTTGGCCTATGAATGTCTCCTGTTTTCTTGTGTAGATCAGAATTGCAGAGGCAGGGTCAAAAGCGGGCAGAACTTGACCTGTGGGTGTTATTTAAGTTACAAAGTGCATTGACACACATTATCTCATTTGCTCTTTGGTTAGACAATAAATGGAATTTCCCTGTCCGAAGACTAAAAATTTGGAGATGTTCAAAAGTTCAGTAATCTCTACTTCTGGAAATGATTAATTAAAAGGTATAAAGCATTCTAATACCATGTGAGAGAGAAACGCCCTGATCTGAGGATCAGAAGACTAAAGTTCTAGATCTAGCTCTGCATTAAATATATGTCCTTAAGTGAATCACTCACTTTCTCTAGACTTTAGTTTCCCCGTCTGTCAATTGAAGGTGTGCATGTATTGAGGGGAGGCAGGAGGACACTCTAGAAATATTGATTACTTAAAATACTGATAATTTAAAAGCTCTCCTTTAAAGAGGCTTCCAAACTGGTAAGGAAAAAGAAAGAATACATTGGAGAAGGTAAATTTTGTTCTTCCAAGTCCCCTTTCACCTCTGGCATCGTATAATTTTAAGTTTGGCTTATATAGTTTAGTGACTCTGAAGCACTCCAAGAATCTGGATCTTTGCAGGTGGTTGAAGGCTGCACTAAGACGAGGGGCTCTCTAAGAAGTGGGAGCTGTGGAGAGGGCTGTGCCTATTGGATCCTGGGGCAAAAATGAATGAAAGTCCCTGGTGGTAGAGGAATCCCTCCCCTCCCCCAAGAAGAACACTCAATTTTGAAGCTGCCTTATGATCTTGTAAAGGTTATTACCTTGTCTCAATATAGGTATTAACTAAGCCCTGCTGTAATTCATTATGATGGTGACTACCTGAGAACTAGTAAATGGAGGTTTTGGGATTTGAACCCAGGTCTGCCTGACCCAGATCCTGTGCTCTCGCCCACTCTGCTGTGCTATTCTACTTATCAGCAAAGGGTTCTGTGAGAAGCATCCCTCTGTCTGAGGGATCATTCTGCTTTCCAGGAGAGATGGAACTCAATGTCTCACTGTTTACCCTTAGTGGTACCTGAGCTCCCAATGATGGCCAGCATCTGTCCACTCCTCACTTTGAAGCTCAGGTTTTGAATGCCCAGCTCACGAGAATCCTTGTGAGATGTCCAAGGCATCTTGAACTGAGCTAGCTTCTTAAACCAAGGCACCTGGGAATCCATGTCCACCTGTGGGGAGTCATTGGAAGATTCCTCAGAGAGCTGAGTGATCATAGGGTTTCAGCAACTTCTGTTCACCTCTGTACAGCAGACATCCTCCTGCTGGTACACAACAGGACTGAGGGGCCCCTACATAGGTTCCCCACGATGCTGAGAACCTGAAGCTGCCACTTCCAAGTTTGAAGTGAAGACATGGGAAGCATGTACAATAGAACAGAAAAGAAAATATAACAAAGCAAAACAATGTCTTCACTTAACAATAGTAATTTACTAAAAATGTTTTTACGTGTTTACTATGTATAAGGTATTGTGTAAATCTTTTTCAAGGTCACACAGCTAACAAATGACAAGCAGAGAAGATTATGGAGTGCCTCATTAGCTTGTCCTAACTCACATTTACAGGAAGCCAGGGTTGGGCCTCTGGGGTTCACCATTGCAGCCCTCAGCATGTTCTATCTGGATCACCTGGGGTCTGCCCCCACAAGGGTCTGGGACATGGAAGTTTTGAATCTTACCAAGGGGTCCCTGAAAGCCTCTGAAAAGGCAGTGGTCCTTGCACTTTGGATGTTTTAGTTCCAGGCGTAGCATGTTTTGAAAACAAATAACAAAACACAGAACTACTGAAACCTGAAAGAAGTCTGTAATTTAGTGAATGGTGCCATGACATTGTTAATTTCTTAATTTTGGATGGTTTTGCTCTGGGTATACAAGATTTTTTTTTTAAGATTTTTATTTATTTATTCATGAGAAAGCAGAGACACAGGCAGAGGGAGAAGCAGGCTCCATGCAGGGAGCCTGATGCGAGACTCGATCCCGGGACCCCAGGGTCACACCCTGGGCCAAAGGCAGGTGCTGAACTGCTGATCCACCCATGGATCCCTGTTTGTTTGTTTTAAAGATTTTATTTATCTATTCATGAGAAACACACACAGAGAGAGAGAGGGGCAGAGACACAGGCAGAGGGAGAAGCAGGCTCCATGCAGGGAGCCCAATGTGGGACTCCATCCCGGGTCTCCAGGATCACATCCTGGGCTGAAGGCGGCACCAAAGCTGAGCCACCCGGGCTGCCCCAGTATACATGATGTTAACATTAGAGGAAGTTGGACAAAGGGTATATGGAAACTTGTACTATTTTTATACCTTTCTCAAAAGTCTAAAGTTATTTCTGAAGTTAAAAAAAAAGTTTGAGAGTTTTTTTTCTCCATAGGTTTACATAATTTGTTTTCTATTTTAACAAAGTTCTCATTCTCTTAAGCCTGTCAGTCTCCAGCTACAGTATTTGTAGTTAAGGGGAGTCTTGTACTTTCCCTCAACGCGTGAAGCATCAACATGGCCTGGACCTTTGTACTTGGGGCAGAGGGCCCCCAGGGTGGGTTCACCCCTTACCTTCCACTTGGGATATCATTAGGCCTTCCCTGCCCACTCCTCCCACCTTGCCCTCAGATGTGCTTCTACCTGGTAGCTGAGATCTCGGACCTCCAAGGTGTTGGACTGGCCACCGTATGTGAAGTATAGGCTGTTGTCACTCTCGGAGGAGAACAAGCTGTCCTGGAGGCCCTGTTGGCAGACATGACAGGTGAGGGCCTCCTTCAAAAGCTACCAAGAACTTAGGAGAAAACAGGAAGAAGACCAAAGAAGTGAGAGAAGCAGCTAGTTTGGTTGAGATCCAGAATTGGCAAGACAAGACATTTGGGCAGATAGAGCCCAAGAGCTCTGAGAAAATAGGATCAGTGAGGGCAAATCTTTCCTTCCCTGCAGAGGGAGCTTTGGAGCTTCCCTCCAGCACAGCTCTTGACTCCAGAGAACTCAATTGCAGGTTGGTGGAGCCTGTTCAGGCAGCCTATGGTAGGTGAGACCCAGACTCTGGACTGGAGAGAGAGCTTTGTGAACTTCTTTGCTCTGGGGAGACCTGAGTGGGAGTTGGCCTTAATTTTTTCTTCCCTGCCTCTGGCTTACTATCTCCTAATGCCAAACAGACTTCACCTACCTGGCATGTGAGAGGAAATAGCTATCAAAAAGCTAATGCTCAATGTTTGGAATTCCAACATCATCCTTGGAAAAGCTGCCTATTATTCTACTGAGTTTTGCACAACAAACCCATTCAAAATGCTACTGGGAGATTTCAGAGAAAGTCCCCATTATCATCATGGTCATCATTATCATCTCGTTGCTATTGTTGGAGGGATGGTATATTTGTACATCAAATCAGTATTTCATGGTATCAACTGATACCTTTGTTATTAGCCATCAGCAGATCTCAATTCCTTCTATTCTATCAGTTTAATCATTTAAATCATTGAGGCCTCCCAAAAGAAGAACATGTTCAGTAAGTTTTCCATTTTTTAATGCAAGAAAAAAAATTTTTTCTTTTGTTTTTTAGTGCAGGAAAAAGTGTATTTATTAACAGTTCCAGTTGACTCCAATCTTTTCCTCAGAGCTGCCATTCTCACACTGATGTGTTCCTCAAGCCAGCAAGCAAGCAAGCAAGAAGCATCCTGTACTTACGGGGAGCCCACATCATGCTTCGGGCTTGGAGTTTGGGATGTGACAAAAATGGTCTCTGAGAAGCTGAGATTTTTTTTTTTTATTGAGGTAAAATTGGTATATAACGTATAAGTTTCAGGTATACAACAGAACAATTCAATATTTGTGTACACTGTAAAGTGGTCAGTACAATACGTGTAGTTACCATCTGTCACCATGCAAAAAAGCTTAGGTTTTAATGAATGGGACAGGTGGTTAGGATGGAGCAAAACAGGCCAGGTGTAGAGGCACACTGACCTCAAGCTTCCATGCAGGGTATATTTACACTTTGTACACAGTCCCTATCTGTGCTTTACGTGAAAATAAAATGACTTATGACTTATGTGAAAATAACACCCAAAAGTCTCTGTCAAACTTCCCTGAAGTGGTGGAGTTCAGAGGTCCTTGGAAAGGATATTCAAGCCCAGTGGAAGTGGAGGGAGAGCAATACAGGTGATAGTCCACAGCAGCAGCTATGAGCAAGTAGTCCCCAGAGTTCCAGGGCAGTATGGAAACAGACTGTAGCTACTTATCTTGTCTAATGTTAGAAGTATTACCATAAAGATCCTAAATTATACAAAAAAAAAAAAACTAGGAAAGATGAACATTTAATTTAGCAGAAGGGCTATCTCTGGGGAACAGAGAGGAATACAAGAGAGAAGGGCACAGGGGAAGGCTAGGGGATCAAGCTTCAGAGTTCTTGGTAATTAGTGGTGGGTACATGAGAGTTCACTGCTCTATAAACTGATATGTCTGAAATATTTCAAAATATGTTTTCTAAGTGAGAGAGCAAGCCCATGAGTAGAACTCTAGAATACTACTACTCCCACCTCACCCCTTACCTACCAATGCCTCCAAGGCAGGAGGTGGCTGTGGAGATGGAGGAAGGTGCAAGGTCTGTGCTCTCAGAAATGGAGATGGAGATCTCTCCTGAGGGAGGTCCAGGGCAGCTGTATTCCAGGCAGGTCAGCCCTGCACCTGACCCTCACTCACCACTTCTTCCACCAGCATTCACATGGCAAGTCCCCCCCCCCTTTTAAGATTTTATTTGTGAGCATAAGCAGAGGGAGAGAGAGGCAGGCAGAGGGAGAGTGAGAAAGAAGCAGCCTCCCCACTGAAGAAGGAGCCTGACTCAGGGCTCAATTTCAGGACCTTAGGATCATGACTTGAGCCAAAGGCAGGCACTTAACTGACTGAGCCACCCAGGCATCCCTAGTTTTTCCATTTGATTCTGTTAAACTATCAAATTTTAGCAGGGAGACTCATTTGGGCTAACATGCATCTTATTTGTTTGCTTATAAAAAAGTAAATATCTGTAGGAGGGATATGAAGTCAATTGGTGTAAGATACAAATTATTTCAGAAATTGGTTCTGTGAACAAACACCTAGCCAAAGGCTACCCAAGTTAGATTTCAGGTGGGGTGCTTAAGAAAAGGAGGTCAACCATTTGCTTCAACATGGATGGAACTGGAGGGTATTGTGCTGACTGAAATTAGTCAATCGCAGAAGGACAAACATTATATGGTCTCATTCATTTGGGGAATATAAAACATAGTGAAAGGGAATAAAGGGGAAAGGAGATAAAATGAGTGAAAATATCAGTGAGGATGACAGAACATGAGAGACTCCTAACTCTGGGAAACGAACAAGGGGTAGTGGAAAGGGAGGTGGGCGGGGGGTTGGGGTGACTGGGTGACAGGCACTGAGGGGGACACTTGATGGGATGAGCACTGGGTGATATATGTTGGCAAACTGAACTCCAATAAGAAAAAGAAAAAGAAAGAAAAGGAGGTCAGATGTTTTAGGGTCTGGAGTATTAGGTGCAGGTGACTTTATGCCCAAGTGGGTTCCACTTTCCATATAAGTGCTTTGAAAAGGTGGAGGGTGCTGGGGCCCTGGGGAAAGGGGTGTTGGAATGGGAAGACAGATCAAAGGAGAAAGGTGCTCTCTGCTCTTGAGGGGTAGGTGGGCAGTACCTCTCCCCCTAGGCTAAGTAGGTAGATGCAGGCCAGCCAGGGACCTTAACCACCATCTAGGGACTGTACCTTCCTGGAACTGCACAGGCAGTGTGACCTTCAGAGGAAGAGCATTTATTGCTGGGTTGAGGATGGTCTCTATTCCATTTTGAGATATTTTTTGGCTCCCAGATGGTTTTGACAAATTCTCTGTATTTTTCAAATACTTAAATATCTATTCAGCTGACATCTTAATCAGTATGACTGTCAGTCATACAGAAATTCACTTGAATTTCTGACAGGTGACGCCCAAAAAAGCAAAAGCAGTTTTTTTTTTTTTTTTTTTTTTGTAGGTAACCTGCTCGGCTTCTGCTGGGCTACATTGTAATTTCTCCTTGTATTAACTTCTGATCAAATTCCTGAGTCATAAGCATGGATGAGAAGGGAACTCAGCACAGAGCCTAAGTTCCTTATTCTAAATGAGGAATTCATGCCATTGTGAGTAGTGATGTGCTGAGGACTGTGCCACAGAAACATGCCAGGCAGAAACATGCCAGGTTTGTTCCTGGCTGAAGGGATGAGCCTGGGCCTTTACTAAAATGGTCAGACTGATCTCACACATCTTGGCCCTGAGGACCGGGCCCCCATGTGTCTTCCTCTGGCTGTGCTTTTCCCTGTGGACTGAGGAGTCTGGGCCAAGGGCACTTTTGACACTCCAGGCACCCCAGGCCAGAGGGCATTTGTCTGTGGAGTTTGAATTGAATGTGGGGAGGGTGGATGGCATGACCACCTAGGAGTGTGTGAGTCACATGTGGGGCCAGGATTGGGCAGAGAAGGGGGCAAGCTGTATCTTGGGCTGGAAGCCGGTTCCCCTGTGCCACCCCATTCTAACCACTGCTCCAAAAGGTCCTAGGATTTCTAAATTTATACCTGGCCTTTTAGGTTGTGAGGAAGTTATGTCAAAATAAAAAAAAAAAATCTTTTAACAGTTTTTAGCTTGATAACTTTAAAACATCTAGACATAAGATATGTAGCCCTTGTTTTCTTGTTCCAGGTTCCTTAAAAGTTGAGGGAAGATTGTCACTTGGAAGCTTGAGTAACAGGATTGGAGAAGAGGAAATTGGAAATAGCAGGCATTCCTGGATGTTGGATTTGGGCAATTTGCATCGCCTGCTGTGGTGGCTGAATTGTCAGACCTTTTAGGTAGAAAGTGTCCCCAAAGCCACCACTGATTTTATATCCTGATCAGGCTATGAGCACTGCAGTCACAGCTCCTAGGAATCATTTCTTGGCAAAGACTGCCTGTATTCCCAAATCAGAACTGGCTATTTGTCATGGCTGCAGAATAGATTAGGAATGGGCCAGGCTGAAGTCATGTCCTAGCAACTCAGGGCCAGACTAGGTGGCCTGTGGCCTTCCCTGTTGGGTGTGGAGTCCTCAGTCCTTCTTGTCTTTCTCTCCTTCTTACCCACAACAGGCAAAGTCAGTAAGGTATACCAGGGTGAGGTGGTAGGCTCAGCTTCCTTTCTGTCTTTCACATTAGCCGCCTGCTTCAAATCCCACCCACACCTGCATTTTAGCTAAAGGCCATTTCTCAAGTAAACATTTCTCATTTGAGATAAGAGTAGAGAACTTGTGCCCCAGCCTCTCAGCCCTCTGGCTGCTCTCTGTCCCTTCCAGCTCTCTCTCGGGTCTTGTGTCTACCTGCTGAGCATAAATTCTATTCTGATGTTCCTATAAAAGTTTCCTGCCATCCTATCTCATTTTTCTGTGTCTGAGATCCTGAGTTTGACTGACTCACAGATGAAGGAGAAACTACAGAGCCTCCTGTATATATGAACACATTTCTGCTTTGGAGTCTCATTGAGAAAAAGCTATATCAGCCCAAGTCACAAATAGGAATGTCATTTCCCTGTGCAGGACGTGACTTCAGAGGCCCCTACCCACCCTCTTCCCTGAATATCCCTTGTCCTCAGCCCTTTGATGCCCAGGAAAGAGTTCTGCTGCCATATTCTCCCTCTGCTTGTGATCCTGGTGATGAGCTAAAACAGAAAGTTCCCCGGGGGGAGGGTGGGGGAAGTCCCATTTGCTCCCACCCCCCATGACTGAAGTGACTGCCCATCACTCACGGAGGCATCCTGGGGCGCAGCCCTGTTCCGGAACCCTCTCTCCTCTGAGGCCTCAGCCATGAGGCCCAGCAGTGTCTGTGCCGCTTTGCTGCAGCTTCCTTTCCACCTTAGCTGCTACCAGACAGCACCAGTGTTTGGTCTCTCTCAGGGCTGGGCAATCAATCTCTGGCCCTAGTTCACCGTGCCTCTCTCCCAGCATTCTCAGGCAAGCCCTCCTACAAACACAGGCTGTGTTCTGCCCACTGCTGAGATAGTACACATGCTCTGGGCAAAGGTACATCAGATAATGGCATCTGTAGCCAAACCCCAGTCCCGCTGCTGGTAACGTCTGGGGAGGGACTGCAGGGCCCGGTGAAGAGTAGGCAGGGCAGTGTGCTGCTGGCTCTACTGAGGCTCCTCAAGGGAGAGTCAGGGCGCCCAAAAATTCACCTGTCTCTGCTGTCTCTTGGCCATGAGTGAATTCCCATCTTTGGCCCCTGTGGAGTCCTCGTGGATCCAAGTAAGCAGAGGCCCCCAGAGTTCCCCAGAGGATGTTCCTGCAGCTGTTTCAAAGCCTCGACACAGCCTGGGCATTCTCCATGTCTCCTACAGTGTCAGGTAAGGCCGTGCCTCTTTTGTCTACTGGGAGCTTGAAGCTGGGCTTTGAGTTGTGGTCATGGTTCTTGGTGAGTGAGCCTCTGCTGGCTTTCCTCACTAATGAGGGCCATGTGTGTAGGCTTTGGGCTACAAAGCCATTTGCAATGGCAAATGGCCCCCCTTTTGCCCATGAAGACCTGGAAACCGACAGTGAGGCAGCTGTGATCTGCTTTGTGCCCCAACTTTGTGCCCCCTTAATCCCTTCCTGGTGTGTTGTGTCGTTCCTGCCCCCTGAAGCCTATTCCATGGAGATGGAGAGGGCTGTCCCCCTGAAGCCTGTGCCATGGAGATGGAGAGGGCTTGGGTTGGGGAGTGCCTACAACACAAAGTGTAATGAAGCCTGGTGAAGGAACGCAGGGTCAACAGGAGGAATAAATAGCTTCCTGCTTATTTTATTTCCTACACGGCCAAAGAGCCGGCATTCAGAGCAGCTCTTGGGCAGGGGTTTTACATAGATGACCTTTCTTGGTCACTACCTGCCTGTGTCTACAGAGAAGGATACTGAGCTCCAGGCATATTTAGGAACCTGTCCAGAGACAGCTGGAATTAGTGCTGGGGGGCAAGGGTCTGGCCCCTTCTTGAACCCCATACTCCCTTTCTTTTAAAGCCACCGAGTTGGGCCCTGGTGGGACTTCACATCTTGCCGGCAGCAGTGGGACAGGCAGATCCTCAAAGATGTCTCCTTGTATGTCGAGAGTGGGCAGATCATGTGCATCTTAGGGAGCTCAGGTAAGCTTGGGAAGGAGTACTTTAAATTTACATTCTCAGCATTCAGAAAAGGCTTTAGCTTGGTTTGAACATTGAGGAAATAGGTTTAAGTTGGAAGAAGGCTACAAGTTTGATACTAGAATGAAATCTGGTACTAATGTAAAGTCTTAAGAGAGAGCCTTGGAAAAGAATAAAGTCCTGCCTAACATGTCAGTAATTCCTATTTCAGTGTGTGGAAAGTACCTAGCACAGTGCCCGGCTTGTAGGGGTGCTCAGTAAACACAGTTTCCCTGATCTGTATCCTGCCAACAGGCAGGAAAAGGAATTAAGCACAAAGATGCATGCCCATTTAGTCCTATATTCATTTTTTAAAAATTATGATCTATTTCAAATATATAGGCAAAAATAAGCAAATAATATAAAGAATCTTTATATTTTTAAAAGAATTTATTTGAGAGAGAGAGCATGAGCAGGGGGAGGGGCAGAAGGAGAAACAGGCTCTCTGCTGAACAGGGAGTCAGATGTGGGACTCAATCTCAGGACCCTGAGATCATGACCTGAGCCGAACGCAGATGCTTAACCAACTGAGCCACCCAGGCACTCCAAGAATGTTTATGTATTAATATCTGGTTTTATCAAATCCTTAAATTTTTTTTAAAACTTAAATTTCACTTAGGGGGCATCTGGGTGGCTCAGTGGTTGAGCATCTGCCTTTGGCTCAGGGCCTGATCCTGGGATCCAGGATCGAGTCGCATGTCAGGCTCCCTGCATGGAGCCTGCTTCTCCCTCTACCTGTGTCTCTGCCTCTCTCTCTGTGCCTCTCATAAATAAATAAAATCTTTAAAAAAATACATAAATTCCACTTAGTTAATATACACTGTAAGGCTTTATCAAATCTTAACATTATGCCACATTTGCTTTAGATCTTTTTTTTTTAATTTTTATTTATTTATGATAGTCACAGAGAGAGAGAGAGAGGCAGAGACACAGGCAGAGGGAGAAGCAGGCTCCATGCACCAGGAGCCCGATGTGGGACTCGATCCCGGGTCTCCAGGATGGCGCCCTGGGCCAAATGCAGGCGCCAAACCGCTACGCCACCCAGGGATCCCCAAGATCTTTTTGTTTTTAAGAATTAAAATTACAGATTGCACTGAGGCCATCTGTGTGCCCATTTCCCACCTTCTCTTCTTTCCTGGGATATCTACACTTGTGGCTGAATTCACAGTTTGTGTACCTGCATCAGCCAGTCATTGTTCTGGGAAGGTGTAGCCTCCTGAGCGGTAGCCCCTTGTGTCTTGAGGGTCATGCCCCATGGGGAATCAGCTGTGAGTCCTCAGTGGCTGGAGGATGGGTGCATTGACTCTGACAAGGGCAAGGGGATCTATGTGAACACCACAGGGTTGACTACACTAGGTTATCCTGCACACTTTAAGGGTGAAAGATTCTGACAAATTTGCCTTACAGGAGCTTCCTGATTGAGTTCTTGTGCACTGACATTGTTGACATTTACTAGCACTACACACTTGCATTATTCTCTTTAATAGAAATGGGTAACGCAAGTCTGTGATAAAGGTCAAGCATGATCAGCCTCATTTGACCTGGGGAGTTAAATCCATAGCCATTCCCCTTCTACAGCAGGTGAACAGCTGATTGACAATAGCATTAAGATTAAATGAGAAGGGGATCCCTGGGTGGCGCAGCGGTTTGGCGCCTGCCTTTGGCCCAGGGTGTGATCCTGGAGACCCGGGATCGAATCCCACATTGGGCTCCCGGTGCATGGAGCCTGCTTCTCCCTCTGCCTATGTCTCTGCCTCTCTCTCTCTCTCTCTCTGTGACTATCATAAATTTAAAAAAAAAGATTAAATGAGAAGCAAAAAAAGATTAAATGACTAAAATTATTATACTTTGCTGAGACTTCCTGTCTGTTCCTATTTCCAAATTTTTAACCATTTCTTTTTTTTTAAAGACTTTTATTTGAGAGAGGCAGGGGGTGGTGGTAGGGAGAGGGGTAGAAGGAGAGGGAGAATCTCAAGCAGACTCCCTGCTGAGTGCAGAGTCCAGCATGGGGCTCAACCTCACAACCTTAAAATCATGACCTGAGCCTAAACCATAAGTCAGCCACTTACCTGACTGAGCCACCCAGGTACCCCAAAACATTTCTAACTATATGAAAGTACCATAATGTCCAGGGTTATTCTAATTTTCCCATTGATGATTGTAATATTCTTTAAGAAGAAGAAAAGCTGAGTTATTCCCATAATTTGTTGTTACTTGCCTTCTATAGGATTAGGGTGGTATGTTGCATGCAACAAAGAATGAACTCATTTTCTCAGAAGGGTGTCCCACAAGCCAGTGTCATGCTTCATGCATATCTCAGCAGGACAGTGGGTGGGAGGTGGGAGGTCTTGATCTGGGAGCTCATGGGCTGGTTTCTGATGATACCTCATCATGGTTTTATGACAACAGCTATCTTTTTATACTGACCATGAGTTCACAGTAGACTCCAAGTTCTCTGGGTGATGGGAGTTTTCTCTTTGTTTTTTTCCCTGCAGTATTCTCAACAGCTAGAACAGGGCTGGCTACAGTAGGTACTTAGTAAATATTTGTTGAATTAGTGAGAAACAAATCAATTCTCTGAATTACTGCTAGTGTTTCACAAAATGTTTTTTTTTAAGATTTTATTTATTCATGAAAGACAAAGAAAGAGAGAGGGAGAGATATAGGCAGAAGGCAAAGCAGGCTCCATGCAGGAAGCCTGATGTGGGACTCGATCCTGGGAGTCCGGGATCACCCCCTAAGCCAAAGGCAGATAGATGCTCAACCACTGAGCCGCCCAGGCGCCCCCAAAATGATGATTTCATTGCTGTCTTACCTAACACAGCACTGTGAATCAAATCTTTATCAGTGAGGCAAAAGAAGACTGATGTGTTTAAAGTCTCATGATAGAATGGTGTAATGCAAGCCTGCCTAGGGTCACCCAGCACTACAAGGGAGGGTAACTATATTTGACTCAAAATTTGCTATCAGTTGGGACCTAGACTCTGGGTTGCTTCCTCCCTCACAGAAGACTATTTAGTTATAATTTCTGTCCTTTTAGGGAAGATAATCCCAAAGGTCAGAGTTTTATTGTCTGTAGGACACTAATACCTTTTGTTTTCTTTTTTCTTTTTTTATTGTGGTAAAATATGCAAAACTTACCATCATAACTGTTTTTAAGTGTACAGTGGTAATAAATACATTGACATTGTTGTGCAACCCTTCTACCATCCATGCCCATAGGTCTTTATTTTGTAAAACTGAAACTCTACACTCATTAAGCAATAACTCCCCATTCCCCTTGCTCCCAGCCCCACCACTATACTTTCTGTCTCTATGATTTTGACTAACTACCTGACGTAGGTGGAATCATACTATATTTGTATTTGTCTTTTTGTGGGTGGCTTATTTCACTTATAATGTCCTCAAGATTGTTGAATGTATCAGAATTTCCTTCTCTTTTAAACTGAATGATATATTCTATTGAGATGTGTGTGTGTATATATATGTATATGTATATATACATATATATACATACACACACACACACACTGTGTTGGCTTATCTATTCACCCATTAATGGATACCTGAGTTGCTTCCACATTTTAGCTACTGTGAATAATGAAATGAAGGTAAGTGGACAAATGTCTGTTTACAACCTTGTTTTCAGTTCTTTAGGGTATATACCAAGAAGTGGAATTGCTGGGTCATATGGTAACTGTATTCTTAAGTTTTTGAGGAACCACTATACTGTTTTTCACAGTATTTTTGTATTCGCACCAACAGTGCACAAAGATTTCACATTTTGTATTCCCACCAACAGTGCACAAAGATTTCAATTTCTCTACATCCTCACCAACACTTACTTTCTAATTTTTTCATAGTTGCCATCCTAAAGGGTGCAAGGTGTTATCTCATTGCAGTTTTAATTCGTAGTTCCCTAATGTTTAGTGATGGTGATTTATGCTTAGTAATTTCACGTGATTTTTGGCTATTCATACATCTTCTTTGGAGAAATGTCTATTTAAGTCCTTCACCCAGTCTTAAATTGGATTAATTTTTTGTTGTTGAATTTTAGAAACTTTCTATATATTTTGGATATTAATCTGTTATCAGATATGTGATTGGCAAGTATTTCCGCATTCTGTGGGTTGCCTTTTTTTGCAGTGAGGATAACGTCCTTTTTTTTTTTTAACTTTATTTAAAAAAAATCTTTTTCAAGGACTAACTAAATAAATAACGTTTATTTAAGTGATCTCTATACACATTGTGGGGCTCAAACTCATGACCTTGAGATCAAGAGTCACGTGTTCCTCCACTTAAGCATTCCAGACATCGCTGGGGATAGTGTCTTTTGTACAAAAATTTAAAACTGTCATGAAGCCCAATTTATCTATTTTTTCTTTTGTTACCTGTACCTTTGGTGTCATATTTTAGGCCATTAACCATTTCTGTGTCTAATTTTGCATACTCTCACCGTTTATTTTCCACTGATTATACGTATCAGTTTTTTTTAATACTTTTTTCCTCTTGTATTCTTTTTTCAAATAAACTTTTTCATCCTGCTACTCCTTAATAAGTTAATAGTTGAGATAGCTTATAAAAAGAGACTATATTAGCCATCCATTTCTTTTTCTTTTTTTAAGATTTTATTTATTTTAGAGAGTGTGTGCATGAGGGTGGTGAGCAGAGGAAGAGGGACAAGCAGACTGCACTGAGTGCAAGCCCGATGTAGAGCTTGATCTCATGGTTGTAAAACTGAAACTTTACACTCATTAAGCAATAATGAGCTGAAATCAAGAGTTGGACATTTGATGGGCTGAGCCACCCAGGTGCCCCAGCCATTCATTTCTATGTAAAATGTATCCCAGAACTAAGATGCTTAAAATAATGAAAATCATTATCTCCCAGGATTTCTATGAGTCAGAAATTTGCAAGTGACTTTGTTGGGTGGTTCTGTCTAGGGTACCTTATGAGTTTGTAGTCAGAAGTCTGCTGGGCTGCAGTCATCTGAGGGCTTGAGCAGGGCTGGAGAATCTGCTTCTAAGGTGTCTCCCTTGCATACTGGCTAGCAAGTTGGTGCTTGCTGTTGAGCTGTGAGAATGTGTTACATGAGAAGAGCAAAGGCCCAAGAGAGAACCCTAAGTGTCGTCCACAGGGAGCTGGGAAGGAGCAGCCAGACCAGTAGGATAAAACCAAGAGGATGAGGTAACATCAAAGCCAAGGGAGAGAGATTTACATAGAAAGGCAAAGAATAGTATAAATGCTGCTGAGAAGTCAGCATCCAGGAAGATGCCCACCAGATATGGCAATAAGGAAACAACCATGATAACTTCAGGGAAGTCAGTTTTGATGTGATGGGACTCGGATCCAGGCACCAGGCTATTTGGAGCTTTTGTCAGAGTGGAGATTGGATCCCAGAAACGGAAAGGCAAGGAAGCTTCTAGTTAGAAGAAACACATACAAGGCCTAGGATCATACAAGGAAATTTCAGAGCATGTTTTGAAAGACAACTCAAATGATGATGTCACATTTTGTTTCTTCACAATCCCTCTCCTCTCTTCCACCCTGACCTCTACTGAAGACACTGGGGAGCTAACTCTGAGCTGGGTCAGCCATGGATTAGATAAGACCACTGTTATAGGAGCTTGGCTTACTCATCTTTGTACCCCTCACAGGGTACAAAGAAAGCAGTTTGTTTGTTCATTAGTTCATTTGTTCATTTGTTCATTCCTTCCTTCTTTAGGATTTTATTTATCTGTTTGGCCGAGATCTCATGCACAAGAAGGGGGAATGGCAGGGAGAGGGAGAAGCAGACTTCCCACTGAGTGGGGAGCCCAATGAGGGGCTCTGTCCCAGGACCCTGGGGTCATGACTGAGCCAAAGGCAGACACTTAACCAGCTGGGCTACCCGATGCCCCAACAAGCAGTTTCCTTACAATATTTGAACAACAAAAAAAATCTCTTTGGTTTTGCAGAAGTTGTCATATCCTTGGTAGAATTCTCTTGCTATCTATTCAGACAGTTCAGAACCTCCTGCCTATTTCTCTGTTAATCTAACTTCTTAGCACCTGGCAATGCCAGTTCCTTGTCTCTATTGACTCTCTGGGCTCATGTAGGTTTGTGTCCACTATGAACAGAAGGGTATAGCTGGTGTCTTATCCTAATAGTATCACCTAACTTCTAACCCAAGAAAAACCAAACCAGGGGAAAGCTCTTAGCAACAAGCAGCTGGATCATGCCCAAGGCTCTCAGTGCAGGCTGAGGCCAACTTGATTTTACTAAAGGACTTGCTAAGCTAGTGCTTCTCAGCCTCTGATATGCGTGGGAATTACCTAGGGATCTTGGTAGCAAAATGTGATTCAAGGGGCTGGGGCCTGAGATTCTGCATTTCTAACAAGTGCTCAGGTGACGGTGTTCTTCTTCAGACCACACTTGGTTATCAAGGCTCTAGGTAATGTCCTCTACTTTCAGGAACCACCAGATGATCCTGGGTGGGGAGTTTCAAAAGGATTCAGATGTCCTAGATCCAAATGTTTCCAAGAGCCTAGGTTTTCTTTTTATTCTGATCCTTAATTTTCTTTTTCAACTCAAAACAGCTTTAAAAGCTAATAAACAAGGATGCCTGGGTGGCTCAGCAGTTGAGTATCTGCCTTCGGCTCAGGGCATGATCCCAGAGTCCTGGGATTAAGTCCCGAAGCAGACTCCCCACGGGAAGTCCCACGGGGAGCCTGCTTCTCCCTCTGCCTATGTCTCTGCCTCTCTCTGTGTTTCTCAGGAATAAATTAAAAAAACAAAAACAAAAACAAAAAAAAAACTAATAAACAGGCAGACAAACTCCTCCAGCCCTGACTGCGATAAAGGAAATGGCTTGTCCCTCTCTGACTCAGGAGACAAGCCGGAAAGACTCAGTGGTACAATGAGAATTTGAGACAGGGGGCTACAGATAGAGCAAGTCAGTGCTAGACCAAGGGTACACTGAGGGTCTGGGGATAGCCCAGCAATGCTTCGTGGGTGGAGTCCTCTTGGGCCTTGTTTTCTTGTCTCCCAGGCTCAGGGAAAACCACACTGCTGGACGCCATGTCCGGGAGGCTGCGGCGCAAGGGGACCTTCCTCGGAGAGGTGTTTGTGAATGGCCGGCTGCTACGCAGGGAGCAGTTCCAGGACTGCTTTTCCTATGTCCAGCAGGTGGGTGTGTCCAGGGCCCCCACCCCAGCCACTGCAGCCCAGTCTTGGCCTTGACCACGCTGACGCCTTCCTCTCCCACAGAGCGACACACTGCTGAGCAACCTGACTGTGCATGAGACGCTGCACTATGCAGCGCTGCTGGCTGTACGCCACCGCTCTGCGGGCTTCTACCGGAAGAAGGTGGGTAGTACCTGGCCTCCTGCAGCCCTGTTCCCTTGGGGATCACTCCGTGGTGGCTTCGCACCTCCTCTTCCCTCCACTTGCCCGTTCCTCCCCTTCACTCTTCACCTCTTTAGTCTAGACCTGTACTGTCCAGTATGGCAGCGATTGGTCACTTTGGCTTTAAGCACTTGATGGGTGGCCAGGCCTAACTGAGATGTGCTATGAATGGGAAATACAGAATTTTAGAAACTTTAGTCTGAAAAACAATGTGAAATTGTTTCACATTGTTTCAACAATTTTTAAAATATTTTTGATAGGTTAAAATAGTAGTATTTAGGCTGTATTGGGTTAAATATATAAAGTTAATTCCACTTGTTTCTTTCTAAAATGTTTGGATTCTATGTGGGGCTTATATTTCTGTTGGATGGTACTGTTTTAGGAGCTCTGTTTTTGAATAAAAATGGTTATTTTCCTCACCATACTTTGCCCTATAGCCCTGTTGAGATTTTTCTCAACTTTCTTTGAGGCATTCTGAATGTGCCTCATCCAAACTAGATTAAGTTAATGAAGGAAGAAACAATTGACTTGTCTACTCTTTCCAGGTTTCAATCTGTTCCTTTAAATGTATCCAGTTTGGAAGTATTCATAGGTAAACCCAGAGGGATCTGCAGTTCAGGCTCCAGGGCTGGTCTTCTCTAATGCCATTGAGGCTCCAAGGAAATCTTCCATATCAGCTGAGGTTGTACCATGTTATCAGGCATTGTTGGGTCTGTCACCAGGGACTTAGTCAATTTGTCCTTGGCATTGGACTTTCAGACAGGGCTTGGAGAGTGATATTAGGTCTAAGCTGTGTCCCAAATACCAGGAGACTTGATTGATATAATGCCCAGATGAATAAAGGGCATTCTTCTGTTTGAAAGTCCTAGACAGTGCTGGAGGATAGCTTTTTTACTCCAGAGGAGTCTTAGCAAGGAGCCTGATCCTCAGGAAGGAGCTTCAGCTTCACAGTGATACCTAGCTCTGTTTCCTGCCCAGAGGTTAGCTTAGAGGGTTCAGAAGGTATTGCAAGGTACACAGGCATACCTTGGAGATACTGTAGGTTTAGTTCCAGACCACCGCAATAAAGCAAATATCAAAATAATTAGAGTCAAATGAATTTTTTGGTTTCCCAGTGCATATAAAAGTTATGTTAACAGTAATACTCTAGTGTGTTAGGTGTACAGTAGCATTATGTCTAAAAAAACCAATATACTTAGTTTTAAGATATTTTATTGACATACAAAGTAAGCAAGTGCTGTTGGAAAATGGTTTGAGTAGACTTTCTTGATACAAGGTTGCCACAAACCATCAATGTGTAGAAAATGCAATACCTATGAAGTGCGATAAAGTGAAGTGCAATGGAAGAAGGTGTGCCTGGACTCTGAACTCATAGTTGGCTGACATTAGTCAGACTCTGTCACACAGTATTTCATTGCATCCTGGCATCAACCCTATGAAGGAGACTTTATCTTCTGACACACAAGATTAAGATCAGACAGTTGGGAAAGGCAGAGTTGGGAGGTGAACTCAGGTCCTCTAGATCCATCTTGTCTCCCTGAGCTTCTGGGATCTCCTGAGCCCCACTGTGATGAGAGACGATGGAAGTCAAGTTAGCCCACACTGAGGCACAGCCATGTTCACATAATTCAGTAGCCCTGACAGTGAATGACAGAGAAGTCCATCTGAAGACTTTCTCTCTCTGCTTGCTTTAGTATTTATGTATCTAAAAAGGGCAGGAGAAGATCCTATTGGTATTTGGGTGGGAGAAATGCAGTCATAAACAGATTCTTCTGAGTTGGTGATCCATTTATATCACATTTCCCTCTGAGAGAATGAATCTAAGAAAGTCACTGAGCTCTTCCCCAGAAAATGCATATTTGCATAAAAATTCAAAAAATTCGTAGATGCCTTGAAATCAATTGATTGCAGATTTTTTTCCCCTGCTAAACATTCCTCTGGCACTGACAGTCCCTAAATATCCTGCAAAAGTTCTGCTTGAAAGTACTTTCTGAGCAAATCCAGTCCACAGGGTGTAAAATCGTGACAATTTAGTGAGAAGGAAGTGGTGGTGATAATAGAGAACAGAACACAGCAGATCTCTCCTCTGAGGAACCTGAACATAAAGCTGTGCTTGACATGAGAAAGCTGTGTCTGCTGGACTGTTGGCTAATCCCTGTGCTTCAAGGACCACTTGAGAGAACCCAGACAGTTTAGTCCCAGCTCTGCCACCTGTTAATGGTGTGACCTTGAACAAGTTATATACCTCTCTGAAGATCTGTTTTTTCCTCTATAATAAATAGAATAATAATGTATCTCTTCTGGAGTTGATGCGAGGAATGAGTCAGTTTATCTGAAAACAATAGCATAGTGGTTGATGATCCCAGTGCATCCCAATGATCCCAAGGATTCCTTCTAAGACATTGTGAATTCCATTCCCAATACTATTTCCTAAACATGGGAGAGGCTTTGGGAAAGTGCATGGGGCATGTGAAACAGGTTGAATAAATGTCTCCTCTGTCCATCGCTTCCAAGCCAGGAGGGGCAAGTTTTACTCCTTTCTTGCTGTTGCAGAACAGATGAAAGGGATGTTCAGGAATCTGCCCTGGCTGGTGAGCACCTCAACCTGGCCATGTCAAGCAAGACTCAATTCCAGAATCCTACTCTGATGGCAAGAGGAGAACCTTCTTTTTTCCAGAGTAAATCATACTGATTTATTTATGCATTTTTAAAACCCTGTTACTCCTTAAAAACAAACAAACAAACAAAAAACCCCTGTTACTCCTTAGGATCTATTTCAGATGTGTTCCTTCATTTGGTCCAAACATTCATCCATGCTGTTGATCCCACTCCCTGGATCCACTGGAACTTTGTTCCACAAATTATCCCCTCTTTTACTCCTGCTTACCTGTTTTTTGTTTTGTTTTGTTTTGTTTTTTTACTTGTTTTTTTAAAGATTTTATTTATTTATTCATGAGAGACATAGAGAGGCAGAGACCTAGGCAGAGGGAGAAGCAGGCTCCCTGCGGGGAGTCTGATGTGGGACTCGATCCCAGGACCCTAGGCTCATGACCTGAGCCAAAGGCAGACACTCAACCACTGAGCCAGCCAGGTGCCCCTTGTTATTTTTTAATGCAGTGTTTTGTTTCCTTTTTCATTATAAAAGTAACACAATCTCATTTGAGGTACATAAGAACAAAACTCATTATTATATATATATGAATATTTTTGGTCTGTTTCTAGCTATTTTCCCTAGGGCCTTATGCAGATAGTGGTAATCAGAAAGGCAGGGCCAGAAATAAAGATTTTTGAAAGGGTCTCTGGAGATAGGCTAAGCTGAGGAAGGAAAAAAAAGGAGGGGGAAGCAAAGGCCAACTTTCTTGATTAGAAAGCCAGTAAAGAACCTTTCTAGTTGTTATTGTTGGGGGAATTGAGGAGGAGGAGTAAGGTGATGGTTTCAGGGAATGGCAGAGTCTAAGATAGAGTGAGGAGAATGGGATACAGGACATTAAGTATGGCTGCAGGTTATAAACTTGGCCACCTGGGAAATTTTTAAAGAGAGTTAAATAAAGATTGGCATTATTTTTAATTTCTTTTGATAGCTGGATTATATTTGATGCAAAATCACACTGAAATTGAACCTCATGGACTCCAGGACTTATTTGGGTTACATAAGGGTAGCCAAGTTAGTTTAAACCAAATTGGATTTTTTTTTTACGTTTAAAACATTTATTATAGTAAAATTTCAAAAACCAAACATTTTTAAAAAGCTGCATTGTACCTATGCTTTTAGGGGATTTTTCTGTATGCTAAACTTAAATGCAGCATCTGAAAATAGGAGTCCAGTGACCTCTCCATTGTTTTCTGGTGAATTTGCCTGAAACAAACATAGTTTTTGCTGCTATAGAGACTTTTGAAAAATAGTTATATTACTTATTTTAACCTGACACATGTATTATGATTAAGACCAAATTAGATTTTATCATAATAGGCATGTTGTTCCTAGGGGGTGGTGAGCCTGAAGGTGGCCTGAGGACTTAGGGGAAGCGTGTTGCCTCTCCCATGTCATCTGCACACCATGAACTGGAGCAGCATCCCTGTAGTGACCAGCCTTCCTGGACTCTGTGTCTCTTACAGGTGGACACAGTCATGGTAGAGCTGAGTCTGAGCCACGTGGCAGATCGACTGATTGGCAACTACAACCTTGGGGGGATTTCCAGTGGCGAGCGGCGCCGGGTCTCCATTGCAGCCCAGCTCCTCCAGGATCCCAGTAAGTGGGACCCGAACCATTACTAGCTGCTGCTGTCTTCCAGGGTCTGAAGACATTTTCCATCCTTTTTTTTACAGTCTCCGTTTGGAAAGGGGTTTGTGTGGAACTGACATCATTGAGGTTTTTCAAACTGGGGACCCAATTTCTTTGGAAATGCTACATAGTTCCTGATGCTGTTCTACCATCCAAGTACAAAACAGCTCTTGGACTTGGAGACACTATATTTGTGTTTTAATATGCAGTTAGGGTCTTCCATGAACACAGGCCTCTGGTCTATTCTTATTAGAGAAGCACCACTGTGGGTGCTACGGAAAGCCAATGAGTTTGGGTGTGACTAGAAATGGCAGGAATTAAAGCGGGACTTTGATATGCAAAAAAGTATATATTTTGGAGAGAGGAGCCATCAAGATGGGGTAGCCAGTTACCTGCTGCTCCTGCTTGGTTTGGTCATTCTCCCTACCACTGGGAAAATCCCAGCTCTTAACCATCACCTGGAAGAGGACATGTTGCTCCTGGATACTCCACTGGGGCACGCTAAGACTGCTTGCTCTCCAACTAGTGGTTGGTCACTAGAAGGCAAAGAAGAGGGATGTTCACAAAGAGCCCTTCTCACTTCCTGGGTAGAAATGGCCACAGTTAAACCTTCTAAAGAATCTAAATGCCTGTCCCACCTAAGACTTTGTTTTATGGTGCAGAGTTTTTTTGCAGTGCAAAGACTCTTAGTGTTGGAAAGTGCTCCACATGAAGGTTATGTCTTTTTTTTTAATATTTTTATTTATTCATGAGAGACATAGAGAGAGGCAGAGACATAGGCAGAGGCAGAAGCAGGCTCTCTGCAGGGAGCCCAATGTGAGACTCAATCCCAGGACCCTGAGTCATGCCCTGAGTCAAAGGCAGATGCTCAACCGCTGAGCCACCCAGGCGTCCCTCTTTTTTTTTTTTTTTTTAAAGATTTTATTTATTTATTCATGAGACACACAGGGAGAGAGAGAGGCAGAGACACAGGCAGAGGGAGAAGCAGGCTCCATTCAGGGAGCCTGACGTGGGACTCGATCCCAAGACCCCAGGACCATGCCCTGGGCTGAAGGCAGGCACTAAACCACTGAGCCACCCAGGGATCCCCAAGGTTATGTCTTTTTAACCAGCCTCCTCTCAGCCTTTTGAAAACAACTTGGTGCCTGCTCGCCAGCCCTTATTCTTTGTCATGGCCCTTGGGACAGAGCCCAGACAGTCCATAGTACCACGTGAGAGGCCTGATCTTGTTGCTGCTCTGTCCCCTCAAGGATTAAGGCCAAGATGTGCTCTGGAGCTGGGAGGTGGGTCCTCTGAGGTCAGGTTCCTCTGCCTGGGCTCAAGCTGAAAGCCAGTTTACATGCAGGTACTTCTCACAGGGCACTGTTTAGATAGGGTAAGATGGGATGGGATAAGACATCTCAGTAAGGAACTGTTCAAAATTCTGAGTTTAGAGCAGAGCCCAGTCTTGTCAGTGACTCAGAAGCCTGACCCTTCCTTGCCTGCAGAAGTCATGTTGTTTGATGAGCCTACCACGGGACTGGACTGCATGACAGCAAATCAGATCGTTGTCCTCCTGGCAGAGCTGGCTCACAAAGACCGTATTGTGATTGTCACCATCCACCAGCCACGCTCCGAGCTCTTCCAGGTGAGGGGGGCTTTTGTTTCTGCTTACTTCATCAAGAGGGGGGGTGTGTTGAGCTGAGGATCCTGAAGTAGAGATTAGTACTTGTCAACCAGAGCATTTGGGTCCATTTGGGACCTGATATGGGAAGGGTGTCTACCATGTACCAAGTACTTTCTATACTAGTTCATTTAGTCCACATAACAATCTTATGAGGTGGATATCAGTATTGTCACTTTACAGAAAAGAGACTCAGAAATTATGCAAAATGGAGTCAAGGATCTAAGATAAAATAAACACCTTGTCCAAGGTCACTCTGGGAACATGGCTGAGCCTCAAACCCAGGTCCACTGCCCAGGTCCAGGAGTTCTTGTCCTTTCTGGGTGTGATGCTGGGTCCAGGCCAGATGCGGATGATGCACAGTGGCAACACAGGTTGAAGAAATAGGGACATACTCTGTATGTCCCCAGTGGCACAGTAAGAATACTGATGCATGGCCACGATCAACAGGGACTGACTGCTTGGAAATTTATTCTCCAGAAGGATACGGTGAACTGATACATACTAATGCCATTGATTTTCCCATCAGCTCTTTGATAAAATTGCCATTCTGAGCTACGGAGAGCTAGTTTTCTGTGGGACACCAGCGGAAATGCTTGATTTCTTCAATGGCTGCAGTTACCCTTGTCCCGAACATTCAAACCCTTTTGACTTCTATAGTAAGTGTTTTTTCACACTTCCCATCATGAATATTCACTCAATTTTATCATCTCAGATTTATGCATAGGTATCAAGAGCACTAGTGGATTTTATTCTTCCTTTTGTTTTGGTGATTTCAGTCTTTAAGGAGTTAATTTGGTCAGGTCAGTTAACTTTGCCATAGATGACCTATCAGAATGAGGTGGGGGATCTTTCTTAAATTGCTGCATGTCCACTTTGTCAGAGAAGAATCAGCTGAGCTTCTAAAGTCTCCCAGACAGCCCCAGTTCAATCCTCAGGGTCTTGCTGGTAGTTTTAAGATACTCTGATTTTATAGGTAGGCATGAACAACAGGTGTTTTTCTGATGGGATGAGGTATTAGCTAGTACTCCTGAATCAATGATGAAACATATATTATTAGCCATTGTACATATATATGTATTTAAAAACACACGGGTCATTTCTTTTGGGGGAAAAAATTAGTGGACCTGACATCAGTGGATACCCAAAGCAAAGAACGGGAATTAGAAACCTACAAGAGAGTCCAGATGATTGAATCTGCCTACAAAGAATCAGCAATTTATCGCCAAACCTTGGAGAACATTGAAAGAACAAAACACTTGAAAACATTACCAATGGTTCCTTTCAAAACCAAAGATTCTCCTGGAACTCTCTCTAAACTGGGTGTTCTCTTGAGGTAAGAGCCTCACCCTGTTTTAAGTGGTCAGATATCCACCAATAAAAGAAAAGGGATTAAAATGGGGTTGTTTGGCTTTCAGGAGAGTGACAAGAAACTTAATGAGAAATAAGCTGGCAGTGATTATGCGTCTTGTTCAGAATCTGATCATGGGTTTGTTCGTCATTTTCTACCTTCTGCGGGTCCAGAATGATGTGCTGAAGGGTGCTGTCCAGGACCGTGTGGGTCTCCTATACCAGTTTGTGGGTGCCACCCCATACACAGGCATGCTCAACGCTGTGAATCTGTGTGAGTGCCTGTGCCCAGTTCACCCCAGGGGTGGGGAGGGCACTTCCTCTCTTCCTGATCATCTCCCTTCTCCAGCTGGCATCTTATCTTGTAAGACTCCACCATTATAAGGGGTATTTTGCTGAACTAAACTTGGCCCTCTCTAGATTCTCTCCCTGGCAAAGAGTTAACTACTGAGTTACTAACATCTTTGTGTGAATTAGTTGATCAAGTAGATCTCTCTGAGGGTTTTTAAGGGTTCAGGAAAACATGAAGTTAGGGCTGCTGATGGGGCAGGGTTTGGGAAGAGATTTTTAAAAGATCATTCCCATTATCCCTATCTTGGCAATTAGGGTGTGCAGCCTGAGGTCCAAGATACCTGCCAATTTTGTACTGTTATATTCTTTTTGAAGCCTATTTTAGGACAGCTAGCACCCGTTTTTCAAATTGAGTGAGGATCCAGAAACACCACCTAGTTGCCTGGTGTTCTGTACCAAGACCCTGCACAAAAAGAGGACAAAGTACCTCACATCATTCGTGACCCTTTTGCACGTGTTCTTGAATTTGTGACAACTCTCCCCTGACTTTAGAGAAGGAAATAAATTATGACAGTTTTTACAACCATATTGTAATTCAAGTACAGTAGATTTCTGTAGGGGGAAGTGTTTACAGTTCTGTGGACAGCAGTTCTCCTCTTTACATGACTAGGGAGCCCCAGCTCGTCCCCATCATCCAACCCTGACAGAACTCAAGTTCATTCTGGGCTAGCCCTTCCCTTAGCTCTGTGGCAATGACCAGCTATTCTGAAGCCTGTCTTCTGTGCCCAGTTCCTTTGCTGCGAGCTGTCAGCGACCAGGAGAGCCAAGACGGATTGTACCAGAAGTGGCAGATGCTGCTGGCCTATGTGCTCCATGCCCTCCCCTTCAGTGTCCTTGCCACCATAATATTCAGCAGTGTGTGCTACTGGTAAGGGGGTGTTCAGAGGTGTTCAGTCCTGGGTCTGTTCTCCTGGGGAGCTCCAGGTGGCCACTGGGACTGAAGGAGGGGGAGCTCCAGGGTGAACGCCTTCTTCTTGGCCCTGGAGATCTTTATTTGCCCATCAGTGCCTAGTACAATATCCTGTCCTTTAAGACAAATAAAAAAAGCCAGCGGGGGCCACATGGGACCTGAGAGCTGACCAGCAAGACTGCATGGTGCTAGGCACTGCTGTGTCCCACATCCTCTGCAGGGCCTGCAAAGACAAGGTTGCCCTGAAGTAGTTGGGATCCAGGAGCAGAGGCATCCAGCAGCTGTTCAATAGCAATAGAACATGGCTCCCAGGGGCAGCCCGGGTGACTCAGAGGTTTAGCGCCACCTGCAGCCCAGCGCCTAATCCTGGAGATCTGGGATCAAGTCCCACGTCAGGCTCCCTGCATGGAGCCTGCTTCTCCCTCTGCCTGTGTCTCTGCCTCTCTCTCTCTGTGTGTCTCTCATGAATAAATAAATAAAATCTTTAAAAAAAAAGAAAAAAAAAAGAACATGGCTCCCAGGCTCCTCCTAGCTGGAAGGGCAACTCTGCTGAGGTTCCACCTACAACCTCACAGTTGGGCTGGCGTGAGGGGGCTTGAGCAGTGGAAGAGCGGCTTTGGGAAGGGGCACATCCCTGTTGCTCTTAGGTTTGGATTGATGGCTTCTTTCTGGTTTTGTTAGAGCTTTTAAAAGATACAAATCTAAGAATGTGTACTTATTTGCACTTACATAATTGTCATCAGAGGAAGAAGTACCTTCCCTGTTCCACATGGCTTTCCCTTAGGAAAAGATGGGGGTATTACCTGGTATTCTGTGACTCTGGTAGTTTAAAGGTGCCCAGCTTGTTATTT
Source organism: Nyctereutes procyonoides (assembly GCF_905146905.1). Lineage (NCBI taxonomy): Eukaryota > Metazoa > Chordata > Mammalia > Carnivora > Canidae > Nyctereutes > Nyctereutes procyonoides. Next base: position 47,217,353 of record NW_026575049.1, on the reverse strand, counting down.
GGAGAACTTCAGGCAGTTCTTGGGATGCTTTCTTCAGGCCAGAATTCAGAAGCAGGTGTTCCTAACATAGCCCGTATATAGATCCATGATACATTACATGAATATAATTATTATGAATTAAGTGTTATGTAAGCAAAAGACAAACCAGGGCCTAGTGAGTTTGAGCTCCCTGATGAAGAGTGGGAAGGTCTTGGGGTGGGTGTTTAGAAGTTGGTCTCATTCTGGAGAGTGACAGAGGCAGAGCCACTTGCTCCGAGTTAGCAGCAGGATGGGCTCCCCACCGAGGGTGATGGCAGGGACCACAGGGCCTCCCTGCCTGCCCTGATGAAGCCTCGCTATTCTCAGACACTCAGGAACATTGAATCTCTAATCTCTGATGTAAACCACAGGTTTGTCTAGTTTAGGCTGAATGATCCTGAAGATTTTAAAAATCTGATCATTTTTGAGTAAATCAAGTTTGGCTGAAAATTGAAGACGTTGCTAATTTAGAATCTTGCTACTCAGTGTGGCCCATGGACCAGTGTCAGCCTTACTTTGGAACTTGTTAAACATGCAGAATCTCCAGTCCAGCTACTGAATTGGGTTCTGCCTTTAAAAGGACCCCCCAGGTGGTTCATATGCACTTAAAATTTGTGAAGCACTGATTTTGAAGACCATATAATATTTGGAAAAGTGCCCATGAGGAAAAAAGTACTTTAAGATTTGAGAAAATAGGGCAGTTTTAAACTAGGCTCAGTGTAAGCACACAGGTCATGACTATTTTTGATAAAAAGGCATAAAAAGAATCATTTCTAGTGGCAGCAAAGCTGTTAGCAATGTAGCAAATACTTTGATTAAATGACAGAAATATTTGTTGAATGCCTACTAAGTACCGGGCATAATACTAGGTGCAACAGAAGACTCAAAGAGGAGTGAACAGAAGGTGTTGCCCTCTGCACTCAAGCTTGCAATTCTGAAATGTAAACATCTCTGAAACCTACAGTGTTTTTGTAACTTTTAGCAGCACAAATGACCTGAAATAAGTGGCAAAATCTCATCTGAACTGACATGATGTTCTTTATACTTTCCCCACATCAACACAACATGCTTGATTATAAGTGGAGTCCCCGATCCCACTGTGACAAGTATGGTCTATGCAGTGTACAGCCTTTCCAAAATCTGTAAATTGCCACATTTCAAAACACATCTGGCTCTAGAGCATTTCAGATGATGGATTGTAGGCATAAATCTCCAGATGATTTTAATTCAAGAGAGTGTAAGATTAGTATTATAAGGATGCACAAACACTATGCTGAGGAATATAATAACTAACACATACGGAGCACCGGCTATGTCAGGCACTAAAGGGCTTTAAATGTATTAATTCAGATAATTGGCTTGCAATCATTCTATAAAGGTGTGCTATAATTATTGTTCGTAGATGAGCAAACTGAGGTACAGATGGAGTAAGTATCTTTTTCATTTCACATCCATTATCCAAGTTAATTACAAAGGAGAACAAGAGCCCATTTGGTTGAGAGGACAGCTTGAGAGATGAGCATTATTCGGATGGATAGAAAAGAGAGCAAGGGCAGTCCAGGAAAAGAAAGAGCAAGGGCATAAGTTCAGGAGCAAAAACACATAGGACCTTTCCAGAGAAAGGTTCAGTTGTGCTGTGAGAGAAAAGGATTGGAAGGAGTAGTGAAAGGTATGACTGGCCCCTCTGGGGGGGAAGGTGTTGGATGTCAAGCTAAGGGGCTGAAGTGGATTTGATAATGGAACATAGAAGAGGGTTTTGAACCAGGGAGTGACCCATCTTTCTTGGACTCTGGAGGGTGAGGCTGGCTTGCTTTGGCAGCAGACTAGAGGTGTGGTATATCCATTCATATTGCAGAGCTTCATGGAGGTAAGGGATCAGATTAAGTAGTCATTAGCAGTCTTCCAAAAAGGATCTTCAGTAGTGTGGTGGGGCTACAAGTCAGATTCACAAGAGAACAAGTAAAGAAGGAGGTAGAAGAAGCAGATATTGCTTGAGAAGCTTGATGGTATAGGGTAGGATGAAAAGAAGGCCATTGCTCACATAGTTATCAGGCTCAGGGAGTGGGTGTTTTTAGGATATGGTAAATAACACTGTCAGGAAAAACCGTTAGATTGAAGAGTAGATGAAATTATAGCAAAATAGGAAAATTCACAGATCAAGTTTCGCGGGGAGTGCAGGGTAGGGATAGGGAATCAGGATAACATGAAATCAGGGAACAAATGGATAGGATCAACTTGGCAACAATAGGGGGAAAAGAGAGAGAATGAGCACAAGACATGGAAGATGAAAAGTAGAGAAGATAAAGATAGCAAGAAATTAGTAATTGAGTGGACGGGATAATTTAAAGTAGAGGTATAGATTAGCCATGAGGGACATGTCATTGGAACCCAATAAACGGAAAAAAAATAGGGGTCTAGGGGTTCAGGTGAGGCAGAGCAGATTTGATTAGTGCTGAGGAATGCCTTGTTCAGCACACCTTCAGGGAGAGAACTTAAGTGAAGAACCCGGGTCTCTGGGTGTGGGGACTGGTAGGCAAAGACAGAAGGGGGTAAGGACCTGAGGTAGGAGAGAGGAGGGATGCCCTGATCAGCACTTTCAGAATCTGAAATCTTGGGAAAATAGAACAGTTCTGAGTAACATTTAAGTCCAAGACATGGTGAATGATGAAGATTAGGTAGATGGAGCCATGGGAACTGGTCAGGTTGCCTTATTAGGAGGCACTGATGTTGATGGTTCATCAGGAAGGTTAAAGACCTTGAGGATAAATGATAGTGGGCAGGAGTGCAAAGACTGACCCTTGTCCAGATGCTGTAAAATCATCAAAGGTGAGAGAATGCCCTAAAAGCCACAAAGGGTTGCACAGGGAAAGAGAATTAATGGTACAAGCAAATTCATGATTTGTGGCCTTGAGTGGTAGGGAGGCATGCATCTAAGACGTACCAGCTCCTTTTCCTTACTGTACAAATGCAAGAAAGAGCAGCCATGTCTAATGGTTGTTGGGGACACACTATCACCAGGGAAGTGTATTTAGTGGAAGGAATATAAGAGTGAAGGGGCATGGGGATCCCTGGGTGGCGCAGCGGTTTGGCGCCTGCCTTTGGCCCGCCAGGGCGCGATCCTGGAGACCCAGGATCGAATCCCACATCGGGCTCCCAGTGCATGGAGCCTGCTTCTCCCTCTGCCTATGTCTCTGCACCTCTCTCTCTCTGTGTGACTATCATAAATAAATAAAAATTAAAAAAAAAAAAAGAGTGAAGGGGCATGGATGTAGGGAAGTCTGTTCACAAGAAAATGGGGATCAAGTCTGTGGAAGGAGCTGGTAGAACAAGAAACAAGAATGGAGCAGACCTGAAGGGCTAATTCACCAGTCGATGGAGGCAGCGAAGGGTTTTCACATTGGCAACCATCCCACGGTAACAGGGATGGAGGGGCAGAGCGGCAGGTCGAGTGAGCCTTCAGCACTGGGAGAGTAGGCTAGGCTAGTTAGGGTAGGAGCACGGCTAGCTAAGCAGAGCATGGTTATTTATGGAGAAGCTTGGAGAGTTCAACACCTCCACTTACTGCACCGATTGTGAGCATTGTTTATTAATATTTTCCTCTGAGAACTGAAGGAGCTGTAAAAGGGAAAAGGTGGCACACTAAGTCAGAGCCAACAGAAACAGTTTGTAGTAAAAAATGGTCTCAAAGGGTGTCTCTGTTCCAAAAGGCCTTTCAAGGAGTTTGGCTTACCCTGCAAACTCTTCCCACCCATTAACCACCATGGACTTATTCATAGAAGGCACATGTGGTATTTTTCTTAAATAATCCCTGGAGAGGAAACTAAAGACTTTATGTATTTCTAGGACTCTGGGCTTGTATCCTGAGGTTGCCAGATTTGGGTATTTCTCTGCTGCTCTCTTGGCCCCCCACTTAATCGGTGAATTTCTAACTCTTGTGCTACTTGGTATGGTCCAAAACCCAAATGTGGTCAACAGCATAGTGGCTCTGCTCTGCATTGCTGGGATACTTGTGGGATCTGGATTAGTAAGGTAAGATATGACAGTTTGGGATTTTCGTTGACGATCTGTTGTTAATGAATCACTTGATAACAATTGTTATAAGAAATTGCAGAGAAGAGCTGTGTGATACTGGCTAAAGGTATTGCCTTATGATCTGGAGTATTTAGTACTTATCATTACTGTTTAGACCTTGAACTGTTTACCACGTGTTGAGTAAAATGTCTTCACACTGAGAATCAAGAAATGACAATTTAGGCATGTTATCCATATGATTCACAGGTAGTTAACAAGAGGAGGAAAACCAACCCATCCTCCAGAAAAACTCACAGCCTATCCTTACAAGCTAAATAGCATGTATTTAATTCATTTCTGCTCTGGCACTGTGGAGTCTCTCTCTGTTCTGGTTCTCAATTACGGGTTCTTTTAGGAAGTAAGAACAGTCAGATTAAGAGCTTGCATGACAAAAGACTGATCAAGAAAATATCAGGACTAGAAGGACACATACTAAATGTTACCAGCAATTATTTCTGGGTAATAATGTAGTTTAACTTTTTCTTATATTTCCCTTACTTTTTTGAATTTCTATAATAAAGCATAATTTTATAAGACAATATATATGTCCACATACATACATTTAAAAAAAGCAATAGCAGAAAGGGTGGAAAATTTTAGAAGAGTGTTGGTGGTCCCAGGCAGGTGATGTGTCTATTAAGTATGCTAAGGGTCCCTGAGGAAATGTGAAGGTGGCTATTTCTTTGACTTAAAAACAAAAAAACTCAGAGCATCTACTATATGTAATTACATTTATATTTATATATTTATATATTTAATTATTTAACTCTCAGAGCAATCCATGTTTCAGACTTGACCTCTAGTCAAACTACTGTGAAGACTCCCAGGCCACACGTGGCTCCCTGGAGAGAGGTCTGACCCAGGAGTCAGATACTTCTTCTACCATTTATCTGCCACATGACCATTGGCAAGTCACTTTTCTATCTAAATTTGTTTCTTCATTTATAAAATGGAGCTAATGATCTCAGCCCTACCAGCCTCAAGGGAACATGAGAAACAAATGAGATAATAATCAACAGGAAAGCACTTCATAAGCTGTACTGAATTATATAAAGGCGAAAATTACAAAGTGAGCTGGTTTTGATCAGTCAAAATTACAATGCCATTATTACATTGTGTTAAGTGATTGTTAACATCTATAAAAAAATGCACAAATCAAGTCACCCCAAAGGGTAGCCAATCAAGCCAGCAAGGTACAAGACCCAACGCTGGGCAGGATCTCCTCTTGAATATTTGAATTATTACCTGCTCCAGTCACTCTGGCACTATTTTGTGTATTTGGTTTGTAGAGAAAGATTCGTTGTTTTGAAAAGAGAGGCAGTGGCCAGCATTATCAAAGGCTCTTGGGTTTTTTGCAAAACCTCAACATCCCAAGGCTTCATCTGGATTCTGCTTCCATCACTGAACTGTAACTCTGCTCTTGGGGCACCTGAGTGGCTCAGTGGTTGAGCATCTGCCTTTGGCTCAGGTTGTGATCCCGGGGTCCTGGGATTGAGTCCCACATCAGGCTCCTCACAGGGAGCCTGCTTCTCCCTCTGCCTATGTCTCTGCCTCTCTGTGTGTTTCTCATGAATAAATAAAATCTTTAAAAAAGAAACTCTGCTCTTCAAGGGCCACATCAACCTCTTAGTCATAAAGTTCATATTCTTCCCTCAGGTCATCACCTTTCCTGACTGCCTGCCTGCAATATTTGCATTTTTGGCTGCCTTTTCCTTTAAACACAAACAGAAATAGCTGCTTTGTGCTTACAAAATAAATGCAAATTCTTTGGAGAAAAAAGCTACACAATACAGAACTGTATAAGGAAGAAAGTAAAAGTTACCTTAAGTATCAACCTTCAGTTAAATTTTGTTGTGTATCTTGCTAGACTTTTATATTTAATGAAAATGAGATTGCACTATTGTGAAGAAGTATGCATTTAACGATACAATGTGGACAGTCCCACATCAATAAATTTATTTTTATTTTTTTTATAAAGAACATGGTTTTTTTTTTTTAAGATTTTATTATTTATTCATGAGAATACAGAGGAGACAGAGAGGCAGAGGCACAGGCCCAGGGAGAAGCAGGCTCCATGCAGGGAGCTCGATGTGGGACTCGGTCCGAGGTCTCCAGGGTCATGCCCTGGGATGAAGGCAGGAACTAAACCACTGAGCCACCTGGGCTGCCCCACATCAATAAATTTAGATACATGGTTCCTTCCTCTCTAAAATGCTCCAGATTTCTATGATATAGCCTGATTATCCTCCTGTGTCTTTCACAGACCTGTTTGTGTCCGTTTACCACCCGTAAAGAAGCCTGCATGCTGTTCCTTGGCTAGATTAGCTCTCTCTGAAATCCCACTATATGCCACTTCTGTTGCAGCTTTCCTTTCAAAGGATGGCAGCCTCTGGAGGACAGTAGTGGTGCCTCATTCATTATAGTTCTTCTCAGTGGCTGGCCCAAGCCCTTGAACCAAGTAGGTTTGCAATAAATATCTGAATTGAGTGAATGAATGACTGTTTTCTCTCCTGGGACTGCCTACACATTGGATCAATCACCAACTTCTGTTGGGTTTCATCTTTGCTTCCAAACCACAAATACATGTGGAGCCTTTACATGTATTCCACCCTGTGTGGTGCACTGCAAGATGAAGTCACATAGTTCCTATCTTAAGAGAGGAACCTTCTGGCCAGCTAGGCAGCCAGCCCGTTAAGGCCATCATCCTGTTGCAGGCCTTTGTCATCTTATACTTGAACTACTGCTGAAACAGTTCCCTTTTTGCCTTTCTGCTTTTCCTAATCTGTCCTTATTCCATCCCTCTAGTTGCTGGTGCAACGTTTTCTTAAAACACTGATTTTATGGTCTTTCAATGTCAGCCCACCACAAGGCTCTGAAACAGCAGGTTCCTGTCATTCCAAACTCAGCTCCCACTGCTTCAGATCCTCTGTTTCAGCCCTTCTGGCTCATTTGGCCCCATATGCAGTCCTTGACATGCCTGTGCTCATACCATCCTTCCTTCCTAGAATGTCTTTCCTCTCTTCCTTCCTTCCTTCCTTCCTCCCCAGGTTCCTGCCTGTCCTTTCCAATTAGCCTCTCAATTGGCTGATTCAATTTTGTTCCTTAGAACATTGCCCATAACTGAAAGTCATGGGGTTTGGAGGCCACGTGGGAATAAGTAAAAACCATAAATACTAAGTACAAGAATGTCATGGACATGTGGTGCTGGATTATTATATTTGGCACAAATTGTTTACCACTGTTTTTTTTTTTAGTCTTAAGGATATATATTTTCTGTCCCCAATTACATTGTGAGTTCTCTAGGGGTAGGGTACTTCTTTGAATTCCTCAAGCACTTAGAACTAGTGCCTCACAAATAAAAAGATTTAATCCATATTTGTTGATAGAAATTATATAGTGGACAGAGGAAACCACAAGGTCAGCATGAAGTTTCTCCTAAGAGACTGAAGAGGGAACAGAGTTCATTTTGAACATCACAATGAACATCTGCTGTTCTCTCCATCCTCTCCCCTTGTATCATCGTTAATTCTCACTTCACAAACTAGCTCCTTCAAATCTCTATTTAATCACAAATATCCTCCTCTAAAGTGATGTGTTAGGTGTGTATTTTCTTTCATGTTTATATCATCGGTGCTTATCAAAAAAATTAGACACCAATCCATCATCAGGGGATTGTTAAATTAAGGTTTCTACTATAATGGACCAGTGAGCTATAATTAAAATGATGGAGTGCTATGCTTACTGACTTGGAAGGCTGTCTGACACGTGTTTGGTTGAAAAAAAAGTAGGTTAAAAAAGAGCATGAAGAGTGTGATTCCCCTTATGTAAAATTTTATAAACACATACGTATACACACGTTACATGTATCACCAAAATTTTAACCATAGTTATTTCTGGGCAGTGGTATATTTTTGTACTTCTCAGTATTGTTTGATGTTTTTCACAGCACAATTTTTAAAATGAGAGATAAAAACTATATTCATAATGGGAAACATAGAATGAAGGCTGCTTTTCTTTTCACTTGGTAGGACTGTTACCAGAGACTACTGAATTTTAGCCTGCTCTCTTTTTTCTTCAGAAACACAGAAGAAATGTCCATTCCTTTTAAAATCTTCAGTTATTTTACATTCCAAAAATACTGCTCTGAGATTCTTATAGTCAATGAGTTCTATGGACAGAATTTCACTTGTGGTAAGTACTCTGTTTTAGAATATATATATATTTTTTTACATGTTACTCTGAGGAAGCAATTCCCTGAGGGAAATGTATTTTTTAAATAAAAGCTATGTTTTATAATAGATTTAAAACCTTGTTTTGAAATAAAAGTCTAACAGTGTCTCTGATTTTTAAAATAAAAGTCAAGTTAGTTACGCGTCAAACGCCAACAGCTCAAGCCACTCTGATGTTTTTAGAAAACAGTAGGCCTGGGGCACTTGGCTGGCTCACTCAGAAGAGCATTAGACTCTTGATCTTGGGGTTGCAAGTTTGAACCTCACACTGGGGATAGAGAGTACTTAAAAAAATAAAATCTTTAAAAAATTGATAGACCTAATGTACACCAGCATAAACTTTAGTATACTCTGGGTGGAATCTGTTTTTAAGATTTATTTATTTGAGGGAAGGAGAGAGAGCACATGCACATGAATGGAGAGGGGCAAAGGGAGAGCGAGAATCTGGAGCAGTCTGCACACTGGGTGTAGAGTCCCCCACAGGGCTCCATCCCATGTCTATGGGGTCATGACCTGAACTAAAACCAAGAGTCAGTTGCTTAACCAACTGAGCCACCTAGGCGCCCCTGGAATCCGTTCCGAAGAGAACAGGTTGAAGCAGGTTGCAGTGTCTTCTTGTTCCCTAAAATGTATGTAGTATATAACTGAGTAAGTCATTTTTGGCAAAAGTCTGTTCTGCAAGCCCATGAGAAGCAGTGGGAGCATAACCAGGTCCTTCTGGCCATGGAAATCCCAGGCCAATCTGTGAAGGCAACTAAAGAACAGGGCAGAATTTAATGGTTGTTTTAAGTAGTTTTAGGTGGTAATAGCAGTAACTTTAGGATATTCAGTACTAGGTGATCATAGTGATCATGATTTTTTCAGTACTGTTGTAAGGAATTTACACCCCCAAATGGAAACAAATCCATTTCCATCTCAAAATGAAGCTAGGACCCAGAACACTATTGCTTCACCTAATAATGAGTTCTGGGCTCTCTAAAATGTCCTGTATCTTTCATAGTGACAGGTACTTAGCAGGCAGTTGGTAAATACTTGATGAAAGTATCTGGGACACACCATATCTGACACTGTCCATCTTTTCCTGGCAGGCAGCTCAAATGGTTCTGTGACAACTAATCCAATGTGTGCCTTCACTCAAGGAATTCAGTTCATTGAGAGAACCTGCCCGGGTGCAACATCCAGATTCACAACCAATTTTCTGACTTTGTATGCCTTTATTCCAGTTCTTGTCATCCTAGGAATAGTTGTTTTTAAAATAAGGGATCATCTCATTAGCAGATAGTAAAGAACATTGCCACAAAAATGGAACTTAAGCCCAATTGTGCATGACTACTTTGAATGTCTGAAATAAGAAAGCCATATGTTTCTTAACAGTACATCTTAAGTCTTTTAACCACTTGAACTCCATCTGTGCCCCCTCAGATCCATGCTGGCCTTGAATGATAGTCTGACTTGTAGGACATGGGCTATTTAGAAATTGTGAGTGGGCTAGTCCAAAAATGTAAATAGTAATAACTTACAATCTTTCATAAAATTATGGGAGACTAGTGTGACTGTTTTCTTTGTTCTAGACACAGAAAAATAGGTCAGTTAAAAAATTATGCTTACAGGGCGCCTGGCTGGGTCAGTCGGTGGAGCATGCAATTGTTGATCTTGAGGTTGTGAGTTCGAGCCCCACACTGGGTGTAGACTAAAAATTTAAAAGATCTTAAAAAAATTGTTTACAAACAAAATTATGATTACATTTAATAAAAGATTTGGTGAGAAGAAGATATTTGAATGGTTACTGACTGTAAGTAACAGAAAAGAGTGTTGTGGGTTTGAGTGAAGCAAAGCATCATGCAGAACTGGGTGGGAATGCTTCATCACTGAAAAATCCACATTTATTTGTACACGTTTACATGAGGGTCTGAGTTACCCAATCACAGTGAAAGGATGTTGGACAGATGCTGGATGATGAAGACCCCTGATACAGAGCACTCAGGGATTTTTTTGGGAGTTAAAACGTCCAGGAATGGGCTGAACTGAGAACACAGCATGCCAGACAGACCTCGGGTAATGTTTTTAAATATTAGTTTGCTATTTTTCTACTTTTCCCTTAGTTTACTTACAAAATCAAAAGTGAATGTTACTAGATAAAGTGTATGCACTGAGAAATGACATCTTTAATGCTAAAGAAGAGGGGTTATTTGAAGTCCATAAAGATAAGATGTTCAACTGACATTGAAGAACCAGGTTACACACACAGAATTCAGGTTCTTGAATCATAAAGAGAAAAAGATGCTGACAAATACAAATAGAGAAACTTGTATTACATAATTTTAGGGATGAAATGATGTATATAGAGGATTAAAAATAGGTTCTGTACTAAATGACTGATTATCTTTCTGGTTGATCTTTAGGTAATTCATGTACAAGTCTGAAAAGACCCTGTCTCAATGTTACCATGGTAATGCTGAGGGAGAACATCTTAGTGAGTACATGAACTTCTTCAGTTGCTGTGACCTAACTTGCAAAGAATGATAAATTATAGCATTTGAAATGTCTCACACTGTAGCAGAAAAGATCATTTCATTAAGGAAACCACAGTAAAATTCTATTTCTTAGAACAGTATTTAAGGATCTGGAGACATTGGCAAATTACCAGAATAGTATTGTCAATTTTTATAAAAGGTCTCTGACACTGATGATTATGGTATAATAGTTACATAATGCCTTACAGATTATATATGTCACATCAGTTATAGACAATTCTGCAGATGATAATCTATTAAAGTAGTTCAAAGAGAGTCCCACAGGAACCTCTTTTGAAATCGCTGATTTCAACTTACTAAAGATATGGGTGTGCATTGTAAGTGGAAACATTTCTACTATTCATATGCAGATGAATTTCATCTAGCTCAGAAACATTTGGAAAATTGACACAGCACGTGACTTCAAGCTATTAAATGTTAGTGATACCATCTTAGAAAAACACAATGACTTTCAACATGTGACAGTATATGTCTCAAGTCAAAAATGGACAGTGATGTGTAAGACAATCAAATTATATAATAGAAATTTCTATTACTATTGTGGAATAGGCTGTTTCTTCCCACCAAGTCCAAGTGGATGTTTCTGAGATGATAATGTTCACTATTAATTTAAAGGGAGCTCTTTCTCCACAGCACTTGGGCAGGGTGCCTGTCTGCACCTAAGAATGAGGTTCTTTGGAAACGTGCTGAATCCTGTTGTCAGGAGTGCTGGAAACCACATGCACTGCTAAGAGTTTATGAAGTCTTATTACTTCATTGCAGTTATCAGGGAGTTTGCTCTCCACTCAGATACCACTCATCAGTTTTCGTGTTCTTGGGGTAAGTGTGCTTATTTGAAGCTGGGTGTATGGTTTATTACAGTGAACATATATTATGGTGGAAATGGAAGATCGCAGAATAAATGACTTTCTTGGTAGTGATAACAATTATATTTACTCCAGATTGAACTTGGCTAGCAGGCATACAAATCATAGATCGAGAAGGCTTTTTAAAAGCCTTTGGAAATGATCTTCCAATATTACCAATTCATTAATTTTGGCCTGCTTTCTGATAGCATATCTCCTTAAATTTACCTGTTCTTCAAAAACTTTTACCCAAAATAAGTATGTGAGAATTATCAGAGCTGCCTGTACCCCATTCAACACCCACTGATTCAGGGTCTCTGGGTGTGGGAACTCAGGAGTGTTCATTTTATTTTATTTTTAAAGATTTTATTTATTCATGACAGACACACAGAGAGGGAGAAAGAGGGGCAGAGACACAGGCAGAGGGAGAAGCAGGCTCCATGCAGGGAGCCCGACGTGGGACTTGATCCTGGGTCTCCAGGATCCAGCCCTGGGCTGAAGGCGGCGCTAAACCACTGAGCCACCTGGGCTGCCCAGGAGTGTTCATTTTAAATGGGTTCTTCGGGTGCTTCTTGTGCCTGTGTTTTACAGTCAATGATGACACCTGTGCACATGACCCCGATTCTAAAAAATTCCTTTGAGAAGGAATGTGTCTAATAGAAATGTTTAAACTCATATTCATAATTGTTACTAAAGGATCTTGCTTTTTCATAGTCCTGAAACAGCATAATAAAGCAGAAACTTATAAGTGCTGAAGTGAGTATACACTAAACATACTAGAGAAAGGTAGAAGAGTTTTTATTTTAAAAAATACTGCATGTCATTATACAACTTTTCCCCCTTTTAAAAGACTTCTAATTATCCAGGGAGTTGCACTTTAATACAAGAAATGCCACTTTTAACAAATTACAAATCTTTGCTTCCTTCATTTATTACCATTATGCTAATTATAAACTTACTTGTATTTGGGAAAGAAGAAATAAATACACTATAGTTGAATTAGGTTCAAGAATCAAGCTCAATTTGTTTCCAAGACTTGGAAGAACTTCTTTTGTATTGTTCCAGTTCCTAAAACAAAAATATGTATTAAGAAAAAAACTTTAAAAATTAAACTAGGCACCTTAGCATTTTTTAGGTATGACAGCACATCCTTTATGGTATTACCATTCGCAAAATTTCTTGACAATTATCTTGTAAATTCTTACTAGGATTTATTTTCTAGAAATGTAGAGTCTTTAGAGTTTCTACAGCCTAAACAACACTTAGAGATGCACTTAATAAAGATACACTACATATACATACAAATTCTTTAAACTATTCAAATAAATGCATTTGTCATATTTTAAAGTGATCTTTTGTTTTCTGTTCAAGTCTTGCCAAAACTGGGTTGATGTTGTCAAATTATCAATGTTTAGAATGTATATATTATTTTGACCCAGTGATTCTGCCTTTTAAAATGAATCTCACAGAATAATAGAGAAGAATGCAAGAATATAAATAGAAGGAGGGTCACTGTACTGTGTATACTGGCGCACAAATGGAAACAACTTAGCTATCTCCCAGGAAGGACATTATTAAAGATGTCAGAGCCCATTCACACAGGGTTTCATGGGCAGCCAACAAAAATTCCAGTGGTCGTATGTGCCACACGGAAAAAGCAAACAGGTGGAGAGGACAGGATACTTCCACTTTCTATTTTTTTATTTTATTCTATATCTTATGAGGGTTTTTTTCCGTGATGAGTATATGTTACTTCTAAAATTCATAAAATAAGTTCTGGTATGGGTGGAGCCCTGCATGAGATGATTGATATGCAAAGGGATCATCAAAGGGGATTGCCTCCTTTCTTCTTACATATTGTTCAGTGTCTCAGTAACTGTACAAAGTATATTATTTCAAATAAGCAGAAAGTGGTTACTCTGCAAGATAAGGCAAACACTGCCCTTTGGCTAACATAATTGAAGTTCATAGTTGCAATGAAAATTCCATTCTCATTTTCAGAAAAATTGCAGATTGTCTCTTTCATACCTATACTCAAATTACTGAAGTTTAAATGTTAAAAGTTTTAAAACTGAAGAAAGACTTTGAAGAGTCTTTATATGATAATTCCAAGGTAGAATTTGCAGCCTGGTTTATTCTTTTAAAATGAAGTTAATTCAGTTCACCAATCATCCACCGCATAGGGTTTTGAAGATTGTTAACTCATAACGAATACAGTAATCAGTTCTCTTGCCTTTAATTGGAAGCACTGAATTGTTATTACCAATGATAAGGGTGAGGACATTGTTTTGACATTCTCTGTTAAAGATATCTATCTTACTTCTGCAGAGAATGGAAGAACAGGGCTGGTCACACAGCCATGTCACAAAGAATGAGTGGTGTTATACAGAACTCACCATGTCTACTAGACCTTCAATACTGCTGCCATAGGAAGTCAAAATAATATGATGCTCTAAAGGAAGAGCAAGTAAGAGGATTTTCTTTACACTGCAATTCTTTGTGGTTGCTTTAAAGAGCCACTTTATTTATTTTTAAAGATTTTATTTATTTATTCATGAGAGACAGAGAGAGAGGCAGAGATGTAGGCAGAGGGAAGAGCAGGCTCCATGCAGGGAGCCTGATGTGGGACTTGATCCCGGGACTGCAGGATCACACCCTAAGCCAAAGGCAGAAGCTCAACCACTGAGCCACCCAGACATCCCTAAAGAGCCATTTTAAAAATGAATGTAAAACTAAGAAAAGGTTCCACCTTGCCTCTTAAGAACCTCTCTAAGGTTTTCAACCATAAATGGACCACTGTCTTAAAACACTTGAAGATTGAAGATGTTTAAATAAAGGACAGTAAGAACTTTTCCCCCCTAAACATGTAAATGAGTATGTCTTTAAATTATAGGTTTAGGGAGTATGAACAAGTTGATTTTTGAAAACGGATTCAAAATAGATATGTATGGTTGGCCAAGAAGACCTTAAAGATATTGTTTACCCACTTTTTTGTTGTTGTTTTCTTTGGCAATAAAAATATAAAAAAGAGGTAGAAAGATTTAGCAAGTGCTTTCTATACATATGTCCCCTTAAAATCAGGAATGCCTTAAAACTAGAGGGCTTTTTAAATTATGGAAGCAGAGCAGCCACGGTGGCTCAGTGGTTTGGCGTCACCTTCAGCCCAGGGCCTGATCCTGGAGACCTAAGATCAAGTCCCATGTCAGGCTCCCTGCACAGAGCCTGCTTCTCCCTCTGCCTGTGTCTCTGCCTCTCTCTCTCTGTCTCTGCCTCTCTCTCTCTGTGTCTCTCATGAATAAATAAATGAAATCTTAAAAAAAAAAAAAAATGGAAGCAACCCAAGTGTCCATCGTTAGAATGGAACTTGTGAGTTAGCCTCTTCATCTTAGAAATGACATGCTCTAATTTCACTGGCAAAACTTAAAAGGCCCCAAACTTTGTTTTTGTTTCTTCCCTGATGAATAAGACACTAATAATGGGGCTTGGGGATGGAGAAGATAGGAGGATCACATGTGGTCTCAGACAGGCTTAGGGCCAGCCCTCTACTCCTATGCAACTATATTAGATCTTAATGAAACAGGACATCATCTGTTCTCCCAAGAAGCACAAGAATCAGAAGCATTTGGGTTAAAGGCATGTAGACATATGGCACACAGTATGAGCTTCCCTGAGCATTTACAGGTTGGTTTTAAGTAAGGACAGCTTACATAATTATGGAAAACCCTGAGTGAGACATTTCTTTTAAATGAATATTATTTTGTTCCAAATGGCAAACAAAATCAATCTAAAGATTATAATGCTACTTTCACTGAAAAATGTCATGTGGCAATAATCATATTAAAAGATCAAAAAGAGGGGCGCCTGGATGGCTTAGTTGGTTAATAAGCATTTGCCTTGGACTCAGGTCACGATCCCAGGGTCCTAGGATTGAGCCCTGAGTTGGGTTCCCTGCTCAGCAGGAAAGCTTCTCCCTCTCCCCCAGCTCATGCTCTGTCTCTTGCTCTCTCACATAATCTTAAAAAAAAAAAAAAAAAAGGCAATGTGAATGAAGAAAGAGCTGTAGACAACTGGCTAGATTTTCAAGTAATGCCAGATGAATTCTTTCATAGGCTGTGTTAATAGCAAAGAATGATAGGTATTGTGGGGTTGCTTTCCAGTTCCATTCCAAATTCCTACAGTTTTAGGTCAGTTAGGGAAGATGGATTTAAATGTGAAAAGTCTTGCTGAAAAACACTCCAGCCCTTTCATAATATCTGTGTATGTAAGTGTAATAAAAGGGGTCACCATGCAATATAAACAGATACTCTTAACAATGGCAGTTAGTCATTGACTCCTCAGTAAATATTAATTCAGGGATGGCTTGCAACTAATTTTTAGCTGAGCTGCACATAAATAAAGGTTGTATGAGGCCATCTGACTGTTCCTACAACACGCCTCTAACTTTGCTACAGCAACAAAACCCCCTAAATATTCCTGACATAGTTTTTAATTCTCCTGGATTATGTTTATTTATTAAAAGATTTTATTTATTCATTCATGAGAGACAAGAGAGAGAGGCAGAGGGAGAAGCAGGCTCTTCACAGGGAGCCCGATGCAGGACTCGATCTCCAGACTGGGATTACGCCCTGAGCCAAAGACAGGTGCTCAACCACTGAGCCACCCAGGTGTCCCTAGATTATGTTTAAATAGGATGTTTTGCTTTTTTATTCTGGGGCCCCTGAAGGTGAAAGGCTAGTGCTGAAAAAAAATACCCCAATCTGTGCTCCTGTGGACAGTTGTGTTCAGATTACCCTTGCAACAATGTGATGGCCCAAGTGACACAGCTCTACAAATCCCATCTGAGAGACTGTCAGAGCATTCAATTTATAGTGTTTGTTGATGTAAGTTTGGATTCTGCACAATGTCTCATTTTAGAGATCTGAGAAAACCTAAGTATCAGGTCATGATGAATTTACCAGCTTTTGCATTCTTACATCAGATTTCATATCACACCTGGTGCTAGCTGGACATATATGGAACACAGTCTCCATTCTTAACTACTTTCCTGAGAGATCCTGTCTTTGTGTGCTTTCAGACTGGGTAGTCCGGAATTTTCCTGGTACAAGAAAAGTTTAAGTATGTCTGAATATTCCAACAAAAAACAAAATCATTTAAATGATTCCACAAACAAAAGAATATTGTGAAAGTGTCCCCCCAACAGCAAGGTAAGAATCACTACCCATCTTCAATATAAGGTAAACTGGAAAACCCGAAGAGGCAATGTGAACAGTAGGTCATCTCTGGGTAGTGGAATGATTTAAATTCCTTCTTTATGAACATCAAATTTTTTATATAGTGAAGATATGCTATTTCAGTTATTTTATTTTTTAAGATTTTATTTTTTAGTAATCTCTGTACCCACCATAGAGCTCAAACTCATGACCCCAACCTCAGAAGCTGCATGTTCTACCAATGGAGCCAGCCAGGCTCCCCTTCAATAATTTAAAAGTAAAAACAAAGGGTGAAAAATCTAAGGGGCTCTGGAGGTATTTTGTGATAAACTCAAGAGGAGATAAAATAAATGTTGAGGATTAGTACCTGATCCTTCTGAATTCTCATTTCATCAACTTCACCTTCAGCATACTGAGGGTCTCTTGCAGGGTCTTTGATATGCTTCAGTGTGTTGGTGCTCTGAAATTATAGTTCAAGTCATTTCATGCCCCACCCCAACCATCTGTGACTACCGTCACCCTCAGCTAGGCTCTCTATGGTCTTCTGAGCTTTTACTGTCACTGCTGAAGCCTCTTTTAAATTCCACCAGGCCCTCTCCTTCCAGCAGCTGTCTCTCACTTCTCCAACAGTCTGGAAGCTAAATTTCAAAGTGGAGCAAAGGCTGTGTCCTGCTCATCTTTTAAACCTCACAGTGCCTCTTGTACAATAGACTTTTGGCATATATTTGATTTTTTAAGATGCCAGTAAAAAAGTCATAATAGGCTCACTGGAACATTTCCTAGTAACTGTTGAATAATGCAAAAAATTCTTGCTTTAAAAGAATTAGAAGTATCTACCTTTGGTGGAAA
The DNA here is from genome assembly GCF_905146905.1 of Nyctereutes procyonoides. Classification (NCBI taxonomy): domain Eukaryota; kingdom Metazoa; phylum Chordata; class Mammalia; order Carnivora; family Canidae; genus Nyctereutes; species Nyctereutes procyonoides. The sequence continues at coordinate 47,199,597 of NW_026575049.1, read as the reverse complement.
GACTCTTTCATACACTTTTTTCCACAAATCCATTGGTGAATGAGCGTGAAGCTTTCCAATGTCATTATCAGGAATAGGAGGAGATCCTAAAATGGGAAGTTGTACACCAAATGACTGCACTGGTTAAAACTTGACAAACTGGAAAAAAAAAAAAAAGCTAACCCCCACCCCAAAACAAACAAATAAAAAAACTTGACAAACTATCAATAAAATGGATGGCACTTAGAAAAATACAAATCCTAGATCACTCATTTCCCTTCTCCTTTAATATAGCCACTATTAAAATTTAGTCCAACCCAGTATAGCAAGGCCACAGATTCTAGCACCAGAGGAAGAGGAGACAGAGCAGTTAGTCAGTTGTGATTCTCTTGCCCCATAATTACTCCGCCACCCACTGAAATACCTAGTTTGATATTCTCATGTGTTTATGAGTTTGTATGGAAACACTCATTAGTGCTACTCACCAGAGTGCAAATTGGGACAACTAATTCAGAGGGGGATTTGGCACTACTTCCTACCCTGCAAATATGGAAAAAGGTTAAATGCTACTACCCAGAAATCCTAGTTTTTGGTATTTAACCTAGAAACACCTGTACACAAGTATTAATGGTTTCACACTGCAGCATCATTTGTATAAGTGAAAAATTGGCCAAGCTAAACTGTCCATCAATAAAGGTATAGTGAACTAAGTTACTTTGCATTTTCACGCTCTAACCACACAGCAGTCAAAATACCAAATAGATCTAGCTACTGCATTAATATGGAAAAACCACTAAGACATACTGAGTAGAAACAAACTTTCAAAATGATAGCTATAGAATGATAGAATTATGTTCGAACAAATAAGTTTTTTTCTTCTTTTTTCAAGATTTTATTTATTTATGAGAGAGACAGAGAGAGGCAGACACAGGCAGAGGGAGAAGCAGGCTCCATGCAGGGAGCCTGATGTGGGACTCGATCCCAGGAATCCAGGATCACACCCTGGGCTGAAGGCAGGCGCTCAACCGCTGAGCCACCCAGGGATCCCTAACAAGTAGTTTTTTCTATATCACATTCACATATATAGAAAATAATCCAGAAGTATACATATCAAACTTGATCCTTACATGTACTATTTTAACATTTTATAATGAGAATGTCTTGTGTACTGATTGTATAATTTGAAAATTTGAAAAAATGCTGACTTCTTGGCAATTGTCAGTCTATAATCTTAGATTTCTCATTCTTTCTATTCTAGCATCTACCCTGTTGATCTTTCAGGACCTCCTTACTACTTTGGTGTGAAAGACAGTGATACAAACCACCAATCAATTTCAGTTTTCCCAAGTTTTTTACTTGTCCTTATTTGTGTGTATGTGTGTGTGTGTGTATTAAGTTCTATACAATTGTGTCATCTTTGTAGATAAATGTATCCACTACCAAAATCAAGACACTACACAATGCCATCCCTTGTGTTGCCCTTTTATACCCACACCACCCCCTTCTCCAATCTCTTATCTCCCCACCTACGATCCTGTTTCTAACTTCTTACAACCATTCATCTTTCCTCTATTTCTAAAATGTTTTCATCACAAAATTTTTGCACACGTAGAATCATATTGTATATAACATTTACTGACTGTCTTTTTTTCATTCAGTACGATTCTCTGGTGATTCATGCAAGTTACTGTATCAATAACTTGTTCCTTTTTATTGCAGAGTAGTAATCTATGGTATGGAGTACCATACCATAGCACAGGTTTAAATAACATCTGGTTGTTACTAGTTTGGGACTATTACAGATGAAGCCACCATGAACATTTGTGTATGGATTTTTATGTGAACATAAGTTTTAATTTTTCTAAGATAAATGCCAAGTAATGTAATTTCTAGCTCATACGGTCGGTACACGTTTAGTTTTATAAGAAACTGAACTTTTTTTTTAATTTTTTTTTTTTTTAATTTATGATAGGCACACAGTGAGAGAGAGAGAGGCAGAGACACAGGCAGAGGGAGAAGCAGGCTCCATACACCGGGAGCCCGACATGGGACTCGATCCCGGGTCTCCAGGATCGTGCCCTGGGCCAAAGGCAGGCGCCAAACCGCTGCGCCACCCAGGGATCCCGAAACTGAACTGTCTTGAAGAGTGGTTGTATCATTCTACATTCCCACCAGCCATGTATGAATATCCAGTTTCTCCATTCTTGCCAGCATTTGGTGTTATCATTTTTTGTTAGCTATTCTTATGAGCACATTGTGGTTTCAATTTGCATTTTCCTAATAATTAAAGATATTAAATATCTTTTCATGTACTTATTTGCCATTTGTATATCCTCTTTGGTGATATGTCTGCTCATGTCTTTTGCCTGTTTTCTAACTGGATTTTGTTTTTACTGTTAAGTTCTTTATATACCCTAGATAATAAATCCTTTGTCAGATATGTAGTTGAAAATCTTTTCTCTCAGAATGTAGCATGTCTTTTATCCTTTTCAAATGGACTTTCAAGAACAAAAGTCTTTAATTTTGATGAGGTCTAAGCTCCATGATATTTAAATTTAGTAATTCTCATTTCTTTTTTGACCTCCAACTACTTATAGGGGCATTATCTATTGGTACACACAGTGATTCTCACTGCTAATGAAAGTAAGTCATGGGCAGCCCTGGTGGCGCAGCGGTTTGGCGCTGCCTGCAGCCTGGGGTGTGATCCTGGAGACCCGGGATTGAGTCCCACATCGGGCTCCCTGCATGGAGCCTACTTCTCCCTCTGCCTGTGTCTCTGCCTCTCTGTGTGTCTATGAGTAAACAAATAAAATCTTTAAAAAAGGGATCCCTGGGTGGCGCAGCGGTTTGGCGCCTGCCTTTGGCCCAGGGCGCGATCCTGGAGACCCGGGATCGAATCCCACGTCAGGCTCCTGGTGCATGGAGCCTGCTTCTCCCTCTGCCTGTGTCTCTGCGCCTCTCTCTCTCTCTGTGTGTGTGACTATCATAAATAAATAAAAAAAATTAAAAAAAAAATCTTTAAAAAAAAAAGTCAGTATTAATTATAAAGATTGTTTTAATATTTAATCATGAGAGACACAGAGAGAGAATCAGAGACATAGGCAGAGGGAGAGTCAAGCTCCCTGTGGGGGAGCCTGATGTGGGACTCGATCCCAGGACCCTGGGATCACGACCTGAACCAAAGGCAGACGCTTAACCACTGAGCCACCCAGGTATCCGCCCCCACTTTTTAAAAAGATTTTAAGTATTTATTTAGGTATTAATAATAATTAGGAAAATCAGCCTTTGTGATCACTCATTAACCACCTCTATTCTTTTCATTCCAGTTCAGTCTATAATCTAATTACAAAGATCTATATTTGAAGTCAACTTTAGTGTGTAAGGGTAATGATGGATGGGAAATAAAAAGCTACCATCTGCTAGAGTGTTAAAACCAAACTATGTCAGCCCCTGAGTAGAAAGAGTTGCTAGGCCCAAACCTCCACAGGGAAAGTAGTTTCTGTGGGAAGATAAGGAGCTTGATTATATAAACTCTTAAAATTCTTTTTGCTTCATGAACCTAAAATGTCCATAAGTTTAAGAAATACATCTCATATCTGAAGCAAGCTATTTTATAATGAAGAATTAAAGCATAAAATAATTAGTACAACTATTGTCTTTTAGTTTATTCCATCACTTGAATCTCTATTTTTCATCACTGCCCATAATATATAGCTTTCAATTTCCTCACTATTCTGTGCTTCTGGTTTTCTTCTAGACCCAATGAGCTAAAATTTAAAAGTACCTGGAAATCAGTGAGGGAAAGGAAATTTTTTAGTAAAACAGAAATCTGAAATCAGTCTCTTATATGGCGACATTCCTTCCATCACAAATATGTCAATGTGATGTATGTTGCATCAATACTGTGTATACAAATAAATACATGAGAAATAACAGTGATGATAATGAAATCAGAAATGGTGGTATGTTGGAGATGAAGTGAACATGGGGTAGGATAAAATCAATAAGCAATTAAAAAATGATTGAACAATCTTAATAAGTTCACCCACCTATTTGACTTAAAGAATCCAATCCTGCTGTGATAAACAGTGGTTTATTCTGATCCACACATATTGATTTGCTACATGGATAAGAAGAAAAGAGTCTAATTTAGTTTAGTAGTCGAATATCCTGCTCTACTGTAAATAGAAGAACCAAGTTTTATACCTAGCCATTGGTGAGAGAGCACTGCCCTCAAATGAATGAGTGAATATTTAGGTGGTTTCAAAAATTAAAGACTGTCATTAATAAAGTTTTATAAGGAAAAAGGTGACAGACCCAAATTACCTTAAGTGAAAGCCAAGAAAAGTAGAAGGTTAAAAAAAATACACAAACTACAATTATCAATTCAATTTCTAATATAAGAAAATGATAATATAGGGAAAGCTACTAAAATGAGAGAAGTCAAAGAAATCAGTGAAATAAATGTAACAGTATCATTATTTTATTCTAGTCTCTATTATGTAACATTTTTGTTAGGAAATGAGAAATACTTAAGCAATACAAGAAACAGGAAATAATATGAAATTATTTCTCTAAGAATAGCCATCCGGGGATACTTTCTTAGAAGAAATAATGAGATGAGAACAATAATCAGTTGAGATTATTGGCAAAAATAAAATAAGATAAAAAGATACAAAAATATATTTTAATAGTACCTTTTGTCAATGCCAAATGCTAACTGGTTGATAACTCCACGTACTTTTAGTAATAGAGCTTCTGATTTACTGGTAAACTAAAAAAAAAAAAAATCGGGAATAAATTATATGCTCTGCTTCCAAATAGAAACAGGTAAAATAAAAATGGCTTTGAACAAGTACAAAATGCGGACAGAATTATTTGCCCAACACACACTTGTGTTTGAGCAGACAAAAAATCTGAAGGAAAATAAATCTCAATAAATTTGTTTCAGCTCGTTCTTTTTTTTTTAATTTTTAAAATTTTTATTTATTTATGATAGTCACAGAGAGAGAGAGAGAGAGAGAGAGAGAGAGAGAGAGAGAGAGGCGCAGAGACATAGGCAGAGGGAGAAGCAGGCTCCATGCACCGGGAGCCCGATGTGGGATTCGATCCTGGGTCTCCAGGATCGCGCCCTGGGCCAAAGGCAGGCGCCAAACCGCTGCGCCACCCAGGGATCCCTCAGCTCGTTCTTCTAACTTCATGAGTGCACGATATCAAAGGGACTTGTGTTTATGCACTTGTCGTTCACCACACCCACATATGGATTATAACTATGTCCCAAATGCAGTCTGGCTGGTAGAAAGTGGGAGGTATATATCATAAATAACTTTTCCATCCATGGGCATATTACTGTCTTCCAAAAAGCTAACATGGAAGCTACAGACTGGTCTGACAATAGTGATACTCATTAAAAAGATCTTTTAACTTCCCTTCAGAATTGCCTTTGAGCTTGCAAAGAACATCCTCAGAAGTGGTATATAACAAGGGTGACCAGAACCAGAACACTTTAGAGAATGAAAGGGGGTGGGTACTATCAATAAATAAGAAATTAAGCTGAGACATCAGGAGAACATCAGGACATGTGGTTACCTTACAAATCTTTTAAGACTAGATTTGATTTTTTGGAAATACCAAAAGTTACTCAACCAAATCAGAATGGCTAAGATGGATGAAAGTAGGAAAAACAACCTTGAGCCAAAATGAAATGTACTTCTATAAGGCAAAGAAATCAATTTTCAGGATAAGATTCATTCTGAATTAAGAACAGGCTCCCATTGGGGGGCCCTGGTGGCTCAGCGGTTTTGTGCTGCCTTCAGCCCAGGGCCTGATCCTGGAGTCCTGGGATCGAGTTCCATGTCAGGCTCCCGGCATGGAGCCTGCTCCTCCCTCTGCCTGTGTCTCTCTGCCTCTCTCTCTCTCTCTCTCTCTCTGTCTCTCATAAACAAACAAATAAATAAAATCTTAAAAAAAAAAAAAACAGGCTCCCAGGCAAAATCTTGACTCACATGAATATATAAAATTTAATACAGTGACTTTTCAAAATTGAAACAATTTTAACATTTCTTTTGAAGAAGTTTAAAACTATAAAAAACTAATTGAATTTTTAAAACACAATTTATTATTATTATGTTCCTATTTATGTTCCCTATGTGGAAAGGAAAATACCTTATCACAAAAGTATTTCATAGAAGGGCTGGGAGGACGTGAGAAGTTTTCTGACTCAACCCCCCCATCTGTTGCATCAATTGCCTTGAAACATCCTCCAAAAATTGCTGTAGAGATTCTGTTTGCATTAATTTAGTAGGAACTCAAAATCTCCAAAAGTAACCCATTCCATTTTCAGATAATGGTAATATTAGAAAGTTCTTATTTTGAGCTAAACTCTGCTCTGATTCCTTGTTCTTGACTTTAAGAGAGCAAAGAATATATCTAATCCCTTTTCCATGGAACAGTCCTTTGAATATTTAAAGAGCATTATCACATTCTAGATAATAGAACATAATTTTATACTCCTTCTCATGTATCATATTTTTAAGCCTCATACCATCCTGACAGCTCTCCACTGAATCTGGTCCTACTCATCAATGTTTTTCTATTTTTATTAACTTTATTAGATTGCTTGTAATAGTGAATCCGCTTTCTTGACTGAATTATAAAGGATCAACTAAAGGGGTAAAAGAAAACTGCTGAGCATCCAGCAATCTTCTCAAGCAGTCCCATACTGTCTCCTTTGGGGGTGGGGGATGGGGAAGAGTGGAAGTGAAATGGAAAGACAGGGCTTTGTAACTTTGGCTACTCTCTTCTTGGTCCGAGAAGCTAAACAAGCTTTATGGTTCTCCTGGCAGTCCAGAAGGGCTCCTCTAATCCAAGTCTCATCTTCTGGCTTGCTGAAAGCTGATATGAGACCATTCTTAAACCCATTCCCTAGAAGATCCTGATCTTATAGGACCTTCTAGACCTGCTGGGGCCTACAGTGATCTGACTTCATCTAAATTTGTACACATAACACCAGATTAGATCCTGATCAAACGTGATCTGTTCCTAAAGAAAGAGATTTCCCTCAGCTAACTAAACAGAACTAACTGTGGGGCTTTATCTTGTGTAAAAATAAACTATAAGATCCATGGTCTTTGCTTTTGTATCCTGGATGAGCCATTCATTTTAAACTCCCCATATCGTTTTGAAATAGTAAAAAAAGAATATTTCCAAAGCACTCTGTCAATTTCATATGTAAGCGGATATAGTATAAACATAAAACATTCTGATTTTTAGGGAAATACACAATGCATTTATTTGGAGTATTCTGAAAAGTATAAAAAATTTAAACATAGATCATATTATCACTTTGTCATAATATATTACCCATGAAGGCCAGCGACTAGACTGTTAACTCCCTCCAACTTCCTCAGCACTTCCATGTAGCAGGAAAAAGAAACCATTCAAATGGGAAGATATTATTTCTTTTATTATTTCATCACACATCTGGTAAATGGCTATCCTGAGATTCAAACAGAGGCAACAGGACTCCCAATTTCATGGTTTTAACCCCTACGACAATATTGTTGTTGTTTTAAGTTTTAAAAAGAACATAGAGGGATGCCGGGATGGCTCAGTGTGTGATCCTGGGGTCCTGGGACTGAGTACCGCATCGGGCTTCCCACAGGGAGCCTGCTGCTCCCACTGCCTACATCTCTCTCTCTCTCTTGAATAAAAAAATACAATCTTTAAAAAAAAAATTTAAAAACATAGGTTTTTTTTTTTCTTCTTTTCCGTTAAGACCGATTCTAATTTTTAAGGGGAAACTAAAAATGAATAAATGTCCTTAAAAAGATTTATTTATTTGAGAGAAAAAGTGAGTGTGCACAAGTAGGGGGAGGGCAGAAGGAGAAGCAGACTCTCCACTGAGCAGAGAGCCCGACATGGGGCTTGATCGCAGGACCCTGGGACCATGATCCAAGCCGAAAGCAGATGCTTAGCTGACTGAGCCACCCAGGTACCCCTAAAAATGAATAAATTAATAGCCAGTTTATCTGTTTAAGACTGATTAGGGTTTGGGGCACCTTGGTTTCAGCTAAGGTTGTGATCTCAAGGTTGTGAGATTGAGAATCTGTGCTCTGTGGGGAGTCTGCTTGAGATTCTTTCTCCCTCTCCCATTGCCCCTCCCCCCACTCATACACACCTGCTCTCTCTAAAAAAAATTAAAAAGAGAGAGACTGGGGTTTATGAGCATAAGCAATTGATCTGAAGACCCGGTAGGCCATCTAGCAGAGTATGTTCTAGAAATATTGGGACACCTGGGTGGCTCAGCGGTTGAGCGTCTGCCTTCTGCTCAGGGTGTGATTCCTGGTCTGGGGATGGAATCCACATCAGTCTCCCCATGGGGAGCCTGCTTCTCCCTCTGCCTATGTCTCTGACTCTCTGTGTCACTCATGAATAAATAAATAAAAAATCTTAAAAAAAAAAAAATCAAACACTCTGTAATGAGGATTTGGGGGCAGTGGGAAAGGAAAGAAGGGGATTATGTACACTAGTAGAAGCATTAGTATTTATAATCATGCATCAAGTTGCTTATCTTTCTAAGTTTGGTGCTGTCCACTCAAGCCAAAGGATAGGAAATGTACGAACCATTAATGATGCTCCATAATAATGTGCAACAAATCGAAGTGTCTTGCATATAACCTTTCTCTTCTCAGAGTCAAAATCCTGAAGAAATACATTATTAAAAAGAAAAAAGTTGAGAAAATTAAATATCAGTAGTGGGAAGGTGCAAATTACTAAGTGCAGAAATACATAATTTGTTTTTTGTTTTTGTTTTTTTGGAACATACCCTGAGGAGTAGGATTCCATTACCTTGATACTTTTTCTATAGAGAATTGAATAGTAGCTGCAGCCTTCTAGAACTACAGCTATCAGATCTTTCCTTGTTTAAACACTTAGCTCAATAGAATTTAGATATGAGCACACATTTTATAGTGTGGAATACCCTAGGGATTCTCTGACAAGCAAAGATAAGAAACCAATTTTCTACTTTCTTCAATTTAAAAGTTGGGAAGTCAGTCCTATCCCTCAGTGACTGGGTGAAAGATTTCAGTTTCTCAAGCTATCTTATCCCCATTCTACTGCCTTATCCCCATTCTACTGTATGTATTGTTCTTTACATATTTTCTCTTTCCCCACTATGTCGTCTTTTCCAAAATCTTTAAGATGTGTGACTCCTTGACCTCTCCCTCCTAGAGTCCTTTCTCTCACTTCACTATTATTTTTGTTCTCCCATAAAGCCTGAGTATAAACAACCGTTTTAACTAGAAGTGGAAAAGCTTACCTGAAAAATATCGTATTTACTTCCAATTATGACCAGAGGTATTAGAAATGGGTCAACTAATTCACGGTCCTGTTAACAAATACATTTCATTGATTTATTATAATTGTTTGTACTATGTATTTAGCAAATTCTATTGACTTCCAAAAATATACCATTTTAGTCTTTTCATAGATGCTGACTTCGTTTGCTTGACCAAGAGTTTGTCCTAATATTTAACTTTGACTTAACCTAAGTTATATTTCTCAAGTATAAAACTAGAAATAGCAGTTCCCTAAATTACCATACTTATTTGTCACGTTCTATCCTATTTTCTTAAATAACATGTCATCTGCCTGTTTTGTTTTTCACTGGTATTATCTTTTGTTGCAATAGCATTTACACTGCATAGTTGTGAACCATAAGCTATCAGTTTCCTCCTGATATTCCCTTATGTAAAACACATTTGTATAAACCCTGGGCAATATAAAATATTGCTATAGGTTTTCTAGAAAATGATACTCATGATTGTATTTAAAGAACTTGTGGGGATCCCTGGGTGGTGCAGTGGTTTAGCGCCTGCCTTTGACCCGGGGCGCGATCCTGGAGACCCGGGATCAAATCCCACGTCGGGCTCCCTGCGTGGAGCCTGCTTCTCTCTCTGCCTGTGTCTCTGCCTCTCTCTCTCTGTGTGACTATCATGAATAAATAAATAAAATCTTTAAAAAAAAAAAAAAAGAACTTGTGTTACCATCAATACTTTATAATTTAATTAGTTGTCAGATAATCAAAAGATATCAAATATGTGACAGATACTAAATGAATGTAAAATACAGAGTGGCAATGAAGGCTGTGAAAACTACTCATTGTTTACACTTGTAGCTTCATCTGGTCTTTGCCAGATGACTTTTGTACAGTCTGCTTTTTTATCTTCGTTTTACAGAGATTATAAAATCAATATCAAACTACTACTTCAAAATTCTGTTTCTTTTGATTGGTATCCTATGCCATAACAATCACAGTGGATGTCTAACAAGACATGAGAAATCCTTTCCCTAGTTTTGCTCTCACTGAGGTTTTATTAAATTGCTGTAATTTTCCAGTGAACAAGTTCATCTACATCGAATGAATTTCAAATCATGCATAAAAATTTAAGGAAGTTGTTTGTGATGTTATCTTTGACTACGTATGGGGCTACGGATTCTGGGAATAATCCCAACAGCAACTCACTGGATGGTCCTTCTGCATATTACTCCAGATCTTCTGTCTCATTTCAGAAACTGCTTTAGAATTTGTCTTCCCCAGTTTCATTATCATTTTGTCTACATGGCTTTTTGTGGCTTGTAACAGATTTTCCATAGTGGGCCAAAGGTCATTAGGTTTTGAAAGATCCAAAACAAGAACAATAGAAAATGTCCTAAAAAAATAAAAATATCTCTTTAAAAAAACTCAAAATAATTAGTTTTGAAACCTTATTTTTTTTATTTTTTTGAAACCTTATTAAACTGAAATTTATTAGCTAAAAAGTAACACTACAGCTTATAAAACATAGCAGTATTCTAATAAAACACCCCACCACCACCAAAGTTATGGCCTTATTTATTCCAGTGCTTTTCTCTAGTGATATTTAAGTATTACAACCAACTGTGGCACTGAAGGTTTTATTTGCACTAATAATAATCCAATTCAAATAATCTGCAAGAACGGGATCCAACAATGTGATGATTGGATCCAATTTTACTGTGTCCTCCAGAGAAGGGAAGCGAAAATAATAGAGCACAGCAACAACACAAACAACACAACAATTAGGTGAACGAGAACGGATGTATCGATGGCCCCAGCCAGGGGACTACCTCATGTATTTAATCTTCACAACAATCCTTCCTAGAAGATGTTATGATGTCTGTTTTATGGATTAGAAATCTGAGGCACACGTTTATATAACTAGTGAATTCTAGAGTTGTAGATCCAAAGCTGCGCGTCTTTATACTCTAACATGGGGCCTCTCTGAAAGCGCACCCTTGACCACCACACCCACCACTGCCATCGCAGTACAAGTACAAGTGAACGTGTACTGGTGTTCATGTAAGTCAAACATGAATCAAACTCAGCAACAACAAATTGATTCAAAAATGGGCAAAGGGGACCCCTGGGTGGCTCAACAGTTGAGCATCTGCCTTTGGCTCAGGGCGTGATCCCGGAGTCCTGGGATCGAGTCCTGCATCGGGCTCCCTGCGTAGAGCCTGCTTATGTCTCTGCCTCTCTCTCTCTCTGTCTCTCATGAATAAATAAATAAAATCTTTAAAAAAATGGGCAAAGGACTCAAACACCTTTCTTCTTTCTCCAACGAAGATATACAGATAGCCATTAACATATGAAAATATGCCCAATGTCCAATAGCCTAATCATTACAGAAATGGAAATCAAAACCACAATGAGATGTCACTTCATTAGGATAGCTCTGATAAAACAAAAATAGAATCAATACACCAGTAACAAGTGTTGGTAAGGAAACAGAGAAATTGGAACCCTTGGCATTATTGGTGGGAATGTAAAATTCCTACTGTGTTAAACAGTATGCTGGTTCCTCAAAAAATTTTTTAAAAATTTAAAAGATTTCATTTATTCATGAGACAGAGAGAGGGGCAAAGACACAGGCACAGAGGGAGAAGCAGGCTCCTGATACGGAACTCGATCTCAAGACTCTGGGATCATGCCCTGAGCTGAAGGCAGAGGCTCAACTGCTAAGCCACCCAGGCATCCCCTCTATTTAATTTTTTGAGGAACAAGGGACACCTGGGTGGCTCACTGGTTGAGCCTCTGCCTTCAGCTCAGGGTGTGATCCCAGATCTGGGGATCGAGTCCCACATCAGGCTTCCTGCGTGGAGGCTGCTTCTTCCTCTGTGTCTCTGCCTCTCTCTGTGTGTCTCTCATGAATAAGTAAAATCTTAAAAAAAAAAATTTAAACGGAATTACCATATGACCCAGTACTCCCACTTGCGAGAGTATCTGAAATCGGGACTCGAACACATATCTGTACACCAGTGATCACAGCAGTACTATTCACAAGTGCCGAAAGGTGGAAATGACCCAAATATCCAACCATGGATGAAGGCATCAACAAAATGTGGTATATGCCGAAAGGTGGAAATGACCCAAATATCCACAAGTGCCGAAAGGTGGAAATGACCCAAATATCCAACCATGGATGAAGGCATCAACAAAATGTAGTATATGCACACAGTAGAATATCAATGGGATATTCTTATAAAGGAAGGAAATTCTGACACTTGCTACAACATGAGTGAACCTTGAAGGTATTCTGCAAAGTGAAAGACGTCAGACTCCTAGGACAAGACTCCCCAGAGGCATCAGATTCATAGAGACAGCAAGTATAAAGGTGGTTGCCAAGGGCTGGGGAAGGAGACTGTAGAGAGTCAGTGTTTCCTGGGGACAGTTTCAGTTGGGGAGGATGAAAAAATTCTGGAGAAGGATGGTGGTGATGGTTGCCCAACAATGAAATTATGCATAATGCCACCAAACTGTACAATTAAAAATGACTAATGTGATAAAATGTGAGGACATTTTATCAAAACAAAACAAAACAAAACTAGGAGTATTTCAGAAAATGGTCATAAGTAAGGACAGCCATAATCACAGGCCAATATATCCCTGATCAACAGGGCAAACATTCTGCTAGTATAGTGAGGAATTACAATAACACATTAGTTATTTCATAATACTGTCAGTTATTTTGCTTAGTTTGAGCAAACCAGCTATTTTGTATAATTCATATGAAACAGTAACTAAATTCTATACTACAGGTCTAACTTCAGAAAATATTCTTTTAGACAGTAACTATTGAGATTTTCTATAAAATTAGTATGCCATTAAATTGTATAGCCAATCAGATCTACATCATTTTAATAAACTGCTAACAGCTTTGCTTGACTATAATAAATAATATATACATTTATAATAGTAAGGAAGTCTAGTATGGTTAATGTTTAAAAATTGTTGACCATGGTTTCACTATTTTTACTGTGGTAAAATGTATCTAACAAAAAATTGATCATTTTCCAAATGAAAATAACTGTAAGTGCAAACAAAACAGAGGGGTGCCTGGGTGGCTCAGTTAAGCATCTGTCTTTGGCTCAAGTCATGATTTCAGGGTCCGGGGATCAAACCCCCATGTCTGGCTCCCTGCTCAGCAGGGAGCCTGCTTCTCCCTCTCCCTCTGCTGCTCCCCCTTCTTGTGCTCTGTCAAATAAACAGATAAATAAATAAATAAGTAAATAAATTCATTCTTAAACAAACAAACCAGTAATATTCAAGCTTTTTCCAAGATTAAAATTTGTGTTTCCATTGCACTGGAAACACTTGTTACTTTTACCTTCATAACAAATGAGAGCCAAAAAGAATTTTTTTTAAAAAAGATGTTATTTATTCATGAAAGACAGAGGGAGAGAGAGAGCCAGAGACACAGGCAGAGAGAGAAGCAGGCTCCATGCAGCGAGCCCGATACAGGACTAGATCCCGGGATCCCAGGATCAGGCCCTGGGCCAAAGGCAGGCGCCAAACCGCTGAGCCACCCAGGGATCCCCAGAATTGTTTTTATTTGAGTATAGCTGACACAGAATGTCACAGTTTCAGATGTACAACTTAGTGATTGACGAGTTTACACATGACGCTGTGCTCATCAGTGTCGCTCCCGTCTGTCCCATTACACTGCTACTATGATATCATCAACTGCATTCCTTATGCTGTGACTTTTATTCCCGTGACTTACTCATTCTGTAACTGGAAGCCTGAATCTCCCACTCCCCTTCACCCATTGTACCCCTCCCTCCACCCACCTAGCTCTGGCAACTATCAGTCTGTTCTGTTTTTATAGATCTGATTCTGCTTTTTGTTTATTCTTTTTTTTTTTTTTAGATTCCATTTATGAGTGGAATCCTGCAGTATTTGTTTTTCGTAGTCTGACTTATTTCACTTAGCATAGAATCCTGTAGGTCCAACCACATTGTCTCAAATACCACAATCTCATCCTTAAAAAACATTTTTTTAAAAAAACCCAACCACCTCTTTAAACAGGGAATGAAAGCACAGGAAATGCTCCATTACAGATTATCTAAAGTTTGTTCACTGCATTTATAATTACTCTATGAACAGTCATCTTAAAGATAAACAGTATCTAACAGCATTTAGCAGTATTATTTTTTCAAGTTTTGGGCTTTGTCCAATATAAGGAAATTAATTATGTATCAAATTGATCCAAGTCACAGAACACTCGGAGATTTGTGACCGTATTAGGAGTGAAATGTTTATCATGAATTCCTTAACCACTCAGCAACCTACTCTGAATGCAGGCCTCCAGCTCCCCTTCCGTTGTTCATCATAACCCTGACCTCCCCTCTCTCCTCAAGCAAAACACAGCTGCCCTGGGCTTCTAGGGAACGAAGACTCACAGAGAGAGGCATTAAAGAAGCTGTGGAAAAATGTGGCTTCCTGCAGAAACCAGAATTTCGACAAGGTCATCAGGCCCAAAGCCTGTTGGGCCAGAGGAGGGCAGTGAGATCACTTGACAAGGTGATGTGACAAGGTGATTTGACAGGGCCACAACAGGAATCAGCTTCCGACCCAGGTAAGAGCAGTTCCCAGCCATTTTCACTCCTTTTGGCCTCAGGCCACACTGTCTGGCAGCTCTGGTTCCTCAGCTACTCCCTGTCCTTGCCCTCTCTTGCCCATACCACCAGGAGTGGCCTTAATTCCCAGGTGGCCTCTATGATTTGTCTCTTTTAAAGAAGGACAAATGAAATACCAAATAACTCTAAAATCCATGTTGCTGAAAAATTATGTCAGGGGAAAATAGTGGTTATACATGCAAAAGCAAGATCTAAACATACATAGAAAAAAATTCCACTGTACAAGTATATTTACAAATGCTGAGAACACTGAAAGAAATATGTTGGCATGTTAACAGGGGTTATTTTTCAGGTGATTACGGGCGCTCTTACTTTCTTCATACCCTTCAATTTTTTTCCAAGATCTCTACATGAGCATAAACTATTTTTATAATAAGTAAAAGACAGTAAATTAAATTTCTTTAAAAGAAAAAATATCACTAGCCAGATAAAGCCAATGCTATCTGTATCTAGCTAGCTTACAGAAAAACAATCGTTCTGTTAACCAGAAATAATCCCATACCCTAAAGATCTTAATGGCTGAAATGTAACAAATAATTGTCAAGCCCTTTGTATTTGGTCCAGGCTGCAGCAATGGTTTGGGTTAAACTCTGACAGGAGTAAAATATTTCAGATGTAAAAATGCGTGTTTTCCTTGGCTAAGACACATTCCCAGGAACATTGTGAGAAATGTCACAATTTTCCACATCTGATTTGGCCAACATGTGGGAGTCATTGTCAGGAAACGCAACCAAAGAGTTTGAGGTTTTCCTCAAGTTTCTATTTCTTAAGGTCAGCAAATAGACTTTCTCCCTCCTCTAAACTCACTATTCCCTTGGGTGAAGCTTCTATGGTACTAATTAGCATTTAGTTCAAAGGTAGACTTAAATATCCAGTTGAAGAAAAAGCTCAGGGCTGAATTAGCCCATATTCAAAAGAATTAAGCTTTTCAAATTGCTGTTTGCCAAGTGAATTCTTCGCTCAAGTGTTATTTGACGTATTTTGTTTGTTTGCAGCTTTGCAAAATATGTGACCAGTTGGAATGCCAGCTGTCAGCACAGGACAAACCCTGGTTCTTTTAAAATCTCTTGAAAGCATTACACTTTAAGCGCAGAGAAAGGCAGAGAATGTAACCCTTCAGCAACATAAAACTGCCCCCACCCCTGTCCAAATTCTGATCCCCAAAAGCCCACTCATATTCATCCTGTGGACACTACTGGGTCCTCACTAACAACTGTTCCTGGGGCACCTGAGTGGCTCTGGCGGTTAAGCGTCTGCCTTCACAGCTCAGGTCATGATCCCAGGGTCTTGGGATGGAGCCCCGTATTGGGCTCCCTGCTCAGCGGGGAGTCTGCTTCTCCCCAATCCCTCTGCCTCCCACTCATGTGCACACATGTGTGCTCTAATAAATAAATAAAATCTTAAAAAAAAATTAAGAAACCCCAACCGTTCCTGGATCCAGCTCACTTACCTTAAGTTGTCACTTGTGATTGGTATGCTGATTAAGTCCAATAAAGAGGTTCCTCCACCCAGTTCCCAAAAGTGAGCAATATCTTTTGGCTGAAAAAACAAATGTTTTTCGTATTTAAATTTTTTAAAAATTAAGTAATGAATACCTCATTAGCATCAGCCGGTAATAATTATGGATACAAAAGTATAGTCCTCACTGAACCTTTTCTTGGCAGTCAAAACTTGCCTCTTTCTCTATCCCATCCCTCAAAATGCACCAAAACCTCTATTCCAAAAAACAAAGATGAAACATTAACATGGTAGGTGGGGAACAAGAAGAGTTTGAACAACTGATTCCCTTTTTTTTTTTTTTTTTAATTTTTATTTATTTATGATAGTCACAGAGAGAGAGAGGGGCAGAGACACAGGCAGAGGGAGAAGCAGGCTCCATGCACCGGGAGCCCGACGTGGGACTCGATCCCGGGTCTCCAGGATCGTGCCCTGGGCCAAAGGCAGGCGCCAAACCACTGCGCCACCCAGGGATCCCAACTGATTCCCTTTTTATAGGATGCCTAAGCATTGGGGGTTGTAAGAGAAAGGCAGCCATGTGGGAATAAGAGCAGGTGTTCCTCGACAACTTTCTTCCACTGCTAGCTCATGGCTTCTCTGCTTCCACCCTGCTGCTGAGGAGCCCTCAGGATACCACAACTGTGTGAGGAGTGGACACAGTGCTTCCATTTAGAACTCTTAGGGAACACTAAATCTGAGAAAGACATAAATCTTCCAGAATGAATATGGAAAAAGCCCAACTTGCCAATACAAAGTTTAGGGAAAAAAATATTTTTTTGACAAATTATCGTCTCATAATCACGAAGACTGTTTTGCTGTTGCTATTTGAATATTTGCTGTTGATATTTAAATCAGTAATGTTTATAGGGGCGGGGAATAATTTTTCCCTGGAAAATCTCCCTGAGTCACAATTTGACGAAGGGGAGTTTTTAGAGCTCTTCTCAAAAGTGAAGCTCTGAAAGCTGTTTCAAAGTTTCCAGTGAAAAGGATAATCCCATTTCTACATCACCACTCATATCAAAATTCATGTGAGTCACAAAAGTAAAGTTCTTCTGCATCTCACTATGTTATTTCTTTTTAATCTCACAATTTTAATAATCAACTTTCATTGGTGAATCTAGTAACAGGCAGTTTTAACTCTTACACATTGTCTAATGATCAAACATTTGGACTAGATCAACCTGTAAAATGTTGCCTGTGTTAGGGGAGAAAGGGGCCTTCTATTATAAATTGTTCTTCCATAAACCTAACTCTCCTTAAGAAATGAACTATTTTCATGTAAGAACTCCAAATGAGGATTCTATTTCAGATTGTTTTTATCCTTCTAACATATGCCATAAACTCTCCTTCTATCCTGAATAATCTCCAACTTTCCTTTGAACAGACACTCAAGTGAAAATTGGATTATAACCAATTATGGCCTCTGGTCTCAAATACTGGTATTACTAACTTCAAGATATATTTATAAAAATGCTAATAATTTGGATTTTGAGTAGTATATTTTCAAAAATATCCTAAAGGTTAACTCATATTTTTAGCAGATTTTTGGGGGAGATAGGATGTAACAATACTATTCCCACCTACAAGAAGAGAAAGTCACATTAACACAATTAATATAAATATTTCCAAGAACTGTACAAAAAATTTACAAAGGAACCTTATTCCAGCATTTTAAGGCACAACTAAGAAGGCTAAATTATTTTCTGTTTGGGTTGGCTTCATGTCTCTCTGAGGTGCATTTGAAGTTTAAAACCACAGAGCTGGGATCCCTGGGTGGTGCAGCGGTTTGGCGCCTGCCTTTGGCCGAGGGTGCGATCCTGGAGACCCGGGATCGAATCCCACATCGGGCTCCCGGTGCATGGAGCCTGCTTCTCCATCTGCCTGTGTCTCTGCCTCTCTCTCTTTCTCTCTCTGTGACTATCATAAATAAATAAAAATTTAAAAAAAATTTAAAAAATAAAATAAAATAAAAAAATAAAACCACAGCTATGCAGTGTACAACTGGGTATGTTTACTGATAAGATGAAAATATAAAACAAAGTCAACATTATTACTTTTCCATCCACAAGCATAGCAATATCACTTAAAAAGACACTCACTATATTATGCCCTTTCGCTCTTCTTCCATATGTATATTCCAAAGCTAAGGTTGGTTTTGGTGGCTCATCCCTGCACAATAAAGAGAGACAGTATTACCCTCCTGGGTTTTCTTATGCTATCATATTACCCAATTCATTTCTTCTTCCTCTTAAAAACTTGTTCTATTAATAGAGACGTTACTTTGTGGAATAGCAGTATAGTAAACATGATAAAAATCTTATGTAAAAAATAAATAAGCCTTCGCAAACCACCTTCAAGGGCTATTTAGTCACAGCTGGAGAGGAATAGTGGCACCTGCGTGATGTGGCAACCCTTACAGGCACTGCTGGCGCCAGTGGAGGAGGCGGTGTGGCTGCCAGTGGTGGTGGCCATGTTGGGCGACAGCTCTGGGTATTTAGGTTATGTGGTAATCACTAATAGCAGGTTTGTGCTCAGCCCTGGTGTGGGCAGCTGGGAATCTAATAATTATCGATTCAATGGAGACATCAACAGAAGACTTTAATATCATTCTCTATCTAAACTCATGGCTCAAACACGGGCATCACTTAACTAGTGAGAGCTAGATATTACATCAACAAGTTCTAAGAATGCACAAATGATTTGATGAATTATTTACACTGTGGCTTATACTGCTTGGTAAGCAGTTTTATGGTATATATCTACTTATTTACTTCAATTTTTTACTGTAGTGAAAAACATGTAACATAAATTTACCTTATTTTTAAGCATACAGCTCAGTAATATTAAGTATATTCTAGAACTTCTTCATCTGGCAAAACTGAAACTCTATGCCCATTAAACAATAACTATTTTCTCCCTCCCTCCAGACCCTGGCAAACAGCATTCTATTTTTTGTTTCTGTGAATCTGCCTGCTCTGAGATACCTCATAGAAGTGGAATCACACAGTATTTGTCTTTCTGTGGCTGACTTATTTCACTTAGCATAATGTCCTCAAGGTTCATCCATATTATAGGATGCATTAGAATTTTCTTCCTTTTTCAGGCTGAATAATATTGCTATAGATCATTTTAATTTGGAGAACAAAGAGAAACAATTTTTAAATTTGTGATGTATATATTTATCTTTATTAAGTATTTTGCATATCATTTCTACATATGTCTTTTTTAGATATCTATATATGTATATACTATATGCTATATATATATATATTAAAATGTTTGGTTATATTTCCTAAAAGATACGAATTTTCTTTTATGAAACAAAATGCTACTTTTAAGACAAAAATTTAACATATAATAGGCAGAACTGTCTTTTTTCTAAGTAGACTATCAGGGAACTGAAATTCAGCTCAGTGTCATATTTCATCCTAAGCTGATGTTGTAGTAGAGGACTTATTTGCAGAAAGAAACTCATATGGTCTAAACAGAGCCATGATTCCTGGGATGGAAAGATGATGCAGGTGTCAGTATGAATGGTTCTTCTAAGAAACAACTTTGTGAAAGGAATTACACAGTCAGGATTCTTTTTTTTTTTTTAATTAAGATTTTATTTATTCATGAGAGACACACACAGAGAGAGGCACAGAGACACAGGCAGAAGGAGAAGCAGGCTCCATGCAGGGAAGCCTGATGTGGGACTGTCCTGGGTCTCTGGGATCACACCCTGAGCCAAAAGCAGACGCTCAACCACTGAGCCACCTAGGCATCCCCAAAGTCAGGATACTATTATTTAAACTTTTAAATAGTATTTTTCAAATGGATGATTTTTTTAATGTGACCTTGAGACAAAATTCCATCTATTTTGATGTTTTTGGAGAAGTTAGAAGAAATAGGTATTGGAATGAAGGGATATCTTCCGAAATCAGTTGAAGACTTTCCCTTTTAATTTCCTGCAATGTCCACTGTCCCAAAACTTAATTGGATGGCCAAATAGGTTAGGAAGTACAAATAACAAACGGTAAAAAGTAGTTTGAGGATCAACACTGTGCTTCAAAAAAGCTTCCATGAGCATTTTAAAGATTATAATTAATGTTCAGATAATCATGAACTAGGTAAAATAATATCAGAGTAGCACAGACAAAAAGTAGGTAAGTACTATCATAGTTATGTTCATTTCTTTCCCAAATAGGAAAATTCAGCAGTAATCCTGTATATATATTTTTTGTTTGTTTGTTTTTGTTGTTTTTATCTTTAAAGAAGATCTTAGAGGCCATACTAAGGATTCACTAAGAATTAAGTTATTGTTTGCACCTAAAATTCATTTCTCCTTCCGTATGTCTTTTAGAATCTAACTTGCCCTGTACAACTAGAATAAACAAAAAATGTAGTCTAAAGGTTAACATAACACTTACCTGTCAAGACACCTTAGAATAATAGTAGTCTTTCCCTGGGAATTAAAAAAGAAAGAATACTGTGTTAATGTCATCTACATGTAAAATTTTGTTATTGTTCATAATTGTGGCCAAAAATAGCTTTTAATCACTTGAATGATAAATTACCTGGAAACTAGAAACTTTCAGAATTGTTCCTAAGTTTGATAAGTGGAAAAAGTTAACTGTCAACTTTCCATCACAGTGTAACTACACTGCTATTATTATAATTATAAAGTCCTGCAGATGACAAATACTAGCAAATCATACCTCACTTTAGTGGTCAACTTGGCAGCTGTCTGAAATTTTCTCTCTATTCATCAATGCTAATTACTGGTTAAGCAGATGATTAGTATCTTCTAATATGTTTTAATTCCAATTGTTGAAGTGGAAATAAAGAAGAAAGATAACATACAAATAAAGGACATGCTGCAAATATATTCAAAGTAAGCAATCCAGATACTGGGTTAGAGTATTTTTTGTCATTTTATTTGTAGAAAATGAACTTATTCTAAGTTTCTTATTAGGAGTCAGAAAATATAGGTTCTGGCCATCTCTGCCACTAATCATGAAAGTTAACTTCATATCTTAGGGATTGGCTCAGTGGCTTAATTACTGATTTTTTAAAAAATAGTAAAACTTAAAAAAAAAATCTCTTACAAGAAAACAGATAAAAGAGGAACAGCAGGGGAAGCTCTAATGGAAGAAGCCTTTGGGTTCCAAGGAAAATAGTTTGGAAAATCCTGGACTGACAAAAACACAGAACATTTGACCAGATGTTTTCTCCTCAAAAGTTATAATTTTTTTTTACCAAAAAAAGATGATCACAAATATATTACTCTATATCTGGGATATGATCAAATTGAATTTTTTTTTAGTAATGGGAAACATAATAATTGAAATAGAACCAAAAATGTAAACTATGTTAATTGGCAGGTATTACATCAAAGTGAAAAACTAGAAAAAACCTAAATATCCCCAAATAGGGGACTAAATCAATTATGACAATCCTTAAATGGAATAACATGTAATGATGATATAGGAACATACTAACATGGTAAAACATTAATAATAGATTAGCATAACCCTGTTTTCAATATTCAAAATATCTTTTCCTGCTCTTTGAGATATACATATATACATACACATAAACAGATTCAGAGACAGACACGGAAACACACTCAAATAAACATCCCGGGTATATCACTTAGCTAACAGTGAATGTTTCTAGGTGATGGATTTGCAGGTAATTTATTTTATTTATTTTTTAAAGATTTTATTTATGTGAGAGAAAGAGCATGAGCAGGGGGTCAGGCAGAGGGAGACGCAGATTCTCTGCTGAGCAGGAAGCCCAACTCAGGGCTTGATCATGACCTGAGCTGAAGGCAGATGCTTAAACCCAATGAACCACCCAGGTGCCTGGTAATTTATATATTTTTATTTATTTATTTATTTATGATAGTCACAGAGAGAGAGAGAGAGAGAGAGAGAGAGAGAGAGAGAGGCAGAGACACAGGCAGAGGGAGAAGCAGGCTCCATGCACCGGGAGCCTGACGTGGGATTCGATCCTGGGTCTCCAGGATCGCGCCCTGGGCCAAAGGCAGGCGCTAAACCGCTGCGCCACCCAGGGATCCCGGTAATTTATATTTTTAAAGAAAGATCAGGATTTTCTGATTTTCCTGTACTGAATATGTATCACATGTAGCATATTTTAACATTTTTAAATAAATGAAGACTACAGTAGTCTCTTCTTATCCATGATTTTGCTTTCCACAATTTCAGTTACCCATGGTCAACCATGGTCCGGAAGCAGATGATCCTCATTCTGACATAGTATCATTGGGTCAGTAGTAGCCTAACACTATGTCACAGTGCCCACATCATTTACCTCACTTCATCTCATCACATGGTCATTTTATCATCTCACAGCATCATAAGAAGAGTGAGTACAGTACAGTAAGATATTTTGAGAGAAAGACCACATTCAACTTGTATTATAGTGTTTTGTTATATACTTGTATTACAACATGTATTACATTGTTCACTCAGAGACTATCAAAATGAATCCTATCTTTCAGGTGGCATTGGAAATCCAGTCTTTTTCTCTGACCTGTTATCCTTGGAACTCTAATTCCATAATCCTCTATGCATCCCTTCATCTGGCACAATAAATCCCTTCCCTACTTCCAACATCCTTCCACTCTATAGCGCCAGCTCTATGATTAGCAAACTCCTCAGTGTCCTCAACTTCTTTTTCAGAATGTACACTCCACCTATTGGCCTTACCTAAAATATGGCTGCCTCTGGACTACCTCCTCTACCATCTTGTTAAAGAAGGCTATTCTCTTCTACCACCCCATGTACTTCAGAGATTTCCTTGCTCCCCAATGCACCTTTATTTTTTTTAAGATTTATTTATTTGAGAAGTGCCTGGGTAGCTCAGTTGGTTAAGCATCTGTCTTCAGCTCAGGTCATGGTCCCTGGGTCCTGGGATCAAACCCCACATCAGGCTCCCTGCTTAGTGGGGAGTCTGCTTCTCCCTCTCCAGCTCCCTGATTGTGCGCACGCTCTCTCTCCCCACCCCATAAATAAATAAATAAAATAAATAATAAAATAAAAAATTTTATTTGAGAGAGGGAGGGAGGGATGGAGGGAGCATGAGTGAGTGGGGACAGCGGGGAGAGGGCAGCCTCCAGACTCCCTGCTGAGCACAGAGCGGACACAGGGATCTATCCCACAACCCATGAGATCGCGACTTGAGCTGAAATCAAGAGTTGGATGCCCAAATGACTCAGCCACCCAGGTGCCCCCCAATGCCACCTTTAAACAATTACTTTATTTCCCTCCTTTCGCAAAAGCCTTAGAGGCCTCTACCAGTCTACTGTGATGGCTGTTGTCATCTCTTCTGGCTCAGTCTCCCTTTCTCAGCTATTGTCATTAGTCTTGTTAACTTCATACCCACAGGGCAGCCCAGGTGGCTTGGTGGTTTAGCGCCACCTTCAGCCCAGGGGATGATCATGGAGACCTGGGATCAAGCCCCACATTGGGCTTCCTGCATGGAGCCTGCTTCTTCCTCTGCCAATGTCTTGTCTTCTGCCTCTCTTTTTGTGTCTCTCATGAATAAATAAATAAAATCTTAAAAAAAATAATCTACTTAAAAAAAAAAAACAACTTCATACCCACATATGTGGGCATGGGGAGCAACACATCTAACACTGATCTCTCGGTGCCTTTGCCTCCTCCCAGAGACTCTTTACTTCACTCTATTTCTGCCATATGTCACTTCCAAGGTTACATCTTAAATCATTTCACCACTGGAAACTGCATTACTTCCAAAATCACAAACACAACACATTCTCCAACCATTTCTTGAGGAATCCCCAACAATTCTTTGGCTATAGTAAGAGGTCTTAAAAGTCCGTTGACCCATCAACATTTCTCCTTCTCCACCAGCTCCCTCCTACCTCCACATCTCTCCTTTTCCACCTTACACTCCATAGTTTATCATTACAATCACCCTTGCAAATATCACCCCCCACCAAGCTTTCTCTAGCTTTGTCCTGGATCCACTCGGCAAAACCTAACCCTGGTAAACTCAATTCCCTTCACTTCTCTTCCATGTTTGTACCCAGCAAGTGAGTGATGACAGAGAAAAAGTACACATGCTGTACAGAATGGTGTCACCTAAATTCTTAATCCCCATCTTCAAAACAGCAGTCAGCAATGACAGGAATCCTATTACGTTTGACTAGTATGTTCTCACTCTCATTTGTTGTAACTGCTGTTTCATACATTTTTCTTCTCTCCTCAGAACACCCACTTGACCCTCTTCACCTAAATTACCCTTTTTTTTTAAATTAGCAATGCATAACATTTATTTCCTTGACATCTGTCTTCCAAAGAGTTCACAGTGTTTCAGTGTCAGTTGAAACAGGGGAAGAATCTCAGGGAAGAATCCTTCACATAATAATAGGACTATTGGTAATAATGTCCCTCAGTTCTTTCCAAATCCATAAAGATGCATTTCCTGATGAGTGACTGAGCTGTGAAGAAAGAGATGAGAAACCCTCATCCCTCTGAATTACTTGTGTCAGAATATTTTAACCATAGTACTACGGATAGTAAATTATCCTTATTAACAGGAAATACATCTCAGATTGGAATCTGAGCAATCAGATGGGCAGAGAAAAAACGCTTTGACTTGCTCTTCATCTTTCAAAGACAAAGGAGAGCTTTTCTACGTAAAAAGTCAGTTGTCAAGATAGCCTTAGGGAAGATCTTTCCTCACTTCCTACCCTTAAAACTCTGGACATCACCCTCCCTTAAGAGGCTTTCCCAGTCTTCTAGCCTCTTGGGCTGAGTTAAGAGCCCTTGTTTCCACCATAGCATTTGTCTCATGCTATGTTGTACAAGTACTAGCACCCAAGTTCCCACATAACAAAGAACATTTCTTTCATTTCTGTTTCCCCAGAGTCGGGCAGGATGCCTGGCACATAAAAGATGTTCAATAGATATCTACTGAATGGAAAAACAGAAGTATAGGAAAGAAATAGAGAAGGCAGCAAGGCAGTTTCTTTGGTAAAGGGTGATTACTATTAGCTGAACAGTATGAACAATAGAAGCATTAATTGGTTGCTTCTCTTTATTTTTCAAAATAATATTCTGCATAAAGCATGGAATCAGATACTTTTTTTTTTAATTTTTTTTTTTAATTTATTTCTGATAGAGAGAGAGAGAGAGAGAGAGAGGCAGAGACATAGGCAGAGGGAGAAGCAGGCTCCATGCACCAGGAGCCCGACGTGGGATTCGATCCTGGGTCTCCAGGATCGCGCCCTGGGCCAAAGGCAGGCGCCAAACCGCTGCGCCACCCAGGGGTCCCTGGAATCAGATACTTTTTAAAGAACAATAGCCTCAAAAGTTCTACGTATATCAAGAGAGTTTGCCAATCTTCAAAAGCAAAATTAGTTTTAATTTACATAAATGAAAATAAACAGCTTACATATGCCACAATCTACTTTTTTTTTTTAAGTATGGTTTCACAAATAACAAATAAAACATGAATGGGCTGTCAAAACAATAAAATCTAGAACAACTGTTACAGAGAGTGACTAGTGGAGGACACTGGGGGGCATTTTGTGTGTGAGCATTTGTGCGCTGGTATCAGTGATCAGTACTATTAGGATAAACCGCCTTAAGGATATGGAAGTAGCTTATTATACAGAATACTTTTTGTAATAGAAATTTACTTGTACCATAAGACTAGTACTAGTTATTTACTCATTTTTAAAAATCCATGTATGTATCTATGTGGCAGTAAGTAGGAAATTGGAAAAATGGAACACCTGAGTGGCTCAGCAGTTGAGTGTCCGCCTTCCACCCAGGGCGAGATCCTAGAGTTCCAGGATTGAGTCCCACGTCGGGCTCCCTGCATGGAGCCTGCTTCTCCCTCTGTCTCTGCCTCGCTCTCTCTCTCTCTCACTCTGTCTCTCATGAATAAATAAATAAACAAATCTTAAAAAAAAAAAAAAAAAGGAAATTGGAAGAGTACTGTATCCAATGCAAAAATCACTCTCCTTACAACAGTAAATTTGGGAAATGTGCATATACTATAGCTGAGTTAAAATTTTAAAATATAAGTGATCCCTATGAAAATTTTATTTAAAAAAAAAAAGAAAATTTTATTTAAACAGTTAAGTTCAGATTTTTAAAAGTGGGCCAATACCCGGTGGCACAGCGGCTTAGCGCCGCCTAAAGGCTGAGGTGTGATCCTGGAGACCCGGGATCGAGTCCGATGTCGAGCTCCCTGCTTCTGGAGCCTGCTTCTCCCTCTGCCTGTGTCTCTGCCTCTCTTTCTCTCTGTCTCTCTCATGAATAAATAAATAAAATCTTTAAAAATAAATAAATAAATAAATAAAAGTGGGCCAATAAGAAAACTTTGTAAAATGTAGAAATTAAAGACAAAATAAAAACACACTTGATGACTAAAATTTTATCATACATATTTCTACCTTTTATCTTTGCATTTTTAGAGTTGAGATCAACTGTATACAAAATTTCTGTCCTGCTTTTTTCAATTAACATTATATTCCTGGGATCCCTGGGTGGCGCAGCGGTTTGGCGCCTGCCTTTGGCCCAGGGCGTGATCCTGGAGACCCGGGATCGAATCCCACGTCGGGCTCCCGGTGCATGGAGCCTGCTTCTCCCTCTGCCTGTGTCTCTGCCTCTCTTTCTGTGACTATCATAAATAAAAAAAAAATTAAAAAAAATTAAAAAAAATAATTAACATTATATTCTTTCATTACTAACAACTATTTTATGGTTGTATAACATTTCCCTCCAATAAATACAATGTTAATGTTATGTATAATATCTCCCAATGATGTATGTCTAGTTGTGTGGGGAGGGCTCTCTGGGACACTCTCCAAGACAGGGGAGTGCTCTGGCTACCTGGTCACTGACATCACCTGGCAAAGGTGTAGCCTCACTGATGCAGACTTTAGTTCCAGAAAGTTTCATTGTCAACATGACCCTAAGGTGGTAGCATGAAGCCTAAAAGTAAAAGAATAATAGGAACCCCAAGTAGAAATGAACTGTAAAGCCACATAAATTCCAACATCTTGGGTCTGCAAGCGTTGACCTTTTTTTAGACAGTGTCACTAGCCATTCTGCCTTCCTGGCAGAACTTTGTGAGTCAAGCAAAGCTGCATGAAGACGTGATACATCTGTTCTTGCTCTGTATGGCCAATTCCAAAAGCTTTCTGTATAGTGGCTAAATTAAACAAACTTACAAAGAGTAGGGAGAGGCCTCTTCCTACCAATCAATCGGTGGTCCTGGGGATGGGCTGCTATATTTTCCCCATGCTTCCCACAATAACAAATAACCCTGTAACACACATCATTCACATAATAAGTAACTCCTTAAATGATAATCCTAAAAGTAATATAACTGAAACCAAAATATGAGTATTATTAAGATACTGACTTAGATGCTTATTTATTTATTTAATTATTTTTCCTGACTTATTTATTTTAAGATTTTCCTTATTTATTCATGAGAGACACAGAGAGAGAGAGAGACAGAGACACAGGCAGAGGGAGAAGCAGGCTCCCTGCAAGGAGCCCGATGTGGGACTCGATCCTGGGATCATATCCTGGGCCAAAAGCAGAGATGCTCAACTGCTGAGCCACCCAGGCATCCCTTCCTGACTTATTTAAATGAACCCTGGCTTTTATACTCAAATGTAGAAGACCTGAATGCCTTCAAATGAGGAAATAAAAAACAAGTTAAAACATTTTTAAAAATTTTTGACTAATCTTATAATTTTTCCTAGATCAATAATAAATGCTTTCTAATTCTTACTAAGTATGGTATTGGCTACATACAAAATTAGTTTACCAACCTCAATTTTAATGGCTCCATGACCATGAATTTGAGTAAAATATGTAAATATTACTTTTAAAATGTAGTTATTAGAACATTAAATAAAAACAAAAATTTTATATTAAAATTCTTCCATCTGGATATTTTTCAATCACGTTTCAGTCGGAATACTCAGATGGCAATCAAAATTACTTAATTAACTTCTTCCTGGGCAGCCCTGGTGGCTCAGCGGTTTAGCGCCGTCTTCAGCCCAGGGTGTGATCCTGGAGACCCGGCATTGAGTCCCACGTCAGGCTCCCTGCATGGAGCCTGTTTCTCCCTCTGCGTGTGTCTCTGCCTCTCTCTCTTTCTGATGAATAAATAAATAAAATCTTAAAAAAAAAAAAAAAAAGTCTTCCTTACAGTGCACAATTCTTAAAGTCCTCAGGTGACATAGTATGGTACTCCATGTGAAATCAGCTCTCTGTTGACCTGACGGGTATGCTACACCTGAGCATATATCAACTTATGGATTTTGGCTGACGTTTCCTAGTTGTGTGGTGATAAATAACATTATTAGAGTCAGAGATGACAAATCAATTTTATTGCAAGTGCCAACACCTTCCTGGAATGCTAGGGATTAGATGTCATCTTCAGGCTCAGTAGAAAAGGGTGTTGTGATCAATAAGTTATGTGTGGAAGATGTGTAACTAGTATCTGCTATCTCTTAAGGAACCCTGGAAAGCATCCTCTCACAACCAGAATATACTTGGGAAAACTGGAAAAGGAAAAATTTAGAAGTCAAGACATTTCCTCCCCACTTTTCTTCTACCTAGAAGTTGAGGTATGGAATGAGAACAGGAGCTCTGGGAAGAAAAAGGCTAGTCAATGACTAAGTTTTCTGGCCCATACCTTAGGATACTGGAGTAATCACTTGGTAAGAGGAAATCTATGTTAAGAGAATGATAAGACCAACGCCTAGGGACTTGACAATCTAAATCAGAGTGGAGAGAATGAGAGAAAGAAGTCCAAATAAATTGAGATGTCATTAGGTATGATATTAAGAAAAATTTTAAGATAATAATGGAAGAGGGTTCAAGTAATTCACAAGAGAAAACAGCTGAGCCAAGGCCTAGAAAGAATATTCACAGCGACACATACATAACAGTGCAGGTAATAAGTGCAGTATTATCACAGGGAAGCAAAATGATCTCATATGATTACCAAAACTAGCATATAACTTACGAGTGCAATATATTGGTGAAAAGGAATA
Organism: Nyctereutes procyonoides; assembly: GCF_905146905.1. Classification (NCBI taxonomy): domain Eukaryota; kingdom Metazoa; phylum Chordata; class Mammalia; order Carnivora; family Canidae; genus Nyctereutes; species Nyctereutes procyonoides. The sequence goes on along the minus strand of NW_026575049.1, from coordinate 47,170,055 downwards.
AAAGGAGACAGAAAGGGAGAGAAAATACAGCACACTTTGTATATTTATATGGAAATTTATAAATATGCATGAAAAATGCATTTGGATGAAAATAATGGGCAGAACAGATGTAATGTTGTGACGGTAATTAGACTATTGTCTGACCATATGAAATGAATTAAAATATGGTATCTCATGGTACACATCACAAGAGGAATACAGATGAAGTCTAATAGTGAAGAGGATACCAAATATTCAAAAAAGCTCCTACATCAGTTTGAATTTTCGGTCATTTTTTGTCATTTTTTTGGTCATTCCCAAAGGAAATAATCCAGACTTAGACAGAAACTAGGATCAGACGGAGATTAAGTGACTCATCGTAATGTAGGATTCTATGTCCACATAAACATTCAATCTAGAGTGAGGGAAAAATAAAGGAAATTTTAGACATTTAAGGGTCTCATAAATTTTACTTACCATATAATGCTTTCCTAGAAAACTACAAAAAGAATGTGCTCCATCAAAATAAGTGAGTAAACCAAGAACAGAGAAGACACAGGATCCAGGAAAGAAAGAAGAAAAAGGAATTCTCAAGATGTTGGGGAAGGATGGTAGCTACGCAGCCAGTCCTGAGAACCACAGTACAGACCAGCACAATAGTTAAAAGACGACAGGACTCTGGCTGGAGAGGGGAACTTTCAGATGATCGGGTACAGCTACCTAGATGAAGATCGTATTGAACGCCTGTTGGGGACTGTGAAATTAGAATTAGAAATACATAGCTGGGGAGCCAGTTTCAAGGACAGTCCCGAATGATCCTCCTTGATGGTATTCATACCCAGGCATGGTCCCTCACACTGTATCAGAGTTGGTCTTTGTGATCAATAGCTTATGGCAGAAATGACAGCACATCACTTCCAAGATCAGGGTATAAAAGGCTGCAACTTCTACCGGGGTGCCCTCTCTCTTTTGGATCTCTTGCTCTGGGGGAAGCAAGCTGCCATATTGTAAGCGGCCCTATGGAGAGGCATATATGTGGAGAATTGAAACCTGGCCAACAATCTTCAAGGAACTGAGGTCTCTTGCCAGCAACCATGTCAACAAGCTTGGAACTGATTCCCCAGTTTAGTTGAGCTATGAGAGGACTTTAGTCCCAGACGACATCTTGACTACAACTTCATGATAGACCCTGACCCAGAACCACATAACTAAGCTGCTCTCAGACTCCTGGTCCTCATAAACTAGATGAGATAATGTTTACTGTTTTATTTTTTAAATATTTTATTTATCCATTTGGGGGAGAGAGAGAGAGAATGAGAGAAAGCATGGGTGGGGAGGTGGGGAGAGGGAGAAGCAGGCTCCCCATGGAGCAGGGCGTGCAAGGTGGGGCTCGATCCCAGGACCCCAGGATCATGACCCAAGCTGAAGGCAGAGCTTAGCCAAACTGAGCCACCCAGATGCCCCATGTTTGCTGTTTTAAAAGCTGCTATGTTTTAGAATAATTTATTATGTAGCAACAAATAACTAGTGCATACAAAAACTAAGGAACACATAAAAGCTAAGCAAATAAAAAAAATTAAGGCATTTTTAAACTTCTGAGAAAAGTTATTCAAGAAAAAGTAGGAGCACCTAGGTGGCTCAGTTGGTTGAGCAGCCAACTCTCAATTTCGGCTCAGGTCAGGATCTTGGGTCATGAGACTGAGCCTCAAGTGGGGCTCTGCCCTGGGCATGGAGTCTGTTTGAGATTCTCTTTCTCCTCTGCCCCTCCCCTTGACTGTGCACACACTCTCCCTCTAATAAATAAAATCTTAAAAAAAAAAAGAAAGAAAAAGAGGGATGCCAGGGTGGCTTACTCAGTTAAGTGTCTGACTTCAGTTTGGATCATGGTCTTAAGATCCTGGATCAAGCCCTGCGTTGTTGGGCTCTGTGCTTATTAGCAGGGAGTCTTGCTTGAGATTCTCATTCTCTCTCTCTCTTCATTTGCTCCTCCCTCTGCTCGTGTGCTCTCTCAAATAAAAAAAAAATCTTAAAAAAGAAGAAAGAAAGAAAGAAAGAAAGAAAGAAAGAAAGAAAGAAAGAAAGAAAGAAAGAAAGAAAGAAAAAATAAAAAGATAGAAAAGAAAGGAAGGAAAGGAAAGGAAAGGAAAGGAAAAGAAAGGAAAAGAAAGGAAAAGAAAGGAAAAGAAAGGAAAAGAAAGGAAAAGAAAGGAAAGGAATCCATTTGGCTCAGCAGCAAACAAGTTTTAGAAATAATAACACTGAATATTGATTTAGCCCAAAACTATAAAAACAACTATGTTGCAGACTAGGGCTGGAAATGAGCATTTAAAAGTGATAAACTAGGGGCATCTGTCTGGCTCAGTCAGTAGAGCTTCTAACTCTTGATCTCAGGGTTTTAAGTTTGAGCCCCATGTTAGGTGTGGACATTACTTAAAAATATAAAAAAAAAAAAATCATTTAAAAAAAGAGCTAGAACTAAATAATCTTCTATTATCAAAAATTCAATAGATAGTGTCTAACATTTTAAGTCTAAAAATAGCCTATAAGCTATTTAAGAAATAAAGAATTACAGGAAAAAAAAAACAGATTTAGGATACGAAAGAGGCCACTTAAAGGAGAAGCCCTGAACAATGTGGAGAGGTTTAGTATTTTGTGCACCTTTTGATTATCTTTGAGTTTTTAAACCAATATATTAATCACTTTAATAAAAGTAATTAAAAATATAGACTGTAACAGAGGATCCAATCTGAGAAAATTAAGGACAAAACAGCATGTATGCAAAGAACATAGATCTCAAGCTCAACCGTAGTTAACAAGGTTATGGGATTACTAGAATTTTTCTATACAATAACAGGAGCACAGCATTTGGAAAAAGAGAAGCTGGCAGACCTTCTAGTCTACTGCAGTTAAGCAAAACCTCCAAAGTCCTGTTCCTTCCCAAGAATTACACATTAGAATAGTTCCAGTTAAGAGTCATAAAATCATGACAGGGAATCCATAACCAATATGGAATCCATGACACAGAAGGCATGACTGAAAGAAAGGAAGATATTAAAGCTGAAATAGACTCAGAGACAAAGTGGTTGCCATTAATTATTTGAAGGGAAATTTTAAAATATCTCAAGATTTAAAAAGCAGAAGAAAATTCAGACTTATTTCTGTACTGTTACAAATCAGAATTAGGACCTAAATTGGGACCTTAGAATTAGGAATACCAAGTATTTATATACTTTTACAGGCCAAAATTGCAAACATTGGAAGTTACAATGAGCCACTCAGGTTTTCTTGTTAACTAGGAATTCAGGAAAATGGAACCAGGTTGCCTTGTAGAAGACAACTCCTCCTCCCCCATTGAGAGAGTCAAACCTAAACTATACAACCACTGTTTATAGTGGCTCTTAACCTTTTTGAAGGTGCTGGAATGGTTCTCCTACCATTTCCCATAAAAACACGGATACACAATCACGCACAATTCTGCATACATTTCTAGAGTTCACTGGTCCTAAGAAGTATCTCCATGGACCTCGGAGTAGAAGACTAGAGTATCTCCAGGTTTCCTTCAGTTTCTGTGACTCTAGTTAGATAAGTGAAGGGTAAATGTATCATACTTTGTCAGGTTATGTTTTTGTTATCTATATTCTTTTTTTTTTTTTTTTATTCATGAGAGAGAGAGAGAGAGAGAGAGAGAGAGAGAGAGAGGCAGAGACACAGGCAGAGGGAGAAGCAGGCTCCATGCAGGGAGCCCAATGTGGGACTCAATCCCGGGACTCCAGGATCATGCCCTGAGCCGAAGACAGACGCTCAACCACCGAGCCACTCAGGTGTCCCTGTTATCTATATTCTTGTTTCAGTTGTATAAGTTACCGTAACTACAGCCATCATATTAGCATTCATGGTGCCTTTGGGGTAAAAGGACTGCTCTAATGGGTAGTCTAATTTGAAACAAGTGCTCCTTCCTCTGCGGCGCACAGAGCAACCACCTGACACAAGAAGTGCTCAGGCTGGATGCTGTCCCTACTCACCCATGAGCAGGGCACCCTCATACAAAGCACAAGCAGCTCCAAGGTAACCAGGAGTCCAGAGATTGGTCATCTGGCTAAAGAGTTGAAGTATCCACATTTTTACCAAAGTATTAAAATGAATTTTCCACTGGTTGCTAAACTATAATACATGGGGGGGGGGGGGGCAGGGAAGTAGGAAAAAAAGTACATTACCCCATTTTTACTGCCAATGAAGAAAACAGATTTTTCTCCAATTTCAAGTCCATCACCTTCACGTCCACGTTTTTCCACTTCGGCTTTTGCAATTTCCCAGAGAGTTTCACTATGAGGGGCAGAAAAACAGAATTCAGAGAATCATAGGGAATCCTTTCCAATATTTATTTTAAGCTCAGAGAAATTTTATTTCAGTTAAATTTATAAAACAAATCAACACTATTTTCTGGAGATAATCTGATAAAACTTCCGAGGATTAGTCATTTTCTTTCCACTGGTTCACAAAAGAAAAGCTGAAAATGATAACCAGAACCTTTGTCACCGGGATTTGAGGCTGTCTTCTTTTGGAGCTTCCAGCCAAGGTTGGAAGCTGTACGTGTTAACTTCCCAGACATGTACATGAATGTACAAAGAATTTTAGAAATCTATAACTTGAAAACTACCAACATCTAGGAACATGGGGAGCATGTAAAGCCAGTATACCAAACAATCTTTGTTTTCTTAAGTATTTCTTGTTTTTAAATTATATTTCTGGCTGAAGTTTCCACTTTTTAATATATAAAATATAATGAAAGAAAAAATTTACCTAAAATCACATTTTGAAAATAATCTTTCCATTCATCTCTCTACAAACATATAATTTTTCTTTTTTTTTTTTTAATTTTTATTTATTTATGATAGTCACAGAGAGAGAGAGAGGCAGAGACACAGGCAGAGGGGGAAGCAGGCTCCATGCACTGGGAGCCCGATGTGGGATTCGATCCCGGGTCTCCAGGATCGCGCCCTGGGCCAAAGGCAGGCCCCAAACCGCTGCGCCACCCAGGGATCCCCAAACATATAATTTTTCACAAATAAGATTATACCTTTTTAAAATTAAGGTCTAAATGAAAAATGGAGTACTGAACTAAAAAAAAAAATACAGAAAAGATTTGATGTGTTCTAAGCCTGAATCTGCTACTTTCTACATATACCAACTTGGGCAAATTACCTAACCTCTCTGGATTATTCATTCCTTTATTAATTCAACAAATATACATTGAGCACCTAACAGATGCAAGCTTCTGTGCTATTCCTCAGGCTCACTTCTGTTTCTTCATCTCTAAAATGCCAATAAAGAAGAACACCAATCTTCTAAGACTGTCATGATTGATTGCTAAAATAAGTGTGCTAATTCATTTCATTTAGGGCTTGACCTACATGTAATTATCTAAAATTATTGAGAGCTTGGGGCACCTGGGTGGCTCAGTCACTTAAGAGTCGGGGATGGAGGGATCCCTGGGTGGCGCCGCGGTTTAGCGCCTGCCTTTGGCCCAGAGCGCGATCCTGGAGACCCTGGATCGAATCCCACATCGGGCTCCCGGTGCATGGAGCCTGCTTCTCTCTCCCTCTGCCTATGTCTCTGCCTCTCTCTCTCTCTCTCTATCATAAATAAAAAAAAAAAAAAAGAGTCGGGGATGGAGCTCCACCTTAGGCTCCCTGCTTAGCCCGGAGTCCGCTTCTCCCTCTGCCCCCCTCACCCCACTTGTGCTTTCTCTGTCTTTCCCTCTCGCTCTCTCTCAAATAAAATCTTTAAAAATATTGAGAGCTTATAATAGTTACTATTGGGCTATGAAAGACCAATATAGGTGTTCCTAAATGCACTAAAATGTATGCATTTATTTCAAGGTGAACCCCCCAGGAACTCAGCCCAGGCCTGTCTGCTCCTCACTGACACACCACCCTTTCAAAATGGGATTATCTGCTTTCCAAGCTCCCAGAAAAGAGGAGAGCAGGAGGTGCGGCCACCATTCAAGTGACCGGTGGAAATCTGCAACCAATCAGGCCACGATGGGAAAGCAGCTGACAGGTTTTCACATTAAGGTTCATAGCCTCAGCAGAGATCAGGCAGGCCGAGATCCACAGAGTGAGAAAAGCCGATCTATCCTGCTCTGTGAGGGACTCCAGAAGCCCGGTCTCCCCGACGTCCTTCCTCATGGGAAGGTTCGCGGTATCCTGAGGGCGGGCAATGGAAGCTCGCGTCTCAGAACGTCACAGAACCTGAGCGTCCAGATGCGCGTGCCGGGCCTCCCGCTCCACCGCCTTCCACCTTCCCCTGCTGCGGGGCGTCCTCCAGGCCCCTTCACTCGCGGTGGACCTGAACCCCTGCGCCAGGAAGGCGGAGGGGGCGAACTCCGAAGAGGTGGCCCTGCGGCCTACTCCACTGCCTGAACCTCTGCTTCTAGAACATTCCTCGGCCTGCAAGAAATTTTTACTAAGTGAACGGGTGAAGTTGAGTGATCTTTCAAAATCTTACTTTTCTACCTGGAGAACTTTTCTACCTGCCGAATCCACGTGCCCAAGGCGAGTTCCTAGGGATCCCTGACCATCCAGAGAGGGGTTGCCGGCAGAAAAGACCCAGGGTTCCTCTCCCTAAATATAACCCCCCCCCCCCAGCGGTCCTCCCTCCCCTGCCCCTGCCAGGCTGGGGTGGCAAAGGGGAGAAAGCCAGGCTCTCGAGGAGAGCGTAAGCCGGGCGCAAGCAAGGCCGCGGGGATACCTGGGCATCGCGGCTCCACCGACCCGGAGTTGTGCGCTCAGCGTCGGGGCCGCCTAAGATCAGGCCGCCCGCCGGCTCCCGACCCGCCGGATCGAGCCGACTCTTGGGTTGCCATGGGAGCGACGTCGCAGGCGGCGTTGCGTGCGGAAGAGGGGCATCCTGGGAAATGTAGTTCTCAGCGTTCCTTCATCCTGTCTGGCTTATTATCTCCTCCTCTAAGATAGAAGACAAAGAGGTGATACGTCTGACAAGCCTGGAACCCAAAAGCTCTGGCTGGAAGTGTTCTTTTTTTTTTTTTTAAAGATTTTATTTATTTATTCATGATAGTCACACAGAGAGAGACAGAGAGGCAGAGACACAGGCAGAGGGAGAAGCAGGCTCCCTGCAGGGAGCCCGACGTGGGACTCGAACCCGGGTCTCCAGGATCGCGCCCCGGGCCAAAGGCAGGCGCCACCCAGGGATCCCTGGAAGTGTTCTTTTACATAAAGAGTGTTCTACTGAGTACCGGACTATATGCCAGGGGTGTCTGCTCTCTGTCTCCAGTCACTTTTCTCCCCCTGATAGCAACGCTTTGGGAATGAAGGGTGAAACAAACTCCTGAACTATTTTATAGTGATTCACCAGAGGCAAAGAATATTTATTTTAGTATTTTCCAGCTTCCTGCTTGTTTGGTTGTTTCGGGGTTCATGCATTAGCGCATTATTTATAAATAAGTTAATAAAGCAAATGCATCTCCATGATACTTCATTTATCTCTGAATCCATAGCAAAAACTGAGTTATTACTATAAATGCAAGAGTGCTACACAGTATGGAATGAAGAGGTAAGACAAGATCCCTGCTCTTGAGAAAGATGTAACTAAATATAATAACCCAAAACTAAATATAATAACCCAAAGAAAGCCAGTGATATATTGTAGAGAAATACCAAAAAATCACATAAGAATAAGTTTTATGCTGAGGGGGTTGTTGAAACATTTCATCATAGTAGCAATATTTGATCTATTTTGAATGCTCAGTGGACCCGGCCCCTCTGGCCCAAGATGTCTTGAATATTTGAAGGAGATATTTTCCTTACACCTTTCTGCCCTTTGGCTTGTTGATAGTCAAGCAGGTGGGCTTTAGATGGATTTAGATTTACATGCTAACTCTGCTACATTGGCTAAGTTGCCACCTTGTCACAGTGGGTAAATCACTCAGAATCTCTGAGCCTCAGTATCTAATTATGTAAAGCAGGAGAAATTTATGAGTTTTTAATGAAAAATATATAGTTAAAACAAACTGTGTGTGCCTGACACATTATAAGTGCTTCATGCTTGTTATTATCATGTTGTAAGCTACTGATTGGTAATTTTGAACAAAGAAACACTAAGATCACATTCCTGGAAATGAAGCAAAAATTTTTTTAAGGAAAGAACGAAAGCATTCATGACATAAGATCTCTGGGAACAAAATCCTTCCAACACCTAGTTGCATTTTGAAGCCATAGCAAACTACAGTTGCACATTTGTAATGGGAGTGCAGTTCAATAGAGAGAGGATGAGTGCAAGGGAGGTTGGTATATCTGCCATTGCACGAGCATCTATATCCTGGGGCTAGCCTGCCTATAGTTTCACAAACTGGTGTGGGACAGAGTGTAATGAATTACAATAATTTGGGACGCCTGGGTGGCTCAGGGCATGATCCTGGGATCCCAGACTGAGTCCCGCATTGGGCTCCCTGCAGGGAGCCTGCTTCTCCCTCTGCCTGTGTCTCTGCCTCTCTCTCTTTCTGTGTGTCTCTCATGAATAAATAAATAAATATTTTTAAAAATTACCATAATTTGAGTTCTGGAACTTTGGAACCACTTTCTATGTTAATTAGGAAGCCCTACTGATATGAATAACAAAAGCGGCAACTACCATTTTGCCATCTACTTGCTATATACCAGGCACTCTACTAGCTTCCTAAAAGTATTATTGTTTGCATGACTAGGATAGAAGGTTGAAGAAAGAAACCCGGTAACAAGGAAGGTAAAAATTGTCTGGCTGGGCCCTGGTCACCAGCATTGGTTCAGAGGTTAATCAATGGATTCCACTGATCTCATTGAGCAGATGAGTTCCTTTTCTGCTCTTATGCCTCCTGACACTTCATATTTGAACAAAGTAAGTGACCTTCCTGGGTAGATGAATATTGTTCTTAAGGTAGGAATATGTAAAGATTTGAGATCCTCTACTGGATCATCCCTAAAAGACTAAAGGATTTCAATGGTGGTGATAGAGGAGAAGACAATTTTATGATGCTTGCTAGGTAGAGTAAGCAACAGTGCAGAAGAATAAAGACGTGTGCAGAGTATATTTGGGGGGTTGTGAATAGTTGAAGGGGATCATATAAAGTGTCTGGTGTGGCTATGGTGGGAGAGCAAACTGGGCAGGTAGATTGGGCTTCACTGAAGGATCTTGCAGCCTGGATTTTACTGTGTTGGTTGTGAGAAACTAAATACAATTTTAAAATAGGGGTATTCCGTGCCTGGACCTGAGTTTCAGTGAGATAATTTTTTGCAGCTGTGTGAAGGATGTTTTGGAGTCTGGAAGTCCATATGGAGGCTATTAACGATAGCCCAGACAGTGACAGAGTTTTCACATTTGTTCCCTTGTTTTCAAAGTTATATAAGTTTATTGTAGAAAAAATTTTATATGGAAAAAATGAAGAGGGTGAAAGCAGCATACTCCAGAAGCAATGTATTCTGATGTCTTTTTTAAAAAAATATTTTATTTATTCATTAGAGACACAGAGAGAGAGAGACAGAGACATAGGCAGAGGGAGAAGCAGACTCCCTGAGGGGAGCCTGATGTGGGACTTGATCCCAAGACCCTAGGATCACACTCTGAGCCAAAGGCAAACGCTCAACCAATGAGCCACCCAGGCATCCCTCCCATCTCAATTTTTAAAAATCCATCATAAACATAACTTTTTTTTTTCTTTTTTTATGATAGTCACACACACACACACAGAGAGAGAGAGAGAGAGAGAGAGAGAGAGAGAGGCAGAGACATAGGCAGAGGGAGAAGCAGGCTCCATGCACCGGGAGCCCGACGTGGGACTCGATCCCGGGTCTCCAGGATCGCGCCCTGGGCCAAAGGCAGGTGCCAAACCGCTGTGCCACCCAGGGATCCCCTCATAAACATAACTTTGATGGCTGCATAATATTCCACTATAGCGCAGCCCCGGTGGCTCAGTGGTTTAGTGCCGCCTTCAGCCCAGGGTGCGATCCTGGGGACCTGGTATCGAGTCCCATGTCGGGCTCCCTGCATGGAGCCTGCTTCTCCCTCTGCCTGTGTCTCTGCCCCTCTCCCATGAATAAATAAATAAAATCTTTTTTTTAAATAAAATCTTTTAAAAAAATATTCCGCTATACACATTTTTCAGAATTTACTTAAGCATTCTCTTCATATTGAGTTGTTTTCATTTTGTTTTAGATAGAGAGCACACACATTGGTGGGGGGACAGAGGGAGAGGGACAGAAAGAATCTTAAGCCAGCTTCCTGCTCAGCATGGAGCTGGACTCAGGCTCAATTTCACAACCCTGAGGTCAAGACCTGAGCCAAAAAAAAAAAAAAAAAAAAAAAGACCTGAGCCAAAATCAACAGTCGGAGGCTTAACGACCTGTGCCACCCAGGTGACCCTCATATTGAGCATTTGAAGTAGTTCAGAGTAAACATCTGAGTTGGGCCCAGTTGAGCCTTTCTCTGGGATTTTTCAAACTAGAATTGGGAAACCCAAGGCATTCCCCTTCTAAGGAGACTGGCATGTTCTCTGCTGAATGAAGAACCTATTTTGTTGCTAAATTCCTTATCTATCCTGGATATTAACCCCTTTATCAGGTATGTGACTTGTGATTATTTTCTCCCATCCTGCCTTTTCACTCTGTTGTTTCTTTTGACGTGTAGAAGTTATAAAGTTTCGAGTTGTCCCATTTGTCTGTTTTTAAAATTTTGTTGCCTGTGCTTTTGAAGTGTTGTCTGATTTAATAAAACCACCAATATAATCTACTTTCAGAAAGGGATGCCACCCCCATCCCATTGATTAGATTATGTTAGCAAAGGGCTAGAAGGAAGGGTACCCTGTTTTCAAGCGCTGTGGTGAACATTTGTATCTTCCTCTGGAGCTATTTGCTAATAGACGTTGCCCTAGTAAGCAAGTTTTTGTTTCTTGGCTATTACTGGACCTAAAAATACTTAAAAAGCATACAATGAAGATTTCTGATTGATGCCAATTATAAATATGCCTCCAGAATCATTGTGACTATGTTTGATATAGGCAAAATTAAGTTCAACAGGTAAAATTATGGCATAGAGCACGTGTGCATTTCATTTCTTCACTCCAGCTTCTGTCCAGGTCCACCCATCTCTTCTTTGTAGGACCCACCTTCCCACTTAAGTGTCCAAGATGAGCTTGAGTCTTGATCCCACTCGAATAAGGATGAATCTTACTTCACATTAAATATCTATGAGTGGACTTTACCTTAATTTGGAGGTTTTTACATTTTTTTAAAAATTATTTAAGAAAGAGAAAGTGCACACTACTGGGGGAAGGGGCAGAGACAGGGGGAGAAGCAGACTCCTCAAGGACCCTGGGATCATGACCTAAGCTGAAGAAAGACACTTAACCAACTGAGCCAGCCAGGTGCCCCTTAATTTGGAGTTTAAAGTTATCCCTGTGGTAGTAAAATCCCTTTCTTCTTTCAAGGAAAAGAAAATAGGGAAAAATGTAAAAGGAGATACCAGTTCTCCATGAACCGGTTAGCAGAGACGCATCTCCACCCTATTATTCCTGCTCCTCATTTCCCTTCCCTTAGTCCTCACATTCTTAGAGCCTTTGATCCACAGGAATCAGCCTGGACACTGCACTGGGGAAGTCCAAATTCCATTGCAGCTAGGGCGTTAGGTGGACAGGTGAAATGTGTTCTTGGCATCCCAGAAACACTTAAAATCTTTGTCTAGTGAAATATGATTATCTGTGGTAATTAATTCTTCAGGATTATTCTACAGTACAATTGGGTAAGTGTATTGTTCTAGGAACCTGGCCACTATGTATTTTTTTCTTTGGGAAAAATTTCCAAACAATCAATTAATAAGCACATTTTCAGAACAAAGACTTTATAAGTTGTGTCTAACTTTTCTTGTAAATTGAGAGTTAAATTCATTTCCAAGCTAGACACTAGTTGACTTTAAGGACACACATATAAAAAAATCCAGAACATTTAAAATAAATTTTTAGAACACAGTCCATCACTTCACCTATATGAAACTTATGGAACGTACTTTGAAGTCATGGGAGAACCCCATGATTTATACATATTGTATATGTGTCAATATGCATACATACATCGTAAAATTATAATTTCCCAAAACAGCTTCCCTTTATCTGGATAAAACAAAGCAACACTGAAGACAAAGCATGAATGCAAGAGAAGGAGGTAATAACTACCATTTTCACTAGTAGCACACCTCAGCTTTGACAATGAAAACATTAGGTATTTCTTGAAGATTGTTCAAAAGATAATGCTCAAAATGGGTTTTGTAAATCATTTATTATGATTGAAAGGGAAGAAAATGATAGGAGACAAATATTGCAATTAAACACGTAACATTATTCTTTTGTAACCAATCATAATAACATACTTTGAATTTTTTTAAATGGCTACATAAGTAATTTCCCAGAAAATAAAATTTTCACATCATCAGTTACAGAAAATTGATTTCTTTCCATCAAAATATTTTATCTCTGTTCTATCAAAAATAAATGCCAAGTGTAAGGTACCACCATTTAAGCTAAGCCTTCACTACTTGTTCAAATTAGAAGATCTGGAGGGGGGTGTGCTTACCAGATGGTGAACTAACTACTGCCTGAGAATAAAATCCTCACAAATATGTAAGCTGTGCCAAGCCCCTGGCTCACCAACTAATAATTATTGAACAGTTTTCTGGGAACTAAGAAACACTATTGTATCCCAGCCAAAAAATTCCTGTCAGTCATCACAAACTGGTAACTGGTATATTCTCAAAAACCAACTTGCTTATGCAGTGAGTGGTTGTGGCTCAAAAGACTCAGGGGAAACAGTAAATGGAAATATATTTCTATGGAGGTTTTTTTTATCTTTTTGACATTAACAATAAAGTAAAATCTTAGTTGAGCAGGGTATTTCTTGGCTCTGATGAGATGGAATATTTTTAAAAGGCTTAGTGTGACAACAGTACATTGCCATAGGGTGAAAGCAGCAAAGAAGAAAAATATGAAGGCTCTGCCAACAAATTAATTCAGCAGCTAACATTTTTTATTCAAACTGGTTAAAAAAATACCACAAAGTGATAAATATATGTTCAAAAAATAAATACAAATATTCTATACATAAATAAAATTAAGTATACTCATGATTACTATTGTAATTAAAGTCTTACAATATAATTTTCATGTCTTATCACAGTTTCATTTTTATTATGAATACTAATTACTTTGTTTGACATATACTGAAATGAACTGACCACTTATGTAACCTAGCAAAGTAATACATTTTAGATTCTCTCAACTAAAATTTTACCTCCTTTGACAGAATTCTCTTTTCTTTTAAAAAATATTCTGAGAATTTATGTTAAAACTATAATGAAAAAGAACTATATGAGGGCAAAATATAAGAACTGTCTTTGCTTTCAAAGACATTATTTAACAAAATAAGGTCAAGATGACCCAGCACCAAATGCAATGAAATGTGGGCAATATTCCAGTGAACGGGGGCTATCTAGTAATAGCCAAGGAATTTGGGGAATCACTGTCTCATTTTAAACTTTACACTCCAGTGATCTGAAAAGGTGACAGAGTATACTTCCAAGTACCACACAGGAGGTTCTGGTTACCTAACTCTCATTTTCTTACAAGATTCATAGTGCCAGAGTTACTGCACTTGATCCAATAATTTACCCCTAAACAGCATCCTGCAGCTATTTCTGACACTATATACTCTACTTCTTTCCAAAGACCATATCATTAATTAAAAGCACATTTAATTACAGTACTTAATTTCTTGGCGGTGAGAATTTCCAAATAATCAACTGGTTTGCCAAATGAGAATCTGGAATCTCCCTTTGCCAAAATATATTTTTTTTAAAGACAAAAAATGCTATATTGCATGATGTGTCTGATGGCAAGGGACAAAGGAGGTGGGGAAAGATGAATTCTAATCCATTTAATCTAAGAGAAAATCAGCATGCGGGCAAATTTTGTATTTATGTTTTATTAGTAGTATTCATTTGAGTATTTAAGAAATAAATAAACCCCCACATTTTTAAAGTCTAGAATACCAACGTGTGGGTGCCATGCTGTCAGGGTGTAAATGAAATTTTTGCAGCTGATGCAGCCATTGCCTGGAGGATGGGAGTGAATGTTCATTCAGGCTCCCGAGCTTTCAAAGTAAAGTGGGTCCTTTAGTTGGTCTGCTACTTGACAGAAGGGGCTGGCTTCCCACTGCCCTGGCTTCAGGTCCCCGAGTCTGGGCTGACAGCAGTGCTGGAGCAGAGAGGTGGTGAAAGGCTGCCTTTTGCTGATGGAAGTTGTTTATATAACTGGCGATCAAAAGAGTGATTTCTAGAATCTAAAACAAGAAAAATAGAATTGTTAATGCTCCGGAGAAGTGCTCATCATATGTTCAGCACCATCAAGGCATTGACATATTTTGCCCTGATTCAACCAGAAAAAAGAATGGATCTTTTTTTTTTTTTTTTTAATTTTTATTTATTTATGATAGTCACAGAGAGAGAGAGAGAGGCAGAGACACAGGCAGAGGGAGAAGCAGGCTCCATGCACCGGAAGCCCGATGTGGGATTCGATCCCGGGTCTCCAGGATCGCGCCCTGGGCCAAAGGCAGGCGCCAAACCGCTGCGCCACCCAGGGATCCCAAGAATGGATCTTAAAGAACCATTAAGTTTGGGAATCCCTGGGTGGCTCGGCAGTTTAGCGCCTGCCTTTGGCCCAGCAGGATCGAGTCCCGCATCAGGCTCCCTGCATGGAGCCTGCTTCTCCCTCTGCCTGTGTCTCTGCCTTTCTCTCTCTCTCTCTGTGTCTTGCATGAATAAATAAAAAATCTTTAAAATAAACAAACAAAAAAAGAACCATCAAATTTAGTGGCGATATTAAAAAATGTGACAATAGCACAAGTCTACCAATTATCTTAAAGCCACATTTGTGCATAAATGAAGAAATCTGGTGCATAATATCAACTTTTTATTTAAGTAAAGTTCTAAAAAAAACAAATAAATAATAAAAATAAACTAAGTAAAGTTCTGAGTATGTCTCAATCTTCTGAATTTATTGGCTAACTGCCTTCACTTAAATGTCTGCCATTAAAAAAAGTTTCAGATTCTAAAAAAATAGTCTCTGACAATTTTAAGACCGTTAAAGTTTTAGGAAAATCATTTTCTCATTCTTTTTACTAAAACTAGAGTTAATACGAAAATATAGCCTTTGTACTTATTGTTTCTGCTTACAGACATTAAAACTACAAAGAACAAGTAATGTCTTAATTATAAGACTTTTCTCTTTAATGAGTCTGTAACATGAATTACCCCAAGTAAATAAGAAAATTGTGTATAAAGTACCTGACAACAACTTACGCAAGACCACTTATTTTGAACCTTCTGTATACAAGACACTGGGCTAAAACAGTTAACAATTCCATCATTTAATTCTCAAGCCAAAAAATAGTAAGTGGCATCATAAAATTTTTTCGATGAACAAGACAAAGCTTAGCAAGATGAGATAAGCCAGAATTTGGACCTAGAACTGTTTGATTATAAGTAAATCTGTTTTTCCATCTACAAGTTAGTTTTTGCACAATAAATGTTTTAGCATGAAAAAGCTAGTATAAAAACGTTAGTAGAAAGGCTTCTACTCACCTTGGGTTTTGCCATGGCAAAAAGTAATTTCTCTGTTGGCTTGTCCTTTGAATGTGTGTTGTTAATGACTATCATGAAATCATCTTGATGACCCCCAAAGGTCATCAGACTCTTGTACACATAGCTGACTATTAACCTCTTCAAAGAGAAGAAAAAGTTAATATCATATATACCTTCTACTTTCAAAGAAAGATGAGAAATGATTAATATATTTCCATTAAAATGCTAATATTAATGAAACTAATGTAACATTCTATTTTAACTATACTTCACTAAAAATATGCTAGTATTAATTATATATAGTAAAAATTATTTTCTAAAATAAAATCTACTTTTGAATCTATGATTCAAAATAGATAGAAATGTACTAATTTTATATAGGCATAATTTACCTTTATAATTAAAATACAGTTTGATTCTGACACTAACTGTGGAAAAAAAACAGAAAACAAAAAGAAAATAAAAAGCACCTATATTCCCAGCATCTAGTGGAAGACTACTGTTAATATCTTGTATGTGTCCTCTAAGATCTCTATCCATATTAGGTTGAACCATATGAAACTGATGCTTTTTTAAAATTTTTTTAAATTTTTTAATTTTTTTTTAATTTTTTGAAACTGATGCTTTTTAAGGTTAAAAAAAAAAAAAGATCAGGGATGCCTGGGTGGCTCAACTGTTGAGCATCTGCCTTCAGCTCAGGTCATGATCCTGGGGTCCTGGGATCCAGTGCCGTATCAGAATCCCCACGGCGAGCCTGTTTATTCCTCTGCCTATGTCTCTGCCTCTTTCTGTGTGTCTCTCATGAATAAATAAATAAAACCTTTAAAAAAATGATCAAATATTGGCAAATCCATATGGTTCATCTTAGTATACATATTTTGATATAAACCCAAATGATATGCATATTGTTTTTAGGATTCTTCTTTTTATTTTTTTATTTTATTTTTCTTTAATTTTTATTTATTTATGATAGTCACACACACACACACAGAGAGAGAGAGAGAGAGAGAGAGAGAGAGAGAGAGACATAGGCAGAGGGAGAAGCAGGCTCCATGCACCGGGAGCCCGACGTGGGATTCGAGCCCAGGTCTCCAGGATCGCCCCCTGGGCCAAAGGCAGGCGCTAAACCACTGCGCCACCCAGGGATCCCGGATTCTTCTTTTTAAATGTAATAACAAATCATGAATATCTTTTCACGACAACAAATGCCGTTGTATAACATCCTTTTAAGTGATTTGATAGCTAATCCTTATTTAACTAATCTCTTATTGCAGGAGATTTAAATCATTTTTTATTTGTTACTATCTTAAAACAATATTTCTTTTTTTTTTAAAGATTTTATTTATTCATGAGAGACAGAGAGAGAGAGAGAGGCAGAGACACAGGCAGAGGGAGAAGCAAGCTCCACACAGGGAGCCTGATGTGGGACTCAATCCTGGGTCTCCAGGACCACGCCCTGGGCTGAAGGCAGGTGCCAAACCACTGAGCCACCTGGGCTGCCCTTAAAACAATATTTCAATGCATATTTTTTGGCATATTTCATAATACACATACCTAATTATTTCTTTAGTTATAAATCTCAATAACTGGAATTACTACCTCAAAAAAAATAAGGACAATTTTCAGAATATTTCCAAACTCTCCTCTGGAAAAGTTATACCCAGTGACATTCCTAGCACTGTAGTTTTGTTAACACTAGATATAATAATTCTTTTAAATCTCTGCCAACCTGACTAGTGAAAAGTAGAATCTCGCTGTTTTAAATTATTTGATTACTAATGAAACTAACATTTTAAAATACATTTTTTGAACACTTGTATTTCTTCTCTGAATTGTGCTGGCTCATTTGTCTATTGATGTGTTTATTGTTTATCATTTACTTATTGTTTCATAAGGATATAAACTCTTTGCCATGTATGCAGCAAATATTTTTTCCCATCTGTAGCATAAAATTTTAAAAATATAATTAAGAAATGTATAGGTAAAGGAATCTGTGTATCTAATGATTAGCTTGCAAGTCTCTAAGCAGACTATTCCAGCACTGAACGCCCCACAAGCTGCAGTCAAACGGTGTCCACTTTCTGGCCTCGGTGTCCAACTCCCAGGGTCTGAGGGACTGGCTTACGTACCTATGGTAATTCAATACTAGTCTACAATTCTTTGTTGACTTTAGGTCATCAATTTTATAACCTATCTTCCAGCTACCCATTCAAGAACTGAAAAGCATTCAGGAAATAAAAAGTTCTTCAAAAAGTTTTTTTAGCAACCATAAGGAGAAACTACTATAACACTAAACAATAATTTGGTTTCAAGAAATTCTTAGTGATCCCTGACTACAGCTGGACATAGGAGAGCCCAGTATACCTACCAGGTGAATTTAACAATTCCTGTCTGCCAGGTTTAAAACAAAACAAAACAAAACAAAAACATGAAAAAATAATCTAACAATATGAAATATGATAGAAAATAAGGCAAATAAACATGTAGAAAGCACAGTTTAACTTTATATTTAAGCATGTTAAAAGTTCTAAAATACCACATATGTACAAGTGAACTGGTAAGTAATATTACAGAAAGTTACAGAAGCCTTAGTGATGCTGAACTTAAACTTTGGTAATTAAGGTTTCTACATTAATGTTATCTTAAAGACTTTCATTTTGCACAGGAAGTAATCTCCCTGACATGATAAATTAGTAATCATTTTATGAATATGACCACAATACAATTTAGGCATGGTATCTTAATATTTTCCTCATACACAATATAAAACCCGTCCAACCATGTTTTAAAAGATTAAATTATAATCACAGTTGTATTTGTTTTATTGAATAACTGATCTGCTTACAGTTGTATTTGTAAAATGACTATTTGTTATACAGCATCGGGAAAATGTTATTTGTGTATGAGAAAAATCATATGAAGAGATCATTACTTTCTATGTACATTGCAATGCAAATAGTTGACTTAATACAAAACTTAAACTTACCATGGAGTTGTATTCTAAGATGCTTAAACCATCCTCATGGATAGCCAGCCACATGAAAGTACTTCCGAGTGCTGATGGAGTTATGGGCTGTGAAGAGGTGCAAATATACTGTATAAATAAATGCTAAGTAAAATCACAGAAGCATTTTTCCATCAAAATGCAATGCAACATTTGCAACAACATCGTATTAAAAAATCCCTTTAGAAGGGAGAAAAAAAGAAAATAAAACCTATGGGGGGGAATCTCTCTTGGGGTGGAGGCAATATCACATAATGGAAAGAGCAGTGAATCTGATATTAAGAGACGTGGGTTTGAAATCCAAATATGCCACTTATTCAGCTGTACATTTGGACAAGCTACTGAATCTCTCCGCGGCTCAATTTTCTCATCTTTAGAATGGGAACAAAAATGTTTAATCTTACTTTTCTTTTGTTTTAAGAAGCTAATCATTAATAAGCTTGTGGGTTTCTATGATGACCAAAATCCTAATGAAACAAAATATGCGGATATGCTTTCTAAGGTGTGTGTAATACTGCAACAACATAAAGGATTAGGATTATAAATGTACACTTTTGCTGAAAGTTTATTAAATCTGATATTCAATGACTAAACAATAGAATAAAAAGAAAATATTAAACTGTGGGATGAATGGTAATGAGAAATACCAAAATTTCCACTAAATTCCTTATTGTAAAAAAGCAATGAAATTATGTTAATAAAAAGATCTCACCACTAGCCCCCAATTAAAATCCATGAATGTTTTTGAGCATTCAACAATGATTGCTTAAAAAGAACTGAAATTCTAATAAAAACTTAACTACTTCTCTTAAACTTTATAAAAGAAACAGAGATGATAGATAAGGAACTGGGATGAATCTATAATATTTATATAAATCTATAGTATTTATATATATACTATATTTTATACAGTAAAACTTTTCAGAATTTCGTGTATAAAAAACCCCTGGGTTACCATCTACTGAGAACTGGTTTGCAAAGGATAGGCAACCATTACAAAGGATGCCATTCAACTCATTAGCTCTTTGACAAACAAAACATTGTTTTTGTTTCTTTGGTGAAACAAAACATGGCATATACATGCAGTGGAATACTTTTTAGCTTTGAAAAAAGGAAATTCTGGGCAGCCCAGGTGGCTCAGGGGTTTAGCGCCACCTTCAGCCCAGGGCCTGATCCTGGAGACCTGGGATCGAGTTCCATGTTGGGCTCCCTGCATGGAGCCTGCTTCTCCCTCTGCCTGGGTCTCTGCCTCCCTCTCTGTGTGTCTCTCATGAATAAATAAATAAAATCTTAAAAAAAAAAAAAAAGGAAATTCTGACACATGCTACAACATGGATGAACCCTGCAGACATTCTGCAAAGGAAAATGAGACAGTCCCAAAAGGACAAATAATTCCTCTTAGATGAGGTTTCTAGAGCAGTCAAATTCACAGAACAGGAAGCAGAATGGTGGTTATCTGGGCCTAGGGAGAAGGGGCAATAAGGAGTATGGAGGTTTATTTGGAAAGATGAAAAAGTACTGGAGGTGGATGGTGGTAAGGGTAGCATAATAACGTGAATGTGCTTAATACCATAGAAACGTATACTTAAAAATGTTTAAAATGCTATATTTGATGATATATATATTTATCCCCCCTCCCAAAATGGATGTCGTTAAGCAAAGGAGGTGTTTTTGTAGTATAAAGGAAGAAAAGTGAGAAAAGAAAAGATGCCAGTCGGGTAACATGCAAATGCTACATATTATTTAATAATATTTCTGTACTAAAAGGCACAGAACAAATGATAAAGATGGATATTTAATATTTCTTGCAATGCTGAAATTAGAATTAAAATTCATTATAAGAGGCGCCTGGGTGGCTCAATGGTTGAGTGTTTGCCTTTGGCTTAGGTCGGGATCCCAGGGTCCCAGGATCGAGTTCCCCATGGGGCTCCCTGCATGGAGCCCTCTGTGTCTCTGCTTCTCTCTCTGTGTCTCTCATGAAAAAATAAAATCTTTAAATAAATAAATAAAATTCATTATAAAATGCTGATCTAACCCTTCTATTTTAACCTTTAATCTAACCCTTATATTTTTATAAAACATATGTTCAATTCCTCATAAATGTATTAACTTGAGAGATGTTCAAGCACTGAACTTAGTATATGGCTTCCAGTACCAGTAGCAAAATAATTTCTTACCTCACCATGATACAGTCGCTCATGGAATCAGAGTAAGAAAGCCTAGATTTTACTTTTTCTAGTCTGAGTTGTCATGTATAGATGACAAAACTAAGGTTAACTGAGTTGCCCAAAGTGGTGCAGCTATTCAGCAAAATTTATTAAGTGATACTTCTATGCAAAGCAAGACGTGAACACTAGAGAATTCCAGGATCAGTGAGTCTATGCCCTGATGATGTGTGCAAGCTATCAGTGAGAACAGACCTAACACACAGAAAGAGAACACAAGACGAGAAGTATTTTAGGAACCCTAGAGAGTTTAAGGTGACACGGTTCAAGAGAAAGAAGCAGAATTCAGATGTATAGTTCTTCCCTTGGGGACTGGATGGCCATCCCCGGTGGCAGGGTGCAGCTCTCCGTCCTCAGCGTGCTGCAGTGCTCTGTCCCTGTCACTCTGTGTTCACCCTACAAGGCTTGTTTCCCGCCTGCTGCAAGTGGGCTGGGCGTTCCTGGAGGTTTGGGCCCAACTCATCTGAAACCATGGCCTGATGTATCCCTAGGTACATGTTTGGCCAACAGAAGCCGCTAAATACTAAACAAGTGAGCGAACAAGTGACAGAGTGAGTGACAGATGGGTGAGAGGCTGCGTGGTCGAAGAGAAGTAAGTGGGGTTCAGTGGTCACCCCAGTCTCATGGTGAGCCTGCTGAGTGTGAGTGACCTACGGTCGGGGGAAGGGGAGTGAAGCACAGGGCACAGATGGAGAGGCCACTCGCTCTCCTGCCCTTTCTTAGTACCCCTTCATTGTTTTCTTTACATTGTTGGGAATTTCCTCATTTCCTTCTTTTTTTTTTTTTTTTTTTATTTTATTTTTATTTTTTTATTTTTTATTTTTTATTTTTTTATTTTTTTTTCCTCATTTCCTTCTTAAAAGCCCACTACACCACACATGGGGGGGCCTGTGGTCTCTGTCGGACTTCACTCAGCTGAACAGGGTCAACCGCACAGGTTAGGGTGTTAATTCTGCTGCTCCCTCCCATCCTTTCTTACTTTTGCAAGAAACAACTTGGCACCAAAGAATGGCCACTTCCTGGCTACGGTCAAATAAATGCGTACACAGTCAGCAGCACTGTGACCCCGGAGGGCCATCCATCTGGTCGACAGTCGCTGGCAGAGCTGCCTACGAAGAAAACAAAAAACGAAAAGGCAAAAGCAAAGACATAAACAGTGCATCATCCTCCCGAGGCAAAGCTCTCCTTGAGCCAATCCTAGGCATGACTGGGCGTCGCCCAGGAGGAGCTGTTATTTTCTGATTCCCATCTCACCACTGTCCACCCCTCATCCTTTCAGAACATTCCTTTCCCCACATTCTCATAGTATTAGTGCTCTCAGCATGACCTAGATTCTCCATCTCCCACCCCATCAGGCAAAGTAAAAAAAAAAAAAAAAAAAATCCGATGAGAGGCACCAGGATGGCTCAGTTGGTTGAGCACCAGACTCTTGGTTTGGGCTCAGGTCATGATCTCGGGGACTGATGTCGAGCCCCATGTCGGGCTCTGCACTTGGTAAGGAGTCTGCTTGAGGATACTCTCTCTCCTTCTCCTTCTGCCCCTCTCTCCACTCACGTGCTCACACACACACATGTGCTGTCTCAGGTAAATAATTCTTTTTTTTTTTAAAGATTTTATTTATTTATTCATGAGAGACACACTCAGAGACAAAGAGAGAGAGAGAGAGAGGCAGAGACACAGGCTGAGGGAGAAGCAGGCTCCATGCAGGGAGCCTGACGTGGGACTCAATCCTAGGACTCCAGGATCACACCCTGGGCCAAAGGCAGGCGCTAAACTGCTGAGCCACCCAGGGATCCCCAAATAAATCTTTTATAAAAAAAAATGATACACTGGGATGCCTGGGTGGCTCGGTGGTTGAGCGTCTGCCTTTAGCTCAGGGCATGATCCTGGAGTTCTGGGATAGAATCCTGCATTGGGCTTCCTGCAGGGAGTCTGCTTCTCCCTCTGCTTATGTCTCTGCCTCTCTCTCTCTCTCTGTGTGTCTCTCAAGAATAAGTAATTAAATCTTAAAAAAAATTCTGAAAAAAAAAATTCTGATAAACTAACATCAAACCTTTCTCATGGGAATAACTTACATTTTAAAAGAAAAGTACAAGACATTGAGACCAAAGAATGAATCCTTAATGGTGGAATTTTATGTGATGCCACCTCTGGCTTGGAGAGATGTTGGCTGCAGGAAGAAGATGCCTTAAATAAAATCACAATGGCAACTGCTCACTCTATATAGATAACAGACTGATCTTAAATGTTTCTATTTTGGAAAACTCATGGTGAATTGGATTTGCCTCTATTTTTCAACTGAATCAGCTTTTCTTTGTATATTCTGTAAAACCAAACTATTATACCAGTTGAATTTAATTAAAAATTTATAGTAAAAAATCTTGTATAAGAAAATAGTTTGTTTTTATGTCAATTTGTTTATAATGAAATACCCTAAGAGGTAAAATGTTTTTGGTAAACACTTCATAAAATTAAACACAGTACTGGCCATTTTTTCCCTTTTATTAGCAGGATTAATTTGGACAAGAATGAATAAGAGCAAATGAAAAGTATATCTTCTAAATCAAGGTAAATTTTTTTTCCTTACAAGACTATTAATTTTCTTTAAAGATTTTATTTATTTGAGAGAGAGAGTGACAGCATGAGTGGGAGAGAGAGAGAGAGAGAAAGAGACAGAGAAAGGGAGAGAGAGCATGACTGAGGGGAGGGGAAGAGGGAGAAGCAGACTCCCCTGGTGAGCAGGGAGCTTGATGTGGGGCTGGATCCCAGGACCCTGGGATCATGACCTGAGCCGAAGGCAGGTGTTTAACTGACTGAGCCACCCAGGTGCCCCCTTAACAACTTTAAGTATGGATTCTCCAGTTTCTAGGTCCATCTTAAATTTTTAAAAATCTATAACCTCTTGGGATTCAACAATATTAAAAAATCTTAAGAAAATTGCCATGTATAATAATTTTCATCTTTAAAATTTGAACAGAAGAATATCACCAACAGTCCAGTGTGATTCTATCCTTTAGATTCACAAGTAGGAGTGCCTGGGTGGCTCAGTGAGTTAGCTTGGTTTCCTGCTCCTTACTCAGCAAGAGTCTGCCGGAGATTCTTTCTCTCCCTCTGCCCTTCTCCCCTCCTCACTCTCTAAAATAAGTAAATAAATATTTTTAAAAAATAAATAAAAATTTAAAAATGAAGAGTCACGAGTAGTTCCTTACCTTAACTGTTCTTCAGAAGAGTCATCTCTATACCTTTTAGGATAAAATTTTTCTATGACTTGTTTTAGAGTTTGATTTGTTTTGCACTGATTAGTAACATGCCCCGCTGGAGTTGAAAAGGGTCTTTCAAAATCTCCAATCTCCACCTAATTGGAAATCCAAAGAGAAAATAATGGGATATTGAAAAGATTTTTAAAAGTTAGTTTTAGGGATCCCTGGGTGGCGCAGCGGTTTAGCGCCTGCCTTTGGCCCAGGGCGCGATCCTGGAGACCCGGGATCGAATCCCACGTCAGGCTCCTGGTGCATGGAGCCTGCTTCTCCCTCTGCCTGTGTCTCTGCCTCTCTCTCTCTCTCTCTCTCTCTCTCTGACTATCATAAATAAATAAAAAAAAAAAATTTAAAAAAAAAATAAAAATAAAAAACTTTAAAAAAAAATAAAAAAAATAAAAGTTAGTTTTATTCTTTCTAAACATTCTCTATAATATATAAAATTATCATGATTGAGTGATTATTGAATTTATAATCATGCATAGACGCTATTAATAAAATCTAAATTCCATTTGAATTCTAATTTTGGAAAAAAATCTGTAATTCAAACATTTCAATTCCATTTCTACGCAAACTATCCTTTGTAAATGTTGTCATCTAGTAGTATTTCCCAACGGCCGCTAATATTACCCATAACAGCACAAAACACTTTTTCATTTTTAAGGTACTATTTTAATTACCAGTAATAAGGCAAAATAGAGGCTAAAAATAAAATACAAAGTTATAAAGCTATGAGGAGTCTCAAAAAAGTGTTGTTTGTACCTCTTAAGAGTCTCTATTGAATATAATGGAACAGAACTACATTCTCATTACTTTCTTCCTAGATTTTCTCCATAAATGGTTCTGTATCCATCCCCTTATTCTTTATTCTGGGAATAGACTCCTTTATTCCTCTTTCTCCCTGAATGAAAATATGTTCAATCTTTATTAATGAGGCTACACAGATGCTATTCTCTACCTACCCATCCATTTCTCCATCCACTCACTCACCCACTCATTTATCCAAACCTATGTTGAGTCTCCATTATATGTCAGGCACTATACTACATGGAATTAAATTAAAAAAAATAGTTAAGCACAGTTCCCACCCTCAGATTTTACTGTCTAATAGAGGAGACTGAAGTATAAACAAAGTATTTATACTTGTAACGACTTGTGTCAAGTGCCTTGTATAGGTAGGGTACCAAAGAGGGGTCAAGGGGAGAAATGGAGGGGGAACATTCAGATGAATGTCCTACTGAATGTTTATATCCAAAAAAAAAAAAAGAACAAGAACGTTCACATCCTTCCATTCAGCGCTCCCCAACAAGCAGATGGAGGGATCCATCCAGACTGGGTGGGGTCTCCATCTCAAGAGGGCCTTCTGCCTCCAGGCAAGCTGTTAGCACAACCAACCTCTGAGATTCTGACCCTTGTGTCTTCTCTTTCCTGGCTCTTCATCTGACTCACTGCTGTCTAAAATCCTCATCTGAGCTTTGCCCTTCCAGTGTATTCTATGTCTCTAGGTCTTCGACCCAGTTTCTTGTTGGTTTCCTGGCTTGGCCCGGCTGTTTAGCTCTCATCCCCATCTTCTATATCCTTCCCTAATTTCTTCACACCAAATACAAGTTGTCCATCGGCTCTTCAAACATACTAAAATCCTTCCCCCAGAGCAAGCTTTTTACTGTCCCCACCTTCCACAAGGTTGTACTCGGCACAGCTACCTGAGAAACCTAAGAGCAAGATTTCACCCCCAAGGAGATGGCATTTGGATAAACAATAGTTACAAAGATTGGCCATTCAAGGCAACCTTTCCTTTTGGGGAACCCTACAGTGGATCTCCACACTCAGCATCCCCTCTCCAGCACCTGGCATACTATACTGTGAGGGACAGAATGAGCACAGAAATGCTTGCAGAATAATTGAAAATCAATTCACAGGATTCCCAATATGACTCACAGCAACATGATGCACTACCAGACACTATCTACAGTGATTAATGGTTTAGCTCCAAGAATTTCCTGAGATGCAGAATATCAACAGGGACCTAGAGATATTTAAATTACAACTGAAATAATCTTTCATCTACAGATCTTCGAGTAGTCTATTTCATTTGTCTTCACAAAGACTACTCTAGGAAAAGAGAACAGAGGTATTATTTAACTTTCCTTTCAGAGATGGAGAAATGATACTTTTTAGTTAGCAACATGTTCAGAATTTTCTAGCTGTACATATACTCTTACCTCTCTACTCCTTCCTCAAATTCATCTAAAACATGTTAGAAGTATATGTCTCCAAATTACGTTACAGTTTTTCTTGGAGAAACTGCCTGACAAAATTAAAAGTTGAAAGAGGCAGACTAACTTAAATTTTAGTAAAAATGAGAGTGATTATAGACTCTGTGCCTTTAGAGAACTAGAGCCTAGAAGGGCAGGAGATAGGAAATTATACCTAATCCTATCATCAAGAAAATATGTGACCTATTTGTCTTTTCCACAGCTTTTCATCACTTGCAAAAAGAGAACCCTCAGTGTAGCATGAATGCTTTAAATTTTGGATGATCATAAAACCATTAAAAAAGTGAACTAAATTATCAACTATTCATTCCTCCAATGAAGAATGGGCGATATGTAAGGCACTGTGCTAGGTACAAAGATGACTAGGGACAGCCCTTGCCCTCATGGAGGCTACAGTCAGTGATGCAAAGTGGAAACAAATCAGTAAAAATAAACCACTGATTACTGTGCAGGACAGGACAAACACCCCAAGAATTCAGGAAGGTTTCCCAGAATAAGTGACACCAATGATGAGAATTAAGGGATATACTGAAATTAACGGGTGAAGGAATGGGGATCGAGACGTTCCCGGGCAGAGCAGACAAACACGTAAACATAAGAGGTAAGAAAAAGTGAGCCACATGCACGTCAGGGAACTGTGCAAGGAACCACAGTTTACACTTTGGTGGAGCATAAAGTTCAAGGCAGGGAATATTAACAGATGATGCTGGAGAGGGACACAGAGCTTAGATCATGATGTTCTCCTGTGTAAACAAAGGGAATGACACGGCTAGCTAGATTCACATGCTTGCTAAATCTCCACCCCAGTTCCTCAGGCTGCCAAACAAACCACCATGGCACAGCTTCCAGGCACAGGTCTTAAG
Source organism: Nyctereutes procyonoides (assembly GCF_905146905.1). Lineage (NCBI taxonomy): Eukaryota > Metazoa > Chordata > Mammalia > Carnivora > Canidae > Nyctereutes > Nyctereutes procyonoides. The sequence continues at coordinate 47,142,776 of NW_026575049.1, read as the reverse complement.
AAAATGGCAGTCTCCACTTCTTGTCTCTCTTGCCATCCAACCGCCATTCTGTGAGGAAGCACATGCAGCCATCTGACAAAGCCATGGGGAGGGGTTCCTGCTGACAGCGCCAGCACAAGTCCCAACTACCAGCAGGAGTCGAGCACCAAACATGGATGTGGAGTCTTCAAATGATTCCATCCTGCAGCCACAGAGTCGCAGCCAGCCTCTGGGTGAGGCCAGCTGATGCCACATGCTGCAGAGAGAGACAAGCTGTCCTCACTCATCCCTGCCCAAATTATTATTTTAAGTGATAGAATCTTGGAACCATTTTTTTTTAATGTAGCAATAGATAACTGGAACAATCTCTCTAGCATCTGGGTGGAGGACAAATTTGCGGGGGATCAGACCAGAGAAAGGCTCATGAGTTAGAAGTCTGCTGCAGGAGGGATGGTGGTCCAAACCACAGCAGTGGTGGCCAACGTGCAGAGGAATCATGAGGAGCATGTATCTAAGAGTTAAATGGATGGGACATGGTGACTGGTGGGACCGGGTGAAAAGGAGGGTTGTCAGTGATGATTCCTGGACTTGAAGCTTGCATGGGGAACTGCACAGAGATAGTAGCACAGTAAGGAGACAGAATGTGAAGGAAAAAGAGAGAAGATGATTACTTCAGTTCTTGATATGTTGAATTTAAGGAGCCCATGAAAGAAGTGAACTGGAGAGAAAAGATTTGGGAATCAATGACAGGTGGTAGATAAAATAAACTGCGACAATGTGCAGAGTACAAGGACCAAAAACCTTAGGTATCTGGTATCTAAGCCTTTGTCCCAATGACATATCATAGAGTTGCCTTAACATTTTTTCTTAATAAACCTGTGCACAGACTCAGATGTGGTGGACACTGTGAGTCACCTCTGATGACTATTCTCTCTTTCTTTCTGAGTAATAAAAACCTTGAGGGATCAGGCAGCCCCAGTGGCGCAGCGGTTTAGCGCCGCCTGCAGCCCGGGGTGTGATCCTGGAGACCCAGGATTGAGTCCCACATCGGGCTTCCTGCATGGAGCCTGCTTCTCCCTCTGCCTGTGTCTCTGCCTCTCTCTTCGCTCTCTCTGAATGAATAAATACATAAATCTTAAAAAAACAAAACAACAACAACAAAAAAACCTCGAGGGATCCCTGGGTGGCTCAGCGGTTTAGCACCTGCCTTTGGCCCAGGGCGTGATCCTGGAGTCCTGGGATCCAGTCCCGCATCAGGCTCCCTGCATGGAGCCTGCTTCTCCCTCTGCCTGTGTCTCTGCCTAACTCTCTCTCTCTCTCTCTCTTTCATGAATTAAAAAAAAAAAAAAAAAAAAAAGAATGGGAGAAAATATTAAAAAAACAACAAGCTTGAATTTAGCTGTGCTCCTTGCCACCTAGCAAAGACAACATTTGCTAGTCTCCCTTGTAGGTTGGCAAGGCCATACAGCCAAGTTTTGACCAGGGAGACATAAATGCATGTGTTCTATAACCTCCAGAAAGTTTCTCAAAGGTGAGAGGGAAGACATGCCCGGTTTCAACCCTTCCTCCATCATGATGCCTGGAACTCTGATGTAATAGCTGGAGCTCTGGCAGCTCTCCAGGACCACGAAGAGGACATGCTAGGGAAAGAACAATGGAGAACAAGATAAAGCCCATGCTTCTGATGACTCTGCAGAGGGGCCAGCATGCCTATCTCTCTATGTGAGACACAAATATACTTCTATTTGGATTAAGGCACTATTAATTTCTGTGTGTGTGTTTATAAAAGTCTGAACTTAATCCTACTGATACAACAGGTAAATGAAAGAAAGTGCTCTAACCATTTTAAAGACCTATTCCTATTAGATTACTGAATGATTTCAGCATGGTGCCCTCAGCCCTGCAGCTCTACACTCAAACTCCTTTATTAAATGCAGAGCCTAGTGGGATATTTTCAAGATAATTAAGAAACCAGGTTCCATGAGGAATACTGTCTCAATCGACATCATTACAGTTGTCAGCAATTCTGAGTCAAACTGTAATTATAATGCCTGTAAGTTTTAAGGTGTTAATCACAGTAATGTGAATTTAAAGAATTACAAGATATAAATCAATGTAGAAATTAGTATCTTACCTTCACTAAATATGAGTCTATAGAACACAGAAGTTACCTGAGCTAAAAGAGCCGCCATTTCTAATGCCAAATCCTTGTTCAGAGGAAAAAGTCCATTTATTATTTGATCATTTGTCTGATACATTAACAGCAACTTTTCTCTATCAGTCTCTCCACGTGCTTGCATTGAGAAATACAGTCTAAAAAAAGAGAAAATTTTTCATTAAATGGTATCCTTACAAAGGAAGAAAGGAAAGACAACTCCAGGGGACTAGTATGGGGTTATTCTAATGTAGTTCCCCAAGTGATACAAACTGAGACCATAACTATTTGTCAGTGATCTGTTTCTGTTTCATATAACATCTTCAGCAAATAGAGACAAAGCTGCTTTGAGGTTGAGGAACGCTTCTATGCTATTTTTTATGCCCTAAAATACCAAATCCTTAAGTGCTACTGAGGAAGAATCTAAGGCACTGAGTGAAATTAAATATGCCCTCTCTTGTACAGGATGCTGATGGAACTCTTCATTTCAGTGGGCTGTATAAAAGCAATTTTCAAAACACTCATGATTTTCCCTAAATAACTTAGACATACCAGGGAATAGAAAATGAAGGTTTTAATTCAAAGTCAACATCAAATGGATGGGGTTGCAGTTTTCTCTGAGGGTCTAAAAGATCTTATTTATACATTTGAATGTTTTGACTTTTTTTTTTTTTTTTTTTTGCCATATCCGGATAAACAGCTTTAGGAGCTCAAAAATAGTCCATGTGTTGTTATTATTACTTATTGAAATAAGAGATATCTTTTGTTTGCCTAGGAGGCCTTCAGCAATTCAGTAACCCTCTTTATTTATTCACTATGCTGCTTCACTATTCAGGAGACCTCTGGGGGCTCTGACTTCAGGCTCCCGACCAGGCACAGAGTGCTGTAAATGCTGTAGATGTTATGACAGTGGGGTGGGTAAGCAATACCTTGCCATACTTTAAAGATTTATTTATTTGTTTGAGAGAGAGAGCGAGTGAGCATGATCAGGGTGGAGGGCAGAGAGAGAAGGAGAGAATCCTCAAGCAGACACCCCCTGAGTGCAGGGCTGGGTCTCATGACCCAGAGATCATGACCTGAGTTGAAATCAAGGGCCTGCCACTCAACCGATTGAGCCACCCAGGGGCCCCCTTGCCATACTTTAAGACTGGCAGGACAACAGGGTGGCAGAAAAAGAGAAGTTTAGGTCCAGCATATGCTAGGTGTGTGCCCAATTGGCTATAAGTGGATTTTCAGCCCCTTCTGTCCCTATACACTTATGGGAGAGGGCACACTGGCATCAGTTACATCTTTCACACAAATTAGCTCCGTTGGCAGGGACTGAGGGTGGTAGGTCGGAATCTCTGGGAAGCATGGTGGGTGTACTCTGAAAAGCTCTTCCTTCTCATGCTTCTGATAATTCTTCTAAGCACCACACTTCGGAATCACTGGCCAGGCAGTCAATAAGCTTGGTCTCCGGAAAAAAACAAATCGTAAGCCCTACTCATCTGTGACTCCTTGATGACAAATTGTTAACTCATAGAAGACTATGGCTGGGCAACAGAAACAGATTCTAAATTCAAAATGCTATCAGCAGAATGATATAAAACAACGAGAATAAAGTTTAAGATGAAAGCCCACTCTTATTGGTATAGCTTATTTCTCCACTTGAAGTTAAGAACTATGTCTTACTTGTCACTGTAATCCACTGAGATTTAACTAAGATTTTTTTTTTAAGATTTTATTTATTTGAGAGAGAGAGAGAGAGAGAGAGAGAGAGAGAATGAGCAGTGGGGAGGGGTAGAGGGAAAGGGAGAAGCAGACTCCCTGCTGAGCAGGGGGCTCAACACAGGGCTGGAGCCCAGGACCCTGAGATCATGACCTGAGCTGAAGGCAGACACTTAACTGACTGAGCCACTCAGACGCTCTCAACTAAGGTTCTTAATAAAAGCTTGAATTGGTAATATAGTTAGGAGGGGAGAAAAAAGAACTGAACCAAGTGTGCAAATCACTGCAGGCAAGAAGAGCTAAAGTGCATTTTCTATTCCTTCTAGAGTGCTGCAAAGATGGAACCTGGGAAGGGGAAATGAAGCTCTCTTAGCAAAAAGAGAAAAACCATCCTGGACACGCATATAGGAAGACAACATGCAGAATTGTTGACTCAAGCCTCTAATGAAACAGTTTGGGCTCCAACAACCAGACTTGGAGAGAATGAGGAGAGGAACCAAAGAGTCACAAAAATGATCACAGGGGTCAGAAACTCAAATCCACAGTCTTGAACAGACAAGGTGCCAGGGGAATGTGATATGAGTGTCTCAGATATGATGAGCTTCTAGGCACTCTTCAGTTCTCAAGAGATCTGCAGCAGAGGAAGTAGGCTTTTTTTTTTTTTTTTAAAGATTTTATTTATTTACTCATGAGAAACCCAGAGAGGAGATGGAGAGAGAGAGAGGCAGAGGGAGAAGCAGGCTCCACGCAGGGAGCCCGACGTGGGGCTCAATCCCGGGTCTCCAGGATCATACCCTGGGCTGAAGGCAGCGCTAAACTGCTGAGCCACCCGGGCTGCCCAGGACGTAGGCTTCTGTCCCCAGGCAGGGCCAGGGACAGACAGCAGGGGTATTTGAAAATGTCCACCTCTGTCATCACTATGAGGACCAGTTCTGCTTCTGAACGTACAGCACTGCTGGGGGCCACTTTGCCTCCCACTGGCTTTGTATTTCATTCCTAGGAGCATGTATTTCCTACTGTTATCTTTCTCTTCCTCTTGTCCACTTACTTCCTTGACTCTCCATTTACCTTGTCTTCACTTCTCTGTCCACTGTGGTCTACTGATGACACTACTGAATGGCAGTCGTGACCACCCCCCCCTTGCCTGCTGCCTACAGGTACCACCTCAAGTCATCTGCTCAGAAGGCACCACTCTGCAAAGCCTTCTTCCATATTCCCAGTACGCTTTGTACATACACATGTCATATTCGTGTTAAGAGCAATATGGGTGGGCATTTACTGTGTGGCTGGCTTTAATTTGGATTTACATTTGCCGACACTTAGTCCTTTAGAAACACTAGAAATAGATACCGTTTGCGTTTCCATTTCATGTAGAAGGTATCTGAGGCACAGAGATGCTAAGTAATTTGCTCAAGGCCACACAGTGAGTGGGACAGCCAGGATTCTGACCCAGGCAGCTTCTCTCCAGAGCCTCTGTTCTTCACTACTGTGCTCTACTGTACTTATAGGATTAATTACACTGTGAAGATTTCACATCTGTCTCTTCCTGTAAACTGTAAGATTCTAAAGGGTAGGGGAGTTCTATCCACCGCTAAATCCCCAGGGCTCTGACAAGGCCTGGCATTGGTACACACTGAACAGATGTTTACTGCATGAATGGGTAACTGCATGAATGGTAGTCAGAATTGCTAACTACAGGAATGATTTGCTCAAAAAGACCGAAAAGTCCCCTTCTGCAGCCTTGGGTAAGTGACATAACATTCTAAAGATGCAGTGTCCTCATCTGTAAGATGAGGATAATAATAACACCTGTCTCACTAGGGTGCTGTTAGGATTATATCAGAAGATGCATAGAAAAAAAAAAAGAAGATGCATAGGAGGAGCTCAGCACAGGGCCTGGTGTGTGGTAAGTGGTCAATAAATGTTGGCTATTATTATTACTATTAGTAGTATTAGGATCCTCCTCTAGAAGTCTATAGAATCACAAGTCTCTTTATCCTGGATTTTTTTTTTAACAGTACCAACAGTCTTTATTGTTTGTAACAAGAAGTGACAGTGAAGAAACCTCCCCCCTTGTAAGTAGGGCCAGCCCTAATCCAGAGGCAGCCCATCCAGTCTTCTTCCTGAAATTTTAGCAACTAAAAGCATTCTGTTTACAATAAGAAAACCGTTTCCCCCCACACACCCTGATTGGAATGTCCCTGAATAGGTTCATGTTGACCCTCCCCAAAATCAACCTGGATGCCATGCGACTCCCGCGGTTCTTTTGTCTTTAGGAAGTTTCTTTCCTTTTGCCTTTTAAAAGACACCTGTAATTGCTAATCGGGGCTCTTTTCCTCTTCGGAGGCGGAGAGCCCGTTTGCGCAAACGTTCAATAAACCCTCTTGCTAATTGCATCTGCCTGTCTGGGGTCTGAGTCTCTGGGGCGTCCACCGGGCCACGTTGGCACCCGTGAGCCAGGGTCCAACATTTGGGGGCTCGTCCGGGATCTGAGACGCCCCAGACTCAATCCTAAAACCGGCAGGAGGTAAGACCGAGCTCGCTAAATGTCATATCTGTCTCGTCCGTTTGTCTGACTGGCCGGGTCTGTTTTGTGCCGGGTCTGTATTGTGCCTGCAGGACGCTGTACTCTGTATTCTGTATTTGGACCAGCGGGGGAGGCAGACGTGCCCGAGACCCCTGGTCCCCCTCCGGAGTCGGACTCCGGAGTGGTCTGGAAGAGGAACGGAGCCCCGGCACTCCCTCCTCTTCGGGGAGGGTCGTGGTTCGCGACCGCTCCCATCTGAATCTGCCGCGCCAGTCCTGTCGTTCGTGTGCGTCTGTTCGTTCCGTGTTTTTCTTCCTTTCCTGTCCACCTCCTCACCGCTCACCCCTTCTCTACACCCATGGGGCAGACTGTAACCACCCCTTTAAGCCTCACTCTAGATCACTGGAAAGAAGTCGCCGGCCGGGCACACAATCTCTCGGTCGAAGTCAGAAGACGAAGATGGGTCACCTTCTGCTCCTCAGAGTGGCCGGCTTTCAACGTCGGGTGGCCCAGGATAATATTGACATTATCTTGCAGGTGAAGGCCCTAGTCTTCCAGCCAGGACCCAATGGACACCTCCACCAGCCGACCTAGGATGACCGCCAACAGCTCCTGCAGACTTTCCTCACCACGGAGGAGAGACAGCGCGTCCCGGGGGCGGATGGGAGGCCAACCCAGCTGCCTAATGAAATTGAGGATGTTTTCCCCTTGGTTCGCCCGACCTGGGACTACGACACTGTTGCTGGTAGGGAGCGGCTCCGTCTCTATCGCCAGGTACTCCTAGCGGGTCTCAAAGGGGCAGGGCGTCGCCCCACCAATTTGGCGAAGGTACGTGCTATAGTGCAGGGAAAAGATGAGACACCGGCAGGTTTTCTGCAGAGGTTAATAGAAGGCTATACTGGCCACCGTAGTACAGGGCTCAGGGCAGAGTAAGTCAGGACAGAGTAGGGACCTGGGAGACAAAAGAGGACCACGGGTTGAACGAGACCAGTGTGCCTACTGCAAGGAAAAAGGACATTGGGTTAAAGATTGCCCAAGGAAGGGCCAAACGCAGGGACCTAAAAAGAAGCCCATTCCTGTTTTGTCCCTAGAAGATGAAGATTAGGGATGTCAGGGCCAGGAAACCCCCCCCCCCCCGAGCCTCGGATAACCCTTAAAGTGGGGGGACAGCCGGTGACCTTCCTGGTCGATACGGGAGCTCAACATTCAGTTTTAACTGAGGCAAAAGGACCCTTGAGCTCTAAAACGTCTTGGGTTCAGGGGGCAACTGGAGGCAAGTTATATCGATGGACAACCGAACGGAAGGTCCACCTGAGCACTGGGCAAGTAACGCATTCCTTCTTACTGGTCCCAGACTGCCCTTACCCTCTCCTAGGCAGAGACCTTCTTTCAAAAGTAGGGGCCCAGATACATTTTCAGCAAAAAGGGGCCACTATTACTGGCGCGGGAGGGCAGCCCCTCCAGGTACTGACCTTGCGCCTAGAGGATGAACACCGGCTGCACGAGGACTCTCCACCGGCCGTGCAGCCCCTAGATTCTGAATGGCTCACTAACTACTCTCAGGCCTGGGTGGAAACGGCCGGAATGGGACTAGCTGTAAACCAGCCGCCCATAATTATAAACTTAAAACCCTCGGCCACCCCCATATCGATCCGGCAATATTCAATGAGCAAAGAGGCCAAAGAAGGCATTTGGCCCCATATACAGAGACTATTACAATTGGGCATTTTAATACCTTGCCAGTTGCCCTGGAATACTCCTCTATTACCCGTAAAAAAACCCGGCACAGGAGATTACCGGCCGGTACAAGATTTACGAGAGGTTAACTGGAGGCCAGAGGTGGCTGACGGAGAGCTGCAAAAAGGCTGTAGCCCTGATCCCAGCACCCACTAATGCCAAAGGACTACGAGAGTTCCTCGGCAGTGCTGGGTTCTGCCGCCTCTGGATACCCGGGTTTGCGGAGATGGCGGCTCCCCTATATCCTCTCACGAAATCCAACACCCCCTACCACTGGGGAAAGGAGCAGCAATTGGCTTTTGACAAAATAAAAAGGGCCTTATTGACTGCCCCTGCCCTGAGCCTCCCAGATGTAACCAAGCCTTTTACGCTATATGTTGATGAACATAATGGAATAGCCAAAGGGGTCCTAACTCAAAAACTGGGACCCTGGAAAAGGCCCGTGGCATACTTTTCAAAAAAAATTAGACAGCGTGGCTGCAGGATGGCCCCCATGTCTCCGGATAATAGCGGCTATGGCAGTCCTGGTAAAAGACTCAGACAAGTTGACTTTTGGCCAACCCCTCACTGTGGTGGCCCCCCACGCCGTAGAGACAGTCATCCGCCAGCCCCCTGATCGATGGCTCTCAAACGCCCGGGTCACCCATTATCAGGCCATGTTACTGAATTCTGAGCAGATACAGTTTGGAACGGCTACATCTCTAAACCCGGCCACCTTGCTTCCAGAAACCGAGTCCCCCTCCCTAGTAATGCATGATTGCCACCAGATCCTAGCTGAAGTCCATGGCACCAGAGGGGACTTGACGGACCAGCCTTTGCCAGATGCTGAAGCAACCTGGTACACCGATGGGAGTAGCTTTCTACGAAATGGCTGGACAGAAGCTTTCCCCACCAAGCGAGAAACCGCCCAGGTGGTTGTCAAGAAAATCCTGGAAGAAATTTTCCCCCGGTTTGGACTGCCCAAGGTAATAGGGTCGGACAACGGCCCCGCCTTCGTCTCCCAGGTAAGTCAGTTGGTGGCCAGATTACTGGGGATAAATTGGAAATTACATTGTGCATACAGACCCCAGAGCTCAGGTCAGGTAGAAAGAATGAATAGAACAATTAAAGAGACCCTAACTAAATTGACATTGGAGACTGGCACTAGAGACTGGGTCCAACTCCTCCCTATGGTTCTGTTCCGAGTCCGGAACACTCCCGCGCGCCATGGGCTAACTCCTTACGAGATTCTCTATGGAGGTCCCCCACCAGTAACGGACTTACTAGATTCTGCTCTTGACCCTCTTGCTAACACTCCCGGTTTACAGGACAGGCTAAAGGCGCTCCAGATTATCCAGCACCAGATCTGGAAACCCCTTGCGGCTGTCTACCGCCCCGGAGACACACCGGCCCACACCCGTTCCAGATCGGGGACTCCGCCTACGTCAGGAGACATCAGTCCAGGACGCTTGAGCCCCGCTGGAAGGGCCCATATACTGTACTACTGACCACCCCAACCGCCTTAAAGGTAGACGGCATTGCTGCTTGGGTCCACGCCTCACACGTCCAGCGCGCCCCATCAACGAGCACCGCTGACGCCAGCCAGGACGGACCAGACGAGCCACTCCAGTGGAAGCTCCACTGCACCCAAAACCCGCTCAAGATAAGACTTTCATAAATTGTTCAATGACAGTTGTTATATTCCTACCTCTCCTAGCGCTCTTCACCTCCGCCAAAGGTGACCCTCATGCCCTCAAAAGGTTAACCTGGCAGGTACTAACGTCTGGGGGTGACGACGTCTGGTCTATAACTAAGACCGCCCCCGTGGGAACCTGGTGGCCTGACCTATATCCTGACCTTTGCAAGCTAACCATAGGGGCCCCTAGCCCATGGGACCTAGAGGGATACTTCGACACCTCTAGAGCCCCTAACCAAGAAAGCCCTCCAGGGCGACTGGGATTAGACCCATGGGGAGGCTGTGGCACGCCTGATAGAAGGGCCATGCTAAGCACTCTTCCCTTTTATGTCTGTCCCGGGCACCACAGAGATCGCAGGCTAAATCCCACCTGTGGAGGAGGGGAATATTTTTATTGTAAAAATTGGGGGTGCGAAACTACGGGGGATACAGAATGGAGGCCCTCCTCCTCCTGGGATTATATCACTGTCAAGGCTAACTATACTCACCCGACATTTAGCAAATGGAAAACCCTTAATTATGGGCCCTGCCAAGGGTGGTGTCATCCCCTACGGATATCCTTCACGGAGCCCGGAAAAAGGGCTACTTACTGGGCCAATGGATATACGTGGGGACTCAGGTTATACAAAGAAAGAACAGATGATGGTTTTATATTCAGAATTAAACTAAAAATAGAATCCCCAGACCCCGTGGCGATCGGGCCTAACGCGGTCCTCGGGGAACAAAGAGCTGCCCCGGCCCTAGCCGCAGGGAGCGCCGCACCCACTAACTTCGCGGTCACTCCAACCCCTCGGTCGTCACCCGAGACTGGACAAATCTTATCATAGGGGCATTCCTGGCCCTTAATCGAACCAGCCCCGATGTAACTAAATCCTGCTGGCTCTGCCTTGCACCACCCCCCCTTATTATGAGGGGATTGCTACTTCAGGGACCTATAATAACATCACTAGCACTCAGGGATGCACACCCGACTCCCAACCACAACTCAGCCTTACAGAAGTTACAGGACAGGGAACCTGCATAGGAACACCTCCCCCCCCCCCCCGGGGCTACCAGAGACTCTGCAACACTACCACCCCGATTTTGGGGACTGATTCTTACCTGGAGCCCCAGCCGGGAACTTGGTGGGCATGCAACAAAGGCCTCACCCCCTGTGTGTCGGCTAAGGTTCTAAATAGCTCAAACGACTTCTGTGTCATGGTGCAGATCCTACCCAGGGTGTTCTATCACCCTGCTGAAACTCTAGAAAATCAGTATGATAAACATCCCACCCGTTTTCGGCGCGAACTTGTCTCCCTAACCTTAGCCGTTATGTTGGGACTAGGGGTCGCTGCTGGGGTGGGTACTGGCGCAGCTGCTCCGATCCAGGGCTCACGGCGTTATCTAGAACTCCAAACAGCTGTAGATGAGGATCTACGGACACTAGCGCAGTCCGTTTCTAAGCTAGAACAGTCCCTCCCCTCACTTTCAGAAGTAGCACTTCACAACAGGAGAGGCTTGGATTGACTATTCCTGAAAGAGGGAGGACTGTGTGCGGCCTTGGGAGAGGAATGCTGTTTCTATGCAGACCATTCTGGAGTCATCAGAGACTCCATGGCCAAACTCAGGGAAAGGTTAAATAAAAGACAAAGGGACCGGGAGGCCCAGCAGGGCTGGTTTAAAAGCTGGTTTAATCAGTCTCCCTGGTTGACCACCCTAATCTCTACCATTCTGGGCCTCTAGTTATCCTGCTCCTGCTGCTAACTTTCGGCCCCTGCGTCCTCAACCGGCTGCTCCAGTTCATCCAAGACAGATTGTCTATTACCCAAGCTCTGGTATTAACTCAGCAATGTCGGGCCCTCCAAACTGAAAAAATAAATGTTCCCTAAGATTTTAAGGTTAAAATCAGCCCAAACAAGAGGAGGGAATGAAGAAACCTCCCCCCTTGTAAGTAGGGCCAGCCCTAATCCAGAGGCAGCCCATCCAGTCTTCTTCCTGAAATTTTAGCAACTAAAAGCATTCTGTTTACAATAAGAAAACCGTTTCCCCCCACACACCCTGATTGGAATGTCCCTGAATAGGTTCATGTTGACCCTCCCCAAAATCAACCTGGATGCCATGCGACTCCCGCGGTTCTTTTGTCTTTAGGAAGTTTCTTTCCTTTTGCCTTTTAAAAGACACCTGTAATTGCTAATCGGGGCTCTTTTCCTCTTCGGAGGCGGAGAGCCCGTTTGCGCAAACGTTCAATAAACCCTCTTGCTAATTGCATCTGCCTGTCTGGGGTCTGAGTCTCTGGGGCGTCCACCGGGCCACGTTGGCACCCGTGAGCCAGGGTCCAACAACAGAAGAGAGAACATAACAGCTCTGGCTCCAAGGGCAGCTCCGAAGACTTACCCTGTTTCTGTCCCCCAAAAGTCCATTCTGGAAACTTTTTTACTGTGAACACAGTTGGAAGAAATGGGATAAACTAGATGACCTGTCAAGATGCTTCTTGGCTTAGGAGCCAACAGATAGAGGTGCTAAAGGTGGCAGAGATGGCAATGTTTGCCTATGCTCCAGAGAAACAGTGATCACAAAGGACTACTGAAAATAATCTATTTCATGCTTGGTGGTGGTGGTGGGGAGATAGGAAGAGTAGTCTTCTTCAGGGAAAGACCCTTGCCAGTTTTGTTTTGTTAAAAACGTGTCTTGACTTTTGCAGTTTCAAACATAAGAAACCAAATTGAATAAGCAGCTTACACATAAACAGAACTTAAATATTAGTTTCCAAATGGTTGCCTATGAGAACAAGTTCAAATGCTATTAATTAGACCTTTAACCTCCAAATCTACATAATTGAAATTCCATTAACTTATTAAACATAAATACAAATTCCAGGATAGAAAGCTGGCATCCAGTTTCACTTACTATGGTGTTGCCTGACAGATAAAAAATCAAATCCTTGGACGCATGATAGGTCACAGCCAGTTCCTCTCCTGTGTCACTGGATATTAGGGCTCATTGTCTAAGCTATTTATATACACGTGCGAAGCTCAACTGTATTTAGAAACGCAATACTTTCTCATAGCTGTGGCTATCCAGACATTTCAGACTTCTGTTAAAAATTAAACCTTTTGGTTGAAGTTTTTTTTTTTTTTTTTCTGATGTCAAAGATACTGTTGTGAGGCTTTTTTTCTTTTTCTGACAAGGCCATCTTTATTATGTGTTACTCAAAACTCTCTTTGTCCTTTCTAGTGGCTTTTGCTAGACTTGGAGTATTATTCTTATCTGTGGTTCAGACTACCTTTCTCCGTTTCACCCAAATTTAATCTGGGTTCCAACCATAGCCATCACAGACAGAATTAGCATGTATAAAAAAGCATTCATAAGGTATGCACTATTAGGGATCGTCTGAGACATGGAAATAATTCCATTTAGTTCCAACAAAACCAAGCCAGAATTCCTGAACCTCTCTCCATAAAGATATATAGGAGGTCAGGTCCAAGAGCTGGCTTTCTTCTACCAAAAGTAAGATTAAGAGAGCAGCAATGGGGATCTCCAGATCAGTGCTTCTCAAAGTCAGCACACATAAGAACCACCTGGAGAACTGTTAAAACACAGACTCCTTATGTCCAGAGATTCTGTTTGACTCAGTAGGTCTGAAGTGGGGCCTAATAACTTGCATTTTTTTTAAAAGATTGGTTGATTGATTGATTGATTTTAGAGATAGAGAGGGAAAGCAGAGGAAAAGCAGAGGGAGAGGGACAAGCAGGCTCCACGTTGAGCACAGAGCCCTAGCAGGGCTCAATCCCATGACCCTGAGATCATGACTTGTGCCAAAACCAAGACTGAGCCACCCTGTGCCCCTAATTTGCATTTCCAACGTATTTCCATGGGATCCTGAAGCTGCAGGTCCAGGGCCCACACTTTGGGAACCACTGCTCCAGCAAACACAGAACTAACACCAAATCATCTGAAAGGTCCAGCCTGTTATTCTTGCCAGTCACCAAAGGACCACAGATAAAGGCTGCCATCAGTGTAAATAGGTTCCTCCAGGAGTAGATTCTGTTAGATTTCCAGGATCTAAGAAATCCTGCGTGTCTCCAGGAAGCAATTTTAAAACCTTAGACACCAAAGCTTAACAATCATTACTCAGAATTCTTGCAAATCACCATAGTTCATGAGCCCCTGAATAGAGAAGCTCCAATGGCTCACAATTATAATTTATTCAGATCAAAGGAATCCTTTCAAATAGTGGGTGGCCTTTAGCAGCTGTCTGTATAAGAGGAGTCCACAATATGAATGCACCATATTTATTTAACTGTTCTCCTATTACTAAACATGTGAAGATCTGGGATGTACTGGAATGAGAATTCACATTTGTGGGTATTTCTGTGGGACAGATCGTTAGAAAAAGAAATCCCTAACTGGATCAAAGGCAATCATATTCTTTATGTTATATAGTATCTTTACTTCTTACACTCCAATTTTAGGCCTATGAACATCTTCCAAAAGTTGGCCTCTGGAGCAGCCCGGGTGGCTCAGCGGTTTAGCGCTGCTGTCAGCCTAGGGCCTGATCCTGGAGACCCAGGATTGAGTCCCACATTAGGCTCCCTGAGTGGAGCCTGCTTCTCCCTCTGCCTGTGTCTCTGCCTCTCTCTCTCTCTCTCTCTGTGTGTCTCTCATGAATAAACAAAATCTTTAAAAAACAAAACAAAACAAAAAAACAAAAGTTGGCTTCTGAAGGAAGTAACTATTAAATCAGTAATTCTACCAGTAATTCTCTAGTCTGATATTTTAGATTCCTTATTTTATGTAGTAAAAGAGCCACATAAAATCAGCAAAATACTCTATTTTTTTTGTACAATTAGTGTCACCTGGTCAGTGAACACTGTTTACTAAGTACTACCTTCTGCTAATACATGGAAGAAAAAAAGGTATTCAGGAAAAAAAAAATGAAAGAAACAAAGAAAATCTGGTTTCTGATCATATGCCAAAGTATATTAAAAATGTATCTGTTGGGAAGATATGTGCTCCAGGCCCACCGGCTTTTTCCCAATTCCTGAAACCCTCCGAGCAGCTTCTCTCTACAAGCTTTGGAACATCCTTTTCTACCCATTTCCATGGTGCCACTTCCAGCCCCCTTCTGGCCCCTTCTCACCCAGGCATAAGCCTCACTCCCTCAAAGAAGCTTCTCGATGCCTCCCTCCAGTCTAGGTCAGGCTGCTGCCTATATGCTCTTACAGAACCAAACTTCTCTCTTTCAGAGAACTTAATGTGTAATTATGTATTCATTAGAACTATTTTATGATTAACAATAGTCTTCGTCACTAGCCTATAAATTCAAAAGATCCGGGACTGTCTTTTTGTTTGCTTTTATTACCATTTTATCCAGAGTACCTAGCTAGCTCATAGTTGAAGCTCAATAATTAGAGAGAGAAAAAAGAGAATATGAAAGGAGAATAAATGAGTATGTAACTTCTAAAAGACATGAGTAAACAGAACAATTTCTTCTTTTTCTTTTTTCCTTTTCAGTTTTGTTTATTTAAGTAATCTCTGTGCCTAGGATGGGGCTCAAACTCCAACTCTGAGATCAAGAGTTACATGCTCTTCAGACTGAGCCAGCCAGGCGCCCCCAGAAATATTTCTTCTTACTATATATCTTTCAGTAGGATATTTAAGTATTTATTTAGTCTTTATAAAAAATGTAATGCTAATGAAATTTTTGAAAGTGAAAAAAATTCATGCTTGTAGTGACCACCTTAAGAGAGCAGCTATTCTTTCTTATAGTTTTTTCCTGATCTTTATCCAAATGCATATCTTTATAAAATATAGCCATTCATGACTAGAGCTAGAAACAAAATTTTATGTGACAGTTTCTTCTTAGTGAAGTAGTTTCCTCTTACAGAAAAACGAACAAATAAATATTGCAATCAGCTTAGCTTTCACTAGGAAACTGTTGGCACATGATATGAGCATAATGGTATACACTTTGGCGTTTAGATATGGCATTACACACCTGTTTTTGTAAGTTAGACGAACAGTTCTCGTACCTTCCCATTTCCCAGGTTGCTGTTCTTTGGAGGCCTGCTCCCACTTAGAAATGATGTCACATATCTAGGAGACAAGTAAGAAATGGAGATTTATAGCAGTTCTCAAATCAGCATTTTTTGAAGACAAGCATGTCTGCAAACTGAAACGTTCCGTGAAATTAACATCATCAAACCAAATGGACTGAAGCCTTTTGTTTTAAGCTTCTGTGCACTCCTGGTTTTCCATTTAGTTATAAATTGCTCTTTGGTTTACTTATCCCCTCAGACATCCATTAACTTTGGGCTGTGGCCATGAATTTTTTACTCAAAAAAGGAATCTTAATGAAAGACTACATGAGACTGGAAATAAGAAGATTCCAGGAATTTTTTCATAATTTAATCACTGAAGAAGCAACTTTTCCACCTTCTGAGTTTATAAAGACTGGAATAACCAAAGTTATCTCAAAGAAACTTGAAATATAATCTTAAGATGCTTTGATTGGGAAAGAATAAAAATCCCTCAGGAATCAAATAAACGTTTGCTTGTTTTTTTAACAGGTCATCCAGAGAATTATAAATAAAAGTTTTCAAAAATATGTGGGAAGCAGTTATTCAGCAAAGCCCCTAACGTTTACTCAGCTCAAGTCAACCAAAAAGACTAGCTTATCTTCTTGATTAATTATTAACAACAGTGCTCTAGGAATGTGGGTCTCAAAAATTTACATTTGAATGTGCTGAACTGAATAGGATATACCTGGAGCTAAGGAGAAAAAGACATTCCTTTATCTAGATTTCTCAAGATGCAGCCACATATGCAGGGGGCTAGGGGTGGGGGATGGGGAGCGGGCAGGGAGGTGGGTAGCACCTAATAACCAACATTCCTAATGAACTATGTATGAGTTTCAACAGGGTTCTGTAGAACCCCTTTGAGTGCTAACAGGCCGAGGAGCAGATTTATGTAGTTCGAGGGAAGTACTGACATTTCATGTCCTCTAAACTTGTGGGATCTATTACTAAGATCCTATTTCTTCTATTCTGCCCCAAGTCTGTTATCTTCAAATCACAGAAATACCTTCACCCCACAACAAGGTGCTGATTCCCAAGAGCAGTCAAGGGCCACAACAAGTAAGAAAACGGTCCTGATCTAGTTTTAGTTGTGTGATTTGGTGGAAGTCCTTTAATGCTCTTAGGCTACAGCTTCCTCATTTGCAAAATAAGAGGGCCTTTCCTGTTAAGGTTCCTATGGTTCTGTATTCTTATAGTCCTAATCGTTATCATTGCTAGATGCTAACTTTGTTAAAGTCATTTACTATGACCTAGAAAAGATTTTTTAAAAATCTTCCAAATTTCCACCTTTGCTCATGATTTTCCTTTTGTTTACAATTCCCTCTTTATTTCCACAGGTCCATTTTCCTACATGTCCTTGGAAGTCCGTTTTCCAACTGAACTTAATCTCTCCATCTGTGGAACATTCGTAGGATGATTAAATCATTTAACACAATTCTGGCTTAAATTTATCAGTGTATACGACTCTTCTTCCCCAGGCAGATTACAAATTGACTGTGGACAGGGACTACTTGTGGTCTTTCTCTGCATTCCCTACAAGGGCCAGCCCAGCTCCTATAGTGGGTAAATAAATACTGCCTAGTGAGTGAATATAATAAAAAGTCTATTTTACTAGAGTTTCAATACCTCTTCTCTTTTAGCCTAGTAGTTAGGGTATTAATGCTATTATCAATCTTTCTCCTGTCGCAACATGGAGCATGGTATGTGTGTAGATTGTGTTTGAGAATTCTATGACCTCAACAATTTTTTTTTTTGTTGTGCAGACTAGATTACTTAAAATTTGTGAAACCTCTTGAACTGAGTTTTTTGCAAATAGCAAAAAGTAGCTGCTTTACTGTTTGTTGGGTCTGCCTTCTTAAAAGGAGTTGGTTCACCTTAATGTTTCCTTGAAGACAATGCTCTAAATCCTTGCCAGAAGGATCATCGGTGAATAATGCAAAGCCGGACTGTGTTGGCTTCCTCATTCCTGTATCCTGGTTCAGAGTGTTCAAAAATTCTTCCACTGTGGTAGATGCATCAAATCCAACTACCTAAGCAGAAATAACGAAGTTGTTCTTTTAATAAAAAAAACATGTACATTTCAAACTTAAATTTCAAGAACGATTTCAGGGCAGAGACAGGGCATATTTGATGCATGATTAATGATAACATATATTTATCTAGGTGCTTTACCTCCCCCCATACCAAAGCTCCACCAGAGAAAATTAGTGTCATCTTAATTGCTAGGTTGCTGTAAGAATTCAGAAATCTTGGCTTCAGCCAACAGACATGAATTCAAAATACAAAGATTATTTGACAGCCATAAACATCTTGCAGAGATATCATGCCTACCTATTAAAAGCAAACCAAGATCAACAGTACAATATTCAAACTTTAAGCTAATAGAAGAAAGTAAACCAGAAATGCACTTAAACAGTCATAGGGATGTAAAGCAGAGCATAGGGGATGCAGTCAATAATCTTGTAATCACTTTGTATGGTGACAAATGATAACTAGGCTTATCTTTGTGATCATTTTGCAATGTATAAAAATGTAGGATCACCATGCTGTGCACCTGAAAGTAGTGTAATATTGTGTGTCAACAGCACTTCAATTAAAAATGAATAAAAATAAATAATGTTTGTTCCTTTTTTTTTTAATTTTTTATTTATTTATGATAGTCACACAGAGAGAGAGAGGCAGAGACACAGGCAGAGGGAGAAACAGGCTCCATGCACCGGGAGCCCGACGTGGGATTCGATCCCGGGTCTCCAGGATCGCGCCCTGGGCCAAAGGCAGGTGCTAAACCGCTGCACCACCCAGGGATCCCATGTTTGTTTCTTTAATATGTGGTTACATATCTGAACTCTGTGATAAAAAGCTATGGCTGCAAAGCTTAGATGCCAGCTTTGGAACATGTTTGCTTCAGTTAATAAGTGAACAACTAGATCTGAGAGCTACAAGGGCCTGGAGGAGTTTTCCCAGATAATCTCTAAGATTTGGAGGCTGAAAAACTTAAACCTGTACATACCCACTGTCAGTATTTATTTTCTAATTTAGCAAGCGCACAGGTTGAGAAAGGCCTCAACCAGAGTATTTTTTATTTTCTCCATCAGAACTAAAAGGGCAGTAAAACTCCTCCCCTATAAGGCTCAATTCAGATTTCAGTGTGAATTCTTAGCAAAACTGTTTCAAAATGCAGCTGTTCTGATAGAAGATATATTTGTACATTTATGATCACTGCCAGCTGCTGACAAAGGTAGGCAGGCAGTCTCCTTTCCCTATTCCACAGAGGCTACACAAAGGATTCAAGGTTAAGCAAGCATGCTTTCATCAGGGCAGAGAGTGTAACCCACCTGATATATCCCATTCATGAAGTGCACAGGGATACTGAAAGGCAAAGAATGATGGTAAGGGTTTCGAAGAAGGGTTGAAAGAATTTCCATTCTTGAGGGTCTTGCTTCTCGATCTCCGTTTTGTTGTGTTCTTTCTACACATCGCTGGCAGTAAATGGCATATTTTCCAAATTCTGTCCTATAATACACAACTTAAGATAAAGCCTAGGAATAAATTTAAGACAACCTAATACATTAGGTTGGTGTACATTACCATGTATTATGCTAATTTTGACAGTAATTTTTCTATTTGAATGATAATATTAAACTGCCATGACTTTTCTCAAATACTAGCTTCTTTTGCAGCTGACTGAATCAAACTTTCTTCCTCTTTATTGTATTATTGTAGTCACAAAATGAATTTAAAGTTGCCAGTCATTATATAGTCAATAGACAGTAATTCTATTAACAAATACAAAGGAAATAATTGTATAAAAATAGGATAGGCTAACTCAGGAAACACATGATCTAGCACAGTTCTCTTTGGAGGAACATGGAGGTTAGTGCTTGACTTGCTAACCTATCTTCAAACAAAAAAAGTACATGTATTTTCCTTCTTTATCCTATGAAACATGCACTTCTTAAAAAATCTTGAGCATTAAACAAAACTGCTGTAGTAAATAAATGCAAAAGCTAGAGAGAGATCTTATTTGCCTTCATTTGTTATACATAATTTTTATAAAAGCAGACTGATAAAACCTCCAAATATGTTTATATTATAAAGTGCCTTCTAGGCTAACTTTAAAATGTTACCCTTTAGGGGCACCTGGCTGGCTCAGTTGGTAGAGCTTGATCTCAGGGGTGTGGGTTTGAGCCCCATGTTGAGTGTAGAGATTACTTAAAAATAAAATCTTTAAAATGCCACCCTTTGGGGCGCCTGGGTGGTGCAGTCAGTTAAGCGTCCAACTCTCGGTTTTGGCTCAGGTTGTGATCTCAGGGTCGTGAGATTGAGCCCCACATTGGACTCTACACTCAGCACAGAGTCTGCTTAAGACTCTCTCTCCCTCTCCTACTGCCTTTCCTCTCTCTCTCTCTGTCTCTCTCTCTCAAATAAATAAATCTTAAAATACCATCCAACCTTTGTCTAGGGGCTCTTCAGTGACTACAACTAAAATCACATGACATTGGGGTTCCTGGCTGGCTCCATTAGGAGCGCATAGGACTCTTGATCTCAGGATTATGAGTTCAAGCCCCACACTGGAGATAGAGACTACTTTAAAATAAAAATAAATAAATAAATAAGTAAAATCACATGACTTTGGTCACAGAGTTCCCAAAATATAGTACAAACAGGAGGATATTTTCCTACTGTTTCCAAGTTGTTTTCTGTTTCATTGTGTTTGTTTCCTTTGTTTTAGAGCCAGAGTATATTTAAGTCATGTAACATGAACCTGTTGCACAGAATGATCCTGATAACCCTTGGCTGGGTGCCCTGGGTCCCACTGTAAGAAAACCATACTGACAGGTAGATTTTCAATGTTTTTTTAAAGGGGGTAAAAATTCTGAAGTAATTCAAATACACACAAGTATAAGAGGAGGGAAGACCATCAGGGAAGTTTCACTATAAAAGAACTCAACATAGAGAAAAATAGCAATGTAGAGAAAAATGAGCACCCACTATTGCTAAGTCACTCATCCCTGAAGTGTACAAAGATTTCTCACTTAAAAATATTCTTTGTCAGTTTTTCAAGCTCTTATTGCAGTCTTCTGTAAGAGTTTTAACACAAACAAAGGAAATATTTTCCAAGCCTCACATAAAGGACAACCAAAGGCTTCCCGTACCAACATTTGTTCCATGCATTCTTCTGCAAATATACCTGGCAGGTTACTAAATACTTATGACTTATTGTCGACTTTCAGAGCCACATAAACGGTTCAGCTGGCTAGTGTTCTGCACACCTGGAATCTGCATTCCTCTTTAGGTGGAGCCTGAGGAGCCACAGGAAAGGATGGTGGGGAAGGAAGAGCCCAACACAGAGAGCCAAGAGCTGCCAGCCCTGGGCAAAGAGAAGCACCACAGGTTAGATACCACCTGGCAGTCAGAAGGTCCAAGTAAGAACCAGTGTGACTGACAGGTTGAAGAAAGGGATGATGATGGCCTTTATTGCCTCCCGCCCCCCCACCCCCGATATTTTTGCTTCTCTCCCAGAAACATTATCTGCTTAAAGTATTTATAATACATAAATTGGAAAACATTCCACATTCCATCATCCATCTAGTTATACACCCAATTGTCTACACTGAGGTGCCAAAGGTCATGTAGCTATGGTAGTCCTTTTTGACATTCCTCTCAAATATGAGGGGCATTGTTCCCCTTTTTGTCCACTTATGTATTTACTCATTCTCTGAAATAGAAGTAATGGCTTTGAGGAAAGGCAGACTGAAAAACAGTAAAAAATCATATACCCCAAAGCAAAACCAATCTACCCACACATATGTACACATATATACATATCTAAAATAGGGGGCAAGTATAAAAATATTAGCAGAGGTTATCTCTATGTAATGGGATTATATGTAATTTTTGTTTTTCCTTTGCTCCATTCTATATCCTCTTTTCTATTTTATTTATTTTCTATTAAGCAAGTATAACTTCAATCATTTTATAAATGTTATATGAAAAAGGAAGAGAAAAATGTACTGTCTCTTCTTGAGTTATTTATGGCCTAGGAGAAGACCTTATATATTTTAACAATAATTTACAATATAACATGGCCAATATCCTGTTATAATCTTTTTTTTAAAGTATAACCAAATGGAGGGAATAACTAACTGCTGTGGGAATCAGGGAATAATTCACAGGAGAGTGTTGCTTGGGCCAACTGTAAAGTCGACAGGTGGGAAGAGAGACAGGGGATCCAGGTAACAGGAAGAATAGCAGATGCAAGGTGAAGGACAATGTAACAGCATGGTGTGTTTGAATAATGGGATATGTTTATTCTTTCAGTGTATGCTGGATGCAGGATGCAGGATGCATAAAATTAAGTGGAAAAAGAGGAGGCCCCTAAAGCTAGATTATGAAGGGTCTTCAATGCAGGTTAAGCTTAAGTTTCCAACATCGTTTGTGCATGGGCCCTCCAAGACCTGGGAAAGGCCCTATTGACTGTGTTTACATCATCCTATGTTCTTTTAAAATATATGAAAGTAATATACTTTAACAAAAAATAAATAATATGTTAGTAATAGTATAAGCTTAAACTGTATAGCTTCAAGTACCAGGAACCTGGACGCCTGAGAGTACTATTTGCTAGGGTAAGAACTTTCTGGTTTCATCCTGCAGTTAATAGAGAGGTATAAGCAAAGATGAAAACAGGCATTCATTGAAGGGTAAACATCAGTGACCAAAAGCCACCTGAAAATATACTCAGCTACACTAATAAAGAAATGCATCCTAAATCACTATCACTCTTTATCTGGAAGGAGTTTAAAAGAATTACACTGAACATTGTTGAAAATATACAGAAATTCTACAAATGGATTCAAAGAAATTCACTGGGCTTGTGCACAGGGTTTAAGTTCAAAGATGTCTACTGTAGTGGTATCTAGTATAAGAAAAATGATAGGGGGATGCCTGGGTGGCTCAGTGGTTGAGCATCCGCCTTCGGCTCAGGTCGTGTTCCTGGGGTCCTGGGATTGAGTCCTGTATCAGGCTCACTCTGGGGAGCTTGCTTCCCCCTGTGCTTATGACTCTGCCTCTCTCTCTGTGGCTCTCCTGAATAAATAAACTCTTTAAAGAAAAAAAAAAAAAGAAAAGAAAAGAAAGAAAATGAGTGGAAGAACCTAAATATGTAGGGATTGATATTAATGCACCATTCATGTTTTTGAAGAATGTTGAAGGATACAGGGGAAATGTTATGTTCTACAGTTTTTAAAAAAGTAGTATGCACACTGCAGCTCAAGTGATGTGGAAACAGTGAGTGTGCATAAATACACACACATGCATATTTATATGGAAATGTATAAATATATAAATAAATGGAAAGAATATACATCAAAATATTAATAGCTATTTTTTCCTTTTCATACTTTTTGCATTTTTCAAATACCTATATTGAATATGTATCATGCTTACAGTGAGGAAAACAACATCACTTTAAATTGCATGTATATGTGTCAATATACACCTGCAGCGGTCCTGGTTGATTCTGTGGCTGTCTCCGTCTTGTCTGTTTAATGAGCTGACAGCAAATTTCATTTTGTAGCTCAGGATGTGTCAGACAGATTTGCAGAGCACTCTGGGCTAGAGATATATGGTAATCAATCGCAGGGGAGTCCACCGCTGCATTTATAAAAAGCTGGCATGTCTGAATTAAAACAGAAAAGAGATATTCAAGAGGATAAACGATTAGATTTATTCTGCATGGATTATATTGATTCTCTTCATAGCAACAGTTTTTGTTTAAAAGGATGGAACAGGATATATTATGATAACACTACCCAGAGAAATCCAGAATGGCAACATTAAAATCAGACAAAGTAGATTTCAGAGCAAGCAATTCTGCAAGAGACAGAGAGGGTCATTATGATGACAGTGGGGTCAGTTCTGTTACAGGACATAACAATCCTGACTGTTTATGTGCTTAATAACACAGCTTCCAAATGTGTGGAGCAAAACCTGATAGGATTACAAGGAGAAATAGACAAACGCACAAATATAGTTGGATATTTCAATATTCTTCTCATAATAATTGAGAGAACAAGGAGACAGAAAATCATTAAGGATTTAGAAATCTTGAACAAATAGTCAACCAACATGACCTAGTGGGCATTTATAGAACACTCCACCAAGAGTGGAATATGCATTCATTTAAAAAGTATACAGAACGTGAATGATCTGTCATCCACCAGACTATGAACTTCATATGAGAGGGGATCCCTGGGTGGCTCAGTGGTTTAGCGCTGCCTTTGGCCTGGGGCGTGATCCTGGAGACCTGGGATCAAGTCCCACGTGGGGCTCCCTGCATGGAGCCAGTTTTCCCTCTGTCTGTGTCTCTGCCTCTCTCTCTCTCTCTCTCTCTGTCTGTCTGTCATGGATAAATAAATAAAATCTTAAAAAAAAAAAACTTCATATGAGCAGTGCCTCTGTCTTATTTATCCTTGTGTTCTCTACACAGCACATAGTGATACAGTAAATGTTTCATTAATGAATGCATTCAAAATCTGATTAAATATAATCTATATAAGAAAGTTTAAAGGGAAGTGTTCATAAACACCAATGGTTGGCTTTAACTACCGTGTTGTTATATATAAAAGATAGTCTTGGGCAGCCCTGGTGGCTCAGTGGTTTAGCGCCGCCTTCAGCCCAGGGTGTGATCCTGGAGACCTGGGATCAAGTCCCACAACAGGCTCCCTGCATGGGGCCTGCTTCTCCCTCTGTGTCTCTGCCTCTCTCTCTCTCTCTGTATCTCTCATGAATAAATAAATGAAATTAAAAAAAAAAGATAGTCTTTACCTCTTCTGAGAACAGAATATAATCAAATAAACTTACTCTCTAATGTAAAGCACTGCACCCAAGCATTACATGAAATGCTCAATGAAAAAAAGATTTCTACCATTAAATTTCATTGTGTTAAGGAAGTATCTATCATTATTTTATGAATGTTGAATTTGTCAAACGCCTTTTCAATCTATGGAGATGACTGTCTACCTGATACATATAAAAGTAATAGACACCTTAATATTTAGCCGTCCTTGATTTCTTGGAGTAACTCTCTTTTAGTCATGACTTGGTATTCTTTTAAAGTGATGCTGGTTTCTGTTACTAAGATTGCATTAGTTTTTGCATGAAATGCTCTGTTTTGTACAATCTTTTCTGGGGTTTGGTATCAAAGTAACAGTTCACGAAAAGAATCAGGTGATATGATGACTGAGAAGTGCTTCAGAGTAATCCAGTGTTGGGGAACAGTGGGAGTGGGGAGATGAAGATAAAACCAGCCATGTCAAAAGACATGAAGAGAAATCTCACAGAGGAAGACATAGACATGGCCAACATGCACATGAGAAAATGCTCTGCATCACTTGCCATCAGGGAAATACAAATCAAAACCACAATGAGATACCACCTCACATCAGTGAGAATGGGGAAAATTAACAAGGCAGGAAACCACAAATGTTGGAGAGGATGCGGAGAAAAGGGAACCCTCTTACACTGTTGGTGGGAATGTGAACTGGTGCAGCCACTCTGGAAAACTGTGTGGAGGTTCCTCAAAGAGTTAAAAATAGACCTGCCCTATGACCCAGCAATTGCACTGTTGGGGATTTACCCCAAAGATTCAGATGCAATGAAACGCCGGGACACCTGCACCCCGATGTTTCTAGCAGCAATGTCCACAATAGCCAAACTGTGGAAGGAGCCTCGGTGTCCATCGAAAGATGAATGGATAAAGAAGATGTGGTCTATGTATACAATGGAATATTACTCAGCCATTAGAAATGACAAATACCCACCATTTGCTTCAACGTGGATGGAACTGGAAGGTATTATGCTGAGTGAAGTAAGTCAATCGGAGAAGGACAAACATTGTATGTTCTCATTCATTTGGGGAATATGAATAATAGTGAAAGGGAATATAAGGGAAGGGAGAAGAAATGTGTGGGAAATATCAGAAAGGGAGACAGAACATAAAGACTCCTAACTCTGGGAAATGAACTAGGGGTGGTGGAAGAGGAGGAGGGCGGGGGGTGGGGGTGAATGGGTGATGGGCACGGAGGGGGGCACTTGACGGGATGAGCACTGGGTGTTATTCTGTATGTTGGTAAAGTGAAACCAATAAAAAATAAATTTATTATTAAAAAAAAGAAAAAGCAACAACAGGAAAAAAATAAAAAATAAAAAAAAAATAAAACCAGCCATGTGCTGACACCTGTAGAGTGGGTCACAAGCGCCTTGACCTCCTATTTTCTCTACTGTTACATGGGTTTGAAACTTCCCAAAATAAAAAGTAAAAGAAAAAAACAGAATTGGGGAAATTTCATTCCTTTTCTATGCTTTGGGACACAGGATTGAAATGATTTATTCTTATAGAGATAGACCAATTCCCCTATTTAAATTTCATTTTCCATTCAATTTGGGCCATTTATACTTTGTCATAACGTTCATTCCTTCATCCAGATTTTCCACCATATCTGTATGGAATCTTTCTTGGTTGGGGTATTTGTGTATTCTACAGGAGGATTTTTAAAAATGTTTATTACAGCAATTTTTAAAACGAGCAAAAATGAAGAGAACAGTGTAATGACACTGTTACACAGTGTAATGTGTAACATTACACATATACCCATTACCCAGTGTCAACAATCATTAGCATATTGCCAACGTGTTTAATTTAAACTCTCTTCCACTTTTTTTCTGGAATATTTTAACGTACATCGTGTTATTTTGTCAATAAATACTTCAGTATGGATCTCCAAGTGCTACAGGTTTTTTCCATAGCCACCATATCATACCCCCAAATTAATAATGATTTACATTATCTAATAAAGAGATGATTTTTTTAAGATGGGAGGAATGTAGGTAAGAAGCCAAAGGAAAGACAAAAATTGAAACCCAGAAACTAGGGCAAAATGGTCCTGATATGGAGTCAAGACCTGAATCCACAGAAGGTACATAAGATTCTGAGACTGGAAGAAAGGAAGAAAAAGAAAATAAATTAAAGAATGTATGTTGGGAAGAGAGATTTGAGGTATTCATGTCTGATGCTCTCTAGTTTTTTCAATGAAATAGAAGGTAAACTGGTTGTAGAGAAAATTATTGAATAGAGAGTTTGGGGTGTGTGTGTGTGACCAAAGACAAGCAAAAGAAGAGGAGTCAGCCCTGAGTAATGAAGACCATGGATTTATATTGGCTCTAGTCCACACATGTTTGCTTGATGTTCTCTAGCTGTGTGCATCTGATCAATATGGAAATGGACAAGACAGCAGCATTGCTCTATGTTGGGGTTTGGCTGAAGAATGCACAGAATTATGGGTCCCAAGGAACTGAGTATTAATGAAAGCCATCTAGACTGGATAAAGAAGGAAGAAAAGCCAAGAGACAATTACCATGCTTTCTCTTGATCCCAAAGAAAATAAATGGCTCAAAACAAGGGTTTTAGGATGAAAAATGGAAGAATAAGAAAATAAGGAAACTCGAAGGCTAAGAGATTATGGTTATAGAATGAGATATTAGAACATAAGTTTTTAGAGGTGGTATAAGGAATGGTGGGGTCAGGATGTGGACATGGAGAATGTGAAGGTGAAGTTGACTACAGGTGAAGCTTACTGGCATTAAGAAGGTCAGGAATCTTAAGACCATGGCATTGGTGAGTGAAGTGATAATAAAATCATTCAACATAATGGCAAAAGTTGAGATTGAAAGAAAGAGTGTGAATTGGGAGACAAAATCCTTAACAAAATTTGAAGAGTTACCAGAAAATGACTGATGACAGAGATGAGGGGATAAAGAGTGATATAATGGAATGGTAAGTTCCAAGTGATCAGGGATTTCTAATAGCTGTTGAGTAATATGGATTGGAGAACAGCACTAGACAAGAAGGAGGATGTTGCCACCTCTCCTCCAACACTGAGGTAGGTGTGATATGAGAAATCCCTCCTTTTGAGATGCTGAAAGGAAAATGATTCTTTTGATATTAAATGTTTTACACTCCCCAAACCACTCAGAGTTTATTTAAGTAAATCCCAAATCTCCACTCAGAAAGCACATTAAATTCACCTAATTTTATTTTAGTAGGTTTTCTTAATAACAAAAACAATGATGATGTTCACATTTTGAATTTTTGGGGAGAGAGTGAAACTTTATAACCTAAATTATTTACTTTTACTTTTTCCAACAAAATTTTGAACAACATATAAACCCATATAAAGTTTTACCTTAAATAATTTAATAGCTTCTGTCTGTAGAGCTTCAGAAGGTAGTGTTGTCAGTGGGGAAATGATTCCTTCTTTGCTGTGACACAAGGTAGGGTGTCTCCATATCTGAGAAGCTAAATACATAATAAAATGTGAACAGAAAACAGAAGAATCACTTATTTTGCCCTCCCATTAATTAGCCTTTAGAAATAAGTCATTCAGTCCTGACTCACAACCTTAAGTCATACAGGTCACGAAAAACCTTCAACACATTATCTTATTTGCGATCTTCATGTTTCTGTTTTGGATAAACTAAATCTAGGAGAGTTTGGTCCCCATGTTCTAGGCTGAGGCAAGACTACCAGGGCACTATCACATTGCTGAAATGTGCCAAAGACTGGTGACCCAGGTCGAAGATGCTTCTGAGAAGAAGGTAGTGAGAGACAGAGAAGAGAGCCAAAGAAGGAGACTGAAAGATAAACTTGAAGTCTTTCCTAAAATCAACATTTATTAAATTCCTATGCTAGATACTGCAAATAGGATCTCTGTATTATGTAAAGCATAGCATAGAATCTATACTCTCAGTGGGGGCACCTGAGCAATAAAAAAAATAATAATTTCAATGCGAAGCAACGCAGAGTGCATACTTTCAGCATTTTTAAGTGCCTTTTATGAGCCAGATCCTGATGTGGAGTAGGCTTGCTGGCAACAGGAGTTCCTAATGTAAGTAGGATTTTAGCAGGTTAGTGAGAAATGTGAAGGAAGGAGGAAGTTTCAGACAGAAGGAGTAATGTGAGCAAAGACAGAAAGGTTACAGGACATAGCATATCAGGGAATGATGGTGTCTGTGGAGCCTAAGAAATACAGTGAGAAACTTGGCCCACAACAAACAAAGCCAACGAAATGATAGGTAAATTACAGGGAAGCAGGCACTCACGAAGTGAAAATTCCATTAGGCTAAGGGGCCTGGGTCCATCTCATAAATCATAAAACCTCATATGTTGTGAACTTACAAGGTTCTCCTTCAATATTGAGCAGTTTGCAAACGAGTTGTTCAAATTCTGATCCAACATTAACATTGTTACTTCCTGCTGCAACAGTCAGATGATAAAGCCAAGTGTCCTTCAAGTCAAAACACATTATTAGAGATTTAACTAAGATATAATTTGTGATGACTTAAAGAAAAAAACAACTCGTATAAACAGTGGAAAGCTTTGACACTGAAAAAATTCTTTAATTTTAAAATAATAACCCAAAGCCACCTAGTCAAACAGTTCTGAAGCAGGCTCACTTGAATTATACTCATAGTGCCACTTCCCACTGCTCACATTTTTTATTGCATTCTATAGCTGTTTCTTCGGAAAGCATGATAAAATTAAGGAAGTTAGTACAAGGTTGAAAGATGAGAATAAATACAAACAGTTCATATTCTTTTAAGATAATAAAGTCTATCAAATTTAAAATCTGATTCCCAGGACACCTGGGTGGCTCATCGGTTGAGTATTTGCCTTTGGCTCAGGGTGTGATCCTGGATTTTGGGGATCGAGTTCCACATCAGACTCCTTGCATGGAGCCTGCTTCTCCTCCCTCTGCCTGTGTCTCTGTCTCTCTCTGTGTGTCTTTCGTTAATAAATAAATAAAACCTTTTAAAAAAATAATAAAATCTGATTCCCAATACATATAAATAACACATATAAGATACTTGGGAAATCCAGAGAATTTAAAGAAGAAAATAATACCCAGAAAGAACTTACCTCAACACAATAAAGGCCATATAAGAAAAGCCCATAGTTAATATCATACTCAATGGTGAAAAACTAAAAGCTTTTCCCTTAAGATCTAGAATCAAGTAAGGATTGCTACTTCTACTCAATATAGCACTGGAAGTCCTGGCCAGGGCAATAGGGTAAGAAAAAGAAGTAAAAAGCATCCAAATTGGGAAGGAAGAAGTAAAATTATCTCTCTGCCAATGACACGATCTTATACATAGAAAACTCTAGAAACTCCACATTTCTTGTTAGAGCTAAGAAATGAATTCAGCAAAGTTGTAGGATACAAAATCAACATACATAAGTCAGTCGCATTTCTATACACCAATAATGAATTCTCTAAAAGGGAAATGAAGAAAATAATCTTATTTACAATGGCATCAAAAGGAATGAAATAGTAGGAATAAGCCTGACAAACTAGGTGAAAGACTTAGACATCAAAAACTATAAAACACTGATGAAATAAATTAAAGCAGACACAAATACATTTAGTGTTCATGGATTGGTAGAGTATTTTTAACATGTCCATACTACTGAAAGCACTTCCAGATGCAGTGCAATTCCTATCAAAATCCCAACAGCATTTTTTACAGAAGTAGAAAGACCAATCCTAAGGAATCACAAGAGACCCTGAGTAGCCAAAGCAATTTTGAACAAAAAGAACAAAGCTGGAGGCATCACACTTCCTGATTCAAAATATATTACAAAGGTACAATAATCCAATAGCTATTGTCAATACAATAATCATGTACTGACATGAAAACAAACATATAGGCCAATGGATCAGAGAGCCTAGAAATAAACCTATGCAAAACTGGTCAACTTATCTTTTGTAAGAGTGCCAAAAATACACAATGGGGAAAGGACAGTCTCTTCAACAAATGGTGTTAGTGGGACGCCTGGGTGGCTCAGCAGTTGAGTATCTGCCTTTGGCTCAGGGTGTGATCCTGGAGACTCTGGATTGAGTCCCACATCAGGCTTTCTACATGGAGCCTGCTTCTCCCTCTGCCTATGTCTCTGCCATTCTCTCTCTCTGTGTCTCTCATGAATAAATAAATAAAATTTTAAATAAATAAATAAATAATTAAATAAATAAATAAATAAATAAAGTTAGAAAAACTGGATATCCCATGCAAACAAATGAAATTGGGCCCTTATCTTACATCACTCATAAAAATCAACTCAAAATGGAATAGACTTAATCATAAGACCTGAAACCACAAAAGTCCTGGAAAAAAAAAATAGTGACAAAGCTTCTGGACATTGACCTTGGTCAATGCTTCTGTGCAGCAAAGGAAACAATCAACAAAACAAAAAAGCATCCTATGAAGTGGGAGAAAATATTTTGCAAACCATTTATCTGATAAAGGGTTAATATCCATAAGGATATTAACATATATATCCTACATAAGGAATTCCTACAACCCAATAGTAAAAAAACAAGTAGCTCAACTAAAAAATGAGCAAAAGAAAAAAAAATGGGCAAAGGAACTGAATAGACATTTCTCTAAAGAAAACATGCAAATAGCCAACATGAAAAGGTGTTCAACGTTGACAATCATTGAGGAAATACAAATTAAAACCCTAATAAGGTATCACTTCAAACTCATTAGAATGGCTTTTCCAGGGACACCTGGCTGGCTCAGGTGGTTAAGAGTCTGCCCTCAGCTCAGGTCATGATCCCAGAGTCCTGGGATCAAGTCCCACATCAGGCTCCTAGTTCATTAGGGAATCTGCCTCTCTCTCTCCCCCTTCCCCTGCTCATGCACTCTCTCTCAAAAAAATAAATAAAATCTTAAAAAAAAAGAATGTCTTTTATTTAAAAAGTAACATGCTGGCAAAGATGTGGAGAAAAGAGAACACTTATCCACTGCTAGTGGGAATACAAACTGATGCTGCCGCTATGGGAAACATTATGAAGGCTCCTCAAAAAACTAAAAATAGAATTATCCTATAATCCAGCAATTCTACTTCTCAGTATGTATCCAAACAAACTGAAATCAGGATCATGAAGAGACATCTGTATTCACTTGTTTATTTCCAGCATTATTCACAATAGCCAAGACATGGAAGCTGCCTAAATGTCCACTGACAGATGAATGGATAAAGTAAATGTGGTATATACATACAATGCAATATAATGCCTTAAAAAGGAAGGAATAATTTATAAAAGTTGTTTATATGTTAAAGATATAGTAGCCATTCATGAAATATTTTATTTTTTTATATTATCTTTTTGGTTCTTTTTGTGATTTTATTTGATATAAACAACTATTTTCATATAAAAAATTTTTTTAAAAATTCATTTGAGAGAGAGAGAGAGTACGAGCACGGTGGAGGATCAGAGGGAGAGGGAGAAGCAGACTTCCCACTGAGCAGGGAGCCCAATGACACAGGGCTCAATCCCTAAACCCCAGGATCATGACCTGAACTGAAGGCAGATGCTTAACCGAGTGAGCCACCCAGGCGCCCCTCAATTTTTTATAGTCAAATCTATCACCCATTTCTACCGTGATTTCTTACATTGCTTTTTCTTTTCATAAAGTACTTTCTATTCAGAGATCAGATAAGGGCTTTTTGAAAAAAATAATCTCATTTAACTCTTTAAATTCATTTAGAACTATTTTGCTATATGGGAGAGATAAAAAACTGTTTTCCTAAATAGCCAATGTCCTCAATATATAATGATCATACCATACTATGTATTGAATTATCCATTACCTCCCCCTTAATTTGTGATGCCTCTTTTATCACAGTTTATATTTTTATTTTATATTAACTTTTTATATTGTTTGCTTATTACAATACATATAATAATTCATTTTCAATTGTATCTAAACCAAAATTTTGTTGCAAATGAGTCAAAAATATAAGGAGGAGGCCTTAGAACCACCCCAAAATACCTAGTCTAAGAAATTCACATTTTGAACTAAGGTCCCTTTGTCTTCCAGCTTCAGGTAATAATTTTAGCCTTGAGATCACTTTTAATGAGAGGATAGAAAAATGACACACGTGAACAAGGCTAGTTTCCAGGGACATGAAGAATCTCTGAAAATAGAGCTGAAGGTCTTTAACAAAGTTCTCTTCTTCATGTACATAAAACTGATTTGGTAATTATTACCGGTACTTAATGACACCAGTGCACATCATTCAAAACCAACCAGTAAGCCCCTAGGTACCTTTTCATGCTTGGATCCAATTAGGAGGTAAGTTGGACCTTGGTCTTTCGGGTGGATCACGATGGTGTAATGTGTGGATAACAGACTTCTTCCACTGGCTTCATAATCTTCATCTGAATCACAGGATCTGTCAACCTCTTCAACGTTAGCCTCCCAGAGTTTGATTTGACCTAAAGGAAACTAAAGTAAATGTTAGTGATTGTGAGGAAGGCACTTTCTCGATCTTTTCCACTAAAATTTTTCATAGTCCCTTTCATTCTTACCTTTATTAAGCATATCTTTTTTTAAAATGCAGTTGGGTTACCCACATTGTTACAAAAGTATTAGCCACAACTAAAACACCCAATTGTAATGTAAAAGAACAGTTCGAGTACTAGACAAGAAGCTAGTTCTGTGCAGTGGTTCAGATTATTCATTACACTAAAATGACCCGTTACCTAGTCAAGCAATTATGTAATTCAGTCAAAATATTCATTTGACCTTCTCCCTCCGCCCCCACAGAATTGATTTGATTGAGATATTGGATCAAAAGGACATTGTAGACAAAGTCTCAATACTATTCATAGAAAAAGTGACAAGGTTAGACAGCTGAGACAAAGAATTGTGTTTAACTATCACCCCAAACCCCACTGAGAAGTGTTTTGAGGGCATTTATTAACATATATATCACAAAACAATGCCATGATTTCTTCCATTTTACTTTAAGAATAAGAAAAACTTCCTAAAAAAAAAACAAAACTTCCTAAAACTGATTTATATTGAATTTTACCTACTTTTATTGACAAAAGCAATTCGATCTGGGTGTTAAATATTTAGCATATTTGTTTAAAAACTTTTGCTTTAATTAAGTACATTTATTCCAAGAAAATACATGGTCTGTTTCAAATTACAGTTTCTAAAATATTTTATCAGGTTTGCAATTGCAGTTGGAAAATGTTTATTCTAACCTCAAGGATATTTATTGTCATCCATTTTCATGCTCAGGCCCAGGGTTCAAAGCTTGGATTTTTTTCCCATCTATGCTCAGTTTCTGGGTGATCTCATCCAAGCTCACAGCTTCAGTACTGGCATATATTAGCTACTCACCTATTTGTAACCCCAGACTCATTATCTCTACTAAGCTGCCTAATAGCATCTCAAACAACCTGCTATGCCCAGTCTTCTCTATTTGATGGCAACTTTTTCTGTTTAGCTCCAAACCTTGGCATCAATACTGAGCTTCTCACTATTCCTCAAACACACTGGCATGCTCCGGCCTCAGGACCCTTGCACCTGCTGTTCCTGCTGCCTGGCATGTTATTGCCTGAAATACCCACATGGATACTCTTTTACTTCCTTTAGAACCTAATTAAAATGTCACCTTCCCAGTGAGGTTTTACCTGGATATCTTATCTAAACTAAATTATTATCTGCCTAAAAGCTAATTAATTGTACAAAAGTAATTCATTTAATTAAATGTATTGTCTCGAATGGGAAACATGACTTTTCCCCATTACATTAATGACTATTTTCTCAGTAGTCACAATGTGCAAAACACTATTTTGGGCACTGAAAGAAGAAAAT
This sequence comes from Nyctereutes procyonoides, assembly GCF_905146905.1. Lineage (NCBI taxonomy): Eukaryota > Metazoa > Chordata > Mammalia > Carnivora > Canidae > Nyctereutes > Nyctereutes procyonoides. The sequence continues at coordinate 47,108,208 of NW_026575049.1, read as the reverse complement.
TTACTTCTGAAGGAAAAACATAAAATTAACTTACCTACATGCTTTCAGAAAAAGAAAGGCAGTAAAACAAAAACCAAATAAACAGATAATGAATAATATGTTTTACTTATAGAATAAATAAAATTTTATTCATTGAACATATTTATTATACATTTATAGCATATTTATAATAATAAATAGATAGCAAGCTTTTAAAAATGGGATAAAGAAAACTAATTCTACTGTGATAATATATGATAATACTATCCTAATTATGTTTAGGCATATCCAATCATATGAAAAGCAAGGCTCTTTCCACCACAACATTTAAAGATGATTATTCATTTTACTATAGAATTCACCAAGGCTCCATAAATAGTAAATAGATCTAGTGTTTTTACATATTTTGACTGAATAAAAAAAGATACTGATCCAGATTAAGAACAAATTGTTTCTGAAACATCTATAGCATGCAATGAAATGGGTCTATACAAATTTACATACATTATCAATACTTTTCCAGTGATTATAATGGATTTCTACTCATCAATTTACATTCTTCTGATTTATTTCTTCTGTGACCAATGTTATCCATTTTTATTACATCATTGAGAATATTTAAGTTCTACTCTCTTAGCAAATTTTAAGTAATTTCTTATTTATAAAACAGATACTTATTATAGGAAGTATAGAAAGGTATAAGAAAAGAGTAGGAAAAACATCATTCGTAAATTCTACCATCACAGATAATTACTCAGCATTTTGGTATAATTCTTTTTTTTTCTTTTTTAAGATTTTATTTTTAGGTAATCTCTACACCCAACATGAGGCCTGAACTCACAACACCAAAATCAAGTGTCACGTGCTCCACCAACTGAGCCGGCTAGGCACCCCTTCTTTTGTACAGTTGTTTCTGAACTTTTTGCTATGCATATTTTTACATAGATATGCCAACCTGAGAATTATAAACTTGCCATCCCAACCACTCACTTTTAAAGTCTCCCAGTAATTGCAGAAGTTTGGAACTCTGTCTCTCAGAATCCCCTTATCCCCAGGGTTCTCAGTTAGAGCCTGCTCTGAGAGAACCTACATGAGGTGTGGAAGGTAAGGGTGAAAAAGTTGTTACTCTCTTGAGACACTTGCAGTCAAATGCATGGGCTGATGTGAGAGCTTCTTCTAACCTGTTGAGGACCAGCTGCCTCCAAGTTTTGGGCTCAAATCTCCAGTGGTAGCTTCCCTGACCTCTGTTCCCCCAACCTAAAAGTTATAGAACTTTTCTAAAAGTTATGGATGTCCCTAATTCTATATTAGAACTGTTAAACCTGGAATACATAGAGTGGATTCTGTTTTTCTGACTTAAAATTAGTTGAGATTATATTGAATGCACAATTTTGTATTGTGCTTACCCATGTTGCATTTTTATGTACATGTTGCATTACTTCAGAGGTATCATTTTTCATAGCTTTTCTGTGTTAATTTCCACCACCTGAGCAATAGTGAGAGCAATGGCATGCGTCTTAAATACATACTGGTCAGAACTGAGAGTGTAGTCTGAAAATGGGACAGAGAAGTAAGTACTGACCTATGTGGTCTCTGAATCAAGAAGTCTGGTCTCATGAACACAGTCATCAGTCATAGACTGCCATTCTGTGGAGTTGGCATCACTATGTTATGCAAGTGCTTTTGGCCATGTTGATTCAAGTTTTAGTTTCAGTAATCCAAAGAAGATGTGGAATACCTATAGTGATAACTGGGCATACATTTCACCTTTGAAAGCTATCCCATCCTTTTGCCCTGAAAGTGAAGAGAACTCAAGGTCTCTTTGGGAGATTAGTTTAAAAATGAAATAGGTAGAAGGTGGATAGATCAGTGGATAGACAAGTGGTATCTAGGGATTTGAGGGTCTGGGACAGGGCTGGATTCTTTTCCCTCCCAAGATTTTTCTTTCCTATCTTGCTGTTCCCTTCATTCAACCTCACCTAGTGTATCAGAACCTGGACAAATATGAGAAGTTGACAGTTGGGAGTAGGGAAGACTTTTCTTTTTTAAGACAAAGATGCATTACTTAAAAGCTGCTAAGACTTCTGATTAAGAATCAAGACTCCTAAAAAAAAAAAAAATGGAATCGAGACTCCTAGAAGTATATGATTACCTCAGTAATAAATTTTATGCAAGATTTCAACCTTATGAAAAATTCAAAAGTTTTAATTAGTAGTGGAAGAGTGAAAGAGAAAACTTTAAGCCACAACAAACAAAATATTTATAATTAGCTTATTAAAAATACATACATACCTTATCTTCTTGACTACGAAAATAATATAATGTCTTTCCTATAAGTGTACACCAGACTCTCTTGGAGTAACCATGCTTTACCTGAAATCATATTTCAAAGAATTACAAATGTAGCTCAGAACACCTTGAAGTATAGCAATACACCCCACCTGAAACTCTGTATGTATCCAGCTTGCTAAGGTATAAGTGATATTCCAACCTACATTGTCCAAATGTGGTTTAAGATTTACCTGTTATAGCAGTAAAATGGCATGTTTCACTAAATGTTTGGTGTATGTCAAAGACTATGCCTAGAGAGAGCTGAGGATTCAAAGACGGATAAAAAAAAAGATGCCTATTCTACAAATAAGTGTATTTCATAGTTTCCATATTTCATAGATTTTCAATAACCTTGTGCCTCTGGTAACTCCTCAATAATGTTAGAAATGAGAAGATTAAAACCTAAAAAATTCTCCTGCTTTCGCAGATATTAAAGATTTATGCATTCAAAATATCTGATGCCTTCTCCATTGGGATTCATATAAAATAGTAAAATAATATTAAAATTTCTAATTCTATACTGAATACTGCCTATATGTCAGGAATGATGTTAAGCAAGTGGGAAAGAATTTGAATCTAGCTCTTGACTATGAATAGTCAGAGATTGCTCTAGGATCTGAGAAGAGGGATATGAACAAGACACAGGCTCCTCCCACAAGGAGCTCACGACTTTGTGGGGAAGACAGACAATGAAACCAGCAGTAGGCTATATACTAGTATGAAAAAAATTTACATTTATATATTTCACGTAGAAGACATTTAATCAAAATGTTTACTGAATATTGTAGGTTTTTCATTCTTTGGTGGCTTTATGAAGATCCTTACTGTGAGTTCCTCCTTGCCCCGTCCTGCCCAAGGTACAGGCATTGAAGATCTTTGCCAGACAGTCCCAGCCACACTGTCAAGACTAGAAAAACACCAAAAACTTCATTCTTGCCAGTGGGTAAGGTTTACAACAAGCCCCAATGCTCCAGACCTAGAATGTGTGGCATGCCTGGTTGAATTTCCCCTATTGTTCCCTGGCAGCCCCGCTAAGCCTTGAAGCTAGATCCTCTCCTGCGACAGAGTGGGCTTCAATCTGGAGAGGCCCACCTCCTAGAAACCTAAGACACTGGCTAGTAAAACTAGAGCCTGACATTCTGTTGTCATGCTTGCTCATGATGATAGGTATTACAGAGAAAACTAAAGCAGAAGAGAAGTAAGTGCTTGGGGAAAGGGGAGGGGGTGTGCTTTACAGTTTAAGAGAAAGAGCTCAAGAAGGCCTCACTGATATTGAGTCTAGCCCTGAAGGAGGTGGACAAGCCATGCAGTCATCTGAGGGAAGAACACTCTGGACAAAGGGGTAAGAGTTAAGGCCCAGAGATGGTGTGTCTGAGACTGAGCAGTGAGGGCAGAGGGGAGAGGTCACTGGGGAAGGGACATGGGGGCGGGGGAGGCATACATGTTTTGCAGGGCCCTTGGAATGACTTACATTGAAATGAACTGTTCTGATAGTAATTCACTGGGGAGGAAGCAAACAACTGCCACAACAGATTTTACAGGAGGCAAGTCACCACAGAAGAAAAGGCTTGGTTTTTTGAGGTCAAAGGGACCATCACTTAAATTCCAGTTCTGCCTCCTGCTAGATGGAGGTCCTCAGGTGACTGACTTAACCTCTCAGCCTTTTTGTCCATAATGCGGAGTTACTGTAATACCTTATTGGGCTGCTGTGATGACCAAGAACCAAAAACCTATAAATAAGAGATAATAGTAGCTACTCAATAAATGTTTCCTTCCTCACTACATGAATAAGGAGAAATAAAACATGTGTCATTTAAACCCACTCAAGCAGCCAGCCTTTGGACTTTCAAAGCTGGGGTTTAAGCAAACACCACCATCTGACAGTTTAATGGATTTAGAATCCGGCTTGAGCAGAAACAAAAAATGTCTCATGTGGCAAGACATGCTTCAGTTTAATTAAATTTAGAAACATATATTTACAGACAAATATCCTGGAAGTTTTAAACAGTTTGCATCACCCAGGTTTCTTTTTTTTCTTTCTTCTTCTTTTAAACAAAATCCAGAAGGGCCTCTCATCAAAACTGTAGTATAATGCATCTGGCTGTAGAGAGCATACTTTTGAAATGATTTGTCTTTAAAATAGAACAATGTGTACCTTTGAAGAACTACAAGCTAACAAAGACCTTTGCCAGTTCACTGTAAAAGTTGTTTTAAAAAAACAATCTATCTTTACATATACATCTGACTGTATTAGGATTTCTTAAAACTCTGAGTTATTCTGAAAAATTTATAATAAACCAAATTATGCTAGAAGAATCCTCATAAAAATTTAAAGGTGACCTCCAACTCCAGGGCTTTGGCGAATGAAATAACTGAAAGAATCCCTTTTTACCTTGAATCTCTAACAAAGGTCCTGCCTATCAGTTCTGTCTGAAACTTTGAAGGCATGGTATATCATACCCTAACCATTAGCCTCTGTCATCACAAAAAAATAGTCTCCCACATTTGTCTCTCCGCTCCTAAATTCTCACGCCTGTAGCCTTCACCACAAATCCTGCCACCCAGCCTTGTTGACTTCCCTATCTAGGTGAAAGTCTTGTGAGAATAACAGCTAGCATTTTAGGAGTGTTTATGATGTGCCAGGCACTGTTCTAAAGCACTTTATGTGCTTAAATAATTCATTTCATCCTCCCAGCACTCTGTGAGGGTGGCACTATGACTAACCCCCCACTTTACAGATGAGGACCATCAGGCACAGAGCCTGCAAGGAACCTAGTCAAGGTGACATGTGGGCAGGTGGCAGGGCCAGGACTTGCACCCATGCGCTTGCCCTTGCCTCTGCTTCACTGCCTCACTACATCCTTAACTCACAGTTTCTTGCTCTCTTCATTTCCAAGAACCTTTATTATCTCTCCATTTTTGCCATCCATCCTTCCACCACACCCTCAACTTTTCTTCACTGGAAACTGCTCCACTTCTGAAACTGACAATCTATCCTCTGATCTCAACCTTCTCCCCCTCCTTCTCTCCTAACTTGCACCACTCCTATTCTTTGACCTCATGCCAAACTTTAAGTCCCTCTGGTTCTTCCATTTTATTCCAGGTTATCAGTTCTCTCCTGGCCTTTCTCTCTTCCCTGTCAACCTTGGATACTGAGTTTGGTCACAAAACAACTTTCTCCAAGGTCTGGGATTGTGTCACATATCCTGGTTCTAACATATCCACTCAATAAAATTTCATCTCCATTTGCTTTTAGGTAATCCAGTGGGGAGTGTGGGAAGAGAGAAAGAAGGTTATGAGGGGTTTTCAGACATAACATTAGCCATAGATAATAACTTAAAATTGGGTGATAAATACATTAGGGTACATTCTATTCTTTGTTCTACTTTCACATGTTTGAAATGCCCATTAAGAAAACATTTATATATATATGTTTTATATACTTTTATATATATACATATATATATACTTTTATATATATAGGGACACACCTATGACATATATATGTATATCATCCTGATGGGTATATATAAATCAAGTAAAGATTAATTGTAGAATCTACGTGGTGGCAGTATGGGTGTTCACTATAAAATAGTCCTCCAACTTTCCCGTATAGTTGACATTTTACACAACAAAATGTTAGAAAAAATGACTATCCTCACATCACTACAATGTTAACTCTCTGTTCATATTTCTGGGCATCAGAAGATGTGAGAGAAAAATAATCAATTATGAACTCAAATCACTAAAGTCAGGCAGGCCCTGATAACCCTTATCAACCTTTCTATCTGCCCTTGAGTATTTCCCTGTGTCTCTGATTATTCTCAGTTCTTTCCCTCATTCTCACTAAGTGACTTTGTCTTATGGAGTAATCTTCATCAAGAAAACTGAGGATATCGGACGTGGTATCACTCAATGCCCCACAAACTTAGATATTCATCCTTCTTTGCCTTTCTGCCAGCCCGGCCCTTCCACCATGCCCACGCACCATGCCCTTCCACTCACTTCTTCTGAGACTTGTCCTTCATTTCCCACTTCACCTCTCTCACCTGGCTTCTTCCCCTCAGTTTGCAAATTCAAGGGATGCCTTTGCCATCCTAAAAATGCTTCTCCTGATACCATGCCATGTTCCCTACAGCTCCTTCTAATGCACTGGACTGTATGGACAGTCCTCCAAATCCAAATAACTCAAATACTGCACTTCTTCACCTCCCCTTTATGCTTAAACATACTGCAATGTGCCTTCCTTGCTGAGTGCTCCACGGCATCTGATACTGCAGATTACTCCTTCTTTGTCAGACATTCCACTCCCCGGCCCCCATGATGTACCTTCCAGAGTCTTTTTACACATCTCTATGTGTTCCTAGGCTTTGTAAAACCCAGTGTTCCAGCACCAGTCCCTGCTCTTCCACAACACACATGTCCCTGGGTGACTTCTCTCACTGTCACGAATTCCACCACTACATACATGCTGAAGATTCCCCAAATCCTTCTCTCCAACCTAACCCCCCTCCTTGGATGTAGCGTGGTGTTGCCACCTTCTGCTGGACTTGTTAATCCTTAACTCAGGTAGCCTCAAAGCTCTAAATTCAAAGCAGGGTCCAAAATAGCCTTTGAATCATCCTAAAATTTCTCCTCCTCCCTGAGCTCTCTTTTCATTCATTCATTCATTTTTAAGTAGGCTCCACACCCAGCATGGAGCTCAATGCAGGGCTCGAACTTGTGATCCTGAGATCAAGACCTGAGCTGAAATCAAGAGTCAGACACTTAACCTGAGTGACTGAGCCACCCAGGTGCCCCACCCTGAGCTCTCCTATGTGGCACCATCTTTCACCCAGTCAATCTTGTCTCTCCCACTTCCTAACCCCAAATTCAATCAATCTAACTGAAGATTTTACCTCCTACCATTACTTAACTTCACCCTCTCCTCTCTTGCCCTATGAACAATTCAGTCTCATCCTCTTCATAAGAGCCACTTCTGAAAATTGTTCTTAGAATGTCCAGCCTGCCTCCAGCAAAGCCACCTTCCTCTCAGCAGAGTGATCTGTTAACAACATGAATATGCCCCCCTGCCCTTGTTAGAGAGCTGAAGGGTTCCACATCACCTTCAGGATGAAAAAGTTCTTAACAAGGCAGAAAAAGCCCTCCATGATCAGGCTCCTCCAGCCTGTTCTCCAAAGGACTTGTTTTCACTGTTAAGTGTCAGTGTTTTGAAATACCCTGTCTCTGTTCTCCCTGGCTCCTAGCCTGAGAAACCTTCCCTGCCCATTGCCATTTGGTATAACTACTCCTCCTCCCTAAAGACTCAGCCCAAATGAATCTTCTCAGAAGTTCTCCTGATCCCACAGCCTAAATTAGATTTCTCTGTGACCTTACCATGCATCTCATAATTGCACTTGGTACATATCATTATAATATGCTATTTCCCTTTCTTTCCCAACAGATTATGAGGTTCTCTGAGGGATGGGGAAGGCCTCCTCATCTCAATATTCTTCAGCCTGTTGCCTGGCATGTGGTAACTGCTCAATAAATTTTTGTTTTTTTAAACAAATGACTTTTTTTGTAGAGAAAATGTTCTTTCTTAAGCATTAAAATAAAAGTTGCAAGACTGAATATCCGGAATCAAATTAGTCAAGTTCTTAATATCTACCTACATATTTCTGTACTTAATAACAATGTGACAACTTGAAAAAACCTCCTCCCCTCCAAAGTATTCAAGTGCTGTTGTTCTACAGTATCTTAAATTGTAGCCTGAATGAGAGCTCAGAACAAGTCACTCAGAATAAGTGAGGGACGTTTTTCTCTTATAAGGCTGTGAGGGTGAAAATATGGGGGTGGACATGAAAAACGGTAGGAAGCAAACCTAATAAGCATCCTGTCTATAACCCCAAAAGGTTTAGTCATCTGATAATGATACCTACTTATTCTCATTTAAAATGCAATTGTGAGATGGGAGGCAGGGAATAGCATAAATGTAACATGCAAGAACTGACATTGCTATGTGAATGAAAAACAGTCAAACAAACAAATTGTGGGAGAAGCAACAAACCCTTAGCCACAGGATCATATTAAAGTCTAAGGGTTTGATAAACATTGTCCTTGAAATAGGAGGACAACTAGTTATTATGAATTATAGCAAGACTATGATTTAAAGTGGCACTGTGTTCACTGGAAAATATATATTTGCATAATACCAGGGAGATTCTAAGTCATTGGTAACAGGAAAAACATTTTCACGAAAATGTAACATTTTGGAAGAAAATAGCACGATTCTTTTTGAATATATTGGTGAATTTTTTCTCTTAATTTTGGTGTAGCTGGTCAATCTGTAAATATGACTGAGTAGCACCCATCTATGTTCCCACATTAATGCTAAGTATAAATTACATGGTGACATAGCTCTTCTAAATCTAAATTTTTAACTTCTTACATAAACAAAGCACTTGAATGATGAGTGATTATTTAGAGGTTATTTTTGTGTATGATACTTTATATGTGAATATTTTATTGTTTTTTTTTCTTAAAATGACCATTAGGATTTTTTAAATTTAAAAATAATATTTATCTCAGCATAAATTAATTCTTCCTCATTCTAAAAAAGTGAGAAAGCAGAATGAAACAAGAATAAAATCAGAGTTATATCTTGGTATATTTCATATTCAGACATTTTTCTACAGATGTATATAACAAAATAGGATAACATAATACTAATATCTATTTAATAAACTAACAATACATCATACATAACATATTTCTATAGCACTAAATATTCTTTTACAATATTTAAAATGGCTGCATAGTAAAGTATTATCTGATTATATGCACTTGTTTAAACTATCCCCTATTCAGGGTACCTGGGTGGCTCAATTGGTTCTGCCTTTGGCTCTGCCTTCGACTCAGGTCATGATCTCGGGGTCCTGGGATTGAGCATCTCACTGGGCTCCCTGCTCAGTGGGGAGTCTGCTCCCTCTGCCTCTGTTCCTCCCCCCTCCCCCACAGCTTGTGCTCTCTCTCTCTCTCTCTCTTCTCTCTCTAATAAATAAAAACTTAAAAAAAAAAAAAAAAAACCTATCCCCTACTCTACATTTAAGTTGGGGCCAATTTTTCTTTATTATAAACTGTGCCATGCAAGTAATCTTTCTGAGGCAATTAAAATGTTCTATATCATGAAAGAGTGACATTAAATATTTGTTAAAACTCATCAAACTCTACACTTAAAATATGAATTTTATTTATTTTTTTTAAGTGGACTCCATGCCCAATGTGGAGCCCAACACGGGGTTTGAACTCATGACTCTGAGATCAAGACCTGAGCTGAGATCAAGAGCTGGACGCTTTACCAACTGAGTCACCCAGGTGTCCCATGATCTGCATTTTAGTGTATGTTAATTTATACATCATTTTTTTAAAATAGGAAAAAAAACAAATAATGATGTGATCGACGTTCTTACACTTAAATCTTTGCAAACTAAGACTAATTCCTAATTATAAATTTTTTGGAATGAGATTGTTGTTTTTAAACATTTAATATTCATTCATTTCTCCATTCAAAAGCATTCACTGAACTAACACTTTGGTCAAGACACTGCCAAATTGCCATTGTCGTCTTCCTTTTTTTTTCTCCCAAATTGTCTCTAACATAATATGCTCACTAGCAGATTTCTTAATTTGTGTCAATGCTGTGTTTCATAATTTTTAAAAATAGCCTCTCTTTGACCAGATGTTTTTTTTAAGTAGGCTCCATGCCCAGCATGGAGCTCAATGTGGGGCTTGAATTCATGACTCTGAGATCAAGACCTGAGCTAAAATCAGCAGTTAGACACCTAACCAACTGAGTTACCCAGGAACAACTTGACCAGATTTTTGAAAATATCATTTGTATTTTTTATGTCTACCAACTCTACTTCTTGCCCATTGTGTCTTTTGATCCTTTTCCCCCCACTGATATTTACCCTTTACTTACTGATTAGGAAAAGCTTGTTTTTCACATGTTACAAACACTTGCCCAAGCTTTTCACCTATCTTTTAGAAATTCTGGTTAGGGAATTTTTGATAGTAAGAACATTTGGTATACTAAGTAAAACTTCCTTCTCCACCCAAGATAATATAAATATTCAATATACATACTCTCTGACCCCACTTATGATCAGTGGGGCTAATTCCTCAACTGCCTAGGACACTGTTACACACATAAAGTTCCTACCTTGGTGAGCAATCCCTTCACCGTTGGTTTGCCCTCAGGCTGCAGAAAAAGCGGGTTGGCAGCTTGTACTCGGAGAACATTCTGTAACACTTTAATCCATTCTTCCAATATATTGGGAGAATCTGCAGTCAGATAGTATGTGTGTTTTTCAGTGGTCAACTAGAATGGGATGAGAAAGAGATAGGAAAGGAAACTCTGAAGATTTAGGATTAATAGCATTTCCCTATCTATCCTAAAAACATCATTAATTAACATAGAAACAAACATGCCATACCTTGAAACCTAGGAGTTAAATAAAGGATTCCATAAATAATTTAAAGTAGTTTAACCACTTTGTGAGAATTATAATAATTAACTTTATGTTGAAATAATATTTTTCACTTTAGTTTACTTTAAACATTTTCAGAGTATTAAGCTTTTGAGTCATGATTTTTTATCTCGTTTACATTTTCTTTTTCTCCTTTAGATGTGCCACAGGCTCCTGGCTGTTGAAGTGAGCAGCATTGGAGATTGTAATACAGTCATATATTTTCAGCAAATAAAGAGGAGTTATTTGTTATAGAAATGAAGAAATCAATTATAAATAAAATAAGAAGACCTTGCTTAGAAGAAGAGAAATTCTTACCACTAACATGATCGGTTCATAACTGAACTCACAGTTTTTCAGTCTCGAACTACATTTCAAAATTTCCAAATATTTCAGAAGCCTATAGATGATTCTTTTTTAAAAAGATTTTATTTACTTATTTTAGAGAGAGGGTGGGAAAGAGAGAGGTAGCACATGGAGGGGGAGAGACGGGGAAAACAGAATTTTTTTTTTTAAGATTTTATTTATTCATGAGAGACACAGAAAGAGAGAGAGAGAGAGAGAGAGAGAGAGAGAGAGCAGAGACACAGGCAGAGGGAGAAGTAGGAAGTAGGCTCCATGTGGGGAGCCTGACATGGGACTTGATCCCGGGTCTCCAGGATCATGCCCTGGGCTGAAGGCGGCACTAAACTGCTGAGCCACTGGGGCTGCCCAGAAAAGAGAATCTTAAGCAGACTCCACCCTGAGCTCACAGCCTGACATGGAACTCAATCCCAGGATCCTGAGATCAGGACCTGAGCCGAAACCAAGAGTTGGCCACTTAGCCAACTGTGCCACCTAGGCACCCCAATTATAGATGATTCTTATCTGCCGTGATTCAAAATGAAACTTTCCCTGATTTGCCCCTTTACATTCTTGGGCAGTTCTCAGATATTATCTCCTGAAAACACTGATAACGAGCTTTATTCCACTCTCCAAAGGAGCAAGATAAGAAAATAATAATTATTAAAGGCATTTCAAAAATAAAGTGTCTGAATTTAAATCGCATATACCAAACGATCTCAAAGGTGTGTGTTTTATTTATTTATGTATTTATTTATTTTTTAAAGATTTTATTCATTCGGGCAGCCCCGGTGGCGCAGCGGTTTGGTGCCGCCTGTAGCCTGGGGTGTGATCCTGGAGACCCGGGATCAAGTCCCACATCGGGCTCCCTGTATGGAGCCTGCTTCTCCCTCTCCCTCTGCCTGTGTCTCTGCCCCTCTCTCTCTGAGTCTATGAATAAATAAATAAAAATCTTTAAAAAAAAAAGATTTTATTCATTCATGAGAGACACACAGAGAGAGAGAGTGGCAGAGACACAGGCAGGCTCCATGCAGGGAGCGTGATGTGGGACTCGATCCTAGGACTCCAGGATCACACCATGGGCCGAAGGCAGGCACTAAACTGCTGAGCCACCCAGGGATCCCAGGTGTGTGTTTTAAATTTAACAGGTTTCAAGCAAGATTAGCCTTATTTTGTGGGTTAATAGCCAGCAGCTATGTCTAGGGTGTGACTTGATAAGAAGTAAGGCAGCCTCTTCCTCACCAGTATCTTTCCACTTAGGTGCTGTAGCAGCTGAAGCTCATAGAAGAAATGCCATTTTCAGGTTCTATATTAAAATGCAAACTCTCCTGAATTTAGTAGTACATCAAATAATATCTTATTGGGAATTTATTTCTCAGATAAACCTTCCCTAAAATAGCTAGACATTTGAGAGCCGAGACCAGCTGGGAGATTAAGCATAGTAAATATAGAGAGAGAAGACTGAACAGTATAAAAGGCAAAAAAACCCACTGTGGTCAGTTACTCGACACAAATCTAGCTTATATTTTTGACTGAGAAGGCCTGGGGTTTCACATGTTTTTGAGGCATCACACTTAACACAAAGAGAATAAAGAAACACTGAATCATCCAACCTCTTCTCTGCTAGGTTGGATAATTAAGAACAAAGTTTTACATTACAAAAAAGAAAAAGGGAAAAAAAAAGGTTTAAAAAAGTACCTGGACTGTTTGTTTGTTATCTCCTCTTAAAATGTTGCAGGATGCACTAAGTTCAATATGGCCCTGGGGTTTTCTAATTACATCACTCTGTAGGAAAGGAAGAAGACAAATGTTACCGTGATTGATTACCTGTAACAGTAAGAAATGCTTTGTATAATTAATTGCATTACAGGGGAGAAAATCAATCAGAAGTTTGATTTACAGTTTGAGGAATTCAGTTCTACAGAGTAAGCACTTCCCACTCACCGGAGATTTATAGTAAAGTAATTCACCACCTTTAAGAACAAACCATCTCCTCTTCCAAGTCTTGACTTTACCACTCATTTTTAATAAATAGCCAGATTTTTCCAGTGGTTCCTAATTAAAGAAAAATTTTAAAATTTAAGTTTCCTTTTAGAGGCTGAAACTAACAAGATTCATTAATGTTTTGTTGTTTGTTTATAAAATCTGATTCAGTGTTTACATTTTTCCCGTTATCACTGGATGATGAGCAAGTTTTAGGGAGCTTCTGCTCTGGCTGTGAGTACTCTGTGTCTGTGGAGTAAGCATCTGGAGGAATGGCATAATCACTTTCAGAAGCCACTGAAGAGAGAGATACACCTAAATGAATAAAGAAATAAATCAATTCAACATTTAATAATCAGGTAGTCCAAACGCCAGCTGTGAGTTCTCTTAAGGAATACAGCTATTCTCTTAAGGAATACAGCTATTCCAACATTACAAGCCTTACTAGGAAGGCTTATTTTCACACCTTTCACCATAAAGAACTTTTTTTTTTTTTTCACAAAGAACTTTTAGAGCAGAAAACAGAGCTAAAGGGTAAGGATTATCATGCAAACCTCCAAGGAAGTCACAGGAAAATAAATACTTTGATATGATTACAAGCACAGCTAATTTTACATAAACTGTGCAATATGTAAACATATATAAAACATACACAAAGATACTAATGTATCTTTCATTAAGGATTAAAAATGTGTATTTACATATTGATATATGTAAATAAACACATGTTTGATTTTAATTTATCAAGATTTGTGCAATCTCATTTTAGACCACTTAGTTTTTGTAATCACTTTTAAAGTAATTCACATCAAAAAGAACTTCAGAACTTTAGTAGTATTTTTCATATGTCAAATACTACCAGTTTGTAAATTTTTAAAATCTTTTTGTGAAAGAAAAGCAGTAAGACTTAAAGATATAAACAGACGATTTGATTTGCCAGCAGCTACAAAGTAAAATTCAAGGGAACATTTTCACAATAATTCACTTGCCTTTTTCAGAAAATGACTTACAAGTTGCAAGCCACATTTGCAGGGTCACTACAATTATAGATTTTCAATATAATAAAATCAAGGACTGGGCAGCCCAGGTGGCTCAGGGGTTTAGCGACGCCTTCAGCCCAGGGTGTGATCCCAGAGATCCGGGATCAAGTCCCACATCAGGCTCCCTGCATGGGGCCTGCTTCTCCCTCTGCCTGTGTCTCTGCCTCTCTCTGTCTGTGTCTCTCATTAATAAATAAATAAAATCTTAAAAAAAAAAATCAAGGACTTACATCATTATTCATTGCAGCATCTGGCAATTTTTTCAAGTGTTTATTAACATTTAAGGGACTTGTTAGGGCAATGTCACTATATCTTTATTCTTGTTTATTCGACTAAGACAAGTAACAGTCATGACAAGAATGATACCTTTATTTTTCATCGAATAACAGGAATTTAGATTTGTAAGGGACCTCAGAGATTGTCTTGATTAAGTCTCTAAGGAGACTAAGGTCCAGAGATTAAATTAAAACATTTGTCCGGGGGATCCCTGGGTGGCTCAGCAGTTTGGCACCCGCCTTTGACCCAGGGCATGATCCTGGAGTCCCAGGATCGAGTCCCAAATTGGGCTCCCTGTGTGGAGCCTGCTTCTCCTCTGCCTGTGTCTCTGCCTCTCTCTCTCTCATGAATAAATAAATAAAATATTAAAAAAAAAAAAACATTTGTCCGAAGTCAAATGGCTAAGCAGGAGCAATGGTGGAGTGCAAATATAAGGCGTCCTGCTCCAGAGCCAGTGTGCTACGCACTCTCCTGGGTGCTAAGGATAGAGCAGACCACAAAACAGGAAAACCTCTGCTTTCATGGAACATAGATTCTAGTCAGTGGAGACAGACAAAAAATAGGCAGTAAGTGCTATGAAAAAATACAATATAGGGCAGACTAGAGGGAGTTAAAAGCGCTAGTAGTTGGAGAAGAGGAAGGGATTGTGATTTGAATGGTGTTCTTGGGGTGGATCTCCCTGAGAAGGCAGTGTTTGAGCAAAGCATGGTGTATGTGCCATCTGGGGGGAAGAATACTGGGTAGAGGAAACAATCAGTAGAAGGTCCTGAAATAAAAGCATCCCTCGTATGTCCTTGGAACAGGAAGAGGGTCAGTGTGGCCAGAGCTGAGTAAAGGAGGAGAAAGAAGAGATCAAAGACGAGTCCCATAACACCTGAGAACCATTAAGAGTCTTAGCAGTGTTTCGGGCAAAAGTGTGATATAACTGGATTCTGGCTGTTGGGGGGCCGAGGTAGAAAGAGGCCAGTGGAAACCCAAATTACTAAGCCTATGAAAATTGAGTAGTTCCAGTTGAGTTGAGGGGTTGAGGATTACCTAGGGGGTTGCATGGAACATGGTTTGAAGGCCAAAAAGTACAGTGCATTAAAGGCTTTTGTAAATTACATGTGTCATTTTGTATGATTATGTCTATAACCTCTACCTATGCCAAAAATGTCTCTAAAATCCACTAAAAATCATAGACCTGCCCAAAGTAAAGTTTTTGTTGGTTTTCATCTTAATATCAGACTAACTATCAAGTTTTTAGGTGTATTTTCTTTGCCACTTAGCAGGTAACAAATTTAGCTGAAATAAGTCTATCCCATTATTATCCAAAATGCCACACACCAATTGTAAAAGAGAAACATCATTTTGGCCAATTATCTCACTCTATTCCCATTATAAAGTGATCTCTCTCTTCTGTAAGAGATAAGGTTAAAAAAAAAAAAAAAGATCATGCGGCTTGCTTGAGTGGAATCACAGAAAAAATTAAGAAGAGAATTAGGACCAGAATATAAGCATCTTAGTCCTGGCTAATTCTCTTTTCACTTTGGTTCGAAGCAAGTACTTTGTTTTTAAAAAACCCTACTATGGAAATAAAATTCCTATTAAATATGCTGACTTATTTGGAGTTGTCTTGTATGCCTCACCTCGTTTCATGGCTCTGGGGCTGCCTGGTCCACTCCGACTGCGTGTGTCTGACTCTGAAGTCCGGGAGCTAGATCTGGAACTATCTTCTTCCTCTGACCCAGAGGAGTCATCCAGGAACGGACTGCTGCTTATTTGGGTTGCCTTCTAAAGAAAAGCACAGCAGCCTATATATGTCCATCTCTAAAGTCACCTCTCTTTTTAGATGTGAAATGTTTTACCAAAAGTCATGGAATAAGATTTTTTTTAAGGAATGTAAGAATATACTTTGGCATTATCAAAGTCATGTTGTTAAATCCCAGATTCTAATTAGCAAGACACTTATCAAATATAAAAGATTCCTGAAAACATAAGGCCCTTAATACTTGACAATGCTTATTTTAATTAAGTACTTCAAGTAAGAGGGGGGAATTCAGGCAATGACGGAAAAATCTTTCCAAATTAGGAATCTCCACTACACATCATTAATAGTGATATTTCTTTAAACAATTAACCACCAAGAAGGGGGTGGAAAAATCACATGGGGTATAACAAACTTCTAGTTTAGTATTAGACTAGTAGTAGACTTCTAGTATTCTGAGAAGCATAAGTATCTTCTCTAGAACTTTCCATTTCTTCTCTTTTTATGATATATTAGTGTGAACATCTAAAACTCCCTATGAAGGGAGAGTCTGTGTAAAATGTCAAGAATGGAATCTGGAGCTTGAATAAACAGTTTTCTGGATCCACATGAAGAAAGCCACATGTTTAGCAGTAACAATAATGACTTACCCCCTTCAAAGTTGTATACACTGGGGTTGTCATATTCTTGTATATCAGAGAGGTATAGAGCCCTGATGTGGTATAGGAGAGCAGAGCAACAGAATCTGAAACAGAAAACAAAGTGGTTTAAAACAAACAAAAAAAACCTCTCTAGCACTTAGGTCTATTCCCAATGAATGTGAGCTAGCAAAACTTCCAATTAAAGAGAAGCTGGATTAACACACATGACTGTTCTCATATTGTCTGCTTTAAGAACGCTACACTGTCTTCCATGGCTCATTATTTCCTCACATGTGCTACTTCCCCAACTAGACTGTAAGCTCTTTGCGAGTAAGGATCAGTAATAAAAAAAGCAGTAAGCTTTTATTTCTTTCTTTGGCAGGCACCTCTCTCCAGCTCAGGCTGGACAGAAATAGTACAAACACCTGTTGATTCAGTGAGCAGTACCCTTTGAAGATACTCTCCGATTATTTGTAGCCCTATTAGTGACATGGTGTGGTGCTAAAATACTGGCATGCTTAAGACTTTATCAGGCGAACCTCATGTTGTAAGCTTAGAGTATAATTTCCTGAATGGCTAGAATAGAAGGTTGCTGAGAAGAAACAGAACATCAACGTTTGCCTCTAAGATTTGGATTAGTGTTGGATAGGAAGGGGGCTAGGAGAAGGAACTATAGGAAAATTTATCTTTTTATTCCAGACAGTTCTCTGTTATTTGGTTTTACTTTTTATAATGGGAATGCATTCCTCCTTTAAAACTTTTTTGAAGAAAGAAAGAAGGAATGTGTTTTAAATGCTGGAAAAAGGACACAGAGATGGATATTTCTGCAGTTTTAAACAGCTGAAACTCCACAGTTTTTCTTTTATCTTCTTTTAGGCAAAAACAAAAAGAGGCACTTTCTACATCAGAGTTCAACACAGATGTGCCCCTATGTTGGGTAACAATGAATTTCAACTTTAAAATGTAAATCAGCAACCTTAGAAATAATTTTCTAAAAGTTTTACATAATTCTATGTTTTACATATTCTAAAAGTTTTACATATTCTATGACTAGATGTTTAGGAAGTTGCTGGCTAGTGAAATGGCAATACAAAATCAATAATTTTTTTAAACATTTTTTGGAATATAAGAAAAACATATGTAAGAAACACATAAGATTTACCACCTTAACCATTTCTAAGTGCATAGTTCAGTTAGTGTTAATTATATGCACACTTGTAAATCAGGTCTCCAGAATGTTTTTATCTTGCAAATCTGACACTCTATACCCATTATTAAGCAATGCCCCCTCCACACCACTGCCACCCAGGCCCTAGTCACCACCCTTCCACTTTCTGTTTCTATGAATTTTCTATGAACTTTAGATCCCTCATAGAAGTGGAATCATACAGTATATATCTTTTCGTGACTGGCTTATTTCCTTTAGCATTATGTCTTCAACGTTCATCCACATGGTAGCATGGAAAATCACTTACTTTTATTAACATTCTCCATATTGAAGGCCTCAGACATTCGAATACCTGATTTGGCTACAGCATAAATTCTGCTCTCCTAATATAAAAGAGAGATTTTAAACTGGATAGTTAACAGCAAAGAAATGATTACTTTCGGTACACATGTTTTTCATTTGTTCTTCATTTAGTATACACTAGAGCAGAGCATTATTATAAAACTGTCATCAGTGCCAACTCAAATATGCCACCATGAACAGCACTGCAGACATTTTCCATCTATTAGTCATTCCATTATTTAACTTTGTTCCCAAGTTTTTGCTTGGCATTTTAAATTATTTTGAAGAAATAGGAAAAAAAGTAAGAGAAAACTTATTCATAATCATTGACTACACATAAACACCACATTTAGTATTCTATCATTTTAGAACATGGTTAAAGAAAACAAAAAACAAAAAACCTTGAATGGTTGTAATATGAGGTTAGAAACCATTCATAATCATTGACTACACATAAAATATTACCTTTAATATTCTACTATTTTAGAATATGGTGAAAGAAAGGAGAAAAATCTAGAAGTCAGAAATCACAGAGTAGCATTAAGTGCTATCATCTCCTTAGCTCAATGTACATTTCAATGAAGTAGAAGGAACACCCACGGCCAAACAGAAAGTGCATTTGAGAATGGCAATGGAATTTATAATATTGTCTTATTCCAAAAGCAGGTTGTTATTTTGCTTTCTCTTCTTCGAGAGAACTCTCCGAAAGTGGTGCTGGAAAGGTTATTAGCCCTGCCCTCTGTAAGAAAAGGGATTCCATGTTGTTCTTAACACATCATCAGCATGTCCTGAATTCTGCACTGCATCTAAGCTGGACATCTAAGCAGGTGCCGATCACAGTCCTCTTCAGGACTATGCCAGCCAGTGTCCTGCTAGGTAACGGGCATGAGGTTTCTAGCTATCTGAGACACTTTAATTTGGAGAGTGGCTGAGTGAATGAATCAGATGTGGTTTCTTTGAGAATGTGATTGTGAGATACGGAATAGAAAGTGTATGTAAGCAGGAGATGAGAGGCAGCTGGAAGCATGACAGAGGGGCTGTTAGGAGTGAGACAAGCAGAGTCACTGCAGGCAGGAGAGATCAAGCTAAGCCACTACTGGACCCAGGGCCGTGGGTGTCACCTGCTTCTAAGCAGTAAGTGCTGCTGAAACATCACGTGTTTTCCCCACTACGATGACAATTGTATTTTGAGTGATAGTCCAGTTCAGTAAGGATGGGCTATGCCTTCAAATAAATCCTTAAAAATCCTTATGATAAACTCTCATAAGTTGAGGTAACTGGAATACATCTTTTCCTTGAAACCTGAAAATACCTAACAAACACCGAAATAAAACCTCAAACTTGGCCAGTCTGCTAGAAGGCTTCTGAAAAGCAATACTACTTTTTCAAGATTGAATAGCTTCAGAAGACACATTGAGGACAGAAAGGCAACAGAGTAGGAAAGTGGTGTGCCAAACAAAGCGAACTTGAAAAGCCTAACCTAAATCTCTGAAAATCTCAACACAATAAAAGAAGCAAAAATTTTGAATCCTCACTGCCTAAAGGATAACATAATTGAAATTCCAGAGATTCACATGCCAATAATGTCTACTTTTTTGTGCTACCCAGAATTTAATAATGAACTGCAGACGGTTTCATGTAGACACTGCAAAGAAATGTTTTTTCAAAAGTAAGTAAGAGCAGATACATCTCAAGGTCTGAATTTGCAGTAGGAAAACATGGTTGCCTTAATTTGCTTATAATCACATGGGTCACTAAATAAAAAATAATCACAGAACATGACCCCCAAACCCAAAAAATCCTGCAACCCAGATGCTTCTCTGGAGGCCAAAGGTTAAACTATATATCTCTATGTGAAGGAAAAGTTAAACTCACAAGACTGATAATTTCAGTTTGTTTCAAATATAAGAATAGCTTTTTATCTAGTGATGCACATATCCTATAAAGAATCACACAATTGATGGGTTTAACAATTGTATAAATGGTCAGTGTTTCTCTTGTTTTTAAGATTTTTGTTTATATATTTTATTTGAGAGAGAGGGTGAGTGTACACGTGTGCATGAACAGTGGGGAGAGGCAGAGGGACAAGCAGATTCCTTGCTGAGAAAGAAGCCCAACGCAGGACATGATCCCAGGACCCCGGGATCATGACCTGAACTGAAGGTAGATGCTTAACTGACTGAGCCACCCAGATGCCCTAATGGTCAGTGTTTCAATGGAAGAAATTTCAATGTATTCTAGATACATAGGACGATGCCTTTGGTTAAAGCAATGGATTTATAAGCTCATGAAGAGTAAAATTAAATTTCTCTTAAATTAATCAAGTAAATGATTAATTAAGTTCAAAAACTGAGGACCAGGGATCCCTGGGTGGCGCAGCGGTTTGGCGCCTGCCTTTGGCCCAGGGCGTGATCCTGGAGACCCGGGATCGAATCCCACGTCGGGCTCCCGGTGCATGGAGCCTGCTTCTCCCTCTGCCTGTGTCTCTGCCTCTCTCTCTCTCTCTGTGACTATCATAAATAAAAAAATAAAAAAAAAAAATTAAAAAAAAAAAAAAACTGAGGACCAATAAGAGTTAAGTATCCTGGCTCCAAATTTGCCCAAAGTGTTACACAAGTAGGAGACACCCTTTTTCCACACCCTTGGTGTTTCCTTCCACTCCAGATCCCTCTCCAACCATTCATTTCTCCTTCCAAGGAAGAAGAAAGGTTTACTGTGACAAGTAGGCTTAGAAGGAGAAACCAGACAGGCACCTTCCTCTCTCTTTTCTCTTGAAAAGTAAAGGCATGTAGGAAACTCCATTTGTTCTTTCTCTGGGCTGTGAGCTATTTTGGATGGGCAGGCCTTTCCTCAAGAAGCCTCTGAGACTGGTTTATAAATCTAGAGAATTTTGAGTTCAGTATTGGAAAGGTCATCTGTCCAGCAATTCTCTAAAATCAGTTTTCTGAGTTTATAAAGATAATATATTCATCTCCCACCCATCTTCACCTTCTCTTATTTTCAACTGACTCAGAACTCAGTGGCAAAAGAGAAGGGGAAATGGTATTCTGAAAACTGAGACTTTTCAGAACAATCTGGGTCTGAAAAGAAGTAAAGTAAAACCTGAAAGTGGGCATTACTTAAAAAGCAGCGTGCGAGGGTTGCACACAGCAGTATCATTTACCCAAGAGGGAAACCGGTGCAGCGGCGGGGTAGGCGGTTTGCTGCACGCCGGCTTCTTGGCCACGTCGCAGGTTTCCTGGTCATCGGAGCACGGGGATTCCAGGGAGTCATAGGAAAACAATCCATCATCACAACTGGTGTCCATATTCTCTAAAATGTCTGTACTGTCATCATCAACCAGGTCAAGGTCTGTTTCCTGAGGTCTGAGCGGCCGTATCATGCTTATAGCATTTCTATTTGTGCCAAACATCCTATCGGAGCTTAACTGTGGTTGACTTAAGTGCCTTTTGGCTAGCGCCACACTTATACTGAAAACATTAGGAATTCTTAACTTTGGGGGCGGCAGGTATGATGAAGATGCTAACTGTGTGCCTCTTCCAGGAGTGAGTTAGGATGCTTGGGAGTCAAAGCTGGAGTCAAAATAGGGCTGGGGGTGTTGGCCTCACTAGACGAAGATGAATAATCCAGTCTCTGAGACTGAAATTTTTTATTCAGTTCATCCGATGAACTATCATGCTCCTTTTTACTTGATTCAGAATTTCCCTTTATGAGAGGACAATTCTGAGCTTTCCACTGTGCCTCCTGTTGCCAAGAATACAGCTTCTTGTGTTCTACTCTCTTAATGCCAAAAGTCTCTTCTTCAAATATAGAACTGCTGTCATCAGATGCTGTCAGGTACACTTCGCTGCCCATCCTGCTGCACTGTACCCCTTCCTCTGATGTGTGACTGGAAAGGGTAGACGTGTACCTGCACTTGGATCTTCCTTTGCTCTCATCTTCCTCATCAGAACTCCAGTCACTTCCCGGAGGCCCAGAATTCTGAGATGTGCCACCGTCTGTTGCAAAGCTTGTTCTTGTATTCTGATTCTGTTCTGGGACACAAGGGGTTTGATGCAATGTCCTCTGACCCCGGTTGTTTTCTTGAATTTGGTTGTCGCCCGACTTTTCTGGAATTTCCATTTCTAGAAAAGTAACATCATATCAGCATGTTGCCTTTGATAATGTGAGCTTTCTATATATTTAAGCTTTATGAAACCCCATGTAAAAAGTGGCATTTTCATATAAATAAAGTTAATTTACATTATCCTTTCTTAGCTGTGTGTCTTCTTTAAACCCAACTTTTTTTTTAAGATTTTTTTAATTCATTTATTAATTAGAGAGAGAGAGAGAGAGAGAGGCAGAGACACAGGCAGAGGGAGAAGCAGACTCCATGCTGGGAGGTGGACGTGGGACTCGATCCCGGAACTCCAGGCTCATGCCCTGGGCCAAAGGCAGGCGTTAAACCATTGAGCCACCCAGGGATCCCCTTTAAATCCAACTTTGAAAACTGTAAGCTTTAATATAAAATATGAGCCCTAATACTTTTTTTTTTTTTAACAAAGAAACATGTTGGGGAAAAGGAAACTGACAACAGTTTAAAATGAAAAAGCAAAATGTGAAATAGGGCAACTCTATCAAAGAAAGCAGCCACCAAAGAATACTACTAATTCTATTTTATTTTATTTTTTTTAAGATTTTATTTATTGATTGATGAGGAGAGAGAGAGAGAGAGAGAGAGAGGCAGAGACACAGGGAGAGGGAGAAGCAGGCTCCATGCAGGGAGCCTGATGTGGGACTCGATCCTGGGTCTCCAGGATCACTCCCTGGGCTGAAGGCGGTGCTAAACCACTGAGCCACCCAGGCTGCCCACTAATTCTATTTTAAAGCAAAGAGAATGACAGCCCTCTTTCAACTAAATTTCATAAGAATTATCATAAGAAAATTTAAACATAATATAAAGCTATAGTTAAAAAAAAAAAACATTGTACCCAAGTTTCAATATATGAAATATGCAAAGCCATGAAGAAACATAAACACAGGAAAGCCTTCTTCATTCTACTTTTGGTTAATTCATATCCATGAATGTGTTTTATAACAAGAATAATGCTCTTTAACAATGTCTTTCAGGCAGCCGGTGGCTCAGCGGTTTAGCGCTTGCCCTCAGCCCAGGGCATAATGCTGGAGACCCGGGATCGAGTCCCATGTTGGGCTCCCTGCATGGAGCCTACTTATCCCTCTGCCTGTGTCTCTGCCTCTCTCTCTCTCTGTCTTTCATGAATAAATAAATAAAATCTTTAAAAAAAAAAGTCTTTCAATATGGCCTATTTTTTAAAATATAATTAACAGAATGAACCACTGGCTTCATAAACAGCAATCTAAAAATTTGTACGATCTGTAAAGACTACAAGAGAAACTTTTAAAACATAGATATGACCTTCATAAAAAGGAAATAGAGGCTGAACAAATAAACTCTATGATTTGGTATCGGGCAATTTGTTAAATTTGCAAGGGAGCCAGAGCTTCAGGACAGGCAATCTCAGCTGTACCGAGCTATATTCAACTGACAGAAAGTGGAAAGGAAATTAAAATGACTTCTTGAAAAAGAAAAAAAAAAATTGCAACTAACAGCATAAAAGCAAGTAGCAAAGGAGAATTCCAATTGGAACAACCTTATGTAGTTTTCAGGATTTTACAACCAAGCATAGAGCCAGCTTTTAGGGCTATAGTTTTTCTCCTTTGGAGGAAGGAAGCAGGAGCTGAAAACAGAGATGATGCAAATTCAAGCCTTTCTAAAATATTTGGGCAAAGTCACACTACAGGTGGCAAAGTCAGGAACTGTACAACAGAGCAAATTTTAAAGGCGCTTTATGAATAAAAGAAGGGTAGAAATCTGCACGCCGGTCCAGGACTTTAAACATCTATGCTAATATTTTCCTCTCTGAAGCAAAACCAAAAAGGGAAAAATCAAAGCATTTACTAAACTGTCCCCCTGGAGTTCTTTTTCTTTATAAATTTGCTATGCCATATTTAACTTTGTATTTGATATCAGGTAATTTTTAAATATTTTAAGTAAATAATAGTTCATCATTCTAATGGGATGTGCAGCTAAAACAAGTACCTTGTGAGTACAAAGGTGAACTTTTTAATTTTTAATATCGCTGCTATCTACTGCAGGAAAAAGTATCAAGGGGGGAAAAATCAGTCTCTTCTATGCTTCCTTGTCAAAGACTCTCAAAAAAAAAAAAAAAACCACACAAGATAACTAATTATACAAATTAAAGGCTGGATTGCTCTTTAAAAATATTTTTATAAACATCAACTTGTCAAGAAAAAAAAACAAGGAAAATTAAACAGTATTTGGATGAATCTTAGTAAATGATTTTTCCTTTTAAAAAAAAATGTCAAAGTAAATTCCTCTAGTCCATAAATACCTTCTATGTCTTTTCCCTCCATGAACTCAGGTTCTTTGGATGATATCTTGCTCATTTCCTCAGATTTTACTACTTGAGGAGGGCTCCTTGCTCGGGATAAAAAGCATCCAAAGGTCAAACTGCTTAGGCGCTGGCCTTCCGAAAGCTTTGGTGTGGAGATAGAGGATGACTTCTTTCCTTGAACTTCTGTAACATCATTCATCAAAACCAAGATCTGAATTTTTTATAAGTTTACTAAACATAGAACCAAAGTGTATAAAAATCTGGACAAATCACGACTTATGACAGAAAAAAGCATGAAGTTTATCTTTATTGATGTCTAGTAACATGGACGCCTCAATGTCTAGTATCACATGCTAATGTTTAAATCTGTTTATATATTTTGAATGTTCTAAGTATTTTTTAACTGTAGAGAGAATATCTAATTCCTTTAAAAGTAGTTCTTAAACAAAAACAAAACCACAAACAAATAAAAAAACAGATTGTAGACAAGTAGAGGATTATAGCTTCTTGCAAAATCATATACTAGCAAATATCAGTCAGGAACTAACAAAATTTGATTGAGCAGCAATGCTGCTAATGGTGAGAGAAGAGGGACAGAGGTCCTGATTGCCAAGACAACCAAAGGAAATTATATCATCATTGGGGAAAATATCACGTGTTCACTGTACTAACTTTTGCTATCTTACTTATCAGTTTGTTTCTCCCATAACAGCCAATGGAGGTGCTTGATCTATGGATGACCACAATATGGAGGGCCTTCTCTCACTTCTTTAGAGAAAAAAAGGGGAGGGGACAGCTTCTAGATAGAGAATTTAGATAGCTTGAGTAATGATTAATCGTGGGTTTAACCAATCTTGAAAAAGTTGTAACATACCTGCTTGCAAGATTAAAACCATGGAGGGGGCACCTGGGTGGTGCAATTGGTTAAGTGTCTAACCCTTATTTTGGCTCAGGTCATGATCTCAGAGTCCTGGAATCAAGCCCACATTGGGCAGACTTAAGGAGTCTTCTTAAGATGCTCTCCTCTCAGAACGCCTGGATGGCTCAGTGGTTGAGCATCTGCCTTTGGATTGGGGCGTGATCCCAAGGTCTCAGGATCCAGTCCCACATCAGGCTCCCTGCATGGAGTCTGCTTATCCCTCTGCCTCTGTCTCTGCCTCTCTGTGGTTCTCATGAATAAAGAAATAAAATCTTAAAAAAAAAAAAAAAGATGCTCTCCCCTCTCCCTGTACCTACCCCTTACCCATTCCCCCAGCTCTCTCTCTTTCTCTCCCTAAAATAAATAAATAAAATATGTAAAAGCATAGAGATCCCAGTGATAGAAAGAAAAGTTTCCCAGGGGCACCTGGGTGACTCAATCAGTTAAGCTCCTGCCTTTGGCTCAGGTCATGATCTCAGGGTCCTGGGGTTGAGCCTGCTCAGTGGAACCTTGCTCCTCCCTCCCGCTTGTGCTCTTTCACTCTCTCTCAGATAGATAAATAAAATCTTGAAGAAGAAAAAAAAGAGAGAGAGAAAGAAACCCTATCTCCAAAATTAAATTCTTCTTTTTAAAAAGATTTATTTATTTATTCATGAGAGACACAGACTGAGAGAGAGAGGCAGAGACATAGTCAGAGGGAGAAGCAGGCTCCCCATAGGGAGCCCGATGTGGGACTCGATCCTGGATCCCGGGATCACGACCTGAGCCGAAGGCAGGCACCCAACCGTTGAGCCACCCAGGTGTCCCCCAAATTAAATTTTTAATTAACTCTGGGAGAACACCAAAGGAGTAAATTAAATAGCAGCTGATAACTGAGTAGAGCATAAGAAAAATCTTTACACAGTATATTCCTTTAGGTGTATCTTTTACTATTTTTATGTTATCTCTCACAGAACTAATCCACAGTATTTTAATAATCATATATATGGATACACATTTTTAAAGTACTAAATTATATCTACATAATTGTACCTATTCTTCTCCAGCCTACCTCTAGGCTCCAAGGATTCATAATCCTTTAGTCTACAAGACCTAACAGACTGCCAATGAAGACTAGAATTGCAAGCTAAGAATATCAGATAAAATAACAGCCTTTGAGAGTAGACTTAGTACATTCAATTTATGCCAATGATTCCATATGTAAGTATGGAATTCTAGATCAACTGTGTGGATATTAATTTTTCATCATATAGGTGGAGGAAGTATGTGATATAAGAACTACATGGTTCTGGGCACATAGCTCCTAAAATCTTTGGAATTTCCTAAGTGGTAAAAGCGATAAAAGTATCTTATGTTTTCATAACTAGCCCTTTCAACCACATCTGAGTTTATGTTGATGAGGTGATTTTTGGAAAGCCCCTAGACAGCCTCAGGGTGGGGGCTGGTTGCCAGGGGAACCAACCCTGTGGTTAGAGGACTGGAACTTTAGCCTCATCCTCCACCCCGCTACTTCTGAACTTAGGAGAAGGGAGAGTTGAAAACTGACTTAATCACCAAGGCTAATGATTTAGTCAGTCAAGCCTATATAATGGAGTCTCCATAAAAACCCAAAAGGATAGGCTTCCAGTTCAGTGAATGTATGGAGGTGATGGGAGGGTGGTGTGCTTGGAGAGAGCATAGAAGCTCTGTGCCCCTTCTCCATACCTTGCCCTCTCTGTATTGCTTCCATTTTGGCTGTTCCTGAGTTAGAGCCTTTGTAATAAACCAAAAATCTAGTAAGTAAACTGTTTTGTTCTGTTTTTTAAAAATATTTTATTATTGGGACAGCCCTGGTGGCTCAGCGGTTTAGCACCGCCTTCAGTCCAGGGCCTGATCCCAGAGACCTGGGATCGAGTCCCATGTCAGGCTCCTTGCATGGAGCCTGCTTCTCCCTCTGCCTGTGTCTCTGCCTCTCTCTCACTCTCTGTCTCTCATGAATAAATAAATAAAATCTTTAAAAATATAGAGAGAGGCAGAGACATAGGCAGAGGGAGAAGCAGCCTCTCTGTGGGGAACCTGATGTGAGACTCAATCCCAGGACCCCAGGATCATGACCTGAGCCAAAGGCAGACACTCAACAACCGAGCCACCCAGGTGCCCCTAGTAAGAAAATGTTTACCCGAGTTCTGTGGGCTGCTCTAGCAAATTATCAGTCATGTGTGTGTGTGATGGAAACCTCTGATTTACAGCAAGTTGGCCAGAAGCAGGTTAAGAACTGATAATTACAACAGTGTTTGAAGCGGTGGATGAAGTTGTGATGGGGCGGGGGTAGCTTTGTGGGACCAAACTTGTAACCTGTGGAATCTGATGCCAACCTCAAGTAGATAATGTCAGAACTGAGTTAAATTTGAAAGGCAACCAGTCAGTGTCCTCTGGGAATTGGAGAATTGCTTTGTGTGGTAAAAACTCACACATATCTGACATCAGAAGTATTGAGGAAAAAGGAAAACAGGAGCTTTTTCCTTTACAAAATGACAGCAATAAGTATGAACGTGCAGTAGACAAAATGCTCTCATGTGTCTTAAAATCAACAAACTATCATGAAACCAGGAAGGTACTACTACCATTACTGTAGTAAAAAAAAAAAATCTGAGAATATGACACAGTTATTAAACTGTAGGGCATTAAAGTTGACTTCAAAGTCTAAAAAAAAATAAAGAAATAAAAAAATTAAAATTAAAAATTAAAAAAAAAACCAAAGTCCATGCACTTTCTACCATGCCAGTATTTTTCCAATGTATTCTATGAAACCTCAGGGCTTTTTGGAAATGTCACAGTGGGTATAAGTTCTGAGTCTGCAGAACTCTGGATCTGTCACACAAAACCACTTTCACCTGTTTTATCTCTTAAGCTTCTACAGGAAAATAAATACTGTTTTAAAAAGAGTTCTATTGCTAAATAAGCTTGAAAACTACTATAGTGGCCAAGATCTAAGAACCCTTGTCTTCAGCTCAGTGTGCACTTGAGTTACTAAGTAAATCTCTACCTCTAACCCTATAACTCATTTTTAGGCTTTGATGCTGAAAAGAAAGTGACCCTAAGCATGGGAAAGTGCTAAGAGTTTATTATTCATATTACAAAATTCTGCCGAAAATATTCAGGCTGTAAGAATTTTACTCACTACTGATCACCACAATACAAGTGAAAATAGAAAATAAAATAACTGAGTTTTTTAAAGCAAACATACCTGAAATTAAACATTCAAATTACTGTTACCCCCTTTGGGTTATTTGCAATTGTCCAGCTGTGCTGTCTAATGTGAACATATGGTTATTTGTATTAAAACCTACTCAAATTAAATAAAACCTAAAATTTAGTTCCTTGGTTGTGCGAGGCATATTTCAAGTGTTCAACAGCAAAATTCTATGTAGCCTAATAAACCCAACTAACCTTAGTCAAAATATTCATACCTTGTAGTTTTGACTGTATTGTTCTTATCTCTTCAGTTTGGTTTTGGTTGATCAAACGAAGATTCTGATTTTCTAATTCCAGCTGAAAAGATATAATGGTATCCTTTTATATAGGAATAACTTTTCTAACATGTGTTAGTAAATTATAATATTTTTAAGATGTTAATACCTAATTGCATGTAATCAAAATACAAAGAAATGATGAGCAAATATCAAATGAATTTATCATCTAGATAATTAGCCTAGATAGCCTAGATAATTATGGCTTTGATATTTATTTTTTCTAGAACTGAGAGTTTCAAATATTTTCAGCCTGTATGCCTTTCCCACTGTAAAATTATTTTAAACCAAATTATTCCATCATTTAATCTGCCATATAAACCAATGTGTACTTCTCAAGATACTGAACACATTAATCTTATGATATACACATATGTTCTATAATTATTTAAAATTAACTAATTAGAGCTAAAATCAACTAACGAGACTGAGGCTACTTATACTACTTACTAGGAGTCTATCAGTATTTTTAATTGTAGAAATACACTGGACATAAAAATGAAAGCTACCTATCTCACATTTACGAAAAGACAGCAGCACCACCAACTGATCAGAATTTTGTTTCATTCAAATGATCAGATATTCTGATGGCTTATCTATTCAAAGGAAGTAAAAGGTAAAGAAAACACAAAATATAGAGAGCAATAAATACCTCATTTAATTTAAGTGTTACCCATTCTTTGATTTTAGCTGCTTTCTCTTCTATTATTTTAGCTTCTTGTATCCTTATTTGTTTCTGAAATAACATTAGCAGTGTATTTAGTTCAAACATAGGCTCATGGAAATGATTACCTCATAAATGTTACATCTGGAAATGTTACATTGTAAATACAAAAGACAAATCCACTTAAAACCTGTTTCCAAGTAATACATCTACCTTCAAATTACCAAATAGGGTAAAAAATGAAAACCATTGTCCAACAGATGTAATAATAAACGACAAAGGCATATGCAAATATTACTAGTTTTAACAACTGCTATCCTCTTTCTCTGAAAGATCATATATTGAAATCCACCCACTGAATTTATCAGCAAAATAAATGATTTCTGGAAATGATCTAGGGTTTAGAACAGTAGGAGAGGGGTCAACCAGGTTAGGGAGAGGAAAATCAGAATCTCTTCTGAAGATGATTCGTTTTCCCCTCAAACAGAAGTTTTTATTTTTCATATATATTATTTTATTTTTACATGCAAATTTTTAAAGATCAAAAAAAAATTAAAAAATCTAGCTCACATTTACCAACCTTAAAATGTGGTTATGCTCACAAAACTAAGAGAATATGACTGTCATATAAATCACAGTGGGTGGGAGTTGGGAGGTGGTGAACAGTTGGAAACCACTGACCTAAAGAAATACTGATCCTCTGAGAAATGAAAAAAAAAATGCTGATGATAAAAAACAATTTGACATATTTAATAATTTCATAATGGTCATATTTAAATGATGCCAAATGATAATTTAAGCAAATGACCTTAATGCAAATTTTTCCTAATAAAATTTTAAAATAAACTAAAAACTAACTTGATCTCAATAAAGTGGCTTAAAAACAGTGTACACATTTTTAAATAGGATTCACATCATTCAACATAACTTTAAAACACAATGTTCCATAAATATTTCCAACACCCTAAAAATCTAAAGCAAAGAACTATTTTAAACATTTTACAGACAGAAATGCCTGCTGATAACCAAATGTTTTCAAGTTGAGTACTACATTCAAACTCTAAAAAGTCTGAACATTAAGGAGCACAGTCGCATCCAGAAAGTGTTAGATATGGCCTTGGAATCACCCAGTCTTAAAGAGAATGCCATTTTATTTGTATCTTTCACCCTTAAATATGATTAGACTCCATGAGTTGACCAAATAAGTGAGATTTCTATCCCAAATTTAGCAGTGTGGGCTCTCTCTCTTTAACCTTTGAGATTATGCACAATGCATGTATTTAGACTGTGATGATCAGATTCTTCCTAACCTGTTCTTCAAGCTGCAGTTCCAAGTTTTGAATGATGTCATCTTTTTCTTGTATGAGGGTCTCCAAATCTTGACATTTCTTATACAGCCTTGTCTCTGATTCACTGGTTTGAATATTAGCTGCTTTTAATTTCTCTTCCATAACTTGTACCTAAATTCAGAGGTTAGAAAATTAATAGTAGGCATGTATTTAATTTATCATAGTATTAAACATTTTAC
The DNA here is from genome assembly GCF_905146905.1 of Nyctereutes procyonoides. Taxonomy (NCBI): domain Eukaryota; kingdom Metazoa; phylum Chordata; class Mammalia; order Carnivora; family Canidae; genus Nyctereutes; species Nyctereutes procyonoides. Next base: position 47,076,813 of record NW_026575049.1, on the reverse strand, counting down.
TTGAATGTGAAATAGATTCCTAAAAGGTATCATCATAAAAACAAAATATTGAACAGCATGTTTTAATAATTAATTATAAAGTCTGAAGACTAATCTATTTAACAATTATAAAGTCTGGAGACTATTTTGCCAAGTAGTGTTACCTTTGAGGTACATAAGGGCACATAAGAGATTCTCAGAATTTTGCTACCATACAAAGTAATGCTCATTTTTTCTAGAACAATGATAATATGCAAAGTATTTCATGTGTGTATAAAATCAGAAAGCTTGCAGCCCTCATTTTTTACATTTAAATTAAATAGGAATATAAAGTAAAGAAGGTGATTAGTGAGAAAAGATCTGATTGGATGACCCAGAAAAAAAACTGAACCTAGGTGAAAAACAGACAAATACACATGGAAAGAAAATGGAAAACAAAAGAACTTTAAAGCCCCAAATGATGGAATCACAAAAAATAAAAAAAATGAGAATCAAGATATAGGTAGGAGAGTATGTTCAGTGAGGGTTTATTGATTCATTCATTTAACAAACATTCAGGGAATAGTTGCCAAGTGCCAGGCTCTGGGAAGACACTGGTGAATAAAATGGACCCCAAATCTTTGCCTGCATAGAAATTAGATTTTAGTGGGTAAGAGAGATCACAAAAATAATAAAGATGTAAAAATCATAGAGTATGCTACACAAGGAGATAAAGGCAGTGGGAAAAGTAGAGCAAGATAAAAGAGACCACTGTGTGACCTGGGGTTGAGTGATGCCTTAATTTTAATATCTAAGGGCAGCCCCGGTGGCACAGCAGTTTAGTGTATGATCCTGGCAACTCAGGATCAAGTCCTGGGTCGGGTCCCCTGCATGGAGCCTGCTTCTCCCTCTGCCTCTCTCTCTGTCTCATGATAATCAAGATGAAAAATATTAAACTGTTAAAAACACTTCTGAAAAATCATGATGAATCCACTTAAAGTTCAAAAATACTTGACTAATGAGGGTTTCTAGAAGGAGAGTGTTAAGGTTAGTTTTTTTTTTTTTTTAAGATTCTATTTATCTATTCATGAGAAACACACAGAGAGAGAGAGGGGGGCAGAGACACAGGCAGAGGGCGAAGCAGGCTCCATGCAGGGAGCCCGACGTGGGACTCGATCCCAGGTCTCCAGGATCACGCCCTGGGCTGAAGGCAGAGCTAAACTGCTGAGCCGCTCGGGCTCCCCATTGTTTTGTTTTTTTAACCATGAATACAAGATGTCATCCGTGGGTTCATTGTGGAAATGTAAAATCAACTCAGATGCCAAAGTATCCTACTTAAATACCACTCAGATGTCTGAAAACTATAAAAATAAAAGCAGGTTTTTAAAAAACAGAAGACAAACCCTGCATTCCACTATCCAGATGATAATTTTAAGTTATCTTAAGATTTGTGTTTTTTAACATAATATAGCAGTCTTTCTGCAGGAATGGCAAACCAGCAAAGGTCTGTATCAGAAATGCTACCATGAAAAACAGCCAGAGGACAGAAAGCTGGACAATAAATACCAAGGATCATCCTTAAAATGGCATAGCCAGTTCCACACAGGACATTCTATAGCTGTGGAAACAGAGAGAGAAGAACAGAGACTAAGTTCAAAATGGTAGTTCTTCAGGGACAGAGATGACAAACCTGCAGGGGAGCAGAATATGTCACCCCAAAATATGCCAAACCTGCAGGGGAGCAGAATATGTCACCCCAAAATATGCCACTTCAGGATATTGATTATTTTGAACTAAAGTTACCTAAGAAACAGTTGGTATAAGAACACTCTGACTCCGGCCTTCTTTTGTCCCCCTGAAAGCTGGAAATAAATCCCTCTCGTGTATCAGGAGGGAAGAAGTCATCCTTATCACCAGAGTTGGTTAGGGAATTTAGGGCTGAGAAGGCTGTATAGACAAGCCTTGTTACTTCTTCACTAATTTACTACCTCAAGCCTAAACCTCTTTGTCTTGTCAATTTTTCACAAATGTATAGTTGCTTGCTACAGTCACTTCTTTGAGTTGTGTATTTTTATGGAGCTCCATATGTATGAAATTAAACTTGTTTTTTTTCCTGTTAATGTCTTATGCCAATTGAATTATTAGACGAGCCAAAGAACTTAGAAGGGAAGAAATTTTTCTACCCCTACAAACCTCAAGAAAAGAAACTAAGCAAGAATATAAATAAATATTACCAGATCTACACCTATAGTCTCCTTTAATTAAGTTGGAGCAAGCCACCCTACAAACATTGGGCTGCCCCATAAAATTGTCGTACTAATGCTTAGGAAAGGTCTACAGTTCTAGAAAACTATGATTTTGGAGTACTTTTTTTTTTTCTTTTTTAAGATTTTATTTAGTGTACCTGGTGGCTCATCTGGTTGAGCATCTGCCTTGGGCTCAGGGCATGATCCTGGGGTCCTGGGATCATGCCTGCATCCCTGCTCTGTTTAGAGCTTGTTTCTCTCTCTCCCTTTGCCTGCTGCTTGTGCACTCTCTCTCTCTCTCTGTCAAATAAATAATTAAAATCTTTTTAAAAGGACTTTATTAATTTATATGAGAGAGAGAGTGTGTGCATGGGGGATAGGGGGAGAGAGAGAAGAAGAAGCAGACTCCCCACAGAACATGGAGCCCCACATAGGGCTTGATCCCAGGACTCTAGAATCATGGCCTGAGCTGAAGGCTGATGCCTTAACTGACTGAGCTTCCCAGTCAGTACTCCGGATTTGGGAGTACTCTTATCCCCTGAAAAGTATGTACAATTTAAAAGGTGTTCTCATTTTATGAGTGAATGCTACTGTCAGAGCTCCTTGGATGCATCTTTGCCAGGTACAACTGTTTAATTTGACCATTACTTTTAGCTAAACAAAACTTTCCTAAGCAAGAAAACTACTGGCAAAAATGTCAAAATATCTCAGGAAGAGAGATCACAAAGTAGCTATTGGCAATCTACTTGCCAGCTGGTCCTGTTAGGACCAAAGTTCCACAGGATTCACCACTTTCCTTTGTAATTAATATGAATAATAAGTCCATAGGAAAGATAAGAGACCTACAGAAAAACCAAGCAGCCTTTAAAAATAAAAAAATAAAAAAATCTCACTACAGAAAAATAGTCCAGTTCTTTCTCTATTCATTTAACCCAAACCATGTATGAATTTTAACTTCTCAGAGACCAATAACAAACATCTACAAATTCAAATTGCTCATTAAAGAAACCCTTGTGATCACCTATATATGGATATTCATTTTGCACTTTTAGGCTACCTTTCTCCTTTGCTTCCAGGAGATCTTCTGGTTGCATCCACACACCTTAGCACATTCCTCAGCCAGTTCCCCAAAACCTTTCCTGCTTCTGAGGTCTCTAAGCTATTCTGCAGTAAAAGATTAACTCAGCAGACGTGGGGGTGCTCAAATCCTGCACATTCAAAAAAAAAAAAAAAAAAAGAACTGGTGCTTGACTAGCTCCTGGAAGAAATAACCTCTGAGCCCTTGTTACTATCCTCCCTAATGAGACTATATATCCAAGATACTGGACCACACCAGATAGTTTATGCCAATATGTGATTTATGGTGAACACCTCTTTATTTATTCATTTTTAAATTCACCTAGGGTCCTGAGCCACACCATATCAGCTTGACCTGTGCAAGGTTGGAGACTGGGTAGTTAAGGTCAGTCACCCACGCATTCCATGCCTATAAGACTGACACCACCACCCTCGCTCCCTGCCAATAAAACTTCTGCACACCAAGTCTCAGGGGAACTTTCCTTTTGTCAATACTTTGTGCGTTGTTACATATCACTGATGGGAGAATCAACTGCATCCCTGTGTAACTCCAGTGCAAGAGGACAACTGAAAGCTTATGTCTGGTTTCTCCTGGACTCTGTGTGCATTCTTCCTTTTAATCTGCATCCTTTTGCTATAATAAACCATAACCATAAGTATAACAGCTTTTCTGAGTTCTGTGAGTCCTTCTGGTGAATCAACAAACCTTGAGTGTAGTCTTGAGGACACTGACACAATTCCCAGGGCTGTTTTCCATTTTCCTGCCCACACTGAAGCAAGCAGGAGCTGCACTGCAAATATTGTTCTATTGTAATTACCTTACCAGTATTTCCTTCTTCCCATTTCTAACCTCACCCCTCCCTACCCCATCACATGTAATTAAGATGTGACTATTTTTTTTGAGGAAGGGGTTGAAAGTTTCTATTTCTCTATACATGCAATCCTATGACAAAAAAACCTGATCATTCCAAAAATAGAATGAAGAGAGGAATTATAAGGGTATTTTGAATCCCAGACCATTTACCAGTTATTTAAAACATACTGCAAATTAATTAATTATTCTAATCACATCTTAAACACAATTATTTTGGAAACAGTGCTCCAGAATTTATGCAGTAAGCCCAGAACCATTCTCACTGAAGGTAAAAAGGAAAGCACTGGATAAAGTACATTTTCATGTAATGAAGTAAAGGTCCTGGATATTAGTGTGACCAAGTAGTTGTCACTTATTAAAAACCACAAGTGACTGGGAATCTAAGAACCAACTTCACAGAAAGGTTAGTCCACATATTACAATGGTCAGAGAGAACTTTAAAATCCAGCTGCTACCCAGTTTGCAGCAAACACAGGCAAGGGATTGAAATGAGAAGAATGAAAACACGAATTTCCATATAGGAAATTACTGTACTCCTTTTTGATTAGCATAAAAGAGTGTAATAGATTGGAATATACACCTAATCAGATACTTAAGAATGAATCCTGTGTATCAATATCTTTCACATGTGCAATTTGCTGTTTTTCTGTCTCACAGGAATACTCATAAGTAATATGAGATTGAATGGCACATACTGCTTTCCAAACTTTGAACAACTACAATAAAAATGTCCTATAGCGGGATCCCTGGGTGGCGCAGCGGTTTGGCGCCTGCCTTTGGCCCAGGGCGCGATCCTGGAGACCCAGGATCGAATCCCACATTGGGCTCCCAGTGCATGAAGCCTGCTTCTCCCTCTGCCTATGTCTCTGCCTCCCTCTCTCATTCTGTGTGACTATCATAAATAAATAAAAATTAAAAAAAATTATTTAAAAAAAAATGTCCTATAGCAATAAGTATAATGATTGCCAAGATTTCTCTGGAAAAACATATGATTTCTTTTCTACAGCCAATTCATTTAATGGTTGTACAGGTAAGGTAATGCGACTCATTAAAAACAAAGGGAAAAAGGAATAAAGCTGAAGTGCAGAGTTGAGATGGTTTCAGCTGACTACTGCTTTTAGCAGTGAAATGTTCCTTTTTGGTTAATATAAATACAGTTTAAGTATTAGGATATGACTCAATGACAAAGGATAAGCTGAATTTAAGCAGCATAAGCATGAAATAGGGCACAATCCCATAGAAACTGTGAAAGATAGCAAAGGACGTGGTTACTCTATGTTAAAACATTTACTTTGTCTTGGCAAGGCAAAAAAAAGGTAATATAATCGGTGCCTGAAAATTCATTTGCTCTCTTTATATTTCCTGTAAACTCTTAGAATCATTATGTATGTAATACGGTAAATGAGAATTATATAATGTATAATATATAATGTATATAATGTATAATAATATAATGTATATAATATATAATGTATAATATGTACAATAATATAACATAATGCAATATAATATATCATTATATAAGGAAAAAATCCCTTCTGAAGCATAACAAAATAAGTACTGAATAAATTTAAAGTGTTGAGACAAAAATATCTATAGATATGCCAAATTATATAGAAATTTTGAGAGGTTTACAATTCTCACTCACTTTTTATTGGAGGAAGTTTTGATTTAAGGACATTTAGCCAATCATGGTGTCTTTTTCTTTAAATTGTAGCATAGAATTAAATAAGTTTACACCTGATATCCTCAAAAGACAACGTCAAACAAGAAATTCTTCCTGTTAGCTTATCAAGATCTGTAGTTGGCCTCTAACAACTAACTACAAATGGTCATGGCTTACTTCTCTCAAATTAGAAATGGGGATTCATTTCTTGCTCTTTTTTTTTTTTTTAGTTTTTTTTTTTATTTATTTATGATAGTCACAGAGAGAGAGAGAGAGAGGCAGAGACACAGGCAGAGGGAGAAGCAGGCTCCATGCACCGGGAGCCCGACGTGGGATTCGATCCCGGGTCTCCAGGATTGCGCCCTGGGCCAAAGGCAGGCGCCAAACTGCTGCGCCACCCAGGGATCCCTCATTTTTTGCTCTTAAGATCTAATGAATCACAGAAGAAAACCCTAAGAATCACAAATAAGTAAGATACTTATTTTAATTTTCAGAGCTAAACAAATATGCTGCACATATAAATTTAGAATTTTAAGAAAAGGCAAAATAAAACTGTCCTGTTTCTTTTTTTTCCTACACTATGAGGCATTAAAGGAAAGAAAGAAAGAAAGAAAGAAAGAAAGAAAGAAAGAAAGAAAGAAAGAAAAGAAGAAAGAAAAGAAAAGAAGAAAGAAAAGAAAGAAAAAAGAAAAGAAAGAAAGAAAAGAAAAGAAAAAGAAAGAAAACAGAGAGAGAGACAGCCACGGGTATGAAGGTAAAGAGAGAAGTCACCAAGAAAGGATGAAGTCAGAAAAGGAAAGATAAAGAGGGAGATAAGAGAGAGAGGCAGGAGGCACCTGGGTGGCTCAGTCAGTTAAGCATCTGCTTTCAGCTCAGATCATGATCTTAGGGTTCTGGGATGGAGCCCTGCATCGGGCTCTCTGCTCAGCAGGGAGTCTGCCTCTCCCTTTCATTTTCCCTCTGTTCTCTCTCTCTCTCAAATAAATAAATAAAGACTTTATAAAAAAAAGGGACAGAGAGAGAAAGAGAGGTACACACTGCTGAATATGTGCTGCTAGCTGTGGAATTAAACAGGGACATAGATAACAAGGCCCACAATAGGCAAAGACAAAGACATTTAATATAGAATGGCAGGGAGTGACATAAACATGAGAGTCTTTCATAGGATATAAGTGACCTTTTCTGAGTTTACTGTTAATCATTGGATTTTTATTGCTATAAGAGAAAATACTACTATTTGGTCTTATCAGCTAAAGAATATAAAAAACCAAGCACAGCATAGATCTTTATTTACCATTACTACTACTCCTACTTCTCTCAATATCTAAATTTGAGGTTTTAAAGAATTACTGGTGTGATGATGGTACTATAGTTATGATTTTTAAATCTTTATTTTCAGATTAGTTGCTGAAATACTCATGGTGAAATGATACGATGTCTAGAATTTGTTTCAAAATAACCTGGTGTGGGGGTAGAGAAGAATAAAGTGGATAGAGGTATAGATTATCTGGGATGCCTGGGTGGCTCAATGGTTGGGCACCTGCTTTTGGCCCAGGTCATGATCCTGGGAACTGGGATTGAGTCCTACATCAGGCTCGCTGCGAGGAGCCTACTTCTCCCTCTGTCTATGTGTCTGCCTCTCTCTCTCTTTCTCTCTCATGAATAAATAAATAAATCTTAAAAAAAAAAAAAGAAGTATAGATTATCATTGAGTTGACTAATTGTGAAAGCTGGTGATGGGGGTTCATTTTACCCTTTTCTCTATTCTTACACTGGTTGAAATTTGGTATAATAAAATTTTAGGACTGTCTTTTAAGCATAATTAAGAAAGTCAAGGATTAGGTTAGATTGGATTTGTTTAGAAATTTATCAGGCCACTAAATCAATCTACTTATAAAATTAAATCTTATAAGTGAGGGACCCCTGGGTGGCTCAGTGGTTGAATATCTGCCTTCGGCTCAGGGCATGATCCCAGGATCCAGGATTGAATCCCACATCAGGCTCCTTGCAGGAAGCCTGCTTGTCCCTCTGCCTATGTCTCTGCCTCTCTCTCTCTCTCTCCCTTTCTCTTTGTGTGTCTCTCATGAATAAATAAGCAAAAATCTTTTTGCAAAAATCTTATAGGTGAAAACAAGACTTAGTAGTTCTTAAGTTGAAGGGAAGAAATGTGACAAATGTAGAGCAAGTATAAGAAATTTAACACACATTTCTTTTTGCAAAAATCTTTTTGCAAAAATCTTATAGGTGAAAACAAGACTTAGTAGTTCTTAAGTTGAAGGGAAGAAATGTGACAAATGTAGAGCAAGTATAAGAAATTTAACACACATTTCTTGGAAAAAATAATAATTTTAAAAATCCTGACTTGCCTGAATCTGACAAAGATCTTTTCATAAAATGCAAAGCTACAGATTGAGGATCATTGGACAAACTTTAAGGCTGGTGGGCTCATCCAAAACACTCATTTTATTTATTTATTTATTTATTTATTTATTTCCCAAAACACTCATTTTAATGTTGGCAAGGCCCAGATAGGGTTAAGTGACTTATCAAAGGTCTGACTTTTCTCCCACATGTCTATTAATACTGAGAATAAATTTTTGTATATGATTTTCCTAATACAACTCTAAGCATTTTTCTATATTAGTATATCTTTTATAATAATTATTTTTAATGGTTGTTTAATATTTCATGGAATAAACATAGTTCACTTATTCATTCTCTTCTAATTTGGTATCCATATTATTTTCAACTCCTTATTTCTATAAAGGACACTGCTATGAACATATTTATATTCAAAACATCATTATGGTCAGTATTGCCATAAAAATAATATTTGATTTTTTTCAGAAGCTAAAACCTTCTAACGGAAGCATTTTCATCCTGTGAAAATTTATTAAGGGGCAAAATAAAGTTTGATCCTCCACTTTCTCTAATGATCCAGCTCACAGAATAGTCAGAGTGATAGAGAAGGGTTGAAGACTATTTTGAGAATTGTTTTGGGCAAAACAAGGCTTACATTGGTAGAGAGAGAGAAAAAAAAATTAAGATTTTATTTATTTATTTATTTATTTATTTATTTATTTATTTGAGAGAAAGAGCAAGAGAGAGCATGAGCCAGGGGAGGGGCAGATGGAGAAGGAAATGCAGACTCCTTGCCAAGGGCGGAGCCCTTGAGGGGCTTGATTCCAGAACCCAGAGATCATGACCTGAGCTGAAGTCAGACCGTTAACCAACTGAGCCACACAGGCACCTGAGAAAAAATTTTTTTAACTAGAATTATACTCTACCTGTTGAAAAGCTTTTTCTGCTTGACGTTCAGCATCAATAACTTGTCTCTCAAGCTGTTGCATCTGTAAAGTGTGGAAAAACAGAGAAAACATAAAAGTTCCTATTTCTTACGAAAATAACTTAAAAATCTTGCAAGGCTATCAAATTCTTTTCTTTTTTTTCAAATTATTTTAGAACAGTTAAAGTAGTTTAATGGATATGAATTACATACAATTTACGACACTAAAGACAAGAGCATATTTAAAAATTGACCAGGGGCGCCGGGTGGCTCAGGTCATGACCCCAGGACCCCAGGACCCAGCCTCAGGCTCCCCACTCGACGGGGAATCTGCTTCTCCCTCTCTCTCTCCCCCCTGCTCATTCCCACTATCTCTCTCAAATAAATAAAGTCTTTAAAAATGATCAAATAACATACAAAATATTTCATACTTTTAGCACAATGTAATACATGCTACAAAAGTACTCATCCATAGAATTTTCTTCATTGAACCATAAATTACTGGACAACACATATTAATAACAGTAATTTAAATCTAAAAGAACAGTAAGACCTCAAATGTCATTTTTGATTTGTGATCAAAAAGTCACAATGACACCAACAAGTGGTGTATTCTCAAAAGCTCCATAGGTGGTATGTTTAAATCAAAACTCTAGGGGATCCCTGGATGGCTCAATGGTTCAGCGCCTGCCTTTGGCCCAGGGCATGATCCTGGAGTCCTGGGATCGAGTCTTGCGTCAGGCTCCCTGCATGGAGCCTGCTTCTCCCTCTGCCTGTGTCTCTGACTCTCTCTGTGTCTCTCATGAATAAATAAATAAAATCTTAAAAAAAAATCAAAACTCTAGGTAGTTTGAATTCTTATTTATTGTAGTAGAGTAGAAAAGAGATTCTGATTTCACACACACACACACACACACACACGTCCTCAAAAGTGTATGGCACAGGAATAAAAAAAAAATTTAGTTTTCTTTTAAACTTCTGTAGAGAATAAAAACTTGGGAGATTTATTTATCTTTTTTAAAAAAAGATTTTATTTATTTACTCATGAGAAACACAGTGACATAGACAGAGGGAGAAACAGACTCCCCACAGGGAGACTGGTAGGGGACTCAATCCTAAAACCCCAGGATTGAGTCCCCCACCAGATGACCTGAGCCAAAGGCAGATGCTCAACCACTGAGCCATCCAGAGATTTAAAGCAAAATACTAAAGTGACTATTAAAATAAATAAATAAATAAACAAATAAATAAATAAATAAATAAAATAAAGTGACTATTATAAGTAAAACAAAGAAAAGCCTTAAAAAGAATCTGATGCAAATTAACATAAGAGATGTGTACCAGGTACTAAATACACAACTATGATGTAAACCTCAATTTTTGGTTATTTTTTCTGACTGTTGAAATATGATCAACAGTAGAGCCATCTGTCGCTGGATCTTTGCTCATTTTCAGTCTCATTGCTGGTTAGTATCCAGAACTCCTACCGCATCTCAAACTCAAGGGCATCCCGGGTACCACCCCGACGGCGGACACGCCCAGCTCCAGCCCCGCCCCCTTCTCGAAACCACAGAGAAGCGGCCTCCCGCGGCCAGAGCGGCCCAGCCAGGAGGGCGGCCATAGCTGCGGGCCACTTGGGCTGCAGGGACCTGACCCAGGCAGCGTTTGACTCGCGCTGACTTAATGCCTAAAGGAGGGTTTCTGCTGTGGGTGTGTTTTTTTGTTTTGTTTTGTTTTTGTTTTTACTAGTATGGTGCTTGGGAGCACTTAGTGTGTTTTGATAACTATGTGGCCACTTAATATTCAACAGAGGTAACGACCACGATCACCATCACCTTTGCCCACCAAACAGAAAAACAGGATGCAACGCATGGATCTTAATAACACTATTCGTGTTGACCGTATCAGCCTTGGAGAATCCGAGATGACCGTTACTAGGCTGTCCTGAACCTGCACCAAGCTCTGACACAACAGAGCCCTACACTGCTCAAAATGATAGATTGTTAATATTTTTTAAAATGACATGTGGTTAGAGATAAGGCCAACTTACAAATGTCTTTGAAAAGCATGGCGACAACTACAACTGGTTCTTTCTTGCACATCCCACTACGTTTTGCTGTCATTGACAATTCAGTGTATCTGCCCTTTACTAGGGCTTTAACATGACCTTTCTACATGGGCCACACTATAACATGGCAACCTCCAAGACCTGGCTGTGGAAGGAGAAATTGTCAAGTCTAGAGTCTGAGACAGCCTTCTCAGTAAGTCTGAGAAGTGTGCAGATTGAAGTGTGATTTGGAAATTATCTGAAGACATTCGGCTGGTGGTCAGCCTCAAATAAGCTGCAGTTCTTGCAGAAAATGCAGAGGCTTCTAAGGAAGAGTTGTATTTAATACAAATCCATTTGCACATCTTATTCAATGTGTAATAACCCTCAGCAAGTAGTGGAAGGCTGCTGTTTGGGTATGGCTATTACTTTTAATGGGCCAACTCCCAGAAAGGCGATAGTAATGATGTATGGTGTACACTGGCTCAGGGCATTCATTATTTCAACAGTATACTGGTTTGTTTTTTTTGTTTTGTTTTGTTTTTTTTTTTCTTCCAGATGGTTCAGAATATGACTGAGGGTTGAGGGATAATAGAATTGTGCTGTCCAGAAGCACTTAAAATGTGAATCTACTTGCAATGTGAATTGAGATATGCAAGTGTAAGGACGCCTGGGTGGTGCCGTGGTTGAACCTCTGCCTTTGGCTCAGGGCATGATCCAAGGGTCCGGGGTTAGTCCCACATCGGGCTCCCTGTGAGGAGCCTGCTTCTCCCTCTGCCTACGTCTCTGCCTCTCTCTCTCTGTCTCCCATGAATAAATAAATAAAATCTTTTAAAAAAAGAGAGAGAGATATAAGTGTAAAGTACACACTTAATAATACATATGTTATTTGAAAACCTAATATGAAAAGTATAAACCATCTCAGTAATTTTTATGTTGACTAACATTGAAATATTTTTAATATGTTGCATTAAATGTAAAATTGTTTTTTATTTTATTAATTTGTTTAATAGAAAAGTTTAAACTACATATGTGTCTGTATTACATTTCTATTGAATAACGAAAGTGTGAAACATTCCATTGTTATCATACCTGGCCATTTAACTTCCTGTCCACATAGCAGCATTTTTTAAGACAGTTTATTGCAGGGATCTAGCTTCTAGAAGAGGTTTCAAATATTTGAGTGTATAAATAGATATTTCCTGAGTGTATTCTCTGGACCCCATATCATCTTGGATTTTTGTGAAAATATTTCAAATGTTTAATAAGCCAATACTGTTGTCTAAAAGCATTTTATTGAATTACTGTATAGACTGTGGCACTACATATAAGCCATTGGACAGGCACTGTCTCCTGTCTAGGATGTTCTTTAAACCAAAAAAAGAAAAAAAAAAAAAGAAAACAACTGGCAGACACATGCCAACACTACATTCCTCCACTACTGACAATATGCTGATAAGCGTCACCTCTACAATGTAACTTTATATTATTAGGGAAAATTTGCACCTGTAGAGACTTAACCTCAATTTTGAATATTGTTAAGGCTGCCAGGAAAATCCACAAACAAATTGCTGATCTGTAAAATTTTGCTGGTGAAAAAAAAAAAAAAAGATTATTGACACATCTATTATAATGGCCGAAATCCAGAACACTGACAACACCAAATGTTGGTGAGGACACGAAGAAACAGGAACTCTCATTCATTACTCATGGGAATGCAAGATGGTGCAGCTATTTGGAAGGCAGTACTCTTACTATTGATCTAGCAATCACACTCCTTGGTATTTATCCAAAGGAGTTGAAAACTTATGCCAACACAAAACCTTGCATACAGATGTTCACATCAGCTTTATTCATAATTGCCAAAACTTGGAAGCAATCAAGATGCCCTTCAGTAGTGAATGGATAAATAAACCATAGTACATCCAGACAGTGACATATTATTTAGCACTAAGAGGAAATAGCTATAAAGCCATGAAAAGACATGGAGGGAATTAAATGCATATTATTAAATGAAAGAAGCCAATTTGAAAGGACTACATATTGTATGATTCCAACTGAGGCGAGGGGACAAATAAACAGGGCACAGAAGCTTTTCAGGGCAGTAAAAATACTCTGTAGGATACCATAATGATGGATACATGTCACTATACATTTATCTAAATCCATGGAATGTACACAAAGAGTGAAACTATAGACTCTGGGTTTTTATAATGTGTCAGTGTAAGTTTGATGGGGGAACACAGGGCTAGCTGAGGACAAACCACGAGCCCGGGGCAGCACACTGACAAGTCCTTGAAACAGGCAAAGGGACATTCCCCTCTGGACTCAACTGCCTCGATGTTAATATTTTGCTAAGGGCAAACAGCAATCTTAGCCCGCAGGGTCCTGTAAGTCTACTTTAACATATAAAAATTCCTTTAGAAAGTTCCTTTATCTCTATGCCCCAACATACATGTTGGCAATCATCTCCCAAGCACATGGCCCACAAATATACATCTGAAAGGTCTCGGGACTCAGGTTTTATTAGACAGTAATAAGTGACCTCTTCCCAACAATAGCTAGCCCCCTCAAGGTTCTGGAAAACTTGCTTCCAAATTCCTTAGAGAGTACGCTATCCTCAAACCCCTCCCAACTCCCAGGTATATAATCAGCCACCCCTCACAGGCCCCGGTGCAGCAGGTCTTCGTGCCCACGGGTCCTGTCCTCGTGCTTTATAAAACCACCATTTTGCACCAAAGATGTCTCAAGAATTTTCTTGGTCATCGGCTCCGAACCTCACCCCACCAAATCTCACCTATATTCCCAAACTTCATCAGGTTCATCAGTTGTACCACTCTGGTGGGGGATGTTGGTAATGAGGAAAGCTATATGGAAGATTTCTGTACCACCCAATATTTTGTGTGTGAACCCTAAACTGCTCTAAAAAATAAAGTCTTAAAAGACTGAATAGTTTCTTAAAAGGATTGTTATGGTCTGAATGTTTGTGTGCCCCCCCCCCCAAATTCACATTAGAATCTTAATGTCCAATGTGATGGTAATTAGGTCCTGAGGATGAGAGTCTCAGGAATGGGATTAGTGCTTTTATAATAGAGATCCTACGGAGCCTCTTCTGCCAAGTGAAAATACTAGTCTAAGACCTAGAACCTGACCTTGCTGGCACCCTGATCTCAGACTTCCAGCCTCCAGAATTGTGAGAAATAAATTTCTATTGTTCATAAGCTACACAGTCTGTCATATTTTGTTACAGCAGCACAAATGGACCAAGACAGAAACTGGCACTAAGAGTAGAGTGCTGCTGTAACGAATACCTAAAAATGTGGAAGTGACTTTGGAATTGGGTAATTGGTAAAAAGCAGAAGAATTTTGGGGTGCATGGTAGGAAAAAACCTACATTGCCATGAACAGACCATTTAACACAATTCTGGTGAGAATTCAGAGGCAAACAGGAATGCAGCAGAAAGTCAAAGTCTCAGTCTTCTTAGAGAATACCTAAGTGGTTGTGTTTTGTTTTTTTTTTTTTTTTACCTAAGTGGTTGTTAACAGTGTTAGTAGAAATATATGATGATGGTAAAGGCCGTTCTGTTGAGGTCTCAGATGGAAATGAGGAACATGATATTGGAAACGAGAGGAAAAGTGATCCCTGATATAAAGCAGCAAAGAGCTTCACTTAATTAGATTTTCCTCTTGGTGTTTTGTAGAACTTGTGAGCAATGAAATTGAATATTTGACTGAGGAAATTTCTAAGCTAAAGTGTTGAAGGAGTGGCCTAACTCTTCTTGAGTGCTTACAGAAAAATATGAGAAGAGAAATGATTTAAAGATAGATTGTCAGTCAAAGAGGAAGTAGAGCCTAAAAATCTAGATACTTTTCAGCATATCCGTATTGGAAGAAATGGGAAAGCCTGTTCAGGAGAGGCCAGGCTGTGGCCAAACCACCTTTCCATTAAGGAGTCAGTAGGGATTTGAACCACAAAGTTAGGTAGCAACCAAAGAAGGAAAAATCCATATGAACTAAAGAGGAAGGAATGAGGCTGGCTGTTGGACTTGGATTTTACAGGATGGGATCTTAGAGCTATGGCTGTGATACTGGGCTATTCTTCAAGACAAGAAGGAAGGACCCTAAATGCAATTCAGAAATCATCAGAGCTGCCTCCTCAGTTTCTCAAGGCCAAGGCAGGGCATTTCCTGAGTTTTAACCAGCCATACAACCTCTGCCCAAACCAAAGTGGAGCTGCCCAAATCCAAGGGGGCAGGATGGCAACCCATGCCCAGGAGACCCAAGGGGGCATGGCTACCTCCACCTAGATTTGTAAGGATAAAGCCACCTAGTGCTGTGGGTATACAACCCAAGAACAGGGCCACCTCAGGGGCAAGGCCACCAGAGAGCCCCAAAGAGGCCAATTCCCACTGAAGCCATGAGGGTGGGGCCACCCCTAGAATCTCAGATTGGTAAAGCCATCAGTGCACAACTTGAATCCATAAGAGTTGCCCTGCAAAGACATGGAGCTGCAAATGCCCCTGAGTGTCCAGAAGGTGAGACCTTTCCTCCCCTCCAATTGGTCCAAAAGGTAGGACCTCCATCCCAGAGGGCTGAACATCTAGTTAAAGAAGATTATTCTCAAGCTTTAATATTTAATGTTGGTTGCCTTTTGGCCTTTGAACTTGCTTGGAACCTGTTGCCCCTTCTTTCTCTCCTACTTCTCCCTTTTGGAATGAAAGTGTCTATCCTATGTCTATCCATCATTGTATTCTAGAAACACATAATTTGTTTGATTTCACAGGTTCACAGCTGGCGGGGATTTCCTCAGAATGAATCACATTTTGAGTCTCACCCGTACCTGATTTAGATGACACTATGCACTTTGTAGACTTTTAGGGCTATTGGGATAGATGGAATGAATGTATTTTGTATGAGAGAAGGACATGAATCTGGGGGGGTAAGGATGGAATGGTATGGTCTGAATGTTTATGTCCCCCCCACCAAATTCACATGTTGGAATCCTAACACACACTGTGGTGGTGTTAGGAGGTCTCTGAGAGGTGATGAAGTCCCGAGGGGGGGCCCTCATCAATGGGATTAGTGTCCTTATCAAGGAGATCCCACAATGCCTCCTACCCTCTTCCATCATGTGAGGATACAATGAAAAGTCTGCAGTTCAGAAGAGAGCCCTCACCTGACTTAGCCAGCACACTGATCTCAGATTTCCAGCCTCAAAAACTATGATAAACTTTTGTTGTTTATAAGCTACATAGTCTATAGCATTTAGTTATAGCAGAACAAACTAAAGCAAGGACTATAAAAATATCTGGTCAGTTTTCTCTTTCTGGAGTTTGAAAGTATATAGTAGTTAACAGAGCAGAAGCTTTTTCTCTTGGCCTCACTGTAACATATCCTAATACAGGTGTTTATATGCAGTAAGTATTCAATATGTTACAGATTATTGAATGATATTATTCCTGTAAACCACTTTGCATATATGAAGGATAGTATTTTTACTGCTGCAAAATAACTTTTCTTCTGCTCATATGGCATTGACTCTCTCTCTCAAAATAAATAAATAAATCTTTTTAAAAAAATGTAGGCCTTGAAATATTAATATAGAGAAAAGTGGAAAGAGCACTGATGTTGGAGGCAAGACAACTGAAATCCGAATCCAGATCCCACTACTTATGAGCTATATAATGATGGGTAAGTCATTTAACTTCTTTGAGTCTCCATTCCTCATTTGTAAAAGAGTTTAACATTTATCTCACAGTATTTATGTGAAGACTGAGCAGGAGAGTGCCCAGCATTGTGTCTAATACTTAATGGATGCTCAATGGATATTTATATAGCAGCATATTTCTACTATACACATATTTTAGTTTTATGAATAATTTTATTTTTTATTTATTTATTTATTTTTTTAATTTATGATAGGCACACAGTGAGAGAGAGAGAGAGGCAGAGACATAGGCAGAGGGAGAAGCAGGCTCCATGCACCGGGAGCCCGACGTGGGATTCGATCCGGGGTCTCCAGAATCGCGCCCTAGGCCAAAGGCAGGCGCCAAACCGCTGCGCCACCCAGGGATCCCAGGTTTATGAATAATTTTAAATTAGCAAGGCTTAATATAGCAAGTCTAAAATAAGATAGATTCAAGAGATCCAGTTTCTAATTCTCACTCTACTATTCAACAGTTTGACATTGCACTTTAAAATTCTAATTTATAAAATAGGGAAAATATAACCTGCTCTACCTACCTTACAGGAAGTTGTGAGGATAAAAATAAGAAAACACGAAAGTGATGTGAAAAAGCTAATGGTATTTCATGGGATGCCTGGGTGGCTCAGTGGTTGAACGTCTGCCTTCCGCTCAGGGCATGATCCCAGGATCTGGGATCAAGTCCCACATCAGGCTCCTTGGGGGAGCCTGCTTATGTCTGTGTCTCTCATAAATAAATAAAATCCTTGAAAAAAAAGAAAAGAAAAGAAAAAGCTATTGGTATTTCATTAATTAAAAATATATGGTATGACTGAAGTGTTAGAATTTTTTTTCAAGATTTTATTTATTTATTTGACAGAGAGAGAGAGAGAGAGAGAGAGAGAGCAGAAGCTGGGGAGTGGAAGAGGGAGAAGGAGAAGAAGACTGCTCACTGAGCAGGGAGCCTGATATGGGGCTTGATCCCAGGACCCTGGGATCACGACGGGAGCTGAAGGTAGACACTTAACCGACTCAGCCACCCAGGTGCCCTAGCCTTTCTTTTTTAAAAAGAGTTAAGGATACCCACTTAATAGAAATTCAGTCTATAGCTTCCAAAGTATCGAGGTGGGGGGGGGCATGAAACAAGGAAGATAAAGAAAATTTCAACAACATAATGTGTAGAAACAGAATGCATTTATTATTTCAGATATACTTAAAGAGATTATCTCACTAGTCGGATAAAGTCAAAAATCTTGCTATATAGTATCTAAAAGGGCATACTTAAAAAATGATGCTAAAAGATTGAAATTATTCCAAGCAGGTATTACCTAAAAGCAATATCAAAATCAGACAAAAGAGACTTTAATGCCAAAGTTTCATTAGCAAAGAGTGTTGAATACTATAAATGCGACAATTCTTCAGGACATGTAGCAATCCTGATCCTGAATGCCCCTAACTTCAAAACATAAAACCCAGAATGTTTGATTCTTTTTGATATATACTGAAAACACAAAATAAATTATTTTGTTTAGATAGTGATTTCCATGGAAACATCCCATTATGATATTATGATATGAAGATTTCCCCTTAAAAGACTAGACAAGTCCATTTACTTCACAATTTGATTTAACTTTTGTTTATATGTTTATCCATGTCATAAATGCACATAAAATACCAACTGGTTCCATAAGATTTGTTAGTAAAAATTATCCTCTTTTAGCCCATTCTCTTAATATTCTACTTTGACGTTCTAAATAACATACTTCTTTTTTATGGACTTCTTTAGTTTAGTGATTTCCTATGGAGAATTCCTATGGAGAATGAGGATTTAGTTCTTTGATCCCACCATCAGCACAGATACATTCCCATTCTTCCAAAATGTTTCTATCTTACCTTTGGTTAATTCACTGTTCAGTATCAGTATTACTGTGACTATACGTATGATATTCAGAGATGAACCACGTAGTAAACCATGGTTACTTTTTCCCATGCTACATAACTTTTTCCTCTATAGTTAAATGTCTTGTTCTTTTACTTACCTATGAACTCATCAATAATTTAATTCCAAGTTAAATCATCTTTCAAGATGTTCATTCATGCTCAATTTCCTACCAAATTCATTTTTTTTTATCATTTATTCATGAGAGACAGAGAGAGAGAGAGAGAGAGAGCGAGAGAGAGGCAGACACAGGCAGAGGGAAAAGCAGGCTCCATGCAGGGAGCCCGAAGTGGGACTTGATCCCAGGACTCCAGGATCAGGCCCTGGGCTGAAGGCGGCGCTAAACCGCTGAGCCACCTGGGCTGCCCCCAAATTCATATTCTTGAAGGCACTCCCAGAGCTTCTGACCTGCAGCCATCTGGACTGACCCACCTCTTGCCAGAACACAGCTGTCTTTTTGAGAAAGCCCTTTTCCCCACACTGGAGCTCCTGTTTCCGTATCCTATGCCTTCCTCTCTTGGTTTCCTTCTTCCTTTTAATGGAGCACGTTCTTCTGGAGACTCTTCAAGTCATATGGCAACTTGCATGTCTTAAAAATCTATTCTAATTCCTGATTGTTTGCATATAACCTGTTTGGTTTTTTTTTTTTTCCTCTGAAAGCTTGCAGAATCTGTTCTTTGGTCTATAGTAAGCTTTCATGATGACGTGCCTTTGGGTGAAACTATTGTTTTTGTTTTTATGGTAGGTACGTGGTAGACCTTTCAATCGAGAATCTTGTGTCATTCAATTCTGGGAAACTTTTGTGTCTTGTTTCATTGGCTTTGTCCACTTCAGACTTCCTACCATCCTGGTCTTGAACATGTTGGACTAATCTTCTAAATTTCTAATCTTTTTTCTCTACTTCCCAGGTATTTACCTTAAGTTTATATTCCAATCCTTCTAATAAGTTTACTATTTCTTCTATCATTTAAAAAAAAGATTTTATTTATTTGAGAGAGAGGAAATAGGGCAGAGAAAGAGGGAGAAGTAGACTCCCCACTGAGCAGGGACCATGAGGTGGGGCTAAAATCCCAGGACCCTGGGATCATGACCTGAGCCGAAGGCAGATGCTTAATTGACTGAGCCACTCAGGCACCCCTCTTCCACCATGTTTTTAACTTTCAAGAGTTCTTGTTCATTCTCTGAATATTCCTTATTTCAGGAAGGCAATATCTTTTCTCTCTGGGAATATTAAATGACATGATTTTGCTTGTTCTGTTTTATTTCCTTTCCCCTGCATAAGCAATATTGTGTTTTGTTTTGTGTTTGTTCTCTATCATGTTAGAGGCTTTCCTCATATGTCTGGTCATTCATGAGCTGCCTACTTAGTTTTTTTGTTTGTTTGTTTTTAAAGATTTTATTTATTTATTAATGAGAGACACACAGAGACAGAGAGAGAGGCAGAGACACAGGCAGAGGAGAAGCAGGCTCCATGCAGGGAGCCCGAAGTGGGACTCGATCCCAGGTCTCCAGGATCAGGCTCTGGGCTGAAGGTGGCGCTAAACCGCTGAGCCAGCCGGGCTGCCCTGACTACTTATGTTTAAGATTAAAGTATAAAAGGCTGCCTACATGCTTTAGCACATATCTGGGGCTTGTTGACCATGAACTTTTAACATTAGGTGATGTGGCTGAGCTTTCTGTTGGGGAACCACTGATTGTCAGCATTATTTCCTCTTTCCTCCTGGGCTGGTAAGATTCCCCAGAGACTTTCAATCTTTATCCCCTAGGATAAATGTTTGGCTGCCAGCATTTTAGAAGCCATGTAAAAGAGGAAGATTGGAAGTGGGGGGAGACAAGCTCACCATTAAATGTGCATATATTCATTTTTCCCCTTGTTTCTGATGAAGCGGAAACCAGAGTCTAGAATAAGGACTGGAGGTTCTTGGGTTTCTCCTGGGAGCTAATTTCCTCACAGTATCCTATAAAAACCTGGAGCAGGAGTGAAGGGTGCGGGGTAAAAATAGTGGACGTTAATGGAA
This sequence comes from Nyctereutes procyonoides, assembly GCF_905146905.1. Taxonomy (NCBI): domain Eukaryota; kingdom Metazoa; phylum Chordata; class Mammalia; order Carnivora; family Canidae; genus Nyctereutes; species Nyctereutes procyonoides. The sequence goes on along the minus strand of NW_026575049.1, from coordinate 47,056,019 downwards.
AATATGTAGCCCTTAGAGTCAACTAACTCCCTGAAACCTTCTCACTTATCCCCATGTGCCAAATGTCCAGCAGCTAAGCATTTACTTTCTGTTGAAAATGGAAATGTTCTTCTCTTACAAAACTGAATAAACTGTTTGGAGGGCATCAGTCCAATAACTGTGGCATTTATGGGTTCATGGTGTAATAGGCAGTTCCCACCCACTCACCCTAAAACAAAGATTGACAGTCGTTGACCAGTAGTCAAAAAAATGTTTAGTTGTTCACTAACTACTTAGTGCTGGTCAACTTTTCAGATGTCCCATTCTTAGCTATGAATGGACCACTAAAAATAATCAGAAATTTGAGAAAAGTTTACAACCTAAAAAAAAACAAAAACAAAACAACATAAAAGTGGGAAATCATCTCAGAGGAAAGAAAAATAATTTGGAGAATAGAAGAGAACTTAAAACAAATCCTAGTGTTTAGGAACCAGAAACTTTCCACTACATTATTTCTCAGCCACACCGTAAGACAGAAATTGTTATGCTTATCGTGAAAATTAGGAAGTTGCTGTTCAGAATGAGTATGCCTTATATAAGCTTATGCTCCGAGTCACTGACATGGCTGGGATTTGAGTCTTCATGCTAAAAATCAACTAAAAGACCACCGATTCTCTAGTGGTCTTTTAGTTGAACCGCAGCTGCTTTGGTATTTATAAACTCGACACAGCATATAGTTACACAGAACCGTATGAAAATAAGTCCCCAATACATGAAACCACAAAATTTTTAGCTGGAAAGCATTCGTCTATATTTCTATCCCATGTATGCTATTCTTTTAGCATAGGCATCTTTTACTGGTAACTTAAAGTGATAGTAACATTCATAGCAGGAACAATTTTAAGTTGCATGTTCTCATGGAACATATCACAGAACGAAGCGCAGGGATAGAAGTATGACTAAGGCTAAATTTGGAATTTGAGATTCTAACATAATTCTACCACTAGATAGTAAATAAGCTAAGAGGTGTCCCCCCAGGTTCTGCATGTATGCTTTATTTACATAACAATGCTTGAGGCAGGGTAATTGAATACCACAAAACAGAGATTCAATAAATGTTTGTTGAATAAATGAATGGATGGATCAAAGTTCCAACTCTTTCCAAAAAACTTATTTAAAAGTAAGGATAGGGTGCCTGGGTGGCTCAGTGGGTTAAGTGTCTGCCTTTGGCTTAGGTCACGATCCCAGGGTCCTGGGATGGAGCCCCACATTGAGCTCCCGGCTCAGCTGGAAGCCTGCTTCTCTCTCTTCTGCCTGCCTCTCCCCCTGCTTATGATCTCTCTCTCTCCTCCCTCTCTCTCCCTCTCTCTCTCTCTTTCTCTGTCAAATAAATACATAAAATCTTTTTTAAAAAATTAAAAATAAAAATATTTTAAAATAAAAGGATAAACTCTGACAAAAGAAAATCACTACATTTTCACAATCTGTATTACAGATCCTAAACACTGAGCACATCACATTGCATAAAGTAAATATATGTGAAGTACATTCAACAAAGTTTAGAACACTCTAAAATGAGTTTAAACACAAGGCAATACTTTGATTTTGAGTGAATGTTTTTATAACCATTCAAGCTGTAAAATAACTTTGTGAAATACAAAAAAAAAAAAAAAAAGCAACGTAGGAAATATTCAAGTAAGTTTTTACTTTCACACATCGACTAAAAAGTAAGCTTTGGGTCAAGTCCACAAGCAATCCATATCAAGTTTAAAAGAAACTTGAAATAATCTGCTACCCTATATCAGACTTTGAACAAAAATAAGTATTTTTACAAACAGGCTACTTACACAATAACAAAATAAAGTAGCAAATTCTAAGCCTAGTGCTCTCATTTACTACCATAGAAGTGCCCTCTGTAGCCAGAGAACACAGCAGCAAGTGGAATAAGGCAATGTGCCACTGACCTTGGATCCTAACACTACCGTATTTAATACTCACTGTCCTAAGCACCATATACAAATAAACTTGGCAGAGTTTTTTGTGCTGTATTATAGATTTTTTTATTTCAAGTTTTTGTTTAAATTCCAGTTAACATACAGTATAATATTGGTTTCAGGTGTAGAATTTAGTATTTCATCACTTACATGAAACACCCAGTGCTCATCACAAGTGCCCTCCTTTAATACCCATCACTCATCTAGTCCATCCCCCACCCACTTCCCTCCATCAACCCTCAGCTTGTTCTCTATGGTTAAGAGTCTCTTATGGTTTGCTTCCTTCTCTTTTTTTTCCATTTCCCCTATATTGATGTGTTTTGTTTCTTAAATTCCACATACGAGTGAAATCATACAGTATTTGTCTTTCTCTAATTTAGTTCACTTAGCATAATAGAGTCTAGCTCCATCCACATCATTGCAAATGGCAAAATTTCATTCTTTTTGATGGCTGAGTAATATTCCTACATAAATAGTGTGTGTGTGTGTGTGTATACACACCTTATTTAACAGATTGGTCACATTAGCAGAATACTTTAAGACCTTTACACTCACTGATGTGGCCTGCAATTCCCCACCAACTATCTCTTCCTGATTTTTCCGAACATAACCCATGAAAAACTCTAATACCATTTTTATTTATTTTGTTATAATAAATAACATCTTCAGCCAGTTGCCCAAAAACTGACATTTAAATTAGCCTGCAAAATCTCATTGTCAGTATGTGTGTAATTCCCATTAGGTACTGAGAAATGAAGTAACAGAGTGACTAAGAGGATGTGTAATTTAAATAGGGTGGTCATAAAACATGAGAGACTCCTAACTCTGGGAAACGAACAAGGGGTAGTGGAAAGGGAGGTGGGCAGGGGGTTGGGGTGACTGGGTGATGGGCATTGAGGGGGGCACTTGGTGGGATGAGCACTGGGTGTTATGCTATATGTTGGCAAATTTAACTCCAATTAAAAAAAAAAAAAACAGAAAGAAAAAGAGGGTGGATGTGATGTTGTACTGGACCATTATATGAAGGCAAATACTATACTACCCAGGGGCTCCTCATTCCTATGAGAGAATCCTAGATCACCTGTGAGGAATCATATTCACAAAGGAAGGTCAAGTGGTAGGAAATCCCAGACAGTGATGCTGTATCGGGTAACAGCAGCATTAGTTTACATGGGCCATGCTGATGCCCAAAGGGAAATTTCTTCATATTTTCATCCTTTTTTTTTTTCTTGCTGAAAATCTAACCCATAGGAAACAGCATTCACTTCAACTTAAAAAGAAACTTTCCTCTTTCCCTCTGTGACTCAGAACACTAACTAGTAATATTGTAAAGTAGGAAAACTACTTAAATCTCAGCTTCCCTGAAGAGTTTATATTTGGCATGCTAGAGATATTTCCAACACCATTCCTTAAATTCTTCTAAAGACCTCTCCCACTTATAGCAGTATTTGCCCAAGACTTCAATAAGGTCTTTTTCTTCACAAGCTTCAATATTCAAAGTTACTTGGAAATTGTGATGGAAAAAAAAAAAAAAAACCTGAGCAAAATAGTCCCATTTAAATAAAAATCTCATTTATTCTTCTTTTCGATCTCCAGAAAACATCAAGTATATATAGTTGAAATCCATCTTTAATTATAAAAACACTGAGATCATCTCATATATTTTTCCTAAAAAAAATTGGGGAAAATGTCTCCTATTAATCGGTATTTACATTTGTTACCTCCTTGTACACTTAACCAGTGTGCCCCTTCAGAAAGACACAGGAAAATCATAATGAGTTACTTCTATGTGCCATGCACTCTATTAGCTACATCACAAAAAGTATGAAAGATCTTAGGTTTAATGCCCATTCTGTTATATGTTAGCATACGATACTGGGCATACTACTCAAATATTCTCAATCTTAATGCCAACATCTTGACATTTGAGATAATAATGGTTCCCTTATAGGGTTACCGTAGGGTTTAAACCAGCTAATGGTTGTTGTAACAAAGGCTTAGGAACCATCATTGGCACCTAGTGTTCGCTGCCTATAGCCAGTGCCAATAAAACAGAACTAAGAACTAGAACTGTTGAAGGAAAGAAAAGTTGGCCAAAATTCCTGGCTAAGAGCGGAAGAATCAAATTAGTATTCTCTCAAGAATCTTCAGACTTGGGCCTGCATCCATTTGGGGGGAAGGTCTAGAGAACTATTAAGGAGAAGCCTTGGGGCAGACTGGACCTAACACAAACCAAAGGTTATGGATGGGACCAGACTGGCCTCTGGAATGTAGCATTTGACTCAAGTTGGCATGCAGAAGCAATGCAACAGGGTTTTCTTTAAAAATATGTAGTGCTAGGTAAATTGTTTATTACTACATACATACACACACCCTAACACACACAGATACCTGCCCTTAAGCAGAGATGGATTTAAATGTTGCATGGCTGAGAAGAAGACAGAAGAGTGGCTGAGTATACCAGAGAAAGCAAGGAATGTGTCAATAAAACTAGATTAGAGAAAAAAAAAACTAGATTAGAGAAGCCATAGAAGGTGGTAACTAAGCATTCAGGCTCTCAACACAGAATGCTCAGTTTCAATTCTTGTTTCCATCACTCATCATTCAGCATAAACTCAGGAAGTTAAAGAACTTTTATGCGTCTAAGTCCTCTCCTGGATAAAAAAGAATAATACTAGTACCATCCTCATAGGGTTGTTATAAAAATTAAAAAGTTAAAATATATAAAGTACTTTATATTATACAAATATATATTTCTAAACATATAATTTAAAATGTATAAATAGATTTTTATATATTAATTATATATAAATATATATATAAATATATATATATATATACATATATATCACTAACAAGGTATATATAAAGAAGATTGCCTGGTACATAGTAAGCATCAGTTTCCCAATCTGTAAAATGAGAACAATAAAATGTCTTCACAGTTTGTTATAAGAATTAAATAAATTACATCTATAAAGTGTCACCACATAACAAATCAATAAATATTTGGTATTTTTATTAGAACATGGGAGGGTACCAAAAATAATTTTAATCCAGGGAAAAATATTTCATAATGGACTATAACAGAAAATATCATGAAAAACATTATTCTCTTTTAGTGTTGAATATATTTACTGGGAAACCATGAGTAACTTGGCATACTCATCCACTTTCCACTGTGTAAAACACATCTGAGTAATTCAATCTCTTAGACCTGTCACAGGAACTAAGTCGCAGATAAAAAAAAAATACAGAAGATGAAGAAGGAGGAGGAAAGAAACCACAACTACAATAGCAACTTTGAAATAATATTCCTCTCAGTATTCATTCACTGACAAAGAAAAAAACAAAACCTAATAATATATACTCACAAGCAAAAGGCTTATTTACAAATGTACTTACAGAGAAAATGACACTTTTAAATTTTGAAAAGTAGGCACTCCTGAATGTGGAAATAGGCCTTCTAAAGAACAAATATTGCCATAAAATTTAGAACTTAAAGGTCAATTCACTGAAACCAAAATAAGCATAACTCCTGTTTAGTCCACAAAGAAATCCAGAGAGTATAGAAGTCAAGGGAACCAAGAAAATTTTAAGGAGGCTGTGGCCAACACTGTGCTAACTGCTAAAAGGCTAAGGCAACTCCTGGTAAATGTCCATGAAGTATAGCAGCAAGCATATAATTGGTGATCTTAACAAAACCATTGTATGGACTGGTTGGGATTGTAGAAAATACTAAATGAATCAATACAATCTGAGAAATGATTTTTATAGAGAAAGAAACAAGAGACTAAGCAATAGTCACTAACTGAGTTAGAATAAGCTTCTTTAACTTGGGAGATATTCAAGCTGGAATTTTTTTTTCAGATTAAAACTTATTCTAATTAATATTGATAAGTAAAGCCAATTGATACTAGGGATTTATTCCACAAAGTTTATTACTGGGTCATTCTTTGACCCAAAGGTAGTGGAGTAATTTTAATTTTTCCACCTAAAAGATGTTAAAGCACAAAAATTTTAAATGATATATATGAAAGTTTAAACTGAATGATGGTTTCCTGGATTTATTAGAATACTTCTGTGCTAAGAGATTCTCAGCTAGCAGGGCCTCTGGCTGGCTCAGTGGGCTTGCGACTCATGATCTCAGGGTTGTGAGTTTGAGCCCCATATTGGGTGTAGAGACTACTTAAAAATAAAATCTTAAAAAAGAGAGATTCTCAGCTATCAATGGAAGATTTAAGCTCTTTTTTTAAGATGTGATGTGTGTAAAAATCTCCAGCCCAACGGATTATGCAGACAAGTGTTTGAGAAACCACCTGTAAATTCTTCTGACCAGTTATGAATGACAATACCATTTATCTATTCATCCAGACAGCAGTATCCAATAGATACATAACATGAGTCATTCTGTCAGAATGGCTAAAACCCAAACCATAAGAAACAAGTGTTGGCGAGGAAGGGGAAAAAAAAGGAATCTTTGTGCACTGCTGCTGGAAATGTAACTGGTGCAGCCACTGTGGAAAACAGTATGGAAACTTCCTCAATAAATTAAAAATAAAACTATCCTATGATCCTGTAATTGCACTACTGAGTATTTACCCAAAGAATATGAAAACACTAATTTGAAGAGATATATGCACCCCTATGTTTACTGCAGCATTATTTACAATAGCCAAACTATGGAAGCAGCTGAAGTGTCCATCAATAGATGAATGTATAAAAATGTGAATATTTTCACATATTCACATTTCATTATTAAATATGTGGAATATATTCAGTAAAATAATATAAAATAAAATAATATTATTTTTATTCTATAAAAAAGAATGAAATCTTGCCATTTGCAACAATGTGGATGGATCTAGAGAGTATAATGTTAAGTGAAAAATGCCAGTCAGAGAAAAACAAATGCCATATGATTTCACTCATATGTGGAATTTAAGAAACAAAATAAATAAAGAAAAAATAAGAGACTCTTAACTATAGAGAACAAATAGTAGTACCAGAGGGGAAGTGGATGGAGGGGATTGGTGAAATAGGTGGAGGGGATTAGGAGTGCACTCGTCTTGATGAGCACTGGGTAACATGTGTAGAATCTAATGGATCACTATATTGTACACCTGAAAAATATAGCACTTATACTAACTACCCTGAATTTAAATTTTTAAAGAATGTTTTAAATAAATGATTCTTTAAAAAAAGAAATATAATGTGAGTTACATATGTAATTTAAAATTTTCTAGTAACCATATTCTTAAAAAAAGAAATAGATGTAATTAATTTTAGTATTTTCTATTTAATCTAACATCCAAAATGTTATTTCAGCATGCAATCAATATGAAAATTATTGCTAAGATATTTTTTCATACTAATCTTTGAAATTGAGCTGTATTTTACATTTGCAACACACCTCAATTTGTACTAGCCTCATTTCAAGTGCTTAATAGTCACTTGTGGCTAGTGGTTGCCCTATTGAATAGCACAGGTCTAGAATCCAGGTTCCCTGCAAATAGGAGTATGGGTTTTCTTGTTCACAGATGTAATTGCAGCATTAAGAAGAGTGTCTGGCACAAAATGAGCCCTCAGTAACTATTTGTTGAATGAAGAATAAATGAATGAATTAATCCATGGGTTTTATTCACATATATGCAAAAAAATTCCTATGACATAAATGAAATTTTAATTACATGACTAGAACTATTAAGAGAAGCATATAATTATATTAAACTCAATTCTAGCCCAGATCATAGTTTAGTGATATATAGTTAGTCAATACATCCTAATAGATGCATACTTTCAAATACAATATAAACATGTTTTACTATCAATAGTGAATATTCTTCTATAATCACTTTAAACATGATTTTCATAAACATTTAGGAAATTAAAATGCTGTCACATGCCTCTAGTAGAAGTCAAATAAATTATAGCTCTTCTCTCTAGAATGAATGAACTCCACATTCATCAAATACATACAATTCTTACATATTACACTAGTATTAGCAAAGAAATGCTTTTTGGCTTAATGTCCAATTCACTCTAACACTGGCAAAAGAATATGCTAAAAATAGCTTCAAAGCCATGACAAAAAGTTAAATTATGTTGTTTTAAAAATGTTTACCCCTAAAAGTACTGAGATTACTTAATATAAATGAAATATGCCCCAAATAGTTGATGTTTAATAACAAAAGTTGGAGAGAAAAGCTTACCTTCTCTGCTAAGAGCTCTCTTATCTTGCTTGCTTGAACTCTAAATTTCATGAGCTGGGACTCCAGAGCTACACATCGTTCTTTCCAATCTACTGGTCCTTCTGTCTCAGAAAGCTCTGCCATATTTATCTAGAAATGAAAGCATTCAAATAGCATAATACCCATTAGCATTCAGGATAATGCATTACATAATCCCATGTACACATTATAGTTACCATCTAATGATATTCACATACAAATTTTATAAATTCTCCGATGAATTTCAGAACTGGCTCTATAGTTCATGGAAAAAACTTAGGGGGAGCCAGGAGGCCAGGACTGGAGGCCCAATGTGTTTATTATTCAACTTTTCTGTATAACATATCCTTCCCATATCTCAGTGGGAAGGACACCGGTAATAACAAACCATTGTTCCTCCTGAGTATGTTGTGAGGAACAAATTAAATAATGCTATTTTTATTTTATTTTTAAAAGATTTATTTATTTATTCATGAGAGACAGAGAGGCAGAGACACAGGCAGAGGGAGAAGCAGGCTCTGTGCAGGAAGCCTGAGGTGGGACTCGATCCCGAGACTCCAGGATCACGCCCTGGGCTGAAGGCAGGCCCTAAACTGCTGAGCCACCCAGAGATCCCCCAATAATGCTCTTTTTAACAGCACTTTGGACAATACAATAGCACCACCCAAACATAGGCTACTGATATTTATTTTAGGTCTGCCCAACAGATATAGCATTTTTTAAATCTTTTAGCTCACAATTTTACTACAGTCCTAAACTTACAGAATTATCTCAATTTGATTCAATTGGTAGCATGACAGAATAACCTAAGAAACTTCACTACTAGCACTACAATAAGTTAGATTTACATTACAATTATTACTTTCATCATCTTAAATTTATCTAAGTCCAAGGTCTCTTTCAAGCCAAAAATCATTTGGCATATTTAACTAGGCAAAGTATTATGACCTTGGACACATTTGTATAATTTTTTGGTGCAAAAAAAGATATAAATATGAAATTTGGAATCACCTACATTAAGTAAATATGGAATCAGTGTTCCCTATGAAATTAACATTTTCTTTTGGACAAGATAAATCCCAAGGAAAAGCACCATAAATAAGAGGGAAGCCAGGAGGCAGGGTAACTGGTTTTAAAATTCTAAAGTGCAAAAAAAACTATTAATTCATTGTTCCTGGTTCTGGGATTCATAAATGTTATTTTAAACATTAATGTTCTCCAAATAAATAAATAAATGTTAATGTTTCATCAGGCCATTTGAACAAGCAGCTTGATGATATATTTCTAAATTGTCCTCGCTTTGAACAGATAAAACTTGCACTAGCAATGGATTTCCAGAAGGAGCCAAGCCCTGGTCTCGGCATATACTTGACAGCAAAACTCTCAGAACTTCAGAATAGATCCGCCGTTGAAATGTATTACTCTTTTATTTTCCAAAAATATGTGTCCCTCACATATTAACAAAGTTGATTTTCTCAATATTTAGTGTAATATAACCCTTCCTAAACCTATAGTTTTTTTAAAACTTTGTGTTGTTAAAAACCCACAAAAGATTATTTTCCTAGTATAAATATTGTTTTGTGCTTAAACCAATTTTCACATTAATACTGACATTATCATTCAATAATTTAGAAATAAATAAAAGTTGAGTTGTTCTACAGAGGCTACAGCTTTTTAAAGATTTATTTATTTATGATAGACATAGAGAGAGAGAGAGAGGCAGAGACAAAGACACAGGCAGAGGGAGAGGGAGAAGCAGGCTCCATGCAGGGAGCCCGACGTGGGATTCGATCTGGGGTCTCCAGGATAGCGCCCTGTGCCAAAGGCAGGTGCTAAACCACTGCGCCACCCAGGGATCCCCGGCTATAGCTTTATTAAGAGCATCCTGACCATCTCAAAGCCTCCAAATGCTCCTAAATTCTAGTCATAATTTTAGGGATACTTAAAAGTGTAAAACTGGAAATCATTCTCTTTTTCATATCTTTGTTTTTATAGAAGGCTCACACCATTGTTTTTCTGAGTCTTTTCTAAGGATATCAACCTTGTCAATGACCTTTATCATTACCCAATTATCATTTACTATCAATGATTTAGGAGTAGATAATGCACAAACTTTGTCAGTCACAAACTTTTTCTCACTTCTGCTACTTCATTTCTTTCCTCCTTAGCTTTAGAGTGGACACAGAAAGAAAATATGGATGAAATATTATAAAATAAAAAGCAATCCTGAAAGAGATGTTATTAAGTACTGAATCATTTGTATCTTTGCACAGAAATGTACATTGTTAAACAAGAGGAGTTTAATTCACATTGGTGAATTTTTGCTCCCCATTTAAAATAACTTGTATATGTCCTCCTGTAAAATTTCTAGTTTAAAAAATAACATAAAGGGGATCTCTGGGTGGCGCAGCGGTTTGGCGCCTGCCTTTGGCCCAGGGCGTGATCCTAGAGACCGGGGATCGAATCCCACGTCAGGCTCCCGGTGCATGGAGCCTGCTTCTCCCTCTGCCTATGTCTCTGCCTCTCTCTCTCTCTGTATGACTATCATAAATAAAAAAAAAATAATAATAACATAAAGGCAGATTTTTTCAACAAATGAAAATCAATACAGTGAACCATACTAGTATAGTAATAGACCAAAAACCACATAATCATTTCAATCAATGCAGAAAAAAAATTTGACAAAATTCAACACCCTTTCATGATAAAAACATTCAATAAGCTAGTAATAGAAGGGAACTTCTTCAGCCTGATAAAAAGCTAGCACCTACAAAAAGCCCTCAGCTATCATCACACTTAATGATAAATAACTGGTCAGACAAAGACCAGGAATAAGACAAAGATGTCTTGCTTTTGCCACTTCTATTCAACAACATACTAAAAGTTCTAGCAAGAGATAGAAAATAAAAGAAAAAGAATATCCAGTTTGAAAACTAAATCTACCTCTGGGCCTGGCAGGCATATAATAGATACTCAAATTTTTAAAAAAAGGAATAAATAAAGAAAAGAAAAACAAAAAGAAAAAAACTAAATTATCTCTCTTTTCAGATGTCATGATCTTATACATAGAAAGTTCTAAGGAATTCACAAACAAGCTATTAGAACTACCTGAGTTCAGCAAGGTTTTAGGAAGCCAGATCAGAATACAATGAATTGTATCAATTGTTTTACTATGCATTATCAAGAAAAAAAAATTTTAAATGGGGACCCCGGGTGGCTCAGTGGTTGAGCCTCTGCCTTTGGCTCAGGTTGTAATCCCAGGGTCCTGGAATCGAGTCCGCATCAGGCTCTCCACAGGGAGCCTGCTTCTCCTCTGCCTATGTCTCTGCATCTCTCTCTGCATCTCTTATGAATACATAAATAAAATCTTTTAAAAATATATCCAAAAATGAAATCAGAATATATTCCACATACAATAGCATCAAAAATAATTAAATATTTAGGAATAAATTTAACAAAAGAAGTGTAGACTTGTGCTCTGAAAACTACAAAACATCATTGAAAGAAAAATTTTTTTAAGATTTTATTTATTGTTCATGAGAGATACATTTATTGTTCATGAGAGAGAGAGGCAGAGACATAGGCAGAGGGAGAGGCAGGCTCCATGCAGGGAGCCCGATGCGAAACTAGATCTCAGGACTCAAGGATCAGGCCCTGAGCCAAAGGCAGATGCTCAACTGCTGAGCCACCCAGGCATACCTCATCGAAAGAAATTAAAGAAAACTTAAATAGGAGATCCCTGGGTGGCTCAGCGGTTTAGCCCCTGCCTTCAGCCCAGGGTGTGATCCTGGAGTCCCAGGATCGAGTCCCAAATCGGGCTCCCTGCATGGAACCTGCTTCTCCCTCCGCCTGTGTCTCTGCCTCCCGCCCTCTGTGTCACTCATGAATAAATAAATCTTAAAAAAAAAAAAAAAAGACCTAAATAAATGAAAGACATCCAAGTTCATGGATTGGAACACTTAATATTGTGAAGATGCCAATACTTGCAAATGGAGACTTAGATTCAATTAAATCCCTCTCAAAATTCCAACTGCAGTTTTTGGTAAAAATTGGCAAGCTGATCATAAATTCAGATGGAAAATTCAAGGGATCCAAAATAGTGAAAACAATCTTGAGACTCCTATGTCCCAATTTCAAAAATTACTACGAAGCTACATTAGTCAAAACTGTATGGATTGCCATAAAGATAGACATATGATCAATGGAATAAAATAAAGAGTCCAGAAATAAAATCAAGAGTCCAATTCACATTTATGATGAATTGATTTTTGACAAGGATGCCACAACCATTCGATGGGGAAAGAATAGTTTTTCAACAATGGTGCTAGACAACTGGATAATATCCACATGCAAAAGAATGAATTTGGACCCCTGTATCACAACATGTACAAAAACTAACTCAAAATGGATCAAAGACCTAAATGTAAGAGCCAAAGCTCTAAAATTCTTAGAACAAAAAATGGGCATACATCTTTGTGACCTTAGATTAGGCAACAGTTTCTTAAATTTGATATTCAAAGCTTAAGTAATAAAAAAATAGATAAATTGAACTTAATCAAAATTCAAAACTTTTGTTTCAAAAGATACCATCAAGAAAATGGAAAGATAACCCACAGAAGGGAGAAAAATATTTCCAAATCATAAATTTAAGAGACTTTTATCCAGAATATATAAAGAACTCTTACAACTCAACAATTAAAAACAAAATAATTACAAAATAGGCAAAGGATCTAAATAGACATTTCTCTAAGGAAGATATACAAATGCCCGATAAGCACACGAAAAGATGCTCAACATCATTAGCTATACGGGAAAAGGCAAATTAAAATCATGACAATTATTGCACACCAAATAGGATAGTTATAATAATAACGACATGTAATAACAAGTGTGGGTGAGGATGTGGAGAAATTGGAACCCTCAAAATTTGCTATTGGGAATGTAAAAATGGTATAGCTGCTTTAGAAAACAGTTTAACAGTTCCTCAAAAGTTTTAACATAAAGTTACCATATGACCCAGCAATTCCAATGCTGCTATTATAAGAGAATTGAATGCATAAGTCTACACCAAAACTTGTACATAAATGTTCATAACAGCACTATTCAAATAGCCAAAAAGTGGAAACAATCCATGTGTCCATCATCAGATGAATAGATAAACAAAATGTGGTATATGTGTATGTTGGAATATTATTCAGCCACAAAAAAGAATAAAGTACTAATACTTGCTATGACAACTATCCTAGCTGCCAAGCAAAAGAAGCCTGACATAAAAAGGCCATATATTGTATGATTCCATTTACATGAAATAGGTAAATCCAAAGAGACAGAAAGTAAGTTAATGGTTGCCAAAGACTGTGAAGAGAGGGCAATGGTGATCAACGGCTAATGAGTATAGGATTTTTTTTTTTTGGAGTGATCAAAATTATTCCAGAATTAGATGGTGCTGATGATCACATAACCTTGTGAATATACTGAAAGCCACTGATCTGTACCCTTGAAAAGGGTAATTTTATACCTCAATTTTAAAAAGAGCATTTATTTACAAATGAGTAAAGAAAAAGTAACAGTTGTATAGAGCTGTGGAATCACTATGTTGTATACCTGAAACTAATGTAACAGTGTGTCAACTATACTCAAATAAAAATATAAATTTTTTAAAAAGCAATGCAGATACAAATATTCTCATCATACATTTATTCACACAATTGTTCCCCATACATGTCATCTTTTAAAACTTGTTTGTGATATACACAAAGAAAAAATTTCATTTAAATATGTGATAAAGTGTAACAATCATTTTCATCATGGACTCTGGGCTTTGTTTTATATTTTGAAAGATCCACCCATTACATGGATGTATATAGTATGTCAACATTTACAAATTTAATGATCCATTGTTGCTTGTTTTCCTTGCCATGAATTCCACCATTAACTCCAATGATTTAGAGGTAAATGTTAACCTCAAATATGGCAAGTCTATACATATATCTTACCCAGACTACTTTGCTATGAAAATGACACAATAAATAAACTCTAAGTTAAACATACCTATTCAAATATTTAGTTATGCTCATTATATATTTTACAACGAAATAGCAAAACCTTAAGCCTATTATTAAGTAGGCATCTAATGTCTGCATTCTCTATTAATAGTGCCATAATTTCAAAAAATTCAAAACTACAGATTGGTTGGCTAATGTCCACCCAGAGGTCTAGACACCTGATTTCCTCATTTCGTTCCATAATTTCAGTTAGCATAAAGTACCTGTTGTGTTGATACACCATCTTGAGCAAAGACTGTAACTTTGAACAACGTCCACTATCCTTTTCCGTAACCATCGATTTTACAGAACATAACTGTATAGCTTTGGGAATTAGAACCATTTGCTAAATAAATATTACTTCTAGATTTTTAATTTGAAAGCAATCTACCTTCACTGCAGTGGACGGCGGAGGGGGTGGGGAGGGGGGGGAGGGGTGTAAGTCTTGGTTGTCCAAATACCCACCCCCAATGACTTTGGGGAATATTTACTGCCACAAAATAAACTGTTTACAATTATGGAGTGAATGCTCCTTTCTCCGAATCTCTGACTTCCTGTTTCTCTTCCAAATCCCAAAAGAGAAAGAAAAAGAAAAGAAAGAATTCGTCTCTATTTGGGCTTATCCAGACCAAGCGCAGGGTTAGCCACTCACATTCTTTAATTTTCTCCTCTTAAGGAACGGCTTCACTTGGCCAGGTAAGCGTGCGTTTGTTTTCTAAAGCAGAGAGGATCCCTTTCCTGACCACCCTGAGGCACGCCTGGTGGAAGACGCCTCCTGACCGCCAGCCGCCCCACTGGGCTAAGCCTGCCCTTGGGTGGCACCGCCCGGGGCAGCAGCCGTGCCCTGGACTCCAAGCTCAGGGACACGGGGCTGTGCGCTCGAGCCCGCGACAGGCGCTTTCACAAAGCAAGCAGCGACCTGCAGGCAGCACCAAAGCTTTTACGCATAAATCGTTCAACTCGCTCTTTCCACGGAGTTCCGCACATCAAAAATCGATGGCTCGAAGATCCCGTCTTTTAGATAAAGGTGGGCTAGTAACTTCAGGGCCAGCGCAGTTTCATGGGTAGGTCACCTAAGGGCACTTTGACATTCCGGCCACTGGAGAGGCAGAAAATGGTTGTTTGGGGTTGTGAGAAGTTTCACCCCGCGATCACAGCGCGGCTCCCGGGAAGCCGAGGCCGAGCCGCAGCATCCCCGCCGCGGGGCCGCCGGCTGCACCCCCGGGACCGCGCGCGCCGCGCCGCACACCGGGCCCCGCGTTTTCAAACAAAATGTCACCGGAGGGCAGGGGGCGAGGAGCCGCCGGCCACCGCGCCGGGCCACTGCCTCCAGCCGAGACCCCAGGGCCGGGGGCGGCGAGCGGGCGACACGGCGGGCTGGCGCGGCGGGGGGGGGGGGGGGGCGCGGGTCCCGCTCCATCCAGCGCCCGCCCGCTCTGCCCGCGGCCCCCAACCTCCGCCCGCCGAGCCCCCCGGGACGGCGCGCTCCCGAGGGGGCGGGGATCCCGGCATCCGAGCTCCGGGCCCGCTCCGTCTGCCTACCTCCGCGGCGGGCCGCCGGCTGCAGCGCCCGAGGTCCTGGCCGCGCCTGGCGCGGGGCTCCCGGGGCTCTCCGCGGGCGCCCGCCTAGCTGCGAGCCCGGAGCGGGCGGGGGCAGGGCACCGCCTTCCCCTCGGACTGGCGGTCGCGGTAGCCAATCGGAAGCGCAGCCGGCCGTCTGACGTCACCCACGGGTGTGGCTATGACTTTGACTCCTCCCAGGCCCTGCCTCCGGAGCGGGTCCTGTCCCGGACCGCCTGCCCCTAGCCTTCGCCATACCTAGAGCTCAGAGGTGGTCTTAGCGTTCACCTCCTTTCCGTTCTCTCTGCCTCGGCTCAACACCCGCCCGCTTCGTCTCCCAGCCTGAAGTCCCTCCTCTTGCCAATCCATCCTTTACCCTCTGCCAGGTTAACTGTCCTGAAATGCACTTTTGATGCACACCCTGCCAAAGGCCTTCGTTGGCTCTCTTTTGCTTAAATTATCAAGAATAGACTCCCTAGGGGATCCCTGGGTGGCTCAGCGGTTTAGCGCCTGCCTTGGGCCCAGGGTGTGATCCTGGAGACTCGGGATCGAGTCCCATGTCGGGCTCCCTGCGTGGAGCCTGCTTCTCCCTCTACCTCTGTCTCTGCCTCTCTCTCTCTCTCTCATGAATAAATAAAATATTAAAAAAAAATAGACTCCCTAGGCTAGTATTCAAGGCCTCCAGCCTACTTTTCCAGGTTTATCTTTTACAGCTGCCCTTCACTCGAGTCTTTTTTTTTTTTAAGATTTTATTTATTTATTCATGAGAAACAGAGAGGAGAGAGAGGCACAGGCAGAGGGAGAAGCAGGCTCCATGCAGGGAGCCCGACGTGGGACCCGATCCTGGACTCGATCTTGGACTCGATCTTGGGACTCCAGGATCACGCCCTGGGCTGAAGGGGGCGCTAAACCGCTGAGCCACCCGGGCTGCCCCCTTCACTGGAGTCTTGCTGTGCACTTGCCCCACCCCAGGGAAGTCTGCTTGGAACGTTTACCTACTGTTTTCTCCATCCCCTTTAAAAGTTCTAACCGACCTCTAAGACACAGCTCAAATAATCTCCACGAAACCATGCCTGTCACCCCTCCTGGCAAGCATCTCTTCTGTTGCTGCTCCGTGAGCATCATTTAGGTTTTTACTCCTCTTGGCGCTGAGCTCATTCTGCCTTATGTACTGCTTCTTATCTGTGCATTAGATTGTGAGCTCTTTGAACCAGGGATTCATTTTCTTTCTTTTTGCAGCCTCCTCAGCACCCAGCACAAAGCACTGCATAAGTGGAGGAGTGATAATTTGAACCCAATTGGGTTTTACAAACCCAGATGGGGTCTGGCAAGGACAGTCTCAAGTGGGAAAAACTAGAATTCTGAATATCATGGGTAATCCTTCTGCAGGTCATAAAGTTAGGTCAGACAAATTACTCCCTTTGGTTCACAGTTGGCCAATAAAGGATGTCAGAAGGCTTTTTCCATTACCATCTTTTTTTTTTTTAAGCTTATCTTACCTTATATAGAAAATGCATAAAAGAGATAAAGATTTACAAAGTTCCTTAGAGGGAAGAAGGCAATAAATGAATACAACTAAAAGGCCAGTGAGCAAGTATCAGGCTTCCATATTTCTTCCAGATGAGCACTAATTTTGGACTGGATCCCAGACTACCCCCACACATCAAATTCCTTTTGCCTTCTGTGGGAGCTGATGATGCATATCATATGAAAAATTGTCTCCAAACAGCTTTGGCAAACAAGCAGGCTGGCCTGGGCTTATTTTACAGAGCACGCAGGAGTTAAATAAACAGAGTTTAAGTAACTTGCATAATTTAATGCAGTAAGTCAGTAGAGACCAAAGAATTAAGTGCAGGAGAAAGAGTGAAAGAATGCCAAAATAGAATCACTTCCGTTTGTGAGTCAGAATACTAAACAGACTAAGAGAGCTGAGTGAATAAAGTCACTCATGAAAAGAAGCTTTCTAAACACGGCTGCCACCCTTGTAAATCTCAGCCAACATTTACTTACTGTCACCTTTTTCTAGAAACATGACAAATTGAATTTGTTTGGCTATGGCAAATACAGTGGAATGGCATCCTGTTTCTGGCTGTGCTAAGAAAAATACATGGTACAATGGAATATTATTTAGCAATAAAAAGAAATGTACTTATAAATGCTACAACATAGATAAATTTTGAAAATGTGCTGAGTGAAAGAAGGTAGTCATAAAAGATCACATTTTATATGATCTTATTTATTTTTTATTTCTCTAAACGATTTTTATTTATTTGAGAGACAGCATGAGAGAGAGAGAGAGAATGAGCAGGGAGAGGGGCAGAAGGAGAGGGAGAAGCAGACTCCCCACTGAGCAGGGAGCCTGATGTGGGCTCAATTCCAGGATCCCGGGATCATGACCAGAGCCCAAGGCAGATGCCCAACTGACAGCCACCTCGGTGCCCCTATGTATAAACTTATTTACATGAAATATCCAGAACTGATAAATTTATAGAGCCAGGAAATAGATTAGTAGTGATGAGGGGCTGGAGAGGATGGGGGTGATGGCTAAGGGGAGAACGGTTTCATTGAGGAAATAAAAAAATTCTAAAATTTGTGGTGATGATTGTACAATGTGTATGAATATACTAGACACTACTGACAGGTAGTTTAAATGAGTGAAATCATATGTCATATGGATTAAACCTTAATAAAGCCGTTCTAAAAAGGAAAATACATGTTGAATGGAGATCTTGTCAAAATGCAGATTCAGATGCAGCAGGTCTGGGATGGGAACCAAGATTCTCATGTCTAACAAGCTCCAGGGTCACACTCTGAGTAGCAAGGCTATGACTACAATTGTTCCAGGAGCGCTGGGTATCCACCGAAGTGTTGTAAACAGGGACATGACAAGATCGATATGACAAAAGTATGGAGGTGGATTAGAAGAGACACAAGTAGATTCAATCTGACCAGATGGGGATCTATGTCAGTCATCCCGGTGAGAGATGGTGGTGGCTGGGTAGCGGAGGTGACAGAGAAAAGCAATGAGTGACCAAAGCCATGCTTTAGGAAGCTCTATCCAGCACGCAGCAAGAACAGCTAGGAGAGGGAGGAACAGTTGGGAGCTAAGGGAGTAGTTCTGTGAAGATCTGAATGAGGGTGGTCAGGGTGAGAATGAAATGAAGGCCATGGTAGCATGGAAATATTCTGGGTGGGGTAGATAAAAATAGTAGACAATTGCACAATGGGCCAGGCTTTCTTCCAAGTGCTTTAGCATGTAAACTCATGATAATTTTGTGATGCAGGAACAGTTGTTATTCCCATCTGACAAACTGGACAACTGAGGCACAGAGAGGTTCCATAACTGTCCTAAAGTTACCCAGATATTATGTAGTGGAACTGGGAATTCTGGTTTCACAGTAACCACTACTCCATATGACATCTCAACTTCTTTGGAGAAATTGAATCTATGAGTTCTAACAACTGATTTGATGGCTGGGAACATGAGGGCCTTGGGAGGCTTTGTGTGACTGGGAAATGATGGTACCATTAACCAAAGTAAAGAAGCAAGGAGAAGAGGAATTAGTTAACTGGAAGAAGAATGAGATTTGGCTTAGATATGCCAAGTACAACCCAAGGAGGAGAGCCAGCAGAAAATGAGTCAGGCTGAGATGGGGGAAAAGGTCTGGATTTGGGTATACATTTCAAGGTAATATGCTTAGAGGGGAGATTCTTGTGAATTCCAGAATGATTGCTGACCACAGGGCCACTTGGTGTACTAGAAGCAAGGACAGAGTGGTTGGAGAGAGCAAGGATAAGGGAGCTGGATAAATACTTGGGAAGACAGGTCTGGCTCTTTAATCTGATCACACATAAAATCCAAAAGAGGAAGGAGTCACTGACCTCTACACAGAATGAGCATGTGGCTGGAGTAGAGAGAATGGAGACCCCAGTTCAGAAATTGGAATTCCCAGCATGAGGGGAAATATATCAAAGGCAAGAGGAAGAAGATTGGGAAAAAGAAATAAGGCTGGCAGGAACAAACTCTTACCAAGTGACCGGGATACAAGTCTAGGGTATAGACTGGGATGCCCCAAGATGTTTACCTGCAACCCAGAAAACCAGCAAACTCTATGAACCAAAGAATCTGACCCTAATAGAGGTGGACCAGGGAGATGGCTGTCCTGCTGGTGTGTAGGTTGTGCCCAGTGCCCAGGTTGTAATGGTCTGCTCAGTCTGTTAGGTCTGCAATGAAGCAGAACCCTCTTCAAACTCCCTTCACCCCTTCAGGTAAGCTGGGCCCCCACTATCACAGTCTGGTATGGGGAGCAGCTCATCATGGGGCGAGGTCAAGGCCAAGACTGGTGGAAGTAAGAGTTTAATGGGAATCAGTAAGACCACAGAGAAAGAATAAGTGTGTACAAAGGGAAAAGAAAAACGCTGGGGCAGAGCTTTGCAGATCACTTATTTTAGGGCAAATGAAGAGAAGAACCGTTGAAGCAGATTGAGGGATAGTCAGCCATGGCTCAGTCAGGACCCATGAAGTTTATTTAAAACAAAGACACCACACATGAGAGTCACATAGGAAGCCTGTGACCCAAACAGTATAAAAAAGTGTTAAACGTCAACAGATGATTTTTTCTGTTTAAGGTCAGTACCTACCAGGCAGAGGCCCCCATTCTGGTACAGATCCATATCACAGCTAGTAACTAAAAATTTTCCTGCAGCACCTGGGTGGCTTAGTGGTTGAGTGTCTGCCTTTGGCTCCAGGTCGTGATCCCAGGATTCCGGGATCCAGTCCCGCATCAGGCTCTGGCAGGAAGCCTGCTTCTCCCTCTGCCTATGTTTCTGCCTCTCTCTCTCTCTCTCTCTCTCTCTCTCTCTCTGTGTGTGTGTGTGTCTCATGAATAAATAAATAGAATCTTAAAATAAGAAAATTTTCCCTTTCTCTTTCTATATTGCATAAAGGTACAGCTTAAGCCAGAAGTAAAGGAACAACAACAACAAAAAGCCACAGCAAAACTGACCACAACGTCCCCTGTCACTGACAGAGAAAAAACACATTATGAGGACATTATTATGTACTTGGCAATAACTGTGAAATGAAAAAGGAACCTCAAAAGACTGTGGAAAAAGCAGAGGTGAACAGGGTGGTAGCAAGCAGAGAACATTTAGTGAGGAGGCAGGGCGTGATGATTTGGTGAATCAGAAAGAACTAGTTACTACATTGGCTGGGTGGGGGTGAGTGAACTGCTGGAGCCCAGGAGGAAATAGCCTGTATATGAATGAATAAATGAATGAATGAATGTGGTATCCATGAGGTAGATTAAACCAGCCTGCCCCAGCTGGTTTGGCATTAATTGACAGTCCAATCTCTTTTTTAAAAAATTTTAAAATTTTTATTTCATTTTTTTCATTTTTATTCATGAAAGATACACAGAGAGAGGCAGAGACACAGGCAGAGGGAGAAGCAGGCTCCATGCAGGGAGCCCGATGTGGAACTCGATCCCAGGACCCCAGGATCACACCCTGAGCCAAAGGCAGATGCTCAACTGCTGAGCCACCCAGGCATCCCAACAGTCCAATCTTAACAGGTGACACTGAGGTGTTGAGGAGCAAGACCTACTGCAACAAGCGCATGTACCAGGTTTCTTCTATCATTGCCTATGGAATATAGCGGGGTTGTTTCAGAAAACCTGGCAGGGCCATTGAAGAGGTATTTGATTGGCGCGGAACTGATTCAAGTACAATGCTAGTACATACAAGCTATTCGTCAGCTTTCATGAAACATTTATTGGAAGGATAGCAGATACACAGCAGGAAAATCCTGAATTGAAGTGAGGAGAAGTGGGGAGATGAGAGAAGGGAAATGTACCAATGAGAGGGCTGTAAGTAGGGACAGAGGAGGGTCAACGTCGTGTTGAACTCAAGAGGTGGGTTCACTCTGAGCCTCATTGGAGTACTGTGAGATGACTTGGCAGCAGCATTTCAAACTAACAGTTGAAATGAAAAAAGTAATTACTTGCATCCTTGTTTTCAGTAGTCTTTGCCTTCACTTAACCAAATTCATATGGTGACCCTGTACTTTGAACTTTCTGCTGTTACCCTAATATATACTCAAATCAACAATAAAAACATTTTTTAGTTCCCCATAGCCATTTTTGTTTGACATTTTGTTTCCTGATTATAAAAGCAGTATAAACTCATTTTCATTGGAAAACAGAACAAAGAAGAAAACTGAAGTCACCCACAATCCATCATCCATAACCACTGTCATGGCTGTTGTCTTTCCATTTGGTGTTTATTTCTATATACTGTTTTCCCTTGATGAGATTTCCTTATAAGATTATGCTGAATTCTCACATTTTGTCTTGCTTTTACACTTAAGATTCTATCGTGAACATTTTCTTTTTCGTGAAGTAGTATTTGAAAACATTTTTGATGACTACCTGACATTCCACCATAGGATTATACCCTAATTTATTTAACCATTCTCTTGTTAATGTACAATTGGGCTGTTCCCAGTTTTTCACTAGTATAAAAACAACAAAACTGTTTCAATGCTTTTGCATTTTCCAAATATAATAGGTTTTTGGAAGACTTTTTTCAGAACAGCTTTATTGAGATATAATTCACATACTATACAACTCACCCATTTAAAGTGTACAAATCAATGCTTTTTAGCTTTTTTTTTTTTTTTAAAGATTTTCTTTATTCATTCATGAGAGATACACAGAGAGAGGCAGCAACATAGGCAGAGGGAGAAGCAGGCTCCCTAGTGGGAACCCCTTGCAAAACTTGATCCCAGGACTCCAGGATCACGACCTAAGCCAAAGGCAGATGCTCAGCCACTGAGCCACCTGGGTGTCCTGATGGTTTTAGTATAGTCACAGATTTGCACTGTTTCATTCTATCTGTACCAAATCGAGAGATTCTGTTCAGCTCTGGATTAGCAACCATTGGCCTTTAGCCAAGTTCCAGAGACACAAAGCTAGTAAGCCTTATTCTTATAAACCATTCCATCCTCAGAGGTTTTTCTCAATATAAAACTGAGCCTCTTCCAAATGACACACCTGCTGCCTTCGTGTTTTCTTTTTACATGCTAATTTATACCCTTAACTTTCTTACTGGCACAGTTTCACTAGGGACAGTTTGGAATGCAGTGGCCAATTTGGGGAAATTTTGACATGAGTGAGGCTGTTCATTTGAGAAGTGCCTTAGAACAAAAAGAAGAAAGAAACTTTCTTAAGGAAATTGACTCGTTTGTCCAAAAGAGAGAATATTCTGTTTAATGGTAGAAACATCGCCTTCTTTGTTTTCATACTTCAAGAATTAATGAGACCTCATGCTTTGATTTATGGCTTGATAAAGTTGTCAAGGAGTCAAGTTTTGTCATAACCAACTACATATCACTCTCTTTTGTGTGTATATATCTAAAATTGATTTTTTCTCTATCTAAGCTTTCTTTCCTTTCCTTGCAAAGGGAACATAATTAGCTTTTTACGAGAACAATTTTATATTTGTCTGAAGTTGGTTCCCTCATGTTTTTTCTGTTTCTTTTCTTCTCTCTTCCTTCTCTTGGGATACTTTAAAGATTAATTAACTTTAAAGAAGCAGTCAGTGGTTGATGTGCTCACTTGAAGAATATAGTCCAGATAGGCAGTCAAAAGTATCTAAAAGCAAGAAAAAAGTTATTAAACTATGTTTCTTCTTATTGACACTGAAACAGTATGTTTATACAGTTGCCTGCATAACAGCTGTGAGATAAGAACAAAAGCCTTTAATTTTAAGATAAAAGAATAATTTTTGTTATAGCTTTTTTTCTAAAGATTTTATTTATTTATTCATGAGAGACACACACACACACACAGAGAAAGAGAGAGAGAGAGAGAGAGAGAGAGAGAGAGAGAGAGAGGCAGAGACATAGGCAGAGGGAGAAGCAGGCTCCATGCAGGGAGCCCGACGTGTCATGGCTTTAAAAATTAGTTTACCACATAAAAATGTCAGCCCAACAGTTTGATTTGTTTAAGACCAGAGTTAAATTTCTTGTGATTCAAACTTCTTAAAAATGTTTATACTGGTTTTATGAATTAATTTAATTACCACCATTTCTACAACTTGCTTTAAGTAAAAAGTTATATTATAAAATTATATTCAACTAAATGGAATGATAATGAATGTTCAAAGGTTTAATTTTATGAAATTCTTGCAATACTGCAAATGATAGGGATTTAATGTATTAGCTATGTTATATTTCCAGATTTTTAAACTAACTTTAAAACCTTAAGCAAATCATTAATTGAATTAGTAAATAATCTTTGGATGCACAGGTAGTCTCTAAAAGAAGAAACAGGGGAGGAGGGCGGGGGGTGGGGGTGAATGGGTGACGGGCACGGAGGGGGACACTTGACGGGATGAGCACTGGGTGTTATTCTGTATGTTGGTAAATTGAACACCAATAAAAATTAATTTATTAAAAAAATAATAATAAATAAAAGAAGAAACAGACAAGGGTGCTCCAGTGGCTCAGTTGGTTAAGCCTCTGGCTTTAGCTCAGTTCATAATTTCAGGTCCTGGGGTGGAGCCCTGCATTAGGCTCCCTGCTCAGTGGGGAATCTGCTGTTCCCTCTGTCCCTCTCCCTGCTTGTTCTCTCTCTCTCTCTCAAATAAATATTTTTTAAAAATAAAAAAAATAGAAGAAACACATACAAAACATTGGTCACTAAACATAATATTTTTATCTTTATTGCTTAAATTGACAATAGATTAACAAAATATGCAAATACATTTAGATGATACAGACACACAATTTATTTTTGCCTCCTCAAATTTGTTAAAATTAAATGAAATAAATAGAATTAAATGAAATAAATTTGTTTCTTCTTAAGAAGAAACAAATAGCTAAACAGCACTTGTTTTTCAATTCTCTAGTTTTGTGTCTGAAGAAAAGGTTACCTTGATTAAGTGTGACAATATAAATGTTTAATTACACTAGATACAATATTATTTTTTAAAGTTTTTTTCTTTTTAAGAGTTTATTCATTTATTTCAGATAGAGAGAGCATGTGAATGAACAGAGACAGAGGCAGAGGGAGGGAGAAGCAGACTCCCAGCAGAGTAGGGAGCCCAAGCGAGGTTCAATCCCAGGACCCAGAGATCGCAACCTGAGTCGAAGGCAGACACTTAACCATCTGAGCCACCCAAATGCCCCTAATAATATTTTAAAATATAAATAGACACAATGATAATGATAATGCATATGCTTTTCTGTTTTTTAAGGAAGTTATAGTTTATTTAGGTGGTAAATTTATTATATTTACTTTATTATTGTTAATTATATTTTATTTTATTTTTTTTTAATTTTTATTTATTTATGATAGTTACACACACAGAGAGAGAGAGAGAGGCAGAGACATAGGCAGAGGGAGAAGCAGGCTCCATGCACCGGGAGCCCAATGTGGGATTCGATCCTGGGTCTCCAGGATCGCGCCCGGGGCCAAAGGCAGGCACCAAACCGCTGCGCCACCCAGGGATCCCTGTTAATTATATTTTAAAACTATAGTAAAAGACTTCGAGTGAATACTTGAATATTTGCATATTTATATATGAATGTGAGAATGAATACATATAAAGATGTAACAATAAGTCCTTTACTGCAGACCATTATGTAATAATATACAAAAGGAGTAATAGAATTTGGATCTTTTTTCCTACAAAATGTTGTTTTATGTACAGATCAATAGAGGTCACCAAATTATTCTGCTCAATTTAGTGCTTCCTGATGTAGTCTTAAATCGTTTTTTAAGAGTCCCTCCTGGAATGCATGGGTGGCTCAGCAGTTTAGTGCCTGCCTTCAGCCCAGGGTGTGATCCTGGGATGGAGTCCCACATCAGGCTCCCTGCATGGAGCCTGCTTCTGCCTGTGTCTCTGCCTTTCTCTCTCTCTGGGTCTCTCATGAATAAATAAATAAAATCTTTAAAAGAAAAAAAAGAGTCCCTCCTTTTGGGGTGCCTGGTTGGCTCAGTCAGGAAAGCATATGACTCTTGATCTTAAGGTTGTAAGTTCAACCCCTATTGGGTAGAGAGTTTACTTAAAACTAAAATCTTAAAAAAAAAAATCCTTCTAAAAAAAAGGTAAATTCCTAGCAATTTTTCATTACTGTGTTTTTACAACTTTGCTGTAAATTGTTAGCCTTTAGTTATTTATTAATCTGCCTCTTTTAATGATTCTTGATGTTACCTTATCTAAATTCAAGCCTCAAATTCTGAATAATAAAACTGGTAAGATGCCTTATGATGAACTATCTTTCAGGTTCCTAAAAAACTACTAGGTAAGAGAAAGAGTTGCTACATTCCTCTGCAAAAGAAAGGAAAATAGGAATAATCAAGTTTGCCTAAAATTGTCCAAATTGTACTTAATTGGAAACCTATATGAGAATTCCTTTTTTTTTGACAAATTTAGGATTAAAAAAACCCTAATAATAAAAAGAGAATTTATCTTCTTAGGCAAATTATCCTTAAGTAAAATATGTTTCTTAAATACATGTATGTATATGACTGTACTTTCTAGGATTGTATATTTTTTGAATTTTTATTTGTAAAACATGCTTCTGTATAATAAGCCCAAAGACTGGTACAATAATTATCTATTGAAATGTGTTTTCTAGGATTCTAGATTCATAATTTGTATTTCCCTTTTTGTTTTTTTTGTTTGTTTTTAAGATGTTATTTATTTATTTATTCATGAGAGACACAGAGAGAGAGGCAGAGACCTAGGCAGAGGGAGAAGCAGGCCCCCTGAGGGCAGCCTGATGTGGAACTTGATCCCAGGACCCCAGGATCATGACCTCAACCAAAGCAGACACTCAGCCACTGAGCCACCCAGGTGCCCCTCCCTTTTTGTTCATGCAAAGTTTGAATAGACACTAGCAATATGAACTCAAATACCTGGTAATTTTCAGAGATCTATTGCTTATTTCAGCATTTCTCCAAGTAACCAAAACATAGATGCCTTGTTTGAAAATGTGACAGGAAAAAAAAAAAAAAAAAGAAAAGAAAAGAAAAAAAAATATGATGGCAATAGCAAAATGTGTAAAAGATTCAATTATTTTGTTTTAAGGTCTCCAGTAAACATAATGGTTCCCATGCTATTACAGACTCTTTTTTTTTTTTTAGATTCTTCTGTTGATGGAAAATGTTCATCACTTTTCAGCTAGTCACCACCTATTCTTTATACAAAATTGTATTGCCCTTTCCATCACTGCAACACTAACATAGCCACCATCCTTCCTTTCCATGAAAAAAAAAAAAAAAAAAAAAAAGAACTCTGTGATGACTTAATTCCTACCAGGGAACTCTCCTTGTCCCTTACATACCTCGTAGAGACTTCTTTGTGTATCCCTGACATAATTTTGTAATTGTCTATGCTCAAACTAAAAATTGCCTAACAGGTGAGGCTATCACAGACTCAAATTTACCCTGGAAATAGAAGCTTCTCACAGAAATTAAATCAGTTCAGTGACCATGTGAATTGCTCTTGCCCTAGCCTGCCAACAAACAAATGATAAAATATTTGGACTGATAGTAGATATTATTTGGGTTAGTCTATGATTTCAAAATACCTTAGAAACAAAGAAATACCCTGACCACTACAGGAATCCTTATCAAATGGACTATGAAAGAAAAAACCTTGAAATGTTTTGCTAAAACCTAAAGAGACAGCCACAATAAAAGGGATAATTTAACAAAAATCCTTCATGGTGTTACAATAGCTGAGAGAAATTAGCTGTGGTATAGAGCCAGCATTACTGGGGTAATTTTAAGAAGTATTGCGAATGTATCTAACATACATGCTATTTGTCAAATATTTATAGCTCATCCCTTCATTTCCTTCGGGACTTTACTCAAATATAACCTCATGAGTGAGGTCTTGCCTGACTACCTTATATGAAATAAGAAACTTCTCCTTCCGCACCCTGTTTTGTATTACTTTATACCAGTTTGTCTATGGCTTTTCTTTCCCAATATAATGTAATCTCTGGGAGGTTCTTTGTTCTACTTAGTCTCATTTTATTCTCTGCCTGGAGATGTCTAGTACATAATGGGCACGGAAATAGTGTTTATTAAATAAATAAAATATACCTTCCTAAAATGTATTGCACTTAGCAGCTTTCATTTAGTCATTCAACAAATAGTACCTTTTATCTTTTAGTCACTATGCTGTGATCTGATGATGAACAGTGAGTAACCTCTGCCTTCAGTCTAGTTAGAGGCAAATGACAAGTAAATTGGCCATTTAAAGCACAGTATAATAAAGGCTGTGATAGGTGGAAGTACTAGACCCTGTGGGACCATGTAGCAGTCTCACGTAACCCAGACTTAAGGGAATCAAGGAAGAATTCCTGCAGGAAGTACAGCTCTAAGACATAAAAGACAAGGAGCTAATCCAGGTGGGAAATTAGGAGAGTCACGAGTGTTTCCACTCTTGGAAAAGGGTGAACAGTGAGAGGAGACGTTGCCAGACTGAAGACTCACCCTCCCCAAAGGCATGGATTCGTTCATGTGTTCAAGTCTTTGCATGTGTTGTTCCCTCTGCTGGGAATGGCTGGAATGCCACCTATTTACCGCGCACTTCTGCATCTTGAAAACCTTTTGGCTGTGTGGCTTCTCTTGCCTCCCATAAGCCAAAATAATCACTTTCTCCTTTGTCCCATCTCTATAACCAGTGAGTGTTTCCTCTGTTCCAGCCCTTGGCAATGTTTTTCTTCAATGCTAGATGGAATTCCTTAGAGAACAGAAAATATGTCTTTGTATCATTCGGCACTGGAACGTAAAGGGCCTGGTACAGACTAAGGCACTCACTAAATATTTGTTGAATGGATGAGTGAATAATTAGTTCTGCTTCTGAAGGTCATTTCCTGATTCTATTACTTTGAGGAGTAATGACTGGAAAATCCATGACTATCCTACATCAAAAAAAGAATGACTGCAGAGTGAAAGCTAATATAAATATAGACATCGATAGATCTACTGGTATATCTATTTTGTCTATCTATCTACCTATCTATCTCTCATCTCTCTATTTATCCATCTGTTCATTCATCTGTCCATCCATCCATCCATCCATCCATCCATCCATCCATTATTCATGTACTACTCTTGCTTAATTAGTAAAAGAGGTGAAGAACTACAAATATGTCTTACCCCATAAACTTGTTAATATATGCCTTCAATTAGCTCTGTGAAAACATCTGTGTTCTGTGAGATGGGGCTTGTATTCAGGATATTTATTAGGGGTCACTTTTCTTTCTTCTTTTTTTATTTTTTAAATTTTTTTAGATACTAATTTTTTTTTAATTTTTATTTATTTATGATAGTCATACAGAGAGAGAGAGGCAGAGACACAGGCAGAGGGAGAAGCAGGCTCCATGCACCGGGAGTCCGACGTGGGATTCGATCCCGGGTCTCCAGGATCGCGCCCTGGGCCAAAGGAAGGCACCAAACCGCTGCGCCACCCAGGGATCCCTCTTTCTTCTTTTTTCAGAAGATTTTATTATTTATTTGAGAGAGAGAGAGAGCACACTTGAGCATGAGCAGAGGGGAGGGGCAGAGAGTGAGAGGGAGAAACAGATTCCTCACTCTGCAGAGAGCCCTACTCGGGGCTGGATCTGAGGACCCTGAGATCCTGACCTGAGCGGAAGGCAGATGCTTAGCCTACTGAGCTACCAGGCATCCCAGAGATAACCTTTCTGATGGAGGTGAGACTCCCCAAAGCCTCAGGAAACACCATGGGGAGTCCTTGAGTGCACATAGGACCTCAACTGGAGTTGTCTCACAGGGACCTGAAATACATCAAGAATGCTATCAGTTTATCAGTAGTTGGATGGAAGGGTGTGTTTAGGGAAACCCTGAAAGGACAGCTAGAGGTTAATTCTGAGCAACCAGGGCAGCAAGTCCTTCCCTGAAGTAAGATCTCTGTGTCTACTGCAGGATTATTTTATAACTCCCAGTCACAGTTTCAAATGAGGTAGATTATGTTCAAATTTCCCTAACAATGTGTCTATTTAAAAAGGTGTGGAAAGCAATAAAGACGGATGATGGAAATCAGTATATTGGAAATAGACTACAAACACATTTTTCTCAGAGACGTTATTAGAATTTAAAGCATTGCTGTGTAGCTTCCTTTCTTAAAGTTTCATGGTCAATATTTTTATCCCAGAATTTTGGTTTATTTTATCCCAAAAGACATCTAACATTTTCCATGGTAGATTACAGATCACTCTCTCCTTTGAGGTGCTGTGAATTTCATATTTTCCATCCCCTTTCCATGACATCAGGGGCCAAGTATCCAAACAAATTTCACTTAAACTGATTCATATGGTAACTCTGTACTTTGAAGTTCAGTGTTAATCTTTCATATTATAATTCTTCAAACCTATTTTAAAGCAATGAAACCAACTGGTCTCTTGGAACTTTTTAATATAATAGATATTACTGAAGAATTTTAACATTATAAGAATTATCTCTTAGTGGAGAAAAAAAAACCCACTTTCCCTTTGACTGTAAGAATTTTTTTCTTTTATGCTCTGTTTTCCTACCTGTGTCATCCTAGACCATTCTGTTCTACTGTTGCTCTTTCTTCTTGGCTGCATTTCCTATTAGTTCGAACCAGTGCTTCACATTTTTCTTTCTTAGCTGTTTTCTTTCATGGCTTGTATGGATACTGTTAACCATATGATCTAGAGGTCATCAATAACACATTAAGGGTAAATACTACATTAAAAAGCATTAGATTCTCACAGACAACTGAAAAACCGTCTGCCAGATCCATAAGCTTCAAGACTCTCAAGACTCAGCTGTGTTCTCCTTATGCATTTATATCTCTACCTGTCACTCAAGATTGTATTCTTTTTCTCTATTTTTACTGAGCTGTAACACAGAATGGTGTTCAGGTCAGTTCAGCTCAGTTCATTAGATGCTACTTGGAGGACTTCTTTGTCACAGAAGGTAAACAGTGACTAGAAGAATAAAGGTAACCCCTCCAGGATCCTGCCATCTGATGGGGTAGGAATTCACACAAACAGATAATTTCAGTACAAAGTTAAATGCTAACAGAAAGATGTATTCACTATGCAGTAGGAGGATGAAGGAAAGGCACTTAGCTCAACCTAGAGGCTTTAGAAAGGCTTCCAGGGATGATGATAGATGATTTGAGTAAGAGTCATTCAGTCCCATCGTACTAGAGCACCAAGTGAGATACAAGAAGGGACTGGAAAGGTGGACTGCAGGCCAAGGAGCATCTAGTGTATTCTAGAGGCCATGAGATCCATGAAGAGTTTAGCAGAGAGGTGCCTTGTATTTTGGAAACATAGCTCTCGCTGGCACATGAAGGATGGCTTGAAAGCAGTGGTTCTCAATGTGCTCTGGACTAGCAGCTGCAACATTATCTGGGGACTTGTTAGAAATGCAAATCCCCAGTCCCCACCCCAGACCTACTGAATCAGAAACTGGGTGAGGGGCCCACCAGGCTGTGTCTTAACACGCTTCCCAGGAAATTTTCATACCAGCCAGAGTTTGAGAACCACTCCTCTAAATCAGCAGGGAGCATCTGACAAAGTCTCGGATTAGGGTGCAGCAAGTGAGAAAGTCAGGTGCAAAATTTAAAAGGGTGCCGAAATCATCAGGAATCAAGGGGCACCTGGGTGGCTTAGCCAGTTAAGTGTCTGACTCTTGGTTTCCACTCAAGTCATCATCTCAGTCAAGGTCATAAGCTCAGGGTGGTGTGCTAAGCATCCTGATCTCAGGGTCATGAGACAGAGCCTTGCATGGGGCTCCATGCTCGGTGGGGAGTCCGCCTAAGATCTCTGTCTCCCTCTTCCCCCTCTCCCCACATAAATAAATATTTTTTAAAATCCTCAGTAATCGGGATCCCTGGGTGGCGCAGCGGTTTGGCGCCTGCCTTTGGCCCAGGGCGCGATCCTGGAGACCCAGGATCGAATCCCACATCGGGCTCCTGGTGCATGGAGCCTGCTTCTCCCTCTGCCTATGTCTCTGCCTCTCTCTCTCTCTCTGTGTGTGTAACTATCATAAATAAATAAAAATTATTAAAAAAATCCTCAGTAATCAAGATAAATCATATTTTAATGCAATATTTTTAAAATAAAAATTAATGCCAAAAATTCACAATGCTATTTGTTCCAGGATGCTGTGTTATTGTGCAATGGGAACAGTTGTTCCCAATCAGCTTGGGGTTCCCAGGGCCCACATAGTGTCACATTCCCCATCAGGCAGATTCGGTAACATGGGATTCAGGCTGAGCTTCATGGATATGAGAACTATGCAGTTGAATTGGGCCCCACATTCAGAAGGACCCTACACTTAGAAAGGCCAGCCCCACACTTGGTTTAACATTCTTCTGTCACTGTTTTAAAATTCCTCATCGTTTTTAAAGAAGGGGCCCTGTATTTTCATTTTGTGCCGGGCCTTACAAAATGTCCTCTGTAATGGTTTCTGGATGTCGTTTTGTGTTTGTTTTCTGCCTTTCAAATTTTACATCAGTGTAGAGTGAATTTAGTCTTTTTGTTGTTGTTTCAAAACTTTCATTAACTTTTCACACTTGGTTCAGACTATGAGAGGACATTTTGCTAAGTGTACACAAGGCACACATTTTTCCTTTTACCTCAGGCTCCAATATGGCTTGGCACAGCAGTGGTTTGAAGACATTTTTGATTGCCACGACTAAAGGGTGCTACTGACATCTAGTGGGTAGTAGCCAGGGATGCTGCTCAACATCCTGAAACCCAAATGTCAATAGTGCTGAGGTCAAGAAACTCTGCTTGACAGGGACACATAAAGAGGTGATTACCAGTGTCTAGCTAGGGCATTGACAGAAATGTACAACTATCTAGAATCTGATGATTAATCATCAAGGGGGTGGGGAGGGAGTAGTGTTTGAGGGAAAGAAAGATTCGTGCTTATGTAGGGCATGAGCTCACAAAGGGAATCCAGAAGGAGGAGCTAGTTGGGTGGAAGTGAGGAAAACAGAGAGGAGTTTGTGGCAGGACATCAAATGAGGATGTTTGAGGGGTAGCACCCGGAGCTCTGAAAAGACATTTTAGAACTGTCAGCAGTACCTGTTGTAGTCCTCTGTTTCAGCCAAACCTCTGAGACAGTTCCCTCCCTCTTGCCTCAGAGATTAGATACCACAACTAAACCAGGAGACAAGGAGGTGAATTTTGGCTTTGTAAGTCTCACATAATTTCTCCGAAACTCATGGCAAAGAAATAGTTTCATGTGTTTCAAGAATGTAAGCCCTAATGAGCTCCAGGTATAGAGAGCATCGTCCTGCTGCACGTAGCAGCCTGGGATAATAGGCAAGTCCAAGTACTTCTTCTCAGAGATGAAATAAAGATGCCACAAGTGGGGAGGAGGAAGGACAAGGGGATGTGGAGGAGGAAGAGACAATAGTATCTGGTGGGAGGATTCTCAATGGACAGGAGCAGAATCAGCCTCAGGACTGCCCTGGCTCTGCCTAAGCAGGCACCAAGGAACTGCCTTTCCTGACTGTACCAAAGTGCTATGTCTGGGGAGAACAACCCCAAATCAG
Organism: Nyctereutes procyonoides; assembly: GCF_905146905.1. Classification (NCBI taxonomy): domain Eukaryota; kingdom Metazoa; phylum Chordata; class Mammalia; order Carnivora; family Canidae; genus Nyctereutes; species Nyctereutes procyonoides. The sequence goes on along the minus strand of NW_026575049.1, from coordinate 47,022,632 downwards.
CAGCCCACCCCTACCCTGCCACGCAGGAATGACATCTGCCTATGGGCAGCCTTCTTACCAATAGCTCAGAACACTTGCAGGCCCCAGCATAGAGGGAAAACGCCATCACCCATTCTTAGGTAGAGCTGGAGGGATCCACTGTTGCTGCAGAGGAATGCCAAAGTGATCTCCCACTGCTCTAGTTGCATTTCATAGGCAAGTTTCTCTAGAACTGTTTTTGCACAAACTTCTTCCTTCATCGTTATTTTTTACATCGTCAGAGAGTGAATTCACTTTGCATCCTATTTTCAACTTTCTTTATTGCCATCCCTAAGAAGCAAGGATTTTTCCTTGTTGTTCACTTAAGCTTATGGGATACATTTTCCAGCTACAAGATAATTTTCTAGTTCCTGGATTTTTTTTTTTACGTTTATTTGTTGTTTGTTTTTTTAACTCAGCACTCCTGGGTGCCTTTGAAGGCAAGGATGTTTTTTTGTTCAATATCACATCCCTAGACCATGGCATGATGCCCAGGATATAGCAGGGATCTGCAGTAGATGGGGTGGTGTGCTTCCCAGATCCCCCATTCAAGACCAAGGCTCTCACTCCCCTAGATGTGGCTAGTATTAGCTGATATAGCTCACTGATCAAATAACTCATCGATGCAGAAGGACAGGGGCTCTGTCCCTTGGCAAGCCAACTCCAGAGCTCCTGGTAGGATTGGCTAAAGTCCTCTGTGGCAAATTCATTTCTGTTCAACCTTCTCTGATCAGTTGTTTCCCCCAAGCCTTCCTGGGGGTTATTCTTAAGAGTACTCCCCGGAAACCCTCTTTTCCACAAACCTCTGTCTAGAATCTGTTTCCTGGGAAACAGACTTAAGACCATGTTTAATAAATATTTGTTGAACAAATGGATGAATGGGCTCTTCCATTGTAAACTATGAGGTTCCTCATCCTGAGCGGAGATTATTGTGGAAAACATCTGACCTTTATCTGTATATTTAACATTTTACTTTGTCATCTCAGGCCCTAAAAGTCAGAGTCCACACTCAAAATCATTTACCCAGCCTTAGGGGCATGCACACTTCTATGTGATGATAATATCAATACCCACTTGTTTTAGTTATATTGTCATTTGACCAGCAGATGGCAGAGGTGACACTTGGAAAGGCACTCTTTCTGGACCTAGGTCACATACTGCAGGATTTAACATTAAATCCAAATTACCCATTTAATACCATCAATTCCCAAGCCTTCGTAATTATGACATTGTTTCATTTTGTAGGAAAGTGTCACCGACACAATTGGCCTCATTTGCATATAAAAAGGAGCGCTCGGAATATAATGGAAAGAGCCCTGGACAGAGTAAGCATCTAAGCATCAGAACCACTGCACACTGGCCACTTTACTCCATTTGAACTGTTTTTTTCTCCAGTAAAATGAGAATGGCACTTCACAGTCTGTTGTGAGGAATACATGAAAATTACTGGGGCCTGGTTGAAGGGAGTGCTTGCGTTCTTCCCTAGTCCATAAGGTGGAGGGACTTTCCTGGCTCCCAGGCTGAGGGCTGGGGGTGGGGTGGGGTGTGATGTACTGCAAAGGAGGTCCTGGCTCCTGATAACTCACACTCCAGTCCAAGCCAGGCTCCTAGGCGCCGCAGAGCAGCTATTCCTGGGCCTGTGCCCCTGCCCCTCTGAGGTTCCTGCACCCTGGGGTATGGACAGTTTGGTGTACTTCTTCCAAGGATCCCCAACTACTGCCCTGGCCTGTGTGTGTGCTGTGAGACCAAGGAGGGAGAGTGGGGTGTGGCCGGATTTTTCACATTGTAATGGGATGGTCACCTCACTGCCTGGATTCACCCATTGCCACAGTGGTGGCAGGCGTTAGGAAGAGGCCAGGGCCAGCCAAGCCAGGGCAGTTTGGGGCAGGTTTAGAACCACGTGCCACCGAAAGTAGGGGATCAAAGAGGCAGACGTGACTGGACAGCCCACCGGACTCCTGGAGCCTGTCACTCAGGGGCCGAGAGGTACCACTTAGAGGAGGATGCTGTCCCCCAAGGGGAGGAGCTTCGGCAATCTTGTGACACATGAATCCAACCACTTCTGCTGCATGGTCCTCTGTTCAAATCCGGCTTAAAGCAGGGACCCTGCCAAGGACCCAGTGATCCACCCCAAAACAAGGACTGTAGCCTAAATTCCAAAGACCTATCTGTGCCAAAGGAACACCAATGTCCTTGAAACTTGTGATGTTTGTACCGGTTATTCTCTGTACCAGTTTGCTGTGGTTATAAAACAACTAGTAAAAACAGCCTGCATTTGTATTTTCTATTTCCGACTTCTCTGTCCCATGTTTCTTTTCTCCTCAAAATCTGTCCCTTAATTAAAAAAAAGAGAAATCTTTTGGAGAATAAGCCCAAAACTCAAAAACTCCAGCAGCATAGGTTTAGTTTCACCAGCTGTGATGGGGGGACAGTCAGCCAGGCGAGGACCGCTCCCGGGCACTGACCTCAGGGGAGGTGTGCAGCCTGGCGTCTGCTCACTCCTTTTTCAGTTAGGGAAAGTATTAATTTCTTATTGTTACTGCAACAAATACCACAAACTTAGTACCTTAAAATACACATTTATTATATTGTAGTTCTGGAGCTCAGAAGCCGCAAATGGGTCTTAACCCGTTAGAAATCAAGGTGTCAGCTAGACTGTGTTCCTTGGCTGATGGCCCTTCCTTCCATCCTCAGAGCACATCACTGTAACCCCCACTTCTGTTACCACATTTCTTTTTTCTGATACTGGTCCTCCTGCCTCTTTCTCATAAGGATCCCTCTGATTACAATGGACCACCCAGGTAATCCAGGATAATCTCACCTCAAAATCCTTAATATAATCCCATCTGCAAAACCCTTTTTCCATGTTAGGTAAAATATTCACAGGTCCCTGTATTACCACATGGGCATCTTTGGAAAGACTTGATGCAGTTTACCAGAGAGAGTTCTGAAAATTGAGAGTGAGTTGGAGAGGTTACAGGTCTAGGGTCAAATGTGAATGAGAAAAATAGCAGATCATTTGTTGAATTTGTATTATGTTCTGGGAACTAGGATAGGCACCTTACATGTGCTATCTCATTTAATTCTCACAGCAATGTAGCAAAGTAGGCATTATTACAGCTGTTTCTAACTTATAAAAATTTTTAAAGATTTTCTTGATTTATTTGAGAGACTGAGAAAGCACAAGTAGGGGAAGGAGCAGAGAGGGAGGGCAAGGGACAAGCAGACTCCCTGCTCAGCGAGGAACCTGACGCAAGCTCCACCCCAGGACCCAGGATTATGACCTGAGCTGAAGGCAGGTGCTTAATTGACTGAGCCACTCAGGTGCCCCTAGAACTGTTTTTTAAAAAGTGAGAAAATTGAGGCTCAGAGAAGTCAAATAGTTTATAGGTTGGTGGTAAAGCTTCACACTTGGCTCTCTCTGATTCAATCCTTTCCCTTAATCTCTAGGAAAATCAGTTTTCTCATTTGTGAAATGGAGACAGTAACTAGCCATAGGTTTGTGTGAGAATTAACTGAGCTGACAGTGTAAAGGACTGAGATGATATGGCTCCTGCTGAATGCTCCAGGAGTGACAGCCATTGTTGCTGCGGTCTGTCAGCCCTAACTGTCCCATCCCTCCCAGCTCAAGTGCTCCCTCTCTCTCTGGTGGGCAGAGCCTCACCCTGTTCTAAGTTAACTTCTACCAAGGTAGGCAGGAGCCCTGGCATAGTAGTTCTAGGCAAGTAGGCTGTAAGCTCTAAATTTCTATGCTGCCACAGAGATGGTACCATGCAATACTAGGGCAGAGCATTCAGTTGAAGGAAAATACTATTTTTTTGCGTGTAGTATTTTGTGTATTACTTTAAAATAAAGTTGAGGGGCGACTGGGTGGTTCAGTTGGTTAAACGTCTGCCTTCAGCTCAGGTCATGATCCCAGGGTCCTGGAATTGAACCTGTCAGGCTCCCTGCTCAGCAAGAAGCTTTGGATCTGGCCTTTTAATCATCTTCTAAATCCACTTAGGTACCTTTCATGCCTATGGCCTGCATGTACAGCAGCTGAACATGAATATTTGGGTTATTAAACTTTGTATCTCCAAAAAAAATGACCCCAAACGATCAGCTCTTGTCCTCAAGGCTGAAAGAACTTGTCCAGGGCTTCTCATTACAGACAGAGAAAATAAGAATATGGAATAGCACGCAAATAAATGGATAGATGGTATGTGTCAGGATCCCCATCCATGGTCTGACTTACCTGAAGGCTGAGGGATGTTGATCTTGGTGTATTGTTGACCATTTGTAATACCACCAGTCAACTAAGCATACCATTTGAAATGTTCAGATCTAGTTCATTCCTTTTGTGGCTGGGCCACTCGGATTTGAAGTAGACCAATACCCGGCTGTTAGGAGTGAGTTCTGGGTTCCCCTGGCTGTCTACTGAGAAGCACAGTCTTTATTTCCATTGGGCTACTGCTTTATGAGCCTAGATCCCTGCCCTGAAGTCCTGCCTACCATTCCCTTGGCACACTCTTCACCCCAGTGGCCAGGCCCTGTTCCTATATATTCATGTGCCTGCTGAGAGCCACTGTGAACGGAGAGGTCGGGATAAGGTTGCTTATGCCCACTTGGTATTACTGCTACTGGAGTTCTTGGGTCCCTGATTATCACCTAGGTATGATATCATCAATGTGCATTAAGCCCAAGTAACCAGTATTGGATTAGCTAGCTACCTTTATGGTGTCTTAGGGCAAAAGAAAGGTATTACAGCAGCTCCTAGAGTGCAACAGTATAGATAGTAGAAAAAGAATATTCCATTCATTTGTAGCAAGGTTGGAAGAACAGTCCATTCACTTGTAGGCAAGATTTACTTCATAGGTTACCTTCAAAAGTTAAGGATTAATGCTAGTGACAAGTCAGGATCAGAACACACCTTTATGCTTCTTATAAAAAGCTGTGTAGGGATCCCTGGGTGGCGCAGCGGTTTGGCGCCTGCCTTTGGCCCAGGGCGCGATCCTGGAGACGCGGGATCGAATCCCACGTCAGGCTCCCTGTGCATGGAGCCTGCTTCTCCCTCTGCCTGTGTCTCTGCCTCTCTCTCTCTCTGTATGACTATCGTAAAAAAAAAAAAAAAAAAAAAAAAAAAAAAGCTGTGTAAATTAAAAAAAAAAAATATATATATATATAGAACAGCATGGAACTTACATATCCAAATGAGAATAGTCCTCACTAGAGAAATCACCTTGGGAGGCCATATACTTGTTTCTTCTTTTGGTATAGCTCATATTTTTGAAATCTTTTTGGATGTTTCTATTTAAGATTTTGACATACAGAGAGCAATAGAGCACAGAGGGAGCAGCAGAGGGAGACGGAGAGGCAGACTCTCCATTGAGCAGGGAGCCCGATGTGGGGCTGGGATCATGGGATCATGACCTGAGCTGAAGGCAGACACTTCACCAACTGAGCCACTCAGGCACTCCTGGGTGTTCTTTTTAGAACATTTTTCTCAGGATATCCAGTGGTATAGAAATCTTTATCCCTTGTAATTGGATTTGAGTTTGGGGAACCATTAAAAGTAACTGTAAGACATGGCAGATATGATCAAAGAGAGTGATCAATTGATCATCGGCCAAAAGCAAAGTCAGTCCATAAACAGCAAGGCTGATTTTCTTATGCATTCAAAATAACACAAAAAGAATGATAGGAGTTTCAGAAATTTTAAGTAATTGCAGCAAGATTGATATAAAGTAAAAGGTCTCACCAACTTAGACATACGAGTTTTGGGATGTTCTAACCAATCTGTGGAACAATAAAGAAAATATTTTTATCTTTTTGCACAGTTAGGGCTATCTAAGCAAATTTTACTGGGGACTTGGACTAAAATCAAGTCTTGGAAGGTTAATTTATGACTGATTAGTGAGAGAACTCTGTGACACATGCAGAAAAGGTTTACTATACATACATAAAATTTATACAACATTCATTCTGTAACACCTACAGGAGGTAAATTACAGAGATTCACCTCTTGGATATATGTGTTTTGTGTTTACACTTCTCGGGAGGAATGAGACTTGTAGGTGCATCTCTGGGTAGTAAAGCTGGAGACAGACACTAGGTTTATCTTTTCCCTGGAAAAATTTATTTATACTCCAAAGGGTTAAGAGAACCCAGGATTTCTCCTATTATATCTCCAAGGACACTCTCTGAGAAGAGGATAGCTGTCTCTCCCTTTTATTTAAGTGCTGAGATTCATGTTGGGGGGATCCTCACCTATAATACACATTGTTCATATGTAGAGTTTTAGTCAACTGGTTCTCAGGTCATCTGAGGGATAAGGATTTGAACACTGGGGAACCATGCAACTGTTGTTTGCTGGAAGTAAATAATAGCAATCTGCTCTGCTCCTGAAACCTAAAGCACGGAGTCAGGATAAGTATGGGTATCAAAAATTCAACACTATTTTTACCTTTTTTCTTAAAAAAGATTTTATTTACTCAAGAGACACATAGAGAGAGAGAGAGAGGCAGAGACACAGGCAGAGGGAGAAGCAGGCTCCCCGCAAGGAGCCTGATGAGGGACTCGATCCTGGGACCGGGATCACGCCCCCAGCAAAGGCAGATGCCCAACCACTGAGCCACCCAGGTGTTCCAGGATTGCTTTTTGAAACAAGAATGAAAAACATTTATTTTCTTTTCAAAAGCATTTTAGGCAAGGATGGTCTATGTATTTAAAATTTTTGTTTTTTTTCTATCTGCGCCCTACACAATTGTTACCTTTCTTTAAAGGCAGTAACACGGGCACCTGGGTGGCTCGGGAGGTTGAGCGGCTGACTCTTGATTTCTGCTCAGGGTTGTGAGATGCAGCCCTATGTCAGGCTTCCTACTCAGCACAGAGTCTGCTTGTCCCTCTCCTTCCCCTTCTGCCCTTCTCTACTCACTCCCCACCAAAAAAATAAATAAAATCTAAATAAAATAAAATGACCGTAACATAATTCAAATAGTAAAAAATGTTAACTTTTTGGTGATTACAAAAACAGGCCTTAAAAGAAAAGTTTATTAACCCAGTGTTACAACATTAAAGACACTTTAAGAAGAAAAAATGTTCACTCAATCTTACCAGCTTAAACTACTTTTTCAAACACATTCTCTTCCAACCCTTATTCACAGTATCTATATTTTTATGAAGTTGTAAACATAATGTATACATAATTTTCTGTTCCAATATTTTTAGGTCATATTATTTTATAAATATTTTTCCTTATTACTTCATTTCTGACTTACTTAAATTTTCTTTTAAATATTTGGTTTTTTGATGTAAAAGGCATAAGCAGCAATAATGCTGAATTTTAAAAACACGATATTGAAAACAATTCCATTTATGATTACACCAAAAATAATACCTATGAATAAACTTAGCCAAGGAAAGACCTGTACTCTGAAAACTATAAAACACTGATAAAAGAAACTAAAGATGACACAAATAGATAGATATTCCATGCTAATGGATTGGAACAGTCAATATTATTAAAATGTCCATACCACCCAAGCAATCTATAGATTTAATGCAATCCCTATCAAAATACCAACATATTCCAGAGTTAGGATTACTGCCTAGTGCAGTACTGAGCACTCTGTGAATAAAATTGCTCAATTTTCACAAAGTAATCTTCTATTTGAATGTTATATTTCATAGTATATTAACTAATCTGAGTCAACAAGTTATTCTAACATACTTTTGGGTAGGAAGTTAACAAGCTAAAATTTCTTTGTAAATACTTATTTCCTGTGTGAGTGCTGTATTCCACATGAAAAAACATACTATTATTCAAACAATGCCGAAATAGCATGGAAAATGAGGGCCTCCTGTAATTCTACTCCCCAAAAAAACACAGACTACAATTTGGTGAATATTCATCCTGGCTGAACTCCTTATTCAAAGGTAGAAATAATTCCATAGTTTGTTGCCACATGGTGGTAAAATAAGCACCACTGCCCATTAACACTGTAAAGAACACGATAGCCATTACCCTAACCCAACAAATATTTGCTGAGCTATTTACACTCAGCACTGCACTAGGCACTGTCTAAAGACGGTCCCTGTCTTGGAAAGACTTGTAGGAAGACTGACAAGCATACAAATAACTAGCATGTACTGACAAAATGACATTGTTATAACTGAGACAAAAATCTAAGTATGGCAGAACAGGGATTTCTTGTCAGGTTTCATTGAGGAGGTGACATTTGAGATGGGTCTTCAAGTGTGCTGCAGTTTCTCAGGTGAGAATAAGAAAGGCCCTCTCAGCAGAGGGCATAGCACATGGATGGAGCAGTGCTTTCAGGGACTATTGAGAAGGCCACTCAAGCTGGAGCCTGGTGTATGGGGAAGGAAAAGGAGTGTCACATGGAAGACAAGCCGCTATGTGTGCTCTTAATTCCGGAAGGGATCAGAACAGCTGAAAAAGAGAAAGTTGGAAGAGCATCTAAAATTTTCCCTCCTGGGACACCTGGGCAGCTCAGCGGTTGAGCGCCTGCCTTTGGCCCAGGGCCTGATCCTGGAGTCCCGGGATCAAGTCCCACGTTGGCCTCCCTGTGTCTCTGCCTCTCTCTCGCTCTCTGTCTTTCACGAATAAATAAATAAATCTTAAAAAAAAATTATTTCGTAGTTGTGATTCCTTAGCTAGTACATTTCAAGAATTGAGGAAAACCCAGCAGATGTGTTCTAATACTGTGGTAGCCAGCCTCCAAAATGGCACTCCCCAATTACATTGGCCTCCTGATCCACTTCTCTGTCAACCCTTCTCACAATGAATAGAGCTAACTTGTGTGACTACAGAATGTTGTTGAAATGGTGTGTAACTTCCGTGGCTGGGCCATCAATGTCATCGAAGCTTCTACCTTGCTTTCCTGTGCTCATTCTGGGGAAGGCCTGACACCATGTTATGAGACTGTTTAAGCAGCCTGAGGAGAAGCCCACATGGAAGGGATTGAGGCCCCCTGTCAACAACCAGAGACGCTGGATTAAGTCATTTTGGAAGTGGTTCCTCTTGCCCCAGCCAGATCTTCCGGTGACTGCAGGCTCATGGGAGACTCCTGGCCAGTAGCACTCAGCCACACACAATGCTGCTAAATTTCTGACCCAGAGAAACTGTAAAAAGTAAAAATGTAGTGTTTGAAGACATTAAGTTTTGGGGTTATTTATTATACAGCAAGATCAATAACAGAAGAACTTTGCTTTCTTTTATAGACTAGGGGACAAACAATAACATTTATTAACAAGCAGCAAGATTTCATCTTATATTAAAAAATGACACAATATTCACATTCATAGCTCTAGTATATGCTTTTGGACTTCATTTTAGACATGAAAATATGAAATAAGGCTTTTTATGAGGGACTCTTTATGTAAATCATGTACTGCTTGCAGATTACCATAAACTATTTTTTTTAGGAGGTAATGGGACTATAAAACTGACAGACTATATTACACTTTTCAGTTATGCAAAACAGTACTCACAAAAGAAACTTAGCTTGGGTTGGCAAGTAGTTTGGCTTGTATAGAGACTTTTATGGATAAGTAATAAATGAGTAAGCAATTAAAGCCTTTTTTGGGCACCCTGGTGGTTCAGTGGTTTAGCATCTGCCTTTGGCTGAGGTCATGATCACAGGGTCCTGGGATCGAATCCCGCATTGGGCTTCCTGCAGGGAGCCTGCTTCACCCTCTGCCTATGTTTCTGCCTCTCGCTAGGTCTCCCATGAATAAATAAAATCTTAAATAAAAATATCCTTTTTTTGTGGCTTTCAGAGATCAAATTTTAATCAAATGTCCTGTCAAGTGTCAAAAATTTTAAAATCATTATCTGTGAAAATGTGTCATTAAATAAGTATAAAAAAATCCATTCCATAATTGAGGGGACAATGCTGCTTCAACAGGTACTTATTTCCAAAGCTAAACTACACTTAACAAAACATGGACATATTATTTTTCATGATTTTATGTAGTCCACTTTTACAATAAGATGTCATTTAAGTGTTTCTACACTTTTATATACTAAGGATTATGGACTCTTTAAAAACTCCCTTGGAATACGTTTTTACAAATAAATAGCTACTTAAAAGTTCATGGCTTAAATTCATGCTGTAGTCTAGAAAACCTCAAGCAGAGAAGTTAATTTAGTTTCAAGTTGGTAGGTTAAGTGGCTTTGCAAAAACAAAAGGCTATCTTCTCGTTTCTATTTGAACCTTTTTTTTTAAATTAAAACTTTTTTTTTATTTGAACCTTTAAAACCTAAACCTTCATTGCCTCTAATTCCCATAGTTACTGCTCCATTTATTTGACCCTAATGGAAGTACTAGAGTTGTTTCTACTTGATCTTGACATTTCCTCTCCCAGTGTGTTTCACACCCATTCAAATACACTCCAAATTTTTGCCCCATCACTCCATAATGGCAATTTCATCCTCCCCTTGCTCAAATCAGAAATCTTGGGATCCTCATTGACTCCTCTTTCTTCATCCCCCATAGCTTATCCTTCAAAAAATCCGGTTAGCTTACTTTTCAGGTCATAATCCAGAACCTGTCCACCCCTCATACTTTCTTTCCACTGCTGTCACCCTGGTTTGAGTCACTAGCATCTTACTAGTTTCCAAGAATAGCTTCCTCACTTACTGGTCGTCCAGCTTCCACTACAAAGTAGCTCCAGTGATTCTTTTGAAATATGAACAACCTTATCACTCTTCGGCTCAAAATGACTCCCCATCTCACGGAGGAGGAAGCCCTGACATAGGGCAATGGGGCTTTACATCACCTAACTTCCCCGGCCCCACCGCCCTACGTCAGGGCTTCCCTACAACCTCCCCCGTTGGCTCCAGCCACACTGGCCACCTTGCACAGCATCCGTCTCTGTGTCCTGACCTTACCCCGACCCTCTGTCCCAGCTCCGAGCGCAGGGTCCCGCCCCTGATTTCTTTCTAAGGTAATGAATCATCTGATGACTTCTAGGCCACCCCGCCTGGCAGGAGCTCGGACAGTTCGCGCTCATTCACCATCTGACGAACGAACAAACGCACTCGGGACACGACACACGTTAGTTAGTTCATGTTGGCGCTTCTCGTTTTAGCCAAAACTCCTGGCGTGGCTTCAGCGTAAGGCCCGAAGGATCCCATCTCGCAGGCCCTACGGTCGCCGGTTCTCACAGCCCTGGGGCGGTTTTCTCCCCTTCTCCGGGCTGGGCGGGCCGCGTGGGAGGAGGGTGGAATGCCCGGATGGAGGCTAAAGTGCTGCCCAGGTACTCCAGGTCTACACTGCCCTAAGGCGACCGAGCCCGGGGGGCCTCCCAGCGGCGGGCTGGCCCCGCGCCGCGAGCGTACCCCGCGCGCTCTGTTTACAGCCGCCGTCTACCCAAACCCGCTCGCTAACCCCCTCCCCCCCCCCCCCCCGCTCCCGGTGACGTCACCACCGCCCCGGACTCCTGATTGGAAGAGCGCAGCCGCTCAGTTCTCGCGATGACGCCTGTTCGGGTCTCCCTTGCCTCCCTCCCATTGCGCAGACCCGGTAGTCGACAGACCACGTTGCGAGCCACGGAGGCATCGTAGAACTAGACCAGCTTCGGTACTCGTCCACACGGCAGCGACTCTTCCTAGACGCTCACGGGCACAAGGTTTGGCTCCCAGGCGTCCCGTGTGCCAGACTCGCGGCAGCGCGCGCGACTCGGCACTGCTCGCCTCCGCCACTTTCCTGGGGCAGCCGGGGGATTCGCACCAATTCTCGTCCTCTGCTATCGCGAGGTCTTGGCGGTTGCTATACCGGTTTCCGGTCGCTTAGGTCTCCATGGAGACAGCGCTTGAACCAGTGTTTTGGGTCGCCTGTCATTCTCCGGACTCCACGTGGTTCGGAAACTGCACAAAGAGCGTTTTGGGAGTCAGCCAGCAAGGTGTAGGTGGGAGCGAAGCAGCGGTCCAAAGCGAAGCAGCCAGTGGGAGTACGATTTGCGGAGCATCTTCTCGTCACTGAAGCACTGCTGTAGGGTGGGCACGGGATTTTCCCTGATTGGGGAAGCCCAGTTCATCAGGACAAAGGTTCAGGCGTCTGTTGAGCACGCATAAGCACCGAACCTATTTTTGTGTAGTCTTTAGGGTTCCACGATCGTATCCTGCTGTAAACTTAGCATTTACGAGAGATCAGTCTCCTCAGTTCTCTGTCTCTAGCTCTTCTTAAGTTTCTGTATTGGCCACTTTCCTAGGAAGCGATCCCCAATTATTATTATTATTTTTTTGATCCCCAATTATTACGCTAGACCTCATCATGTCACTTTGCAAATTCTTCCCTTGTCCTTGCCATTCTGGCAGTGTCCGTTTTTATTACTATTTTCTGTTAAATGGTTTTTCACATTCCAGTGCCCTATCGATTTCTTACTTTGCAGACGGACCACAGGTTCTTCAGTGTCAGGACTGGTTTGTCACTTAGATACAGAATATACATAACTGGGTAGTGCACCTTTCTGTTGTTAAAGGCATGCATCGCTGACAATGTTTGCTAATTAATTCATTTGCTTATTCATCAGATATTTATTAAGCACTGGATATATGCCAGGTACTGTTTTAGGAATTGAGAATTAAAATAGTGGGTGAAACAGATGAAAGTTGCTGCCTTCGTGGAGTTTATTACTGGGGGAGACAGACAATATAGAAATAAACAAGTTATTGCGATCTTAGGTAGTAGTAGTACTATGGAGAAAATAGAGTAATGGAAATGATCTGTGAGTTGGAGTGCTGGCATTTGATATAGTTTGAGTGGTCATGGAAGGCTTCTCATTGGAGGTGCTATTTGAGAAGAGACCTGAAAGATGGGAAAAAGATCTTGCAAAGATCTGGTGGAACAAGCATTAACAGGCAGAGGTATGAGGAAAGGCAAAGCCCCTCGGATGGTGAAGAGAAGATTGATTTGAGATGAAATGCAGAGGAAGGCAGGACCAAATTCCTTGGTGCCTCGAAGGCCAAGGTCTCAAGTATCAAGTTCGATTTAATTCTAAGTGTAATTGGAATCCCTTGCAGAGTTTTAAGCAAGCGAGTAATTAGATTTGATTAGAGTTTTAAAAAGATTGCTATGATGCCTGTGAAAAGCGGGGAGTCCTCAGAATCAAGAGAGAAGAGAATAGACCAGCTGTGAGGCTATTGCAAGGGTCCAGCTGCAGAGGGCTCATACAACTTCTGGTGGGATATTTCCAGGATGGGGAAATTCTCTGCTTACAAGGCAGTCCGTGCCATACATAGGTGGATTAGAGAGGTCTTTCTTTACATTAAGCAGGGATCTGCCTCATTGAAACTTGCACTGACTTTTCCCAATTCTTTAGCAAGACAGAAAATATCTCCTCTTTTTCTGACAGTCCAACAACAACAACAGCTGCTTTATAGCATTTGTGCCATCCTTTTGTCTCCAGGCCAAACACCTCTGGTTAACTGGGAAGGCACTGAGGTTAGTTGGGCCCAGTTTACTTTTAGAAAGACCACGCCGGTTTTTTTATTGTTATTTATTACTAAAATGAAGGTTGGCTGTATTTTATTTTTTATTGTAAAAAATTATTTTTTATTGTAAATTTTTCCTAAAAAGATTTTATTTATTTATTTGACAGAGTGCGAGAGAGCACAAGCAGGGGGAGAAGCAGGCTCCAGAACCCTGGGACCACAACCTGAACCAAAGGTAGACGTTCAACCAACTGAGCCACCCAGGTGCCTGAAGGTTGGCTGTATTTTAAAATACAAAGACTGGGTCATAATAGGTAATGGTAACTTTAGACAATAATAAACTCTTTTTGAGCTTAAAAAATGTTTTTCTTTTTTGGAGCAAAAATCCTTAGACCAGTAATTCTCAACCTGGGGCCACTTTGGTCTCCAGGAGACATTTGGCATTTTTCGATTGTCATAACTTGCTGGGAAGGGGATGCTGCTGGCATCTAATGGGCAGAGGCCAGGAACCTGTTCAATATCCTACAATACATAGAATGATACCCCATAGCAAAAAATTATCTTGCTCCAAATGCCAATAGTACTGAGGTTCAGAAATCCTGAATTAGACAATGCTTTAAACTCTTCTTTTTAAAAAATAAAAAAATAAACTCTTCTTTTTTTGCAGTGACTACCATTAATTCTGTTTAAAATGGGTGTAAAGAAGAAAAAAGAAATGCAAGTAACTGCACTGACTATTTGCCATCAAGACCTTGAAACTTTGAGATGTAAGTGATTTCTGACTTCATTATTTTCTTTCTTTCCTGGGTTGCAGGGTATTTTTATCTCTGAGACTAAATATCTTGTTCAGACTCTTGCTATTTAATTTTTTCCATGTTCTTTACATTTAATTTTGCATGTAAAATGGCTTCCTAAAAATTCTGTCTTCAGACTAAGTTCTGCTTGCTTTTTTTTTTTTTTTGGCAAACTCATGTGCGTATGTTGTTAGATCCTTGAAGAAATTTTTGTTTGTGTGTTATCTAGTTTTGGCTGATGTGGAAGGAAAGAATTTAGCTTCTTTGCTGTTATACTGTGTACAACTCACTGATGGAGTGTCACAAATCCATTATGTTAAACAGGTAAGACTGGATTGATATTCATGGATACATCTTGAAGATTATCATGCTACTATGGACTTTTAAAATTAACTGACAGTTTTTGGCACCCGATTATTTAATATCAATGTGTCATTAAAGAATAGAGGTTTTTCCTTTCCTTTTCTGTTTGTTGTATAATCTCATTTTATTCAGAGTATCAGTAGATGCCATATTCAGCCTTCCACCAACATTGGAGCTAGAAAGCTATAGGATAATGAGACAATTGTGCATATCTTTTCTGTGGAGATAAATTTTTAAAAATTATCTCTATTTGAACCTTTCAGACTTTTTAGCAGACATATTAAAAAGTTAATTTAAAATATAAAGACTCTCCTTACCAGTATTTCAGTATTAGGGTTTACCTTTTGAACTTGCATAATTTTGGGGGGAAGCAATTATATATATTACTGGTTTTTCAGTATTGCAACAGAATTCCTATACTTTAAGCCATTAATAAGTCTAATTCTTAATAGAGGTCGGTCTGGAGAGTAAAATGGGAGTTGGAGATATGGGTTAAAAAGTTAAAAATTACTAAAATAGGTATTTAAATCGGTATCCTCAACAATGCAGTATAGAATATATTTCACATTATAATTGAGACTTAAAAGAGTATTTGGCTATGTTACTTTGCTCTATATACTTGATTTTAGAAAAAATTACTGTGATTTTGAATTTTTTGGATTGTAGATTGTGCCTTTACTGGAGAAGGCAGATAAGAATGGTGCATGTGATCCCATTATTCGAAGTTGTTTGGATATTTTAGCAGGCATCTATCTTTCTCTGAGTGTAAAGAATCCCTTGAAGAAAGTCTTAGCAAGGTAAGGATAAAAAAGAAAAGAAGTTAAACATTACAAATGTTCAATTTGACCAAAAGTAATCAGTATTTAAAGTTCTCCTGGCTTGGTAAAACTGAACTGAAATACGTCACTAACAGTTTATATGGTCTCTGTTTTGTTTACTTATTACAACTTTTTATTTTTATTTATTTTTTAATCAAAAATTTTTTAAATAAGATTTTATTTATTTATTCATGAGAGACAGAGAGAGAGGCAGAGACATAGGCAGAGGGAGAAGCAGGTTGTCTGTGGGGAGCATGATGCGGGACTTGATACCAGGACCCTGGGACCACGCCCTGAACCAAAGACAGATGCTCAACCACTGAGCCACCCAGGTGTCTATACTTATTACAACTTTTTAAAAGTGTGGAATGGCTTTTTTTAGGTCACAGGCCTTAATAAAACAGGCTATGGGCTGTAGTTTGCTGACTCCTGGTTTAGTCAATTTACATTAATGCTATTATTGGTTAAGTTTAATCTGTCATCTTGCTATTTCTTTTTCCTCTTTTTCCATTTGTTCTTGGTTTATTATTATTTTTTTAAAGATTTTATTTATTTATTTATGAGAGACACAGAGACAGAGAGAGGCAGAGACACAGGTAGAGGGAGAAGGCAGGCTCCATGCAGGGAGCCCAACATGGGACTTGATCCTGGCTCTCCAGGATCACACCCTGGGCTGAAGGCGGTGTCAAACAGCTGAGCCACCTGGGCTGCCCTTGTTCTTGGTTTAAACATACTTTTAGGGCAGCCCAGGTGGCACAGCAGTTTAGCACCGCCTGCAGCCCGGGGTGTGATCCTGGAGAGCCAGGATCGAGTCCCACATCGGGCTTCCTGCATGGAGCCTGCTTCTCCTTCTGCCTGTGTCTCTGCCTCTCTCTTCGCTCTCTCTGAATGAATAAATAAATAAATCTTCAAAACAAAACAAATATTTTTAATTATACAGGTAATACAGCAATATATGCTTGATGTAAAGGCTTCAAGCAATATAGAAGTGAACAAAATAAGTGAGCCTTCTGGTTTGTTGTTTCTGGCATATCTTACTTTCTTTAGTAAAGGTCATGACTTAACATTTTGGTGTCTACCTCCTGAGGCCTTTTCTTTGGGTTTAGTGTGGGTATTGTATTATAGTTTTCTTATTTTTACATAAATGGGGTTATACTCTACTCACCGCTCTGTAGCCTGTTTTTTTTTTCACTGAAGAAGGTCTTAGAGATACTTTCATGTCAGTATAATCCTTATTTTTTTTTAATGGTGTTAAAAAATACACAACATAAAATTTGCGATCTTAATCATTTTTGAGTATTAAGTATATTTACATTGTCTTGCAGTGTATCTCCAGAATTTTTTCATCTTGCAAAACTGAAACTCTATAAACAGTATTATTGGGGCCCCTGAGTGGCTCAGTGGTTGAGTGTCTTACCTTTGGCTCAGGGCGTGATCCTGGGGTCCTGGGATCAAGTCCCACATCGGGCTCCCCACGTGGAGCCTGCTTCTCCCTCTGCCTATGTCTATGCCTCTCTGTGTCTCTCAGAATAAATAAGCAAAATCTTTATTTATTTTTTTTAAGTAAAATTTTACTTAAAAAAACCCAAACCCAGTATTATTATTATTGTTATTATTTTATTTTATTTAAAAAAATTTTATTTATTCATGAGAGACACACACAGAGAGAGGCAGAGACACAGGCAGAGGGAGAAGCAGACTCTTTGCAGGAGCCTGATGTGGGACTCGATCCCAGCATACCGCGATCATGACCTGAGCCAAAGGCGGGTGCCCAACTGCTGAGCCAGCCAGGCGTCCCCAAACCCAGTATTATTAAATAGTAAATCCTCATTTGCTCCTTTGCCGAGCTCCTGGTTACTACAGTTCTACTTTCTGCTTCTATGAATTTGATTACTTTAGTTACCACATATAAGTGGAATATTTGTGTTTGTATTTTTTTTGATTGGCCTATTTACTTAGCATAATGTTCTCAAGTTTCATCCATGTGATAGCATGTGGCAAGATCTTTGTCCTTTTTTAAGGCTGAATTATATTTCATTGTCCATATGCACCGCATTATATTCATTCATTATTCTGTTTTTTTTTTTTCCATTATTCTGTTGATAGACATCAGGGTTGCTTCTTCCTCTTGACTATTGTGAACAATGCTGCTATGCACATGAGTATGTAAATATCTATTTGAGGTCCTGCTTTCAGTTCTTTTGGATACATATCCAGAAGTGAATTATTAGATCATATGGTAATTCTATTACTAATTTTCTGAGGAACCTCCTTTATTTTCCATAATGTCTGCATTATTTTATGTTCCCACCAAAAGTCCTTATATTTTCTTACAGCTATAAATATTCCATAATATGGATAATGCTAACAATTTTATGTATAAATTTATTGGTGTTTAGTTAGTTTTGTTTTCATTATTCCAACAATGATGCGTGATATTCTTAATTATGTCTATAACTGTTATGTGTATTTCCCTGAGATAAATTCCTATAGGTGGAATTTCTTCACCAAAGAGGTTACTAAACTGTACTCCCCAAAAGCTATTCCAAGTTTATACTCTTACTAACAATGAATGAGTGCCAGTGTCTTCATATCTTTATCACACTAGATATCAATCTTTAAACTTTTAAGATCTAATAGATAAAAAAATAACCTCATGTTTTACTTTTCACTTCCAGATTACTAGTGAGATTGAACATTTTTTAATATGTAGAGTTTGACTAGTTGTGATTATGTATCTTTTGTGTTTCCTTGTTAGAATGTCATTTATTTATTTATTTATTTATTTATTTATTTATTTATTTATTTATTTATTTATTTATTTATTTGATTTATTTTAGAGAGAGCACAAGCAGGGGGAGCAGTAGGCAGGTGGAGAGAGAGAAGCAGGCTTTCTGCCGAGCAGGGAGCCGGATGTGGGACTTCATCCCAGGACCCTGGGATCATGACTTGAGCTGAAGGCAGACACTTAACCAACTGAGCCACTCAGGCACTCTCTTTTTCTTATATAAGTAAATGTATTTAATGTGTCAAAGAGCAAATGATCAAATAACTGGCTGGTTCTAGGGTTGTGGGGAAGTAGTCGACAATGTCATAGAGCTTGATATTTTCCATTTTTTCTCCCAAGTGTTGGCCATATATTCCTTCAGAATTACAAGGGGCTGTAGTAGTTACTGGCACCTTATGCAGACATGACGGCATCTAGAAAAAAATAAATTTCCTCTTCTCTATTTCTTTTTATTGGAGAGAAAAACACTTTGTACAAGGTTCCAGGACACTTTCCATCACTTTCTGTTGTCAAGATTGGGTCATTTACCCTTCTGGTTGTAAGAAGGGCTGAGAAGTGGAAACTCTCACACCTTTAGCCTCTCTAGTGAGAGGTGGGTTTTGCCAATAAAGAAAACATGGCATGGGTATAAGAGCTCTAAATATATTTCTTTGGTGTTTTTTTTAAAGATCTTTTCATTTTGTTTTTAAGCTTTGTGTTTTTAATTTAAAGAAAGCATGAGCGGGAGGGTCAGAGGGAGAGAGAGAATAGACTCTGTGCTGAACAGAGAGCCTCATGTGGGGCCCAATCTCACAACCCTGAGATCATGATCTGAGCCAAAACCAAGAGTTGGATCTCAACTGACTATGCTACACAGGTGCCCCATTCCTTTGTTTTATTACTTGTCTTTGAACTTTCTTTATGATGTGTTTGCCTTATAAAAATTACAAAACCTTTCTTAGTAATCAATCCCACTAATGTTTTTCTTTGTATAGATTTCTGAGTTTCGGGGCACCTGGGTGGCACAGTTGGTGAGAGTCTGCCTTTGGCTTAGGTCATGATCCCAGAGTTCTGGGATCAAGCCCCTCATCGGGCTCCCTGCTCAACTGGGAGCCTGCTTCTCCCTCTGCCCCTCAGGCTCACCCTGCTTATGCTCTCTCACTCTCTCAGAATAAAATCTTAAAAAAAAAAAAATTCTGAGTTTCATGCCTTCCTTATGTATGCTTTCTCTACTATAAGATTGTATAAAATTGCTTGCTTCTCTGAAAATACTTCATCTGGAGAGCACCTGGGTGGCTTAGGTCATGATCTCAGGGATGAGAGAATGATTGTTGGGTCTATTTGAAGGAAGAGTGTCAGGTGGAGGAAATAGCAAGAGCAAAGGCTTTGGTATATTGTCACAACAAGGAAGGCCATGTAGCTAGAGCTAAATGACAAAGGTTTGAGATGAGGCTGGTGAGATGATGGTGGGGCTAGAGTGTGTAGACTCTGGTAAGTCATTGTCAGCACTGTGGTTACTAATTTGAGAGGGACATTGTTGGAAGATTTTAGTAGAAGACTACTATGGCATTTTTATAATATCACTCTGGCTACTCTCTTGAGGATGGAAGCAAGATGGAAGCAGGGAGTTTCAGTGATTGGGGCATGTAGTTAAAATTTTCTGGCTGTATTTTGAAGGGATAGTTCAGAATTCCTTCATTTGTAGGATTCCCTTCCCACTCCATATATCTACTTATCACTCGGTTGTCAGATTTTTAATACTTGATTCTTTTTCTAGCTCACTAAATGGCCTACCTGAATTTTTTCTAACTGAGGCTATACAAAGTTTTACTTCTCGTCTTCAGGAAGAATTGAATACTACTGATCTATACTCTTATAGGAAAGTAATTGACAATATATCTTCTTGTATGGAGAACTTTGACTTGGGTAAGCCAAATTTTTTGTGTATTTTTTTCTGTCATTACATCATTCTTTTTAAATGATGTTAATTTTGGTTCTGAGGCTCCTTACCAGTGTTAATGTTTTTATTCCTACAGGTAGAGCAGGTGTTAATAATCTTCTTAAAAATGGTAAGTCCTGTTATTTTGTTTTATTCTGAGGGGGTAACTGCCTGTATGAGTCATTTTGGAACTGGTTCTTTTAAGTTTCTTGGCAGTGGGTAGAGTCTTGCAGATTACTAAGATGCATCATGCCCCGTCCTTTTTAATTTCTACTTCTATACCATGATATCATTATAGGTAACAGTGACTTAAAATATTTTCTTATACTGACATTAAAGTTTACAGTTGTAGGTTCTGCTTTGTCATGATATATTCTTTTTGTTTCAGTGCTTCATTTTCTGCAGAAGAGTTTAATTGAAATCTCAGAAGAAAATCGGCAAGTATCTGTTTGCATGCTTGTGCATGTGTGGGTGTACACTTGAGGTTGCCTGTTGTCTTTGTGCAAAGGAAATTTATTTTTAAATATTTTTTTCTTTATTTACTCATGATAGTCACACAGGGAGAGAGAGAGGCAGAGACACAGGCAGAGGGAGAAGCAGGCTCCATGCACCAGGAGCCCGACGTGGGATTCGATCCCGGGTCTCCAGGATCGCGCCCTGGGCCAAAGGCAGGCGCCAAACCGCTGCGCCACCCAGGGATCCCTGTGCAAAGGAAATTTAAAAAGAGTTTCCAGAATGTGCTTCATTGTATCCCTCACTGATAATATTGGACCTGATTATTGAAATTTACTTTTTTAGAGGTTTGATAGTTAATTTAAAAAATAAAATAAGGGATCCCTGAGTGGCGCAGCAGTTTAGTGCCTGCCTTTGGCCCAGGGCGCGATCCTGGAGACCCGGGATCGAATCCCACATCGGGCTCCCAGTGCATGGAGCCTGCTTCTCCCTCTGCCTATGTCTCTGCCTCTCTCTCTCTCTCTCTCTCTCTCTCTCTGTGACTATCATAAATAAGTAAAAAAAATAAATAAAAAAAAATAAAAAATAAAATAAATTATTACAAGAATATGAGAATGAGTTTCTTCCTCCCTGAGTGTTCCTTACTCATAGCATCATTTTATGAATGAAATATCTGGTTATCTTTCTGAGGATATTAATGATAGTTTTTTTTTTTTAATAGTTTTCTCATCTTTACATAGTCCTCTTTCTTCTAAGTTGCTTTTTTTCCTGTTTGATGCTTTCAGTCACTGTATTTGTTGCTAGAAGCTTTCATCAGAAGTGATTTTTGGCCAAATGCTTATATTTAAGGATGAGGCACTGAGAGTTGATTTGAATCTGTGCATATTGATGGGGTTTATTTCAGGTTTTTTTATAGGCTACTTTAGGCAGGCTATTTCTTTGGAAAACCTATGATGTCAATATTGTTAGGTCTTTTTGCATGGGTAACAGATTCACCATGGAACCAAACTATTGGCTTAAAATTCTGATTGCTGAAGGAGTGAAGAAAGCTGAGGTTGTGGCATTTGGCATTCATTGTTCATTGTTCATATATTTACCTAATTTTCTTGTTTGCACTATGGTGTTCATGCCTTATCTGTGCATGTTGTTTTACCTTCTCTAGGTAAGCCAGTTGTTTGCTGGTTCTTATTTTTCAACAGACTTGTAGCCAGTCGTCCTATTTTCAGCCTTACATTTATTTCCTTATCAAGGAGTACCTGGTACCAACAGTTTCTTAGACTTTTGGGGCTGCAAATCAGGTTGTTTTGGGGATGATTCTCTGGCTTACCTATTTACCTTTTAATTTTTAAAGATTTTTATTTATTTAGAGATGAGAGACACACAGAGAGAGGCAGAGACAAAGGCAGAGGGAGAAGCAGGCTCCTCATGGGGTTTGATGCGGGACTTGATCCCTGGACCAGGATCATGCCCTGTGCTGAAGGCAGACTCTGCTCAATTGTTGAGCCACCCAGGCATCCCAATATATACCTTTTTAAAAAAAATAATTAATTAATTAATTGATTTTATGGGGGGGGGGACAGGAACAGGGGGAAGGAGAAGGAGGGGGAAGAATCTCAAGCAGCCTCCACGCTGAACACACAGCCTGATGCGGGGCTTAGTCTCATGACCTGACCTGAGCCAAAACCAAGAGTTGGACACTTAATCAACTGAGCCACTCAGGTGCCCCAGTATTTACCTTTTTGGTTTCTGCCGAATCAGTTTTCTGTCTGCTTCCAAAATTTTATTGTTATTGTTTGTTTGTTGCTCTTCATATTTTGTCTTTTTATGTTTTCAATCCTGTGGCTGTTGGTTTACTGAGGTTCTGGGAGAGAATATAGGTAGTAACTGTGTGCTATTCTTTTTTTTTTTTTTTTAATTAATTAGTTTTTGTTTTATTCCAGTATGGTGGTTAACATACAGCATTATATTAGTGTCAGGTGTACAATAGAGTGATTCAACAATTCTATATATTACTCAGTGTTTGTCACAATAAGTGTACTCACCTATTTATGCACCTATCCCCCTGCTACCTCCCCTCTAGAAACCATCTGTTCTCTATAGATAAGAGTCCTTTTTCATTTGTTTCTTTTCTTTTCTTTTTTTTACTTTGGTCATTTGTTTCTTAAATTCCACATATGAGTGAAATCATACAGTATTTGTCTTTCTCTGACTGCCTTACTTAATTTAGCATTATATCCTCTAGATCTATCCCTGTTGTTGCAAAAAGATTTCATTCTTTTTTATGGCTGAATAATATTCCATTACACACACACACACACACACACACACACACACAATACACACACCACATCTTCTTTATCCATTCATATATCTGTTAATACTTGGATTGCTTCCATATCTTGGCTATTGTTGCAGTAAACAGAGAGGTGTATATATCCTTTCAAATTAGTGTTTTCATATATTTGGGTAAATATCCAATAGTGTGATTACTGGATCATATGGTAATTCTATTTTTAATTTTTTGAGGAATCTCCATGTTTTCTGCAGTAGCTGTACCAATTTGCATTTCTGCCAGGAAAATCCCTTTTCTGGGGAAAAGTGGATGAACTAGCTGAGGTATATAGGAAGGAGCAATGGTGAAGTGGGAGGAAATGGAGGAGAGCTTAGTGTCTTGGAAAACAAGTGAAGAAAGTGGATCAAGGTTGAGGGAATGTTCAAGTTTAGAAATTGTGGCATTCATTTTACCTGTTTTAACTCTAAAAGAAGAAATGAGATTAGTTGTTAGCAGAGAAGGAGGGATATTTTGAGGTAAGAGCATTGAAAGTTTGCAATAAATGTCATGTAATTGGAATGTTATGGGAGTGGAAGAGAGAGGTATAGATGTCTAACATAATCTAAAACAAATTTTGGCCCTTTGATTGAGGAATATTTCTTTTGCAGAGGGATAGAAATGGTGGCATTTTCATGTGACTTCTTTTGGAATAATGTCTTTTTTTTTCATTATAGAAAATTTGCTGGAAATTGTATAGTTCAGACACAGTTGATGAATGACTTACTGGTAGGCACTAGAGTTTCAGTGATGTTGGTGCAGAAAATACAAGACATTCAGAGAATTCATTTGAAGACTTCCAATTCTCCCACATGGCAAAGTATGTGTGGGTTGCTGAGTATTTTCACCAAGTTTTTAAGTGATGGTAAGTATAAGACCATAAAAATGATGATTATAATTGAGTGTCACTCAGCTTTTGCTAATAATGGTATGAAATGTTGGATATTTACCTGAGATGGAGAACTTCTTTTCCCCCAGCTCCTTAAAATGGGGAAAGGCCCTGGGTTATAAGGTTTTTTAATGCTTTTTCTTTCAAATGTACCAATTCTGCAAGGAATAATGTTGAAGGACTTTTCTAAATGTGTGTGTTTTGTAAAAAAGAAAACCTAACAGTCTTAGGGTTGAAAAGCCCCAGACTTTAAATGGCAAAAGAAAGTTCTCAATAAGAAGAGTCCGTACTTGGAAGGAAGGTCTGGAAAGGTGAACATAAACCATACAGTTCTCCTTAGGAGCAGGCTTCATCCTCAAGTAATGACAGTAGTCCTTGTGGGGGTGGTCATCATTCCCCCTTATATGTCTCATGTGTTGCTTCTATTCATGTGATCTGTGTTACTGGGAAGCCAAATAGTAAATGAGAGGAAGTCCCTCTTTCTAAAAGCATTTCAAACTATAAATTAAAATGGTATTACCATTTTGTAACCTGATGAATTGATGTAGGCATTAAGCATCAGCAACTACTAACATTACAGAACAGACAGCCAGACAGCATGTGCCCTTTAGAGTCTTGCTTTTACCACCTATACACTCTTTGCAAAGGGGCTGAGCTTGAGACTGATCTTTAGGTCACCTGCCAATTTACAGGAATTACAGAAGACAGAAGAGTATGCTGAACTGCATTAGGACAAAGCAGACCCACATCCAGACTGTGGGAAACTGCAGATCAAGGCCAGAGCTCTTGAATAGAGAAATTGTAATGAAATGAAAGGGGTGGAGAGGGCACCTGTAGATTGAAAGGCACTTAAAAGGTATATCAGATTTTTGAAAAATGGACAGGATTAAACTATAGTGTCTAGGGATGCACATTTGATTAACAAAACCATTTAAAAATCAGAAAGCCATTATTTTGCAAGTCACGATAATGCTTACTCAGGGTGAGAAAAGGGTTTATGTTTGGGAAGAGACATATGGATGAGCCTTATGGGTTGGGTGCCTGAGTTCGATTTTTCACCTTGGATGCTGGGTACAAGGGTGTTCCTTTCAAATAATTTGTTAAGCTATACATTTGTTGTGGCTATTTTCCTGTATCAGTGTGTTACATTACAATATGATTAATGGAAAAATGATACTTAACACATATGAGTATTTATAAAAAGTTAATTACATTTTTACCCTTTACCTCACGTTCTATATGGTCATATATGCATAAATATTAACTTAATTAAAAAATAAATGGGATTGATTTAGAACTTTTGTTTATAAAGAGCAGTAATTGACTCTGGTTTTGCTAGTCTAATGGGAAAAAATAGTACCTCATTGTTTATATGTTTTGAGTCCTAGTAACTAGTAAAAGTGCTAGATATATTGTCAAAATAGCATTATTTATTCATTTATTTATTTTGGCTAGGATCTCAGGTAGTTATAAAAGGAAAGGAGGGGCACCTGGGTGGCTCAGGTCGATTAAGCAACTGCATTTGGCTCAGGTCATGATCCCAGAGTCCTGGGATCAAGCCTCGAATGGGACTCCCTGCTCAGCTGAGAGCCTGCTTCTCCCTCTCCTTCGGCCTGTTCCCCGTGCTTGTGCATGCTTTCTTTCAAATAAATAAAACCTTACAAAAAAAAAAATGAAAGTGTTACTCTAAGATACAATTTACAGATCTGTTTTAAAAGAGGACATTGTTATCTTAAAAAAAAAAAAAACACAACTGATAAAATACAGAGAAGACCTGATTTTAATATGAGGCGGCCTCTTTTCTGGGTGGTTGAGGGGCCTATCCACTGCTGTTCTTCCCCAAGGTTTTAAAACTTCATCTGTCAGTAAAATGTTTGGCTGCAAGTAACAGAAAACCAAATTTCAGAGACTTAAGCAAATGTGCCTCCCCTCACCCCCACATAACATGAAGTTCAGAGGCAGATGATCCCAAACTGCTGTATGCAGTCTAGGACCTAAACATTTCTGCCTTTCTGTTCGGCTATCTTCAGCATGTTGGCTTTCACTCCCATGTTTGTACCTTGTGGCTGCCATTTGACTGCTGTAGGTCTGGAATTATGACTATGTGTGAGGCAGGAAGGAAGGCCAGTTGCATCTTTACCTTTAATCAGGAGAAACAAAAATACCCAAGTACCTACTTACATCCCATTGGCCTGAACCCTCATGGCTACCTTTAGTTGCAGGGAAGATTGAGGAAGCAAGTATACTGTCTTTGGCTGAGCACATTGGTGCCCCAGTCAAAGTCACAGTTCTGTTAGCAGGGATAAATGGCAGAATGGATGTTTATTAGGTAGTTTATGGTAGGTATTTATGATTCTTAGCTCAGGTTGAATAATTCACCATATTTGGTAAACTTTCTCACAAACCAGAGGCTGATAGAAAGCAAAGAGAAGATAGCAAGCCAAGATTGGCTGCATTGGGTACAGTGCCAGTGATAGCAAAGTTTGCAGTTAGCACTTATCCAGGCTCTTTACACAAGCCCTGAAATCACGTTAAAAAAAAGTAGTATATGTGGGAGTTGGGATGGAGAGGCTGATCAGTGTAGAGGAGACAAGTGGTGTTGCTCCTAGATGTGCTGGGGGGAGAGGAAGAGTGAGTGGTTGTTAAGAGGAGAGAGGAAAGAATCACATTTATTAATAAGTATGTATGTGCTGGCCATAAAAGCCTTATGTTAATTATGCATTTAAACATTATAATAATGGTCAGATAGGAGTTACATTTTCTCATTTTACAGAAGAGAAAGTTGGGCTCCTAGGAGGTTAAATAACTTGCCCAAGGTCTACTCAACCTAGGAAGTGGTCATGCTAGAAATTGTACCCAGGACTGTCTGACTCTGTGCCATGTGCTTTTTCCACTGGACCAAAATATCCATTGTCATTTAATACATGCTCTCTACTTTTTTGCCACATAGATGACCTCTTACAGACAATTCAGAGTACGTCTGGATTA
Organism: Nyctereutes procyonoides; assembly: GCF_905146905.1. Classification (NCBI taxonomy): domain Eukaryota; kingdom Metazoa; phylum Chordata; class Mammalia; order Carnivora; family Canidae; genus Nyctereutes; species Nyctereutes procyonoides. Next base: position 46,995,839 of record NW_026575049.1, on the reverse strand, counting down.
GCTGTTATTCTTTTTATTAAGGCTATGTTTCATCCACCTGAGAAGATTCCTGATTTGGTGAGTGCATCTCCTTTGGAGAATTGTGCTTTATTTATTGAATTAAACACATGTTTTAAAGATATTTTTAGGGCCAGCCCAGGTGGCTCAGTGGTTTAGCGCTGCCTTCTGCCCAGGGTGTGATCCTGGAGACCCAGGATCAAGTCCCACGTCGGGCTCCCTGTGTGGAGCCAGCTTCTTCCTCTGCCTGTGTCTCTGCCTCTCTCTGTGTGTCTGTCATGAATAAAGAAATAAAATCTTCAAAAAATAACAAATAAAAAAAATAAATAAAAATATTTTTAGAGCAGCCTGGGTGGCTTAGCGGTTTAGCGCCGCCTTCAGCCCAGGGCGTGATTTGGGATCGAGTCGCACGTCAGGCTCCTTGCACAGAGCCTGCTTCTCCCTCTGCCTCTGTCTCTGCACCCCCCCCCCCCCGTCTGTGTGTGTGTCTCATGAATAAATAAACAAAATTTATAAATAAATAAATAAATAAAAGTATTTTTTAAAGAAGTGGATTAAAAATTTCTCTCTACATAGAATCCTTCTGATGATCTTTTTCTTTTACAATAAGAGACAATCCAAAAATGGAGAAAAAGCAGAAGACGATAGCAATCACCTATAAATTCATCTCACAAAGATAATCACTATCAATGTCTTTTGGGGTATATCCTTTTAGTTTATTTCTTGTACTGTTGGTTCAATTCCATCTCTCAGTATTATAAAAGATAGTTATATTAAAATTATGCAGAGATTAATGTATAGATACAAGAAGTCATTACTTTTTGATAAATATGTCCTTTTTATTAGGAATAACCCAGGGATGCCTGGGTGGCTTAGTCAATTAAGCATCCAACTCTTGATTTCAGCTTAAATCTTGATCTCAGGGTCATGAGTTCAAGCCCTGTGTTGGGTTCCATGTAGGCATGGAGCCTATTTAGAGAAAAAAAATAATCCAAATATTGTACTTTATTTTTATTTATTTATTAATTTATCAAAGATTTATTTATTTATTTTAAATTTTTATTTATTTATGATAGTCACAGAGAGAGACAGAGAGAGAGAGAAAGAGAGAGAGAGGCAGAGACACAGGCAGAGGGAGAAGCAGGCTCCATGCACCGGGAGCCCGACGTGGGATTCGATCCCAGGTCTCCAGGATTGCGCCCTGGGCCAAAGGCAGGCGCCAAACCCCTGCGCTACCCAGGGATACCTCAAAGATTTATTTAATTTAAAGAGAGAGAAGGAACAGGAGGAGCAGAGGGAAAGAGAGAGAGAGAATCCTAAGTGGGCTCAGCGCTGAGCATGGAGCCCGACACCAGACTGGATCCCACAACCCTGAGATCATGACCTGAACTGAAACCAGGAGTTGGATGCTCAGCTGACTGTGTCACCCAGGCCTCCCCTGACCCCCAAATATTATACTTTTGATGAGAAGTATGTTAGACTCATTTTTTCTGTGCATTTGGTTAGATGGAAAGTATAATTGATAATCTGGGCTAGAATTCTTGTATTCAGTACTAGTAGATTTATTCTCCCTTACTATGTTATCTAGAAACTTATTTTAGTTATTTACCCGACTTTATACAAAATAGATGTATACTTTCCTATGAGATCACACAAAGTATTTACCACTGAATAAAATTTAACAATTTGATTTCTAAAATCACATCTAAAAAGCATTAGTTAAGTTCATCCACCTGCAGGTGGCGATATGTTTTGCTCTACAAATACATTCAACCCAGCAGAATTGTTCACGTGCTTAGATTTAATTTTTTTCCCTTTTGATATAATAATTTTAACACTTGTGGCTTCTCATCTTTAGGTTCAGTTATTTTCCCTAGTAAGTTTCAGCGGAAAGGGAATTTTGGATTTACATTTTGAAATATCTGAGACGTTTTAGAGGCTTTATAAATGTTAGCTCTGTTATGTTTTTCCAGATTAGCAGTTTGCTTCTCCATTCAGTGGACTGCACCAGCATTCCCGACTGGTTTTTGAACTGCTGCAGGAGCCTTTGTTGTACTGATGTCTCGCAGTCAACCCTCTTATTCCTGTGTCAGGGGACACTCACCATGTTGGACTGGCAGAATGGGAGTATGGGCCTGAGCGGGGAGGCCCTGCTCCTGAATATTGTACATATTTTGTTCACCTTGAGTTCACAGTGAGTTTTCATGCTACTGTCTCATATTTTGTTTTGTCAGACATTTAAAAGACAGCTGAACAGTAGCATACTTAGTAATTCAATGAAAATTGCTCAGGATAATGCTGAATTAAAAGGGAGATAATGAAGTGAGTATGAAATAGAACAAGAGAAGATGCGATGATGAGGGGGGAGAGAGTTATAGGTATTATTGATACAAGTGAACCTGTACTGAACATTTCTAATGTTAACGTTAACAGTTAGTCTCTAATGCTTGCATTTTGGAGTTTATGAACATCATCAACATAAGTAATTCAGTATGAGCCTCATGTGTTTGGTAGATGGAATAGGAAATCTATTATGTTGAGTGTGTAAAGTGAAGTTAGAAAAGTAAATGTTAAAACTTAAGTGTATTGCTAATAAGCACCTGAGGCAGAACTGTAACCAGCTGTTTTCGATTTCATGGGATTGTGTTTTGTGTTTTTTTTCCAGTGTTTTATTCATGATGCCTGAAAGTGATCATGTAGTTAAAATGTTAAACCATAGGTACAGCTTGATAGTAATGAACATGTAGTAGATAAAGGACAAAAGGTACCCTGTTCTAAAATAATTCTTATATGTTTTTCAGTTTATATTGGAAAATTATGCATATTTCAAAAGAATATAAAAATTATTTTTACTATTATTTTTAGACAAGGAATGGGGTGGGTAGAAGGAAAAGGAGAATCTTTTTTTTTTTTTTTAAGATTTTATCTATTTATTCATGATAGACAGGGGGAGAGAGAGGCAGAGACACAGGCAGAGGGAGAAGCAGGCTCCATGCAGGGAGCCTGATGCAGGACTTGATCCTGGAACTCCAGGATCGCGCCCTGGGCCAAAGGCAGGCGCTAAACCACTGAGCCACCCAGGGATCCCCAAGGAGAGAGAATCTTAAGCAGGCTCCACACCCAGCGCAGATCCCGACGTGGGGCTTGATCTCATGACCCTGAGATCATGACCTGAGCTGAAATGAAGAGTCCATCGCTTAACCAGCTGAGCCACCCAGGTGCCCCTCTTGGTATATTTTAAAACACATGTGGAACCTGATCAGAATCAAAATAATGAATATTTCCATCACCCAAAAGTTTTCTTGTGTCCTTTTTGATTATTTCTATAAGATAAAAAGATTCACTAATAAATTTGAGATCTGTTTTGGCATTGTTTGTAATTTTTTGTTGTAAATTTAATAATTATTGGATTTTCTGATCATTCTTTATCTTTTATATTTTTAAGCTCTAGATGATTATAAAATGAGAATTCTGGGTGCTTGAGTGGCTCAGTCAGTTAGGTATCTTTGTTCAGCTCAGGTCATGATCCCAGGATCCTGGGATCGAGCTCTGCATCAGACTCCCAGCTCAGCAGGGAGACTGCTTCTCCCTTTCCCCTGCCTGCTGCTCCCCCTGCTTGTGCACTTGTTCTCTGTCTCTCTCTGTCAAATAGATAAATAAAATCTTTATAAATAAATAAATAAGTAAGTAAGTAAGTAAGTTTCTGCTACTAATCAGTTGATAATAACATTACTCATTTTTCTTCAGGATCAAGGAATCAACTCTGGAATTGTTTCTGTCTAGAATTTTGGCATCCTGGACTAACTCAGCCATACATGTCCTTAAATCAAGTTCCCCAAGCCTAAAGAACAGTCTGAATGGGAAATCAAGTGTAGTTGGGAGACTTTTGGAATATGTCTATACCCACTGGGAGCATCCACTGGATGCTTTGAGACACCAAACCAAAATTATATTCAGAAATATTCTCCAAATGCACCAGCTCACTAAAGAAAAGTCAAACTCAGAAGTGTCAGGTTTGGCTGCCGATCATTTCATCTGTGATTTGACTGAAGGTCTTCTGCGATTGGAATGGCATGTTAAAGGGAAGTACACGTGCCTTGGTTGTTTAGTAGATTACATAGGAATTGGACATATTTTGGCTCTAGCTAAAACTATTCCATCACAAATCTTAGAGGTGATGGGAGACCAGTCATTGGTACCTTATGCAAGTGATCTCTTGGAAACCATGTTCAGAAATCACAAGAATCATTTGAAGTCCCAGGCTCTTGACAGTACCTGGATCGATGAGTGGCATGAGACTTGGGTTTCTCCTCTCCTTTTTATACTATGTGAAGGAAATTTGGATCAAAAATCTTATGTGATTGATTATTACTTGCCAAAATTATTGAATTGCAGTCCTGAAAGCTTAAGCTACATGGTAAAGATTCTTCAAACTTCTGCTGATGCTAAAACTGGTAAGAAAATGAATCATTCTGGGATCCCTGGGTGGCGCAGCGGTTTGGCGCCTGCCTTTGGCCCAGGGCACGATCCTGGAGACCCGGGATCGAATCCCACGTTGGGCTCCCGGTGCATGGAACCCGCTTCTCCCTCTGCCTATGTCTCTGCCTCTCTCTCTCTCTCTCTCCTCTCTCTCTCTCTCTCCATGTGTGACTATCATAAATAACTAAAAATTAAAAAAAAAAAAAGAAAAAATGAATCATTCTTTTAGTAATTTCTAGTTAAGATGTTTAAGGGTAGGTACCTAGGCAGATGTGGACCATATTCAAATATAAATACTACCACTTCTGTAAAAAGTGAAAGAGGGTTTTAACAATAGAGATTTCAGATTGAAACTAATGTTCCTGTCAAGAGCAGAATAAAGTCTTTTGGCTGATGTCATTTCTACAAGCTAAGGATTGATTCCAGTTATGATTATAAGGTTCCCTTTATTACTAGTTTTAATTCATTTACCTAGTTCTTATTTGTTCAGTTGTCAGACTGGAATAAAAGTTTGAGTGTTTTATAGAAGTTGCTAAGTGATCAAAACAGTAATTAAAAATTGTTTTAGGCAAGGATAAAACAAGTAAAAACTAGAGTAGCAAATTTTTGTCTCTGGGAAAGAGACAAAAAATGTAGATGTATTAACCTAAGAAACAACTCTTTATAGTCATTTAGAATAGGGGTAAAGATGCCACTGAAACTTAGTAGCACTGAAGGAATCAGTGCATTAAAGCATAATTCAATAATTAATATATAAAGGATGATCCCGACTTATGTGAATCTTAAAATGACTATATTCTGTTTAACAAAATAGGAATATGGTACCCTACATCACAATTTAAGAATATTTACAGCAAGGGGCACCTGGGTGGCTCAGTTGGTTAAATCTGACTCTTGATTTCAGCTCAGGTCATGATCTCAGGGTTTTGAGATCGAGCCCTGCATTAGGCTCTGTGCTGAGTGTGGAGTCTCCTTAAGATTATCTCTTTGTCTCCCTCTGCCCCTTCCCAAACCCATGTGCACACAGGTACTCTCTTTCTCTCAAAAAAAAAAAAAGAATATTTACAATTAAAAATAACTTAAAGGGATCCCTGGGTGGCGCAGCGGTTTAACGCCTGCCTTTGGCCCAGGGCGTGATCCTGGAGACCCGGGATCGAACCCCACATCGGGCTCCCGGTGCATGGAGCCTGCTTCTCCCTCTGCCTGTGTCTCTGCCTCTCTCTCTCTCTCTGTGTAACTATCAAATAAATAAAAAATTAAAAAAAAAGAATTAAATAACTTAAAACTTTCAATACTTCAAAGAGTAACCATGAGATAGCTGGAAAAATCTGATTCCTGTACATAAAAATAAGCCATTATTTGTAGTTGGTTTCTTTTTCATTGTAGTTTTTAACAATAATTGTTCTTAGCTTGGGATGCCTGGATTGGCTCAGTGGTTGAACGTCTCCCTTTGGCTTGGGGTGTGATTCCAGAGTCCCGAGGACCGAGTCCCGCATCGGACTCCCTGCATGGAGCCTGCTTCTCCCTCTGCCTGTGTCTCTGCCTCTCTCTCTCTCTTTCTCTCTGTGTCTCTCATAAATAAATAAAATCTTAAAAAAAAAAAAAGATTTTATTTTGTTTTTCATGAGAGACACAGAGAGAGGGGCAGAGACACAGGCAGAGGGAGAAGCAGGCTCTATGCAGGGAGCCCGACGTGGGACTTGATCCCAGGTCTCCAGAATCAACCCTGGGCTGAAGGCGGCGCTAAACCGCTGAGCCACCTGGGCTGCCCACAAAATAAAATCTTTAAAGAAAAATTGTTCTTGCCTTTTTGAGAAGCCATCTAAAGTTGAAGATTCATGAATCTGTTCTCAAGGCAGTCTCTCTCTTTTTTTTAAAGATTTTATTTATTTATTAGAGAGAGAGAGAGAGGCAGATAATGAGAGAGAGCATGAGTGGGAGGAGAGGGAGAAGCAGGCTCCCTGCTAAAGGCAAGGAACCCAACACACGGCTCTATCCCAGGACCTGGGGATCATGACCTGAGCCAAAGGCAGACGCTTAACTGACTGAGCCACCTACATACCCTAAGCAGTCTCTGTTTTTATATCAGTGTTCCCTTTGAGCCAGTGTTCCCTGTCCTGTTAGTAAAGGCTGATGTCCTAGCCTTCAGAAGCATCAGGTTCCTTGTAATCCTCCTTTTTATCTTTTTTTACTAGGGAGAAATAATAACTCCAAGATATACAGAGAGGTTTAGTATTTCTTTTTAGAGAAATACTTATATTTAGCCACTAAATACTAAAGTGTTTTTCCTGATTTTGGCTGAAAATCATTTTAGTTATTCTTACTGTTTTAAATATTTCTCTGCCTGACCTTTTCCCCACTGAATCATTTCCTGGCTCATTTCTAAGTGTCAAGGAAAAGGTAAAAATAGCAAAAAATAATGATTTCTTTAACCTTAGGGGATTATGCTTTCTTGAAATTATTGACACAAGAACTATTAAATCCTTTTCAGCAATGATTATTTTATAATAGGAAGTTTAATTTGTGTTAGAATTTAAAAGATGATTTTTATTTCTTAAAATAGAATGTTAGTTGCAAAATGAAAATTATAACAGTTGTTACATAGCACAGTAGTTGTCTTTGTTACTGTGCTTTTGAGACAAGAGCAATCTTTTCCATCCTTAGGGTCTTATAACAGTAGAGGGGCCCTGGGAGCTTTGATGGCATGTCTGCGAACGGCTAGAGCTCATGGACATCTTCAGTCTGCAACTGATACCTGGAGGAACCTTGTGTCCAGTGCAAGAATAAAACAAGGCTTAATTCATCAGCACTGCCAAGTAAGTAAAATACCTGGACATTTTATACATACAGTAGAGTTAGCAGTATAATATAGAGGCCCCTATGTCAAGGTCAGCACTGTTTTAAGGGTTCATAAGGATGATGAATGGAAAATGAGAAGTGTAGACCTTGTATTTGGGCTATTTCAATTTTAGTTGAAGGAATAAGAAAACCTACATAAAACAACTGGAAACTCTTAGAAGACAATACAGATATAAGTGCGCCTTTATGCATATGGACTTGGGGGCTCAGAACTGAGTAGGTAGTGGTTGATTAGGAATGTATTAAATGTGATTAAAGGAGAGGAGACATTGGAGCAGCACACAGAATGAGAGAACACTACTGATAAATGAATTCAGTACAGTAACAGGGTAGAAAATCAATGTACAGAATTCTGTTGCTTACCTATACACTAATAATGAAGCAGCAGAGATGAAAGATCTCTACTCCAAAAACTATAAAACATTGATGAAAGGAATTCAAGACAATGCAAAGAAATGGAAAGATATTTCATGCTCATGGGTTGGAAGAACAAATATTGTTAAAATGTCTATACTACTCAAACCAATCTACACATTTAGTGCAGTCCCTATCAAAATACCAATGGCTTTTCTCACAGAAGTAGAACAAACAATCCTAAAATTTGTAGGGAGCCCACAAAAGACCTCAAATAGTCAAAGTGATCTTGAAAAAGAAGAACAAAACTGGAGGCATCACAATTCTACATTTCAAGTTATATTATCGTGTGGTATTAATTAAAACAGTATGGTGCTGGCAGAAAAATAGACACATAGGTCAATGGGATAGAATGGAAAATCCAGAAATAAACCCACAATTATATGATCAATTCATCTTTGGCAAAGGAGGGATGAATATACAGTGGGAAAAAGGCAAGTGTCTTCAACAAATGGTGCTGGGGAAACTGGACAGCCACAAGCAAAAGAATGAAACTGGACCACTTTCTTTCACCTTACATAAAAGTAAACTAAAAAATGGATTAAAAAAATGGATTAAAGAGCTAAATGTAAGACCTAAATCCATAAAAATACTTGAAGAACAGGCAGTAATCTCTCTGACATAAGTGGTAGCAACATTTTTCTAGATATGCTTCCTGAGGCAAGGGAAACAAGAGCAAAAATAAACTGTTGGGACTACATCAAAATAAAAAGCTTCTGTACACCCAAGGAAATAAGAAAACTAAGAGGCAGCCTACTGAATGGGAGAAGATATTTGCAAATAACATATCCAATAAAGGGATAGTATTCCAAAATATATAGAGAACTGATATAACTCAATACCTAAAAAACAATCTGATTAAAATTGGGCAGAAGACATGAACAGACATTTCTCCAAGGAACACAGCTAGATGGCCAACAGACATGAGAAGATGCTCACCATTACTCATCATCATCAGGGAAATGCAAATCAAAACTCTAATGACCTATCACCTCATACCTGTCAGAATGGCTAAAATCAAAACCATAAGAAACAAGTGTTGGAGAGGATGAAAATAAGAAGGAACCCTTGTGAGCTGTTGGTAGGATTGCACTAGTGCAGCCAATGTGGAAAACACGGAGGTTCCACAAAATATTAAAAATAGAATTACCCTATGATCCAGCTAATTACACTACTATTTACCCCCCAAAATTCAAAAACACTCATTCAAAGGGTACACACACCCCTATGTTTATTGCAACATTATATATAATAGCCAAACTACGGAAGCAGCTGTAGGGTCCATGGATAGATGAATGGATAAAGAGGAGGTGGTATGTATATGTACATACATATATATATACACACACACAGTGGAACATTACTCAGCCATAAAAATGAAATCTTGCCATTTGCAACAACATGTATAGAGCTAGAGAGGCAGCCCTGGTGGCGCAGCAGTTTGACGCTGCCTGCAGCCTGGGGTGTGATCCTGGAGACCCGGGATCGAGTCCCACATCGGGCTCCTTGCATGGAGCCTGCTTCTCCCTCTGTGTCTGTGCCCCTCTCTCTGTGTCTAGAATAAATAAATAAAATCTTTAAAAACAAAAAACAAAAAACAAACGTATAGAGCTAGAAAGTATGATGCTAAGCAGACTAAGTTAGAAAAAGACAAATACCATGTGATCTCACTCATGTGGGATTTAAGAAATAAAAAGGGACGCCTGGGTGGCTCAGTGGTTGAGCGTCTGCCTTCAACTCACGGTCGTGATCCCAGGGTCCTGGGATCGAGGCTTACATCAGGCTTCTCGCAGGGAGACTGCTTTTCCCTCTGCCTATGTCTCTGCCTCTCTCTCTGTGTCTCTCATGAATATATAAATAAAATCTAAAAAAAAAAAAAAAGAAAGAAAACAAGCAAAGGAAAAAAAAAGAGACAAATGAAGAAACAGACCCTTAACTATAGAGAACAAACAGATGGTTACCAGAGGGGGAGGTGGTTGGGGGGAAGGGGAAAATAGGGGATAAGAATTAAAAAGTACTATTGTAATGATGAAGAAAAAATAAATAAAATGACTTTAAAAACAAACAAATGAAAACCCCAAATGGGAGAATATAAAACAAGGTCTGGAGGGTAATTCAGGATGTTGTTTGGTGGGAGTAGAGAGGCCTCCAACGCTAGGTTGAAGACTTCAGATTTCATTCCGTTGATAACTGGACACAAGCTATTCTGCATTCTGCAAGGAAGTAGAATTAATGGCAACAGAGATGAGTTTCCAGTGTGAGAGCAAAAAGAAACAAGGAGACTGGTTAGATGTGCATGACAGTGACCTAAGAGTGAGATCATGAGGTCCTGAGGTAAAGTAGAGAAAAGAATGAACTTGAGCATTACCATGGAATAAGAATTTTTAAGATTGTTGACTTACAAATACCCAGTTTACACATTTAATAAAATAATTCTGTATCATGTAACCCCAGGATCTTTGGGATTAGGGAACTTTTCTGAAGTATACATGGCTAAACTGAGGTTTACTGGTTTTTTCTCCTTTGGTAGCTTTTGTAAATAAACATGTCAAATGGTTTACAATTTGCCTATTTCACTGAAAAATTAACATTTTATTGCTTGATATGTTTTAGGTACGGATAGATACCTTAGGCTTGCTTTGTGAGAGTAATCGAAGTACAGAAATCGTTTCCACAGAAGAAATGCAGTGGATTCAATTCTTTATCACCTACAATCTTAACAGTCAGTCCCCAGGAGTCCGACAACAGATTTGTTCTCTTCTTAAAAAGGTAGAATTTCTCATCAGAAAATGCAGGATAGTGGTGAACTCTGCTCTGCAAATCACTTTTGAAAAGAGCTAAGATTTTGGGAGAGTATAGGAATAATGATCGTGGGATCGGACTGCCACATTCCTTCATGGCCCTTCTGTGAACCATTCTATGATTCCATAAAGTTTACATTTGAGATTCAAGTCTAGGGTATAAAGTCCTTTCATTCTGGTGTAAAAGAAATTGAACTTGAGCTCTTTTTTTTTTTTTTTTGAAAGAAAAAAATGTAATGTTGGATCTTTCAGCATAAAATGTATTTTAAGAAAACTTTGATGAGAGAAGGAAAGATGCCCTTGTAGTTTTAGCATTTAAGGGCCTCATGAAATGGTCATTGTAAGATTAATTCAACTCAAATTAATCACATGGCCTCATTTATGGGATGACGAATTTGGAGAGAATAGGAGTGAGTATATCTCTAGCTTCATGCCAACCTAAAGGAAATAGAACCATGATTTAATGACTGTATTCTGGTTTGCAGTAATATTTTGTTTTTGATTTTAAAAGCATATATTAATTTTCTGTCAGAGAAACTGTATAAATATTAAGAGTTTAGAAACCAGTACTCTCCTTGCCTGAAGCTTTAAGTCTAAAGAATTTAGAAAATTTGTCCTTTGCTTTTTTTTTAGGTGGACAGTGAAGATTAATATGACTTACATATGCTTCATTTTTCTTTTTCTCAAAAGTTGTTCTGTAGGATACAGGAAAGTTCTCAGGTGCTTTATAAACAGGAGCAAAGTAGATCCAAACATGAGCCAGAGAATGAGTTAACCAAACAGCACCCTTCTGTTTCTTTACAACAGTATAAGGTAGGTGATCTATTTCTAGCCATACGAATATTTAAGAAGCATAGGACAATTGTGAATAAACAATAGAGGGAAATAAATGGAAGTCTTGTAGTGAATGGTGTTTCTGTGCTTTTTTCCTTCAAGCTGAGTTTTACATATTCCTTCTTGTGCTTTGGTACTTCTCTTGGGGTATCCTGAGCTGCAGAATTGGTGCTGGACTTAAGGCCTGTTTCAGAATAACAAGAATGGGTTAACCTCAGTTGTTCACAGCTTCCTGTGGGCCACATTAATTTAGTACTTTAACAAAAAGGTACTTGCTGGCCCTGAACTCCTCCACCCCTCCTCAGAGTGGAAGACTGCTGTATCTGCGCCTGCTTCCCCTTTAGACTAATATGACTTATAGTGGCTTGATATTGGTGCCTCCTGGTCTGTGGTCCAGCGATGCAGGTTCCTGTCCATCCCATTTTGGAGGGGGCATGAAGAGTAAGGGTAGGTTTCGGGGCACTGTATTAATGGGATGGATGTGGCTCCAGTCTGGGGCCAGAGCTCAAGTTGACAGCCTTCCATTTCTGTCCATCAGAACAGAATGAGTTTTTCACTGGTTTCTTAATCCAGACCTAGCCTCTCAGAAGCAGAAATCTTACTATCTTCTAAGACTCAGATAGTGAACAGAGCTCATCTATTGTATTTCATTTAGGGAAACCATTGTAATTCAAGTAATGATACATTAGAGCCATGTTAAACTCACTACCTACTCTAATCATTAGTATAGATGGCCCTTAGTTTTCAGTTTTATAATTAAAAGACAGAAAATCATCTAAAGAAGACTATTCCTTTACCAAGGCTGAAGTTAGCTTCCTCTTTGTAAAATACCAAAGTGAAGTTTGGAAAGGAATGACCTAAACTTGCAGGACATGGGTTTAGTCCCATTTCGGCCACAGACTAGTTGGCTTACTTGATGTCTGCTGGACTCTAAGAGGGATGAGTAACCTCTCTGAAAAAGCTGAGGATTTGAGGATTAAACGAGAAAGCTCTTTGTAAATTGTGAATCATCCTACAAAAAGCCTCGCTGGAAGTCATTAAAAGTGACTGGAGTGTGTTCTGAGCACTTGCGTTGTGTGTGGATCAGGTTTTTTTTTTAGCCTTTCTTAGATCATTTTTAGATGATCTAAGAAAACACAGCCCTTTTGCTGCTTTTTGCAAGGGATAAAATGACATTTGTGAAAACTGAGGTACTTAGAACACAAAACCCATGTAGTGGATTGACGTTCTGAATTTTCATGTATGTATGGTTTCTTACTTGTCCTTGCGAATATTTGTGTTTTTGAAAATTAGCCCTTTAGAGTCTTAATCTGAGTCTATCTCATGGTTCTGATAGTTCCTCCCAACTGTAGTCACCTGTGGCTTTTGGAGACTGTGACTTTGGCACTAAATTACTTATCATCATCTTTATAACAGTGGGTGTCATGCAGTATGGGGTAGGCTTGTTGCCAATCAACAGTCTTGGGGGAGAAGAGGAAGCTGTTAGTTAGAAAAGATGTCTTCTAGTCTAGTGAAAGAGATTATTTCATACCTAAAGAACTAGTATTATTAGCTAGAGTACTTTTGACAAAATACTTTGTACTCACATTCTCATTTAAATCTTTAATAACAAAGCTGTGATATAGGCATTAATTATCTTCACTTAACATATGTGAAAATTAGGGCACCTGGCTGGCTCAGTCAGTGAAGCATGCAACTCTTGGTCTCAGGGTTGTGAGTTCAAGCCCCATGTTGGGTGTAGAGCTTACTTGAAAATAGGAAACTGAAACTTGGAAAAGTTGAGTAACCTGCCCAAGGCCCCACAGCTACTGAGTGATAGGGGCAGCCTCCTATCTGAATCTGCTCTTGCTTCTAAAATCTGAATAGTTTTTTCCAAGTCCCTGCTTAATTGAAAGCTTGGAGGTAAGAAAGAATTTGGGGAACAGTGAATTCACTGTTGTGAATGACTTATAAGATACTTGGAGCAACAAAGGAGTTGAGTAAAAAGAAATGAGTTAGAAAATCAAGTTGGAGCTGGGAGTTGGAATTTTTTTCTTTTTTTTTTTGCTATGATAAAACAGCTTAACTAAAAAAAAAAAAAAAACAGCTTAACTAACACGCATGTATTTACAAATAAATAAAGTTTGTTACCCTAAGAATACAAGTAAAGTATTTTTATTTTGATCTATGAGGTAGCTGCTGTGGAAATTTCAGGAATTTCATATTGTAGTTACATAGCTAACCAGTGACAGAGCTGGAAGTAGCAACCAATTTCATATCTGTAGTTGGGTTCCCTCTCTGCTAACCTAATTATTTCATCTCCTGTGCTTGAAAATGTAACAATAGAATTAAGAGTATCTGCAATTTGAAATCTATCACTTTTAACAATTTTAAGGTTACTTTTTGATAGCTTAAGCTATAACGTGACAAAAAACCTTAAGGGCAAGTAGAGAAGATGCCTGAGTTATCCAGAGAGATTTTGAATGCTAGGCTAAGGTATTTGGAAGCCTCACCAGGAGCTGTTGAAAATGACGAGAGCATATTATCGAGCCTGTTCTGTATGTCTAGGACAGTATGCTTAGGACTAGGGATGTAAATGTATGAACTGTGGTCCCTGCCTCCACTGTGGTTACAGTGTGGTGGAGGGAAAGAACTACTTCTAAAAATATAAATGATACTGCAGACAGGATAAGATCATTCCTAAAGGATGAACTTGTTGCCCTTTCATGTGAATACTGTACTACTCATTTATATTTAATATGAGTTTAACTAGAATATTTTCAATAACTATTCCCTTGAAACCCAATAGATTTAATAAACTAACAAACTCTTAATAAGGGCTTGTAAGGGCCTATAGGATAAATCCTCAAGATTGTGTGTCATTGACCAAAGAAATGACTGCTGAGATCCTTTCTAGAATCAGGACTAGAACTGCTTTTGTGCTGTTCAGTTAAAAACAGACGTTAGGGCATAGCAGTATATGTAAGATGCTTGAGGATCACAGCTTTTCCTTCTAAGTTTTCTGTTTGGTTTTATACAGAAGCAATGATAATAATTATTATTTTAACTAGAGGAAGAAGACTTTATCTTGGGTAAACTATTTCCTATTCCTTTTTTAAATTACATTTTACTAAGTTTCTATTTTTTAAAAAAGCGTTTCTATACATAGAATGGTAGAGCAAGAGTTTCAAAGGGGAATATAGAGGAAGACAGTGGAATAGTTGGATCTTTTTATGAATTATGTCAGCCACATTTATCAAGTATTACACTTACCATATTTATCAAGTAGTCTGTATTGGATTTTTGTTGTTGTTATTTAAAAACTTTGAAGCCTGAATATCCCTGGTGAAGAAAACCAATATTCATACAGCTTTAGAACAGATCTTGCTTTCACCAAAAATGGGTGCTGAGTGTTGTATTTTCTTTTATGGACTAGGAATTATACTTCCTGTTGACCCTAGAAACATAGGGTTCATTGAAGTCATAATATAGCTTATGGTCAAGGATACCAGTCTGAATTGTTAAGTGAAGTGAACAACTAGTATTGTTTTAAAAAATCTTTTCCTTGTTAATTAAAAAAGAACCCCATCCTTCCAGGTGGGGGTTACTTTGAAAATAACCTATTATAACTCAATTATACTTACGTAATTTTTTTTTTTTTTTTTTTTAAGAATTTCATGTCATCCATTTGCAGTCATCTTTTTGAAGCACTGTTTCCTGGGTCTTCCTACCCAACTAGGTTTTCAGCTTTAACGATTTTAGGCTCAATAGCTGAAGTTTTTCCTGTCACAGAGGGTAAGCTTTCAGTAATGTTTGGGGAAAGTGTTTTTTTTTCCTACAAAACACGTGCTTTTCCAACATTTTATTTTACTTACGTTTTAGTTTTGTTGTCTTTTGTTTACATTCTTATGGAAGATTTTATTCTCAATATGTAGTTCTTACTTGGACATAATTAAATTTGTCAGTAAAAGACACAAGGCTGAGAAGTTGTTTTCAGTGCTCATTGTTTCCCGACCCACAACTCCAGGTTTCATGGATTAATGCTTATTACGAGAAGAGTTGCTTTTCTTAACCCCCAGTTCATGTGTTGCTGTTTGAAGATAGTGTAAATCTGTTCTTTAAGTTTTAAAAATTAAGAATATAATAGTTTCTTTATGTATAGCATTTCTTAATGAGTCTTTGTGGTTAAAATGTGGTTTCCCTTATATGCTATCAGTTTCATAAGTCTCAGTCTGGTTTCAGGAAGACAAAATGAGGATGTCATTTCCAGGCATTCTGGTTTAGTGATACCCTTTATTTCTCCTTTAGGGTACTCAAGAGGATGAACATTTAACTTCCTTTTGAGTCGTTTTTTTTCCCTTTTTGACAACAAATAGTTCTTTTTATATCTGTATTTGAGTGTGTATGTTTTGATGTGGATTTCTTGTTTGTGCTCAGTTTTCCTTGACTGTGGTCAAATAGAAAAATATCCTGCTCAGCTGTTCTGTTGGAGGTCCACGAAGAGGACCAGAGAGTTTTACACTATAGTTGCCTTATTTATTATTATTATTACTATTTTTGGTTTAAATTTGTAGACAAAGTGTAATTTCTTGGCAGGAAGAAAGACAGTTTTTGCTGCTAATACAGCCTTCCTTCATTTGAAGGATTCAAAGATTCAAACCAATAGCAGAGTTTTAAGGATATTCATGAACAGTCATATACCCTCTACCTAGATTCATCAGTTGTTAATATTTTACTATATTTGGTTTATCTCCCTTTCATTAATTTTTTAACCATGACACAATGATCAAATTCAGGAAATTTACTGTTGACATGATGCTATTATCTAATATATAATCCATAACAAAATTTGCCAGTTGTCCCAATTAGTGGCCTTTTTTAGAAAAAGGAATTTTTTACTGTGATCTGGGTACCAATCCAAGATTACACATTGTGTTTCATTGTTATGCCTCTTTAGTGCTGTACATGGGCATAACTCCTTTAATTTGAAAAATTTTTAATTTCATGATATTAGCATTTTGGGAGAATGTGTCTCCATTTGGGTTTTCCTTATTGTTTCCTCATGATTGATTAAGGTTGTGCATTTGGGGTAGGGATATTGCATGGGTAATGTGGTGTTCTCAAGGCATCATATCAGGAGATACGAGTTTGGTTTGTCCTGTTACTCATGATGATAAATTTGATCGCCTGATTAAGATAAATGTGGTAGGTCGAAAAGCAGCCTTTCCTTAGAATCTATGAATGTGAACCTTTCGTAGAAAGGGGGCCTTTGCAGATATGATTAAGGTAAGGATCTCAAAATCAGATAATCCAGGATTATCTGGATGGGCCTAAATGCCACCACAGCTCTTGTTAGAGAGGAACAGAGGGAGATGTGACACACAGAAAAGGAGTTGTCACTTGACAGTGGTTGTGGAGATTGGAGTGATATGGCTTTAAGCCACGGGATGCTGGCAGCCACCAGAAGTGGAATAAGGCAAGGAATGAGTTTTCCCTTAGAGCCTCTAGAATGTGCATGGCTCCACTAGCACTTTCGTATTGGATTAATTGAACATCAGGCAAAATGGTTTCCAGTACTGTGAAAAAATAGATTTCTGTGGTTTTAAGCCACCAGGTTTATGGTAATATGTTACAGCATGTGCAGAAAATGATTACAGTGATATCTCTCAGGTAAGGGAATTTTAATCAGACTACAACTGAACTTAGAAAATAAGGTTTTAACCGAGAGTGTTTGATTATCCATTTAACAAAAATTTTTCTGTATGTTTAGTATAGTTATGGTTGTACCTAGGTGTATGGGGAATAACACTAGGCTGAATTGTACTGGTAATTTTTAATTTTTATTTATTTTTTTTCTGGTAATTTTTTAATTAGAGTAGTTTAAGTATACTTAAGTGTACTTTAAAAAATGAAAAACCTGAGTCATCTTCCAAATGAATAAGTCACATATAATTTGGCAGTGACTGATATCACAGTAATTATGTTAATTAAACAACTGGGAGGTAATGCAAATGGAGCAAGCCATACTTTACCCATTAACTTTATTTACTTATTGTTTTTATAGAGAGGGAAAGAGGTGGGAAGGAGTAGAGGGGAGGGGGTAGAGAGAAAGAGAATCTAAAACAGGCTCCATACTAGGTGTAGAGCCTGATGCAGGTCTCGCTCTCACAACCCTGAGATCATAACCTGAGTGGAAATCAAGAATTGGACACTTTACCAACTGAGCCACCCAGCTGCCCCTTTAGCCATTAACTTTCAAGGAAACTAAAGATGCATGATCGTGAATTACAGGATGGAAAATAAATTCATTCTTCACCTTTATCTCAAGAACTTGAATGTGGGTTTTTATTTTATTGAAGGACTGTGGTTTGGGATTAGTCAACATGGTTTCTCCCTTAAGTTTATTCTATGCAAGAAGAATAAGCTGCATATACCTTTTTCACTTAGAATAAATGTCACAGTATTCACGGTTAGAAATTGGATTCCACAAATACTTTAAAAGGGTTTGCCCAACAAATATTTAATGCTTATTATATGTCAAGCAGCCAACAATATGCAGTATACAAAACCAAATGCTTCCTATTTTTGAGCTTAGATATTTTAGTGAAGGGAGACAGACAATAAATTAACAAGTAATACATAGAATATCAGATGGAGATAAGTATTATGAAAAAATATTTCAGGAAGGAAAGTGGTGAGAATATAGTATCTACCTAGGAGCATGGGGAGCTATTTCATACAGTAGTGTCAGAGAAGGTTTCAGATTGGAGCAGAGCTATTAAACAGCTGGTGGGTCATAGAAGAAATCATAAAGGAAGTTAGAAAATACTTTAAGAAGAGTGAAAACAAGAGTACAAGTTACCAGAACTCATGTGTTGAAGCAAAAGCAGTGCTCATAGGGAGCTTTAGAGCTGTAATACCTAATTAAAAAGGAGGAAAGATCTCAAATCAATAAGCTAACTTTACCCCTCAAGGAATTCGAAAAAGAAGTGCAAACCTTACCCCAAGTTAGCAGAAGGAAGGAAATAATAAAGATTAAAAACAGAGATAAACGAAATGGGGAATAGGAAAGCATTATAGAGAATCAACGAAAACAAAAGTTGGCTTTTTTAAAAGGTCAACAAAATTGACAAAATCTGTGCTATACTAAGAATAAAACGAAGGAAAGTGCAAATGACTAAGATCAGAAATACAAGCAGGGACATTTCTACTGACCTTATAGGAATAAAAAGGATTGTAAGACAGTATTATGAACAATTGTATTTTCAATAAATTAGATAACTTAGATGAAATGAACAGATGCCTAGAAACATACAAATTACTGATTTAACAAATAGAAAATTTGTTATCTATAGCAAATAAGAAGTGGGGTCATAGTCAAAAGCCTCTCAGCAAAGGAATGTCCAAAGGGAGGGGCTTCACTGATGAAGTCTACCAAACATTTAAAGTATTAACATCAGTCCTTCACAAACTCTACTAAAAAATTGTACGGGAGGGAACATTTCCGAACTCATCCTTTGAAGCCAGCATCACCCTGATACTAAAGCCAGAGAGAGACACCACAAGAAAACTATAGGCCAGTATCCCTTATGAACATAAATGCAAACGTTCTCAACTGAATACTAGCAAAACAAACCCAACAGCATATTAAAAGTATTATACCCATGACTAAGTGAAATTTATTCCAGGAATGCAAGGATGGTTCAATGTAAGAAAAAAATAGTCAATGTAATACACACATTAAAATGTTGAGGAAAAAAGCCCCATGATAATATCAATTGATGCAGAAAAGCTGTTGACAAAATTCAACATCCTGTTATAATAATAAACACTCAAGAAACTAGGAATAGAAGGGAGCTTCCTTAGTAGGATAAAGGACATTCATGAAACACGCACAGTTGACACCCTGTTCAATGATAAAAGACCAAAAGCCTTACCTCTATGATCAGGAACAAGACACAGATGCTCACTTTGACCTCTGCTGATCACCACTTTACTGAAAACTTTAGCCAGAGCCAGTAAGGCACGAAAAAGGAATTAAAAGCATCTGAGTTGGAAAAGAAGCAAATTTAAGCAGAGGTGCAAATGAAGTGACAAAAACTTCATTTATTTGCTCTACAGGGTTTAGCTAACTTGTGAGTTAAGATTAAATAAGAAACGCATATCATATTGAACATCATTCCTCAAATTAGCATAGGAATGTTTTCAGGTGTTACCAGAATGGTAAATTTATTAAATGTTGTTAAATGTTCTTTGCATTCTGCTGTGAAACCCGTTGCCATTTTTGTTTAGTCTTAATCTCAGAGTTAAGTAGATTTGATAACTACTGTCCTTCTTTTGTGATAGTTTTGTTTATTTATTGGTTTGCTGAAATTTATCTTTTTTTTTGAGAAGAGTTTTTGGGGAAATTTAGTTCTTAATTTCTTACTATTCAAAAATGCTGTGTTTTGCATTTGATGTTGGGAGTAGGATTTTTTTTTTTTAAGATTTATTTATTTATTATTCAAGAGAGAGACAGAGTATGGGGCGGGAGGGGGGGCGGCGGGAGAGAATCCTCAAGCAGCACCCTCCAACCCCCTGAGTGTAGAGCCCAACATAGAGCTGGATCTTATGACATTGAGATCATGACCTGAGCCGAAATCAAGGGTTGGTTGCTTAACCAACTAAGCTACCCAGGCACCTCTAGAGTAGGATTGATGTATAATTTTTCACTACAACTTTCTCTGAGGATGTTGTAAGCACTGCTCCAGTATCTTATAGCACTACATGTTGCTAAGGTGAAGAGTTAAGCCAGCTTAATGTTTTCCATTTTGGAGATGTCACTTGAGCTTTGTGTTTGAATGGCCAGAAGATCCCTTTATCTTTGATGCCAAATAATTTTATTAGGATAAATCATTGTATCAATTATTCTGTATAGGTTTAATAACTAAGACGTTGTAGGACTTTGGATTCTAGGACAAGACATTTTACGAAGATTTTTTTAAAAGACGTATTCCTAAATTTATTTCTTTTCATTTATTTAGAAACTAACTTAGGGGGGCACCTGGGTGGCTCAGTGGTTGAGCGGCTGCCTTGGCTCGAGTCATGATCCCAGGGTCCTGGGATAGGGTCCTACATCAGGCTCCCTGTAGGGAGCCTCTCCCTCTGCCTAAGTATCTGCCTCTCTCTTTCTCTCTCTCTGTCTCTCATTAATAAATAAATAAAATCTTAAAAAAAGAAACTGGGATGCCTGGATGGCTCAGCGGTTGAGCATCTATCTGCCTTTGGCTCAGGGCCTGATCCCGGATTCCCAGGATTGAGTCCCACATCAGGCTACCTGCATGGAGTCTGCTTCTCCCTCTGCCTGTGTCTCTGCCTTTCTCTGTCTCTCATGAATAAATAAATAAAATCTTAAAAAAAAAAAAAAGAAACTAACTTAGGAATCTCTTGTATAAAATACAGTCTTTTGAAAGAGAATGAAGTGGTTTTAAAC
Organism: Nyctereutes procyonoides; assembly: GCF_905146905.1. Taxonomy (NCBI): domain Eukaryota; kingdom Metazoa; phylum Chordata; class Mammalia; order Carnivora; family Canidae; genus Nyctereutes; species Nyctereutes procyonoides. The sequence goes on along the minus strand of NW_026575049.1, from coordinate 46,975,004 downwards.
AAAATTTTAGGAGATATTTTTTATTTGGGGAACTTTAATACTTATCATTTTAGGAAATAAATTAAGGAAAAATTATTATTTTAATGCTAATGTGGGTGAACTATGAAGTGTAACTCTTTGCACCAGTTTTCTGTAAATGTGGTCAGATAACTTCAACATGTTGATTTCCTTTTTCTTTTATTAACTTTTTAAAAATTTTTATTTATTTATTTAAATAGGCTCCATGCTCAATGTGAACTTGAATTCATGACTCTGAGATCAAGAGTCACATGCTCTACGAACTGAGCCAGCCAGGCGCCTCCTCTTGTATTCACTTTTATTTATTTTAAAGATTTTATTTATTTGAGAGAGAGAGAGGACAAATGGTGGGGAGGGGCAGAGGGAGAGAGAGAAGCAGACTCCCTGCTCAGCAGGGACGAGGGACTCCATCCCAGGACCCCAGGATCATGACTGAGCTGAAAGCAGATGTTTGACTGAGCCAGGTACCCTTTGTATTCATTTTTAAATCTTTTTCTTTTTTTAGGTCAAGTCCAAGCAGTGTATCAGCTGAGTCATGATATTGATGTTGGTCGTTTCCAAACACTAATGGAATGTTTTACCAGCACTTTTGAAGAAGTGAAGATTTTAGCATTTGATCTTCTAATGAAGTTACCAAAGACAGTTGTACAATTTCAGGTATTTGGACTTTTCCTGTATAAATGTGAATGTGGTATATATGCATGAAAACTTTCAATTTCAGCAGCAAATCAAGCAATCTGTGGACTGTGCAGGTTTTTTGCACCTACCTTCTTACATCTTCTGTTTTAGTTACTAATACTTCTGTTGCAGGGAGGAAGGTTGGAGGAGGTAGGGATGGATGATATAGAAGGAGGAAATACCATAAAAGAAAACAAAGTTCAAATCCACCAGCTTTGCTTTTCTTACTGTTTTTGACAAAAAGGGAGGTGCATGAAGCAGTAGTTTTACTGCTCACAAGGTTATTGGTAGCTTTCAGTTACCAGCAGTCTCCCCAGTTCCTGTGGACACGGTAATATTCTGTCAAAACACACCACTTACAGTAACTTGCGTTTTTTTTTTTTTGAGATAAGATCCTTGCTAAGTTGACGAGGAAGCTGAGTGTAAGTGAGGCAGAGAGCAGGTTTCTGATCTTCCAACAAGCAATAGCTAAACTGAGACTGAAACTCTGAGTACTTGAGGTTAACAGCAGTTTTCTCCTCCAGCCTTCTCCCCCATCCCCAGCCCCTACTCTCTTCCTGACAGCTGGCATTGCCAACCGTGGGGTGGGAAGCAAAGGTGGGCTTGGGAGTGAGGGCACAGCATGGGGATGGAAGCAGCCACCCCCTCCACTTGAGGTATGTTCTGGGGCTGTGAGATCACCAGCAGCTGTGGGTTTACTGGCTGCAGAGCCTTGCTGTGGCTTTCTTTTAGAGCTACATAGAGGTCAAAGACACCTACTAGGGCTGCAGCTGAGCTATGGTCTGTTCTCTGGCCTTGAGGCTCTATTTCGGGCAGGACAGTTTGTAGGTACAGTGGGATTCTGTAGGAGTACATGTCAGAGAGCACAAGGTGTCTGGTTCCATGGCTTCCAAATGGCACTGCCAAGATCCTAGAGCATTTTTTCTAACTTGGGTCCCTATTAGGAGTTGTTCTCTAGAGTCCATTTATCCTTGTGGGTGTTTCAGGTGCCATGGTAAGCAGAAGCTTCTTTTGGTACTTAGGCTTCTAACTTTTGTACCATATAGAGTTTTTAAAGGAGATCCTTTCTCTTCCTTTCTCCTCTTCCACTTTCCCATCCTCCTTGCCCTTTGTATTGTATTTATATATAATATATAATAATATATATTATATATAAATATATATAATATGTAATAGAATAATTTATATATATAATAACTATACAGTGTATGTATGTGTGTGTGTGTGTGTGTATATATATATATATATATATATATATATATATATATATATATATAACTATGACACATTCCTGGCAAACATTTTGGGAATATCTCAAATGTAGAGGGGCATATTATAGCACCTATATGAAAGACTTAGTCCTTTGAGATAACTTTAAAACATTTTTGAATCTTAACTACTCTCTCAAAGGACCTGTGTATATACATTTTTGATGGCATATCTTTGTAGTACATAACTTTATTTCTCACATAGTCTGTTGGCCTTTTTTCTCGTGGAACTACATATCCAAGGTCTTTATATTATATTTTTACTGACCTCAGATGATAGAACAAATATATTTTAGACTTCAAACGCTATTTATTGTGTTTCTTAGTAATTGTTAGTTAAGCAGTTCAGGGATTTAACTATTAGTTACCAAAAAATGGCTTTTAGTTGGTTCGTTCTAATATTTATTTAGATTTAAAATTTTGACCACTATCTTTTAAGTTTTTTAGGTCACAGAAAATTAAACATATCAAATGGCAAAGAATTTAAACTAAAAGAAACTGGTATTTGAATCAGTATGTTTGATAACTATTAGAAATGAGTAGATTCCCAATTAAAGTAAACATTGATGTACCTATAACCAAATTAAAAATTAAGCTTAGAGTGATCTTTTCCCTTGTATTATACAATTTTGGAGCAATCCTAATAGAATTAATATTATTGAGCAGTGAAACCCTGAGACCCAGCGTACTGAACATGCAGTTTGACAACTGTGGAATTGGGATGAGGACCCATGTCTCCTGACCTCAGCCTAGTGCCGTTCTATGTGTGTTACAGTGAACTTGCTTTGTTCTGTCTTTAGGACATGCATGTGGGTAGATGTTTCCATGAGATACAGGTGTGGGAGCTCTGATGCAGAATTTCTGAGACTGATGTGGTCACTTTATTTTCCACACATATACATGGATTTTCACCAGGAATAGCCTGGTGGATTTGTACTTTTGTGTGAATTTGTATTTTTTTTTTTCCATTGAATTAGCTGAATGGAAAGGGGATGGGGAAAGTATAGGACTATGCTGCCCAGGTAAAATAAGCTTCAATGTACAAAAAAACCTCTGGTCTATATGGAAGTAACAAAGATGATCTGGCCATAGTTATAGCAGAATTTCTACAGGAAAAAGCATACTTTTGCTGGAGAAAGAGGTACTTAAAAAAAAAAAAAAAGCTTGGGCAGCCCTCGTGGCGCAGCGGTTTAGTACCACCTGCAGCCCAGGGCGTGATCCTGGAGATTCTTGGATCAAGTCCCATGTTGGGCTCTCTGCATGGTGCCTGCTTCTCCCTCTGCCTGTGTCTCTGCCTCTCTCTCTCTCTCTGCGTCTCTATGAATAAATAAATAAAATCTTAAAAAAAAAAAAAAAAGCTTTATCAATGTGGAATTTCCCAACTGAAGTTATTTTCAAGATCCTCATTACTGGAGCTGAGTAATAATAATCAGTAATTATTATTTAAAAAAAGTCTAACCTATATTCTGGGAATAAGGGAATTGAATTAATATTTATATTGAGTTATACTTATGTGGCAGGCTCTCTTTTTAAATATGTACTATTACTTCAAATTGAACTATTTCAGTGACAGTTACTGAGTCTGTGCTTTTTCTAGGATTCAGAGAAACTACAAGGCTTATTCCAAGCAGCATTGGAGCTCAGCTCAAGCACTAAACCATACGACTGTGTGACAGCTTCCTACCTGTTGAACTTCTTAATCTGGCAGGATGTCCTGCCCTCATCTCTGTCTGACTCCTTAAAAACTCAGCAGACTGCGTGCGGAGATGGCGATAAGTCTGCTATTGTGGTGGAAAGGAACACATTAATGGGTTTGTATTGAATAAATGACCTTTTGCTGTTGCTTATCAAAACCAGTATCTTACTCACTACTCATTTAGTTAGCACAGCTAGTGGTTAAATGTTTATTTTATTTATTTATTTTTTATCGAAGGGTTTACTAGCATATAAGAATACTGTGAATTTCTCTTTTGCAGGTAAATAGGGTACTCAGCTATAACACTGTTCCTAAACAGAGGGTTCATGTTAAATAAGTAGATTATACAAATGTACATTAATAAAGCTCTTATTTAAATAGGACCTCTTTCTCTACCAAAAATGTAGTGGTTTTTTGGCAAAAATTTTACTATGACTATAACCAGATAATCTTTGCTATTTCTATAAAGAGCAGAGTTCCTTTGTCTATCAGGTTTATGTTTTAACTGACTGTTAACACCCCTACCTTTTATTCTTCTCACACAGCCAGTTCTAAAACCTAGTTGGTTGGCTTAGGTTTAGTGATTTCCAACAAATATTTATTGGGCATTCATGTGCTTAATTTTGTGCTAGTACGGATGCCCGGGTGGCTCAGTGGTTGAGTATCTGCCTTTGGCTCATGGCATGATCCCAGAGTCCCGGGATTGAGTCCTGCTTCGGGCTCCTTGTGGGGAGCTTGCTTCTGTCTCTGCCTCTCTCTCTGTGTCTCTCATGAATAAAAAAATAAAATCTTAAAAAAAAAATTTGTGCTAGTAAATCTTCATTTTGTAGTTGGATTTTTGCATGAATTTTGATATGGACTTTTATTTAAGAAAAAAGAGAGAGTGAGGTCAGATGCAGGGAGAGTGTTAAACACTGTTCTCTCCAAGATGGTAAAAAATGCCCCAAGAAAGACAACTAATAATGGGAGAAAATTAGGAGGCCATGGGTAGTTTTGGTGGAAATGGGGTTAGAGAGGTGACAGTGCCATGGAAGATGGCACTTGTCCACTCTAGTTGCTTCAGGGTTAGATTTAAAAGGAGATCCTGATACTTGACAGGAAGAGGTTTGCACTTAGGGTAAACTGTTCATGTACAGGCTTTCAAATTCAAGTCATTTAAAAACTCCATGAAATATTTCAAGCATTCAAAAATATTTAAATATTTATAAGATTTAAATAGTAAGAGTATAAATATGTCACAAGTTTTATTCCCAAGCCAGATGATAATATTAAGAAGTACAACAGCACCCATATTTTTTTTTTAGCACCCATACTTTTAAAGCTTATCTTCTATCCTAGCTCCCTCTCCCTGCCATATAATTACTGTCCTGTGTTTTATGTCAGTCTTTCATTTTGTTTTTACCAAGATTTTTATCACCCATGTATATATCGTTAAACAATATGTTATTTACTTTTACTTGATTTTTGAATTTTATATAAATAATACCATAGGTATTTTACAAATTTACTATATTTTTTCAATATATTCTCCTGTTGATTGACTTCTTTTTTCTAAATAAATAATGCTGATGTGAATATTCTCGTATATATTTCTTCTAATAGATATGTCTAAGAGTTTATGGTAAACAAAAAAAGTAGAATAGCCTAGTCATAAAGTATGTGCATCTTCAACCTAACTAGACAATGCTAAATTTTTAAATTACATTCCCACCAATAAATTTTGAGAGTTGTGGTGTGTTACATCATCATCATGACTTGCTATTGTCAGATTTTAAATATTTGCGGAATATAAAGGTATCTTGTGGTTTCATCTTGCATTTTTCCAATTGCTAATGTAATTGAGCATCTTTTTTACTTATAAGTGCTTATAAGCCATTCATTTCTCCCCTTCTGTGAAATGCTTGTTCATGTTCTTTGTTTGGTCTTCTGTAGGGTTGTTTGTCTTTTTCCTACTTTGTATATATATTAAATGTTAGTAATTTACTGGTTATACACAGTTCTAAAATTTATAACTCTTGAGTGGTGAGAGGAGACATTGACTATGCTGGGATAATTGGATAGTTACATGCAAAAGAATGAAGTTAACTCACCTACTTAATGCCATATACAAAAATTAGTTTAAGATGGATCAAAGACCTAAATGCAAAAACTAAAAACAATAAAACTCTTAGAAGAAAACATGAGTATAAATCTTTGTGATCTTAGATTAGGTAGTTTTTTCTTAGATCTGACACCGAAAGCACAAGCAAAGAAAAAATAGACAAATAGGACCTAATGAAAATTTGAAACTTGTGTTTGTCAAGGGTGCCATTAAGAAAGCGAAAAGACAACCTTTTGAAAGGTTGGGAAATAGGGAAACCTTTTGGAAAGAATGAGAAATATATTTGTGGTTCCTTTATCTGATAAGGGACCTGTATCTAGAATATATAAAGAATTTTTACAACTCACTAGTAAAAAATGTATAACCAAATTTTAAAATGGACAAGGAATCTGAATAGGTATTTCTCCATAAAAGGTAAATGTGAAAAATAATCACAGGAAAAGATGCTCAGCATCATTAACCAGTAGGGAAATGCAAGTCAAAATTACAGTGAGGAGGAATGCCTGGTTGGTTCAGTGGTTAAGCATCTGCCTTGGGTTCAGGGCGTGATCCTGGAGTCCTGGGATCAAGTCCCGCATCGGGCTCCCAGCATGGAGCCTGCTTCTCCCTCTGCCTCTCTCTCACAAATAAATAAATAAAATCTTAAAAAAAAAATTACAGTGAGGAAGCCCTTCACACCCAGTAGGGTGGCTATAAACAAGAAAATAGACAACAGATGTTGGGATGTGGGAAGAGTACAGCCCTCGCACACTGCTGGAAGGAATGTAAAATGGTGCATTGGAAAACAGTCGGGCAGTTCCTTGAAAAGTTAAACATGGTGTTACCATAAGACCCCATAGTTCTATGCTCAGGCTGCTGTAACAAGACACCATAGCCTGGGCAGCTTAAACAATAAACATTTATCTGTCAGGGTTCTAGAGGCGGGGAAGTTCAAGATTAAGGTGTAAGCAATTTCTGTTCCTGGTGAGAACCCTCTCCCTGGCTTCAAACAACGCCTTCTTGCTGTGTGCTCACATGAAGGAGTGAAAGCAAACTCTGATCTCTCTTCTTATAAGGACTATATTCCTGACATGGGAGTCCTACTCTCTCATGACCTCATCTAAATGTAATTTCTTTCTAAAAACTCCACTTTCAAATATGGGCTTGGGGCTTCAAATAGGAGTTTTGAGAAGGACACAAACATTTAGTCTATACTGGGCACATACTAAGAGAAATGAAAACTATGCCCAAACGAAAACTTGTATGTGAATGTTCACAGCAGCATTATTCATAATAGCCAAAAAATGGAAACCATTCCCTTGTCCATCAACTGATAAATGGATAAATAAAATGTAGTATATTCATATGATGAATATATTCAGCCATAAAAAGGAATGAAGTAGTTGTACATGCCATAATATGGATGAACTTTGAAAACACTAAGTGAAAGAAGCCAAGTATTTTATGATTCTGTTTATGTATATCTAGAATAGGCAAATCTATAGAGACAAAAAATAGATAAATATTTGCTTAGGGCTGGAGAAGGTGAGAGGTGCAGGGAGGGGAGTGACTGACAAAGAGTGAGGGTTTATTGAGGTGGGGAGGATTAATGTTCTAAAATTCATGGTAGTGGGATCCCTGGGTGGCGCAGTGGTTTAGCGCCTGCCTTTGGCCCAGGGCACTATCCTGGAGACCTGGGATCGAATCCCACGTCGGGCTCCCGGTGCATGGAGCCTGCTTCTCCCTCTGCCTGTGTCTCTGCCTCTCTCTCTCTCTCACTGTGTGCCTATCATAAATAAATAAAAATTAAAAAAAAATAAAATAAAATTCATGGTAGTGATGATTGCATAGTGTCTGTGAATATATTAAAAACCATTGACTTGTACACTTTAAATGTATAAATTACATAGTATGTGAATTCTATCTCAAGGAAGCCATTTAAAAACAAAACAAAACAACAACTGTTCAAATAGCACATGACACATGGGCCTGGATCTGATACTCAGAGTATATCTAGGAGGACTGATTCAGAGTAAATGATGAAAATGGATCCAGGAAGTTAGAGACAGACACAATCTGTCTTAACTGGAAATGCCTAACAGGCTAGATAACTTTGAAAGATCTCTTTTTAATATATAACCTCCAACATGGGTGCCTGGGTGGCTCAGTCAGTTGGGTATCTGCCTTCAGCTCAGGTCATGATCCTGGGATCCTGGGATTGAGTCCTGCATCGGGCTCCCTGCTCAGTAGGGAGCCTGCTTATTCATCTCCCTCTCCTCCCCTTCCTGTGCTTGTTCTCTCTCTGTGTGTCAAATAAATAAATAAAATCTTTAAAAAACCCCCAAAACTCTGACAAAGTTTGATTGATATTGGATGTTTTGTGAGGACGAGTAGCTATTCCCAAATTTACAACTGTGTTTTTAAGCTGGCATTACTTTGGATTTTTGTTTGCTTTTTTTAGTTATCAAATGCTTGTTGGAAAATCTTGAGGAAGAAGTATCTCAGGCTGAAAATTCTCTGCTTCAGGCAGCAGCATCATTTCCACTGTATGGGCGAGTCCACTGTGTAACAGGAGCTTTGCAGAGGTTATCTCTAAAGTAAGTATAGCCATAGCTCTCTCCTGAGCACACATTTGAGCTTTAAACTCTTATTGGAATGTGTCCTAGGAAAGGAATGGATTGCCTTAACGGTAATTAAAAATTAGATTTTAAAATGTACCTATATACACATATTTTTTTAATTTTAAATACTGCATAGATTGTACAAATTTGAAACAGATTTACCTTCTTTGATGTATTCATTTCCATTTAAGGATTTTGAATTTTGCTTTTAATGTAAATTTCCTTACTGTTCTTATTGCAGCAACCTGCAGTTGGTGAGTGAATGGAGACCTGTGATTGAGAAGCTCCTTTTGATGTCATATAGGCTTTCTGCTGTGGTGTCTCCAGTCATTCAGAGTTCCTCTCCAGAGGGCCTCATCCCAATGGACACTGATTCAGGTCAGCAAATGAAACAAGCTAGAATTTCTGTATTTTTTGTTTATTACCCTCCTTCTCCTGCAAATCTTTCCTTTGGGAAGATACAGAAGCTAACTAGATGGATCAAGAAATTATTTATTCTGACTAGTGATAATTCTACCACTTTAGTAATGTCTTTAACTCTTAAAAAAAGAACCAAAACAAATAAATAAACCAGGTGGTCAGCAAGGTACTTCCTTTTCTAGGGTAAATTGGATTTTCTAATATTGTCATTTCAGAGCACCACCTACCAGGTAGCTGCTGGGACTGGGAGTTGTGGGCACTATAAATTAGGGAGTTGAGGTTTAGTCAGAGATGGCAGCTTGTTAGGAATCAGGAATTGGCAAAGAGCATTTGACATACAAAGACCATTTAATTAAAAAAAAAAAAATAGAAGGAGATACTCAGAATGCCCTAAATTGAACTCATGAACTTTCATCTGCCTTTTCCCTCCCAACCCCTGTGTCTTTGCAAATGGGCCTCCTGTTTGTTTAAGTCAGGATCCTAGAACTGTTTGACATCTCTCTTTTGTTTCTTATATCTTGCCTGTCCTCATGTTCTTTCAGTGGTACCCCTTAAATATCTTTCAAATATGTTTTCTTTTTATCTGCATCATCTTACCTTACTCCAGGCTTTTATCACTCTTGTCTGGATGACTCCAGGGGCCTCCCAACTGGTTTCCCCCCATCTACTTTTAGCTCCTTCCATTTTCTTTTTATACTGTATCTGCAGAAATCTTTTCTACTTATGTAATTCATGTTACACATAATCTTTACTTAACCCTTGTGTTCTATGCCACCTCATGCCCCTTTTTAAAAATGCTTGAGTGACCTCAGACCAGGTCCTGTAGTAATTGGGCTCTTTGCCAGTCTTGTCTCTTTTTCTTCCCGAAGTATTTTTCATGGAGTTGTTGCATTTAAGAGAGATTTTATCAATATTTTCCTCCCTTGTCCTTAGCAAGTGCCTGGTAGAAATAGGTACACAATAAATATTTGTTATAATGAATAAATCAATGAATGAGGAATTACTGAAAGTGATCCCACTCAGTGCGTGGGATGTCATAGGTGGCATATATATACCTGCACTGTAACAGCCAGAAGGGATTGGTTGTGAAAAGTACACATTTGGGGTTGAAACAAAGTTTGTGAATGCATTTTGGAGTACAAATGAGAGGCTTGTATTGAAAACACTCTGAGCATATCATAAATACCCAACTAAGTAACCTGGAGTTGTATGTTTGCACAGAATGTTTTGTTCTTTACCAAAAATGAATTGGCAGATTGGTGATGGTTCATGATACTAAGACACAGTTACTTGTTTATTTTAGCTGGTAGTCCACCGAAATTTGGTGATTTAGTTTTCCTACTTAAACAGTACTTGGGAAAAAGGAACATCCAATCTGAAAGCTAAGATTTGGATCAGGCAAGTACCAGTATATTCTGGATGAGAAATCTTGAGTATTTGTCACCTACAGAGTATGCTAAAATTCTGTTTATGGTTAAAGTTTTAAAATATCTGTTGGTCTCAAAAACAGTCTGTGGCCCACAGACTTTTCCTTGATTTTGCTTTTCTTTTCTCTTCTGGTTGTCTCCATTTCTGTTTCTGTCCCACATTATCCACCATGCATTCTGAATTCCTTGAAATCTTTCCTGAAAGCCATAAAAATGAATGGGTAAAATTTTACTCTGATCATCCTTTTTTTCTTAGTCTTTCCATGGTTTCTATTTGGAGCCAGTGTTACTTTTTCATGGCTGTCAAAATTTGTTTTGGCAATATTTCTTGGAAGCCACAAGTGAACATAAGATGTTGGTTGAATCATCATGACAGCACTTTGGGTCTTTGTATCCCCTATAAGATCCTAAAATGTAAGTGTATTTAATAGGTATATAAAATACCTGTTCTTTGATTTGTTAATTGATTTCAGGTGACTAGCCGTTTTTTTTTTGTTTTTTGTTTTTGTTTTTGTTTTTTTTTTTTCTTAAGCCGTCTGAGCCTGGCTAGCTCTTTATTACCTTGTTAGCTGTTCATTCCCTTAGCCCATGTTACTGAACCTCTGCCGTGAGCCAGTTTCTGTTGTAGGCTCTGGAGAGTCAGCAGTAAACAAAATGCTGCATTTGCAGAGCTTAACATTTCCTAATCCATTGAGTGCTTAAGGAATAAAAATGAAGTTCAATATAATACTAGGACTTATAAATCATACTTAGAAAGCAGTATATTACCTAATGCATTTCAAAGTCAGATTTGAAGTCTGTATAACATTCCTGGGCTATAAAAGATTTTTTTTTAATTTTTAATTGAAGTATAGTTGACAGTCCAATATTGTATTAAAGATTGTTTTTGTTGTGGTGGTTTCTTACCTCTTCATACAAAATTGCCTGAAGTTTAGTGTTCTTTTTTCACATGCTTGAGCACCATATTTGAGATTCTTGGACAACACTAAGAAAAGCAATGTAAATGAGATGGTGGTCTTTGTCCTATGAAGAGTTTCTGGTGGTTGTTTTGTCCTGTCTTTAGCCAATGTAAAATTTTTCCTGCATTTTAAAAGCACACTCAAGTGTCATGAAGACCATATGTAAATAATTTTCTCATTATCTACCCCATGAGTCCCTTCTAATAGACCTGATTATCAAGTATTAAAAATTTAAAATTTGGGCAGGCGCAAGCCCGGAAGATGGAGGTGGCTGGAACTGGCCGTCTGAGGCAGGCAGCATTGGCCTTGCTGCTCCGGAGCCCGCGCCTGCCTGCCCAGGAACTGTTGGCTCCGGCCCGGCTCTATCACAAGAAGGTTGTTGATCATTATGAAAATCCTAGAAACGTGGGTCCCTTGACAAGACATCAAAAAATGTTGGAACTGGATTGGTGGGGGCTCCAGCATGTGGTGACGTAATGAAATTACAGATTCAAGTGGATGAAAAGGGGAAGATTGTGGATGCCAGGTTTAAAACATTTGGCTGTGGGTCTGCAATTGCCTCCAGCTCTTTAGCCACTGACTGGGTAAAAGGCAAGACGGTGGAGGAAGCCTTGACCATCAAGAACACGGACATCGCCAAGGATCTCTGCCTTCCCCTCGTGAAACTGCACTGCTCCATGCTGGCTGAAGATGCAATCAAGGCTGCCCTGGCTGATTACAAACTGAAACAAGAACCTAAGAAAGAAGAGGCAGAGAAGAAATGAGCCCTCAATGAAGTGTCCAGCAGTGTCTGACACCCACCACACGGTCACTGTAGGCATTCAGAAGCCTCACACTACAGTGAAACAGTTCTGAGATGCACAAAGCATTTGCTGGTCACATGGTGGCTCCAATGCAAGCAAAATACAGTTTATTCGTTCCAAGTCCTGTGCTTTCTTTCAGCCCACTTTATCGCCTTAATCCAGTTTGTGTATATTTTGAATTGTGTGCATGGCCTCAAAACTGAAATCAATCACGAAGTCTCAAGTGTGGTTAATCCACAAAGTGCGCAAATACCTAATCTCACCTGAATCTATCTTGAGGAAGATTACTAGTAGAAGGCCTTGGTATGATTATTTGATAGAACCAATTATTGTACATAAAACATTTACGTATATAAAATATATAATAAAGGAACGTAAGATCAAAAAAAAATTATAAAATTTGGAGCACCTGGGTGGCTTAGTAGGTTAAGTGTGGGACTCTTGATTTTGGGTCATGTCATGATTTCAGGGTTGTGAGATGGAGCCCCGATGAGCATGGAGCCTACTTAAGATTCTCCCTTTTCCTCTCCTCCTTCCTCTTCTTCCTCTCTCAAAAAAAAAAAAAAAAATCCCAAGGGCTAATACTCCAAAGGGAAATCTGCATGGGCTGTGGAACTGGGGTTTATGCACTCCTTTCTCTCTCCCTCAGAGTCAGCAAGCCGCTTACAGACGATTCTAAATGAGATTCAGCCACGAGATACTAATGATTACTTCACTCAAGCCAAAATACTCAAAGAACATGATAGCTTTGATTTGGAAGACTTGAATGTCAGTGTGCAGAATATTGGTGCTTCTGCAGAGGTCAAAGGTAGCATGTATAAAGTAAATATTGTAATATTGTAATGGGGATTTCAGTGACATAATGTACAAAATGTGCTTTTTATATATTAAATCAGGCTGCAGATGTTTGCAGAACATTTCTAGAAAGTAAAGTCTTTGAGCTGATCAATGATTTATTTTGGAGAATAAGTTCTAAGACTTTTCCCAGGAAATGGTGCACCCTAGTGCAGTATATAAGGTGCTACAACAGAAAGCCTTTGAGTGCTAACACTCAAAAGAGTGTCTTGGCAGTCAGGTGGTAGAAGAGCAGTCTTGGCAGTCAGGTGGTGGAAGAGCAGTGACGCTCCGTCAGCTTGGGTGACGCACTCTGTCAGTTTGGGTTCCGGCCCGGGTCAGCTTCTCCCAGTGGTGTGCTTCGCTGTCTGCAGTGAGGGTCCTTATAGTCAAGCAGCCTTGACTTAAGGGAGATCAGCCTTATTACCCAGTAAAATGTGAACTACCCTGTTGTATCAAGCCTCCAGAAGTTGTGTTCTTATTGCTTGTTTTCTCATAATTTTATTATTTTCTATAATGTTATAAGAAGTCATCAGCAGTAATATCTTAGTGACTTATTACATATTCTACAGTCTCCACTAGATGGAGATATTGTCATAAAAGTTTCTCTGTGATTTTTTTTTTAAATTACACACTATAACATCTAAATATATGCTTGTTGTAATAGTTGCAAGCAACCCAGAGGTAAACTTGAATTAAAAACAACTTAGAGCCTTAATTAAAATTTCAATTCAGTGTTTACATTTTATCTTTAAAAAAAGAACAAAAAAAATAAAAGTCCTTCATTTACTCCCCATCCCACTTCTTCCCTTTTGAGTGTAGTATGTGCTTTTAGGTCTGTTCTGTGTATTGATGTATATGTACATTTATTCTTTTAGTTTAGTGGGCTCTTAACACAAATGGTATTATAAATATTGGTTTGTTAACTTGCCTTTTAAATTGTCTTGGATTTTTTTTATGTTAATACTAAAATATTCTAAAAGCTAGAAAAAGAGAGTAAGCATAATTGGTGCTTATTGGCTGTGGAGCTTAAATATATTTTGAAAGAGAATTTATATTTTCTTTTGATTTTAAAAGTTTTATCCTGCCCCTTTACTGATATAACAGCCACCTTCACCAAGATGTATAATGAAGTATATTCATTATAGTCATAATGTATGGATGACTAAGAGGCAGAAAGAGTTCGTTTCATTAATTTCTGAAAATTAGAAATTAATTTTGGAATGGTATTGTTTTATTTTAAAATTTATTTTGAAAATAGTATATCAAATACTTAGCATGATTCTTACTTGGAGCACATGCTCAACAAATGTTAGTTGTTTTCTCATGAATAAATGTAACAATTGGTTTGTTTGAGCAGGCTATTCTTGGGGAAATCATGAATAATCTTATTCTAAGAAACTTGGAATGTGAGTAATCAAGTGTCTAGTGTTGCAATCAATTTTTTTTTTTTTTAAGGTAAAGAAAGAAAAACATGTGATGTAACTGCTCAGATGGTGCTGGTATGTTGTTGGCGAAGTATGAAGGAAGTTGCTTTACTTTTAGGCACACTGTGCCAGCTTCTCCCCATGCAGTCTGTGCCAGAATCTTCCAATGGATTATTGACAGAGGAGCAGGTAGGGTAGATGTTTATTCCACCTGCTATAACTTCGGTCATATAACTCAATTTAAAAAAAGATGAGTTTTGAATTTTTCTTTAATACAATCATATAGATGTCAACTGAAGAAAATTCATGGTGGTATAGAAATTAGACCTCGTAGTACATTTCACAACTGTGGCATTTTTAGAACTATTTTTATTTTCCTAAATTATAAATATTGTAGATTTTATCTTCTAACTTCAGTATTGTCATTTAATTTTTTCTTCATTTAGCACATATAAATTTAAATGACATAGTCTAGTTAGTAATATCCCACAAACCTCTTAAATTTCACGAAGGAAAAAATGTAATATATTGGTTGATTATGGATTCTTGTTTCCCACTACATTGAAATAAAGTTGTAGTCGCTTTGGTTTTTTGGCTGACTTTTATTTTAAGACCACAAAGTCAGTTCACCATCTGGGACTGTTCAAGTGACTTGAGTGCAGTGTTTACAAGAAATTAGCTTACCACAAGCATTTCATTTGGAAATATTTTAGATTTATTAGATTTCTGTTTTTAATTGATTCCCTCTTCCTTTCCATATGGTTTCAACAAATCTATTTCCCACCATTTTCCAGCAAAGATATATAACAAATACTTTCATTTTTAACCTTTTTCAAATAAAGATAATTTTTCCCCTAGGGAGTTAGAACATTTAGGAACAAAACAAATATTGTAGTACGCTAAATGCTGATTGTTTCTATAATAACCATGTGACTAGTTCCATGGAAATAATGCTAATATTTTTATTCTCACACTCTGCAGCCATGTGCTTGCATCTGGTTAACAGCTGGGCCTGTGATGTTGCAAGGCCCTGAGACCAGCTGAGGGGAACAGTACACTGCCGGCATCATTGCGTTCCTTATTCTCTTCCAAATCAAATAGGCGTCAGTGTTCTAGAGTTACTTGTAGTCATTGCTGGTGACTAGCTGGAGTGCCAATGCCAACATCTTTGCTGAGGAATCCAGCTATGATTAATGATTACTTCACTGATGTTCACCATCTTACTAAGAAGTAAACATGTGCTAGAATCTCTTTAGTGTTCAACTCTTCTTTTCAAGGACAAATTTAAAACATTTAGTTTTTTGGGATTTGTTGAATAGTGTTTAAAACAAAAATTCAGGGAAACATATTTTGCTTTTACTGTAGTTGAGAAAGACCTGAAAGCTTCCTGTGAAAACCATCTGGCCTTGACATCTTTTACATAGCATCCAAGTCCTCTGAATTTATGTAGGATAACCTTGTTGGAATTGAGAATTTATATAAAATAAAAGAGATGTTTGTAAACAAAACAAAACAAAACCCCCAAAACTGAACAGCAACAATAGCAAAGCAGAGAACTCTTCTATTGGCTGTTTTCTTGAATAAAAAAAAGAATCTCGTTTTTTTCTGTAAAATATTAATTTCTTTCCCTAATGAGATTCAGTCATTTTTCCATGTTGCTGTTCATGT
The DNA here is from genome assembly GCF_905146905.1 of Nyctereutes procyonoides. NCBI lineage: Eukaryota > Metazoa > Chordata > Mammalia > Carnivora > Canidae > Nyctereutes > Nyctereutes procyonoides. The sequence continues at coordinate 46,959,105 of NW_026575049.1, read as the reverse complement.
GGTGCCATCACATTTTTGGTTTGTGAAGAAATTAACTGCTGAATGAGCAATCAAGAGTGTACCGTTTCAACCTTGAAACCCTGCCGCCTATGGAAGACTTTATTCTGGTGTCTGATGTAACTAGAAGCAATGCCTCCGTTTAGGAGCATTTAGTCAAAATCAGTCATCAAGAAATTAGTGTTATTCATATAGCTTGCGAATTCCTACTTTCAAACCTCAGATTTTTTTCCGTGAAATCCTTTTAAATTAAAAATACTCCCTTGTACTTAAAACTTTGAAGATTTAAAAATATGTACATGACAGAGAAGAACATAATTTGCGTTGGAGTGGCTGGGCCATCCTGAGGTCCACTATCCTTCCCAGAGCACAGTCACTCTTACAACACTGCAGCTTGTGTGCACCTAGCAGCAAAACTAAGAATTTAGGAGTCAGTATCTTAGGTGATGGTGACTACAACAGACGTGCACAGACAGAGGCAGCAAAGTGACGTAGAGGCAAAAGTCATTTTGGGGAAGAATCTGGGGCTTGCATTTCTTATTCCCAAGAATAATAACAACTGTGCTCTGCTTTTCTCTCAATGGTTGAAAGAGGCTGTTCGATACCTAACCTAAAATATTGATAGTCAGCTTCATGCTTCTTTTACTCTCCATTTGCCCTTCACTCTTGAAAAAGCAATATGATTCTATTAAAATGTGAAATCGGGTGTCTCAAATGTAGACAGCCGGGAGAATTTCTTTTGTAGCCCGGTGCCTTTAATCCCATCCTAGTTTTAGGGCCATTTGTTAAAGGGATGACCACTGAAATCCTGCATACATCAGGGTGGTTTCTAACCAGCTCACAGACCGTGAGATACATTTTGAAGATTACAATTTGCTGCAGTAGGAGAAGGACTGGTGCCCATTTGCAACTGAGTATTCCTCGCTATATTCACAGACTATTAGAGCTGGAAGGATCACAGGGATGATAGGATCCAGCCCTCCTGTACAGGGCCAGGCTGAAGCCCTCAGGTGTTACCTGGTTTGCTCAAGATCACAAAGCTGGTTTGTGGCAGTTAGGGGACAGGAACCCAGCTCTCCTTTCCAGCCTGTGTTCAGATACGGCACAGTACTGCCTTTGTTCTGAGCTGCTCATTTAATTTTTCTTTAAATTTAATTTTCCCTGCTCCCCATACCAACCAGACTTTTACAAGCAACAGGACAGTAAGGTAACTTGCTACTGAGCTTTTTAGCAAATGATTCATTTCCCTAAATCACTTCTTGTGAAGCAGTGTGTCCTCCACGGCTTCAGCAAGAGGAAAATGTGTTCATTCAGAGGCATGTCTGACTTTCCTCCTGCAAGGTAATCACCTAATGAAAGGTTCTTTCATAATGTCCCTGTATAAGAGGCAGAGATAAAACCAACTTTGAGGGATGTAAGTTGAGACCCTTAAAGAGTGGGCAGTAGGAGCAACCTTATCTCACAACTTCCTGGCTGATGTGTGTTGTCTAGGTTTCAAGCTGGACGTTTTGCTGATGGAGAGCTTTTACTTGACACATTTTGTTGGTCCTCTTTCCAAGGGATATTGGATACCCAGTGCCTACTGACTTTTTTAAGCAATTTCCTCTATCTAGAGTATCAACTCATATATATTTCCTCTAATATTCTTAAAAAAGAAGCTTTGGGGTAGATTTTTCATATTTGCTTTCCCCTTCCTAGTAATTATCACCACAGAAATCACCTGAATAAAAATAATTGCCAATGGTTAGAAGTTAGCTACTTTTTAAAAATTCCTACTGTAGATTTTGTTATAATTTTTATGATGTGCATGGCTAAATGGGTTTACACATTTTCTCAGTGTCTTTCATTACTGTGTTAAATTTTCTATAATGGGCTGCAACAGGGGATATGTGTATTAGCATAAAGATTTTATTTATTCATGAGAGACACACAGAGAGAGTGGCAGAGACATAGGCAGTGGGAGCAGGAGGCTCCCTGCAGGGAGCCTGATGTGGGACTTGATCCCAGGACCTTGGGATCACGAGCTGAGCTGAAGGCAGACACTCAACCACTGAGCCACCCAGGTGCCCCCGAAATGGAATTAGACACATCTTTTAGTCACCTGTTTATTGACTATTGTACTACAAGGGTGTTGTGGGAACATAAAGAAATGTAATATGTGGTTCTCTGACCTGGAAGGGCTTAGAAATGTAGTAAGGGATACTAGCCAAGACAGATTCATTTTAAAAAGTAAAGGTCATCAGTTAAAATGACACATGGCTAAGAATTTGCTAGAAAGCAAAGAATAAACTGCTGGTAAGAAGATGTATAAAAACCAGAAAACTATTTTTTTTTAAAGATTTTATTTATTTATTTGAAAGAGAGAAGGAAGGGGGGGCAGGGCAGAGAGAAAGGGAGAAGCAGCCCTGCTGAGCAGGGAGCCAATGGTAAGGGAGGGGGCTCCATACCAGGACCCTGGGATCATGACCTAAGCCTAAGGCAGACGTTTAACCAACTGAACCACTCAGGTACCCCTCAATACCAGAAAACTATTATCTCTGTTGTTATTACATAGGGGAGCAATGTTTGGGCTTTGAAGAATCCTATTAGTAAGAAATACCTATTGTAGAGAATGTACAGTTTGAAACATTAATTATCTTACTGTTATGTAAACTTTTATAAACTGTTCTATTTAACCAAAGTGGAATTAGTGACATTCCTAAGTTTATAAGAAGTGGTTGTGTCCTAAAGTCAAAATTAAGGTTAAGAGATTAAGTCTCGGGGATCCCTGGCTCAGCAGTTTAGCACCTGCCTTTGGCCCGAGGTGCAATCCTGGAGTCCCGGGATTGAGTCCCATATCAGGCTCCCTGCATGGAGCCTGCTTCTCCCTCTGCCTGTGTCTCTGCCTCTCTCTCTCTCTCTCTCTCTCTCATGAATAAATAAATAAAATCTTTAAAAAAAAGAGATTAAGTCTCACTACTTGATGATACAAAATAAAAACAAAAATGGTACTCTGCTAAATGCTTATATGTGTAATCTAACTTATTTCTCAGAATAATCCTTTGGAATAGGTTCTAATTTTTCCCCATTTTACAGATGAAGGAACTGGTTTAATTAGCTTATATTAGTAAGGTAGCTGAGTAGGGTTCCTGCACTTAGCCCTCCCGGCTCCAGAGTATCACAGCTTGACTACCACATGTGCTTTTTGTAGAAACATTCCACCAGTACTTAAAGCCTCATGGGTTGATCTAACTTTATAATGAGTGGAATTAGCTTTGATTTTTCAGCTGTATTTCTCTCAATAGATAGAGGACAAATTTTTAAAAATGCATTTGCATTTGCCCTTTGTGGGTTTTAGGCCCTAGATGAGCATTTAGCTCCTCTAATTTGTCCACTGGTGAATTACAGATGCCTAGAGACATGGCAGGTAGCTCTTTTCCCCTGTGGAAATGTATGCCCTGTAAATCTAGAAAGCATGTTAATTGGCCTTAGAAATAGGTTTTGGGACGCCTGTGTGGCTCAGCGGTTTAGCGCCGCCTTCAGCCCAGGGCCTCATCCTGGAGTCCCCAGGGTCAAGTCCCACATCGGGCTCCCTGCATGGAGCCTGCTTCTCCCTCTGCCTGTGTCTCTTCCTCTTTCTCTCTCTCTCTCATGAATAAATAAATTTTAAAAAATATTTTAAAAAATAGGTTTTATGAAAATTTAGAACGAGGATCTGCAAATTTAAAATGATAGTGACTAGAATTTAATTTTAAGAATAGAAATCGGTGCCTTTTTTCTTTTTTTTTTTGGCATTTTTACCTTAATTCCCTTTTAAAAATCTCCAGATGTGTGTTATTCATTAAGAAAATACTTTGTGAAAACCTCATCCATGTTTTTGTGAAGTTTAGATTGGACCTGAGTGGCATCTAATAAAAAGACGATTGGGTCAGAGTTTTCAGAGCATTTTTACATTTTAAAAATAAATTTTAAAATTCTATTTCTGATTCTAACTATTGTCATTAATTTTCTAAGCTGTTTGGACCAGATCTGTTGCTTGTAGTCTGATTATCCAGTGGGAGGTGTTAGCATGGCTCTTTTTCCTGTGCAATTGCTCATAGACCACACTGCCCTGCTGACTCCTCCTACCCTTGTTAATGGGGTCCATCCCCAACTTGCAACCATCTCTTCCACTGTTTTCTAGTATGAAACCTTACAGTCATTCAGCCAGGCCTGCTAAACTTCTATATATTCTGTGTTCATTCATAGAATGATCTCGTAAAGTGTCTGGCAGATAGCAGGTACTTAATAAATGTTTATTCATTCCTTCTAGTCACCCAGCCCCTTCTCACGTTAGTTACCCTCTTCCATTTTGGTTTACCCAAGTATATCCAGTTCAAGGTCTGACATGAAGCTTTTGAAGCTTCTTGTAATAATTATATTCCGGGGCAGAAGGATCTTTCATTTATTTTTTTAAAAGACTTTATTTATTCGTGAGAGAGAGAGAGAGAGAGACAGACAGACAGGCACAGACACAGGCAGAAGTAGGCTCCATACAGGGAGTCCGATGCAGGACTTGATCCTAGGTCGCCAGGATCACACCCTCGGCTGAAGGCGCTAAACTGCTGAGCTACCTGGGCTGCCCGGATCTTTCATTTCTTGGAGCTGTTAGGTGTCTGATGGGTACCACTCAGCATATTGGTTTTGTCTGAACTGAGAGCCTCTTGAAGACAGTTGTCTTGTTTTGTTCTTCCCTATCTACCCTGGTGCTAAGCTGCTAAGCATTTGATTAGGTGCTAAAGAAATATTTACTGTCTGATTAATAGACATTGTATATTCTCTTCAAAGGCAAAAATTCATAGTATTACCTAGATGAGTTTGTTGGGAGATTATGTCCAAAATGAAATGAGGGAAAACTATCTACTTTTCACTTGTGTCTTTAGAACCTCATTCTGTTTCCTGAGGCTAGGATTACCTAAAATTCAGGCCCAGCCTTAAGAAGACCATCTACTGGTCACACTTCTGAGATCCTTGATTTTATTAAATGCTTTTTGGTTTAGGACCCTTTAAGCAGTTAGGATAAAGGAATCTGAAAATCAAATTTTTGCTTAAGAACTAGATGGTGAAAAAAAAAAAAAAAAGAACTAGGTGGTGGGGCAGCCCGGGTGGCTCAGCGGTTTAGTGCTGCCTTCGGCCCAGGGCCTGATCCTGGAGACCTGGGGTCAAGTTCCACGTCAGGCTCCCTGCATGGAGCCTGCTTCTCCCTCTGCCTGTGTCTCTGCCTCTCTTTCTCTCTCTCTGTGTCTCTCATGAATAAATAAATAAATCTTAAAAAAAAAAACTAGATGGTGAACTCTAGTAAGTTCACAGAGAAGCACTTTAATAGCTAACATTTGTGTTTTCTTGCAGTATGTTTTACTATCTAACATTTTAGAAAAAAAGAATTGAAGAAGTTAGACCCATCTTTAGGGCTTCCTGTTTTTATTTTCTGTGGCTTAAAAATACCTTACTGGAAATCTTCTTTTATTTCTCTAATAATAGAAATGATTTGCTAAGTGGAGTTTCTTCTGGTCCCCATTTTTGTAAGATTATTGAGCATTAGATCTAGCTTGGGGGTTAAATTCAGATTTAAGTCTTGATAATTCTGGTCAAAATATGCTCTGAAATTACTGGATTGAAGAGAAAATGATAAAGCTTGCCCTGACTGTGGTTTTGATAGCTAGTAGTATGTGGCTCTTAAAAAATATGAAAAATTAGAAGTATCATCAGATCTTTACCTGAAAACTTGAGCTGAAGAACCTGACCTGGCATTCTTGGGTTATTTAAAGTGTTAGGTTTTTAAAAATCCTATTATATATTGCTTTTCTGATTCTTTGTTGTTTTATGTCTGATTTTTATTTCTCTAAATGTATCACTTGTTACCTCTCTATAACCAAATATATTTTGAGTATGGAGTACATCTTTACTTATCTTCTATTTGGAAACCTAGAGACTGAATTGGATTATAGGTTATGGGCCTGTTCTGAACTTTTAGGTTTATTAACTTATTTTAGTATGCAACATTCGTGACAAGTACTATTGTTATTCCTAGTTTATAGATGAGGAAACAAAGACACTTGCCAATGGCCAAATGTTTAACTATACCTTGTACTGTGTACTATCTCTAATGTGTGCAGAGCACTAACCTATTCACTGTGCTGAGGGAGAAGGTGTTCTAGGTAAGCATATCTGAGCTGTCTTAGGACAGCTTGCCTTTCCACCGTACTGTGATCTGCTGGGGAGACTTGAATCAATAGAGCCAGTTACAGCTTTGGTTCTGAGCTTTATACAAAATTTGGATTTTCTAAAGTTGATAGCCACCAAATATTCCTGGTATAAAAATATAATTAGCCCAGTTTACCAGTTAATTCTGTGCAATATCTCATCAACAACTAATTGTTAGTCATGCCTTCTTTAAAATAAATTGTCACGTTTGTTAATTTGTCTGAACTTGCATGCAGAAAGGCAACATGTAAGAAAGTAATTAGGTAGCATTCTGGAAAATTCCATAGTTCTGACTCAGAGTGAAGCCTGTCAATTTTCAATTTTCAGGAGTCCCTTTGCACAGATCTTGCATTGCCATTAATAATTATATGTTTCTAAAAGGTGATTACTAGGAGTTATTGTTTAATGGACTGGAGTTTCCGTTTGGGAAGGTAAAAAAGTTCTGTAGATGAGTAGTGCTGATGATTACACAATAATATGAATAGCCTGAGTGCCACGAAACCGTACACCTAAAAATGGTAACAATGGTAAATCTTGAGTATATTTTAATCACAATAGAACAAGATTTTTTTTTTTAATTTTTTTTTTTTTTTTTTTTTTTTAATTTACGATAGTCATACAGAGAGAGAGAGAGAGGCAGAGACACAGGCAGAGGGAGAAGCAGGCTCCATGCACCGGGAGCCTGACGTGGGATTCGATCCCGGGTCTCCAGGATCGCGCCCTGGGCCAAAGGCAGGCGCCAAACCGCTGCGCCACCCAGGGATCCCAGATTTTTTTTTTTTAACACAAAAAGGTAATTATTTCACCCAGGCCCAGATGAGTGAGGGTTGTCACTTTGTGTGATTTGCTGTTAATGTCGGGTGATACAAGCTAACAGAGAAAACAGCAAGGTTTGTGAAGCTGGCATAGGGAGGCAGTTCTAGTTTAGTAGTAAAAAACGGCCAACTGGAGCCAAAACTGCCTGGTTGTATGTACCGGCTCTACTACATACTTGCTGTGTGACCTTGAATAAATTACTTGGCCTTTCTGGGCCTTGTCCCAATTGAAAAGTTGGGATGGTAAGAGTGCTTATTTCGTGGAATTACTGTGAGGATTAAATGTGATAATAAAAACACTTAAAATACTACCGGTCACAAAGTAAGTGCTAAATAGATAAAGAAAGATCTAGTTCTGAGTTCTACATGATATTACTGACATAAATATATCTATAAATGTAAGTAAGTATAAATCACACATTTATTTTTTTATTTCGTTTTAAAGGTAAAAGAAATAGGGGATTACTTTAAACAACACCTCTTACAGTCCAGGCACAGAGGAGCATTTGAACTGGCTTACACTGGCTTTGTGAAACTCACTGAAATACTAAACAGGTAAACAAAACAAATATCCTTTTGTGTATGTTTTTAAAAGACTAAGTGTATGAACCATGAGTCTTTTGATGTTTAAAAGAATAGGAGTTAGTTGGCTTCAAACTCTTGGAAGAAATTGTTTTCTTAGGTTTCATTGTATGATTTACTGCAGATGATTGAGTGAAATGTCCAAACCAAGTTGTTCTCTCATTGAAAGGTGATTTGAAGCAAACTCAAAGATTTTGCTAAAAATAGTTTTGAAGTTACCATTTCATTTCATTGAATGAAATGACTGTTTTGTATGTTTGAAAATTACTTGGCATTTGGAATAAAATAAGCCTTCCAGTTTTTTGGATTTGTGTATATTACAGACAGAGAAACACTTAAGGATTTTGTATTTTTCTTCATAATTTTATCTTATAGAAAATTGTAAAAGAAAAGTAAACAGACCAAAACCTATCAAGGGTTTTTCCCCCTTAGCTGGAAAAATACTTAGGTAGATTTCATATATTTAGCCAAATGTATTTTTTTGACGTTATAGGTGCTGATAATTTCATTCATTCATATAATAGATTTCCTCCAAAGAGCTTGTAAGGAAACCTTAAATTACTTAATGACTAAGTGTTCATGGCAAGTGTTCTCTAAATAAAAGGTAGTATTTTCCAGGAAAACATTTCCATTGCCTGGAAACTTTTTGAAATGAAGCAGAGTTCTGCCAGTCTTGTAGCCTCAGCAAACATTTTATTTTGGGCTGGTAAGACATCTACTCCCTGAATATTTTTGAAACATTTTTTTTCACACTCCTGGTAAAAACATTTATAGAGCATTTTGCAGTTATGGGCTGCACAGAACATCTTTAAATGATACATTATAAAATGTCCCTGAGGTTAAAATGCTGATCTTGAAAATATTGTATTATCTTTTCAATTCTTTCTTTCCAGTGTAGACATGACTTCGGAATATTTTTTTCTCATAACACAGCACACTTCATTCCCTTCAAATTAGTTGTCAAATATATTTTGAATGCTAGTTGTGTGCTTAGTACTGTGTTTGGTTTGAAGGATATAGAACTTCTTTATAAGACAAGGGTCCTGTTCTTTTTTTTTTTTTTAAGGGTCGTGTTCTTAAAGAGCATATTGTTTAGTGTAGGAAATAAACAGGGATGAAATTCAAAATATTTAATAGATGGTGCGTCATGAGTATTGACTGACCAGAACAGACACTGGCTGTCAGCACCCAACATTGCTATACGTATGGATGTGTGTTAGCTAAATACCAGCCTGGAAAGTAAGACCAACACACTTGGGCAGCCCTGGTGGCTCAGCGGTTTAGCGCCGCCTTCAGCCGGGGGTGTGATCCTGGAGACCCGGGTGGAGTCCCATATTGGACTCCCTGCATGGAGCCTGCTTCTCACTCTACCTGTGTCTCTGCCTCTCTCTGTGTCTGTCATGAATAAGTAAATAAAATCTTAAAAAAAAAAAAAGACCAACACACTTGAGCAAGATAAACAATCCAATGTAATTGTCAAAATTTGACTGAAATTTACAAATTCTGTAGGAATATAGTGAGAGAAAGCAACAGAGGCTGGTAGGACTTAATGGAGGAGGTGGCATTTATGCTAATGCATGATCAAGGTTTAAGTAGATATCAGGAGAAAGGAAGAAACTTTTGAGCAGATGTACAGAGGCTAGAATCAGAATGGCATATTGTCAGGGGAGTGAATAAGCCATCCTTATTGTGGTGGTGGTGGTGGTGGTGGTGGTGGTGGTAGTGCTGGTGGTGATGGTGTTAGTAGCCAGTACCAAATAAATGGATAGATTGAGACCAAATCAAGGATGTTTAGAAAGTAGGTTTGCTGTAGTGGGGAGGGAAAAAGACATTGAACATTTTTTATCTGAAATAGATGATAGGAAGCATTGTTGAACAGAGAAATAGTAAATTTTGACACAGCGTCTTAGTTCTGTTTATATTCATTCCATTTATTGGCAGTGAGATTGTTTAAAAGTTAATCTCCTTAGCTCTGATCTCTCTCCCTTAAAGTAAGGAAAAGAGGAAAAGAATAAGGAAAAGAATAAGGAAAAGAATATTTTCCCTATTGACAGCTCTCTGGCTGTTGTTATCTAGATGAAGTTTGCATTATAAAACTTTCTACAAGTGGAAACATCAGTGAGATTGGTGCTGATTGTGGTGTTGGTGTGTAAAAGTAGTTTTTCAGTTGGAACTATTGGGTTAGATAGATTGTAATGGCAGATTATAGTGAGGAGAGCCTGGAATCAGTTATAATGATCTAGGTCTAAGGTGACAAGAGCTTCCTCTGTGGTGATGGCCTTGGGAATGGAGGGAAAGAACTGGTATGTCAGTTAACATTTAGCCCCACATAGTAACAACTCTACTTACAACTTATTGATGCTTTGAAGGAAGCTGTGGATTTTATTATATTTATAATATACATTTATATAATGTATTTCATGATTTTATGTGTCAAGAATTAGGGGCATGGGCTCAGTTGGGTGAATCTGCCAGCATACACTAAATACAGTATGGTGGCATAGGGCTGGCAGATGAACTGGTCAAGAGGATCCAGGATGGCTTTATTCATATTATGGCACCTTGGTGGGATAGCTGGAAGATTGGGCCAGGTTGGAACTACATGTGGTCTCTGAGCAAGACAGTATTAAGGTAGTTAGCATTCATGTGTGCAGCTGGCTTCCCCCAGAAAGAGTTCTGAGAGAACTAGGCAGGAGAGGCACAGGGTTTTCTTTTCTTTTCTTTTTTTCACGGTCTTTTCTGACATAACCTCAGGAGTCTGATAGCATTGCTTCAGTCACATTCTTCTGGTTGTAAGTGAATCTTAAGGCCAGTCCAGATTCAGGGAGAGAGGAATTAGACTCCACTATGTGTTTGATGCTGAAGTGGCAAGATTGTGTTGCTGAAATACATGTGGGATGGGAGATACTGTGGTGGCAATCTTTGAAGAATGCAATCTGCCACATGAACCAACTGAACGTGAGTGATGGAGGGCACCAGGGAGTCCATGATTGTTTCTATGGTTTGATTGATGGTGACCAGAACAATGGGATTAATGTTAACAAAGACAGGGAAACTGAAAGAGGGAATTAGTTTGATAAAGATGAATAAATTTGTTTCGTATGTGTTGTATGTGAGATAATAATGGCATATTCTGGTGGAGATTTTTAAGTCAAACTTGGAGATAGGAGATTAAGTTTGGGAGATGTAACAGAAACAGAAATGTAGGTTTAGGAGCTGTCACTGTAACCATCATAGTTAGGAGGATTGTAGTCTTTACGGGACAGTGTAAAAGAAAAGAACAGAGGACCAAGGACAGAGGCTTTTGAACAGCTGTATGTTGGGTGGTTGAATGGTACCGTTGAAGGTATTCCAAATAAATGGAACAGAGAGACTAGGCAAGGCCCAGTGCCCAGTATCTCAGGTACTCCTAATCTGCTTTAAAAATCTCTTCATGGTTGTCACTCTTGGCTTTTAACCTGTTACAAGTTCTCAACTGTTGCTTCCAAACCAAGTGGTTCTTGGTCCCTTTGGAGACATTTCAGATCTGCTGAACAGAATGTTTTGCAAAGAACATCTTTACAATGTGTGTGGCTTCCTTTTGTTTGGTTTTTATTTTTAAAAGAAAATGTGTTTCTTTTGGATCCTTTTGAAAGCTTTTTATAACCTCTTAAGTTATGAAAAAGTTATTTTTCATACAACTTTTTAGAAGTTTGCAAAAAGAAATCTGGGCTTTCATGAAAATCCACTGAAATGGAGGCCAACTGCTGGCCACCTCTTGAACTACAGCTGTGTTGGGAAGGAAGCACTTAAAGAGATTAATGGATAAATAACTGAAGAGTTAAACATGAGCCACATTGTTTGAATTGGTTTTTAATAGGATTATTCAAAATGTCTTCAAATGTAAACTGACTTCACTGTTAAACAATCATCTAAGAATAAATGGGAATGGGAGATGCTATTTTTCTTTTTCTGGGAACTTTTCGAAAGCAACATTTGCACATGTACACACATAAACAGTATATTATTTTTTTTTAAATATGATTTTTGGGGGCAGCCCGGGTGGCTCAGCGGTTTAGCGCCGCCTTCCGCCCAGGGCGTGATCCTGGAGACCTGGGATCGAGTCCCACGTCGGGCTCCCTGCATGGAGCCTACTTCTCCCTCTGCCTGTGTCTCTGCCTCTCTCTCTCTGTCTCTCATGAATAAATAAATAAAATATTTAAAAGAAATATTTTTGTATATTGTGCTTTCTATTTAGAATTTGATGAAACATGTATACTCTGAAAACGTTAAGTACGTGCCTACATATTTGATTGAAGTGGTTAGGTACATTCAAGTCATAACTCGAAGCTTAAGTTTCTGATGAAATTTATATTTGCTTGTTTACCCTTTATGACCTTTGTATTTTAAGTTGTTTTTTCAGTGAAAATGAATAGACTCTTAAAGTAGGGTGTTAGGCCAGGGACCCTGGCTTTCATTTGTACAACCATGAATTAATCTTAACTAAGGGGACTAAATTATTGACTACAATTCTTAATGTAGAAGGGAGATTCGTGAATGCTTAATATTGTCTTCTGCATATATGTGAATTGTTCTGTGTATTGAAATGTAACTTAACCTACAACCATTTACTGCAATAATTACAATCATTAACAATTATTGGCCTGAAAATACGAACTACTGACATTTAGCAGAGTTTGTCATAAGATGGTAATGCTAACTCGTGGACGTCAACAATGATGGTAGACAGAAGTAATTTAAATATGTATTTAAAATTTCATCAATTAATTATAGCTACTATAATTTAAATTCAGTAGAAGACTTCTTATGAACAATTGAATTATAATAATGAAAATATAATTTCCTCTACTTCACTGGAGAATGAAAGACTGAGTCTCTATGGAATATGTGATTGAGAAAGAAATAAATGTAGACTACTGTATGAGATTTGGTTAAAAAGTCATTCAACTCATGATATACAATCTTGTCTAAACTTTTATTCACATCTGCTTTGGCAAATGTGTCTAAATAAAACACTTTTATTTCTTAGTGCCCTATGAATTTTATTTAAAACATTAATTATTAAATAAAGAATAACTAAGTTACAGTCTACTCTGGAAAACCATATTTATTCTTTATATAGAGAGGAAATCCTTTAAATTTCCCATTTCTGTAGCAGATTGAAAGGATTTGTGGAAAACTAGGGTGTCTTAACATTTAAATTCTAAATCTTGGTGTCTGGTTTTCGGCCTCTGAATTTTTATTTTTAAGCCCACTCCATAGTTGAGTCAGGTATTACCTTCTTTCTGGAACTTTGAATAACTTGTTTTTAAAGTTCTTATAGTAATACTGAGTCATTTAGACATAATAACGGAGAACTCTTGTTCTCAGTAACTTCTATCTCAGCTCTGTTAGTAAAGTCCCAAAGTTTTCAATATTCATTTTTCTCCTTGATCTCAGAGAATGGTTATATTAAATATTAAGGGAACCAACAATCTAATCTGCCCTTCTAACCACTTTTTAAAATCCACTGTATCTTGCCCTTTCCCTATGGCCTTCATATTGGTAATTCAATTTAGATTTGGTCACTGTTGTTACTGCTTGTGCCTGAAGCTCAGTCTTCAAAATAGCCCCCTGATGTTTTAGCCTGCAGTAAACCTCAACAATATTTGATGATGGTGAGGGAGGTTAAGATGACTTCTGTTGATATGTAGCTTTCTCACTGGATCTCATTTGGGCAAATCATTTTTTAGGCTTAAAGTTTCTCCATGCTTCAGGGTTATGTTACCTTTTTAAAATGTGTGTGCACATGCACACAACCTTCACAGACATCTGTCACTGTTTAGTTTAATTGAAATAATAAACATGAACCTTGAAATAATAAACATAATACTTGACCAGAGAATGAATGGAGAATTTAGCTTATGAAATAATTGGAGATTGGGAAAAATCCCTAAGTTAAGAAAAATAACCATACTGAAAGAGTTTGAGGAAATGAAGATAACATTTCTCAATTAACAATAGTAATAAAACTAATCAGAACTCAACAAAAAATAACCGTGTTAGCATACTTAGGTGGACGGATGAAGCCATCGGAAAGCCACTTTGTAGCCAGGGAACCTGATTTACTGGCACAAAATAGTCTAATGACCAATTAGTTGGGTATACAGCATATATAATTTGATTTCAGTCTGCGGGTTTTATGCTTATCTTAGAATACTTATCCACTATAAGTGAGATAGCCTTGTGGATAGAAAGTGGACTAATCTGCTTATGGAACAATAATTTGCTCCAGTGATTTGTTCAAGACAACACAAAGGCCTAAACTGTAGTGATGGCCTGCCCTCTTCATTTCTCTTACTTTTAGTAGAGATTCAGGCCATAGCCCCTTAACATAGGAAAAACAAAAACCAAAAAACATCTACCCACGGCAGTCTTTTTTTTTTTTTTTTTGGACACCGTTGAACAGGATAATCAGAATGATCTGATTCCTCCCACCCCATGCTCTCAACCACCACCTTCTTCTGTGTTTAGAAGAAAGAATATTGAGGTATGAATTGGAGCTGAGCTCCATCTACCAGCTTTGTTGACAAGAGGAAAGCTATTTAACTTCTTTGGGTCCTGTGTCCTCTCTGATGAAATGAGAGGGTTCAGCTTTCTCAGGTGTCTTTCAGCTCTGAGTGTCCTACTCATTGTACAGTGCTGCTCTAGTTTCTGATTGGGAAAGTCTAGTCTGATAGAGGGCATGAAAGATTGGGGGAAGTTGGATCATTTTTAGTAAACATCCTTTAGAACTGGTAAACCATCTCTTAGGAGTATTTTGTGGATTAATGACATTTAATGAGAGGTTTTTATGAAGAACCTTGAATCCCTTGTAAGAATGTTACAATTTGTATGATGTACTCAAGACTTAAAGACATTGTGTATTTTGTATTAAGCTGACATGGAAGTGAAATAAAACAAATGATCCTTCAGAGGAAGAGGATGCCGTTCTTTGAGTGGAGAGGCCTTTGCTAGCAAACGCTGGATTGGAATTCCCCATGGCCGTGGCTGGGATTGCATAGAGCTGGCTGGCACAGAGAACCAAGGACTGCTTCACTCAGGAACCTTTCCCTTTTCCTTGCTGACCTCTGGAGGGTATAATGAGGAACCAAGACAAATAACTAGAGTTGTTGCATTGTTCTTGGGAGCCTTGCATGGTTCCATTTGTACCTCTCAATTCCTTCATTATCATAGGACCAGCAACTCTGGAGTTTTGAAATCACTTCCTTAGAAAGTCATCTTTCCTTGCTGGGGATTAGACAGAAGGTTCATTGACTATTCAGAGCTCTAGGTTAGGCTATTGTGTTTTTATAGGCACAGTGGCTTCACCATTAGAAGCTTTAAACTTCCAGCCCTCCTTTTCTACACCTGTTTTGTTTTGTTCCAATTATCTGCCTAACTGAAGGCACAGCTAATGTGCAGCCTCTGGCATCAACACTAGTTGTCTTTGCTTAATTGTTCGAATAAAGATTTTTTGAATCTCTACTGTGTACCAGATGTTGTGTTAGAAACTCTCTGTTTGACCATTGAGAATATGATGTGGTGGGCCAGAGAGTTGCTGTGAACTTAGAGAAAATTACTAGAATCTGAAGTCAAAACATTTAACTCTGTAGAATTAAGACCTGAACAAAGGACTAAGGCCATGATGGGGCTCAGTGTTTTAGGGGATATTCTTTTTTTTTTTTTTTTTTTTTTTTAAGTTCGGGGACATTCTTATCAGGAGCTTTGGGTACTTAATGTAATTTAGAGTCAGTGCTTGCTTTTATTTGGAACAGGAACCCAGGTAATAATGTCTCATTGAATTTCAAAGCAATTTTTTAATTCTTTTATTTTCATTTTTAGGCACTAAAAAATCAAGTGCTTTGTCCGTAGCCACACAACTAGTTAGTGACCAGTTGAACTAGCACTAGAATCCAACCTTTTTTGTAACTTCATATTGCTTCAGGGTGTAGCAGTTCAACAAAAGCTTCATTGATCACCTGTTATATATAAGAAATCGTGATGGGCAGACATCATAGAAAAAATGTTGATAAGACATGGTTCTCGTTCTTAGAGGAACTTGGAGCCCAGCATTTGAATCTTTGGGATTAGAGAAGTAAACTAGATGATCTACATGGCAGAAATGAAAGGGTCAAGAAAACATTGTACTTGCTGAGCTTTCTGTCCCAGGTGATGAGAAGAATAATCAGGGTTACCTCTGGCTTTAATGGTGGCACCTCTTATCATTGGAAAACACTTTTGTTCATATTTTCCTTTCCAGTTACCATACCCCTCCTTTCTTTGTCAACCTGGTTTTTTAGAATGGCACCCTTAACAGAGTTGCTAAGTTATGGGTCGTTCATTTCTTCAACAGGTATTTATTGAGTTCCTAATTGGGTGGCAGGCAGAGACAAGTAGAGAAGACAGAGAGTGTCCCTGATATGATGGAGTTTATAGATAACTCCATGTTAAAGGACATTTAGAAATTAGTAAGAAAACTATCAGATAGTAATAGGTAATTTGATGTGATAAAGTTTGGTGGTAAGGAAAAATGTCTCTTTCCTTTATGCTAAGGAAGCATGTCTTCCTTTATGGAAAGGAAGCATTTAAAGAAAGGAAGCATGTCTTTTCCTTTATGCAAGACTTGAAGGACAAGCAGCAGCAGCTTTCTGGGAAGAGCTTTCTCAGCAGTAAGATGAAGTTGAATGAGCTTATTCCAAATATTTAGGATTTTGTGAATCCTAGGATAAGGACTCTAGATTTTATGCCCTGGGATATATATATATATATATATATATATATATATTTTTTTTTTTTTTTTTCTGAGAGTCTCCAGTCACATGGATATGAAAATAAAAGGTATATTGAGAATTGTGCAAACATTAATATATATGGATCCCAGTAAGTAGCTTTAAGATCATCAACAAATAAGACACAGTGTGCGTTATGGGGTTATATATAGAAAAAGACAGAGGAGCTAGAATAGGACATGTGAGAAACAACATGAATGTAAAATAAATGGAGATAACGTTTTTGTTGCCAGAAACTAAAGTATGCTATATCTCTCCATGCTGTTTTTATTCTCCTCTTGACCCTTTTCTTACCCTGTACTTGGAATCTTAGATCCGTTTGTTCGGTGTCATCAGTGGATGACTTTTGGCTAGTGCATGGAATATTTATTTATTTATTATTAAAAAATATTTTATTCATTTATTTGAGAGAGAGAGCATGAGTGGGGAGAGGAGCAGAGGGAGAAGAAGATTGAGCAGGGAGCCCGATTCAGGGCTCAATCCCAGGACCCTGGGATCATGACCTGAGCTGAAGGCAGATGCTTAATCGACTGAACCACCCAGGCTCCCCAGTACATGGAATATTTAAAGCATGAAGCTTGTGAAAGCAAAAATTTCCTTTTACATTGTGGGTAATTTTTCTCTTCTAAACCTAAATGGTATGCTGCCCCAAGTGTAAGGGTGTAGCGCCCCCACTCCAGTTCAAAGTCAACAGTCAAACTTGTTTTTATATTGTAAGCAGCTAAAGCTTTGCTTTACAAAACTTTGAACTTGAGCGAGTGAGAAAACTGGAATTGCTCATGACAGTATTAATATGGTAGACATTTGGAGATGATTCTAAATTATCAGATTATCCTTCTACTTTCCCTGAAATCCTCACTCTATTTTTGTTTGTTTAAGTGTAATTAGGTACGTGTTTTTCAGTTTCCTTTGTTTTCATCTGTATGAAGGAATCAAAGTCTTATGTCTTTATTTTGGATATCAGACCAGTACCAATTATTACCTCCATGGTTGCCTGTGTATCATTTACTCTGATGTGATATGCACTATTCGAGGATTCTAAGTGTGCTGTTTTCAATAGCCAGGCTAAGAGTGTTATTTTTTGAAATTATTGTTCATAACTGTTTTCACTGAGATGGTGGTTATGACTGATGATGTTCAACTTGAGTAAACATGGCTTTGTATCAGGATTGGGAACAAATTCTGGTTTTGACCCCCCAAATAAACTCCTTTTTTTTTTCATCATTTAGAATTATTTAAATTATTAGCAAATAAAAATAAAGTGTAATGAGGAAGCATAGTAGGGTAAAAGTTTATTAACAATCAGTAAATAAATAACTTTATTTTCATTGACATTTATTTTTCTCAAGCCAGTAACTTATTTAGTTGAATGAAGTTTCATTTGGAGTTGCTCTTACACCTGGCAAAATGGAAGTCTATGTTTATGGGAAAAGGAAAGGATTTTCTTCCTTCTTGTGCCCTTAGTGATAACAGCTTGGTAAATAAAGTATTATTTGGGAAATGAAGATATTGTCAAAGGCTTGACCTTTACTCAATTGAGGTTACATATAATTACTTTCCTGGCAGTTGAGTCTTGATAATTTTCTGGGAATTTTGTTTTGTATATTGGATTTAAATGTACTTTGCATTTAAAATGTGAAATTAGTTGCTTTGTGTTTGCAGGTGAAATAATTTCTTTAAGCCAGTGGTGAGTCATTCAGTTAATGTAGGAAAGTTTATTAACAGTCATAAATGTTCCCAGTTGTCCAAGGGAATTGGAATACTTCCAGAATGAGTGAGACAGAGCTCGTGTCAAGTCAGTTACAAATAGTTATCTCCTGTGGTTTTTCTGTGGGATGTTTTAATTCTCCAGCTAGCTTTCCATCGGTATCACTCAGTTTGTTTAAAAACAACTCTAACCCCCACCCTGATAGTATATGTTCAGGGATTCAAATCAATCTGAAGAATAACCTGAATAAAACATGATTAGGAAGGTAAATTTCTTAAAATCCATATATACTCTGATAATACATTCCAAAGTCACAGGAACATGCTTTCTGAATTATGTGTGATTTGGAATTTTTATTTTCTTTTCCCTTTCCTGGGCATAGCATAGTGCCAGGCAAACTACTAGATACTTAGTAGATCTTTTTTCCAAATGAATGAATGAAATCCACTGAAGCAAAGAATGGAGGGCTTATATTATATCTGTCATGGGCAGGTTGCGGCAGATACAGAACTGAATCTAGGACAAGCACCTTCAAGTAAGGGCTTTGGTGTCAATCTACATTTTAATTCTCCCTCTGTCACTTACAAGCCTTTTAATGTTGGAGAAATTATTTAATTTCTTTTTTTTTAAACTTGATTTTAAAAACTAGGATTAAAGATTTGAATGTACTGGTAAATATGGTGAACTAATCAATAGTCATATAGCTGGAGGAAGACCGTTCCAGGTAGAGAGAAGGTCAGGTGCCAAGGTCTTGAGAGGCATGAACTTAGAGTATTTAAGGAACAGCAGGCAAACAATTTGTGACCAGAGTAGAATAAGAAAAAGAATTGTAGAGGATAAGATCAAAGAGGTAATGAGGACTAGATACTATAAGATGTAGTAAGGACTTTGGCTTTTATTCTGAGTAAAATAGAGCCTTTGGAGGGTTTGTGAACAGAGGAGTGTTATGATCTGGCCTTTTAAAAGGATTACTTTGATTGCTGGGTTGAGAATAGACTATAAAAATAAAAGCAGAGAGACCAGTTAGGAGGTTACAGTTTTGTTATTTAAGAAAGAGGTGATGATGGCTTTTGAAGACTGGTGGGGATGGGAAACAATGATCTGAATCTGGATGTAATTTGAAGGTAGAACAGAATAGACAGGATATATTGACTGATTGGATTTGGTATTTGAGAGAGAGAAAGAAAAAAAAAGAGAAAGGATGATCCTGAAACTTTTGACCTAGATGTATCTTTCATATGATATGATGGGGAAGACTGTGGCCAGAGTAGATTTTTAGATCATCAGTTTAGTCTGGGGTATGTTGAGCTTGAGGTGTGTCTAATAGATACCTCAAGATTGAGACTGCTCTGGGTCTACTTAATTTTGCAGAAGCATGTTCTTTAGAATTTTCTTTTCATGAGGATCTCTGGGAGGCCAACTTACTGTTTGTCTCAAATTGTCTTTATCTTACCTCCACTTTTTTTAAAAGATTTTATTTATTTATTCATGAGGGACAGAGAGAGAGAGAGAGGCAGAGACACAGGCAGAGGGAGAAGCAGGCTCCATGCAGGGACCCCGATGTGGGACTCGATCCTGGGACTCTAGGATCATGCCCTCGCTGAAGGCAAACACTAAACCGCTGAGCCACCCAGGGATCCCTTACCTCTACTTTTGAATTTAGTTTAGCTGGGTATAGAATTCTGGTTAACAGTTATTTTCTCTCAGTGCTTTGAAGATACTATGTCTTTTATTATTGCCAGTGAGAAACTTGTCTTTGGTAAAATTGATTTCCCTTGTAAGGTATCCTATTTTTTCTTTCATCTCCTGTGGCTTTTAAGGTTTTCTTAATCACAATTTCACTGTGACATGCCTAGGTATGGGTTTATTTACTTGGAATGAGTACTTGGAATATACTTTAAATCTAAGACCTTGTGACTTTCTTCAATTCTGGAAATTTTCTAGATATTTCTTATAGTATTTTTCTTCTAGACATTCCCACTTTATGTAATCTTGCTTAAAGTATATTGGTTTCTCTGGAGCTATCATGTGTATGTATGCACACATACATATATGTGTGCACATATATATTTTGTGTTTTTGTCTTCTTTCTCTAATGTTCTGGGTATATTTCCTGGAAAACTGTTGTCTGAGTCATTAATTCTCTAGACTTTATCTTATCTGTTACCTTTTTTGGAAGCACATTTTTATTTCCAGTGTTTCCTGTATCTTTTTCTTTTATAAAGATTTTATTTAGTTAGTTAGAGAGAGTATGTATGAGCAGGGGAGAGACAGAGGAAGAGAGAGAGAAAATCTCAAACAGACTCTGCACTGAGCCTGACTCAGGACTCCATCTCACAACCCTGAGATTATGACCTGAGTTGAAATCAGGAGTCAGATACTTAACCAACTGAGCCACCCAGGCCTCCTCCAACCCCATTTTTCATAATTTCTTCCTCTTTTTAAATAGAAGTTATTCCTTATCTCTTGAGTATTCTTAACAGTTATTTTAAGGTCTTTGTCAGACTGTTCCATAAAAATAAGTTTCATATGGATTGACTTTATGTTCAAATTACTGCTTTTTAAAATTGATTTTCTTATTATAAAACATCTCTGTGTTTTAAATTTTGATTTACTGACTATCTAATTGGGAGTCTTTTTGGTCTCTATTTATTTTCCTTTGGCTCATTCTTCTCCATCAGAGAAACTAGATTAGATAGTGGCATTTTGGGTCTCGTCTCCCACCCAAAGTTATACTGGGAATATTACAGATCTGGTCATCAAGCTAGTAGTTAGCCTGGTTTGGGGTTTCCCTGGACCCGTGACTTTTCCTACTGTTGCAGTTCTGGCAATAAACTTTCTCCAACTTCCTTTCATGGGAGAGGAAGCCCTAAAATTTCCCACTTCCTGGGCCTGAGGTGAGTTACCCTTCAGGAACTGACTTCTTGGCCATCATTGCTGCTTTCAGAGCTGTAACCCCAACAGATCTCTGGTATCAGCACTCTTGCTTCTTTGCATTTCTATTCTGTTTTACTCAGAATTACCTTGTTTTTTTACCTCAGTTGGTTTTGGGGTTCTATTTGAATATTTTGGTTATTATTAATATGTTTTGGGGGGCATGCCTTGTTAAAATGTAAACCAACTGTTCCATCTCTATCAGTTCAATTGAAATTCTTTAAAGCTTGCTTTTCTCATAATAATAATTATTTTATTTTTTAAGATCTTACTTTTTAAAGTAATCTCTACTTCCAAAGTGGGGCTCAAACTTAAAACTCCAAGATCAAGAGTCACATGTTCCACTGACTAAGCCAGCCAGTCACCCCACTAATAGGTAATAATTTTAGAAAACCTGTTCAGTACATATTAAATACTTCACCAGGACAAACTCATTTAATCTCACCCCCCCCAAAAAAAACCCTTTCATTTTATAAAAGAGGAAAGTAAAAAATGGGGAGGTTTCATAACTTGCCCTGGATCACACAACTATTAAGTGGCAGAGTGAGGATTCTAAACTAAATAACTTGGCTCTGTAGTCTGTCTTCCTAGCCACTGTCATGTACTCTCCCACCTGGCAGTTGGGGAAAATCAGACCTTTTCACAGACTTGTTTGTTGCAAAGTAAGATAAGATGTGAAAAGTCTAGTGTTGTATCTGATGTATAATAACATTGAGTAAATGCTTATTTTTCTTTCCTTAGTGGCAGGCAAATATATTTTCGGTGTGACAGTTTAAACAAAACTTGTAAATTCATTTAGTTTAAAATATAGCATGTTTCATTTTAGTAAGAAGGGTAGGAATTCTATTATTGGACTAATTTTCTTGTGTGGCTTTGGGGACAGGACTGGCCTGGGAGAGATGCAGAGCTAGGAAGCTAGGGAATCAGAGAAATAGGGTACAGTGCAAAGTCTAAATTGAAAACCAGACAACTGAAGGATTCTACAGAAAAGCTGGTGATCCTAGAGAATTCCAGATCAAGATACTGTGTGGACTAGATGGGAGGATCTGGTGCCTTGAGCATTTCCCAGAGCTCCTGAGGTTCCTGTATCCTTGGGAGTGAGCCAGAGAGGACTTTGGTGAGGGTACTTTGCCAGCCTTGACCTCTTTGAGTATTCACTAACCTTTGTTTTCAATTCCCCAAATTAACAAGGAGCATTTAGTCTTAGTGTGCAACACTCAAGGGAATAAATCAATTGGTTAGCTGTTTATAGGTATGATAGCCAAGAATCTAAATTAGGGAATTGCCTCGGCCCTGAAACAACTATTTCCTCCTCTCCTGCTTCGCCAAGCCTACACATCTGGGCCTTCCACCATTCTGCTGCACATCCTCCGAGCCCAGCTCAAATCCACCCCTGTACTGACCCCCTGTATACCTTGTGTCTAGTTCCTTGAAATACATTAGAGACTTTAAGAAAGGAAATGTCCTTGTGAGATATAATATTTGGAGTAAGTTTTATTGATTTGTATGAATAGGGATAAGTGTGGAGATCATAAATGCTTAGTTGAGAATAGAGAGAGTATGTGTATGTGCCTGTGTGTGTGTGTGTGTGTGTGTGTGTGTGTGTGTGTAGCATGTGTGTTAGAATGGGGACCGGCAAATTATACAGCCTTGATAGAACAGAAGGCTATAGGAATGTGGAAAAAATTTTAAGGTTAGACTCACACTGGAATATTTGATTAAGATGGAAAAGGAATTAGATCAAGATTTGTTAACAGTCATGAGCCCTTGTAAATTCAGGCAAGGAAGGATGATGCATGGTGAGGTGAGGTGGCCTGGTCTCATCTCAGACCTGCCTACACTTCTCAGATTGGTTGGTTTTGCTAGAACCTCTGTGTGCTAGGTCAAGGAGGCTCAGGCGAGGCTCATGGGCAGTGTTGAGGAGCATTACTGAGCTAGTATTTATTGTACTCGTATTTCAGTCACTTGAAAATAAGGAAATAGGAAAATACCCCGTCTTTCTTACAGTTCCTTTTCCCTCTTAGTTTTTCCTATATAGTCAATCCCTATAGAAGACTTGACCATAGACTGCAACATTATCTATAAGCCAGTCCTACATTGCCAATGGCCCTGTGGTGGGGAAAAGAACAGGTAAATGAAATCTATATGTAATCTTAGATCAAGTAGTTTTTACTTTATTTACCTCTGTGACTCCAATTTTTTGGATGGATTACATCACAAAAGATGTCTTTTGCTTTGATTTTCCTTTTCTTTTCTCTGTTTACCCATTGCGGAGTAAATTAACCCAAATATACTTAAAAGACTGTGAAGAATGAGCAAAGGAAGATTATAATCTATAACCATATCATCAGCATTTAAGAGCTCTGGGAAATTTGGATTTCAGTTTTTGATTGAGTAACTGTATGAGAATTATACCATGCTGGCAATGTTAGTAATAAACTAGAAGATGATTCCATGAAACTCAAGGCATTTATCTTAATTTTTAAAAGATACAAATCCAACAATAGTAACTTCAATTCTTATGAATATAAGAATGCAGGAGGACTATTTTTATTATAAAAATTTCAAATATCACACAAATGGATTTTTATGAGAAGTTTCAAATGTAAATTTTAGACATACATAATATATAAATATATAAAGCATATCATTTCAAACATACATATATATATAAATATATAAAAGTAGAGAGAATAATAAAATGAACCACCTTTGCCCATCACCCAGACTCACCATTAGAGGTTTTTTTTTTTTTTTTATGATAGTCACACAGAGAGAGAGAGAGAGAGAGGCAGAGACACAGGCAGAGGGAGAAGCAGGCTCCATGCACCGGGAGCCCGACGTGGGATTCAATCTTGGGTCTCCAGGATCGCGCCCTGGGCCAAAGGCAGGCGCTAAACCACTGCGCCACCCAGGGATCCCCAGACTCAACATTTATCAGAATTTTTTGCCACACTTGCTTCATCTATACCTTTCCTTATGGCTTACTGAAGTGTTATAAAGTACATTCCTCATTTATTATTTTCCCTCCTAGACACTTTTTAGTATGGATCTCTAAACAATATGGACACTTTCTCTCATGTCCTGACACAGCCTATAAATAATTCCTTGGTGTCGTATAGTATCTAGTACATGTAAATTTCCTCTGTTATTTGAAAATATCTTTTTTACATTGTATTTGTGCAAGTTAGAATCTAAACAAGGTTCACACTTTGCATTTAGTTCTTATGCCTTTGGATCTCTTTTATTTCTGTAGTTCAGATTGTTGATGGCTGGTTTTGGTGGCTGAGTGGGATGAAGCATAGGTGGGATGAATTTTGTAAGCCAATGTGAAAAGAAAACTTGAAATCACAAAGCTTGGTGGGAGTGGAGAGATTGATTGTAACATTTATGGCTGAAATAATATTTTTAGGCCTATGTCAAACTTAGAAAAAAGTCTTTCAGAGTAGTAGTATTTACATATATATTTGTTTTGTGCAACTAAATTGAATTGCTATTTGGAATATTTAATTAGAAACTGAAGTTGTCTATCTTATATCAAACTAGAATAAGAAAAAAAATCCCACATGTGTTTCTGAGAGATCTAATTCTCACTGCAAATTAGAAATCAGTTATCTTTCTACAGAATGTCTTCCACAATGTAAGAAAATATTTTTTCTTTGGACTTTATCTCATGTATTAATTTTAGTTAAATCTAATTACAATCCTCCTAAAATAATTGTCCGTCTGCCACTGGATATACTGTTTCTTAAGGTAATGTTATAAAATCTAGTAAGGCATAAGGTTAAAAAAATTTTTTAAATAAAATGTTCTTAAGCACTCTAGAATAAAAATATAATAGAGCAGAATCTCACTAACAGGAATGTCCAAATAACCTCAAATTGTTTATGCCAACTTACTTTATTAATTTTCCATAGGATCTTGTTGAAAATTTTGTAGTAGGCCACATCATTTTGAAAGACATGGAAGTGATTATTAAAATATACCTTAAAATGTGTTATCTTTTAATATAAATAATCTTTATAAAGATAGAACATAAATTATAACAAAGTTATATTCTCTTTGTTGGAAATCTTGAGTTTTGCAGTATAGATTATAAGAATTTAATTAATGTCAGAACACCAAAACATTTTGACTGGGTATAAGCCATGGTATTAAAGCTTATTTTGCAGACAAGACACATGCTTTATATGCTTTTGTAGGAGGTGGAATCATTAGTAGCTTCAAATCTTAAGACTTGTAATAAAGAGGAAAGGGAGTGAAAAGTAGAAAGAGACAGTTTTTAGTTTCCCTCCTTCTAAATGTTAAGAATATTTATTCCTTTCTAACAGTGTTGATGTGTATCAATAGTTTGTGCTTTTACCTTCTGGTACTTGATTATTCCAAATGTTTGCTTTATATATGCCTTTTAGGTGCCCCAATGTGAGTTTGCAAAAGCTACCAGAACAGTGGTTATGGAATGTTTTAGAGGAAATTAAATGCAGTGATCCTTCATCTAAACTCTGTGCTACAAGGCGCAGTGCTGGAATTCCTTTCTACATACAGGTACCTATTCATGGGATATAGCTGTTTGTCTTTTGATAATTTGTTTTGTCTTTTGACAATCTCCTTGATGTGTGAGTTAGCATACTGTATAAGGGACAGCTCTGTCTTTTAAGTGCTATAGCATTTGTGGCTTTGTTGTATGTGTGAACAATGTGTTCCCATGAGAGATTTGTTCTTGGAACAAACCCTCTACAAGATCAGTCTTATTTTTTTTTATTTTTATTTTTTTATTTTATTTTATTTTTTTTCAAGATCAGTCTTATAATATGAACAGAGAGTGGTATAGATTTCCGCCTGTGTATTAAGTAGGCAGACATCACTGTGGCACATTCACTGCTCACTTCTAGGAAGTATACATGTTGCCTTTTTTGTTGAATTAGAAAAAATAGTCTTTCTGTTATTTCAGGACCCTTAAGACTCTGTAAGCAACCAGTATTAACAGTTTCTTTTTAATCCCTCCATAAAATGTCCCAAATGCAAAATAATTTTAATCCTAGTAGTAGCTAACAATTATAAGTGGTTATTTCACATATAATATCTTATGTTATCCTTCTCAAGCCCTATGAGATATGTCCTTTGATCATCCATATATTGTAGATGAAGAAACTTATCTAAGAAGCTTAGGAAAGTCAAGTTAACTTTCTAAAAGCCCCAGAGATAGTGTGAGCAGAGTTAAGACTTACTTGAAGCCCAGGCAGCCTGATTGAATGGGTATGTGTGAGTGTGTTTTCTTTTTTTAATGCAGAAGAAAACATTATACACACTGTTTTGTCCTTGCTTTTTTTTCATTTAACATTATACCTTAAAGAACACTACATATCAGCACACCCAGATATTACTAGTTGATACAAAAACATTTTATTTCCACAGTGTTGAAATTAAGAGGCTGTCACTCTCATAAATGCAGTGAATAAAAACCAGAGCCCTCATATACTAAATCAGACCTGAACCTAAAAGGTCTCTGTTTAATATTCAGTAAGATATAGTCCAGGAATGGGGCAGTATAATAAAAGCAATAAAAATAAGTGAAATGAAGTCTTTTTTTTTTTTTTTTTAATGCCCCTACCTACGTTTTTTTCCTTCTTTTTCTTATTCCTTCCTCAAATTTCCAAAGTCATTGTTGTCTGGTAACAATGGACAGCACTTACAGAGGTGGTTGATTTGATCCAGAGATCATTGAGGTAGTTCTGCTGGATGAATTTTGGTGACCTTCAGGAATGAACTCTCTGATCTGATATCAGTTTGGTTCACGTTCTTCCTGTAATTCATTCTGACCTCATTCGTGTTTTTGCATCATTCGTCTGAGGACAAATGTTAATACAGTAGCAAGGTCTAGTTGCATGTTTGTGCTATCCTTATTCCACTTCTGGTTCCCATTTCACACTAAATATTAGTCACAGTGACAGAGCAGTCAGGACATGCACTTTCTTAGCCCATCCTTGTGAAGAGTGTTATAACTATGCACACAGTTCTTGACAGAAAAAAACCCATGATTCCAAGGAGACATTTCAGTAATTGCATATACCTTTATTTATATTAGTTGAGTAAAATCTAAATTATAAGAAAAATCAGAGAGGTCCCATTCCTTATAGTATAACCTACCTGTAAGTTATGTTCTCATGGAAACCTCTACTTAGTGTTAACTATGGAGAAAAACTGCCCTACTTAATGAACTTATCTTTTGTGCAGATAATGAAGTTTTTTTGAGTGGTCATTAGAAAAATAGTGTGTATGTTTTCTGAGCTTAAACATACTATGATAAAATTCTCTTTTAAATTTATCTATTTTGGGTATTCTTCTTTCATGGATTATAAAAACCTCCAAAGATGCAGAGTAGTTTGAAACTTTCACCCTTGGGAGCTAGTAGCTACGTACAAATGAAATAATCACTGATCACTGCTACTCCTACTCTTAGTTCTATACAACCACTAATCTATTTTCTGTTTCTATAGATTTGCCTATTCTGGACATTTCATATAAATGGAATCATAATGTGTGGCCTTCATGTCTGGTTTCTTTTACTTAGCATGTTTCAAAATCCATCCATGTTGCTTCATTCCTTTTTATTGCCTCAGGTAGTTTAATATCCTATTTTTATGTTTATTGTATACTGAAAAAATGTTACACACAAAGTAAACAAGCAGCTCTTAGAAATACAAATATAGGACTCCTTTGGAGTTTGTAGTATTTTTTTTTTTTTTTTAGCTCCATGGAAGCTTCCTGTGCTACAATTTGATAGTACTCCAAGGTGGAGAAGAGACTCTTTAGTAAAGAATTAAATAATTGATCAATCTCCAGGGAGTTTCCAAATTCTTGCTAGAAATTTAATCCACAGGTTTTGTGTGTGTGTGTGTGTGTATGTGTGTGTTTTGTCTTTTAAATAAAGGAGAATTTTCTTGTTGGTAAATATATTATAAAAATGGGGATGCCTGGGTGGCTCAGTGGTTGGGTGGTTGCCTTCAGTTCAGGTTGTGATCCTGGGATCTAGGATCGAGTCCTGCATCTGTCTCCCTGGGGAAGAGCCTGCCTTTCCCTCTGCCTATGTCTCTGCCTCTCTCTTTCTCTGTGTCTCTCATGAATAAATAAATAAATAAATCTTTAAAAAAATATAAAAACAGACTTGCTTATTGTATCTGAGACCTGCCACCTAGTTATGGTCCTAAAAGAGTTGTCAATAAGAGCTATTCCCTCAACCTCTTAAAATTATACAGTTAACCAGCAAACCTGGAAATGACATTAGAGATTCCATGATAACAGTCTCATTGAATTCTACAGATGAAGGGATGGAGAGATTAAGCTACTTGCCCAAGGCCACGTGGCTTAATTAACTTACTTGATACCTCCTGTTTTTATAGGGGGATTTTGCACTTTGGGATTGATGCTGGGAAATAGCAAATAGGTATATGTAAAATAAGAGCCCCATTAATTTTTGCCTTATTTTTCCATAGGCGCTATTGGCATCTGAACCTAAGAAAGGCAAAATGGATTTGTTAAAAGTAACAATGAAAGAGTTACTCTCCTTGGCTGGACCTACAGATGACTCACAGAGCACAGTCCCCCAGGTAATAATGGAAATATACAAAGCCTGCTAAGAAGGAAGTGATTTTAAATCTTTGTTGTACAAAAAAAAAAAGTATCTGCTAAAGATACAGAATTCTCGAAAATAGGACAGGCATTTGAAGCTTGATCTGGATTGTTTTGATTTGTTTTGTTGGCCTTTCTTGTCCACAAAATAAACCATTGCTTTACTTGATATATATTAACCAAAATGAACTATTTTTAAACTCTGGTAAAAACATCCAACTTAGGGATCCCTGGGTGGCGCAGCAGTTTGGCGCCTGCCTTTGGCCCAGGGCGCGATCCTGGAGACCCGGGTTCGAATCCCACATCAGGCTCCCGGTGCATGGAGCCTGCTTCTCCCTCTGCCTGTGTCTCTGCCTCTCTCTCTCTCTGTGACTATCATAAATAAATAAATAAAAATTTTAAAAAAATTTGTAAAAAAAAAAAAAACATCCAACTTAGATAAGGTATTTTATAATACTATTCTTGCATCTAAAAGTTTTTAAGGGGCAGGTCCGGTGGTGCAGCGGTTTAGCGCCACCTGCAGCCCAGGGCATGATCCTGGAGACCCTGGATCGAGTCCCATGTCAGGCTCTCTGTATGATGCCTGCTTCTCTGTCTGCCTGTGTCTCTGCCTCTCTCTCTGTCTCTATGAATAAATAAATAAAATCTTTAAAAAAATAAAATAAAAGTTTTTAAACGAGTGTGCTCACTTTTAAATTTCCCATGTGCTTCTTTGAGTTGCTGTACATGTTGTAATTCAGTAGCTGATCTTTCCCTAAAATGAAGCATCTAACTTTTGGTATATTCATATTTTAATTTTAGCTTATATTCAGTCTCTTTTAATCACTGCTACAGCTGGGTTAAGTGTGTGTGTGGGGGTGTATGTATATATGAGTGAGAAATTGAGGTAGGTATCCTTGCAGCTCCCCTCCACTCCGTGATGGTGAATATCTTCAAGGACACCTTGTCTAAGTTTTCTTAGTAAATGCTTTGTAGTAGGACTTTCCTACCCAATTGTAGGAGGCCCAGACTAGGTCAAGGAACAGAAGAGCTGACGTGTCAGTCAAGTATATTACGTACATACATACGTGTGGTTTTACTTAAAGAGCCTGTGGGAGGTGTTAAAGGGGAGCCCGTGGGCCAGAGTGTGACTAGTGGGAAAGAATGGGGTTTATTAGCATATGCCACTTTCTGGCCTATGACTATAAGATGTAAAATATCCTCATTTCTCTACAACTTTTAAAATGTTGCTAATCACCTTTCAGAAATTATTAATTTTAGATTTTTTTCCCCAGCAAAATGTGAAAAATATAATTTGGTTCCATTTTCCTAGACTCTCACTTAAAAAGAGAAATGCTGGGTTTTTTTTATGAGAACATATGAAAATAATGGAATTTTATTTTATTTTTATTTTTTATTTTTTTAAATTTTTATTTATTTATGATAGTCACACACACAGAGAGAGAGAGAGAGGCAGAGACATAGGCAGAGGGAGAAGCAGGCTCCATGCACTGGGAGCCCGACATGGGACTCGATCCCGGGTCTCCAGGATCGTGCCCTGGGCCAAAGGCAGGCGCTAAACCACTGTGCCACCCAGGGATCCTTGGAATTTGATTTTAAAGAGTGTTGGATGATTATTGTCCTACCCTGCTTCAAGATCATTCATGGCATTTTAGTGGTCATTTTTATTAAGTTGGTAAGATTTTAAAATTTCATCCCTGACCAGCCTTCTAGGCATTAGTTGATAACTTGCTTTCCTTCTCCCCTTTTGTGTTGTATTTCTTATTATTTTTATTAGGTATCTGTGAAACATTTCAGCATATAAAAATGTACAGTGAACAGTGAACATCTATAAAACCACTTCCAAGCTAAAGAAGTAAAACATTACACATAGAATCATATGTGCTGTGGGGTCCTCCACAATTTGTGCCCCTTTCTTCCCCCTCAGCTGTAATCACTAAGCCAAGTTTTTCCATTTTGCATTCTTTTATGACCCTTTTTTTTTTAAAAAAAAAACATAAATGGTATCATCCGTACATCTTTTTATAGTTGGGGTGTTTACAATGAACATTATTTTTCAATGAATGAGCTGTAAGTCCATAAGTTCATTGTAATTTTTTTTTTTAAGATCGATTGATTTTAGAGAGAACATGGGTGAGGGAGGGGCATAGGAGAGGGAGAGGGATTGAGAATCTGAAGCAAACTCCCTGTTGAGCATGGAGCCTGTCAAGGGGCCTGATCCCGTGTTTGAGAGATTATGACCTGAACCAAAACCAAGAGTCAGACACTTAATTGATTGAGCCACCCAGGCATTCCAAATTTATTATAATTTCTGAATGGTGTTACACTGTACATAATTTCTGCCTGGATTCTGCTTCATGTGAAATGGTGCTTCCCAGTTTTATTTCACATTTCTCTGATACCTGGCTAGCTTTAACATCTTTTCCTGTATTAATTAGTTTTCTGGATTACTTCTGTGAATTGCCCATTTAATTTGGCTACCTTAAACTGGTTATTTGTCTTTGTCTTGTAGGAGTTGGGTTTTTTCTGTTTTAAAATGATTTTCCTGGGGCCCCTGGGTAGTTCAGTTGGTTTAGTGTCTGCTTTCAGCTAAGGTCATGATCTCAGGGTCCTGGGATCAAGCCCTGCATGGGTCAGCGGAGCGACTGCTTCTCCTTCTCAACACCCACTATCCTTTGATCCCTGCTCCTGCTCTCTCTCTCTCTCTTTCAAATAAATAAATAAATAAATCTTTAAAAAAATGATTTTCCTGATAACTGTATTCCTTTCTGGTTATTTGAGTTACACATACCTTCTCCCAATCTGTGACTTCTTTCACTTTGCTTATGCTGTCTATTATTGCATGAAAGTTTTAAATTTTATTATTATTATTTTTTATTTAAATTCAGTTTATAGTACATCCTATTTATAGTATTCAAATGTAGTTTTCAGTGATTTATCAGTTATGTATAACATCCATTGTTCATCACATCATGTGCCCTCCTTAATACCTATCACCCAGTTATCTCATTCTCCTATTTACCTCCCATGCAGCAACCCTCAGTTTGTTTCTTATAGTTAACTAAGAGTCTCTCAAGGTTTTTCTCCCTCTCTGATGACTTCTCATTCAGTTTCAAATTTTAACGAAATGGAACATGTCAGCTTTTTCTTTTATGGCTTGTGCATTTGGGTCTTGATTAATAAATACCCCAGAGTCAGAATGATATTTTTTTATTTCTTTTTAAAGTTTTAGAGTTTTACTTCTCACATTTCTGTCTTTATACGACCTGTAATTTGTTTTTGTTTGTGCATAAGAAAATAATTTTATTATTTTCTACTTAATTAATATACAAGCATTTTTGATACAGTATATCCTTTCCCCTTAATTTATAACACTGTTCTATCTTTCATGTACTGTTTTTTTTTTTTGATAGGCATATCTGTGTGCTGTATTTTATTGGTCTATTAGTCTATCTGTCCCTGAGCCAATATCATTATTTTAATTACTGTCTTTTTAATAAGTTTTGATATCTGGTAGTATGAATCTCCCTTTTTTCCCTTTGGAATTGATTTGGCTATATTTGTTCAACTGCACTTCCATATAAGTATAGAATCAACTTGGTAAGTTCAACCCCTTTTAGAATTTTGGTTGGAATTTAAATTTATTGATTTGTTTGGGAAAGATGACTTTCCTCATGTTCCCTTCTCATCAGTACCTTTTCCCCAAGGGTAACCACTATTCTAACTTTAACACCTTAGTTTTAGTTTTACCTGTTTTTTAAAAATTTTAAATAAATGAAACCATTATATACTTTTTTGATATGGCTTCTTTTGACCAATGTTATGTTTATGGTTTCTATCCAAGTTGTAATTTATTCATTTTCATTGCTATATAATATTATATAACTTCTTCATTCTTCTGTTGACGAACATTTGTGTAGTTTTTTTAATCTGGATTATTAATCCAGGACTTTTAAGAACATTCTTGTACATACCTAATGGTAAACATACATGTACCTTTCTTTTCAGTAGATACCTAGGAGCGGTTATTTGGTATGTTGTATATTAGCTTTAGTAGATATTACCGTTTTCCCAAAGTGGTTGTCCTTACTTTATTTTTGGGCTGATAAAATAAATTTGGGAGTCTTTTCTTCTAGTAGTTTATATAAATTGGGATTATGTATTCTTTGAATATTTGGCAGAACTTATACATAAAATGACATGGGTGTTGTTTTTTTGGTAATTAATAGGTTGGGTTTGTTTTTCTGTTTTTGGTGTCTGGGTAGGATTTTTATCTATTGATTTCCTTTATGTAATGATAGCCTCTATCTAATTTTTAAACTTCTCCTTGAATTTGTTTTGATAAATTCTGTTTTCTGGGAAATTTTTCATTTTGACTTAATTCTTCAAACTGATTTAGGGTAGTATTATAGTAGTTTTGCTTTATTCTCTGGTATATCTGTAGTCATGTCATTTGGTATTCCCATGATACTGCTTATTTTCTTCTTTCTTCTTGGTTAGTCAGAGGTTTGTTTTTATTTTAAAGTATAAGCTTTGGGTTTTGTTAATGATCTTGCTTATGTTGTTGCTTTTTTCAAATTTTCTGCTCTTTTAAATTTTCTCTCTGTTTTGAATGTATTGTTTTCTCTATCATCTTAATTGGACACTTAGCATATTTATTTTTAGTCTTTTTAAAAAATAGAAACATGTAGGATATGCATTTCTTTTAAGTTCTACTTACAGTGTATCTCACAAATGTTCATGTGTAGCATCTTGGTTGTTATTCACCTCTAAATATAAACAATTTTTTTCCTTTGACCAGTATATTTTAAAAGTGTCAGTTTTAATGGTATTTAAAGAAATCAGTTTCTAATTTAATTATACTATAATCAGAGCATAATCTGTAAGATTTTAATTATGTGGTATTTGTTGAGGTTTTATTTGTAGATAGATTTAAGTCATTTTAAAAAATAGATGTTTAATGTGTACTTGAAAACAGCACATTGTCTCTATTTGTTAGGTAGAGGATTTTGCATACGTCCATTGGACCAAGCTTTTTTTTATTGCATTGTTCAAATCTTACTTTTAAAAAAATTGATTTATCAGATAATAGTTGTTTTATTAAAATATGCTATTTTAGGAATGCCTGGGTGGCACAGCAGTTGAGCAGATGCCTTTGACTCAGGGCATGACACTAGGATCCAGGATCAAGTCCCCCAGAGGGCTCCTGCTTCTCCCTCTGCTTGTGTCTCTCTCTCTCTCTCTCTCTCTCTCTCTCTCTGTCTCTCATGAATAAATAAATAAATCTTTTTAAAAATGTGCTATTTTTTCTGTGGATTACCTATTCTTGTAATTCAGTAATTTTTTTTTTAATTTTGAGGTTAAATTATTGGATATGTACAGATCTAGAATTACCATGGTCTTCAACCCAAAAGTAATTTTCAGATTTTTATTCTAGGTTCATGCTTTAAATATTCTTAGAGCCTTGTTCAGAGATACACGTCTGGGAGAAAATATTATTCCGTATGTTGCTGATGGAGCTAAGGCTGCAATTCTAGGCTTTACATCACCAGTCTGGGCAGTAAGTGCTTTTGCCATTTATTTTCATTCACCTAATTATAGTTCTAAGTAGGTTTTAATAAACTACTTTTTATCTCCTTTCTTGGGTTTTTAGCTGTAACTCTTTGTTTTCCTATTTAAATGATTGCATTAGGGATTTTAGCATATATCTTTAGCCTCACAGTCAACCCTTAAGTGGTATTTATCACTTCAATTGAAGTTTAAGACTTTATAAGAACCTAAAAATATAATACTTCGATTTCTCTTCTCCTAATCTTTGTGCTTTTATTACACATTTCACTTTTATGTGTGTTACAAACCTATACTACATGGTTGTTATTTTTGTTTAAACTGTCATTTGTTTCTTTTTCAAAATGTACCATTTTAAAATGTACAGTTCAGTGGCATAAAGTACATTTGCAGTGTTGTGCACTCATTCCTGCTGTTTTTTAGAGCATTTTCATCATCCTAAACAGGAGTTCTGTATCTATTGAACAGTTTCTCTTCTCCCTCTTCCCCCTTCCCTAGTAACCTCTCTTCTACTTTCCAGGCTCCGTGAATTTGCCTATTGTTAAGTACCTCATATAAGTGAAATCATAGAATGTTTGTCCTTTTGTATCTGGATTGTTTCACCTAGAATAGTGTTTTTAACATAGTGTGTGTCATAATTTCATTCCTTTTTAAGGCTGAATGATGTTCCATTGTGCATATATGTGACATTTTGTTTATGCATTCATTTGTTGATAGACATTTAGATTCTTTCTTTTTGGCTATTGTGAATATGCTACAACAAACATTGGTGTATAAGTACTAAGTTTCTGATTCTAATTCTTTTGTGTATATCATATGATAATTCTGTGTTTAACTTTTTGAGAAACAGCCAAACTGTATTCCACAGTGGCAGTACCATTTTATACTTCCATCAGCAATATACAAGAGTTCTATTTTCTTTACACCCTCGCCAACACTTACTATTTTCTGTTCTGTTTTGTTGTTGTTGTTGTTGTTGTTTTGATAATAGCCAACCTAATGGGTGTGAAATGCTATCTCATTCTGGTTTTGATTTATATTTCCCTGGTGGCTAATGATGTTGAGCTAGAAGTAGAACAACTCTTAGTATCTTAATGAGTTTTTCTTTTGGATGCTGTGGGCTCTGGGTATCTGTGTTGAGTAAGTGTTGTAAATATACTCTATTAAAGGGTTAGAAACAAACAAACAAACACAAAGTATCAAAATGGAAGAGGTTAAATATTGAGTCACTTTTTTGTTTTTGTTTTTTGTTTTTTGTTTTTGTTTTTGTTTTTGCAATATGATCACTGTTTTGGACTCAGAACTCTAAAGATAGCGGACAATACCCAGGATAGTAGCTGTTGGGTTTAAGAAGGTCAACTTTCAAGACTCTTAGGAGAAATCCCATGATTTTATTGTCTTCCTTCCAGAATAAAGGAGACTAACCTGTGGTTTGTGAGTACTTGACATGTGGCTTTAAAAAAAAAAAAAAAGACTGTCAAAGGGAGAAGAGGAAAGAAGCTAGACCTTAATATGTTACTTGCAAAATGGAGAATTTGCTAGAAAGGCAGGTGTTCCGGTCAGTGATCCACACAAACCATTTTATAACTATAAGATAAGCCTCTGAGAGTCAGTATATTGTAGTATGGGCAAAGTATAGGCATAAGCCTCTGAGAGTCAGTATGTCATAGTATAGTATATTAGGAGTCAGACTCCTAATGTGAAGAGGAATCCTCAAGGTTGCCAACTTCTGCCTGGAAAATTGGGCGTCTTCCTGTAAGAAAGACAAATGTCTAAAATCCTGTCTAGGAGCATTGCCTAACTACTCCCAAGGACACAGTGTTTACCTTTTGCATTTTCAGGAAGCAGAGAGCAATACCTGTGTACCTTTAGTAGAGTCATAGAGGTAGGAATGTGGCTTGACCATCCGGAAAACTAGAGATCGTAAAACTGATTGCCAGAAATATCAATATTGTTTTCTTTAAGTCATAAATTCAAGATGAACAAAGAAATCTTTCAGAGAATGAAACCTGGTGACTTTTCCAACCTTTTAATAAAACTGAAAGTATCAAAAATGAGTGGCTCATTTTTTTAAAAGTCTTTTTTTGGGGACCTTTAAAACAGTAACACATGTACCAGAGAAATTTTGAAAATAAAGAAAAGCATTAAAAGTGAAAGTTCCCTGTTTAACTACCATACATATATAGTCATTATTAATTTTCTGCCTTTTTTTAAATGTGGGTTTTATATGTTTGTAGTACTCAGATACACACATATATCCACAAAAGACTGTGTAAATATGTGTATGTGCTCATGTGTAGTTTTATTTTTGGGAATCTCCCTTACTAACCCTGGTTATGAAGGAATCTTCTTGGTTCTGTTTATTTCCTCAGCTGTACTAGAGGAAGTCAACACCATAGCCCTAATGATCAATCTATGACTTTAATATATCGATTGTTACATTTTTTTCTGATAAAAACTTTAATATATTCCAAAATTATAAGTAAACATAACCAATGAATGTGAAGAGGGCTTCATTTTAAAACGATTAAAATTTACAACAGTTTAAAGCAGGTTACCACAGGATTCTCTGTTGAGGTCATTTCAAGAATTGATTTTTCTTGAATGCAGGTGAAATGTGTTTTAATTTATAGAAATGTAATTTGTGTGTATCTTCTCAGGAATGTATTTTGTGCCTAAAGATCACTACATCTGTACTTCTGACTTAACTGTTTTCCCCTGGTGGAGAGGAAAAAAAATAACAAAACACAAGTAAAATTAATTTAAATTTTGCAGTAAAGGGACATTTTCCAACAAGCATTCGTATATAATTTTATTTTTACAGATTCCTCAGTCTTTTGTATTAAGACCAACAGATTTTTTGATCTTTGCCACTTGTTGGACATTTTTAAAATATAGGGGAAAGGTATTGTAAACATATTAGGCATTAGGCACAGGCTCAGAGAGGCAAAATAACTTTGTGTAAGGACACACAACTATTATCTGTCTGACTCCAGAATCTGTGCTATTATAGGGGAAAGTTTTTGGTGTTGTAGGAATACAAAAAAGGTGTATTTTACCTACCTTGTAGGGTTTGGGTTCTTTTCCTTAGGAAGCAGAGCTGGAAGTATAATCTAGGTGCTAAGGCACAACTCAGACAGGTGCTGGCACAACCCTCGGGCAGCTGCAAGAGAAGGCAGTTCCCATGCCCTGTGGTAGCGTCTCGTCTGAGTCTGGAAATGGCTGGATGAGTCACAACCTCCATAGATTTAGTTGGGACAGACCTGGGCTTTGGAACTGTGGCTCCCACTGCTCCCACCTTTATGAGAGAGCTTCTCAATAGGAGAGTGCTGGAATCTGATTGATGTAGTTAAAAAGACTCAGTTGAAAGGTGGCAAGAGGGAAGGAGGAAAACTAATCAGGAAGCTATTGTAATAGTTCTGCCAAGAGGTGATGATGGCTCAGAATGGAAAAATATTAGTAAAAATGGTGACATGTGATGATTTTTGACATGTATTTTAGAGATGAAGCTAGTCAAGTTAAAGAGCCTGGGTGACTCAGTTGGTTAAGTGTCTACCTTGGGCTCAAGTCATGATCCTTGGATTCCTAGAGCCAGCCTTCTGGGCAGGGAGCCTCTTCTCCCTCTCCCTCTGCCTCTCTCCACCTCCTGCCACCCACCATGCCACTTCCGCTGCTCATGCTGTCTCTCAAATAAAATCTTTATTAAAAATTTAGGTAAGAGTAACTTACAGGTACATGTATGGAAACTGAGACATTTCTGGGCAGTCCCTTTTTTTTTTTTTTTTGTTCAGTGACTGGAAAACCTGATCTTTTCCTGCATCCTCATTGCAGGTCAGGTAACTCATCTTCCCAGCTTGCCTAGAAACTCTACTGAGTGTACCATTGTAGCATCCTACTAAGACCCACACTGGTCTTATAGTTCTATCTGGTTTATCATTAGTTGTTTCCCTCAGGCCACCTCTGGTCTGCAATATGCAGTGGGTTTCAGAGGAGGAAAAGGAGCCTTTCAGATATTTCCAGTGGCACTGCCACGTATATACTCTGTGCTCTGTTGGTATGAGCATGTTCAGAGTCTCTGGTAGTTGTGAGTTTGCTACAAGGCTTCCAGGTGGAAGGCTGTGTGGTACTTAAACCTAGCCATTACATTACATTACATGCCTTGGCATGGAGCTTTACTCACAGGAAAGGTACTTTAAAAAAGAAATCATGCATAGGTGGTGTATTGAAACTCTGTCTCTCTCTTTGCCTATTTTGGAAGGAGATTACCACAAACTCCAGACATGGCTGGCTCTCCCCTTAATCTTAGGCCCAGAATCTCGGTACAGCTTTACTGGATTACAGATGAGGGATTTATGACCTAAATTTTTAAGTGTCTTTTTCATGGTCACATGGCTAAGAAGTGATGAAAGGCAAATTAAAATCCAAATCCCATTTAGTTTTTTCAGAAAGTATTTTTTTCTATTATAAACTGGCACCATGTACACTAGACAAAATATTTTATATTACATGCAGATCCCATTCTTAGGGATGTGACAATCTGTTAAGGGTAAAGGTGTATGATGTATAAATGACTGTACCACATAGTGATTGCACATGATAGTTTCTGTCTGCATTTTTATTTTATTTTATTTTATTTATTTATTTATTTTTTTTTAAAGATTTATCTATTTATTCACAAGAGATATATATAGAGAGGCAGAGACATAGGCAGAGGGAGCAGGCTTTTCACAGGAGCCCGATGTAGGACTTAATCCCGGATCCCAGGATCATGACCTGAGCTTGAAGGCAGCCCAACCGCTGAGCCAACCGCTAAGCCACCCAGGCATCCTTGCATTTATATTTTAAAACTATTTGGGGGATCCCTGGGTGGCGCAGAGGTTTAGCGCCTGCCTTTGGCCCAGGGCGCGATCCTGGAGACCCGGGATCGAATCCCACATCAGGCTCCCGGTGCATGGAGCCTGCTTCTCCCTCTGCCTGTGTCTCTGCCTCTCTCTCTCTCTCTGTGTGACTATCATAAATAAATAAATAATTAATTAAAAAAAAAAACTTAAAAAAATAAAAAAAAAAATAAAACTATTTGTCAAGGGAGCATTTATGTTAGAAAAGCCATATACATGTAAGAAAAATGTGTTATGTGCACATATACATACACACAAGCATACACACTTCTACACACACACACACACATATTGCTTTGTGAAACCTAATTTTCTTTTCCTTTATCAAATCCTTCCATATTTTATACAAGTCTATATGGTTAGCTTTTTCATGCTTGAAAGGAAAGAAAATGTTTATGTACTTAGTGAATAGAAAGGAAGAATTGATAGTAATTGTTAATTTGTAGCTGAATATCAGGTCCTTATCAACCATATGTTGGGGGCCTGATGGAGAAAGAAGTAAGAAAACAGGACTGTTTTCTGGTATTTTTCTTATGATAAGGATTGATTATAGCTGAAGTTATTTGGCAGCCATTCTATTCTCTCCATTTTTTACTACTACTTTTTTCTATTGTTTCTCCTTTTTACTTGTATTCTCCTTGATCCATCCTTCCCAAACAGGACATGTTTTCATTGTTGTTACTATGAAGAGTTTTTCAAAGTATATTAGTACTGATAATGACCTTTTTCATTACCTACATTGATATGATATCAAAGATTCATATTAGCATCTACTATGAATGATTTAGGAGTTGGTAATGCAGTTTGTCAGCCAGTCTTAACCTCTCTCTCAATTGTACTTCTACATAATTTCCTTCTTTAATTAGCTTTGTAGTGGATTGGGACAGAAAATATGGATGAAAATAAAAAGGAGTACCTTAAAAAAAAAAAAAAAAAGGAGTACCTTAACCAGATGTCCTGGAAGCATTTATACTCCTGCACCAAAAAACAGGGATGCTCTTCTATCTTAAGTAACAAGTAGTGTCTTCCATGCTAGTTATTTGCTCTGTATTTACATTAATGTTTCTAATGTTATGCTATATAACTTCTACACATTTAAAAATATAGTTTATATTTCAACTTATGAAAATCAATATAATGTACCATAGGAATAGACTGAAGGATGAAACCATATGATCATCTAAACAGGTGCAGAAATCCAAACACCATTTCATGTTATAAATAACAATTAACTAGGAATGGAAGGGGACTTTTTCAACCTGACAAAGGGTACCAATGGAAAACCTGTAGCTAATAACATACTCAGTAGTGAAAGACTGAAAGTTTTCCTCCTAAGATCAGAAATAGGACAAGGATATCAACTCTTAACCATATCTATTCAACATTGTACTAAAAGTTGTAGGTAGGGCAATTAGGCAAGAATAAGAAATAAAAATCAGCCAAATTGGAATGTCTGGGTAGCTCAGTGGTTGAGCGTCTGCCTTTAGCCCAGGGCATGATTCCGGGATCTGGGATCAATTCCCACATCAGGCTCCTTGCAGGGAGCCTGCTTCTCCCTTCTCCCTCTGCCTGTGTCTCTGTCTCTCTCTGTGTCTCTCATGAGTAAATAAATAAAATCTTAAAAAAAAAAATCAGCCAAATTGGAAAGGAAGATGCAAAACTTACCTATTTTTCAGTGATAGTCTTCTGTATCGAAAGTCCTGAGGAATAAACACACACACACACTCACATTAATAATACCATCAAAGGGAATAAAATACTTGTATTTTGTTAAATACATTTAACAAAAGAAATGTTAAGACTTGTACACTGAAAATTACAGAACATTTTTGAAAGAAATTGAAGGCTCAAATAAGTGGAAAGATATTTCATGTTCATGAATTGGATAGCAATACTCCCCAAATTGATCTACAGATTCAATGTAGTCTCTATTTAAATCTCATCTGAATTTTTTTGCAGAAAATGACAAAGTGATTTTAAAATTCAGATGAAAAGCAAGGGACTCAGACTAGCCAAAAAAATCTTGAGAAAAAAAGAGGACTCACATGCTCAAATTTCAAAACTTATGACAAAGGCGACAGTAATCAAGATAGCATGATATTGGCATAAGGATAGACATTTATAAATCAATGGAATAGAATTAAGTGTCTAGAAATAAAACCTAACATTTAGTAAAAAAAGATAATTCAGTGAGGGAAAGAATAGTCTGTTCAGCAAATGATACTGGGGCAACTGGATATACACATGAAAAAGAATGAATTTGCTTCTTATCTTATGCCATATTAAAAAATTAACTCAAAATGAGTCAAACTCC
Organism: Nyctereutes procyonoides; assembly: GCF_905146905.1. NCBI lineage: Eukaryota > Metazoa > Chordata > Mammalia > Carnivora > Canidae > Nyctereutes > Nyctereutes procyonoides. Next base: position 46,917,628 of record NW_026575049.1, on the reverse strand, counting down.
TAAATGTAAAAAGCTAAAATGGTAAGACTTTTAGAAGAAAATATTAACTGCCAATCTTTGTAACCTTGGGTTAGGTAACAGTTTCTAAGATATGACACCTAAAGCACAAGCAGCAAAAGAAAAATGATAAATTAGACTTGATAAAAATTTAAAATGTTTATGTTTCAAAGAATACATCAAGAAAATGAAAACACAAAAGACAGAATGGATAAAATATTTGTAAATCATATATCTGATATTTGGTTAATATATAAAATATATAAAGAACTTTTTTTAAAGTAGGATCCATACCCAGCATGGAGCCTATCATGGGGCTTGAACTCAGGATGCTGAGATCAGTACCTGATCAAGATCAAGAGTTGGATACCCAACCAAATGAGCCCCCCTAGTGCCCCAGAATATATAAAGAACTCTTAAGGGGATCCCTGGGTGGCTCAGTGGTTTGGCACCTGCCTTCAGCCCAGGGTGTGATCCTGGAGTCCCAGGATCGAGTCCCACATCGGGCTCCCTGTGTGAAGCCTGCTTCTCCCTCTGTTTCTCTCTCTCTCTCTCTCTCTCTCTCTCTCTCTCTATATATATATATATATATATATATATATACACATATATATATATATCTGTGTCTCTCATGAATAAATAAATAACATCTTTAAGAAAAAAAACTCTTAAAACTCTGTGAGAAAAATTATGGCAACCTGGTTAAAAAATAGGCAAATAACTTGAAATTTATCCAGAAAAGATATGTAAATGTACAATAAGCACATGAAAAAATACTCAACATCATTACACAGTAGGGAAACAAAAATACTCAAATCATTACTCAGTAGGGAAACGCACATCAAAATCACAATGAGATACCATTTCACAACCATTTAGAATAGTTCAAATCAAAAAGATGTACGATAACAATTGTTGGGGAGCATTTGGAGACTTGGTGAAATCAGAACCCTCATACATTGCTGGCACAAATGTAAAATGATACCAACCACTGTGGCAGGTCCTCAAAAGGTTGATGTACAGTTACTGTTACCAGTAGGGACATCTGCATTGTGTGAATGGAGGTTTTGTTTCTTGGATTTCCCATGAACGATTTACGTGAGGATCCGCACTCAAATCAAGACAGCCAGAAGGAAAGTAGCAAGCACAAAGCAGCTTATTAAGGACATTATACTCTCAAGGTGGGAGAGTGGGCAGGCCCAAAAGTGGCCACTGTACAGGAGTTAAGGGTATCTTTTCTTTTTATGTTTGCATATGTTGTAGGTCATAGCTAGAGCAGTCTCTGACTGAGGTTGTTTCCAGTCATCTAAGATACTCTTGATGGAACTGTCATGGCCATCTTCTGCTATGGGGATGAGTTAGGGGTAGGTTGAAGAAACCACAATGTAAATATATTATAATGAAGCTATACCTTGGGGGCAGAGATTGGAAAGGAGAGTGCATATTCTGCGCCTGTGGCTCTTGGTCTGTCAGCCCCGGGGGCGTTGGAAGCCATAAGGCCAGGATGTTAAAAGCCACAAAATCAGGATGCTATGCCCCAGGCTTCTAATACATCACGTATTTATCACTGCCATTGCCTTTAACTCATGTCTGACTGCCTACTCTATCATTACTATATGACCCAGCAGTACTATTTGTACCTATGTACCCAAAAGAAATGAAAACATGTTCACACAAAAACTTGTATAGGAGTGTTCATAGCATCGTTATCCATACTAGCCCCAAATGGAAATAACCCAGATGTCCATCAGATGATGAGTGGATTTTTAAAATGTGGTATATCCATGCAATGGCATATTTGACCATGAAAAAGAATGTCATACTGAAACATGGTATAGCATGGGTGAACCGTGAGAATAGCTAAGTGAAAGAAGCCAGATGAAAAGGCTGCCTATTGCATGATCCCACAAATATGAGATGTCCAAATAGGCAAGTCCATAGAAATGAAAGTAGATTAGTGCTTGGCCTGGTGTGGGCAGATGCGTAATGACTGGTAATGTGTATAGCGTTTCATTTTGGAGTGATGAAAATACTACGTTGTGAATGTAATAAAAAACCACTGAATAGTACCCTTTAATATGGTGAATTTTATGGTATGTGAATTTTATCTCAATAAAAGGAAAATTATCTTTTCAATGCCTTAAAAATCATTATTTGGGGGCAGCTCGGGTGGCCCAGTGGTTTAGCGCCACCTTCAGCCCAGGGTGTGATCCTGGAGACCTGGGATGGAGTCCCACACTGGGCTCCCTACATGGAGCCTGCTTCTCCCTCTGCTTATGTCTCTGCCTCTTTCTCTCATGAATAAATAAATAAAATCTTTTTTAAAAATCATTATTTGTTGGCCCTTGGCGGTTGCTTTGTCATGAACTCGTTATTCTGCAAACTGGTAAATTTATGGAAATAATTCTTTAGTAATCAAGTAACGGGGGTAACCAAAGAGCTGATAAGGGAAAACTTTATTTTTCTTAAAATTTTATCTAATTAATGGTAGAATATCACTGTTTTGCTACACCTACTGGAATCGATGATGATGATTATGGCTCCTAATAAGGGAACTTGGTACTGAATTTTTCAGGCTAGTACTGTTGGAACCCTCAGATCCGTCTTAATATTACTGAAAGACGGGGATCCCTGGGTGGCGCAGTGGTTTGGCGCCTGCCTTTGGCCCAGGGCGCGATCCTGGAGACCCGGGATCGAATCCCACATCGGGCTCCCGGTGCATGGAGCCTGCTTCTCCCTCTGCCTATGTCTCTGCCTCTCTCTCTTTCTCTCTCTGTGACTATCATAAATAAATAAAAATTAAAAAAAAAAAAAATTAAAAAAAAAAAATATTACTGAAAGACTGTCTCCTGCCTCCAGCTTATTGAATCAGACAAAGGGATTTTTTTTTTTTCTGGGGGTACCAATTCACTTTGTAAAACAGTCCTCTAAGTTTTGACAGTCCTCTAAGTTTTGGTTAAGGTGTTCCTTGGCAGTCATCCTCTTTCGTCTCCAGGAATTCCTATTTTGTCTTGATTGCACTTGGCAGCCTTTGTTAGAAAGTTTGGCTTAGGGGTAGGTTGGAATTTGTGCTTCTATTTTTCTGTCTTTGTGCGATTCCTGAGAGGAGACAAGGTTTCATATGACTTTACCAAGTCATTGTAAACCCAAGAGTTTTTGGGCACTAAGTCAATAGACCAGGTGAGAGAGAATCAAGATCTGAGTGAGGGCAGAGTCATATTGATAGTGTAACAGGACAGATTGATTTGTTGTTTGGGGACATTAGGGCAGATAGTAGGTGCTTCATTAATGTTGACTGTGGAATGAACATAAGTGAATTTGTCCAATTTTAGGGTTTCGTAGCAATATTGGTATGAATTATGCCACTTTGGTATGAATTGTCCACTTCCAGAGTTACCATGTGTGAATTGAGTCAGTCTTGGGCTTCAAGAGGAGAGGTTGCAAACCGGTGGCTGATAGGTCAAATCTAGCCTACAACTGTGTTTTATTTGGCCTCGTTGATGTTGGTTTTTTTCCCCCCCTTTATTTTGTTGCCAGCATTTCAAAATAGTGAGATTTCACATAAAAATTGGGTTTTTTGGCTTCTCTTGAAAAAGCAGATCTGGCAACACTGGGCTTATGTTCCCTCATGCAGCTCAGCTGAAGCTGAATAGTGACTGCATTAGACTCAGCCATGTGGTGCCCCTGTCACTCACTGGTCCCTGTGGTCCTTTGAATTTGTGACCCTTATTGCAGTGGTTTCAGAGGGCTCTTTTGTAATCTTACATTGTTTCTTTTAATTATTTTTCTTATGTTGTTTAAACATACCATATGATTATGACACCTATCTCATTAAGATACAGGTTCCGTATTGGCTATAAGTGTGTCTTCTATTGCTAGATATCTTCCGTGGGGCTGGCATAGTGACTTACATCCTATAGGGAAGTCAGTACGTATTTATACATCTCTGCTCTGATTTGGCAAGGTAATTGAGGAAGCCCTTTATGCTGTGGCATTCAAGATGTTTTTATGATCCAACAAAACATCTTGATACGTTGGTTTGGAAATAGGTATCTCTATTATTATCATTTTGAAGAAATGATTTGTGTTTATTAATGATCGTTCCCTCTTACTTTTATTAACCAGTTGTCTCAGACAATTATAACAGACAATTTATTAAATTACTACATTGTGGGGTTAATAAACAATACTTTGGATATTAAATATTTTCTTGGCCATATTAATTAATGTGGATTAAGTTAGATATCATAAATATTTCCCATAGGTAAACAATTACAGAAAATAAATGGAAAGAGCTGAGCTCTTTACTGGGGTATTTCTTGTCAGAAATAATATAGGAAAATGAATTTTTTAAATTTAAAAATAGTGTTATTTGATGATACAAGTACAAAGAAAACAATTGGTAGTAATGTTAGGAGTACAGGAAAGAGCTCTTGTATGCATGTGGTTGGATTATAAAGTTTAGTGTAAGAGGAAGTCATTGAGTCAGCTACTGTACAGTTTTTGAAAATTATTTCATGAACACAAACCATATTTTCTTTAGCCCCACATTAGCCAATTGGGTAAGGACTTTGAATGTGAAGTTTGAACATGGTAAATGTTGGTTTCATGCCATATATATTTCTTAACCCTTATTGTGCATTTATTTTTACATTAGGTGAGAAATTCATCCACACTTCTTTTTAGTACCTTGATCACAAGAATATTTGGAGTTAAAAGGGGAAAGGATGAACTCTCCAAAAAAAATAGGTAAGCTTCATCTATTGCTAACTTTACTTTTTACAAAATATTGTCCTGGCCAAAAATAATTTTTGGAAATTTGCTTACTTTTATGGATTTATCTAGAGCATAAAACTATTAAAATGCTATAGTAAATTAATCTAGGCTGCCAAATTGTAAGCTATTGGGCAAAAATACCTACCGTTTAATAAGTGTACCTTTTAAAGCAACAAAAATACGGCAAGGTAGCAAGGGCTGAAATGTCGAGCTTGTTTCTCAGTGCAACAGCTGAAGCTTTTTTTTCTTTGCATCCTCAGGTATTCCTGAAATGTCCTAAATTGCCTTTTTTTTTTTTAATGTGTTTGTTAACCAAGTACTAGTTTGTGTAGTATCTTTGCTTTTATATCTGGAAGTTTAAATGTTTACAATATACTTATCAGAATGTGTCCCAGATTACTTTTGCATAAACTCTGTAGCCAAGGGGAGCAGTTACAGATAGATGTTGGCTACATGGAATAAACAACGCTTTTTTACTTTTAGGTCTTTAGTGTTATGGTTTTCCTTTAAGATGTTTTCCTCTTAAAGTTCTTTTTAATGTCTGGAAGGAAACTTATTGAAACACTTTGATGATGGGTCATTTTTAGATACAATGCAGAAGTTCCATTAGTTGGGGTTTTTTTTAGAAGACAAGTTTTGAATAGTTCTTTCTTCAGCATGTGGGAGAATTTCATGGTCATCTAGTGGCTTGCAAGTGCTGACACTAGATGTCACTGTCACTGCGTGTTTAATTACTTTCTTCAGAATCTGATGAGGCCCAGTACTGTCTCTGAATGATCTATAGATAACTAAGGTCCTATTCCTCTCCTACCTAAAAAGGCTGATTATCACATTTTAAATTTAGATTTTAAGCTGTTACTTGGGAAAATACTTTCTTGTGATGGAAGTGAGTTTTAGGAATTAGAAAATGTCATGAAATAATTTTATGATGCACTGTTGATAATTCTAATGAAATCTACTGATAGTTTTGAATTGCCATTTAAGTTGCTGCTTATCACCTTATGAAATTTAACAAATATTTTAAAAGAAGGCAATTGGCTTCTTTTAATCCCTTGAGTGTTTTCAGGAAATACTGGAGAGTTGTTTGTTTGTTTTTTTTAATCAAGTTGTATTTTTTTAAAATAATACTAACATTATTCCTTTGATATGATTATGATTTTTACTATTTAGCCAGTTTCTAAAGAAATTGTTTCTCTCAGTAATTTGAAATCACTAATATTTGTTTATCCTTGGCTTTCTTTGTTAATAATTCTAAAAAGTGTTAAGGTTTAAAACAGTTTGGTCATGTTATAAGGCCATGATAAATAATGGCATAAATAAAATATGAGATAATTAATAGCAAAATTAATGTTTAAAACTGAACGTGACAATTAAGAAATACTTTTTTCCCTTTTACTTTTATAGTGTGAGTATTCTTGGATGCGTATACAGATTTTACTGTGTATAGGAGGAAATCATCAGATTCATTCCATGTAGGTTACATCTGAAGGAGGGTGAAAGAATAACACAATGAAACCATCCTGCTTTAATCCTTTTGCCAAAGGCATGCTGATGGGAGCCTCCATTATAAATTCATTCTTCTTAAATAGGAAAGGTTACAAAATATGTAACTTTCCTAGAAAGAGATAAATTATTCCATTCATAAAATCATTTTGAGTAAAGTTGAAAGGCGAAATGAAGGAATTAATAGTTTTTTTTTTTAATATGATGAACATTCTTGGTAAGAAAGAGCCTTTTATTTTAATAATCTGAAGATTGGTCTGTATCATTATGTATACAAGGCTTCTGTTTGCTTAACTCTTAAAGAGTATATTTCCTAGAAGCATCTACTAGATTTGCTCTGCAAAACCTTTAGTGTCTTAAATTAGCCATTATTTGTAGTGGTTATTCTAGTCGTAGTTTGTTTAATTATGTCACTTTTTGTTGAAATGTTTATAACCCTGTTCCCTACAATATTAACTCCCTGAGGGCAGAACCTTTCCCATCTATTCTGTGTATACATAATGGGCACTTTAAGAATGCTAGTAATAATGATGTCTTGTTGGTTGGCTGGTTACTCAACCATCGAATAACTACACTTAGCTGATGAGACCTCACAGGCCAGTTAAGTCTACTTTCACAGCCACAGATTGTTCTGCACACCGTCTTGCAAATGTGTGCTTTTGGTCAGAAGGGAACTGGTCATAAAAAGAACATCTGCCTTTCCTATCTAGTGGGAAAAAAATGTCTATCTTGGAGTAAACAGACTTGGTTTCTAGGCATTTTGCTGCTGCTAGAGATGACCTTAACAAACTGCCTCATCCTCTTTGTACTTCAATTTCTCCATCTATGTAACAAGAATAATAAGATCTGTACTCTGTACTCAGGACTATGGTGGGGATAAAATAAATGATTAACCATTTATTTTCTTTTAAAATGTTGGAAGTTGGGTGCCTGGCTGGTTCAGTCGGGTAAGTGTCTGGCTCTTGATTTCAGCTCAGGTCTTGATCTCAGGGTTCTGAGCTGGAGTCCCATGGGAGGCTCTAAGCTCAGCACAGATGGAGTCTGCTTGTCCCTCTCCCTCTGCTCCTCCCCTGCCTTGCACGTACACATGCTCACCCTCTCTCTCTCAAATAGATAAATAATCTTTAAAAATAAATAAATAAAACATTGGAAGTCTTACACAATTAGAGACAGAGTTTGCTTTTTTCTGTTACCACCTCTATTAAGGTGCTTATCCCATCATCTTAGAGTTAACTGAAATTTTTAAGAACAGAGTCAGTATCTTACCTATTTGTATACCTGGCACTTAACATATGTGTAGCTAGCACACAGAAATAGTTGCTTAAAGAGTAAGTAAATTTTGTTACTAGAGGAGAGATAAGAAATCTGGTTTCTATTCCCTGCCTTTGTTGCCATATAGCCACAATAATCAACTGAGACAAATTAGGTAACCTTTCTGGACTTTGGTTTTCTCCTCTAAGATAAGAGATTGGTCAATCCTGGAGTTCTCTTATTTTTGTAAAATACTAAGCTAAGGCTTTATGTAATTGTTACTAAAATTGTAGGTTTGGTAAAGTGCTCTATTCCCAGTTCCTAAAACAGTACCTGCCTTGTAGTATAGACAAGAAGTTCCCTTTTCGTATGTAAAGAAGGGAGCAGGAGGTTCTGCATTCCTATTTATAAGTATGTAGAGTGCACTGGTAATGACTGGACTCTAGAGCTCCTTAGTTTTATTCTAGATATATTTCTTGTAAAGAACGAGAAAAGTTGTTTAACTTGGCTTTTTTAAAAAAATAATGTTACAACATTTTAATTTGCTAAATTTCCTTTCCTTTTTATTTATTACTCCCTAGTTACTTGGCCTGACAGAATGAATCTTTGATCCTATATAGGAGCAGAGCTTGCACAGCTCTGTCATCTGGGGATTGTGCTGGGCTTCCCAAAATGGTCTCCATCAGCAGTGTTGTGAGTGGGCACCCTTGAACCCTTCCTTGTTCCGTACAGGACAGGAGCTAAACCAATGTGTTAACTCTAGGTCTTTCTCTTTAGCCCCTACAAGCACTAACCTCCAACTATTCTAGTTTCAGGTAAATGACAAATGTCAATATATAGCAGCCTGAAAACTTTAATTTAGATTTTGCCAAAGCTTCATATTGGTCCTCAGTGTAGAGAGTGTTCTATAGCTTTTGATTTCTCATTTCATTTCATTTCATCTCATTTTATTATTTTATTTTATTTTTTAAGAATTTATTTATTTATTCATGAAAGACACAGAAAGAGAGAGAGAGAGAAGAGAGAGGCAGAGACACAGGCAGAGGGAGAAGCAGGCTCCATGCAGGGAGCCCAATGCAGGACTCGATCCCAGGACCCTAGGATCATGCCCTGGGCCAAAGGCAGGCGCTAGACCGCTGAGCCACCCAGGGATCCCTTATTTCATCTTATCTTATCTTATTTATGTATTTGAGAGAGAGAGAATGACAGAGTGCATGCACACGTGCATGCAAGTGAGAGAAAGGGGAGAGGGAGAGATTTTTAAGCAGGCTTCCTGCCCAGCACAGAGCCCCACACAGGACTTGATCTCAGGACCCTGAGGCCATGACCTGAGCCAAATTCAAGAGTCAGACACTTAACCAACTAAGCCACCCAGGCGCCCCTCTCTGTTCATTGTAAATCAATTAATCAGCCAGTGAGAATTTGTAAGCCTTTGTCATGAACTCATTGACACAATAGGGGAGTACACTTGGACCTTGCTCAAGGAGCTTATGTTTTGTTAGGGGAACAAAAATTATTATTTGCAAAAGATACAAGTAGAAGACCGTTTGTAGTAAGCAGCTGCACAGTGTGACATGATCAACAGATGCACTAGAAAATCATTGATGGGAAAGTTGCATCGGATGTTTGGGGGAAATAGTGTTTCTTATAAAGCCTTGGAAATGAGTAGATGTGGGCTACATGGAAACAGGTAGATTGAAAAATGGAACAATAGGATAATAATCTTGGTTTTTGTGTTGTTAAGTTATAATAACCTCTATTCTGTCTTATTAGAGAAAGCTCATATTTAAATTGATAGCTTGGGATGGTTTAGCACAATTTCAGAAAAATATGTTTATAAAAGCACCACTAGGTCAAGTAAAATTATTTCTGATGACTACGTTAGGAGATGTTGAATTGTATTTATTTTACTTTTCTGGGTGTAAACTACAGAGAATTATTTTAGTTTATTTCTTTTAACATCGTAGTTGTGTAGGTCTTAAAGGATCCTCTTAGGAGCATCTGATCTGATCCAGCCTCTGCTTAGAGATAGAATTTGAGGCAGTTTCCAGACAGACTGGCTTCTCTCCTGTTCTTCATGTTTTCTAGGAAAAGAGATTCCACAAGTTTCTGTGGTTACCCACTCCATTGTTTAGGGAATAATTGGATTCTCAAAACTAAAATTGAGAGCTGTAGGGCATTTGGGTTTTCATATTTTAGAGAATGTAATTATTAAAATTCAGAATAGCCTATTTGCTTTGAACTATAGAATAGTTTGTAGCAAGTACCCATTTGGCCAAACTGAAAATCAAATTTTTCTTTGACTGTGGCCAGGATAATCGTAACATCCTCCAACCCAAAGGATTCTCATTTTCTCCATTTAAAAAGCACTTATTATGTGTTTACTCTGGGCCAGGCCCTCTGCTGGTCACTGAGATCCAAAGATGAATCAGACGTGCCCTTGGCACTGGGGAACCTGACAGTCTCATGAAGAATATCTGCGGTTATCTGCTATGCTTGCAGTCTCTGTTCCACGGATGCAGAAGGAAAGGGGTTAGCATAGCTTCCGTGCTTGTTTGTGTGGTTGGCCTCGCCAGACCGTTGATGGGTGTCTAATTTTGCCTCTATTGTACCCCTGCAGAGTGGATAGTCATCCTAATTTCTCAGAGAAGTAAACTAAGGTTAGCAGATTAATTATTTGCCCCAGGTCATACAGCCAGAAAGTGGCAGAACTAGAACACAAATCAAGTCCATTTGCAGAATGCATGCCGATTTACACACCAATACACATAGCCCCTCATGAGCAGTGAATCAGCTTTTTAGAGTCTGATTGTAGGTTTTATGTTGTCAAACTATGGGAAATGAGCCACGTCCCCTAGGGTCTCATGTAGAGCAAGAATCTCACATCTCCTATGTGGTCTGTTGTTTTTAGGAGGAAAGGTGGGAAGGGGGCCAATGGAGAAGTTTGTTTTGAGGTGACTATGAGATCCTTTCTATAGATGGCAAAAGCCTCTGTCTCGTGGATATTCTCTCCCTAGGGAACTTCGTTTTCATGCAGACACGCAAGGGAGGAGCAGGTCACAAGGCTTCTAATGTCCTACTGTAGTGTCAGGAATGTAGAAATCTTAGTTTTCTGGTTGCAAGTAGGAGATGAATTAAATTACCTCAATAGGATATCGGTGTGGCCAGTAAGACATTCACCTCTTATATTTGATGATAGTTTGGTGTTATAGGGAGAGGATTTGGGAGTTTTGTGATAATCCTTGTCTATGGTATGATTGATGTCTTCTTGACTTAACCTAATGTTTTTCAAGTCCGTGCTTATATTTTTCATTCATATCTTTAGCAAAAATGAGAGGAGCCTGGATGGCTCAATCAGTTAAGTGTCTGCCTTTGGCTCAGGATGTGATCCCAGGGTTCTGGGATTAAGCCCCAAGTTGAGCTCCCTGCTCCATGTGGAGTCAGCTTCTCCCTCTGCCTCCATGCCCCTCCTCCCCACTCCGCCCGTGATCTCTCTCTCTCTCAAATAAATAAAATCTTTAAAAAGCGATAATAAGAACTGTTGCTAGTTTTTATCTTTGAGAGAACCTAAGATGAAAATTGAGGTGTGGAAAATTGAGCAGTTTGCTGAAGGGTCACACAGGTAGTGCTGGAAATGAATTTAATGATTACTTTTAGCTCAGGGTAAGCTCAACTAGAACATTTAAAAAAAAAACAGCTGATTATTTATAAATGGAGTTTCTATTGGCAACAATAATACTAGTTGGGATTCAAGTAATTTGAAATTAAATTAAGAGCCCAAGTGTTTTGATATGGTCTGGAGGTGTCATTCATGCATTTTCCACGGTTGTTCAAGAACATTCAGTCTGGTTCTTTAGGCCAAGTTGATAAATGAGTGTTTTTGGAGACTGAGAAGTAAAGTACAAGTTTCGTGTAACCCTTGTTGAGAAGTCTTTAAAATCAGAATTAAGTCTATACTGACACTTTGGCCTACTGGAGAGTTTCATGTTTCAAGTTTTTGTTCATTCTTAGGTTCATGGATCATAAGTAGGGAAACCACAAATAAAAATTTTAACCAAAAAGAAGCTCTTAAAAAGAAATATGTTCATGAACTTGAAGTGGGAATTAGTCATTGTGTTCTTAAATATTGACTCTTGCATGGACCAAGTAATCTTTGTTCCTAAGTACTGCTTCAGGCCATTGCCTTCTTTAATAACTAAGGCATTGTTGCTTTAGTTTGAGCATGTTCTATGGAATTTTGGCAATGCATGCATCCTCTCTCTGCATCTTAGTAAAAGCATGAGTAAATATTTTTTCTTAGCTTTGGTATTTTTGTAGCTTACATTTTATATGAACCAGACTAATATAATGTAATACCAGGATTACATAATTTAAGACGTCAGGATTGCTTCCAGGACTATGAGATAAAGTCTTCCTTTATCAGGGGGTTTACAAGCAGTATTTGTTGCTCATTCAATACCTGTAGAGAAATACCACAGAGCTATTTTCCAAATGAGAAAATGAAGTCAAAGAGGTTAAAGTCAGAGGGAATAGTTTCTTTAGAACTTGGATAACATTTTTTCTTAATTCAGAACTTGGTCCTTATAACTACTGATTTTAGTAATGTATAGGTTTAGAAATTCCAAGAATTTCCAGTTATTCTTGTTACACGCTGATTTTTTTTTTAATGAAATGTAATGAATAAAATTTTTTCATTGAATATTTATTGTTCTACTTTGGCATTCTAATACATACAAAAGTAGTTTATAACATAGTCTCGGATTTCAAGGAGTTCATCATTTACTGAGAGAGAAGACCAGGAGTTAGTGCTTAATCTACACCTGAAAGGATGGGCAAGGGATGCCTGTGTAGCTCAGCCATGGAGCTTCTGCCTTCAGCCCGGGGTGTGATCCTGGAGTCCCAGGATCAAGTTCCACATCGGGCTTCCTGCATGGAGCCTGCTTCTCCTTCTGCCTGTGTCTCTGCCTCTCTCTCTCTCTCTCTGTATCTCTCATGAATAAATAAATAAAATCTTAAAAAAAAGGGGGGGGGTATGGGCAAGATTTAGACAGGTGGAGAGGAGGATGTGATGGAGATATTCATCCATTCTTTCATTCATTCTTCGAGCAATGATTCATTGACCACCTATTTTGCTGTAATCACTATTCCGAGGTTCTGGGGCTATACCGGTGAGTAAAACAGATATGTCAGGGAGGCTAGTTTGAATCGTACATGACATTAGGAATCATTTAGAAGTTTTTGTAATGTAGTATTGCTATATAATAAAAGCATTGTTTTTGGAATCATTTGAGAAGAAATTATGTTCTGTGTCCCTGGCAGATGGAATTGGAGAATATGAAAGAAAGTTACTTAAGAATAACTACTAGTCTCTGTAGATTGTTAAGGCATAGTTCTAGTTGATGTGGTTATTTTAGTATTTGTTCTTTTTGTTATTTCTAAATTGAGTAGTGGCTATATTAGAAGGGAATGTGTCATATGTTAAAGATTACTAATTTCCTCAGATACTGAAAGATATTTAGTGGAAAAAAATCTAGAGTCAAGCAAGTTTCAGAAACATTGAGTTAAATAAAAATCTCTTTATGACAGGACTTCTCAGGACAGTTCATATACTATAATATATTTTGTAAATCTTCAAAAGTGGGATATAACATGCAGTAGTTCCCCCAAATTATTTGACCTTGGCCAACTCTCTTTTTCTTTATCTTTTTTAAAAGATTGATTGATTGATTGATTTGAGAGAGGAGTGAGGAGAGGCAGAAAGAGAGGGAAAATCTCAAGTGACTCTGCACTGAGCTTGGAACCCGGTTAAGGGCTTGATCTCATGACCCTGAGATCATAAGGTGAACCAAAACCAAGGTGAAACACTTAACCCACTGAGCCACCCAGGCACCCCTCTCTCTCTTTTAAAGAACATTTATTACCGTCTTGTGTTCCATCAGATATACTTTAGGAGTGACTACTTCGGATAACTGATCAAGGCAGGTGGAAGACATGGTTCCGATCATCAGGAGCAGCACTATTTGTGAGAAAGGAAGATATTTCAGATATACCTCAGTAGGAACAGAAAAACGTACATTTACTTGCAGTTAGATATACTATAAATTATTCCAGATTTTCAGATAAAAATTCAAAATGGCATCCTAACATATAGTAGATGATCCATAAATATGAATCCATGAAAATTTCATAATCTTAGACTGTTTCTAATCTTAGGATATTTAAAGTGCCTCTTTGGGAAAACTTTATATTCTATGTTAGACTCTTCTACTGTTTTGTCAGAAGATGTCCATTTTCCCAGATCATTAGTATGAGGATGAGGTCAATTCCAAGCCATTAGCATATGATGTATGTACCTCTGTGTGTGTGTGTGTGTATGTGTGTGTGTGTATGTGTGTGTGTAGAGTGGGTAGTTAGGGAGAGGGGAACAGAAGAGTAACCAGCTTTGAAGTATAATAGGTAAGGCTTTAGGATCTACTCATATAGCTGAGTTTTCTATCTTTAAACTATATGTCTAGCTAGTAAATTAAGCAGCATATTCTGTTGTTGTCGTTCATCTCCCAAATAATAGCCATTTGTTATAATTTAAACAGAGACTTGAAATACTTCAGACTTGTAGCAGTTAGAATGCTTTTGACTGCAAGTAACAGAAAACCAAAATCAAAATTTAGAGAATAAGGAGAAGTTATTATCTCATATATAACCAAGAAGTTTTGAGGGGGAATTGATTCATTCTAGGTTGATAACACCATCAAAGACCCGGGTTTTTTCATTTTTCTGCTGTGTCATCCTTGATGTAATGACATTGGCCGCAGGCAAGCTTCCTTCATGGTTGCATGATAGCTGCAGTTCCAGCTATCACATCTAGATGCAACAGTGTCTAGGCACAATATCCAGTGGCCTTGCACCTCTCTTTTTAAAAGTGACAACACCACCTCCTGTATGTTCCCATGCTCTCAATCCCACACCCTGCAGACTTCCCTTTGCATCTTTTTGGCCAGAATTAACATTTTAGCATGCCCCAACTTATCCCTGACAAGGGAAATGAATACACCATAATTATCTTAGACTAATCAGGATTCTCCAGTTGGGTCTGGGGTTGGTGCCAATCTTCCCTGAAGCATATCAGAGCATATTCAGCATACTCAGAGAAGGGTATATACCAAACCAAACTCAAATACTGTTAAAAGGAAGGATGGGGTGGGGGAATGAATTTTTAGTAGGCGACTAATGAAGTCTGCTGCTACGTTCTTCTAGGCTATTTCGAAAGCTTTGAAAATGTTTTCATTAAGAACAACGGCTTAATAGGAAGATAAGTAGTATATGTAGTATTTTAGCCTAATAGGAAAATGTGATTTTTTTTTCCTTATGCAATTCTTTCATGTAATTTTAAAAAAGATATGAAGTAGTACGAGTGTGTCTGGCTATATGGTTATATATAATTCATTACTGTAAGGAAGCTTGCATTATAAAAATTTTACTCAAGAACAAAGTATATGCTTTTACACATGAAAAAAGTTTTGTAGAGCATTAAAATAGAGGTTCCAAATAAAATACAATTAACTTCTAAGTCAGAAAAATGCTACTCTGCGATGTGAAATGTCTCCCTGGTTCATGACTAATCTCTAACAAGCTGACAGAATGCTAACACTGTTTTTTATTAGGAACTTGAATTCATTTTGGAATTTGACCTGTATATTACAACATTGATGTTATTGTGTCGCCAAATCCTATGAAGTCAGATGATCTTTCTAAATTTATTGGAATTGGTACTTAATTATTTTCATTTATTAACCAAAAATCCCTATTTCATTTAAACCCAGTGTCATATTTTGATGTACTTTTTTGGCCTCTGAAATCAAATTAGGCCATTTGTTTTGAACAGTCTCACTTTCTCTATCTGCCAAGTTTCTTTCTTTTCTCTCCTTCAAATTGTTACTGTTTTGTTCTGTACAAACAGCCTTTGTAGGAGTGGACCATGAGGCTGTCTGGGTCACGGCAAACCTTTTGGCTGGACAGAAGATGGAGTCAGACTGGCTATGTTTGATGAGGACCATTAGGTGTGATTCATTTGCTGAATCTTGGAGGTCTAGAGTGTTCTACCCTATAAACACAATTCTAGAGCCATCCATCGCTCTGAGTACATCTCTTTCTCATGTTTATCTCTGTGATCACTCAAGCTATGGACAACTGATCTAGATACATATAAATGGTCAGTTACACACTTCCTCCCCTTAACCCACTTGATCCTCTCTTTTACCCCCTGCAGTCAAACTCCTCCTCAGCCATTGGTTCTGGCCATAACTGGTGGCCTGTTTAGGTGACCCGATCTTTTTTTCCCTTAATCACTATTTCAACAAAAATGCTTACTTAGGCAAGACTCTGAGTACTGAGAGGAATACAGACATTTATAAAATGTGATCTAAATATCTGAAGAACAGTTGAAGAGATAAGACTCACCTGTACTGCAAGGTGGAAAGCCTTTAGTACTCTCTTAACTCACTTCGTCTCCCCGGGGGAGGAGGCTGCCTGCCCCACTCCTGTGCCTCTTCACTTTCATGCCGCTGTGTGATTGCACCTCTGCGGGCTCTTCCTTACCCTCTTCAAACATGTGGCCCCTATAAATGCCACTGCCCTCCCCTTCTCAGTTCTTCTGCCGTTCAGGCAGGAACAGCTCACCTGATCACTTCTTTATCTTACTACCTTCTTTTGTCCTATCTATAGGACAATCAGCAATTCAGATCCTCACATTAAACATTAAAGCAGTATTGGCGGTCTGCCTCCTCTGTCTATATTCAGAAATCAGATTCTGTGTGCTAAAAAAACAGTGTCACTGACTTCTAAAATAAAAGTGGTGAGTATCCAGTTTTCCCCAGACACATAGCACAAGTCATCATCTCTTTTTTCCTTTATGCTTTCAGTAAACCAACTTTTCCATTACCTTCAACATGTTAGGGCAATAAAGGAGAATTTCTCGGGGTGGTGTGTGTGCTCTCATTTTGATTAGTTACAAATATTGTAATAGAGGCTTCAGTTTTTTATCATTGTGAAAGTATAATGTTTCAGTGGGGAAGTAAATAGATTTATGCCTTGGGAAGAATGTATTTCAGTTGGCATATGATCATTTATCAGTTGTGGCCTTTCCACAGATGGACATACCATTCTTAAATACTTGCTTGTTTTCAGCCCTAATTGCCTTCAGAATTGTTCTGCCGTGCACTGCCAAACCGTTTGGCTCACCCATGAAAATTGAATTCCATGGGATCCATGGCATTTTCTGTGGAGGTTTCTGTCTCTAGAAATCTCTTCCTGCTCCTGCCCCTCACCAAAATGAAATGTAATCATTTTTCAGGGTTTCATGTGTAGTATCAATCAAAGTAGCATTCCTTTAATGGACAAACCATGATTTACTTAAAATTTCTCTTATTATTAAATATTTAATTTCCCCCTCCTAGGGTTTGTTTGTTTGTTTTAATATATATATATATATTATTAATAATTGTGTGCTGAGTACTTTTATTTACAAAGTGTTTTAATATGTAAGGTTATCTTACCTGGTGTAATTTCTGGCTATTACAGTATAACTAGTCTTTAGATTCTATTTGTGTGTTTTCAGATTGCTCGGTAAACCGATCTTCTTGAAAAACAGTTTCCCGTTTCACCTTCCTACTCAGGAATTTTCACTAGCTCACTGTTGCCTCTGGTCTAAAGCCCATACCCCTTTCATCGGCCTTTCCTATTTTGTTAAACTTTTTCCTTTTTGTTTTAATCAACTGCCTAACACTGAGCATTTACTTTCCACCCAAAGTTTTCCACATATAAAAAGTGGTACAGGGTATATCCTCATGCATTTTAGCTTTACTTGTGTTTTTGGATTATTTCTTTGGGTTAAATTATCAGAAATGGAAATACTGTGTTCAAGAATGTAAACATTCCAGAAAACTCATGGTTAGGCTTCTTTTAAATAAGAAGATACAGGGAGGGATCCCTGGGTGGTGCAGCGGTTTGGCGCCTGCCTTTGGCCCAGGGCGCAATCCTGGAGACCCGGGATTGAATCCCACTTCGGGCTCCCGGTGCGTGGAGCCTGCTTCTCCCTCTGCCTATGTCTTTGCCTCTCTCTCTCTCTGTGTGTGTGACTATCATAAATAAATAAAAATTAAAAAAAAAAAAGAAGATACAGGGACGCCAGTGTGGCTCAGTGGTTGAGCGCCTTCCTTTGGCCCAGGGCATGATCCTGGAGTCCGGGATCGAGTCCCACATCAGGCTCCTTGCATGGAGCCTGCTTCTCCTTCTGCCTGTGTCTCTGCCTCTCTGTCTCTGTCTCTCGTGAATAAATAATAAATAAAATCTTTAAAAAAATAAATTAAAAAATAAATAAGAAGATACAATTTATAAATTCACTAGCATGTGTAATCTTCCCAGTAGTGGGTATCATTAATCTCTAATGCAAGTTTAAGAGAATGTGAGGGGGAAATTACCATGTTGTTTCAATTTCTGTTGCTTTTATTAGGAGTGGGGTTGGACACTGGCCCACATAATTTATTAACTAATTGATTGTATTTTCTTCAGCTTAGTTTCAAGGCCCTATGTTAATTTGGACTTGCCCTTTTCACCTTATCTCCTATTATTCAAACCCACAAATATTTATTAAACTCCTACCAACTATCAACAAATACGTATACTCCAACCAAGCTAATCTCCCTACTGATCCTTTGAATATGGTATGATTTTCTTTTTTGTTGCTTTTGTGCCTGCTTTTTCTCCTCTGGAGTAACCAGTCCCTTCTCTTCTATTTACAGTCTGCTAGCTTTTCCCATTCTGTGGGGGTTAAGCCTGAATCTTTTTTCCTCCAGGAAGTTCTCCCTAACCTGACTGTGGCTTTCTTGATAGCAAGGCTTGTGTCTGATGCTCCTTTTTACCCCAGTGCCTTATATAGGGGACAAAGAAGTGATACATTGACCTCGCTCAGAAAATGCATGTTGAGTTAGACAGGTCTGCATTGAACTTCCAGCTCAGACTTTGGGCTAGTTATTTAGTCCCTCAAGTCTGAGTTTATCTCAGCATCATCATATATTGGGGATGGTAACAGGACCTATCTCCAGAGTCATTATGAGGAGTAAATAGGAGTAAATGTCACAAAGGCTTATAAAGGGTCTAGGCTTGGTGAGCATTTAGTGAGAATTGTCTTTAAATTAGCTGAACGAATAAACGGGTCATCCCTGGACTCATTGCGCTCCCTTTCTTTAGGACTTTCCCTGAGGTACCACAGATGGGGCATGCTCTCTTTCTTGTGTTGCTATTGCTTCTTGTGAATTAGTTGTGGACTCTGAACTCAATTCCAAGTTCTGAAGGAGAGGGCTTGTCTTTTAAGTTTGTTGCATGTCCTAAAGCACCGAGGAAATACTGATGTGTTGAGTATGGTTGAGTAGCTTTGGTAGCAGTGATGAGCACCTCATTTGCCGTCTTTAAATAGAACCTTTACTAGGAAAAATTACTTTCTCCTAGGGCCTTTTAAGAAATGTTTAGTTTTGTTACTCACTCAGCCAAATGGAGTTAGTTATTCAGTAGAAAATGGTAAAAATATCCAAATAACACCACCGGATTTCACTTTTCCATATAGTGTTTCAAAATGTTGCATTCATTAGTATTTGTGAGAAACCTATGGTTAATACCACAAGAAGTCATAAACTAAACCAGATTTTTCCCCTTTTTAACTTTTACATGCCTTGGATTAACAACAGTGTTAGTCCCTAATTTACACCTGGTATTTCCAACCTTCTCAAAAAGTTGAAACAATGATTCATATTTAGTCACCATGTGACTGGGTTATTTTCATTTATTGAAAACATAAACAACAAAAAAATAGCCTGGATAAAGATCTCCATGTATTTTAACTAGTGACAGATGCTATGATCAGAATTTCTACTTAAGTCAGGCATTTTTGACATACACCTCAAGTCTCGCAATTAAGCTTTATGCCTTTCCAAACATAACAGTTAACCAATAAACCAAAATATCAGCCTGGTCTGGCTTAGCTCAGCGGTCTTTTGATTTCTTCCAGTCTGTTTGATGTGGAGGCTTATTGAGATTTATCTACTGAGCTGTTCATAGTTTGTAGGGCTGAGAGCACTGGCTATATTATATAAGATTCCATTAATGACAGGAGAGTGTAGACAGTCTCTACAGTGTAGATAATTTAGTCGGTTATGCTGGTCGTGGTTTTGTTGAAATTTTTAAGACTTTTGTCAAGCTTTTTTTTATTAATACTCAATGATTTTTCCTTATTTCCAAGTTTATACTGTGAGCCTCAAAACAGATGTAGTTCAATTGGTTCAATTTAGTAGAATGTTTTTTAACTTGCAGTAGAAATCTCCATGTAGATTTGAAAGCTTTTCCAATTATTTGGACCAGTTTATCCATAAGGAAAATAAAAATAGAAATCCATAGTAACCAATTATAAATATTTGCTAGTAGGGAGGTCAGACATCATTCCATTATATTGTTTGTGAAAGTAATGATATCAGTATTCTCAATTTTATGACCTAAACGCTGCAAAGAACTTTCATATACTTACCTCATGTAATTATGGTAGGAATATTCAATAAGATAAGTATAACTGTCCTCATTTTAAGTAACCGTTGGAATTTAGATTATTAATTTGCTACATGTCTCATATCTTCTAATATGAAACAGAGCTGGTCTTCAAATTCAGATAAGAGTCCTAATTCTAGTTATTTTCCCTTTATACTAAAGCTTTTTTGTTCTATAACAACAGTATTTCTAAAAGTAACAGTGTTCTGCCAGCTTTCCATTGGTTTGATCACATCCTCTTTCCTAAGAAGCAGGGTAAAAATACTCATGTTTATGCTGCTGGAAATGAGAAAATAAGATTGTATGGGAGGAAAAATGAAACATATTCACTCCTCCTGCCTTGGTTGCCCCATGTGTCAAATGGGAAAAATACTAGCACTCACCTCCTAGGATCTTTGGGTGGGTTAAATGAGTTAATACATGCAAGGAGATTAGCAGATGCCTGCCACAGAATAAATGATAACACATTTAGGTATTGTTAGCATTCATTTACTCAATAGGGTTTATTAATTCACTGCCACGTGCCAGATAACCTGCTGGACTTTGGAAGATAAGTCAGTCAGAGAGTCTTTCCCCTCAGGGGTCTCACAACCAAGTACAGGAGGCATTCTCCAGACTGCATGCCATTAACATGAAGGTTCTGTATAGGGGCGTGCAAGGAGAGATCTGGAAGCACAGCGTAGGGACAGGTATCTATTCTCAGGGGCCTTCCTGTAAGAGGAAAGGTCTGAGCTTGAAGGATAAGTAGAAGTTAGCCAAGTGAAGAAAAGCAGTTGGGGAAAGGGAGCCAGAGGAAGTGATGATGGTGAAAGGTCGGTATGAACATGTTTCTTCAGGCCAGGGGTTCTTGAAAACTTTAATATGCTGGTATGTACTGTGACTCTGTAGTCACAGTGCAGTTACTCACTGAAAATATTGAATCATAGAATCCTTTTTTAATGGAGTATCTTGGGAAGAACTATGTTTTAAAGAACATACTTGAGGAAATTCTGGGTGGGCTGGGTGGTAAAAAAAATAATTTAGGTCAGAAATGGGGTGGGCAAGGAGGACGGAACAGGGGACATTGATTAGAGTAATTAAGACAATAGATTTGACAGGACTTGATGAAAAATGAGGGGACCGGGGAGGAGGAAAGATGGTGGGATAATTGGAATGATGATGCCATCAGCAGAGGTGAAGATTTCAGAGGATAAGCATGTTGTTGAAGGATGTGGGGGGAGGTTGGTGGATAGCAAGTTCAGTTTGGAGTCTGTGTTTCAAGATGCCTGAGGGACATCCAATGGAAAACATATTCATGAAGCATTTCAGTATACTGGGCCTGGAGCATAGGAGAGAGTCCTGAGCAGCGTCAAGGATTTGTCCGTGTGTAGATGGTATTTTATGCCTGGGGAGTGAATGAAATAACCCAGAGGGATGAGGTAGACTCCTGGGGCATCATCGTTTAGGTGACCTGTGGAGGAAAGAGGATCTCTCAGCAGAGATTGAGTATTTCAACAACCTGGTATTCTTTGGGACATGCTTGTCTGTTCTCCTACGAACCATGAGTATTTTGTTTTGTTTTGTTTTTTTGGAGAGTGCCTGACTCCACCCATGCAGGAAATCTACTCTGTGGGCTACTCCTTCTCCCAAGAATCTTGGTAGTTGCAGAAAGAGGCACTTCACCCACACCCTTAACTCTCTGAGGAGAGCTGTGTGGTATCCTGCCCAACCCTTCCGAGTTCAGTGCTGGGAGGTGGAGCCATCTTGCATTGTTAAGTTTTTGAGTGTTAGGTCCTTAAATGTAACTGGAGAAATAATGAAAGAGAAGTATTCCATTGGGATTAAACAAGTTCAATGGATTTTAATTTTCCTGATAAACTATTATTAAGAAATTGTTTTGGAGATTTACTCTCTGAGTAGGATTAGCTAACCTACGTTTTTCATTTGGATAAGTAGTTCTTTAATTAGCAACCAAGATTTAGGGAATAGTTTCCCATTGCTTTCTAGAGCGTAGGGAAGGTATGTGAAACTGCCAAATGAAGGTTTTCCTCATGATAATGAGGAGCAGGGAAAACAAGAGGAAATTATAATATGTTAAGGGAAAGGATTCTGTTCCTCCAGTGTGCCTGCTTTTATCTTTAGTTAGTCTCTGCCGGCATGGCTTTTTTTTTCCCCCCTATTCTTGTCATGCCAGAAGTTGCATATTTCTGGCAAAATGTTCATTACTGGCAAAGGGTGAGCAAGAAATCCTTTGCCAGAGAATTAAGCAAGCAGAAGTCTGTCAAAACAAATATTCTAGTTTGAAAATA
Source organism: Nyctereutes procyonoides (assembly GCF_905146905.1). Classification (NCBI taxonomy): domain Eukaryota; kingdom Metazoa; phylum Chordata; class Mammalia; order Carnivora; family Canidae; genus Nyctereutes; species Nyctereutes procyonoides. The sequence continues at coordinate 46,895,225 of NW_026575049.1, read as the reverse complement.
CAGTCCTGCGGGGGAAGGGGGAGGGGTGGATATCGGAGGAAGCCAGGGCATGTTCTAAGACTGTGTATTTATTTCATAAGAATTCTGTGTTCTAAAAGACTGTTGCTTGTAGGAATGCTAGAGGAAGCAAGACTGTGGTACATTAAATGTACTGATGAGGAAGGATGGGTTTTCTGGGAATTTGGGGTTCGCTTTTGTGTTTGGAAATTCAGCTCATATGATGGCAGCCTTTGCTAAGAGTGAAACATTTTGATAAGAAGTAAGCTTTTTAATTTTATCCAAGAGACATTTAACAAAACTTATGTTTACATGGAAAAGCTCTCCAACAGGATATTAAACATGTATAAACAGCCATGTGCATAAACACATGGTCTACTTCATAAGCATTTATTCGCCTGGAAAATGCTAACTTTAATATAATTTCAGTCTTAAAAGTATTGGCTGATTGATTCAAAAAGGGAAAACTTGGTTTTTCTTTCCCCTCCTAACTTTTCCCCTCTACTTCTTCCTTGTTACCTTAAAAATTTCATTTTATGGAAGACTAAAATTATAGATTGGATAAATGCAAGGTTTTTAGATTTTTTTTGCTATGTAGTTTCTTAAAGCTACTATTATAGAAGTTGTTCTTTTAGCTGGAGAAACAGTGTGGCATTTTTGCTTTCCACTGGGATGGGAGTGGGGGCTAATCATATTAAACCTCAAGAATGAAAACCATTGCATGCAAAAGTGGATTTTGAGGATTTCCTGACCACATATCTGTATACAGCTGACATCATTTTTTGAAAGAATTTTTAAAACAAAATATATTGCATTGTGCAATGTTGAAGTAAATGATCATGATAGGATATATTAGTAATAAAAAATAATAGTAATAAAATACAAACCAGTTTATTCTTATCTCCTTTTGGTGAATTTTAGACTTGCTACCCTAAGCAATTCAAGGAACACATGCCTTCTTCCGGAGCAGTGGGAGGAAACCTTCCTGTTCTTTGATCCTCCGATTTGATATACTTTAGTTACTGGAAGAGACATTAATTAATGTAAAATTTCTTTAATTTTAGTAATTCAAATGAATAAAATGTTTTTTAGGGTTTGAAAAGATCATGGTGCACCATTGGAATTTGCCTTTAGTAAATGTAACATTTGTTTTCTAAAGAATTATAACAACATACTTAAATTCCAGAACAGTAAGCAAAATAGCTTAAGTTCACTGACTTGAAAAAACATTCTTTTATACTGCACGGTTCTAAAATAAATACTTAAAAGAAACAGAGAGCAGGCCATTCTATCTTGGATTTCATTTTCCTTCAGATAGAACAGCTAGAACAAACATTCTTGCTAGTTAACATTGCCTGTGTTTTTATGCAGTTAATAACTGACCTGTCAATCACGCCCTATATAAATACGGTAGTTGAATGCTTTCTGCTTTAGAAGCACTTTTATTTACAAGAGCTGCCAGCCAAGATTTCCAAAGGACTCCACGGGCTATTTGCTTTGATCTGTTTTGAGGGCTGGTCTCTTTATACCTGTTGGTTTGCTATTTATGATACCTTTGTGTAATCAGGTATGGGGAGAGCAGATGTGCAGAATAAACATGTCTTAAGGAAGCCAGGGCTCAAGAGAAATCATGTAATTATGCACCAACAACTTTAAAAAGAGAGAGAGAATATTTTCTTGAATCAACTCAGTTGCTGTTTTGACAAGAAAACAGATGTTACCGTATTCACCCCAGAGAAGGAAAAGATTCTCTCTTAAATCTGTTTATAATGAATGGAGGTGGTGTGTGTATCCCCACCCTTCAAAGGGTACTCTCCTTTAAATTTGTAAATTGCTAAGATGTTGCAGCTCTTCTCAGTTGACTTTTACCTTTGACCTTTTTTCATTTGCTCCTTCCCTAGGAAATGTTTACCACATGTCTCTATCCAAATAATTGTCTTTCTGTGGGAATAGTTACCTTTGCATTTTCAACAGCAAATGACTTTTAATGTTTGAGACTGGTTTCAAAAAAGGATGGCTTTTTGTTGTTGTGTGTTTTTATGATATGGTTTTGGGGTTCCTGCTTCTCCCCACTTGCCCCCATCCCTGTACTTAGGGGACCTGAAGGCCAAATTTATCTTTTCATCCCCACAATGCCAGACATAGTGCCTCTAATAGCATAAGGGTTCAGTGAATGAAAGAATGGCCGAAATTAAGAGAAACCAAAGCCCCTTTGGTCTTGTTTCCAAAACGAACTACTGAGTTTAGTTCCTTCCATCTTTCGATTAAATGTTGCCTTAATAATATTATATATATTATATTTACTGCTTTTCTTTAGGAATCTGAACATTTGAATATGTTGGGGAGGTTGTTAACTTTATTTTACTTTGAAATTAAAAAGATACTTCTACCTTTTTTGAATTAAAAATTTTGCCATCACTTTGTAGTGCTTTTGGGGATAAGACAGAGATTTTTAGGCACTTGGAGTTGTTCATCCTACTGCACTGGGAAATTCTCTTTATACTTTTCATATTGATTTTACTGACCTTTTTGGTCAGCAACTTTCCCTTTTGTGACACTGGTGTGAATCTTAGATTTTCTGTGGAAGAGTGCCTGAACACATCCCAAGGTTTAGAAAGCAGGTCTTTTGTTAACCAGAGTTTTCTCCTTGCTTTGTTGGTGCTCAGAAAACTTTGAAAATCCAGTGTCTGTAACTGGTACTATGGCTGTTTGGTTCCTTGTTTACATAATTTTTAAATGCTAGTATCTATATGATAATGATTATAGTATTAATGTGTCAAGTATAAAACGTAGCCCAAAATACCTTTGGTTCAGCAGCCTCCCCCAGATAATCACCTCCCAGAGTAAAATTATTTCGTAAACTTTCAGGTAGATTAAAGCTTGGCTTTAAACTCTGTGTTCCCTTTACCCAGCTTATGGGGGTCAAAGGTGGTAAAGCCCTGGGGTTGCCTGGAGCGAGCACAAGCCAGTGCAGTCATGCTGCCTTTGTTGAGGCAAGAGCCTCTAAGAGGTATGAAACTGCCAAAATTACATTTGAGCATCTTTGGGCCTTTGATTGCAGAACCTTTTTGGAAGTTAAGTGGTACAGGGCAGCCCAAGATCAGGCCAGAGAAGCAAAGTAGGAGTAAACTCGGGTCGGCCATGCCTCATACACCAGGGTAGAAACAGCCTCGCCAATGATGCACACAGGAACAGTTTTGAAAGCCCGTGGTCCTGCTGAGTTGGCAGATTAGCAGAGAGAAAGTCCCCTCCAATAATTTCATTTTACATTCATCTAAGGCTCAAACCTGTTATTAAAATTTCTGAACAAAGGCCCTATTAACATACACCATCCAGATTGATGACTAACAGCTCTTCCTTCTAGGTACATAAGGAAATCTGTAACACTTAAAGCAAAATAAAGACCCTAGTCAGGTTGGGGGTGGGTGAAGTAAGGGAGTGGGCGTAGTAAAGGAATAGTTTTGCCTTTCAAAGTCACTTTTCAGTGCTGTTTAAAATGGACTTTTCAGGGGCGCCTGGGTGGCTCAGTCAGTTAAACATCTGCCTTTGGCTCAGGTAGTGCTTCCAGGGTCCTGAGATTGAGCCCCACATCAGGCTCCCTGCTCTATGTAGAACCTGCTTTTCCCTCTCCCTCTGCCTGCTGCTCCCTCTGCTTGTTCTCTCTCTCTCTCTCTCTCTCTCTCTCCCCCCTTCTGTCAAATAAATAAATAAAATCTTTAAAAATAAAGTTAAATGGACCCTTCAATGGTTGCTGCATTTTCTCAACTATGTGTGATTTACTGAATAATCTAAAACTTAGCACAGTGATAGGATTTTACTCAAATATCCGCGAAAATATACTGTTTTTTAAACTTTCAAACATTGTTTAGAAAAATTCTTTTTTTAATTCTTTTGTATGGGCAGTGTAGACTTATGTGAAAATGTTTAGGACAAACCCAAACACAATTCATCATGTTACTCATTTGCCAAAACTTTAAGCCGCTTTCCAGTATTTGAGAAATATGGTTTAAATTCACTAGCTTGGCATTCAGGGCCTTCCACAGACCAGCCTATTCTCTTCCACAGGAGACTTTTTGTTCCAGCCCTTTCCACTGCCCCAGGCAGGCCTCACACATTCTCTGCCTCAGCAGAGTCCTCACGCTATCCCCTTCTCCTGCACACACTCTCTTCCTCCTCCCTCAAACTCTTTACTCCCCAGAAACTCCCTGACCATGCTGCAAGGCCAACGCTCACTCAGACTAGTTGAGGACCTCTCTTCCTCTGCTTTCTTAAATCTGTCAACCCCCTGGCTGCCTCGCTTCTTGTGAAACTAGCCTTTCCTGAACATTCCTCTGTAGGTTCTCCCTTCTTCTTCAGCTTCTGGAGCAAGGTCATACCACTTCTTTGGCTCCTGCCATGCCAGTCCTTCAATCATAGTTTGTTTTTGTTTTTCCATGGATTTCTGTCTTGTTTTTTAAACTTGAGCTTTTAAGTTCCGTGAGGCTTAGAATTGTAACTTATATGTGCTAGAGTCTTCCAGAGCACTTAGCCCAGTACTTAATACGTGTTTGTCAGTTGGTTGATTGATTGGTGCACGTCGCAGGCCCAGGGCTTGACATATTTGCAGTCTGTGAAGACAGCAAGCTATTTTCAGAACCACTGGGTACCTTTGTACCAGGTTTATTTTTTGGCTCATGCTTGGTATTGGAGATGTTAGGCCTAGTTCTTTCAAGAAAATCTATTTTCCAAATCTTTGCATCAACAAAATGGTGTTATAGTCACACCCTGGGGCAGTTTGACGCCAGTATTGCCAACTCTTTCTTATGCTGACTCGTGGACCCTGTTGAGTGTTCCTCAGATCTCATTTCAGCTTTCTGGGTTACTTTTATTTTTAATTAAAGGAAAGCTTATGTCTAAGCCCTTTCTTCAACCAAAGGCAAGTGAATATTCATTAAATGTTTACTTTCTTGATTTTAATTCACTTTAGCAAGTGATAACTCAGGTGGGATTATGCCCTGACAGAGATCTGACAGGGTCCTTGTTCGTGGCAGTTATTGACTTTTCCAGTATTAACCTTTTTGATATAGCATGAAGCCAGCATTCTGGTGTGTGCACCATATAAGGCACTGGCTTTCTTTTAATTTTGTGTTTTGAGTTTGAGGAAGATGCCTACTCTGCCAAGTAGGGACTTTTGAGACTTCAGTGCTTAACTCATTTGATCTGAAAATTACTGGTAAAATTACCACTTTTGCTAAGTATTAAACCAAGTCTTGGAATAGTGAGTGCCCTGGTGTGATTGACACAGCATGCTTTGAGGCTTCTGAAAGCTCAGGCCAGGCTTGAAGAAGAGGTTTTAATGTACCAGTAGGAACCCATGCTCACGGAGGTCAGTCCTTCACATCTGTGTAGCACTTTTTGACACTGCTGCCACTTACTCATTAAAAGATATCTTTTGAGCATTAGCTAGGAGCTAGGCATTGTGCTGGGTGGCTATGATGATGAGCAATCACCAGATATTTTACTTCTCTGTTATTTTGAATTTTAATTTCTAGTCTGTTTCCTCTTACTAACATGTCAGCTCCTTGGGGATGGGCTATGTCTCCAGTATTTATAGCAGTCCCTGACATATAGCAGAAGCCCAGTAAACATTTATCAGCGTTTGGATGAAGTTCTACAGTGAGGCAAGTTGGCATTGCTATAAGAGCACATGGAAGGTACATGTAACCTGGCTTGGGCAAATCAAGGAAGACATCCCAGAGCAAGAAAGATAATGGCTGAACAGAAAGATACACAATATTTAGCTAGGAGGCCCCTGGGTGGCTCAGTGGTTGAGCGTCTGTCTTTGGCTTAGATCATAATCCTGGGGTCCTGGGTTTGAGTCTCGCGTCAGGCTCGCTGTAGGGAGTCTGCTTCTCCCTCTGCCTATGTCTCTGCCCCTATCTCTGTGTCTCTCATGAATAAATAAGTAAAATTAAAAAAAGAAAGAAAGATACCATGGAGTATCTTTACATTACAAAAAAAAAAATTAGCTGGGAAAGAAGAGGTGAGTTAGGTGGGAGACTATTCTGGTGCAAAAGTCTAGAGGTGACACGAGCCATCACAAAACATGATTGCTGTGTAGAGTACAAGGGAGCAGGGCAGGAGGTGAGGTAGGGTCTTTGTCAGCCAACTTGAGGATGTGGGAGCAAGGAAAGCATTTTGAGCACGGATACAACAGGACTAGATTTGTTTCAGTTTGATCATTTTCACTGTGGTGAAGAGAACACACTACGGTAGCTGAATTGGAAATGAAAGCTGAAGACTGGGAGATCAATTTGTTGGAATAGTTTTGTTTGTCAGGATAATATAGACTGGTGGTACTCAGACTTACGGATTTTATGAACCAGCAAACTTCTTTTTTAAATGTTGAGGCTCAACATAATAGAGTTGCTGACCTTTTCATTTTGTTAAGTAGAGACATTAAGCAAACAAACAAAAACCACCTATCAGTATCATTTCATAAAGTAAAGGACATATCCACAAATCTACACACCCCACTCACACAGGAGAATCTCAAATAAATGTTAGCTATCTAAATGGAATATATTTAGCTTGATGAAAAACATACTAAATGGCCCTGTTTTGTCCCCCTTGTCCCCATGATTGGACACGTATGTGATCTGATATTTGTAAACCGGTGATCAAGCCTAGGAAAAAATGTTGGCAGTCTGAGTTAGAGTAACGACGATGGTGATGGGAAGACCACAGTTGAGAGAAAGAAGGTGGAATCAGTAGAAGTTGGGTTCAAAGTGCTTTCAGATCTCTTACCTCATTTGATCCTATGGTAGCTGTGTGAGGTGGTTAGGTGTAATTATCCCCACTTCACAGATGAGGAAGCTGAGACCCAGAAGTCAGGTGACAAGTCACATCTGGTAACAACCCCCTGAAGTGGGACTCTGGATGCGTGGCTCCTCCACTCTGCCCTTTTGGGTTTGCTCAGATTTCAGGGAAGAAAGGAAAAGGAATCATGGGCTCCCTGTGAGTCATGTCTTTTAGGACAAAACATATGATATAGTCCATTCTTAGGATAAAACAATATTTCGGGGATGACTCTTTGATTCATCCTCATTTCACAACATCATCCATTACCAATCCATGAACTTGAGTAACCCTATTTAAATTAGGCCAGAAGAGACTAAGAGGCTTCTTTGGCTGTATTTTCATTTTTATCCTGTGTTACCCTTTGTCCTTTCTATAAATAAGCCTTGGCCACGCTATTTATGGGATTTTGTGGAGGGGGGGACAGTGAGGAGGTAATGCTCTCTGTGTATATAAGGATATTTATCTCCTACCACCTGGTTTGCTATGTTTATTTCCCTCTTTTGTTCTTTAGTATGCTTGCAGATTAAAGTAATTTAGTGCTACCTAAATTCCAAAAAGACTGGGACACACTTTATAAGGGACTTCCTCTTGTTGAAGGGCAAAGAAAGGAAGTGGAAGTAAATAAAAACAAAATTGGGCTTAAATGGGGGAAAAAATGAAGCAATAACAATTTGAATCGGACAAAAGGAAAAAATATATTAGAAAATATTTGCGGGTAGTTCCCTGTAAATGGCGTTATAAACAACATTTTTGGTGTACAGTCATAAAATCCTCTGACCTATGAAACACCAATTTAATGGTATCAATTAAAAAGAAGACGGAATGCCAAAATTTACATATGAAAACTATCACCGACTTTTCCTTCAATCAGTTGTTTTTATTTAGGCTTTATATCAATCATTTTGTAGGCTGCCTGGTTTCTGACAAATTTGGAGACTCTCTGTAAAACTATTAGAGTGACTTTAAATTATTTCTGTACAGACTCAACTGCTAGCCAGTCTATTGTAATCACAAATGATCAGATGAGAAATGTGGTATTCTTTTCCAAGATGAAATATATTTTTTGAAGCATCTGCAGCTATTTCTGTATATTCCATTATGGAAGTGTTTATTTTTGCTACTAGAGTGAATACATCAAAAACAAATAGTGTTTTCTGAGAATGTGTGAGTGGAAGAGTGTGAGAGCAGCATTGGGTACTGTCATTGCCTCACACATATCGCGCGTGTGTGTGTGTGTGTGTGTGTGTGTATGAGAGAGAGAGAGAGAGAGAGAGAGAGAGAGAGAGAGAGTTTGTTTAGACACCCAAACCATGTTTTTTCTACCAGTGTGGATTCACCCATTTCATTTTATAGCTTTCTTTCTCGCCTTTGGCTCTTACATATATAATTTAGTGTATGATTACTGTTAAGTATAGGTGTTAACACATTTAAAATATAACATATATTTTTTTATGTGAAACCCAAATTTCACCCCTATTTTCAAATGCCTCCACTTAATGTATTTTTAAAGACTTATTTGTATAGCAAGAATGAAAATGACCTATGTTCTCTGGTACTCTTGAATCTTAGAATCTCAGAGTATGTTGACTTTAGTGGTAATTTATACCGACCTCTTCTTTGTTCCTTTCATCTCTCTTTAAAGTGGGGAGAGAAACAAAGAGGGTGAGGTAGCAGGATCCAAGGCCTAAGAACAATGCACATATAATTTGTTAAGAAGGTACAACGTTAAATTTGCCCACATATTATCTCATTCCTCACAATAACTCCACAGAATAGGAACTATTATTCCCAATTTATAGAAAACAAAACAGAAGACTTAGCAGGGTTGGACAAATCACTCAAGGTTACACTTCTTATAAGTAGTACTGATCTGCTCTGGCTGATTCCAAAACTTTGCTCTTTCTGTATATTTTATTTCCTCATTCCTACTCCACCACAGAGTAAATAATAAATGGGACATGGTTTTAAATTTTACTGTATGATGTAGTAGCAGCCTTTTCTAAAATATGATGCTGTGCATATTCTTTAAAAAAATATGTTGCCTTTGGAAATAGGCTTAGTTTAGGAAGATAAAGAATATTTGAACTGGGGCACATGGGTGGCTCAGTTGGTTAAGTGTTCGAGTCTTGATTTTGGCTCAGATCATGATCACAGGGTCATGGATTACAGCCCTGCATTGTCTTCTGTGCTCAGCAGGGAGTCTGCTTGAGATTCTGTCTCTCTTTCTCCCTCTGCCTCCTCCTTCCCCATGCTCTCTCAGTATCTCTAAAATAAATAAATTAAATCTTTAAAAAAAAAGAATTTTTTTTTAAGATTTTATTTATTTATTAATGAGAGACACATACACACAGAGGCAGAGACACAGGCAGAGGGAGAAGCAGGCTCCATGCAGGGAGCCCGACGTGGGACTCGATCCCCGGTCTTCAAGATCACGTCCTGGGCTGAAGGCGGCGCTAAACCGCTGCGCCACGCGGGCCGCCCCAAGAAAGAATATTTGAACTGCCTTAGTTTATGGTCACATTATTACCTTTGTTAGAACTCATGGCAATATTTTACTTTAATTTTTAAAAAAGATTTTATTTATCTATTTGATTTTAGTATATGTGCTGCCGAAGCGAGCACTGTTTATTTGAGAGAGTGCACATGAGTGAGAGAATACAAGCAGTGGGCGTGGCAGGCAGAGGGAGAAGGAGAAACAGACTCCCTACTGAGCAGGGAGCCTGATGTGGGACTCGATCTCATGACCCTGAGATTATGACCTGAGCTGAAGGTAGCCACTTAACTGACTGAGCCACCCAGGTCCCCTGGTAATATTTTACTTTAAATGTGATTATATAATTGAGATGGCTTAATTTTGGGGAGTTGCACACATTTTTTAAGACTTTTCTTAGAGGTATTTATATACTTCAAATATTTACTGGGAAGTATCTTTGCAAGGTTAGGTAAAACATTTTACCAAACTCCTAGCTTCAACGAGCCTCTGTTGGGAAAAGTTAAATAGCACTGTAGAGCAGTCTTCTGGCATTCAAGCAGTTCCTCTGCTCAAATAACGGTGAATATAATTGATGGTCTTAGTAATAAGGTCATAAAGTCAAAAAGAGTTACCACAATGTGGTCAACATTTTGACCATAAGGAACAGTATGTAAAAGTTGGTTAGCTGAAAGGGTTTCCTGCCTCCTTAATAACTATTGTGTCTCTATTTCTTTAGAGTCATAGCTGAATTGGAAAGAAGGGAAAATTTTTTTAAGTAGAACATTTTGTGTTTAGAATTGGTGTTCTTTAAATTCATAGAATGAAAAGCTTCTGTGGATGAATATAAGCCAGACATATCCTTTGAATAAAAATACCTTTCTGCTATGTTGCTTATTCCGAGTGGTCTTCATTTGTGCCTTCTTGTTGACCTGTCTGTAACCCTTATTTGACACATTACCGAATTTCATGTTTCTGTTTTTAACTGGTAGAATTACTCGTTGCATTGGAGTATGTGTACGTGTGTATTTGTGTGACAGGGAGAGAAATACTACAACCATTCCAAGAAACAGCTGCCATCTAAAATTACAATCAGTATGAGAAAAAGAATAGAGCTTCTTTAAAAAAGAAGAAGAAGAAGAAGAAGAAGAAGAAGAAGAAGAAGAAGAAGAAGAATTAAATAGAAGCAGACATAATATAGGGACCAGAAGAAAACTTTTAAAAAGGTTAATATTCTCAGAGAAATAAGATGAAATTGATTACATGAACTACACGAATTAAGAACAGAATGGTATCTTAAAAAGGAGCAACCTGAGAATAAGAAAGAGCTCCAGAAATTTAAAAGTATGATAACCCAAATAAGATTTCAGTACATAGGTTGGAAGACAGAGTAAATAACTCTTTCAAAGGTCAAACTAAAGAGAGTAAGAGGGATGGAATGTGGAAGAGAAAAAAAATAAGAAAATTAGAAGATTATTTCAAGCAGTTCACATCCAGCTTATAGAAGAGCTGAGAAAATTGAGAGCAGGAAATTGTCAAAGGAATAATAGCACAGGAAAATTTCCTGAAAGTAAAGGACATGAGTTCTAGTACAATGAATGGAAAACAATCCACACTACACATCATCATGCAATGTCTTAAATTTTGTAGGGGAAAAGAACCTCAAATAGTTAACATTTAGAGAATTAAGAATCAAAATGGCATCAGACTTAGAAGACAGAAGTTAATGGAACATTACCTTCAAAATTCTGACAGTATGTGATTTCCTTTTCTTATTTTTTGTTCATCCAGACTATTGATCCAATGTGGAAATAAAATAATTGAATGTACTCTTATTTGAAACATTTTTTTAAAATTAAGAATAAGGAAAACTAGATTTTTTTCTTTCTACTTCCAGAACACAAATGAGTGAAGGCACCTAAATATTTTATAAAGAGCAAGTTCCTAAACAGCATTTGTTCAACACACCGATGTCTGCACTCCTCCCAAACAACTTTGTATATTGAATGTATAATTTTAACATTTTTTATATGTGTGTAGGAAAGGTTTAGAATGGGCAGGGTGAAATTTCTTTTACTACTTACTCTGTATATTATCCGATTTTTTAAAAAATGAGTATACATTAATTGTAATCAATAGAATATAATTTAGAAGAGAGGAAGAAAAGAGACATGACTTATTCCTTCATTTATTTTTAAAAATATGGGAAGTGCATGCTATGTCTGTCTCCTCTACTAGGTTCTGTAGGAGATACAGTTGAAGTAGCAAACACAGCCTCAGCCTTTGAAGGATTTTGGGTCTGGCTGTTAAGGGGAAACACGCATGGAAGGGAATGACTCCCAGCCGTGTTGAAAGTCTGCCTCTGTGTGATCTCAATGTACAGGCTACTCTCAGGGCCAAGCAGATGGCTTTCCAGGGTCTGCAAAGAGATGGCAGCCTACTTACTTCAGAGTACTTTTAAAAAACCAGCATTCGTGAGAACACCAAACACAGGACCCTGATCTTGGAATGTCTAATTTAATAACTTTCATTTGCATTTCTATAGAAACCAACATGCTTCCTGCTGCCAACCCCAGGAGCCAGAGGTTAGGGTTTTTAATAATAATAACAATAATGAGTTATACTTATTCCAGATTAGTTTTCTGGCTTTCTGAAAAACAAATGGCTAAGATGTCCAAAATGTTCCTTTCACAGCTCTGCCAAGTGCTGGCTTCTCCTCTCTGTCTGGAGATCCAGCCAATCTGTTGAAAATTATCCTTTTTTTTTTTTTTTTTTGAGTACTTCCAGGCAGTTCAGAAAGAAGACTAAATCCTACAGGCTGAGATGGACAGCCACAAATGGAGACTCTTTTCCATACTTCTGCAGCAGAGGAAAATGACACTTTGTGTTCTTAGTCTTATTTCATTTCTTCTTAGTTCAAATTTGGGAAAATGTACACCGGATATCACATCATACCTAGTTGTGGACAACACTGTGTATTAATTGGGAGTATAACATTTGCCTGGTGACTCTTTTTTTGTTTTTGTTTTCCTTGTAAATAAGCCTTGGCCTAAGTGTTCACAAACTTACAGAAACATGGATTCAGTGGGGGAAAAGAAGCATTGAGCCTAAATAATAATAAGTCCATACTCTCTTTTCTGGTTTGATTTGCATGAGAGTTAGAGGGGCTTAGTTTTTATTTTAGTTTTTGTTTTGGGGGGGTGTGTGGAAGGTGGTTAGAGGTATTATAATGAATTAGTAAGATTCTCTTAATTTAAATACAGAGAGACTTGAAACTTACTAGACCAAATGGAAGATCAGTGGTCCCATGATCTCCAAAAATACTTTTGTAAGAGTAGATGGATAGATTTTTTAAAGATTAGTTTAGTTGGCATTTTACCTGCTCGTCCACTCCCTTTAAAGTCAGTGGATGGGCCTGGCTCAGTGCATGGGAGTAGAAGCTCAGGTTGGGAACTATAATCTACCGTGACCAGGCTGATCGACAGCAGTAGAGAGATCGCTATCTGACCCAATCATGGGACATGTACTCATGTGAAAACTGGCCTATCTGGGCCACATTGTCCTCTGCTCATTAAGTGGATGCCTCACACAGGGATGGTTGGGTTCCCTGTGTAATAAAACTTTGAAAAGTCTGGTGGCTAGATTGGGGAGCAAGAGAATTGGGTTCTAGGCCTACACTTTCCCCCTAGACTGTATTTTGATCTTGGGAGACTCCCGTAATTCCTCCGGGCATCATTTTCCTCATCTGTGAGATTAAATGATCAGAATAGTAGATTTTTCTGAAAGTCCTTCTAGTTTGAATATGTTCCTTGAAGGCTGGGACTATATTGGCACCTTTCCTTTGCTTTAATAATACAAATTGGCAAATTAATACCAGCCTTAGTGAAAATGTCTATAGGGTTTGGAGTAGGATATTGAAACAGTTCACTGAACAAAAGCATTATAGGAATAGAAACCAAAAAACTTATTTTGAAAAATTGGACCTAATGCTAAATTAGCATTAGCATTGTTAACACATAAAAAAAAATTAGGTGGTTTTTTGCTAGTGTTTTGGATGAAGCAGGTTTAGCACTATTTGAACTGTTTGCATGTTTAGTGCATGTTCTTGACTAGGGTTTTAATAATTAGACGATGCTCTTCAAAATTATCTAGTAAGAATTTTTTCAGCTCTGCACACATCTTTATAGAGTCAGGGGATAGGACCCCCTATGGTTGAAGAGAGGATAGCCCATGGTTAATTGGGGCAAGATTTGTGGAGGGAGTTCTGAGAAAAACATTAAAAGGCAGCAGGTATTTACAGAGTGCCTCCTAGGTGTTGGCACCATTTTATGTGTTGGGATTGGAGCAGAAACAAGACAGCTTTCAGTTTCAAGGAGCAACTTCCTAGTGAGAGGAGACGGACTTGAAACATGTTTAATAAAACAAGAGTTTTTGTATGGAATGGTGAGCAGTGGTGGATGAAGTGTGCTTCTGTAGCTAGAGAGGTTGGAACAATGGGGATAATAGGAAGGGAGGAGGTAAGGAATGTGGACTTTGTCTTGCAAAACCTTCAAACTCTAAAGTGTACCTCTTGAGTTCATGGAGGTGTATCTCAGGGCCTATGTTTGCTAAGGATAAGGAGGAGGCCAAGTGTGATCACTCACCTCACAACCCAGCTTCAACCAGAAAGAACAATTTTGGCTTTGTTTTGTTTTGTTTTAAATATTGGGATTATATTTGAAATTAGTGCATTGCTTTAACAATTTGAAAACAACTGCCTGGGAATAAACCAGTTATGTCATTCTTGCCTGTTAGTGTCTTAGCTCTTATGTTTTGGCTACTGTGATAAAAAGGCAAAATAACCCCCCCACACACACACACACACATGAAGTCCCAATCCCTGGAACCTAGAAATACTACCTTGTAAAAACAAGAGCTCTGTGTCAATTAAGGCTCTTACAGTGGAGTGATTATCTTGGATTGTTTGGGTGGACTCTAGTGCAATCACCGATAAGGTGAAGGCAGGGTGAGGTCTGAGAGACAGAAGAGAACACAGTGTGACCACAGAGGCAGAGATTAGAGCTATAGAGCTACAGGCCAAGAAAAGCCAGCAGCCCCCAGAAGCTAGAAGAGACAAGAATCAGGTTCTCCTCTAGAGCCTCTGGAGGTGCCCTGCTGGCACTTTGATTTTGGACCATTCTTTTTTTTAAAAAAAAAATAATTTTTTAAGACTTTATTTATTTTAGTGGGGGAAGGGCTGAGGGAGAGAGAGAATCCCAAGCAGGCTCCATACCTAGCGTGGAGCCCAACACACTGCTCAGTCCCACAACCTTGAGACCATGACCTGAGCTAAAGTCAAGAGTTAGATGCCTAACTGAGCCACCCAGGTGCCCCAAGACTTTATTTTTAAGTAACCTCTACAATGAACATGGGGCTTGAATTTACAATTCTGAGATTAAGAGTTGCATACTCTCTCTACTGATTGAGCCAGCCAGACTTCCCTAGACCATCGATATTGTTTTAGATTTCTGGCTTCTAGAGCTGAGAGAAAATAAATATAGTAGTTAGGATAGATTGTCTCTTCCTTGATACCAGCATCCCTTTTATTCAGTATTACCTTTTCCACAGAGTCTAACTTGGTCGCTTGAGTATCATAGCTGTGTTTTAGTTACCTGTTGCTGCATAGCAAACACCTTAAAATTTAGTGGCTTAAAGTAACAACTCATTATTTCTCACAGTTCTGTGGGTTGACTAGGTTCAGCTGGTTTACCTTCACCACGTGGTGTCATCTGGGATCACTCAGGTGAATATCTGAGACTTCAGCTGGGACTGGAATGACCAAGATGGTTTCACAATCACATGTCTGGAACCTCAACAGGGAGCAGAAATGATGGGTGTGGGGGGTGGAGAGGGGGCGGCTCGTGAGGCCTCTCTCTAACAGAGTAGTCAAGTCTGGAACACTGTGAATGTGGAAGCTGCCATGCCTCTTGAAGCCTAAGGCAGAACTGGCACAGCATCACTTCCTCTGCCTTCTGTTGATCAAAGAAGTCATAGGCTAAACCAGAGTCAGAGGGAAAGGAAATAGATCCTACCTCTTGAAGGGAGGGAGGCATGCACATATAGCAAGGGTAGTAGGAATTATTTTTGGCCATCTTTGCCAACAGTCTACCCTAAACTGTTTAGAAAATGATTCCCGAATTAACTATTGGAGATGGACTGATTGTGAGATTTTATAGATGACAGGATTTAAAAAGAAACATTCTCTAAGAAACAAATTTCTGAGGTAAAACAATCCATATAAGCTGCCCAAATAGGACCTTGCACGCATGAGGAATTCAGGAGATGCATGTTTACTGACCATCTGGCTGTGTAATGAGTAGAAATGTATGTCCAGGGTCACCCTTGGGCCAATAATTTCTACAAGGAGAGTAGCAGGGCATTTCCAGAACCAAGAGTTTCCACTTCCCTCCATGGGTTAGTATGGTGATGGCTGATTTTGTGATTTGAGAGATTCTCCATCTGGAAAGCTGCTCCCAAAGGGAAGGATTTGGAAAACTTTCAGGAAGTTCAAGAATGTCATAGCTCTCTACGGAGGATCCGGGGGGAGATGATATTGGCAGGAGACCTGGTCGGAGTCGGTGCTCTTAGAATAGAGACTCTGAAGAAGATGCTCTTCCTTTAACTTCCTTCATGGTTTGCCTGAAATTTAGTAAGAGGACTTCCTGATGGAACCATTGCCATAATCACAAGTGCTTGCTAAGTGTGAGATTCTGGCCCTGGGGCCTCTGACATCTGTTCAGTCTAATCACTCATTCTTTTTAATTTACCACTACTCAGTGGAGAAATGCTGGTGTCAGGCCCACTCACAGAGGTGGGGAGAGGATTCTAGGAACAAAGTCAGAGATGGATGGTCCTCCTGGTGGGGTTCCAAACCCAGATTTCTTTTTTATTAGTTCTTTCTGTTTTATTAGTTTGCATTTGCTCCTCCTTTGAAATGTATGTGTGCTTTGTCTTCTTTGTAGGTTTGTTTCCATTTCGGGGTACTGTTTTTCTTAAGATGCGTTAACTCTATCAGCAATCACTGTGGCAAGGAGACACAGGCCCGAAGCTGATTTCTCTCCTCTAGAGTGGTTTTATAGGCCAGAATCTGGGGAGTAGCTAGGTTTTAATAGTTTATTGGGTTCTCATTTGAAAAACCGACTAAAAACCTCCAGGCTTTTGCCTTCAGTGTTTGTTTTCATCTAATGAAACCAGGTTTATGGTGTTTGCTCCATGGCCTGTGAATAAGTCCTGTTTTGTGTTTTTTGTTTTTTTAAAACCAGGCACAAGCTATGCCTTTGCTGCTGTTTACTATGGAGTTCCCTCTTCTGCATGTTTTTGCTTGCCTTTGCAAGCTTTCTTTCTTTATATCTTTGTACATTACTCTCTTGATTCCTGTTCCTGAGATGACTCAAAATGATAGAGGATCTGTATATAGGAATTGGGGGAGGGGGAAGGAATTAGGGGGGATACCTATTTTTACTTGTGACACCATTCACAAAGCACAATCTTTTTTTTTTTTTTTTTTAATCAGGATGCTTTTGTTAAACTCAGAAGCATTTGCTTTCAGCATTTCAATTTCCATATGTGTGGCAGATCTTAGGATGGGGTCTCTAAGAGAAATAGAATCTTGATTCAAATGAAGATTTTCCTAGGCTTTTAGATGGCAGGTGGGATTCAAAGACGGTCAAAATGATGAAAGCATAGATGCTCTCAAAAACTAGAGCATTACCATTACCTCGGCATTACCAAGATTAGACGTGGAATGTGCAGACCAAGGGAAGCTCTGAATGTGGCTGGGGTAGGGACGGCCTTCCATGCATGGCTTGGCCAGGATGGGGACGAGTCATTCTGGGCCTGGTGTCTGGGTTAGGCCCCTGGACATATGTTCAAATGTAGGAAACACATGGAGAGTATACTGCACTGAAGCTACTGCATTCAAATGGGTCCAGATTGATGTAGAACAGTGTTCTTGATAAGTGTAAAAAAGCAGGGGGGAAAAAAGAATATCTAAGGAGAAGAAACATGTGGATAGGCAGACATCGGAACAGACTGGCAGCCATCTTTAGGTGATGGGTTCATGGTGGTTTTCAGATTTTTCTTTGCAGTGTCCTTTATTATCTGATTTTTCCTCAGTAAACAAGTAGTGCTAGAATAATTTTTAAAAAGCTTTTAAGGGGCACCTGGGTGGTTAAGCATCTGCCTTTGGCCCAGGTCATGATCCCAGGTTCCTGGGATCAAGCCCTGCATCAGCTCCCTGCTCAGAGAGGAGTCTGCTTCTCCCTCTCCCTCTGCCCATCCCCATAACACCTTGTTCATGCTTGCTCTATCACTCTCAAATAAATAAATAAAATCTTTAAAAAAAAAAAAAGCTTTTAAAATAAGACAAAATGGTGCTGGGCAGGCATTTTCATTCATTCAGTCAACCTCTGTTGCCTGCCAATTTTGTTCACAGACTTGGCTGGGCTCTGGGGGAGCCCCCCACTGAATGGATCAGACATAGTGCCTTGGAGCTCACAGTCACTCTGTGCTGCTGGTGCTGGGCAAGTGGATTGCTTCAAGGAGCTTCTGTGTTTCCCCAAGGGCCTCTCCATGGGTTGGGCCTGCATAGTTCTTACCTGATGGGATGGGGAATAAGTCACCTTTTGTAGAGTTTTGACAGTCCCAATGTTAAAGCTGCCTTATTCTCATTCTCTATCCTGGCTTGTTTGTTTTCACCTTTGTCTGTCTGTTTTATCCCATTCACAATATTTGGTGGTCTCCTTTTGTCTTCCTTGAAGCTTGAATTTACAGAGATTCTGTTTTTCCTTTTTGGTTATCACTTCTTTTGTTTCCATAAAGTTGCAGGGCCAGTTTTTGGCCACATAGATAAACAGGTTTGAAATGCCTGTCACTGGAGAATTTCCCCCCAGGGCTTGCTATATTTGTGGAGGTGACATATCAGCCTGTTTGCTTCTGTGGGTGAACTAGAATTGAACTATTTGTAAATCAGTGAGACAAGCTTTATATATTTGTGTTTAAGAAATTTCAACTATCAATTTATTAACTCGAATCAGGATTCTGAATGTCCTTAGATACAGCTAACGATCACTTTAAGAAATTTTTAATTTGTTACCATCTTAGTCATAATTCCTTTTCTCCTTGATGAGGAGAAATTGTGTTGAAGTTGGATGGGTGGTTAGGTGTCAGTTGGGGGGGGGGGGGGTACCAGACACTGAGAATAGAAAAAAGGCTTAAGGCAGAGGTTAAGGTCATCTATATTAGGAATGTTTTTCCTCTCTGGCTAATCTTACCTATTCATTCATGGCCAGAATATTTACCAGTCAGCCAACGTTTATGCAAAATTGTGGTTTGTATCAAGAGAGATACAGGGAAGTATGAATATAATCCTTTCCCTATAGATATTTATGCTATAGTTGAGGTAAAAAGGTATTCAGTGAATGTCCATTGGGTCACCGTCTTTCTACCCTCTCTCTAGTCCGGATCATCTGCTCTTGTCATCTCTCTCTGCTGTTCAGAAACCTTCAATGCCTGTAAGACGCAGGCTAAGCTGCTTAGTCTGGTATTGAAATTTCTAAAAACTTGTATGCCATCCTGCCTTTGCTATCTTGTCTTGTCACGAAGTCCTCTTTTCATCCAGCCAGTTTATCTACCCAGTTAGTTTCTGTAACTACACACTTTCTCCATGCTATTTTCTCTTCCTTTTAATCCATTCTTACCCAATTTTCCAAAACTCATCTTGGTCTCCCATGTTTCCCACACACCATTCCCTAACGTCTCCAACTGCCAGTGATATCTTTCCCAACTCTCCTGTTCTGGAAGCTTCAGTTATTTGATCCTTGAAGCAGTTTGCCTTACCTAGTTACAATCTATGCATATGCCTTGTTTTCCTAACCAGATCTTAATCCCAAGAGCAGTGACTATCTCAAACTGTAGTGTCTTCTGTGCGACCTAGCACAGTGTTCAACATGAAGTATGTAGGTATTTAAAATATTTGCTGCTTTCCTGAGAAAACTGTGATCAAGCTATAGTTTTTTATTTTTTGTTTTTTTAAGATTTTATTTATTTAGGGACACCTGAGTGGCTCAGCGGTTGACCCTCTGCCTTTGGCTCAAGTCATGATCCTGGGGTCCTGGAACTGAGTCCTACATCTGGTTCACCTCACTGCAGGGAGCCTACTTCTCCCTCTGCCTATGTCTCTGCCTCTCTCTCACTGTGTCTCTCATGAATAAATAAATAAAATCTTTTAAAAAATGTTTAAAAAAATAAAGCTATAGGTTACGGACCTATATGGGCAGTCCCAAACCTGTGAGCAGCGTATGCCTTTTGCTGTAGTTGAGAATCAAGAACGAGAAGTTTGAATAAGCCCCTTAGATAATTCTGATATCTTCCTATGTGTTACCTCTTGAGGTAAGGTTTTATAAAACACAAGAATTGTTAATAGTGAATATCCTTCAGGCAGGACTCTGTACATATTTAGCCAAGTCTTTACTAGCCATTGGCTGATGCAGAAGTGAGATGATGCTAATCTAGCAAGTACTCAGCTCTTCTCCATTTGCAGTGAATTGGAGCCCTGGCCAGAAATAGAGTTGACTTCTTTCTTTCTACCTTTCTTTCTTTAAAATTTTATTGATTTATTTATTCATTTAGCCCATCTCCCACCCACCTCCCTCCATCAACCCTGTTTGTTTTCTGTAGTTAAGAGTATTTTTGAGTTGACATTTTCTTAACAGTATTGAGGAGCCTGAGAATGCTAGAATAGAAGGCAACTCCTGTGTACTCAGAGTGCCTAAGCAAAGTCAAAATTCTCTGAAATTAATTTTGGTTTTTCTTAAACTCTGACAGATGCACAGTTGATGCTTCAAAGTCCTACACCATTAAGCATGGACACAATAACTTTAACAGAATATTTTTTTAAGATATAGCCAAAACCCACCAAATTATTAAGAACAAATCAATTCCTTAAAACATTTACTGAATGTTTAACTTTGAGTAACATACCTTCTTCATATGATGTGCAACATTAACTAGTCAATAAATATCTGCTAAGGTAACTGAATAAGGTAATTCGCTGTTTGGGACAATTAGTTTTAATTCAATTAAGACAATGACTTTAATTTGAGAATAGTAGCTCCACAGCCCGTTTCTCTGGCAGTATTTGTGGTCAGCAGAGCCTGTTATTTATCAAGGCAATTTCTAGATCATGGTAATGCAATCACATGGTCTGCTTACATGAGAGTAGTTAATCTCTCTAACACTACCAAGAGATAGCAGACCATTGAGGAATGACTTACTGGAAATACGGATTCTTCAAGAAGACATATCCACAAGGCTTTATGGTATAGTTGGAGAGATTCTATATGCTATATGGGCAAGTACATGCAGAGATCTCAGTACTGAATTTATACACAATTTTAAGTGACTCCACTAAAAATGGAAACTGATGTTCTTGACCAATTTTGCTTAGTGATACTAAAGAATGTAACAATGGCCTATAGTGGAATGGTTTTGTGATCTCCCTGTGTAAAACATTGACCCTGCAAAGCCCAGGTTTGCCATTTATTAACAAGGAAATTTACATTTCATTGTTTGTAACAGTAAGGTGATGACCAAAAGGCCTATCATTTGGGATCAAATCAATTACACTCAACATACAATAGATTACCCTTCAGCCATTAAATGGAAAGAAATAGAATGGTGTGCTTGATCCTGAAAGATTTCTCAGATACAGGTCAAATGAAAAATAAAATCAAGGAGCACAAAAAAAGAGGGTGAGGCACAACCATATGTATAATATGTGTATTTGTGGGGAAAAGGAGTAAACTAAAAATACGTACTTGTATAAACAATTTTTTTAAAAGGAAAGCTGAGGTGCTTTTGCATAGTTGGCTATGAGGAGGGGCACTAGGAGATCTAATATGTGGGGTTTTTTTTTTAACATTTGTGTTTGTTCTTTTTTCCACAAAAATATCTACTAATTTAAAAAGGAAATGAGCACATTTTTTGCATGAATGTCCAATAAATGTTCAATAGACCTGTAATTTAAAAGGAAGTAAAGACTTTCTCTTCTTTAAAAAAAAAAAATTGGTTTACAAATGTGAAATAGGTACAAAAGAAAATTTATATAGTGTGTGTGAACTATAAAGAGTAACTATACAACCAATACCTTTAGATCTACCACCTAGTTAAGTAACGGAACATTTCTTTTGAAGCCCCTTATATATTCTTTCCTGATCCCATCTCCTTTCCTCTCCACTTGGAGAAGTGATTGATTATTTTTGTCAATTTTGTTTTTATTTATTTCTTTGCTTTTCATTTTTTTATCACTTAAGTTTGTTTCTCTAAGCAATGTATTATTTAGTGGTGCTTTATTGTAAACTTGCATAGAAAGATTATATTTTACATGTATTCTTCTTTAGCTTACTTTTTTCACTTAACATTATGTTCCTGTGTTAATACATCTGTAGTTCATTCAGATTTACTGCTCTACAGTACTCCATTGTGTGAGTGTACAGTTTATTCACTCTACTGTTGATGGACATATGGCTGCTATGCATATGCTTGTACAAGCTTTCTGGTGCCCACGTCCAAGAATTTATTAGGCCATTTACCTAGAAATAGCATTTGTGAATCACTGGCTAAACATATCTGTGACTTTCAAGAAAATGCCAATTATTTTTTAAATTGTTGTAGTAATTTTTGTTTCCATCAGAAGTGTCTAAGAGTTACAATACTTCATATTATTGGACTTTTCAGTCTTTGCCAGTTGATATAAAATGGTCTCTTAGTATGATTGAACATCTTCTGTTTATTGGTTGCTAATGTTTATTTTCTAGGGATTATATTTTTAATAGGTTTTATCCATTTTTATAAAATTCAGTTGTCTTTTACTGATTTCACTGGAGTTCTTCATATATTATAATACTAATTACGTAATTCTCAGTTACACGCATTACATATTTTCTCATTTGTGGCTTGGCAAATAAAAACATTTACTTCCATCATTTTAAAACCTTTTTATTATGGGAGTTTTTAACATATGTAAGAATGAAGAGGATAGTACAACTAACCCCTGCATATCCATCACTCAGCTTCCACAATTGCCAGCATCTTGCCAGTCTTATTTTGTCCATTTCTTGTCTTCACGAGGAGGTCACAGACATCATCTCATTTTTTCCGTAAATACCACAGGATGCATGACTGATTTGATAAGAGAGTTTAAAAAGAAATAACCATCATGCTATTATCACTTGTAACAGAGTTAATAATTCCTTAACCTTCAACTTTTCCCAATTGTCTTAGAAATATCTTTTTAAAATAGGCTTGTTAGAATCAAGATCCACATGTGTTTAGTCTTTTTTGACCTCTTAAGTCTAAGTCTCTTAGTGTCTTTTTTTTTTTTAAAGATTTTCTTTATTTATTCATGAGAGAGATACAGAGAGAGAGAGAGGGGCACAGACACAGGCAGAGGGAGAAGCAGGCTCCACACAGGGAGCCCGATGTGGGACTCGATCCTGGGTTTCCAGGATCACACCCTGGGCGGAAGGCAGGTGCCAAACCGCTGAGCCACCCGGGCTGCCCAGTCTCTTAGTGTCTTATTTCATAATGTTTGATACTCCTCCTCTGCCAAAAATACTTTGTACACGTATTATTTTGTGTTTTTATTTGTGCCTTTTTTGTGTGAGTAAAATTTTTTTAAAAATATTAACTGATGTAGTTGAATATATAAGTTTTTCCTACTAGTTGATGCTTTGGGGGTCTTGTTTAAGAAATTCTATTCTCTACAGTTTTCTAATGACTTTAGCAGTTTTACCTTTTACTTTCAAGTCTTGAATTAACTAGGATTTAATTCTGTATGTGGTGGGAGGTTGAGATCCAGTTTTAATTTTGTCTGTGTAGAAACCTAGTTATCAGAGCCCCTGAACTTGATAGTACTGTCATCTACAGTACCAACTCTCTTTTTTTTTTTTTAAGATATATATATTTTTTTATTTATTTATGATAGTCACAGAGAGAGAGAGAGAGAGAGAGAGAGGCAGAGACACAGGCAGAGGGAGAAGCAGGCTCCATGCACCGGGAGCCCGATGTGGGATTCGATCCCGGGTCTCCAGGATCGCGCCCTGGGCCAAAGGCAGGCGCCAAACTGCTGCGCCACCCAGGGATCCCCGAGTACCAACTCTCTTATAAATCAGGTCCTCATGTATGTGTTCAATAGCCTACTTGTCACCATGATGTCCTAAATATTAAAGTTTTATAATATTTCTAGCTACCTGATTGAGTAAGTCCTGTATATTTGTTCTTTAAGATTATCTTTGCAACTCTTGGCCTTTGGTGCATCTATATACATTTTATAATCTGCTTGTCCAGGGGCACCCGGGGGGCTCAGTTGATTAAGCATCCAACTCTTGATTTTGGCTCAGATCATGATCTCAGGGTCATGAGATCAAACCCTGTGGTGGGCTCTGTGCTGGGCAGGAAGCCTGCTTGGCATTCTCTCCCTCCCTCTGTTCCCTGCTCCCAACTTGCTCATGTGCACTCTCTCTCTCTAAAAAAAAGAATGAATCTGCTTGTCCAGTTACACACACAGACACACATAATTACTATTTTTATTGGGATTGCATTGAATTTGGTGAGAATTTCCTCGTTGTATTATTGAATCTTCTTATTTATAAACCTGGCACATCTTTCCTATTTAAGGCCTATATTTTTTTCTTACAGCATCTTCCTATTAAATTATGATACGCCAATGTAGAAGAGAAAGAGTCTTGCACCTGGAACTAATGTTACATTGTATGTCAACTATACTTCAATTAAAAAAAATAAATTTTTAAAAGAAAAAGATAACCTTTGCCTCTACCTGACACCATACATAAAAATTAATTTGAGAGGAATCATGGACCTCAAGATAAAAGCTAAAACTATAAAACTCTTAGAAAAAAACAGAATAACTTTGTGATATTGGAGTAGGCAAAGATTTCTTAAGCCACAGAAAACATGAAATCTTAAAAAAAAAAAGATCTAATTATTGGACTGACAATTTCTTCGCATGAAAAGACATTATTAGGACAATAAATTGGCAAGCCACAAAAAAAGGTATATATAATGCACATGTATTGCAAAGAAAACAAGCAACCAAACATAAAAATGGGCAAAAATTTTGAATAGATACTTCACAAAAGGCCATTTCAATAACCAAAGGACATAGTGTTTAATATCATCATTAGTCATCAAGAAAATGCAAATCAAAACCACAGAGATCTACCACTAGGATGGCTAACGTGGAAAAAAGACAACTGCAAATGTTGGAAAGGACATAGAGCCTTGGAATTCTCATTTATTGTTGGTGGAAGTATAAAATGCTATAATTATTTTGGGAAACTCAGTTTCCTAAAATGTTAAACATACTGAAACTTTATTCTCAGATACTTAATTCAAGAGAAATTAAAACATGTCCACAAAAAACCTATGTAAGAATGTTCCTAGCAGCTTTATTCATAATAGCCTACAAATGGAAACAGCCCAAATCTGTCAAGAGGAGAATGGATAAACAAACTTATATATTCATACAATAGAATACTATTCAACCAAAAAAGAAACTATTGATACACAAGTAACATGGTTAAACTTTATGCTCAGTGAAAAAAAAAAAAAACAGGTACAAAAAGTTATGTAATGTATTATTACATTTATATGAAATTCTAGAATAGACAAAAGGATATTGGAATAGAAATAAAATCAGTGGTTGCTTTGGGTATTGAGAGTTGACTGGGAAGGGGCACAAGGAAACTTTTCTGAGTCTTTATAGGAGTGGGTTACATGAGTATAAGCATTTGTGAAAACTGATTGAATGGATCTTATAAGAATTCAAGAGTAGTGTTTATAAAGATGGAAAGGTGATCCTCACAGATTATCAGCTAGGATTGAATATCCAGAACTGTATACACCAAATCTGTGCTTCTGATAACCATGCTCCAGACCAATGTTTTTCAACTAGGGACCATTTTGCCCCTCAGGATGCATTTGGCAACATCCAGAGACAGTTTTGATTGTTGTAACTTGAGGGGAAAAGGTATATTATTGGCATTTGATGGGTAGAAGCCGTGAAGGCTGCTAAACATCCTACAATCACATGAGAGTCCTCCACAGCAAAGAATTGTCTGGTCCAAAATATCACTGGTGCTAACTTGGGAGAAACCTGTTCTAGACCTGTTCTTATTATAGAAGCTGTCAGCATTAGCCAACCAGATGTAGACTATATTCATAGTCCAAATCAATTGTGGAAACTTGTCATTTGCACAAATATTTCTTCCCCAAGAGAATTTAATATCAAACATTTGCAAATATACATAATCTTAAATTTGGAGATAAAATTCCCTGTGTTAAGAGCATTTCCGAAATCAAAATTAACTGTGTTATTTCAATTGATTGTGAAATTTTTAAGATGGTTTATTCTTAACTTTTTTTTCATTACATATTCAAGGAAATGACTTCGGCTATCTTCCTTTAAATAAAATAAATTAAAAAGGCCTTATTATTAGATTAGAGGAAATAAATGATAGTAATTTATTTTTCTTCCCTCTACAGAATGACAGGCAGCGAATTTTTTTCTCGTTTCCCAGAACTCTATCCCTTTCTTCTACAACAGTTGGAAGCTGTAGCTAATACTGTGGACAGGTAAGAAGAGAATAGGGTGGGACGCAGTGAAATCAAGGAAGTGAATTACTTCATTAATTGAGGTTTTTGCCTCCAGGCAACAGTTTTTAATCAACTCCTTCCTTGTAACATAGATGAATTTTTAAAAAGTGTTTAGTACATCATGTTGCCTGACTCTCTACAGTAGATTTGTACTTGAAAAGTTATATAAAATCCTGTTTGTTTTTGTTTTTGTTTAGAGGTGGGGGATGAAAAGAGGGAGAGAATCTTAAGCAGGCTCCACTTCCAGCACAGAGCCCCAGGACTCAGGGCTCTTAATGACTCTGAGATCAGGTGCTAAGCTGAAATCAAGAGTGGGACACTTAAACGACTGAGCCACCATTTAGCCACCATTTTAGATGCCTCTAAAATCCTGGATTTTTTTTTTTTTAAGATTTCATTTATTTATTCATGAAAGACACACACAGAGGCAGAGACACAGGCAGAGGGAGAAGCAGGCTCCATACAGGGAGCACGACATGGGACTCGATCCCAGGTCTCCAGGATCAGGCCCTGGGCTGAAGGTGGCGCTAAACCGCTGAGCCACCCCGGCTGCCCCAAAATCCTGTTTTTATAATATATTTTTAAAATCCTTTTTTATATTGTTTTTTTCAAATTTAACTCTGTTTTCAGTGAACATTTTTCAGAAATTAGCTTCTTAGAAGCACAAAAAGCATTTTCTTCCCATGATATTTAAAGATCTTTGTGTTTACCTACTGAGTTTGCTGTAACAAACAGCAGTCTTTTTTTCTTACTGGCTTGTTGCAGTTGACCATTGTGAGAGTAAGCAAATAGCCGGCAAACAGGTGACCAGAAATGGCACTGGCATACCTGACCCTGCAAACACAAAATACAGCTCTTCAGAAGGCTCCCAGTCAGATCAGGGCACATAGAAAAGTTTACCATTGTCCTTTCAATCACATCCTGTATCAGTAGTAGAATTTTTAGAAAGGTGTGTTGGAACATGTGCTTTTTTTAAATTCTTCTAGCAATATTTGCACTTGATATGCACTTTATTAATAGGGAAGTAAAATAACATCAGTGAATTTTATTTCTGTTTATGATACATTTCCTCACATTAGTAATTTGTACAGACAGGCTTTTCTGGCCCCAGTAAGTGACCGTTCAAGCTTTCATAAGTACATTTAGCTGTTGAAAGTTTCACATTTCATACTGTGGAACTCCTTTCTGCTGTATGAACAGCCCAAATCAAAACACAGACAAGAATTAACAGTTAGCTTTGAGAAGAGAATCGTGTGCAAAAGCCCAATCCATAGCTTTGCCAGTAGTTCTTCCTTATTTGCATGTTAGAAATATATGAAATGAATGGATGGAAAAACACACAAATGAAAGAATGATCTGATCATCCAGAGTCTCACTTTATATTCATAATTCTTTAATGAGAAAAATGTTTGAGGGCAGTGTCTCACCTCTCAAATTATAAATCTTTTGTGTACAATAATTTTTTTTTTCAGTGATACAGGAGAACTCAACCGTCATCCAAGCATGTTTCTCTTACTTTTGGTGTTGGGAAGACTCTACCCTTCTCCGATGGACGGCACTTACTCTGCTCTCAGCATGGCACCGTTCATTCCCTTCATTATGAGGTAGTGTGTACTTCATGGAAATAATGGGTTAGGCACGGGGGCTTTATGGAGTATTTTAACTTGTTCTTATTTTGGAAACTATGTCGTTTTTTGTTTTTGTTTAATTTTGAGAGGGGTCTTATGAAAGCAGGGCCTGGGGGTTATTACTGTTTGCCTCCCCAACTGGTCTCCAGTGGTTCAGAGGAAAGTGCTTCTTTTGTGGGTGCAGAAGCCCATACCCACTGTTTAATTAATGTTTCTTTGGCACTCTGCCGACTAACGGATGTGTGGTGTTGATAGGAGATGCCTGCTTTTGAAAACCATAGCCTAGGTGTTTGCATCATCCCTGGGTTAAGCCTCATCAGCATGAAGCAGGCTTGGTACTGGCAGTATAGCCTCCTGTCCAAGGTTTCAAGAGGACATTTGTCTCTTCACTCTGAAATCAGAGTTTGCTAGTGGGTGCAAGGGGTAGCATCCAGGTGGCAGTGCAATGTGGCACAAGTTCACTTCCTCGTCATCTTCTTCTTCTAGCACGGAGTACCTGAGAAAAAGCCATGCAGATAGATTATACATGGAATCAGATGATAACAGGCTTTTCTGCTCTAGAGCTTATTGCCACTTCCTCTGTTACAGTTTTTGAGGTATTTCCCAACTTCTGATGACCTTTTTCATTTTCGATCAAAGTAGGCCTCTGAAAAGTATTAAAAATTTTCTTATGGAACATTTCAGAAGCCCAGTGATACTAGTCAGCTTTTACCTTTCTGCTTATGTCTCAATAAAGCAGCACTTTCATTTTTATTTATCTACCAAAAATTGAGGTAGACTTGGAGCAAAACGTTAGAGATACAGCAAACTCAAGAGAATGTGTTTGTTATTTATGTGGCACCCTGGGTTCCACTTCCTGGTTTCACAGAGCTGACTGATGCATTTTAATGTGAGAAACCATTAAGTACAAGATGCTGGCATGTGATTGCTGTAGCCATTTGTTTGCGCCAAGCTCAGGCTGTGGCTGTGTTATCTCTGATCACAGAGATGACTCACTCGGATCGGTTTTTGTTTCCTGATACACAAAGTTACCAGTCTCCTGTATCCAGCATTTGGTGATTCATTTTAGGAATTTGGGTTGTAAATTTTACTTTCAGGAGCATTGAAAAACTGTACTTTCACATATAACTGGAAAGAACTAAAAAATGTTTCAGAAGGTTGACGGGGTTAGGGAGAAAGGCACATGCTCAGAATCACAGAAGGACATGCTTCTTGTCATTCTGTGCTGAGAACATTCAATTTGTGGAAGTCTATTACTAATCAATCTGTTATGTGTTACATCATAGAAACCAGAAATTACTACATTGAAGGTATTCTTCGTGTTATTGATAGTCTACATATAATCAGAATGCTCATATTGCTAATTATATTCAGGACATTTATTATATAACAGAGATTGCACTAATATAGAAGATTTAAATAATGCCATAAAGTTATAAGCTCAAAAGGCACAAAGAGTCCATTGCACGGTCCTTCCAGGGAAATTGCCTTGGTCAGTAGTTGCTTTCTATGTGAATAAAGCATTCATAGAGTGCCACCAACAGCACAAGTGCCACAGCTGATTCCTTAGAGTGTCAATAGGCCCTGTTATTGAATGTCCATTTGTGGTATGAACAGTGTTTCTCAAACTTTAAGAGATAAACCTATCACTTTGGGAATCTCATAAATTCAGTTTTGGAAGGTCTGGATTGGGGCCCAAGGATCTACCTTTCACACAGACTTCCAGGTAACGCTGATGCTGCTGGTCTGTAGATCACACTTTGAGTACCAGTATTAAATTTGGGATATTAAATATTATCACAACCCCTCTTTGTCCCCCACCATGTACATGGTTTTAACAAATTAGACAATAGCAGGGTCACACTTGGTACTTGATTAGGCTACTCCAGGGGTTTATAAGAAGTAGATTTTGACCCAGGAATGCAGAGAACAAACAAGAAAGTATTCTGAGCAGAGATGTTAGTAGAAAGTACACCAGCATTTGTTGAACTTTGACTATTTTCTAGGTGCTGAACCGGCCATCTTGTTTACGATTCCAAGAGGACGTGTTATCACCTCCACTTTCCTGTTGAGGAAGTTGAGGTTCAGAGAGCGAGTCAGTAACAGCGCTAGAATAGGAACCCAAGAGTATAAGACTGTCAGGGTGTTGGGTGTACTCTTTCCATTACACCAAAATAACCAGCTTCCTTTTGTGCAGCCAAGAGCAGTGGCTATGCTGAGTAGGCTTGTGGGCTCAAATTGATGTAATTTAGAATGAGGAAGAGCCTATCTCCAGAGTTGGTGGATCCAAGTGCAGACTGTTTTCACAATATAGAAGTCCTGTCCCCACCAGCAGTGGGATCTGCTTCTTGCTTTGCTTTTCCAGTATTGAGGATGGCTTCTCTTGGGTTCACCTCTGCAGGATCATTGCCTGAGGTATCAGGGTTAGTCTGTGACAGGTGTGGAGGGAGGCTAGTTTAGCTAAGCCCTGACTATCTTCTGTGATACAATGGAAGGATCCTAGACTTGAAGTTTAGTCAAAATCCCAGTTTGGGGTTTCATCAACCCAGTAGAGGGGCAGCCCTGTACTACTATAAAATGTTCGCAATCACTCTGGGCAGATAAACCATAAAAATGGTGATTTTGATAAAATTGTACACATTGATTTAAATTACTTCTGAGAAAATTCTTTGTGAAGGAAGTGAAAGATTGATCATAAAACCTGTCATTCCAGGCAATATTTTTGGTTCTAGTGATGATAAAGGTTGGGCTGTTTTGACTTGGGATAATAGCTGAAAAGATGGATGTATGCATGAGTGGTTGGGTGATACTTTATTCTTGTAGCATTGCCAGTGTTAATTTATGTAGTTGGAAGAGTCTAATCAGGATCTTGGATATTCTGAGTTTAGTTAAATAGAAATTTTTCAGCTAGTGGGAGTAGCATGAGGGTTGCTCTGACCATGCTAAAGTGAATTGCACAAACAGAAGATTAAAAGCCCCAATAATAGCTTCTTATTTCCCTTTGATTTATGTATGCTTACCTGCCATTTCCTTCCTCTTTGTAAGATGTTTGTAGGTATTGTTTGTATTTTTGTTCCTTATCCCACATTTAGAAGTATAAATTTATATCTCTATTGATCTACTTTGTTGACTGAAATCTTAGAAGTTCTGATTTGGGTTTTCCAAAGTTATGCGTGTGTGCAGTTATGATTGTTGCATCACCTTGGAACAGAAATGATAATGTTAATCACAATGTTTTGTTTGCAAGTTTTTTTTAATCGAGTGTATTTTATGTGCCTGATGCTGTGAGGGATCCAGATTCACAGCCCTTTACCATGCAAATATGAGGTCTGCAGTTAAAGACCATTCACCCTTCAGTTCAAATACCACCAAGACGAGTGACTCATGCTTTAAATGGGACCCCCAACAGGCTCCTCTGAATACACCTTGTCTAGGGCTTTCTAGAGACCAGAGTATCTCTCTACATGTACCTTTGAATTCTGTTTTACAAGAGAGTTTCAAGTGTGAATTGAAGAACTACAGGAAACCAAATATGCCCCAAACTGAGGCCACAGCATGGCATCCTGAATAGAAGAAAGGCTCTGGATTTAAGAGACCAGTTCTGTCCAAGCTCTGCCACTTACTGACAGACTGACACTTGGGCAAGGCCCTCTACCCTCTTGGAACCAGTGTGGTATCACTGTGCAGGCAGGTGTCCAGCTGAGCCAGAAAGCCCTTTCTGGTGCTGCCAATAGATCTCAGCATTGGATTAATATCTGTGGGAGAAACCTCTCCACTGCTTTTTATTTATTCTTTGTGTGCTTTTAAATTTTTTTTTTTTTTTAATTTACGATAGTCATACAGAGAGAGAGAGAGAGGCAGAGACACAGGCAGAGGGAGAAGCAGGCTCCATGCACCGGGAGCCTGACGTGGGATTCGATCCCGGGTCTCCAGGATCGCACCCTGGGCCAAAGGCAGGCGCCAAACCGCTGCGCCACCCAGGGATCCCTCTTTGTGTGCTTTTAAAAGGATCTCCCCAAACAAACCCCTTGCCTTTTTGGGAGCTGATCTTTTTTTTTATTTTTTTTAAGATTTTATGTATTTATTCATGAGAGACACAAAAAGAGAGGCAGGGACACAGGCAGAGGGAGGAGAAGCAGGCTCCAAGTAGGGAGCCCAATGTGGGACTCAATCCCGGAAATCCGGGATCACACCCTGAGCCAAAGGCTGACACTCAACCGCTGAGGCACCCAGGTGTCCTCAGGGACCAATCTTCATTGCAAATGACTTTCAGTATGTCTTTCCTCAAATCATTTCATTGTTTACTGTTGAGAACTTTTTGGTGAAATCTGCTGTTCTTTTCTCTGAAAAATACTGAAGTGCTAATAACAATACAATCTTAAATACGTGGCTGTGGAAATCACCCATGGGGACCTATGCTGTGGACACTTTTATTCGTTGAGATGTTGAAAAATCTAACCAAGAATAAAAAAGATGGAAAATACATGTTTTGTACATTTAAAAAATATTTCATAGGATCTTTGGATTGTACCAGTCTTAAAAAGGGAGGAAGGGTAGAAGGTATAAAAACTGAGTTAGGGGGATCCCTGGGTGGCGCAGCGGTTTGGCGCTTGCCTTTGGCCCAGGGCGCGATCCTGGAGACCGGGGGTCGAGTCCCACGTCGGGCTCCCCGTGCATGGAGCCTGCTTCTCCCTCTGCCTGTGTCTCTGCCTCTCTCTCTCTCACTGTGTGACTATCATAAATAAATAAAAATTAAAAAAAAATTAAAAAAAAAACTGAGTTAGGCCTTTTAAGCCTGTGATATTGAGAAATAACATTGGCCCTTGTTTTCTTGTCCTTGAAAGTTACATAATTCAAGGATTACCACATTACTCCTTTCCCAGGTTGTGGAGTTGAAGGAACTTGTTTTCCATAGTGTAGAGTTGGGGTTTTTGCAGGAGACGGTAGATGGCTTCTACCTTCACTTGCAATTGTAATACCAGGAACTCCTCTTCAAGGCTGCAGGGCACGTTTCTCTCTGCTCTGTCTTCTCAGAATCCTTCTAGATAAGTAGAGGGTAGGCTTTGCTTTACAGAGACATAAACAGGCAGAGAACAGTTGAAACATTGCTGGGAAGGAAGACTTGCCCTTCTCCCTTTCTCTTCATTTCACCCCTGGTTCATCGCTCTCTCTGAATGGCTATAGCATTTGATATTTAACCTCTTATCCTACTATTCATCACTGCTGTAACATACATAACTGTAATTTGTGTGCTTGGTGCTTTTTCTCTCCAAATAAATCTTAACCTCTTTCCATGCAGAAGCCATTCTGGGTTTTTGGTTTGTTTTTGTTCTTTGGTTCCCTTCTCTGCCTCAACCAGGTTTGGGCACAGAGACTGAATTATTAACCTAGAAATGAAAGTAATCACGAATTGAGACATAGCAGATTGGTGTATCTGTGAAGTACTTAGGGACTCCTAGTCCTCCTGTGTTGGAGCCACATTTCATATCCCACTGGTTACCCAGCTCAGCTGGGTCTTGTGTTTTACTGGCCCTTTGAGGGGTCTTGTGTTCCAGGATGAACTCTGGACATTTCCCTTTATTTTGACTTCACCTCACTGACCCTCTGTTTCCTTATCTATCAAAGTATTGAATATTGCCTACGTCCTCTCTGGATTCAGGAGCCTATGAGCGAAGTATTTCCTGGCTTCTGAGCCCCTTTCCCCTGACTGCTGTCCAGCAAACTGCTCTGGAGGCCCACTTCACAGCTATCCTGCTGTAGGCTTTAGCGCCAAATGAGAGGAGCCTGGATTGATAAGAATGGAAGAAGGAAGAAAGGAGGGAGATGTCATTTTTTTTGCTGAAAGTCAGAGAACTATCTATATATGCAAGCCTTCCAGATTATTATGGCACAAATAGGAGGGCCCCTGTGTGCTTCAGGCTCTCAGATTGTCTAGTGGGGCTGATACTGCTTACAAAATGGCAGATAAAAGGCCCTTTGGCTTGTTTTTTAAGAAAAATTCTATAGAGAAGAAGGGGTTGATGGTGATAGAAAGAGGGCAGACTTTTAAAACTCCTGCTTTGGCTTGTCCCAACCAGTTAGCTGGAAGGAAGGCCCTGAAGCCAGATGTAGGGGAGCAGATTTAAAAAAAAAAAAAAAAAAACCACTGTGTTGTCCTGTTGATGAAGGCAAATCCCTGGACCCAGGTAACTTATAGCCTCAGGTACATGTGAGCCTAGAACCATGTCAGTAATTTGGGGGAAATGTGGACTAGCCATGTTCTGCTGGGAGCTTAGAGAAGGATTTTCAAAAGAGAAGGGGAAAGGCGTATAGGCGTATTTTACCAGTGACCAAACAATTGTATTGATACTGATTGTTTTAGACTGAATCATTCATTGTATTACTTGCAAGAGCTTTACAGTTTGTTTGCTGAGGTTGAATAAAAATGAGTCCTGCCTGAGTTACCTCACTGTTTCAATGGTATTATCAGCCTGATAGATGATGACAATGTTGCTTGATTCAACATGTGAATTACTTACTTCAATGAATGCACCTAGATTGCATGCTTATCAGGTTTGTATATAACATAAATATTAATGGTGATGGAATAAAAATTCAAAATAGTCTTTTTTTTTCTTTTTTTTCAAAATAGTCTTTAAGCATGGGATTGACAAACACAAAATCAGGCTAGTGGCCATTCTTTCTGTGTGGCGGGGAAGAAGGGGATAAACTGGAGGAAGCATATACTAGAAGCTTTGGTTTTATTTCTGATGTGTTCTTAAGCTAGATTCCGGGCAAGCGGTTGATTGTCATGTTATTCTATATACTCTTCTTTATTTGATATGTCTGACATTGTCCATAATTTAAAAATGAGATTCAAAATAGCCTTGGATTGATGGGCTGAGATTATCAAGATGTTGGTTAATAGAGATATGTCATACTCTGATTTTCTCAAGAAAAGTCAAGATTGTGTACATACAGGATGAGAGCTGTCTGGCTCCCTAACAGTTTTTATGAAAAAATCTTGGGAAAGAGGATTTCCTGGTGAGTCCTGAGGAAGCAGTGTGACACAGTTGCTGCTTCCAGATAGTGAAGACTATGGTTTCCCTGAACTGTGCCATCAGATTAAACCTACATCATTTGCTTATTCTGTTACTCTGCTCTGGGCTTCCCATTTTAGGAGGGTCACTGATAAACTAATATTTATCCAGAGGAGATAACCAAGATGAGGAAGCTAAACATCTGGAAATAGTTAAACTGGAAAAGACTTAGAGGCAACATGGTAATGGTCTTTACATACTTGAGAGGCTGCCATATGGCAGAAGGCACATAATTTCTTTCTTGTGCTCCCAATGGGAAAGTAAGAGATAGATTTCAGGTTTTAATATAAAAAAGAATTTTGTGAAAGTTAGCATTCTCCATCAAGGGAATCAACAGATTTCCATAACACTGAGCTGCTGGTCATTGAAAGTATTCAAGGAAAACTGATCACATGCTGGGCTTTCTGCAGTGCATCTGAACTAAATGACCAACAGGGCATCTTTTTGAGATGTCTTATTTTGGAATAGCCAAACGACTCAGTTGTAAATTCTAAATGTGCAGTGAAGGACATGGTAAGCCTCTGAACCTGTAACATGTCATTTGTACATTTTTATTTATGGGCTCCTCTGTCTCCCAAAGAAAAGAATTTGGGGTGCCATTTTTGGCATGGCCCACAAGGCTACAGTGGTCTGGTGCTACATGGTGCCCTCCAGCAGTTAATTCACTTAAATTTAACTTCTAAGTAACTTCTATAACTTTGTCCCAGATAGTTCTGAAAACATTTTTTTGGCCTATGGGATGTTATGTCTGAAAAGCATTCCTTATTAATTTAATTATCTTTTTTTGTGGTTGCTATATTTTTTCTCTATTCCAGATGTTGGCTTAAACCACATTTGTTTTCTGACAAGTACAAGGAACATCTGAGTTGTTTTTTTTTTTTTTACATCTGAGTTTTTTGAGAAAAGTCAGAGAGATGCTTTTCTGAAAAGTGATTAAAATAGATAACTCTTTGCTGTCCAAACTTCCTGAATGCTCTTCATTGAACAGAGATGTTTATAGAGAGAATACAAGAGTCCTGAAGCCTAGCCCATTATAAGAAGAGATAGCTGGGAATAGGTCTTTGATGGTGCTGTTAATGTAGAACTTGTTCCCACTTGGCCATGCTAGAGGACCAGAACCTTACCGCTCCTGTGGTTACTGCTAAATTCCGTGCGCCTTTGAGATTGAGATTAAAGGTTAGGAATGTCCCTATACTATCCCTATCTGCTAGCTGTGGTTGGATGAAAGAAGGGAACTGCCATCCCATGAGTGTGTGGAAACTCTGACCTCTGGTTTCACTAGTGTGACTCTGATACCAGGTCAGGCTTTGGGCAAGATTGTCAAGGTGGGCAAGATTGTCAAGGTGCGCATGTTCAGTTCTGCTCAGAGATTTTTCCAGCTGCTCCCTTTTCCTCCTTGTCTATAAACCAAACCTGTGCCCACTCCTTCCTTCCATATAGATGTGTAAGTGACCCTAGTTATTAGCTTCTTTGGGGCTATTTGTTGTGTTACAGACACATATGTTTTGAAGTATAGCAATGAAAGTTGGTGTTGGAGTTTGGGACCTCAACAGAGAGGAGGGAGGATCTAAAAAGCAGAGACATTAGGAAGGTTGTTTCCTAATTCTGGTAAAATCACAGTTCAGGTAGCTACCTACTCCGTCTCCTTTTTACTGTGGTCTTGCTTTCCTAGTGCTTATTTTGGGATGCTGTGCTTACGGCCTTCTGAATTTCTGACTTCTACCCAGGGGTAGCTAAGGTTCAACATGTGGAATGAAATCATGTTTCTGACATTGTGTGGCTTTTTTTTTGCAAAGAGTACTGGCATATAAGGATACTCTGTCATCTGTCACTGATTTTTATCTCTTAGTTCCTAGAGAGGGGCCTGGCCAACTTCATTTCTGGGACCAGATCTCTTTAAGACTATTTTCTAAATATGTTTTTGAGCAAAAGGAATGAGGAGTTCACCTCTTATGGAATGCATTGACAAAGCAAGCTAAAAAAACAAAACTTGTAGGGACCAGCTTTTCTTCAAGTGTTATCTGTTACTTTAACGGGCCAATTCAGGTCATGTTAGAACAAGTGATTTGATCTGCAAACAGCTTCATTCTTAGGTGAAACTTTTGACAATGATGATAATCCATGGCCTATTGATGCCATTCACTCTAAAAGTTAGAATCCAATCAGTTAATAGATTAACAAAGTAGTTGTTAAACATACATTGCATACCTAGCTAGTATTAGATCTTGGGTAGGATGCAAAGTAAAAAAAGGTCTTCATCCTTGAGGAACTTACAGTCTAGCTAGTGAGATAAAACCCATGCTTATGCACCTGATGTACTGAATTTTAACCACTGAATTGTGTGACAGATACACTAAGGACCAAGGGCCTATAAACAAGGGGAAGAGCACTAGTGCTCTTGGAGAAGTTCAGGAAGTGTTCCCAAGTAGCAAGGCAGGAAAAGAATAAGAGAATTCAGGCCACTATCTTGAGGACCTTTAGAAATTCCCCATAGTGATTAGTAGCTCACGTAAGACAAGAGAAAAGTCAGGCTATCTACTCTGTAGATGATTAGATCCAACAAGGGAAAGATTGATAGAGTCCTATGATTCATAACTTGGAAGTCATCATAAAGAGCTTTGCTTTCACTTGAATCAAGGGTGACCCAGGAAATTCACAAAATACTTGATTTGCTGCCTAACAAGAGAAACCAATGATAGAGACTGCTAATTTTATTAAAGGATGGTATTTGTTCTAAGTTACACATTTAAGGCACATGAAAATAATAATAGTAGTAGAAAAAGTATTACAAACAGTAATATTTACATATTAAAATATTTTAATGATATCTTTCCCTAAGGAGCTTTTATCTCCTTGGTCTTAATTATTTTCTTAAGAATTGTAGCCAAGGTGCTCAGCAGGCATTTTAAATGCTGAATTAAAGGCTTTGATGGTAGCAAGCCCCAAATGTCAACTGATAGACAGTCATCTTATCCTACATGGTAGGGAATACTGTAAGATAAAAAAATGTATGTCTTTCTCTTTAGGCAGCAAATACGAATTAGGGAATAGAGCAGATGAATTATAGTAGGCTTAAAATGAGGACAGGGGAAAATAATGACCTAGCATGTTTGAAATATCTTTCCCTGACTGGCACAGTTTTTTCCTCCCTCTCCTCTGGGCCTTGACCCTTACCAGTCTATTTATAATCTTCTAGTTAAAACAAGTTGCTTTAGTAACATCAGCTGCACAAGATACATTCATCCTCATATTCTTTTACTTTTTCCTTTGCATTTTATTTTCCTCACTCACCTTGAGCATTGAGACTCTTGACTGCTCATCTTGCCCCCCCCCGACACCAGTTACAGATATCCCCTTCTTCGCCATTTATTCTTGTCTTTCACTTTATTTTGTGAGTGTTCTTCATCACCAGTTCATCTGTCCATTAAATACATCTGCTGAGGGCCTACTTCGTGTCATTGCCCAAACTCTCACTTTCATCACCTCCCCTGTGCAAGAGAAAATAGAGGCCAACAGCCCTAGACTCTTCATAGAGGCACCCACTGTACCTCCCACCATAGTTCTCTCTCTTGTTTTATAGCCAGACACTTGGAAAAGGTTTTCTGTGTTTAGACTTCACTCCCTCCCCTCTTATTCATTCCTTAAACTACTGCAGCTGGGATGCTGCTGCCACCACTTCACTGCAGCTGCCCTTACAAAGGTGCAATAGGAGTGACCTAGTCCCAGAAGCCTCTTTACCTTTCTCTGGAATTTGACACTATTGCACGCTCCCTTTTTCGTGACACTCTTTCCTCTCTGGCCTTCTTTGGCCATTATATCTTTCCCCTCCAAGAGAACCCCTTCCTCCTGCTGCCTCCCAAATATTGGTGTGGCTCTTTGCCCTTCCCTCTGCCCTCTTCATTTTCACTTTGCATGCACTGTCTGGAGTTGTTCCTCACATATAGTGATGACCTAGATCTAGAACTTGTATGGGTTCATAGATTCAGTGTTCTGTTGGCCAACTTCTTCTGCATGTCCCATAGATACCTGAGAAGTGTCTGAAAGTTGGCAATTTCAGAACAAGCCCCCAGGAATCCCTCTGCACCCTAAGACTCAGACAGCCATCTCTTAGGGCCTCATAAAACATCTAACGTCGCATTCCACCTGGCCAGCTGTAGTCAGAAGACCTCTTGATAGGAAACATGTTTGAATCAGGACTCAGGATATACAAGGATCCTCCTGATGTCATTGACTGTGTTCATGTGTACTCAGTAACAAAGAAACATTGGCTTAAAATTTCATTGACTTTTAATATCTCTCCAGTAAGTTTGAAATGATTTGCTTTTTTTTTTTTTTTTTTTTTTGCTTTCTCTCTTACACCGGTGATGATCAGTTTGATACCTCAACTGACAGGTGTTGGCACCTTTCTTTGGGCTATGATTTTTTTTCCATCAAATTAGTGATAAGTGATAATAATTAACATGTTTATTATGGGCCAGGCATTATTTTAGGACTTGACACCTACTGACTCATTTAATCATCATAACACTATGTGGTCTATAATGTTATTATCCCCATTCTACAGAGAAGCCCAGTTGGGCCATAGAAGGTTTAGAAACGTGCCCTAGGTCATGCTGCTAAGAAATGATAAGGCTGGGATTTGAACCAGGCAGTCTGGCTCTGAAACCCAGGCTCTTTGCCACTCCCTAGCTACACCAGTACTTAACACCATAGTATGCCTTTCTACTCATCTGTTTATGATGCCACGTGGCAAGGTAGTTCTCAACATGCCAAAATTAACCTGTAATTTTAAATAACTTTGCTTCCTTGAGATCTCCTCCCTCCACCCACCTTGGGCATTGCTTTGGCAGTGGTCACATTTTCTAATCTGAAATCAGCAGATAAGGAAGAAAAAGCTTGCAGTTAAGCCCAAGTGGTTATGACAGGTTGCTAAATAAAACTGGCTCAACTGAAGTTCTGAGATTCTTGAGAAATACTATGAATTTCTTACAAAAGAAATTTTCCTTATAATAGGAAATCATGGGTCATTGCACAGTTTTAGTGTCTTAGCAAAGAGAAAATGTATCTTGAGGCCCAAGAAGCATAAAGTGTTAATGAGATTATTTGTGGACAGCTCCTTATGCATAACTTTTTAACTATTAGAGAATATATTTTTCATCTGTCTCTACCAAGTTAGGTTTCCACGGTTGAAACTTTGCATAACTTTGAAAATCCTCAGTTGTTGAAAGAAAAAGGAAAAAAAATACAGCAACAAACATGTATATAAGACTTTGACACACAGTAGCTTACTTGATCATCATCCTCTTTTTATTCTCTTGGAAGGAAACAGAATCTCCAGGCTATCCAGCACATGTTGAAATTTTTAAAAATTGTCAAGGTTTTCTTCTGTGGTAATTCTAAACTTATCTGGAAAAATGGCCAGTCTGAATCAGTGTTCAGACTACCGCCTATTATGAAATGAAAGTTTCATTACTCCAAACTGCATATAGTAACTTTCGGGAACTATACCCATGGGTGGATAACTATCATCTGGTTACTATACTGGTCCATAACCCACAGCACAGAGCCCCTGAGGTGGGTTTAAATCCCCACCCCACCCTTGCTTCTCACTTTCACATTTTTCATATGCACAGTCCCACCTCCCTCCTTCACTAACCAAAGACTCCTAGCCAAAACCTGTTGGAAAGCATACTGAGAGCTAAACCCAGCCCGCTGGGTTTGTTTTTTTTTTTTTTTTTTTTTTTCTTTTTTCTTTTTTCTTTTGTATCAGAGAATTCTTGGCCAGGGATGTTCGTGTCCTGGCCACCAGTCCCCAAGAGATGGCCACATTTCTCCAAAATTTAAATGAAAACTCTAAGTCTCAAAGGTAAACTTAAGCTGGTCCTAAGTCTAAATAACTGCAAAATTAAAATTAGGCGGGTCCACACAAATGAGATTTTTCTCTTTGGTCTCTACAATGTCCTGAGCCTTAACAAAAATATGTATTTGTCTGAAGGGTGCTGCTATGTAAATAAGTATCTCCTTTTTTATTATTACAATCACAACAGGAAAAGGCTGTTTGGGTAGAAACTATGGAAATATATCTAGGTAACCAAGGAAAAGCTGAATTGTTACTGAAGGATGTGTCACACAGACAAGAAAATAATTTACAAAGCAGTGGGTAGAAAATATTTTTGAATACTAAACAAGTGAGTCCCTTAAGGCTGTCCTTTTGGGTGATGGGTATGTAGTGTGGGTTTGTTTTTTGCTTAACTGTTTATTCTATTCTTTTTTTTTTTTTTTTTTTTGGCCAGAAGAACATTTTTCCTATAAACCAGAGTTTAAGGCTCAGCTTCTTTTCAGCTTGGATGAAAAAAAAAAAAGTGAAATTCATTTAATACTATTATAACCTGCATAAGTCCAGTGAAGAGAAACTTAAGAAATGTAATTCTTGTTTTCTAGCTGAGCTCCAATGCTATATAATTAATATAATTCAATCACTTTTGCCCACTTTTTCTTTCTGCATGATTTAAGACATCAGAATTTAATTCATAGCCACAATAAAAACCGGACTTAGGGAAAACTTGAAAAGACTAAAGAGGGATTTGCATTCTGCTGCATGGTTGAACACATCCCGAAAGTAGCAGCTTTAGAATGCCATGTCCTGATACAAGTCCCCGCTGAAAACTGGCCAGCAGAGAGGCTTCCTAGCACCGTCCCCTTGTCTGGGCTACTGTGAACTGTCTATCATGAGGGCCCTGAATAAAACCAAGGGGCCTCCGCAGGATTGCTTCACAGCCTGACAGAAGGGAGCAGTATCACAAGGCAAGCTGTGCTCTGGCTTTATAAGCCCCAGGCTGTGGCTTTTGGAACTCACCAGCCACCCTGGCTCAACCCTGGGTAAATATCCCTGGTTCTAAGTAGGTTGGAGAATTCAAAGCCCTGCTTTTCCCAAGTCTTTCTACCACCAATCCATGACATGTTATGAGGTCTGAATGGAATGGCCATGTGTGGAGGGAAAATAAAGGAATGCTTTCTGCTGCTTATTAATATGAACTCCCTAGCAATCCGTTTTCCCCTTAGGAATGAAGCCACTCACAGGGCCAGATTCTGACCCCACCGTAGCCATTCACCCAGACCAGCTTTACTCCTA
Organism: Nyctereutes procyonoides; assembly: GCF_905146905.1. Taxonomy (NCBI): domain Eukaryota; kingdom Metazoa; phylum Chordata; class Mammalia; order Carnivora; family Canidae; genus Nyctereutes; species Nyctereutes procyonoides. Next base: position 46,853,366 of record NW_026575049.1, on the reverse strand, counting down.
GAGAGGTTGAAACCTGTCTGAAATGATTTCAGAAGTCTTAAGAGGTACCTTCTACTCGCCCAATTTTCTCAGGTGCCTTCTCCATTTTGAGCTGAACTTGGAAGTTGCACAGGTAGATTTTCATTACTTAAGTATATGGTTTCGATCCCTTCTGAAATGGAAATAACACTGTGAAGCATATTACTTTTAAGCGATTATTAGTTATACCACAGTACGATTTAGTTTAAGTTTCCTGGGTTTTGACAGGAAGAGTAATAGAAGACATTGGTTGGGTGAAGTGTTGGGAATAGGATAAGGCAGATGGGGGAAGAGGATGCAAAACTTGAAACTAAGGCAGAAAGCATGTTGCCACCTTCACACATGTGGCTTGGGCAAGGACTGTGATGACTTCTTCCCTACTGGGATTTGCTCTCGTATTTTCTATTTATGTCTCCCTTCTGGCAGGCGAAGACTTAGAGGTGTTTTTCTGGTGGTTTTTTTTTTTTTTTTTTTTTTTTTTTTTTTACAGCTTTGACTCTTCCTTATCCTTCTAGATGTGGTTCCATTTCCTTTCCAAGATGAAAGCTGGTCTTTGTCCCTTCCCAGAATAGTTCCAGGCAGCAGAACACAGTGAATCCTTCCAGATAAAAGACCCTGCTGATAAAATACCAGATTGTTATCAGAGAAGTGAAGTGAGGGGAATTAAGTCCCTACCATTAATTACCTAGTTACAGCTCTGTTTATATCCTGTTCGTTTGGGGGCATGTTTTCCTTGGATAGTTTCTTGTCTGTGTTCTGAACTGCAGTCTGATGTTTTTAAGAATCCCAAAGGTCAGGGAATAGTGGGTTCCTTATTTTCCAAAAGGTTTAATGGCAAGGAAGAGAATATCAGAGTTTCTATCTTCAATCTGGAAGGAAATGGACAAAGGCTTGAGTTTGGTGCTTCATTCCTCACCTCAAGCATGCAAACCCTAGTGTGCTGAGTGAACTCTGACTTTGAATACTTAGCCAAGAAGTTACCTGGAAATAGAATGACATTTATCTATGTGAAGATAGGAGTATCAACCAGTGAATGACTGAGTACCTAGACATTGAGGCCAGAGTCTAAAATGTCCTAAAACAGCTTGGAAAATGTACTTTATGCCACCGAACTGTACACTTAAAAATGTGCAAATGTTGTGTTATCTCTATTTTACCACAATAAAAATAAATAAATTAATTAATTAAAAATGCTTGCTTCCTGGCAGCGCCAGTACTTTGGTCACAGTTGGAAATACCAAAGGGTTGGGCTGCATGGTCTGCTTTATTTTGAATGGAATTTCTGTTGCATGTAAGACATTATTCACCCTTTTAAGAGCTGTGAGATTGTGAGCACAGAGCCCTTCAATGAACACAGGATAAAGAAACTGTTTTGCCGCCATGATATGGACATACTGGGAAATTGGGGCACTGAAAGAGCCCTATCTGGAAAATGATTCTAAACCACTATTGCCACTTTCCTTCCACAGAGGTAACAAAACAGGGGAATAAGGTCTCTTGATGGCTAGAAGAGTAATATCTATTTTTTTTTTTTTTGAATAGTAGCATCTTTTGCTCTGATTCTCAAAGAGTAGCACTGAAATGTTCCTTGACCAGAAGTAGTATTAGGTAAGTTAACCTCCTCTGTGGTATCTGGCAGTCATTAAGTGGTCAAGCACATGTTTCTTCACCAAATTAAACTTGCATCTGACTTTATGCTTTCCTGTTAGGTTCTGTCCTCAGCCCAACCCATTTTTGTTACAAGGCTCTTGACCTGTGACTCAGCCAGTTCTTTCAGCTTTACTAGTGATGGGGTTCTTTTTGAGGGTGACATTTTGCCTTTTTTTTTTTTTTTTTTGCTCAGCCAAAAAACTTCTCAAGCCCTGGAAACATGTTCCCTGGTGACCTAGCTGTGGTATGAATTTCAGGATAGAAAAAAAAGAAATACAAGCATAGCCCTATTCCAAATCTGAAACTTTGGGCAGCCTGAGTGGCTCAGCGGTTTAGTGCTACCTTCAGCTTAGGGTGTGATCTTGGAGACCCAGGATCCAGTCCCATGTCAGGCTCCCTGCATGGAACCTGCTTCTCCCTCTGCCTGGATCTGTGCTTCTCTCTCTCTCTCTCTCTCTCATATGAATAAATAAATAAAATCTTAAAAAAAAAATCTGAAACTTTTTTTTGTTGTTAACCCTGGAAGCCCATTTGAACTCAGAACCCTGACCAAAGGATGCTTCTTTTTTCCTGTGTAAGTGTGTGCATATGCCCTCGTTCCTGCCATCTTTTGAAGGAAGTTGTGAGACATTCATCATGGCTTCAGCAATACTTTTCTCAAATTTAGTATTTTCCATAGAAAAAGCAAGAAAATATAGGGGCCTACAAAAAAGTTAAAGTAAATTTAAAATATATAAGACTCATTTTGAGTGAAACCAGTAAAAATAAGCCCTGACCTTTTCTTATAGGTAAGAAAAATTGGATTTTTTTTAAAAAAGTTTTCTTACCGGAAATAAAGGTTTTGCCAGAAATAGCATTGGTGGTTAAAGCAGTCTAATGTGGAAGATGCATCTTTAAAAATCTCTACCTTAAAAACTAAGATTTCTTTGCTTTCTTCTTGACTAATGGTTTTGTCAGAATAATCATTTAAATAATAAATGAAATGCTTTGAAGTATATAGGAGAGTGGAGGACTTTTCGGTGCCTTGTACGAACTGGCGATACTGATTATAAACAAAGTGATGGCAAATTCCACCGGCTTACCCAGAATCTAAATATTAGCAAATGTCGCCAAAGCCATAGAAATCTACTGGTGAAATCATGATGATGAATGGAAGTGATCCAGATTGTTTAATTTTCCTTTGAAATGTTATATTTATTAGATCTTAGCACCCAAAAGTTAAACAGTATTGAGTTTCACACATAGCGCTTTATTTTTAATCTTAGGTTGAAGGTTATATCCTTGGCATGATTGAAGAATGACTCATAATTTGCACTGACTCTTCTTCTTCTTCTTCTTCTTCTTCTTCTTCTTCTTCTTCTTCTTCTTCTTTGATGGGCAAGGAGGGAAGCTTGGAAGTAAGATGATACAGAATTGAGGCTTAATTTATTAAAATCAAATGGAAATAAATAAGTGCCACTTAATTTTCTTGTTTCTTCTTACATTCATGTGTATATCTTCTGTAAAGATTCCTTGGAATGCTACTTTTACTTGAAATGCAATGTAAAATATCTCTTGGCCACTAAAATTAGCGGTGAGAATTAGTGATTTTTTTTTTCCAGTGAATGTATCAAACTGTGTCACAGCCCAAACCTTTAGTCACGTGTACTTGTTGGAGGATGTGGCCAGAATTCTTTATTGACATGCTCCTCATCTTAAAATACAATCACCGTGAAATTAATGTATTAAGCCATAGTCACGATCCAAGGAAGGACTTAAAGGTAATGTGATTCTCCTTATAATTAATGACCTAATTAAATGCTGGAGAGTTTCAGTCATATAGCAGTGTACCTTGCTTCTGAACAAAGATAATACCACCACTGAAATTGTATAGTTGTAACACTAGTATATTTTTAATTAGTAGTAGGGTGTGTTTGTGTGTGTGTGATCAGTTTTGTTTCATCTTTAAACTTTGCACAGTGGTCTCCATTGTGTATTCATTTGGACTATATTAAATAACTTGACTTCTGTTTTCTCAGTAATTGACATGATTCAAACTGGGATGAGTTGAAATTTGACTTTTCACTGTGGAATAAGCAAATTATTAAAATAACCAAAAATAAAAGATATTAGGAAGCAGGTTTAATCTACTCAAGATGGGGGAAAAAAATCTGTTTAACCTTAATAACCACATGGAAAAATCCTACTGCTAAATGCAGATGTGTTTATTAAAGCTGGCCCAACATATCTGATGTTGTTCAGTTGTATGGTTTGAGTTGTCAAGTGTATGTAAGTGTAATGAAATTGAATTTCTTTTAATATGTGTTACTGCTCTTCGATCCTGTGATGGTAAAAAGGTCTCATAGTTGAAGCACATTAGTTTTTGCAACTAGCCCACACAGTAGAGGCAGACAGATTTGATTTTGAATATCAGCTTGTTCATTCACTCCTGTTCTAAGCTTGAGCAAGTCACTTAATCTCTCTAAGCCTGTCCTAGAACAACATGTTGATTTGGAACATTGTTCCAGAAAAAAAAATTTTTTTCTTTTTTTATTCTTATATGATTAATTGTTAGAATTTCAGTGTTTATTGATTTGACTATTTAAGAGAGCATAAGGAAAAATTAATTCTGGTCATAAAAGTTCAAAGGAAATAGCTGGGCCTGTTTGATCTGAGGAAGGGAAGACTTGAGATGTTGTACAAGTGGAACTGGAAACAGAGAAGGAAAACCAGATGGGATGTGGATAGCTTAGTAACTTTTCTAAGGTATGTGAAAGGTTACTCTTTAAACCAACGTTATGGAGGTACAATTGGTGTAAAATAAAATGCATGTTCGTGTTTAATGTGTACTATTTGATAAATTTGTACACCCATAAAACCATCACCCTATAGTGATAGATAGTGAACTTATCTATCACCTACAAAAGTTTCCTTGTGCCTCTTTGTAACCATCTCTTGCCACTCTGCTCCCTTCACCTGGCAACAGCTGTCCTGTGTTCTATCACTGTAGATTAATTTGCATTTTATAATTTCCATTCATATAAATGGAATCCTACAGTATGCAATCTATTTTGCCTGGCTTTATCACTCAGCATATTAATTTTGAGAGTCATTCATGCTATTATGTGTGTCTGTTCTCTTTTATCACTAAATAGTATTTCATTGTTCAGATGTACCACAGTTTTTTTTTTACAGACTCACCTGTTGCTGGACATTTGTGCTATATCTTGTTTTTACTCTTACAAATGAGGGTACTAGGAATATTCATGTACAAGTCTTTGGATTGACATGTTTTCATTTCTTTAGCATAAACACCTAGGAGTGGAATGAGTAGGTTGTATGGATGGCATATGTTTAACTTTATATGTCAAATGTTTTCCAAAGTGATATATCATTTTATGTTCCCACCAGCAAAGGATGAGAGTTGCAGTTGTTCCATATCCCAGTCAACTCTTAATATGCTCAGTCTTTAATTTTAGTCTTTCTAGTGAGTGTGTAAGTAGTATTTCATTGTGGTTTTGATTTGAACTTATGTAATGACAAAGGATGTTGAGCATCTTTACCTGTGTTTATTTGCCATCCGTATATCTTCTTTGTTGACATGTCAGTTCAGAGTTTTGTTTTTTTTTTTCAATTCGGTTGTTTTCTTATTATTCAGAATATATTTTGGGCACAAGTCAGAAAGTTGTGCTTTTAGATGTAGATTCATTAATTTCCCTGGCATATAGAACCAGCAAAAAGAAATTAAGTTGCATCAGGAAAGAGTATAATTATACATCAGTACTTTTTGATTGTGACACTAATATGGGCATTGGGGCAACCAAAAGAGGATATAAAACTTTCCCTGAAGGTATTCAAAAATAGGGCTGGCAATGGTCTGTTTGGATGCTGTAGGCTTGCTGATGTATGACTCAATTTACCTAATTGCAGTCTTCATTTGAGGAAGGAGTCTTCCCTGGGTAGGTCTGTTGCTAACATCTCAATATTCCTTGCTTTTTGGTGCTCTTTTTTTTTTTTCAGGCCCCAAATATGCAGTTTCTTGGAATTTTTCAAAACTTTCCATGTACTTTATGGTTTTTTTAAATTCGCTCTCTCTGATTTTAGCTTGAAATGTTGCTACGAAACATAGGAGGGTCATTCAGGGGCATTAATTGGCCTTAGCAAAAACAAATTGCAATCTCTGGAGAGTAATCAAATACGAAGAAATGCTCAGATTTCTAAATTTCTCTCACAATGCAGTAGCACAAATCATTGTTTTAGCTGATAGTATTGGGAAGATTCTTTTAACTCTTTGTAGAGGCAAAATAATTAACTAGATTCTAGAGAAGAGGTTCTACATTGATTAAAGGAGTTGGGTGGTTTTAGCCTGCGGAAGGGAAGAGCAAGGGGGTGATTTAACGACAGGGTTCCAATACAGTTAATGAAGGGTTTTCCTGTGTGTCGAAAACACTGGTCATTTGTTCTCCAACTACAGAAAAGCTCAAATGAGAGAAAATTGGCTCCAAGTTTAGAAAGATTGAGTGTGGGTAGTGTTAGACAAAAAACTTTTATTATTGGCATCAATATTATTATGAGATTAAGCAATGGAACAAGTCAAGAGAGGTCATAAAGATACTTTAAAATAAGAAGATAGCTATCTGCCTAGGATGTTTAAGTGTCCATTGAATTGTAGGATTCGGTTATTGAAGAGGACCTTAGAGATCACTTATTCTAATCTCCTTTTACAGATGAGGCTATGAAGAGACATTATGTAATTTGCCTGTGGCCACATTGCTAGACTCTGAGGATGTCTTAAAAGTAGCCTCACTCCAGAGACACCACGGGGCCCATGTGAGAGTTTCTACTCACAGCAGCTTTTACTCCGTCATAATCGTCACTTAAAGCTGATTATTATGTGTATTATTTTTTTTCCAAGCCAACGAAGAGCCAGTGTACTGACCTGCATGTGTCTCTTCTTGTCATTAAAAATGTTAAGGATTTCTATTCTTGGACATTTTAAACTTGTCTCTAAATAAATGCTATACTTTAAATGACTGTAGATGGTTTGACCGGAGGCGTTCAGTATTAATCGGGGTCAGTAGAAGACACTGCCACAACCTTTGGGGAGCCTGTGCTAGTCTGATAGGGGGTTCTTTTTTTTTTTTTTAATTTTATTTATTTATGATAGTCACAGAGAGAGAGAGAGTGGCAGAGACATAGGCAGAGGGAGAAGCAGGCTCCATGCACCGGGAGCCCGATGTGGGACTCGATCCCTGGTCTCGCGCCCTGGGCCAAAGGCAGGCGCCAAACCGCTGCGCCACCCAGGGATCCCTGATAGGGGGTTCTTTGTTAACTTCTGGTTGATGGTTGTGTTACAAAGACTCATTTGCTGGATGACTTTGGGTCAGTTATTGTGTCCTGGTGACTAGTTTGCCTTCCTTAAAGATAATATACTATAAAGCTTTAGGTTTCATTTTGTAAAACACTATTTGGAGCAGTAGGAAACCTTTCTAGGCCACCAATTCATTATGTATAGGGTCTGCAAATATGATTTCTAACAAGTGGGATTAAGTGGAATAAATTGCTTACAGAGGATTACACCTCTATTACCATAACTGAAAGAAATGGCACAATGCAATTTATTTAATTGTGGTTACATTTTATTTGATAACTCATCATTCTATACATGTTCCCACTAGACCATCTAGAGCAAAAACCTACATATATTTATATAGTATTATACACTTATTTTAAAGGGTTTATATAAGTACTAAAAAATGTCATAATATATTCAAAAATATCTAGCATATTGCCTGAAATCTAGCAGACACATAGTGAATGATCCTACCTTCCTTTTTTTTTTTTCTTTTCTTGGGTTTTAGTCTTGGGTATTGGAGTCCTTCAAAAACCTAATAAATTCTTGTCAAAAGGGAAGTTCATAAAGCTGTTCGTATTTAAAAGTGTTTGTTTAAAAATTATCATAAGTGAAAAAAATTAAAAATAAAAATTATCATAAGTGTATGCTAAGCACTTACTTGATTCATAGGATATTTAGATTTTATAAGATTTTAGCATTTTTTTAGATATAGTCACCTGAAAAGTCAGGTTCTGTTGGTTCAAGAAAGATTTACTTGGCACCTGTGATTTGCTCACTCAGTCTTGGGCTAGATTGAGGATGCTTTGAATGCCAGAATGAGACATTTATATTTAATGTGGCAATAGAGAGCTGTCATGGGTCCCGAAACATTTGAAAGCTACAAACAAACACAACTTTTTCAACTGAACCAAAAACATTCCTTTCTAAATGTTCCCCTTACGTATATGTATTAGAATAAAAAGAAGGTAAATTCTCTCTATACCTTTGTGTAGTCCGTTGAGTTGACCACCCAGTCCTGTGTTTGTGAACTGGAAACCAGTCATGGTAAATATGGATCCACACTCTGTAAAGTTTAATGGAGTGACTTTCAACTGTATAAAACTGCTTTGAGAACTTGGCCTTTGAGCAGTGACCATCCTCTAAGGAGACCCTGCGTGTTCAGGACTATTTTCTCTGAGCCTCTGACTACCTGCAAGGAAAGAAGGAAGACATCCTGGAGCCAAGTATTATGTTCAATCCCTTTAGAGAGTCACTGGCTGCCTGAATGTGCTCATCGCTCAGCTTTTTGTAGAACCAGAGAAGAAACAGTATGAGGGCTTTTGCTTTTGAGAAGAATGTGCAGCTCTTTCCCTCAGTCTGCATGGGCTGCCGCTCTCAGCTCCTGCCCTGCACACAGCTTATCCCAGCTCCGGGAGCCCTGAGGGTAGATCCAGCTTTTCTAGCTGTCCATAAGGAGACCAGTAGACCAGTATGCAGCTTATTGATTGTCAGAAAACCCGCACGTGCACAGGGAGGGAAGATTATACCAAAATTTCAAACTGTATCTACTGATTATTTTCATTGTTTTGGAAAATTTTGTACTTTTGATGTTATATATCTGTATTTTTTTCCCTTCATAAATACTCCATTTTATTTTGGGTAAAGACTGAAATTAATTATTCCCTTTTAATCTCTAGTCTTCCAAAGTCTTTGCATTTCTGTTGCTATAAAGTATTTTTCATGTTTTTTCCCAGAGTCAGGAAAAAAATCATTGTGAAGGTACACCACGATTCATTGCTCCAGAGAAAAATCCCTTCTTTCCAACTGTCTAGACCATTTGGTTGGAATCTGGAAAATTCAGTTTCAAATTGAATTTATTGTTATCTAGGCAAAAAAAAAAGAAAGAAAGAAAGAAAGAAAGAAAGAAAGAAAGAAAGAAAGAAAGAAAGAAAGAAAGAAAGAGAAAGAATGGAATGAAATTTCAGATGAAGTATAATTTTCACACTTTGTTATATTTTAATCTCAACAAGTAACCAAGGATTCACATTCAGAAATCATGATCCTTTCATTTAAGACATGATTGTAATTCTAAATAATTAAAGAGGGATCCCTGGGTGGCGCAGTGGTTTGGCGCCTGCCTTTGGCCCAGGGCGCGATTCTGGAGACCCCGGATCGAATCCCACATCGGGCTCCCGGTGCATGGAGCCTGCTTCTCCCTCTGCCGATGTCTCTGCCTCTTTCTCTCTCTCTCTCTCTCTCTCTCTCTCTGTGTGTGTGTGTGTGTGACTATCATAAAATAAATAAAAATTTAAAAAAAATCCACGTTTTAAAAAATAATAATAATAAATAAATAAATAATTAAAGAGCAGTATTCAAAGAGCTTTTTGAAGTAAGTACCACCCTAGATACCTTATTCTGTCCCTGTTGGACAAAGCCCTCACTGTATTTCCTAATACCAAAAGAAATGGCATGGATGCAAGTAGCCATTGTCATTGCACTCATGCCTCCGTGCATTTGCCACATACGTGGCCTAATGCTGTGCCCAGCTCTTGCAGGAGCAGATGGAGGGGTGTCACTGCAATGGAGGCCGATTCCCAGCTCCTGGCAGCTGCCATGTTCACCACTTTGGGATTAGCAGCCTGTGACTGGTCAGTCTGCATAAAACTTTGGTAACTTGGAGGTGGAGGGCAGGTGATCTTAAGAGAATGTGCCTTCTATGGCTTAACTCTGTGGTTGGGCTGTCCCAGGTGGTTACATGCTGCTGTTTTCAGATGTTCTCTTGTGGTTTGTTATTGTCAGCATTTCTTCATAAAAACATTTTTTAAAAAAGGTTCTACTGTGTTGTTTGGAGTTAATTTGCAAAGAGCAGTTACTGCTGTGAGCTACCTAGTAGATAAACATTTAAACTTAGCATTCTGCCTGTAGATACATATATATACATATATATATTTGTCCAGGAAAGCTGGAAATGTTCCATTTCTAGCTTAGCTGCTGCCTACTGCTTTTATTTCCCTCTTACTACCCAAACCAAAAACTTTAGAAAATCAAACTTCAAAAAATCCTGAACCCATTATCCTTCCAAGAAATATATTTGAATAAAGAAATCCATGAGCTGTGCAGAGGGCAAGATTACAGTAAATGGTACTTTTAAGTGCTAGTGGTTTGAGTTTCAGGAAAAGGAACAAGGAGTTCGGGTGGTGTAGGGCTTTTGATGAACTGAAAATTGGTATAGGAAAGACAAGTAGAGAATCTGGCAACCTTGATGGGTACTGAACTCACCTGAGAATGTGGGAGAAGGGCTTCAGGAATGCGACATGGTATTACAAAAACATAATTAATAGTCACAGGACATGCTGATATGTCTGCTTCTTCAGATTCACTGGTGCAAACATATTTTTGTAGTGGTTTCTCTCTTTTGTGCATGCACACATACCCACACAAATGTACATGTTTCAGGAAGGCAAGATTTGAAACTAAGAACTATACACAATGAAAAGGAAAAAGAACTCTTTGGTGAAACAGCATTAGACACAGGATTAGAATGGAATACAATTTGGATCCTGGACCTGAAGAATAAAGGCAGTGGGCCTCACGTAAACTAGCCAGTTGCCCCCAAAGAAACTCAATCTTCCATCCGTCTTTTCCAGCTTCTTTGGTGGGGAGGGGGAAGGATAGCCTTTATAAGCCCTTGAAGCTTGTGTCATATAAGCAGGGCTCTGGGTCCTCAGCCAGTGGTTGAGATGGAGTTTGTACCCGTGGATAAAAAGCTTTTAAGTTTGAGAGGTATTCCACCTGTTGCTTCAATGATAGCTCCCACTTACTGATCACTAACTTGTAGGTGTTGTGTCTCATATGCTTTAACTCATTTAGGCTTCACAAGGGCACTATGAGGTTTTTTCTCTTGCCTATTTTATTGAAGATAAAAATTTAGGAGTTCACTGACCTGCCCAAGGTCATACACTAGTAAGCGGCAGGACCTGGATTTAAACTAAGGTCTTCTAGATTCCAGGACATGTTCTTGGCTCCTGTCCTATGTTTCTGCTCTCTTGCAAAAGACCTGATACCTGAGCAGAGTTCAGAAGAAGAGGGGTCCCCCAAGTATAGAGGGTGAAAGGACATTCATTCCAGTGAGAGCGAATTACATGGGCAGAGGTGCTAAGGATGAAACAATAGTTGGTTTGATGGAACATACGCAGTTGACCCTTGAACAACTCCAGGCTTAGGGCCACTGACCCTTCTATTGCATACAGTTGAAAATCTGCATGTAGCTTTTGGCTCCCCCAGAACTTAACTGATAGCCGACTGTTGACTGGAAGCTTTGTATTGATAATGAACAGTTGACTGACACATAGTTTTATATGTTATATGTATTGTATACTGTATCCTTAGAGTATACAATGCCTATTTCTTTCTGAAAAACTTTCAGTATCTCTAGGCTATATAGTTCGTCTGCGAGTTTTTCAAATTGTCACAAATATCCTCCCCCCAATTTTTTCCAATATATTTATTGAAAAAATCTGCATATTAGTGGGCCTGTGCAGTTCAGACCCATGTTATTCAAGGGTCAACTTGTTAGCAAGATTTTTCTTTTTAGAACAGTATCGCCTGAGGTCTCAGCGTCTGCCTTCTCACCCAGCCTGCAAAGATATCCTGCAAGGTAGGATTATCGCAACTTTTATCGAAAGTTGACCATTCCACAATGGCAGATGGCCCTGCTGCGTGAGAAACAGACCATGATGGCAGGGCATTCTTGAGTAAATCTGGTGAGGGACCTGGAAGTAAGTCACACATAGCTTCTTTAAACTCAGCCCAGCTCCCAAGATGTCAACCCCTTGGTCAGGTAGGGGCATCTAGAAAAGGTAGATGATCATCTTCATCAGCAGCAGAAGTGTGGGGGCTTCTGTTTTGTACAAGATGCAGCTTGGCCTCCAGAAAGTGAGGATAAGACTGGAGCTGGGTCTGGGAATGCAGAGGAACTGGAGGAGCATTAATTATGTCAGTAAGGGAGAGTAGAAGGAGATACTAGCTGGATTGTGAAGTCATTCTGAGACTTCTTGGAAGTCTGGCACTCTGATCCTCATGAAATGAGGAATTCACATGAGGTCACTGAACCTTACGAAGTCCTTTCAAAAATGCTTCCCTCGCATTGCCTAGAAGTGTTCTCTCAGCCATTCTGTCTTGCTGTGAGAATTTTTTTTTAATATTTTATTTATTTATTCATGAGAGACACAGAGAGAGAGGCAGAGACACAGAGGGAGAAGCAGGCTCACTGTGGGAAGCCCGATGTGGGACTCGATCCCAGGACCCCAGGACCTGAGCCAAAGGCAGATGCTCAACCGCTGAGCCACCCGGGTGCCCCTTGCTGTGAGGATTAAATGATGTAATACACGCAAAGATTTTAACACTAAGTCTGGACCTCTGTAGAAACTCAGGAAGTGGGCAGCCCTGGTGGTGCAGTGGTTTAGCACCACCTGCAGCCTGGGGTGTGATCCTGGAGACCTGGGATCGAGTCCCACGTTGGGCTCCCTGCGTGGAGCCTGCTTCTTCTCCCTCTGCCTGTGTCTCTGCCTCTCTCTGTGTGTGTCTCTCTTATGAATAAATAAATAAAATCTTAAAAAAAAAAGCTCAGGAAGTGTTAGCTATTGTCAGCATCATTTTTATTGTTGTGCTTCACATTCTACCAATTAGAGACTGGATGGTTCCATAAGCCAGTCACACTTCAGTGTGACTAGGGTGAACTTTTCCAAAGCTTTTCCAGGGCTAAAGATTTTGAGGCATCCGCATTGTCAAGGCTTAGAAAGACTGGATTTTGCAGGTGGACAGACCTTAACTGGAATGCAGGATCTGCCACTTGCTATTTTTAGGATCTCAAGTATGTTGGGAACACTTTCCTCATCTTAAGAGAGGGATGATGATAATGACCTTAAATGAAGATTCAGTGAAGTAAATGAAACAGCATGTCTAAAGTAGACAGCCAATCACAGTACACAGTAGGCATTTAGTAAAATTCAGTTCACTTCCTTCTGTCTGGATACACAGAGGGGCAGTTTGGGTTCATGTAGGGAAAGACACAGGCCAAACCCAAATGTTCTCTCCTTCAGCCACTGTTTCATCCCAGCTGGACCATATCTCCCAGACTATCCACCCTCTTGTCTGTGTATCTCCCCTTAGCTCTACTACAACGGCCTGTGTTTACTTCTTGTGGCCCTGAGAAGCACTGGCTGATTGGCCTGTCTTTCCCACTGCACTGTAGGATCCTGGGGCATGGGAGTGGCTTTGCTCTCTGATTTTCTGGTACCTATCCCAGTGTGTGCTTGTGCTAGGCACTCAGTAGATGTCTCAATGCCTCGTCTAGGAGATAAGGGTGAACAGAGACAGTTTGGGTGATGTCCAGCCACTTACCTGTGAAACCTTTCAGGAAAATTGGAGCAGATTCTAAGGGTAAATATAGAGAGGAAAACCTGGATAAAGCTCAGCCACCACTCTAGGAAACAAGGTGAACTGGGAGGAAGATCTCAGAAGAACTCTTGCCTGCTCAGGATACCATATTCTAAACTCTTCAGGCTTCACCAGGGTTTCTGAAGTCCAGAGGGATGTATTATCCTCATTTGAAGGTCCTTTATCTCCTCCAGAAAGCCACTCCAACTCTCCCTTCTGCTTGGCTTCTCTGTGCTGCTCACAGCCATGTGTATCTCCATGGGTACAACTGGTTTGTGATCATGGGGTTATCTGTCTGGCTCCCCCCTTGACTGGTGATTTCCTGTGAGTGAAGTCCTGTTCTCCATCTCCCTATCTCTAAAGCAGAGCACATACCTGGCAGTCACACTGCGTGTAAAAGAGCAATAGGAGATTCTTGCCCTGGGTCTGGGAAACACTGCCCCAAGGGTTTTGGGTGTGTGTCATGAACCTCTGAAATTATATGGGAAATTGCATGTATATGTTTGTAAATCTGTTTCTCTTTTGAGAGCACCCACAGTGTACATTAGATTCTGAAATGTTGTCATGATTCCACAAATATTAAAAACAAAAAACTCAACACACTCATTTAGAGATTTTCTACATAACTTGTAAAGCTTGTGTTTTTATTAGCTGGGAGATATTTTTATGCTCCCTCCATTTCCAGGTGTGAGCTACAGCTTGGAATAGCTCACAGGCTCCATCTCGGAGCCTTGGATAGTGGTTCTGGCATGGGTGCTACTGCTTGTATATCCTGAAGGGTCCACTTAGCTTCTCTGAGCTTCGTTTTATGTTTCATCTGTTAATTTAGGTTTATAATGCCCTCATGTCCTGCAGGAATGTTGCATGATAGAGAAATATGGGTGTGCAGCTGTTTTATAAACTGCCAAGGCTATATAATTGCAGGATGCAAGTATTATGATGACAGATGTGTCATTTTCATGTTACACAGTGCTGAGAACACAGGAGGTGCTCAGTAAATATGAGATTAAAATGAACGTGGAAATGGTTAATTGGAGTGAAAGGTCTAGAGGTTTGGGTGTCTGCATGTCCTGTACATTCTGTGGAAGGACTCAGTATTCAGGCCTAGAATATAGCTGGGGCTACCGAAGATGTGTTTTTCAATCAATAGTAAAAGGAGAAATGACCTTCCAGATCCCAAATCCATTTGCTTTGTTTTCCAGTAGAAACTGAGGATTAGAGAGACAGAAGCAGTTCCACTTCTTTTCAGAAGGGCTTGAGATGCCTCTTCCTCTCTTTTAATGGAGATCCACACACACACACACACACGCACGCACACACAGCCCAAACCAAAACAAAACTCACTACCTTCATATCATCATTTTGTCATCTTATCTTCTTAAAAATGGTCCAGCATTCTCACCACAGTCCTAATTCTCTCATTGAAGCCATTTAGAGGTGTACAAACTTAGAACATGCTGGTCCTGTACGGGGCACAGGTACATTGCACTACGGAAACTTTGTATCAACAAAGCATCTTTCCTCTTGGAATGTTCTTGTAGACATCAGATGAAAACACCGGGTATAGATTATTGCTACCACTGTCAGCTCAACTGAGACCCAGAGAGGTTACAGTGGCTTCTCCAGGTCATAAAACAGTGTCCAAAAGCAGGATGGAGACCCAGGTGTTCTGATTTTCCATCCTTTATAGACACTACACTCTCTAACCCCAAAAAGCATCTCTGCTTGGTTTTGGCACATTTACTGAATCAGACTAGGAGATTCTATCCAAAGGAAAGATAGATTTAAGCTTCCTTCAAATATATTCTGCTCAGGGCTAAAAAGACTATGTTTATATCCCCTCACACTCCAGGCCATATAGAACTGGAGAAAAGCTAAATCTCATCAGACCCCTCCCAGCCCCCCAGTACGTGACAAAACAGTAACCTGGAAATGTTTTTTGCTTAATGGGTATGGGTGTGTGTGTGTGTGTGTGTGTGTGTGTGTGTGTGTGTTGACTATAATCTATCCGTTTTTAATAATGTGCAATAGAGAGGAGTTTTATTTTATTTTTTTTAGAGGAGTTTTAAATTACATTCAATCGTTGTTTCATAATGAGTGATAATTAAATATTACTTTAAAAATAAGCTCTTTTTCTGTAATTGCATTACTTTTTTAGGGGAGATTTTGTTTTGCTCTTTAACCTGATTGTGTGCATTTGGAAAGTACCTTAGCACAGAGTATCCAAAAGCAGAAAATTCTGGCACTTTTCCCACTTTCTACTATTTCTCCTGTATGGATGCCAGATTCCTTTGGGAAATCATCATTTGCTAAAGGTCAGGAGCAAAAGGAGGGGCATTCTTTAGTGTACAGTTACTGCTAATTAGAAACTAAACATCTGTGACCATGTCAGAGTTATTTGTATTTGAAAAGAAACATTTATATACAAGAGCCCTGTTCGGTAACATAAAACACCCTCTACCACAAAGTGTGTGTGTTGGGGGGGTAGGGGACGGACAGATGGGGAAGCTCCCAACACATGACTGGGCTGAGTGAGGTCATTTGCTAATTAAATCTCAAAGCATTTTCAGAGTATTTTCTTTTCTCTGTCAAGTGAAGTTTGTCACTCCTCCTACCCCTCGCACCATGGGCCAAAGCAAACATTTTACCAATTTAATTTGCCAATTAAAGATTAAATATTTAATCATTTTAAAGGAAAGATACATAGAAAATGGGTGGTTTGGCAAAACCTACTCAAAGACCATTGGGAAATCTCTAGTGACTTACTGTAACATCAGCCCTCAGTGTCTTCTCACAGTGTGCTGTAAGGTGAGCTCCTCTCAATCCATAAAGTGTGTGCTGAGCTGATAGGGGGGAAATGACACAATGTTTTACTTACCCTGTGCCTCTTCCTCCTCTCTCTCTCCCCGCTCCCCATGATGAAGTTCTGTTTGGGGTATTCCATTTGTATAGAAATTGTATCTGTTCTTTCATTGTCCTATTAAGATAAATGTCAGTGATGCCTCTGGGATATTAGAAACGTTTCAGTCATAGGGCTTCATCCTTCCACATGCGAAGCCTACATGGCCTGGATCTTACCAATAATTCCTTTTGGAATACTATTTAATTTTGAAAACAAAGCAAGAGACCATCTCTTTCCTTCACAGAGTCTGCTGTCTTCTGATCTTCCCCATCCTTATCTTGGCATCCAAGATATTTCTGTAAGTTGAGTTGCTTTTTGAATTGGATAAAAGATCATGGTGTCTTAATATATTGGGCCTTCCTCTCAAATTATACTATCTGTGTGAAGGCTCTGAAGTGCACAGTTTCAGCAAAATGGTTGTGGACTCTCAGGTTCTGAGTGTTTACAAAGTCAAGAGGCCCTTAGATGACCTGCCTTTCCAATGACCTATGTAGAATCTCAAAGTACCACTTGTCTGTGACTTTCACTGATTTAAGAACTGGCTTTTATTCCAGTTCTTTGGGTGTGAGTCAGCCTAGAGGGAAGGATTCAGTGACTTGAGGGTCTAGCTCTTACTCTTGACAATAAGTTTAAGATCATGTAGTCTGCCATTTGTGGCACTACCCAGTCTGGCCAGGCCCACTTCTCAGCCTGAAGTTCCACTGTTATTTCTGAAGCCTCTACTTCAGTCAGATGCATCTACTTATACCTTGAGCATTTTTACCTTTACTCTATACCACTGTTTCAAGTTAAAAGAACTTCCTGGTTTCAGCCTTCTTAAAATCATGCTTGCTTTCCTGGATTCTATCCCTCTCGATACCACAACCTACGGTCTTATCCTCATGTAGCCAAAATATGACAATCACTTGCTTATTATTTTTCCAGGACTATCTTGTGCTTTTGCTCATCTTCTCAAATGTACTGCTCATCTTGCC
This sequence comes from Nyctereutes procyonoides, assembly GCF_905146905.1. NCBI lineage: Eukaryota > Metazoa > Chordata > Mammalia > Carnivora > Canidae > Nyctereutes > Nyctereutes procyonoides. The sequence continues at coordinate 46,836,070 of NW_026575049.1, read as the reverse complement.
AACCAGAGTGTAGGCTTCTCAAAGACCACAATGACTGTTTTATTTCTCATGGCACTTATCATTTGTTCATTTTGAGCACCCAGTGAACAGTTGTTTGATTGTTGAGGAGGAAGCTCTTTTTGCTACTACCTGTTATTCAATCATTCCCAAAGCCAATCTACATTTATCCCTGTGATAAAATCATAGATATTAATGAGACTTATATGAAAAGGAAAATCTCCTGTAGAGCTAACACTAACACACATTGACAGTCCTTGGAATAAGAACGAACTCCTATCTCCTACCTCCTCCCAGCTCAGATGTCCCATCTGGAGCTAGAGAGAATATCAGCATATACAAAGGCATGGATATGGAAATGAGTATTGAATGGTCTTGTGGTTTTTATGTCTCCCCAGATGTGGTCGCTCACCTGTCTACCGTTCCCGTGAAATGGCAGCTCGTGCCTTGGTCCCATTTGTTATGGTAGATGAAATCCCCACTACCATCCGAACTCTGTTGGCCAAACTCCCAAACTGCACTGACCAGCGTTTCCGGCAAAACCATATTCATGGGACGCTGCTCCAGGTAAATAAAGCTACTTTTTGTCAAACAGCACAAGATAAACTTTGGTTTCTCATATACTGTTAGCAGGCAAAGATTTGATACACAAGCTTTTAACTTTATCTGAAGAACTTTTTTCTGTTGCTGAAAAAAACAGGTATTCCTGGGTAATGTTTTCATTACAAACAGGAGTACAGCGACACAGTCATCTTTTGCATTAAATCCTGTTTTATACAACATGCTTTCCGTTTGGACTTACCTCTCTGAACCATTTAGAGTTTTGTCTTTTCCATCAAGTGCCACTCTCTGTTAGGGGTGAAGTTGTGAGCATTCCTTGAAAGAGAAGTTAGCACAAGACACAGAAGCAGAGTTATACACATCAGGGAGAGTTTGCTCTGCAGTGCAACACCATAGTACATGGGAAGGTCTATCCCTACTTTCCTGTTTTCTCTGTGCTACAAAAGAGACTTTTTCTTTCTAACAAATACACAAGTATACTTACTGCTTTTCACTTAACATTTCCTCTAGAAATGACTAAAGTACAGCAAATGAGCAAGAAATAGACTTACTGAAACTGTCTTTTTTAAACCCTAATTATAAACGTGAGAACAGGTCTTAATGGTGAGATCTGTTCATGTGTCTGCTGGGGTCACTCGTGGTGGGTCAGGATTGAGGGGGGTGGGATTTAAATATCAAATCATGTTTCTGGTTTGTGAGCAGAGTTGAAAGGTGGCCTTGAGATCTCAGTATATGCTATAAGCTTGAGGTCTACACTGCTGACATGAGAGGCAGTGTATATAGTGGTTAACAGTATAGGACTCTGGAGCCAGACTGTCTTGGTATCAGTCTCAAATCTACTACTCACCACCTGCACATCTGTGTCTTCATTTTTTTTAATTTTTTCATTTTATAGTATCACTAGCATACATTGTTCTGTCTTTGTTTTTGAGATAAGGGTAGTAGTAATGCATACCTGGTAGGGATTTTGTGAAGATTAAATGAATTAATGCATATGAAGTGCCAAGAATAGTACCTGGTACATAATGTGATATATAGTTACTATTGTTGTTATCATAGTTTTATTTTTTTTTATTTTTTTTTTTTAAAGGAAAGCTTTTTTTTTTTTTTTTTTTTAATTTTTATTTATTTATGATAGTCACACAGAGAGAGAGAGAGAGAGAGAGGCAGAGACACAGGCAGAGGGAGAAGCAGGCTCCATGCACCGGGAGCCCGACGTGGGATTCGATCCTGGGTCTCCAGGATCGCGCCCTGGGCCAAAGACCGGCGCTAAACCACTGCGCCACCCAGGGATCCCTGTTATCATAGTTTTAATGAGCTGGTACTATAATATAGAACACTAATATCTTTAGTAACTAATTCCCTCTAGGTGAGAATGAATGCAAAAGAGACCTTTCTTGCCTTCATTTCTTGGTTGTTGTATATATTCAGCAAGTAGTTATTGAGTGCCTCTCCTACATACTACTGTGTCCATCAGAACAGTTCTTGCATTCAAGGAGTCAAAGATAAGAAAAGATCTGAAAATGGGCAATCATAATGTAGCATGCTAAGTGCTAGAGGAGCACATAGTAGAGCCACCTGATTGGTTTCGGGGAAGTCAAGGAGACCTTCCCAGAGAAATTGACATCTAAGTAAAGAGCAGAAAAAGTTAACCAAAGCAGAGGAGGGAGGGAGAGTCCCCCATGCAGAGAGAACAGCATATAGCAAGGCTCAGGGTGGGTGGGAAGTTGACCTACCTAGGACCTGCAAGCTTCGGTGGGACCAAGTTCTAGGTTGGCTGGTCTCACACGGGTCTCAGGACCTCTTTAACTTCAGGAAAGTCATTGAGGATTCCTGAGAGCTTTTGTCTGTCAATATTTAATTAGAAACTAAAAGAGAAAATCTTAAAACACAAGAACTCACAAGCACACATTCCATTAGTCATTATTAGAACAAAGACGTCATCACACACCTTGTAGCCCTGGCAAACTCTTCTGTGTGCTGTACAAGAAGGAGAGCAAAGGAGGGAAGGAGTGTCTTTGTGGCATCTTGAAAATAGGTTGATCTTGCAGATCTCCCAGAAAGACTGTGTGACCCAGAGCAGACCCTCTGGTCTGTATTGTATATGCTGCAGGTCTCTAGTGGTCTCTCTCTCTCTCTCTCTCTCTCTCTCTCTCTCTCTCTCTTTCTTTTTTTTTTTTTTTTAAGATTTTATTTATTTATTTGACAGAGAGCACAACAGAGGGAACTGCAAAGGGAGAGAGAGAAGCAGGCTCCACACTGAGCAGAGAGCTTGATGGGGGCTTGATCCCAGGACCCAGGATTATGAGCTGCAGGCAGACACTTAACCAACTGAGCCATGCAGGTGCCCTTCTGTTGGTCTCCTTAGTGCAGACTCTTGAGCACTTGTCTCACTTGGTCCTCATTATTATATCAGTGATGAAGAGATGGTTGGAGGGATAATTATCTTGCTTTTAAACGTGGGACCCTGAGGCCCATACAAGTTAGATGACTTGATTCTGTCAAACTCTGCTACTTTGAAGGGAAGGAGCTGGCAATGAGTAACGAAGCCTTTTCAAAGATGCCTAGATTCTGTATCTGAGTTAGAAGAGGGGCTCAGATGGTCAAGGGAGGAGGGGAGATCAGCCATGAGATCTTCTTTCCTGCAGATCCACTCTCGGCTGAATTTTTGTCAGAAGTAATGAGGTTGGAATTGCTTCTTTGGCTGTCTCACCACTTGTACAAATGGGCCTCCCAGCCTCGTTTCCCACACACAGCCACTAACAGATCTGGCTTGTGTCTCACCAGTCTGCCCGGTGACAGAGCACGGTCTTCTCTCTGTCTCTGGGCTGCCTTTAATATCCCATACTCACTTTTTCTGTTACCTAAAGTGTGAAACACCATGAAAGGTAAAAACTCTGTAACTTCAGGTTGGTTGCGGCTGTTGCTTTTATTCCTGATTGTTGATGAAGGGCTTGTTGAAAACAAAACAAAACAGCATGGGCATTGGGTGTTGAGTATCGTGTTCATGTTTGCCCAACCAATTGCTGTCTTTACCAAGATTGGTTTGTACCCTAGTTGACGAAAGGAAGTCAAAGGCATGTGCAAATCTCTCTTTCGTGTCCATTCGGGTGTCTCATCTATGTTGTGATAGCTCGGTTTCACTCTGTTGTTCTTTGAGAGGAAAGCATGAGTTAAGATGGGGAGGGCTTTTTCTCATTCCTTTCTACAGCGTATGGATTCCTTCGCTACATAAAGCTACCTTTGAAATCCATAAAAAGCCTGCACCTGGAAAAGAGGTGTTAGGGATTGAAAGGTCTGAGAATCTCCATGGGACTTTCAGAACCAGCTAAGTAAATATAAAATCCTTTTTTTTTTTTCAAAAGGAGGAAATCATTTTGTAATAAGAAAACAAATTCTTTCACAGAGCATTTTCTTGAATTACACATTTCAGCTTCTTTGAACAATGTTTACATACGTATAATCCAACCTCAGAGTCTTTCTATAAGATACCTTGAAAATGAGAAATATGCTGATCTCTGAATTTTCTAGAATGATGGAAGAAAGACTCAAATTATAGGACATGCATAAAAAGAAAACATGTGGGAATTGTTTCTTAATCATTTTAAAAACCAGAGGTTTCTAATTGCAATGCTGAGACGGATGGAAGTAACGCACATGAGAAAAGGTGAGATTATGCAGCCGGTTTGTAAGAGCCAGTGGTAAATGACATTAAATCTCCATAAAGGCTAGATAAGAGCCATGGACATTACCTCATTTGGGAACAACACTGGCTGGCAGGGCTACCCTGTCTTTTAAGTAGAATTAACCGTCTGTTTTTGTTGCCAAAATTCTTCATGTTGGGGCCTTAACATTATTACTAGGTTACTTATCACCCCCGAGAAATCATATTGGCATCCAAAAAGTTCTCTTGTGTTGAGGAAGCGTTTTGGCCAACAGTTATGAGGCAAGATTTATTCTGATTCTTGGGTACTTAACTCACATTTTGGTGTTTCATAAGGAAATAAATACCACTTGAAATAGAAACTTGAATTTTGAGTTTTTTCCATTTTCTATTTTGGTTCCGTTTCTCATGATATAAACATATAAGAGGTGGTCCCTGCTTTTTCTTTACTTAAGGAAGCTCTCTTGTGAGTAACAGTGGACAGTTGAGGCCATTCAGCTTCTGTTGAAGCAGAAAAGCTACTTTTGCATTATGTGAACATTCTAGGCAAAAGTAAAATTCTTTTTTTCATCAGTCAATCCAAATAATACTTGCAGTTTTAAATATCCCTTTGCTGGTATTAAATTTTCTCAGTAATCTGTTGAACACCTTGTTTAATTCTCTTATTCCTCCACCTTTTCCCCTATGACCCAAATTTGGGCCTTGATTTTTGCTCTTGGAGATTTCTGAGCCTCTTTTCTGGCTGTGGAGCTGAGTGGCAGGATTGCACACTTGGGTTGACATGAAATATTAGCTGGGGATGGACCTCAAACAGCCTAGGCCCACGAATTTGGTGAGTTTGCCAGAATATAAGTAAAATGAACACTTTGAGTATACCTCCTGTATACTACATAAATTGCTTATGTGATTTCATTAATACTCTCAGCAATCCTACCGGGTGTTTGGAAAGTACTGCCTGACTGTGATGTGAATAACAACTTTTTATGCCTAGGGAAACCAAAGGAAGAAGCCATCTTCACTCTGTTTTTAGTTTGTCAGTCCTGAAAATCTGATTTGATCCTAGAAACAAAGTAAATCCATCATTATTGTAAATGCAGAGGGATAAAGGAGGTCAGTGAAGCCCTTAGAGGCTACAACTGGTAAAAAACTTTAGTATAGTTGGCACACAATGTTACATTAGTCTCAGGGGTATAACAGTGATTCACCAACTCTATACATGAACCTAAGAATACAGGATCCTCCATTGGGACCTAGGTTATAGCCAGGTGCAAAAGTTGCCATACCTTCTGTCATCCTTAAGGGTGTGACAAAACCTCTCAAACATAAACACCCACAGGAATTGTGGGTTCTAGGCCTGAGAACTGCTGGGAACGTGAAAAAGAGGTCAAGACTGAACTCAGTTTCACGCTCAGCAGAGTTCTTACCCAGTTCTAGGTACAGATGAAGACAGGAGTTTGCCTTTAAGGCTCTTACCTCCCAGTGTGGAGAGCTATGAGTTAGTAGCCAAGTGAGCCAGCCGAACCCTTGGGGACCAGGGAGCATATGAATAACAGAAATGAGGATGAGGCAAAAGATAAAGCTGCCAGATAGGGCATCAGGCATGAAAGGAAACTGAGACTAAGATAACATTCTGTTTTAGTCTAGAACACTCTGTGTCAGGCCTAGAGTTAGGATCTTTCTGGGGGTGGGAACAGCTGTGCTGGGCTGGGCAGGACAGCAGGAGGACAAAAATAGAGGCAGATCTTGGCATTACCTTTGTGGAAAAGAAAAGCAGAAAACCAGGAAAGAAGTAAAGGTAGGTCAATTCACCCGGCTACTTTTCTGAAGGAAAAATTTCCTGAAGTTTAGGCAACAGGGTAAGACCAACTATCCTTAGCTCTCTGCTGCAGATAGAAGTAGTGGAAACAAAAAGAAAATCTCTGATTGAGGTAGTCTTACGTATAAATTCTGTCGGCATCTTCTAAATACAAGGAAGTGAATGTTTTTAGAAACAGTGTATTTTTTACTAAGTGTTACACCAAAACTTAAAATTAAGTTTAAAAGAATGATCAATTCCATCTTTCAAAAATAGGACCACATAAGACAGCACCTTATGCTTGAAAAATTGTATCCTTTTCATATTTCTTAAAAGTACAAAATTGTGAAACATAAAGTAGAATGCTCAAGCTGCCCAGAAATAGAACATTGCTTGCTAGATTCCATTTGGTGACTTAAGGTTGGCCTATCTCCACTGTTTATTTTATACACAGAAAATAAAATTTCAGAATGGAAAGTAAAAACAAAAGCATGAAATTATGCTGATGTTGTAAGTTATAAATGGATTGCTGGTCAGTGTGCTTTTTTTCTGGAGTGAGTCATAAAGAAAATGCTCGCTCTGGTCACTCTTGGCCAGATTCATTCTTTCTTTCCGAGGATTGGTGTTGGTGTGAAAGGAGAAAAATCTAGGTTGCTAGGAACTTCTCCAGTCCAAGAAGGGCCAAGGCAGAGGTTCTCCATTGGTGTGCTTGCAAACGTGCCAAGTATTTATTGATTCCTTCAGCTCTCAGTGAGTTTGAGTGGGGCCTAGCAGGGCTTGAGGCTCTAGGCAGTCACCTGCAGCTGGGAGCAGCAGCATCTGTTTGTCCCAGAGTGCCAAAGAAAGATTATTTTCTCTGTGTGCCCTGACGTGAAAAGGATTGGGAAGCACTTTAATCTGGAAAAAAAAAAAAAAATTAAAGAACTAAACCTTGTTAAATCTTACCTTTTGGCAATATATTCCTTTTTGGATATAAGCCCAGAAAAGTCATTTTTAATTAAAATGCTACTTCTGAAGATGAATTAATCCTTTCCTTATAAATATCGAAAGGCTTTTATTTGGCATGTGTTACTTAGGGAGCTTTCTCTGGGTATAGGAGACAGTATTTAGCTGCCAGCTCTGGAGCATTGACTGTGGTGCATTGTCATTGTCGCCAGCCAAAAGTGCTACTGCTATTTTGTAGTGGTCTGAACTCATAGCATGTAGAACTTATAGATTTATCAGAAGATGTATCCCCAGGCTTTTATTGCTCTTTGAGATTACAGTAGGAGAAGTAATGATGAAAAGAATACACACACACACACATCAGTTGCTGAGTCCATATGTAGAGTGTGTGTGTGTGTGTGTGTGTGTGTGTGTGTGTGTGTGTGTTGAGTGCCTGTGGAGGCTCTTCCTGGTGATGGGTATTATTCCCATTGTACTGATGAGAAAACTGAGAACTGAGGGTAGGAAGGGTTATGAGATCTGGCTAAAGTTATGCAGGGATAAATTAGCAAAAGCAGAGCTGGGAATCAAAGCTTTCAAGCTTGTATAGTTAACTGCCATGCCATACCATACCACTTCTCAGGATGAGGGAAAGAACATTCTGAGGTTAGAGTGACTCTTTCTGAGGCCTTCGAGGTGTGGAGTGAAATGAAAATTGACTTTGTCTACTTATTTGTGCATTCTATTGATTGAGTACCAACTGCATGCCAGACACTGTTGTAGATACTTGGAATCCATCAGAGAACAAAGGAGACAGGGACACCTAGGTGGCTCAGTGGTTGAGCAGCTGCCTTTGGCCCAGGATGTGCTCCCGGGATCCGGGATCAAGTCCCACTCTCCTTGCGGAGAGTCTGCTTCTCCCTCTGCCTGTGTCTCTGCCTGTCTCTCTGTATGTCTCTCATGAATAAATAAATAAATAAAATCTTAAAAAAAAAAAAAAGAACAAAGGAGACAGATCCTTGCTCGCAGAGATCACTCCTCTCACAGACCTTACATTCAAGAGGCAGGGAGCCGGACAAGAGTAAATGATACTATAAAAGAATCTGTTCTAATTTATTATAATAAATTACATCATTTATTAGAAGGTAATAATTTCTGTGGACAAAAAGAATAAGCAGAGTAGGTTAAGGTGAATCAGGAGTTGGTTAGAGAGGAGGGCAGATGGCAATATTCAACGAAGTCTTAGAAGAGTCATTGTTGAAAAGATAACATTTGAGCAAATCGCATTAAGAGATGAGGGAAAACATAAACCTCTTTTCTCTTGAAGTTGGGTTTGTTACACATGCCTGTACATTCAAGGTTACCTTTAACTATAAAGAAGTGCTAACAGAGTAAGCAGTGAGTAGTAAGTAAACAAGGCTAGGAGGGATACTTTAACTTGAGAAATTGGAATGCTCTGTAAAGACCCCGTGCTATACATGCAGATTACTGGGGACTATATGAAGTCATTTCCCTGAACAAGCAAGTCAGTCTGTCTTAGTTCCCTTGAGCTTAGATAAGGAAGAAAGTACCTAATCATATCTCCTGTCTTCTAGGATAATCTTTCCTTTAACCCTTTGCACATGGGCTTTAGACACACAGAGAGAGATACAAATACAGAGAATGTTTACGTACCCTTTTATTTAGCAAATACTTTCTGAATGATAATTGAGTACATGATACTATGCCAGGTGCCATGGAAAATACAAAGAAAATATATAGCATGTTCTCTGCCCTCAAGAGGGCTGTGAGCTGCTGTGGAGAACAAGCAATCCACACCACAAACAGCCACCCAGAAATACGTGTGCTGTGGGCCAGACAAGTGGCTGAAAACACACACCTGAGAGGAGAGCTCAGAGAAAGCTTTGTAAGGGCATTGGGTCTTGGGATGAGCCTTTAAACAATTTTCTGTCGTTGACATAGGGACTGTGAGCCAAGGCTCGGAAGGGGGTGTGCAAAAGGTGTTTGTGGCAGACAGTGGGTAAGCCCATCAGGTACTGGAGTGTGTCGGAGAGGTGGACTGTGTGATGGAAAGGTGGGCACAGATCACCATTGGAGAGACCACAAATGCCAGGCCAAGCCATTTGCACTGTGTAGGCCCGCAGCCTTCAAAGTGAGGTGTGCAAGACATTAATGTGTGTGGAAGAATAGGTTGGTGTGTTGTCTGTCACATCCTTTTGACTACTATTTTATATCGGATGTATAATAATGTCCGTTATCAACAGAGTAGTATATAATTTCTAAATAAATAAGTGTATAAAAGCTGCCAGCCTGTGCTCAAAGAGGTTATTCCACAGAAGTAGGAGCATTGCCTCTGGAGCCAACTTGTCTCCACGTAGACCCTAGCTCCACTGCTTGCTAGCCATGTTATTTTGGGTGAGTTGATTGCTGTGCATCACCACTTCCTCAGTAAATGGAAAAATACCACTGTCTCATAGATTGGTCGCGAGGGTTAAAGGAATTAATACATGAGCGGTGCTGGTCACGGTCTCTGGCATGCAGGAGACAGGCCATGAACATTGGTTGTTACCATTCCTACTTGGTGCCACCACTACCCTCACAACCAGCCCCAAAGGGGATTTAGGATCCCCAAATGCAAAGACCACTGTTGTTGATAGCGAGTGAAAGATTTGGCACTCGTGGAGGCTGTGTTCTAGAACAATGGATGTAGTATTGAAATAATGCTGTTAACAATGCGAGGATTTCTGTTGATATGTGAGTGTGTGCTTAGGACAGAAATAAGTCGATTTTCAGCAGCCTTGACGGAACATGTTAGCTTGCTCCACAGGAAGGTTCCTTTGGTCAGTCAGTGCTCTCAACCTTCCTGTAGATCATATTAAAGGTTGTAAGAGCTAAGATTAGTTCTGATTTTTAAGGGTCGAGTTCCTGCCTTGAGTTGTTATTCACTGCACCTGTTTTGTTTTGAATTACAGCCCCACCCTCAGACCCCATCACAAACCTGATGAGTCAGGAAAGGAACACCGTCACACTGTCTCCAGACAAAGGAGGCTTTCATCACTCACGGGGGAAATTTGAAGTTCAGAAAGTGAAAGGGGGATATAGGATCCTCGTAGATAGATTCATCTAGCACTTTTCTGAGTTCATTTTTCATCTTGGAAGACACGCTTTCCATCCCGCCTAGCATTATTGTTTGGGACTTCTTATGACCAAAGATAATTCTGAACGTGCTTTAAAAACACAATACAACAAAACATCACCTTGTGGGCACACTAGCAGGCTTCTATCGTTTCCCAGAATTCCTATAAAATATCTGATGGTATGTGGTCCCGTTATGTGATGCGATTTGCTTGGTGGGTCTTCATCCTATGAAAATAACATTGTTGTCTGCTTTCAGCTGTGCCAATCAAACAGCAACAGGGCTGTTTAGGGCTTTTGTTGGGGAAGCATTTTTGAGATTGCAGAGCATATGTACTTGTTGCATTGCCCTGGGATTGATTTAGAGCACCCAATATATTTCAGTTACTGAGGACCAACTGGGCTGTTTAAAAGCACTGCGGTTGAGTATAGCCAGACAATTTGGCAGCTACCCCAGAGGGCTGAAGTAAAATCAGCTCATGGGCCTAAAGGAAAGTATAAATAAGTAATAAAACTCCTTCTATTTTAAGCCATATTATTGTTCATGACATTCTTCTATTTCTCAGTGCTGTGTACCTCCATCCCCTCTACCCTGTCCTTCTGTGACAGGTTTCTCAACATCAGGTTGATGACTTTTTCTCGTGTGGACTCTGCTGTGCATTATGATATGTTTGGTAGTAGATTGCCTGTAGTACCCACCCTCCCAGCTGTGATAGCAAAAATGTCTGCAAACATTTCCATCTGGTCCTTAGAGAGGGCAGAATCGCACCCATGGCTGAGAACCTTTTCTACAGGGTACCACATGGATTTTCACTATCATCCTGTGTGGATAAGGTGTGCTGTGGTTCTTTTAAATACTGATGGCCATGGAAGAAACCATTCCTGACCCATGAACAAATTATTGGCCCAACAGACTACAATGAGCTGTGCATGAAATAAGAGAAGAGGAGGGGCAATACAAAATTCAGGCTAGAAATCCCTAAGGAAGCACTTTTCTCCTCTCAGCCTCTCTCTTTCTCTCTCTCTGCCAGAAAAGTGCTATGAACATGTAAGCCAACTCTCTTTCAAAATCCTAGCTTTATATCGTTTGCTTTGTGTCCCTGTCCCAACCTGCCTCTGATCTGCTTGCATAATGTATAGTTGACATTTATTTCTGCCCTCCCCAGACTCAGGGAGCATAATAAAACTCTAGGTTCTATTTATCTCTGGGAGCTTAGGAAAATAACACATAATTAGAATTTTCTTACTTCTGTTTTTTGAAGTGCTAGTGTATTTTTATTACTGAGTACACTTGCTGTCTATTTCATTGAGCCTCTCTTGGGCTGGAGGCAACAAGCTGTATGGAAAGATCTTCCCTAAGAACAGAAGTTCTGCTGAAAACTTAACCTGGAACATCAAAATTTTATTTTTGAGTTAAACATAAAGCTTTCTTCAGATCCCCAGATTCAAACTTCAGAAAAGGAAAACTGGAGGATAAATCTAGATGAGGGTGCTAAACTACATAGTGATTATATTCATTTTATTTTCAAAAAGCTCTTAAAAATTGTGTCTCAGATATATAAATATCTAGAAAGCCTGTAGTAAATTCATGGCTTCAGTCTCAGAAATGTTACAATATATTTAAAAATGAGAATTTTAAAAGCACATCCTTAATACCTCTTTTAGAAATTGTCAGATAATCCTTATGTGTGCTTCTTTGTCTAAAAAGATAGCTACAGGGGCACCAAGGCAACTCAGTTGGTTAAGCATCCAACTCTTGATTTCAGCTCAGGTTGTAATCTCGGGGTCGTAAGATTGAGCCCTGTGTCAGGCTCTGAGCTGGGCATGAAGCCTGCTTAAGTAAGATTGTCTCTCTCCCTATGCCCCCCAAACCTCTCTCTCCCTCTCTAAAAACAACAACAATAACAAAAAGGATAGCTACAGATATTAAAGTGAAGCCTTACTTTCTGTTTTTATTAAAGGCAATGGTTGAAAAAATAAGCAAATCCTAATCAAATTTCTCGTGTTACTGTCAATAACAAGAACTTTCTGTGCTTTCTCTTCACATCAAGAGAATGTGAATGTTTTGGTAAATCTATTCCAAGTTTTGCACAGTTAATTTACCCATCACCCTATTAAGTTAATTATACATCTTGATATCAAAATAAAAAGAATTTGTAAGAATACAGAACCAAGCTCATAATACTCCTTAGAGCAAACATATGAGCAGTGGTATTTTTTCCCCATTTAATTAAGGAAAGCCATTCATGTAGACCACTGTTGAATTCCTATTTCTTATAAAATATACATTCACTGACAGCATCTCTCATATGTCTTGTGATTTTGCAAAACTACCTTTGAATAATGAATTCCGCCAAAGTTATCCACAGTTTCTCCTGCCTACATTGGTAAGAAGAAAAAGTTAGTCCATCTCTTATATACATGCCTTTTTTCAGCTTTATTAAGATACAGTTGACATATAGCATTGTATAAGTTTGTGTACAATGTAGTAGTTTGATACACGTATATATTGCAAAATAATTACACCACATTAAGGTTGGTTAGCATATCCATCACCTCACATAGTTACAATTTTGTTTTTGTGGTGAGAACTTTTAAGATCTGTTTTCCTAGCAACTTTTAAATACATGGTACATTATTGTTAACTATAGTCACCATGCTCTTATATGACATCTCCAGGCCATATTTGTATTATAACTGGAAATTTGCACCCTTTGACCACCTTTACCTGTTCCCCTCTGCCCTGCAACCACCACTCTGCTCTCTTTCTGTATTTCTTTTTATTTTTTTTGCATTTCTTTTTTTAGATTCCACATGTAAGTGAGGTGTTAACAGTATTTGCCTTTCCCTGCCTAAATTATCTTAGCTTAATGCCCTCAAGGTCCATCCATGTTGTTGCAAATGGCAGAGTTTCCTTCTTTTTTTGTGGCTGAGTAATAATCATGTGTGTGCGTGTGTGTATGTGGCACATTTTCTTCATCCATCCATCCATCCATCCATCAGTGGACACTTATGTTATTTCCATGTCTGGGCTGTTGTAAAGAATGATGCTGCAGTGAACACTAGAGTGCAGATATGTCTTCGAAATACTGACTTCATTTCCTTCAGATATATTCCCAGAAATGGAATTTCTAGATCATATGCTAGTTCTATTTTTAATGTTTATGTTATTTTAAGTAATCTCTACCCCCACCATGGGGCTTGAACTCACAACCCTGAGATCAAGAGGTGCACACTCTACTGACTGAGCCAGTCAGGTGCCCCTTATTTTTAATTTTTTGAAGAACTTCCGTAGTGTTTTCCATAGTGGCTGCACCAATTTTTATTCCTTTTTTTTTTTTTTTTTAATTTATGATAGGCACACAGTGAGGGGGGGGGGGCAGAGACACAGGCAGAGGGAGAAGCAGGCTCCATGCACCGGGAGCCCGACGTGGGATTCGATCCCGGGTCTCCAGGATCGTGCCCTGGGCCAAAGGCAGGCGCCAAACTACTGCGCCACCCAGGGATCCCGCCAATTTTTATTCCTACCATCAGTGCACAGGGGTTCCCATTTCTTCACATTCTCATCAGCCATTTGTCATCTTTTTGGTAAGAACCATTCCAACAGGTGTGAAGATCGTATCTCCTCTTTTGATTTGCATGTCCTTAATGATTAGTGATGTTGAACACCTTTTCATGTACCTATTATTGGTCATTTCAATGTCTTCTTTGGAGAAAATGTCTCCTGAGGTCTTTTGCCCTTTTTCAATTGGGTTGTTTTGCTATTGAATTGTATGAGTTCCTTATATATATTTGGATATTAACTCCTACTCAGATATATAGTTTGCAAATATTTTCTTCCATTCCATTTTGTTAATTGTATCTTTTGCTGTGCAGAGCTTTTTAATTTGATGTAGTCCCACTGGTTTATTTTTCCTTTGGTTGCTTATGCTTTTGTCATATCCATAAAACATTGCCAAGACCAATGTCAAGGAGCTTATTCTTTGTGTTTTCTGCCAGGAGCTTTATGGTTTCAGGTGTTATGTTTAAGCCTTTAATACATCTTGAGTTAATTTTTGTGAGTGGTATAAAATAGAGGTCCATCTTCATCCTTTTGCATGTTAAAATTTAGTTTTGACACCACCATTTATTGAATAAAACATCTTTTCTCTATTGAGTACTCTTGGCTTCCTTCTCAAATAATAGCTGACCCATATGCATGGGGTTTATTTATGGGCTCTTGAGTCTGTTCAGATGGTCTATGTGTATATTTTTATATTAGTATCATACTGTTTTAATTACTATAGCTTTGTAATATGGTTTGTATCTATCTATCTATCTATCTATCTATCTATCTATCTATCTATCTAAGAGAGACACAACAAGAGAAGGGAGGGTCAGAAGGAGAAGCAGACTCTGGGATCATGACCTGAGCTGAAGGCAGAAGCCTAACTGACTGAGCCACCCAGGTGTCCCTGTAATATAATTTTAAATCAGGAAGTGTGATACCTAGAGCTTTGTTCTTCCTTTTCAGGATTGCTTTGGCTATTTGGGATTTTTCATGGCTCCATAAAAATTTTAGGATTATTTTTTCTATTTCTGTTAAAAAAAAAAAAAAGAACCATTAGAATTTTGAGGGATTGTGTTGAATCTATAGATGGCTTTGGGCTTTTAACAATATTAATTAATTAATGACTTCTAACAGTATTAATTCTTACAGTCTATGAACACAGGCTATGTTTCCATCTATTTGTGTCATCTTCAATTTCTTTCATCGGTGCCTTATGATTTTCAGTGTACAGACCTTTCATCTCCTTAGTTAAGTTTAGTAAGTAGTTTATTGGCTTTGATGTTACTGTAAATAGGGTCATTTTCTTTATTTCTTTTTCAGATAATTCACTGTTAGTGGGTAGAAATGCAACCAGTTTTTGTGTGTTGATTATGTATCTTGAAACTTTACTGGATTTATTTAAGTTCAAATAGTTGTTTGGCAAAATCTTTAGAATTGCCTGTATATAAGATCATGTCATCTGCAAATAGAGACAATTTTACTTCTTTTCCAATTCAAATGCCTTTTATTTCTTTTTCTTGACTAATTGCTCTAACTAGGACTTATAGTACTAGGTTGAATAGGAGAGGTGAGTTTTATCTTAAAGAAAAAATTTGCAGCCTTTTACTTTGAGTGTGATGTTAGCTAAGGGCTTGTCATATATGGGCTTTTTATGTTGACATATATTCATTCTATATCCAGTTTGTTGAGAGTTTTTTATTATGAATGGTTATTGAATTTTGTCGAATGTTTTTTCTGCATCTGTCAAGATGATCATATGATTTTTATCTTCCATCCTATTAGTGTGATGTATCATATTGACGATTTGCATATGTTGAGCCATCCTCGCATCTCAGGAATGAATCCCACTTGATTATGGTATAAATCTTCTTAATGTGCTGTTGAATTTGTCCTCTTAGTGTTTTGTTGAGTAGTTTTACATCTCCTTTACATCAGGGATGTTGGTCTGTAGTTTTCATGTAGTGTTCCTATCTGGCTTTGATATTGGGATAATGCTAGCCTTGTAATATGAGTTTGGGAGTGTTTCCTCCTCTATAATTTTATGAAAAGTTTGGGAAGGATTGGCATTAATTCTTTTTTAAATGTTTGGTAGAATTCACCATTGAATCTATCTGTCCTGGATTTTTCTTTTTTGGGAGATTTTTGATTACTTACTCAATTTCCTTACTCATTATTGGTCTGTTCAGATTTTCTGCTTCCTAATTCAGTCTTGGTGGGTTTCTAGGCATGTTTCTAGGAATTTACCCATTTTTTCTAGGTTGTCCAATTTGTTGCCATATAGTTAGTTGTTCATATAATTGCCTTTCTTATTTCTTTGTTTTGCTTATTCCTGTGCTCCACTAGACCCTTAGATGATATAATGCATTTATTCAACAAAATCATGTATGCATCCATCTCCTAGAAGAATGCTGACCCTTCTGACTCCCTGGCTACCCTGAATCCCTTCCTGCATGTCCCACACTCAAACCTTTGTTCCTAGATTATTAGGTTTAGTCTTTGCTCTTGTGCTTCATTTGTCTTTCTTTCCAAATTAATAGTTCTGCTTAATGTAATAGCTGTTAAAAGAAAAGGTTCTGGAGTTCAAACTATCTGGGTTCCTAGTTCCTTTGACAGCTTAGATTTCTTAGCCTTTGTTTTCTCTTCTGTAAAATGGAGAAACAAATATTTGGGGCGGGGGGAGTAGTTGTAAAAACTAAAAGTGAGATAAAATAGAGTGACTCTAATGGCCAGATCTTCTGGCTCCAGGAGAGAGCAGGGAAGAATTTTTTTAGGGCAAGAAAAGGGGGTCTTCTGAAACTATTCTAAAGCCTCCCTCGCTCATAGCCTCAGTGTGCAGATGAGTTCTGGGATCTCTCTTGAATACAGTCTGCTGCTGGGGATTCATAAGTCTAAATCTCCATGTGGTTTTTTGTTGTTGTTGTTTTAGCTAAATGAAGTAGACTATTGTCTTACTCCTTTATTTTCCACTTTTTTTCTTTATTAATGAAGGGGATACATGTTATATACTTGAGTTAATGGCACTCTGGAGGAATTGTTAGGTATCAGATGTTAATTTGTACCCAAGTTCATAACTGAATAGGTAATCCTCTATTTTCTTTAGGATCTTGGTCAGTCTCCTACTTGAAATGTCTTTTTAATCTTGATAAATAGACTTTCTGGTAAGGGGAGTATCTTTCATTAGCTTTCTGAGAATTACATTTCCAAAAAAAGATCCAAAGTTGTTTAGTTATTTTTTATATCAAATGGATTTAATGTTTTTTTTTTAATTGTGACTTTGAAGAATTTATAAGTGCCAGAAAATTCCATCACCTTTGTTAATCTTCAAAGAAATCAGTATAATTAACACCTTCGATGTTAATTTCCCTTTTCACTACTTAAGCCTTTAAAACGCATCTTTATTTCATGTAGATGGTTAAGACAGGTTTTACTATTGTAAGTTTAAGTCAGTTTATAGCAAAAAGACCTTATGTCTTTCCTTTCTTCTATGACAGTATATATAGTAATTTTTATATCTAACACATTGTTTCTGAAATGTAGTTGCTTGTTTTATAATTGATTTTTTTTCAAGTGAGATACTAGTCCAGTTAGCAACCTTTTCTTTTCATACTGAAAAGCAATATTCATTGATCACTGATAGTCTATTTGAGAGAAAATTTAGCCATCATTTTCAGATGTGTGCTCAGAGAACAGAGAAACAAGGCAATAATTTGTTTTAAAATTTATGTTTGAACATATGCTCATGTGCGTGTGAGTCTGTGTGTGTGTGTGTACATTCAGAATTAAGGTGCTAGAAATTCAAGTCCATGTCCTTCAAAGGAAACCCTGATAGTGAATTACAGATGTCATATAATCCATGGCCACTGACTCAAAAGGTACCAGGTGGTAGATTTCTGAAGAAAATCAGTACTAGAGCCCTTCACTGTATAATTTTAGTAGTGGTGAGGCTCTTGCTCATGCACCTCATTCCTCCTTCCATACTCCAGGGCCTCAGTAGAAAAAGAAGGAGGACCATATTGTTTTGCAAATGTGTCTTTAAGACTCCTTTCATCTGTTTGGAATGAATGTATGATTTACTTTGTTAATGTCCCTTTGGCCTAGCTTTTCCTTCTTTGGTTTCTCTAATGTTTACTCTTTCTCCCTCCTGCAGGAGGGCACAGAGTGAATAGAGTTGCACAGTTCCCAGGTGTCTGTCGATTTCAGAAGGTAAATCTCAGCTATCACTGCATCAGTCACAAGTCTAGTCATTTTTAAATTCATACAGAGACGGGAGGGGTGGCCTGGGGTGTGTGTGTGTGTGTGTGTGTACTGTGTGTGTGTGTGTGTGTACAATGGTGGTGGAGGTCTAAACATATCTACAATTTAGTTTAAAACAAAAAGGATACCAAAAAGTCCACCTCAGAGGTCGTGTTCAAATTAATATTTTTCACTATTTTGGCATAGATTTGAGTACTGAAACATTTTCGTTTTACTTTTCCATCCCTGGTTGAACTTTCAAAAGTGGAACAGGTTGCTGTGGAGTGTAGTGAGCACTCATTCCCAGAGGAGGCCAAGCCCAGTCTAGAGAGCCTTGTTGTTCAAGTGTAGTGCCAGACGGTCAGCACTGGCATTGCTACACCAGACCTTCCGAATCAGAATCTGTGTTTTCAGGAGATCCCCACTTAAACTCATATGCTTATTAAAGTTTTAAGAAGTATTCGTTCAAATAAGGGTTTTCTAGGATTTTATAGTGGGCCTATAACCCAAAGTTGTAAAATAAATATCCATAACTGATACAAATAAACAAATGGAGGAGAAGAGACAAATCTCCCTCCTATTCAGAATTCCAGATAATTTTATGGAGCTTCTCTCCCCACAACCCTGACTCCAGAAAGTGAGGCTTAACTTCCCTTCCCTCAATCCTTGAATGTGGGCTACACGTGGTGACTTGCTTCCACAGACTCTGGAAAGAAGGAGGTGAGGAAAAGAACTCCACAGTGAAGAAATCTAGCAAATAGCACCTTAAGCACCTTAAGTTAGATCAAGTCTAACTTTAACAGTGATAAGTCATGGTGATTTTAAAATTTTAAAATGGTAATGTGCCCTTGTTACAATGTGATGAGAATGGCATGTCACCTCTGTGGCCTTCCTCCCAAGAACCTGTGATCCTAGTCTAATCCAGAACCAAAAAACTAAAAAAAAAAAAAAAAAAAAAAAAACCAAATTGAGGGACTTTTTATAAAATATCTGATCAGTACTCCTCAAAACTGTTAAGATCATCAAAAACAAGGAAAAAGGGATCCCTGGGTGGCGCAGCGGTTTAGCACCTGCCTTTGGCCCAGGGCGCCATCCTGGAGACCCGGGATCGAGTCCCACATCAGGCTCCTGGTGCATGGAGCCTGCTTCTCCCTCTGCCTATGTCTCTGCCTCTCTCTCTCTCTCACTGTGTGCCTATCAGCTCAGACCATGATACCAGGGTCCTGGGATTGAACCTGGTGTCAGGCTCCCTGATCAGTGGGAGCCTGCTTCTCCCTCTCCCTCTGCTTGCCACTCCTCCTGCTTATGTGCTCTTGCTCTCTCTCTGTGTGTCAAACAAATAAATAAAATCTTAAAAAAAGAAAACTGGTGAAATCTGAAGAAAGTATGTGTTTAGTTAATAGTAATATACCACTTACTACTGTAGTTGTGACACATGTACCATAGTAATGTAAGATGGTAACAGTGGGGGAATTGGGTGAGGGATGGGCAGGAATTTTGTTCCATCTAAAACTCACTGTAATATACCCACTTTCTAGTCCTCTCACTTGGAAGAACAGCTTTTCTCATAGAGTGTAGTGATGAGAAGCGAGCTGCGTGCATCCAGATTGCCAGAGCCTCTGTGCTGGATGTCAATAATTATAGACATCAGACTTCATTTGAGTGTGGTACTTGGGCCTTGGTCAGAGTCCTCGCTCTTGACGCCAAGCAAGTGCTGTTTATTTTGCTTCTAAGAGAGCTAGAATTAGACTTCATTCATTTAACATGTGGCCTTCAGTAACTGAGATTGAATGTTTAGAGTATGGATCTTTGTCATTGACTGAGGGTATCCTAGTAAATCCCTAACACTAAATTCATTTTGGGGAAAGGGACATTAGTTCTGTGTGTATTCAGCTTTAGAATCATAAACAACTTTGAAAATGACTTGAGCCAACTGGAGACCGTTTTTGAAGATGAGGTGGTTTTCATTAAAAAAAAAAAAAGTTGGCTCAACTATCTCAACTGCATGTAGAAAACAAACCATCATCAAAAGAGTCTTTTTAAAAATTGGGGGAGGCCTTCAACAAGAGTGTACGCAGCAGTGTCTGTGTACCTGACAGTCCACACAGAAGGCCTGCACTCCCCGAACTGTATCTTTACACACCAAGTAAAGCAGAAGAGAGCAGTGCTGGTTATGTGTAGAATCCACAGGGAGGACAGAGAGAAGGGCTGTTCTGTTTTCTGCAAGTACAACTTTAACTCTGCTGTAAATATTGGCTCTGGGAGTTTCACAACGTTGAGCCAATATCAGGGGCCCTTTTTAGACTAAAATGGCTTGCAGTTGGGTGGTGTTTCTCATGTTGGGTTGTGAACACTGACACCGATTTCACAGAACTCTTGCAAAATGCTTTTGCTTGCTTGTGCTTTGTCTTATCCCTGTTCTTGGAGACCTTCCTGGCACAGGCCCTGTGCCGATTTTCCTCTGCTGTCTTACTACCGTCAGCAGTTCTGTAACAGGATTAAAGGGATACCTCAATTCCCAAAAATAGACAGAAGTTCAAGAGGTTTATTGCCCAGCAGAGGGAAGTCAAAATAACCAGCGTTATATTCTTTTGGCATACAGATTTCCAGTTTCCCACATTGGGACCTGGTACATACAAAATTAAAACAGTTACAAAATTTTCCTCAGTGTCAAATTGTGTTGATGCTTACTCTAGCTTCACTTTAACTCTCTTCTTTATCGGAAAGAATGAGCTGTAACAGTGGATTCACCTTGGATGTCTTCCAATGACTGAAATGCCAGGTGACTGTGAAAGAGTATAAATAAGACACAGACCCCAGTGTGCTTACCATCTTAAAACTAAAAAGTATAAAGAGAAGATACTGTGTTTTTTTATAGTTACTTCATTCCTAGATGGTATGTATAGTTGTAATCATGTGCTTTTTTTTTTTTTTTAAGTAGGCTCCACGCCCAGCATATAGCCCAATGTGAGGCTTGAACTCACGACCCTGAGATCAAGGCCTGAGCTGAGATCAAGAGTCAGGTGCTTAATTGACTGAGCCACCTAGGTGCCCCGCATACTGTTCTTATGGCCCCGTTCTTTGAGTCTCATTGACATACTAGATTATTTCATGGAGAGAGGGTAGTATATGAAAGGAGGTTTTGGATCTAGGCAGACCTGGGCTTGACATACTCTTTCGCCCATTTTCTAGATATTTGGCCCAGGGCAAATCACTTTAATTCTAAACTGAAGCTTAACCATTTGTTAAAATAATAATAAAGCATAATTTCCAAGGTCGGCAAGAGGAGAGACATTATATGTGCCAATTCCCAGTATAGTGGCTGTCGTGATACACTTTGTTAATAAATGGTCTCATTTATAACTATACGTTTAAAAATACTGTTATGAGGGCAGCCCGGGTGGCTCAGCAGTTTAGTGCCGCCTTCAGCCCAGGGTGTGATCCCGGAGACCCGGGATCGAGTCCCATGTCGGGCTCCCTGCATGGAGCCTGCTTCTTGCTCTGCCTGTGTCTCTGCCTCCCTCTCTCTCTCTCTCATGAATAAATAAATAAAATCTTTAAAAAATAAAAATAAAAATAAATAAAAATACTGTTATGAGAATTATTTAATGTCATTGAGGACAATAAAAAAATAACTGAAGAGCTATTGTACAGGGTTTGTTTTTGTCTTGTTTTTTTTAGTACCAAATTTAGTTGTTGAAAAGTACATCTTATTTCTCCTGACAGAAAGGCTCTGTCATATACTGAATATCCGTATGCAGCTGCTTTTATTTCCTAGATTTTTAGTCTGTTCATTAAACAGTTTGTCTCCTTACACACCATTTGCACATAGTAGCTCTATATAATATATTTTATAGAGTTTGTTGGAGACCAATTCCCATTCATTACTTTTTCAGCACTTTGTGTCAGCTTGTCTAATTCCCTCATCTTCCATTTGGTTGATTATTTTTACCATTTTATTGAGATAACATTAGATTTATACATCACATTGTTAATTATACATACATCTTTATTACGCTACTGTCGTATTTCACAACATGGTGTGCCTTTCCATTCATTTGTATTTTTTTTTTAAGATTTTATTTATTCATAGAGACGGAGAGAGGGGCAGAGACACAGGCAGAGGGAGAAGCAGGCTCCATACAGGAAGCCTGACTCCAGGATCACACCCGGCTGCAGGCGGCGCTAAACTGCTGCGCCACCAGGGCTGCCCTCATTTGTCTTTTATGTTTCTCACTAGTATCATATTTTAAAGCTTTTCTCATTTAGATTTTATGTTCTATTTTTCTATTTCTTTTTTTTTAAGATTTTATTTATTTATTCATGATAGACACAGAGAGACAGCGAGAGAGAGAGAGAGAGAGAGAGAGAGAGAAAGGCAGAAACACAAGCAGAGGGAGAAGCAGGCTCCATGCAGGGAGCCTGACGCGGAACTCAATCCCGGAACTCGATACCGGGACTCCAGGATCACGCCCTGGGCCAAGGGCAGGTACTAAACCGCTGAGCCACCCAGGGATCCCCGATTTTTCTATTTCTTATTATTGTTATCATGAGTCCTTTTCTTATGTTTTAGCTCTGACTTATGCTGTTTTTACTTTTGAAAGTGATTGATTTCCACATATGCACTTTGTAATACTGTTCATCATCACTTTTACTTAGTCTGTGTTAAACACAGTTTTATGTACTTATGTATTTTTATTTATTAAATATTCATAACAATCCTAGAAGGTGAGTGCTCTTTTACAATAAGAAACTGAAGCTCAGAGAAGTTTAGTAACTTACTCAGGGTCACACTTCTAGCAAGTGACAGATCCAGGGTTTTTCAGAGCCAATACTCCTGTAAGTTCTATACTATACTGTACTCGGTCACCTAACTCTTATTTGTAATAATATCATTTGTAAAGATCCCTTGTAATATGTTTTCTGTTGAATCTCTTGAGTTTTCCCCAAAGATACTGTATGTATTTGATAAGACTGAATATCACAGAGATGTCAGTTTTGTCCAAATTTAAACATGGGTTTAATGCATTTCCAATAAAATTTTCACTTGATAATACAATTAAATTCATATGAAAGACCAAATATTTTTTGATTGGGATTACATTGAATCTTTAGTCCAATTTAGGGGAGAATTAACACTGTTAAAGTATAATTTTCATGAAAGTAAAATTGTCACTTGCAGGGAAATATAAAATAAACATGTGGGGCACCTTGGGTGGCTCAGTGGTTGAGCATCTGCCTTTGGCTCAGGCCGTGATTCCAGGGTCCTGGGATTAAGCCCCGCATCAGGCTCCCCATAAGGAGCCTGCTATTCCCTCTGCTTATGTCTCGGTCTATCTCTCATGAATAAATAATATCTTTTTTAAAAATAAGGAAATAAATAAACATGTGTAAAATATATTATTTAACTCGTTAATTAATGAAGGGACCAGAAAGATATATGATCAGTTAAAGAGCATCTGACAAACTAGGGCATTTATAGGCAATTTAACAGAATGTTAGAATAAGATTACTAAATTAGATATAAGACAGTTTAATGTCCAGCAGATCATAAATCCCTGGGGTCCTTTGTTCCACTAGAGAGAAATTATTATTATCATTTTAAGTTTTTGTTTATTTGAGACAGAGAGAAAGCACAAGCAGGAAGGAGGATCAGAAAGAGAGGAGAAGCAGACTCTCCGCTGAGCAGGGAGCCTAATGCAGGGCTCTATCCCAGGACCTTGAGATCATGACCTGAGCCGAAGGCAGATATTTAACTGAGCCACCCAGGTGCCCCTATTATTATTATTTTCTAGTAGTTTGCATGCCCAACGTGGGGACTGTAAGATCAAGAGTCAGATGCCCTACCTACTGAGCCAGCCAGGCGCCTCTAGAGAGAAATTATTTTTGTTGCCATCCCACAAAACCCTACAAGTTCACAACTTCACTAGGCCTGGAACCTTTAATCAGTAACCAGGAGAAATCCATCCTGCCTCCTATTTTGTAAATAAAGCCATGCCCATTTGTTTACATATTTTCTATGGTTGCTTTTATAATATAGTGCCAGAGCTGAGTGGTTACAACAGAGATCATATGACCCAGAAAGCCTATTGTATTTACTTTCTGGCCCCTTAGGAAAAAGTTTGCTAAATACAAGCTTACACGATATTTGGATGATGCATCTTAATGTATTTTCTTAGGGTTATCCCAAAATATTTCATGTTTCTGATACTATTAAAAACATTAACTTTTGGAAATTTCAAATCCTAAGTGCTCATTGCTAGTCTTTAGAAAATATAGTTAATTTTCATATAATAACCTCATGTTCTAAGACTTTGCTAAACTTAGTTTTATGTCTTAAAATAGATTCTTTAGGGTTTTACTGCATCGATAATCATGTCATCTATGAATAAGATAATTTTATTGCTTTCTTTGTAGCTGATGTGCCATATATATATATATATATATATATTTTTTTTTTTTTTTTGCCTTATTGAACTGGCTAATCCAGTATAATGTTGAGGAGAAGTAGTGAGAATGGACATTCTTACTTTTTCCCAACCAAAGAGGAAAAGCATTCAGCCTATCATCATCTCATAGGATATTACCTGTAGGTGTTTCCTGGATGTGCTTTATCATAAGGAATTTCCTTCTATTTGTACTTTACTAAGAATTTTTATAAGGAATAGATGTTGAGCTTTGTCAAATGTTTTTACTGCATCCGTTTAGAGAATCAAATTTTTTTTAATGGATTGATACAGCAAATTACATTGATTTTCGAATGTTGAACCAACCTTGCATTGCTGAGATAAATTCCATTTTTTTCTGGTTGTATTATCCTTTTTTGTTAATTATTAGATTTCATTTCCTGGTTTTTATTGAGTGCTTTTGTGTCTAGAAAAATTTTTTGGAAAATATCAACTTGCTACATCAAATCCTAAAACACATTAATATTTGTAATCTTTCTATATTAATAAGAAGTATGCTACTAACTCATCATTAGAAAGAAACATTAGAGGACAAATTGAAGAAACAGACCCTATATATGAAAGTTATATTGTAAAGGTTCTATTATGACTGTAAAGGTCAGTTTTCATAGGGATATTGAAAATGTTGGTCTTTTTGCTTTACTCTTTAAATCACCATTTATGACTTCAACTATACATTGTATATTGTACTTAAAATAACCATGCAAACATGTCATGATTATTTCATACACTTCCATAGCATTTGACTTTAAACCCTCAATAAAGGTTAGTTGAATAAATTAACTAGATTAAGGTTGTTTTTTAAGAATCCAAATGGTATGGTAATGTTTTCCTATTCATAGCATTAGAAACAAGTGTTCTGGGATATTCTAAAGATTTTAAATACTTATTTTTAGACTCATGGTCTACTTTTGTCACATTATCACATTGGAGGCTGAACTTTCTATGACTTTGAGATATAGTTTAGATGGCTTTCTTTCTTTTTTTTCTTTTTGTGACGTGGAACTTTGAAATGCTGCTGTATGGCAGAACAAGGAAGTTCCCCCTTGATCAGCTGTATTGATTTGGTAGAGATTGAGGACCTTCAAACTTGCAATGTTAAGTTCTCAGAGAGGTTAGAAACTCCTGACTTTGGAACTCCAGGTTTAATGGCCACATCAAAAAGAGTTTATTCATTAAAAAGTTTATTCATTAAAAAGAGTAAGATTCTTCTCGATTACAGAGGAAATCTCATTAATTTGGATTTTACTATTTTAGAATTTTGTTTTTGCAATTCTAACATTAAGACGGCACACAAATTTACTTTTCTCCATTAATGTTCATTACAAATTCATCTTCTGAATTTATTCAGGTTCAGCTTAACAAATATATTACTTGACAGTCATTTGTTTTTAATGTAGTTCATGTTACTGACCATATTAAGTAATAGACCAGCAAATCTTTAAAAACTGTTGTTTAAAATTATTTCTCGTGCATTCAGGCTGGTCCTTTCCCAATTTTATATTCAGAAAGTTACACTATTTCTTAGATATTTGCCACTGATAGATTTTTGTTTAACTGAGTACATCACTATTGTAGCCTAACAAAGAAGTTTATATCGTGAGGAGGTAACAACAGGCAGTTAAAAGATGGGAGAGTGTGTTTGGACGAGTGGTGACAAAAACCTAACACCTAGGGACGAGTTATCTCAACCATCAGAAATCCAGGATGAGTTGTATATCCTGGGCCTGGGTTTTATAATCCATCACTGGCTTGGGTGGTAGGTATTTAAACAATGGGCAGAGTTAGCATATAAACATAGCTGCTAAAATGACAAGTGATTTCTTAGCCTACCAGAAAAGGGAATGATAGTGGACCTTTTTAGCAATTAAGTGACCAAAAAATTGTGCAGGTTTGGAAAACAGACTGAAGTGATTTGGTCCACAGTCAGTAAAACAGTTTTCATTGGAAAAACCATAAAGGTTTAATTCATTTTGTTTACTGAAGAGCTGCTGTGTTCAGGGTTGAGTTAAAAAAAAAAAAAAAGGATCAAAGAGTTTGAAACTCAGAGTCAACGATGTTTCTCCTTTGTAGCAAAAGATGCATATTTTGGTCTTTATTTTTTTGTCTTTATTTTTATAAGACCATTTTTTATGGTATATTTTTTCCCTATGGTATATTTTTTAATGTAGAGAGGCAAATTATTTTCCTCTAAAGGTTCTTCCCTCCCCCTCTGCTGCAAAAAGTCAGTGCTGCTATTTGTAGTATTATGAACACTCAGTATCTGCTCTTAACATTTAAGTCAATATGAGAGGTGAGAGTTCTACCATTTAATCACCAATGCAAAGGAATGTTATAATGTACTTTTTAGAACAAATGTGATAATTTTTAATAATTTTATATAATGAATCATTTGTTGAGTTATGTTATTATAAGTAAAAACTATAATTAGGCAGATATAAAAATTCATTAAGCTTTACACTTCGGACCTGGCACTTTTAAGTTGTATTTATTTCAGTTTTAAAAAAAAACACCTTAATTAGGAATGGTGGTCAGAAAAAAAAAAGGAATGGTGGTCAGGGCTTAGGAATTGTGTGATAATCTGGGGAGTTACACACTTTATGAAGAGGATGTTCTTCATTTTAAAAAGTTCCTCAGGGACTGAATCTTGTGGTTCATTAAAAATAGAATATTTATAAACTCTGCCTTTAAATCTGTATATAGACCAGTAGGTACAATTGAAATCCAGCGGCTGAAAAAGAGTATGTTATGGGCATGATTTTCAGTGTTCACTTCAAAGCAGAAATGCAGTATTCATTAATCTTATTCTTTGATTGTGATGTTAGCCCTTTTGTTACTGTCAAGTTTACCTTGGCCCGAGTGCTGGCAATTAAGTGGCACAGTGAAGATGACTGGAAAACATTAACTTGTTATTGTTAGTTGACATCGTGCTGAGGTTGATGGGAAGTCCGAGTTTATAAATAGCCTGCTCTATGCACTGATGTAGAAATCTGCTCAATTTCAGGGCTAGATCTCATCATACGGACCATTCATTGTTTATGTTTGAAGCTTTGTATTTAACAGAGAATGGATTCATCCTTTTGAAAAATGTAGTACTGCACATAGCTGTGATAGCACCCCCCCCCCTTGAAACTTTTGTTTTCAGTATTAACTTCTTGAATAAGTTGGCTTCACATTGTTTGTTCAACTTTTTTTTCTGGATATTATGTAAGGAGTAATCTTGCACTTTTTAGAAAGGGCCCTACATTCTCTTCTATTTGATATAATTCATTTATATTTTAATCTAGAATGGCCAGGGCGTGATCCTGGAGACCTGGGATCGAGTCCCGCATTGGGCTCCCTGCATGGAGCCTGCTTCTCCCTCTGCCTGTGTCTCTGCCTCTCTCTCTCTCCCCTCTGTGTACTCTCATGAATAAATAAATTAATCTAGAATGGCCTTCATGTTTTGAAGAAGTATGTTTGAAAGAAGCATCCTTGAACATTTGTACTGTTTAGCATGAAACTACTGTTAGTTTCTTAGTAGTGTTCCTCTGTGTCCTTGCCTGAACGTAGGCCTGCTACTCAAATTTTTATGATGCACTATCAGACACAAATCATTAACTCTGAGATCTCCCCAGCATGACGGTGGAAAGAACACAGGGTCAAAGCAGTAATCCTTGAGGGATGAAAGGAAGTTGACTCTTATGAGAAATCTAGGCAGTCAGACAAGGCATAACAATAGTTTCTAGAAATCTGGCCAAATTGCTGAATAATTGCCTTCCTCTTCCAGGCCAAGAGGCAAACCCTAGGTTTGCATTCTCATTCTCATTAACTTGATGGTGAGGGAAGGATTTAGTGCTATTCATGTAGTCTCTAAGACACAAGATTTTAGGGTTTGTTCGTTTGTTTTGAGTTGGGTGGTACCTTTACCGATCAATCAGTTAAGGTTTTAATTAAGTTCAATTAAATGCTCTGTACTGTGCTAACGAAGCACTGAGAGAATATAAAACAGCATAATTTCATCCCCAGAATCTTGCGGTATGACTGGTGAAATACAACCAACAAATCTGCAACCAAAATTTTGGTATGCAGAATCACATAGTATTTGACTTCAAGTCAGTTTATCGGCGCAGTTGGAATAGGTACAATCTTCATAAGTAAATTCTTAATGATTTAGGTCATCTGGCTACTGTGTCTTCTGTCCTCTGGTTGTTGGGACCCTGACAATAAACAGGAAGATCTGGCGGGCTGTCAAAGGCTTTTCAATCTTGCCTGACACGAGGGTTACTGGGGCACTGTTAACATACAGGTTTCCAGGCCCCTGTCATGAGTGTGTAGATCTGAGACAGGACCCCAGAATCTGCTTTCTTAGTGTGCAACACAGGTGATTCTTATGATCAGGCAAGTTTGGAAAGCATTGGATTAAGAGTGGAAGAAGAGGGACTCAATGTACAAAACTGAATTAATATAAGAGACGAGTGATTCTTGTGTCAGGTCCAGGAGATATCAGAGATTTATCCCCCAAAGATGGCTATTACATGTCACCTGGCTGATTTGCTGAGACTGAAGGACCATGAAGAGCAGTAAGAAAATCTTGAAATTTCTAAGCCCAAATATTAAATGGGCCAAAAGTGTTCGGGATTTCATCACTTATTTATGCCCCAAACCAGCTCCTCTCTAGGAAGGGTGCTGCTCCTCCTGGTCATTCATGTGGAAAGCAGGCAGGCAGACATGAGTAAGGAGGAAACATTTGAAATAGTAGCTTGGCAGATGCGAGGAGAGACTCTTCCAAGTTTAAAGGGCAGCTGGCAAGACTGTCCAAAGGCAGGAATGGAGGAAGCAGGAGACCCAGTGAGCTGTGTAGTAGCACAGTGTTTTTTGGTCAAGATCAAGAGGCATGAAGTAAGGGTTGTGGGAAAACCTAGGCTGAGATAACACTAATGATACATCTTATAAGTATCAAGGAGGCCAGCTGTGCGCACTAAGCCTGGGTCCTCATGGCATCCTCATGTCCTCATGGTGTTCTTACCAAGACAATAGAGGGAGGTTGGTTATATTGTTTCAGTTTTACAGCTGGAGACTTGGTGATGTTGGGAGAGGTGACTTTGTCACAGATAGTGAACTAGAGAAAAAAGTAAGAACTAAAGCCAGTAGGTTTTCTGATCTGTGGTATTAGGTTGGGTAAGAGTTGGGGGGGATGGAGAAGAGGAGGAAAAGACAATCTTGATGTTGAGTTGAGTTGGTGAGTTTGGAAGTTCTGAGCAGATCAGCATAAGTAAATGAAAAAAAGTTATTAACAGGTTAAAAAGTGAGGTGCAATAGGATAATGAAGGGTCTGAAAATGTTGAGGTTTTCAGCTGTGAGCAGAAAAAGAACTATTGAATGGGAAGCAGAGGTGATGGTTCACAAGTATGTGAATATAAAACAAATTTTTGTGCCTCCTTCAGATAACATAGAGATGACAAACTATACTGACCATCATAATAGTCTCAACCACATTTTCCTCTGATTAGCATAATATTTTAAAAATAGTCTGCAATGGAAAAAAGTTTTTAGAAATTAAACTTTGTCTCAGAATTTAGTTGTGATGGTGGATTTATTTTTCTCCATAGTAGTAGAGAGACTGGAAAAGCAGTAGACACTAGAAAAGCAGTAAAACATCTCTTTACATACATTCCAGTTGTCTCAGTGTCCCTTGAGAATCATTCCTTTACAGTTCGTATAACCTTGTAGCTTGCCTCAAAGGATAAATAGGACTATTTTTAATCAGCACCTGATGCTGTTTTTTTAAAGGATTATAAGAAATCAAAATGTGGTTCTAAGAGTATCTAATTAATGCAAGCTCACAATACCAATCAGTACTCCCAAGTAAATGTGTAGTTCACCAGAAGGCTTTTTAAATAGATGAGGAACTCTCTAATGAGGGAATTTTTAAAATATCCCAGAAATAACATGAATACAATACTGCAGTATTGTATTGAATATCAGTGACTTGAATGTAGAGAATCTTCTAAAAATTTGTTTTCTAAATTTGTGTGATAAAATACACAAAGAGTTTACCATTGTAACCATTTTTGAGTGTTCAATAATGTTAAGTATATTCACATTGTTGTACAAATCACCTCTGGAACTTTTTCATTTTGCAAAAATTGAAACTTCATACCTGGTAAACAACTCCCTACTTCTCCCTTCCCCCAAGCCCTGGCAACTATTGTTCTACTTTCTGTTTCTATGAGTTTGACTACTTTTGATACCTCATATAAGTGAAATCATATGCTATTCTTTTTTTTCTGTGACTGGCTTATTTCTCTTTGCATAGTGTCCTCAATATTCATCTATGTTGAAGCCTGTGTCAGGATTCTCATCCTTCTTATGGCTGAATAATATCCCATTGTGTATATATGCATCCATTATCCATTCATTGACCATCGAACCCTCAAATGGCTTCCACCTTTTGCTATGAATAATGCTGCTATGAACATGGCTGCACAAATATCTCTTTGAAAACTTCCTTTCAGTTCTTTTAAATCCAGAAGTAGAACTGCTGGATCACATATTTTTTTTATAATTCTATATTTAGTTTTTTGAGGAACAGCAGTATTTTTTTTTCCTACAGAAATGTACAGAACCTTAATTTCTGGTTTTAGTTAGACAGTAAATAACTTCATTGGGTACCTTGATGGTTTGTTTCTGGGCTTCATTTTCCTCATATTAAGAACTATTATGCATAAACTTAAGCTTTCTCATTGGCATTCCTCCACTGTGTCATGGGTACCTTCCCTCCCCACTCACCTGTGTACCCCATTTCTAGTAAAACAATTAAATCATCTGTTTTTCCCTGAAATTTTTTGGAGACTTGAGAAATAGGAAGACCCAGGTGGCCACAGAGTGTAACTACCAATTATATGGATGTAATTCCAAATCTCTGTATCTGTGGCTTTTTCCTTATTGAAACTTCATATTCTTCAGAAAATGAGCTTCTCCTTCACCCCATCTCACTTAGATCTTTTATTAACTGAATCCTCATGTGTTTATAGTTTACTAGACAGTAGTTTTCATTTGTTGGTATTTTGCTTTTTAAGTGAAATTGGTTTTATCTTTTATTTAATACAGTCCCATAGAAACCATTTAACTTGCTAAATCTGTGCCAAGCTAAGAAATAAAAGAGAGTAAATAACTGTTTGCAAATTGCCTATTAAACATTGCCTTTTCTATCAGTGAGCATGTGTCCTAGAGTGAACAGTGAGATATGTATTAGAAATGTATGATCTCTTTAGTGTCTCTGGCTGTGCTGAATACAGTTCAAGGCAATTTTTCCTGTACACAGTGTTCCCCTTAGCCACTCGGTTTAGACCCTATTTCTACAGAGGGTGAGACTGTATTATACTTATATGCTCTCCTCAAATAAATTATAGACTTCTAGAGAGTAGAAGTTATCATAACTTGCACCCCCATTGGACCAAGAGATAATGCCTTTTATCTGAGCAAATGTAAATTCTTTTCCATCCCCTGACCAAGCCACAAACCTGGCACTCTTGTTATATTTCCCGTTCTTAGTAAATGGTGCTACCATTCACTCAGTTGTTAAGATGGAATCTGGGGATCAAGTTTGATTCCTTCCCCTTTTTTGGCTCGGCGTCTAATCCACCAGTATTATCAACTTCTCTACTCTTCATCTCTAAACCACTATCCTTGTCCAAGCCACCCTCATCTTTTGCTTGGACATCGGCATTTGCCTCTCTGCTTTTATTCTTGCCCCCTTCAAGCCCTTCTTGATGTAGGGCAGAAGGACCTTTTTAAAACACAGATGAGATTAACTTAATTCCCTGCTTAAAACCCATTAGTCATTTTCCATCACACTTTAAATAAATCTAGACTTCTTACAATAGTTTATAAGCACCAAAATGACATGACCAGCCCTGCCTCTCCAACCTCATCTCATGTTGCTTTCCTCCTTTCATTCAACTCTAACCTCATGAACCTTCCTCTAATACCTCAGCCTTGTCCTACCTTGGTACATTGTCTTCACTCTGCCTGGAGGAGACATAAGCAGGTTTTCAGCAAACATTATATTTGCTGAGTGAATGAATGAGTTAGGAGCTCCTTAAGGATATAGACTGTACTTAGGTACCACGTCTCAAAAGTAGATATGATACATGGTACAAGTATGTAGATTAGAATGCCTAGTGCAGTGGTTCTCCACTGGGGGCTATTTTCTTCCACGGGGACATTTGGCAATGTCTGAAGATACTGTTGATTTTCATAAGTGGCAGTATGTCATCAGCCTGTAGTGAGTAGAGGCCAGAGATACGAGTGAACATCCTATAATGCACAGGACAGGACCCATAACAAAGAATGATCCATCCTCAAATGTCAGTAGTGCTGAGGTTGGAAAACCTTACTTTACACTAAGGTATTTTTTCTTTTTAAAGGTAATGTTTATTTTTTTTTTAAGATTTATTTATTTATGATAGACATAGAGAGAGAGAGAGAGGCAGAGACACAGGAGGAGGGAGAAGCAGGCTCCATGCCAGGAGCCCGACGTGGGACTCGATCCTGGACTCCAGGATCACACCCTGGGCCAAAGGCAGGCACCAAACTGCTTAGCCACCCAGGGATCCCCTAGACTAAGGTATTTAAATTAGGAGATGTCAGTTTTAGTAGCGTTGTTGGGCATTCGATAAGTCCATCACATTCTATAAATAGTCTATTTAAATAATACTAGAAATATGAATCTCCTTGATTAAAGACTACTGTCCTATCCTCAGGGACTGTATGTTATATCCATAAGCACAATGCCCCTGGGCCACAAACTTAGGAATTAAGATTCCTCTATTGGTGAGCATCTTGCTCAATCTCCTCATAATACTCACATGAACTCAGCCTTTTATTTGTTCTTCTAATAATAAGATGACCACTAATCTCCAAAGTTGAAGGCATCCCTCTGGATCAGGTGAGAAATCTTCCCCCCCTACCATTTCAAAGATTTATGAGTTAATGTCTTTTTCACAATAGCTAAGATTCTGTTTTTGTTTTTGTTTTTAAGATTTTATTTATTTATTCATTAGAGACACAGACAGACAGACAGACACAGGCAGAGGGAGAAGCAGGCTCCTTGCAAGGAGCCTGACGTGGGAACCGATCCTGGATTCCGGGATCACGCCCTGGGCCACAGGCAGATGCGCAACCACAGAGCCACCCGGGTGACCCAATAGCTATGATTCTGTCAGTTATGGAGACATGACTTATTCTACTAAGAGTTCACCATTAATTTCAAGAAGATTGGAACTAACCACTATATTGCCTTTTTTAAAAAAATCAGGAATCTATAGAATTTTAAATACAGGCAGACCTATGCATACACAGATAAGATCACAATGTAAGACTGTAGGCTTCTCCATATAAATACCCAGATACCCATTTTGTGAGGCAAATAGACCCAAGAAAAATGCTTTGCTTCCTTTGAATAAAATGAAAGCAGACTGTCCAGATTCACCCAGAAAATGAGTTGGGTGGAAGCTAAAGTATTCGTTAAAGTGTTACCTGATTTGGGTCATTCAGGAAATACTTAGAAAAATAAGAATGTGCTTACTTAGCTTATTTTAAAGTGTTTGCCTCTCTGAGGCAGGACAAAGGAGCTGGAAATTATTCCTCTGAATACGTGAATTTATGGAGTGTGCTCTGTTGAATAAAGTATCAAGAATGAGCCTCTTGAGGATCATAGCTAATAGAACTAATATCTTCAAGGGTCACTAAATTATTCTTCTGAGACACTAAATGGCACAACTTACTCTTAGATATAAATCACATATGGGAAATTTAGCTTATGACAAAAAGGGCAAACTTGATAATAAGTATTATACTTCTCAAAGGATTACCCTGAGGAATAATCATTAATTCACCCTTGCCTTACACTTGGTCACTAGTATGAGCTGAGTAAGATGATTAGTCAGAAAGCACTGTTCCTGGGAAAATCATCAAAGACCACTAAGGAAAATATTGCTGAGGCATAATACTGCACGAGACAGAAGTCCAGTGGCCAAGCTAAAACAACTGCCAAATAAAAAGAATAAAAGCAAATACCACAGAGGAGTTAAGAAAGCTACTTAATAAGCAGAGTCAGGAAAACCTGGATACCTCAGCTGGATGGAGAAGGGTGAGGTGGGTTTCCTTTCTATACTAACACCTAGCAATGCCTAAAGTGCACCCAGCAAAATTAAAACCACACATGGGCATCCTCCCCATTAATAAGAATACCTAGTTTGGGAACGTCTACCTTCAGCTCAGGGCATGATCCTGGGATCCAGGATCAAGTCCCACATGGGGCTCCTTGCAGGGAACCTACTTCTCCCTCTGCCTATGTCTCTGCCTCTGTGTGTGTGTGTGTGTGTGTCTCATGAATAAATAAATAAAATCTTAAATAAAAAAAAAAACTAGTTTTTTAAGGAGCAGTTACAAAGTACTTTTCATTAGTTATCTTTTAAACTTCACAAGAACCTCATGAGATGAGTTATATCATTGGTTCCATTTTGTAGATGAGGAAACTAAGAGAGGTTAAATCATTTTCCTGAGGTCACCAGCTTAAATGTTGACTGCCTGCAAAGCCTGTGCTCTTACAGCATCTACCTCAGCACCACTGACCTTTGGGGTCAAATGACTCTTTGTCTTGGGGAACTGTCCTTTGCATTGTAGGATGTTTAGCAGCATCTCTCACCTCTGCTTACTAGGCACTAGTGGCACCACCCTCTCAGTTGTGGCAACCAAAAAATGTTTCCAGTCATTGCCAAATGTCTCCTGGAGGTAAAATCACCCCCCATTTTGAACCCCTGGTCTAAAGACTCAAGTTCCTGAGTGGGAACCTAGTGAGCATCCAGAGGAATATCCTGTCACTCCATTACAGTTGGACTCGAATCTGGCCAAGAAAGCTTGTTTATGGGGGGAAATGCGTACCCCATCCACTAAACTTGGTTTTCACGCCCTTCCGGCAGCATAAGGAAAAGGAGACAGGCCAAAATGGATTATGGATGGTTACTTAGAAAGGGCCGTTGTCTTGTTCAGCCAGTTATTCAACAAATAAATGTCGCAGTTCCTGGGAGAGTAGTTTCATAGAGGCACCAGTGTTTGAGGCGAAGTGAGTTGAGAGGGAAGATCACGAGTTTCCTGGAGATGAGCTTGGAGGATGACGAATTCATGCAGATGACATGTTGGTAGGCTAGGAATAGCAGAGCGGGCTGGTGGCCCAGGCTGCAAACATATCCCATCTTGAGGACTTGGATTCATTGGCCATTTTACTTTGTAAGCCAGCCCATTTGCAAGGAGTCTTGGTGTTTACTTTCACTATTGAGTTAACTATTGCCTTGAAAGTACTGTTTATCTCAGCCCACATGGTAATTGCCTTAAATTTAAAATCAAATCAACAAACTTTTGCATTCCAGTAAGGCTCTGTAGGAGATAAAACGATGTGGTTTACACAAAGAGATAAACAGCAATCAAGGCAACATATCTTAGGTGCCAAATGAGTGGTTCAGATAATACTATGGAATGAGAGGATGGAGAGATTGCACTACCTAGAATTGTCAGGGAGAACTTCACAAAGGGGGCTAATGAGCTGAGCCTTAAAGGATAAGTGGAAATACTATGAAATCTGTATAATGGCCTGGGGATCACACAGC
Source organism: Nyctereutes procyonoides (assembly GCF_905146905.1). Classification (NCBI taxonomy): domain Eukaryota; kingdom Metazoa; phylum Chordata; class Mammalia; order Carnivora; family Canidae; genus Nyctereutes; species Nyctereutes procyonoides. The sequence goes on along the minus strand of NW_026575049.1, from coordinate 46,800,093 downwards.
CCCCAGTGTAAAAACTGTACATTTTAGATACTTATGTTAAAACATCTAGTCTTGTTATTTTGGATTATGTCCGATAGCAGATATGAAATCCATTTAGGGGCTCATCCATGATAATTGTCTAGAACTCATCATCAGGAAGACTCATATGTGAAAAGGGTTTTTTGCTCACTCTCAGGGGACAGACTAGGTTCATGAGGATTGGTTTCACTAATCCCTTTGATCCCATTAGATGGAATCACCCTTCTCTGAACAGAGGTGCCCTCGTTGGAAACAGAGCTCAAGATTTGGAGAGACCTTATTGCAGCCTGTCTGTATGGGTTTGGGCATTACACATACTCAGCTAGATGGTGGGAGGCGGTTATCAACAAGGGTGACAGAGGCTTTTGCTTCTCAAACACTGCCTGGTTTATTCCATGAATCCCAGCCATCCAGGAGACATTTATAATTCTGTATAAAATGGATGCAGCAGATGTTCCTTGTACTCACTGCGGGAGGTGTTGAGTGGCAAATGAACAAACAAACAGGGTAGGGGGGAGCCACCCAAATCTCCATTCCTAGGGGCTTAGAGGAATCCTTTTTCTCCTTCCTCCATGTGAAAATATAAACAGTTGCTTCATAAACAGTTTTCACTTTTTGACTTATAAAGATTTAGTCTTTTCCTTTTGTTTACTTTGATGACCTTTGAAATAAGCTGCAACCCAAACATTCAAAAAATTTTTTTTCCATCTTCATTTTTCATAAAGAGGAGTCTCTGTTACCACAGTGTGCTGGAAGCCAGCAGACTCCCGAGGCTGGCTCTCACCCAGGCCTGGACTCGCAGGGCCTTCTGCCCCAAACCCCCTCACTGGGCAGCTCAGAGTAATGTGCATTAGCAGCCTGAGAGCATGCTAAAGGCCAGTTCTCTGTGGGTCAGCTCTTTTTATAAGCAGATTTTACAGCTGCACTAAACTCTGGAAAATGCAAATTAATATAATAACTTTGTATTTCCTTTGCTCTATTTGCCACCACTGCACTGCCCCCCCCACACACACACACACAAACGCACACACTGGGGATTAGGACTACAATTCTCAGGAATGCTGTTCTCCTTCCCCCAAACCTCCACTCCTCCCACCCGCCACCTCCTATGGCCAGCCTTCACCCTCAGTAGGTCTCTCCTCTGAGCTGCTCTTCCACCCACATTGAGCACAGATCTGAAAAGTTCGATGAGAGCAGGAGTAGCCTTGGAAAAGTCTTAACATCTTCCCTTTCATGCTTGAAAAGTTCCTTTTCTTTGAATTCTCTTAGTAAGAAATGCCACGCAGCCGCCTATGGCAATAATGTAATGTGTGAATTTTCATATTGAGTATGGAGTTGGGGGATACATGATAAAAAGAGTATTGTTTAGCTTTTATTGGTTCTGACTCCAAAATTAACACATTCTTCCTTTGGGGTGCTAAGACAGTCCTGTATCTTAGTTGTGGTGGTAAATTACACAAATCTGTGCATGGGGTGAAACTTCCCCTCGCCCCACACACACATGAATACATGTGAAAAATGGCAGAAACCAAATAAGGTGTGTAGTCTAGTTAACAGTAGTGTGACGGTGCCAGTGTTCTGGCTCTGATATAGTACTACAGTCATGTAAAAATGTCGTGGTTGGGGGAAGCCGAGTGAAAGGCACACCAACTCTACCATTTTGCAACTTGTTATGAAGCTGTAATTACTTCAAAATGAAAAGTTAAAAAAAGTAATACATCCTTGCTGTAAAACATTCTAAATTCCACAAATATGTGGCATTGAATGTAAAAATTCTGCCCCCACTGTTAATAATTTGGCATCAGTAAAAATAAGATCATGCTATTTTTGCAGCTTGCTTTTTCACTTACCAGTATGTCTTGAAGATCATTTCATGTCAGTCCATATAAATTTATAACTTATTTTTAATGCTCTATAGCTTGGCCATATATGATGGGATACTTGAAGTAATATTCCATAATTTTTCAACTGATCCTGTACTGGTGGTTTCTAAATTTTCCTGTTCTAGTCAGTTCTGCTGAGGATCATCCTTGGGCATCTGTATCTTTGCCCATGGCTCTAAGTGTTTCTGTTAAATAAATTTCTAGAGGTGGGTATTGCAAGACTGAGAAAGTGTGCGTTTTCCATTTTGATAGCAACTGCCAGACTTTGTCCAGCTCCAGGGGTTACGATTTGTACAGAATACATCATATGTGCAAAAAAAATGGCCCTACCGATTACCCCTCAAAAAGACCGTGATGATTTATACTCCCACCAATGATGAATGAGAGTGTCTGTTTCGTTATCCAGTTACTAGTTGGGTCCCACCCTTAAAAAAAAATTCTGTGCAAATCAATGTTTAAAAAAAATTATTGTTTCAATTGCACTTCCTTAACCATTAATGAAATTAAACATTTCTTCATGTGTTTATTGTCTATTTGTATTTCATCTGTGAATTGCTTGTTTATATTCCTTGCAAATATTTGCAGTTCCCAAAGTGTGTGCCAAAGTACTGTGGGATATTTTAAATTTTTGTGAGAAGCATGGTGACACTTGCCATCTGTGAGATACTATGTGAACTACTAGCTTGAAGTAATTTACAGTTATCAATGTTAGCTCACACTGTATTCCTTTTGATGATGCCATACATCTTTGCAAAGTTGAGTATTTGATAGTTGCTATAGTGAAAAGCAAGTACCATGGGAAAAGCCATGTAGAACAGGAATGAGGGTGGTGGAGTCCAGTGACTCCAAGGCTTGGGAAGTTATGAAGTATCCAACAGGCATACACATCTCATTAGTAAGTAATTGTGATTATTATAGAATGAAATCAAAATATTTTTTCTTTCAACTTATGTGTATTATTTTTTCGAACAGTTTCTGAGTTGTTATGGCATAAATACTTATTAGGTTGTTTGGACCTAACTACTTAATAAATGGAACTATTAGGTATTTCTTTTGCTTAGAGGTACCATGAAAAAATTATTGAGGTGTAAGGGTGCTATGAATGAAGAATTACCCAGAGTAATTCTCTGTCATATTTCATTCCATTACTTTCATTTCTGTTATTGATTTGCAAGAGGTTTGTTCCTTGGAGGAATTAACAGATGTGCTTGTTTTTTACTTTTGAATATTCCTATTAATTTTTGCTAGACAAAAGATTTCAGTTGTTATGTTGACATATCTCTGCATCTTTTATTTGTGGCTTTGTGTTCATTCTTAAAAAGCCCATTTTCACCTTAAGATTATAAAATATTTTCCTGTTTTCTTCCAGCACCTTTATAGTTTCTTTTTTTTACATTTGATTAGCTCTCCATCTGGAATTTATTGCAGTGCAAGGCTTTGGGTAAAGACCCAGCCGTATTATTTCCCTAAGACTTAGTTGGCTGTCCTAATACCCTTGTTAAACAAGTCGGTCTCTTCACTATTATGTCACTATTATGTAAATGTCACTTTTACCATCCTCTGCATTTCTGGACTCTGAATTCTCTCCTTATAGTGCTTAGTGTTCTGTCTTGGATTTTATGCATTTTATTTATGTAGGTACATAACTTCCTGCACTAGATCATAAGCTTTTTACACTTATTGCATCTTTATGTTCTATAGCTATTTTCTTTTCTCTTTCCCTCCTCTGCTAAAGCCTTTTTCTGAAGCTTTTATTATAAAAAATTTTAAATACACACAAATGTAGGCAGAATAAAATAATGAATCTCATATACCCATCACTCGGCTTCAACAGTTATTGATTTATAACTAATATAGTCTCATTTATTCCACCACCAACTTCCTCCCTCCTGTATTGCTAAAGTTAACTGTCTTGACTGTACAGATTATCCGTGTTATTGTTCATTAATAAGTTTTGGTATCTCAAAGACGTTCTTATTGATCTCAGTATTGTCTTTAAAGAAACCCAATAGTTGAAAATCCAGATAGAAAAGATAAATTGGCAAGTATAATAAAGCTTCTCCTAAATAAGTTAAGCTGGGATTTATTTTACAAAGAAATAATGTGTAATTTAAAGCATTTTATACAAAGTTTTACAGAAATATATCTGTGTTTCAAAATTAGGAACCATTTGGTTAGGAAGATATTATATCAGTGTTGAGTAAATTGTTGTTGTTTTTTTTTTAAGATTTTAAGTAATCTCTGTACCCAGTGTGGGACTCAAACTCACAACCCTGAGATCAAGAGTAGCATGCTCCACTGACTGAGCTAGCCAGGTCCCCCAGTAAATTGTTAATTCTTTACTTGAAAACCTTTGTTTGTATGCTGGGTTGACACTGAATACCCTTGACATCACTTTCTAAACCTCACTCTTACCCTACAGCTGGGGGCCCTTGATGCTTCTTCTGGGTGAAGGGACTCCCAATTGCATTGTAAAATTTGGAGCACTAGGCCAGAAATGATCTAAGATAAATGTATACTCACTATCTCATTAAAACTGTGTATTTCTCCCAGCCCCTTTGTGTGGGGACTGTGTAGAGAGGTCACTTTTAGCATCCTGGCTGCTGCTAGGGAACATGGAGGCATGGTACAATTCCAAATCAAGAAATGCGCCATTCGTTGAGCCCCTCTCTCTACCCAACAAAGCTACATATCCTTGGGGCCCCAAAGACTATAAAGAACAGGACATAGTCCTTTCCTTCAAAGAGCTATACTCTGGGATAGGAAATTGTAGATTGATAACCATGATGACAAAATTTTTTAAAAGTATTTTTGTAATCAAGTGAAATGAGCTGTTGGGCACTTGTAGGAAAAGAGTATGTCTCGGTGGTGAGGAAGGGGATGGTGGTTGATGAAAGCTAAGGAAGGTTTTATGGAGGAAGTTGTTATACTATGAATGGAATTTCAATAGGCAGAGTTGGGAGTTGGTGAGAAGGAACATCCTGGGCAGAAAAGCATTTGTAACTTGTTGGGAAGGGGAAATTGTCCCATTTAGCCACAAAATAGGTATGTGAAATAGAGGAAGAAGGAGGTAAAACCAGAAAGGTAGTTGGAGACTTCAGTGCCCAGCAGCAAATTCTTTAGGCAGTTGGAAGTCATCGAAGGATTTTGAACTTGGAAGTGATACAATCAGGGCTTTAAGGAAGTCTCTCTGCAGCCATGTGTAAAATAAGCTTCGGAGGCAGAGATCAGTGAGTTGTTTTCATCTTCTAGGCATAAGATCTTTGGTTCCTGAACTGGAACAAAGGGAGTGTTCATTGAAAGGAGGGAATGCATTGACACACAAAGTGACTTCACAGGCTCCTACACACTTTGTGTTTGTGTACATTTTAGTCCTTAAAGATATTCATGGGCCCATTTCCTGTGATTCTCTTCCCCAAGCCAGTGTCAGCTAGGAAGTAATTACACTTCGTGATTAGCTCCCTTTTCCTGGCAGCAACAGCACAACACAGCCAAGTGTCACCTTTTGGGAACTTACCAAGACCTTCTTAAGGACGTGTTCTCATCTGATAAACAGGTTGAGGTTTGGAAGAGTACCCACTTGAAGTGCTTCCTGGCCTGCGCTCTAGCATTGGTGGGTAACTGTGGGTGGTACATGCCCACCAAGTCCTTTCTTTAGGGATGACCAGGCTGAGTAGCTGAAGTGTCCCGGGGTCATGCCTCCCATTCACTGAGCTATCAATTTAAAAAGAGAAATATGCTGAGCTCTCTGTACAGATGACATAGGCAGGTATATACACCCAACAAGCACCATGCCCCACGCTGTGGAAGTCGGAGGTGAGAAGGGTGCCCTGAGAAGCCTGTGGTCTGGTTGAGGATAAGATTAATGGGCCTGAAGCAGAAAACAACCTAACCCTCACTGTAATGATTAGGTAGGGTATATAAGTTAGGAGACTCTTCTGTCTCTTGCTTTCCCATCTCCTGCCCACCCCACACACACACACCTTGTACACATATACAAATGCAGTCTACCTTTTAAATAATTTTTGCTCTCTTTCTCCACATTTAAATGATTAAGCATATTTCTGTGAATTAGAAAGTTTAGATTCCTCCCTCAGTCATTCCGCTTCTCACACCCTTCCCCCTTTCAGCCTGACTTAAAGCCATAAAATACTTCTGCCTGCCTGCCTTTCGTTCTGTTTGTATGAATTAAGTCGACAGGATAAATATTCACATTCCCAACTACAGGCTGAAACAATGTTTGCCTGTTCTGCCCAGTGAGTCGAGAGAAAAAGGGGGCCTGACATCACCCTATACTGTACATTCCCGGCATAGATCATTTATTTAAGTCGCTGAAAAAATACAGATGTTTTACCAGCCGAAATAAAATCCTGTGTAAACACTGGGCTTGGAAAAATGTGGCTCTGACTTAGCCGTGGGGGTTGGAGCAGTGCAGAGAGAAGCCTAGGCAAAATGGCAGCTACAGAAATTTTATCCTGGGCTGAAGGTGATAGGGGCAAAAGTGTTCTCCCAAAGTCTGCATGGTGCAAAAGAAGAACAGGATCTGTTTTTGAGAAAATACGTTGCAAAAAGTGGGTAGATAATGTTGATTTTCAGAGTTTGGAATTGTTAATGATTACAATACGTTGAACTCATTTATATCTGACCTCTGAAATGAACATCACTTTTCTCTTTGGAGTTGTCTTTTTTCATGGCCTGCCTAACCTGGGCCTGTTATTGCTGGATCCTGCTGTTTGTGGAGCTCAGCTGCTGTTGATTTTATAAGGGGGAAAATTGCCTGGAAGCCACGCTTGGTGAAGAGGAAAACCCATCTCAGCGTTGCATTCCCAAACAGCCATATATCATCTTGATCTTGTCTAACACAAGTCACTATTTTAGTCTAGCAGCATAAACCAGACATATTTTACTGGTGTAGTGCAAGTTTTTTCAGGGATCTGCCTCATGACTCTTTTTAGGCCTGTGGCATTTATTCAAAGAGCTTTACATGTGCTCTTGTGGAATCGCTTTTAGGATTCAAAGCTGCCCAAATGGACCCCATGCTTCACACAGATGCTTGGGGGCTCCCCCGAGTCTCTCTCTGTGTTTAGATTGGGGATGGAGGTGGGCAAAGAAGAACTGCTTCCAGGTTCTCTAGACTTTGCTTCAGTCCTCCCGTTTCATTGGGGCTTGCATCTCAGGGGCAGGAATGCTAGCCTACTCCCCGCTGCTGTCTGGCCTCCCCTCCTGAGGGCATCTCCTGGCAGTCCCATTGCCTGCGATGGTCATGGGCGGTGCTGCTAGTTTGCACTTGGTTGTTGATTGTGCTTTCCTTCTGACCTGGTCACAACTGTCGTAAGTCAGCAAAGCTTTCTGCTGTTTCTTTTGCCAAAGACACCTCTAATTCCACTCTAGTCTTTCTCTGAGGGCCTGCAGAAGCTGGAGGCAACCCACTGTCCTGCTTTGTCCCAGGGTGGTCCTTCATAGAGTTCCTTTGCACTCTCAAAAAAATTCTTGCTTTGCAAGATAAATTACCCCTGACTAGAGCAATCATCATGCAGATATTCTTACTAAACTCCCCAGGTCCCCTTCTCTCATTCCCAAACCTGCATATTCCCTTGCAGTCCCCATCTTGGACTGCTGCCTGAGTTAAGCGACTTATTTTTTCTAAAATGTCTCTCAAGTGTACGCGTTCCCTCTCCATTCCACTCCTTTTACCATCTAGATTGGGGCGCTCACAAAATCAGTCCTACCAGCTACCCAGCAGCTAAGTGAAAGCTACCAGGCAGATAAGTGAATGAAGGCCCTGTTGATCCAATCCTTTGTTTTTAAACTTTTGATGAGATTTAGATTCAGTAAATACTTCATTTTTCTCTTGACTCTCCAAAAGTTAAAAAAAAAAAAAAAGAGCAAAAAGAGCATGGAGGCAGTGATAAATAACACTGACACTCTGCCTTAGTCCCACAAGTAATAGGCAATAGTTGGTGTGGCGGTGAACCAGCTCCCACAGGTGACTATTGCCCCAAAGGAATGTGGGCCCCAGGTCTTCTGATTTTTCAAAAGAAATTGGAAAGCAGGATGATTTTGGTGTGAAATCTCCCAATTTGTAAATGACAGGTTAAAAATACTGTGTTGGTCAAAGAAAACATCTGCAGCCACTTGGGGCCCACCGCCATCCTTGGCTTTCAGCCTCTGGCTTTGACCCTCATCACCTCTAGTCTAGACTGATAACAATCTTAGTTTTTTATGTACACATATATTTGTTTTAATTTTATTTAAATTCAGTTAAATAACATATAATGTATTATTGTTTTCAGAGGTAGAGGTCAGTGACTCATCAGTCTTATATAACACCCAGTGCTCATTACATCACATGCCCTCCTTAATGTCCATCAACCCCCCCTCCCCTCCAGCAACCTTCAGTAGACTAATAGCAATCTTGGTCATCCTGCCTCTTCTTACCCAGCCTCCAAACCGCCCTGGACTTTCCTTTACAAATTACATATCTGATTATGTGAGCCCGGTCTCTAAAGAGGCCTTTGCCACCTGCAGAACAGAGGTCCCTTGCTGGTTCTATCTAGATCATCCTCATTCCAACATGACCCCTCTTTGCAGCTGTGTCTCTTACCACCCTGCACACACCCTGGCTGTGTTCTCTCCACATACAACTCCTTGGTGTCCTCTGAGCAATCCTAATATTTTCTTTCCATTCATAGGTTTGTTTTTTTTTTTTTTTTTAAGATTTTATTTATTTGACACAGAGAGCATGCATAAGCAAGGGGGGTAGTAGGCAGAGGGTGAGGGAGAAGCAGGGAGCCCAATGTGGGGCTCTATCCTTGAGACCATGACCTGAGCCAAAGGCAGACACTTAACCAACTGAGCCACCCAGGTGCCCCTGATAGGTTATTTTTTTTTTAAGAACAATTATAGATTTATAGAAAAACTGACCAATACAGAGAGTTCCCATATATTCCTCTCCTCCCCAGTTGTATCTTGCATCAGAGTGGTATGTTTGTTACAATCAATGAACCAATATTGACACATCATTATTAACTCAAGACCATAGTTTACATTAAGGTTTATTCTTTTTGTTGGCAATATTGCTATTATAATACCCTTTAAAAGTTTTTTATGATTCAGTTTCCTCTACTTGCATGGCTTTCCCCAGATTCTGACAAGATTTGTTTAAAGGCCAAATAGGAATATCACTTTTTTTTTTTTTTGCAAAGCCTTCTCTGAACGTTTATTTTTTGAATGGGGCCTGGAAGGGAGGGACCAGACAAAAAGAGGAAGAGAAGTAACATTTTTATCAGGTGCCTAATGGATGCCAAGTACTATATATTCCTTTAAATCTCTCTACAGTCCTATAAGCCAGATACTATTATAAACTGTTTGCCGTGAGGAAACAGAGGTTAAATAAGTTGCCCAAAGCCCCATAGCTAATAACTGGGTTTACACCCATGTCCACCTGGCTCCTAGGCCTGCACTCCTCCCCTAGGGCTGCTTTCCCACCACATATCTAGCCTCCCTGCTCTCCCCACTGCAGTGAGGAGTGTGGTGGTGTTCAGCTGTGTCTCCACTCCTTACACGGAGTTGTAGGAGCTCACCAAACCCAAAGGCACGTGTCCTAAAGGCAGAGTCAGCCTAGGAAGAGGCACCACGGATCAATGTCAATTCAGCAAATGCTGTTTGAATTCCTGCCGTGTCCTGGACTTGGTCATGTATGAGGTCAAGCGTAAAAGGAAGATGATGGCAGTGCTGCCACGCAGGTGATAAATCGAGAGCAGACAGAGGCAGGGAAGCTATGGATTTTCCATTTCTCTGCAACTAGAGTGTAAACTGCAGAGAGCAGGCATTCATTTGTTCTGTGCTGCAGCTCGTAGGCTAGTGCCTGATAGTAGTTGTTGCTTAGTAAATATCTGTGGAGTGAATATTTGAATCCTATTGCAAATTTGGGAGACCTAAAGTGACACTTCACTTCTCAGAGCTCTCACGTGCATTCAGCTGGTCACGCAGCTTCGGTTTCTCTGTTTGGTTTAGTGCAGTCCTGTATTACAGGCTGTTTGCAAATTATCCCAGGTCTGGCCTAGATAGACCACACTCCTAGTCCAGAGGTTTTCCTGGACCAGAACTTTCAGAAAAGGGCAAAGGAGGAGGAATTGCCATGCCCCTGCCATCTTTTCTGAGCTGATGGACAAATGACCCTTCCTGGGAGCCGCCTGGTGCTCCTGGACCTGACCTTGGACTGTAGTTCCAGAGGCCTGGCCCCACCTCTGGACTTCACACCAAAAGATGGCCTCATTTTTCTTGAACAAATTAAAACAGACCCTCTAAATGTTATGTGAATGTAGTCATGTATTCAAATATAGTCATTAATTTTCTTGAAGAAAAAACAATTATCTCCGACACAGTAGACTTGTTTCAGACATTTGCCTACAAAACTTTTCTCTCCTCCCTGTTCCCTCCTCTCCTTCCCTGCCCAGTTTTCCCTTGACTTCTGTGACCCTGTCTTTCACTTGTATTGCTGTCTCTCCCACATGCCTCTTTCCGCCGTGGCTCTTCTAAGTGTGCCTCCCTCTGCAGTTGTCCCGTGTAAATAGATCGCTCTCTGTTCCTGGTGAATAACCAGGATCACAATTGCTGTCTGGGTTGTGCCCAAGGTGACAGGATTGATGGACCTGGAGGCTGATTTTCATAAACCAGAGCTACCAAGTGTTTCAAAAACAGCCTTGTTTTTGCCAAGTAAGGTGAGCAAATATAGGACTAAGTTTAAACATCCATCAGGAGTTATTTTTGAGGTGATTGCTTCTAAATGAGAGGCATTCGAAAATCTCACAGCTTTCTTTACAAGTAAATTCCACAGTCATGTATTTTGCTGGTGTCTGCTGATTAATTACGATCCTGTGACACCATGAAAAGCCCTGGTGGTTGGTTTTGTGCAGCTGTGGAGAAAAGCAAAGCAAGGCCCAGTGACTTTGCCAACTCTTTCAGGATAGTGGGGATTCAAGCAGAGGGAGGTGGTTTTTTTCACTCTGGCAGTCACCACATAAGAACAGAAGCCCCAGCCAGACCCATTTCTCCAGACTTCACGACGGGTGGTTTGGGTCCCTGCGGGGGTGTGGTAAAGTAGTGATACTTGATCTGTTGCCTCTGAAATAACAGATCCATTATTAGAGAAAACGTTTGCAGTCTCCACATCAGGACTTATGTGCATTCTCCTATACAATTATGTCTGTTTAGACCCCCCCCCAAAAAAGTAGTAACATATAGCAAAGGAATCACAATTTTTTTTTTAATTCTTTAAACAAAGGTGCTCAGGGTGTATTTGCTGTTGGTAACTGCAGATGTCTGACCCAAGAAAACTGCTAGTTCATTCCTGTTTAGGCTCTGATGATTCTGGATCTCTTCTCTTGGACTCTTGCTTTTTCTCATTACTCGCTTCCCTATTTAACTCTCCCACTCCTCATGCACAGGAGAGAAAGGGAAGAAAAAGTTGAATCTTGCTGCTTTGAGAGAGTCATCTGGAGCTCTGGTGATGGGAAAGGAAAGGGAAAGGGAACAAACTAATTATTAAAATGGACTTCAAAGTTCTGGGTGTGTTTATCCATACTTGCTCTGCCCACCTCCTCCGCTTGATTTAGATGAGGGGCCTGAGGGATTTCTCTGACATGCGTCATTCTCCTTGGCACTGATTAGGTCAGAGGATCTCATCTGTGCCATAGTCCTTTCTCTCTGCTGCAGGTTTGTACTTGTTGCAGTGTTGTTGATGTCATTACTGAGTGTGAATCCATGACGTGCTTAAATGAGCCACTCACATAGATGTACACATGGTCATGCGTGCTGCATCTGTGACCTTCATTCTAAATAGGGGCAACTAGAGGATTTGTTTTTCTCTGCTTAATTCGAATATATAATGTCCTATAAGAGTAGGATGTGTCTGTATTGCTGCTTCCACTCCACATCTCAGTGGAAAACTGCTAAAAATAATCAAAATAGTTTACAAACATCACTGTCCCATGTTTGCAAAGGCAAGCATCATCGTGGCCTGCTTCTTTGGCCAAGAATGTTCTGATAAACCCGACACACAAACCAGTTGGGACTCTGAGACAATTGATTTTGCCTCTGCAGTAAGACTTTGACTTTAAAAGGTACATTTAGGGGCACCTGGGTGGCTTAGTCAGTTAAGCATCTGCCTTTGGCTCAGGTCATGATCCCAGGGTCCTGGGATTGAACCCTGTATTGGGCTTCCAGCTCACAGAGAGCCTCCTTCTTCATCTACCTCTGCTGTTCCCCCTGTGTGGGCTTGCTCGCTCGCTCTCTCTCTCTGTCAAATAGATAAATAAAATCTTTTTTAATTAATTAAGTAAGTAAGTAATAGTGCATTTGTTTCATGTGAGACTGCTAACATAGAGTAAGATATTGGCCTTTTTTTTGCTTAAATCAATTTATATAGGTTGCTGTAACTAATAAACTCTTGTATCAAATGATTGTTAAGTCTGAGAGTAGTCAAAAAAAAAAAAAAGTCTTGAGAGTAGTCACTCTTGTTTGGAATTGTGCAGGGGACCTAGAGCATAGGTAGGGATTAAGGGCCTAGATTTCTTGCCACTTGCTACGTCCTCCCAAACCAACTTGTTTCCTGCACAGAGACCAGAGCCACATTCTGCAGGTGTCTGTTTTCTTTGAGGGGAATATTTTGAGGAAACCTAACAGAGAGGAACTGAACATTTAGGAAAAATATATTTTCACAGCAGGATATTGCTTTTTCTCTTTTTTGGTTTAGGTTTTTCATTTGTTACAAGCCTTCACAGACTCCAAATACAGACTGAATACATACTTTCAGCAGGAGCTGGCTGACGTTGCTGTTTGTACCAGAGCCAAACTCTGGCTGGCCGAGAGGTATGTTAAAACCCCACATGAGCAAGGAGTTATCAGGGGTTAGGAATACATTGGAGAATTGCTGTTTCTAGTTGTGGGAGTTTTAAAAGTCATTGGCATGAGTTTTCTAAATTTATTGGAGTATTTATCTTTTTAGAACTTTGGGTTGTGGTAAAGAAAGAAAAATATTTTCTTGACAATTTTTCTGAAACTGCTCTATGGCTGGGGGCATGTAATATGGCTTTTTATCTGTCTATCAATCAGCTTATTTTTATTAATACCTGTCTTGTGCCCAGCCCTGTATCAAATATTATGGCAACAAAAGGCAGTAATTGACTAAAATCACGTGATACAAACTCAGGTGCCACGGCAATTCGTAGATTAGAAATTAGGGAGACACTTGAACAGGCACAGAGAAACCAGTAGGATGTGAATAAGAAAGATGTGCAAGTTGCCCCTTTTTAGGTAGACAGTAGAATAACTTGAATAATCAAGACAAAGGAGGGTGGATACATATTTTTTTATTCTTGCCATTGTTAGTTTATTCTAGATCTTACAACATTTACTATGTGAAAGACAAAATAAAAAGAATTTCTCATTTAATATGCAGGGAGGCCTCTCTGTAACAATATGTTCCAAATCCATGTTGTAAGACTCTGATATTGACAGGACAGTTACTGCAAAGGGCCTCCCAGTATGTCCTCTGTAAATGCCAACACAGGAGGTTCAGGGGAGTCCCAGAGGCTACCACATTCCATGCCAGAGTATCTTGGATTCAATTAGAAAATCAGTGTATTAGTTGCCTTACATCACGGCCTTTTCTTTTGTACTTCAAAAGCACAAAAAATGTACTTTTGTTCCCTTTTGTTGATTCCTCACCTTATATGGGAAGGCAGAAAATGGGTAGTACAAGAACCACAAGTCACTATAATCCAACAGATTCTTGTTGAACACAGGCTACACGCTGGCCTTTGTGTTAGGAGATATAAAGGATGCAAAGATACAGAAAAACTAGCTCTGGCTTTAAGGAACTGATATCCAGGAGGTGAGAAAGATGTGTAAATAAATAATCTTCATCCTGTAAGGCAAGGGTAATAACAAATATGTGTAGGAAGCACATGAGTAGCCAAGAGGAGGGGCAGGGACAGGTCTTCAAGAGATGAGTAGAATTTCAGCAAGCGACGAGGCAGGGAGGGCATTCCAGGCTCTGGTAGTGTCAGTGGCAAAGACGCGGGAGAGTGAAGTGGTAGGGTGAGTGTGGAGAGATATAAAGAAGTTAGCTCCAGGGAACGCCTGGGTGGCTCAGCGGTTAAGTGTCCTAAGTGTCCACCTTCGGCTCAGTGTGTGATCCTGGGGTCCCTGGATCGAGTCCCACATCAGGCTCCCTGAATGGAGCCTGCTTCTCCCTCTGCCTCTGTCTCTGCTTCTTTCTCTGTGTCTCTCATGAATAAATAAATAAACTCTTTTAAAAAAAAGTTAGCTCTTCTGGAACCTAGTAGAAGGGTACACAAGGCAGCAGAAATACGTGGAGGCCATACAGTGAATACTCCTCAAGGAAACTTTTCCGTGAAAGGGAACCATTGAAGGATTTCTTGGTGTGTGGATATGTGAGTCTCCCTGTCTAAGCACCTATAGCTCTGGAAAGAGATATTGATGGGGAAATTCTCTTATGTCTGAAATGTCAGTAAAGTGATGGTTAACTCTCATTTTTAGACCAGTTTGTGTTTTCTCTCTTTTATATAGAGAACAGAAGTTGATTGACCATAAACTGCTTCTCTGAGCCTAGTATCATTTGCCTTCCTTGTGACTTTTAGCTAAATCCCCTAAACTGCCTTTTTGGGGAGAATAGGGAGTTGCAATCACATTCCTGCCCTCATCTGTTTATCAATAGCAGACTAGGTCCTCCTAGCTGTTGTTTCTGGGGATCAGGAAGTCAGGGCTCTCCAGGAACCATCCTATTGAAATTTCAACTTCCAGCCAGGCCGGCCCCAAGACAGAATCCTAAATCTCCTGTTCTGCAGATGCTGTAGAGGCATTTCTGCCCCCTTAGCCTGCTACCCCTTAATGGGTCTCATAGAAATTCATCATCTACTGGCCTCCTGAGCCCATTCCTTCTTGTTGGATGGGAAGGATGAGTTGGTGTAATAGGCCAGCCATCTGAACAGACCTTCATGCTGAGCAGTCAGTGCCTGAAGATGGATGACCAAGCTGCCATCAGCCTCCTCTCCAGCTGGAGAGGTCCTCCCATCCTCTTTTAACTTTCCCTATTGCAATTTGCTCATTAGGCTTTCAGCATCATCACTGCCCACCCCCCCCCCAACACAGACACACCTTCTTTGATTTTTCTCCATGATTTTCCAGCCCTAGAAAACAAAAGCATGAATCACTGCAATTCACCGCATTTCTACCTTCCTTGCTGAGAGTCCGGGACAGCCACTTTTATGTTTCCAGTGCAGTCAACTCTTTATTATTCAAGTGTGAACTTTATACTTTGTGGGTGGTCTATAGGTAGTTCCTAACACCAGGCCTCCTCTCGCTCCCAATGCACTTTTACTGTATTAATCAGGATGTGTTCAGAGCCTGAAATAAAGTTTGAGAGGAAAACTCACTGCTGGAGCACAGTCCATTCCAAAACCACCAATCAGTCTTTCTGTATTATCCACATCATTGACATGATAACCTTGAGGTTCCTGAAGAGGAAAGTAGAGCACCAAATATAAATGATGAAGCTTCAGGCTGTCCTGTGAGACATACCTGCCTTGTCCCTGAGGTCCTTTGAGAGTGCTACCCTGGGAGGCTTGTGTCTATACTAATACCTCCATGCTCACAGGAGCCCATTCTGGGTCCTAATGGGCCATTCTCAAAGCCATGTTCATATTATCACCTGCCTTTCCCATGAAAGACATTGCAATATGGAGTGTTCTCAGTTCCACTGCTCAAGAGGCTCTTTATGTCCCTAGCAATTTACATATGAAAGAAAAATAAATGTTCCTTTGTGACTACCAAGGATTTTCTGTATCTTCTGAGTAGAAGCTGTGAAACATTAATGTTACTGCCACACACACACACACAAAAAAAAAAAGCTAGTTTAAATTTTAGCACCGATGGGACACCTGGGTGACTGAATCAATTAAGTGTTTCCCTTTGGCTCAGGTCATGATCCCAGGGTCCTGGGATCGAGCCCCTCATCAGGCTCCCTGTTGAGTGAGGAGTCTGCTTCTCCCGCCCTCTGCCCTCTGTGTGCTTGCTTGCTCTCTTCTCGATCTTTCTTTCAAATAAATAAATCGTTAAAAAAAATTTTAGCACCAACACCTTTTTTCTTCTATAGTTGATTTGATTATTAGCCTGAATTCATTCATCCCAATAAGTACATATGCATTAGTAAGGGTGTCATTTATTTGTCTTTTTATTACCAACGAAGGTTTCTTTAAAAAAATGTCATTGGAGCCATTGGATAACCAATTTGGTTTTTAAAATTTTGACCCTGAAATTGAGGGCACATAAAATAAAGACTTTTGTCATATATTTATGTTTTGACTTTGCAAGATTAATTGGGATTTATATGAGGTGGTTAAGCAATAACCCTGAAGTTGTTGGGGGAATTTTTGGTGATGAACGGCCAGCTGGCAACATGGCCTGAGTAGAGGCCTGGGCTTCTGCTCTTACAGGCCGCTTTTCATTCCAAAATGTCAAAGCCTTTATGGAAATCAGCTCATTAATCCTTCTTGTTCCTTCCTTCCCCTTTTTCCTCCATCCCTCCCTCCTCAGTC
Organism: Nyctereutes procyonoides; assembly: GCF_905146905.1. Classification (NCBI taxonomy): domain Eukaryota; kingdom Metazoa; phylum Chordata; class Mammalia; order Carnivora; family Canidae; genus Nyctereutes; species Nyctereutes procyonoides. The sequence goes on along the minus strand of NW_026575049.1, from coordinate 46,783,571 downwards.
CAGGTCAGTGTCTCTCTTATGGTGTAAAGACAGTTTAACAACTACTGAAGGAAAACGAAGCTGACCCAGGCCACAAGCGGAGTGCACAGAGAGGTCGGTGGCGGGCCTGGGGAGGCTGGCCGTGGGCACCCAGTGAGGGCACTCGGCAGCCACCCAGCCTGACCCCCTGGGCCACCCTTGCTAACAGCAGATTTCAGCCCTACCTCCCCAGCTGGACCATAGACTGCCTAAATAGGCTGAACTTTTTGAAAGTCCTGTCAAATAGAACTAAGAGGAGAAAAGACTTATTATTTAGATCAAGAGTTGGAATTATTATTATATTGGGCTTAAAAGTTTTCAGAAATCAATTTGGTTCTAAAAGGGAGAAGTGTGTGTGTGCACTTTCCTTCAGATAAATGCAGTGGACTCTTCAGATAAAATGAACATCAGACTAAGTGCAATGGATGATGTGATGACCAGGAAGAAAAATGGGGCCTATTAAATTTTTTTTCTTTTTTCTTTTTTCTTGCTTGTCACTGTAGCATATACTTATCATAGAAAATTAGGCAAGTATGAAATTTGGAAAGGAAGAGAATATAAGTCTGCTCTTGCCAACATCCAGTAGAAGCCACTATTACTAGTTTCAGTTTTACATATACACTTATTTCATCTTTTTGCCTGTGCCTTTTTTTTTTAACATAGTTGTAGTTTTGCTGTACGTAGAAGAGCTCACTTTTTTCACTTAATAATTCATGACAGTGTTTGCCATCATTATTAAAAAAACTCTTTGGGGGATCCCTGGGTGGCACAGCGGTTTGGCGCCTGCCTTTGGCCCAGGGAGCCATCCTGGAGACCCGGGATCGAATCCCACATCGGGCTCCCGGTGCATGGAGCCTGCTTCTCCCTCTGCCTATGTCTCTGCCTCTCTCTCTTTCTCTCTCTGTGACTATCATAAATAAATAAAAATTAAAAAAAAAAAACTCTTTGTGGTATAGCTACTATGGAAAATAAGATGGCGTTTCCTCAAAATATTAAAAATAGCATTACTATATGACCTAGCAATTCTACTTCTGGGGATAGACCTAAATTAATTAAGAGCAGTTTCGAAGAGATATTTGTACACCCATGTTCATGGCTGCATTATTCACAAGAGCCAGAAGGTAGACATAACCTGAGTGTTCATTGATGGTTGAATAGGTAAACAATGTGGCATATATGGGCAACATAATATTATTCAGCCTTAAAAAGGAAGGAAATCCTGATACAGGCTACCACATAGATGGACCTTGAGGACCTCATGCTAAGTAAAATAAGCCAGTCACAAAAAGACAAATCCTGCATGATTCCACTTATGTGAGGTCCCAAGAGTAGTCACATTCTTGGAGACAGAAAATAGAATGGTGGTTGCCAGGGGTGGGGGAGAGGGAATGAGGAGATAGTGTTTAATAGGCATAGAGTTGTAGTTTTACAAGATGGAAAGAGTTCTGGAGTTTGTGTCTCCGGGTATTGGCATTTATTACGTACCCAGATTGGCGACAGTGAGTTTTTGCTCCAGGCAGTAGTTCTTAATGCTGATGGCTGCATATTAGAATCATCTGAAGAGGTCTTTAAACCGAATGCCAGGTTCCACCTCCAGAATTTCTTATTTTTTTTTTGGTTGAGGGTGTGACCCAAGGACTGGTAGTTTTAAAATTCTCCAGGAGATTCTAAAATGCAGTCAGATTGAGAACTACTGAGGTGTTCTTATGCATTCTTGTGTCTCCCATCTCCTTGAGCCAGAAGAGGAAGGATGAGCATTGAGTGAAATAGCAGCCATGTTAGAGCACAGTTGGATTTTTCTTCTGAGGCCACAGACGCAGACTCATTCGAGAAAGACCATCCCTCTAGTCTGCTACCGAGGAGATACGGTGGTTAACACTTTTGTTCCACAGATGGGCCAGTAAGGGGGGCCACACCGCTGTGTAGTTTCATGTATGAGTGAATTTCCGAGGTAGATTACTTAAAAGCTGCCTTAGCAAGGTATTTTAAGTTATGTCAGTTGCCCTGAGAAGTAAGATCTCATACTCTAGTGTGGTCTACCGTCCTGGAAGCTTATGGCTCATTTTGTTTTTGAGGTGAGGCTTGAAGAGAATAGACTCATATCTGTATCACTCCATTCAACAAATACTTACCGAGCCCCACTGTATGCCAGGCTGTATTAAATACTACAACTGTCTATTAAAACCAAACTTCAGTGTAGAGAAGGCAACAAAACAGAGTCTTGTCAAATTGAATCATAGACCCAGAACTTTAGAACTAGAAGGAAACATGAAGTTTCTTGCAGTCTACTCCCATCCGCATGCATATGGGAAAGTGCAGCCCAGAGAGGTTGAGAGATTTGTTCATTTCCACACAGCCTACCAGGGCAGGGGTAAGATCCTATCTGATAACAGTTAACATTTGTTGAGGACTTCTTCCCTGATCTTTGAGAAGCTCTTTGTACTGCCCTCTCCCCTCCAGCCACCTCCATCTGTCCAGCGTTTTTATGTCAAGGCTTTTGAATGTCAAAGCTTAAGCATTGTCTAGAACAGTGCTTCTCAGACCTTAATGTGCCCATGAATCACCTGGGGATCTGCTTAAAATGAAGACTCTCATTCAGTAGGTCTGAGATGGTGACTAAGATCCTGCATTTCTGATGAGTTCTCATGTACTTCTGATGCTGCTGGTTCTGGGACATATTGTGAGGGCCAGGGGTCACTGTGATCATCAGACTGTGCCCCTTTGAAATACTCCCACCTTCACACCCACATTCTCAAAGGCTGGAGCTTGGGTACAAAGGAGAAGGCTAAGACCACTGAAGGTGTGGATGCAGAATTCTTTCCCCATCCACCTGGGATGCCCTGCACAGAGGGGCTGCATGGCTTCTGCACTTCCAGTGGGGAGCCCACCTCCCTTGTCCGGGCAGCCATCCCAGTGGCCTCAGTGCCTAGGGTAGAACCAATGTTTATTGGCATGCAGAGAGTAGTATCATTTTGAAAATAACAGGCTGATACTCGAATGAGAAAAACAGGCTCTCAGAAATACAAGAACAATCCCCAAGGTTACAAGGAAAGCAACCTGGGCAACACATTTTTTAGTAAACAGTCCTGATGGGGAGCATAAATGGTGCAGGATGTTAATGTTTGTTGAAGATCTCTTTGTATTAGACCTAATGATTTGTTACCCCAAGTTAATTCTCATTTGCCAAAAATATTAGCTGTATGATCCTTCCACTTCCTGATACAGCTCCCCTCCATTAGTGCTCCTGACACCCTCTATTTACTCCTCCATGGACTCCTCGTCCACTCCTCCACCTTTCCAGTACATACCTCTAGCCATTTGTATATCTCCTTCCCTGTCCACCCCCTTCTCCATACTCTCTTTGTCTCCCCATTTCCTCTCTTAGTTACTGGGCCCAACTAAGAGGAGTGGTAAGCTCCTTAAAGTCCTAGGATTTAAATGCTTGAAGAAAATATGCTTATAGAGACAAAGCTAGGACTGGCTTTTGTGCAGCAATCCCAGTCCTGCCCCCAGGGGGGTCTGTGGCCAGCTGCAGAAGCTCTGGTTTGGGATTCTGTTTTGCCTCACAGCTGAACACAATATCTATGCTCTAACCACCAGATCGATTCCCACAAGAGACTGCACCTCCCAAGCAGAAACACTGGGGTTTAGGTCTCATTTCATTTTCCCACTGTCCTTCACCCTTCCCAAACCCTTCGTGCCTCCTGGGCTGCTCCCCTCCTGAAGGAAGAGGTCCTCCTTTCGCAACTGCTCGAAATAAAGAGGTCTCAGCCCTTTGCCACAGCTGCAGGTTGCTGTTTCTCTCCCATGCCTCTGAAATGAATATCGTCGAGAAGGATTGCTAAAATATTCTGATGTTCATGTGGCATTTTAAGGCTATCATTTGTGGTCCCTGCCAAAACTGTAAGGAAAGCAAGTCTGAACAGGGATGGTTGGTTACATAGCAAGTTTCCAGGCATTGCTGGGGGTTGGGTTTTGCTTTTTTGGTTTATTTCTTCTTCTTTCTTTTTCTTTCTTTTTTTTCCTTTCAAAATAAAAGTTTTCCCAGTACTCCCCTCCCTCCTCCTCTTTTTTAAAATTGGTTTTCTTTCAACCCCCAGATTTTATGGGGGAGGGAGATTCCTGTTAGGACCACTCTGAGTCCTCCAGCTCGACAGTCTCCTTGAGCCTTATGCATACTTGAAGGATGAGAGAAATGAAGTTGGTGTATTTTAGACCCAAGCTTGTTGACATTTGTTCACTTCTCTTTCAGACTTCTCAGAAATACTTAAGGTCAAGATATCTCGGGATGAGATCCTGTTTGTATTTTTTAAAAACAGAAAGAACCATTAAGTTAGCGCATTTCAACCCAAACCAATGGACAAGGTGCAAAACATTTTCTTCATTAGCTATTCCTTTTAAAAATATGTCAAGGCTTGAAGGGATAAGGTGTTTGAGAAGAAGTGAAGCTTAAGAATATATGAGGTATTTCTTGTTGACAGGCTGAGCTTATGGAAACTAGTCAGGTAAAAGTAGTCACAAGAGATCAATATATTAAACTGAGCCTTTGAGCAAGTTGCCCAAGATCAAAGCTTCTTCAATTACAGTGAGAAATAAAAATAGTCCTTTCATGCAACTACACATCAAGACTTCTGCTGCCAACTGCTGATGCTTTCTAGTTTTTAAATATAGAAATCTGCAGACCTAACCTGGAAATGGCAATTAATTTGATAAAGGACTCAGAAATATCTGTTTTGCTCCACTTGTAGCTGTTGGCTTAGGGAGGTATTGCTGTTGGAAGATTTGGGCAATGTTGTCATTGCCCAGCTTGCAAAAGAGCGCAAGCTTTAAGTGTCCTCAACACATTTTCATAATATTATGTAAAACACTAACATAGTGGCTTATTTTTTTCCTTTAGCATGTAACATGTTCCATCTTTTGGATAAATCAACGCATGGAACCATTCCCAATGAATTTGAGCCAGTTTAGATTCACAAATAGTACAAAGCAATGTAGTAAACACAGTGGGGAATATAGAGATTAATGGTATCGTCCCTATTTCAAAAACCATGTGAATAAGACAGGTATGGATTGAATTAACTGTAAACAAGTAAGAATCTGGTAAATTCTGAAATGAGGTCAGAGTGTGTTGCAGGAGCCAGCTTGTGGGGTCAGGGTACCAAGGAAGTCTTCGAGGAGGAGGAAAAAGTCTTTAAAGGCTGGGTGAGATGTAATTATTAGTTAAGGTTAATTTTCTTATATTGGAGAATGAGTGAGTTTAGACCGATAGCCTGTGTTGCTAAATAAATTGTGAGGGTCTCATTGCCCAAGTACAAAGGAAGGAATCTTAGCACGGTGTTCAGTGTTGTGGGAACCACTTTAGGCATTTATAATGGAGTCTCTATTGTCAGAGTTTAGTGATGATTTAGTCTAGTTGAAAGGAGAGCTTATCCATGTGAAACAACCAACAGTGATGTGCTTAAAGAAGTTCTAATGCTGTAGTACATAGAGAAAGTACAAGAATTCAGGGAAGAATGTAGACTGGAATAGTCAGGGAACGCTTTGCTTTCTAGGGGAGTTGAGTATTTAAAATGGGTCCTAGAGCATTGGTGTGATTTGGAAACACCCAACATGGTAGGAAAAGAACATGTCAAGATCGTGGACAACATGTGTGAGGACATACTGCGGGGAATACATGGGATATATTGTGTGCCAGTGAGGGGATAGAGCTGCAGAAGACATGCTATGTTTCGGAGAGCAGTACAAGATTTGATAAGAGACCAGTTGTGGCAGGCCTTAAATGTCAGCCAGAGGAATTTGGATTTGATCCAAGAGTTAAGAGGAAGTCAGTAAGCTCAGGCTTATACTAGTAAATACGCTGCTCTCGCCATGCACATGAGATACACTGGGGAGTGTATCTCAAAGTATTAAATCTTTGCAGTCTCTCCCAGCGATCAACAAAATTTCCAGCCCCTCCTGGTGGTTAGCTAAAGCTCCCTAGTAACCATCTACCAGCTCTGTTACTGGGAAGCCCCTATTACCTGCCTGGGCAGCTGGTGATGAGAGTAGAGCTGTTGCTTGTGTGCATTTTGGACTGCCTGGCTGTTGTCTTCTCAGCATTGCCAAGAGGACCAGTGAGCCACAGAATTGATAGCAGGAAGGAAATTTAGATACCATCTATCTAGTCAGTGGAATCCTTTCTTCAAATAGAAGCATAAGAGGACATTCAAGATGTTGAAGATGACAGCTGTGGTGCAAGCTGGGATGGGGGCCTGGAGGCCCATCCACATGGCCTTTCACCTATTGGGGTCCCCCAAAAGGGACTAAGAGGAGCATTATGACTTCCAATTTCAAAATAGGAATCTAATCCAAACCAGTATTTATAGATGAGGAATGGTACAAGAGGGCAAGTGACTTCTTCCTTTTTGACAGATGTGACTGATTCTGGAGATGGCCCAAGTTGGGCATAAATAGCAAATTTGCTTTTTGCCTCTTGATCCACTTCCTTCTTCAGCTGTGGCCTGATCATACTCATAGCATATCCTGCAACCCAATGCCCTTGGACTGTTCCAACATCCTCTCTCTGGGAACTGCCCTTCTTGGACAGGGACCCATGCTCTAGACCTCCTTGCCATCTAAAGTTAGCTATTCAAGGTCCTCTTCCCTTAGAAATCTATTCTCAGCTAGATGACTGCCACTGCCACCTGATCTGACCAATGAATCATGCTAATGTGTTACTAAGTTCTAATATGTAAACAAGTTAATTCTCCTGGATCATACAGCTGTTTTTCAGTAGTGATCTTTGGAGACAGTACTCTTAACTGAAGTCAGTAGCTCTGAAGGCAGGCTTTCAGGCAACACGTAGACCTGGCAGGAGTGCTTCTTTATACCTCACTTGGCCTCCTGCTTCTCTGCCCTTCTATTGAGGCGACTCAACTGCGGTATGTTTGTCCTATGCAGCCAGACCTCAGGCTGCCTCCAGGAGGGGTTTTGGACTGGTCTTATAAGAATGGACCAAAGGAGCAGCTTTAAGAGAAACCTCCCGAGCCTCACTATCCTTCCTACCTCCCTCTCAGCTGCCAGTGATACCCAGGGTTCCTTGGTGATAGGACCGGCCTGCACACCCCTGGAAATAACACTTTTCCCGCGCAGTATCGGGAGCTTACTCCAGGGCTCCCTGGCTGAACCCAAAGGCCTTGTGTTTCTGGGTGACCATAGGAGGGGGCACTTTGAGAGGGACTTGGCAAATGGAAAAGCTCTAACCTGTGTATGCATCCTGTTGAAGTTGAGGAGAGGCGGAGTATACTCAAGGTTATATAGCAGGTCTGAGTTCTGGGCCCTATTCAGCTCAAACCAACCCTGTGGGGCCAGCCATTTCATGGGGACTCAGTTTTGTTGTTTTGTTTTGTTTTGTTTTTTTTTTTTAAGATTTTATTTATTTATTCATGAGAGACAGAGAGGAGACATAGGCAGAGGGAGAAGCAGCTTCCTCATGGGGAACCTGATCCGGGACTCAATCCCAAGACCCTGGGATCACACCCTGAGCTGAAGGCAGAGGATCAACCACTGATATACCCAGGCGTCCTGGGGACTCAGTTTTTAATCTGTACAGTGGGAACCCGTAAAATGACAGTGGGACACCAATGTGGGCAAGGAGGAACATGGTGAGTAATGAGTGTGAGAGTATGGAAGAGCTAAGCAAATAGAGGAAATATCTATTGTCAGATAATTAAGTCTTTATCAACATAATCAGCCATGTTGAAAACAGGCCTTTATGTTGGCCTCACAGGAACAGCTGTGCTCGGAGCCCTTGCTTTTCACCAGACTGGCTACAGGACATAACACCACAGCATGTGGCTGCAAACCAAAATACTCTCATTGTTTGGCAAAGCGGCTCACTTTTCATCTGATTGTGTTTGGGACACATAGATACAATTTGTCAAGAAAACCTTGATTCTAAAAAATAAAAATAAAATAAAATAATAAAATAAAATAAAAATTAAAAAACCTTGATTCTATTCTTGTTTTTTGCCCTAATCTTGGGTAGGTCACTTGAGCTATATGAGCTACTCTGTTGATATGTAAAAAATGGGAATAATAATGCCTATTTTTCTTCCCTCTTAAGAATTTTATAAAGATAAGGTAGGAATATTTTTTTAAGACAAAACTTCTAATAAAAGGCAGTTGATATTATTATTATTATTATCAGTATTACTATTATTGCCAGGGCTAATTTCCAAGTATGTGCTGTGCCAGGTTCACATTAGCACAGTTCTGTTGACTGGGCTGTTGGAAATTCTCACCTTGTGATCTGCATACAGATTTCTGATGCAGCTTCCAGAAGTTTTCATTCGCCTCACTTATTTATCCTTTTTTTATAATCCTGGGGAGACAGTAAGGTTTGAAAAGAAAGGGGACTTCTGTTAGCATTTTATATAATAACTGAAGCTATATATCCTCCAAGTCCCAAACTGTACAATAAAAGTTTTCTTGGATACTACTTTTCTCCCATAATTCCTAGCACATAGCTTATTAAGTTATTAACCAGCAATTTCTCTGGCAACATATTAAACTTTACTTTTAAACAAGTCACAGAGGGGGGGAAACATGCATCTCTCATAAAAGGAATAAAAAACATACACCCTCTAAAACGATTTCCCCAGGCTTTGAACAAATCCCAAGCCCCACACAAGGTCTCTTTTTCCTCATTCTCTGCACATAACTTGAGTGTTAGTACATTAATGAGAAAAAGATGCCTAATAGAAAGACGGAAAAATATGAGGGCCTCTTGGGGGGGGTGTGGGAGGCTCCCTGAGGGTCCTCTGAAAAGGCAGGTGAGCCTTAATAGAGGGAAAAGGCAAAGCTTTGGCCTTGAGGTTGTGGGTTTCCTCTTGAGCAGCGGTTTTGCCAGGGAAGCAGAGGCGGCTGTGGCCTGGACCCTGACCTATGAAGTGCCCTGGTGCCTTCTACAGGCAACCTGGGCTTTGTCGAGTGCCTACCCAGAATCCTGGTAAAGGGGTCAGGGCCCTGTTTTCACAGATTCCATACCCTGGAACAAAAGCTGCTTTTCCAGGGGAAGCCCCAGTTACACTGTAGCAGATGGGTAGGACATTTGGTCCCTTTCTGGACAGACTCACAGCTCCTGGTCTCTTGCTTTGGGCATAGGCAACTCAGTTCCCCATAAATTGGTCAACCACCAGAGCAGGGCATGAAGATGGCTTCACTTTAAAAGGAAAATTCAAGTAGGAGAGCCACGGGGCAGCTTCTCCATGTGGGTGTGAGTATAAACACTTGCAAAGCTCCAGACCGAGGAAGGCTGGATGGAAGTTGGAGCATACCATAAAAATGCAGCTCTGCCGTCACACCCCCTCTGGGGAGGGCAAGGTAAACGAGCAGTCCTGGGTAGCCAGCCAGACCCTGCATGCCGCTGCCAGCTGGCTCCGAGTGCAGATCTAAATTCTGGATGTTACAGTGGGGGAAAATAACTTGTTTAAAAATATATATTCTGCAATTCATGACCATTTGGCATCTTGGTTTAAACAAATCCCCTATTGTTTCTCCAAGAATGCCATGTGATGGTTGCTTGGCTAGGGGCTGTGGTAAAAATGGAAATGAGAAGGGAGAGAGAGGTTCTTTTTTATTTAATTTACGCTTCCATATTTACATGACTTAATGTGGCCTGCATCAAAGAAGTACCTCCTGGCTCCGAACCCACAACAGCTCTTCCTTTTATATTCAAATGTAAAGAGAGGCAGCTCTGATGCTGTTGTGGGCAGCTACCATTGCAGGGATGAGAACTGCCTAGGATTGCAAAGATGGCCATCTTGATCCCTGGGAGACCAAAGGAAGGTCAACCAAACACCCTGTGTCAAGTCAGCCATTCAGATTGTCCTCGGAGGCTGTTTTCTGTTGGTTAGTCGGGAAAAGTTTTCCTAGAGGGCAGGTTTTGAAGTGAACTTTGAATAAAGGATGTGGTGTGGCTGGACATGTGTCAAGTCTGGGGTTCGTGGCAGGATATGGGAACATGTTCCAGACTGTTGACTCCCCCTTTCTTTCTACTACCACCTTCCCTCTCTCATCAGTCTTTTCTTGCCCCTTCCCCCACTACTCCCCTACCTTCTCCCCCCCCTGCTCCCCACCTACCTTCCTTCTCCCCACCTACTTTCTTTCTCTTTTTCTGGTTTTCTTCTTCCCAGCCTATTCGGTGCCTGGTAGTAGTCCCCAGGATATCGCATCATTAACTCCATTGCTGGCTCCCTGAAAAGAGGCAGCTAGTGCTTTCTGCTCATCGTCATGGTTGAGAACAGAAGTGGTCTAAGTAGGAGTGAGCATGGGTAGGGGCCAGGATTAGAGCCTGTAATGGGCTACGATGAGCCCCTGCTAGGACTCCAGCTCCAGAGTCATTCTAAGCCATTAAGCTCATCAACTGCACTTGTTAGACTTTCTGGTATTCATTCATCCTTGCATGTGGCAAGCATGTTCTTACCATTGTATCTGCTCCAGTGAGCTCTCCTGCCTGGATTCCTTCTTTCCCTTCACTGGCCAGATCCTTCCATGTCTCCAGACCCCTCTTTCCATGACATTCCCTCTGTTTTTTGTACATTTTTTTTTCTGTGTACACACACACACACAAGGCCATAAATTCTGCAAGGCCAGAACTTTCTCCTTTCTCTCCCTTTCTGTCCCAGGTAGGATATTCCCCATGGAGCTCAGTAAGGCTTTCTAGATTAATAAAGTGAAGCCATAAGTCTAATTAGGTTTCTGGAGGGAGTCATTCCCTGGGGATTAGAGTGACCTCAAACCCTGACTCTGTTGAAGTCCAGATACAGTCTTTTGACATAGAGACTTAACAGACACGAGCAGCCTAAAGTCACAACAGCTGTCTCCAGCCCTCTGAAGATGTCAGTGAATGCTTCTGGAAGACTACAGTGTGTCCAGAATGACCTCTGTCCCTTCTAGGGGACCCACCAAGCTTCACACTAGTAAGTGGGGATCCTCGCTTTGCTGTGTAGATTTGGCCAGTGGGGTCCCACAGGTGGCTTTAATCCTTTGGAGCTTTGGAACTCTTAAAGGTCACTCCTAAGCTTTCCTTTTGAGTGTTTCACTATATCATTTCCTGTTGTCCTTCCCCTTCCATATCCCCTTTGTACTTCTCATTATTCTCCAAATGTGTCATGTACCCTGGTCTTTGGACTTGCTACTTCTTCTGCTGGGGTCACTCTGCCCATGTTCCTTATCCCAGACTCCTCATTCTTCAGCTCTTGGCCAAGTCACTTCCTAACTTACCCAGGAGGACTGGGCAGGTCCCCTCTTCAGCCATCCTTAATTTTTATTGTGTCAAACTCCTTGTACTCTAGCATGATTGGTTGCATGTTTCTCCTGCTAAAGTAGTGGCTTTCAAGGTTTTTTGACAGGCACTCAAAACAAATACATTTTACATATGGCCTAATGTATATGTGTGCCATATGTGTCTATATGCACACACATAAGAAATCTTGCACAGTTTGAAATTGTGATAATATCTATATGAGATATGAACAGTCTGTAAGAAAAAAATGCAACAGGGGAATTTACTCAAGTTGTAGCACGTTTCAGTTCAGGAATGTTTGCTTTCAACATACCCACCATCACTTTGGATACCAAGCATAACCCTGTTGATACCATTCAGTATGATTTAGGATGGCTTATTACCAGGAAAGGAAAAAGAAAGAACAAATCAGTCAATGTTTTTACTTAAAGGAGTACCCGGGTGGCTCATTGGTTGAGCATCTGCCTTTGGCTCAGGGTTCTGGGATCGAGTCCCACTCAGGCTCCCTATAGGGAGCCTGCTTCTCCCTTTACCTATGTCTCTGCCTCTCTCTGTGTGTCTCTCATGAATAAATAGAAAATCTTTAAAATAAAAAAAATTTAATTTTTTACTTAAAATGATTACATTTCATAAATTATTTGCCTCTAACACCAAAGATAATTTATTAAAAATGATCTCAGACAAGGACTTTATAGCAACGAGTGAAGGAAACAATACCTTGACTGCTTTGATGCACTCTGATTATAGTTGATGCACTCCCTCCCTCCTTCCCTTCCTCTTTTCCTCCCTCTCTGTGCCCCTCTTTTCTTCCATCTGGCTCCCTCCCTCCTTTGTGGCCCCAGATCCTCTCTGTTTCCCCTCACCTCTCTCTTCCCCTTCTTTCTCTCAGTTCCTTTCTCCCTGTTATGCTGGTCACCATTCACTAGTTGATTTCACAGTCAACAAAATGGGTCATAACCTACAGTTTGAAAAACACTATTCAGGACTCTAAGTTCCTTGAGGGCAGTAACTGTGTCCATGAATCATTTTATCTTCATATTTCCAAAGCCTGGCACTATTCCTGAGCTCTCAGTAGCCTCTCAATAAATGTTTTCCGAATGAATGGGCCTCAGTTAAGCTCTGCAGCCACCGGGATTCCGGAAGGGACAGAAGTGAATAATTTATCACAGACTTCCCAGGAACTCCTGCTGTCCTCTAGACACTGGGGCCATTGTGGATGTGTCTGGGAAGCCCTACTCTCACTGCCCTGCCTTCTCCCTCCCCCTAGTTTCCAGGAGAGAGGGCAGGAGGTTTAATGAAGTTCAGAGATTTCCCAAGACAAGAAGTGGATTCATCAGGTTCTCGGGTAGGTATTTGTCAAGGGACAAATGGTTTAAAAAATGGAAGAAAGCAAGATTCTTAACAAGCCCTTTGTTTGATTTTATATATGTAAACTTTGTTCTCCTAGTACCTGGATCCTGCTGCTCCTTCTACAGCCACTACCCTGCCATTTTTCAACCAATCTGTTAGACCCTGACCACTTCTGATTTTTTTTTTTTTTGAACACTCTAAATCTCTATTATACTGTGCCCCTTGCCAGGATTTTTCCATTTCGGGATAGAAAAAAAATCCCCAAGCCCACCAAAACCCTGTGGGTTGGTTTCCTGTCCAGCTGGCTTGCTGTTCCCCAGGATTTTATTCCCATCATCAAAGTGGCTTGACAGACCAAGAACAAACCTCTGGCTCACCCTGAATTCACAGTGTACCATTTCCAAGTCAGAACAAACATCAAGTAACAGTGAGAGAGAAAGGGAACAAAATTATTTTCCTGACCTAGAAGCCAGTTCAGAGTGAGGCCCAATTCTGACTCCAGACAGGGATGTTATGTGGCTGTGGCTGTGGCTGTGGCCATCCTTGAGGGTAGAGCCATGAAGAGTGGACTCCAAGCCAGAATTTCTGTCTGAGTTGGTCTCAAAGGAAAAGCCATAGATGGACTCCTTTCTGGCCCCAGATCTCTGTTTCCTGGAATCAAAAGCAGCAGCATTTGAGGGAGCATCCCACAATCTCATTGACTACATCAGACTTGGCCCAGAGCCTTTCCATTATGGGGGCAATCAGAGTGGTCCTGAAGTGTTCCCAGGAGACCAGCAAGGCCACCAGCCCATGCCAGGTTCAAAAAAGGATGCAGAAACACTTTAGCCAGGCAGGGGGCTCTAAAGATTGCCAACCTTTCCTCTATTCATTTAGAAATTCTAAAAAATATATGAACTTAGCTAAAATCTCATAGAAGCTAGGCTCCTCATCAGAGTTGAAAGTCAAACCAGCTTCCCCCAGATTTCCCTTCATGGTTCTGTATGGCTCTATCAACAGAAAAACATCGGAGAGGCTATGATTCTGAGGCCACATGGGAGCAGTCAGTGCAATTTTTACACTACGGAGCACCCAGTTAGCACGAAGTAGCCCATCTTCTGAAGGCCTGGCCTGCCTTATTCTTGTTCCTATTTTTCAGCACATTCTCTATTCTTCCCATCCTGATCTTCCCGGGTCCATAGACAGGCCAGACTAATTCCTTCCCATATCTATTGCCCCCTCTCAAAATGCCCTTCCTGATCAACTTTGTCTAGCTAAAATCTTTCTATCCTTCACAGCTCAGTTGGAATTACATCTTTATTAACCTTTCCCATTTCTCCAATCCACCCTGATATTCTTTCTCTTCACTCCTTACATCCTGTCACAAAGCTTGACCTTATTCTTGTCTTCATAAATGGACAGAATTCTCTGAGATCAGAAATCAACTCATGGACCTCACTTCCCAGCACTTAGCACAAAGCTAGATGCTCAGGGGATTCTCTCTGCTATCCACAGGCCACTTACTCAGCCCTGTGCTAGCTATTTGATGATTCATTAACCCCTAGCATTGGCTTTTCTCACTTTGTTTCTTGAGTGGCCCTTTATTTGGCAGAGAGAAGTCCTACATGTTAAATGGTAGAAATGCCAGAATTGCAAATTATGTCATTAAAGAAATTTTCATAAACTGTGGGCCTTTCATAGGGAGTAGAAGAATAAGGACAGGGAGTTAGGATTGAGAGACCTGGGAAAAACTAGATAGAAACAAAAGATAGGGGTAGGATTCGGAATAAAAGTTCCAAATAGATAAAAGTTTTAAGCAACAATAAGAAAAAAATGAAACTGTAAAGTTCTACAAGAAAATATGGGAAAATTCTGTGTATATACATATGTATAGATATGGATATGATGGATATGGATATAGAGAATTTTGAAGAAAGTTTAGACTTTGTAAGCATGATATGAAACCCAGGGGACAGAAATAAAAATACCAATATATTTGGCTGTATAGAACTAAATGTTTTTGAATTATAAAAACTATAAAGTTGAAAGACAAAACTGCAAAAATATTTGTAGTACATATGACAAAGAGTAGATTTCCTTAATATATACAGCAAGCTCCTACAAATCAACGAGAAGACCACCACCAACATAACAGACAGGGAATTGAATACATTTTACAGAAAAAGAAGTTCAAGTACCTTTTTTGAAAAGCATATAAAGTGATGATCAACTTCACTTATAACAAAATAGTTGCAACTTAAAATGATGAGATAATGTTTTTTTCACTTGGTAAAAGTAAAAAAGTTTAATAGTGCACTGTGTTGGTCAGGTTGTGGGAGACTAGAATTCTTACATGCTGTTGGTAAGAGTATGAATTGGTTACAGTCCCTTTGGAGAACATCTTATTAAAATCGATCATAATTTTATATGTGCAAATATCTTGATTCATCCCTTCAGCTTCTAGGAATTTCTCCCCTGAGTACTCATTTATATGCACAAAACTGATGTACATATACATTCTTTATTGTATTTAGCAAAGTATCATAAACTAAATTATTTCAAAAGGGGATTGGTACCTCCATGACACAGAGCAGTCTACAGTCTTTTAAAAATGAGGCAAATCTCTGTTTTTAATGGAATGATATCGAATATATATAAGTGGAAAAAAGTAATGCCTAGAACTTATATATAAGAAACTACTATTTTTTTAAATTTATTTATGATAGTCACAGAGAGAGAGAGAGAGAGGCAGAGACATAGGCAGAGGGAGAAGCAGGCTCCATGCACCG
Organism: Nyctereutes procyonoides; assembly: GCF_905146905.1. NCBI lineage: Eukaryota > Metazoa > Chordata > Mammalia > Carnivora > Canidae > Nyctereutes > Nyctereutes procyonoides. The sequence continues at coordinate 46,768,148 of NW_026575049.1, read as the reverse complement.
GGAGCCCGACGTGGGATTCGATGACGGGTCTCCAGGATCGCGCCCTGGGCCAAAGGCAGGCGCCAAACCGCTGCGCCATCCAGGGATCCCATAAACTACTATTTTTATAAAAATAAACAAGTAGGTAGCTATAGACAGATGCTTGTAAATGAACAGAATGTGCCTAAAAGACATACTGAGTAATAATGTGGTTCCTTCCGGGGAACAGAATATGAGTAGAGGACAGTGGATGGCAAAGAACTTAATTTTCACTGCATGCCCTTTGGTACTGACTTATTTTTTTTTTAATTTGTTTTTTTTTAATTTAGTTATGATAGTCACAGAGAGAGAGAGAGGCAGAGACACAGGCAAAGGGAGAAGCAGACTCCATGCACCGGGAGCCCGATGTGGGATTCGATCCCGGGTCTCCTGGATCGCGCCCTGGGCCAAAGGCAGGCGCCAAACCGCTGCGCCACCCAGGGATCCCGGTACTGACTTATTTTTTTACCATGTGCACATTTATCTATTTTTTAAAGCTAACTTTTAAAAAAGAACTAGGTGGGGACGCCTGGGTGGCTCAGTGGTTGAGCATCTGTCTTCAGCTCAAGGCATGATCCCAGTCTGGGGATGGAGTCCCGCATTTGGCATCCTGTGAGAAGCCTGCTTCTCCCTCTGCCTGTCTCTGCTGTGTGCCTCTCATGAATAAATCAATAAAATCTTAAAAAAAAAAAAAAAAAAGAATGAGGTGCAGTATGAAATTAGGCCAAGCATGAGGTATACATATAAACCAGGAATCATGGTAGGGTAGGAGTTGAAGCAAGCTGATAACTATAGAGGAAGCAAGTCAGTAGGACATAAATGAGACAGGTCAGCCACAGAGAGACTTTGACACAAGACAGTTTTAAGTCAGAAGTATCTGATTCGCTTTTCATGTGAGAGCATATGCCAGCCCTAGAATATGGGCAGTTCAGGCTAGGGTAGGAATAAACTTTAGAGAAAGGATAAAACTGTTAAAATGCAGAGAGTGAGGAGGATGGGTTTAGCAGTCAAGTAAATGCGATTTCCCTAGCCAGAACACTTGTGTCGTTCCCTAATCTCCGGTTGGAAGCAGACAAGGGCAGGGAACGAACACTGCGGGAGTGTCTGCCATGGCCCAGCAGTGAGGTGGGCCTTCTGGTTGCCCTGCCACATCCGAAGCTCACAGTGACTCACTACGCAGTGATTAGTGTTCCCATTGTACAAGTCAGGAATATGACTCAGGTCACAGAAATAGGCGGCAAAGCCAATATTCAAACCCAGATCTGTCCCTTCTCTTTTTACTACTTGTACTGAATTATTAGTACACCAAGGAGAGTGGGGCCTTTCTTCATGGTCAGTCTGAACTGAGGCTCAGAATCAGGGGACCTTCAGCAGCACTGTTCTCAGAAGAAAGTCTTCATTCTTCCTTTTTTATCCGGACCCCTAAATCCAAGCCCACTTACCTTTCCCAGCGTATGGTTCAAAGAGTAAAGTGAACTCCATTTATTGAAAGAGAAAAAAATTCCATTTGCCAGGAAAGGAATGTGTGTCGCAGTGTTTGTTAGTGCTTCCGTGTGTTTGTTTTTCAGCTGGTTATTTTAAGTCCATAGGTCTGGTTTGTCCTATGGGAGTGCAGTTCTCCTTTCTCCAAAATGCTAAGTCAGCGATACTTGTAACCAATGATTCTTTCCCCCCAGATTTGTCCACTAAACAGGAAAAATAATAGAATATAACTCCCCCTGCCAATCTCCTTGTTTTCAAATAACTGGGATAGGATACTGGATTTTGTTTGTTTTTAGTTTGTTTTATTTGGAACCAGAGCATAGAGTTTTTTATCTGTTTTGTGTATGCATATCCCCAACCTCCACCATATGCTCTAGGATTTCATTTCCTCATTTGACTTACTGACGTGTTTTTACTATGGGTGATTAAATGTCTAAAAGCATTTGCCATGAAGCCCTAGACCTCATGATAGGCCTATGAGAAAATACCTTTTTCTCTTCTGTGTGCCCCAGACATCAGGGAGAAAAAATATCAATTTATCTCCTGTTCTTTACCTTTCTAGGCAAAATCCATGTTTGGTGACCAGAGCTGTATATATTGACATTCTCTTCCTGTTGACTCGCTGCCTTGACAAACTCACAAAAGGCAACCAGCCAGGTATGATTCATAGTTATATCATATTTTGGAATGTTGTTGGATCTTTGAAATACAGGTGGGGCTTATAGTTCTACCACACACTGCCCCCAGCTTTGACTTTTGTCAAACTAACCACACATCAAAATTAAGCGTGGTATCATATGGTTCCCTCATAGAAGCTTCTCAAGGAAAAGTCTTGTTGAATGGGAAGTTTTTCGTTTATTTTCTATTTGGTCTTTCAGGAGACAGTGTGGACTCTATTCAGATATCCCGTGTGTTTCAGAGACCTTGGCTTTTTCCCCTTCCATTGAATTTTCTTTGAAAGTTCATAAATTTCAACAACTGAGAGTCTATGCTTCATTTCGTGGAGCTAAGTTGGGCTCATTTGATCCTGGAGTCTGAATACCTGAGACACTGTCCCAATCTACCCATTACTGCCTTAAGATGTGTTCCTTGGTCATATATGTTTCTATCAGGCGCCAGATCCATATACAATTGTTCTGTTTTAATCATGATTCAGAGTGGTTTTCTTAAAACGGAGAAGGGCAACTCCAAATAAAAAAAAATTTTTTTTGATGTGTTTATATAAGAGGCTGCAGGAAGTGCTGTACATGAGTTCCAGGCCACAGACTGAAACTGATTTTCATCAACACAAACTGGAATGCAGGGTAATGAGCCTGCAACTGGTTAAAATCAGCCTCTTCTAATTGATTAGGCCTGTCTAAAGGAGGCTACAATTACAAAGTCACATTCTGAGTACAAGCAGGCCAGGCCTTTCCTCTGTTAAATTTAGTCTGTCAATGATTTGTTGTCTTCAGTAAATATATTCAGGCTGTCAGAGTCCGGCTCTGTCCATATGGAACCCTGTTCCCAAATTCAAACCAATTTAAAGTGCTTTGAGGGGGAGGTGCGAAACCACCTCACCCGGATCAGTGTATATTAGCCCACAAAGCCCCTGTGGCCATGCAGAGGTAAGAAGAACACGCCTGGATTTTCATCAGCTCCATATCCCTGCATAGGGGTAGCTATTGTATCCATTTGATGGAATAGGATCATATAGTTTTATAGCTATAAACCAGTCCTAGTTTATGCCTCTTGTCCCAGCATAATTATTAATAGTGCCCCCCCCTTCACTCTTGAAAGTGTCCAGGTTTGTAGCAGAAATTATAGATCACCCTCTCTGTAAGGGACCTCAGGGTTGCACCACCTTATTTTACACTTGAACTAACTGGGGTACAGAGATTATAAATCAGATGGTACCAAGTAAGTTGTTCCTGGCTTCCTTTAGTTTTGTATTTCAGTTCCAGATTCCATATAGCTTTACAGTACTTCTCTGCTTAGTAGCTGAAGGACTTTGGCCACGAAAGAATTGCTCATGACTAATTAGTCCAGCCTTTGCGATCCTTTTGGAGTTGTGTGGTTGATTGTAATCATCAGTTTATTTGAATTAAGTTTCTCCCCTCCCCCTTTTTTTTTTAAGATTTTATTTATTTATTTATTGAGAGAGAGAGAGAGAGATCACACATAAGTCGGGGGAGGGAGGTGCTGAGGGAGAGGGAGGAACTGAGGGAGAGAGAGAGGCCTATACAGGGCTCCATCCCAGGACCCCAGGATCATGACCTGAGCTGAAGGCAGACACATAACTGATTGAACCACCCAGGTGCCCCTGAACTAAGTTTCTCTTAATGTATTAGTACCTTTATTCCTTGTGCAGGGGGGTTCACCCTTGAATGTTGTGGGTTTCCCTTCTCTGTTCTCCAACTGCCTGCCCTTTACTGATGATTGGGCTCCTCCATGAATGTGTTGGTCTTTTTGAACTATCCTTTGCTCCAAAGTCTTGTGTTATATAAGAATTTGTATCCCAGTTAAATGTGGTCAACAGTTGTCGTTTATTTTATGCAGCAGTATTGTACTTGCATCAATGCATCATTCCTCTGAACAAATTAGTTACTCTGCAGAGTAGGATGCAACAGGGTGGGTGTTCTGCCTTTGTTCTAGTATGACAGCCATCGCTCTAAATATTTTATCCTGCACTGCCCAGTATGGCAGTCACTAGCCAGCCACATGTGACTCCTAAGCACTTGGGATGTTGCCGATCCAAATGGGAATGTTTCATAAGAATAAAATACACATCCATCTTCAAAGAGTTTGTATGAAAAAAGAATGCAAAATTTCTCATTTACTTTATATTGATTACATCTTGGAATAATAATATTTTTGATATATTGGATTAAATTAGATAAATTATTAAAATTAATTTCACCTGTTTCTTTTTACTTTAAAAAATGTGGCTGCTAGAAAATCAAAAATTGCATATATGGCTCCTATTATATTCCTATCAGACAGGTAAGGATTTTATCCAGTCCCTTGGAGTTTGCCCACATAAGCCACAGATGTGTGTGTATATATGCATGTCTATCTGTATGAATGTTATATAATCATATCATATATCCACACAAACAGTGGTAACAAATTTTCCTCCTTTGAGGATGGAACTGGATATTTAGAACTAACCAAATGCCAAATACAATGGCAATTAAGATGGATGGCACTGTTGAGGAAAAAAATGAACTGTGAACTTAAAGTAATAAAATCTATTCTTATGTGTTTCATAAATTGTTTCTGAAGGCAGTTTGAGCAATAGCCAAACATGTTCCCAAAGCGATCACTTACTGAGATGTGTAGACTTCAATATGATTTCAAAATAATGTCATGACATTATAATGTGTTACCTTGCAAGTACCTTGAAAGAATGAATAGTGCCTTAGATTCTTTGCCCCTGGGCGGCCCCGGTGGTTCAGTGGTTTAGCGCCGCCTTCGGTCCAGGGTGTGATCCTGGAGACCCGGGATCGGGTCCCACGTCGGGCTCCCTGTATGGAGCCTGCTTCTCCCTCTGCCAGTGTTTCTGCCTCTCTCTTTCTCTCTCTGTCTCTGTGTCTCTCATGAATAAATAAATAATTTTTTAAAAAAAGATTCTTTGCCCCTCAGCTAAGCACATAGCAAGCCATCATTAAATGGGTTATGAACTGAGTGAAATGCAGAGTTTTCCTCAGTTTTTAGAATAGTAACAGTTGTCATCAAGATACAAAAGTCTTATTGAAATTCATGTATCTATCAGATGTAAATTCATTTTCTAAATTCAAATGGTATGTTGATATCATGTTACGTGTTCATATCATGTCTATAAATGTGCACGTACTTCCATTATTAGCTCACAAAGCTCAGAGTAGGTAATATCATTTAGGCTCTGAAGCCATAGCCCTGGGTTTGAATCCCAGATCTGCCATTTAGCTTTGTGACCTTAGGCAAGTCATTGAATCTCTTGGAGACAATTTTTCTCAATTGTAATTGGGGGTGATAACAGGATCTGTATCTTAGAGTGGTTGTTCACAAATTTATGTACATTCCTATATAAAGAATGTGCTTTGCATCACACAGAATAAGTGCTCAATAAATATAAGATATTGTTATATTATCATGATCATCATTATCATTAGCTGGAAACATGCATCTAATCCAGTCCCCTGCAGCCCCTCACATTCACAGTTCTCTTATTTTAAACATCTTCAGGAAAGAAGAAATGCCTACTTTCCTAGGAAAATACTGAAACATGGCATAGCCATCATAGAATGTCAGAAAATTGGGCAGCCCAGGTGGCTCAGGGGTTTAGTGCCGCCTTCAGCCCAGGGTGTGTGGTCCTGGAGACCCGGGATCAAAGTCCCGTGTCGGGCTTCCTGTGTGGAGCCTGCTTCTCCCTCTGCCTGTGTCTGTGCCTCTCTCTCTCTCATTAATAAATAAATAAAATCGTAAAAAAAAAAAAAAAGAGTGTCAGAAAATCCACTTGATTAAGGATGCTCCTGCCCCTCTGATTGATTCCAAAAAAGTATCATTTTTTTGTTGCTCATTTATTTTTTCATTCATCAGAAATGACATGTTAATATCAGACAGATTGAATGCCTATAGCTAGAGATACGTATACATGTGTTTTAGGCTTATAAGTAGGTACAGTAAGGGATTATAGGTGCTATAAAAAGAGTCTTTATAGGATTCATTGGAGGCACCCAAGAATGGAAGTACATTTCTATTTGGGAAGATAGGAGGGCTTCATAGAAAAGAAATGGTTGAGCTGAGTTTTGAGGGAAAGTAGAGATTGACCATATGTGCAAGGTGAAGGTAGGCATTATAGATAGAGGGAGAAGCATGGCCAGAGCCACAGAGGTACAAGTCAGCACAGCCTTCACAGAGCTAGGACAGTGACCCGAGTGTCATGATGGAAATGAGGCTGCAGAAGCAAGAACTCAATCATGAAGGAACTCACAGGCTAATCGAAGAGCTTGTACTTGACCTTGTGGACAAAGGAGAATCCTTTTGAAGGACATTAGTGTCACATTGTGTGGTTTTTAAGACAAGGTGACATTTCCTTCTATGCTCTCATCCTTATGAACTAAGTTCCAATTGTCACCAAGAAAGAATATAACTGAAAAGCCATTCATGGAATGTCAGGGGGATTTGTCCAGTCATTGTGATCATCAGCATTGGGGCTCTGGGAAGTGGGAGTGGGGAGCAGAGAACTAGACTGAACGTAAAGGCAATATCGTGCTAAAAGTAGTTGTCTTGGAATGGTGCCATGAGGGGGGTTTCCTCCTCTTATTTCCATTTTACAAATCTTAAACACCATAATTCTGGTTTATTCATAGGGGAGTATATATTTGTATTTCAACAGTCAATGTATCTAACTATGAATCTTGAAGGTGATTAATTATTTCCAAAAGGAATGAAGTAGTATCCATTTCAGGGAAACTTTGGTTGGAGGAGGATCTGTCCATCTCGCAAACACTATTCGATACATGACCTTGGAAGGCTATTTCCACCCCTACATTGTCTCAGAACCACGTTGAGAGGCTGGGGGCATACACAAGGAGGAGAACCAGTGCAGGGGAAAGGCAGGGAAGATGATTAGAAAAGCTTCAGATAATGATGTGTTTTGTGTGATTCAGACTTTTATCTTAGTGCTTCCCCATCCTTTGAGGTTTCCTCAGCCATTAACTAGGTTTTAAAAATTCCAGATCTGGGGGTTTTGTTTTGAGTTCCAAAGTGATTTAAACCCACAGGACTCTCTATCCCCTGTATTCTTTTTCCTCTTCTGAATCCAGCTGTCATCATTCGTATACATCAGTTTCCTGCTGGAAAGAAAATTATAGTCTCTGGGTGGAGTTGGGGGATGAGGAAGAAGAAGCCTAACCACCCCAAGCACTCTGAGGCTGTCTTGCAGGCCTGGGCAGGGATGGGGAGACACAGCTTTCACTGTCATTGGAAACCCACCTACAATTCATCGCTCTCGGGTTGGACATTTTCCATCCTACTCTGCAGTCAGTGTACAGGCTGTTTCCCTGCCCTTGAAATGTTTCTAGGATGCCCAGCGTACACTCATTCTGAGGAAACATTTTCAATACCAACCTCCCTGCGGGATAATCCTGACCAACAGTTACTGAGCACCTAACTCTGTGCCAAGCATCATGCAAGCATTTTGCCTCGTTAATGAGGGAAATAGTAGTGGTCCTTCATGTTAGACATGAGGATACCCAAGGCGCAGACACAACTTGGCCAAGTGTCCCAAGAATAGTAAGAGAACACAGCCTGAGATTCCCCACCACACAGGGCCAGAATTGGGAAAACCACTACTTCAGTGAGGGTGCCCTGGAACCTTCTGGGTTGTTCCAACTTCCCATTCCTCTTCCTCTCCTGTAGGACCCCCAGGCCTCAGGGACAGATCACCTTCACAAGGAGCTTCTAGATCACATGCTTTCATGGGGACTTTCTTGCCTGCATTTCTGTCCTCCATGCCAGCAGTATGTGGAATAATGTGAGGGTGTACCTGGGACAGAAGCAGTTGCTAGAAAGAGGAAGCTTGACTGCTCCCAGGCAGCCATCTGCCCTTTTCGTCTTTGCTAGTGGACCTACGGCCCACAAAACGCTTCCCAGTACCAGGCTGCTGGCGGCTACATTTTATGATTTCTTTGTTAGTTGGGATTTATAGTTCAAATCTCATCATTCTGCCAAATGCAATAAACATTTTGTTTTACTGGAATGTAACTTTTATTACTGTTATTATTTTTCTTCTTAATGCCTTAAAAGTGACCAGCTTGTGGGCGTGAAGTCAGAATCCCTAAATAGTCTGAATGCCAAGTCAGTGTGCTTTGTAGATCAGTATAAGATTAGAAGACAGGCTCTCATTTATTACTACTTGTATTTATATAATGGAAGTTAGGTAATGTAAGCGCTCCCAAAGGCCAGCTCAGATGTTGATGATGGTTAAATGGTAAAACCTGTGACAAGTATCCAACAAGGCCTTGTATTTGTACTGCCTTGAACATGAATAATATATGTGTGACATGAATAAATATAAGGTCAATGATTTTTATGACATACTAACTTCCTTTACCTAAGTTCCTGGGAAATAGAGCCAAACAATTACAGAGAATAAAAACATTGGCAACTTACAAACACCTGCTTTGATTATTTGGTCTAATTAGGTTAAATTTAACCAATCCCATCTGAACAAATTGAAAACAATTCTTATCTGTTCCCTTGGTCATGTACTTTTATCAGTGTTGGATGCAGATGTGTTTAATATGACACAGTTGGTGCTATTCTCTTAGCTCTGGGTGGGAGATAAAAGGGAATTGAGAACATATTTTTAGAGTCTTCTGGGGACTTTTTATTTCTGGGCCTGCAGCTATGAAATTTCAAGGCAAAAAAAAACAGGCTTTGTTGTCAATAAATTAGTTGCTTTTCTCCAAAACACTGAGACTGTCATCTGAACGGTTGCTTTTGCCAGAAATATCTTTCCCAGGGAACAGTGAGCTCCTAAAATAAGCAGATGATTCTAGCTGCCTTTCAGAAGTCAGAATAATAGAGGATGTGTTATTAGATTGCTAGGTTCATGTGGTGTCTACCCCTCGTTAATTCCAAGCATGGTGCTGAAGACATAGGCCCATGGTTCTTGGAATTTTAAAGTTTAGAGACCATTTAATCAGTAGGTAGAATGGAGACTCTACCAATTAAATGACTAGCCCAAGGTCACACAGCTGGTTAGTGAAATAGTCAAGCTTCCTTGGCTTCTGGTCCGATGCTTATTTCCATAACCAAAATTAAGAGCCTCCAGTAGTGTGAGTTGGGTTAAGTGTCTGGATCTGTAATGGAACCATATCTTGAAACTGTCTTACCACCTTTCCACCCCAGGAGTAAAATACTATTCAAACACACAACATCTGTAATTTCAGGTTTTGGTTTTTTTTTTTTTTTTTTAAGATTTATTGATTTATTCATGAGAGACACAGAGAGAGAGGCAGAGACACAGGCAGAGGGAGAAGCAGTCTCCACACAGGCAGTCTGATATGCAACTCAATCCTGGACTCCAGGACTCCCTGAGCCGAAGGCAGACGCCCAACCTCTGAGCCATCCAGGAGTCCCTGTGATTTCAGTTTTCTTCTGTGTTCTTGTCTTGCTACACTCCAGCAGCCCTCATCACAGATAATCTGATACTAGTTACCCATGTCAATTAAATTAGTTAAGCAGGTTGTTTTTGAAAGCTTGGGATACAACATGTAGCCTTTTGTGTCTGGCTTCTTTCACTTAACAATGTTTTCAAGGTTCATCTGGTTGTACATGAACCAAAACTATGCTTTTCTATGGTATTCCATGAGATCAATATACCACATTTTGTTTATTCATCAGTTGATGGACATTTAGGTTCTTTCTACTTTTTTGGCTATTATGAATAATACTATTATGAGGATTCATGGACAAGTGTTTGTGAGGATGTATGTTTTGAGTTCCCTTGGGTATTGACCTAGAAGAATTGCTGGGCCATATGCTAACTCTAAATTGAACTTTCTGAAGAATTGGCAAACTGTTTCCAAAGACTGCATCATTTTACATTTCTGCCAGCAATGTGTATATATATAAGGGCTTCAGTTTCTCCACATCCTTGACAGCACTTGTTATTGTCCTTCTTTTTTATCATTGCCATCCTGGTTGGCATGAAGCAATATTGCATTATACTTTTGATTTGCATTTCGCTTATGGCTAGTGATGTCAAACATCTGTTCTATTGCTAACTGGCCATTTGTATATCTTTAGGAAAATGTCTGTTTAGATCCTTTGTCCATTTTTAAATTGGGCTGTCTTTTTATTCTTGAGTTGTAAGAGTTCTTTATATATTCTGTTAATCCCTTATCAGATATATGATATACAACTATATTCTCTCATTCTGTGAGTTGTCTTTTCACCTTCTTGATAATGTCCTTTGATGTACAGAAGTTGTAGTTTTGGGATGCCTGGGTGGCTCAGTGGTTGAGCGTCTGCCTTTGGCTCAGGTCGTGATCCTGGGGTCCTGGGATTGAGTACCACTTCAGGGTAGGGAGCCTGCTTCTCCCTCTTAAAGAGAAAAAAAAAAGTTTAAGTTTTGATGTAATCTAGTTTATCTATTTTTCTTTTGTTGCTTGTGCTTTTGTCATCAAATCTAACAAACCATTGCCTAATCCAAGGTCACAAAGATGTGTACCCATGTTTTCTTCTAAAGACTGTTATAGTTTTATCTCTTAACATTTAGGTTTCTGATCCTTTTTCTTTTTTTTTTTTAAAGATTTATTTATTTATTGGGGGGGGGTGGCAGTGGAGACAGACAGAGGGAGAGAGTGAGTCTCAAGCCAACTCCATGCTTAGCATAGTGCCCAACATGGGGGTTGATCTCACAACCTGAGCCAAAATCAAGAGTCCTAGACACTCAACTAACTGTGCCACCCAGGTGCCCTGGTTTCTGATCTATTTTGAGTGAATTTTTATATTTGGTGTGAGGTACAAATCCAGCTTCATTGTTTTGCATGTGGTTATGCATTTATCCCAGCACTATTTGTTGAAAAGACTTATTATCCTTTCTTCATTGAATTGTCTTGGTACCCTGGTCAAATAATCAACTGACCATTAATATATGGATTTATTTCTGGACTCTCAGTTCTTTTCCATTGATCTGTATGTCTGCCCTTATGCCAGAACCATACTGTCTTGATTATAATTGCTTTCTAGTAACTTTGGAAATCAGGTTGTAAACCCTCCAATTTTGTTCTTCTGTTTCAAGATTGTTTTGTCTGGGTCGTTTACATTGTTATACAAATTTTAGGAACAGTTTGTCAACTTCTGCAAAAAGGAAAGAAAAACCAGCTAAGATCTTGATAGGTATTGTCTTAAATCTATAGTTGAGTTTGAGGGGTATTGTCATTATAACAATATTATGTCTTCAAAAATTCAGATCAGAATACAGGATGTCAAAAAAAAAAAGAAGAAGAATACAGGATGTCATTCCATTTATGTAGATTTTCTTTCAGTGGTGTTTTGTAGTTTCCAGTATATATATCATGAATATCTTTGCTAAATAATGTATTCCTATTATATTCTTTCTGATGCTGTTATAAATGAAATTATGTTCTTAATTTCAATTTTGGGTGGTTCGTTGCTACTGTATAGAAGTACAATTGAAATTTGTACATTAATCTTTTATCCTGCAACCTTACTGAAGTCATTTATTAGGAGTTTTTGGTGGACTCTTTGGGGTTTTCTATATATGAGATCATGTCATATGTATGAGCTTCTTCCTTTCCAATCTGGAGCATTTTATTTATTTTTCTTGCCTAATTGCCCAGGCTAGAACTTCCTGGACAGTGTTGAATAGAAATGACAAGAGTAGACATTCTTGTCTTTTTCTTGATCTTCAGGAGAGAGCTTTCCATCTTTCACCATCAAGTATGTTGTCACCTGTGGGTTTTTCATACATATCCCTTATCAGGTTGAAGAAGTTCCCCTTATTTCTAGTTTGTTGAGTATTTTTACTGTGAAAGGGTGTTGGAGTTTGTATAATTTTCTTCCCTATCTATTGAGATGATCATGTGATTTTTTACCTTTTATTAATATGACGTGACCCGTTGCTTTTTATTGCTGAGCAGTGCTCCATTATATGCATGGTTTGTTTATATTAACACACCAATTGAAATACATTTGGGCATCTCTACTTTTTGGAAATTGTGAATAATGTGGCTCTGAGCATTCATATAGAAGTGTTTGTGTGGTCGTGTTTTAATCCTCTTAAGCAAAACCTAGGAAAGTGATTATTGGGTCATATGATAAGAATTACAAGAAACTGCTGAACTTGTTTTCCAAAGGGGCTTACCACTTTGTATCCCCACCAGCACTATACGAGAGGTCTAGTTGTTCTACATCCTTACCTAGACTTGATATCACCCCTCTAGTAGCTATTTGAGTGGGTATAGTGGTATCTCATTGTGATTTTAATTTGCATTTCTCTAATGACCAGTTATGTTGAGCATCTTTTCAGGTACCATATTTGCTATACATATATGTTTTTGGTAAAGCATCTATTCAAATCTCTTACACATTTCTTTTTTAAATTGAGTTGTTGGGGCACCTGGGTGGCTCAGTTAGTTAAGCATCTGCCTTCAGCTCAGGTCATGATCCCAGGGTCCTAGAATTGAGCCCCACAGTAGGCTCCCTGCTCAGCGGGGAGTCTGCTTCTCCCTCTAACCTCTGCCACTCCTTCTGCTCCTGAGCTTTCTTTCTCTGTCTCTCTCAAATAAATAAATAAATGAAATCTTTTTAAAAATAAAATAAATTGAGTTGTTTATCTTACTGTTGAATCTTATTATTGAAAGTTCTTTATTCTGGATATAAGTACTTTATACAAACAAATAGTTTGCAGGTATTTGCTACCTGTCTATTGCTTATCTCTTCATTTTCTTAACAACGTCTTTTGAAGAGCAAACATTTTTAATTTTGATGAAGTCCAATTTATCAGGTTTTTTTCTTTCATGTTTTTTGTGCCCTAGTAAAGAAGTCTTTGCCTATCCCAAGGTCACAAAGATGTTCGCTCATGTTTTCTTCTACAATTTTGTATTTAGGGTTTTACATTTATATCTTTGATTGACATCAAGCTAATTTTCATGCATTTGAAAAGATTGAATTTCTCTTTTTCATTTCTTGCAAACAAATAACCAATTATTCCAGCACCATTATTTCTTCAAATATTTTTTCTAGTCCTTTCCCTTTTTCTTCTCTTTCTGGGATTCCACTATATGTATATTAGGTCACTGGGAGTTGTCCCACACATCACTGATACTCTGGGTTTTTTTTCCTAGCTGTGTTTCATTTTTGATAGCTTCTAATCTATGTCTCTAAATTCACTAATCTTTTACAGTATCTAATCTGCTGCTAATTCATCTAGTGTATTTTTTTATTTCACGTATTATCTTGTTCACCTCTGTAAGTTTGATTTGTGTCCCTTTAATGTCTTTCATATCTCTCTTCATCATGTTCCATTTTCCTCTAGATACTTGAGCAAATGTAGCATGTTTATAGTAGCTATTATCACGTCCTTGTCTCTCCTTCCATTATTATTGTTTTTTGGGGGTCTATTTATTAATTTTTCTCCTAGTTATGGGTCATATTTTCCCATATTTCCCACTTTTTTGCATGCTGATAATTTTTTATTAGGTGCCAGACCATATTAATTTTATGTTGTTGAGTATTGGGTTTATTTTATTCCTTTAAAGTGTTGGACTTTGGGGTGCCTGACTGGCTCAGTCACTAGAAAATCACTTCTATCACTTTGTTTTTGAAGCCTGTTGATTCCTCAACTGTAAAATGGGGATAATACCCTCTGAAGACTGGGGTGATGAAAGTCACATAAAAAAAAAAATATGGAGGCATCTGGGTTGCTCAGTTGGTTAAGCATCTGCCTTTGGTCATGATCTCAGGGTCCTGGGATCAAGCCCCAAGTCAGGCTCCCTGCTCAGTGGGGAATCGGTTTCTCCCTCTGTCCCTCCTCTCTTGGTCGTGTTCTCTCCCTCTCTTTCAAATAAATAAGATCTTTTCTTAAAAAATGAAAACTTGAAAAGTGATGTTCCAAGAAAGGAAAAATCCAATGTTGGAAGAAAAGAAGCTATCAGGAGTTAAAATTGATAGCAAAACTAAAGAAGTGAGTGATTATCTTATCCAGAGCAGGAGACAGAGCTTCTGCTGGTCCTATGGCCAGGTCCCACATCCAGGCTCACCTCCATTGTTCATATGGCAAAATGTACTTAACTCCTCCCTCCATGTTGGGGCTGGATTTCACGTTAAATAGCATTCCCCAGACTCTGTTGGATTTGCCAGCTATAAACTGCACCTCAGAGCATCATTCCTACAGGTGTTAGAGTGCAGTCCAGTAGTGCCAGGAACTTCTTCAGCCTTACAGTTTCTCCCAGAAGTGTAAACTGTAGCACTGGCAGGGGACCGAGGTAGGTGGTCTTCGCTCCTCCCTTACCACAGGAGATCTTCCCAGCCAGCTACTTCCTCTCCAGTTGGTTCACACTGTATCTCATTGCCTGAGGATGGAAGAGAAGCCCCACATCTTTTGGGGAGGAAAGGCAGATCTATACAGGGATGTCGATGGTGTGGTACTAGAGAGATTCCTGATTTCCCAATCTTGTCCTGAGTAGCCTGTCACTGACAAAGAACCAGAAACAGTGTTTGCTTAGAAGTAATTTCATGTTTGTATCTTTTGGTTGTCATGTGTTTATCCACAAGTATTTCCTGACTTCCCCCCTGTGTTGGGCAGAGGCAGCAATGGGATGGTGGGTGGAGTCCAGAAGTAAAAGCTGGTCCCACCCAGTGCCCGATGAGCTCACTTTTAGCTGGCCCAAATCCTTTCAGAGCTCCCGCCCCGAGCAGGCTCCCAAGCCCAGGAACTGTTTATTTCTTGGGTGGACAAGATAGTCTTCAGATGGTCTTCTGGGAAGTTCATCCTCCTCCCTCAGCCACAGATAAGGAATTCTGTGCTTGGAAAATACATGCCTTTGAGAATATGCTGGGGGCAGAGGAAGGAGGGAATATTTTCAAAGGGATGTGTGTTGGGGCCACACCTGTGTCAGCAGGGCATGAAGGGCTTCAGAGCCCAAAAAACAGAAGGAGGCAAGAAGTAAGCAGCCAGCACCAGTTCAGCATGCTTCTCAAAACAGTCTCCAGGGCAGCCCAGGTGGCTCAGCAGTTTCTCTCCTGGAGACCCGGGATCGAGTCTCACATCGGGCTCCCTGCATGGAGCCTGCTTCTCCCTCTGCCTGTGTCTCTGCCTGTGCGTATGTGTGTGTCTCATGAATAAATAAAATCTTAAAAAAAAAAAAATAAGACAGTCCCAGATCCTTCTACCAGGTCATCCTGCATGTTTGTTGGAGGGGCCCCTGGGGTCAGGATTACAGTGTATTGGGAGGGGCAGAGGATTAAATAGAAGAATGGAATTTCCCTTTGATAAGGAGAAGCCAACGTTTATGAAATCAGTTGAGTTGTTGTTGTTGTTGTTGTTGTTGCAGTTCCTATGGTTTCCTTTTCTCCCCAAATATAATTTTTTTACTGACAAATTGCGTAACAGGACATTAACATTCACAGCGTACAAATCATCATCTGATTATTTTTAGAACCAGTTTATCAACTGTTTGAGGTAAGAACTTTTGTTGGATCTGATTACCGATCTCTGACCAGAGCCACGGTTCTTTGAAACAGAAAAAAAACGGCCACCTTGCTATACATTAAAGGTGAAATCTGCTTTATATTTTCTCACTCCCTACTTTTTTAAGGAGGGTAGAAATTCTGGGAGAAAGAGGGAGCATCCGGGAGACTTCAGAACAGTTACATCTATCTGCAAACTTTTCTTGACCCACTGGTGTCAGAGAACTCAGAGCCTCTTCAATATGTGAAAGAGAAATTTAATCATTTGTTCATTCATTGATTCATCTGAGGCAGAGGGAGCATGTGCAAAGTCAGGCAGAATGGAGAAACTTACTCCGAGTCACAGTGGCAAGTGCCCACCACAGTGGCATTGTCAATATCATTGCCACTTACACAGTATCCCAGTAAATGACTTATCCCATAGCAGTGATACTATTCTCTTCCGTTTGGCCTTTTCAATCCTGGGAAGGATCTTTCACCCATCATGAGTGCCGATTGCTACTTAGAACAACTTTCCTGTGACCACTGGGGCTTTGACTTCCCCTAGAACTATCTCTACGGAGCCAAGGAAATGCTGTCTTTGGGCGGGCACATTTACTCCCTCTTGCCTATTTTACTTTGGCAAGTTCAGCACAAAATCAGGCTATCTGGATTTATGACTTAACAGTGAAGGCCAGGAGCTTTTGGCTGAACACTAGATGAAGGGGTTGACTTAGGATTAGGGCCTGTGGTGTACAAAAACAAACGCCACTAAATGCTAGAGTCACACATTCAGTACAACGAGGTATTTACACCGTGAGGAGCGCAGATGAGCTAAGACGGTGGTTCCTGAATAGCAGCACCAGCGTCACCTGGGAATTTGTTAGAAATGTGATCTGGGGGGCCTGCCCCAGACCTAACTGAATCAGGACCTCTGCAAAAGAAACCTCTGGTCTGAGGTAGCAGCACCACCGCCCTTCTGGAAATATGCACAGTGACTGGGTGCCAGGCAAAACTGCCCTCTATTTTAATTGTTATTTTCCAATCTGTCTCTCTCTGCTGAGTACTTAGAGTTAAATTCACCTAAATTAAATGCTCTTATAGTGCAACTCCACTGTATCCATAATTATGTGGCAATGATATCATCCCACATTTTCTCCCACAATGTCCTTATTAAGGCTGTTTAGATTAACACACATCTTTTAAGATTATGTTGATTTTTTAAAATAAATTTTAACAAATCTGCATGAGTAGCTCAGAAAATCAAAGATAAATGACCCACAGGCCTGCCTTTTGAGGATATGCTCTCCTCTGGGGCAAAGATACACTTCCCTAAATGATAAAACAGAATTTTTGACAAAGGATGCTGTCCCTGCTCAGAATATGTGCTGCTTTTAAATCCTCTTTCAGCAGCCTCCTTGATGTTAGCACCCTACCTTGGTTGGTTAAGGAGTGGCAACTTTGAAATTCAATTAATTTAGCAATCACTGTTCAGGCTGCAGACATAACACTGAAATCTGCAACTTGCCAAAGAACCAAGGACTGCTGGAATAACACAAGTGAGATTACCAGAGGGAATTGTGTGAATGGACCACTGTGCTCCTTCACACAGACACTCTGCTCGCTTCCCCGAGGGACTCGGCTGAGTCCCTGTGGTTCCTCCGTAGGAGACCTCTGTTCAGGATAGTCATGCTGTCCAAACAGATCACACTCAGGAAACTGTTACCAGCTTCCCCAAAAATGCAGTTCCCTTATGCTGGTCCCTGGTGACACTTTCACAATCAAGCTATAACCAAACGATACTATGGGAAATTTTTCTTAAAGCCAGATGTCTTTAAAGAATTTCCCTTTTGGGGCACTGGGTAGCTCAGTGGTTGAGCGTCCGCTGGCTCTGGTCGTGATTCCAGGGTCCTGGAATCGAGTCCCACTGCAGGGAGCCTGCTTATCCCTCTGCCCATGTCTCTGCCTGTCTCTCTCTATGTCTCTCATGAATAAATAAATAAAATCTTAAAAAAAAAAAAGAATTGTCCTTTTATGATGACAATGTGAATTTACTACCGGTCTTGGTGTTGAGATGGCCCTTCTTTCATGAAATAATAAAGATGATGGGTTTTTAACATCCTTTCTGGACAAGATAAAAAGTTGGCAATGTGTACCAGTCTGTCACAGTGTTTTTGACATTTTCTTGATATTTGGATTCAAAACTTGGGAACTATTTCTCCCTTGAACCAGGACTTAGCACAGCAGGAGGTATTGCCCTTCCAAGTGAAGCCAGCCAGTTAGCCATTCCTTTGAAGGCTAAAAACATGCCTGCTCTAAAGAAACAAAAAGTTAATTTCAAAATAAAATATAAGGTTTAAAATCAGCCATA
This sequence comes from Nyctereutes procyonoides, assembly GCF_905146905.1. NCBI lineage: Eukaryota > Metazoa > Chordata > Mammalia > Carnivora > Canidae > Nyctereutes > Nyctereutes procyonoides. The sequence continues at coordinate 46,750,111 of NW_026575049.1, read as the reverse complement.
CATTCTTGAGTGACTAAAATGACTGCACTGGTGAGAAAGTCAAAAGACTTTCCAAACAAGGAGGACTAGAAGAAACTCCCAATTAATAAATTTATAAAATTTGTCTAATTTATGAAAAGTAAGATGGGGCCACTAAAGGAGGGACTCGATTCTTTCATTGGAACACTTGGCTTTCCAAGAAAGATCAGAAAGAAGAAAAACCCAAAGCAATCACAATTGAAATTGCAAACAGAAATGTTATCTTCCAGAGAAGAGAAGTGCTAAACCTCACACTGAGGAACCCCATCCAAGAACCAACTTCAGTTTTTTGCATGCTGTCACTGCCGGAAATGGAAATAAATTTCCCCAGGTTGATCTAGACTTTGAAATGCATTTGGTAGGGCAGGACACGAAACAGTGCTCAGCCAGGAGGAAGTCTTGGTTGTGAGAACCATTTGGCCAACTGTCTATCAGCTGTGGGGTACAGAGCCAGTAAAGCAGTAGCTGTCAAGCCCAGGGGAATCACTCTAGAATCACCCAGTGCTTTAAAACCAGGCTTGCCCCAGACATGCGGTCAAGGGTCCCCTACCATTGTTTTTCTAAAGCTCTAGTCACTAGAGCTGCTTATGTGAAAGTATATGTTACCTCTAACTCCAGCCTCAAGAGCCCCTGGAAGCACAAGGAAGGCACAGAGGGAGAGGGGCTCTGTGGTCCCCACATTTGTGGGAACTCGGTAAGAATAGAGTCCTGGTCTTTCTGATGTCTCATGGCTACATCCTAGACTGAGAACAGAACCTGGACCTTCTGAGCCACAGTTGAGGCCGACCTGCCAGAGGCCTTTATTCTAGGGCTTATTCATTCTTTTGAATTCTTGGTGGTTTTCCCTCCTTTGATGTCTATTTTTAAGAGAAAAGAGGTGAAGTACCAGGCTGGAATCAAGTGTGCTCTGCTGGGGACTGCAGACCCCTACTTCCCCACCCATTAACCCTACGGACCCTTGTGAAAGTCGTGTCTTAGGAGCATGGTTCTCAGCTGGGGTACGTAGCAGAATTAGCTGTGGGCTTCTTAAGACTACAGGTGTCTGTGCCCACCTCAAGCCACCTGACTCCAAATATGCAGGCGTGGGATTCAGGCCCGTGTGGTTTTAATAAGCTCTAGTTATGTAGCATCACTTGAGGGCGGTGGTTTTAAAGCATCTGACCCAGCTGCAGCAGCATCACCTGGGAGCTTATTAGAAATGCAAACTCAGCCTCTTCCCCAGATCTCCTGAATCAGACGCTTTGAGGGTGAGGCAGCAGTCTGTGGGTTAGCAAGCCCTCCAGGTGATTCTAGGCACACTCCAGTTTGAGAAACTCTGCTTAGGTCATCTCTTTGGGTCTGTGCACAAAAAGGTGCTTTTTGGTTTTTTTTTTCCTTAAGCAGCAGTTAGGAAAAAATGTCTAAATGAATGTTATTTGATAATTTCCTAGCTTATAGCTCTGACCTAACTGCTCCTCTGCTGATACGTTAATTCAGCAAATGAATTCACAGGTCACTCTTTGTCTCTTAACTTCCCCTGGAGCATTTGCCCTTTGCTCGACTAGTCAGCCACCTCTGGGAAGCCTGCAGGGCCCATCTTCAATTTTATTCCTTCCTGAAAGCTTTTATTTTGTCTTTTCCCTGTAGAAAATAAGTGCCTGACACATTTATTTTTGTCCTTCTTAATGGCTTATGTATTCTCTTTACCTCCCATCCCCTGCAACCTTGGGCAAGTAACTTAACCTGTTTCCTCATCTGTAAAATGGAAATAGTACTAGCACCAACTGCTTTAATTAAATGTAAAGTAATTATTATTCCTAACATTAAATAATGGACATATAACATTCTGTAGTGCCGGGCACATAAATATAGCTTTCCTCGCTAAGAATTTTAGGGCACTAAGCATTTGGCACTTTTGGTAGTTGTCTTTATCCTCTTGTTAGCTGTAAAGCTTTTTGATAGCAAGTAATTTTTCTTTCTCTACTCTGAATCTCTCTCCAAGAGTACCTAATATATGCTCAGTAAATGCTTATGGAATTGTACTGAATTCCAAAGGCAAGGTAGGCTAAGAATTTCCATAGGAGCCCTTCCTAAGCCTGACTCCATCTTCTTTTTCTTTGGGGGGAGTGCCTTCATTCCCTGAGTTCATGATAATATCATCCTTCCTCGAGGCCCTAGAGGAGGCAAATGTGTCTGGGTACCTGGCTCTTGAGTCCAGTGAACAATGCCCTCTGCCTGAAATCTCTTTCAGATAACAGGTTCCTCTGAAAATTATCCAGAATGGCCTAGACAGTCTTCCTGTTTTTAATTACATTCTAAAGAGCAGATCTCTGAGCCATGTTTCTGACTCCTTGCCAAACAAATGAAATTCCTTTTTAAGGCAGTGTTGTCCTGAGGCAGCGGTGGGTGGGAAGGGGAGGGAAGTGGTACTTGAAGACCATGTGGTGCGTGGGTCTCTTTACTAAATTGTAGTCAGATGGGTTTTTAGGCATCGAAAATAAAGGCATCAACTTGGTGACACAAGTTGAGGATCCCAACTGCCTGGGGCTTCCCTGCTGCTTTGTAAAGATGAGTGTCCTCATATTTGAACTGACTCTGAATTAAGAGCAGAGGTATGGGGATCCCTGGGTGGCGCAACGGTTTGGCGCCTGCCTTTGGCCCAGGGCGCGATCCTGGAGACCCGGGATCGAATCCCATGTCAGGCTCCTGGTGCATGGAGCCTGCTTCTTCCTCTGCCTGTCTCTGCCTCTCTCTCTCTCTGTATGACTATCGTAAATAAATAAAAATTAAAAAAAAAAAAGAGCAGAGGTATGTCTGTAACCACGGTTGGCAGATGGTGGATAGTGTCTTCCATGGGACCCAGTCGTATTAGAGCTTGAGCCCCCACTTAGCCTTTTGAGGCAAACTTCTTTTTGTAACAATTTGATGTGTAATGTGAATAGTCCATATTTTTAAATCCTGGATTATTGCAAGTTTATAAGATATTGCAATTTCAAGTAAGTGTTTTTATTACCATAATCTTTCACATTTCTATTACGTATATGATAGTTTTTTCTAGAAGTCAGTAGTGTTCACCAAGTTATGAGATACTTAAATTTCAGCAAGACCTTTGATGAAGTCTATCCTGATGTTCTTGCAGATGAAATTCTAGGCACAGAATGATCAAGGTAGGAGGATTTGTAACTGATAATGAGTCGGTAAGAGTTTGGAGTGGGCAGGTCAGGGGAACGGTGGGGGTGGGCAGGGAGCTGCCTCTGACGCTCACTGATGTCCTCTGTCCTCCACGCTGGCCCAGTTCACAGTTTCAGCAATTATTTGATTGCAGGCATTTATGGCATGCTTGTCACACTGAGGTTTACACAACTTCTGTTGGACGATGGATGTGTTCTGTGGAGCATCTGGGTTTGGAGACATACCCAAGACCCCTCCCCCAGTCAGTTGCCAGTGTCACCTGCACTACTTTCTCAAATCCATCTTCTCCCTATCCCTTCCTTACTTCAGAGCCTCATCATTTCTCCCCTAGACTACGGCCTGACTTTGTTGCTCAGTGGCATTCCCTAGCCTCCAGAAGAATGCCCAGGCTCCTTCACATGGCCTAGGAGGTTCTGAATGTCCTGGCCACCATACTTCTCTGGACTCGTCTCCTACTATTCCCCACCTCGAACTCCATGCTGTAATGATATCAGACTGCCTGTAGTTCCCCACACCGTCCATTCTGGTTCATTCCTATGGCCCTTTCCTCTGCCTTTGGTGGCTCCAACACATTCTCCCTTCCCTTCCCCTTGAAGACTCAGATTATCATTTACATCACAGTATTGGAATTACCTGGTCATTCCTTTCTCACTCTCAAACTAGACTATAAACTCCTCAAGGGCAGTGTTCTTATTTTACTTAGTGCCCTTCACGCAGTAAGTAGGCAATAAGTGTTTTTTGATCAGAAGTAAAAATACAAAAAGATCTTGGCAACCTAAAAGGGAGACCATAAAACTTAAGAGATAAACTATACCAGTGGTTCTACTTGGGCTTAAAACAAACAAACAAACAAACAAAAAAAAAAAAAACAAGTCCCAATCTAAGCACTGAGTACAAGATGGGAGAAAGATGACTCACCACCTTCAGTAGACCATGTAAAAAAAGAAAGGCTGTGGTTTTAGTTGACTTTAAGGTCCGTGAGTCAACAGTGTGATGCAACTACTGTAACCTAGTGTCAGAACAGGGAAAGTCATCGTCCTGTGGTCATACCACATGGGAGAGTCATGTCCATTCTATGGCGTCGGACCTTGAGAGAGGTAGAGCACATCCAAAGGACGGCAGCTAGAAGAGTGAGAGAAGACAAACCCCGCCATATGGGGAGTAGTTGAAGGAAGTAGTGGTGTCTTCTCTGGGGAAGACAGGAGCTCTGATGCCTGAAGGGCTCACAGAGAACCCTAAAATGCCAAATTAGGCCAGTGAGTAGAAAGTCTCAAAACAACTCAGTGACACTTGGATCTACTAACAGTGGAATAGTCTGTCTTATGAGCTCTGAGTCACTGTAGGAGTGGATCAGGAGCCTCCAAGGAAAGGTGCTACAGAGGAATCTGAGCCCCTAAAGGAAGTTTGGACTAGATGTGCTTTTATCCTGCTCAACTCTGAGGCTTAGTGATTCAGGAGGTCCCTGAGTCCATAATACTGAATGTTGGGAAGGGGTGCCAGGAGCACATTCTCTGATCCAGGAGCCTTTTGTCCCTCTGGGGGAGACATTATGAATTACCTAAACAGAAATTGCTTCTGGGAAAAGGTAATAAGTGACTAGCCCACTTAGGTTCAGACTTGTGGCTCATGTCTTCAGACTTCTGAACATAGGTGGGCTAGTCACTTATTACATCATTCCTGTGAAATCTATCCAAGAATGGCTCCTGGTAGTGCACCCCGTGTACTCAGAGCCTTGCATTCTCCTTTGTCCTTTTGGAACTTTGAATAAAGTGATTACCTCTTTTCCTTTACTTTTTTTGTCTTTTTTAGCTGTGGAGTGTCTTGGCTTCTGGGAGGATGTCAGAAGGATCATCTCAGGATCAGAGCTGATAACGGGATTCACCTATACCTTCACGGTGCCAGGCCTGCCCCAGTACCTCCAGAGTCTCACCAAACTAGCCATCACCACAGCGGCAGTGGCAGCTCAGGCTGGAGAGCAGGCAGGGAACATTCCCATATCCTTCTCTCAGCTGCTGGAGTCTTCCTTCCCTGAAGTGCGCCTGCTGACATTAGAAGCCCTGCTGGAAAGATTCTCAACAGCAGCCTTGGGATTAGGAGAGAAGGGGCTGCCACCTTTGCAGCGGAATATGGGAGAGACATTCTTGATGTTGGCTGTGAAGGAAAATCACCCAGAATGCTTCTGCAAGGTAAAGTCTCTGGCGTACTGACCGTCCCCTTCACCATAACAAGATCACCTAGACGGATTGGGTTGGGCTTCTCCAGGAGCAATAGGAAGAAGGTACAGCATCCAGTGGGCAAGAATGCTCTTCATATAGTGTTTGTCATGGCCTCATGCATGGAAGGGCACTAAAAAATGATAACGATGGTAATGATGATGGCAGTAAGCCAAGACAGAGATTGACAGGAAGCTACTCAGTGCTGTAAGAAATGCAGCATTAAAAATTGGCTACAGACTGTGGCAGAGGGTAGTCTTTGTCAGTGTGGCTATTTGGGGACAGATGGCCACCTAGAAAGGAAAGGAAAGGGCACTGACCTAGGAATCAGGGCATCTAGACTCTGATCTCAGGTCACCTAGGTCCCTTGGGTGTGTCACTGCTCTACCCTGTCTTGGTCTCCCAAAAATAGTAAGGGAGAAATAAGAAGTCTGTGAAGCTTTTTGAAAGATAGACCCCCTTATTGGTATAAGTGATGATTATTTGGCTTTGGAGACTTTTTCCTAAATAATTTTTTTTTTTTTTAACACGCAGATATTGAAAATTCTCCATTGCATGGACCCCAGTGAGTGGCTTTCCCACATGCAGCGCTGTATCCACCTCACCCCAAAGGAGTTCCTGATCTGGACAATGGATATTGCTTCCAATGAAAGGTTTGCCCCTGTATTCCATGTGCAACCTCAGTGTGACACGTGCTCCATCCCAGCAGTCATTTACATAATGAACTTGAGCACAGTCCTCCCCTAAGGGCTTGGGTTCTGGGTTTCCTTCTGAATCTCATGAGCATGTTCTAAGCTCAAGCCGTACAATGATGTCAGAGTTTCACATTAATAACCAAATGGTAATTACCTCTGGAGGCATTTGTATGGCCATGAGGTGAGCATTTTCCACCTTTCACGATGGAATGGATTACAGACTATCTGCAAAAACCCATCCATATATAAAGTATATTTGGGTTTATTTTTTGTGTGTTTTGGCTTACTTTGTCTAGGTCTGAAGTTCAAAGTGTAGCTCTGAGACTTGCCTCCAGAGTGATTGCCCACTACCTACAGATGTGTGAGGAGGTAAGGATGATTTGGCCTCTGGCCTAGGGTCTGGGTTTTTGCGCTCTTCTTTACTGGGAAGGTGTCGACAAAGGTGAACTGTCTCAGCAAGCAGAATCACTGAGTCATGTATGCGCAGCCTCTACAAAAATGTTATTCTTTTTGGTTTTTCACTTTGGGTATAACTTATGTAAAATTTTCTGAGTCAGCATTTCTTTTTTCTTGTCCTGGGCATACTTGATTTGAATCCGTGAGGGTAACACAACCTCCTCTCCTACAACACATCCACACCCACACTCACACATTCACACACATGCCCAAACCCTTTTTTTTTTTCTATTTAAAGATTTTAGTTATTTATTAGAGAGAGAGTGAGTAAGAGAGCACAAGTTGGGAGAGGGGCAGAGGGAGAAACAGTCTCCCTCACTGAGGAGGGAGCCCAACGCAGGGCCCAATCCCAGGACTGCAGGTTCATGATCTGAGCAGAAGGCAACTGCTTAACGGACTGAGCCACCCAGGTACCCTTTTTTTAAAGAACAAGTGAGCAAGTCACTAGGATTGCATCCTGGCCAACTAAGTATGAAAATACATTCCTAAGGGTTAACTATTTCCCCAGAACATGGCCTAGCTGACTTTGGATGGAGGCCCAGATGTGTTTTATCTCTCTCACATGTCCTTTAGGGGAGAGGTGGAACAAGAGTAACCAAAACAGCTTCCTAGGAAGATGCCCTAAGACAACTACATGTATACTTAGGGGCATATGAGAAAGCTGCCGTGAGAGAATTATTAAAAGTAGAAGGCAGTTGATACTACAGTAAAATTACCTGAAGCTCCTGGTTACATGTGACCATACTATCATAGTGGCAGCATAACATCGCAGATTCCAGTTCCTTATGGTAAAGTGGCATAGCCAGAGGTGCAGGAGATCAGATGGACAGGGATGGAGGGACAGTGTCATGAGTGAGAAGGAGCTTTAGATCATGACTAGGAAAGAGGCCCAAGAAATCCAGAGGAGGAAGGGAATGTAGGCATGCTAAGGAGAAGACTTCACAGAGGAGGTCGTTGAGTTCAGAGAGCAGGGACTGGGCAGAGGGGACAAAGGGTGAGAACTAAACAGATCCATGGTTTCCTTGGGTCATTCAGAGACATGCCAAGAGGCCAAAGCTTGCTGGTCACTAGGAGAAATAAAGAGCAAAAAAAAAAAGTCAGTGGTATGTATTGGGGGTTTAAAGGGGAGAGGTTTGTAGGAAGGGAGAGGATTTGCTGGAAAAAACTACAGCCCAGAGGGAAAAAAGTTCTAAGCAAATAGTCACAGGGCAGCCTATCCCATCTGCCAAAAGACATCGTTCTCATCTACAGGCGTCTACGTTTTCATCTACTACTAACCAGTAGTCATGTGCTTCTTAAAGGCAGTACTTGATACTCGAATGAAACATTTGATAAAATTGGGAGATTTCCAGGGAGAGAAAAATTAACAAAACCATAGAAAAACACATGAAGGAAGTTCCCAGAGAGACCTGAGTTTTTTTGTACATTAGGAGTCAGCCTCTTCCTCAAGGTCTAAGATGCTCATCAGTTTAGTTCCACAGAGGCCCATTAACAGTTATTTTGAACAGTTAAAGAGACTTCTTTTTTTTTTTTTAAGATTTTATTTATTTATTCATGAAAGACACAGAGAGAGACAGAGACAGAGACAGAGATACAGGCAGAGGGAGAAGCAGGCTCCATGACGGGAGCCTCATGCGGGACTCGATCTCAGGACTCCAGGATCACGCCCTGAGCCGAAGGCAGGTACCAAACCACTGAACCACCCAGGGATCCCAAGAGGCTTCTTTAATCGGGGAAGTAAAGTATATTTTGAACAATAATCCCATTTCTAGAATACATAGAAAACCAGGGTTTAAAAGATGGAGACAATCCAAATGTCCATCAACTGATGAATGGGTGAACAAAATGTGGTATGTCCATTCAATAAAATATTATTCAGTCACAAAAAAGTAATGAAGTGCTGATATATCTATAACGTCGATGAACTTTAAAAACATTCTAAAGAAAAGAAGACAGTCACAAAAGACCGCATATTGTATGGTTCACTTTATATGGAATGTCCAGAATAGGCAAACCCATAGAAATAGAAAGTAGATTAATGGTTTAAGGCTGTGAGTGGGGAATTTACAAGATGGGGCAGAGAGGGTTTTGGTAACTAAAGGGTACAGGATTTCTCTTTTTGGTGATGAAAATGTTCTAAAATTGACTAGTAGTGAGTGTACAAACCTATGAGTATACTAAAAACTCAACTATATACTTTAAATAGGAGAATTGTATCATGTGAATTGTATCTCAATTTTTAAAAAGCTGTTACTTTAAAAAAAATAGAGCTTTGTTTAAACAATAATGTTAGGATACTGCTTTAAATGTTACAGCAGAAACACTTAAATACAGTGGCTTAAACTAGATCACAGCAGTCAAAGCAGATAGAGTGGCTTGACAATATTGGGCCCCCAGGCTCTTGTACCTTCTTGTCCTGCCATTCTCAACATGGCTTCCATCTTATGGCCCCAGATGGTGGCTCCAGCTTCCACCATCTTGTCCTTGTTCAGGTAGCAGGAGAAGAGAAACCCAAGAAGGAAAGGTCACATGTGTTTCCTAAGGCTTGACCTAAAAATAATACACCATTAATCAGAACCTACTCACATATTACTCTCAAGTGCAAGGGCGTTTGGGAAATGTAGTCTTTAGCTGGGTGCCTACGCACCCAGCCAAAAATCTAAGGTTCTATTCCTTAAGATAGAAGGAACCTGGGGTAGGGGACGAGGGGTGGAGGTGGGGGGGATATGCCTGGGTGGCTCAGTCAGTTAGGTATCTGCCTTTGGCTTGGGTCATGATCTCAGGGTCCTGGGATCAAGCCCTGTATGGGACTCCCTGCTCAGCAGAAAGCCTGCTTCTCCCTCTCCTCTCTGCTCATGCTCTCTCTCACTATCTCTGTCACTCTCTCTCTCTCCAATAAAATGAATAAATCTTTAAAAAAAGAAAAAGAAGGAGCATCAGGTTATTGAAGACAATGGTATTATTTGCTGCCGTGGTCTTTTCCCAAAAGGCTTGTCTTTACTGAAGCTATCAAATACACCAATGTTCTGGTACCCTTTTTTTGCGTCAGAAAGACTCCAGGAACTTGCTTACTAGTTTTAGTGACTCAGTATTACTGAAAGACAAGTCACATTTTCTTCCCTGGGCTTGTTTATTTCTCCCTAGTTGGGTTGGAAAAGCAACTACAAAAACCTTTCTTCCCTGCAGTAAGAGCTAATTTGCAGACCCCATGTGGTATAGGTGGCTCGTACCTAGTTCCATGTCAGCCCTTAATTGCGTCTGCTCAACTGTCATACACTCTGTGCTTTCAGACCAGGGACTCAGTGGCCCCCACACTGAAGCAGTGGGTTCAGTTGGTTGTCTCATCCTGTGGAGAACACCTTCCCACAGAGTCCAGGCTGGCTGCTGCCGAAGCCCTCAACAGCACCACACCATTCTTGCTTACCACCCTCCATCCCGTTCTTGGTAAGTGCTCTGGGCTAGGGGAAGCCCGTTGCACCAAATGAGTTAAAAGTGTGAATAGATACTCCAGAGTAGAAAAGAAGGGAAGATGAAACTGACCCATGTGCACCATACTTTTGCATCTTTCACATGTGTTCCGCCCACCCTCCTAACTCATTTTTCACCAAGAGCCTCTTAACCAGCCTCTTTCTTTCAGCCTTGCCCCCAAAGCCATTCTCCTTATGCTTCCAAAAGCTTGTGTGGTCTTTCCGAAATACAGAACTGATCATTTCACTCCACTTCTTAAAGCCGTTGAGTGGGTTCCCATTGCCTTCAAGATAAAATCTAAATACCCTCCCAAATCTAAATCTAGATTTTAGATTTAAAATCTAAATACCCTGCTCAGCCCTCCCTGCTCATCGGCCACATTCCCCAACACAGGCTCCATACATCATTGGCAGGGAACAGTCCTTGAGACAAACTGCTGCTTGAATAACTTCTGTTTGTCTTTCAAGACTCAGCCTAACTGTCATCTCTTCCAGGAAGCCTGATGCAGTGATCTTGGTGAGAAAGGAATGGTCAGGGTGAAGCCAGGGCATTGAGGAGGAAGAAAGGACAGGCTCAAGGAGTGTTTAGGAAGTAACTCAACAGGACTCCATAGAGGTTAATGTGAATGGAAAATTCAAAGAATAAGAACGAGCCACAGTCCCAGCATCCATGGAGCTGTCAGTGTAGTTGTGGAGAAAGGATATAATTGTTTTTTTAGATGGTGAGATTCAGATTTTAAGCCAGCACAGTTCAGACCAGTGAAATGTCTCATCCCTGGATCTCCCTGGGAAACAAAGTTGTCTTTGATAATCCTTTTAATTCTTTCTTCTAAGTGACTTCCAGGCATTTTTCTTAGACCCAAAGGAGGACTAGAAGGGGCCTTCATTGATGGTGATTTTTTTTTTTAAGATTTTATGTATTTATTCATGAGAATACACAGAAAGGAGAGAGAGAGAGTCAGAGACATAGGCAGAGGGAGAAGCAGGCTCCACGCAGGGAGCCCGACATGGGACTCGATCCCAGGTCTCCAGGATCAGGCCCTGGGCTGAAGGCAGCGCTAAACCGCTGAGCCACCTGGGCTGCCCCATTGACGGTGATTTAATCATCAGACCCAGAGGAATAAGAAAAAAAAACTTCACCAAAAGTTTTGATGAAGCTTCTCCAATTAGTATATCATTTACAGCATTTTCTGGGTGACTCTGGATACTGTAATGCTAGCTCATATCAGGCAAAATGTATGTAGAATAACCTAGAATGCTGAGTGAAATGTACTAGTTAAAAGCCATGGTTCATAATTAATTTCTGGAACCGGTTATAGCATTATAGGTAATGAGGAAGAAGGCCAGTGGTGGTGATGGCTATAAGAGTGTGACAAATAGGTACAGAACTGAGAGACAACAGACATGAAAGTGCATGGGGACAAGTTAAGGACAGAGCAGTCATTTAAGGAAAAAGAAAAATTGAAATGGACTAAAGAAAGAAGACTGAAGATCTCAGTGGGGATAAATGACCAAGCTTTAAAGAAGCAAATATTAAGAAAGGAAAATATTAAACCCTAAAGAACAATTAGAATGGATAGATTCTGAAAGACTGCATAAAATTTAAAGCCAGATTTAAAACAGAAAAGAGAGAACAAAACCCCAGAGAGAACGTTGCTGTTCTTGGTATGACTAACGCCCTGTAAACTCTGCTACCAGGTTCTCTGCAGGCAGATGAGAGAGAGAGTAGTTGGGTAGTCTAAGGAGACTTCGTAGGACAGGGTAGGTACCCCATCGAAAGGTTAGGGATGATGGAGTGATGGTTTCCTGTGGCTTACCCACTGTGACTCTGCCCAAGCCTGGGCCCACCCCCTGGACAGCACATACCCTTTCCATGAGGCACAGCCACACGTTTCCATCCCTGACCTCTCCTTGTCTTGTGTCCTATTGCTCAGGAACAAATACTGTCTTTTCCTCTCCCATTGACCATAGCAGCACCTGGCACAGGGACCACACAGAGTTCCTGCCCAAGGAACTCTGGTGGTCAGATAGCAGGCCCCACACAGACTCGTCCCAGGCTATCATGGATGATTCCCTGCCCTCTTCAGTTCTTACCACCACCACCTCAAAGTATGATCTTTTTTTTTTTTTAAGATTTTATTTATTTATTCATGAGAGACATAGAGAGAGAGGCAGAAACATAAGAAGAGGGAGAAGCAGGCTCCCCACAGGGAGCCGGATGTGGGACTCGATCCTGGGACTCCAGGATCACCCTCCCCCTGAGCTGAAGGCAGATGCTCAACCACTGAGCCACTCAGGGTCCCCCCAAAGTATAATCTTGATTGAAACTTTGCTTTCAGAATTTATAAGCTCCAGCAGTCACTCAAATTAACACTGGGCTAGTTTCCCCAAAGCATTCTTGATGCATAAAATTTCATTCCTGAGAATCATGAGTCATTGTGGACAGCTGGGGCCAGGGCCTTAGTCAGCCGTGCCGCACCTTCTGGGGGGCCTTGCCTTGGGCTGCTTGCCTCCAGAAGCCTTCCTCCTCAAAAAGACAGACATTTCCAAACTGCCCCCTTAGGGCCCTCTCTCTCCCGTGTTTATCCGACTGCCAAGTCTTCCTTTCTTGAAATACCCAGGAAGAAAAGAATGACTGTTACCCATTAAATACTGCTGTCTTCCACCATGGATTTAAAGCACTATTTGTACCTGCTTATAAATTGAACCATAGGTCATTTGAATCCCTTTTGGTCTTCTTAGGATTGCAGGATACACTTGCTCTCTGGAGATGTGTCCTCACCCTCCTGCAGAGTGAGGAGCAAGCTGTCAGAGATGCAGCCACGGGAACGGTAGTGACCGCAATGTCACAAGAAAACACCTGCCGATCAACAGGTACCTCATTCTTACCCTTTTGCAGCAGCTTATTGCTCCCGGACAGAAGTTGGTACACTTTTTCCGTAAGTAGCCAGAGAGTGGATATTTTAGCCTTTGGTGGCCATTTGGTTTCTGTCTCAACTCTGCTGTTTTGATGGGAAAGCAGCCCTAAACAACAGATAAATGTGTGGGCATGACTGTGTTCCAGTAAAACTTTACTTACAGAAATAGGCTGCTGCCCAGATTTGCTGACCCCTGCTCTAAGACATCATAGAGAAAAATTGTCTTCAAAGACAGAAATCTAATAGGCAGTGCTTTTTACTAACTACATTTTTTTTTTTTTTGCCATCCTTTTTAAATAAGGCTAAGTCCTGATTATCTGTGTGGCTACATAACCTGGGAATCAAAGCTCTATCATTTTGTACTTCTATTAATTTTTGCCTGTGATAAAAACAGATGCGTGTGAGTCAAGTTAACTTGGAATAGAAGCAAGGTCACACCTCTGGACAAGTGGCCAGCTGGGAGGGTGACTGCCCTGGTGGACTTGGATTCCCTTCACTAGGGTTGTCACAAAAGATCTCTGGGTCAGCCATTCCAAGGAGAAGCAAGAACACCATTTGGAGGCAAGAGATCACAGGCCTCTGTAAACAAAGAAGTTTACCTTGATAGCAGAATGGGAAAGGGAATAGCCATATAGGGTTTGTAACGAACTCTGGGCTCCTCATCCCAGTGGTTGGGGATCTTGGGGGCTTCCCTTGGAATATGAACTTCCTTGTACCAGAGTCTTCTGTTGTAGTGGCATATATGGGAAAAGCTGGTTTTTTAATAATCTCTTTGTGATGCTGCTCCAGAGCACATTTGATCAGGACCAGCTTTGCCTCTCAGTGGGAAGACACAGTTTGATCTGGTAGTGATGTGCAAGCTGCCCTCTCCTCACCCCTTTCCCACCCTGTCAGAGTTCCTGGGTATGTAATTCTGCCGTTAGTGATTCATTCCTTTTTCCTACTGTGTGTTTCCCTTAGAAGGACACACAGAGCATCCAGCAAGTGCTCAGTAAATATTTGGTGGAGTATAATACTCACCAGATCTCTCTAGGACCCTCTCCACCAAAAATGGGAAAGGTTATTACATCCTGGAACTCATCAGTGGACTTACTCCTTCCTAATCTTGATAACTGTTCCCTATTTTTTACTTCTTTCAGAATTTCTCCCAAGTTCATCTAGAGTAAAAGTGTATTAACACAGTCTTCCTCCTATTAGTTTGAATTTTTCCTCAAGAAATACAAACCAATAATCATATATTGAGTGCCTTTCACACGTAAAAATCCATGTGTAAAGCCTCTGAGGGAAGAATAAATGTAAAAGACTACCTATTTTTGTATTCCTCGCCTTGGCCCATAAAAAGAGGTATGAAAAAGACAAGAGGGATCCCTGGGTGTCGCAGCAGTTTAGCGCCTGCCTTTGGCCCAGGGCGCGATCCTGGAGACCCGGGATTGGGTCCCACGTCGGGCTCCTGGTGCATGGAGCCTGCTTCTCCCTCTGCCTGTGTCTCTGCCTCTCTCTCTCTCTGTGTGTGACTATCATAAATAATAAATTTAAAAAAAATTAAAATTAAAAAAAAAAAAGAAAAAGACAAGAATTCTATAATAATTAAATGTGGTGTGCTACCCTGGACCAGGTCCTGTGCTAGAGGGATGAAAAGCTGTACAGGAAATTTCTAGAACTGACAATATTGAAATATTGTCTGTAGATTAAAATCAATGTTAAATTTCCTGTATTTGATAACTGTACTGTGGTTTTGTAAGAAAATATTTTGTTCTTAGGAAATCTACAACAGCAATATATGGCATAAAAGAGGCACGACACCTGCTACATACTCTCAGATGGTTCAGGGAAAAAAATTGTGTGTGCATGTAAATAGTGAGCACAGATATGGGGTTACTATACTTGCATCTTTTCTGTATATTTGAAATTATTTCAGAATAAAATGTTTTTTAAAATATCCAGTTCCACAACTTGAAAACACCAACGCAGCATATACTGCTAGACCATCTGACTGGTTTACCAACAATTCAGCCCATGTCGTGACTCCTTTCCCCTAAGTTATATGAAAGCATCCTACCCACCCACTCCCCCCGTTTTGTTTTGTTTTGTTTTTTGTTTTTTGTTTTACTCATTTTGAGTGAATTTTTGCGTCCAAAAAAATCAGACCCAAGCCAGATTCCTCAAAGGTCTCAGCAACATAATATCACTGTGTGGGGACACTCGCTCACCACTTTCTCATGTGTTCCTTGTTCAGCCTGGCAGCGGTACTTAGACAGAACCTCTGTAATACAGCTTGGTTTTCTCAAGCAAAAAAATATATATCTTTCTGTTTGGAACTGAAAAGTAGCTGAAGGCTGAGGATCACCCCTGATTTTTCGCTTTAGTCAGAAGTTCAGCCAGCTGATTCACGAGAACAATATTGTCTTGTTTTGACATTTCTTAAGGATATCAAGTGGCTGATGGTAACTTTTCTCATTCCTTCAGCATGCAGGGATCTTGTAGACTACACTACTAATGGTTTGCTCTGCGGTGTCCAAAGTTAATCATCACTATTGAGTCTTGAATAGCTTGAAAACACATGTCCTTAGTTTTGTTCCCAAGTCAATGGTTTAATGAATGCCACAGGATAATATTATTAAATCATGGCAATATTTAATGTTTTCTTTGAGAAGGTTAAATATTGTAAATAATAACAATAATAATTCTCGCTTTACCTCCTAAGAATAAAGTAAAACACAAGGACTCCCTGCCTCTGAGACCCCATCCTATAAGTGAGGGCTAGACGTGGTCCGAGAGCTTTGCACGTACACTATCGAGTAGTGTGCTGGGTGCACAGGGATATGCAAGGTGCATCTTGACTGTGTGGTCTAGGGAGGTCCCTGAGAGTGGGCTGGCCCAAAAGACAGGGTAAATGGGACCCAGAGGGGAGCTTTACAATGCAGAAGAAGATAGAGCCAGAACTTGGGAGAGTCGGGGAGAGCTTGGGAGCCGACTAGGGGGCCACATGGCCAGAACAGGCAGAGGCCAGGGGAGTGGGGTGGAAGAGAAAGCACACTCTCTTAGGATGATTCTGAACGCCAAGTTAAGGGTCTCCTTCTATAGGTGATAGGAGGCTGGAGAGGGCTCTAAAGCGGGGAGCAGTGTTGCCAGTGGCATGTCTGAGGAGCTTTTTCTAGCAGCTGTGTGCCAGGGGACCTGGGCTGGGGTCCAGGAGGGAGGCCAGCTGGGAGCGGGTAGCAAAGATCCTCCCGAGCCGCTGTCGGTGGAGATGGGAGGGGAGAGCATGGCAGGTCGACTGCTGGTGCTGGCAGGAGTGGGCGAGAAGGGAAAGCAGAGAGGGCTCTGGGGCCTCAAACCTGTGAGGTGACCCTGGAGAAACACCCGGATGCGCCTCTGGCACTGACAGAGCAGTTGAGCCGTCACCTCCCAGGAAGTGAAACTACCAGGAATCGGGAAGGGGACGGAGACTACAAGACACTGTGATCTGGGACAGAGTATTCCTCAGGCCGTGGGGAGATGGGTGATGGAAACTGAGAGGGCAAGAGGGGGCCTTTACCTGCTGCAGGAACAGCTCGGCCCTGCCCTGTCTGGTACACCTCGCAGTTATCCTGGGAGCCCCAGTGCGGGTTCTGGAAGGCACAGAAGAGGCAAGTGCTAAACCAGTCATTCAGACCGCATCCCTAGCTTGTCACTTTGCCCACGGCTGGCTTCAGGTGTAGATTTGTGGCATCCGTTGGTTAATGATCCTGGGAGGCCTGGTGAAAATAACCCCATGCTTCATCCCGCATGGTCACCTGGCAAGTGAAACACACAGCCCGTCAACAACTCTCTGAGTGTCCCCAGGGAGCCCAGCTTTGCAAGCATGACCTAAGGAAGCCCCAGCAGCACCACCCTCTCTAGCTCCCTACTCCTAGATCAGCCACCGAGTGCTCTGAGAGGGACGGTGGAAATGGTGTTTCTGGACTCAGGAAGAAGGGATTGAAACTTGCAGTTAGGACAAGAAAGGGTATGGGCAGGGCTCCAGGTAAGGCTCCATCTTCTCCTTACCCTGCTCGGACCCCTACTTCCAGCCTTGGAATGCTCTGGAAAAAGCTGCAGTTTCCAGAGCAGGAGACACTGAAGGCCATCAGCTCTGCGGCTCCTGCCTCCCTGGGCTCCCCGCTCTTGCCAGAGCAGCTCACTCATGCTGGTCCTGTTCACATCAGGATTTCATGTTGGATTCCACTTGAACAGAGCTTCCGTTGGGTGTGAGTTGCAGAGGGACCAACCTGGACAGTATTTACACTTAACTCACTAAATTTGTGTGATTCTCGAGTTAGTCAGACAGAGTTCTGGGTGAGAGCAACAGGGAGAAATTTGAAGGGCTTCCAGACCCCATACCCATTGTCAGTATTTAGGTTCAAGAAGGATGACTTCTGGGTAGCAATTTCTCATGTAAAAAAGTATAAAGGACTTTTAAGAAAGAGAGATGGACAGGCGCATGTGCGCGCGCACACACACGCACACACACACAGGAAAAGAGAAGCAAGCCTACCTGCACAAGCACAGCTGGTTGTTCTTTTCCTTGGAGGCCTGGCTCCGAGTAATTCCAATCCCTTTCTCTCACCAGGCCTCTTCCCCACAAAAAATCATGTAAAACTTCTGCTCATCCTTTGTAGTGACACCTTAAATCCCACCTCCACCACCCTAGCTTCCCAGGATCTCCACTTCTCTGAACCCCTGCTGTCTTTGCCTCACCCCACATCGCCCTTCATTGTCTATTCTCTTAGTATTTTCCTTTTCATGTGCTTTATGTAGCTTTGTCTTCCCAACCAGCCCCCGAGCTAGATATTCTCCTGTTACATACACTGTGGGTGCTCAGTTTGTGTTGATGGACTGCCTTTTGACCACAGTAGGCTGCCTAACAGTCAGGAACTGCCTGGTCAGTCTTGAGATCCTGAGGACATTAGTGCCCTCTGAACCGAGAGAGTGCTCCAGAACAGGCAGCCTGACCCTCCGTGCGAGAATCCGCTCCAGGGGCAACTGGAGCAGCAGTGCTAAGTGACCCACTGCCCGGGTCTTGCAGGCTAAGAGCTGGCCGCCCTGTAGTGCTCAGCTCTTCCTCACCCTTACCTCTCAGGTCTGGGCCTCAGGCTGCGGGGCCAGGGAGCAGCAGGGGAGACACAACAGGAGTCTCTGTGCTTGGCATGGGGAGCCCTGGAGATTCCAGAGTAACAGCGCAGCTTAGCAGGGAGGTGAAAGAGCAGACCAGGAACAGAAGGTAAAAAGCGAGAGTCAGAGGTGAGAAGATGGGGCCGTAGGCCGGTGGCTTTGTGGGAAGAATTGCAAGTCATCTAGCCTAGGGCATGGTGAAGAACAAAAGACCCAACATCTGCCCAGTTTCCCCCAAACTGTATTCCTCCCCCGGCACCCATGCCCCTACCTCCTCGCACACATGCACACGTGCACGGTTGCTACCCACACAGAGCCCGAGAGACAGCACGACAGCACCAACATATCTCACAGGCTCCAACCCTTGAGCAAGCAGGGAGGGAGGCCGGGTCACGTTGACATTACACAGCAGCCCCACGGCAACGCCCGGTCAGCAAAGCCCCGGAGCTGTGGGGCTTCGGCTGAGTCACAGGCAGCTCCACCCCCAGAACTTCTAGGACTACACACCAAGGCCTCCAGCCCACCCAGCCACACGCCCAAGAGAGGGGTGGGGGCGTGGAGGCCTGTGCTGTTTTCAATTCCCAGGTGGTCCTGGAAGAAGAGCCCTCAGAGTCTGGCCTCCCTCCTCCCTCTGCCTCCCTATGGGTTCTTCCCTGACCTGCTCACATGTGCTGTCCCTACAGTGTCTCCTCCGTGCTGTGGTGCCAGAGCCTGGCCCCAAACACAGATTTAGAGGGCTTTCAAGCCCCTTGAGGGTAACCTGAGGTGTATATACCAAGTACATTTTCCTGGAGAAAATGATCCAGATAAGATAATCACCTCAGTAGAATGAGCCTTCACACCTTCCAGGCCTGACCTGCCTCCATCATTTCTTTTTGCCTGTTCTTAAACTCTGAATTGTTTTCTCAGTTCCTCCTTCACACCTACCTAGATGGTCCACAGCTTTTTTCTCTTAGTATTTAAGTACGAAGCCAAAAGTGGTGACATCAAGCATATTCGTTTAAGAAATAGTTACAGATTGCCTGTCCACCAGGCTTCCCTTCTTTCTCAGAATAAAAGCCACCTCCTAAACTAACATATAAAGCCATACCTGACCTCACCCCTGCCCTTCTCCAACCTCATCTGCTACACTCTCTCCCTCTCTTTCTCTGCTCCAGCCACTCCAGCCTCAGGTCCTTTGCACTAGCCACTCCCTCTGCTTGGAATGGTCTTCCCTGGTCCCACACAGCTAACCTCCTTCCTGTCATTTCAATCTCTGCTTCAGTGTCATCTCCACAGAGAGCCTGCCTTGACAAGCCAGTTTAGAGTACCCACCCAATCGTCTGCTGGTTTAACTCTCTGCTTAGTCCTTTCACTGTCTTATTTTACTATTTATTTACTTTGTTCTTTGTCTCCCCCTACCAGAATAAAAGTTCCAAGAGGGCAAGATTTTTGTCTCTTCTTGCTTGCTGCTGTATTCCCAGAACCTGGCACATAATAGATGCTCGGGGGGAAAAAAATCACTATTGAACAATCAGTTGAATAAAGGAATGGAGGAATGCACCCATCACAGTAATTAAACACAGTAAAAAGATCAGTGATTTTAGAAGCAACCAAAGGCAAGGGAGGCAGAGCTCTTTGGATTCTTTTTGTTGTGAAATGGCCTGGAGGTGGCAGATCCTTGTTTCTGGAGACCCAGTCGGCTACCTTAGGCCCCACGTCTTCCCAGAGACAGTAATTCAACAAGGAACTGATTGAGCACCTGCTAAGGCAAGACCACAGTGGTAAAGCCTGGACTAACTGTCCCCTCCCTCGCCTTTTCATTTCTGTCTCCCGCTAGATGGAATTTCTTGAGCAAGAATTCCATCCGTAGTAGCCCACTGGGCTGGGACGTGGCCAGCCAGGGGAAAATTCCAGTTGATCCTCAGGCCCCGGCCAGGAGACCGGGCCTGCGCCAAATGGATCCATCTGGAAGGCCTAGAGCTGGTGGTGGCAGCTCTGAGGATGGAGGCCCCTTCATCCTGGGGCCTCTTGCAGTAGTCTCCTCCCCATTCTGAGTAGGCCAGTGGCAGGGGTGGGGAGATGGAGAACATCACCCAGCAGGCCCTCTGGCTTCTTTCAATTTTCACAGCCACTCAGAGATATGTTACTTTGCCTCCATTTTAAATACGAATCAGCTAAAGGTCATAGTTGAAGCAGTGGACCCCAGGCCCTGCGGAGAGAAGTAGTGAGCAGCGATAGAGCTCAGATTCCATAGGGACAAAGGCCTTGCACATTCACTATTTCCTCTGACACAGGAAGGGGACTCTGAACCCAGCCCTCTAGGTTTGGAGCCAAGGAGTTAACTGAAGAGGGATGCTGAAGGGCTTCTAAATTCACTGTTGGGTTTGAAAGGAAGGCACTAGAATCAACCCAGGCAAATGGCTTGGGGATCCTGGAGCTCAGATAGAGCTTATCCCGGGGAAGGCAGTAGGAGTTGGGGCAGCACGGGTGGATGGCTGCAGTGGGAGGTGGCAGGAGGTCCACCATCAAGGTTGATTTGTTCCCATTTCCCAGTCCCCTTCCTAAAGGATGGGGGTCACAGGACCTGAAGGGTTTAGATGTAGAAACCAAAGGCCAGGGAAGATAAATGATTGTCCCAGTGTCACATAAGTAGTGGAGGAAAAGGTCTAAATTGACAGAGACCCTCCCCCACCCTCCCGAGACAGAGCAGCTCTTCTCTACTGCTCCCCTGGCCTCAACTTACAGAAGTGACAGAAATGTAGAGGCGCCCCTGAGAATACTCTGGACTCTTGGGATGGGGCCAAGGGGTGAAGTCGGAGCTGTGGGGTAGGGGCAGAGGAGAGCGAACACTGCCTTGGAGAGAGGGCCTGGAGGAACTCCAGCATCACAGGGCTGGGAAGAACAGAGTGAAACCAGGCATCTCCCAGCAATAAAACCACACCCTGTGGTGAGCCCTGACACTCCACAGCCTTGCTCTCTCTGGGGCCCTGCTCTTAGGGCCTCTGGGTGCTCATCCATAGTGCCAATAGTGTTCCAGGGGAGGAAACACAACAAGCTGGGAATTGTGATTCTAACTCCCAGGAGGACCTGTGGCACCAAGGAACTGATTGAGCACCTGCTAAGGCAAGGCCACAGTGGTAAAGCCTGGACTAGCTGTCCCCTCCCTCACCTTTTCATTTCTGTCTCACACTAGATGGAATTTCTCAAGCAAGAATTCGACAGAAGGTGAAGGGAAGCAGCTGTTGGAGGAGGGAGCCTCTCAGGAGTATGTTCTCTCTTCTCCCGGTGCAGTCCCACTTACCTCGCACCAGACCGCCTTCCCCCATCACCATGTCCCTGAAAGCCTGGCCGTGACGTTCACCTGCGTCTTGGCAAGTGCGTCACTGGCAGCTGCCCCCGATGTGCAAAGACAGATGCTAACTAATGATACTGCCTTAAATCTGGGAGCGGGTTGCCATTGCCACTGAGTACCCTGACTGGGCCTGGTTGCTGGGGCAATGAGATTGTTTCCAGGGCCTCCCGGTGACTAAGCCCTGGAGAGACAACAACAGGCTCCTCTCGAGGAAATGAGGGTCAGTTTTGCATTATTTTGCCTCCACTCTTGCTGCTCCCGAAAGCCAAGCTTCCTGGGCCCAAGGTGACTGATCCCTGAGGGTGATGATCAGCCCACAGCTCTCTGGCACTGACATGCTTGGTCAGGACAAGCCCAGTGCCCGGTGATCCTCATTCTCCTGCCCCAGCCTCACAGAGAATCTCTGTGCTTTCCTCTTCCGACCTCAGGAGCCTCTACTTTCCTCAGCTAGGCCACACCAGGACTCAGGATTCGTCTTCTGACTATTGTGAACCATTTCCCTTCTGGAACCTAAGCCAATCTCAGGAGTTAGGCTCACCTCTTTGTCGGGATGACCAGATGGGTCCCCATCTTCATTCATCCCTGGACTGGCCAGCCGCATTCCCCTCCTGCCCCAGCTCCTTGGAGAATGCCTTCCCTGAGCAATCCCTCCACACCTTTCATCTATACATAGCCATGCACATGACCCCTTTTCCCACCCAAGTCCACTCACCTGCAGACTGGCCAGAGGATGACCTTCTTCCTCCGGTCCCCAAAACAAATGAGTTCAAGTCTGCACTGTGAGAACATAACTGCCCAAAAAAGTATATGTGGGGCCCTGTAGTAGCCTCTCATGCTTCAGCATCCTGCTGTTATCCCAAGAGCTGTGAAAAGTAACATTGGAGCCTGGAAAGCCCTCATGCTGCCCATGAAACCTCCAAGTTCTGTTCTCAAGTCTCTGAGCTTGATCACCCAGGCTTCCTTGCTCCCAACGGCCCTCCTTTGTTGTTTGTTTGTTTGTTTAAGATTTTATTTATTTGTTCATGAGACAGAGACAGGCAGAGGGAGAAGCAGGCTCCAACGCAGGGAGCCCGATGTGGGACTCAATCCCAGGACTCCAGGATCACACTCGCTGGGCTGAAAGCAGGTGCTAAACCGCTGAGCCACCCAGGGATCCCCCAGTGGCCCTCCTTTGACTACAGGAATCCACATGCCAAAAGATCGTGTAGGCAGAACAAAATGGGAGGTGGCTCTGGTGGTGACAGGGCTTCACAGGGTGTATTTTTACTCTACACATGGAGCGTGTGTGAGTGTGTGTGTGTGTGTGTGTGTGTGTGTGTGTACATTTGGGTATACACGTGTGAGCTGGTGTGTCAGGACTCCTTTCAACGTGGCTCTCTGTAAAGAGGACACAGAAGCAGTTTGGACATGAACATGTACACTGATGTCATGAGAAGAATGAGATTGTAGGGGATATGCTTTGACCAGGTCACTCCTACATCATCTAAATGAGCGGAAAATCCTCATGTAGTTCTGTAATCCAGGTTTTCAAAAGTGGTTTCTTGTGAAGTTGGTCTACAGGAGTGGAGAGCATCAAGTGAGGATCTGAGACAAATGTTGGCCCTGACTGCAGCTTGCCTCCACCCACGCCCCTGCCCCATTTCCCTCTCCACCCACCCCTACCTCCAGCCAAAGTACTCAAGTTAGTAAAGGACAACCAAGGATCTTACTTTGGGGCATATCTTGAGACAGACTTTCTGAAGTATTTTCTTGGGATCTCAAGCATGAAGCAACTGGTGTTCTAGTCAGGGTATAGATTTGGCACCTGTAACAGAGACCCAAGTTAAAAGTGGTATATACAGGCATGCCTGGGTGGCTTAGTCAGTTAAGTGTCTGCCTTTGGCTTGGGTCATGATCCCCATGCCAGACTCCCTCTCCCTCTGCGGCTGCCCCTGCTTGTGCGCCCTCTCTCTCTCTCTCAAGTAAATAAAATCTTTTTTTTTTTAAGTGGCTTAAACAAGTTAGCTTATTTCACTCTCCTCACATAAAAGGCTCATGGGTCACCTGGGTGACTCAATCAGTTAAGCATCCGATCTTGGTTACAGCTCAAGTCATGATCTCAGGGTCGTGAGATCAAGCCCCGCACTGGGCTCCATGCTCAGCTTGGAGCCTGCTTAAGACTTTTTCTCTCCTCCTTCTGCCCCATTCACCCCCACCCTCTACTCATGCACCTAGTTGCACATGTGTATGCTCTTTCCCATTCTCTCTCTCTCTCTCAAAAAAAGGGGAGGGGCTCAGTATGCTGCTGTAATGGTCCACAATCACCAGGGACCCCACACACACACTTCTCTCTTGGTGTTTGGCTGCTTTTAGTAGGCACCATTCTGCTCATGATCCAAGGTAGCAGTTGCCATCCCACTGCATATCCACAGTCCAATGAGTGGGGAGGAGGGAAAGGATAGCCCACCTGGACATTATAAACACCACTTCCAGGGGTGTCTCATCATCCAGGACTTAGTCATTTGTCACAAGGTTCAGCAAAGGAGGCTCACAAATGTGCATTAAGTGGACATGTATAGAGGTGAAGAGTCTATTTGTGTAAGGAGGGAAGAATGGATTTGGGGAGATAGGACCTTCACTTCTCGCCCTTTCTGATCTTCTTATTTTCACACAGGCACTAATTATTAAGTTCCTGGAAAGTTCTGACTGCTTGCTAACAGCTGAGGATACAGATGAATGAGATAGAGCCTCTGGCCTTAACTTTTGGGCCTCTGCCCTCTTGGGTGTTATTCCATCTAAAGTCAATAGGTTTCCCTTTATTGGCATCCATATTTTTTTTAGTAACTCCTGTGACCATTTTATAAGAAAAGGCAGTAATTAGTAATCAACAATAAGGATTTTCATCTCAGTTTTTTCACCAGCTTGACAAGTTTAGTTGCTTATCCCCATTACATTTCTTAGGACCACACACATCAACTAAAATGCCAAAAAAAAACAAACAAACAAACAAAAAACTTTTTTAGAAAACAAGACAGCAGGTTTTGCAATTGCATTACCCATAGCCAGAATTTACTAGAAAGCTATCTCTTTAATGGAGATGTGGGGGAGACCACACTTAGAAGAGACCCAAGAACAGGAACATGGAGGAGAGAGCCTAGAGGCCATCTCTTCCTGCACGTTCCCTGTCTGCTTTCACCCATATGGCCTTGTGCCTGGTGTGTCATCGACCTACATAAATGTGGCTGTTTCCACAAGGTCCAGCCCCCAGGCCCTCCTTTTACACAAAGCCTCCAGGCCTTTGTCTGTCTGTCTCTCTCTCTCTCTCTCTCTCTCTCTCTCTCTCTCTCTCTGTCAGATCCACAATGTTTAGCTCTTACATTGTTTCTTAGTTAGGATCCCACCCACACTGTAAGCTTTTTAAGGGCTGGATCTCCATCTCAGTGAAGCTGCATGTGTTAAATTCTGGAGTAGCTCACATCAGGCTGACGTATTGCTCTAGCAGCATGGTTTTTGGAGATGAATGTGCACATGGGGGTTGAGGTGAGCCGCTGTCTTTGGGTGGGAGGCTCCTGCCCATCCTCAAAGTGAGCCCCAGGGTGCCCAGTGATCCATGCTGGGTCTTCAGAGTCAGGCTAAATTGGGATGGGGTGGGGGCACCTGGGTGGCTCAGTCGGTTAAGTGTCTGACTCTTGATCTCAGCTCAGGTCTTGATCTCAGGGTCGTGAGTTCAAGCCTCGTGTTGGGCTCCACGCTGGGCATCAAGCCTGCTTTAAAAAATAATAAATTAATTAGAATGGGTTGGCAAGGGCTCCCCAAGCAATGCAGTCCCATTATGCCAGAAAATGAAATTCGCCTCTTCTTTTAAAAGCGAGACATAGAGCATAGTGGTTCTGCCTCAAAGTCTCAAGTGTGTTAATTTGTTTCAAAGTAAAAGAAAAAAAATCATATTCGTGCCGCCTCCTCCTTAATCTGTTCCAAATGAGAGCTTCAAGAAGGCAAACTCCCCAGAATTTTCTCTGTTAAGCAAATTGATTTCTGCTGTGGAGAGAAGCTGGGATGGGGAATGGAGGTAGGAAAATATATGGAACCTGACATAAAAGATTTGTTTTTTTGTTTGGAGAAGGATTCGGGTTGTTTTCAGGTTTTGAGTTACAGCTTGGGTGTGTTTGAAGAAGCAGAAGTGAGTGGCACCTCGACCCACAGCCTTTGTGGGCTTTTCATTCAGCTCCTCCTGCCTGGGCCGGTCCCTGTGAAAGATGCCTTGCTTGGCAGGCTGGCCAGGAAACCTTCCTTCATAAATAACTCCCCAGGGGAGACAGGAGTGATAACAGACGTTCTAAGTGGGAGCCATGCTGCCTTCAGCACTTACGAAAGTGTGCGCAAGTCTGGCCCTGGATTTCTCCTTGCCAAGGCGAGGGAGCCCTCTTCAAGTGTTCAATTTGGTTACTCTCGTTCTATTATTTCTCTAACCTCTCTAACCAGCAGGGAGGCTGAGGCTCTGCTTGTGAGTTCTGTTTTTATTTTTCACACTCTATTTTTATACTTTGAAACTGTGGTCATAAATATACACTCAAAAATGTTGGCTCTGCACCCACAAGACACAGGAGGCTGTCCAGATGCAGTGTTGGGACTGCTCCCAGGAGGGCCCTGCCCCCACCCCTGGCCTCTTGGGGAGGGACTGGAGGGACAGGGGACAGCAGTTGCTCTAAGAGACTGGTCCAACAAGGAGCAGAACTCTGGCCAAGTGTTATAGATTTGACCCTGAAAAACTCTCAGGAATATTTTCCTGAAGGCTTCCCAAGCTCACAATAAGAGGTCAGAATCTTTAGAAGCAGTGTCCTGTAAAGAGTTCATTCATCTCCATATGTACAGTTGTCCTGGCCCCCATCTTCCCTCGCCGTCCATGTAGAAGGTGTGTGTGGCATGGTTCTTCATAAAAACAATGCCAGCAAAGCAGTCTCGTTTGTTTCATTCACCATCATTTGCTAGAAATGGTTGTCGCATTCATGTTGCTGTAGAACTTAGGAAACAGACATGAGAAACCTTTCCCAGTGCTCACCACCCCATGTTCTTCTCTGGCCTAATTCCAACCCCTCCCATGATCTTTTCTCCTTCTCTCCCCGCCCCCCCCCCCCCCCCCCGCCACCCTCCAGGCTCCTCTCTGTCCTTCCCTTCCTCCAACCGGAATAGATCTAGGAATCTCCTGACGTTTCCACCTTGGCTACAAACAGTGCTGGTTCTTTTTGAACAGACTCGTCCATAAATCTTAGATTGTTTTTCATCTTTGAAAAAGCCGCTTCTATCAGCAAGTCATTATTCACATGTAAGGGGCAGGGGAGAGTTCACCAAATTTCAAACTTCAGTTTCTTTTCACTCCATTTTACAACTTCTACTCCCCAGAAACCACAGAAATTTAAAAATATCAGTCCCAATAGGCAAAGTGCCCCCTGACATAGCCTGCAAGAACCAGGGCTGGCCACCTGGGGATGGGAGAAGGAGGGGAGATTGGCCTAGATCAGAAATGGCTGGCTCAAACCCATGGGGGAGAATAATTGCCAAGTCTCAGAGAACTAAAAGCCCACTGTTCTCATTCTAGAGTGGTGGATGTTGTGGGCAGGGAGATTTGGGAAGATGGGTGACATTTATAAGGACAGGCTTAATGTAGCTGTTACTATAAATTAAAAAAAGGAATACAGCATAATATAGCTAATGGGTTAAAATATACTCTAATTCCATTAGGAATCCATCCCATCCTCATTGCAGATGAGAAGAAGGGAAAGAAAGGAGAGCAGTGAAGGGCTCTAGCCTACTCCCTTTGAAGGGGCCCTCCCAAAGTCCCACAATGCACTTCGGCGTACCTCTCCTTGGCTACAACTTAGTAACATGGTCCTGTTAAGCTGTAAGATGTGCAGAGGAATGTATTATTTTGGCCTGGGCACATCACCTAGAATTCCCTTACTAAGGAACAAAGGAGCACATTTAGCTACATGCCACATTGATATAAGAGTTACACCTAAAATGACAAGGAGTGGTTGAAAATAAAGGGATGAACAAAACTATTCCAGGCGAATGACAACTAAAAGGGGTGGCAATAGTAATATTAGGCAGACTAAAATTTTAGACAAAAGAATAGAAAGAGGAAGGGGGGTAATTGGACCATGATAGTGATTAAAGGGTATGGTCAACAAAGAATATGTCACAGACATGAACCTTTTTACATTAGGTAAAAAATCTACTCACCCCCCCCCCAAAAAACACTGTAAGAAATATTAGGAAAAATTTGTTAATGTTATAACCGCAGTAGGATACTTTAACCCACCTTTCTCAGAATTTATGAGGCCAAGCAGACCAAACATAAATAAGGTTAAAAAGGACTCGAATGCCATATTTTAAAGCTTAAATGTGTATAAAAAATGTACTCTGTGGACAGAAAATAAGCATCCATATCAAATAGGTACAAAAAAATGTGCAAAAATTGATTATATTTCAAGCCCCTAAGAAAAATCTCAATTCCACAAGGTAGGAATCTTTCTAGGCCACATTCTAACCAAACTGCAAGGAAACTAGACATTTGAAGTAAAAATACAACAATAAAGTGCCACAATTTTTTATTTATACACAATCTAAAGAAGTTCTGCCAATGACAAAATAAAAATTAGAGACTCCTTTCACACCCCAAACAGATGAAAAGGGCTATCTGTATTTGAGCAGATGAACCCATCCTCAGAGGAAATGCTTGCACTGTCATGGACAAGTAAAGTGTCCTCCCTAAAAACAGGTAATTCTCTCAAAATCAGTTAAGTGAAGGTAGTGGAAATAGAGGCAAAAGATAAGAACCCAGCACTTTGTGGAGTTAAAAACAGCCAAGAATGGTACACACAGGACAAAACACACTCATCCTTGCTAATGATAAAGAAACGCTGACCAACTAACAGCACCCTGATTCCCCATGCCTTACTGGTTCGGCTGTAAATCGGTGCATTTTTGGAGGGAGCTTAATCGTATCTTAATATCTTTAGAGATTTTTAATGTTTCTGTCAATTGATTCCGGTAATTCCAGAGGAATATATCTTATGGAAATAAGTGGACTTGCGCAAAGATATATGTACAACTCAAAGGATTAAAGAAACATGATACATGTGTGTACCATGAGGCAGTTAAAAAAATGAGTAGATCTATATGAACCGACATCCAAAGGTACCCTTGGCATATTGTTACCTGAAAAAAATAACTGTTATTATATATAAATATGTAATTTTTTCAAGCCTGGATGGCTGTATATCCTGAATTCAGTCTGGTGCCCACAGGGACCTGGCATAGGGCATAAATGGGTGAGCCAGCCGAGTGTGCAGTCACAGTAAAGAGCAGGGGCTGTAGTGAGCAGGTGCCTTCTCAATTGTTGTGATTTGTAAACTTGCAAGGTCCTGCCCAGAGTCCATGGATCAGGACTCAGGATTGGCAACTCTTGTGCCCGAAGATGACCTCTGTGGCCCTTTTGTGAGGACAGCAGGGCTAGCCCCTGCCAACATCATCCTGTGTCCTCTTAGCAAGCATAGCGTGAACCTGGAGCTTCTGGTGGCAGGCAGTCTCATTGCCCCTTTCCCGTGAGTGTGATGGTATGGGTTCAGTCCTGTCACTCAGAAAGTTATAGTGATTAAAATTGAGTTTAAGATTTTATTTTTAGGGGGCACCCTGGGTGGCTCCATCAGTTAAGGCCCCACTCTTGATCTCAGCTCAGGTCTTGATAGGGTTGTGAGTTCAAGCCTTGTGTTGGGCTCCCTCTGGGCATGGAGCCTACTTTAAAAAAATAAAAAGATTTTTTTTTTTCACTTAGCACCCTAGAACTTATGGACTATGTTTTGTTTTGGTTTTACTTGTTCTGTAGTGTTCTGTAAACTTGCTCTCTCCTAAGAACCTCCAGAATATTCCAGAATCTTCAGGAGGCCCCACACTGGCCAAGTTACCCACAATCCCAATGTAACCCTGTGTAGAGTTACTCTTTTTCTAGTCTCTGCAACCCTTGGCAGGGAAAGGGGCCAACAGCCCCAGCTGTACTGAAAAAGAATGGCAGGAAATAAACAACTCAAGGAGGAGAAAGCTCAAGGATTGATCTCTTCCAGTTGCTGATTTCTCTCCAGCCTCTATGCTGTTTCACTCCTTATTTTTAAAAGTGACTTTCAACTTGATGTCCCCTCCACAGGCCCCCTGCCCCCACCCTCTGTGTAAATACTGGCCTGGCCAATTGGGCTTTGGTCCAAAGAATGGTTTGACCTCCAGTATAGGGTTGCTAGATTTAGCAGATAAATATTCAGGTCTAGGGATCCCTGGGCGGCGCAGCGGTTTGGTGCCTGCCTTTGGCCCAGGGCGCGATCCTGGAGACCCGGGATCGAATCCCACGTTGGGCTTCCGGTGCATGGAGCCTGCTTCTCCCTCTGCCTGTGTCTCTGCCTCTCTCTCTGTGACTATCATAACTAAATAAAAAAAATAAATAAATAATAAAATAAAATTAAAAAAAACTCTTTAAAAAAAATAAATAAATAAATATTCAGGTCTATACATCTGCTTTTCAGAATGACCATGAATAGTATTTTCTGTATAACTATGCCCCATGCAATATTCGGGACATACTTATGCTAAAAGGTTATCCATTGTTTATCTGAAGTTCTAATTTAACTGGGTAACCCCCATTTCATTCAGCAATTCTACTCCAGTGGGCTTTCATGGCTCCCACATTCCAAAAGGGGGCATCTGAAAGTTTAAGGATGAAGATCACCAGGAGTTTACATCACCTGACACCCAGAACCTCCTGAACGCCCCACCCCACTGTTGGTGCCTCCCCCTCCTTTCCTTGCTGCCCCAACTCCTGAACTACACCTCACTTCCTGCCTCTTGCCTTCCTCTCTTATAGTCTGTGGCTTTCCCCTGCCCTCACTTCTCCTTTTTCCTCGTTTTGCTCTAGCTGGCCCATAACATGTAATTAAAGTTTGCATATTTGAGTGTTGGTTATAATTACTAAATAAGGTTTTAGGTTCCTTACTATAATTTAAATAGCAGGGGAATTTAACTTTGTGTGTTTCATTTTCCTTTTATTTATTTATTTTTTTTAATTTTTATTTATTTATAATAGTCACAGAGAGAGAGAGAGAGAGAGAGGCAGAGACACAGGCAGAGGGAGAAGCAGGCTCCATGCACCGGGAGCCCGACGTGGGATTCGATCCCGGGTCTCCAGGATCGCGCCCTGGGCCAAAGGCAGGCGCCAAACCGCTGCGCCACCCAGGGATCCCTCATTTTCCTTTTTTTTTTTTTTTTTTTTTAATTTATTTATTTATGATAGTCACGCAGAGAGAGAGAGAGAGGCAGAGACACAGGCAGAGGGAGAAGCAGGCTCCATGCACCGGGAGCCCGATATGGGATTCGATCCCAGGTCTCCAGGATCGCGCCCTGAGCCAAAGGCAGGCGCCAAACGGCTGCGCCACCCAGGGATCCCCCTCATTTTCCTTTTATTGATAGGTGGCCTCAAATTCATTTTTAGCTGTATGAATCATTGACCTTCATTCACCTTGAGCTAGAAGAAAGGTCTCCCATTTCCAGAATGAATTCACATGCACTTCCAAAGACGGATGCCAGTAGGGAAGGTGGTAATGGGAGAGATTGAAGTGGGGGACCAAAGGGGGGATCCTGCTAAGCTGACTATTCAACTTAGGAGAAGGAGCTCAGAAGCCTCTTGTACTGGCCTAAAGCCTTGCCTTTGGCCCTGGACCCAGCCACCCAGAGCAGAGTCCAGCTCTCTTCTGTGATTGATCAACTGGCTCGTTCCCAGCAAGAAGCTGCCTCTGATAGACAGCGAAGAACATATTAGATTTGCAGCTAATAACCAGAGCCCAGTGGCCTTCTGCTTCCATTCCCTCCCTATCCCTCCCGATGAAAGAGGACTCTGGAAGGCAACTTCATTCTGGCTTCCTCTCCAAAAGGAGTGGGGACAGGGCAATTCTCTGAGCTCCTCCGGAATCAGAACCTCTGTTTTGTAGTCCCTGCCCTGAGCTACTGTGATATTTGTGTTTCTTCCATTCTCTCCCTGCCCTTTTTTTTCTCCATCCCTGCTCTCCACCCACCATGACCCCAAAGGTGCCTTCCCATTTGGGAAGCAGACCTGTGAATGGCAGTGCCATCTTGGAGAAAGAATAGTGATCTGGGAGTCAGGAAGTCACTTCTATCCTGAACTAGTTGCTTCTAATTGCTTGGCCTCAGTTTTGTCATCTGTGAAATGAGAGTGATCACATGTCTCAGAAAAACTATATTAAAATATGAATAAAAACAAGTGTCAAAAAGTGAACAAGATTCCATCCCCAATCCAGTTGCTAAATGATATTTTTTAATGCTGGAAAGCCAGAAACTTGCTGTTGGCTGTAGAATCCTTTCCACTCCTCCAATTAGAGAACCTCACCACTTCATTTGGAAGATGACTTTTTATTCCTTCTCTCTTGGGCTCATAAGTATCTAGTGTTCTTTCCTATCTCTCCTTTCAGGTAGGGGAAAATTTTAAAGAATCTAAAGGAATAGACTCTCCCCCCTTGACATTTCATCATATATTTCAGTAGAAGGAAGTCTGGCTCTTTGAAAAGTTTGCCCTCACTTAGGTTTACGACTGAGTGGAGGTGTCTTCCGTCCGTGGAGGAGGCAGCTACGCCAGTTGGAGGCCAGCACTCACCACATGGCCACCCGAAGAATTTTGGAGCAGACGTCTCCACTTTGATGGGAATAAAATAACAAAGCCTCACCCACCCAAGGCCTGTTGCCTTTTGCTGAGCAAAGTCACGTCAGCCGTCTAGTTCATCTAGTTCGGAGGTTTTCTCCCAGCTGGAAACCCAGTAATGAGGGAGGCTGAAGAATCTGGGCTCCCCAGAATGTGTGGGAAACTGAATCGTAGAGGCCACAGCATTCCGACTCTGATACTTGGACGGAGCTTGTGCATTCCCTTGGTTACAGCCATTTGGGACTCCAAAAGGCACAGAGATTTAGCCAGAGCCTCGTTTCAGTTGCTGTGGGGCCCAAGCCCCCAAGCCCCCAATCACCTGGGAGTCTGTTCAGCTCTCACCTTCCAGGCTCAAAGCTCCTGCCCCACAGCAGCAAGAAACAATACACATCAGCCACACCCATGGAAATTTGGGTCAGGGAAAGAAGGCAGGAGCAGGATCAAAGCCTCTTGTAACCCAAGAATTCCTCAGCAGCTCGAGTCCCTTAATAATTATGGTCTGGAGATTTGCCAGAAAGCAAAACCACTTAGCATGCCGTATTTAACAATGAACAGTTTTTTGTGTTCATAATAGTCACTGTGCAGAGCAAATAGGCACCTTGAACAAAGGAAAGGATATTTATATGTGTATATAAAATAACCCGCACTGCCTTAAACCCCAAAGCATGTCTGCAGGGAAGAATGTGGCACTTCCTTCTGCAACCAGTACCTGTTTTATGAGTAAGAGTAAGTTGGAGAAAGGTACATGCCCTGTCTCCCCTACCTCCCCACCTCCCGAATTTCAGACAAACAAAAAACCTTTGTTTCACCCAGAATTTTCCAACTTATTTAATAGACAAATCTTTTGTTTTCACTTTTGGTTGGTTTTGGAGTTTGGAGTTTTTCCATTCTGATTTGTTTTGTTTTAAGTATCTATTAGCATTCTAAAAAGCCAGTTTCCCAAGGAAGACATTTTGGCGAATGATAGGCCAAAGAGGGTTGAAAGCCGGGATTTAGACCAGTGGGAGATGGAGAAAATAAATCCCAACCCCTGAGGGACAATGGACATGATTGCTGGAACCCAGCTTTATACAGCAGTATGGAGTACCCTACCCCCACTGGGCTCTGTTTCTCTATGTCATTTTGTGCTCATTTGGTTGTATGTTCAACAAACATTTGTCATTGAGGGAAATTGGAGAAGAACAGCGCTTGGAGGAAGGTTCATTAGAAGTGACTGTTAAAGAGTGGTTATGATTTCAGTCAAGAAAGACGGGGAGCATTCCAGAAAGACAGGGGTGGCCAAGTGTGAGGCCTGCTCAGAAAATGAATAAGTATAGTACAAGCCTCAAGTGCATGAGTAGGGTGGGATCAGACAGGGCAGGAATGCAATGCAAGACCCCAATCAAGTAGGACTCTTCCAAACACACAGGTCACAGAGTCTGACTCAACCACGTGAGCACTGAGGGGCACATTGGGTCATATAAGTGCGTTTCTTGCCATTTCTCCCCTCTACTCCTTGGTTGATTCTATTATCAGACAAGCTGTCACTGGCCTTGCAGTTATAAGGTAGCTGCAGCAGCTCTGGCCTTTGCATCATCATTTGAGGCCTGTGTCAATAAAGTTCCTTTACCTTTAAATGCTTTCTTAATGATTGTCGTCCAGTTCCAGCCCGTCTCAGAATTAATCTGAGTCAGGGAACATGATGCCCTGAGTGGTTTAGACCTGGGGCAGATGTCCATGTCTGGAGTTAAGAGTAGGGCTGGTCCCACCCAAACTACATGGACTAAAAGATATGGAGGGGCTGGCTGTAGGGAGAGAGTGGGATCCAGGTATCCTGAAAAAATGAATGGAAATTAGGCCACAAAAACAATAGATGTCCACTAAAACCTAGAATACCAGGCCAATAAACCTGGATATCATTTGTGACAGAGAACCAGTAAAAATTTCTGAACAAATGATCAGAACTGTGCATTAAGGGCAGCCCGGGTGGCTCAGCGGTTTAGCGCCACCTTCAGCCCAGGGCCTGATCCTGGAGACCCTGGATCGAGACCCACATCGGGCTCCCTGCATGGAGCCTGCTTCTCCCTCTGCCTATGTCTCTGCCTCTCTCTGTGTGTGTGTCTCTCATGAATAAATAAATAAAATATTTTTTTTAAAAAAAAAAAGGGATCCCTGGGTGGCACAGCGGTTTGGCGCCTGCCTTTGGCCCAGGGCGCGATCCGGAGACTCCGGATCGAATCCCATGTCAGGCTCCCAGTGCATGGAGCCTGCTTCTCCCTCTACCTATGTCTCTGCCTCTCTCTCTCTCTCTCTCTGTGACTATCATAAAATAAATAAAAATTTTAAAAAAAATTAAAAAAAAATAAAAATAAAAAAAAGAACTGTGCATTAAGATGAATTCAGCTACAGTTTAATAATTACCATGTGCTTGGCACATGGTAGGAGCTCAACTATGTATGGAATGAGGGAGATAAGTGGATGGATTGAGGGTGGGGATAGCAATGCCATTATAGGAGGGTATTAGTTTCTGAGGGGAGCTTATAAAGGAAGTAATGAGGACTCATCAAGAAAATCAAGAAGTTCCATTGTCATGAAACCCACAGAAGGAAAAATTGTCAAGAGGACAAAGTTGGTCAAAAGGCCAAACATTGTCAAAAGGCCAGGTCAAGGAGGATAGGGACTGAGAAGATGTCAGAAGGGAGAATTGAAGGAGAAGGTCCGGTAGTAGGACAGTCAGAAGCTAACTTCAAGGGGTTCAGAAGTAAGTAGGAGGCTACCCTGTAACATCATCTGTCTTCTCTTCCCCCCTGCTCCAAACTCAGCAAAAACAAAAACCTCCTTCACCTTCACACATTTTTCACAAAGCACCTGATGCCATCCCCATGACCTTTATCCAACCATGGTGTCCTTTTCTCTCATGAAGTTGGGGAGGACAGAAGTTTGAGCTTAGGTGGAATATCCTTTGTGGAAGACAAGATTATCTGTAAGAATGAGTGGTTAGGGAGTGGGTTATAGGGACAGGGAGAAGGTTAGAACTGTTCGTTTAGAGATTTAGCTGTGGGTCACCAAAAAATGAATGAAAGAATTGCCAGGGGCCAGTGGGAGGCCATTTGAGATTGAATAGTTTAAATTTATAGAGAGCCTAATTTACATACTGCCTCTCTTTGGCTGGAATCAGTGGCACAGACTAGAGCGGTGGATTCGCTTGGGTTCACAGAGAGGTGGTTATGGAGCACTGTTGAGCCTGGTGGCAGGTCAACTTGACATGGGGGTTGGGGACTGGAAGAGTATCACAGACCAGGGAGGCCAGGGTATGTAATGAAAAGGCAAAAAAAAAAAGGAAGGGAGGGAGGAAGGTAAAGAATGAAAGAACGAAAGAAAAGAGAAAGAGAAAGAAAGAAAGAAAGAAAGAAAGAAAGAAAGAAAGAAAGAAAGAAAGAAAGAAAGAAAGAAAGAAGAAAGAAAAGGAAGGAAGGAAGGAAGGAAGGAAGGAAGGAAGGAAGGAAGGAAGGAAGGAAGGAAGGAAGGAAGGACGAGCAAGTGATAGCCTGAGAGAAGAGGCAGGGTCATTGATGGGGTCAGGATTCGTGTGAGGGAGTTGTCTCAGTGGAAGAAATAGAAGGTTAAACAGTTATGTTGGGAATATTAGAGAGGCCATATGGTGTATGATAGGTATATAGACTATGTGGTTTAAATCCCATATCCTAACCTGTGTCTCCACTTAACCTTATTATAAAATGAGGCTCATAAAACCTTCAAAAGGTTGTTGTAATTAATACATATGAGGTACTTATGATAGTGCTTGTGTAATAAGTACTCAGTGAATGTTGGCAATGGGGATGTTCATTTAAAAGTAATGAAAAGGAGGGGATACCTGGGTGACTCAGTTGGTTAAGCGTCTGATCTCAGCTCAGATCTTGATCTCAAAGTCTAGAGTTCAAGTCCCACACTAGGCTCCATGCACAGCACAGTAAAACCTAGTGCTTTTTACTTTAAAAAGCAAAACAGAAAAAAAAATTAAATAAATAAAAAGCAAAACAGGGGCATCTGGGTGGATGAGTCAATTGAGTGTCCAACTCTTGGTTTCAGTTCAGGTCATGGTCTCATGGGTCATGAGATCAACCTCCAGGACAGACTTGAAGTTTCTCTCTCCCTCTGCCCCTCCCGACTTGCATGCTCTTTCAAATAACAAATCTTAAAAAAAAAAAAATTAATTACAAAACAAACAAAAAGTGATGGGAAGCCTTAGAACTTGAGATCTTGAGGGGCACCTGGGTGGCTCAGCTGGTTAAGTATCTGCCTTCGGCTCAGGTCATGATCCCACATCGGGCTCCCTGCTCAGTGGGGAGTCTTCTTCTCCTTCTCCCTCTGCTCCTCCCCTGCTCTGCTTGTTCTCTCTCTCTCTCTCTCTCTCTCTCTCTCTCTCTCTCTCCTCCCTTCCTCCCTCAAATAAATAAATAAATAATCTTTTTTTTTTTTTTTTTAAAGAACTTGAGATCTTGAAGTTGAAACAATTCTCAGTAATGCCAGGTTCTCAACTGAAGAGACCTCCACTCTCATGCTTGTTGTAAGTGGAGTGAAATTGGAGATGGAAAGTATTGGAATTGAGAAGGTTGAAGAATGGTGAACCCAAATTCTGGGAGAGACACGTTTATGGATATGGAGGTCACCAGTGGGGTGGCAACAAGTCTGTGTTGCCAGGTCTAAGAAAGGCCAGGTCTCTAGCTGAAGTTAACAAAAATGGAGAGGTAGCTACTATGAGCTTCAAGGGAAGACATTGTTGAGAGAGGAGGAGAGAGTGGCTTCTAGAAGTGGAGGAAGGAGGTGCTGATCTGAGTCAGAGACCAAGGAATAGCCTCTGCTGGAAAGCGAGCAATGTTCTGTCCGGAAGAGATAGGAATGAGCCAAGGATGAAAAAAGTGGAGAATTTGCTCACAGTAGAAAAGATTTGAATTGAAAAGAGGTGTTTTTCCTAATAGTGTTTAAGAAAATCCACTCCCCAAGCCTGAGGGCAAATCTGAAGAAGGCTTGAGCATAAGGGAGGAAATGGGAAGGAGGTTTTAGAGTAGATTCTCGGAAAAGCCAGTAGATGGGGGGGGCTCTGTTCCCTCACCTCAATTGTAGGATGTGCAGCATTAGATACGCTGGCTCAGGACTGTGCGCTGTGCTGGGCGCCCCCCGGCCGGATGCCCCCCTGCCCACCCATCCACTCTCCTGCTCTGGGGGTACCCGGTGCTGTGTGCATTTCCCACGGTGCTATGGGGTGCTCTGAGCATAGAGGGACCAGGAGGACTGGCATTGAGGGCTTCTGCTTTTAGAGAGCAGACAAATGGCTTTAAAGGGAAGGGAATGGGACACCAGCAAGCTTCCAGGCCATGTTCACTTCCAAAAGCGCCGTTCAGTAATGTAATTGTGTTTGGACATTTTTTTTGCATGACGTCAGGGAATAGCCTTCCTTAAAAGCTCTCATGAAAAAGCACAACTATAAAACAGACTCAGGCAATGAAATGGAAACCAGACAAGTGGGTCTGTGTAATTTGGGCAAGGAGATTTCTCCTTGCAGCTTTGTGATCTGATCCCTGCTCTCTGCATAAAATTCTATTTCAGGGGATCCACTTACATAGGTCTTACCTCGCAGGTGCTTTTAGACATAATATGTCTTGTTTTATTACCAAATGAATAGGAAAACAAGGATTCCCTCTTCAGTGGCTGTTCAGACCACCCTCCTAGGCTTGCCACCTTTATAGTCCCAACAGGTCCTGTATCTCTCATCTTTGTATGTGCCCAGCTCCAGCAGTGGGGAGGGAGGGCTAGTCCCATGTACACCTCCTCTAACCCCCATGTCTACCTTCATCCATCCACCCCTCACAACCCTGCTCAGAGTTAGTCTTGGGGATGTGTGTGCCAGGGAGCACTACTCATTGAGGTGGCTCTTTCTTACCTACCCTCTTGTCTTAAAGCCACAGGAGCACAGAACTGAATTATCTGCCATCCTCTGTTCTTAGCACACTGGCTCCAGCCCCAAGGAGATCCTTTATTTTTTTGTATTTTTGTTGTCTTTTATTGAGTAAAATGCACTTAACATAAGATTAAATATCTTAAGTATAAAATCAGTGGCACTTAGTACATTCATAATATTGTACAACCATCCCCTCTAGTTCCAGAGCCTTTTCTTTAAAACAAAACAAAACAAAACTATTTATCTATTTATTTATGAAATAAAGAGAGTGAGAGCACACACAGGGGGAGGGCCAGAGGGAGAGAGAGAGAAGCAGACTCTGCAAGGAGCAGGGAGCCTGATGGGGGACTTGATCCCAGGACCCTGGGATTGTGACCTGAGCCGAAGGCAGACGCTCAGCAGACTGAGCCACCCACGCACCCCCAGAGCCTTTTCATCATGCTCCCTTAGCCCCTCAAAAACACCCATGTCCATTAAGCAACCACTCTGACTCCCCTTTCCTTCCCAGCCCCTGGCAACCACCAGTCTTCTTTCTGTCTCCAGCTCCTCCTTTTCTGAGTATTTCATATAATACTTTTGTGCCTGGCTTTTCTCACTCGGCATAATGTTCACAAGCTTCATCTATGTAGTATGTGGTAACATGTATCAGTGCTTTGCTTGTGCCTAATACTCTACTATGTGGAGGTACCATATTTTGTTCATCCAGTCATCCATGATGGACATTTGGGTTGTTTCTACCTTTGGCTACTCTGAGTAGTGCTGCTATAAATATGGATGTACAAGTTTTTGTTTGAGTCCCTGATTTCAGTTCTTGGAATTGCTGTATTGTAATTCTAGGTTTAACTGGAGGTCCCCCTTTTTAAAATTTTTTTAAGTAAGCTTTCTGCCCAATGTGGGGCTTGAATTCATGATCCTGAGATCAAGAGTCACATGCTCTTCTGACTCAGCCAGCCAGATGCCCCTGGAGTTTCCTTCTTGATGGACATTCTCCTAGATCCACTCTGTCAAGGAATAGTGGGCATATACCACCCCAGACCCAGACCCCAAGACATGTTGACTTCACTCTGTTAGACCTGGAAGAAACTGAAGGAATAAGACTGAGGAGTCAGGAGTTTCTCTGTAAGTGAATAAGGTCACCAAAAAAATGCTGGTAGTCAGAAGGAAGACAGTCTGGGGAAATGATAGGGAGCTAAGGGGCTTGGGGGCCACTCAAAGATTGGACTAAGCCAGGGGAAGAATTGAGTGAGAAGGGAACTCAGTGGCCCAGAATAAAGGAATATGTGAACTTAAAACACCCATGGCTGGTACGGAGTGAAGGAGTGATAAGTGAGGAGAGCAATAGACTGACGATGGGGTAGAGGGAGCCAGGCAGAAATAGCCCTTCAGGGTGAGGAACTAGGACACTTAGCCTTGAGGAGCCACTGAGGGCTTTTATAAAGGAGGCTTTAGAAGCATCACCTTGACTATAGGGTGGAGGGCGGCATGGAGGAGAGGAAGACAACTGGAAAGAGGGAGGAAGCACCTGGGTGGCTTAGTGGTTGAGCATCTGCCTTTGGCTCAGATCGCAATCCCGAAGTCCTGGCATTGTGACAGCTACCCACATGCAGAGGTGAGGGCAGAGGACACGAGATCCCTGAGAAGACACGGCAGTGAGTGGCAGAGGAGAGAGCTGCAGAGAGGCCCAGGGGCTCCAGAGCACGATGCCTACTGCCCAAGTGTCCAGCCAGGTAAGAGGTGAAAGGGGTGAGCTTAGGGACTGGGACGCTGTGGAAGCAGGCCAGACTACTCCTTCTTGATAGAGGACTAAAGTCCAAAATTCTAACTAACTAAATACAGTTTTCATCTGTATTACACCAACCCTGATTAATTTTCATCAAGAAATTATTTGTAACTCCATCAGGACAGTTTAATTCTTTGATCAATTTTCTACACAGAGCCTGAAACCATTTCTAATGTTCTCCTTTATTTTCTTAAGTATCAGCTGTTTTAGGCATAAATTTAACAATAAAGACTTGACTTTCTGGTTAGAAATTTTAGTCAATAAGAGTTTTACCATACCTGGGTTTTAGATTTCAGTATTTTTTTTTTTAATTGGGTGTTTTTCCATTGGGTCACATTCTCCCCCCAGTTGCTATTGTTATTTTCTGCAGATTTCAGTGTTACTGACAAAATAACTTCTTTGGTCAGTTGTGAATTTTGTCATGTGCTATTGAGCCATTGTCAGTTTAGTGGTATGTTGATTATTTTCAGCAGTAACGTTCATGGCTAGATCAAAACATGCTTAAGGTCAAATGCAGCCCACTTCTTCCCAGAATTTTTCCTTCTAAACCCCCTTCCACCCTTCCCATCAAAGACTGGTCCTGAGAGAAAAGAAGCAGTGGACTCTTCTGGGCACTTAGAGAACCCAGGCACTCTTCCTAGCAGCTAGTTTGAATCCACCCTACAACAGTTTGACTTTTTCTCCTTTTTTTAGTTGGCTAAAAACCCAACTAACTTATTGACCTGTATTCTCTAAATTGTCATCTCTTCCTTGGCTTGTTGTTGAAGACAGATTTTCTGTGGCCTTTCCATTCCCCTCCCTCACCCCAGCCACCCCATTCCCATCAGCCGAGAGCCATGGCAGCAGTAGTTTCCCATGCCTTTGGGAGGTGGGCAGCAATTCAGGGGAGGCTGATGGGGAGTCCTGGCCACAAGGAACTGATGATAGGAAAGACCCTCGAGAAGCCTGCGAGTGAACTCACTTTCAAGGTATAAAATTTCCAGAAATTTTGAAATCACAGCTACTTAACATTTTGAGCACTGTTTATAAATCTTAAAATTACCTTGTAAGTTTAGGGATCATTCATCCCTTGATGAACTTGCCATATTTCTGTGGACTGTTTTTGTTCTACTTAAAGCTGTAAAAGCCTGAGAGTGAGGCGAGAGCTACCTATAAGGGAGCTTTCTGGATTCTAGATAAGGCTAAGAGATAGATGGTAGTGGTAACATCCTCAGGACAAAAATTATCTTCCTGAATTTTTCTGATTTTAAATTTCTAGTCTTCAGTTACATTTCAGAACCATCTGTACCACTACCTTCCATAGTCCACTAGTATGTTGGGGAAGGGATAGGGTGCTAAGGGGTTTGGGGGCCACTCGAAAATTGGATTGAAGCAGAGGAAGAATTGAATGAGAAGGTAACTCAGTGGCCCAGAATAAAGGAACAAACCCCCATCTTGTGCTCTGTGCTTTGTGTCCCATGCTTAGACTGGACACATGTTTTGGGGAGTTCTGGCTCCTGACTGGCACAGCGCCTTATGCTCATGACAACTTTGCTAAAATAAATCACTTGTTGGGTTTTCTTCCTGTCTCCCACCTCAAGCCCTGAATAAGCTAAAAGGGTTGAGAATGGGAATGGGGGGACTAAGGGGAGAGTAAGGGAAGTGGGTACTGGCCCTGAGAGTCAGAGAAGCTTAGGAAGAACTCCAAAAGAACTAGTCAGTCTTCAGAGCTCAGGCTGAGAAGAAATTTCCTTTAAGAGAAAGAAGGGAAATAAACTAAAGAAAACTGGAATGACTTCAAGGAAAGGGAAAAGAGAAAGAATGGTGAGATCCACGCAGGTCACTGCGGAATGTAGACTGTCTGCAGCACCCTTGAACTGCCCAGGCAGAGGAAGAGGAGGCTGATGGCCAAAGGGGATTCAAGTTGCCCAGCATCGCCCCCCAGAGTTTCTCTGTCTGCAGGCATCCTCACTGTATCCCACCTCCTCACTGGCTCATCAGGCAGAGTCAGGGAGATGGGGAGAAGGGCTTGGATTGCCCCTCAGATTGGGGTGGGTGACCTTATTTACCTTCCACAAAGAGATGGAGGTGATTGAACATTTTGGGAGGCTCCACAGAGCACAAGGGAAGTGCTGCTAGAGAGGGTGGGGCACCTGGGGAGAAAGGCTGACTTTGCACCTGCACCGGAGCATCAGGTGTAGGCCAGATGCTGTTGTCCAGAACATCTCCGGGCTGGACCCAGCCCACTCTTTACCCTGTGACCCCTTCCCACACCAGGCCTTCATCAACCTGCTCTGGAGTGGCCATGGACAAAGCTCACATGCACCTACTCCTTCCCTTTGAGCTTTGGCAGTAGCCACAAGAAACAGGACAGTGAGTTGCACACAAAACTAGGTACAGCTGAGTACTCTGAAAGGCTTAAGCTGGTGGGTGGTACTCCCCATCTTCCCAGGCTGAATGCCCCTAGGAGAACCCAGGTTTTTTCACAGCCATTATTGCCTAGGAGTGCCGTTGGCTTTAATCTATTCCTCATTCTTTGGTGTGGTTGGAAGTGAACAATTGCAAGCATTTTTATAAGCTTTGAGCTGGGTGTACTATTAACCAGCCCTAATTTATTTCATCAACCCCTTTTCAGTGAAGTATGGCCCTCCTAAGCAAAAAGTGGACACTTTTAACTCATATGAAATGCCTATTTGTTTTTATTCATGTTGACTGTATCCATTTTTTAAATTAGGGAAAAATCTACATGTATTTACCCAGTGATTTGAGGTTGGGCCCACATTTTTTAAATTATAGCTTTTTTAACTTTACAAATAAAGGCTATCTTGTCTTTAAAATGAAAACAAAAGCTTTGCCGGATGTTTTCTGGTTTTGTGATGGGTCATCAGGAAAATGTTTACGTCAGGCATATAACTGCATTGGGGAGGGATCCTCAGTCTTTGGAAGCTGGGTCTACAGGAACTTTGGGAACTGGGGCTATTTGTTCCATATGAAATGGCTAGAAAATTAAGAAAAGGCAAATTATTAATATTTGAAAGTTTTTCCCCCAACTATTTTTAGAATTTTAAATGATGTTTTCATCCTTTGCCTTCAGACCTGGAAATTTTTCCCCCTCCATACAGAAAGGGCTCTGTGTAGTAAGCTGTTCATCTCACGAGCCTGCTTTTCACCTGTTGACACCTCCCTGCACAGAGAACTGAGGAGGAGGCAGGGAGCTAGGGAGGGCCTTTCAGACAAAAGATAAGAGGAGGTGAACTGCTTCTCATCTGCCCCAAATAGATCCCTGGGCCCCTAATGCTGGATGAACTGAAGGGTTCCGTCCATCCACCCACCAAACTGTTGACTTGGAGAGACTTCACCGCAGGCAGGTGACTTTGTACAGTTTGTACAGACTTTGTGCAGTTTGTACAGACTTTGTACAGTTGTGTAAGATTGTGGACTATTTTGGGAGTAAGGCAGGGCTCCTGCACCTCAGCACTGTAGATATTTAGGGGAGGTATCATGTGCATTGTAGGGTGGTTCACAGCATCCCTGGCCTCCACCCACTACATGCCAATTAGCACCGCCTCCTCTGACTTGTGACAACCCAAAACGTGTCCAGACGTTGACACTCTGCAAGGCAATATCATCTCTGGTTGAGGCTGAGAACCACTAGGTGGAGGGAAGCCATAAGTGGTGTTGAAGCCCCTACCACTCTGAGAGCAGAGGGAATGGGGTTTCCTGAACCCAAGGAGGGCTGAATGGGGTGGCACAGCCACTGCCAGAACCTTGGTGGTCACAGGGGAGGTTATAGGAAAGAAGTATCCAACTTTCTCTTTCTACCTTTCAAATTCCCAGCGTTCCCTTCCCATTGGATGAATCCTGCCAGAACCCAGGTGGTAAGGAGCCTGCATCATGCAGCCCATAAAGGTCAGCCCCGGGGCACTAAGCGGGGTGCAGAAGGACAAAGAATGGATGGGGGCACAAACAGCAAAGAACCACTCTACCATCCATCCATGTAGCCATTCAACAACTACAGGCAGCTTAGCAAAATGGTCAAGAAAACAGGCCCTGAAGTCAGATAAGCCTGGGTTTCTATGTGTCCCCTGCCACTTCCCCTGTGTGATCTTGAACAAGTGACTTCTCTAACCCTCAGTAACCTCAGATGTAGGATGGCAGCAATAATTCTGCCTACATATGTGACCTAAGTCTTGCAGTCTTGGAGGTTTCCTATTGGGGAGACACAAGTCCTGAGTAAATTGTTTTATTTTATTTTATTTTATTTTTTAAAGATTTTATTCATTTATTCATGAGAGACACAGGCAGAGGGAGAAGCAGGCTCCATGCAGGGAGCCCGACGTGGGACTCGATCCTGGGTCTCCAGGATCATACCCTGGGCTGAAGGTGGTGCTAAACCGCTGAGCCGCCCAGGCTGCCCAGTAAATTGTTTAGTACATAGCTCTAATCAAGTACCAAGTGGATGGTATCTGCTTTGTGCCCAGTGCTGTTTTATGGATGATCTTGGAAAAAGCAAAGACATGG
Organism: Nyctereutes procyonoides; assembly: GCF_905146905.1. NCBI lineage: Eukaryota > Metazoa > Chordata > Mammalia > Carnivora > Canidae > Nyctereutes > Nyctereutes procyonoides. The sequence continues at coordinate 46,705,756 of NW_026575049.1, read as the reverse complement.
GAATGCCCTCTCTCACCATCTGTCAGCACACTGAGTGTTGGACAGATACGAGCAGAGAAAGATCACAGCAGGCTGGAAAAAATCTAGACCACAGGACCTAAGTTGGGTCCCGAGGGATGGGTAGGCCTGGCTAAGTCAGGATGAGAAAAGATCTAAGTAGACCATGGGAATGGTAAGCAAACTGGAGCCAGAATAGGTGGGGGGAAGAAGGCCCAGAGAGCCCCAGAGGGAGACTGGTGATCAAACAGCTTTGGTGAAAAAAAAAAAAAAAAAAAAACAGCTTTGGTGGAGGGTCTTGGTGTTCTCATCTGTGAAGATGAGGGGCTGGCTCGTGACCAGTTACCTTCCTCAGTACTTGGGTGTAAGAGTCATAAACTGACACAGCTACAGGATGGGGGAGCAGTAGGATGCGCTGATGCCTCCTATGGGGCGTTGCCATTGCTCTGCTCCAAGCATCTATCACCATGCAGGCCTAGGACACCAGGTTCTGATTTTTGGAATTTTCAAAAGATGGCTAGAAATTTGGATTTTTTTTAAATTTTTATTTATTTATGATAGTCACAGAGAGAGAGAGAGAGAGGCAGAGACACAGGCAGAAAAAAAAAAAAAAGAAAAAAAAAAGAGAGACACAGGCAGAGGGAGCAGCAGGCTCCATGCACCGGAAGCCCGACGTGGGATTCGATCCTGGGTCTCCAGGATTGCGCCCTGGGCCAAAGGCAGGCGCCAAACTGCTGCACCACCCAGGGATCCCTAGAAATTTGGATTTTTATGAGAAATCTCTTGACTTTAAAAAAAAACCCATGTAAGCCATACCAGATTTGTGTGGAGACCAGACAGTCCATTTGCATCCCTGGCCAGATGTTTCCAATGAGCCCTTTGGGGCCTTAGAGCCCTTGAGCTGTGCATTTGGTTAGGTTCTGCCTCCTGTGTACTGTCTCTTAAGCAATAGCTCCCAGGGCTTCAAAAAACAAAAGAAGTAGGAAGAAGAGGGGTCCACCTGGGTCAGGTGAAGTCAGAGTCCCCCTCCAGACTGGATACCATGGCCAGGCTGGGAGTGGAAGGGAAGGATTAGTGTAGTCCGGAGGCACCAACTTGGAGCAGTGAGTGAGTGGGCAGTAGTCTGGGTGCTGCCCACGCTCCTGGCACTTGACCCAGTGCATGCTGGGCCTGGGGCTGGAACTGCTCTTAAGAGTACTGCCTAGCACATTTGGTTCTTTGATGAAATTTTTTAAATATTCAAATAGAGAACAAAAACTAATATCACTAACACCCATGTTCCCCCACCCAGACTTCCTGCTGAGTTCTTCAAAACTGGAGATGCCACTCGTTTTCTTTCATTAGGACACAGACCTTCCTCTGGGCCATTTGTCTCGGGTAAAGGTCACCTGGGAGCTCTGTTTAGTGGTAAAGGCTGAGATGGTGACCTTTGGTATAGCCATGAAGTCATGTGGCTGACTGCCATGCCAGGAAATCCAGAATCTTGGCTCCACAGGCCCTGAAAGCAGAGAGCTGTGGGCTCTAGGGTGGGGCCCTAGGGAGGCAGAGGGGCTCTGGAAGCCTCAGGAAGAGGCTAATGGCAGAGTCAGCAGTTGGACCAAGCTTCAGTTCCATGCTTGTTTCTCATGACTGTATAAAATACAGACTCTTGCTCTTGCTGAGGGGAAGTGAAGAAGTCTATGGAGAAGACCAAAAATAATGAAGTTGTCTGGAAACAGCCTTTGCAACCTGAAAATATTTTCTCTCAGAAAAAGAAGACACAGTACTATGCCTTCACTCAAACACTGCCCTTCCTCCCCAGGCCTGCTCCAGCCTGTCTGGCGCTCCAGCTTCACCTCTAGTTCGCCTGGGCAGGCCTGATCTCCCTGCCCCTCTGTCTCGTCCCAGCTGTGCGTGGCCCCTTATCCTTGGCCCACCCAGTTGTCCCTCTGTGAAGCTCCCTCCTCCCACTCCCCACATTTTTTTTCCTTTTCTGTTCTTTTATTACTGCTACTGATGGTATCGTCAGGCCCCATCATATACCATCGTGGACTATTTCCTGACCCTTCATGTGTGTCAGCTCACCTCGGACTATGCTCTTCTCTCTCAGAGAGAAGGGACTGGGGTTTTCCTCGTGTTTCACACACACACAGCAGATGATAGTAACTGCTGTGGGCCTATAGAAGCCTGAATTGATGGATGAATGGGTGAGTAAGTGGACGGAGAGATGGTTGGACGGCAAGGTTGAGGGAGTTCCACAAGTATCTGGAACAGGATACACCAGAGCCAAGCGCAGGGAACACTCAACCCATCTCCATTGACTGTGCTGACTTGGCCTCTCTTGGGAAGGAGACTTGACCAATAGCCTTACTCTAGAAGGCATCTGCCCCACGCTAACTTTCGAATCAGATTATGCACCTTTAAACCATGGCTTGAAGCAGTTTTCAAGGTTGGCACCTGCAAGTGGACTTTGGCATTTTCATCTTCCTTAGTATGGTTGAAGACCACCTCAAAGCCAGGGACTTGAAGTGTATCCAGCACACTGTGTGAAGCCTGCCCCCAACTGCCAGCCCCAAGGCGAGTCCCTCACAGAAGTGGGGAAAGAACATGGGCGGCAGGGCTGTGGGACTCCCCGGGCTCACCTCAGGAGTATCCTCAAGTAGGGTCTTTGGTTAGCCAGGTGTCTGCCTTGGCAGAGGAGCCCCAAAGCAGCTGAGGCAGCAGTGAGAGTGAATCTACACTGCAGCAGCCCTGAAGCACTATGTTTGCTCCCTTACCCCTAAGATCCAAGTTCCATTCACAAGGGTAGAAAGGCCAGGATTAGCTAGTTCTAAATGCCGATTTGGGGCAGCCCTGGTGGCTCAGCGGTTTAGCGCCGCCTTCAGCCCAGGGCATGATCCTGGAGACCCGGGATCGAGTCCCACGTCAGGCTCCCTGCATGGAGCCTGCTTCTCTCTCTGCCTGTGTCTCTGCCTCTTTCTCGGTCTGTGTCTCTCATGAATAAATAAAATCTTTTAAAATAAATAAATAAATACCGATTCGTTGGGTTGCCAGCTCATTGCCACCCCTCATGTAGGCCTACCACAGACAAGAGTATGTACCAGCACACCTCACCCACTTGCGGCACTCCCGGAGGGGTCTAAGGCATATTTTTCACTCTTGCTTTAGCTGTGTAGCCATGGGGGCGATGCTTGATTTTTCCCACACTGAATTCTTCCCTCCCCAGATTCCTGCAGGTCTGGGAATCCACACCACTCTGTTGAGCGCCAGATATCTCGCTGTTGCCTGAGTTTTAGCGTAACCTCCCCTCCCAGAGCACCACCTTCTCAAGTACAGGAGATGTCCTTGACTTGGTTTCCTCCAGGACTCAGCACAGTGCTGGCCACAGAGGAGACCCTGAGCACCAGCTTCCTGATGGGTGAAGGGCCAGGCAGAGATGCGGCTCCTCCAGGAAGCCCTCTCAGGCACCCTGCCCACCCGCTGAGCCAGCGCGCCTCTGCAGAGTCCTCCAGCACCCAAGGCCTGGGCACTGTAAGCAAGCACGAGGGCTCAACTATCCTGTGAACTCTTTCAAGGCATCCTCTGTGCTCAGCAATTGGAACCAACTTGTACACAGCAGTTTCAGTTCCACGGTTTTACTGAGATGCACCATGCATGTACCACACAAGTCACCCCCTGAGAGGGTATGGTGAACTAGTCGTAGCATCTTCGTAGAGTTGTGCAGCCATCGCCACAGTCAATGGTGGGTCATTCTTGTCACTGCGAGAAGAAACCCATGCCTTCAGCACTCCCCCTTCGTTCTCCTGGGGCTGTTGTAACATAACAAATTACCATAAACTTGGTGACCTAGATGGCCTCATAAGGCCGGAAGTCCAAAATTAAAGTGTCAGCAGGACCATACTTCCTCTGGAGGCTCTTGGGAGAATCTTGCTCTAGGGAATTCCTTGTCTTTTCCAGTCTCCAGAAGCTGGCATCACTCCAGTCTTCCGGCTTCACATCACCTTCTCTTGGGTGTCAGGTGTCTCTCTGCTCTCACTTACTGCGACGTTTGCAATGGCATTTAGGGTCCACCCAGATCCTCTAAGATTAATTCCTCATCTCAATATCATTAACTAAATCACCTCCACAAAGACCCTTTTTCCAAGTAAGGTAACATCCACAGGTTCCAGGGGCCGAAGCTATTTTCAGCCTGTCACATTCCCCATGCCCCTGGCCCTAGATCATTCACATACCACAAATTCAGCAAATTAAAGTGTACGGAGTTATGCATCTTAGTATATTCACAAGGCTGTGCAGCCATCACCACTATGTAGTTCCAGAACATTTTTCGTCAACCCAAAAAAGAAACACTATTTCGATCAGCAGTCATTCCTCAGTTTCCCCATTCTCCAACCCCTGGCAACCACTAATACACTTTTTGTCTCTATGATTTGCCTATTCTGGATAGTTCACATACACTACATGGTCTTTTGTGTCTGGCTTTTTCTACTTAGCATGTTTCCAAGGTTCATCTGTGGTGTAACCTATAGCAGTACTTCATTCCTTTTTGTTTATCCATGTTGTTGATGGGCATTTTGATTATTTCTACGTTTTGACTAGTATGAACATTTTGTGTACAAGTTTTTGTATGGACATATGGCTGCACCATTTTTATATCCCCACCAGCGGTGTCTGAGAGTTCCAACTTCTCCACATTTTCACCAAAACTTATTATCTGCCTTTTTTATTATAGCTCTCCTAATGGTTGTGAAGTGGTATCTCACTGTGGTTTTGATTTGCACTTTCCTGGTGGTTAATGACGCTAAGCATCTTTTCCTATGCTTCTTGGTCATTTGTGGATCTTCTCTGGAGAAATTTCTATTCAGATTCTTTGCACATTTTTTTTAAGATTTTATTTATTTATTCATGAGAGACACAGAGAGCAAGAGAGAGGCAGAGACACAGGCAGAGGGAGAAGCAGGCTCCATGCAGGGAGCCCGATGTGGGACTCGATCCCAGGACTCCAGGATCACACCCTGAGCTGAAGGCAGAAGCTCACCTGCTGAGCCCCCAGGTGTCCCCCTGCACATGTTTTCATTGGGTTGTCTTTCTATTATTTCATTCTAAGAGTGTTTTATGTATTCTAAATATACGTCCCTTGTCAGATACAGGATTTGCAGATATTCTCCATCTCTGTGAGTTGTCTTCACTTTATTAACAATATTCTTTGGAGCACATGCTATTCTGATGAAGTCTAACCTTTCTTTTATTGCTTGGGCTTTTGATGTCTTATTTAAGAAACCACTGCCTAATCCAAGATCACAAAGCTTCACTTTTATATTCTCTTCTATTTGTTTTATAGTTTTATCTCTTAAATTTAGGCCTTTGATACATTTTGAGTCCATTTTTGTATATGCTGTGAGGTAGGTCCAACTTCATTCTTTTGCATGTGGATGGATACCCAGTTGTCCCAGCTCTTCTAGTTGAAACAAACTGTCCTTTCCCTACCATTATTTGCTTTGGCACTCTTCTCTTGTCAAAAGAAAAAAATAAAAAAGAAAAGAATGGAATGTAAGCATGAGGGTTTATTTCTAGAATCTCAGTTCTATTCCATTGACCTGTGTATCTGTCCTTATGCCAGCACCACACTGTCTTGGTTAGTGTAGGTTTGTAGTAAGTTTTAAAGTCAAAATGTGTGAGTCTTCCAGTTCTGTTTTGTTTTTCCAGATTATTTGGCTGCTCTAGACATGCAGCAGATTCTTCAGACACAGTGGTTGCTTGGTCACTTGCTTTCTTGTTTTTTTTTTTTTTTTTTTTTTTTTTTTTGATGGACTGGCAAGCCTGTGAGAGCCTGGCTGGCCTGCTTGGTTAGCTAAAAAATTCCTCTTCCACTCTTCTGCCTCCCTTCACAAGGCATTTGGCCAGGAAAGATCTGGGTTATTCTGGCCAAGCCATCCTAGTCCAGGGCAAGGTAATAAAAGAGGAAACTTGGTGGGATACATCTGGCCCCTCAAGCAGATTTAAATCCAACTAATTCGCCCCACCCTGGCCAGCCTTCTTTCTCCTTCCTTCTTCATCTTTCAAAGTCAGTATTTAGACGATTATAATTTTCTCTGGAGCCGCTTCTAGCCAAATCACACCAGTGCTGCTCTGTGCATCTTTCATGCCCATCACTCTCCTGCCACTTCCTAAGCACAATTCATGACAAGGTGGTACAGGATGGAGGTGGCAAGTGCAGCAGCCTGGCCTTCCTGGCGGCATCTCCAGTCACACCCATGTGTTCTTTATGGAGCTAACAGGAGTGTCACCTGAGCTGCAAGCACTGATTTTGTTGGTGGGTGAAACTTTCCTTTCCTGTGGAGTTTCTAATCCTTGTCTTGTGGAGGCCAAAAGGAGGACAGGCAGTAAATCAGAAGTAGAAACCTTTAGAAAAAGGTTTCCCATAAGATGACCCACTGCACAATACTAAGGACTTACTGTATTATCTTCTTTAAAAATATGGCCCCCAGCTGGGAGCTTTTTCTAATTAATAAAAGTGATAAAGCCAATGTGAGTTCTTCATCTTCATCTCCATCTCCATCTCCATCTCCATCTCTGCTGGGGGTGTCTCTCCATGGCCTCCCAGCGGGGTAGGAGCAGCCCCTGCACTGAGGCAGACTTAACTCACTGCCACCACTGTTCACTCTGCAAACTTGGATCCGTTACCTATGAGCGTAGCTTCCTCATTGGTTAAATAAGGATACCTAGGGCAGCCCCAGTGGCGCAATGGTTTAGTGCTGCCTGCAGCCTGGGGTATGATCCTGGAGACCCGGGATCGAGTCCCGCATCGGGTTCCCTGCATGGAGCCTGCTTCTCCCTCTGCCTCTCTGTCTCTGTGTCTCTATGAATAAATAAATAAAATCTTTAAAAATAAATAAATAAATAAATAAATAAATAAATAAATAAATAAATAAATAAATAAGGATATCTCCCTGCTTGTGCGGGAGCAGTAAGGGTTAGATAAGCCAGTGTTCATTATTATCCACAGTAACCTAGTTAACCATTTAGTGAATGCTTTCTTTGTGTCAGTCCCTACGTTAGTGTTCAAACTAAATCAAGGCAGGGGTAAAAGAAAAAATTTCATTATCTCTGGAGCCACACATTGGAATATTCTGGCAATCTGCTATGTGTTTAATCCTATGCTGGTCTTCATGTTTATTTTCAATTCTCTGAGGTATGAAAGATGCTGATTAACTGTACCACCTCCCCATACAGATTCTAAACCATCTGAGAACTACACAGTGGAGTCAGATAGAGATAAAAAACAGACGTTATAGGGCAGCCTGGGTGGCTCAGCGATTTGGCGCTGCCTTTGGCCCGGGGCGTGATCCTGGAGATGGAGGATCGAGTCCCGAGTCCCGCATTGGGCTCCCTGCGGGGAGCCTGCTTCTCCCTCTGCCTGTGTCTCTGCCTGTGTGTGTGTGTGTGTGTGTGTGTGTGTGTGTGTGTGTGTGTCGTGAATGAATAAAATCTTTTTAAAAAGTATTTTAAAAAATAGAGGTTATATAATAGGTAAAGGCTGGAACAACACAGACCTACAGCCAAAATGCACGTTTGCTCCCTGCTTCTCGTCCATCCCTGTCCTCTTTTTCTGTTGCCTGGGTTAAATCCCAGTTCTGACACCCAAGGCAGCAGCAGCACCAAGGGGCAGGTGTCCTGGGGGATTGACTTGGCAATGGTGACATCAGTCTCGTGGCTGCGCCATGAATTTGGACTCTGCTGGGTGGGCTCCAGGTGGAACTGGCCCCACTGTAGGGTCACCAACCCTGCTTATCTCACATGGAAGACCTAGATATCTAGAATGCTGGTGCTAATTCTCCAAATTTGTGCTCAGTAGGCACCATGAAATGTTTTGCCCATTCTGATTATTTACAGCTACTTAAAGTGGGTTCATCTGAGCCCAGGATTCCTCACCTGTGAAGCAGGGGTGGCAATTCCCAACCTGTAGGATGTTGAAGGAATGGACAGGAAGTACTAGGTGAGGGCCTAGCACATAATAGGCCCTCGAGAGGCCATTCTACTTGGGCTGGTTCGGTACCCTAAGAGCTCAAGCTTTCAGTCCAGACTGAGCCCTCTCCCTGTGTGCTGGGCAGGTCTCTCTGTGGGGGCCAATGGTCAGGGCCAAGTGTGTGTCCTAGAGTTGGAGATATGGATTAGGGGAGGATGAGGCCTCAACAGAAGTGCCTCACTGAAAGACAGGCACTGGTACATGGATGGATCCAAAGGGGTTCATTTTGTGGTGGTATTTCAGTCCCATATCTCAGACCTCCTCCAGGTTGGGGGTGCAATGGCTGAGGTTGTTGGCGGAAGTGTCAACACCCAGAGCCTCTCTTCAAGCCCATATTTAGGACTGTCTGAGGCAAAATGATGAAGCAAGCAATGGTTTCCCCAAAGCACCCGCTTCCTCTTTCTGCACCCCATTCTCCTCTTTCTGCACCCTTTCTCAGCCAGCTAGGAAGACAATTGTCTAAAAAATGAATTCAAAGACAGAAGGCAAATCCATCTTGCCATCTGTTGTACAGCCTATGAACTATGAATGGTTTTTATGTTCTTAAATGGTTGAAAAAAAATCAAAAGAATATTTTATGCCATGTGAAAATTATGTGAAATTAAAATTTTATTGGAACATAAATATAGTTTACATATTGTCCGTGGCTGCTTTCAGCAAAGTTGAGTAGTTGTGACAGAAACCTGAAGACCCTCAAAGTCTAAAATATTTATTCTTTGACCTTTTAAGAAAAAGTTTACTGGTGCCCTGTTCTCAAATATTAAGAGATTTATGTGTCATGTGGCCAGCAGGATTTGCTTTCAGAGGGAGAGGCAAACCAGTGGAATTCAGGCCTTGTGGCAAGCCTACAGAGGAGACACTGGGCAGAAAGCTTTCTGATATCCTTCTAATTACACTAGATGGACTGATGGGAGCTAAATGTCTAATATTGCAGGTGGACTTGCTCCTGACCACACAGAAATGGGGCCACTGAAATGCTGAGGTTTGGGCCTCTGACTCATTCCACCAATGAAATGGATTAATAACCTCTGAGGAGACTATCCCAGCAGCCTCCCTGCAGGCTGGTGACAGTGATTTAACCTGAGGCCCTTCACATTCCCAGAGTCCTGCAGAGACTCCCTGAGCAGCACATTCACTGCTCACCTCTCTCTTGTTTCCACAGAATTTGCCTTCTGCCAGGTGGACGCTTCAATTGCACTGACCCTAGCCCTAGCTGTGCTGTGTGACCTGCTCCAGCAGTGGGACCAGCTGGCCCTTGGACTCCCAGTCCTGCTGGGATGGCTGTTGGGAGAGGATGATGATTTCGTGGTCCATCTGGAAAACACACATCAGGTAATCCTAGGGTCTCAGGGTAGAGGTGAAGTCAGAGTGGTGGTGTCCTGAACCCATTAGATGCAGCACACCAGGCTTACTTAGACTTCATGTGGCTGCTGAAAGTGTGCTTCCGGATACTCACATACAGATCAATAACCAATTAGGAAAGTCTCCAAATGACCACAGCAGTCTGCTAGATGCTGCTGGGGGCACTGGGGCAGCTTTCATGCTGACTTTTGAGGTTCCAGTGGTAAGTCTTGAGATCACCAGGGGAGAGGACTTTGAAAAAGACTCCTTGGTTTCTGAAGCCAGCAGGTGTGCCCCATCCCCTAAACTCTCCAACTGCCTAGCTAAAGCCAGCAGTCATGTCTACTCCACACCCAGGACACTCCTTGACTGCTTGGCTCTCATAGCCAAGGGAGTTGGCATCCTGAACTCCGCAGGAAGGTGATGATCAGGAAGGAAGACAGTTCCTGGCAGTCCACCACCCCCAGGGCACTGTACAGACAAGAGACTGAAACACAACCCCAGTCTTCATGGGAACAAAGCCTATTTACTTAGCCTAGAACTTCAACCTGAGGGACAGGCTTCAGATTTCCCACACATCAAGAAGCTCAGGAGGTGTTCCCAGGGAATATAAGCAGAAGGTGACATCCTTTTTTTTTTTTTTTTTAAGATTTTATTTATTTATTCATGAGAGACACAGAGAGAGGCAGAGACACAGGCAGAGGGAGAAGCAGGCTCCCTGCAGGGAGCCTGACATGAAACTCGATCCCAGAACCCCAGGATCAGGCCCTGGGCTGAAGACAGTGCTAAACTTATGAGCCACCAGGGCTGCCCCAGAAGGTGACATCCTTGCATGCCCCCTTGGCCTTGATACAGCTCCACTAGACCTCTCAGAAAAGAGCTAATACGTTCATCTAGAGCCCCATTTTTTTTTCAACAGTTGCCTAGGGGACTAGATCCCTAGATCCCTAGATCTCCTGGCCTGGAGGCCAGCAAAGATTATTGTTGCCATCCCACAGTATAGTATTTTATTTTAAAATCTGCTGCTGGGCAGCCCTGGTGGCGCAGCGGTTTAGCGCCGCCTGCAGCCCGGGGTGTGATCCTGGGGACCCTGGATCGAGTCCCACATCAGGCTCTCTGCATGATGCCTGCTTCTCCCTCTGCCTGTGTTTCTGCCTCTCTCTCTGTCTCTATGAATAAATAAATAAAATCTTTAAAAAAAAAATAAAAAAATAAAATAAAATCTGCTGCTGGGGATCCCTGGGTGGCGCAGCGGTTTGGCGCCTGTCTTTGGCCCAGGGCGCGATCCTGGAGACCCGGGATCGAATCCCACGTTGGGCTCCCGGTGCATGGAGCCTGCTTCTCCCTCTGCCTGTGTCTCTGCCTCTCTCTCTCTCTCTCTCTCTCTCTCTGTGTGTGTGTGTGACTATCATAAATAAATAAAAATTAAAGAAAAAATAAAATCTGCTGCTAATAAAAAAAAATTAAAAATAAAAAAAATTAAAAATAAAATAAATAAATAAATAAAATCTGCTGCTAAAGGGTCTGGCTTCCAATCAACCTGAAAGCAGGTGCTAAATGAGATTCCTCCCCTTGGAGCACTGACAGGTCTTGGCACACAGTCCTATGTCCCTCAACAACAGGGACATATTAAGAATAAAATCAGCAGTTTAGGCAATCAGAAAACTTCAAGAGACAACAAAGAACTAGGGCAAGGTTGAATGAGATGTTTCATCACCCACAAGGCCACCCACTTTTCAAGACTGAGAGCTGCTTTGCCTAATACATAGAAACAAACACAGAGTCAAGCAAAATGAGGAAACAGAAATATGTTCCAAATGGAAGATAAGACAAAACCTCAGAAAAAGACCTTAATGATATGGAGATAAGAAATCTACCTGATAAAGTATTCAAAGTCATGACCATAATGAAACCCACTGAATTTAAGAGAAGAATGGATGAACACAGAACTTCAACAAAGAGAAAACATAAGAAAGTACCAAACAGAAGGCATAGAGCCGAAGAGTACAATAATTAAACTGAGAAATACACTAGAAGGGCTCAACAGCAGACTGGATGAAACAGAAGAATGGATCAGGGAGCTGGAAGACAAAGCATTGGAGCTCATCCAGACAGAGCAGTAAAAAGGGAAACAAATTTTTAAAATGAAGATAACTTAAGAGAGCTATGGGACAGCATCAGGTGGAATGACATTCATACCATAGGAGTCCCAGAAGGAGAAGAGTGAAAGGGGCAGAAAACTAATTTGAAGAAACAATGGCTGAAAACTTCCCTCGCCTGGAAAGGGAAACAGACATCCAGGCCCAAGGAAGCCCAAAGAATTCCAAATAAGATGAACCTAAAGAGATCTACAGCAGACCACATTAAAATGTCAGAAGTTAAAGAGAGAATCTTAAAAGTAGCAAGAGAAAAACATATTGTATAAGGGAAACCCCCTAAGGCTATCAGCAGATTTCTGAGCAGTAATTTTGCAGGCCAGAAGGAAGTAACATGACATACTCAAAACCTTCCAACCAAGAATACTATAACCAGTAAGGTTATCATTCAGAATGGAAGGCGAGATAAAGAATTTTCCCAGACAAGCAAAAACTAAAGGAGTTCGTCACCACTAAACTGGCCTTACAAGAAATGTTAAACGACTCCCTTAAGTTAAAAAAAGAAATGGCACAAATTAATAAGAAAACATATAAAAATAAAAATCCCACTGTAAAAAGTAAATATATAGTAAGGGTAGTAGGTTAATCCCTTACAAAAAGCTACTTTGAAGGTTAAAAGAAAAAAATTAGCAAAATGAACTAAAACTACAATAATTAAGGGAAACATAAAAAGATGTAAAATGTGACATCAAAACATAAAATGGAGTAAAAATGTAGAGTTCTGGAATGTATTCAAATTTAAGTTGCAATCAACTTCAACTAGGCTGTTAAAGGATGATATTTGTGAACCTCACGGTAACCACAGAGCAAAACTTTTTTTTTTTTTTTTAAGATTTTATTTGTTTAGGGCAGCCCGGGGTTGCTCAGTGGTTTATCGCCTCCTTCAGCCCAGGGCCTGATCCTGGAGACCCGGGATCGAGTCCCACGTTGGGCTCCCTAAATGGAGCCTGCTTCTCCCTCTGCCTGTGTCTCTGCCTCTCTCTCTCTCTCTCTCTCTCTCTCTCTGTTTAAAAAAAAAAAAAGAAAAGAGATAAAGATTTTATTTGTTTATTCATGAGAGACACAGAGAGAGAGGCAGAGAGACATAGGTAGCAGGAGGAGCTCCTTGTGGGGAGCCGGATGCAGGACTTGATCCCAGGACCAGGATCACACCCTGAGCCAAAGGCAGATGCTTTTGCTGAGCCACCCAGGCATACCAGCAAAAACTTTTTTTTTTTTTAAGATCTTATTCATTCATTCATGAGAGACACAAAAAGAGAGGCAGAGACACAGGCAGAGGGAGGAGAGGCAGGCTCCATGCAAGGTGCCCGATCTGGGATTCGATCCCTGGAATCTGGGATCAGGCCCTGAACTGAAGGCAGACGCTCAACCGCTGAGCCACCCAGGCGTCCCCCAGCAAAAACTTATTGTACATATATAAAGAATACGAGAAAGGAATCTAAACACTAAAAAAAGTCATCAAACCACAAGAGAAGAAAGGAACATACAGGATGTACAAAACAGCCAGCAAATAGTTAACAAAATGGCAATAAGCAGATACCTATCAATAATTACTTTAAATGTAAATGGACTAATCCTCCAAACAAGACATAGAATGGCTAAATGAATTTTTAAAAAAGATGCATCTGTATACCGCCTGCAGTAAGTATCCTGTGAACTGTCCTGACTTACTTCAGAAGTAAGGACACATGCAGCCCAAAAGTGAAAGGATGTAGAACTACATTTCATGCAAATAGGAACAAAAAGAAAGCTGGTGTAACTATACTCATATCAGACAAAATAGACTTTAGAACAAAGACTGTAATAAAAGAGAAAGAGGGCCACTATATTGATTAAAAGGTCAATCCAGCAAGAATATATAACATTTATAAATATACACCCAACATAGGAGCACCAGAATATATAGAGCAAATAATAACAGACCAAAAGGGAGAAGTTATGACTAATGCAATAATAGGGGACTTTAACATTCCATTGTCATCCAAACAAAATCAGTAAGGAAATGTTGGCCTTAAAGAATGTATTAGACCACATGGACTTAATAGGTATATACAGAACATCCCATCCAAAAGCAGAAGAATACACATTCTTCTCAAGTGCACATGGAACATTCTCCAGGATAGATCATATGTTAGGCCACGAAACAGTAAATACAAAAAGGTAAAAATCATGTCAAGCATCTTTTCTGACCACAATGGTATAAAACTAGAAATCAGTTACAAGAAGAAAACTGGAAAAACTACAAATACGTGGAAATTAAACAACGTGTTACTGAACAACTATTGGATCATTAGAAGAAATCAAAGGAGAAATTAAGCACCTAGAAACAAATGAAAACAGAAACACAACATACCAAAAGGTATGGGATCCAGAAAAAGTGGTTCTAAGAGGGAAGTTCAAGTGATAAATGCCTATTATCAAAAAACAAGAAAGATCTCAAATAAACAACCCATCTTTACACCTCACTGAGAACAAACAAAACCCAAAATTAGGAGGAAGGGAATAATAAAGGATCAGAGTGGAAATAAATGAAATAGAGACAATAAAAAAAATAGAAAAACATCAATGTAACAAAAAGCTGGTTCTTTAAAAATATAAACAAAACAGACAAACCTTAGCTAGATTGGCCATGAAAAACAGAGGGCTCAAATAAATAAAAACAAAAATGAAAAAGGAGAGGTTACAACTGATACCACGGAAATACAAAGGATCATAAGAGGCTACCGTGAATTGAATGACAGTGCTAAGGATGTGTCTTGGGGCAGGTGGAAAGGGAATGGGAGATGTATATAGGAAGACAGGGAAGCACTTCCCTCTCTGTATTTCTGAAATATTTCACTAAATGATACTTAACAACACATGGTGCTAATGTTTTCTGAACCATTCTATTGGATTATTTTTAGCTGGTTGCAACCCATACTGATCTCATGACCTTTTAAAGGTTATACAGCTGGCACTATGAAAACCACTTTCCCATAGACCTATCCACTTGGTCAGTGAATGCCGTTGACTAGCAATTATTGGCTTTTGTGTGTGTAAAGGTTATGGAGTAACACCTTTGTAAAAAATATTATGGTTCTAAGAACTGGCTGATAAAACCAGGGCTTTAGGGGCATTTCTTTACATTTTTCTCCTCTGTTAAACTGGAAGCCTTGAGAGGACAAGGACTATTCATTTATCATTGTGCTGCCAATACCTAATCGTGGTGGATGTTCAATAAATAGAGTGAATAAACAGTTTGATGAATGTTACTAAAGTACTATTGTTTGAATCCATTTTTCTGAAATACTGGAAGTTATTTTTAAGACATTCTTATTTATGATGAATTTAGAAAGGAACTTGTGAAGGATAAAAAAAGAGAGACTACTGTGAACAATTATAACCAACAAACTGGACAACTGAGAAAGGATGAATAAATTCCTAAAAACTTGCAATCTTCTAAGACTGAATCATAAAGAAATAAAAAATCTGAATAGACCAATTACTGGGAGACAATTAAGAACCTCCCAACAGGGACGCCTGGGTGGCTCAGTGGTTGAACATCTGCCTTCAGCTCAGGTCATGATCCCAGGGTCCTGGGATCGAGTACTGCATCACGCTCCTCGCAGGGAGCCTGCCTCTCCCTCTGCCTGTGTGTCTCTGCCTCTCTCTGTGTGTCTGTGATGAATAAAGAGAATCTTTAAATTTAAAAAAAAAAAGAAAAACCTCCAAACAAACAGAAGTCCAAGACCAGACAGCTTCATCGATAATTCTACCAAACATTCAACGATTTAATACTTAGCCTTTCAAACTCTTCCAAAAAATTAAAGAGGAGGGAGTGCTTCCAAGTTCATTTTACAAGGCCAGTATTACCCTGATACCAAAACCAGATAAGGAGCTCACTTCAGCAGCACATACACCAAAACCAGATAAGGACACCACAAAAAAGAAAGAATGAAAGAAATTTATAGGCCAATATCCCTGATGAACATAGATGCAAAATCCTCAACAAACTATTAGTAAACTGAGTTCAACAATACATTAAAAGTATCATATACCATAATGAAGTGGGATTTATTCCAGGGATGCAAGAGTGATTCACCATCTACAAATTAGTCATTGTGATACACAATATTAACAAAAGGAAAGATAACAATGATGATCATCTCATCATTGAGATGCAGAAAAGCATCTGACAAAATTCAACATCCATTTATGGTTTTAAAAAGCTCAACTAAGTGGGTACAAAGGGTACATATCTTAACATAATGAAAGACATATATGACAAACCCGCAGCTAATACTCAATGGATAAAACCTGAAAGCTTTTCTCTAAGATCAAGAACAAGACAAAGATGCCCACTCTCACCACTTTTATGGAACAGTCTTGGAAATGCTAGCTACAGCAATTACACAAGAAAAAGAAAAGGCATATAAATTGGAAAGGAGGAAGGAAAATTGTCACTGTTTGCAGATGACTAAAGACTCCACAAAAAAAAAAAAAAAACCTTTTAGAACTAATAAATGAATAAATAAAGTTGCATGATACAAAATCAATGTAAAAAATCTGTTGCATTTCTATACACTAATAACAAACTATCAGAGAAATAAAAAAAAAACAGTTCCATCTACAGTTGCATAAAAAAGAAAAAATATCTAGGAATACAATTAACCAAGGAGGTGAAAAACCTTATAAAACTATAAGATATTGATTAAAGAAATTAAAGAAGACACAAATAAATGGAAAGATATTATTCCATGCTGTTGGATTGGAAGAATTAATATCATTAAAATATCCATTTGCCCAAAGCAGTCAACAGATTCAATGCAAACCCTATCAAAATTCCAACAGTATTTTTCACAGAACTAGAACATATATTCTAAAATTTATAGGGAACCACCAAAGACCCCAAGACCCCAAGCAACCAAAACAGTCTTGAGAAAGAACAAAGCCAGAGATATTATGTGCCTTGACTTCAAACTATACTACAAAGCTATAGTAATCAGAACAGTATGGCAGTGGCACAAAAACAGACATAAAGATCAGTGGAGCAGAATAGAGAGCCCAGAAATAAACCTAAATTATGGGTATACAATGAGGAATGAATAGTCTCTTCAATAAATAGTATTGGGAAAACTGGACAGCTACATGCAAAAGAATGAAATTGGACCACTTTCTTATGCCATATACAAAAATTAACTCAAAATGGATTAAAGACCTGATTGTAGGGATCCCTGGGTGGCACAGCGGTTTGGCGCCTGTCTTTGGCCCAGGGCGCGATCCTGGAGACCCGGGATCGAATCCCACGTCGGGCTCCCGGTGCATGGAGGCTGCTTCTCCCTCTGCCTGTGTCTCTGCTCTCTCTCTCTCTCTCTCTCTCTCTCTCTCTCTCTCTGTGTGTGTGACTATCATAAATAAATAAAAAAATTAAAAAAAAGACCTGATTGTAAGATCTGAAACTATAAAACTGCTAGAATAAAATACAGGTTGTAAACTCCTTTTGACATCAGATGTTTTTATGAATCTGACTCCAAAAGCAAGGGGAAACAAAAGCAAAAATAAACAAGCGGGACTAAATCAAACTAAAAAGCTTCTGCACAATGAAGGAAATCATCAACAAAATGAAAACAGAACCTACCAAATGGGAGAAGATATTTGCAAATTATATATATATATATATATATCAAAAATATATATATATATATATATATCCAAATACATATATATATCCAAAAATTATAAAGAAATCTTACAACTCAATAACAACAAAAAAATATCTGATTAAAAAATGGGCAGAGGGGGCAGCCCCGGTGGCACAGCGGTTTAGCGCCGCCTGCAGCCCAGGGCCTGATCCTGGAGACCCAGGATCCAGTCCCACATCGGGCTCCCTGCGTGGAGCCTGCTTCTCCCTCTCCCTCTCTCTCGCTCGCTCTGTGTCTCTCGTGAGTTAATAAAATAAAATCTTAAAAGAAAAAAATGGGCAGAGGATCTGAATAGACATGTTCCCAAAGGAGACATACGGCTGGCCAACAGGTACCTGAAAAGATGCTCAGCATCTCTAATCATCAGGGAAATGCAAATCAAAGCCACAATGGGGTATCACCTAACACCAGAGTCAGAATGACTATTATCAAAAAGATAAGTGTTGGCAAGGATGTGGAGAAAAGAGACCTCTCATGCACTATTGCTGGGAATGTAAATCTGTGCAGCCACTCTAGAAAACAATATGGAGATTCCTCATAAAATTAAAAATAGAACTACCACAGGATCTAGCAATTCCAATGCTGAGCATCTACCCAAAGAAAATGAAAACACTCATTTGAAAAGATACATACACTACTCTGTTCACTGTAGCATTATTTACAATAGCCAAGATATAGAAGCAACCTAAATGTGTCCTTCAGCGGATGAAAAGATAAAGGGTGTGTGTGTCTGTGTGTGTGTGTACACATACATGCATACATTGTGTATCTATTGGGTGTGTGTGTTTTCATATATATATATATATATATATACACACACACACACACATATATATATGAATACTACTCAGCCATGAAGAAGAATGGAATGTTGCCATTTGAGACAACACAGATGGACCTTGAGGATATTATACTAAGAGAAAGAAGTCAGAGGAGAACAGATACCACCTGATTTCACTTAATATGTGGAATCTAAAAACAAACAAAACAAAACCGAACCCAGACTCCTAGAGAACAGATCGGTGGTTGCCAGAAAGAAGGGGGGTGAAAAGATAGGAAAGGAAGAGGCCCCTTGGAAGTTGAGGGCTTAATTATGGAGAATGCTTATTACTGAGCGTTGCAATAACGAGAGGCTCGTGCCACAGTTAGGTCTGAAGGTGAAACAATTCCAGAGAATCAGGATCCTTCCAGGGTATTTATTGCTTAGAGAAAACTGTTCGCCCCCTCCAGATGAGTCAGCAGACAGGGAAACTGAGGACCGAGGCAGGCAGCAAAAGCATCTTGTCAACTGAAATCTATATCCATCCACCAGTGTCTGATTCAGCTGGCCCTCTTGACATACCCAACAGGCCAAGAGTTCAAAAAGCAGCTTGTTTATGGGAAATTTGAAGACAAGATAAAGTGTCTGTGATAAAATAACCTTGAAAAATCCGCAGCATCACAGAAATTTGGTTTCATACTTAGAGGGTAGTGTCTCGTGTTTGGCAATCCTTTGCTCTTTGTTCTGCTGCTGAGATTTCTCTTTCCTCCCCACCCCCACCCTCTGATTTCTAGACGCACCTTTGGGTCTAGGGCCCACTCCCCTGTTGAGGTCCCCTTCTCAACAGCAGGCCCCCAAAATATCTTGGCTCGGCACCATAAACACATCTTTATCAAAGGTCATGTTAAGTCTGGGGAGGAAAATTCCTTCCTGGTAGAGCAGAACAGCAAATGAAAATAGAAGGTGACCTTCCAGGCTGCGAGTGGCATCTGTATGTGGGTGCTGACAGGCGGGAGCGGGCCCTCCCTCAGGAGGGGGTGGGACTCTGGTCTGGATTGGAGCTGTCGACATCCCCGGTTATGCTGACTTTGGGCTTTGTCTTTTGATTTAGGTGGAAGACTACCTGTTTGAAAAAGCAGAAATCAACTTTTGGGCCGAGACCCTGATCTTCGTGAAATACCTCCACGAGCACCTCCTCCGTCTCCTCTCCACGTCCAGCCACCGTCCCCTCAGCCCTGAAAGCCTCCGCCATCTCCGCAGGACAGCATCAGAGCAGGGCCACCTCCTTTCGCAGCTCTTCAGAGAGCTGCCCCCAGCTGCTGAGTTCTTGAAGACCGTGGAATTCACACGACTGCGCATTCAGGAGGAGAGGACTCTGGCTTGCCTGCAGCTGCTGGCCTTTCTAGAAGGAAAGGAAAGGGAAGATACCCCCGTCCTCAGGGCTTCAGACTCACCTGCAGAAGCGAATCAGTTTACTCTTGCCAAAACAGAAACAGCTCATTGAAGAAAGAAGACTTTGGGGGGTGGGGTGGGGGCAGACCATTCCCCCCACTAAATCTGCCAGGAACCCGTGGAACATAAATTCAAGTATGTTCTCCCTTTGTGGGTCTAGTCTCTCTGTCCCTTCCTGCAGAGTTTTTCTCCATTCATTCAGGGCAACCCGGGTTTTTGCAGCTACTATAGGAAGTGAGGCTACCACGTTGAATATTTACTCTGCTCCCAGGTGCTGGCCACCTGCAGACCTGAATTCGCCTTTTTTCTTCCTCCTCGACCTCGCACATCCAGGCCTAGCCAGCCGGCATTTTCTGCGAACTGACTGTACAGAACTGGATTTTAACTCATGATTTTCTCTTCTTTTTCCCACTGCATAGAAGAGCTGGATTCGTTGGCAGGCAGCCCATTGGGTCAGAATTCCAAATTTTATTCCATTTTAGCTAAGGCAGAAGTATGTTCCGAATGTTGGCTCCTGGGAGAATTCAAGATCAACTGTATAGAAATAGTTTTGTTTTTACTCTCCACATGTGCCCAAGCCCTGTGGCGACCTGCACATGCCATCCGAATTATTAAAAGAGCTCCTACCCACAAAAGTGTTTGTGCTAAGGCCAGGAAACCTGATTTTACCACCCACTGAAAGCACAGACCCTTGGTTGTTAGAAGGAAGCACAGGGAAGGGAAAGACAGAGTAAATGATTTCTTCGATGTCTACACTGACTACTGTCATTTTCTCGGTGGCAATAACAAGATTCTCATTTAAGATGTCAGAAAACAGGGACGCCTGGGTGGTTCAGCGGTTGAACATCTGCCTTTGGCTTGGGGTGTGATCCCAGAGTTCCGGAATCGAGTCCCACGTTGGGCTCCCTGCATGGAGCATGCTTCTCCCCTGCCTATCTCTCTCTCTCTCTCTCTCTCTCTCTCTCTCTCTCTCTCTCTCTGTGTGTGTGTGTGTGTGTGTCTCTCATGAATAAATAAATAAAATATTTTTTAAAAAATCTTAGAAAACACATTTATCCATTTCAGTGTGTGAATCTAGACGCCTGGCCTTTGGAAGCCGGACCCAGCCCTGTTCCTCTGATATCCAGCAGGTGTCGCTCTTGCATACATTTTGCTGCTAGTCCTGTGTTTCATTGCCTTGCCATTTTCTACTTAAGATTTCAGAATAAAAAAAAAAAAGATTTCAGAATAAGCATTACCTACAGACAGCTATCTTGAAGTTCATAGCTTGGATTGGCCATAGCCTCATCCATATTCATTTTTCATCCTGGAAAAAGCCATTTTAGTATTACGTAAAGTTGGTCTAGCCTTTTTGGTATGTCAATAGTTTTGGATTTTTTTAAGATTTTTTTTTAATTTATTCATGAGAGGTGGGGGGGAGGCAGAGGGGGAAGCAGGATCCCTGCAGGAAGCCTGATGTGGGACTCAATCCTGGGACCCTGGGATCACACCTGAGCCAAAGGCAGATGGTTCAACCACTGAACCACCCAGTCATCCCAGTAGTTTTAAATACTTCTCAGGTGAGCGGTCACTTGGAATTATGTTAAAGGGGCAGCTTATTATTTTTTTTAAGATTTTTAAAATTTATTCCTGAGACAGAGGCAGAGAGAAGCAGGCTCCATGCTGGGAGCCCGACGTGGGACTTGGGACTCGATCCTGAGTCTCCAGGATCACGCCCTGGGCTGAAGGCGGCGCTAAACCGCTGAGCCACCCGGGCTGCCTTAAAGGAGCAGTTTAGAGGAGTGAGAGTTTGATATAATTTTCTACTGCAGAAAGGCTTGTATTTTGAATGTGTTCTCTTTAAAAGAAAACCACCTAATACTAAAAATACAGCTGTGCTGGAAATGTAGAGAAAAGGCAGGGAATGAAGGGAAACCTAGAGTCCAAAGTTTTGTCCTAAAGAGAACAGGAGATTCTTGGTGGTTTTGCACTATTCCACTCAAAATGTGTTTTTTGTGATTCTGAATAAATTACCTGTTGGGCATCTGTGTAGTCCACACTTGGTGGAAAGTTGCCAGTCTAACCTTTTCTTCTTTTTTTAAGATTCTATTTATTTGTTTGTTTGTTTGTTTGTTTGTTTATGAGAGACACAGAGAGGAGCAGAGACACAGCAGAGGAGAAGCAGGATCCTCAATGGGAGCCCCATGCGGGACTCAATCCAGAGACCCCAGGACCACACCCTGAGCTGAAGGCAGATGCTCAACCACTGAGCCACTCAGGCATCTCCCCAACATTTCTTTTTGTTCTGCGAAGACCTGACTGGGTGAGAAGTCAGGGAATCTTTGGCATGATGCAGTGATGACCATGGTTCAATAACTATGAAACTGGCCCAGCAAAGCCCAGCTCACTGGAAAAGACCAGCATTCCTTTTTTCTCCATTTAAAATGAAATAAAAGCAGTTACATAATAATAAAAACACTTTATACCAGCAGGTACTCTGTACCAAAACCTGTTCTATAGCATATTTACACGTAATCCCCAGGTTCCTTCTACCAAGCCTGCAGAGTGGGTGTTCTCAGGGCTGCCGACTGGGAATCACCCCAGATTTTGATGTTGGCTGGCTGTGGCCAGCCTGGAAGGACAGGAGGGACAGATGTTTCTCCTGGTTTTGTATGTGAAATCTTGTTACTGACCTACAATAGCAGTGGCTAAGGAAATGGCTGTTTCACATTGCCTGATGCATTCCCAGGAGAATCTTGGAGTACTACTGTCAGGGCTACCCTGGAACTCCCGTGTTTGGGGTCATTCTGACAAAGAACAAAACAACAGTTGGGGTTCTTGGGCACTCCTGGCTGTGAGTGTCAGCCACAGTTGCCCAGCTCTGCCTGGGGGCCAGTGTAGGCCGGGTGCTGCAATCACCCAGAGTGAAGGAGTCACCTGTTCTGAGGTCACTGCCCTTGGCTCCAAGCTAGAGGGTCCAAGATTCCGGGCCCCGCAGGTCTGCACGCATGATTCTGTGCACCTCTACCCATCTGGCCACAGCTCAGAGACCTGGCTATCTCCATTTCTATGCTTTGTCAACTTGGTTTAATAAACAATAAGGGTTATACCTGTTGCTCCTTTATACATCTTAACAGGTAACTCATTTGCACCTTGACAAAGGTGAGAGATGAGCAAAGCAGGAATTCTCTTAGTTTTATAATGAAATCCACGTACCAAAGAGATTATGTGATTTGCCTAGGATCACATGGCCTGGAAGGGGCAGGGCCTGAACTCCAGCCCTGTTTCTGATCCTAAAGTCCTTGCAGCCCTGTGTGGACTCTAGCTCTGTGGGTGGCGGTGTGGGGAGTTACAGCAGCCAACGGACCTCTGAGCAGTCAGTTCCAGGAGTGACAGGCCCGGCGCGTCCCCGTCCAGGTTCACGAAGGGAAACAACCACGAGGAAACAGCGAGAAAGATCGACTTTGGGAAGGGGCGTGGGCTGCTTCCTCCCCTAGAGGGCCCTGGGCCTTCCAGCAGGCCGACTGCAGCCTAGGCCGCCAGGTGTGCGAGATCATGGGCCCGCTCCACTTTCTTTGGCAGCTTGTGTTTCCACGCGGAGAGAGGTGTCCTGGACCAGCCCCCAGATCGGCCCGAACCGGGGCGTCAGCCGCTTTAGCCTAACTGGGCGCTGGGGGGGGGGGTCCGCCCCATCCCCGGAGGGAGCCCGGTGGCCAAGGCATTTCCCAGGCTTTTTAGGGTGTGGAACCGGCGGGCGAGCCCGCGTGAGCGTCCTCGGTGCCCAGCCCCGCCCGGCCGCCGGCCCGCCCCAGCCACAGGCTGCGGCGCCCCCAGCGGCCGGGGAGGGAAGGGGCGTAGAGGGCGCGCCCCAGCCAGCAGCTAGCTGCGCCCCGACTCCGGGAGGGCTGGGGAAGGCCGGGCCGAGGGGCGGCCGGACGCAGTGGCGGGAAGTCGCCTCCAGGCCTGCGCTGCCCTCCCGCCGGCCCTCCCGGCCTCCCAGCCGGCTCCCCCGCCCGGGACGCTCCGCGCCACTCCGCGCCTTTGGCCCAGGCTCAAGGTCTTGTGATGTGATTAGCAATGCCAGCGCCTTGTCCTCAGACACTCGGCCCAGCCCGGCAGGCCTCGGCGCTGAAGCCCTGTTTACTGCAGCCTGGGCGGGGAGGGGGGCGGAGAATCGGGCCCAGGCTCCTCCGGGCGAGACTGCCGCGGCGGCCGCCCGCGTGGCCGCTCCCGCCCCCACCCCCACCCCCACCCCCACCGCGCCTCCACGTGCAGTCGGGATGGAGCCCCCGCCCCCCGACCGGAGCACCCTTTGCAAGCCTGCCGGGCCGCGCGGACGGTTGCAATATTCTTGCATTTTGCAATTCCCGCGCCCCGTATAAAAACCCAGAGTGGGAGATAAAAGCTCCGCAATTTTGCCTAGCAGGATCGGGCGGGGACAGACACGTCCAGGGCCGCAGAACCCCGGCCACGTTAAACGTGCAGGGGATTTCCAACAGCGCGGCCCCGGCGGAGGGGGGCCTTATCTTCCCGCCGCCACCCAGCAGCACCCATCAGGGACGAGCTCTCCACGCCGCCGCGGGCGCCGCGGCAGCCCGCCCCGCCCCGAGGCCTCCCGCCCCCTCCCCCCCAGGAAAAAAAAATTGGCGGCGGCCAATGGGAGGCCACGGAGGCGCTTGACGTCCGCGAGCCGGCGGGCGGCGTTGCCTGGAGACCCCGGCGGGGTCAGCGTTCCGTCCCCTCCCCCGGCACGCCCGCCCCGCCGCTGCCGCGCTCCCGGGCTCTATATAGGGCGCGCGCTCGCGGGCCGCGGAGTTCCAGCAGTCCGCGAGCTGTCGTCGGCTCCGCGCGGGGGGGGGGCGGGCCGGGCACCCCGGGGCGCGGAGGAGCGCTCCCTGCTTCCCTCTCCTTTCCCCCCACTCCGCACTCCCGGGCAGCCCCGAGAACGGTCCGCGCCGCTCCCCCGTCCCTGCCGTCGCGTCCCCCGGCAAACTTTCGGTCCCTCCCCCGCCCCTCACCCGTTATTCGTCGTGGCTCGAGCCCGGCCGCGCCGCCCCGAGGGCTCCTCCGGACCTCCCCGCCTGCAGCTCCGACCATTACG
This sequence comes from Nyctereutes procyonoides, assembly GCF_905146905.1. Classification (NCBI taxonomy): domain Eukaryota; kingdom Metazoa; phylum Chordata; class Mammalia; order Carnivora; family Canidae; genus Nyctereutes; species Nyctereutes procyonoides. The sequence goes on along the minus strand of NW_026575049.1, from coordinate 46,681,284 downwards.
GGATCCAGGAACATGTCGACCACACTTCTGTCCGCCTTCTACGACATCGACTTCTTGTGCAAGGTACGCGAGGGAGCGCGGAGGAGGGAGGAAGGCGGGCAGGCGTTCAGACGTCGCCGCTGCCCTCGGCTTCGGGGGCAGCCCTCCCCGCCTTGACTTTGGGGCCGCTGCAGCGTGTGCTCGTGCCGTGTGGGCGGGGAGGAGGACGGGGAGGAAGGGCAGAGCGAGCCGCCGCCGCCGCTGGCCTCCTCCGGCGCCGACCGCGGCCACGCTGCCCGGGGCTTCCCGGACGGGCTCTGCGCCGCCCAGGCCGGCGGCCCGCGGGCTGAGGATCCCCGGTCGAAACCGAGCGTGGCTCGGGGTGGGAGTCGGCCCCTCCCCGCGCGAACCTGATGGGTTTGCTTTTTTTTTTTTTTTTTTTTTTTTCTTAACTTTGCGCGTGTACGGGTGGAGGGTGGCGGCCGAGTCGAAAAACCTGCAGAAAGGAAGAAGACTCGGGAGGCCTGAAGTTCCTCCGCGGCTCGGCCCGACTCTCCCCTCCCCTCCCTTTGCGTATCTCATCCCGTCCTCGCCCCCCCTCCTTTTGGCAGACGGAGAAATCCCTGGCCAACCTCAATCTGAACATGCTGGACAAGAAGGCGGTGGGGACGCCCGTGGCCGCCGCCCCGAGCTCGGCCTTCACGCCGGGCTTTCTCCGACGGCACTCGGCCAGCAACCTGCACGCGCTCGCCCACCCCGCGCCCAGCGCCGGCAGCTGCTCGCCCAAGTTCCCGGGCGCGGCTAACGGCGGCAGCTGCGGCAGCGGGGCGGCGGGCGGCCCGGCCTCCTACGGCACCCTCAAGGAGCCGTCGGGGGGCGGCGGCACCGCCCTGCTCAACAAGGAGAACAAGTTTCGGGACCGCTCGTTCAGCGAGAACGGCGAGCGCAGCCAGCACCTCTTGCACCTGCAGCAGCAGCAGCAGCAGCAGCAGCAAAAGGGGGGCGGCGGCGGCGGCGGCTCCCAGATCAACTCGACCCGCTACAAGACTGAGCTGTGCCGGCCCTTCGAGGAGAGCGGCACGTGCAAGTACGGCGAGAAGTGCCAGTTCGCGCACGGCTTCCACGAGCTGCGCAGCCTCACCCGGCACCCCAAGTACAAGACGGAGCTGTGCCGCACCTTCCACACCATCGGCTTCTGCCCCTACGGGCCGCGCTGCCACTTCATCCACAACGCGGACGAGCGGCGGCCCGCGCCGTCGGGGGGCGCCTCCGGGGACCTGCGCGCCTTCAGCGCGCGGGACGCGCTGCACCTGGGCTTCCCCCGCGAGCCGCGGCCCAAGCTCCATCACAGCCTCAGCTTCTCGGGCTTCCCGTCGGGCCACCACCAGCCCCCGGGCGGCCTCGAGTCGCCGCTGCTGCTCGACAGCCCCACGTCGCGCACGCCGCCGCCGCCGCCCTCCTGCTCCTCGGCCTCGTCCTGCTCCTCGTCCGCTTCGTCCTGCTCGTCGGCCTCCACGCCCTCGGGCGCCCCGACGTGCTGCCCCTCGGCCTCGGCCGCGGCCGCGGCGGCGCTGCTGTACGGCAGCGGGGGCGCCGAGGACCTGCTGGCGCCGGGCGCCCCGTGCGCGGCCTGCGCGTCCGCCTCGTGCGCCAACAACGCCTTCGCCTTCGGCCCGGAGCTGAGCAGCCTCATCACGCCGCTCGCCATCCAGACGCACAGCTTCGCCACGGTGGCGGCCGCGTACTACCGCAGCCAGCAGCAGCAGCAGCAGCAGGGCCTGGGGCCGCCCGCGCCGCCCCCCGCGCCGCCCGGCGCGCCCCTCCCCGCCAGCGCCGCCGCGCCGCCCTCGCCGCCCTTCAGCTTCCAGCTGCCGCGCCGCCTGTCCGAGTCGCCCGTGTTCGACGCGCCCCCGAGCCCCCCGGACTCGCTGTCGGACCGCGACAGCTACCTGAGCGGCTCCCTGAGCTCGGGCAGCCTCAGCGGCTCCGAGTCCCCCAGCCTCGACCCCGGCCGCCGCCTGCCCATCTTCAGCCGCCTGTCCATCTCCGACGACTGAGGCAAGAGGGCGCCAGCGAGGAGGAGGAGGAGGAGGAGGAGGAGGAAGGGAAGGCCGGGCCGGGCCGCCCCGGGGGTGTTGGAGGGCGCCCCTGCCGCCCGCAGCCCCCCCCCCCCGCCCCCGGGAGCGGGGGGTGACCGGCCGCCAGCAGACTGCGGGGCCGCACCGAGCACTTGGACTCGAACTTGTGTGCCGGGAGGGGCCCCCACCCCTCCCCCTTTCGGTTTCCTCTCTTTTTTTTTTTTTTTAATTATTATTTTTATTATTATTACGAAGTTTTCATTCTTGTTGAGCAAAACAAAGCCAACGAACTTTTGTATTGATGAACAAAAATATTCACAACAGGGCAGTTGTGATGCGAACAGAACAAAAAAAGAAAAAAGAAAAACCAAACACTTAAACTTTTTTAGGTCTCCTAGGAGTTTGGGACTTTAGGAAAAAAAATAAAATCAACCCAGCACCAGCAGCTACCAACCACCATTCCATATCTTCACTTGAAAAGCATTAGTTACAGTCCAGATGTGGGAACTCTTATCTTGAAGTTCCTAATTGTCGTTTGTCTCAGACCAGTGTAAACAAACCAGCCAGCCACCACCTTGCTTAAACCTCTAAGCTTCTGGAATCCAACATTCTACCAGGAATATGCCTTGATTGTAGTCCTCAGCTCCCTAGGTTTTAGTTTGTTTGACACCAAGTTTTTTTTGTCTGGAAAAAAAAAAAAAAACACCTGCATTCCAAAGTTTCCTACTGGTTACTGGTTTCATTGCCACCACTTAGTGGATGTTTAATTTTAGAACCATTTTGTCTGCTCTTTCTGGAAGCCTTGGGCAGAGCTTAGTTTGTAATCGTTGGGGGAATAACTGCTGAATTTTTAGCTGTTTTGAGTTGATTCGCACCACTGCACCACAACTCAATATGAAAAAACTATTTAACTTATTTATTATCTTGTGAAAAGTATACATTGAAAATTTTGTTCATACTGTATTTATCAAGTATGATGAAAAGCAATAGATATATATTCTTTTATTATGTTAAATTATGATTGCCATTATTAATCGGCAAAATGTGGAGTGTATGTTCTTTTCACAGTAATATATGCCTTTTGTAACTTCACTTGGTTATTTTATTGTAAATGAGTAAAAAAAATCTTAATTTAAGAGATTGTATGTAATATTTATTTCATTAATTTCTTTCCTTGTTTACGTAAATTTTGAAAGATTGCATGATTTCTTTACAGAAATCTATCCTGATGCTGTGGAAGTAGTTTGAGGAATATCTTATATGAGTTTTCTTAGAATGTATAATGGTTGTAGCCCATCCAACTTTATAAAGAAGTGACCACATACTTTGCAAATCAGGCTTCAATGTGGCATGCTTTTCTCATTCCAACTTTTTAAATTAGCAAAAAAAAGTCTTTTGTTTATTCTACCAATTCTACTGTGACATAACTCTGCGTATAAAGACATGTAGCAATAATGGGGTGGGGGGTTAGTCTCACAGTGCCTTTGGAAGGGCCAGAACTTGCCTTAAATCTTCCTCAACCAAATAAGTATTTTTCTATTAGTGCTTGAGAGAATTTGAATGTAGGATGGGTTCAACTGCACAAAAGGAAAAGATATTTACCACTTTTTTTTATATAGATCTAAAGTGAAGAGGCCACCTCTTAGTGCTAAAAAATGGTATGTAGTACATGAATATGCCTTGTTTCATTACAGAAAATTCCAAAACTTGTACTTTTTTTTTTTTTTTTTTTTTTTTTTTTTGCGTGTGTAGAAAGGCAGGAATGCTTTCCTGGACAGCGGATGAATGAGCAGTAGCTTTAGTTTGTTTGTACGTAGGTACAGTTGGAGCACTCTGTATGTATGTACTCTGGACTACTTTGACAGAAGTAGGTTTTTGAATGTAACAAGATAAGTCAACTTGAGTTGTAATATATTTTGGGGAATCAGTTCACTACAAATTGTGACTGTAAACATTGTACTGTAAATGTTTTGTAGTTTCCCCCAATAAAATTTTTGGGAAAAAAGGTATTAATCTGTAAGATTCGTTTTTTAAACCAGAAACCTTGAGCATTAGCTTGGCACCACTGTCAGGCATTGCCCAGGCCTTGGAGGGGCTGGGGGGCGGGGGTGAGATTTTGGAAGCTTGGCACAGTCGGGGTTCGGAAGGGCCTGCCCCTGTGTATTTTATAGCAAGTTCTTTTAGCTGAAGGAAAATAATTATTTGGACTGTCAAGGGCATTAGTTAGCTGTTCCCCTTGGTAATAAGATGCATCCCCGTGTTGGCTGACTGGCTGGTGGCAGGACCTGGCTGAAGGCCTGAAGGGGTGTGGCCCGCCTGTGAGTCACCAAGTGGATCACGTGTCTGCGGTGGCAGCTGAAGGTCCTTTTTTTGGGGGGGGGGGACGCCCAGGGAATGGACCGGCTAGAGCTAGGGTGGTGAAAGGAGGGAGGGTGCTGTGGGCCCCCCCCAGAGGGCTCAGCCGCAGAAGGGGAGCCGATTGGCCTAGACCCAGCCTCTCAGGCTGGAGAAGCAGGGTTTTGCCTGGACTTTGCCTGGTTGTGTCCTTGTCCGGGGAGGAAGACGAAAACAGGTCAAACTTATATCTGGGTAATGTTTGTTTATGCGGACAGCTTCCTCTGGGAATGAGCACACACGTTATTTATGCAAAAGGATTAGTGTCTGCTTCGGGCGACTGTATGTAAGTGGCCAGAAAGCAAATTCAACCCAGGCCTCTTAGAAAAAGTTTAAAAAAAAAAAAAAAAAAAAGGCCACAATTTGCCGATTCACACACAATTGAACAAAACCTTGGTATGGTGGGTTGTTTTTTTTGTTTGTTTGTTTTCCTACAATCAACTTTTAATACTTCAAAATGAGGTTCATCAATCAATTCGTGTTTTTCCCTGCTCCATCCTCCCCGCCTCCCCCTCCCCCAGCAACCCCCAGTTCAGACACTTTTTCCAAAGTAGGTAAAAGATTTAGCAATAGTTTGTTTTCTTATCTACAACAGCTGGGCCCTATCAACCACTGCTTGTACCCCTCTGCCGGGTCTCCTGTGTCTCCCAGCTGAGCCGGGTGGGTGGGGGGTGGTCTGGAGCCCGCCGGGCCCGGGCAGCTGTTTCACGTTAGCGATGATTGCGCTGGTGTTAACTGGAGCGTTTTGGTGCTTGGCTGCCAAAGGGGCTGGGGAACAGTTTCAAAGTTCTCCCAGATGCTGGGCCCCTGGCGAAGGGCTTCGCCTTGGGGGAGGGGAAGCCTGAGGCCAAGGAGGGCCTGGCCGGCCAGACCCTGCGGGCTCCCTGTCCTCTTCACCATAAAGAATGTGCAGTGGGGAGGAAAAGTCTGAAATGCGCTGCTATTTAGGCCAAGCTGCATTTCAAAGGCCTTGTTTCCACCTCATTCCAAAACTTATTTTTCTAAACAAGGACTTTTGATGGGCTGGAATGTCAGACTTGTTGGGGTAAGCCACATCATTTTTAAAAATTGGGTTGTTTGAAAGCCCAACTGCTAGGATTTGATGTTTTGTGTCTGAGACCCAGTGGAGCATGGCCAGCTGAGGGGGAATCATTCAGAAATTTCCTCTTGCCACAGATCAATGGAGGGTATATAGGTCATTGTCTTTCTGCAGCGGCTGGAATGAACAGCAAACAAAACTCTACTATTGCTCGATCACCCTTAGGAAAGTCTCCTTGCAAACCAAGGGGACTAGAAGTAAAAATTGCAAGTAAGGACAAGCTGGGATTCCTGTCACGGGCCAGGGAGCGGAACTGAAGCTCACTGGGTCCAAGACTGTGTTATACTCAAGATAAAATTCTTTTGCAGCCAATTGTGAAAATGAGCCCAGGATGGGAGGGTGTTGAGAATGTCTTAATAGTAGCGTTGCCACTGGCTGTTTGAAAAGGAAGGTTTTTTTGTTTTGTTTTGTTTTTTTTTTTTTTTTTTTTTGAGTAGCCCATTGAGTAGTATGTGCCACTTTCTAGATTATTTCAGAGAAGGAATGCCCATATGGACATATTTGCCACCCCTCACTCTGAATCTACTGCTAAGTATATAGAAGGGAAAAACAACAACACACACACACAAACGATTGAAAGGCCAAAGCCAGGGATCCCTGGGTGGCGCAGGGGTTTGGCACCTGCCTTTGGCCCAGGGCGCGATCCTGGCGACTCGGGATCGAATCCCCCGTCGGGCTCCCGGTGCATGGAGCCTGCTTCTCCCTCTGCCTGTGTCTCTGCCTCTCTCTCTCTCTGTGTGTGTGTGTGACTATCATAAATAAATAAAAATTTAAAAAAAAATGAAAGGCCAAAGCCCCCCCCACCTGCCCATGGGAATAGACCTGGGATTTGGGGGTGGGGGGAGATTAGGAGCCCTGTGGCTGCTCAGGAACCTGGATAAAAGGGCCAGGCCTTGTGGGGAGCCCAGAGAAGGAAGGACAGACAAACACAGCTCTTGACCCCAGGTCTGGCCCAGCAAGAAGATGGATGCTGGGTACTAAAATCTGCTTGTGGGGGGTGGGGTTCCTGAGAAGACCTCCCCTCAGGCTGGACATGTTTGAGGAGGACACCCTAGAGCATTTGAACCTGGAGGGAATCACCCCCAGGCACTTGGTGTACACCAGCTTTGCTTGCAGTGACAAGAGCAAAGATCTAGAGGTGACTCTGGCCAAGTCGTCTTGAAAGCAGAAGTTGGGTCTCTGAGCTTTCCTTGGGCTGGTGACTTAGGGCAGCCAAAGGAGTCCCTGGAGACTGAGCCACAGCCAGGCTCCCCTTCCATAAGAGGACCAAAGCCACTCTCATTGTTGCTCCCCCACTTAATCATGTTTATTTTTTGTTGTTCGCACTGGGGGTTATGCAGACCTGTGGCCATCCAGGGCAGTTCCAGTTCCGCACTGCTGGCCAGGCCCAGGAGGAAGGGAGGAAGAGGGAGGGGCCGGGCCAGGGCTGCCCAGGAGGAGCCCTGCTGGCAGGAGGTGGGTGAGGGGGCCCAGCAGGAAGCCCACAGCCCCTCCAGGATCCACCCCCCTGTGCCCCCCTCCCTGCCTAATGGTGTGTCTGTGTGTGTGGACAGAGGTCTGGGAGGGGAGTGTCCCTATGGAGGGGTATGTGTATCTGTGTCCTTGCATGTCTAGCCGGGTGTGCAGTGTGCACATGTTCCCGGGTATCATTCTGTATGCAGGTGTTCAGGGGTCTGTGTGCTGTTGTCGTAGGGGAGTCGTGGCATGTGGGGCTGTCGATATGTGGGGGGGTGGGGGGGTGTATATATGTCCGTAGAGTATGAGAGTGTTGGTGTGTGTGCAGGTGTGTGTTCCAGGGTCTGTGTGTGAGTAGGGGTCTGGGTTTGGGTGTGTCTGTTGCTGTGTGGGTGTGTGTCGGGGTGTATGTGCGTAAGTGTGCAGGTATGTGTGGCTGTGCCTTTTGCTGTGGGTGGCTGTATCTGTGTAGCTATGGCTGTGGGTAGGTGTGTGGGTCTGTGGGGTGTGAGGAAGGATCCGAGGGTGTTGCTCTATGTTTGGGTCTGGATGTGTCTGTGTGGAGGGGAGGGTGTTAACACCTACAGAGGAAAAGCAGCCCTTTTTAGCAGGCCTCTTTCAAGTGAAAAACTGCTTTCAAAACCCGGAAATGGTGACCAGGCTGTCATCTGTTTCCTGCAGGGTGGTGGGCAGACCATGGCCGAGTGGGAGGGCAGCAGGCAGGCCTCCAGGCCTGTGGGGACCCCAGACCCACCTGACTGCTGGGCGCACCTGCCAAGGACCGGCGGCCAGAGCCTGACTGCAGGGACATATTTAGAAACAATGAATTCTCTGGTTGGAGGGGGAGGGGACCCCTTTATTTTCATCTGCACAGAAATAGCTCTCATCGGATAGGAGTTCTTGAGACCTCTGGGGTGAGAGGCAGCTCTGAAATAGAAGGAAAGATATTAAAGATTTTCGACAGACAAGAAAACTCCTGAGCTCGCTGAAACTGAGTTTAAAATATTTCTCTAAAAATAAGCTTTGTTTTCCTTGTGGATTCCTCTGGCAATCGGGCCCTCGTGTCAGGGTGCTTAGCTGGCCTGTGAAGCCAGGCGGAATTTTTAAAAAAGCAAGTGTTTCCCAGCCGTGGCCTTGGAAAGTTTTCTGTTTTCCATTTATTAGACTCCTAGTTTCCAGCTAATTAAAATTATTTTCAAATAAAACTCCACAGCCCAGCAATATTTGACAAAACACAGAATTCCCAGGGACCCCTCCGCAGGAGGCGGGGCTGGGCCGGCGGATGGCCTGTGACCCCTCCGCCGGGCCCTGTGCCAGTTTTATGGGGAGGTGGACCCTTCGGAATGCAGGTCCAGGGCCGTGTGCTACCCTCTCGGTGACAGGTGAGGGGCTGCTTGCGAGGCTGTCTCTGAGCCTGGCACCTCTTGAGAAGGGGCCGTGGGGCCATTAGGAACCTGCCCCTTGCCGGCCTACCCACTGAACCCAGGAGGGGCCCACTGCCCGGGAAGGGAAGTGCTGTCTGGTGGCCGCCTGCTGGCCTGGCCACTAAGGAAGCTGCAGGTCCAGTCAGGCCAGGGTGCCAGCACTTCACTGGGCACCAACAGGATGCCTAGAGTCCCAAGGCAGCATGTTGTGAAGCAGAAATCAGAGACTCCTGCAGGGCAGGAGGCTCCTGCCACCGAGAGCCACACCTGGTGTGATTCAGACTTACTCGCTGGCAGGCCCGCCGCCTCCCTGCCCTGAGATCCAGCCCAGACAGGGGAGGCATGGGTGCTGGGGCTGCTGGCTGGGACCCTCCAGCCGTCCCATGGTAAATGCTGACAGATGTCACCCCCTACCATAATGGATGTCCCTGTCTTCAAGGTCTGATCACAATGTAGTATGAATCCGCTTTCACTCCTTTGTATGTATAGCAGGATAATATTCCATTATATGTTATATGGATCCACCACATTTGGTTTATCCACTCCTCAGTTGACAGCCATTTGAGTTCTTCCAGCTTCTTGGCTCTTGTTGAATAATGCTGCTACAATCATCTGTGCATGCATAAGCTTTCGCGCAAACACATTTTCAATTTGGGTTGTCTACCTAGAAGTAGAATTGCTGCATCGTACAGTAACTCTGTGTTTACCTTTTGAGGAGCTGTCTTACTATTTTCCAAATGGATACATTGGTTTTCAGAATTGTTTTGTTTTTTTCTTGAGGTTGTTATTTATTTATTTATTTGAGAGAGAGAGAGAAACACAGGCGGTGGGGAGAGGCAGAGGGAGAGGGAGAAGCAGAGTCCCTGCTGAGCAGGAAGCCAGACATGGGGCTTGATCCTGGGACCCCAGAGATTATGACCTGAGCTGAAGGCAGATGCTTAACCAACTGAGCCCCCCAGGTGCCCCCAGAACTGTTTTATCGATGTTAGTTTCCCCCTTTCTGACCTCATGCAGGCTTCATGATGTCCACGTAAGAAAACTTGTACACTTGTTCACCATAGCCAAGAAGTGGGAACAACCCAAATGCCCATCAACGGATGAGTAAATCAACCAAAATATGGCCTATCCTTACAATGGAATAGTATTGAGTCAGAGAAAGGAATGAAGTATTGACACATGGATGCTCCTGAAGAACATAATGTTAAGTGAAAGAAGCCAGACACAGGAGGCCAGCTATCATATGGTATCATATGACACTTCTTACACGAAGTGTCCAGAATGGGCAGATCCACAGACATAGAAAGTAGAGTGGCGGTGACCAGGAGCTAGGGGACCAACGGGGAATGAGTACCAAGAGATGCGTTTCTCTCAGGGTTGATGGAGATGTTCTGGAATTAGATAATAATGATGGTTGCACAACCTTGTGAACATACTAAAATCTGTACATTCGTGTACTTTAATCTGGCGAGTTTTATTGTATGTGAACAATATCTTTCTTTTTAAAAAACGTATACTCGCAAGCTGAAATCTAGGCTGCAAGAGGGAAGGACAGGGAAGAGAGCCTCTATCAGGGAAACCAATCTCACTTAGGGCCCAGGAAGGGCCCTAATATGAGAAGGGCAGAGGGTAACACTGAATGAGATAAAGGGCCAGTGAAAGAGTGTCCAGGTAAAAGGAGCTAGTGCAAAGGCCCTGTGGTTGGAAGGAGCTTGGTTCCAGAGCAGAAAGAAAGAAGGATGTGCCAAGGGGTGGAGAATGGAGCAAGGTGGCAGAGTCTGGGGCCAGGGCAGTGGACTCAGCCCCCAGAAGCTCTCTCTCCTGCCTCTGCTTCCCACCAATTCCTCTATTCGAACATTGTATTTTTGCTTCAATGATCTCTATGCTCCTGTCTTCTCATTGCAGCCTAGTGCTACGTCACGCTGCCTATGTCGTTCACCTCACTTCCTCTCATCACTGCGCGTTTTATCATCTCATAGCATCACAAGGGTGAGTACAACGCAGGAAGATATTTTGAGAGAGAGATACCACACTCGTGTAATTTTTATTACAGTATAGTGTTACGATTGTTCTATTGGATTATTAGTTATTGCTGTTCATCTCTTACTGTGCCTAATCCATACATGAAACTTTATCATACATATGTGTATATGGGAAAACACATAGTGTATGTAGGGTTCTGTACTATTCACAGTTTCAGCATCCACTGGGGGTGTTGGAACACATCCCCTACAATAAGGGGAGACCACTGTATTACCACGGTGCTTCCTCGCCTTCTGCTTTCCCTTCTCCCCAGCTCATGCCCACAGGTCTCCTGGTAGGAATGCTTTAAAGATTCTAATAATTACTATTTATGGAGTTTCTATTTTATGCTAAAGCTTTACATATGGTAAGGATAGTCCTTTATGTCTATGTAAGACTGAGGTACTGGTAACTATCCCCATTTCAAAGATGAGGAAACTGAGCTCAGAGGAGTTGTCATACGCCTGAAACTGGAAAGGCTGGAGCAGAATTCAAAAGAATCTAAACTGTTGCCCCTTCATATCACCTGGGGCTCCTTCTCTGACTCTTCTCTACCTGCCTTTTCTTACACTGCCTATAAACCCGTATTTCCAAAAAGACTTCCAGGGTTCCAACCCCGGGAAGACTGTATCCTGCCTCATCAGTGCGTTTAAAACACAATTAAGGGGTGCCTGGGTGGCTCAGCGGTTGAGTGTCTGCCTTTGGGTCAGGTTGTGATCCCGGGGTCCTGGGATCGAGTCCTGCGTCAGGCTCCCTGCAGGGAGCCTACCTCTCCCTCTGCCTGTGTCTCTGCCTCTCTCTGTGTGTCTCTCATGAATAAATTTAAAAAAAAAACTTTTTTAAATAAAAAGCTTAAAATCTCAACAAGGCCTACAAGGTCCTCATTATCTGTCCCTCCCCACCTGCCCCCTCCGCAACCCTTTTACTTGCTGACCTTGACTCTACCTTCCCTCGTCCTGCACCAACCACACAGGCCTCCTTGCTGGTCCCCATTCATGCTGCACCCACTCTCTGTCTCAGGGCCTTTGCACTTGCTATTCCCTCCATGCTCTTCCACATGACCCAGTTCCTTCAGTTTCCTGCCATCACCTTTTCAGGGGGCCACCCAGACCACCCTTTCTAAAACAACAGCTCTATCTGGCATTCCTCCCCTCTCATCCTATTTTATGTTTTCCCTAGTGTTTGTTATCATTTGCCATATTTTTAAATGCCTTTATGTACATATTGTCCTTCCTTCTTAGACTCTAAGCTTCATGAGGGCAGGCACTGTCCCTAGAGCAGGGAAAGCCACTGAAGGATTTTAAGCTAGGGAGTAAGATAACCACATTTACGGTTTTTTAAAGTTCATTTATTTATAATCTCTACACCAAACATGGGGCATAAACTCACAACCCTGAAATCAAGAGTTGCATGCTCTACCAACTGAGCCAGCCTGGCGCCTCCACCACATTTACATTTTTAAATGATTTCAGTTGTGCAGAGAGTAGACTGGAAAAAATTTTTAATGCTAAAAAAGGTTTAAAAACTCATGACCTAGTGTATCCCTTTCATTCCACAGATGAGAAAACTAAGGCTTAGAGATGGCCGGGGGTGGGGGGGTGGGCAGGGAGGGGACACCACTCTGGAGACTTTCTAATTTCTGGCTTTCTACAGGAGCCCTGGAAAAAGAGACCACCCAGGACACTGTCCTCCCTAAGGTATGACCTGTGCCAGTAGGGCTGTAAAAAATGTAAATATCATCCCTCACCAAAGCAGACCTAAATCCCTGTGGGCTAAGAGGCTCGGAGCAGCTGGTTTCTGGATGTTATGTCCCTCCAGCCTCTCAGGGCGGGCCTGGAGGGTCCACTGGGTGGACATGGCCAGGACCTTACAGAGCACAGCCCTATGAGCCCAGAGCTGCTGCAGGGGCCGGGGCTGGGCCATGGGAGGGCTCCAGGCAGGCGTCACCACTGCCGTTCAAGGGGCTGGTCACACCGGGGCTACAAGCAGAGGCCCCCAGAGACCTGCCTTCAAACCCCATCCCACTGCCACTCCCTAGCTGTGTAATCCTGAGCAGACCTCTGAGCCCCAGTCTCCGCATCCGTGAAATGGGGATGATGGTCCAGTTCCTGCTGCACAAGACCCCCGTGAGGGTCAAATATGATGCCACGTGTGAAGTGTCTAGGAGAAGGCCTGGTTCAGGGTCCCCCAGATGAAACTGTGCAGACTGAGCAGAGTAGTCAGCCACCGGAGCCGCCTGGTTCAAAACCCAGCTGGCTGCTGCCAGCTGTGAGACAGTGAGCCAGCTGCTAACGCTCTCTGTGCCTTGATGTCCTCATCTCTAAGATACCGGGCCTATGTCCTAGCACTGTCACGAAGCTTAAGTGAGTCAACCCATGTAGTGAGAACAGAAGCTGGCACAGCAAAAACATGACCTAGGGGAGGGGAGTGGGGGGATGGGCAAAGTGCTGAAGGGGAGTGGGAGGTAGAGGCTTCCAGTTAGGGAACAAATAGGTCACAGTATAAAAGGGAATACGGTGTTTTGCGGTGACACAACTACACTTGTGAGCACAGTGTCTTGTACAGAGATGTCAGACCACTATATTGCACACCTGAAACTAGTGCAGCATGTGGAGCAACTAGACTTCTAAGTGAATGATGAATACATACATACATATATACACATACACAAGTGCAATGTAACAGTTTGTTATTGATCTCTTGGGTTTTTTTTCACACCTAAACAACAGGCACCAAATCTGGGGCGGCGAGGCGTGGTGTCAAGAAGGCCACCATTCTGCCTCTACCAAACTCCCCCAACCACACAAGCCTTAAGATAAGAGCAGTGACTGCCTTCCCTCAGAAATTCTAGATAGATCTGCCTTGTGTAAACTGGCAGGCGCTAGCCACGGGTGACTACCTAAATTTAATTTCTGACAAACAAAATGTAACTAGTTGACTAGCCACATTTTAAGTGCTCACAGCCACAGGCACTGAACAGCATGGCTATTCTAGAATGTTCTATGAAATACAAATAGCTAGCATCCAACCCTTGAAACGTTGTCCTTTTCCAAAGGCAGTCCTGGAACATACCCACAATGCCCTTGATGGCTCTCCCTCCCTCCCTGAGCCGAGAGGGTCTGAAATAATTCTAAAACCACCGCTCTGTCCAGTAGACTACCAGTGCCAGTGGAGGAGGAATGAAGGAGCCACTCACTGCATGGTGGCACCTCACAACCCTGCCTGGCAGCCGGGGACCTGCCTCCTCTCAGACACCCCAGGGACACGGACCCCTCTCATCATTCCTGTCTGCACAGCTGTGGCACCACATCCACCCACTGATGCCAGAACCTGGTGTCCTCCTGGGATCTTTCTCTAGTTCCCTCCAGCCCTTCCCTCACAGGCAGCCTGACCCTAGTAACTGCTTTCTAACCGTGTGCAGGCACTGCCTCCTCTCGCGCGTCTCTACTGCCTCAACAGCTCACGCTCCCCATCTCACCCGGACAGTGATGACGCAGGAGCCCTCAGCTGGTCCTCCTCCTAGCCACCCATCTGTCATTCAGAGCCAGCTTCTCAAACCCTCAGGCAGGGCCACCTGGGTGGCTCAGTCGGTTAAGCATCTGACTCTCGGTTTTGGCTCAGGTCACGATCTCAGGGTCATGGGACTGAGCCCCGCATTGGCCTCCACGCTCAGCACAGAGTCCGCTTGGGGTTCTCTCCCTCTCCCTCTGCTCCTCCCCCACTCCCTCTCCCTTTCTCTACAATACATAAACCTTTAAAAATAAAATAAAACTCTTAGGCAATAGTGCCCCTTCTGTCCTAAGTCCCTGAAGAGCACCCTCACCCCCAGTTCAGATCCAAGCCTCCAAACATGCTCCGTGAGGCTCTGCCTTGACACCGGCTGCCCCTCCCCTGCGCTGGAGTGCTGACGGCTGATGATGCCCCTGCCTGGAACGCACCTGCCACGTCCCTGCTGCTTCCTCTGCCTCCGCAGAGCCTCCACCTCCAGGCCTGGCCCCTCCACTGATCCCCACCAGCTCGAGGTGCTTGTCCACCCCGAGAAGGCCTCAGTAGGAGCACAGGGCACACTGTCCTATGCCAGCTGGTTTGGGCTCTCTGGGCTCCCTGGCCTGGAAGTTGCTTCAGAGTGAGAACGTCCTCGTGTTCCTCCTTGCACCTTCCAGCCTGGCTCCCAGAGGCCTCGGTAACCGCAGCCTGAGAGCGCCTCTGTTCTCTCCCATTTGACAGATGAGGAAAATGCAGCTCGGGGAAAGGACACCCGCTCAAGGTCGGCCAGCTCGTGAATGGTGGGGCCATGCTGCCCCTCCCCTCCTTCCCCACGGGGGCCCTGGCCCTTCAGAAGGGGGACACCAGGTTCTGGCGTCTGGAAAATTTCCTCCTCACCTTCCTTCTCAATCCCACTCGGCAAAGCTGACTGCTTTCAACCTCTTTGTGTGATGGACTCCAGGGATTTGATTGTGAGGCTCCACCTATAAATATTTACACACACGTTCACGTGTTGTGTCAATTCACACCACCAGGTCATACTGGACCTCCTGTCCATTGGCCCACTCCCCACACTCAGGGTGCTAGCACCTTCTTTTGGTGGTGGCATGGTACCTCACGGCATGAGGGCCCTAGTGATGGCCACCAAGGTTGAGCCCTAGTAGGGATGCCAGGGTGGCTCAGTGGTTTAGCACCTGCCTTCAGCCCAGGCATAATCCCGGGGTCCCGGGATCGAGTTCCACATTGGGCTCCCTGCAGGGATGGAGTCTGCTTCTCCCTCTGCCTGTGTCTTTGCCTCTCTCTCTCTCTATCTATCTCTATCTCATGAATAAATGAGTGGAATCTTAAAAAAAAAAAAAAAAAGGTTGCACACTAGTACGGTTCTGTGGACAGTCCAGCACAAATATCCTCATACCCAGACCCCCGTGTGAGTATTTCTATCAGACAGACCCTGAAGGGCAGCAGAGCTAGGTTGCGGGCAGCTCATGTGTTTCTCTGGAGGGCATTGTGCATTTAGACCCTGACACCTGCCAGCACAGTCGTCCCCAAGCATGCTGCGCCCAGTACCTCCCATCCCGCCGTGCCTCAGAGGCCACCCATTCCACCCATTTGCTCCCTGTTTGCCTGTTCTGAGTTTCTGGAGTTTGCATCACAGAGGCTGCCCCTGGGGTCCGGTCTTTCTCTGTCTCCCTGTCCTGTCCTCTAACCCTCCTGTGGCTCAGCCCCCTCTCCCCACACCTCCAGGCTCCCAGAGGGCAGCCTGCGGTTGTCCACCCCCCGGGCTGGTGCCCAAGACACAGGCTGCCACCTGGGAGCCCCGGGCAGGCCTGGGTCAGTCCCATGGGGTTCGAGGGCCAGGAGGTAGGAAAACTCTCCCACGGACCCCAGGGGTGGCGTGGGGGAGGCCCCCATCTAGGTGACTACTGGGCGGGGGCAGCAGCAGAAAGGGCTCTGGGACAACAGTCTTGCCAATGGAGGGCGTGAGACTGCGCAGGTGTATCTCTCTGAGAGCGTGTGGGTGAGTGTGTGCGCGCCTGGTCGTGTGCCAGTGTGCGTGTGTGTTTTTAGGGGCGGTTGTGTGAGGCGTTATGTAAGGGAGGCACTCCCTGGGGCCAACAAACCGCAGTGGTGTAACCGCCGGCCGGCCAGGCCACCAGAAGGAAAGGAGGAAAAATGTAAACACCATTCTGGGCCTTTCCCTCGCCTGCCACAAACAGGCCCTGGACAGAGCAGCTCTTCCGCCCTCCATTCCTGCGCCTCGGCGCTGCGGCCTGGCCTGGGCGGAGGTGATAATGCAGGCCCGGGAGCCCGGGCCAGGGGTCGGAGAACTCTCCAGGAGTGAGCATCCGAGGCTCCGACCCCGGCCGGGGGGCAGGACAGAGGGGAGAGCCCATGGGGTCTCCCTGGGCTTCTGCTGGGTCGGCCTCAGGCCAGGCAGCCCCCACAAACGAGGCATGCTGCCGTCCTCACCCCCACAGTTGCCTTCTCTTTATTTTTTTATTATTATTATTTTTTAAGATTTTATTTATTTATTCATGAGAGAGACAGGCAGAGGGAGAGACAGGCTCCCTGCAGGGAGCCCGATGTGGGACTCGATCCCGGGACCCCAGGATCATGCCCTAGGCCGAAGGCAGGCACTAAACCACTGAGCCACTCAGGGATCCCCCAAGTTGCCTTCTCTTTAAAGCCTTTGGAGGCTCCCTGTGTCCCAGAGGCCTGTCCCTGGCACTGGAGCCCCTCGCCCTCTAGTGCAGACTCGCCGCTCGCGTGTGTGTGCTCCCACTCTTAGGGTGACCTCAGAGCCTGCTGTCTCTGCCTCTCTGTCCCTCACGTACACACAAAGGTGCACCCTCCGTGCCTCTGACACCTCATCCCGGGCCGGACCCCTGCCCTCCCGCTGGCTCCCAGAAGCCCAGCCCTGCCACAGCACACTGAGACTCCCTCTTCCAGGAAGCCTCCCCGGCCTGCTCCGGGCCTTGCTGCTCCCTTCCTGCTCCGAGCTCCTGAGGCACCTCTGGACACACAACCCGACACCTGACCGGGCACCGTCGTTCCTTGTTCTCCAGTTGTTCACTTTCATAATAATGGCCACAACTTGTGTAGCACACTCTCAGCTTAAAGTCCCTTAAAGTGGTGCCTTAAAGTGCCCTTGTTCTGACGATGTCACCCTCATGCCAGTTCTAGAAGGTGGCATCTTACCACCTTCACGTGGCTGAAACTCAAGCAAAGGGAGGTTATGGGAATTATCCATGGTTCTATCTACACCTACAAGTGCCTGGTGGCAGAGCCTATGTTCACAGCGTCCCGTGGCTGAGCCCCATCTCCCCACAGCCCCGGGCTCCGGGAGGGTAGGAACCTGCCCCCCACCTCCCTCAGCAGAGAGCCAGCTGGGCACCCCCAAGACACTTCCCCAGGGCTGCTGTGTCATCGATGCCTTTCATCCAGGTAACTGACTGAACAGAATGGAATGGAACCGTAGAGACTGATATGTTCAGAGCAGAGTTCTTCCAGAATTGCACAACCCTATGACTTTAGACAACACACGAAGCCCTCTGAATCCCACTTTTCTCATCTGAAGAATGGGAATGCGCCTTCCCGCAAGGATACCGACGAGGATTGCGTGCAGCACTGCCATGCGTGCAAGCCTTTACGTGGGGCGAGCCTGGCCCTGTGCCGGGCACGCATCTAGCGGTTGGCAGAGGCCAGCAGCCCCCACTGTTCCCCCTTTGAGGGGTATCGCAGGGGCAAGCATCTTCCCCTATTGTACAGGGGAGGAACTGAGGCCCAGAGAAACAGTTTTCCTGAGATCTTGCAGGGTCTGGAACACATCTGCAAGTCACTGATTCCTAGCCCCGACTCTTAAGGATACAGGTCGTCGGCATTTTTCATCCAGGTCCACGTGGGTAGAGGTGGTGAGGTCGACTGAAGGTGGATATCTTTCTAGACTTTAAAGAAAGTTTCTGATCAGTTCAAGGGCAGTGTTCTCTAAGAAAAATGGGCACTCTCATTTTTCCACCCCAGTGAGGGGAGAGGTTAACCAAGGAGGGCCTCCAGGAACAGGCAGACATGAGAACAACTCTAACTCTTAAAGAAGGAAGACACTGGCACAGGCTGCGATTACTTGGAGGTAGCTTTGGCCTGGATCTCCACATGCCCCATCTGTGCTGAGTTTTTTCTCTGATGGCAGAGACAGAGCCACAGGCCTGGCTGTCACTGGGTGAGGGGCCACTAGAATGGGTCAATCCTGTCATCCTGACTCAGTTGAGCTTTAGACCCTTTGGGAAATGTGCAGTCTCACCCCCTCGGGGTATCCTTCCTGTTAAAATGTCAGCTGCAGCGATTTTTGTTTGTTTCATCTGTTTTCCTATGGCCCCAGTGCTTAGAACAAGCCTGGCTCATAGTAGATGCTTAACAGAAATTCGAAGGAATGATTGCATTATCTCCTCCCTCCTACCCATTGCACACTCATGCCACGTAACTTTACTCCCGCCCTATTAGGTCCCTCCAGCAATGCCTTCCCAAAGCCCTCCTCTGGCTGTATCATGCCACCTCTTGCAGAAAGGTTTCCAGGATTGCCACTGCCTATGGCAAAGCCTCCCCTCGATGACCTCATCACAGGGCAGATGGTGCCCAGCCAAGCTGTTCTCCCTTTCTCTAAGTTCAGATCAATTTCAGAAGAGAAGAGTGGGCAGGAGTCATGGCAGGAACAGGCATGGATAGTCCCAGTAAGTCTTGGGAGGCGGGACTCCTAATACCTACTGACTTTGCCCAAGCACAGGAGATAAGGTCCATGTCCTTGTCTTTGGAACAACAGGGCCTTTTGCTACAGATTCAACCCAGCCAGGTCTGTGGTAGAGGAGCGCAGGATTGAAGGAGGTATCTTATAACCTGGGTGGGGGATCCCTGGGTGGCTCAGCGGGTTAGCGCCTGCCTTCCGCCCAGGGCGTGATCCTGGAGATCCAGGATGGAGTCCCACATCGGGCTCCTTGCATGGAGCCTGCTTCTCCCTCTGTCTGTCTGTCTGTCTGTCTCTCTCTCTCTCTCTCTCTCTCTCTCATGAATGAATAAATGAAATCTTTAAAAAAGAATATTAATATTAATAACCTGGGTGGGCTGGTCAGCTCCGGGAATGCCAGCCTCTGACTCGGAGACTCTAGAGCCAAGGCTCACAACTTGTGAGCCTCCGTGGGCTGAGAGGTGCAGGGTCCTCTTAACCTTGAGGTCCTTCCCTGAGAACCCTTTGGAGGCGTTGTCACCAAGCAGGCTGTGTGTCCTTATGAATGCACAGGAGGGAGGGGAGAGAAAAAATTCTCTCCACTAAGGTAGAAACCCACACCAGGGGGCCAGGTGAGTAAAAACCAGAAAACTAGAAAGCAAAGATGACTCAGGAGGCAGCTATGATCCTGGCCAAAGTGAATGAAAGGGCAGGACAGCAGGAAGGAAGGAGAGCCCAGGCGAGAGGGAGCAGTGGCCTACACCTGGCTCCGTGGTCACCCCCAGCCCTGCCCTGCAGAGAAAGCCTCCTGCCCACTCACCCTAACCCTCGAGGGCTCTCAAGCCCAGGATCACAATACCTGCCTCCCTCTGTTCCCCTAGAGTGTTCCCCTAGCATGCAGTCCCCTACCCTTGGGGGGAGGATGTCCATGGGCCAGTAGTAAAACTGTCATATGAGAATTAAATGCATAAAAGATACCACACCTGGCACACAATGCCGTGAAATTATGCCAGGGCCTCTTCCCAGCTCTCCTTGGGCACTGTCCCTACAAACCTTCCTGCGGTCACTCCTTCTAGCAAGTTGGAGTTGACAGTGAGTCCTGGGACCTGGCCTTGGGGCTCCATGGAGGAGGAGGGATCCAGAGGGGCTTGAGACCCCCTCACCCTGCCCTGGGATGGAGGTGGGTGAGCTCACGTACCTTGTCCAGTTTGGAAGGTCCTTTTTGCTTGCTTGGCCCCTATTCACCCCCTGCTCCCTTTCTGCCCAGATCCCTGTGGCTCTCCAGTCCCCGGATGTCACACCAGGGCCAGGCCCTCACACAGGCCTGTGTCTCTTCACCCGCTATTCCTGAGCACAGCCCCAGAGCCAGACTGAACTCGTGCTACCCCCGCTGTCCCTCTGACCAGCTGTGTGATCTTGGGCAAATTCCTCAATCCCTCTGTCCTCTGTTTCCTCATCTATTATTCTCCTGGCCCTGAGGTCCCAGAGGAAATTTTGTCATTTCAAATAGCATCTGTGTTCCAGAACAGTCTATAGGAAGCCCATTCTTAGGATCATACCACCTTTTAAAAATCCCCACCTCGGGCGCCTGGGTGGCTCAGTGGTTGAGCACCTGCCTTTGGCCCAGGGCGGGATCCTGGGTCCTGGGATTGAGTCCCGCATCAGGCTCCTCGCCTGGAGCCTGCTTCTCCCTCTGCCTCTCTCTCTCTGTGTCTCTTGGGAATAAATAAATGCAATTAAAAAAAAAAAAAAATCCCCACCTCCACTTTATGAGAGGGTCACCCCATGTTAAGGAAACAAAAATTTGAGGTTCAGATAAAACGAATGCTTTGCCCAAGGCCATCAGACCTCCCTGCCTCCAAGAGCTTCTCTGCCTGCATTGGGTTCATTGCAACTCGGATTCCTGGGATCTGAGATGGGCCACAGAGATTCTGGCCTACGGGTGATTAAGAAGAGAGGTGGGTAAACATTTCAAATGCTTTATCAAGAGATTGGACACCAAGTAGAGGCCTGTTCACAGGGGACTGGTCCCACCACAGCTCATCTGGGGGGTGCTTTGATCCACATGGCCCAAGACGGGGTGGTCTGTGTCAGCTGTGAAGTTAAAAGAACAAGGCAAGGGACACCTGGGTGGCTCAGCGGTTGAGCGTCTGCCTTTGGCTCAGGGCGTGGCCCGGGGGTCCTGGGATCCAGTCCCACATCAGGCTCCCTGCATGGAGCCTGCTTCTCCTCCCTCTTCCTATGTCTCTGCCTCTGTGTGTCTCTCATGAATAAATGAATGAAATCTTAAAAAAAGGGATCCCTGGGTGGCGCAGCGGTTTGGCGCCTGCCTTTGGCCCAGGGCGCGATCCTGGAGACCCGGGATCGAATCCCACATCGGGCTCCCGGTGCATGGAGCCTGCTTCTCCCTCTGCCTATGTCTCTGCCTCTCTCTCTCTCTCTGTGACTATCATAAATAAATAAAAATTTAAAAAAAAAAAAAAGAAATCTTAAAAAAAAAAAGGCAAGATCTGTATGACAGCTCAACCTTCTTTCCTGTATATCGTCTTATTTTTTTTAAAGAGTTTATTAATTTATTCATGAGAGGCGCAGAGGGGGAAGCAGGCTCCATGCAGGGAGCCCAATGAGGGACTCGATCCCAGGATTCTGGGATCATGACCTGAGCCAAAGACAGAGGCTCAACCGCTGAACCACCCAGGCATCCCTCCTGTACATTGTCCTAAATGGACACACGTTTATACGTGCCAGTGTGGATGTAACATTTTCATCTCTTACCTGGTTGCTGTTGGACAGAGGTTGGGGAAAGGATGAAGGGTGTGTCTTATTTTAAACGTTTCTCTTAAAAATAATAAATAAATAAATAAATAAATAAATAAATAAATAAATAAATAAATGTTTCTCTTCTGTTTGGCTTTCCTACCATGTACCTATATTATTAGGGGTTTTTTTTATTAGTTTTTTAATTCAACAGATCAGAGCACTTGGGATATGAGCCATGCT
This sequence comes from Nyctereutes procyonoides, assembly GCF_905146905.1. NCBI lineage: Eukaryota > Metazoa > Chordata > Mammalia > Carnivora > Canidae > Nyctereutes > Nyctereutes procyonoides. Next base: position 46,659,636 of record NW_026575049.1, on the reverse strand, counting down.
GCTCTTTACTATAGTGTCAAAAAAAAAAAAAAAAAGTAATGAAAGCTGGGAGAAGGGGTATGGTTGTGTTGGGTCTTGCTTTTGAGGGCAGGGCCTGGCTGGGAACAAGAGGTTAAAGGGCCCATGGACCCCAGAAAGAGGAGGGTAGGAGGGGGCCCTGCCTACTGCTTCTTCTTCCCCATTCCCAACTGGCTCTGGAGGCCTTTGAGGGACCCAGGCCGGCGCTTGAGGCTCTGGAGCCCTCTCTCCTGTTGTTGTTTGAGCTAAGCCCTCCCAGACCATATCCTCTTCTTCTGTAGGGACAAGAACCAGGAGCTCTGTCTGTTTGCCTGAGTTTTGCCTGCAATTTGGACGACCCCACTGGGCCTGTCCTGCCTTCGGTTGCCCCACCCCACCCCAAAAGGGGCAGAGTTTAGCCGGCGGGGGCAAGCTCTGTGGCAGGTGCTCCTGCTTAGCCCCGCCCTCCTGGCCTCCTGGCAGCCTCCTAGGGCCCTGCTGTGAGTACCCCTGACTCTCTGTCCTCAGTTCTGGCCAGTGGGGCACCCTAACTTGCAGTCACAGCTGGCCCAGCACCTGGCTTCACTCACCACGCTCCATCATGCCAAACCATTACCCACATCCTAGAGGACAGAGACCCCCCATACCTCCCTCAAGGGGGAAGAGTGCCTTCAGCTCCATTTCATATCCTGAGAAACGTGAGGTCCAGGTTGGTAAGTGACTTGCCAAGGCTGAAAGCAAGCTAGTGAAACAGAGTCTGAAATCCAGGTATGTCTCCAGTCCTCGATCCTTTAGGGTGAGTTGATTTAAAAAAATGAAGTTAATATGGTCTCAGGATTATTTAAAGAAAAACCCATCTTAAAAGTGACCCATCTCGACCTCATACGAGATTAGGGAACTGTGGATTAAAACGATGAGATACCACCGCACACCTGTTAGAATGGCGAAAATCCAAACTACTGACAACACCAAATGCTGGCGAGGATATAGAGAAACAATAACTCTCATTCATGGCTGGTGGGAACACAAACGGTACAGCCACTTTAGGACGCAGTTTGGCAGCTTTTTACCAAACTCAACAAATGTCATACTGTTTATGATCTAGCAGTTGCATTCCTTGATATTTACCCAAATGAATTGAAAACTCAGGTCCACACAAAAACCTGCACGTGGATTGTTTATAGCAGCTTGCCTCAACTTGGAAGCACCTGAGATGTCCTTCAGTAGCTAAATGGATAAACTGTGGTACGTCTAGACAACGACATCTTTAGTGCTTAAATAATAAAAAAAAAAAAGACCTATTAAGCCTTGAGAAGACATGGAGGAACCTTAAATGCATGTTACTAAGTGACAGAAGTCACTCTGAGAGCCCACATACCATTTGATTCCAACTATATGACATTCTGAAAAAAGGCCAAATTATGGAGACAGTAAAAAGATCAGTGGTTGCCTGGGGCTAAGGAAGACAGAAGGACAAATGGGCAGAACACAGAGGATTGGGGGGGGGGGCAGCCAAACTACTCTGTATGATACTACGATGGTGGAGACGTGTCATTATACATTTGTCCAAACAGAATGTGTCGTACATTCTGCAAGAATGAGCACACGTGTTAACTCTGGGCTCTGAGTGATAACGATGTGTCGTTGCAGGTTCATCCCTTATAACAAATGTACCACTCTGGTGGGGGATGTTGCTGGTGGGGGAAGCAGGGGTATATGGGAAGTCTCTGTACTTTCCACTCAATTTTGCTGTGAACCTAAAACCGCTCTAAAAAATAAAATCCAGGGGCACCTGGGTGGCTCAGTGGTTGAATGTCTGCCTTTGGCTCAGGGAGTGATCGCGGGGTCCTGGGATCGAGTCCCGCTCTGGGCTCCCTGCGGGAGCCTGCTTCTCCTTCTGCCTGTGTCTCTGCCTCTCTCTCTCAGTGTCTCTTGTGAATGAATAAATAAAATATTTAAAAATAAAATGAAAATAAAAAATAAAGTCTATTAAAAAAGGAAAAAAAACGGAAAAAAGTGACCCAGGAGTGAGAAGCCCCAAAGAGCCCTGTCCACAGTGTCTCCCGTAAGAGGACACAGAGGGAGGTGGATTGAGGGATGCTCACGCCTGTGGTGGGCTCCAGGGCCAGGCTGTGGGCTGAGCAGCCATGTCTTGCCCCTCCCTCCTCCCCACATGTTTCCTGGAGGAGCCTCAGAGATCCCCCTGCCGTTGGCCCTCTTCTCCCCAGCTTCCTGTTTGGGTTCCAGAGAGACGTTTGGACCGTTTGTGCAGCTGAACAGGGAGCTGGTTGGGCTGGTGGAGAGGGAGGACATTTGTCGTTTATCTGGTGGTGGGGGGGCACCTGGGGGGTGGCAAGCTTGGAGTGGGGGTGGAGCCTCAGCCTGGGGGGTCCCTTGGATACACAAATCCTGACCTGGAGACCCTGGAGAGGTCAGTTAGTCTGCCCCCTGCCTTGGTAGGAGACATGAGACTTATCTGGGCCAGGCAGCTAAGGTCTCCAACGTCACTGGGCCCATGTCCTGCCCAAGCAGGCAGACCTCACCATGTGATTCAAGCAGGCCGCTGTACCTAGAGGAGCCCCAGCTTCATCACCTGTGAATGCCCACTCAGCAGGTGCACTCATTCAGAAGTTGCAATGCCTGGGATCCCTGGGTGGCGCAGCGGTTTGGCGCCTGCCTTTGGCCCAGGGCGCGATCCTGGAGACCCGGGATCGAATCCCACATCGGGCTCCTGGTGCATGGAGCCTGCTTCTCCCTCTGCCTATGTCTCTGCCTCTCTCTCTCTCTCTGTGACTATCATAAATAAATAAAAAAAAATTTTTTTAAAAAAGAAGTTGCAACACCGGTGTTGGAAGGGAAGAAATCTCACCTTGCCCCAAGCTCCCCCCTGCCCCTCACCTTCTGCCCAGGCTGGCTACCCTGCCACACCCGTGAGCGGGATCCCAGCTGCAGACCTGCCTGAAGTCATGGAGAGGAGAGGCCTCAGTCCAGTCCTCAGGAACCCCCCCCACCCCCGCCCCCACCCCAAGCTGATCAGGCTAGAGGCATACAGAGCCAAGTACTTTCTGAGGGAACAGCATAGGAAAGTCCAGGCGATCCTGTGGTTCAGGGACCCTGTGTTTTCCTGGGGGGAAAGAGACTCTCAAGTCAGATGTTCAGTGATGAGTGGAATTAGCCATGCAAAGAAAGACGGGAAGGTGTTCCATTAGAGGAGGCCCAGAGGCAGGCAGCTGCCTGATGTGGGCAGGGCTGTTGTTCAAGAAGGTTCTGGGAGGAGAAGCCAGAGGCCTGTTGGGGCTGTGCAGCCCACTCATGCCACCTCCCCTCCTCTGGTCTCTGGGGCCAAGGACTGGCCTGGGGTTTCAGCGGACCGAGCCCCTGCAGGGCCTAGTGGCCCCATCGCTACATACATGACAATCAGGCTCCTCCAGGTGAGCAGCAGTTCTGGCCCTTGGCCCTGCCTGTCGCTCCAGGGTGGGGGTGGGACGTGACTCAGGCTCCTGGGAAGGTCAGACCATGGGTCCTTAGGCTAGAGAGAGAGGGAGCAGGCCCTTCCTCCAGCAGTCGTGCCCACCCCCCACCCCGTTCAGTGAGGCTGTTTGCAAGCAGGAGAGGCACTGCCCCAGTCTCCTCAGTGGAGTATGTAGGTAGCGGCTTCTCTTTGCAGATGCAAGGAGAGTTGCCTTTGTAGAGAGAGCTCTGCAGGGTGGAGGCCTGGGGGTACAGGGGTACCCAGCTTCTCCTCCCAGCCCTGAAGCACCCCACATCTCCAGTCTCCACCTCTCTTGTTCCTAGCAAGGGTCAAAGGGAGGTCAAAAGTGAAATTCAAAATGTAGGGGGCAGCCCGGGGGGCTCAGCAGTTTAGTGCCGCCTTCGGCCCAGGGCATGATCCTGGAGACCCAGGATCGAGCCCTGCATCAGGCTCCCTGCTCGGAGCCCTGTTTCTCCCTCTGCCTGTGTCTCTGCCTCTCTCTATATGTGTCTCTCATGGATAAATAAAATCTTCAAAATGTGGGCTTGTCCCCACCCCCACTGTGCCCTGACAGCCACCTTCCTGGTGAGGTTAAAGTCTCCCTGAGCCAGAGGCTTGGCCTCCCCCATCAGATTAGGGCCTTCTGAAATAGAAGCCAGGTTTCCTTCTAAAACAGAGCCAGGGGGTCTGCCTCTTTCTGTTTTCCATGCTCTCTGGCAGCTCCTGAGCCATTCTCCCAGATGACATAAGGCCTGGGCCTGAGGGGCAGAGGCTCTCCTCCACTTCCTCATGGGCCAGGAGTTCCAACCATCCCAGGCCAGAGCTTCGCCTGGGTAAAGAGAGGGCTCTGAAGAGAGGAGGAACTGAGGCAGTGTTGGTGGGAGGACAGGAAGGCAGGACCAGGTGCATAATCCGGGAAGTTCATCATTAAATGAAAATTCGGGGCTCCTTGCTTAAATTTTTAAATTTCAGGATGGCATTGACAGAGCATTATACCGACCAAGCACAGGGCTCTTCTAAGTGCAGGGTCTTGCCGTGCACAGGACACGTGCCCATGAAGCCGGCCTGTGGGACGGGCACATGTTGCAGGAGGGGACAGTTGGTCGGGAAAGGACAGAAGTGGGGAGCAAGCATCCAAGCGGCAGGGAAGAACTGGGCCTGCTCAGGGAAAGATGAGGCCGATTAGATTAGATGGTACCAGACCCAGAAGGATCCCGAACAGTCTCAAATTTGAGCTTGATCTTAGAGGTAGATGTTTCCTGAGCCACAGGGAACCAGGAGAGGCTGGGCCGGGGTAGAGGAGAATGTCAGACCTGGCTGGGCCTGTGGAAATCATCTTCTCATGGATGATTCATTGAAGAGGAAAACTAAAGCCCAGAGAGGGATAGAGACAAACCCAAGGTCACCCAGCCAGGGCTGCAGAGTCAGGCCAGAGCTTTGACTCACCTAGAACTATGCCTCAGGTTCTGTGGGGAATAAATCCGACAGGCAGGGTGGGAGAGCAGGTGTCAGGTCACACCAAAATCTGCTTCGCCTGAAAGGCAGGACCCACCTTCCCCAACAACCTCGGTCCTGAGGCCATACTTTCCTGGGTATGCTTTTCCTCTGGTCCTGCCTCAGTGTCTCATAATTTCCCCTTCCTCAGGGTCCATCCTCTTAAGTTTCTCTCCTGCCTACCACATTTGGCTCCCAGAAGTATGCCTCACCGCGCACCCGGACTTTTGGAAAACCCATACTGACCACCCCCAGCCTGGCCTACCAGTGGCCTGCAAGTGGAAGGGTGCACAGAGTAGGGGTCCCTGCCACAGGAAGGCAGCTGAGGCCCATGAGGTCTTCTAGGCCCCACCCCCACAGTGGCTGCTCCCCGCCACTCCCTCTATGCCACCCCTAACCCCTCAACTCAGTGCTCCACCCTCTCTCTCCTCCTCTGCACTCAGGACCCAAATCCTGAGACCCACCCCAAGCATTTGAAAACCTCACTGAGGCCTTCCTGCTCCCTGGCCCACAAATCTGTTACTTTTCTGTGTTCTTTGGGAAAATGGAGACCTTCCAAAGCAGCCCATGCAAATAAATGCAAAAAGAGATGCAAATAAAAATGGAGCACACTCCCCACCCCCATTTAACACCAGTGTGGGTACTGGGTATCGCGCCCTCCTGCCTGCACCACCAGATACATCTAAATTTGTGACTGTGTGTCTGTGACTGTGCTGCGTATGCGAGAGAGAAAGCCAGGATATAGAGTGAAAAGACATCGTGGGGCAAGGGGCCCAGCCGGAGGGGGCTCAAGATCTGGGTCTCTGAGCCTGAGTGAAGGTGCAAGGCCTAGACTACACTCCCCACAGGGAGCCTGAATCAAAGGGTGGTTCTTTATGGCTAAGATGTGCATGTCCCCTGGGCTTCAGAGCCTTTGGGAAAACTTCAGGGGTGCTGTCAAAGATAGGGGAAGGCAGACAGACTCTGGGGAGTGGTGGCCTAGGGAGGGGTGCCACGGCAAAAGCGGCTGCCGGGGTGAGCCAGGGTGTGCATGTGCTCCAAGCCTAAGACAGACACTGCAGCCCCCCGAGGAAACCTCCTAGGGTTGGCTTGGAAGTCCCCACCGGTGCAAACTAGAGGCCATCTCGGCACCCAGCACCACTGCTGTCCTGAGGGACTCGTGTGGGAGCCACATGGCCAACGAGGCACTTGACCTCCGGGGGCCTGGGTTTCCTCATCTGTAAACACAAGTGATGGTGTGAGGAAACCATTGTGCAATGCTGATTCTAAGCAGCCTGGGCCTGGTAAGATGATTTATAACCTACAGAAGGAAGGAAGGCTGTGAGTCCTTCTAGAAGTCCCTGGGAGAAGCATAACTACACATCTGAAAGGGGTGAGCCCCATTTGGGAAGGGACTTGGAAATCCATTTAGAGCTCCTGAGTCTCCCTGTGGAGTCTCCTTGGGTCACACCCTTGACACTCAGGAGATAGGGAGCACCTTTAGGAGAGTCCCACACACAAGTGTTTCTGTGGGATTAAGAGCACAAGTATCGATGTACGTGAGAGAAAGTTAAAGGAGAAAGGAAACACACCATGGGTAAATGGTTTGAAGAGCTGAATGTGGGGTTCAGGCAGCTGTGAGAAGAGCAGTGTCAAGGTTTTCCAATTTTATATGGCTTTGGGGTCACGCAGGCCAGCCTCTGCCATTTTTCTGGACATTCTGAACCTGGCTGAGTCCCTTAACCTTACCCAACCTCAGTTTGGCCGTCTGTAAAATGGGGACGATAATGCCTGTCACCAGGCTTGCCATCGAAATGCGGTTCCACAAGGCACACAGGGAGGGTAGTTCAAACCCATGTGGGTGCTTGGCAAGCACACTCGGGGCTTCCCCGTGAACAGAAACTGAGAGCTTTTCAGTAGAGTTGTTACTTGAACAAAGAATTCAGTTTTTCTAGAAAAAGACTGAGTGAGCTCTGTGTCATAGGTCTGTGGTTCTTGCAGGGGGGAAGCTGACCACGGGCTTGCTCACCAGAGGGCAGGCCTCGGGCTTGGGTGTGATGGAGCTGTCCCTGCCCCCAGCCCTTAGAGGGCCACATGGGCTACACGTTGAACTTCAAAGGACCGTTCTAACAGATGCAGCCAGTTTCCTGCAGCTGTACAACAGCCCACAGCAGTCTGAATCACCCCGGGCTGAGGGAAGCTGGAGGAGCGGCCGGCGGGCAGTGCTTAGGGCCAGGTTAGTCTGAGAGGCTTCCTGGAGGCGGCCCCCAGATGCTGAGGGCTAAGAGAAAAGAACGGCTTGGCTGGGGAAGGTGCCACTCCTTTGTGATTCTTCCATGAAATAAATCCCTGCAGCCCCCGGTGTTGGGGCTTGGTATCTGTAGATTCGGAGAGTTCTTTAGGTGGAGGAAGGAGCTGGGAGAGGAGATAAGGACACTGATAAACTAGATCACATGTAGGAATGTAACCTACTGACCCCAGGCCGTCCTCCAAGCCCCAGGAACACACAGCAGTTAGTGGCAGGCCAGTCTTCCTCCTCCGGAAAGCCCACCAGGAGTGCTTTTGGTGGTGTGGTTTGCAGATGCCGGGCTGCAGAAAAACTTCTTGCGTCTGTGCCGTGGGTATGGGAGAGTGGAAGCAGGTGGGCATGGGTGGGAAAAAGTGGGCCGGGGCCAGGGTGGGGGCACCGGGAGGTGGAGGCCAGAAGCAGGGGCTTAGGGGCCTGCACGGGGCCGGCCCACAGCAGGTGGGAGGTATTTTTAGGTAGGCTCAGGTGCAGACATTACGCCATGGCCCGACAGGTGGTTAATATTTAATCCTTCCTTAATCATTAACTCCAAGGCTGGCTGAAGAGGAACGAGACTGTTGTCAAATCAGTAACCAGGGACTGGGAACAATGTTCACGGATCTCAGGGCCTCTCCGGTGCTGGGAGTGCTGGCTGGGTGGGGTCACCCTGGCCCTGAGGGCCCTGGTTCATCTCCTCCCGGTGGTGACCCCAGGCCACGGAGAGGGTATGAGAGGGTCAGGAAGACCACCCCCTCCAGATCCCAGATCCGGATTGCCCTCTGCCCCTGGAGGCGCTTTACTGGTGGAGAGGGGTGTTCATTCCTGCGTGAGGATGGCAGCCCCCCCCCCCCCCCCCCCCCCCCGCTTCCAGGCTGTGTGACCTTGAGTGAATCATGTCGCTTCCCTGGGTCTCAGTTTTCTCATCTGTGCCATCGGGATAAGTATTCTTATCTTGAAAAGATTCGAATGAGATAATGGGCATACAGGGAAGTATTTTATAAGATGAAGATTGGGACAGCAAACAAGGCGGAAAGACAGAGAGTGGGAGAATTTAAAGAGGAGAGAGGAGAGCTAGCGCGTGCTCTGGTTTTCAGGCACTTAGACGCAGCTCCCTTCCACGCAGTGGTTGTGATCCAGGTGGGTGAGTGTGGGGGCGAGCCTGTGTCCCCCGGTCCTAACCCTGGCTTTGGGGCTGATTTGAAAAGGAGTTAGCCTTGCCCTCAGGGAGCAAGGGTGACCAAACTCCAGGCCTGAACCAGAGCGAGATGGGTAGTGTTTGTGATGTAGGTCAGCAGGTCAGGGCCGCAGGGCCCGCGGGGAGGGTGGGGCGAGGACAGTATGAGCCAGCGGGTCAGAGCCGGCTTGAGGGGTGAGGCGGGGCAGGGGAGCGCCCCCTGATTGGGGAGCAGGAGTCGGGCTTGCTGGGGGAGGGGGCGTGCCTGCATGGGTGCTTGCACGTAGCCAGGAGCAGTCAAGCACAGAAGTGGACTGTGAGAGGGTGTCTCTGAATCACACTTGCACACTCATGCTCACACACCCATATGCGCAGTCACCCATGGGCATGCGGACACACAGACAAGTGCGTCCTTGGGCATGGATGTGCCTCCTTGCCAGCCCTGCCCTGAGCCCCGCTGGCTGACACCCCCCAGAGGACTGAAGTATTTAGGGTGCATCAAGAAGTCTTTTATGGCGGTGGGGGCGGGGGGCAGCCTGGGTGGCTCAGAGGTTTAACACCGCCTTCAGCCCAGGGCCTGATCCTGAGACCCAGGATCCAGTCCCATGTCGGGCTCCCTGCATGGAGCCTGCTTCTCCCTCTGCCTCTGCCTGTGTGTGTGTGTGTCTCATGAATAAATAAATAAAATCTTTAAAAAAAAAAAGTCTTTTACGGGTCTCCTTCAAAGCAGAGTTGCTTTTCTCTGTCCCCTTCTTCAGTAGAGATGCAGCAGGGGTGTGGGGGGGGCGTGAGGATCAGCATGGGGATCCAGACACACCCCCACGGAGGGGACAGGAAAGGGCAGGAAGGAGACAGAAGGGCCAGGCTGAGGCAGGCTGTCTTAGAGGAGGTGGAAGTGGAGCTGGCCTTTAGAGGGGAGGGACTCGAAGGGCAGAGAGAGGTCCTGGGGGGCTACTGGAGCTCCCCGCCGCCAGCTGCCCCACCCGTGTCTCATGCTCAGTCTGGGCCCAGGCCCCTGGAGCCAAAAAGAAACCAGGCAGAGATTTCTGAGAAGCTGGGCTTAGAGTTACCAGAAACAGAATTCTGTTCTCCCCTGGGGAGGGGTCTCTGGGGCGGTGGCGGGGTCTGAGGTAAGGGTCCTTCTCTGTGCTCTCTCAGCAAATAGCAAGACTTCCACAGAAGATGCCAATCCTGGTCTATGCTCTCTGCCCCCAAGGGACTTCTAGTCCAGTGTAGCTAGAACGGGACATACTGCCCCGTGTAAGAGGGAACCCCAATGGAGGTTTGCACACCACTAGGAGCAGGCTGTTGGTGGTGTAGGCCTCAGGCTGCGTATCCGAACTGCCACCTCCTGCCTCTGTCCTTTTCCAGCTGTGTGGCATTGGGCCTGTCGCCTAACGTCTCTGTGCTTCAGCTTCTTGTCTATAACATGGGGATAATAATAGTAAACTTGCTCCTTGTGGCTGTCATGAGGGTTAAGTGAGATGGGGCCCCGTACCGTGCCTGGAACAGGGTAAAAGCCAAAACCCTTTGAAGGAGAGTGTGTTTTTGACTCACATGTTCAGGGAAGCCCCTGGAGGAGGAGACACATAAGCAGGCCTTTGAGGGACCAGCTTCCACAGATCCAGGTGAAGGAAAGGTGTACATTCCCTGCGGAGGCAAACATATTTGGGGACCACGAGGAATTCCATGTGGCCACAGCCACTGCCAGCAGGTCGGAAGTGGGGGTTGGGGTCGGGGAAGGTTCGGAATGTCAGGCTGTCCTGGGATAATGGGAACCACAACACTAAGGCTGAGCTTTGGCAGCCATTAGCTGGCCTCGGCGGAAGGCCTTCTGAGGGACAGGAGCGCTGTGGGAGACAGGGCCCCAGGCCCTGGGCTTGAGTGGTCTGGGAGGCGGCCTGAGGCCAGCAGGGAAGTACAAGTGCTCAATCTTCATCTCTGGGTCTTTCTCCCCTGGGGGAGGCTCTAAACACAGCCTCTATGGGGCTGCAGCACAGGAGCCCTTGGCCATGCTCTCTGAGGCCTCTTCTGGCTCCTGCAATCTCTGGGTTCTCCCCAGCGACCTTGAGCAGGTCACTTCATTTCTCTTGCTGCCATTTTTTTTCATCTACCAAGTGAGCCGAGGAGCTCCAGCCAGTGACAGTGTATGTGACCCCAAGGGGGGGGGGGGGTCTGCTGCTTTTCTGGCCAAGGTTGGGCCAAATGTCAGGCAGAGTGGTCGGGCAGGGAAAGACCCAGGCCAGAGAGTCACCTCTGTCTTCCTGGGGTGGCCCCTTGGTTTATCTGAGTTGGGGCAGGGCAGGGGTGGGCTCAGAGGAGATACTCCTTCAGGGTCCAGATAGTGTGAGGCAGTGATAAAGGGTGTAAGCAACTGGCTTATGAAGGGAGGGACAAGCAAGGCTGCCACCGGCCTGCCCCCTTGCCCCACCCCCATTACTGCCCCCCCCCAGTTGGGTTTAGCCCCAGCCTCCGACCATCCCTACCACCACCCCAGTGGGGCAGAAGGAGGGCCACAGGGACCGATGTTCGCAGGTTGGCGGTGGCCTTTGTACGTGTTACATGGGACTGATGGGGACAGAGGCCAGGCTGGGGGCGGTGGGGTGGGCCGGGGGGGCTGGGGACAAGGTCGGGTGACTAATTTGTCCAGTCTGCCCAGGGCCTTTCCGGTTTCAACACTGAAAGCCTGTCCTGGGAAATCCCTCAGTCAGGATGGTTTGCCTGGGACTGTTCAGGTTTTAAAACTGAAAGTTCCTTATTCCGGGAACCCTCTTGGTCCCGGGAAACTGGGATGTTGGCCGCCCCAGGGGAGAAGGGGTGAGTCAGGTGGGCCTCCAGGAGGGGAGAGCAAACACCTCTTTCCCGAGTTCCCACAGTCCTGTTTCTTAGCCACGTCCCCTCATCTTCAGCTCGTACCCCTGTGAGGACACCACTCAGGTGTGACCTCGAGTCCCCGAATCTGGAAGCTCGGAGCCGCTGCACCAGGCTGCTTCTTTGCCAGGCCGAGGGTGAACTGGATAGAGAGTTCACAGGACAATCTTTGCTGTCTGCTGCTCTGCCAGGAGCTTCAGGGGTGGGGATGGGGCTCAGAGCGGGTCCTGGGCCCCACAACTCACTGCTCTGCTTGCCGAGCTGCTACAACACCACAGGCAGAACCAGGGCTCAGGTGTCTGAGATCAGTAATTGCTGAAAGTCAAAGTCAGGGCACTGGCCTGGTATCGGGGTCCAGTCGGAAGGCTTGCTCAGAGCTTCGGCCCCCACCCCCTCTCAGTGCCCCTGCTAACTTGGCCTGCCTACCCTGCATGCGCTTCTGAGGGCCAGAGCACATTCTGGGGACAGGACAGGAAAGCTGGCAGGTGTGTCAGGGAGTAGTTAGGGACCCCTCTGTAGAGAGGTTTCAAAGCAGGACAGGGATGTCAGAATGGAGGCTTTCCGCAGCTTGCAGTTCAGGCCTAGGCCTCCCTGCCTCGTAGCCTCGGGGCTTGGTCTATCCCACACTCATTCTGGAAAAAGGAAGAAGCTTCCTTAGCGGGGATGTGGAAATCCTACAGTCCCTTGTGCCCAGCTCTTCTGTCCTCAGAAGGGCTCTGGCCAGTCAAAATGGAGCCCAAGCCCAATGGAGGAGATGAGAGCAGGGCTTGGGGGGATGAAGCAAAGACCCTGAAGAGAAAGGCCTTGGACCTGGGCGGGGGGGGGGGGGGGGCGTTAAAGGGATAAGACAGGAAAACAGCATCTGAAGCAAGGCTCTCTAAAGGCTGGTTCAGCCAAGGAAGGTATTTGAGACTCCTGTGGGCTCTGGGGAAATGTCTGTTCTGTACCAGATGCCCACAGAACAATTTCTAGACTTGAAGGAAGGCCTACCCTGCTCCCCTTTCAAAGATCCCCTGGTTGGTTGTGGGGCAAGTCTGTTAGTGGAGCCAGCTGCGGCCTTGCCATTGACATCAGGGTTAATGGGCCAAATCAGCCGACCACGTTCTACCTCGAGGCTCTGCCGCTTCTGGAGTCTTCCCTGCTTCATTTTACCTCGTATCACACCGGATCACTTGGGCCTGTTCACTTACGCAGTGCCCTCCCCAACCCTGTCACGGTCCCTGTCTGGTCACCTCTGCCACCAAGGCCTCCCAGGTCGTGCTAGGCAGATGTCTGGAAGATGATTGTGGTCGGCCAGGGGACCCCCAACGGTGACCGTGAAGTTCCAGACGGGCAGGGGCCTTGGGGACAGGGGCTGGTGAGGGAGCTCCAGGAGGGGGCCCAGAGGCCAGTCTAGGTGTCCCAGGGGGGAGCCGGCAGCAGTGCTGGGGTGGGCCCACCGAGCCCTTTGTGTCTCTACCAGCCCTCCCCGCCCTCCCACATCAGACTCAGCCACGAGACCAAACTGTGTGAGCAAATGGTGCTGATGGTCCTGGGGCTGGGACGGAATCTTCCCAGACAGGCTGGCCAAAGGGGCCAGTCACCCGACTTGCCAGGTCCGCAGGGAGCCGCAGGGAAGTGGGGGGGCCGGAGGGGGAGGGGAGAGGCTGGGGCAGGGCTAGCCCGGGGGGCGTGGCCAAGGGAAAGGTGCTGAGGGCAGGGGAGCCGGGCCTGGTTGGCCTTTGAAGGGCAGGTCTTCCTGGGGAGGACACTTTAATCGCCCCCAATTAAACCATTGCCGGAAGCTTTTAACAGCCCCATACGGCCTTTCAAGGACCGCCCTTTTGTTAGGCAGCCAAGCTGTTATGCAAAAAGAGAGGGGGCTGGGGCCTCTGACCACTCACCCCAGGCCCCAAGGCCAGCCAGCCCCAAACTGCAGTCAGCCTCCAAAGAGGCTGCTTGTTTGCGAATCAAAGGCTGGAGAACCTGCTTTGATCTGGGGGAAACCCAGCCCTTCCCGGCCTCCCTGGCTTCTACCTACACCCCGACCCCCCTCCGCTGAGGGTGTGGGGCCTTGGGGGCCTTCAGTCCCATTTTCCAGATCATTAGCCAGCTGAGCTGATCCCTGGGGTCCCGGGAGTCTGCCCCTGCCCCTCGCTTCCAGAAGCAGGTCAACTGGGATGGGAAAAACTCTCACTGTTCCCACTGCGCCCTTGGAGCAAAGAAACCCAGGCTCTACCTTTGCAGGATTCTCTAGGGTCTTCTAGGCCCTAGAGACAGAGTAGTCCCCAGACGGGCGTTATCTGGGAGCCCATCCCAGACCTACTGAATCAGAACCTACTTGTCACAAACCTCCCAGGTGAAGTTTGAGAAATACTGCTCTAGTATCTTCCCCTCTTTGGATCTCTCCTCCCCCTTCGTCCCCCCCCAAAAAGCAAGATAAAGTGTAGAAATGATAACTGTGGTAGATTATGGGCACTATAGCCCCCTGCTTTCCAAACTTTATACAACATATAATTTCTAAAAACATCAACAACAAAGCCCTCTCTGTAAATAGCAGCTTCTAGAGGACCCCAAATGGCAGGTTTCCATTTGGTCATTTGGTTAACATCAAAACCCTCCACCCTTGGTTTCCACATCTGCTCCCTCATTTCATCCTCAGAATTGCCCGAGGAAGGGAAACAGGACAAGCATCCTCATTATACAGAAGAGGAAACGGAAGCCCAGGAGGGTTTGTGGAGGTAGTGGTCAGAGTTGTGAGGGGGAGGTGGAGGAAGAATTCAGAAAACTCCATTCAAGGCCTCCCTACTCTAGGTCCAGTAGGGCTACCACAGACAGTTGCAAACTATGTGCACTGCACAAAGGCACCTGGCCTGAGATGGGAGTGAGGGCTGAAGTGTCCCTCTCACTCCACTCAACAAGGGTGTCCTGGTGTGGGCAGAATCCCATGCGCTAGAGGAAGAGGAGCCTTTTTCTAGTTTACATGAAAACCCCACACAGGCCAGCAAAAGCCCAGATCTTCCTGAATTCTGCAGATGAACAAGCACAAGCCAGCCTTCAGGCAAAGCACTTCAAGCTAGAAGTGCTTTCTTTCCTGATCCCAGTTAGCTCCCAGGACAACTCTTGCACTCATTCTTCTGGATAAGACCCATTCCTTCTGCTTCTTTCCCTGAAGCTGCTTCCTTGAAAATCAAACAAGACCAGAGTATGTATACTCTAGATGAGTCAGATCCTGTCAGAACAAAGGTCTGCAGCCCACCCTGGATGGACAGCCTGGCTCAGCCAGGGGGACAACGGTTGGCTGAGGGGGATTTCCTGTATGTTCTCAGGTCTGAACCTCGAGTCCCATCAGGGGCAAGTCTTGGGAGGCTGGGGGTAGAGAAAGGACCACAACCCACCTTGCTTTCCCTCCATGATTCCACTGCAGGCTCAGCTTTACAGAAAGACCGCAACCCCTAGAGGCAGGTGGGTATTTAGAACTCATGGAGCTGGGACACCTGGGTGGCTCAGTGGTTGAGCATCTGCCTTTGGCTCAGGTCGTGATCCCAGGGTCCTGGGATCCAGTCCCCCATTGGGCTCCCTGCAGGGAGGCTGCTTCTCCCTCTGCCTATGTGTCTGCCTCTCTCTGTGTCTCTCATGAATGAATAAAGTCTTAAAAAAAAAAAAAAGAACTCATGTAGCTGTAAGGTAAGGTCTCAGAGTAAGGCAGACTGGTGGTGCCTTTTAGGGCAGGGATCAGCAAAACTTCTGTAAAGAGCCAAATAAGCTGATCTTGTTCACAACTACCCAGCTCTGCCACTGTAGTGAGAAAACAGCCACAGACAGTATCTAAATTAATGGGTGACTATGTTCCAATAAAACTTTATTAATAGGTGATGAAATTTTAATTTCATGTGATTTTCCCACATGCCCAAAGTTTACCCTTTTCTCATTTTTTTTCCCCAGCCATGTAAAAACCATCCTAACTCTTGGGCAGCACAGAAGCAAACAGCTGGCAGATTTTTTAAAAAAGATTTTATTTATTCATTCATGAGAGACACACACAGAGAGAGGCAGAAAGACACAGGCAGAGGGAGAAGCAGGCTCCATGCAGGGAACCCAGTGTGGACTCGATCCCAGATCCTGGGATTACATCCTGAGCCGAAGGCAGATGCTCAACCACTGAGCCACGCAGACAGTTGGAAGAATTTGACCAGCAGGGGCCACAAGGTTGCTGGCCTCTGGTTTAGGGGAATGGTTTTGGGATTGGTCATCACTCAAATTCAGGCCCTGGTTATCTCTCTCACCAATGGTGTCATTCGGGGCAAGTACCGAATCTCAGTGAGCCTGCTTCCTCTCTCTGGAATGGGGATGGTGGTGCCTGTCATTCAGGGAGGAAGCATGATGAAGCATCTAAAAGCACTTCCTAATCTCGGTGACTGGCAGGCGGCAGGCACTCTTTAAATGTAAGCACTGAACATTGCAGCAGGCCCTTGGAGGTCAGTGGGAGGAGGCATGAGGCTGGAGAGGTCAGGGACCCTTCCCGGAGGAGGTCTGGGGTTAGTTGAGCCCTGACTGATATGAGAAGTGTGGTCATAGAAGGAGGAGAAAGTTTGAGAGGTCAGGCCTGGGAAACTGGCCTCAGTCTCAGGGTCCAAGTTGGCCACTGAAGGCTCTGCCGAGGGGACCCTTCAAAGTGGGACTGAGGGGGGCGGTCTACCTGCAACGTCTGCCTGACTGCGGGGGGGTGGGGTGGGGGGAGGCTGTCTGTGGGCAAACACCATGGGCCTGGGAAGCACAGATGAGGTGACTGGTGAGTCCAGGGGATTGGGGTGAGGGTTGGGAGAAGGATGGTTATCAAGGGAGTCAGAAAGTTGGAACAATAGGTGGCAACGTAGCCAGGTATTGTTTTGTTTTTAATCACCTATAGGTACCAAATTAGCCCCTTTCTTCTTCTCCTTCTCCTTCTCCTTCTCCTTTTCCTCCTCCTTCTCCTCCTCCTCCTCCTCCTCCTTCTCCTCCTCCTTCTTCTTTCTTCTTCTTTTTAAGATTTTATTTATTTATTTGGGAGAAAGAGAGAGAAAGCAAGAGTGGGAGGGGGTGTGGCAGAGGGAGAGGGAGAAAACTCCATCCCAGAACCCGGAGATCATGACCTGAACCCAAGGCAGACGCTTAACCCTCTGAGCCACCCAGGGGCCCCAAATTAGCTCCTTTCTTGACTGCAAGTGTATCTCCAGGTTAATTTGAGGCGGCCACCTACTTATTTGCTGGTAGCAGGACTCCTTCCCCACCCCACCCCCATAGAGCCTCATCACTGTCACTCTGGGTACCAGCCCCTTGCTGCTCCTGGCTGAGTGGTGCAGGGCAGGCTCCCAAACAGAGCTGAGCTGTTGTGGATGGGAGCAAATATGAGTAAGTCCCTCTCGGGTGGAGGGAACAGCAGGATGTGAGACGCAGAGCTGTGTCCCCCCTCGAGTAAGGGAAGCCAGAGAATCTGTGAAAAAAGAAATGGTCTTAAGAGGAATTGGGGAGGAGAGGTTTAGTCCCCCGAAGGAGGGCTTGCTCAGTCTTTGGGGGGGGCTCCGACATTCCCTTCTTCCTCTCATTGTCTGAGATAACCGTGAATCATTTGAATAAACTCCTCTTTTTCTAAGACTAGTCTGAGTTTCTATCACTTGCAAATGAAGAAAATCACCCCTGAATGTGTCCTCACAGCTTTCCCACCCATCATTAATTGTGCGCTTACTGTGTGCCGGGCAGGCGCCTGGCTAAGTGCTGACATCCATTACTTAACATAATCTTCAGTCGCGCTGTGAGCTACAGATCCTGTAACTTATTCTGGAGGTGGTAACACCGAGGCTCCAGTTTCTCTAGATGCTTAAATGGAAATGGGGTGCTCCTGGGGCCTTGGACTTGGCCCTCTTTTTTTTTTTTTTAAGGTTTTGTTTATTTATTCATAAGAGACACAAAGAGGGAGAAGCAGGCTCCTCGCAGGGAGCCCAATATGGGACTGGACCCCGGATCCTGGGATCACACCCTGAGCTGAAGGCAGACACTCAAATGCTGAGCCACCTAGGTGTCCCACAAATAAATACATTTTTTAAAATCTTAAAAAAAATGTTTTAATTAAAAAAATATTTTTTAAGGTATTACAGACATAGATGTCTAAAATTAAACTCCTGCTATCTTCTTCCCTCCCATCAAATCTGCCTCTCTCCTGGGGCCTCCTCTCTATGGAACTAGCCCTGTCTTCCACCCAGCTTCCCACGTCAGATACCTGAAGGTCATATTTGACACGTTCTCCTTCACCCTCCACACCTCCCCTATCACCAATGCCTCTTGTGCCTACACCTTAGGCATCGGCTGTGCCCCCTTCCTTCCAGCTCTGCTGTCTCTGGTCCTGCTACAGCCCCTCTACCTTGGAAGATAGGCTCCTCCTTGGTCTCCCAGAATCCACTCCAAGCCAGTATCCATTTAGCTGCTGGAGACATTTTTGAAAGAGCTCTAACAACAGCCCCCACCCCCACCACTCCTTAAAATGACTCAGTGGTTTTCATCCAAAACTTTTCCAAAGTCTCTGTGGTCCCATCAGATCTGGTCCTTTCCATCCTCCAACCTCAGCTTGAGTCTTGCTTTTGCTCACTCACCATCAACTCCCTCAGGTACCAAAGTCTTGTGACTTCAGGGCCTTTGTACATGCTATTTCTGCTGTCTATACACTGTTCTCTCCTTCTACTTCCCCAGCTCTTTTCATTCTTGGATGTCCTGGCTTAAATCTCAGGAATACATTCTCTTGAGCCCTCCAGGAAATGTTAGCTCATAGTACCCTTCACTCTCCATAACACTCAGTAAATATGGGTTTGGGTATACATTTGATAGTTGTCTCCCTTGCTAGACTATGACTCTATTTCATTAACCACTGTACCTGCAGCACCCTGTACAGTGTCAGGCACAGAGCAGGTGCTCATATTTGCCAAATGAATGACTGAATGACAGAAGTTTGGAGAAGACCCATGACTTGTGACCATGGACCCTAGTGATGGTGAGGGAGGAGAGTGGACGTCAGCCCCAATCTCTTGAGCACTATTAACACTGTGTGACATTGGCAGCACTAAGGAACCAGGAAGGAAGAGGCTGAGAAGCCAGCCTCAGGCCCTTAGACTCATGGGAAAGGATGCAGGAAGCAGGGTGGGGTCAAGGGTGGAGGTGGGCATCCACAGCCAAATGGAGTCAGTGTGGAAGTAAGGAGATTCCCAGGCCCCCCACAGATGGAGCCTGAGTCCTGCACCCAGGCGCCTCTCTATGAGCTTTGCTTGTGTTGCCTCATTTGATCCCCTGATGACCTGACAAGGTGGGATTATCTCTTGTTATAGACAAGGAAATGGAGCTTTACAGAGAGGAAGTAACTTGCTCAAAGTCTCCCAGCTAGTATGCGTTAGGATCTAGATCTGAATCTGAAACCGGAGCCTAAGAAAATCGGCCCAGAAAAGAGAATGGCAGGACAGGTCCCACTGCTGGACTGCAGGAAGAGCTTGCAGTCCTGACCCCCTCCCCCATCGCTTCACCCCTGTGGGCTCCCCATCCCTGCAGGTATCTTTGTGAAATTCCAAGAGCTCTTGCAGGAAACCCAAAAGCCTGTCCGTGCAACCCCTCAGGTGGTCAGACCCTCCCAGGCTGGCGCCTACCTCCCTCGAGGATTTCCACCCCCACCCCACAACTTCCATTTGAAAAGGAGCTGGGGGCCTGAGTGCCTATCCCGCTGGGGCCCATTAATGCCCTCAGCTCAGGGATGCGGAGTGACAGAGCTGGCCTTTTGGGAAAGTGGGGCCGGGGATGGGGATGGGAGATTCCCTCCTGGCCTGGCCTTGGGTGTTGGGCTTATTTTATTTAACATTACTTATGGATCATTCCTCCCAGCCCATTGGACACCACTTTTGATAACTCTTAAAATTTAACATTATTAATGTAACCCTTTTATAAATAGGAGCTCATCGATGCTGACAACAACTGTATGAGGTAGATGCCATTATCCCGACATCTTGCAGCTAGGAAGGTGGAAGCAGATGGTCAGGGACTTGCCCAAGGTCACCAGCAGTAAGTAGCAGAGCTGGGATTTGAACCCAGGCACCAGGCTCTGGATGTTGTGCTCTGAAAACCCCTCTCCTCCACAGGGGAAGCTCTCTGGGGGAGGGGGATCTCAAAGAGTCCTGCTCCAGCTCCGCAGCCCGCCAGGCCTCTGTGGCCTCGGAGATAACGGGTGCCTCCTTTTCTCACTTGCTCAGAGTTTGTTTACCTCGGAGGAGCAGGTGGCCGCCCCCAAACAAAGGGGACGCGGGCAGAGATAACCCAATCGTTTAGGGCCCGGCTGGGCCGTTGGGAGGGCCGGGATTGAACCGAGCCTGGACTTCGAGAAACTGCCAGGGCTTGGCTGCCCGCTGTTTGTTGCAAAACAATGAGTCAGCCCTGTGGGGAGGAGGGGAGGACGAGAGGAGGGCAGGGGCACAGGGGTAGAGGGGCCTCTCCCCGTCCAGGCCTCCCCCGGCCTTTCCCATGGTGGGTCCTGCCCACCCCCACCAGCCCAGCCCTTAGAAGCCTCACCAATTTCCTTTTTTGTTGTTTGGCTGTGATAGGAAAAGTATTGAAAAACAGTAAGTGCCCTAGACAGGAAAACACTCTGAAAGCTGAAACCTGACACCCACAGGCCAGGGCCAACACCCCAGCGGGAGGTGGTCAGCCAGCCCGGATTCCGTCCTCGGGCTACTTCCCAGACACCTGCCCATGGTGGTACCTTAAGCCCTGGTGGGTAGAGAGAACTTGGAAGACCAGGGGAGAGTGGTGACCGGCACAAGGTCACAGCCGGTGCTGATGGCCAGCAGGGCAAGGCAGATCCTGGGGGAAGGTCGCCGGGACCAGGTTGTCTGAGAGAAGAGCCTGGAAACACAGACCTCCTCTTCAAAATGGGCTCTGCCAAGGGACTGCGCCCTCCCAACCCCTTGTGGGAAGAGCCCCCTATCCAGGGCACACCTGGGGATGGGGCCAGGCTCTCCCTTGGTTCTCCCTGGGTGAGCCCCTTTCAGATCCCATCTGGCCATGGTGGGTGTCAGAGCCACTCCATTCTCCTGCTGGTGCCTCCTCTACTTCCAGACCTTTCGTCCCACTTACCCAAGAAAGACAGCGTTTGCCCCTTGTTAGAAAGGGACAGAGGGAATGTGCTCAAGGTCACCAAGTGGGTTCCTCGATTCATTCATCAGAATCCTGCTGGGCTGCTGCTGAGCCAGACTCCACAGGGAAGAGGTGGGGGACACTCTCCTGGGAGCCGGCTGCCTAAACCAGAAACAGTTCTACAATAATGCAGTCAGTTCAGACTTACATGCTGTCCATGCAGCGGGGACATGGAGGATCTGACCCAAGTGACAGGGAAGGCTTCCTGGAGAAGGCAGATAGAGCAGGTCTTAGAGACAGTAAGAGTGTGCTGGGGCTGGGGAGGGCAGGGGAGGGTGTTCTGGGTTGGGGAGAAACCAAATCCATCGGTGCTGGTCTATGAGCATTACTGAACTCCTCCAGTGGCAGAACGCTGAGCTGGGACCTGCAAGAGGATGCAGGGTGGCTCTCGCATGGTGCCTACCCTGGAGAAGCTTCCTGGGCCAGTGGGAAGACAAACTACCATCTTGATAATGCTGAGGAAAGCCGGCAAGTGCTGCGAATCCCTACTCAGAATGCACCTCATTTAATCCACAACCAACCCAGGCAGTGACTGTTCATCCAACAGCCACCCACTGCGCACCTACTAAGTGCAAGACCAGTCGGCCCTGGGATGCAAGAGGGAGCTCAGGGCCCAGAGAGGCAGGACTGGACAGTCAGCAGTGTCACCCACGCATTCCTCCCTCCGACCTCCCACAGCTCCAAGAAGGGAAGAGTCCCTGTTTAGACTCTCCTCTAACTGTTTCGAACAATCCCTCTGCCACCACCGTCTCTCCCAGGTCCCTGGGAGATGCTGAGACTCGTCCGTCTTCATACATTCCCCTTGGGACCAGGTACAGTACTGAGTACATGACTAAGTGCTCATTTAGTATTTTCTGAGACTTATCTCAATGGGGGAAAAAACTATTCTCCAACTACCGACGGACCTTGAACCCAGACCATAAATTCCTTGATCTACCCAGGCAGTGTTCAGAAAGTTCTTGCCAGCTTCAGAGGCCCTGTCCAAGTGTGAGGTTGGCTGACGGGCAGCCTCTGTGAGACCAACGCCTATTATGCGGGGCCTGGTATTAATGACTTTGTTGAGCCTTTAAGGCCACCCACCCACGCACTGGGGGCAGGTCTCTGAAGCTGTCAGTCACCCCCAAGTGAACCAATTGGCACAAGACATCTGGAACTGTAATCAGAACTAGGTGGTGAGTGGGCGGGCCCTGAGCAGCCTGGGTAGGGGTGGGCATCCTGCAGTTCCTCCAACCCAGCGCTACTCCCCACTCGGTTGTGGCCACTGACATACAAGACAATCCTGACCCTTGCAAGGGAGAGATCCCATGAAGTGTCTCCGTGGGGATGCCAGGGCAGGTAGCTCAGGAGGGGGACACAGGACAGGCCCAGGGGCCCTACGTGGGAACTGACCATGGGGGTTGACAGTGCCAGCATGCATTCTGGGAGCTATTTTTATTTCTTGGACTTGTGTGTTTTTATTTCCTCTTTGTCCTTCCTTGGGATTTACTGAAGTCCTCTGGAAAGTTTCAGCTGCCTCAGCTGTGTGTGTCACAATTGGGTGGTGAGACCACAAGTGGGGAAGGGTTGCAAGGGTGAAACAGAGCTCCCACCACCCCCAGCAGGACCAGGGGGTGGGGACACTGAAGCTTCCAGTTTTCATGAGGGCTGCTCTCTCTTCCCCTTCCAGGCCCCATCCCAGCAGCAGGGCTGCCCAGAGCATGACTGGGACTGTTTCTTCCTTTTATTTCTGGCAAAAGCTACAGGAGGGGAGTTCCCCTTCTCTGTTTGTTTTGATTCTGTTGTTTTCTTAAACAGAGGAAGGAAAACCATCATCACTTTTTCGGTTTTGTGAACAAAGGCGGGCAGAGAGGATGTTCGCTGGGGCTGGGACTGTGGGGGCTGGGCCTCACCTCCCCCCCCCCCCACCTGCAGCAGCTCTGAGCCCCTAGAGCACAGATCGGCCTGCCCTGTGGGGTCAAGTTTAGGTGCTGGCTCTGCCTTTAAATAGCCTTTAACCTCTCATCTGTGAAAATGGGAGTTATCAGATCTGCTTTACAGGACTGGTGAGATTAAAAACAAGGAAAATACTAACGTGCAAAAACACAGTGCAATGCCCCAGAGTGAATGCCCCAGGGATGTCTTTCCTTTGCTTCCTTACATAGTAGGGGTTGGAGGGGTCTTTCCCTTTGGTCCCGTTGTGTGGAATACGGGGATCTTCCCTACTGAAAAAGCGCCCCCTCGTCTTCCTGCCTGTCCATAC
Organism: Nyctereutes procyonoides; assembly: GCF_905146905.1. Taxonomy (NCBI): domain Eukaryota; kingdom Metazoa; phylum Chordata; class Mammalia; order Carnivora; family Canidae; genus Nyctereutes; species Nyctereutes procyonoides. The sequence goes on along the minus strand of NW_026575049.1, from coordinate 46,636,943 downwards.
ATAGCTGGCTTCTTCCCCAGCAGGATCTGCAAATGCCCACCTTAGGAAAGACTGCGGGAAGCAAATGCCTGGTGAGGCTGGGGCTCGTCCCTGGTTGCTAGAACTGTCCCATGTTGCTGGGAGACAGGGAAGGCCTGTGAGTTTCCCCTGGTCCCTAAGTCTCTGCAGCCCCGTGCCCCACTGGCTTGGATCCCCTGGGGCCCACCCCTGCAGCCCTGGGGCAGGCCCCCTTTCTTTGATGAGATGTGGGGGGCTGCTCTGACCAGATAAAAGGAGAGCCTTACCCCCACTTAGTAGGGCCCTGGGCCCCAGCTTGCTCTGAGACTTGCCTAGGATGTGTGCTACCTCTCAGTGTCTTAGTCTGTGAAGTGGCTTCTGAACTTTTTGAACACAAGTGTTCTTTCATAGAATTGAGGCATTTTGCAGACCGGCTCCCCTGCTCCCGGTGACAGCAGTCGTGCTTTTAAAATCCTTTGAGTGAGAAAAAAAAAATACAAATGACCAGAAGCAAGTATACATTCAGTCAAGCTTTTCAATGAATGTGTGTTTTATTCAACAGCTATCTACATACATTCAAAAACGTGTCCCCTTAGGTGGGCAATGTCAGCACGTAGATGAGGCTGACATCTAAGGGAGCCTGAGGCTCTCGTCTCTGAGGGCACAGGCAGCCCTGGGATCTCATGCTTCCTCCTCAGCCCCTTTGGGGCTGACCCAGGGACTGGGGGACACCTGACAACAGGCAGTCCCGGGCCCAGAGACAAAAGCCCAACAGTGTCTGACAAGAAGGCACATAGCGTAGTGGCTTTTCTTCAACACGTGGACGCTGCCTGGGCTTGAATCCTCACGCTGCCACTAACCAGCTCTGTGGCTTGGGCGCCTGTTACTTAACCTCTCTGGGCCCCAGTCTGTCATATGTAAAATGGGGGTGATGGTACTGGTGAGTTTTTGTGAGAATGAAATGAGATAATCAAATCGCAGGACTCCCTTAGCACAGGGCACAGTCAGTGCTTAAGAAATGTTTCATCTGAAAAGAAAAACAAGGCACAGGTACCCCCGCTCCCCTTTTTGCAGTTGCAGCTTGCCATTGTTTGGGCTGGCATGTCCCCTTCAGGGATAGTGTCCCTGTCATCTCTGGGGACTCGCCTGGCTCCTGCACCTGACTGCCCCCCTCCACCTGCCCTCCTTCAGGACAGAGCTCGAAGGTCCTGTGCTGTTGCCCGGCGGCAGGGCCTTGTGCCCGGATGCAAGGATCCCAGCCCCCCAGGCCTGCCCCAGCCCCCCTGCATCCGCAGCCCAGGCCAAGCCTCTGCTCTGCTTCCCAACCACATGAAGGAGAGCGTGAGGCAAAACCATAAACCTAAGCCTGAGAGGGATGTTTGTAAAGCAGGACAGGTCTGTGGCCAGGGACGTGGAGGGAGCGTGCAGAGCCGAGCGGAAGCGGGAGTTTCAGGGGAGAGGGATGAGCACTGGGGAGCTGGCATGGGCAGGGCAGGAAGGAGGCCCATTAACACTTTGGCCCCAACCGCGCTTCCTCCGGCCCTCGGCCGGCGCACACAGGCGCGTTTGTCCCGCTCTCACTGTGGTGCTGTGTTCGAAGCAGCCCCTGCCCCCCCCCGCCCCCCAGCCCCCAGCCCCAGGTGGGCGGTGTAGCCTGGGCACAAACGCCCTTTATGGACGGGGCTGTGCTGGAGGGAGACAGCACCTCCTGGGGCCGGGACCACCCCCCAGAATTCAGGATTGAGCCTGCTGATGCAGGCACTGGGGGAGCCCAGTCCCGGGGGACAGAGGGCCATGGCTTCGCCACCCCCCCCCCCCCGCCCCTGTGGCCAATCACTAGGGAGCCTCCCAGGGGAAGGCAGCCAGGTTTGGAAGGTCAGGGGCCCCCCCGTGTGCCGCTTCCCTCCAGGGCCACCTCCTGGGGCTGAGGTAATGGATTTCCATCTCCTTGGGGGCTCTAGAGGGGGAGGCCTCGAGAAGAGAGGGAAGGGAAGGCAGGCACACCCCAGTTATCCCTCATCACCCTCCCTCCTCCATCCCAGGGGGAGCGGGACTTAATCAAGCACCCAGGGACAACCCAGCTGCCCCCTCCCAAGAGCTCAGTCCTTGTGAGCCTAGATCTTGAATTCTCAGACGCACCCCAGTGCTCTTCCTACTGCCAGTGGGTGACGGAAGTCACACATCCCACAGACAGACACACCCCCTCCCAGTCCCCCACTGAGCTGCTGTGCGGCATTCTCACAGCTCCTCACGCCCTGGCCTGCCCTGTCTTTTGCCCATGTAGTCCAAGGACAGGTGCAGGCACGTGCTGGCTGCCTATCAGCGCCCCCTAGAGACGGCCCAAGGACCTTCATGCACTCCCACTCCCCACCTCCACCCCCCATCTGGCCCAGAGGATGCAACCCAACTGTTTCTCTGGGGTAGGAGACCTGAGGGAACGGCGCATGGATGCCGAGCTCTAATTCTTGTGGCCACGAGTCCAGGCCCACCTGGGGTACAGATAACCCCTTTCTGTAGTTATCACCATTGCTCTTTTATGCATGAGGACCCTGGGGGGGTCCTTGCCTTGTGGGGCTTGAGGTCTGCTTGGGAGCAGGGTCAGATGGGAGGGGCTCATAGGTGGGAGACACATGTGCATGCCGGGGGTGGAGCACCCTCTCTGGCACCCCCTCTGGGGTGCCTGGGCTGAGTCCTGCCTGCTGGCCACCCTTCTCTCCAGCTGGGCTCGGTAGGGACCTGGGTGGACTCAGTTGAGGGACAGCAGGATGGAGTGAGAGAGCACGGCCCTGCCTCTTCTCCTAGGCCAAGTGCTCTCTCTGATGAGCTTCCTTGCACCCCCCCCCCTGAAAACCACCCCCGCCCCTGTGAATGTGACAACACTGCCACCATGGCCACCAGTGCTGACTTGGGCTTACCTCCTGGCCTCCTCCGAGAGGGCTGAGGGAAATGCAACTGGAGGGTGTGACACCAGCCTCAGTCACAAACCCAGGTCCTAAAGTCCTTTCACGTCCTGCAGAGCCAGAGGCAGGGCAGGCTGTCCAGGCACAGACACCCTCAACGCCTACACAAACACAGACAGAAATAACTTCCTCCACGCCCAGCACCCACCTCCTCCACAACACGGATTTCCATGCGGACACACCTCAGGCACAAATACACGCTCGCCGCCCACACCCTGCCCCTCAGTGGTACAGGCCTGCCACACTTACACCCGTGCCGGCCCACAGCCCGTGGGCCCAGAGTCCTGCCCCCATGGAAATTTCCTTCCAACGCAACCTCACAGACATAGGTCTGCTGTGCTGTCTCCCAGATACCCCTTCCTGACCTCAACCACACAGACGAGCTCACAGATCAGACGCCCAGCACATCAGAGTCTGAGGCACGCGCGCTGTGGATACACACGTGGACCTGAACCCTGAGCCAGGCCCCTGACCTGCCCCCAGCTGGAGCGCTGGCTTGAGGCGTTTGTGCAGATGGATGACTTATTTATAGTTCATGGATTTTGAAAGGTGTGTGTGTGTGTGTGTGTGTGTGTGTGGTGTCAGGGAGAGAGAGAGAGAGAGAGCACAAGGTGTCAGGCAAGCAGAGTGGAGAGGAAGAGAAGGAAGGAAAAGCTCCGTGACTCACTTCCAGCTGAACAATGCCACCTCTCAGCCCCTCCGGTGAGGGGGCTGGGCCCATTTGTCAACGCAGGCTGGGCCTGGCTGTGGGATGGTAAAGCGAGGTCCTGTCCTGTTGGACACGGAGGCGGGGAACCCGGCCAGAGAGACTTGCTCTTCCTCTGTCTCTAGCTGGGGTGGGAGGTGTGAACTGAGCATTCCACCTCCTAACACCTGTCTTGTCTCCTGGGTCCCCAGCTCTAGGTGTGCTGGCTGCACTCCCCTTCCCTGGCCAAATAAAACCCCAGGGCCTTCTGTTTCCCCATCATAGCTCCTGGTCCCCTGACAGCCTGGCCTACTGCCCCTGTCACTAGGATCCCGCCTTTGCCACCCAGTTGCACCCCATGAGCCCTTCCGGGCCTTGTTTCTAGGTGTGCCTGCCACCTGCAATGCCCCTCTGTGCCCCCATGCTCACCCTTGAGGCTCCAGCTCCTTCCTGGATGCTGCCCCCGGCCCCAAGCTCTTCCTGCCCCAAACCGTGGTTTCTAGGCCTTGTTTTCTGGGTAGTGAGCCACCTTCTCCTCCCAGTAAGACGATGAGTTCCTGAAGATGGGGCTCTGGAATTTCTTCTTCTGCCTACAGAACCTGCCCCTGCCCCTGGGCGTGCCCCCACCTTCACCAGCAGGGCCTCTCCTGGCCAGTAGGGCGGGTCTGGAGCATGGACAGTAAGAGATGAGGAAGGATTGAAAGACAAGGACCTCTGCCTAATGAGATAACTGGTTTCCCTCTAGACTTGGTTCTCCTGGACAGGGTTCCATTCTGCTGGGACAGTTCAGGGAGCGAGCATTTCTTTCTTTCTTTTTCTTTTTTCTTTTTTTTAAATTTTTTAAATTTTTATTTTTTCATGAGAGACACACAGAAAGAGGCAGAGAGAGAAGCAGGCTCCCCATGGGGAGCATGATGCAGGACTTGATCCCAGGACCCCGGGATCATGACCTGAACCAAACGCAGATGCTCAACCACTGAGCCATCCAGGTGCCCAGGGAGGGAGGATCTCTCATCAGGCACCCCACTTCCCCATCTAGGGCCCAGAGAGCAGGGCTAGGCCTCGTCTGCTGCATACCTATTTAGCACCCTGCGACAGGGGGGCTCTCATTAGCCTCAGTTAACTGAGGCTTCTAGGGGCCCAGGAGTTGCCCAGGCTGCCCCGTTGGCAAACAGCAGAGCCCTAGAGCCTCTGCTCCCCGCCCCCCAACAATACCATCCTGCCTCTCAACAGCCCCGCTTCTGTCCCCAGTTTGCCCTCTGCTTGTCACTGGTCTCTGACCTTGAACTTCTGCTCTGCTTTGTCTGCCTGAAAGTCTGCCGGTTTCTGCCCGGACCTTTCCCCTGAGCCCCCACCCCTTTGCCTGAGTGCATCTCCTTTAACTTGCCCCAGAGCAGAATGAAGTCTTCCCCTGGTTGAGGGCATTTCTTTATTATCTCAATCTCGTGGGGAGCCAGGCATAGCACACGCTTTTCAACGAGGAAGGCTTTTCTGAAGTCTGGACCAGAAGCTGGACAGAGAGACAGACCTGTCCTTTCTCGGCACTAGCAAGGACCGTGCTCACAAGAGATGCTCCTTGTCTGCTTGTAGCTTCCTTTCTGGCTTGCTGTCTCGCACACTCATATTCACACTCACACACACACCACTGCAGACTTGCCTCCCCAGAGCGCACACAATCCCTGTTGCAAACGATGATGGAAAAAACAGGTAATGGGCTCTGGGAAATGCACGGGGCACAAACTCAAGTGGCACAAACTCAAGTGTGTGATCCCAGCCCGCAGATAGCATGTAATTATTTGGTAAGAAATTGAATTCCAACCCCGAGCCAGCTGTCCCTGGTTTTCCATCCCCGCTCTCCTGTGCTGCTTGCCAGACCCACAGTGCCTCGGTGTCAGACGTGAAATATGGTTGTGATTTTCATGCCTAACCAAAGTCAAAGCTGATTCCTCAATGAGTTCACTGTAGCTGGAAGATAAAGACTGACCTAGATTCTTGTGTGTTGATGTTACAGGGTGGGGGTGGGGGTGGGGGTGCAGGGGCTCCAGAGCTGAGGGGACATAGATAACCTTTGGATAGGGGGTCGACTCTACCACAAGGGGGCTTTGAGTCACCCTGTTGGGAGTGGCTATTAATACATCTAGGGATGGACCCGACCTGCCCATGTGGCCTTCATTACACAGAATTGGGAACAGGCCTAGCAGCATTGCACTTCACTAACCCCTGGGGATGAGTGTGGCTCAGTGACTTGTTTTGGTGGATGAAGTGTGAGTAGAATTGACACCTGCCACTTCCAGGTAACAACAATGAAAACCGATGTGTGACCTCTCCTATCCCCTTCTCACTGTGCCACTACTGCCACCGTGATGGTGAGCAATGGTGTTGCCAGGGGAGCTTCCTTCAGTCTGGGTCCTAAAGTGAGGGCAACATACTTCAGAACTCTTCAGGTAACCTGCACTGCTCATTGGGCATGAAAAAGAATTAAATATGTACTGTTTTATACCACTGAAATGGGGGCCCCTGGGCTCAGTGGTTGAGTGGGTGCCTTTGGCTCAGGTCGTGATCCTGGGGTCCTGGGATTGAGCTCCACATCGGGCTCCCTGCAGGGAGTCTGCTTCTCCCTCTGCCTGTGTCTCTGCCTCTCTCTGTGTCTCTCATGAATAAATACATAAAATCTTAACACACACACACACACACAACACTGAAATGTTGGGATGTTTGTTTCTGCAGCACAAACTAGCCTAGCCTGCCTGTTACACCTGCCATGTGGGGTAGATGAGGGGATTCAGAAAATAATGCATACAAAGAGCGTAGCACAGTGCCCCTAAACATGTTGCTTCCTCTTCTTCCTCCTCCTCCTCTTCCTCTTCGGCTGTTATTTTCACTTTTTATGCTTTGAACCAAGTCACAAAAAATTGTTAAGTCTCTGGTACAGAGGGTGACAAATATATGTGCAGGTAACTGTTACCTGATGTGCAATGCTGCATTGCTGGTGTGAGTCCAGAGCTAGGTAATCCCAGGGAAGGGAGATAAATTTACCGGGGTTCTCAAAAGTAAAGTCTGAACTTGATCACTGGGGAGGGAGGGTTGATTTCTTTAGGCAGAGGAAAGGGATGGGGTGTTCTAATAATGAGAGCAGCTGCCCTTTCTTGAGCACGTGTGTCGTGCCAGACACTGAATCAGGCCCGTTGGCCCCGCTGTCAGAGTGACAATAATATCTATGATGTGTATGCTATTCTATGTCCATTTTACAGATTAGGAAACCAAGGCCAGCAAGAGTGCCCAAGTCAGCCCAAGTTGGAATGAGTGTGTGCAAAGATAAAGAGGTGTGGCAACTCTTAACTGGCCTTCAAGTCTAGTGCCTCTCGGAGGGCCACAGGATACAACTCCAAGGATGGTGTTCTGAGAATGTAACCCATACTCCACCCTGTGGCCTGGGAGACATTTCCAAAACACAGCTCTGGCAAAGTCACACTGCTGCTCCTGAACCCACTGTGGCTCCTCACTGCATTCTGCACAAGGGCTGGCAGTGTGGCCAGCTGCTTCAAGCCCCTCCTGACCTTTCCAGTGTTGTCTCTGGCTTCTCCATTCACGGTCCCAGGGTTCTTGCCTATGTGTGAACATTTCCTGCCATTTTCTGCCTCTTGAATTTTGCTCCAGCGCTGGTCTGGAGTGTCCTTCCACAATATATTCACCTACCTGAGGCTTGCATTTCCTTCACCATTTGGCCCACTCCCCACCTTCTCTCCCTGCTCCAGGTGCTGCTGCTAGATTCAAGCCTTGAGGAGCATCTCCAAAGCTGATTTTTTAAAAAGATTTTATTATTTATTCATGAGAGACACAGAGAGAGAGGCAGAGACCCAGGCAGAGGGAGAAGTAGGCTCCTTGTGGGGAGCCTGATGTGGGACTCGATCCCAGGACCCCGGCATCACGACCTGAGCTGAAGGCAGATGCTCAACCACTGAGCCACTCAGGTTCCCCTCTGAAGTTGATTTGATCTGGTTCAAATGATAGGATGAGAAAATGTTGGGGCAGCCGGGTGGCTCAGCAGTTTAGCGCCGCCTTCAGCCCAGGGCCCTGATCCTGGAGACCCGGGATGGAGTCCTGCGTTGGGTTCCCTGCATGGAGCCTGCTTCTCCCTCTGCCTGTGTCTCTGCCTCTCTCTCTGTGTGTGTCTCTCACCAATCAATAAATAAAATCTAAAAAAAAAAAAAAAAAAGTTCTGTTGGGGTGCAGGTATTTGCTACTATTTAATATATAGATTCTTAGTAGTACATTTATATGATTTATGCATGTGTATGTAAATATATCAAAGGCGTGTGCTTAGAGTTGTTTTTTACTGCTAGCAGTGTGTAACCAAACAAGCCAGGAGACTACTGCCAACAGAGGCTATGGGAAATTGTGGAGGTTTGCCATTACCAGCTGTGTGACTTGGGAAAGTTACTTCACTTCTCTGAGTCCAAGTTATCCTGTGTAGAAAATGGGGATTATCTGGGTTCCTACCCTATGGGGTTGATGAGAGTTTGATGAAATAAAATTTGTAAAGGATACAAGGCATCCCAGATGTGTCCTGAATTCCTAGCCTGGGGAGGGGCCTTGCTGGGTGCACCCAGGCGGCTGTTGGCTGCTTCCAGGCTGTTGGTGGGTCCTGATAGCAGAGGTGGAGGAGGGAGGCGTGGAGGGGTGCCCCCCATTGATGGTGACTCTGTGATGTAGGCAGGCTGGGCCAAGACAATCCCAGAGGTGTTTGATAAAAGGCGGGGGCTCTTCTCTGGTTAAGTAAATGTTGTAAGAAAAGGCCATCCCCAGGGAAGGGCTCCCTCCAGTTCCTCGCTTGAGGGCCAAAGTCCCCAGAGGCCAGTCTGGAGGCTCCTTTTATGTGACTGTAAAATAATCCAGGACCTGGCAGGGTCGAGCCTGGGCGGGCACTGACGCGCAGGGCGGCATTGATGTGGTCAATGATTACCTTTTATGCCTGGCCATAAAGGCAACGGCCCAGCCCTCCGGACAATGCCCCCTCCAGACAATGCCCGGGGAGTGTGGTTGGACATATACACACATACACACATACATACACACACACCCTGCTGGGCAGACACCTGTCTCTGCCTGAGGTCTCTGTGGGTATCCATGCAGGACCTCTTCAGCTTCCCTGGGTGTTCTCTGAAGACTTGGCCCAGGAGCAAAGGCGGTTTGGGTGGTTGGAAGTGGGACCCAGTAAGGTTCAAGACACAAAAGAGCTACCTCCAGTGCCTTGGAGCTTGTTCTAGGTGGGTGTATGCCAGAGGGGGTGGTGTGGTAAGACTTAGGTACCATGTCTCAGTGGGGATGACGGTATTCTAGAACAGATTAAAGTCCATTATCATTTCACAGGTAATGCAGGTGAAGCTTGGGTGCCCAGTGACTGGCCCTGGGTCCCGAGGAAGGCGGGAGCAGCTATATCGGGAGTAGGACCCAGGTCCTCTCAGCCAGCAGCAGACCAAGGGGGTCCAGGTGTGAATGTCAGGTGTCAGAAAAGGCTGGGGTCACTTCTCAGAGAAGATATCTCCCCTGAAGATCCGCTGATCTGTTGTGAAGAGATCAAGGATGAGCCCCTCCGGTGGCCATGCAGAGCCTGCTCTCCTGATGGGCACCCACACCCCCACCCACCTGGAGTGGGGCAGCTGGCTGTGAGGGGGCAGGGCCGGAGCGTAGGTGGCCAGATTAACATACAGCCTCTTGGGCTGATAAGGCTCTGGAACTTTGTTCCAGAAAGAGAGGCTGGAGGGGAACGGGTTCGGACCTCTGGTAGGGGTTTCTGGCAGGTTCAGAAGGCTGGGCACCTCTGTGGGTGCCTGAGGCTGGACATCAGGAGGTCCGGGTTCCAGGGCCTTCCTCATCCTGGCAGCACTCTCCTCCCCGGCCGGAGGGGAGGACCCTGCTCTGTCATCTCAGTGGGCACAGTGGAGGCCAAACCAAGACTCCAGAGGGCAGCTCTCAGACAAAGTTGACATTTGGGTTGCTATCTTGAGGAAGAAGTGTTGTTATTCATCACAGTGGTCATAAATGCTTCGTGGAATCAGAGTGGAGTTGCTTTGAGCACCGGCCAGAATGCTCCAATCAACCTTTGGCTCTGATAAAGATAAGGACCCGAGGTGATAACACACAAACCAGAAACTGTCAACAGGTGCTAATTAGGGCCCTGGGAGCTGAGCCACACCCACTACACCTGATGTGGGGAGCAAGCTCAGGTAGGGGAGCCGGGGTTCCATCTGGGTCAGGGAGGGTACGGCCCCCTACCCCTACCACAGCCTAATTACCGTTTTTTGTCACCTCCTCCTCCCATGCCCACCCCCACCCCTGCTTGCATAGCATTACATAACATAATACAAAAGAACAAAATCTATTCAAATGTTATGCAATATAACATGATCAGCATGATGTAACCGTGGAAAAAGTCTTGAATTGGGAGCTAGGAGACCTGATTCAAGCCTTACTCTGCATAAGCTTGAGTGTCATTTTTTTTTTTAAGATTGATATTTATTTATTTATCTATTTGTATAGAATCTATCCCAGAGTGACTGCATTCCTCACCCAGGATGTGATTTCTGTTCTTTTCTTTCTTTTGTTCTTTTTTTTTTTTTAAGATTTTATTTATTTATTTGAGAGAGAGAGTGAGAGAGAATGAATGGGGGCAGAGGCAGACTCCCTGCTGGGCAAGATCACAACCCAAGTTGAAGGCAGATGCTTAACTGACTGAGCCACCCAGGTTCCCCTAAGATTTTATTTTTTCAAGTAATCTCAAGGTGCCTGGGTGGTTTAGTCGGTTGAACATCCAACTCTTTTTTTTTTTTTTTAAAGATTTTTATTTATTTATTCATGAGAGGTACAGAGAGAGAGAAGGAGAGACACAGGCAGAGGGAGAAGCAGGTTCCATGCAGGGAGCCTGATGTGGGACTCAATCCCGGGTCTCCAGGATCACGCCCTGGGCCGAAGGCAGGCGCTAAACTGCTGAGCCACCCAGGGATCCCTGAGCATCCAACTCTTGATTTCAGCTCACGTCCTGATCTCAGGGTCATGAGATAGAGCACTGCATCGGGCTCTGCACTGGGCTTGGAGTCCGCTTGGGATTCTCCTCCTCCCTCTGCCCCTGTCCCCGATTTGTTCCCTCTCAAAAAAATAAAAATAAAATAGGGACGCCTGGCTGGTTCAGTGGTTGAGCATTTGCCTTTGGCTCAGGGTGTGATCCTGGGGTCCTGGGATTGAGTCCCGTGTCTGACTCCCCATGGAGAGCCTGCTACTCCCTCTGCCTGTGTCTCTGCCTCTTTCTCTGTGTCTCTCATGAATAAATAAATAAAAACTTTAAAAAAAATTTTTAAAAATAAAAATAAAATAGCCTCTGTACCCAATGTGGGGTTCAAACTCATGACACTGAGACTAAGAGTCACATACTCTGAGTCAGCCAGGTGTCTCGAGTATCATTTTTCTTGGAACTCATCTGTCCTCTCTGTAAAGTGGGGAGTAGGAAGGGGGACACTACCCAGTAGTCCCCCTCAGGGGTCCCGTCTCGGTCTAAAGTTCATCCTCTTCTGCTACAAAACACTGTAATCGGTAAAGCGCATGAAAGGTCACTGGTGCCACCCAGCAACGCTGGGGTGTGCGTGACGCTTGACAGAATGGCAAATCCATCTGCAGGAGCAGGAATCTGTGCGGAGGGCTGCAAGTTGTGGACAGTTCTCAGGGCTCCTGGAATCCGTCTCCCTCTCTGAGCCAGAGGCCAGCACGCCTGCTGCCTGCTTTGGGGCACTCAGAGTCTATTTTTAACTTGGTGCCCCTTAAATGTGGCTTTGGGGCCAATGGTTCATTGCGCTCCCTCCCCTGCCCTCACTCCCCTCCACACACACACACACACACACACACACACACACACACAGAAGTGGCCCTACCCCAGAGGTGACACAGAGTGCTGAGCTCCCAGTGGTCAGGTCCCACCACCCTCCCCAGCTCAGCCCCATACATATTCTGCTTCCCACCAGCAAAGCCCAGCCTGAGACCAGGGCAGGGACCCACCATTTCCCCTAGAAACTGGTGGGAGAAGTGCAGGCAGCATTGCAACTGGATAGATGCAGGGGTGAGGAGGGGGGGACAGTGGCTGGGGAATGGGTGAGTTGGAGAGAGATGGCCCATTCCTCCAGGCAGTCAAGAGCTGCCCTGGCTGCCAGGTCATCAGGCTCAGTGCTGGATGGTGAGGCAGGGCATTGGCTGACACCCTCACGGGGTCCAGGGCAGAGAAGAAAGGCTGGAATAACAGCCCCCACAGAAATCACTATAGGGGCAGTGGCTCCTGCCTGGGGTGTGGTGAGGAGGACAGGGGAAGCTACCCGGGGGGGCGTTGAAAGATGGCTGAGAATGCTGCATTCCTCAACCTCTCTCAGCCTCAGTTTCCTCGTCTGAACAATGCGTATAGCCAACGGTACTTTCTCGGGAGTGTCAAGTGAATGAACAGACGGAAACCTCTTACAACAGGGCCTGGCTAGTACTTAAGTGTTGACTGCTGACTTTATGATCAGAAGGATAAACAGGGAGGGCATTTGGGCATGTTCATGGTTGGCGGGGGCAGGCGGCAAAATCAAAAGAGAACCAAAGGTCCCAAGCCTAAGGAACTCAGCAGTCCTGGAGTCGCACATGGACCTCCGTGCTCGGCAGGAGTGGGCACGGTGAAGCCATGGTCCTGGCTACTGCAGCAATTGCTTAGGGACAGTGGGGCCCAGTGGGGCAGGCCTGGGGTGGGGGGATCCCCAGAGACTGGACCAGGAGCCCTGGTCTCAGCTTCCAGGGCTTGAGGCAGGCATGACTTTGTGGGGCTTGGATACTCTTTTTTTTTTTTAAGATTTTATTTATTTATTCATGAGAGACACAGAAAGAGAGAGAGAGAGAGAGAGACAGAGAGAGAGAAAGAGAGGCAGAGACGCAGGCAGAGGGAGAAGCAGGCTCCATGCAGAGAGCCCGACGTGGGACTCCATCCTGGGTCTCCAGGACCATGCCCTGGGCTGAAGGCGGCGCTAAACCACTGAGCCACCCAGGCTGCCCTTGGATACTCTTTCTTTGAGGCTAGTGTTGGGGAGAGGGTTTGCAGAGGAGGGTGGACAGAGAGAGAGAACTGTAGGGTTGGGGGCATATGCTACAGAGCAAGGCCTCCAGGCAGCAAGAACCTGTGCGCATACTAGGGAGGGATCAAGAAGCATGGGCCTCCTTCCCATGCTGTGCCTCTGCTCTCCATACCAGGAGGCCCTCAGGCCTCTGCCAGGCGGCCTAACCCTGTGCTCACTGGCCTGCCTCAGCCTCACACCTGCACTGTTGCATCTTTGGTCACAGTGTGGCTGGGGGTGTGTGTGTGTGTACATGTGGGATTTCCAGATCAAAGAATGCTTAGAAGGTCCTGCTAAAGGTCAGGTCAGTGAGGATTGAGGGCCTGGCCCGTGTCCTCAGACTTTGGCATCCAGGTAGCTCCTTCCCACACAAACCTGCTGGGCCTTCGGTCGGCGGAGCTGACAGGCCTCTGACTCAGGCGAGGGGGTGGGGCTGGACGAGCCGGGCCAAGGAGGAGCCCTTTTAGCCATCTGCTCAGTGGCCCGGCCCCATAGAGCCCCAGGCTGAGGGGGTGGGGGCAGCGTTGCTGGGCTTTCCTGCACCTGAAGCAATAGCCAGGGCTGGGGCCAGGAGTCAGGACACAGCTAGGACAGGATCGGGGCCCTGCGTAGCTGAAGGACGTTCTGGAAGCGAATCCAGGGCTGACGGCCTACGCCGGGGGGGGATTTGCTGCAGCCGCGTTGCTGAGGCCGGCAGCTCCCCGGCCCGGCTCCGGGCTGGGCACACAGTAGCACACTCTCTGCTAATGGGTGAGACTGAGTAGAGCTGGTGAAAGCCGGGTGCTGAAGGCCCGAGCTCCTCTGAGAGTCCAGAAGCAAGCACAGTAGACACACAGGATGGGGAAGGGCACCGCATGTATCCCCCCGCCTGCCAAAGCCCCGGCCCCACACATGGGACGAGGAGTAGCCCTGATGCGCCAGCGGACTCCAGCCTTTCTGGCCCCAAGGTGCAGGCTCTGTAGGCTGCCAGGGGGGCCCTTCTCAGCTTATCCCAGTTCCAGCTGCAGAAGCCCCGTGGAAAAATCTCCCCTCAAAGAAGCCGTCTTGGAGCTTTCCAGGAATGCTGTCCTGGGGTGGAACTGGGGTGATGAGGAGAGGAGGGGCGTGGGGTGGTATGTTCCAGAATAGACTTGGACCCAAACCCAAGAGCATAGTGTTCCCACAGGCCTGAAGCCTGGCCGTGGAGGAAACAGGAGGTCATAGGGATGTGCCTGGTGGCACCAGGACAAGGCAGGCTGTGTGTGTGTGTGTGTGTGTGTGTGTGTGTGTGTGTGTGTGTGAGAGAGAGAGAGAGAGAGAGAGAGAGAGAGGAGAGAGAGAGAGAAATATGAAGGGGAGGGGTGAGAGAGAGAGACAGACAGGACTGGGAATGACCTGGAATGTCACATGTTCATGCCCCTAATGCCAGAGGCCTCCTGGACCAAGTAATGTCATCTTTTCTTTTTTAAAAAATCTTATTTATTTTTTAAAGTAAACTCTATTCCCAATGTGGGGCTCAAACTCACAATTCTGAAATCAAGGTTTACATGCTCTACTGATTGAGCCAGTCAGGCACGCCACCATCTTTTGTTTTTTTTAAAAAAATAAGTTTAGGGGGGCACCTGGGTGGCTCCATCCATTAAGTGTCTGCCTTTGATTTAGGTCGTAATCTCAGGATCCTGGGATTGAGCCACGTGTGGGGAGCCTACCTGTCCCTCTCCTGCTGCCCCTCCCTCCTCTTGTGCTCTCTCTATCTCTGTCAAATGAATTTTTTTAAAAGATTTTATTTTATTTTTTTTTAAAGATATCATTTATTTATTCATGATAGTCACACAGAGAGAGACAGAGAGACAGAGACACAGGCAGAGGGAGAAGCAGGCTTCATGCAGGGAGCCCGATGTGGGATTCGATCCCGGGTTTCCAGGATTGCATCCTGGGCCAAAGGCAGGCGCCAAACCGCTGCGCCACCCAGGGATCCCTAAAAGATTTTATTTATTTATTCATGAGAGACACAGAGAGAGAGAGAGAGGCAGAGACACAGGCAGAGGGAGAAGCAGGCTCCATACAGGGAGCCTGATGTGAGACTCGATCCAGGGACCCCAGGATCACGCCCTGAGCTGAAGGCAGACACTTAACCGCTGAGTCACCCAGGGATCCCTCTGTCAAATAAATTAAAAACAGTAAGTTTAGGGGCACCACGGATGCTCAGTCATGATCCTAGATTCCTGGGATCTAGCCCTGTGCATCTTTGTGCATCTTCACATCCCCTACTCAGTAGGGAGTCTCTCCCTCTGCCACACTCCCCACTTGTGCACATGCTCTCTCTCTCAAGTAAATAAATAAAATCTTTTAAAAAAGTTTAAAAGGAAATAGTATAGCACAGTGGTGAAAGTGTGGCCTGGACCAGAGAGCCAGGGTTTGAACCAGGACTACTCTACACACACCAAGCTGCTAAGACTTCAGGTAAGTTGGTTTACCCGCCTCTATGTCTCTGTTTCCACAACTGCAGAATGGGTATCAGAATTATATCTTACCTCATCTCAGAGGTCAGGGAGCAAATATAAATATTATAGGGTGCTTCAAAATCAGCCTTACACCCAGCACACACGTGAATAGTTTGGCCCTTGCCAAAGGCCAAACCCCATGCCAACCCAGCAGTGCCAGGCCCAGACCCAGGCCAGGGCTGAGCTCTGACCATCTGGGCCCACATGGGGTGTGGCAGGGCTGCAAGTGTCAGCACATCCAAAGTCCCCAGACCTGCTGAGCTGGCAGGGAGCCTGCCCTGACACTCCCCGGCCCTGAAGAAAGACCTAGAGGAGGGCCTGGGCTTCCCAAGGTGTCAGCGGGTGGAGGGGACAGAGGACTGAGCCCTGGCCTTGGCTGAAGACTCCTTCCCTGGTGTGCTGACCTGTCCTGGCCTCGCTGTAGGGCTGGGCCTGGCTGACAGGTCCGTGGTGCGTCCCGTCTATGGGAAGGGAGATGCAGGGATTCAGGGCTCACTCCATGGGGGCTGTAGTGACAAATACATGCTTCTGGGGGCTCCCAGTCCTCCAGCCCACGGGTTCTCCCCTCCTCTGACTGGAATTCCATACCAGCAAGTCCACACCAGCCCATCTGGCAATAATTCTTAGCTGCCTTATATTCCTGATGATTTCATCCAGCTACGCAGTTGGGCTGTCAGTCAGCAACGCTTCTCAGGGCCCTGTTGTGTGTCACACTAGTAAACTTCAGGGTTACAGAGATCTCTGTCTTGGATGGCATGACTCGTACATGGGGTCCAGGATTGAGATAGGAAAGGGGTTCCGGGACGCCTGGGTGGCTCAGCGGTTAAGCTCTGCCTTCAGCCCAGGATGTGATCCTGGAGTCCTGGGATTGAGTCCCACATGGGGCTCCCTGAATGGAGCCTGCTTCTCCCTCTGTCTGTCTGTCTGTCTCTCTCATGAATAAATAAATAAAATCTTAAAAAAAAAAAAAAGGAAAGGGGTTCCTGTTTGCAAGAATAGCGTGGACCAAGATGTATGGGAAGGAGAGAGCCCACCTGAGGTGTGAAACGTGGCTGGACTGAGGGCAAATGGGAGGAGGCGGGCAGGACACAGGGTTGCAGGGTGAGAATGGGATGGGCCCTGTGGTCCCTGCTTTAGGTGTCAGCGTCAGCGAAGGGTGCTCACCTGTGCCTGTGTCAGCAAGTGCCTGTGAGGTGCAATACAGCTAATGGCTGCGAGTGCAAATGTGTGTGTGTGTGTCTGCCATGACTGGGGGACTATCCAGAAGCTGGGGGGGCTATTTTTGGAGGTGTTCGCTGGTAGATATGGCCTCCACCCCCACCTCACCCTCTGCACACCTGTTCAGGTGAGAACACCTGGAGGTGATTCCACATCTGGGCTTGTATCTGGCTAGAAGGTGTGTCTCTGGGCATCCAGCCAAGCAGGTGCTGGCCTCCATAAGAGCCCGGCCTGGGAAGTAGATGGGGAAAGGGGGAGTCCGGTTGGGGTCTGAGGTGGGAGTAGCTGGGTCTTTGGACTCTTTTGGGGCTTCAGAGAGAGACTTAGAGATGTCCAGTGGCCACCCACTGTCTTTCCATTAGTCCATCCATCCTCCTGTGTCCTTCGGCGCAAGGGCTAATCTGTCCGTTTGTTCACCCACTGGCCACCTGTGTGTTTTTGGTTCTCCTCTCAAATCAGCCTCCCTCCCCCGGGCACCTCATTTGCAATTCCTCAGAGGCAGACAAGCCTCACCTTGACCTTTGATAGCTCCTGGGGTCACAGCACACCCTCCTCATCCCTGGTGCACAGCCTGTGGGGGGGTCATGAGGTCCCACACAGACATGGAACTTCTCACAGGTCCTGGAATCAAAGAAGCGCAGATGCCTCCTCCCCGCCACCCCACCCCCTCACCAGTCCTCTTCCCAGAGGGTCCTCCTGTCTGTGGCCCATAGGAGGCTCCTTTCCTCCAGGGAGTCTTTCTGGAACACCCTGCTCAGCTCCTGTTTCCTCCAGCCTCACTCTGCTGCAGCCGTGTACAGGCCATGGGAAGGCCGGCTGGAGGCCTGTGGAGCAGGGCCGAGCCCTCCTAGGTAGAGAGGGGCCGCCTCAAATGGGGAGCTCCCTGGGGCTGGGGGAGCACCATGAGGCAGGACACATGTCCCTGCCCTGGGATTGCCCTGGGTGTGGTTTAGCTAATCCTTCCCCATCCAGAACCCCAGCACAGTGCTATGGCTCCCCCAGGGAGGTTTCTCCTGCAGAAAATGGGGATTCTCACACTCTCCCAAGCAGGGGCTTTAGGCTGCTGCTTCCCTGGTTCCCCCCCCCCCCACCAAGTTCTCCCCCTGGCCTGGACTGTGGGTGTGGGGACATTGGCCAGGCCAGAGAAGGACCAGCATCTTGGTGCTGCACTCTCCAGGACCTAGTAGAACTAGAGTACTGCAGGGGGATGGGGTGAAGGGGGGGGCTTATGCATTATAAAATGTTTGTGCATGTGTGTGTGCGTACACGTGTGCATCCATAGAGAGCAAACATCTCCTGGGCTCCAGGTATATGACGGGCACTGCTGCAGGCATTGAAGAAAGAGCAGTGGGCAAGACCAACAGGGGCACTGCCCTCAGAAGGCTGGTGTTCTAGAGGGGGAGACCCAGGAGCTGCTGGGTGGGTGTCAGTGAGTGCTGGGGGCGTGAGCGTGGCAAAAACGTGTGTGGGTGTGTATAAGGGGCCTATGCGTGAGCAGGGTCAGGCCCAAGCAAGTACGTGTGCGTGTGAACTTGAGCGTGTGCCTTTGGGGGTATCTGTGGGTCCCTCGGGGTCTGGGCTAGGCAGCTGGCTGTGTCTGTGCAGGCCCTAAACTGGTGTGCACATGCACACCAGCCAGTTTGGGAGGCTTATGTGGCAACCACACCTGGCTGGCTCTCAGGCTGCGGGGCTCTAATTTTAGAAGTGACAGCCTATAGATCCCTCTGCACACCTGCTCAGGTGCCCAGCCGCGGGGAGGGCCCAGCTGGTCTGCTGGGGAGCAAACCTGTCTCAGCCAGCACCACAGGCTCTCTGACACACAGGCCCACACTTCAAATCCAGCAGCCTCTGGCCTCTAGTTCAACACGGTGGGCTGGGCCTGGGGCCCTGACAATCAATGGGGCATTGTATCTCCCAAGCCCTACACCTGTGGCCCTACTTCCCAGCTCCCAGGAATGCCATCCCCCCACCCCTGGCTCTTCGAAAGAGGTCCAGCTCTGGAAACCTCCAGGACGCTGCTGGCCCACTGTGCCCCTGCCCAGTCGCCCTGGCCAGACTGGGCCCCCCTAACACCTCTGCCTTCCAAGGGACTTCTTTCCTGGCTGCAGGTGGAAGGTCCAGAGAAGCAGCCCTGCCTCTGACTCCTCATTCTCCCCTTGTGCCACCTCCATGCACACTCTGGGCCCTCCCCTGCTGCAGAACCTTCCGTGGCTCCCTACAGGCATTTACCGGGGCAAGCTCAAAGCCCTCCCAGGCTGCTGTGCAGTCTCTGTGCACTACTACCATCTCCGACTCCCCAGCAACACCCTCTCAGCCGGGCAGACACTTGCTCCTGCTCTGCCTCCGGCTTCTGTGCAAGCTGCTTTCCCTCTAGGGCAGCTAAAGGGCAGGAATAAAAAGGCTGCGTCCAGAACCAATGCCTGATTGACTGCATTTCACCCCATCTGCGTCCGGGCCCTGGGAGTTGGGTTTTCCTGTGCTCTCTGGACAAAAGAGGAGCCGGCTCAGAGGAGGGCAGTAGTTTGCTCAGGCATAGAGGACAAGTGGGATTCAGAACGACTCATCTGTTTCCACTGGGCCATTCGGCTCGACTGGATGTAACAGGTCCTCACTGAGCGTCACAGCACCAAATCCTACGGCAGCAGCTGGAGACAGTATCAGGGGAGGGGACACACAGAAACAGGAGCATGAGGTGCAGACGGGAAGGAGGGGAGAGGTGCTGAATTGCTCACCTCCCAGTCTTAAAACCTTCACACTTGTGACTTAGACCCCTAGTCGGTTCCTTTTAAGGAATGAGCCCTATTTCCCTTTAAAAGGAGGCAAGAGTAGGAAAGAGAAAAACACATTTTGTTCTGATGTCTCAAGATGTCATTTAGGGACAATTTGTCCCTTTTTCTCCGTATCTCTGTCCCTCCATCCCTCCACCCCAGGCTGGTCCTGAGATCACAGATAGAATCACTTTCACCCCTCCCATTCCCTACCTTGGGTCCACTACCCCTTAGACTTCCCACAATCCCGTGTCTAGTGCTGAGTTCCTAGGCCTGGGCAAGGGTGACACAGGAGACAGTGTCTTCAGGACAGTCAGGGATCTGGGAGAGAGGGCAGGGGATTTGGGCTAGCCCAAGACTCAGATCAGATCCCCTTCACAGTCTTCCAATTTTTGCTGAGAAGTCTAGCTTGTTCTTGTATCATAAGCTCCATGAGGACAGAGACCTTGTTGGTCTGGTTCACAGGTTTACAGGCTCTTTAAATACAAACCACCTTCACTTCCTTCTGGAGGCCCCAGTGAATTCACACAAAACATACTAAGCCTCACTGTGATCCTACACTGAATATAATTTTATGGGCATTTTTTTTAGAAAGGGATTTTCAATAATTATGATTGTGAAATTATCCAACTATACAGTTAATGCATTTGACTTAAAACCAACTCTAATTTCTTGAAAAGCATCACATATACTTGGAAACTCTTTGTAATGAGAATATCTAAACCAACAAATTGCTTTCAAGTATCATGAAATGTTCCTGAGATCCAGGCTTTCCAGCTAACAAGCTTTGCCATAAGATTTTTGGTAGGGGGATTCCTGGGGGGCTCAGTGGTTGAGCATCTGCCTTTGGTTCAGGGCGTGATCCCAGGGTTCTGGGATCCCCACAGGGAGCCTGCTTCTCCCTCTGTCTGTGTCTCTGGTTCTCTCTCTGTGTCTCTCATGAATAAATAAATAAAATCTTTAAAAAAAAAGATTTTGTTTGGGTGCCATCAAATAACATCATTAGAATTTCCATCTTCGGGATGTCTGGGTGGCTCAGTGGTTGAGCATCTGCCTTTGGCTCAGGGCATGATCCTGGAATCCTGGGATCGAGTCCCACATCAGTCTTCCTGGAGCGGGCTTATTCTTCTGCCTATGTCTCTCTCTTTCTCTGTGTCTTTCATAAATAAACAAAATCTTAAAAAAAGAATAATTTACATTTTCCAGCTTTTAAAAAATAGTTTGAAGCCAATACATCCCTTCACCCTGGATCTCAAATCTTTTTGTAGGTCCTTAAACATTTCTTAGGTCCCAGACACCTTGCTTAGGTGACTGCAAGAATGAGCAGCCTGGTGCACACTGGTTTCTTAAATACTGTTGGAGAGAGGTAGGAGAAAGGAATACAATGGTTTGGAAACAAAACAAAGACTGCAAATTCAAAAGAGATACTACTATTTTCATCTTTCCGATTGACAAAGACCAAAAAGCAGTGTTGTTGATTTTTTCAGATTTTACTATAAAGTAATCTCTATACACAACGTTGGGCTTAAATCTACAACCCTAAGATCAAGAGTCATGTGCTTGGGATGGCTAGGGTGGCTCAGTGGTTGAGGATCTGCCTTCAGCTGAGGGAGGGATCCTGGGTCCCAGAATGGAGTCCCACATCGGGCTCCCTGTGAGGAACCTGCTTCTCCTTCTGCCTATGCCTCTGTCTCTCTCACTGTGTCTCTCTCATGAATAAATAAAATAAAACTTAAAAAAGAACAGCAAAAATGAGTCGTATACTCTACTGACTGAGCCAGCCAGGTGCCCCATCAAAGAGTGTTTTTTCATATAAATTGGTGCGATTTTTTTGAGGACCATGGGATGATATCTATTAAAATGCAAAGTGCACATCCCCTTTGCCCAGCAATTACTCTTCAAGGAATCTAGGCTCCTACAAATATACAAAGATATATGGGGAAATACTTTCTTGGCCCTGAAAGATTGGGAATGGTCTAGATGTTGACTAACAGAGGACTGATAAAATGGTGGGACAGGGGCACCTGGGTGGCCCAGTTGGTTAAGTATCTGCCTTTGGCTCAATCATGATCCCGGGGCCCTAGGATTGAGCCCCAAGTCAGGTTCCCTGCTCCCCACTGAGGAGTTCTCCCCCTCCCTCTATCCTTCCTCCCCCTGCCCCTCATGATCTCTCTGGTGCTCATTTTCTTTCTCAAGTAAATAAATAAAATCTTTTAAAAAAATGGTAAGACAGCTCCACTCTGGAACCGTGTATAGCCATGGAAGAGTGCATGCAAGTGTTGATACAGAACAAATACCTCAGCACAATGTTGAGCGAAAAGAAATCAAGGTGCAGAACAGTGCATAAATGCATTATTTTTATGTGTGAAAAAGGCAAATAATATACATGCACATACATGTGTGTGTGTGTGTTTATACACTAGGAAGCACCTAGCAATCATTGGAAGGAGACTTAGAGGTTGGGAAGAGTGATTCTTTCCTAGAGGGGACCTGGGAGGATGGAGGAAGAATTGGTTTTTGCTATGTTTGATTTTTTTTAAAGATTTTATTTTGGGGGTACCTGGCTGGCTCAGTTAGCAGAGCATGTGACTCTTGATCTGGAGTTGTGAGTTTGAGCCCTGCGTCTCTATACCCAACGTGGGACTGGAACTCACAATCCCAAGATCAAGAGTTGCATGCTCCACCCTCCATCCAGCCAGGCATGCCTACATTCCATTTTTTAAAAATCAGTACATTTCTTTTTTCATTAAAAAAAAAAAAATCAGGGCACCTGGGTGGCTCAGTGGTTGAGTGTCTGCCTTTGGCTCAGGGCGTGATCCTGGGGTCCTGAGATCAAGTCCCATGTCAGGCTCCCCACATGGAGTCTGCTTCTCCCTGACCTGTGTCTCTGCCTCTCTCTCTGTGTCTCTCATGAATAAAAAAAATAAAGGCTTAAAAAAGTCTAGTTTACAGACAAATGCCTGGGGAATAAATGAAGTAAAACAAATTCATAAATGAATGCATTCTAGGTCATGTGGAGGAAGAAATTGCACTGCAACCTGGAGCCCAAGGCACTTTGGCCGCCCAGTGGAGGAGACTCACAGAAAAGGCAGAAAGCCCCAGTCTATTCTGCTGAGGGAGATGGGGGAGGGCCTGAAGGCTGGAGAAGGTTGGGCAGACGGGGAGGAGGTGGGAGTAATTTGGCTTTCGTCCTGGGGGGGCTGCCTCTCCATCCCTGTTGCTTTCCCCAGCTCCTCCCTAGAGAGTACAACTATTTCAAGCCCAGGAAGTCCCAGCCCTTAGTATGATGCCTGGCATATAATCTGTGGCAATAAATAGTGGTTAACTGAACTGATGGAATCACTCGTTGGTTAATCCAGACCATAGCGTTAGTCACTCCTGTCCCTTCCCCAAACACCTCCTTGCCACCCAACAACAACAACAACAACAACAGAAAATGACTCTCTCAGGGCTGCTGGGTACAGTTGGGTAGGTTGTCTACTGCACAACTCCAGGAGGAGATATTTTCAAAGACTGGCATGGGAGTAATGCCTCCTGAAGTCGCAGGACTTGGCATACCTGCAGAACACTGTTTCTTCTTTCAAACTCAGGGGGACAGAAACCACACTGAGGGTGGGAGAAGAAAGGGATGGGGAATCCAGACACTACAATGGGTTTCCTTCCCCTTTTCCCCCTCCAATTCCTAAGGCCCCTCCCTTCCTTTGTTCCTCTCTTATTTGAGTTTAAGGTGACTCAGCCAAATGTGGCCAATTACTCGGTCCCTCGACTACAGAGTATGGAGCTTGCTGTATGATCTTGGGCAAGTTCCAGAATTTTTCTAGGTCTCAGTTTCCCCACCTAAGAAATGAGTAAATATGTAGGGAGCAATTCTTGATTACTCTCCTTGGCTTAAAGGAAGCTCATGGGGATAAAAGTTTGAAGGAATTCTTCCTTATGGGATGCAGCATTCTCAGAGGGTGCAAATCCCCGCATCCTGCCCAGTGTTTCAGGTCTTTCCTTTAGCATAGGGGGCAGTATCCTGGAATGGAAGGAACCTGTTGGGGGAGGAGGAACCCTTGTCAAGTCCTGCCTCTGATGATACCCACGATGCATTACTAAGCAAGCCACAGCTCCTGCCTGGCCCTCAGTTTCCTCTGCTGTAGAATGGGTGCTCAGGCCCAATCAGAGAGTGTCGAAATGCTGCACTGAGTCTGTCATGCCTTTCCTTTTTCTGTTTAATTCCCATCATTTTTGTTTTATTTTATTTTTATTTTATTTATTTATTCATGAGAGACACAGAGACACAGACAGAGAGGGAGAAGCAGGCTCCTTGGGAAGAGCCTGATGTGGGACTCGATCCTGGGACTCTGGGATCACGCCCTGAGGCAATGGCAGATACTTAACCGCTGAGCCACCCAGGCGTCCCTAATTCTGATATAATTTCAAATGTATAAATAGTCACAAGGATAGTACAAAGATCCTGGTAAACCTTTCCTTCAGATTTAGCACTTGTTCACATTTTATCCATTTATTATTCTTTCTCTCTCTGAATACCTGTGTGTGTGTGTGTGTACAATATCCTCCCAAACTATGTGAGAGTAAAGTGCAGGCCTTATGACCTTTTACCTCTCAGTGAATGCTTCAGGGTGTATTTCCCAAGAACAAGGACGTTCTCTTACATAACCCCTGCCGTTAACAAAATCAGGAAACTTAGCATTGATACAATACTGTTATCCTTGTCCACGCAGTCTATGTTCAAAGTCAATTGTGTCAGACCTTTTCATGTCTCCAGCCAAAGTAGAAAAATCTGGACGAGGTTTTCTTAAAGCTAACATGTATTTGGCTTTAAGGATTGCGCTTACTCTAAAATCATGCCCTCCCCTACCGTTTTGGCTTTACTGGGGCTTAGGCTGTCCCCTCTTAATGATGGTGACAGCAGACAGTGGGGTAGTTGTTATTTGCTTTTGAGATTCTTGCTTGGCAAAATAAGAAGCAGGTGATCTTCTGCTAGTCCTTCAACTTCTTTTGCAGGGATCCCAAGGTGTGGCCCCCCCCCACTCCGGGGGCTAATGGTCCCTGGTTCCAGGTGAGTGAGATGCCAGAGACTTTCCCTGAAGCCCAGCTGAGAGCACTACTGCTCCCATCGCTGCGAGCAGACACGGATGGGCAGCCAGAGGCCCTGACCCTCCGGGAGCAAATGGTCTCTCACCCAGCAGAGTGCACGTCACCCTTCCTGTGCCTCTCCAGCATCTGTTTGGAGCATCCCTTGCCTTGTGAGTCTCACACTGAGGCAGGGCCCTCCTCCCAGCCCAGAAACCAGACCCCACTTTTCCAGCCTCTTTTGCAGCTGCACTGCAGTCATGTGACCTGGCTCAGCCAATCGGATGTACCCTCCCATGAACTCTGACTCCACACGCCCCCCCCCAGCAGGTGCTGCAAAGCAGCAGAGATGGGGTGTATCAGAAGTGGGGGCGGCAGCAGCAGCAGGAAGAGTTTTCAAGCGGACAGTGGAGCTGCAGGGCCAGTTGCCTTGTGGTGCTCCCGCTCTGGCCTGGATGTGTGATCTGGGCTGAGGTTCTGGCTGCGGTGGGTCCTCCCTGGCTCCTGCACCTGCCTCTGCAGCCGGCTCCAGGCGGCCGTGAGCTTTCTGTTGCTTGCAACCAGGAGCCCTGACCAGTAAATACAGAGAAGTCAGGATGGTGGGAACGGAGGGCCCTGGGGCCTAGAGTGTGGACACATTGGGACTCAGTTCTGTGGGGCTGGCAGCCAGGGAGGAATCCAGCTTCCATATCAGGAATGTGCATGGGACGTCCCTGTCCCGGCGTCAGGTGGGGCAGCCCAGGCAGGAAGTGCTGTGGGTGAGGGCAGTAGGGATGTGAGAGAGAGAGCCTGGAGCCTGAGGACGGGCTGGGAGGAGGGCAATGAGCTCAAGGAGGGACATTTGTAGAAGGAAGCAGCCAAGCTGGGTCACATGGTCCCATCTGCCTGCCCCACAATATTTTTTGACCTTTTTGTATCTGCCACATGGTGTATTGGTTACTCGAACAGTTTGGGGGTGGGTATTGTTATCCTCATGGTACACATAGAGGAAGGGCACACATACAGGGCGATGAAGTCATTCGTACAAGATCAGAAAGCTGAAGAGGACAGGGTCAGAATTTAAACCTGGGCCTAACCTAACTCCAACAATGAGGCTCCTAAGAACCTAAACAGATGGTCAAATGAGGGACCGATGTCTCTGCCTCAATCCCTGAGTTTTTATATGCTTCCCACGAGTGCTTGAAGTAAAATACACTCCTTGTAAGAACTTTGTAAGGCAGTTTGGTCAAGTAATAGAATCTGGGGTCCTGGCTCACTTTGTAAATACCAATCCTTCCGGGATCCCTGGGTGGCGCAGCAGTTTGGCGCCTGCCTTTGGCCCAGGGCACGATCCTGGAGACCTCGGATCGAATCCCACATCAGGCTCCCGGTGCATGGAGCCTGCTTCTCCCTCTGCCTGTGTCTCTGCCTCTCTCTGTGTGTGTGACTATCATAAATAAATAAAAATTAAAAAAAAAAAAAAATCCTTCCTCCTCTTCCCCCACCAGGGAAAAACTTCAGGTCTAAACCAGTGAGCTGCAGCACTCATGCTTGGTTGCAGTGGCCTCCCCCCGCAGCCCCTCCTCCCACTACCTGTCCCCTCAGTATCCACTGAGCCCAGGTTTGTTCTAGGTGTCTGTCCTCCTTCTGGACTCAGGGTTAGTACTGTGGCAGCAGTAATGCAACTATCCCCCTTGCTTGGGATAGAGTTGGGCATGGGATGGGGCTCAAGTCTGGCCAACAAGCAGTGAGGAAGAGTCTCTTAGGAGTTTCAAGGAAAAATTTTCCCTGGTCTTAACCGGGGACACAGGATGAAGTATTTCCTGTTTGTTGTTGTTGTTGTTGTGTTGTTTTGTTTTGCTGTTATGGCCATTATTGTGTGACAATGTGATGTCTGGCGTAGCAGCAGCCATCTTGTGACCATGAGGAAAGCTAGCCAAGGACAAGGCAATATGCTGAGAATGGCAGAGGGGAAGGAAAAGAGGAAATAGCCTGAGTCCTTGATGCTGATATTGAGTTACAGGATTAACCTCTGCTGAAGCTACACTTCCTCTGGACTTTTTGTTCTGTGAGATAATATACTTTCCTTATTGTCTAAGCCAACAGAATAGAAATTCTCTGTTTCTGACCACTAAAGACATCTTTACTGGCACATGAACCATGGGATCAAAAGAATAAACACCTGACATAACAATCTGATATGCTAATAGTTGATGGCAGGGACAACAGCCGTTGGTTAAATAAGGAAAATCTGATTCCTTGACCATGGCAGGCCCTAATAATTTCTTGCTCTGTTGGCTCAGAGGCCCCGTGCTCTGCATTGTGTCCAGGCGTGTGGGAGGGCTTCTATCAGAGGAGAGGTCCACTCCTGGCCAGCTGAACTTCTGACTCCCATTTCCTGTAGGGTCAGCAGAGGAAAGCGGCTTTATTTACTGAATCAGAATGGAAAACAGATGTATAGGCACCCCACTGGGCCCTGGACAGAGGCTGGGCCTGTTCTCAGTCCTGACCCACACACCAATTCCCTGTTCCCCATATCGAGTCCAGATGTGGCTTCTTCCAAGCTCTAATAATAATTTTTATTTGTTGCGGTTAAGTAACCTTCGCCCCCAGCTCAACTCTAAATTCTACAAGGAGAAAAATAGGAGTTATATTATGAAACGTTTGCAAGGAAGCCTGGGTGGGACACGGAGGAATGTGGACTCGAGAAGCAGACCAGTGTGGGTTCAACCACAGTCTGGTCTCACACTAACCGTGTGATCTCCACCATGGTATCAGTCAACAGCCGCTGGGTAACAAGCCCCCACAAAACTCAGTGGCTCAAATCAGTAAATGTTTATTTGCTCATAGTTCCAAAATGTGGGCCGGGCTCGGTGGGACAGCTGGTTTGTTCTCCACAAAGTGTTGTGTTTTAGAAGTGAAGTCAGATGGGACAATGGAACATGTGCATGAGCAGAGGGGACCTGTACAGTTTGCATGGTCCACCCTGTTCTTTGCTTCCTTGTCCCTACATAGATCCTTTTTTCTTCAGTTTCTCTTAAAATGGTTTGCTACTCGCTTGACCCAGAAAACCCCACGAAATCATGTAAATCGAGAGTGTCAAATCTTTGTGTTTCCTTTAAGAACACCCGGGAAACTGCCCAGGCCATCCTGGATATGCATATGTGAAAAGCCCTCAAGTATATGAAACATGTCACGGAAGCAGTGTGCACTGTTCTGTAAACAAATGGTGGAGCAGCAGGTTTGCTCACGCCAAACCTTGAAGGGAGTATTTGATACAGAGATGAGAGGGATTGTTGGTGGCCATTCTTTTTTTTTTTTTTTTTTTTGTTGGTGGCCATTCTTGAGGGCAAAATTCAACAACCATTGGTCAAAACCTTTCTCCTCTTCAGGCTTCTCATCTGTAGTACAAGAAGAATTCTATTTATTTCCCAGGGTCATTTGAGAATAAGGGGGTATTGTGGTTGCACATCTCTGAACATGGCCCATAGAGCATTCAGGATTGGCTGCTCCCCTTTGATCTGGCTTTATAAATGCTGACCTATTTACTATCTCATCCCATCCATCCATTCATTCGTTTAGTATCTCCTGAGGCCTGTGACCCAGGTACTACCCTAGATGTAGAGGATACAACAGACAAAAGTCCCTGTCTCCATGGAGTTTACATTTTGATAGAGATAAAAGTTATCAAATAAGTGGTGTTTGGGATGGTGAGAGATGCTAAGAGTAGCTAGGGAGTGCTGAGGAGGGGCTGTAGTGTGTGGCCAGGTCTTCTGAGTCCATCCTGAAGGCAGAGCCATGAGGATATTCCAGGCCGAGGGAAGGGCCAGCGCAGAGACTCTGAGAGGAGATGGCCGGGGTGTTTGTGGAATAGAGAGGGCCCCGGGGTGGCTGGAGATGAGAACCACAGGAGAGGGGGCGACTCCTCATGGGCCTTTGGGAAGATTTTTGCCTCTTACTGTGCAGGAGATAAAAACACAGGGGCAGGTTTGGAGGAGGGGGCAGTGGGTTGCAGTGGGGAGTCAAGGAGGGGGAGGGGGGCCGGTGGTCTGGTCAGGGTGGTCAAGGGAGAGGTGGGAAAAGTGCCTGGATTCTGAATGCTTTCTTGGAGGTCAGCAGATGGGATTTACCTATCAACTCTCAGTAAATCAACCTAGCATGGAAAGCAGGTATTATCAAACTTTCATTTTATGGAAGAGAAAATCTTTTGAGTGACTTGCGCAATGTCATATAGCCGCTAAGTGGTGTTCCTGGGCAGGTGGGAAGGCTGTGGGATCTGTCTGAGGCTGACTCGTAATGGGATGTGTATGGTCTGTGTATGGGTGTGTCTATGACGTGCCTTCTCTGGGTCTTTTTTTTTTTTTACATTAAAAAAAATTAAATTCAATTTGCCAACATATAGTATAACAACACCCAGGGCTCATCCCATCAAGTGCCCTCCTCAGCGCCCTTTTATTTTCTTTTAGAGAGAGAGAAAGAGAGAGAGAGAGCATGCTTAGGTGGGGGAGAGGGAAGAGGCAGAAAGAAGGGGAGGGGCAGAGAGAGAGAGAGAGAGAGACTCTTAAGCAAGTTCTGTGCCCAGCACAGAGCCTGGCTGCAGGGCTCCATCTCACGACCCCAAGATCATGGCCTGAGCCGAAATCCAGAGTCAATCTCTTAGCCAACGGAGTCACCCAGGTGCCTCCCTTTGGGTCTTCTTACTTGGCCCCTCATCTCCATCCGGGACCCACTGCCACATTCCATCCTCTGTTGTCCTTAAGTCTTGTAGACATACCCCATGCATTTCTGGTGCCCAGGGGAACCAATCTATGTCTATGAGTGTGTAAGTAGGTGTGTGACTCTTGTCATGTGCGCATGCCTTATGTGAATGTGCATGACTCCCGGGTCTGAGTGTTACGTTGGCCGTGTCAGGGTGCACGTGCGAGTCCCTGTGAGAACCTACACGTGTGAGGGCTTAAGGGCCTGAACATGCATGAGCACATGAAGGGTGTGTGTGTGTGTGTGTGTGTGTGTCTGCAAACGTGTGAGTGCGTGGAGGTGTTCTCTCTCCCCTCTACCCATTCAGATGTGCTGCCATCCTAAAAAACCCAGGCCGAGCCCACCTCTTCCCTTCTCTGATTCCTGACCTCCATGCTCCATCTGTCAGAGCCACACACGGGCTGGCCTCCGGTCCTTTGCTGGTGGTCTGGCTGCTTTAGAGGGGAATCCATTTCCTAGCCTGCAGGGCAGGGTGGGCCTGTGCAGGGGGTTGCCGTGGGGCACACCCCACCCTGGGTCAACTTTCAGCCACATCTCCTGAGGTCAATGGGCCCCTCCCTCTGCCTCCCCTACAGGTTTCTTTACTGGAGGGAGAGAGGGCCACTGACCTCAGAAGGGTCTGGCAGGCGGTTCTGGTGGCCTCCAGCAGGCTAAGGCAGGTGGGGCAGAGAGTGGTTGCACTCTCAGGCTTCCTTCCTCCCCAAGGGTGGGCAGCTGAGTCTCCTGGCAAGAGAAGAGAAGTCCACACTGCATTCTCTCTGTGAGCTCCCAGGTCCCCATGTTGGGATGGGGGCCTGGGGACCCCAGAGACTTGTCCCCACTTAGGCAGGCCCATGGGCCCTAGTGCAGCTTGGCCCCACTCTTGGCCTCCTACCCCCACTCTCTCTTTAGGAGCCACCAGACCTCAGGCCTCCTCCTGCGTACTAATAGGCTCCTTCCAGTCTCAACCTTTTCCCTTCTCGTCCCCTTCTCCAGACACTGGTTCCTCTAAGAGAGCCCTTAGGCCTCCCCTACAGGTACCAGAGGATCCCTTTTCTCTAACTCCCTGGAAATTAGACCTTTGCTTGGAGCAAGGTGAGGAGGTGCCTGGAGGCATGGGGTCACTTCGGTCTATCCTCCTGGTTGGCCTGCCCTTCCCTCTGGCCTGGCCAGGCACACTCCAGCTTTGGAGCCTTTGTTCGAGTCCTATCCTCTGTCTGCAGCGTTCTTCCTCAGACCCTTCTCGGCTCCTTCCTCTCCGAGCACTTGTCAACCTATCATCTTCCCAATGGGGCCGACCTGGTCCACCCAATTTAACACTACTGCTCGTGGGCACCTGGGTGGCTCAGTGGCTGAGCGTCTGCCTTTGGCTCAGGTCGTGATCCCAGGGTCTTGGGATCGAGTCCACATCCAGCTCTCCCGCAGTGAACCTGCTTCTCCCTCTGCCTGTGTCTCTGCCTTTCTCTGTGTCTCTCATGAATAAATAAATAAAATCTTTAAAAAAATTTTAGAAAACTCCTGTGACCGGTGTGCATGCACACAGCCCCATGCGCCTCCTCGCCCACTCGGCCGTGCCCTCTCCTGACCCAGCTCTGCCTCCCTCACGTCTCATCATGCCCCTCGCCTCCTCCCACACACCAGTCCATTCTGTCTACCGTGTCCCCCTAGGAGAATGTTGGCCCCGGGGAGGGCAGGGCTCTTTGGGCTTCCCCGATATTTCCCAAGTGCCTGGCTCCATGTGGGGCTGGTCTCGCTGCTCCGCAGACATTTGTGCTGCTTGTCGCCAGAGCTGCAGAGAGAAGAGGGAGGCTGTGGGAGAAATAGCTGCTTCCCCCGCACCTCCCGGTCGGGGCCTGTGGTCAGAGGGCTGGACTCTGTGCCCTCCTGGCTGCAGGGGGAGGTCCGGCGCCCTCACTCCACCTGCCTTCCTGGGGGGCACTGGGCCAGGGAACCCCCCCGGGGGCCCCCACACATGCATGCTGGCGTACACCTGCGCACCCGGCCTCTGCAGCCCCAACACCCACCACCCGCTGACGTGGCTGCGGTTTCGAGGCCCCAGAGGTGCAGATTAGAGACAGAGTGTCCTGTTTTCTGTGGCTTCCTTGGCAGGTGGGGGTGGGGGACGGGCTCCCCTGGAAACTGGCTCTCCCCGCCTTCTGATACACACATCACGCGCACGCACACACGCACACGCAGTTGGCCAGGGGGCGGCCTGCCAGGCTGGCTGCTCTTAGGTCCCGGCCTGGGAGCCGGGCACCCATCTGTGCCAAGCCCCGCTGCGGGTGGGGGGTGCAGGGGAAGAGGCTGCGAGCTCCCTTCCCAGCAGCACCCGAGATGCCACCTTTAGTGCTTTGTGCCCACCCAGCAGGGCCACCCAGCCACACCTGCCCGTTCTGTCCTCTGGGGGAAGCAGTGCCCTCCTCTGCCTTCTCCCCTCAAAACCACATCCCCAAGGGGGGGCCGCATTCCGCCCTTGCCCTCGCCCTTGCCCTCGGAGGGGTGGAGGCCGTCGCCCCTGGGGCTCCGGCGCCCACTGCACGCGGTGGCTGGCTGGGCTGCACAGCTCCCCTGTGCTCCCCGGCTCCAGCCCGACCCCCCGGTGGTGCCTTCCCTGCTCCAGGAACCCCGCTTCAAGGCGGAGATGAGTGCGGCCTGCTCTGGCACCAGGCCTCCCGGGTTGAGTGTCAGCTCGGCATGACCTCGGGCAAGTCACTTCACCTCTCTGTGCCCCCGTTTCCTCCCTGGCAGGGCTGTTGTCAAGATGAAATAGGTTGTGCTACCCAAAGTGCTTAGCCCAGCACCTGCCGTGCAGCGAAGTTGTCAGTAGATGTTAGCTGTCACCCTGATGGTTTCCTGCCTCAGAGCCAGGAGGGCCTGAGAACAGCCTGGGTCAGGCCTTGCAGACCAGTTCTGGCCTCCCAGATGGAGCCGGGAGCTTCCAGAGCCGCCAGGAGCTTGCAGGAGACTGAGGGCCGGGTGCAGGTGGGCTCGGGGAAGGGGCTCACCCCTCAGCCTGCAGCCGTTGGTGGGACAGGAATCTTCTAGTCTCCCAGCCTCGGGCTGGTCCACTGTGGACCCCCTGTTCTCCAAGCCCCCCCCCACCCCCACCTTGCAGGGTGTGCCTCAGGCCATCTCCTGTGGTAGGAGCTCCTGGCAACCCTGCTCCCCAGGCACCCACAGTTCCTACTTCCCAGGGCCTCAGGCCCCTCAAGCATGGGAGGGTATAAAAACTCCTCCATCATGTCAGGGCAGGTCATGGATGAAGAGTGTGTGGCCTTGGCAGCCAGTCGGGCCCAGCTCTTATTCCTGCCTGCACCCCAAGGCTGGCGGGTCCTGCCTGCTGCTCTGGGGCTCCCAGCAGTGGTCCAGGAACCCAGACTCACGGCGGCCTGGAGAAGGCGCTCATGCTGGAATGAATTGGGAGTCCTGGGAGCAGACAAGTGGCGGGGGAGCAGGATGATTGAAGCTAGAGGGCTGACAGTGCTCACCCCAAACAGAGCTCGAAAGAAGGAGGAAGGAAGAGAGGACTGGCTGAGCACACCCTGGGCCCCAGAGGAAGTTGAAAGCTGGCCACGGCAATGTGACAGTTCAAGGGCCCGCACCACACCACAGCTCCCCACCCCACCCCACCTTGCCTGCTGACGTCAGTGGGGAGTGCATGACCCTGCCTGCCCCCCCACCCCTCAGGCCCCGATCTGTGAGGCTGGGTCCCAGCCCGGGGGCTCCCAGAGCTACTCTATGCAGCCAGACAGCCAGCAGGGCTTTGTGGCTTCTGGTCAGCATTGCCCTCTCCAGATTCCTTTAATGAAAGGCACACAGTTAACAGCACCTCTTTACTCCCCATACCACCTTGCATCTCTCAGGTGTGGCCCTAGAAGATATCCATTAAGCACCTACTATATACAAGGTGGATTCGTATCCACGAGCTCATTTAATCCTTCACAATAACCTGAGGTGAATATTTTCTGGATAAGGAAAACAGCTCAGAGAGGCTAAATGACCTGCCTGAGGTCACACAGCTTGTAGGTGACCAAGCTGGCCTTCCAAGGCAGGCTCCTGTCATGAAGTTCCTTATGCCTCCAGGTGAGTGACTTCATGCTGGAGGAGCCCTTGGAGAGCCAGTGCAGCCAGGTCTCTTGTTTGTCAAGGAGGAAATGGACACCCAGAGCTGGGAAGTGAGTGCCTTAGGCGGTGCCCCAGGCTCCTGGCAGGACCAGGCAGGATTAGGGAACTTTCTTTTGGCATGGGATGCCTGGCAGGAGGGCCTCTGCCAGGAAGCTTTCTTCCTTTATTGCCTCCAGGTCTCCCCTCAGAAGCCAACTCCTTAGATAAGGCTTTCTGGACAGTTCTCGCTGAAGTAGAATCCTATCATCCTCCATCTCCTGGCCTGGCTTTATTTTTCTTCATGGCACTTACTGTCACTTGCAGTTTTATGCATCACATTATTTATCTATTGTTCCCTCACCCCTGCCCCAATTAGAATGTGGGCTCATGAGCTCAGGGAGGGTCTACCTTGTCCCCAGGCATAGAACCGTACCTGGCACAAACTCAACAATTTCTGTGGAATGAATGAATGAATGCAGTCAGATGATCAAGAAAGAAGCTTCTGCTTTATGGGGGAAAGTTTGGTGTGAAGATGAGCTTATTAAGGGCAAACTAAATAGATAATTCTAGGTGGAAGAGGGGAGTGAGAAGTAATTTAGAAAAGAGAAGGGGCAGGGCCAGCACGTACAGACATGAGGTCTGGCACACAGTAAGCGGCGATTCCCCTCCAGTTCACTTCTCAACTTGGACAACCGTACCTGAGACCCTGGGGGTGGGAAGAACAAAGTTTTGGCCTCCTCAGCAGCCGACCCAAGGGGGTGGGGGAGTGACAGGTCGAGGCAGCTCTACAGGGACCCGCAGCGGGAGAACAGGCTGTACCCACCACGAGGACGCCACGTGGTCGCGGTTAGCGGTCTGCCATCCGGTGGCACTGCCTCCCCAGACGGTGGTCCACAGTTGTGCTGTTAGTGATCTCTGGTACCTGGAGCACCCAGTGGGATGGGGGTGGGGAAACCACCCCAGCGCACCCCACAAACACACACCAAACGCTGTGGAGAGATTATCACAACAGTGGGAGGGAGGGCTGTTTCCTGAGCCAGCTGTGAGCTTTGAAGGCTGAGGACACTGTGTTCTTGGGCTTCTCCACTGAGCAGAGGACTCGCTGAAGAGCCTGTCCCGGCCCCCTTCTTCCTCCCCCATCCTACGGACTGGGCACAACAACAATCACCCTGTGATTGTGGGGCCCCATCTTTGATGAGTCACCTTGCCCACAGCAAGCCTTGCGGGGTGATGTTATCGGCTCCTCTGCTTACTTAATTCCCTGGTTGACATCACCACGGCCTGGTCTTCGCCTTCTCGGCACAGCAGCCTGCAGGCTGGCATGTCCTGGAAGGGAGGCGGTGGAGGTCTCTTGCCAGAAGCTACCAGGGCAGGTAAATTGGGGCCCTCGGTCACTTGGCCGTTAGCCTCAAGGTGCTTGGCTGAGTTTCTTGACTTACTGGACATGGGCCTCAGTTTATCTCCCAGGAAATGCTGTCTGGAGTCTGCATCCTCGGGGTGTGGTCCCCAAGTCCGGCGCTCTGCTGGCTCAGGCACGTGTTTCTAAGTTCTGTCTCAGGCAGGCCTATCTGCCTCCCAGCCTCTGTGATGGGCCTTTGGGTTCCCAGGCTCTCCCAGGCTCTGACTGGGGTGCCCTGCTGGCCTTCCCCCCCAGCTCCCCATCCAGCCACTCTGCCCTGGGACCCAGCTCCCTCAGAGGCCCCAGCTCCTTCCTTCCTGCTCCCCCAATCCCACCCCTGGGGGCTGCCTCCTGGGAGCCTCAGCCTGGCCTCCCCCTCCACAGCCTACCGTTCCCTCTGGCCTCCCCTTGCCTCGTCCCCCTTCTCAGTGCGGCCCTGTGGTCAGTGGCACGTGGGAGGTGCCCTGGAATTGGCAGAGCGGTGGCGGGGATGACCAGAGACATGTGCTGCTCCGTGTCAGCCTCACCCTGGTCTCTTCTGCCTCCAGGACGGGTGAGAAGGGAAGGGTCCCCTGCCCACACCGTCCTACTCCGGCCCCCGCCTGCCATCCGAGGTGGCTAGTAGAGGGGTGAGTTTGAGAGGTACAGGAGGATCTCGGCTCAGGCCACAGGGGCAGGACCTCAGTCCTTGGTGGGAGGCTGCCCAAGCTTGGTGAGCAAGCGAGCGAGCGAGGGAGGGAGGCAGTGAAGGGAAGTGGGTGGGGTAGGAGAGCCAAGGCTTTGAACTGCCCAAGCAACAAGGGCTTGTGGCCCCAGGAGACAGTGCCTCAAATATCACTACTTGAGGCCAGGGCCGGGGGAGGGGAGGTTGCTCAACACCAGTCACTTTTATGCTAGCTATGTGACCAAAATGAATTGTTCTTAGAAGGGAAAAGAAAAAAAACAAACAAGCAAAAAACCCCAAAACCCACCATTGAGGTCACTCCTATTACCCCCAGCAGCTAATGAGCAGATCCTGAGAGTAGATAGCATCCTGGGGCCACGGCTACTTCTCCCCCACACACCCCAGCGGCCAGAAAGCCAAGAGTCCGCCCGGCCCCCCTGCACCCAGACACTGGCTGCCTCAGCATCCTGGAACGTTGTAGAATGCTGTTCCAGGGAAGAAGGGAGTGAACCCAGGGAGAGGCCTGGAGGAGCAAGCCTGGGCTCAGCCCCACACACCCCAGTCTCGTTGGGCTTCTGTCTCCCCACCTGTCAAATGGGGGAAACCATTGAGGACCCAGTGAGATAATTAACGTGAAAGTGCTTAGCAGTGTTCACGTGCCAGCCAAGTGGCCGGTGGGGGTGGAGGGTTCTGCAGAGAAGGGAAAAGGAGTCAGGCAGACTTTTCGAGAAGAGGCCACACCTCAGCAATTTAAGAACATTAAATCAGTTGACTCCATCTGCTCTTGGATCTTTTTAGGTTCCCCGTAAGCCCTGAATTGAGTTCTTTTTTTTTTTTTTAAGATTTTTAAACTTATTTATTCACTTGAGAAAGAAAGATATGGAGAGAGAATAAACAGGAGGAGAGGCAGAGGGAGAAGCGGATTCCCCACTGAGCTGGGAGCCCAATATGGGGCTCGATCTCAAGACCCTGAGATCATGACCCCCAGCCAAAGGCAGACACTCAACCATCTGAACCACCCAGGTGCCCCTTGAGTTCTTATTAATGCAGTCAGGGAGGTGCACACCTGGAGAGTGATGGGCACCAGTGTTGAACACTTAGCTTGTGGTCTGCTCAGACTCCTGGATCCTTTTTCTTTTCTTTTCTCTTTTCTTTTCTTTTCTTTTCTTCTTTCTTTTCTCTTTTTTTTTCTTTTCTTCTCTTTTCTTTTCTCTTTCTCTCTTCTTTCTCTTCTCTTCTCTTCTCTTCTCTTCTCTTCTCTTCTCTTCTCTTCTCTTCTCTTCTCTTATCTCTTTTCTTTTTTTTCCAGATCCTTTTTCAAGTTTGAGAACACAGGGTCCTCAGTGTAGTCTAGTGTGTTCTGCTGTAGTCCTTCCCTCCTAGGCCACAGACTGAGCTCAAATTCTAGTCAACCCTGACTGCTTTCTTTAGTTGGAGAGGACATCCTGATTCTGGCTGTTGTTTGAATCCCTTTCCTCCTGAGCCCAAAGCTCACCTCCACTTACATAGCTAGCCCACCCAGACCTCAAACTCATTTATCCCAGACAACTTGTCTTTCTCAGCAGCCCCTCCCTGCGCATGGGTGCTAGATTGCAGTTCATGGTAAGACTCCCCATCACGCAAGCCGGAGGCTGAGTCATCCTTGACCACTGCCTTCTGTCCACCACATCTGATTAGCCATCTCATCTAGTGGATTCTAACACTTCGATATCTCGAGTTTTTATCCTCTCCCGCCCCCCGCCCTCATTTCTGTAATAACTTAGATACTCATCTCTTTCTTCAAGAACAGCCAGTAGAACCAATCACACCTGCTGGGCCATCCTCCACCTGGCTGCCAGAGGCTCTCTGCAGATGTAGTGGGACCCTCTCCTCCCGGTGGCTCCTGCCAGCCTCTCTGGCCTCACAGCCCAGCACGGCGGGATGGGGACAGACCATGTGCATGTTGGCAACAGCTGGGCTGAAGCTGCTCTCTTAGGTTTGCTCAGGCAGCTGAGAATGCCCTTCCCCTCTTGTCAGCCTAGACAGTAACCTCCTTCTCCAAGAAGCCTCCCCAGGCTGGGTATGTCGGTGTGGGTTGCTCCTTCCTCAGGGCCGGCTCTACACTTCATTGCATACTGAGTGCGCACTGCCCTGTGGTGCTTCTCCAGCTGTAGACTCATCTCCATCCTCTCTCCTCCTAGACCCTGATTCCACCAAGGGAGCAGTGGGCACTTGTCAGGCAGGCCTGGGTAGTATTCAGTGTCATCTCCTTCCCCTTGGGGACCCCAGACAAGTTATTTATCTCTGAATTTTCCTTTCCTTTTTTTTTTTTTTTTAAGATTTTATTTATTCTTGAGAGAGGCAGAGACAAAGGCAGAGACATAGGCAGAGGGAGAAGCAGGCTCCTCACAGGGAACCCAATAAGGGACTCGATCTCAGGACCCCGGGGATCACGACCTGAGCCAAAGGCAGATGCTCAACCGCGGAGCCACCCAGGTGCCCCTTTCCTTCCCCTTTCTATCACATGGTCTGACACCATTACCTGCTCCTCAGGATGGGTCACTGAGCCAGCCCAGGGCTTGCACCAGCGCCTGCACACCACGGCAGTGTAGCAAACGGCGCCCACGGTCTCCACTGCTATTGCTAATCTCCAGGACGGGGGAAAGTGCTGACATCTCAGCCTTCTCATCCCTTCCGTGGAGTTCTTTAGCTCAGGCCCTTGGTCTCCTCTGACACCTCTCTGTTCACCCCCTTTCTGGCTGTCTGCTCGCCCGGCGGGGACAATGTCTTGGGCAAGGCTGTCGGGTGGGTCCCCTCTTGCCCACCGCTCCTCCCAGGACGGCCGCTCCCACACCCGGCTCAGGGCTGTCCACACCCGGCTGTGATGCTCCGTGTCAGAACTGTCCTCGGCCGCGCTCCCCTCCCGGCCTGCGGTTACCTGGTTTGTTCAGCCAGGTCCCGGAGTCTGTCCCCAACCACACAGGGAATGCGACGCTGAACCGGAGGCTAATATGCTGGGTTTTCTGGCTCCAAAGCCACGACTGGCCAGTCCGCCCTGCTGCTGCCCCTTGCAGTCTTCTTTGCATCTATACGACTCAGCATTCTCATCTGCAAAATGGGCAGAGTAATCCCTTCTCCTTCTTCATCTGGAGGAAGCGAGAAGCCGGGTCAGTGTGGGAAGCCGGGAGGAGCTGGGGCGCCTGCTGCAGGCCTGGCGGCCAGCCTGGCTGAGGCCGAACCCTGGGCCGAGTCCACAGTGCCCCCTGCTGGCGAGTCGTCCCAGAAGCTCCCTGCGGGCAGCACCAGCCCCACGCTTCACTTTCCCCTATAGCGTGACCACCGGGAAAGTGGGGCCCTGCCCTTGGGAGCCCAATGTGAGGGGGGACGTGCCCCCGTGGCTCAGAAAGCCCAGACAGGGGTGGGAGCCAGCACCTCTGTCTGAGATGGGAGCTTCCTTCCTAGGCCAATGGGGTCACCATGCTTCTCCCACAAAGCCACGGAAATCTCTTTGGGAGAGAAAGCTCTGCAGCCCGGCAGGAAGCAGGTATGGGGGACGCCTGGGTGGCTTAGTGGTTTAGCGCCTGCCCTCCCGGGATCGAGTCCCACGTTGGGCTCCCTGCATGGAGCCTGCTTCTCTCTCTGCCTGTCTCTGCCTCTCTCTCTCTGGGTCTGTCATGAATAAATAAATAAAATCTTAAAAAAAAGGGGGGGGGGAAGCAGGAATGGTGTGCTCCAAGCCCTGCAGCTAGCCCTTGATTGGGGCTACCTTGCCCCCCCCCCCTCCACCCATCCAGGGACCCTCTAAGGAGACATTAGGTGAGGGCAGACACTGGGAAGGGAAGGGGAGGGGCCGGGCAGGTCCCCTGCTTGCACTCGGCCCGGACCCCTCCGCAGCACCCTCACCATCCAGATACAGCCCTCCTGGACCTCAGAGCCCCGGCCTCCTTCCTTCTCCCCAGCCCTTATCTCCCCAGCGCAGCAGCTCCCTCAGCATTTCTTTAGCCTGATTCTGTGATGGGGGCTGGTGATTCAGGGAGAAGCAAGCCCCTCACTGACCCCCAGGAGCTCAGACACGCCGCTGTCTCCCCCATCTGCCCTGCGGGTCCTCGCCAGCATCTTCCCTGTGGCGCCTCCAGGGCCTACTCTGGACGAAGGCAGCCCTCCGTAAGGTCCTCTAGATTGAGAGCCAACCAGCTGTGGCCACCTCTCCCTGGAAAGCCTCTGCTGTTCCCCACCCTGAGCTCTGCTCACTGTTTTTGAGACTTTTCCTTCAAACTGTGATCTTCCCAGACTGCCTTTAAAAGGCCGAGATCACATTCCTTCTCCCGGAAAGTCTTCCTGGATGGATCCCAGCCTCAGCGATTTTTCTCCCATGTCAATCTTTTGCACGATTTGCTTTGTCCTGGGTACATGTGTTATTCTATCTGCCCCGTAGGAGCTCCAGTCCTCATCCATGTCACCTCTTTCCCTGTACCACTGGCAAGACCATATAGGCTTCTTTAAGTCCACATAAATCAGTGGTTCCCAACTGGGCAGGGTTTGCCCCCAGGGGACATTTGGCAATGTCTGGAGATAATTCTGGTTGTCGTGACTGGAGCAGGGTGCCACTGGCATCTAGTGGGTAGAGACCTGCAAACTATCCTACAATGCCCAGAACAGCCCCACAACAAAGAAATACCTAGCCTAAAATGTCAGTAGTGTCAAGGTTGAAAAATCCTAATTTAAATGAATTCACAGATTGGGTATTAAAATAGTGGTCAAGAAGGGGGTAATGGTTCATTCAGGAGAAGGGAACAGAGCTGCCTCCCCTCTACTTTCCAGTCCAACTGTACGGCCCCCACTGCTTGGTCAAGTCTTGTGTAAGTGGAGGCTGACCTTAGCCAGAGGAGGAGGGGCCAGGGCTTATCTAGAGGACCCATGGGGAAGTGGGTGCTGTGTAGGGGAACCCTTTGGAAGCAGGTGGGAGCTTGGCCTCAGCTTAGTCATCTGTAAAATGGGGATGGATGTTCCCTCTCAGTCCTAATGGTCAAAGGTCCTAAACCATGCCTCTCAGCTATGCATGCATCCTTTCCCCCATGCCAGCCATCAGCCCCTTGAACAGATGTGGGGGTTATTGTGGCTCTAATTGCCCTCCCAGGAAACAGCTGTAAGAACAAGAATGCTTTGATAGGCTTCATCAAAGCTGCTCCATGTCCCCTGGGAACCGACTGGGTGGGGGCCCTGTGGAGCCTTCAGCTGGGAACAGCTGTTAGCTAGGCCCCCATGCAGAGATGGAGGCTGGGAAGGGTGCCCCCCACTTTGCTTGGGGTTAAGAATGTCCCAAGATGTTACCCTGACAGCCCTCTCTAGAGGCTCTTTGGGCTCCTTCTCTGTGCCCTCCCTGGGTGGGCTTGGGTGACCCAGAGCCCTTGGAGGTTGAGCAGAGGCAGCTTTCCTCTTCTGAAGAGCTCTTGCACGGGGAGGGGCCTTATGTCCTCAACAGGGAGCAGCAGTGGCCAGCCCTTCCAGCCCCTTTAACCCTATAGGGTCTCTAGGTCTCTGGTTAGTGGGGAGAGAGGGCATTCTAAGCAAGTCTCTCCCTGGAGTTCACAGACCTGCCTCACTGGGATCCAAACTTATTGGGGAAAGGCTTGATTTTTGATGAGAACAAGCAGGAACCAAACCTAACTTGAAACTTCTCAGCCAGACAGCACCCCCTCAGTACTTTTTTTTTTTTTTAAAAGATCCCGTTCTTTTTTTTTTTTAAGATTTATTTATTTATTTATTTATGAGAGAGAGAGAGAGAGAGAGAGAGAGAGAGGCAGAGACACAGGAGGAGGGAGAAGCAGGCTCCATGCAGGGAGCCTGATGTGGGACTCGATCCTGGGACTCCAGGATCATGCCCCAGGCCAAAGGCAGGTGCTAAACCGCTGAGCCACCCAGGGATCCCCCCCTCAGTACTTTTAACGATGAAATTGTTGCACTTAGCACACCCGGCACCCTCACCCAAAGGACACACAACATGCACCACACACCCTTCCCGCTGAGCACAAATTATGAGCCCTGGCTGAGGACAGTGGGGACATAGCCAATTTCAGCTGCAGCCCCAGCCATCCTACACCTGGGTGCTCATCCTGAGCCCCAAATGTCTGAGGCAGTTCTGCTAAACTTTCTCCCAACTGTGCCTCCTCAAGCTGTTGCTAAAAAAAAAAAAAAAAAAAAGCAAAAAGCAAAAACACCAACCTTGAACATGTTCCCAGTGACTTTTGTTTTTCACGCCTGGCTAAAGCAATATAGATTACCTGACGGCTGGATTCTGGAATGCTACCCTGGATGTTACCACAAAGGCTAATGTTAAATGATGGCGGTGGTAACCACGGTCACAACTGTCAGCGCTCATGGAGCACCAGTTATCCCCCAGGGACTGTGCCCTGCGCTTTGCTGACCCATCGTATTCAACCCTTGAGCCACCTGGCAGGTAGCAACTGTTAGTTAATATGCCCATTCACAGGTCAGAGGACTGGAGCTGGAGGAGCTAAAGGAATGCCTGTAGAGATGCCAGCATCAGAATGGGGAGAAAGCAGGTGGAAATGTGATGAACATTTCCTGAGGTTGTGAGGTTGTGTCTGCCACGGGACCCCCTGGGAAGACCCCCGAGAGTGCTCCCACCCACACTGCCTGAGCCACTTTGTAACTCTTGGGTTAGTGTTACCTTCTGACCTCCTCCCCCGATAGAGTGGAGTGTGTGGTCAGACGGGGAGCCCTGGGGCCTGGGGTCTGGGGTCTGTAGAGAAGGCCTGGAGAGGAGGGCCGCAGGCAGAGCTGGTGACCTGGGGAGCTGGAGGCCCTGGTCCTTTTTTTTTTTTTTTTTTTAATGTGTGGGAAGGACTCACACAATACAAACACAAACGCAGATGTGAAAGTACCATGAGCAACTTGATAAGAATATTGTCCGAGGAATTAGGACATTATAATGAGGACAATTTGGAATTCATAAAGAATGCCTTCTTATAGGATATCAACTCAAGCCCCAGTCTGACAGATTGTTAAAGGCTGAACCGAGCCAGAATATCTGCATTCCACATATTTGACACTAGGATTAATCCTGAACTCCCCGTGAATCGACGCTTTTCTTTTTTTATTTTTCTTTTCTTCAGTTTTAGTCAGATATAATTGTATTAGTTTCATAATGTCGAAGTTTAAGGTTACACAATGATTTGATATATGGATATATTGCAAAATGATTG
Source organism: Nyctereutes procyonoides (assembly GCF_905146905.1). Classification (NCBI taxonomy): domain Eukaryota; kingdom Metazoa; phylum Chordata; class Mammalia; order Carnivora; family Canidae; genus Nyctereutes; species Nyctereutes procyonoides. The sequence continues at coordinate 46,594,540 of NW_026575049.1, read as the reverse complement.
TTATAATGGGTTTAGTTAACATCCATCACTTACATAGGTACACATTTTTTTTCTTGTGGTGACAATCGAGAATTTTTAAAGTTGTTTTTTTTTTTTTTAAAGATCCCGTCCATTCATTCATGAGAGAGGCAGAGGGAGAAGCAGGCTCCATGCAGGGAGCCCGACGTGGGACTCGATCCCGGGACCCCAGGATCACGCCCTGAGCCAAACTCAGACACACAACCTCTGAGCCACCCAGGTGCTCTGTGTGGTGAGAAATTTTGAGAATTACTCCTTAAAACTTTTTTTCCCCTAAAGATATTATTTATTTATTTATTTATTTATTTATTTATTTATTTATTTGAGAGAGAGAGAGAGAGAGAAAAGGGGAAGGGCAGAAGGAGAGGGAGAGGCAGACTCCCCCTGAGTGTGAGCAGGGCGCCCAATTCAGGGCTTGATCCCAGGACCAGGTTCCATTCCAGGACCCCGGGATCATGCCCTGAGCCGAAGGCGATGCTCAACCAACTGAGCCACCCAGGCGCCCCTCTTAGTAACTTTCAAATACACAATATGGGGACACCTGGGTGGCTCAGTGGTTGAGCGTCTGCCTTTGGCTCAGGGCGTGATCCAGGGGTCTGGGGATCAAGTCCTGCACTGGGCTTTCCTCAAGGAGCCTGCTTCTCCTTCTGCCTGTATCTCTGCTTCTCTCTCTGTGTCTCTCATGAATAAATAAACAAAATCTTAAAAAAAAAAACCAACAAATACACAATATGGTAGTGGTAACTATAATTACCATGCTGTACTTTAGATCCCCAGGACTTACTTATTTTGTAACTGGAAGTTTGTACCTCTTGACCATGTTCCCCCAATCCTCCCCTGACCCCACCCCTGCCTCTGGTAACCACAGTCTGTCCCATGTTCCTATGAGTTCTGGTGGGTTTTTGTTGTTGTTGTTTTTTAAAGATTCCACCCATAAGTGAGACCATCCAGTGTTTGTCTTTTTCTGTGTGACTTGACTTCATTGAGCCCTAGTTCTGAGACAAGCTGTGGGCACCTTTGGAGTGAGGCCTGGAAGGAGGAGGGTGTGTCTAAGCCAGAGATGGGTTTTGTCTTGATGGGGTAGGAGTGCATAGGAAAAAAAATACAGGAATGGGGGGAAGGGGAAGCATGAGGAACTTTCTGGAAATCTGTGCCTTTTGCCTTCTTTCTGAACTTCCCTCCTCCTTCCCAGCCCCCTCTCCCCCACCCAGAACCAGGATCCAATTTCCTCTTTTTTTTTTTTTTTTCAAATACAACTCAAAACAGATTTAATCTCTGGGGATTGTTCTGAGAAGGAAACCTGTAGAGGCAAGTTGTCTCTGAACTTGCAAGAGAAGTATATATATCTCCAGAGTCTGAAAATAAAAAATCCATTTGGCGTATGAAGCTGCTTGAATCTCTGGCTGCTGGCCACCTGTGTCCTGCCTGCAGCAGACATCAGCCAGGGCCCCATTTCTGGGTTAGTGGATCTCTCCTGCCCCCACTCCGTGGGGACTTTTCAGAAATAACCACATGGCAACTCTAAATCTGTGAGGGACCAGCACCCTGTGACCCACGGTGGAGGCTAAGATTGCAGATTCCTGGGCTTCCTTCCAACCGAATACACTGGAATCTCCTAGAAGCCTCTGGGGCTTCTGTTGCAGACAACCTGAACAAGTTTTCTCTGAGCAACTTCGGTCCACTAGCCAACGGCCCTGCTTGCTCTGGTCGGTGCCGAGGACCTCACTTACACACCATGCTTCAGAGACTGGGCTCTGCAATGGAACTTTCAAGCTCTTGAGAGCTGCCACCTGATGTTTCAGTCATTCTGAAGTGAGGCCACATGTGATATGATGGGTGTTGTTCAGTGTGTGAAACGTGTGACCCCCTCTGGTGCCAGGTGTAGTGAGGGCACAGAGTGGTACAGTGCGACATGCTGGGGTCACCTGACATGTGTCCCAGCCTGTACTTGAGTCGTATGGGAATGATGCTCTCTGACCTCCTCCCATCACTCATGGCCATAGATGTGAAACAGATGGTCCCACAGAAAACCTGGGCCTTCTAGCCTCTGAGACAAGCCATCTCCTCTCCACCATGGGCCCCCTACCTGTGTCTGTGGGCCTCCCTACTAGGAGTCACCAGGCCAGCATTTCCCAAACTATCTTCTAGCAACATTAGTGTGTCATGGAATGTAATAAAGCCTCCTCCCTCAAACGTACAAAACTAGCAGTATTTTCTTTTAAAATGTATTTGGAGAAGAATATGTGTATGAAGTGGTAAAACTATGAATGCACTTATCATCATATGATAATCCATCTTTACAAAATGGGATGCTCTATTCGGAGATGCCAGGCATTCATGCTCACTCATCACAATATGCTGTGATGGATGGCGAGATCTTTGAGGACAAGAGTCAGGATCAGTGTCCTCTCACATGTTGGTAGACTGTTACACTGGGAGCCTCCCCACATGTGGGCTCGGCATGTGACTTGCTTTGGCCCATGTGACATGAGAAGCACAATGCAGGCATAGATCTGTCAAGTGCTTCTTTTTGGAGGTTTGTTCTCTTGGAACACTCTTGGGGAAGTTACCCACCAGGCTGTAAAGAAGCATGGGTAGACATGTCGCATAAATGATGGGACATCACTTGAAGAGAAAGCAGCCTTGTGGAGGAGCTGAGGCACCAGACTCTTTAGTGGGTCTTCTGGAACTTTCTAGCCTAGCCTATTTGAATGAGTGTGCTGGAAAAGAACCACCCAGCTGAGCCCGGCCCAAATTCCTGACCCACAAAATCGTGAGAAATAATAAACTGTTGCTGTTTAAAGCTACTAAGTTTTGGGGTAGTTTGTTACATAGCAATAGATAACTGAGATGCTTATAGTAGGTGTGTAATAAATGGGTATGAAATGAGTGAACAGCAAATCACAATGTTGGCTCTGGTACTAATCCCTTACACTGGTCCTGCATGCTCATTAAGCCTTGATTATATGTACTTTCCGGTGCAGTTCCAATGATGATTAATTATATGTGTCAACTTGACTGGGCCATGAAGTACCCAGATGGTTGGTCAAACATTATTCTGGGTGTTTCTGTGAAAGTATGTTTGAATGAAATTAACATTTAAATTGGTAGACCAGTAGGGATGCCTGGGTGGCTCAGTGCTTGAGCTTCTGCCTTTAGCTCAGGGTGTGATCCCTGAGTCCTGGGATCCAGTCCCACATCAGGCTCCCTGTGGGAAGCCTGATTCTCCCTCTGCCTAGGTCTCTGTCTCTCTCTGTGTCTCTCATGAATAAATAAAAATAAAATCTCTAAAAAAAATAATAAATAAATTGGTAGACCAGTAGAGTAGATTTCCCTCCATAGTATGGGGGTGGGCCTCATCCAATCAGTGGAAGACCTGCATAGAACAAAAGGCTGACCTCCCCCAGAGTAGGAAAGAATTCTCCTGCCTGAAAGCTTTGGAACTGGGATATTGGCCCTTCCTGCTTCTGTGCCAGCCTGCCAGCCTTCAGACTTGAACTGGGACATCAGCTCTGCAGATTCTGGACTTGCCAGTCTCTATATTTGCATAAACTGATACCTTATAATAAATTTCTTTATCTGTAGACATAGATATGTGGATACATCCTATTGGTTTTGGGGTTTTTTTGGAGAATTGTGAAAAGACAGATTGTGGTACCAAGAAGGAGTGGCGCTATAACAAATACCTAAAAATGTGCATGTGGCTTTGGATCTCGGTAATAAGTAGATGCTAGAAGATTTTTGAAGTACATGCTAGAAAAATCCTAATCATCTTGAAGGGACTGTTAGTAGGAATATAGACATCAAAGACCATCCTGGAGAGGGCTTAGGAAGGGGAAAATTCGCAGAGAATACAGCATGGTGGTGGGTAGAATGTGGTAGCATATGAATAGCAGAGGTGCTTCTGGTAGGATCTCAGGTGGAAATAACCAAGGTGCTATTGGAAGAGGAAGGAAAGGCAATCCTTGTTATAAAGTAGCAAAGGATTTGGCTGACTTGTGTTCTAGTGCTCTGTGGAAGGCAGATCTTGTGAGTGTCAGCTTTGGATTTATAGCAGAGGATTTCTTTTGACCAACGGTGTTGGAAGGGTGGTCCGGTCCTTCCTTACTGCTTATAGTAAAATGTGAGAGATGAGAGGGAGAGAAATTGAAAGAATTTCTCAGCAAAAGGGAACCAGAACTTGAAGATTTGGAAAATCCAAAGAAGCCTATCCATACTGCAAAACGTGAGGAAGTGTGTTCCAGAGAAAACACCAAGGATGGGGCTGGAGGATCATTCTATAAAGATTACCCACAAATTAACCAGCCACCTCCACAGGAGCCAGGAATAGAGTTGAGGCTATAGCAGGAGAGGCACTGCCGGCGGGAGCAGGGGCAGGGGTGGGCTGGCTGTGGACAGAGAAAACGGAAGGAAGGAAGGCTGTCTGATTTCTGGGATCCACAGTTCAGGGCACTAGAGATCCAGCTTCCAACATGGTTGTCCTTCAAGAGGAGGGAAAAGTGACCATGAAGTTGATTCATCAGGGATCATCAGGGCTGTCCCTCCGGCACCAGGCCCAGGGGGCAACACCATTTCCTCCTGGCTTGATGGAGGGTGCAGGGTGCCAGCCCAGAGTTGAGCGGGCGGAGCCCCTGCTGGGGGCTGTGGGGTGATGTTGCTCCCCACCCCCCACCCAGTGGGCCTGGGAGCAGAACACTGAGCTAAAGAAGATTGACCTGGAGCCTTAAGATCAGATGGAATTTACCTGGCTGTTTCAGACTTGCTTGAAACTCTTACCCCTTCTTGCTTCCCAATTTCTCCCTTTTGGATGGGACCGTCTGTCTTATGCCTGTCCCACCACTGTGATCCGGAAGCACGTAACTTGTCTGGTTTCACAGGTTCACAACTGGAGAGGAGCTCTGCTTCAGGATGAATCATACCTCGAGTCTTGCTCATCCCTGATTTATTTTTTATTTTTTTCATCCCTGATTTAGATGACACTTAGGGAGACCTCGGACTTGGTGGATGGGTCGACCTTGGGGCTGTTGGAATGGGGTGAATGTATTTCACATGTGAGACTGGTGTGAATTTTGGGGGCTAGATGACAGAGTGCTATGGATTGAATTGTGTCCCCCTAAATGTTGAAGACTTCACCAGCCTTGTGACTGTATTTGAGATGGGGTCTTTAAGGCAATCATTAAAAAAAAAAAAAGATTTTATTTATTTATTCATGAGAGACACAGAGAGAGAGGCAGAGACATAGGCAGAGGGAAAAGCAGGCTCCCTGTGGGGGAGCCTGATGTGGGACTCGAACCCAGGACCCTGGGATCATGACCTGAGCCAAAGGCAGACGCTCAATCACTGAGCCACCCAGGCGTCCCTTTAGGGCAATAATTAAGGTTAAATGGGAGACACCATTTAGACCATTCTCTAATAGTACTGGTGTCTTTATAAGAAAAGGCACCAGAGTTGTCCCTCTATCCTTGTGGGCATACAGATAAGGCCACGTGAGGGGACAGCAAGAAGGTACACCTGCAAGCCGAGGAGATAGGTCTCACCAGAAATGACATCTGCCAGCACTTTGACTTTGGCCTTCCAGCCTCTAGAACTACGACAAAATAAATTTCTGTTGGTTAAGCCACCCAGTCTGCGGTCTTTTGTTACGGCAGCCTAAGCAGACATAGGTGAGTGAGGAGCTGTGCACACTTGGATTTCTACTTCAGCTTTCATGAATTGACCCATTCAGCCAATATTGAAGTTCTGCTATGTGTCAGACACCGTGCAGGCACTGGTTTCACTGGTGAGCAAAATGGTCACAATTCCTATCCTCACGTAGCTTAACATCATGTAAGGGGGATGCATGTTCACCAAATAACTACTCAAGTAGACATAAAATCATAAAATAATATTGGTGATGAGTGCTATAGGGAGATGTCCCCTTGTCAAGGAGTTCAGGGATGAGTTTTTGATGAAGTGACACCAGACCTGAGACCTGAGGGGTTATTAAGGAGTAAACCGGGTGAAGTGGGGGAAGGAAAAGGGTTCCAAACAGAAGGTACAGCATGCTCAAAGGATGCTCCCACCACGGGGGAGTTGGTGAGCCTTCAGGGAACTAGGAAAAGTCTGCCCTGATTGGAAGGGGAGGAGATGGGCAGGGGATGGGGTTCAGGATGGGGCCGGATCTCTCAAGCTGGCTAGGCCACGGCAAGGCTTTGTCATGAGAGCTGTGGGAAGCCACCGAGATCTCTTAATCTGGGATTTGGCCACAGTCAGATTTGCATTTCCAGAAGGTGCTGGTGGCTGCTGCAACGAGGAAGAGCTGCATGGAGACCACTGAGGGGGTTAACGCAGGAGTCCAGGAGAAGCATGCAGACGGCTTGGACCAGACTGGTGGCTACAGACACGGAGGGAAGGGCTGGATTGGGCAGCTCTCTAGGAGGGTAAAATAACTGACCTTCGGGAGATGCGGGTGAGGGGGGAGTCAGACATGACCTGAGTTCTCCGAGTTGAGCTCGTGGGTGGGTAGTGGTGCTGCTCACAAGGGAAAGAACATGGGCAGGACCAAGGCAAGAGTGGGGGCAACTATTTAACTCATCGGGTGAATTTAGGCAGGTTACTTTGAAACCTCTGCATGCCTCAGTTTCCCTACCTGAGATAAGTACTATACGGGAAGTGATGTATGAAAGAGCCCAGCTCAGAGCAGCTGCTCCTGCATTTCAGTGCTTCCCGTCTTTTCCTCCATGAGGTGGCATGGCCAGATGCTATTGTTCCCATTTTCAGGATGAGGAAGCTGAATCTGTGTACGACTGGAGTCCTGCCCAAAGTCACACACTGTTGGACGCGGGCTCACAGAGAGGTCGTGGGAAGAGCCTTCCCTCTTTGCCAGGCTGCCTTTGACATCAGCGTGCAGATCCCCAGAACACAAAGTGTTCACTCATCAGCTGCTCAGTCATCACTGGAGGCCTGGGATTGGGCGGGGGTGTGGGGGTGTTGGGGTGTGGGGATGGGGGTGGGGAGAGGACCAAGTTCAGGTGGGAAATGCAGTGGGGAAAGGGGACAAGGGAGGGAGGGCAGGCCCACTGTCTGTCCGTGGAGAGCCAGGCAGTTAAACACTAAACTCATACAGTAGCTAACTTCCAACACCCAGGATGGTCATAGGTTTAGTTTGTATTCACATAAAGTCCAAGATGGGAGAGCTCCTGGGTGGCTCAGTGGTTGAGCATCTGCCTTTGGCTCAGGGCGTGATCCCAGGGTCCTGGGATCGAGTCCCACATCGGGCTCCCTGTGGGGAGCCTGCTTTTCCCTCTGCCTGTGTCTCTGCCTCTCTTTTTGTGTCTCTCATGAATAAATAGATAAAATCTTTTTTTAAAAGTCCAAGATGGGTACTTGGATTGGCAGGCAGCCTTCCTCCAAGGGGAGATTTGGGCACCCAGGCTCCTTCTATCCTGGGGCTTTGCCACCTCCTAGGCCACGCACATGGTCATAGCAGCAGGGAAAAGAAAGCGGATGAAACACATCTGCTTCTTAATGTTCTTAGCCCAGAAGAGAGACACATTGCTTCCACTCACACTCTACTGGTGACCCTTGATGACAAAGGAGATGGAGATGTAGCCCAGCTGGGTGCCCAGGAAGAGGAGGAAATGAGTGTGGTGACCAGCTACCCCAGCTTGGTCAAGAGGCCAGGGAGCACCCAGGCTCTGCTGGAATTTCCTCCAGACAGGAGGGGACCAGCCCTGGGGTAAGTAAGTTGAAGTAGCCAGGCTTGATCCCAGTACACTGGCTGACCATTGGCAAGGGAGAGCCCTTACTGGGTGTCCTCTTAAGGGCAATGGAAACAGCCTGTAGCGGACGCCAACAGGAAAGCTGTCCTGAGTTCTTTAGGAGAGCAGCCTGTGAGGAATTAGTGAGCAAAAACCCCTGTACTGCACCTACCAAAGCATTTATGGGTTGGCAGAGAAAGAATGTTGTGAACTTTAATTGGGCAGCCCTAGTGAGGTGAAAGCCTCTCTGAGAAGGGACATATGAGCAAAGACACAAAGATGCTGAATCAGAAGGATACCTGTAGAAGGGAAGGGAACAGCAAGTGCAAAGGCCCTGTGGTAGGAACAGGCCCACTATATTCAGGACCTCACTGCAATAATCTGGGCCCGAGGTGATGGTGGTAACAATAAGTGGGAGCAAGGGGAGAAGTAGTTAGATTCTTGATCTATTTTGTATGTTTATCCCTCCTTACCTCACTTCCTTCCTTTTTTAGTTTTCTCGAAGGGACTCATGAAGACACACTGAGGTGTTTCCACATATGTGCCCTTTTCTAGACGGTAAACCCTTTGAGGGCAAGGCCTGGGCCTGACTTCTCTCCTTACCCTCACACCTGGCATGGGAGGGCCCATTGCCAGTGCCTGGCAAACAAGTCTGTGGAGAGACTGCACGTCCTCCTGAGTCATCAGATTTCACGGGGCTGAGCCGAAGCCCTGCTTGTCAGCATATTGCTCACTGATGTGGAAAGCTTTCCTGTGGTCTAGACACTCCTGACTCCCATCTAAAGGGACCTTCTAAAGAAGGGCAGTGTGTCCGATGGAAGGAGATGGGGCTGCCGTGTCCTGAGCTCACAGGGCTACCAACCTCACAGGTTCTATTCAGTCCTGGATGTTCCCACGTGCTAATTTCCCAGGAGGCGACAGGACACGCAGATGGCTGTCCCCAGCAGGGATCCGGGCCCCAAGCAGCAGGGCCCTGGGCTCCTACCATGCTGGGCTCAGCACTGCTTGCTCACTGGCTTGTGAGTGGGATCCCCAGTGACTTTTTTTGGGGGGGACGCCTTGAGCTTGGTTGTGGTGTGCTCTTTCCTCACGGCCCCGCAGCCTTTGTTTAAGCTGGGCCTTTCCTTGCAATCCCCCTGTCTGCCCCCAGACTTGAACAGCAAGTGGGGTACCACTGATCTTTACAACCCAGGCTCTGGATTTTGAGAGGGTCTTACATTCAACACATTGCTGCAGGCTTCCGGCTTTCTCCAGAGTCACGTTCTGAGAGTCATGTATTTCCTGTGCTCTCATGCCACAAATTAACTGCCTTTTCACTTTTCCCACAGGTTTCATATCTCATCCTGTGTGGCAGGGGATCATGGTGTAGCGGTTACAAAACGTGTGAACTCTGGAGTCACACAGACTTGAGTGGGCATCACAGCTTCTGCTCTTCCTTGCAAAGCCCTCTGAGCCTCAGTTTATTCGTCTGTAAAATGAGCACAGTCATAGTTATCTACCCAGGAGCTCGGTGGTGAAGATTAATTGAGGTAGTGACATAATGCCTAGACCCACAATAAAGACAAGCTATTATTGTCCTTAATCATAACTCAAAATGAGGCAGCTGGAGCTCAGGGCTGGCGGGCGTCCCCTCCCTCCGGCTCTACATCTTGCTCCTACTCCTACCAGCCTCTTGGTCCAGTTCCACAGCAGGCCAGAGCAAAATGAGAAAGCCCTGCATGTTCTGGGCCTTTGGGGGAATCTGTGAATAGCTGAATCCGTGAATGATGCCTCTGCAGGTGCCAGGGCCCGACAGCCCCACCCTCGCCCAGCGCCAGAGCTCTGCCTGCCAGACCCTTGTCAGCGGTTACAACCAGCAACTGCCTCCCGCTGCCCGAGTTTTATCAAAAGCTCAGTTGAGAGAAATAAAGTTCATGGGGGTTATTTAAAGGCCATGCATTCCATCCATTCTTCCAGATGAGACTTATCCCTGAAGCGAGTCGGGCTCTCATGAAGCTGAGTTGCTCTTGGACCACATGATTTAGCTGCCACAAAATCTTTATTATGTCCCTCCCTTACGATGGGGCTTTATGGAAAATGACTGGAGGAGTCTGGCTGTCGCATTTATTTTGGGACGCTGCTGTTGCTAATACTTGCTGCCCCAGGCAGTGTTCTCTATACGACCTAGAAGGAAATATATTTTAGGCTCCAGCTCCTGGCAAAGCTCCGCATCCTCAGAGCAATCAGTGGGCTTCTGACCTCTGGGCAGTGGGACCCGTGAAACTGACTCCTGTTCTCATTTTCCTCGGGCTTCCAGGAAGCTCAGATTCAGGGCTCAGCCTTTACCCTTGCGATCTCTTGACCTGTGACACAAGGCAGACGATTTCTTTCCAGATGCTGGTTTCTAGCAGATGGGATTGTTAGGAGTTATTATTATCATTTCGTATGCATGTTGTCAACTGCATCAGGGCTCTGGGGGGACCGGAGTGGGAGTTTCTATCCTGGAAAGCGGCGGAGGGAGACCTGGCCAGGGTGGGTGGGAGAAGCACCGGGGCGGACACGGAGGAGAGGAAGTGGCACAAGCTTGGCGGCTGGGGGACGCGTCCCTTCCTAGGCCACTGCGGAGGTGAGGGAGGTCCGGCCTCCCTGAACCGGAGGGTGTGAAGGGAGATTTTTCCAGGACTTTGAGAAGAGAACTGCAGTCATTGCTCAATTTGAACTTCTCCCTGCGGCCCCCTCTGGCTTTCTGGGTATTTCTGTGATGTTGTGAAACACCGAAATTTGCAGTGTCTTGTTTCTCTTCCTCTTCGCTCCCCACCCCAGGCCCTCCCACCGTCTTTTCCCTTTCCCTTCCTGGCCCCCTCCAGTGACCACTGCCCCCCATCCCTCCCATCCGTCCGTCCGTGGGCCCTGCTGTGTCTGCGCTGCCAGAGCAAACAGAGGAGGCGAGGACTCTGGATCCCTGCAGGAAAGCAAACGCCAACGGAACGCTCTACTCCGAGCCACTCATTTAGGAACCCACGTGACTGCCATTTATCTGGTTTATGTTCCCGGGTCCTGTGCCGCTGCAGCTGGTGGCACATTCCCGCGCTGTCCTGGCCAGGCCCCCTCACCTGCCTGTCTGTGCATCTAGCTAGGGCAAGCTTCTCATTCTGCACTATTGATATCGGGGGCCAGATGCTTCTTTGCTGTGAGGCCTGTCCTGGGCTTTGTAGGGTAGTTTGCAGCATCCTTGGCTTCCGCTCATCGGATGCCACAAGCACCTCCCACCCCATGACAATCTGAAAGGTCTCCAGACATCACCACATGTCCCTTGGTGGAGGTGGCAGGGCACCGTCCCCAGGTTGGGAACAGCTGTCCCTTTCCCCCTTGCTCACTGGTATCCTCCCTGGACAGAATCTTCTCTGGGGTACAGACCCAGTTTGTGTTTCTTCCTGCAGCTCTGGTCACCTCTCTTGGGGTCACCATCTCCTTCTGACTAGCAGAGGGCAGTCCTTGCGCATTGTGGATATCAGGCCCATGTTGGTTTGGTCTTGCGGGCCTTCTCTCTCTCTGCCAGCCGTCATCGTGCAGGTGGGGACTCACAGGCACAGGGTACACGATGCTAGCATGTGGCACAGGCAGGGCACAAGCGCGGGCCTCTGTCCCCAGAGCCCAGGCTCTGGACCCCTGACCTCCAGCAATACCCCTTCCCTTTAGATATGCCTCTGCCGGAAGGCAGACAAGATCAGGCTAAGGCCCAGGGAGGAGAGGGAGGTGGCCCGCTTGAGGTCACGCAGCATCGCCTGGATCACTTTGATGTGAGGCCAAGCGTCTTGGGAGTTGGATTTAGCCTTTATTCTAGTCTAGAAATGGCCAAGTGGTGTTGCTTAAATGTCTGACAGGAGCCCCTGACTCTGGTGAGTGGAGGAGGTGTAGGGAGGGCGCTTTGCTACCTCTGGGAAGGGGACTTGCAGGGCTCGCAGACTCCGAACGGGCAAATTCCTGGCTGCGGACCTTCTGTGCTGGGCCTCCGTGGGCAGCGGTGCCCTCCCTGCCCTGGGCGCTGGCGGAAGAGCACTTCTTACCAGGCCCAGCGATGATTGATGAAGGAGGAAGGGGGGGTACAATGGAGGGGCTTTGTTCCCTAAATGCCATTCACATGACTCTCTGACCTCAGGGCTCTTCCCCTTTCTCTTGTCTTTTTCTCCTTCATTGCATTCAGCTCTGCTACAGTTTCCCTTCTCTGTTTTTCTTTTCTCAATCCACACAAAGCCCTCAGAGGGCTGGAGCGGCCCCCAGGCCTCCTGCCTCTTTCTGAGGTTGGTTTCCAGTTCCTGGACTGCGGTCCTGGGGTCCTGTGCCCTAGAGTGCGTTGGAGGCCTCGGGGGGCCTGGTGGGGAGCAGGCAGGCACGCCTGGCTTGGAGCCGCATCTTCAGTTTCTAGAAGCCTTGTCCGCAGCGGCTCTACTCTGCTCAGTCAGAATCACCTGGATAAGCTTCCAAACAGACGGATAACCGGGCCCCACCCTGAGATTGTGATTTCGTGGTTCTGGAGTGCGGCCCGGGATGGACAGGATGTAAAATCTCTCCAGGTGATTCTGACGTGTGGCCAGGAGTGAAAGCCACTGTTTTATGAGGGCCGAGCGCCACACGGAGAACACGGAATGCTGTTTAGGGGAGCTGGGGCCCAGTCACACGACCCTCGGCCAGCCACGTGTCCCGGGCAAAGCCCCTTCTCTCTTGGGCAGGAGCCCCTGAAGGAGAGATGACAGATCTGGGGAATTTGAGTCTTGAAAGGGGTTTTGAAAACCAGCCAATCCATTCCTTCTTTCTCTCTCTTTTTAAAAAAAGTATTAATTTATTCATGAGAGACACAGAGAGAGAGGGAGAGACAGGCAGAGGGAGAAGCAGGCTCCATGCAGGGAGCCTGACGTGGGACTCGATCTTGGGACCCTGGGATCATGACCTGAGCCAAAGGCAGATGCTCAACTGCTGAGCCACCCAGGTGCCCCCGATCCATCCTTTCTTTCTATAAACATGAAGCCTGTGTGTGTGTACGTGTATATGGGGGTGTGTAAGTGGACTGCCCGGGGTCCCTCAGGGCCACACGGTCAGGCCTGTGGGTCAGGCTTTGGGCTGTCTCCTCCCGCTGACTACACTGTGCTGGGCCCTTCAGGGAGTTCTCTCCAGATTAGTCTGCGGGGGAGACTGTGTCCCTGGGAGTAAGTACCAAGGGGTCTCCCCACTGTATACAGGGGGGAGGAGGCTGGCCTGCCAGATCCGGGGAAGGGGAAGCCAATGGCTCCAGCCAGGGGGTGTTGCTGGATTTGCAAGAGAACTTTTGCAGAGCTGCTGACTTTTTGCAGCTGTTTTACAGGGCCTATGGACTGAAAAGGGGAAGTTGGGCTGCATTTAGAAAGTTGTCCACAAAGAGGAATGGCGGGGGTGGGGGTGAGGAGAGTGGCTGGGTTGCAGAGCAGGAGGAGGAAGATGGGTGAGCCGGGAGAGATGCCAGCAGGGCCCTGAAGATGAGGGTTTGACTTGGGCCTACATTTGTCACTTTGGAAGCTCTTGGGGCTGGTGGGGGAGAGGATGAGGGGCAGAGAGGGCTGTTGGGGGTAAAGAGAAGGGGACAGAAAAAGCAAAGAAAAGACAGGGGCAGGGAGAATGAGTTCCCAGTCCCAGAGTCCCCAGCTCTTTCTTGGATTGGAAACAAACACTGAGTGTGCTGGGAGCATGGCCAGGCCTGGCCCAAAGGCCCAACGAGCGGTTTCCTCTAAAGGGGTGCAGGGACATGGTGAGAGGTGCAGAGACAGCAGGAGAGGCTTTGTCAAGTTGGCCCAGCCTCCATGCCGGGGATGTTGAAGGAAGAACTCCCCACTCCCCCCAAGGTGTGCAGAGATCTCTCTGGCCCTAAGGCCAGGAATGAACCCCACCCCCTCCGGCCTGACCAGGGGCTCAGGCCCTTTGAAGCAGCAGAAGGCTCCTAGCCCTGGGGTGGGGCTCCCAGGAGGGGCCCACAGACCTGACTGAAGATATCCACGCCTGAGTTTTCTGCTCCTGCAAGTAGTTCCCACTGCCCCATCACAAGTGTCCTGCCCCAGGTCCCAGGGAGAAGAATGGAGCTTCCGGCGACCATTCTGGTCCCCCTCTCCCTACCCCCACCAAGCCTGCTGTTCCCCCTCCGTCTCTGGCACCTGCAGGGTGCTATGCTCAGCTACCCCCACACTGAGCCTTGGCCATGGTGTGGATGTGAGGATGGAGCAAGGGGGTCCGGGTGGAGGGATATCAACTGTGAGGTGAGTTCTCTTCACAGAAGGTCCTGCCCTCACTGGAAATGTGCTGAGCAAGCCTTCCCTCCCAAGTGGCTCCACTCAGCAGAACCAGGAGGAGAGGACTCAGAAGCAGAGACTATCTGTCCTAACACTGACTGTGACACACTGGCCACAAAGATGGTGCCACCGTCTTCCTCAGGGACACGGGAGAAACAGCAACCAGAGGGAGCTGCTCCGAGGACGGACACACAGGGCAGCCGTTGAGGGCTGCCTAGGTCACTGGGTCCCCCTGGGGACACTCTGCTGCCTTGATGGTGAGCATCTGAGGCCAGAAATACAACTCTCAGAGAGCCTGCTCAGTGGGCCCTTGGCACAGCAGGCAACTCGATTCAGCTCAACCAGACTCTGTGTTTATGGAGTGTTTAGTGAGTCTCTACTGAGCACCAAATTTGCGCCATCCACCACGCTAAGTGCTGGGGATGTAGGAGAGTGCAGGCCGGACAGAGTCCCTGGTATAGGTGCCTGAGGGCTTATGTGACTCTGTGTTCCTACCCCCCAGGGGGGAAACGGGAGGAGGCCAGGCCCTTCCCCCTGTGTCTCACTGGAGAGAAGAGACAAGATCCACTTACAGGAAACACTCAGAGAACCAGACACAGTTTAAATAGATACATTACTGGCTCTGCTAACCACACGTGGACATGGCCAGGTCCAGGCCGTGCACGACTGAAGAGCTCTGGGCGCACTCCACAGGCAGCCCTACTGGGGCTGAGTCACTTTCCAAGCTCTACGGAAGGATGGAAGATTAGGGGGGGCCTGACTTCTAACCTCGAAAAAAAAAAATCACATGAGTACGCTGGACTGGGAAGTCTGTATGGACTCAACCACCTTCCTTGGTGCCTTCTTTCCGTTGGCCAGCCTCTCTCTTTCTCCTTCTTCCATTTCACTCAGAGCTGGAAGCCTTCCATGGCAAATGGGTGGACGCCAGGTTTGGCTGAATGCTTACCGTTCACAAAGCACGGTGCTCGCTGCAGTAGGATTATAAACAACACAGGCCTTACCCTTTAAGGACTTTCAAACCAACTTGGACTCATGAAATGCTGTAACAGAAGATAGTGAGAGCTGCTTGAGTGGGGGTAGGGGACTGCAGGAGAGTTGAGTCCCATCCCTGAGTACAGGATTTGGAATATCAATGCTGTGCTGTGTGTGCACGAGCCTGTGCGCACTTCCTGCTTTTTAATCTCAAACTTCAGAGAAATTATAAGAATATTACAAGTAATTTCTGTTCGTCTTTTCTAAGGTTATTTACATCATCTGGAATCCTTTGAGAACAAGTTAGAGCCATTTTGCCCCTTTGCCTTAAATACTTCAGTGTGCATTTCAAGAGCATTGCTTGACATCATGTGGTTCCCTTATGGCTGAGCCTTCCTCTTATTTCCAGACAGCATAGCATCGGATCACTCTAAACCCTAAATAAAACTTGCTTAATGGCAGACAGCTAGTCTGCTTTTCTGCTTGATGCCATGCTGGCAGTCTGGCCGTTGGGGGCTGCCTGGGTCACAGGGTCCCCCAGGGAAGCTCCCCTGGCGTTGGTAGCCGTGCCTGAGTCGGCCTGCAACCAGACAGCTAATGTGCCCTGTTAGAGCCCTGGCCAGGCCTTGGCTCAACTGCTCTCTTTCCCTTCGCTTTGTTTTTGTATTTTCTGTACATTCTCCCACCCATAGATATGGATGTTGCATGATACTGGCTTTCTAGTGTCCAGCATGGCCTGATGGAAGCGGAGAGAACCTGGATGGGCACTCACTCTCTTTGGGCCTTGGATGGCAGCCTGGGCTCCTCTGAAAGTACAGGGAGGCTTCCTTTCCCTCATTCGTGGGAGGAGGCTCTATGGCTTGGTCTGGCTCTCAGGCCAGTGGCCCCGCTCAGGACTGGCAGTCATCGGCCGAGGGAACATTTTCCAGAGTACAGCTGAGGGACAGAATGTCTCCACGAGATGGGCTGGGACGGGCAGGGCTCTGGAAAGGCCCCTGCTTGTTCTGGGAGGTGTTCAGGATGCTGAGGCTTTGGAAATCCATGGTGGCTGTTCATGACTGCTCCCAGCTTTGGAAGGCGGAATGAACGGGTGCCCGTTTCTTTAGGTTCACTGGCAAAGGTGAAGCCCAGTGCTGCTGACCTGGGACCAGGCCCTCTGTGGGGCCTGGGGAGGGTACTGGGCGTTGAAGGGGAGCACGGTGTAAAGGGCCGGACTCCAGAGTCATGAGATGCTGTTCATGTCCAATGGGCCTTGGCTGGAGCTCCACCGGCACTGGCCTTGACACAAAACCAATGTGATCTCTGGACCTGCACTCAAGCGAGCCTCTCTCTGATGGAGCAGGTTGGAGAAGCCCCAGTGAACCGGTGAAAACAGAACATGCTAGAGGCATTTAACTGGGTACATCAGCCCCACGCAAGGAGAGGCCAGGGAAAGGAGACACCAGAACGGGCCTGCACAGTCAAGACACGCTCCAGGGAGGAGGTGAAGCCTCCCTTTCCAGCCGCCTCTTCCTGCTGTTCTGCTTTTGCACACAACCAGCACACCCAGTTCCAGCTCTGTTCTGTTATCGTGGGCAAGTCAGTTTACCTCCTTGGGCCCGTTTCCTCCTCTGTGAAATGGGAAGTGGGGCACTTGTACCATGGGGTGGGGGGGTGGGGCGGTGCTGAGAGGGAATCCAACGTGGGTGGGCTTCAGGGGTGCGTGGAGGCTTCACAAAATGAGCCCCAGCCCAGACTTTGAGAGCCTGCTTCTGCACAGGTTTTGTTTGTTTGTTTGTTTGTTTGGAATGAGCTCCTCGGGTGGTCCTTGGAGCAGAAGCCAGGTGCCTATGGGGTCTTCACATCCCGGGTCCCTAACTTGATTGACCCCAGGCTCCAGAGACCCAGACCCAGGCCTCCATTCCTTGAGTCGTCCTGCCGGTTGTCGGGGAAGGCCTGGCACGGGTGGGCCCCCCCCCCCCCCCCCCCCCCCCCCCGGCTTCCCACCCGGCCGCCCTGGGCCCTCCCACTCGGGAGCTGTGCCATGCTCAGGGTGGCCTGAATGCAGCGCCTTCTCCTTCCCTAGGAAGCCTCAATGCACCCATTACCATTTCCATGGCGCTCTCCTCCCGGGCCCCATGGAAATCACGAGGCTTTCTGAGGCCTGTGCAGACTTCAGAAAGGCCCCGGGCCCCTGCCCCCCGGCCCGCGGGCCGCCGCTAAGCCCGCCCGCTCGCTCGGTCGCTCGGTCGCTCGGTCGCTCGCTCGGTCGCTCGGGGCGCGGGCGCGGGCGCGGGCGCGGAGACAGAGCTCCCTCTCTCCTCCGGCCGCCTCGCTCTCCCACGGAGCTGACGTTTCCCGGCGGCCCAGCTGGCTGCAGTTTTTAGAAATAACAATATCCCCGGGGGGAGGAGCGGCGGGTGAATGGGCGCCTTTGTCCGGGGCCCTGTGGAGCCCGATTAATTATGCGCCGCGGAGCGCGGGCAGCGCGGAGGCCCGGCCCCCGGCGGCTGAAAGGCCCGGGCTGGGGAGCGCGCCCCGGCTCCGCGCCGCCGCACAAAGGGCCGAGAATCAGAAAACCGCCAATTACCCCGCATTTTGTGTTTGCCCTTGTCTCGCTGACACCGCGGACGGCCCTCCCCGGGCGGCTGCACTTTGAGGGTTTTCAGGCCCTTTCTCGGTTACCAGGGGCGACTGGGCTGGGGGCTCGGGGAGGGCCGGAGGCTTGGGTGGGATCGTGGGCGCGGGGGGGGGCGCCCCTGGGGACCTCGTCTCAAATCCAGACGCTCAGGCCAGAGCTGCGGGCCGCGGAGAATGCGGGTTCCCGGCCCCGCCCCAGAGGGCTCCCTGGCTCCGTCGCTCCGGGGTGCCCGGGGGCATGCGTCACAGGCAGCCTGGATGGTTGCATTTAAAAAAAAAAAAATGAAAGGAGAACAGGGAAGTGCCCCCATCTTCCGCGTAAGGGTTCGTGCCTTTTGACAAACCTACACATCTGTGTAACCTACATCCTATGAAGCTACAGAGCAGTGCTATCATTCGAGAACGTTCCATGGATCCTCTCTCCAGCCTCCCCTCCCCACCCCCACCCCCACTCCAGCACCTACCGCTGCCCACCCGCCCCGGTGTGTGTGTTTGGGGGGGGCGCCCAAGGGACCGCTGGCCTGACTTTTAGCATCACGTTCAGTTCCACCTGTTTAGAGACTGTGATAAGTGGAGTCATATGGCATTCACTCTTCTTTCTGACCTCTCTCGGCATAAATGTTTTTGACATCCGCCCATGTTGTGTGTATCAGTAGTTTGGTTTCTCTTTATTTATCTGTTCACCTGTTGATGGACACCTGGACCGCTTCCAGTTTGGAGTTGTTATAAATAAAGCTGCTATGATCATTTTGTACAAGTCAGGTCCCTCTTGTGGACATCTGTTTTATGTCTTTGGGGTAAATATCTAGGAGTGGAATTGCTGGGTCATAGGGAAGGTATTTAGCCTTAGCGGATACCACCAAACTGCTTCCTAAAGTGGGTGTACAATTTTGCATCCCCACCAACAAAGCAGGAGCGTCCCAGTTGGTCTCCAGTTGATCAGCACTTGGTGTTGCCTGTTTCACTTGAGCCATCCCAGTGAGTGTGAGGTGATAGCTCAAGCTCATTGTTGTTTTCAACAGGTGATTTTAATTACTGATCTCCAATGACCACACTTGGGATAAACTCTTGTCTAGTGCAAGTCTTGCACTTGTCTGTAAGTTCCAGTGTGGTAAATGACCTCCCCAAAGCCCATAGCCAGAGACCAGATGATTACCCAGGACTCCTAACTACCAAACAAGGGCTCTCTCCTTGATATGATGCTGCCTTCTTGGCTTATACCTGGTGGGCCTGGGTACATGTGGGCTGTGTGTGGCTGTGTGTGTGTGTGTGTGTGTGTGTGTGTGAGGGGGGGGGAGAGCGGATCTTGCTTTGCCCAGGACCATTCAGAATGGATCTGGAAGGACATTTCTTTTCCTTTTTTTTTTTTTTTTTGAGGTTTACTTATTTTTTTAGTAATCTCTATACCCAATGTGGGGATTGAACTCACAATCCTGAGATAAAGAGTCTTATGCTCCTCTGAACCCCCGGGTGCCCCTGGAAGGGCATTTCAGAAGAGTCTCTGTCTGCTACCCAAGCAGTAACATCCATGGGACTCCGGAGTCAATAGATTGGGCTTGGCTAGGTAGGTGTGGACACATGCACACATAGTGACAAAGGTAGGAACTGGTTTCTGGCTATCCTTGACACTTACTTCCAGGGCACAGACCAATCCCAAGAGTCCCTTTGCTTCAGCCACCCATAGAGAGTCTTAGATGTTTTCTGATCAAGCACAGATGAGGTGTTGGGTGATGGGACTGAGGAGGCAGGAGTCTTGGGCCTCCAAAATCACCTTTGCCTGTAAGCGTTTTCCTATGTGTGGTATTTATTTATTTATTTATTTATTTATTTACTTACTTACTTACTTATTTATTTATATTTTTTTGATTTTTTTTCTAGGTGTGGTTTTTAAGACCGTCTGGAACCTGGCCTTATAGCCTTGTATCTGGCTGCCTCCATTTTATATACTATACTCCAGCGATCTTAGATGCCTATCCATCCACCATTGTCCCTCCATCTTATCAATACATACCAGGGTGATTGTATTCTCCAAAGGTGGCTGCACCAAAATATATATCCCATCCCATGTGTTCTTTTTTTTAATTAGATTTTATTTATTTATTCATGAGACACACACACAGAGAGAGAGAGAGAGAGAGAGGCAGAGACACAGGCAGAGGGAGAAGCAGGCTCCATGCAGGGAGCCCGATGTGGGACTGGATCTTGGGACTTCAGGATCACGCCCTGGGTGTGAAGGCAGATGCTTAACCACTGAGTAGAGGGGTCTGAGCTAACCCAGGCGTTGCCCACGTCCTCTCCTTGCAATGTGATTGACTTTCCTCCCTCTGAGCAGAGGGGTCTGATTCCTCTCATTGAACCTGGGCCAGGAGGTTGTGACTGCTCTGGCCAATAGAGTTTAGCAAAAGAAATAATTTAAGACAAGTCATATAACTTCCACCTGGCTCTCTCTCTTTCTTGGGTTGCTCATCCTGGAAACCGAGCCACCATGCTGTAAGAAGCCCAAACCAGCCCACCTGGAGAGACCAATGGGGAAAACCGCATGGAGAGGTACTGGGGACCCAACCTCCAGTCAGCATCAGCCACCAGATTTGTGAGTGAATGAGCCTTCAGTGATTCCAAAGCCCAGCCGTGGATGCTTCCAGAGGAGGCCCCAGACAACACGGGGCAGAGACAAGCTCTTCCTGCTGTGCCCTGTTCGGATTCCTGACCGGGAGAATCTGCAAACATATTAAATGGCTGTTTGATGTGCAGCCACAATAACTGGAATGCTTGCAGTACTGGTATTCCTTGTACCCGCTCAATCTAATTTCATAATCCCCTTGCCCTGCTCCCAGTTCTCAATTGACCTCTTTGGTTTCAGGGGCAGCTTGGATGTCAGGAGCACCCCCAGCCTCCCTCTGAGCTGCGCTGGGATTTCCTCCTTGGCACCCCAAGTATCTGCTCATCTTTGCCTTCTCCACACTGTCCTATGACTTCATGTCTGGTGTTTGCATCCCCCATAAAAGGCTCCCTGAGAGCTAGAACAGCATATGTTTTCTCTCTGGACTTGTAAGGGCCTGGCACCTAAGTGTTTGCTGAGAGATGGCATGTCCCTAAAACAGAGGGAGCAGAGCCTGAATTAAGGAAGTCACTATTCTGCTTCTCACTCCCTGCCCTCATTTCTTTAGGGCCGGGCCTTAAGCAAGAGAGACAAAAAGGACAAGAGACAGTCCTTTCCGTCCAGAGGATTTCAGTTTATTTATTTATTGATTGATTGATTGATTGATTTCGGTTTAATTAGGAAGATAGTAATAGAAAGACTAGAACAGACCAGTGT
The DNA here is from genome assembly GCF_905146905.1 of Nyctereutes procyonoides. Taxonomy (NCBI): domain Eukaryota; kingdom Metazoa; phylum Chordata; class Mammalia; order Carnivora; family Canidae; genus Nyctereutes; species Nyctereutes procyonoides. Next base: position 46,573,583 of record NW_026575049.1, on the reverse strand, counting down.
ATGATTAAATGAGATTCACAGTCCCCAGAATGGGGAGAGGCCTGCATATGGAATGGGGTGGTCAGGGCAGGCATCCTGGAGGGGGCAAGGACTTGGCTGTAAGAGCAGAGCTCTGAAACAAGTCTTCCTTTGATAGAACTCCCAGCCTGCTTTCCCCCACCTCCGCTCACCGGGGCCCTAGCTAAAGTGGGATGTGTGTGTGTGTGTGTGTGTGTGTGTGTGTACATGTGGGCACACATGTATGGTTATGGAGGGGCATCGACACGTCTCTCTCCTGGGATAGTGTCTCGAGGACAAGCCTGGTCTTAACCATCTCCTCAGTTTGCTCCTCTTTCCTCCCCCTCACCAGAGGAATGGGATAAGGCAAATGGGGTGGACGCACAGGCAACCAGATGTATACCCGACGCTACAGGTGGACCTTAAAAGTGTAGTGCTGACTGAGAAAGTGAGAAGCATAATAAAATCTACGGCACCACGTCATTTATGTGAACTAAAAACACACAGTGCCTGCTGGTGGCGGCCGTAGAGCTGTGGACTTGGTGGCTGTGGCCGCTGGGCTGGGCTCGGCCGAGGCTGGGGAGCTGAGCTGGAGCCACAGCCAGTGCGGCGAGAGAGGCTGGGCTGACCACCGCAGCAGCAGGATTTGCAGGCTGTTGTGTTTTGCAAGCCATGGGGCATGTGGAGCCTCGAGAAAACATGTTTCTCAACATCTGCCAAAATCTACCTTCAGTGGTGGCTATTCCAGAGGTGGGTTTGAACCCTACATCACAAGACGGGAAGCAGCATTAGTACTGAGCACAAGCCCTGCTGGCAATAAAGGAAAAATGAGATGCTCCTTGACAAATGATGCTTTTAAATCACCCAGACAAGGGAGGATCTCTTTAGATCTCAGCCCAGATCAATAAAGCTGATGATTTACTAGAAGGTCAAGCTAAAAAATGAAGTAAATGTATGATGAATTCTGAGTTCTTGTTAGTTTATGTATATGTATATAAAGTGCCTCAAAGCTAAAAACAAAAACAAAAACCCTAAACTAAAAATACATGTACATAGAACGACAATGTACATTTTAGAGAGACACATATAAACATATTAATGTGGTTGCCTTTAGGAGTGGGGGACACTGGGGTAGTGAAGGAGCATCAGAGGGATAAAATAAAACAAGAGACGGCCTTTGTGCAGAAGGAACAAGGATGAGAGTGTGCCATTGAGAGAATGATTGGCTCAACTAGTGCACCTGAGGTCCAGCTAGAATGAAAAGTCAAAGCCAAAATCACTCTAGGAAATGATACTTCCAACTTTAGGATGGCACTCACATCTTCGTGGGCAGGATGGAGCAGGACTATGGGCAGGGATTTAGCTGTAGCTGAAATGTTTTATTTCTTTAGAAAAAAATAAAGAAATCTGAAGCAAAATGGCAATCTGTTAACATCTGTTGAACTGGGGCACTTGGGTGGCTTGGTGGTTGAGCATCTGCCTTTGGCTCGAGTCATGATCCCGGGGTCCAGGACTCCAGGAATCGAGCCCCGCATCGGGCTCCCTGTAAGTAGCCTGCATCTCCCTCTGCCTATGTCTCTGCCTCTCTCTGTGTGTCTTTCATAAATAAAAATCTGTCGAACCTGGGGAATGGCCATGTGGGTTTCTGTTCAATTATAATTGTTTTTTTTTTAAGTAAGCTTAACACACAAGGTGGGGCTTAAACTCATGACCTCAAGATCAAGATTCATGTGCTCTATCCACTGAGCCAGCCAGTGCCACTCCGTTTTACTATTTATGCCATTGCCTGCTATATACAGAGTGAACAGCCACAGGAAACTTTTTTCTGAATGGTTGAATTGATCAGCTATTGACCTTCTTGGGGATGGCAGATACTAGGTGGTCATTGTACAGAACTGCTACAAGTGACCCCTCCAAGGGGAGGGGTTAGGGCCTGGGCTCTGGGAACCCCCTTATATAGTGAGGAGCTCAGCAATTCAATCTATGGTATAGACTATACTGGATGACTCTTCCCATCCCTGGCCACAGCTGATGGGTATGGAGGGAATATTTGAATCAAGCTGATTCAATCAGATTCTCTCTGTCAAGATTCTGGGATTTTGAACCAAGAGGCTGAGACTGGTAGATGTGGAAATGGGGCTGCTTTCATGGAAGTGTTCTAAGGAGGGAGTTCATGGATTCTAGAACCTCTTAGGTCCTTGGAACTGTCCTGCCTCTGGCCTGTCCTGAGGCTGAGGTGTTCAATCCTTCTTGAAATTTAATAAATTTATTATTGTTTGCCAGGGTTGATTTCTATTACTTGTCCTGTGGAGTAGGTTAATATAATATCTTATTATATCTTCCAGCTGTCCCCTAGTGCTGCTTTTAATACATATGGTACCTTTATTCAGTTAGAAAAAGGTGCCCCTCTGGACAAATTAGAAAAAGCTGTTTTTTCCTCCAGGCAGATACAGTCCCTCACCAGGATGAAATGTTTGGCCAGTGGAATGTAGGGCTGGGTTTCAAGGGCCACCATTTGTATCCTGGCTGATTTGTCCTCTGCACCAAGGTGTCATTCAGACTATGAAGTATTTACATCAGATAAGATTTATTAGAAATGTTGGTGTATCATACAAGACCTATTTAGGACTTTAATGCTTGTGACCACAAATATATAATTTTTAATCTTTGTGTGTTGAAATCTGTAGAAAGTCAAACCTTGGGGTGTCTGGGTGGCTCAGTTGGTTAAGCATCTGCCTTCATCTGCCCCCATGATCCTGGGGTCCTAGGACGGAGCCCGAATTGGGCTCCCTGCTGAGCAGGGTGCCTGCTATCTCTCCCTCTCCCCCTCCCTGCTTCTTGTGCTCTTTCGCACTATCTCTCTCTCTCAAATAAATAAATAAATAAAATAAGTTAAAAAAAAAAAAAAAAAAGAAAGTCGGGCTTTAAGGGAAATTTAGGAAAATACCGTGGCCTGGTAAAGTCAACAGAAGCATCATCCCTGGTGAGTAATCCTCAGGCTTTCCACCAAACAGCCTGGCAGACATTCTTAAAATGTCAAGCAACACTTCTTCTCCTGTGGGAACACACCTAGCAAGATCAAGGGCACAAGAGCAAGTGAGGTGTCTTGAGCTGTGGCAAGAGTGACATGGAAATCACACCAAAGCATTGGTGGCCATGGGGAAGCAAGCGATTTGAGGAAGGAGAAAATGCTTTGAGAAGAGGCTGCTCTAGCTCTGATTCATTCATTCATTTTATATCCAGCAGCCCCTGCATCTACTATGAGTCCCACTACCTCTCAGAGCAAGTCGAGTATAAAAAAGCAAATCAAGAGCTTTCCCAGGACAGAAGGCACCCCCCCCCCACCTGGAGCCTGTACCATTGGTGCCATGTCTACAAGTATAGCAGGCAGTGTAGACTAGCAGTTAAGGATATGAGTCTGGAATCAAAATGCCTGGGTTCAAACCTCAACTCTGTCACTTTCCAGCTGTGTGACTTTAGATATGTTACTCAACCTCTTGATGTTGGTTTCAAAACATGTCCACAATCCTTTGATTCTCTTCCCATCACTCCAGTCACTGGAGTCTCTGTCCCTGGCCCTTGAACCTGGGTAGAGATTTGAGAGTGCCTAGGCAAAGAGACTGCAGCAGAAGTGACATGTGTAATTGTCAGGGCTGGAGTAGATAAGACCACATAGCTTCTAATGGCTCCTTTTGGGACACTCATGCTGGGAGCCTTCAGTGGCCATAAAAGAAATCTAGCCACCCGAGATTGCTTGTAGAGAGATTTCATTCACATCCTAGAGGATGCTCTAGGAGCCCCAGAAGTGCTTGAAAACTCATGGAGAGGTCTTGAGTGAGAATGGCCTGGCTTATTTCCAGTCAACTTCCCAGTTCATGAGCAAAATAAAAGTTTTGTTGTTAGTTTGAGGCCATTGTTTTGAGGTGATTTGTTACCATGCAAAAGACAGTTAATCCAGGCTTTTCATTCCCTGGAAATGGATAGCTGCCATAAGAGAACCTAAATCTGTGGCTTTAGATGGGGAGGTGGGCAGAAGTTGGAAGGGTTTTGAAGATATTGGAAGGGGAAGCCTGATGGCCCCCGAAGAGGCTGCAGGTGAGGAAGATATTTTTTGTTTTTGTCAATGGTTATAGAAGGATAATTCTTTTTTTTTTTTTTTTTTTTTTGCATTCTGACAGATGACAAAGTTGGAAATGAGCAACAAAAGAAACAAAGTACAAGAAATAGGAAGATGTTGGAAGCTGGAGCCAAGATGAATTAAAGAGGAAAAATTAGGGGCACCAGGGTGGCTCAGTCAGTTGAGAATCGAACTCTTGATTTTGGCTCAGGTCGTGATCTCTGAGTCATGAGATCAGGTCCCACACTGGGCTCATTCACTGAGTGTGGAGTCTGCTTAAAATTCTCTGTCTCCCTCTCCCTCTGCTCCTCCCCCCACTTGTGCTCACACATATATGCTCTTTCTCTCTTAAAAAAAATTTTTTTTTAAAAAAAGGAAAGTTTAATTTTCAAGCAAAATTGTATAGAAAATGTTTAAAAGCCAGGGATTTTCTGGGTTTGAAAGTAAATATAGTTTCTCATTCTCAAGCCTCCCTAAAGGCGAAAGATTCCCAAAGTCTGAAAGAGTCTCAAGACAAAGATAAAATCCAAGGTGGACCTATGAGACCTTTTGCTAAAACCTCAGAAAGATCAAATGCTTCATAAATCTTTCAGATGGAGAAAGGTCCCCTGAGTATTTCAAGAGCATGCCTCACAGATTCTGTTTATTAAATAACTGGGCTTCTAAGAATCTTGAGGGGATTGTACCTCAACAGCTTCACCAAAGGCTCAAGGTCGAGAAGAGCTGATTTTTTTTTTAAGATTTTATTTATTTATTCATGAGAGATACAGAGAGAGAAAGAGAGAGGCAGAGACACAGGCAGAGGGAGAAGCAGGCCCCATGCGGGGAGCCCGACGTGGGACTCGATCCTAGGACTCCAGGATCATGCCCTGGGCCAAGGCAGGCGCCAAACCGGAGAGCCACCCAGGGATCCCAAGAAGAGCTGATCTTAATGAGGGTTGTAGCACAGCTTTTGGTTAATGGAGTGAAGCTCAGTAGGGTCCATAGGAAACCTACAAAGTATTAAATAGAATTGTATTATCAGAAGCACCATCAGTTGATCCTGAAAGGTACTGAGTAGAACAAAATGAAAAAAGCTCCATAATATTTTTGGACTTTGGGCCCCCAAGAAGGAAGCAAGCTGAGAAAGCTACTCAGTTGTAAACATCAGCAGGTGTTTATAGTGAAGAAGGGTGATTCAGAAAGTGGAACTGAGAGCCCAGAAGACAGAGCCAAGAGCCATTGGGAAACATTCCCAGAACCCTAACCAAGAAATGGGCAATATGTACCTGTCTGGATTTCACAATGACTATAGTCCAGTGACTGCTGTGAGCCTCCCTCAAGACGTTTGAATGGACATGTTTATAGTGATTATCCTGAGCCCTGTCCCCTCATTGTGTGTTGGTTGTGTGTGTGTGGAACAGATAGCTTTTCTCTTAGTTCACAAGTCTTTATTTTTTGAATTTTTTAAAAAAGATTTTATCTATTTATTTGTGAGAGACACACACACACAGAGAGAGAGAGAGAGAGAGAGGCAGAGACATAGGCAGAGGGAGAAGCAGTTTCCATACGGGGGGCCTGACATGGGACTCGATCCTGGGTCTTCAGGATGAGGCCCTGGGCCGAAGGTGGCACTAAACCGCTGAGCCACCGGGCTGCCCCAGTTCACAAGTCTTTAAATAAGAAAGAATAGTGCTCAAGCAACTGTATCTGAGAAACTGCATTGGAAGAGCCTCCTCCATAACTGGTTTAGTTGATGGGATCCCAGCCCTCTCCCTTAAACCTGATGCCATAATAGATGGGACTTTTGAGGATTGTTGGAAGGGAGTGAGTGTATTTTGCATGTGAGAAAAATGAAGATAATTTATGTCCGGAGGATATAGTGTGCTGGTTTTAAACATGGATCAGATTTGTTGACATATTTCCTATCAAGATATAGAATGGATGTCTTCCCTTCCGTGCTTGGGTAAGCCTTTGTAACAGCCTTAACGAACAGAGTATCGTAGAAATAACGTTACATGACTTCCAAGGCTGGGTTAGAAAAGGTGACACAGCTTCTCTCTTGTTGTCTCTCAGGACATATGCCTTAAGATCCCTGAGTTCTTGGAGGAAGGAGTCTGGCTACTATGAAGCTGCCATTTTGCAAAATTCATGTGGAGAGGCCATATAGAGATAGAGATGCCTGAGGAACCCCAACTCTTCTGGCCTCACTTGTTTGAGTCCTCCTAGATCAGGTGCCAGATATGTGAGTGACAAAGACTTTACCTCAGTCACAGCCTGACTACAGCTTCAGGAGACCCCAAGCTTGGGGTCAAGTATGTAGTAAACTCTATCATCTATCTATCTATCTATCTATCTATCTATCTATCTATCTATCATCTATCTATCTATCTATCTATCATCTATCTATCTCTATCTATCATCTATCATTTATTTAAAGATTTTATTTTTTAAAGTAATCTCAACTTGACGCTCAAATCCACAACCCTGAGATCAAGAGTTGCATGCTCCACTGACTGAAGCAGCCAGGCACTGTTTTAAAAAGATTTTATTTATTTATTTGAGAGACAGAGAGACAGAGAGACAGAGAGAGTCAGAGAGAGCATGAGCTGGGGCAAAGGGAGAGGGAGAAGCAGACTCCCTGCTGAGCAGGAAGCCCAATGTGGGGCTCGATCCCAGGACCCCAAGACCATGACCTGAGCCGAAGGCAGCCACCCAGGTGCCCCTTGTAAACTTTTTGAATGTTACTTATCCTTCACGGAGCTTCTCAGTGACATTTAGTTTAAGTATACTCTATTCAAGAAGGAACTGTGTGCTTGACAGAGAATATTTGTTGAATACATGATAAAGGAAAAAGAACTTTTTTGGTAGTAGCCCGTCTTCAACGATGGCACCGAGAAAGCACGCCTCCTGCCACTGTTCCCTTGCAGACTGCCCTCCTGCATTGAATCTGGTCTGGGACTGTAACTCAACCGACAGAATATGGCCAAAGTGAGGCTGTGCCAGTGCAGGCCTGAGCTTTCCTAAGGCTTATGGACTTCCACTTTTGCACTTTGGGGAGCCCTGAGCTGTCATGTGAGAAGCAAGATATCCTGCTGGAGAAATCCACATGCAGAGAAGACTGGAAAGGCCACCCAGAGAAGGAGAGACTCTGAGAGCACATGGAGAGAGAGGGAATGCCAGCAGCCCTCCAGCCCCGCTCAGTCTTCCGAGGTCCTTGCCCTGGTGCCTGCCAAGAGAATCTGCCATCTTGACTCAGCCAGCCCAGGCAAGCTCCCTGATGACTGCAGTCCCATCTGCGTCTGTCTATGACAGCATGAGAGACCCCCAGTGAAATCAGTAGAAGATCCAGTCAACTTATATACAGTCATGAGAGATAATCTGTGTTTATTGTGCATTTTAAGCCACTATGTGAGGGTGGTTTGTTATATAGCGATAGATAACCAAAAAGTACCCGCTCAGGGTAGTATCTGGCATATAGTAGCTACTCAATAAATATTGACTGGCTAAATAAATGAACCTCTTCATTCTTTTCCTCCTCTTGGGCCTGGTGCTCTGAGTGCCCTCCCACCGCTGTTTACCCCTCTGTGTTACCTATATCCTCATGCACTAGGAGGACTGAAGTAAAATGGGGCTCCCGTTTGGGCAACGGAGTGCACAGAAGCTTGAAACCAGTTTCCTTTGTGAGGACGTTCCAGGCCATGGGTTTCTAAGGCAATGCTTTCCCACTTCTTGGTGTAATAGGAGCAGGTCTCCTTACTTTTGTAAAGAGAAAAGAGAGGAGGGAGTGGCCTCTGGGTTTGGGTTCCAGCTTCTCTGTGTCCTGACTGTGGAAATGAACTGCTGATTTAACTAACTTTCTTACCAGCAAAATGGACTCAAGACCAAGGCCTCAGTGCAAAAAGTCAACATGCCATCTAGTCATTCAGGGCCTGGAGCATGGTAGGTGCCATGGGGCTGCTAACGTGTCCACCCCCTGGGGATCTCACAGATGCGACACTGTGAGCAAGGGCACATACTCTTTGTGATTTCATTTAAATGAAATCCAAATATGAGCAAATCTTGCTGGTGGGAGAAATTTCTGAGTGACTACCTTTGAGGGGGACGGATATTGAGGGAATCTGCTGGAGTATTCCAAAAGCTCTGTGTTTTGATTCAGGCGGTATATACATACATAGAAGATTCACCGAGCTGCACCGCTAAGATTAACATGCTTTGCTGTACGTGTGTTACATCTCAACAAAGAAGTTGAAAAAATGTTAGTGTCACCTCCCTTCCTGCAGGAGCAATCTTTAGGAACTCCCTAACTCCCAGGACTTTTACTCCCCTTGGGACCATCTGTCCTTCCCTCCTCACCCCGATTCCATCCTGACAGCCTCCTTGGATAACACAGTAGGTGGTGGGCACTGCCATGCTTGGCCTGGGGCTGATTCCAGGATGGAACTGCGCTGGTGACTGCTAACCTTCAGCTCTGGAGAGAACAGAGTGGCTGGGCTGTGGGGTCCTAGGTGCCCTCGGGGGCTGCTGAGTGGGAAGGGGGTCCTTCCATCCTCTGCAAAGAATCTGGGACTTTGGGTTTTCAGAAAAAGTGAGCAAGAGGAGCACATCCTTGGCACGATGGGTCTGGTTCCTGGAAGGAGAGGGGGAGGGGGTCGGTGCCGAGGGCATCTGAGCTGGGCCGAAATAGAGAGCTTGTTCTGCTCACAAGCCTGCTATTTGAGGGCCTGGAGCCATGACGTGCCTCTCAGTTTCCATTCTCTGCACCGCAGCTGCTGGTTACGTGGTTCATTCAAAATGCTTTGCAGGAAGCAGCAGGCTCCACATTCCAGGGCTTTTAGTCATTTTTTCTCTCAGAGCTCTGGGGCTGGGATTAGAACGTTCTTCAAACCACACTGTCCTCGGCTGGAATCCCAAGAGGAAGTGGGTGGGTCCCTGGGGGATGAGAACACAGGCCCAAATTCAGGGGCAGGATGAAAAAAGATTAAAGCCAGCACAAGTAAACTCCTAGAGAGATCACCGAGACGAGGCCCGGGTTTGGCGAGGGCTAGAAGCCTGTGGGTGGTGGTGACTCTTGACCAGGGCAAGGGGGACGCAGAGTTTCTGGTGCGTGCATGTGAAATAGAACAGAATTGGCAGTGGCATTTCGTTCTGAGGGTCCCACATGCTCGGCCCCTCGCTTTGATCACCGCCCTTGGGCTGAGGGAGAGTAGGACTTGGGGCCTCATTTGCTGCAGCGGGGAGTGTTTGGGTTTGGGGCAGGGAAAGCTGCACTTAGCAAGTGAACCCTACAGATACTTGAACCCAGAGAAACTGCAATAAATGTTTGCTGAGCATCTGCTATGCCTCTGGTGTTGGGCTGGGCATTGAAAATGCAAAGGCTATAACACAGACTCCCTCCTGCCTTTGTAATAGGGCCTGGGAAATAGAGCTTGGAAGGTATCCACTGGGATGAGGGAGAGAGAGCAGATTTAGGAGCTGTGGAGTGGTAGGCAGCAGATTCTGGTGGGCAGAGAGGAGACAAGTGTAGATGCCACCATAGATCGTGCGGATGGAAGAGAGGGGCAGCAATGAGAAGGGAAAGGCCGAGCCCAGGCACAGGGTGGATGAAGGGAGAGAAGGGAGGAGGTGATGGACACCAGCCAAGTCCCAGGGATCCTGAAGCAGGAATCCCTCCTCAGATCTGGAAAAGCCCCAGAGGCTGGCCTAAGAGGAGGAGGGGGAAGGGCCACCCGATCCAGTGCCACCTTTCCTCTGAGCCCCGGGGGGCAGAAGAAAGGAAACCCTGACCTAAGAGTCTCATCCAGCACTTAGACAAAAATGCCAACATGCTTTTTGCTCCCTGTGGCAGGGAGAAATACAAATATGACCCCTATCCCAGGTTTCCACCCTAATTCCTGAACATGATGAAATATCAAGCACCGGATTCTATAACAGTATATGGCAAAGGGATTTAAAGACCTAATTAAGGTTCTGAATCACTTGACTTGGGGTTAATCAGAAGGGAGATTATCCCCCCCCCCCCCCCCCCCGTGCCTAATCTAATCACACAAGCCTTTTAGAAACAGAGTTTTCTCTGGCTGGTGGCAGGAGAGGAGGTCATGGACTTTGGGCATAAGAGTTCTATGTACACTGATGACTTGAAGATGCAGGGGGCCATGTGGAAGAGAAGGGACGAGGAGAGAAGCTTCTAGGAGCTGAGAGGAGCTCAGGAGACAAGCAGCAAGGAGACAGCACCTCTATCCCACTTAGCAGGAGTAGAGTTCTACTAGAACCTGAATGAGTTCAGGAGCAGATGCTTTCCCAAGGCTTCTAGATGCAGGCCTTGATTTTGTGAGACCCTGAGCAGAGAATCCAGTGGAGCCCACCGTGACTTCCAATCTTCAGAACCGTGAGAAAATAAACAGATGCTGTTTTAAGCTGCTGTGTGATTTGCTATGAAGCAATAGAGAATGCATACACCACCCCCCCCCTTTCTCGTTTCATCCAAGAAAGTCTGGGAGGAGGGTACGATGACTCCCCTTTTGCAGACGGGGCTGGCTGGGTGAGCCGCTCTGTTTGCACGTGTCCAGACCAGAGCTCAGTCCTGAGCCCGACGGAACCCCGGCCACTCGGCCTTGGCCAGTGGTGTCTTGTCTTCTCACTTAGGGCAGAGGAGGAGAGCTGCGTCTTCCACTTCCCTTTATGAGAATCACCCAGCAGCGCCTTCTACCATGTGGCCCACAGGCTGCAGAGCTGTCCTGGCCCTGCGTTCCCTGCAGAAGAGCGGAGCTCTGGGCAGAGAGAAGAGAAAGGCAGTGACCTCTCCCTCCCCCTGCATCTCAGATGACAAGTCTGGGCTCTGTCAAGGCAGGAGACAGGGGCCAGGAGGCAAGGAGCAATACAGCTTGGCTGTGTCCTTCCCCACCCCCAGAAGAAGCATTCTCTGACTGCTTGGTCGTGGGGATTTTTAAATTTTATACTTCCTCTCCTAATCATTTGCTGGACACATCATCGGGTACCCCCAGGAGCCCAGAAATATTTGTGAGGAGGGATGTTATGTTTCTGCTTTATTAATTAAAAAGCCCTAATGAAGTCTTTCTCATTTCCACAGGAGGCCTTTTCTAAAAATCTCTGATTCTTCCCAGATGGTGTCCAGCTCTTTCCCCACAGCCCCTGGCAGCGTGGGGCTTCGAAAGTGGGGGGTTTTGTGTCTTGTAGACTCAGGATCTTAGTTCTGACACATCCCCCCTGAGGGGAGGGTGGGGGGCAGGCAGCCTCCTCGGCCTCGGCTTCTTCAGATAGACAGTTTATGAGATGCAGTGGGGCCCCCAAAATGCAGTGCCGGGTAGGCAAGAAAAGAGGAGTCACCACCGCTTTCCTTATCGGCCTGTCTTACCGCAACACAACAGCTCCCTTGGAAATATTTTTTGAAAGCTAGAAAATACTTTTTATTCTGAGGACAGGCAGGCCTGGTCAGCCAGCAGCAAAAATCTTCCGTCAGCAAAGTCTGCCTGTGTGCTCCACCTTCTCAAAGCCACTTCCTCGATCTGCATCCCGTTTCCTTCTTTCAGGCTTGGCCTGGCCGGATCCCAGGGCCCTGAGGGTGGACACCCTGGGAAGCCTTTGAAAAACTCTCACAGTTCAGCATTCTGGAGGGAGGGCAATCCTTCGTCTTGGGGGACCAATCTAAACTGTGGAATCCCAGGCCCGGGGCAGCCAGGCAGCCAGGGGACATTTTGGGGTGGGGTGGAAGTGTTGCCAGGTCCCTCCAGATGTCTGTCTGCTGGGCACTGTGAGAAGTGGCAGTGCAAGGCTTCCTCCGGCTTGGTTCCTCTCCATTGCATGTTTGGAGTTTGGAGATTTGATCAAAATCCTCTTAGATGTAGGTTTTGCTGTCAAGGAATCTCTGGGGGGAAAATCTGCTCAACTGAAACTTTTCAAAGTTTCCATAGCGAGGGCGGAGCAGGTCCTGAGAACAGAGCATGGGGTTGTCATGTGTTTGGGGGTGGGGGTGGGGGTGAGAGATAAGAGGAGCTTCAGGGTCTGCAGGGAGGAAGATAAAGGGATGGAGGAGGAATGGGGTGACTACGTTTGTGCTTTCCTGCCCAGGACGCGCCAGGTGGGCCTGGGTGAAGTGGGGCCCACTGCCCCGGCTGGGATGCCAAGGCTGGGGCCAGGCACTGCCCTCAGCTGCCTCCACCATCCCCACAATGCTCTCCCCCTCCCCCCCCACCCTCCACCCCCACATCCCTCCCTGAGCCAAGCATAAAACAGACAGCCTCTCTCCGCCTCTTGGTTCCCACCCCCATCCTGACGGAGTCTGGTTTTCATCACCCATTAATCACTGAAGCTTCTCACAGCCTGTGTCTGTCTGTCCACACTCACCAGTGCCCTGGGCCCCGGGGGGATGGATAGACAGACAGGCAGATGGTCTCTGACTCGGGGAAATTGAGGGTCACATCTCTGTACCCCTGGCCTGGGAGAGGCACGCTTCCTGAGCTTGTTAGGTCATCCCCACCCCCAGCCCGGCCTGAAGCTGCCAGCCTGGCCCACCTCACCCTGGCAGCAGGCGACAGGGGCCATTAGCTGTCCTGTTCACCAGGAAGGAAATGGGTTGGAGGGCTGAGGAATTCTAATTAAGCTTCCCCAGCTGGCAGGCCGGCTGGCGGATGAGAGCTGGCACCTCCAACCCCGCTAGAGTTGGTGCCAGCCCTGTTCGGCCTGGCCCGCTGGATGCCCACCTGCCGCTGTGGGAACCCTGGCTTTGGGTTGCCTTGCAAACCCCCTGAAGATTCGCAGATGCTGACCCAGCCTGGCTCTCTCTGGCCCTGTCCTCATCCTTTCCTTCTCCTTCAGCCTCCTGGCCAAGACACAACTGAAGAAGGTGGCCCCCTGGGGTTGCATTGTCATGTGGGCCCCTGTCCATGCAGACTGTCATTGCACGCCACTCCTACTCGAGAGACGCGGGTTCTGCCCCGACCCACTGTGTGGCTTGGGTAACTCACAACCTCTCTGGGCCTCAGCTCCCTTAATTGTGAGAATCATAGTCATAGTGCCTGCCAGAGAAGGTGCCCATCAGCATTGGGAAGCCCCTAGATGCCCCAGTTGCCCTGGCCTGCCAACTCATTTGGGGTATGGGCTGAGGATGCTGGGCAGCCCAGCGTAGGGCTGGGAGTAGCAGTGGCGAGTGGCAGGCAGCCAGGGGCTCCCCGGTGGTGGTCACGGCAGAGAGCGGGGACACAGTCTAAAAATCTGGAAATGACACCAAGTTAGTCTTTCCTTCCTGGCCCAGCCCTCTGTGCTCCCTCAGAGCTTTGTCCACAGATCCCAGGGATCCCCAGCTCTGGCTACACTTCCAGCTCTTTCCCAGGACAGGCCTCTGCCATTATACACCCCCCCACCGGCCAGGCTCCCCTGGTGGGTGGTTGCAGCCCACTAGCTGGTTTCCACTGGTGCTGGAGACTCGCACAGGGGTGTGCTCCCGGTGTTGTCACACAAGATCTGCAGCAGACACGGCGTCCCTTGGCTGGTAAAGCCCACCAGGACCAGATTCTGAAGTCATGGGACTCCTTCCCACAAATCCAACATGCACATCTGCGTATCATTGCACAATGATTTGCATTCATTTGCATCTAAGTCCACAGTCACCCCACCCCATGCTGTTTCTTTTTCCACCTCTAGTTTGACTAAATATTTAACCAGCAACTCTAAGGTTGTAGTGTCTACATCCTCAACCCAATTCCATCCATTTTGAGTGTGTTTTGAGGACCTGGTGTCTGCACAGGCCTGTATCTGAGCTGTCAGGGGATAGAAGTTGGGAAAAATCGAGTCCTTGCTATTGGGGTGTTCACAGACTAGCTGGGGAGACAAAATTCACGGTGGGATCCGGGAAGTGTTCAAGTGTGTGGTTGATGCAAGTGGTGGGGGTGCTGGAAGCAGGGCTGTGAACTCAGAGTGCCTGGAGGAGCACAGGCAGTGAACTCTGGGGTCCCTGGCACAGGGCTTCATACCTGCTGGCCACTGTGTTGAAGAGGGGTCCCCGACATTGGGAGGGCTGAGTTTTCTTACAGAGCCCTGGGTCCTGTGGCTATCTTGGGAGCAGGCCCTACAAGTGGTTGCCTTGAATTGTGCCATGACTTGCTCTTGGCCTGGACAGATGAGACCAAGTGTGGGGCCAGAGCCAAAGACAGCCTTCAGAGAGGTAGCTGATGTGAGAGCTCTGGGCGGGCAGGAGCAACGGCCCCACCCAGTCTGATCCCCGTCCAGAGGACAAGGGTGAGGGCACTGAAGTACAGAGGGGTGAAGTAACACGCTCTATAGAGTCCTCCCAGGACGAGGAGGAGCTGGGACATAAACTGGGTGGCCAGATTCCTTAGGCCTATGCCCTTGATCACCACCCTCTTCAGCCTCTTGTGAAGGGATGAGCTGGACTGGTCTCTGGGGAGGAGTTAACAGTCAGGGGTTCATAGGGCCAAGCTCTGGAGTCTGACTGCCTGGGTTCAAGTCCTGGCTCCCCCCATTTCCAGCTGTGTGACTTCAGGGAAGCCACTTGATTTCTCACCAGAAGTTTTCTCATCTGTGGACTGAGCCTAGTAACACCACCCACCCCCTGAGCACCTGACTTACTTTGCACAGCACCAGGGAGCTCTGCAATAAGCATGTACTACACGTCTGCAATTGGGTGGGGACTGAGGGAGAATGGGGATGGCCCCCTGTGGGCTACGTGAAGAGACCAGCCTGCCTGGAGCAGGTGCTTCCCCAGGAAAGGAGGGGATGAGGCTGGGCCTGGGGGAAGGGAGCCCCCGTGCTTGGAGCCTTTGGTCTCTGGTGTCCTCCAACATTCTGGAAAGTCGGATGTGGTGCATGTGTCCAGAGCTGTCCAAGACTTGGCAGGCTGTCTTTACTGAACCTACTAGGTGACTCATATGGATGCTGGGCCTCCAGGGGTGGGAGGGAGGGTGACTTGCCTTTTGATTCCCAGGTTTTGAAAATGCCACCAGCTGCCTGCCCATGGTCAGCCCTCAAGACCCAAAGTGTGAAGAGATTTCGAGTTGCCTGCTATGACACTTGAAAACAGTGCCTTAAGGTTAAGTCTTGCCCTCTCTGGGTTCCTTAAAAAAAAATGCCCATGAAGAATAAGGACTTAGTCTCTCCATATCATTGTGAAAAGATAATCAGCTGCCCATTGCCAGGGCAGGAAGACTAAGGTATCCATAAGGAGGGGCAGGGGACACTGAACAGGAGCAAGAGAGCAGAACAAGGAGGGGCTGGGGTGTAGGAAACCAGAGGACCCTCTTACAAGGTAACACAATATGCAGAGGCAGACACACACTGAGATGTACATCCTTGCTAACTCACAGACCCACGGACTGTCAAGAGGCTTGGGTGGTGGGCCAGCATGCAGTTTTCTGAAATGCTTTATACAGAGAGATTGTGTCTAGGAATTTAGTTTCTGATAAAACAAGGCAGCAAGAGTTAGCTCTTTCCTTAGACCTTTTATGTAAGCACATCCGGGGAGTTCATCCATGCTATTAACTGGGGCTAAAAGACAGGCATGCTTCCTAGTTTCTTCCTTGCCCCAAGGCTATGGGAAGGAGAGAAACCTGGGCAAGATGGATGATCCAAGATTGGCCTCCACCTTGGGCCCAGGCCAAATGCATTGGCATTTAGCCCTTTCAGAGACCCATGGCAAGGTAACCTGACCTTGTCTGGCACATATTGGGTCAGATGGAAAGTTGGGTCCCTACCCTCTCCTTGATGGCAACCTGTCCTTAGTCAAGTCCCTCAGCTTCTCCAGGGATAATGCTCTAGGCCTTCTCTTTTCCACTGTTGGCTCCACACTATTCCTGTTCTCTGACCTTCCTCCTGCAAATCCTGTGAGCTCCCTTCAGAACTCCTCCTTCTAGTGTGGGTTAGACTCTTTTGGATTTGGTCACTCCCTTAGTATAACTGATGTACAACAGAGTCAACAGAGCTTAAGGAGACAGCTGGATGAATTGCCGCATGTTGAAACCACCAGATTGGGGCAGCCCACGTGGCTCAGCGGTTTAGAGCTGCCTTCAGCCCAGGGCCTGATCCTGGAGACCCGGGATCGAGTCCCACGTCAGGCTCCCTGCATGGAGCCTGCTTCTCTCTCTGCCTCTCTCTCTCTGTCTCTCATGAATAAATAAATAAAATCTTAAAAAAAGAAGAAAGAAGAAAGAAAGAAAGAAAGAAAGAAAGAAGAAAGAAAGAAAGAAGAAAGAAAGAAAGAAAGAAAAGAAAGAAAGAAAGAAAGAAAGAAAGAACCAGAACAAGATATTTCAGCTCCTCGGAAGGTCTCTCGTGCCCCTCCTCAGTAAACGCCACCCCTAGAGGTGACCAGTAGTCTACTTTCTATCACTATAGATTCAACTAGCCTCTTCTTAACCTTCTACAAATTGTACCATGTAGTCTTTTCACATCTTATTTTACTCAATGCCTAGGAGATTTGTCTATGCTGCTGTGTGAGGCAGAACTTCTTTGTTGTGTTTGATCACCGTGTACATGTTCCATCAAATGAGTACACTACAGTCTGTTTACCCATTGTCCTATTGTGGATATTTGGGTCCTCCAGTTTGGGGTACTGTGAATTAAGCACTCACATGCATATGTATTTGTAGACAAGTGCCCTTGATCATCCCAGGTAGCTAGGCAGGAGAGGGCTTGCGGGGTGGCTTGGAGTTTTGAGAGATTATGGTCCTTCCTTCCCAGTTGCTAGACCTCAGGACACAGCAGTGTTAGTGAAATAAATTGTCCCTCCTCCCAGTGCCCTCCTGCCTCCCCAGTGCAGTTTCCTGGGAAGGTCTTATACACCCCCAGGTGTGAGGAACTGGATGAGCCATCCTGGAAGGCTCTGACCCTTGAAGAGTCACATGAAGAGGCCTACAATGCTACAGAGGGCATTGTGGGCTGCCCTTTGGGGGCTGAGGAGGGTGGGATCTAGGGTAGTTAGGCAGGAAGGATGCAATTGCCTTACCTAAGATGCCAGCAGAAATCAAGCTCCCTGGTTAGCCAGCTGCCCAAAGTCACACGGGCAGCATGTGGCCAGGAGGATTGTCGGACCCAGGAGGGCCTCACTCCAGCCCAGAGGTCCTTCGACCACAGCAGGCCACCTTCTCTAAGGGGGAGGCATTTAGTGACATTTAAGGGTCAGGATCATGGTGCTGCTGGGTGCCCCATCCAAAGATCAGAGTCAAGCAACTCTTTCTTGAGCTTTCCACCCCTGACTGCCTACCTGCCCTGCTCCTGGTCCAGTCTCCTCCCAGGGAGACATTCACAGGCCTTGCATAGCCTGCATCATAGCCACTGGCTGAAGGAAAGACAGAAGGAGCCTGGGGGCTGGCATTGCCCAAGACCCTGTACCAGGACCTGTGGTTGAGCCATCTGTGGGTGAGTGGGGGCAGCCCCCAGAGAACATTCCTGGAAAACCGTTTGCCTGGCATAACTACCTCAGGCTTTCTTGGCCAGAACATCATATTAGGACTGAGGTTAGCAAGGCTGGTGGGGTGGGTTTGTGCATCTGCTGAGGCCTTAGAAGAAGGGCTGTCTTGGCCTCCTGGGAACTGACAATGACCATCTTCACTGGCAGGTTCCAGATGATGTGTTCTCAACCAGTACCAGGTGTGGTTCACGGTGTGAAGACTCTGGGCTGTAGAATTAGGTATTCCCTGACTTTGCAGTTCTCCAGGAAGAAGAGAGCCTGGGCACACGTGCATGTCTGTATGTGTGTGTATCCATCTACTGCTTAGCCATTCATTTTGCCAATAGTTACTGGTTGCTTATTATGTGCCATTAGGGACTCTGCAGTGAGTAAGAGAGACAAGATCCCTATCCTCAAAGGAACATATGTCTCCAAGTGATTCTGTGTACAACCTGAAGGTATGTACCTGCTGGAACATGAGACTGCTTCTGTGTGTGTATGTGTGTGTCTTGGGGGGAGGGTTCCTGACTATCTGAGTCTCTGTGTGTGCATCTGTGCCCAAACATATGTGTCTGAGCATGTGTCTATGAAGGGGAGAGAATTACTCATCCGCTCAGAAGATTGTTCAAGAAAGACTTCTCCCAGAGCAGTTACATTTTCATAAATAAAAACAATCAGATAATGAGTTCATTTCCGATCTCAAGTTTGATGCCAACATTCCAGTGAAACAAGACCCGCTGGCAGGCTGCTGCTCTCTGTGTGGCTTGGATTAGCTGGGGAAAGTACAGGGGTGAGACCTGCCACTTGCAGGCTGCAGGGGAGGGGAGGAGTGGGGTGACCTACAACCAAAAGAGCAGCTGCATGTGTCTTGGGCTGAGAAGCTGCTCACCATTGCATGGGCATCAGGAGACCCCCGACAGCCTGCACAGGCCTGAACTCCTCCACTTGCTCCTTTGGGAGTAGGATGGGCAGGGTCGGTGCAGCTTTTTAAGTGTAGACAGCCTCAGAAGGTGTGGCCCCCCCGAGCCCCCACAAATTACTGAAGTCACCCAGGCCAGAGCTCACAGATGCCTGCTAGGAAAGCACACAGCAGAGCACAGAAAGGTTGTGATTGGAGTCTAGAGGGGAGACGGAGAGGGGTCACACCCAGACCACAGCCCCTGCTTCTGCCTGGATTCACAAGCAGGGAGGTGAATCTACACCTCAGCCTGGCTCCCACTGCCTTGCACAATGCCTTCCCCCATCCAGCAGCTCCAATCCCCTTGTTCACCTCCTCCTGAGATCCTGGCAGGCAGAAGCTTCCCTACTCTGCCCTCTCTGGCCTTCGTGTAGGCTGGTCCCTCTCCTTGGAATGCTCTTTCTCCAACCTGACATGTCCGGATTTATGCATCCTTTAAGATCCAAATGTACGCCTCCCTGAAGTCTTCCCTAATTCTGCTGGCTGGAAGCACTTCTTTCCCCTCAGCAATTACCACCTTTCAACTGCCTCCTATTTTTTCTCCTTGGGTCCAAGTTCCAGGAGAGCAGGCTTCGTGCTGCTACAAGTCCCAGCCAGCCTGAAGGTGGGCCATGTCTGGAGGCTGGCCGGAAAGGTGAACTGAGCTGGATTCAGGTGCACGCTCTCTCGGGGGAACCTGTGAAAGGCTGTGGCCCAAGAAGTGCCCCGTCCTGAATTGGAGAACCAATGCCACTAAGAATACCTTGGCAGTTGGACAGGGGTGGAGAGAAAGGCATCTGGGGGGCCGGAGCAGGAAAAGGAAGGGGCTTTTCCTACAAGGCATGACTTGGACCCCAAATCAAGACATCTGTGAGACATCAGGGAATTGTGCTGGGGTGGGGAAACTCCTGAGAATCGATTCAGAGGCAGAGACTGATTGTTGGCAAATAAGAAAAAAATTGAGAGGCCATCTGTCCGTTTGTCTGTCCGTCCATCCATTTATCCATCTACCCACCCACCCATCCACTATTCATTCACCCATTCACACATTCAACAAGCACCCCTGAGCACCTTTATACACATTCCGTAACATACGTTTTTCATCTACTCCTCAGAGCAGCTGGTGGAGGAAGGCATCCTTATCTCAGAGGGGGAATCTGAGCCTCAGAGAAGTTGAACTCAATGTTCAGGGTCACACAGCCGCTAAGGGCCTGAGCAGGATTTACACTCAGGTCAGGCTGCCCCTCTAGAGCCTGAGCGTTTCCCACGCCAGTGAGGAACAAATGGCTTATTTCTCAGTCTCTCCACAGCTTCAGGCTGAGCTGGATTGTGACCCTCCAGCAGTATGATGAAGCCTTGTGCTTTGTCTGGAAGTTCAGCCTGGGCCCTACCCCGACAGTCCCCTCCCCCCAATTTTGCTATAAACCAGCTGTCTTTATCTTTTAAAATATTCACTGACAAGGCCATTTGTAGGGGCAGGGGTCCTAACCCGGAGGGGCAAAGCTCTGCTAGTGGAATTTCTAGTGTAGTGGGAAGTTTTGCTGGGGAGGGGTCATCCTACTTGGCAAGAGGCAGGGCAGTCCTGGCAAGAGCCCATGTTGGGCTGAAGAGGGAGGGAGGGATGCAAGTGTTCTAAAAAAGTCACCTAAGAGGTTGTTGAAAATACATCTTCTGGTCTCCATCCCCATAGAGTCTGTTTGAGCAATCTGGGGTGTGCTCAGAAATGTGAATTTTTAAATAGGCCCTACAGGTTTTTGATGTGAGTGGTCAGTGAGCTAATAAGAAATCCCTCCGTGTGTTTTAGGGGACAAAGAAATCTCGCAACAAGCCTTTCCTTCATACACCTGAAGATCACACCACTGTCTGTCTTAGATTCATCACACAGCTGATTGACACCAAACTAAACAACTAAAATTCTTCATTTTTTTTTTTGCATGAGCCTAGGCAAGTGGTTTCTTGGACCCCAAAAGCAGATCCTGACCTTCAACTCTCTTCACACTCACCCTTTAAATGTGTCCTTTCCATGTAGCCCGAAAAAAACGTTTTCAATTTTATTATTGAATATATTTCCTGTTCCACTCAACTTGGATGGTCTGCAAATTTGAGAATTCTCTTGCCTACATCTAGATCCCCGACAAACATGCTGAAGGGCCTGGCACAGGTTGGATAGGAAACTCTCTATGCTGCCAGGGGAGTCCTCAGGCCTGTCCCCTGAGGACTCTCCTGTCCTTGGACACGGACCCCTCCTTCCTGCAGTTCTCTATCACCAAGGAGGCAGCCACTGAGGCTGCACAGAGGGGGTCCCCCTGGCTCCGCATCCCAACAAGAGGCCACAACCCCTACCTTAATCAGGCCCTATGCTCACTGCTTACTGCACTTTGGATGCATTAGCCCATCTTTTCTTTCTTTTTTAAATTTTTTTAAAGATTTTATTTATGAAAGACACAGAGAAAGGCAGAGACATAGGCAGAGGAGAAGCAGGCTCCCTGTGGGGACTCAATCCTGGGACCCCTGGAATCACAACCTGAGCCAAAGGCAGACGCTCAACCACTGAGCCACCCAGGTGCCCAAGCCCATCTTTCCATGGTGTGTCCAGAACTATGATGTTGAATTCTCCAATGTGTAGAGCAGACTTCTCTCCACAGCCTCCCCTGAGGCCCAGGCCTGCTTCAGCATCCATGCTACAGCTGGCCATCTCGAGTGTCTAGGCCGGGAGACCTATGTCCATGTGTGTGACCCAGAAGATGAGTGGGGGTGGAGAGGGAAAGGAGACACTTGTGAGGATTCCGTTTTCTCAAGGATAGAGGCTCGGGTTAGAGACCAACATCTTGAGTTGGAATGAAATTCCTCCTTTCCCACTGGTGGAGGGGGCTGAGTCACTGCCTCGGGCTTCCTGAGGGGGAACCTGAGCCCCTGAGCTGGTTCCGTGCACTGTGGGGAAAGAGGTGAAGAGAGGGGCTCTGGTGACTTCAATGTTCGGGGCCTGGCTGGGAAAACAGCGCTTGGAAATTCGATTGGGGCCTGCAGAGCGCCAGCCGCTTCCCACATTTCTCGCAGGGCGTCCTCACCAGAAGTGGGGGTTCTTTGGCATATCCTTCCCACTAAGCGTGTCCACCAGTCTAATGGTGGGGGTGGGGTCAGGAAGCAAGCACTTCCATGCCTTAGGTGTTCTGGCCTGTGGGCCCCTGAAACCACCGTCAGGGACCAGGAGGGAACCATGGGTGGGTGTTGGAAAAGAGGTGGAAGAGCTGCCCCCCCAGAGCATTCCACGGGGCTGCCGAGGTCCAGTGCTGGGTATTCCTGGGCAGGGCGGAAGTTCTTCCCATTTCTGGTTCTGGAGCTGCTTCGCTGGGTTCAAGTTGTCCTTCACCCTGTGGAACTGTCCTGAGCTCCTTGAGGGCAGCTGCCCTGGAACTAACCCCTCTTTCTCTGGCTGCCACCCCTGCAGCCTCCGCCTCCCTGACTTGTGCTCTGAGAGGGACGGGAGTGAGAGTGGTCAGCTCCTAGCCATGACTGGGGGCACAGGCCCTCCCCACACCTCAGCGAGGGGCTTGGGAGCACTCTGCCAGGCCTCCCCTGTCAGGAGCTAGAGGCAACAGCTGCTGTGGAGGAAGTTTTGGTCTGCAAAGAAGGAGAGAACACTGATGGAGCTGAGGGAGGAGAGAGGAGGAGGCTGCATCCCGGCTTCAGGGGTGTCGGGATCTGCAGCTGCCCAAGTGGTCCTCGGGGACTCAGTTCTGAGCCACAGCTCGGTGCCTGCCCCAAGGAGGCAAGGGAGGCCTCTGGCTTCAGTTTTCCATGAGGTAGAAATGGAGAACTGAGGAGAGACATGAACAGCACTCAGACCTCCTTTATGCCTACCATGCCCCCCGAGAAAGTCAGGGCCCTGGGTTCTACTTGGTCTACTTGTCTTCTTGTGGCTGTGGACGGCTGTGGACCCCAGTGAAGTGCTGGGGGTTTGAGATGCCACAGGATAAACGTGGCTCATCCTCCCACGGTCAGGTTTACCAAATTATGAGAGGAAAAACTATTATTATTTTTATATCGAAACAGCCACGTATGTGTTCACATTAATTTTTAAGAAAACACAAACCTTCAAATCTCAAACTTGGAGGTCCCTTTCAGCCCTGGCTCTCAGATGCCTAAACTCTATTCCCTTCAGACAAATACTCCAGCCCTCTGTGCCTCAGTTTCTTCAACTGAGAAGTGGGCTAACAGCACTCCTACACTTGACAAGGAGTTTGGGAGGGTGAGTGGCGGTGGGGATGTGACGAAGAGCTGAAAAGAAGCAGGCATTTCCTCCTTCAGTGCTAGCAGCTTTCAGGCTCCAAGCGCTGCTGTCCCAGGAGAAAACTCTTATTTAATGGTTCGCTGGGCTTCCCCCGGATGAGCTGGGTGTGACAACCTCTGTCTCCTGGCCGTGTGCCTGGTCACCCAGATCTCAATGACCTGGAGATCTTCCTGCCAAAGCCCTTTCCATCGTGGGGACAGCCTGGTACGGGGCACGGGATCTGGGCACGGCTGAGCACCCTCCAATACCCATCCCTAACTCCACCTTCGGTCACTGACCCTGGAGAAGCTGGAAGGAGAGGAGCTTGGGGAGAAGGGGAAGAGTATTCCTTCTTCCTGAGGCTCAGAGTGCCGGGAGCATTTCCAGTGCTACGCCTAGGAAGGAGGCTGTGAACTGCCAAGCTGCGGACTGAACCTGGATCCTACCTGTGTTAGTGTGGCCCGCAGCATACTTTCAAACTTGGAAACCCACCTAAAAAGCTGAATTTATTTCTCCTGCAAAGCTCAGGCCTGACCACTTTGGCCCATAAGACAGTAATGGGCCAGAGTAAGCAGTCACTGCCACGTTTACAGCAGACTTTACCACAGTGCCCACCACCCTTCATGCCTCACCCCAGGCCCACCTGCCCACTTCTCTCCTTCCCATCAGCTGCCAGTGACTGGACAGGAGAGTGTGAGCTCTGACTGCATCTCCTATGAGGAGAGATGTGTCAGCTGGAGCATGACACTCACAGCCCAGACAGTGCTCTTCATTTAAAATTAGAGCATCTTTGACTCTCTGGAGAGGCTAGTGAGAGCAAGGTGACAGGGGAAGGTTCCAGATCCTCCTCTTCCTGTCCCCATGGGTCACCACCAGTCCCTTCCCTGAGAATTGCAGGGGCCTGGGGCAGGTGTAGATCCCTGGGGGAGACACAGTTCTGCTGGGGCTACTGGAAAGGAAACCAAATGGTCACATTTTCCACTATTTAAATTCCTGACTTTAGTGGCCAGTCTCCTGCACTGCCAGGGGTGGGTGGGTGTGTCACGACTGACACACCCCTTACCTGGATCCCCCAGAACAGCTTCCCTGAAGGGAGTGGACCTCTGTATCAGGCTGGGAGCCCCCACTTCCCAAACCTCTCAGGTGGAGGATGAGGATGGGGGTGAGGTCAGGGCCAACTTTGTCATTCATTCATTCGTTCGTGCCCACTCAGGGCCAGCAAATGTGTGAGGCACTACTTCCTACTGTGTGACCTCGGGCAAGTCACTATGTCTGCACCCACGGCTGGTGTGTGTAAAGTCAGGGCACCCTAGCAGCTGCCTCCGGCCTTCTTAGGAAGAGGAAGGGTCCTGATGCGGTCCAGGCACGGGGCTGGTACGCAGTAAGCCGTAAATGCTATGAAGGCTGCCACTCCCTGCCCTCTGGGGAGCCCCGAGGCCTCCCGGCCTGTGTCCCCTCTGCCTCCCTGCTCTCCTCCCGCACCCGAGGCTGCACCCCTGCACCCCAAGGGCGGCCAGGTGCACAGAGGCCCCATTCTCCGGACGCACGGCCCTCGCCCCTCGGGGGGACCCTGCCCGCTGACCCCGCGACCTCGCGATCGGGGCAAAGAGGGGCCTTTTGTTCCGGGGCCGCCCGCCGGGCCGCGGGGCTCCCGCCCTAATCCGGCTAATTACGGTCCCCACGGCGCGGCGCGCGCTCGCCCACCGCTTTCCCACGGCCGCGAAGAAAGCCCCTCAGTGCGGCGCCCGAACAGAGGCCGATTGAGCCGGGCCGCGCCCCCGCCCGCCCGGGCTGCTCCCGACGGTCTCCCCCATCCCTGATCCCTCTCCCCCTTCTCTGGAAGCGCGTCCCCTCCGAGGCCTCCTGGCTCGCTCTCTGCTCCCTGCCTCTCCCCCCACCCTCCCCGGCCCTCAGCGTGCCTGCTCACCTTGGGATCATTGAGGGGACAGTCTGCCTCATGCCCTCCCTTCCCTCCTTCCTGGGGACCCCTGGTCCTGGCCCCTCCTAAGTGTAAGGAGACAAAGGAGGCTCTGGGCCAGGCCATGAGTCTTGCGTGGTTTGCGGGGAAGCTCTGGGCTCTTGCTGGTGGGAGGCAGCTCCAAGATGGTGAGAAGTGTGGGAGATGTCCCCTGCTGGGCCAGGGGAGGTGTGGGGGGCTCCTACAGCAGTGGGTGAGGAGAGGTGCTGAGTGAACTCAGCATGCCCAGCTCATGGTGTCCTGTGGCCAGGCCACCAAGAGTAGCAACTCTGAAGCAATCCCAGCCTTGGGCGGCCATCAGCCCCAGTGGGGTTGGCTAAGGAGAGGCCAAGGCCAAAGGTGTCCTTGGCATGGGCCTGGACCAGCCAGTCTGAACAACTGTTCTTCTAGAATTTGTTGGGGGTACATGTCCAGAGGGTTCTGGGGAGGCCACGAGATGAGTCCTTTTGGCTACTTTAAGGCCCCCAAAATTCATTCATTCATTAACTCATTCATTCATTATTCATTCGATAAATATTTATTGAATGCGTACCATGTTCTAGGCCACAAGGGAGAAAGCCGTGAATAAGGTAAAGATCTTGTGCTACATTCTATTGGGGGAGGCTGCGGGTAAGCAAACAAGGAAAACAGATAGCTGTCAGATGGTAGGAAGGGCTACAGAAAAATGCTAAACCAGGAGGGTGTGTTGGGAGCTCGGAGAGAAGGGAAGCAAAGGAGGCCTCCCTGAGTTGGGGGAGGCCTTGAACAGAGACTTGAAATGAGGTCAAAGTGCTTTCCTTCTGGAGGAGTGACTGGGCTTGCTGATAAGTTCCTACCACAGATGCCAGAGGCCTCTCCAGGGTTCCCTCTGGCCCCTGTCACTGGGAGATGCTGAGACCCACTGTCGCTTGGTGGAGGGACAGTGGCTGGAAGACATATGCTACAGAAAAGTTATTACTGTCCTTCATTTCTCCTGCCTTTTCCTCACCACTGGTAGGGATTTCTTGACAATGGTACCTTTGAATGAACAGATCACAAATAAACCACACAGCCCCATGGTAGTCTAGGGCCTAGTGGCCTCTGTCCAAAGGAAAGGTAAGGCCCCCTTTACATCCAGGTAATAGAGGAAAAAGGATTAGTGAGTTTTGTGTGCTCATAGATCACAGGACAACACAGTGTTGTGGGGATTCAGATCAGGGGGCAAGAAAGAAGAAAAGGTGGGGGAAGTGCCCCCAATGGGCTCATGCTGGTCTCAGCCAAAGCAGGAGAACCTAGAGAATGGAGGCAGGACAGATGGATTCCCTGAAGGACCCACGGTTGCTCACACCTGGGAATTAGGGCCCTGAGGGAGTCTGGAGCCCCAGGTGGGGCTGGGGTGTGCTTTTGTGAGTGTGTTTGCAAGGTGTGGGGTGTGTGTGGTGTGTGTGGCATCTGCCTGGAGGGAGGAGGTCCAAATGACCTTTCTCAGCCTCTCCCACCTGCTCACTCCCCCACCTGAATTGCCCATCTGGTAGAACCTGGCTGAACTCCCACTGAGTCATTCGCCTTCTGGGGGTAGGGGGCAAGAGCTGGTGGATGGTCAACAACCTCTTGTTCCATCAAGCCGAGTGGAGCTGGCTGGCCAGGTTTATGGGCCCAGATGCCCTCCAATCAGGACCTCTTTCCCATGGGCCATGTTGCTCTGGACTTTGGAAGGAGACAAGTGCCACAGTCCTGTTTGGGATCAAGTGCAGGAAACCTCAGCTAAGTCTGGGAGTCAGGAGGTTTCTTCATAACCTGCCCTTCACTAACTGGGAGACTGTGAGTACATCATTGGACCTCTCTGGGCCTCAGCTTCCTCACTTGGAAAGTAGGCATAATAATAACCCCTCCTTGTAGGGTTACAGTAAAGGTAAAATGAAGTAAGAATGTCCATATGCTGTGTCAACTAGCAACTTCCAGGCTTTTTGGATCAATATATTTTCATTTTGACCTATTGCTCACACATCTAATTGAGACAAAAGTTTATACTTCCCTTATTGTGGTGAATGCATTGATCTAGTCTACCTTACAATATTTCATTCTGTTTTTAAAAGGTTGTAAGTCAGGGCACTGAGTGGCTCAGTCGGTTAAGCATCTGACTCTTGATTTTGGCTCAGGTCACCATCTCAAGGTCTTGAGATTGAGCCCCGCATTATGCTCCATGCTGGGCATGGAGCCTGCTTAAGATTCTTTCTCTCCCTCTTCCTCTGCTCCTCCCTGTCCCCACTCAAATAAAAGATTTATTTAAAGAAATAAAAAAATAAAGAGTTTTAAGTCATGACCCATTGGGTCTCAAACTACAGTTTGAAAAACACTGTCATAAACCATGAAACAGAATACAAAAGTATTTGTGGTTTCACCACCTGCAGAGCTTGTGGGAAGAGCAGAGTGGCCTTGGGATCTGTCACCCACCCTGGCCCCAGGGCAACCCACCATTGCTTCTCTGTAGATGACTTGAGCCTTACTTGTCAGCCATATCCTGTGAGCACCCCCAAAACCTCCCTGCCACCTGCAGTCAGCCCATAGTTTGTTCTCACTCATGACCCAGTCTTCTCCCTGACTGGAATCCAGTGCCCCATCTCTACCTCCAGGGTCTGGGAATGGCCCCTGCCTGAGGACAGTAAGAATAAAGAGCAGGATCAGTCTTGAGTCTATACACGCTAGCCATGTGGCCAAGTGCTTCAGTGCTTCTGAGCCTCAGTCTTCTCCTCCAGAAAGTGGGAATGAGGCTTCTGCTCTTCCTAATCCACAGGGCTGTTTTGCAGATTAAATGAGCTATGTGTGTAAAGAAGCTTGAGAAAACATCTAAGTATACTTTAAAAGTGAAATCTTCTTGAGAGTGAGGGTCCAATAGGGCGAAATCATTCTGTATGATATTCCAGTGTTAGATACATGACACTGCATTTGTCAAAACTCATAGAACTTTATAGCACAGTTGATCTTAATATATGCAAATGTAAGAAACAATCGTTTAGGAGGTTGGGAGATCCCAGGGTGGAATGCAGACTGTGACAAACCCATCTTTATTACAAATATATGCAAAAACCTCACTGAAATGGGTGGGTGGGGGGGAAGGTTCTGACTTAAGTAACTCTGGAAATGAGTAAAATCTGTAAGATTAAAAGCAAAAGAAACTATAAAGACTGTACTCTAGTTGGTAAAGCCATTTTCTATGCAGCGTGGGCTAATAATTCTGAAACCACCATGCACATATATTGGAATTGGACAAGTAGGTGAATAGATGGTGGGTGATAGGAGCCATGTTACAGACAGGCAGAGGGAGAAGGTTAGAATGACCCTCACGATAATGGATCAGGGTCAGAGGCATTTAGTGTAAACTCTCATTTACCTTAATATCGACCCAGCTGGTTGTGCATAGAAATATTTCTAGATTTGTGTATATTTGATAGTTTGGTAGACACACGGGTTAGTGAGCACCCATATATTTCCTTGTTCCATCAGCTGGGAGGGCCTGGAAGCAAGGACACCCCAGGAGCAGCAAGCATACTCAGTGCCCAGATCTTGGTTTCTAATACCATTCTTCAATAAAAGGAACCAGGGTGTTGCCTGGGTGGCTCAGTCAGTTTAGTGTCTGCCTTGGCTCAGGTCATGATCTCAGGGTCCTGGGGTGCCTGCTTCTCCCTCTCCCTCTACCTGCTTCTCCCCCTACTTGTGCTCTCTCTCTCTCTGTCTCTCTTTCTGTCAAATAAATGGATAAATAAAATCCTTAAAATAAAAAGAAAAGGAACCGGGGCTCTTGAAGAGATGACTGATTCTAGGATGGGAGCAGGACACCCACAAGATGAACCTGGAGCATCTTGTAGTACCAGAAAATAAGGAAGTACTTAAAAAAAAAAAAAAAAAGATCGAGTAGGTCAACAGGCCACGGGAACTAGCTAAGAGCTCCAGTGACCAAAGCCAGAACAACTTGAGCAACAAAATATATACAATCATCAGTAATATCCAATTATTACACAAAGTATAAAATACATATTCATCAGCAGATGATGAAATATACATGGGGAGACAAGACAAAACTGGTCCAAAAGAATCCCAAGTGATTTATGTGGACATTTTGTCCTCAGGGAAGAGGATAGCTCCTCACTCCCTAAATATGAGTGAGGCACAGACTTCCTTCCAAACAGTGCAGTCTGGAGACACCGCCTCAGACAGGTGACCACGGTCAGCATGGACAGTGATAAGTAATATCGGTAGAATGTACCCTGGGTAGGATGGGATGAAAATGGGACTTTACCTCTGTGGTCGTCCCCTAAACCAGTAATTCCAGTCTAATGTGGGACCAGACAAGTCCCCGCTGAGGGGCATCCTACAAAGTGCCTGACAAGTATTCCTCCAGACTGTCAAGATGATCAAAAGCCAGGCCAGTCTGAGAGCCTGTCACAGCCATGAGGAGCCTAGGGAGACAACATCTAAATGTAATGTGGTGTCCTGGAAAAGAAGAAGGACATCAGGGGATAAAAAAGAGCCTAAGGAAATCTGAAGAAAGTATGGACTTTAATGATAACATCGACAATATTGTAAGGCTAATAATAATGTACTGATATTGGCTTCTTCGTTGTGACAAATGTGCCATCCCAACATAAGATGATAGTAATAGAGGAAATTGGGTGTGATGAATATGGAAACTCGGTACTATCTTCACACTTGTTCTGCATCGAAAAGTAGTCTAAAATAAAAATTTTATTAAAAAAACTTGAAGACCTGAAGTTGGTAACTATTCACAGCTTATGGCCAAGAGAGGTGGACCTGAGAGAGTGCCTCTGGGAAAGTTTCTAGGAAGTAGAGAGAGGATTTCTGGAACCGGCCAGGGATGAGAAACAGCTTGGGAGGCAGGGCCAGGAGGAAGGTCTGTATACGTCCCAGCCTGAGAGGAGGCACCACAAGGAGAGGATGCCTTGGGATGGGGTGTTTTGGGGTTCTGGAGGAGACGAATGGGTGAGGAGTGACACCCATTCGTCTAACTCCTTGCCTTCCTGTCACTTCCCACCTGACCTCGTCAGACTTCTGAGACCAGCCCTGTTCCTCATCTGGGGGCAGCCCACCAAGGAAGTTAAGGGGTAGCTCTGGAATCAGAGGACCTCTGACACTTGGAGAAGCCTAACACCGTCTGGGAGCCCAAGAGTGCTCATCTATAATGAGCAGTGAGAAAATTGGTGTCCAGGGGTTGTCACAAAGGTAAATTGAGATAATACCTGGGAGGGCCAAGAGCTGACACACACTGGAGACTTCATTGGTCCATGTGCTGTGGTCCATTTGCCTTCCCTCTTGTCTGCCCTGAGCAAGAGCTAACAGTCAGCAGCTTCTCCTTCATTCCTAGGATCCAGTCCTTTCCCTGGATGCCAGACCCCAAGGGGCAGTTTTTAGACACGATCCCTGAATTCTAACACTCCTTCCATTTGGAGGTGAGGCTTCTATCCCCTCCTCATGAACTTGGGGTATAGGGCTGCTTCAGCCAATAAACCATGGTGGCAGTGAGGCCGTGCCAGTTTCTGGGTCTAGGCTTTTCCACTTCTGGTCTCTTGCAGCTCTCACTCTTGGAACCCAGCCCTCATGCTGTGAGGAGGCCTGAGCAGCCACGGGAAGGTCCACGTGGAGAAGAACACGGTCCCCCGCTGTCAGTCTGGCTGAGGTCCCAGCTGACAGCCAGCTCCCCCTTGCTAACCATGTGAGTCATCATGCCGGGTGATCCTTCTGTCCTCAGATAAGCGCCCATCGTGTAGAGCAGCACCTAACTCTTTCCCCCCACACCCTGCCCAGACTGTAGATTCGTGAGCTGGATAGATGGTGGGGGATGTGTGAGGCCACTAGCTTTTGGGGTGGCACAGCCATAGTAACCTCAATATCCGATAACTGGGCCTCCCTCCCCGAGAGTGAGGTGTGGGTTCAAATCCTGACTCTATCACATAGCAATTGTATGACCCTAGGCTCTCTGCCCCTCAGTTACTTCATCTGTAAAATTGGGGTAGTAACAGTAGATGTTGGAAAGATTGAACAAGCACAAAGCACAAAGAGAAGCACCTGGCGCAATTATTTTGCCAACCCGAGGTGCCAGACCTCCTCCCCACTTTGGAGGCCTATTGTCTAAGGCCATTCCTGCCTGGCCACATGGGTCCCCGGCCGGACTTCTCAAGTGCCACCTGCCTGCCTCTTTGGACTGTGAGTTATTGCTCTGTCTATGTGGTACTCATCTAGTGGCCTTTGGGACCCCTCTCTCCTGGTTCCCTGGTTCTTCCTACGCCTTTCTGATTCCTACTGCCTGCTTACCTCCTTTTGGCTGGGCTGTTTAGGGGACAAGAAAGATCTGTCTGTTGGATGTTGGGTCCCCCATGATGGGGGGGGTGTACTGATGGGGGAGTCTTTTATTCATAAACTTCACTGGGAAACAGAAGCTAATCATCCTCACATCTCAAAGGAAGACATTGATTTGGTGCTGAAATAAGAGTCCAGAGAGAATGGGACACAGTATGAGTCTTGCCACGGCCAAGCCAGTTTTCACGGTCTTTCTCTGGAACTGACAGCATGCTACAGACTCTGGAGGAAGCTAAGGTTTCATCTTCATTAGATTGAGCCAGAGAAAGGTGAACATGATTTTCCCACATATGTCTTCCTGCAGGGTCTGAGACCTCAGAAATGCTTTGCGTGTAGGTGGCACCCCAGGACTCCCGTTACCCTAGCTCCAGGAGCTCCCTTGCCAGCAGAGAGGCCGCTGCCTCTTCATTAGAGCTTTTCAAACCTCCTGAGGGAGAGCTGGAACTTTTCCTGGGGTACAGGGGGGGTTCTTTGAAATTCCTTTGAAAAGGAGGCACTGCTGCCCCAGCCTGAGGAGCAGGGAGCAGGGATTTGGTGGGGGTCAGGGAAAGCAGCCTGAATTCTAGAACTTGCTGGTCCTAAAGCCCCACTTAAGGATGATCATACAACCTCCAGGACCTCTCCCCCTGAGCCTTCCCTGATGCTGTCAATTCCACCCTTGTGCCTGGAAGAATGAACTACTTCTTAATGCCTGGAAAGTCATATTGATGATTCTACAGGAATAGAATTTGGAAGCCATAGGGGCACCTTGGTGGCCTAATGGTTGAGCATCTGCTTTTGTCTCAGGTCGTGATTCCTGGGTCTTGGGATCGAGTCCCGCATCGGGAGTCCCCCACAGGGAGCCTGCTTCTCCCTCTGCCTCTGTCTCTGCCTCTCTCTGTGTCTCTCATGAATAAATAAATAAAATCTTAAAGAAAAAAAGAATTTGGAAGCCATAACCTTCCCTCTATGCCCTCAGGGGAGACAGAGAGCTGGGAGGATTGAGAGCCTGCATCTGAGGGAGAGGATCTGGGCACGTGGCGGGCCTCCGAGTACCCCCAGTTCTGCTCTGTGACAGGCTGGACAGGAAGCAAGAGGCTCCTGGCCTCTGGCAGGACTGGAGTCTGACTGCAGGGAGAGACCGAAGCCCAGCTACGGGAGGTGGCTGCGTGAAGCAGTCTTCCAGAGCCCCACCTGGGACCACCTGCCCTCTGCCAAGAGTCCCATTTCTGGAGGCGTTGCCAAGAGTCCCGTTTCTGGAGGCGATCGGGGTGTTGAGTGGGGACAATGTGTGGGAGGACACTGCCACTGACCGTGGTGATGACATCAGGCAAATTCCTTAGCCTCTCAGAGTCCCATTTATAAAACAGGGACAATGGCACACACCCACACACACTCATAGGGCCACCACCGCCACCAGTTTCCAGAGCAAATACTATTTTTTTTGCTTGGAAAGTTCTTTGCTATGTCAATGTGTCCTGTGAGTCACCAAGAGGTGCTAGGATAGGAGACAGTCCCCAAATCTAATTGATCTCAGAGCCCTTTCTGGAGAGAGGAGTTTCTCTTGGAGGTAATGATCAATTCAGTGGTCCTTGACCCTGGCAGGGCTCAGGGAGCAATGTTGCAGCATTGAATGGAGGCCCAGGCTTCTGCACCCCAGGGACCCTTAGCCTCTGAGGCCTTCTGGGTCCCTCTGTGGCCATGAGGGCCAGGCAAGCGCCATGTGCACCCTGGTCCTGAGTCCTGTAGCCCTGCCAGCCTGGCGCAGCCCGGGTCCCCCTCACAGGTCTGGTGTGCAGCTGGCCGGAGGCCCAGAATCTGTCAGCAGCTTCATTGACATGCTGCCCCAGCTCTGCCCTAGTTCAGGATTTCTGAGCCTGAAGGCACACGCCCTGGCCTTTTCCTGCTTTCTCTCTCACCCTGGGGACAAGTCTCTGTCTCTGGGGGCCCAGAGATGATGGTGGGCTTGTCCCCTGGGGGCTCGCCTCTCGGTGCTGGTTGGTTGAGGTGGGGAGAATCCCCAAGGCACCAAGGCCTGAGTGGCGGGAGCCGGGGAGGCCCAGCCTGATGGAGGGGCCGGTTCTGAAACCCATTGCCTTAGAGAGGCTACTTTTTGTGGTTTGTCTCTTCTGGTGAGGGTGCTTTTTAAAAATTTGCACGGAAGTGTACAACGTGTAAGTGGTGGCCTGTTTCGGGTACTGCCTTCTGGCAATTTGTGGGGTTCAGCCATAGGACTCTGTCCCAGCCCCACCCCAAGATGAGGAGAGGAGGTAGCTTCTCTTCAGACTCTAAGCCAGCCTAGTGCCCCTTGCCAAGCCCAGGAGGGGACGACAGAGCAGATGATGTTGTGGAACATCCTTCAGCTTCCCCAGGCATTTCCTGAGCCCAGAACCCCTGTCACACCCCCCAGTCAGTGACGTGTCTGCGAGAATAACCAGGTGAGGGCCAGCAACCATGCTTCTCCTTGCGTTTGAGACACTCCATGAGATTCTCTTTCCTGAAATACTCAACTGACGCATGTAGCACAGCCAACATGAAATTCAGGGGGAAGTGCAGGTCTGTGGCCACCCATTAGAGGCTCCTGCACTAGAAGTAAGCGTGTTGGGCTTGGGGTCTGGCCCTGGCTCTGCTGCTCTTTTGTGACCTCTTCCCTGGGCCTCTGTGGCTCCTGCAGGGACCAGGATCTTGTGTTTCCCAGATGGAACGGGAGGAAAGTTGACTGTGGGGAGTCTGTGGCTGGCACCTAGCTGGTGGCCTGGGGGCTTCCCACTTGAATGGGGTGGGTGTGGTGGCTGCTGTGGGTTTCGGGCCCAGATCCTTCCCCCACGACCCCCGGGACTACGAGACTTGACTGCTAAGGCTCAATGCTGCCAGCTTCTCTGGAGAACATGAGCCCCCAGCCCCGGCCTGTAGCCAGTGACTAACCCAGGGTGCTACAGGCCAGGCCAATGCCATGGTGCATGTCCACTCCAGAGCTCTCGTGGGATTTGGGGATCCAGCAGGAGCTAGAGGCCACATCCTTGCTTCGGTTCCACCTCCTCCACCCCCATCCTACTTCCCTCACTCCCTGCTCCTGAGAACACTCCCCATTAACCCTGTCCACAGGGGTCCCCATTTCAGGCTCTGCTTCCAGGAACCTAACTAGAGACGCAGGCCTGGCCTACAACAACTCTGAGGGCTCCTGGTGCCAGGGGTGTGTGGCTGTGGGGCGGAGATGAAGCAGGTCAGACAGAGCCATCCTTGGCGGCAGGAGCCCAGAGCCAACGGCGGGAGGCGTGGGAAGCTCAGGAGCCGGAGCTGGGGGATCTGGCCTGGGCAGGGAGGCAGGCCATGGCCGGGGCTGCTCAGCCTGCCTTCTCTCTTCCCTCAGCCCCTGCCCTGAGCCACGTATTGCTAGTCTTGTCTTACAGATGTGGCAACCGAGACCAGCTAGTCACCTCTTCTCAAGGCTTTATTCTCCAGGGAAGCTGGGGCCCCTGCCAGCTCCGGAGCCTGGGTCCAGCTCACTGTCCCCTGCAGATGCCTGGTCTCTGCCCTGGGGGTTGGCACAGGCCGGACCCTTGGCAGTAAAGAACTTGGGAGAAATCGAGGACTGGGTCTCCCCCTGGCGTGGAGAAAGGGCTTGACTGTGTTGGAATGGCCGGAACAGCTGGCCTGACCCATGCAGCTGGCAGCTGAATTGTGAAGCTGGGGAAGCGGGCTTCCTGCAACCTTCCTTCCCCTTTCCTGCTGGGAGGAAGGGGTCTCATAACCTCCCTCCCTTGTGCCCACTGCCCCCTCCTCCGGGTGGATGGGCAGCTGGGGCAGCATTGAGCACAGAGGCCGGGGGACAGTGGGGGCATTTCAGGCACCACCGGTGGCCGAGCTGGGGACTTCCTGGGGGTTGTCACGTCACATCAGGTAAACCCTGCTTGATGTCAAAGAGGACGCTTGGGCCATTCTCCCCTCCTCCCCGCACCGCTGCACACACTACCGCCTCCCACAACGTGGAGACACCCCCGGGGCATTTGGGGAAGGGAAATCTGGAAGAGGTTCAGAGGGAAGCCGGCGCCCAGCTGAAGGGCTGAGGAGGAAGAGGAAGGGCCGCTGCTGCGCTCAGCCAGTGAGGTTCCCATGTAGGGCAGGGCCCCATCGGCCCCCCTGGGCCAGCTGCAGCTGGTCACTTAACGTGCCGCGCCAGCACCGCAGACGCACGGCCCGACGGCTGCTCTGAGAAGCCCGAGCTCAGCTGGCGGAAGGAGGGTGGTGGCCCCGCGCCCCGGCCGCCTGGCCCTGAGAGCTGTGGCCATTGTGCTTCCAGTGTGTTTACCCCAAACCTTCCTTCCTCTCACTGCCAGGAGTCCGGAAAGCCGTGGCTCTCTGGGCTCCGGGGAGGGGGTGGGTGTGGTTGAACCGGGAGTGCCCTCTAGGTTTGTGAAAGCCTCAGAAGCGTGGGCACATGCGGTCAGTGGGAGGGGGACCCGTGCAAGTCTTCTGGGGACAGCTTAGAGGTGTGGGTCACCGACCTTGAAGATGTACCTGCTTCTGACTCAGCGACCTACTTCTGGGAACCGATCCTATGGAAAGAATGGAAAGTTCACACACGGCATGTGTATAAGAAAGCTTATCCCAGCCTTGCTTAGAACTGATGCCAGCCAATGGGGGATGGTACATTCACGCCATGGAGAACCTGGCAGCTATTTACACAGTGACGGAATGATCAGTAAGGCCGCCATGAACATTCTGGTACATGTCTTTTGGCAGACGTAAGCATGCCTTTCTCTTGGATATACACCCGAGATGGGGTGCTGGGTCAAAGGCTGTGGGCATGTACAACCTGAGTTGATGTTGCTAAACGGGAGGTTCTAGCATGTTCCACCACCAGTTCCTACTTGTCCTGCTTGCCATCTTCACCAACACTTAGTGTAGTCAGCTGGTTTCATTTTGTTTTTTTCTAATGAATATGGGAAGGTGTTGCTTTGGGGGTCTTAAAAATATATATTTTATTTATAAATAAAAACAAATAAATATTTATAAAAAATAAATAAAAATTTATAAATAAATAAATAAAAATATATTTTTTATTTGACAGAGAGAGAAAACAAGCAGGGACAGAAGTAGACAGAGGGAGAGGGAGAAGCAGGCTGCCAGCTGAGCAGGGAGCCTGGGTGGGACTGGATCCCAGGACCCCAGAATCATGACCTAAGCTGAAGGCAGACACTCAACTGACTGAGCCACCCAGGCACCCTGCATTGAGGTTTTTTGTCTTAAAGATTTTATTTATTTATCCATGAGAGACACAGAGAGAGAGAGGCAGAGACACGGGCAGAGGGAGAAGCAGGCTCCACGCAGGGAGCCAGACGTGGGACTTGATCCCAGGACTCAGGATCATACCCTGAGCCAAAGGCGGATGCTCAACCACTGAGCCACCCAGGCATCCCTGCATTGAGGTTTTATTTTTTTTTATTATTTTTTTTAAATTTATGATAGTCACACACAGAGAGAGAGAGGCAGAGAGATAGGCAGAAGGAGAAGCAGGCTCCATGCACCGGGAGCCCAACGTGGGATTCAATCCCCCGTCTCCAGGATCGCGCCCTGGGCCAAAGGCAGGTGCTAAACCGCTGCACCACCCAGGGATCCCTGCATTGAGGTTTTAATCTGCATTTCTAAATATATGTTAAAAGAAAAATGGATTACAATTGTGGTATATTTATAAGGTAGAAATAGATACAACAATTAAAAAGAATGAACTACAACTACATGGATGAACCTCAAAAAAACCCCATTATGTTGAGTGAAAGAAGTCAAGTATAAAAGAGTACATATGAGGCACTTGAGTGGCTCAGTGGTTGAACATCTGCCTTTGGCTCGGGTCATGATCCTGGGGTCCTGGGATCGAGTGCTGCATCAGGCTCCCCGTGGGGAGCCTGCTTCTCCCCCTGCCTGTGTCTCTGTGTCTCTCAAGAATAAATAAAATCTTTAAAACAAACAAACAAAAATTAAAAGAGTACATGCTGTATGATTCCATTTAGATGAAAGTCCAAAACAGGAAAAATGAATGTAAGGTGATAGACATCAGAATAGTTGCCTATGGGGACACCTGGGTGGTTCAATGGTTGAGCTTCTGCCTTTGGCTCAGGGCATGATCCTCGGGTCTGGGGATCAAGTCCCACACCGGGATCCCTGCAAGGAGCCTGCTTCTCCCTCTGTCTATGTCTCTGCCTCTCTCTGTGTCTATCATAAATAAATAAATAAATAAATAAACAAAATCTTAAAAAAAAATCTGATACCTTAAAAAAAAAAAAAGATGGGATCCCTGGGTGGCGCAGCGGTTTGGCGCCTGCCTTTGGCCCAGGGCGCGATCCTGGAGACCCGGGATCGAATCCCACGTCGGGCTCCCGGTGCATGGAGCCTGCTTCTCCCTCTGCCTGTGTCTCTGCCTCTCTCTCTCTGTGTGTGACTATCATAAATAAATAAAAATTAAAAAAAAAAAAAAAAAAAAGAATAGTTGCCTATGGTGGAAGTAGTGGTAGGTATTGACTAGGATGGAGATGAGGAAACATTCCAGGGTTTTAGAAATATTCAATACCATGATCTAGGTAGTAGTTAAATACATGTATCCATATGTAAAATTTTATCGAGCTTAATATCTTTGTATTTTGTTGTGTCTCAAATATATTGAAAATTAAAACAAAATATTTACCCCCCCAAAAAAATAAAAAAGAAAGAAAGAAGATAACAGATCTATACCATCCTGGAATCACATTCAATATATATTAAATGTAAAAAACAGGCTA
Source organism: Nyctereutes procyonoides (assembly GCF_905146905.1). Lineage (NCBI taxonomy): Eukaryota > Metazoa > Chordata > Mammalia > Carnivora > Canidae > Nyctereutes > Nyctereutes procyonoides. The sequence goes on along the minus strand of NW_026575049.1, from coordinate 46,535,800 downwards.
CAGGGATCCCTGGGTGGCGCAGCGGTTTGGCGCCTGCCTTTGGCCCGGGGCGCGATTCTGGAGACCCGGGATCGAATCCCACGTCGGGCTCCCGGTGCATGGAGCCTGCTTCTCCCTCTGCCTGTGTCTCTGCGCCTCTCTCTCTCTCTCTCTCTCTCTCTGTGACTATCATAAATAAATAAAAATTAAAAAAAAAAAAAAAAAAACAGGCTACAAAAACTCTGTGGACCTTTAGGGCTTCCCTCCTACACTTTTCCTCAGAGAAAGTCTAGTGAATCTCATTTTAAGCTAACATAAAATGTGGGGGTTATACAGAATAATAGTCTTTGAAACGGATTCAAAGTACATAGGAACCATTGTACAGAGATAAGAAATAACTCAATTGTACATTGATGAGGAAACCGAATGTTATAGCTTTCAGCACCATATTTTGCAGGACTGAAGAAACACGCTGTGTCCAGGGGGCCATGATAAGGAAGGAAAATCTGTAAGTTATATAAAAAATGGAAACCTTTAAAGAAGTTTGGGATATTTCTCTCCCTCCCTCCTTTCTTCCTTCCTCCGTCCCTCCCCTCCCCTCTCCTTCCCATCCCTCCCCTCCCCTCCCCCTCCTTCCCTCCTTCTCCCTCCTCTCCCCTGCACCCTTCCTTCCTTCCTTCCTTCCTTCCTTCCTTCCTTCCTTCCTTCCTTCTTTTTCCCCCTCCTCTTTCTCCTCTTCCTCATCCTCTAGGCAGCTTTAGCTGGGAAACTTGTTTCTTGCTCTCTTTTCTGTGAATGATATTCTTGGCAGGAAGAAGGATATAATTTAAACTCAGGTCAGGGTCCTGGTCCTGATGCTGCCACTTCTTGGAAGGGTGACCTTGGGACAATCACTTGTCCTCTCTGAGCCATAGACTCATCAACTGCAAAATTGACATGACAATGCCTGCCATGCTAGATTGCTGGCAGCATCAATGAAGTAAATGATTGGAAATATGTTAGTAAATTGCCAAAGAACCATGACCCCTCTAAAACATGACTGCCCTTGCTGTGGTGGAGACACAGAACAGACTTTCATGTCAGGTGACCATGGGTTCGAGTCCCCAAACCACATTTACAGTAGGGCCCCAGGCATGGGGTCTAACCTTTCTGAGCCCTGGTGAATTTGTCTTTAAAACAGTGATGGAGGAAACAAAATAAAATAAAACAGTGATGGAGGGGCACCTGGGTGGCTCAGTTGGTTAGGCATCTGCCTTTGGCTCAGGTCATGATCTCAAGGTCCTGGGCTCGAGCCCCATGTTCAGCAGGGAGTCTGCTTCTCCTTCTCCCTCTGCACACTGCACCCCCCACCTCCAACCCTGCTCGTGTGTGTGCTCTGTCTCTCTCAAATTAATAAATAAAATCTTTAAAAAAAAAACAATGATGGAGACGGTGTCTGACATAAACTTGCTGTGAAGATAAAAGCAGATTATGTTTATAAACTAAGTAGTGTTGTAAGTGCTTGGATAGAGGAAATGCTCAGAAACAAAGCAACAGCAAATAGAAACCCACAGACTACTCCTAGATGCTTCTTATGCTGTTATTGTTCCTCACAGGACACCACTGAGTCCCTCAGGGGGGAAACTGGGAGTAGGCCCTGAGGACAGGAGCTCATCTCTCCCCTTTGTGGTGAGAATAGTGGTGCCTATTCTTGCCACCCTGCCTGTCCCTACATGGTCCTGGATCTGTGAGAAGTCCACTGAATCACCAAGCCTCATCCTGGTAAGGCTGGGTCCTGAGAAAGAAGATAGTGCCTATCAAGTTTTCATTAAGGTCAAGGCTCCTATAGGGCCAGGAATGCCTGGAGAGTCTCTGGAACCCAAGTGCAGAGTCAGAACCAGTTTTCAGGGCTCTGGGGGGACTGGTCCAGGAGAGGGGCTCTGGAGTGGGCCCGCCATCCCTGATTTGCTCAAGGGGAGCACAACAAGGAGTGGTGAGTGGTGAGATGGGGAGGACCCCAGGCAGGAAGCATCTCCAGCCAGGCCCCATTGGGGAAGTCCATTTAAGCCACCTACCAAGCACCCAGCACTCTGGTATTTAGGGTAGAGGACTGGACAAAATGACGGTCTTCACTTAGGGAAAATCTCAGCCTTGGATGAGAACAGGCAGAGAGACGTGCACTAATAGGTGTAAGGACAACAATACGACTGCCAGCATTAGCATGTCAGATGTACCCTAGAGCCCTTTCCACATGCTCTTTGAATCACAAGCCTCGGAGCCTAGTTCTCAGACAGGGGCATGTCTGCTGGAAGTGTGGATGGAATGGCTCAGCTGGGCTGGGCTGTGTGGGCGGGGAGGGGAGGCTTGCCACAGGGAGAAGCCTCTTAGCCACTGGAAGGAGGGCCTCCCTTCGAAGCCCCACTGTCTCCCCACTGCCTCCCCAGGCTGCCCGTCCTCCCTTCTCTTTGGGAAATCTTTAAGGGGCTGTCTGTGCCAGGCTACACGATTCCCAGACTCAACAGTCAGAGGGTTCCTCTCCCTAAGTTCCCATCCCCCAAGGCCCCCACCCCACCCTGTCTCACCCTATCCCACCCCTTATCACATATTTTCAAAGCCAAAAGAACCTTGGAGCTGCCCTTTGCGCACAGATTAGAAAGCTGAACATTACAAAGGACTGGTCCAAGGTCCCCCAGCTGGTCCTGGCTGAAGCTGGAGACCCAGACTTCCTGGGTTCCCAACCCCACGTTTTCCCCACCACAAGCCTCCTGGGGCTTCCGTGGGGCTGACTGGGCTGAGCTCCGGGCTGTGGGGCCTGGGGTCCAGAAAAAAACCAGGACAGTCTCTCCAGTCCCCAGGTTGAGCCAGGGTAGAAGCAAGAGGACCTGAGGCTTTTCCCACCAGTGAAGGCACCGTTTTGGTTGCTCTCTTTTCTTCCTTCATCGTCTGCAATCACGTCAGCGTCTCCCAGCGTTGGATTTGCCCAAACCCTTGGTGGACACGGCCAGGCCAGGATGCCATTGTGTGGCTTGCGATTGGGTGGGAGGCCTGCATGTGTGTGTGATGAGAGTGCGTGGTGGCACATCCATCGGTGTCGGCATCTGTCTGTCTGGGTGTGATGTGACTCAAATGCTGAGGCTCACATGCCCGCCCTCTCACTCCCCATCTCCCAGCAGCTGTATCCCGCCCCCAGGGAAAGAATGTCCCTGGCAGCCACCATGCCCACCCCAGGCTGGAAGCAGCAGCACAGGTGGGGACACTGTGTCCAACTGGCCCCGTGACAAGGCCGCCCAGGAGGAGCCTCCCCTCCAGGGTCCCCCATTAGTGCTGCCTGCAGCAGCTGTCGCCCTGAGAGACAGGCATGCCCTGAGAGGAAGTGCCAGCAGGCCAGGGAAGCAGTCCACGGGAGCCCTGTTGTGTCTTCCCTCAGGCTCCATCCAGGGGAGTGGGGCTGGCCAGGAACCTCTGGAGGCCAGGGCTCTGTCACCCATGCATCCCTGTGTCCCCTCAACAGACACGTCCTCAGCACCCACCATATGCCTGGAGCTGGGGCCCTGCCAAGGAGCTTCAGTGCTGGCGAGTGGAAGTTTCCACACTAAGCCTGTGTTGTCTGGGAGGAGGGATTTGTCGAGAGAAGAGTACCGTGGGTACGAGAAGTCCAAAGTCCACTGCACCCAGACACCTTCCACTCTCGGACAACAGTAAGCAGGGCCCCATCAGGGCTGTGAGAAAAGCCCAGAAACACAGTTTTGCTGATTTATTTATTTATTTACTTACTTATTTAAAGGAATACTTGTTTTTTTAATTCATGAGAGACAGAGAGAGAGAGGCAGAGACATAGGCAGAGGGAGAAGCAGAGTCCCAGTGGGGGAGCCTGATATGGGACTCGATCCCAGGAGCTCAGATCACCACCTGAGCCAAAGGCAGATGCTCAACCACTAAGCCATTCAGGTGCCCCTGTCCCAGGATTTGTGACAAATCTTGTGTGTATTCCCCCAGGGCAAACATCTAGACAGAAGACAGGCGTCTCCAAGCATCCACCACTTGTCCTCATATAGACAAAGCATGGCCACAGTTTCCATGGAAGAAGAGAGAGGGTAAACAACCCCAGATCTGAGTTCTTGGTCCATTTGTTTTTCTGGCATTTTGATGAATTTGCACCCGGCTGCATTTATGTATACCCAACAAGAAGAATAGTTTCGTTGTTGTCGTTACTTTGTTTGTTTTTTGCCAAAACAGAAAAAAAAAAAAAAAAAACACCAAAAAACTCATAAATATTGCCAAGAAAGAAAAGAACAGACCAAGAGAAGTTGATGAGTTATATAATTAGGTTTAAACAGAAACTAAAATCTTAAGAACCTGAGTCAGAAAATAGAATATGTTTGTCAAACATGCGTGTATGTTAATGTTCGTGTTTCTGTGGAATATGCGTGTAGTGTGTGTTGATGCGCAAGGTGTGAGTGTGAGTGTGCGTGATATAAATGTGGCACGAATATGGGTGTATTTGGTGTGTGTGTGTGTGTGTGTGTGTGTGTGTGTATGCCCCAGGTATGTCTGTAGAGCGTCGAAGCGTATGTTTGTACTCTGTGTCAGTGGTATGTGGGGAGTTATGCAGTGTGCATAAATATAGTAAAAATCAGAATGCATGTGTATGTGTGTAGGGCATGTGCACGTCGTATATGTGTGTGTACCCATGACGTGTGCATTCCGGGTAAGCACGTGGCATTCTTGTTCTGTGACGCACTGGCCTTGAGCAGGACCTGGTGATGACGTGAAGCAACATCAGAGTTTGAAATAGCTCCCTGTGGAGCCACAGCAAAAACTGTAGGCCAAGAGCCTTGAGTCTTTTTTTGGTGCTTGCTCTTCCGAGAGGAAATCAGGAATTGCTGGGGCTTGTTTTACCTTCTCTGAAATCCAGACAAGCAGAAAAGTGACTGGAGTCTCGGGGAAACCCAGCTGCCAGCTCATGAGGGCGGGATTAAAAAGCTTACAATTTGCAGTTTCCAAGAAAAATTGCTCACCAAACTTTTCAGACTTTTTTTCCCCTTTAGCAAGGATGGGAAAAGATTCCCATTGGCCTTTTACTGGGAAATCGAGCAATTTCCATGATGGATTCGGGACACTCTTTTTTCCTCCTTTTAAAAAAAGTTAATCCTGTGGTAGCAAAGGGAGGGTTGACAGATGTCTAGAGCTTTCTGCACAACAGTTGATAGGGTTGCGTCTCCCAGCACATTGGAGGCCACATAATGCAGCAAATCAATTTATTTTACCTGCTTTCAGGCAAACTGTCCAGAGTATTTCATTCCCCGCCAGGCCAGCAAGCAGAATGGAGAGTGAAGACCTCTTTGCCCTGGGCCCTTGCAAAAATCATGGCACCTCCTTATCAGGAAGGGTTATGGAAAAAAAGAGAAAAAAAGAAAAAAGGAAGGGTTATGGATCGTGGCTCTTCCTGCTACATGGGACTGTGGTGTGAGCCCTGAAGCAATGGTCATGAATGTTTTTGCAGAGTGGAAGGGACAGTCCCAAGGGGCAAGGCTGTTGTTGGCACGGGGCCTGCTACCTAGTAGGTGTCCTGTAAATAGTGCTGAATGAATGAGTGGCCCGGGAGGTGACCATCCAAGAGAAACAGTCCGATTTCCCCCCACCGCCAAGCAGGGCTTCCAGGGCAGGGCTGGGGGCAATGGGTCGGCCTGTCCAGCTGTTGGATTTCCCCCTCCTCTTTTCCGGTCCCTCTCCCAGCATCTCCGCTGGTTCCCACGCCCTGGCCCAGGGGCTTCTGCTGTCTTGTTGGGCTGTTATCAGGGCCTGGCCTCTGCCCACCTAGACCTTTCATTGGACCAGGAAAAGGCCAAGGCCAAGGCAGAGCAGGGAGGGGCAGCTTCAAGAGATTGATGTGGAAAAGAATCACAGTTAGAATGGGCTGATCTGGTGTAGCCTCAGGTGAGAAGTGAAAGTTTAGGGAGGGATAGGACATTCCCAAGGTTACACAGGTGGTGGTGGAATAATAATGATCATCAAGGGTGCCCCGGTGGCTCAGTGGTTCAGCATCTGCCTTTGGCTCAGCTCATGATCCGGGGGTCCTGGGATCGAGTCCCACATCAGGCTCCCCAGGGGAAGCCTGCTTCTCCCTCTGCTTGTGTCTCTGCCTCTCTGTCTCTCTGTGTCTATCATGAATAAATAAATAAAAATCTTTAAAAAATTATGGTAACAGTAGTATCTACTGTATGAGATTGCAAGTAGACTTCCCCCCAACATCTTGCTCTGCTGAGATCCTTCCACTTCCTGTAGCTAGTTTGCTTTGGGCACCCACGGAGAAGGAGACCGAGAGCATAGGCGTGGCCCCTAGGGTTACCAAGGGGACCCAGTGGGGCAAAAGCTTCAGGACTCCAGGTGGGAAGTCTGGTCTTGCCTACAAAGCACTGGTTGCCTGAGGGAATAGGCTAGAATTATTGGATTTTGAGCTTTAAAAGCCAGACCGTAGGACTTCCAAAATAAGAAATTATTGTTGAAATTTACAACTCAATACAGGTGACAGAGCTGGAAAAGGAGACCTGAGAATGTACCAAGAATGCAGCACAAAGACGGAAATAAATGGAAAACAGGGAGGAGGGAGAGGTACAGAGGATAGAATGAGAAAGTCCAACCCATGCCAAGTAGAATCCCAGGAAGAGTGACTGGAAAGAATGAGGGGCAATATTCAGAGAGACAATGGCTAAGAAATCTCCAGAATTGAAGACAGAAATGAGGGCAGCCCGGGTGGCTCAGCGGTTTAGTGCCGCCTTCGGCCCAGGGCCTGGTCCTAGAGACCCTGGACTGGGTCCCACATCGGGCTCCCTGCATGAAGCCTGCTTCTCCCTCTGCCTGTGTCTCTGCCTCTCTCTCTCTCTCTCTCTCTCTCTTCTCTCTCTCTCTCTCTCTCTCTCTCTTCTCTCTCTCTCTCTCTGTGTGTGTGTGTCTCTATGAATAAATAAATAAAATCTAAAAAGAAGAAGAAGAAGAAGAAGAAGAAGAAGAAGAAGAAGAAGAAGAAGAAGAAGAAAAAGAGAAGAAGAAGAAGAAGAAGAAGAAGAAGAAGAAGAAGAAGAAGAAGAAGAAGAAGAAGAAGAAGAAGAAAACAGAAATGAGTTTCCATGTATAGCAGAATCCCGCCAGGCTCTGTGGCAATTACAGATCTCGAAGAGAAGCCTTCCTGAGCCCCTTCCTGAGCCCCAGGCCTTCTCTTCTGCCCTAACCACAGGGACTCTGCCTCTGCACTGGTACTGCTTCCACTCGCCATTCTTTGATGGGCAAGTTTTGCCTCTTCCACGAAACTGGGAGCTTTCTGAGGGTAGGAGCCCCTCTCCCAGCCCCAGGACTGGGGAAGGATGGCAGGATACCTGGTCAGAGATCTAGGTAGAGTCATGGGCCCAGAGCTCAACTCCTTCTGTCTCAGTTTCTTCACCTGTAAAATGGAATTAGAAATACCTGGACAGAGCATCCTGAGGTTCACACCTGGGATGACTTCCTCCTACCCTGTGTTCCTGGTCTGTTTGATCTATAGCCATTTGATGTCACTATTTTTATTTCTAGATTCTGCTCCCTACCCCACCAATTCCACCTCTTCTTTTCTTTTTCTTCATATGTTCATGAAGAACCACAGAGCCTTGGCTCTCAAATTTAGTCTTAGCAGTAGAGGTCATTCATCAAATAAAAATATATTATCAGAAACCCAATGCCAGCAGAATAAAGGAACTACTGCTTGAATTGGGGTGGGTGGGGTGGGATGGAGACCCAGAGTCCAGCTGACTCATTTCCCCCTTTCCCTCATACCACCCCTGTGGCACCATGGCTGGAACAGCTAGAAAACAACTCACTGGGGCTCCTGGGTGTGGGCATGATCCTTTGGCTCAGGGCATGATCCTGAGGTCCCAGGATTGAGTCCCACATCAGGTTCCCCACAGGGAGCCTGCTTCTCCCTCTGCCTGTGTCTCTGCCTCTCTCTGTGTGTCTCTCATGAATAAATAGATAAAAATCTTTAACAAAAAAAAAGAAAAGAAAAGAAAACCACTTATCAAAAGCTTTGATGTAGCATTCCCCAAAATGTGTTTCTGGGAAGCCTCCTTCATGGAAAAGGGGTTCTATGGTTGAATACATTTAAGAAACACTGGATTAACTAAAGTGAATTGAGTCTCTGCAGGATTTCTTTGATAATTTAATATTCATGTTGTGTGCTGGGAGTCTTAAAGAGGGTAGCTGATGTGCTGAGTTCTGCAAACCTACCTGTTTTATCAAGAATTACCCTTGTGGGCAGGTGCTGTGCAGAACACACTAGGAAAATGCTATACTGGAGAATAATAATAATAATAATTTTTTTTCCTATGTCTCCCCCTCAAGATCTGTGAGGCTGGACACTGAAATAAAAGGCGAGACAATTATCACTCTGGACTGAATATGAGCTTTAGGCTTTCATGACCCCCACATTTAGAAAAGGTCTGTGGGAAGCCCAGCGATTTGCACGCTTCCTTTCTTCTCATCTCTGTTTTGCAGCCATAAACACAGCCTGGCTAGATCCAGACACTGGGAACCCCAGTTCTACGGTCAGTTCCTCTGACAGCTCAGGCAGGGGGGCCTACTTTTGTCCCAGGGCTAAGCCGGCCCTTGGGCCCCAGGCAGGAGGCCCCAGAGCTCCGGCTTGGCCCGTGAGAGCTGTGGGAAACCTGGTTCCCACTTGCCCACCCTCTTCCTGGCAGCCCAAGTGGCTGTCCAGGCTTCTCTTTCCTCTTCTTACTGGCAGGAAGAATTTCTGGAAGTGCGGCTGGGCCAGTGACAATGAGGCAGGATGCCCGTCACCCTTACGGGACCGGCCAGCTGTGCAGGCAGGGCCCTGCCCCGCTCCCAGGCGGGGGGCTCACAGAGGTAGCCCTCCCTGCCTGCCCGGCCCCAGCTGGGGCTCCAGGGACAGGACAGTCCCCTGCATGGGGCTGGAGATCAGGGGCGGGCACACAGGAGAGTCTCTCCAGAGGCCAAATCCCAGGGCTGGCCTGTCGGGTCTCTGGCCCACAGCTCTGCCCTCTTCCTTTGGCACCTGGCACAGTCAGCAAGGGGAGGGGCGCCCTCCAGGTGCTGTGAGGCCGCAGTGACCGGAGCAGACCTCGCTCCGGGGCCTAGAGTGGGTGGGGTCAGGCCGTCCAACTTGAGAATATCGATAAAATGTTTTCCGGCTTCGACGGGCCAGGAGGGACTGCAGAGGCATTTAGTCCAGGCTGGGGATTAAGGACTACACTCCCCCCCTCCTCCCCCCAGTAAATACCAGGTATCATTAAGCGGCTTGCCCGGCTTCAGAGCTGTGGGTGCTCGAGGAGCTGAGAGCCATCCTTGCTTTCCAGGACTTTTCTCTGTGTTTCTGGTCTCCCTCTTTCCCTCCTTTGCTTGGCTAGCACCGTCTCCACCTTCCTGTCTCCCTGCCTTGCCCTGTAGAACTGCTATCCCCAGGGAAGGTGACTGAATGCTGGCAACTCAGCGGACCCCCCCTCCCCCCCACGGCGCCCTGGCTTGGCCTCCTGCCCCCAGGGCCGGGGGCCGGGTGCTCAGGACAGCTGCCCCCACTGCCCACCGCCCAGGGCAGCTAGTGCACTTTGTTTCTCTCCTTCGTGCCTCTGTTACCATGGCCACAGCCACATCACTCAGCCATCCTTCCTTGGGGGAAGTTGGGCAGGAATTTTTGTACTTTAAAAAGTTGTTATTGTCTGAGGGGAAGCGGCCAAAAAAAGAGACGTGTTATCTGTGGACTGGACTTGGCTTTCCCTCATAAATGAATGGGCTTTCCAAGGAAAGTATTCAAGGGGGGTCCGGAGGAGGCAGGAAGGGCCTGGGATGTCTGTCCTTCCCTTAGACCCGGGGCGCCCTGATGCCAAAGCCACGTGCCTTGGCTGGGACTCCTCGAGGGCGGGAGCCCTGCCACCACCATCTGACTGGAGTGTGATGGTGCAGAGACCCCGCCCCAGCCCCTAGGTCTGAGCAGGCCCTAGGAGCCCAGGGTAGGTTCAGGATGTTAAGGGACCCGTGTTCCTCGGGGCTTGCCTGCAACCCCTTGAGGTCCATCATTCTCCTACTCCCCTCAGACCCCACATACAGACAGGCTTCTTGCCACTGCCCCCACCCCATCCCCGCTTTGCTCAAGCCATTCCCTGAGCCTGGAGCACCCTTTCCACCTCACCACTTATCAGGTTTCACCATCCTTCCTGACCCCACTGCCTCTTCCCTGCCCCGTGGTCTCTCCACAGCCATGTGCCTGTCCCTTCATGGGAACTGGCACCTCCATGCTCAGCCCCACACAAACACAGCAGCTGGGGAGGAGAGCCGGGCGGCAGGATGATGGATGAGGCTGCAGTGGCTCCCTTCCCTGCTGTGGCTGTGGTTGGGAGATCTCCCCTCGAAGAAGTCTGATATTTTCCAGGAATTTCCTGAGGGGAGGGGACCAAGCATTCCGGAATCAGAGCCAGCTGTGGAGTTGAGGCCTGGGGGTGAGGAGCAGGGCTCTGGGCTTCCTGGCTGAGTCAGCACCATCCCCAGGTAATTTATGGGCTGAGTCAGGGCTGCGGGGGGGCCCCCGAGGTGGGGAGGGCACGGGGGAGTGGGGAAGGATGGGGAAGGTGCCTCTAGGCAGTCTGTCAAGGGGAGGGCAGAGGGCAGGCTGACTGGCAGGAAGGCAGTCGGCTGATTCGCCACAGACCCCCTTCTCCCCACCAGCTTCGCTCCCTTGCCTGGAGTCTGCAAAAGCAGCGAGCCAGAGGGAGGAGCCGGAAGATGGATACGAGGCAGCAGAAGGGGAGAAGCCTCTGGCAGGCCCTGGGGGCTCAGGAAGACAGAGGAGGCAAGTGAGCAGGCTTGGGCAGGCCTCAAGGGCTGAGTGGGGTGAGGAGAGCTCCCAGCTCCAGCTCCTCCTCCCTCCTGGCCCCGCCCCCTTTCTCAGCTGAAAAAGCACATCTGGCTTCCATTCCCTTCTGCCATTGCCCTGCTGGGTGACATGGGCTTGGTGCCTCCTCCTTTCTGAGGCCCAAAAGCTCACTTGGACGAGATGGCCTGGCTGCTCCAAGCCCTGACGTGGGGCTGCTCGAGTCCATTCCAATGGCGGTAGCCTGCAAAGCAAGACCAAGCAAAAACCGGTCTGGGGGTGCTGCCACCTAAGGCTCACTGTAGACCTTGACCTTGAGTGGAGATGTGATAGGAGAGTGACAGGGAGAAGCTGCACCTGGTTACTGTCACCTCCGGGATGGAGGAGCCTGGGGAGGCAGTCCGGCATGTGTCATCACACACGTACACCTCACACACCCTAGATCCCCAGGAAAAACCCTTTTCTGTCCATCTCACCCAGCACGGAGCCTGGAATCGCATAGGAAGACAGGTTCTGGGGATCCCTGGGTGGCTCAGTGGTTTGGCGCCCGCCTTTGGCCCAGGGCGCGATTCTGGAGTCCTGGGATCCGGTCTCGCGTCGGGTTCCTGGCGTGGAGCCTGCTTTTCCCTCTGCCTGTGTCTCTGCCTCTCTCTCTGTCTATCATGAATAAATAAATAAAATCTTTAGAAAAAAAAAAAAAGGAAGACAGGTCCTGATACAAGCTCCGAGGAGGAGCCCTCTCCTGCTGACAACTCGAGGCAGAGGTGTCCCCCCAGGAGAGGACCCAGCTCCATGTCATTCGTGCGCATCTGCTATATCATCACACACCTGCGGCAGCAGAATCATCCTCCAGCAGGTTCCAAGCAGGGCAGGGTACTGTGAGGTTGGGCTTCACTGGCCCTGGTCTCAGCCTCTCACAGGGGCCCCCAGATTTTTGAATGTCTTGACCTGGTTCACTGCCCCCAGTCCCCATGCTGAAGAGGAGCCCCTATGAGGATGGTAGATTTTGAAACCCCAAATTAGGACAGGAGATCTGAAGAACTTGCAGGCATTTGTGATACCATGTAAAAGATACACAAAAGGAATCTCATTTTGCATGCTTTTCTGGGTAAGAATAGTCGTAATGAAATCAAATTTGGACAGAAGGCTACTGGGCGCACAGGAGGGTCAGTGACACAGCTTGACCCTGGACCAGCCCCGCCCCTGTCATCACCAGGTCCTGTCAGGCCCCTGTGGTGAGAGGTGGTTGGGTTCTGGAAGGAGTTGGAATCCAGCCGACAGGATTCTCTGACAGATGGGATGTGAGGCCTGAGAGAAAAGATTCAGGGACAACTCCAAGATTTTGATCTGAGCAATAGAAGGAATGGAATTACCACAGACTGAGACAGAGAATGAATTTTGTTGCACATTCAACAAATTGCTTTTATTATGAAAGTCCAGAAGCTGGGAATGGCTAGAACTGAGCAGGGCATCTGTGGGGTCCCTGCCCACAGGGACCTCTGGGTCATTACGCCACCCACCACAGTCCCAGGGGCTCCCAAGAGGCCCCAGTGCAGAAACAGGGAGGCTTACCTTCCTGCCTCCACTATGGGGTAGAGACAGCTGTGGGAAAGGATCTGACCCTCCTGAGCACCCCTGGGCTGGCACAGGAGAGACCCAGGGGCCCAGGAAGGGGGTGGCGTGCGTGGGCTTCTGTCTACACAGACACACCTTGGCCCACAGAGGCCCTTTCTCCTCAGACCCAGTGTGCTGTTGCCACCAGCGCCTTCTAGAGGAAGTGTCCACAGGAGCCCAGGACTATACTCTGATTCTCCGGCCACAAACCCCTGCAGGCCTGGCTGGCCAGAGGCGTGCCTGTGCATCCTGGCAAGCCAGCGCCTGGGGACTCATGGCCGGAGAGGCTGTGAGGATGGCTTTGTGCGGCTGTTCAGGTTGGCGCTGCCAAGTCCCCTTGCCAGGAGAGACCAACTGGGCTGCCAAGCCTCCTGAACTTAGGTTACCTGAGGAGGCAGCCTTGAAGCCATCTGCTTCTCTCTGCCTGCCATGGGCCTGCTCGACCCAGGGACCAGATACCCTGTGTCCCCACATCAGCAGAGATGAGGGATGGGAAGATAGCTCTGTGGGAAGAGTCAGGAGGACCACCCTTTGTGAGAATATAGGTTCCTGGGCATCTCTCCAGACCTGCAGAATCTGTGTCTCTGAATATTTACCAAGCTCCTCTGGTGATCTGATGAGGGTCAGGGGTTGGGAGCCCTGACAGAGAGGATGCATGCTTTCTGCACGATAGCTGGAGAAATGCCATACTTGACGGGAGTCAAAGATGTGTCACAAAGTTTAGGGGGTGCATGGGGTTAGGAGGTGTACTCTGGTTGTCTGAACACAAGAGAACCCTGGATCTTTGAAGGCCCTCAAGGGGGGCATTTGGGAAGTTGGAGCTGGGGTTAGGGAGAGCCCTGGGTGGGGAATGAGGCCTCCTCAGGCCCACATGGGGCACACCCTGGAGCTGATCTGTATCTTGTGACCTGCTCCTTCTCTCTGTAAACTCTTAACCCTGATCTGGAGGTGATCCCTAAGGGTAGGGCTCATCTGCCCAGAACCACGTTGAATAAATAAATGTGCTCTGCCCAGATTTTATCTCTTCAGGATTCCAGAGCACAAGACAAATGGCCTCATGTCCAGCAGAGAGGTATAATTCATCCTCTGGGGTGAGCCCCAAGCCTGGGGGTGGGGTGGGGAGAGGAGAGATGGATGGTATGGAGCACATGGAGCATGCAGACTTGGGGGCTGGTGGGCTCTGGAGCTCTGTGTGCAGGGCTCAGCTCTAGGACCTTCTAAATAACCTTGCCTTCCCAGGGTTTGCACTGGGATGGAAACCAAACCTAGCATCCTTTAATTTAAGGAGTTATTCCTGACAATTATTCTGGGGAAATACACAAGGATATGTTAAGATTTAGCTACGGGGGGATCCCTGAGTGGCTCAGTGGTTTAGCTCCTGCCCAGGGCATGATCCTGGAGTCCCGGAATCCAGTCCCGCATCAGGCTCCCTGCTTGGAGCCTGCTTCTCGCTCTGCCTGTGTCTCTGCCTCTCTCTCTGTGTGTGTCTCTCATGAATAAATAAATAAAATCTTTAAAATAATAATAATAATAAAATTCATTTAAAAAAAGATTTAGCTACGGGGTTGTACTTCACTGCATTATTTATAAACCTGAAAAACTGGAAGCAACCTAAGTGTTCAACAAGAAGGGATTGCTTAAATAAATTCTGAATCATCCAGAAAATAAAATACGTGAGCCTTTAAAAGATGATGCTTAGGGGGCACATGAATGGCTCAGGCATTGAGTGTCCGATTCTTGATTTTGGCTCAGGTCATGCATGATCCCAGGGTCCTGGGATTGAGACCCCGAGTTAGGCTCCGTGCTCAGCTCAGAGTCAGCTTGGGATTCTCTCTGTCCCTCTCCCTCTGTCCACCCCCTACCTCTGCCCACACTCTCTTTCTCATAAATAAATAAATAAATAAATAAATAAATAAATAAATAAATAAATCTTTTTTAAAAAAAGATGATGCTTGAGTACACTTTAGGACATAGAAATAAGTTTATATAACACAATAAGCAGAAAATAAAAAGCTAATAAATATATAAAATAAACTGGGGGAAAATGTTGATTCATTAAAGATGTTGCGAGATTATACCCCAAAACATTGACCGGTTGTGAGATAATTTTAGAGTTTTTGTTTTTTTCTTTGGTTTTGCTTATCTGAATTTTTCACTTTTTCTAGACGAGTCATGCACTTATGTGTACATAAATGACACAAATGTTGGAAGTTATTATTGTTATTATTGCATAAACCGGAGCCTCCAAGATGTAGTTCAGGGAGAAGACTTTCTAGGCAGGAGAGACCGCTGGATCAAATCACCCTTAGTGTCATCTGCACCCCCCAAACTTCTTTGGGTCAATTTCTTCAGTCTCACTGCCTTCCCATGGTTGGCCCTCCCAAGGAGGCCACTGTCCTTTCAATTCTCCAGACCAAGCACAGCTAGAAGCCCAGGCTTTGGCTTCTTCTGGCAGAGCACAGCTAAGAAACCTGGGAAGATGTACCAGATGGTGTTACTAAACCCAGAGGGAAGACAACAGGAACAGAAACACACTTCCTGGAAGAACTATGAAACTACCAGACTTCCTCAAGCAAGGGTGTCCACTCCCACTTCAGCCAGGCCCCCGCCTACGGCTCACAGGTCTTGCCTGCGATGGTCTTCTGGGGAAGTTTGTGAGGGAATAGAGGCCCTATACCCCAGAGTCCTCTGTCCCATCTTAATCTTAGCGTCTTCTTCCCAGGTCCACTTTGCACTTTGAAAGATCCATTTTTCCTCAGGCCATGACCTTGAGAATGACCTTCCCTCTCAGGTGGGACCCACCATGATGTAAGGGGAAAGAACATTAGTCCTCAGTCCACGCTTCTGATAAAAATACCCCAGTGCACCACCAAGCCACAGCATTCATCTCAGAGGACTCAATGCCTCACACACATAAAAGGGCTCCCAGAACCTAAGAGGCTTCCAGACTTGAAGAGTAAATGCATTTACTTGGTATCCCTAAGCTTTTCTTGACAACATTCCACCCACATTCTTCATGATGGGGAATCAGTGAATTATTTTCTCCCATTAAAAGATAGAAGCACTTGGGTGGCTCAGTCAGTTGAGCATCTGACTCAGGTGTTGATCTCAGGGTTGTGAGTTCAAGCTCTGCATTGGGCTCCTCACTGTGTGAGGAGCCTACTTAAAAAAAGAAAAAAGAATAGTATTTAAAATTGTAATATGAATAGAGGTTCATCATAAAAACTATTTAAAAATCTAAAAAAATGAAAATATCCCATAATCATCACACTGAATGGAGATAAACATTAAGGTATATACACACATTTCAATAAAATCAGGAAAATATTGTGTGTTTATGTTTGTATGGATACACTCATAAAATTCTGATTTTATGTATGGATATAAAGTCACTTACACACATAAATATATAAAATTCTGATTTTTTTCCCATATAAATTGCATTATAAGAATTTTTCTGGATCATTAAAATAGACTTTTATTTATTTATTTTTTAAGATTTTATTTATTCATGAAAGACACTGAGAGAGAGAGAGAGAGGGGGGCAGAGACACAGGCAGAGGGAGAAGCAGGCTTTCCGCAAGGAGCCCAATGGGGGCCAATCCTGGATCCCAGGATCACGCCCTGAGCCAAAGGCAGATGCTCAACTGCTGAGCCACCCAGGCATCCCTGAAAACAAATTATAAATGGCTCCATGCTATCCCATTGCATGGTGCACTGATTCTTAAACAAATCTATTGATATTTAAGCTATTTCCAAAATGTTTGCTATTATAAAGAATAATTTAATAACATCATTGCACATATATTTTTGCATACATCTCTGAATATTTCATTAGGACAAATTTCTAGAAATGGAATCACCAAGTCAAGGATGCGAATGTCTGCAAGGTTCTTGGCATCTCCAGTCAATACATGCTTGCTAAATTGTATAAATTTGAACAAAAATAGTAAAAAACAAAAAACCAAAAAACCTCCAGAGCAGTGCTTTACCATGTTGGCTACATGTTCTGAGATCCACAGAAGGTTCCAGGGGTCCAGGTGCACCCCCTTCATCCACCCAGTGGGACTGTCCTTAGAACCTGGGCAGAGTCTGAAGCCAGCAGTCTTTGGTGCTCCCTGGCTGGGCCCAGTGCCTGCAGCTGCCACACGGCTGCTTCAAGCCCCCAACTTCTCAGAAACTCCTGGAGTCTGAGGGTGGAGCAGTGGCCAGCCAAACAGAGGGAGCTCAGAGAGGGGCAGTTGCTGTCCTGGGCTTGGTGGTCAGTGCAAAGCTTATGTAAGCCCTACTGGGGGCTCCTGACATTGGGTGTGGGGGCATCAAGCCCACTCAGAAGCTCCTTTGTGAGGATTTCTTTCCATTGTCATGACTCCTTGAGGAGTATACAGGGTAGGAGTCACCCACCTGCTCTTCAGATGGGACATCTGAGGCCTAGAAGCCAGCAGAATGTGAGAGATAGGATGGGATCGGGGATTCAGAGACAGGACTCGAGGTCACTCTCCACTGGCCAGTGTTACCAAACTACAGAGGGGTGCATCCCATGGGAAACTGGCCCAATGTTATTATGTCCAATGAGGTCAAGAGCTGCGAAGAAAACAAAGCAGAGTAAAGGAAGGGTGACTTTGAGATAAGATAATCCACAAAGATCTCTCTGGATTGATATTTAAGCAAAGGCCTGAATGAACTGAAGGAATAAGCCCCATGGGCATCTGGAGGAAGCCCTTCAAGGCAGAGGGAGTGGCAAGTACAAAGGTCCTGAGGCAGTATGGCTGGAAGGAGGGAGCCATGGACAGTGTAGGGAATGAGGTCACAGAGCTAGCAGCGTCCCCAGGACATGAGGGAGCTCCCACTGGGCCACAGACATCATGCAAGACACTTGTCATCTGTTGTCAGGAACCTTTAGGGTTAAGGGATCTTGCTGTGGCCGAAGACAACAGAGTAGCAGAGGGCTAGGGCCTGGTTCTACCACCTGACTGGGTGTTTATATCAAGGCCGTGAAGGGAGCGTATGTTCTAGAGCTCCGTCCCACCATGCTGGACGCTGACTGTCCAAGGTTGACCAGGCCACGACGCTACTTCACAGAGGCTCACAACCCCGTGGGGCCAATGGGTAGGCAGAGCTAACAAGCTGGCGGGGAAATCCTGTCATCTGTGACAACACAGCTAACCCTCGAGGATGTCACGCTAAGTAAAATAAGCGAGACCGAGGAAGACAAATATCACATGATCTTCGATGTGTGATAAAAAAGCCCAACTCATAGAAGCTGAGAGTGGGATGAAGGTTGCCAAGGACTGTGGGGTGGGGGAAATGGGGAACTGCTGGTCGAAGGATACGAACTTTCAGTTATAAGAGGAATATAGGCTCTGGAGATCTAAGGTACAGCAGGTGACTATACTTAATAATTCTATATGATGTATACTCGAAATTTGCTAAGAGAGAGCACCTCAATTGTTTCCACACACACACAAAGGAGACTGTGTGAGGTGGTGGATGTGTGAATTAGCTTTGTTGCGACAATCATTTCACAGTGTATACATGTATGCAAACGTGCTGCACACCGTAGATGTATGCAACTTTTTTGGAAAGATTTTGTTTATTCATGAGAGACACACAGTCTTCTCAACAATTTTGTGAGGTAGGCCTGCCTTTTCTTGTCTTTCCTTTCTTTCCTTCTTTTTCTGTTTTCCAGCTTTATTGAGATATAATTGAACACAGAAGTTGCATATATCGGGTGCCTGGGTGACTCAGTGGTTGAGCGTCTCTGCCTTCTGCTCAGGGTCTGATCCCAGCGTCCTGAGATTAAGTCCTTCATTGGCCTCCCTGCAGGGAGCCTGCTTCTCCCTCTGCCTATGTCTCTCTCTCTCTCTCTCTCTCTCATGAATAAATAAATAAAATCTTTAAAAATAATAATAATAATAAAAGCTGGTCACACGCATCTGAAAAATAAGTGCTATACAGGAACTTTCTGTACTTTCAACTTAATTTTGCTGTGAACCTAAAACCACTCAAGATAAAGTTCATTAATCGAAAATGAAATGAAACTGTAAAACCAAGGATATGGCATGAGAGACTGGGAAGGCTTCCTGAAGGAGGTGACATTTGAGCTGGGCTTTGGAAAAATGAACAAGCGAGCCAGATGTCAGCAGGCAGGGAAAGTGAGAAATGCACTTCGGAGAGAAATAGTGGTTTCCTGAAGAGGGAGCAGAGGGACCCTGTGGCAGCTGGATATTGGGGTGTGGAGCTTGCGGCCTTCATTTGGGGTGATCCCTGGGACCAGATGAGCCCTGGAAAGTAGACAGTGAGAAGAGAACGCTGGGGCAGTCAGCCACACTGCAGGGCAGGTAGGAGGCACTCGGAGGGGACTGAGGGGGACAGAAAGGTGAGAGGAGACCACTTACTCAGGACATTTGAACTAGAAGGAGAGGAGGACAGATGCATCTAGAGAAAGACCCAGCCTGGCTGGAGACAAGTTGCATTTAGGATTTTATATTCGCCCAATCCTATTGTGTCTCTTTCCCTCTCTTCTGCCCCAAGCCCAATGGAAAGATTAGAAACATAATCCACATTGTGGATTCCATAAAGATTCCCCTTGCCCCTGACACCCACTTGCCCCAGTGCCTTCTAAGCTACGTGAGTGGAAATCCATGTATTTATTTATTTATAAAGATTTTATTTATTTATTTATTTGACAGAGAGAGTGAGCAAGCAAGCAGAGGCAGAGGAGAGAGAAGCAGGCTCCCCCCCAGAGCAGGGAGCCCATGCGGGGCTCCATCCCAGGACCCTGGCATCATGACCTAAGCCAAAGGCAGACGCTTAAGCAACTGAGCCACCCAGGCGCCCCAGGAAATCCACATTTTTAAAAGATTGGGTCTCATTTTATTTCCTATGGCTGGGTCTCCCTTAATTATAGAACAGAGCTTATTGTGTGATTAATGGTTCAAGTTCAGAGAGTGAGGTCCAGTTAGGAAAGGTAAAGCTTTCCTTCGCAGCCTCCTCTTCCACACAACCCCTGCTGAAAAGTTTTCTTGTTATGCAACTGATTTTAGCTCTTCTACCGCTTTTTATGTGTAACTTCATTTCCCCCCAGCTTCACGGAGAGATAATTGACAAGGGATCTACATTTTTAAACCACAAGGAAAAGAAACCCAGAGCTACCAAGAATAATATTTTATTGACTTGGAACCAGTTTTGGAATTTATATTTTTAACCAACTACCCAGGTGATTTTGATGATCAGACAGTTTGAGGTTTTTTTTTTTTTTTCCTTCTTTCTCTTCCCTTCAGTAAACTGTTTTTCAACTTTGTTTTTCAGTGAAAACCATTTCCTCCTCACCATGGACTCCATCCAGAGGCTGCACCCATCTCTCCCACGTCAACAGTCCTGTGTCCTTGGCAGAGGACAGTGCTCTCATTCTGGGCCTTTCCCTTCTTCCTCAGCCAAAGCCCTGCTCCTGCACCTCCCTGCAGCTAATAAAAAGGCTGAGATCCCCGATGCGGGGGGGGGGGGGGGGAGCCCCCCCCCCATCCCTCGCAGGGATGAGTGAGCATGCCAGGGCCATACTCGTCCCCATGGATAGCTTTTCTAGCTTCACACATTCCCAGAGCAGCTAGCTCTGTCCCAGGCCTCAGGCCGTCCCTGGGCCCAGGGTGAGATCCAGCCATGACCACCCACCAGATCCAAATGGTTCTGGGTAAACCTGCAGAAACAAAGTGGGGTGTTTCTGGACACCGAGTAAAGAGAGTCTCCCCATGGGAAGGCATGAACTGATCTGAGACAAAGGGCACTTGTTAGGCCAGGAAGGCAGGGTCTGGGGGAGCTCTGTGCTAAGTGGAGGTGGGTGGGCCTATTCCTCTCGTCTGGTGGGTCAGCCCCTCCAGCCAGCAGCCACCTGGTTCAGCTCTGGAAGACGTGGAGAATGAATTTCAGAGTCATTTCCACGGGGCCATGGCAGTGAAACAGCTGCAGGAGGGGACACAGCTGGTGCTGCCCCCACCCCTTCCAGCAGAGCTCCTCTGGAGGAATGCCACTCTCCCCGTGGGAAGGGAGAGGGTCCTACTTGCTGTGGTCCCAGAGGCCATGGAAGGTATCTCTAAGCTAACCCTCCATCTTTGGAGGCACAGTTTGGCCTTTATTAAAATAAAATCCCATCACTACTTAATTCTAGTGGCTCCTAAACCTGGTTAAAACATCGGGATCACCCAGGATGTTTAATAAAAATGAATTTGGGGACCCATCCCCGACCTAGTGAATCAGAATCCCTTTAGGTAGGACAATGGGTAGGGCTAGATCAGCATGAATCAGTTTAATCAGATTGGGTCCGCCATTCCAAAAGTCTGAGGCCAAAGAATGGGCGCATGGCAAGGGAATGATGGGGGCTTGGATGACAGGGAATAGTATTTAGAGTCACCATTCCCAGGGATCTCCGCTTGCCAGCCACAACACTGAAGACTTCTTGCACAGTTATCTTACTTAGTGGTCCAAACACACCCACGAGCCATGTCCAGTCATTGTCGCCATTTTGCTGATGAGGAAATGGCAGCTCCCAAGGTCACACGGGTCGTGAGAGGCAGAGCCAGAACTCGGATCCAGATCCTTCTTCGAACATCTCTGCCATGGAAGGACTCATGGGAAATCTGGGCACCCCTTTGGTAGTTAAGCCTTTATGGGACCAGATAGTGACGTGAACACGATGTGCTTTCTGGGCACTTGTCGCTGGTGGGATCAGGTCTCCCATGCTTCCTCCCCTCATGTCAGTTCAGCAAGCACTGTGGACACAGAGGTGGCCAGGACATGGCCACCCTCGGGACAGGATGGTTCATGGAAAGGGCGTTGAGTTAAAAGCAGGAGGGGGACTTCTGGTCCCAGCACCATAACACAAACTGTGAAAGCAGCCTCAGCATCCTCGGCAGAGAGGGGGGCGGACTGGGTTAGACTGGGCGAACTGTAGGAGCCCACCAGCTTTTCAAAAGCAGGCTAAGGAGCCCAGCACCATCTCACTAATGCTGTTCCTTTCTCATGCTAAGCCCCTCCAGGGCAGTGGCCTCTCTTGTCTATAGGGTAAAATCAGTCCCTCATCTAGATATGATAAGCCTCTCTGTGGGGTGCATCAAGGAGGGGATTTAGCCTCTCCAGACTTCAGGGAAGACTTCCTGGAGGAAGTGGAGCCTGGGTCAGAGCTGTCCAGGAAAGAAGCCAAAAAATACCAAGCAGTGGGAACAGCATGAGCCAAACCATGGCTGCCTCTCCTTGATGGTATACATGGTATGTGCGGGGGCGGGGGGGGGGGGGACGACTCAGTGTTTGGGGGTGTGAAATGCAGCACCACCAGCCCGGGGAAGCCCTCCTGACACCTTAGGCAGACTCATTTGGTTTCCACGGGGCTTTGGGGAACTCCAGGGACCAGTGCTCAGCACATGGCTTGGGAAGGGTATTTGGTGGCTGTCTCCCCACTGACTTCACAGGCGGCCGGGGTGGGGTGGGGCGGGCGGGTACTGACCATTTCTAACGCTGCATCCTGTGTCTGACATATATCAGAGGAAGGAAGGAAGGAAGGAAGGAGGGAAGGAAGGTCTGGCTCAAAGAGGCACTTCACTCAGGAGGCCTCTGGGGGCAGCAGCCTGACCAACTGGGTGCCATGGGACTGCCGGGGCTGGCTCAGCATTGTCCCTCTCTCACGCTCCCCTGCGAGGGACTTGTAAGTCCTGGCTGTGACCAGGGTGGTCCTGGTTGTGTGTGATCAGAGCTCTGGGAGGCTGATCCGGTGGGGATGGCTGCAGGAATGAGTTCCCACATCTCTGCCTCTCCCACAGAATGCCAGCAGGCGGCATTTTGGATACCTCCCAGCATTCTGGGGTTGGGTGCAGGATTCTTATCCCCACAAGACTGAGGGGCATCCCCACAGGCTGAGGACCTTGCCCTGAAGAAAGGTACAATTCAGATCCAAAACTAAGTTGGAGTTGAGGAACTCTTCACAGGTTGGGGATGCCCCTCAGGTATAGACCAAGGGGTGCTGGATCAGGGTAGACAGGGCTTCCCTTCTGACGAAGCAGAGGAGACAGCTTGAGTCCCAGAGACTCAACAGTGAATGGAGAAGAGGGCCAGGCCCATCTCGTCGAAGGTCCGATAAGGCTGAGACTCGGTGTCCCGGTGTCAGAGTGGCAAGAGGCCTACGGAGACTGACCCTCTGAGCTACAGCTGAGGCCCAGAGAGGGCCACATGCTGAATTACAGCTCCGGAACATGTCCAGGTAACCCCAGAACCTGAGAATGTTCTTACACGGCCAAAGGGGCTTTGCAGGTGTGACTGAATTAAGGTGCTTGAGATGGAGGTGATGCAGGAGGATGCATCAGGAGATGCAGGAGGGTCAGGTGGTGTGTTGACCGAGCAGAGACTGGAGTGAGGCCCTCTGAAGACAGAAGGAAGGGGCCACGACCCAAAGATGCAGGTGGGTGCCAGAGGCTGAGTTCGGCGAGGAGACAGAGAGTCTCCTAGAGCCTCCAGGAGAACTGGCCCTGCTGACACCTTGACTTCAGCCTGGTCAGACTGATTTTGGACATCTAGCCTGCAGAACTGTACAAGAATATTTTTGTTTTGTTTTAAGCCACTTAGTTGGGGGTGATTTGCTGCAGCAGGCACAGGGAGTCAAACTTGCCTGGAGACACACAGCTGAGACTGTTCTCCATCCTGCGGCCCAGCCCTGCGGATCCTTGTCCCATGAGGGATGGGACTGGGCAAGGGGTACAGGTGAGGCCCTCAGGGGCCCAGATGCCACACTTGGTGAGATCCTGGGCCTCTGAGGGGTGTGTGTGTGTTAGAGAGAAGGGAAGTACACGCTTTCTTCATGAATCAGGGGATTTTCTGGGCAGACGATCCTTCAAAGGCATGTCAACATTTTTCTCTCCAGGAAAAAAATATCTCAATCCCTATCAAAAAAAAGTCACAGTTATGTACAAGCACATACATGGACGGACTTGTGGGTCCTACCCCCAAGTGGGTCCTACCCCACCTGTTCCAGAGGTCTCTCATTTTCCCAGGGCAGGGAGCAAAGCTGAGGAGGGCCGGGAACCACCAGCCAGGGCACTGTGGACACTCTGTGGACCTCTGGGATGGTACAGGGGACATCCCTGTCCTGGAGAATGTTGAGATTGCTCAGCACATCCCTATCATCTGTTTTTCTCTTTTCTCCTTCCAAGCCCAAGCAAAGATACCTGTGCACAATCACAGGGGCGCCCACAGACCCATGGGGTCATGAGCAGTGTCGGCGCGTGCAAGAAGGAAGTGAGTAAACACACGTGTACAGCCCAAGTACCCAACATACTTATAAACAAGCAGTAACGTACACACGCTGGCAGATACAAACAAACCCAGATTCACACACTTTGCACACTTGCATCCACCCACCCTGGTGCACAGAAATGCAGACACAGCCATGCAGGAGTAAAGACCACCCACATATATGCACACCTGGACACCTGTGAGCCCAGTGGAAGGCCCTGTGCTTCCCCCCCAAAAAAAAGGAACAAAACGTACCTCCCTTTGGGGAGGGAGGCTGGATTCCTTCCCCGCCCAACCCTCCTGAGCTCTGCTCTGGAGCCCTCTGCTGGGGAGGCCAGGAACAGGCTCCCACGTCCAGGAGCCGCGCCCCCCTGGACTGGGCGTTTGGAGGGAAGGGAAATGAGAAAAGGGGCCAGCTCCAGGGTGCTGGGTACCCTGCCTCCACCTGGCCCGAATGACTTCCTGCAGCCTTGGATCCATGGCAGAAGGAGAGATTTCTCCTGCAAAGATCCACCTGGGCTCCAGCTTCTTTGGGCTTGCCTTGTCCTGTCAGTGGACACTGCTAGTGTCCTTTTTGAGGAGGAAGGGCCCTGGTCTGATTGCATCACGAGCTCCCCCCACCAAGCCTTCTTCACCCCCCCTCCCCGCACCACCCTGGGACCCCCCCAGTGGCTCTGCTCACCCCACCCTAGGGCTGTCTTGCAGTGCAGCTGGCAGGCAGCTCCCCTATCCCCACTGGGTCGCTGACAGCTTGTTACAAACTCCGGGTTCAAACCTTCACCTCTTGTCTCTCCTCAGAGGGCCCATCCTTCAGCTCTTGAAGGCTTTTTCTTTGCATTTTCTCCAGGGGGAGGGAGAGGGAGTGAAGACCCAGGCTTTG
This sequence comes from Nyctereutes procyonoides, assembly GCF_905146905.1. Classification (NCBI taxonomy): domain Eukaryota; kingdom Metazoa; phylum Chordata; class Mammalia; order Carnivora; family Canidae; genus Nyctereutes; species Nyctereutes procyonoides. Next base: position 46,511,204 of record NW_026575049.1, on the reverse strand, counting down.
GAATAACACGGGCGAGCCTGAATTCAGATCTCAGCTCCAAGGTGAGACTCAGCCATGGGCTCCTGGGGCAGCTAACCTCAGCTCCCCCAGCCTCAGTTCCAGCAGGTGCAATGGAGATCATGCTACTTCTATGGCAGGGTGACAGCATGCTCAGTGCCCAGCACCAGGGCTGGTTTCAGGGGTCAGACAGCCATGCAGCCAGCTAGGGTGCCGTCTTTACTAGGCATCCAGACACCATTGGAAATGTAAGGAGGTGAAGAAAACCATGCCTGGAACTCCTCTAAGAGACAGTGTCATAAGCTGCTTTAATGAGCTACTTGCAATGGGGTGGTGGGTGGACCCCAAAAAGAACAGAGGCTAGAATAACAATAGTTGGTCTCTAAGCTGTTTTCTAAGGAGGATGGGGCAGGGTTTTCTGAGAAGATTTTGTTTGTCTAATTGCAGCATGAAAGTTTGGGGGCAAAAAATAAAAAAGAAAGTTTGAGGGCAGAGACGAACCACTCAGGGAAGGTGGGGCATTGCCAAGGGTGATCTCCTTCTCCGTCCATGCCTCCCTTCTAAGCAGAGGCCATTTACACTGCCTTCAAGTTGGACTGACAGTGAAAGAATAACATTTTGATGGGACATAAAATTATTAGCCTGCTTGGGGGACCCACATGTTCTCCTGTTGGGTCCTTCCTGACGTGTGGCAGGTGCTTGATAAATGCTGGTTGGGTATGTCTCTCCAGGTCTCCGTCCTAAGACTTCTCTCCAGTGCCCTGCACTCAGGTCAGCTCTTCTCACACTCTCTCTACCTGGTCTTTGTGTCCACAGCATCACCCTCCCCCCTTACCTTAGCCCACTGGCCTGGCCCATTCTGGAAGCCACGAGGCTTCTAGTGGTGTGTGTGTGTGTGTGTGTGTCAAAATTTCCATTTCTTGGTAAATCAGATAGTTCTCCTGCATCGGCCTGTCTAAAACAACAGTAAGCAGCCACCCTCTTGCCCTGGAAAGCCTCTCATTATCTTAAATGTCTACCATCAGGCAGTCCCAGCTTACCAGTGAGTTATATTTCAAAACTTTGTTTCTGCGAACTGGAATGGCATTCCAGACAATTAACCAATAGAAAATCAAGGCCTCGGAGGCATGAACTGGGCTGGCTTCTAGGTCGGATGGTAAATGCCTGTCACGAAGCTGGGCTGCCACACGCCCGCATGGGGGAAAAGAAGAGAACGCTGCTATTGCAAGACCTGTAGGTAGAAATGGAAAAATAATAATGCTGATCTAGAAAAGTCTGTTTATTTTCTCTTGAAAGCTGGTGGCTTGAGGGAAAGCAGGTTTCTTAACAGGAGTACAAGGAGATGGGTGGGATGTTCTGAGGGAGCTTCGAGCTGTTCCTCTAGGGCTTTATAGGCTGAAAGCCTTTGTTCTTCACTATTCTAATTCATCTTTCTGACGTGCAATCTGCCTTTTTCTTGACACAGGGGCAGGCCTGGCTCCATCCTGACACTCGGTCAGCCTGGATTGTTTGGGTAGACAGAGCAAACAGTGGGGAAAGGACCCCCAGAGGTAACTAGGGTAGAGCTATTAGAAAGGAGATGAAAAAAGCAGATTCAAGGGCGTGTGATTTGGGTTTTCCAGATGCCCCGAGGAGGAGTTAGCTGAACTGAACCACAGTAAAAACACAAACAAATAAACATAGAATCAAAGAACAAAAACAGAGAGAAAATGGAGATTGGGGCACGTATGTGACCCCATCCCCACAAAACCCCAAATGAAAACAAAGTAAATGGAGGAGAGGTTGGGAGCCAGACAGTTCCAAGGATGGCCACCGGGTGACCCCACAGGCCCAAGACAGCCTGGTTGCTGTCTGTGGTGGGTATGGGACTCAGGAGGTCCCAGGGAACTGGGGGGGTGGGGGGGGGTAGGTCACAGGTTCAGGTGTACAGGACATTCTCCGATTCGGTCCTCATTCGGACTGAGTTGGAGTGAGAAGGCTCCTGCACATTCCCGTCCTTCCTCAGCCTCCACCACATGTTGCCTGAGGAATTTATCTGGTCTTCAAGGTGGGGTGGGGATGGGCGGGTGCCCAGAGGGACCGAGGCCAGGGCCAGGGGATGAGTGAAGAGAATAGGAAGACGGGGGCTCAGGAAGGTCTTGGACAGAACCTTGATAGCATGAGGGGACAGAAAACAATGAACCTTTATTGAGAGGCCGCCCCCACTCACAGGTCCTGACGCAGGAAGGCCCAGAGGGGAATCAAGCAGCCCCACCTACGGGGCTGCCCACGGATGCAGGTGATTCAGAGTTTAGGTTTGGCTGATAACAGCCTGGACCAGCTGAGAAAGGGCCCTTTGTGAGGGTTGCCCCTCTGCGGGCCCCCTCCTCACAGCTGGGCCGGCTCCTCGCAGGAAACAAGCTGGACTGGAAAAGGCAAAGAAACGCAGCAGCCACTACTGTGAGATGGTGTGTGGGAACCTTACGATGCCTCAGGGCAAATGTGCAGGAGAAAGATAGGGCTCGGCTGGAGCCCACATTCTTTTCTTCCAGGTTGTGATCTCAGTTGTGTCTACCTTCCACCTCCACCCCACCGATTCCCCCAGGCAGAAAAAAAAGCATCGCTTTCAGTGCTGTGATAAGTCCGGAGGTTGCAGAAGGCCAAAGCCCACCTCCAATGGGCTTGGCGAAAAGGTGGTATTGACGAGCTGGCCCGACCAGGCCAAGGATAAAGCAGGCCTCAGGGAAGTCTAGAATGAGGCCTGCTCACCCCGCTGGGTCATTCTCTCCTCTCTCAGAGCCTGGAGGCACCACCATTTCTTCAGCAGACAGGCTTCGCCTTGCCCAGGTAGGGAAAGTCACCTGGGCGCTTCAGGATTGCATTCTCCTGGTTCCCTGACTAGAAAGGAAATTGCATCATGCTCCCAGATTTGGTTAAGAAAAAGTTCCGAGGAAGAACTCTGATTGGCTCTGCCCGAGTCATGTGCCCAGTCCTGGACCAATGGCTGTGGCCAGGGGACACGTTACTATGACTATCTCAGATTGTGTCACTTGCCCAACCCTGTGGCCCCTGGGGGAAAGAGGTACAGGGCAGACAGACATAAGAACCTCTTTACTGTGCACTTGGGGTTTCATGTGACAGAACTGCCACTTGGCTCCTGGTAATAATTTTTCCTTTTCTCCAGTAGAACAAAAAGTGTTTACTGGATACATGGCTGCCTGGAATAAAAACTACATTTCCTAGGCTCCCTTGCTGGGAAGGCTAAAGAGTTCGCTGTATCTAAAGAGTTCTGACCTATTGGGTGTGAGCAAGGCAAGGTGTGCATTTCCAGAGGCTGTTCTTAAAAAGAGGGGAGCAGCTCCTCTTTATCCCCACCCCACCACTTCCCACAGTCTGGAAGCCCTTGTGAACCACCCTGGATCCTACTGGGGAGAATAGGACTGTGGAGAAGGCACAGTAGCAAGTCAGGAGAAGCCTGAGTCCTCAGTGCCATTTTGGTTTCAAATTGTTTACACCTGGACTGCTACACAAGAGAAAAATGAACATCTATCTTGTTTGAGCCACTCTCATTTTGAGTCTCTGTTAACATCAGCCAAGTCAGTAATGTGTCTTAGGACCTCTTGGTACCCACAGCTGTAGGCTGAAAACTCGATCCCTTGTATCCAGCACTGAATTTGTTCCTTGATCCAAACACCTCCATCCAAACCCAGAAACATGGTGCCTGTGACCAGCCCACACTTTGCTGAGAAGATGACAAGACACATCACAGGGCCAGATCTGCTCTCCCTACCTACAAAGTTACTCTATTTCTCCCTGCAGCTTGACTCCATACTCAAGGGCATGTTCTGAAGTGTTTTGCTTACAGGTTAGACCAGCCCGTGTTGGCCCAGGGGGTCCTCTAGCAGCGAAGTCATGGCTCCCTCATCAGACTGGGGCTCCTGAGAGGTAGAGCCACAGATAAATATTAAGTCATTGCCCCTCCCTGTCTCCATGATATGAGCTGTACCCCCACATTAAGGTGGGTGAGCACAGGAGGTAGCTCATCTCCCCCTGAGGCAGAGAACAAGGAGCACAGAGTTACGGAGAGCTAGATAACGGAGGGACAGGAGAAACTGTCATTACTGCCTCCTCTCCTGTCACCTGGGAGTGTTCCATCCCTGGGCCCCTCGAATCTTCTACAGCCCATGGTCCCAAGGAACGGAAAAGAAAATATCAGCTGGGAAGGTTCTAAGTTTCTGAGATCAAGAAGAGGCAGTGGCTGGTCATATTTGAGGTTATGATAGGAGATGAGGCACAGAAAATAATTGGAGGACTTTGTGTCTGATGATCCCTCACCCTCATGCCACACTTTTATGCTTGAAGTGTAATTAAGGTGAGCGCATTTGGGAAATCCAGAAGGAAATATTGTGCCGGACTGTAGAAACATAGGCTGGGGCTGGGCTGGGCTCTTTTCCTTTCTTCGGTACTGATTATGTTTAAGAACAATGGCCAGCAGGCCCATGTCTTTCTTAGAGCCATCCTTGGCTCCCTAGTGGCTGGCTTTACCCCTTCTTCTTTTTCTCCAAACCTCCTCCCTCAGAGAGGCCTCCCTGAGAGCAAGATGGAGTCTCTACCCTCATAGTGGGGTCAGAAAACTCCTCATGGGGCAAACTGGCATAGCCTTGGGCCATGGGAACCAGCAGGCCCTACCTGAACTGGCAGGAAGACACAAGAGGTCTCTAGGCTGTATCTCTGGATCTCCTTAGAGGTGGGGATGAGACTTCCAGTCCCACCTCTAACTCAGACTGTTCTCCACACTGGTTTCCCCTGACACCAGCATTGGGCCCAGGAAAAGAGTATTGACTTTTGGTCCCCCAGTGCCTACCCCCATGAGATACATCAAGATTGAGGGACAGGCAGGCTGGTGACACAGTGGCATGGAGGGCATGATGCTGAGTGATGATACTGCTCCTAGCTTGCTTTTTTTTCTAAGATTTTATTTATTTATTCATGAGAGACACACAGAGAGAGATTGGCAGAGACATAGGCAGAGGGAGATGCAGGCTCCTCAGAGGGAGCCAGATGTGGTACTCGGTCCCAGGACCCAGGATCACACCCTGAGCCAAAGGAGCTGCTCAACCACTGAGCCACCCAGGCATCCCCTTGCTCCTAACTTGTAAGGGATGGCCAAGGCTGGCCTTCCATGAGAGCTAGGGTTTCCCTGCCCACCACAGCTTGCCTGCCTCACCTGGCCTGACTGCTTGCTTCACCTGCTGTACCCTCCCCTCCACTCTCTGCCAGAGTGCACAACACACTCTGGCACTCTTGCACTAGTCAGCACAATCCCCTATGTCTTCAGCCTCTTCTCAGGATGTTTCCTCCTCTTCTGGTCCTGAGCCACCACCTCCCTGCAGCCCTCTCAAGGGAAGCTGTTTATTCTCATATTCTCTGCACTTCAGGACTAAAAGGTGGAGTTTGTCTTTATTATTCCTCATTGTCATTTCCAACCTATACTCCCACACCATTGACACTCCTGGTTCCAGTGCCGTCCTCCTCCCTCCTCATCCTCGTCATCTCCCAGCCTCTGAGCTCTGCTTCCTCCCCACTGAAGACCCCAGCTCTAACCTCTTCATCTTTTCCTCTACTTCTGCACCTGCCATTTTCCTCAATAAACATATCCACACTGACCTGTCCCTTCCTTCACCTTCCTCCCCAATAATTCCAGCCTTCGTTCTCCACTGCTACATTTATCCCCAAAGATCTTTATGGCCACCCGAAGCCTCACCACTTCTGAGATCAGAAATTCCACTTCTCACTCTCCATCCATCACCTCTGAGTCTTTCTTCTCCCTGGCCCAAGAGCCTTTAAATAGTTCTCTGGCCTCAGAGAACTCTCCAGTTTGCTGAGAGTTCACTTTGTCTCTATCCATCAGCCCTCTCCTGCCTTACCTTTCTCAGATTCTTTGGCTTGTGGAGGAATAAACTGTGGTGTATTCACACAATGGAATATCACACAGCAGGTTACACAAAGAGCCACAGCAACATAAAACAAATGGATAAATCTTAACAATATACAATTAACTGAAAAATGTAAATCCTCAAAAGATTACATAGAGAATACTATTTTATTGAGGTTACAAAGGGTTGATATGATATATATGTATATAATATTTGGAAATTTACATAGGCCTAATAAAACTATATAAAAAGGAAAGCACAGGAATTCGGGACAATAGTCACTGTGAGTAGAGGAGGCAGGGGGATGGGATGGAGAAGAGGAATCATATGTAAGATTGGGTCATTGTTAAGGCTTTTGTTTGGGTGGTGATTTTAGAGGAGCCTACTACATCATTACAAATAATTAAATAAAAATAAACTATGCATGGATCAATGGTGAAAGTCTCAGGGAACTGGTGCTGTGTGGAAGAGTTCACTAAAATAAAGATTCCATGGGTTATCATGACATTACTCTCTCGCAAATATATTGATCCTCTCTCATCCTCCCACCACTGAATCCACAAATCTCTGTGTGTCTACACCAATTTTTCTTATTCTTCCTATCACAGTGGAACAAGTGTCCCAGTTTCTTCAGCCCAAGAAGAATTCCATCCCCATTCCATGGATCCCATCCCTTCTCATCTCCTCAAGGACTTTCCTCCATGGTTATCCCCTCATTCTCTGCTCATCAGTCTTTCTGTCTTTGATTAGTCATGTCCATGAACATATAAACATGCTCTAGTTTCTCCCATCTTAAAAACAGACAAACTTCCTGTATTAGTTAGGTTAACGGTTAAGGTGCCATAACAAAGAAATCCCCGAAGACAGTATATTAAACAAGTAGAAGTTTAACTCCTGCATGAGAAGGCTAGGATAGCACAACAGGAGTGATATGATAGCTTCTTCCATCTGCTGCTCTGCTATCCTTAATTCACAGTTCCCTTCTAAGATGCTCCAGCCCTTGCCAGCACATCAATCTTCCAGCCAGAAGAAAAAGAAGGGGAAGGAGAAGATATTCTGTTTCCATTGAAGGGCATGGCCAGAAAGTGGCATGCATATCATGTTCATTCACATCGCATTGTCCTCAGACTTGATCAAACACATAACCAAGTTGCAAAGGAAGTTAGGAAATATAGTCTTTTGCTGGGCAGCAATGTGTCTACTTAAACATTCTGCCACAGAACATTCCCCAGGAGAAGGGAGTGGCTACCAGAGAAAAGCTCTCATTCCCTGATGTGGCCTACATGTCTGGCCACCCAAATAAATGCACACTCTTTTCCCCCACACAGAACATGCTAACCTCCTGCCCATGCCCCAAACCCACAAGATCCTGTCCATTAATGCAACCAGCTGAAAGCCCAAGCCCTCATGGTGGTTGTTAGATCTTGGTATGAAGTTCAGATATGGGTCCAGTAATCTAAGTTATCTATTTGCCCCTTCCACCAGCAACATGCATATACAAGAGGAGGTAAGAACAGGATAACCACAATTAAAACTGTCACTTGGAAAGGAAAAATTAGAAAACACAGCAGGAACATAGCAATTAGTAGATGCCCCTGGGCAAGAATTCCAAAGGTTCCTTGCCTCCCAGGGGAGTATGTTCCTTGGTACTGATTACCTGAAAACATCTCCTTTATTTATTATTTCCTGTGGCCCCTGGCTTTGCCTTCTGGGAGTTCCTTCCGTGTCTGTTGTCCTCTGGGACCACATCTGAAGAGGGCATTAGAGAATATGTCCTTCTGGGGGGAGTGAGGTTATAGCTTTCACAGCCTGTTTCCTGCTGTTGCAGGTTTGGGAGCTAATGGTTTTCTTTAGGAGTTGAGCAATCCCAAAGGTGCACAGGCTGGGCTTGTAGACTTTTTTGACAATTAATTCCTCTCAGAAACTTATTATAGCACTACAAAAAATAAATATAGGAAATAATTTTGTTTACAATCATACACAATAATATAAAACAGGAGTAAATATAGCAAAAAAGTTCCAGGCTTGTACCTCAAAAACTATGAAACATCATTAAAAGAAATTAAAGAAGAAAAAAGAAAAAAAAAAGAAATTAAAGAGGACCAAGGTTGCCTGGGTGACTCGGTCAATTAGGCATCCAACTCTTGATTTCAAGCTCAGGGCATGATTTTGAGGTCATGGGATGGAGCCCTGCATTGGGCTCTGCACTGAGCGTGGAGCCTTCTTAAGATTCTCTCTGCCACTCCCTCTACCCCTCCCCACAATTACACACACTCTCTAAATAATTAAATAAATAAAATATTTTAAAAAGAGAGAGAAATGAAATGGGAAGTCATCCTGTGTCCATGAATTGAAAGATTTAATATTGTTTAGATGTCAATACTCCTTCAAATGATCTACAGAGTCAATGTAATCCCTATTAAAATCCTACCTGTCCTTTTTGCAGAAGTTGAAAAGTGATGTTAAAAATTCCTATAGAATTGCAAAGGGTCCATAGTAGCTAAGACAATCTTGAAAAAGAACAAAGTTGAAAGACTTACACTAGCCTTACTATTTTATTTTATTTTATTTTTATTTATCTTTTTTAAAGATTTATTTATTTATTTATTTATTTATTCATGAGAGACACACACACACAGAGAGAGAGAGGCAGAGTGAGAAGCAAGCTCCATGCAGGGAGCCCGACGTGGGACCCAATCCCGGGACTCCAGGATCACACCCCGGGCCGAAGGCAGGCACTAAACCACTGAGCCACCCAGGGATCCCTAACTTTACTGTTTTAAAACTTATTGCAAAACTGTAGTGATCAAGACAGTGTGGTACTGGCATAAGGAATAGAATTGAGAGTAGAAATAAACACACGAGGAGGAGGAATAGTCTTTTCAACAAATGATGCAGGAACAGCTGGATATCCACATTTGAAAGAATGTAGTTGGATGCCTACCTCACACCATGTATAAAAATTAATTCATAGTGGGCCATGGACATAAATGTAAGAAATGCAACTGTTAAACTTAGTGATCTTGGATTAAACATTGGCTTTTTTTTCTTTTTTGTTTGTTTGTTTTAGATATAACACTTTTTTCCCCCAAGATTTTGTTTATTTATTGGGGGGGGGGAGAGACAGCGAGAAAGAGAGAGAGAGAGAGAGAGAGATCACTCTCTGTCTCTGGGAAGGGCAGAGGGAGAAGCAGACCCTTGTCTGAACAGGGAGCTGAATGTGGGATTCAGGCTCAGGACTCCAGGATCATGACCTGAGCCAGAGACAGACACTTAACTGACTAAGCCACCCATGTACCCCTTTCGTTCTTTTTTTTTTCCTTCTTTCTTTCTTTCTCTTTTCTTGTGTTCTTGGACAGATAGACATCAGTTTTCATCAAAATTAAAAGTGTTTTTCAAAGAACACTATCAAGCAAGTGAAAAGACAACCCACAGAATGGGAGAAAATATCGGCAAATTCTGTATTTGGTAAGGGACTTGAATTCAGAATGTATAAAGAACACTTATAACTAGCAATAAGAACAAATAATCCAATTTAAAAGTGGAAAAAGGATTTGAATAGATGTTTCTTCAAAGAAGATATACAAATGGCCAATAAACACATGAAAAAGAGCCCAACATAATTAGCTGGTGAGGACATTCAAATAAAAACCACAGTGAGATACTGTGGTTGAAAAACAGTCTGGCAGTTTCTCAAAAAGTTAAACACAGGATTACCCTATGACCCTGCAATTTTATTACTAGATATGTCCCAAAGAGAACTGAAAATATACATCTAAATAAAATGTGTGCACAGAGGTTTATAGCAAGATTATTTGTAATAGCCAAAAAGTGGAAACAACCTAAAAGTCCATCAGCTGATGAATGGACAAACAAAATGGGATGTATCTCTACAGTGGAATAAAAAGGAATGAAATACTGGTACATGCTACTGTATGGATGAACCTAGAAAACACTGTGCTGAATGAAAGAAGACAGACACAAAAGGCCACATCATGTATGATTTCCATTTACATGAAATGTCCAGAAATAGGCAAATCCATGGAGACAGGAAGTGGATTAGTGGTTGCTAGTGACAGGGGGAGAGAGGAATGGAGAGTGACTGCCGTGGGTACAGGGTTTCTTTTGGGAGTGAGTGATGGGAATCTTCTAGAACCGGCTGGTGGTGATGGTTGCGCAACTCTGAGAATATATTAAAAACCATTGAATAGGGCAGCCCAGTGGCTCAGTGGGTTAGCGCAGCCTTTGGCCCAGGGCCTGACCCTGGAGACCCGGGATCGAGTCCCACATCAGGCTCCCTACATGGAGCCTGCTTCTCCCTCTGCCTGTGTCTCTGCCTCTCTCTCTCTCTCTCTCTCTCTGTGTGTGTTTCTCATGAATAAATAAATACAATATTTTTTAAAAAACCATTGAATAGTACACTTTAAAAGGGTGAACTTTATCATAAGTGAGCTGAATCTCAATAAAACTATTTTAAGAAAATAAGTTTACTTCCAGTCTGTTCCATGGGCAAGTAACCCCGCCAAAAGAGCTGGTCAAAATGAAGACACATTTATGCACATTTACTTACTGGCCTGTACCCTGAGTCCATCCTTACCCTCTCTTAACTTAATGATAGTTCATGAGGTTACTTAACATAGCGGGCCTGAGGGGAAAAGCAGCATCTTTCATGTGATCTGAACGGCTGGACTGACTCTTACTGACTGGTGGCGCATTCTTTACTGATCTAGTTGGGAGAGGCTTCAGACCACAGTCTTATCTCCTGGGGAAGTTGCCTCTTCTGGGCCCCATCATATCGTTTCATTTTGGGGCACAAAAGCAGTTGGCTTTCTCAGCATGCGGAAGCTTCAAATACTGGATTCTCCGTCAACTTAGATTACTAGCCTTGCCTAGGAAGAGTCTCCACTAACAGAGCTGCCTTCACTTTCATCTCTGCTTGCAAACTGCTGTCTCTACTCTGACTGTCTGGCTCATAAAGACCTTGCTAAATGTGCAAAGAAGACTGTCCCCACCAACATTTGTACCTTTTCAAACCACTTGCTCTGGAACAAGAGGTTCAGTAGACATGTGAGCTGTCTTCGAAAATAAACCACAGGAGATAGTGTTACCAATTGTTTTGCATAACGCGCTCCCCAGCTTTGCAACTTGAAGTATCTGCCCATCGTCTGATGGGAGCACAAAGCCTCGTGCTTAGAATTTTGCCTCATCAACAGTCTACTTCTTGATAACAAATTCTACGTTAATCAGAATGTGTTTAGACCTCTGTGACAGAGACCTCAAACCACGTTGCGAGTTTGTTTTTCTACCGTGGAAGTTGATGGTTCAGGACTAATACAGTAGTTGGTGGATTGGGAGGACTCAGGCTCTTTGTACTGTTGGCTTTGCCATCGTCCACATGCTGCTCCCATCATTGTGTAAGACAGCTTCCGTCTTATATAAGTTGGATTGCTCAGGAAGCAGACTCTGAGGCAGAGATTTGGAGACAGCTGTTTTATTGGGGGTGCTCTTGGGAGAAACCCTCGTGGAAGGAAGGATGGAGGCAAGGTTGGGCAAAGGTGATGCAGCCACAACAAAGGACCCAGCCAGCCTCACAGGAGCACTGGAGCTGAGGTGGCCTTCCAAGTTGTCTCCATGGAGGCCAGGAGCTGGGCTTGTAGTCCCACCCATCACTGGATGCAGACCCCCATTTGAACCCTTCAAGGAAGAGGTGTAACTTTGGGCAAAGCAGTTTCTAGAAAAAGACTCAACTGGACTGTGTGGGAGCAGACAACAAACACTCTTGGTGATTGGAGAAAGGAGTGCCTTGGTTCTGAATTGGGTATTGGGCAATATCCACCAGTATCCACTGCCATGATGTGTGCTGGAGCTCCCACGGCACTCTCCAGCAGGTTTACCCATCCAGTGGGAGATGGAGAGCCCCCACAATACTTGCATTCACATCTCTTTGGCCAGACCTTGCCTCATGGCCACACTTACCTGGAAGGGCCATGTGCTCAGCTAAGAAAGAAAGAAAAAGTGAATACTGGGATCACTGGGGAGTTCCTACCACAAATCCCTCGATTGATTCCATGTCCCGCTCCAGCCATTGTCGCCTTTGGCCATTCCCCCCACCACCTGGCTTCCTCCACTTCTGCACCTGTCCTTGCTCTCGGAGGCCCACCTGACCGGTGCTCCTCCTGGATGTTGTGCGAGTCTCATGCCTTATCTTTCAGTCGTACGCAGAACTATTCAAGCTAGCTTCCAGGGAAATAAAAAGATTTTATTAGTTTATGTAATGGATCAAAAAGTAGATCTAACTTTAGACATGGATGGAACCAGAGGTTCAAATGATGTTCCCAGAACTCAACCTCTCTCCATTTCCTGACTGCTTTCCTGGGCTGGTTTCATTCTCCGGATGCCTTATTCCATGTAGTGGCAGAGATGCCACCGACGGCTCCAGGCTTCTGTTTCCTTAGGGCTCACAACCTCAGAGAAGAATGCTACCCTCTCTTCTTCAGTGACCCCAAGTGGCTGTGTGCCCCACTCCAAGACCAACCTCTGTGTCCAGGGGGTGGGTGCCCTGCCCATCCCGCCCGAGGTCATGCCCCACTGTGCACTGGGGGAGTGGAGCCATGTAAGCGATGGCCCCACCAGAGACACTTGCAGTGGGCGATGTGCTTCTGCGATGCACCAGGAAGGGATGCTGATGCTGGGTCATCTCTTGGGCATCGCGAACTTAACATGCGTCAGCTGAACTCTCAGTTTCCCTTCCAGCCCCTAAAATGTGCCATCTCCATTCTTCCCCTATGGAAGTAGCACCGCCGTCTATCCAGTTGCTCAGGCCAGAAACCTCCTCCCTCTCCACCCAGCCTCCCCACCCTCACCTTCGCAGTCTGCCATCCAGCCAGCCTTGAATCATTTCCTTTTCTACTTTGTCTCCACTGCCAGCATGTCACCCACCCCCCATCACCTCTTTCTGTGCTGTTTCAACGGTCCTCTCACCCCTGGCTCCACGTGTTCACTGCTCCCTGTCCCTTACCATAGCACTGGCCAACTGAAGACCTGTTGGGTACCTGTGTCCTCCAGACTGGAATTCCTGGCAGGATGGCAAGGGCCCGCCGGTGACATATCCCAGTGTGTCCTAGCTGCTGTCTGGAGCACACGGCTCTGTGGGTTTGGTGAAGCCAGGAGGGTGTTCTTGGGACAGGCAGGAGGGGGTTTGGAGCCAGCTGCTCCCCCTACCATATCTTAGATTTCCCACAGAGGGCAAGTCCTGGATGCAAAGGAGAGATCAGAGCCTCCATCTGAGCTCCCTCCGTGGGAAAACACCTAGAGAGAAAGAGGAAGATAGGAAGAGAGGCTGGGCCTAAGTAGGAAGGGAGCCTGAGAGAGAAGCCTGGGGAAGACCTTTTCTGAACTGACCTGGGTGCTCCCACAACACACTCACTCAGAAGTATGGGAAGCCAAGGCTGCCTGCCTTGTGTTGTAGCTTTCTCAGTCAGCCCAGGACCCTTGGGAGGAGAAGTTGTGGGACACCCAGATGGCCCCACCCCAGCTGGGAGCCCCCATAATCTGTGGTGACTGCCCCTGCATCCTTAAGTCAATGTTTAATGGTGGCCAGAGCCCAGGAATGCTCTATCGGGACATGCAATTATAGGGGTGGGGTTGCAGCCTCGGCATTGGCAAGGGCTCCGTGGCAGGAGATAAGAAGGTGGCACCAGGAAGGGTTGTGTGTGTGCTAAACTGCGGGCTCCCAGCATACCCCTGGGGCCAGCTCACAAGGCCTCCATTGTTGGGGTCTGGCTCCTAGCCCACTGCCAGCCAGATAGGAGCTGCTGTTCTGACAAGGCAAGAAAAGCACACCCCAAGTTTGTCCAGATGCTATTACCCCATCCTTATCAGGCTAAGGGAAGGGAGCTAGCAAAGCTGATGTTGATTCCAAAGAAAAAAAGGAAAGGAATATTAGGAAACATGGCAAAAGTCGCTTTCAACAGCAAGGGTGGGGGTTAAGGATGCTCATCTGGCTCAGCTGGGGTTTTTATAACAAGCAGTGGAGGCAGTGGTAGGACCATCATGAGTGTCCAGTGGGTGGGGAGGAGGTCCCACCGTGTGCCCAGACCCATGCTGGGTGCAATGGTGTAGGGGCAGAAGCCAGGCATGATCATTCTGCTTTCTAGTTGGGAGAACATAATTCATTTCTTTTTTTTTTTTTCTTTTCTTCCTTTCCTTTTTTAGGGCAGAGGAGAGGGGCAGAGATAGAATCTTAAGCAGGCTTCATGCTCAGCACAGAGCCTAACATGGGGCTCAATCTCACAATCCTGAGATCATGACCTGGGCTGAAACCAAGAGTCAGATGGTTAACTGACTGAGCCACCCAAGGGCCCTGAAATAGTTCATTTCTTTACCCAGTATATTCGAGAGTCCACCATGTGCAGGCTGTTCATAGGTGCTGGGAACTCCTGGGGTGATGGCCTAGTGGAATATGTTTAGTGGAACAAAAATAAAGAGCCCAGAAGACCAGCAGCCAGGGGAGCAAATGGTGGGACAGAGTGAAGGGGGCAGTGGCTCTGGGATGACAGGTCAGAAGAGGTGCAGTGGGCTGGGTGCAGATGGGGGTGAAAGCGTGATGCAGATTATTATCGGGAGACCTGGTGTGAATCCAGCTCCTTCCCCTGCCAGCTGATTCTAGGTGAGGATCTTTTTCTCAATGAGCCACAGCTTCCTCACCTGTAAACCGGGGATGATGAGAGGAACTAGCCAAAGGGGTTAACACTGAGGACGGAAAGAGAGAAGGAAGGTAGGCGCTGAGCCCAAAGCCCAGCATGCTGGCCCAGAACAGGCCCTGGGTAACCGGCATCACAAAGACAGTGAGGTGCAGCCACTACCTGCGGGCTGTCTGTTAACACAGGATGTAACACGTGGGAAGGACGGGATGGCCCTAAGCAGGGGTGATGGGTAAGGACGGGGTTAGCTGGTGAGGAGCAGGCCAGGAAGGCAGCTGGGAGAGGAAGAGCGTGGGCCAGGGAACAGCAGCCCGGAGGAGACAGCATGGGGAGGGGTCCTTACCATCCCCACCCCCCGCCCCAGGAACACAGTGAGCGCCCCGCAGATGGTAACTGGGATCACCCTGTAAAAGTCGCTGTGCCATTTGGGCCTGCTTTAAAATATAGATTTGGAGGAAAAGAGCACTTTAAGGATGAAAAGTCCCTTGAAAATGTTGGGTTCGAAGACTGTGCTGCCCTCAGAGCCATGAGGAAAGAGGCCCATTCAGTGCAGATCAGACGTTGATTAAGAGGACTGCAGTGGGAGGCTGGTTGCTGGGGAGACCCACCGATCAGAAGGGGCCGTGGGGTGAACTCCTGTCCTGTGCACGTGTGAGACAAAGCTGCCACAGGCGGACAAGGCTGGGCAGAGACAGAGCGGCTTGTTAATCCACTCGGGCTGCCACAACAGAACACCGCAGACGGGGTGGCTCAGACAACACACATTTATTTCTGCCCATTCTGGAAGCTGGAAGCCCAAGATCAAGGTGCCAGCTGATCTGCTTCCTGCTGGGAGGGCCCCTGTCATGGTTCCTAGACCACTGGGTGCTCGTGTGGTCTTAACTCTGCGCAGGTACAGAGCGAGAGAAATCTGTCTCTCGTGTCTCTGCCTCTTCTTATAAGGACATCAGTCCTGGGGCACCTGGGTGGCTCAGTTAGTTAGGTGTCCACCTTCCACTTGGGTCACGATCCCAGGCTCCTGGGATCAAGTCCTGCCATGGGATCCTGCAGGGAGCCTGCTTCTCCCTCTACCTATGTTATCTCATGATAAATAAATAAAATCTCTTTAAAAAAAAAAAAAAGGAACAAGGAAAGCAGCTCCTTCGGTTGTTGATTATCAGTAAAGACTTAGTGATGGAAATACTGATTGTGCCCAGATCTTTGTATTTGTCTGCTTTAAAAAAAATTTAATTAATTAATTAACTTTATTTGTACTTCTTTAAATATTAACCACTCATGAGTAACTCAAGTCTCAAAGCTTCCTAGTTTAGGAAAAATTGTTGTGTTTTGGTTTTTAGGAAAAATTATAATTACAGGAAAAGCTCACTAGGATAGAAAAAAAAAAAGAGTACCATGTTCTGTCTTTTACCTAAGAATAGCTTAGAAAACCTTAACTGGTCGGTTTACGTTATATAAATGTTGCTGTGGTTGTTACTCATGTGGTGACTGCTCTGTGAATAGCTGATGTGGTGCCGTGAGGGGAAGAAAATTAAACGTTTATGGATGGAGCCTATTATGCACCTGCTTTTTTACATACATCATGTCATTTGATCTTCTTACCGACTTTGCAGAATTAGCCCAGTCCCATTCATTCATTGGCTTGTTTTGTTTTAAGGTAAAGTTAGATGGAATTTTTCCTATTCCATGAAGAGGGAAGCTGAGGCTCAGAGAGGTTAAGGAACTCAGTGGAGATTATCTAGCTATGTAAGTGGTAGAGTCAGGATTCAAACTTGGTGTTTCTAAAGTCCTGCAAACGCAAACAGGAACAAGGCAATAACTAATGTCATGCACACAGGCGCCTGGCCACTTCTCACAGATCTAGGTGCTCATATGTATGTATGCACACTCAGGTGGATGCCTGTCTTCAGCTCCTCCCTCACATCCAGCCACCGCGGGTGACCTCAGTCCCAGCTGGGGGGCCATCGATGGAAGGGAGGATGTCCCTGGCTCAAGGTCAAAGTGACATGTGCCCTTTCTCCTTCTGAGCACCAAGCACTCAATCTGTAAGCATGGATCCTCTGTTGTCACAGGCTTTTATACAAAGCAGAGGCTCCACACACTTGCATGTTGACCTTGACTGTGGCTCCTCTAAGCACCTTCAGCCCTTTCCCAGTTGACCGTATCCAGCAGACAGCCATTTAAAGGGGGGGCTTCCTGTCCACTGCACAGCCTTGGACCTCATCTTTCACGTCTCAGTGCTCACTGTGGCTTCCTCCCCAATGAATTTTTAAGACTTGTTATGGACTGAATGTGCCCCTGCAAAACTCCTATGTTGGAATTCTAACCCCAATGTGATGGTATTAGGAGGTTTTAGGTCATGAGGGTGGAGCTGCTGCAAAGGGGATTAGTACCCATTTGTGACAATTTATAATTTCTACTTTTATTTATAATTTATAATAAAAGAGATCCCAGAGGATTCCCTTGCCATGTGAGGATACAGCAAGAAGGATGGCCATTTATGAACCAGCAAGTGGGCTCTCACCAGACACAGAATCTGCAGGTGCCTTGTGCTCAGACTTCCCACCTCCAGAGCTGTGAGAAATAAATTTCTGTTGTGTATAAGCCACCCAGTCTGTGGTGTTCTGTTATAGCAGCCTGAACAGACTGAGGTAGACTTAACTCAAGTGCCCTTCCTCCAGGAAGCCTTCTCGGACCTCCGAAGGCCAGGTTGGCTTCCCCTTCCCTGAGCACCCACGGTATCTTGAAGTCTCCCTATAAGAGCTCCACTGTTCCTTGTGGTAGGGATGTGTTACTTGTCAGTCTTCCCCATTAGGCCAGGAGCTCCCTGAGGGCAGACACTGGATGTGTCATTACTGTACCCTCCAAGCATGGCTCACAGTTGGCCCTCAAGTAGGGTCCCCAAATTTAGCAAATAAAAATTCAGAAGGCCCAGTTAAATTCGAATTCCAGATTAACAATGAATACTAATAATTATGAATAAAAGTACTGCATTATTTTTTTTTGTAACTCTCTCCTTAATAAGTGTTTGTTGCATTCCTTAGCAAAAAGCATGGAGAAGGAAAAAGGCATTGTATTTGGAAAAAAGCAAGAAAAGTCAGTTTGCCTGGAATGCAAGACTTGTGCAAATATGTCACAGAGACTAAAACAAGAGTTCCTGCACCCCAGCGCTCAGAGAAGGGCCTCGTGCCTAGGAAGCACTACATCAGCAGTGAGAGCCCAATGGATGAACACCTGTTGGGGACGAGGGTAGTACAAAAAGTAATGAAGATGTCAAAACAAAGATGCAGTGATGACAGTAGCTTTGGTCGTGGGGACATTGGGGGGGGGGGGATCAAATGGCCTGTGACTGCAGCCTCCACATCCTCAAAACTCAGACTCACAGAGTGGCCATGTCTCAATCTGATGAGCAATCGGAACTCCCCTCTCAAAACTGCAAGGATCTGTGCCAGCCTTGGGCAGGCCAAGTACAAATCCCAAATCTCCCTTCCCACTCTTTGGGTCCCTGAGGGCAGGAGTTACATCTCTTCCCTCAGCCTGGGGTTCCCCAAGAACTCCTCATGCAGAACATGGCCTCTGGGGAGTTTCCCTAATCCTCTGAAACAGGCGGCTGGGCTCCCAGGCCCCAGGCTGCTGGGCGGTGCTGTGGGGAGCTGCAGGAAACAGGCCCTCATTGTCCCCCTGTGCCTGGCAGCACAATGGGAGCCTGTGTCATGCCAGCAGCTGTATGTGGCTCTGACTGCGGTGGACACCAGCCTTGGAGAAGCGCACAGCCTGGGGGACCCCGTCTGTTTCATGTCCCTCCAAGTGGGACCTGTGGGCTGGCTCTCTGTGCCCGTGGACGACCCACGTCTGGGGGGCACCGGCTGCCTCTGGAAGTGCACCTACGTGTGTTCACACCAGTATGTCTGACCGAGGGCAGAAAAGCACATGTGCTTGTGTGTCTACACGTGGTGGCCCACGTGTGCCTGGGGCTGGCTGTGCGAGCCTGCAAGCACGCATGCAGGTGTGTGTGTGAGTGTGCTGAGGACCGGGAATGCTTCTGAGCATGTGGGAGCACACGTGTCTAAGTCTTCGTTGTCAAAATGGGACGCATTCCCCAAGCACCAGGCCAAGGAGCGCATGACTGGCTGTGAAGCTTCTTTGGGAGGCATATACTGGAAGAGCAGGACCAAGACTGTCCAGTTGAAACTCAGCAGAGTTTCATGCACGCACATTCCCTTGGGCTCTGGGCATGGCTGTCCCCTTCACCTGGCCCCTCCCTATCCCTCCTGACCTCTCCTTCCTGCTGTTTTCCTGCCTCCAAAATGACCAGGGACCCTCCCCTGGGTTGGGCACCCTCAGACAAGTAGCAGCAGGTGGTGAAAGGACAGGAGTTGTTGAAGCTCTTCCAGGTTCAGGACGTCCCCCCTCAGGGTTGAGCTGCCCAATTGGTCTTGCGTCCTTCTCACTCCCACCCCCTCACCCCACCCCGCCCCACCCCACGAATCAGAGCCCAGCCCACCCAGCCTGCACTTCCAATCTTGCTGGAATCAGGAAATGAGATTTCAACTCCATTCAAGTAAATCCAACAAATATTTACAGAGGATCTTCCAAGTGCAAGGCTCTGTAAAACTGGCAGCGGCAGAGAGAAGCCCTTTGCCAGGTCCTGCCTCCTGGGATGACTCCAGGCTCGGGATGATGAGGCCCCACATTAGGGCTGTGCTCCCTACCAACACCCACAGCTGCTACAGGCAGGGCAGCCCCCACCCCACCCCTCCCCTGGCCATTAGCGGAGGCCTCTACTGCTGAGAGGTGCGACTGGGAGCCTCCCAGAGAAATGCCCCATAGCATAGCAGCCCCTTCCCCCCTCTGGTGCCCTCTCCCCACCTTCCCTGGTTCAAAGGACCCCTGAGGGGTGGCCAGAGGAGGAAGGGGCAGAGGATAAGGTGGTCTCTGCCCCTATTAGATGTATGCACCAGTTGCTGAGGAGCTTGGGAGCCTGGGCTTTCCTTCCAATTTGAAAGAAAACTGATTACTCCCCAGAGAGGGCCCCCTTGCCTTCACAGTCCATCCCGCAGGCAGGCATCTCTCAGCTGATCCCACACAAACCCCCTCCCTGTATCTTGGTCTCCAAAGCAGAGTGCGCAATATGATCCTTTGGGTGAGGCATATAAATACTGAGTCAGGTTGTTGTTATTTTTTTTAATTTAGAAATTTAAGACTTATCAAATATTTAATAAATAGATTGACACTCTGCCCTCCCTCAGGTTTAGTTTTAGGCCATCCTGAGTCCTGGAAGGTTGTCTAGGAATCCTGAGGATGAGGGCGAGCGCCTCTGCATGGGGTGTTTGGGGGCACCTTCCCACTTTGGCCCATGTTCAACGAATGGTTTCATTTATTATTGTGTAAGTGCTCCAGTATGTTCTCAGCACGAGTTGGTTTTATAAAAAAGATGCCTTAAACGAGAGTATTTGCATACTTTGTAAATGAGAGGGTTATAACAGGAAACTCTTCCTTAGCCCACAGGTCTTCTGGGAATCAAATATAAGGATGATTTGCGCACTTTTTTTTTACAGAAATGTGAGTGGGTTCTAGCTTCTCTGACCTTTTCTATGGCAAGTGACTATTATTAGTGTGTGACCCTGGAAGATATTTCAGACAAAATTAATCCATCCTATCAAGCTGTAGGGAATTTTAAACAATACGTAAGAGAGGAACAGCTTTTCAAATAAAATGTATGCTGAGAAGAAAACATTTTGAAAATAATGACTTGGAAATGTTTCCATCATAAGGTTTTCATCATAAGTTTTACTGAAAACTATGTAAATATGTCACCTATTAAAAATTCTATCTGCACAGTTAAAGAAATAAGCTTGGAAAAATTTTCAAATAAAGAGTTTAAGAGATTTTTGAATCCATTTGTTAAAAATGTGAAAACACAAAAGCTTCCAATTATTTTGCAAGAGTAATTGTTTAGGGGTGCCTGGGTAGTTCAGTCAGTTGAGCATCGGCCTTCTGCTCAGGTCATGATTCCAGGGTCCTGGGATGGAGTCCTGTGTCGGGCTCCCTGCTCAGTGGGGAGCCTGCTTCTCCCTCTCCCCGCACCCCTCCCCTTCACTCAAATAAATAAATAAAATCTTTGAAAAAAAGTTTAAAAATCAGGAAAGGGGGAAATTTACCAGCTAAATGTCAATTAAATTGTACAATGGATGGATGGGAGTAAACTATAAATGTGCTTTAATGGGCACAACAAATGATGCATGCCCATCATTTGGTGGGTGTCTCTTATAGCTATGGCCATTATGAATACCAAGACTCAAAATGAATTGGAACAGACATTCAAATTGCTGTATCACAAAGTATTAAAAAAATTTTTTAGTGTATTGCATTCAGTCAGATAGAATAGTGAATGTTTTCTTTTATTTTTTTTTCTGGCTAATAAGTATTTATTTATTTAGATTATTTAAATTCAATTTGCCAGCATATAGTATAACCCTCAGTGCTCATCTCATCATGTGCCCTCCTTAATGCCCATCACCTAGTTACCCTATCCCTCCACCCACTTCTCCTTCAATAGTGAACATTTTATTAGAAAGAGTCTTGATAGAATCCCTGAGCCTGTGGATCAACTCACAACTCAGACTCGCTGCCTCACCGTCTCTTCAAAAGTTCCCCATGGGGATCCCTGGGTGGCGCAGCGGTTTGGCGCCTGCCTTTGGCCCAGGGCACGATCCTGGAGACCCGGGATCGAATCCCATATCGGGCTCCCGGTGCATGGAGCCTGCTTCTCCCTCTGCCTATGTCTCTGCCTCTCTCTCTCTCTCTGTGACTATCATAAAATAAATAAATCAAAAAAAAAATAAAAAAATAAAAAAAAAAAGTTCCCCATGAATATCTCCCCAAGACAGGACTTCCCAATGCCACCACTCCGCTATGAGTGCTCCTGCACCTTATGAATCATTGCAAGATTAAAGCAAGAAAAAGATGTGCACATAGAGAGGCAGTGTAACATCATAGCAAAAGCACAGGCTGCTCTGGGGTTGGGGTATCAGAGATCAATCCTGGTTGGCCAATTTCCAGCTAAGCGAACTTGGACTAGTTATTCAATCTTCTTGTGCCACAGCTTTCTCATCTGCAAGTGAAGGAAAACAATAATACCTACATCATATGGGTGTCGAGAAGATTAAATTCGTCAACATTTGCAAAGCAAATATTATAGCAGTACTTAAAACAGTGCCTGGTAAAGTATATAGAGAACCTTTACAATTCATTAGCACAAAGATAAACAACCCAATTTAAAAACAGGACAAAAATTTGAACAAATACTTCCCCAGAGAAGATACATGGATAGGAACTCCTGGGTGGCTCAGTGGTTGAGCTTCTGCCTTTGGCTCAGGGCATGATGCCAGAGTCCCAGAATTGAGTCCCCCATCGGGCTTCCTGCATGGAGCCTGCTTCTCCCTCTGCCTATGACTCTGCCTCTCTGTGTGTGTGTCTCTCTCATGACTAAATAAATAAAATCTTAAAAAAAAAAAGACACATGGATAAAAAGTAAACTCGTAAAAGATGCTCAACCGCATTAGTTATTAGGGAAATGCAAATGAGAATCCCCCAAAAGTCACCATTACGTACCAGTTAGAATGGCTGCAAATACCAAGGGCTAAGGAAGATGATTGGAACTTTCTTACATTGCTGGTGGGGAATACAGAATGGCACAGCCACCTAAGAAAACTTGTTGGCAGTTTCTTAAGAAGTTAAATATATACCTGTCATGTGATTCAGCCATTCCACTCCTAGATATTTACCCAGATCAATGAAAGCTTATGTCCATACAAAGACTTATTCATGAATGCACATAGCAGCTTTATTTGTAATAGTCAAATACTGGAAACAGCCCAAATGTCCACCACCAGGTGCATGGATCACCTGTGGTATATCTATACAATAGGATATGACTCAGCGTTAAGAAGGAATTAACTATTGATACATACCATAACATGGATGAGTCTCAAAAACAAACTCAGAGAAAGGAGACAGATGAAAAAGAGTACAGGTTATGTTCTATGAATCCATTTATATAATACTCCAGAAAACTCAATCTAATCTATAGTGACAGAAAGTAGATGGGTGATTGCCTGAGGATGGAGGAGATGGGGAAGGGAGAAGGGATGGAGGGAAGGAATCACAAAGTAGGAAACTTTGAGAGTGATGGAGATGTTTGTCTTCTTGTTTCAAGGGGGTATAAACATGTCAAAACTTATCACATTGTACACTTTAAAAATGTGCCGTTTATTATAGGTCAATTATACCTCAATAAATCCATTAAAAAATAAACAGAGATTGCTTTTGTGATACAATAAATTTTTTAAAAGGCAGAAATGAGACTAAAGATGTTGTCTTCTATTATACATACACCTCTATGTGGTTCGTGACTGTGTGGCCCTATTAAATCATTCGTATGCTATTTAGAAACTTTGTAATGTGCAGATTATGGGTAAGCCATTATAGCTACCTGCATTCGGTTTTGTCGTCAGTTCTATAAAAATTTGTATATCCCTTGGCCAGGAACATAATCCTCTATTATGATACTGTTTCTGTGGGGAAATCAGAATTGACTTATACTGACAAAGTTCCTTCCCTCTGCCCCCAAGTTCTCTCTTCTAAATCTATCTTATGTTGCCAGATTTATCTTTTCTGAAAAACATAACAAAAATTAGATCATGTTACTTCCCTATTAAACCCCTTAGCGATTCCAAACATCCAAGTCTGAACTCCACATCATGACATTCGAGATCCTTCACAACTAGCCCCATCTACATCACCAGTTCCATCTCCCTGGCACATCCCCCCTCTTTATGTATCTGAACCATTTGTCAGGTGCTTTCACTACTCCGAGCCTTTGCACAAACTGTCCAACTGTCAAGTATATCCTTCCCTTTCATGTCTCTTGTGTATCTGAAAAAGTCTGTCATCCTTCAAGACTCGTTTCAACAATGCCCTTGTGGGAGTCTTCCCAGATTTCCCCTAAACAGAAATAACCACTCTTTCCACTGCACTGCCACAGCACATTACAAATGCTTTTACTAGATCACTTATTCAATGGTACTGCATTGATTGGGATGCATCTATGGTAGCTTAGGGGCTCCACTGCTCTAACAAAAATAAACAGAAACAAAACAAAACTCCCCCAATACCAGTGATTTGAACACATTTACTTCTCTCTCACATAAAAGTCCTAACTGGCATGCTGGCTGAGCTCTGCAGTGTTGGGATCCCAGCTTCTTCTGTCTTCTTGCTCCATCTCCCTTATAGCTTCACTTCTTGAGCATGGACCAACATGGCTGTCAAATGTCTCTGCCTACCAGCCATCAGACAGGGGAAAGGGAATGGGAGAGCATCTTCTGCCTCTTACAGTATGATGCAGAACTTGTACCGACACTTTATTCACATCCCATTAGCCGAAACTTAGTTGCTTCGTCACATAGAACTTCAATGAGACTGGGAAACATAAGTTTTATCCAGAGCAGCAACATGCCTCACTAAAAGTTAGGTGTTATATGGTCATGAGAGGAAAGGGGAAAATGGATCTTGGGCTCAATCAGCAACTTTTGCCATAGTCCACCCCTTTAGCAACCCAACTATCTGTGATTATCCTCTCTTTCACACAGAAAACTCAAACCCCACCTTTCAAGGCCAACAACCCCAAGTTCCCTGTTGGCCTGCCCCAACACCTCAATCAGGTGTGGATGTTACTTGTAGCCTGGAGACCAACACACTAAAAGACAAGTTACCTTCCCTCCCACCTCCTCAGATACACGATGATGAAACAACAACCACATACCACAATTAAAAAACAACTCTTACTCAGAAAAGAAAACAATGGAAACTATGCAGATGGCCTCAGTCCATAGCAATTACCAAATGAGGCCAGTTAGAAGTTGTAAAGACTTCCTGCCCTTCTGTTTTCTAGAAGTAACCCCCTTGGTCACTGTCCTCCTTGGCCCCTGGGTGTGCCCTCTGGGAGGCTCTTTACTAGTGTCAGGATCTTCCATAATCACATCTGAAGTGGGCATTAAAGGATATGCCTCTCTCAGGCTTCCAGACTATTTGCTTCTAGTCGGTTCCGTGCACAGGTAACTCCAGCCAAAGGTCTTGTCCCAACAGAGTTTGTCAGGCTGAAAACTCTGGCTGTATTTTTACTGGCTTCTGTGCTCTGCCCAGACCCCTCTCTTAGCTTAATGGTTGCTATCTTCAGGCCATCTGAGACAATAGACTTGGGTGGGAAGGGAACACCCTTAATCTGATCTTGGCTGCTGGGCTGGCTCCCATTGCCTGGCAGAGAGCGAGTTCTTAACTGGGAAAGCTTGGGAAAGGCTCAGGGCCATAGTCTTAACTCCTACTAAGGCTGTCTTTTCAAAGACAACTTAGGTCACCCCTTCCATTTGGGGCAGAGAAGCAGTTGGCTTTCAGCACTCTGCAAGGCTCCAAGTTACCAAACCCAGCTTGTAGGCAGCAAGCAGAAGGTGCATCCTGAGCAGGCCTGTACTGCCTTCCATCTCTGCTTACAAACTAAGCCACACCTGAGCTCATCAGTTTTTTTCTGGGAATCTGCTAGAAGAAGCAAGAAGCAGTCAGTACTCAAGCAGTTCAGAGGGCGTGTGGTCTTCCTATCATGGTAATACTCATAGATGACAGCTCTGCTAGGTCTGCTGCCAGAGGGTAACAAGGGGCCCCAACTCTCCCGTCTGCATATCTGTGTCCACCCCATCTGACTGGGAAGCCAGTGCCCCACACGCGAATATTCTCTGTGACAGTACTCTACTTCCCGGTAGCCCAATTAATCAAGGGATAGGTTTTGGCAGCTGTGAGTGGGAGACCAGACATAACAGCAGCTTCAACAAGATGGAAGCACATTTTTCTCTCATGAGAGCCCACGCAGGTACAAAGGCTCTGCTCTGTGAAGTCACCAGGCCGCTGGGCTTCTCTTGTCTTGTTCCACTATCCTGGGAGGGTGTCCCCATCCACGTGGTCCAACATGGTTCACCCCCAACGTCTCATTCCAGTGAACCAGAAGGGGGAAGGAGTCAGGGCAACGTGCAGTCCAGAAGCCCGTTTGCCCTTATTCTGTCACATGGCAATGCCTAGTAGCAAGGGAGGCTGAGAAACACGGTCCTTTGTTCTGGGCTGCCAAGGGCTGCCAAGGGCTCAGCTCAAAACTCAGGAGTTCTTTTTTTTCTTTTTTAAGATTTTGTTTATTTATTCATGAGAGACAGAGAGAGGCAGAGACACAGGCAGAGGGAGAAGCAGGCTCCCTGTGGGGAGCCCGATGCGGGACTTGATCCCGGGACCCCAGGATCACAAACTGAGCTGAAGGCAGACACAACTGCTGAGCCACCCAGGTGTCCCCAAAACTCAGGAGTTCTATCTCAGTGAGAGAGGAGGGGAAGAAGTGACCTAAGGGGACAGTTACTCACCTCTGCCACAGCCCGTCTTGAGAGGCAAGGACGTTGTCTCTCCACCCTCATCATCCCCCAGCCCAGCCAAGTGCTGAGCCCCGGAGTCGGTGACTCTGTAACATTCAGCTTGGCGTTTCCCAGACCATAAAGCCGTCCCGTCATAAGGGACATATGTGGCGTGATTTGCGTTTACATGGCACTTTCACCATTGTGACCCAGGTGGGCCTAGCCTGTGTGTTGTCAAGTGCTCCAGCTTTGTGGGATCACCTCCCGTGCCTAATATTCCCGAGGGCTTTCCAAGTGGGCAATTTGTCCCCTCACCCCCCACTGAGCATGTTTCTCCAAGGTCTTTTTGCCTCTATGGTGGCCCTTGGCCCTGTGCCCGCTGCCCCCTCTCAGGACTGTCCCTACTGAGCGGACTCCAGTGCCCTCCTTCCCCGCTGGAATGTCTCCTCAGAGGTGTTCCTCCATCATTCCTCCTCCACCCCACACGGCAGTCTTCACCATTCAGCCTGTTGTCAGCGGCCAGCTGTCTCTCTCTTCCTGCCTGTTCCAGGTCCCGGGGTCACCCCATGGCCTGTGCTGCAACAGCCCCGTCCCCTCACCTTTCACCTTTCACCTGCAGTTCAATCTTGCTCTCCCACCCCCCACAGCTTGCCCCCCAGGCAACGTTCAAGGACAATAAGTCTTCCAAACTCAAGAGGCCATCAAGAGATGTTTCCCCTAAGCCAAAGGGCCACCACACCCAGAGGTGAATTACTCCCTTGGGGGAGAAGGCCGAGAAGACCACAATAACCTTGAATTGTAGTCACTGTATTTCCTCCTCACTCTAAGCATGAGATCTCTTAGGATCCTTGAACCCCTCACCCTGGGAGGAGAGGTGAGGCCCCTGAGGCCCAGAGGCCCTGCAGCCCATGTAAGGTGCACACAGGGAGGAGCAGCCGGGATCATCTCGGGTGGTCTCTCCGCGCACAGCTCCCTAAGGACAGCGCTCGCTCCCTCTCACACGCCGACCTGGCCGGGCCCATGGCAGCCACGTTCAGGCCCCACCTGTCCAGCCGACAGATTGAACCGGTCATTGCGGTGTAAACCACAACGTGCACAGGGCAAACGGCTTCAAGGATGCTCTCCTCGGATGTGTCCTATTTAACAGTGCCCTCAAAAACTCAGACCACAGCCTCAGATCCCCAAAAGTCCTGTCCTTATGCACTGGCTGGGCCAGGTCAGTCTCCAGGGATGGGCGGGACATGGTGGAAGCCCAGGGTGGGCGGGTGGGGAAGAGGGAAGGGGCCAGGCCAAGGGATTGAATTGAATAGGTGCTTTCTTCTCAGAGAGGAAAGGTGCTTCCCCCACCCCCAGTGGTCACTGATTAACCCTCCGGACCAGATAACCCCTCCATGGGAGGAAAAAATGTGTGTTTATCCTGGGTCATAAAACATCAATATTGACTTCTCACAGGTGAAGCCAAAGGGGAAGGGGAGGTGGGGTTGAGGACGGGGCGGGGGGGGGGGGGTGAGCCCTTTCTTTCAAGGCCTTAGACACACTTGCCTGACACCCAGGGGCCAGCTTCCCGGGGCCTCCTTCCCCTGTGAAAACATAGGGCAATTAGGCTTTAGTCTCTAAAGAAGCTGGATTCCCACCCACCTCCAACCCTGGGGGTGGGGTGGGGGGTATCCTGAGTTAGGGGATCAGACCCCGGGGCTGTTCTCCTCTCCCTGCACCCTCTCCCCTGCCCCCAGCTAATAAGACAAACACACAGGTCTGCAGTCAGACCACCTCTGCTCTGCCTCAACTCTGGGACTCGGGCAGGTGACCCTCCTGAGCCTCCATCTCCTCATCTGTCTAAAGAGAGTAGGAATTGGGCCCAGCTCTCAGGGCTGTTTAAGATGATCAACTGGGACCACTCACACTTTAAGGAGCCCCAGGAGTGGGTGGGCCCCATTAACAGCATGGCTCTGGCTCTGTCCTCTCTCCTCTACCTTCCGTCCCTTGATGCACACATCATTTTATACACCTTCCACCTAGCTCCTGGCCGAAGCCTCCTGAGGTGGCTTTGGAGCAGTCCGTGCCAATTACCTGGGGCCCGGAGCCAGAGGTTCTTGGGCCAAGGGCTGGGTCCTTATCCCTCTTCCATCTGGCCCAGAATGAATCCACCTCCCAAACACTCTGTCAGCCTGGTGGTTTCCATCAGAGGATCTGTGGTCACGTGCTGCTCCGGGTGGGGCCACTGGGCCTACGAGTCCCACTGTGTCCTCCTCAGAGAACCTCACATCTTTGCCCTCTGTCCATCCTCCATCTCCTTCCTTTTGGGGGGTAAAGGTGTTTCTGTCACCCCCACCTGTCCTTCTGGACGGTCCGAACAAGGAAGTTTCACACACAGTTTTCAGCCACTCTGGACTGGGCCCTTTCGGCACCTTACTTAATACTGGGCCTGGGGGGATCCCTGGGTGGCTCAGCAGTTTGGCGCCTGCCTTTGGCCCAGGGCGCGATCCTGGAGTCCCGGGATCGAGTCCCACGTCTAGCTCCCGGCATGGAGCCTGCGTCTCCTCCTGGGTCTCTGCTTCTTTCTCTCTCTCTCTCTCTATCATAAATAAAAATAAATAAATCTTAAAAAAAAAAAATACTGGGCCTGGGAGCAGTGGGGAAAACATTTGGCTTTCCTTGATCCTCACCCAAGGCCGGGGTCCTCTCCTTCCCTGGACCCAGGTAAGCCCCACCTGATGCTGTGGGAGGCCAAGGCCCCAGCCCCAAGTGCCCTCCATCCAGCTGGCCAGAGGGGCACTGGCCCTGGGCACCTGGTCAATAATTAACACTGAGCAAACTCCGGCTGGCCGGACCTCCCAGCAGGGTCAGGACCAGACAAAAGCCCTGCTGTCTTGCTAAGCTGCCATCTTGGTAGGGGGTTACTGGCCGGTCAGTCACCCCCGGGGTGACACCCCCTCCCCCTCCGGCCACCTCCAGCAGGACACTAGAGGACCTGCTGCTCACAAGCAGTGAGGTGGAGATAGGCCCTGGAGGAGACCAAGGGGTGGGGTTTGGCCCCATGCCTGTTCTTAAGCCTCAGCTTCATGTTCTGAGCAAGCCTGGGAGGGAAGCCGGTGAGGTGAGGGTCTGCTGCAGGGCCATCCAAGTAGGGTGCCTCTGCAACCGTCTGCACAGTTGGGGCACCATGGGGTGTGGGGACTTGCCTCTGAGAGCAGCTCTCAGCCCTCTCCTCCCTCCACCTACTTTCCGTTCCTTCCTTAGAAAATCTGCTGAGTGGGTTATTATATGCCAGGTCCTTATTCAGTGCCCCCTCATCTTTTCCTGTCCTCCCTAAATCCACCCCTTTCCTTTTTTTTTAAAAAAAGAAGATTTTATTTATTTATTCATGAGAGACACAGAGAGAGTCAGAGACACAGGCAGAGGGAGAAGCAGGCTCCATGCAGGGAGCCCGACGTGGGACTTGATCCCAGGTCTCCGGGATCACACCCTGGGCTGAAGCTGGCGATAACCCGCTGGGCCACCCGGGCTGCCCAATCCACCCCTTCTCACTGCCTTTGTTTGCACAGTCACAGTCTCAGAAACCCTTTCCCTCATCCCATCTGAATCTCTGTCCTCCAAGAAGTCCTCCTTGAGCCCGCCCGGATCTCAGTCTCCCAGTCCCTCTTCCACTGATGCTCCTCTGTCGCTCATTTCACCAGCATCCCCATAGGCTCCATGGGGACCGTGACTTCCCCTTCTGCCCACCATGGGCAATGAGCAAAATTAGTAGGTTTGTCAGCAAAGCCACCCCAACCACAAATCAAGCAAGAAGTTACTTTCTTGCAGAGCAATGAGGAAGGAGACGACTTCTACATCACTTAGAAAATTCCAGATAGGCAGCTGAGTTCCCAAAGACGGCTCTACCAGCCCAGACCTCCCCTAGCTGCTCTGCCATGGTGTCTGAGGAGTCTGTCATCATCCCCTTCTTCCCCCATGTCCAGCCCAGTGTGCTCCCTGGTTTTGGAACAGATGAGGACCTTTCCAGCTGCCCACCTGATCCAGCCTCAGGTGCATCCCCACCGCCTTCCTCCAGGCCCCTTCCTCCCTGTGGCAGCCCCACATTCACAGCCGGGTACTGCACATCCTTTCTGGAGCAGGGACAGTGCTGCTGCCAGGGCCTCTTCTTGCTGGGCCGCCCTTGACCTCCCCTCTCAGACACCCTCCCATGGCTCCCCCGTGTTCACACTTCCTCTCTCGCAGCCTCCTCAGCACCAGACTACCTGTCTCCACCCAGGCGCTCTTGGAAACAAGAGTTCACATGTTCCATACCAGCTGCCTAAAAGTTCAAGGTGACCCAGCAGTGATTAGAGAGGGCACCCCATCCTTAGGAAGACTGAAGATGGCAAATCGGCGTTTTACTCTTTTTTTAAAGCTGAAATAGAATCGGGTGTAGGGACCTCCAGCTGAGGTAGGGACCTGGGTGATGGCCGGGGGCATTGGTGGTGTCCAAGCCGGGCAGATACCTCTGGTTCCCATGAGGTACTTCCTTAAAATATTCTACCCTCCTGGGATCGAGTCCCCGCACTGGGCTCCCTGCACAGGCCTGCCTCTCCCTCTGCCTGTGTCTCTGCCTCTCTCTGAGTCTCTCGTGAATTTAAAAACAACAACAACAACAACAACCACCAGAAATCCACCCTGTTGTCTCCCAGGTGTCCTCATTCGGAACCAAATCAATGACACCAGTTCAGAATCTGAAAACCCGTCAGCGATCCCTAAAGCTCCAGGCTGAGGGAGTGGCTGGTTGGGGCCTGTGCGGGGCCTGTGCGGGGCCTGTGCGGGGCCTGTGCAGGGCCTGTGCAGGGCAGACGCCCCGGGGCTCCTTCTTCCTGCTCACCCGCCTCCAAGGCCCTCCCGCTCCTTCGCCCTCCGCCTAGTGATTCTGGGTCCCTCGGGAAGGCACTGCCCTGCCCTCACCTGCTCCTTCAGAAGGGCACCCTGCTTCTGCGCCCCGCCGCCCTCTAGGTCCTGGCTCCACGACGGCCTGGGCCCCCCTGCCATCCCCGGCCAGCTGACATTCACCCTGCGTGAGTGGGCCGCCTGCCCAAGGACAGGCAAAGAAGTGGGGAGACAGGAGGCTCCTCTGGTTCCTCTGGCTGACCAAAGTCCTCAGGGGAGGAGATGTAGGGGTTCCCACCACCCTGGCCCCTCCGGTGTTTCTTTGGTCAGAGCACCTATTCCCTCTGCCCTGCCCCTCTTTTGCCACTAGCAACGTTCCTGGGGACCCCCTGGGGGCACCGAGTACCTCCTGAGGGCCTAAGGGGCGGGCAAGCCTTTGGGAGCTGCTCCCACTGGACCGGGGCGACAGTCCCGTTGCCACACACCTTCCTGGCGGGGCCGGGCGTTAGTTCCCCATCCTGCCTCCAGGCCTCAGGGTGGACCCCCCAGGAGGCAGGAGTGGTGGAGGGGAGCGCGGGGAGACACAGGGGAGAGGCAGGAAGAGCCTGGGATGAGCCCCCCTGGGGAGGCGGGAGTGGAACGCGAGGTAGAACCGGAGAGCCCCACCGCAGCTCTGCAGCTCGGGCTGGCCCGGCTGGCCTCCCGGCCTCTCCTCCCCGCTGGCGTTCGGCCCCTGTCACCAATCCCGGCCCGATGGCGCCACCTGCTGTGGGGAGAGAGCAGCACAGCTGACCCGGCTGAGGGGTTTGAGAATCTGGGGTGGGGTAACTGGCTCCGTTGGTGGCCATGGGGCCCTCTCCTTCACCGGGACCTCTCGGGTGGCCAGTGCTCGCGCAGCCGGGTTGTCTCTCCTTGCTCATCTCCCAGGAGCCCACGCTGCTGGCCAGGTGTCTCCTCTTTGGCGGGACCTCTCCAGGCTGCCTGCAGCCCCTGCCTCCTTTCCTGGGCCCCCCCCAGGGGCCTCTGCACCGCCTCCCAGGTTTGCCCAGCACTTCCCCTTTCTCAGGCCTCCATGGAGTGCTCCCCACCTCCGGGTAAAGGGGGGCTTCTTACCACACGGAGCTTCCACGGGGATGAGGGTGGCAGACTGGGGCGGGGGTGGGCTGCATCCCTGCGGGGCCAGGCTGCTGGGGCCTAGAGGCCTTTCAAAGCAGAGGGCTGGGCTCAGTGCAAGACCTGAGGTAGACGCTTCGCCTGAGATGGGCTGTGGTGGCTTATCTGTGGTCTGGGCTGTCACTCAGTCTGTGGGCATAAGTGGGGCCTGCTTGTCCTTCTACAGACCTCTCGGGCTTGTTCTCCCCTTTCTATTCCTTCTTCTACTCACGTACTGCACGCATAGCCCGGGTTAGTGCTCTCTCCTCTGGGACTCACCTCGTGTCTACAGCAT
Organism: Nyctereutes procyonoides; assembly: GCF_905146905.1. Taxonomy (NCBI): domain Eukaryota; kingdom Metazoa; phylum Chordata; class Mammalia; order Carnivora; family Canidae; genus Nyctereutes; species Nyctereutes procyonoides. Next base: position 46,478,848 of record NW_026575049.1, on the reverse strand, counting down.
CCTCCCTACCCTCTGGACCATCTTTCTAAATTGCCAAGCTTATCCCTTCATGCCTCTGCTCAAATTGCGCGTAGTCTTCCTGTTGTGTTCCAGAGGAGACCCAAACCACCCCACCTGGATAGCAAGGCCACACCTCTTCTGGCCCCTCCGCTCTACCAGATGTCCCTGCCACAGCCACGCCAGAGATACCTCATGCCCTGCCACACCGGGGCCTGTGTGTTCCCTGGTTTCCCAGCCTAGAATGCCCTCCCTTGCTCGGCTTGTTTCTCCTCCCCCTTCAAGCAAGCAGCTCAGACCTCACCTCCTGTGAGAAGCCTTTTCTGACCATCCCCCAACTCTCTCCCAGGAAGACATGTTCCTCATGCACACATGGCCCTGAAACTGCCAACTCTCTGGGGACAGGGATATGGCCTTCGTAGCAGGCAGGTATGCAAGTATAAATGAATGAGGGAATGACTCGATCAATCACTCTGTGCCAGGGATGACAGGAAGAGGTCCATGTGGCTCAGCCCTGGGTTTCCTGCTCTGCCCCCCAGCCCTGTGCCTCACTTGACCACTCCCTGCCTTGCCTCATCTCTAAGTTGCTCAAAGGCCCTATCCTGCCTACCCCATAGGACTTCCCTGGGCACCTCTCCCCTGTCTCAGAGTGCCCCCTCCACACACCCCTGGTTGTCCAGTGGGCAGGAAATCAGCACCTTCACCTGGCGGGGCCCCTGAAGACTGGGCCCAGTTCACAGGCACCAGCCTCTTCCACAGGGAAGAGCCACCCAGGGCAGGGGTTCTTCTGCCCATTCTCAGGAATCCTCTTGCTGCCAGACTGTCCTCAGAAAGCTTGTATCACTTTGCTTCAACATTGTGTTTTGTGGTTGGGATGTTTCATCTACCCTGGGATACCACAACCTTTTTGAGAGCAGGGGCCACCCGGGAAAGTGTGATTTCCAAGACCAGGTTTTGTTGTAAAAACATTGTTCTTTCAGACGACTTACACTGGAGGAAGTCCCCGTGGTATGATGAGGACTCCCAAGTGGTAAAGAGATCCTCGAGGCAAAGAACAGAGGCCTCCTGCCAAGCATGCATGTCTTGGCATCAGAACCGCCAGCCCTGGTTGAACCTTCAGATGCCCACAGCCACCCCTCCTTGCCTCCCACCCCAAAATCTTGACCGTTACCTCATGAGACACCTTGAGCCAGAACTCCCCTGGTAAACTGTTTCCAGATTTTTAACCCTCAGAAAGCGTGTGAAATAATGTATGTTTTCAGCTGCTAAGTTGTGGAGTAATGTATTATGCAGCAATAGATAATTGATATGGTTTGATGATTTTTTTGAACCCGGACAAAGCAAAATAAACAGTGGGTCTTGAAGAAAGGTCTGATGACTGGAATCAAAAAGACAGAGCTGCCCAGGCAAATGTGCACAGAGACACGTGTACCGGCATTGAAATCACACACTACAACTCAGGTGGACAACACTAGCATCTTTCCAGATTGTTCTTTTTTTTTAAGATTTATTTTAATTTGTTTATGTTAGACACACAGAGAGAGAGAGAGGCAGAGACACAGGCAGAGGGAGAAGCAGGCTCCATGCCGGGAGCCTGACGCAGGACTGGATCCTCGGACTCCAAGAATGCACCCTGGGCCAAAGGCAGGCGCGAAACCACTGAGCCACCCAGGGATCCCCCAGATTGTTCTTTTATTGTTCTGATCTCAATCTGATGAGATTGCTCCTAATGTTAGCAAGGAAGGAAAGGAAAGAGGAAAGGAAAGGAAAGGAAAGGAAAGGAAAGGAAAGGAAAGGAAAGGAAAGGAAAGGAAAGGAAAGGAAAGGAAGGAAAGGAGAAAAGAAAAGGAAAAGGAAAGGAAAAGCAACAAACAGAAATCTTTAACTGGCCCGTTAGAGATCTTTCCATTTCTCTATGTTCAACTCAGTCTCCCTAGAACCAGATGCTTAGTTTTCCAGAGTTTTCTCACCCTCTGCCCCTCTTCCTAGTCAAGATAACTTCCTGGTGCAGAGAGGCATGCATGTGACCTCGTGGAGGTGGAAAGAGGAGGTCTAAGCTCTGCGTGGAAGTCCCTGCGCTCATCCACACACATGGGTGGGACGGGGCCGTTCAGGGCTGGCCTCTGACACTCTCTGGTGGGTGCTGCTGAAGTATGTGGTCCCTGCCCATGGCTGCTGGTACAGATCTTCCCCCTTAGGCACCCTCCCACCTCTCCAGGTCCTGAGACCTCCCAGCCACATTCTCTCCAGCCACCCCTGGAAGAGGCAGTGTTTCTTGAAGACGCTTCCAGACCCCCTTCCTCGGCAACATCAAACTACTCCTGCCCTGCACCTCATTGCATTGGCACCACCCTGAATCTCTGCTTTGCTAAGGGGAGTTGCTCAGATTTCCCATGCTGCAATCTGAGAGTCAAGCCCTGCTTGTCCCATTGCCAGGAGAGTTACCATGGGACCTGACTGGGGCTCCCCATGCATGGCCTGCCAATGCTGCCCTGGGTGAAGGGCGGCACTACCTTTTCAGTTCTCATCTTCCCTCTTCTCTGAGTGCCCCAGTTCCCATCCTTCTGCGAGAGCAGAGAACATCACATTCTGCTCCATCTCTCCTTGATGCCTTGCTTTGAACGGACCCTCCACCTCACTGGGCAGTCAGCCGCAGCTTGGGCTTTACTGGGAGGGGCTGCAGGAGAAGCATGGGGAGAAGGAAGTAGCTCCCTCCGGCTCCTGCAGGGAGCACACATCTGCATGCAGAACCACAAAGGGAGGCTGGTACCAAGACCCCTGCCTCTCCAGGCACTCACCGCAGACATGGGTGGGAGGACGCTGGTGGGGGGGACTGCGATGTTCTCAGGGAGCACTCATATGTGATTTCTCAGCATTTGCTGGGGGCAGGGCGGGGGGGGGAATCCACATCTCCTGGTTCCCCCTCTTCCCTCTCAAGATTATTTTTCTAACCCTACCCCTCAAAGACCTTGGGAGGGAGGCAAAGAGGAGGGAGCTATGCCTCCCCTCGGATCTTCCTAAAGATAAAAATCTGGAGGTGCACCTTGGCTGGTGGACCTGCAGTTTAAACTGCCTCCTGCCCCTTGAGGGCTCTCAGATGGGCATCTGGAATCTTCAGATCCCTCCATCAGCCACTCTCTCTGGGGCTTCTCTGTGATTTCCCACCATACCTGTCCCAGACCGAGCCCTCCTCCTCTTCAGATGGCCTGCTCCCCCTTCCCCAGGCCTTCATGCACCATCCTCCATTCTCTCTAAACATTTCCCAACCCTCCCTCTCTCTCCCTTGGCACCTGGGCATCAGCCTCCACTTCCCACCTGAGCCTCCTCTCTCCACCTCCCTCCAATCCATCCTGGTCACTGTAGGACCTTTTTAAACTGGAAATTGGGCCTTATGAATCCCCAGCCCTGGCTGGGAAGCCTTCAGAGCCCCCTGGCACCCACAGGATGACAGCCTTCAGCTGACTGACAGGCTCCTTCCTGATCTGGCCTGGGCCACCTGGCCATCCTGGCCCTTCTGCTCCACAGTGGCCAGCTACTTCATGGCTCCCCAAACAACCTGGCTTTCTCACTTGGCCCCTGTGAGACACACACACACACACACACACACACACACACACACGGCTGGAATACTCCCAACTCTCCAGTGCCTGCCGAGCTGCTCATTTTTTTTTTTTTCAAGTTCCTGCTTGAGTCACCTCCCCTGGGAAAGCATCCTTAGTCAGAGTTAATCACTCCCTTCTCCTAGTCACCGTGGTTCCTTATCCAGGTTTCTCTCTGGGCACTTCTCCCACCTTCTACCACCGTCTCCTGGCTGCAGCCCCACGGCCCCCCACCTGGACAGCGGTATGTGTCTCCTGACCGTTCCCCTTGCTTTCACCCTCACCCTCACCCCTCCCAGGCCACTGTGGACACAATGGTCCAGTGGCCATCTCATGATGCCGATCATAACACATCTGTCTGTTCAAAGCCCTCCAGTACTTCCCAACTCATTCACAGGAAAAGCTACAGCCCTACAGAGGTCTCTATGATCTTCCTGGCCTGAGGCCCCTTACCTTTGAGCCTGCCCTCCCACCCCACCCCACCCCAGCCATATTGGCCTCCTCGCTGAGGACCCTGAACACCCTGGTGCCCCCTTCCCCTGGGCCTCTGCACGGGGCAGACCCCCATTCTCCTCTTCTTTGCCAACTTCATGTCCCATCCTGCAGCCTCAGTTCCTCAGGCAAGCCCCCTATCCTGCCCTGGGACCACAGTGGGTGGGCAAGTACCATTTATGGAATGAATGAATAAGGCCCTGCCCCTTTGGCTGAGGTATAAAATCAGGGACCTGAGCATATCAGAGACCCCCCTGTACACACACCACCACTACCATTGCCAAACTGTCCCCAGGCTCCTCATCTGTGCCAGGGTCTCGCTCCCTCCAGGGGCTGTTGGTTTGGAAGGAGTTAATCAATTAAGCTCCACTCAGGTGAGGCTATCTGAACACTGCGTGAGAACTGATGCTTTCCAAGAAAAAGTGTGCTTTGCAACCAGGGACCAATCCCTTCACCCAAAGGACTGACAAGCAAAGTGATGAAAATCAGGTGTGGCCGGAGGCTGTGAAGGTATTTGCGGGCCTGGGCAGGGACATCAGGCCAAGCCCGGGGCAAGGCTGCGCAGCCTCTGGAGAGGGTGCCTTGCCGTGCCTGGGTGTCCTCCTAAGGGCAAGGCTCTGAGCTGAAACTCAATTCTGCACACTTCTCGTGCGAGAGGGAAAGGCCCAGCAGCCAGGGACCTGCTCGCCCCCAGCTCCTCCAGGCTCCCCCCCTCCAGAATCTCAGGGGCTCCCAAGGAAGTGAAGGGTGGGGGTGGGGCTTGGCTCCCCAGGCCTGAGCTGGACCCCCGATGGGGCCTTTGGGGGTTTCAGGCTGTTTTTGTAACCACGGTCACGTGTTCCTTCATGTAACCGGAGCCCCCTGACACCGCCAGAGTCTGCACCGCAGCTCCCAGCTCCCGAACCACATCTGCTTCTCATTTCCGGCCCAGGAAAATGGCCTGATTTCCATGAGCTGCTGGCCCAAGCCAAGCCTGGAGCCTCTCAGTGGCCAACCCCACCCAGCCGGGTTCCATTACTGGGGTGGGGGTGGGGGCTGAGAGCGTTAGAGGCGATGGTGGTGGTTGGGGGGATGTTGCGGAGCTGGACAGGGGCCAGGAGGCCTGTGTGCCTTGGGTTGGCCCTGGTCAGGACCTCGATGTGTGTCCTTGGGGGAGCCCCTAACCTCTCTGAGTCTCAGCTTTCTCAGGAATAATCTGTGAAACGGAAGCATTGTTAGGATTCGGGGACTAAGGTGACTCTCTGGAGTAAAAACAACAGAACTTTCCCAAAAACAGAACCAAGGAGGAACTGGCCTATGTCAGGAAGCAGGTGGGGGCCCAGGGCCACTTTCCTCCTTGAGCTGTGGGTAGAGCCCTCCCCTCTGCAGTTTGGTAGAACCAGGGCCCCAGCCTCATGCTGGCGTGTCTTAGCCCTGTTTCCAGTCCTTCCGCTGCCAGCATTTACGAAGCACCTAGTGTGTGTCAGGCCCCCAGGAGGGGTCAGGAGACCAAAGTGACAAAAATGACTTAAGCTCCTTGGGGGGAGGATCCACGGATAAATGAATAGAGTCCAGCCCAGCAGAGTGGAGCAGGGTGGAGACAGAGAGAAGCCAGAGGCTAGAAGTGACACATTCTATTTCTAGTATTTTAGTGGAGAACCTTACTTTTTAAGGCACTCTTAACCTGAACTTTTTTCCCAACAAAATCTATAGCAAATTCTGTCTCCCTTCCAACAAAGGACCTTAGCACTCACCCTCCAGACACTGTCTCCCATCTTCCACATTTCTAAGACCCCAGTCAGTTCCCCCTGTGGGAGCTCAGCAGGGACTCCACAGACGGAGGTATCGATGCCACCTGGAGACCCCTCGTGCCACCCTGCCACCCTCACCTTGCACAGGCCAAGCCCTACCACCACCACCCCTGCTTCCTGGCCATTGGGCAGTGCCTGAGCTGAAAGCCACGGGGGGCTGGCGGAGGCAAAAAAAGGATGCCCAGTGTGATGCCCCTAGCCCACAGGATGAGAGCACCGCTTGCAGCTTCCAGGGACATTGTGGTGTCCTCGCCCCGCCAACATGTCCCTGACCAAGCCACGATCCTAGGGAACCCATTTTGGTTCCATGCGTGGCTTTCCCATCTGGGAAAGGGGCGAAGAATCCCTCTAATGTGGTAGGAAAATCCAATGAGCTAATACCAGCAAGATACTCAGCAAGGCACCTGGTGTGAGTAAGCACTTGATACAGGTGAGAAAATGCATGGATTTCACAACCTCCTGTGGCACCTTGCTGCCCTGTCCCCACCTGGAGGCTGAGGCATGGTTTGGGACAGGTGACGACCAGGAGGTTGTCTCTCTGGAGCCTGAGGACATCAACCTGCCTAAGAGGAGACCTGAGAAAATTCAATACTGTGCTGGAGGAGGCTCCAAATCCTCTGTCTGCTTCCAGAAGCCCCAGTGGGGCTAGGGACAGAGGAATGAGCCAACTTCTGCCCTAATCCTGGCCCAGATGATAAGTCTTCTATTTTGTTTGTTTTTTAAATATTTTATTTATTTATTTATTTATTCATGAGAGACACAGGGAGAGACAGAGAGGCAGAGACACAGGCAGAGGGAGAAGCAGGCTCCTTGCGGGGAGCCTGATGTGGGACTCGATCCTGGGACCCTGGGATCACGACCTGAACTGAAGGCAGATGCTCAACCACTGAGTCACCCAGGTACCCCTGGTCCTCTGTTCTTTTGAGACCTTCACAGGTCTGTCTCAGGCACCAATGGCAGGGCCAGCTTCAAGAGTTTGCAACTTGTGCAGTCACTCAGGGCCCCATGCTCAGAAAGGCCTGCACTTGGCTTAACGCTCTGATGTCACCTCCTTTCAATCCTTAATAATTTTTGAACAGGAAGGGCGCTGCCTTTACATTTTGCACTGGGCCCCACAAACTATATAGCCAGTGGGGGGTGGGGGAGGAAGGTAGCAAGCTGGCTGGGGTCCTCCCTAAAAAGGTTGGTACCACCACCCCTACTCACTACACACGGTCATACAGACTTCATGCTTATCCACTACCCACTACCTCCTCTGTCCCCTCTCTGTCCCTGGCCCTAATAGGACATCCAGGATACCTTAGGTCTCAAGGAGCCCTCAGCCACCAGGATATACCAACAGAATCTGGAAGCCTGCTTGCCCTGGAAACCCCCTTGGGGACAGCCTCTGCTCACAGGTCCTGCTGGCCTGGCAGTTCAAATTCCCATCCTCTGACGGTCCTCTCCAGCCACCTCCGCCCAACTGAGCAGCTCAAGTGTGAAACCACAGCTGGGTGCCTGCCAAGGGGGCTTAGGTTTCATCACATTCAACCTCCCACACCTCGGCCAGAGGCCAGGGTCCGATGGGGCCGCTGGCCAAAGGCCTGGGCTGAAAGGCAGACGAAGGATGAGTCCCAATCCCACGCTAGCTTCCTATGGATCCCAGAGGACCCTCGCTCTCTTGGGCCTCATTTTCCCATCCTGCAGGGCTGGCATAAATGCCAGGTGCATGGAAAGTAGACCTCAGAGACCAAGGCATTGGAAGAGGTTCTAGAACTTCACTGTCCTGTACGGTAATCATTCAAATCTAAATGAAGTTATGAAAGAAAATCACATTTTTAGTTCCTCAGCCACTCCAGCCACATCTCACGTGCTCAACAGCGATATGTAGTTTGTGACTGCCATATTGGACGGTACCCATCTAGAACATTTTCATCAACACAGAGAGTTCTGTTGAGAGGTGCTGGCCAGCTGGGAAAGCCATATTTCTGGGAACACTGGTAATTTTATTGACCCAGGTGGGGAGATGAGGGAGAGAGCCATGGACGATGAACGTCTGAGAAACACTCTCAATCCCCTCCAACCTCATTGAGTGAGATGGGCCCGTCATAAAGGGGAGTCTGGAACCAAACTCCACTGGGCAAGGAGCCACACCTGGAGCAGAGCACAGGCTTCTGGGCCCCAGAGAGGATGGCAGTGGCCAAAGCAGGTGCCCTTGCTAGCAAAAGGCTCCTGAAGCCAAATAGGAAAAGTCATTCCTCCCTCCTGCCTCACATCCAGGGTTGGGGAGCCCCTACATGCTCTAGAATAATGGCTCTCAAATTAGCCTGCCCCAGAATCAGTTGGAAGCTCGCTAAAGCACAGCTACCCAAGTGATAAATCTAAACTTGCACATATTCACTTTGTTTAAAGGTCAGGTTGAAATACAGGTGTTTGGGTTCTGTTCATCTTAGGGTTCGTTATCATTTGGGGCTGTCTGGGTCAAATCCCTGAATGATGCTGGGTTGGTTTAACGTGGGCACATCATAGAGGGATGCCACAAAAGGGTCACATGGCACACCTCAGGGAAGAGTGGATGGGGCCCAGGAGGGAGAAGATGGGGTGCAAGGGGAAGGAGGGAGGAGAGGGAAGCAGGCAGAGAGGGGAGGGAGCACTTCTGGGGGCTTCTCCTACTGAAGTTCTTTCTACACATTATCTCATCTACTCCTCACAACGCCCTTCTAAGTTGGGAAATGCCTCCAAGAGGTTACACAACCCCACAGCAGACACAGGGTCGCTAAAGAATCAGGTTGGACTCCGTTTCTCTTTCCTTCTCTCTCTCTAACTCTGAATATTTTCAAATGAAAGAAGCCTGGGAAGTGGGGAAGGCTCAGAGCTGTGAATACATTTTTTTGTTTTCTGGGCTCATTGGGCTTTGACAGGAAGCTTGGCTGAGCACAGGCGGCTGAGCTCTGGCCTTCAATGGTGCTTTTTAGGCATGTCCTCACACAGAACGTAAAGAGTCGCGGTTAGAAATATTGGCAGGCCTTGGTGGCCCACTCGGCCCGAGCCCCACACCCAGCTGGGACACTGTGAGACTCCCCACCTCCCCCTAACCCCAGCCAGCACCACCCTCACCCTTGCTCATCTGGGAAGGGTGGGGAGCTATGGACCCTGAGCCGGGAAACTAAGGAGGAGTGAAACCCAAAACCTGGCCTCTCCTATTTTCAGGAGAAGGACTGTTTTCAGCATCGGGAAACCATAATCACATAGCCAGCTGTGAAGATTCTAGAATGACCCTCACTTCACAGAGGAGGGAAGAGAGCCCCCCCCTCCAATGTGGAAAATTTCTGAGCACCCTCTTCCCACACCCTCCCCACAACTGGGAACAGAAGTCCCACCTCCTACTTTGTCACCCCCCATGCCACTCCCCCAGGATGCCTCCACAACATAATGACCCTTTTGATGGCTGCTTATATTTGGGTAGCATCTCAGATTCTTCTTCACCCCCCCTCCCACCACCAGTGCCCTGTGAGGAAGCCAAGGCAAGATGTGCTCCCATTTCACAGATGGCCATAGAGATGAAGAGGCCACACAACTCCTCCCTGGGGGAGCTGCGTGTCCCTGCGTCTCCTGCTGGCCTGGCTGGCCGCTGCCCCCACACCTCATACAGGCGGGCTCTGGGCTCTGGCGGCTGCCACCCCCAATCTTTCCCTCCACACCTCCGGTCTCCTCACCGAGGCCCAGGAGCACGGTTGATTTAGAATTTCCTGCCCTCCTGACAATCTGTGTGCACACAAAAAGGGCTTTATTTAAACCACTTTGGAGGGCATCTCCTCTACCCCTTCCTCTCTGGCTTCATTAATCTGAAGCAGGATAAATCTTCCGCGTTTAACTACCTGATTACAAACATGTTCCTGGTTCCTGTCCCTGCCCTGATGGGAAGCTCATTTCTCGAAGGGTTAATTAACAGCCTTCACACAGGCTACATTTAGCAACGAGCACAAAGCCGCACACATAAATAACGTCTCCAGCGGAAGAAGAGGGTGCAGATGGTTTGTGACTTTGCCGGCCCGAGTTTTCTAAACCAGTGTGAACCACGTCCTGTCGGGACCCAGGACTATGAGTCAGGGTCAGGCTTCGAGGTGGGCCAGGCCAGAGCCTCCGGTGGCCAACACTGTGCGCTGTTGAAAGAAAGTCTCAAAAGGAAAACAGAGTGCTGAGCCAAGGGCGGGGGGCGGGGGTGTGTGTGTGTGCAATGCTGGGGAGGGGGACGGGCCCCCCCAGCTGACCTGGATAAAGAGGAGCCCAAGAGAGCCAGAGAAACAAGCTGGGAAGAACTAAAGTAGAGGGGGACATCTGGGTGGCTCAGTGGTTGAGCGTCTGCCTTTGGCTCAGGTCCTGGGGTCCTGGGATCGAGTTCCGTATTGGGCTCCCCATAGGGAGCCTGTTTCTCCCTCTGCCTATGTCTCTGCTTCTCTCTCTGGGTCTTTCATGAATAAATGAATTAAAAAGAAAAAAGAACCAAAGTAGAGGCCTGAGGCCCAGCTCCCTGTGCGGGGATGCTGAATGTGCACAGAAGGTCAGAGCCTGGGTCACAGGGTATCGCTCAGGACCCCGGCATGTGGTGCCAAGAGGGCCAGGCTAGGATGGGTGGTGAGGCCGAGGCTAAGAGTGGAGCAAAGGATGGCGCTGAGAAACCTGGAAAGTTCTGGAAGTGGTACCAAGGCACTCACAGTCTTCTGCTTCCTTCCAGGTGAAGCTCCATTCCTCTACAAAGCCTTCAACTCCTACCTGGGGCTTGCAGGCCCACTGTCCCATGGCCCTGGGGACACAACTACAGTTTTATAACAGATGATAGTAGTGGCCCAGGAGTCACTTCCCAGCAACCAGCATGGCTGCAAGGTACCTGGAGCCAAAAAGAAGGAAAATAAAAGCGAAGAAACGGAGGGAGCAATGTCAGTACACACTGGACATCAGTGAAAATGAGGAATAGGAAGGGGAGAAGGAAGACAGATGAGAAGGCATGATTTTGGCGTTCAATCTTTTACCAACATCCCTGCTTCTCTGGGTCCTTCCTTCATGGCCACCCCCTCCGCTTGAGGTGCCCCCCACCATCCTCGTGCAGCCCCTCTCCCCCTGGGAGCAGGAGGGATGTTCTAGCGGAGGGGGCAGGGGGGCCCTCAGGGTGCTTCCACCCTGGAGATGAGGGCACCCCCTGGTGGCAGAGAGAGGCCCTGTGTCCACAGCAAGTGCAGCTGCCCGTCCTGACCCAGGGCTGAACCAGCTGGCGCCCAGGCCCGGCCCGCGCCCTGGGGGTGAGAGAGCAAAGAAAGATGGGGGCTGGAGGACACAGGCCTAACAGCGGGGCTCTGTGTCCAGGAGTGGTGGTTTCTCCCCGAGTAATTTTCCATAGTTTGCCTTTGCCTCTGCACACCGAAGTGCTCAGAGTTCATATGGTGGCTGCCATCCCCCAGAGGGTTATTCTGGGCCAGTCACCTGCTCAGTGACCCTGCCTACTTTGACTTCTGCCCTCTTTGCTTCCCAAAACCCCTGCACCCATCTCTGGGGGAGGGCCCCTGGGGACCCTGGGGTCCCCCATCCCACCCCTTCAGGGCCTAGCTCTGGGGTACTTCTGGGAATCCCAAATGCACCATTGTTGCCGGGCTGAGGCCAACATTTCTGTTTTCTCAGAAGGATCAAAGCCCCATCCCAACCCTGCCAGGAGGAAGCAGTTTTGACTCGTGCAAATATCTGCAGTTCATTTGGGATTTTACTTTGGTGAGAAATAAATACACAGCCATCTGCAGATGATGGAAATATGACTTAAGTAACTTTTTGGTCGAGGCTCTTGGGCCAGAGCCCAGATGGAATAAGACCTTGTATCTCCGTCTCCCCTGCACACTTTTGAAAAAAAGAAAAAGTAGAGGGGGGAAAAAAAAACTTGGTGGAAACCAAAGTTCAAAATGGAGTGTGCTCTATTTCTTGGCCTGGGAAAGGAAAAATAAACACCAAACAGCTACTCCATTCAAGTGTGCGTTATCTTGCTCATCCTCGCCAAGAACTGCCTCTCCTCCCAGCTCTGACCGGGAATTACCTCGCTGACAAACAGCCCCCACGCCCACCCCTAACCCAGGGCAGGCAGACAATGGGCCTCTCCCTGCAGCCCCCAGAGGCCATAAGATTGGGAAACACAAGGCTATTTTTAATGTCTTATTTGTCTACCAACTGCTGTTCCATGAGCCTGAGAAACGGTATCGTTTGTGGGAGGTGGCATTTTTTTTTAACTTGCTCAGACAAAGCTACATTTTCAAAACTTTCAGAAAAGCCAAAAAACCAACGCTCTCCAAGAGTGAGTGCTTGCTTGGCTTGCCCTTCTGCCCTACGGGGAATGCTCTCCCAGGTGTGACTGGGAAAGCAGCCCCTCACTGTTATGTGCTGGTCAGGAGCAAGCACAGACCCCCAGGCCTAGGGCCCAGAGAGATGGAATTAGGCCCAGAGATCCCAAAGGAGAGCCACTGAGACAGGAAGGAGTAAAGGGGGTGCATAATATGGCCAGGAAAGGATAGGGTCCCCCCACTGATGAGGGAGGTACGGACCTGCCCTCGGGGACCAGAGCAATGGGGTGATGGGGCCTCTGCACTGAAAAGTCCCTAATGGAAAGAGTGGAGGAACTGGCTTCCCAACAGCCATGCAACTCCCCAAATCTGCGGGCTGGGAAGTGTGCAATGGATGTGTCCAGAGGCTAAGAGGAAGCCCCCAGGTGGGTCTGCCCAGGCTGGGGCAGAGCTTAGACTCTGGGTGGAAAGCATCTAACTGTAATAAGAGGAGCTTTTCTGTTCGTAGGGTTTCTAAGGGGTTTTGGCTGTGAGGATATGGTGGCATCTGTTCTCCAAAGCCCCCCCCACCCCCCCCCGCCTCTTGCCAGGACAAAGAGGTAGAGAAGGATGTCTGGCTGGATGGATGACTGGATGGATGGATGGATGGATGGATGGATGGATGGATGGATGAGACAGACAGACAGAGAGAGAGAGAGAGAGAGAGAGAGATGAAGGAAGAAACTAGAAGGTTCTTTGTTGCTCCTCACCCCAGCCCCACACTTCTCAGAACAGAAGGAGAGGTAGCCACTCAAGGGGACCAGAATAGAAGGTCACCCACAGCGGGCCATTTACTTTCTCGATTGGCCCCAGGGCCCAGGGCCTAGAGGTGGTGGGAGAGTGGGGAGGACCTCCAGCTGCCCAGACGTGAGCCCTGGTGACCCCTCTCCTTCTACACACCTGAAGCTCCCTGCTCAGCCCCTACGGCAAGAGCTGGCCTCCAGCCATGCAGACTTGCCTGCCCTCGCTGGGCTGACCCAGTGACCTTGGAAAGGTCTCTTCCTCTGTTCTCTCATCTAAATAAAATGGAGATCATAATTATAATTGTACCTTCCTCACCTGAATATTGTGAGGATTAATTGATGATGTACGTAAAATGCTGTGCACATGCCTGGCACATGGTGGGGGCTTGATAAATGGCAGCTCTAATGCCTGTGGTGTGGGGTCAGTCAGTGGTGGCTGTTGTTGCTAGTATTCTGGGGGTGAAGTGTGGCTGGGAATGCTGAGAAGGAGAGCAGAGCGGCAAGGAAGAGTCTAGCAAGAAGTAGCCAGAGGAAGGCAATGCGGAGTTAACAGAACCAGTCCCACAGCAGGATAGCCCTTGAGACCCTGGCCCATCCTCAGTGGCACCTCATGGTGCAGAAGCGACCAGGAGCACCATGAAGGGCCCACACGGGGAGCTGCTGATGGCTACATTTCTCGGGTTCCAGGCCCCCACTATGAGTACAGGTCAACCTCCTACCAAACCCTAACCTCCCTACCTTGGAACGTCTTTCCTCAAATGGGACGTTTTGGAAAGCCAAGAGCCCAGAGGAGCAGAACAGCACCCAGACAGGCCAGTAGTCTGGGACTCAGGACTAGCCCAGCCCCCCAACACATTTAAGGGACAAACAAGAGACCAAGAATACTCTCCATCATCCTGGGTGCCTCAAAGAAGCCAGTTCCTTGTGAAGAACTGCTCTTCGCAGCCACATTAGCTGCCCCCAGCACCACTGGAAGGAGTCTGGTCCTTCTGTCCTAGGAGGTTCAGATTGGACACAGGGAACAGGGTTTCATCCCTCTCATCAGGCTTCAAGAAGTGCCTCCTCCCTGTCCCCCAGGGCTGCCACAGCGTGGGTCTACCTCCACAGCTGCCATGCGGGGGGCCAGGCACAGCCCCCGTCTGCCTCCCAGAGAGAGGCCCTGGACTGTATGGGCTGCTGGGAGGAAGCCCAGACACCTGAGCCATAATCCTGCCTTTGAGCCCTTTATAAAAGTCAACCTCAAACTCTCAGAGCTTCATTTTCCTCATCTAGAAAATGGGAATACTAATTTGCACACGTGGGGGCTCAGTGAGGCATTGGCACACATATAGGCGCTTGGAGGACATTTGGGCCCCTTCCCTCCGTGGGTGGGGAAATAGCACAAATGAGTGTGTGTTCGTTGGCAGTCTGGCCTGTGGCTTTCAGCAGAACTGGTGAGCATTTGTATTTAAACCACTCTTTAGGGGGAGGGGTGGAGAAAATCAAGAAGATGGCCCTTCCAGAACCTTCCAGGCAACACAGTGAATGAGAGTGCTGTTTCTGGGATCAGATGGACCAGGTTAACTCTCCACACCTCTGTTTTTTTTCTCCGTAACAGGGGATGATAATAGCACACCAGGCATTTAGTTTGAGGAAATTAAGTGATCCACTTGGATCCTTCCACACAATGCTAGGCTACAGCAAATGCTCAGTGCAGGTGTCGTGCAATGGGGGCAGTGGGTGTGGGGGGGACGACCGTCCAGGGACTGAGGGGCAGAGATGCCAAGATTTGTGTTGCATAGGAAAGCATGGTGTGACAGCGTGTGTCATATGCTACCATCTGGGCAAGGAGTGGGGAAATCAGATGGGGTGCCCTATTTGCTTGGGATTTATATAGGATCTTCTGGAAAGACACCTAAGAAACTGGTAAATAGGGTTATGTTGCAGGGGGAAGGTGAGAGGGGAGGGGATGGGGCAGGGCTTCTGACCATACACATTCCATACAGTTCTGATTCATCCACTATGTGAGCAAATTACCTCTTCCAAGAAATGTTTAACTAACATTTTAATTAATTTAGCATTTTAATTAGATTTAACATTTAATTTAATCAACGGGAGCAACTAATATTATTATTCTGTCTGCATTTCATTCCTAAGTGAGGAATGGAGTCCTATTCCACCTCCACCTGCCTAACTAGGGTTTCTTGGGATTCAGAGAGAAAGTGAAAGTGCAAGTGTCCTGAGACAGAAAGAGGCTGAGATGAGGAGGAGGAAGAGGAAAAAGAGGAGGAGGAAGAAGCAGAAGAAAGGGGAGAGGATGAGGCACCTGGGTGGCTCAGCGGTTGAGCATCTGCCTTCAGCTCAGGGCGTGATCCTGGGGTCCTGGGATTGAGTCCCACATCAGGCTCCTTGCAGGGAGCCTGCTTCTCCCTCTGCCTGTATCTCTGCCTCTCTTGATGTGTCTTTCATGGACCAATAAATAAAATCTTTAAAAAGAAAGGAAGGGGGGCGCCTGAGTAGCTCAGTTGGTTGAGCGTCTGCCTTTGGCTCAGGCCATGATCCCAGGGTCCTGGGATCGAGCCCCATGTCTTGCTCCCTGCTCAGCAGAGAGTTTGCTTCTGCCTCTCCTCATGCTTGTGCTCTCCCTCTCAATAAATAAATAAAATCTTTAAAAAAATAAATAAATAAAAATAAAAATAAAGGAAGGAAGGAAGGAAAAGAAAAGAAAGAAAGAAGAAAGAAAGAAAGAAAAAGAAAGAAAGAAAGAAAGGAAGAAGGAAGGAAGAAGAAGAAGAAGAAGAAGAAGAAGAAGAAGAGAAGAAAGAAAGAAAGAAAGAAAGAAAGAAAGAAAGAAAGAAAGAAAGAAAGAGGACAGGGGGTGGATTGGGGGGCGTTCTCCCTGTCTCTCTTTCTGTTGGGGGCCCCATAGGAGAATCACAGAGCCATTGTTGCAGGAGCTGAGCCTCAGTAAACACACTAACTGGACAGTGTGCTCTGGCCTCAGCCTTGGACCTTTTTCTTACACACCCAGGTGCAAAGGAGGCCCCTCAGCCTGCCCAGGATTCCAGGGGAGGCAGCTCAAATGGGTGGGGCCTAGGGCGGGGCCCCAGGGGACCTGTGTGTGACCCCTGACTCCTGGCCAGAGCTGTTGGGAGCAGGAAAGGGGCTCCAGGAACCCAGAGTTGTGAGATGGATGAGGCGGGGCAGAGGAAGAGGAGACATTCTGTCCCGCAAAAGTAGGGGCGGGCTGGACCAGGCTCGGGCTGTAGCAAGAGTGACCCAGTCCCGGACTCCGTGAAAAGAAAGGGGGAGAGTTAGCTCCTTTATCGCCCTGACAACTCCATGATATAGACTGGGTTACTATCCAGATGAGGCACTGAGGCCCGGAGAGCTTGGGGTCATTCTATAGCCAGCTTCTGAGCAGGGATCCAGGCCTAGGCAGCATGGCCCATCAGGTACGACTCCATCATACTGGCCACCCCACATCAGGGCTGGCCACCGTGCAAGGACTCTGATTATTAGCAGAACAGAAATGACTGGAGCTTAATTCAGAAAGCCCAGCAGCAGCATTGTAGGGGTGCAGCAGAGTCTCTCCTCTGGGAGGTTTTCATGCTAATTAGATGCCCAGAGCCTGTGGGCAAAGCTTTGGAGGGGCTGGGCTTGGGAATCCCCCAGGACTCCGTGCCCCCAAAACTTCAAGGGCACGAGGCTGGAAGAATAAAAGGGCTTTTCATGGAATTCCAACAGGAAACCCACGAGAACATTCCTGCTCCAAGGATTCCAACAGGAAAACCACGAGAACATTCCTGCTCCAAGGATTCCAACAGGAAAACCAAAAGAACATTTCTGCTTGTGGGGTTCCAGCTGGGAGCCGGAGTCCATATTCCCTGCTCAGGAGGCTGGCCTGTGGGTAAAGGGGTGGAGCAGAAGGTTTGTCCCACCCTCATGAACCATCCCCAGTCCCCCAGATGGATCCAGACACTCCTCTGGCCTTCCCAGGATAGGGGTGGGCCATTTGGAAACTGGCCTGCCCAGCACCCAGCCCTCTCCTCTGCCTTTATTCACAGTGGCTCTCCTGCCACCCAGCTTCCACAGAGCTCACGGCCACCCAACCCTTCAAGGGTCTTTGTAATCAGGTAGGATTTGCAAGCATGTAAAAACATTTCTCTTAAACTAGATTGCCTCTGGAGACATATCAGTCAACAGCTGGATGTGCCCGAAGAAACAAGAGGCACATACCTCCTTCTGTCCACCGCCCTCCTCTGAGTAAGTATTGTGCCCCAGCCACAGGACCTGTCTGAAGCTTGGGGAGTGGCCCCAAGGAACAGGACAGGTTCCTGGCCTTAAGAAACTTCTAGTCTAGTAGAGGAGCTGAGAGGCCCTCCAACGGGAAGTGCTTTCAGAATGCTACAAAGCAACTGGCCACAGAAGTCATCAAAGCAACCTGTACTTATGGGGACCTGCCACATACCGGGCACTGTGGGAGGCTCCCAGGCAGAGTGAGGTAGCTCCCTCTCCCCCAGGAACCACTGCCTAATGGGAGTGACCACCCAGTAAATGGCCATAACATAGTGGGAGGAGAGTTGCAATCAAGGTTTGCTAGGGATGCAGAATAATAAGACAGCCAATCCTGAGAGAAGGGGAGTGGAGATCAGGGAAGGCTTCCTGGAGGAAGTGATACTCGAGGATGCTGAGGAGCTCAGCTGGAGGTGCAGTGAGACTGGGGGGGGGGGGAGGTGGTGAGCCTTGACCTAGACCACAGTAGTGGGGGTTAGGATTGCATCGTGCAATGGTAACCATTAATAAAAGGCAGAGCGAGGGTACAGAGGAATAGGTTTTAGGCACAGAACAAGGGAAGCAGACACCAGATGGCCAGATCTTCAGGATCCAGGGCGATGGTTGGGAGGACAGAGCTGGAGGAGCCGTGGGTCAACTTGGGACATGTGTTTTTGTTCAGTGAAGGAGAGAAAGTGATTGCAGGCAGGAGGAGTTTGCAGTTAGGAGGATGGGAGGGAATCCAGGCTTCCAGGGGGTCTCTGGGCCCTGTGAGGGAGAGGTATGACATTGTGAAAATGAAAGGAATCCAGGGTGAGCGTACAGGGCCTTTTCAACTGCAACCACCCAGACACCCACTTCCAACTCGTGGGGTCGACCATCATCCCCTACATGAGGCCCCAAGGCCTATCCAGGGAGGTCGGCAATGACATGGGGAGCAGTGGCTGAGATTGGGAGGGAATGGGTCCCAGCAAGTTACCAAGAGGGGCCAGGGGCAGGAATTTGGGGTGAGGATTGGGGGAAAGCAGAGGTGGCAAACCAGAGATGAGGTCAGGGACACACATGGGTGGCATCGGCTTGTGGGCCAAGAGCTGGAACAACAGCCAGGGTCAGGGCAGGACAAGGAGAGGCCTGCCACCAGAAGAGGGGCCTGGGGGCCTGAATCAGGTCATCGGTGGGGAGCAGGGGCAGGGGTCTGTGGCAAAATCAGCCACAGGAGGAGCATTCACACCGTGGAAAGGAGCACCTGCTACTTTCCTTTCCCCTCCCAGGTGACACGGCTGAGACCAGGGCCCAGGAGACCAGGATTCTAGACTTTACTCCATGAATGGCTTTGTCCTCTGGTTCCTTCACCTGGAAATGAAATGTTCTCGCCCCCGCTCCCCACCAAGGCCTGCTGGGGGGATGGGGACAGTCACATAAGATGCTGTTGCTGGATGTGCCTCTGGAGGGCCATGATGCAGAGTGAGAGAGAATCTCGAGTGGATTTCCTAGCATCTCCCTGGATGTCTGATCTAAATTTAGGTCCCTTTGGTCTACACTGAATCCCAGCCACTGCCTTTCCTTCCTTCCTGCAGGCTATCTGGAGACAGCACAAGGAAGGCCCTGCTGGAAGGCGGGCTGCCCTGTGTTGTTTCACCTGAGTCTGCGTGCTTTCTGGCCAAAGGTCCCCAGACCTGCCCTGTGCCTCCTCTGCCTACCCCTACCCTCAAGCTCCCCGTTCCTCTCCTACTGTTCCAGATGTGCCCTGTCCCCCACAACTCCAGGTCATCCTCACCCACACTCATGCCCACTCTTTGCTCAGCTACCCCAAGAAGGCAGGCCTTTCCACGCCAGGATACCTCAAGCAATTACCTAACCTCTCAGGGCCTCATCTATATTCTAAGGATGATGCCTACTCACCTACCCTCATAGGGCCTATAACAAAGCCTTTTCTGTTTTTCTACAAGAAATGGAAACTCTGACTCATAGGAACTTAAAGTATTAGAAGTGTTGCTTACTAAGAAGTCTTAAGGTGGGCAGTTATCATGCTGGCTTTGCAACTCCAAGATGCCAGGGCTCTGGGTCAGTGTCTAAATTCTCTGTTTTCCCCCTCATGGTTGCAAGATGGCTGCCATAGCACCAGGTATCACATCTTCTTAAGACTCCCTCCAAAGTCAGGATGTATAAATAAAATCTTTTTTAAAAAATTAGAAAAAAAAAAAAAAAAAGGGCAGCCCCTTCAGCCCAGGGTGGGATCCTGGAGACCCGGGACGAAGTCCCATGTCAGGCTCCCTGCATGGAACCTGCTTCTCCCTCTGCCTGTGTCTCTGCCTCTCTCTCTCTGTCTCTCATGCGTAAATAAAATCTTTAAAAAGAAAAACAAAGTCAGGATGTAGGCTTAAGGTCAAAGTGGAAAGAGCTCTCTTCATGTGATTTTCTTATTTGATCAGAGATTTAAAAATCTTTCTCAGGAGCTTTCCCTGCTTCTGAAACCCCCACAGTCCCCACAATTCCTGGCAAATTTTCCTTGTATCTTGTTAACCAGAACTGGCTTGAAATTTTGAGTTACCAAAAAGGCTTAGAAAGTATCTATGATCAGAAGAGGGCAAGACAGAAGGGAGTTGAGAATAGCCTTTGGGTAGTAAATTAACACGGTGTTTTAGCAGGTAGCTGAAGATCAGACAAGATGGCTATGAACGTTTTCTCTTTTGCTACAAGAGCTCACTACCTCCCAAATCCTTGCGCTGCCTTCCAACTGGCCACGCTGGGGTCATGGGGGCATCCCTCTCCCATTAGGGGCTGCTCATCACCCCCCCACCCCAAGGAATGACAAGGCAGTCCCCATGCTGGATGGTGAAAGAATAACCTCAGTTTCCTCAATTAAGTATCACAAGGTTAATTGCCTCAGAGATTCCAGGGCAAGGAGGAGAGTTGAGCCTTGTCACAGACAATCAGCAAGTTTTACTGGTCTCTCTCTGTGCCCAGCCCCAGGGGGAAGCAGGAGACTGTCCCTTGAGAGCTAATCATCTGGGCAAACTTGACTGCAAGTTAGAACTACTTGGAAAAACCTTTAAACATATCCCTGCTCAAAAACCTCAAAGCCCCAGTCTAATCTTCTTCAGAGAAAGTGCTATTCAACAAATTCTTGTAGAGGGGCTTCCAGCAATATACCGGACCAGCATTCCCTGAAAGCCAGGAGAGTTGAAGAAACTGGCATGTCTGTACGGGGACACAGTGACTAAATGTAATGTGGTGTACCCTGGCGGATTCCTGGAACAGAAAGAGAACGTTAGGTAAAAACAAAGGGACACTGCATAAAGCATGGATTTTAGTTAGTCATAATCGATCAATATTGGATTATTAATGTAACCAATGTGCTCTACTAATGCACATTACTAATAATAGAAATATATATGGGCCACAAGGGATATATGGAAACTCTTTGTACTATATGCTCAAATTTTTTTAAAAGATCTTTTTATTTGAGAGAGAGAGAGAAAGAACAAGCTGTGGGGGAAGGGTGGAGAGAGGCAGAGGGAGAATCAGACTCCTGGCTGAGCAGGGACCCTGACTCAGGGCTCGAATCCAGGACCCATGAAATCATGACCTGAGCCGAAGGCAGCCTCTTAACCAACTGAGCCACCCAGGCGCCCCTCTATATGCTCAATTTTATTTTTTTAAATTTTATTTATTTATTTATTTATTTATTTATTTATTTATTTATTTATTTTAGATTTTATTTATTTATTCATGAGAGACACAGAGAGAGAGAGGCAAAGACACAGGCAGAGGGAGAAGCAGGCTCCCTGCAAGGAGCCTGATGCTGGACTAGATCCCGCACCCCAGGATCACACCCTGAGCTGAAGGCAGACGCTCAACCGCTGAGCCACCCAGGCACCCCTATGTGCTCAATTTTAATGTAAATCTGGAACTGTTCTAGAAACTAAACAACTAGCATCTCAGGGACTCTTGGATTCTCTGTCACTCCATGGCTGTCCTACCTTCCACTCCTCTCCAGCTGACAGCATTGCAACAACATGCGCAGTTCCCGGCTCCTTCCTTCCATGGCATGACCCTGGAAATACCCCTCAGCTCCCAACTGGATCCTCCCTCAGAGGGTTTCAAGCATGAATCTGGCATCCATAGGGGATCACGGTGACGCGGCAGAGACTGGTTGGAGGTGCATAAGAGAGAAACGCAGCTCTCACTCATGTTAGGCTTGCTGGCTGCTCCGGGTGGGGAGTCCCTTCTTTTTACCTAACTTCAGTAGCTGGCAATGAGGGGAAACACAGCTACCCAAGAAGTGTATGAAAACCTAGGGAGGAAGCTGAATCCCTTGGAGGTGAAAACTCAAGGTGATTACGGGAACACCAGCGATAGGAAAACTGTAAATTTTGCTAAACATACCTCCCAAAGAATGGCAGCGATATAGGGATACAGTGGTGATGAACACAAGCTTTGGGGTCTGACACATTTTGGTTCAAATTCTAGCTCTGCTACTTAGTAATTGAGTGGTGTTTACGTTAATCATCGTAGGTTAAATTACGCTGCAGGAACAGACAACCCCCAAATCCCAGTGGCTTAAAATGACAAAGATGGAGGTGCCTGGGTGGCTCAGTCAGTTAAGCGTCTGCCTTGGGCTCAGGTCATGATCTGGAGTCCTGGGATCGAGTCCCATATGGGGCTCCCTGCTCAGCAGGGAGTCTGCTTCTCCTTCTCGCTTTTCCCCTCCTCACTGCTCGTGCTCTCTCTCTCTCAAAATCTTTGAAAAAAACCACAAAGATGTACTCATGCACACAAAGCCTTGTTACGTGTCTAAGTGACTCTATGCAACTGCCTTCCACATTGAAGACCCTGTAGTACACCTCCGTGTCAATACACAGCCTTCCCTAATTACTGGGAAAAGGGAAGAAAACTAGGGGGTCAAGTGTTAGTAATTAAGTGCTTCCCCTGAGAAGTGAGCTCTATCAGGTCCATTCACATTTCACTGGCTGTGGAAAGTCACATGACCTCATTCAACTTCAGGAGAGCTGGGGAGTACCCTCCTCCCATGTTCTCAGAAAGAAAGGGGAATGAGATGTTGGTAAATAATCATAATGTCCTCCACAAATTTGGACAAGCAAATTAACCTGTGTCCACATCAGTTCGTTCATCAGGAAAATAGGGATAATGATATTCACCTTTAGAGGTTGTCATGGGGATTGACCAGGCTGGCTGTTGGTCTAAACAGTCAATCCCCTTGGTCAACTGATTGGTTCAGGGATAGACACACAACCTGATGATAACAATCAAATTTTGCTTAAGATTTGGTTTATGGGGGCATATGGATGGCTGGCTCAACGGTTGAGCATCTGCCTTTGACTCAGGTCATGATCCCAGGGTCCTGGGATTGAGTCCCACATGAGTCTCCCTGCCTCTCTCCGTGTCTCTAATGAATAAATAAATAAAATCTTAAAAAAAAAGATTTGGTTTATAGATACTGGAGAGCCTCTCTTCCTCTAAAATACTGAGCAACAGAATCAAGAGAGCCTAAAGCTCTTGCACATAATAAATGATTATTTTTTGTCTTGATAAAAAGTAAACTCGGAACTGTGAGAGTGCCCAGTTCCATCTGGTCTAAGACTAAACTATCTAAGGAGGTTTTCTGGAACAAGTTTTCCACTATGAAAAAAAAAATCATTTATTCCCACTGAATTGAGCAGATTCCCTGTTATATGGATTCATGGAGCTCAGTAAGTTCCCTCCATAGTTTGTAACACTTGATAATTAAATATGTACAGACAAAAAATAAATAAATATGTACAGACACTAATCACTCCACAAAATTTAGGATTAAGACACGTTGTATTTTTAAAATTTCCCAAATTAAGTTTCATCCAGCTAAAACTGCATTTGTCAAGGCTATAGATAGTTGGTGAAGAAGGTTATAGAAAGACCTTAGGGTTTGCCCACCCATGAAAAGGGGTAGCAGGGCCATAACTGTCAATCCATGGTTGAGCCTGGTGCTGCCCACATGGTCCTTACTGAGGAGAGCCTCTACTCTGAGGCAGTCTTGACCTGGGCAGTCAGAAACTTCTTCGAGGTTTCTGAGCCTCAGCTCTTGGGGTCCAGTTCTCACAGACACAGAGCAGCCCCCAACCACCTCAACAATTCTACGGGGCCAACCTCTGGTTATCCCTGCCCCCAGTCCCACAGAATCTCCAATGTTTCTCCTCTTTGGTCCAAGAGGTTCCACACCCTTAAAGGCCATATTACTCCCCTGGCCCTCCTGATAGATACCTCGTTAAACCACCAGATGGGCACAGGCTCCCCAAATCTCAGGGCAGCCCACCCCTGCCTGACAACTTCTCCATTTGGCCGGAAACAGAGACCAAAGACTGTTACTTCCCTCACAGAGATAAGGAAAGCTCAAACCTCAAGAAGTCAAAAGCCAGCTTTATCCAGAAGGAAAGGAAAAGGTGCATATTTCCTCATATCCTGATAAGCCAACAACCTAAAATGTGGGAAAATGAGACCCAACTTGTCAACAGGTTGTTTTGCTACTTGACATTGGCATCAAGCCCACCTGCCCCATATGTCTGTATATGGAAACGAGAGGTCCTAGTGGCTGGGGTCTGATTTGCTTGTCATTTGATCGTGGTCTGTAGCTCAGAACATGAGCAATGAGTCTCAACACATCTTAGTTCTATAATTACTTATTAATCAGAACTCTTTCTGTGCTAAGTGACAAAAACCAAACTGGATCTTTTTTTTTTTTTTTTTCTTTTAAGGTAATTGGCTCTTGTAACCAGGACAAATGAAGGTAGGCAGGGCTTCTGGCAAGATTGGAATGATGTGAAAGAGTCAGATTTTCTCTCTGGCTCTTTGGCCTAGTTTCCTCTCTGTGTCTCTGTGTTGGTTTCATTCTTCTGTCAGCTTCTTTATTGTGTCCTTGGGCAATGGCTCCAGCAGCTTCAGGTTCTCTTGGTCTTCATCACTCAGTACCTCAGAGGAGTAGAGACTCTCTTCCCAGCATCCAAAGCTTGAATCTCAAGCAAGACTCTTATGATATTATGTATCTGCCCTTGAACCAATTTTTTTTAAAGATTTTATTTATTTATGCATGAGCAACACAGACTGAGAGAGAGAGAGAGAGAGGCAGAGACACAGGCAGAGGGAGAAGCAAGTTCCATGCAGGGAGCCCGATGTGGGACTCGATCCTGGAGTCCAGGGTCACGACCTGGGCCAAAGGCAGGCGCCAAACCACTGAGCCACCCAGGGATCCCCAAGCCCTTGAACCAATTAGTTGGCCAAGAGGACTCTGTACTTAGAATGGCCACTTGGGTCACATGCTGCCCTCTGCATGATGGTAGGGAGGTCTCATAAGAAACAGCTTTAACAAGAAGAGGGATGGCTCCTCCAATAAAAATGGGAACTATGACCAACCAAAGAGAAAAGGGCTCTGCGCAGGGAGACAGAAACAGCAGAGTGTCCCCTATGGGCAATGTAGGGAGCTAAGGTTGGTGGACAGTTGGGGTAAAGTGAGGTAATAGTTAGGGTAAGCCAGCTGCTGTAACAAACAACCCCCAAGTCTCAATGTCTTAATTGTCAGTCCATAGTTATCCCTGGTGCTGTCCACATGGGACTCACTCATGCCACAGTCCAAAGATCCAGCCATGGCTTCATGCAGTCATCCAGGGACCCAGCCTCCCTCCTTTTATTTTATTTTTTAAAAAGATTGTATTTATTTACTATTTATGTATTTATGTATGTATTTATGTATTTTTATTTATTTGACAGAGAGAGCATGAGTGGGGGGAGGGCAGAGGGAGAGGGAGAAGCAGACTCCCCACTGAGCAGGGAGCCCGATGCAGGGCTCAATCCCAGGACCCTGGGATCATGACCTGAGCCCAAGGCAGACGCTTAACTGACTGAGCCACCCAGGTGCCCCCAGTATCCCTCCTTTTAGTGACCTTCTCATCCTCCGAGGCTCTGGAGTCCTTGCTTCTAGTGGCACTGATGAGGAAAGGGAAAGCATATGGAAGCTTGTTGGAATTGGTGTATATCACTCCTGCCCAAAATCCATGGACCAGAAGTCGATAAATGCTGGAAAATGTTCTCGAGAAGAGGAGTAAACAGCAATTGGTGAGTTCATTAGTTCTCACAGGACCAAGATAGGTTTTGAGAGGAGGCAGGGGAGGCAGGGAAGGCTATGATGGGCTTAGAACTCAAGGCTGCCAACCTCTGCCCTCCAGATTGTCCACTTGGCATATCACTGTCCCTCTCTGAGCCTCAGTCTCCCCATCTGTCAAACATAACATAACCCACTCTATAGCCCCTTTCTATGTAAACACTTTCTGCTTCTGAGATTTATCTGCTGCATAAGGCTCCATTCACTTTCTCACTTATCAGTTTCTATGCTCTCATCATCTCTGACTTCTCTTTAACTTTGCAATGTCTCCCCATCCAAGCTCTCCTTTCCCCTTCTCTGCTTTATCTTTCTTCATAGCATGTATGATATACCAAATGCTTTTCTCATTTAGTCATCCTCTCCCTATACAAGAATATAAGCATCAAGAAGTCACAGGGCAGCCTGGGTGGCTCAGCGGTTTAGTGCTGCCTTCAGCCCAGGGCATGATCCTGGAGACCCGCAATCAAGTCCCATTTTGGGTTCCCTGCTTGGAGCCTGCTTCTCTCTCTGCGTCTGTCTCTCTGTGTCTCTCATAAATAAATACAATCTTTAAAAAAAAAAAAAAGTCACAGCTTTTTGTGTCTGGTTCACTGCTGTATTGCCAGTACCTAGAAAGTGCTTAGCATAGTGTAAGTAGTCAGTGAATATTTGTCAAATGAATGAATGAATGAATGAATGAATGAAATTTAAAACCTTTCAGAATGGCAAGTTGTCTAAAATTCATAACAGAACAACACTGCCATCTGGTGTCAGACCCTCAAGTTGCAAGCACAAATTATGGTTGAGGGATGTCTCTGAAGACCGGTCTTGTCAAATCCACCCTATTTCATTGCTGAAAGCACCATGGTCCGACTTTGGCAGCTTGGATGTCTCAACAGCCCCATGAAGTCTGACTTCCTGTCCCATGGGTGCTCCCTCCAGATCACTAGATGAGACCTGACTAACCATTTATATAATGTCCTCAAATGCACCTGGCACTCAAAGCTTGCTCTCATGCTGCTGAAATCAAGAAACATGGAGAATGTTATCTCTTCAGAAGACGAAGTATCAGAAAAAAGATCCCAGTCTTGAGAGGGGATGGAAGAGAGAATATATCAGGTGAGACAAGCAAAAAGGACCAAGGGAAGAAGAGAAAGCATTTGGGGAGGAACCAAGAGGCTAGACTCTACCTCCAACCTGACCTCGAATTCACTTTGGTTTCCTCATCTGCAAGATGATGGCACTGACTAGATGGACTCTAGCCCTATTTAGCCTAGCCCTAAAGTTCTTAAGACCTTCTTAAGAAGGAACAGAAGAGGGATCCCTGGGTGGCGCAGTGGTTTAGCGCCTGCCTTTGGCCCAGGGCGCGATCCTGGAGATCTGGGATTGAATCCCACGTCGGGCTTCCGGTGCATGGAGCCTGCTTCTCCCTCTGCCTGTGTCTCTGCCTCTCTCTCTCTGTGTGTGACTATCATAAATAAATAAAAATTAAAAAAAAAAAAAAGGAACAGAAGAAAAAAAAAGAAGAAGAAGAAGAAGGAACAGAAAAGTCATAGTTACTATACTTCCAATATCTGGGCATAATGCCTAGAAAGAGAGAGGTAAGTGGCTCATTCACTGATCAGAAGCTGGTGTCCTCACTTGGGGTTCTCCTCTTTACTTGGCAGTTGTTCCAATGCGGTGCTAGTTTTTTCTAGAGGACTTGGCTGCCTACAGAGTGTCCCTTGCAGAACCTCACCTCTGCTTGGCCCAGCCTTGGTGGGTGTGGCCTAGTGCCCTTGGTGCCATGGCAACCAGGCCCCACCCCCAACCCACACAGGTTTTGTTTGCATTACTCTTTTCAGTAGCCTGAGGGTTGATTCCAGTTGATCTCTGATTTCTTTCAGCCAAGTTCGCTCCTCCAATTCCTCATTCAGGTTGACTGCCCTGGGATAAAGGGAAGCGGCCCTCCGTGGACTTTTGTCCCTTCTTCCGGACCCTTGCCCACCAGTGACAGGAGCAGCTTTAGTGGCTCTGGTGGTGCCAGAGTTCTTCCCTGCTGGCCTCTGTGCCAGCTCCATCCAGCCCTGCTATGTGGAGCACATTCCAGGTTGTGTGGATATAGAAGATAGGTTGGGCCTCTGTC
This sequence comes from Nyctereutes procyonoides, assembly GCF_905146905.1. NCBI lineage: Eukaryota > Metazoa > Chordata > Mammalia > Carnivora > Canidae > Nyctereutes > Nyctereutes procyonoides. The sequence goes on along the minus strand of NW_026575049.1, from coordinate 46,451,382 downwards.
CACAAAGGGCTACATGGAGGGATGTAGCACATGCAGAACCCCAAACAAGCCATGACAGTGTATGTGTGAGCAAGCATCAAAATAAGGGGCTCAGGAAGGGATTGTTGACTGGAGGAGGTGGGATTCCCACAGCCTCTGAGTTCATAGAGTATCTGAGACCTCAGGAGCACACCTTGTCCCAGCAAATCTTAGCACCTAGAGTCAGGGAGAGAAACAACCATGAGCACCCTTCATGTGGATATCATTGAGAGATAACTCTGGCTGTTTTGTGACACTGGAGCATCTGGATGCCCAGAGCACTTCAGAGACCCATTGTTCTTCTTCCATATTCCTCCTTCTCTGCTTTCCCAACCACTACCAGAGACTCCTCTCCTCTGGGCTTAGTCAGGGGCCTTGCTGTATTTACTGCCTGCCTTCCCAGTGTTTGCTCTGCTTCTGCAGCTCCTCCCAAATGGCAACTCTTCCCACTTACTCTTTTTTTTTTTTTTTAAGATTTTGTTTATTTATTCATGAGAGACACACAGAGAAAGAGAGAGAGAGAGAGAGAGAGAGGCAGAGACACAGGCAGAGGGAGAAGCAGGCTCAATGCAGGGAGCCCGACATGGGACTCAATCCTGGGCTCCAGGATCACGACCTGGGCCAAAGGCAGGCACTAAACCACTGAGCCACCCAGGGATCCCTCTTCCCACTTACTCCTAAGAGAGCTTGTCCAATGGCATAATGAGCCCGATTGTCCCTTGTCCATTCGATAGCCCCACCATCTCTTTCCACATTCTCTATGGCACCAAGAGAGGCTGGGAACTATAATTCCCAGAATTCCCTTAGTTGTGTGGTTCCATCTTAGAACCGCCAAGATGATGCCCTGGTTCCATATTTGGCAGATGAAAGGAAAGGAGAGGTCATCATTAAATCTAAATGGAGGGCAGCCCAGGTGGCTCAGCAGTTTAGCACCGCCTTCAGCTCAGGGCCTGGGATCGAGTCCCACGTCGGGCTCCCTGCATGGAGCCTGCTTCTCCTTCTGCCTGTGTCTCTGCCTCTCTCTCTCTCCCTGTGTCTCTCATGAATAAATAAATAAAATCTTTAAAAAAAAGTCTAAACAGAGATAAAGAGTTTTCCATGAAAATTTAGCAGCTAAAATAACACGTGCCACAAGTGTAAAATACATACTAGATTTTGAAGACTTTGTACCAGAAAAAGGTAAAATATCTCAGTAATTTTTTTACATTGGTTCTACTTATTTTATTTTTGATAAATTGGGTTAAATAAAATACATTATTAAAACTAATTTGGCTTGTTCCTTTGTACTTTTTCATGTGATTACTGGATATTTTTAAACTACATATGTAGCTCACATTCTATTTCTATTAGACAGAGCTGGTGCCTGGGAGGCTCAGTCAGTTAGGCGTCTACCTTTGACTGGGGTCATGGTCCCGTGGTCCTGGGATCAAGCCCCAGGTCAGGCTTCTTGCTCAGCAGAAAGTTTGCTTCTCCTATTCCCCCAACTTGTGCTCTCTGGCTCTATCTCTCTGTCAAATAAATAAATAAAATCTTTTAAAAAAATGTGCAGAGAGTGGATGGAAACTAAGCACACAAAACACTTCATAGCCACGCAAGACAATAAACAATGTCACAATGTTGAATGCCACTCAAGAATGGTACAAATAATAAGACTAAGAGCTTAAAGGAGAAAAAGAGGTCTCTGAGGGCTCTGGAGTAGGGAAGGCAATGAAAGCAAAACTGAATCACATCCTGAAGGTTGGGGAGTGTGTGGATGGGATGAGGGTTTTGAGGCCATTCCAGGAATAGATGCAATGTACCCAGGGAGGGATAACTCAGGCTTGGCAAGATGCAAAGGTCTTGGGGTCTCAAGCAAATGTGAAGTAAGAGAACATTGTTTCCACTTGTGCCTTCAGTCACAAGTCCATTCATTCCACCCTGTGGCCCAGAGTGTTGTGGGAGGGAAAGAAGCCGGCAAGGAGGTATTGAGCAGAATGCTGGGAACATGGATGCCATTTCCGAGGGTGTCACAGGGCCTTTGAACACCAGGTAACAGTACAAATGCAAACCCAGGCCCAAACACCTCCTCTGGCTTTGTCTAGAATGGGCTCCTTGTGTGGCTGCATTTTCCCCAGGTGCTGGAGTCAGGGGTCCAGGTCCAGCACAGCAGGATGTGCCCACCCCCCCCCCAACACACACATACTTAGCCCCATTTCAAGCAGTTTCCTGGTGGTTGTAGATCTGAGTCCTGTAGAAAGTCACAGAGGTAAACACGGGTTTCTGTCTGAGATGAACTCCCTCCATCTAGGCATTGTGAAGTGTGGCAGAACGAGGCCATGGGGACAGGAAACACAAAGCCATGGCTTGAAAGTGCTTGTGCTTGCATTTTGCTGAATTTCTGCCATGGCCATTCCCATTTGGCACTGGGATCTTTCTAAGAAAATCTGGGACCTCCGTGGTCCTGGCCTGGTCCTTTGGGGCTGACTGCTTGGAGCCAGGAGGGAGGAGGCTGGAGCTGAGGCCAAGTGGGATGTTGAGTCATCCAAGGAACGGCCCACTGTGCTTTCCAGCCTAGAGGGTGCACCAGAGGAGTGTCCGTCAAGGCCAGCCAAGTCAGAGGGGGCGCCAGAGCACCCACTGCAGCACAACCAGGCAGTCTCCAAAAAGCACTGATCCCCAAACCCTGGACGTGTGTTGCCTCCTTGTTGGGATATCTTTGAAAATAAGAGAGCTTTTCCACCATTGCTCAATGACCCTTGTTTGCTTCCAGAAAGAGAAAGGCTTAGCTCAGTAAATACTTCCTAAGCACCTGTCACCCAACATTGAATCAGGCACCATGAGGGAAATGCAAGGAAGAGTAGGTAATCTTTAAAACCCAGGGCAGGGGCAGCCCCAGTGGCTCAGTGGTTTAGCACCTGCCTTTGGTCCAGGGCCTCATCCTGGAGACTGGGGATCGAGTCCCACGTCAGGCTCTCTGCATGGAGCCTGCTTCTCCCTCTGCCTGTGTCTCTGCCTCTTTCTGTGTGTGTCTTTCATGCATAAATAAATAAAATCTTTAAAAAAAAAAAAAACAGGGCAGGGGGAAGGCTGGGTGGCTCAGCTGGTGAAGCGCCAGTCTAAAGCTCAGGTCATGATCTCAGGGTCCTGGGACTGAGCCCCGTGTCAGGCTCTTTGCTCAGTGGGGAGTCTACTTGTCCTTCTCCCTCTGTGATCTCTCTCCCTCTTGCTCTCTTTCAAATAAATAAATAAAAATATTTTAAAACTAAAAAAAATAAAAGGGCAGGAAGAGACTGAAGAGGTCATGGAGATTTCCCTGAGATGGAAGACTTCCTAAAGAAGAAATTCCTGCAACATGATCCCTGGCAACTCAATGTGGCCTTGGTCCTTGTGGAGGATTGGCCCAGGGCATGAAGAGGCACTGAAGCGCGCAGCCCAGACTGTAAGCACCAGGGGAGCTCTGAGCCATGGATGGGCAGGGGGACAGGGATGGCCCATAGGCGTGGGAACAGGCAGAGAGGTCCTCTTGGACCCGGGACTGAAAGTGGCCCTGAAGGACACATGGACTCTTAGGCCAGGAAAAAAGAGAGCGGGGTGTGAAGTGGTTAGAAGGAGGAAGAGAAGGGCCCCTGGGTGCTCAGTGGTTGAACGTCTGCCTTCGGCTCAGGGCGTGGTCCTGGGGTCCCAGGGTCCTGGGATCGAGTCCTCCATTGGGCTCCCTCCCTGCAAGGAGTCTGCTTCTCCTTCTGCCTGTGTCTCTGTCTCTCTCTCTGTCTCTCATGAATAAATAAATAACATCTTTAAAAAACAAAAGGAGGAAGAGAGGAAAAGGAGAGGAGGAAGAGAGAGGGGAAGAAGAAAGAGGAAGAGGCAGAGGGGAAGGAGAAGGGATTATTCCAGAGGGAACAGGAAGTTCTCCAACGCCAAAATTTCTGCTGCCTAAAATCTCACCATGAAATTTTCATTTGTGGGGACAGGGTCATTCTTTATTTTCATCTTTCAAAATGAAGCTTTTCTTGCGGAGGCAACATGTGAGGGCCCTAATAGGATCTGGGATGTTGAAAATAACATAACAGGCTGGAGCAAAATGAAGACAAACTGCCTCTGTCACTATTTGCCGAAGATCAGCCCACTGGACCAGCTGCTAGCCATGGCCGCAGAAATGCTAGCCAGTGTGGGGGTACGGGGGGATTCGGTTTGTGCAGTGTCAGGGTCCGCGTGGATCTTCACCCCACTGACTTCAGGAAAACCCTGACATTTCCCCCTGAAGCTCAGCCCTCCTCCAGACAAACTTCCAAAGTAGAAAGAGAAGCAAAGTCTTCTCAGTGATCTCAGCCTCCTTTCCAAAGGGCTCACAGGAGAAAAGGCCTGGAGAAAGTTTCATAGCATAACTGTTAGGATCCCAGGTGAGGGCAGCCCTGGTGGCACAGTGGTTTAGTGCCGCCTGCAGCCCAGGGCGTGATCCTGGAGACCCTGGATCGAGTCCCACGTCAGGCTCTCTGTGTGATGCCTGCTTCTCCCTCTGTCTGTGTCTCTGTCTCTCACAAGTAAATAAATAAAATCTTTAAAAAAAAAAAAAAAAGGATCCCAGGTGAGTGAAACTGCCTGAGTTTGGGTCTGGCTCTATTGTGTGGATCAAAGATCTTCTCTCTGAAGCCCAGAGTCCTCATTTGTAAAATGAGGCTGAAGGGAGTATTTATTTCATAGCAATATAATGCACCTGTCCCTTAGAACACCACACATTATGCCGGATAAACCTTGTTCTTCATTACCACCGATTTCCTGCAACCAGCCAACAAAGAATCCCTTGGATATTTCAGACTATGACAGAGTCTGCTTAGCCAGACAAACACTTTTTAGCATCATTTTCCCCAATCATTCAAAACTTACCAAGCACCTGTTGTGAGCAGGACTTTATAGGGAGTATAGACAATACAAGGACGACACAGAAAGCTATCCTGTCTTGAAAGAATGTACCTCAGTTGGCACAATAGGACACGGTCTCAGGACCTACTACATGATGCAATGGACAGAGCTGCTGTGTGCTGGACCTACAAGGCCCCCTATCATTTAGGATTCGGTTAGGTGGCAAGTAACTGCATCATCTCAAATGACAGTGGCTTTACTAAGGCAGAACTTGCTTTTTCTCTCCTATAAACATGGCCAGAGACAAGCAGTCCAGGCTGGTTTTGTGGCTCAACAGGTGTTAAGGGTTGAGGGCACCCTCAGTGTAGGGGTCTCCTTCATGACCCCACATGTACTCGAGCTGCAACCTGGCCATCTTCCTCCTCATCAACATCACCGTCCTTACCAGAGCCACACTTAGAGAGCACACACTATGTGCCAGGAGCCATTCAAATCACTCTTCAAATATTAATTCATAGAATCTTAACAATAGCCCTATGATGTCAATATTATTTTTACTCCTATTTTATTGCTAAGAAAGAGAATTAAGTAACTTGCCCAAGGTTACACAACTAGGTGGCAGGGCCAGGATTTCAACTCAGTCTGGTTCCAGAGTCCAGCTACTAGGAAGAAGCAAGGAAAGGCCATCCATACCCTTTAAAGACACTTTGGCCAAAACTTAGTCACGTGGCCAGATTTAACTGCAAAGGAGGCTGGGAAATGTAGTCTTTATTCAGAACTGTGAAAACTGGGAGTTCTATTACTAAGAAGGATGAGGAAATAGATTTGAGGAACCAATTTGTAGTCTGTGGCATGGACCCCCCAATCGCATTCCTTCTCCCATATTGAGGCACCTCAGCAATAATTCTGTATAGCATTACCCCCTCCCACGCCCCATGCTCCTGAACTGCAACCCAGAGAGATTCCATCTTTTTGTGTTAGACAGTGGCAGATACTCTCAGGCGCTCTGGGCAGCAGGCTTCAGTCAAGTCTTCAAGGTTACAGTCTACAAAGAAAATAATTAGGTGGATGTTCTGAGAGATAATGCTGCCCAAGTAGTGCTTCCAGCTGCCAATGCCAGGGCTTCCTAAGGTCCTGCTGCATTCCTGCCCTTGGGTGCTATGAGACCCACCCTGAAGTTTGTGATAAAAATCCCCTCGTTCGCCTCTGTGGGTTTCTAACAATTGCCCAATTGCCATCAAAGGATTCTTTTTTTTTTTTTTTGAGATTTTATTTATTTATTTGAGAGAGACAGCAGGCACACACAAGCAGGGCAGAGTGGGGGTACAGGGGCAGAGGGAGCAGCACACTCCCTGCTGAGCAGGGAGCCCAACTTGGGATTTGATCCCAGGACCCCAGGATCATGACCTATGCAGAAGGGAGATGCTTAACGGACTGAGCCACCCAGGTGCCCCTGCCATCAAAGGATTCTAACTCCACAACCAGGCAATGTGGTAAGTGCTATCAGCAGTGTCAACCAAATGCTATTGGAATATGGAGGTCTGGGGAGGGGACCCGAAGAGGCTTCAGAGTCTGGGGTATTATAGCTATTCTTAGACACTTAAAGTGCTAAGTGCTAAGTGACACCACATGCCAGACACTCTTCTACTTTATACACAGTCTCAATCCTCAAATACCCAATGAGGCAGGCACTACAGCTATTATACTTGTTTTACAGATGGACAAACCAAGGCACAGAAGGGTTCATGACAAAAGGCCCAACAACAGAATTAAGAGGACTGGGTTTGGCTCCCATGGTCCTAACTATCATTTGGGTTTGGGTGTTCCGTGTCTGGGCTGAGTCTTGAACCAGGGGTGGGACTTTGTGCTGGTCAGAGGCAGGACTGTCCACACCAAGTAAAAGGCACGTGGAAGGCACATCATAGAGTCAGTAAGTGCAAGGGTGATTTAGGGGGTCTGGAACAGTTGCAACACACAGATTTTAAGGAGCAAGAGTGGGCAGCCAGCCTGGAAAGCAGGGTTGGGAGTCAATTCAAGGTGGGGACTGTGAATCTATGCTGAAAAGTTTGGGGGTACTTTGGAGGCACTGGGGAGCCATCGAGAGTGTCAGAATTGGGAAATGACATGCTCTGGGCCTCGCTTTGGGATGACTGCCCAAGAATATGAGCTAGATGACTGGAAGGCGGAAGACTATCAGGAGGCTCCTATAATAAATAATTCAATACGTGGGATTTCAAGAGGGGCAGAGAAGGGAAGATGGAGATGTGACCTCTTGAGGTCAAGAAGCAGAACTTGGGGGTGCCTGGGATACTAAAGAGAGAGGGAGGCAATTCCAGAGAGATTCTGTGCCTCGCTGGTGGGGTGGAGTGGGGGACAAAGGGAGGATGAGCTCTAGTTGGACCACATGAGTTGGAGGTGCCTCTGGGACACCCTGCTGGAGAATCTTTCAGGCAAAAACATGGAAAAGAAGCCTGAACTAGAAATGCCACTCTGAGGTCGGACATAGCATGCTCCCTGAAGCTGTGGGCACAGATGACGCCCCGGGCAATCCCTGCTGGGTTCAGCTTAACAATCCGAGGATAACCAGGCAAGTGCACACCCCGGCAATCCAGAACAGGCTCTCAAAGAGGAAGGCGAGACCCTCAGTGCCTAAAATGGAGGGGGTAGGATGGCAGGAGGTAGGCAAGGGCTTGTGGCCTCCACTCCGGGTTCAGCTCCCTGCTGGCCCTGCCCTGCTAGAGTCCCCACAAGCCTTCTAGTTGCTCTGGAAATGGCTTCAGCACCAAGGATCTGCAGAGTCAAATCATCCCGATTTAGGATGGAAAATGCCCCCAGGGCACCTTATTGCTCACCGACGGATTCCAACTTGTTTGTTAAAAGTGCCTCATTCTGGTCCCCACACCTAGGCATGCTCACACCTCTGGTGAGGAGTCAGGCCTGCCCAGATGATTAGTGCGTGGGCCAGACCCTTGGAGCCAGGGCCACCCCCTCCACTTCCACCCTGCCCTGAGAGCCGGCGCAAGGGCCATCCTGGGCTCCATGAGGCAGGCCGCACCCCACGAGGGCCGTGGCTGAGGGGGGTAACAGCACTATCAAGCCCCAGCTTTGCCAAATAAGAACTGAGTCACCTTGAACAACTCAGTCCAGGACTGCTGTCCCTCCCCCCTTGCCGGGGTGCTGTGGTGATTAAATGAAATCACTTGTGTGGAGCGTGAAGCCCAGTGCCTGGGAAGTGGCCCTCACTCAGGGAACAAGAGAGGTTGTTCTCACAGCTGCCCTGGGTCTGCTCTCTCCCCCCAAAGCAGGAGAGCAAAGGAATGTCTACTGAGTGTGAGGTCGTGAGGTCATAGGACAAGAACTGCTGAGCCACCTCCCCCAGTTTGTCTCCTTCCTCAGACCCTTGGCCCTCGGTCCCCAGCCTTGAAGCTGCAGCCTCCACTCTCAGGCAGGACTCCCTCCTTTCCCCAGGCCCCTCAACTAGCAACTTAGAAAACCGCCCTAGCCTCTCCAGGAAATGGGGTGCGGGGTGAGGGTCTAGCCCGGGAAAAGGACCTACTCATCGTCTGAAACTTCCAGCTGCCCGGGTGGAGATGGAGGCGGGAGGGCTGGAGCAGCAGGCCTGTGTGGAGCGGCCAGGAGTCCTCACCTCCTTGAGCCGCTGGCCTGGCAGGCTAACAGGTAACCCATGGTGTCCTCCCCCGGTTCACACCGTGTTTTGCTGCTTCTTCTCTTTCATTATAATCCCACTTCCCCCCTCGTCCCTACCAATCTGTATGACTATGGGAGCAATGGACCAATTGTGAAACAATGCAGAATTCTTCATGCTCTTGCCCCTTTTTAACCTCCCTGGACTGCAGACCACCATCCCCTCAACTGCCCAACCCAGCTGAGCCCTAAGCAGGTTTATTTTCTTTGCTAGGTTTTTTTTTTTTTTTTTTTTTTTTTAACTGGGATTGGAGCCAGAATGCAGAAACAGATTGGAGATTAGAGATTTCACTGTTTCCATTGACACTCTGGCCGTCCACCCCCTTTGCTGGAATCTACTCTGGGCAGAGTGTGAGAAGGCATTTCCCAAAGGGAGACATCAGCCTCTTGCCTCCTGGGCATTTGGCCCTTGCACCCCACTCCAGTGTGTATTGGGGAGGGAGGCACTGGGGTAGGGGGTGCATCCCAAGGTAGCTGCTGAGGCAGATAAAGGGAGGTCAGATGTGTCCCAGTGCCCCCCATGCCCCAGCCCTTGCATATGCACACCCTGTGACAAGGTCATTAGCCAAGGTGGTAAGTGCCAAAGTCACTCATCAGCTCTAACCCAGACCCTTGGTGGGTCACAGGGGCAGGGGTGGGGGTGGAGAGGCTTGTGATTGGCAGGAAACTGGGTTCCTACCCCAAGAAGTTTCTACAGTGCATAGCTAGACAAAGTGGCCAGTGGAAATCATTTAGAAACAAAATCAGATGTAGAATTTTAAAATCTGAGGTTCTAGAAACAAGTTCTATCAGTGTTTTCAGGGATCCAGTGGGTATCTGGTGGACCCTGGAAGGTGTGAGAGCAGGGTGTGCCTACTCAGCTGCCATGGGAGGGAGGGAGGGAAGGAGGGAGAGCAGCTGGAGGAAAGAGGCTATCTTGGTCACCCCTCACAGGGCCCCTAAGAGCCCAATCATGGACCATGTCTCAGCACAGTGATCAACCATGATCAGCTAAGGCCAAGAGGGCTGGCTTCTCTTGGAGCTACTTGAGGAGGCTGAGGCTTGGGGTTTTGTGTTACAAGAAGCTTCCACTTCAAGGAGAGTCGTAAACAAACACCTGACTCATCTACCCATGGACCCTCACTGTGGTCGAGGCCCAGGAACACCCAGAGGGGTGAGGACTGAAGGGGGCATCAAGAGTTGCCAGAGCCAAGCCCTCCCACCCCCTCAGTGTGCTGGAATGAGGATGGGTGATGTGTCCTTTTCTTCCATTTTTCTTGTCCTTTTCTTGCCCAGAGGAGAATAAGGAGATAGTTTGAGACAATGGTCCCTGGGGGAGCAGAAGATGGTCCAGAAGATATGTCTTGGCCAATTGTAGAAGAAACCTCACCCACACCTCAAGAGACACCAGAGGCCCTAGAGTTTGGGTCCCCTACCAATAGCCCCATTCCCATCAACAATCCAGAGACAGTGGAGAAGGCTTGCCCTCCATACACTTGACTAATCTCTCCAGAGCAGAGGCCAGAGCCACTGGAATCGTCCCCAGATGCACCCTATCCAATGTGGACCCACTCTTCGAGCCTGCAAGAGGATGGGAGGAAGCCCAGAACGTGCCACCCAAGATAAAGGTTTCCGTCTGATTTTGTGGTTCAGCTGAAGTCGTGTTCTTAATAGTCCAAATAAACAGTTTTCAGCCCGGAGGCCAGGACACGCCAAAACATGCCACTTCCATTTCCAGCACCAATTGGGTGCCACCCATTTTCTAAGCCACAGCCAGCACTAAATAGTGCCCGGTGGGTGGTGGCAGCCAGCAGGGAGGGCTGACTACCAGTTGTGTGGCCCTGGGCTTACAATCATGAGGCAGGGAGGGACAAGTGGAAATTCTTTTGCCAGGGAGACAGGACACCTTCACCCCCAGGGGCACCATCACCCCTGGTGACCTTGCTCAAGCTGATTCTTCCCACCGGCCTTGGTTTCTGCATCTGTAAAATGGGAGAGGAGGACTGGTATCATAGTTCCAAAGAGTGTCCCCTTCCACAACAATGGCCAGGTCCCAACTCCCACTGGATCAGAACCTCTCAGGCAGGACCCAGAAATCTGTGATTCTGCTGCCAGCTAATATTAGGAGGCCTACAAGGTCTGTCCAGCTCTAACATGTTGATGAGCCTTACTTCTTTCATCTGTGAGAACTTATTTGCTTCACAGGTTATATTTTAGCCTCGAAAGAAGGGCCAGCCTCTCCTTTGGGAAACACTGAGAGCTCAGACTTATCCCCCATTCCAGTCTGGTCAGGGGTTAGCATCACTCTGAGCTCTGGGCTCTGTGGGAACTCTGCCCTTGGCTCTGGAATCTGCTCGAGGCTCAGAACTCTGTCCTGGGTGTGGCCTGGCAGTCAGCAGCCCAGAGGAGCCAAGGCCAAGCAGCCCCCCAGTGGCTGGCACAAGGCAGGAAAACCTCACTCCCAGACCACCAGGTTAGCTCCATCAGGAGATTTTTGTTGCAGGGTTAAAATGAGGACCCCGCTAGCTCTAGAGATTGTCCGCATCCATGAAAGAGCCAAAATTCTATTTCCTTGCTTCTAGCCTTTACAGAGATCAAAGCCCCGAGGAGAGTGCCCCGTTGAGGGACACCAGCCGTGGGTGTAAAGTTTCTCTGCAAGGAACTTCTAAATGCAGGCAAGGCCACTGGGCCTATGGGGGGAGTTACGGGCACCACTCCCTGGCTTAGATCCAGGCCCTGCTTCTGCCACAGGGACATCCTCGGACATCCCACTGTCCCGACACAGGGGACATTGGGGACCAATCCACTGATTGGTCTTGAGGAGCTTGTTACCTGGGAAACACTAGCTCTGGAAACGGTACAGGCCAGCTCACAAACGGCCTGCAGGGCAGGCCTAGGTCAAGGAGGGCCAGGGGTGGCCGGCTTGTCTCAGAGTGTAGGGGGCCCCTGGGAGCTGGGCCCAGAGACCTGGCGGGGACAGAGGGCCGGGAGGAATGGAAGGCAGGAGCTGGACAGGCTGCAGACCATCACAGACTAACCAGCCCCCTTGAGTCCTCTAGCACAGGGTGGCTTTAGGGGGGCGCTGCTCTCTAGCGGGGGCGGGAGTGGGGGTGGGTGGCAGGTACAGTAAGGAGGGACTGGCAAAAACAGACTGTCGCTCCAATCAGTAATACCTTCCTCTTTGGGCCTTGGAGCCACTGAACCATGGGGCTCATTTTCACTGAAACATGCTTTCCCCAGATTTCTGGAGCCTGTGATTAAGGTAACACAGTTACTAGCACTCAGGGAAGAAGCAAGGCTGGGAGTGGGAGGGGGAGGGAGGGCCCACTGACACATCTGTCACTAATCACAGGGAAAGGCTCAGACCAAAACTCATTTCGGACCCAGAGCCTCTGGGCCTGTTTTGGGAAAGTTGACTAATCCCATAATCCTGCCCACCAGGCAATTTTTCTGCCTGGCTTCCAAGTGGGAGTGGGAGAGAGCCCTGGGGGCAACTGTCCCGCTGAGGAATGTGTTCTCTTAAAGGGGAAAAGCCACCTTGGTTAGGCTTTGTTCTACAGAAATCTGTAGTTTAGGGGTGTCAGCAGTTGTCCCCGCGCCAGGTGGAGGCCAGCCCTCAAAGCAGGAGACAAGGAAAGGGTGCAGGGGGCCCTGTCTTCATGCCGGTGGCAGGGCCATGGCATTCTCTCTGGAGCCTGCTGCTCAGACCTGGGCTGGGAGCATCAGCTCAGCCTTGCCAGGGAGCTATTCCAAAAGCAGAAGCTCAGTCCCTCCTGACCTGCATGGGATGCTGGCCTGGACACCTTCCTTGCTGGGCTGGGCCACTTGGTGGATGGAAATGAGCACGGCAACTGCCCTCCCCGCCCAGGTCCCTCCAAGAACTGCCAATCTTTCCAGTCCAGACAACTCAGATGGGAAGTGATGAGTGTCTTCATCTTGTCCACATACCCAGGGCTGTGGAGACCCCTGTTCAGGGCAGAGACCCACGAGGCAGCAGCCTGGCACGCACACAGACTCACGCACACCCACGTACACACACGTACACACACAGCCCTACACACATACCCAGTGACTTTGGTGCACCAACCCAGCAATACACAAACAATACAAATTAAGACCGGAGCCTCTCCGAGTCACAAGCAGCCAAGTTCCAGGAAAGTTGTGTGCAAACTAGATCAGTCTCATATTTTCCCTTTGTTCGATACTATCACTTTGGAGATGTGCTTGCTTGGTAGTGGGGGGAGCAGGAAGTTTGACAGGAAAACACTCTTTTTTTTCAATCACACTTGAAAAGAAAGAAATCCTTTTGGATTATATAGACAAAGGAAAATAATAGTCTCGGCGTCAGACCTCACCAGTAGTACCACTCCGAGACCTCTGCTGTAGTGAGACCCAAGTGCTCCCTCCTCTTCTGTTTTCCAATGAGGTGTGGGAAAGGAGCGATGTCTCCTAGGGAAATTTTTTGGTAAACTGCTTTAAGCCAGCTTCCTCCTGTGAGCATCCCATGGTGATCTCTGACACCCCCAAGCCGCAGGGAGCAGGAACCGCGCGGCCAGCTGGCTATTAGCATGTGCTGTCTCTTTAAGAGCGTGGCCTGGGAGTTTGTTTACTAGGACGTTTGTTAGGGTCTCAGTGGGAGGAAAGGGAGAAGATAAAAGCGGGTTGGGATACTAGAAAGACAAAAAAAAAAAAAAAAAAAGCCAGAATGCAAGAGAAAGAAAGCAAGATTACAAAAGCTAGTTAGGTCCAGAGGGAAAATTTATTTTTGCTACAAGGATTCCAGTCCCTGGGGGACTGTTTGTTTCCACGAGCAAGTTAATCACTCAATGCTTAGGTTTGATCTAACACAAATCGCTGAGTGAGTCCAACTGAGGGAGCTGGGACCCACTGAGGGCCACCTGCAGGCTCAGGCCTCCTGGGCAGGAGGGTTAGACTGAGCTTGGAACGAGGACAGGGTTGGGGGTGACCTGGAGACAAACCCGCCACTCGCCTAGGGGATGAAAGCTCCCCACCTGAGCTCTGGGGAGGGGCTTCTGGACACCAGGATCCCTACACTGTGTGCACCTTTGTGTGACGGGCACATACGTGTGTGCACATGGGTTGACAGTATTTACCTGAGAGAGAATCCTCAGCTTTCATGGCTTCTCACAGGTCTCCCACAGTGACTGAGACCAGCAAGAAGAGTCCAGCTGGAGTCAGGCCCGAGTCAAGACCCCTGAGATGTGAGCTGGGCCTCAGGGACTCGGCTATAGGTGTGCCAGTGACTGTGTTTCCAGGTGTGAGGAGGAAGAGAAGTGGCCCAGATGAGAGCTGTCACTCTAGAGCTGGGCACTAGAGAGGTGAGGCTGGGAAAGAGGGAGGTTTGGGGGTGGCTTTGCCGGAGCCCAGAGTCCAAAGATGGTTGACTCTGAGTGAGCTTGCAGACTGGAAGAGCCCCGTAGGCTCACCCCCACTCTCTGATGAGCCTGTTCTGGGTTCAAAGTAAGCCCATCTACCAAGAGGCCAGGCACTCGGCACACACACCACTCCCTCTCTTACCCAGTCACCCTGCACAGCAGGCTTCCCACAGATACGGATCTGCCCACCCTGGCTCTCTCAGGCTGTGGCTCAGCAGGGAGGACAGCTGAGGGCTCTGGGTCATGCTGAGGACACTGTCCAGCCTGGCCTGGGCAGGCAGAGGCAACCGGGCCCTTCTCGGGGGACAACTGGGCCAGGGTGTTCCTGGAACTGTTTCCTAGAATTTTCCTTCATGTCATATTCTGAGGATTTGGGAACTGCCTCTAAGTGGGATAATCCCATTGAGACTGCTTCAAGCTCTAGCTGCACCAGCTCCAAAGCATGTCCTGTCTCCTGTGGCAGCAGTAGGGACGAGGAGGGGGGTGATATGGGACAGAGATCAGGTCAGCCTCAGGCCATGGGACTGGGCATTCGTGCTTCCGCCCGTTTATACCTCCCACTCCCTAAAAGACACTAGCCCCTAGAGTCCTGGCCCTGGAATATCAGGGCACCTCTGTCCCCACTGGCAAGGGGTCACAGGAGGAGCTCCCTAGTTAGGGAAGAGTTGCAATTTGTGAGACCAAACCCCATTCACCAGGAAACTGGGTGATTATACTTGCCTCAAACCCTCAAAGTGAAATAGTGCAGCCTGCATTCTGTTGGATTTCTCCTGGGGGAGCCAAGGGTTGTTCGTTCAGAAGTTTGTGCAACTGTGTTTCTTGAGGGTAGGGGTTGTACTGCACGCCCCCAGAAGTCCCTTCAGCACTGACAAAGTACTGGTGTATCAAGCACACAGGCTTGTGCAAAATAGCAACTTAATACAAGTGTGTTGGGCAAAAGGACGGGAAGATGAGCAGTGGGATGGACTAGATCTGAGCCTCCAACAGGTCCTCTCCCATTTGAGGTTCCATGCCTGCCAGTTCAGAGGGTAAGGCCTAAAGAGAGGGGCGCTGTCCCAGGAAAGCAGGGGGCCGTTGAGTGGATTCCCTGGGAGAAGGAGAAGGAGCAACAGCAAAGCATCGATCAGTCAAATCAAAATCCCAACAGCCCCAGAAACCCTCTCAACAAGGCCTGGCAGGGACTGGGCTAACGTGTCCACTTGCTCAAACCCTGCCGCAGGCTCCCACCCTCCCTCACAGCTTCTAGGGTGCCCGTCAAGCCGCCTCTTGCCAAATAAACCCGCCTTTGTGTGTGTGTGTCCTGGAGGAGAGAGAATGGACTGGGGGAGGGGGAGGATCTGTTTGTCAAAATAGTCCTCCTGAATGCTTTGAAGGGCCTGCAGTTTGGATGAGTAAATATTTTCCCGTTCAGATGAAAGGTGCAATCATCGCCGGTTTTTAATTACTTTAATTAGAAAAGATTGCCTGAATCTTGTACTTATCTGTACTATTGTGGGAACTGCCAGAAAATGAAGTGCAGGGAAAACAGGTGGAGTTTGACCTTTGCTCTAAGCATCTTGAATTTCTTCTAGGCTGGTAATTAAGAAGAATCAGGGGAAGTTCCTTGCAGAATCTAGGAAACGCAAACACACACACAATCGTAGACAGGAGGGCACGCCAGCGCACGCGCGCTCTCTCTCTCTCTCTCTCTCTCTCACACACACACACACACACACACACACACACACACACGCACATTCTCATGCACGTGTGTACACATGGGTGGAGGGAAAAATGGACCCCAGTGTGGCAGACCAGAAAGTTCCAACTTTGAGAGCGGCATCCTGCTCCCAGCCCTGAGAGGTGGCTTAATGAGTTTCCCAGGGTGGCCTAAAATGATTAATTAAGCAGCAGCCCCTCACGCCCTCCCCACACAACGGAAACCCAGTAACGGTCTGTTTGGGGAGGGAGCAGCAGGGGCCCCGATTCCAGAGGCGGTTGGGGACGTGATGTAAGAGCCAGGAGCCCCAGATAAGGGATGATAGCAACGGCCTGTAACGGCCACCAAGGCTCACCCTGCCCAAGCCGCGGCCAGAGGGCCTGCCTCCGCTCCTGGCCTCTGGCCTCCTGCTCTCTGTCTGGGGACTGCCCAAGCCCAAGGGACCCCTGGCAATATGGCAGAGCAGACACAGTTGTCTCTGGCCTCCCTCCCTGCCCATTTTTACTGCACACCACTTCTGAGATCCCAGTCAGACACTGAGAAGGGGTTCTGGAGACGGCCTGGGTGTCCAGGCCCACAGGCACAGAGCATCAGGGGAAGGGAAGGAGGAAAAGAGGGTGAGGGGCTCCTCTGGGGCCCCGGTCCCAGATCGCCCTTGTCAGGGCCAACTGCATCTTTCAGAGCTGTCGAGGGACCCCACAGCCCAGCATTAACCATTCAACTGATTCAACAAACATGTACTGAGCACTTCCCGCGTTCTAGATGCAACGGTGGGCAGAGGTATGGAATACACACCCCCGGACCCAAGCCATGGGCATCCAGATTTTGTTGCCCTCAGAGAGTCCTGGAATCCAGGTGGTTCTCATGTCCAAGCAGGGCTCAGTACTCAGGCGTCCAGAGACACCTCAGGTTTCTGCATCTGCTCCCCAGAACTCTATGGATGATTCTGTCGGAAAGTGCCCCAAGGATTCAGCTGGGGCACTGAACACAGGGGCTTTTTCTTCCACAGACAAGACCGTGGCCTTCCTTCCCAGACAGTTACGTCCCCCAGGGGTTGGGACAAGAGCAGGACAAAGGTTTCTGGCATAAGAAACACCCAGCTGGGGGTTTGAAATCTGTCCTGGTCCTTGTAAACAGGCCTTGTGAAGGGGACAGGGGCTCTGAAGCAGGCCCAGGCCCAGCCAGCCCGAAGGGGCCGTGGGTGGGGGGTGGGGTGGAGGTGGGGAGCCGGCCGGGCCAGGAACAATGTTTTCCTTTCTAAAACGCTCCGGGTGCTTGGGCTGGATTTCCAGCCTGGTGTTTACAGCAACTGCAGCCGCATCCACGACCATGTCTGATTGTACATGTGTCTTTCTCCGGAGCTGTCCGGGTGTTCGCGTGTCCTAGCTGAGTGCCGATCACATCTGTGACTGTAGGAGGCCCTCTGAGGACAATGGCTCTGGCCTCCACTGTGTGAGCTCTTCCACCTCAAAACATGGCTAAAATAAACCTTGCTGAAAAAGCTTTAACAAGAAATTTTTTTTTTTCCCTGTCCCTGGCACGGGCAATCACACCAGCGGGTCTCCACGGTCAATTTAGGAAGCTTGGGAAAACACTGCTTGTAATTAAAAGTCTAGAAGGCCCTCAATTAGGGCAGTGTTTGCCCTGCCAGGCCCGTTCCCAAACCCCACTCGGCAGCATTCCTCTCCTAGCTGGAAAAGCCTTTGATTCACACCAAATGTTCAGTGGCTACATTGGACCTGGCCTTGGCACCACCTCCCCTGCCAGCTGCCCAGGGCACAGGCGGGCCTCTGCCCCAAAGCCTGGGACCCAAGAGCTTTGTCAGCTGAGGCTGGCCCAGCGGGCCCAGCGGCTCTCCCCGCCTCCTGAGTTCCTGGCCCCTCCCTGAGACATGGGGCACCCAGTCCACCCTGCACCCACTCCCCGACCAGGGTGGCAGCGCTCACTCTAAGAATGAAAGGCCGCATCTCAGGCCTATCTGAGGCTGAGGCAGCTGTGGTCATCGTGGAGAGAGGGCGGTGTGAGGGTCAGTGAGGGACCCCCCAAGGGCTCCTTCTTACTCCTCTGAAATCATCTCCACCTGAGCTGAAGCCTGTCCTGGAGCTACAGCCACCTCAGGAAATGGTAGCTGGAGGGCTCTCGACTATTCCCTCAAAACCAAAGAATAGAGGGCCTGGCTGGGAGGGTCAGGAAATAACCCAAACCTCTGACCTCTTGAATCCCTATGGACTGAAGACCAGGAGTTGAACTGGAACAGGGCTCAGGGTGCCATGTTTGCTGCCTCCTGTTGGTGGGGATGGGCAGCCAGTGACAGAAATGTGGGGGCAGAGGGTGTTGTCTCCTCCCTGAAGCAAAGGATCAGGCCCTCAACTGGGGGGAGGGGTGCTGGTGGAAGAGAGAGAGGTGCTGAGTCAGCTCAGGAGCAAGCCTCTTTTCCCTCCCAGGACACACTTGAGCTCTGCACACACGCACACGCACACACACACTCACTCTGAGGCCACTCTGAGATCCTCAGTGTCCCAGATGACAGCCACCCACCCAAACTCACGTTCCTCCACAGGTTCGTGCTGACACCCATTCACAATCCCAGACGCAGCAACAGTCAGACACAGACAAAGGCCTATGGGACGCACACAAGACCAGACTGCCTTCTGGGGTCCCCGAGTCCTCGGAAGTGCCTGTGGTGAGAGCAGAGGCAGACAGCCGAGTGGGGTTAGGAGTCGCCGCGCAGGCAGATGGTCTGTGTTGCAACACCAAGGTCCGTCCTGAAGCCCACTGGCCGTGTCCTGCAGAGTCAGGTGGGAACGTGCGGGAAACCTCCGGGAGGCGGCCCTGGAGTGCGGCCTCGGAGTGCGGCCTCGGAGTCCCGGCTGGGCTCTGCTGGTGCCCTGGAGGGAGGGCCTGTCCCAGCCGCGGGGGAATGGCAGGGGAAGGGTTACAGGCTAACCAGAATAAACAATTACTAACGGGAAAGGCAGCACATTCCAGCCCTGCTTAGCAGGGCCGCCAGGCCCGTGGGTGGTTCTTGGATTATTCGTTTCCTTGAAAACAAAAAGGAAAGTTCAGGGCAGTTCAGCTGTGCCCTGAATCTCACTCCGGGGCCTTTGTCTCCGGCCCCCTCACAGCCCTCGTGCCCCCACACACGCACACGCGGGCCCGCTGGCTCTGCCAAATGTCCACTGGGAAAGTTAGGACATTAATCCCCTCCTCGAGCCTACAAGACGAGCAGGGGAGGCTGAAAAGAAGAATCGAAGAAAGCCAGGGGAACGGGGTAGGAAAGCAGCCCGGAGAACTCGGTACCCTGAAGGCTCCAACCTGCGGATGAGGTGGGGCGTTTGTTGATTCACTCAGCAAACCTGGAATGGAGACCCTGCTCTGCTCTGAGCACCATGCCAGCCTCTAGCTCCTCCTTGAGGGATTCATGGTCAGGAAGCCCTCATCTCCCCCATGGACCCCTCTGGGGTGTCTTCTACCCATTTCCATCTCAAATCCCAGCACTCTCCTCCCTATGAAAACCTGGTTTCCTGATAGATTCTGATTACTGGATTCATACTGAGATGTAAGGTGGCTGATAAGGCTGAAGGAGACCCTGCCGGGCTGAGGTCCTTTCTGAGGAGGGAAAGAAGGCAGGACCTCCCCGAGGGAGAACAAGGGGGGCGGCCAGCTTGCGGTGAACACAGTCAAGCGGCCTCTGGGTCTGTCTGAACACATCCTTCGCCTTTCATTCCCACCGAAGCCCTGTGAGGAGGCAGCCTCCCCATCATGAGTAGGGAAACTGAGGCTTGAGAAGGCTTCAGGGCCTCCCTCAGGCCCTTGCATGGGCTGCCTCCTCTCTCTCTCTCTCTCTCTCTCCTCAGATCTCTGAATCACTAGCTCGTTTCCATCTTTGAGGTTTCAGCTTCATCCTCACCCCTCTAAGAGGGCCTGTTTGACACCCCCCCCACCCCCCCGCTGAAGTCAGAGTCTGCCCCTCATCGCCTCTCTGGTCCCTTCCCCCTGGGGAACATACCAATTTCAAATGTGCTTTTTTGAGGTCTGCCTTCCTCACCAGACCGTCGACTCCTGGAGGGAAGGGCTTGAGGCTATTTCGTTTACCGTGTGTATCCCAGCGCCTGGGATTGTGCTGAGCACACAGTAGGTACTCAATAAATGTGCGGCCTGAATACAGAAACGAGGGGCTATGTAGCTCAGGTAGGTGGAGCCAGATCAACTTCTAGGCCCCCACTCAGATTTGTGTTGCTTTCCTCCTCCGCAACTCCCTCAAGCATGGAGGTGAGCAGGTGCACAGAGCCTCTCCACGCCACGCCTGGGCTGTATCGAAAGCAGCCTACATGTAAAAAAGAAAAAAAAAATCAGATGCCACAGCGGGGCTGCGTGTTGCTTCTGCAAGGACCAGGTCCCTGGCCCAGAGAGTGTCTCAGGGGCCTGGACCCCACGGGGCCTCTCCCAGAGGGAGTGCCAGACAGGGACTGGTTATTGCATTCCATTTGGACATGCTCATTCACCCCCCTGGTCCATGGACTTCTACCAGGTGCTGAGCTGGACTCTCAGGCATGCACCTGCCCTCAGCAGGCACCTAGAATTTCCAGACTATCAAAGAACAATCCTGGTCTGTGGTGCTCAGACCCCGTGTAGTGGGAGATGCCATGGGAGACAAAGCCGTGCTGCAGAGGCCAGGAACGTCATAATGAGATCAGGTGTGGGCTGAGAGGGGGGCTGACCAGGGTGGGCATGCCAGACACAGGAACAGGGTATGCAAAGGCATAGAGGTGAGGGGGTGCCTAGGGGGCCTGGGACATGCAAGCAGTTCCCTAGGCCTGGATCAGAAGGTCAGGCAGGGAGAGGCCAGAGAAGGAGCTGGGGAGGAATGGGCCAGGTTACTGAGGGCAAGGTCTGCAGGCTCAAGAAGCCAGGGCTTCACTGGGTAGGCAATGGGGAGCCCAGCAGGTCTTTTAAGAGGGGAAAGACATGAGCAGGCTCTGCATTTTTGAAAGCTCACTCTCCTGGCCATGTGGAGAGGGCTGATGGGAAGTAAGATTGAGCAGGTTGAGGGACTGTGGCCGCCATCCCAGCGAACTCCAGTGGCCTGGACTTGGGGGCAAGAAGAGAGGCGAAGGGAAAGAGTGAGAGATATTTAGGAGGGAGTGTGAGAGGCTTAGGATGAACTGATGTGAGGGGACGAGGGCACAAGGGTTGTCACAGGTGAGCTCCGGGATTCTGGTCCGCTCAGCTGAGGGGGGCAGGCAGTAATCCATGGGACAGGATGATGTATTGGCCTTGGCTGCAGGTCTGGTTGCCACTAGGGACTAAGTCTGTCCCGGGAGTGGGGGGTGGAGGGGGGTGAGCTACTGGCTTGGAGCTCTGGAGCTTTCTGAACCCAGGGAGAGCTTTCTGTCCAGGGAGAGGAGGAGGCAAGGAAATTGAGCCAAATAAGAAAAGAGGACCCAAGACAGAGCTGCCCCTGCCTCTGGGCCAGATCAGATCTCAGTGTCCTTCCAGACCTACTTCCTGTCTTCCCACCCGTCCTGTGTGTGAGAGAGCTGGGTGAGAGAGCTGGCCAGGGACCGGCTGGGGGAGGGCAGCAGATCAGGATGGAGGGAGGGCCTCGGGTGGAGGAACAAAGGTGCAGAGGCAGGATGCGGACCCTGTTCCAGGCAGGACTCTTCCTGGTCCAGGTCTGGCCAAGGCCCAGAAGCCCACTGGGAGTCCTGGGTGCAAGGGCTGGCTGCTTAGTGTGGTCTCCCTTGGTTCTGGGGAAGGACAGACCCAGCTTAAGTGGACATGGTGGTCCAATGCCGTGGGGGGCGAGCCCCCACCCCAGGGTAACTATAAACTTAGGGCCTGCCTGGTCCAAGCCAGGGGGCTGGATCTCCCATCTCTCATTTCTCTCCATGTCGTGGTGTCTCCAGGGGCTGAGCACTGAGGTGACAGGGAGAAGCGTGGCTGGAAATAGAAACCTTGAGCTGGGCCTCATTTTCCACTCCCTTTCCTTTCTGTGGTGTCCGAGAGAGCGCTTTGCTTCCTTTCTCAGTTTCCGCCTTGCCTTTTGTGGGCTGCGTGCCAGCTCAACCCAGCCGAGGTGGCCACGGTCCTCGGGGAATCTGTTACCAGCCCTCAGCCCGTTGCTCTGAGGTCAGGTGAGGCTTTGGGACCCCAGCCTACCTCCTACCCCCTCACTCCACCCAGACCCCCGTGCATCCCCACCTTTGACCTGGTCTCCCCACACTGGCCAGGGATCTCTCTCCCTAGAGAAGGCCCAGAGGACAGGGCTGTGCAGAATAGGTAAGACCAGCAGACATGCCTTTTTATCACCTTCGGCTCTCTTAATGACAGCAACATAGCCAGTGGCCAACCACTAGTGGTCCGCTCTGTCCCGCCAGCCAGTGCTGGTCCAATGTTCGAAGCCAGTAGATGGCCCGATGGGATCCCCTCACATCTCATCCATCTTGCCCTCATTCCCATTTCTGATACTCCTTCCCCTGCCCCGTGTATATGGGGTGGGAGGAGTGCCCCAAGATCGATTCTGGCCAACAGGACCTGCCTGTTGGGTGGAAATCATCATGATAATTAGTAAGCCTTCTTGGAGGCCGCTGGTGAGGGTGAGGAGGTACAGGAGGCAGGCAACAGAGCCTGCCCAATGGGCCAGGGAGGCCCCCAGAGAAAGGCCAGTGATCTCCAAGTTGTTCTTGGGGCTGAAACGGAGAACTAGCCCCTTGTCCTTCAGAGGGGACGCAAGGCCTGGACTGGGCATGTTCCTTGGAGACAGAGAAATAGAGGCTTGGGGTGTGTGTGGGGGTCAACTCCCAGTCCAGAAATGGATCTAGCCAGGGAGGTGGGGTGCCAAGGGATGCCCCTAGGGGCCTGTGAGTCACAACCATCCCTTCCAAGGCTCTGATCTCTCACCCCGCCCTACACGCAGCAAACTCTGCACCAGACTCTGCTGCAGACAATGCTGTAGGAGAGAGGCTGGCGCCTGCAGGGCCTAAATCTAAACAGAGGCCGAAGGCACTGGCAGTGGGGAACCAGCTGGCCCCCATCCTGTCCCTCAGGAGCCACCCCGTCCTCAGCCCAGGCCTCCAGGTATGACCTGTCTTCTCAAGGCTGTGTCGGCAGAGTTCAAGTGTGAGAGCTGCACACTCCTGACCCAACTGCCTTCTCCCAGGGGTGGGACCGAGCACAGCAGGGGCCCTGCACAGCCAGAGCGCTCTGCAGAGCTGAGGCCCCGTGGGCTGTGCCATCCACCAGCCCAAGCAGGACTCTGTGCCGGCCTGGAGAACGGGTGGGTGCAGTAAATTTTTATTGGTTTGATAAGGGTAAGCTGAACGGATGTGCGTGACAGCTTTTCCTTTGGCCCTTCTGGGGTGCCGGTCCTACTGCATTGGGCCCGTTTCCATCGGTGTAAAATGAGAGTTTCAGATGAAACATGTGGTTTTCAAACTCTGCTCTCAGAGCCCCAGGGATTCTCTGGGGAAGAATCAGGACCGTGACAGCTCTGGTCTTACCAGGTACACTGGGGCCTCATTCCTAAGATTTCATTTGCAGAACAAGCTCACAGTTGGGAAAAGTTTGATCACCTCTGGTCTGGGTGATGCCTGTGTCTATCCCAGCTCGAACCTTCCAGGGATGAGTAATGCTGCATCTGCTGCAGGAGGGCCCAGGCTGCTGAAGGAGACAGGGCAGGCCAAGGAAGGGTGAACCAAAAGGACCAGCCCCTCAAACCCTGGGTTGAGTGCAGTACTGGACATACAAATACAAATGCCCAGGACACAGGGACAAGGCTGGCTGTGGGAAGTGGCTCGGGAGGGTCCAGGCAGACCCAGAGGAGAATGTGTACCTGCATCTCCCCTTACATGCCTATGCACACATGCATGCACACACACGCATGCACACACACACACAGTTTGCCAGAAGACTCCAGCTCCAGACGTTTCCTTATGTCTGCCTCTGAGCCCTGCCCATTCCCACTTAGCTCCTCTGTGGGCTCTTCAAGCTGACCTAGCAGAGCTCTGTCTGAAGTTGAGGAAAACATATCTCTATCTGTTTTTCAAATATTTGGGGCTTGCTAAAGACCAACACATTTTTTTTAAAAAGTGTGTATAATTTGAGGGCAATTTAATCCATATGTTTCTGATTCTCTTGTACTTAAATCATCAAAATATTGATTTTTAAGAGCCATTTGATGTCTAAGGAACCTTTTTAATAAGCTTTTAAAGCTCTTTAAACCCAGAGCCTGGAGCCAGTGCTAGGGCCCAGGCAGGCCGCTGGCTGGCCGCACCCCCTCCCCTGGGTCACGGTTACTTGGAGCCAAGTCTCACTTCCCCCCTGCAGGCCTCACCTCGGCCTGGCCTCCCTGTCTCCTCCAGAACTACCCAGGAGTCCCAGCTACAGCAACTTGCTCTCTGGACAGAGCGGCCCACCCCTTCCTTCTTTTTTGCAGACTTCTCTCATACTTCCTCAAAGCACCCTCAAGACATAAGACAAGAGTAACTAACACAATTTTTAATTCTTAAACTCTGTAATATTTTGTGGCATAACTGTGCTATAATTTACTTAACCGGATCTCTATTGGAGACCTTTTCGGTCATTGCCCTTGGTACACCTTTATGCGCATTCCTAATTATTTCCTCTGAATAAGTTTCTAGAAGACAAAATGCTGGGACAAAGAGTATGCACACCCTTAACACTCTTTACACCTGTGTCGCCACATCATTTTGCTGAGATTGTCCCGATGGACGCTTGCAAAGTTCTCCATTTGCATACTCTTGGAAAGAACTCTCCTTATTTGTTTGTTTGTTTGTTTGTTTTCAAACAATGCCAGCCCATCTGAGCACATACAAGCTCTCTCTTGCTTAGCAGTTCAGAGTAGGCTCTGGAGCCAGAGTGCCTGGGTTTGAAATCCCAGTCCTGCTATTTACTAATTGAGAAAGCTACTTACTCAGGCTGCGCCTGTGTTCCCATCTATAATTTGGAGATAATAATGGCACCTACCACAGACTTTTGTTCTGGGGATTAAATGGGATCCTCTATATAAACTGCTTCAGATAGTGTTTGATGCGGAGTCAGTGCTCAATAAATGATGGCTAATATTATAATCCTCTCTGCTGTTCCTTCAGCCCGGAATGCTACTCTTTCCCACCTACTGATGCACTTTTGTTTCCCACCCACCTTTTTGATGCACTCACTACCTGGGTCATCAGGTAAGATAGACACTAAATTGTCTACCTGCTAAGCTGTCAGCCCCAAGAGGGCAAAGCTGGGGTTTGTCTAATTCCCAGAGCCTAGTACAGAGCCTGACAGGCTATGGGCACTCCAGAAACATTTGTTGAATTGAACTAAACTGAATTGGATGGCCTGCATTGGCTCTACTTTCTTCTTTTTAATTTTTTTTTTTTTGGTTGTTGTTGGAATATAGTTGACACACAACCGTTGGAGTTGAAATTAGCTTCAGGTGTACCAAATAGTGAATCATTTTCTCCCTACATTATGCTGTGAATGACTTTTGATTATTTCCAAAAATCCTCTTTATCCAGAAAAGGTAGAGATTTGCCCCCTGGGATAATCGAAAGAATGTGCTGAGTCTCACGGGGCAAGTCCCCAGGATGAGTCCCCCAAATGTTTAAAGGGATGGTAGCATCACGGGTGGCTCCCCCATGGCCAGTCTGGGCAGATGGACTCGTTCTGGCAGAAACATCCAGCTGCAACTGACCTTTGGCACAGCCCGTGCCCTGAGCCAAAGCTCATTTCATTACTTATCTCTAATCTGTTCTTTCTCTGCCAGATACTATTTCTTTGCCTTTTCAGCTGGGAAACAACTCTGTCTCCTCCACTGGTGGCTCTGTGCTAGACCCGATGCTCGGTAAGTTATTTGGCAAGTAGGGTTGAAGGATGCTCAACTTCTCTTGACACAGGAAACTTGCAGGGGGCTGGGAAGTGCCTTCCTGTTGCCTCCACTGCTCTGCTCTGGAGAAGCCCATTTCTGGACACCCCACCATCATGGGGGCAGTCCAGAGATTGGCACTGTTGTATTTGTCCCCTTGGGGTGCTTCAGAAGCTCACCAGGGTCTGGAGGCCCTGGAGAGGAAGCCCTAGACCTTCTAGGCAGAACCTGAATTCCAGGGCACCAGGCAGAGAGGGCCCCCCGTGTTGCCGCCTCTCAGCCCCCATGGCCCTCACCCCATACTTACAGGGAATCAGTTCTGCCCAAGACAAGACCCATTTCAGTTCAGTTCAAATCAGCTCACTTCTATCCCAGCAATTCACGGTGCAAATCAAAGCCTGGGGAAATGGGTAGCCAGCCCCTGAGGTATAGGGTAAGACATGCTAGGAATTAGAGTGGCCTCACCTCAGCACACCGATTCTCCATGCTTTGATCCTATATAACTCTTGTTGCCCATATGGTTCATTATGGAAGAGACTATGTACCATCAATCTCTATCACCATTTAATTGTTCATGTGTGCACACATGTTTAAGTTCCTGGAGTGCCAAGATCATATAGTGAATTTCCTCTGACTCTTCCCCAGATCTTACACAAGGCAAGGCACAAAGCTGAATGAACTCATGAACGAGCAGCAAGCCCTAAACTCCCACTCAGTCCAAGGAAGAGGGTTAGACTGGGAGTCAGAATTTCTGCATTTGAAATCTGACAAGTTGCTGTGTGACGTGGGCAGGTCTCACTTTGTCTCTGTTGCTTATTGTCCATCCCCCCAAAGAAGGGGTTGAATTAGATGATCCCTAAGAGTCTCCCCAGCTCTGAAGACACCGAAGTCTCCTTCCCACACTTGGCTCTGTTCCCAATTGCCAGCCCTACTCAGTCACTCCAGACACAATCCATCAGACCCACGAAGGCCGAAGGCCCCGATCCAGCTCAGGGAGGGCCTTTTGCTCTCCTGCCTCATGGGGCTCAGGGCTATTTTGTCTAAATTCTCCAAGAACAGAAAAAATAGCACAGAGGTTTTTGCTAAAGCCCAGTGGGCAGGTCTCTCTGAGGACAGGGATTAAGTTTGTCTCTGTTGATCTCCCTCCAGTCAACTCTCCCGTCTGGGAACCAGCTTCAGATTCCCTAGGGTTTATCTCCCCCATATGCCATTCCCTTTGCATCCCCCTGAGCCATGTTGAGCAATCCCTCTGGAGCACCTTTGCAAAGCAGAATAGAACCTAGAAGAACAAAGCACATCTTGATCCAGGCTGGTTCTAAATGAATTCCCTCTTCCTTCAACAATCCCTGCTTGGGAAGGAAAGGAGAGCCCCCTGACTCCCCAGCCTGAGACACAACTGCAGGACCCTCACACCAGACCTGAAAGACTATCTCTACTGGCAAGGAGTGGGGACAGTTTCAAAGGGCCCCAGCTTCCCCTCATCCCAGCCCAGGACGTTTTTTCAGGCTGTGATGTAGCTAAGGGTGATGGGTTTGTGGGATGACCTTTACAGGATTATGTGGATTTGGAAGGGTCATGCAAAGGTCAGCAAGTCTGGGAAGACAGAACTCAGCTCTGCACAGGAGAGATGGGCAGAGGGGTCTCTCCATCTCTGAGTGAGCCCTCTGTCTCAGAACTGCCCATCTGCCCAGGGAAATAGGCCTCCTGCCCCTCAAAAGGTCTCCCTACCCTAGAAACCAGCGTTGGGCTGTGAGGTACCATTTCTACAGATATCACTGTGATGGGAATGTTTATGTAAAGAGTGGATGAGCAATTTTTTTAGCAATTTACGGGATTTTTAAAAGAAGATTTTATTTATTTGAGAGAGAGAGAGAGAGCATGTGTGTACATACGTGAGGGGAGGAGCAGAGGGAGAGGGAGAGAGAGAATCCCAAATAGACACCCCATTGAGCATGGAGCCCAACTCGAGGCTGGATCTCATGATCCTGAGATCACAACATGAGCCAAAATCAAGAGTCAGACACTTAATGACAAAGCCGTCCAGGTGCCCCATTATGCAATATTTTTAAATCCAAGTTTTCAAAATCCTAGTGTTCCAAAACAGAGGAAACACTGATGCTTCAATATTCAAATAGACAATCTTTTATTTTTAAAATAAAGTTCTTAGGACACCTGGGTGGCTCAGTGGTTGAGTGTCTCCCTTTGGCTGGGGTCATGATCTTGGGGTCCTGGGATCGAGTCCCGCATTGGGCTCCTCACAAGGAGGCTGCCTTTCCCTCTGCCTATGTCTCTGTCTCTCTGTGTGTGTTTCTCATGAATAAATAAATAAAATCTTAAAAATAAAAATTAATTAATTAATTAAAGTTCTTAGAGTTCATAATGAATTGGGGCTCTCTCAGAAAGCCCATTTTTAAATGATCTTGATTCTGACTCATTTTGTTTAAAATATATGATGCTTATGGCCCTTTTTAATGCATAATCTCACTCACTCACACACACACACATTATGATTCTGGACAAGTTTCTCAGTATCTCTGGGCCTCAGTTTACTAGTTTATGTAGTATATAAAATTTACATAATAAAAGGCTGGATGACCATATCCAAGGTCCCTTCCAGCTCTTTAACTCTATGAAATCAAAGGAATTCTGGGCACCCAAACTTATATGGCAGCTGTAGAGCAAGGACACTACTAACTATGCTGCCTTGGGTAATTGTCAGGGCCTCCCTCAACCTTGGGCCATAGGGGGCAGAGCTGGCCAAAATGATGAGGCTCATGCCTTTGAGAAACACCTCTGTGAGCTACTCAACGGTAGCTTCACATCTGTCCTGATCACTGCTGGCATTCCTGTCACCTAGCATGGGGTCTTGTACCTAATAGGTACACAAAATGGTTGTTGAATAACCAGGTGAATTAATTAACTAGTTAACAGCGCATGCATGCTGGTTCTCTGAAAGGATTCAAATAGCTCTTTTCAAATGTGTTTCTGTTCTAAGAACACCTAATGTGAATTTTTACAGAGGGCTCTGGGCCAGATATTGGTAAATGCGTACGATATTTAAACAGGTCCAACATAACTTGTATAAAAAGCCTCCTCAGTGAAAAGTAACTTATGCTAACACGAGCAAGTGAGTTTTCCTGAGCAACGGCAATGGGGGAGAACGTCACATGAAGAGCCCTGACATGATGTTTCATTGGGAGAAATGAGGCCGTGGTTTTTATTATTCCAGTAGAAGGTAGACATCAGAAATGGAGCCAGTCTTTGGCCTGGTTAGTTTCTCAAGGCCAAGGTTGATTCAAGTGAGGTAAGGTGATGAACGAAGGACAAAATGCTAGGGAAGTCACAGATGTGCTGTGATGGGAACTGCATAATTGATGGGGCGGTGCACAGGTTCTTATCCTCCTGGCCCTTTGTGGCCATTCTCTGGCCAAATCAAAGGCTACCAAGGCAGCCTCTACATGATTGTCAGAATTCTAGGAGAATTATCATCTCAGACACAACAGTCTGGAGCTGGACTAACCTGGTCTTTCTGGTCCATCTGTCAAGTAATGGATTGTTGGATCAGATGATGTGATAGCGCCTGTGTACCCACATTCTCGACTCTGGACAGCTTACACTTGGTATACACTATGCACATGAAGACAAAAATCAGGGTGATGTTTAGACTTGGTAGGATCCTGCCAAGGGATTAGGATTTTAAATCCTTAGGATTTTAACCTAGGTTAAAAATCATGTTCTAGGGAGCCTGGGTGGCTCAGCCATTGAGCATCTGCCTTAGGATCAGGGTGTGATCCCGGGGTCCAGGATCAAGTCCCACATCGGGCTCCTTGCATGGAGTCTGCTTCTCTCTCTGTCTCTTGCTCTGTGTCTCTCATGAATAAATAAAACCTAAAAAAAAAAAAAAAATCCCAGAGTCCATTTGGTTTGACCTCAGAGGGAAAGGTGGCCATCTCCTTTAGCTTCAAAATGGATTGTTGTACCTGATCAGGAAGATTTGTCCAAGTGTAACACAAAATGTTGGCAACAGCACATATAACTCCCTGACTAGCAAACAGAAAATCTAAAGCTCTGTGATTGTCGATTTCCAACCGGGCCAAAGTGTTTAGATTTGTCTGATAAACCTCAAAAGCTTTGGAGGATTATTTATAACTTCAGCTAAGATGAATAATACATCTCTCTCATCCTTTTCCAATGGTATAGCCCTCATTATAGAAATCACCATTTAGATGTTGCACATGAAAAGTGAAAGAGTATTTCCTCCAGGTAATTTTCTAGAATAGCCCATGCGGTTTCATTTTGTAAGTGCCTGGAGGCATGTTTCAGTGAGATATGTTTCATAGAGGGTGTTGAGATCTTAAATACCTAAACATTTTGAGCAAGTTAAGGCTTGATTTCCACATTAAAAAAAAATAGTACCTTTGTGGAGTACAGACTGTCTTGAAAGCTGGGTGCCAATCGACACCTTTGACATCTCCTTTGGGAAAAACAACAACAAAAAACATGACAATGACTGAAGACATCTCCTCAGTAAAACCTATGTTACGGAGCAGCAGCTATGCTCTATAGTGAACCAAACCTGCAAAGTGGAAAGAAATTGGCAAAAATGTAAGTAAAAAATGCTAGACAAAGGAAACTATGTTAATCTGTGGCTCCAGAGACAAGGCTCCAGAGGCCTTCTTCTGAAGATTTAGAAGAATAAACTGTCTATGCCATGCTGTCTTCTGTTTATGAAGGTCTCAGGCTAGAGTCTCCTGAAGATCTTCTGCTTCAGAGGATCCCTGGGTGGCTCAGTGGTTGAGCGTCTGCCTTTGGCCCGGGGATTGATCCTGGAGACCTGGGATTGAGTCCCACATTGGGCTCCCTGCATGGAGCCTGCTTCTCCCTCTGCCTGTCTCTGTGCCTCTCTCTCCTCTCTCTCTCTCATAAATAAATAAATAAAATCTTAAAAAAAAAAAAAAGATCTTCTGCTTTGGGAGGATTCTTAAGAGTCCTCACTGTTTGGGATGGCCTTCCAGTTGCCAGGGTTGATCTGTGTTCCTTTAATTAAGAAGTGTAGATCCAAAAATCAAACCCCTGTAGTTTTAC
Organism: Nyctereutes procyonoides; assembly: GCF_905146905.1. Classification (NCBI taxonomy): domain Eukaryota; kingdom Metazoa; phylum Chordata; class Mammalia; order Carnivora; family Canidae; genus Nyctereutes; species Nyctereutes procyonoides. The sequence continues at coordinate 46,420,781 of NW_026575049.1, read as the reverse complement.
TGCTTTATTGGTGTCCACAATAACTGGTGAAGTCTTTTCCCATCATGGTCCAAGGGCTGCCTTTCTATGATGTCTCTTCTAGAAAACCAAGTTGTGGGTTGTACAAGGATGGATTAAGAGGATATTAATCATAAAACTGGTAGACTGAACATCCCTTACAGTATGTGCTTATAACTGCTTCTAACAGGGCAGAGTCTAGGATTAGAGGTGAAGTCCTAGGTGCTTGAGTGGGCTTGGTATCCTAAGGAATAGAGAACGAATATATTCTCAAAGGAGTTGATCTTCTGTCAATAAGGCCAGGGAAAGATGTTGGGCCAAGGAAATTTGAATGTTTCCTAATGCTGGACTAAGTTTAATTTGAAAATTCATCCATCCTTTCTACTCTACCTGAAGGTTAGGGGTGGTATGGACAGAGGAAATTGTGAGTAAGCACCAATGTCTGGCAGATCCCCTTAATGATCTTCTCAGTAAAATAAGGATACTCATCACTATAGCAGAAGATTGGTCCTCCAGTAAGAAACATAAAATTGAATGGTTTGTTTTAATGCTCTTCAACAAGGAAAGGCTTCAACAAACCAGGAAAAAAAATGCAAAAAACACCAACAACAAACAAAAACAAAAACAGCCAAATATATTCATATTCCATCACAGGGGATAATTGTATAATGTTCATTTGGAGGCTTTCAAATGGGCCTTGAGGTCTTGATTCCCATCCATGCCCCATGTTTACTGTTTTGCCAAGATTGTGTTGTTGGCAGGTGAGGTATGCACTAGAGCAAGGCTCAGTGAGCTACAGCCCACAGGCCAATTCTGGCTCGTGGACTTTTTTGTAAATAAGTTTTTCCTGGAACAAGTCATGCCCATTTATTTATGTACTGTACTGTCTATCACTGCTTTTGCACCCCAGTGACACACTAAAGAGTTGCAACAGAGACTATGAGATCCACAAAGCCTAACATTGACTATCTGGCTCTTTCCAGAAAAAGTTTGTTAATACCCAATTTAAGGCACCATTAAGATTTTGGTCTTAATGGTCATGTTGAAACTTCCCCAACCTGGCCACTGTGATTCCAGACTATTCTTAGTGGAGTTGTGCCATTTTTTAAAATAGGCATAAGAAGTTGGGTTACAATGAGAATCCTAAAAAGAATGAGCCACCAGTCTGGTGGAGTAGATTTAGACTGAGATGACTCCATGCAAGTTGATACCAATTGATCAAACGTGTTGCTTCTGCACCTCCTACCTTGGGGTCCCACCAGAAGGTGACTATTTACAACTAAAGTCCTCAGCAAAAGGGGTTTTTGGAGATTGTGTCTCTCAAGTCAACTCTGTGGATTGACAAAGTCAGCACAAAGAAAAAACCGAGCTTGTAACATTTTCAGAGGCAACCTAAGATAAGGTTCATCCTCTGAAGGCCACCAGCCAAGCAAGACCTTAAACATGTTGGTCCTTGGGGCTGGTTTTGGCCATGGCCTTTTTGGTATTTATCTGCTGATTGCTCTATGCCCATTTCCCCCCCTCCCCCTTATAGACAAATAAAGTTCATGGCAAAACAGGATAAGACAAGGTAAGATTAGATGAATAACATCTAAATTGTGGAAAAGTCCCTGCTCAATTAGAGAAAGATGTTATAATAAAAGTAAAAGTGACTCTTAATGACTTAGAGAAGCATGAAGAACAGGAAACTGACCATTCTTTTAAATAACATCTTGTTGGGGAAATAAATGCATTTTATTTTATCCCTCCTTGTGGGGGTCAAAAGTTCTTAGGGTAGGATACCAGAACACGACAAACACTCAGACTGGCTAATTTCTTAAGGTGAGGGTCGATGTATGAGATGCAAGGTTCTAAGCAAAAATGGAAATCTTGTACAAGTCGCAAAGTCTTCTGCTGTTGTTTAGAAAATTGATGGGGCACTTTTTCTGGTCCTCACTACCCAGTCAGTCCATAGGAATAATGGCTGTCACTTATTAGGCCAGGCACTATAGACAATTTATCACTGAATAGCCCTGTGTCAGACACTGTCCACACTTGATCTTATTTAAACCTTACACCAACACTATCCAATCTGTATTATTCTTCTTTCCATTTGACAGAGGTGGAAATTGAGGCTCTTGCCCCAAATGTGTCAGCTAGTAAGCACCTGAGCCAAAGCTACCCTTTCTCTCCATCAGCATCTCACTGCCCCTCCTGTCATTGTGACTCCCTGGACACAGCAGCCCTCATTCCCAGGACTCCCTTTCTACTTGGTCTCCAAGCAGCAGAAATGTGCCACTCAAGCATCCCCACACACCTTCATACTCAGGAGGCTTCTTTCCATTTTTTACCCTCCTCACTCAAAGTTAAAAGAAAAAGCCATGAAGGTGACCAATAATAATAGCAAAGGGTGCTCAATTTTACTAATCAAGCAGGAAATACAAATGCATGCCAAACCATAATGAGATGCCATTACACAACTACCAGACAGAAGAGCTCAAATTAAATCACCGATAATATCAAATGTTGGCAAGAATATGGAGCAACTGGTACTCATATAACCATGGGGATGTGAATTGGTTTAACCACTTTGGAACCTCTTTAGCAGTGTCTGCTAAAATTAAATATATACCTTCCCAGATATATTTCCAACAGAATTGGCTACATGTTCAAAATGCTCATAGCAGTACTATTTGTGACAGCTAAAAACTAAAAGTTACTCTAAATACCCAATCAATGGTAAAAATGGAGAAAAGCATTGTGGTATATCTACAAAATGGAATACTATACAGTAATAAGAATGAACTACAACTCACAACACACATGGATGAATCTCAAACATAATTTTGAACAAAGAATTCACACACAGAAGTATGTACTGTATGGTTTCATTTAAAAGAGGTACCCAGGGCAGTCCTGGTGGAGCAGCAGTTTGGCGCCACCAGCATCCCGGGGTGTGATCCTGGAGACCCCGGATCGAGTCCCACGTCAGGCTCCCTGCATGGAGCCTGCTTCTCCCTCTGTCTGTGTCTCTGCCTCTCTCTGTGTCTATGAATAAACAAATAAAATCTTTTTAAAAAAATAATAAAATAAAATAAAATAAAATAAAATAAAATAAAATAAAATAAAAAGGTACCCAAACAGCCAAAATTGTTTTGATCAAGATAATGTTTATCCTCAGTGAGGGGCAGGGTATATAAAGACTGGAAAGGACAAGAAGAGGCCTTTCAAAGTACTGGTAATTCTCTGTTGCTTGATCTGGGTGCTGAATACAGGTGTGTTCCCTTTATGAAAACTAATTGAGCTGTACTCTTACATAATGTGTACACTATTCTGAATGTAACTTATACTTAAAAATGAAAGTTTGAAAAAAATAAAGGCATATAGCCCCTCCTTACCATCCCACCACTTCCTTCTCTACCCATTCAGGTCCATTTTTATTTTTTATTTATTTATTTATTTTTTTACTATTTTTTTATTTTTATTTATTTATGATAGTCACAGAGAGAGAGAGAGAGAGGCAGAGACACAGGCAGAGGGAGAAGCAGGCTCCATGCACCGGGAGCCCGACGTGGGATTCGATCCCGGGTCTCCGGGATCGCACCCTGGGCCAAAGGCAGGCGCTAAACCGCTGCGCCATCCAGGGATCCCTCAGGTCCATTTTTAAAGAGAAGGAGTTACATATCCAGAGGGACCGTGTCAGAAATGCCATACTCATTTGTCCCTAGGATGGAGGTTCCTAGCGTTTGACCAATCTACCTAGCCTCACACACACTCTGCAGGTTATACCTTTGTCTTGCACCATGAATGTGGTTGGTAGTAACAGGGCTTTCAAATCAGACAGACCCCAGCTCTACTACTGGGCAAGTCACTTCATCTCTCCAAGCCCCTATTCCTTTATCTTCAAACAAAACAGTAGTTCTCATAATCTATTCACTGCCTGCTCAAAAGTCAAGTGTCCCACTTCTTTGCTTTTCACTGCCACTGAATACACCACGTGTGTGACTTCCCAGCCTCTCCAGTCGCTAGAGCAAGAGCATGTGACCTTTGGAGATGCTGAAGATGGGAGAGCAGAAGCACGGGAGGACCCTTGTGTTCTTGGTGATATTAAAGTGTCAGCCCTGGGATCCTGGCTCTGTACAACTGCTGGGGGAGAGAGGCCTTGGATGATGTCTCCTAAAGGGTTTGTCCTTGAGGGTTTGTTTCCTCAACTCCCCCATTAGGACCCTCTCTCTTTTTCCAGGCTGCAGAGCAGGTGCTGGGGAGAATAGGAAGCAGGCATATTGGATCCAACTGTGAGTTGTTCAGAAGCGCCTTCTTCCATCATTTCCAACAAGTATTTATTTAGTGCCTCTGAGTCCCAGGTACCACACTGTGGCCTGGGGACATGATAGTGGACAAGACAGATAGGATCCCTGGCTCTCAAACGACCACACCAGTTCAAGCGAATTCAGACTCTATCAACTTTCTAAGTCACTGTAAGCAGAACCGTGAGCATATTCCCAACTCTGCATTTGGAAATCCACCGATAATCAACCCAGGAGCACTCCTGGAACCCCTGGTTTGAGACTGCCCAAGATGAGTTGTTTTGAAGGGAAGTGAATATTTATCTAGCATCTTCTACATGTAAGAGGTGGGACCCATTTTCACCATTTGGGGAGCTTAAATTTTGGGGTGGTTGGCCCAGGACAAATGTTTGATCTGAGTAACATAAGTTATCATGCCCAAGGGAACCAAAAAGTCAGTCCACAGCAGCTGAGTCAGCTTTGGGAATGAGGTGACCCTAAATGTGGTGAGATTCCATCAGGCAAAAGAAAACTGGAGATGATCCATGAGAACAAGTAAAGGGGCACTGCCCAAAGGGGGATGAACACAGCTAAGCATAGGGACAGAAGACAAATCAGGCCAGAGAGGTGGTTTGCAGGCTGATCAGAGGACCTTAAATACCAGGTTAAGGAATTTGGATCACGTCGTGTGGGCAAAGGGAGATTTCAGGCCAGGAAGTAATGTGATGGAGAAGTGCTGTGGGAAGATTACTTTGGCATCTGTGAGAGGGATGAATAAGACCTTGGAAGTGGCAAACAGAGGCATGAGCACCTTCAGAGCTTTCAGAGAGGAGTTCACACCCGCTGAGTTTTATTCCTGGCTCAGTTGCCTTGCTAAGTAAAGACTGTGCAAATACACAGCAAGCCATACAGGATGACTGCTTGTCTCCTAATACCCATTTCCCCCTCTCTCTTTCCTAACGAAATCCTGAGTTTGTCTGGGGCTGCAAAATTCCCTGTTGAAAATATTTGCCTCCTCCCAAACCTATCTAAGAGTGTCCATATAACCCACTTCCGGTCAATGGAGTGTATAAAGAATTTTAGAGTGGGGCTTATCCAAAGATACGGTTTTCTTGATAAAAAGACATTAAGTTCAGCAGGCCAAACTTTTTCCCCCTACTCCCTTCTTCCAGCCTGGAACTCAGATGTGATGCCTGGAAGTAGCATAGCCATGAAGACAAACGCTTCAAGCGGAGGATGGCAGAGGAGGAAGACAGCAGGAGCCTTGCTTCTAAACAACTCCCTCGAATAGCTCTAACCAACATGGACTACCTCTCTCCAGATTCCTTATTATGTGAGAAAAATATCCCTTATTTGAAGGAGCCAAATGTAATTCTTAACAGATAAGTGTGGCAACCTGAATACCTCAGTTTCTCCCTCTTTCTATGATCCCACAACCTGGGGTATGAATGCATTATGCATCTGTTACATGCTTTTCAGAAGCTGCCCACAAGAAAGCTGAAGATGCCCCCAGGTTACGCTGCCCAGTTGGTCCCAGCTCTCTCAGGCTTACAGGGCCTCCCTGGCATGCCTGGATCCTCCAGAGACCAGGAGGCGATGCCAGCTGGAACAATCCCAGCATACCAGGTCTCCAGCTGTGGATCCAAGGAAAGAGCCTTAGGTCAGCTGTCAAGAGGCCTAGGATCTTGGAGGACCACCTCTGCTACTAATCAGGGCATGGCCTTGACCCAGTCATTCCTCACTCCCCGAGGGGCCTCACCCCTTCTTTAAAATGTGGAGATTGAGCTAGTATATCAGATTAGCTTACATTTAACTGTAAATAACAAAACAAATGAAAAACCAAATAGCATGTTCACATGGCATCAACAATAAGGAAGTTTATCACCCGATAAAGTCCAGAAACAAGGCCACCCCAGGGATGGTATGGTCAGCTGCTCACCAATGTCATCAGATACTCTGCAATCCTCCATGGGTTAGTTTTGTCCTCATTCTGACTTCCTTTAGGGGCACAGGGGATGATTACCACAGTAGGAGGCATCACAACCAGGCACACTCCCAGCCAAAAAAGAAAAGAATCTTTTTTTTTTTTTTTTTTAAGATTTTATTTATTTATTTGAAGCAGACAGAGAGAGAGACAGCACAAGGCAGGGGGGCGCTGGTAAGGTCAGAGGGAGAGGGAGAAGCAGACTCTCTGCCTAGCAGGGAGCCTATCACGGGGCTCAATCTCAGGACCTTGGGATCATGACCTGAGCCAAAGGCAAATGTTTAACCAACTGAGCCACCCAGGCGCCCCAAGAATCCATCGAAAGATTTTTAGGAGCAATGACCTTCCCCCACATTTTCCTGTTGGACTTCCCTTTACCTTTATCAGTCGGAAGTGCCTATTTCCAATCAATCACTGAAAAGTGATTCCCATCTGCTGGGAACAAACTTTGCAGAGCCAACCATGACCAGTACAGAAAGGGAGCCTTCTTTTCTACCAAAATATATGATCCCATGCTACAGAGTAGATAGAAGCAGAGGTCTTTGGACTGAAGTTAGGGATGGGGAGAAGGCTGGAGCTCACCCCTATTGTCCTCAGAGTCCCAGCCACAGAATCTTCAAGCTCTTTCCAACAGTACGAAAGCACTAGGCTCGAGCTCTAAGGCAGCTTCCCATCTTCCCCTCTCCAGCATCCCATGGGTCTCTGCTTCTAAGATGAATGGCAGGATGGGGTCAATGTGAAAGCGGAAACTATCCATGTCCATGGAGATCACTTGAAGGCCTTGAAGTCAAGGGCCTGGGGCTTCCTCTGGGCTTGCTACAGCTTGGGAAACTATATGGACTGTTCCACACTCTACACTCATAATAGCAACACCCATTTATATGACATTTTCTTGTCTGCCAGCCTCTTGGGCACACACGGTCTCATCCAGTCCTTGAAACAGCCCTATAAATAGAAAGCCCAGATGGCTCTACACTAGAGCCACAGAGATAAGGAAACCAAGGCACAAGTCAAGGAGGCATTTGTCCCACAAAACCCAGGTCTGGAGGAGCCCAGCCTAGACCACAGCTGCCAACTGGGTGTAAGGGTGAGTGCCACTCCTAAGAAACTGGAGGTCCAAGGGGAAAAGCCATATGCACGATGGCCAGGTGACTCTGGTCTCTCAATCTCTCTGAGCTCTTTCCCCTCGTCTATAGAGTGCAACCCACCCCCAGGGCCATTGAGAGGACTGGGGGAGCCCTGAGAAGGTTCCTGGGTTGCTGAGAAGGGCCGCTGGGTCCTCCTGGCTGAGGCTGCAGACAGCTCGTGGAGGGCAAGCACTGTCTCCTCATCTTTGGACTATACCCGAAGGAAGGCTGGGCCCCAAAGGCCCATTGCCACCTGGTGCATGCGTGGCCACTGCCTCTTCTCGAGACCGCCAAGGCAGGGGCCCTGGCCCAGCCCCTCCTCCACTCCCTGGAGGCAGGCAGCTGCTAATGGCTCTCCCCACAAGCTGCTTCATTAAAGATTTGTTCTGTGGAGTTGCAATCAAAATAAACAGACCAGCCTGAAAGCCAGGGAACTGAAAACCAATTAAGAGGGAATGGAGCTGGAAGGAGGGGTGGGGGCGGGAGGGGAAAAGAGGTCGGGGCTTTCCAAAGACTCAGTTCCCATGGCAGCCAGCTTCCAAAATAGTCTGGAAATGAAAAATAATGAAAACCACTGTGGAGAGAGCAAAACGCTCCTGGCAGGAGAGTCCCGACCTCGGCATTGGCTAAATCTCCTTGCTCGTGGCTCCCAGAGGGCACCCCAGTGGGTTGGAGCCCTGGTGACCTGTCCCTCTCCCCTCCTGCCCGGTCCTCTTTCCCTCCCAAGGTGGTGGATGGTTCAGACCCTGGTCAGGGCCCCACCAGGGCTTCAAGGTGAGGGAGCCGCATTCCACCCGGCCCCCTGTGGAAACCAGAGACACATGATGGAGGCTGGGAAGGCCCAGGATGAGACTGGAAGGGGAAGTTCAGGCACCCTGAGGCCCTCAGCCCAGTTTCAGAGGGCTTCCTGGAGGAAGCAACGTTCAGAGGGGTAGCTGAAGTAGGAGCTAGCCAGGAAATGCACAGAAGGAAGGCGGCTTCAGGAAGAAACCAGAGGAAGTGCAAAGGCCCAGGGAGTAGGGGAGTGGGAGAGAGAAAAACCAGAAGTTCGGTAGGGCTGACAATCATTGAGTTAGGCAGATTTTTGTGCCAAGCTTAGCGTTTTTATGCATGGAATCCTGAGAGGCAGGTTGAGACTCGCAGATGTAAAGGTGGTGGAGCTGGGACCCCAGCAGAAGTGTGTGAACCCCGCACCCACCTCCTTCCCCTCTGCCTGGAGCCCCCATTTCCCTGCCCCTTCCTTCACCCTGGCGACAGGGGAGCAGTCATTTCCTAGCCACATCTCCAAGGAGGCCCTGAAGCCCACCGGGAGGCATCACGGTTTAACCATCTCCAGACCCCCTTGTGGTCTGGTTTCTGTTTCATTGGTGAGGCAACAGGAAAGCTGAGATCCTATTAAGCTGACTTGCAGAGGCCAGAAAGGAAGAACAGCCAAAATTAAGTTAACCCTTGCATTCTCCTTTGTCCACTCCTGCTTCCTGGGCCACAGAAATAAGCGCTGAACATGACCAGCAAGGGAAGGGACACCTCGCCACCCCCACCCCCGAGGGGGGACAGGCTCCCAGGTCCTGAGGGACACGGCCTCTCCAGGCAGGTCTGACACATTGGGAGCCTCCTGCACAGATGTAACTAACAGTGGGATACGAGGCCGGACCCAGCCTGAGCACCTGCCAAGTGGAAGGGCTCCCAGGTGAGAAGCAGGGCTGTGCTCACTGGACCAGGTTCTTCCAAATGGGAAGGGGCAAGGTGGAGTTCAGCTGCACCAGGGTAGCTCTTGGACACCAACTTCTTAATAGTCTCTCTTTCCAAGAAGTCAAGCCAGAGCCCAGTGGGAACCCGCTGGAAACGGGATGCCCCCGAGAAGTCAAATGTAGAGCCACTGGCTCCTAACTTAGCATCCCCGAAGGCTCAGACCAGAACAAGGGGAAGGTGGGCCAAGGAAAGAACTCTGCGCTGGCAGTCCAGGGGCCTTAAGCAGGTGCCTGTCCTGTCCTCCTGAGGGATCAGTCTAGCTCCACCTCCTGGGAGCTACGTGACTGACTATGGGCTAGTTACTCCTCTCTGAGCCTCAGTCCCTCTGCAGCAAATGGGTTAAGTAATGCTGACCCCATAGAGTCTGTATTAGGGCAAAATAAGATGCCAGAGTGCCTTGAGCAAGCTGGGAAGGAACGAAGAATTCGCTTGCATTCTTTTCTCCTCCAGACCTCAGCTGTGCCAGCTGTAAAATGGGGTGCCAACTCCCCTAGTTTAAGTGCGTAAAGCACTCAGAGGACTTGCAAAGGCCTCTAAAAGGGTGCAAGAGGTCTCTGGCTGCAGAAGCTGCCGAGAAACTACTCCCTTTCCAGCTCCCACTGTCCTCGGTGTGTCTTTCACCTGCCTGGCCTCTTCCCCAGTGGTCTCAAGGGGTTTCTGTGACCACAGAGATAGAAGAACACTTATGGGGCAAGTATAAGAAGCTCACAGCAAAAAATAAGAAATTAGAATTATTTTGCCCCTCCCCAGCCATTCCCCTGCTTACAGTTGACAGAAATGAAGCCCAGGCACAGAAGGTGATCTGTCTGAAGTCACAGCTTGTAAGTGCCTGGCTTTGGAATCCCAGGGCTATCCCACTCCAAGGCCCATACTCCTGCCTCTGCCCATCCCACTCCCCGGTTCAGGGGCAGAATGACTCCTGGGCTCCAGGGGCCTCTATCCAGGGCCAGAGTGAGGAATTTTCAGAGATCTGGTGTGGATCTCCCCTCCTATAGATGCTGAGAGTGTGGTCCCCTCTCTACCAGTAGAAGAAAGGGACACGCTGAATCACCATCAGCTCCTCGCGGGCCTATGCCAGCCTGGAAGGAGCCAACGAGGCAGTGACAAGGGCAGCCTACTGGAGGTGGTGACACTCAGGCCTGGATTTGAATTTGAGTTCAGCTATGTAAACTTGCACAAGATCCCCAACCTCTCTGCTTTTTAGTCCCCTTATCCAGGGGGAAAAGCTTGTCCCATCTCACAGCCAGGCTGCCAGGAGACCCAAAGGAGATAACTGATATGTGCTGAAAACCCTCAAACCTTGTTATCATTAGTAATTAGCACACTCATTATTTGTTTGTGTTTCTAAGCAGCAGATTGGCTAAGTGGGTTAAACTGCTCCTCCCTTCCCACTCCTCAGGCCTCCTCATCCTGTTGACACTAGTCCTTCTTTGTTCACAGACAGTGAAAAGGTGACTCGATGCCCACCCGCCAGAACAGACCCCCATCCTGGGTGAGCGCCCGCAGAGATACTGAGCATTGACTGTTTATCTCGCGTGCTGGTTGTGCTGGTCCTGGCACGGAGCAAAGGCAACAAGTGTGGCAGTATTTTTCCCCTTCTGATGCTCATTAAAAAAAAAAAAAAAAAAAAACCACACACATCAGATCAAAAGCCACCTGACACTTTTTTGTGGAGCACTCACTACGTGTCAAGCACTGTGCTTGTCTGTCATGGATAGAATCCTAGGAGACTCACATCACAGCCCTGCGATAGAGCAGTGACTTCCTGCCGGCCTTCCCTCAGATTTCCACCTTTGATCCGCAAGCCCTCATTTCCACGCAATCCCAGGGAGGGGGAAGACTGCTGGCCTCAAGGGTCCCGTCCTGGGCAGGAAGGAAGGCCTCAGCCATCTGAGAGGACCCAGGGGACCCGGCCCAGTCAGACCAGCTAAAGGGAATGAGGCAGGTACAGAGACCCTAGGCCCAAGGAGAGGCCTTTGCTTGGAAATTTGGGGTGCTGGCCCAGGCAGGGAAGCCCTTCTGCCTGGTGTCCAAGAAGGAATGTTTCCCAACCAGCCCCCCAGACCAACACCCCTAAAACTAATGCCAGAGCCTCCCCCAGCAAGGCCTGGGGCTCCATGGGCACACAGGGGGTACCAAATCAAGCTAACCAGGAAACCAGATAAAATGGAGGCTTCCTCCTACATTTGAGGAAAACAGAACCCTCCTGACAGCTGAGCCAGGTCTTGAGGGTGGAGCAGGGAGTCAGAGAGCCCACGACAGCTGAGAGAAGGACGTAGCCCCAGAGGAACCCCTAATTCCGGGGGCTATAAGGAATCATGTCTCCTCAGCTGTAGGCTTTCCCGTGTTCCCAGGGCTCCACAGAGAGATGTGGTTAGCCACTGGGTTCAAAGGGACACTGTGTTTCTCACGGGTCATCCATTCAACTCTCTGGGCCACCCCCATGAGGCAGAAATCATCACGCCCAGTTAAATCTAAAGGACCTGCAGCTCAGAGAGGTTAAATAACTCAGTCTGGGTCACACAGTGTCCTCATCAGGGTCATTGGGCTGTAAAGAACCTACATACTTTATTGTTTAACAGGATAAAAACTAACCAGTGATTGTTCCAAGCCTCCCCCTTCCCTTCTCCTGCTAGGGGGACTCCAACTGGCCCATGTCTTTGCTTTTCCTTCCCACCCTTGAAAACACCCCCCCCCCCCCCCGCAAAGTGGTTCTTTGAGACTTTGACAAGCAGAACTGGAAGTAAAATGGAGAAGAGAGGAAGATTTAAGAGGTACTGGGCTAGCACTACGGCAGCTCTGAGGTGGCATTACGGGGAGAGGCAAAAGGATTGTGCCCTGGGGAGGCACAGAGGGTGCTAGAGAAAGGGGGGGCAGGTTAAGGAAGTATCCCCTCTCACAGTTGAGAAATGCAAAAAAAGAACTGAAGTTATAATGACATAACGTTTGGCTTCCAAACTCTGTTCTTTTGAACTAACACCGCTGAGACTGGACCAAATGAGTCACAGCTTTGTGGGCATTTCACTTGCCAGGGTGGATGAGGGAAGGAATGGGAGCAGGGACGGAGGCAAAGCAGTGACCAGCCTCCCCAAGGCACCTCTGCCTTCCTCGGTGTCACGTTCTCTTCTTCTACTTCTTCTTCTTTTAAAGATTGTATTTATTCATGAGAGACAGAGAAAGAGGCAGAGACACAGGCAGGGGAAGAAGCAGGCTTCCTGTAGGAGCCCAATGCGGGACTCGATCCCAGGACCTTGGTATCACGACCTGAGCCAAAGGCAGATGCTCAACCACTGAGCCACCCAGGTGCCTCTTCTTTCTACTCTCCCACTTGCTTTGTTTGCACTTCGGAATTCTTGCTCCTTCATAACTGTGGCTAGCCCGTGGCCTTCCGTGGCTACCCGCAGCATCTCATCTGCCCTCTTCCACAACAATGACAGTTTCTGCTGGAATTCCCACTGCGAACTGTCTCATTGCATTCATGTTTCCTGAGTCAAAAATCATTTCCCCAGCATTAAGTCTCCTTTTGGAAGCTTTCTCTTTAAAGCTTAGCCCTAAGCTGTCCCTGGCCCTTCACTGTGTTTCACTCTGTGGCTCCATTAACAGGTCAATGGTGTATGAATCTATGGAACTGCGCACTCATCCTTAAAGAATTCACAAATATAACTGGTTTGTTGAAGAGTCTCAATAGGGAATAGACATGAAAATGGTTTTACTCGTTCTCTCTTCCCCTATCTGTACCAATGACAAATTCCTTTTCTCCTTGGTTAAAGGCCCCTTTGACTACGTTGTGGTCCAATCCATACTTTTCCATTTCCCTGAGTTTCTAGGACCATCTGGGTTTGTTCATGAGGACTCAGTTATGCTTGTTTGTTTGTTCTCTCTCCTTTCCCAGGAGAGGCCAGAGCCGTGCTTACTTGAGATAGAGAAAGAATCTCATTGAATCTTCACATACTTTTCCCCCACTTCCACCAGGCCTAGCTCATCCCATAGAAAGCAAACAGGGAGAAGGGCAAACATCTTCTAAGCTTGGATGAAGTCCTGTCAGGGGTGGTTGCTGCTGCTCATTATTTGGTTAAAACCAATGACCTTTGGTGCTCTTAGTGGGGCAGGCATCCACAGGCTGGCATCCCCATGGGGTGCAGGTCTGAGTGCCTCAGAAGGCCCTGCAAGGACCAAAGACTGTTGAGTCTAGGGCCTTCTGCTGCTGGTGCCTCTCACTCAGTGGGCAGCAGGCTGGTGCAAGGAGGGATAGGAGGAAGGGGAAGGGAGGAGGGCTAATAGCAAGGGGACCCAGGTCCAGCTAGCTACTGATCTAGCATCCTCTCCACCCACAGAAAACGCAGGAACCCTGGCCTTATCAAATTGTGGGAGAGCTGTTGCTCCCTCTCCATTCTGCTGGTTGTCTCTAAACCTCCTCTCTCCTGCTCAGGTCTTAGAGGGCACACCAGCAATTCTATCTTCCCATTTCATAGGCCCCTTCCAAATCTAAAAAGCATTTTGCAAGCACCTTCAAAAGATTTTTTTTAACTTTCTAGAGAGATTTAAATGCGGACAAATGATCTTTGAACAAGGAAACAGGCATAATAATGCCTTTAGGAATAGCTCTCTTGGTATCCCCCTCCTTAGGCTTTAAGGAAGAGAGAGGGCTGCCTTCCCTTCTCCTTTGGAAGGGAAAGAGCCCCTCTCTTTGGAAGAGCCGCATACTCCTCCACAGGTCACTGACTCCCAGCTCTCCCTTGTCGTTTTATATTGACCAAGGGGGTAGGACTTCCACGCAGGGGTCCAGGCAGGGGCAGGCAGCTCCATTTGTACCCAAGGTGAATGTGCCTGCACAAGATAAGACTCCCAACCATGTGTGCAGGGCAGGTGGATCTGCCCACGGGGCTATGTGCTGAATTCCGATGGCATTTTAAACTGGCAGTCTCATTATTTGTTTCTGTCTAGACAGACAGAATTTGCCTCCATGAGGGGCTGTGGATAACTGATCACATGAAAGTGTCAGACAAGCTGCTGTGTACAACCCAGGGGCAGGTCAGAGTGAATTACTGTGCTTCACAGTACTTTTGAAGAAAGGCAGCTTTACTGCTTTCAAGTAGATATGGTAATGGGAACCAGGTGTGACCAGGAGAGGTCCTTGGGGAACAGCTTCAAGGACTAGCTAAGAATGAATTGTAACCAGCAAAGTGGTTGTTTATATGTGAATGAGTGAGTGTATGTGATTTTATTTATTTATTTTTTTTAAATATTCATTTATTTATTTATGATAGACAGAGAGAGAGAGAGGCAGAGACACAGGAGGGAGAAGCAGGCCCCACGCAAGGAGCCCGACACGGGACTTGATCCTGGGACTCCAGGATCATGCCCTGGGCCAAAGGCAGGCGCTAAACCGCTGAGCCACCCAGGGATCCCCTGTATGTGATTTTAAAAGTCCTGTTTGAATGTTCCTCCCAACATGGTTTTCTCAGTATCTTTCTGTACTTCCATGAGGAAAGATCACCTAAGTCAAGGCTAACTCCCTCCTGGCTGCGTCCAAATTACTCCAAATCTCAAGCAAACACCTTCCCACAATCCAAGATGTTTGCCTAAGTGGTAGCTCACGAGGAAGCCAAGACTTCCACATGGAGACAACCTTGATCCTAGTCCCAACCCATCTCAGAGTGAGTATCTCCAGACTTAGCTCAACAATACCAGATGAACTTAGCTGAGCTGAAATACTCGAGAGAGAAAGAGGGAATGCTAAAGACTCCCATATGGAATTGGTTCTGCATCAGATCCAGAAATCAGGTATTGAAATTGTTAATAATTCAGTTTGGTGCCTACCGTGGGAGATGCTTTGAGGAACCAGCCATGATCCATGTGGTCCAAGAAAATTGAATCTTGTTGGTGAGACGTGATATCCATACTAATAATGGCACAATGCAAAGTGAAGATATATAACAGGAAGGGAAAGAACAGGATGCCACAGTGGTACAGAAGAAAAAGATTACTTGTAGCCAGAGAACCACAAGAGGCTCTATGAAGAAGATTTTTAAGGGAAGCTTTAAAGCTAATCAAAACAAAACAAAACAAGACAAAATACCAAATAGGCTACATGATAGTAGATACATAAATGAGTACATGTATAATTTGGAGAACACTTTGGCACTTCTATGGCACTTCACCTTCTATGGTTGAAGATATGCATTCTGTCCCCCAGCAATTACACATTCAGGTATATATGGTAAAAAAAAAAAAAAAAAAAAAAAGGAAAGAAGAAAAATAATCTCACACATGAACTAGACATTCAGTGCCATATTCTACATAAAGTCAAAAAATTACAAATGATCTAAATGTCTACTGATAAAAGGATGAATAAATTTATAAAATATTCATACAATGGAATTTACACATAGGTTGAAGTGGATGTAATATAGTTTTGTGTATCAGTGTAGGAAGATCTAGAAAACTTTGTTCAGAGCATATAAGGAAATTTCTGACCAATCATTAGTTGAGCACTAGGCTGACCAAGCAGACTTCCATGGTTCCATACAGGGAATACACTCTACGGAATTATTATAGAATTAGTCCAGCAGTCACGAAAGAAGAAAGAAAGAAAGAAAGAAAGAAAGAAAGAAAGAAAGAAAGAAAGAAAGAAAGAAAGAAAAGAAAGAAAGAAAGAAAGAAAGAAAGAAAGAAAGAAAGAAGAAAGAAAGAAACCAGTATTAGCACAACAATAACAACAATAACCCTTTTAAGGAGAGGAAGAATCTGATTTCCAGACTTATCACATCATATTATCTACATCATAGTCAAACTGTCAAAAGAAAGGAGAAAATCTTGAAAGCAGCAAGAGAAAAATAAGTCATCACATACAAGAAACTGTCAATCAAGAATTCTATATCCATTAGGTCTATCCTTCAAAATTGAAGGAGAAATTAAGATATTCCCAGATAAACAAATGCAACAGAAGTCACAATAAATGTATCACGTAGATTTAGCCAATGTAGCCAGAGATTGTTAAATTGAATGTTTCTAATCTAGCTATATGCTATTTATAAAAGACACACTAAAATATATGGACCCAGAAAAAGAGGTAAAAGGATGGAGTTAGATATAACAGGAAAAATAACAATTGAAAGAAAAGTGGAAGAATAATACCAGTATCAAATAAAAGAGACTTTAAGCCAAAAGGCATCATTAGAGATAGAGGGTCAATACATACTAATAAAAGGAAGCTCACCAGGAAGACATGAAAATCTGTGACATGTAGAGACCTATTAATTCGACTTCAAAATATGTAAAGTTTGACAGAATTACAAAACAGAAACTGACAGTTCCACAATCATAGCAGATTTCTCTGTAACTGAGATATCAAAGAGACATAATTAGAAATGATTTAAATTGACAGTCTAATGACAAATATAGAACACTTCAACTCTGTCATTGTATTATTCATATTTTTCCCTTGGAACATTTATAAAAACTGACCATGTGTTATGCACAATTTAGAAATTAGAAATTGAAAATAAATAAATAAATAAATAAATAAATAAATAAATAAATAAATAAATAAATAGAAATTGATACCAAAAGTAACTTTCAAAACATTATTTTGTAAATATATAAACACATCCCTAAATGACCTGTGTGTTAAAGAAATTGTAAGGAAATGGGAAATATTTAGAACCTAACAATAATTAAAATAACAACACCTCTAAGTTTCCTGATGCAGTTACACACGTTAAAGAGAAAAATGCACTTTCTTTTTTTTAAATTTTTTTAAATTTTTATTTATTTATGATAGTCACACACACAGAGAGAGAGAGAGGCAGAGACACAGGCAGAGGGAGAAGCAGGCTCCATGCACCAGGAACCCGACGTGGGATTCGATCCCGGGTCTCCATGATCGGGCCCTGGGCCAAAGGCAGGCGCCAAACCACTGCGCCACCCAGGGATCCCAAAAATGCACTTTCATTTATGGCTCCTGTAAGAAAAGATGTAAAGGTCACAACCTACAAAGAATTCAGTGACCAGCTCAAGAGGTTAAGAGAGGTGAAAAACAACAAAGTAAACCCAAATAAAGTAGAAGGAAAGCCAAAAGATGAGGACAGAGACTTACGAAATAGAAAATGGGCATAAGAAGCATTCATAAAATCAAAAACTGTTTCCTTGAAAAGACTGATAAAGTAGGTAAATCTCTGGCAAAGTTGATCGATGCAAAAAAAAGTGAAGGTATGGGGGCATCTGGGTGGCTCAGTCGGTTAAGCGTCTGCCTGTAGCTCAGGTCGTCATCTGAGGTCCTAGGTACAAGCGCCCCCCCCCCGGGGGGGGGCTGCTTCTTCCTCTCCCTCTGCCTGCTACTCCCCCTGATGGTGCTTTCTCTCTGTGTGTGTCAAATAAAAAAATAATAATAATAATAATAAAATCTTTTAAAAAAATAAGCAAAGGCACAAATGATCCCTCGTAGAACCGAGTTGCCACACCAGCGGTGGACCCCGTACCCAGTACCTTACGTAGTGACGTAGTAGAGGAGATAGCCTTCCGTCTTATTTAAGCCGTGGTCGCTTTGGGTGTCTGTTTCTCAGAGCAGAAACGATTCCTAAGCAATTCAGAGGGGTACGCGCGGGGTCTGGTCATCCCAACTAGGCCAGGCAGGATGGAGACGGTGGGGGACAGCGAGGACAGCCTGTACCCCGGGTCATCAGGTGAATCTGTCTCTGAGAAGCAAAGGTGACAGGTGAGGTCCCGGCCAGGCCGGGCTGAGGTGGGAGCTTGGACAGCGGCCGGCAGGACAAGCGAGCGGGGACCACAACAAGCGCCATGACTACTTTCAACAGTGTCCTGACTTTCCAGGTGGGCTCATCCCAGGGCTGCCTCGCGGAGGCCGGAGCCACTGCGGCAGGTCTGGTTCCTCGGGGACAAGGGATGTGGACTCTGGCTTGTGTTTGCAAGTCCCAGGAAGCCCACCTCGAACTGGTTTAAACGATAAAAATAATGTATCCCCTCATTTAGCTTAGCTCGATCCCGGGGCTCCAACTGTCCTTCCAGAGAGGCACAACTTTGGCCCCGCACGGTGTGAAGCTACCGTCCCTCCAGCAGCTCCACAGTCTTCTCCGCAGACGCCTCGGTTCACCCCACCCACCCCGGAAGAAAAAGGGCTACTTCCGCCCGCGATCCTTTACAAGGCTAGTGTGTCGTGTTCTCTCATTGGTCAAAACTAGGTCACGTGCTTGTCTCTCTGCCAATCAGCGTGCCGGTTGACTTCAGCCAATCAGGACTCACCTCTGGAGCTGCGGTTAAATTAAGCTGCACAAGTTGCGGAGCCTCGTTCTCGCCTCGTAGATCGTAGAGGGTGTTAAGACCCCTGGCCTGTAGTGCTTTCAGGCAACACATAAAATTAGTGTTCACTCTCACTGCATTTGGTCAACGGGGGCCATGAATGGCTGTTAGCACTAATACCGAAAACCAGGGCTCCGTACCCACCCTTGGGGTGAGAAATTTGGGCTGAGGCTAGTTCCTGAGAAAGGGGAGTATCAACACAAAACTCGACCCCCTAGCCCTGAGAGGTAGACTGAGGCAGCGTGTCCATAATACAGCTGAAAGCACAGGGACCCAAGGAGGCCTAGTTCTTCCTAATCACCCAGAAGCTCCAAGGACAAAGGAGAGGTGACTGTGCCCAAACATGACTTTCCTAGGGGGACCCCTTCCCCATTTTGTGACCTTCCTTGGGATCGTACCTAGGCCCCTGGGGTGGGACTGTCCCATTAAATGGCATTGGAAGTAAGAGGAGCAAGGAGGTTGCAGAGCTTCCCTCAGGCTGGGCTCCTGGTGGGTGACGGTGAGAGGGTCATATGCCCTGACAGGCCTTTACCCAAGGAGAAAAATCTTTCTAATAGCCCAGAAGAATGCCCTAATCTGACATCTCGTTTAGCAGATTATTGGGCCTGGCTTTGATCTCTGCTGGGCATAATGAGTGCGCCTCTCAGGCCAATCAGCAGTCATTAATTAGCAGAACGGTCAGCAGCTGGGCCTGCCCAGGAGTTGGGGGGCTGCTCTCGCATTGGGAAAGTGAGATGTTTGTGAGCAAGTCAGACCAGTGTGAAGCTGTGGGATGTATCAGGGTCACCGGGACCGTTCCTGGGGTCTCTCTGGGAAAGTGCCCTAAGCTGGGCCTTCACATGACACATGTGAAACACAATGCCACCCAGGGACTGGGCAGTGAGCGATGGCCTCCACTCCCTGCAACACCACCCGATAGCGAAGATA
Organism: Nyctereutes procyonoides; assembly: GCF_905146905.1. Lineage (NCBI taxonomy): Eukaryota > Metazoa > Chordata > Mammalia > Carnivora > Canidae > Nyctereutes > Nyctereutes procyonoides. The sequence goes on along the minus strand of NW_026575049.1, from coordinate 46,401,411 downwards.
CAGCACAGCAGAGTGTGTGACACCACGACTCGCATCACGACCTGCAGGCAGAACACAGAGACCACCTGGTCTCCCCCAAGGCCAAAGGCTCTCTCTCTGACTTACTGGCTCTTGACTCCCTTTTCTCCTTCTTATTGGGCCCACATGGCCCTTAGAGCCCCTGGGAGCAAAAGAGAGTAGGTATTGGGTCCTCGGTTTTAGCATCTCTAACAGCAGTGGGACCAGCCTCACGTTCCTACCTTAGGGTTGAGGTTTCAACAGAGACATGACCAAGGACACAGATGAGAAATTGCAGCTGTTTTCCTGGGTCAGAGGGGTCAGAGGCAGTGTCAGGTGGACAAAATCTAGAGACTTAGTGTGGAAAGAGCTGGATTCCTATGCCATCCTCTGCCACTCACTAAGTAGCCGTGTGACCTTGAAGTAAGTCCCCTTAATTTCTTTTGATAGTAGTATTATCCTTTGCATGACTCAAGGTTATTTTCCACATAGTGATTGCAACATGAACTGTCCTTAGATTTTGTAAAACAGCAAAACGCTGACTTAATGCGTGTATTTTAAGTGTCCAAACTTACTAATACATTTTGAAATCAGCGAAACCAAAATTGAATTTATCTTCATTTCAAAAATCAATGAACAGATAAAACGTTAAGTGAAACATTTCTAGAAATATAAACATAAAATTTAATATGTCAGAACAAATCATTAGGAGACAAAATATTTTTAAATAATTATTCAAATAATTATTCACAAGACGTATTCAAAAGATAATAGGAAAATGTAACTGAAAAATATTATTTGATCTTATCTAGTACAATCCTAAAAAAAATTAAAAGTGTCCTTGTTATGTCATTAACAATTTGTGTGCAAATTTTTCCCATAAGTTCTTTCTGACTCTACACCATTTGGGGCAACAGCACAGAGAAAGTTATAAACTAACAGCAAATACATTCTTTTTACACCATCTTTTTTCTGGGGGCGGAAAATCTATCTCTTGTTTAATAAGTTTGAGAAAAGCTTTTCAATTTTTTTTCTGGCAGAAGTGGGCGGGGAATGAGACCTTTTAATTGATAGTAAGCATTTATTTTTTGTTTGTTTTTGTTTGTTTGAATAAAAGCTTTCTTTACTCTCACCAGGGACCAATGGAGACTGCCACACCATTGGTTGTGTCCATTTCAATGCTCTTGTGTTCTTTGAACTAGAACTAGAGCTTCCTAGAAGGTTTGCTATGTTGATTAGCGTTTTCTTTCTCCTCTTGAGAAGTATGGAAACACACACACAGCTTTCTAAATGAGCGTCCCTTTGTTCTATTTGGAATTTTAATGTAGCACGTAACTTTCTGGATGGTTTCAAAACATAACTTAGTCTGATTTTAGATTTTTTTAAATATGAACTAATGGTATTACACTTAACACTGTGGATGTGTTAGATTTTAAAAAACACAGAGAGACTAAGAAAAACTGGCTTTGCAATGACTTGTTCTAGATTAGGTGCTTTCTAAACCTTTTCTGCTGTGGGGACCCTCCACCGCGGGACTGGAATATAGAAAACCAGCAAAAACAGGTGATTTTGAACCAAATGAGTGGAAGGGCCCAGAGTCCTGCTCTCCTCCTCCCTTACAGGCCCCCACCTTCCCTGCCCACAGACACACTCAGGCACATTAACACCATAGGGGGGGATGCCGGGAAGGCTTGGGTGGAGAGGAACTCAACATTCCAGGTTAACTCCGCGCGCTTTCCAGCTCTGAACTTCAACGAGGTCAGGCATGTCTTGGCTCAGTCACTCTGGCCAGAGGGCCGATGCCAACCTCCCCAAGACCTCTCGGTTCCTCCTGGTTTCCAGGATTAGGGTTCCGATTTCATGAGAATTGTAGCTCTCATCCATCCTCATCACATCACCCCTCCTCTTTCCTAATCAGCACTGATCACTCCTCACCCTTGGACCCCACCTGCTGCAGCTCCCCAGGCCCCATCTGTGGCGGAGATGTCGCTAAGAAGGACGCATCCATGGACATGCAGGCACTACCTACAAGTCCGCAAGGGGATTCCTGGAGCTTATGACTCGGAGATGAAAGTCCTGCCTGGCTCCCTGCCTCTCCTCTGGTGCGTTTATTAATTTGTTCAATTCATCCATCTACTAAAGGTTTATTAAGCACCACTGTATGCCACTGTGTTAGGTTCTGAGGATACAGTAGTGAGCAAGACTAACAAGATCCCTGTCCCTGGGGCACCTGCAAGGCTCAGTGGTTGAGTGTCTGCCTTTGGCTCAGTATGTGATCCTGGAGTCCTGGGATCGAGTCCCAAGTCAGGCTCCCCACAGGGAGCCTGCTTCTCCCTCTGCCTATGTCTCTGCCTTTCTTTGTGTCTTTCATGAATAAATAAATAAAATCTTAAAAAAAAATCCCTGTCCTCTAGGAGCTTGTAGTGTAGGAGAGATGACCAGGATAAAATAATCACTCAGTCGAACTTGATCACAATGGTGTAAAAACACCCTTCCTTTCTCTGTGTATTGCCCTCCTGTACTGCCCATAGACACACAAGAAGTGAGATCTAATAGCCTTTAGGATACCAGCTCTTACCTTCTGGAAGTTCTGACGGCCCAAGGGGCCTTGCAAAAGAACCTAGCTGTCTGAACAAGGTCCTCCGGGGCCACAGGGAGCATGTGGGCAGTAGCCAAATTCAGTAGGCCCCTCCCTAGCCCTGCCTCTCTGACTCAAGGCACCCTCAGGGTAATCTCGCGGCAATTTCCTTTCCCTCACCCCTTCCCACAGACAAATGGTGACAGCACCAGGGGGATCCAAGTTTTGTGGGGCCAGAAGCTTAGCCAATTTAGGGGGGGCCTCTTTAAGAAGCCAAACACAAAATTACTAGGTTAAAAAGTGAACATTTACAGGGCGCCTGGGTAGCTCAGTCAGTTAAGTGTCCAACTCTTGATTTTAGCTCAGGTCATGATCTCAGGGTTGTAGGATTGAACCCTGAGTCAGGCTCTACACTGGGCATGGAGCCTGCTTGGGATTCTCTCTCTCCCTCTCCCTCTGCCCCTCCCCATCTCTCTCTCTCTTAAAAAAAAGTGAACATTTGTTTCCTTAAAATGGTTTCTTTTCATTCTTTTCTAGAAGCCACATCAACTCATCCATTTTTATTTTTATTTATTTTATTTATTTTTTTTTATGATAGTCATACAGAGAGAGAGAGAGAGAGAGGCAGAGACACAGGCAGAGGGAGAAGCAGGCTCCATGCACCGGGAGCCCGACGTGGGATTCGATCCCGGGTCTCCAGGATCGCGCCCTGGGCCAAAGGCAGGCGCCAAACCGCTGCGCCACCCAGGAATCCCAACTCATCCATTTTTAAAAGGTGACAAACACACACCAGAAGAATAATATTTTAATAAACAAACTCACTGACAATCCTTTACAATATGCTTTATATTTTTTGGCTGCAAGTTCTGTGACCGCCTCACCATATGCCAGTGATTTCACGCCATTCTCTGTGAGGAGCACAGAACGGCCTTTCCTCTACCATGGCTGAGTAAAATATGTGCTTTGTCATGAAGAGTTCAGAAAAGTTTATTTCGGCTTCACAACTGATGTCGTGTGAATTTTTAAGAGGGTTGTCCGTTGGGGGTAAACCCTTAACAGGTTTCGTGTGAGTTGTTAGATTAAAAAGAACTTCCCATGGACTTGCTTCTGGCTTCAGACCCCTCAAATCTTGTTTCTCTACCACCCCCCACACGCTTCCCATCCTGGGGGCCAGAGGACCCGCTCAGGCTGCTTCACACCAGGTGGGCCCACACCCTGGGTTGTGTGAGGGCTTCTGGAAGCCATTCCTCCTCGAATAACCCTAATGTTACACAGAAGTGACCAAAGGCCTCCTTCACGAAATATCACACCCATGTGGACCGCATTCTCACCAGTACATCCCATTCTCCTGTGCCACACGCATCCCCGACTCAAGTTTTCCTAAGCTGGGTCCCCAAAAGGCCTCCAGTTATTCCGCTACCATCTGACAGGGAGAACATGTGACAGGGAGGAAATCGGGATGAAAAGAAACAGCAGCTTCAAATGATTGCGGTCAAAATAACGTGCTTTTGCAACTTGTGCAAAAACATGAGACCACTCGAAAGCGTTGCCAGGGCCCCTCCCGAGGCCTTGAAGGGACCCACAGAGGTGAGGGCCCAGTGAGCTCTGTGCAGGGGCACAGCCCTCAGAGATGAAAGAGGCAGTAGAGTAATTGCTCAGGCGGGGGCCTCAGGGCTGCGGCCTCTGGCACAATTATCTTAACAAGTTAAATGAGCCCCAGATAAACCTGTACCTAATAAACTGGGCTGCCCGAGCCTAAAGCCCTCATGATGAAGGGGGATTTCAGAGCCCCAAGGCCGGGTCATCAGAGGTGGTTTTCTCCACTCAGGCCACAGGCCAAGGCAGGGCCTGAGTGTCACATCTCACAAACCCCCATGAGCACCCACACTGACTCACATACCCAGACCCACCCTTGCCCCCCCAAAGCCCTCTCATGCCCAGCACCTCATCTGACAAAAACACCAACCCACACAAGAGCCTTTCCCAAACACAGGACCAAGGTCTCCAAGCACCTAAGCAGGGGAGGCGCCCTCTTTGCAGGGGTGGGGTGGGTGAAGCAGGCGAGGAAATGGGAGGCCCTCGCCTATTCGCCCCTGGCAGGGTGGGAGGCACGTGGGGAGCACTGGCCAATTCCGTTCTTTTTTTTTAACCTTATTGAGGAATAATTGACAACCATAACTGTATATATTCAAGGTGTACAGTGTGATGATACACACACACCTTGTAGAGCCAGAACCAAGACCAAGATAATTTTTATTAATATTTTATTTATTTATTCATGAGAGACACATGGAGAGAAAGAGAGAGAGAGAGAGAGAGAGAGAGAGAGAGGCAGAGACACAGACAGAGGGAGAAGCAGGCTCCATGCAGGGATCCTGATGTGGGACTCGATCCCAGGACTCCAGGATCATGCCCCGGGCCGAAGGCAGGCCCCAAACTGCTGAGCCACCCAGGGATCCCCAAGACCAAGATAATTAATACATCTATCGCCACACACAGTTAAGAGAACTGTGTGCTCAGGTGGTAAGAACACTTAGATCTACTCTAACTTTCCAGTCTGCAAAACTGTATTGTTAACTACAGTCACCTTGCTGCATGTTAGAGCCTCAGAACTTACTCTTCTTATAACTGAAGATGTGTTCCCTTTGACCTACATCTGCTCCCCCATTTCCCCCTCCTCCCAACAGAATGACAGCCACCATCGTATTCTGATTCTATGAAATCCCGCCTTTCTTCTTCACCAGTGCATGCCCACACCAGGGGGTCCAAGGCTCTGCAGATCTTGAATGCTCTCTTGCCCTTCCCTTCTTTCATTCTGCAGATCTCTTGCATCCAGGGAGAGGGGCAGGGGGCACCCTGGACCTGACAGGGGGACAAGATGCTGAGTCTGAATCAGGGCAGAGTGACACACTGAGCCCAAGGTCTCACCCGCCTTGCCTCATGTGATGCAGGCTAGACAGCTGGGTGATGTCACCCACCCAGCCTCCATCCCAGGACAGTGGGAAACCATGTAGGGGTGAGGAATTGGGGGAGGGGTCTCGGGGCTCTGAACTTCCAATGGCTGCAGGACTGGCCCAAGTCCTGGCTCTGTGCCCAAGCGCCGAGGCCAACCTGCCCCGCAGCCCCAGTTCCTAGGCTCCAGGGCAGCATAACCCCCAGACCTCCCCAAGGAGCTCGGCTGATGAGCGAAGGGTCTTCTAAGAATACTGAGGTGAGAGTCTCAGCCCTGGATTTGAATTCTAGGTCTCAGGAGTCTGGGATAGGGAGGGGAGGTCATGGCCATCAAGACCCTTGAGAGGGAGGGTGAGAGGGTTCATCATTCTGAGTAACAAGAGCCATGAGCAAGCAGGTCAGCCTGAGCTAGCTGGTAGTGGGCCAGGTCTTTGAGGCTCTTCCGCTCAGGAAAACCCTGTTCTCTGTCCTAAGCCAGGGGGGAAAGGAAAACAGGAAACACATGTTCTGTAGGGGAGGCCGAGCACCCAGCCCTGAGAAGCCCCCAGGGAGGATCTGCTCCCGGGACGGGAGTTTCCCAGCCACACCTGAGGACCTAGCCCTGACCAGCCTTGAGGGAGAAACATGCTTATCAAGCTTATACAAAGAACCCACAGCTGCTAGGCCGACATCTGCATTCTCACTCATAAACTCCTGTGCAGCCTTGGGCCAAGAGCTTAGCCTCTCTGGGCTTCTGCTTCTCCCCCTGTCAAGTGGAGGTAATCGTCCCTGCCACCCTCTCGACCTCGTCTGGCTCACTGGCTTTGGATATAATAAACCACCACATATATGGGAACATTATTTCTTCCCCCTGCATCCTTCAAGCCTCAAGCCTCCGGGACTCAGCCTCCAGAAAGCCCTCTGTGACTGCCCCAAAGGGAAGGCCTGACTTGCTCTTGCTCGTCTGAGCTCCTCCTCTCTGGCCTTCACCATCTAATCCTCCTCTTTGAGGGACCTGCCGCATATTCTGCTTCAGGTAGAAGTACTGATGTTTGATCATTTTCTCCATAAAATCATGAACAACTGGAGGCCTAGCCGGCCTTGTTACCCTTCATGTCCTCCTCAGGGGCCAGCAGGTATGCAAGAAGTCCTGGTGGAGGTACAAGGCTTGGGTCAGATAATAAGACATGGGGAGAGCTGCCCAGAAGACCCCAGGAGATCCCCCTGAGACCACTCCCAGCTGCCACTGGCCAGGACAGCAGAAGCTCAGGAAGTCTTAGCTGGTCCATCTCCCTACACGCTCACAGATCCAGACTGCGCGTCTGGCTTGCTCACTGAGCTCTGTCCCTACAGGCCAAGCCTGGTGGCTTGAGGGGGCTTAGGTGTCAGCCCATGGCCTGGTTCACTCCCTAGGGAGTGTCATGGGGTTTTTTGTTTGTTTTTTTCCTCTATTCTTTTTCGGGAGCCCTCTCACCACCTGGCCTGGCTACAGTGACCAGCAGGTGGCAGAAGGGTGGGGGCCGGTGGGGGGAAAGGAGGCCCGTGGCTGGCTTGGCTCTACCTACGGACTGGGAGCTAGCAGAGCCGGCCACCACAAATCGGTGCTCTCTCTTCCTTGCTGTAGAGTCTTCATTTTCCAGCCACTCTTGCATCTAGGAGGAGCCGTGGGACTCGTTCTCATGGCTGGAGTGGGAGCACAAGTGGTCACGTCAGGCCAAGGTAGTTAAAAGAGGTCGTACATTCTCCATCTGCTCTTCCCTGTCTGCTCATTGGATGGCTGCAGAGAACTCTGGGCCCTAAGGAAGGTTGGGCCACTAGAGGCACAGATCCCTGAATCGCGACCCGGGAGGCCTCCTGCCAGCCATCAGGAACGCCCACCTCGGCCCCTTGGGAGGGAAAATTAAAATTGATTGCATTCAGCCACTGACATTCTGGGATTTGTTTCATCAATGAGTATAACCTAAATTAAGTTGCCTTAGAGGAGCAAGACTGCAAGGAAAAGATAGATTCGACACTACACAACTGCCAATTTAGGACTTGGGGTATAATCTGGGCCCATTACCCAGCCCTGCCTGGTAGCTTGACTCCAGCTGGGGGGATGCTCTGAGTTCAGAACTGTCCACTCCTCACTCACGTTCTGGCTCCCCATCATCAACCCAGCCACCGCCCAGGCCTGCCTCCAACAGGCCCTCTAGGTTGGCATCCTGAGCAGATGCCTTCCTGGATTCCCACCTTTGGCACAGTATCCTGGCCAGTACAGGGTCTCTCTGCTCTGCCCCAGAGCCTTGCCAGGATCACAGGTGCCACACTTACCTCCTGGTGCCCTCCGTCCCTTCCTTCCTCACAGGCAGCTGAGCCCTGTGAAAGTCCAGAGGCCAGATAGGTCCATGGCTGTCTACAACAGGCTCTGTGCCTTGTCCTAATTCATCCCCACAGTGAGCCTAGATCACCATCCTGATTCTGCCTCAGTGCTCTAATTTCCATTTGACAGATGAGAAGACCAAGGCATGAAGTGGTAAGTAGGTCATTCAAGGGCACATAGCCCATAAGTAGTAGAGCCAGGCCTAGAATCCAGGTCATGTAGACTCCAGAGCTTGCACATTGATGTCACTACACTGTAGTGCCTCCCAACTAAAGGGGTTCCATAGATACGTGTTGGATGATAAAGCACACAGATCACCAATGGGCAAACAAAGGCCCCTGAGTCAGCAGTATTATGTGACCCTAGGACATTCTGAGAGGTCTTCCTGGAAGAGGCAGCATTTGGGATCAAGTCACATGATCTCACTGGGCCTGGTTTTCCTTCCAGTGTTGTATCAGTTGCTCAGGTGTGTGTGTATGTGTGTGTATGAAATTCACATATACTTGGACATAGAAATACATAAGAAGTGGCTTCAGAATAGCACTGTCCAATAGATATATGATCTAAGCCAGAAATGCAAGCCCTATATATCATTTTAAATTCTCTGGTAGCAGGCAGCCTGAGTGGCTCAGCGGTTTAGCACTGCCTTCAGCCCAGGGCCTGATCCTGGAGACCCGGGATCAAGTCCCATGTTGGGCTCCCTGTGTGGAGCCTGCTTCTCCCTCTGTCTCTCATAAATAAATAAAATCTTTTAAAAAAAATATCTAGTAGCTACATTAAAAAAGGAAAAGAAAACATGCAAAATTAACTTTAATAATATATTTTACATTATCCATTATAGAAGTAATATTACCATTTCAATATGTAATCAATGTAAAAAATTATTAATGAGATATCTTACATTGTTGTGTTTTTTTTCTTTTCTTCTTCTTCTTTTTTTTTTTTTTGTGAGGGTCTGGGTTTGGGAGGTCAGGGTGACCCTAGCAACAAGGCCGTAGGACACAGTGGGCCTCCTGGATCCAGGAAGACGCAGATGCTTAGGCCTGGCCTCTCAGAGAGCTACACAAGCCTATAAGTAGCATGCAATGTAATAAATGCTGCATAAACACAAACCAGTATGTGTTAAAATTCAGGGAAAGCAGTGGATGGTTTTAATTCGCTGCAAGATAGGCATGTGTTTGTACTTTCCTATTTACAGTAGACCCTGTAAGAAGGCTTGCAAACAGTTCAAGGAGCTTCAAGGAGCCCAGCACTCAATGCAGCTGTTCTGTGTTCCCTGATTACCCCAGACCCCCGGGTTACAAGCAAGCATAGATTAAACCCAGAATGTTTTCACGACCGAGGAGCACAGTCTATGAAATGTAAAAGAAATCCGCGCAAAGAGCCAGGTTGGGAAATTGTTGCCAGCTGTGGTATGTGGGAGCAGGGATGGGGTGGGTAGGACCCCAGAAGGAAGCCCTGAGTCCTGCCCTGTATTCTCTGGCATCCCTGTCTGGCCCTGGAGGTACCACCTTAGGGAGAAGCTTCAAAAACTCAAATTGACCTACAGAATGAGAGCGATACTATCTGTCAGAATCAAGTGGAGGCTAGGTTTGTGTGACCTGGGCAGTCACACGGGAGTCCTTCCCTTAGAAGGGTCTGTGCTCTGGAAGGCTCCGCAGTTGGTTTAATGCTCTGCTGTCAGCATCCTGCAGGTCTTCATAGTTTTTGAACCAGGGGCACTGCATTTTCATTTGGCCCACAAATTACACTGCTGGGCCTGAGTGGAGGCCACAGCAGGAAACGAGAAGCCCCTTCTGCGTGGGGTCCCCTACTGGGGAGGGGCGCAGCATTCCAGTGGCCTTTCCAGGGACCGGTCCACTGCTCCAGGCCCTTCAAACAGCACGAGGAGAGACCATCTGGAGGAAAGGCCAGAGACAAGGATTGCCTGGGACCGCCCTGGAGAACGGCACCAGGATGTTGTGTGTTTTCCAAAGTTCCACTTACAATGGTCTCTTTTCATTTAAAGAAAATACCGCAACCATTTCCTAGCAAAGGTTAAGTCTTTACACGTAAGAAAAAAAAATGTTTTTTAACCTGCCAAGGAATGTGCTTTTTAAAGCTGGCTTCCTGCCTTTCCTGAAGCCAATGTTCCCTCCCCCTGCTCACAGGGAGAGCCCTGGGGTCCTATAAGAGTGGCGAGTGGCCAGACAGCCACTGCCCCAAGCGGGTCAGGGATGGGACAGAGGGCAGAGGAGCAGGTGGCCAGTGCCTGGTGGCCATCCCCTGATTTACCCAGAACCAGCTATCAGGACAGGAGCTCCTGGTGGCAGAAATCCACAGAATACCCCCCTCAAAGCCGGTTTCAGGCTGGGCCCTCCACCTCCTGCATGAGCGGCTCCATGAGCCTTGAGCTCCTCCAGCACCTTGCCTAAGGGCTGCTGGCCACTAGCTCCTGCCTTCCGGGCCCTGACTACCTTTCAGGAAGCAGAGAATCTAGTCAATCATGAACTAGACCAGGTCAGGGAGAGTGTGAGTTTGGGGCAGGCACCCTGCGGGGAGGAGGCCTGAGCAACAGGAGGAGGCCTGTGTGAGCTCCCTGCGCACCCCTCTGCGTGATCTGCAGGCCTGGGCAGCCTGAGCCTGGGGCCTGTGCTCCCCCCTGCACCCTCACTGCTCACGGATGCCACTCCAGCAGTGATCCCGCCTTGATTGTTTTATTCTCATCAACATCCAAACACATCCTAATTCCCAAACCAAACTGAATAGAAAAAAAAAAAAATCCCTCTTGCCCATTCACCTCCCCTTTTCTCCTGAAAGCAAACTTTCTGGAAAGAGTTGTCTCTCCGTGCTATCTCCAAATTGCTTTCCCCTGTTCTTTCTCGCTTTTTAATTTTTTTTTATGTAAATTTAATGAATTTCCCAAAGTGGCTGCACCACAGGGCCAACTGTCCTATGAAGACATAATAGGTGAGTAGTACCCCGGAAGTCCTCTCAAGGTCCCTTGCAATCACTACCCGCTTCCTCCTTCCCAAATGTCACCATCATCCTGACCTCCGGCCGTACATTAGTTTTGCCCGGTTTCCAGCAGCTTACAATATGAATCATGCAGTGTGTACTCTTATGTGTCTGGCTTCTTTGCTCGATACTATGTTTGTGGGGTTTCACCCATGTCATTCAATGTGGCTTAAATAACCATTTTCATTGCTGACTGGTATCCACTGTGTGAATAGACCAGTATTTGTTTATCCATTCTGTTGAGGATGAACATTTGGTTTCAGGATACCATATAAAGCTCCAAAGGCCACTTTCATACATGACTTTTTGGAGTCCTATGAATGCATTTCTATGGGGTGTATACGTAGGTGTGGTTTTGCCGGGTCATAGGATACGCCTGTGTTTGTACTGTTTTCAAATTATGCTGCCACGGGCAATGTGTAAGAGCTCTTGGAGCATCACATCCTTGCCTATGCTCAGCATTACCAGTCCTGATGCAGTGTCGACTCCTCCCTGGCTCTCCAGCTATTGGCCTACTCCACGCATTTGGAACTTGCCAGCCTCCATAATTGCATGAGCCAATGAGCCAATTTCTTAAAATCTCTCCTTTATGCACACACACACACACACACACACACGGAGACTGTGGTTTCCATTTCTTCTTGCTTAATAGTTCTTTTAATTAATATATGTTAAATCTTATTAAATAATGTTCCTGTACCAATTAAGATGATCTTTTGCTTTTTCCCCTTTATCTCATTAATGTGATAAACCAAACTGGTTTTCAAATGCTAAGCCAAACTTGCATTTCTGTAATAAGCCAAATTTAGTCATAATTTAATATCTCTTTTTTAAATCTCTGGATTTGGCTTGTTAATATTTTTTTAGGGAACTTTGCATCTATATTCAGGAGAAAAATAGGCCTGGAATTTTTCCTACTTGTAATGTCCTTATCAGGTATCAAGGGTTTGTTGGACTCAGAAAACAGATTGAGAATGTTTCCCCTTTTCCTATTCTCTGCAAAAGATCATGTAATACTGCCATTATTTCTTCCTTTAATGCTCAGTAAAACTCACTACTGAAGGCATTTGGATCTAGAGTTCCTTTTGCAGGAAGCATATTAAGGATTCAATTTCTGTAAGAGTTTTGAGTTTCCGGATATTCTACTTGTGGCAAATCTCAGTTGTGTTTTTTCAAGCAATTGGTCCATTTCATCTAAGTTATCAAACACATCAGCATAAGTTGTCCATAATATCTTCTTACTGTCTGTTTAATAATAGAATTATTATTCCATTATAGCAGAATCTGTGCGAAAGTCCCCTACCCCATTGTTAGTATCAATTATTCATTCTCTCTCCCTGTCTCTCTCTGCCTCTCTCCCTCCCTCTCTTCTTCTCTCCTTCCTCTCCCTCCCCCTCTGCCTCCCACCCCCTTTCCTTTCTCCATGATTGAATTTACCAGAGGCTTGTTAACTTTACTGGTATTTTCATAAGACCAATTTTGCAGCTCTTTTCTATTGCTTGTCTGTTTCCTATTTTATTACTCTGAGCTCACATCTTTATTTTTACCATCCTACTTTCTTTGGGTTTAATTTGCTTTGGGTTTTGTTTCTTTAGGTTGAGTTTGTTTTTCTAATCCCTTGAGCTAGATGTTTGAATCATTGATTTTCAGCCTTTCTTTTCTAATATAAGCATATAAGGCTATAAATTTTCTTCTAAGTCTGGCACTAACTACATCCTACATGTTCTGCAATGTACTCTTTTACCATCTTTTAGTTAAAAAATATTTTCTGATTTCCATTGTGATTTCTTCTTTGATCATCAGTTATTTAGGGGGAAATATTGCTTAATTTCCAAACATTTGAGGATTTAATAAATTTTTTGTTGTTTTTACTGATTTTAAGCTAAATTCCAATATACTCAGTGAGCATATTCATTTCAGTCTTGTGAAACTTGTTGCTTTGTGATGTCACGCAGGGCCAGTTTTTGTAAAGAGTCCATCTGCACTTGCAAATAATATATACCTGGGATTGTTGGCAGACGTGTTCTGTTTATAAAAATTAATTCGCATTTATTAATCATCTTGTTCAAATCTCCTATGTCCTTACTGGGTATTTTTCTGTTTGATCTATTGATAGATCAAAAGAGATGGGTAAAACAAAAAAAATCGCAATATATGATTGTGGCTTTTCTATTTCTCCTTTAGTTCTTTCATTTTTGCTTTGCTTGCTTTGGGGTAATATTATTAGATTCATACAACTATAGAATTGTTTTAGCTTCCTGGTTAATTGAACTTTGTATTATGAAGTATCGTTAACTCTACAAATGGCTTTTTGCCTTAAAATCAATTTCATTTGATATAACTGTAGCTGACCCAACTTTCTTTGTACAGCTTATCATTTTTTCCCTTCCTGTCTTTTTATATACTTAGGTTTAAAGCATGTCTCTTGTAAGCAGGATACAGTTAGGTTTGGTTTTGTTATTTGCTCTGGCAATTATATTTTAAGTGGAGTGTTTAATCCTTATATTGATTGTTATTACTGTTATATTAAATTTTAATCTCCCATCTTATTTGCTTTATAGTTGCCCTACCTGTTCTATGATCCTTTCTGACTTCTTTTTGTATTGACTCAATATTTCTATAGTGCCAACTTGACTCACTCTTTTGAGTGTTTTTGCTTTTTAAAAATTCTATGTCATGTAGTTATAACAACTATCTGACTAATCGAAGTCTTATAACAAATGAGTAATTCTGCTGCATTTTTCTTGGATAATGCCAGGACCTTAGGCTTCTTTATCTCCCCTCAGCCTCCAATGAATGTTATTTATGTTATTTTAGCTATTTTAATTTGTTACAAATTTAAAACTCCACAAGATACCATTGTTGTAAAGATAGCCAGCCAATAGTCATTTACATTTACGCACATATTTATGTTTTCTATTGTTCTTCATTCCTTCCTGCATCTCCCAGATTATATTTGAGTTTAATTTCCTTCTGCCTGAAGAACACTTTTTAGTATTTCCTTTGGGGAAAGTCAGCTAGTGATGAGATTTGTCAAATTTTGCTTCTCAGAAATTATCCTTATTTCCTCTTTATTTTGGAAGGATATTTGTGATCTGTAGACTTCTACTTGCTAGTTATTCTCTTTCAGAGCTTTGGAGACATCTTTCCATTGCCTTCTGGCTTCCACTGTTTCATTGAGAAGTCAGTTGCCAGTCTGTTGAGTCTTTTTTCTCTCTGTCTGCTTTTAAGATTTTATCTGTGTTGCTCCGTCTTCAGCATACAGTCAATTTCCCTGGAAAGGATGAGAAGAAATCTGGGACTTGGGTGGGCAGGGGTACTTCTCTGACATCAGATCCCAAGGTCTCTCTTTCATACAGGTCAAGGGAAGCCCTGAGAAGTAGTTACCATATACCTGGGAGCCCTAGGATGATGAGTCTTCCCCCAGGAAGATCTTGGGTCTGATCACTGAAAAGCAGGATAACAACTCCAGGGTTGTGTAGAAGAGGATTGAAAGAAGGAGGGGGTGGGAGAGAAAATGCCACCTGATCCATTTATAACCAATCACGATGATGAGATTAGGACCTTGACACCTAAACCGCAAGTTGATGAATGGAGTCACAACACGGCACTAAAAACTCAGCTCCTGAGGGCAATGAGTTTTGTGTTTTATTCACTGCTGTATCCCCAACACCTAGAAGAGTGCCTGGTATGTAGCAAGTGCTCAGTAAATATTTATTGGCTGAATTGAATGGAATGAATCCTAGGTTCTGTCTCAGTGGCTTCCTCCTCCTAGTTTGCCAGCCACTCCTCCCCATCCTGGAATGAATTCTCAAACCCCTCAAACAAAACCCCCTAACCACATGATCAGCCTCCCTAGGCCCTCCCTGGCAACTCTCTACCTAGCTCTTCGAACCCCTGCTGAGAGACATGTAGCCTCCAATTCCACCTCATGCCTGATCTTTGGGTGAATATGTTCCAGTAACACATGCGGGGGTGTATACAGATAGGTGGTAGTGAATAGCCACATGGTAATTAGTTTAGAAATGTTTCTATTGTAAAATAGAGGAAAACCTTTTTACATAATAATCAGAAGTTGTGTCTTTCCTATCAAAGTCCAAGGCTGCCAGAAGAACTGCACCTACCACAGTGGTGGCAGAGAGAAGGTTCCTGGCACAGCCAGCTTATTTAACAGAATGTACACTGGCTGGGAGCCCCACCTACTATTCCCAGTCTCCAGGCAAGCCTGTGGTAGGGCAGACAGCAAAACAACAGAAATATGAAAATATGCCCGCTGAAGTCTGTATTCTAAATCCAATATTGGGAAATTGGGAAACTAAGAGTTTCCTAGGTTGCAAGCCCTAAGAAGAAAAGAAGCAGCTGGCATGGAACCATGAGGAATCCGAAATGGTTTGGAACAAGAGGAGGGTCAGAAGAAAGGGCAGAACATGGACATGCTGGAAACTTGGTCTAGAACGTGGACTGGAACATTCCTTTCTCAGCCTCCCGTTGAAGAGGGGTTGGTGATGAATACCAGACATGATATACGTCTGAGATTGCTACAGATAGGACCGCCTCACTGTTTAGGAAACAGATGGTCTGTTTATAGTTCATTTGTATAGAGGGTAGCTTCCTCTCAACGAGTCCCTTTTGCTGCTATTACCAAGTCCTGAGTAAACGATCCCCTCGGACAGGGCTGAGGAGACATGGGTGGACCAGTGGGTCACCTACCACCTCAGGGGAAGCTCCTGGGTCCGGGGTGGGAAGGTGTGTCGGCAGCCACCACTTCATGGCAGAAGCCCAACACCTGGCTCTCTCCCATGTGGGGTTGCCTGGCTGTCGCACACAACATACACACTACAACTGGCTTCTCCCTGTTTCCAGAAAAAGATAAACATGCCCTGAAAACTCATCATCTGCTGATCATTAGAGGGGGAAGAAAAGAGACTCACAGGATTCTGAACACCATTTTGCGAATGGCCAGAAAGGCATCAGTTGCAGTGAATCACAATTTCTGGTGAAGAGGACAGGACCTATTTCTCTGGCACGTCCAGGTGGTACCTTGGTGCTCTCAGGCAACGACAGCCCGCCTGAGACAGCCAGACTCCTCTCTCCCTGTCCCACCTGCCAAGGAAGAGCAGGGTCCCACAGCTTGGAACTTGACAAGCGCTGGCCTCCGAACAGATGATACACCCTGCCCAGGATTCTGCTGGTGGCCCTTGCAAAGCAGGGAGGACTCTGGAAGGCTCCAGCTTAATCCAGGCCTCCAGCAACATCCTCTCCTCTTGGCCCCAGAGAGCAGAAGGGCAGCTGAGGGGAAGCAGAAATGAGCTTTTCGGTTTTCTGCAACTGCTTTGATTTATTTATTTATTTATTTTTTTGTTTTGTTTTTCAAGAAGAAAACACTCAGCCCCGATCCCGGGGGAAACAGGGAGGACAGAAGCAAAGGCTATTTCTGAGCCTGCTGCCTCCCCCAAAAGGAAGGGTGTGAGCCGTGCAGAGAGAGTCCAGCCCTCGCTTCCTGGAATCGGGCATGAGGGCAGCCCTTTTGCAGTTTGCAACCATTCTTCAATCATGGGACTCATTTCTGGTTCTTACAATAACCCTGGCAAGGGAGAGTGGAGGAGAGGGTGGTGTATCCCCACCTGACTAGTAAAGAAACTGAGGCTCTGAGGTGTGAGCGAACTTGTGAGAAAGAAGGAATTCAGATCCTAAGAGGACCTCCTCTGAGTCCAAACCTCTGGCCGCATCCACACCTCCACGTGCCTCTCGGGGCTCTGTCCTCTTCACACCCCTGTGCCCGGGCTGAGCACACACAGAGAGGACCTAGCTCAGAAGGGGAAGCATCCACTCCCTGTCACCAACCGCCTGTGTGGCCTTGGACACACCGCTGATCTCTCTGGGCCTCAGTTTCTTCATTTGCAAATGCCTACCTCCATCAATTGATGGAGAGTCAAGTTAAAGTTACCCTGTGTGGAAGGGCTCTGCAAATTCTAGCATATTCTACCAATATGGGTGCTGTCTAGTATTACCTTCATGACAGGAGCGAGCAGAAGTACTCTCTGCTTCAAACGATCTCCCTCTCCTTTCTTCCTTGGTGACACAGCTTCTAATGAGTCTTTCCCCTTTGTTAAGGGGCAGATCCCCCTGGGGGGAGGGCTACATCTCCAACCAGTATCAGCCATGAGTTCCTCAGAGTCAGTGAGTCCATCAGCTCCCCAGGGCTCTGGGAAAGCTCTGGCAGAGGGGCTCGAGTGTCCGCCTCCACAAGAACCACAGGGTGCGTCACACAGGAGATGGTCGAAATGGTGTCTCCAGGCCCCGGGAGCTTTCCTTTCAGTTCCACCCTCTGAGGGTTCTGGGAAGTGGGCTGACTGAGAGTAGGGGAGAGCTCTGCTCCTCAGCCACCCCCAGCCCCACTCACCCATGCGGAGATGCCCAGGGCCCTTCCTGCAGACCACCCCATCCCGGGCAAGGACGCCTTATGGGAGCAGTGCAGAGAGGGACCGCTCGGACCCCACCCTTCCACAGAGGGGTGGGAGGAAAGAGACCCAGCTCATCCCCCCAGGTGCTCCCAGTCCTGTCCTCCATCCGCCCGGGGACACAACCAGGCAGATTCATTCATCCGCATGTGCCCTTTCCTGCTGCAACTCTGAAGGATGGCCATGACTGGCTGGAGACAGAAGCCGCAGCTGGTCGACTACATCTGTCATCTTTCTACCCCTTTCTGAGCCTTTCTTTCCCACCTCCAAGAACCTCTCCCCACTTCCCAAAGGCCCCAGGGCCTTCCAGCAGCCCTGGCTCTGGTGGTCACCAGGAACTCATTGTACTCAGGTCTTCCCAGCTTAACATGGGACCTTCCTGACATCAACACTGGGCCTGAGGGCATGGGGCTCAAATGGCACCTTGAAAGGTTACGGAGGACACGTGGTGGGGCTTAAGTGATGGGAAATGAGGCCTCCCCACTCCCCTCACGTCCCCACCCCCACCCCCAGCACGGCCACCTGCACCTGTTGTAAAACCAGCCCAGCCCAATGGCCCCAGGAGCTGAGAACACAGTGCTCTGCAGCCTATAAATTAACAAAATGGGGCCTGAGCCAGAATTTGCCTGGAGGGCTCGGGGAGGGGGTGTCCCAGCTCCTTTAGATGTAGGGTGGATGCCAGGTACCTTGTCAGAGGTCCCGGTACCATTCACTCATTCACTTAGGTTCACCCCCCTCCGCCCCGGGCCCCAGCCAAGACCGACCCATCTGAAGGAGGAAGAAATAAAAGAAGACAAGTGTGAGGAAACCATTTTCTGGCTCTTTAATAACTGTCTTCCTAGGCTCTGTTTATTCTGTGCAAAGTATGTTATAAAAACATTCGGCAATCAAAGAAAGGGGGAAAAATGCAGGAAAGTCCTTTTAAAAACAGGTTTGAGGTGCAGAACAGGTTGGTCCTATCAGCCCCGGGAAAACAACTCTACTCCTACAGCAAAAGGAGTCTATGGATGTCTGTGTTTGCATTCCCTGGGTGGGGGTAGGGGTGGGGGGTGACGGTGAGGCCCAGGGGAGGCAGAGGCCCCTGGTCTGTGAGGGCAGCTGCCTGTCCTGCTGTCACAAGAGGCCACAGCGATCATACCTGCCATGGTCTTGTCCTCATAAGCACTTCGTCCTACAAATGGTCCAGCCCTGCCAGCGGAGGCAGTGACCCCTTCCCAAAAGAGGGAAGCCATGTGACTTGCAGGGACTTCAGTGGGAGGATCATCCTTGCCCACCCCACTGATATGGCCACTGTGCAGCTGCCTTGGCCGTGGCATGAGAGCACCTGACATGTGCTACATTTAAGCAGATGTGTCGAGAGCCAATGTCCGTGTCTGTCAGCTCTCTCACTCTCTCCTGTCCGGAGAAGGCCATGATCCACCCTGGGGCTGTTCCTTCGGTCAGAGTCCCGGGCTAAGAAGACATGGGGCAGAGCCCAGTTGACCACAGCCACCCCTGTGAATGAGAAAGATGCCGCCGTTCTAAGACCTAGAGCTGTGGGGCTGTTTGTTACTGCTGCTGTACCTCAGCAATAGCTGACTGATGCAGGGCCTTAGACTCCTCCCAGTCCTCCAAAGTAGAGGCCTGAGGTCCGTGGCCAGAGAATCCTGCTCTGCTTTCTCGATCTTGTGTAGAGACTTCACCTCACCCTTGATCTCCTAAGGTCTGACTGGGACTCTCACTGGATACCCAGCAAAGCTTGTCCCCCCCTAGGACCCTCAGCTCTAGAGCAAGTTCATACCTGTTGCCACAAGCCCTCTGGTAAACTTCCCCAGTCACCCACGCAGCTAGTTTCCAGCCCTCTTGGGCTCGCATGGACACTTCTCAAGCCCATCCAGCAGAGATAGCTGACCTCGTGCTCTTTCTCTTTCTAACCTCACTGTGCCTACACATTTACCCTGATATGGCCACCCAAGGTTGATGCAGGGCCAGGCTTCCAAGTGACTTCCTCTAGCCCCCCACGGGGTGGAGTGAGACACCTCTATTCCCAGCATCCCCTCAGCCAGACCAGCACTGGGCCCTGGGTAGAAGAAATGGGAACACATACCTCCCACCCCTTGCTATTCTTACCGTGCTTCCTCCATGGCCCTGGGCTTGGAAGGGGTGACTCTTTAACTCTTCTTCATCATTACCTGAGCCCTTTCCACCTGGGGAGTAGTAACCTACCAAGCCTGACCCTGTATATGTTAAAGGAAGGTCTTTTAGCAATCCCTTCATTTCCACAGTCTGGATTTCCATACCATCATCCCAATAATGAGGTCAAAACAGTCAGCTCAAGCCCCAAAGATGCCCACCCACCCACCCCTTCCCTGGGGCAACATCTGATGGCTCGTCTTCTGAGGTGGGAGCTGCAGAAAAACCTGATTGAAAGAGGGATATTAAAAATAAATCAGTTCAAATTGTTAGGATGGTAAGTTTTATATTATGTGGGTTTTTTTTAATATTTATTTATTCATTTGAGAGAGAGAGGAGAGCATGAGCAGGAGGGGCAGAGGGAGAGGGAGAGAGAATCTCAGGCAGGTGCTGTACTGAGCAAGGAGCCAGACGCAGGGCTCAATCCCACAACCCTGAGGTCACAACTTGAGCCAAAACCTAGAGTTGGATGCTCAACTGACTATGCCCCCCAGGCGCCCCATGTGTTTTCATAATTATTTTATATAAGTTCAAATTCAATTCTGTTTTGCTGATTAATTTTCCCCATACATTACTTAGACCCTTATATGGAGAAGATATGAAATAGGTGGGCTGGCATTGATCAGTACTTAAATATCCATTTCTCTTAAATGTTGTTCTTTGTGGTATTTCTGTCTTCTCCTTCTTTGGGGTTCTTAGTCCTCTAGAGGAGGGCAAGGACACTTCACTACCACCCAGATTGCTGCAGTAGGGCTTAAAAGTGGCCCTGTCTACGCCATGTGACCATCTGGCCCCAGACCCCAACAAAATCACAGGCAAATGGAACTCAGGAGCTTTGCCATAAGCAGCAATCTGCTCACTGTCATTCAGCAGTCAGGTTGACTGCATAGAACAGACAACTCCCACAACCATGGCTTAAACAAAACAGGGGATCATCTCTCTCACATAATAAGAACATCAAAGGTTGGAAATTCAGAGCAGTCTAGCATCTGCACGATGGTAGCCAGGTCCCAGGCTCATTCTAGCTTTCTCCTCTGCTATCGTGGCGTGAAACTTTTAAATTCATGATCACAAAGCAGTTGCCGGAGTCACCACCATCACACCTGCAGACCAGGCAAGAAGGAGGCCCAGGGGCTCTTGTGTGCACCCTGGTCGAATGTCTCTCCTTTTTATGGAGATTTCGTGAAAGCCCAATCCAACGTCTGCTTATATCTCATTGTCCAGAACAGCATTGTGTGGCTACTCCTAGCTTTAAATGAGGCCCCAAAAATGTAGTAATTGCCAACCCCCCAAAACTTCAAGATTCTGATTAGTAAAGAAGGGGAGGAGAGGGAGAGTTAGGAATGGGCAGCCCCCCATCACTCATTCCTAACACCAGTGTTCCCTTCGGTGGCGTGAGCCTGGTGGCTTCCATGGTCTGCCTCCACTCTCTCCTATCACCTCTCTCTGTCCTTTTCAGTTCCCTGAGATGATAATCCCTTTTACACAGAGAGACAAAACATTACTATCTCCCCCTAACTCAACCTTCCAATCCTACAGTCCCAGCTCAATAAATGCATATTTTCAAATAGAAAAAGAAATGACTCACTATTAACTATATACAGATGGTCTCTGACTTAACAGTGGGTTCAGCTCACGTTGTTTTTTCTTTTCTTTTCTTTTTTTTTTTTTTTTGGACTTTATGATGGTGCAAAAGTGATACACATTCAGTAGAAACAAAACTTTGAATATAGAATTTCGACCTTTTTCCCAGGCTAGCGATATGCCATCCAACCCTCTCCCGTGGTGCTGGGCGGCAGCAGCCACAGCTCCCAATCAGCCTCACGATCCATCGCCAAAGTCAACAGGGTCAACCTTACGTCTGCTCTGCACCCCTGCAACCGTCCTGCATCTCACTCACAGTACAGTATCCAATCAATTACATGAGATATGCAACACTTTATTATAAGAGAGAATTTGTGTTAGATGACTTTGCCTGACCATAGGCTAATGTAAGTGTTCTGAACATGTGTAAGGTAGGCTGGGCTAACCTATCATATTCAGTAGGTCAAGTGCGTTCAATACATTTTTGACATCCTATTTTCAACTTACGATGGGTTTATCAGGACAAAAGTCCAGGAAGATTAGTATGCCTTCCCATTTGTATGCCTCCCATTACTCAGCTTGAACCACTATTCTAACCAAGTACTGTCATTTTACATTTCAAAAGTTCACGCAGTAACTCCTTAACTCAGTAGGTCATAAATCTGGAAGTACCTAATCCATTGACTTTGGAGCAGGGGTGTCCTAATGAATTGTGAGACTTTGATCCCTTTGTGATGCTTTAGAGTTTACACAAGCTCCTTCAGTCACATTATCTCACTCGGTCTTTTAAATAACTCTTTTAAGTAAGTAGGCCTGCTGTAATTATGCTTTTTTTTTTTTTTTAACAGATGATGAAATGGGGACTAAGTGAAGGTACATGACTTGCCCAAAGGCATGCAATGAGTATTTACACTGGAACTTAAGTGGAGGTCTTTGGACTTCATATTTGGGCCTTTCTAATGCAGTGATGCCCAATGGAAATAGGTCACGTGCTGCGTGTGTAATTTTACATTTTCTAGTATTCTCTTTTAAAAAGTAAAGAGAAACAATGAAATTGATTTGAGTAATAAAATTTTATTTAACTCAAAATACTGTAGTTTCAACATGTAATCACGATAAAAGCTATTAGCCAGATATTTTACATTCCCACTCTCCCCCCCCCTTTTTTTTTTGGTCTTTGGAATTCAGTGTGCTTATTACATTTTCAGTACATCCTGGTTTAGACTAACCACATTTCAGGTGCACAAAGCCACACATGGCCAGTGGCCACCGTGTTGGAAAGGTCAGCTCTAATGTTGAAGGGCCCATTTAAATTTAAAATTAAGCTCTGAGGAACGCCTGGGTGGTTCAGCGGTTGAGCGGTTGAGCGTCTGCCTTCCGCTCAGGACTTAATCCTGGAGTTCCAGGGTCGAGTCCTGCATCGGGCTCCAGCAAGGAGCCTTCTCCCTCTGTCTGTGTCTCTCTACCTTTCTCTGTGTCTCTCATGGATAAGTAAATAAAATATTTTTAAAAATAAAATTAAGAAAATAAAATTAAGCTCTGAAATTTCAGATTTTGTGACCAACAGTCCTAGAAATCATCTAAAATAGTTATGTGTTATCAATAGTTACATTCTTGCAGTAAAGAACTTTGTCTCCAGCAACAGCCCAGATGGAAAACGGGCTTTGCGTAGATCCATCGCAAGGCACCACTGCCATCTGGTGGCAGCCTCCTGAATTGCAAGCAAATTCCCCCAAGATGAAAGCTTCCAGATTCTAGGAATGTGTTTTTCAAAGCATGTTCTTCTGACTGCCTCTGATTTTCCACAGGAGTTTATTTAAAATGCACCCTGCTGAGCCCTCACTGACTCAGACCCCAAACACCCACATTTTTAATAAATTTCCTGAGTGGTCACCGTGCATTCTAAAACTTGAGAGTCCTTTATCTAAAGAACATGCCTACACAACACAACCATAGAACATTCAGAGGCAGCATATGTCAGAAGGAGACTCATTTTTCCAAGACGCTGCTCTGGTATTTTGGGGACCACTCCTTTCTCTTCATAGTCTGCTGGGTTCTATGGAGTTGTATGTTGTTCCTAAATAAAATAAATAAATAAAACCTACCTGTCCTGCCCACCCTACCTGCCCAACACACATAGAAAGCTGAAAATAATCCATAATCCAGTCACTTTTAAAAGACCAAAAGAAAAAAGTTTAGATGCCATCTCACCCTGCCCCATACAACCTTGTTCACAAATATGATTAGCTCAAGGTCACAGCTGAGTCAGCCTCTGCTGGACCCTTCCCCCTGCTCCCTCCACACCCTGCGGTCCAGCTCACGGCCCTCCCCAGGCTCTGAGACCTTGCAGTGCTGTTCCCACCATCTGGAACAGCACTCCACATCCTCCCTGCCCAATGACAACTCACCCCTCCGGAGGTAGCCCAGGGGTCATCTACTCAGGAACCCCTCCTGGGGGCCCCCCTTGGCTGGGCTAGGTGCCAACATTTTTCATCCTAAAGGCCTCTTTATGGTGGATTGCCTGCAGGTCTGACCTCCCCACACAACTCTATGCTCCAAAAGGGCAAGAGTGTGTCTCGTTTCTCTGTATCTCCACACCCTAGAAGAAAAACCCACCACAAAGTGGGGCATTTGGAAATATTTGCTGAGTGAATAAATGTTTTTTGAGGCACCGAGTAGTCATTATTTCACTTTGAAATAACAATAGTGCCCCTGAGTCTGGAAGTGACGAACAAGGCAGCCCTCCCGCCCCCGGAGGGGCATTTTGCAGACATCTTCCGAAGCCATGGCAACCGCACCTGACAGCTGTTACTGTGGGACTTGGGGCCCATGACAAACTGGGCAAGAGACTGTGGGAGGGGCTGTGACAGGACACCCACGAGGGGAGGGGGCGGGGAGGGGTGCGGGGAGAGGGCAGGAACACAGCAACCTGGGAATGTCCTCACCGCCTCCCAGGAAGGGAGCCATTTCCCCAGAGGACAGAGGCCTGTCACATCTCGCCCAGCTAATCTGACAGAAGCCAGCTGCCTCTCGCGGGGCCTGCCCCGGGAAGGCGTGTTCAGGCTGAGAACCTCAGGTTGCTGTTTGCCCCCAGGGACGGGGCACGGGAGGGGGGGTAATTGACTTGTCTCCCAAATTTATTTATTAATTCCTAGCTACCCCATTTGATGTGGTTTCCAGGAGGCACACCGTGGCCATCTGCCCCCCCCCCCCGCCCCAGCCCAGCAGGAACATTCTACACCTGCACTGCGGCGGCCTGGAAGGGGTGCCCACCGTGCAGGCCAACAGCCACCTGCAGAGTGGGCTCAGGTACCAGAGGGGGTGAGCTCAGGAGGCCCCGTGGCAGGACGTCCCAGCCACCTCCCGGGACGATCCAGGGCACAGATCGGGACAAGTCCCATCTTTCTGCTTCAGCTTCCCAGGGGTGGGAAGAAGGAACCAGTGACTGCTCCTGGAGCTCCCGAAGGCTGTGCCAGAAGGTGGAATGTGACTGCCACTACCGGAGGGGGCCCCAAACCCGCGGGAGCTCGAACACGGGGGTGCTCCACACGGGCAGCACGGTCCACCTCTAAGTGCTCACCTCAAGCCACCGAGACAGTCAACGTTATGCTTTCCTGTCTGTCCATGTTGCCGGCAACGAGCACGAATGAGTTATAACCAGAAAAACACTCAAATAAGCAAAAGGTGGGAAGTGTGTGGCCCAGAGACGGAGCACGGGCCTAAGCTTGCGTCCTGCAGGAGGCAAGTCCTTGAGGCTGAATCCCGACAAGCAGGGAGGTTACAGGGAAGAAGCAGGAAGGGGGTCCTCCACCCACCTTGGGCCCGGGCAAGAAGGAGCCCCTCACGTGAGGGAGAGGGTGAGGCCTTCAGGGTAGGAGGTAGGGTTGCTGGCTTGGTCGAGCACAGCCACAGACAGCAGCCGAAGGAATGGGAGTCAGGTCCCCATGAGTCTCCACCTCCTTCTAACCCCCATTTAGCCTTCGTAGAATGGGCACAATGTCTGGGTAGCTGGTGTGCTGGAAGCTGGGTGGTTCCCAATCCCCAGACCCTAAGGAGACCCTAAGTGACAGACCAGCAGGAGGGGAGTTGACTGCAAAGGCCAGGCATCTTTGACATTCCTCATACAAGGTGACCCCGGTCCGAGGAATACATATGCAGGTACAGCTCAGACAAGGCTTTGAGCCGAGGGTACGGCCTAGGCCCAGCAGACCCCAATCACAAGGAGACAGGGACGGCTGCACCAGGGAGGCACAGGCCCGGCAGGACCCGCAGCCAGCGGCCCTGGCCCCTCACCAACTGCTGGTGCCTTACACCCTTCAGAGGAGGTGCTAATGAACAAGAAAATGTTCAAAGGTCTCAACATGGGCAGCAAGCCAGGGTGCTGGGAGTCTGAGATACATATGTACACACAGAGGTGCCTGCCCTTTGAGCTGTAGGAGAACTGGCCCTAATCCCATTGGGGGATTTGCCTACATGTCTTTGTCTTTGGGCACCACTTCCACTGAACAGGTCAGTGGGCAGAGAGCGTCGCTGCACACATTCTGGGCCCCACTTCCACATGGACAGGCTCAAAGCCCGGAATCCACCCTTTCCTCTGCTCCCTCACCAAAGGAGTGCTCGCACAAGGCCAATATGCATGGAACAATGTCACTGAACTTTGGGGGATTGGAGAGCTTTAGCATCACCTGTGGCTCTGTCACCTGCTGCCTTTAAAGCCTCCAGCTTTCTCGTTTTCCAGTCCCATCCATAGAAAATTGGTGTCACAGGGGATCCCTGGGTGGCGCAGCGGTTTAGCGCCTGCCTTTGGCCCAGGGCGCGATCCTGGAGACCCAGGATCGAATCCCACGTCGGGCTCCCGGTGCATGGAGCCTGCTTCTCCCTCTGCCTATGTCTCTGCCTCTCTCTCTCTCTCTCTCTCTCTCTCTGTGTGTGTGTGTGTGTGACTATCATAAATAAATAAAAAAATTAAAAAAAAAGAAAAAAAAAGAAAATTGGTGTCACAGACTACATTTTTCTCCCTCCATGCCAACTCTGCTCCCTGATTCTCTTTCCACCTTCAAAGACTCACTCTCCTGCTTGCTCGCTTGCTCCTCGCTCGCTGGGCTAACCCACAGGCTGGGCCCCCTCCTCCGGGCCTGCCCCTCAGCCCCAGGGAAACAGTAGCAGAAGCTCTGAGCCTGCCTCCTCACACACCCACACCCGCAGACCCCACAAGCCACTCCTGGAAGGGGGGAAGCTCTAGTCCACCTCCAGCCCCAGGACATTCCCCGGCCCAGACCAAGGGCTCCCTTCTCTTGGCATTCACCTCAAGTGCAAAAAACGTAAGGGTCATCAAAACACTCAGCAGGCAGGACAAATCAGACTTTAATGCAACATTTTTAAAAATCAAAAGTGATGCAAGATATCAATGAAGGATGAATGAAATACCAAATTTTTAAATAGAGACAGGATCAGCATTACTGATTTTCCCTTTTGCTCAGGCTCCATCATGGAGAGGCCCAGTGTTGCTCTGATTCTGTCTTGGGATGGAACCATCACAGGCAGGAAGGCGCTCCTCAAAAGTGCCAGGAGGATGCACAGCTCAGAGTGCTCTGAAGAGGACTGCAACCAGCCAAATGATGCGTCTTGCCAGGGCTCCAGCAGTTTGAGTGCAGCCGCACCCAGGAGAGTCGGAAGCTTGGGTTCCCTGGTGGGCCCAGAAGACAGCTAGAGCCTGGAAAAGCACAGGCTGAGCTGCCAGAGGAGGGCTGTATACCCCAGTGTGTGTGGGCACCTGGGGAGGGAGAGGCAGAAGGGTAAGGGAGTGGACGTGGAGGCAGACAATCGGGGGTGGGGCAGGGTGGGGAGCCCCCCAGGCCGGCTCAGGCCATCCTAACCATACAACTCAGCCTTGGCCGGGCCTGGTAAGATCCCGAGTGCTCATGTCAAATGCCAATGCCGCCTCCCTTTCCCCACAGAGCCCCTGAGATGCCTCAAGGAAAGGACAACTGGCTCCGGAGACCCCCTTATAGAAGAAACCGAACAGGCCATCAGTCCAGGGGACCCTAGCCAAGGAGCCCCACAGTCTGGCCCATGAGTGTAGGAGCTCAGATCCTGACCCACATGATTCATCCGGCCTCTGGCTCCTGCAGGCATAGCCGGTCACTGGGGATCCTGACATCATGCCCGTCAGAGAGGTTTACTGTTTCCAGCTTGGAAAAATCCAAACTAGCTGAGAGTGCTGACTCCCCAAAATTGAGTCCTCTTCACCTCCGGAAGGGAAGCCTGTGTCTGCTTGGCCAGAGCAGAGAAAGGGCTGTACTCCTGCCCTATCACCCCAGGACCTTCCCAAGGGCAGGGCCGCCCTGCCTGCAGGCCAGGGCCATTTTCCAGGGATGTTCTCCATGCTTTACCTCATAAATGCAGGAAGCACTGAGCTCAGAATGGGTGAAGGAGGCTGCAGTTCCAGCCTGCAGAGGCCAGAGGACAGAGGAGGGACAAGGTGGGGTCACGGCCCTAGCCCCAGCCATGCACTGCCAAGTTTGCTCCAGGTATGTGGGGCAGGGTGGGAGTGACAGCTAAGCCAGTGTCTACACACTGAAGAGGCCTGAGCTTCTAGTGAGGACAAGTTTAGCTGGCTATGGCTGCCATTCCCAGAATTCTCTTTGCACCAGAGGCTTGAGCCATACCCACATTCACATTTATTCACTCAACAGACACTCACTATATGCCAGGGTCTGCGCCCACGCAGACGAGGCTGTGTGTACATGCTGGCTTGTACAGACACAGACCACACTGTGCACATGCCCAGGCTGGGTGGTATCCTGCGCCCCCTCACAAGGACCGAACAGAGATCACACTCATGGGGCATTCACACACTCACCTAGGCTGTTCACACTCAAGGGCTCCCTCTCTCTCCCCTTTGGAGTAACACCCGCTTCCAGTGACAGAAGCTATTTGTTGGTGCCAGCGGATGACATACCCAGAGGCGCAGTGCAGAGGCCAGGGTCACTCTGGGTAGGATGACAAAGGAGGGGCTGGGTCCTGGGCTGGCTTAGGGCCCAGCCTCTGTCTCCCAGGCCCATTTGGTTCCACCGGCCTGTGGGCAAGGAGCCGTCTCAGGCTGACATAGTGTTCTCGGGTCAGGGGGATCCAAAAACAGAAACAAGACCTAAAGAATGTCCAAGTGTGGGACGCCTGGATGGCTCAGTGGTTGAGGGTCTGCCTTTAGCTCAGGTCATGATCCTGGGGTCTTGGGATTGAGTCTCTCATTGGGCTCCTGATAGGGAGCCTGCTTCTCCCTCTGCCTATGTCTCTGCCTCTCTGTCTCTCATGAATAAAAAAATGAAATCTTAAAAAAAAAAAAAAGGAATGTCCAAGTGTCATAAAATTGGAGCAGATTCAGTTCTGCTGCTTCTGCTCTGCAGGCCTCAGCTATTTACACACTCCTAGCCCTTTCCTTCTTCACCCCAAACATCCCTCACCTTCCCCTTTTCTACTCTTGCAGCCTCTGTCCACCCCCAGCAGATGACTTGATCATCTGGCCATTCTCTCTTCCTAAACATCCAGCTTCTTTCATCAGGTCACTCCCTGTCTCAAGAATCTTCCATAGCTCCCCATCACCTGAGGTTGAACTCTGGCCGGCATTCAGACCTAGAGGGGCCAGAGCTGACCTTCCTGTTCATCTACCACTCCTCCCTTCTCAGATGCCTCTGGGCCAGTGTGGGCACTATCATTCCATGAATGTCTTGCCCTTTTCTATCTGTGCATCTTTTGCAAAGTCCTCTCCTTGTCCTGGAATGTCTTTTTTCCCTTCAAAGTCTCACCACCCTTCAGGGTCCATTTGAAACGTCACCTCCTCCAAGAAGTCTTCCCTGATGATCAGTCCACAGAGGTGGCTCCTCTCCACCTTCTCTCTCTACTGTATGCTGCCCTGAGCCCCACCCCAGATACACTTTTTACCTTGTTGGAGGATTTGCTCTTCTCTGCTAGATGCCACACTCCCTCAAGGGTAGAACTGGGTTGGGGGGTCGTGGGGCACACAGGTGCAAACTTCCCCGCGTTTTCTCCTGGGAAAAGAGCTGGGCATGCTTATCCAGAGGCTCTGAGGACAGCACTGAGGGCCTTTCTCACCCCTAGCCCACTCCAACCATACCAGTTTGTGTGATCGTCTCTGGAATGGCTTGTCTCTGGCTGGCCAAACTCCCTGTTCCAAAGGCAGCCTTTGCTGGCTGGGTGCTTCGCGGCTCCCGATCAGGCCAGGGCCTGCTCCGCTGGGCCGGAACCCGCACACATTCCTTCAGAATTAAACAAGATCTCTTCAGCTCCAGGCTTCCCAGCATAACGATGATCCTATTTCCTTTTGGAAGTAGATTTTTTGCCCTCCCCGGGGTAACGAGGCTCACTTGGTTCCAAAGGAAAATTCTCTGGTCTCAAGGCAAAGACCTCCACAGCCACAGGGGAGCATGAAGGATCCCATCCAGAATCACTGTGAAACCTGACACAAGGCCTGAGACTCTACCCTCAACTGCATCAGCCCTGGTGTCCATCCTGCTGAACATCTGGAGTGCACACGTGTGGGCAGATACAAACACGCATAGACATACACACAAACACGCATGCACAGACACAACACATGGGCAAACACAACACAGATGTAAATATACAAACACCCATGAACACACACTATTGCCAGACACAAACATGTGTGTCGACATATACCCACACATAAACACGCATGTGAGAACATATATGCACCACACACGTACACATGTAAACACAGATAGATGTGCACACATGCATGTAAATACAGACCTGCATAGACACAAGCATACAGGGACACACACATGTACCCCGCTGTGTCACCCCAATGGCCCCAGAGGTGGGCTGGGTAGGCGGGCCACCCTCACAAAGCTGAATCTCTGGCAAAAGCCCATCTCTCCTCTCCTCAGAGCAGCATCAGGAAAGGGCAAAAACATGATCTGAGGCATGGTGAGATCATTTCCACCTTCCAACAGCCTTGGCCCAAGAGATAGAGTGTTAGCAAAGACAAAGAAGAGTCCAATCGCACACTCCCACTATGGCTGAGTGCAGTGACAGAAGCAGACCCAGGAGGGAGGCTGGGAAGGAGAGGAGAGGCTTGGGCTGCCACTCATCTCTGGGCTTCTGGAACATGGAGACACAACTGCCCATGTCTGCTGGTTGGATAGCAATGCGAGCAGAGCATCAAAGTCTCCCCCCACCTCCAGAATGTGCTCAATACTTGGATGTCAGTCTTGGAGCTGAGAATGTTGGGGTGCTGCCTCCTTGGACAGCAGGTGGGGAGGCAGAACCAGAACTAGAGGAGAGGTCAGAGGACCCTCTCATCTACGATCCTGCAGCCCTGCCAGGCCAGTGAGGGGCCAGGGCACAGGGCAGCAGTGACATGCTCAGGCAGCATGATCACACTTGTAATGTAGACTCTGTCTATGCAGAACCAAGCAAATGGCCTTACTCTCAGCTTTGGAATCCGATGGGCCTGGGTCCCAATCTTGCTCTGCCACTTATTGGCCATGAGATTTGGGGCAAGCCCTTGGCCTTTGTTTGCACATCCACGAAAAAAAGGATAATAGAATCCAGCTCACAGGAGAGCTATGGGGATTGAGTGTGGTGGTCTGGGGAAGAGAGACAGGCCCAGGCATGTGTTTGAACCTCATTTGATTGAATCAGACCTGAATTTGGAGATCTCAGGAACCCAGAGGGCCCTGTGCACAAGGCAATGAGATAGAGCTCTCTAACAGAAGGAGGGGGCGTCCAAAAGCCTAAGGGCAGTGAGGAGGATTGGGGGGTCTTGCCAGCTTTGGCCACAAGA
This sequence comes from Nyctereutes procyonoides, assembly GCF_905146905.1. Classification (NCBI taxonomy): domain Eukaryota; kingdom Metazoa; phylum Chordata; class Mammalia; order Carnivora; family Canidae; genus Nyctereutes; species Nyctereutes procyonoides. Next base: position 46,370,500 of record NW_026575049.1, on the reverse strand, counting down.
CTGTTCCTGGATGGTGAGAACAGGGATACTTAAGACCACCCCTGTATTTCCCCCACACACTGAGTAGGCACTGAGAGTCATTTCCTTCAATGTTTGAAGGAACACGGTCATTACAAGATCAAGAGAAGCCATAACCTCATGACCGGCCTTGTCTATAAGGCTGTTGGAGTCACAAGATCTCCCTCCTTAAACATAGTCCACAGAACCATGATGGTCCCATGACCCTGTTCAGACTCGATATGGCCAACCAAGGTCACACGGCTCCTCCAAGCCAGCCCGGAACGCTGGACCATCATGTGACCCGGCCACTGCCAGTCCAAAAACATGTGCTGGTGTAGAAGAAGGTACTCCTTCAATATTTCCATTCGTCAGGAAATTACTGTAATATACATAAAGTGTTAGAATAAGCACTTTACTGCCATCTGCAGGAAATCTGCCATAAGAATTGCACACTGCCCACCTGTGGAGTCAACAAAATTGTTATAAAAACACGAAAAAGATGTCCAAATAAGAACAGTATCTATGATATGAAAAGTACTCCCATAGGTGCGGTGCCCTCGAGCAATCCTGCTTGTGGTCTCCATCACTCCCAGTATGGGCTGAACTGGGTGTCCCCCAAAATCCATGCACTGAAGTCTTAACTTCCAGTATTTCAGAATGTGATTGTATTTAGAAATTGGGTCTTTATTTTTTTAAAGATTTTATGTATTTATTCATGAGAGAGAGAGACAGGGAGGCAGAGGCAGAGGCAGAAGCAGGCTCCCTGCAAGTAGCTCAATGTGGGGCTCGATCCCAGATCCCAGGTCATGCCCTGAGAGGAAGGCAGATGCTCAACTGCTGAGCCACCCAGGCATCCCCTTTATTATTTATTTTATTTTATTTATTTATTCATGAGAGACACAGAGAGAGGCAGAGACATAAGCAGAAGGAGAAGCAGGCTCCCTGAGGGGAGCCCGATGTGGGACACAATCCTGGGACCGGGACCACACCCTGAGCCAAAGGCAGGCACTCAGCCACTGAGCCACCGAGGGGGCCCCGAGATTGGGTCTTTAAAGAAGTGATTCAAGTAAAAGGAGGCCGTTAGATGAGCCCTAATCCGATCTGACTGGTGTCCTTACAGGGAGAGATTCAGACACACAGGGAGACACCAGGGGGGCGTGCACAGAGGGATGACCATGCAAAGAGGTAGCAAGAGGGCGGCCACCTGAGAGCCAAGGAGAGAGGCCTCAGAGGAAACCAACTCTGCTGGCACTTTGATCTTGAACTTCCAGCCTCCAAAACCCTGAGAAAATACATTTGCCTTTTGAGCCACGGGGTCAGGGGCGGCCAGAGCTAACACAGCGGGGGTCCTTACCTACTGCAAATTCCCCATGCCCCCTTCCCCGAGACAGACTCAGGGTCTCTCTCAAAACAAACCCCCTCAGGATGGGGGGCAGTCCAGGCCCTGAAAATGCAGACTAACAGACCCTGCTCTGCACTCAGCAGCATCACACCTCCAGCTGGCTGGAGAAGCACCCCCACCCGGGCTACAGCCCTCCAGGAATCCTGGCGCGGGATGAAACATGCAGGGCCCTCCGGGGACAGCGGCTGCCACCCACCCAACACCAAACAAAGGCCCCGAGAAAGATCTGCCTGGTGCCTCTGAGCTGGGCCTCGTGGGGGCAGGTCGGGCTGCCCTCTGCCCCCGCAAGGAGGGGCTGGCGCCCAAAGGAGGCCCTCTGTTCTGTGGCGGGAGAGGCCCGAGGCCCGAGGCGGGGCTGAGGGGAGCCGCGCACCCCCTCCGCGGAGCTGCGGAGCTGCCTGCCAGGAGAGGGGCACCTTCTCCATCCTGGGGAGGGGGTGGGAGCCTCGGGGCAGGCATCAGGGAAGGGCCTGGGTCTGTGTTAGCCCCAGCAAGCCCCACAGTTCTTTTAGGTGCTCCCGAAAAAGGAGGCATGTTTAAAATCAGAATAAATAGAATAATAATTAATATAATAATGAATTATAATAATAATAATGAATCCAGCCTGGGTTATATTCACCTTTATACCAGCACAATCATAAAGCACAATTCAAAATTTCTTTATGGAGGAGGAGTCTCACAGAAGCAAAAGTACATCGCTCCCCAAAAGTCATAATGCAGCCCTGGGAGCTCTGGGTGTTGTGGGGGGTCTGAACTGGAGTAGGAGCTCACAGCCGCTGTCCTTCTCAAGGGTCTACAGGGAAAGCCCCTCAGGACAGATTGTCCCCCCTCCCCCTCTGCATTCTCCAGGGCTCGCACATCCACAGGTTTCAAGCCAGGTGACAAAACCCACACTGGAGACAGCTGGGCCAGGCTAGGGTGGTCAGGGCAGACAGGAGGGTGGGCCTCGAGCCCCAGAGAACACTGTGCAAAGAGTCTCCCCTGGGTGCGTCTTGGTGGGAGACATCTGTCCCTGCGGGGCACACCGGCCTCTGCCGCCCAGGCCAGGGGTGCGCTCAGCTTGTTGCAGCTGTTTCCCTGGTGCTGGAGTTTGGCTCTCAAAATTGATTTATGGGAAACATGAGGCTGCTTGACATCCATTCGCATTCCTCCTCCATGAGGCAGTGGTTTGCGAAGGGAGAGAAAGGCTCTAGCACCCTAAAGGGGCACCTATAGAGGTGAGGAGCCCTCGCAGAACTGGAGCTCTCTGCACAGTGAGCACAACCACCCCTCAGGGGCCTGGCAAGGAGCCTTCCTTGGAGAAATGGCATAATCATGCAAAAGAATGACAGTAGTGACGTGTTGAAAATAAGGGAGCCAGAGTTATACTCATCCACATGCTGGAATCTCATAAACATATTGAGAGGGGAAAAAAACATATTGTACAAGAATACATATCAGAAAATGACACTATTTATATAAAGCATGCAAAATATCTCTACAAATACTTCCAGAAAACTTGCATATTTAGTGAAAAAGTTAAATTCATGATCATGAAAAATACCAACTATAGGATGGATAGTGGTTACTTTTGCTTGGAGAGGGCGGCCTGCAGTGGAAGGGAGGTGCATTCCTCTAGATTTGTAATTTTATTTCTATTTTATTTCTCCAACTGGTTTGTGGTGACACTGGTGTTCATTATATCACTATTTGTTTTGGTATATCTGAATCATTTTATAATAACAGTATTTTTAGGCGAATGAGGCCCGAAGGGGATAGAGGATGAAAGATAAAGTTCTGGCTTCATGTCCAACATGCCCCAAGCCTAAAGTCGCCAGAGAGCTTTCCAATGACTTGGTGCCACTTGGTGCCACTTGGTACCACACCCCGTGGAGGAGAAAATGTACCCACAGCCAACCCTGGATCTCACTTCATTCCTGCATCACCCAGGGATGAGCTTCGTGAGGCACTCATGAGAGACCTCTGGCTGCCCCAGAGCGGGGCTCAGGCACTCAGCAGGGTGATAGCAAGCAACCATGAAGCCCCCACCATGCTTGAGGCCAGGGTGAAGGGATGTACCCCAAGATTCCTGTCTGAGTTTACCTATAGACTGATTCTCCCAGAGGGCCCAACCCTCACTCACCCTAGACTCTCCCCTCCCTCCAAACAGGCCTCATAGATAAACCAGGGGCCCCCATAACTGTGCTGGCCCAGAACCCAGGCCTGGGCCACAGCTGCAGCTGAAACCTCAAAATCATACAGAGTGGCCCAGGCTACAGCTTCTCCTACTTCTGCTCCATCTCCTCTGAGAACTAGGAGTCTGGGCCTGGGTCCTGGTCCTTTCCTGCCCTCCAGCAGAACTGACAGCTGGGTGTGGCCTAGCTGACTGTCTCATTCTCTAATAGGCCAGCCTGGCTTCCTGTGACATTGCCAAAGATTTGCATTTTTAAAAAAAACTTTAAACATCCAGAGACACAGAAGGACTTGGAAAGGTGGTCACTGGGAGACAGGTCCCAGTGGCATGCACCAGCCAGGCTGTAGGAGTTGCTGGGCTGGGAGACAGGCTGCAGTCTCAAGGCCTAAGTAGCCCTTGGCCTACAGTGCAAACTCCAGTGTGCACACTGTCCCCTGACACCAGGAGCCAGGATGAAGTCACAGCAAAAGTGCTCCCTTCCCCCAGGGGTCTCCTGCCTGCTTGTTTTCTGGGTGTGTGACTAGGTCTCTGCTGCCAAGGATCTTGCTCATTCATTCCACATATATTAAGCACCCACTACCTTGTGCCTTCCTGGACTCTAGGGAGTCCGTGGTAAAGTGCCATCCTTGCTCTGAAAGACGTGCCAGATTGAGCTATGGTAGCAGCTCCACAGAGTAACTGTCAGAGAACTTGCAGGCTGCCCAGACACTGGAGAACAACCAACCAGACTCTTCTACAGATTGACACCCAGGAGGTGACATCATTGCCCAAGGTCACATTCTAAAGTACCAAGCTGAGGGACGAGCTGAGGGATGCCTGGATGGCTCAGCGGTCAAGTGTCTGCCTTCAGCTCAGGTCCTGATCCCAGGGTCTGGGATCAAGTCCTGCATCGGGCTCCTTGTGGGGAACTTGTTTCTTCCTCTGCCTATGTCTCTGCCTCTGTTTCTCATGAATAAATAAATAAAATCTTAAATTTTTTTAAAAAATAAAGTGCAGAGCTGAGATCTAAGCATTTTCCATGTCATTAGATAGTCCCAGGAGCCCCAGTGACCCTGGGGCCACTATGAGTGTACCTCCTGAGCTCAGTGGTCATCACCAGGCTGTCTGTGGGGACCCAGCTGAGCCCAGAACATGCCCTCAACCTGGGACTACACATGGGGAGATGCTGAGGCCATACAATGCCACATCTCAGGCCAAAAGCTGCCCTGCCCCTGCCCTCCCCCTACTTCCAACCTAGGAAAACAGGGCCAAATCCAATGATTCTCCAGCATTCCCTCTCTGGGGAGGCCACATCCTTCACTGCACAAACCAGAAAGCTAGAATGTCCTTGACTTTCCATCTGTCACCTGCCTGGATAAGAAGCCCTGGCCCAGGATAACCATTGCCTCTCCTCCCTGCCCCAGGCTACCAGAGGCCAGGTCCAGAGGGGTCTTCAATAGGATCATACTCAGTGAAAGAACAGGGGTCCGTGTCTCTGCCTAGAGAAAAAGTAAACCTGTGCTACCCGAGGACAGCTTAGGCTAAAGCTCTGCTCTCAGCAAACAGGCTGTGTTCGACTTTGAGCAGGAGCCCTCATAGCCACCTGACACAGGCATCCCTGAATTAGTTTGGGGTGAGGGCCAGGAAGTCATGGTGCACATCTCCAACATCCAGAATGATGGCTCCACCACATTTCACAACAGCAGAGGTGCACACTGGCCACAGCCAGCCAGCAGATGCTTTTTTGCTTGGCCCACATGACATTTTAGATTGAGGTTTGCTGCCAACATATAAGATTTGGACAGTTCACATCCAAGTCCAGATTTGAAAGTAGGAGAATTGGCTTCACTGGGTGGGCATTGCCCTATTGCCACATCTTCCTGCTGAGAAAGGTGTTGCCACCTGGGATGGAACATGCACTGTTGGGTAGGTAGCTGCGGTGCCGACCCCTACCCCTGCTTCCCAACCCCGAGGCCCAGGGCCCTCTGACCACGGTTCCTGGGCCCTGCCTTTCCTCTCCTTACGTTACCTCCTGGGTCCCTGTGCACACTGGAGTTTGCAAACCCTCATTTTAGGACCTGAGAACATTTTTGCTAGTGGGATAAGACGGCGCTGTGAAGTGTATGTTCCTGGGACAGCCCATCCCTGGCCCGCAGGAGCCAAAGTGGAAGTTGCCAGCCCGAGAGGGATAGAAGAGCCACGGCAGGAAAGACGGCTTTGCTGTACGAGCTTCAGTGGTGGGGGACAGAGAGGCTCTGGGAGCCGCACAGACAGCTGTGCTGGGAGGGGAGGCAGCCCTCAAACCAGTGGGTGCTGTGTGCCCGCATTTTCCTTTGCAGATTCTACAGCAAGCCTCTTTTCCCTAATACAAGATCATCCCCTCTGTCCTTTTTTTTTCCTTTTAAGATTTTATTTATTCATGAGAGACACAGAGAGAGGCAGAGACATAGGCAGAGGGACAAGTAGGCTCCCTGCAGGGACTCGATCCCAGGACCCTGGGATCAGCACCTGAGCTGAAGGCAGACGCTCAACCACTGAGCCACCCGGGCACCCCTCGAAGGAGATGGTTAGATCAAAAAAGCAAATCGGACTGTTCAACTACCTCCACCACCACCCCCTCCCCGGACCTCCAGCTCCCCTCCATTCGAATTCCCTCCCTGGAAAACCAGAGTGCAGTGTAGACACCCATCTGCGCCTCACCTTCCTCCCACAAGCACGCAGCCTGACCAAAAGGAAAAGCAGACTCCTGGGTCAAATTCACTCAGGCCATAGGGACACAAAGGTGCCTGTGGATGTCACCTCGCCAGAGAAACTGCGCCTCGGGCCTGAGGGTCATCTCACATCACAGCCAGGGGACAGACGCCAGACAAAATCACCATCACCACAGCCCCCGGGCCATAAGAAACAGGTTTATGGGAAGAGCATAATTTTCTGTTTCTCTGTATTTATATAAATGTCAACTGACCGACTTATCACTCAGTGGGCACCAAAGATTTAATGAAATCCTACTGGGAGAAAACTCAAAGTTGAGACACTTCAAACTGTGTACTTAATATCTGCCTGCAATCAGGACAAAGCAGCAGAGACCTGGTGTGAGCTGTGAGAAGACCTCTTGCTTGGGCTCCCCAGCAGCTCCGGCCCCACCGTCCTAGTATGGTGTCATTACTGCTGACCTGCCATCGTCCGCCACAACAGCCAGGAGCTTTCCCAGCAGCTGGAGGGATCTGCCTGGAACCTTCTGGACTCTCCCACCCAGCCCAGGTTGGGTCATTGACCGGTCAGAGGCAGAGTAACAATCTATGGGATGAGAATGAGGACCACAGAGACCGTCAGGCCCTTCCCCAGCCCATGGGTGTCCCTTTTGCCTTCTGGCAGCCCCCCTCCCCAAGCTCAGCCTGCCCCCTGCCCCCCTGGGCCTTGGTGTACCACACCCCTCCCCCACCCATTTCTTGGTGCCTTTTCCCAGAAATCAGCTTGTGCGGCAGGAAATGACCTCTCGGCTCCTTTTCCCAAAACAAGCCCACAGAGCAGCCTTTTCCCTCTAAAGGTTGACTGCCAATCCTGAAGGAAAACAGAGTGGGAATGATAAAATGAACAGCCTCGGGAAGGGACCGATGCGCAGCCAGCCGTCGTCTGCAGGTTTATGGCTAACGGGCCTGGCCCGCCAGCACTAATGCTCCTTTCACCACGAAGCCAATCATCCTCCCTTTTAACCTTCGCCCTCCTCCTCACCTCCCCCCAACCTCCTCCTCCAGGCCCCTCAACTGCCAACAACCTACTTTCCCAGCTTTGATTTATCTCCACCAGAGGGAATGCAAAGTTAGATCCAGCTCCACCCCCAGTACCTTTTGTAAGAGTATCTCAAACCCACGCAGGCAGGGAAGGACAGAGCCCAAAGATGCACATCCACATTCTAGAGACAAAGCCAGGGCCCACGCCAGACACCCCAACGCTCTCCCGCACACAGGACAGACCCCTGGACATGTTCGAGGAGACACACCCAAAGCCTGCCCTACATTGAGAACAATTTGAGTTTCTTTTGAGGAAAAACACTCTGCTCCAAAGGAGGCTCCTGACAGGCCATTTTTTTTTTTCCAGAGTGGCTGGATAAATTGCTTTTCTGCAAAAATAAACATAAGTGAACTGCATTAGCTGAGCGAGTGACACATTAGTTACAGATGCAAGGCCTGTCAGAACATTGAGGGAACAGCTTTTATTGGGGAAGGGCTGAGAGACTCATAAATAACCAGTTGGCAATCTCGCATAAACATTTGTGCGTTCTCATAAACACCGCCTACCACAGGCGCTGGCCTGGCTGCCAGTGCGGCTGGAAGAGTCCTCTCCCCCATCCTCAAGGCAGTGAGGTAGGGACTGGTCACAGGCGCCTCTTCTCCCATAGTCCCAGCTCCGTGGATTCACGCTCATGTGCCGTGAGGTGGAAGGAGAGATCCAAGCCCCATCCTAAACATCTGCCAGAGAATGAGAATTGAGGGCTGGCCCTGGCGGGACAACTGGTCCACCATCCTCCCTTTACGTAGAATAGAAGACTAGGAACAAATAAAGGGATATAGTTGTGCTGGGGGTTGGGTTATTAACTAAAAGCCAATTGAGAAATTTAAAAAGTATAGAAATGCCTCCTGGATACGACTCCCATGATGCCCATGAGAATCATCACAGGAAAGTGGGATGAGGGCAGTGCCACCCCCACTCCAAGAACATAGGCCACAGAGGGTGACACCAGCATCGTCCATCCATCACATGGGGAGTCTGGGCTTCCTCTCATTGGCTTTCAGGGATGCCCTTGCCTTGGGCCCTGGGGTTCTCTCCTTTGAGCTGAACACCTTGGAGCCCCATCTAGCTGATCCCATAAAGAAGGGTAGAGTGGGCCATAGGAGCAGACTCACATCTGTCCTCTCTGCTTCTTATGGTACCTGCCAACTCACCAAGTAGCCTCATCCCCCACACCTCTCCCAAGCCAAATCCAGTTTCTAGAAAGGATCTGAAGCACTTACTTGTCCTGAGGTATGAGTAACAGTTAATGGTTCTCTGCATCCCCTTTTCATCCCTCTTTCTCTCCCCTCTGCCACAAATGCTTAAGGCAAAGGGACAAAGTATGAAGTGGTAAGATTTAAAGCAAATGGCTAATGCTCATAATCTTATGAGCAAATGGCTCATAATAATAATCTTTGTTGCACTTCTGAATCAGCCAAGAAGGGGAAAGAGTTGCGATCTTTTCAGGGAAGCAAGTATGGAGAGAAAGGAGAGAATATTCCCTGGCCCCAAAATGGCACTACAATGGTTAGCATCAAAACCAGCTCCACCGCCCACATCTCAGAGACTTTCTATTGATCCTTCACTTGCCATCGTATAAAGGTCCAAATCCTTAGATTAAGTGATCTCCTCCTACATCCATCCTACTTCTTCATCTAGTTGACTTCCCTCACAGCCCCTCATGCACCTTGGGGTCCAGCCAGACTGAGTGCATTCCTCCCCTCCTCAACAATGTGTTAGAATGTTGTGCTTTCTTGAACCTCAATCCCTCTTCCAAGAAGACCTTCCTTTCCAGTCCTTCAAGTCCAGCTCCCACCGACCCTTCCAGATTCAACTCAACCACCTCTTCATGTCTTTCCTTCCTTTGAGCTCTGAGAGAAATTTTCAATTCCTTGCTGCTGACTTTCCTTCTTCTTCTAAGTTATTTGTCTCTGTGGTCCATCCACCAAGAGATTCTAAACCCTCAGATCTGTATCATATTAATCCTTCAGGTTCCCCCACCCTACCAGACCCTCACCAATGCCTGGGATATGATAGGTGTGTTGAATCTGTGAGGGAAGGTGGGGATGGCGTCTGGATTTGTGGTCATGATGGTGGTGGGGGTATGGTGGTGGGGCTGTGGGTAGTGATGGCAACTGGTCAGCAAATCTGCCCCTGGGCAGCCTCCCTTTTGGCTTTCATTCTGCAGTTCCATAAGAGCAGGGCTGTCATTGCTTTGGAAGAGAAATTAAGATGCCAGGAAGGTACAGCCAGCCAAGCACCATCACTCTATTGAATCAAGCTCAGCGGCCCAGGCTCTTTCTTCCCATCAACAAATGGAATGCTTTATGAGAAAATACAAAGCACAGCCCTAGATAGAAATATCTAAGGCTCCTTGGCCAGGACATCCCTCAGGAGGGAACACAATGTAGCCATAATTTATTGCATTTAATATTTTTGCTTCCAATCTTATTTTTATAGACATTATTTCATAGGCTACAGGTCAAACACAGATGGAAAAGATTCCGACTTTGCAATAAGAGGTTTTCAGTGGGCCAGCCCGCTGTTCTGTGTTTGTGTGCAAGTAAACGCGCATTATCATGTCCTTAGGTGGGGCAGGGAGATGCTTTTAGTATGTGTTTGGATTTTGATCCACCAATTATGCCTTCATCTCTCCCCTAGGCCAGGGCCCCCGGATACTCCCAAAGGGAAGAAGTAACAAACACCATAGTGAGGCAAGGGGGAGGAGAGATGGGCCCGCCTTTGAAATGCATTCTTGGCTCTGGCCAGACCTGCCATTCCGTGGGTCTTCAAAGGGCCTTGACCCAGGGACAGGGCCTACACCCCAACGGGCAGAGGTGAAAGGAAGTGGACACTATGGTGTTATATGTATGACTCTGTGTTGTGTGATTTGCACTGCTTTGGGCGGGGGGGGGGGGTCAGAAAACTGAGCTCAGACTCCTGTAATGCCCTTGAGATTCTCTGTACACTTTATACCACAGGTCGTCTCATCCAAAGAACATTTTTTTTTAAGATTTATTTATTTATTTGAGAGAGAGAATGCGTGCATGCACATGTGCATGAAGGGGAGTGAGAGGCAGAAGAAGAGAAGCAGACTCCATGCTCAGTGTGGAGCCCAACGGGGTGAGATCTCAAGACCCTACAATCAGGACCTGAGCCAAAACCAAGAGTCAGACACTTGAACCAAATAAGTCTCCCAGGCGCCCACCACCCCCCACCTGCAACGAACATTCTTAAAACATAATCTGGTTTATGATGTTTGTAGTCTGGATGTACTAAGGTTTGTTCAACCAGTCCTCATTTAGGTCCAGGAGAGAAAGAGTATGTGCAGGAAGAGAGAAGGACAGAGGGGTGTGGGGAGATCCAAAGAAGAGAAAGGAGAAAAGGAGAGGGAGACAGAGAAGCTGGGAGAGGACCAGACCAGAGCAGGGGCTCGGGAGGTATTGGCTCAGGCATGCCCCCCCCCCACACCCACAGATGCACTGCTAGCAGGCATCGCACCTAATGGACCTGAGCAAGGGGACCCCCAAAGATGTGCCGCCCAGCCCCTCCTTCCTTTCCTCTCAGGGTCGGCTTCCAGCAGACTCTGCAGAGGGAGCATGTGTCAGAAAATAGTGGGAGTGGGGGAGGAGGGGGCAGCAGTCACACTGAGCTGCCAGGGTGAGTGGAAAGTGAATCAAGGGGGAGGGCCCCCTTGGGGCCTTGGGAAGGGTGATCTGTCCTCCCTGCCAGGCTTCTAGGGGGTTCCATGCAGAGGAACAGCTGTGTGAAGTGAAATGTTATGAGAGCCCGTCCATCAGGTCTCCAGCCACGGAGAGCCTGTCAGTAGAGCTCTGGGGGAGACAAGTACCCCCCCCCCTTGTCTGGCAGAAATGGTGTCTTTGATGTTTATTGGGTAGACATTTCTATTGTGCACGACTGCAGTGGCCCAATCCTGGGGGGGGGGGGCATCCTTGGGGGGTCCCTGGTGTTCAAGCAAACCTGAAGAAAAGGTGATTTGCACCCAGAAAGCCTCTGCCCTCCCTGGGCCCAGTCACGTCTGCTCTGCTGGTAATTGTCACACCTCCACCAGGGTCCTGGCAAGGGATGGAAAGCTTTGAAATGAGAGTGGGTGAAGAATCTGCTGCAGGCAGGAGCCAGCGTCAGGAAAACAGTGCCTACCACCTGGCTGCTTGAGAAATCAGGCTCAGGTGCCCAGCACAATAGATGGAGAAGGGAATTTCGCAAAGGTGATCACCAGGTGTGGAAGGCACGTTGCATTTTGGCTACCTATACCGTGGACACTTCCCCCACCCTCCAAGCGCTAGGTGTCCCAGTGGGCTCTCTGACAATCATAGGGTTCCCCAACCACCACCCTGACCCCCACCCCCCAAAACAAAGTTTCAACCTTCTATCTGTGCCCTCAGACTTTGTGGTGGGAGCCAACATATTCCCTTTCTTTTTAAGCCTGTTTGGACTGGTTTTCCGTCGCTTGCAGCTGATAATGTCTCCATGATACACCAGGCTAATAACGGACTATGAAATGTTTCAAACCAAAGAACTAAATCAGAGTAAGCATGAGGCACCCAAGGGTCAGAGTTCCATAGATCATCAGGAGACAGGCACAAGAGGTCCCTGCCAGACCCACCCGGGATGGCCGGAAACAGTAGCATGACCTTAAAGGTGGACATGACCAGCCTCTGTTCCGAGCCTCACTCTTTAGAGGACCCCCATTTTACACACACACATGCATGAACGCATGCACATGCACACACACACACACACACGCATGCATGAATGCACGCACATGCACGGTTAAAGAACACACGTCAGCTCCGTCCCTGCAGAGAGGGCACTCAGCACTAGCACAGCATGACCTCTAACCCTAAACACCCACTCTCACATGTAGCACCATTCAGGCCCCGGGGAAATGCTTCTCCCAACATTCATGTTATGTCCTTGAATCAAGAGGAGACTGTTCAGATGCCGTAAGAACTTGTGGGTCATGCTGTTACTGACACAGACATGGCCCTGCTGCTCTGGAGGACTGAATGGTGGAAGCACTTAGAAGGAAGACAGATTAATTTAAGTAGCGTGTCTCGGTAGCGGCAAACATGCATTTGCTTGCTTCTCTTTTTGTGGTTCCAGAGGTACCCACAAATTAGCAATGCTACAATTGTACATGGCAGCCGAAGAACATTTTCCAGTATAAATAATTCATAATTCCCCCACATTTGCACATATGCGGGTCAAGATAGAACATGCATAAAGCGTGAGGCCGATTCTTTACATTGGCAACTAGACAGACATGGAACAACCATAGGATTCTATTTTCACAAAAATTTTAGCTAAGATGTAATAAATTTACAAAACTTAAAAATTCAGCTTTATTTAAATATTTTATTGAAATGTTTGTATTAGGTAAAATGCATAAGTTATACTATTGGTTATATTTGCCTTTTAATCTCAATAGATAATTTTGAATATTTTAAAGAAAAACAACTTGTTAAAAACTTACATGAAAATGTTTTGAGGGCAGCCCAGGTGGCTCAGTGGTTTAGTGCCACCTTCAGCCCAGGGCCTGACCCTGGAAACCTGGGATCAAGTCCCACCTCAGGCTCCGTGCGAAGAACATGCTTCTCCCTCTGCCTGTGTCTCTGCCCTCTCTCTCTCTCTCTCTCTCTCTCTCTCTCTCTCTGGGTCTCTCACGAATAAATAAAATCTTTAAATAAATGTTTTGATCTTTAACAATTTAATTTGCATTTCTTTTAGGGACACCTGGGAGTCTTTTAGGGACACCTGGGTCGGTGGGTTGGTTGAGAGTCTTCCTTCAGCTTGGGCTTTGATCCCGGGGGTCCTCAGATTAAGCCCTGCTTCAGGTTCCTTGCTCAGCGGGGAACCTGCTTCTCCCTCTCCCTCTGTCTGCCACTTCCTCTGCTTGTTCTCTCTCTCTCTCTCTCTCTCTGACAAATAAATAAAATTTTTATTTTGCATTTTTAAAGTTAAAACACACATAATTTTTTAGTTAATTTAAATTAAAATAGCTTCAGTTATCCATTGCTGTATAACAAAGCCCAAAATTTAGTGGCTTAAAATCAATTATTTTTCTCTCTCACAGTTCTGTAGATGAACTGCCTTGGTAATCAATCCTCGGTGGCCGGGGAAGGGGAGAGGTCTCACATGGTTGCAGTCAAACAGTGGCAAGGTCGAGACTCAAACGCAGGTCCAGCTGGGCTCTACGTCCAAGATGGCAGCATCTTGACCCTCATATCTGGTCTCAGCTGGGACGGCTGGAACAAGTAGAGCCTGGCTGACTGTATTGCTTTCTCCTGTGACTTTTCCACATGACTAGCTTAGCCTCTTCACAACATCTCAGTCTCAGAGGAATCCCACTTCTTACCTGATGACTGGCTTGTTCCAGAGCAAACATCGTAAGAGACCCAGGTGGAAGCTAAAAGGCTCCCCATGCCCTGTCCTCGGAAATCACTCAGCAACACTGTCACTGCTTTCTATCATCTGAAGTGAGTCACAGGGACAACCCAGACTCCAGAGAGATGTCTGCAGAAGGTCACGAATGCCAGGAGAGGCAGTTCACTGGGGGCTAGCTTTGAAGACTAGCTCCCGCAGGCTGCCCTCTGGCATCCCAACAAATTACCTCCCTCACATATCTGAATGACTGTACACTCACCCTGTGAGGCCCCTGAAGTCTCATCTGGGACTTCAACATCTACATCACATCCAAGCAGAGGAGGTATGGGTGCTTGGAGATGGCTCCTCTTGACTTGAAGATCTGTGAAAAAAAGAGATGAGTTGTCTTCCCCCAAAACCCAACAAACTGTAAGGAGGTAGCATAGGATAGCTGCAATAGACACTCTCATTCAATAAGGGAGAGAAACTTGTGCAGAGAAATTCTGAAATCAAGCCAATTCCTTAATTAGGAGCTAGTCCTGTTCTCTGAGAGTAGGTGTCCATGGCTCTCGGCCATACTCTGAGTTATCCTTCATTTTCTAGAAGAAATGGTCTGTGTTTGTAGCCAAATTGACTTCTCAACCTGTCTCTTGCCCGTAAAAAGGACTCTTCATTTTGAACCGTCTCTGTCCCTTTCAATCTAATAAGATAAAAAAAAATTGAAAATGTGTGGGTTTCTTATATAACAAATAAAAACCTACTCTATTAAAGAAGAGGCCCCTCTCACCCCCTCACACCTTTGAGGTAGTGGTGAGATTCTCAGTCCTATTGTCCAGCAGAGAGGACCTAAGAGATACACCCTTACATTCTTAGAAGTCCTGGTGTGTATCCTGGTGTGTGTTCTTAGAAGTCCTGGTCTAGAGACATGTCCTTAAATACTTTGGAGGTCTTACAAAGGGTCTTACAGCCACACCCTTGACTCCTCCACCTGAGACCACATTTTACTGGCAGCACCCTGGATTTTCTTTGCTCTGAGGCCAGTTCTTACTTTTTGAGCCTTTTGCTGGATGGAATATAGACCTGGCCTCCTTAGCTTTACTAATTCTGCTCCAAAACTTCTTTAGTTCATCTTGATCTTTTCCTGTTTTATCAGAATCAGCTGGAAGAAGCCAATTAGTACTTTCAGCCTAGAAGGGCTGCTAATGAACTTGTGATATGTCTAAGGTCAGTTCCAAGCAGAAGGACCCAAGGATTATATGAAAAGAAGGAAAGGACCAGCCATCACAACACCCAAGTTGAGCCTTTTATGGACTCTAGCCCCATCCACCAGCTAGCCACAGTCACATGCTTTCCAAGCAAAGCAGCAGAGGAGATGCTCGGCTACACCTAGTCGACCCATAGAACCATGAGAGATAATAAAATCATCTTTAATATTACTCTAAACCACCAAGTTATGGAGAGTTTTGTTACACAGCAATAGCTAGCTAAAACAGCTCTAAATGGTCAACTTTGTTTTTAATCCCTTAGGTCATTACTGTTTGCTAGAACACAAATATGAGTTCTCTATTATAAAAGCATGATGACTGATTTTGCTGAAATTAAGACAGGAAAATAAATTTCTAAGAATAAATACATGCTAATTTGTGAATCATAAATGTCTTTATTGTATTATTCATCCAAACATCACTGCCCATCAACAGAACCCCTGATAATAATTCAATTTTGTTGCCTTCAATAATAATTCAATTATGTTGCCTTCAATATTTTGTAAATTTTCAGTCATACAAAAATCATATCTATATACATAGTTTCAATTTTGTCATTTTGAAGGTAAATCCATCAAGGTTGAGGGATAGAAATCCTTTGATGAATACTTTGTTAGCTTGATTTATAACTTTTACATATTTAGACATATGGTCTGTGGGCCTCTGCTTACACCCTTCCCCCAGGAGTGGATATCACTAAAACCAATATAACAGGTGCCTGACCAAGTGGGAACCAGAGGTACTGCAGTAGCCACAAGGGAACTTGGACACTTAACTGGGCTGGGAGGAACACCTAAACAATCACTCCAGAAAAGACCAGAGAGAAGCATGGGCGGTGAGGTGGGGTGGGGTAGGGTGCTGAGAAGCCCACATGCCCCATCTGCAGAGCCAATTACTGCTCCACAGGCCAATATTTTTTTTTTAATTTTTATTTATTTATGATAGTCACACACAGAGAGAGAGAGAGAGGCAGAGACATAGGCAGAGGGAGAGGCAGGCTCCATGCAGGGGGCCCAATGCAGGACTCGATCCAGGGACTCCAGGATCATGCCCTGGACCAAAGGCAGGTGCTAAACCACTGAGCCACCCAGGGATCCCCCAACATATTTTTTAAAAGGTCTCCTTGGGTCCAGATTAAAATTGTAGTCAGCCACCCAAGGCAAGGAAATGTGACCTTGGATACCAGTGACTCTGGTTTGTCGTGGATTTCTGTAACTTGTACACTTAGGAAGCCTTGTCTTCCCCCCTACAGAGCCTCATTCTATGACCCACTGAATAGTGGACTTGAAGTTGAGACTTGAGGTTGAAGATTTGCAGGGTGACCTCAGGCACATCCCTTCCCATCTCAAGGACTCAGTTTCTGGTCTATAAAACGAAAGGGCTGGACTAGATACTCAAAGTCCCCAGGTCACTCTAACATTCTGGGACAATGATTGCTCACCACCTGCCCAAGCCTGGTCCTGGACCAAAGCCCACATCCAGCACGGTGTCCACACAGCAACATGCCAAGGAAAGCCATCAAGGTGGCCCATGGGGCTTGGTTGAGCCTCCTTGCCCTCCTCTTTGCAGAGAGCTCTCTCCCAGGCCCAGGAAGCCCAGGGACTTCCCAGCTGGGCCCACCTCAAAGCCTCCAGTAGGGAACACCTCTCTCTGGGATGCAAGTGAAGAACAAGAACAAGCCTCTGGCTTGGGCAAGCACAGAGGAATTAAGACCATGGTCCAGGGAAGTATCCCACACTCACAAAGGACAAGAGGATGAAAGGAAGCCAAAATATGATTTGGCTGAGATCTCAGGAAAGGCCAAAATGTGATTTGGCCCTTGGAGGTGAGGGCAAGTCTGCCTTCCTCCCCTAAACCATGCTGAGCCCCCAAATGGGTAGGAGCTGTGAACCCAACCCCACTATAGCAGGTGCACTATTGGAGCCACTTGAAAGCTCACTCCCTAAGAACATCATATTACACCAGTGACTCAGAAGACTAGAAGGTTCTGCAAGGTTCAGAGCCATGGTTCAGCATTCATGTTGCAGGGACCCCATGCCTTGTGTCGTGTCTTATGACTATGGCAGTGCATCAACCTGCATGCGGAGGTTTCTTCACATCTGTGGGAAGGTCTGTGATAGGGCCCGGGGCACCTGTGTGAAAGATGGCAGAACGGCAAGCAGTTAAGTGTGCAGGCTCTGAGGCCAGACAGCCTAGGCTGGAATCCCAAGTTTACCAATTACTAGCCATATGACCTTGAGCTGTCACCTCTTTGTGACCCAATCCACCCATCTGTTAATTGGGATAAATAACAATACTAATCCACGAAGTTGTTGTAAGGAATCAACGGCTTAACTCTCTTTATGGTGCTAGAACAATACCTCCTAAATTTCCAACAGGTAGTAAATTTCCAATAGGTGTTCATCAGCATTACCACGTATGACAGGATCCACATGTGCAAGCGTAGATTCAAGTGCTCCCGTGTAAAGATTTATGGGTGTGTATATGTCTTTGAGTATGAGAACGTACACATCTGGGTGTCTGTGTGTATGTGTGTGAGAGACCCTTTGGTGCACCCAATGGTAATGACAACTGGCACGTATTGCGTGCTTACTGTGTCAGGTAGCACTCTAAGAGTTCTACAGGTATTCACGTGGAAATACACGTGAATGTGAACAGCTGAGCACATGTCCAGCCATGTGTCAGTGAGTATCTGTGAGCGTGGCCCATCGGCCCTGCCCAGTGAGTAAGCTGTGTGAGAGATGAAGGCTCATACCATGGTCTGCCTGCCCCCAGCACTGAAGGGGGGCAGTGACTTACACCCGCCACCCACTTCCTTTCCCTCAGCTCCCAGCGAGCTTGAACTGTCTGCATCTTCTTTCCTCCAACAGGAGAGGGCAAATGAGGAGCCGGAAGAGGAGCCCACCAATCACAGGCTTCCTCTCACCAGAGGCCAGCCTTGCTCTTGGCTGAGCTCAGGAACAATTCCCACTGGGCCGGGCCTCCTTTCCACAGTGTGTCCCACTTTTTGCTGAGGGGCATCTTCTTCTGACTCACTATCCTCCCTGGAAGGACAGCGTCCAACACGGGCAGGATGGTGGATCCTGCTTGTGGAGGAAGCCTTCACATTTTACCTGTCATGTTTCCTTTGCTTCCATTGTCCAGTGTCAGTAACATTTCAAGCATAAAAGGATATTTGAAAATGTATGAATGTGCTTTTCTTTCCTGCTCTCATGAGTTCATGACCTTCATCTTCCTTGGCCCGAGGCATCCATCTCTGCCTAAAGAGAGACAAGGATGAAGGTTTGATGTAGACAGAATGAATAGGGAAAAAAAAATGCTGTGATGTTTGGCATCTGACATGCAAAATAGGATTGTTAGGTCAAAAGTCTTCTAAACCACGCTATTAAGAGCCTGATTTTTGGATGCCTTCCTTCATCTCTTCTTGGGTGTGACCATGGTGTTTTATGTATCAGTTGCCCAGACCAGAGGAGAAAGGGCTTTGGTCCCCTCCTTCCTGCCCAGGGGACCGCAGGAAGGGGCTGAGAGGAAAATTAAGCAGTCTCATCTGGTTTCACTCCAGAGAAGGACACCTGTCCTGGTATCCCTTTGGATCTCTGGAAGGAACAGCATCCCAGGCTGCTCTGAACCTGCCTGGCCTCTGCCTCTGACACCAGGGCTCTGGGGTGAAGCAGAGGAAGTGATCTCAGTTAGTTCGGCTTCATAAGCAAACGTCAGTTGCCACAGGCCTGGCTGCCAAGTTGTGAGCCGGTACACAAGTTGGGGCCAGGGCCCCAGTGGTACAATGAGGAGATGCCACAGGAGAAGTGGTGGCATACTGGATGGCTGGGAGGCCCTCTTGGAGGCAGTGGGGATGAACCTGTGTCCAGCAGGCTGGTGAGCTGGGGACACCCTGGGGCCCTGGGCAGATAGATGAAGAAGGACCAGACCAGGAGTTACATGAAGTCAGCTTCAAGGGCAATCCATGGTTGGCCAGGACAAGAAGATGCCACACTCCAGGCAACTCCTTGCTGCCACCAAATATCGCATGAGCTGCCCTTGCGTGCCCATCGAACTTGACACCATTTTAGTGGGAGAAGGAAGGAAAGATAGTCTGAGAACTGAGCACTTTCTCCAAGAAAAACAAACCATCACTGAACAGGACAAGCTAAACCCTTGGGCCCTGCAATGTTAAAATCAAGTTGAGTATTTTATTGCGTTTCTCACTAATCATCAGGTAGGGGCTGGGAGAAAGGCCAGATTCATTAGAGATGAATAAATAAATTACTTCTCTGCCCAGATGAATTGAAGTGTGAGCTAAGTTTTCAACCCGGTTGCACACACAAAAAATGGGGGACCCACCCACCTTTAACCCCCCTGCCAAAATGCCAGCTGACTTTTCCAGCTAAAGACAATGACCTGGGCAGGGGACCAGTCCTGGTCTGGATCCTAAATTGCCTCCTCCAGGCAGTGTGGACTGGTCATGGCAGAGGAGGCCAAGGTCTCCCTCCCGCTAAGTGTGCACATCAGCCTTCTTGGGCTCACGCACACTAGCTCCCCTCCTCCTGGCTTGTCTGTGCTTTTTTGAAGGAAAGAACAAGGTTTTAATTCTCTTTCCAGGCCCTTCCTGTCAGGGGCATTTGGGCTCCCAGCCCTGGCCGCAGTCTCAGAGGCTGCTCACATCCCTCCTAACCCCTGGGGGGAGGTGAGACTGTGGGGTGTGATTGAGTGAGGTCCAAGGTCCTACACATGGTGTCTGGGAGGAGGGGGTGTGGGGGTGTGGGGGACGGGGAAGGGGAGAGATAAGCACAGAGGGAGGACGATGTTGCCACCTGCTGGAGGCCTGGGGAGAGGCTGCCCAGCTGTGAGCCGAGTTCCACCCGGCTTGGGTGAAACCATTTCAGAATCTTGCACTCGGGCGCCTGGGTGGTTCAGCGGTTGAGCGCCCGCCCTCAGCTCAGGGTGTGATCCTGGGGTCCTTCTGCCTTCGGCTCAGGGTGTGATCCCGGGGTCCTGGGATCAAGTCCCGCATCGGGCTCCCCGCAGGGAGCCTGCTTCTCCTTCTGCCTGTGTCTCTGCCTCTCTGTGTCTCTCATGAATAAATAAATAAGATCTTAAAAAAAAAAAAATCTTGCACTCAAGTGATTCACTTTCCTTTTTCCAGAACAATATCCCACCTGTTCCCTCATTTGGCCATTTGGTTTGCAGGTTGGAGCAAGATCACCATCCCATTTTACAGATGAAGAAAGCGATGCCCAAGAGCAGAAGGCCATCTGAAGTCACCTGACCAGGAATGGCTTAAAGGCAACATCTGGTCTCCCACCTCCCAACCCAGAGCTCTGGCCCCTCCTCGGTGCTCAGACTAGGGTGTCCCAGGTAACAAGAGGGGCCCCCTTAAGAGCGAGGTTGAAAGGGCCATCTCCAACACCCAGGGAGATGGCGTGAGGGAGGGAGGGGGCATCTGGGTCTTCCTGCTGGGACCAAGGCACCGGGCAGTAGTGGCAGCCCTGCAGGTGGCTCAGGGCCTGATATATGCCCACGGTGATTCTGTTTCCTCTGGATTCACACACACATTACCACACGGATCATTTCAGCTGCTTTGGCTCCATTTTCTGAAATGCCACCAGGATGCATGCGCAGGCTACCGGGGCAACCCCGACCAATGCCTGTCCTGATTCACTGGGCTCCTCCAGCCCCCAGATGGCCCACCCTCCCCACCGGGCCCACCTTGGTCCCTGTTCAGGTTCCCCAGTCTATGGTCTCCATGGTTCCCAGGCCTGATTCCAGCTTTGTCCTGCAGCCTGGTGGGCAGGACCCCTCAAGTGACAGGCTGTCCTGCAGAATTGCCCACATTCAGTCCCTATGCCCAGGGACCAGCTGACAAGGGTACTCAGACAGTGACCAGAGTCTGCCTCGTCCCGAGTCCCCACAGCAGGGTCAGTTCCAGGTCCTCTTCTCCTACAGACGGATCCACTTCCAGAGACTGATCCCTCAAAGCCTTGTCCTGCCACCATGAAAAATTGCCACATGGGGAGATGATGCCTCAGAGCCAGGGCTGGGGTCTGAGGCCAACTGGCCTCCAAAGGCACCACCCTCAGGCAGCCACAGCGGCCCTCGGCTCTGCCTCATAATTGCCTCACTAAAAGAAACATCTCTGAGGGGGTCAGAGAGCAAACTATGAAGCCAAGAACTGAGGACAAAGACCATCTAACTTACCTCAGGATGGGCACCGACTTTCCACACACAGAATCCATCTGACAGGGAAAGACATGGCCTAACAAAAAGTTGAAACTTCTGTGTGTCAAAAAGTTCTCAAAACCAAAGGCAAACAGAGCTATGGGCCGAGTTTTTATGACAATAAGGTAAACACCTTTTTTTCCCATGAATTGTCTTTTAAGGTCCTTATTGCTTTTCTATTGGGACTCTCAGGCTGTTTACATAATTAAACAGGAAAGGTTACTTATTTTTGAACCTTCTGAAATTTGAACCTGTGAGTGTATTACCTACTGAATTAAAAAGGAGGAAAAATGACACTAAAATATAAATGATACTGGGATCCCTGGGTGGCACAGCGGTTTGGCGCCTGCCTTTGGCCCAGGGCGCGATCCTGGAGACCCGGGATCGAGTCCCACGTCGGGCTCCCGGTGCATGGAGCCTGCTTCTCCCTCTGCCTGTGTCTCTGCCTCTCTCTCTCTCTCTCTGTCTGTGTGTGACTATCATAAATAAAAAAATAAAAATAAAATATAAATGATACAAAATATTTTAATTGATTCCATGTGAAGAGCTGATGAATAAAAACTTAATATGAATTAATAAAATATAATACTAAGAAAAAACTCCCAAGGGGAATTTCTGTCATAACGTTCAGCCCAGAGACCAGGCAGAGAAAGAACAAAATTGTAAAATTGATTATGTTTGTATCCATCGGAGTGGGGGGGGCACTTTGCTCAACCCCCTCGTGCCAAGGCAACAAGGTGCCAAGGATGCATTTGTGACCTTATGGTACAGACACCATGTCACATTCTGACATCAACACGCAGGCCAAGCCCACTATTAGGGAGCTGAGACACAGCAAGTCACTGCCTGGTGCTGGTGTGGACTTTGAAAAGAGTGAAAAGTTTTTTGTGTTTTGTGTTTTTTTTTTAAGATTTTATTTATTTATTCATAAGAGGCACACAGCGAGAGGCAGAGACACAGGCAGAGGGAGAAAGCAGGCTCCCTGCGGGGAGCCCAACGTGGGATTCAATCCCAGGCCCCAGGATCATGACTTCAGCTGAAGGTAGACGCTCAAGCACTGAGCCACCAGGTACCTCAAGAGTGAAAAGTTTGTTGTGCTTATGTTTTTTGATCAGAATCTAAGCCTGAGTCCTTATGTACAAAATAGGTGATGAGAGTCCTTGAAGGGCCAGCATTCTTGAAGCTATTTTCCCAAATGGCCAGGGCTCCTGGAGGACAGATGGGGACCTTATCTATGGCCCCCCACTGAAGACGTCCTGTGGTCAGCAGGGGACAGACAGGCAGATGGCCAGCAGAGAAGGCTCCCAGCTTAGGGGCACCCAGGCCATCTCCCCCTCCCGTCCTTCCACCCGAGGCCTTCCCTTGACCAAAAGAGTCTGTGGGACACTAAAGGTGCCTCTTCTCTGCCCAAGCCCTACCCCCAACTCCCATCAGGGGAACAAGCCCACTTGTCCTGATGTGTTCTGTACACACTGGGCAATGATTCGGGCTGGTGTTATAAACCCATTAGTTCCAGTACAGCAGTCTCTACCCCTCCTCCTGACAGCTGTGCTCATCGGTCACCCTCACTGTCAAGACTCTGCATTGACCCAAGCCTCCCCCTCTCTTGATCGACCTTCTGACCTTCTCTCCCCTCTCTTCTTGGCCTGCCAGAGTCCAGGAAAGGCAGAAAGCTATGGACAGGCCCCAGGTTGCCTACAGGATGCAAATTAAATAAAGTTCAATGGTCCGTAGGTGTCTGGCTCTGCACCAGCGCCAGTGTTGGGGGAGCCTTCTAGGCAGAGCCACAGCACCACCTCGTGGTGGACAGCCACATGCACAGCCAGGCCAGAGCCAGCCCAAAGAAACTTCTTTCCTTCCTTAACTATTTCACTGTGCAGTCCTTGGTAGTGGTGGTGTGTGTGGGGGGGTGTCTTCCCTCGATCCCAGGAGGGCCCCATCCCTGAGGATTGGGGGACAACTGCCAAACTGAGGTCCCAGCCACATCTCTGACATGCACACACACATACACAAAGCAAAACACCTAGAAAGGGCCTGGGCTTCTGTGTCAGGGAGACTTGGTACTCCTGTGTCCTCTGCTGGGCAGATGTCTGAGCTCAGGCAATCATATAACCTCATGAGCCTCAGTGTCCTGCCTCTAAAATGGGAGCAGTTAAAAGGCTGCCAAGGAATATATTAGGTAATAAAGGCCCTAGAGCAGCAGCTGGTTCTCTAGGTATTCAAGAAACAATGGGTTCCTTTCCTTTCTGTCTGGGCCTGGTGCCTGGAGAACCTGGACTTACTCAAAGGCAGGGTTGAGGGGACAGCCAAAACCCACAGCCTAGGATGAGAAAGGATTCTACCTCAGCAACTCCAAGAAACCATTCCAAACTACTTCGTCAGATGCTCTTTGCCTCTCTCCGAACACCTTTTTTAGGGTGACCAAGCGGCCTGGTTTGCCAGGGGCTGAGGGACTTTCAGAGAGTAGGGACCTTCGGCCCTAAAGCTGGGGATGTCCCCAGCCAACCTGGATGAGTTGGTCACCCCTTCTTACCTTTCCTCACAGGCCAGTCCCAGGGCTTCGCTGGGCCCAGGAATCCGCATTATAAAACTCCCCAGGGTGATTCTTATAAACACCAGTCGCCACCCCAACATGCTGTGTTTTTTCATTGGCTTCTGGCTGAAACACTACTCATCAACTAGGCAGGAAACTACCTGAGGCACAATACACACGCAGTGACAAGACCTTGGAAAGACTCCAAAGAACTTTCTTTCTTTCTTTTTTTTTTTTTTCCAAAGAACTTTCTAAAAACCAGGCTGTGGACCTAGATCTGCAGAGCAAACCAGCAGCAACAGGACCCACTCCTACTCAGCTTCACAGGCTACACCTGTGTGTTGCTCCTCTATGATTCTTCCATTCATCCATTAAGGATTTGTTGAGCACTTGTTGGCCTGGCCTCTGAATTTATATCCTAATGATGGAAAATAAATAATTTTGATTTACATAAGCACAATAATTTTAGATAATAAATAGTAGCAGTAAATACTATATGTAATAGTAAATACTACTATACCACGTTCAAAGTCATCTCTGAGGGCAGCCTGGGTGGCTCAGCGGTTTAGCGCCGCCTTCGGCCCAGAGCATGATCCTGAAGTCCCGGGATCGAGTCCTGCGTCGGGCTCCCTGTAGGGAGCCTGCCTCTCCCTCTGCCTGCATCTCTGCCTCTCTCTCCCTGTGTCTCTCATGAACAAATAAGTAAAAATCTTGGGGGGGAAAAAAGTCATCTCTGAGAAGGTGATATGTGACAGAGCCCTGAAAGTGAAGGAGCTAGTGACCCTAAGATTTAGACAAAGGTGTTCCAGGAGAAGGAAGAGCCCCGAGGCAGGAAACAAAGAATAGAAAGACTAGAGTGACTGGAGGATAGCAAGCAGGGTCAGAGTGATAGGAGCTGAGGATGGGGATGTATGCAGGGGCCAGTTCAGGCACGTGGAGCCTTCTGGACCACTGCAGGCCTTTGCATTTTATTCTGCATGCAATGGAACGTCATCAATGATTTTGATCAAGGAAATGACAGGATCTGATTCGTGTTATTAAAAGCTCACTTGGGGGATGCCTGGGTGGCTCAGTGGTTGAGCATCTGCCTTTGGCTCAGGTCATGATCCTGGGGCCCTGGGATCAAGTCTCGTATCAGGCTCCCCACAGGGAGCCTGCTTCTCCCTCTGCCTGTGTGTCTGTCTCTGCCTCTCTTTGTGTGTGTCTTCCATGAATAAATAAATAAAATCTATTTAAAAATAATTTTTAGGGATCCCTGGGTGGCGCAGCGGTTTGGCACCTGCCTTTGGCCCAGGGCACGATCCTGGAGATCCGGGATCGAATCCCACGTCGGGCTCCCGGTGCATGGAGCCTGCTTCTCCCTCTGCCTGTGTCTCTGCCTCTCTCTCTCTCTCTCTCTCTCTCTCTCTCTCTGTGACTATCATAAATAAATTTAAAAAATTTTAAAAATAATTTTTAGGGGTAGCCTGGGTGGCTCAGCGGTTTAGCACCGTCTTCAGCCCAGAACATGATCCTGGAGACCCAGGATCGAATCCCACGTCGGGTTCCTGCATGGAGCCTGCTTCTCCCTCTGCCTGTGTCTCTGCCTGTGTCTCTGCCTTTGTCTCTCTCTCTCTCTCTCTCTCTGTATCTCATGAATAAATAATTAAAATCTTTTTAAAAATCTGGGTAAAGAAGGGACCGGAGAGGGACAAAAAGTGGAAGTGGGGAGTCAGTTAAGAGGGTACTGCAATAGTCCAAGCAGGACATGACAGGAAGTGCAGATGGAGAGAAATATTGGAGGGACACATAGGAATTGCTGGTGGATTAGATATGGGGGAACAAAAGAGTACAATGAAGGCTGCCTCCTAATTGTTTCACTTAGAACCCAGGTGAATGGATAAAAGAGACATTTTGTGGGTTGGGAAAGACTAAGGGAGGAGCAGGTTTGAAAGGGGAAAGCTCATATGCTGTTCTTTGAATGAGTCATCCAAGCTGAGATGGCGGGTATGCTGATAGCGAGGGCTGCGCTTTGTACAAAGGCATAGGGAAGCATCTGTTAACTATCCCCAGGCCAGCTTCATACTGTGAAAGATTACAGTCATTTTTAGTTTAGCTAGAAATGGATGTTGCCTTTTCTTTCTGAAAGGAATTCTCATTAAGAAATTTGAAATATGGGGCAGCCCAGGTGGCTCAGCCGTTTAGCACCGCCTTCAGTCCAGGGCGTGATTCTGGAGACCTGGGTTCGAGTCACATGTCAGGCTCCCTGCATGGAGCCTGCTTCTCCCTCTGCCTGTGTCTCTGCCTCTCTCTCTCTGTGTGTCTCTCATGAATAAATAAAATCTTAAAAAAAAAAAAAAAAGGAAATTTGAAATAAGGTCATCAGTGTAAAATGTTTTGCACAATAACAAACACATCAGTAAAACAAGTGACAGAAACCCAAGTCTGACTGGCTAATGCAAAAGAGCACTTTTGGGGGCACCCGTTGGCTTGGCTGATTAAGTGTGAGACTCTTGGTTTCCACAGGTCATGGTCTCAGGGTCATGGGATGGAGCCCCACATTCAGCATCTCTGCACTCAGCATGAAGTCTCTTGGGATTCCCTCCCTCCCTCTCCTGCTGCCCCTCCTCCTGCTCACTCCTGCTCATGATCTCTCTTTCTCTCAAATACTCAAATAAACAAATAAGACTCTAAAAAAAAAAAAAACCTCTTTAAAGGGGGGGCACTTTTTTGGTGCACACAATCAAACCACAAAAGGAGAACTGGTGAAGCTAATCTTAAGAATCAGAGACACAAACACTTCTTCCAGACCTCTTTATCTCTTCTTGCAGTCTCCTTAAACATAGCCTTCATTCTCCCAGGCCAAGTAGCTCAGCTAGAAGGAGGCCCGTTAGAAAGATACCTGCTGGGGACAGCAGGAAGCTCTAGATTTATAATTTTTACATTTCTAAACAGAAAGAGAGAGATGCCTGGGTGGCTCAGTAGGTTGAGCAACTGCCTTTAGCTTGGATTATGATCCCAGGGTCCTGGGATGGAGCCCTGTGTTGGGTTCCTTGCTGGGTGGGGAGTCTGCTTCTCCCTCTCCGTCTTCCTCTCCCCCTGGGTTGTGCGCTCTCTCTCTCTCTCTCTCTCTCTCTCTCTGGCTCTTAAATAAAATCTTTTTAAAAATAAACTAACAGGGATCCCTGGGTGGCGCAGCGGTTTGGCGCCTGCCTCTGGCCCAGGGCGCGATCCTCGAGACCCGGGATCGAATCCCACGTCGGGCTCCCGGTGCATGGAGCCTGCTTCTCCCTCTGCCTGTGTCTCTGCCTCTCTCTGTGTGTGTGTGTGACTATCATAAATAAATAAAAAAAATTTTTTTTAAATAAACTAACAGAAAAGGACTCTTCCTAGATAACTCAAGTAGAAACTCTGATTGGGTCACTCAGAGTCATGTGTCTGTCTCTGAACCAACCAGCATGCAGTTGGGGTGATGTAGTATGACAGGTCTGGGCTGGTCATGTGCTCACCCTGTGCAGCAGGGCACAGTATATTCTAACTAGAAGAAAGAGGAAATAGACGCTGGGAAGGAACAGAATCTACTGCACAGCACCACTTTTCTGAAAACAGAACTAAGAAGCTAAAAGAGATCTTGGAAGACTCAGCCCCCTCCCAATCACCACAAGATTCTCTTCTGACAACATCCAAGCTCCTATTCCATCACTTGTGCAGCTGGGATGCTTCACCAGTCAACCCACTCCATTTCTCGACAGGGCTGATCCTTTTAAAAATAAATTTGCCTCTTTGTCATCATTGGGCTGTAGTTCTAAGTTCATGTACTTTCCTCTAGGTCAACAGTGAATACATCCACATCAAAGGAAACAGTCAATAAAACCAAAAGACAACCAAAAGAATGGGAGAAGGTATTTGCAAATGACATATCAGATAAAGGTCTAGTATCCAAAATCTATAAAGAACTTTCAAACTCAACACCCAGAGAAGAAATTTTCCAATCAAGAAATGGGCAGAAGACATAAACAGACATTTCTCCAAAGAAGACATACAAATGGCCAACAGACATATGGAAAAATGCTCAACATCAGGAAAACATAAATCAAAACCCCAATGAGATACCACCTCACACCAGTCAGAATGGCTAAAATTAACAAGACAGGAAACAACAGATGTTGGTGAGGATTTGGAGAAGGGGGATCCCTCTCTGTTGGTGGGAATGCAGCTGGTGCAGCCACTCTGGAAAACAGTATGGAGGTTCCTCAAAAAGTTGAAAATATAGCTACCCTGTGACCCAGCAATTGCACTACTGGGTACTTACCCCAAAGATACGAATGTAGTGATCTGAAGGGGCACCTGCACCCCAAAGTTCATAGCAGCAATGTCCACAATAGCCAAATTATGGAAAGAGCCCAGATGTTCACTGACAGATGAATGGATAAAGGAGATGTGGTATACGTACATATATATACAATGGAATACTACTGAGCCATCAAAAAATGAAATCTTGCCATTTGCAATGATGTGGATGGAACTAGAGGTTATTATGCTAAGTAAAATAAGTCACTCAGAGAGAGACAATTATCATATGATCCCATTCATGTGGAATTTAAGAAACCAAGCAGGATCATAGGGGAAGAGAAGAAAACATAAAAAGACAAAATCAGAGAGGAAGACAAATCATAAGAGACTCTTAATCATAGGAAACAAATTAAGGGTCACTGAAGGGTTGGGGAATGGAGCGATAGGGTAATTGGGTGATGGACATTGAGGAGGACACGTGATGTAATGAGCACTGGGTTATAAGACTGATGAGTCACTGACCTCTACCTCTGAAACCAGTAATACATGATATGTTAATTAATTGAACTTAAATAAAGTTTAAAAAATATACAAGGTGAAAAAATAGTTAAGTCTAGTCCTTTCACAGATATTCGAAAGCAGCATGCACATCCCTCTACAGCCCACTCTTCTCCACAATCCGGATTCCTTGGTGTTTCAATTGTAGTCTTCACAGGTGGCTCATAGTTACGGGAGTAGGAGGAGCATCTGGTCCTCCAGATCATTAAGGTCAGGGGTTGTTGAATCAAGGACTTGAGGGGGAAAGGCAGGGGACCAACAGAGGGAGGAACTCTCCTCAGCCCACTGGGTTCCCTGAAGCATGGATGCCACCCCAGCTGCCTGCCTGGGCTCCCAAGGGCCAGCCAGCCAGCAGGGAACATAAAAACACTGGCAGAGAATCCAGTTTTACTATTTTCATTAAGAAGGAGAAGAAAATAGGGGAGCCTGAGTGGCTCAGTGGTTAAGCATCTGCCTTCACTCAGGGTGTGATCCCGGGGTCTTGGGATCGAGTCCCATATCGGGTTCCCCACAGGGAGCCTGCTTCTCCCTCAGCCTATGTCTCTGCTTCTGTGTCTCTATCATGAATAAATAAATAAAATCTTAAAAAAAAAAGAAAATAGATGAGATAAAAATAAATTCAGAAAAAAAATTAAACGAAGGCTAAAAGGAAAATCAAAGAAGTACAGAGAGAAGTTGGCATCACAGCTTTAAAGGGAAAGCACGACTTCTGTAACAAAAGGGGCGTGTAAAGGGATGAAGTGGTTATGACAGAACAATTTTGTTTAAAAAATAAGAATAATTAGGGAATATTCAGATAATAAAATAACGATGGGTTGAATAAAAAGATTTTTTAAATGACCTCAAACATGATAAGGCTAAAAAGGTGAGGCTGAAGGCAACAGGTTAGAGTCGAGGGCTGGAGAAGCAGCAGGTAGGGCTGAGCTGGGGTCTCAGGGTTGTCTTCAGGCCACCCCTGCAAGCAGGGGCACCTATGACGAGCCAGCCATGCCTTATGTCAGAGCCTCTAGGAAGTTTGAGCCACCCTCAAATAGCTGTTGGGGAAAGGCATTCAAGTGGGGTCTCCCCTGCAACTGGAGAGCAAGTGTATGCCCCACTCACTGCAGTCAACCCAGGTGTTTCAGCCACTGTACACGTGGGGTGGATTCTAGAGGCCTAGTGCTCATGGTTTACCACATCAGAAAGGTGATTTCACACATCTGCAACATTTCACACTTACATAAAACAGATATAGAAGATACATCTTATATATTATATATAACATTGAAAATTATATATAACATTGTATCTTATATATAATATAAATTATTGTATACATAATTGTATATATTTTATAGATAGATCTCTACCCCTTGGGCCAGCAATCCCACATCTAGAATCCATCTCAAAGAGATACTGACCAAAAATCCAAAGCGATGTGAACACATCTCTTCATTGCAGCATTATCTATGAAACTAGAAGACTAAAACCATCCAAGTGTTCATCAGGAGAGGAGTGACCACAGGAATAGAATATCGAGCTGCTGTACTAAGGAAGGACGAAGAGCTCTAACTGCAACATTAAAATGATCTTCAGAATATTTTGTTAGTGAGGGGTGCCTGGCTGGCTCAGCTGGTGGAGCATGTGACTCTTAATCTCAGGGTCTTGAGTTCAAGCCTCACATCAGGTGTGGAGCCTACTTCAAATAAAAAGAATAAAAAATATATATACTGTTAGTGAAATCAGTGAGAAATTGGATAGCTTTTTTTTTAAGATTTTATTTATTTATTTATGAGAGACAGAGAGAGAGAGACAGGCAGAGACACAGGCAGAGGGAGAAGCAGCAGGCTTCTGAAGCAGGCTCCACACCGGGAGCCGGAGACGTGGGACTGTATTCTGGGTCTCCAGGATCACACACTGGACTGAAGGCGGAGCTAAACCGCTGAGCCACCAGGGCTGCCCTGGATAGCTTTTGTTTTGTTTTAAAGATTTATTTATTTATTCATGATAGACAGAGAGAGAGAGAGGCAGAGACACAGGCAGAGGAGGAAGCAGGCTCCATGCTGGGAACCTGATGCGGGACTTGATCCCAGCTCCAGGATTGCACCCTGGGCCAAAGGCAGGCGCTAAACCACCGAGCCACCCAGGGATCCCGCTGGATAGCTTTTGAATAAGAAAAAAAGGAAGTGGAACACAAACATAAGTGTGTATTTGCCTATATTTTGGAAGAGAAACAATAAAGGGATAACTAAAAAAGTAATTTTTAAATTATTACGTATAAGGAGGAGGAGGAAACAGGAGTAAGGGACAAAGGATATAAGCTGGACTTCTCTGAATAAACCTTGTTTTATAGTTTTGAGTTGGGAAGCATGTAAATATTTTAGATAAACAAATGAAAAAGAAAAGAGAAAAGAATTCCTAAAAATGTAAAACAAACTGAACTGAATGGGCCTCACTGTTTATAAGTTGGTAACATAGCCATAATAGAAAAATTACTTTGATTTTAAAACCCAATACCGGGATCCCTGGGTGGCGCAGTGGTTTGGCGCCTGCCTTTGGCCCAGGGCGCGATCCTGGAGACCCGGGATCGAGTCCCACGTCGGGCTCCCGGTGCATGGAGCCTGCTTCTCCCTCTGCCTGTGTCTCTGCCTCTCTCTCTCTCACTGTGTGCCTATCATAAGTAAATAAAAATTAAAAAATAATAATAATAAAAAAGAAAACCCAATACCTTGAATACTACATTTGGAATATAAATTAAGGATAAATGGAATCACAAAGAAATCTTAAACTTCAATCAATAATCTTACTGTTGGAAATAATATTGATATTATATATATTATTACTTTTTAGAGAGAGAGAGAGAGAGAGAGAAACAGCATGTGCATGTGGGGA
This sequence comes from Nyctereutes procyonoides, assembly GCF_905146905.1. Lineage (NCBI taxonomy): Eukaryota > Metazoa > Chordata > Mammalia > Carnivora > Canidae > Nyctereutes > Nyctereutes procyonoides. The sequence goes on along the minus strand of NW_026575049.1, from coordinate 46,339,073 downwards.
GCAGGAGAGACAGAAGACAAAGAAGAGAATCTTAGGCAGGCTCCATGTCCAGCGTGGTGCCCAATGCGGAGCTTCATCTCACAACCCTGAGAAATTAGAAATCAGGAGTTTGATGCTTAATCGACTGAGCCACCCAGGCACCCCAATAGTATTATTTTGAAACTAGCGTGTGTGTGTGTGTGTGTGTGTGTAGTATGATAAAGCAAATAAGTAAATTAAACAATTATGTAAGAGATGTAAAGAATATTTTCAGAACAAGAGAAAAATATCCAGGGACGCCTGAGTAGCTCAGTGATTGAGTGTCTGCCTTCAGCTCAGGATGTGATCCTGGAGTCCTGGGATCGAGTCCCACACTGGGATTCCTGCACGGAGCCTGCTTCTTCCTCTGCCTGTGTCTCTGCCTCTCTGTGTCTCTCATGAATAAATAAATAAATAAATAAATAAAATCTTAAAAAGAGAGAGAGAGAGAGAAACATCCAAATCTAAAATTCAATGGCATAAATTTTGTAATTTTAAATTTTAAATGGAAATATCACTATAAACTCAGACTTTATTTTTCTCCTTTTAAGAAGTATGCATTTCTGGGGCACCTGAGTGGCTCAGTCAGCTAAGCATCTGCCTTCAGCTCAGGTCATGATCCTGGGGTCTTGGGATTGAGCCCTAAATTGGGCTCCGTGCTCAGTGGGGAGTCTGCTTCTCCCTCTCTGCCCTACTTGTGCTATCTTGCTCACTATCTCTGTCTCTGTCTCTCAAATAAATAAAATAAAAATCTTTTTTAAAAAACTAAAAGGTATGCATTTCCTAGTTCTGTTCACTGAAAGGCCTTGAAATATAATAACCAGAGAGTAGCAATAATCAACTCTAACACACAGATTGTGGTCTCTTAAGTAACATTTCCCAACAAAAAAAATCAGACTCCTAGGAGAAATGGCAGATTCCAAGATTGAAGGAATAGAAATATAAAATGTGCTCTGAGGGATCCCTGGGTGGCGCAGCCGTTTGGCGCCTGCCTTTGGCTCAGGGCGCGATCCTGGAGACCCGGGATCGAATCCCATATCGGGCTCCCAGTGCATGGAGCCTGCTTCCCCCTCTGCCTATGTCTCTGCCTCTCTCTGTGTCTCTCATGAATTAACAAATAAAATCTTTAAAAAATAAAAAATAAAAAAAATAAAAATAAAATGTGCTCTGAAATATCTTGTTATGCTGGGAACAAGGAGACTATCAAAGTTCTAAGATTATGTCAGAAAGACCCAGAAGCCAACCTGATGGCACTTTCCCTGCCCAAACAAGAGACAGATCAAGCATCAACAGTGACCGCAGGGCCAACGAATCATGAGAACCTAAGAGTCCTAAACACCTATGCAGCCAAGAACAGAGCTTCAAACTTCTTGCTCCAAGCTTCATGTATGAAGCAGGAAGAGGCAAAACTAAAAGGAGAAACAGAAAAATCTGTGAGTGTATTGGCTATTTTCATACCCTTCTGTCAATGATAGAACAAGCAGGGAGAAAAATCAAGACTGTTGAAGCCTTGAGCAACACTAGAAGCCAACTTGATAGTGCTGACATTAATGGATCACTCTGCCCGGCAACAGCCCAAGATCCATTCTCTACATACACATACATCAGTATCAAGTGCAAAGCAGGGAAACTATAGAGAAACTGAAACGAAACTGAAATGAAAACAAGGAAACTGAAAGCTGGATATTTGAAAAAGATAAATAAAAGCAAAAAACCTCTTATCAGACTGATCAGGAAGAAAAGGAAAAAAAAAAACCCCACAAATTAACCAGTTTCAAAAACTTGCAAGGACATGACTATAGATCCTAAAGACAAGAAGGGATATTAAGGATGACTTTATGCCAATAAATTGAACAACTTTAATTAAATAGACAAATTTCTTGAAAAATACAAAATACCAAACCTCACTCAAGAATAGATAATCTAGGGAATTCCTGGGTGGCCCAGTGGTTGAGCATCTGCCTTTGGCTCAGGTTATGATCCTGGGTCCTGGGATCAAGTCCTGCATCGGGCTCCCTGCAGGGAGCCTGCTTTGCTTCTCCCTCTGCCTCTCTCTGTGTCTCTCATGAATAAACAAATAAAATATTTTTTTTAAAAAATAGATAATCTGAATAGTCTCACATCTATTAAAGACATTGAATTTGGGATCCCTAGGTGGCGCAGCGGTTTGGCGCCTGCCTTTGACCCAGGGCGCGATCCTGGAGACCCGGGATCGAATCCCACGTCGGGCTCCCGGTGCATGGAGCCTGCTTCTCCCTCTGCCTGTGTCTCTGCCTCTCTCTCTCTCTCTCTCTCTCTGTGACTATCATAAATAAATAAAAATTAAAAAAAAAATAAATAAATAAAGAGGAGCTAGCATTTAAAAAAAAATAAATAAAGACATTGAATTTATAGGATTAAAATTTTTTTAAAAACCCTCCTAACTATAGACCCACAGTGCTTTACTAGTGACTTCTGCCAAATATTTAACAAAGAAATAGTACAGGACAGGACTTATATGCTGAAATCTACAAAACATTGCTGAAAGAAATTAAAGACCTAGGGGCACCAGGGTGGCTCAGTCGGTTAAGCATCCAACACTTGGTTTCAGTTCAGATCATGATCTCAGGGTCATAAGATGGAGCCCCATGTGGGGCTCCACACTCAGCACAGAGTCTGCTTGAGTTTTTCTCTCCCCCTCCCTCTGCCCCTTCCTCTCTCTCTCTCTCTCAAATAAACAAATAAATCTTAAAAAGAGAGAAATTAAAGGCTTAAATAAATAGAGAGATGTTCCTTGTTTATGGAATCCAAAGACTCAAAATTGTTAGGTAGACAATTCTCCTCAAATTGATCACAAATTCAATGGAATTCTTGTAGAAATCCCAGGATGTTTTCATAGAAAATTGCATGCTGATCCTAAAATTTATATGGAAAGGTAAAGGACCTACGATGGCCTAAACAGTTTTGAAAAAGAACAAAATTGGAGGATTTACACTATCTGGTTTCCAAATTTATAGTAACCAATACAGTATGGTGTTGGCATAACACCACACTGACATAAGGTCAATAGAATAGAGTGATAGTCTGGCAAAAGACCAACACATTTTCACAAATGTAAAAATGTAAATTTATTTTTGACAAAGTGTCAAAGCAGTTCAATCAGGAAAAGGATATGTTTTCAATAATTGGTGCCGAAATGAATATCCATATACACACACACACAATTAGACTTTTACTTACACCTTACACAAAAATTAACTCCTAAGAGGTAAAACATAGAATAATATCTTGGTGATCTCGGGTTAGACAGAGATTTCTTAGACATGACACCAAAAATACTATAGAAAAAAAAATGATAGATCGAGTTTCTTTTTCTTTTTTTTTTTTTTTGAGATTTTATTTATTTACTCGTGAGAGACAGAGTCAGAGGGAGAAGCAGGCTCCACGGAGGGAACCCGATGCGGGACTCGATCCCGGGTCTCCGGGATCAGGCCCTGTGCTGAAGACAGCACTAAACCGCTGAGCCACCCAGGCTGCCCAATAGATTGAGTTTCATCAAAATTTTGAAACTTTGTTCTTGAAGAGACTCAGTTAAGAAAATGAAAACCCAGGCATGTGGCTGGCTCAGTCTGGGGAGCCTGTGGCTCTTGATCTCAAGGTGTTGAGTTTAAACCTCACCTTGGGAAAAGAACCTACTCTTTAAAAAAGAAAAGAAAAGTCCAGGCCACAAACTAGGAGAAATTCTTTACTAATGATTTACTAAATTAAATTTACTAAAAATAATAATTAGAAATTACTAATAATTTACTAAATTTAATTTATTAAAAACTCTTACAACTCAATAATGAAAAGACAGGGGCACCGGGGTGGCTCAGTTGGTTAAGTGCCCAACTCTTGATTTAAGCTCAGGTCATGATCTCAGGGTCATGAGATCAAGCCCCTGGTCAGACTCTGTGCTTAGCATGAAATCTTGAGATTCTTTCTCTCCCTCTCCCTCTCCCTCTCCCTCTCCCCATCCTTTTCCCCACCCCAGCTCTTATGAGCAGAGGTGCACCCTCTTTCTAAAACTAACTCACTAAATAAATAAACAAATAAATAAATTTAAATAAATAAATAAAATGAAAAGACAACCACACATGCACACACACAAAAAAAAGGGCAAAAGATTTGAATGGACACTTTACCAGAGAAGATACATGAATGTCTAATGAGAACTCAAAAGGCTACTCAACATTATTACTATTGTTTGTTGTATGTAAACTATTGCCCAAAAAAAAACCCCTGTAAAATAAAAAACTAATTGCTCACCTTTGGGAATTGTGAGGGTATCAACTCATTCTTCTTGAAGATTAGTAGAAAAAGGAAAAATAGGGATCCCTGGGTGGCGCAGCGGTTTGGCACCTGCCTTTGGCCCAGGGCGCGATTCTGGAGACCCGGGATCGAATCCCACTTCAGGCTCCCTGTGCATGGAGCCTGCTTCTCCCTCTGCCTGTGTCTCTGCCTCTCTCTCTCTGTATGACTATCGTAAAAATAAAAATAAAAATAAATAATAAAAAAAAAAAAGAAAAAGGAAAAATATAAAACAATATTATCCAGGCTTTTCTAACATGAATTGTGCTTGAGGAAAATCAGTCAATGCAGAAAAAAGGTTTGTTTTTTTAAGAATCACAATCATAAATGTAGAATGAATAATAGAATTAGAAAATCACTATTGTGTAATCCTTAATAAAATAATAAATCTAGACAAAGAGCATCCATGGCTGCTGAAACCATTAGGTTAGAGGCTGAGGGGGAATTTAATAATGGATGGATTAGGTTGACCACGTCTGAACTCACCAATAAAATTAACATCATAAAATGTGGAACATTATGTACTTTCTCTTGTGATGCAATAGCACATAGTACCACCTAGAATATATTTTTGCAAAAAAAAATTGAGTCTTGAATATTATCAAGCTTCTAGAGCTATTGTCAGGAGGGATCAAAGAGTTTGTGAAAGGGTGTCTTGAGGGTGCCATTGGCCAAATTCTGTGGGAAATTCTGCAGATGAACAAATATCATTAAAGGGAGTGGGGAGAGAAGGAATTGGTATACTCAAAAGATATGTTGAGAGAAATTCAAAAGACATGTTGGCCAAATGCAATGTGTGGACTTTGTTTGGATCTTGATTCAAGCAAGCCAAAAGCAAAAATACCTTTCAGGGATAAGTGTGGAAATTTTAACACGGACTAGGTATTAGGTGATGCAGGGGCATTATTATTAATCTTACAAGGTGTAATAATGATTCCATGGTTAGCTGTTGGGTATACCTACTAAAGTGTTTACAAGTTAAATTAAACCATATCTGGGGTTTCCTTTAAAATATTCCAGTGACCATCATGCAGGGTAAGGGAAGAATGTTGTGGAAATCCAGAGATGAAACAGTGTTGATAAGTCTTGGAAGTAATAATGGATGGATACATGGGGTGGGGGTAAATATGCTATCTCCCCTACTTTGGGATATATCTTCCATTATAAAGAACTGGGGTTTTGTTCTGTTGAATTTTACATAGGCTGTATCCACACATATCCCAGCTCTTCTAGGCTGTTCAACAGAAGTATTCCCTCCCTGATCCACATGGAGACCACATGTTCAGTGTCTGCAGGGCAACAGGAGAGAAATGAGTCAAGGGTTAAGAAAACAGCAAAGCAAGCAGGTGAAAGAAGTGGCAGCTGGCACCCACCCCTGTGCTGGGGCTTCATGGAAAGCGGGGGGACCCTAGAGAATGGAAGATCACATGCCCAATCCAAAGAGGGCAGCTAACATTGCCATGTGGGAATAGGGGCCCCAGATGGTCAACTTTTCTGATTTTTTATTAGAAAGTTGAAATCTGGACGTTTCAGTAAAATCTCCCAATATGTAGGCCAATGATGAAAAATGTTTCAAACGCCTGGTCAGTCAGTGCTAGAAAGCCAAACAAAACCTCTCAGGAGGCTAGATTTGTTCCACAGGCTGCTGTTTTGTGATCTCTGACACCACACCATGTAATGCATTATACAGTGCTGTGACGCATTAATAATTGTTGACATTTTTACCAGTTGGGTCACACGCTGGGACAACTGAGGTTGCATACATCTGAAATCCCCAGATCCTTTACAGGCAAACAGCTGTCAAGCCAGGCATCCCCGGACTGCGCTCTGAACTGAACACAGGCACACAATTATCTCTATCAAATTGCATATTGTCAATTGTCAGAAACATTTGTCTCTGGATTGTCTCTACTTGTCCTCCAAATTCTATTGAATTTGCAGTCCCGAGCAGCTTTGCAGCGAGCACCACAAGCCTGTCTTCATGCAAAGTAAGTACAAAGCTAATGCTAGCCTGGGGTGTGTCATGCTTCTCTCCTGCTAGAGCTCTCCAACTGTTCACCTATAATTTCGCCCTCCCTTCCGATTTCATCCACCACGTATTTCTACATCTTCTGCATTAAAGCCATGCTACATCATACACAGGACTAATCCACCAATCTTGTGGCATTAATAATGCCACCTCCTCCCATCTGCATAGCACTGTATGGTTTTTAAAGCATTTTCCCATAATATCCCCACTTGATCTTTGTTACCTATCACAATCTTTAAAAATTCGATCAAAGTCACATTAAGATGTTGGACTACAAATCTGCCAGTAGTCTGTTTTTTTGACCCATTACTGATTTCCTAGAAGGGGATTTCTAGGGCAAATAGAGAAAGGGCAACTAATTTCACTTCCTTCCTTCCCACCTCACCATTTAACCAGAAAATAGGTCCCCAAACCACCACTGTTCCAGCAATACCCAAGAGGGACAGAAACAATATTTAAGACAAAGTTCTAACCTTGAGAGTTGACAGAAAGTAGAATGGGTTGCCTTATGAAAAAAAAGACATTTTGATACCAGAAATTTTCAAATGGGAGCTGGGGTTTTGTAGAAGGGATTTTTTTAATTTATTTATTTCTGAGAGACACACAGAGCAGCAGAGAAATGGGCAGAGAGAGAAGAAGCAGACTCCCTGTGGCAAGCCTGATGCATGACTTGATCCCAAGACCCCGGGATCACCACCTGAGCCAAAGGTAGATGCTCAACCACTGAGCCACCCAGGTACCCCCTAAAAGGGATTCATTCTGACTTGGATGGGAAGTTAGGCAGAATGATCTTACATTCATTTATTTCTGTCCATGTGGAGAAACTGCTGGGTGCTCAGCTCTCAGAAGTCTCTGAACAGGGACACCTGGGTGGCTCAGCGGTTGGGTGCCTGCCTTTGGCCCGAGGCATGATCCTGCGGTCCCGGGGTCGAGTCCCGCATAGGGTTCCCTGCATGGAGCCTGCTTCTCCCTCTGCCTGTGTCTCTGCCTCTCTCTCTGTCTTTCATGAATAAATAAATAAAATCTGAACAGTTCTTGCAGTGAGTACCCTCGAACAGTCAGAAATATACACTTGGCCAGTCTGATCCTTTTTATGCTTTGTATATTTCAAAATTAATTCCCTTTTAAACAACACTTTTCAGCAAGTGTTCCTATAAAAGTGCCAACCTTTTCACCATTGTCCAAAAAGGAAGAGAATTCATACGATGGCGTATTAATTACCTTATAAAAAGAAATCAGGTACTGATACAGGGTAGGACACGGTGAATCTTGAAAGCATTAAATGGACAAAGGACCACAGGTTCTTTTTTTTTTTTTAATTTTATTTATTTATTTACGATAGTCATACAGAGAGAGAGAGAGAGGCAGAGACACAGGCAGAGGGAGAAGCAGGCTCCATGCACTGGGAGCCCGTCGTGGGATTGGATACCGGGTCTCCAGGATCGCGCCCTAGGCCGAAGGCAGGCGCCAAACCGCTGCGCCACCCAGGGATCCCAGGACCACAGGTTCTATGATTACAGTACAACTTCCTTCAAAATTGAAATCAGTCTTCTCAGACTGCTGCTGCTGCTCTATCAAGCAGGTCTATGTAATATTCTGAATCCTTTATTGTTATTTCAACAGTGGTCATAGCATCTTTACCAGGAGTAGATTTTTTTTTAATTTTTATTTATTTATGATAGTCACACACACAGAGAGAGAGAGAGAGGCAGAGACATAGGCAGAGGGAGAAGCAGGCTCCATGCACCGGGAGCCCGACGTGGGATTCGATCCCGGGTCTCCAGGATCGCGCCCTGGGCCAAAGGCAGGCGCCAAACCACTGCGCCACCCAGGGATCCCCCAGGAGTAGATTTTTACCAGGACTTCCATATGAAAGTCCACAGGACGGAAATGTATAGAGATAGAAAGTAGATTCCTGATTGCTTAGGGCTAGAGTGGGGAGCTAGGGCAGTGATAGCTCCAGGAAATGGGGTTTCTTACTGAGGTGCTGAAAATGTTCTAAAATTGACCCTCGTAATGGTTACACACCTCGGTGAATATACTAAAATCCATTGAATTATATACTTTAAAATGGTATGCAAATCATTTCTTAAAACTTTAATGTAAGCAATTATTATTATTATTATTATTATTATTATTATTATTATTATTATATAGATACTTGTCTCCAGGCCTAGGCTAGATTTCCCACCATCTGCTGAGGATGAATGAGCCTGTGAGCAAAAGGCTCCCCCTGGGAGGGGCCTGGCCCTGGGTTAGGTGGGTTAGGTGAGGAGGGCAGACTTTCTGGCATTGCAGTGGGCGTGGGGCTCTCCATCCCATTCCAGGTAGTATTTCCATCCCAGGATTTAACTACCAACCTGTCCATAAAAGCAGCAGAAACCACTCTTCGGGGAGAACGCGTGTGGGACGACTGTCACCCGACTAAACTTGTCCCCTGCTCCGCCCACACCTCTGCGGATGTGGGGCACCCATCCCACCCCAAGGCAAAGCAGCCCCCGCGCTTCGGAGGAGTGTTTCCGTGCTGGCTGCAAAAACCAGACGTCCTGTCCCTCCGGGAGGGCTTCTGAAGCTGGCATCGGTGGACGCATCAAAGGACGTCCCCAGAAAACGTCTGCTCTCGGGCCCGCGGACCGCGCTAGTGCAGACGGACGGCGGGGAGAGGGGCACGCCCAGGGCACGGTTCCCAAACTCTGCCCGTCCGCCCCGGAGGCCTGTGCGCCCGGGGAGGCGGGGAGGCCCGCGGTCTCGGGGTGTCTGCAGCTGCTCCACCTCCGTCCCACGCGCCAGGAGGGGTCGCCCGGCTCGCACCCGCCACCCAGCGACGCCGCGCCTCGCCCCACGGGGCCCGGGCTGGGGCCAGGGGGCGGGGGACGGGGGACGGGGACCGCGACCTGGTCCGGGCGCAGGCGCCAGGAGCTGGGGGCACGCCCGCCAGGTTGGCGACCTCGGTGCCCGGGCGGACCCCCCCCCCCGCCCCAACCCCTACGGTGCGGCGCCCCGGGCTCTGGCTCTCCCCTCCACACAGCCGGTACCGTGGCGGGGACTGGGTGCCGTTAAAGGAAAGGCCGGGGAAGAGAAGCAGGAGGAAGCGGGTTCGCAGAGGGCCCGGCTCGCGCGGCGGGGTGGTGCGTGGGGGCAGCAGGTCGCTCGCACGGCGGGTAAGAAGCTCCAGGGCGAGCCGCTCCCTGCCGGCGGCGGAGCGACCGGCGCACGCAGGCAGCGACGCGAGCTGGGCCGGCTAAAGAGAGACTGACCGGCGCCTTTGGGCGAGGAGATAAAAGGGGGCGGCGGTGTCCAAAAGGGTCGTGCTCCAGGTGAGGCTCGAACTCACAACCTCGGCATCGCTCTGCATGTACTGCTGTATAAGTACCGCGCGCTAACCGATTGCGCCACTGGAGCTCCGCTGAGCCGGCCTCGCGATGGCTCTATCAGGGTTCACCCAGGCCCGGTGCGGGCTCCGGCGGAGCATGCGCACTCGCGGCTCGCGGCTCGCGGCTCCGCGGGCGTGGGCTCCGGCCGCGAGGCGGCGGCGGCGGGCGCCGCGGCCCCGGGTGGCGCGGGCGGGGGGTCCCGCGGGGGTCCCCCCCGGGGACGGAGGGCAGGTTGGCGGGGCCGCGACCGCCAGGCCACCGGGCCGTTGGGGGGCGCACGGGAGGAGGAGCCGCGGCCGCCGCGCCGGCTCCTCCCGGGAGTTTCCGTCCGCGAGCGGGCGCCGCGGGAGCCGGCGGGCGGGCGCAGGGCAGGGGCCGCTTCCCGGGGCCCGCGGGACCCGCCGCCGCGCCGCCCTGCAGGCCCGCGAGCCGTCGGCGGGGAGCCGGGCGGCCCCGGGCGGGGCGGGGGCGGGGGCGGGGCCTCGGCCTCCCAGCCCGGCCCGCCCCCGAGGTGCCGCGCGGTCCCTGGGCCGCCCGAGCGCAGGCACCAGCGCGTCCCCGAGGCCGCTCCGGGGACGGGACCGTAGCCCGCACCTGCGGCAGGTGCAGACTCAGCCCGCGGGCTTTGCTGGGCCACTACACGTTTGTTTTCGTTTTAAAACGAGTTCCCAGTATTTAAAAATCAAGAGGTTTGGATACCCCATTTCTTAAAAAAAAAAAAAAATAGACAATGTCACACTGTACCTAGAGCCTAATTATAACTTTCGTCTTCCTGGACCCCTTCCTCCATTAAAAAAAATTTTTTTAATGGTATTTTATTACGGCAAAATAAAAATACATATAATTCAGGCTGGATTTGTTGTTACAATATTATTTTTCCTTCTGATTTCAAAAGAATTTAAAATGTGAGCATTCTGACGGGCTCTAGACACTGTGCCTGCTGTCCCTCGTTGATAACTCCGCGGGACACCCGCGTCCCCCTGCGAGGTCAGCTGCAGCCACCTCGCTGCACAAAGCAGACACCACCCTCCCCGTGTCTTCCTCCAGGGCTGCCACCCTGGATTGTCTGCTGGGCCTCTGTTGGCATGTTGGTCACCCCGTTTGGTTGACCAGAGCCGGAAGAACAAACAACAGAACGCTGTGATAATAGGCTGGGGAACTGCTAGGAGCAAGTGATGGGAGACAGAATAAAGATCACGTATGTAGTCACTCTGACGGTGACTGCTCAGTCACAGCTTGTGGTAGGGTGACCGTGCCAAACAGCAGGATTGTATAGAGGCTTCAGATTCAAGCGGAATCAATCAGACTGACCGGGCAGGCAATGAAGAGGCAGTAACAGGCCCCTGCCTTGAACATGGTGTTGGTAGGAAGCTCAGGGCCCTGTGCCTGCTGGGTTATCCGCCCAGAGGAGGTAAGCGAGGTGCTCCAGATAGTTTTGAACAAGAGCAAGAGCTCAGAAAGGAGGATGGTCAACACAGCTGCAGGATCCCATGAGGCACCAGGTGGGCGGTGGGATGCAGGTTGTTTACAACACAGCAGGATTAGGGCTTCTTGGAGCATGCCTGGCCAAGTCCACGGTACATCCAGGACAGCAGAGAGTGAGACTTTGAAACAAATAAGTTGGAACAGGCTGTGAAGGTAATTGCATGGTTTCCCTGAGGTGGGAATGCTTTTTAAAAAATTTTAAATTTTATCTGTTTATTTTTAAATGTTTTTTTCTTTTAAGGTTTTTTTTTCTTTTCTTCTTTACTAGATTGCCAATTTGTTACAACAGGATACAACTCAGGAACAGCCAGGTGGAAGAGATAAATAGGGCAGGGTGTGGGGGAATAAGTAACCTTATTTTTTAATTTTTTTCTTTTTTTTTTTTTATTTATGATAGTCACAGAGAGAGAGAGAGAGAGAGAGGCAGAGACACAGGCAGAGGGAGAAGCAGGCTCCATGCACCGGGAGCCCGACGTGGGATTCGATCCCGGGTCTCCAGGATCGCGCCCTGGGCCAAAGGCAGGCGCCAAACCGCTGCGCCACCCAGGGATCCCTTTTTTTTTTTTTTTAATTTTTTTTAATTTTATTTATGATAGTCACAGAGAGAGAGAGAGAGAAGTAACCTTATTTTTAAATAATCTCTACACCAGGTGTGGGGCTTGAATTCACAACCCCAAGATCAAGACTTGCATGCTGCACCGTTGGAGCCAGCCAGGCGCCCCAGATTTTGAATTTTAAATTGAAAAGGGTTAATTTCCTGGGAAACAAAGTAAGTCATGGACCTATACATAGTGTCTTCTCAAATACAGTAGCATCTGCAGAGTCTGCTCTTCCGGCCTCCAAGTCCCTCAGGGAGAACACACCTGGTAAACCCTGAGCAGCAACGTTGGCCTCAGGTGATCCACCTTGCCTCTCACTTCTCCCATCCTGGATCTCCTCTTTTGTTGGTTCAGCAGGTATTAACTGATCCTGGTTGCATGGGAGGGGAAGACAGCACCCCCTATGGACTTTGGAAACTAAAATAGCTTAATCCCCAAGGAGAGTGGGGCTGGGAAGGAAGCATCTAGTAAAGGCAGTGCAGAACGTGGAGAGGGGGGCAGTGTCAGGACATCTGCTACCCGAGAGATTTTTCCAGCAAGAAGTCTCTAGAGACCTTCAAATCACTTAAACTCCACAGACTGACTCTGAAGAGCCATGAATTAAGAGTCTGACCCATGACCCTCCCTGGTTGTGTGACCTTAAGTAAATCTCTTACCCTCTCTGGACCTTAGCTTCCTTCATAATCTAGGGGATCTAGGGGCACCTGAGTGGCTCAGTGGTTGAGCGTCTGCCTTCGGCTCAGGTCATGATCCTGGCATTCCGGGATCGAGTCCGCATCGGACTCCCCACAGGGAGCCTGCTTCACCTTCTGCCTAGGTCTCTGCCTCTCTCTGTGTGCCTCTCATGAATAAATAAATAAATAAGATCTTTTTAAAAAAAAATCTAGGGGATCTAGACCAAATAAGAGCTTTCCCGCCTATCTCGATTGGAGAACTCTTTTTATCATGTATATACTTCCCAACACCTTGAGATTATTAATCATTTAATAATTTTTGTGATGTATATGTTATTTTTAAAATAAAATTCTAAAAAAGTAAAATATAAAACATTTGATATGTATGTATAACTTTTTTTTTTAGTTTTTATTTATTTACGAGAGACACAGAGAAGGCAGGCTCTCTGTAGGGAACTAATGTGGGACTCTATCCCAGGACCCCAGGATCATGACCTGAGCCAAAGGCAGATGCTCAACCACTGAGCCACCCAGGTGCTCCTGTGTAACTTTAAAACAATCTCAAGTAATGCCTACAGTATAAAGGCTAGTCTCAACCTATTTCCATGTGCCATGTAGTTGCAAAATTGATTTACCTTATTTATGTAAGGAAAAATCATGCTTTGTTAACAAATAACTTTCTAGAAGTTTTAATTTAAATTCCAGTTAGCTAATATACAGAGTAATACTAGTTTCAGGTGTACTACCACCAGTAGTTAAGGTTCTGTTTCTTGGTTTGCCTCTCTCTCTCTCCTCTCTTTTTTCCCTCTTTGCTTATTTGTTTTGTTTCTTAAGTTCCACATATGCATAAAATCATATGGTATTTGTCTTTCTCTGACTGATTTATTTAACTTAGCATAATACTCTCTGACTCCATCCATGCCGTTGCAAATAGCAAAAAGATTTCATTCTTTTTTTATGGCTGAGTGATACACTCATAAATATACACTACTCTTCTTTACCCATTCATCAGTCAATGGGCTGTTCCATAATTTGGCTACTGTAGATAATACTGCTATAAACAGGGATCCCTGGGTGGCGCAGTGGTTTAGCGCCTGCCTTTGGCCCAGGGTGCAATCCTGGAGACCCCGGATCGAATCCCACATCGGGCTCCCGGTGCATGGAGCCTGCTTCTCCCTCTGCCTGTGTCTCTGCCTCTCTCTCTCTCTCTCTCTCTCTGTGTGTGTGACTATCATAAATAAATAAAAATTAAAAAAAAATACTGCTATAAACATCAGGGTACATGTACCCCTTTGAATTAGTATTTTTATTTTCTTTGGGTAAATACCTAGGAGTGCAATTGCTGAATCATAGGGTAGTTCAATTTTTAACTTTTTGAGGAACCTCCATACTGTTCTCCAGAGTGACTACACTAGTTAGCATTCCCACCAACAGTGCTGTTTAGCAAATAACTTTTAAAAGAACATTTATATTTGATACTGGCACAAATGTATATTAAAGTGTATGAAATTTAATGAGTCATAGCATCAAAAACAGACAAAAACTGCTTTTCTAAATGAATGTTTGGAATTCATGCTTCTTGCACTTTAAGAAAATGCATTTATTTTTATTACTTTCATGTTTTTGTGTCCAAACAATGAGATAAAACAGACAGGTTCAGGCTACTATATACAAGCACCACTCTGCAAATATTATGAAGTGGGCCTGGCTCATGTTTATTCCTAATAATGAAAGACTGTATTGGATAGAATGGTCACTCTATTTTCTTTTTTGGCTTTGGTTTCTGACATAGAAGAGATATCAGGATGAGCCAGATAAACATTTTAATCAGCTGGATGCAATGTGCATGTCTAGCAAATGAAGATCATCTTGAGTCATATTGTAGAGTTTTCATGTTATGGTCTTCATTTGCTTTATTTCAGCAAACTTTTCACATTTTTTATTTTTAGCCAGCATTCCAATATAAGCGTATACTAAGCAGTATAGGACTAAAAAAAAAAAGTTGCCATGGAGTAGTCAAAACTCACATAGAAAAAAAAAAAGAAAAAAAACTCACATAGGATCCATGGGAGTGGCTGAGTCATATGCACACATCTGCAGGTGCTGGGAGGTTCCCACAGTGATCCCATTTTTGTGGGGCAAGAGATTGTCTGAAGAATTACTTATTTAAAAAAAAAAAGATTTTATTTATTCATTTGTAAGAGAGAGAGAGTGCACGCAGGCATGTGCTGGAGGGAGAGGTGGAGGGAGAGGGAGAAGCAGACTCCCTGCTGAGCAGGGAGCCCACCCAACCCAGGGCTGGATCCCAGGACCCTGGGGTCACAGTCCAAGCCAAAGGCAGACACTTAACTGACTGAGCTACCCAGGCGCCCCCAAGGAATTACTTTAATTACTTTTTTTCAAATTAGAAATTTAGAAGATGCGCTGCCACCGGTAACAGTGCAGACCACCTTGAATGCCTTCCAGAACCCCTGAGATCAGGGAGCTTCTGAGATCCCCTCTTATGCTAATTAGCCCACAGTCCTCTCCAGCACCACGTGGGGAAATGGCCCTTTATTTTCCCTTAGGGGAGAAAGAAGTGTGGGTCCCATGGCCCAACCTCTAGGACAGTGTGATGCAGACTGAAGCGAATACACACAGGAGGGAGCCAGATAATTTGGGGAACCACAGATCCCTTCACTCTGGATTGAAGCTTTAGTGAAGACCTGATAAGAGCCCGTAGATGAGAAGAAACTTAAAAGACTGCTAACCCCCAACACTGGTAAGCGTGTGGCACATGGACACTGTTGTTTTTGTTTTTGAGACAGTTCAACAGAATCTCTCCAATGCATACATCTTTGACACAGCAGTTCTACCTCTAGGAATCTGTCCTCTAGAGACACTGATACATGGGAACAAATATACCATATTTCACTAATTCTAAGATGCCCTATACTGAGAAATATTATTTTATGTACCATTAATAAGAAATGCTGCCATTTCAACTATGATGCCGTGTTTTCATATTATGTAGACGTTTTATTATAAACTTAAAAATGAACTTATTTAAACTCAGACATTTTAAAAAATCACGTATTACTCTTGAGAAGTACTGCTCTCTGCCCAGCTTTTCTGCCTCTTGGTTCCTCCCACTGACCTGTGGGCCAACGCATCAGGGAGGAAAGCCACTCAGGGTGTCACACTCATCTCAGTGCACTTCTCCCTGAATTGTGGCTCCTCGACACAGGACTGCCTCCATAGCTCTTCATTGCCTTCAAGCAGATATGTGTGTGTGTGTGTGTGTGTGTGTGTGTATTGTACTTCTAGCCACTATCAGTGGGAGTAGCTTGATAGAAAACTGTACGGCAAGAGTTAACGCCCCTTAATTCATCCTCCAAACAGAGACATTGCTGAGAGTGAGAGGGGGCACTGTCAGTGACACTGATCAAGGACCATAACTCGTGACTGTCATGAACAGCCAAAACACATGGCAACCCTAATCCTAGCCTCCTTTGCACTGCTATAAATACATAAACCATAAATAAAGAATAGACCCTTGGCTTCCTTCCTATGACATATCTAAAGAAAGCACCAAACCCTGGCTGGACCTGCACACCATCTGATGACCTGAAAGTATAGATTTCTGGGAATTGAAACAGACAACACCTGGGCAAACGCTTTTCTCAAGATGTCCGGACCAGGCAACAGGCCCATTGCCTCTCCTCTTTTGTGGAAAGAAAATGCCTTTATCTACATTTCCCAATCTCTTGGGGGGAAAAAAAAGGAGGAAATCTTTGATTATGACCTTTTCCGAAACCATGGCATTATGATGCTGTATTTCTGAAGGGTTACAAGATTCAGAATTCACAAAAGTCTTTTATCTGAACTATTAACTAGCTCTGGATTCTTCTCCAAGTTGATGGTTTCTGAATTTGCAACTTTACAGACTATTACTGATAACAAACATGGTTCTAAACAGTTCTTTTGAGGTAACAATAGTTTTTCTTTCAGCTATCTTAGAAGTTTTGCTATTCTTGCAAAAAAAAAAATTCATGAACTGTTCTTCCTGTTTATGTGTGTACTGTATCTTCCCAGATGTGCTCTGTTATTTCATCCCAGGCGCTCCTATAGTATTTCACTATTTTGCCTCCTAGACACCTTAAGAGACTTCCAGAAGGTATACATGACTTTGGGTCAATAAATATTTTAAAACCAACATACAGTTTGGAATCGTCGCGTTGCTTTTGGTTCTATACTTGTCTATCAATCTTTTTGCCAGAAGGAGGTGCCCAATACAATGATGTTGAAGATCCAGACTTGCAATGAGAAGTGCCTGAGAGCTTCCTTCTAACGCTCACTGTTGTTCCAAGGTGGCTTAAGTGGTTTTCAACTGCTAGGCACTTTCCCTTCGATGTTAGACATGACAACCAGGAAAGGCTCTTCTTGGTTATGTGAGAGGGGAAAAAAACACTAAATAGAAAGGACCTATTGATTAGTGATGCTTTCAAGAAAAATCAGAAGGGCAACATAGTAACTGGAAAACCTCACTAAAATGAAGTTGGAAGATTCCAGCAGGGGGACCTCTCACACCCACTACTCATAGTCAACTGCAGACCCAATAGGAAGAGATGGACTTGACCTTGCATACTACTCTACTACTATAGCCAGAGGACTTTTAGTTTATAACAGCTTCTCCAACTTACTCCTTTCCTCTCTTTTTTTAAAAAAAAAAAAAGATTTTATTTATTTATTCATGAAAGAAACAGAGAAAGAGGCAGAGATATAGGCAGAGGGAGAAGCAGGCTCCTTGCAGGAAGGCTGGGGCAGGACTTCATCCCAGGATCCCAGGATCATGACCTGACCCAAAGGTAGATGCTCAACCACTGAGCCACACAGGTGCCTCTACACCTTTCCTCCTTAAAAGAGTGCACCCCTCCATTGTTCCTCAGACCTGCCTATGGTTTTGTTCGGCTTGCTTGCCCTAGATTGCTGTTCTCTTTTATTCCCAAGTAAATCCATCTTTTGCTGGTAAAATAAACTGGCAGTTTTTATTTGTAAGGTTAACAACACATGGTTTAGCCATTCTCCTGTTAATAGACATCTTGGGTTATTTCTTGCCTGGACCTATCATAAATAAAGCTGCTAAGAGCATTCTTGTGCACAGTATTTTGTTTTCATTTCTTTTGGGTAAATACAGGAGTGAAATTGCTGGATCAGAAGGTATTTTTGTGTATAGTTTTCATAAACGCATTTTTTATTGTAAAACTTGTAAACGTAAAATTCACCATTTTAACCATTTTTAAGTGTACAATTCAGTGGTATTAAGTACATTTACCTTGTTATGCAATCATCACCACTGTCCATCTCCAAAAGTTTTTCATTACCCCAAACTGAAAATCTGTTCCCCTTTTAAAAAGTACTTCTTCATTTCCCTCGACCTCGGCGCCTAGTAACTACTATTCTACCTCCTATCTCTATAAATTTGACTATTCTAGTTACCTCATAAATGGAATAATACAATATTTGTCCTTTTCTGTCTGGGTTCAGTTAGCATACTGTTTTCAAGGTTTATATTACAGCATGTGTCAAAATTTCATCCCTTATATTAGTATAATATTCATATATGAATATTATATTAGTATAATATAGAATATTAGTATGATATTCATATATATGCCACATTAAGTTTATTCATTCATCAGTCAATGGACACTTAGGTTGTTTCCACCTTTTGACTGTTGCAAATAACGCTACTATGGACAGAGGTATACAGATATCTGTTTGAGTTCCTGCTTTCACTTTTGGATCTATACTCAGAAGTGGAATTGCTGGATTATATGAGAATTTTGTTGAACTTCTTTATATGATAATTCTGTTGAACCATACTGTTTTTCTCAGCAGTTGCACCATTTACATTGCCACTTGTAATGCACAAGAGTTGCAATTTCTCCACATCTTCACCAATGCATATTTTCTGTTTGGGGTTTTTTTAGTAACAGTTATTCCAATGGAGGTGAGGTAGTACCTCATGTGGTTTTGATTTGCTTTTCCCAACTTAGTGGTGGTGAGCATTTTGTCATGTCCTGATTGGCCATTTGTATATCCTTGGAGAAATGTCTTCAAATCTTCTGCCCTTTGCTTTTTTTTTTTTAATATTTTATTTATTTATTCATGAGAGACACAGAGAGAGAGAGAGGCAGAGACACAGGCAGAGGGAGAAGCAGGCTCCTTGCAGGGAGCCCGACATGGCACTCGATCCCAGGTTTCCAAGATCTCGCCCTGGGCTGAAGGCGGCGCTAAACTGCTGAGCCACCCGGGCTGCCCCTTTCTTGATTAGATTTTTAAGGTTTTGTTATTGAGTTTTAGGATTTCTTTATATATTCCAGATATTAACCCCTTACTAGATACAGGATTTGCAATAATCTCTTCCATTTTTGTTTTCACTTTTTGATAGTGACCTTTGGTGTGCAAAAGTTTTTAACTTTGATGTTCTGTATTTTTTTTAAAGATTTTATTTATTTATTTATTCATTCACGAGAGACACAAAGAGAGAGGCAGAGACATAAGCAGAGGGAGAAGCCAGATCCCTGCGGGGAGCCTGATACGGGACTTGATCCCAGACCCCGGGTTCACGACCTGAGCCAAAGGCAGATGCTCAACTACTGAGCCACCCAGATGCCCTGATGAAGTTCTGTATTTTATAAGAAACTGCCAGACCCTTATTTCCAAAGTAGTCGTGCCATTTTATACTCCCACCAGCGATGCTGAGCATTCCAATTGCTCTACATCTTTGTCAACACTTAGTATTTTCTAATTCATTCATTCTTTAATCTAATTCATTCTACTGGGTTTGTAATAATATCTCATTGTAGATTTAATTTGTATATCCCTGATGACTAATGCTGTTGAGCATTTTTGATGTACCTACTGGCTATTTGTATATCTTTGTTCAAATCTTTCACCCATTATTTTGTTGGCTTTTTTTTGGGGGTGGGGTGGGGTCTTTCTGACTAAGTTGTAGGAGTGACTGATATTTCTCAGTTTCTCCATCTGCAGAAAGCAGGCATGAATTCCACCAGGACACAGGAAATGCCTAGGTTAGCCACCATCCACAGTGCCCTGGATTCATAAGAGCCCCACTCTCATTCAAGGCATGTAAGATCCATGCCAGGAAAAATTAAAGGAATGCCACAGGATGCTGGCGGGTGGAGGGGTGAGGTGGTGGGGAGTGTCTACCAATGATTTAAAGGGGGTAGTGTTCAGTGGCCCCTGGCAAAGAGAAGCTGTAGAATATCTCAATGGGAGAGAGGAGAGAGGAAAGTATAGAAGAGAGCCCACTGGCCCTGGAGCCAGAGAAAATGGAAATGTAGCAGATATATGAGCTAAACTGAAAGCAGAGCTAACCTATGAATGTCTCCCCAAGGACCTTCCACCTGCGAGGTGACAGGAGACATAAACTTCCTGTTCTATTTACAGAGAGCCCCAGAAAGCAAACAGTAACCACAGTGTAGATGAAGGGATTTCTCCTTGGCTGCCCTACTCTGCCGTGTTCTGTCCAGTAGGTCTCAGCTGCTCCATCCCAGGGCCAACAGCCAATTGTGATAACATCAGAGAGGCAATATATTGGAGGGCCAAACACTTTATTTGATGCCTTGATCTTAGGATCTAACCCTCCCTTGGTTGCAAATCATAACTATAAATAATTTTTTTAAGAGAGAGAAGTAAGGGAGGGGCAGAAGAAGAGGGAGAGAGAGAATCTTAAGCAGGATCCACACAGTGCAAAGCCTGATACAGGGCTTGATCTCACAACCCTAAGATAATGACCTGAGTCAAAACCAAGAGTTGGACACTTAACCAACTGAGCCACCCAGGAGCCCCAACAAATCTTTTAATATGTAAAATTAAGCATATAAAAATATACCAGTCAAGAGACAGAAACCATGCCAGTCTTGACAAAGACTCTACTACAGAGAACTGTTAGCTAGGTTTAAAGTTAACTAGGTAACTGAAAAGAAAAAAAAAAGAGTTCTGCAGTATCACAGACACCATAGCAGCTGGAAGCAGCAGCTACCACCCATGGGGCTGAGGGCACCAAAGATGAAACAATTACTGGAAAGCCTGGGTGGCTCAGTGGTTGAGTGGTCTGTCTTTGGCTCAGGTCATGATCCTGGGGTCCCGGGATCAAGTCCGCATCAGGGTCCTTGCAGGGAGCCTGCTTCTCCCTCTGCCTATATCTCTGCCTCTTTCTCTATGTCTCTCATGAATAAATAAATAAAATCGTTTAAAAAAAAAAAAGGAACAATTACTAAAACTTGGAAGGTGGGGGAGGACTTGTGCAGCCTTGAAACTCTGACCTCCAAAGGGGGCACACCAGCTTCTACTGTTGGTATCTCTCTCTGATGGGGGTCTCTTCAAAGCTGATACTTCAAGAACTGCCAGTTGTAGAGGACAGGACAAGGAAGCTGAGGGAAGGACCCAGGGTGTGGAGCTCAGGAGCCACCGGCAAGCAGAGCACAGACAGAAAGCAATCAGTGAGGAGCCAGCCCCCGCTTTGCCCATCCCCATCCTTGCAGACTCCCCTCCTTACCTCCAACTGGCAGGGCCTAACAGAACCAGCTGGGAAGCAACAATGGAGTTTGCAGCATCCCAGCCCGTGCATCATAATGCAGAATGTAAACAATGGGTTTGGAGCTGAGAGACAGTAATTTAATAACTGGCACAAAGGGCTTAATATTGCACAGAACGCAGTAACCCTGCAGGCAAACAGAAACATTTTGAAAACAACCCACCCATCCTCTGTTCACCCAGAAAGACAAGGGTTATCTTAAGAGCAAAACAGACCAAAGGTCCAAGCATCTGCCATATTGATTTCCTTCTGTTACTCCCTGTGGTGGTTCTAGCTCAGTGGTTCCCAAGCTTTCATGTCTAAGAATTACTGCATATTGTACTTTATGAGTGACATAAAGAATGTTCTAATCTGATTTTAACCATATGCAACTTTTGCAACCTTACTAGCTTTATTTTTTAATTTTTTTTCAAGATTTTATTTATTTATTCATGAGAGACAGACAGAGAGAGAGGCAGAGACACAGGCAGAAGGAGAAGCAGGCTCCATGCAGGGAGCCCAACATGGGACTCGACCCCGGGTCTCCAGCCCTGGGCTGAAGACGGCACTAAACCGCTGAGCCACCTGGGCTGCCCTTCTTACTAGCTTTAGAACCAAATGCTCCCCAACATCACAATACCCCAGCCCCACTGGAGTGGATCAGAGGCAGAACTCTTTAAGAAGAAACAGTATAGGGATCCCTGGGTGGCGCAGCGGTTTGGTGCTTGCCTTTGGCCCAGGGCGCGATCCTGGAGACCCGGGATCGAATCCCACATCGGGCTCCCGGTGCATGGAGCCTGCTTCTCCCTCTGCCTGTGTCTCTGCCTCTCTCTCTCTCTCTCTGTGACTATCATAAATAAATAAAAAATTAAAAAAAAAAAAAAAGAAGAAACAGTATAGGGGTGCCTGGGTGGCTCAGTGGTGAGCATCTGCTTTTGGCTCAAGGTGTGATCCCGGGGTCCTGGGATAGAGTCCTGCATCGGGGCTCCCCATAGGGAGCCTGCTTCTCCCTCTGCCTATGTCTCTGCCTCTTTCTCTGTGTCTCTCATGAATAAATAAATAAAATCCTTTTAAAAAGTATTTGTAAATAAAAATATGAAACCATTGAAATTTAAAACTCAGTAGAGGGGCTGAACCATAGAATACTTTAACTGAATAGAAAAACAGTAAACTGAAAGACTAGGCAAAAGAATATTCCCACAATGCAGGACAAAGGGAAATGAGGAAAAGAAAGAAAAGTTCAACGACATGCAGATAAGATCTAAAAATTCTAGCATTCATCAAAAATTTTTTTGAACAAGTTGATAATAGAACAGATGAGAAACAATTTTATAAAAGCCAAGAATTTCCCAGATCTGAAGAAAGACACACAGACACACACAAACACACAAAGAATAATTCCCCAAAAATGTTTGGACTATAAAAAGCAATCGCAAGTTAATAGGTTATGAAAACATATTAACATATTAACATCTAAGTATTGCCTGTATAAAATTTTTAAATTATAATCTAAACAAAATCAACATGGAAGTTGCCAGTAGGGAATTCCAGAAGGAAGTTAAAACTTGCCCAGATTTCTTTGTTCTTGCCTTAGGTTCTGGGGGGCGGGGGATATAGATGCTATTTAACAATACATATTATTAGAAATCTACAAATTTAGATAAATGCGTGTATTTAAAGAATAACCCCCAGATATATAGGAATAGGGTGTCAAAGGAAAAATCGATGAAAGAAAATGTAATCAAAAGCCGGGTGTCGGGGATCCCTGGGTGGCGCAGCAGTTTGGCGCCTGCCTTTGGCCCAGGGCACGATCCTGGAAACCTGGGATCGAATCCCATATCGGGCTCCCGGTGCATGGAGCCTGCTTCTCCCTCTGCCTATGTCTCTCTCTCTCTCTGTGACTATCATAAATTAAAAAAAAAAAAATTAAAAAAAAAAAAAGCCGGGTGTCATGGACATGACTACCTCCCAAGAATTATTTCCTACCTCCGATCTGAATTTTGTGTAAGGATCCCACCCCTTCCCCTGGCCACAGACTTGGAGGGAAGCCAACTCCACCAGCAGCTTCAAGTACAAATCTTAATTTGACTAAATCAGAGTAGCCCACTCCCTTTGCCCCAATAACTAGTTCAAGTATGGTCATGTGAGCCTCAGATTGCCAGTAAGCATACATGGTTCTCGCCTGGGGGCAATTTTGACCCCCAGAGACATTGGGCAATGTCTAGAGACATTTTTGGTTGTCCCGACTGGAGAAGAACTCTGGCATCTAGGGGAGAGAAACCATGGGTGTGCTAAACATCCTACAATGCAAAAGAACAGCCCCCTACAAAAATTATTCAGCCCAAAATGTCAACGGTGCCAAGGTCAGGAAGTCCCGGCCGAAAGGAAAACCTATGGACACTTTACAACCCTTGACCTCTCAAAGAAGCAGCCTTGAGATAAAGCTGATGCTGCAAATAGCAGATCTGAGAGATGGAAAGAAGCAAGGTCCATGATGACACTGCTGGTCACAGGCTCATTCTCCCACTGGGAATCCAGTTACACAAGTGTTTAACTTTCCATTGGTTATGCTGCTGTTTAACTGGGGTTTCTGTTACCCACAGCATCCTGATAAACTAGGAAAGAAAGAAGAGAAAAAACAAGGAGGAGGCATGTGTGTAGACAGAATAACACCCCATCCTCTCATCCATTCCCCCTACCAAAGACCGCCACATCCTAATCCCCAGAACCTGTGACTATGTTGCCTTACTTGATGAAAGGGCCTTGTGCAGGTGTGATTATACTAAGTCATTAGAGATGAAGGGACTATCCTGAGTTATCTGAGTGGGTCCAATGGAATCACAAAGGTTCTTAAAGGGAAAGAGGAAGGCAGGAGAGTCACAAGGAAAGTGGTGTGACAAAGGGAGCAGAGGGTGGAGTGATGCCCTTTAGCAATAGAGGAAGGGCATTGCACAATGGAGGAAGGGTTCTAGAAGCTGTGAAAGGCAAGGAAAACGGGTTCTCTCCTCAAATCCCCAGGAAAAAACCCACAGCTCTGACAATACTCTGATTTTAGCTCACAATACCCATTCAGACTTCTGACGTACAGAACTGTAAGATAATAAATGTGTGTCATTGTAAGCTCCTCTAGGTTTGTAGTAATTTGTTTTAGCAACAATAAGAAACTAACACAGCATGGCAATTAGAAAACAGAAAATAAAATGTCAAGAGTATGTAAAAAAAATAGCAATAATTACACAAACATAAAAGAGTTGATCACCTTTTAAATAACAGAGGCTCTCAGACTAGAGATTTTTAAACTCCAGCTACATGCCATGGGTGCAGAAACACACTCACCTTTGAGGAGTGACAAAGTCATACTGCAAGGCGTATGGATTCGAGAAGGGAAGAAGTTATTGTGGCATCTTTTTTTTTTTTTTTTTAGACTTTATTTTTAAGTAATCTCTATACCCAACTCAGAGCTCAAACTCACAACCCTGAGATCAAGAGTCACACGCTCCACTGACTGAGCCAGCCAGGAGCCTTGTGGCATCTTTTTGATCAACTTCCAATACCTGGAAACTACACAAGCACACAAAGGTATAGCAATATTAATATCAGACAAAGTTGAAGTCAAGGTGAAAAGAAACTAAGAGGAAATCGTTCATATTGATCAAGAAACACTACAACAAGAAGGAAAATAGTCATGAGGATTTTTACATCTAACAACACAGATTCAAAATATGTAAAGTAAAATCTGCTCAAAGAATAGGGAGAAATTGATTGGGGCTCAGGTCATGATCTTAGGGTCATGAGATTGAGCCTGTGTTCGGCTTTGTGCCGGGCATGGAGCCTGCTTAAGATTCTCTCTCTCTCTCTTTCCCTCTACCACTGCCACCCCACTCACTCTCTCTCATAAAAAAATAATAAGAATCCCTCACAAGAGTGGCTGGCAGGCTGGCTGCAGGGTATGCTTACTCTGTCTTGGTTAATGAGTATTATGAGGAAGGGGTAGTAATTGGCCTGCTCAGCTCTCACTGGAGGTTATTTAAATAAACCTAAAGACTTAAATAAAAAAAAATAATAATAATAAGAAAATAAAAATAAGGATAATGATTATTTGGGTGACACAGCAGGTTAACCTAACAGAAACATTTAGAACTGCATTCTAGGAGAAGAATACACATTCACAAAGTTGACCGTAGGCTAAGCTGCAAAGGAAATATTAACACATCCATCCACCCCAAAATAATACCCAGGCCATCTTCATTCACCACAGTGCGATAAAATTAGAAACGAAAAACAAAATAGTAGGGCAGCTGGGTGGCTCAGTCAAGCATCTTGACTTCAGCTCAGGTCAGGATCCCAGGGTCCTGGGATGGAGCCCAGATCAGGCTCCCGGCTCAGTGGGAAGCCTGCATCTCCCTCCTTGCTCTCCTTGTTTGTTCTCTCTCTCTTTCTCTTTCATGTTCTCTCTCTAATGATAAATAAAATCTTTTTTTAAAAAAAGCCAAAATGATAGCCAAATAACAACAAAAAACCAACAGCAAAAATAAACCAACCATACGCCTAGAAGTTTCAAAACAGACTTGTAAATAACTCAAGGGATAGGAGGCCCAGAGCACAGATTTCCAAGTAACCCATACAGCTCATAATCTAGCCCTTGCATTCATATAAAGCTCTCTGTTTTTAAATATTTGCTGCATTACATAAAAGTCAGAGAGGCAAAGACAGACCCAGAAGCTCAGGGAAAGGAATTGGCCGGAGCAACTGGTTCTGTCCATCTGAAAGGTTGTAGGGGTTTGACAGTTATCACCAGCCAGGTTCACCAAAGCCTAGAAGCATCTACTGAACTCAGTGATTTGGAAGGGGAGTTATTGCCATCCAGGGGAGACCAGAGCAAGGCACCAGCAGGTAGGACACGTTCTAACAAGCTCTGATCCTACAGCAGATCCTGTTTGCTTCTGATTCCACAGTGCAAATGAGCTCCTGTGAGAGGGGAGAGGTGGCTACTGCAAGGGGGTAAGGTCTAGAAACTAGAAAGAGTCCACAGATCGACAGGTAGGAGGATTCCAGCCAGCTGTGACTAGACCATGCTGTAACATTTTCCTGAACACTGGAGTCGAATAAATGGTGCCAGACACTCAAATTGAATAGGAAGACTGCCAATTGAACAGATGTGATATTTTATCTATACAGTACAAGCCAGAGAGCATATTTGACAGTGACCATACAGCAGATTATTTAGCCTGGGTTTAGGGTTCATCTGGATCATTCAGACCCCAACTTGTGGCCTCAATTACTCACCTTATTTGACTTCATAAATTAAAATGCAGGGTAACTATCCCTTCCTTTTTTTTTTTTTTTTTATGATAGTCACAGAGATAGAGAGAGAGAGGCAGAGACATAGGCAGAGGGAGAAGCAGGCTCCATGCACCGGGAGCCCGACGTGGGATTCGATCCCGGGTCTCCAGGATCACGCCCTGGGCCAAAGGCAGGCGCCAAACCGCTGCGCCACCCAGGGATCCCTATCCCTTCCTTTGTACTATGTAACAGAACATCTGTTCAGCTAAGAATTTTTCTCTTTAGGTGGGAATTTGTTCATGCCTTTATCCACCCACTATCCAAGCATCCAGTTAACAAACATCCAAAACAAACCTCACCTATCATGCATGGGTCCTTGTTGCTTCAGGAGTCACTGTTTACGTCTCCTCTGGCTTACTTACAGGGGACAGACCAAGAATACCGTTTGAGTTGTTTTGGTGCCGAACAATATGCAATATTTTTGAGAAAGAAATGCTCAGGAAAAAAAAAAAAAGCTCTAAATAAATAACTGAAAAGAAGATGGAAAGGCGGACAAAGAGGGAAAGGCGTGGGCGTGGAGAGGCGACTGCAGGGTCCTCCCAGCCCAGGTGGGTGGCGGTCCTCTCCTCTCCGGCCGGGCGCGGGTTCGCGCAGGAGGCGTCGGAGGGGCGGGGCGGGGCGCGGGCAGGGGGGCCGCAGGGCTGCAGCGCGAGGCGTCGCCTGGATTCCGGCGTCCGAGCCCGGCCGCCTTCCTTCTCCCCACCCCACCCGCCTGCAACACACGCGCACCTTTCCCCTAAGAATCCTGAGCCCGGGAGCCTGCGAGGAAAGCAGGCGTCCGGCCGTCTTCGCCGCCTCCGCACCCTCCCGCTCCTCCGGGCCTCCGACCTCACAGCGCGCCCCCGAGGGCAGGGGCTGGGTCACGGGGCTGCGATCGCGGGCGCAGGCTTGTCCGCCCGCCCCACCCCGCACCCCGAGGTTCTGCACCCGTGAGACCCGCGCCGAGTTGCCCTGCGACGTGGGCGCGTCCTAGGACCCGCCCGAGCTCGGACAGCGCGGGCGCCGCGTGGGTGCTGGGCGCCACCGGGAAGCGGCGAGGGTGGCGGGTCCCGCGGCGCGCCCCGTCCCGTCCCGTCCCGTCCCGTCCCGGGCCTTCCCGGCAGCGGCTCTCCCCAGACCCGGGGCCTCTGGCCCGACCGGCGTCCTGGCGGGCGCACGGGGCTGCCACCGTCGGGGCCGTGGGGGCCGTGGGGGCCGCTGTGCAACCCCCGCTGG
This sequence comes from Nyctereutes procyonoides, assembly GCF_905146905.1. NCBI lineage: Eukaryota > Metazoa > Chordata > Mammalia > Carnivora > Canidae > Nyctereutes > Nyctereutes procyonoides. The sequence continues at coordinate 46,311,423 of NW_026575049.1, read as the reverse complement.
CTGCGCAGACGTCCCGGGCTCTCGGGCGGGGACGCCGAGGCTTCCATCCCGGCCGCCGGGGCTCCAACCCGCCTTCCTCCCGTCACAGTCTTGACTTCGGGGCCCCCGCGGGGTCCGGGCGCCAAGCCTGCGGACAGGGGCCCGCGCACGACCGCGACCCAGGGAGCCCCGCCCGGCGGGAAGCAGGGAGCGAAGCTTCCTTCGCGCGGAGGCCGCCAGGCTGGGCAGGGGCCCCGGGGGGGCGCGGGGGCGCGGGGTGGGCGGGCCGGGGCCGAAGTCCGGGAAGGGCCCCCGCGAGGTCACGGGGGCGGCCGGGGAGCGGGAGTCGCCCCGCCCTTTGGCCCCCGGGCGGCCGATCGGCCCCGCGGCTAGTGGGCGGCTGGGCGGAGCGCACCCCTGCGACACCCGCCTGGGCACCCGGCTGCGGCCGCGGCTCCCGGGCTGCCATGGCGCGTCCCGTGAGGGTGACGACTTGGGTGGAGGAGAACCGGGCCTCCTTCCTGCCCCCGGTCTGCAACAAGCTCCTGTGAGTCCCAGGCACGCCGGCCGCCCCGGCCCTCTGCCCACCCCTCCCTCCTCCATCTGCACCCCTCAGCCCTCACCCTCCAGCCCCCCAAGCCCGCAGAAAGGGCCGGCCATCCTCTCGTGCCTTCGGGGGAGGGGGAGGGCAGGCCGTTCCGGTTCCACCACCTTCATCTGTTCCTCTTTCGGATGACTCTGCCCTGGGGATTGTGACCTTGACTTCCGATGATGGCTGGGTGACTGGGAGTAGATGAGATGCAGATGGCAGGCCACCGCCCCTGTCCCCAGGGCTCAGAAATAGCTCTGCAACCCCCCAGGGACTCTCAGAAGTTTGGGGAGGGTGGTTTTTCCATTGCCTCAGAACTGCCCTAGAACCTGCGGGCAGAGGGTGAAGTCAGAGGATCAGCTCCTGTGGGAGAATCTGCATCCCATGCTCTCCCCGGGCCTGTCTCTGGAGGCGCGGGAGTCACCCCGGCCCACAGCACCCAGCAGGGCAGGTGGTGCTCAGCTGCGGTCTTTCTCCAGCAGACCTTCCCCGTGGCCGCTTCACCCCCCTCCCCTGCCCTCACACCTGTGGCCGGCCTGGTGTGCTCCCCAGCTCCAGGCTCACACTGCCCTGTCTGCCGAACATTCCCAATGGTGTGGCACCCCAAACCACACAGCAGCATTTGCACACCTTGGCAAAACAGAGGCCATGCCGGGTGCTCTTATACCCACTCACCTAGTCCTCACACCAGCTCCGTGAGGTGGGATTCTAATAGGTGACTCCCCCAGTGTCCCTCAGCTAGTAGGGGCCGGGTCCAGATTCCAGCCCCTAGAAGAACTTGACTCCGAAGTCCAAACTCTCCCTCTCAGCGCAGCACTATCATCGGCTCACAGCCAGCGTCCCCTCCCACCCCGGGGCCTTGCGACCTCTACCACTGTTGGGGCCCTCACCCCTTTCCTCCACTTCATCCCTGTGCAGCCTCGGTCCCCCACGCTGCCCCAACCGAGTCTCGCGCCCCTTGCTCCTCTCTAGCCCTCCGGATGCCACTCTGGTTCCACCCTTGTCACCTTCACCCTGGGTGTTGCCCCTGCCTCCAGGCCCCCCCGCCCCAGACCTCCAGCCCAGCCCCAGTATTAACCGGCACAAAATGCAGGCCCAGCCTTTATTCGTTCAGCACGTGTTCCCTGAGCGCAGTACTTGCCAGGCACTGTTCTGGACACTGGAGACGCAGTAGAAAACAAACTGACAGTCACTTCCTTGTAGCACTGAAGTTCGGGTGAGAGGAGGCAGACAAGGGGTGGAGGCAGGCAGGCACAATGGGCCACCAGGTGGAACAGAGCCATGCCCCCCCACACACACACCAGGTTGGCTAGGGCTGTCAGGGAGAGTCTGCCCCAGGCCTCTCCTGGCTCCTGGTGGCTTGGTGGCAATCTTGGCCATCCTTGGCCTCTGCTGCAGCACCCCGATCTCCATCCTCATCTTCACAGGGCACTCTCCCTGTCAGTGTGTCTGTGTCTAAATTTCCCCTTTCGATAAGGACTAGAGGCCTAGCCAGTTCCAGTGTGACCTCACTGTGGCTTCACCAGTTAAACCTGCAGTGATTCTATTTCCAAATAAGGTCACATTCTAAGGTCCTGGGCATAGGACTTCAACAGATGAATTTGGGGTTGGGGGAGTCATATGAGACTGCTGGGGAGCGGTTTGAGCAGAGGAGGGACAGAATCTGGCTGAGGTACTCTAGATGATTGGCTGAAATAGATATTGAGTGGGGTCATTCCAGAACTTTCCGTACGTGCCTAAATTATATCCCAGTAAAGTTGACTTAAAAAAAAGAATTTCTGAGGCAGGCACCTGGCTGGCTCAGTTGAAAGCGCATGCAACTCTTGATCTCGGGGTCATGAGTTCGAGCCCCACATTGGGTGTAGAGATTACTTAAATAAAACAAAACAATAAAAACTTTCCTAGGCTCCCTGGCACACTTTAGGTCAAGATCGAACTCCTTGGCCTGTAATTAGAGATCTTGAACGAGGCCAGGGATCCTGGCTGATGAAGGGGTTGATCCACCACCGCACTGCTCCCCTGTACTAGGTTAGAGGATATTGGGGGACACACACACAAATACAGTGAGACAAGATGCAGAAAGACACAGGTATACATACAGTCTCTCTCACACACACGCGCACACACACAGAGTCTTAGATCCGCACAACTATACTGAGATGGGGGGGGGCGGACAAATGTCAGAGCCTATAGGGACAATAAGACAGAAACAGCCCTGTCACCTCTCCCAGGGGTACCCAGCTTCCTTCCAGGCCACCCACAGGCCCCTGGACACCTCCTGTCCTGTCCCCTGAGCCGCTTCGGGACCTCTTCCCCCTCATTCATTGTAGGCACCAGAAGCAGCTCAAAATCATGTTCATTGGAGGTCCCAACATCAGGAAGGACTACCACATTGAGGAGGGTGAGGAGGTAAGCCTGGTACCTCCCACTTCTTTAAGAGCCCTGGGGGAGGGGACACTTGCCAAGCAAGAACTGGAGCCTGTGGACAGGAGAGGGGGTGGTCCGATGGCTGATGGGTGAAGGGACACCACTGAAATCCCAGGGCAGAACTGCTGCCTGGAAGTTGTGGGCGTACAGTGACAGCTCCGCCCTCTAGCGCTGCTGGGGGAGCCCCAGGAAAGAGCCCTGGCTCTATAGGTCTGAAAGGGAGGGTCTCGCTGCTGGGCTTCGCCCCCTGGCCATCCATGTGCCAGATGAGGTGCCCTCGTCCCCTCCTCCTCAAATCTGAACATGTAAGATTAGCCTCCAAAATGAGACCCAAATACTGACAGGGACCTGGAGATGAGTTCTCTGGAAAGGGTTGGGGCTGGGAGGCCCCCTCGGTATCTAGAGGACCCAAGACACTATTTGACAGAGGAGTAGGATGAGTGGGGGGAATTTGTGCTAAATACCCTTTTGTACCTTGAATTGTGAACTGTGTTTCTGTACCATCTACCTACCCCAAGGCAAATAAACAAAAGTAAAATTAAAAGAAAAAGACCCCTAGAAGGAGGGACACAGGTGGGTTTCCAGCTTTCAGGATCTCTGGTGACAAAAGATCAGTAGGGTACTGACACCCATCTTCAGGGGGCCCTGACGCAGGGGTTCAAGGTCCAGAGTCCAGTTTGGTCACCAGCCTCCACCCCCAATCCCTGGCCTCTCAGACACAGCCAGGGACTGGAGGGAGCACAGGAGAATCACTCACTCAACAAATATTTACAGAGCACCTAGTGATGGGGGCGGTGGGCAGGGTTAGTGAGGACCCTGGGCCAGCAGGGAGCTGCCTCCCAGACACCTGCTTCTTGCCACAACTCACAGGAGACCGTTTCCCTCTGTGGCAAAAAATCAGCAGGAAAATCCAAAGCTGTGGACAGAAGACAGGGTTGGATTGGGAATGGCCACAGTGCCACGTGTAGACAAGGCTGGTTGCAAAGTTTCTCTGCTTGCCTCCATTAGCCTGAGGCCTCTCAACTTGCCTTCCAGAGGCTTCTGCTCTGTTAGCCCTGGTATCAGTGCCCACCTTTCTCATCTCATCCCCTCTTGCCTTCCCTTGGTCCCTACCACCTCTGCCCAATGCCCCCCTGTAGGGTCTCCCCCAGCTGCTCTGGTGGTGTGGATGGATGTCCACTGAGGGGCCCAAGCCAAACAGTGGCTCAGCTGAGTGGCTGACAGATGAGGGCTGGCCTGAGTGGGTGGCCCCTCTCAGGAGAGACACCCAGGTGGCTGGGAGGAATTTAGCTAGAAGTGGGTGTGTGATGGCTTGTTTTCATCCTGAGGTCGGAGAGAGTACCAGCCACAGGCCCTGGGAGGCTGCAGAGCTGAGGGTCAGGATCCTCTCTGTGTCTACCGGTCCCGGGCTGTGCAATAGCTGTCCAGGCCACCCCTGGGGAGACAAAAGGCATCACTGACTCAGATTTTCCTCCTTGTTGAACTCAAGCTTCTACAACAGCCCTCCAGGTTCCCCAGCTTCACCCACCACACATACCCCATTTACCTCCTTCTCTTGGGGTGCACAGATACAAGGGGACCTGGGCAGGGAGTCCACCAGACCTGGGCTGAAGGCTCGACCTCTTCCTGCCATGTGATCTCAGGCAGGTCACATCATGCCACCTCTCTGAGCCTGTTTCCTTGCAGCGCATGGGGACACTGGCCTCTGCCTGGTAGAAGGATTCAACATGCACCGAGTAAGCATATGCACTGGGCCTGGGGCCTGGGGCAGTCAGAGTGCTTCATACACACTGACTCTCTGGACCCTGTGTGCAAGGCCTTGGAGGCCAGATTCCATTTAACATCCGCCTGAGCTGGTTTGGTGAGTCTTCCAACCAGCCCCAGGCCCCAAACATCATTTACTCCCAAATGGAACATAATTCCTTTTGGTTGGCCCATGACTGTTGGGAATGCTCTGCTGTTCAGGAAACGCACCTCTGCTCAGGCTGGGCCTGTCCCTCATCATAGGAAATGCCTCTGGGCAGAGAGGCAAGGCACCACTTCCTGTCTGTGTTTTTTTTTTTTTTCTTGAGGGCTACTGACACCTTGCAGCCTGCCTAGAAAGGGCTTGCATCTGGCCCACACCATCACTCCAGATCCCACTTTCATCCCAGCTGTCCCTGATATTTGCAGGGCTTACAATGGTCTATGGAGAGGTCTATGGTCCTCTCCTTAGAACTCTCTAGGCCCTTTCCCTTCATCCATGGAAGGACCTCCTCCCTGCCCCCCAGCACAGATGGCTTTCTCCCAACTAGTGGGGTGGAGCATGATTATCACAGAATTGCTCCCTAAGAGAGCATAATAGGTTTTTTCATTTGTTTTAAATAACTTGCCTGGGTTTTTTTTTTTTTTAATAAAAGTAAATATTGTCTATTGTAGAAAACATGAAAATAAAGAAAAAACAAATGTATTCATAATAGAAAAGACATTGTATTCATAATACCAACACTCAGGAGACCCACTGTGAACACTGTCCGCATTTGTACACGTATCCCTGCATAATTAGAATCCTGCGGGGTCATGGTTTTGAATCTTGCTTTAACATGAATTTAGCATTTCCCATTTTTCCATTTTATTAAGTCACTCAAAAATGTAGTTTTAATAGCTACCTAATGTTCTGCATTTGGACTCAATCATAAAATAGTGGCATTTCCTCTATTGTTAGCATTACTGTTGCTACTCCTGCCATCGCTAATATTAATAGCTAGAGATTTATTGAGTGCTATGTGCCAGGTACACGCTGCTCAATGTCCCAGGCTGACATCACAGCAACATTCTAAGTAGATACTGTCATTTTATAGGGGAGGAATTGGAGGCACAGAAAGACTAACTGAATTGACCAGGGGTACATGGGGTCCTGGCTGAGCTGAGGGCCAGGCGACCCTGCGGTCTGTGCATTTAGCTATGATGCACTGAGATCAAACAGCCACATATGCCTCCACTCCAGGAGGCAGGTGCATCTCTGGTTCGCTGCAGCCGCCTTCCCAGAGATAGAAACGCAAGGTCAAGAGTGCAAGGTGGCCAGTTGTCCCGGTTTGCCCTGGACTTGCCTGGTTTCAGCACTGACGGGCCTGCCTCCCTAGAAGCCCCTCAGGCCACCCCACGGGGTGGGAGCACAGGAAGTTCTTCCTGCCAGTTGCGACATTGCCCTTCACAGGGGTTGTGTCAGCTTGCCCCTTGTGGCAGACCGTAAAGCCACATTTCTCTAGTTTCCCGGAGCTTGGCTTGATTTCTCCTAGTAGGTAACTGTGACAAGAACCTCTAACTCCTTAGAGGTTAATAATAATGATTATTATTAATAACACCCCTTCAGCTATTTGGCTGGAGCTTGGAACACCCATGCGGTGTGTGACTGGTGGAGAGATGGTGTGTCTGCCTCCTGGCAGTGCCGTGGGGTGATCTCAGTAAACACTCAACTTCCTTATTTAGGAATTTAGGATGGAATAGCAAAAACATATGGGGATCCCCAGGGAGAGAGCAGGAGGCCAGCACTGCCGGCCCCGCGGTCCCCACCCAGCCCGCTCCCAGGGTCAGCTGGCCACCGTTGACGCAGCCCACCTCCAAAGGTATTTGGACAGACCCCGCCCTGCCCCGGCCAGGGCTTCCCGGTGGCCAGAGGAGCCAGCACACGCTCCTGAGCTACACCAGACTCCAGTCCCAAGTGCAGCTCCAGGACTAACTGTGTGACCTTGGACAAGTTGTTTTACTCTGAGCCTCGGTGGGGTTTTTGTTTGTTTGTTAATTTTCTACAGAACGGGGCTCATAATACCTTTAGAGGCTGTTGCTAAGCTTTCCGATAATGTAGAGGAGGGTGCTCCCCAGCCCCTGGGACCCAGGGGCGTTTCTCCCTACCTGACGGAGGGCCTGGCTGAATTTCCCAGCGGGCATCTCAGCCAGCCTCCTGCCCCCTCACCAGGTACCAAGCGTTATGTCCTGGGTACTCCGGTCATCACTCGCGTGTCAAGATGTGATCCTGTGTGTCCCCAGCACTCCAGCCTGTAGCATGTGACAGGGGAGGCTGGGGTCTCAGAGCCCGAGTGACAGAAGTGCTCATAAAGGCCTTCGGGAAGTTTCTCGGTTTCGGGGTCAGAATTCAGGCCCAGGACATGGAAGAGGGAGAGAGAGGGCGCAGGGCCTGAGCCTGTCCCGGTGTCCTGTCCCCCAGGTGTTTTACCAGCTCAAGGGCGACATGGTTCTCCGAGTCCTGGAGCGCGGGCAACACCGGGACGTGACCATTCGGCAGGGGGAGGTGAGGCCGGGCCTCCTGCTGGGAGGTGAAGGACCCGGGAGTGGGGACCTGCTGTCCACTCGCGCTGGCTTTGTGTGGACTGTGTCCTCCTGTGAACTGGCCATCCTGGCACCCTGGTGTCCCCTCCGGCTCTGGGCTCGAGGCCAGCAGAGAGGCGGGCTGGGCTGCTGGACCCCGGGGTGGGCCGGGGAGGCCAGGACGCTGCGGGCACCAAGGTGTCTGGAGGGGGTCGCAGCCCTGTCCCCACCCCTGCAGATATTCCTCCTGCCGGCTGGTGTACCCCACTCTCCACAGAGGTTTGCTGACACCGTGGGACTGGTCATTGAACGCAGGCGGCTGGAAACGGAGCTGGATGGGCTCAGGTAAACGTGCCTTGTCTGGGGGGCCTGGGGCAGAGACAGGGGCAAGCAGTAGGCCCCAGATAGACCCAAGGAAGCACTGGGTGGCCATGGACAGGGTGGGAGGCCGTGCACATCCCGTGGTTGCCGGCTAACGGGGACGGTTAGGGGCAGCGGTGGCATGGATTTGATGACGGCGGTCAGGAGGCATGTCCTCTGTGACTCCCTAGAAGCCCACTCAGCCTGAAGGCCTTCTGGCTGGGACCAGAACCTGGGCTTCCTGCACCGAGGTCTGCAGGGAGTTGTGGTGGAGGAGCGCCAAAGTCAGACCCCCCTGGCCTGGGCAGCCGGGAACCCTGCAGCTCTTCCCAGCCTCTGACCCCAGGGCTTATTCAGTCTCTGCCAGGAGGCCCTCAACTTGTTCCTCTAACCCAGATCTTTCCACATACAACACTAACATGAGTATGACACTGGCTAGGGTACCAGGTAGATGCTTCCAGTGCATCTATCCATCTAACCCACACAGGGATCCTGAGGGGCAGGCACTGCTGTCATCTCTACAGATAGGAAAACTGGGCACAGAGATGTTGAGTTTGCTAGAAAGCAGCATTGTAGGGAAATGGGGAGTCAGGGTCAGGACAATCTAGATAGGAGTGTGGGTGAGCATCAGTGTGGGTTAGCAGGGGCACTCTTTCCAGGGCTGAGTTCCCAGTGGGTTCCAATCAGTCACCCACTTATTATCTGATGCAGCCTGTGGCTCCAAGGGACACGGATTTTCCCAAAAGCTAAACTATTTTTTGTATTTTTTTAAAATTAAGAAAATTAAAATTTCTCGCCAAGTTCCTGAGATCAGAATCCTTTGCCCCCGATCTCCCGTTATGATGGATATTTTTTAACACTTGCCTTCTTTCTAATCACCAAAGCCATGCACATTCCATCTTGAAATCAGGAAAAGTAAAAGAAAGCAAATAAACAAGGTTAAAACTGTTAGGAAGAGGGACAATGCTGTGGAAGGTGAATGATATCTCAATAAAACAAAATGAACAATAATAAAGGGTAAACAAACAAACAAAAAACCCTGTCATCTTACCAGTTCAACCTAACAAAGCTGTTAACCTCCATCTTGCCTCTTTTCTTTTCTTTTTTTTTTTTAATTTTTATTTATTAAAAAAAATTATTTATTTATGATAGTCACACACACAGAGAGAGAGAGAGAGGCAGAGACACAGGCAGAGGGAGAAGCAGGCTCCATGCACCGGGAGCCCAATGTGGGATTCGATCCTGGGTCTCCAGGATTGCGCCCTCGGCCAAAGGCAGGCACTAAACCGCTGCACCACCCAAGGATCCCTTGCCTCTTTTCTATCCATATCTTGCAGCACTGCAGTGTTAGCAAGCACAGGGTTGAATTTTGCTTTTTTTTTTTTTTCCTTAAAAAACTCATGAGGATTTCTTATACAATTCAGTGCTTTTCAAAAACACCATGGTAAACTAACCTACTGTTGTAGAAACAGATGTCTGGTGCCCAATTCCAAAAGAAATCTTTCACATGGGGCTTTATGAAAGGACTCTTTAGTGACAGAGTGGACACTATCCTCAATAACATTTTTTAAAAAGATATTTATTATCATTCATTCATCCATTCATTCATTTCTTAATAGAGAGAGAGTGTGCACACGTACAAGTGGGGGAGAGAGGCAGAGGGAAGGGAAGAGAGAAACAGAGTCCACGCTGAGTACAGAGCCAAATGCAGGGCTTGATCTCAACCCCGAGATCACGACCTGAGCCAAAATCAAGAGTCAGTTGCTCAACTGACTGAGCCACCCAGGCTCCACCCCTGTCCTCAGTAACATTTTTACAGCAAATTCAATAATGAATTTCACTAGCTGCTTTTGACCTTTTTTTTTTTTTTAAGACTTTATTTTTAAGTGATCTCTACATGCAGTGTGGGGCTTGAACCCACAACCCAGAGATCAAGAGTCACACACTCCAGTGACAGCCAGCTAGGAGTCCCTGGCTGCTTTTGACCTTCAATAAAAGCCAGGGACTCAGCATTAAAATGCCACTCTGAAGGCAAGCTTTCTGGCGGCCAGCTCCATCCCTGGATAGAACTTAACATGAGCTATATGTCTGTAAACTATGTCCCATTAGCAAGACCACTTCTTTTTTGAGGGGAGGAGTTGAAAAAGATGAAGCGGGCCTGGCCCTGGGAGCTGAAGTTCAGTCAACAGTAGTGCTGCACACCCCAGGGGCCTGAGGCATGGCCCCCATCTGCCAGCAGAGGAACTCCCTGAGCCAGGCTGGGGCTTGGGTGAGCTTCCGAGAGTCTCCTGGAGGCTATGTGTACATGCACATGGGCTTTCATCCAGAGGCGAGGCCCTAGCACTTTGCTCCAATTATTGAAGGCACCCATGACCCCTAAAGGAACAGGATCTGTCATCTGGGGCTATCTTCTGCATGAAGATTCTGTAAGATTCCTTGCCCTCTGATCTAGAGCTCCAGCAGGCAGGTGGAGCATCCAGCCACAGACCCTATATTCAGGCTCAGCTTCAGCTTCCTCTTTGGGGAAACGAAGACCATCATTACTGACTTCTGTGTTTCTAAGACTGTCTTGGGTCTATCCTACTCCCATGACTTCCAAGCTGTGGAATCCCTGCCAAGTTACCCAGCTTCTCTGAACCTCAGAGTTCTATCCACTTTGTAAATGATCAAGTTTGGGGAACCAGAATGCATATGGGGTTGATAATAGCCCCCCTACTTTGGGGCCTACAGTGCTTCTGGGAGAGCCAGGTGGGGGTGAGCAAGCATTGGCCACTAGCTTATGCTAACAGGGTGAAGCAAGCAGCCAGCTCTGTGGGGCTAGCCAGGGTCCAGACTTCCACTTGAGGCTACCCAGGTGGGGAGCTGGGTGGCCTGTCCTTTGCTTTGGCAGGTACTACGTTGGAGACACCATGGATGTCCTGTTTGAGAAGTGGTTCTACTGTGAGGATCTTGGCACACAGCTGGCCCCCATCATCCAGGAGTGAGCCCCCAGTCCAGCCCCTCCGCTTGCTCTCTGATGCCCCCTGCCCTGGCTGGGTGGGGGGCAGACCCATCCCAGCAGTGCTCTGTGGCAGTACCACCCACACTGGGGCCTGGGATGAGGGAGGGGAGCATGCCCCTCCTAGGGTGAGAGGACAGGGGACTGCTCCATGGGGCTGGAGGGGGGGGGATGGTGGACCTACATGGAGCTGTGTAGGGCCCCATGAGTATGTGGGCTCCTGTACCTAAGAGTGTATGAGTGTGCATGTCCCTGTGTGTTTCTCTGGCCACTCATTCAGGAACACTGGCCACTGGTCCTCCTCCCTATCTCTCCCTGCAGGTTCTTCAGCTCTGAGCAGCACAAAACAGGAAAACCCATCCCTGGTGAGCTCCCTGGAAACCTCCTTTCCCCCTCCCTCTACTCTGCTTTCCCAGAGTAGCATGGGTCTTGGCCCAAGGTACCAGTCTCCTTTTGAGTACCCTGCCTAGTACTCAAGGTATGAGATAATGATACCAAAGAGCATCCCCCACGTGGCTGCTTGATGCTTGAGCTGGATCCAGAGCCCATCCTGGTGATTCAGAACTGGGCCCTTTGGGTCTGCTGGGGCTCTGGGTGGGCTGGGCCAGAGGCCACTGACTCAGCCTATGCTGTGGGTGCAGACCAGCTGCTCAAGGAACCACCATTCCCCCTGAGCACACGATCTGTCATGGAGCCCATGTCCTTGGAAGCCTGGCTGGATGGCCACCGCAGACAGCTGCAGGCAGGCACACCCCTCAGCCTGTTTGGGGACAACTATGAGACACAGGTAATTAGGCCCTGGGCCACCCTGGGCATCAACCCAGCAGCCCTAAGAAATGGGAACTAATCACTCACACGTACACGCAGGAGCACACACACACACACACAGTTTCAGAGGTTGTGTCACCAGCAGAGGCCTTCCTGTTTCCTCTGACTCAGAAAGTGATGGCTTTGCTATGTGTGGAGGCTATGTGGTCTCGAGCAGGCTTTCTTTGCCTTCAGAGTAGGGGGTTCCCCCATCCGCTGACCAATTCCTGGGAGTCTAGAGTTATCCTTCTACTAGGAATTCCTGAACTTTTGGCCAATCTTAGCCTGGGGAACCAGAAGGAAGAGAGGTGCCTGGGGTGAAGGTTGGGTAGAGTGGTGCACAGAGAGAGACCCACCCATACAAAGTTGGCCTGCTTTCATTCAACATTTATTGAATGCCTAGTATCTTTCAGGCTTTGGTAGGAAAATAAGAGTCACTGCCTCAAAGAGTGTATGGTCTGAAAAATAGACAAGTTAATCAACAATTACCACAATCATGTGGCATGTTATTTGGTAAGAGAAGCTTCAGAAAGCCATAGGATAATAGAGGAGGAACCGAGGCTGAGAGGGAAGTCAGGGAAGACTTCCTAGAGGAGGTGATGTATAAGTTGCGTTTTAAAGCAAATAATAGGGATTTGCAAAAGGAAGAAAAGGAGGCTGAGAGAACATTCCAGGTAAGAGAGAAGCATGAGTAAAGGCATGGAAGCTTGAAATAGCCTGGCACTGCAAGTAGCTGAGGTGGGCAGGAGCCAGGGCAGGGGAGTGGGGGCAGCAGGCACCACTGCTGGATGGCAGGAGTAGCAGGCAGTGCCCAGGTCCTGACAGGTTCCAACGGTTCTCCTGGGCTTGCTTGCACTTTACTATTTGCCACTGCACATCCCTTGCAGTTTGAATGAGACGCCCTCACGGAGGGATGCTCATGGGGTACACACCTGCCCTGAAAGGCCTGGCCTGTAGACACCTGAGCTTACACAGGGTGGTGAAAGTGGGTACACACCACAAAGCCCCTCCCAGCCCTTCACAGCCATGGCATTCAGCCCCGAGCTGGCCTCGGGGTCCTGCCGTCTGCCTCTTGCACACACCTGCTCCCACCTGCTTCAGTTTATGCAAACAGATACCTACTGAGTCCCACTCTGGGCCAGCAGGAACGCCGCCCACACAGTACTGCCAGGCTGATGCAGATCAAGGCGGCTCATCCCCTCTCATCTCCCTCCTCCTCCTCAGGCCAGAATCTCATGGAAGAAGGCAGGTGGGCACTCTTTGGGAAACTATGTGTGTCTGTGATACATGAGGCCACACTAAGCCATGCACACACAAGTGCCTGTGTCCTGAGTGTGCCCCTGGCAGTCATGCCTTCACATGGGTCGGGTCAGCAGTTGTAGTGATGGGAGCAGAGCAATCCGATGTGCATGTGCGTGTAGGGCAGGCATGCGTGGTCCTAGAAGGCAGGCAGGCAGCACTGCTCATCATGGGAGTGGCAGGGAGGCCTGTGGCCTGGCAGCTTTCCTCTCCAAGTCCTGGTCTTGATTCAATCTACACATGAAGATTAGGCTGTGCCTGGTGCTATGGGCCTGGTGTCTGGGCGCCAGGGTCAAGGCCATCTCCAGTGTGGGGCTGAAGCACCAGAAAGATGTATGTCACTTCCTACCAGGTGATCGTCCATGGACAGGGCAGCAGCAAACACCCGGGACAGGACGTGGATGTGTGGCTGTGGCAGTTGGCAAGTGGGACCCCTGGGAGAGGGTGGCATGTCCTCCTGCCCACAGGGCCCAGGCTGCTCCTGGGCCTTGGACTCCCAGAGCCTGATGTGGTTCCCAGGGCCTCCTTGTCAAGATTCAGGGACACCTGGACAGGTGTTGAGGTCTAACAGCCTTCATTCCTACTCTCCTGTTCCTCTTTCCCAGGAGGGCTCCTCTGTGGTGACGATGGGGGAACAGCATCTGAGCCTGGCCCCAGATGACAGCCTTCTGGTGCCAGCTGGGAATGCGTGAGTGCACAGAAGGACCCTCTCTTTCCCCCGGCTGTGGGACCACCCTCCTTTCCCTGGGATCCTCAGGGCCCACCTGTCTGACCCCTGCCCACCTGTGTCTCCACAGGTATGCCTGGGAGCGAGGGCGAGGCTCTGTGGCCCTGGCTGTGACCCAGGACCCCACGCGCAAGAAGCCCCTGGGCTGATCCTCCTGATGCGGCCCTGAAGCAGCCACAGTGTTCCCCCCATCACTCCCCTGCCCTCTCTGCTTCTGCACGTACTGCTGCTGTGCCACTCAGTGTCCCCAACGCTGAGCCCTGGACATCACCATCCACCCTCCTCTGGTCCTCTCAGCCGAGAGGCTGGGCTGCTCTCCATCCCTCTGTCCCCACAGGCTCAGTGCAGCATTTGCCTGCCACTGAGAAGGCCCCCAATAAAGGCTTCCTGGTGGACAAACACCTGTATGTCTGCATGCATATCAATGGCAGACCCCATGTGCTCCTGTGACTCTGTATGTGTGTGTGTGTGTGTGTGTGTCAGGGGCACCATGTCAATGTAGACATGTGGACCGTCTGTTATTGGGTGTCTCTACTTGTAACGGGGGCTCCCTTCACTGTGTGTGTGGCCCATCCATTCAGACTCCTGTGCATGTCCTGGGGGCACAGCTCATAGCGTCCCTCTACCTCTTTATCTTTCCCATTTATTCTTTTTATGTGACTTTTATTTTTTTAGAGGTTTTATTTATTCATGAGAGACAGAGAGAGAGGCAGAGATACTGGCAGAGGGAGAAGCAGGCTCCATGAGGGGAGCCCGATGTGGGAGATCCCAGGACCCCGGGGTCATGCCTTGGGCCGAAGGGAAATGCTCAACCACTGAGCCACTCAGGTGTTCTTTTTATGTGACTTTTATTTTATTTTATTTTATTATTTTATTTTATTTATTATTTTTTATTTATTCATGAGAGAGACAGAGAGAGAGAGAGAGAGTCAGGGACACAGGCAGAGGGAGAAGCAGGCTCCATGCAGGGCGTCCGATGCGGGACTCCATCCTGGGTCACCAGAATCACGCCCTAGGCCTAAGGCAACACCAAACCGCTAAGCCACCCAGGCTGCCCTTATGTGACTTTTAAATATACCACCTGTTAGGTTTTCTTCCCAGTAAAAAGTGATGTGTATTAATTGCAGAAAACAAAAATACTTAAAAACACAGGATCCACCCCACCCCCGAGTTAACCCATGTTAGCACATGAAGATCATGATTACCAAAGTTGGCAGCAGGGCAGATGTCTGCTCCCCTGCTAGATACAGGCACCGTGTCCAAAGACTCAGAGGGCTCCTGGGCACACTTCGGAGTCCAGGAGTGCTGGGAGCCCCAGAGGCAGCAGTGGGTAGAGACAAAACCTGGAGCCTACAGTGGAAATCAGAGCTCGGTTTCCTGGGACTTCAGGGAGAAATCCAGAAGGGGTCACATGTGTGAGTAATGGAAGCTGGATCTGGATGGGTAGGTCCCCGGTTAGAGTCAAAGCTTCCTCTGGAAACGGTGGGATCTACACCCTGCCTTCCCCCACTGCAGCCTGGCAGCTCACTGTTTTGATTTGCTCCACTGGAGGGCAGATGGGAACCTGGCTTTCTGAAAGGGTTTCCGTCCTAAGGGGTGTCAGGGGCTGCACCCCCACCTCTCCACCCCTAAGGCATTCCTCTCTCTCTCTCTCTCTCTCTTTTTTTTTTTTTTTAGGCATTCCTCTCCTAATTCAGAAACCCTGCAAGGTGCCCCCAGATTCCCCCAGCCCAGGACGTGAAGGCAGAGGCTGTTGAGAACTAGGGCTGCAGGAGGGTGTTGCTCTGTGCAGGAGCCAAGGACACGGGAATGTCCCAGGGAGGTCCCCTGCACGGGGCCAGGCAGCCATGACAAGACAAGCTTGTCCCTCGTGCCCAGGGCAGACCTAACCTGAGAAAATAATGAAAATTAGATCTGCCGTTTTTCTGAACATTAGCTCTGTGCTAGAGAATTCCCTAAGAGGTTTAGGAAACAAGCAGCTGTTTTCCAATCAAGGCCTGTCTGCATTCAG
Source organism: Nyctereutes procyonoides (assembly GCF_905146905.1). Taxonomy (NCBI): domain Eukaryota; kingdom Metazoa; phylum Chordata; class Mammalia; order Carnivora; family Canidae; genus Nyctereutes; species Nyctereutes procyonoides. The sequence continues at coordinate 46,295,921 of NW_026575049.1, read as the reverse complement.
AGCTCAGGTTGGTGGTCTCACCACCCTGCACCTCTTGGTCACAGCCTGTCCCAGCCTGTCTCCCTCAGCCTCGGCCCAACAGGAGTCCAGGATGGAGGAGAGGCCCGGAGGCTCTGAGAGAGAAAGAGGCCAACAGCCCCTGTGCCTAAAACCCAGCTGGCGAGGCGGGTCTTGTCAGGTCCTACAGCCTGGAACTGCAGCCTCCCTTGGTGCTGTCCCAGGTCATCGGGAGCCTGAGGCCCCATGGGCTCCTGAGAACACCTCACAGTGGACAGCAGGACTTGCGTCTTGTCTGAAGACATCCCTGGCCTCTACTGCCCTGTCTGTAGCGAAGGGCGGGTGGGGATAGGTGGAGCAGACGGTGGATGGGGCATTTCAGAGGCTCTCAGGATTGTTCTGTCTGGGGGAGAAGCCCCTGGTCCCAGGTCAGTAGAAACTGGCAGGGGAGCCCTCCACGTGTGGAGGCCTTTCGTGGTGCACATGGACTTCGGGCCATCGGGGATCTGGGAGTAACTACAGCAGGCTGACAGGCCACCAACAGGCTTATTCCACGAGGCCGTGAGCACCATGGTCCCTGTGTCGGCTGGACTGGGACAATGTCCTGTTGGCTCCACACTTCCTGCTGCCGGGGCTGGTGGGGGCAGGGAGGCAGCCGCTCAGTCTGTCCATATGATGGGGGTAAGTAAGGGAGTATAGGGTGGCCTGCGTGATGCCGAGAGCTATGCGTGGCCAGGACCAGCTCCAGCCTCCAGGCAAGCAAATGTGTGACCCCTCAGGGCTGCGGACACTCTTCCCCACCTCACCCCAGCTGGGCCTCCCTCCCACCTCAGGGTCTCCCTGGGCCTCTGTTTCACCCCTGCTGAGCCCTGTTCTCCTCCTCTGCCAGGGGCAGCACAGACTCCCCCCACCCCCCTTCAGCAACCTCTGTGGCCAGGTCACTCAGTGGTGGGGGCAGGGAGAGGGGAAGAAGGGCTGAAGGTGTTCCCCTTTGCCTGTAAACAGAAATGCTGGGTGTTTCTCAGTGGCTGCAAAGATGCTGATGAAAACCCCAGGATATTGAGTCATTGTGGTGGCCAGCTGATAGCATCATTCCACTTTGCCCTGAACATCTCGCAGGGTAGGAAGCCTGGAAGCTTCTCTCAGGTCCATGGCCCAAGCAGCCCATGGAATCTCATAACCTGAGCTCTTCCTCTCCCCTCCTTTCCCTTCCTCCCTCCACTCTCCCTCCCTCCACTCTCCCTGCCTCCCTCCCTCCCCTCCTATCTTCAACTCCTTCTGCCTTCACCACAGACTTGGGGGCCCCCGGAGAGGCCTTGGGTTCCTGCCTCCCAGCCTCTTCCCACATGGTGTCTGCCTTCCTGGCGCCAATCCTGGGTGTGGAGTTTGTCCTGGGCCTGCTGGGCAACAGCTTGGCTCTCTTCATCTTCTGCTTCCACACACGGCCCTGGACTTCCAACACGGTGTTCCTGGTCAGCCTGGTCGTTGCTGACTTTCTCCTGATCATCAACCTGCCCCTGCGCGTGGACTACTACTTCCTGCACGAGCACTGGCGCTTCGGAGCCACCATCTGCAAGCTCAACCTCTTCATGCTGTCCACCAACCGCTCGGCCAGCGTGGTCTTCCTCACGGCCATCGCCCTCAACCGCTACCTGAAGGTGGTGTGGCCCCACCACGTGCTGAGCCAGGTGTCCGTGTGGGCTGCCACCAAGGTGGCCGCGGGGCTCTGGGGGAGCATCCTGCTCCTCAACGGGCACCTGCTCCTGGCCGCCTACACCGACCACTCCTGCCTCAGTTACAAACTGGGAGCAAAGCCCTCGGCCTCAGCCCGCTGGCACCAGGCACTGTTCCTGTTGGAATTCTTCCTGCCGCTGGCGCTCATCCTCTTTGCCATCGTGAGCATCGGGCTTACCATCTGGCGCCGCAGCCTGGGTGGCCAGGCGGGCCCACAGAGAGCCGTGCGCATGCTGGCCGTGGTGGTGGCTGTCTACACCGTCTGCTTCTTGCCCAGCGTCATCTTTGGCTTGGCTTCCATGGTGGCCTTCCGCCTGCGTGCCTGCCACTCCCTGGCCGTGTGCACACAGCTCTTCCATGGCTCCCTGGCCTTCACCTACCTCAACAGCGTCCTGGATCCTGTGCTCTACTGCTTCTCCAGCCCCAGCTTCCTCCGCCAGACCCGGGCCCTGCTGGGCCTCTCCCAGGGCTGGCAGGGCCCAGCGAGTGACGAGAGCTCCTACCAGCCCTCCACCCGGCGCTGGGGGACCTCCAGGAAGGCGAAGGCTACGGACAAGCTACGGGAGGCGGTCTCGCTGGAGGGCCCACTAGAGTAAGAAGCACCCCTCTCCCCCATCCCAGGACTGGTGGTTAACGGAGCCGCAGGAGTAAGGATGGCCTGGCTCTGACCTAGAGGGATAAGGTTGCCAGCACAGGGCGCCTCAACCAACTGGACATCTGTAGGAGCCAAGTGGGTGGCAGGGGAAGGGAAGGGAAGGGCCTTGACCTTCCAGAATAGTGTGTCCCAGACGACATCCCCAGAGCACAGGGAAGAGCACGATGGCAGGTGGAGACAGGCAGGGGCTGCGGCAGCTCCGCTCCAGGCCAAGGGCCACACATCCACCCAGTCCAGGGGCCAGAATGGGTTGACTGTGAGGGCACAAGTCCTGCTTTGGAAATTGTGGAAATTGTGGGTACAAGCCATGTTTTCTGCCATCTCCAAATTCTCCCTTTCAATGCTAATTAACTTCCTTTTGAAAATGCAGGCTTAGGGCACCTGGGTGGCTCAGTCAGTTAAGTGTCTGCCTTCGGTTCAGGTCATGATCCCAGTGTCCTGGGACGGAGCCCCCCTGCATCCCGCATAGGGCTCCCTGCTCAGTGCAGGATCTGGTTCCTATGTCTCTCACTTTCTCTCTCAATAAATAAAATCTTAAAAAAGGAAGAAAATGCAAGCTTGCTTCAGCTGTTCTAAGAAAAAACAAAGAAATGTCTTTGGGCCTATCTGGCCCTGGGGGTCAATAGGATTCAAAGTGAGTGCCCCAAGATGAAGGGGATCTCTGATGACAGTGAAGAGACCACTCCGGACATCATACTTCCACATTGCCCCTGGAGCCCTGCAGTATCCTTCTAGGCAGAATGCTTTTCTGGGTCATAGGAAGGGCAGCTCATCTGGATCCCTGGGAGACCCCTGCTCCTCTCTGCAGTCCCCTTCTGCAGTCCTTCAGGTCTTGCCCAGGGCACCCAGAACCCACCGTGCTCTCCCCTGGGACAACAAGCTCTTTCACCCACTAAGTTGCCTGCTCCATCCAGGTCAGGCTCCTGGCTCAGCTCAGGTTCCCTCCCATGACTTTCCTCAGCCCCGAGTACCCTTCCCTGGCCTTGGAACCTGTGGTGCCCGTAACCTGACCAGGACAGGACCTTGGCAGAGGACAGGGGCCTCAGAGTCACAGGGCTGGAACTGGTTCTCCACTCTTCACACCTCAGCCTCAGGCCTCTAGATCTCAGGTAGAGGGTCGGATAAGGGGACCAAATCCCCTTTCCCCAATTCCCTTTGGAGTTTTAATCTAAATCCAACGCTCTCATATCATAGACAGGGATACTCTCCCCGTTAGAAGTTCTGAGGAATGGAGGCCAAAGCCTAGGAGTCACCTGTGCCCAGGGAGGGAGGCACCAGGAGCAATGCAGATGTTGGGGTGGAAGAGGGGAACATGTCGGGTGGAGGGAGGTGGACTGGGGGACAATAGGTTGGATGGATCCTGGGACCCATATCCCTGGTGCATCTCCAGCCCACTTTCCTTTTCTGAAAACTCACCAGTTGCTCTCAGAAACTCAGACAGAAGCAGAGAATTCAAAGCAAGGGTGTGCTGGCTGGGTCCCTGCAAGGTGCTTCCTCATGTCTCCCTCATGTCTCTCTTCCCTCCACAGCTCTCTGCTCCATGTCTCCCTTCCTGTTGTTGCTTCTTTGACCCTGGTAGAGCCACTCCTAGGGACTCCCCACTTCTCCACGCTCTGCTGTGGGGAGGAGCGAGCCAAGTCTGGGCCAACCCCATCTCAGCCTGAGATTTGTAACTGCCAAGGAAGATTGGAGGCTGAGGACGGCGCACTTTCTCGTGGAGCCCCAACCTCAGGGTGCTAACCCTGTGTAAACACCAAGCACTTTCCATCTGGTGCCATCTCTTCCCACATTTCTGGGCTCAAGGGGGCTCTCTGGGCAAGTAGGGCTCCATGTTCCACCATCTTCTCTTCATAGGCTTCTTCTCATCTACTGCAACACTGTGTTCGCTCACCCACTCAGCACCTGGGCTCACTTGCCCTTCTCTCACTCCCCTAAATGGTTCCTGTGACTTGTGTGCAGTGCTGTCTCTCCCCTTGAGGAGTCCTGGGGTAGAGACTGGTCAGGGTTTGGGCCCACTCCCAACCTGCTCAGGATCTTCCTTGCCCCTCATTTTAATGTTGAGGACTGCTCCCTCCTTCACAAGCTGGGCCATCCCATCCTTCACAAAGTGCTCTCCACAGGGAGTCCGGATGTCCTGGGAGAGAAGCTTCGATTCAGGCTGCCTCCACATTCTCCCTGCAAGGCAGGCCCTGGTCCTAACCTTGGTCCTGACCTAGTTCTCCATCTGTCAAGTGGGAACAGTGATTCTGGCTCTTACCTAACTCCAGTGGCTGGAGATGGAAACAACTGATATGCCAGAGTGCTGAGGAAGGTAGTTATTACATAGTAAGGGAGGAGAAGGAATGAAAAGGGATGGAGGAGGAGACGAAGTCAAACAGTGTTGGAAGTGTAGGTTTTCCACAGGTGGGAAAGGGGGTGGCACCCACGGTGGTAACTGGTGAGCTGGAGGAAGGCTGAGTTAAGGCCTCGTTTCCTACATTTGGGTTCCAAGCAGCATGTTGGTCCCTTGGGTGAACTGCACTATTCTGTGTGAATTTGGGGCAGGGCCTTCTCTTCTCTCTAATGTTCCCTGAAAGACGAGAAATGGCATCCAGGACTTTACTCTGTGGACTTCTCTGCAGGAGGACAGCAGGCACAGCTGGGCCGATGGCCCATAGCCACTCATCCAGCATTTACTGGACTCCCACCAAGGGCCACACAGTAAGCTAGAGGCAGAAAATCCGACTCTGACCTTGACCTCTCCAGGCCAAGCCTGGGAAAGATTTTTTTTTTTAAGATTTTTTATTTATTCATGATAGACATAGAGAGAGAGAGGCAGAGACACAGGCAGAGGGAGAAGCAGGCTCTATGCAGGGAGCCCAATGCAGGACTCGATCCGCGGTCTCCAGGATCACACCCTGGGCCAAAGGCAGGCGCTCAACCACTGAGCCACCCAGGGATCCCCCCTCTGGGAAAGATTTGATCTGCAAATGCATCAAATGTAACCCAATGTTTTGGAGGTAGTAATGCGTAGCCAGGAGCACATAACAACTAACTGCCTATGTCAGCAAAGTGATGCATACAAGCTCAATCCCAGAGGATAAGGAAAGTAGCAAAGGGAAGAGTGATCTCTGGCACAGGGCACAGCACTGTGAGAGAAGCTAGCATGCAGGAGGAGGAGGTCGCTGAGACAAGAGAGGAAGTGGCCTGGGCACAGAGTTAGGGACAGAGAGGAATGCAGGCTCAACCAACTAGGCTTACCACATTCAGAATGAGACCCAAAAGACCAGTTATCTCCACAGTGGGCCCTATAGCTGCAAACTCCTGTGGTGGCAGGATCAAAACCAGGCACTGGCAGGTGCACGGCAGTTAACGTCACAAGGCAAGTAGCAGAAACTGTCAGGCTCCCTGTCTGAATGCCTACTAAAAGCACATGCCTTTAAAACTAATGTTGGTGGTGAATGGTTTCTGCTTCTTGCAACCATCCATCAGGACAAAAACATAAGCTTGAGGGAGATAACAAGGTAACAAAAATCTTTCTGCATTATAATTTGCTATGACCCTATACTCCTGAAACTTTATAGTTATCACTTGAATAATCTAAACTTTTTTCTCATTTCATCTGACTCACCCAAGTCAGCAAAACTAGAGTTGGAAGGGAAAGCAAGCACCCGGTCTCTACAACAGACAGTAGCAAGATGAGCCCACGGGCACTAGGACACTCCAAGTAGTCTACCAGAACTATGGCTTCAACCCAAAGAGGGCCCAATGCTAAATGGAGGGACCTGGAATTCAAGGACAGGAAGATAGGTCCTCGTGGATATAAGTTCACAAATAATCTGGATGTTGGAATTCATTGATTCATCTCCAAATCTTTATTTATTTACTAGACCGGGTAGAGGTACAGATGTACAAAGGGATTTCAGCCTCTCAGGACCAAGGGCAAGGGACCTAACTACTAACTCAGGCCCAGCTGAGAGTACCCCCCAGGGCTGCAGAGATCACATGAAGGCATCATCTCACCTCCTGGGCTAATGTCCATTCCTGTGTCCCATCTCAGAACCTCAGCACAGTGCAGAGAATGGACAGTGGCAGCAGACTGCCTGGTTGTAGTTCTGCTTCTGTCACTTCCTGCTGTTTGACTTCTCTGTGCCTCTGTTTCCTCGCCTGTACCCACCTCATGGCATAGGGCATCAGTGAGCCCTATGTGGCATGACCACAGGACCTGAGCTTCTATTTTCTGTGCCACTTCAATGAGTGGTTATCAAAACAAACATGAGAAGTCAATTTAAGACAAGTTGAAGAAATCCAAAGTTGCTTTTATTTTTTAAATTGTTTTTGCTAATGTAAGAACAGAATCGAGACAGCTCAGCTCTGTAACTCGCCCACCCCAAGATTGTTCTACCGGTAAAGCCAAGAACAGGTAGGAGATCTTCCTCCATCAGTGACCTCTTCTTAAAGCACAAGGACATCTTCCATAGGGCATCAACATGCACCTGTCATGTTGAATGTCAAGAATTTAACTAAAGCTTTCTTGATCCTTCTACATTCTCAGCCAGTAGTATTGCCTTCTGAGGTTATGGACTCCAGGTCTGACTCATGATAGGTAGAAGCTTCCTTTCACATTTGGAGAAGACTGGGTGCAGAAGTGTGGAGCTGAAGAACATAACTCTGTGGACTTCAACCACCTCCCCCTTTAGCCTGTCCCTCCAAGGTGAACACGAGTCAATGTTCTTATAACTCCCCTTTACAGGTTTGGCTTTCTTCAAGGTGTACAACTCAAGCCTCATCCATGGAAAGCGTAATAGGGTTTACACAAACACAGGACAATGCATTAGTTTCTCCTTTGGCCCCAGCATAGACTAGGCCAGCATCTTTTAGAAGCAACCACTCTAGCACGGTCTAGGCCATACTCCTAAGCCATGAATGAGTTGTTCAGGACCCTCTGCCTGTCCTAAACGATTCCTAAAAGCTTCACGTCTCAGTCTTACTGTCCTTGGTTTCTATTGTTGTATAATCCTACCTGTAAAGCTACTAAACCCCTGACCCACGGATGCCTCTTTCAGAGTTCTTATCTTCCTCAAACGTACTAAATGAATTTCTGAAAACAGTTACCTACCAGCTAATGAGAGAAAAAAAAGCTAATTTTGTGCAAATCACTGCTGAGACCAGCTCTGCAGGAGGTCAGGGAGGGAGGGCCTGGTGTTCAGGATGCTCTATGTCTATCACACATACCCCCTCCCTGCCCACAGCACCCCTTTCTGCCTTGTCTCAGACTCCTACACAAGAGGTTCTCTCTCCTGGCTTCCAGTAAGACAGGCAGGTTAAGCTCCTGGACTTCAGACAGACAGCCTGGTTTGCATATATGTTACACCACTGGTGAGGACCCTGGACCACTGCTATGGCATGCTGTGGACCCTCCTGCCTACAGATACTGAACAGAGTTAGAGTCACATCTGGGTTGCTCTATTTATTGTCACCTTGACTGGAAACATTGTAGAGTACGGAAGGGCAGGCAACCTGATCTGGAGGACAGGTATGACACCAAATCTAAAACTACTTTGGTGTACTAGTATTGTGAGGACGTAAAGAGGGGTTCAGAGCTCCATCTTCAGTGATCACTTCTCCAGGGCTCAGGCTGGTACCAAAAGCCCCACACAGTAGAGTCAATGCCAATAACCTTCCCAATTCTAAGCAAGAAGACAAGAAGGTGCATGGAATGGAAATAGAAACACTAAAGCGTGGCCTTGATCATCCTGATGTCAGAACTTCCTGGGACAGGCAAGATGTTAACTTAGCTGTTTCCGTTTCACTTCCAAGCACTGGAGATGGCAATTTCAGGGGTTGGGGTTTCTTCCCTGTAACTTGGCAAATTCTTCTCATCTCCATATCGAATCAACAGTTCCTTAAATACTAGGTGCAAAGCCTCATGCACCAAGTTTTCTCCACAGAACTTACTGGCACATCCTTTAAGCCACTTCCATTTGTTCCATTCCTCTTCTTCAGCCTTTCTAGACCTGTAAGTTTTCTGAATAGAGGAAATCCCCAAAGCCATGATGAAAAAAAAAGAAAGTGGCCAGGCCATCTTTCACTTCCTGGCAATAGCTGCTCCCCATCTATAGTGACCAAAGGGATTGAAAGATAACAGCCCAGTCCTCTTTACTTTATCATGGGTTTGAACTTAGGAGTGCCCAGGTCTCAGCAGGTTACTCAGTATCTGATGTGGTTCTTAAGAGGGAGAAGCTTCATGGGGCACATTCACCCATGGCTGCTCAGGGAAAGCAACAGTGATGTCCGAAACCAGCCCTCTGGTACTGCACAACTGTTGGTAGGCCAAGATGGTCTGGTCCTCAGCAAAAGGCTCTCAATTCTAACTCCCTAAAAGCCCCAGAGCATGTGGACATCTCCTCCCAACTTGGCACGGGGGCGGCACACACTTCCCAAAGGAACTCCTTTATTGAATGTAGTAAGCAGTCCAACACTGCTACTTGGGTCAAGTCACAGCTAATGCCGGAGAAGAAGTGCCTCTGATTCATGCACAGCCAGATCTGCAGAGAAACCTGATGATTCCAGGACACAGACCCATAGATGCCAGAGGACAGTGTTCCCCTTGCTGGTGCTGTATCACCTAGCCTAATGGTTTCACGAGACCCTGAGGCCCATTCTGAAGACAGATGGCAGGGAGGCAAAAATGGAGGTCTTAAGAGGTCTTCAGACAAGTGGACGGCTCAGCAGAACAGCACATGTGCCCAGGGCTCACTGCACGGCAGCCATCACCAACCTGGTAAAGGAGGCTATATCGCATGGCATCTTCAGGGTCCTGGAGGCAGGCGCTATGCAGGAGAAGGAGGAAATAGGAGTTAAAACTTTGCCAGGTTAGCACACCCAGGACCTCTGACCCAATCACTCCAACTCCTGAGAATTTATTCCAAAGAAGTAATTCTCGATATGGGAAAAAACTGAATGCATAAGGGACCTAGCAGCCAAGTGACTACCAGAATGTGGACTCTGCAGTCAGAGACCCACCTCTACCACTTTTTAGGGCAAGTGATGAATGCTCTCTGAGCCTCTTTTTCCCTATCTATAAAACGTAATGACAGGGCAGCCGGATGGCTCAGCAGTTTAGTGCTGCCTTTGGCCCTGGGTGTGATCCTGGAGACCCAGGATCGACTCCCTGCATGGAGCCTGTTTCTCCCTCTGCCTGTGTCTCTGTCTCTCTTTCTCTCTCTCTCTCTCTCTCTCTCTCTCTCTCGATCTGTGTCTCTCATGAATAAATAAAATCTTAAAAAAAAAAAAAGTAATGACAGACATTACTCCCCAGGGATGTTGTGAGATCAAATAAGATGATCTGCATAAAGCACCTCAAGTATAATGAGTTCAACTACAAAGGTTAGCTCTTATTATTATGCATAAGGCAAGGAAGAAAATGCAGGGAAAAAGACTGAACTGTTAAGAGTGACAGAGTGGAAGGGAAGTTTTCTATGATCATTGGTTTTTAGGTCTTACCCATTTTTTAGTTGTTACGGAGGATGGATGCCATGAACTGTTGAGCCCTGTAGCTTAGGGAAAAAAAGTAAGGTAGAAAGAGTTGGCCTTTTTTCACCAGGGTTTTCTCCAGTTTTCTAGACTTCACCTTTGTAAAATTCCTAGGAGGTCTCTGAGAATGCAGAAAATGGGGGAAGATGGAGGGCACAGGAGAGGGTTTGACAATCAAACCTTAAAGGATCTGCCTACATTTGTTCACCCTGCCCAAAGGCAGGTCTGTACACAGATTTTATTTGTGGTCCTGATTAGGAATACAACTGAGAAAGTGAGTCTGCCTGCCCAGGGGCCACTGCGAGGGTGGCAGGGATGCATGCCCCCTGGCTGGGCAGACCACAGTGTGACCCGAGGGGAAAAAGACCACAGGCAAGGAGTCCATACTCAGGACTCTGATGCAGGACACAACACAGTCTCTGTCTCTTATCTTTCTCGGACAGCTTTTCAGCTGTAAAGAATACATAAGAGTCCAGTTCCGTAAAAGACACACACAGTAAATATTTATCAGTGCCAGAAACAAAACAGATAATTAAGTACTTGCACAACCTTAGGGAAGTCTAGCCAGTGTTTATAATCTTCTTCTTTTTCATTCTATCCATATCGTAGTATGCAACCCAAAACTAAAAAAGGATTATTTTTTCCAATATAAATACCATCATCACACATAAAAAGGTTAACAATTCCTTAATACCAACAATTACCCAATGTTCATATTTCCAATTGTCTCATAAACATCATAAATGGGTGGTTTGTTTCTTAACATTTAAAAATTCAACTTCCTAGGGCGCCTGGCTGGCTCAGTTGGTAGAGGTATCCCAACTCTCGAATCTCAGGATTATGAATTCAAGCCCCACGTTGGGTGGAGAGATTACTTAAAAATAAGATCTTAAAAAAATAAAAACAAAAATATGAAATAAAATTTCAACTTCTGAAAGTCTGAGGAGATTCCTAGACAGCTCCTATTAATCAATCCAACCACAATAATCACTAACTCAAGCCAACCTCCTCACTAGACCAGATAAGAAAAACAAAACCCAGAGAGAATAGGTGATTTTTGCCCAGGATTGCACAGCTGGCTAAAGACAGAGGGTCTGACCCATAGCTCTTTTCACACAGTCTGGTAGTATGAACACTGAGATAACCATTAGATACTTCAGAGTCAGAAAATCTTAATCTAATAATCCTTTCTCTGCAACAAGAGAATCACCACTAGAACCCTCCTAGTAATTATAAAAACTAAGCTCTCAAGTTAATACCACCAGGTCAGAAGTCAGGTCTTGATCTTTATTCTGTGCTTCAATTTACCCATGTAAAATGATTTCTCAATGAGCTCTATCTAGCCTCTTCTCAACTAGCTCCCCCAGGCTGCAGCAAGCTGAAGAGGACCACTAACAAAGGAGTAAGGTATCACATGGTGGGGATATGTGTTCTAGTTGAACCATATCATCAATGTGGTATCAGCAAAGGTCAAGACTACCTGCAAATAGGCCCAAAAAGCTTTATAACTGCCAACAAGCTGTCAAGGAACTCAGAATTTCTGCACTGTATGTTTTAGAATATGAGAAAAAAACGCCTCCATCTCACTCTGTAAGGATAGAATTAACCCCTTTATACAACTGGACAAGGACAGCACATTCACACAAAAGCAGAGGTGGATGGGAAGAAAAGTATATGCCAATCTCACATTAAACACAAAGAGACCAAAATCCTAAGTAAAATAAAAGCGAATCCAAAGAGTAGATATGTTTTCTTTCTGAAACACTTGACTTCTTTTTTTCTCTTGTTCTCTTTTGATTAGGTTTTGTTTCCTACGTGTACACAACACAAATATACTGGAGTATATATGAAAAAGAGAATAGGACATATTGGATAAGCTACTGAATCTGGATTCCAGAAACATACTTGACACTTGCTTAACTGGAAGACTTGCATTATCAAACAATTATATAAAACTAAAGTGAGAACAGATGGGTATGGGGTACAAAAAAAGGCCTACATATGTGTAGTAACTGAGAATGTAAGTACAGCAGACTTCAAATGAATAGGGGAAGAATGAATGGACTCTTCAATACAGTTAGATCCTTACCTTATTTAGCATAGAAAACTAAATTCCAAGTAGACTGAAAAACTAAAGGTAAATAAACAAACGCATTATAAGAAAATGTAAAAACAGTTTCAGTGTGGAATGATGAAGAGTTCTAGACATGGATGGTAGTGATGGTTGTAAAATAAATATACTTAATGCCACTGAACTATAAGCCTAAAAAAGGGCAAAATGATAAATTGTACATAAGTATGTTTTACAATTTAAAAAATAATATATAAAAAAGAAAACACAAAAAGATTATATTGTTGCAACGGGAAGAGCTTTTTGTTTTTAAGATTTTATTTATTTATTCATGAGAGACAAACAGAGAGGCAGAGACATACGCAGAGCGAGAAGCAGGCTGCTCGCAGGGAGCCCAATGCGGGACTTGATCCTAGACCCCAGGATCACGCCCTGAGCCGAAAGCAGACACTCAACTGCTGAGCCACCAAGGTGTCCCAGGGAAGAGCTTTCTTAAGACACAAAAACTTGAAGCTATAAAGGGATAGATTTGAAGATTTAATACATACAAATTTTTAATGTATAGAACAAGTATCAAAGATAAGCACTTAATACTTCAATAGAAAAAAAGAAAGAAAAAAGATAAGCAGTTGACTAAAGTATAATACACAACTTGTGTAATAGATAAAAGATTAACATCTGAATGTATAAAGTTGCTATAAATGGAAGTAGAGACAGAATATGATAAGCAATTTATAAAAGACATACAACCTCATAAGTAATCAGGAAAATACACATTTAAACAATTTCATTTTTCATCCATCAAATTAATAAAATTTAAAATACTGATTTCCATAACTAACAAAGACATATGAAAATAGGTATTATCATCACTGTGGCTTCAACTGTAAACCAGCAGAACCTCTGAAGGTCAATTAGCCAGCAACTAGCCGGATGTCAGATTCACATACCCTCCACTTACTAGTCTCTAGACTGTAGAAATCTCTCAGAAACACACAAAACCCAGGAACAAGGATGTTTACTGAACCATTATTTTCTGTGTCAAAAGCAAAACAGCCTAACTCTCTATCTAACAAGAGATGGTGAAATACGCTCTCATACATCCACCCAGTGAAACAGGAGGCAGCTACTGACAAGAAGAAGATAGGTTACTATGTAACCCACAGGGAAACATGTCACAACAAGTGTTGTAAACAAAGGCTAGTTACAAAATAGTCCATATTCTGTGATTCCATTTTTGTAAAAAAACAAAACACACAAAACAAAACCACCACACAAACAAAACAGAAAACCGGTAAAATAACATACTTTGAATAGCAAGAAAAATCTAGAAGAATGCAAATCAAACTATTAATAGTGTATATCATCTCTGGGAGCGATATCATGGGAAATTTTCCCTTTCTAAATTATGTTATTTCATTAATGTTTGAAGTATTTAGAATAAGTATAATCACTTTTGTAATAGAAAAAAATTAACAGTAAATAAAGAAAAACACCTCCACTTTTCTCCAAAAAATGTAGGGAGAGCTAACTATGATCCCAATGAGAGCCAGGGAACAATCTCTGTATTCTCCTCTAAAGAGGAGGAGCCAGAACATGGTCTGGAACAGCTGGGAGCTGTCACGTGTCAGAAAGGAGCCCATCCCTCAGCTCACAAACAGGACCGGTGTGGTGGCAGTGATGGGAACAGGACCAGGCCTTCAGTCACAGCAGCCTGCACAGCACCCTCACCCCCACAGGGAAGACCAGGGCTGAAACTGAAGAGTGAAGGAAAGCACACCCAACACTGGACTCCCAACTCTTTTTCTCTTACCTCTCATCTTGGGGTGGCTCTCAGTTCACCCTTTAACATAAGAAACATTTTACATGAAAAGGTCACAATGGAAATCAGATCAGCTACAAGGAACTGGTGGTCTCTGTGGTTAAGAATGATAGAAACCAAAAAAAAAAAAAAATGATAGAAATCTAGCATGTTCTACAGAGATGGCAGTAAATGCCAACGGCTAGAATGGCACAATGTTGGACAGCTGGTCAAAGAAAGGCTGTAATGAACTAAGTAGCCTCACCAACCTCTGACTGATGAAGCCAAGAATGGGAAGAGAAAAGGAATGGAGAGGGAAAGCAAACAAAACTGAAATCCTGAGCACCCCTACACCTCCGAACACAGTTACATATTTAATCCCTCTCAACAACCCAGGGAGTGCTTTGGAAGAGGAGACCCAAAGAGGTCCATGGCTTGCTCAAAGTCACAAAGCTACAAGGCCCCAGGTCTAGATCTGAATTTGATACGCCTACAAGTCCAGTGCACCAGCAGCTCCTCCAATTGGCCAGGTGGCTGGCCCCCAAATTTCCCAACACTGGAGCCCATGTCCTCAGTCTCCCAGGCAGACTCACCTGTGAGCTGGAGGGCAGAGCCTGGGAGCTGGGCTCTTCTGTTGGGGCTGCTCCCGAGCCCATGGGGCTCAGCGTAGTGATTCGGCTCGGTTGGCCACGCAGTGTCAGAGTAATGGTGGTAGGGACCTTCAACCCTGACAGAGAGAGGGGGAAGGAAGGGTTTTAGTCATAGCCTCCACTTTCTTCTCCTGCAGAATTTCTTCACATCATACCCCACCCCTTGGCTTCCCGCCTCAGTATCCTCCCCGGCTGGGTCAGCTCCACGTTATCAGTCAGTCCAAAAGGCAACAGGAAATAGCTGTGTTCTTCCAACCTCTCTGGGGCATGGACCTACACAGCCGAATCCTTGAGGTCAACACCAGGACCCTGCTGAGTTGGGTTCAACAACATGTCTTGCTCACATAAGATGGGAAGGTCCTAGGGAAAGACCCATATCTAAGAGTCCCACAGCTGTTATGAGAGACTCACCTGATGCTTGGTTAGAGATCTGAGCCAGGCCGGGGAGGCTGCTTGCCAACTTAGCAAGGCCCCCATTGGTCAGCAGCTGGTGGATAGCTGTGGGCTTCCCACCAGGAGTGGCTCCCAAGGAGGAGAGAGTGGTGGCCACAGGAATGGTACGGACAATGGTGCTGGTGCCCGTGGTGATGGCACCCAGGCTCTGCATGGGGGTGGGCAACTTCACGCTGGTGGCCTGTGGGACACACAAGCCCAGGTGATCAGAAGCTATTGCCTAACAGCAACATTCAAGTGTGGAGGGCCCATAGCATTAAAGGCTATCCTATACTGTGCACCTACTACATGCAAGGTAGTCTTCCACACATTTTCCATATACTATCTTACTTAATCCTCAAAACAACCTTTGAAATACTGTTATTACCCTAATTTTACATAGTCAAGGAAATAAAAATACAGAGAAGCCAAAAAACTTCCCCAAGGTCACACAGTAGTGATGGAGCCTTAACCTTTGGTAGCTCTTGGGGGTGAAGTCAGAAGGCTGGCTGTCTTGACCCAGACTCCAGACCCAGTTTCCCTGCCAAATCCAATTAAACTGAGAAGGCCTCCTCCTAACTCCTGCACAGACCCATGGGAGGAAGGTGTGCACCTGTGGAGCTGGCCCTGGGGAAGGGTTTGCTGGGAGGCCAGAGGTCTTGCTGCTGATATCCTGCAAGCTGAAGCTGAGGCCTTGAAGGAGGCTGCTGGCTGATGCGGCCCCTAGGAGAGGATATAACACATGTCAGCATAGGCTCAATCTCTTATCCCAAGAACAGCCACACTCAGCCACCCTCCACAGCCAACTAAAGTACCACTGCTCTTTTCCTGGGACATCCCCAGTGCTCTCAGAAAGATGCCAGGAAGGGCTCCCTGGGCATGCACACTGCATGCCCTCATGAAGAAAAGTATTCTGCTAGACACACTGCCTTGGGTTTGCTCCACATATCCCCACCTGCTCCAAACCACCTGTCTTACGTTTTAGACAGTTTTAGGAAAACCGAAGAGAGCTTGAACCCCACTTTTCAGAAATCTAAATTCCATCCTTTCCAGGGAAAAGGACAGTTTCTTAAGCCAAAAGAATTCCAAATACCTGATTTCATTTCACTACACAGTCGAGAGGCCACAAAGCAAAGAGGGAGGTACTCCTGAAAGAGGACACCTCCAGAGCCTTGGCCCTTCTGGGCTCAGGTAATCAGCCATCATATGTAGGGTGAGGTGGTGAAAGCAAGGAGACAAGCAGAGGCAGAAAGGTGTCTCGGTTTATTTTTTTTTTTTTAAAGATTTTATTTATTTATTCATGAGACACACACACACACACACACACACACACACACACACACAGAAGCAGAGACACAGGCAGGGGGAGAAGCAGGCTCCATGCTGGGAGACCGACGTGGGACTTGATCCCGGGTCTCCAGGATCACACCCCGGGCTGAAGGCGGCACCAAACCGCTGAGCCACCGGGGCTGCCCGGTTTATGTTTTGTTAATGCTAGTACACCACAATCCCCAGTTTTCTGCAATCAGATATGTTTAAAAACACCACAATGAACACAATACACACATCTCCCACCAGCTATTTCTCTTCCTTATAGTACAAGAGATACTACCTGCAGACTGGGGTATATACTCGCTGTGAATATTAAAACCAAAAACTCCCCCACCTCAAAGTTAATTCCAGCTTCACATCAAGCCTCTATGAAAGCCTGCCAACTCAGGGGAACATTCTTTAGATTCAGCTGCTTTCCCAGGACCACCTCCAGCAGCAACCCAAAAGAGACTTTGCTGGGAGGCTCAGAATGCTGAGCTACCAGATACCTGGGAGGGAGCTGCCAGGAGAAGTGGCCACCAGACGGCTCTGGAGTGTGTGCAAGGCACCAGGTGCTGTGCTGCTGGACACTGAGGAGGCTGGGCTGGCTGAGACTCCCCCTTCAGAAGCACTTGACCTAGAGACAAAAACAGGAGCTCTATTATCCAAAGGTTAGAGGGCAACAGGCGCTGGCAACACAGGAAGGGTTCAGAGTGGGGCCCAGCAACGCTTATAGTAACGAACACTAGAACCCAGAGTTTCCTTGTCCCACCTTCCGAATTCAGTCTCTAGTCCTTCTGAAAGTCAGGCCTTAAGTTAAAACTTCAAACCAAACCTTGAAGCAATAGCTATGGGATGCTCTGCAAACTTTAAATAAAACAAAAACAAAAACAAAAACCAACCTCTGAGCTAACCCCCGAAAAAAGACAAAGATCCCACTAAGAAAGAAGTCGTATTTCCAAACTGACAAAATCCAACCTCCACCATCTTTCCAAGCACTAAATCAACCAGAAAAAAGGTAAAGAGAAAGAAAGGAACAGAGCCAGAGAGGCCAAGAAATAGACTCACTTGGTGGTGGTGAGAAGCCCTGTGAGCTCTTTGGCCCCAGCTGAAGCCTGCCCCAGCGTCATGGTGATGGGCTTCCCTCCCACAGCTGCAAAACAGAAAACACCAAGGTCACCAGTCAGTCCTGGCTGGCCCCTACTTTTCAGAGTTTCACAACCTAGGCTAAATGCAAAATATTACGGACAAAGATTGGTCAAAGAAAAATGAAGATCAAGTACAGTAGAGTAGGAGAGTGAGAGTTGAGAGTTCTATTTTTCTTCTATTTTTTAAACTTTCTGGTATATTTTATTTATTTACTTTAAGATTTTATTTTTAAATAATCTCTATACCCAACAGGGGCTCAAACTCACAACCCTGAGATTGGGAGTCACATGCCCTACCAACTGAGTCAGCCAGGCATCCTTGGAATATTTTCTTATCTTTAACTGAAACTGGTAAAGAACAAAATATAATGATACTCTGAATGACCCCTGAGCTCCCTCTGATCCTCATTCTGCCTCCCCGATCCTAGCTTAGATCAGGTCACTGTCCATGTCTGTCCCATGTGCTACCGCATGTCCTCTTTGCTCCAGACACATCTTACACTGAAGCAGAGGCTCAGCTGTACAGTAAGTAGTCACCAAGAGAGTAATGCTATGTGGTTTGAGACAGCTCAGTTTTTTTTAAACAGGCCAAGAAAAACTCACCTTCTGGAACTCCTCCTTGGGAAGGAGTACAAGGCCCTCCAGCTGTGTCCCCTTGGGAGATAAGGGATACCTTAATCTTCGGTCGCTTGGAGGTCTTACTGCCAGGAAGAGGACTGGAGGGATGATGGCGCTTCAGCTGGACCCTAAGATCTTCTTTCTCTGCCTCTTCCGTTTGTTCTGATGAAATGGGAACTAAGAGATGGACCTGCGGTAAGGTCTTCCACAATCCAAAAAAGCCCAAGAGACACTGACAGCACCAGCATGGGCATGACTATGTGTCACACACAAAATCACACTTCAAAGGCAACTGCCAATGCTTCAATCCCACCTCACTCAGGTCCCACCTGTGGTACAAGGCCACCTTGCCCTTTCAGAGGATGGTCCCATCCCCATCCCTTAACCTGTTCTGGAGACAGAAGGTAGGGGGCTCTGAGTTGGTGGGAACAAAAAGAAAGGAGAAGATACCTTAACCCTGCCTACCGAAGGCCAAACAACAGAGGACTCATTACAAGGAATCGAAGCCATGCTTCCTGGACTCAATGTGGTAATTTTCCTGTTTCAGGCCCACCCCACATCACATAGCTGGGGGACAGGAAACATCCCACAAAGCAGTAGTAGAGGAGCACACTACCCGTCCTTTCTACAGAGGAGATTTTCACAAGGCTCTCAGAGTCCTACTCTGTCCTAAGAGCCCAAGGTTGAGTGTTTGGTTGCCAAATGAAGGCAACAAGAAGAATTATTGCCAGGAATTGACGCTGGCTTTGAGTAGCTACTAGGTAAAGGAGCATCTTAGCCAAGACAACTTTATTGCTCCTGCCCAAAAGCAACAGGGCAACAATGGCCCATGTCACAAGTAGTCCGCAGGTCATTTGTACTAGTACAGAGAAAGGCCAACTGTTCACACATGGCCTTCCCCCTTCACTGAATCAAACAGACTCATCTTGCACATGGCCAAGCCTCTCGGAATCTGAAGTTATCCTTCAGGCTTCCTTAGAGATTCCCTTCTCTTTAAAACCAGAAGCCGAAAAAAAATAAATAAATAAAAAATAAAAAAATTAAAACCAGAAGCCGGGCAGCCCCGGTGGCACAGCGGTTTAGCACCGCCTGCAGCCCAGGGCGTGATCCTGGAGACCCGGGATCGAGTCCCACGTCAGGCTCTCTGCATGGAGCCTGCTTCTCCCTCTGCCTGTGTCTCTGTCTCTCTCTGTGTGTCGCTACGAATAAATAAATAAAACATTAAAAAAAAAATAAAACCCACCATAGGCCCACCATAGGCCCTCTTTTTAGCATAGGCAATCAGGGGTAGGGTGGGGAGGAAAACAATAGTCCTATGAGGATGGCAGGCAGGGATGGGGCTCCTGGCCTGGGCCACGGAGAGCTACTCCAGGCCACAGGGTATAACCAGCTAAAAGAATCGCTTAGGGAATAAATGCACTGACTAAAATCAGAATAGGAAGGCAGGTAAAAGGGAAAGGAGCTACAGGTTTTATGCTGGTAAATGGCTGGTGTGCTTGTAGCGGCCAGGATAGAAGCAGGAAACCAGAGGCGCAGGGAGAAAAACACACAAGGAAACTCAGGTTCACAGGCAATAGGCCACAGGCACATACAGGAGAAGCAGAGTCAAGAGCCACAGGAGACAAAAAAGGAAAAACCATTAGAGGCAAACAAAGTATGGAGAAAAAGCAAATACTATGGAGGAGTAAGCAAAAGGAGTCAGCCAAGAAAAGAATCAGAAGACAGAAAAAGGAAAAGAGAAAAGAACAGCAGGAAACCAGAGACAAATGAGAGGCAGGATGAGGAAGAAAACAAGGAAGAAGTGGAGAGAAGCAGAGAGTAGAGCGTGAAAAGGTGAGAGGAAGAGCAATACTCACCAAAGAGACAGGAGGAGGTGCCGGGAGGAAGAGCTTTCCTCACCAGCATATTTTGTTTCAGAAAAGCAGCAAACTGTGCTGGAATGAATCAGAAAGAATTACAGTATCACAGCCAGCCAGAGAAAGGAGAAAAGGAGAGGGAGTAAGAAAAAGACATGAAAATGTTCTAGGAAATGGTCAACAAGGGCTTTTTCCAGAATTACTGTATGGGTTTGAAACCTGACTCTTAGCAGCTCCATGGAATCATGTATAAACTGAAAATAATAAATGTACCTGCTCATGGGGCCGTTGCCAAGACTCAATGAGCAACAGCAACTCAAGTGCCAAGAAAACAGCATGGCAGGTAGTCAGGGCTCCGTAAAAGTTAGCTATAATCATTCCCTCTTGCCTACGAGCCCTACAAAAGCCAGGGCGTTATGGCTGCTGCTCTGTGCCATGATACTCCAGGTCCCATTTCTAACCCAGATCACCAATCAGCCTTCCAGAACTCCTTAGATTTACAACTAATTATCCCCTCCAGAAGCAAGCAGACCACTGACTCTCTGTTCATCAAAAGCGTCTTGGAACATCACCCACCCTAAACTTGGCTCTGGCCACCACTTAAGAAGATCAGGTCACAGACCACCCACGTGGACCCTAGCAGCCTGGTTTGTTTGTTTGTTTGTTTGCCTTCAACGATCCGCTCACACATGTTCCCTGTTAGCACCACTCTTAAGGGCATCCTCATAAGAGGCCTGAGTTTAAGTCCTGACCCTTCGGCTCCACTAAAAGAAACACAGGGGAAGTGAGATCAGCTTGTCACCTCTGCATATTTCTACTTGACAGCCAGCTCTTGTGCTACCTCTTTCCAAGTTCCTGAGACTTCCGATGCTGCATGCTCCTGGATACATCACCAAACACAATGCCCAAAAGGCCTTACCTTGGGGCTGCCCAATTGGACCAAAGTGGGGGGCAGAGGAAGAGCTATGGTTTCCTTTTTCCTTGCTCACAAAACTCCCTTTTCTGTAGCTTCAGTAGCACACTGTTCTCCAGACTCTGATCTCAGCCATACAAACATTTCCCAGACTAATCTAAAGCCTATCTGGAGAAACCCCAACAAACTTCACAGAAAGTCCCAGTGTGGGAACCTTAACTCTTCAAGGGCACAACAAAGAAAGGGCATGATGCCAGCTGAGTTGCCCTGGAATCTGAGAAATAAAACTAATCACCTTGTCCACATGACCTGAATAGTGCCCTGACTGCAGGAGTGGCTAGGCAGGGCCTAGAACAGAAGTAGCTTCCCTAATTGGGAGTCAGAAAAAAAATTTGAGGCAAGTACACACGTAGTCAGCTCATAAAACCAAACTTCCCCAGAACACCAAAGCAAAGCTATAATTAGTGGAACTATACAGCTCCACTAATGCAGAGACCTTTTGTGATGTCTTACCCTTGAAAACAATCCTTGGTATTCATTGCAACCTAATTTTGTCTGGACAGAAATGTGGGAAAGGGTGCCTCTCCCATGCTCCTGGAAGAAGCTACAGATGCCAATACTTTCCAAATACCACATGACATCACTCTAAAAGATAAACTGAGGGGCCCCTGGGCCAAGGAGCCTATACCTTGGGCTTGTTTGTGGGTCAGCACAGCTTCCGTCCGCTGCACATGTCTCTTCAGGAGCTGAGAGCTCCCAATCTGACTGGACTTCTGGGCAGAGGTCGCTGTGGTCACTTTGGTCTTGGGACTTGAGGTGGGGCTGCTAGATACACTGGAAAGATCCTGGGTAGGGTGAGAAGGATAAGAGCTGAGCCAGATATTTGGATTTGACCACCAATTATCACGTCCCCCTGGAATTCCCTGGTCAGAAATCCTCCCCACTAGAACTCAAAGTACTACAGCACTGGCAAGGCAGACAAGCATCCCTAGCAAGTGAAGGAATCAACTCCACAGCTAACTTCCCTAACAAAAGTGCTCCCTCCCTGCCTGCATCACCTCTGAGCCTGAGGGTGAGGCAGGCAGCTTGGCAGCTGGTGAGGCAGGCCGACTGCCCCGCTCAGGGACCTCAAAGGCCAAGTCTCTGCGGGCTGCATCCCGAGGCTTCTTCTTCTTCTCAGCATCCTGATCCCGAGGCTCAGAACCCATATGCCCCTCGGCGCGAGTCAGCACTCCAGTCAGAAAGTCCACGATCTCATCCTAGTGTAAAGAGAGGCCCAGACTGCTGAGTCCTCAGTCTAGGGAACAGGAACCTCCCCAACAAGCTCAACTCAATTCAATTAACCCCAGCTTTGGCATCGGGTGTGCCGATCCCTCTCCATGCACACAGAGCCAGGCACAAACCCCAGCCTCAGCCAAAGACCAGCAGTAGCCTGCACCCTGACACCTCTATGGGGTGGCACACTGGGGTAGTGTGTTCCCCCATTCCTCCAATAAACCCCTTCTCTGCTGATGCTACATACAGCTTTCCCTTTCTTCCCCTCCCTTTCCCCTTTTCTTTGCTTGATTTAGTTCTACCAGAAGCCCCACTGGATACTCCCATACCCTTCAGAGCCAAAGAAATTGGCCAACGAGATCAAGGCTAACAGGCTACAGAAAGGCAAGCCTCACTGAGAAAAACACATTAAAACAACTGTGTACCTGAATACATCTGTCCACCATGCTCTGAGTCAGCCCCTCTGATTTCTTCTTTGCTTTGCTTATTCTAAGAGACAGAGAGGAAGAAATACTTAAACATTCCATGGCATAATACGGGAGCAAGAATGGCTTTCTCTTCTGTGTTTCTTCTTCTCTTCCTGTGCCCAGGAAGGAGGACTACATTAGCCCTCTAGCAGGTATCACCACCTCTCTGAACCTTAGCTTCCACATCTGAAAAATGGGGAATCATAACACCTCACTCATTGACTTGTGGGGATTACGAAAATAATATATGTAATGAGATCAGTAGAAGAGGAGAGGTGGTCACAGGTTAGTTCTAAAGAGATAACAGTAACTGGCCATAGATGGCTGCACTCCCCTCTTTGGAAGCTATTTTTAAAACCCCTGGCTTTTTTTTTTTTTTAAGATTTTATTTATTTATTCATGAGAGACACAAAGAGAGAGAGGCAGAGACCTAGGCAGAGGGAGAAGCAGGATCCATGCAGGGAGCCTGATGTGGGATTGGGGCCCGGAACTCCAGGATCATGCCCTGGGCTGAAGGCAGACACTGAACTGCTAAGTCACCCAAGAGTCCCTAAAACCCCTGGTTTCTGACAGGGGGGTGGCAGTGGGTCTTGGCAGAGAAAAAAACAGGGCCCCAAGTGACAGGGTAGAGAACAACATTCTGAGCTTCCAAATTCTGAGACCCCAATTTACTAGCTGTTGGCCTCTGACATTGTATAGCATCCTCATCTTACAGATGAGGCCAGCAAGTCCCAGAAGTTAAGCAGTTTTTAGCATGGTTCTTAGCAAAGCAATCAAGACTAAATTGAGGTCTCCTAATTCTCAGGACAATACCCACGCACCTTGCAATCACGTCTCATAAGAAGCCTCACAATACAACTCCCACTAAGGTATTCTAACCTCTCATGTTCCCTCACTGCCACTCAACACACACACACTACCCTCCTATAGATAAGAATGTCTGAATAACCAACAAAGACAATGTATTTACAAAAAAACATTGCCTTGAACACTGAAGAATTAGATTCTAGGCCCACAAAAAAATGGCCAAATAACAAAAACCACGACTTCTCTAAAACATCTTTGGCTAAGAAACTGACAAGACAGGTAGGAGCAGGTACTTGCTTTAAGCTTATTAGCTAAAGCACACAAATGAAATTAAGCTCTAAGATTGAGCATATTAAAAAAAACAAAACAAAACAAACAAAAAAACAAACAAACAAACAAAAAAACAAACACGAAGCCCAGGTGCCCGGGTGGCTCAGCGGGTTAAGCATCTGTCTTCGGCTCTGGTCAAATGATCCCATGATCCTGGGATTGAGTCCTACATCAGAGTCCTTGCTCAGCAGGGAGCCTGCTTTCTCCCCCTCTCCCTCTCTCTGCCTGCCACTCTCTCTGCTTGCTCTCTGTCAAATAAATAAATAAAATCTTTTTTAAAAAAGGAAGCCAACAAATGACACCACCTATCTTTCAGTACATTTCATGAAATCATCATTAAAGACCCTACAGGCGGCTCGTCTTGTAAGGAGCCAGTAGCCATCTCAATGACCTAAGGTGCCCATTCTAAACTCCAGCTGTTTTTATTCTATAATATATAAAAGGATGTTTAATACGAATGAAACTTATGTTCATATACATCTTCAGTAAGATACAAAATATAAAGAAATGCCTACTCCAGTGAAAGCACAATGACCAAAACTGCATTCACTGTTTCAAATTATCTCCTTCCCACAGAGTAACTACTAATCGCAAACGGAAATATAGTAACTTGACAATGGAGAAACCTGGAAGATGCCACCTTCACACATAACAACACCAGTGATAAGACATATCAACAACATGTATCCCCAGGGAGGATGCACCGAGGGCTTATCATCTCTGGCATTTCTGCCAAAAATGCTATGCTCAACCTAATCACAAAAAAAAAATGTCAAAAGCCTAAATTGAGAGACAGCCTACAAAAAAACTGGCCAGAAGTCTTCAAAATGTCAAGATCATGAAAGACCTAGGAATATTACCAAACTCAAGAAGACAAGGCAGCTAATAACAACATGTGATCCTGGATTGGATACTGGACAGAGAAAGGACATTAGTGAGGCAACTGATAGTATCTGTGTCTGTAGATTAGACAATAGTATCATACAATGTTAATATCCTCATTTTGATAATATACTCTGGTTATGTGAGATGTTAACATTTGGGAAATCTGAGTTAAAGGTACCTAAGAATTTTTTGTACTGTTTTTGCAACTTTTTAGAAATCTGAATTAGTTTAATATGTAAAATGGTTTCCCCTTTCAAAGAAGATTTAGTATCTAGTTATATTACCACCTCATAGGCATTCCTCCAACACTACAATATGGCTCTCTCACAGTTCTGGGGAAGCTACACACCTGAGATTATCATCAGCTCCCCCAACCACCACCAAGCTGTTCTCAGCCCGAATCTTCTCTCGGAAATCCTCCATGGCTTCGGGATGACACTGTAAGGAATTCTGTCCAATGACAAAGAGGACTGGAGTCTTCATATCCAAGAGGGGATCATCCACATCCTGAAACATGTATAGTTTTTATAATCAGCCAGTTCCTATTAACTGAGCACTGACCAGGCAAGTCTGCTGAAGGGAGTCAGCTGGGCAACTATAGTCATTAAGCACCAATTTGTGTAATGCACACCCCCCCTTATTCTCACCAGCCACTGACCCAGTAATCAGCTGCACTCCATGCTTACCCCTCTGGGACCATCCACGGTGAGTAAAGGAAACCCAAGGCAGACAACTGCAGTGACATACTCCATCACTGACACCTGGAAATAATACAATAGTTTGTCTAAAGGTCAAATGACTTTACTGCAGCTACACCATACCCAGAGTCCAGAGGTGGTCCAGACTTATCAGCTAGTCCCCATCTCTTCCTCCCCAGTACTAATTCCCAGGAGAACCAGCCAGTGGCAGCAGTAAGATCACAAGACACAAGATGGAGCCCTGAGAGAACCCCAGCAGAGGGCTGAACCACAGGACGGGAAGTTCAATGCTTCCATCCTATTAATTCCTATACTTAAGTCCTCCTATTCACTTTTCTCTCCACTGATAGCAAATGCAATCAGGAGAGCACAAATGTTGTTCTTCTCCCTTAAATGAAGAAAATCTATTCCTTTTTAATTTAATGGTGAGCTCCTAGGCACCCCAAATTTGTTGGAGCAGTTGCTGACTGAATTCTGCTATTCCCAAGACCAGGGTGTAGAGGGAGGTCCTTCCTCCAGTGGCCCTAGATGTCATACTTAACCACACCACATGAAGCAGTATAGGCTCCACTTACTTGATCCACTTGAGAATAGGGGCTTTGGACAGGTCAGGAACACTTATGCAAACTAATGTACATATAAATGTATGTAAAATAATTAAGAAAGGTTCCTTGAGGTCTTAGAAAGGAACAGAATATGAATATAACATCAAATTCCAAAACTATTAAAATTTATGCCTGCTAGTATCTTTTTTTAAGGTAGGAGAATAGTACATACATTTGGGAGTGGAAGAGGAATATTTTTTTCAGAGATATATGCTGAAATATATACAAATGAAATATTTGGGATTTTCTTTAATATTAAGACTCCAATTTTATTTTATTTTTCAAGATTTTATTTATTTATGAGAGAATGAAAGAGCATGAGCAGGGGGAGGGGCAAGGGAGAGGGAGACACAGACTCCCCACTGAGTAGGAAGCCCAACTCAGGGCTCAATTCCAGGACCCTGGAATCATGACCTCAAGCAGAGGCAGATGCTTCATCGACTGAGCCACCCAGGCGCCCTATTTGGGATTTTCCTCAAAATAATTAGAGGAGAGAGAAAGTGGGCAGGGGTAAGATGAAAAAACCTGGCCATGAGTTAACTGCTGGTAAAGCTGGGTGAGGGGCCCATAGGCTTTATTTTACATCTGTTCTCCTTTTAGGTTTCTGCTTAAAATTTCCACAATAAAGTTAGAAAACAAAGTTAGTCTTTTACGCCTTAAAATGCCATTTATATAGGCAGATCATCTACCACAGTGTCTGGAACATAAAAAAGGACTTAATGGTAGCAATCAGCAGCAATAGCCTATTATTCTATCCCAAGACAACTTCCAAATGAGATGTGAATTACTTACGTGACAGGCCACCAAAGCTCCTGTATTCCAACCAATCAAGATAATAGGTTTGTGGGGGAAATGGCTGTGTATCTTTGAGGGAAGAGAAAGAAGACAGTAAGACAGGAGGACATAGCTGGGTGCAAAACAAGCCCAGCATGCTGGGCATGCCACAGTGAATTGAAACAAGGGCACTCTCACCTCCAGCACTTTGCTTCTCACTGCCCCAATCATATGCTCGAGACACTGCAGAACTCCGACCCCACTACCATTGTTCAGCAGATGGGTGGCTACAGGGATGACCTAAAGGAGAGAAAGTGGCAGCCATGCCAGCAGAGATAAGTTTCTAATCTTCTCTCAATTCTGCTTAACCTACCCTAAATCCCTTCAACTTTAGATAAGCACCATTCAAATTAAAAACAAAGAGAGTGGGGGGATGCTCAACACTTAAGTCCATCCATTTGGACCCCCTCCCACATTCTGTCGCCTCAGTCCTTCAAGACTCTACTCCAACCAGGAAATAGTTCCTCTTATTCCCACACATACCTTGCCTAAGCAGGACAGCTGAGACTGCCAGAAGCGGTGGCGGCGTGAGGTGGGAAACACGGAGCTAGAAGGCCCGGAGGAGGCAATGAGAATGAGAGGAGAGCCAGGGAGTTTGCTCTAAGGAAGAAGAACCCCAACAGAGAACCAGTGAGAGAGAGGTGTTACTCCACAAAATCCTAAGCATCCCAATACCTTTCTTATTCCAAACAATGCTAATTTCCTTATGAAACTATGCTAAAGCACTATACACAACCAGTTATTAATGGGAAAAGTTATTTATTATCCTCTTACTAAGGTTCTGAGACTGAATTCTAAAAATTTCATGGGCCATAGTTAAGTTCTGAGCTCCTCTGACTTGCCATAGTTAAGTTCTGAGCTCCTCTGACTTACTGGTTTATTATGAGAAAGTACTCCCACAGCAGGATCCCAGGGCCTCTTCAGCAAGAGGGACAAGGCCTCAGCTCCTGCAGCCCCAGTCTTCGTGTTAGATGACACAAGCATCCGGTCAATCAAAGTAGGGATCTAGAAGCAAAAGCAAAGATGCTTCCAGTGAGAAGCAGGAGACCTACCCACCAGCAGGAATTGGGTGGGAGGAAAGAACCCCATTATGAGTCACAGACAGACTTCAACTAAGCCTTTCAAACTTTACTTGGGGGCAAAAGTACAAATAAGGAGATAGTTGAAAAGTATGCCTCCCATCATTAAAGGTAAATGGGTACAATCCTTTAGAAAGAAATCTGGTGATATGTATCAAGAGACTTAAATTTAGTGCTATCCCCTTCCCAAAGGATTCTATTTCTCAGAACTTTTCCTAACAAAATATATCAAAAATATACACATGGGGCTTGGGGCGGGTAGGGGTGTGCGTAAAAGACAAATTAATTCTCAACAATGATTAAGGAGAAAAAATAACCTAAATATATCTATAAGAGAATGATTATGCAAGTTATCCATGTAACTAGGTATTAAAGTTAATTTAAAATATTTAAAAGAATCTGTAATAACATAGGGAAATAACTTTGCTAAAATGTTAAAGAAAAATAGAAAACATAAAAATTACCTCTACTCAGAAAAAAATGCTATTAGAAAATATGCCAAAATATTAATAGTTATCTTTATGGAGTTATGGACAGCTTTTTTCTTTTTAGATTTCTGTATTTTCTAATATCCTCAATGAACATCAGTTGATTTTATAAATTTTTTTTAAAAATCTGCATTTTCCTCTAGAGTATTGCCTTCAAGCTTTGACACTTTAAAGAAATCTGTTATTGTGCCCAAAATAATATTTCCTATGTACTGTGTGTACTGTGACTTATACCATATCCTATTTTTTACTAGAAAATGTGACCTCATAGATGTGTAAGTATAGGTTTTGGACATGCTGATGCTTACACTGAGAAGAAATATTTCTATGAAAAAAAAAAGAAGAAATATTTCTGTGAATTCCATATTACCCACAAAAGGTCAAAGTGACCTAGGGGAAAGGAAAGAATTTCAAATGTTTAAAGGTAGTCTTCAGAAAAGCAAAAACAGGGGATCCCTGGGTGGCGCAGCAGTTTGGCGCCTGCCGTTGGCCCAGGGTGCGATCCAGGAGACCCGGGATCGAATCCCACGTCGGGCTCCCGGTGCATGGAGCCTGCTTCTCCCTCTATGTCTCTGCCTCTCTCTCTCTCTCTGTGTGTGACTATCATAAATAAATAAAAATTAAAAAAAAGAAAAAGAAAAAAAAACATTCTGAGAAAGTGAAGAATGAAAAGTACTATGGTGATGCAGGTTGTAAAGTCAGCCCATAGCTAATGCTATTCCCAACAGTGAAAACCTGAGAGCTTTTCCTCTAAGATCAGGAACAAGATAAGTATGCCCACTCTCACCACTTTTATGTAACACAGCAGTACTATTAGTCCTAGCTGGAGCAATTAGACAAGAAAAATAAAAGGAATCCAAATTAGAAAGGAAGAAGTAAAACTGACACTATTTGCAGATGACATATTCTATAGAGAAAATCCTAAAGACCTAACCAAAAAGCTGTTGGAACTAATAAACAAATTCAGCAAAGTTGCAGGATACAAAATCAATATGTAAAAATCTGTTGCATTTCTGTACACTTGTATCAAACTAGCAGAAAGGGAAATTTAAAAGACAATCCTTCTTACAACTGGATCAAAAAGAAAAAATACCTAGGAATAAACTTAACCAAGGAAGTGAAAAACTATGCAATTAAAAATACAAGACATTAATGCAAGAAACAGAAGAAAACATAAATAATGGAAAGATATTCTGATATTCTGTGCTTATGGATTGGAAAAATACTGTTAAGGGATCCCTGGGTGGCTCAGCAGTTTAGCACCTGCCTTCGGCCCAGGACTTGATCCTGGAGACCCAGGATTGGGTCCCGCATCAGGCTCCCTGGATGGAGCCTGCTTCTTCCTCTGCCTGTGTCTCTGCCTCTCTCTGTGTCTCTGTCTCTCATGAATAAATAAATAAATAAATCTTTAAAAAAAAAAAAAAAAAAAAAAAGGAAAAATACTGTTAAAAGTGTCCAAACTGGGCAGCCGGGGTGGCTCAGCGGTTTAGTGCCGCCTTCAGCCCAGGGGGTGATCCTGGAGACCCGGGATCAAGTCCCATGTCAGACTCCCTGCATGGAGCCTGCTTCTCCCTCTGCCTGTATCTCTGCCTCTATCTCTCTGTGTCTCTCATGAACAAATAAATGGAATCTTTAAAAAAAAAAATATGTCCAAACTACTCAAAGCAATCTGCAGCTTCAATGCATACCTATCAAAATTCCAATAGAAAAAAAAAAATTCCAATAGCATTTTTCACAGAAATAAAACAACATTAAGATTTGCATGGAACCACAAAAAAAACCTGATTATCCAAAGCACGAGAAAGCTGGAGGCATCACGCTCCCTGATTTCAGGCTATATTAACAACCTGCAGTAATCAAGAGTATTTTTATACAAACACATAGATCAATGGAACACATAGATCAATGGAACAGAATAGAAAGCCCAGAAATAAAGTAACACATATATGGCATCTATGGTTAGTTAACTTATAATAGAGAAGCCAAGAATATAGAATGGCGAAATAAATGGTGTTGGGAAAACTAAACAGTCACATGCAAGAGAATGAAACTGGACCAGTACTTTACACCATACACAAAACTTAATTCAAAATGGATCAAAGACTCAAAATGGATAACTCAAAATGGATCAAAGACTTCAACATAAGACCTGAAACCATAAAATTTCTATAAGAAAACATAGGCAGTAAGCTCCTTGACATCTGTCTTAGTAATAAGTTTTTGAATCAGACACCCAAAGCAAAGGCAACAAAAGCAAAGTAAACTATTGGGACTACATCAAACTAAAAAGCTTCTGCATAGCAAAGGAAACCCTAACAAAATGAAAAGGCAACCTACTGAACAGGAGACGATATCTACAAATATCCAATAAGGGGTTAATACCCAAATTATATAAAGAACTCTTACAACTCAACAGCAAAAAAATAATCCAATTAAAATGAAGATCTGAATAGACATTTTTCCAAAGATGACATACCGATAGCCCACAGACACATGAAAAGATGCTCAACATCACTCATCATCAGGTAAATGCCAATCAAAACTACAGTGAGAAATCATCTTACCTCTGTTAGAATGGCTATTAGGAAAAAGACAAGAAATACCAAGTGCTGGCAAGGATGCGAGATAAGGGAACACTGTGCACTCTTGGTGGGAATGTAAACTGGTGCAGCCACTATGGGAAACAGTATGCAAGTTCCTCAAAAAATTAAAAACAGAACTACAATATGATCCAGCAATTCTACTTCTGGGTATTTACCCAAAGAAAATAAAAATACGAACTCAAAAAGATATATGCATCCATCCCCATTTTCATTGCACCATTATTTATAATAGACAAAAAATGAAAACAACCTAAGTTATTTGAATGGATAAAGAAAATGGGGTGTATGTACACACACACACACACACACACACACACACACACACACACACACACAATGGAGTATTATTCAGTCATAAAACCGAAAAGAAATCTTGACATTTACTACAACATGGATGGATCCTGAGGGCATTATGCTAAGTGAAATAAGTTAGACACAGAAAGACACTGCATGATCTTACTTATATGTAGAATCTAAAGTAAAAAATAAAACAACAGCAACAAGCTCACAGATATAGATAATAGATTGGTGGCTGCCAAAGGCAGGGGACTGGAGGTGGACAAACTAGGTCAAGGGTATCAAAAGGTACAATCTTACCATTTTAAAGTAAGTAAGTCATGGAGATATGATGTTCAGCGTAGTGACTATAGTTAATATTGTATTGCCTATTTTTTTTAAAGATTTTATTTTATTTATTTATTCATGAGAGACAGAGAAAGAGAGGCAAAGACACAGGCAGAGGGAGAAGCAGGCTCCATGCGGGGAGCCCGACTCAGGACCCGATCCTGGGACTCCAGGATCACGACCTGAGCTGAAGGCAGCGCTAAACCACTAAAGCCACCTAGGCTGCCCTGTACTGCCTATTTGAAAGTTGCTGAGAATAGATCTTAAAAGTTCTCATCACAAGAAAAAATTTTGTTAACTATGCACAATGACACATGTTAACTAGACTCATTGTGGTGATCATTTTGGAATATATACAAATATCAAGTCATGTTGTACAGCTGAAACTAATAAAATGCTATATATCAAAAAGTTCAAAGACAATACAAGAAAATAAGCTGCCCAGGCAATGACAAGAATGGACAGTAATACTATTTTAAAAAGAACAAGACTAAAAAGATTTCTCCCTAAGAAATTAAGGGGGAATATATCATCAGACTACCTCAGCTTAATTCAGGAAACAAATGTTCATGCCACAGCTGCTGTTACAAGGCACCAGGCTTATAATCTATGAGGGGTAAGGAAGACAGACACACAAATAACAAAAGAGGCTATTAATAAGTGCCAGAAAGAAAGAGAAACCCCACACTGCTGATTCAAACCATCTGACAGAGGAGGAGAAAGTCAAGAGGCAATTTTCATCTGAAGATGCAGCATGTGAAATGAGATGTGCTCTGCAGAATTCCAAGAGAACATGGGGAAAATGCTTTCCAATCAGTGACACTAGAAAGAAGCAAGACTGTAGGGCTTATTCTTTGCAACTTATTCTGTAACTACAAGCCACTCAACACCTTGAGTAAGAGAATCTGATCTGAATTAGACTTCAAAAGCTTTTATCTGGCAGGAGAGTACAACTCTGAAACAGCAAAGTCTTGAAACTCACTTTCCTTCAATACACACTACTTAGAAATAATTAATCAATACCAATTTCTCTGCTTGGAGCTGGTAAACCAAGCCTCACTGGTCTTTCCAACACTGCATTCACTCTCAACAAAAAATTAAGAGGCTAGGGTGTATACTCTCTCTGCTCCCTTCACAATGGCTCTAATGCTGAAAGTAGCTGGCCCAAGAGCATGATCCCATTCACCTTCATTTCCATCCAACAGGTACAATTAAAAGGAAGTAAAAGACCTTTACTTTAAAAATTGTTAAGACATTAAAAAAAGAAATTAAAAATGACACAAGAAAATGGATATTCTATGCTTATGGATTAGCAAATTTAACATTGTTAAATGTCCATACTACCAAAAGCAATCTATAGATTCAACTCAATTCATATCAAAATCCCAATAGCATTTTTCAGAGAACTAGAGCAAATAATCCTAAAATTTGTATAAAACCACAAAAGAGGGATGCCTAGGTGGCTCAATGGTTTAGCACCTGCCTTCGGCCCAGGGCGTGATCCTGGAGTTCCAGAATCGAGTCCCATATTGGGCTCCCTTCATGAAGCCTGCCTCTCCCTCTGCCTGTGTCTCTGCCTCTCTCATGAATAAATAAACCAAATCTTTAACAAATAAATAAAACTACAAAAGACCACAAATAGCCAAAGCGATCTTGAGAAAGAACATCAAAGCTGGAGGTATCACAGTCCCAGAATTCAAGATATACTACAAAGCTATAATAGTCCAAACACCATGGTATTTTTTTTTAATATTTTCCTTTTTTAAATTTATATTTTTTAAAGATTTTATTTATTTATTTATTTATTTATTTATTTATTTATTCATTCATTCATGAGAGACATACAGAGAGAGAGATGTAGAGACACAGGCAGAGGGAGAAGCAGGCTCCACACAGGGAGCCCAATGTGGGACTCGATCCCGGGTCTTCAAGACCACACCCTGGTGGGATCCCTGGGTGGCGCAGCGGTTTGGCGCCTGCCTTTGGCCCAGGGCGCGATCCTAGAGACCCGGGATCGAATCCCATGTCGGGCTCCCGGTGCATGGAGCCTGCTTCTCCCTCTGCCTGTGTCTCTGCCTCTCTCTCTCTCTCTCTGACTATCATAAATAAATAAATTAAAAAAAAAAATTAAAAAAAAAAAAAAAAAAAAAAAGATCACACCCTGGGCCGAAGGCGGCGCTAAACCTCTGAGCCACCCGGGGTGCCCCAAACACCATAGTATTAACACAAAAACAGACACAAAGATCAATGTAACAGAATGGAGAACCCAGCAACAAACCTACACTTACACGGTCAATTAATCTATGACAAAGGAG
The DNA here is from genome assembly GCF_905146905.1 of Nyctereutes procyonoides. NCBI lineage: Eukaryota > Metazoa > Chordata > Mammalia > Carnivora > Canidae > Nyctereutes > Nyctereutes procyonoides. Next base: position 46,262,210 of record NW_026575049.1, on the reverse strand, counting down.
ACAAGAATGGGGAGAAGACAGCCTCTTTAATAAAGAAATGGTAGGGCCACCTGGGTGGCTCAGCAGTTGAGTGTCTGCCTTGGGCTCAGGGCGTGATCCTGGAATCCCAGGATCGAGTCCCACATCGGGCTTCCTGTGTGGAGTCTGCTTCTCCCGCTGCCTGTGTCTCTGCCTCTCTGTGTCTCTCATGAATGTATACAAAAAATCTTAAAAAAAAAAAAAAAAGAAATGATGTTGGGAAAACTGGACAGCTACATGCAAAAGAATGAAATTGGACCACCTTCTTATACCATACACAAAAATAAACTCAAAATGGATTATAGACCTGAATGTGAGATCTGAAACCATAAAACTCCTAAAAGAAAATATAGGCAGTAACCTCTCGGACATTGGTCTTAGGCAACATATTTACAGGTACACCCCTAGGGCAAGGGAAACAAAAGGGAAATAAAGTATTGGGACTACACAAAATAAAAAGGTCTTGCACAGCAAAGGAAACCATCAACAAAATGAAAAGGCAATCTCCTGAATGGCAGAAGATATTTGCAAATGATATATCTGATAAGGAGTTAATATCCAAAATATGTTAAGAACTTATGCCACTTAACAACAACAAAATAATCCAATTTAAAAAATGGGCAGAGGACCTAATAGACACTTTTCCAGAGGGCATATAGATCGCCAACTGACACATGAAAAAATGTTCAACATCACTAACCACAAGAGAAATGCAAATCAGGGGATCCCTGGGTGGCTCAGCGGTTTAGCGCCTGCCTTTGGCCCAGGGCGCGATCCTGGAGCACCGGGATCGAGTCCCACGTCAGACTCCTGGCATGGAGCCTGCTTCTCCCTCCTCCTGTATCTCTGCCTCTCTCTCTCTCTCTCTCTCTCTCTCTGTCTATCATAAATAAATAAATAAATCTTTAAAAAAAAAGAGAGAGAAATGCAAATCAAAACCACAAAGAATTACCACTTTATACCAGTAAAGATAAGAAATAACAAGTGCCAGGGAGGATGTGGAGATAAGGGAACCCTTGTGCACTCTTGCTGGGAATGTAAATTGGTGCAACCACTGGGGAAAACAGTATGGAGGTTCCTCAAAAAATTAAAAATAGAATTACCTTTTGATCCAGTAATTCACTACTGGGCATTTACCCAAAGAAAATGAAAACACTAATTTGAAAAAATATATGCACTCTATGTTCACTGCAGCATTATTTATAATAGCCAAGATACGGAAGCTACCAAGTGTCCATCCACAGATGAATGGGTAAAGATTACGTGGTTTATATACACAATAGAATACTACTCCCACCATAAAAAAGAATGAGATCATGCCATCTGCAAAAACACGGATGGATCTAAAGGATATTATGCTAAGTGAGGTAAGTCAAGGAAAGACAAATAACATATGACTCCATTTCCATGTGGAATCTAAAAAATAAAACAAGTAAACAAACTAAAAAACAGAAACAGATTCATAAATACAAAGAACAAACTAGTGGTTGCCAGAAGAAAGAGGGTTGGGGGGATGGTGAAATAAGTGAAGAGGATTAAGAGATACAAACTTCTAATAATAAGTCACAGAGATGAAAAGTACAGCATAGGGAACAGTTAGTAATATTGTAATAACATTATCTAGTGACAGATGGTGACTACGCTTACTATGGTGAGCAAGGAGTAATGTACAGAACTGTCAAATCACTATATTATACACCTGAAAGTAATAAAACACTGTATCTCAACTATACTTAAATAATAAAAATTAAAAATAAATTCAAAAAATTTTAGCGAGAAACAACCGAAGTACTCATTGTGAACTTGATAATCTAAGAAAACAAGAGCCTGTCAGTAGAGGAACCACTCCTGAGAGCACAGCCTAGAGTGGACAGTGCTGGAAATCTTCCCACCCCACAGTCCTGTACTCGGTGAACACCTAAGTCTGCTTCTGTCCTCATTTTCAACATGCCTCCCTGGTAAACCCTTCACCTTCCCCATGATAATTCAATTCTTTTCTCACCTCACCTCAGAGGTGACTCAAACCACAAGCTGCAGGGCTGGAGAGGCTAAAAGTACATTTTGGTTTTCAGGCCTCACACTTCATTCTGGAGACAGCAGGGCTAAAGACGTTTACACCAGACAAAACGTAAAATGATACCATGTCTCCTATTTTTAATAGCAAAGCAAACCTGTTAGCTTCAGTCATGTCCTCCAGGCTGACCAGGCAGTGACCTTGCCCAACCCCACTTTCTGAACCTACAGCAGAGGCTGGCCAACCTAGGACAAGGGGCAGACGCCAGTCATAACCTTACCTTCCCTTTGAGTGTCTGCAAAGCATCTAGGTAGGCGGCCAGCATGGGCAGACTCAACGTCTCCACCAGGGTGGTATGCAGCCACTGGATCAGCTTGGTGTCCCAGCTCACACTTGCCAGAGCCTGCCGCACTCTCCTTGCACACTTGTCCACGGCAACACGGCGCAGCACTGGCTCATTGCAAGCCTAGAAGATGTAAGTGAAGTGGTAATACATGAAGGCCACCTTGTTAATAACTGGGGCAGGTGGCAAGGGAACAACAAGTTAGTCAGCCAGTAAGGCTAAACTAGGGAGGGAACACCATGGGGCCGTTTTCTGGAGTCTTACCCCTTCATTGGCCAATCGGGCAAGGCGGTCAGACTGCAGGGCTTTGAGGATCTTGTTAAATAGCTTGTTCTGGGCCATTGTCCAACCAGTCCTATAAGAGAAACTCAGAGGAATTAAAGTCAAACATCGGGACACTCCTCATGCATGTACATTGTACAAAGATGTTTTCTGTCCACAATATGAAACAATATAACTCAAAGCAGCTTAATGCAAGACCACTGAGCTAAAGCACAACACCTAGATTTTGGTCCCAATCCTGTCCATAAGTCACTTCAGCATACATTTGTATTAATATATACACAAGTCAAAACCAGTTATGAATGAAGTTTTTTACAGTGCTAGCAAAGCTAATTATTTATCTAGAGGCTAAAATAATCCATTAATAAAAAATAGCATGGCACCACTGCACAGATATATTTGAATTTTACAAGTTTAATATTTCACATTAAAAGACAGGATAAACAAGCATTTCAATGTACTAAAACCTCAGACTAAGAGGCCTATTTAAATTACATTTAAGAATATAAACAGGAATATAACAAATGAAGCTTTTCCCTAATACTGCATCCCATACTACTACTCTCCCTTTTCCATGTATTATTTTTTATATTTTTCTGTATACTACACAATTAACAAATTTCCTTTTGAATGCTCTGTTCCATATAAGTTAACACTGTACCATCTCCTCATGACACTGGCATACACACTTCTACTTTGATTAGGGAAGGCTTTGTGTATCCTCCTCCAATTCAGCAGTAAACATCCACAATTAGAAACTAGTTCTACTGCTTTTGTTCCCACCTCATCACACCTAGTACAGTGCAAGGAGCTTATTTAAGTCTCCCCTCAGCCCACTCCTGGCAATCTTAACGACTAATACTCCAACTCTGGACAGTAACCTTTCTAAAGAGACTAAGAAAAGGTAATAGAAGATGCTCAATTAATATATGTTTATCAACTCTCCCTACCACACACACACACAAAGCTAGTGATTAAGTTACCTTTAAAAAAACAATTTATGTGGATGCCAGACCCAAATGAGAACCTGGAATGAGATCATAGTAGCATTTCAATCAGTAAGGTTAAAGTAAATAGGGCTGAGACAACCACTACCCAATTGGAAAAAGAAAATCTAGACCCCTACACATCACTCTTTACACCAAAATAAATTCTAAGTAGAAAAGTTAAATAGGAAAAAATAGTTACTAATAAGAAAAAGTGGTAAATACATACATATATATATATATATCCTAGAATGAGTAAAACTTTTCTGAATATGACCTAATACCTAAAAGCCATAAAAGAAAGATAAATGTTAAAGATACAAAGATAGGGAGGGCTAGGGCCTAGGTGGCTCAGGTTATGACCCCAGGGTCCTGGGATTGAGACCTGCATGGGCTCCCCTCAGCAGGGTGCCTGCTTCTCCTTTTCCTCCCTACTTGTACTCTCTATCTGTCTCTTTCTCTCAAATAAATAAAACCTTTTAAAAAAAATAAAGATATGAAGATAAAAATTTCAAACTTCTACAAAGGAAAAAACTAAACTATTATAAAGTCAAAACACAATGGAAAAATAACTGTCATTTCATCGAAATAGAAAAAGTCACCAGAAAATTAGTGAGAAAATGATAAAATACTCAAAACAAAAACAATGGGCGAAGAACATGAAAAGGCAATTCACACAAAAAAATTAGTCAACTCCCTCCAAAATCAAACATGCAAATGAAAATCATAAAACATTATTTTTCACCTATCAAATGGGTAAAATTAATTTAATAATACTCTGTACTGTGAGAGTATAGGAAAACAGGTCCCTCCATACTTTGTTGATGGAAATATAAATTAGTACAACCTTTTGGAAAATCAATTTGGAAAATCAATTCTGGGGAAAAAAATCAATCAAAATAACCTAAGGCAGATCATGTCACTCTGCTCAAAGGCCTTTCATGGCTCTACTTCAATAAGTTACAAGCATGTCCCTCCTTGCAGTGGCCTATCTGGACCCTACTGCCTCTCTAACCTTATCATCCATGACTGCCCCTGACTCCCTGAACTTCACCACATTGCCCCACCCTACCTGACACACATACCCTATATGCTTCCACAACACAGACTAGGCCCTGGTCATCCATTCCTTCTACCTGAAACAATGGCTCCCTCTCCAATCTCTTTCAGGTCGCTGCTGAAACATTCATTACCTTCTACTGAGGCTTTTCCTGACTCACTCTTATTTAAAACTACTAATACCCAGATTCCTTAGTCCCCTTTCCAGCCGTGTGACCACCTCCTGCTCTACCCATTTTACTTCTTTGTTTAGCGTGTCTCCCTTTGCTACAATGTAAAGTGCAACATGGCGGGGATTTTTGTTGGTTTTAAGTGTTATATCCCCAGAATGTAAAACCGTGCCTAGCACACAAAAGACACTTGAACATCTGCTGAAGAATAAATAAATGGATGAACTGTATGCATTATGCATACTATATTCTAAGTCCTGTAAACGGCTGAGTGCAGTTCCAACCCTTACACTCCGTACCACACTAAGCACTGAGCAGGAGAGAATGCTGAAACATGATCCAGGCTCAACTGTAAACTTAGCCCTTCACCATGCCTGGGTGGGCAAACTGAGGGAAGCTACTTGAAACACCTTCAACAATCTCAAATTCTCTTATAACAGACTAGTATCCTTCCCATCATACACCACCAGCAAGATACCCTCTTTTCTACAGGTCATCTAAGAATACTAGGAACATGCCAGTAAATATGCAGATGGAAGACAAATTACCCTGTTATTCACTTTCTGCAACTATCCTACTGTCCTTAGAAAGAATAAATACCCTCTAGAAAGGGACAAAGTAACAGGCCTTCATTTCCTCTGTAAAATAAAATCTCTCCCTATTACATCTCCAGTTTTACAACTGACTACAGTTACACAATCCAAGAGAATACTACCTAGGAGTCAAGACTCTAACCAGGTCTGCAATAAAGAACCGGCTATGTGTCCTCAGTCTCCTTGACTATAAAATAGATGTGGATGACATGGCCTCCAAGGTGGCTTCCAGCAACCAAAAACTCAGGTAGTTATGATTACCGACGGGAGCAGAAGTTGTAAGAGAGCAGCTGGAGTCCATGATGGAGAATTCAGAAGCAGCCTCTATCTTCAGTAACTATCCTTGCTACAGCTGAATCCCTTAACCCTCCAAGCCTCCTGCTCTTTCATAACCCCTTTGTGAGGTACTAAAGGCAGACTTAGGTTTTGTGGAATTGTCCTTTTTCTTATTTTCCCCTCATTCTCTTGGTTTAATTCCTGCTACTTCATCGGGATTTAGTCAGTTTTTGTTGTGGTTTGGTATTTCAGAGATTTCTGACTTGAGAGGTGGGGAGAAGCTTCAACTCCTCCGGATACCTTGGGATCACTGCTTGTAGGGACAAGCAGCTCCAGCCTATTGGTTTTCAATCTCATTTGCCTTCACATAACTTAAATGCACACACATTCACATGAATAGTCGCTTTCTCATGTATATCGATTCTCAGGTGGGCTTGGAAATCCAAGGATCTATTTCCATATTAACACACCTCTTTGTTTTTAATGCCTGGTTCTACCCTACTGGTGGGCATTTAGGTTGTGTCTCTTTTATTGCTTTATAAACAGGTGCAGTGACCACCCTTCCTTTCCCCACCATACACACATCTGTCTGCATCTTTACACGGGCATGCAAGTACCTCTGTAGAATAAATTTCTTGAAGTGGAAATGAAAGATCAAAAGCTATCTGTGTCGAAAATGTCTAATTTCCAGTTCTGTGAAAATAGTATGAATAAAGAAACTGCAACACCTCAAAAGTGTTATTACACTGTAGCCTCACCTCTGGCAATCATGCTCACTTTTAATCAAATAGGTTAAGGAATGAATACAATTTCTTCATGTTCAACAATCTCATACTTTCTCAAAGTCTATCAATCATGTTGCAAACTTTAATTCCAAGGACTCAGAATGAGGTATAATTTATTTACAAGGCACCAACAGCATTTACAAAATTATCCTGTTTTTATTATATAACAGGATGTTTTCTCTATTCTTTTTTACTCTGTATTTATTCTAAAACCCAAAATGATGGAAGCAAGAAAAATGATGTGAACAAAATGGGAGGGGGGCTAGAAAGCTACTTATAGAAGTTACTACGATACACCAATGACAGCTGAAATTAAATTGAAAAACCACAATGTTGAAAGTCTAAAATCCCAGAAAAAGTTCTTAGGATTGTTGCTAGATATATAACAAAGTGACTCCAAGAACTGAAACGTGTTCTCTATATTTTGTCAGCTTCGTGGGAGGCTGGAAAATTAAGTGGGCAGAAAAAAAATGATCTAACCCAAGATTAAGATAAAGAGCATGCAAAAGATATAATTAAGGAAAAATTTAAAAACAGGAGACAGAATTTTAAATACAAGTCTAAACAGTCAAATAGCTGATGGGAACTGTGGTGAGTCAATGTGTTCCCCCCCACCTAAACCAATTCAATTTTCATGAGTGCAAAGGTGCCTTTTCTTCATTTCTTAGATGAGATCAGATAATCTCATATTCCCCCTGCTTTGATAGAACCTGACTGATGTCTGACCTCTGGCTCATCGTATCCAAAGCAGCCAAAGTCACACTAGTCCCAAAAAAAGCCAGATATTTTCAAAGGCAATTGTTCTTTCTCTGATACTGTTACAAGGGAGACTAATTCAATATTAAAATGTCTAAAGGATTTAACTCGAAGTCAAACTGAGAGAGAGAAAACACTGGAAAGACTGATTAGGCCACATTTATTTTTTACATATAATTCCTTGCTTAGACAATAGGAGAAAGGAAGAAAGGGGGGGGGAAGGGAAAAACAACTCAAAGATCTCTGACTCAAAATTTCAAACATCCAATCTAAAATTAATACACAGATATATACAATATTGAGAGATATAATTAGAGCAAATTTTAAAACAAAGAGCAATTTTTCTTTGGCTGATTTCAGAAGTTCTGAATTTTAAAATAAGACAACCTGCTTAAGGACAATAGATACTTTTACTGAAACGCTGGGAATGTCCTAAAATCCATTTGACCATGCTGAGAAATATCATGTATCAGGAGTATTTTATCAAATATCTTTCAAAACCTATGCATCTGAGGCGCCTGCGTGGCTCCATCGGTTAAGTGGTTAAGCATCTGCCTTTGACTTGGGTCATGATCCCAGGGTCCTGGGATCACCTGGGATCAGCCCGCATCAGCAAGGAGCCTGCTTCTCCCTCTCCCTCTGCCCTTCCCCCTGCTTGTGCTCTCTCTCTCTCTGTCAAATGAATGAATAAAATCTTAAAAAAAAAAAAAAAAAAAAAAAACCTGTGCATCTAATTAAATTTGGAATTTGACAAAACATCTGGGGAAAAAAAAGCCAGTCCAACTTCCTCAGAACAGTGCTATACCAGCAAATATAAATCATTTTAAAAGGTTCTACAAGTCACATGACTTTGACATGCAGACACAAGAGCATGATCTAGACCAGAGGTCAGCAAACTTTTCCTTAACAGACTAGAGTGTAAACATTTCAGTTTGTGGGCCACATGGTCTGGGTCACAACTAATCAACTCTATAGGTATAGCGCAAAAGCAGACACAGACGATACCTAAATAACGTGCATGGCTGTGTTCCAGTGAAACTGTATTTATGGACACTGAAATCTGAATTTTATGGGTCTTTTTAATTTTTTCAACTGTTCGTAGCTCATGGGCCATAGAGAAACAAGCAATGGGTCAAATTTGGCACATGGACCACAGTTTGCCAACCCCTGATCTAGGCAATTAAATCAGGCACAGAAGAATATTTAAACTGTTTTACAAAATATTAGGCATTACTAGAGAAAGTTAGAGTCAGTTAGGAGTAGGAGGGGGGCCTTCATTATCTATACACAGAAAGCTATATAAAAGCAGTTTCTACTAAAATAATTCAAGAGGGGGGGGAAAGGCTTTGACAAAGAAAATTAAATTTCTGACTCTACTGATAGATCAGTAACTTCTAAAGAAAAACAGATTTCTAGGGCACCATTCTATAGCCCATGAGTTCTTGATGTGGGAAACTGTAATTTTACAGAATTTTATACAGGAAGAAAAGAAGCAGCAATTTAACAATCAAGTCAAGGGAAAGAATGGCAACAAGATGATTATAATCAGAGCAGAGGGAACTAACTGCAAGCTCTACACAGGCTACACATCCAGGATTCGGGGACAAGGTCATAAAATGGTGACCTCTGAAATTGAAGCCAATAAGTATCATCAAATAATGAAATTAGCTGTGTGCAAAAGTGACCTACCTGAAGAGATGGTTTGTAAGCCTGTTGCTAATGAGAGGACTCCTCCAAAATCTCATCAGACACTAAAAAACAAATAATCTGAGATAAACTGAGCGCTAATTAATCATATCAATCTGTGGCAATGTCATAACAGAAGGATGGAAGGTCCACATGGAGAAAGACAAGCCAAAGATAAGACTCTGTCACTGTTTCTCTGCAGGCCTGGGCAGGTGATGGTGTGCCCTGGCCTACTCTGTGAGCCCATCTTGCTTTGAAGAAAGATGGGTGCTTCCAGCTGCCTTGTTGAAGGAGGGTGCCTCCAGGGCAGACTGTCCACTCACCACCCACTTCTGGAACAGAATAGCTTCCCAGACTCTCCTACTGAGAACTGATGCTCTGGCCAGGCCACCCCAGTGTCTCATCTGCCTTGCAAGGTTATTTCTCTTCTTATAAATTAAGAATCAAATATTCATATGCATTAAGTCTCTGATGACTTTGTTAAGTATGAAAAGTCCCCAAAAACCTCTTAATCATGACCATGGGTGAACAGATAAAAAAAACCTCATGCAATTCTCCCACACAGTTTCATAAATTGCAAACTGAGGACAAGGCAATCAGTACCACCACAAAGGGATACATAATGGTGTGAGGCCACCTTGTTCAGCCACCACTACTGGTCTCTCTTTTTAAGAGATGTGCCCTTAAAGAGAGGATACACAGTCAAGAACACTGAGCTCTGGAGTCAGACAGCTTGCTTTGAACAAATTCCTGCTCCATCATTTCCTAAACTAAGGTTTCTTAAATTCCCTGAGCTCAGTTTCTTCATCTTATAAAATAGAAACAAAGAAAGGATATAGCTCAGAGAATTATTGTGAGGATTAAAAGAAATAATGCATATGAAGTACATGACACAATGCCTGGCACCTAGAAAGCACTCAACAAATGGCAGTTCGTTTTTGGTACTACCATTGTCACTATTTTTTATTATTATTAACTATAACAATGGCAATAAATTATTTTGCTGCATTCATTGACTCCGGTAATACTCTAGTAGTTAATCTTCATTCACAGTGGAAGTTCCCTTCTTTAGCTGAAGCTCTGGAGAGCATTTCCCCTTCTTTGGGCACAACAATTAATTCCAACTCAAGACTGCAAACAACTTCACAAGCTCTTCACCCAGATGCAGAACTGCTCCTCCTTCAATAGTGACTACCTTCCTCACACAAGCATACCTGCTTAATCCTCACTTCTGACCAGGCTCAACAACCATGCCAATTGCCTCAAACCTCCTACCCTTCTTCCTAATTACCTCCTCCTCTTCCATTATTATAAAACAAGAGCTCTCCAACATTATGGCAAGTTTACCACCTACACACTCCTGATGTGAAGATTTTAACAATCCCTTACACAGTAGACAGAGAGAGCAAGAGCCATCAGGCAAATGCAAATTAAAGCCACAATGAGATGTCACTTTGCATCTTCTAGAATGGTAATAATTAAAAAAAAAGAGGCAGACAATAACAAGTGTTGACAAAGATGTAGGAAAACTGGAACTCTCATACACTGCTGGTGGGAATGTAAAATGGTGTAGCCCCTTTAAAAAAAAGAGTTGGAAATTCCTCAAAAGCTAAACAAAGTTACCATATGACCCAGCATTTCCACTTTTAAATATATATGTAAGAGAACTGAAAACATATGTCCACAAAAAAATAAGTACACAGATGTTCATAGCAACATTATTCAAAATAGCCAAAAAGTGTTAGCAACTCAAATATCACAGATAAACAAAATGTGGTATATGGACACAATTTCAACAATAAAAGGGAATGAAGTATTTGACTCAAGCTACAACATTGAATGAACCTTGAAACATTATGCTAAGTGAAAAAAGCCAGACACAAAAGGCCACATATTGTATGATTCCATTTATATGAAACATCCAATAGGTAAACTTAGAGTCAGAGAGCAGACTGGTGGTTGCCAGAGGATGAAGGGGTTAGGAGGAAATGGGTATGGAGTTTCTTCTGAGGATGACAAAAAATGTTCATCAAATTGACTGTGGTGGTGCATATACTAAAAACCACCGATTGTACACATTAAACAGGTGAATTGCATGGTATGTAAGTTTTACCTTCATTAAGTTCTTATGCCATAAGTAAAAAATAAATGTGTGCCAAAGGATAACAAATGGGTCAGAGAGGAACGGGGTCCTCTGGGTCGGTAGGAAGCATGGGAATAAAATCAGCCAACAGACTCATGAAAACTCCCTCAAAACCACAGACTGCAAATCTATTTTTAAAAGCCATTCAAATCAAACATCTGTTAGCTTTTCAAGTGACTCCAAAACATTTTCATTACTCTAGTTATAGACTATATAAATACAGTTAACTTAGAAATGTACTCTTATTTAATGGCTTGTTTGTTTATAGTCTGGCTAACTCCAAAATCATAACCTCTAATATATGAGATACAGAACTAGTCATACTAGTCACATTTAATTCACTTACTTATTCAACAAACATTTATTATATGCCTACTATGTGCCAGGCAGTGTCCTAGGTGTCAGGGATGCAAAGATGGCTGAGACACAAGCCCTCCTCTCCAGCACCTCACTGCATCCTGAGCTGAGTTATAACAGAGTTAAGAAAACATTCTGACACCTGTGGCTACAAATGAAGTAAGCTCCTAATAGATGTGTTTCAATGAAGATGATGATATAAAATATTTACAATGCAATGACCATTAACCCTGTAGTGACTAGTCCTCCAGAGCAGCAGCCTACCTGTTGACATGCTCCTCCCAATCCTCTGGTGGAGGAGGGGCATCTGCATCCGTCCTGGCGAAGATGACATGCCGTTCACACTCATTCATCACGCTGCGTGCCTTCTGATTGTCATAGAGCGGCACAGGGGTTGATGTGACTGTCTCCACATCTATTGGGACGTCTGATTCACTGTAAACAGGTGAGGAAATAGGACCAGGCCACACGTACTTCACACAACACAGGTGTTTAACGATCATCTGGTTGCCAAAAAATGACTCTTTAATATAATCAGCTTTAAAGTATGCATAAGCACATTATACCCACAAGAAAATTATGATCCAAAGTCATCTTTCCCACACTTGTCTAGATCTCTGCCCTCTGACATGCTGTTATGTGCTGGGGGAATACAAAGTCATTTTAAAACAAGTGTATATAAAAAAATGACAAATAGCTATTGTTTTTAAAAGACAAAAATTTTCCATAAGCAAACAGATGACTGCCTAGATGTGCTTTCCAATACAGTAACTATAAGCCACAATGCAACTATTTAAATTAATAAAAATTAAGCAGAACCAGAAATTCAGTTCCTCCATTACACTAGCTACATTTCAAGTGCTCAACAGACATGTGGCTAGCAGCTACCATATTAGACAGCACAGATACAGAACATTTTTCTCATCCCAGAAAGTTCCGTTGGACAGTGTTCCTCAAGTTTTAAATTATTCATACAAACTTTCCCTTTCACTATCAAGTCAACTGGTAGCTAATTATATACTATAAAAGCATATGATTCTCTAAGACAGATCACCTGGAATGTATACACCTTAGTTATTTAACTCACTGTGTAAGGAGCCTAGAACAGAAACAAATAAAAATGGACATGTGATAGATCTTTCATATTTTAAAATGTTGTTAATGATATCCTAGCGCCATAAGGGCTGGGCTCTTCGCTGCACTAAAATTAGTGCATGCCCATCAAAATGGTCGACTGGCTGTCTGCCAAACAGTTTTAACTTTTTGACCCCAATGATCTTATTGCATCTATTCCCAATAGCTGGAATAATTACATCATTATGAAATGAAGTGAAATAATGTGCAGCTAGATTTGGTGGTAGGTCAAAGAGCTGATTATCTTTTCTGGACCAGACATTGGACTAGGCCCTTGGACTTGTATGCCTAAAAGAGAACTCTGGATTTCACCTTTCCAAAACTATCCCCCACCCCCTAGGGGCCTCACTCCTGGTCTTCCCCAACTCAAGGCACCACTCAGCTACTCAAGCCAAAAATCTTACTCACCCTAATTTCACCGTTGCCCTTTAACCCTGGCCTGTCTTTCCAATTCACCACAGGTATTGTTGCTCAACCTATGAAATATATCTCAAGGTTATCTTTTTTCTTCATCTGTATTATTCCTGCCCCTATTCAACCTATCATGATCTCTGGCCCCCATTACTGCAATGGTCTCCTAGCAGGTCTTCTATTTCCACTCCTGAGCTATATCTACTCAACAAAAATTCAAAGTGATATAAATCCAATCTCTAGTTTAAAATCCTTTAAGGACTTATTACCACTCTTAGCATCAAATTCCTATATGAGGCAGCCTCCACCAACTTCCCTAGCTCCCACTAACACCCTCTCTACAACCCATATTCCAGACAGAATGACCTAAAAAGTCCCTAGAACATGCAAATTCCCATTTTCAGGACCTATACATGGAGATGGTTTATAAGAGGTAATAATTTTCTAAGTACTGAAATGAGCAAGTCCTCGGAATTTCACTTTAAGAAAACATCACAAACATCCCAACACAGGAGTTTCAATGTTAGCAAGAAGCTATAAAGGAGCTCTTGCAGTTATGCCCCATGCCAGAGGCATCAAGATTATGCTAGATTATCCCTAAAAGTCACAGATTCCCCTACCCTGTTACAACTAAAACAGCCAACCAAATACTGCCCTCATTGGGAAATAAAGTAAAACCAACTATTCTATTCTCATTTAAAACACACACATCAGGGGCAGTAGCCGCAGTCTTCGCCCGGGGCGTGATCCTGGGGACCCGGATCGAGTCCCAGAGGATCGAGTCCCAGAGTCCCATGTCGGGCTCCCTGCGTGGAGCCTGCTTCTCCCTCTGCCTGTGTCTCTGCCTGTTTCTCTGTGTCTCTCATGAATAAATAAATAAAATCTTAAACACACACACACACACACACACACACACACACACACATCATGGTACCTCTAGCTCATTAAGGCTCAATGGGAGGTAAAAAGAAGCAAAATACAAGATTTCTATTCACCAAGAAACCTAAAACTTGTCCTAGAGGAAACATTAGACATTCGATTAGATTAAAACAAACAAAGAAAAAATCTCTTCCCCCCAAAAAAAGTTAACAAATTAAGGGCATGATTTGATCATCAAAATATATCAACTGATCTTGAAATAAAATTAGAATACCTTAAAGCTCAAAAGAAGTGCTAAACAAGCTGATTTAGGCCAAATGTAATTGTATCACATATTACACAGTTAAGTTTATGAAAAAAATCCTTACCCTATAATGTAAGCCAGTTGAAAATACAATCACACCTAGGAAGGGTTAGTATCAACCCATGGGTGACAAGCTGAAAGCAAGGTCTTGGAAAAGCTCCTAAACTTTGCTGGGTGAAGCCAGGAAAAAGAAATCGCATTCCCTTAAAAAAGTCATTGTTGCCAGCGTTGGAGCAAGCCAGAACACTGGACTAAAGGAAATGAGTCTAATCATGAGCGGCGATTTTTAAAACTCAATTCTTCAGTCTTTTTCTTCGCCAGCTAAATAATCCTCTTTCCATACAAGTCCTATTAACTATGGGGATACGTTGTTTGCTTTCCCAACTTGTTAGAGGTCTTGAATGCAGATGTCTACATTAGAGGCGGGATACCTGAAGTGAACATCCAAGGCCCCCATACAATCGCCCACAATAAAATCCTCTCTAATCCCCACCATCTGGTGACTGTCCAGTTAGGGCAAGGGCAGCCCTTGGGACAGAGAAGCCCAAACTCACATGGTACTTTCGTGCTGCCTCCGGGGAGTAACAAAGAGCATGCGCGTGGGGCGGGCACTACTGGCATCTGGGTGGGCACTCCATGGCTTGGCATAGCTATGATCCAGAAAAACCAGGTCCAGCTCCCGCTCGTGCACTGAAAGCTGAAAGAGCAGCGAGGTGCCCATGCGCCGCGCTGAAGTCTGGAAGTCCCTCTCCCCACCGCGGTGGGCCATGTCAGTAGAGGGCCAGCAAGTCAGAGAATGGGTATCTGCGTGCTAGTCACCTGCAGCGAAAAAGTTTCGGTTTAAGTCAATTGAAAGATCCTAAATCTCTCCCAACCCAGAGTATCGAATATGCATGCTTCTCACTTTTGTGACTTTCTATCATTCGTAACTCAGTAATCCACTACACCGCAGACCCTTGCCCATCATAGGAAGGGCTCCCGAGATCCCACCCCCCCCCAAAAAAAAAACTATGGGCGCCCTAGGATCCTCCATATTCACTACAAAATTCAGCGTTTACGGGGAGCCCGCTGACTCCACTGTTCACAAAGGCCTCACAAGGACACATGCTGAACTTGCTTGGCCAGCACCACAAACTCTTGGGCACGCGGGTGGAGGGGCGGGCGGGCGGGCAGGGCTTGGGCAAACCACGGGAATCACAGACATTAATTCCCCCAAGACGGAGGGTCTCCCCCGCTCCGCTGCTTCGGCCCATCCCGACACCTTCGTGGAGCCATCTCCGCGCCCGAGGGAGCACCCCACCCACAGCAGGGCCTGGGCCTCTTTCTTAGGTTAAAAGTTTTGCGACTACCTTGTAATAGTCCCTAAAACACGCAAACGAGCGCTCCTGCCCCAGGCACGCAGCAAAACCGCGAAGCCAGGAGGCGCCCTGCCCCCGCCCCGGGTGGATCGTCCGCGGCAAACCGCCCGGCGCTCCACGTACCCCTCGGGGTCTCGCCACCGAGCCTCCAAGCGCCCCATCTAGCGGGCGGGGCTCATAATTCGCACTTCACGGACGGAGGCGCCAGCTCGGGGCACAGAAGTGACTCGGCCAAGGTCACCGAGAGTTCGCGACGAGGAGGAGCCGCCTCGCACCCGCCTCCCGCCCGCGTCACGGGCCCGGGCCCGGCCGGGCGCCCGCCTCACGGCGGCCCGCCTCTGCCCCCCGCCGCCGGGCCCCGGGCTCTAGCCCCCAGCCCCCGCATGCCCCGGGAGCCCTGAAGCCCTCGCCCACACTCCCGCTCGCCCGGGGCCGGGCCGCGACCCGCCGGACCCGCCGGACCCGCCACCCCGCCGGGGCCGGCCCTTCCCTCACCCGCAATCGCCGGGCCGCGCGCTCGGCCCGGGCCGAATCCCTGCGCGCGTGCGCGTTACCGCCTCCACGCCCGGCGCCCCGCAAAACGCGGAAGCGGATTCCCTCCCGAGAAGGGTGGTGAGCGGCAAAACCCGGAACGGGAGCGAGCGCCTGCGGCCCCAGGGGCGGGAAGAGGAGCGCCCGGAGGCGCGCGGCTCTCGGGCGCGGAAGTCCGCCCTGAATCCAGAGTCGAATCGGCTCCTGCTGCTGAGGCGTTTAAGGGGGCAGTGCCGCTCCAGGTAGAGATCAGACTCAGGGGGTTGGAATCTCAGCTCCAACCCGAAACCCCTTGGCTTTACGACCCCAGCAAGATCTCAGCGTCGCCCTCATCCCTGAATGTGCAAATACTTCACCCCCGGGGGAGGGGCGGGGGGCGCTGGGAGAATGAACTGGGTAATGCCCTACCTGTCAGGAGCACAGAGAGATCTCAGGATGGTGATTACCATGAGGGCCCCCCAGGGTGTTCTACAACGAAGGGATTGGGGTGGTGTCATGAAGGGAGGTCACCTAACGTTGGACTCTGAAGGACCAGGCCATTGCAGAGGGATTGGAAAGGTTAGTTGGGGCCTAGGTGGGGATTGCAAGTGGGCCAAGACAGCCCAACACCATGTTCTTTAGTATGCCCACTGCTTTCTCAAAACTTTATTTCATTGCAAATTTTTGTTTGTTTTTTGAGAGTAAGAGACCATGCACACTAGTGAGTGAGTGGAGGCAGGGCAGAGGGAGAGGGAGAGAGAATTTTATTTTATTTTTTAAAGATTTTGTTTATTCATGAGAGACAGAGAAAGAGAGAGGCAGAGACATACACAGAGGGAGGAGCAGGCTCCATGCAGGGAGCCCAACGTGGGACTCAATCCTGGGACTCCAGGATCACGCCCTGGGCCCAAGGCAGGTGCCAAACCACTGAGCCACCCAGGGATCCTCGGGAGAGAGAATTTTCAACAGACTCCTCTCTGGGCACAGAACCCAGGCAAGGCTTGATCTCAAGACTCTGAGAGCACGACCTGACCTGACATCAAGAGTTGGGTGCTTAACCAACTGAGCTACCCAGGCATTCCTGGTTGCAAACATTTTAAACTAAGGAGATTTTATGTAAAAATCCAGATTTCTGGACTCTCTTAAAAAGTTGGAGGCTGTGGCAGCACAGGATTCACGTGCTAGCATGGCAGGCATGGGGGCTGCATATGCCCTCACTCTGGCCACTTTCACTAGGCATCCTTGGTCCCCTTGGCATTTGATTCATTACCCAGCTGTATACCACAAACATGCACACACACCACACCCCCAGGCTAAATTTAACTGGAGGTGATCCTGAGGTGGAGAACGCAAAGTCAAGTCCAGTCATTTTAGAATATTAGTGGATTGGTTCAACTCATTTTTGTTGCCTCTCAGGGCAGGAGTGAGACAACTGAAATAATGCTGATGGAGGCAGGTGCAGAGACCAGCCCAAAGAAAGAGACCCAACGCTTCAGAGGGCCTGTGCAATGCAACACAGAGCCCTCTGGACCCAGAGGAAAGATGGAAGGTCAGAGAGTGAGGAGGCAATAGGGAGAAAAGAGACAGGGACACCTAGGTGGCTCAGTGGTTGAGCGTCTGCCTTCAGCTCAGGGCATGATCCCGGGGTACCAGGATGGAGTCCCACATCAGGCTCCCTACATGGAGCCTGCTTCTCCCTCTGCCTGTGTCTCTGCCTCTCTGTGTCTCTCATGAATAAATAAATAAAATCTTTAAAAAGAAAGAAAGAAAGAAAGAAAGAAAGAAAGAAAGAAAGAAAGAAAGAAAGAAGATAGAGAAAGGAGGCAAACTGTGGTTATTTCATGATTCTGGACTGTTTCCAACAGGATAGTGAGCATTCTGTATAGTAGTGATGTCAAATCCTTAGCGCTTGTTTCGTAGGGGTTTTTTCCAGGGCCTTGGCAGACATGATTAAATGATCAGTCTACTGTGACCCCAGATGCAACTTCAAAATCATTTTCTCCACACTGGACTACAGGCTGTCATTACCAATTGATTTGAGTTGGCCATCTCCTCTCCAAAATTTAGGCTTTCTTTCCTCTGATATCCTGGAGGATACACTTGACATTATTTATTCATTCATTCATCCATTCACAAATATTTTTTTAAAAGATTTTATTTATTTATTCATAAGAGACACACACACACACAGAGAGAGAGGCAGAGACACAGGCAGAGGGAGAAGCAGGCTCCATGCAGGGAGCCCAATGTGGGACTCGATCCAGGGTCTCCAAGATCAGGCCCTGGGCTGAAGGCGGCACTAAACTGCTGAGCCACCCGGGCTGCCCCACAAATATTTCTTAAAGTCCTACAATGCAGTAAGTACTGTGCTAGGTGCTAAGGATACGTCATGGATGAAGCATGCTTCTTTTTATTTTATTATTTATTTATTCATGAGAGACACAGAGAGAGAGGCAGAGACATAGGCAGAAGGAAAAGGAGGCTTCCTGTAGGGAGCCCCATGTGGGACTCCATCCCAAGATCCCAGGACCATGATCTGAGCCAAAGGCAGATGCTCAACCACTGAGCCATCCAGGCACCCCAGCATGCTTCTTTTTAATCTACGTGTTTAATTTGTAACCATGAAAATAAAGGCTGGGACACTTGGGTGGCTCAGTGGTTGAGCACCTGCCTTGGGCTCAGGGCGTGATCCCAAGGTTCAGGATCGAGTCCCAGGTTGGGCTCCCTGTGAGGAGCCTGCTTCTCTCTCTGCCTATGTCTCTGCCTCTCTCTGTGTGCCTCTCATGAATAAATAAATAAAATATTTTAAAAAAGAAAATAAAGACTAACATTTAGAGAATGCCAAACAAGTTCTAAGTGACAAATGACCTACTTCATTTAATTCTCTCAATGGCTTTATATGCTAGGTTTTATCAGAGTCACATCCAGAAAGGTTAAGTATTTTGCCCAAGGTTACACAGCTAGTATCAAAGGCAGAACTAGAAACCAGTCTGGCTCCAGAACCTAGGCATTTGACCCCTTATAACTCCACTCCCCACCATGCCTACTATGATTCAGTAAAGGGCAAGGTGATGAGCATACAGAACAGTGAGAACAGTGAGCCAGCTGTGGCTTGAGTGATGGGGTAGGTGTCCCTGTGAAGGTGACATTGAAACTGAAACCAAGAGGAGAATGAGATAACTTGATAGCTGGGAGAGAAGATCTCTAGGAGAAGAAACAGGGGAGAATAAGGCTCTGAGAGGCAGAAGGGAGCTTGATAACATTAAAAAAAAAAAACAAAAAACAGTGTAACTAGGAAACAGTGGTCAACAGATGGAAAGAAATGAAGTTGAGAGAAAGACATAAGCCAGAACCTGCAGGCCCTAGATGCCTCAGTAAGAATGTTAGTACTGACCATAGATTGCTGTGTTAACTTTCCTGTGTTTGATAAAGAGTAGATCTTCAAAGTCAGCGTCATTAACTTTCTTTGTATCCTTCAGAGAACATAGCCCAGGACATAGAGAGTGGTTTCTGTGTTGACTAATGATCGATAGATTGGTTGACAGATAGCAGGACACCAAGGCAAGAGACATGGTTCAAGATGAAAAATAAATATTTATTCCTTTACATCCACTAGAATGGCTAAAAAGTCAATGGTTGATACCAAGAGCATGCTAACAGTGCCTGGCTGGTTCAGTCAGTAGAGTATGCAACTCTTGATCTTGAGATCATGAGTTCAAGGCCCATGTTGGAAAGAGAGATTACGTTAAGAAATGGTAAAAAGGGGGGATCCCTGGGTGGCGCAGCGGTTTGGTGCCTGCCTTTGGCCCAGGGCGCGATCCTGGAGACCCGGGATCGAATCCCACGTCGGGCTCCCTGTGCATGGAGCCTGCTTCTCCCTTTGCCTGTGTCTCTGCCTCTCTCTCTCTCTGTATGACTATCGTAAAAATAAAAAAATAAAAAAAAAAAGAAATGGTAAAAAGGGGATCCCTGGGTGGCGCAGCGGTTTGGCGCCTGCCTTTGGCCCGGCGCGCGATCCTGGAGACCCGGGATCGAATCCCACGTCGGGCTCCCGGTGCATGGAGCCTGCTTCTCCCTCTGCCTGTGTCTCTGCCTCTCTCTCTCTCTCTCTCTCTCTGTGACTATCATAAATAAAATAAAATAAAAAAAGAAATGGTAAGAAGTGTTGGAAAGTATGTAGAGAAATTAAAATATAAAGTGGTGCAGCCACTTTGGAAAATAGTCTGGCAGTTCCTCAGAAAGTTAAACATAAAGGCACCATAGGACCAAGCAATTCCATTCCTACAGATATATGAAGAGAATTGAAAACATATGTACACATAAAAACAAGTACACAGGGTTCAGAGCAGCATTATTCATAATAGCCAAAAAGTGTTAACAATCTAAATGTTCATAAACTAATGAATGGATAAATAAAATGTGGTATATCTATACAGTGGATTTATTAAATAAAATAAAATTTTATAAAATTAAATAAAAAGGAGAGAAGTACATATGTTACATTATGGATAAATCCTGAACACATTATGCTAAGTGAAAAAAGCCAGTCAAAAAAGGCCGCATATTGTACAATTCCATTTATGTGAAGCATCGAGAACAGATAAATCCATAGAGACAAAAAGTGGATTCATGTTTCTAGGGGTTAGGGGAAGTGAAAAATGGGGGGTAATTGCTAATGGATATGAGATTTCCCCTTAGGGTCATGAAATATTCTGGAATCGGTGGTGATAGTTACACTATGAATATACTAAAACCCTGAATAGCACATTTTAAAAGGCTGGATTTATGGTGTGTGAATTATACCTCAGTAAAGCTGCTATGAAAAGAAAAAACAGTTAAGCCACTGAGATTTTGGAATTGTTTGTTACCTCAGTATAACATAGCCCAACCTGACTGATAAATTTAGCCAGGCTATCAATCTAGTGCATGGGCAAAATAAAGACATGTGCAGACCTGCAAATATTCAAAAAATTCAGAAAGCTACCGAAAAGTGTGTTCCACTAAGACAAGACAGTAACTTAAGAAAAAAGAAGGCACCAGGACACCTGCACCCCAATGTTTCTAGCAGCAATGTCCACAATAGCCAAACTGTGGAAGGAGCCTCGGTGTCCATCGAAAGATGAATGGATAAAGAAGATGTGGTCTATGTATACAATGGAATATTACTCAGCCATTAGAAACGACAAATACCCACCATTTGCTTCAACGTGGATGGAACTGGAGGGTATTATGCTGAGTGAAGTAAGTCAATCGGAGAAGGACGAACATTATATGGTTCCATTCATTCGGGGAATATAAAAAATAGTGAAAGGGAATAAGGGGAAAGGAGAGAAAATGAGTGGGAAATATCAGAGAGGATGATGGAACATGAGAAACTCCTAACTCTGGGAAACGAACAAGGGGTAGTGGAAAGGGAGGTGGATGGGGGATGGGGTGACTAGGTGACGGGCACTGAGGGGGCGCCTGACGGGATGAGCACTGGGTGTTATACTATATGTTGGCAAATCGAACTCCAAGAAAGAAAAGGAAGGAAGGAAGGAAGGAAGGAAGGAAGGAAGGAAGGAAGGAAGGAAGGAAGGAAGGGAAAGAGAGAGAGAGAGAGAGAGAGAGAGAGAGAGAGAAGAAAGAAAGAAAGAAAGAAAGAAAGAAAGAAAGAAAGAAAGAAAGAAAGACGACATGGGATCTGGGATAAAGGATCCAACACAGGAGACAGACAAAGGGAATTCTAAAGATGGTGGTGAAGGGAGGTGTTGGGATGATAGCTGTGCTACAGAGCTGGGAAGCAACCAGTGTAGACTGGAGAAAAGGCCAGGAAGGCTATCCCCAGGAAAAACGGTAAAACCTGTTTAACATACCTAATGGTATTTGGTAAGTACCTGGGAAAATACCTGATGAATTTGAATCTAGGCAAAATTGTATTAGACGTATCACAGGAGTGGGCAGCCCGGGTGGCTGAGTGGTTTAGCACCGCCTTCAGCCCAGGGCCTGATCCTGGAGACCCAGGATCAAGTCCCACATCGGGCTCCCTGCAGGAAGCCTGCCTCTCCCTCTGCCTGCATCTCTGCCCCTCTCTCTCCCTGTGTCTCTCATGAGTAAATAAATAAAATCTTAAAAAAAAAAAAAGTATCACAGGGGTGCCTGGCTGGTTTAGTCAGAAGAGCATGCAACTCTTGATCCCAGGGTCATAAGTTCAAGCCCCACATTGGGTGTAGAGATTACTGAAAATAAATAAAGTTAAAAAAAAAGTATCACAGAGCTACTGAAGGATTTTGGAAGACTTGGTCAGACTTTCAAGATAGGCAAGCAAATGAAAAAACAAAGCAATTCTTAACTTACAGGGAAACACAAAGTTATATAAGAAAGGATATGGGGGCACCTGGATAGCTTAGTTAGTTAAGCATGCAACTCTTGATTTCAGCTCAGGTCATCATCTCATGGGTGACTCTGTGCTCAGTGAGGGGTCTGCTTGAAGATTCTCTGCCTCTGCCCTTCCTCCCACTCACACACGTACACGTGTGTGTGCGCTTTTTCTCTCTCTCTAAAATAAATAAATGAAATCTTAAAAAAAAAAAGGAAAGAAAGGATATAGAATTAGAGTACAATTGACCCTTGAACAACATGAGGGTTAGGGACACCAAACACCCCACCTTGCATAGTTGAAAATTCATATGTAACTTTTGACTCTCCCAAATCGAAACTACTAATAGTCTACCACTGACCGGAAGCCTTAACAATAATATAAATGATCAATTAACACTTATTTTGTAGGTTATATGTGTTAATATACTATATTCTAACAATAAAGTAAGCTAGAGAAAAGAAAATCATAAATATTGGAGTACCTTGGTGACTCGGTTAAGCGGCTGCCTTACGCTAACTAAGGTCATGATCCCCGGGTTCTGGGATGGGGCCCCAAGTCAGGGTGCCTGCTCAGCAGAGAGTCTGCTTCTCCTTCTCCCTCTGCCCCTCCCCTCCCTGCTCCCTCTTACATGCTCTCAAATAAATAAATAAATAAATAAATCTTTAAAGAAATAAAGTCATAAGGAAAAGTTTACACTCTGCATTTATTGAAAAAAAATCCACATACAAGTGGACCCACAAAGTTTAAACCCATGTTGTTCACAATGGAAAAATTATCAAATTAAACCAACTTTTAAGCTTGGAGCATGGCAAAAAGTTGGCATGTTTGAATTCCATTCCCAATCCTGGTTGTATCTTGTTTCCTTAAACTGATTTAATTTTAATTTTATTTATTTATTTGACAGAGAGAGAGAGAGAGAGACAGACAGACAGACAGCTCACAAGCAGGGGGAAGGGCAGAGGGACCCAGAGAAACAGACTCCCTGCTGAGCAGGAAGCCCTGCTCCTTGAGCAGGAAGCCCACCTGAGGCTTGATCTCAGGACCTGGAGATCATGACCTCAGCCGAAGGCAGACATTTAACCAACTGAGCCACCCAGGCACCTCTAAACTGATTATTGTTACAACAAAGTTTGAAAGCTGCTTTTAATGTGAGTAGTGAAATTTTGATATATTGTGAATAAGGCTTAAGAATGTCTGTCTCAGGATGCCTGGGTGGCTCAGTTGGTTAAGCAGCTGACTTGATTTCAGCTCAGGTTCTGACCTCAGGATGGTGAGATTGAGCCCCACATGGATTCAAGTGGAGTCCACTTAAGATTCTCTCTCCCCCTACCCCTCAGCCCACCTCTGCCCACTTGCCATCTTAAAAAAAAAAAAGAAAGAAAAAAAGAACACCTAGTCTCCCAAAGGAAGGTATTATAATGTTACTGAATGGTGCCAAATACACTGTGTGTATCTACAATTTAATCTTTGCTTGTATGCTATTATTTGATCAGCTCCCCTCCCTGTGATGCTACCATGCATAGAGTCAAATGCTCGTGATGTTTTGTATGGCTATTGACTTTGGCAACATATAAATAATGCGTAAAGCAAGTTTTTATGATTAAGGAATCAAATTTCCTGAATTTTATTCTTGAAGGTTGAAACTTCACATGTATAAACAATACAATACTCTTCATGGAAAAAAAAACCCTGTGTTGTTCAAAAGTCAACTGTGTAATACTTGATCTACAGTGAAACAATATACATCATCATAATAATGGCAAGATTGAATGTAGATTTAGTCCCCAGATGAGGTGTAATTGGGAGAAGAGTATGCAGGAAAGGCAGAGGGAGAGAAAGCTAAACTCCTCACATGCATGATAAACAGTAAAAGCAATGTCTGAAAGTGATGAATGGGGAGTTTGGGGAGAGAGATGCTGGGAGGCAGGAAGGAATGAGGGATGGGGTAAGAGCTGACTTAATAGCCAGTGTCTCAAATTGAAAAATTCAAGGGATGCTATTTAGAAACATAGAGGTTAATACTAGAAGAAATGACCCAAAATGAACAGTACCTGCCCCATATCTCCCACCATTTATTCTCTCCCCCTGATTCTTATCCTGACCAGGTTTCTGCTGTTTTTCTATTTATTTTCCCATTAGTGCTGTATAGGGATTCGTATCTTCCCTTTGCCCCTGTTCCCTCCTCAGCACATCAGCCTTACTATTCTTTTATTCTTTTCTAATTTGGGAAGTGATAAATGATATCTTCTTGCATTTCTTTGCTTACTAATGGGCTTGAATTTTTTAAAAAGAGAGAGAGAGAGAGCACAAGAGAGGGGAGCAGCAGGCAGAGTGAGAGGGAGACACAGACTCCCGGCTGAGCAGGGAGCCCACCAGGACCCTAGGATCACGACCTGAGCTAAAGCAGGTGCTTAACTAACAGCTACCCAGACGCCTCAGGCTTGAATTTTTTTACTTTTTTTTTTCAGCTTTGTTTTTATTTTTAAAGATTTTATTTATTTATTCATGAGACACACACAGAGAGAGAGAGAGAGAGAGAGAGAGAGAGAGACAGAGACACAGGCAAAGGGAGAAGCAGGCTCCCTGCAGGGAGCCCGATGTGGGACTCAATCCCAGGACCATGTCCTGAGCTTAAGGCAGACACTCAACCACTGAGCCACACAGGCATTCCTTTTTTCAGCTTTTGAATTCAATTTGGCAAAGTGATAAATGGTATCTCATTGATTATTAAAGACTGATTTTTTTCTGTATCATATTTTTTTGTCCATTTGGGCAATCACCTGTTATAAACTGTCTCCCATCTTCCTTGGGAATATTCACCTTTTTCTCATCGAATTATGAAAGCTCACAGTAGGGATGACTCACTGGCTCAGTAGATAGAACATGCAACTCTTGATCTTGAGGTCATGAGTTCAAGTCCCATATTGGATGTAGAGATTACTTAAAAAATAAAATAAAATCTTAGAGATGCCTGGAGGCACAGTTGGTTGAGTGTCCAACTCTTGGTTTAGGCTCACGTTGTGATCTCAGGGTCATGAGATTGAGCCCGATGTTGGGCCCTATGCTGAGCTTGGAGTCTGCTTGAGACTCTCTCTCCCTCTTCCTCTGCCCCTCCTCCCTGAAAAGGATAAATAAGTAAATAAAATCATTAAAAATGTATATTTTAAAAATGCTCACACTAAAAAGGCTAATAACCTTTCAGACACGAAGTATGTTGTACATGTTCCCTACTTTGTGATTGTCTTTAAAGTTATATTTTTCAAAAAAAAAGTTATATTTTTCTACACAGGAATTTAAAATTTTATGCAGTCAAATCCATTAGCCTTTCCCTTTCCAGGGAAAGGGAAGCCATGGATTTGCATTTTATGTAATGATGCTTAGTTTGGGGTTTGTGAATAATGCTTTGTTTAGGGTTGTGTTTAGATTTCGAGAAAAACTGTCAGAAAGAAGTTTTTCTTTTTAGATCTGCTGCACCAGAAAACAATTGTAGCACCAAGATCCCAAATGCAGCTTCTTGGTCTTCGAAAGCCATGCATCTTTAGAAGGTATAAGCTTACTTTTCAATTGTTTCATCAACTAATACACATTTTTTAAACATCCATTAATCTTCACACCAACTATTGGATAAGATATAATTTATACAATGTTCAAATCTGAAGCAGAAAAAGCCTTCATGTGGACAAGACAAGAGCAAATGACTGAGATCCATCCTCATTACAGGGGCCTTGAGAGCAATCAAGATGCCACAGCAAAACTATTGACATTGAGATTTTTTTTTTTTAATCTTACAAGTCAGCTGGCATAAAAGCTCATTAATTGAAAAGCTGATTTCTCCTTGTTAACGACAGACTAATATCTGAACTTAGTCTTCCTTTAGAAAAAAGGAGGCCTGGGTCACCTAGGTGGCTCAGTCAGTTGACCATCTGACTCTTGGTTTCTTTTTTCTTTTTTTTAAGATTTGTATTTTCTTATTCATGAAAGACACAGAGAGAGAGAGGCAGAGACGTGGGCAGAGGGAGAAGCAGGCTCCATGTAGGGAGCCCGATGTGGGAGTTGATCCCGGGTCTCCAGGATCATGCCCTGAGCTGAAGGCAGATGCTCAACTGTTGAGCCACCCAGGCGTCCTTGACTCTTGGTTTCAGCTCAGATCAGGACCTGATCTCAGGGTTGTGAGATCGAGCCCCACGTTGGGCTTCATGCTCAGTACAGCATCTGCTTAAGACTCTCTCCCCCGCCCCCCCGCCCCACCCCACTGTCTCACTCACTCTCCCTCTCAAAAAAAAAAAAAAAAAAAAGGAGGCCTACATATTTGCTTATGCATTACACAGGGCTTCCTGGGGATGCCTGGGTGTCTCAGGGTTGAGTATCTGCCTTTAGCTCAGGTCATGATCCCAGGGTCCCGGGATTGGGTCCCGCATCAGGCTCCCTGCAGGGAGTCTGCTTCTCCCTCTCCCTATGTCTCTGCTTCTCTCACTGTGTCTCTCAGAAATAAATAAAATCTTAAAAAAAAAAAAAAAAAAAAAGGAAGGGCTTCCCCTGAGTTGTCCTTGAAGTGGTCTTTGATTTCCCCATTCCTTTTCTTGTATCACCTTGCTTCTCTGATTTTCTCATCTAAATTGTGGAACTTTGGCAATGATTCATTCCAGATAACTTGCTTATTTATATGAAGAGGAAACACTACCCTTACACCTGATCTGATTTCAATCAGAGGGTCAGTGAGAATAAAAGAAAAAGAAAGAGGAAACGCAAAGCAGCCATTTTTTTTTGGCTTGTACAGGCCTAGTCACCTCAAGCCACTGGCTTCAGACTCCTTGTGACTTCCTCCTGTCGTTCCCCTCCATTCCTCTCCAGAACCAAGAACCACTCACCTTTGTGACATCACCTCTACCGCTAAGCAACTGGCCTGGCGCTCTCCTCACCCCATGAGCCCTGGGAGAACGTTGGACCAAGGTGCTCCAAGAAGGAGGCTCTGCTGCAGAGGGAGGGAGGGGAGTAATTAGAGGACATGCTGCAGCTTGTTGTGGAGTCAGCCAAGATCAACCCACCCCTCAGCCCCCCGCCCAGACCCTGCATGTCTGCCTACTTCCGAGGTGAGAGCAAGGCTCCTGGACGGAAATGACAAGCCCCTAGAGGCAACATACATTCAGTGAAAAAGTAGACTTATGGGTGTCCTCCTCTGTAAAAGATGCCCTGTGTGACAGAGGAGCAAAGTAGACATCACCCAGTTCTTTCAAACCTTAGCTTTATTGCCATTATCTCTCCTATCTTGACATTTCTGCCATTTCTTCTAGGGGAATGGCCACAGGGAAAAGAGAAGATTAATACTTCCTGAGCTGCTTCAGTGAACTAGAGTTGAGCCACACATTGAGTTTAAAAAAAAAAAAAAAGTACCTGCTTCATAGGCTTGATGTGAGGGTTGGTTTTTTTGTTTGTTTGTTTTTTGTTTTTTTTTTTTTTAGATTTTATTTATTTATTCATGAGAGACACAGAATGAGAAGCAGAAACATAGGCAGAGGGAGAAGCAGGCTCCTCACAGGGACAGGACTCGATCCCAGGACCCTCATAACAACCTGAGCCAAAGGCAGATGCTCAACCACTGAGCTACCAGGTACCCCTTGATGTGAGGATTTTAAAGGATAATATATATACAGCTCTTATATAACCCCCAGTAATAACTGTTTGAGCCCTATGAGTGATATTTACAACCAACAAAGCCTTTCCATAAACATAATGATTTTTGGTCCTCACAACAACCCCATGAGGCAAGATTTATTGTCTCCATTTCTCTTTTTTTTTGGTAAGGAAAAGTGTTCAAGAA
Source organism: Nyctereutes procyonoides (assembly GCF_905146905.1). Taxonomy (NCBI): domain Eukaryota; kingdom Metazoa; phylum Chordata; class Mammalia; order Carnivora; family Canidae; genus Nyctereutes; species Nyctereutes procyonoides. The sequence continues at coordinate 46,233,967 of NW_026575049.1, read as the reverse complement.
AGTTGGCAGGGGTGAGGGGTGTTCAAAAGGATTTAGGAGGCAACACAAAAGAGATTAAGCGTGTCTGCATATCACAGAGCTGGGAACAGGAAAGGAACAAGAGAAGTGGACAGTCTTTTGATAGCAAGTAGGGGGGAGGTAGATACAGGCAAATGAGGTTTCCCAGCACGTGCAGGGAGTGAGAAAATTGGGGTCAACAGAAAGAAGGCACGGTTGTTTCTATAGCAGATATGAATAAAAAATAAAGTTTCTTAATTTTTTTTCTGGTTTGGGGAACTGTGCTCCTGGAATGTGACAATACCCCTCGGGAGAGTAAACATTTGGGACTCTGGACTCACGGGGCAACTCCCCAGGTACAGGTTTAGAGAGGCATAGTGGACGTTCAGTGAGCCAGGAACAGCCTGATTTCAGCCTTCTTTCCTACCATCCCAAGGGCGTGATCTTTCTTCTCCCTGAGATAGCTCTTACAAGATACCTAAATCCCAGACTCTTAGGTTTGCCCAAAGATTTACCTACAAATTCTTTTTTTTTTAAGATTTTATTTATTTATTTATTCATGAGAGGCAGAGACACGGGCAGAGGGAGAAGCAGGCTTCTTGCGGGGAGCCCGATGCGGGATTTGATCCCAGGACCCTGGGATCATGACCTGAGCCAAAGGCAGATGCTCAACCACTGAGCCACCCAGGTGTCCCTTACCTACAAATTAATATAATTGAATGTTTGTTTGATATTTTTTTATTCCTTTTTCACCTTTCTGAGCCCTTCCTCCCCCATATACCATCCACTACCCTGCATCCCTTCAGACTACCCAACAGGTACCTGCTTGCACACACTCTGTTTCCTCCTTTTTCACATTCTTTCCTTGGGAAGAATCTCAAAGTAATTTAGCAATTTAGAGGTTCTTTGCAGGGCTATTGGTTGTTCTTTGTTAAAGATATTTTTGGAGGAGGGGACTTTTAGTGGATGAGGAATTTTTAATCCATTAGAGGTGTTTGGGAGTCCACTAGGTTTTGCTCTGGTAACAAATAAATCTTTAAATCTCAATGCCTTGGGACGCCTGAGTGGCTCAGTGGTTGTGATCCCGGGATCCTGGGATCAAGTCCCACATCAGGCTCCCTGCATGGAGCCTGCTTCTCCCTCTGCCTATGTCTCTGCCTCTCTCTCTCTGTGTCTCTCTCATGAATAAAATAAAATCTTTAAAAATATATAAATCTCAATGCCTTAACACAATAAAAGTTTACCTCTTGCTCACACCAAGTCCTGCATCAAGGGGGCAACAATCCTGAGCGGCTCCTGCAAGCAGTGGTTTAGGGACCAGCTGTTTGCTGCTTGTGGCTCCAAAGTCATCCTGGTACCACCCTGCCAGGAGATCGTGAGAGTAGATGTGTGGAATGGGGAGTAGAAAACATCAATAGGAGATTTTAGGAGCCAGTCTTGGCAGTGGTGAAAATCGCTCCCACACTGCATTAGCCAGGATGAGTCATGAGTCACCACCTGGCTGCAAGATGGCTAGGAACCAAAAAAAAAAAAAAAAATGAAGTGAAGACATTATCTGTCACATGGAATGATGTTACTCTTAGAAAAAGTGAGAAATTTTGAAATCCCCAGAGTAAGAATCAGTGCCATATCACATCTGCCAACATAGACTTGAAGTTTTCTTGGAGTCCTACCTCTCTTTACCACACTTAAACCTAGACTTTGAAATATTTCCTACCACCAATGACAGCCCCTTGGTATCTTTGCAGATGTCAAGAAGAGAACTCATGAAGTGGAAGGGAATAACCCCACATGGAATGAGGTAAAACCCACCAGGACAAACCCCAAAAGAAGCAATGACAACCCCAAGAGTGAGGCTGGGTCCTGGCCATGCTTAGAATTCTAGGGAGAGGACAGGAAGTGGCGTGGCACAAGCTTTTCCCAAGGCTAGGGCATTTTGGCCTAGGAGTAGCCCCCAAGCTGGGCCGGAGAGCCACAGCAGCCACATCTACCTGTAGCTGTTCTTGACCCTTCTTCTCCACTCTCGCAGTGGACCATGATATGGTTCATCTTGTCCAACCTGGCCATCCTGATGTTCCCAGAAACCTGAAGCAGAGACAGGGCTCCCTGCGCAGGATCACTCTTATCTTCCATCCGTTGATGTCCCCCACCCCTGTGCTGGGTCCCTAAACCCCTTAACTACTGACACACCCATGATATTGCAGTTACACTGCAGAGCCCAGGTAGGATGCTCAGCATCTTGGTGAAAGGTAGCTAATGCCATCCTTTTAGGAAACTAGACTGTAGAGGGGTTCCTCAGTTCAAGAGAAACACAGCGCCAGTCCATTCCCTGTATCTTTCCTCATTTTCTAGAAGGTTGGGAAGGGGAGGGTGGGGAAAGAATGCTGACTTCTCTGTGCCTCCCATAGACCCTAATCTGGCACCTCTGGGACCGCCCCCTACAAAACGACTCTTTTCTGCAAATCATCCTTCGGGACCTGGGCTCAATAAAGAAAGACAGGTGAGGCAGAGAAAGGCAAGAGGCTGGCTCTCTGACCAAAGCTATGGCACATGCTGCATCTCCTGGCTCGAATCTGTGACTCACTCAGGTGGCAAGGACCAGAACCCACTCTCGCCAGCTCATGGGGCCAAAAAAAGAGGGGGGATATTTATAGAAGAGTGGTGAGGCTGAGAGTGCAGAGCAATTAGAACCAGGGTCCTGGGAAGCCAGGGGCAATCCTGCCTCTTCTGAAGCCATGGGATCTCAAATCTCTACTTCTCTCTGCCCAATCCTGGCCTCCTATTGTGGCCCCATTCTAGTGCCCAGCGGGGTCTGACATCTCTGAGACTGTAGCTAAGGCATCCCAAGTCAAAATTTCCTAGGATGGAGAATCTGATTGGTCCTGCTCCCATCAGGTGTCAACCCTCTGGTCCAATCAGCTGTTACTTGGCACTGTTCTCACTTGGGAGGAGTGTGGGAACAGAACTTCTGGAAAGGGTTTTGAGCAGGGCAGAGCCAGTAACTGGGGCACCCATTGCTCAGAGCCCCAAAGTCAGTTCTCAGAAACATGAGATGCTCTGAGATGCTCCACATCACTGTGTTCTTCCTTCAGCCTCTCTCTATGGACAGCACAGCCTGTAGGTGAGAAAACCCTCACTAGATAGTCATGCCTGGGGCAGAAGACACCCTTTCCCCTGGCTCAGGATCTCATATGTGCTCTTCATCTCCCCAGGTTCATTGGCCTGGCCACAGTAATGCTCCAGCCCTTGGTGAAAAAACCGAGTGAGGTCCTTTTTGTGAAGGACTTGACCCTGCTTAACCATCTCATGATGTCCACAGATGTGAGTTGGCCCTGGGAAGGGTGGGAGCAGCCAGAGAAGCTAGGATACTCCACTTTAGCAGAGGCCCAGTGCCCCCACCAGAGAGCACTTCTTGCCCTAGGAGGCCCCATCACGCTGCCATCATCTCCCTGACCTTCTCCATCCCATCAGCCATCCACCGACCCATCCTCCCACCCCTACATCCTTACTTTTAGATTGATTATTTAGTTAATTGTCCATTGGATGTCAGTACCTGTGTCAGGCTTGGACACAAAACTGAATGACTCCTACAGTCCACTGGAGTAGGCACCATTCACAGTGACAAGTGCCCCAGCACAAGGGTCAGGAAGGCTAGGTCACTGAAGTCAGGAGGAAGTGAATGAGTCTACATGGGAGGTCATGTAAGTATTTATAGAGGATGTGATTAAGATAATGGAAACAGAGGTGCCTGCGTGGCTCAGTCCATTAGGCATCTGCCTTCGGCTCAGTTCACGAACTCAGATTGAGCTCCGCATTGGGCTCCCTGCTCAGTAGAGAGTCTGCTTCTCCCTCTCCATTTGCCCCTCTCCCTGCTTATGTACTCTCTCTCTCTCTCTCTCATAAATAAAATCTTTAAAAAGGAAAAGAAAAGATAGATAGAAACAGGCAAAGACCAACCAAAGGAGAATAAGCACAGGTTATTTATGTAGAGCTGGCTATAGCAAGGGCATCGGCCAACCATCACTTGCACTTTGGCAGAGACTCAAAGACAGACAGAGGAAGGGTGAAGCTGCACAGTGGAAGCAGGAGTGGTTCCCAATGTGCCCTGATTGGAGGCTATTGGTGGTGGGTGGTGGGGAGCTATAAGAGGACCGGGCATCCTCTGTGATTGGTTAGTGGTGTATATTTGGCTTTCTCTTGCTGGTTCTAAGTGAGAAGAAGGGTCAAACATTGGGAAACTGTTGGTTATGAATCAAGTCCTGGCAATCTGAGGCCAACTCTTCCAGGGGCTATTGTTTGGTTTCCTGGACTGGTTGCTAGAGCAGTACTTTGACTTCCTACGAGGCTGACTTAGAGATAGCAGGCTGGCTTCCTGGGTTGGTTACTGCAGATTTATTGGGCTGGTTTCCTGAATTGATCGCTACACATTGTGGGTCAGAGTACCATTTTTATACAAGGTCTGGTCATTGTCCATTTTTTTACTCAGTTTCTCGGTGGGCATGAGTTTGCCCAATGGATAGGAAAGGAAGAGAATGCCAAGCAAGGGTATAAGGTGCATGCCTGAAGGCTGGAGGGAGAGAGGCAGGCAGCAAGTTCAGGGAAGGTGGGCTGCTATGCTGCTGGCATACAGGGATTGGGAGGATGTGAAGAAGGTAGTAAGAGAGCTGAGACTAGCTGAGACCAGGGGCCAAAAGTGAAGGGCCTTATGGTCTCTGCTGATGAGTTTTGACTTTACTCTGATTGGTTAGGGCACTTATATAAAGTTTAGGGGGCAATTCTGGCGATGATCTAGAAGTAGGATGGGTAGTCAGAGCGCTTGGAGGCAGGAAGTCAATTAAGAGGTATTTGCAAGAGTCCCCCACCTGAGGTCAGGAGATGTTAGGCTAGGAGAAGAGATGTTGGCATCAGCAGTTCTGGGCTGGTCCCAAGGCACCTCTTCCTCTCCTCCCTACCCCATTGTACTCCCTTGTTACCACCACTACCATGTGCCTCCTCTATTCTCCAAATCCCCTCCACTATAACCCATTGCCACCAGTTTATAACTCCCTCTGCCCAAGACATCACAGGCCCCACAGGGGGACAGTGTTATGACTTGGCCAAGTATTGCAGGATCTGGCTACAAACTACCCTGCCACCACCACCCACCATCTTTGCCTTGCAGTGCACTGTAACCCTACAGGTGGCCCTTATGAGAAACCAGGATATTGAGAAGATAGGTATGTACTTGAGGCTTACCCCTGTTCTTCTCCAAGCATAGCTGGGTGGGCTCTTTGGGACCTTTGGGACCCATCCCTTGAGGCCTACAGAAGGACTGTGATCAGGTTAGGGTCTAGAGGCCAGATCTTCAGATGCCTGGCTGAGGCATCTTCCCCCCACAGTATTTCTACTTGTCATCTCTAGATATGAGGCCCAGCCTCCAGTGGGCTGCAAAAGGAAACAAGGATGACCTTTCGAAGAGCCCCTACATGTAGATTGTAGGGCCTAGGGTTACTGAGGGTAGGAGGGGGCCCATGGGAATGTTCTGGGGAGGACATGTACCCCTTTTGAGGTCTTTTGGCCATGGTTTTAGTCAGAAGCTAGTCACTAAGGATAGAACAATGAAATGGGCATAGTGCTTCAAAGCCTTCTGAGCCCCAGCCTCTGAGACCTCACCCAGACTGTTTCCCCAGGCGATGGCGACCTCCTAGGCCTAAGTACCCGAGAGACGGCCAGGCAGAAACTGATGGTCCCCAGCTACGCCATGCCTGTGGCTCTGTCCACAAAGCCTCAGCACTTTCAGGTGAGGACCTCCTGAGCTGATTCACCTGACATTCTCATTGTGATCCCAGGCCATCCCCATCTCTCCACAAGGTCATGGCAGAGGACCAGAGCTACATGTCCTCGGAGCCTCACTGCACTCCCTGATCCTCTGGGACCATTCTGAGCCACTTCTGCGGGAATCCTAAGCCAGAGACAACTCCACTGAAGCAATAGGAGGCGCTGTTGGCTGTTGTACACCAACAGGCCTTGGCAAGTGCTGCGAAGGCAGAACAAAAGGCCTGGAGTACTCCTCAGGATTGTTGGCAACACAAGGCTAGCCACATGCAGGGCAAAATGAGCTACATGGAAGAGGCTGAGGAGAGCTCCCACCATGACTTCTGGAACCCTCATCTCATGGCTTACCAACTCCCTCTGATCTGTAGCTTTGTAACCTAATAATTTCTGCTATGGTTTTGCCTGCTCCCCAGCCTGCCACTTGTCCAGGAGATTGGGTATCATTCTTGACTGCCTTCTTCCTCACCCTACCCCCTGCATCCAGTCGATGACTAAGTCCCAGCTCTTAATTTCACCCAATGCCCCCACCACTCCATCACCATTTCATTTCCCCGGGCTGAACCACCACTATGGCTTCCCTGGACCACCTCATAGGCTCCTCCTAAAGTCCCAGCCTCCAGCTCTCTCCTGTCCATCCTTCAGTCAAAGTGGTCTTTCAAAGATGTCCTTCTTAACCATGCCATGCACCTGCTTTAAAATGTCCTTAATAGGGCAGCCCCAGTGGCCCAGCGGTTTAGCACCACCTTCAGCCTGGGGTGTGATCCTGGAGACCCAGGATTGAGTCCCACATCAGGCTCCCTGCATGGAGCCTGCTTCTCCCTCTGCCTGTGTCTCTGCCTCTCTTTCTCTCTGTGTTTGTCATAAATGAATAAATGGAATCTTTAAAAAAAAAGTCCTTAAAAACAAGGATATCCATGACAGAAGATAAATACACTTGTGGTGAGTATAACATACATATAGTTGTCACATCACTATGTTACAGGCCTGAAATTAATGTATCATGTGTCAACTATAATATTAAAATATAAAATAAAGTGAAAAATGAGGATCCACTAATGTGCTCGGGACAAAACCCAAACTCCTAACAATGGCTTCGCAGGTCCTTGATAACAGAAGTCTATCCCAGCACGCTGCTCTGTCTCCTGCCCCCATCCTTCTTCATCCTGCTCTAGCATCCTGGACACCTTGCAGTCCCCATTCTCAAGCCACTCTCTCTAGACACAAGGTCTTTGCACATGCTGTTTTTCCTTTGGAAGACTTTCCTTTCCTTTCCCTCTGGGCACCAGGCTAGTATGCTCAAGATAAAAGGTCACTGTGTCCAAATCACTGTCCTTCCTATATACTAGAAGTTAGGGCAAAATTCTGACATGCGACCTGTTTGCCTGTTTTGGCCCACCGTGGTCTCTGAGGATCCAGTAGCTGCATGTGTATTGACCCCTGAAGGGTCTCTGGACTTGTTGGAGACACAGGAGGCCTCACAAAGAAAGGCCGATCCACAGCCTGGACTGGGAAAGCCATATATTGTTTACTACCTACAAGCAGATGACAAACTCCCATGCCTGTGCCCTGCTAGCCACTGCCAAATCCAGTTCTTTCTCCCCCTAAGCCTCAGCCAGCCATGGGGTCTTTCCTGGGCTCTGCATTGCACTTCCTGCCTTCTAGTTCTAGGCTCAGATGTTGTAGCCCTTTGACTGAGTCCCAGTAAAGTATATAAAGGGGAAGAAGAAACTATGAATCAGAGAGCAAATCACAGATCATAGATTCAATTGCATGGAACTTTAAAATTCTCCATTCCCTAAAAAGATAATAGGCAAAAGTTAAAAAAAATGGGAAAGATTAGACTTCATTCCTATATTCTGTAATAAGCCCATAGCAATTGAGAAACAGTCAGTGTACACAAGATGAAAAAGACAAAGCGGTGGAGGGGACAGTTTCCAGAAGAGAAAGCAGAAGGAACCACGGCCTTCCTAGGACTTTATCTTCAGGCAGGTGGAGTCCAGCTCCCCGTGGGTTCTCCTTCCATCTGCAGTAGATGCCTCTTAACAAACACTTTGTTCTTTTAGAGAAGAGTGCCTATTGGAGAAGGGGGCCCGGGTCCCAGCCTCAGGTTCCCCTGTGTCTTCCCCCCACCCAGGTCCGAGTGAAGGTGTTCGAAGGCCGGCAGCTAATGGGTAACAACATCAAGCCGGTGGTGAAGGTGGTTATCGGAGGCTACCAGCACAACACGCGGATCAAGATGGGAAACAACCCTTTCTTCAATGAGGTGGGCTGTGCATTCTCTTCCAAACTGAATGGGGCACTTGGGCCAAGTGGGCTAGGCATTTCCTGCAGGCAGCAGCAGGGAGGCTGCTTCCTCCACACACGTTGGCTGAACACCTACAAGAGGGCCAAGCACTGCCTGGCACTGGGAAAACAGATGAAATAATTGGAAACCTCCCATTGGAGGAGCCAGTAGCCTGTTGGGGGGATCGGCCTGTGAATGCACACCCAATGACAATGTCATGATACTGGGGTGAACAGGGATCTGGGGGTGCTGTTGATGCATCCTTGAAATGCAGACCCAGACCATTACATCCTGTCACTGCTGAAGCCCTAAGCTAGACCATTGTGTCTGACCACAGTTGGAAAGTCCATAAATACTCGCTGAATTAATTGGTAAATAGACCAATAAATAAGAGATTGAAAAAAAAAAAAAAACAGTGAGAGCAGGGAGGAGTGGGTGCACTCAGGAAGGGCTCCCAAAACCTTGAAGAAAGAGTCTACCAGGGAAAGAGGGACATTATGAAGAAAAGAAAATTCAGGAAAAAGCAATAGCGTCTTCAGAAGCATAGAAACAAGAGGCAGAACTGTAGGTATGGCTGTGGCTGGAGGGAAGCCTGCAAAATGTTCTAGGACCCTATCACAGATGGCACCTGGCAGCCACGGAGGGACTTAAGTGGAGAACGATGGGGCAGAGTTTGCATTTGGGAAAGAGGGTTCTGGCTGCAGCAGGGGCTAGGGGTGCAATGGGCTGACAGGACTGTCTACAAGGAGGCAGAGGCTCGGGTCTCCATCCCAGCACAGTGAGCTGGGCCTTGGGTCACTCATGACAGATGTTCCTGGGATCCCCTGCCCCTGCCCTCTACCCCAGCAGAATACCCTCCAGGAGCTGGGCAGGCCTCTGCTTCTGGAGGAGGAGCATGAGTGTGAAATGGGCAAGAGCTGGGGAAGAAGCATGCTATTCTTAGCCTTCAGGCTTACTGAGCCCCTAGGTAAAGTGGTGGAAGGAATATCATCCAACCCCTACTCCCATTGTCTCTGCTTCAGATCTTCTTCCAGAATTTTCATGAGGTGCCTGCTAAGTTCTTTGATGAGACCATCTTAATCCAGGTGAGGAGCTAAACAAGATGGGCCCACTTTCTTGTCCCACCTCAATTCTGGGAAGGACTTCAGCTCCCCTGCCCCACCCTTAGAGCCACCCTTCTGACCCCAAGGCACATCATCCATGGCCTTTGTCACTTCCTGGCAGCCCTGACTCCCTATTCGTTCATTCAACAAATCTTATGGAATGCCAACTGTTAGGCCCTAAAGTGGGCCCCAAAGTGAAGAAAACAGACAGGATTCTCATGGACCAAAGGACCCCTCAAAGGTCCCCTCAACATGGGACATTCCATTCCCCAACCAGAGGGAGCCTGGTAACAGTGGTGAATGTGTGTTTATCAGGTGCCTCCCATGTGCCCAACACAGGCCTAAGGAGAAAAAGAAGGCCTCTCCCTTGAAGAGTGTACATGTTCTCAGGAACACAGGGACATGGGAAATGATCAGGACAGTGTGCAGTGGAAAAAGTTGAGTGCAACACTGCTTTGGGCCGACCTTTGGGTTCATCAGATGAATTGGACCCTCTGATCAATCTCCTCATCAGTAAAATGGAACTAAAATTCTGACCCTCACAGGGTACCTCTGAGAATTAAATGAGAAAAACTATGTGAAAGTGTGGGCCACTAGGAAGCATCGAGTAAATCCTAGAGAATCCCAAATGTGTCCTTACAATTCTTCCCATGGGAGTGGGGGAAATGGGGAATATGAGTAACTGAGATATTTCTGGAACCACCCTGCAGGTGATGAATTCCACACTGATGAGATTCAATGCAGAGATCGGGAGATTCCAAGTGAGCCCTGGATGAAGGAGGAGGTTTGATGACACAGTTATAGAGACCTACCATGGGCTCCATGCCCAAGTCGATGGGCAAAAATTTGAATTTTCATGCAGAAATATCCAGATTTGGATCCACCTACCAACTGGGTTGACTTAAGTTTTTCAGAACCTCTACTTCCTCATCTATACAATGGGAATAATGATAGACTCAAATCACAGAGTCATTGTAAGGATGAAAGTGTGTACCATTTATGTACCCATTTAAAAGTTGGGTGCCATGCTAAATTCCCCACACTTATAATTATGGACACACTCCAAATCTCTGCCTCGAGGGAATGGAAGCAGAAGATCCAAAAAGGCAGAGAAACAGAGAAAATTGCCACCTATGAGAACAGAGTAAAAAGGTTTGCTTTGGAAAGACACAGGCTGAGAGATGAGGAAAGGTGACATAGTCATGAAGGGCTAAAAAAGATCCTCCAAATCCAGGAAGATTGGGAGAAGGTAGAGTTGCCAAATTAAATACAGGATGCCTCATTACATTTAAAGCTTAAACAACAGATACTCTTTAAATATAAAAATGCGGGATCCCTGGGTGGCTCAGCGGTTTGGCGCCTGCCTTTGCCCCAGGGCGTGATCCTGGAGTCCCGGGATACAGTCCCACATCAGGCTCCCTGCATGGAGCCTGCCTCTGTGTGTGTGTGTGTGTGTGTATCATGAATAAATAAATAAAATCTTAAAAAATATAAAAATTAAAAAAATAAAAATAAAAATGCCTGAAATATTGCATGGGTCCTCACAAAATATTTCAGGGGATGTATGTATACTAAAAATGAAGTCATCACTTATCAGCAGTTCTAACTTAAATTGGCATCTATATTTTATTTTGCTAAATCTGGCAGCCTCTAAAAAAGGCTTCCATCTTGGGAAAGGCACATTTAAGACAAATCAGAGTAAGGTTTCTTTCTCATGACTTGTAATAAGCACATGAAGAGTCATGACCTGTCCTTTAAAGAAGCAAATAGGCTGGGCACCTGGGTAGCTCAGTCAGTTAAGCATCTACCTTTGGCTAAGGTCATAATCTCAGGGTCCTGGGATCGAGCCCCCGTGGGGCTCTCTGCTCATCAGGGAGTCTGCTTCTCCCTCTTCCTCTATGTTCATGCTCTTTCTCTCTTGCACTTGCGCTCTCTCTCTCTCTCAAATAAATAAAATATTCTTTTAAAAATCATCATAGGCTTAGAGATTGAGAGATTCCAGAGACGTTAGGTGGCAGGAGGTAAAAAATATTGTGCTTTCAAAAAAGACTACAATAGCCAGACAATGACCAATGGTATGAACCGTTAAATAAGTTATAAGCATGAGGGGTGCCTGGGTGGCTCAGTCGGTTGAGCATCTGACTCTTAATTTTTGGTTCAGATCATGGTCTCGGGGTCATAAGATTGAGCCCTGCATTGGGCTCCATGCTCAGCAGGGAGTCTGCTTGAGATTCTCTCCTTCTCCTTCTGCCTCTCCCCCCATTCTCTCTCTTTCTTTTTTTTTTCTCTCTCTTTCTCAAATAAATAAATAAAATCTTAAACAAGTGAGTTATAGACATGGGAGAAAAAGTGACCCTTTAAAAAAATATATTTCTTTGGAAAATTTCAAACATACACAAAAGCAGAATAGTATCCTGAGTTCCCACATACTGATCACTCAACTTCACTAATTCACTGCCAGTGGTGTTTTCTCTACACCTGGCCCACTTCCCATACCCACTGGGTTATTTTGAACCCAACCTCGGCCACCATATCATTTTATTTTTAAATATTTCAGTATGTATTTCTAAAACAGAAATATTTTATTAAGCACAACCAAGTGTAATTATCACTCACATTCTAAAACCTTTATAATTGATGTATTAAATATTAGCCAGTGTTCAAATTCCCCTAATCATCTTATGAATTCCTTTCATGGTTTGTTCAAAATAGGATGCAAACCAGGCGCATACATTGCAGCTGGTTAAAACATATTTTTAGGTCTCTCGGATTCTGCTGGTCCTGCCCTTTCCCCCACCCACATCCCCCAGGTAATTTGTTAAAGAAACCAGATAGTTTGTCCTGTAGAGTTTTTCTCCAATCTGATTTGCTGACTGCATCTCCAGAGGATCATTCCACATGTCCTTCTGCCCAGCTGTTTGTGATCTAGAGGCTTGCTAGATTTTGGGTCCATTATTTGGCAAAATGACTTTGGCAGGAGGCACAGAACATCTGTTGGTCTCTCTTTCTATGTTGTCAATAGCCATTGATGATCACTGCCTGGATCTGTTGCTTCATTATGGGGGCCTGGGTTTGGTTTGGTTCTTTTCCAGCTTTATTGACATACAGTCCTCTTAAAATATGTGTATTCCTGTGAAGCCATCATCACAATCAAGATAACAAACATTTCTATCACCTCCAAAAATTTCCTTGTACCCATTTGTTAATCTTCCCTCTCACCCCCATCCCACTCCCTCCCAGCCCCAGGCAACCACCAGTCTGCTTTCTATAACTATAGCTTGGTTTGCATTTTCTAGAATTTTATGTCAATGGAATAATATGACACATTCCCTTTTTTGTTTGGCTTCTTTTACTCCACATAATTATTTTGAGATTCATCCTTGTCTGTTGCATGTGTCAGTAATTCATTCCTTTGCATTCCTGAGTAGTATTCCATTCATAGAAGTATCACGATTTGTGATACATCTTTGTATCACTCATCTTTTGATGGACATTAGATCATTTTCAGTTTTGGGCTGTTACAGTAAACCTGCTGTAATGGTGATGTATGACTCTTAATCTAATTTCTCTTGGGTAAATATGTAAAAGTAGATTGAGTAGATCATATGGTAGGTATATGTTTAACTTTTAGAGAAAATTCCTGTTTTTTCCCCCAACAATTCCAAACAGGCTTTACCATGTTATATTCTCACCAGCAGAGTGCCAGTTGCCCCCCATTCTCATCAACACTTCATGTAGTCCATCGTTTTTACTTGAGCCCCTCTAATTATCTATAGAGCTATCTCGCTGTGATTTTAATTTACCCATTCCTGACGACTAATGATCTTGAGCATCTTTTCGTACGTTTATTTGTCACCTATATATTTTCCTTGTTGAAGTGTCTGTTCAAATCTTTTGTTCATCTGAGGCACCTGAGTAGCTCAGTCAGTTAAGCATCTGACTCTTTGGTCTCAGGACATGATCTCATGGGTCATGGGATTGAGCCCTGCATCAAGCTCCTTGCCCAGTGGGGAGTCTGCTTGAAAGATTCTTTCCCTCTGCCCTTCCCCTTTCTCTTTCTCTCTCTCACTCTCTCTGTGTCTCTAAAAGTAAAATAGATGAATCTTCAAATTTTTTGCTCCTTTTCAATGGGTCATTTTTTTACTACTGAGTTTTGAGATTTTCTTATATATTCGGGATACAAATCCTTGTATCAGATATACAACTTGGAAATATTTTTTCCCATTATATGATCTTTCAGTTTTCTTGAATGTCCTTCAAAGAGCAGAAGTTTTACATTTCAAGGGAGTCCACTTCATCAAACTTTTCTTTTATACATTATGCTTCCATGGTTGTAGCTAAGAAATCTTTGCCTACCTAACCCAAAGGGATGACTGAGGTTTTTTTTTCCTTAAGATTTTATTTACTTATTCATGAGAGACACAGAGAGGCAGAGACATGGGTAGAGGGAGAAGCAGGCTCCCCAGAGGGAGCCTGATGCAGGACTCGATCCCAGGACCCCGAGATCATGACCTGAGCCAAAGGCAGATGCTCAGCCATTGAGCTACCTCGGTGCCCTGGGATGACTGAGTTTTAAAGCAGCCCTAACACGCAGAATTTGGGGGCTGCTCTATGGAACCTTCAGATGTGGGCTACAAGGAAGATCTGAATATTCTGCAGTGCCTTGCCCCATGCCACCTTCAGTCCTATACCACATCCCTCAGGCCTCAGTCAGAAACCTTCTCCCAGGGGGAAAGGAAAGCTCATAGTCTCTTTGCCAGCGCCTCACTTAATCACCCTCTTCCCTAGGATAGGAGAGACACTTCCCAATCCAGGAACAGGAAAGAGTCAACCCTGTGTTAGCCAGGTAGTGCTGTGTGGTGATTGAGAATCCTTTCAATCCAAGCACTGGTGGCTAATACTTCAGTACAGTAATATTGTTTGTTGGTATTGCAAATGTTGGCCAGAGACCCTAACTAATCCTTGCTCTACTCTTATGTTTTCAGACAGATATTGGGTTTATCTACCATTCTCCAGGTGGGTATCAGTTGTTGCAAATACATGTGCCTTCCAAGAAAAATCAGGCCAGTTGTCCAAACATTTCAAAATCCCTGTATGTTCAGCATGAGGGAAGACATGACTTATTTTCTGTATTTGATAAAATTTATAATGATAACATCTTTCTCTTCAAAACTCAAGGCATCCCATTGGGTTAAATGCTAACCTTTTATGGCAGCCTTGGGTTGAATTTCTATTTTTTGAGGCCTGTATTAGGAGACTGACATTTGAGTAGAGGTCTCCACTGTAACCATAATGTACAACCTGGCCATAACATACATACCAGGTTAAAGCTGGAACTTAGTGTTGGGGAAAATGCTTGCATCTCTCATACCAGGGTAGTAACAACTGTAAGTTCCCAAGGATGGGGAAGAGGGAGTCTCTATTTCCTAAAGGCAGTGGCTGGCAGCCTGGTGAGTGCACTAGCTTTACCTACTGGTAGGAGTAACTCCCATTTTTCTCTGCTCCTGTATGGGAACCAGAATATATGAGACATATTTCCACACCCCTCTCCCACAGAAACAAAGACTGGTTTCAGGGAAGAAGAATGGAGACTAGAGGCTGGTCTCCCATGGGCCCTCTGCCCCTTCAGGTCACACACTCATGAGGAAATGGTTAGGCCTTTGCCAGCCGAATGAACCCAACAATGGTGTGAGAGGCTACCTGAAAGTCACCATCTGTGTCCTCGGTGTGGGAGACCAGGCTCTGGTGAGGCTGCCCCCCATGCCCCAGCAGCATTCTCTACTGTGGCTGCTTCCATAGGGCACCCCAAGGCCCCCAGAGTGGCCACTGATCTTCACATGCTTTTATTTGCCTGCTGTGTCACTTGAGCATTGTCTATCCCTCCCCCATATGGAGTGGAAGTTCAGGGAAGCCAAATCTGGTGGCCATGGTCATGACCATCGTATGACTCTACCCTGTCAGGTCTCTGGTCTCTGCAGGTAGATCAAAAGCCACCCTATGCAGCTGATGACACCACTACTAAGATCTTCAAGTCAACGGTGGTCCCGATCAACATGGCCTACTTACAGTTCTTCATCTACTGTGCAGAGGATCTTCATCTGAGTAGAGTCAGGGTGGCAGGGTGGGAGTCGACCCTGAGGTTCCCTACACAGTGGCACCCTGGATTCTCATGGGGCTTCCCTATTCCATTTGGATGCTAACCTAAGATTTGGGGTGGGGGGATAGGACAAGACCGAAACCCAACAATATTTGTCTCATGAAGACCCCATAGATACTCCTTAAGATGGGTCATTTGCCCCTGACCTGTCTGTGATACCCAGATGCAGACCCACAGTTCCCTATGCCAGTGCCCACCCTGGCTGCCATTATATGCCATGACATATCACAGCACATAGAGGTAGAGTGGCAATGAGCACGGTCTGCACAGGGGGCACCACACCACGTGATGGCGAGGGTTATAAGTTGTTCGGTCACCTCTCCATTTCCTCCCCTTAAAAAAAAAATGCAGCTATCTCAAAAATCTTGTAACTTCTTGTTCACAGAGAAACAGCACTTAGTAAGTCCTATGTTGGAAGTGGAACTAATTGGGGAAAAGGTAAGGGTGGAAAGGGTCTAATGTTTAGGGAAACTGTCACCTAGGTAGTGTGTGGGGAAAGACGGAGTTGGTAGGCAGGACCCCAGGATTTGGATCTCAGTTCCTCCATCAGTGGGCTGTGACCCCACTGGGCCAGGAACTCTGTGAAGGCAGAGGCCATGGCTTAGTCACCCTGTCTCCCAGAGCTGTGAACAGTGCCCTTCATGGAGGAGATGCCCATTGAAAGCCTAATGTACACGAAGGGCACAAATGAGTGAATGAGTGAATGAAACACATGCCCATACACAACACTGAAACTGTCCCTGTCTTCTTCGGGCCTGGGTTTCTTCATCTATAAATTGAAGGTTCTTGGGCAAGAGACTGGCTGACATTCCACGATCCTCTGTGAATAGAGAGCAGCATTTTTCCAAAGTGTGCTAATGGATGTTATGTGCAAAAAACCCCAAAAGGATCCTATGTTCAAATTTGGGGAATGCTGAGTTAAAGTTAAGTAGGTTTGTCTCGAATTCATAAACCATCATTTCTAACATGTTCTACCTACTAGAAGTATCATTAAATCCAGCACATACATAAAGGGAGGGAGATGAGTGTCTACCTTTCAAAGGAAGGGCTGTACCAAAGGATTTGTGGACATATTTTAAAACCACCACAGTGAATGTGGTTTGGGTGCTCCAAATTTATTTGAGATGTTCTCGGGTGATAGGTGGCACACAATTTTCAAAAATTTTAATATCTCTGTGGTTTTCTTAGTATGTATTTAAAAAGTTTAACCAGTCCAACCAACCTTGATTTCACTGACGATTGCCTAGAATAGAGCCAGGTTTAAAAATGAAGTCAAGTGATGCTTTGGAAAAGGGTATACCATTATGTACTACCATAGTCACCATGGTTTTCACTCACTTTTCTATTGGGATTGTAGTGTTTAACAAAATCTGTGTGTATGCACTCATATAATAAAGTTAGTAACTCCATGACTATTTAAAAACAGTCAATTGAAAGATGATTTAAAATAAATAATAGGGAATCGATCTGGGCAGATATATAAAGGACTGAAGTTATAGTTGAGGAGTTATCAAAATGTCGTTAGACCATTCCCAAGATCAGCCCTGTGCCAGGGACAGTGTCCATCTGTGGGCTGGGCTGAAAAAGCTGGAAGGTGTGATCAGTGGAGGGAGGACAGGACAGGCTGGCACTGACACTGCTTTGCTATGTTCCTAGCTCAAGACAAATGTGCTGAGCCAAACTGAGAACCCAATATGGAACCAGATCCTGACCTTCCAAATTCAGGTATTGCTGTTCCACCTTTTTTTTTTTCTTTTTTTTTTTTTTTTTTTTTTGAGAGAGAGAGAGAGAGCAGAGGGGACCAGGCAGAGGGAGAAAGAAAATCCCAAGCAGGCTCCACACTCAGTGTGGAGCCCGGAACCCAACACAGGGCTTATTCTTAACAACCCTGAGATCATGACCCAAGCTGCAATCAAGAGTCGGATGCTTAACCGACAGAAGCACCCAGGCCCCCCAGGCTGTTCCATCTTGACCACTCCCCTCCTTCTGGTCCACAAACGGAAGGCAAGTTTAAGTGTGTAGAGGTATAGATGGAAGGTAAGAGTCAAGAAGCGTGGGAGTGGGGGTGGGGGTGGGGGTGATTGTGGGACTTGCCTGATGGGAAACATGAGAAAGCCCGGGACATATTACAGAAAACTTACTTTATTTGTCTAGTACTAACAAATGAGTGGGCCATGCAACTGAACTTTCCAGAAAACTTAAATATGCCCTTTCACCTACATTACAAAACAAAACCAAAAAATCACTTAAAATCTAAATTGTATTATGCATTTTATCTTCTAGGCAAAGTGCCCTGAAGATAATTATAGCTCTTTGTTAATGGCCTAGAGGTACTGTGGGAACATAGTTAGTATATGGGCTACATGTAGTATAGGCTAGTTGTTCCTGCATTAAATGGCTCCAAGGTGCTCTTCTCTGTGGGATTCTGTATTCTGATTTTTATAGCTTTTCAGTCCTCAGTTACCAATCAGTAGTGTGGATGCCAGTTCTCTTAAAGCCCTGGGAGAACCTTGATTGACTTTTGACTCCATGCCAGACTTCTGAGAACTGCATGTAGAATGACAGTACACAATTCTGAGAGATAGCTTGAGCACTGTCATTAAGTATGAGTGCATAGAACTTTGTGTGGCTTCTATTTGGCTACACAGAGAGCATTTCATTTTTTTTATACCTTACATCTATGTGACTTAAAATCAGTTCATGAGCTCCCTTCTACTCTCCTGGGACCCACTTCCTTGCTCCTTTTTTTTTTTTAAGATTTTATTTATTTAATCATGAAAGACACAGAGAGAGAGAGAGGCAGAGACACAGGCAGAGGGAGAAGCAGGCTCCATGCAGGGAGTCTGACGTGGGACTCAATCCTGGGATCCCGGGGTCACGCCCTGGGCTGCCGGCGGCGCTAAACCCCTGAGCCACCTGGGCTGTCCTTCCTTGCTTCTCCTAGAAGCTTCCCTAAGCCTGCCTCCTGGTGAGGCATCATCTTTTTTTCTTTTTAGAAGATTTTATTTATTTATTCATGATAGACACACAGAGAGAGAGAGAGAGACAGAGAGAGAGAGAGAGAGGCAGAGACACAGGCAGAGGGAGGAGCAGGCTCCATGCAGGGAGTCTGACTGATGTGGGACTCGATCCTGGGACTCCAAGATCCTGCCCTGGGCGGAAGGCAGGCGCTTAAACCACTGAGCCAACCACGCTGCCCGAGGCATCATCTTAAACCATTCTTCATAATTTCCACTTTCCTGGGTGATTTTGTAGACTCTTAAAGTAGGAAGAGATTTTAAAGGGAGTCTAATTTATCCTCCACCTTTGATCCCTTCCACTTGTCTCTGGCTGTGATGCAGCTCATGGCCGAGATCCTCAGATACTCTTGTGGATGCTCAGAGCCTTGGAAGTCTTCCACCATGTTCAGCTGGCTCTAGGCTCAGAAAACAGGGGCACAAGCTGGGCCCTCTTTCATCTCTGAAAAGGGCCTTCCAACGTTTAAAGATGTCCAAACACTCCTTGGACCCTCACCCATTTCCCACATAACACAGTCTCCTAAGGCTAGAACCATTTGGATGCAGGCCTGATTGTCACTAGCCCTGTGGAAATGTAGCAGACAGATGTGACCCTCACTCTGAATGGCAGGATGACCACAGAGGCAGTAGCATCACCAGCCCATCAGGGCCCAGCAAGGCAGCCTGAAGAGGAAGCTCTGCTGAACATGGGTGTTTGCCAGTTTACAGTTTACTGCTCCAAGACAGGAGGGCAGTTAAGACCAGGAATTGAGAAAGGGGAAGAGAATTCTCAATAGGATGGATGAAAATATGGTTTAGCCATGAATTCAAATTTGGAGGATTTATAATATTGGAAGACCTGGATGCCTTACAGTGCCCATCTTTCCACTTCTAGGGGATCTTGTCTCATTTCTTCTTAATCACTTGCTCAACTAGAAAGCCCTTTCCCTATTCTGCTCTGTCCCCCAGCTCCCTGGCAAGGGGAGAATGGCCAAATGGAATGGAGAATGGGAAGGACTAGCCATGACTCAGGAAGTGCTATGAGGGGAAGAGGCCCCAACTGAGAGGATTTGGGTGCCACTCAGGCCTCAACACCAGCAGCTTGTTTTATACATGGATTGGTTTTTGTTTTCATAATTGAGGGGACCCTGTGGCAGAGTGGAGATAAGAATCAAAAGCTTGGGTTCCAATCCTGACTGCATCTCTTACTGTGTGAAGCAAGTCCCTCTGCCTCTCTGGGCCTTGCTCCCCATCTATAAATAGGGACCATCACACCCCTCACCGGGTTGTGGCAGAGTCATTAGGAGCTCTAAACCTGCTCCAGCCCCTGCATATAACATGAGAACTTTAAGAACTCAGTTTCTCTATGCCTCAGTTTTCCTGTCTAGAAATGGGAATAACAGTACCTGGTTTGTGGGGTTTTGGGAGAAGTCACTCATGTGATCATGAAGATCATTCAGCACAGGCCAGGAGATGATGGAAACCCTTCCCACAACAGCATCTACTATTATTTACTCTTGGGGGAGATAAATATCCTGCTGTTTAAAATTTAACTGCTAACCATGAAGAAGACATTTTAGGCCACAACCTCTGTGCAAGATGGTTGGTGAACATGTGTTCAGACCGTGAAGGGTTGTGGGAGGACTGCAGTCATCAAACCCATTGTTAGAATGTACCCAAGTCTCCATCTTGAAGCTCATGCAATTAGGGGACCATTTTAAGAATAAGAATACAAAGTGACCAGGGGACAAAGTCCTAGGCCTCTCCCAGGGCCTCCCCAGGGGCCCATGCAAGTGGGCAGGCCCACAGCCACAGGCCAATAGCTTCCATCTTGGCCATGGTGACTGGGCTTACTGGTGACTGAGCCAGGCCTTGGACCCAGACCCAGCACTTCCCAGCTTTACTAAGTCTCCGTGAGGACATGCACCCACAGTAGCTCTGCTTTCCCCTTGCAGCTGCCCTGCCTCTCCAGCTACATCAAATTCAGAATCTTGGACTGGTGAGCCAGGGGTGGAGGCTGAAAAACATTCAGGGGAGGAGAAAATCAGAGCTGGGCCAGTGGCTCAGCCTGCAGAATGTTTCTCTCCAGCCCCAAAAACAGTTGCCGGGATGAGATTGGGACTGTCAGCCTGTTCCTCAACCAGATCTCATCCACCGGAGCAGAAATAGAAGGCAAGCAATCCCCCTCTCACCACCACCCCACACCCCCCATCTCCCACCCCAGGCCCTGTCTCCCGCCCCTCTCCCACCTGGCCCCATCCGGCTTCACCCTCTCTTCTTGCAGGACCTTACTCCGGCTTCCTACCTTCTTTTGGACCCAGCTTCCTGATTCTACATGGGGGTAAAAAGGCTCCTTTCAGGATCCAGGAAGAAGGCACTGTAAGCTTCTCATGCAGCTCTAGGGAACAGTGGGGGTAAAACCAGCATATGGAAGGCGCTGGGGCCCGGGAGGTACCAGGGGGAGGGCACGGCCCTGGTCTCCGCCCACCACGCTGGTAGAGGACACGTAACCCGTGTGTAGATGGCTGTGCGTATATGGGACGTGTCTTGGGTTGAGAGAGAGAAACAGATGGAGAGCATTCTCCGGGCATTCTCTGAGGAAGAGGCATTGAGATGAAATGTCAGGGAAGATTTCCAGCAGGTGGAAAGGACAAGGACCTACGGGACAAAAACAGCGTAGGTACATGTGGAACGTATCAGGCTGTTAAATAGACTGATGATAAATGCCAGGAAGCCAACTCTAATTGGCTTAAAAGATTGGCACAGGGTTGGGAAGAACTCTGAGTGAGCATGAGTGCAGGCACCAAGACCACAATGCGGGGCACCTGGGTGGCTCAGTGGCTGAGCATCTGCGCTGGGCTCAGGTTGTGATGGGGGTCCTGGGTTCGAGTCTCGCAGGGAGCCTGCTTCTCCCTCTGCCTATGTCTCTGTCTCTCTCTGTGTGTCTCTCAGGAATAAATACATAACATCTAAAAAAAACAAAAAACAAAAAAAGGACCTCAGTGCCATTAAGAGGCTCATTGACTCCGTCTCAGCTCTGGGGCTCCACAGCCTGGGCTTCTTTCCTACCCGGTCCGGCCTCCCTGCAGAGGCGACCACCAGGCGAGGGAAGGGCAGAGGAGGATTCTAATTGGCCGCCGTAGGCCATGTGTGCTCCCCTTGGGCCAATCACTGTTGCCAGGGAGGCAGGGCGGGCCCTGATTGGCCAGGCTGGGAGCGCAAACACGGGCCTCATCACAGCCTCCTCCGAGCAGAAAGCGTTTGTTTGCCGGGAACAGGTACTTTGAGTCGACAGGTGGGTAGAACGCGCCAAGAGGAGCGGGCCTCGAGGTAGAGAAGAGGGGTCAAGCCCCAGAGGTTTCTGGGCACAGCCATGTCTGGGGCGTCTGGATTTGCGCCCCAGGATTGTGGTCAGCCCTGGGCAGGAAGTTACTAGACAACGCTCTCTGCTGCAGAGGTGTCAGGGGAGATTTATCTTCTCTTTTTCCCTCATTCCTTTTCTCACCGATTTCCTCCCTCTTACCCTAGAATATTTCCAGCTCCGTTAAGGATGGTTTAGCGTATCGAGGCCGAGTCTTCCTGGAGTTGTTCACCCATGTCGCGTCCCATCAAGAGTTTAAGAGGGATCTCTCCTCTCAAGTGACCAGTGTAGAGGTAACTACTGGAAACAGATAACCCAGGAAGGAAGAGTCCCCCTGCCCACCCCAGATCTACTGCGGGGCCTGTTTCTCACATGGCAGAGGCCTCAGCCTCAACCCGAATGAGTTGATGGGTGCCTGAGGATGTTTGGTCAGTCCACCTGAGTCTTTACTAAGCCCCTCTGCGGACTTCATGCTGTGCCAGATCCCAGGTGGTCAGATAAGGTTGTGGTTTAAGATAAGGTTTTGGTTTAAGAAATATGTGATCTAGTTAAGGAGAAATGATTTTTTTTAAGATTTTATTTATTTATTCATGAGAGACAGAGACACAGAGGGAGAAGCAGACTCCATACATGGAGCCGGATGTGGGACTCGATCCTGGGTCTCCAGGATCATGCCCTGGGCTGAAGGCTGGCGCCAAACCTCTGAGCCACCCAGGCTTCCCGAGAAATGATCTTCTAAGGAGTTTTTCTTCTTCCTGAAGGCTGGGGAAGACCACTGATGCAGGACGGGGCAGGAGGAGCAGTGTTAAGAATAGCCATCCACTTATTTTTTATTTATTTATATATTTTTTATTTTTATTTTTTTTCCACTTATTTTTTAAATGGGAATACAGTCACAGGGAAGGAGAGCCAGAGAGAAGGGAGCAGGTTCCAGAGACCCTTTGGAAACAATACAGAGCCACAGACCAACAAGACATAAGAAATGGGGGGCACCTGGATCACTCAGTCTGTTAAGCGTCTGCCTTCGGCTCAGGTCATGATCCCAGGGTCCTGGGATTGAGCCCTGGGTTGGGTTCCCTGCTCAGCAGGGAAATCTGCTTCTCCCTCTCTGCCCCTCCCTCTGCTCTGCTCTCCCTCTCACACGCGCACGCATGCTCAAATAAATAAATAAATCTTAAAAAAAAAAAAAAAAAGACAGGAGAAATGAGGCTAACTCCCCTAAGCTGATGCCCATCTTCTGCCTCAGGTGGCAAGGTGGCCAGGAGTGGCATCCATGCTCCCCGAAGGAGGGGGGATGATGAATCACACCTTTGACATATGCTTGTGAGACATCCATGCAGGCCAGTAGTACTCAAGGCTGTTAGCACACCAGAATCTGACCATGGGGTTGTGGAGGAAGTGCCTGGGAGGAGGAGGCAGGTGAAAGGGTGCCACACCAAAGGCAGGTAGAGGAGGAGGGGCTTGTGGAAGAGACCAGGAGGAGTCTGCAAAGAGGAGCATTGAGGCAGCCCCCAAAGGGGAGAGTTGCCAGAGGTGATGGAGAAGTTGCAGACTGCATAGAGGCAAGTGCATAGAAACTTGGCTATAAAGTGGGAAGAGACATAAATCCGATGGGAACTAAACAAAGGCTCAGAGGGAAAGAGGAAGGTTATTTTTTATGACAGGACAGACCTGAGCTAGTGAACAGACAGGGACAGTGCAAGAGGAGGGGAGGGGTTGGCCATAGAAATGAGAGCCACTGACATGGTAGATGGCGGCCCTCCAGCAGATAGGAGGCATGGTGGGAGGAGGTGGCTGAGAAGGGCCCAGAGCAGAGGGATGGTGTGTGTGCCACCTTCACCACATCCTTGTCCACACTCATCTTAACAGGGGAGGGCGTTGAGGCAAGAAGGAGAGGGATGAGGTAGCCCAAGTCAGAGCCCAGCCTGACACTCCAGGAGGGCCTCCAGGAGAAAAGCCTCCTTTTCAGGAAGCTGGCTGGGAGGAAGGGACCAAGTGCTAGCGGTCCTGGGAAGAACTGCCCTTGAGTAGGAGTCAAGGGAGGACTTTGAGGGGGCACGGGTTCAAAGATGATCCAGCTCACCCTAAAGAGAAGCAAAGATGGCTTTTGAAAGAAACAGAGCACTACATCTTTGCCTCCCTACCTGTCTCTATATCCTTGTTCATCCCTTGGTTTATGTACTGGGGACGTGGGGTTTATTGTTTTAGAGGCATCAGAACCGCAATAAGTATGGGCTGTGCGTCATCTTCCTTTCCTGCACCATGATGCCCGACTTTAAGGACCTGATCCAATTCGAGGTCAGCATTGGCCACTATGGAAATAAGATGGACCTGAGTTACAAGCCTCTCGTCTCAACCACGCAGTGCAGCCCAGTGATATATGATGGTAATAGATCCAGCCCAAGAGTAGAGAGCATCTGCCGCATGCCATGCTCTGTGCTTGGCCTTTTAAGGGTATTAGCTCATGGAAATTCAAGGCATTGTTAACCCACATGCCTCACATGAGGAAAATGAGCTTCAGGGAGGTGAAGTCACCGGCCAAACATTGCACAGCTAGTATGGGTGGTGAGCCCAGAACAAGAGTTGAAAGTAGGCATTCACTCTCAAGTTCTTCTCTGTGCTCCACTCCACACTACAACTTCCCCAACACCATCTTTTCCCTACTATGAACCACCCCTGATTCATCCATGCCACCGTCTTCTGTTACTCCTCTGTCCACCTTCTATTCATCTATTAATCTATTCATCCACCCTTTCTTCCATTTGACTCCTACCCATCTACTGACCCAAACACTTAACCAACCTCCCACCAATCCATTCATCCCTTAATCCAATATATACTTATTAAACACCCATACCAGGCTCTATAGAGTAGCATTTCTCAAAACATAGTTCCTGGGCCTGGCATCAGCATCACCTGGGAACTTCTATAAGTGCAGATTCTAGGGGTGCCTGGGTGGCCCAGTTGGTTGAGCATTTGACTTTTGATTTTGGCTCAGGTCTTGAAATATCTTGAAATATAATTCACACGCCATACAATTCATACAATTCATACAATTCATCCATGTAAAGTGTGCAATTCAGTAGTTTTTAGTGTATTCACAGAATTGTGCAACCGTCACCATGGTCAATTCTAGAACATTTTTAACACTCAAAAAAAAACCCCACTATATCCACTTGAAGTCACTATTTCTCCCCTGCATCCTCAGCTGTAGGCAACTATTTATTAATCTATCTTCTGTTTCTATGGAGTTTTGTATTGTGGATATTTTTTCATATACATGGATTCACAATATGTGGTCCTTGGTGTCTGGCTTCTGTCACTTAGCATAATGTTCTACTACTTTTTAAATTATAAAATATATGCAAAAATATATGTGTATATACAACTTAAAGACGAATAAAGTGAGTACTCCAGAACTCACCACCCAGATTAAAAAGTAGAAGATTGTCAGCATCTTAGAAGTTCCCTGTATGCTCTTCCCAGACTCATTTACCCAAGAAATAACCACAATCTTGATCGTGACAGTAATCACTCCCTTGCTTTCCTTTTCAATTTTTACCACCTCTGTATGCAACCCTAAACAGCATACTATTTTTTGCATTTTATACAAATGGAACTTTCCAGTCTGTACTCATCCGTTTTCCATCTTTTGCTCAATATTAGTTTTTTTATGTTGGCATATATAGCTGAAGTTCACTTTCACTTCTGAATGTATTCTACTTTATGATTATAGCACCAATTATGTGGTATATGTAGATACTTGGGAACTGTCTTTTTCTCCTACTATAATAATTGTGTTACAAACATTCTTGTACATGTCTCCCAGTCTCAAATGCAAGACTTCCTCTAAATTATATACCCTGGAGTGAAAGAGAAATTCAAAGCAAAAGAAATTATACCAAATTACACTCTCATCAGCTTGATATGAGAATTTCTATTGCTCTGCGTTCTCACCAGTACTTGATGTTGCCCAGCTTTTTAATTTTTGCCAGTGGTGGATGTAAGATGGTATCTTATAAGATCTTGATTTGCATTGTCCTGATTATAAATAGAGGTTGGGCATCTTTTCATATGTTTACAGACATTTGTTTTTTTCTCATCTGTAAAAAGCCTATTGGTATCTTTATCCATTATTCTACTTGGCTTTTTCTTATTGGCTTGTACATTACTTTTTCTAGGAATGATCTTTTGTCAGATGGGTGTATTGTAAATACCTTCCCAAAGTTTGGGGTTTTCATCTTTGTCTTACTGACAACTTTTTATTTTTCTTATTGAGATTTTATTTGTAAACAATAAAATGTACATATTTTAAGTATACAAGTTGATGAATTTGGGCAGATACAGATACCCATATAACCACCATGGGAAGAAAGTTCCATCACCCCAGAGAGCTGCCATATGCCCCTTTTCATTCAATCTCCCCAACCCTTGACTGACCCCAATGCTGGGGTCAGTCATTGTTGTGCTGTTTTTCACTGTAGATTTGTTTTTCTTTTCCTACAACTTCATGCAAATGAAGTCAGACATGTGGTTCTTTCTTTTTCTATGGCTTCTTTGGCTCAGCATAGTGTTTTAGGAATTCATCCATGTTGTTTCATAGATTAAGTGTTTTATTCTTTTTTATTTCTGATAGTACTTCACTATGGGAATATGACAGTTTATTTATCCATCCTCCTATTCATGGACATTTAGATTGATTCAACTTTCAGAGTATTATGAATATAGCTGCTGTGAACCTTCTTGTACAAGTCTCTCTATGGACATATGCTTGCATTTCTCTTGGGTACCTACATAGGAATGGAATTTGGATTTTAAAGGAAATAACTAAAAAATCTTCCAAAGTGTTTGTACCATTGTACACACCCCCACAGCACTGTTTGAGAGTAGTACTTGCCCCACATCCTTGCCAAATTTCGTATTGTTGATTTTTTTCATTTGAGTCATTCTACTGGGTATGATGTTGTCCATAATTATAATTTTAATTTCCATTTTTCTAATCAGTAGTAATACTGAGCCTCTTTTCATGCTCACATATATTTCTGTAGTGAAGGCACTGTTGAAGTTTTTTGCCAGTCTTTCAATGGGTTGTTTGTCCTTTTATACAGCGTTCCAGCTCTTTTATATTTTGGATACAAGTCCTTTGTCAGATCTGTTTTGCTAATTTTTTCCATTCTATGGCTTGGCTTTTCAAATTCCAAGCAGTGTCTTTTGAAGATCAGAAGTTTCTCATTTCGATGAAGCAAATAAATTCTAATTTTGAGGGGTGCCTGGCTAGCTCAGTTGCAAGACCACATGACTCTTGATCTTGGGATGGTGAGTCTGAGCCTCATGTTAGGTGTAGAGATTACTTTAAAATTAATTAATTCTAATTTTTATTAAATCAAATTTGTTGATTATCTTTTCTTTTATAGTAATATATTATTTGGTCCAAGAAATATTTTCTACCCCAAGTCATAAAGATATTCACTTGTGTTTCATTCTACAAGCCTTATAATTTTAAAAGATTATTTTTGGTAATTTCTACACCCAACATGGGGCTCAAACTCATGACCCTGAAATCAAGAATCAAAGTTCTTCTGACTAAGCCAGCTGGGTGCCGCCAAGCTTTATTATTTTAGATTCTTTTTTTTAAATTTTTATTTATTTATGATAGTCACACAAAGAGAGAGAGAGGCAGAGACACAGGCAGAGGGAGAAGCAGGCTCCATGCACCGGGAGCCCGACGTGGGATTCGATCCTGGGTCTCCAGGATCGCGCCCTGGGCCAAAGGCAGGTGCCAAACTGCTGCGCCACCCAGGGATCCCCCAATTTATTTTCTTTTACGGTGTCATATCTAAGATCCCTTTGCCTAACCCAAGGTCATGAAGATTTTTCTCCTATCCTCTAAAAGTTTTATAGTTCTAATTCGTATATTTAGCTGTATGATCCATTTTTAATTAAATGGTTTATGAATAATACAATTTTTCAAGCACCATTTGTTTAAAAGACTCTTTCCCGTGTGAGTTTTGTTAAATGATATCTTTAAATATTCTGTCCCGTGGTTTAGGTTTTCTACTTTAGGGGCTCTGTTTATGGGCTTAGTAATTTTCCTTGGTTTTCTTCTGTATCTGTCAGCTTTTCCTGGATCCTTCGCGACTCTTTATTTCCATTTTATTTTGGTCACTTTTCTTATTTCTATGCCTCTCACTTGAGTTGTCTGCAGGGTCTAATCTCCCTTGGGCTCCTTTTTATGTTGTCTTCCTTTCTACGGTGCTTTTGTTTTTGCTTCTACTTTTTTTCTGTGTTTTGCCAGCTCACATTTCCTCCTCTGAGCCCTGAGTTCATTCTGGGAGTGTATTTTTGCTGGCACTTTCAGCACTCTGCTCTCATCAAGCTGTGCTTCCAGCTGTCTGCCTTGCTCTTCACTTCCTCACAGGTGACTCTGTCACACTTCACCCCTTCCTGCTCCGGCTTCGGACAGCGATCAGAGTTGCTTTTGGCAGTCTTTTTGTGTATTTTGAGTCTACAGATTATATCTGTCTCCTTGTTTTGCTGAAAATGGAGTTGTTTTCCTCCTCCTTGTTGCTTTTGTATGCTATCCAATAGTAGAAGAAGAAAATTGCCATCTTGTATCCGCACGTTCCTATCTAAGAACCCCAGTCCTGGATCTCTGCTTATTTATCATTCTAATGATTCACTCAGTACCAGAGCCAGAGGATGGTGTCCTCCAACGATTCTGGAAAGTTATATTTTCGCTTGAAAATTACTTCTTCCCTTTGTCTCTTATATCGCTCCTTCTCAGACTCACTCTGTCCTCTATGGGACTCCTCATTCTGTTCTTCATATTTTAAAATCTCTCTTCCATATTCGTCATCTCTCTGAACTGTATCCTGCATAATTTCTTCTAGATCTTGGAAGGGACTTAGGTAAGCAATCTATTTTACAATTTTTGGCAGCTCCTTATCCCTGTTCCCGACTTTATTCTTCTCCATAGTATTTTCCACCACTTGACACACTATTTTATGTATTATCTCTACTATTTTTTTAAATTCTTAAATAAACTTTTTTAATGATTTTATTTGAGATAGAATGCGCATGTACACGCTTGTGCATGTGCACAAGAGCAGGGGGAGGCAGAGGGAGAGGGACAAGCAAATCCCCCACTGAGTGTGGAGCCCTATATGGGGCTCAATCCCAAAACCCTGAGATCATGACCTGAGCTGAAGTCAAATGCTTAACCAAGCCACCCAGGCGCCCCAAACTGTTAAGTAAACTTTTGAATCCAGTATAACATAGCAATGGAAAAGTACCAAACCAAAGTATCCAACTCAATGAATTATTGTGAAGCAAACACACCAATGTAACAACATTCAGACCATGAATTGAAGCCCCTAGATTCCAGAGGCCCCTTGATTCTTTCTATCCCTACCTCCAGCAAGGGCAACCACCCTCCTAACCTCCAATTTGTTTTGTCTGGTTAGCTTTATATAAAAGAAACCGTATAGTATGCAGTCTTTTGTGCCTGGCTTCTTTTGCCCACCATTTTGTGAAATGGAAACACAAACCTAGATGTCTTTAGGCATAGCTGTAGTTCATTCTCATTGCTGTATAGTATTCCATTAAGCAAACATACCAGATTTTATTTTCCCTTCTTCTACTGAGGGAGATTTTGGTGGTTTCCAGTTTGGGACTATTCCGAATAGTGCTGCCATGAATATTTTGCAACATGTCTTTCATAATGCTGGGATACCTTTTGGCCAGGTGTATACCTATAAGCAGAGTTGTGGGGCTAGAGAGTGTGCATCTTGGTTCTAAGCCACTCATCTTCTTGGAACTTTATTTGTGGGAAATCTTTTGGGCTGTAGACTAAAGTTGCAGCTCCAGAGAGGATTTCTTTGCTTCCTCCAGTTAGCTGGAGTGCTGCCAACCAAAGACTACTTTGAATTTTCTCCAGACGTAGGTGATATGAATGCAAAATACAACCTGCGTGAGACCCCATTTGCAGTTACAAATATTTAGGAAAATTTTCTATTCTCTCTATCCAGAGTGATGCTGGAGATGGGCTGGTTTCTTCACTGTTGTCTTCTTGGTGGGGGGTTGTTTCTCATCAACTCAGGGTTCAGGTTTTGAAATCTTAGCTTTGCAATGCCATATTAGTTTGCTACAGCTGCTCTAACAAAGCACCACAAACTGGGTGGCTTAGAACAGTGGAGACTTACTCTCACAGTTCTGGAGGCTAGAAGTCCAAAATCAAGGTGTTGGCAGGGTTGGTTCCTTTTTTTTTTTTTTTTTTAATTTCTTAAAGATTTTATTTAAAAAAAAAAGATTTTATTTTTAAGTAACCTCTACACCCAACATGGGGGTTCAAACCTATAACCCCAAGATCTAGAGTCTCATGCTCTACCGACTGAGCCAGCCAGGCACCACCCCCCTTGGTTCCTTCTGATAGATCTGTGGAAGAATCTGTTCCAAGCCTCTGCCCCAGCTTCTGGTGATTACCTACAACCTTTGGTGTTCTTAGCATGCAAACACACCAGACCACTTCTGCCTGTCTTCACCTGGTGTTCTCCGTCAGTCCCTGTGTCTTCCTCTCTGGCTGTCCTCTCTCTGTGTCCCTCTCTTCTTCTTATCAGAACACCTGTATTAAGTGAAGGCTCTAACCTCCTCCAGTATGATGTCATCTTGACTAATTACCGTTACAATGACTCTACTTCCAAATAAGGTCACATTCTGAGGCAGTGGGGTTAGGACTTCAACATAGCTCTATAGGGGGTACAATTCAACCCATAACATACATACAGGATCTCCTGTGAGACTGTTCACCTTGAGCAGTGTTAGGCTTTTTCTGTGGAGCCCCCTGCCCTGGCCCTTGCCAAAGAGAGCACAGGTTCTCCAAGATTTGCCAGAAACTTGGAGGGCAAGTCAGCTTTGCCTTTGCTTGCCTCACAGATTTTCTGCTTTTACTTTATTTTGGCTTCTGTAGATTTCTTTCCCTATATTGAGCCAGCAATACAACTCAGAGCAATTTAAAAATGAATGTATATTTCATCTAGCTTCCCCCCTCATTTGAATAATGAATATGGCCAGGGAACCTAGTTTGCCAAGCCCATCATTGACTTTTATCCAGCCTTGCTCTCCTGACCCTGTACCTCTGTACTGGCAGGCCCTTTATGTTAGATGTCTGCCCACCCCAACCAAACCCTGGGTCTCCCCCTGAACCTAGAGCCCACTCCTCCTCTGCCTTACAGATCACCCAAAAGGGATACTCTACCTCAAGGCATGCCCTTTGCCTTGACATCTTACCTGAGGTTAAGGGCATGAGGCTTTGGAGCTAGATGCCTGCATTATGATCACCTGGCTGTGCCACCCCAGGCAAACTACTGCCCACCCGTGGCCTAGATTTTCCCATGTGTAAATTGAGGACTTTGAAAAGCTATGTAACACCTGAGCACAATGAATGCTCAGCAAGGCCAGCTATGTTCATCAAAGTGTATACATTCTCAATTGGCCACCAGTCCACCTTCTGGCGGGAAGGGTCCAATTCAGATTTATTAGCAGATGGCATCCTTGAGGAATGGAAGGGAAGGTCCTCTGAGGGGACACAATAAGAAAAGACCTCCCACAGTCCCTCAGACATCCCCACACATGTGTGTGTGTCTCAGGGAACATCTACCATTATGTGCCCTGGTATAACAGCAAGCCAGTCGTGGCCGTGACCTCCTTCTGGGAGGACAGCAGCTTCCGCATGAACTGCCTCAACCTCCTCTACTTCACTCGGGACCGCCTGGTGAGTGGTACGGGAGGGTGAAGGGGTGGGTTCAGGCCACTGATTGGGAGGCTTGGGGAACTAAATCACCGTCCTAGGGAGCCAGTCACTCAGTTCACTCATGCATTCCACACCAGTGAAGACGCAGGTGTCGGGCAACTGCTAGACACTGAAGACCCAAAGCTGAACAAACACAGTGCCTAGCCTTACCATCTGGGAGGTTGGATATGCAAATAGCTACCATAGGGCACAGCTAGAGCTGGAAATATAGTACCCAGAGCTATGGGGGTGGTGAGGTTGGGGATGGGGGAGGGGAGATGAAGAGAGGATAATCAGAGGAGATGTTTCAAAAGGAGGTGACATTTGGGCAGAGTCTTAAAGAATGAGTTTGCTGGGGGCGTGGTGCGGTTGCAGAGAAGGGAAAAATTGGCAAAGCCATGATGATGTGATGTTCAGGGACAGTGAGGGCCTGGGAGTGATGTAGAAATAAAGCCAAAGAAACGAAGAGGTCAGATCACAAAAGATCTTAGACATCTGTTAAGGAAGGGAAGTCACTGAACATTTTCAGGCAGGAGAGCCACCTGGTGCCTCCACCTTAGGACTTTTTTGCATAGAAGGGAAGCCCCAGGTCAAGACTCTGTACTCCTTACAGTCCTGGCCTCTCCTAGTTCCTTCCTGCCACTTAGTTCTGTCGGGTAGTGGAGAGAGTGCATGGGGATCCTAGCCCTGCAAGGGCATGTGAAAGCTTTGGACTGACATCTTCAGGTTACCCAAAAGGCCCCTAGGTCCTGACTGAAAACATCTCGGGCCAGTCAACCCTGTAACCTCTCTCAGGTGAACCCCCATGCTCACTGGCTGTTTCTCTCCTGCCGGGCAGAAAGCCAATCTGGACACCCTGAAGTCCATAAGGAATCCAAGGGACCCCGCTCTGCTCCCCCAGTGGGAGAAGCTGCTGAAGGAGCTGGTGGAGGACTGCAAGTAGGGGAGGGGCATGTGGTCCCAGGCCGGGGCTGAGCTAGGCTCACATGGGGTTGGGGTGCAGACAGAACAACCCCAACCCCCACCTCCTCAAGAAAGGAGCTCCGCTCCAATTTCTCCCCAGCTTGAAGCCCAAACCACAGAGCTGCTTCTCCTCCCCCGATGAGGCCCTCTGGAAACTGGCCCTGACCTCCCCACCTTGCCCTGGCTGTCCCTACACCCATGCCTGCTGCTCCACCAAAGCAAGCCTCTCCCTGTCATCCTGACAAGCCCTGTACATCCTGGCCCGCAGCTTTTCCCCAGCTGCTGCTCCTGTCCACAGTGACCTCCAGAGGGCTCGGCCTGTGCTGGAAGTTTCATCTTAAGGCCTCTCCCAGCCCCACAGCCCCCAGGGTTTGGTTGGCCCCTGTCCCACAGCTCTCACCCACCTCCGAAGGAGCTCCTTGAACACAGGCCTGGCACACTGCATGGGGCTGGAGGGTGGGAGGGGAAGGGGGAGAACTCAGGGGCCAGGCCATCAGGGGCAGGCAGGACCTCAAGTCTAGGAAGCGCACACTGGCCACAAGGCAAGGGGGGAGGTCATGTGAGGTGAGGCGGAGAGAGGTCCAGCACCCTCCCTCCCGATCCTGGCCACAGACACCCTCTGCCCTGCATGACCGATAAGCCCAAAGCCACTGACCTGGACAAGAAGAGGTGGCAGCTCCGCAGCCGCCTCCTGCAGGAACTGGCCCAAAAGGCCAAGCAAGTTAAGCCCAGGAACATGGTGGCCACCGTGGAGGACTGGCTGTACCGCCTCAATGCGGTGCTCCCCGAGGTGGGCACTGGACACGCTGGCGGGGGAGGGGGACTCACAGCCAGCCACGCTGGCCTGACGCCCTCCCGCCTCGGCAGCCCCAGATGACCCTCCCGGATGTGATGATCTGGCTGATGTCCAAGGAGCAGCGAGTGGCCTACGCACAGGTCCCTGCTCACAGCATCCTGTTCTCCCCGACAGGGGCTCTGCACTCGGGCAGGTTCTGTGGGAAGATACAGACACTCCTCCTGCAGGTAGGGAAGCTGGGAGTCCTTGGGCCAACCCACTCCTCAGGAGGAAAGGGCCCAGAAAGCCCCCAAGGGAGAAACCTTGAGCTCTTGGGGCAGCCCCCATGAGTCTTCCCGAGGGCATGCCCACTTCACCTCTCCTGGGTCCTTTAGCAGGCGAAGTGGGGTTGAAGCAGTCTCCAGAGGAAGGCCCATCATCATGTGGTTCATGCCAAGTCCACATCCCTCATAAATGTTCCTCAAATTCATCTCTTTCATCATCCTTACACCATACTCGGTCCAGTTCCTTGTCATCTCTCCCCTGGACCAGGATTGGGTACTTCCCAAAACATTTAATGCCTACAAGGCTTGGGCACCGGCCCCTCATATCAAACACAGGCCATAAATAAGGCTGGTTGACCAGCACCCCTGCCTTAATGACAGCTCCTCCTTCCAGCCTTCCCCCCTTCCTCCTTCCAGCACCCCTGATGACAGCCCTCCTTCCAGCCTTCCTCCCCTTCCTCCTTCCAGCATGTGGGGAATACTCTCCCTTGCTCTCAGAGATGTCCTTGGCTCCCCATTGCCTCCTGGAGAATGCTGAACCTCCCTGGCCTGGCCCCAGCCCCTTTTCACTGCAGTAGCCTTCTCAGAGCCACATACTCTCAATAGCCAGGCCACTGTGGGCTTCCCCACCCCCAAACCTGCCTGCCCTGGGCCCTTCCCACCATTGTGCAAGACCCCTCCCATGCTCATCAGAGTGTTTCTCATCCTGCGAGAACCACTGAGACTTGACTCCTGGCTGTACCACTCACTGGTCTGTGTGATCTCAGACCAACCAACCTCCAGGCCTCCATCTGCTCCTCTATAAAACGAGTGTGGCGAAAATGATGCTCTCCCCACCGTAGAGGTGTGTGAGGATCAGAGCATACCCTGCACTTTCAACACTTGCCTTGTCAATGTCCCCAACATCACCACTCCTTCTTGGACCTTTCCCTGGCTCCCTGGGTGGCACTGTCCTCCCACAAACCCCCACCAGCCTCTCCGTCATGCATGGGGTCACAGGTATAACCATTTGCATATCATCTCCCTCTGGAAGGCAGGAACTCTGCACTGTTCACTTTAAGCCCCAGCACCCAGCTCAGTGTGATGCTCCAAGGGCTCATTGTGAAGGAGCAGGTGTGTGCCCCCCTCACCCCCGCCCCTGCTCCCGAGGCACATGCACCCCTGTGGGGTTGACCTGCCTCTGATTTAGTACCCAGAGGGTGAAGGACAGAAGGACACACTGCCGGCCCACCTCCGCGTCTGCATGTGGCTCGGCAACGTCACGGACAGCAAGGATCTGCAGCTGCTCCGCCAAGGCAAAGTTGTTGTGTACGCAGAGACGGTGAGCAGTGGCCCAGTGGGGCAGGGGAAGGTCCAGCTGCCATTGCCCAGCACCTGAGGTGGAGAAAAATGTCACCAGCAGAATCTGAGGATTACGAAATGGGCTCTGATAAAGGGAGGTAGCAGAGCCTGGAGCAGCCTCACATGGCGCTCCCTTGTTGACAAGCCATAGGCCTGTGATGATGCAAGGGGCAGCTGAGTGGTCCCCAGGGCCAGTCACTCTCCCTGATGGAGGTTCCCCTGGGAGCTGCTCCCAGTTACTTCAAGGCGTGGGAGGTGAGTCAGGTTCCAACTGGCAGGGGTCTCCTCTGTCACCAACACGGTGGCCTAGGACCCCTGCGGGCCCCAGCTGGGTCCTCCAAGCCAGTATGGTGGTTCTGGGGAGGGAGGGGCCTGGAAATGAGGCATCTTTCCAGAGAACCAGAGACACGGGGTGGGTGAGCAGCTGGTCAGAGACCACTCTAGGATCAGAGGAGGGCAAGATGAGCCTTGCTCCCAGGGGACGATACGGCTCAGGAGAAGGCTCTGAAAGCAGAGGGAAAGAAGTTTAAGAAGTTTCAGCTTTTTAATTTTCTGAGTCAAAAACACATTTTTGTGGTTCTGAAGTTGCATGCTGTGAATGGATATATTAAAACATGCATAATCAGCCCCGACGCAGGGCTTGGAGATGAGGTGACTGGGGATTTAGGATGAGGTGCAGGCAGCAGGGGCTGCATGTCCAACAGGGGGACGAGGTAGGGAAGACTTAGAGGCAGCAAAGATGTGGCAAATGGTGGAGCGGCACTGGGTTCCCCGGGTGAGGAGCAAGGCTGACCACCCACACCGCAGGGGCCCCCACCCAGGTTCTAACACAGGCACCTGCCCACTCCACCCTTCAGTGACTGAGCACCCTCGGGTAGAGCTGACCTTTGAGCCTCGGTCTCCCTGCCTGTGAAATGGGACTCTGAGGATCACAGAGGACAGTTCATGTAAAAGCCTGGGCATGGGCCTGGCCTGAGGTGAGAGCTGGACGAGCAGTGTCCTCCTGTGCCAACCGAGTGCCACTGAGGGGAAGTGCTGCCTGTCATAAGCTCCTGGCCCCTTCTTGCCTAACACATTTCTAAGAGGTGCCTGTAGCCCAGAGTATGGGGCCCAAGGGGGGCCTGATGTCCCCTGTGAGCTGGGGAGGCACTGACAGCTGCCCCTCCCCCAGTACGAGAACCAGGCCAAGTATAAAGACCAATGGGGACAACAGGGCCTGTACCGCTGCCCCAACTTCTCGGACGTCATGGGGCACAAGGCCCTCCCCAAGGAGGATTTCCACGTACCCCAAGGATGGCACTGGCAGGGGAAGTGGACAGTGGAGCCTCAGAGGAGGTAAGGCCAGGGTGCTCCTGGATATGCAGCATTGGGGTGGGCAGTACCGGGAGAGCCAGTTGGCCACAGCCTGGGGAAGTGGGCACCCGGCCACTGTCACCTGCACCCAAGGGCTGGGGTGCACAAGACAAAGGTCCCTGCCCACCACCCTGCCCTGGGTGCCAAGCCCCACTGCCCAGCCTTGCCCAGAGCAGGTGGGGCTGCAGGGTAGGGGAACACTGGCCAGCAGAAGAGGACCCAAGAGCCTGGAAGTTCAGAGGGATGTGCTGGAAATGGGGTCTTGCTGCCCCTAGACTCCTCCTGAACATCGACATCAACAAGAGCCAGGTGCTGGAGGAGGTGTATGAGAACCAGTGGCGAGACACCGCGGGGACCTGGGTGCCGGCAGCCATCCCCAACACAGACGTGGTGAGCGGGAGCTGACGCTGCCTTGGGGGATGTGGGGAGACAAACAGTGCACCCAGGTGGGTACCTCAGAAGCTGGGCTGCCCCAAGTGGAATGAGCACTGGACCAAAGGTTACCATTTGAGCCTTGCTCCCCACATGCTGTGCAGGACCCTGGGTGCACACTGATGGGGTTTGTATCCCAAGGCGGCTGGTGAGAGACCTTCAAGGAGACTGTAAGGACATAGAGGGGCAGTATTTCCCTCCCAAGCTTCTTCCAAAGGTAGTTCTTACCCAGAAGGAGAGAATCTGTCTGGGGCTAGTTAGCCTAAGCCCACACCATCCGATAGAACTTTCTGTGATGATGGAAATGTTGTATGTCTGCACTGTCCACCTGTCGAGTGGCTATTGAGTACTTGATATGTGGTACTTTTGGGAGTGAGGAACTGAATTCAGGACTTTGTTTCATTTTAATCAGTTTATACCTAAGTGGCCCTAGGCTGGTGGCTGCTGCGTGGGACGTGCGGGTCGAACCCATCTCATGCGCACACGTGCACTACCCTCCACTCCACTCCCCTCCCCGACAAGGACAGAGCCGGCTTGGGCAGGCCGCAGCATCCAGCTGAGCTGTCACACTATTCCCCTTTCACAGTCACTGGGATGGGTGTTTCCTATTTATGGTACTGATTTTGATTTTCCATTCACAGTGACTATCCCAAATTTCCTTTTACAAATACGTTTACCATTCGAAAAGGCAAGTCAGTAAAAGCCAGCTGAGTGAATAGGTGGGAGCACCAGAAGTAGCAAGCACTGTCGGGGGCGGGGGGGGGGCACCATGAGGGCAGGTAGATGAGCAAATGTGCAGGAGAGTGAGTGAAGGTGGCCTCCCAGCTCAGGTGCCCCCGGCCTGCCCTGTCTGTCCCCCCTCAGAACGGAGACCCTGTGGAAGCCAGGGAGAACGTCAAGTGCCCCCAAGGCTGGCACGTTAAGGAAAACTGGGTCGTGGAGCTGAACCATGCCGTGGACGATGAAGGTCAATCCTCTGGTCGCATGGGCTGAGGGAAGGAGGCCCTGGAGCTGCTGGGGACTGACACTTCCCACAGCCTCAAAGCAACCAAGGCCTCGGGGGGATGGGCCTGAATTTCTGGGGGGTCCCCCAGCCTCAGGATCACCACCCTTTCTATAGACTTGGGCCCTAGTTTTCAGACAGGGTAGGTTGTAAGCACCTCCTGAGCATTTTCTAGAAAGGGGAAATGGTCATGGAGCCTGGGTTCACCTGAGGTAGTAGCTCCAGGGTAGGAGTAATGGGCTGGAAGTCAGAAGACCTGGGCTCAGACCTCGACACTGCTACATATGGGCTGTGTGACCTTGTGCGGGTCACAAGACATCTCTGAGCCCCATCTTCCTCATTAGTAAAATGGGCAGTTGGGCCCAAGCCACCCTGGTGACCACACCATCCTTTCCACACCTCAGGGCCCGAGACAGCTGCACATGAGGGAAAGCATTTCCCCTTTAGCCTGCCTTCTGGGGCCCATTTCTCAGGCCTGTCCACACCTCCCAGCCCCTGGGCACCCGGGCACCCACAGGCCATGGCCCTGCCTCTGCAGGCTGGGAGTACGGAGTAGGGATGGAGCCATCAGGCCTACCCCGGGTCTGGAACTCAGTGGAGAAGACCTACTACTCCTGCCGCCGCCGGCGCTGGGTGCGTCTGCGCTGTCGGAACCATGGGAAGCTGAGCCTGGAGCAGGAGACCCTCTCCTTCCTGCAGCTGGTGAGAGGGCCACCTGGGCAGGGTCCCCATCGCCAACACTGTGCCATGATGGGAGGGTGACATTCTGCTCCCCTCCCTGCAGCACCACCCCAGCCAGGCCGAGGAGGAGGAGGGCTGGGAGTATGGCACCTTTGGCTCCAAGTTCCACCTGAACCCTCAGCCCCAGAGCCGTTTCCGCCGCCGCTGCTGGCGCCGCAGGCTGACCCTGAACAGGGACAAGGGCATTGCACCCATATTCCTCCTGGAGGGATCCATGGTAAAGCCTCAGTGGTCTAGGTGACTCCTCTCTGCAACCCCACCTCCCAGAGCCAGGGCCCAGCCTGGGTGTGACAGATAGTGGGAGACACCCCAGGTCAGGGCATTGATGGCTGGTGGCAGGGGGAGGAGGGGAGTGTGTGCCCCAGATCCACACCCTTGGGCTGTAAGGGAAGGGTAATCTGGGTGCACGCTAGAGGAGACAAGCCAAGCACCCGAGAGCCTCAGGGGGAATGTCCTGGGCACAGAGTTTGGATCTGAAAGAGCAGGCTAGGAAGGAAGAGAACAGGAGGCTGACACAGGGTCCAGACAAAACTATCAGGAGCTACTGGAGGCCTGCCCCAGAGGACATCCACCCATATGACCTACCCTTCATCTACTGCATCTTCAACAGTAAGCATCTGAGAGTCTGCTTCGGTGGTCCGAGACCCTGCATCTGAGGACAAGCAGTGGGGAGGGGGGATGGCTTGGGGGGCAGGTGGCAGATGTGGCTTCTCTCTTACCCAGGGCCCCACTACTACCAACTTTTCTGCTACATCTACCAGGCCCGGAACATAATGTCCAACCAGTTCCAGACATCCCAGGGTAGGCAACAGGCATCCCTTTTCCCCCATGCCCTTGGGGGTCCAATGATGTGGCCACCCAGCAGCATAAAAAA
The DNA here is from genome assembly GCF_905146905.1 of Nyctereutes procyonoides. Taxonomy (NCBI): domain Eukaryota; kingdom Metazoa; phylum Chordata; class Mammalia; order Carnivora; family Canidae; genus Nyctereutes; species Nyctereutes procyonoides. The sequence continues at coordinate 46,194,702 of NW_026575049.1, read as the reverse complement.
TATGACAAGAAAGGGGGTGACAAACATGCAGATCCCTCTCCCCAGCAGTTCAGGGCCTTGGCTTTCGGGGAAAGATACAAAGAAGGAGTATACGACGGGACTGCTCTTGAGATGTGTCCCTGACACTGTGGAAACCAGAAAGCGGAGTTGGGGAGGCTTTACCCTGGCAGGACCACTTAGCTAAATCTTGATGAGGGAAGAGGATTTTTCTGGCAGAGTACTGATGAGACAGGAAGACAAAAGAAAGGGGGACATGATTTGGGACTGAATGTCCCTTGTGTCAGAAGATGAGGGGTCGGGAGGATGTGTGGCGATTTCCAGCCCTGTGCATGAGGACCCAGGGAAGGTTTCAGGAGAGTCATGTGCTATGCACACGACTGTCCTATGTAGCACTGTTTGTAAGGAGCAGGTTGCCAGATGAGGGCCTGAGCCCGGGCAGTGGGTATCTGCCGGGAGCTGTGTCCATTGGGCATCAGCGTCCACATTGAGAAGGCCGCATGATGTCTCCTGACACCACAGCCACTCACTGATGCTGTGGAAGGGCAGCCACAGGTGGTTGTTCCTTAGAACTCCTCCAGAGGAGCCGTGGGGCCCTCCATCCCTTCAACACCCAGATCTCAACCCCGTGGTGTAAGACCGATGTGGATGGAACCAAACGGTCCCTGGCCTCTGGTTACATGGCCATTGGCTCTGCAGCTTGCACTGAGGTGGCCTTCTGGACAGCTGGCAGTGGCCGTGGCTGCCCTGCCTGGGCTTCCCTGGATATCTGGTCCAGTGGTGGCAGCTGCCAGAAAGGAGTGCCTCGCCTGACAGCTCAGTGGCAGGACTCCCTCCTCTCCTTCTACCCCCGCCCCTAGTGCTCTTCATTCGGCTGGTCTTCTTGAACTATAGCCAGTGCACCCAAGCCCTCAGGAGCTCTGCAGCCCCCACGTGGGCCCAGACACTCATTTTCCAGCACCTCCTTCTGTATGAGGACCCCGAGGACACCAAAGCCAGCCCACCACTCGTGGTGTTGGAACTGTGGCAGCAGGACTCCCAGGTAGGGTGGGCTGGACTGGGCAAAGTTGCTGAGTTTTTTATTTTAGAGGAGAATATCCAGAAAGTGCTCCAATGGGGGTCTGATTGACAGCATCCTGTCAACAGAAATGTTAGCTCTTATCCAAGAGTTGTCAGCCTCCCAGGGGAGGAGCCAGAACCTTCCAGCTTGGCCTCCACATCTGGCGAACTTCCCCTTCCCTGCAGAAAAAGGAGACCTTGTGGGGCCGGAGCATGTGGTCCCCGGTGGTCTGGCTGGATGTCCAGAACCGAATCCTGCCTCCTCTGAGGTGGCACCCCCTTGTAAAACTGCTAGGGGAGGAAGAGTGTGAGATCCTGGTGTCTTGTGAGCTGATCCTTGAGACTGAGGTACTGGGAGGGAGAGCCTGGGTGGTTCGGGGGGGCAGGGGGCATGCTTGTTACCCCCCACCCTGCCCCACTCCCCTGCCTCAAGTCCCCACAACCAGCAGTCAACTCCACCCCCTCAGGGAAGGCCTGGAGCCCTGCTAAGGACTTGGTTTGGGGGTGGGGAATAGTGGATGAGCCCACTAGTGCCTCATGCTCCCTGCTCTCCCACCTCACCCCTTCAGAGTCTCAAAGAGAGGCCACCAATCTTAAGTGTTCCCTGGAAGAACGGAGTCTACACACTCCCCAAGAGCATCCAGCCCACACTAAAGAAAATGGCTGTTGAGGTGATGAGGGTGTGGGTCGGGGAGGGCCAGCACCCCTCAGAGTGGTCGGGTGCCGTGGGGCCCTCTCTGCGGACTCTCCTTGGGGCCTCCTGACTACCTGATCCAAAGCTCAGACCCCAAGAAGAGACTGAGAAGATGGAGGGAGACAGGAGAGACGTGAAAAGCAGAAGCTCTGAATAGAGTATCTTACAGGGTCTTCCTGCAGGCCTCTGTGGGGGGTTGTAGACAGGGGGCTTTAGCAGTCATTCTCATTTGGGCCCCTCGTGGCTCCTCTGCAGTAGGGACCACTTTTCAGACAAGAAAACTGAGGCTCTGAGAGACAAACTAGCCCACGCACACAGGTGACACAGGGGTAAGTGGCAGAACCAGAATCTGGGCCTGGCCCTGCCTGACTCCAAATGCCAGGATGTTTCTCACCTACCTTTTGACAGTAGCCTAGAGGTCCCCACATCGGAACCTTTGTGCTCTGCCACAAATCTGGCAAAAAGCAAAAGATGGTCAGGCCCTCCTAGCCCTGGAGAGGCCCCCCTGAGATCAGGCAACCTCAGTCTGGTCCCTGAAGAGGCCATTTCCTGGGGTGCCAAGGAGTTCTCTGGGACCCAAGTCAGCAATGAGCTAGATGGCAAAAGGGACGCCCGAGAAACCTGGGGCACTCCCTACTTCTTGGAGGCAGCCAGCCTCGGGAACTCCCTCCTGAGGCCTGCAGGCCAGACAAAGCAGCAGGGGAGGAAAGGCAATACCTCACAGCCCACCCAGGAGGCCAGGGAAGGATCGTAGCCAGAGGGCTACTCATGGGGGGTCTTGAGGACAAGCATGGATTCCTCACAGGACAGGAGACCTGGGTTAGCTCGTTTCCTGGCCCTGGGTGCTCCATGAGTTGCCATCACTCCCAGGACAGCCCCCTTTCTCTGGCCAGGGCCCCATTACAGACCCCTGGCCTGCCCCTGGGCCCACCCCTCCTTCTCTGTTCTGGCAGATTCTGACCTGGGGCCTTCGGAACATGAAACAGGTGCGTTCCCCTCAGCTCCTGGTAGAATGCTCGGAAGAGTCCCTGCAGACGGAGCCCATCAGGGACTTCCAGACCAACCCTAACTTCACCCAGTCAGTGCTCTTCCTCACTCTGGTAAGGCAGCCTTGGGCAGAGCAGGAGCTGGGGCGGCCCTTCCCTCCTGGGAGGCCTCACGCTCTGGCCTCTCCTTGGGGCTGCAGTTCATGCCTATGGAGGATGTCTACGCGCCGTCCCTCACGTTGAAGGTGGTAGATAATCAGGACTTCGGCCAGCAGACTGTGGTGGGTCAGGCCAACATCAACTCCCTCCAGCCCTACTTCTGTGACCCCTGGGCTGACGACTACGTGCCTCCGCAGCTTCCAAGTACGGCCCCTCCTCTCCGCCCTGCCCAGGCCTCACCTTCAAGCTGGCACCAGGAGCAGGGGTGGCCCTTACTGCCCTGCAGGCTCCTGTCCCTCCTCCTCACTCCTCTCCCTCTGCTGAGATTCATGATTTTTCTTTCTCCACACAGTGCTGTCTGTGAAAAAGTACCAGAAGGTGAGTAAAGGCTCGAGGTCCCACCTTCTCACACACCATTCACAGGGGATGCCCCTGGTCCCTAAGGAGGGGCGGGGATGAAACCGCATACATGAGAACGCTAAAGCCATGACTCTCCACCTGGACCGCACATGAGCACTGTCTGGGAGTTTAGAGAAATCCTGATGGCCAGGCCCCTGACCATTCCATCAGGATTGTTGGGGAAAGACCGGAGCATTCAGTGTTGCCAAGCCCCCACCCCTCTCCAGTGATTCCAATGTTTCCAAGGTTCAGAACTACCCCTTGAGAGCACTTGTCATACTTGAATGCATGGGAGTCCCAGGGACACTTTGAGCAAAAGCAGGTTCTGATCTAGTAGGTCTGGGGTGGGGCCTGGGGTTCTGTATTTCTGAGCCCTTCCAGAGTTCCATCTGTAGCTGTTGGCAATGAATATAAGAACTAAGCCGACCCTACTTCTGATTCCTAATCCCATGTGCCAATCCCTGAATTGAAGGGGCTCTGTTTAGAGTAAGGGAGCCAGGAAAGGAAGCCCTGCCCTCCACTCACTTTCTCCTCGGAGGTCAGAGATGGTGAGCAGGCTAGGTAGGTACACCACACCTCACCCTCTCTCCCACTTTCGTTTTTAGCTCCTGGATTATCTGTATGAAAAGTTCTGGTTAAGTCCCAGCAAAACCCAGGTGATATAGGCTCAGCCCCAGGGAACAAAGAACAACTCCGGGTAGCTCAGGGAAGTGGGGGGCAGATGATCCTGGGCAGAGGAAGGCTACTGTGACTGCTCCCCGAGGTTCCAGAATGATCTTCCCTACCAGGACGAACACCATCATGAAGTGGACTGGTGGAGCAAGCTGTTCTGGGCCACAGGAGATGTTAAGTCCTTGCAGTACAAGTACAAAGACTACCATACCCTGAAGGTTTGGAGGCCTCCAGGAGGGGAGATCGCTGAGAGACACAATGAAATCTGCTGGGAGAAACCCGCAAACCTTGCCCTGATGCCTCTAGAAACTACCAGGGTGGGGGTGGGGGTGGACAATAGTCTCCTCCTTGTCTCCCCAAGCCTCCACCAGACATGCCCTTTTGGGAACCAGGGCTGCCCCATCCATAGCAGGCAATGCCGACCCTGGGCCCACCAACTGAGCAGATGCTTCCCAGCAAGACCTGGGAATGGGTGGTCCCTCAACCCCTGATGGCAGGAACAGTCCCCCCTGGCTGAGCCCAGCCCGGCTCTCCCCACCGGCCTGGGTCCCATGCACCCTTCTGCAGGTGTACGACTGTGAGCTGGAGGCTGTGCCTGCCTTCAAAGGCCTGCAGGACTTCTGCGAGACCTTCAAACTCTATCAGGAAGAGCCCAAGTTGGACAGCCCTGTGGTAGGGGAGTTCAAGGTGGGTGTTCACCCCAGCTGAGCTGCCCCAGTCTCCCCAGCCCCTGCTGTACTCAGAAGACTCTAGTAAAAGCCCTGGTTCTCTATGCTAGTTGTGAGATTGGGTGGGGAGGGCTTGAAAAACAGTTTGGAGAGCAGGTGACCAGAGGCTGACTGATGTGGGGGTTCAGACAGACCTCCTCCCCTTACACGTGATGGGCAGGGGGCTTCTCACTCCGGCTCGGCCTGCACTGGTCTCCCAAGTCCCAAGAGCCTTCGAGAGCAAGTTCCAGCCTGAAGGAATGGATGGGGGTAGAATGGGAGTCTGCATCAGCAGAAACTGGAAACTCACCTAACCGCTGCGGTTGTTTGCCCAACACCCCTCCCAAACACGGCTGTCCCCGCAGAGCATCTCTATGGCACCCACCTCGCCCATCCACCGTACAGCCCAGTCTCTCCTGAGTTTGGACCTGGGGCACCTCCTGGAGGGCTTCGCAGAGCTGGGCCCACACTGCCAACACCTTCCCTCCCCAACACACACAGGGCCTTTTCCGTGTCTACCCCTTTCCTGAGGATCCAAAAGTCCCCAAGCCCCCCCGCCAGTTCTTGGTTTGGCGTGAAAAAGAGGACTTCCCTCAAGAGTGCTTGGTGCGGGTGTACATGGTCCGAGCCATCAACCTGCAGCCCCAAGATTCCAATGGCCTGGTAATGTGCAGCCCCAAGCCCGTGGTGCTCGTTGTCTCTGGGCCTGCCCAGCCCAGGTGCCTCCCACGCTTTGCCATAAACCCCAGGGTCCTGGAGCTCCAGGCTACAGATACCCAGACAGCTAACCTCCCACAGGCTCCCTCTGATGCTCCGCCCCCACCCTCCCCGACCAACCTGGACTGACTCTCCATTTCCTGTCACATTTCCCTCACCATGACCCAACCTCAGTGCGACCCTTATGTGATCCTGAAACTGGGACAGACAAAGATGGGCAACCGGGACAAGTACCATCCCAACACTCTGGACCCCATCTTTGGCATGTGAGCTGCCCCAGCTTCACCTGACCCCACCCCTCCACACCCTCCCACACTGTGCTAGGAGTAAGCCCCAGAAGGTGAAGAATTCTTGCATTTCTTTCTAAGCTCGGAGTTCCTAGCATGGGCTCTCACACTCTCCGTGCTCGACAAAGGAAGGGTGGTCAGTTCTACCCTCCCTCTCAAATGCTTTGCCTGGGAAAGGGGTTCAGGGCTGTACAACCCAAGCCTGTCAAGAGCTATTCCTAGCCACAACGGGGGGATAGTCCTTGGCAGTCGACTGCCACCCCAGGTTGTGCTCTCCGTATTCACCATGACCATACAAGGGGCCAAGAAGCTGGCCAGTCTCTGTAGTCTCCAACACCCTCACCCACCCCTAGCATGTTTGAACTGAGCTGCATCATCCCGCTGGAGAAGGACCTAGAGATCCAGCTCTATGACTTTGACCTGTTCTCACCTGATGATAAGATTGGAACCACAGTCATTGACCTCGAAAACCGACTCCTGTCTGGCTTTGGAGCCCGTTGTGGGCTCTCCAAATCCTACTGCCAGTGAGTGGACCTGAGGCTGGGCAAGAGAGTAGAGGAGGGGTGAAGGAGGGAGCCCCTAGCTCTCTTGGGGGCAGGCTCACATCCTGGGCTGGTGAGCCAGGGCCTGAACCTGGCTCCATTCATGCCTGCACCACTGTTTATCCTGCAGCTCAAGGCAGAATGTTGTCCAGGATGCAAACCTTCCCCTTTTCCTCTCCCTTAATTCCACAGGTCAGGGCCCTTTAGGTGGCGGGATCAGATGACCCCAAGCTTCCTTTTGGAACGCCATGCCAAACAGAAAGGGCTGCCTCCGCCTCTGTTCAGTCCTGAGGAGGACACTGTTTTTTACAATGGGAAAAACTTCAAATTGCAAAGCTTTGGTGAGAAGTACAGCACGCTGCGGGAAGGTGCAGATCCAGGCCTCTGAAACCAGAGGCCACGTGCCTCATTTTGCCCTTTCCTCCTATAGAGAGCTACCATGTTCACTCTCTAGGCAGGGTGTAGGGAAGGGGGGTGTGCCTGCCTGGGAGATGGGAAGGCTAATGACATTGTGATCCCCTCTTTCCACCTCCTTCCAACTAGAGCCCACACCCCCTACTCTTCATTATTTGGGTCCTAAGAAAGAACGCCTTGCACTGTACCTCCTGCACACGCAGGGGCTGGTACCTGAGCATGTGGAGACCCGTACGCTGTACAGCGACAGCCAGCCAGGCATCGACCAGGTAGGAGACTGGAGGGATGAGGTCAGGCTTAGATAAGGGAGCCCAACCAGCCAGGACATAGCCCATGATGTGAGGGGAAGGGGAGGCCAAGCATTCACAGACACCCAGGCACAGAGAACAAGCATGTTCTGCACATGTTCAAAGTGAGAGGGTTCAATGATGTCCTTAGAAAGAAGAAAGTCAGAGCTGGAAAAGTCATCTACGAGAAGCCCAGGCCTCGCATCAGTTGGTGGAAGCGCTGAGACGCCCTACCAGCCAGCGTCAACTGTCTTAGTGCCTCCTGGGGGAGGGCTGGGAGGAAGCACCCGGAGTCAGATGTGCAGACATTACAACCCTGTTTGGCCTGTTAATTGCAGGCTATGTTTTCTCCACACCAAGGAACCCCAAACAGAAGGAATAAAAATCCCCGCAAACACCCTAATTATCTACCCTCCAGCCACCAGAATGGCTCTTCTCATTCTCCAAATCTCTTAACTTGATACCACATTCCAGACACTAAGTTCTCTGCTGAGCACTTTTTAAACCATTCTCATTAGACCTGTTTTCGATTTAAGAAAACAGGAGTCGGGCAGCCTGGGTGGCTCAGTGGTTTAGTGCCTGCCTTCGGCCCAGGGCATAATCCTGGAGACCTGGGATCGAGTCCCACATCAGGCTCCCTGCATGGAGCCTGCTTCTCCCTCTGCCTGTGTCTCTGCCTCTCTTTCTCTCTGTGTGTCTCATGAATAAATAAAATCTTTAAAAGAAAAAGAAAAGAAAACGGGTCAACTTCAAAAGAATAAAATGAAAAAAAAAAAAGAATAAAATGAGGTCAGTTTGAAAGAATATATCTACCTTCCAGTGTTGATAGTTGTATTCTTTTATTTTTTTTCTCTTCCTTTTTCTTGCCATTTTCATCCTCCTTTCTTAGACCTCTGCGCCTGGTGGGCAGTTTAATATCCATGGAATAGGGTTCCACAACACGACATAGGACAGCTTGGGCATTTGGACTGATCACCTAGCTTGCTCTTACTTGGGACCACTAAACTGGTTAATAAGTGAAGCCCCAACCCCACTGTGGAGCCTATCCAGAGAGGCTGTCTAGCATAGCCTGCTAAATGGGATTAACCCTCCAGATCCCATGGCCATCAGTCTTGAAGTAGCCTTCATGCACTGCCAACCCTACTCTGCACTATTCTTCCAGCCAAAACTAAAGAAAAAAAAAAAAAAGGAAGCTGGTGGGTGGCTGCCAGACTTCCTGTCTGAAGTCCACTTCACCTCACCAATACCCCCTTACCCAACCCTCCAATGGTGGGGACCCAGCCTCAGGAGATATCAGGACCTGGGACCAGGCTCCCAGGCCAGCACGCTGAGAACAGTGTCGCAACTCCCAGCCAGCTAATCCATCTCCGCTCTAGGGAAAGGTGCAAATGTGGGTGGACATCTTCCCAAAGAAGCTTGGGCCTCCTGGCCCTCCCGTCAACATCAGGCCCCGAAAGCCTAGAAGGTGAGTGACCCGGCAAGCCCATCCCTGCACTCTACCAGGCATGGAACACAGGTGTGCTCACACACTAGGGTGCAGTGGTTCTTTCCTTCTCCTGGGAATCCTGGGAGCTTCCTTCCTCTCCATCCCCCTAAATCTGGCATGCCTTATGGGCATGGAGGGCAGCCCCCCAGCCCTCTCTCTTCTTGCACCAAGGCTGCAGCTGGGGAGGTATTCCTCAGCAAAGCCTCAGAGTACAGTGGCTACAGGTATGAGCTGCGCTGCATTATCTGGAAGACTGCCCAAGTGGACCTGAGGAGAACTTTAACCTCTGGGATAAGCGACATCTATGTCAAAGGGTGAGGAAGAGGGGAGCCTGTGTGGCTCAGTGGTTGAGCGTCTGTCTTCAGCTCAGGCCGTGATCCTGGGGTCCCAGGATCGAGTTCCACATTGGGCTCCCTGCAGGGAGCCTGCTTCTCCCTCTGCCTGTGTGTCTGCCTCTCTCTCATGAATAAAATCTTTTTTTTTTAAAAGGGGGGGGGTAAGGAGAGGGCAGGGCTCCAGCAGCATTCCCTCAGCATCCCCCAGTTGTGTAGTCCCCTTGCCTCCAACCTACCCCCCACTATCCTGAGGTGACATCCCTCCACTTCCACCCATGCCTGGTGTCTGTGGAACGATACACACAAACTCCAGGTGAAAGGACTTTGGCCCTAGGTGGATGGTCGGGCTCGAGAAAGACATGCAGAAGACAGATATCCATTACTACTCACTGACCGGGGAGAGCACCTTCAACTGGAGGTTCATCTTCAGCATGGACTACCTGGCAGCCGAGCACATGTGTGTCCAGAGCCAGAAGGTGACAGGGCTGGGGGGGTTGCACTCCTCCTCCCTCGAACTGCAAGTTGCACCAGAACCCTTGGAACGTAGCCTTGGGCAGAAAGCTGCCTCCTTAACAGCCCATCATCACTGCTGGGTGGTGGGCTCATAAGGTGGCCAAGGGAAACCTCAAAGGAGACAGGCCAGTAATATGTTCTTCTGCCATCCTCCAGGAATACATATGGAGCCTGGACCCCACGGTGACAAAGTTCCCAGCCCGGCTCATCATCCAGATCTGGGACAATAATGTGTTCTCCACTGATGACTTCCTAGGTGAGACCCGACACAGGGCCCGTGACCACAGGCTGGGGAGCTCCTTGCTGATGGCATTTCTTTGGGCTCAGGGGTCCTGGAGCTGGATCTGTTTGACATGCCCCTCCCGGCCCGGCATGCCAGCAAGTGCTCCATCAGGATGATGGAGGCTGACTCCAAGTGGCCCTACTTCCTTCAGTATAAGCACTTCTCCCTCTTTAAGAAGAAGACTGTAACGGGCTGGTGGCCTTCCCAGGTCCTCGATGGTGGCAAATGGCGCATGTCGGTAGGAGCTGGGGAGGGTGTCTGTTGCATATAGGACTGCTGTGCCACATAACTTGGCTCTAACAGACTTCTGGGGACTTTAGCTAAATCTTTTTTTCCTTCCTGGACCCTGGGAAGGGGCTTTGGGACACCTTCTGTAATGAACTCAGCCTCCCACCACCTATGGTGCTTCTAGGGTAAAGTGAAGATGACGCTGGAGATCCTGTCAGAGAAGGAAGCCTTAATCAGGCCAGCAGGGCGAGGCCAATCGGAACCCAACCAATACCCTACACTTCATCCTCCCCTGTAAGAGTCCTGTGGGATGAGGGGACCAAATCTTTCTTCCCCATTCACAAGGCTGAGCTACTGGGCCCAGCAATTTGTATAGGGTGTGAGTGGTGGGCCTACAAGTGGAGAGGGGTACTAACTTCCCAGCACCCCACCTCAGTGCTCAGTTACAATGAGGGGAGAACAGCCTGGGTGAAGGGGGCGGGGAGGGGAGAACACACGAGTAAGCAGAAGTTGCTTTTTGAAAAAGCAAGCTCTCTGCTGTGCATCACTTGACCTGAAAGTTCCCTCTGCCCTCCATCCTCCGACATCTCCTCTGCTCATGGATAGACGCCCCAACACCATGTTCCTGCTTCGGTCACCTATTACAATCTTCTGCCGCATTTTCTGGAAACGCTACCACTTCAAAATCATAATGGCTATAATCATACTTTTTTTAGCACTTATGCTGTTCAACTTCATCTATTCAACACCGGTGAGTGACAGCCTTGGGGACAGGGACAAAGGCATTCACTAGCTGGTCTTAGGAGGACTCTGAAGAGACAGCCTCAAGTGGCTACCTCAGGCTAACTCTCACCTGTTCTCTCTAGAACTACTTGGCCATGAGCTGGATCAAACCTGAACTTCGGCTGAACGCTCCCATTAAAATATCCACCAATATCATCAATCAACCAAACCTCAGCAATGCCCACTCTCCCATCCTCACCAGCCAGCATCTGAACTTAAATCCTACAATAGACCATGAGTTGAAACACCTCCAGGGACCTATGAATCACCTACAAGACATTTTTCCAGAACTTCCAGCCCCACGAGACTAATTGGTCCACATCTGCCTGGCTTTTCTCCTGCTTATTATTGGCCCTTCCCTTGCGCTTCCTACCAGTTCTCATTTTTATCTTCTAGGGCATATACAAGGGACTTCTGAGACATATACAATGAGGGGCATATTCTGCTCAGAAACCACTTCAACAGGAAGGACAGAATTGTCATTTTCTCACTGAAATAAACAAGTTTTGTCACAGAGAGCCACTTTGTAATTTAGGGGGCTGAAGAAAACATGAAAGGCAAGACTCATGAGGCCAGGGAGCAACGTCATCTTTATACACCACCTCTAGACATCAGGGTCTCTTCCTCTCTAAGAGGCTCTGAAGTCAAAGGGAAACCAAGGGAAAGGGAGACTGTGAGGAGCGAGATGGCTTGTGTGGGGTAAGCAGCTTGCCAAGGCCACTGCTCTGATCCCTACCGTGCATGTTCAAAAGAGCCATGCCAACAGACCAGACCTCTCCCTCCTCTTGGGCACGCCTGGGATTACAGGGCCCAGAACAGTATTTGGTCCCATTCACAGTGGGAAATATTTGTTTCTAAGAACAAAATGCAAGAGCTGGGGCAGACCCTACCATGCTAGGTTAGACGGTTTCCACATACTTCTCAAAGGCTGGCCCCCAGGCTGAGTAGGGACTGCACTTATGTCTTCCCTGTCCTCTTTAAAAAGCCTCAGGAAGCCCATGGGCTGGAATCATATAGAACTTAAATTCAATCATCACACACGTACCCTCTCCCACGATGAGCCCCCTTCCTTCTGGAGCACTGCCTGGCCCATCTCAAGAGCCCACTTAAAGGGTCCTCCCACCACAAGGGTCTAGCCAATCTCCCCCTGTACTCAAAAAAGACAAAACAGCCACTTGCTTTCTCAGTTCTAAGTGGTCCTAAGGCCAAGCTCCAGGTCAACATTTTGTCCTCCGATACCCTGGAGCTGCTCTGCTCTTGTGGGGAAGGTCTTAGGAGGATCCGTTTTATTCACACCTGCAAGACAGCACTACAACCTAAGATGCTCACTTAAGCATGTGGGAGGGACAGAAGAAACCCCAACACAATGGAAACTTATACCCAACCAAAGTGATCTCCTTTCCTTTTGCGCCAAGCTGAGGGCTTTCCTAACCCAGGAGAAGGCAGAGCAAGGGTTGACAGGTTGGGGGCTCAGTAAGGAGGCCTAGACCTTCCCCAAAACTACACCCAGAAGGAAGGACACTGAGTTAGAAGCTCATGTTTGGTTTCCATCAGCCATTTTAAGAATTTCCCTTAGGCTACAGAAGTACATGGCTAGGAGAGCTCAGAGCTTCAGGCCCCCCAGGGAGATTGGCCTATTGGCCAATTTAATCACAGGGCAGACAGGTGAGCAGCACATGACCCCTTGTCAGATAAGGCAGTGGAATAAGGATTGACCCACAGAGGAGGACGCTCTGTTACTCAATGACAATGAACTCTTCCAGGCACAGATGACGAAGGTCCATTGCTCCCAGATTTGCAACAGGAGAATAGCAACTGCTTCTTATCCATTAGAAGCCAAGATTCCTCTTTAGGGAGTATCCAAAAGCTTCCTTAGGTTTTGAACACTCTGAGATTCCAAAAATCATGATAAAGACAAAACACGCAGTTAGGCAGGCTCCAGAGTCCAGAAACATCTCCACATGGTCAGCTCACATGGCAAACGGTGCTTCTGGTATGATGGACACGTGGAGCTGGTCAATTTCATGGTTACTCCCATTGTATCCATGAAGTCTTACAAGCTTCTCTTGCACACCAACTTTCAGCCAAACTTGACTGAGAGCCTAAAGGAACCAACTGAGAAAGTCACAAACAAACCAACAGAAGCCAGATTCATGCTAAACATCAGCTAGAGCAGTGAGCCAAAGCAAACAGCCCTCTCCCTGTGGCCACCTAAGGAAGGTCAGTGAAACTTAAGTTTGTTCTGCAGCCCCAGCCTCCAAAAGAGAGGCATCCAGATGTCTCTTCCAGCTCAGGCTGCATGTGGAGAGAGCAATGAATGGAGGGAGAAGGCAACACAGGGGAGAAGTGTCCACCCAGATTTCCAATGAAAATTCTTCAGGTGGACGGAGGCCTGGGTAAAAAGCAAAAACCCAATGAATGGCTGCCTGGAAGGTATGAGGCGTTATCAGTGTTATGTTCTCTGCAGATTTAAAAATGAAGTACAAGGGTCCTCTGAGTCCAACAACAAGGCAGCCTGAGCAATTAAATTCTCTTCTGTGATTTTGGCATCAGAACCGTATATATATCCTCTCCATCCCTCTTCGCTCCCAAGTGGAAGGACTGCAGGGAAAGGCACATCACAGCAGCACTGCCCTGGGGTAGGTGGGCTTCCTGAACCAGTTAGATGTCCCCATTGGTAACCATGGCAATGCAGCATCCCTGCATTCAAAGCTCCAGTGAGAGAACAGAGTCCCTGACCAGCTGCTGGAGACTGCAGGAGGCCTGCCCGGCTCTGCACTCAGGCCAGAGCCTGCTCATGGTGACAGCCAGAGGTGGCAGCAGCAGGAGGGCTCAGTAGAAACGCTTTCGGCTCTGTTCTTGCCATTTGTTGTAGAGTATGATACCAATGACGATGGCAAATACGGAAAACACCAGCGAGAAGAAGACAATGAGGAAGAGGGCCAGGCCACTCAGGGGCGGCAATGGGGCGGTCACTAAGGACACAAAAGAGAAGTCAATCAGGGAGCCCACCCACGTGGGAAAGTATCAAGTCTCCAGTTTCTGACACTCATTTCTGGGAGCCAGAGAGCAGAGAGACACTCCCTTTCCAGGTGCCTCAATTTAAAAACTGAGCAGCCCTGCTCATCTGTAACATGGAGACAAGTGGAATGGCAAAAGCGCGTGCTCCAAGTTCTTCAGAGGAAGAACACAAAAAGGAGATGGCCCCGTGATGTGTGGGTGCAAGTCACCTCAGACCACCCAGGCATAGTAACCTCCTCTCCAACCACAGGACCATTTCCCGGGAACCCTGCACTCACCCTCAGGCAGCTTCATGTTGTCCACCGAGGGCAGGAACACATCTCGATGCAGCTTCTCCTCTTCCGGGGTTCTCTCCACCGTAAGCTCAAACAACTTCAGGGAAATGACATCGTGATTATCTACAGGAAAACACGAGGACCCAAACCACCTCAAAAAGAGGTATTTTGGGAGTATATGGGTTCAAACATCTGATCTACAGCCAACTAGGAGTGACTTTGGGTTTTTTAGAAATTTACTGTATTTTTTAAGTAATCTCTTCATCCAACATGAGGCTCAAACTCAAGATCCCGAAATCAAGAGTTGGGTGCTCTACTGACTGAGCCAGCTATGTGCCCCACTAGCAGTGACTGAAAAAAAGTAACTGAAACCTCTATTTTCTCTCATCTAAAAATAAGAACAAGGAATAGGGAATATTGTGGATTACTCAGGATTTAAAGTTTTTTTTATCAACAAGCATGCAATATCTATATAGCTTAAAAAAGAGACATAATACAAGAATTAAAGACCATATCATATGTAAAACCCAGTAGCATAGCAAAGGAAGACACAGCACTACAGCTTCCCTTCTGTGCAGACGACACACACAAGATAGGAAAGGGCGTTATGCCAGCTGATTAATGGGCCATGAGCAGGGCATAGCTATTGGCATGGCACACACTTCCATTCTAGACTAATTTTCTGCAGCTTCTTTTCACTGTGACCCTGAATCTCACTATTCCTAGAGGAAGAATCAAGGAATTAGGGACGCAATTTTTTTTTCTTTTTTTTTTTATGATAGTCACAGAGAGAGAGAGAGAGAGAGAGAGAGAGGCAGAGAGAGAAGCAGGCTCCATGCACCGGGAGCCCGACGTGGGATTCGATCCCGGGCCTCCAGGATCGCGCCCTGGGCCAAAGGCAGGCGCCAAACCGCTGCACCACCCAGGGATCCCCTCATTTTTTTTTCTTTTTATTTTTTTAAGATTTTGTTTATTTGAGAGAGAGAAAGCGTGCACAAGTGGGGGGAGGGGCAGAGAGAAATAGACTCCCCGCTGAACAGGGAGCTCAATGCAGGGCTCCATCCCAGGACTGAGATCAGGACCTAAGCCCAAGTCAGCCGCTTAACCAACTGAACCACCCAGGTGCCCCTTTTTTCTCTTTTTAAGTGTCATTCTAATCTCATAGGTTCAAACATATTCGATATATTTCAATACACTGAACTTGTACATTTACAGCAATTACAGATGCTCAACACGACCCATCTTTCTCCAGTAAGAGCCTATTCAAGTTGGCTCCTGAGTCCTTTTACATGAACCCAGAAGTGATTATCTTCCTTGCTTTCCTGGGAAATTCCCAGCTTGTCCATTTCCTACCTCAAAACTGGCATCAGCCATTTCCCCACGAAGCTCTTGTTTCTTTCAGCAGGAACTGGTATGAAGAGACCACAAATCAGGGATCCCTGGGTGGCTCAGCGGTTTAGCGCCTGCCTTTGGCCCAGGGCATCGAGTCCCACATCGGACTCCCTGCTTGGAACCTACTTCTCTCTCTGCCTATGTTTCTGCCTCTCTCTCTGCGCCTCTCATGAATAAATAAATAAAATCTTTTTTTATTTATTTATTCATGATAGACATAGAGAGAGAGAGAGAGAGAGAGAGAGAGAGAGAGAGAGAGAGAGGCAGAGACACAGGCAGAGGGAGAAGCAGGCTCCACACCGGGAGCCCGACGTGGAACTCGATCCCGGGTCTCCAGGATTGCGCCCTGGGCCAAAGGCCGGCACCAAACCGCTGAGCCACCCAGGGATCCCCTAAATAAATAAAATATTAAAAAAAAAAAAAAAAGATGGGAATCCTTGGGTGGCTCAGTGGTTTAGCACCTGCCTTTGGCCCAGGGTGTGATCCTGGAGTCCCGGGATCAAGTCCCATGTCGGGTTCCCTGTGTGGAGCCTGCTTCTCCCTCTGCCTATGTCTCTACGTCTCTCTCTCTCTCTCTCTCTCATGAATAAATAAATAAAATCTTTAAAGAAAAAAAAAAGAGAGAGACCACAAATCTGAATACTAGGGTTGCTCATGGCTACTAGGCTGGTTATTGGTGACTGGATTTCTTGTCATTTCTTTTTTTTTTTTTTTTTTCATTTTAACATATATTTTATTTAACCCCATATATTAAAGAACCCCATTTCAACATGCAAATGATATAAAAATTATGGATGACATTTTATGTTCTAAGTCTTTGAAGTCTGGTATGTATTCTACATTTATAGTACACATCACTTTGGAATGGCCATATTTCAAGTGTCCAAAAGCAACCTGTATAACTATTCACTACCATATCAGACAGTGTGGATCCAGATCATTCTTCTAGTTGACTTCTAAGACCTAGATTAGGCCCAAAGGAAATTCTGATCCTCGTAGTATAAGAGAAACATTTGCACAGGGCCCACTCTGCCCTTTCTGCTCCCAGTGGAACTCCACTTTGGGGTAGTAATTTGGGGACCCCTCAACTGTTCATTCTCCAAACTCCTTCCCAACTTGTGTCTTCATGGCACACTTTGTCTTGACTTCTGGCAGAAGAAGAGAGAAACCATATCATGCTCCCACTTCTTCTCATACCTAGATAGACATCCTTTGAACCAATAAATGTAGAATTTTTATATATGGGGAAAATCAATCAATTACATCTCACATATTAGGATTATTCCAACTGCAACCTCTGTATGGCTCCAGGAGTGCACCTTCTTCTGGTGCACCACTTCTCTGTGAATCTCTCCATTCTGCCCTCTTCTGTGATCTTCATCCTCCAACAAGTGGCAAGATGGTTGCCCCGACTCCAGGTGAATGACCCTCACTTCCTTCCCAAAGAAGGAAGAGCACCATTTCTATTATTAGGATGGCATCAACAGCTGCTAAGACTCTTAGAACCTTTAGCAGAATCCCAGATAGAAAAAAAACTAGCTTCGCCTTCAATTAGAAAAATATTTTTGCTGTCAAGATTGAATTTAAGCCATGGGACAAGATAAAAAGCCAGGCAACGTTCCTCACAATTGTAAGGGCATCAAAGAATGGGAGAACCAGAATGTGTCCTCAGCCATTTTCAACAATCCACTGCATAACATTAAGAAGTTGTCAACAAAAAAGTCCTTAAAAGAAAGACCAAATTTCTATTTAGGGATATCCTACAGGCAGAGAACAGAGACTTACTAATATAGACAGTATCACTAAATATCTAAAGCAAAGGACTCCTTCAGGTAAACAAAAATAATTCTATTTCATACTAGCTATAACATAATGAATCACACTAGTCAAAAAACCCAAAAGTTCAGTGCCTTACCTCTTCTCAAAAGATGTTTGGATTAAGGCTCAAGCGAAGGGACAGAATATAGAAGGGGAAGCTACAAATCAAGGACAAGAAGGAAGAAAATCCAGAGATAGAAAAGTAAAAGAACCAGGTATTATTAATGCCACATAAATTAAGCAGGAGTTTCAGAATAACTGGTCAAACCAGCCAAAGAGAAGACAAAGAGGACCGAGAACAGAGTACCATATATGGTGAGGAAATAGAAGTAGCTTTGATGAGAATAGTGCTGAGGGCCTGGCTGAGATACCTGGGAGGTCCGATTGCAGTGATGTAGAGCAGTGGATGGCCTGAAAACAGAAGCACCTATACACACAGCACATTCAAAACTCTGAGCACAAAGAGGGTCCTGGGGTGAGTTAGAAGAGGGGCAGCAGAATCAAGGAATTTAAGGAAAAGCTTTGTTAAGAGAAGGGGAGCTCAGCACAACAGGAGATAGATGGGAAGGAACCAGACTACAGAGGGGGCACCAGAGATACCAAAGCATGGAACTCCAAATACAGGCTGGAAGAGCTGGCTTGCTGGAGAGACAAACACTCCATTAGCACCAACCATCTCCTAGAGCCAACTGCACTAGGGTAACCTAGGCAGGGGGGTCGGGGGAGGTTTATGGATACAAGAATGCCAGAAGATAAGCACTGTCTGGGTCCTTGCTTCCCACAGCTCTGCTTCTCTGGCTCTCCTCCCTGAGAAGCCTCACCAAGGTCCAGCTCCCGAGATATGACCTCAGTCAGGACAAATAAAGAGTACATGTGGCAGTACCCGAGAGATCCCCAGTGATGGAGGAGGTGCCAAAGTAGTAGCCCCGGGGCAGACGGACCCCAGGCACCTCAATGCAATCCCTCCACTCGTGCTTGCCATCAATGTCCATCATGATCTAGAATAAAAAGGAAAGATCAATCAGGGCCACGAAAGCAGGTGCAAGATAGCCCATGCCACCAACTGGTCCAGAAAACAAGAACTCACCGTCAAATGCCTCTTGACATAGCGAATCACAAGGAAGGTGTCGTAATGCAGATTGCGGACGATAGCCGTACAACCCCCTAGCTCCGTAGGCCGCCCATCCCGCTCATGATCGTAGCTGAGGGAGCCATTGTTCACCATTGCTGAGATATAGGGGAATACCCGCTGGGAATGCAGGGAAGAAAAGCAGAGGACAGTAAGGAAGTACTCTTAGGAATGACTGTACAAAAGCAACAGGAATTTTGCACATACAAGCTGAGCCCTTCCAGACCAGACGACCACTCCACCTTGTCATTAGCAGCCCCTAAGAACGCACACTCAGATGGTTACGCAAAGGATATGGCCCATGAAACAACTGAACGCTCTACTTGCCTTCAGGAATCCTCCTTGCTACCAATCTGGTGGGCCTAAAAGGGCCCCTCTAGAGTCTGACTCTAATCCTTCCAGAGATCACTGTTTGGCATTTATTATATATACATGGCCCAGGACCAGTGCTTTTATATATATATATATATAT
Organism: Nyctereutes procyonoides; assembly: GCF_905146905.1. NCBI lineage: Eukaryota > Metazoa > Chordata > Mammalia > Carnivora > Canidae > Nyctereutes > Nyctereutes procyonoides. Next base: position 46,176,047 of record NW_026575049.1, on the reverse strand, counting down.
ATATATATATATATATATATATATATATATATATATATATATATCCCCAGTTGCCATGTAAACTTCTTGAAGGAAAAAAATCACAGACTTTTGTGTCTCTACCTTCCATCCCTGACAACCTCCCATCCCACCCCACAGCATTTTGCACATAGCAGGCACTCTAAAAATACCTGTTTGATCAGGGAAATCTTTCCATTCCAGATAGCTCTTTTCAAATTCTCAAATCCTGGGCAGCCCCGGTGGCACAGCGGTTTAGCGCCGCCTGCAGCCCAGGGTGTGATCCTGGAGCCCCGGGATCGAGTCCCACATCAGGCTCCTTGCATGGAGCCTGCTTCTCCCTCTGCCTGTGTCTCTGTCTCTGCCTCTCTCTCTCTCTCTGTTTAAAATAAATCTTTAAAAAAAAATTCTCAAATCCTATGAGCATAGGATGGATGCTAAATGGATGAGGACTCAGAAACAGCACTGCCAGAACCAGGCTGCTAGCTGGTGGTCTCCAGCTACAATGACTGTTCTTAGTTGAAAGACCTTCCAGGACATTTAAGCTTCACTACACATAACTTCTTCCAATAATACCGTGGGCAAGTTCTCCCACTGCAAGTTTCCTCATATGCTACCCATCCTCCCACCTACTTCAGAGGCCCTGGCTCTCCAATGGAGTTGGAGGAGTGAATTCTTCCTCAGGAATGATGGGCTAACCATTTAAGAACCAGCCCAGTGCTAAGGCAATGCAGAGGCAGGGTGATGAAAAGAGAGGAAATATGACTCATGCCACTTCTTGGTGACCTCCACATTGTCCTCAACAGTCAACATGCAAGGTGGAGATGCAGTCAGAATCAGAGACTGGTGACTCTCAAGACAACAGTCACATGGGTGTGAACAGGAGCAAATGCTGGGTGGACACATAGGGAGTTAGGGATGGCCATGATGGGTCAAAACTGAGTACCTGGACTCCTGGAGAATATCGCCTCTTCTGGGCCTGAGAGGGTCCAGCAGGTTATTATAAAAACGAGAGAGGACACAGAAGACAGGAGACCAGGTCAGAAAGAAACAGCCATGGAAGAGTTTTGACCCAGCTGTGGTGGATGAGCAAACCAAAGTGAATCCCCAAACAGGAATTGTAGAGTCTGTGGAGGGCATTTAGCAAGTTCTTACACCCCTCAAAATAATGGGCAAAACTATATGTACAGATACTTATATGTTTTCTAAGAAGAGGGTCTGTTATTACCCGATTCTCAAAAGGGGCCCAGTAGGTAAACCTCTTTAAGGCTTTTAGAAACTTCATAAAATAGCGTTCACTTATGTCTCTGAGTCAGAAGGCCAGGCCGCATGTTTTGTCTGTACCCGGACGATGGTATTTCTGTAGCAAGGAGAGACATAAGACTGACAAATAGGGCTAAATTCTTCCAAATTCAAAATGGTGTTTACTGCCCAGGATCTCAGCATTCAGCTCTTGCCCAAAGGACAAAAATCCCACCACTTAAGAGACAATGGAGTTAACTCTGATCCAAAGGGATCATTTACCCTCAAACTGAGCCTTACGGACATATATTTCCAAAGAACTGTTGTCATTCTAACCTACAACATGTGTGCAAGGTAACAGCACTGAGGCATGATTTAGATTTAGAAAACTCATTAAGGCTTGAGGACATTTAGCTTTGGTCTAGAAAACTGTTATAATTCTAAGCCATTAGCAACAAGAGATATCCACACAAACTCAGCACAACCCTGCCCTTCAGGAAGGATTTGTGAGGGTATAGAGCCCAAAGCATTCCTTCTTCTAACACTTAGCGAGCACCTATTAGGAGCCAGGCACTGTTCCAGATGCCGGGGGTTCATAGAACTGACATTAGAGTGGAAGAGACAAATAATAACAAAGTAAATAAAATTATTTCAGAGAGAGATGCCTGGCGCCTGGCGGGCTCAGTCAGAAAAGCATGCAACTTTTGATTTCAGGGTCGTGAGTTCAAGCCCTACATTGGGTGTAGAGACTACTTAAATAAATAAAACTTTAAGAAAAATTATTTCAGAGCATAATAATGCTATGTTGAAAATAAAACAGGTAACATGATAGAAATATCTGAGTTGAGGCCTCAGTCGTTGGAGGGAGCCACCAAGAGAACTGCGGGCATTAAGAAGCATGAGGTGGGCATATTCGAGGACCAAAAGAAGACACCAGTGTCTGAAACACAGCTAATGAGGAAGAGGTGGGTGCAAGCTGAGGCACAAGCCAGATCACACTGGGCCTTAGAAGCCACAGTGGGGAGCAGAGGCTAAGCCCCAGAGCAGCCCCCCACTGCTTTGCTCTAATGCCACTGGTGGAATATGTACAGGACTACAGAGAGGTATGAAGTGTTATCAGTGAGTGACCCAATTTCCAACACTCTTCTCTATAGCTATCATTTAGAACAAGGGAATTTTGAGTATATTGTCATGCTATGTATAGAAATGGGCTTCTGACAAGAATGCCCATGACTTCAGTGAACAATTAAGGAAAAGAAGGGGATAGGAATGCCTGGGTAGCTCATTTATCAACCCCAGTACACATGGTCAGAAGTTTATGTGGCATCTTTAAAGAAGCTTGGACAACTGTCCTTAATCCCTGGGAGCCCTCTTCCCAAGACTGGTGAGGCAGTGGGTTATCGAGTAACAGCCAGAGCTTTCCAGCTACAATCACCTGTGGGGCCCTCAAAGAGTCTCATTCAACCAGTAAAGGGGGGCACAGGATTATGAATTTTTCAAAAAGCACCACAAACGGTCATAATGTGCAGCCAGACTTAAGAGACACTGTACCAGACACAGCACCCCACTGCTCTGAAGCCGGAATCTGTCTACTTCAGCAACTCATGACTTGGCCTTCAACTTTTCACCTCACACTTGTAGTAAGTCTTTAAATGCCCTCTTATTTTCCATGCCCAGTCAGGAGTTCTTAAGTGTTCCTTGGGAAGCCACTAATTTCACATAGCAGCTCATTTTCTTTCCTTGGAAAGCACCCTATATATAGCTAGAACCGAAAGCTGAAGAATCACTCAGACTCGGGCAAGGTGGTAGTTTCATTCCTAATTTAAGAGTCACTAAAAATTAGGCACTCCTACCTACCATCCAAATGATTATTGCCTGTAGGGGGAAGAAATGTTTCCAAATTTTTGTACTACAAGGACACTTAAAAAAAAAAAAAGACCCTCTACGTGGTAATTATACTTTCAGACTATCTTGACTGAAGGGAGACCTATGAACTTATGGATTCTGTGCTAAAACTCCACAGACCCCAAGAACACAAGTAATTGTAAACCACTAGACAGAAAAAGGAGCCCACGCAGCCTCCATAATCAGAGAGACCTGGGTTCTAGCTGCAGGTGTACCCTGAGAGCTATATAACCTTGAGTGGATTACATTAGCTTCTTGAAAATCCATTTCCTCCTTGTAAGCAGGGAGGAGAACACAGAGCTCTCAGAGCTGATCATGAAGATGAAATGAGATATATGTAAAGCCTTTAATACAATGTCTAGCATTCAGCTGGGAATCAACAAATGTTCATTCGATCAAAGACTAATGAATTTTTAGATACAAATGCTATTCACCATAAAATCTTAAAAAAAAAAAAAGGGGGGGGGACACCTGGGTGACTCAGCAGTTGAGCATCTGCCTTCGGCTCAGGGGGTGACCCCAGAGTCCTGGGATCGAGTCCCACATCAGGCTCTTCGCAGGGAGCCTGCTTCTTCCTCTGCTGTGTCTCTACCTCTCTCTGTGTCTCTCATGAATAAATAAATAAAATGTTTAAAAAAATACTATTCACAGACGCTTATACATAAACAACAAACCAAATATGCATCTTTTAGAGCAATAATTCCCAGACCATTGGCTGTCACAGACCAGGAAAATCTCCAAAAACTGTTGGGGCTTAATGGGTTTCCCTTTTTGACCTATAAACATTAAAACACAATAATGACAAAAGAACCATATCTAATAAACATTCTCAAAAGAAAATTTTAACACCAAAAAACCCTCTAAATTTCATAATGAACAATTTGGCATTTATGAAAAGTCACTTTACTATTCCTATTCTTAAGACCACTGAAACTGGGGATCCCTGGGTGGCGCAGCGGTTTGGCGCTTGCCTTTGGCCCAGGGCGCGATCCTGGAGACCCGGGATCGAATCCCACGTCAGGCTCCCGGTGCATGGAACCTGCTTCTCCCTCTGCCTGTGTCTCTGCCTCTCTCTCTCTCTCACTGTGTGACTATCATAAATAAATAAAAAAAAAAATTTAAAAAAAAAAAAAAAAAAGACCACTGAAACTTGTTACCAGCAATACGAGTTCACGAACTTACATTTAAGAGCCACTCTCTCAGAGTCATTTTTTCCAACCTAAGGTTGAGTGCCGTGGAGAAAGCTGGCCAAGTTTGCTCTCTGCAACTTAGATATGAAGAAAAGGAGGGTGGGAGAGGAGAGGGAGAGAACAGAGCCACAATAGCTACTGCCAAGACGTCTGCCCGATGTCCCTTGGGAATGGTATTTAGTGGTGTGAATGAGAATAGCTAGCATTTTTGGAGTACTTACTCTGTGCCAGGCACTGTAGTCAGTAACGTGCACATACATTCATTTATTTCTCACAACCCTAAAAGGTCTTAGTATCCCCATTTCATTGGTAAGAAAACTTGTTTGAGTAATAAAACCAGGATTTGAAGTCAGATAGTCTCACCCCAGAACCCTGGCTCAATCACTATGCTTCACTGTTCTCAAATTTATTTGGAAAAGTGATTAGTATGTACTGTTAGAAAACAACAAACAAAACAAAAGCTCTTGGTCTCTAATATACTCTTAAATACAGAAATATTGGAGAATGGTTCCAGATTTTAAAAAAGAAAGGGGAGGGGGGGGAGGCCTGGGTATCTCAGTTAGTTGAGTGACTCGGTTTTGGCTCAGGTTGTGATCTCAGGGTGGTAGGATCGAGTCCCATGTCAGGATCTGCACTCAGCGCAGAGTCTGTTTGTCCCTCTCCCTCTGCTCCATCTCCAGTTCATATGCTAACAAATAAATAAAATCTTAAAAGAAAGAGGGGCAGCAGTGGCTCAGCCCGTGAGCATCTGACTCTTGATTTTGGCTCAGGTCATGATCTCAGGGTCATGGGATGGAGCCCCATGTCAGGCACTGTGCTCTGTGAGGAGTCTGCTTAAGATTCTCTCTTGCCAAAAAAAAACAAAAAAAACAAAAAAAAACAAAAAAACAAAAAAAAAAAACCTCTTGCCCTCTACCCCTCCCCCACCACTCTGTGTCTAAAATAATAAATCTTTTATATATATATATAAAATAAGGCGATCTCTGGGTGGCTCAGCAGTTTAGCGCCTGCCTTCAGCCCAGGGCATGATCCTGGGGTCCTGGGATCGAATCACACATCAGGCTCCCTGCATGGAGCCTGCTTCTCCCTCTGCCTATGTCTCTGCCTCTCTGTCTCTCATGAATAAATAAAATCTTTAAAAAAAATTGTTTTAATTAAAAAACAAAAAAGGGGGCAGCCCCGGTGGCGCAGCGGTCACCACCTCTCTGCCTCTCTCGCTCTCTCTGAATGAACAAATAAATAAATCTTTAAAAAATAAATAAATAAAAAGATTAACGTGAATAGTATTTACCATACTCCCAATTTTTGTCTAAAATTTTCTAAATTGAAAAAAGGTTTTTTTTGTTTGTTTGTAAAGATTTTATTTTTTTATTCATGAAAGAGAGAGAGAGAGAGAGGCAGAGACAGGCAGAGTGAGAAGCAGGCCCCACACGAGAAGCCCAATGTGGAACTCGATCCCGGGTCTCCAGGATCACACCCTGGGCTGAAGGCGGCGCTAAACGGCTGAGCCACCCAGGGATCCCCGAAAAAAGGTTTTTAAAAACACATTATGTTAGGGGCACCTGGGTAGCTCAGTTGGTTAAGTATATGCCTTTGGCTCGAGTCATGATCCCACCTCAGGCTCCCTGCTGGGTGGGTGGGGGAGTCTGCTTCTCCCTCTGCCTCTGCCCCTCTGTACACACACACACTACCTCCACCCACCCGCTTGTGTTCTCACTCTTTCAAATAAATAAAATATTTTAAATAAATAAATAAATAATAAATATGTTAAAACACACACACACATGCTCAATATAATGCAACATTCTTGTTTTTAGAAAGATATTTGTATGCTTTTTGTTTTAGCCTTTTTGATTTTTCTGTAATGAGCTTCTATATAAAAACAAGACTTAATAAATCAAATGCCTCTTCTACAGCATCTCCTTCCACATCTCCATGTGACCCTCCCCTTGGGTCACTAGCAGAACACACTCACTGCCACTTCCACAGATAGGACACTTTTTTAGACTTCCAAAACTTTATAAGTTGCTGGTCCTACAGTAATCTTCATCTAACCTTTTAAGCAGGGATCTGGATAAAGAGCTGACTGGTTAACTCGGCAATATCATACTATTCAGCGGGTAACAAGATCAGTAAAATTCTCACCACATCACTGGGCAGCAATGAAAAGACCCTTGTCCCACTGCCCCCAAACAGTTGCTAACCTATACTAATGATTGTGTCCCTAAGGCTCAAAGCTCCTCAAATAGAAGACACAGAAAAGTGGCCTTCAAGTCAGTTGACTGCCTTGGAAAATCCTCACATACTTGAACATTATCCTGATCTCTTTAAACACATGGGATAGGGCAGCCCCGGTAGCTCAGCAGTTTAGTGCTGTCTTCAGTCCAGGGCGTGATCCTGGAAACGCTGGATCGAGTCCCAGGGAGTCGGGCTCCCTGCATGGAGCCTGCTTCTCCCTCTGCCTGTGTCTCTGCCTCTCTCTCTCTCTCTGTCTCTCATGAATAAATAAATAAAATAAATAAAAATAAACACATGGGATAGTTTTAATCCCATTTATCTTAATTGTGACCCCACTAGAAATAAACCCAAATAACGTAACTTGAGGACGTCAATAGAGTGCTCTAAAATCAGGAAACTAAACTTTAGGTATGCCCCAAACCCAAAACACTTGAGTTTATAAACAAGTGTCAAAAGATTCAGAATACAGTCTAATATGTATAATTTTCACTGCTACCTACCATTCTAATTGTTTATGACTATTTCTTGTTAACAAAAAGAGGTATCAACTCTATAGATCCTGCCTACAGTTCTACTTTGGGGCACCCATAAACCTCTTAAAAACATATGCAAAATCCTATATCCCCTGAATCTTGCTATGGGTCTACCACTTTCGTCAATATAGTCAAAAGGGTCAAAACCCAAAGAAAGGTAAAGAACTAACCCAGAGCTAAGTGTCCTCTGGAGCATTAGCTCTTGCTTTCTTCCTCTTCTCTCCCTCTTTCACTATCTCAGAAAAGAAAGCTTCTCTTCTTGTCTTCATTCAATTCTAAAAGAAAGCCATATATCTCTACTTTCCTCAAAAATTAGCTTTCAATCTCAGTGTTGTTTTTGTTGTTTTGGCTTTTTTGACAGAAAGAGAAAGAGCTTGTGAGCACAAGCAGAGGGGGTGGCAGGCAGAGGGAGAAACAGGCGTCCCACCGAGTAGGGAGCCCAATGCAGGGCTCAATCCAAGGACCTTGGGATCATAACCTGAGCCAAAACCAGACACTCAACTGACTGAGCAACCCAGCTCAGCGTTGATGCTTAATCACATCCAGAGAACTTGCCAAAATTCTCTAGACCTAATTTCCAAAGGAGTCTCTCTCTAGAAAACAATGCCTCACCTATGACTAAGTCATATCCAAGCTGGTGGATAACAAGAGAATTTAAGAAGCTGTGGAGTTCCTTTCCTGATATAAAGATTCTTTCTGCCAACAGAAAAGAGACCAAGAGGGATCAGTGTCTTCATCACTTGAGAGAATGTGTTTTTAAAATGGATGGGACCAGGGCAGCCCCGGTGGTGCAACGGTTTAGTGCTGCCTGCAGCCCAGGGTGTGATCCTGGAGACCCGGGATCGAGTCCCACGTCAGGCTCCCTGCATGGAGCCTGCTTCTCCCTCTGCCTGTGTCTCTGCCCCCCTCTCTCTCTCATGAATAAAGAAATAAAATCTTTAAAAAAAATGGATGGGACCATATTGTTAATTTTCTTCCAGTTTCTTTTTTTTTTTTTTTATATTTTATTTATTCATTCATGAGAGACACACAGAGAGAGGCAGAGAGAGAAGCAGGCTCCCGGCAGGGAACCCAATGTGGGACTCAATCCTGGGATTTCAGGATCCCTCCATGGCCGAAGGCAGGGGCTCAACCGCTAAGCCACCCAGGTGTCCCTCGTCCAGTTTCAAAGGAGAAAAATGTCACCATCTCATAGACTAGACAAACTAGACTTCCAAGCTGGCTTGATCTAGGAAGAGCAGTGAGCTATAATTTCCACTCTCCAATCAGCTGTTTTGGCCTCCTGGGGTAAGATCCAAATAAATGTCTCACCAAGAAGAATGAGGGCCAAAGCTCAAAGGACTACAATTCTGTGCTCTCATTCCAGAAAAGCTTCTTGTCATCATACTCGGATTTCAAGTGAAGGAAGACATTCCTGCTTCAATGCTACTGAGTTCCCTGAAACTTTTCACCAATATCTGGGTTCTTTTTTTTTTTTTTTTAAGATTTTATTTATTTATTCATGAGACACACAGAAAGGGGCAGAGACATAGACAGAGGAAGGAGCAGGCTCCATGCAGGGAGCCCTAAGGACCACGCCCTGAGCTGAAGGCAGATGCTGAACCGCTGAGCCAACCAGGCTCAATATCTGGGTTCTCATGAGAAAATGACGACCATCACCTAATGACTTCATAGTGCCAAGAAAGATGGTCAGGTCATATATATTTCGATCAACATTGTTTAAAAAATAGCAATGCTGTGATATAATTCATATACCACCTAATTCACCTATTTAAGGTCTGTAATTCAATGGTTTTTTAGTACATTCACAGAGTTTTATGATTGCCACAATGAATTTTAGGACATTTTCATTACCCAAAAAAGAAGCCCTGTGTCCATTAGCAGCCGTTCCCCACCCTCACCTCCACCTCCAGGCAAACCATTCGTCTACTTTCCTTCTTTATAGACTTACCTATTCTAAACATTTCATATATATGGGATCATACAATGTGTGGTCTTTTGTGACTGGCTTTTCACGTAGCGTAATGTATTCAAGGGTCATCCACATTAGAGGACCTATCAATGCTTCAATTATTTTAATGCTGAATGATATTCCACTGAATGAATATATATTTTGTTGAGGCGTCTGGATAGCTCAGTTGGTTAAGCATCCAACTCTTGATTACAGCTTACATCATGATCTCAGGGTCATGAGATCAAGCCCTATGTGGGGCTCCCCACTCAGCAAGGAGGTTGCTTGAGATTCTCTCTCCCTTTTCCTCTGCCCCTCTTCCTGCTCACAAGTGCACACTCTCTAATAAATAAAATCTTTAGGGGCACCTGGGTGGCTAAGTGGTTGAGCATCTGCCTTTGGCTCGGGTTGTGATCCTGGGATCAGAGTCCTGCATCGGTTATCTGTAGGGAGCCTGCTAATCCCTCTCTCTGCCTATGTCTCTGCCTCTCTTTCTCTGTGTCTCTCATGAATAAATAAATAAAATCTTTTAAAAATAATAAATAAGGGGATCCCTGGTGGCTCAGTGGTTTGGCACCTGCCTTCGGCCCAGGTTGTGGTCCTGGAGTCCAGGGATCGAGTCCCACATCAGGTTCCCTGCATTGACGCTGCTTCTCCCTCTGCCTGTGTCTCTGCCTCTCTCTCTCTCTCTCTCTCTCATGAATAAATAAATCTTTAAAAAATAATAAAATAAAATAAAAATAAATAAAATCTTTATATATTTTTGTTTACTCATCAGTTGATAGGACATTGAGTTATATCCACTTTTTGGCTATTATGAATAGTGCTGTTATGAACATTCATGTAACTTTTGCGTAGACATGATTTCAATTTCTTCTGAGTATATACACCCAAGAGTGGAATTTCTGGATGATGTAAACTCTGTATTTAGACTTTTGGAGCACTGACCAACTGTTCTCCAAAACAACAGCCCCAATTTTACATTCCCACCAGCAGTGTATGAGAGTTCCAATTACTGTGCACCCTTACCAACACTTATCATTTGTCTTTTTTATTTTAGCCATGACTAAATAGCCACAAGAAGGTGTTAAGTAGCATCTCATTATGGTTTTGATTTGTATGTCCCTACTGGCAAATGATGCTGAGCATCTTTTCATGTGTTTATCTACCCTTTGTATATCTTCCTTGGGGAAATACCTATTCAGATCCTTTGGTCATTTTTTGTTTTTTTGTTTTTAATTTTTTTTAAAGATTTTATTTATTTGTTCATGAGAAACAGAGAGAGAGGCAGAGACATAGCCAAAGGAAGAAGCAGGCTCCATGTGGGATTCCATCCCAGGACTCTGGGATCACGCCTGGAGACAAAGGCAGACACTCAACCACTGAGCCACCCAGGCATTCCAGTCATTTTTTTAAGATAAAAATTATTTTTAAGTAATCTCTACACCCAACATCTCTACACCAAAAAATGAAAATTACTCTTTTTTTAAAAAAGATTTTATTTATTTATTCATGAGAAACACAGGGGGCGGGGGGGGGGCAGAGACACAGGAGACACAGGCAGAGGGAGAAACAGGCTCCATGCCGGGAGCCCAACGTGGGACTCAATCCCGGGTCTCCAGGATCACGCCCTGGGCTGAAGGCAGCGCTAAACCGCTGAGCCACCCAGGCTGCCCTGAAAATTACTTTCAAGTAATCTCTACACTCAACTCAAACCCAGAACCCTGAGATCAAGACTCACATGCTCCACCAACTGAACCAGCCAAGTACCTGAGCCATTTTTTAATTAGGTTGTCTTTTTTTTCTTACTATAGAACTATATCTAGAATATATAAAGAACGAATCCTTATCAGATATAGGATTTTCATTTTTATTTTCTCCCATTCTGTAGGTTGTCTTTTCACTTTCTTAATGGTATACTCCAAAATACAAGTTGTTTGTTTAAGTAGACTCCATGCCCAGCACGGAACCCAACGTAGGGCTTAAACTCACAACCATGAGATCAAGACCTGAGCTGAGATCAAGAATTGGACACTCAAGTAACTGAGTCACCCAGGCACCTGCCACTGAAGCACAAGTTTTTAATTTTAATGAAGTCCAAAACAACTATTTTTTTTCCAACTCATTTATTATATTTTTGTGGCTTTTGTTTTTGTTGTCATATCTTAAAAACCTTTGCCTGATCCAAGGTAATGACAAATTAACCCTATGTTTTCTTCTGAGACTTGTATAGTTCTAGGTTTTACATTTAGTTTTTCAGTTCATTCGGAGTTAAATTTTGTGTATGATAGGAGGTAGGGAACAATTTCATTATTCTGCATCCACCATTTGTTAAAGACAGTTCTTTCCCCCATTGAATTGTCTGGACAGTCTTATCAAAAATCAACTAATCATAACTGTGAGGACTTATTTTTAGACTTTCTATTCCATTTATCTATAGGTCTATCCTTATGCCAGTACCACACTGTCATTATTACTGTAGCTTTGTATTAAGCTTTGAAATGAGGAAGTATAAGTCCTCCAACTTTATACTTATCAGTATCATTTTGGGATTTTAAAGATTTTTATTTATTTGAGAGAAAGAGAAAGAGCATGAGCCAGGGGGGAGGGAGGAAGGGAGAGGGAGAAGCAGACTCCCACCTGAGCAAGAAGCCCCACATAGGGCTTGATCCCAGGACCCTGAAATCATGATCTGAGCCAAAGGCAGACACTTAACGGACTAAGCCACCCAGGAAACCCCATCGGTATTATTTTGGCTACTCTAGTTTTCTTGAATTTCCATACTGATTTCAGGATCACCTCGTCAATTTCTGCAAAGAAGCCAGCTAGGCTTCTGATAGAAAGGGAATGTATCAAATCTGGAGACCAATGCAGGGAGCACCATCATCTTAACAATATAGTTGACCCTTCAACAACATGGCTTTGAACTACATGGTCCACTTCCATGTCAATTTTTTTTTTAATACAAAAACAGTACCATAAATGTAATTTCTCTTCCTTATGATTTTTTTTCAAGATTTTATGTATTTATTCATGAGAGACACAGAGAGAAGAGAGAGGCAGAGACATAGGCAGAGGGGGAAGCAGGCTCCTTGCCGGGAGCCCAATGCGGGACTCGATCCCGGACCCTGGGATCATGCCCTGAGCCGAAGACAGACACTCAACCGCTGAGCCACCCAGGCATTCCCCACCTTATGATTTTCTAGTAACATTTTGTTTTCTCTTATTTTATTGTAAGAATACAGTATACAATATATATATAACACATACAAAATGTGTTAATCAACTGTTTATGCTATAAGTAAAGCTTCTGGTCAATAGTAGGCTATTAGTAGTTAAATTTGGGGGCAGAGTCAAAGTTACATGCGATTTGTTGACTCCGGGTTGGGGGGGGGCAGTCAATGCATCTAACCTCCACACTGCTCAAGGATCAAATATACTAAGTTTTCCAATCCATGACATAAGATATCCTTCCATTTACTTAGGTCTTTATTTTCTTTCAATATTAAGAGTATGCTTTTATTTGTTAAATTTTTAATTTTTTTTAATTTTTAAATTTTTAAAAATTTGTTAAATTTATTTCGAAGTATTTTATTCTTCATGATAGTATAAATGGAATTGTTTTCTTACTTCCATTTTCTGACTGTCCAATGCCAGACTACAGCAATATAATTGATTTTTGTTTGTTGTATCTTGCAACCTTGATGAATTCATTCATTAGTTCTAGTTTTCTTGTGGATCCTTTAAGATTTTATATATATATCATGTCATCTACATAATAGTTTTACTTCTTTCTTTACAATCTGGATTATTTTATTTCTTACCCAACTGCCCTGAAGAGAACCTCCAATACAATGTTGAATACAAGAAACAAGAACAGAGGGAATCCCTGGGTGGCGCAGTGGTTTGGCGCCTGCCTTTGGCCCAGGGCGCGATCCTGGAGACCCAGGATCGAATCCCACGTCAGGCTCCCAGTGCATGGAGCCTGCTTATCCCTCTGCCTGTGTCTCTGCCTCTCTCTCTCTCTCTCTGTGTGACTATCATAAATTTAAAAAAAAAAAAAAAAAAAAAGAAACAAGAACAGAGGTGTCTGGGTTACTCAGTCAGTTGAACATCTGACTCTTGGTTTCAGCTTGGGTCATGATCTCAGGGTCCTGGGATCAGGCCCCACGTCAGGCCCACACTCAGTTCATCTGCTTGGGATTCTCTCTCCCTCTGCTCCTCCCACTCATGCTCTTTGCTCTCTCTAAAATAAATGAATCTTAAAAAAAAAAAAAAAAGGAACAAGAACAGATCCTTGTCTTATTCCTGATCTTAGAGTAAAAGTATTCAGGCTTTCACAGTTAAGTATGATGTCAGCTGAGGGTTTTTCCATAGATGCCCTTTTATCAGGTTGAAGAAATTCCCTTCTAATCCTAATTTGTTGAGTGTTTTTATAATCCTAAAGATATTACATTTTGTCAAATACTTTTTTTACATCTAGTGATATCATCATATGGTCTTTGTCCATTTATTTATTTATTTATTTATTTATTTTTTATTTTTTTATTTATTATTTATAAGATTTTTATTTATTCATGAGAGACACAGAGAGAGAGAGAGACAGAGACATAGGCTGAGGGAGAAGCAAGCTCCCTATCCCGGTTGGGCAGACACTCAACCGCTGAGCCACTCAGGTGTCCCTTTTTATGAATTTTTGAGGGATGCCTGGGTGGCTCAGTGGTTGGGAGTCTGCCTTTGGCTTGGGTCATAATCCCAGGGTCCTCAGATCGAGTCCCACATCGGGCTCCTCGCCGGGAGCCTATTTCTCCCTCTGCCTATCTCTCTCTCTCTCTCTCTGTGTGTCTCTCATGAATAAATAAAATCTTAAAAAAAAAAAAAAGTAGTTTTGAGAACTGGTATTAACTCTACTTTCTGTTTGATAGAATCAACCAGTGAAGCCATCTGGAGATCCAGGCTTTTCTTTGTGAGTCACTTTTTATTACTAATTCAATCTCTTTACCAGTTATGGATCTATCCAGATTTCCTATTTCTCCCACTATCATTTTAATAACCACTTGTGATCTGGCAACCTCACTATGGCACAGGTACTCCCAAATAGTGAAAATCTTGACTCACTCACCTAAAACACAATTTCTATATTGCTGACAGGGAAACTGAGGTTATGTTACTTTTAACAATCTGTCCTGATTTTTTTTTAATTTTTTTAAATTTATTTATGATAGTCACAGAGAGAGAGAGAGAGAGAGGCAGAGACACAGGCAGAGGGAGAAGCAGGCTCCATGCACCGGGAGCCCGATGTGGGATTCGATCCCGGGTCTCCAGGATCGCGCCCTGGGCCAAAGGCAGGCGCCAAACCGCTGCGCCACCCATGGATCCCTCTGTCCTGATTTTAGAGAGTCAAGCCTAAACTGAACTCCCTCACTCCCTTTTCAAATGCCTTACTGCTTGCTAGTATTTTCCCAGTATTTCTTCATGAACAAATGTGGTAGCAAGTTAAGCTGAGCAACAAGGTCATGTGCTCTGGTGACAACGAAACAGGAAACCAGAAACATTTTTACCACTATCTTGAGAGATTTGATGAATTGCTCCACCCCTGTCCTGCCAGCAGCTTGTCCTCCTCATCCAGCCAGCACATATTCTATGTGACATTTACAAGTTTTCAAAAGGTACCATATTTGTCACCCTCTTCTTATGTACTCAAAAATAATAAAGCAAAATAATGAGATTGCAGGCTAGAATCAAACCCTCTACCTGTGTGTCACTGATATATTTTTTAACCTTTCTGCACTTCAGTTTCTTAGCCATAAACGTAGAGATAATAATATCTACCCCCAAAGAGTTGTTATATGTAAATAATACACATACAAGCGTTTGAAACAATGCCAGGCATCTTTATGTATGATATCAAAATAAACTATGCCGCCACCAAAACACACTTGATTTTACCCTCTAAAATAGTTCCAAGTTGTTGGAATGTAGAAAGGAGTATATTTCCTATACTCTCTGTAATGAATATAAGGTTTAAGAACTGAAATTATGTAGGAGATGACATGAGAATAATAAACGTCTCCATTCTCAAGGAAATCAATCTGGCAAAAGAAACAGTGGATGGGAGGAGATAGAGCATCATAATTAAGAGTACAGTCTCTGGAATCTGGTAAAGTCTACCTTTTATTGGCTGTTACCTTGAACAAGACACGTCTCCAAGTTTCTGTACCCATTAGTAAATGGGAAAAAATAATATTAACTATAAAGAGTTTTGATGAGGATTAAACATTATCTATAAAGTACCTGGCACAGAGTAGCTACCGAATAAACAGAAACCACTTTTGTTAGTTTTCTTAAATTTCATTTTAATAAACAAATAGGTTTAACAAGTAAATAATTAATAAGGAAACAAGCTCATGTTGGTCCAGGAGTTCCCAATCCTGGCTACATATGTGACTCACCTGGAGAACTTTGAAAAAGTAAGGTTGCCTACACTACAACTAAGACAAACAGATTTATACTCTCTGAGGCTGGGGCCTGGAAATCAGTATTTTTATTTCATTTTTTAATAGATTTTGTTTATTTATTTCAGAGAGAGAGTGTGTGCACATGAGACACGGAGAGTGACAGAGGGAGTGGAAGAGAGAAGTTTCCAGTAGACTCGATGCTGAGCACCGAGCCCAATGCAGGACTTGATCCCATGACTCTGAGATTATAACCTGAGCCAAAATCAAGAGTCTGATGCTTACCCAAATGAGCCACCCAGGTGCCCCTGGACATCAGTATTTTTAAAGGCACTCTAGGCAATTCTAATGTATAGCTGGGAATAAGAACCATAATAACTAGCCAGAAAAGAAGTCTTGATTTTTACCAACTGAAACTAATTTTATCAACATCTATGCTTCTTACAAAATAAGCCCATCAGATCTGCCCTCTTAAATGAGAACTATTATTATCTGAGGGTGAAATGGAAGCTAACAGAATCTGAACAATTTATTTTTGGAAGAAGCAGAGAACCAGATTTAAAAGTCCAGTCAAGCCCTAAAGCCCATACCTCTTACTCAGATGCATCTCTAACCATCCTCAGCATGACTGCAAACCTAGTCATAACATTCTCCTTATTAAAATTCTTTATAGCACTTACCCCTTAGAATAAAGCCCAGACTCCTTAACAGGAACACCTCACTTCAGAATCTGGCCCCACAGTGTGCATGGTGAGGATGAGTCACATACATTCGGTTGGCTCTGGTGCTGATCCAAAAAAGTCAAATCACCAACCACCCAAGGAGACACTACTCAAACTCAGGTGCCGGTCAACTTGCCCAACAGGGAACAGTGTTAATACTAAAGAATGAGAACAGTGGTCTCCTGAAATTGTGCAACAAGGCAAGACTGCTGGCTGTTTTTCTTTCTAGTCTCATCTCTCTCTGACCTCGTTTTCCCCCTCACACTCACTGTCCCTTCTCTCACTTTATCACCTTAACACATGCTTTTTCCTCTGCACAGGACACTGGTTCCTAATTCTGCAGACTTCAATGTAAATGTTACTTTCTAGAGGAAGTCTCCCCACCACCACCACTACCACACTGTCTGGCTCCAGGTGAGACATGCCTCTGGGTCTCCTACAGCACCCCACAGTTCCATCAGCACTCTCATGCCTCAGTACTACTGAGTGCAAGGACCATGCTGGGCTTGCTCACTAACTCTCAGCACCGAGAAAGTGCCTGCTGATAGTGAAGAGGAGCCCAGAGGCAACAGGGAGAAGCTACTCTGTAACTGTCTCACAACTCAGGTCTCCCATTCCACTTCCATATGGTGAACTCTGTGGGCAAGCTAAAAACTGTTGAATCTGGATTGCATATGTGATGATGTGTTCTTCCAATTTTTTAAATAAGCATGAGATTTTTCAGAAAAAGCTTTTAGGGGAAAATGAGTTGTATCTCCATCCTTAATCCTGCCTTTTTTCCTAACGATTACTTAGCTACAGGATACCTATCAACAACCTGTCATAATCATTTTCCCACCATCTGATGACAGGGCCATTAGGCAAAGAGAGTACAAACCTGTTGGCAGTATAAGAAAGTACTAAAGAACCCTAGGGTCAACTAACAAAAAGCAAGAAGCTTCTCCCAACAGCCAGATAATCAGAATGCAACGAAATGCTGGCACTCTGTCAATTTCCTTTTACAACCTTTCCTCCAGGAGAACAGAATTGCTCTTCAGGTCTAAAAACAGGAAGAAGAAAAGGATGCTCGAAAGAGTGAAAGAGCTGCAGAAGAGAGCACAGTGGTGATCTATTAAGTCAGGGGAGCTGAGTTATATAAATTCAGCTTGCTCTGGTGCAGGCCTAGGAGCCAAATCACCAATCGGCCAAGCATGCTCAATTCCAGCAGCTACCTATTGTGCACAAGAGAACACTGTTAACACTCAAGAGAAAGTCCCCAGTCATGACAGCCATTCCCAAAGGACTGTGCACCATAAACAGTTCTCTCTAGAAAACTCTGACAAGGACATTCACTTTTCAAGTTCAACAGATGAAGGAATTAGAACCAAACCCCTCACTTTCTATCCCCTGTTCCCTCATGAATATTGCTGAGGCAAAGGACTATGATGTCAGTGCAGCTGACCTAAGCTCTGACACTTGCCATTACCTCTTGCTGCTTCTCCTCATTGGGGTACGTGTCTACAAATACTCCCAGCCCCACAAATTTGTCCATGTTTCCAAACACAGGCCCTAGAGAGAGAGAACAGATGATGAACAATGAAATAAAGCCAAGAGTTGATAAAGGAATAACATATCACTATGATGGAGGAAAAAGTAAAATTCAAATGACTCCCAGGCCTCTCTTTAAGATGAGAAAACGTATGTAAAAGCACCCAGCAAAATGCATGGCCTGTAATAAGCACCCAATAAAATCTGTAGCTGTTTGTTATTGAAGGCAGGGGAAGAGAGAAGGCCACTGCAATGTTGTTTAGCACTACAACTGCTCCCTGGTCCAAACCGGTTGCTAAGGTGCCCCTAAAGAATTCTGGTTCACAAACACTTGGTGACAACTATGCTCCTGAGAGAGAGCTGAATTCCCAAGTTCCACTTCTCATTGCAAAAGAGATCAGGTCAAATCAGGTTGAGTTTGCCATGTCCTTGGAGCAATTGCTCCCACACAACTCCTAACTCAAGGAGTTCTGAGACCATTCATGCACATGCTAGGAAGAAGTCAGCTCACCCAATCATCAGTACTGGGGAGAGCCAGTGCTTTCACCCAGCCAACAGGCCACGTGGACTCAAAAGGAATCCGGAAGGAACTCATAAGCAAGATACCGCCCCAGGATGAGTCAGGTTCAGCTGCTTTACCAGGACTCGGACCCCATTCTAGAGACTAGACAGGCTGGCCTTCATCTGCAGACATCAAGGTAATGGGAAAACTGCTGGCACTGTGGGGATGTATGCTTCTCAAAAAGAGGGCACATGAGAAAGCAAACCTGTTTCACCCCACACAAGAGCACCCAGAGCCCCAATACCTGGCTGCATCCGATCCTTTGTGTACCAGATTGCCAAGCCATCCCCATGCAGATTCTTCTTCCCTTGTCCATGGATTTTGAAGTGCACCTGCAACTCCCAGTCCCTCAGGAAACATGGCTAGAGTGAAAAAGACACTGGAATCAATGAACAGCATGAAATCTGAAACCCCGCAAGCCCTTGCCAGCAGTCTACAGATTTGGGAAACATAAATGCAGGTAACATGAGGCAAAGGGTTGAAACTAAATCTACGACTTGCTAAGTGTTTGCGTCATAAAATTAAACAGGTTGAGCCATTCAACTGCATATGATATTTGTATGAAAAGTGAGTAAGCCGGGATCCCTGGGTGGCTCAGCAGTTGAGCGGCTGCCTTCGGCTCAGGGCGTGACCCCAGAGTCTCAGGATCAAGTCCTACATCAGGCTCCCTGCGTGGAGCCTGCTTCTCCTTCTGCCTATGTCTCTGCCTCTCTCTCTCTCCCTCTGTGTCTCTCGTGAATAAATAAATAACACCTTAAAAAAAGGGGGGGGGGGGAATAAGCCTTCCAATTATCTTCAATATCTTTCTTTCCCAGCAGAAACAGGATAGTACTCCAAAGTTGAAAAAGACAAGAGACTGCTCAGTTAGATTACTATGATCTTACAGCAAAGCACCTCAGCCTATAGAAAACAAGTGGCTGAGTTAGCACTTCAGATCATCCCTCTGACAGAAAGATTCTAAAAAGCCTGGATTTTAAGAAAGGTCAAAGCCTCATTCATTACAAAAGAATTTTAAAAAGAAAAAGCTAAGTCATTATGCAAAGGTTTCCAGGAATAATTAGCAGTTATGTAAACAACTCTAATTAGCTAGACTTGGCCGTATGCCAAGCTGAGGGGCAAGCCAGAAATCCCCAAGAAGTTGAAAGTTATAGTCCCCCAAAACCTCACGCCCATGGCCAAAAAGCATAAACCTACCAAAGGAGAACACCATCACCCCCATCACAGGGACAGCCTTGTTGGAAAACCGTTAAGGAGACGGGTACTAATCAGACTCCTGTGTTTGTTCTTTGGGTTTTTTTCCCTTTAATTGTGTATCAAAAGCTTGGAAAAATGGAGAAGGAGGTAACTGGATGGCTAAGTGTTCCAATTAGGTGAACAATTTCAAGGAGAAAGCAGAGTAGGTATCTGGCTTAGAGAAGCTCCTGATTAAAGGTCCCTATGAATAAAGAAAAGAATGAGGAGCAGATAGGCCAGCAGGGGTTCAGCCAGAATCTTCAAAGAGATTGTTCCGGCTCTTGAGCAAGGCTCTTGAGCAACATATCGCTAGGTCATTTGTAGTTTTCATTTTTAATTTCTGGGAAATCTTCCATTTAGGAACACATAGTCAAATGAAAGGGGCAAGGTTACTTCTGAATTCACCAAAGAACCCTGCAATTTCTGATAGCTTACCCTACCTTGAGCCCAGTCCCTTTGCTGTCCTTCTGGGTTCTTCTTTTTCTACTGTTTCACTTAGATATCAGGACAAGACTGGGAATGCTGCCTCACAGCCGGTGGGTAGGTATTATTTCCCCTGGGATGAGGCCAGGGCCAGAGAGGTTCACACTGAGCCAAGAGGTGTCTGTCACTTATCCTCAGCCTCCTCTTAACACAATGCCATATGCTTTTGCTCAGGGCTACGTCTCACAGAGCTTCTGAGGCTTGGCTGTACATCACATTCACCTAAAGAGCTTTTAAATATCCCAGTGGCCACAGGCATCAACTCCAACGGACAGCCAAATTTGAGAACCATTGTTCAAACAAATACATTCTATTCGAATAACTCAGAAACTCCAAAGCTCATTCTGATATAGTCAGAAACAACAGCAACAAAAATACAGTATCAAAGAATCTGAAAAAGGGCAAAATAACTAGATCCTAAAACTAGAACTATTGCCAAAAGAGTTATGTAAAGGCAGCTAGCAAGACAATAGCAAAGCATCTAGCCTCGGACATAATCATTAGGTAACCAGAGACCCCCATCAATGAAACTTATAATAGATGCATAACATAACAATGCATATTTCTGTAATCATTCTAACTTTCCGAAGCATTTTCATTCCTATTGTCTTGTTTTCACAATAACCCTAGTGGGCACGTAGAAGGTATTACGAAGTTTCATTTAGCAGATGGAGAAACTAAACAATGAGAGAATTAAGTAACAGTGAGGGCTCACAGTGGGTCTGTGATACAGCTGAATCTGGAAGCCAAGTCTGTCCACTACTAGCCCTTTGCCTCTCCTACCAGAACACACCTCCCTGTACTCCGTCCAAGAATGAGTTCAACACTACAATCTGGGTTAAGAGGCCAGCTTGTACAAATAGCTCATGTAGAAACTTCTCTTATTCCTCTGCTCTGTTAGAATTCTCTGCCACATAAAACGAACAGAGAAAAGAAATCGTTCTCTTTGCTGAGATTCATTTATCTATGACCGATGATCAAAACCATGAAAAAGTAAGTTCTTAGCTTACAAGAACCCAAGAGAAAGTATTAAAGGATGCCAAGGTCATTCCCAAAAGTAAAGTGGTCGTAAAAGATTTAGAAAGAGCCCTGGAAACAAAAAAAAAAAAAAAAAAAAAAAAAAGCATCATCTTACACATGTACAAAATCACAGTGCAGCCACACCAGGAATACTGCATTCACTTCACTTCTTGCCGCCATACCTCAAGGAAGACAATGTAGCTGGAAGAGGTCCAGAGAAGGACAAATAAAATGACCAAGGGGCTCAAAGTGGCTTTTACATGAAAATAAAGTTTAAAATCTGACTCTTCAAAGTGAAATAACAAGAGCGGATACTGGGATGAAGTTTAGGATGAATTTAAAAGAGCAGACTTCAACTTTACAAAGTAATTAAGTATGAGTTAAGCTGTTAACCTCCAAGAAGTAATACTATCAGGTCAATCAGGAATTAAAGACATTTCAGGAAACACAATCAAAATGGCTTATTTGCTATAATTGGAGCAATCGAGAGCATTTCCCTACATATCTGATTTCATTATGAAGGTCATTATATTCTCTGAAATGACAATTCTTGATATCCACAGAAAATGAAGTACTGGGGATAAACAGTAAAATTAAGTCAATATGACTTTCTGGGTCACCAACACAGGAGGAGGAAAGATTCTTACCACCCGGTTCCAGAGGGCACCCTGTTTACTTTGCATATCTGGGGTAAGGCGGATATACTGGGTCATCACCATGGCATTGCCCATCAGATTCCATAGTGAGGAACTGCCTGTGCCCACACCTACGGGGAGGAAGTAGATCAGTTCATACTCTTCCACACCAACCCATTCAGAAACCACCACGGACCCTCCGCAAGCTGGAGCCATTATCTTTTTCTCCCTTTCATAACACTCTGTATCCTACCTGCAGTCATTCATAAATCTCAAATCCTTACCATCTTGACAGCTTACTTTCCCAAAGCCCTCTTCAGGTGAAGACCCCCTAGCACATCAGAGCTATCACTTTACCCATGGCACAACCATAGCTCAGATCCATTCCTCCCGTTTTATATGTAAATTTTAGCAGCATAAATGAAAAAATTTCCCCAGTTCTACCAAAACCAGCTTGACTCTCAGGCCTCTGGGGTTTAATCACATTCTTTCTTTAAACAATTCAAATGTGAAGGTACTTCTCCCAGGACCTCAAGCTACAAGCCCCTTGAAAGTGAGAACTTTGTGTCTGTATAATGCCCAGTAATAGCAGAGACAGCACAGGTGGAGAAGCACGGGATGCATCCACTGAGTAAATAAATCATCACCCTTAGCAGCCGTGCATACCCTTTTGCACTTGGAGCTTCTGTCTGCTGTCCCACACTCCAGTGGGGAAACAGACTTGT
Source organism: Nyctereutes procyonoides (assembly GCF_905146905.1). Classification (NCBI taxonomy): domain Eukaryota; kingdom Metazoa; phylum Chordata; class Mammalia; order Carnivora; family Canidae; genus Nyctereutes; species Nyctereutes procyonoides. The sequence continues at coordinate 46,153,629 of NW_026575049.1, read as the reverse complement.
GTGAGTTAAGCCATCTGCACTGACGTGGTCCTCTCTGTAGCGAACTACATAAATTTTCTGGTTGATAAGCGGCACCTAAGAGCCTGTGAATCCTAAACAGAGCAAAGCGAACCAGCCTCTTTCATCACTAGGGCTCCTGGACTGGAGAACAGGTGTTTCAACTGGCAACGGAATTTTATTTTCCTTCTCAGTCCGGCCAAGTTCTACCCGGTTCTGCCTCCTGCTTCATTTCTTGCACATCCACAGCTCCATGGGAGACGGGGTCTTTATGCTAGTGGCCTTCAACGACTCCCCACCACCTGCAGTTCTACCCCTTCCCGCTTCAGTCCTCCCGTCCGTCCAACCCCGAGCTCCCTTTTGTCCAGGCCTGGCGCTAGTGGCAGCCGAGCCCGGCTTCGACCTGCTAGAAACTTCCAAAACGAGGGGCGGAGGAGCGCTGACCCGTGCCCTTCGGACCCGTGGCTCCCAAGCGCGGCGGGAGTCCCCGCGGGCCCCCACCCGCCGCCGGCAGCTTCCTTGGGGCCACGAAGCCGTTCGCCACCCTGGTCTCTACGGCTGGGCTCAGGTCCCGAAGCCCTCCCCGTGCACGACCACCTCGCCCCGGGCGCCTCACCCTGATAGGGCTTCGACAGCGAGTGCTCCCGTTTCAAGTACTCGAACGTCTGACCCGCCCCGACTGGCCGTGGCCCCTGCCCAGACCCCAACAAAAGGAGAAGGAACAACATCCTGGACCCATTCCGAGCCGACAAACGCCGCCGCCACCGCTGCCACCACCCCGAGGGTCGCAGAGCCGCCGCCATCTTTCCCACCGCCTTCCCTTCATTAAAGGCCCGCCCCGTCGCCCAAGCCATTAGCCCAGGGAACCATCTGCCCGGGATCCCATTGGCTGTCCGCGAGGCCCCGCCCCCGCAGGTGAGCCTCTCACCGATTGGCTGGCTTGGGGATCAGTTGCCTTGCCAACCCGCGAAAGGGGCGTGGCCTCGTGCCTGGCCTCCCTTATTTGCATTTGCCCTGCGCTCCTCTAGGCCTGCTGGGATACGTAGTGATTTCCACTTTGTGTTCTAGAGTAAAATTAAAGAGATAAAGTGTTTCTCCCAATTTCACGCCAACGATCTGTCCTCTCTGCCATAGTACCTTCTACATCGGATGTAGAACTGCGCGGAGGGGTAGACAATCCACAAGGACTGTAGCCGATGTTCAGGAAAATAACCACATCTGTAAAAGGCTTGAACACAACAGAGAACTTGACCTGAGGACATTTATAGAAACTCCACTCACCGACGCCCGAAGACTTGTTTTCTTTAAGTGCAAAAGAGACATTTACCGAGATCGCCAGAGCGGGACGAACAAAAAAAACGACACCACCTCCACACAGTTAGGAGAAAGGAAAGCACACAAAGGATGTTCTCCTAGCATCACGGAGAATTACACTACAAACTGACAACCGAGAGATTTCTGGGAAATTACCAAATATTTGGAAATAACCCATAAAGGAATAGGAACTGCTTAAGGACTACAGTGAGTCTTCTAAAAAATGGAAACTGGGTGGGTGCCTGGGTGGCTCAGCAGGTTGCAGGTTAAGTGTCTGCCTTCAGCTCAGGTCATGATCCCAGTGTCTTGGATAGGACCCCGCATCCAGCTCCCCGCTCAGCTTCTCCCTCTGGCTCCGCCCTCCCCCCCCCCCTTGTGCTCTCTCTCTCTCTCTCTCCCCCTCTCTCAAATAAAGAAATAAAATCTTTAAAAAGAAAAGGAGCAGGATTAAAAATCCTTTCCCTGGATGGCACAGTAGTACCCTCAGGACCTGAAACCAAAAGAGTGAGAGTCATCTCAGCTTCCCATCTTTTCCTCACCAGTTCCATCACCCAATCAATAAATAATCAAGTCCTGATGATTTTATTCCTAATCATTCCTCAATGCTCTCACATTCTTTCCATCCCTTGCTTTGTCTTTCTCCCAAACCACAACACATGTTCCAGCTGTTATTCTCCTCACCATCATCCGTACAGCCACCCAAGTGATCCAAACCACCTACCCATGCCACTTCCTGAGTGTCAGGGGTAAATGAGTTGATACTGGTAAAGCTCTTAGAATAGTAATTGGTGTGTAATAAGCACGATATCATCATCATTATTAACCAAGCCCTCGATGGTTCCCATCACCTGTAAGGAAGAGATTCAAGCCCCTCAACTCGGCAAACAAAGCCCTCTGCCAGCTGGCCCTGGCCCTTCTCTGGCTTTATTGCCCACAGCTTTCTTTCCCCATCTATATGCTCCAGTCTTCCCTCTTCCCCTCTTCTTTTCCCCAGTCCACTTCCTCCAGGACGCCTTCCCTGACTTCCTCAGGCAGTGGCAGTTGCCCCAGTCTAAGCTCTTATTGTTCCCCAAGCATATTTCTTACTCTCACTGAGTCTGTGTCTCTGTCTTCCCAAAAGACTTAACCAAATTTAATTATCTTTCCTGAACAGAAATATATCTAATAAGAGAAATATAAATATATTTAATAAGCCTGTTTTATAGGGGGGTCAACATTTTAAAATGAAAACCGTCAGGGTGCTTGGGTGGTTTATTCGGTTGAGCATCTGCCTTCGGCAGCTCTGGTTGTAATCCCCCGGGGTCCTGAGATCAAGCCCTGAGTTGGGCTCCCTGCTTCTCCCTCTCCCTCTGTGCTCCAGCTCTCTCTCAATTCCTGTCTCTCTCAAGTAAATAAATAAAATCTTGAAAAAATAAATAAAAATAAAATGAAAACTGTCATAACCATCAGGGCACCTGGCTGGCTCAGTCAGTGCAACAATGGGACTCTGAATCTCAGGGTTGCGAGTTCAAGCCCTACATTGGACATAGAGATTACTTAAAGATAAAATCTAAAAATATTTTTAAAATAAAAAAAAAAACTATCACAACCACTGATCCATTTACACACTGCACATAAAGTAGATGTTTGGTGATATGACATAAGGAATTGCAATGAATCTATTCACATCATACCCTAGCATTAAAATCATTCGTGGATCCCAATTACCATAGGATAAAATGCAAATACCTTAGTGTAGCATTCAAAGCCCTTCAACCTGACTCAAATCAGGCTGTACACGTGTCTATTACAATGTAGGTCACCCTGAATTATGTAGCTCAATTAACAGATTATGTGTTTGTCTCCCTGGCAAGGCTGGGAGCTCCTGGACCACAGGAAGCAGATCTTACTCATTTCCTATACCAGGCCTCACCCACTTCCCCATGCCCTAACCCATCACCTAGCACATAGTAGGAGTTCCAATTGTTTTGGACAAAATTATTTCCATTATATTTCTCTGTCAGCTGTAATGTTTCATTGTGGTAAATATACATAAAATCAAATTTACCGTTTTAACCATTTTTAAGTATACAGTTGAGAGGCATTAAATACATTCACATCGCCATGTGACTTGTCAACTGGATTTTGGGTAGAGCATCTCATCATACCTCATTGTAAAATTCCCTGTAATGAAGAAAAAGGAAATAAAGGAGAAGATATGAAAGATAAAATACACAGGATAATAAATCAGATGATTTTGTTCAGATTGTTGCAATATGGGGGATGCTTATTAGGGAGGAACATAACAAAGAAAAGGAAGGGTGGGGGGAACCTGGGTGGCTCAGTCTATTAAGCAGTTTGTCTGCCTTCAGCTCAGGTCATGATCAGGGTCCTGGGATTGAGCCCTGCATAGGGGCTCCCTGCTCAGCAAGGAGCCTGCTTCACCCTCTGCCTCTGCCCCTCCCACCCACTCATGCTCACTCCCTCTCAAATAAGTAAATAAATAAAATCTTAAAAAGAAAAAAAAAAGAAAGAAAGAAAGAAAGAAAGAAAGAAGAAAGAAAGAAAGAAAGAAAGAAAAGGAAGGAGGCCTAGTGTTACATAGAGGCAGGTAAACAAGGGAGTCATCGTGAAGAAGAATGGAGATGGTTTTATCTGAGTCACTGAGGAAAGGCAAAAGTGGGTCTTATCTCAGAATATTCTAGAGCATCATAGTCCTTTGAAGTTAGCCATTTCTCAGAACTCAAAATAGGATGAGATGGGACAAAAAAAAGGTAAAGGGGTTTCTTGACTGTAGTTGCTTTCCAGAAATACAGGGTTCATATAAAGTTCAACACTAAAAAAATTAATTAATTAATTAAAAAAAATAAAGTTCAACACTGTTAAGGTGTTGAGGGGAGGTGCAGGGAAACAGAAAAAGGAACCATGTCCTCCTCCCACACCGTCCTATACACACATAGGGGCACCTTCTGATAGTTGGGTCAGGTCTTGACCCACCATCTTTCAGCTGCTTAATATTCTCTTTTTCTCCAAAGAATCATTTCCCCTGACCTAGGGTTATAACCTTCAAGGTAGAGGCACTCATAGGCAATGTGAGTAGTGCATTCTAGCAGTTTCTAGATCTTATGCATTCTAGCACTAGATCTCGAAAGATCTAGTGGATCTTTACTATCTTGTCTTCAAATCTAAACAGGTACCTCTATTCAGGAGTACCTTGAAGCCTAATGCCCTTACCCCCACCATATACTGGAGGATCCAAGGCAGGCTCTTGGCCCCATCCTTTTCTCTCCCTCCTGCCCTTCACTTCTGTACCTTGCCATTCCATTTAAATCCACCCTCACCCCAAAGGTAGGACCCAAAGCAGGGCCTAACATCAGCCCTCCCAAAGCCAGGTAGATCATTTTTCCCTCCTTAGAGGTTAGGATTTGGGATTAAGTCCATCATCAGCCCTAGAGTGGCAGCTAACCTGGCCCCATCCCAGCCCCTGCCCCATTCCTCCCTAACACACTCCCCACCCCCTAACCCCCTTGCACCTCCAGTTCTCTAAGCAGACCCTAGAGCACAGAAGGGGACAGTAGCTCTAACACTAACTAGCCAACTACTTTCCAGTGGCAACTTACAAATTCTGGCCTCCCAAGGAGCCACAATTGAATAGCCTGGAGTGCTTTGGGCATACATGGATGCCTGGTACCCACCCCCAAACACGTGATTCATAAGTCTGGGGTAGGGCCCAGGGATTTGGTTTTGATAATCTCTCCCCAGAGAATGTGCTAGGCAGCCAACTTCCAGAATCACAATACTTTCACATCCAGTATCTCATTTTGACCTCACATTGGCTTGGTGTGGTGGGCAAGGCAGGCATTACCACACTTTAACATTAGGACATCTGTACTCAGTTCATAGACTAAATTTCAAGTAGAGTATAGCACCTGAATTTAGAGGTAAGATTTTGAGGGGCTTTTTTCTTTTTTCTTTTTTTTAAGATTTGTTTTATTTTTTAAAAAGATTTTATTGGGGGCAGCCCGGTGGCTCAGCAGTTTAGCGCCGCCTTTCAGCCCAGGGCCTGATCCTGGAGACCTGGGATCGAGTCCCACTTTAGGCTCCCTGCATGGAGCCTGCTTCTCCCTCTGCCTGTGTCTCTGCCTCTCTCTCTTTCTCTCTCTGTCTCTCATGAATAAATAAATAAAATATTAAAAAAAAAGATTGTATTTGACAAAGAAGGAGATAGAGAGGGAGAGAGAGAGAGAGAGAGAGAGCACATGTACACTCAAGCAGGTGGAGTGGCAGGCAGAGGGAGAGAGAGAAGCAGTCTCCCTGCTAAGCAGGGAGCCCAATGCAGCAGATCCCAGGACCCTGGGATCATGACCTGAACCAAAGGCGGACGCTTAACCAACTGAGCCACCCAAGTACCCCAGATAGAGACTTTTAGGCTCAGAGGCATTTTTAAAAAAATACCCTGGAGGAGAGGTGGCTGACTGGCTCAGTCAGTAAAGCCTGTTACTCTTGACTTCTGCTTTGTGAGAGTGAGCCCCATGTTGGTCTTAGAGATTACTTTAAAAAAAAAGAAAGAAAGAAAAATATCCTCTGAAGGAAATTTGTTTATGTGTTAAGGGGAGAGTAAGATAGATGAAAAAAAAAAGCAGCAAGAACTTGATAAATGTTGAAGCTGGATTATGGGTATATGGGGATTCCCTCTAGGTTTATGTGTGTTTGAGAGTTGCCATAATAAAAAACTTTTAAAAAATCTCCCCTGGAGATGATTACGAAACATGCTAGGTATGCATTTATGGTGTTTTCTAAATTTCCTCTGGGGAACAAAAACTGTAATTAACTGTAATCTGTAAAGTTCACTGTGACCCATCCAATATAATGTCATAACTAAAAAGAGAGGAGTCTGCAATCTAGAAAAAGGACAAGGGTGTATCAGTTCTGTCCAGGGAGAGATATTTCTAAGTATTGTTGGTTATTCAAATCAAGCCTACTCTCCTAACATATTCATGATGACTTCCTATTTAACATTCTAGCTCTCCTAGAATTTCTCAGTATATTAATATTTATTTCTCAGATTATTAAGATATTCATATTAGTATATTGTTATATTACTAATATGAGTATATTTGTATGTTAATTAAGCAACTAGTATTTGGCTTTATCATTTTATTAGTCATTTGGTCTATGTGACTCATGTTTCCCAATGTGTTTATCAATCAATGAATTGATAAAAATCAATATCCTGAGGACCAGATCCCAGATCTGTGATGGCTCTATGAAGGGGCAAAGGAATTAGTGACTGCCTCTAGGCATCCAGATTCCTGCTTGTCAAAGGTAAATTGTGACATAAGATTCACTAAGAATTGCAGGATGCAGGTGAGAAGAAAGGAGGAGAATTCTGGCCTGTGGAGTTGGAATGAAAACATCTACCCTTTTGAGATCCACCTCTACCTTACGGCCTGGGGCAAATTACATAATCCCTCTGAGCCTAAAAGTATCTGTAAATTGGGTGATGAAACCTGCCACCTTGGATTGTTGACAGCATTAAAGGAAAGAGTATATAAAGGATGCACATGCATATTATCAACTCACAAGTTCTATAAGTACACACATTACTATTGTTTGTAAATCTTTGTTATGGCTTATCTTCTGAAGTGTGTCTGGGAAAGTGTGTTCTGGGAAAGTGGATTTGGTTTATTTATTGATTGATTTAAAAGATTTTTATTAATTTATTCATGAGAGACAAAGATACAGGCAGAGGGAGAAGAAGGCTCCATGCAGGAGCCCAATGCGGGACTCAACCCGGAACTCCAGGATCAAGTCCTGAGCCAAAGACAGACACTCAACCACTGAGCCACCCAGGCATCCCAGATTTTGGTCCCTTTAGAAGAAAGTACAACGTGATGGCAGTTGGTTTATAAATGGAATAAAAACCACTGGCTGATTTGAGAATATTATTCAGGGATCTAGGGTACAGAGTAGAAGTGTGTAATGTGCAAATCCTATCATGGGGTTCATTTATTTATTTATTTATTTATTTATTTTTAAAAGTTCTTTTTTTTTTTTAAGATTTTATTTATTTATTCATGATAGACACAGAGAGAAAGAGAGGCAGAGACACAGACAGAGGGAGAAGCAGGCTCCATGCCAGGAGCCTGAAGTGGGACTCTAGGATCGCGCCCTGGGCCAAAGGCAGGTGCTAAACCCCTGAGCCACTCAGGGATCCCCTATTTTTAAAAGTTCTTTAAAAAAAAAAACAGAGGGAGCGAAGTAGGGGGAGAGGCAGGCAGAGAAAGAGAAGTGGGTACCCAGCTGAGCAGGGAGTCCAATGTGGGGCTTAGCCTCAGGACTCCAAGATCATGACCTGAGCTGAAGGAAGACGCTTAACCAACTGAGCCACCCAGGTGCCCCTATTGCTGGGGTTTATAATTAAAAATAGGGGATCATATTTAGGGCATTCCTAAAAACAACTTTTTTAAATAAAAGGCTTTGGTGGGTATAATTTTCCTCATTCACCTTCTGCCTATGGAAGATGAACAGATGGAGGAACCCTGAGCTCTCCAGATGCTGGATGAGTGGGGAAGTGCATGAGGACAGCTGAGCTAAAGCTATGATAGAAGCCAAGGGAGGGGATGAATGAGGTTGGAGATTCCCATGCTGTGCAGCAGGCTGTAAGAAATGGCAGGCTCTTCAGTTTGAATGGCAACCATGAGGACTAGGGAAGTCACCCTGGGGCTTTGGCAATTAACCTGGCCCGAAGTCCTGAGCCAACCTGATGATGGCTACTTCCAAAAGTCCCACTGAGGGTTACTGGCTCTGGTGAGGAAGCCAAGAAGTCAAGGTTAGAGTAAATGCTGATGGATAAAAACTGAAGATTAATGCATGAAGAGCCTGATTACAAAAATATGATTGTATTTCTTTAAATCATATTCCACTTGGAATTTCTTTAAACAACTAGACTCACGCATGGCTGTTTTGCAATAAAAATTCTATATTCTAAAAAGTCATGAAGACTTTTACGATGTTCCTTAGTTTCAGGATTCCTCAATGAAAACAACAGCTTGGAATGCACTGGAGCTGGACAGGTTTGGGTTTCAGTTCCTGGCCCTGTTGATCTCGTTGATCTTGTAAGACCTCGGGCAAGTTATTTAATCTCTTTGGGATCCAGGTTTTTATCTCTGAAAGGAGGCCCATAGTAACACCTACTTCAAAGTAGGAAAGCACAGTGTCTGGCACAAGGTGCTGGATAAATGGGAGCTTTTTTTTTTTAAATTGTTATTCATCACTTCACATCTGGAATACAATGGAAGGTGTTTTTTTTTTTTAAAGATTTTATTTATTTATTCATGAGACACACAGAGAGAGAGAGAGAGAGAGAGAGAGAGAGAGAGAGAGAGGCAGAGACACCAGGCAGAGGGAAAAACAGGCTCCATGCAGGGAGCCTGAAGTGGGATTCAACCCTGGGTCTCCAGGATCAGGCCCTGGGCTGAAGGCGGCTCTAAACCGCTCAGTCACCCGGGCTGCCTATAATGGCAGTTTCTTAGCTGGACTGCCACCCACCCATTCATGCAGCATCCTGCCAACCATTAACCTTCTCAATTTTTACTTTCTATCACATCATTTCCCCAATAAGAATTTTTAATTAATTTTCAATTAAATCCATAATTGGATTAAGACTAAGCTCCAGTTTGCAGGTGAATGTCACGACTTTGGGTGTTAATTTATTCTTTATTTTTAAAGATTTTATTTATTTATTCATGAGAGACACAGAGAGAGAGGAAGAGACATGGGCAGAGGGAGAAGCAGACTCCTTACAGGGAGCCTGATGCAGGACTCCATTCCCCCAACCCAGGATCATGCCTTGAGCCAAAGGCAGATGCTCAACTGCTGAGCCACCCAGGCATCCCTGGGTGTTACTTTAAAAGAAACTGGGAGTCTCTGGAAGGTTTTGATCAGCATTGGTTTATAATATAATTTATGTTTTTAGAGGACCAGTCTGCTGCTAGCTTGAGAAAAAACTGTAGGGAGGAAAGGATGGAAGCAAGGAAACCAAGTATGTTGGTAATCCAAGTGAGAAAGGAAGGTGCCGGGCAGCCCAGGTGGCTCAGTGGTTTAGTGCCACCCTTCAGCCCAGGGCCTGATCCCGAAGACCCGGGATCAAGTCCCACTTCAGGCTCCCTGCATGGAGCCTGCTCCTCTCTCTGCCTGTGTCTCTGCCTCTCTGTGTGTGTGTGTCTTTCATGAATAAATAAATAAAATCTTTTAAAAAAACGAGAAAGGAAGGTGCCTAGAGCCTGGGTGGTGGCAGCAGGAGTTTAGAGAGGTAGCTGGAATTTAGATGTGTTTTCAAGTTACAGTCAACAGGGTTTGCTGATGGATATGGCAGACATGTAAGAGAAACAGGGATATAGGATGACTCCAAGATTTTCTGGCCACAGCAACTGGAAAGATGGAATTGCCATGTATGGATAGAAGTGAAATTGTGGGAGATATATGTTTTTTTTTTTTTTTGGGGAGATATATGTTTTGGAGGAAAGATCAATATTTTGATTTTGGTGATAACTAGATTTATGTGTCTATTGGATATCTAAGCAGAGAACAGGCCCTCTGACCCTAACCATCATCCCAGTAAGACCAAATTCCCAATGTTTAAGAAAAGCAGTTGAAGGAAGTTTATCAATTGATTAGTGTCCAGTAGAGAGGATTTTGCATTACCTACTATGATAGCCAGCCTCCAAATGGCCCCCACCGACCCCTACCACCTGCTCCTAGATAGTTCCCCTCCCACAGCGTATCAATTTTGGTCCATACTACCAATAGAATATGGAAGACATGGTGGTATGTTATCTCTAACACTAGGTCATAAAAGATATGGTTTCCATCTTGGATCACTTATTTTTTTGTGGTTTTTTATGATTTTATTTATTTATTCATGAGAGACACACAGAGAGAGGCAGAGACACAGGCAGAGGGAGAAGTAGACTCCATGCAGGGAGCCTGATGTGGGACTTGATCCTAGGTCTCCAGGATCATGCCCTGGGCTGAAGGCAGCACTAACCCACTGAGCCACTGGGGCTGCCCTTGGATCACTTATTATAGGCAAAGCCAGCTATCATGTTGTAAATAGCCTTATGAGAGATCTATGGGACAAAAAACTGAGTCCCCCTGCCCATATCCATGTGAATGAGCTTGGAAGTGGATCTTCCGGCCCTAGTCAAGCTTTCAGATGACTTCAACTCCATCCAACATCTTGACTTCCATTTGTGAGAAACTCTGAGCCAGAACCACCCAGCTAAACTGTTTCTTAATTCCTGACCCACAGAAAGTATGATATAATAAAGGTTTATTATTTTAAGCTACTAAGTTCTAGGGGTAATTTGTTATGCAGCAATAGGTAACTAACATTCCTCTCAAAGTCAAGTGAAGGAGGTACTCTAAGAAAATCTGAAGAGGGATGCCTGTGTGGCTCAGTGGTTGAGCATCTGTCTTTGGCTCAGGGCATGATCCTGGGGTCCTGGGATGGAGTCCTCTATTGTGCTCCCCACAGGGAGTCTGCTTCTCTGCTTCTCCCTCTGCCTATGTCTCTGCCTCTCTCTCTCTCTCTCTCTCTCTCTCTCTCTCTGGCTCTCATAAATAAATAAAATCTTTAAAAAGTAAAGAAAAGAAAAGAAAATCTGGAGGGTCCTACAAGAAGAGAGACTGGCATCTTATTCTATAATCAGATCTCTGTTCAGGTAGTAGACTTATTGTTCTGCTCTGGGTAGTCTATACTGGAACCACTCTCTCAGGAGAGGCTGCCTGACAGGCAAAGTGTACCTCAACACCAAAAAGCTGCAGGTGAAGAGTCCCAACAAGGACTGAGCTGAACTTCCTACTACCAGAAACCAATAGCTGGACACAAACCACACTCAGTTAAGTGGCAACCACCACAGAAAGAGGGGTTCAACTAGGGGAGATTAAGACAAATTACCCTTCTTCCCCTCTTTCCCTACCAGGCCCCAATACTAGAAAAGTTTGACCCTGAAAAGGAAGAGGGAAGTATCTCAGAACCAACACATGACTCCCTTCACTGGACACTAGACATATCCACACACACAAAACACCTCCCCACCCTGAAACTGGCTGCAGCAATTGGAGGACTGAATGCTGACCAAGGCCCTTCTCCACTCTAAGTCCCAAAGAGCAGAAACTGGATCCCAACCTGGATGATAGGAAGGGAGTGTCAGTGATATAAACCAGAAACAAGATGGTAGTTTTTAATGGACCTGAATGGATTTCTAATACTAAAAGTCACACTAAAGCTATGGGATCCATCCAGGATCTCAAGAAGGAAGGGAAAAGGGGAATATGATAGAAATTGGTTACAAGATTGGTTGGAAAAGAAATAAAAGCATGTCATGTTAAGGTATCACTGAGTGGAGATTCCTTAATCGATTACAATTCTGTTCGTCTAACCCAAGTCCTTAAAGCAGCAGCAAAATGCATAGGTTTAGAAGGTTTGGAGTCAAGACACGTTTGAACAGTATTGAAATCCATTTTTGTGTGATCCTGAACAGGCTTCTTAAGCTTTCCAAATCTTTCTTTTCTGATCTGTAAAGAAGAATAATGGTACCCCTTCTTACAAGACTATGGTGAAGCTAAGACTGCAGTCAACAGGGAGAGGAGACATAGCAGACAACTTGAGGCCTCTGATCTCCAGTTAGGGACCTTCTCCCCATATAAAAGCTCACACCAGACTCCTGATTGGCCCTTCTTGGTGTCCCATCCACCCCCAGTCAATTGTTATGGCCTTAGGTACTTTTGTCAAGGCCTGGTCCCTTGTCTGTCTCCACTAGAACCCCTAGGAATGGAGGTGTGACAGGTCCTCAGAGAATAGGGAGGTACTGTTGCCTGAAGAAGGGGACAGGAAGCTGGACAGCTCAGAGCAACAGGTGCCCACTTCAACGGATCTTGTTGATTTCGCCTTTACCTTCCTCTCTTGGTTGCCTAGAAAAGTTATATATCAGAGAATTTAAGTGATACAACCTGATTATCAAACCCAATCCCCCTCTTGCTGGAGATAAAGACCCCAAGGCCCAGTGGGATGAGCCAGTTACTAAAGGCTCTATAGGTGGTGTTTGGTGCCTTGGCAATTGGTTTGGCTAGAAATCTGGACACATGGGAATGAAAATCTCAAAAGCTGTCTCCCTTTCTGGGTAGGGCTGGGAGACAATAAGACACAGTAATCAGGAACTTGCCTCACTGATCTGCCTGGGGAGATTTATTGCCTCATGTGGATTATGCCAGGCACTATGGGCGTGGGTGTCATTTACACAGAGAACATTCTAACTCCCACCAGCCCTCCTAAGGTTCCTCCAAAGAGAATTCCAGTGGATGGCCATGAGCAATGCATGAGAGTATTTTTCAAATTGGGGATCAGTCAAGAAATCTATTTAGTTGGGTGAAAAGTAGACTTTTTTTTTATATATTTTAAAGATATAGTCTAGAGCAGAAATATCAAGCAGTAAATGTAGTTTCATGAGACAGTTTTCTCACTTGCTCAGTTTCTCATTTTATAGATAAAGCTATTTGGCTAAAAGCTTCCTCCTCACTTCCCATTCCTGGCCCCCAACAGTATTATCCCTACCCCCTTTTTAAGGGAAATCCAATTCATTCCACAAATGCATATGGAATGCCAAGCATGCCGGATACCGGGAGACTATGACACAGTTTTTGTCCTCGAGGGACTCTCAACCCAGTGGGAAATAGCCTCCAGTCCAGAGTAGAGACTAGGAGAAAATGAAGAGAGCAGAGAGTGACAGATTACAGGAAAAACAATCTCTGGGCAGTAGAATAGGGAAGTAGGGGGAAACTTGTGTTTTCTATTCTATAATTTGAGTTGGTTGTAATGAACATGTATCATTTTGGCAATTTTAAAAGCCCAGTAAAAAGATTAAAATGCATTAATGTGAATAATGAATGAAGTGTAATCTGAAAGTCCTGGCCCGAGGGAAAGAAAAGAAACACATTTAGGAGCAGTGCTACCAAACTAGGGCTCATTTAGTCCTTTTAGTATGGCACAAGGGTCTCTTGATCCCCATCTTAAAATGGAGAAATCAAGACCCTAAAAGGGTCAAGCATTTTGCCCCAATTCACCAGCTGGTAAAATACAGAGCCCACCGCATTTCTGCTACAGGCCATTTCCATTTTGCCAACTAAGAAACTAGGGACAATGACTCCAAGACCTCGGTTCTTAAGCTTTTGTAAACACTCAGTGTTTGCTACCGTGTTCTTCCTTATTTTCCTTCAGTGATTAACAGTTAACCTCTTAACATAAAAAAAGGGTCTTTCTATTTTGGGGAGGCAGAAAGGGAAGCTTGCTGGAGTAGCCAGCCTTGGGGAGGAGGGGGATAGCAGGAGAGGGGGAGGAGGCTCTGGTGCTGGAGAGGAAGAGGGAAGCAGAAAGGAGAGAGCTGGCAAAGCCCAGGCCAGCTCAGCCTCTCCCAGACCCTGTGCTGCCCGGCTCTCCTTACAGGGGCTCTGCTGTGAGTGGGGGGCTTCCCAGCAGTCCTTGCCTTGTGGGTCATCGGGTCTCTCAGATCCCAGGGATAGGCTTCTGAGTCCCTGGGCCTCCCGAGTTCGAAAGCACTGTGATAATACCTGCTCGCTTCCAACAGTTCTCCTGTGCCGGCCCCCTCTCTTCCCTCACCACGGAGGCCCAAGGGGTCCAGGATATGGTCCTGTGTAGTCCCTTCTTCCCCACGGTCCTCCTCAGATTTTCTCTCTCTGCAGGAAAGGGAAGAGAAAGAAGAAGAAGACAGTGGCTGGGGTTGGATGGAGAGACACAGTGGAACTAAAGAAATCTGAGTGTCCTCCAAAAATGCCAGTCCTGTCATGTCCATCACCATCATGGTTACTGATCACGTTTCTTGAGCTCTTACCATGGGCCAGGTATCATCTCACTCAGCACTCCAGAATGCCCTGGAGTCCCAGGTCACACAAGCAATCTATGGCCTGGCCAGCCCCACAGTGTGCCTCCTCAGCTGGGCCTGAACCCCCGTGGTGGGGCATCCTGCCTCCTGGGGTCCTGTCCTAAAGAAGAACAATTTGTCCTATGGCCACAGAGTCTTGAAGCCTATCCAATTAATACAAATGCTTTCTCCCCGTTGCCACTCTGGCGCTCCATTTCCTGTCACAGGTACATCTTTTTATTGGCCTGGATCCATCGATCTGATGCGTTCATCCCCTCAGCCTGATGCATTCATCCCCTCAGCCTGATGCATTCATCCCTTCAGCCTGATGCGTTCTGGCTTCATGAAGTGTCTGTCTCAGGTAGAAAATGAACCAGGTCCTTATGTCCCCACTTGTTGGGGTGACCTGAGTTGGGATTTGAGCCAAGGTACCATTCCAGCTACCCCCACCCTTGCTCTGCCACTCTGTAGAGGGATGACTGTCCCATCTCTCCTGAGACAATTTAATAGCACCAGTATAACCTGCAAATGCTCAGAGTTACTGTAGACTTACAGATAGTTGGTGAACAGGCCACTGTATGTATTGATGTGACCCATGCCTCACTCTGAAAATTGCTCCCACCAGGCTCTTGAATTCCAGGGTCTGGGCATCCTCTGAGACACTCATTGGGCTGGGCAGTCCTTAGGCTCTGAGCTCCACCAGCAGGTGGGCAGCTTCTCTGGCAGCAGCTCCTCATTTTGGACAACCCAAGGTTGAAGAGGACTAAGAAAGCAGCCTGGGAGGATCACAGCCTGGGGAGTGGAGTCAGAGATCACAGTTTACTAATTTGGGATCTTGTTCACCATTGGATTCTCAGTGTCAGCACCATGCCAGGTACAAAAGAAGAGGCAATAGAATTTTTTTAAATTTTTATTTATTTATTTAGGATAGTCACACACAGAGAGGCAGAGACATAGGCAGAGGGAGAAGCAGGCTCCATGCACCAGGAGCCAGACATGGGACTCGATCCCGGGTCTCCAGGATTGCACCCTAGGCCAAAGGCAGGTGCTAAACCGCTGCGCCACTCAGGGATCCCTGAGGCAATAGGATTTTAAGGCTGTCTCCCCTATATAGGACCAGATAGGGGTGGGCTCAACCCTAGGGGGTATAGACATGTTGCTATAGAGCCCAGAAAGAACCTGTCAGATCCAAAAGTCATGAACGGAATGCTTTGAGCTGCCCAGGAGTCAAGTATCAGACCCCCCCCTGAGAAAGACCTTCACCAAACTCCTTACTTGCAAATGGAGACAACTCAGGTGAGTAAGGGCTTCCCTCTGGGGCAGAGAAACTGGTCTGACCCCCAAAGGAGACAGACTTCTCATTTGCATATCACTTTCTACAGTCCTCACAGCCGGGTTCATGGAAGCCACACATTTGTCCAGGCTTCTTGACTCTTCACATACATCAACATCCAGGTCTGTGTTGTCCCCACCACTCAGTGGGAAAAGTTTTCCAACTCTGCGGATGAGGAAAAGTGAAATGCCCTCACCAGGGATAAAAGCAGGGCAGAGAATGAAGCTGGATGCCAGTCTGGACTTCAAATACCTCTTCAGACACTTTCCAAGTTACAGTGCTTCTAACTTTGGCTGAGAGATTCTTGTCTCCTCTCCTGGACTGAAGCCTCTGGGTGGGCAATAAAGAGTTTCATATCTTTACTTCATTGAATCTGTTCTAGTCACCTAAGCATGGAAGTGAATGCAATTGTGGATGGGTGGTATTAAATGAATTTTAGCAGAGATGAAGTCTTCCTACAGACCATCACTACCCCTCCCACTTTTACCCAAATATTTCAAAAGCAAATTTTTTCCTTCCATTTGTTGGTTTCTGTCATTGGACTAGTGTATATATAGAGAGCTTCTGAGCACAGACAGTTTGAAAAGGGCAAAATAAAAATAGCCGATTGGTCGATAATAGAATGGTAAAGTCTCTAAGTACCATGGGGGAGGGCATTAGTCGTAAAGCTGACTGGAAAGAGAGGGGGGTGGTGGTGCCTGGGTGGCTCAGTTGGTTAAGCCTCTTTCTTTGGCTCAGGTCATGTTCTCAGGGTCTTGGGATCAAGCCCTGTCGAGCTCCCGGATCAGGAGGGAGCCTGCTTCTCCCACTGCCTCTCCACCCTGCTCATGTTCCCTTTTCTTCTCTCAAATAAATAAATAAAATCTTAAAAAAAAAAAAAAGAAAAGAAAAGAAAAAGAAAGAGATGAGAGGTGGGAAGAAGCCTCTCTGAGAGCTGGGCTTGCTCTGAGGTGATGGAGATGGCTCCTCCTGGCCGGTGGAGATGGAAGGGAACAGCCAGTTAAAGGTTCTGCTTTCTGCTTTTGTTCTGTCTTGGCCAGTGCCCACCCTGAGGCTCTTGTTCCTCACAAAACTGGTCGGCTAGATACTCCCTGCAGAATACCAAGTGAGGCGCCTACCTGAAGGGCACTGGCCTAGTAGGCAGAACCTTCCAGTCCTGCTAAAACAGTGCTTAGTTAAATCAGGCCTGTCTACCACCTTGCCTCCTCCCATAACACTGTATATGATTGCTCCTTTAGGCTTGGGCTCTTTCTGGCCGGTATTGATTGTTGCTTTTACTGGCAAGCAGGACACCACAATAACAAGTAAACACAAGTGTTTGTGCTGGGAGAGAATAAAATGGATTGGGTCTCCAGGGCTGGCAAAAAATGGATTCTGAGCCCCAGGGGTCAATCTGGTACCTGATTCTCCCCTCAGTGCACCTCTGCAATTATTGTAAGGACGTTTGTCTGTCTGTCTCCTTCTTCTGGACAAGGTAGGCGGCTGCGGTCTTCCCCACACCTCCTGAGTGCTTGGTGTTCAATTCATAGTTGCTAACTGACACCAAGGTAGGGCTGTCCAGGAAGCAGTCATTTCAGGGCTAGGCCTGGCGCCACACCTCTCAGCTCATTTTCACATCGTCAGCCCCGGCTGGGCAGTCCCCACCACACACAATTTGGGGTTAGGGGTTTGGTCCTCCTGGTGGGCAGGCATAAACAACACCAGCTGTGTAGAACATTTAGAGTTGTCCTGTCGTGTTCAAGGCCTAGGCCAGTTGTTCCTATAAGCTTAGTGAGATGGTGCCCTATTATTGTTCTTATCCCCATTTTATAGACAGAAACTGGGGCTGACACTCCATCGTGCCTTCCCAGTCTCACAAGCCTGTTCTTAAGACAGCAATGTGGAGGGACCCCACTTTGTTATTTGTTGTGTGTGTGTGTGTGTGTGTGTGTTTTTTTTTTAAGATTATTGATTTATTTGTGAGAGACACACAGAGAGAGAGGCAGACACAGGCAGAGGGAGAAGCAAACTTCCTGCGGGGAACCTGATGCGGGATTCGATCCCAGGACCCCGGATCACGACCTGAGCCGAAGGCAGGTCTAGATTCAATTTCCTCATCTGTTATATGGACAGATAGCACCAACTCTTAGTGTTGTTCCAAGGATTAAATCAATATTTTGCATGTGTTTACCTGTTTATGGTCTGTTTTTTGCTCTAGACCGTGAAAATCATGCAGGGACTTTGGCTTATTCACGGCTGTATATGGTTAGAGTCTGGAACAAGAGCCGGGCACATAGTAGGTGCTCAGTATTTGTGTCCTGAATGGAAATGACACGAGGATAGCCGAGGCCAGACCCTGGCCCTATTACCTGCGAGAACGTTCTACATCCTTAGTTCCCTGGACTGTCCTCGAACCGGGCAGCCAATGGCCAAAGGGTGCGGGCCTGGGGGCTGGGGCCGAGGGGACCTACTTCTGGCCTTGGGTCAAGGTCAGCAGAACTCCCAGGAGTGCGGAGGCCATTTCTGCCTGAAAAGTCTCGGAGGAGGCAGTCTGCAATGCCTCAGCCCTCAGGTTCCCCTTTCCTTTTTTTTTTTTTTTTTTTTTTAGTATTAGAAAAAGCATTTTTGTCGCCCGAGCCACCGCGGAGGTTGCTGCGGAGAAGGGCCACCCTGGCCCGAGCAACAGTCTCCGGGAAGGAGCCGAGCCCGCGAGGCGCGGCCGGACCGCAGCGGACGCCCGGCGAGGCCAGGCAGGAGGCCCGGCGGAGGCGGGCGGGAAGGCTGGCGCGGAGGGCGCGCGAGCAGGAGGGAGGAGGGAGGAGGGAGGAGGGAGGAGGGAGGGGCGAGCGCCGCCCCCGCCGCCGCGCCCGCCGCCGCGCCACCTTAAGCTCGGGACCCCCTTAAGGGCGGGCGCGGAGCCGCGCGCCCGGAGGCGGGGTCTCCCATGCAAATGAGGGGCGTGGGTCGGCGGGGCGGGGCGGGCGGGGCGCTGACCTGACGTCAGGCCGGCGGCCGGGGCAGTTGGCTCGGCGGCGGCGAAGCGGCAGGAGCGGCGGCGGGAGCGGGGCCGCGCGGCGGGGCGCGGGGAGCGGCGGCGGCCGACCCGGAGCAACATGGCGCCGGTGGGCGGGGGCGGGCTCCCGGGCGGCGGGCCGGCCCGAGGGCGCCTCCTCCTGGCGGCGCTGCTGCTGCCGGTGCTGATGTGGGCGCGGGGGGCCCGGGGCCAGGGCGACCCCCAGCGGGGCGCGATCCTGGGCATGAGGCTGGCGAGCTGCAACAAAACGTGTGGGATGAACCCAGATGGCATCATCTTCGTGTCCGAGGGCAGCACGGTGAACCTGAGGCTCTATGGCCAGAGGCTGGGCTCCATCTCCAGCAACCTGATCTCCTTCACCGAGGTGGACAACTCCGAGGCCGTCCACAACTCCACCAACTGTCCCGAGCTCACCAAGGACCTGGTGGTCCAGCAGCTGGTCAACCTGAGCCGCGGGAACACGTCCGGGATGCTGGTGGTGCTCACCAAGTTCCTCCGGAGGAGCGAGAACATGAAGCTGTATGCATTGTGCACCCGGGCAGGGGTGGACGGGCCCTGGCAAAGGTGGACCGATAAGGACTCGCTGCTCTTCATGGTGGAGGAGGGTGGGAGGGTCCTGCCCCTCTGGCTGCACATCCTCCTCATTATGGTGCTGCTGGTGCTGTCGGGCATATTTTCTGGCCTCAACCTGGGGCTTATGGCCCTGGACCCCATGGAGCTTCGCATCGTGCAGAACTGTGGCACCCAGAAGGAGAGGCGCTATGCCCGAAAGATCGAGCCCATCCGGCGCAAGGGCAACTACTTACTCTGCTCCCTGCTTCTGGGAAACGTGCTGGTCAACACCTCCCTCACCATCCTTCTAGACAACCTCATAGGATCTGGGCTCATGGCGGTGGCCTCCTCCACTATTGGCATTGTCATCTTTGGGGAGATCGTACCTCAGGCCTTGTGCTCCCGACACGGCCTGGCTGTGGGTGCCAACACTATCATTCTCACCAAATTCTTTATGCTCCTCACCTTCCCCCTCAGTTTCCCCATCAGCAAGCTACTGGATTTTGTTTTGGGCCAGGAGATTCGCACCGTTTACAATCGGGAGAAGCTGATGGAGATGTTGAAGGTGACAGAGCCCTATAATGACCTGGTGAAAGAGGAGCTAAATATGATCCAGGGTGCCCTGGAGCTACGGACCAAAACCGTGGAGGATATCATGACCCAGCTCCAAGACTGCTTCATGATCCGCAGCGATGCCATCCTGGACTTCAATACGATGTCGGAGATTATGGAGAGCGGCTACACCCGCATTCCCGTGTTCGAGGACGAGCAGTCCAATATTGTAGATATTCTCTATGTCAAAGACTTGGCCTTCGTGGACCCCGATGACTGCACCCCCCTCAAGACCATCACCCGCTTCTATAACCACCCAGTACATTTCGTCTTCCATGACACCAAGTTGGATGCCATGCTGGAGGAATTCAAGAAGGGTAAGGCCTGGTGAAGTTCTGCCCATTAACTGGCTTTGTGACGCCTCTTGTTTGTTCGCTTGCCTGTTTTGTGTCTGCTGGTCCTAGTGTTTTTGTGTGTGACTGCCCATCACTTCCTGTGCCTCTGAGGTGAACGGTATTTGGGGCGGCAGGAATGGTTCCTAAGCATCTGCCGTCTGCCAGGTACTGTGCTTTGTACTCTAGGTGAATCAGAGCCCAGACAACACTTGTGCCCTTGGAGGGATAGAGCAAGGCCTCAGGAGCTATGAAGCAGGACAGAGTAAGGCTGATGCCTTAAGAGAGGCCATGGAGATTAGAGTGTGGGCCCCCACATCTGATTGGGGTGAGGTGTGGAAGGGGCTGGGGACCTGGGAAAACCTTCCTAGGGGAGGCAGCGTCTGAGGAGAGCCTGAAGATGTGGGGAGACTTGGTGCCTGAGACAAGAGGACCCCTACAAGGAGCCAAGCACCTGAGTGGGGAAGCAAAGGCTGTGCCTGTGGCCCAGCAGGTGGTCCTGTTGAGCTGGGTTTGAGCTCTGCTGTTCAGTGGTCAGTGGGGAGAGGCTGATGTCAGGGTGGAGAGTTTGCTCGGAGCTAGGAGCTGTCGGAAGTTTTCGAGCAAGAGTGATGTTCCTGGGGCTTCTCACCCACAGAAGCTGGATTGGGAGATCTCTGGGTTCCCCACTCAGAACAGTGCCAAGTAATGCTTTCGACTATTCAGCAGAAGCAAGCGGATCAAGTTTTGGTTACTGTTCTGTCTTTTCCCAGGCGCCAAACATAAGCTTCCCTCCTGTGGTCTGCTGGAAATCTTCAGCTGGCCGTGCAGTGCCTTGTGTTTTTTCTCACATGGGTTCTTGGCCAGTTCTCAGGTAGTTAGGAAGGCACTTGGAGGTTTTACTCATCAGCCTCAAAGCTCAGGGCACACACCCCTTTCCTTACGTCCAACAAAACTTTCCTCCCACCTCTGCCACTCAGAAGTCCTCAGTGGCAGTAAACAAGCCAATTATGGAGTGAAACCCTCCTAGGCCAAAGGGAGTGAGGAGGCAGAAAGGGAAGCTCTTTATAAAGGAATGGGGGAGGGGAGGGAGCACATCTTAAATCCAGGACTTTGCTTCCCTTCCCCATAGGTAGAGCTCCTGCTGGCTAAGGCAGCCTGCCAGCCTAGGGCTGGGAGCAGCTTCTGCGCTCCAGCGGGGAACAGGCCTCAGATGCTTGTCAGTCGATTATTTCATGAGGTGGGGAGAGAGCCTGGAACTGGATGGGTCCCTGGTGATGGGGTGGGATAGGTAGGAGCTGGCCTTGCCAGGTTTGCTCTGCAAAAATGCTCTGATCAGGGCCAGAGTGGGAGATTGGTCCCCTCCCTTTTTCAGAGGGACAGACGGATTTCAGAATCTCATCAGACAGAATGAACCTCAGCATCAGAGCTGAGAAGGATTTGAGTAACATAAGTCCAAGTGCAAGACAGCCTGGTAAGGTGGCCTTATTGCAGAGAGACCGAAGGGATGTGGACATCTGGTGGTGATGGCACAGCTCTGGGGGAGCTTTGCAGGTGCAGGCCCAGGCCCAGGCAGCTGTTTTGTTTTGTTTTAAAGATTTTATTATTTATTCCTGAGAGGCAGAGACATAGGCAGAGGGAGAAGCAGGCTCCCTGCAAAGAGCGAGCCTGATGTGGGACTCGATCCCAGACCCTGGGATCATGCCCTGAACTCAGCCACTGAGCAACCCAGGCATCCCCAGAACCAGTTTCTTCCAGGTATCCAGTCCTGGAGAAGAGCATTGAGGATTTGTGCCCCACCCCCACCCTGCAGCCTCCTGGCCCTGAGGACTTCTCCCCTGTTGCTTGGTCAGGAACGGGGTTAGGACTCACCAGGGTGGCATCCAGCTCCCCACCTCTGTGGTCTTTGGGACTGTTGCTGGTGACACACCCAACAAGCACGTTTGCATCATTCAGCTTGGATCTGGAGCCAACCGGTATGGATTGGCTTGGCCAGCCTTCCCGGCCACTGATCAGGAGGGCTGAGCTTTTGTGGAGTAGGAGTTTCCTGGGTCTTGGCAGGACTGTCTTTGGACTCATCCTTGTAGAAAAAAGTACCACTTCAGGAAGCTGCAAAAACAGAGCTAGCATCTTTCAGGCCAGAGTTCTGCTGAGTGGAATTCTCCAGATAGACATTTTAGTTCACTGGAGTCTCCTTAACAGAGGCTGGTGAACAGGAGCCTGAGCCTGAGCCCTAGCTCCATGGAAACTCAGGCACAGTCTACCCAGTGCAGCACGAAGCCCTGAATCTGTGAGTGCGATAGGATGGTCACCCTTCATGGGCTCTGCCTGCAGCTTTGTGGTCCCGGCATCGTCACCCATTGTTACCCTCCCTGGCCTAACCCTAGTAGGGCCTCTCCTAGATCTTTCCATCTGGCATTTCCCTTTTTAGTCTGAGACTCTCTTGGATGAGGGAAACACTTTACACTTGCATCTTAAAAGATTTTCTTTATAAATCTGGTGTTTGGAAGGCTTCTTTTTTAGCTTAGAAAAACAGGTGGTCAAAGTTAACATCAAAACAAGAGCTGGGGGCCTGCCGAGTGTGGCCTGTCTCCCCGAGGGTCTTTACTGTGCTTCAGTGGATTCTTCAAGTTGGGTAAAGACCTGATCTCTACCCGTCTTTCTGCTCTGGATGTCATCCTCTTTTAAAGTCATTTTCTCTCCTCCTTGCTCCCCAGCATTATGGGCTCCTTGTGGGTAGGGATCATGCCTTATTAATGTTTTCACCACTCAGTGCCTAGCAAAGGGGTGGGTCTTTAGTAAATGTTTGCTAAATGAATGAACGAACGAACAACTCATGAATGACTGACAATGTGGCAAGCCCTGCTGGCCTTCTCACAGCTCCTTGAACACACCAGGACACTCCCACCCCGGGGTATTTGCCCTAGTTGTTCCATCAGGCTGGAATGTTTTTCCCCAGATATTGTAGGCCTCTCTCCCCTCCCTCGTGTCTGCTTCAGCTTCACCTTCTCAGGCCTTCCCCTTGCTCTATTTACAACCATAACCTCCCCTCCTGACTTTCCTGACCGCTACCCTGTGTTACTTTTTTCTTTTTCTCATAGCACACATCTCTTTCTAACAACTCCATAATTTACACATTTACTGTGCTGTTGATCATCTGTCTTCTCCTGTTAGAATGTTAAGTTCCAAAGAGCAGAGCTTTTTGTTTTGTTCGCTCGTGTATCCCTAGCTCCTAGCATGGTTCTTGGCACATAGTAAGAGAAGATGTCACTAAAAGGTCACTGAATGAATGAATGATCTGTTAGATTTGATACAGAATTATCCCCATTCCATTGTGTTAGAATTTTGAGGAGCTGATAAGGGATAAAGAAAAATAGATATTGTGTTATTTATTATTCAGGAGACTTGATATTTCTAGTTGCACCAAGAATGACGGAGAAGCTCCTACAATGACATATATATTAATGGTTCAGGGGCTGAGAAGCAGAGTTAGGGATCTTGAGTGTGATACATGGTTCCCCTTTCCTATGCCTCAGTTCCTCTGAATAAGCGGTTCTTTACCATGAGGTGTTATACATAGCTTCACTCATTAGTGTGAGTCATGAAGATGCTCCTACGAACACATTTCAAGACAGGCTCCGAGAGTCAGTGCAGGAATGGGCCTGAGCTTCCCTTAGAGACTAAGGCAGGGTTACAGCTTCCCAGCTGCTTTGCCTCCTAACTCAAGGCATTTATCATTAGATTTTTTTTTTTAAGATTTTATGTATTTGAGAGAGAATGAATGTACATAAGCAGGGTGGAGGGGCAGAGGCAGAAGGAGAGGGAGAAGCAGGCTCCTTGCTCAGCAGGGGCTCAATCCCTGGGGCTCAATCCCAAGACCTGGAGATCATGACCTGAGCTGAAGGCAGACGCTTAACCGACTGAGTCACCCAGGTGCCCTTGTCAGTAGATATTTATTGAACCTCATACTGTCTGTAAGACACAGAGCTAGGCACCACAGACTTCAGGAGTTAGACCATCTGGTTGGCTAGAGCTGTGAGGCCACTGAGAGGCTCATGCCATTTGAACCTTGGTCTTTTGACTTAACACCTCACCTAGAACCGTTTGCAGTACTGGGTGTTGTGGTTGGCTCTGTCTACAGTTTAAGATCTTAGAACAGAGGCTCCCTGGGGCAGCCTGGGTGGCTCAGTGGTTTGGCGCTGCCTTCGGCCCAGGGCCTGATCCTGGAGACGCAGGATCAAGTCTCGCGTCGGGCTTCCTTTGTGGAGCCTGCTTCTCCCTCTGCCTGTGTCTCTGCTTCTCTCTCTCTCTTTCTCTCTCTCTCTGTCATGAATAAATAAATAAAATCTTAAAAAAACAAAACAAAAAACAAAACAAAACAAAACAAAAAAAAAAAACAGAGGCTCCTTGGGCCACTGCTGGCCCAGTTGCATTTTTTTCTTCTTTACCAAAGATGCCCTCCCGGATACTGGAGGCAGAATAATGAATGAACTCTCCCAAGTAGAAGTCTGAAGCTCCAGCCCCACAATGAAACCCACCTTCCAGCTCTCAGCTGTCCCTTCCTCTGTGACATTCCTGCCCCTCCTCAGGCACTGGGCTTCTCTGTAGTCATCTTATCTTTCCCCACCTATTTTATAACCATATAGCCCCCAGTAAAGACTTGGGTTTAAACTCCACCTAGGTTGGTCTCCGACCCCATGAGGTGACTTTGGACCTATTACTGGCCTTGTAGAAAATTAGCAGGTTTATATATAGGGGGGAAATAAAAGCTAGAAATGTTTTCATTAAAAACTCCTCCCATTGGGATCCCTGGGTGGTGCAACGGTTTGGCGCCTGCCTTTGGCCCAGGGCGCGATCCTGGAGACCCGGGATCGAATCCCACGTCGGGCTCCCCGTGCATGGAGCCTGCTTCTCCCTCTGCCTGTGTCTCTGCCTCTCTCTCTCTCTCTGTAACTATCATAAACAAATAAAAAAAAAAAATTAAAAAACTCCTCCCATTGGGATCCCTGGGTGGCGCAGCGGTTTGGCGCCTGCCTTTGGCCCAGGGCGCGATCCTGGAGACCCCGGATCGAGTCCCACATCGGGCTCCCGGTGCATGGAGCCTGCTTCTCCCTCTGCCTGTGTCTCTGCCTCTCTCTCTCTCTGTGACTATCATAAATAAATAAAAAATTAAAAAAAAAAAACTCCTCCCATATTTCCATCTCTGTCGCATCACACTTCTCCCATTTACTCTTCTCTTCCTGAAACAACTTTATCTAGTCAAGAAAAAATAGTGCATAATTTTTGCATTCACTTTTGGTTCCTACCATCTGACACACTTTAAGTATCTTATTTCCCTTTGTTTGCTTATTTCACTCGTTTGTCGCAACAAACATCTAATTTTTTGAGGCCTGTTTGTCAGACACTGTGCTTGGTGTTGGGAATCAGGACTAAAGCAGCTCTATTGACAGAACTCACAGTCTAGCAGGGAGACAGACTTTGTAAACAAAGCTTACTGTGCACAGTTCAGGTAGGTGCAATGGGGCCGAGGAAGGCCTGGGCCTGCGAGATGCTTCTGAAGTCAGAATAACAGGACTCGGTGATCATTTTGGAGATGTTAGAGTCAGGGCCAGGAAGCTTTTGTGAACATCTGAGCTTTCTAGCTAGGGATTCAGGTTGATGATGTTGTCATTTAATGGAAACGGGGAGAGAAGGAAGCAGAGACAGTTTGGAGGGTTGGGGGTGGGGTATATTATAGTGATGGGATCTTTTATCGGACTTCTCTGTGCTCACCAGAACTTCTCAGGCCAAAACGTGCGCCCTAACTGCCTAGTAGTTTTGTTAAAACGCAGAGGTGAACTCGGCGGGTCTGGGTGTGGCCTAAGAGACTGTATTTTTTTTTTTTAAGATTTTATTTATTTATTCATGGGAAACAGAGAGAGAGAGAGAGAGAGAGAGAGAGAGAGAGAGAGAGGGACAGGGACAGGGAGAGAGACAGGCAGAGGGAGAAGCAGGGTCCATGCAGGGAGCCCGACATGGGACACTATCCAGGGTCTCCAGGATCAGGCCCTGAGCTGGCTGAAGGCAGCACTAAACCGCTGAGCCACCCAGACTGCCTAAGAGGCTGTATTTCTGACAGGCTCTCAGATGATGGCCACTTTGCTGGACCACACAGAGCAGCACAAGGGTGCAGACCATCCAGGCAAGTGTGCAGGTGGAAGTGCCCACGTGGGCCTTGGGAGTGAGGCCAGGACCAGGGTTAAAGGTTTGAAAGGCAGTTGAGAACAGGCAGGACATGCAAAACATGTAGAAGCCCCGTCAAAGTGGCTCCTTGGAGAGATGAAAAAGAGCCAAGCAGGCGTGGTTTGGGGAGCCTCCCGGGGAAGCCAGATAGGGTGAGAGCCAAGCACAGACTGTGGAGATGGGTCAGTTAAGTCACACGATGCTGGGAGAGGGCAGCCGCAAGAGTGGAAAGCGGAGGCTGCTACACACCTGGCCTCCTGCAGCTCCACCTGGAAACAGGCGCCAGCTGAGCTGGTGATTTGATCTGGAGAAGCTGCCCCGGGGGCAAGTGTATGTGAGAGAGTGACAGGAGCTGCCCGCTCAGGCAGAGGTGCCAGCCGGGCTGCTGACACATGCTGGCCAGGCTCCTCGTCACTGTCTCTTCGTGTGTCTCTTCTTGGGGTGCTCGCTGGCATGGAGCATGGCTGCTGTGGATAGGCTGATCCGGTGCTGGCCAGCAGGCAGCTGCACCTCTTCCCCAAGGGGGCCTCATACCGTTGGTGGACCAGCTTCCACACAGGAGCCAGGACTGAGCCTTCTGTTGAGCTCATCCATAGATGATTGAGCCTTCATCAGCCTCCCATTGACAGATCTTGTCCTAAAGCTTGTGCTCCAAAAGGCACTGCCTTGTGTCTATGCCAAATAGAAGCTTAGATCATACTGAGATCACACTGAGGTTTCCTTTTCAAAAGTCTTATATTTCCAATTATTTAAGCCCAGCTCCAGAGTTTTTCCAAACACCTCTGGTCAGGACCTTGAAAATACACGCGTGCACAGAAACACCAAAGCACAGGACTGTGTCCCACAGGAGAAATGGGTAAGGGGGCAGGGCCTTCCAGGAAGCAGATGCCTTCCTGGTCAGCGGAAGTCAGGGAAGACACTCTGAAGGAAGTGGTATTGCAGCTGGATCTTCAGGGGTAAATTGACATGACTTTTCCACTTCTTTGCTTCTTGTTCTGGGAGAACTTGGACAAGACCACAAGATGAGAAAGGAGCTTATCAGTCGTTGATACTAACATAGGGTAAAAGGGCTTCTGCATGTTGAGACTGCTTCTCAACCCTTTCTGTGGATGTGAGAGTTATGGAATTTGCTAGGGGTGCCCGAAATGGCCCTTGGCTAAGACGACAGGACACAGCAGCCATTTGATCCAGTCCCCTCCTCTCCTTTCCTGAACCACTCTGTCTGCTGTCAGGCACAGCCTGTAACAAGGTGTTTGCCTGTCCCGTCCCTCAGGTTATCCCTCTCATCACACCTGAGTGTGCAATGACTTTCAGTCATAAGAGGCTTTTGGCTGGTCCATTTCACAGACTGGAGTCTGGACTCCTGAATCTCTTCTTGTTCCATTTGTTATGTGATTTTCTTTTTACCAGTGGCTATCATAAAAGAGATACATCTCATCATCAGACCTTTAGAAAACACACAAAAATCTAAACAAAACAGTCCATGGACTTGTGATCTGGAGAGAACTACTTTTAATATTTTGATTTATCAGGGCACCTGGGTGGCTCAGTTGTTAAGCATCTGCCTTCAGCTCAGATCTTGATCCCAGGGTTCTGGGGTTCTGGGATCAAGTCCTGCATCGGGCTCCCTGCTCAGCGGGGATCTGCTTCTCCTTCTTCCTTTGTCTGCGGCTCTCCCCGTCTGTGCGCTCTCTCTGTCAAGTAAATAAATAAAATCTTTTAAAAAAATCTTTAAAAAATATTTTGATTTATTACAATAACCTCTTTAGAAATTTCCTCTAAAAGCCATGTCATAAACAGCAAGATCAAAACCATTTTCATTCTACAGCCATGTAACGTTTCCTATTAGCCACTCATATGTATTTTCACATTGAAACCATTGTGTAGGGACGCCTGGGTGGCTCAGCGGTTGAGCCTCTGCTTTCGGCTCAGGGCGTGATCCCAGGGTCTGGGATCGAGTCCCACATCAGGCTCCTTGCAGGGAGCCTGCTTCTCCCTCTGCCTCTGTCTCTGCCTCCCTCTCTGTGTCTTTCATGAATAAATAAAATCTTAAAAAAAAAAAGAAAGAAAAGAAACCATTGTGTACATTGCCCTTTTTTTTTTTTTTTTAAGATTTGATTTTATTTATTCATGAGAGACACAGAGAGGCAGAGACACAGACAGAAGGAGAAGCAGGCTCTCCGTAGGGAGCCCGATGCAGGACTTGATCCGGAAGCCCAGGATCACGCCCTGAGCTTAAGGCAGACTCAGCCACTGAGCCCCCCAGGTGTCCCCAGTGCCCTGTTTTTTGGAACCCAGTTTTGATTGGTTCTTCAGATTTCTCCTCCAATAAGACAAGAAATCCCTTTTTATCTTTGGGATTCTTGGGAGGAGCATCTTGGAGGGTTTCCCCAGACTAAGGGCTGGGCAGCACTGTGTGGCTGATGAAAAGGTGAGCCCAGAGGGCTGTGGTGTGCAGCCTCCAGCCTGGTGAGTTTTTTTTTTTTTTAGCCGCTAGCCTATTTTGCTGGGGGTTAAACCTGGTGTTACTGAAGCATTCCCCAGAGGTTATAGTCAGAGTCACTTCCATGCTGCAGGGCCGATTTACTGTGACCTGGGCAGGGTTCTTGAAAGACTGGTTTCCCTGGGCTCTCTGAAACGCCTGGTTTCTGGCCAACAGGCAGCCAGGAGCCTTGGTTGGAAGGAGGCTCTGTTCCTCCCACCCTAGGTAGACTTACTCTCACAAACACATGTCCCCCCCCATACATACAAGGACAGGCTCACACATACACACACATATATATACGCACCTGCCCTCACACAGGCATGCTTAAACACACACTTACCTGTGCCCTCCCCTTCCCACAGGTAGGCAGACTTACATTTACTCTTCTAAGCAGGCTCTCACACACATACACAGATGCATGTACACACACACACACACACACACACACACACAGTCACCTGGAATCCTGCTTTATTTTTTTTTTTTAAGATTGATTTATTTATTCATGAGAGAGACACAGACAGAGGAAGAAGCAGGCTCCCTGCAGGGAGCGCGATATGGGACTGGATCCCAGATCCCGGGATCACGCCCTGAGCCAAAGGCAGACGCTCAACTGCTGAGCCACCCAGGTGTCCCTGGAATCCTGCTTTAAATTTAGTCCTGGGGCACCTGAGTGGCACAGTCAGTTGAGTGGCCAACTCTTGGTTTTTGTGTTGTTTTTTTTTTTAATATTTTATTTATTTATTTATTCATGAGAGACACAGAGAGAGAGAGGCAGGCGCAGAGAGAGAGAGAGAGACAGAGACACAGGCAGAGGGAGAAGCAGGCTTCCTGCAGGGAGCCTGACGTGGGACTCGATCCCGGGACTCCAGGATCATGCCCTGAGCTGAAGGCAGACGCCTAACCGCTGAGCCACCCAGGGATCCCCAGCTCTTGGTTTTGGCTCAGGTGGTGGTCTCAGGATCCCAGGGATCGAGCCCTGTGTCAGGCTCCAAGATCAGCGGGGAGTCCGCTTGGGATTCTGTCTCCCTCTTCCTCTGTCCCTCCTGCTAGTACACTCACTCTCTAATATAGATAAATAAAATCTTTAAAAAAAATTAGTTCAGCTTTCATCACACTTGTGTAAGTTTAAAAAGTGAGTAAAGCTTATGCAAGTGGAGTTTATTTCATGAAAGGCTCAAAATAATGATTGACTCGGGGTCTCCAAAAAAATTTCTCTTTGGTCGCTGGTGATTTGGTTACCACGTTAGTGACCGTATCCATCTCAGAGGGCGACGGTGAGGACTCAGTGAGGTAAGGCACATAAAGTGCTTAGCCTGGCGCCATTGTCCTCATATGATAAAGGTTAGCCTTTTTTTTTTTTTTTTTGAAGATTTTATTTATTTATTCATGAGAGACACAGAGAGAGAGAGGCAGGCAGAGGGAGAAGCAGGCTCCATGCAGGGAGCCCGATGTGGGACTCCATCCCGGGACCCCAGGATCACGCCCTGGGCCGAAGCGGCGCTAAACTGCTGAGCCACCTGGGCTGCCCAAGTCTAGCCATTTTAAAAAATATTATTACTATCCAAAGGTGCCCCAGTTGGCGCTGATCCCAACTTGGGCTGCGATGGTTCTCATGTATTGGCTCAAGTGGTAGGCTGCCCCACTATCTGGGCGTGGTGCCTTTCTTGGAATTCTCAATATATCGAGGTCAAAAGAGCCCACTATATAATTGCATGCTAATTCAGATACCATCTTATCTGGGTTCGAGTGTGTATATTGAGGGTAACAGAAGCCAGAGCTTAAGAAAGGAAATGTATGGAAGAGAAGCTTAAAACTGAGATTTTCCTCATTTATTCAGTTATTTGTTTCCTGCAAAGTGGAGAAACTTAAGCCTGCCATCCTGATTGCCCGCACATTTTCGTTCTATCTCCAGGAGCATAATCTGAGGATGGGGGGTGGTGGTGGTGGTGGTAAGCCAGGCAGGACAAGGGGCAGGGCCACATGTACCAGTTGCTCTTCTCCTTGGGTTGTTTCATGTCAGCATTCTGCCGTGGCCTGCTCCCTCACTGGTGTCCCGGTTAGGGAGAGAACAGGTGAAGATAGAAAAAGCAGGAGAATAGAGGGGGAATCCAGGGAGCAGAGATTCCCCAGGAGGCCCAGTCTCCCTGGAAATGCCCCAGACCCAGAGCTCTGGAAAAGGGTAACAGCAGAGAGCAGAAAGAAGGAAGAAGTGCCTTCATTAATGGTTAACCTTTATTGAATACTTAATTAATCTCCCAATGCTATAGATAGGAACTGAGACTAAAGAGGCTAAGAATCTTCTCCAGACAGTGACAACTAACTGGCAACTCCAACTGTTCTCCTCCAGAGGACAAGCTCTTAACCTCTGCTCTGTGTTGCTCTTCAGGAAGATTGTGGATATTAAGAAAGATGAGAAGATTGGGAAATTCCAGTCATTCCAGGCTGGAAAATTTATTGTCACTTCTAGATTTTTGTTTTGTTTTGTTTTGTTTTTTAAACTGAGGTACAGTTGACGTATAACGTGATACTTGTTTCAGGTTTACAGGATAATGATTCCATATTTTTATAGATGTTTGCCACAGTAAGTCTAGTTAACTATATCTGTCACTCACCATACATAGATACAAAATTTCTTTTTCTTGTGATGAGAAGTTTTAAGATCTGTTCTCTCTCTTTTTTTAAAAAAAAGATTTTTACATTTATTTATTTGAGAGAGACAGCACAAGCAGAGGGAAGAGGGAAAGGGAGAAGGAGGCCCCCAGCTGGGCAGGAGCCCCATGTGGGGCTTGATCCCAGGACCCCAGGATCATGACCTGAGCCAAAGGCAGACGCTTAACTGACAGCCACCCAGGTGCCCCTAGGATCTGCTGTCTTGGCAATTTTCTTTTTTTTTTTCTTTTTTTTTAAAATTTATTTATTTATTTATTTCTGATAGTCACAGAGAGAGAGAGAGAGAGAGAGAGAGAGAGAGAGAGAGGCAGAGACACAGGCAGAGGGAGAAGCAGGCTCCATGCACCGGGAGCCCGACATGGGATTCGATCCCGGGTCTCCAGGATCGCGCCCTGGGCCAAAGGCAGGCGCCAAACCGCTGCGCCACCCAGAGATCCCGGCAATTTTCAAATATATGATATGATGTTATTAATTGTAGTCACCATGCTGGACATTACATCCCCAGAACTTCCTTATCTTCTAACTGGAAGTTTGTATCTTTTGACCACCTTCCCCCATATTACTCACCCCCTACCTCCTGCCTGTGGCAGCCACCTAGATTTGTTTTAAAGTACACTTTTCAGGCAGCCTGGGTGGCTCAGCGATTTAGCACCGTCTTCAGCCCAGGGAGTGATCCTGGAGTCCCGGGATCGAGTCCCACATCGGGCTCCCTGCGTGGAACCTGCTTCTCCCTCTGTCTGTGTCCCTGCCTCTCTCTCTCGGTGTCTCTCATGAAGAAATACATAAAATCTTTAAAAAAAAAAAAGTACACTTTTCATTGAGGCGCAAAGCACATAAATCATAAGTGTATGACTTGATAGTTTTTCATGAAGGCACACCCCTGTGTAACCGCCACTGAGTTCAGAAATTAGAATATTACCAACACTGTAGAAGGGTGTACCCTCTAGGGTACCCTTCCAGTAAGTCAACTGTTCCTGTACCCCAGTCATCATGGGTTAATGTTTTAATGTTTTTGGTTTCTGAACTTTTTTTTTTTTTTAAAGATTTTTATTTATTTATTCATGAGGGACAGAGAGAGAGAGAGAAGCAGAGACATAGGCAGAGGGAGAAGCAGGCTCCACAGAGGGAGCCTGATGTGGGACTTGATCCTGGGACTCCAGGATCACACCCTGGGCCGAAGGCAGGCACTAAACTTGCTGAGCCACACAGGTATCCCCTGAACTTTTTTTTAAAAAAGATTTTATTTATTTATTCATGACAGAGGGAGAAAGGCAGAGACACAGGCAGGAGGAGAAGCAGGCTCCCTGTGGGGACTCTGATGTGACACTTGATCCCAGGACCCCAGGATCACGCCCTGAGCCAAAGGCAGACACTCAACCATTGAGCCACCCAGGCGTCCCTGTTTCTGAACTTCTATAAGTGAATCATCTGTATGTGTCTTTTGTGTCTGGTGCTTTCTGCTCAATGTAAAGGTTATGAGTTTTATCCATGTTATATGTAGCTGTAGTTCATTCCTTTTCGTTGCTATATAGTATTTCATGATGGAACTATATCAAGATGTTGATGACATTTTGATTGTTTCCAATTTGGAACTATTTTTAAAAAGGCCACTAAAAATTGCTTGTGCAGGTCTTTTGATGATGTCACATAGGCATTTCTTTTTATTTATTTATTTATTTATCTATTATATATATATATATATATATTTTTTCATTATATTTTTTTTACATAGGCATTTCTGTTGGGAATATACCTAAATGTGGAATTGCTAGGACATAGTACAGGCACAGATGAGACAGTTTTCTGGAATGCTCTTTGCTCTAATCAGTTTACATTCTTGTCCCCACAGGAATAAACTGAATGTAAACTGTATTGTTGGCTCTTTATTTATTTCATTTTAGCCAGTCAGGTAGGTGTGTGATCGTATCTCGTTGTGATTTTATTATACACTTCCCAAGTGACTAATGATGTAGAACACATTATCATATGCTTAGTATCCATTACGGGTTAGTGCTTTTTATATACTCTTTAAATTCTTTGCCTGTACACAAGTTAGGAATCTGGTATCTTGTGCTGTCTTCTAGAAGATATCTTCTAGAAGATGTTTGCTTTTCACATTTTGATCTGTAATCCTTCTGGGATTTATTTTTATTTCTGAGGTGTTACAGTCTGATTCTTTTTTAAAACCATATGGATTAGCCAGTTAGTCCAGTACTGCTTATTGCAAAGACTGTCTTTCCTCACTGAGCTGTGGTGTATGTGTGGGTCTGTCTCTAGCTCTTAGATTCTATTGGTCTGTTTGTCCTTGTTCTAGTATGACATTGCCATACTTGGAGTTTTCTAATATGTTTCGATATTTGGTAATAATTATTCTATTCTTTGTTCTTCTTCAAGATTATCTTGACTATTCTTTCACTTTTTTCCTGAGAATGTAATGGAATTGGATTGAATCTAGAGATCCACTTGAAGACCTGACATAGTGACGAATTGTCCAATCCATAGACATGGTGACTTCACCATTTGTTGATGCCCTCTTACTTTCTTCTCGATAATGTTTCTTGTTGAAGTCTTACATATCTTTTCTTAGATGTATTCCAAGGTATTTGATGATCTTAAGAGGTGCCTTTAAAATCTTGTTTTCTGAAATGTTGGTTGCACATTGTTCCAACTGGGGTGTGCTGCACAGATCGATGCTTGCCACCCGGAGTTAGCATGAGACCCACAGCCATCCACATGCTCCCTGCACTTCAGATACCAGTCACAAGCTGCCCCCCCCCCGCCACTGGCTGTAAATTTAGGGTTCCTGCGACCCCCCCGTCAGGTTTAATGATTCACTATAATGACTTCTAGAATTCAGAGAAGTGCTACACTTACACTTACAGTTTTGTTTTAAAAGATACACGTAGGATGAGGTCTGGAAGTCATGGATGCTGAGCTTCCACACCCTCTCTCACTGGGATTGGGGTGTGTCACCCTCTGGGCAGGGGTTGGGGTGTGTGCTAGAGTGAGGGTGTGTCACCCTCTGGGCATGTCAGTGTGTTTACAGTGAGAAGCTCCATTGAGCTCTGGGGTACAGAGGGTCTTTCTTTTTTCCTTCCCTACCCTCCCTGGGTACAGTCCAGTTTTTATCAGGATTTCATTACCTGGGCATGAATGATTTAGTTATTGGCTATGCAATTGGATTCAGTCTCTAGCACGCTTCTTTCCCTGGAGGTAGGACAGCTGAAAGTTCTGACCCTCTAATACTTGGCTTTCCTAGTGACCAGCCCTGCCCTGAAGCTATCTAGGGGCCCACCTGGAGTTGTTCATTAGGATAACAAAGCCACTTCTGTTACTCAGGAAATTCCAAGAGATTTTGAATCTCACTCAGTTCAGGGAGCCGGAGTCCAAGACCAGATAATATTCTTTATAACACAACACAGTGTGGATAATTTTTGTATAGTGACCTTGAATCCATTGGTCTTGTTAAATTCACTCATTAATTCTGATAGTCTATCTTAGATTCTTTTGAATTGTTCACACACATAATTATGTTGCCTGTGAATAAGGACAGTTTTATTTATTGCTATACCTTATATATTTTGTATCTTGTTCTTGCTTAATTTCATTGGCTGGGACCTCTTGGACAATGTTGAACTGGTGACAGTGGGCATCCTTGCCTCATTCTAGGTGTCAGGGGGAAGCTTTCCTAATTTGTCAGTAGATATGATTTTAATGTAGTTTTTTGGTAGATTTCCTTATCAGATCAAAAAGTTTCCCTTCTTTTTTAATTGGCTAAGAATTTTTGTAATAAATAGATGTTGACTTTTACCAAATGCTTTTAAAATAACTGTCGAGATGATGGAATGATTTATCTCCTTCATTCTGAATTTCACTGATTGATTTTTTAAGATTCACCCATAAACATTGCATAACTGGAATAAACCAGACCTAATCATGATGTATGATCCTTTCCACATATCGTTGGATTTGATTTGCCAATATCTTTATTTAGAATTTTGGCATCTGTGTTCATGAGAGAGCTCTACAGCTGTTTTTTCCAGCCATTAAACAATCACCGAGGAAGGCATTGTGAGACAGCTCTGGTAGGGTTTTTTGTTTTTGTTTTATGGCAGGAAAAATAACTGTTTAGTAGTTAAGTCCTTTTCCATCTTCTAAGCCCAGTTCAGGTAAGCAAGTTTGAACATATCAAGGAATATTCTTGCCCTCTTCCACCTCCTCCGTCTGTTTCTACTTGTAACAGTATAAGCCCCACATCAAATGTTGCTGCAGTTTTTCTCCCTCTTCAGGTTTGGATGTGAGGTCTAGGATGATTTTTATAGTTTGTAAATTCTGAACACAGTGTGTGATTACCAGTTCCCAATGGGAGTTCACCAAGATTTTTTTAAAAAGTGCTTTTTCTCTATTTATGTGTGTATGCGCCTGTGTGTGATGTGGATGGGATTACTAGGTTAATTAAGTAGAAAGCTAGCCCCAAACTTTAATGTATCTTGATGTCAGTAGCTAAGCATTTAGCAGAATTTCCTGTTAACATCTTCAGGACATACACACATGGGACATATGGGCTCATTAATAATGGTCAGTCTTTTAGATTGATTATTTTGTAGGTTACCAGCTGGTTGCACAAACAGGGCCAAAGAATGGATGCCTCACATGGCAGTAAGGGAGCTTTGAGTCTAAGCAGTTGAGCAGACAGGTATGATGAGGAAAGGGGCTCCTCCTGGTGGGGGGATGGGGTGGGAGGCTGGATGGCCAGGAGCCAGGATAACAGAGGATGAGGCCAGCGGTGCTCCTGAGAAGAGAGGACTGGTGGAAAGGAAGAAACTGTGAGGATCCAAAGTGGAAAGGAGGCTGGGGACCCCCGTGGCACCTCTTGATCGATTGCTTGCCCCTGCCCTTCCCATGCTCAGGGAGGCATTGTCAGCCAGGCCAGGGCCAGCGTCTCCTCTCCACTTCATTTTCTTCTGCTGCGCAAAATTGCTCTAGTTCCGTGTGTTCCTCCCTGCCTTCTGAATTGTCCCTGGTTGCCACATCCCTGAGAAGACATCAGTGGTAGATCTGACCACACTCCTGAGATAGCCTAAGAAACTTAAAAACAAAACAAAACACCCAAACCTATCTTTTGACCCAGTGATTATCATAGAAATGTATCTGAAGGACACAGAGATATAACCAAATGTACTTACTACAAAGAGTTTTGTAATGGCAAAAAAAAAAAAGAGGGGGCACAATTTAAGAGCCCAGTGGGAATTGGGATTATTTACACATGTGTACAATGAAATATTATGAGGCCTTTCAATTTTTAAAAATATTTTTACGACATGGAAAAATACAGAGAATATGAACTATTTATAAATTATTTAATTTAAAGAGTAATTAAAAAAAGATAGTTACTAGTAGTTGTGTTTGGAAGGCAGGATTAAAAGTGATCTTAATGTCCTTCTTTGTACTTTTGTTACCAATAACAGGAAAAAATAATATATACAAATTAGGTGTAAAAATCATTATCAGATTGGGGAAATTAGAACACTTGGTGTTGATGATTTTAAGGGATTATGTATTTATTTATTTATTTTTTTGGGGGGGGATTATGTATTTAGATGTGGTATTGTGTTCTATTGTGGTCTGTGTTTTGAAAGAGTCCTTATCTTTTAGTGATACTAACTGAAATGCCTGTAAAATTTATAGATGTTTACAGATAAAATCTGAGATTTGCTTCAAAATAAGCCAGCGGGTAGGAGGAAAGAGGAAACAAGATTGGCTGCAGGAGTTGGAGTAGTTAATTGTGAAGGGCCCTGAGGGTGTAATTATATTATTTCCTGTACTTTTGTAGATGCTTGATATTTTCCATCATAAAAGGTTAAAAAATTAGAGACTACCGGTTAAATGAACAATCAAATGCACGAAGGCTAAATGAACAATCAAAGGCACTGAAGACCCGTCCCTGGGTGAGAGACCAGTCTTAGGGTCTCCATGACATCCGCTTGCCAACAGATCCACCCCTGGGGTGCTTGGGTTGAAAGATTATTTAGAGAAGCTCCATTTCTGAATTCTAGTTTACTCCCCCCGCCCTCCCACACAATGTGATCCTGGGCAGACCTTCCCTGAGCCTCAGTGTCCTCCTGTGAATAGTAGTTGTGCAAGGGATAGTGCCTGGGCTCCCCTCCCTGGAACATGCTCAGCCCCACTGTTCCATAGCTGGGGGGGAGGTGGACCCAGAGGGGGACACCTGACTAGCTACTCTGAGAGGGACAACTAAGGTCTGGCCATCCTTTCAAAGCTCTAAAGGAGCTCTCCACACTTTTTTGTTCATGCTGACTTATGAGAAAAAATGTTTTTTACAAATCTGTACCTCCTTTCATTAAAAAATTGTACACATGTACCATTTTACCCATATGTGTATTATAAAACAAACACAAAAGCTTTTAA
The DNA here is from genome assembly GCF_905146905.1 of Nyctereutes procyonoides. Taxonomy (NCBI): domain Eukaryota; kingdom Metazoa; phylum Chordata; class Mammalia; order Carnivora; family Canidae; genus Nyctereutes; species Nyctereutes procyonoides. Next base: position 46,115,768 of record NW_026575049.1, on the reverse strand, counting down.
GAAGATGAAATAATCATTATTTTGAGATGTCTTGGTAGTTTCCACTTCAGGTTATCTCTAGTACATGCTTTATATTCTTCCTCAAGGCACAAAGCACCCTTGTGGGATTCATCATTACTGATTGGTGACTATAAGTTGATGCTTCAAATAGTTTTCTTGACAGTTTAGAATTATCTTAGCTACCCATTCCTCAGTTCCCCCATTACCAGTGTTCCCCACTGCTGGCTGATGGAGGGCTGGCAGGGGGAGGAGGGAGCCAGCTCTGGACTTTGTAGGTACATGTTTGCCTCACTCTGGGATTTCCTAGCTGGTGGGGTGGGTGGGTGGGGAGTCTGGTTAAACAACTGTCTGTTTAATGAGCATTAATATGGTCATGAGTGCTCAACATCATCTGTAAGCCCGTGACATTGGGCACACCTCATCTATAGTTCCTCTCACTTTACTGGAGAGCCATGGAGTGAGGATGAGAACCCCTTCCCACAGGGCCCGGACACATGCACACCTGCTCAGAGCCTACTGTCCGTCTGTATATACACGAAAGCTAAAGTTGTTTATTTATCTTGGAATACAAATAGATGTGAATGGAGTCTGGGATGAATACCCCTTTGGAGACCCTGTCCTAGAAGGTCCCAGATGGGCAGTGTCGGGCTGTGTTTTGTCTTGCTCAGAATGGCTGGGCAAGTCTCCTGGTAGGTCTCTAGAAATGCTTTTCTGTTTTGGCCAGCTGGCCGCAAAGTCTGCATTTCCCTTTCCCTTTTCTCTGTGGCTGGCGTTCTGTCATTTCCTCTCTTTTATTTTTCCTGCTTCACTCAGTTTTTTCCTTTTTTGTCTTGCCTTCCATTTTCCTTTTCTTTTTAAAAACATGACCAGCTATACTGGCTGTATTTATTGATGGCTTACTTATTGGGCACCTGCTGTGTATTTATAGCCTCACGGCCAGGCATTAAGGAATGCATCAAGAACCACCAGATATAACTTCTGCTGGCAAGAGTAGAAATCGGGAAGGGAGTTTGGAGATTTCGGTCAGATTTGGCTGGTGCACAAACCCTTTGACCTAGAAGCTCCACTGCTGTACCTGTATTGGGATCTCACGTGCATCAAATGACAGAGCACAGGAAACAAGTGCGTGTCCATTAGCAGAAGAGAGAGAGAGGGTTAAATCCACCCTGGCATCTACCAGCATAACACTCCATAGGGGAAGTAGAGGGAGTTCTGTGCTCCAGTGACATCGCTTAATGTGAAATGCAAGGTGCAGAAAGGGGTAGTATATTCATAATTAAAATGTAAAAATAAAGTAATATATTTATTGTAGAAACTTTTTAAAAAAAGATTTTATTTATTTCTTCATGACAGACACAGAGAGAGAGAGAGGCAGAGATTCAGGCAGAGGTAGAAGCAGGCTCCATGCTGGGAGCCTGATGTGGGACTCCCCGGATCACGCCCTGGGCCCAAAGGCAGGTGCTAAACTGCTGAGCCACCCAGGGATCCCCTGTAGAAACTTTTAGAAAGGAGGAAAATGATTAGGAAATGAAAGTCCCCCTTATCCCACCACTCAGAATATGAATATATTTAGTGTGTTTTCTAGTAAGTCAACAATGAACCAACTGTATTGCTTTCTTCCACCCCTCAATATGAGACATCATTCTTTTTTTTTTTTTTTTTTTAGTTATGATAGTCACAGAGAGAGAGAGAGAGGCAGAGACACAGGCAGAGGGAGAAGCAGGCTCCATGCACCGGGAGCCCGACGTGGGATTCGATCCCGGGTTTCCAGGATCGCGCCCTGGGCCAAAGGCAGGCGCCAAACCGCTGCGCCACCCAGGGATCCCTGAGACATCATTCTTATCCTTTCTGATTATAAATGTAAAACTAAGAAAGTAATATATGCTGATTTTAAAATGCATTAAGCAAAAGCAGAAGAAACTGGTGTAGTTTGCTTATTTTCTTGTTTTGTAACTTTTTGCTTTACACAATTGGTGAACCACTGTCTCTTTAAATACATTTCTGTCTACATCAGCCTAATTTTTAGTGGCTGCAATACTGTGTCATAAACCACACTGGATGGACCCTCGTGGGCACAGCTTGCCCACTGGCCTGGGTTTTCCCTTTGTCTTAAGGTCTTTCTTAGAAGTGGAAGACATGGCTGAGGCCAAGGTCTTGCACGTTTTCCATGTTGACACATGCCGCCAAATCCTGAAGAAAAGAATATCATCATTCTCTCCAGTACAGGACTGTTTTGGTCTCTGTGGTCCGCCAGTATATTTTTACTTATTTATTTAAAAATATTTATTTATTCATGAGAGATACAGAGAGAGAGGCAGAGATATAGGCAGAGGGAAAAGTAGACTCTCTACGGAGAGCCTCATGGGAACTCAATCCTAGGACCCCAGGATCACGACCTGAGCCAAAGGCAGATGCTCAACCACTGAGCCACCCAGGCGTCCCAGTATATTTTAATTTATATTAAAATTGAGGGTCTTATTTGTGTTCTTTCAAGTGGTTCACTGATTAAACAGCTCACTCCCTGGCCCTCTCTGCTTAGGGATACTTTTTTTTTAATTATTTTTTTATTTATGATAGTCACACAGAATGAGAGAGAGAGGCAGAGACACAGGCAGAGGGAGAAGCAGGCTCCATGCACCGGGAGCCTGACGTGGGATTTGATCCTGGGTCTCCAGGATCGCGCCCTGGGCCAAAGGCAGGCGCCAAACCGCTGCGCCACCCAGGGATCCCTGCTTAGGGATACTTAGGGAAACTTATTTTTGTGTGTAGCTCTCCCACCCTCTTGTTGAGGGGTGCTGGGGTGGAGGGCTGTGCGGGGGCGGGTCTGTCTCCTGCTGTGCTGCTCCTCTGCTTCCTCACCAGGGCAATGCTGCCTGCCTGCATCTTCTCATTGGGATGGGCTGCCCCTCCTGCTGATGGAGGTCAGCGCTATTACTAGTCAGCTTAATGCTGCCCCTGACCTAGGTGGAGGGAGGAAAGAGGGGGATTCCCAGGAAATCAGGGTGCTCTGTCACCTGCAAGTGCAGACCTATGGACTGCGGCCCCGTCTTCTGGCAGCCAGGCCAGCACCTCTTCCCAGGGGAGGTGCCCAAGCGCTCAGGGCCTGTGCTGGGATCCTGGGAGGTCAGGAGGTGGGGTTTGTTGGGGGACCAGTGAGGAAAATGCCTGGGACACCAGTCTTAGGTAGTGGCAATGGCATGTCTGATCTGAGGCCTCTGGATCTTCCACACGAGAAAAAGCAGCTGGAGTTGGTGAATAGGGCCCTGTCCAGGACCTTGTGGACTTTGAAACCCAGCACATAGTAATGTCTTTTTCTTACGGTCTTTGAGAGTTTATAAAGTTTTTTTTTGTTTGTTTGTTTGTTTTTTTTAATATATGGGGAGAAGAAGAGGACACAGCAGTTTGCTAATAAGATGGGCACTGTGGAAGGCAGGTGACTGGGCTTTCTGGGGCCTCTGGAAACCAGCCTGTGTGTGTCCAGCAAAGAGTGTGGGGGTCTGCTGTGTTCCAGGCGTGTGAGGGGAGGGGATGCGGTAGCGTGGAGGGGAGTGAAGTCACAGAGTGGGCCTGACGGAGCTGGACGCCAGTGGACTGCCTAGGCAGCCAGCAAGTGCTGCTGGCGGGCGAGGGGACAGCTGCGGCGGGCTGGGCTGCGAGCGCTGACGGCGCCCAGGGCTGAGCCCCCCAGGGCTGAGCCGAGGGGGGACAGGTAAAGAGGTAGGGTTCTGGAGGGACTCAGGTTCTGGGGCCTCTCACTCCTTGCCCGGTTCCAGGTGGGAGAGGGCTGTGAAGAGGCCTCACTGAGGTTCTCTGACTGGGAGGAGGCCAGGCTGGACAAAGGTCGATGAAAGGCAGAGCGGGCAAGCTTGCCAGTCAGGTGTGGCCCAGAGCAGACCGAGGGCGGCTTCGAGATGCCTCCTTTCCCACAGCCAGGGTGCCCTGTACCAGCAGTGCAGGAGTTTAGAAGGCCCAAGAAGCCCTGGGTCCTTCGGGGAAGCAGTGTGACAGTCTTTTTCAAAGTTATACTAATGGATGTGTTTCTTTCTGATTATAAAATTAATGCTATTGACTATGGAAAGGTTGGAATTTCTCTTCAGAAAAGTACAAAAAAGAAAACAAACCATCCTGAACCCCTCCATACTTTTTAGGTTTAATCATATGAAATTGCCATTTTTTCTGGGTCAAAAATAGTCCAATATCAATAATTTTCCATGGATCAGCAAATATGAACATTTTGCTGTATTTCCTCAGTATTTTTTTTTTTTTGAATAAGGACCACTTTAAAAAAGGGGGGATTCTCAGCTTTTGGGGTTAGATGTATTATTTAAATTTGCATGTTCCATTCTCATTCCAGCCACCCCCAAGATCCAGTTATCCAGTTGAATGGACACTAGTAATAAAATGAGGTAACTCATTAAAATAAAAATTCTATGTTAGATTTAAATTTCATACAATGAGGATCATAAAAACGGGTCATCAGTTGGCTATTTTATTATTATTTTATTTATTATTTTTTTAAAAGATTTTTATTTATTTATGAGAGACACTGAGAGAGAGAGAGGCAGAGACATAGGCAGAGAGAGAAGCAGGCTCCATGCAGGGGGCCTGACATGGGACTCGATTCTGGGTCCCCAGGATCACACCCTGGGCTGAAGGTGGCGCTAAACCGCTGAGCCACCCGGGCTGCCCTGGCCATTTTATTTTATTTTATTTATTTTATTTTATTTTATTTTTTAAAAGATTTTATTTGTTTATTTATTCATGAGAGACACAGAAAGAGAGAGGCATAGACATAGGCAGAGGGAGAGGCAGGCTCCATGCAGGGAGCCTGATGTGGGACTTGATCCAGGAACTCCAGGATTACGCCCTGAGCCGAAGGCAGACAAGGCAGACGCTTAACCACTGAGCCACCCAGGTGTCCCTGGCCCTTTTATTTTAAAAGGTACATTAAAAATGATTTTGAATTACAGAAACTTCTTAATTACTAAAGTTCAAAAGAATGCTTATCTAGTCTTCATTTCCCCCTTCGGATTGATTACATTTCTTCTCCTAAGGAACATCTGCATGAATGAGTCCTTTATTCTACAAATATCCATTAAACACTTGCTGCGTGCCCCTCACTGTTCTGAGTTTTGGGGACACAGACCAAAGCCCCTGCTGTAATGCAGCTCAAAATCTAGCATAAACGATAAATACAATGAATAAATATATCCTATATTTTAAGTGATTTATTTTTAAAAAGATTTTATTTATTTATTCATGAGAGACATGGGGGGCGGGGTTGGTCAGAGACACAGGCAGAGGGAGAAGCAGGCTCCATGCAGGGAGCCTGATGTGGGACTCGATCCCAGGTCTCTAGGATCACACCCTGGGCCAAAGGCAGCGCTAAACTGCTGAGCCACCCAGGCTGCACTATTCTAAGTGATTTAATGGTGACTAGGGTCTAAGTGACTAGGGTTGGGGTGCTCGAAGAGGGGTTGCAGTTTTCACTGAGGCCCTCAGGGGAAGACCTATGGTGAGGGCAAGCTGCCCGGTTATGTCGAGGAGGAGCAAGCCAGGCAAAGGGAGCAGCCTCTTATATAAGGAACAACAAGGAGGCTCACCCAAGCACTGGAGAGAGAGAGAGAGGAGGAGGCACGTAGGAGGGTCAGCACCAAGGGCTCTGGAGACCTAGGCCACTGTGGAGGATGAGGCTTTTACTTGCAGTGAGATAGAAGGCGCTGGTGGGATTTGCGGAGGTGTGAGGTCACCTGACTTTGCCCCTCTTGCTGCTGTATTGAGATCTGACCTGGGGTCCAGGATAAGACAGGCTGCTGACGGGCAGCCTGGGTGGCTCAGCAGTTTAGCACTGCCTTCAGTCCAGGGTGTGCTCCTGGAGACCCGGGATCGAGTCCCCTGTCGGGCTCCCTGCATGGAGCCTGCTTCCTCCTCTGCCTATGCCTCTGCCTCTCATGAATAAATAAATAAAATCTAAAAAAAAAAAAAAAAAAAAAAAAAAAGACAGGGAGCTGACTAGAGGCTAGTCTAGCTGCCTGGATGAGATGGGAGATGCATGTGGTCCAGAATGTGACAGTAACAGAAGAGGCTGCCAGAAGAGGCTAGGTTCTATGTGTTCCATGCCGACAGAGCTGACAGGATCGATGGAAGGGTTGGATATAGAAGGGTAGGCAAGGAGAGGAGCACAGTTTACTCTCCCATGGCCTGATCTACTGGATAGACAGAGATGGGGAAGGCTCGGGGAAAGAAAGTCAAAGAACTTGGTTTTGGCCAAGTGGAGTTCAAGATGTTAGGCATCCGATCCAGGAGCTAGTCAGCTGTCAGCCAGCAGTTAGGTATAGAGCTTGGAGGGTACAGGAGAAGGCTGGGCTGCAAATGTTTATTTGAGACTTTGACATACAGTTTGTGTTTAAAGTCATGAGGCAAGGGTCCAGGTCCAAGGACTGAGCCCTGGGACCCTCTCACAAGGTCGGAGAGAAGGAGCAGCCCCTGAGTTCAGAGGAACACCAAGAGAGCTGTGTTGCTAGAAGCCAAGGAGAAAAAGGATTTCCAGCAAGCGGGAGAGAGTGACCCTTGGTGAGAAGCTGCAGCCTGAGCATGAGACCCCACCACTGGAGGTCATTGGTGACTTGGCGAAAGAGGTTTTCTGGGCAAGGAGGAGAATCTTCTGCTAAGAACATTAAAAAAAAGCCCCCTCTTGGCAGGCAAATTAGAAAAAGGGCAGCGCAGTTCAGGGTCCCACAGCTGGGCCAGCAGAGGGTAGCCGACTGTCCCTCAGCCCAGCATCTGTGTTTGGGGTCCCAGCTGGCCAGCCACAGTCAGCACCAACACATTGGGTTCTTAGTCCACAGAGCAGAGGTGACTGTGGGTGGTGCCCCAGGTGTGTACACCTACGAGTTACCTGTCTCTAGAGGGCACCCGCATGCACCAGTGATGCCACACACAAAGGAGCCTCAGAGAAGAGGCCTGAGGACTGTGATGGCTGCAAGATTGGGCTCAAGGAATCAGCTCATTTCCTCTGCAAGATGGATATTTCTGCCCTTTCGGGAAGCCACCAACCTTTCCCTGTGCGGTTCAGTGCATCAGGATTTGCTGTGAACCTGTGGTTAATTGGAGGTTCATAGGGAAAAGGACATTTTTCTCAGGTTATTGAAGCTGTGTCTCTTCTGCGCTGGGGGGTGCTGACTTCTAGGCTCTGAGCAAGGCGCTGCTAACTGAGCCACATTCAGACATACCCCATTCCTTGGGACTCAGTCTGTGCCAGTTTAGGCACAGAGGGTACTTGCTCACCCTGGCCTCTCACTAGTTTCCCTTTGTTTGTTCCTCAATTTTTGTTTTTCCCCTGATTTTTTTCTCAGTTAAAAAAAATTCTAGAGTAAAACCTGCCCATCAAATAGAACAATATTAGAAGAGTACAGAGTGAGGGATAATAGGGCCCCTCCCCTAGAGCAGTGGTGGCCCCAGTCAGTCCTTCTAGCTCCACTGCTATTGATTTAGGTTGTTTTGGGTTTGAGTTGTTAAAAACAACGTTCTAATGAACCTCTTTGCTTCTGTGTCTTTCTGCTTTGGGGAACGTTATATCCAACTTCCCACCAGTGGAATTAATGAGTGCCAGGTTAGGGACCTTTGGTTTTGAGTCATGCTGCCAAGTAGGCCTCCTGAAATGCGCCCGTTTACCTGCCCACTAACCAGAGGACTTCTGAGGGTGTGCTTGTTTTGCTTGTTTCCCCCAACGCTGGGCATTACCAATCTTAGAGCATGCCAGTCTGGAAGGTGGTAAAAGCTACTTTGCTTTAACTCTGGTTCCTGCCTGATGGCACAGTTTATGCAGCTGGCTGCCTTAGACCACTGAGAGCATTGTTTCTGTCTCTAGAAGGCATTCCAGGCTGGGCAACCTCCAGCAGGCAGAGAGGCCTGGGAGCCAGATGAGTACCTTGCTGCCCGCTGGAGAACCTTGACGGCCCTCTTGTTCTCTCGTTGGCTCACATCTAGAAGACACTGGGAAGCTATAAGTTTTTGATTGAATCTAGCCATGGATCTGTCTAGGTCTGGTCTAGGTGCATGGTTCTAGCAAGGTGCTAAAAGTTTATAACTCGGAGCTGGAGATGAGTGTATGATGAGCGTACTTTCACACACAGTGACTGGCACATGTGTGAAAGTTGCACAGAACACCACTCCCACCCTCATCCCATGTGGTATATCCTTTGATATCTTTTTCCTTTATTTTATATTTTTTAAAACGCTGGTCCTGAGAACTGGTACTCCCTGAAGTTCGAGGAGTGTATCCGGGGTTGGGGGATTTCTGATGGCCTTGGAGACTTGGAAAATGCCCTCTGCAGAGAAGTCCATAGACTGGGGCCCTGAGACTAGGTTTTGAAGGGAAGCTGCCCAGGAGACCCTGGCTTGGCCTTCTTAGCTCTCCCAGGGCTTTTCCCCTTAGGCTGCTCCAAATGTGTGTCCATGTGTGGGGTACACAGTTCCACCCAAGTTGAAATGTGGGCCCAATCCTTGGCTGCCTCCCTCTTGTAATGCACTGGGGCAAGGGGCATGAGAACCGAGTACAAATCTGGAAGGAAGGCCCAGAATGTCCTGCCACCCCACAAAGCTTCTCTGGAGGGTCCTTCCTCCCCGCCCTCTGCCTTCTAACTTTCTCTTGCTTTAGGTTGGAGGGGTGGCCCATCTCTAATTATAGTACTTGCCTGGCCTAATTACAGCCTGGACTAATTTGTTAATGGTTTTGGGAACTGAGAGCCTTTGCCTTGGGCAGTATCACGGCCCCTGGGTACATGCTGGGGAGTTTGCCAAGGAGAGCAGAGGAGGAAAGGAATGTGGCTCTGGGGGCCCCATGGGCAGCGGGGGCCGTCTGAGGAGCCCCATGTCCAGTTGGCACACTCATGTCTCCAACCGATGGCTCTGCTGTCCACAGATTGTCAGTGTGGGTCTTTCCCTTCTCCCGGACTCTCAAAAGACCCTAATGTACAGCACTGGGCAGAACCTGGCCATTTTCATTCTAATGAAACAAAAGGTCTTTAATTAAATGCCTTAAGATTAAAAACAAAAACAAAAACCCCTTTTGTTTTTCCTTTTTATAAAAGCAATATCCAGCAGAAACTTCAGGAAATACGGAAAAGGGGGAAAAAACCACTCATGACCCTACCCCAGTGACTCATGACCCCAAATGTGTTAACATTTTGGTGGAGGCGTCTCATGACTGGTCCCTTTGCTCTTGCCTGACTCATTGCATCATCCCCCCAGGAAAGTCTCACCTGGCCATCGTGCAGAAGGTGAACAACGAGGGTGAAGGTGACCCCTTCTATGAGGTGCTAGGCCTTGTCACCCTGGAAGACGTCATTGAGGAGATCATCAAATCTGAGATCCTGGACGAGTCGGATATGTACAGTGAGTTCCATTCCTTCCACAGGCCTGGAACCCTTTCCCCGCTCACACCCTAGGTGTCCCTAGGTTGGAAGGCCACAGTGCAGGGAAATGGGAGGCCCAACACTCTGAGACCCAGGAACTCGATGCCTCACACTGGCTAGTGTGAGCAGTGGGCATGCCACTTGGATCAGTGAGATGAGGTCCCCTTTGTTCCCTCTGGCTTTCGTGCCTCAGCATCAAGCCGGGGGCCCTGCCCTGAGGAGGACACTGCTGCTTGTGTGTGGAAGAAGGGACCGCAGAGCTGGGAGTTGGCAGGCAGGTCCTAGTCTGCCCCTGGGTCAGCGGAGGACAGTGTTCTCAGTTCTAGATTCTTTCTCTTGCAGCTGACAACCGAAGCCGGAAACGAGTATCTGAGAAGAACAAACGTGACTTCTCGGCCTTCAAAGATGCTGACAATGAACTCAAGGTGAAAATTTCACCTCAGCTGCTTCTGGCTGCTCATCGCTTCCTGGCCACGGGTAAGAGCAAGAGGAGGGCAGGACGTTCTGGTGTTGGTGGGATACAGTTTCGGAGGGGGACTTCTGGGCCTCTGGCTACTTTCTACCATGGGACAAGGGCTGTGGCAGGTGAGGGGTGGAGGGAAAATGTGGCAGTCTCAGAAAGGGGGCGAGGCAGCCTCCTTCCCTGCCTGAGGCACTCCCTGTGATTTGTTCTCTGTTGATGGGTTGCCGCTGTAAACCTCTAGGAAGCATCCAAGTTAGTTTTGAAAAGAACCATTGGGAGTACCTGAGGTGGGCACTGGGGCTCCCCAGAACCATGGATGCTGGGGAGGAGGAGGGAGAAAGAGGCCCTCCCACGTGCTGTGGGCCCATATGCTTATCTGGCTCACGCTCTCCAAGCAGCCTGGATCCAGCTGTTCTCCTCGCTTCCCACTCCACTCTGCCTGCATGTGCGGGGTCCAGCAGGACTTGACCTCTAGATCAATGACATTCCTCTTCTCCTGATTCAAAGCCCCTTAGTTGATTTGAAAAGCTCCTGCCTATTCCGTCCCTCGCCTCAAATCTCACTTCCTTCTCAGCCCTCACTTGCTGAAGGGTATTAATTCTTCTTTATTTTTCCTGCCAGGATATTGGTGATGGTGCTAATGATAATAATGATGGTAACATTTATGAGCACTTTCCATCCGAGAATGTGTCTAAGTGCTTTATATGTGTGATCCCATTTAACCTCATTGTGACCCTATGAAGTATTGGTTTTGGTTTTTTTGTTTGTTTGTTTTTTAATTTTTTTTATTTATTTATGATAGTCACACAGAGAGACAGAGAGAGAGAGGCAGAGACATAGGCAGAGGGAGAAGCAGGCTCCATGCACCGGGAGCCTGATGTGGGATTCGATCCCGGGTCTCCAGGATCGCACCCTGGGCCAAAGGCAGGCGCCAAACCGCTGCGCCACCCAGGGATCCCTGGTTTTGGTTTTGTTTTGTTTTTAAGGAGTCTTGTACATAATGTGGGGTCTTTTTTTTTTTTTTTTAAGATTTTATTTATTCATTAGAGACACAGAAAGGCAGAGACATAGGCAGAGGGAGAAGCAGGCTCCATGCAAGGAGCCTGATGCGGGACTCGATCCCAGGACCCCAGGATCACGCCTGAGCCAAAGGCAGATGCTCAACCACTGAGCCACCCAGGCGTCTCCACAATGCAGGGTCTAACTTGTGACCCTGAGAGTCATATGTTCCACCGATTGAGCCAGCCAGGCTCTCCAACTGTATGCAGTTTTTTCTTTCTTTCTTTCTTTCTTTCTTTCTTCTTTCTTTCTTTCTTTCTTTCTTTCTTTCTTTCTTTCTTTCTTTTCTTTCTTTCTTCTTTTTTTTTAGATTTACTTATTTATTTTAGAGAGAGAGAGAGAACTAGAGTGTGAGCAGGGGAGAAGAGGGAAAGGAGGGAACTCAAGCTGACTCCCCACTGGGCGCAGAGCCTAATGTGGGCCTGATCCTACCACCCCAAGATCATGGCCTGAGCTGAAACCAAGAATCAGACACTTAACTGACTGAGCCACCCAGGCGCCCAACCCTATGAAGTTTAATCCCCATGGGGAAACTGAAACACAGGTTAAGTAATTTGCCCAAGGTCATGCACTATCGGTGTAAGAGCTGCCATTGCGGCCCAGGCAGGTGGGCAGGCAGACTCGGGGCTGACCAGTCTGGATCCAAGGGTGCTTCCTTCACACAGAGGTGCAGAGCCAGAGGGAAGGAGGGTCCGGGCAGTGAGCAAGCACAGTGACTGTGTTCCCTGTCTGCCTGGCCAGGGCCCCTGTGAAGTCTCATCTTCTCTCTTCCTCCAGAGGTTCCCCAGTTCAGCCCCTCTCTGATATCAGAGAAGATCCTGCTTCGGCTGCTCAAGTACCCAGATGTCATTCAGGAACTCAAATTTGACGAGCACAACAAATACTATATCCGCCATTACCTATATACCCGAAATAAGCCGGCCGACTACTTCATCCTCATCCTGCAGGTGAGTGGCCTGCTCCATGCCTGCTCTCCCCTCTTCACCTGCCCCAAGCCTCTGCTCCCCCTTTGCCCATCCTCCTCCTGAGAGGCCACCTTTGAGCCTCCAGGTCAGGGTGCCTGAGCTATTCAGGGCTCTGGAACCAACTCTTCCTTGCCCTCACTTCTCCCTCTTGCCTCCATTGGTCTTTTCCTTGGTTGAGTTTTCCTTCTCAGTCTGTTTGTCACCTTGACTCTGTGTTCTTCCAGGGGAAGGTGGAGGTGGAGGCCGGCAAGGAGAACATGAAGTTTGAGACAGGCGCCTTCTCCTACTATGGGACCATGGCTCTGTCCTCGCCCACCACTGGTGAGTTGTGGACTGCATCTGTGCTGCCGTCTAGCATACGTGGATGGAGGGAGACCTGTATTGGCACCCCAGAACCTAGGGCAGTCCAAGTGGCTCAGAGGAGAGGGTCAGAGCTGCCAGGGCCTAGTGGAGGTAGTCCGGAAGAGCAGTACCTGGCCGTTTCAAACAGGACCCCAAGAGTGGGCAGGAAGAGGTGGGAATGGGAATCTGAGCAAAAGCCTGCAGGGAGCTGAGAATATGTCCTGAGATGTGAGACCAGCCTGCCAGAGTGGTGGTGGCAGGGGTGGGGGAGAAGACCATGGAAGTAAGGGCATGTTGGAGAGCCCCCAAAAGTTGATGGCATTGGGTTGTGATAGGAAGCAAGAAACCATTAATGGCCTTTGAGGAAGGGGAGGTATGATAGCAGACTGGGCCAGCTGGACAAGCAGCTATAGCAGCCGGAAGAGTGAGAGAAGGCAGGTGGAGGGAGGCTGCAGGGTCTTGCTCATGGAGACTGGGGCAGGGGAATTGAGGTGTAGGGGGAGTGAGGGGGTCCAGGATGTCCATGGTTGGGAGCCAGGGCCTGTTTGCCAGGCAGTTTGCAGATGGGCTTGACTTCTCAGGAGGCTTAGCCACTACCTTTTGGTTAAGGGCTGGTTCTGATGACATAAAGGGACTGGGGGCAAAGAGGGAACTGGACACACCCTCCAAGAAACGTTGTGGGAAATCCAGGGAAGGGACACTCTGGCCACCCTAGTGCCTTCTGCTTCTCTAATCCTGGGTGGCTCAGGCTCGCTTTACCAGAGGGGCCTTGTGGCCAGAGTGGGCACCCTGTAGGCAAGACCCAAGTCTTGCCAGACCAGCTGCTTGCTAGTTGTGTGCCCCCTCTGAGCCTTGAGTAGGACTCCAGGTGGCCACAGACTGGAAAGTGAAAGTCCACTTTGTTGCTGGGGGACAGGCCACACACCGAGGTGTGGTGTGGCTGGTGGAGAGCCTCTGTGTTAGGCCTGTTGCTGTCCTTTGACAAAGAGGATGCTGTGCAGGCCCAGGGCAGCCCCGTATACTGATACAGCTCAGCTTCTCCACTGGTGTGACACAGCTCTGCCCTTCTCCCAGTGTGAGCGGGCTCCAGGAAGGAAGCAGTGGGGAGGCAAGGCTCCAAGGAAGGGTTTTGGAGCAGGGGGCCCCTGCCTGGATGCCTCGCCTTATGGAGGACTTCCCAGCCCCTCCCAGGAGCACCTCTCGCCAGTCAGCTGGGGGAAATCTGGTCTAGAAGGGCACGCAGTCATGGGACATTTCTTCCAGGCACTCTTTCTCTGCAGCGATGCCTCAGATGCTTGGGTCAGGGTCCTCAGCTCCATCCTTTGACCTGGAGGCACTCAGTTCCCACATGGAGTGGCCAGAAGGGAGAGGGATGGCTTCTGGGGGGCCCTGGCTTCACTGGGGGAGCTTCTGGCCATCTTTGAGCAGGGCTTAGGTCTGCCCTAAGCTCCCTCCCCATCAGCTATGTCCCCCTTTCCGTTGTGCCCCCTCTCTGCCCAAGGGAGTCTGGCCCCCAGAAGGTGTGCTTCTCCATCCTGTTCCCTTGGTTCCATGTTCTGCCTCCTACACCCTCCCCGTCGCTGACCTTTTCCTCTTTTGCTCCAGTGCCTTCAACCCAGGTCGGGTGTCCGCCTGGCAAGCGGAACTCCCTGCTCTCCTGGCTCTCAGGTAACATGGCATGGCTGGAGAAGTTTGCACTGCCATCTATCGCCTGAGCCCACACACCACAGCTCTATTAACCTCTCCCAGCGGGCACTGGGGCTCCCCACGTGCATCTGGGGTATCCCACCTGTTCACACTTGTGGGCCATCCTGATTTGCACCAGATCTGCTTGGCCTCAGGCCCAGTTACTGGGTGGCTTTGCTCTGGTCCTGGAAGGGCTTCCTCAAGGTCTTCTGTCCTGAGAAGACACACACACACACACACACACACACACAGGGTGGGAAGGGAGGGTTGCTTCTGGCCAGGCCAAGTGAGCCCAGCTGCCCCCCCCCCCCGCCCCCGCCCCCAATCAAGGCCACTCACACACATCAGGATGCTTTTTCATCTCATCAGCTTTCTCTAAAAAACTTTCCTCCTTTCTTCACAGGCTTTGCTCTTCATTCTGTGGCTGCTGGTGTCTGCCTGCCAGGGGGAGGCAGCCGCCGGGCATTAGAAGTGCGGCCCCGGGCAGACTGCCCTGTTTGAATGCTGTCTGCAGTTGTTAGCTAAAATGATTCCAGGAGCTGACTTACTCTCAGTCTTTTGTTCCCTCATGTCTGATGGGAACAATACACACGCCCACTTCTTAGAATGGTCAGGAGCAGTGAGAGAATGGGTATGAAATGTTTGGTTAGAGCTCAATTTTTATTTATTCTTTTCTCGATCACAATTAAAACGTGATGTTCCAATCAGAAAGTATCGAGGCAAAGGCCCAACGCTACATGCTGTTTTTGGCCTTTGATATTTCATACCCCTGAGTCTTATGCCAGGATAGCCAGCAACTGGTTGGCCAGACTCAGTCATTTCAAGGGACTGCCATCCTGTTTAGATGGAGGCAGCAGAGGGTGGCAGAAAGTGCTGGTCTCCCCATCAGAATTCTGGCCTGGCCTGGTGAGCCCTGAGGAGGTTAAGAGCATTTACAAGTGCCTTTGAGCTCCAGTCTTGGAGTGGAATATAAAGCAGCTCCTGAGGCCCCAACAGTCCTAAAATCCTATGACCAGAGTCCATCATTGCCCATTTTATATTTGTACAGCTGGGTTTTTTCTTCTCAGCCGTACCAAGCATATTTTACTATTGATTCTCTTTAAAAAAAAAAAAAAAAAGGTAAAAAGGTAAAAAGGTGACTTAGAAGTCACTTGCCCTTTTCAAACAGCTATAATAGGCCATAATTTGGCTATAATAGGAAGTGGGAAGCTGCTAACAGCCTTTTTGAGTGGATGATGTCTAACGACAGCAGAATGGACCACGTTTGTCCTCCTTGGCCAACACCTCAGTCTCCTTCTCTCTTCTGCACTTGCTCTTGCTTCGTATTGACCAGGAGTTCATGCATCCATGGCTTAGATCCTGCTGTTTTGACCTAACACAGGAACAGAGATGCTTTTTCCATAAGCTTTCTAGTTAGAACCATACAGTATTCCCAAAGCACACGTGCCTTCATTTGTTATCCCTCCTTCATGTAAAGTCATTGGGATCTATGTGCTCAATAACACCATCAATAACACCATGATGTAAACTTCTTTATGAGAAAACTTTCTCTGTGTTTATGATTATGTCCTTAGGATATCCTTTCAGAAATGAAATTACCAAGTTTAAAAAAACGAAACATTTTTTACACATTTATTCTGTTTTATTTTATCTTGTTATAATTTAATATAATTAATTTTTATTTTTTTGAGAGCAAGTGAGTGAGTGTGAGGGAGAGGCAGAAGGAGAGAGAATGAGAATCTGGAGCAGGCTCCATGCCCAGTGTGGAGCCTGACATGAGACTCGATTTTATGACCCTGAGATTATGATCTGAGCTGAAATCAAGAGTCAGGTGCTTAACCAACTGAGCCGCCCAGGTGCACCAGATCTTATTTGTCCCTACACCCAACTTGGGGCTCAAACTCCAAGATCAAGAGTTGCACACTCTACCACCTGAGCCAGCCAGCACCACTTACTCTGTTTTAATCATGAAAGTGGTATAGCTCATTTAGAAAATTGAGAAAAGAGGGAAAAAAATCTCAGGAAAATTAGGAAGTATTGGTTTCAGCTCAGTTATGATCTCAGTGTCCTGGGATCAAGCCCCATATCGGGCTTCCCACTCAGTAAGGAGTCTGCTTGAGATACTCTCTCTCCCTCTTCCTCTGCCCCTCCTGCTCGCACTCTCTCTCCATCTAAAATAAATAAATAAATAAAATCTTTTAAAAAATAGACAAGAAGTATCATAACTTCATTATGCAGAAATAAATAATTCGTATTTTGGTATATTTCTTTTTAGGGCCTCTATTTTTAAAAGACTGCGTCACTAATTTGTGTTGTTTTTAAATTCAGTTTCTGGAGTGTTAATAAGCATTAATCAAAAGCTTTCCATCATCCAGATGATTAATGTGAAATATTAGGTAATATCCATAATATTTGTGTTTCTTTTCTAGAACTTAATCAGAGATGTTAATAAGTTAGGATAAGTAATACACACACGTGATCCTCTAATGATTGTACACTGCCCAATCAATCATAGATTATCCTGACTATATTTTCCTAGTTTTAGGAATGAAGCGCAAAGACAGTACTTAGTTAAAGCTGCATTGGTCTTTCAGTCACCTGGATTCCTTGTTTGCTCTCTTCACCCAGCTGTTTGTTAGAATAGCTAACTTAGTAGTTAGTTAGTAACTTACTGCTCAACTAAGTAAATAAGCTTAGTCCACTTCCTGTTTGTTTAAAAGAACCAGCATGCCTTCACAGTTAACTTTGTGCATTTCAGGGTTTTCTAAGTGTTCTCAAAAATAAGAGCTAATGATGTCCGATATGGGTACATTCTCTTTCTCAAAATAAGGAGCCTGCTCCTTCCTCATTTGTGGTTGAGTCATCCCCATTTCCTCACAGTCAGCTGCATGGAGGCCTTGTTGCCCCTCACGGGAAGAGGTGCCTCCCCTAGGCTTCGCCTCAGGGCAGGGGAGACGTGGCCCAGCCTGGCCTGGAGCTCTGGGGGCTCTGGGCACCTGTGACAGGGACCTGCCATGCCTGGCCCCCTTGTCAGATTGCCTGGGGGCCAGCAGACGCAAGTGGGCAGGGCTCTTCCACACAGAACAGATCATGCGCAGAGCACACTTTTGACCTCTTAAAAGCATTTTAAGAGGCGAATAGGGCACCATGTTGAGAGGTCTGTGTGGACACGTCATGAGAGGGTACAAAACTGTATGTTCTTCCTTTTAATGTAATTTAAAAGTATGCAATGTATGTCCCTTGATAGAAGCTGCTGTGGAGACAAGGACAGTGCCTGGTCTTCCGTGGCGGGGTCATCACTGTGTTGTCCTTGACTGATGAGGTGTTGGGGAAATGAGGGGTTCTGGAGACATAAATTTCATGTATTTGGTTTTTGGTTTCTGCTTTGGTAGGCTTTTTAGTACTTACTGCACAACACCTCTAAGCAGACTAACTCCTTGGCTTTGAGGAGGTCAGACTTTCTGCAGTTGGAGCTTGTTTGTCCCCAAGAACTGTTCCCGTTCCCGGTGGGGCTCCTGCTCCCAGGGGTCCACAGGACAGGTTAGACGAGAGGCTGTGAGGGGTACCAGGGCTGCCAGCCTGACCACGTCTCTCTCCCCACAGACCACTCCCCATCCCACCCCACCACCCTCAGTCGCTCAGCCTCTCTTAGTTACCCGGACCGCACGGAACTCTCGAGCACAGCCACCTTGGCAGGCAGCAGCAACCAGTTTGGCAGCTCCATCCTGGGCCAGTACATCTCCGACTTCAGCGTTCGGGCGCTCATGGACCTCCAGTACATTAAGGTGAGGGCTCCTGTGTGTCTCCCATCTGGGCAGCGCTGTCTTCCTTGCCCTGGGCATTTGGATCAGTCTGCCTCAGGAATTAGCAAATCCTTTCTTTCATCCACCACATGTGGTATGAAGGGCCCAGGCCCAGGATGTGTCCACTTTATTCTGGCTCCTCACTCTTTCTAGAAGCTTGCAGAAACTCCTGCTGATCATGTCCTCTCTTCTGGACTCCCAGCACTCCCACTGGCTAGCTGTTTCCCTGGGTCTTGTGAAGTTTGCCTCTTGGTCCCTGCTTCTCTGTGAACCCCATCCCTTCCTCCTGCAGATCACTCGGCAACAGTACCAGAATGGGCTGCTGGCCTCACGAATGGAGAACTGCCCTCAGTTTCCCCTGGATGGCTGCACCATCTGCACGGACAACTTAGCTGGGAAGTCTGAGCTGCCCGTGGTAGATGAGACCACAACTCTTCTCAATGAGCGCAACTCTTTGCTGCACAAAGCCTCCCACGAGAGTGCCATCTGACAGGAGGGCCCGGGGCCCCCCGCTTGCTCTGCGGGGGTCTCCCCAGTGGGCCCACATGAAGATAGGGAGCCTGTTAGGCTGGAAGGGGTGCAAATAGCCTGTCTAACTGAGCAGCCAGGTGGCCCCCAGTGTGGGTTGTCTGGCCTCTGACAGGGACCTCTGAATAGCTCCAAGGTAGCAGCTGCCCAGAGCTGGACTGGCAGGACAGTGGGCCAGCTACCATGAGCAAGGCTGTTTTTTACTGAGAGAATTTCTGAACTAGGCTCACTGCTCCTCTTTTTAAATATTATTTTGGGAAAGGAATGGGGAAGGGAAGACAGGGTTAAGGAACTTTATTTAAAACAAATTTTTTTCCACAAAAACTTTAATTAAAAGGGGTAGGGTTTCTCACCCCGGGAAGCTATAGCCATAATCTGCTCCCAGCCATGACCTTCTGGCTTATGTCCCTGACTCAGGGAGCCCACTCTTCCTCCTCCCCTCCTCCCCCCCTCCCCCTCCCCCTCCTCCCCCTCCTCCTCCAGAGATGGTATCCCAGAGGCCTGCTGGAGGAAGGTTTTCTTTTGGGAGCAAGACAGTTCCTTTCAAGAAGCAAAGAACCAAATAGCGCTGAGAACAACTGCCTGGACACATGCACTGAGGCTTGTTTGATGTTGCTGAGTCTGAGGGATTCTGGGTAACTGTGATGAGGGACATGGTACTCCCAGCTACAGAGAGGAGCATACCTACTCCTGTCAACTGCTGGATCCTGGAATTTCCTAGAACTCTGCTGATGACTTTCCTGGTGAGTTGAGCTAGGCTGAGGACTTATCCCTGTCTCTACTGGTTTGATTCAAAGTGTTAAGCAGGGTCTCACACCTTTAAGATTGCTCACCCCTGTGCTCCCCAGACCCTGCCCTTTTACCAAAGGTTTCCCCCCAGGTGGGAGAACATCTACATTACAGGTGACTTGTGTAAGAAGCTCCTTTCATTTCCAGGAGGGAATCTGGTCATGGGCATCTGCGTTGTTAGCGATTTCATCCCCACAATGAAAGTCAGGTGTCAGTCACTGACCTATGAAGTCCCACTTTCCAGACTCCCTGCTTCTCCTCCCCAAACCGCATCGCCTCTTGGGGATTAAGGACAACAGGATACATCAGAAGCCAGCCTAAGCAGGTTCTTCGTGCCTTTTCCTCTGTGGCTGAGGCTTACCCAACCTTGTGCACACACTTAATAAAACCCAGGAAAGGAGGTTTCCACCTAAAAGGCACGTAGCTGGCCGTCCTGTTTCCCCCATCTGTGTAGTCCTAACCTGAGCTGTCATCCTGGCCTTTGCTGAAGCTAGTGGTACTGGATCCTGAGAGCTCCACCCCCACGTGAAATTCTACCCCAGTGCCTTTCCACTGGGGCTGAATTAGGCCCTGCTGCAGAGCTCCAGGCTGGCCACTGTTGGAAAGGCTGTGGGACTAAGGTCCACGTTGGCCCTTTTGGCCTGTTGGTACCTTTTGTCAAGTGGAACAGTTGCTGAGGGCCCAAGATCAGGCAAGGGAGACTGCACACCTTCCACTTAAGTAGTATTTATTGACCCTTTCCTCAGCCAGTGATTTGTCACCCCAAGTGCTCTGTTTTTCAGGCACCTGGACAATCCTAACTCTTGGGACCAGGAAGTGTCTTGCACCAGGTATACTTGCCCCTGGCCAGTTCTGAAGTCTTCCCTAGTCACAGAATTTATTCCTCAAAGTCTGGAGAGAAGGTGGGGACACCTATGGGTTCTCAGTCATGAGGGAGAAAAAAACACCAGACCTTATTCCCTGTTGGGGAAACCCCTCAGTTTTCTACAGGAGCAGCTTGCTTTTCGAGTCCACATGGGAGCTTGCAAAGCTATGTTCCTGAGATACCTGAGTGCCAAGTGGAGCAAACCGCATTGGCCTGAACCAAGTGAGTGTGTGAAGTAAAAGGAGCAGGTGCACACACTTCCACAGCTACCTCTTTGCACACACAGTTACTACCAAGAGATGGTCCCTCAACCCGCCCCTTTTTCCCACTTCTAATCACTTCTTGCAGAGGGTCATAATTATTTCCAAATATTACTGGTCCGATGACTTCCTCCTCCCAGTGCAATTTTTCACTTCCTATTCCAACCTCTGGTTCCTGGGCTGAGCCATACCCTGGAACCGGCCCACCCCCATGTAAGGGTCTTCCCATGTAAGGGAGACCTCCGCAAATGGCCTCCAAATGGGTAGGCAAGTCACAGCCACCATAGCAAATAACTCATATTTATTTTGCATAAGATTTTAATTTGTATATTTTTGTGATTTATTTTGGCATTGTTATGAGTTTGACTCTCGGGGAGTTTTGTTGTTATGACTCTTGTGTCTTTTGTCACAAGACAATGATAATATTTGCTAAACAATATATGGAATTTATTTTTGATTGGTAATAAAAAAGGAAATATGAAATCTTGGTGAGTCTACAATTTGCCTGTTTGAGTTCTGTTGGTATTCAGTACCTATCATAGAGGTAGTAGCTGTGGTTGGCTGTCACCTATGACAGGGCAAGGGGCAAGTATTCTGGGACTGTTTAACAATAGAAAGGAAGCAGAAATGAGATCTACAATGAGATCTATATAATCAAGGTTGTTGTCACAGCAGTTGCTGTTAGCTGTACAGGGCAAGTGTGCTCAATTGCCACAATGAGGAATCTTGTAAAAATGGACACCATAGTCTTCTGCCTGCAGCTACTGGAGGAGGTGGTTAGAGTGGGCACACAGCCCCTCCCCTGTCCCCCGGGGACTGAAGGAGAAAAGAGCTTGATCCAAAAGGAGGATTGCATTGTTTTGTAACATGCAGTTGCCTTTTTGTCCTTGCTCATGAACTGGTGGTGGCCTCAAAGTTGGACAGCTCAACCCCTGAAGAGCCCCTCTGAGAGTCACCCCACTGCATCCACTCCTGAGGTATCTGCGTGCAGACTCACGTGGTGCCCATACGCACTGTACTGTGTGGCTGTGGTGTGTAATCAAGTGTGCTGTGACCAGGGGCCCAGGCTAGCCAGGCTTACCAGAGCAGACAGATGGTGGCTAGTGCTTAAAAAAAGGATACACTTCGGGAGAAAAAAGGACATTTCAGATAAAATCACAGATGCAAAAGCTGGTGTATATAGGTAGACATGAGAATAAATTTCATCCGCCCATATGTTCCACACATGTGTTAGGTCCTGCTATGTGCCAGGTGCCACCAACCCCTCAGTAAGTGTAGTGAGGAAGAGTCCCTGAGGGAGACAGTCATGCCAGGACCTTTGGATTTCCTGTCTCCACCACATGGAACACTCTTCTCCCAAGTCTTTGTGAGGCTCACCCCCTCACTTCATCTAAGCTTCCGTTCAAATGTCATCTCCTTGCAGAAGACTTCCCCGGTCAGCTCATCTAAAACAGCGTGGCCTCAGTCCCTCTGTCCATTTATCTTGCTTTGTTTCTCTCCATAGCGTTTGTCAGATATGAAAATGAGGATTTGTATATTATCTTTTTTTAAAAAAGATTTTATTTACTCAGGAGAGACACAGAAAGAGAGGCAGTGACACAGTCAGAGGGAGAAGCAGGCTCCATGCAGGGAGCCTGATGTGGGACTTGATCCTGGGAATCCAGGATCACACCCTGAGCCAAAGGCAGATGCTCAACCGCTGAACCACCCAGGCGTCCCTCTTTGCTAATTAATAAAGTTTAAGGCACATAACTTTCAAGTATGTCATCCATTCTATTTCAGTGTCAACGTTTTATGTGGACTTGGGAGGCAGAAGTGTGAATCCATAATTTTTTTTCTTCAAAGGAGGCATGCTGATCCAGTGGAAAGGCTCAGTAGTGTCATTGCTTCTGCCGGCTCCGTAAGTGAGGCATAGCACCCTCTACATAATAAAAACCAAAAACATGGAGACATGGTTGGCCTAGTCACAGTGCTGAATTTACAATGTTGAAGAGACATTCTCACCATCCTTTGAGGAGTTTTTCACAAAGTATTTTTTCTTTTGATTATTCACAATGGATCTGCTCATTTTTGCATGTTGCCTTCCACCCGTTTTACTTAATTGTGGTCACAGTGCCTACACTTTTTCTTACTATTTTCATGACCTAGCAAATGTGTTTCTGTAGAATCCTTAGGAAAATTTTAAATGACATGTAGATGTGCACCCTTATCAAAGTCTACTTTTGTTAGGAAATTTGAAAATACACAAAAATGTAAAGAAAACATACAAAAACAATCTGGATCCTTGTAGAAAAGACTTGTTCAGTTTGTCTCATTCCGGTCATATAAAGATCATGCACAACGGATGAAAAACATTCCATACCGTCAATGAACCATACTGCCTTCTAAAGTAACTCTCTAGTAAGGATCCTGTTGAATAGTTCTTGTTCCCGAGAGATATTTTCCCAAGGATTATCTGCTAGAAGTAGAGTGGCCGGTAACAGGAATTTCTGACCGCGCTGCCCTCTGCTAACGTGGCTGGAAAGGTGACCAGGGTAGTAGGTCGTGTTGGATCCTGCATCCATGCTAAGGCACGCTTCACTTTTCTCCTGTAAAAGTAGTTTGAGGATCCAGTGAGGTAGCGATTTCCTGGGTTTACAGAATTACCGTCGTTCTCTCTGGCAGGAATGCAAGGTCCGTGAAGGCAAAGGGCTAGGTCTCACGTCCCCAGACCTACAGAGCACAGTCGGGCGCAATCAGCCGTAAGAAGCTTGAGCTTCCCGACGTCGGGGCACCGGCTCCTGGAGCTCCGCTCGCCCCTAGGTCAGTGGTCCGCGGAGCCCTTCCCCAAGAAACGGTGCGTCCGCCACTCACTGGAAGTCTGGCTCCGCGCCCCGGCTTCCCAGAGCGCAGGTGCGGCCTCGGGGCGCGCCGGCAAGGCCCGCGGGAACCGGCCGCCCGGGTCGCCGGCCGCCCCTCGCCCCGGGAGCCGCGGCCGAGCCCCGCGGGGCGCGCAGCCCCACGCCCCCGGCCCGCCCCGGGATCGCGCCGCCGCTTGTTTACTCCCCGGCGCAGCCTAGTCCGACCCTGAGGCCCGCCCTCGCCCGCCGCCTATTGGCGGAGGAGGCGCCAAGGCCGGCGACCATTGGGCCGGGGGAGGCGGAGGGGTAGGCTGCGCGGGAGGCCGAGAGGGGGCAGCAGGCGATGGCGGCGGCGGCGGCGGCGGCGGCGGCTCGTCGAGGCTGGTTGCTCGCCGCGCTGTGCCTGGGCGTCGCCGCCGGGGAGGCCGCGTCGGGCCCGCGGGTGCTGGGCGTCTGTCTGGAGGAAGACGGAGACGCGGACGCGGGGTGGGCGCGCGGAGGAGAGGCGCGGGCCGCCCCGGAGGCCGCCTTCCGCCTGCGCCTCTTCGGCTCGGGCTTGGCCAACAGCTCCTGGTCCTGGGTGGCCCCCGAGGGGGCGGGCTGCCCCGAGGGCGGGCCGGCCGCGACGCCCGGGGAGGAGGCGGCGGCGGCGGCGGCGGCGGCGGCGGCGGCCCCCGCGGGCGAGTGGCGCGCGCTGCTGCGCCTGCGCGCCGAGGCCGCGCGCCCGCACTCGGGGCTGCTGGCGGTGCGCGGGGAGCCGGGCGGCTCGGCGGCCCGGGAGGTGGCGGCCCCCGCGGGCGAGTGGAGCGCGCTGCTGCGCCTGCGCGCCGAGGCCGTGCGCCCGCATTCGGCGCTGCTGGCGGTGCGCGTGGAGCCGGGCGGCGCGGCCGCGGAGGAGGCGGCGCCGCCCTGGGCGCTGGGCCTGGGGGCGGCGGGGCTGCTGGCGCTGGCGGCGCTGGCGCGGGGCCTGCAGCTGAGCGCGCTGGCGCTGGCGCCCGCCGAGGTGCAGGTGCTGCGCGAGAGCGGCACGGAGGCCGAGCGTGCGGCGGCGCGGCGCCTGGAGCCCGCGCGGCGCTGGGCCGGCTGCGCCCTGGGCGCGCTGTTGCTGCTGGCCAGCCTGGCGCAGGCGGCGCTGGCGGTGCTGCTGTACCGCGCGGCCGGCCAGCGCGCCGTGCCCGCCGTGCTGGGCAGCGCGGGGCTCGTGTTCCTCGTGGGCGAGGTGGTGCCGGCCGCCGTGAGCGGGCGCTGGGCGCTGGCGCTGGCGCCGCGCGCGCTGCTGCTCAGCCGCCTGGCCGTGCTGCTGACCCTGCCGGTGGCGCTGCCCGTGGGCCAGCTGCTGGAGCTGGCGGCGCGGCCCGGGCGGCTGCGCGAGCGCGTGCTGGAGCTGGCCCGCGGCGGCGGCGACCCCTACAGCGACCTCAGCAAGGGCGTGCTGCGCTGTCGGACCGTGGAGGATGTGCTCACGCCGCTCGAGGACTGCTTCATGCTGGACGCCGGCGCCGTGCTGGACTTCGGCGTCCTGGCCAGCATCATGCAGAGCGGCCACACGCGCATCCCGGTGTACGAGGAGGAGCGCTCCAACATCGTGGACATGCTGTACCTCAAGGACCTGGCCTTCGTGGATCCCGAAGACTGCACGCCGCTCAGCACCATCACCCGCTTTTACAACCATCCGCTCCACTTCGTCTTCAACGACACCAAGCTGGACGCCGTCCTGGAGGAGTTCAAACGAGGTAACTGCGGGACATCGGGGAGGGGGCACGAATGCCAGCGCCCTCCGCTGGAAGAAAGGGCGGGGGGAGTTATGGAAGCCTCGAGGGAAAGGGTCCCATCCTTTGGGAGGTCGGTCCCTCCCAGGGCCCTTTGAGATGATGGCCTCACAGGGCTCAGTGGCCTCTTCGGGGCGCCCTAGAAAGCAAAATCCCCCTTTTCCTGCTAGGCCTGATTTGGGGAGCCGTGTCCATTTGACTCATCAGCTTTTTCCTTCAGGGTCATTTTTGTGGGCTTTGGCTTTGTTAACAGGCCTATACTCTTAAATAGAAAAGAGGATAGTCTCCAGACACCTGGATGTTATCACCTGCGCACACAGTGTCAAAATAGCTGGGCCTGTGAAGTTTCCAGGGATCGTGGTTTTAAGGTCTCTGATGGGCTGCTGCCTTGCTGATAACAGAAGGGATGATGCCTGATTTTCTGCAGGTGTGGAAGAAACTTCCACTTTGATTTCGCCAGAAGGAACCTTATGGATGCTGATTTAGTCTCCCCCTTTTCTTTCTTTCTTTCTTTTCTTTTTTTTTTTTTTAACTTCCCCTCTTCTAAGACTGAGTGAGATCTTTTGGTGTCTCCCTTAACTCTACAGTTCACCTCCTCTTACCTTGGTTTATCTGAGCAACTCTAAGGTCACATGGGTAAACATGGAGACCCAACCTCCAAGTGTGAAGGTGTGGGTTCCTCTGTAGTCCTCTCCATCCTAAGGCGTGGGTGTGCTCCCCAGAGCGTGGCTGCTTTTTGTCCACCAGCCATGCTTCTCACTCCTGCACTCCTACAGGATGAGGACGGCGGACACACCAGGGCTCTGGATGGGCTTGACCCTAAAGGCTGCATAATGTGAGGCTGGGAAGAGAGAAGATCCCCTGATCTTCCTGGCAGCTGTGAAGTCTGCTGGCCCCAGGCCACAAGAGTATAATTAGTCAGGGCTTGGTATTGAAAAGTTGGGCAGTTACTATCCTTACTGTACCTGAGGATTGAGTGGGGAGGCTTTGCTGTGCAGCTCTGACAGCTTGCTAGAGCATCTCTTGGGTGCTCATGGCTCTTTCTCCCAGAAAGTGGTCATGCAGTTCCTCTGTGGGGAGGGGATGCCCAGGTGGGGTCTCTGATCTCTGGTGGTGAGTACTCCATCTGGGCCATTGTAGTGCTCGAGGCAGTAGAGGTTCTTGTGGCCTGGTGGCCAGAACTGCCAGCCCTGGAGTGTGCAGAGGTGGGTTCCAGCCCGCCCCTGCCACATCCCAGCTTGAGACTCTGGGATGGCTGGACTGGATCCTCCAGGGCGCTGACTTTGAGCAGAGCACTGACTGATATGGAGAACAGTGAGTAGGGGGTCCAGCTAAGAAATGATCAAAGGCTGAACAAAGACGTGCAGTGGGCCGGGAAAGGAGATCCAGGACAACTTTGGGAGGTGGAATTGAGAGGGCCCTGTGGTTGGCTGAGGAGCTCTGGAGCGAGCAGGAGGAGCTAAGGGTGAGGCCTGGGTTTCTTGCTTGGGGTGTTGTTGCTCTTCCCTGAGGCAGAGCACCTACAGAGAAAGGAGGTCATAATGGTGGGGGAGGGTGGCACCTGTGAATTTGTTCTGGACATTGAAATTTGTCTATGCTGCGGCCCAATGAAGATAAAGATTTGGTTGGTGGTACAGTAGTGGTCCCTTAAGCCACAGAAGGGGTGCAAAAAGCCCAAACCCCTGAGGGCACAAGCGTATAAGGGGTGGAGGGTAACAGAGGAGAGCTGCTGAGGAGAGCTTGGGAGTTCAGAATGTCCTAGAAGCTAAGGGAAGAGACCACTTAACCAAGGGAAGGCAAATGATCAGCAGAGGCCAACATCATGTCATTTGGATCCAGCAGCCAAGATACCCTTGATCTTTGTAAGAGCAGATTTGGTGTTCCAGTGTGGGGTGATGGAGTGAACGGGATGTGACAGCTGACATAGATGGGCCTTCGTGGAAGTATGGCTGCAGAGTGGAAGCCAGAGAGCAGTGACAGGGAGAGGACTGGCAGGGGAGGAGGTCTTCTGCTCTTTATTTATTTTTATTTTTATTTTTCTTAAAGATTTTATTTATTCAGGAGAGACACACACAGAGAGGCAGAGACACAGGCAGAGGGAGAAGCAGGATCCATGTGGGGAGCCCGGTGAGGGACCTGATCCCAGGAATCTGGGACCACACCCTGAGCCAAAGGCAGAGGCCCCACTGTTGAGCCACCCAGGCATCCCTGCTCTTTGGTTTTAAGATGGGCAAGTTGAGAGGCACCTGAGTGGCTCAGTGGTTGAGTGTCTGGCCTTCAGTTCAGGTCATGATCCTGGGGTTCTGGGATAGAGCCTGGCGTCGGGGTCCTTGCTCAGCAGGAAGCTTGCTTCTCTCTCTCCCTGTGCCCCTGGCTCGTGCTGTCTCTCTCACTCTGTCTCAAATAAATAGAAGTTTAAAAAACAAAAAAGATGGGCAAGTTGACCGACTTTGGGTTTAGATGTTGACAGGAAGGAGCCAGTAGGGAGAGGAGGCCCATGGTCTAGGCTGCTCCTGTTCTGGAATGGTGGCCTTGAAGCAGCCCTGGGGAACCCGGATGTTAGGGAGCTCCTCAGTCCTCCACGCCTTCCTCCTCCGCTGACAAGTGAGGGCCATCTGAGGGCAAATTGGCATCGTCTTTCCTCTGACATCCTGGAGCCTCTCTCTGCTTCTCTTTGCAATGCACTCCTTCCTTTGGCAGATAGCTATTTTTGCTTAAAGTCCCTTTTAGCCTGACGCCCTTTCTTCATTCTGCTTACTAACAAAGGGCATATTGCAGCCTTTATGGCGCCTGAGGTACAGAAATCAGTTCCCTTCCCATCTCTGCCAAGTGTGTGAGGTGGTGGTGCCCTCTGAATTCCCTGAAGTGGGAGTCCTTCACATCTTGGCCGCCACCATCCCAGAGCACTGTCTGTTTGGAACTGTCTATCTGGGCGAGGCGCCTTCACTGGTGTGGCGCCCCTTGGTTGGGGTGCAGGCTTGAGATGTTACCGATTACTTAGGGCAGACAGATATTACCAGGAAGAGAGTGGACTCTGGAGCTGTAGTAAATAATGTGTCTTTTCTTTAAAGCTATTAATCCCATTGTCTTTGTCAACCTCCCAGTGAAAATATTCAAGGACGATCAACCAAAGGAGGAATGAGGATGCGTGAGCTTCTCAGAATCTCTGCTTTAAAGCAGCTGAGTTCTGGTTCATTGTCAGAAATCAGAGGATCCCCACGATTCTGAAAAGAGTCAGGCCCGCTGTGAGGAATGTTAGCCTAGCCCTTTTCTTCTAGAACATGTTCCGACAGTTGCTTTAAAAAATAAGAGGAGGCAGAGGAATTTAAACTCCATCTGCATTTTTACAGATGTCCTAGAAATTAGGCATTTTGAAAGTTCTCTAGCTTCCACCTAACTTATGAATACATTTGAGCCTCTTTTTTTTAAAATTTTTATTTATTTATGATAGTCACACACAGAGAGAGAGAGAGAGAGAGAGAGAGAGAAAGAGAGAGAGAGGCAGAGGAAGAAGCAAGCTCCATGCACCGGGAGCCCGAGGTGGGATTCGATCCGGGGTCTCCAGGATCGCGCCCTGGGCCAAAGGCAGGCGCTAAACCGCTGCGCCACCCAGGGATCCCACATTTGAGCCTCCTAACTAAATTAAAACTCTGTAGAGGTTTTTCAGGACTTTCTGGTTGATGCTGGTAAGATGCTTCATCTGCCTCTTGCCTGTGGCTCTGTGCTCAGGGAGAGCCTGAGGCAGGCATCTGTCCTGGGGCCTGTGGGTGTTTCCAGTCAGCCAGCGGGGGGTGAGGTGCGGGGGGGTGCGCACCTGTATTTTCAGAGCATATTATCCTCTTAGATGAGAAACAAACTTTTAATCCCTGCAGCTGCCTGTTATCTGTGTACCCCTACTGCTTTTCCATGGTTGCTGTCTGGACCCCCTCAGATATTGTCTTGAGATGAAACCGCATGGCCACCATGTCGGGGGACCTTTCAGGGGCTCTGCCTTCGTCTGTTACCCAGTCATCCCGGGTCACAGGTCACTGAGAATCTTGTGCCAGTTTTTTTTTTTTTAATTTTTTAAATTTATTTATGATAGAGAGAGAGAGAGAGAGAGAGAGAGAGAGAGAGAGGCAGAGACATAGGCAGAGGGAGAAGCAGGCTCCATGCACCGTGAGCCCGACGTGGGATTTGATCCAGGGTCTCCAGGATCGTGCCCTGGGCCAAAGGCAAGCGCTACACCGCTGCGCCACCCAGGGATCCCTCTTGTGCCAGTTTTACAGAAGTTTGCAAGCAAGGGAGAAGTTAGTCCGTTCTAAGGGTAACCTGCCAAAGGGGCTGGCATTCCGGAAGAATGGAGCTGAAGTGGGTTCTCTCTGCTATTATTATTATTATTTTTTTTTTTTTTTAAGATTTTATTATTGATGAGAGACACACACACACAGAGGCAGAGACACAGGCAGAGGGAGAAGCAGGCTCCACGCAGGGAACCCGACATGGGACTCTATCCCGGGTCTCCAGGATTAGGCCCTGGGCCGAAGGCGGTGCTAAACCGCTGAGCCACCCGGGCTGCCCTCTCTCTGCTCTTAGATGGTCATCTAGAACCTGGGCTTTGGTTCCCAGGATCTGATCAAGATTTTATGTTGATGGGGCGCCTGAGTGGCTCAGACGGTTAAGCATCTAACTTTGGCTCAGGTCATGATCTCGGGGTCCTGGGATCAAGCCCCACATTGGGCCCCCACACTCAAAAAAGGAGTCTGCTTCTCCTCCCTCTGCCTCTGCTCCACCTCCCATTTGTGTTCTCTCTCTCAAATACATAAAGTCTTTAAAAAAAAAAAGTTATGTCGAGCTTCAGCCTTCCTCATCTGGTCTCACAGATTAGATCACATAGCAGGGTTGCCTTGGCCCTCATAGAAGTGATGCCTGTCTGCCAGTGTGAACCATTCCCAGCGCAAATACCCAGGGGTGGGAAGCATCTAGAAATGCTATGTTCCTCATTCAGTACTTCTGTCTCAGTAGGAATGAGCAGATAGTTCTTTGGAACCCTTGGCCTTTTCCTCCTGGAAAGGGAGGAGACCGTGTAGTCATGTATGAGGATGTTAGAACATCCTGAAGAACACTACTTTCTTTTCTTTAGAAGGGCACGTGTGCTGGAGATAGTACCTTGGCCCAGGGTAACTCACCCAGAGGGGAGGGTCTCCTAAGATTTGATCTCTTGTTCCCCAGTGAAAGTGAGTTGTGTGTGGTGGTTAAGAGAACAGATTCAGAAACCAGCTGCCTGAGTTCAGATCCCGATTTTGCACTTGGGTGAGCCACTGAGGCTCCCTTAATCTCTGTTGTTTCTGCAAATTGTAAATAAGAGTAATACTCTGTTCCTGGTAGGTTGATGAATAAAGCACTGAAGCACTAAAAGTTGCATTTCTTCAGTTCACAGGTGTTTTGTTTGTCTTGTATTTCGACATCTCTGTGATAGGATGTGTCTCACAATTGATGGCATCTTCAATATGATGACTTATATACAGTAAATGTTTTCTTTTTTACAGCCTCATTCCTTTTTCTTCTTTTCTTCTTCTTTTTTTTAAAGCCTTCTCTACACCCAACTCACCACCCCAAGATGAAGAGTTGCATGCTCCACTGACTGAGCCAGCCAGGCTCCCCTGCCTCATTCCTTTCTTGATTATTTGGCCAGTGGTCTATTAATAATAATAGCTTTTGGTTGACTGGACATTTTCATTTTATCTAAATTTGGAGCAGAGGTCTTGCCCCTGATGCTGGGGGTGGGGGATGGATGCTGAAAGAATGAGGCAGAGAGCATGCCAAATAGACTTCTAGAGAGTGTGTTTCTGAACTCAGTTCGGTACACTGTAATTAAACCCAAGGTATGTAAAGTATGATTCACGCAAAGAAGTGAACTTGCCTTTTGCTTTACCAAAAGATTCTTGAAGCAGGTACTTCCTTATGTTAATCCAGGCTAGCTTTTATCCTCAACTTTTTTCACTAGTAATGAAGGACATAGCTGGGATGAGGTTCTCTGAGTTCCATATCCTAGACCTGCACAACGCCGTCCAGCAGCCACCACCCACATATGATTGTCGAGCTCTTGAAAGGTAACTGGGCTCAACTGACATATGCTGGAAGTGCCTAACACACCAGACTGCAAAGACTGTACAAAAAATATGTTTTAATTTAAAATTTTAAGAAATTTATTTTTAAGATTTTTTTTTTTTTAAATAATCTCTATACCTAACCTGGGGTTTGAACTTACAACTCCAAGATCAAGAGTCGTATGGTCTACTGACTGAGCCAGCCAGGTGTCCCTGTTTTAATATTTTTTATTTTTATTGTTAGATTTTATTTATTTGAGAGAGAAAGAGTGCTGGGGGGTGCGGGGCAAAGGGAAAGGGAGAGAGAATCTTAAGCAGACTCTGTACTCAGTGCGGACCGTGTTGGGAGGGCTTGATCTTGCCACCGTAAGATCATGACCTGAACTGAAATCAAGAGTCCGACACTTAACCCACTGAGCCACCCAGGTGCCCCTATTTTAGTATTTTTATATTGATTGCATGTTAAAATATATTGAAGGCTATATTGAATTAGTTAGTGTTACCAATTTCACCTGTGTCTTTTTTCCTTTTTTTTTTTTTTTTAATGCTACTCAGAAATTTAAAATTACATATATGGTTTACAATCTGTTATTTTTGGACAGGTGTAAAGTTTTATAGATGAAAAGTAGAGACAGTTCTTGAAGTTTTCTCAGCATTCCCCAGCACTCTGAGGTTTGGGCTTTGTTCAAGATTCCATTTCTTTATCAGACAAACAAATAGGAAGCTCACCTGAGGGGGGGGAAGGTGAATAGTTCTAGGCTGCTGCTCTTCCTCCCACATAGTCTGGGTTCTGACTGGTGCATCACCATTTATCATCTTCCCCCTGGATGACTTAATGGACCTTGGCTTCTGGAAATAAAGGACAGACAGCTTTCAGAATTGGGAAAACATCCTTAGGAGAGTCACTGGGTGGCCCCACACCGTTCCCCCACTTAGACTGCCCTAGGGGAGCCTGTACTTCTGGAACCAGTGCCCTTGTGCGTGTAGCTCTATCACATCTGTTCTAGTCTGACGTGTCCTTATCTAAACCACATTCATGTAGGCCCTGGGCTGACTTAGCTCTGCCACTGCCTGGTGGCCCCGTGCAGGTGAGCATGGTACCTGACGTTTAGGGCCTTGTGTGTAAAGTGAGGCTTATCCTCAGGAGGGTGTTGACAGTCTTACGTAAGAACTTAGGAAGAGTCTCCCCTAGTGCCTGGTACCTTGTGGGAACACCAGCAGTGGCTTCTGTCACTTGGGTGAACTAGTACCAAGTAGGACTTGGCAAAACGGGAGGCCCCTAGCAAGTTGTAATCTTGAGTGTACCCTCCCCCAGGGAAGTCTCACCTGGCCATCGTGCAGAAGGTGAACAACGAGGGTGAAGGTGACCCCTTCTACGAGGTGCTGGGCCTCGTCACCCTGGAGGACGTCATTGAGGAGATCATCAAGTCTGAGATCCTGGATGAGTCTGAGGACTACCGTGAGTCTTGACTGTCACCAGCATTCCAGTTCCACTGGCCTTCTAAGCCTACAGAGATGTGTGGTGTGCATCCGGGTCACTGAGACGGGGCTGGATCTCCAGTCAGAGCTGATCCCTAGCCAGGGTCTGGAGGGAGCGGGCTGTTGTCCCTTGCAGGAGGGCCCACACCTGAGAAGGATGAGGAGACTTGGTGGCTCGGATCAGGGCCTTTGCGGTGTCAGTGCCTCCCTTGGGCTTCTCTGGCGCAGATGGTGGCTCTGCCCTTCACGGGCCTTTCCCAGGCTTCCGTCTTCCTTGGCCCTTTGGCTTTCTCATGTTCTTTTCTACAGTACAGAAGTCTCTCCTCAAAGAATCTCATTCTTTACTGCTTAGAGGGTCTTTCCAAAACAGGATCCTGAGGCCTGTGATTATGTCTGAGGGTTGTCTGCCTCTTAGGAGGATGGCTGAGGTCTGAGGGCAGACATAGAACCCGTACGTGATGGCCGGGGCCGCATAAGCATACTTGGGACACCGAGCCCCCTACCCCTATTTACTATCAAGCCAATCGTTTTGCCCATGTGTCTCTCCCCCAAGTGCAGCTCTTGAGTTTGGTTCTTCACACTGCCGTGAGCGTGGGGATACCAGGCTAGCTGCTGCTGCATAGCCCCCGTAATCTGTAGATATGTGCCTTCTGGTGAGGGGTGTCTTCATGACCAAGGACGCCTGTTAGACAAGCGACCTTGGTGCCATGTCAATGTTCTCTCCCAGCTCGGAGGACAGGAATGGTCCCTTTCCACGCGTCCTCAGGATAGCTGGAGTTTGGGTGCTGCCCCTTCTGTCCTGGTACCAGGTTTGCTCTGTGCTGGGAGTGGCAGGCAGGCACAGCAAGGAGGAGTGCTGGGGAGTGTCCCCGGGGCTCTGACGCTGTCTCCCCCAGAAGAACCCCCAGGCTTTGGCCGCGTGCCTTGCTTTGGTCATACTGATTGGAGGGTTACTGATGGCGTCAGCGGGCCTTCTCACCATCCTAGGAGATGCCACTGTCAGGAAGAAGCCTGCTCCTCTGAGTGCCCCTCTCCGGCGAAAAGAGGAATTCTCCTTGTTCAAGGTGTCTGACGAGGAATATAAAGTGAAAATCTCGCCTCAGCTGCTCTTGGCCACCCAGCGCTTCCTGTCTCGAGGTGAGGGCAAAGAGTGGGCCTTTTCTTTGCCCTCTTGCTCACTGTCAGTGGGTCAGGAGGCCTCCAGGGCAGACCCCTGGTGCCCTCATTCCCAGTAAGCAGGAGAGGATCCAGGAGAACTTCTGTGCTTTTCTCTGTAGCCCTGAGGGCATCTCAGGGCGCCCGAGGGCAGCTCCTTCTGCCAGATGGCTGCAAGCTGGGCCAGGCTGGCGCCACCTCTGGCGAGCCACGGCAGGGAGCCTCTGCCGGGTGGTGTGCGGCCCGCCCAGTGTTGGGGGGGTGACTTGGCTCGTGGGGCAGCAGGAGTCGGGTGTGGTTGTGCAGGCCACTCTGGGCCCAGTGGACACTGTCCCTTTTTTCCACCATGGGGCAGAGGTGGATGTATTCAGCCCCCTGCGAATCTCCGAGAAGGTCCTGCTGCACCTGCTGAAGCATCCCAGCGTCAACCAGGAAGTGAGGTTTGACGAGAGCAACCGCCTGGCTGCACACCATTACCTGTACCAGCGCAGCCAGCCGGTGGATTATTTCATTCTCATCCTGCAGGTAACCGGGAGCCCACACTGGAGCCTCCCACTCGCTTAGACAGTAGGGAGGGGTCTGAGAGAGGGAGGATCGTCCACAGACAGAGTCCCTGAATAGTCGGGGCTGGTGCTTTCTCCTTGTGCTCTCTGCTGGCAGGAGAGGTAATCTGTCCACATGTGTCTCCCTCCCGCTCCCTACACCTCCCAGGGCAGGGTTGAGGTGGAGATCGGGAAAGAGGGCCTGAAGTTCGAGAACGGAGCCTTCACCTACTACGGAGTGTCCGCCCTGACAGCGCCGTCCTCGGGTAAGCTGCAGGCCACCTGCTTGCTGGGGCTTTCCAGGGGCCAGGATGTCGGCCTCCCCTTCTTCCGGAGCCTGCGCCTCCTGCCAGGTGTTCTACTTCAGGATGGGCTGGCTTTTCTCATCTCTGGGCCGTGGAGATGGGGAAGGGGCAGCGTCTAGGGCTCTTCGTTGCTTACTGCTCCCCCTGCCTGGCCTTTCCCAGGAGGAGGTGGGGTTGTCACCCTCTCTGTGCTCGTAGCCCTGTTCCCTCTCCAGAGGGGTCAGTGGGGTAGATCTTAGACACTGTGCAGTTGCCCCCACCGGAGACATCACTGGTTGTTCCTTCTGATAGTTCACCAGTCCCCAGTGTCCTCGCTCCAGTCCGTCCACCATGACCTGCAGCCAGAGCCAGCCGATGGTGCTCGCTTGTCTGCATACTGTCCTGACTACACCGTGAGGGCCCTCTCCGACCTGCAGCTCATCAAGGTGACTATGTTGGGTTTGTTTTTTTTTAAGATTGTAATATGATTTATTGACAACCACAGAGAACAATCAGGGAACAGCAGAGGGAGAGGGAGAAGCAGGCTCCCTGCTGAGCAGGGAGCCCCATGTAGGGCCAATCCCAGGACCCTGGGATCATGGCCCGAGCCAAAGGCAGAGGCTTAACTGACTGAGCCAGCCAGGAGCCCCAAGGTGACTATCTGGGCTGCTTGTCAGTGCTGGCTTTAGCCAGCTTTGTACCCCCACGGGGCTAAACCATCCGGTCCCGAGTTTGTATGGATTAAGAGTCAGTTCTCCCTGAGTCTCGGAGACTTGCCAGAGCAGGACTGTGCTTGCTAGTCCCGTTGCTGTGACTGCGCACCCACCTTCCTTTTGACATCTTACTATAGCACTGCTTGATTGTTGTTCTTTGCTCTTAGCTCACTTAAAGCTCTTCATTTTCTTGGTCCTGCTGAGTGTGACTCTCCCACCTGGTACTTGGTGGGAGGGAGACGAGTGTGACCTTGTACCTCCTCGCCATCCAACTTCACAGTGGCACTTGCCTAGTCATGCTTTCTGTCCCCCAGGTCACGCGGCTGCAGTACCTCAATGCACTCCTGGCCACTCGAGCCCAGAACCTGCCACAGTCCCCGGAGAACACAGACCTCCAGGTCATCCCAGGCAGCCAAACCAGGCTGCTCGGTGACAAGACAGTCCCAGCAGCAGGTGAGCCCCACACGGCCACATCCTGCAGTGTATCAGCCCAAGGGGGTGTGTGGATCCTGTGCCGGTCACACAGACTCACTCTATCTGCCCTCACTCTGCCTTGTGTTCTTCTTTCCTTGTCCCCCCTTTCTGTCCATCCTTTCCTTTTTTTCTCTTTTCACTGATGGCCCTGCGCTGTAGACCAGCTTGCACCCAGAGTATGTTCAGTCAGCATCTTCTCTGGAGGACCTATTTAGGATGGGTTGACTTAGAGAATAGCTGCTAAATGGGAATAAGGTCAAGTTCAGACACTCTTGGTCATTTAGCATTAGGGTTGGGTCACTTGGAAAATGAAGACCTGGGTCACTGGGGGCCTAGCTCAGAAGGTGGCTCGCTGGGGGACACCAGCTCAGAAGCTGAGAGAGGGCACCACTAGAGATGTTGTTTCAGGTCAAGCTAATATTTAAGGCGTGCCCCTTACACCCTGGGTTCCATTGTGAGCCAGAATATCACGTGAGAAGAAATAGACTGTGATGTGGGGTAGGTTGCAGACTAGCAAACCCTGCCTTTAAGAGTGTAGGGGGGGGGGATGAAAAGGAGCCTGTGGAGAGTGGGCTTTGGGTAGGAGTGGTAAAAAGTTAGGGAACTCTGTTGTCCTTGTGGCTCAGGAAGGTACTTTTGTTCGACTGAGCTCCTGAGTCGGGGTCTGAGATACTCTCCAGGGCCTGGACGGGGTGGGGCACAGGGGTTCCAGAGAGGCCTCCGACACTTCTGCCCCTGGCACTTCGAAATGGGGACACCAAGCTCTTGACGCCAGCTCTGCCTGGCACTGTGCTAGGAGCTTTCCTCATGCTCACTCATCTAAGAAAACTTCATTTTCAGAGGTGGTAGTTCGGCCTGTTTTCACAGATGAAGAAGCAAAAGCAGAGGGAGACCGAGGCACTGTGGCTTGGAGCCTGTGCCTGTCCTCAGCCTCTGGGCTGTGGTGTCTGCAGGGAACAGCTCCGGTTCCTTAGACCCACGCTTGAGAACGTGCACATGTCTTTGTGGTAGATGCTTTCTGAGAGGTGACGTGCAAGTGCCAGGGACAGAACGCCTGCCTGGGCCACGTTTGTGGCTCAGCCCCTGAGTGCTCCATCTCTGTGCGTTGATGAAAGGGGGCCCCGGCTTGAAGCTTGCTGCTCAGACCCTGGATCTGGGTTTCGGACCTTTCTCAGCGAACGTGCACTGAGACATGGCGGTCCTACCTTTTAGGGCTGATCACAGTTCTCTCTACCCGCTGTGGTGATCTTCCTTTTTGTGTGATGCCGCTTGTATAGAGCTTCCCACCACCGCATAAGCCTTGGGTCTCAAAAGCTGGTATGTTACTGTTTTTTCAAGATGTGAGCATTTGGTTCTGGTTTTTTTGATGTGAACTTTTTTTTCTGGCTTCATCTGCTTACTCAGACTGCACATGTTCTATACAAGATGTAGACTTAAATCTACGAATGGTGGTTTTTCCTTCACTTCATCTTTTATTATACGCACAAAGTTTTTTTAAAGTCCTTTTGTGGTGTCAGCTGCTCATTGGGAGACCCTACGAGGGAACCACAGGTATCTCCTGAAAGTTCACTGGCTGTGCCGCTTTGCTCTTACAAAAGACTTAGGTTAGCACCTGTTCTCACTAACTGCAAGAACTCGGAAGAGGATTTTGCTTTACGAGATGGTAGTTGTTTTTTTGCTTTATGCCATGCTGGCTTACAAAAGACTTGATAGGAGCGCTGTCCTTGATAGGACAGCGGGGAAACGCGTAACCTGCAGTGGCTCCGTGGGTCGTTTTCCCGTCTGTAATGGCTCATCCGCTTGGCGCAGAGGCAGCATCGTAGCCAGTGAGGTTTGTCCGAGACCTCATTGCCAGTTGTAAGGGATTGCCATCCCCTGTTCTGGGTCGTCATGTTGGTTTTCCCCTAAGTGTAGCCTGCCGTTTGTCCCCGGTAAGGCTCGCCTGCTGTTTTTCTGCTCTCTGCCTCAGCTGAGGTCTTGATGCAGCTTATCTCTGTTAGGTGGCACTCCACTGCCCCCACGAGATCTCGGTGTCGCTATGCTCGTGGAGATGTCGTTGGGGACGTTGCTTAAATAGCGCAGGTCAGAACCATCCGGATTGACTTTGGCACTAGATTCGCTGGCAGAGAAATGCCTTTATGGAGATGCTTGGAAGGCGCAATGATTTTGAACGGCCTGCGGCAGGGGTTGGCACGTTGGCTATGCTGGTGCCGGGGAGCAGTCGTGTCGGCCCCCGCCTGCGTGCGTGTGGATTGTATATGGCTGCCTTTGGCTACGTCGGTGGGGTTGAGGTGTCACCACAGGGACTACGACCTGCAAGACCTAAAAATAATTGGCCCTTTACAGAAAGCTTCCTGACCCCCTGGCCTGCCGTTGCAGGCTCCGGGTAACTTCTGCAAAGTGGCCATTCCCAGAGCTGATTGCCAAGGGAGAGTCCGCCCCGGGCGCCGCCGCACTTCCTGCTCCCTCTGGTTCTGAGCCGCGGGGGCGCCCCCCCCCCGCCCTCCCCCCCTGCCCTCCCAGTGCGCCCCGGGGTTGCCCTGGCCCAGTGGCCCTGCCGGCGCAGCTGCACAGCTGGTCTCCTCTTGTCTCTCTCCCCTCTGCTCTCTCTAGCCTTCCCCGTAGACCTTTCCCTCTTTGGCACATTTGGAAACTGCAGTTGATAATTGACTGTGGACTAGTGAGCATTTTTTGTTTTCAGAAAACACCCAAGGTAAATATCTTCCCTTTCGCTTTCTCTTTGCTTTCCTTCCCCAGCCCTCTAGCTGCCGGGAGGAGCCCTGGACACGGCTGCCCCCGGGCAGGGAGGTGTTTCCCCGGGGGTGGGAGGTGAGGGGGCCGTCCTGACCTTTGTTGCTACTTTCCCTTTCATTTTTCTGGAAGACCGGCAAGGTCATGAAATCCCTGCCTAGTGGTGGCAACTAAAACTTCCTTTTGGGGCAGGGGCTTTTGTGTCCAGGGCAGTCTCCTCTTGCCCAGTGTACAGCCTCAGCCTCCTGTGAGCAGAAGCCCCTGCCCTGTCTTCCTGCCTCTCATTGAGGCCAGCCCTCCTCCCAGTGGTTTCCTCTTGAGATGCTGAGTTAGCCTGACCGGGTCCCTAACTGCTCACTCCCAGCTCTGCCTGGATACTGAGGCGTCCTGAGCCTCCTCAGCCTTCCTGCCCCTTCGTGTCCTAAAGACGATTTTGACACTTGGTTTTGATGGCTTCCGTTCCTGACTGATACTAATTCTGCTTTCCCTCTCTCCTCTAGGGCCCAACCATGGCAGACCCGGCCTCCCAGTGGAGGAGAGCCCTGGGCGGAACCCGGGGGTTTAACTGCTTGCCAGGCAGCCCCAGGTCTGGGTGATGGACAAGCACGTGGGGAAGTGGAGAGCCGAGGAGTGGCTTCCTGTCAGCCCGTCCCCATCCCCTCCAGGCCACGTTTTAGATGGCCCTTAGAGATGTGGGTCCTGGGCTGTCCTCAGAAGCAGACCTCAGTGCCAGGAGCCTTCAGCAGGTCCTGCCCTCCTTTAGGAAGTGGGGGTCAGTTGGGGCACAGCCTTCCGGGCCTGCTTCTGAAGGGAATGAACAGAACACTGTCATCTCTGGTCCCTAGGACCCAGCCTTCTCCCTGTGACAGTGCAGTGTATTTATACCTCTTTGGGCCAAGCCATGATGTGAGTGCACGATTACGGCCTTTATGTGGCCATGACCTATACTCACTTTGCTTTTAATTTGCCAACCTGCTGCTGGCAGCACTTTTTGAGCGAACCAGGAGCACTATTTGTGGCTGGGGGTTCACATCCATGGCCTGGGCTGCAGTGAACTAGTTGGCCTCCCTTACGGTGCCATGTTTCAAAGCACGCGCCCCAGCCTGTTCCATGTGCCAAACCTTGAAGCACGATGACCCACCAATATGTCCCAGTGTCCGGCTCCCTCCTGTGGAGGTTGCTGCTTGGAGCCCCCAGCAAGTGAGCCGGCCCCTAGTGGCACAGGGGAGGCTGCTCGTTCCGCTTCTCTGTCTGTCCTGCTTGGTTGCCACTAACAGTATTGTCATTTTCTGTGTTTGAAGAAGAGAGGTCACACCGGGGAGGAAGGGGTGTGCTGCCCCTAACCTTTCTCAGTTGCTGGGTCCAGGGAGAGTAACCGACTTTGTACCTTCCCCCGTGGCTGGAATTTTCACGGAGAGCAGCGAGGGAGGGAGGGCTTGGTTATGAAACAGGTAGATCCTCAGCCCCTTTCTTTAATGACAACATGACATCAGTTTTTCTTGTATCTCTGAAACATTTCAGCTCATTGCTTCTTTGCTGTTCTTAGCTACAGGGTTTTAGAGAATTGGGAACAAGAAGGCACTTGTTTTCTTCTGCTTTACCCATATTTACGGTCTGCAGTTCTTCAGCTGTGTAGAAACTGGGGTATTGCAGAGACCTGGGGTTGCAGAAGGGATAGGGAAGGAGGAGTGTTTCTGGAACTTTTCTCAAAGGAATTTGGGTCCCTTATCCAGGACTGGTTAGGAATGAAGGCCAGAGAACAGTGGCATGCTGGCTTAGCAACTTCTCAAGGAATTCTAAGAGCAAGCCCAGGTGGGAAACCTACTTTACGATCATCTTTCCCTGAACAGTGCTGCTTAACCTTGGCTGCACATTAGAATCACCTGGCAAACTGAAAAATACTGATACCTGGAACCCCCCCCCCCCGCCCCTTCCAGGGAGCCTGATTTGATTATTCTAGGCATCAGGATTTTGTTTTTTGAAACAATTTTAATTTTTAAAAAAATTTTTTTTTTTTAAGTAAGCTTCACACCCGGCGTGGGGCTTGAACTCCCAACCCTGAGATCAAGAGTCAAGTGCTCTCCTGATGGAGCGAGCCAGGCATCCCTGAAACAGTTTTAGAGTCACCTAAGAGTTCCATACACTCTTCATCCAGCTTCCCCTAATAACGTTTTACATAATCTGGTACATCTATCAGAACTAAAAAAATTAACATTGGTACAAAATTCAATTAGATTTTATTTGGATCTTATCAGTTCTTCCAATAATGTCCTTTTTCTGTTGCAGGATCCAATCCAGGATACCAAGTTGCATTTAGAGTTCTTCCTTTTTTCTTTCTTTTTTGAAACCATTACAGATTCTTAGGAAATTGCAAGCTAGGGACCTTTCACCCGGTTTTCTTCAATGGTTACTCTTAAACATAGAATACAGTATCAAAACCAAGAAGCTAAAAAAAAAAAAAACAAAAAAAAAAAAAACAAAACAAAACCAAGAAGCTGACACTGGCACTATGTGGGTGGAGCTTTCTCTGTCCTCACGGGTAGATTTGTGTAGCTGCCACAGCAGTCTAGATAAATGACTGTCCCACCACCACGAGGCTCTCCCTCTGGCATACCGTTAACCCACCCCACCCCCTCGGCCCCCATCTCTAATCCCTGGCAACCACTAATCTAATATTTTGTCATTTCAAGAATGTTGTGTAAGTGGGATCATACAGTACGTAACCGCTCGGGATTGGCTTTTTTCACTCAGCGTTATATTCTGGAGCTACATCCAGGTTGTAGCGTGTGTCAATAGCTCATTCCTTTTGATTGCTGCGTAGTATTCCTTGATATACTCACTGTCCTGTGGAAGGACATCTGAGTGGTTTCCAGTTTTTGGCTATTCCAAATAAAGCTGCTATGAACATTCATTACAGGTTTTTGTGTGGATATTGGTTTTCTGAGGTAAATGTCCAGTATTACAGTTGCTAGGTCGTGTGGCTGTTGCATGGTTCGTTTTTTAAAGAAACTGCCACATGTCTTTAGAGTATACAATTCTACGTTTCCACCAGCAGCATGTGAGTAATTGAGTTTCTCTGAATCCTCAACTCATTTGGTATTATCACCATTTTTTAGCCATTCTGGTAGGTGCATAGTGAGATCTCGTGGTTTCCAGTTGTATTAACATAATGGCTGATGTGTATCTTTGTGTGCTTATTTTGTGAACTGTTCTTGTTTTTCACCCATTTCTAGTTGGATTGTTTGGTCTTAGTTCTCAGAGTTCTTTATATATTCTAAATACTAGTCCTTTGTTGGCTTTTTGGGTTTGCAAATATTTTCTCCAAGCCTTTAGTTTATTCTTTCATTCTCTTAACATATCCTTTATAGAGCAAAAGTTTAATTTTGATGAAGTTTAGTTTACCGGTTTTTCTTTTATGGATTGTGCATTTGGTATCATGTCTAAGAATTACCTAGCCCTCCTGGATCCCAAAGATTGTCTCCTAGGTTTTTTTCCTAAAATTTTTATAGTTTTGGAGCACTTAGGTGGCTCAGTCCTGTTAAGGAATCTGCCTTTGGCTCAGGTCATGATCCCAGGGTGTTGGAATCAAGCCCCACATCGGGCTCCCTGCTCAGCAGGGGAAGTCTGCCTCTCCCTCTGCCTGTTGCTTCCCCTGCTTGTGCTCGCCCTCACGCTCTCTCAAAATTTAAAATTTTTAGTTTTCTACTTGAAGTCTGTGGCCCATTTTGAGTTAAT
This sequence comes from Nyctereutes procyonoides, assembly GCF_905146905.1. Lineage (NCBI taxonomy): Eukaryota > Metazoa > Chordata > Mammalia > Carnivora > Canidae > Nyctereutes > Nyctereutes procyonoides. Next base: position 46,073,761 of record NW_026575049.1, on the reverse strand, counting down.
TTGTATAAGATTTAGGTCAAGGGTTTATTTTTTTTATTTTTTTTATTATTTTTTATTTATTTACGATAGTCATACAGAGAGAGAGAGAGAGAGGCAGAGACACAGGCAGAGGGGGAAGCAGGCTCCATGCACCGGGAGCCTGACGTGGGACTCGATCCCGGGTCTCCAGGATCGCGCCCTGGGCCAAAGGCAGGAGCCAAACCGCTGCGCCACCCAGGGATCCCAGGTCAAGGGTTTATAATTTTTTTTAGCTTATAGATGTCCAGTTGTTCTAGCACCATTTGTTGAAAAGTCTTTCCTCTGTAGAATTTTCATTTACACCTTCATCCAAAATCGGGTGGGCAGATTTGTGTCTGTTTCTGGGTTGTCTCCTCTGTTCTGTTGATCTGTGTCTGTCCCTCCATGAATTACCCCATTGTCTTGATTACCTGTAGCTTTATAGTAAATTTTGAAATTGGGTAGACTGGTTCTTCCCACTTTACTTTTCAAAATTGTTTCAGCTATGAGGTTTTTGTTTTTTTTGTTTGTTTGTTTGTTTTTTTAGAGGTTTATCTATTTAGAGAACAGGGGGAGGGACAGAGAATTCTGAAGCAGATACCCCACTGAGCGAGCATGGGGTCCAACATGGGGCTAGATCCCAGGACCCTGAGATCATGATCTGAGCCAAAATCAAGAGTCTGGTGCTTAACCAACTGAGCAACCCAGGTGCCCCTTAGTTATGAGTTTTTAAATCATCTTAACTATATCTACAAAAAAAAAAAAAATCTTGCGATATTAGGTAGGAGCTGCATTAAACCTGTGTATCAATTTGGGGAGAATTGACATCTTTTACTAGGTCTCATCTTCCTATCCTCAAACAAGGTGTTTCTCCCATGTAAGTCCTCTTTGATTTTAATCATTAGTGTATTGTAGTTTTCAAAAGTCCTTAAATGTTAGATTTACATCTACATGTTTTTAAAGGCAATTTTAAATTAAATTTGATTTTCATGGTGTTCAGCTAGTCATTGCATGTTTATCTTCTACCGAGGTCTTGCTGAACTCCCTTATTTTAGATGTTCTTTGTAGATTCCTAAGGATTTCCTATTTAGGTATGTTGTTGCATGCTCGTGGTGATACCTGGGTCCCACCCCAGAGACACTGATTTAATTAGCTTGCACAATAGGACTTTAAAAACTTGTGATAAGCAGCCAAGGCTGAGAACCACTGCTCTTTGAACTTGTCCATCAATGAGCAGAGAGATGCCTTGAGCACAAGAGCCAAGGGCCTGGACTCCCCACTCTGTAGCTGGCCTGGCTTGCTGTCAGGCCGGTACAGTTAACAGGTTGAGCTTTGCTGCTGAGGAAGACCAGGCCCTGGGACTATGGAACTGCCCCAACCTCCCACCACCGTGGCCTAGAAGGGACAACTAAGCTGTGATGGATAGTCAACCAGTTTTAATGAACAAAAAATATTGATGTGGATAAAAAGGTGTTTTTGACTGTCACATAAGGGTCCCCGTCTTCTAGATGGGGAGTCTTCTCCATGAACTTGAATTCCTGTTTCTCCTTATGGCTCCAGTGCCTGGTGAACTGTCAGCACAGTTCCCCACAGGGTAGGAGCTGTCAGTGGGAAAAGATGTGTGGCTCCTGGTGGGAGCTGTAGTCGCTTTGTCACATAGTAAGAATGGCCTTATGCTCGGCCTGAAAAGGTCACCAGTGTTAGGGTAGAAAAGAACTGCTGCAAAACGGATGTCCATCCAGGTACTTTGTACCTGAGGGAGGCTGATACCCTTCGTCTTAAAGCCCATCCCTCAGCCTGCGGTTCTTCATTTAGGGCAGAGTTCCTTAAAATTCACTTCCTGCCAGTTCAGGACCCAGGCCCGCCAGCAGTATGGGTCTCCGCCAATGCGACGTCAAACAGAAAAGGCAGTGGAAGGAAGGAACCTTGGTGAGGACTTGTGCGAACCTGGGTCCTAAATGTGCCACCCCTCAAGAGAGCAGGGGAGGCAGTAGGCAGTGCTTCCCCTCCGGGGCTAAGCCACTAGCTCCTTGGTGTCCCTCTGCGTGGTGGGGTGAAGCAGCAGAGCAGGTGCAGCTGTACGGTCCAGGCTGGGGCTCAAGCTCTAGTGCTAGGGTGACATCGCCTGAGGCAAAGTAGGGTTACGGGCCGCCACCCCAAAAGCTGGGTGGGCCACAAGCAATCCCCAGCTCCCAGGCATTTCACCCCTACAAAAAGCGCCACCAGCTGGCCAACTAGAGAGCAGCAGGCAGGCTGACCGAAGCCTTGGGCCAGTAGACACAAGATTTCCCTAAAACATCAGCTCTAGCTCCAGTCTTAGGGTTTCTGAGGCAACCAGGTTGGTACTGGACTTGGGCTGCAGGGGGCCTCAAACCTGTTGACTGCCCCCGCCCCCTTGCCCCTCAACTGCCAGACCCAACTCCAGAATCCCTAAGGCCAAAGCTGCCTGGAGCCACTCCACACCCTATCAGGGTTGCTACTGATAGGAATGGAATTCCCAGAGAAATCCCCTGCCCAAGGGCCTCGGCCAACTGCAGGAACTCCTGGATAGCAGCTGCTGGCCTCAGGCTGGATCACACACACACACACCCAGGGGAAACTGGTCCAGGGGCGGGCGGGGGGGGGGGGGGGGCACAGTCTCCCAGACTGAGCATCAGGGACACCAAGGACATCTAGCGCCCAGCCCTGGGCAGCTCCAGGCTTAGGGCTATTCAGTTTTGCTCTGTGCTGGAGTGCCACCCTCCTGCACAGTCCTCACCTGGCCCCCCTCTTCCCTGTGGTCCTGGGCAGCCTTCCCAAACCCACACCCTGGCAGGGAACAAGCCATCCCTGACACTTGGGCAGGGGTCTGCTTTATCCCACTGCCGGATGGTGCTGCTGTTCAGTCCTGGTGGGGTGGGCTGAGGAAGCAGCCCCCGGAGAGAGAGAGCTGAGGACAGGTGAGAACCTGAGGGGTGCGGGTGATGGTGAGGGCGTAAGGATGGGAGGTGAAAGGGATGGAATGGTGGCGGTGAAGTGACCCTACAGGGTGCTGTCATCAGGACCGGGTGCGGGGATGCCCGGCATGGGCCTGCAGTGCTTCCCGGATGCCCCGCTGCCAGTCCCGTGCCAGCTGTACCGGGGTCACCGAAGCCTGGGAACAAGGATACCAGATCAGTCCTCTCCTTCCTCCTTAGGGGCCACCCGCCCTCCTCAGACCAGGGGCCTCGGCCCTGCTCCTACCGCGTTCTGCACACCCAGCTTGGCTCCGTAGAGCAGCAGCACCTTCATGGCTTTGTAGTGGCCGTGCCGCACGGCCTCATGCAGAGCCGTGTCCCCTTCCTGTTGGGAAATGGGAGGTCATCCTCCTGAGCTCCCCGTCTCCAGGAGGGTCCAGTTGGCAGGTGCCTTCCCTAAGCTCAGGCTCCATCAGTCACTGTCCCCTGGCGGAGCTGACCCAAACCAAAAAGACTGAGCACCTACCTTGTCCTGGGCATCGAGGTGGGCTCCACAGGCGATGAGATGCTCCAGGCAGTCACAGTGTCTTGTGCGCACGGCCACGTGCAGCGGGGTGCTCCAGATCTGAGGGCGTGAAGGAGGGTCAGTGCCACCCTCACCTGGTGAGGCCTTATCCCAGCCCTGAGTGGCTGTGCTCTCTTCCTCCATCCCGGGCACTGCTCAACCGGCTTCTCTTCAGCGTTCCCCTCACCTTGTCCCGGGCGTTGACCTGGGCTCCCTGGTTTAGCAGCTGTTTGAGGATGTCCAGGTGTCCTCCACGGCAGGCCCAGAACACAGGTGTCCTGTCCAGCTGCAGAACAAGCATCAAGGCACTGGCGTGCTGTGGTGCTGCACAGGTGCCCGCCGGGAGGATGGGCCTGCCCCACTTCTCACCAGGTCACGAGCATCCACGGCAGCCCCCGCCTCTAACAGCCTGTTCACGAGCTGGCCGTGACCCTTCAGGCAGGCCCAGTGCAGGGCGGTGCGGTGCAGCTGGGGCGGAGACGGGCGATCAGCAGGCGGGAGCACGGCTGCCCCCTCGAGGCCCTGCCCTGGGTCCAACTCCCAGTACAGGTTCCCCGAACGGAAGTGCCTGGTCCCTCATCACACCCAGGGCCACGCACTCTGGGCTCAGGAGGCCCCACGGGGCTCCCACCCCATAAAAGAGGCAAGCGGTTTCCTAGGCCTGGCCTGGAACACACTGAAGATGGCTCCCCGGCAGCTCTGACACTGCAGTCTGGTTCCCCACCACTTGCTACCTTGTCATGGGCACTGGGGTCCCCTCCGTCTGTCAGGTACTTGTCAATCAGGGCCTCCTGGTTCTCGGCAGCTGCCTTCAGGAACATCTCCAGGTCCACAGGCTCCCACTGGGCCTGGGGCTGTGGCTGCGTAAGTCACAGGACAAGACCAAAGCACTTCCCCTAACTGTAGGCCCCTGGGCCGCCACCGCATCACCAGCCTAGCCAAGCGGCTCCCAAAGAGCCAGCCATGGACTAGCGTGTGGGGTGGTGGCTTATACAGACCATGGATTCTTGACCCCGCAGCACCCCCGAGATTCACGGAATAGGCACACGTAGTGCCCATGATGGGTTGCCATGGCCCTCCCCACAGAATGTGGCTGTATCCGGAAATAGGGCCACTGCGCCTGTAATTAGTTAGGATGACGTCACAGTGGAGTAAGTGGGCCTTAATCCTGAATGAAAGGGGACACGCGGGGCAGCCCGGGTGGCTCAGCAGTTTAGTGCCACCTTCGGTCCAGGGCCTGATCCTGCGGACCCGGGATCGAGTCCCGCATCGGGCTCCCTGCATGGAGCCTGCTTCTCCCTTTGCCTGGGTCTCTGCCTCTCTCTCTCATGAATAAATAAAATCTAAAAAAAAAAAAAAAAAGAAAGAAAGAAAGAAAGAGGACATGTGGACACAGCATGCCTGCAGGGAGAGTGCCACAGAGATCCAAGATCAGAATGAGGCCGCCACAAGCTAAGGAGCACCTAAGCTAGAAGAGGGCAGGCCTAGGCGCTCCCGTAGAGCCCTCAGAAGGAACGGACGCTGCCGGTACTTGGGGCTCAGACTTCCGGCCCCCAGAACTGGGAGCGTACACTGCTGTTTTTGAACCATGGGGTGTGGGGTCCCCAGCAAACAAATATGAGGGCTGTGGGGCCTCCTGAGTGGAGTCTGTGCAGCTCAGCAGCCCAAGCCCACCTGCGGGGCCAGGAAGCGCTTCCCCCAGCAACTCCAGCCCCCCACTTCTCACTCACCTTAGCCACGGGCTCAGGTGCCCTGGGGGGGACTCTCCGTTTCAGTCGCTTTTCTCTGCGTCTTTGAACCAAGTTCTCCAAGTCAGCCAGGGTCTCCAGATTCAGTCTGGAGCTGTTAAACCTCTCAACCTGGGGCACAGACCAGGCCACACCAGCCGTCAGCCACGGGCCTTGCCCTCGGGGGGACCCCAGCTGCCTGAGGTCCCCGCTGCTCAGAGCCTGCCCGCTCAGGTTTGGCACCCGCCACCCCCAGCCCCAGCCCCACTCACTTTCTTCTTCTTCTCTTCTTCCAGTTTCCACCGCTCCCGGGCCACAGCCTCTTGGGCTCCCAGCCTCCAGGCCCTGGGCCCGCCTCCAGGATCAGGAGCTCCCCGTCCACATCCCAACACTTTCCTTTCAACTCTGTCTCCACACACCTGTAGGAACGGGACATGGAGAAACACTCCGAAAAATGAGGAATCCTTAGAAAACACAGCTGTGCAGTATAGGATCCCTCCTGACAGAGATGAGTGTAGTGGAGCTCACAGTGGCCTGACCCTTCCCGAAGCTTCCTGGCGTTCTGCTGGCTCGCTCCCTGATGCCTGTGGCTCTCGGCTCTCACCCCCCAGAGTGTTGCCCAGGGCTCGAAGATAACCGCCGCCTACCTTGTCCTGTCAGCAGGACACAGGGTCAGGGCCATGACACCACATCTATTTATACTGCTGGGCTTGTGTCCAGGTATGCTCAGGACAGGTGACACCTCAGCTTCCCTACTGGGCTGTCATCTTTCCATTCCTATCAGATCACACCATACTGTCACCTGACCCCAAGCTCAGAAGGACAGAGATGCCTCCTGGGTAAAGTCTGAATTCCTAGGTTCAAATCTTGGCTCTTGTGAAGCTCTTTTTCTTCACCACTAGGATGGGGTAAAACTAGCACACAGCTCAAGGGGCTGAGGGGGAAACCGGGGCAGAACCCAGCACACAGTGATCTGTTCTTCCTCCCTGACCGCCAGGGGCTCGGGCTGGGGAGCACTGAGGAGAAGCATACGGGGGGGAGGGAAGCGGCTGTGATGACCGGATGACAGGATGGCAGGGCCCCGGGCGTCTAGCCCTGGAGAACGAACTACATTCTCTTCTAAAGCAAATGCTGGCCCTGCAACCGGCTCCCGGAGAGGCCGTCCCGGGCCGGGTTAGCGGAGGCGCCGGCCCACAGTGGGGCTCCCGTGCCCCCCTGCACCCAAACTGCCACCCCAAGTCTCACTGGTAGGCCGTTTCTCTCACTGCCCGGAACTCCAGAGCACCCTCCTTCCTGCCCCCCGACCAAGGGCGGAGGCCTGGCTGCCCTCCGCACCGTTTCCAGAGCATCGGCTGTCACAGTAGCTGAGCCCACGCACCCCGCGGCTACATCCGTGTCCTCTGCGGTAGCCTGCCATCTCCTGTTCCTCTTGCCATTACAGTCCCCAGCAAGAGTCACTAACTCAAGGGTTGTCAGCCGACACCGGCACTCGATGTCTTCCCATTGCTCCCCTCTCACTGCCTCACGGAGCTGGATGGACACCCCGGAAAACCACCACAGGTTTCTGCCCCTAAACCAATCCTCCAGCCACAGATAGCAGCCGCCTGCCCCCCTCTAGCTGGACCTCCTGCTGAGGCAGCCTGGGGACACCTAGACAGTGACCTGCCTCCCACCCTCCGCCCCATGTCCTTACCAACTGCTGGATGCTGATGGTGTCCATGGTCCCCCTGCTCTCCACGCCCCAGTCAGAGGAGCTGAGCTGCTCAGCCCTTTTATAGGAGAGCTGCGTCCTCGGGGAGGGCAGGCCAGATAGCTCAGTGGTTCTGTAACACTCACCAAAATACCAGCGTGGGCGTGCAGCCCGCTGAACACAGCAGGAGCCGCTCTGGGCTGAGTCAGGTGCATCCTCAGACACCCACTCTCCTGCACCTGTGCCATCCCTTACACCTGCTCAGGGGTAATCCAACCAATAGACATGTGGTCGGGGGTGCCTGGGCCACTAGAAAAAGAGTTGAGTGTGAACCTCCATGTTGCCACAGGTCCAGCTGCCTGAGACCCTGAAAGACCCAGCCAGCCTGTCCTAAGCCAAAGGAGGCCAGAATCCTAGAGACGACCTCGGGAAGGACAGACCCAAAAGGCTGACCGCCGCGTCAGGAATCTGCAAGGCACCTACAGGAGGAAACCAGGCTTCAAACGACTTCCCCACTCCCAGTTTCAAGGCTGCCATCCTTACTTTTACTAGTTTCCTTTCCCAGGTACCCACCCCCCCAACCCCAGCTTCTCCCTTGCCACTCCGAGAGCCAGTGCATTACACCACATGACAGCCAGGAACCGAGCACAGCCTGTCATCGGCACCTCCTACCTCTTGAAAAACATTCCACACTCCACACATCCAGATCCCCTACCCGATGCTCTGCTGGGCCGGGAGCATGCCTTTCCACGGGGGAGCTGGCCTGAGATCCACTCCAAGTATGGAATGTTAGCCATTAATCTAGTCACAGAGCAACCTGTCTCAAGTCACCAAACTTCCTAATTTAAGATGCCCAGCATGCCCTTCACCCAGCTGTGCCTTGAATTCTGACTTGACCTTTGAAAGGAAATCTGATAGTAAATCAGGCTCCAGAATTGGAGCTGCATGAACAGGGATGACCAGAACAAGAGGGAGGGAGAACTACAGGTCAAGGACAGCCCAAGGCCCCAAAGAGCTGAGAATGGTGGCTCACAGCTGGCTTCTCAGTAAATGTGTCCAAGTTTTGAGACTCCGGACCCAGAGCTTTTTAAGGAAATCCAGTCCTTATGTGTTAGGGGTTTTTGTCAAAGTTAATTTCTTGCCTTAGGTTATGAAGAGGGAAAGCTGCCTAGACTAGAGTGAAGGGAAATAAGACAAGACAGACTTAACTCTGGTCCACGGTCTGCCACTGACTCTAGAACTCCTCTCCCTCAACATTCGAGGATAAGGCATTTTGCATCAACAGAAATTCTCACCAGAAAACTAGCTTCTTCCACGTGAAATTGGTATTAATTCTTACAGAAAGATTACTGCCAGTAAAAACTCAAACAACAAAGCTCACAACGCACTTGACAAACCACTCTCACATCAGAAGAGAGGACACCGCGACACCACAGATACCAGCGTAATACATATCCTTCCCACGTTTTCCCTGTATTGTGTATGTATACATGTGTTTCTACAGACATGTTGTAAGAGGCATCATACTGGGATCGCAACTCAGTGCGCTTTCCATGTTAGCCTGCACTGCATGCCGATGACACGTGTACCAGAATTTCATCATTTCCCTAGCCAGGAGCATTTAGCTTATCTCCTTTCTTCCTATATTTTTTACATTACTGCACATGCTCCAATGCACAACTCTGTAGATGTCTCAGTAAGTAAATATATTTTTATATGTGGATATTTCTCTAGGTAGCTACAAAGAAATAAAATTACTGGCCCTGCTCATTTAAATTTTAATATTGTCAAACTCCTGTCTATGATGGATTATCAATTTCCATGAACAGATACTAACAAAGTGATGTTAAGAAAGAATATATATATATATATATATATATATATATATATATATATAAACAAGATTAATATCCTACAAATCAATAAAAGGAAAAAAATCTTTAGGCAACAGGTATGAATAGGAAGTTTACAGAAGACGGTCAACATCACTGGTGGTCAACATCACTGGTAATTAGCAACACAAAATAAAACAACAGCACTAGTTAATCTATCAGATTATTAAAATGAATAAAATTTGAAAAAGTGGATGCTCTAACACAGTTTGCAACGTGTTAGAGCACACTCTGGTGCTCTCGGTATATTCACTCATTTAACAAGGCCTCTGAGGCAGGCCCTCACTCACAGATGAGGAAGCAGGGACAGATGGGCCAAGTGATCTTTCTCAAGGGCGCTGAGCTAGAAAGCAGCTTTGTGACATCTATTCCATAGCTTCTTCTAATACTTATGTAGTTGTTTTTTTTTTTTATTTTTTATTTATTTATTTATGATAGTCACAGAGGGAGAGAGAGAGGCAGAGACATAGGCAGAGGGAGAAGCAGGCTCCATGCACCGGGAGCCCGATGTGGGACTCGATCCCGGGTCCCCAGGATCACGCCCTGGGCCAAAGGCAGGCGCTAAACCGCTGCGCCACCCAGGGATCCCCTGTAGTTGTTTTTATACTTAGTTCTTTAATCTACTTGAAATTTATTTTTGTGCATGGATGAGGTAAGGATACAACTTTATTTTTTTCCAAACAGATAGATGTTTCCACATGAACTAATTTAGAATGTGATTATCTGTCCAGGCTTAAGCATTTGTAGCTCCGCCGCATCTACTCCCCTTGCTTCCACAGCAGCCAGGATGGGGCTCTTCGGGCCTCAGTTTCCCACCCCAGCACGGATGCTGACCAAGGCAGGGCCAGGAAGGCTAGTCTGTGTACTCTGGCACGGCAGTCTGAGACAGAAAGGTGGCAGCTCAGCTGGCCAGCAGGTCCCACAGGTCACTGTTGCAGGGCAGCAGGTCACATGCTAGTCGTGCCTTCCGATCCCGGACAGCCTTCAGGGCCGGGCTGTGTGCCAGCAGCAGGGAGCAAATGTCCACATGACCCTTCTCGGCAGCCTGCGGAGAAAGATGCCCGGATCAAGCCATATCCCCACTGGGCCCTGCCCTTTCTTGCTCCACCTCCGGGCATCTCTTGGTCCTAAAAATGATCTTATGGAAAGGGGAGATGCCAGCTCCTGAGCAGACTTCCCCTAACTGCTACCAAAACCCAATGACTTGCATCAGATTGGTGGAATTCCCTAGTGCTAGTCTGGCAGTTAGCTTGAGTTTTTCTTTCTTTTTTTCCTGCTCAGTAGCCATCCTTCTCTGCCCAGGCCTGCACATTAAAAATAAATAAAGATGCCTGGCTGGCTCAGTTGATGGAACACACGAATCGTGGTCTTGCTGGTCTGTGAGCCCCATGTTGGGTGTAGACATTACTTAAAAATAAAATTTTTAAACAAACAAAAACAAATATAGAACCTTGGATCTCTAAGTTTCTTTTACAAATGTTCAGTCTTCCATCAGCTGGGCACTGTAGGCACAAGATAAACCAGACATGGCCTCTGCCCTCTGCGAACGTTCAGATGAGCAGAGAAAAATGGGTCCAGCTTCCCAGCTTTCTCCTCTTCCTTTGAAATAGATGATCCCAACCTGGATATCAATTTTTAATCTACCTCCTCCAGAAAAGAGAGTTAAGGTGATTTACACAGATTAGCTTATTTAACTTTCATAATAAACATCTGAGGTAGGAACTACCATCATTCTCATTTTACAGATGAAGGAACTGAGGCTCATACAAGTTAAGTGACTTGTCCAATGTCACAGAGCTGGCATGGTAGCCTGGGGATCCTAAACCAGGTCTGTCTGATTGCCAAGTCTCAACTCTTAACTGTGTTATACCACTCTATTCCCTATTTCTCCCAACAATCAGGCTGATGCACCATGGGGGCTTTTGAAAGGTGTCAAAATGAGTATCAGTAGCAAACATCATCTCAAATATGAATCCAGGTCTTTATTTAGCAGGTTTTTTTTTTTTCAAGATTTTATTTATTTATTTGAGAGAGATCAAGCACAAGCGAGGGGAGCTGCAGGCAGAGGGAGAGGGAGAAGCAGACTCCCTGTAGGGAGTCCAATGCAGGGCTCGATCCCAGTACCCTGGGATCATGACCTAAGCGAAAGGCAGATGCTTAACCGACTGAGCCACCCAGGTACCCCAGCAATAAAGTATTTTTAAATTAAAGTACATAATTTTTTTGACATAATGCTAGTGTACACTAAATAGACTATACTATAGTATAAATATAACTTTTACAGGCACTGGGAAGCCAAGACTCCTCTGACTTGCTCTATTATGATGGTCTGCATATCTCTGAGGTATGCCCATGCCTCATATAAGAGGTATTACAAAGTTTTAAAAACTATAATAAAATCTGCTACATATTTAACCTACTAGTATCTCTACTGAAGTGTTTACCCCCACAGACATCATACATTAAAAAATAGTAACATGTATTATTCAACAGTCAGATGTTTCAAAATATGAAAATATCCTCACAGACATAACTCTTTCAAGGCTGCTGTAAACCAAAGCAAGCACCTTCCTGTCCTACCAGGTTTCTGGAGTCCGGGTTGTTTGCTGTGGATCTGCTACCCTTAGGTGATGGCTGGGGTGATGGACTAGAACATTGGCTCCTAAAAGCTTTCTTCCTGAAGAAAGGCTCATCAGTGTGTCTTGTCTTCTACTGGCTGAGAACTTGCCACACAATATGCTAGAGGGAGCAGAAGGTAGTCCGGACTGCAAAGCCCTGAGAGACAGGTCTCTAATATGAAAGAGTGAGCACAAATTTTTGATGGACAGCAGAAAAGTGTCTGCCACAGGTTTTCATGGTAAGTCATGTAGTCAACTGCTTAAATTTTATTTTAAAATTCACAGAGAATACATTTACACACGTACACCAAAAATATGCACAAACCACTTCTTCATAATGCTAAGCAATCAGTAAAAGTGATGCCTTGAGCAGCAGCGTGCCCTGGAAGACTGAGGGACCAGGTGTCAGGGTGGAAGGGAAACATTTTCATGCTGCACTGTTTTGTACTCCTTGAACTCTTTATCATGCGTAGGTATCTCCATTCAGAACAAAATTAACTGAGCGATCACCCTGGCTACTGGATGGAGAGTGGGCTACAGGAGTAGGCAAGAGCCAAGTGTGAGTGTCAGAAAACTAACCTCGTGGAAACAGCATTCATGACATATCATGAAAGCAAAGAAAATAATTGTAATTTACATGCACAGGGAAAATGCTGGCAGGTTATACATTAATCCTAAAGCGATGACTGGTAAGCACTGGCATTACAAGTGCTCTTCTGCTTTCTTCATATTTTCTACAAGTGAACATGTTCTAACTTTTATCTGACAAAAACCCAGTTTTTGAAGGGGTAAGGCGGCATACCTTATGCAGACTGGTCATGCCATCATCATCCACCAACCTGGGGTTGGACCCATGAGACAGCAGGAGCCGTGCGATTTCGGTGTGCCCACAGTAGCTGGCCCTGTGTAGAGCAGTGGCGCCCCCATGGGTTTGGGCATTACACTTAGCCCCGCTTTCCAACAGGAACTGGCATACGGCATAGTGCCCGTTGCGGCTGGCATAGTGCTGCAGGGAACAGAGACCGAGGTCAGACAGTACAGCCCAGCTGGCAACAAGGGTGGTGGGTGGGTGGGAGCATGGGCTACGGAGCGAGAGGATGGGAACCATCTCATCGGCTATCTCCAGGAGCTGTGTGATCAAGACGAGCTTCTTCATTTCTAGCATCAGTTAATAGCAGGAAAATGGGGATAATAATCATTCCTACCTCACAGGACTGTTAGGTAAATGAAATTAAATAACTGACGTAAAGCACTAACACTAGAAAAAAAAATGAGAGGGATCCCTGGGTGGCGCAGCGGTTTGGCGCCTGCCTCTGGCCCGGGGTGTGATCCTGGAGACCCGGGATCGAATCCCACATCGGGCTCCCGGTGCATGGAGCCTGCTTCTCCCTCTGCCTGTGTCTCTGCCTCTCTCTCTCTCTCTGTGTGTGACTATCATAAATAAATAAAAAAAAAAAAATGAGGTTCACACAACGTTTAAAAGTGAAAACCTGGGCAGCCCCAGTGGCGCAGTGGTTTAAAGCCGCCTGCAGCTCAGGGCATGATCCTGGAGACCCGGGATCGAGTCCCACGTTGGGCTCCCTGCATGGAGCCTGCTTCTCCCTCTGCCTCTGCCTCTGCCTCTACCTGTGTGTGTGTGTGTGTGTCTCAATAAATAAATAAAATCTTTGAAAAAAAATAATAAAATAAAAGTGAAAACCTGCTGGGAGAGAAGAAAGGGCAAGAGTAAAGGCAACATCACACCCTCGGCCACAGAGAGCAGGCATTCCTGGGAAAGCTTCTCCCTCCCCCGCCCCCATGTTCCTCCCCAGCTCACCAGAGCAGTGTAGCCAGCTGAGTCAGGCTGGCTAGGGTCTGTTGACTTCTGGATGAAATACTTCACTCGGCCTAGGTCTCCATTCAGGGCTGCTGACCAGATTCCTGTGGAAAGACAACCAAAGTGCTGGATAATACTGAATGACTGGAAGACTTTTAGGGATTCCTTTAACTCTGCACCTCCATTTCCTCATTTATAAAATGAGGGATTTATTCATTCAAAAAATATTAACTGAGAGGTGCCTGGGTGGCTCATTCTATTGAGCACCTGACTCTCAGTTTGGGCTCAGGTGATGATCACAGGGTCTGGGATCAAGCCCCGCATCCGTGACAGGCCCTCCACCAGCACCTAGAGGGGTGTCAGCTTGAGATTTTCTCATTCCTTCTGCCCCTCCTCCCACTTGAGCTCTAAATAAACAAACAAAAAAATTTAACTGAAATCTCTCCTGTGCCAAGGACTATCTTAGGAGCTGGGGATATAGCTGTAAACAAGACAGACAAGGGGCTTTCTCTAATCAGGACAGTAGGGCTGGGCAGACACAAATCTCTTCTTTCCACTTCAAACATATAAATGTTAAATAATGTCTAAAATGTCTGAATATATAGGCAAATTCAAAAGCAAGAAAAGGACATTGCCAGTTGCCAGAAGAAAGTGAAGAAAAATTTAAGGAAACGAGAAAACACAACATTTCAATAGGCGTGAGAAGACAGCAAAGGCAGAAGAAATCTAAAAAAATCAAAATCAAATAGCCAAAATGACTCATGCAACTTGGAGATGTGGAAATTTATATTTTTGTATTTTTCCCATCATGTAAATTTTATTAACTGTATTATATTTTTTCCAACTTTATAGAGAAGTAGTTGACATATATCACTGTATAATGGGACCTATGTTTATTTATACCCTTGGGGAGCAAAACTCTCAAGCTAAAGATCTGTCATAAAAACAGATCCAGACAAGTGAATGTGGGCTGTGCAAAGGGAACTTCTAAAAAATGTCCTATAAGTATATCTCCACCAGACAACAAAGGTATGTAGATAATCTCTAACGAGAGAAGACACCCACCCCACCACCTACCCTGTGAGCTCAAAAATTTAAAGCTGCAAAACAAGAAGCAATCCACCACCATGTGACACAGTCAGCAAATACAACAAATGGAAAAAAAATGCATGCTTCAAAAATGAGCCATAAGAGCACAATCTAAAACATTTTTATCGTGTTCACAGAGATGAAAGGATACAATATACAAATCAACAGAACCTTAGGGAGAAAAAAAAGAACAAGGAGATCTGAAACAAAAGTTAGGGACACCTGCCTGGCTCAGCAAGTAGAGCATGTGAGTCTTGATCTCAGAGTCATGAGTTTGAGCCCCATGCTGGGTGTAGAGATTACTTAAAAAAAAAAAAAAGTCAGTAAATTAAAAAATAGGATCACTGAAATAAAACAACAACAACAACAGATGGTTGGACAGTACTGCAGACCTAGCTGGAGAGAGAACTAGTGATTTGGAAATCACCCAGAATGCAAAATGGTAAAGAGAAATACTTGTTAAAGAGAGGTAAGGAAAGGTGGAAGGCAAAATGTATCAACAGAAGTTTCAGAGAGGGGATCCCTTGGTGGCTCAGTGGTTTGGCGCCTGCCTTTGGTCCAGGGCACGATCCTGGAGTCCCGGGATCAAGCCCTGCGTTGGGCTCCCGGCATGGAGCCTGCTTCTCCCTCCTCCTGTGTCTCTGTCTCTTTCTCTCTCTCTAGCATGCATAAATAAATAAATGAATAAATGAATGAATAAATAAATAAATAAATAAATCTTTAAAAAAAAGTTTCAGAGAGAGAAAGAGAAATTGGATGGAATGGGAGAGAAGAACTGTCTGAAGAGATAATGTCTAAGAATTATTATGAAGTAAGACAACCATGAATTCTCAGATGAAAACCACATTTAATCCCAAAGAGAATTAATCAAAACAAATCTACCATGGTAAAATGACCAAACATCAGGAATAAAGAGAACATTTAAGTTACAAAAGAAAAGATCATGAGTCACTAAAGAATCATAATCAGATTATCAGGATTTTTAAAAAATGTTTACTTATTTTTCTTAGTAATCTCTATGTCCAATGTGGGGTTGAATTTACAACCCCAGGATCAAGAGTTGCATGCACTTCCAACTGAGCCATCCAGGTGCTCCTAAATTTTTTAAAACATTTTTTTTTTTTTTAGTAATTTCTATACCCAATGTGGGGCTCAAACTAACGACCTTGAAACCAAGAGTCATTTGTTCTCCTGACTGAGCCACCCAGACACCCCCAGCAGAATTATTAACAGTAGTAGCAGAAAAAGAAGATAAATAATATTTCCAAAGGTTTGAGAGGGAAAAAGTAATTGTCAGTTTAGAATTTTACACCCTACTAAGTTACCAGTTAGGAGAGAGACAGAGACAGAGAGCCGGAGAATCATACTCACTGAAAAAAACTTTTAAATGATATACTTCGGGAAAAGGAAAAATGAACCCACAGAGGAGATATGAAGAAAAAAAAAGATCCACATGATAAGGATCTTTCCCATGTGTGGGAAATAATAAATGAATAAGCAAACAAAGTAATGGTAAAAACTGCTTTGATGAAAGATAATATATCAGAGTAACGGAGGGGAAGTAATATATCAGAGAAACCTTACTCCTTTGGACAGGGGTAAGGTTTCTTTCTCAACAGCAGTACGACTGGCATTTTAGGCCAGTTAATTCTTTGGTAGGAGGAACTGTCCTGTGCATTGTAGGATATAGACCAGCATTCCTGGTCTCTACCTTCTAGATGACTGTAGCACCCTCCCAGCCATAATAACCTGCAATTGTTGGGGCACCTGGGTAGTTCAGTGGCTGAGCGCTCCCTTTGGCTTGTGGTGATCCTGGGGTCCTAGGATCAAATCTTGTGTCAGGCTCCCCAAAGGGAGCCTGCTTCTCTCTCTGCCTATGTCTCTGTGTGTCTCTCATGAATGAATAAATAAAATCTTAAAAAGAAAAAAAAAGGGATCCCTGGGTGGCACAGCGGTTTGGCGCCTGCCTTTGGCTCAGGGCGCGATCCTGGAGACCCAGGATCGAATCCCATATTGGGCTCCCGGTGCATGGAGCCTGCTTCTCCCTCTGCCTCTGTCTCTGCCTCTCTCTCTCTCTCTCTCTCTCTCTCTGTGACTATCATAAATAAATAAATTAAAAAAAAAAATTAAAAAAACCCTGAAATTGTTTCTACACATTGCCAAAAACCCTTAAGGGATAGAACTGACCCCTTTAGCTGAGAACTACTAGAATGGGGTGTTCATCGTGGGTTGGCAGGAGGAGATGACATTTGAGTGAGACCAAGGAGTTCCTCAATGTTGCAGGAAGTTCATTCCAAGGAGCAAGTACCATGGCTGTAAGTCAGAAAGAGATCTTGCCTAAGAAACCCAAACAAGCCCAGTGTGGCTGAAGCATAGCGACTGGGGAAAGAAAAGGATGAGATCCCTGGGTGGCTCAGCGGTTTGGCGCCTGCCTTTGGCCGGTGCGCGCGGTCCTGGAGTCCCGGGATCGAGTCCCGCGTCCGGCTCCCGGCGTGGAGCCTGCTTCTTCCTCTGCCTGTGTCTCTGCCTCTCTCTCTCTC
This sequence comes from Nyctereutes procyonoides, assembly GCF_905146905.1. Classification (NCBI taxonomy): domain Eukaryota; kingdom Metazoa; phylum Chordata; class Mammalia; order Carnivora; family Canidae; genus Nyctereutes; species Nyctereutes procyonoides. Next base: position 46,056,891 of record NW_026575049.1, on the reverse strand, counting down.
TCATGAATAAATAAATAAAATTAAAAAAAAAAAAGGATGAGAAATAAAGTGGAGGCAGGGAAGTAGAATAGGCAGGGATTAGATCACACAGTTTTGTAGGCCATGAAGGGAATTTGAATTGATTCTAAAAGCAATAAAATCATCTGATTCAATACTTTCAAAAGGTTTACTCTGGCTTCTGTGTAACGTAGAAAACACGGTTGGAGGGCAGGAGTGGAAGCAGGAAGGCCCAAGAGGGAACTGCTTCGGTAGCCCGGAGGGCGGCGCCATGGAGGGCGGAGAGCAGGTGCACAGCTACCTCACAGTAAATTAAATCCGAAAGCACATAAAGCGGCAGCATCTTCCCAACAGCTGATGAGTTACTACTGCAGGAGCGGCCTCCGCACTGACAGAGGACACGCTGCTTCCCGAGAAGAGAGGGAGGCCTTGGTTTTCAGCTTTACTCTGTCCTTACAGGCAACACCACCTCCTTCCATGGGGTATGGGGTAAAAGGGTTCCGTCTCTGGGCCGCAAAGGTGGAGACGCCACCTGCGCCGAGGCCCACGGGTGCCGCACGTAAAGCTCAGGGCGCCGGACCCCGGGGCTCACACGGGCGGTCAGGGCGCCAGCTCCCTTCGCAGCGCAGCCCCTCTGACGCTCCGCGGCCTCGGCATGGCTGCGACCCCCCGACCCCCCACCCCCGCGCACACCCCCGGGCCGGCCCGAGTCTCCCGGCGGCGCCCCGGCCGAGGAACCGGGCCCCGCCCCACCACTTGGGAGAGCTGCCGAACCCAGGGCCCCCGTTTCCCCGCCCGCGCGCGAATCGAAGTTTCTAGTGGCCGAGCTCGTGCCGGGTCCCGCGCGGGATGTCCGCGACCCGGGGAGGGTGAGCCCACCGCCCGCCCGCGCCCCCACCAGGCGCGCCGCGGCCCCGCTTCTCTGCCCTCCCTGGTCCCACGATCTGGAGAGAGCCGGAGTCTCACCCCTGTCGAAGTCCATCTCGTCCAGCGTCTGCTGCACGCCGGACGCCGCACCCGGCCAGGAGCAGCAGGGCCCGTCCGCGCAGGGCTGCGGCGACGCCATGTCGGCCCGGGAGCTCGCTCTGCTCCGGCCGTTGTGCGCACGCGCGGCCGGCCGGGGCGGGCCGGGGCGGGCCGGGGCGGGGCCGGGGCGGGGCCGGGGCGGGGCCGGGGCGGGCCGGGGCGGGCCGGGGCGGGCCGGGGGCGGGGCCGCGGCGGTCCTCGGAGGCCGACTTCGCGGGGCTGTAGCTCGGGGGCCAGTGCAGGCGGGGGCGGGGCTTGGCTGCGCTGCGCTCCCGGGCGGCCGCGCGAGGGCGTCCCAGGCTAAGCGCAGTGCCGAGGGCCCGGCGCCGGGTCCCCAGACCCAGAGCGCGGGCGGATGGCGCCCGGGCCGCCGCCAGCCTCGGAGGGTGTGGGGACGCGGCGCGCGGGTGTGGCGGCGCGCCAGGGCCCAGCCCTCCGAGGCTCCCTGCGGCCCACCGGTTTCCCCAGGGCAGGGAGTCGCCGGGCGCGCCCCAGGCCCTCCGCCCCGGTTTTCTGCACCACCCCAGGCCCGTGACCTCGCTTCCCCCTCCCTCCTCCCGCGCCTCCCGCGCGGTTCTTGAAAACCCATGGGAGGCAGGTGGCCATGACTTTTGCCATTAGGAGCACAGAAAAACCCCAAGGGCAGGAACGGGGCCTTGGGTTGTGCCGAACCCCCCCTACTCCAGTGGGGGCCTAGTTTACTGGATCAGGCTTCATATATCAATACATCCTCCGGGCTGAGGTTGACGGACCATGCTGGAAGCTTAGCGTCCCCAGAAGTCGGCAGATCACAGCCCTTTCCTACAGCTAAGGACACCCAGGGCAGCAGCCCCTTTCAGCCCCTGCAGGCCCTCCAGACCAGTCAAATGTAGGGAGTCCATTTCACTTCAACTGCCTCCATCTGTGGGCATGGACTACAGAATCCAGGCTGGGTCTTCTCTTCCTTACAAACATCTGGGCCCTCCCTGTACCACTCCTTCCATAGGACAGTGGCTTGGCGCACACTGGGTGGTAGTGAGCAAAGTTCCACGCTTCACATAGCTGAAGCATTCAGGACTAACATTTCTGGAGGATAGGCAGAAAGCTGGAAGTAACCTTTCTTCCCCTAGGCTAGTTGGGAGCCCCGACCTCACACAAGCCAGTCCATACAACCTTAAGCTTTCTAGGAAGTTCCTCTCCTACAGCCCCCTGCTGCCACTTCCCCTTCCCAGAGTTCTGAGAAGCCAGGCCCCTCCTCTCCTGCCTTGCTCCCAATGCCCTAACTTTAACTTCTCCCTTTGGCCAGAAGCCAAAGCTGGCTCCCAGGAGGCTGTGGCCCTGGTCTGGTTCCCAGCCCCACAGCTACCACTGTGGGAAAACACTGGAGCCTCGGCTATATTGCCCCTCTGGAGAGGCACAAGCAGGCACGGAGAACTGCAGGGGCAGCTGCCCCAGAACTATGGGGAGGTGAGGCTAGTCTAGCCCAGAACGTTTTAACCGAATGTCTTATCCCTATAGCAGTAACATATCCCATAGCAGTATTGTTTTCTTGATTTTATTCGTCAATATAAAAATACTCAAATATTTACAACAAATAAATACGCGAGAACACAATAAGTTACACTGTTAGGAGCCCTCCTCCTAGGGCTGGGAGAGGCTATGCAATATCCACAGCATGCCCACCCTCTTTCTTCCTCCCCCCCCCCCCCACAACCTTTCCCAGTCCTGTAAGGGAGGACAAGTATAAAATACCACTGAACCCCCGGGCCAAGTGGGAGGCCCCTCCCACCCTTGCCCCAAACACACAGGAGAATCCATCTCCCTCCCCCCAACCCTGAAAACATTCACAGCCCTAGGAGCAGGACCAGGCCCACTCCAGAGCCCTGGACTCCCCCAAAGGGGTACAGCACCCTGCCCAGCCCACCCCCATATGTACATCGCTGACCCACACTGGGGACAGGTGGGGGTAGGAGAGGCAAAGTGATACAACCCCTTCCCCTTCATAGCTCCAATGACTCACCAGGAGGACCCCAGGCCAAGGGAAGACCTGACAGAAAAAGGAAGACTTATCACATACACACACACACACACAGGCACACGCACAGAAAAAGGAAGACTAAGTCACACACACGTGTGCACACACCCACATCTCCAACTTCTGCCTTGAAAAGTTTTGGCTGCTGGGGTCCCGTGTGTCCATGATTCACAGCCGCTCACAGAGAGGAGGAAGATGCCTCCTGTGAGGCCGGTGCCCTGGTGAGCCACACCAAGTGGCAGTGCCCGTGCTGAGCAGAGCAGGTCCCCATGGCCGGGCAGGTGCTGGGCAGGGTCCGTCCCAGGCCGAGCCCGGTGCCCGCGCCATGTCCCTGAGGTAGCTGGTGCCTGTGCAAAAGGAGAGGCCGCGCCTCCCGCGCTGCCCCTGCGAGGAGGTGGGGGCCCCTCATACTGAGGACTCCTCAGGATTGGAGTCTGGCAGCGGCTGGCGCTGCTGCAGCTTGCGCCTCAGTTCGTCGGCCAGCTCCGGCAGAGGGTGCCCGAGCCCCCCGCGGTCCTCCCCGCCCAGTTGTAAGCGCACGTAGCCGTTGGCGTTTGAGTTCCGCCCACCCCCCAGGTGAAGCCGGGTGGGCGAGGGCAGGGGCTGGCCGGGGATGCCGGGAGGTGGAGAGGGGGGCGCGCCCCCGGGCTGGCAGCGTGCGTGTCCGGGCACGATCTTGAGGGAGCCGTCCGAGTAGTAGTAGCCCACGGGATCCCAGAGTTTCTCATCGGTCTCCGGGCCGGGCCTGAAGGGGGGACTGGTGGGCTCCTTGGGCAGCTCCAGGGGGTACACCAGGGTCCTCTCTGCCGCCTTGGCGCCTTTCTCCAGCTCCTCCCGCAGCCGCCGGCGCAGTGACAAAACAAGCAGCAGCAGGACCAGGCACACGGCTCCCAGGGCCACCACGGCCAGCCACACCAGCCCCAGGTTTTCCAAGGGCGCTCGAGCCTCCAGGGTCACCGACGGGCCTGCCACCACAGCCACCAGGTAGCCTTCAGCAGCCAGCCTCGCCCCCTGCTCCTCCGAAAAGCAGTGATAGGCCCCGGCATGGCGGGGCTGGGCAGCCATCACGACCAGGGCCTGCAGGCGGGCGTCATAGAGGAAGGAGCCGGGCTGTTCCGCAGGCAGGTCTCGGCCCCCAAAGGTCCAGCGGGCATGAGCCAAGTTGGAGGAGAGGCGGCAGGGCAGCACCAGGTCTGTGCCTGCCACCACGGTGATGTTTTTGGGTGTGAGCCTGACTGCAGCAGTAGAGAGGGAAGAGAGCAGAGTTAGCACAGGAAACCCAGGGCCACAGGGAGCAGCAGACGTTCTAGCTCATGCCCAGGGCCCATCCTACCCAAAGAGGGAGAAAAAAGGCAGCTCACCTTTTTTATTGCCACGGAGATTACAAATGCCTGAGGTGTCTGAGACTGCCACGTGCTGGATCAGCAAGGACCTGTTTGGGGAAGCAGGGTCCATGGGCATCGTGGCTCCCACCACCCTGCCCCTCACCCCTGGTCCCAGCACGTGCAAAGCCCCACTCACCCAGAGTGGCCACCCACGGCTATACATCGGCTGGCGTTGACACTCCAGGCACAGTAGGGGTCCCGAGCGAGGACACAGTCAGCACAGGAGCGGTACTTCACGCAGTCGGCCAGGGGCAGCTGAACCAGTTGAGAGCGGGAGCCTGCAAAGAGCAGCTTCTGCAAGGGAAGCAGGACACAGGGGGGTCAGCCAGGCTGGGACACGGCCCAGGGCCAGCTCAGACTGCTGCATGAGAGTGCAAGGGCAAAGGTGCCCACGGAGGAAGAGGGCCGTGTTCAAGTCTGAGGGGGGAATCAAAGGACCGAAGAACACACAGAGGGCTTACTAGAAGCCAGACACAATCCTAAGCACCTTAGAGATGTGACCTTCTTAGACAAGAACAGTGGAACTGTGAGGCTGAGGAATATAATCACACACACACACACACACACACACACACACACACACACACACACACTCTCCAGTACAGTATAAATAGTGCAGGAAGTGTGTTTTCCGCTAGGCCCATTCGCCCTCACAATAGCACGAGCATAGTATAAGGTGTTTTCCTCTGTTTGAATGGTGACTGCCAATCCATTTGTTTCTTCAACCACAGACCTTCTTTCTGCCACTATTCCATGTTCTGGAGAACAATCTGAGCCACAATAGTTGGTCAAGGCAGAACACATGAGAGTTCAGGGGAGTCACAATGCAGGCCAGAAGGAATGGTAGGATGCAAGGAGAAGCAGTGCTTCAGACGAACAGTCAAGGGACTGGAGGGCCGGGACCGGGCAGCAACGGGGGCCAGTAGGAAAGCCAGTGTCATAGGGCGTCCTGAACAAACAGCCCCAGAGGCCCGCTCAGCAGTGGCCCCACCAGAGAAGAGGCTGTACGTAGCAGAGACACAGCACAACCTCAAGGAGTCTGAAGGAAGCATGGGGAGCAGCTGCCAAGGCCCAATTCTGGGAACACAGCCCCGTGGGGACCTGGCTATATATAACGCCCGCGGAGCGCAGATTCCGTTAGCACTCTTGTTTCCTGGAACCCGCCCCAAGCTAAGCGAGGTGTGTTCCAGTGCCGCTCCCCACCCCGGCACTGGCCAAGCAAAAGACAAGGGAAGGCGGAGGGACAGAGTGGGGTGCTGATTACTACCTTGCTCCGGGATAGAACCAAGCTTTCCACAGGCTCCTGGTCAAACACCTGCAGCTCCTCAATCAGGTGCACCCAGGACCCCAGGCTCACAGCCTTGAGTAGCCAGCCGCCTCCTGTGGGGGTTGGGGGAAGACAGGTGTAAATGAGAGGGCACAGGGCCCTGGGGGCCGCTCCAGATCTCCCTACCCCAGACACCCAGCTTCGAGCAGCCGTGCCCGCATCCCCAAGTGCCTACCTGTGCCAATGAACAGCACTGTATAGGTGGCTCCATCAAGCCCCGTAACCCGGTCAGCCACCAGGTGAGTGAAGTTGGTGTCCTTCTTCACAAGCAGAGGCCGGTTCCAGCGAGGCCCTACCTGTTCCTCCATCAGTGGGTGCTTCTTGATGAAGTTGAGGGTGTTATCAGGCAGCTCCAGAGAGCTGGTGTAGCCATGGCGCCGGTGCCAGTTGTTGATGCACTGGGGTGGGGCGGGGAGGGGGGTGAAGGGGGGACAGTGGTCAGCATGTGCGGGTGGGTACTGCAGCTGAGGCCAGAGCCCATCCCTGCTCCGGAGGACTCACCGAGCCTGGCCGCGGGCTGGGTACAGGGTCAGTATAGCGGCCCCACTTCTGGGCTTGCTCACGGTACTCCTTGTAGGGACCCTCGAATACCCTCTGGATCTCTTCCAGCTGGTACTCACAGACTGCTGACATGTCCACATCGCCCCTGTCACAGCAAAGGAGGGAGCCCTAGTGTCACACATGGTGCCTCCTTTACCCCAGTCCATGGCATGTACGGGGAAGGCAGGGCCCACATAAAGCAGTCATGGGCGTGTGCAATGGAAGGTCTGCTCTAACATACCACTTGGGGGGGAGGGCACTGCGCAGCTTTCCCCCCACCTGCCGTGGCAGGAGGGTGCTCTGCAAAGAGGCAGATGCCCAACATCCTCCCTGGCTTCCAGTCAACTGACTACTTGGACTTTACCCAGAGGCCTGCACCAATCAACCATCCCTGACCCGAAAACCTCCTCCTCCCCAACCCCCAAGGATTCCTGGCCAACTCACCACCGGGCCCGAAAAACCCCGAAGAAGGTGGTGTTGTGCCAAGAGGCCTCCTGCAGCGTGTGCAGTGCCTGCAGTTGGTTGAAGTAGAGCTGCCAGTCGGGGGCAGAGCACACCAGCCTCGCCTTCAGGAACGTGGTCCACTTCCTCTGCAGGGTCCGTGCACCCCCCATGTCTCCCTGGCAGATGGCAAGGGGGCACTGTTGGTCAGTCCTGCCAAGCCAGCAGGGCTCCCAGGGCTCACCACTGCAGGACTCCGTACCTTGCAGACCCGGGCTACCCGAGCCACCACCTGTTCGGCGTAGCAGTCATACTCCACCGCTCGCTCGCTGAAGAAGAAGTAGACCTTGTCATCGTCCCCCGTGAAGCTGCCCACACTCTCCGGTATGTAGGCAGAGCCAACAAAATGCGGTTCTACAGGAATGGGAGGAGGGTTAGTGAGCAGTCCTGGGGCCCTTGCAGGGCCCCCCACCCATGGCTCTCCCTCTCTCCACGCCAGCTCCTTGGGGCTCACCATTGAGCCAGAAGGCCAGGTATTCCGTCTTCATGGAGTGGTGAGGCCCCATGTTACGCAGGATAACGGGCTCTGTACCTAGGAAGTTGTTGAGCGTGGCCGAATACAGCTCACCGTCTATGGGAGACAGAGGGTCAGGCAGGCCAGAAGAGACATGAAGACACATTCAAGCCACGCAGACCCAAACGAGTTTTGGGGAATGCCCCAGTCTGCAGTGGGGACAGCCACTCACCCACAAGGAGGCCAGTGTGGCCCTTAGCTGGGTCATAGGGACATTTTCCCTTCCCATCTTCAAACTCTCCACGCTCCAAAGTGAAGGTGAGCATGTCCTAGGGGCAGGGAAGAGACAATAAGGATAAGATGCAGAATGCTGGGGGGTCCAGAGAAAGGTAAGGAGGGGGATGGAGGGGAGAAGAAAGCACTCACGATGTAGGTGCACTTGGGCTGGAAGGCGTAGGTGCCGCAGACATACAGGTGGGAAGTGTTGTAGGGCTGCAGGAAGCGGATGAAGTTGAAACACTCCGTCTGGGAGAGAGAGGCATTCATTTAGAGTGGGACATGGGACACAAGGACCAAGAATGGGTCTGGGACAATGGGAGAGGGTCAGGGTAGGGGGGAGACAGCACGTGCCATGAGGCCTGGCCAGTGGAAGTACTGAGGCTCTGGCTCTCCTGGCCTAGTCTGAGCACCCACCTGGTTACTCTTCCCTTTCTGGATGCACTCGGCCTTCTTCTCAGCTGGTGCCTCCCAGGAGATCTGGGAAGGGGGCAAAGGGAGGCACGTCAACATCTCAAGTACACAGTAAGCATGTGCCCTGAGTATGTGCCACAAGCATGGCCTGTGGCAGCCACACAGGGATACCACAAATAAGGATATACAGACCCCATTCTCTGGGAGTTTATTTTAACAGAGGACAGAAACCCTAGACTGCCCCAAAGCTGCAGATGAGGGAAAAGCATGCCCACTCTGCTAGGAGGGTGGGCCTAGAGACTGAGCAAAATTTCCACAGGGTTGAGGGGACAGCTTGATCCAGCAAAGCCTCTCTGAGTCCTGCCACTCTCACCACTCCTGTGTGCCTCCCGCTCCCCCACCTCTCACCGCTCCTTGCAGCTCCAGAGCCTCCACGCTGAAGACAAACAGGGCTTCCCGGGCCCCCACGTAGAGAAGCCCTGTCTGCTCAGTTAGGGTCAACGTCAGGAAGTCCTGGGTGCCCGATTGGGAGAACCGCCGTACTACTGTGGCCAACTCTGCAAGGACAAGATGGGAGTCAGTAGGGCGGTGAATGGGCAGGCCTTCCTGGGGCTCTATCTAGGCACCCCCCCCCCCCAATCAGCCTTCCTCTCCATAACAGTCTCCTGGGCCTAATCACTTGTATTGACTACATTACAGCCAGCACCCCACGAGCAGATGCCAGCTAAGCACCCTGACCGGCGATAATGGGCCTTCTCTAACAACCTTTTGGCTCTGCTAGCTCCACCCAAGCCTCCCTGGCCTTTCCTAGCCTGGGAGGTGGCAAATGTGGGCTGATGAAGAGGAAGGAAGGATATCTCAGCCACAGCTTCCGGCCAGAGGAAGCCATCAGACTGATGGCCCTCATTCTCAGGGTCAACGGCACCTCTGGCTGCAGAGCTGGGCTCTTCCCCCTCCCAGCTTCCTCTGCTACTGCTTCCTTCTTTGCTGCCCGGTGCCACATCAAGGTCCAGCCGGGCCCCAGATCCTGATCCAGCAAAGCAGTATGTACAGAAGTTGCCTTAGGAAACTCTTCACTCCAGCGGGCCTCAAATCCAGGCTGCCAGAGGTACAAGCCTGGGGCAGGCAGGGATGGCAGGAGAGTGAGTTGGGCCTGGGAGGCCAGGCCAGGATGGTCAGGGGAAGCCAGAGGCTAGGGACCAAAGAAGGCACTGAAGCCTCAGGGCTGGGAAGCCTTCTTGCTGTTCAACCATGAAAGGTACGACAACACTGATATAGTCTCAGGATTCCTACGTCAGCACCCAAAATAGCTACCGACCTGTCCTCAGGGTCCCCCTAAACCAGCCTTAGTCTTTGGAGCCAGACACAGGCTGGCAAGGGAGGGCTTCATTAGCCCCCGTGTGGAGCCTGTGGGAGGTGAGCTCATCCCAGGTCCCCAGAGAACACAGATGATACAAACACCTGACATCACCTCTTAGTACAGGTGTGCTCCCGCAAAGGGCTGTCAGGGCTGCTGCTCCGCCCCCCCCCGCCCCCCCAAGAACACGTGCATAAACACATCCAGGGCCACCAGAGGGCACAAGTGTCAGGGCAGCAGAAGGGGTCTATTAGGGCTGATAAGGGGGCTCCTGGGGCCAGAAAGCCAGAAAGATTTTGGGGAGGAGGGGTGATGACACTCTCTGCCTTATACTATCTGGGGTCAGTTTTCTCTGTGGGCTCATGCAAGTGCTAGTCCAGAAGTAAGACATAGGGAGAATGATACAGAATGGTCTCTCTTCCTTGCAAAACAGGGGCAGCCAGGTCCTGTCCTAAGCCTCTGAAGAAAGGATATCCCAGGACTACTAGTTTTGGGTCCCTGGGGCCACTCTCTCTCATTTCTTAGAAAGCCGTGTCATAGACATTGGTGGGCTTCGAGCCCGACAGCAGAATAAAGCTGGCACAATCTAGGGGCCATTGCTCCTCTCACCCCACCAGTCCCTCCTGACCTCCCCTCCCCACATTGGTCTTCCTCCTGAAGACTTTAAGCACTCACCCCCAGAAGATACGGTCTTCCGGGGCACCAGGTTCCACCACATCTCAGCCCCGATGCCCAGGCCCCACAGCCCCACTGCCAGCAGCCAGACAGCCCAGTGTGGGGCCATGGCAAAAGCCTCGGCTCTAAGCTCCAGGCCAGCCGCCCTGCTGGGGGAAAAGAAAGGGTCAGAATCACAGCCAGAGAAAACAGACCGGAAGGGGGCCCACACAAGCCCATGCCGGGAGGCGGGAGGCGTGCTGACAGTACAGAAGACCTGATCAGGTCTCCCCAGGAGCCTTCTAGATTCCCCACTTGCCAGTCGTTGGAGCAGAGCCTAGGTCCCCTCCCACACCTGGCCTCAGCCCCCACAGCCTTCAAAGGAGGTGGGGACCCCGAGAGGGGAGGGGAGGAGCTGAGTCAGCTGGAGGGGTGGGCACTCCAAGAAACCTCTGGCCTCCAGGCCCTCTCCCACTCCCTCTCAACAGGAAGTTGTTTAAGAAAATTAAAAAGGGACCGCTTCCCCCACTCAGGCCTGACAGAGTTGAGGATTTCTTAAAATAACCTCTGGAAGCAGGACCTGCCCCCAATGGGGCTCCAGCCGGCCCCAAGATCTACTTCTGTCACGAAAACCCCTTGGCAGGGTGAAGGGGCATAGGGTGGGTGGGTGGGTGGGTGGTTGCAGAAGGCCCCCACCGCCCCCAGGGAGCGGCCTTGATGCATCAGGCGTGTGGGGTGCGGGCCCCGGCCTCTCCCCTCCCCCAGCGCAGACAATAGCCCGGCAGAGCCCCAAACCCGGCTTCCACATCAGCAGGGCTGAAGTGGGGCCGGAGCCGAAGGGGCCCAGCTTCCCGAGGCCCCTTTGTTGCCCAAGAAGGGAGGCAGGAAGTGGGTGGGATGGGCGTGGAAATGACCAGGGCCTCATCCTGTTCCTCGCACAGCCTCCTAGGCGACACTAGCCCTCCGGCGTTGGGGCGCGGGACAACGGAGCCGGCTCCGGTCTCATCAGGGATCTCCCGCGACGCTCTCAGGCGGGGGCGGGGGGAGTCGAGGCGCGTGCGGGGCGCGAGGAGGGCTCCTCTCGGACCGCGGGGGACGCCCAGGGCAGGGCCGCCTGCTGCGCTACCCGCGGGGCTGCCCAATCTGCCCAAGTCAGGCACTGCGCCCCGGGACCCCGGCCTGGGCCGACCATCCGGATTAATTTCCACTGCCCGGTACAGAGGCACAGAAGCTGGGGACCTGCTCACCCCAAAACAAAGGGTCCCCGCCCCCGCCAAGACCTGGTCCTCGGCCACCCCCCACCCCCAGGCTCTCCCCTCCCCCAGCTCCCGGGATTTGAATGCAAACAAAGCGGCGGCGCTGGGAGCGTGGCGAGCCCGGCCTGCGGACGCCCCCTGTCGGCCCAGTACCCCAGCACTGGAAGGGCGGGGGGCTGGGGGTACGTTCACCCCTCCCTCCTCCGCCCCCCAACACACCCCCAGGCCTCCCTCGCCCCTTACCCTAGCCCGGGGCCGGACCCCGCGGCGCGCTCCGAGACGCGACCAGCACGGCGGCGCCCCCACCCCCAGCTCCTCCCAGGGCGGGGAAGCTGGGGCCGCGGGCGGGGAGGGGGCTGCAGGAGCGCGGGGCCCGGGCGCGGCGCCCCCCACCCTCGCCACCCCGAGCGGCTGCAGCGCGAGCGCTCCCGCCGGGGACCGGGCGGCCAGGCGTGGGTCGGGAGCTTGGCTTTCCAGGGCAGCCCGCCTCCCCGGCGGGCGGGGGGCCGCGGCAGGGAAACCCGATCCCACAACATCGGCCACGGTCCAAGCCCGCCCCAAACTTTCCGTCGGCGGTGGGGGGGCGGGGGCAGTTCGGGGGCCCGGAGAGGATCCCGGCCGCCGACCCGACAGCACGCGGCGCCCCTCTCCCCTTCGCCCCGCTCTCCCCGGCCAGTCCGCGCCTCCGGGCGCTGTGGCTGCGGGCGCTGCCTGCCCGGCGGCTCGCGGGGGGCGCAGGAGGGACCCCGGGCGGACTGCCGCCCCCGCCGCCACCCGTGCCCGCGCCCCCGGACCCTGTCCTCCGCGCGGGCGGCGGCCCCTGCCCGAGTCGGGGACAAAGCGGCGGCCCCGGAGCCCCGGTGCTCCCGCCCCGCGCAAGCCTGGCCTCACTCACCTCTTCTGCGCGGCTTGAATCCCTGGGCGCCGCCCTCGCGTTCGGCTCGGACCACGGTCCGCCCCTACCCGCGCGCCGCCGCCCGCCTGCGCGCGCCCGCCCTCCTTCGCGGTCCCCTCCGCCCCCGCCCCTCGGTCCCGGCTCGGCTCGGCGCCCCTGGGCTCGGGCTCCCCGCGCCACCGCGCCACCGCGCCACCGCGCCGGGCGCCGGCTCTTTCTCCGGCGCTGCCGCCGCTCTCCGCCCCCTCCCCCCTGACGTCAGGCGCGGGGGGGCCGGCAGCGGAGGCCGGGGGCGGGACGCAAAGGCCAGCGCCGGAGGGGGCTGCGACCCGCCGCGACCCGCGGGGGCCCCCGGCTCCCCTCCCGCGCGCTCCGACCCCCGCCTCCCCTCCCGCGCGCCCCGCCGCCCCGCGCCTCGCCGCGCCCCGCCGCCCCGCCGCCCCGCCGCCCCGCGCCTCGGAGTCGCCGTCTGCGCCACAGCGCGGGGAGGTGGGGCGGGGGAGGGACTCCGGGCGCTGCCTTGGGGGTTCGGACTCACCCGGTCTTTCCGAGGTGTCCACCCGCCCCCCGCAAGGCCAACCGCGCGGGCTGGGCGGCAGGGCTCGGGGATGGGGCGGAGGAGCACCCCACGCTGCAGTCGCAGGAACCAACGCGGGCAAGCCACCTCGGGGCGAGTATCCCAGGGAGGGGAGCAGGGGAAACCGAGGCTCTGCTTTGGGGCGGACCAGAGTGGTTTCTCTTTTGACCCCAGGGCCCCCCGGCCCCCCGCAGTCACGCTGGAGCGGGTCTTACCAGCCAGGAAGACCCACTTATCTCCGGGGAGGCTGCCCCTCGGTTTTCATGCTCCACACCGAGGGACAGCGGCGCGCCGGCCCAGCTCCCGGTGAAGACGATCCTCCGGGAGACTCCTGTTGCACAGAGCCTGCCCCCAAGAAATGACTCCTCCTGATGCCACCGGAAGGCTGGACAACAAGTGACAGGAGCTTGAGCTCTCCTGTTCAGATGAAAGCGGCTGAGGGGAAGCCGAGCTGGAGAACTCCCACCTCTAGAAGCGCCTGCCCCCGCCCACAGCAGCTCCTAGAAGTCACTTGTGGCTCTGGCCTCCTTCCCTGGGCGGTGCTGGAGTGGACCTTGCCAGCTGGTCCTCGGAGCTGGGCAGGTGGACAAACCCCAGGGAAGCCGCCCCATCGGCACCCAGTCACAGATGCCTCCTCTTGGCTAGGGGCAAATGACAGAGGTAGAGAGACTGGAGCCCCGGGGCTTTGGTGGTAACTTTAAGCGAGAGCAGTCCTAGAGGAGAGGAACAGTGTAGAGCCCCGTCAGCAGATCTGGATTATAAATCAGTCCCGACAGGAGCTTTTGTTCTGAGTTAAAACTTGGCATCTGAAAATGGAGACCAGAAGAGTAGTGGAGATAATTGGGAAAAGCAGCCCAGTTTGGATTCAGTAACAATCGGGTCTTTGCTGGTACGCATAAAGGCCCCTTCTCCCCCACTGGCCAAAGCCACATTTCCCAGCTCCTTTCCACCAGGGGAAAAAAAAAAAAAAAAAAAAAAGCTGTGGTCTTGGAGATGCTGGAGATAGAGGGCAAGCCAAGTTAACAGCATGGGATGGGCAGGGAAGGTTCTGTGCTTCAGCTGGCCGGGAGGGAGATGTGTTTGACTCCTCTTCCAGGTTAGACGCTGTGATTAAGTGGAGGTAGACTGATAGGCAAATATCCTTCACATTTGTTCTGGGCTTTAGACTTTGCAACACACATTTCCTCACATCATCCTCATGACCACTCTTCAACAGGCAGCTATTGTTTCTCTGATGTTAGAGATAAAATGAGTCTCTGGAGGGTTTAGCAACCTGCTCAAAGTCACATAGATAATTAGCAAGATCAGAATGTTAAATCAGGTCTTGGGACTCCCAATTCTATCCTTCCACTAAGTCAGAGTGCATCTGGACAGCTTTTAAGCTCCAAACAGCATGTCTCCTGCGGCTTTTCTCACCTCTGCTCCCACCCCCACCAGGCAGAGACTTGAGCTCCTGGCTCCATCTGCAAGATGGCCCCAGTGGAAAGTTTGAAAGGTGGTTTGGTTTCACTGGCAGGTACAGTCTTCTGGACGTTATGGCGGGCTTCTCCATCACTGCCCTTCCCTCCCCAGTGCTCCTCCAAGATAAGGCTGCAGCTCCCCCCCAACCCCCTGTTCTACCTGCACTCATTTCCTGCCGGGTTCTGTTCATTTCCAGCGCTGGCCTTTTCCATGGGTGGGTGGACAGAGGATAAAGTTTCCTGCATGACTACTTGCTCATGATTCATACTTTTTAATAAAAGCACAACTGGTCAAAAAAGAGGATTCCTGGGTTTTAGATTAAGAAAGGGGAACAAAAGAAGTCTCCTGTACCTGTCGTGTACTCCCTACGGCCTGTCTGGCATATTCTATTTAAAACACCTATGCCTCAGGCCTTAGACCCTGACAGACCCTCCTGCTCACCTGCTTGCAGCCAAGTTAAAGACCTAGATATGCTAAATGCCTTCTAAGGTTCTCTAAAGATCCGCTGGCAGCTCAGCTGAGGCCAGTCCCTATAGATGGGCCCAGGAGTCTTATCTGAAAAGCAAGCCCCCGCCCATTCCCCCACTTATGTGCCATGGTGTCCCTCCTTTGAGCTCCTTACCCCTAGCTCTTGAGAGGCAGCTCTCAGACCGGGTGGAGCCCAGGATTCACACTGAGTTTCTCCAGTCAGCACTGCCTGGCTGACTTACAAAGGATCCAGGAGCTGCTGTCAACCCACAGAGGGGGAAATGAGAAACCCCGGGTCAGCCACCCTGCAGGGATCTTTCTGAGGGCCTGGGGACCGAGGTGAGTGGGGATGTAGGAAAAGGACTTCCTCTCTCTACTTCCTCCTACAGGAGAGTTATCAAAGCTGTCCACCTGGGAAGCCTTTCCCTTCCCAGCCCCTCCCTGCCACCATCACCAAAAGGAAGCAGGAAAACATCCGTCATCACAGCCCCGGATGCTGACTTTCCAGTGGCTTCAATCAGGATATCCCTCAGTCTTTTCCCAGGGGCTCAGGGATCTGGAAAGGGCAAGTGGTGAAGCTGCCAGCACCATTGTGGAAATCTTGGCCTAGAGGAGCCTGAGTCTCTGGTCTCAGACCAGTTTGAGAAGATCTGGTCAGCTCCCAGCCAGTTCCAGAGAGGGCCCATTACATGTCCCAGGAGATATGGGACGCCCTTGGGTGACCTCAAAGCACACCCCTCTGCTCAGGTTACAGCAAAGTCTCTGGAGGGACGGAGTAGTCACCAACACCTCCTTTCTCCTTGGTATCTATTTCCCTCTTGGGGATGAGTGTGTTTGGGGAACGGGGGAGGTGGGGTCAGTGCACAAGGACCAGGACTGGGGAGAAGGGCCGCAGACGTCCCTGTGCCATCTCTTTCTCAGAGCTACGTAGGGACAACTTAAAGAACTGGAAACTCCCCAGTTCAGCCTCTTAGGCTTCCCTACTCCCTCTCTGCCCTTGGCAGTGAGAACAAAGAGGGGAAATTTCAAAGGTGATTTCCAGGTTTCCAGAGCAAACTGAAGAGCTGAGGATTAACTGTCAGGATGTGCAATGTCAGAAGTAGGGGCAGCCCTGAGGGACGTGAAGGAGGCTGGCTTAATGGAGCCTTTGCTCTTTTATCAGAGGATCTCAGGCCTACCTGATGCCGCTGGGGGCCTCAGTGGCGCCCCGGCCAGGGAGCCCTGTGATGTGGCCAGGAACAGAAACTAGAACTCTCGTTCGAGTCACCTGGGCATCCGAGTCACCCTGGCCAAGGACTTCTTCCATCTCTCACCTGGCAAAGGGAGCATGGCAGGGAGATGACCTGTATGGCACCTAGCACGCTTCTGTGAGCTCGTGCCCTCTGAATTATAGATGCCCCCAGCTCCTAGCTTTCTGGGCAAGGGAGGCAGCTGTGTACAGGTCTCGGGGGCACCTGAGTGGCTCAGGCGTTAAGCGTCCAACTCTGGATCTCCACTCAGGTCTTGATCTCAGGGTCATGAGTTCAAGCTGCGTTGGGCTCCACACTGGGTGTGAAGCCTACTTAAAACAAAACAAATAAAACAGGCCCAGAAAGTGATGAGCTACCTACCCTTCAGTTCTGCTGATTGAGCCACTTGTTCTGAAGGTCCTTTATTTGGGGGGAGTTTCATCCCTAGTTAGCCTGCCTTACCCTAACCCCCGTGGCATGAAGGAGCAAATGAGAGGGGCACATAAACTGAGATAGTCGCAAGCACCAGCCACGGTGAAGCTCCATCAGCAGACAATCTGGTTGAGCTGAGGAGTGGGCACAGGCCACACTGGTGCAGGGGTCATCCTGTGCTACTTCCACCTCTATGGCCCCATGCAACCCCCTCTTTCAACCCAAGTCAGGAGGGGCCTGATACTAAAATGGACTCTGTGGGTTGGCGTAGACAGAGATTGGGGATACCCAGGGATCTCCCCAAGGGTGCACAGGGCCCACCCAGTCCTCAAGGGGGATGGGCCAAAGACATCCAGCACGTCATTAAAACCCACCAAACTGATCTTGGGTAAGCCTGAGGGAAGGCAGCATCTAGAATGGTCTTTTGGCACACACCCCCACCCCTTCTAATTCTGGGGAGTTGATTTCAGAACTCAATGATAAACTGAATTAAGTGTAATTACAGCTCACTCTGTGGATCTTTCCCAGAAGGGGCAGTGAGTGGTGAGGGAGAGGCGGGTAGTCCCGGACTGGGTCCAAACAGACATTCCCTATCCCTGCTCCCTCGGTTTCTGACAGCTCTCAGGCCACAGGAATAACTGCTCCTCCCTCAGGATTTACAAAGAGCCTTCTGGGGCAGGGGGTGGAGTCTAAGACGACTGGGTCACATGACTGTTGAGGTGGGAACTCAGCACAGTACCAGCAGGGATGTCAGGAAACTGGACACTGGGCACTTAGGACAGGGACTGGAGGAAATCATCTAAGCCACCGATGCTGAAATAAGACTTTAGTGTGCACAAAGAAAGCTCACATTAGTGACAGAGAAAGGAAGGAGAGTGGGGAAGGCCCAGGAGGGCCCTGGGAAACTGGAGTGTGGACATAAAGGCCTGGGGGCAGAGGAGGCAGCCGGAATGGGAAGGAGGGCTGAGGGGTAGGCCAGGCAGGGAGGCATCATGTTCATTGTCCTGTCGGGGTCAGGGGCAGCGTGGAGGCAGGCTCTTGCTTCATCACACTGGTCCTCCTCTGGCCTCTGTTCTTTGCTTCCTCCTATTCCTTGAGCCCTGTTCACTTCCTGCCAGAGCCAACAGTTGGAGACTGTTGTCTTTCCAGGGGTTGAAGTACTGAGCCTGTGGCAAAGAGAAAAACCGTATGATGGCCCCGGCCCGGGTGGTGCCCACTGTCCTGAAGCTCCCGGACTCTCCAGCATCAGCATCCATTGCAGGCCTCCTCATGCCAGGTGCTGAGCTACAAGAGTCCTATGGCTCCCAGGGCAGGAGAGGGCACGGCGGGTCAACAGGCCACTTGACCACAGCGCATGCGTGCTCTGCCTGGCTTCCCTCTCCTTGTGGCTTGAAGGCCCAGGGCAGTGTGATAGGAAGGTGGGGCCTGCCCCCTGACTTGGCCAGGCCACAAGTCACTTTTCTTTCTCTTCATGACAAACACACTGTTTCCCACCAGAGACTAGTGTGATCTAGTTCCCTGGGGATTGAGGGTGAGGTCTGCTCTCCAGCTTTCTCAGAGACTTGCGAAATCTGAGACCCAAGCCACAGCCTGTGGCCAATGTGTCAGCCCCAAGTCAGAGGTTACAGAAGGAAGGACAAGCAGAAAAAAGTCAGAGGATTGACAAGTTGGGAGCCTGAGGAGCATTGGGAGGATGAGTGGAGAAATGCTCATCAGACCCAGCCTGTCTCTGTCAAGGCCTGGGGGCTAGGGGAGGGAAGAGCCCCCCTAAGCCAGAGGGTGCTGCTTGTCAGCGGGATAGAAGCCAGAAGCTTGGCTGCCAGAGCAGGGCTTGGACTGTGCTTAAATCTGTAGGTTCCGGAGTCAGGCCAGATGTGTGCCCTGGTTCTGACACACACATTGCCTTCGTGATGGGGCAAGCTATTCAATCTCTCAGTGACTGGTTAGCTTATCTGTGAAATGGGATTGTAACAATACCTGTCTCATGGAGTAAAGGGGTCATTGTTCAGTATAAGCTATGAGTATTATTACCTAAGAGAGCCCAAGAAAATTAGGGGCATGGAGGTTGTTGCTGCAGGAATTGGAGGGACCAGGGCAGACTGAGAGGGTCCCTCCCAGCAGAGTAGGAGGCCAGCCTCAGGCCTGCGGGACAAGTGGACAGAGGGTAGACAACTGGTGCATCTGGTGCCCCTTCTTGGGGCATTGCTCACCGCTACTACTCCCTAGGGTGAGGTTTTTCTTTGCAATTGCCCAGGAGTTGGCCTCTCATCTCCCCCTCACTACACCCTTGCCCTGGGCATTTGATTCTTTTTTTTTTTTTTAAGATTTTATTTATTTATTCATGAGACAGAGAGAGAGAGAGAGAGAGAGAGAGAGAGAGAGAGAGACAGGCTCCATACAGGAAGTCTGACGTGGGACTTGATCCCGGGTATCCGGGATCACGCCTTGGGCTGAAGGCGGCGCTAAACCACTGAGCCACCTGGGCTGTCCTGGGCATTTGATTATTGGTAAGAGTGATAAAGGTCCTCTGAGGCATCTCCACTACCCCCCCTCCACCCACGCTGCCCTCTCCACCCATGGCCAGCCAGGAGCTCAGTAGTTGCAGTGGGGGTGGACATGCTGCTGGCTCTGGTTAGCTGGCCTGACCACTTCCCTCCCCTCCCTAGTCTAGGGGTCAGAGGGGTCACCACCTGGGGCTGGCAGTGGGCCAGCAGCTCCTGCCAGCGGATATAGGTCTGGGCAGCCAGGTCCTTGAGTCTGGTCCAGTGCATGGCTTGGGGACTCTCCCGGATATGGGTGCTGACATGGCGGTCCAACTGCAGGCAGAGCAGCTGCAGATCTCCCTGCAGGGATGGGGTGTGCATGGGGGAGGGTGTATGTGGCATAGGCCAGGCCCAGCCACAGCAGGGGAGTAAGGAGAACAAAATCAGAGAAAGAGAGGAATGGATTTGAATGCCTGGTCAGAAGTAGGGCAGGAAAGGGAGGAGCTTGGGTCAGTATCCCTTGGGAATGCCTTGTGGGACACTGGGAAGAGGAGGGAACCTTGCTCCCTCAGCACTTCTTTCACAGCCTCCCATCTCAGCCCCCAGGGATACTCACCCATTGGTCTGGAGTAATATCCTGGCAGCTGACCACCACCCCAGCCAGTGTCAGCAGGCTGTAGCACAGGTAGCAGACCTGGAAAGACCACAGAGAGACAGGCTCCCCTAACTCCGTCACCTCCAGACACCTTGATCTCCGGCCCAGGGGCCGAGGATGGGGACTCAGCCCACCACTGGGCTCCTAGTGAGTTTCTAGGGAGGTATCCTTATGGAGGGCTGTGGACCCCCTCATTCAGAACCTTCCCTCTGACGGATGATTGTTCTTCATTGAGAAAAAGAAACCTCTGCCATCCAGAAATCTATACTGTCACTTAGCCCTATCCCAGGAGCCCGGCAGAGAAAGCATTCTGGGGAGAGGGCCCTCTGACCCTGCATGGTGTCTGTGGTCTTGCTCTGTTCCCTGAGGAACCCATGCCAGATGCCACTATTCTCTATGGGGGTACCTGGCCCCTGGGTGCCCAGCTTGCCTGTCGGCAGAACACCACTTGCACAGACAGATGTGTAGCCCTGTGTGGACAGTCAAAGCATATTGAGCCAAGAAGGATGGTGAAGAGAGGGGAGACAGGAGACAACTTTGGTTAAGCATCTGCAGGCTTACTCTCCAACTTATACCCTTGTTCATGCCCCCTGGATACTCTGAGGAGTACAAACAGGACCCAATCCTATCTGCTCAGGAATGGTTTGATCCCAGGGTGCCCTTGGACTCTGTCGGTACCCATTCTTTTATGGGACATTTATCTCTACCAAGACAAAATGAGGCACAGGGAGGGGAGTGTCCTCAAAGACAGGCATGGCTTCTGATGTGAAAGGCAGCAAGCTCCTGGCACTCTGAACTCCTGTCTGCGGGTATGCCCCTCCTCCACTCAGAAATGCCTGCTGCCTGGTCCCCTTCAGACTCCTCGGTCTGAGATAGAGAGGGTGGCAGGAAACAACCCCACCACTGTGCCCATCGCAGATAACTAGCTCTGAGGCTGAGCTGGGATGGGAGAGGCAAGCTCCAGAGAAGGCAGGCAGGGCTTAAGCACGGTAATAGCAGGGCTGGGGCTCCAAACCAGCCCAAGACTCCCCTGTGCCCCTACTTCCCCTGCCCATATCATCCAGAAACAGCAGCAGCCACTTTGCATGGACCCAGGAGCCTCCTTAGGGCAGGAGCCAGAACCATTTTTGAGGACACCAGACATGGTATTATGGAGTACTGTCTTCTCAAACTCAAAATACCATGGTGTAAAATCCTGAGAAGGGAAGCCACCTGCCCTCCCCCCAGCAGCACTTGTCTTACTCAGGACATAGCCTGTTCACAACAGCTGAGGCCCACAGGGGGCCTGACCTCATAATCCGGCTGGGTCCGGGCAACACCGCACACTGCAGGGAGGGAGAAGACAGTGTGGAAAGCCAAGGGGACCACGGGTGTGCCTTCAAGCAGTGCTGCCCCCAGGTTGGGGAAGATCCAGTCTCTGAGCCAGCTGCACCTGCCAGGTCCTGCAGCTGCCTATGCCTGAATCCCCCAGTTGGGCTGGCTTGTCAGTGAGCTGGCCTGCTGGCAAGCTGCTGCTTCCCACAGGCTCCCCTTCCCCAGCCTGGCTTTGCCTTAAGGAGGTCCACAGCATTCAGAACTCCTTCTAACTCTGCAGTCCTGGCAAAAGGCTCATGCCACCCCCACCGCCCCCATAAAGCAGACACAGGCCTGTGTGCCAGACACTGTCCCTTGACTAAGACACAGCCACAAATCCTTAGACATTAGAAAGAGATACTTCAGGAAGGCAGTCATTTGGTCAACAAATACTGCATCTCAGCTTCCCCATAGACCAAAAAGAAAGGGTCCTTCTAGGATTTTTTGGTGGGGGAGGGAGTGGTATACAGCTCAGAAGGCTTCAAGGAGGAAGTTGACTAAGCCTAGCCAGGCCTCAAAGGAACAGTAGGATCTGAGGTGAAGATGGCCCTGTGGGAATGGGGGCAGAGCCAAGATTACAACACCAGACAGATCCTCCGCTGATGCAAGAAACCGAGGCAGGGCACTTTGGAGGACCGACTACCAGGTAGCTGGCTCAGCTGGGGGTGAGGGGATACCCTGAAGGACTGGGCTGGCACCAGAGGGCTTGGACAGTGGGCAGTGGAAGTCATTCAAGGCTCTTGAACAGGGTGGCCGGGTTGTGGGGGACAGACTGCCCCCCTTCCCCCACCAGGAGGAGGCACTAGAATCAGTTGGGATGGAATACCACCAGAGTGCAAATGTGGCTGTGTCTGACAGGATTCTAGGACATCCTTCATCTTTTCTTTTCTCTAAGGTTATTTCTCTACAATGTGCGTGCTTTACTCCTATAATCCGAATACAATTTAAGCTTTTTACAGTTAATTTTAAATCGGAGAATACCAGTTATAACTGACTGAGCCTACTGGGTTTGGGGTGGGTGTGGGGGCAAAGGAGAGAGACATGACCCTGAAGAAAGCAGTGCTCTTGCTCTTAGGACCCAGGCTCGTCTTTGAGAGGGCACCAAGCAAACTGCTAGTGAGAGGCCGCAGGAGAAGCCAAAGAAAATACCCAGGGGCCGCCAGAGCCATTGGTGGGTTAGAGGAAGGTGGGGAAAGGCTCCAGAGAGATCTCTGCACGTCAGTGGCCCCTGTGCTGTATACAAAGCCTGGGCCTGAAAGGGACCTCAGAGCCACCCTGGGACTGGTACCGAGGCCAGTCTCTGTCCCTGGGGCCCTCAGGCCCCCACCCCCAGCCCAGCAGAATCTATCTTCCTAGAAGGGAGGCGTGGTGAGGGTGAGCCCAGGATCTGAGCAATGCCCTGGAGGAAAATTTGTGCAGTGGGGATTTACTGAGAGAAAAAAAAAGCAGCCTGGACGAAGGACTAGGGTGTGCGGGTTTCACAACTTCATTCCTACGCTGATTCCCATCACTGAATCCAGGGGGAAATCCCAGGAAAACTATTCTGAATGTGTGTTTTTTGGGGGGTGGACAGGGCGGGAGTATCAAGAAGGAAATGTTAGTTCTGTGAACCACATTTTGTAAGTTGTATTTCCCAAAGGGGGAAGGAAATCTTGCCCACTACCTGCAAGGAGGGCAGAATGCATTTTTCCTCACCCCCAAGAGTGATCCCTGGGGTTGGGGAGGCCCTTTAAAAAGGAAGACTTTGATTCAACTTAACGGGATACAGTTCCACTCGTGCAGAGAAATCACCAGAAAGACAGCAGTCTTTGTAATAGCACTTCTGGGGCAGGGTGGAGGGGGGTGATTAAGTTTCATACTATATGGGAAGTGCCCAGCCCACATGGTCCTCTCCCTCCCCCTAGACCCATGGCCCCAGCGCATTGAGGAGAGGTAAGAGAGCATCTGATCCCACCCAGACAACTGGACAGACAGACAGATGGGGGGCACTGGGTGCCCGAGGCTCCTTTGAACCCCCAGACTTCTCTCCCTTGCCCTGTTCTGTGAAGGTCCGAGGGGCAGACATCAGCATAACCTGGGGCTCTGGCCAGGAGGGGCTGTGCCCAAGCCTCCATCCTCCAAGGTAGGTAGGCCCTGAGCACCAGCAGCAGTGGGGAGAGCAGGCCTTTCCCAGGGGCCACGAAGTAAACCGCCAGGTGTGGGAGCTGAGTTTCCTGTTCCAGTTGTGCTGTGGCCAGCTCCTGAACTTAGCAAGCCCGGTCCTGTCCTGGCTGGCACCACGGAGACACGGGGCTCTGTCTTCCCTCTCAAGAGCTGGCCACAGAAAGAAAGACAGAGAAGGGAAGCTGGGCAGAGGCCATGCTGCAGTTGGTACACCAGAGGTCCAAGTCCCCTGCTGGCACCCATTTTCTCCACAGCTGGAAGTCCAAGGAGGCCCTTTCCTCAGCAGGAGGCACCTTCCAAGCTTCCAAGTCCCTAGGGGCATGTGTGTCAGGAGGGGGTAGAAGTCACTGTGGCTTCAGGGTGAGAGGGCAGTGCAGAGACACTTCGTGGGGTTGGGGGGTTGCCATGCATCTCTGACCTTCAGGATCTTGTCTGAGAAGTGGGCACCCACGGGTGCCAGCTGCCCAGCTCCTCCCTCGACTGGGTGTAAATGGAGGCTGGGAAGCCCCTACGGAACTCAGAGGGAGCCTGGGAAACCTCAGTCAGCAACCTGGGGAAAGGCAGAGTCGGAGGGCAAGGAGCGGGACGTGCCTGAACCCAATGCTGACAAGATGAGACCGTCGGTTTGTTCCCACCCCCGCCAGCTTTCATTTTCTGGGTTTCTCCCCAGAGTGTGGCAGGCCAACTTTTCTGAGAAGTTCTGTACAGGATGCCTCCTTCCTGGCTCTAGAGCCTTAAAGCCCTGCCCTCCCCCTGGGGAAGGACAACAAGGATGAGAGATAGGACTTGTCACCCTCTGAGGCAGAGAGGAGGAGGGGAAGGCCAGTGTCTCCTTTTCCCGGACTAGTTAGTGCTGACCCCAGGAACCACGGGCCAAGGCTCCGTCATAGGACAAAAGGGAAAAAGGGTGAACATTTCCCAGGAACTCCATCTTTTAGAAAACTCCCCTCTAGCTAATACCAAGGAAGTAGTCCTAGGCCTGGGTTATTTACATGAAAAAAAGAGCAGAAAAGAGGAGGCAGAGATCTCCCAGGAAGTCACTCCTGGTGAGAGCACCATGGTTTCTTCCACTTCAGGTCACGACCAAGAATCCAAGCTGGCCCCAGGCAAGCCTCCAAACCAAGCCTTTTCCCTGGAGACTGCCAGGTGGGGTGGGCCTCATGTGGGAGCAGGTCCAGTCAGGCTCCAAGGCAGCTGTGGGGGGGGGCGCGGGGGGGTGGTGGAGACAGAATAAAGGCTGACTCAGAACACCTGCTGGGGAAAACCAAGACTCACCAAAGGACATGGCCCTCGAGGCCTGGCTGCTGGGGCCAAGGGGCTCTGGCTCAGGAAGCGGGCCCTGAAGGCCTAAGGGTGCCAGCTCCCTGCCTGGGACGCCAAGACCCCAGAGCAGTCTCCTCTGCTTTCACCTCTCCATGCTCAAGGGCCCTAGGGGGTGACTGGCCTGGGGGAACTGCTTTCAACCTAATCTGGCTGGGATTCCCTCAGCCCTGTCCCAAGGGCCTCACGATGGAGCCCAGGGTCAAAATTCTGCATAGGTCCCATCACAGCCACATGTGCGTCCACTCGGGTTTTGTTCTGTCAGACACAGATGCATGCACACATGCTGAAGGTCATCTCTAGGAGCAACCTAGTCCCGGAAAGACCGAAACAACACTGGTCTAGTTTGTCTACCTTGGCACGTTTCAGACCCAAGGCCAGAGCTAGGCCTCCATGAATTTTTTTTCTTTTTTAAAAAAACCTAATTTAAACCTACAGTGTCTCTTCACAGTACCCTGACCCAGCAGGGCTCCCAGAGAGGCCTGATGGTTCTCATTTTGCACAGATGTGGAGGCTGAGCTTGGAGAGGTCCCCTGACTCATGACCATCTCCAGTGAGAGTTAGGTCTGAAGCAGATGTCTATCCTCTCTCCCTAAGGCTGAACAAGTTCTGTGTATTTTCCATAAACGGGATTGAACTGGCGGCAATCCTTTTCAGAAGGAACAAGCTCCCATTGCACTGCACGACAGGGGCCCAAGGGCCTATTAGCCGGCAGGATAGGGAGAAGATGAGGCTGTACCCATAAGATGGGGAGTGGGGCCCCAAACCTAGGCCCTAAGGGCATGTGGTAGGTACTCTACCCCAGGAGGGGCAAATAACAATAATAATCAGTAATGAGTAATCCCAAGGTAGGACTACTTGGAGGCCCCAGGCCAGGAGCCTCCCCCTGGTGAGAGAGGCTAGCCTTATCCAGCTGCTATGTCCACTAGAACAAAACATGAGAGGGGATGTGTTTTTCTAGGTGAACTCTGGACCCATCCTGGAGTGTGGCACCTGCTATCATCTCTAGGATGCTATTTCTTCACAGTGTCCACAAGTATCCCTTGCTCATGCTGCTACTGCTCCAAGGTTACTCCCTGACCTTGGCTTAGGTCAGCACTAAAGTAGCAAGGCAGAAGGATGTGCCCAAAGGACAGAGGAGTTCAGAAGAGACTCTGCCCAGGATGGGTCATGGGTTGTAAGTCTTCACAAGAAGGAGATGACAAAGATGTGTGACTGATAATTAGGAAATGAGATGGTGACATAAAGCCACTCCCTAGCCCAGGGTCCCTGAAGGCACAGAGTAGAGGCCGGAGAGATGTCACAGGCAGGGCCTGCGACACTTACCCTCCAGCTTCCAAGGCCAGGCACTTAATTCTGTAAATGAAAGTGCCAAAAAAAGAAAGAAAGAAAGAAAAGAAAAGAAAGAAAGAAAGAAAGAAAGAAAGAAAGAAAGAAAGAAAGAAAGTGCCCATGTGGGCACAAGGGTGGGTAGAGCCCTAAATATGGAGTAGTGATGAGGCCAAGTGAGGGTGATGAGAGACAGGCTGGCAGAGTCTGCATGGGAGCAGACTTCTAGCTTAGCCACTGCCTGCAAGGCAGGCTCTCGGGTCCCAGCCAGGCAACCAGGCACACAGTGTCTACTGAGACTGCTGAGGGACCTTGGGGGACCCCTGCATGGGCCTGCCTAGTCCCATTCCTCAGAAGGTGAGCCCCTTACCTTCACTTCCAGATGCCCAGAGAAAGTGAGTTCAAGGATTCCAGACCCTGAACTCCAGACAGACACAGGGATTCTCTTATAAGCTTTATCCCAAACTTGAGATGGACCCTGAGCAGCCCTGGGCCCTGTTCTTGGTACTGAGGATGAGAGAGGCCCCGGCAGCATGGAGTGGAGGTGGGAGTGGGGATGATGGAGAGATGGAGCTGGGACAAAAGCAGGAAGGCTGAGAGGTTTTAGTTCTATGGATCTGCTGCAGGGAGTTTATCTCAGAGCATCTGACCCATTCCTGTGCCTGTGAGGGGCCTTAGGCAAGCCTTTGCTAGAGGGTTCCCACCCAGCCCACCCTTCCTTTCTGGCTTCCTGGTGGCCATGGGGGGTAGGGGAGATGACAAGCAGGGATGGGCTGGCTCTTCCTGCTCCTCCAGCTGGGGACTAGAGACCCTGACCCCAGGGGGATGTGGACCGGAAACCCAGCTTTGCCTACTACCCAGAGAGAGACAAGATTCTCAGTGCACATGTTTGAGAATTTAGGACTGGCTATGCATGAGCACATCAGTATGTGGGTGCTTGTACCGGATGGAGCCACTGAAACCTGCCAGGGTGTTGGCATGGGCATCCTCCAGGGGCTAGAGTGCCTGTGAGAGCAGTGGCTTCCTCAAAAGCTATTTCCTCAAAAGCAATGGCTTCTCTTTCTTATCTTTCTCACTCAGTGAATTGCCTCCTGGTGTGCTGGCATGGGAGGAGTCTGGAAAGCACTGCCCTTTTTTCTGCCCCCCCCCCCCCCCCCCCCCCCCGATTCTATTTATTCATGAGAGACACAGAGAGAGGCAGAGACACAGGCTGGGGGAGAAGCAGGCTCCCCGCAAGGAGGCTGATGCAGGACTCGATCCCAGATCCTGGGATCACGCCCTGAGCCAAAGGCAGACACTCAACTGCTGAGCCACCGAGGTGTCCCAGAAGCACTGCCCTCCTTATACCTCCTGTGGATATTGGAGAGTAGGGCCATTGCCCATGGCTGCAGACCAAGCTATGGGCATCTAAGGCTTCTGGGTACCTAGGATCCTGCCCCCTCCTTTGTCAGAGTGTCCCATCCTTCAATTCCTTATACTTCATGGTAGTGATTTCAACCTTGACTCTAGGGGAAGACACATGATCTGGGCAGGCCAGTGTATACCTGCTTATTTGATTGGCTTACAGATGAGGATATGACCCAAGCCAAGCCAATGAGACTCAACTCTGGGATTCTGGTTAGGACTCCAGGATCTTTTTTCCCCTCTGGCTAGGGCTCTTTTTCCCCCTCTGGCTAGGGCTCTTGGGGAAAGGACATAAACCTGGAGTTTCTCAGGACCAGCAAGGAAAGCCTTCCTGGGAATGCAACATAGGGCAGAGCCAAGAGACGCAGAGAGAAACACTGAGGTTTCATGACACTGCTCAGCTCCTGGTCCAGCTGAGCCTGATAAGCTGTTCTAGGACCTTCCAGTATATGTTTCTGTGTTTCTGTTACTACAGAGTCCTGGCAAAGGCAGGGGAGAAGGGACAGAAAAGGTAGTGAGCAGAAGAGCAGTTGAGAAGGCCATGGCTTGCCTGGCAATTGCTCCTCCAACCAAGGAGGTGAGTAGGGGACCTCACACACCTTTCCTGGTCCCCCTTAGGAGCATGATGGGAGCTGAGGTCTCCCCACCCCCCACAGTGTTTAGACTTAGCACTTAGATGGCACTGTCCCTTAGAAGGTATGGCCTGGGAGAACAGATAAGGTGGGCAGGGCTAGGTGCTGGGGAGGTGGGCAAGGGTCCCTCCCAAAGGCTGCACCTGCCAGGGCACTTATTTCATTGGGAGCAGTGTATGCAGGTGAGATAGACCCTGGACCCGACCCTCGAAGGTGATTCTGTTTAGGTGTGTGAAGCAATGTGTGGACAGGCCATAGGTCAAGTGAACAGACTATAATGACCACGGGAATCCAAGGACTGGGGAGACAAGACAGGCGTTGCCAGGATGAAGGAACAGCAGGAGCAAAAAGAATGGAAGCCTGACATTTCACATTTCCTATGATTTCTGGGAATGATGTCCACTGCCTGGAATTAAGTGGTATGGTCTGACGTGCAGGAAAAAAGCTGTGGGGATGAAGTAGGGTCCACTGACAGAGGAGTTGGATGTGATGTACAGGCACTTAGGATTGCCTTTCTCTAAGTAAGAATGGGAGGAAGACAACCACAGGGTTGTCCAGGAGGGCTTGAAAGACGAAGAGATGGAGTAGAGTATCAGGTCCAGACAGTGTCAGTGTCAGGTGAGTCACTCTGCATGGAGTAAGGGCTGTGCCTGGGGACGGTTACCCCCAAGAGTCCCAAGAGGAGGACTGGGCCCGGAGCAGAGAGCAGGCTTGAAAGTTGCCTAGAGAATCCAAGCCTGCCCTCCCCAGCTTCACTCTGTCACTTTAAGCCCTGCTTGCACACTTGCAAAGAAGCCAGACTTCTTGGGACCCGAACAAAGCTGGTCTGGGCCCAGGCCCCACGTGGTCCTCAGCTGCTCAGAGATACCCATTCTGAAGAGGCTCAGCGGCCTCCTAGGTGGGTGTGACCCACGGCTGGTGCAGGGAGCTCCCCTCAGGGCCAGCTTCCCAGACACCATCTCTTTGAGGTTTATTTCAAGAGATATTTGATGTTCCCCATTTTGGAGGAAGTATAGAGGAACCAAACACAGACTAGGCAAGGAGGAACTCAGGATTCCTGAAGATCTATTTTCTGTTTCTTAAAGTCAGTTCATTTCTTCCCAACCCACCTAATCTTGCCCTGACCAAGTTTTATCTATCTATCTATCTATCTATCTATCTATCTATCTATCTATCTACCTATCTCTATGTATCTATCTATCTATCTATCTATCTATCTATCTATCTATCTATCATTTACTCTGACCAAGTTTTACAACCCTGTGGGCAGGATTCTCCCTAAGGTGCAGGAACTAAGGACAGGCACTTGCAGGTGAGAAGGCAGAGAGTAGTATGGAGAGAGGGAGAGGCTCCCTCTCCACCTGTGCTTCTGGGTGACACAGGGTGAAGGGCCTGCGCTCTAGCCGAGCCTGAGGGAGTATGTCCCTTTGCTGGTGTTGAGTGCCAGCGGGAGAGTGGAGGCAGGCACAGAGCTGCCAGGCCCTAGGGGCACCCCTCCCCTGCCCACTCTTCCCAACCTCCCAGACCACACCCCAGGCACTCTGGGGCTCTTGGCAGGGTCAGCAGACACAGGGACAGGCCAGCTGCAGTCATCGCAGGAACAAAAGCAGTCAAACTTGTTTGTCAACTCTATGAACACGAGGGCACACCACAAAGATATACACAAATATACACAACACATATGCACACAGACATACATGCATGCAGTCAGGCATGTGCGCGTGCACGCGCGTGCACACACACACACATACACACACAGTGTTGGCAGGCCCACACCCTCTGCAGAGATGTGCAGAGACTCAGGAGTGAGCGCAAAGGAGTTTGTGAAGCAGGGCAGAGTTTGTTTACCCCAGTGTATCACTCAAGCATAAAGCACTTACCCGCCCCCACATAAAAATCAACTCTTTATACACGCCAGTACACAACCATCCCCAAGGCTTCTCCAGTACACAAGCCATCCCCAAGGTTTGGAAGCACAGAGCTGGACAGCATGCAGTGTGCACGGTGAGAAGTTGACTGGAGCCACCTGTGGTCCCCAGGCTCCATGTGGGTAGTGAGGCCTCCTGCAGCTGGCCCCGGGGCAATAGGGACTATCACAGATGCAGAACCCTCAGTGGGCCCCATGCCCATGCTGCCTGTCTCATGATGACATTCATCAGGCTGCTGGAAGACATGCCCATGAAGACAAGGAGCCACGAACCCAGCTCCCAGTGCCTCGATGCAGCCCCAACTCTGGGACTTCCCCCTTTGTGGAGATCCATTTTCTTCCCACATGACACTCAACTTCCTCAAAGTTCCCAAATTTAACCAATCTGGGGAAAAACTTACATCCTACCATAAAGATCCTTGTTCTGTAGATCTTACCAATCCCCAGGAGAAAAAAATGGAACAAAAAAATTCCTTCACTACAGTAAAAGGCCTGGGGAAAAGCAAGAAACAACAGGAAAGTGTGGTAAATAGAAACAGAACATACAATGGCAGGTCTAACAAAGACCAAAACATCAAGAATCTCAATAAACGTGAATAGGCCAACACTCTGAGATTGGAAAAAATCTACTAGCCAAAATCTGGCCCAAGACAGTTCATTCCAGTCACCGAAAAGGAAACTCCTGGCTCTGGGTAGGAAGCCTGAGAGGGGCGCTTTGTGGAGATGGTACCAAATTGAGCCTAGTTACTCAGTTGTCTGCAGGGCGGTCAAGAGGTCAAGCTCACACAAAGGGGCCTGGGAGAGCCCTGGTGTCTGACAGAATTGGACCCAAGGACCCAAGGGAAACACTGGGAGGCCCACTGTCTAGAGTTACCTCCTGCTTTAAAATATCCTCTCCACTTCTCTCACACCTCACTCTGACTTCCATGTTTATTCTCTTCTGGGACAGCCCCACCAGGGGCGAGCAACCATTTCTTTAACAAAAGCACTTGAAAATGCTGAAAGTATTCTCATCATCGCGCTAGGAAGCAGAATCTTACATTCTATGCCTCGATTTGCCAGGACACTTTGTGCTCTGACTCACCTCTCTCTGAACAGCCCATTCAGGCTGCCCCCTCAGCCTCCCTGCAGTGCTGCTACAGGACCAGGTTGCTGTTTCTGTTGTCCTTGGCTGTTAGCTTTCCCAGGCAGGAATCTCACCAGCTTATAATTACAATGTGCTGTGATTGGTTTTCTCATAAGCGGGTAGCACTTCCGAAGTCAAGGACCTCCAACACAAGACGTGCAGGCTATAAACCCTTGTGGACTTAATGAAACAAGGACTTTAAAAGAGAAGGGGGCTGAGGGGTAGAGGCCTGTTAGAGGGCAAGCAGTGGGAGAGGTCTCTGGAAACGAGGTAGGAGAGTGGACGGCTAGATGGGGTGGAAGAAGAGAGTTCAGAGAGGAAAAGAGGAACTCAAATTGCATTCATTCATTTCTTCATTCATTCACTTATCCAGTGACAAATATATGGTGGCTGTGGAGAGCCCCCCCTCCCCCGCTGTGCCCATAGTCTAGCTGAGGAGACCCACCCGTCAAGGGTCAACTGCAAAGCCACAGGATCAGTGAGGAGAGACAGGCAGGCCCTGGGCACCAGGCAGCAGCTCACTTGCCCAACCCCAAGGGAGGGCAGGCCAGGGAGGGGAAGAAGGCTGGGAGCTTCCTAAGAGGGAGGAGATTGGGCTATGCATCACACACACACACACACACACACACACACACACACACACACACACCCCGCTGTGGGGCAAAGGAGGAGATGGGGAGAGCAGGGGGAGGGGAGCCTGGCAGAAGTGTTTATCTACAGGGCTGGAGGAGGGCTGTCACCCAGCCTCTCACAGGAAATCTCCCAGACAGGGTGAGTAGGGCCTGGGGGATGGGGCTCAGCCCAGCAGCCCCCAGGGCTGGGAAAGCCCTATGTCCCCTGCAGGCTGGGTTGCCTGGGGGCAAGCTCACTCTGGCCTTAGTTTCCCCGCTACCCCTGGAGAGAAGGAAGACAAAGACTCTGTGAGCACTAGGGATGAAAGGCTCAGCCCAGGCCCAGACCACCACTCCCTGTAAAACTGGGCGGGTGACGCCGCTGCTCTTTCTGGCTGGTGAGTAGCCTGATCATCTTTGAAGATGAAACGTGCTGGGGCCTAATGAGGAGTCAGTTGGCCAAGGTGGGAGCAGGGCAGGGCTGGGCTGTGGGAGCCCTGCACCTGCCCCACCTGATCAGCACCCGCCCAGGGGGACAGAATGCTTCCCATTTCTGTGCAGGGCCCCCTCCACTGCACCAGCCTCGCCTCCTCCCCTTCCAGGCCAGTGCTCCTTCCCCTCCCGGGCTCCTGGCTACCTCCCTGTCAGGCATCCCTCAGTCCTAGGGGGTGCTGGAGCTACAGCAAAGACCTTGGAGGACTGCTTTGGCCTCAGATGCCCCCTTCACTGCCCTGGGCTGGGCCAATACCCCTGCTTTTGGGGACACCCTGCCGAGACACACAGGGCACTTCCATTATCATAGCTGACCAGGGGCAAAGGCTTCCTTTACACACAGGAGAACAGTGCTCAAAATAAAGGACGCCCTCAGGCCACTTACTCCTTCCCTGGTTGCTAAAGAGACATTTGCTACCAGATGGGCTCCAAAAAGCAAGGAGCCAAGTGGAAGCCTCCATCCTGGTGGTCACAGCTGTGCTGAGTGAGGTCACAGGAGTGGCCTCCAAAGTGTGTGAAGTGCACACTCTTCACTGGGTAGATCAGATACAGGCCTCTTTTCTGCTACCATTCCCCTTCTTTCTCTCTTCTTTTTTCTTCCCTCAGCCTTGCCTGGGGCCTGCCTGCTTGTGTCCTGCTTAGACAGACCCTTCCCACCCATGAGCTGACCCCACTGCTTTTGCAAGGCCCTGGAACATCCAAACACATTTGCCACAAACAGCTCATTTCCCAGGAAATCGTTGGGAGATGAGAACGGGGCGTGCACACAGCTCATACTCTCCTGGGAGGCAGGCGGCAGGCTCATAAATGCACTAATATTAGGCACAGACTCAAAGATAACCTTACCTCCATGTTCCAGGAGAGGAGCATACACCTGGGATTATCATATCTTCTTAATGGTTCATTTGTGTTCATTAAGTAAATTAATTCATTTATCTGATTTGCAGAGCGAATGCCCAAAGGGTGGACTTCTGGATCGTCAACATCCAACCTCCAAGTGAGCTTTTGGAATTACTACTTTCTTAAATTAGAAAGATCTT
Source organism: Nyctereutes procyonoides (assembly GCF_905146905.1). Taxonomy (NCBI): domain Eukaryota; kingdom Metazoa; phylum Chordata; class Mammalia; order Carnivora; family Canidae; genus Nyctereutes; species Nyctereutes procyonoides. Next base: position 46,024,093 of record NW_026575049.1, on the reverse strand, counting down.
TATCTCCATTCCTCATCCTTGAGGCCCGGGGGATAGGGGAGCTCACAGAGATCCACACAACCCCACCCTCCCCACCTCCCAGAGCCAGGCTTGGGGATCCCACTTTGAAGCCCCCTATGCTCCCATACCACGGCCCCTGGTTGAACCTGGGAGGGCAGCCTGGGTGGCTCAGTGGTTTAGCGCTGCCTTCAGCCCAGGTTGTGGTCCTGGAGACCCGGGATCGAGTCCCACGTCGGGCTCCCTGCATGGAGCCTGCTTCTCCCTCTGCCTGTCTCTCTGCCTCTCTCTCTCCCCCCACCCCCTCTCATGAATAAATAAATAAAATCTTAAAAAAAAAAAAAAAAAAGGAAGAACCTGGGAAAGGCCAAGGACTCAGCCTTAGTGGCGCAGTAGGAGATGCCCAGCTCCACTTCCCTCACCAGCATTTCAGCTCCCGCATCCTCTCTAACCTAAGACTAATGGAGCACCCCATGCTAACACATCCCTACTGGACTATAGAAGATGCAGCAAAACCCAGGGGCAGGCCAGGGGGTTAGGGGGTTGGGACATGCATGCCTGTGCACACAGCGCCCCACTCCACCTGTGAGAGGGGTGCAAGCAAGGGTACTAATTACAGGCTATGCGGAGATGGTGAGCACCTCCTCTCACCAGAGGGAGGCAGCTTGCTGGAATTTTAAGGCCCTAGGCTTTCAGGAAGCCTGGCAGCAATAAGGCCCTACATACAGGTTGTGCAGTGTGGATGGCCCTGCCTTCCTGGCCACCTGGTGGTGCCATACCCTGGTTGAGGAGAGCAGGCACGAGGTGCTCACCTTGTGGTCTAGTTCAGCACTGGCTTTTGGCTGTTGCTCCCGGCAGGGTGGCAAGGTCTCAGAGCCCAGATATTGCCTGAGGGATGATGGCTTCATGAGGGTCAGGAGCTGGCTGAGTGAAGACAGCTGGGGAGGAGAAGAGAGGCTGTCACACAGAGGGTGCTTGGGACACTTGGGGACTCAGTCAGCACCAGCAGGTCAGAGCCTGGGCTCTGGAGCCAGACCACCAGCTTCCATGACCTGGCTCCACCTCTCACTGGCATGCTGTATGGCTTCTTGGAGCCTGAGTGTCCTATCTGTAAGATGGAGACAACCACCTGTTGTCCTCCAAGAGAGGAGAGTCACACGTGCACATGGTGTCTGGCACAGGCTGAGTCTTCCTTGAAAGGAGTGAACTAAGATCTGCATAGGTTGGCGGTTTGATCCACTTCTCTGGGGTAAGCACTCAGGCCTGAAAGAACCAAGGCCAGTGGAGAGCGCCAGACTCTTCTCACCCTGAGCTGCTGCTCTGGTGCCTCTCTTCACTGAACCTGCTGTGGGCTTGGCTAGAGGCTTAGGGAGGAGCAGAGGCTCTGTACCACCCGCCCCCTTCTCGAGATGGCTGCACTGGCTCCATGCTCCACATCAGTCGGCCTGCCCCCATCTCTCCGCCCCCGCCCTTTTGCTTCCAGGGGATTTTAAAGCAAATCCAAACATTGTATCATTTTACCCATAAAGAGCTTCTCACCAAAAAGGATAAGGATTTCTTTCCCCAGCATGGTCACTGCATCATTCTCCTGCCCAAAACTATCAAGAATTCCTTATGCAATCTAACACCATGTTCCGTTTTCTTTGATTGTCTCAAAAATGTCCTTACCAGTTGTGCTGTTGGGATGAGGATTCCCAGAGGTCCACACACTGCATTTGGTTGATATGTCACTTAATCTGCTAACTGCCCCACCCCTCCCCATGTAAACTGCTTACCCTCTGAACAAATGGGAGTGCTCCCACCCCTCCCTGGAACAGCGCCAGCATAAGCCCAGGTGGCTGCAGTGAGCCACTCCTGGCCTAGTGGCTGCACCTGGTTTGGGCAGCCTGGGCCCAACATGGACCCAACATGGACCACCCAGCTGCCCTGGAGCTAACTTGTGGTCAGGACAGAGGCAGGCAGTTTCTGGGTCCTGGCCCGTCTGGGCCACCTGCAACCTGGGAAAAGGGGATGCAGAATGAAGAAACTGAGCCAGTGGAATTCACAGAGGCACCATCTTTTTAGACGTAGCAGGTGCAGTGTGGCCAAAAGGGCTTAGGCCGGAGCCCCCAGTCCTGCTCCCTGGTCGAGCCCAGCCTTGCCCGACACACCTGGCTTCCTCTCCCTGACTCACTTGCAGACACCTGCTCAGCATCTCAGCGGGCCACAGGCTTAGACAGCCCACAAGAGCAGCTGGGCTGAAGACTTAGGAGACAGGCCTAGGGCCTTGGCTCCTGGAAGGGGGCCAGGGCTTCTTGGCCTAGTGTCTGATCCCTTTAGGAAGGGAGAGGAGGAGGCAGGGAGAGAGAGAAGGTTCTAGGCGAAGACAGGCACCATCTGGAACTTTACCAAAATCTGAGCTATGCCATCTCACTCAGGTCTTGCAAAGCTGGGGAGGGTTTCCAAAACAGCCCTGCCTGCTTGGGGATCACAGCTGTCCAAGCACAGGGGCCAGACTGCAGCCCACGCCCCCAGAAGCCATCCTCAGGCAGGCAGCCTCGCCCCAGCTAGACCCTCCCAGCTACAGGAGCCCTGGGCGGGGCTGGGCAGAGTACACAACAGCAGATCAGCGGCTCAGCTCGCTTGCTAGCTCCAATCTTTCTCCTCTCCTTGAAAAGTGCTTCACCCTGCTCAGCGCAGCAAGCTGCCGCCTTCTGATTGCTTGGTCTCTTTTGTTTCCAGTTCTGGTAAGCCACACCCCTGGTAAACCAGGATAAGGACTTATTTGGACCATGTGTCCCAGCGGGGCCAGGGCCTGACATTGCACCTCCCCACCTCACCCCCACTGCTGGGAGCTGTCTCTGCAAACAATCAGCCCATTAGGAGAGACACCTCCAGGCAAGAGGCAAATGATCACCCAAGAAGGCAGGCCTCCACTGGTCTTGTCTGCTGGGTGGGCAGGAGGTAGGCAAGTTCCAGCTGGGCAACTGTCCACACTGTCAGTCACTCCAGTGCTCAGACCCCGCGTGCTTCTATCTGCCCAGTGGAGAAGGCCAGGATCTTAAGGGTCTGTGAGGCACAGGCAGCCTTGCTGCTCCCTAGGGCCTGCATCCCAACCAGGCCTTCTGACCAGACATGCACAGCTGTCCCTGTTCTCTTTCTAGCTCCAGCCCTCTGTCTAACCTGCCACCCACACCTGCCATTCCTCTTGCCCCAAACTACTTTTGTTTTTACCCCATTTACCACCTCTTAACATGTTCTGTAATTTCCTTGTTCGTTATGTTTATCATCTGTCCCCTCTCCTTCACTAGCATGTAAGGCCCAGGAGGGCAGTTTTGTTCACTGCAGTGTCCCCAGAGTCGAGCACAGCCCCTGGCATGTGGCATGTGTTTCATAAGCACCCATTCAGTGAAGGCATGCAGGGCAGGGCTGCAGCCAGCCTCTCCCCAGGAAATGCAGACCCTTGTCCTCCTCCGTTTCGGCCATTTAAAGCTCATGTCTTCCAAACTCCAAACTGAAAGTCATGGCTTGACAAAAGAGGTTTGCTGTGTTGCAAGAGGTGGCCTGGGATAAGAAGCAAACTCCCAATTTGTTTACAAACCTGTTCCACCTGTGTCTTGCCTATCTTGGTAAAGGGCTTCTTCACGCTGCCAGCTGCATAGACCCTGGAGCCCTCCTCGTCTCCCTTCTCTTACATCTCCTGTCCCACTGGCTGGACTTGGCAAATACACCTAGAGTTGGACCACCTCTCACCACCTACGCCACTATCTCCAGGATTATTGCAACCGCCTATGCTCAACATAGCAGCCAGAATAATTTAAAAATATTTTATAAGTCAGATTGTTTCTTTTATCAAAACCTTCCAATGGCTCTCCTCTTTAGCAAAAAGTCAAAGCCCTTACCATAGCCTGGAGATGCTGACGGATTGAATCCCCACTTACCTGTCTGACCTCAACTTCTACTACTCCATCCTTGGTCCTCTGCTCCAGCTGCAGTGGCCTCTGTTTTTCCTCTAACCTAAGAGAACTCTGCCTGCCCCAGGGCCTTTGCCCTTTGCTGTTCCCTGTGTGGAAGGCTCTTCCCCGGGAAACCTGCCTTACTTCTTCACTTCTGTGCACAAATGTCCCCATCTCCCAACATTCCCTCTCCTCTTTATCTGGCTTCATTTTTCTCCAGAGCCCGTATAACCATCTGGTATGGCAAATATTTTCTTTTTTCTTGGTGCCTGTGTCTGTTCCCTGCCGCCCCTCCCGGGATCACGAGTTTCACAAGGGAGGGACTGAGTTCTGTTCAGGGCTCTCTTCAGTGCCCTGAGCAGGGTATGAAGCACACTGGTGCATGAAGCCAAAACTCTGCTCTTTCTGGGATATTTCCAGGATTCCCAAGGACAACAGGAAGCAGCCTGATCCCAAGGCTCTCCTGGAAAATGCAAGCCTTGGGGTATTGCATCCTGACCACCTACAGAAGTCTCATCCCTCAAATTCTAATTCTTCAGCTCCTGTTCCTAGGGCTTTAGACTGTATCCTAAGACAGAGAGCGAAGCCATCCAGAGGTACCTAGTGGTGCCCTGAAAGGCCTCTGTCCAGGTAGTCACCACAGAGTACCTGGACAGGAGTCAATTCTTAACCCCTGGACTCCCCTTCATAGTCAATTAATTGATAAGGTTTATCAAGCACTTATACATCAACAAAGGAAGTAGAAGGGGCAGCTCTTGTCCTTCTATCTGCTACTTAGGATAAAACAGGGTAGCTTCAGCATAAAGTGGCAGATGTGGTCTGGGCTGTCACCATAATGAAAGCCGAGGAAGGGGCCGGAAAAGTGGAGACAGTATGTTGCGGTGGTCAAGAACAAGAACTCTGTATTCAAATCCTAGCTCCACAGCTTTCCCACTGTATGACCCTGTGGAGTTTCCTAGCTGCACCTGGCTCAGTGTTCCCATCTGTGAAAAACGTCTCATGGTAACAGTCCTTACTGTCTGGGGCTGCTATGAGAGGTAAGCTCTGAGACTAGCACCTGGGACATGGCCTGTACTATGCAGAGTGTTGGCTGCCACCATTTTGGCAGGGATGTGATGATGGAAAGGAAGGAGGGGTCAGGGCACAGAGCTGTGCTCAGAATGTGTGAGGCTGGCCCACAAGGAGGGCCAAGAAGAACAGGTGGCACAGGTGGGCCACAAGGAGAAGGTGGGAAAAGGGGCGTTAGGGGGTTTGCCAGGGGCGGCTCGGGGGCCAAGGTGGCCCTTTGAAGGGGAGGATCTGTCTGACAGGCCAGACTGGAAAGGGGAGTGCCTGCAGCCCGCAGACTTAGGAGGTGCCACACAGCAGCCCCAGGCCTGCAGTGGAGATGGGGGAAATACGCAGGGAGGGCTGCAGGCAGGCCTCAGCTGGTCCTTCCCCTCCTAGAGCTGCCAGGAGGCTGGTGCAGCTGTGCACAGCCTGCAATGCCTGCCTGCAGACTCCTCTGCAACACCAGCACTGACTCAGCCTCTGAGACCAGCTCGGGACACCTTCTCTGGAAGCCACTTCACTGCCCTCAGGCAGAGTTAGTCACTGCGCCCTCGGCCCACCTGGCTCACACCCTCTGTTCCGAGGTTGGTTCCTGGTGCGGAGCCTGGCACACAGGCAGTGATTAGCTAGGGTCTCCTGAATAGATGGGTGCATGGTGGGAATGTGGGTGACTAGTATGGTTGGAAAGCCCCGGAGCTGGGCAGAGGTGGGCCTGGCTTGGCCCTGGCAGGCTCTGGGGAGCAGCTGGGGGCTCCTAGGCCAGCTCTCCCCCAGGGAGACATCCCCACTTTGAGGAACCCTGTTCATTGCCTCCCCTAAAGGGCCCACCAGGCCCAGACAACCCAGCTCTTCCTCCATAGCACTTCCCCTCCTGACTCTCTAGTCTCCATTATGTTCCCCTCACTCTCCCATGTACTGGCTCTAGGCAATAAAAAACCAATCAAAACAAAGCCCAAGCCTTCATTTGACCCTGATTCTTGAGCCACCTTTTGGTCACTGCGAAACCCTGCAGGTGGGTGGTGATCTCTACCCTTCACCCATAGCTGGAGAAATGCTGATCTTGATGCTCTGGCCTTTCCCCCCTGCTCTGCTGACAACATGCTCCTTGGGGCTCAGCGACCCCCATCTGCCATCCACAGCTCTCTGGGGCCCTGTGATCTTGTCTATTGCATTTCTGCCTGTCCCCACTCCTAACTGCTTGGCATCCCCAAGACACTGTTTGGTCTCTCCTCCTTCAGAGATGCTCTGTTGTCAGGCTTTCACCTGTGTGAAGTGACCCCAGTGCAGGCCACTCCCTCCCCCACACCTCCCCAGGTCTCTGGGGAAAGGGACCTTCCTCTTGCACACTCCAGGAACTCAACCTCAGCCTCATTCACTCCACAAGCATATGCTGAGTTCCTGTGTGCCAGGCACTGTGCTAGATGCCAACAGGCAGTGGTAAGTAGAAAGCATTTAGTCTCTGTACTCAAGATGCTGCTGCTGGGTGTGTGTGTGTGTGTGTATGAACACAGACTCTGACCAAATAAATAAGAAAATATCAGGAGATAAATACAAATAATTTAAAACAGGGTGATGGTACCAGGGAACTTTGGATTGGGTGATCAGGAAAGGCCTCTAAAATTAAATATTTTAGCAGGAATTGGAATGACAAGAAGCCCCAGCCATGCTAAGTCCTAGGAAGAAAGTATTTATGGTAAAGAGGGCAGCCAGGGCAAAAGCCAGGCCGAGCCCACTCTGAAAAGCCAACACAACCAGTCAGCTTTCTGAGCACCCGCCCTACAATCACGTCATTGCAGACTCAGCTATATTGTCCAGCCTGCCCTGGGATGTGCCGGAACATTCTCTCAGCACTCTGGGCAAGGGGTTACACAGGCTTGCCTAGTACACCTCTAGAATGGAGACACACAGCCCTTCGCAGGGACTGCCTTGCCCCTCTCGTGTTGCTGAGCCAGAAGGTTCAGTTGTACCCAGCAACTACTCTGGGATCCTAGGGGGAAGGGAGAGAGCATGCTCAGCTTCTCTGCCACCCATTCTTGGACTGGCCGGGACCCACACTGCCCCTAGGGCCTTGATCTGCGGAGGCTGTGGTCAGAGCTTTCTGGGGGGAAGAGGAATGGGGAAAGAAGACAAAGCTCTACTTTTCTTGCTGCCCCAAGAATGCCTAACACTGGAAAAGGAGAGGCACTTGTAGTAGTTCTAAGTGCATAGTGTTTGTCTTCACTTCCACTGGTTTTTCCTCCTATAAAAAGTAATGGAAGGAGGGAATGGGAATTGGTGTTTAATGGGTATGGAGTATTTATTTGGGATGATGAAAAAAGATTCTGGAGATAGATGGTGGTGATGGCCGCACAGCATCGTCAATGTCCTTAGTGCTGCTGAATTGTACACTTCAAAATGGTTGAATTCTACACTTAAAATTGTCGTAATAGTAAAAAAAAAACAAAAACAAAAACAAAAAAAAATCCAAACCAAAAAACACATTAAAATGGTAAATTTTATGTCATGCATATTTTACCACAACTAAAAACACAAAAGTAACACATGCTCCCAGCTCACTGCTCTATCCTCAGTGCCTAGCACACAGAAGGCGTACAAAACAGTTAAGTGTTGAATGCAGGAATATGAGTGAAAAGTTCAAACTCAGTTTGACTCTCCGGGCCTGAGAAAAGTCGCAGGAGTAGGCAGGCCTCAGGGGAGAGACCTCTGCTCACCCACAGGCTTCCAGGACCCAATGGCTACTGCCCAGCTGAGGCAAAGACTCACTTGGGTCTTCTCTTCCCAGAGAGGGAGCATCTCTTGCTGGTCCAGCATCTGGGCAATGATCACGAGGCTGAGCTGGCTTCGAAGCTGCCTGTGAAGGAAGGAGTTAGAGGAACTGAGGGGTGGGACACTCTCACAGCGGGTGGGCTAGAAGTCCACGTGGGGGCAGGATACACTCTGAGCAGTGAACATGGGAAAGCTGTGCTGTCCAGAGTACTCTGCCTGGCTCTTTTGGTTTATAGCATTTATTGTTTATTTTAGAAGCAATAAAATGTGATGGGAAAATTAAAAAACAAGCAAAAGGAAAAAAAGTAAAGTTACTAGTAATTTCAGAGGCTGGTGAAGTAGTGTTTTCCTTCCTAGTTGATCCTTCTCTCTCAATATCTACACTTACCTGTGGATATACAGAGATAAGGAACCTTCAACGGCATTTGCATACACCTTTGCCTTTTCTGTCCTTTGTAGCCTTAGAATCTTTCAGCCAAAGTGGGGTAGTGGAAAGTGGGGCTAAACTTTTTTTTTTTTCTTTTTCCTTCACATAGCATCAACTTTCCTTTGGCGAACATGCTCACCTAGGGTGGGCATATGAGCCATGCCTGGCCCATCAGAGTGGGCCAGGATGAGGCTTGGGGGGCGGTGGCTGAGGAGACTGGAGGGGGTGATGGGAAGAGGGGTCGAGGGCCCCTCCTCTGCCCATGCTCCCTGCCACAGCTTGTCTCCACCAAGAGAGTCACATCTCTCTTGCACATCAACACATGGTGGCCCCTCCATGGGCAGCAGATGTCAGCCTCTGGCATGGACCTTGATGTGGTCACAGTCCATAGTTCCTGCAGAGAGCCACCATCAGAAGAAGCAAAGGACAGGTTCTGAAGCTTGAGGAAACAAGGAGCATGAGGAAGACACTTGGGCTGGAATCTTCTCCTTCGAGGAGAATGCCCTCAGGTAACACCCCTGCCAGAGGGACCCACAGCTGCTCTCACCCATATCCCTGGAATGACACCATAAGGAACTGAAAGACTAGACATCCCGGACAGCGTGTTACTGGCAGCACTGGGAAATGCTAAGCAAGTATTCTGGGGAGGCAGGATCCAGCCTGTCAACTTCTGGGCTAGGTGGTCCAGTCTCCACTGCAGCTTTCTTAGGGTAGAGACTGCTGCCGCCCAGGCCTCATGAGGGAGGCTCCTGGGTGATGAGGAACTGAGGTAGGAGCGGCTCCTCAAAGCTCCAGTGGGGCTGGGCAGGCTAGTACCTCAACCAGGGGCCTTGCTGATTTTCTTAGCACTTGGTTGAGAAAGAGAGATCAACAAAGCAATAGGCTCTTGAATAAAAAGAGAAAAAAGCGGTACCTGGGCAGCTCAGTGGTTGAGTGACTTTGGCTCAGGTTGTGATCCCGGGGGCCTGGGATGGAGTCCCACATCGGGCTCCCCACAGGGACCTGCTTCTCCCTCTGCCTATGTCTCTGCCTCTCTGTCTCTTTCATGAATAAATAAACAAAATCTTAAGAAAAATAAATAAAATAAAAAAGAAAAGAAAAGAAAAGAAAAGAAAAGAAAAGAAAAAAAACAGCAGGCAGTAACACCATACACGAGAAAGGACATGAAAGAGGGGGAAATGCATAGTGCTGGTGAAGGTGCAGGGCAGCAGAGATGCTCACACACAGTAGGTGGGAATTTCAACTGTACATTCACTTTAAGAAACCGCTTAGCAAGATCAACTAAAGATGAACACGTGCTCACCCTGTGACCTAGCAATGCTACTCCTAGGTACATATACACATACAAAGGTGGAAGTGCACTTATAATACACCATCAGAATGCATCTACAGACTGGGCTGTATCCATACAACTTGATCCTACACATAATGACAGTGAGCTAAAACTACATTCAAAAGGCCTGGATGATCTTCACAGTGTCATGTGAAAAAAGCCAGATACAAAAGAATACATGTGCATTATTTAATTCATATAAAGTAGAAAAACGGCCAAATAGCAGCTGTTGGAAACCTGAGCAGTGGTGATGGTTGGGGGTGGGGTGGGCAGGTTCTGCTTATGTTTTATTTCTTGACCTGAGTGTTGGTTTCACATGGATTCCACTTGTGGCAATCCACTGAGCCATCCACCTGTGGTCTGGGTTCTGTTCTGTTTGCATGTTGCAGTTCAATAAAACTATTACTTAAAGAAGAAATTCAGGTGCTGGGGGAGACAGGATTGCCAGATTTAGCCAGTAAAAATATAGGATGCCTAATTCAACTTGAATTAATTTTTTTTAAACATTTAAAAAAGATTTATAAAAAATTTATTTCAGAGAAGACAGCCCATGCAAACAAGCCCGAGCTGGGGGTGGGGAGGTGCAGAGGGAGAAGCAGACTCCCTGCTGAGCACAGAGTCTGACACAAGGCTCGATCCCAGGACCCTGAGATCATAACCTGAGGCAAAGGCACATGCTTCACTGACTGAGCCATACAGCCGCCCCTAACTTTGAATTTCTTATTGATAAACAAGAATAATTTTCTTAGCATAAGTTTCCCCCCTGCACTGTTTATATTTTATCTGGCAGCTCAGAGAGGCACCAGCCATCCATTCTTGATCAGGAAGCTGACGTTAACCAGCGTGGGGCCCTCCCTGACCCTGTCTCCCTTTAGCCTTGAACCCTTTCTGCGGAGAACTTCGTGTTCCCACTTGACCTTTTGAGACTGTGGAGAGGCAGTGTGGTTTAGCCCCATGGGATAGAAAATAGGAGTCCTTCATCATCCTCCACACCAGACTTCTGTGAGCGCAGCCAGACCTGGCCCTTCACCCAGAGCCCCACCCTCCATTTTCTCCCGGAGCCCTGGCCACACCACACACCCTGCATGGCTTCCACCTTATTGGCAGCCAGGACCTGCTCTCCAGCTGTTCCCTGTGAGCCCCAGCAGCAGCTGGGCCAGGAACACAGTGGGAGGTAAACGGCCCCTCTGTGCTGCTCCTCCAAAGCTAACTCTAGCCAGAGTCAAAAGTCCTGCATCTGGGCTTCATTAATCCCAAACCCAGGCCTGTGTGGGAGCTCCTTTACCCTGCAGAGGGCGGGGAGGGACCAACCTGGGGGTGGGGGTGCTGGCAGGCCAGCAGAGCAGAGCCGGGGTGGTTCCAGAAGGGAAGAAGCAGGCTGGGTGGGTCAGGACAGGGCTGCTGTCCAGAAAAGAAGAAAAGCACCATAAAAAGCTCTGGGTGAATGGATGAAAAGCAACCCACATCTGAGGGTGGCATGTCCCCCCTCGCTGTCCCCGCCTGCTCACTGCCTTTCATTCTGATGGCCCCTGCCTTTTAAACAGTCTCCCGTGCTCTCAGTTCCCACTGGGACACAGGGGCAGGGGAGGGGACCACTTTTTCATTTTAGGCTGAGAACGTACTCTACGGAGGAGAAAACACAAAGACTCACCCTAAATAACACCCAAACTGTGCAGGGAGCAAGCAAAGGGGCCCTCGGGCTCAGCAGAGGTTGACCAGGGGCTCTTCCTTTCCTAGAAGCTGCCTGACCCCACCCGGCAAGGCCTCCCCGGAACTCAAACCAGACGGACAAAGGAGGATGCAGAAGCCACTGGAGCCATCCCAGCCACTGTCATATAAGGAAACAAGCTCCAGCTCTCTGCTCACACCAGGCCAGGCCTCTGCCTCAGCCCTGCCCCCCTCCTCTGCTCCCCCACCATGGGCCTCCGTAAGATCAGGACACTGGATTAGCACTCAGAGGAGCCTAAGGCACAGCGAAATCTGGAAATGACTTTTCCAAATCCATAGCAGAGCTGGGAAGTGGAATACAGGCACACTGCTTCCCAGCTTCCAGCCTTCCCTCTAGCTCCTGCAAGGGGCAGCCCAGCCAGGCACCAGGCGCGTGCAGGGACTCGGAGGAAAGCAAAGGCACTAACCAGTGTGGGCCTCTAGATTGTTGAGACAACAACACTGGTCAATGCAGCCCCCTCTGCTGCCCCCCGCCCTTCACTTGTTCAGAAGGGAACCAGGCCCTGCCAAGGCTGAACTACCCTAAAAGGCCATCAGGCATCTGGCCAAAGGCGTGAGCTGCCTTTTCCATGTCTCTAGGGCAGCTCAGGAAGCAACAAAGGTGGCCTGTTCCGCTATGGAAATGCTGCCCAACACCCTGCTGCAGGGCATCTGCCTGGCTTGCCTCTCCAGGGCTGTCCACACTGCCTCTCTGGCACCACAGCCACCTCTCATGCCACTTCCCCTCCCACCCCCTCAGGCCTTCACTTGGAGTCTATCTTAATGTAGGAGCATATACTACCCAGGCAGGAAGGACCAGGGCCCAGCTTAGAGGTCAGGGCAACCTCCTTGGGAGTCTGCGCAGGCATCCACACACACCTTGGGGTGCTCATGAGTGTGGGTATGCATAGTGCAGACAGGAAGATACAACCACAGATTCTTACGGAAGACCACTACATGCCAACATGAAGGATCCAAATACAACAGCTCAGTTCTGCATGGATGAGTCCCACAAAGTGTTGACACTATGCTGAGAAGGCCAGGCACAAGAGAGAACACTGTACATATACATGTTCAAAAACAGGCAAAACAAAGCTATGGGATGAAAGTCGGGGAAGTGGTTTTAGTCACCTCTAATGTGTCCTTTCCTGCACATATATAAATTAAAAAGTTACTATTATTTATTAAACAAAGTTCATATGGACAATTACAACCCAACTCCCACCCTCATCATTCTACTTCCCTCTTTCTTTTTGGTATCATGATGAAATCCACAGAACTTTAGGCTTAGAACACATCTTAAAAAGTCATCCCACCTAGGCAGTGCCTGACTGGCTCAGTTGGTAGAGCATGAGACTCTGAATTTCAGGGTCAAAAGTCGTAAGTTGAAGCCCCATTTTGGGCACAGAACTTAATTAAAAACAAAGTCACCCCATCTAATGTCTGCATATTTGTCCATTTAATTAGGCCCTCCACATACCTGAGGGAAGTGGCCATATTTTCCACAACTAACTCTTCTTCAGGTGCAACAGCCACACTTTTTTCTCTCAGAATCTTTTTGCCACTGTGGTTTGGGTCCTCTGAAGACCCTGGGGGGTTGTCAATGTTAACATCAGTGAGGTTCTCAGAGCTGGCCTGGATGCTGCTTTTCCTGGCTGCCCTGTGATGCTACACAGACCACAGACTGAGCCCAAAGTTTTTCTCACACGTCTTGCTGTCACATCCCATTTCCAAGATCTTGTTGTTAATTGTGTAGCTGGCTCTCACTTTTCCTTTCAGACTGTCATTACGGTTTGTTGAGATCTTCTGGGATCTTCCATTCCCTGTCAGTTGTATTCATGTCATGCAAGAGTCTGACTATTGTTCCATTAATGGCCTCATCTGAGACATGGGGTCTGTCCCTACCGACCTGTCAGGGAAGACAAGACCGTGGGGGCCCTAGGGGCCTACTCTCCAGGACAGCACTCTGATGGCCAGCAGCACCTTGTGAAGAGCCTAGCTACTTCAGCATTGCTCAGCCCATCTTTCTTACGTTGTCCTCAGGATACAACGGTAGACTCTACCAAGTGCCTTACAAGAACCCAGACAGTCCTCTCAAGAGTACTATTCTGGTTGGTCTGTCAAAACATAAATGAGGCTAGTCTGGTATGATTTATTCTTAGGAATCCTAGAAAGCAGAGCTTTCTGTGTATGTGCTCACGAACCATCCCTGGGGAATGATGGGGGGGGGTGCCTCGAGCCCGCCATACTCCTTCTGGACAGTCCCTCCCTACCTCCCAAGGTCTCCACGGACTCAGGGGACCCCATCTGCTCCTCTCAAAGGATTGATGTGGAACGTCCTTGTACCACAGGGGACTTAAACCCATTCCACACAGCTGGATGCAGACACACGGTCTCCTCCTGTGCTGTCTTAGGCTTCAATTCCCTTTGATCAATAGTCCAGATGAAAAATTATGCTCCTTGTCGGAGAAAAGAAGCAAAATAGGAATTATGTAGTGTCGTTCTCTCTTCGTCAGTGTCAATATATCACTGCCAGCACTCCTTGCCTCGAAAACAACTACGTGGAAGCCCGTTCTGTGGGACTTAGTTTTCTCCACCGGCAGCATCACTGATCCATGCTGTTTGTCCATCTGCTGTTTTTGCGTCCCACTCTCCATCTTCCACATCTTTTGAAGTCCGAGATCATGCCTGAGCTTTTGGTGCAGCCCCTGTAGCCTTTAGACATTTCCCACTTTTTCCTTACTGGGTTGGTTTGCAGTGTGCAGAGTGGTACCACACCATCTCCGAGTCGCCCGAGCCATCTCTCTCTTTGGAATTGGCTACTAAAAACCAACTCTGTGCTTTTTGAGATCTGCCCTCCAGAAACAACCGCTCCACTGGCATTCCCTCGAGTCCCGCGCCTCCCTATCAGGCTCCAAGGGCCCAGAGGGCAAAGTCCCAGCTCCTCCCTCAAGATGCTCACATCCCAGTGGGTCAGCAAAAGTGCTGACAGTCAGGACCTGTGAAGGAGGCATTTCTGGAGAGATACCTTGGTCTGAGCCTAGTCTTGAGGGTAAGGAAGTGCTAACCAAGCAAAGAGGAGGAGAGGAATAAGGGAAGACAGAATTGATGCTGAAAGGCTCTGAGACAAATCATGAGTTGAGGTGGCTAGAGCATGGGAGGCTGCCTGGGACGCTGGGCAGGGGATAAAATATGATTTTGAGGGGATCCCTGGGTGGCTCAGCGGTTTGGCGCCTGCCTTTGGCCTAGGGCGCGATCCTGGAGTCCCGGGATGGAGTCCCACGTCGGGCTCCCGGCATGGAGCCTGCTTCTCCCTCCTCCTGTGTCTCTACCTCTCTCTCTCTCTCTCTCTCTCTCTGATAAATAAATAAATAAATAAATAAATAAATAAATAAATATTAAAAAAAAATACGATTTTGAAATAGGATACAAGGGTCCTAGTATTGCCACTGTTTGAATTTCATCCTGAGGACAGATGCCTGAGGGATTTTAATGAAGCAAAGTAGTGATGTGGCTGGCTCTGCATCTCAAGGGAGGCCACACCGCTGGACAGTGCAAGCATGGGTCAGACGGGGGACAGTCTGGAAGGAGGTAGCAATCCAGGGGTGCTGTGGTAAGATCTGGAACTGTGTGAGGGTGATGGGAGAGGTGGCTGTTGTTGGGGAGGAGGAGCTGGAGGGGACAAGGGGTGACCCCATACTTCCAGGCTTTAGGGAGTGGGCAGGTGCTGACACGGTCATGGAGCCACAGAAGACAGGAGAAGGTGGTGACATGCTAAACCTGAAATACTTGTCCATGCAGATTTGGTGCTTAGCAGGAAAGTCTGGCCAAAGGTATCACTTGGGAGCCCCTGGCATGTGCTTGGAGTTGGATATGGAGGAGGTGGGGTCTCAAGTCCAGTGCCCCCAGGAGGTGGAATCTGAGGTGGAGGTGAGCATGAAGGGAATTTATGGCAGGAGAAGAGGAGACAGGTGCTCTTGGGATGACTTCCTGTGGGGATGAAGGAAGCAGGTTTGAACCAAAGGAGAAAGCCAGGCTGGAATACACAGTCACAGCAAAGCCCTTGGCTAACCCCACAAGGACCGCTGGAGCTGGCAATGTCCTTCAGAGACATCCCGAACTGAGGCAGAGGGGCAGGCACTGGGCTTCTCCCAAGAAAGGCACCTTGCCTAAGATAAGGTAACCACGTTCTGCAAGGCAATTCCTGGGGTGGGATGGCAGGGCGACACTCAGCAGCTGGGGAAGGGGTGCCAGAGACCCAAAGTCAGGCCTATGAACAGAGCACCACAGCGCCCAGCCTGATAGCAAAGTAGTGTGTGGTGTGACTAAAGGAGGGGGACTGGGGATCCCTGGGTGGCGCAGCGGTTTGGCGCCTGCCTTTGGCCCAGGGCGCGATCCTGGAGACCCAGGATCGAATCCCACGTCGGGCTTCTGGTGCATGGAGCCTGCTTCTCCCTCTGCCTGTGTCTCTGCCTCTCTCTCTCTCTGTGACTATCATAAATAAATAAAAATTAAAAAAAAAACCTTTAAAAATATATATAAAAAAAAAGGAGGGGGACTGGGGCAGAATCTCCCCGCAAACCGAGGCTTGAGGAGCAGTGGAGGAAGGAATTAGATGATGGCAGCTGAGAAGGATGCACCGAAGCAGCGGAGTCCGGGGGATGATACTGTGAAGCCAAGGAAGAAAACAATAAGCTTGTTCCTGAGAAAGGGTCATTAGGTCAGTAGTGATAAGGCAGTTTGGCTAGAGTACCAGATGAGATGCATCTCCTCTACTCCTGGCTTTTTTTTTCTTTTTATATAAATATTTATTCATGAGAGACAAGAGAGAGAGGCAGAGACATAGAGGGAGAAGCAGGCTCCGTGTGGAGAGCACAATGTGGGACTTGATCCCAGGACCCTAGGATCATGCCCTGAGCCAAAGACAGACACACAAACACTGAGCCACCCAGGCATCCCAATACTCTTGGGTCTTTAGGTCATTCCTATCACCCCCTACATGCATGCCCACTCATAAAGGTGAGCCAAATCCTCTTCAGCCACAATCCTTCACACTCCTGGCTTTATCGTGACCCAGTTTTTCTTTGCTGCCCTCTTGGTTCCAGCATGGCCCCTCTGCCCCTAGACATGACCTTCATCCTGCCTCTAATTCCTCTGGATTTTGAGACCTTCTAAAATTCTAAGAGTTGGGGGACCTTGGCTGCCTCCTTCTAGAATGTTCTGGCCCTGTCCACCCCCAGAGCCTGAAACGTCTTGTTTTCTTATGTGAGAATTCCCTATGACACTCTGAGCTCTGAAGAATTCATTCTGTGTCAGGGTGGGCAGGGTTCAGAGTGCCTATTCTGGGTGAATGAAGTAAGGGAGGGTAGGGAGATGTAGTAGGAGCTGTAGGGGTGAGGGTGGCAGCAGAACTGCTCCTCTAAGGTAGGAGATGCACGAGTGCATGTATTTGCTGAGGAAGGATTAGAGACTAAAAAATGAAAGGCACAGGAAAAAGGGAAGACTATAGGTCTGGAGGGGGCAGGACTGTTGGTGCCTGATATGGGAGGTCAGGTGAGCAAGAAGGAAGGTGGTGAGTCGTGGGTCAACTAGGTTATGTGTAGAGAAACAAGGGGCAGTGCTGTTTGCTAGAGAGTTTTTTTTTTTTTTAGAGTAGAGATTTTAAAGAGATTTATTCATTCATTCATGAAAGACACACACACACACACACACACACACACACACACAGAAGGGGGTGGGGGGGAGAGAGAGAGAGAGAGGCAGATGCAGGCTCCACGCTGGGAGCCCGATGTGGGACTTGATCTCAAGTCTCCAGGATCATGCCCTGGGCCAAAGGCAGGCACCAAACCACTGAGCCACCCCGGGATCCACACCCCGCCCCCCCCCCCCGTTTTTTTTAAAGATTTTTAAAAATTTATTTATTCATTCATGAAAGACACACACACACAGAGACAGAGAGAGAGAGAGAGAGAGAGAGAGAGAGGTGGGGGGGAGAGATTTTAGTAGCAGGAAGTGTGGTGATGTCTGGAATCTGCTGAGGGCCCCAAGGAGGCTGGCCAGCAGTTCTGAATGAGTCCTGGTCAGCCAGAGGGGTCAGGGGCCCAGGAGGGACAGGATACGTGTGGTGGCGCACGGGGAGGGAGTTATGGTGGAGCAAGGAGTCAAGGATAGACAGGCTGGGGGAGAATGAACTGGTCTAGGGCCTGTACCAAGGCGGGGGTGGGGTGGAGGTGATGCAAGGGTGGGGACAGGACACCCTACGAGGAAGGTGCAGGCCCTGGCCCCTCCCTGAGGGGAGGGAGCAGCCTCACCCCAGCGGCTTGGGTAAGGAACGTGGGGAAAGCTATGGGGCGCCCGCATGTGTCGTGGCTCTTATCCCCAGTGTACAAAGACCTGAAGACTCTGAAGGCCACTTTCTCCCAGGGCTCCTGCACTTGTACGTGAGCAGCCAGCTGCCTCTTTGCTGGTCAGAACCTGGCTGATCTCGCAGCCTGCTCAAGCCGGTTTCATCTTCTCCTCTACTCTGGATGCCACAGTTGAACAGCATACGAGGGACATTTAATAAACATTCGCGGGTGGTGAAGGAGGTGGGGCCTGGGGCCTGCAAACATCAGCCTGCAGCAGAGTAAAAGCAGCCCTGAGCCTCTGCCCTCCCACTAAAAGGGTTCCTCGGAGTGGTTGCGGAGACTTACTCACAACACTTGCTGGAGACCCTGCACAGAAGCCTGAAGGGCAAGTCCCCTTCCCACAGGCCCCTGAAGTTACCCCAGAGGGGTCGATTCCCAAAACAGACTCTCTTCCAAGGGAAAGTCTTCCTATTGGCCCTATTTCAAATGGTTTGCTCTAGTATTTACTTTCATTTCTCATAGTTGAGCTCAACTATGCCTTAAATTTACAGTGCATCCCTGAAGTCTTGGTCAACAAGGTTGGGAGCAGGGTGTGTGTGTGTGTGCCCACGCACACGTGCACATCACACAAATCTTGGTGGAAGTTCTCACTTTGTGCTTAACCAGTCAGTAGACTAAGAATGTGACAGAATGTACAATACACCCTCCTTCCTGGGGTCAGTCTGGGCACTGAGCCCAGTGGGGCAGCCACCACGAGGGCCTAACAAGGTTGCCAGCAAGCTCCTCCAACGTTGCTACCACAGGGAGCAGGCAGTGGGGCGGGGGGTGGGGGGGGTGGCTAGCTAAAGACCACAGTGAATACAGTGAAGCTGTAAAGAAGAATTAGAAGCTCTTTCTGATCCAATTTGGAATGACTGCCAAAACATACCTGGAAGTGAAAAGCCGGGCGGAGAGAACATGCAGGGAAGCATAGATGAGACATGGAGGCAGCCTAGGTGGCTACGTAGGAGTACATTTTCAATAGGTGCTCCTGGGTGCCTTTTGAATTTTGTTCTATTTGAATGCTTTATCTAATATAAATAAATAGATAATACCCTTCCTTCCTTCCTTCCTTCCTTCCTTCCTTCCTTCCTTCCTTCCTTCCCTCCCCTTCCCTTCCCCCTCCCTCCCCTTCTTCTTCTCTTTCTTTCTTTCTTCTTTCTTTCTTTCTTCTTTCTTCTTCTTTCTTTCTTTCTTTCTTTCTCTTTCTTTCTTCTTTCTTTTCTTCTTTCTTTCTTTCTTTCTTTCTTTCTTTCTTTCTTTCTTTCTTCTCTTCCTTCCTTCCTTCCTTCCTTCCTTCCTTCTTCCTTCTTCCTTCTCTCTTTCTTCTTTCTTTCTTTCTTTCTTTCTTTCTTTCTTTCTTTCTTTCTTTCTTTCTTTCCTTCCTTCCTTCCTTCCTTCCTTCCTTCCTTCCTTCCTTCCTTCCTTCCTTCCTTCTTTCGATTTTCTTTATTTATTCATGAGAGAGACAGAGCGGCAGAGACACAGGCAGAGGGAAAAGCAGGCTCCTGGGATCACACCCTGAGCTGAAGGCAGATGCTCAACCACTGAGCCACCCAGGTGCCCCCCCCCCCCATCCTTCTTTCTTAGCAAAGCTTGTGGCAGGAATTAATCACCGTAGTTGATGTGTCTGTTTGAAAGTGAGGTGAGGCTGTCCTATTATATTCACTCCTGGCATTGAAGGAACACTTAGCAAAGGCCCTGGAGCTACAAAGACATCCCCATAAATGACACAGATCCCTGAAATCAATTTGATTCAGTTAACAGATGAACAACATCATAAATTTAGGATATGATGAAGGTAGTCTCAAATCGGCTGGGAAAGGTGTATTATGAAGACAAAAAAGAAAGTTGGTTGGTGTTGGCCTCATTGGCTCTTCAGAGGTGGAAAAAATCAAATTAGATCCCTACCTCTTATCTTTGAAAAACAGATTCCAGATAGGATTAAGAACCAATAATAACAAAGTTAATATTTTTATGATCTCGGGTAGGGAAGGCTTTTCTTTTCAAGATAGATTCAATTATGGGATCCCTGGGTGGCGCAGCGGTTTGGCGCCTGCCTTTGGCCCAGGGTGCGATCCTGGAGACCCGGGATCGAATCCCACGTCGGGCTCCCGGTGCATGGAGCCTGCTTCTCCTTCTGCCTATGTCTCTGCCTCTCTCTCTCTCTGTGACTATCATAAATAATAATAATGAAAAAATGATAGATTCAATTAGAATCAGCTTTCTATATCATTCATATAACTTTTCTGTCAAGCTAAATCTATTCTAAAATAAAATTATAAAAAACCCAAAACCTTAGTTTGCCAAAAGGTATCATGCACAAAAGTTTAAAAAGTGTGATGTAACAAAAAAAAATGATGTATAGACTTAGAAGAAGAAAATAGAGTGCTGAAACATATATAAGCAATTATTACTAAAGTAATAAGATTAATTGCTCCACAGAAAAGTGGGCAAGAGGCATCAAGATATAGTTTACAAAAAGAGAAACAAAAAAAGGCCAATAAACATGAAAGGATTCTCAATTTCGCTGGCAATCAGAGGAATAAAAATCAGAACGAAAGGATGACATTTCTCAGCAAATTGACTAAAACTTCAAAACAAAACAGAATACTAGCAGAGAAACAGACATTTTCATGTCCACTGATGGTATTATTAATTGATACAGTTTTTTTGGAAGCCAAATTTCATATGTATATACCTTAGGACTGCAGTCTTACTTCAAAGAGTTTATCCTCTAGAAACATTTGCACAGATGTACAAAGCTGGTGCCCTGCATGACTATCCAGATTAGGGAGCTGTGTGTAGACTAGGGGACACTATACAGCTAAGAAAAAGAATGTTCACCATACACATGTATGTACGTAAAAGTACACATACATGTGTATGTATATACATATATGTGTGTGTGCATGTATGTGTACACATGAATGAGAAAAACGGGCGCCTTGTTGGCTCAGTTGGTAGAGTATGCAACTTTTAACTTCAGGGTTGTGGGTTAAATTTAAGCCCATTAGGCAAGGAGGGTACTTAAAAAAAAGAAACAAAGAAAGAAAGAAAAACAAGTACAAATAATGTGGCCTATTGGGAGCAAATAGGAAACGGGCTGGACACCACTGCCCTGGAAGCATTTGGACTTGGCTATTCCAGTTAAGGCAGAGATACAATAATCCCATGTATCCACAGAATGGACAGACTTTGAGGGAGGAGGGGACAGATTGCCACTGTCAGCGTCCATCCAGGTGAGAGACATGACATGAAAGCAGGAGCAGGTGGGACAGAGGTGGCTGAGACCCAGACAGGTACCTGTTTTTACGGAACTGACATGGACAGGCAATCACAAACAAGAATTTGGGATTTGGAAATCAGAATGGACAGGATTTAGGATGAATAGGCATGATGGGCTGGGGTGGGAGAGACCTCTAAGATGACAATTTCTGACTCTGCAACACAGTGGGCTAGCTGTTTGGGGTTGAGCAGGGAGCCTGGAGACAGAGGTCAGCTTCTTTAGATCATTTGGAAAGAAGTCCCATGCATCTGGGCTTAATGTAGATGGTGCCCACCAAGGTACTACTCTGGTGTCATGCTTAAAGTTCTCAGAGCTTCTAGAAGCCCAGTTCTTTCAAGTATAGAGCAACAAGTTCCCTTTAAGGACTGTGGAGAGGCCTCCTCTCTTTCAACCAGATTCACAGAAAGGGACTGAACTCTCCATCTCAGGACTGAAGCTGAGCTCAGGATGATTGCACCCAACAGGGCCCTGGGGATATGGGTCTGAATGGAATGCCTAGCCGGCTTCCAGAAGCTGCCCCTGGGGAGGAAGTTGCAGGGGAATGGCCCCAGTGGAGGGTTACTTGAAAGGCCCCAGAACAGGCATGGTTGGAAGGGTGGGGAGGGCCCTCATTCCAGATGGGAGGAGAGATAAGGAGTGATCCACTCCAGAGAGGACAAGGACTTCCCTATGGCTGTGGCCTACAGTGGGGGAAGGAAGGAGGAGAGGAGAGACTGGGTGGGGCCAGGTCCAGAGCAAGGGTCTCATCTCCCAGTGGGCTGTTTGTTCACCTTGTTCATTCATTCGAAAAGAATTTACAGAGTGCTGACAGTGTGTCAGGCGCTGTTCTAGATGCCGGAGGATATGGCCATGACTCCATACGGGAAGTAACGTGGAGAACAGGCACCATAAATAAGGAACAAACAGTAAGAAAATTTCTGGCAGAAAGCCATGCTGTGCAGAAAATAAAGCAGAATGTTGAGAGTTTGGGAGCGGGGACAGGGGAGGAGTGATGAGGGGACATAATGCTGCGGAGGTCTGAAGGACAAGAAGGAACCCTCTACCAAGGACTGGGAGCAGCAGGCGGGAGGTGGGGGGTGGGGATGGGGGGGTGGGGGTGGGTGAGGAGGGGTGGGAACAGGGGTGGGGGGCTGCGATGCTGGCAGAAGCTAATTGTATAAGGCAATTGTTTTGCTAATAAGACTATGTTAAAAAAATTAGGCTTTTTTCCTTTAGTAATGAACTCATTAGTGAGTTGTATTTTTAGTTCTTTCTCCTGGGTTTTAGAGATTGGGCAGGAGGGGGAGGTTTGTTGGGACTCAAGGGGAGGATTCTGGATCCCCACAGTCCACCCTGTCCCAGGGGAAGGGATGAGTGTCAGAGGGAGGAGGCAGAGGTGGAGGAGCACCCACCTGCTTCGAGAGGTCACGTCCAAGAAGAACTGCACGAGTGCCAGTAGGTTGTGGTGGTGACCTGACACCTTGCTCAGGGTGCAGCAGAGCTGCTGGAGCTGTGAGGACAGCAGGCATCAAGGTGGGTTGCAGGAGGGCGGCCTTCCACCCCGACTTCTCCACCAGTCCACTTAGAGTAAGGAGAAGGGGGGGTCACGGAGGCCAGGGTGAAAGGGAAGTTTCCTTGGCATCCTGCTCACCTCCAAGCCTGCTATTCCCATTTAGTGACAACTTAGTTGCAACTTTAGTCCCTAGTGACAAGGCCACATGAGGTGGCTAGGGCTTGGGCTTTGGCTGCAGGGGATGGGGGTCAGGGGGCATGGTTACCTTCCCTGGCCACTCCTGGATGTTCTGAAGGAGCAGGAGCAGAAGCTGCTGAAGATCGGTCTTGGGCAGCAGGCGGAGCTCCACATCTAGGCCAGCTTGGCACAGCAACTCAATCAGGCCCAAGAGGTCCCCATCAGTGTAGGCCACTGGCTGGGTGAGGGCACACAGTGCCAGGAACTGGAGAGTGGAGAGAGTGCTAGGGCAGGGATGGCCTCCTCCTAGGAGGCCAGGCAGGGCAGGAGGGGCTAGGCAGCAGCTGAGAAAACCAAACACAAGACCCAGAGTCACGCCCGGCACAGGGTACTCAGGTGGCAGGCCCAGTCGTGGGACCATGCGCTTTCTGCAGCATTGGTCCCAGCAGCCAGCATGGTGCCTGCACGGTGGTGCTGAGCACACTGTGGGTGCTTCATGGTACCTACTGCATCAAACTGCTGTCTGACTCACCTTACAGATGTAGCTCAGGCTAATGTCCAAGGCAATCGCTGGGGGGGTGTCCTGCTGCTCACTCCAGCTCAGGCTAATGTTGTTTTTAAGCACTCTAAGGTAAGACAAAAACAAAGGGAAAGAAATGGGAGGAGGTGGATGCAAGGGGAGGACTGCAGCAGAGAGGAGGCCTGCCACTGCTCAGAAGCAGAGAGCCTGTGGATGATCCCTTCAGCCTGGAGGGGCTAATGCTCTGTGTGTGCTGGTCATCTACTGCTACATAACAAATGACTCAAAAATACAGAGGCTTAAAAACGATTATCATGTCATGCAGTTTCTGAGAGTCGAGAATCCGGGAGCAGCTTAGCTGGGTGGTTCTGGCTCACGGTTTCTTAGAACATTGCCTCCAAAATATTGGGAGTGGGGCTGCTGTCATGTCAGGCCCGAATGGGCTAGAACAACTGCTTCCCAGCAATGTGCCCACCAGCAGGTCCTTACAATGCAGGGCTCTCCACAGGGAATCCTCAACACCAGCTTCCACCAACACAACACAACGCCAGCTTCCACCAACGCAAGCCATCTGGGGGGGGGGGATGCCAGAGACAGATGCCACAGCCTTTATCACCTGGTCTTGGAAGTGACATCCCATCACTCCTGATTTCTCCAGTCCACACAGGCCACCCAGACTCAGCATGGGAGTGAGAGCTACACAAGGGGAAGAACACCAGGAGTGGGGAACACTGGGGGCCATATCCCAACCCATTCCAGCCAGGCCTCTGGCTTGATTTTTCTGGAACCCAAAGACCAGAAAATCATACTCCACTGCCCCAAAAGAGTCTTCCTCAAGAAAGTTCTTTGTCCATACAGGTATGGTGACTCTTTGCATGCACTGAAAAGTACACCACATTGCAGCCCACATGGGGGCTGGTTTCCAAGGTCAGCATGTAATATGGGGACATTCAGAGTAAAAATGAGAACCCCTCCACAGGTCTCACACTAACATGCTGTCTGCCAATAAGCCTAGCATGGCCAGTTTTTCCCTAGTGTGGAAACAGATCTGGTTGAGCCCAGAGATGTTGAGATGAAGTTAGAGCTTAGGGTCATATGAAAACAAACAAACAAACAGCTCTTTAAAGACTAAAGTTGGACTCAGGGTGGCCAGATGCTCACAGTGAGAGGGGCACCAGTGGACAGCAGAGCTGCACCGATGCACAGACTTTCTAGGCACATTCCCTGGATAGAAACAGAGGATCGGTCTCACTAAATGACTCTTTCTCTCTGGACAAATGCATATTGTTGATTGTTGTATACTGTTGAGGTGAGCTTATGACAAGGCTTCCTGTGCTGTCTCGTCCACTTTTCCACTCTTATTAACTGGTTTGGAGTTCCTGATAACAGTGGGCTCTCCACAATGAAGGCATTGATGACAGCAACACTGCTGACCACATCAGCCTCCAGGGTAGTCGCCTGACCACTGACGAAGGAGGAGAGCTCTGTTCCTGCAGGCTCCAGGGAAAAGTCTCTGCTCTTCTTTACTGGGCGCTGGTGCTGCATCTCAGAGGGGAAGGAGAAATCCATCTTTAGGCACCCAGGGAAATGGTGCCCCCACACATCAAAGTTGGGGGGGGGCAAGGGATTAGGACTGGGCTTGGCCATTCTTCCAGAGTCCAACATTTATAAGGACCAGAAAAAGGGCAAGGCTGCATGTGCACATCTGGGCACCTGCCAGCCCCTTGTCAGTATAGGAGGGGCATTCCGGTATGCTCCAGCCTGTGAGCATGCATGTGTTATGGAAGCCATGAGTGGGAATGCTTTCTGACTTCGTAGAGGGTGGGGGCAGGCACACAATTGACTGTGACTCTGCTGAAGAGGAATGGGCTTTCAGACAGTCTGGTGCTGCCAGAGGTAGGAGGAGTGTGGAAAACGTGAGCTGGGGAGGGAAGTGTGTCTATGACAAGAGCCCTCTCCTCCTTGGGAAGCAATGCCAACCTCCCAAGTGAAGAGGGCAGACAGTCTCCCAGTGTATGGTGTATGCTCCAGCATTTCCCTGAACTGCCTCTCCTTGGGAACAGCAGGCAATATAGTGTGGTCCTTTATTCCCTGCCTTTCCAAGGTTCTGAGGAACCACTTGACTGAACCGACTGCATCTGTGACGCGGCATCAGCTGATACCCAGGCCTCCATCCCCAGGCTCTGAACCAGAGGCCAAGGAGCACAGGCATTCACAGCCTAGCAATCTCGCTCTCCTCCTGGACTCTGGCAGGTTAACAGTGAGACAGTCCCACCACTGGACTCCATGAACAAAGTGCTTCATCTGTCCTACTCTGCCCCTCAGCCCTGACCCCTGGATGGCTGGGTTAGGGCTTGGCCTGTGGCCAGCACCCAGGAGCTGGTGTTTGGATTATGACAACGCTGTTCTACACTCATAAGTAATCTTGAGAAGGGCACGTCACTGACCTCTACCCCAGTTTCTAGGTTTGTTTCCCCCAAGAGATGTAAATAATAGAGTTACTGTCTGTAAAGTATGCTGACATTCTCAGCAGGAGGATGGTAAGAGAGGCATGTGAGCACAACTGCCTCTGTAACTGAGAGCCATCATCAAGGCACCCAGTGGTTGGGGCTCCACCATGCAGGCTGGACCAGTCCAGGCTCTATGAGCCCAGGTCAACGCAGTGAAGGGGAATCAATGCTGAGCTAATGGGAAGGGAGAGAGAAGTGTATTTTACCTGGGTTGAATTACACCATCCCGAGATGGCCAGTGACCAGCCTCCCCTACACTGGATAGGATGCCCTTTCAATGGATTAACTGTCATTTAGTTATTACCTTCTGGCCTCTATGCCAGGCTGCTGTATCAGAGAACCAAGTGGATGAAGGTTTCTGGCACTAGGCTACAGCAGATTCGTGACCAGTCCTGTGTATCTGACTGGGACTTTCAGCTGGGCTTTGTAACCTGGGAGCAGCCTTATTAGACCAGCTGTTGGTGACCAAGGACCTCCCCTGCCTTCCCAGGTGAGACTGGGGCACATGATGGAGAGTGTCTGAGTAGCTGTGTGGCACAAGCCCCCCTTAACCTCTTGCTCTGCTTCCTGGTCTGTCTTCACACTCTGGTCCCTCTTCTGCCCATTTGCCCCACAGATCCTCCTGATTCTTCCCTCCCCAGCCTCATCACTGGGCAGAGGGCTACTGTGTTTGCAACAAGGTGGACAGCACATGATCTAGCCACAGGATCTTGAACCATTTGATAGGATGGTGATGGGTTTCAAGGAAATCTGAGATTAAGAACAAATGCTAAAAGACTTGTCTTTCTCATAGATACTAAAAAGATGGTCCAGTTGTGGGGCCATGTGCAGAGATATCCTAACCCCTTATTTCCAGGCTTGGGCAATAGGAGAGCTCTGTTGGTGCCCTGGAGGAGCCCCCAGAGCATCTGTTCTGTCAGGGAGCCCCAGATCAGGGCATCCCTGGAAGTTAACAGCGCAGTGGGTGGCGTGGAGCCAACTGGCATGGGATGAACTTAACCCTGGTCAGGAACAGGACAAGGAAGACAGTGGGGAGAAGACAGCCTGTCCTGATGTTCCTCTAGTGGCCCATGTGTCTATGAAGGAGCCATATCCTTGGTGGAGGAGATGTCAGAATCTTCACAGTGCTTCCTAAATAGTCTAGAAGAGCTCTCTTTCAAACCTATGACTCCCAGAGTTTACCCAACTGCAGCAGCCAGCCAGCAGTCCAGGTAACCCACTCGAGCATCTCTGCTGCCCCACATCTCAGGAAGGCCACTGGAGGGGTTTCAAGATGTGTCTGTGCTTTTCAAAAGGAAGCTGTGTTCAGGCAGAAAAAGCTAAAAATCTCCCCAGGCTAGTGGCTAGGGAGGTTGTCCCAGCTGTCCTTACAGGGCCATCACAAGAAAATCACCCCTAAAGCCATCGGCCAGATCCTCTGGGCCAGTTCTGAGTCCTTCCTCTTACCCCGGGGCTAACTGCTTGGTCAAGCTAGAAGTCTGTATGCTAGGGTTTGTGATTCCAAGTATTTTGAGGGTGGCAGATTTAAACAGCCATAGTTCTAATGCCCACCTGCACCCTGTGGCCTCCAGAGAGGATGGATTTGCCTGGAAGCATTAGGGGCAGGAAGCCTTCAAATCCTGGGGAAGGAAGAAGTGTGGGGGAGAAAGTGGCCCTGTGCAGGGTGCAGAGTCAGCTGGGTAGTTATCTGCTTCTGTCTGCCAGGGCACCTCTCACTTTCTAGGTGGACACCAGGCGCTCATCAGAACAGTTAGAAATAGGTCTCCTGAGCCCCACAGGCCTCCCAAGAACCATCTTCAAACTGCATTTGTTTTTCGAAGTGTAATCCTTTCCGCAAGTCATTCTAGAAGGCGGTGTGATTGAAGCTCTGTGTTGGGGAAGAGGCAAGTGGCTTATTACACCAGATATGGAACTCGGCGGGAAGGCAGCAGGGCAGGAGTGAGGCAGGCTGGCACATGCGTGGGGTATTTATAGCAGAGTGAGTGTGGTTTGGTCTGGTTTGGTTTGGCAGACGATTACTAAACAGAGTCGTGGAACAGGTTCTTAAGAAAGCTTTGGCCTTCTCTGTGTAGGAACACCCACCTGCCTGCCATGGCAAGGGAGAGGGTCCTTGTGCCTCCTGGGGCCAAAGTTGTCACCAGGATGGTGGGGACCGGATACCACCTAATGCTGTCCAGGGCCCTAAACACCCTGAATGTCTTCCCAAAGAATCATCAAGGAAGAGTTTGAATATAATTCGTAGAACAGGTTTATAACATGTAATACTTTTACAACCCAGACCTAGTCACTGTCCACCCAACAATAGTCATTTATGTATTGTATGGCTCTGATCCTAGGGGGCAGGGACAATGGGTATGCAGATTAGTAGCCCCCCTAATCCAGCCTAGCCTAGTGCACAAAGAGGGTGCCCACAAAACAAGACTGGTCATTGTGGAAATTACATATGAAATTGTGCCTTGCTGGCCATGAGCTGATATTAGGTAATAGGCCAAAACTGAAGCTTTGGAGGTAGACCAGAGAGATTGGGACAGGTCCTAAAAGAGGCCGGCAGTGAGAGCTCTGAGTCACCAAGGGGCAGGAGCGGATGTCAGCCAAAGCAGCAAGACTCATCTCTGCTTGGTTCTTCCATCCCCCTGAAGCTGGGAGCATGGTCATTTA
Source organism: Nyctereutes procyonoides (assembly GCF_905146905.1). Taxonomy (NCBI): domain Eukaryota; kingdom Metazoa; phylum Chordata; class Mammalia; order Carnivora; family Canidae; genus Nyctereutes; species Nyctereutes procyonoides. Next base: position 45,995,846 of record NW_026575049.1, on the reverse strand, counting down.
TGTGAACATTAGCCATTTATGGTGCGATACTCATATCCACGGGTGCTTGTATGTAGTTGTTCTATAATCCCTCAGACTCTGCTTCACTATGTGGGCTAGAGCTGGAGTTTGGCAATTTTTTTTAATCCCCGTGAAATGCACATAAATTTTATGTAATTATCACAGGAAATCTTTCTTTTTTTCTAACTTAAAAATGTTTATGGCTCTAAGGATGCATACTACAAGCAATAATGCTTTTGTACAACAAATGGCCCATTACATTGGTATGACCTTTTTACAATAGGAAATACCTTATGATTTTTTTCTTCCCTCTCACTCCCCCTAGAATAGGAAATACTTTAAATTAATACTTTTTTTAAAAAAGATTTATTTATTTGAGAGAGAGAGAGAGAGAGAGAGAGAACGAACAAGTGGAAGGATTAGAGGGAGAGAGAGAAAGAAAAGCAGACTCCCTGTGGGGCAGAGAGCCTGATGAGGAACTTGATCCCAGGGCCCCAAGATCATGACCTGAGCTGAAGACAGACACTTAACCGACTGAGCCACCAAGGCACCCATAAATTAATATTTTTTAGCATGAATAAATGTTTAGAAGAATGCATCTCTCTTTTTTGGGTCTTTTTTTGTTTTTTGCTTTTTGTTTTAACATTTTGACTGAAGTATAATAGATATGGAAAACCCTGTGCATATCTAATGTATACAAGTTGTTGGGCTTGAAGTGAGATGCACAACTGTCAAACAAAAGATAAAGGATGGTGAGGAAAGGGAAGTACTCACCTCCCATTGTGTTGGCAGAGGCCCTGCAGGCCCACAGCAGGGCTGTGGGCTCCCAGGCTGTGAAATGCTTCCATGACCTCCTGCAGCGAGGGGCACCACCAATACTTGTCTCCATCTGTCAGGCCAAGGGAGGGCAGAGGGTTAAGGAGGGCAAAGGAGACAGGCTCACTATTCCCACAGGAGGGAATACCCTTGGAAGTGACAACCCCTGGCCTAAGGGGTTTAGTTTCTGCATTTTCTGGCACCACAAGTGTTTTCTGGAGGAATCAAGCAACCACTTGTTTTTGAGACATCCGCTGGAGCTTTGTGAACCTGATGGTTCTTTTTTTTTTTTAATTTTTTATTTATTTATGATAGTCATACGAGGGGGGGGGGCAGAGACACAGGCAGAGGGAAAAGCAGGCTCCATGCACCGGGAGCCTGACGTGGGACTCGATCCCGGGTCTCCAGGATCGCGTCCTGGGCCAAAGGCAGGCGCCAAACCGCTGCGCCACCCACGGATCCCGAACCTGATGGTTCATTATCCTGTCTTCAAGCTCTGGCCGCCTTGCACTGCAAGGGCCCAGGGATGATGACACCCTGATTGGTTCCATCAGGCAGCAGTCGGGGCACTGGGCTGCCCAGAGCTAAGCCAGATGAAGAGACTTAAACCAGAGGCCTCCAAAACTGCAAGATGCAGAAGATGCACAATGCAGCAGCCCTGGGCCCTTTACCACTACCAGCTGAGGCCAGCTCGAAGCCTACTGCTGACTCGACGATGCTGCCCTTGCAGCAACATCTGGGTGTTCCCAGGTCCACCATTCCAGCCCAGGGCACTCCCTGCAGCCTGGGACACATCTCCACAGCCAGCTTGAGTTCAAAATTCCATGGTCTCTTGACTAGTTTGACAAAACCTGAACGGTAATCTGACCTCACCAACAAGGAGGGAAAACCCTATGTACTCGGGGCTTTTCTTCTATAGGACTACTTAAGGACATTTTCAGAACCAGGAAACTAGAAAAACAAAAAACAATGTGGAGGATCATTTTTCCCAGAGATGGATACAACCGTCTCCCTCCCACTTGCTCTTCTGTGTTGTGACCTCTCCACACCCCACCAAGAGGTGGGGTCCATGCCTCCACACTGTCATTCTTCTATGTCATCTTATTGATTGATTTACTCACTTATTGTCCCCATCTCCCCATTAGAATGTAAATTCCACGAGGGCAGGGCCCTCTGCACACCCAGTGCCTGGAGGAGGGGCTGGTATGTGGGGGGAAGCAGAATGAATGAATGACTGGAGAGAACCCTAAACAAACCTGATCAAGTAGTACCGGAGTAAGAGGGAAACTGAAGGCCAGTCATAAGATAATCTGGCAGTGTCAAGAACTGTTGACAATGCTGAATTTGACAGATGCATCAGGATCAAGAACTTGGAAACTAGGCTAGCAGCGCATTAGTAGCACATGCTTGAATCCTTTGCCATTCACTGCCATTCACTGGGGGTGAAAGTTCCCTCTGAAAGGCACACCTCAGTGGATCCCTCCATGGGCTGGAACCATGCTAGGTGCCCAAGATAAAAAGGTGGCCTGCTGGAGACCTTGACCTCAGGGAGCTTACACTCTAGGAGGGAGGGGGGAGCCAGGCAAATTAAAAAAATACAGGAGAGTGAATTCAAAACCAAAGCAGGTGAAAGGTGCAGAGTCTGCTCAGAGGAGAAATTCACTTGGGGCCAGGGAAGGGCAGAGGAGGGGGGCTGAGGAATAGGGCATGGTTAACGGGAAAGAAAGCATGTACCCAGCAAAGGCACAGAAATGACAAATGCAGAGAAGCTCGAGAGAGCATGGACTGTTCAGCTACTCAAGGCAAGAAACACAGCATCCTAAACTCCTTGGAAGTTCTGGCAACAGTCTTGCATGGCTGCATAGCCACCAACTGGGGTAACGGCCAGCAGAGGGTCTCTGCACCCTGTCCAAGGACATTGCCTCTGTTGGCATCAGGTGTCTCTCTTTAGAAACGTATATGGGTCGAGGCTCACCCAACAAGTAATTAGACTCTTGGAGGAGGAAAACCTTTCTTGTTTGTTATTTTTCCTCTCAGGCAACTTAACAAGTGAAAGTAATGATACCCCTTGCCCGCTTCACAAACCAGCTGAGAAGAATGAAGTCTACAAAACACAATGAGATTCCACTAAAGAGGGAGAGCTGTTTACCAGGGCCTTTGGGGGACTGTGCACGTAGGTGCACGCATGTGTGGGTGGGCCAATGAACTTTCCAGGGAGGGAGAATGTCTATGAAAAGAGAATGCCTGTGCCTAGGGTGAGGTGAGGCTCTGGAGGCCCAGCTGGGTGAGGACAGCCTGCCAGGAGTCTTAGGACCCCAAAAGGTGCTGTGCACGGCCACCTTCACGCTTCCTCTTCAGCCAGTGCAGTGCATCAGCTGCTTTAAAAGCCCCTTGGGGACAGCAGTGCAGGTGCCACCAGCTCCAAACCTGGAGCCTGGCACCGTCCTCCCTCCTTGCCCCCACCTAGCACTTACTCCACACCACAGCTTGACCCAGGCCAATGTGGCAGGAGAAGTTTCCGAGCAAGGCGCCTGGGATGCCTTGGGATAAATCAGGCCCAATCAACAGCGCTGGAAATTGGTTAAGCGACTACAGGCGCGGGAGAGCCCATAATTAACACTGCCTATAACTAGGCCATGCGCTCAGCTCTTCCTGAGCACTGTTTGTCCCAAATGGGGGTTTTCCGGAGAGCTGACACAGAACAAAACTCAGACTTGAGGCTGCCAGCTCCAACTCCCTAACTCCACTTTTCCACACCCACACCTCAGTCGTTTGAGGTGATTCCCCAGGGGAGCATCAGGGCCCTGTGCCTTTTTAAATGCCAGTGCTAACAGCCCTGAGCTCCTGGGCTCTGTTTAGAGGCTGAGAATCTGAAAGTGTCCCTTTGGGTGGTTCTCCTGGGATGGAACTGATGCTTTGGGGGAAGTAGGGGAGGAAAAGCATTGGGCCTAAAATAAAAGTGACTTTTCCATCTGTGCCTCAGAAAAAGCGTTACTTCACGTAACACCACCGCCTCCGCTCTCCTGGCACCACTTTCAGGGAATGGGAAAACCACACACATCCCAAGAACCTCCTCGGCTCGACTTGCTGGCCCCAGCAGCTCCCCTCCGTAGGCCTTTGTCATCTGTTCTCGCCCACCAGGTTCCATCCTGGGCCTTAGCAGTTAGATGACAGGGCACAGGGTCCACAAGACTCTGGTCTGTTTCTCTCCCTTCCCAGCCCCTGCCCCGAATCTAGTTGTTAATGAATGTTCTGGGGTGGCTGCCCTGGGGGCCAACCATCTGCATGGGTCCTGATTCTTGACACCACCTTAGAGATGCCACAGTTCTCTAGGAGAAGGTGTCCCATCAGTCTTAATGGGGGGATGCTGGTTCCTAAAGAAAAGCAAGCAACCATCCCATCAGACTGAGCCCAGATCCCAATTGGAGCGTGGGACTCACGACATAATTTAGGGGAGGTTTACAATCTGTTAAGGAACAAAATCCAACCAAGTAAATTTAAGGATCAAATGGGCTTTATTAAGCGATTCATCAATCAGGCAGCCCCCTCATCTGGCAGGCAGAGGGGGAGCTTCAAGGAGTTGTACGAAATGGAAGATTTTTATAGGAAGGAGAGTGGGGCAAGGAAGTTATTAGCAAAAGAAAAGGACTGTCCCCTGCAAGGTCACTTTCCCTTAGGGGGAAGGGCAGGGGGCTTATTATACAGTTAGATTATCTTGTTGGTGCCTATCAGAAAATTCCTGTCAGATTTAGACTTCTGGGGGAGGTTGAAACCGCGCTTAGGTTAGGTATTAAGCCCCAGTTTGGTGACTCGGCCTAAGTGACACCATTTTGGGCATGTGGTTTTCTTTTCAACAAATCTTAAATTTTTTAAAAAAGATTTATTTGAGAGAAAAACTGAGAGTGAGGGCACAGGCAGGGGGTGGGGGGAGAGAGGGAGAGAATATCCAAGCAGACTCCCCCCTAAGCGTGGAGCCAGATGGGGCTCCTTCCCCTGAGCCATGAGATCAGGACCAAGAGGCAGACGCTTAACTGCTTAAATGATTGAGTCACCCAGGCGCCCCTTTTACCATTTCTTATCCTCCCAATTTTGATGACTTAACTATTCCCTCTGCACTCCTGTATTTATTTACTTAAAGATTTTATTTACTTGAGAGAGAGAGCGAGCGCGCGCCACAAGAAAGAGGCAGGGAGAGGGAGAGGTTCAGAAGCAGACACTCTGATGAGTGGGGCTTCATCCCAGGACCCTGGGATCTGACTGAGCCAAAGGCAGATGCTTAACCCACTGAGCCACCCAGGCGCCTCTGCACTTTTGTATTTAAATTTACACTCATCTCAATATCACTGGCTTTAGTCAATCAGCTATAGCCAGTTATTTAAACTTTTTATTTGCTCAGTAAACAGTAACTGGACACCAAGCATTGTTGTAACACTGGGGGCCCAGCAGTGAACAAAAGAGACAAAGTCCTGGTCTCAGTTGCAGATGGTTTAGCAGGGAAACAGACCAAACATGTGAAAAACAAACACACAAGACAAAGCCAGGTGGTACAGACAGTGGGGAAGAAAGGTGGTCAGGGTGGTGCAGGGGACAGCTACACACAGGAGAAGCCCCGTGAGCACTCAGAGGCCAGGCTGCCATTCCTCACTGTGTGAGGTCCAGCCATGCGCCTGAGGTGCTGGGGGGTGCAAGGCCTGGAGGCGTGAGGATAACCACAGAAAGAGGGAGGGAGGCCCACCTGAGACAGGGACACTGGGGGGACTCCAAGGAGACTGCTTTTGGCTCCTCTCCCTGTTTCTTGCTAGGACCTGCAGCCCCACCTCAAACACACCTTCTAGTACAAATAACATGTGTCCTAACTGTAAAGGCCACGGGGTTCACAATTTCTTTGGAGTTTCCTGGCCCAGTAGATAACACGGAAGGAGTGACTGGGTGGGGTTGTTGGGAACATGTTCCAGACCCCTGACGTTAGGCATCTTGATGCCAAGACCCTGGCCCTTGGACAGAAGTGACTTTATCAGAAGTGGAGGACACCTGGATGCTTGTCCTTGTTCTGACTGGTTCCTGGGTGCCTGAGAGTACTTGTGTACCACCCTCAGCAAAAACCCTAGACCCTGAGCAAAGGAGAGGCTCACCCCAGACCCTTTCCTTTCTGGGTCCCCCACACACTCTGCAATCCTCTCTCATTACACTATTCGATAAACTCCGTTCTCACTTCTTCCTGGCTCACTTTGGTTTCTATCCTGAGAAGCCAACAACCCTCTTGGGCTGGTCCTGTCGAACCCTCTCTGGGTCCTCGGACCCGGTCTGTCCATGCCACACCCATCCTGCAGACAGGGCAAGGAAGCAACTGGTCTGAGGAGGATGGAGTCATGTCATCAGAGAGATCTTTGGATGTGCTAAAAACACAAAATTCCATTAAATCCATATTTTAAAAACATGCATATCTCACTGTCCCAACTATCGCGTGAGCCCAGGAAGGAGGCTGGCCTTCTCCTGACCCTGATGCGGCCTCTCACCACGGACAACTGCATGCCCAGGACCTGGATAAGCTCTGACCCACTCACTCTTCTTGCCTCTCACCTCCACCGGTTCCTTCTCCAAACCGCTCTACCCACATCCTTTCCAGTCTTCTTTAGTTGCTTCTCGGCCATGCAACCCACCCCACTGACCCCTTCACTTTCCCTTTCCACCCGCTCACCCTGAGCTAAGGTCCTTCTTCTGGCACTCCTACAACCCCCTACCTGCCTTGCTGTAATCCAGCCTACATCCGCCACATACTCCCGCACCCCTATATCCACCCATCACACACATACACCATCCCACACACATACACCCTACACCCACCCACCACACACACTCTAACGCACACATGAACCCCTATATCCACCCACCATACACACACACATTATCACACACATATGCACCCCTATATCCACCCACTACACATACACGCACCCCTATATCTATCCCACCACACACACACCATCACATACACTCATACCCACCCACCACACACACAGCCTCATACACAACATTTACACCCACCTATCACACAGTCACACACACATGCATCCCTATATCCACCCACCACACACACACATGCATATACACCCTATACCCACCCACCACACACACATACCCCCTCCCACATACATATGCACCCCCATGTTCACTCACCACACACACACATGCACTCCTGTATCTACTCACTACACACACACACACACACACGCACTCCTGTATTTACTCACCACACACACATTTACCTATACCCAACCACCACATACACACCCTCACATAAACATATGCACCCCATATCCACCCATCACACACACATCTCCCTATATCCACCCATTACACACTCATACACATACAAACCCACAAAATGCACCCACCACACACACATACACACCTATACATGCACACCATATACTACACACACACTAGCCATCCACACACTTCTGCAACCATACTTATACCACACCCACACTACACACATTCCATCCATCTGTACACACATCACACATTCCACAGACACAGAAACCACTCATCCAACACAAATATACCCACATACCACAACCCATACACTGCATATATCATGACACACACAACACTCATCCATACACACATATCACACACACATATCCCACCCATACTTAAAACACACACACACACACAGCACCCATCCATATATACCACCCACCTAGAAACTTCCCCTCCCCCAACCCAGAGTCTCTGTCAGTCCCTGGTCCTTTTATTCATGAGAGTGAGAGTGTGTACAGGGTAGGTGATGCCGTCCCCAGGCCACCTCTCCTCTCTCCTGCCCTCTGTAACTCACACCACTGCCTGGTGTCACCTAACACCGTTGAGCATTCCTAGCCCCCAGTGTGTAGGACACACTTGCATTGTGCAAAACCACTGAACTACCATAGCTGCTAGAACTAGGTTCTGCTACAAATAACAAAAAGACCAAAACAAAACAAAAAACCTACCTGGGCTTAAATAAGCTATAATTTTATTTCGCTCTGACAAAAAAGTCTGAAAGCAGGTGGGCCACACTGGTGCAGGGACCTGACTGATCTGTAGGATCTTAGGGACCCGTCTTCTACTCTGCCATTCTCGCCATTCTCTCCTTTTCAAGATCACCCCATGGTCCAGGATGGCTGCCAGAGGCCCAGCTGTCATGTCTCAACTCTAGGCAACCACTTCCTCACTTTCCTACCTCAGGATGCACGATTGAGTTATTTTTACTGATGCAAGGCCCCTCAGTATGACTCAGGAAGGTAGTAAGTAGCAAACTACTCTCTCACCTTTAAAAAGCAAGAATATGAGACTGATTTAGACTCAACCAAGAGCTTCCCAGTAACGTCCCTGAATGCATGGCCCACCAGGTTTTCTTTCACTTTGGATTTCTGAACCTGAGATTCCTGGAATATTCCTGATGAAACAGAAGATACCAAATACCGATGGGGATGTGGAGCAATGGGAACTCTCATTCATTGCTGGTGGAAATGCAACACAGCCCTTTTGGAAGACAATCTGGTGGTTTGTTACAAAACTAAATATACTCTAACCATAAAATCCAGCAATTGTGCTCCTTGGTATTAACCCAAATTAACTGAAAATGTATGCCCACACAAAAAGCTGCACATGAATGTTTATAGCAGCTTTACTCATAATTATCAAAAACTGGAAGCTACAATATGTCCTTCAGGAGGTGAATGGTCAAACAAGCTGTGGTACATCTAGACAATGGAATATTAAATAGAGCGACAAAAAGAAAAAACTACGAAGCCATAAAAAGATGTGGAAAAACCCCCAATACATATTGCTAAGTGAAAGGAGCCAGTCTGAAAAGGCTACATACTGTATAATTCCAACTATATGACATCCTGGAAAAGGCAAACTCTAGAGACCATAAAAAGATCAGGGGTTACCAGGGGTTTGGCTGGAGAGGAGGGAGGTGGAAAGAACAGGGGGAGCACAGAGGATGTTCAGAGCAGCAAAACTATTCTGTATGATACAGCAATGATGAACACGTCCTACATTTACCAAAACCCACAGAATGTACAACACAAAGAATGAACCCTATTTTTAAAAGATTTATTTACTTATTTGAGAGAGAGAGAGAAAGAGAGGGAGAGGGAGAGAGAATTCTCAAGCAGACTCCCTGCTGAGTGTGCAGCCCAACTCAGGGCTCTGTCCCAGGAATCCAAGATCATGACCTGAACAAAAATCAGGAGTCAGATGCTCAACTGACTGAGCCACCCAGGTGCTCCAGAGTGAACCCTACCTTAAATAATAGTCTTCAGTTTATGATAATGTATCAATAGTGCCTCATCAACCCTAACAAATATACCATACAAATGCAAGATGTAGAAAAAACTAGTGTGTGTGTGTGGGGGTGGGGTGGGGTGGTGGTGGTGACAGGTGTGGGGAATAATATGGGAACTGCTTTCTGATCAAATATTCTATAAGCCTAAAAACTGTTCCAAAACAACAACAAACAAGGGTGTCTGAGTGGCCCAGTTGGTTAAGTGTCTACCTTTAGCTCAGGTCATGATCCCAGTGTTACGGGATCAAAACCTGAGTTGTGGAGGATCCCTGGGTGGCTCAGCGGTTTAGCCCCTGCCTTTGGCCCAGGGCGCGATCCTGGAGTCCCGGGATCGATTCCCGCGTCGGGCTCCCGGCATGGAGCCTGCTTCCCCCTCTGCATGTGTCTCTGCCTCTCTCTCTCTCTTCTCTGTGTATTCTCATGAATAATAAAAAAAAAGACAAAAACCCGAGTTGGACTCCTGACTTAGCAGGGAGTCTGCTTCTTTCTCTCCCTCTTCCCCTCCACCCTGCTTGTGCTCTCTCTCAAATAAATAAAATCTTCAAAAGCAATAACTGGGGGTGCTGGGTGGCACAGCTGGTCGAGTGTCTGCTCAGCTCTAATCTCTGGCTTGTGGGACTGAGCCCAGAGTCTGGCTCTATGCTCAGTGCTGAGTCTGCTTGGGATTCTGTATCCCTCTCCTTCTGCCTCTCCCATTCGTGTACTCTTTAAACAACAACAACAACTACAGAAACCAAGAACTTTCCTTAAGACAAAGAAAGAATCAGGGGGAAAAAAGTCTCCCTTCACACATAGCACCATGGGCAGCACATCCCCACAGTCTAAAGGATTTGGTGTTTGCTGTATTCTGGATCAAGGCCCCAGATGAGACCCAAAGGCAGGGGTTCTCAGACTTGTCTGCACGTTCTGGAATCTCTTAGGGAACAGCTCCAGAAGTTACTGCCAACTGTTTCCCCTCCAGCCCCCACCCCACTGTGACTGTGGTTTAATAAGCCTAGTTTGGGGCTCTAGAATTAAAACAAAAACAAAAACAAAAACAAGTGATTCTAAAATGTAGCCACATTGGTAAACTACTGAGCTAATGAAAGCCATGGCCCTTGCTCCAGAACAGCAGAGACCCACCCTCACATGCTCTGGCAGATGACTGGGGTGGGATGGGTGTAGGGAGGAATCCACAGAAGGCAGCCCCTGAAAACTGGTGGCTAGAGGCTGAGTCCTAGGAAAGCCACCAAGATTTTTGACTAGGATCTAAAAGATAAACGTTAAAGTGTGCTTATCATATTATGGCAAAAGGTTTATGTATTTGGCCAAAGTCCTCATAATTTGGCACTTTCTTAGCCTGGCTGCACATCAGAATCACCCAAGAGCTTTAAAAGTCCCTACCAGGCACTGTCCTAAGGGGGTTGGAGGAGCTGACCCACCTGGGCCTCAGAAGCAGCCACGGAGCATCACCACACAACCCTGGCCATACAGGTGGTCGGACAGAGAGGCAGGTCAGGAGGCAAATGCTCCAGAAGGCAGGCACATGAGGGAGATGCTGGCTGGGCTGGGGTAATGCACACATACCTGTCCCCACAGGGCCAGTAGATCCAGCATTCTGACCTTGGATGACCAGATAGCACGTCTAGAGTCTGGCAACTGCGCCCACAGTTCCATAGTCAACTGACTGCATAGAATCCAAAGGGCTGGTGGGAAAAGATGCCGCTGTCTTGCTGTGGGCAAAGCACACATTCTCCAACACTCAGCCACACACTCAACGAATACCACCAGAGTCCTACTGTGTACTGGCTCCTGTAGCTGCCAGGAACTCAAGAGAACTTAGAATAAAGACAAGTGAAGCCACAGCCTCTGCAGTCTGGAGTTCACAGTGAAATGGGAAAGATGAGTGAAAGAATCCACACGTCAACTATGACCAAAGCCATGAAGAATGGAAAGGAAGTGGGAGCAGAGGACGGGGCTGGGCAGGGGCAGGGCAGATCTCCCTGGACAAGGCAATGCCAGAGGGGATCAGTAATCCAGGGGGAGAGATGGAGTTAGGAAGACAACAGCCAGGGAGCTGCTGAGAGGAAGGAAGGCACCACCCAGGGAGGAGAAACCTGTACTCCCAAAGACCCCTGCCACAGGAGGGGGGATGAGCAGAACAGGCTGTGAGGCTGGAGCACAGACAGCGAGACAGAGAAGATGAAGTGAGATGGAACCAGGGTCCAGCCCACTATACGGGAAACTATGGGCCATCGGGTGAAGCTGGGGCTTTCCAGCCCTCTGATTATCTGTGAAAAGGGAAAATAATAGTATCTACTTGGAGGATTTTGCTATGGTGACTAAATGAGATAGGCAAGGCCCAGGGCTCAGTGCCTGGCACATGCTCTCTAGAAATACGAGCTATTATTTTCAAGGAAACGACTTTTATTATCACAACAGACAATAATATGTTTTTAAAATGAGGATCAATTCTGAAGTTGAATTACTGTTATTGTTGCGTTCCAACTGGAGACTTCGAAGGGGTAGGCCCAGCAAATGACAGCTCTGAGGGGGCTGGGGGATGGGATCTCCAGGGTGGTCCTCACGATGTTGGCCTGCTCATTTGGGTCTGTGCCGTGTTCTCACAGCACCAGTATGGGGATTAAGAGTGCAGCTGGATCCTAGCTTGCCTCCTTGGCCCAGGGACAGGGGCACCTGCCCTGTGAAGTTAGGAGGAGTGAAGGTCGCCCCATGTGAACAGAAGGCTGGGCCCTGGGCCCTGCACAGAAGTACTCCTTGCATGTGGATGGCTGCTGCCGCTACCATGGGACATGGGATCCAAGGCTGTGTGGAGCCACCGCTCTGGGAGGCTGCCGGAGGCTCCAGATAGGTTGCTCCTACCACCCCAGCAGGAGACTGTCCCAAGCACCATGAAAGGCAGATCAGGGGAAGTGAGGACAACTCCTAATAAAACAGCAAAGGGCAGAAAGTGTCAAATGAATATATAGATTAAGGGATTTTTGACTGCTTAAAAACCATTTGAAAAGGATGCCTGGGTGGCTCGATTGGTTAAGCATCTGCCTCTGGCTAGGCCATGTCATGATCCCAGGGTCCCCAGACTGGATTGAGCCCCATATCAGGCTCCCTGCTCAGCAGGGAGTTTGCTTCTGCATCTCCTTCTCCTCCTCTCCCCACTTATTCTCTCTTTCTCTCACTCACTCTCTCAAATAAATAAATAAAATCTTAAAAAAAAAACCATCTGAGAAAACAAAAACCCATCATCTGAGAATAGAGTATGACAGAAATGGCCAAAATAGAATTAGAGAAATGAAGAAGAGGGAGCGGAATACTTGTACCGCTTAGATCCTTTGGTTTATCTAATGATCTCTGAGTTGTAAAGAATTATGTTTTTGCTTTGATAAAAGCAATCATATTTTGAGTGTGCACTATACGCCCGGTGCTTCACCTGTGTTATTACTGCCAACTCTAACAGTCATGGGTGCTCAGTGCTGGCCACTTGCATGAAGACTTTGCCAATCTGACTGCCAGGCTCTATCTATGTCCTGATGCTGCTCCATGCTGCTCTCGGGTCCGTCCCAAGGGAGTGACTGCCAGACATCCTGTCTCCACTCCATCCACACCAACCTATGCTCTGTCACCTGTCATGTATCCCCATGTTACCAGAGTATGTCAAAATTCCCATAAGGCATCAGCCTACAGCTCCAACTAAAGAATGCTTTTGTTGCTCTCCAAAGCTTTTTTGATGGTGTATATCCATCATTAAACATTTCTAAATTTATACCTCTAACAAATATACATTTATAAGCTCTACAAATGTGCCTTGATGCTAATATGCCATTATGCGTATAACATGTTAAACAGTAAATTTTAAAAAGATGAGCTATGGGCACCTGGTTGGCTCAATCAATGGAATGTGCTACTCTTGATCTCATAGTCCCATGTTTGGTGTGGAGATTACTTAAAAATAAAATAAAATAAAATAAAATAGAGCCACTTTTGACACACCAAAAAAAAAAAAAAAGATAAGCTATTATGACGTAAGTTTCCCCCTTAAAAAACTGGGGGGAAATAGTGAGATCAACCCCAAACAAGTAGAATTTATTTATTTATTTTTAAAGACTTGATTTATTTATTCATGAGAGGGACACACAGAGAGAGGCAGAGATATAGATAAAGGGAGGAGAAGCAGGTTCCATAGAAGGAGCCTGATGTGTGACTCAATCCTGGGACTCGGGGATCACACTTGGGGCAAAGGCAGACACTCACCACTGAGCTACCCAGGTATCCCTAACAAGCAGAATTTAAAAGGAAATAAAAGAGCAGAAATCAGTAAAACAGAAAACAGAAAAGCTATAAGGAAAATCAATGAAACCCAAAGCTGGTTCATTGAGATCAATAAAATTGATAAACCTGTGACCCAACTGACCTGACTGAAGAAGAGACACAAATGACCAGTATCAGAATGAGAAAGAGGTCATCATCACTGATCCAACAGATATTAAAAAGATAATAAGGGAATATTATGAACAAACACATACCAATAAATTTGCCAACTTAGGTGAAATGGACATAAACAGAGCTCGCTCAGAAGAAACAGATAATATAAATTAGCCACATAACTAATTTTAACAATTGGATTTGGAGTGAAAAATCTTCCCATAAGGAAACTCAAGGCCCAGGTGGCTCCACTGGCTAATTTTATTTTACTTTTTAAAGATTTTATTTATTTACTTGAGAGAGGGAGAGAGCACACACGAGAGGGGCAGGGGCACAGGGAGAAGCAGACTCCTGCTAAGCCTGACATGGGGCTTGATCCGACCCTGAGATCATGACCTGAGCTGAAGGCAGACAATCAACTGAGCCACCCAGGTGCCCCTCCACTGGATAACTTTACCAAACATTTAAGGAAGCAATAATACCAGTTTTACATAAACTCTTCCAGAATACTGAAGAGTAAATACTTCCTAACACATTCTATGAAGCCAGTATTACTCTGACACCAAAACCAGAAAGAGAAAACTATAGACTAATATCCTTTGTGAACATAATGTCAACAAAAATTTACCAGATTGAAACCAATAATACATATAAAATTAATACATCATGATCAAGTAGGATTTATTCCAGAATGTGAGGATGAATAAACAAACATTCAAAAATCAGTCAGTGGGGATCCCTGGGTGGCGCAGCGGTTTGGCGCCTGCCTTTGGCCCAGGGCGCGATCCTGGAGATCCGGGATCGAATCCCACGTCGGGCTCCCGGTGCATGGAGCCTGCTTCTCCCTCTGCCTGTGTCTCTGCCTCTCTCTCTCTCTCTCTCTCTGACTATCATAAATGAAATAAAAAAATTAAAAAAAAATAAAAAAAATCAGTCAGTGTAATTCACCATATTAGGGGGCTGAAGAAGAAAAACCACATAAACATCTCAAAATCCAACATCCATTCCGGATAAAAATTCTCAGCAAAGTAGGGATTTATTAAGGTCAAGGTACAAGTTCAATATGCAAAAATCAATTATATATCAGTACACTATCAACAATTTGAAAATGAAATTAAGAAAACAATTCATTTTACAATAGCATCAAAAAGAATAAAATACTTAGGAATAAATTTAGCAAAAGAATCCCAAGATTTGTACACTAAAATGTCAAAAGAAACTAAAGGAAACCTAAGTAAATGGAAAGATATCCGATGTACATGGATACATTCGGATTCTGGAGATCTTAATATTGTGAAGCATGCCAATTTGCTCCAAATTGATCTACAGATTCAGTGCAATCCAATAAAAATTCAGGCAGATTTTTTTTTGGTAGAAAATTACAAGCTCATTTTAAAATTTATATGAAAATGCAAAGGACCTAGAATAGCCAAAACAAATTTATTAAGAAAGAAGAACAAAGCTGAAGGATTTTTTAAAAAAGATTTATTCACTTATTTCAGGGAGAGAACAAGAGAGACACAGTGTGAGAGAGAGCAAGCACATGTGCATGTGCATGCAAGAATGGGGAGGAGGGACAGAGGGAGAGAGAAAATCCCAAGCAGACTCTGCACTGAGCATGGAGCCTGAAGTGGGGCTGGATCCCACAACCTGGAGATCATGACCCAAGCCAAAATCAAGAGCTGGATGTTGAACTGACTTGAGCCATCCAGGTGCCCCACAAAGTTGAAAGATTTAAACTATGATTTTAAGACTTAAAAAGTTAATCAATATGGGGTGGATAAAATTAGACATATAAATCAATGAAACAGCCTAGAGTCCAGAAATAGACCCACACATATATGATCAATTGATTTCTGATAAAGGTACAAAGTAATTCAATTCAGTAAGGATAATCTTTCTTTCTTTCTTTCTTTCTTTCTTTCTTTCTTTCTTTCTTTCTTTCTTTTCTTTCTTTCTTTTTTTTTAGGATAATCTTTTCAACAAATGTGTTGGAACAACTGGATAGCCATATGTAAAGAAATTAACAACCTATGCCATTGATAAAAATTAACTCGAAATGGACCACTGACATAAAAATGTAAAGCTAATTATAAATTATAAAACTTATTTTAATTATAAAAGTTCTAAGTTATAAAACTCAATTATGAAATTTCTAGAAAAAAACAAGAAAGATCTCAGGTCTCTTAAATATGACACTAAAAAGCACCAACTATAAAATATCAATAGTGGTGCCTGGCTGGCTCAGTTGGAAGAACATGCAACTTTGATCTTAGAGTCACAAGTCTGAGCCCCACATTGGGTGCAGAGATTGCTAAAGAAAAAATGAATGTAAAATAAGCTTAAACATACACTTACCATATGACCCAGCCTATCCACTCACTGATATTTACCCCAAGGGGAAAGAAAGCAGATGTGTACACAAAGACCCGCATAAGAATACTTATAGCAGATTTTCATATCTCCCAAACTAAGAAGAAAACAAAATAAAACCCAAAATGTCCATTAGTAGAGATAGGATATCCATATAATGAAATAGTACTCAGCTATGAAAAAGAATAAAGTACTGATACACACAACATTGATAGATTTCAAAATAATTATCCTGAGTGAAAGAAGCTGGACCAAAAAAAAGAGTACCTGCTATGTAATTCCATTTATATAAAGTTCTAGAGAATGCAAACTGTAGTGACATTTGTAGTGATCTGCAGTGACAGAAAGTAGATTAGTGGTTCCCTTCAGACAAAAGGGGAAGGAGAGATTAATTATAAAGACGTACAAGAAAACTTTGAGGGCAATGGTCATCATTATCTTGATGACAGTTTTATGAATATACATATAAGTGTATAAATTGCATGCTTTAAATGTATACAGTTTAATGTATGTCAATTATACACTTTAGTAAAACTTAAAAAAAAAAGGTGAGCTAAATGTAAATATAAGTGTTAATGATTTCTTTTTGCACTTGATGGCTCATCCTACCTCAAGGGTCTTCCATACTGGAGACCCCTGGTCTAGAAAATCCTGCCTGACTTGCTTTATGTAGACTGTGGCCTTTTCTGACTCCCAGGGGAGAGAGCTGGGAAAGTCCTAGATTAACTCTCCACTGGAGATAACTTCAGATGAATATCAAAGTGTGTCAGAAAAAAATATGGTGTAAATAAATCCATAAACACAGAAACATGTATTATATTGATAATACGTATGTATCAATACGTATATGTATTATGTGGATTTTGCTTCTGGAAACAGTCACAAGAAATAATGACTCTGAATAACGACTACTTGGAGAGAGAAAGTGGCTATGGGAATGGGTGGGCAGGAAGGCTTTCACTTTTCATTTTGCAACTGTCTCTAGTATTTGATTTTTCTGCACTTGATACATAGAATACTCTAAGATAATACAACAGGAGTTACCTAGCTAGTGAGGTTATTGGTCGTTGTTTTATTCTTTAAAGATTTTTTTTAAGATCTTATTTATTTATTCATAGAGACACACAGAGAGAGAGAGAGAGAGAGAGAGAGAGAGAGAGAGAGGCAGAGACACAGGCAGAGGGAGAAGCAGGCTCCATGCCAGGAGCCAGACGTGGTACTCAATCCCAGGTCTCCAGGATCACACCCCAGGCTGCAGGTGGCACTAAACTGCTGTGCCACTGGGGCTGCCTGGTCGCTGTTTTATTCTTTTTACAAGAAGCAACCTTATAAAATGTTTTCTGAGAGGGAATAAGGAAGGAGAGTAGAGAGGAGGGAGACAAAATACAAGTGAGAAAAGAAAGTGACCCACAAAACAGGGGCCTGTCCCAGAGACCCCCAAAGCCCCAATGACTATAATACTACAGACTCAGGGACAAAGGGAAAAAGCATGGTGACCACGTGAGGAAGAACAAAGTGTCCAAAGATACTGCTCACAAAAATGAAACTAATTTTTCTGAGAACTAAATTTCTCACCCACTTAAAAAATATCCAAAGAATGTACTGGCCAGAGTCTTTTTGTTATATTCTTTCCCTCCTACACAAATATTATAGAAGCTGGTAGGGAATGGAATGGGTAGGTAAGAATGAACAACACTGTCTTAGAGGTTAACAGAACAGAACCTACGCATGTTTTACTCCTTCTCTAAAGTGTTCGATCTCATTGATAGAGCTCCTTTTCTCCAAGCCTGCTGCCTACTCAGTGTGCTTGGCAGAATTACTAGCCAGTCCTACATTGGCACGGCCAAAGTATGTTTGTTAAAGAAACATGAGGTCATTTCTTTCAAGCAATTAGTTGCACAAGAACTTGTTTGCTTTCAAAACCAAATTCTGCCATTAAAAAAACGATTAGAGCTAATAAACGAGTTCAGCAAGGTTGCAGAATGCAAGGTCTGTATACAAAAATCTGCTCTCTTTCTACACACCAGCAAGGAACAATCTGAAAAGAAAATGAAAAAAAAAAAAAACCCACAAACCAATTCCATTTATAACAGCATCAAAAATAAGAAAATACCAGGAATAAATTTAACAAAATAAGTATAATACTTACACACTGAAAACCATAAAATATTGTTAAATAAATTAAAGAAGATCTAAGTAAATGGAAAGACATCCCATATTCATGGATTGGAAGACTCAATATTATTAAGATGGTGGTAATACTCAAAGTTATCTATAGAGTCAACACAATCACTATTAAAACCCCTGTTGTCATTTTTGCAGAGGGTGACAAGCCATCTTAAAATTTTTTAAAAATTTTTATTTATTTATGATAGTCATCACAGAGAGAGAGAGAGAGAGAGAGAGGCAGAGACACAGGCAGAGGGAGAAGCAGGCTCCATGCACCAGGAGCCCGACGTGGGACTCGATCCCAGGTCTCCAGGATTGCGCCCTAGGCCAAAGGCAGGCGCTAAACCACTGCACCACCCAGGGATCCCAAGCCATCTTAAAATTAACATGGAATTACAAGAGACTCAGAATAGCCAAAATAATTTTGAAAAGAGCAAAGCTGGAAGACTCACATTCCCAATTTCAAAACTGCAGGCTGCAGTGATAAAAAATTTGGGGTACTGGGCATCTGAGTGACTCAGTTGGTTAAGCATCCAACTCAATTTTGGCTCAGGTCATGATCTCAGGGTGGTGAGATTGTGCCCCATGTTGGGCTCCATACTCCATGGAGCCTGCTTAAGATTCTTAAGATTCTCTCTCTCTCCCTCTCCCTTGCCCCTTTCATCCCAGCTCATGCCCTTTCTCTCTCAAAAACACCCCCCAAGCTAAAAAACAACACAAAAGAATCTGGGATTCTGGCATAAAGATACATAAATCAATGGAAGAGAACTGAGAATCCAGAAATAAACTCATAACCTATGATCAATTGATTTTCAGCATGAGTGCCAACTCATTGGAGGAAGAATAGTCTTCAACAAATATTGGTTTTCAATAATTGGATATCCACATGCACAAAAGAATAAAGCCAGACTCCTATCTCACACCATATAAAAAAAAAAACCTCAAAATGGATCAAAGAGCTAAATGCAAGAGCTAAAACTTAAAACTTTCAGAAGGGAAGATTAGGGAAAATATTCATGACCTTGGACTAGGAAATAGTGTCTTCTTTGACACCAAAAGCACAGGCAACAATAGAAAAAAAAAAGATAAATCAGACTTTATTAAAATTTAAACTTATGCATCAGGGGCACCCAGTGTGGAGCCTATTGAAAAACAAAACAAAAAAACAATAACCCCTGTGCATCAAAGTCCACCATCAAGAGTGAAAAGATAAGCCACAGAATGGGAGAAAATATCTGCAAATCGCACATCTGGTAAGGGTCTAGTATCCACAGTATATGAAGAACTCCTGCAACTCAACAAAAAAAGAACCCAACAACCTAATAAAAAAATGGGCAAAGCACTTGAATAGATGTCTCCCCAAAGAAGATAGACAAATGGCCACTAAGTACATGAACAGATGCTGAACATCCTTAGTCATTACAGAAATGTAAATCCAAACCACTAGATACCACTTAACACCCACTAGTTTGGCTATTAAAAGATGGACAATAATAAATGTTGGCAAGGGTGTGAAGAAACTGGAACCCTCATGTATTGCTGGTGGGAATATAAAGCCATTTCAGAGAATAGTTTGGCAGTCCTTCAAAAAATTAATCATACAGTCACCATATGACTGAACAATTTCACTTTTAAGCATACACCCAAGAGAAATGAAAACATATGTCCCCATAAATACTTGTGTGCAAGTGTTTGTAGTAGCATTATTTGCAATAGCCAAAAAATGTTAACAACCCAAGTGTCCATCAATGGATGAAGGGATAAAATATGGTATATCCATACAATGGAATATTATCCAGCCATAAAAAAGAGTGGAGTACTAATACATGCTACGTGCATAAACCTTGCAAACATTATGTTAAGTGAAAGAAGTCAGATACAAAAGGTTGCATATTTTACAATTCCATTTATATGAAATATCCAGAATAAGCAAGTTCATTGGAGACAGAATGTGGATTAGGTGTTGCCAAGGGCTAGAAGGAGCCGGGTATGATGGGTATGAGGGTTTTTTTCTGGGGTGATAAAAATGTTCTAGAATTATTAGATAGTGGTGATGGTTGAGCAACCCTATGAATCATATTAAATCATACACTTTAGAAGGGTGAATTACACGGTATATGAATTACATCTAAACAAGGCTGATTCTTATGGGACGCCAGGGTGACTCAGTCAGTGTAGCGTCTGCCTTTGGCTCAGGTCATGAGCCCAGGGTCCTGGGATCAAGCCCCACATTGGGCTCTCTGCTCAGGCAGGAGCCTGCTTCTCCCTCACCCTGCGCCTGCTGCTCCCCCTGCTTGTGCTCTCTGTGTCAAATAAATAAAATCTTATTTTTTTTAATTTTTTAAAAATTTATTTATGATAGTCACAGAGAGAGAGAGAGAGACAGAGAGAGAGAGAGAGACAGAGAGGCAGAGACACAGGCAGAGGGAGAAGCAGGCTCGGGAGCCCGACGTGGGATTCAATCCCGGGTCTCCAGGATCGTGCCCTGGGCCAAAGGCAGGCGCTTAACCGCTGCGCCACCCAGGGATCCCTAAATAAAATCTTTTTTAAAAAAGAAAATAAACACCACCAATTCTGTCCCAGTCCTAATAAAGACTAATAAGGCTTCATTTGCCTGCACTGGCCCCCACTGTCCTCCAAGGTCTGGCCCGGAACGCCATTTGATCCCCTACTCTGCCCCCCTAAAGAAGTCCCTACTCTCCCATCCTCCTCTTTGTTCCCACAGCTCCCTGCTTCCCTTGTATCTCTTCACACCGAACCCTACCCCCAGGGCTGCAAACTAGTGGAGCTGTATTCCATCTACAGTCGAATATAGCCTGCAGATGGGTTCACAGTGGGGGTTTGGTCTTTTAACTGAATTAGTTACCAAGAGGAGATGTCACATAAATGTTGGCATTCTGGCTAAGGCAGATTCTGCTGGCTGCTTATCCATCAGCCATGCTCCCTTTCTTCCCTGTTAAGGAAACCCTGGTTTTTGTCTGGGTGTCTGCTCAAGGAAAGTCCACCTTGGCAGATGAACCATGTCATCCCACTTATCTTTGCAGGGACTGGTCTGGGGTGGCTACTGGAGCAGTCAGAACTCTGAGCCACAGGCTACAGAAAAGAGCTCTAGCTGTTTGAACAGAAAACAGTTTGTTATGTATCAGAAGCCAATTGACCCTAAAGTTCATGAAGCTTAAGCTCTGGGGCCCTGACGTGCACAGCCCACTGTGAAAGCTCTAGGTTAGACAGGGAAGCCAGGCTACAATCGGTGGGCATTTCTACACGAACATTTCTGGAAAATACCTTAAAGATATCCAGAAAAATAGAACCTGAACCTCCCAAGGTCCAGTATTTAGTATAATTTTTCTACTCATTCTAAATAAATGTTCACTTTCACATTTAATTTTCCATGTTAATGAATTAGAGGACCCAGATGTTATAATTATGGATAAGGATTTTAAAGCAGCTATTCTATCCTCAAAGTGGTAAATGAAAATATGCTTATATTAAATGAACAAATAAGAAATCCCAGTATACAAAAAAAAAAAAAGAAAAGAAAAGAAAAGAAATCCCAGTATACAAACAGAAACTATTAAAAAAAATACAGAACTGGAAATTCCAAAATTAAAAATTCAAATATTTGAAAGGATGCTGGAAGAGTGAGTGTCCAGGATTCAACCTGGAGGGGTAGGATCATGAGGCTAAAAATTCTTCAAACATAGCCAGGGTGTTCAAAGGGTACCAGAGAGTCTGAAAACATGGCAAGTGTCCTCTAAAGCCTGTGACCCAGTTCTGTCTAATGAAACAAAATGGAAAGAGTGTCCTGATTAAAAGAGAAAAGTACGAGAAGGAATGACCTCGTCTCCTCCACCCTTTTTTCTGCCTTGAACTGCTGTATCATGAGAGCATATGATGCTTGGAGCTATGGTAGTCATTCTGCAACATTGAGTAGTAGTAGTGAGAAGGGAGACACCAAAGCTAAGCCAGAGCCCTGATACGGTAGATCTGCTGAACATACCATAGAAACCCCCCACACCCTTTGGATTTGTTGTCAGGTGAGATAAACTTCACTTAACTGAGTACTAATTCTCTTAATTGTTACTTATAGTCAAAGTACATCCTAACTAAAACATAGCTTCTCTCGAAAATGGAGAGATCTGGCAAGACCAGACCTACTAGCCTTAGACAGGGCAAGAGCTCTCTAGTCTCGGACTCACTTGGTCCCCACATAGAAGTGAATTTGCAATCCCTGCCTTATACATCTTTTGAGAGATAAATCAACTGCCCTCTCCCCTAGAAAGCACTCCCTGTCTCCAGCTTCCTCATACCCACAACCCCACCTGGCTAGAAGTAATCTCCCTCTCCTTAGAATTCCCCCAGTTTTGTAGCTGTGTCCATCTCCTATTTTAATTGTGCATTTCACCCCTTCCCACTTGGTTGTCAGCCTTCTGAGGGCAGGAACCACACCTTACTCATTTCTGTATCTCCCTCTGCCACCTAGTGAGGTACTGACTACAGGAAACACTCAATGTATGTTTTCTAAATAAAGGCATAAACATCCCCCTGAAATATTCGAATCTCCAAGTTCACCAAGGAGCTTTTAACTGGTGACCTGCGCTGCTTGTTAATCTAGGAAAACGGTATCTACCATACCCTAAAACTCCAGTGACCCCCCAAAAAAACCCTCCAGTGACCCCTAGACCTGCACTCTGTTCAGTCCTCCATCCCAGTCACCCAGAGCGCACCTTAACAGTTTGCTCTGAAGCCTGGGATCTCCTTTTAATTAAGAAACATGCTGGAATAAAGGTGATAGTGTAAAAGCCTTCCCAGGACAGTATGGGGAAAATGGCCAGTCACCACAAACTCCAGGAAAGGATAGAAATGTACACATACACAAATCTTCCCATTTTACAAAAGAGAAAGGCAAGGCAACCTGAAAAGACAAACACCAATCATTGCTCCAAATGGAAGGGAAGGCAGCTCCAGGTTCTGCCCCAGGGGACTGTGTTGCACAGAGGATCAAGACACTCAGAGCACCTCAAGTTGCTAACAAATCTGAGCAGCATTATTTCCTTTTATATCAATCCTGGATCTAACTTTTTTTTTTAAGATTTTATTTATTTATTCATGAGAATACAGAGAGGAGAGAGATCGAGAGGTAGAGACACAGGCAGAGGGAGAAGCAGGCTCCATGCAGGGAGCCCGATATGGGACTCGATCCCGGGTCTCCAGGATCACGTCCCTGGCCATAGGCGGCGCTAAACCGCTGAGCCACCGGGTCTGACCCAATCCTGGATCTAACTTAACCTTGCACATGCTTCTTGCACTGGTGGTCAATTTTTAGTTCCAGCTTTTGGTAGATTCTCTTCTGGTATCTAGTTCTTGTCTCTAAACTTGTTTTAAAGATTTTATTTATTTGACACAGAGAGAGAAAGCACAAGCAGAGGGAGAGGCAGGCAGAGGGAGAGGGGCAGGCTTTCTGCTGAGCGGGGAGGCTGATGTGGGGCTCAATCCCAGGACCTTGGGATCATGATCTAAGCTGAAGGCAGACGCTTAACCAGCTGAGCCACCCAGGCACCCCTGTTTGTTTTTAATTATGGTAAAAAATACGTAACATAAAATTTTCCACTTGAACTATTTTGAAGTGCGCGGTTCAGTGGTGTTAAGTACACTCACGTTGTTGTGCAACCACCACTGCTGTCCACCTCCAGAACTTTCTCATCCTCCTTAAATGAAACTCTGTACCCATGAAACACTAACCCTCCATTGTCCCTTCCCCTTGGTCCTGGCCCCCACCATTCTACTTTCTGTCTCTATGAATTTGACACCTATAGGCACTTCACTTAAGTGGAAAGCATTTGTCCTTTTGTGGCTGGCTTATTCACTTGGCATAAACTTCTCAAATTTCATCCACGTTGCAGCATGTGTCAGAAACTCCTTCCTTTTAAACACTGAATAATATTCCACTGCATGTATATACCACATTTTGTTTATCTACTCACTTTTCAGTGACATTTGGATTACCTCCACCTTTTGGCTATTGTGAATAATACTACTGGGTGAACAAATATGTTTAAGTCCCTGCTTTCGATTCTTTTTTTTTTTTTTTTTAATTTATGATAGCCACACACACACAGAGAGAGAGAGAGAGAGGCAGAGACACAGGCAGAGGGAGAAGCAGGCTCCATGCACCGGGAGCCCGATGTGGGATTCGATCTTGGGTCTCTAGGATCGTGCCCTGGGCCAAAGGCAGGCGCCAAACCGCTGCGCCACCCAGGGATCCCTCTGCTTTCGATTCTATTGCGGACCTGGCCTTAAATTTTCCCCAAATCAGTCAAGATCCCAGCCTTGGGCTTGGAATTCTCTAGGCCAGTCTCTACTCCAATGGGAGACAAGGAGAAGCCTAAGCGGGATTCTCAGGTGATGCCATGAAAAACGCTCTGGAGTCAGAGCTGAACTGGCTAGAACTCTAGAGCAGGTTCCTGGCCCCTCCTTATGGAGGGCAAATCAGGGACAATGTGGTAAGAAGCAAAGAAGAGTGGGACGTCCCCTCTGCCCCTGCAGGAGGAGACACATACCACTGCATGGAGGAGAAGAGGAGGACAAGGAAGGTCTCTGTTCCCCCAAAAGGGCAAACGTGCCACAGAGGAGGCTGCAGAGGCTCAAGAAAGGGCAGCTCAGGCTGCAGGGGCAGAGGTTATGAAAAGGATGGGGATGTCGGACTGCTGCTATTCAGAAGACCTCAGTTATAAGGTCCCAGTGTGCAGATGGGGGTGTAGAAGGGGGGAGCAGGAGGAGTCTGGAATAGTCTCATTTGACAGATGGGCCCCAGCTCAGCCAACTCCTGAAGTACAAGAGGCACAAGAGCAGAAATCCAAAGGGTTGGTGGGGCAGAGGCTTAATGGTACATCCTGGGTCTGTAACTTTGGCCTTCTGAGCTACGTGCTTTCGTGTTTTAGTGGGAGGGCGGGCAGACTACAGCTGTGGACAAAGGTGGGGTCTGGACACCTGTGAATCCTTCCTTCCTGTCTGCCATAAGCATCTTTCCACTGGCTACATATTTTTTGGTGCCCAAGAGTCTGGGTTCAGGTACCAAATGAGGACAGCCTGGGAAGCATGCAACCACTAAAGGGAAATTGACTGCTCTGTGGATCTCTGAACATCCTCAAGTATAAAGATACTTAAATCACCCTTTCAACGTCAGGACCCAGGTATAGACTCAAGGCTCTCATTTTTACCCAGACCAAACTCGGGGGCGCCTCTGATGTCCTAGGAGCCAAGGGGGACTGCTGGTGGGGGCACAGTTTCAAGGCCCTCCCCCTTAGTGACTCCAACCCAAAGAGCTTCCCCAATTTGATGCAAAGGTTCCTGAAATCCTTCCAAGCAAACTGGAACTCTTGGGAAGAACTCAGAGGCAAGCTGTCTCCTTAAATCCAGAAAATTCGCCTTCCAGACTGTTCTGGGATCCCAAGAGTCTATGAGGTCAGCCTGAACTTGGCCACAGTAATATGGATCTGAAGCCAGATCAAGGTGCCAAGGAGCCTGTTGGCTCAGCTTTTTACTAATGCTGGAGCCAGAGCCAAAGATGGCCTGATGTCTCCCTGTCGTGGTGATGCAATGTCCCCACTAGCACCTTTCCAATATGCTGGGCTCCAGGCACTTGAGCTTGGGTACTCAGGGCTCAAGTCTCCACCCTGCTCCCTAGTACTAACCAGTCTGATGGAAGAGCCCATCCATGCTGAGATCCCATAAGAGACCAAAGGCTCCTGAAGAAGTTTCTGGAGGCCATGTCAGCAGCTAAGAGGAGGAGAAAAAAAAAAAAAAAGCCAGTTTAGGTTAGCTGGTATAATAGCAGTATAGTATAATGGTAGTAAATCTTTATTATTGCATATTAAATAAATCCCATTTAACCTTCACAAATCCACGTGGTAGAAGGATATTGCCATTCCCCAGAGTAGCAAAGCCAGAATTCTATCTCAGGCCTATGTGACTTGAAATCTCTTACTATGTCCACCTCCCTGTGTGAGAGTCTTGGTCCTTTTGCCCCTCATTACCTGTGGCCACAGCCATGCCTCTCCAGGGCAGAGGCCAGTGTAGGGAAGAGAGACAGCTCAAAAGCTGTAAGTACACTCAGCTGGACAATGAGGAACCAGCTACTCTCCATGATCCTTACATCATTTCCAGGTCACTGCTTTAACTTACAGTCATCTTAGACCACTGGCTCTGGGAAGGACGTGGTACTGTGTACAGATCCTCAAACAACCTGGTGAGGGCTGAAGGTTACCCATCTGACTCAAACTCACTGGGATCCTTATTTGAATGCTCCTTGAATCCAAGGGTCATATGCTGGGGATTTGGAATGTGGAGAGAACATGACATGGAGATGAACAATGGGACAGCACTTCTCCCACCAGGGCTGACCAGCCTGGGGACACACAGATGAGGTCAAGTCTTAGAGGTGGGGCAGCGCCTTGGCAGTCTTGTTCCTGTTTGTAGTCAGCCATGCTGCACATTATACCGTCCTTCTGAGAGTGCTAAGCAAAGCCTGCTGCGGTGGACACTCTGGGCACATCCCTTCTTCAGGCCTGAAGCTCTCATCGCCAGGGGTTGGAGTTGTTGCTTACTGAGAGCCCTGAGCCAAGTTCCTCTCTGAGCATTGCCCTTGCAGGGAGGGAGGGCCTCACTCATATCCCCTAAGTGCAGCCTTAGTCTGATAATTGGCTGATGCTGGAGTCCAAAGGCCTGGACCTGTCACCTCAACTGGGACAAGTATAAAGGGTCACTCCACTTCCAGAGCACCCTGCAGAACTGGCTGTGGCCTCTTGGATTTGTTCTGCCACTCAGCTCTTTCTCCCAGTTACTCTTCCTCTGCCTGCGGTGTGGCTCTTGGGAGCACTCCCCAGGGAAACTCAGGTAAACTGAGTCTCAGAGTTATCTTCCCAAGGATCTGACCTATGATATTAGAGTTCTGCCTGCCTCTTCCTTTCACACCTTCTTGTAACTTCTTCAGGGTTATCATTTCCCAACAACATACATTCACTGACAGCATATGTTACCTGCTTCTGGCTACCCTTCCCAGCAAGGCTCACCTTGCTCCAGGTACCACACTAGAGCTTCAGTGATGAGCTTAGTAGTTCATGAGCACTAAGGCCAAAGCCTGTTCACCCAGTTGCCACTGTACACTCTACTAGGAGGAGGGAGAGTGGCGGGCAGTAGGATCTAGTCTCCCTGGGAACTTAGGATGTCCTTCCCAAAGAAACAGTTGGGTGAGCAGAATTGGAAAAATCTGCCTAGCTCACCCATCCCTGAACTCTCTGATCAACCCCAGGCATACACACGAGCCCTGGCAGTCCTGTGACCCTATTCACCTAGCTGCTTTTGATTAGACTGGTGGTGGGGGGTGTGTGTCACTTAACCTTTGTTGTGCCAATAAAGCTCTCTTTCCTGGGAATTTATTTAGCCACAGAGCCTGGTGAATAGAGAAACTGAGGCCTCTCCTGGGATCCTAAACCTTCCTCATCCTGTTTCCAACTCTTTCCAAGTCCCAGCCGTATCTCTGTGCTTAGATCCCAGGAACAACCCCTGCACCATTAGGAGAATCCCACCAACAGCCTTAGGGAGCCTCTGTGGATTTCTGCCCACTAACAATGGGGAATATGCTTGGGGGGTTCTGAAGTAGGATGAGCACCATGGCCACATTCTGTGGACTTACCCAGGACACCATTTCTAAGATCTTTCTATCACTAGAGCTTACTATGTAGCAGGAACTCAAACGCTGCCTGAGAATGAATGAATGAATGAATGAATGCTATTGTTTATACAGGAAAATATGTTCCCAGTGACAGGAAAACCAAGACCTCCAAAGTAAAATATCAGAATCCATCCTGTTAGGGCCTGTAGTGTGGCCACATGGTCACTGTGCGTGGTGCTTGGCAGACGTCAGCTGCCCTGCTTTTCCTTCCCGCCCCCCAGAGACAAAGATGCTGGGCAGATGCTCAACCAGAAGATTCCCAAGGCCAAGTGCATCCCTCACTTATCTGGCTTCAGCTGTGGGGGAGGGAGAGCTTTTGTTTCTCCTTCCTGACGATGGAGAACCAGAACCTGTGCACTAACATCATCCCTTCCCAATGATGTCTAGGCCCTGGGCAGAGCTATAGTGAGACCATAAGGATAAGGGAGGTCACAGGAATTCCTCACTTAGTCTTTACCTGGGACTGTTTTCAGAGTAAGACACTGAGACACAGAGCTGACACTGAACAACTCATCCAATGTCACAGGGTAGTTGTGGCAGAGCTGGAACTCACTAGTGTCTGTCTGGCCTCGGGCTGGGTCCTCTATTCTATGGCCCCCTGCAGAGGTGACACATGTGGGAGAAGAGCTCAGGCAGGGTTCGAGTTCTACTGCTCCCTGGCTAACTGACAGGGAAGGCACTCCATGCCGTGTCAGGGTCACACAAGGACCCTCTGTGGGCGACGTCTCACATGGGCTCTCTGTACCTCCCAATGCCTGATTGTGCATTTTGTCATATACTGTGCAAGGAGCAAAGAGAAACTGTGTGGACTAGGGGCCAGAGAAGAATGGTCGTACTGTTCCCTGTTCTGGCCTGCTGTTCCCCAGTTGTGCCCGGGGGAGGGGTGAGGGCAAGAGCCACACACTAGGGCCCCAGGAGCTGAGGGTGTCTTTTTCCTCTGGGGCAGGGAGGGGCAGGATGGGAAGGATCCCAAAGGGAAAAGGAGAGAGCAGGAGGACCTTTTCTGGAAGGCATCCAGTCTGCACAGGCTGAGGAGTTCCTAGAACAATCTGCATGGCAGGGTGGCTCTAATTTACAGCTGGGGTCCAGGCTCCAACTGGCAGGAATGAGACCAGCTGGAACTTGTAACCTGCCTGTCCTGGGCAGGGATGGCCCTGGGAGAAGGCCAAGGCCAGCATCCTCATGCCTTGCATTCAGATGACAGCAGTTGGTTCCTGGGCTATCCCTGCTGGCTTCTATCTTTCTCAGGGCTAAGGTTTCAAGCCTGGGGCTGAATACATGTTGCCCTGGGGCAAACTGTTCCAGCAGGCAGGCAGAAGAGAAGAAACGGAAAGACAGAGCAAATGTTCTTGACTTTTCCAGGCACCTAACAACTCCACAGAGAAGGGCATTTATGCTCAAACACCTGGGCACACCCAGCTGTAAATTCACAGGGATGCTCACAATGCCAAGAGCACTGCAGGACCGCTTGTGGCACCAGAGCCAGGCCCTGTGACTTGGGGGTAGAGAGGAGCCTGGACACAACGGAAGCACCTGTTGAGTAGCAAGGAGTCACAGAGAAGGCTTCTGGTGGCACAGGCGACACCCCATGAAGCATACGCTCTGGTCGGGCAGTGGAGCACGACCACAGGCTAGTCCCTGAACTGTCACCATAAGCTGCCTCCCTCCTCTTGCCCCGGGTGGGACACACCCAGCAGCACCCAAAGGCCCAGAGGAGGGACGTGCCCATCCTCCCCACAGCAGTGCTGTCCAGGGTGTTGGGCCAGCGCGCTCCCGCCATCTAGTGGCAGGTCTGCGCTCCTCACCTGGAAGAGCCACTGGAGCAGGGGCACCGGGCAGTCCTGGGTGTGCAGGTAGAGGTTGCTCAGGAGGCCTCTGTGCAGGAAGGAGAGCTGCTGGGCCGGCGGGCAGCTGTGGAAGCAGAGCAGTGAGGTCAGAGTGGGGGTTGGGGGGGGTGGCGGCCTCCACATAGACGGCCTGGCAGCTTTCCTCAACATGCCTATCTCTGCAAAGTGGCGGGGGATTTCCATATTTTAGGTTTACCACACCAGAAGCACATCAGCAACGACTATGGACAAACACGCTTGGGGCCCCTGATGCCAGAAGCTGTCAGAAGGGAAAACAACCCCCATTGTCACCAGAATCATTTGATCTCCACGAACATCTCTCAGTGTTTTAAACACACGACTGGACAGTACATTTTGTCCTTTCCACTTGACGGAGGAGAAAACGAAGGTGTTTACCAAGGTTGCAAAAAGGATCTGAGTGGAGGCAAGGAGAGAACCCAGGAGTCCCAGCTGTGGCCGAAGGCCCCAGGCTGGCGCGGGCAGACAGAATTACCCGTGGGGCCCACGTGGGGCCGGCGTCTGGGGTCTGGTTACACATAGCGTTTCTGCCCTGTCTTGTGTTTTTCCGAAACAAAGGACACCTGAGAAGATGCGAAAACAACACAAAGGAGCCATTCTGGGAAGGAAATAACCAACAAGGGTGCCACAGAGGATCCTTCAGAAACCATGGGAGGAGCGGAGTCGGGGGCAGGGAGGGGGTGGCATGCAGACTCACCTCGTGTCTGTGCCCACATCTTGGGTTTCCCCTCACAGTGGGGTGGGGTGGGGGGGCTGCTGGGCCTCTCCCTGCTACTGGGAGCTCTCAGAATCAAACGGCCAGCACGCAGAGGAGCCTAGCTTTGAGAACTGTACTGCCTCGGTAGACTGTCTTACAGGTCCCTGCAAAATGAGCTGAAATATTTCATGTGGTCGTAGGGCCTCTGGTAGAAGGTGCTTTGGAAGTCACTGAAGAGGGGTTGGCTGGACTTCACCACTGTTCTGGTTACCCCCAGGAAGGCTCGGTTTGGGGTAGTTCTCTCTCTGCATTCTGTGAATGCTCCTTTGAGCTCTTGTCCTAGATGGTGTCCCAAAGGCAATAAATAGGAATTCTATGAAATGAAAAAGTAATTTCATGTCTGTTCTTTTTTAATGGCCAAATTCATGCGAAGAACATTTCGGATAGCATTTGAAGTCATGATTCTAGATAGAAATTTCTTCAGTTAGCCCAACCTCTTCTTCTCCTTTTTAAAAATGACATTATTTTAATCTGCCAGGAACAGAATGCTCCAAAACAAAGATTCTCCTCTGAGCCAAGTTGCTGTCTCCTTGAGTATGTCCAGGCAATTTACAAATTGTATATTTCTTTTCCAAATTATTTAAGTTCAGAGGAGAAAGTGCCTTTGTTCCTATGTCTGTGAAGCTGACCGCTCTAAAATAGACCTTTATTTGTACATACAAACACGTGTGCACCCCAGGACTGCTGGCACACTCGGCTCTAATTCACGTGCTCTGTCACACGGACACTTTTCATAGGCTGACCCTGCAATGTGTGCATGGTTCAAGCACGGCACCCTGAATGCAGACAATACCCAAGTGAACAATGCCTGGAAGACCTCACAGATTGGCAGGTCCTGGCTGAGGGCCATGTGGTAAGGAGGCTGGTGGTGCTCCAGGGACTCTGAGGGAGACTCTGGCTCTGGCATTCTGCTCAGGGGCGCACCCCACCAGTTTCTCAGTGGGAGGAGAATTGATCGTACAAGCCCCTGTTGGCTCAGATCAACACATTTCCAACTGCGGCTCTGAGGGGGACAGTATCTCTTCAGTTTGCAACATCGCCTTTTGGGTATGCCAGCCCCGCAGCTCAGTTTCTGCCAGAGAAAAGATCAGTATGTCTTCAAGTTTGCTGCTGCCCAGTTAGGTTTAGCCTGTAGACAAGGAGCAAGAGATAGGCAGAGAGGGCAGGGTCCAGCTGTGCCTTGAAACGAATGGCTTTCAAGGAATTCTGTGCTTAGAGCAACACAAGATGCAGGGAATCTCTGCAGGCTGCTGGATCACCAGCCCAGTGTGCACACTCTGGGTGGGTAGTGCTGCTTCACCTCAGTGGAACCACGAATGTTCTCATCTTCAATGTAAGGGACAAGGCTGTGCAGACACTGCCTTGATCTGTGGCAGAACTCAGGAGGACAAGGGTAGGGAAAGTAGGTGTGTACACTGAAAGCTCAAAAACCTGGGGTTATAGAATCAATTGTTAAAATTTGCAAAAACCCACTTCATGTCCACAAGCCAAGAATGCTAACCCTAGGTCCAGGTGGGTGTCTCTGCCTTTTGCGAATGATAAGTCAGAAGTCATAGTCATCCTGAGAATGTTGGAGGGCCCCAGAGGGCCCCAGAGTGAGAAGGGGAGGGACAGAGCCTCCTGGCCAGCAGATGCCATGCAGGCATGGCTGGGCGAGAAGCCCCAGCCGTCAACTCTGAGGATCCCAGTGAGAGGTTCCCACCTGGGATGAGAAGCAGCCACAGTCAGAATACTGCTACCCCCCCCACCCCCGCCCCCATCACCATGGCAAGGACAGAGAGCCACAGAAGCAGAAGGAAGTAAGGGGGGGGGGTGGAAACTGAGAGGATGATTGGTCCAAAAGGGGAATCAAACAAAACAAAGGCCAGCGTGGGTCAGCAGATTGGGCTCTTGGGCAGAGCTGTGACCTTCGACTTGGACTGTGTGTTCCTGATAATGCCCGAGTCAACATTCCTCTAGGCTCTGTATCTTCAACTATTTTTTGGGCAGCAGTCCCAGAGGGCAAAGGATTGAAATGCCTTGGGAATCCCAAGTGATGGCGGAGGGATAAGCACCAACTGTAGTTATTTATACAGGATCAGTTTCTATGTCTTTGCCAAGTTCCTCAAATGCAAGTTAAAGTAAAATGCTTAGGGGGAACAGAAACGAATAATGGTCAGAGCTTTCATCCCTGCTCCTCTTTTTTTTTCTTCCCTTTGTTTAAAGATGACTGAGCACCCTTCAGGTCAGAAGTCCAGGGATCCCAGCAACGCCCTGGCTGGCTGCTTCCGCTGGCTCTTTATTTTGGGGGGCAGTTGAAGCCAGCTGGGTGCTGAGTTCCGTTCACACTCTGTAACTGCTGAATTTATTTCACCCGGGCTTCAACCTTGGCATGCCTATGAGACAGGGAAACTAGAGAGACCCCAAGAGAAAAAGAAGCCGTTTCTTTCTTTTGCTTCTTATCCTGTTTCTTTTTTCTTTTTTTTAAATTTTTATTTACTTATGATAGTCACAGAGAGAGAGAGAGAGAGAGAGAGAGAGAGAGAGAGAGGCAGAGACACAGGCAGAGGGAGAAGCAGGCTCCATGCACCGGGAACCCGATGTGGGATTCGATCCCGGGTCTCCAGGATCGTGCCCTGGCCAAAGACAGGCGCCAAACCGCTGCGCCACCCAGGGATCCCTCTTATCCTGTTTCTATTCTTGCTAGGACCTGTACTCCCACCTCACTTTACACATGCCTTGTAAATGCAAATAGCTTATGTCTTCCTTGTAAGGGACAAAGAGTTATTTATTTATTCTCTCCCTAGAATAAATAATATCCAAGGAAGGACCAGGTGACAAGGATGGGAAGAAGCTATCATATGCAGATCTCAGACCACCGAAGCTAGACATCTGGATGTCAAGACCCCTGACTCCAAGGTATAAAACCTGGGCCCTCCTCTTTGTTCTAACTGGTTCTAGGATGTCTGAGGGGACACATACATCAGACCACCAACCTCAGTAAAAACTCAGACCCTGAACAATGACAAAACTCGTCGTATCCTCTTCCTTTCCCACTCTTCCGGACGCTCCGTCTGTATCTCTCTATATATATTCAGTAAACTCTCACTTTCTACTGGCTCACATTGGATTTCCATCCTGTGTGAAGCCGAGGTCCATATGGACGGTCCTGTGGGAACCCCTCAACTTTCCCCATCCACTCACTCTTGCCCCAGGTCCTCAGACCAGCCTGCCAGCAACACCAGGAAGAGGAAGAGGTCCCGGCAAAACAAGAGCTGGGACCACAGGCCTCAGGGAGACTCAGTGCACAAGCACATTTACAGTGATGGCTCAGACCCACCCACCTCCTCCAGCCTACAGAAGTGCTCAGGGAGGGAAGGGCTCCTGGAACACACTGCGAACACCTCACAGGAGTAGTGGCAGATACACCCCCTGACACTCCTGTGCACTCTGTGGGGGCCCAGGGAGGACCATGAATAATTCAGCAGGCAATCTCTACCCTTCCCATGGAGATTGCTCTGGGCTCTGAGCTGCATGTGGTCATCGGTCCCAACGCTTCTCCACTCAGGGGGATCGGCTTTCCTTTTGAACTGCTGTCAAGGGAGGGAAAAGTTCAGCCCCTGGTACCAACTTCTGGCATAAAAGCATGTGACTTTGATTCCAGGGAACTGATCTGAGGTCACATATCCGGCTGGATGATGAATGAGAGAGGATGGTTCAGGCCATCTCTCCAATCCCAGGGCTGTGGGCTCCAGGAGATGTGTTCTTTTTTTTTTTTTTTTTTTTTAAGATTTTATTTATTGAGATACAGAGAGAGAGAGAGAGAGAGAGAGAGAGAGAGAGGCAGAGACACAGGCAGAGGGAGAAGCAGGCTCCACGCTGGGAGCCCGACATGGGACTCCATCCTGGGTCTCCAGGATCACACCCAGGCTGCAGGCGGCGCTAAACTGCTGCACCATCGGGGCTGCCCCAGGAGATGTGTTCTTGCACAGAAACCTGTGTAGGTAGGTGCAGCCCAGGAGGAAGAGGCCTGGAGCCCAGATATCGAGGCCTCCCACACTTGCCCGGTGACCTGTGCAAGAGTCCCTACTTTGTACAGTGGGGGGTCGGGGGGAGGACATCCCTCTTCCCAGACAGGTAAGGAGGCGTGGATCTATTTCAAGAGGTGGTTTTTAAAAATCACGTTCACTTTCCCCCCTAAAACCTCTAATATTGAAAGTGAAACACGTTCATAAAATACAGAAGGGCCTAAGAAGGAAAATAAAAGTTACCTGTGATCTCACAAAGTTTAGCTTTCTGTATAGCAAAAGAATGGAATCATATTGCTTCTTGAGAGATCAAGTAACCTTTTATTTTTCCTTCATTTTCATGCTTCCGGCTGAACACAACGTGGTCATTATGGCACCACTATTTCCCTCTCTTGAGTCTGGGCTTGAAGTCCTTGGCACAAACAGGAAATGAGAGTGACCCCACAGCTCAGTGGTGACCTTCAGGAAGTGGCCCTTCCCCACCACAGAGCCGGGGCCCCCTGACCTGACCATGTGGAAGGCGGCAGGCATTCCTCCAGAAAGGCCCTGGGCTCTGGGGGCTGGCGAGGCAGCCTCTCTGGTGCTTCATTAGCAGACAGGAGGGAGGAGGGCCTGAATTCCTCTCTCCAGGGAAACTGGCCAGCCACCTGGCCCCATTTGGCAGGGCTGCTCAGCCCCCAGGTCACCGCTGCACAGGACATCTCGTCTGTCAAACACTTCCTGCTGGCCTTCCAGTCTGAGACAGGAAACCTGCTGTCACACAGAGCCTGGCTGGCCACGGGTCTCTGCGAGACGCCGTCCTCTCTCCTCTCTCCTGTTCCTTCCTTGCCCCTTTCACTAGCACCACTAGCCTTCTTTTCCCTTTAGCTCTGGTTGTTTCTTTCCTTCCCCTTTTTATCATCCCTTTGTTAGACACCTTCTCAGCATAGCGATGACAGCCTTTATCAATCTGCAGACACTTGGGTCCAGTCACCTCACATCACTTCTGGGGTTACACTCCAGACAAATATTTGTGTATGAAGATGTTCTCTACTACAATGCTTATAAAAGAGAAATGTTGGAAGTAACACATATGCTGAGGAAAATGGTTCAATTGTTGGGGGCACCAACACTATGTAATATTATCTCACCATTCATGTTACATCTAACTGTGACGTTAGGGCTTGTGCAGATGCTAATTTGAACATAAAATACACGTTTAGGAGATGATAAAGGAAATCCAAATACTGACTTGTATCAATGGTATAAAGAATTTGTATTTTTTAGGTGTAATAATGGCATTTAAGTTATATGTACACATAGAATCCTATCTTTTAGAGACACACACAAAAGTACTTAAAGATGTGTCTGGGATTTGCTTAAAAATAATCCTGAGGGACAATGTGAGTGGGCAGGAGTAGAAATGGAACAGGATAGGTTCTGAGTTGATGATTGTTGAAGCTGAGTGATGACTATATGGGGAAATCATGATACTGATCTATGTATACTTGAAACCTCCCGTGATAATCAGATGCCTTTAGAATTAGTGAAACAGACATAAGGAAGCCCTGAATAGTTGGAAAAGACAAGACTCCTGCTTTCAAGAGACCAGAAATAGCTCAGCCTCTGTGCTCCCTACCGGCTGGTGTGGCCCCGGTAGCCTCCTCCCCATCCCCTCGGCCACCAAGGTCCAGCAGGGTATTGGCCTCATGAGTACAAGTGGACAACTGCACTGAGTCCTAAGTGGCTTTCTCTTTTATTCTTAGATATACCAACTCATAACTGCAAGTGCTGGATGTGATTGTGGTAAAGTTTTAGAAATCCCCTTAATAAGCAAGACAGTCTGTGGCTACATGATAATGAACGTAAATTTCCTTCCATAGAGGAGTACAACAGAGCAGCTGTCCCAATGGCATGCACTTTTGGTCAGAGACAAACTTTTTACTATTACCATCGCCCATGGACGGAAGAAGGGTGGTGTTTCCAATGAGCAGATTGAAGTGATGATGATGTGCTCTGGAAAACTGCTGGATGGCCCAGAAAGTGTCTCCAGTGTCGATGGAGACATAACACCAAAGACACATATGGTGAGTCTGACTACAGTTGTTCCATGAAACTGGGGTGTAGGGGAGGAAAAGCATTATGAATACATAAATACACAATTGACCTAATATTTGCTATCATGTAGCACTTTTTGAAGTATGTACATCTAAATCAGTAAGTTAAATATTACAAATAGATATGTGTGACTATTCCATCTATATTCCTGAAAACGGACACATCCAAATTGGCTCAAGCACAGCTTTGAATTTCCTCATTTGGGCCAGTCCTTATATCAGGCTCCATGAGGGGCCTGGCCATCCCATGCCGACATTTACCTGAGAAACAGCGCTTCTAGTTGGCTACGTGGCTTCAGATTTGAATGGTCCAGGATGCAGTGCTGAGGCTGACGTCCAGGTAGAAACACAGTCTCCCCAGGATGCACTGGTGGGATGACCTGTAGTGACACGGAGAACCTCTCCACCAGCAACCTGGCAAAGCAAGGAGCCAGAGAGCCGAGTATCAGCGGGTGCATCTAGTGTGCAGCCTGGAGGGAGGCCAGGGAAGGCCAGATGGTGCCCCTGCCCTTCAACAGTGGCCTGGTGGGGGAAAGACTGGGTAGGACAGCGCCACCTGCTGATAAAGGAAGCCCCTGTGAGATGCAGGAGCTCTTCCCCATTGTACTCTGTCCTGCATTGCAACCCCTCCCTCAGGGCTCCAGTCAGGGAGCCAGAAGTCCTGGTCCCAAACCCAGCGCCACCCATTGGCTTTGTTCAGCTCAAACTTTCACTGAGCGCCCACGGTATGTGGGTGCCAGGTGCTGAAGGATGAGTCAGGCGTGGGCTGCCATTGCATGCCTAGGAAAAGGGTAAACAAATCACCATAATAGCCTTCAGCAAGTGGGCTGACCACAGAACTGCCTACATGGTGCTGCCACAGGCAGAGAGGAAAAGCTCAGGATGAGGCCAGGATCAGGGAAGGTACCCGCACAAGGAAGAAACCTGGGCTCTTCTAGGGCCCCGGTCCTCAAGCTCTTGTGATCCGGAGGACTCCCTAAGGAGTCTGCTAAAGTGCAGATGCCCAGGCACTGCCCTGCTTTGTGAGTCTGATTAGTAGATTAGAGCTGGGTCCCTCGGACAGGGAAGGAGCAGAGAGGATACATTCCAACTCCATTGGGATGGGCCAAACTGTCAGGATTTAATGACCCATTTAAGAGGGAATAGGGAAAAGGGAGGTAGTCAAGATAATTCCTAAGAACAAAGTAAATCTCTGTATCGTGAAGGACTGGTCACAGCGTATTGGTGGGTAAAAACAGCCAGTTTCAGAACAGGAAGCGTGTATGTGTGCACGCATGTGTCTGTATAGGTCTACAGAGACATATGCACACACATTCTTAGACACATGCAACAGCCCCACACACACACGTGACACACCCAACTGTAAGCTGGAGTCATCCCTAGGGAACAGGATTGGGGGGGAGGGGGAAGAGGAGACATTTCCTGTTTATTTCATACAACTGTGTTCTGCTGGATTTTGTAGAGATAGAACACACATTTAGCAACAATAATAACAGCAAAGTAAAACAAGTTCCAAGCACTGCCACCCCTCCTCTTGCTTGAGGATGGCCGGAGCCCTGAGATGGTGAACCTGGAGAAGGTACAGCACCTGGGGCTCCTGTGAGGGTCTGGGACACAAGCAGCTGGCACTGGGGGTGGAGCAGTGTAGCTGGCAGCCCACTACTGGCTGATCAACCCAAGAAAAGGTGCTGACGCACATCAAAGGGTCATTCTGAAGATGAAATGGCACAGGGCATGGAGATGACATTAAGACACCTGGGAGATTCTGCTCCTGGAGGCTTTTGCAAGCAGCTTGTACAAACCAGCACACAAATGGTAAAACAATCTTCTGTTTTGTTAATTTCTTTGCCATTTCAGTTTTTGAGTATCTGTGGCTTATGTTGCTTCTATATTTAAAAAGTGCAAATTATTAAAAGTCTATAGGGATTAGACTCATCTGTAAAAGGATCCTAACCCTGTCCCTGAAATCATCCTACAAAGGGACTCTTGTGATATCAAATATAACATATGTGCATTATTAAGAGTTCTGAGATGACTCTTATACAACTAATTGGGGATTTCCTGCGCAGCCTAAAAGTGAGGATAAAGGATGATGTTGTGGTTTAAATACTGCCCCCTCCCTTGCCCCAGCACATACATAAGGTCTTTTAACTTTATGAAATAGACAATGTAGGATGACATCCATTTAAGATGCAAGCCAATCCTTAGAGCATGAGGGGAGGCTCTGCTCTGGACAGTTGGGGGTCTCTTCTACAGCGGGCATCCACGGCAGTCATGCGACTCTTGGTCACAGACAACTGTTCTGGCAGATGGTGGTTGGCCCCTCGCCGCAGCCTCACCCTTCCAGAACCACATCCCTCCTTGGCCCCTGTTCAGGAGGGAAGAAGCTGCTGTCTTTGTGTATCAGTGAGTAATTTTCTTTGAAGCAGAGAGTTGAACTGTCCCATCAAAATGATCCCACATCAAAACAACCACCTCAAAGTAGCTGTTGTCAAAAAGACTTTCTTGAAGTACTACTTGAAAACATCATGTGCCCAAAAAATCATCGGCGATTTCAAAGCCTGGAGCACCTGGCTTAAGCCAGTTCCCCAGATAACTCCCTTTCTGTGGGGCATTTGGAAACATCTGAACCAGGACTTTCAGAATCCTGGATGCACTTGGTAGAAAGGTCAAGAGCTAAAACAGTTATTCTTGCTACTGAGATTTTAAGGAGAGTTTAAAAGGTTTCATTCTAAGTCTATGTATCCATTGAGTAGAAAACCTCAAAACAGATCCATGAGTCTCAACTTAGACAACCCTTTTTACCACTCATGATGCCACCAAGGCACTTTTTTCCAAAGAGGCCTACTTAGCCCAAACCCAGTGGTTCCATCTAGTTCCCATGCTCCACCACATCTGCCCTTTTGGGTTCACCATATGCCTCGCACGGCATCCCTTATCTGGGCTTCTAGACAGTGTGTGAGTAGCTCTCTCTCTCTCTGGGATGGCTGGAAAGTATCAGTGAGGAGCAGGGATCCTCCTTACCAAGGCCAGGGGTCAGCAAACTATGGTCTGTGGCCAACCCCTGCTCATTTGTGTAAACGAAATTTTACTGCAACATAGGCATGTTTATTCACTTATGTATCATCTACAGGAGTTTCCCTGTTACAAAAGCAGGGTTGAGTGGTTGTTGCAACAGAGACTGTATGGCCCTCAAAGCCTAAAATATTTACTACTTACAAATACAGAGAGTTTGCTGATCCCTGATCTAGTCCAGAGATGAGTACCAGAAAAACTTGAGGAAAAAAAGCAAATAGCCAAAGTGTAGGTTCATGGCCATCTCTGGGCAACAAAAATGATGTAAACCATGGCAGCAGGGGGGCGGGTCCTAAAAGAGAGGCCCCAAAGAAGTCTGTATATTATCACTCAACATTCCCTTTGTAAGTGGAAGCAGAATGCTAACTTAAGAGTGTGTGTGAAAATTTGACCTGTCACTGCTTAGGCCAATGTTTAATAACATAACTCAGACTGACAGAAAAAAACGAAAGCCTGGACAGGCAGATGATGCAGGGCATGTTGACCATCCTGCCCCTCAGCCACACAGCTGAGGTGACCTCATCCCTTCTAGTTCACCCCAGCCCCACTGGGCACTTGGTTCTTGGGGGAAAGAGGGAGGGTGAGGGAGAGAAAGAGGGAGGGATGAATGGATAGAGGAAGGAACCAATTGAAAGAAAAGGAAAAGAGACATACAAAAAGATGTATCCTGACTCTACTTCCCCTTCAGCTACTGCACATTTTTTCTCTTTTGACCTCTCCTCCTATTCTCCTTTGGGCCTGTTTTAGTCAGGTGCACCCCAGCAGTCCACCAGAGCTGCTCTTGTCAAGGTCACTGTGACCTCTACATTGCACCCTCGGGCCCCTGTTCTCTCTATATACTTGCTTCCCAGGCGATCTCATCCAGTTTGTGGCTTTAAACATCACTTAAATGTGGTGACTCCTGAGCTTGCCTCTCTAGAAGGGAGAATCCAAGCCATCTTGGTCTCGCCCCTGGGATCCCCCAAATGAACTTAAGTCTTCCTCAATTTCATTAGACAACTCCAACCTTCTGGGTGCTCAGGCCCAAATCCTGGGGGTCCCCTTTGATTCCCCTATTTCTCCTATAACCTCTATCCAGTTCATCAACAAATCCTGTCAGTTCTACTCTAAAAATATATCCAGAAAGTTCCTACCCCTCACCACCCACCCTTATTCCCAGCCCCTACTTCTTAGGATTATTGCCATGGCTCATTTGCCCCTGTCTCCCTCTCTTCCTCCCTCCCTTCCTCTTTTTTTTTTTTTTTTTAAGATTTTATTTATTCATGAAAGATACACAGAGAGAAAGAGGCAGAGACACAGGCAGAGGGAGAAGCAGACTCCCTGTGGGGAGCCCGACGTGGGACTCAATCCCAGGACCCCAAGATCATGCCCCGAGCTGAAGGCAGATGCTCAGCCATTGAGCCGCCCGGGTGCCCCTCCCTTACTTTCTTTTAAAAAAGATTTTTATTTATTCATTCATGAGAGACACACACGCAGAGACATAGGCAGAGGAAGAAGCAGGGTCCCTGCAGGGAGCCAGATGCGGGACTCAATCCCAGGACCCTGGGTTAACAACTTGAGCCAAAGGCAGGCACTCAACCACTGAGCCACCCAGGTACCCCAGTCTCCTTTCTTCTGCCCTTGCCCCCCAGGTTCCCCAGTCTATCTTTAACACAGTGACAGAAGATCCTGCTTAGAGCAGTAATGGCCAGCTCACAACGAGGAAAAGCTCATGTACTGAGCCCACCCTTAGCCTCCCTGACTTCCTCTTCCCAGCCCTCCCCTCCAAGGCTACAACTATGCTCTCCCCGCAGGGCCCCCAGAGCTGCCTCATCTCCTCCACAGTGCTCTGACAGGAGTCAACCATCAAGGTCTTCCCTGACCCTCATGCACAATCTCATAGGCCTTCCACATTCCTCCCACCCCCTCTCTACTTTCTCCTGAGCACTCGTGATCTATCTTCACTCAGGAGGACAGAGATTTCTGTCTGGTTTTGCTTTTGCTGTATCCCCAGAGTCTGTAAAGAGCCTGGTACAAAGTTGGACTCAACAGATGTTTGCTGGCTGGCTGGCTGGCTGGCTGGGCGGATAGGTGGATAGATGGATGACTCACAGGGTACTCTGAAGACAGACTCAACTGTGGACCCTCAGCATCTCTGAGACACTGTGGTATAGATGAGACCAGCCCTCCCTCCAGCCAATGGCCCAGTTAGGTCATGGCCAGCAGACTCCTGTCTCCCTCCATGACACCATTGACAAAAGCCACTTTCTTTTCCTCAGACGGGGGAAAATGAAAAATGTCAAACAGCCATATTCTCCCCTCTAAAGATAGTTTTCTCTTAGAATGTAGCTTTGTGTATTTTGTGTAGTTATTCTCCCAAGAGATCTGGTTCTATAAATTTGGGTGAACAATTGGGGCAGAGTAGCCTGTTTCATTTTTTTTTTAAGATTTTATTTATTTATTTATTTATTTATTTATTTATTTATTTATTTATTTATTTGAGAAAGAGAAAACAAGTGGGGGGAGAGATGCAGACTCCCCACTGAGCAGGAAGTCCAACATGGGGCTTGATGCCAGGACCCCGGGGATCATGACCTGAGCCAAAGGCAGATGCTTAGCCCGCTGAGCCACACGGGTACCCCTAGGCTGTGTTTTCATATCTCTGTGTCCTCAAAATCCCACACTAGACCATGACACCAAGTAGGTGATCACATATTTCTATAATCAGTGAATGAATGCAGGGGTTTTTTTGTTTTTGTTTTTGAATGTGGGTTTAAGAAAAGGAGGCAGCTTGAGAACTCATAAAAATACACAGATTGCTGGTTTAAACTCTGTCCAAAAATGAGAGCCAGTCAACACTTAAACCCTCTGCCTTGAGGGGGGTAGGTGCAGGGGCTTCCCCCTCTCCCCAACAGGTGGCCAGGCCCTTGCCCCCTCATATGCCCACTGTCTCCCACCTGTGTTCAGGTGTGAGAGGCACCTCATCTTCATCCAGATCCAGGGAGTTGAGATCAGGACAGTCATGTACAAGTGCCTTCTCTCGCTTCTGCTCCAGCGCCAGTTCTCTACAGGGAGATGAGAGCCAACAGAGCTCAGTGTGGTCCCCAGTCAAGCAACCCTGACCCTGGTCTTCAGACCCCGTGAACCTGGCAAGGCCTAGGAATGACAATTCCCTGGGTCCTGCGTCAAGGCCCTTAACATAAGATTTGTATGGGGCGGGGAAGAGGCATCACACTACCTCAGTTGTGCAGTCTCTGATTAAGTAGACAGGAGCAGACAGGCTTGAAAGAAGATTTTTACCACACAACACATGCCTTTGTCTACCTTGTTTTGGATCTGCCCACTTTTTAACACATTAAGACCTGGGCCTAGCCCCATCTCTTCCTCCCAGGGTCTGAACACACTGACCTGGACAATCCCCCAGGCTCATGGTTCCCAGAGCCCTTGACACAGGGCCTGCCTTTCCTCACTAAGCCCCTGAGAGGCACAGTTCATCCTTCTGCCTTCATAATCCAAGCCCCCTCAACAGGCTGGGAGCTTCCCAGCCCTAGTCCTGTTCCTCCAGGTGCTTGCCCTGGCTTTGTCTAAAGGTCCTCAGTTCATAAAGAGTTTACCTCCAGCCCAGGCTGCCATCTGGAGTTCGCGTCTTCCCAACCAGTGACAACTGATTTCCAGCTGAATGTGCCTGGGCCCCTCTGAAGCCACAAGTCTGGGTCTGGATTCCCTTCCATACAGGTTCCAGAGTCCCAGCCACCTGGGTCAGCAGATCCATAGCCCCGCCACCCTCCTTGCAGGGTCCCACTCCATCTCTGTTCACCCTACTTCCTCTCCATTCTTCCCATCCATTCTCCATAATATGGCCTCTGAAACATAGTGGGGAACACATTAGTATCCACTTAAATAAAATTCTCCCAACTTGACCTTGTGTTTATGAGGCCTCTTGTGACCCAGCCCCTGTTCACATCTTGGCTGCGCCTCCTGCCGTGCTGACCCCCAGTCCCCATTCCCCAGAGCTGAGGATTTCAGTTCTAGTCAGCCCCCGGAATACCTGTCATACCCACCGTCACGTGTGTGGTCACCTGTGTTGCCCCCCAAATCTTCTCATTCTCCGAGGTTTGGAGAGAAGGATACCTGTGGGCCACCTTTCCTGATTCCCCCAGGTTAAATTAGACGCCTCCACCTAACTGTGAAGTTGCCTCCACAACTTCACATTGTGAGAAATACTAGAATCATTAGGATAAACCTCCAGGAGAGTGGGGCTGCACCATCACCTCCACACACCCAGTGCTTAGCGCAGGACCCAAGAGAGTCAGAATTTCCCAGTGCCTGCATCATTGTGACAATGCTCAGGTTGTGCATCTCTGGAAGAGCCATCCGCCTTTCCCTCTTCTCTCCCACAGAATGCTTGAATGGGAGGTGAGAGGCCCCCGCGTGGGCATGAATTGGGCGGAGTCCCCCTGCATCCCACCCACACCAAACCAAGGTTCCCAAGGCTCCTGAACAAGGGCTCTGTATGGGGCAGAGGTCTGGGGCTCATTGCCCTCAAGATGACCCCCTCTGACCTGGCTACTGCTCCCTGTGCTTATTATTCACCACGGTGCACAGGGTGACACGTGGGTATCAGAGTAAGGTAGGCTGTTTGAACTCAAGGGGAATTTGTTAGGAGTCTCAGAGGACAACCCCCCGAATGAACACCCCACCATGGAACTTCTCCCACACTCACCGCTTCTCCTGCAGTAAGTAATCTAAGCTATTGACATAGCTCTCCGAGGTCCCAGAGGTGAACTGGAGAAGCAGGAGGTGAGTGAGAACGGAGGACAGAGAGAATGGTAGAGAGGGGAGAAGAATAAAAGTTAATCTTAATGAAGTACTTTATTTATTTTGTTTGTTTTCTAAATAGGCAATACATACCTTTACATGATTAAAAACTCAAGAAGTAGGGACGCCTGGGTGGCTCAGTCGGTTAAGTGTCTGCCTTTGGCTCAGGTCATGATCCCAGGGTCCTTGGATTGAGGCCCACATCGGGCTTCT
Organism: Nyctereutes procyonoides; assembly: GCF_905146905.1. Taxonomy (NCBI): domain Eukaryota; kingdom Metazoa; phylum Chordata; class Mammalia; order Carnivora; family Canidae; genus Nyctereutes; species Nyctereutes procyonoides. The sequence goes on along the minus strand of NW_026575049.1, from coordinate 45,951,191 downwards.
GGTTCAGCGGGAAGTCGGCTTCTCCTTCTCCCTCTACCCCTCCCCTCTGCTCATGTTCACTCTCCCCCCCCCCCAAATAAATAAACAAAACCTAAAAAATCCCACAAAACTTGAGAAATATAGAGGCATACAGTAAGATGTCTCCCCTCACCTGCATCCCCAGCCACCCAGGTCCCTCCTGACAGGTAACCACAGGTGTTTGCTCTCCGTGTGCTTTTGCACACATTTTATCCACAGACAAGCAAACAGTAATACATTACAGTAATACATACTCCCCCACCCACCCATAACACAAATGGTAGCAAACCATGAACCCTATTCTACCCTTTGCTCTCTATTCAATTAATAGCATGTCTTGAGGGTCATTCTATACCAATACTAAAGAGATAAGTAAAAAAAACCCACAGAAAAAAACAACACGTTTGGAGTATTGTAAGGTAGGACTAGAACATAATGTATTAATTCTCTGGTGGTGGTGGGCATTTAGATTGCTGACAATCTTGGGCTATTACAAATAATTAAGTCCTATTCTTGGAATGCATTTCCTGGATCCATGGGTCCCTAAGTATTCCCAGTCTATCTAGCAATAGCTGTTTATTCCCATCCGGCTTGAAGCTCATCACTAAAGTTTCCATTTAGACATTCCAATCCATTGGACCAGAGTCAGCCTGAGTGTTTGTGCCTGGTCTAGCTTAGACCCAAGCACCAAGGTCCCCCTTTCCCCAGGAGGATAACCTCAATCTTAGGCGTGCAAGCCTTGAAGGCTCGCATACAGAAGTGGCATCAAATTTGGCAGCACTCTAAGCCATCTGTTAGCAGGGGTTAGCAGCAGAAATAGGGGAGAGATGCACTCCAGCCACAAGAGCACAAGGGCTGGGGAGAGGTTGGGGGGGTATGCGGTTGAGGAGGGATGCTTAGGGGGAGATGCTCAATGAAGAGCAGTTGGGGTATGGCCAAGGAAGAATGGCCAAAAGGAGGAGTGGCAGGGAGGTGGTGGTAACTGAAGAGTGGCAAGGAGAGGAGGCCAAGGGATGACCACTGGCTTACCGAGGTATGGGTGTCTACCACTAGAGCTGAAGCCTTCTGGCTTGGGCCTGCCATGTTCCAGAACAGCTCCTCCAGGGAGGCCAGGCTCCCCTGGGGGTCAGGGTCCTGTGGCTCCTGCTCTAACTCCTTAGGCAGCTGGTGGGCCTCTGTGCTGAGGCCCTGAGGCCCTGTCACACCCACCCACTTTTGGGCTGGGGTCCCCCTGCTGGCCTGTGGTACCTTTAGGTTCAGGAACTCTACAGGTGGTGGGCTCCAATCAGTGGGGAACATGTCCCCAGCTGCATGCACCTTGGGCTTCTTTGACAACTTGGGAGCTGGAGCTGAGGTAGGACTGCTACGACGCCGCATGGGGTGGAGGAGCCCATGGTGCAGGGGATGGTCAAAGCAGCTGCCCTTCAGGCTGGGCAACAGGATGGGTGCCACTTCAGCTGCCGGGACCCCTAGGGATAAGACAATACTATGGTTTCTCCATTGAGTCACCACCATCCCAGCTACTGTGCCATGCTGGGTGAAGAGAGGGGGCAATTCAGGATTGATGTGGGCAGAACACAAGGGGAATCCCTCAACCATGGGTTGTCCACTCACCCAGGGCCACAGGTCTCAGAACGGTTCTACCTGTGCAGGTGAGAGACACCTACCTTCTTCCTGAGGAAGGGCTAGTGGAGTCTTCTTAGGTCTGGCCATCTGCAAACCGCTAAACTGCTGGACTTTCTGTCCCGGAAGGAAATGTCTGTTAACTGAGGTGAGCCTCCAGAAGAAAGCCAAATGCTCTGAAACTCTGCTTCCCTACAAAGAGGGCTTGGGCCCACTGGTGCCCAGGAGGGAGATCCTCCTCTAGCTCTACCCTAAGGACCAAGCATATGTACCGTGAAGATCAAGTTGCTGAGGTGAAAGGGGTTCAATGTGACTCCTCATTTCAAGTGTGTTATAGGCAAGTATATGGACATCAACATTTTTGTTTGACCTTTATAAAATCAAAATTAGCACAGCTCAACAAAAAAGTTGTTGAATGACATTCTGCACTTCTTGCTTGCTCAATGTCACCCCTATAAAGACTGTTTCTTCACAAGGGGTAGGGAAGGGCTCTCTAGTCCCTGACATTTTCCCAAAACTAGCACAAACATGGCATACAGAAGGGCTTGGTGCATTTCTGCTGAATGAATGACTGATTTAAAGAAACCCAGGGCTGGTCCAACAAACCTCCTCCAGTGTTAGGAACTGTCCATCCACAGTTAAAATGGATCATGCCTCACACACAGACATCTCTTATCCTTTCAGGCTCAGGATCAGGTAAACTGAAATCCACATGAAAGGCTAATATCTGAGTGAGCTAATGACCAAAGGAAACAACTGTTAACAAAAAACACAAACACTAACTCAACAAGGGTTCAAACCCAACACAAGTGGAAGACATTCAAACTAATATGCCTATGAAGTATTTTTAATCATAATTAAATCATTAAAAAATTAAAAATTTATAATAAATGTTGACATGGTTGTGAGGAAACACATTGCTGTTGGTACTGTAAAATGGTTTATTGTTTTTAGAGAGCAATCTATCAATATAAAAATAACTGCAAAAATGTTCACACTGGCAGTAGGGAACCCCAGAAGCCTGTCCCTCCACAAAAGCACTAATTAAGCTGATAAAAGCTGTCAGAACCAAAATTTACAGAACTCTGGACTCTAACAGGAAACTAACAATAAGCAGGGAAAGGTTTAATGAAGAAAGAAGCTGCTAAATTCCAGTAAAATCGTGTTCTGGCTTTTGAATTTATCTACCTTTCATCCCCTACCCCCAGCTATGGAGGCTGCATTCCTTCTTTTTTTTTTTTTCAAAGATTTTATTTATTTATTCATAGACACACAGAGAGAGAGAGGCAGAGACACAGGGAGAGGAAGAAGCAGGCTCCATGCAGGGAGCCCGACGTGGGACTCGATCCTGGGTCTCCAGGATCACACCCCAGGCTGCAGGCAGCGCCAAACCGCTGCACCACCAGGGCTGCCCCAGAGGCTGCATTCCTTGTGTGGCTTGCTGGTGCCAGAGGGGGAAATATAAACTTTGTTCTCAAAAAATTGTGGTTGTATGTTTTGACCTGGCTCCTGGCTCCCTGAGGGATCAACTCAGGGTGTTAGCTTTTTTTTTTTTTCTTTAAATTGCACTTGGAACTTTCTCAGGGCTGGAGTGGCCTCTGAGGTAGCATTTATTGAAAGCACTTAAAAGCAAGTTTACCTGCCACAACCATCTAGGGCAAGGGATAACAGCTGGGGCAAGCAGCTGAGAGTCTGAACAGCTGAAAAGGAAAAGGCTAAGGAAGAAGATACACAGAGGAATAAGGGTTTTAATAAGTTCCCGTGTGAACCAGAGTCCAGAAGGCCACATGCATGCTTAGGAAAGATCTGAGAAGACAGTAAGTTTTAATCTCTGGCTGATCATTGGGCTCCTTATAAGTAGGAAATGAAGGCTAAGGCAGAGTTGCATAAGGCTTGCCTAAGCTTTGAGGGAGTACTCCAACATAGAACCAATCTGCAAAGACCAGAAGAGTTTTATTGTGGGGGTGATGGTGGCATTTAGGGAATTTTCTAACAACTTACCAGTTAACTACTACGCTAAAGGAACAGTGACTTCAATGACCACACACAACAAAATAAAAATGGCTTTATAAAAATAGTTTAGAAAAGTCATTAAACAAGCAACTACAACTCAAAACAACCAGCAACAGCAAATTGAGGTGTGTATGTGTGTATGTGTGTGTGTGTGTGTAATCCTATTTCCAGATTTACTGCATTATAATATTAAAAATGAACAATTTTCAACAAAAATTGTAAGGCAAAGAAACAACAATGTATGATCCATTTATAGTCAAAAAATGAATGATATAAACTGTCTCTGAGGAGGCCCAGGCATTGCACCTACTAGGCAAAAAATTCTAACTGTCCTAATAAGCTCTAAGAACCAAAGGAAATAGTGAACAAAGAACTAAAAGAAACCAGAAAAGAATGAAGTCTCACCAAATAAGAAATATCAATAACATTTTAAAAATTATAAAAAGGAACCAGACAGAAATTCTGGAGTTGAAAAGTACAAAAATTGAAATGAAAAACTAAGTAGTAGACTTCAACACAAGGTGCAGGCTAGCAGAAGAAAGAATCATTGAACTTTTACAGAGGTTAATTGAGATGGTCAATTCTGAGGAACAAAATAAAAAAAGAATGCATAAGACGAACAGAGCCTCAGAAACCAGTGGGACACCATGAAGTATACCAATATATATGTAATAGGAGCTCCAGGAGTTGAGATAGAGATGATGGGGCGGGGGGACAGAAAGAATACAGTACTTTCAAGAAGCTCAGAAAACTCCAAGTAGGATAAATCCAAAGAGATCCATGCCTAAATACTCTACTTCAAACTCTTATAAAGCCATTTAGAGAATCTTTAAAGCAGGAAGACAGAAGTGATTTATCATCTACATGGGAGTCCCAATAAGATTAACAGGTGATTTCTCATCAACCATGGAGATCAGCAGAGAGATGAAATATTCAAAGTGCACACAGAAAAGACTATGCACCAAGAATGCTGTATCCTATAAAATTATCCTTCAAAAAAGGAGAAAATAAGATATTCCCAGATTTTATTTATTTATTATTTTATTTTTTATTTTTTCCCTCAGATTTTAAAAACCTGGGAAAATTTGTTTCTAACAAATCTGTTCTACCAGAAATACTAAATTCTTTAGGTTGAAGTGAAAAGATATTATAGAATAACTTGAATCCATATGAAGAAAAAAGAGCAGTGATAAAGGTATACATAGGTATACATAAAAGATAGTACAAATATTTTTATTTGTAACTCTTTTTCTCCTGATTTAAAAGACAACTGCATAAAGTAATACTTACAAATCTGTCTTGATGGGTGCCCAATGTTTAAAGCTATAATTTACATGACAACAACAGTACAAAGGAGAGAGTGGGAATAGAGATATATAGGTGTAAAGTTTTGTATCTTATTGAAATTAAGTTGGTATTAATCTGAACTAGTCTGTGAACTATGTGATATTTATAGGTAAATAAAAAAGCAAGTATTACTGTAACTTTGGTTTGTAACTCTTATTTTTTAGTGATTTAAAAGACAAATGCATAAAACAACATTTTGGGCTGCCCAAAATGGCAGAAATTCTTATCAGTAATCAGTGTAAATGTAAGTGGACTGGACTCTCAAATCAAAAAGTGGATATGGGCAGCCCAGGTGGCTCAGCGGTTTGGCGCCACCTTCAGCCAGGGCGTGACCCTGGAGACCGGGGATCAAGTCCCATGTCAGACTCCCTGCACGGAGCCTGCTTCTCCCTCTGCCTGTGTCTCTGCCTCTCTCTCTCTCTCTCTAATGAATAAATAAAATATTTTTTAAAAGGTGGATCTTGTCAAAATAGATTTAAAAAAACATCTGACTATACGCTGCCTGTAAGAGACTCACTTTATAACCAAATAGGTTGAACTAAAAGGATGGAAAAGATACTCCTTGCAAACAGAAATTCAAAGAGAGCTGAAGTAGGTATACTAATACCAGACAAAACAGACTCTAAGTCAAAAATTACTATGAGACAAAGAAAGCCATCACATACTGATATAAGGGTCGTTCATCAAGAAGACGTAACAATTAAAAGCATATGTACACCTAAAAACATAACTTGGCAGAGTAAAGGGGGAAATGGTTATAAACTGATAGTTGGACTCAATATCCTATTTTCAATAACAACTGACAGAATATCAAAGAAAATAAAGGACTTGAAAACCACCATGAACCAAGTAGACATAACAGGCATCTACAGAACTCTTCACTCTTGCAGCAGCAGGGTACAAGTTCTTTGCAAGTACACATGGAATTTTCTACAGGACACATCATATGTTAGGCCACAAAACAAGTGTCAGTAAGTTTAAGAAAACAAAAATCCTGGGGCACCTGGGTGGCTCAGTAGGTTAAGCATCTGCCTTGAGCTCAGGTCATGGTCTCTAGGTCCTGGGATTGAGCCCTGCTTCAGGCTTCCTGCTCAGCAGGGAGTCTGCTTCTCCCTCTCCCTCTGCTCCCACCCTCTCCTTGTGCTCTCGCGCTCTCTCTCTCTCTCTCAAAGAAAATCTTAAAAAAAAAGAAGGAAATCCTTTATGAAGTATCTTTCCTCATCATAATAGAAGTCAGAAAACAGAGGGAAAACTGAGAATTTCACAAATACGTAGAAATAAAACAACTCTTAACCAATGGACCAAGGAAGAAATTGTAAGAGAAATTAAAAAAAATATTTAGAGTTAAGTGAAAACAAACACAATATACTAAAACACACGGATGCAGTGAAAGCAGTGCTCCCAGGAACACACAGCTGTAAATACCTATGTTAAAAAAGTTGTATATGATTCTCCCTATAGGAAATGCTCAGAATAGGCAAATCCATAGAGATGGAAAGTAGATTAGTGGTTGCCAGCTGCTGGGTGGTGGGGTGGGAGGTGGATGGGAGGAGTAATGGGGAGTGACTGCTCAATGGGTCCAAGGTCTCCTTTTTTGGATGATAAAGACATTCTGGAATTTGACAGTGCTAAAGGTCGTAAAACATTGCAAATTTACTAAATGCCCCTGAATTTAAAAATGATTGAAATGGTAAATTTTAGGCTATGTGTATTTTACTACCAGAAAAGATATATAAATTATCCATGGGGCAGGGGAAGTACATGTAAAATAATGTCAAGTAAGTAGAGGACAATACAACTGGCAGAAATCATGGATTAAAAAGAAAAAAATACTGGGATCCCTGGGTGGCTCAGCGGTTTAGCGCCTGCCTTCGGCCCAGGGTGTGATCCTGGAGACCAGGGATTGAGTCCCACATCAGGCTCCCTGCATGGAGCCTGCTTCTCCCTCTGCCTGTGTCTCTCCTTCTCTCTCTCTGTATCTCTCATGAATAAATAAAAATCTTAAAAAAAAAAGAAAAATACTTAGAGATACATGAAATAACCATATTAAGTAAAGGATTTATGGTTTATAATTTTTGTACAATGGCTAAAATTATAAAATATTCTAAATTTGTGTCTATCTACACACTTGAAGGACAGCATCAGATACTTCTACAGGACCAGTGAGATAAGGATAATGCTGAAAATTATCCTCTGCCCTGGTTCTGACATCTTGTCCCCCTTTGGGCCTTCAGGGAGGTGTTGCCTATGACCATTTTTCCTCCATTCACCAGTGGAATTTTTTTCTTGTTTTTCTGTCTTAAAGAAGTTGCTTTTTCTTTTTCCTTTTCCTTCTGCAGCCTCTTTTCCTTCCAGTCCTTCCTGAACATTGCTTCTGATTGAACCTTCCCTTACGCAGAGCATCAACTGAATTGTGTGACTTCTTTCGCTCAAAAGCCATGGCCAGGCAAAGATGTATCACAGTTCTTCAGAGGGTGATGAAAATATTCTCTATCTTAATCATGGCAGTTGCTACTCAAACTACATATATTTGTCTTATTGAATTAGGGCCCACCCCAATGACCTTAATTACCTCTGTAAAGGCCTTATTTTCAAATACAGTCACATTCTGAGGTGGTTAGGGCTTCAGCATATGAATTTTAGAAGGTCCATTTAGTCCATAATAATGTATTTGGTGGCAACAGCCCTGCACTCCATAGAAGATGGAGGCCTCTGAAAACATTAAATATCCTTTATGTGTATTAGAAAGCGTGATACTGAAAGTCCAAAGGCTTTTTTCCCGTGTTCCTGATTTGGACATCATTTTGCTGCCAACCTAAGTCAGGACATGAGCATGGTCACAGAGACTTCAGCTCAAGCAACCAAAACTTGTGGATGACATTCTACCCAAACTCTCAATATGTAAGTGGGACCTCAGCTAAAGATGGACAAGAGAAATCGCTCTTATAACCAGAAGTATCTGAAAAGCTGTTTAGTCCATAAATAACAATGCCTATGATAGGAAATGTCTCTGTTCCTAAGGGTATTAGGAAATTAAAGCCTGGATCCATCAGTACTTGCAGAGGATGAGAAATATGTGGAAAGAATGAGGCATAAGCATGGTGATCACACCTCCAGCCTTTTAATGGAGGCATTATAACAGACAAACTGTACTGTAAAGGTGGTCAGTAGCAAGATTTGCAAAAATTTACAAAAGTTAAAGAGCAACAAAATATGTCCTCAGCTTCCTAATCATGCAAGGAAAAGGGCTTTGGGAAACAACCTGGCAGTTCCTCAACTGGCTAAACACACAGGTACCATATGACCCATCAATTCCACTCCGAGGTATAAACAAGAGAGAAATGAAAACATATGTCCACAGAAAATCTCATCTATGAACAATCCAGCAGCATTATTCATAATAGCCAAAAAGGGGAAACAACCCAATGTCCATTGGTTGTTGAAGGATGAACAAAATGTGGTATATCCATATAATGGAATATTATTCAGCTATAAAAAGGAATGAAGTACTGACTCATACTTCAACATGGATGAATCCTGAAAACCTTACACTAAGTAAAAGAAGTCTGACTCATAAAACCATATCCTGTGTGGTTCCACTTACATAAAATGTCCAGAATAGGCAAAATCAGCAGATTAGGGCTAAGAGAGAGGAGGAAGGTTGGGAAGTGACAGTTAAGGGATGTAGGGTTTATTTCTGGGGTGATGAAAATGTTCTAAAATTGACTGTGGTGATGGTGGCACAACTCTATCAACTGTACATGTTAAATGGGTGAATTGTACAAAAAGAAAGTACAAGGAAAATAAAACTGAGGGTCCATGCTAATATGATGTTAATCTTCCAAGAGGACAAAGTAGTATAGAATCAGGAAGCTGGAAAACATGCTAAAAGCTGTTCACATTGTAGATGCTAACCAAGAAGCAAGGAGGAAAATAAAATACAAAGAATAAAATATATCACTAAAATCTCCCAGTAATAAATGTTCCATGTTAGTGATAACGCCTTTTGAGAATATAGGGTGGGGGGGGGATTAAGGCTGTTCTTTAAAAACCCTTTTATTTAGGGAACTTAAAGTATACCAAATTGAGACTGGAACATTTGCCAAAGACAAGAAAACCGCCCTAACCCAAGCAAATGTTGCAATGTTCAGAAGTCCACAGAGATGCTAAAATATAAAAAGAACCAGAAACTGCTGATGCATTGAGACCAAGTCCATACAGCTAAAGCTGCGTGCAACTGGGGAGGGTGGGAGGGAAGGATATTTTCTCCTTTTCAATCGGTTTCTTTTCTGAGCATAAGTGCTTTCTATGTCTTCCTAACAATGCAGAGCCCACTAAGTGTGGAAACACAACCCCAGTCTTTGTTCCATTCCAGGGTTGATGGTTTTTGCCATTCCAGTTTTGGCTGTTCCTCAAGATCATGAAAAGCAGCACACTCTGGTTTCTGAAAGTTCAGCAGGTCACTGCTCCAGATGGAGCACAAGACAGAGGAGCACTTTAAAGTATAAAAGAGGAGTTAATGTGTCATTGCTGCCTGAGGAAACTTAAAATTTCTCCACCCCTCTTCACCCGCACAATACTTCATGTATTTTTACCACACTGATGACGGAGCCCCTCTTGAGTCACTTGAGTGCACAGATGAAGTCTTGTCTTGGAATCCCATTGCCCAACTCAGGGTCCCGCACAGAATGGATTCTCAGAAAATTAGGTGGTGGATGCTACTATACATTCTGTCTGCCTGGGCTGCCATAACAAAATACCAGCATACCTCAGAGATATTGCAGGTTCCATTCCAGTCTACCGCAATACAGTGAATATTGCTATAAATAAATCTAATGTTTTTTTGTTTTGTTTTGTTTCCTGGAGCATTAAAAAGTCATGTTTACACTACACTGGCATCTCTTAAATGTGCAATAGCATAGTGTCCAAAAAAATAAATGTATGTACTTTGGTTAAAAAATAATTTACTGCTAAAAACTGGTAACCATCATCTGAGCTTTCAGCAAGTCAACTGTCTTGCTGGTGGATGGTCTTGCCTTAGTGTTGATGGCTGCTGACTGATCAGAGTGAAAGTTGCTGAAGGCTGGGGAGGCTGTGGCAATTTCTTAAAATAAGACAACAATGAAGTCTGCTGCATCAGTGGACTCTTCCTTTCATGGACTTTCTCTGCAGCGTGCAATGCTGTTTGGTAGCATTTTATCCACAGTAGAACTTCTTTCAAAATTGGAGTCAGTTCTCTCAAACCCTACCACTGCTTAGTTGATGCTAAGTTTATGTAATATTCTAAATCCTCTGTCGATGTTTCAAAACTCTTTTTTTTTTAAACAGATTTTTATTTTTATTTATTTATGGTAGTCACACACAGAGAGAGAGAGAGGCAAAGACACAGGCAGAGTGAGAAGCAGGCTCCATGCACCGGGAGCCCGATGTGGGACTCGATCCCGGGTCTCCAGGATCACGCCCCGGGCCAAAGGCAGGCGCTAAACCGCTGCGCCACCCAGGGATCCCTGTTTCAAAACTCTTCACATCATCTTCACCAGGAGTAGATTCCACCTCAAGAAACTACTTTCTTTGCTAATCAATAAGAAAAAACTACTCATCCTTTCCAGTTTTTAAGATTGGCAGTGATCTGTCACATGTTCAGGCTCCACTTCTAATTCTGGTTTTCCTTGTATTTCCACCACATTTGCAGTTACTTCCTCCCCTGAAGTCCTAAACCCATCAAAGTCATCAGTGGGAGTTAGAATCAATTTCTTCCAAACTCTTGTTAAAGTTGGTATGTGACCTCTTCCTATGCATCATGAATGTTCTTATGGCATGTAGAATGATGAATCCCTTCCAGAAGGTCTCCAATTTACTTTGCCTAGATCCATCAGAGGAATCACTGTCTATATATGGCAATGATAGCCTTACAAAATATATTTCTTAAGTAGTTAAGATTTGAAAGTTGAAATTACTCTTTGATCCTTGGGCTGCAAAATGGATGCTGTGGTAAATATGAAACATTAATCTCACTGTACATCTCCATCAGAACTCTTGGGTGACCAGGTGCATAATGAGCAGTAATATTTTTTTAAAGATTTTATTTATTTAGTCATGAGAGACACAGAGAGAAAGAGAGGCAGAGACACAGGCAGAGGGAGAAGCAGGCTCCATGCAGGGAACCCGACGTGGGACTCAATCCCGGGTCTCCAGGATCACACCCAAAGCTGACAGCGGCGCTAAACCGCTAAGCCACCGGGGCTGCCCGAGCAGTAATATTTTGAATGGAATCTATCTTTCTGAGCATCAGGTATCATCACTGGGTTTAACATATTCTGTAAACCATGTTGTAAACAGATGTGTTGTCATTCTGGTTTTGTTGTTCCATTTCTAGAGCACAGGCAGAGTAGATTTAGCATAATTCATAAAGGTCTTGGGGTTTTGGGAATGGTAAATGAGCCCTGGTTTCAACTGAAAATCACCTGTTGCATTAGCCTCTTACAGGAGTGTCAGCCTGTCTTTTGAAGCTTTGAAGCCAGGCATTGACTTCTCCTCTCTAACTATGAAAGTCTTGGACAGAATCTTCTTTCAATAGAAGGCTGTTTTGTCTACATTGGAAATCTCTTTTGGTGTAGCCACCTTTGTTAATGATCTTTCTCTAGATCTTCTGGATGACTTGCTGCAGCCTCTACATCAACACTTGGTGCTTCACTTGTACTTTGATGTCATGGAGATGGCTTCTTTCCTTAAACCTCGTGAACCAACCTCTGTCAGCTTCATACTTTTCTTCTGCAGCTTCCTCACCTCTCTCAGCCTTCACAGAATTGAAGAGAGTTAAGGCCTGGCTCTGGATTAGGTCTTGGCTTAATGGAATGTTGTGGATATTTTGAGTTTGTCTCCAGACCACTAAGACTTCCTCCATATCAGGGATAAGGCTCTTTTGCTTTCTTATCATTCATGTGTTCACTTTTAATTTCCTTCAAGAACTCTTCCTTTGCATTTACAAATTGGCTGTTTGGAGCTTTTGTCCTATCTTGGCTTTGGCCATGCCTTCCTTACTAGGCTTAATCACTTCTACCTTTGATTTATTTATTTATTTATTTATTTATTTATATTAGATTTATTTATTTATTTTATGATAGACAGAGAGAGAGAGAGAGAGAGGCAGAGACTCAAGAGGAGGGAGAAGCAGGCTCCAAGCCGGGAGCCCGAGGCGGGTCTAGATCCCAGGACTTCAGGATCGCGCCCTGGGCCAAAGGCAGGCACCAAATCGTTGAGCCACCCAGGAATCCCCATCTACCTTTGATTTAAAGTGAGGGATGTGCAACTATTCCTTTCACTTGAACACTTATAGGCCATTATAAGGTTATTAATTGAACTAATTTCAATATTTCTGTGTCTCAGGGAATAGGGAAGCCTTAAGGAGAGAGAGGGAGAGAGATGGGGGAATGACTGGTCTGTGGAAGAGTTAAAACCCACAAAATATTTATTGTTTGTTTGCTCTCTTATGTGGGTGAGGTTCATGGTGCCCAAAACAATTCTCATAATAACATGTAAGATCACTGATGACCATGACAAATACAAAAATAATAATGAAAAAGTTGTAAATATTATGAGAATTGCCAGAATGTGACACAGAGGCACAAAATGAGCAAATGATATTGGAAAAATGGCCCCAATAGACTTGCTGAATGCAGGGTTGCCACAAACCTTTAATTTGTAAAAACAAACAAACAAATAAAATGCATTATCTGTGAAGCACAATAAAGTGCAATAAAACAAAGTATGCCTGTATCTATACCATGGGCTAGGTAGCTCAAACAACAGATTTATTTCTCATAGTTCTGGTGGCTGAAAGTCTCAGATCAAGATGCTGGCAAGACAGGTCTCTTTCTGAGGTTTTTTCTCATGGTCTGCAGGAGACTACTCACTTGCTGTGTGTTCACACGACCTCTCTTTGGTGTGCTGTAGGAAAGAAAGACAATGTGTGCACTGGCTTCTTCCTCTTCTTAAAAGTATATTAATCCCATCATGAGGTCCCCCCTCAAGACCTCATCTAACTCTAATTACTTCCCATGGGCCTCATCTCTAAATACAATCACATTGTGGGTTACGGCTTCAATGCATGAATTTGGGGGAAGACACAATTCAATCCATATTGACATCAATATGGCAAACATCACTAGACTAGATGCAAATCAAATTAATCAACTTTATTTTTTTTTATATTTTAATTCTTTTTTTAAAATTTATTTATGATAGTCACACACACAGAGAGAGAGAGAGGCAGAGACACAGGCAGAGGGAGAAGCAGGCTCCATGCACCGGGAGCCCAACGTGGGATTCGATCCCGGGTCTCCAGGATCGCGCCCTGGGCCAAAGGCAGGCGCCAAACCACTGCACCATCCAGGGATCCCCAAACTAATCAACTTTAAAGTAAATGTGCATACAGAAAAGTGTACCCAGGGGGTGTCTGGGTGGTTTAGTTGGTTAAGCGTCTGCCTTCAGCTTGGGTCATGATCTCAGGGTGCTGGGATCGAGCCCCACATCGGGCTTCCTGCTCAGTGGGGAGTCTGCTTCTCCCTCTCTCTGTGCTCTCTCTCAAATAAATAAATAAATAAAATCTTGAAAAAAAAAAGAAAAAGAAAAGTGTACCAGGGTAAGAATACAGCTAGATAAATTTTCACAAAGTCAACACACCTAGGTAACCATTACCAAAATAGAAAAGATGGCATATACCAGCACCCCAGAGTCCTATCTATGCTAACCTCCCAGTCAGCACTCCTACCCTTGCCCCCAAAATAAGACTTAACACCACAGACTTGTTTTGCCTGTTTTTTGAATAATGCATAAGTGGAATCACACACTATGGATTTTTTTTTTTTGGTCTGGCTTCTTTTGTTCAATGTGTGTGTTCGTCTTCATTGCTGTGTAGTATTCTTTTTTTTAAGATTTTATTTATTCATGACAGAGAGAGAGAGAGAGAGAGGGAGGGGCAGAGACACAGGCAGAGGGAGAAGCAGGCTCCATGCAGGGAGCCTGACACGGGACTCCATTTGGGTCTTCAGGATCACACTCTGGGCTGCAGGCGGCGCTAAACTGCTGCACCACGGGAACTGCCCTATTGCTGTGTAGTATTCTGTTGTAGGAATATAGGCTTAACTCTTCTGTTGGTAGACATCTTCATTTTTTTAGTTTTTGACAATTAGGAATATGTTCACAAACATTGTTATATTTGCCTATTGTACACACACACGCACACACCCAATCACACATTTCTGTTGGGAATGCACCTAGGTGTCAAACTGACGGGTCACAGGAATAGGTATGTTCATTTACAGCAGATAAGGTCAAACAGTTTCAAAGTGGTAGCATGAATTTACCTCCCAAATGCCATTTGTCAGTTCTCCTCATCCTACCCTTGCCAACACCTAAGACTGTCTACCATATGTTTACTATTCTAGTAGATGTGCACTGATTTCTCACTGCATTTTTTATTATAAATTTTCATTTTTTTTATTCTAATGGGATTGGACTTTTTTTTTTTTTTTACGTTGTGTTGTCCACCTGGATATCTTCTTTTAAAAAGTACCTATTGCCTGAGTTGTCCTTAACGTTTCTTGATATGTGGGCATTCCTATATATTCTCAAGATGTACACTGTCAGTTTTATGTGTTGTAAATATTTTCTCCTACTTGTATGGCTTGTCTTTTTGCTCCCTTAATGGTGTCTTTATGAAGAAAAAATCCTAAGTTCAATGTAGCATAATTTGTCAACATTTTCTTCTATGATTACTGTGTTCTGTGTCCTGTTTAAGGAATTTTACCCATCCCAGAGTCATGGGCATATTCTAATGTCAACTTTTAGAATTTTAATTATTTTATAATTCACACTTGGATCTATAACCTTCACAAGACATTTTAATTTTTGTTGATGTGTAACTTAGAGAAGGTGCACAAATCTTAACTATTCAGCTTAATGAATTTATATACATATATAAAAATGTATATAGTGGATAGTCTTTTCTCCTTTGTCGAATATTAGTTGACCATAAAGTTGAGGGTCCGCTTCCGGATTCTCTATTCTGTTCCGTTGATCTATGTGTCTGTTTTTGTGCCAGTACCACACTGTCTTGATGACCACAGTATAAAAATGTATATATAGTTAACCTTTAAACAACATGGGCTTGAACTACGTGGGTCCACTTAGACATCAATTTTTTTCTATAAATATAGTATTGTAAATTTTCTCTTCCTTGTGACTTTTTAAAGATTTTATTTACTATTAGGCAGACACAGAGAGAGCTGCGCACAAGTAGACAGAGGGAGGAGAAGCAGGCTCCCCACTGAGCAGAGTGCCCAAAGTGGGGTTCCATCGACTGATGGTGCCCTGTGGTTTTATTTACTATTTGGCAGACAGAGAGAGAGCTGCGCACAAGTAGGTAAAGAGAGAAGGAGAAGCAGGCTCCCTACTGAGCAAAGAGCCCAAAGTGGAGCTCCATCAACTGATGGTGCCCTGTGGCTTTCTTAATAACATTTTCTTGGGGTGCCTGGGTGGCTCAGTCAGGTAAGCATCTGCCTTTGGCTCAGGTCATGATTCCAGAGTCCTGAGACTGAGCCCCATATTGGGCTCATTGCTCAGCGAGGAGTCTGTTTATCCCTGTCCCTCTGCTCCTAACTCTGCTCATTCTCTCTCTCACATAAATAAAATCTTTAAAAAAAATAACATTTTCTTTTTTTCTAGCTTACTTCATTGTAAGAAAACAGTATATGATACGTATAACACACAAAATACGTATTAATCAATTGTCTATGTTAATGATAAGGCTTCCAGTCAACAATAGGCTATTAATAGTTAAGCTTTTAAGGAGCGAAAAGTTTTTTGTTTTTTTTTTTTTAAGATTTTATATATTTATTCATGAAAGACAATGAGAGAGAGACAGAGACACAGGCAGAGGGAGAAGCAGGCTCCATGCAAGGAGCCCAAAGTGGGACTTGATCCCAGATCCCAGGATCACACCCTGAGCCAAAGGCAGACGCTCAACCGCTGAGCCACCCAGGTGTCCCAGGGAGCGAAAAGTTATATGCAGATTTTCAACCGCACAGGGAGTTGATGACTGAACACTCATGTTGTTTAAGGGTCAACTTGTTTGTGCGTGTGTGTGTGTGTGTGTGTGTTTACTACCTAGATCAAGATACTGAACACCCTAGAAGGATCTCTTATACCTCTTTCAATCAATAACCCCTAAAGGTAATAACACTGCCTGTATTACCATGAATTATTTTGCCTGTTTTTGAACTTTATAGAGATAAAATCATATGTCTGGTGCTCTTTTGTGTCTGATTATAATTTTCTCAACATTACACATGTGAGATTCATTCATATTGTTGCATGTTTCAGTTCATTACTGTAGAGGATTCCACTACATGAATGCATCACAACTTATTTATCCACTCTTTTTTTGGTGTACATTTGGATTGTTTCTTATTTCAGGGTATTATGAATAAAGTTGCTATATTCTTGTATATGTGTTTTGAAGGATATAAATACTCATTTTTGTTGGCTACCTACCAGGATACACAAAATTTTGATGTTACCATATTACAAAAACCATTTAGATGTGCCAAGCTCTCCCTGCCAAGTACATATAGTATATTTTAATTGTTCCTGCATCCATAATTCTTATCAGAAAAAAATGTGAAAACTTTTTCTATTTCTTTGAAGTAATATCAGACACACCCCAAATTGCAACAACTCAAAAAAATGTCCATATGCTCTCCATCAAAAATTTTTCCATGTCAACATTTCACTGCATTTGGTTTATCATTAATTATCTTGTGTGCATATGGGGGTGTGTATGTGTATATGTATGATCTCAACACTGTTGAAGAGTATTGGCCAGTTACTTTGTAGACTCTATAAATTGGGGTTTGTGTGACATTTCTGCATGACTAGATTCAGGATATGTTTGGAGCAGGAATCACAGATGTGATGCTGTGTTCCTCTCAGTGCGTATCAGAAGGCACATAATAGTGATTTGTCCCATTACTGCTGTTACTAATCTTAATCACTTGGTTAAGGTATATCTGCCAGGTTTCTCCATTGTAGTATCACTATTTTTCTGTTATTAATCGGTGTCATATGGGAAGGTTCTTTGAGATTATGTAAACATCTTGTTTCTCATCATACTTTCATTTCCTAGTTCACCATCCACTCATGATTCTTTTTTAAAATTTTAATTTCAGGATAGTTAACATACAGTGTTGTTCCATTCATGATCCTTGCCTGAAACAATTTTATGGAAGTGGTTGAAAACTAGTTCTTGTTTTTAATACTTTCAAATTTTTCAAAATTCTTACAATGACAATCAGGATTTCTCACAAATTGAACTGAAATCTAGAAGATTACTGGACATTTACCATAAAAATACCTCTAAAGTCACCTTGAGAGATTAAAAAAACTGAAACTGGCAAACTGGTAGTGGCAGTGGCAGCATTCTCAAGCAAAGTGCAGCCACCCCCTGGGAGCCTGAGAGTCAGCCAAAGAAGACAAAAAAGGAACCCTCCTGAAAATCTCCACTTCTATACAAACCACCCCCAAACCATCTTGGTGCAGGCTGAGAAAAGATGTTTTGCATGCTCAAAGCATCTCATTCTAGACGGAGTACCTAGGTCAGCTGGAGTGGGAATGGGGAGCAGGGGTCAAGTCCTGCAGATCCCAAGACTCCATGTCCTCTCTGGAGACAAAGCAGAAGTAAACTTTGCCCTTTTGTTTCCAGGAGATTCTTACCTTTCTAGCTTTCCTGAGGCTGGGACCTGCTCACCTGCTTAACAGCAGACCCAGCACATACAGTCAATCCCTAGGATCTTAGTATCCTGTGGGTTAACTAGTGAAGCTCTCTGGGAGCAAAATCACCAAATGAGTTTTCATATAAGTAGGTTCCAATTTATAAGTTGACTAAGTCCCAGAAGCCCATTCTGCAAGCCAAGGGTGAGAAATATTGTCTCTGCAGGTTAGCTCACAAAACCAGTAACTCACAGGGCAGCTGCACAGATGATTGGGGGCTGAGAAGGGAACCTTCACCTAGAACATGATTCCTGCAAGATGAAGACTTTGACTCAAGCACAAGGAAGACAATTTGTCTCAACTTGTCCAGTACAGTTCTACTCAGCAAAACCCAGCTTAGCATGTCTGATGTGTCAGGTACTATGCTGAGCACTCAGAAACCAAGAGTCGCATCCTCTAATGACTAAGCCAGCCAGGTGCCCCAAGCATCATGACTTTCTTCACCAGTAAGACAAAGAGCTGCCAAGTGAACAGTGACACAAAAGAAGACACCTGCCTTCAGCTCAGGTCATGATCTCAGGGTCCCGAGATTAAGTCCTTCATTGGGCTCCCTACTCAGCAGGAGTCTGCCTCTCCCTCTCCACCTACCTCTCCTCTACTCACACGCATGTGTTCTCTCTCTCTCACTCACATAAATAAATAAATAAAATCTTAAAAAAAAAAAAAGGAAGACACAGCCCAACTTCAGAGTTGTTAAAATGTGAACAAAGATGCATCCAAGAGGGATGCCTGGGTGGCTCAGCAGTTGAGCCCTGCTTTTGGTTCAGGGCGTGATCCTGGAGTCCTGGGATGGAGTACCACATCGGGCTCCCTGTATGGGGCCTGCTTCTCCCTCTGCCTGTGTCCCTGCTCCTCTCTCTGTCTCTCATGAATAAATAAATAAAATTTTAAAAAAAGGATGCATCCAAGAATCCATTAAAAATGATCATTCTGGTTAATCTGACATGCTCCAAGTGATGTGTGCTAGGTGTTGAGACAGTAACTCGGGAGGAGACAATAGGCCATCCCAGTCAAATGGGAAAACACATTCAACATCTAAAACACCCTTCTCCTTCTGTCCTCTCTCCTTCCAAGCTCCCAACACCAACCAGCCAAGACCTATTCCTCCTCAATCTCACTCACTCATATTCTTTGTAGCCTAAGGAGTGAAGCCATCTGGTTTCACTATCCCCTCCCTTTCCAATCCAGCCCAGGGACTGCAGCTCCATCTGCCTGCCACATCCCACCGCACTGTGAGCGCCTCCTGAGATCCTGCAAGTCGGAGCCCAAAGCCGGTACCTTCAGCCTCCCTCCCCACCCCTCCCACTCTCTCCATCATCGTCCCACAGTGTGATTGCAACATGTTGCCCCACTTTTTGTTCTTTCGCTTTCTTCCCTGCAAGAAAAATAAAATAATCTGTCTTCGAGTGTAGCCATGAGGTCATATAATTATGGGATCCAAAAATGCTTTGAGTCTTGATGTAAAAAAGACCCAAGATTAACCAAGACTATTACAACAGTCCTGTTTTTATGAATATTGCTTTTTTTCAAGACGCCGTATTCCTAACACCATGCTTTATGTCTGTCTTTTTAAGCAAATATTTAATAGCTTAGGAATGTTAGTGAGGGCAGCGGCTCTTGCTTAGTAAGGACTCAGCTCGCCTTCTGAGAGATGAAATGAGATGAGCTTTATCCACAAAAAAAGTCAGTCTCCAGGCACATCCATCAAACTAGGCATGCGCTGGGAACAGAGAGCCTTTTCTAGAAAGAAAATAGCAGCTACTCTTTGTGCCCCGGGGAATACTGGAAAAACACACACATCAAAAACCACCAAATCAACCAAAACGTAAACCGATTCCCAAGTTAGTCTGAAGAAAGTTCCATCCCAACGAAGCAAACGATGCTTTGGAGACTGTGCCACCCAGGAGAGGAGGGCCTGGCTGGTGTTGGTCTGGGTCAGCCCTGGCCCCAGCACCGGCCCGGGTCGGAGTGACCCGCAAGCACACGTGTTGAACCAAGGAATTCATGGGAGCGCAAATGAGGAGGCGGGCGGCGGTGCCAGATGTGGCTGAAAGCGGGCTCGGGACGGACAGCAGTCCTAGCGGGGCAGGGACAGGAGGGCCGAGGAGGGGGCAGAAACCCGGGCACCAGCCTGGAGGAGGGGGCCTGGCTAGCGGGGCGGAGGACGGGGTCGGGCGAGGAGGAAGCGAGCGCAGGCTTCCTGGACAGACCGTGGGGCTGGAAGGACAGAGGCCAGGGCTGGGGAGAGGCGCGGGTTCCTACCTGCGGGGCCGCCGGGCCTTCCCAACAATCCACTGGCAGGTTGCACCTGGGCAGGGAACAGCCGTGGGCAGCCGTCGGGCAGCCGTCGGGCACCGGGCGGGTCCAGCCGCCCAGCCTCCCCTCCCCCGCACGTACACACCTACGTGTGCGCAGGCGCCAGCAGAAGCCCACCAATGGGCGGCGCTCCCAGCGGCCCAGCCCCCGCACGTACGCACCCACGTGCGCGCACGCAGCGGCCCCGCCCCGCCACGTGCACAACCACGTGCGCACCACGCACCCAGGAAGCCCACGGGTGGGCGGCGCTCCCAGCGCGGGAGGCTCCCCGGCCGCGCCGTGTCATCTCCGGGAGCTGTTGACCCGCGCCCGCCGCCCACTTAACGCGCAGTAAGTGGCGGGGTCCTCACCTGGGGACCGGGCTTCCATACAGATGAGGACGGTGAGGCCCCCAGGGAAAGGGCCGTTTGCCACCGCACGCCGACAGCAGGGGACGGCGCCAGGTTTGAACCGTGGCGCCCTGTGGCCTCGCCACCGTCCGGCCCCTTCCGCGGATCTTCCCCAGGTAAAGACACTGACCTTGTGTGTGGAGAGCGCTCGGCCTGTAACCCCTCTCCGTGGTTATTGTTCACCACGTTTTGCCTTGAACACAGATGTGCCCTAGGAGTGTGTGCGAGTGTGTGCGAGTGTGTGCGCGTGCTTTGGAGGATGTTGGCGCGGCGGGCTCACGCTCCACAGACACTGGTTGAACCTCCACCCCGTGCCCGGCTCCTAGCTAGCCCGTTTACACACAGTATTTCTCCTTATTCTTAGCCAGCCCTGTCATCAGTTAAAACCCATATTCTACTCTTCTGGGGCACTGATTTTAAAAAAAAAAAAATTTAAATTATTTTTTTAATTAATTGATTAATTAATTTTTAAAATTTTTATTTATTTATGATAGTCACACAGAGAGAGAGAGAGAGAGAGAGAGGCAGAGACACAGGCAGAGGGAGAAGCAGGCTCCATGCCGGGAGCCCGACGCGGGACTCGATCCCGGGACTCCAGGATCGTGCCCTGGGTCAAAGGCAGACGCCAAACCGCTGGGCCACCCAGGGATCCCCTGGCACTGATTTTTATTTTTATTTTTTTTTAATTTTTATTATTATTTATTTATGATAGTCACACACACAGAGAGAGAGAGGCAGAGACACAGGCAGAGGGAGAAGCAGGCTCCATGCACCGGGAGCCCGACGTGGGATTCGATCCCGGGTTTCCAGGATCGCGCCTTGGGCCAAAGGCAGGCGCCAAACTGCTGCGCCACCCAGGGATCCCCCCCCCCCCGCACTGATTTTTAATTTGGCGTCATGAATAGCTCATTAATCGTCCTCCTGCGTGGTTTTCCAGGCAGGAGGGGTGCTGAGCTGGCCGGTGCTCCCGCTGGCACTCTAGCTAAGCCCATATGCTACGGGAGCCCTCCTCTGAGGCCAGGAAGTGAGGCCCAGAAGGCAGAGGCCCTGGTGTGTTGGAAGGCCTTCCCAGAAACATTGCTACTTGACCTTTGCTTCCTTTGATCAGCTCTGCTAGGAGTTTGGGTCCATTCATTCATCTGACTTCCTTTTGGTATAAGGGATATGGAAGAGGTTGGAAGGATCCCATCTGAACTCCTTTTTGTTCTTTGGAGAATGCTTGCCATTTTATTCTTTAATTTTTAATTTTTTTTTTTTTTTACTCCTGCCATCTTAAGTGTTTTAAGCATATATAAGTAGATCCATCTTAATGAGTGTCATTTGAAAGTTTAATAGGAAGAGACCGAGCCAGCCCCAGGCAAAGTTGAAAATACTAACCTATATAAGAATCCCTTTCAGTATACAAATGCTTCCACCAGCATTAGCTCATTTGATCTTCACTGTGGGCGGTGTGTGTGTGTGTGTGTGTGTGTGTGTGTGTGTGTGTGTGTGTGTGTCTACTCTCATTTTCTGAGGGAAGAAATTGAGGCTTGGAAGCCATGCCCTGGAGTATGAGAGTGCACATTTAAGCCCAGGGCTCTCATTGCTACTGGCCTGTCTTTGCCCATGTCTCCCAGGGTTTTGCTCTCACTTTAGGGACCTCTTGTTCTCACTTTTTTGTGTTGAGGCCCTGTGTCCTTGAGGACCTCGACATTGGCCAATAGGGCTGCCTCCAGTGGCTCAGGGATCCAATAGAGGGCCTCCTCAGGGACTGGTCATGCCAGCTAAGGACCTGCCCAGTCTCCTCTTCCTCCTCCTATTCATTCTCAGATCTCTGTTCCATCGGCCCCTACTCTTCGGGACTACACGCCTTGTGGTGACTTGATCTCAGCCCCGTTAAAAAGCTGTGTTCCTAAGAGTCCTTTGAATAGTGACCCTAGAGATGGGATTGACTCGGTGGGGGAGAGGGGCTTTAGGCAAGTTGGCCTTGCTCCTTCCCAGGTCCCCATCTGAGTAGCTGCTTATTCTTCCAATGGCCAGCCTGGAGTGACACTTTCAATCATTTTATTCATTTATAGTTTCTCCTTCATGTAATGATATTTTATTGATCATGTAGCAGGTGCTGCGTACATTGTATTCATTGTAATTCAATCTTTTTAAATAACCCTACAAAAGGGAAACTGGAGGCTCAGAGAGGTTCCCTTGCCTAAATTATAGAGCTGCTAGTTGCAAGACCATCTGAACCATGTTTCTCTGACCCGGCCGTGTACACCTTTCTCTGTATTCCACTGTCTGATTTCAAAAGAAGTATTGGAGAAAAGATTTAAAAAAAAAAACAAAACTACACATAGGAAGAGCTACATTTTAGCCAGAAGGACTAATGTGATTATGTGAATAAATATTAAGCCTGTCTCTGAGCTTCTTGGAACCAAGAAATAAATGTGTGTGTGAGAGGGGATGGGCACAAGGGCCTACATGCTTCTCCATATAATACAGAGTCTTTCTGATAGAAGGAAATAAAAATTTCCCTTTATTTTCAATTACAAAAGTAATTTCTCATATAGGATCTTATATAAGGACATTATATAATAAAATTAAGAAAATTTTCAATAACCAGGTACAGCAAAAGACAGATTTAACGATTGTCCTGTGTAATGCTTTTTTTTTTTCTGTGTAATGCTTTTTTTCATTCAGTAGTCATTCAACAAACACTGAGCAGCTATCATGCATTGGCTGCCTAGCTGCAAAACACATGCAAAAAGATAATTACCCTGCAGTGTAATCAATCCCTTTTTGGAAGCAGGCCAGGACTCTAGGAGTACACATGGGTAGGATAACAACCCCACAGGTGGGAAGTCTGAGGACCTCACAGAAGAGATATCATTTGCCCATAGTCTTAGAGTTGGAATCACAAGTCATTTCCAAAAGAAGGAGAAGCATGCAAGGAAAAGGGAATAGAGTGTGCAAAGGCATGAATGTGACTGGAATGTCATTGATCAATGGGGAAGTACAGAACTCATAGGTGACAACCAGCCTGAGGAGAACCTTGAGGGCCATGCAGAGGGTTTCCTCAGCAGGAGATCTGAGTACTGAAGAAACAGAGAGAGGTAGAGATGGGGGTAGACAGCTTAGCTGGGGAGGCCAGAATGGCCTGGGGAGTGGAAAGCAGGCTCTGTAGTAAGGCCTGAGTGACAGAAATGGCCCCTGGAGATCAACCTCCTATGGAGGAAAGAAGAGCCAAGAGGCTGAAAGGCAAGGTGGAGGAAGCTTAGTTTGAGTGAAGGCAGCTAACAATGAGATGATGTCTAAGAAAATGAAGTTATAAACAGAGTTTGGGATTTGGTAAATTGGGGCCCAAGAGTGAACTTAGCAACAGAATTTCAGGGTGCAGTGGGGTCAAACAGTAGGTTGGGTGACACTGTAAGTTAGACACAGGGAGGGAGACGTTCTTCCAGACATCTAGAAGTGGTTGGAAGAAAACAAATCCATGACAGAGGCGTTGACCTGAGTAAAGACTTGGGTCTCAGCATCCTTGAAGGCCAAGGGAAGGTGCCTGATGCAGGAAGAGGGCAAAGAGCCCAACAGGTGAAGGCTCAGCCTTGGGGAAGAGAGACTCAGTTCCTCCAAGACCGGGGGGGGGGGGGGGGGGGGATGAAGGGAAGGGAAGAGGAGGGTGAAAGAGGAAGAGGAGGGAGGGAGGCTGAGTGAGTTCCTGTCTGCTCCTCAGTGAAATACAAGACGGGCAGGGCTGGGGCTTAAGGACAGAGGGAAAGAACCACCAAGCTCCCAACATGGAGGGCTCAGCCAAGGGTGACCGTCACAAGCCTCTCATGGTGTATGATTTTCTCTGGCAGTGCTTGCCAACTTGGAAGAAGAACCCAGAAAACAGATGGTTGGGCATATTTAGCCTTGGGTACCAGGGACAAGGGAGCAAGGAACTGAGAATGCCAGTGACAGTGTAGTTGAACCATTGAGCAGGGCATCATTCCAGGCAGAGTGATCATGCTGATCACTCTGCCTGCCCTTCTGGGTCCTCCTCCATCTCTGCTTTCTGCCTGGGGAGCTTTCCTCCATGGGCTGCATCAAGGGACTCCCATGCCCTCTTGTTGCCAGTTAGGGTCCCTTTGCTTCTCACCTCCACCCTGCCCTTGCTGCCAAGGCTCTGGCAGCGGCACAGCTCCTCCTGCTGCTCAGGACTCACCAGTGCAAATACCACTGGGCCCAGGGTGGCCCTCCCAGGTCTTCAAGATTCCTGGGGGCTCCTCAACCCTGCCACCCCTCTGCAAACAGTCCTTTACTCACCTCTTCTGTGTGGGTCAGTGGGGCCTGACTGACTTAGGAAGAACAGATCCCATGGGCCCGCCCAGCAGGATGGGGATGGAGGGAGGAGGAGGGGAGAGGGGAAAAGAAGAGATGGCATGAGGGAAGAGAGGAACATTAGGATTTCCCAGATGGAGCTTCATTTCCTCTCTGGAAGAATAAATGGGGCTCTGTGGGATGGGGAAGAGGGTCACTGGGTGAGAGAGGGGTTCTGGAAGGGGAAGGGTGGCAATTCACATTTGCTCCTGTGCTGCCTTACTGGTTAGACTGGACAGCTTTTGTTTCTTACACACACACTTAGGTAAGAATCCTCCTCTCATCCCGCTGAGCCCCAGCTACAGCCAGGCCCTGTGCTGACAATAGTTCCAGGTGACCCATTTTGGATTTGTGGTATCTGCACAAAAACGTTTGATTTGTTCTGACCTGGCTTTTCAGCCAGAAGGGTCCTAGCTCCCACAAGCTGCAGGGGATTCAGCCACTTTATCATATCTTTCTCAGTCCTCCCCAGGTGGCCCTTGAGGTCTAGGCTATCCCTGGGTGATGCATGATCCCAGCAGGCCTGCACACAGCAACTGTCTCCCCCGACCCAACACCCTTGTTATAATTAAAAATTGGCCCTACATATGTCTTTGCAAGTGATCAGGGATTCTATGACCCAGCCAGAGCAACTGAAATGCAAATTTAAGTCCCTTTTTTTGACCCAATTTTTCAAGCTTGTGAAAACTTTGCCCAAACAAAGAACAATGCCTCACCCCCTTCCACTTTCTTGTGATAGATTCAAGGAAGAAGCCACATTTTACTCCCTTTGAGTAGTGACCAGCCTTGGCCCAGGGAAAGGACTCAATATAAATAACCTCCTTAACATTCAAAGAGTGTCTGCACGTCAATAAGATAAAGAACCTCCCCTCATAAGAATATGAATAGCCAATTAAAAAAGGTTTCATTTCTGAATAGGTAATACATCCATACAGTTAAAACTCAAAATAGTGTAAGAGGTCTGCAATGGGTCTCAGTCCCACCCCTGCCTTTGTGGCCCTGTTTCTCACCAACCACCACCACTTTCTCACCCCCACGAATACACAGAAGTAGCTACTTGTATTAACTTCCTTTCTTTTTCTTTTTCTTTTTTTTTTTTAAGATTTTATTTAGTCACTTAGCACACGAGAGAACACAAGTGGTAAGAGAGGGAGAAGCAGGTTGCCCATCAAGCAAGGAGCCCCATGTGGGGCTTGATCCCAGGACTCTGGGATCATGACCTGAGCCAGAGGCAGCTGTGTAACCAACTGAGCCACCCTGGCACCTCTGTTAGCTTCTTTTGTATCCTTCTGGAGATCTTCTGGATAAACTCAAGCAACTAGGAATATATCGAATTGACCAATTTAAAGCCAGCATTAACTCAGCACTTACAGTGTATTAGGCAGTTCTGAGCACTTCATGAGTGTTAATTCATTTGGTCCTCACAACAGCATAAAGAGGTACGTCTTATGCCCGACAGAAAGAAAAGAAAACTGAGGCAAAAAGAGACTAAAGAGCTTGCTTGAGTGGCTAAACCTGGCAGTTCACAGCACAGGGAAATGCAAATGGCCTTATGAAGAGAGGCTCAGCTGCCTTGGAGGTCAGAGAACTGAAAATGCAAACACCAACAGCATCTTGTGTTTTATCCACCCAGTGGGCAAACTTTGCAAAAGGTGGGTAACTCACCTTGTAGAGGTGAGTTCTGGCACTCACGTGCCCTACTAATGGGAACATGAATTGCTCCAAACTTTTGGGAAAACAATTTGGCAGAATTAATTGGTGTTTAATGTACACACCCTCCAAAATAGAAGGCTAGGTGTCCATAGACATGCACTGCAGCATTGTTTGATAGGCAAAAATATTCTGGATATTCATCAAGGGGGAAATGGGCAAATTACAGTAGATTTATAGTTGGAAATACTATGCAGCAATTACATATAATGAGTTAGATCTGTATGTATTGATCTGTAATGTCCACAAAATATGTTTTTAAAAAGGTTTGAGAGTGAGAGAGCGTGCCAGAGCATGAGCAGGGGGAGGGGCAGAGGGAGAAGCAAGACTCCCTTCTGAGCAGGGAGCCCAATGGATCATGACCTGGGCTGAAAGCAGACCTTTAACTAACTGAGCCATTCATCTGCCCCCACAAAAGATTTTTTAAAGAAGCAATTTACTAGTAATTTTTATAGTAATATATATTTTTGTAATCGATATTCACTTATATATCTGTATATTTTAAGAAACAGCCCTTATATGTGCATTTGTTTGAATATGTCTATATAAGCATGGGGCAGTGATTCTCAGGGTAATTTTGCCCTCCAGGGGACAAATGGCAGTGACTGAGGACATTTTTGATTGTCACCACTGGGGAATGTTAATGGCATAAATGGTAAAAAATCCTATAATGCACACAGGACTGCACCCTCCCCTGCAAAGAATTATCCAATCTAAAATATCAATGGTATTGAAGTTGAGAAATGCTGGTATAAAGGAAAAAATGGAAAAACACGAAACTGTTAATAGTGAACCTTTTCCTTAATTGTCGCATATGTTTGACTTACTACAGTATGTAGTTATTTTAACCACTAAAAATAATCCTATAAAAGCAAAAAAAAATAATACTCTGAAAGTTTCTTGTTTTGGCAAAGACAATGATGGAGCAGGAATAGGGAAAACTGTTTATCAAGAAGACATTAGGAGTCAGGATGTGAGCAAAGGGTGGAAGGAGCTGGAGACAGCAGGGCGTGGGTGGGATACTTAGAGACTGGTCCTGACATCGGAACTCACCTGCAAAGTCTGAAGAATCCCAGGTCTTTTGTGAGCTGAATAAGGACCTGAAAAAATGTCCTATGATTAGGCATCAACCATATTTCTATTTCATAGGCTGGAGTGAACCATCTGTGGTCAGGCAGCAGGGAATCATAACAGCTCACAACTGCATTTCTCACTGGTCTGCTGAGACTTGGGTTAGGTGCTTCTTGGCAAAGAGTGGTCAATGAAGATAGAAAATCTCTGACATAAACCCTGGGTGAATTAAGCAATAACTATGCTTTTAATTTAATTAGGCTTTTGCTGCAGGCCTAATCAGAACCTTAATATGCTAGAATGTGCATCTCCAAGAGGAAGTTCATCAAATGCAGGACTTCCCAAGTCTTTTACCGAAAGCATCTCCTGAGATTAGAATTCTGTGCAATACTTTTTGGGAAATACTAATCGAGTCTAATCAATTTTACTGATGAGAAAAATGGCCAGAAGAAAAAGTGACTGGCTAAGCCAGCTGATTGGGTACCATCCCAAAACACTTGTATTTCAGACCAGTGCTTTTCCCCTAGCATTAAACATCAAACCATAGGTACAAATCAACTGTAGATTCTTGGGGAACATTCCTAAGATTTATGGAAATTAAAAAAAAATTTTTTTTTATTCATTTATGATAGTCACACACACACACAGAGAGAGGCAGAGACATAGGCAGAGGGAGAAGCAGGCTCCATGCACCGGGAGCCCGACGTGGGACTCGATCCCAGGTCCCCAGGATCGCGCTTGGGCCAAAGGCAGGCGCCAAACCGCTGCACCACCCAGGGATCCCCTGGAATTTTTTTTTTCCAATTTAATTTGGAGCGGTTGCACTGGAGGTAAGAGAAGGGAGTCACATTGGAAGCCATTCAAAGAAAATCCACTTTTAAAGAGGATTAAGAAATTCTTTGCCTCAGAAGAGACTCTATATTTTTCTTGGTGGAGGGAGTGAAGTCCAGTGAAGACCAAATGTGCTTCTGTGAAGGAATGCTCCACCAGGTCCTTTTGAAAATGTAGCCTGCATGGGACAGATGGAAACACCTGGGACTTCAGCCCTCCCCAGTTTATCTCAAATTGACCTCACTGGGCCAGTAGCAGCCCTAGAAAACTTATTCTGTAGACTCTCTCCAAGAAGTAAATTGACTAAAATTTACTTGATTCAATTACATGCTGGCCTTCTAGAAGCCACTGAGGATTCAAAGATGAATAGGGCATAATCATTGCTCTGAAGGGATTTTCCATCTGGTATGGAAACATACTGCACGGAATCAGATTAAGATAGGGCTGTGCTGACAATGTGAACCGAATCCCAGCAACCATGGGGGGGGGCAGTGTTTACACTTTTATTATTTTTTAAAGAGTTTATTTCTTTATTCATGAGAGACAGAGAGAGAGGCAGAGACACAGGCAGAGGGGGAAGCAGGCTCCATGCAGGGAGCCTGACCTGGGACTCGATCCCGGGACTCCAGGATCAGGCCCTGGGCTGAAGGCAGGGGCTAAACCGCTGAGCCACCCAGGGATTCTCCAGTGTTTACACTTTTAAACGCCCACCCTTCTAAGAACTTTGCACACCTTGGCTTGTGGGCAACAGGAGCTATGGAAGATGTTTTCAGTATTAAACAGAAACCTCTGGCCCAGGCACCTTTGGTGACTTCATTTCCCATTCTCAGCTTCTCTTCTTGCTCCTTTTGTTTGTGGCAAACTATGCTCAGAGACTGATATTGTATTTACCAATAATTTATTTAACACATGTTCACTCAGGGAATTAAAATTTATATTTCACAAGCCAATAGCATACAGGACCTCTTTATAAGGCAATTAGGAAATAACATACCTCAAACCAGTGATAGGTTAATTATGCTATTGTTCTAGGCAAAGGGGAGATGAAAGAAAGTCCAAATTTAGTTGAGGTGTACCTTTCCACGCTGGGTAGAGTCAGCCCTTTCAACTAAAAGCTGGATATCAGAGCACCGGCACTGCAGGGCACCAGTGTTGGCAGGAATGTGGGCTGCTTCGAAGGGATCATTAAACCAATCATGCACTGCCTCGAGTGCCAAGGCCCGCACAGATGCCCCTTCTCCAAGACTGCTGCATGGTCACCACTGCTGACCAAAAGTAGCATCACTAGGGCGGGAGGAAGGGTGTCAAGGTCTTCAGGAACTATATTTAGATCAAGAAAGAGTGGCTTTGCCCAGACTGAACACTCTCGAGTTGTTGACCAAACCTCTTAGAAGTCCGTCACATGGACGCACTGCTGTTACTCCGGTGTCAGTGACATAATAGTCCTCTCCACTCCAGGTGCGACAGTTGATTAAGAAAGTCCTAATACCAGCAATGTCCGCAATAGCCAAACTGTGGAAGGAGCCTCGGTGTCCATCGAAAGATGAATGGATAAAGAAGATGTGGTTTATGTATACAATGGAATATTACTCAGCCATTAGAAACGACAAATACCCACCATTTGCTTCGACGTGGATGGACCTGGAGGGTATTATGCTGAGTGAAGTAAGTCAATTGGAGAAGGACAAACATTATATGGTCTCATTCATTTGGGGAATATAAAAAATAGTGAAAGGGAATAAAGGGGAAAGGAGAAAAAATGAGTGGGAAATATCAGAAAGGGAGACAGAACATGAGAGACTCCTAACTCTGGGAAACGAACAAGGGGTGGTGGAAAGGGAGGTGGGTGGGGGGTGGGGGTGACTGGGTGATGGGCACTGAGGGGGGGCACTTGATGGGATGAGCACTGGGTGTTATGCTGTATGTTGGCAAATTGAACACCAATAAAAATTAAAAAAAAAAAAGTCCTAATACCCAACTTCAAAACAAAGTTCAAAGCACACAGAACCTGCCCCCAACCTCCTTCCCCTTCGGGTCCCACCTCAGGCCTGGACCTCACCTCCACTCTAACAGTGCCCGTGGGTCCTGCCCAAGTGCTCACGGACGGGCCAATTCAGCAAGTCCCCGATGCTTCACACTGCCCGGGGGCCCGCCTAACAGTTAACACTGTGGCCTTTACGAGCCCGCCCTCAAATTTGGGTCCAGCAGGTCTGACAGACTCGGGCTTAGGGACTTCTATCGAGCAGCCGCCTCATTTACAGAGCACAACTAGCAGCAAAGCTGCACAGGAAGTCCACTGTGGTCGCCTAATTCTATGGACGAGGCCACGGAGTCCAGCCGGCGCAAAACGAGCTGCCCCGGCGTTCGTAAAGGGCACAGCCCGAGGAGCCCCCGTACAATCCACAGCCAGACCGCGCCCACGCCTCCCGCGCTGCGCAGCCTAGGACGCGAGCGGGAACCAGGCATGCGCGGACTCGTCCGTCCCCTGCCAGAGTCACGTGAGTGGGGCGGGCTCGAGGCCTGAGAGGAAGCGGAAGTCGCGCTTCTCTCCGGAGCTTGCTCCCGGAAGTGCCGCTGTTTGTAGCGGGCGTGATGGCTTCAAGGTTACTTCGCGGAGTTGGAGCGCTGGCCGCGCAGGCCCTCAGGGCTCGCGGCCCCAATGGAGTCGCCGCGGTGCGCTCAATGGCGTCTGGAGGTACTTGGCCTGTCCGGCGCGTCAAGGAACGGTGCCGTTGCCTTCCCGGGGTGGTGCCTGGGCAGCGAAGCGGGGCGGGCCGTTCAGCTTCTCGGGGCCCCAGTGACCGCTCGGGGGCCCCGGGTGACTCCGCCTCCGTGGGGGTCTCCCTGTTATCCTGGTCCCCTGTGCTGCCCCTCACCGAACTGCCCCCGGTTGCGATAAATCTTAAACCGAGGTGCCAGGTGACCTTGGGGGACAGGGGTTGCAACCGGGATGTGGAGAGGCCAAGCTGTCCTTCAGACCCGCGCTCACCTCAAGTGCGATGAACCCTACTAGGACCCTGACTTGCTTTTAGGGAAAATGTGCAGAAATACTGGCCTCCGTGATTGAAGGAAGAAAAGATTACCCGGTGCTGCCGCTTTGGGGTATCAGGACCGTGGTCCTTAGGAGACAATGTGTATGAGTAGCCTTTAGGAGTTTGTAAACTATATGTAAACATTTATGTATATGCATTTCTCGTCCTGATAATTCAGACAATATCAAAATTCACGTATTTTCCTTTAGGTGGTGTTCCTACTGATGACGAGCAGGCGACAGGGCTGGAGAGGGAGGTCATGATGGCTGCACGGAAGGGACTGGTGAGAAACTCCTTTTTGTGTCTTCTCTGGGGTTCATGATCTTGGATGGGATCAGAGCAGGTTCCTCTCTGGGAGCATCTGAGATAGGAAACCTGACTTGCGGGAACAGTACCACTAGCCTTTGGAGGCTACGGGTCATTTGGCATAATGGCTTAATTCTTTTTCAGGACCCATACAATATTCTGGCCCCAAAGGCAGCTGCAGGCACCAAAGAAGACCCTAATTTAGTCCCATCTATCACCAACAAGCGAATAGTGGGCTGCATCTGTAAGTACCTCACCACTCTTGTCCATTTGTTTAATATATACAGGACTTCAGTAAGAGGTTTCAAATCTTTTGAGTGCATGGTGTATGCGTGTAAAGGGGATGTGTGTGTAAATGAGTTATTGTAAGGGTTCCCTGGCCCTTTCAAGCTTCATTAACCCTTCATTAGTATCAGCTCATTGGAGATGCAGCATGAGAGAGTATTGATCCAGAAAATATTTGTTGTACTTCCTTCCTCTTTGCCAGACACTGTTTTAGGCACTAGGGCTACATACCAGAAAGGACTGTGCTTTGGGATTCCACATAGGCAGAGGAACTGTTAGAACTTAATGGTGACTCTGATGTAAGGTCAGTTTACTCATAGATAACTCGGGGCCTCATTTCATCTGAAAAGTGGGGAAGGAGAGAGCTTGAATTGATCACTTCAGGTGTCAACCATAACTGTGTCTTAGAGGTGTCTGAGGATGAGGTTAATATTGAAAGTCTCCACTTCAGGTTGGATGGCCTTCAACCACCTTTTCCCTTTCAGGTGAAGAGGACAATAGTACCGTCATCTGGTTTTGGCTGCACAAAGGCGAGGCCCAGAGATGCCCTAGCTGTGGAACCCATTACAAGCTGGTGCCCCACCAGTTGGCCCACTGAGCCTTTGCACTAATTTACTCAAAATGTGCTGTGAAGTTTCTTCTTTCCAATAAAGACTAGCCATTGCATTGGCTCCTTCTCCCATAGTTGGCTGGTCTTATTTCTATCCTGTGTCTTTTGTGAGGCCTGGATTTTTACATTGGGAATAGCTATCTGTTAATATTAGCTTGCTATCCATGTGTTTGTGTACGCCGAGATTGACAATCCCATAGTATAGTGATTGAGACCATCTGCTATGGAGAAAGCATGGGCTATGGCATCAGACTGACTCGACTTTTAATAATGGCTCCGTCATTTAGTTTTGTCACTGGAACATGCACTCTGAGGATAGGTTATATCTTTTAAAAAAAAGATAAATATTTTGTGAGGCATTAGAAGTAATATATAAAGAGCCTGGCAGTTGGTTGGTTCGCAGTAATGTTATAAAATAGGGTGACCTTGTGACCAGAGTTTCGGGGGTTTTGAAGTTTTGGGGTTCAAAGCATAGTTCATGGAGATACCATTATCAAAATCCAGAATATGAGGCAATTCCAGAAATCAATGACCAGTTTCTTCAAATAAATTGCAATGAGGAGGGACACCTTGCTGGCTCAGACAGTAGAGCATGCCACTCTTGAACTGAGGGTCATGAGTTCAAGCTCCACATTGAGTATGGAGCCTACTTTTTATTAAAAAAAAAAAAGTTAAAAATTAAAAAATTGCAATGAGGAAAAAAAGTAGGGAGAACCTATCAAGTGAAATGGATGGGAGGAAGATAACAAGAGCAAAGCATGGACCTTGTGTGGATTTTTTAAGAAATTTTTTAGATTTTATTTGAGAGAGCACAAGCAGGGGGAGTGGCAGAGGGAGAAGCAGGCTCCCCACTGAGCAGGGAGTCTCAATGTGGGACTCTATCCCCTTGGGATCATGACCTGAGAAGGTAGACGCTTAACCCACTGAGCCACCCAGGAGCCCCTCTCATTATTTGGATCTTTATTTGAAGAAATGAAACTGTAAGGAAAACAAATACTTTCAACTTTGGATATTTGACATTTAGGGATTTTTTATTTATTTATTTATTTATATTTTGTTTTAGATAGGTTAACGGAATTAGCTTTATTTGTTAGAGATTCTTGGTGAGGTGCTTAGGAGGAAAATTTGTCTGGGATTATCTTTACAACAGTGGGAAAAAGAGGAAGGGGAATTTGGGCTAAGATTGATCCATTGTAGGTAGGTCATTGTTCTAGTCTTGTGGATGTTTGAACTTTATCATAATAATACAAAATAGAGTTGAAAGAAATTTTTAAAAGTCCATTTCAGCTACTTTATATTTGTGACATCTTGGACGACTAAGTTCTTAAGAGCTGTTTGTAAAATGGAACCAGTACCTTTCCATTTTTGTGGGATTAGCCACAGAGGTGGCTTTACTTTCTCCTCAAAATCGGTTCAGACGAGGTCTTTGAACTGATGATGATGGGGAGCCTCAGGGAGAAAAATCTTTTCCCCCCAGTCTTGCCTTACTTCCTCTTAAAGGTAGAGTCAAACAAAGTTGCTGCTTCCATTCTTTGTTGTCATCATCTTTTGTTTTCAAGAAATGCTGAAGCATTTGTCTGCCATTCAAGGTCCTTCCCTTTGAGAAGGGAAATACCCACGTTGGGTATAGAGATTCTTTTTTATTTTTAAAGATTTTATTTATTCATTCATGAGAGACACAGAGAGAGAGAGATGCAGAGACACAGGCAGAGGGAGAAGCAGGCTCCATGCAGGGAGCCTGATGTGGCACTCGATCCGGGGTCTCCAGGATCACGCCCTGGGCAGAAGGCAGGCACCAAACTGCTGAGCCACCCAGGGATTCCCTAGAGATTCTTTAAAAAACAAAATCTTAAAAAATCATAACCGATTCTCCCTTAAAGAAAGAAAAATCCAAAAAAAGAGAAAGAAAAATCCCAGTACATGTCCAGACTGGTAGGCAGGATAATGCCTCCCTACCCCACAACCACCCCACAAATGTCCATATCCTTTAGGGTCCTGGAACCTGTGAATAGGATGTTAGGTCATGTAGTAAAAAATTACTTAAGATTGCAAATTGACTGACCTTAAAATAGGGAGATTATCTTGAATTATCCAGGTGAGCTCAATAACAAGGGCAGAAGAAGAGTCTGAGGGAGATGTGGCTGTGGGAGAATGGTCAAAGATGCAGTGTTGTTTTGAAGCTGGAAGAAGGGGGCTACAAGCCAGGGAACGCAGGGCAAGGGATGCAGCCTATAGAAGCAAATAAATGATTCTCCCTCGTCTCCAGAAAGAAATGCAGCCCTGTTCATATCATTTCAGCCCAGCAAGACCCATGTCAGACTTCTATAGATAGAAATATGTGTTGGTTTAAGCCACAAAATATGTGATAATTTTATTATGGAAGCAATAGATCAGAAAGTTTAACTTCTGCCTCCTGAGCTAGTGGGCCTTAAATTTAGCTGCACATTAGAATCACCTGGGGAAATTTTATAACTCGATGCCCAGGTCCTACTCACACTGTTAAAGCAGAGTGTCTGGGGGTGGGACACAGGCTTCAGAACCTGTTCCCCCATGTAATTCTAGTGTAGCCCCAGCTGAGAACCTCTGCCTTGGGCTAACCACGTAACTGAGCAGCTCTTTTCCTTGCCTCTTGGTAACTGGAAGCCTAGTGGCAGACAGGAAATGTAACATTCCCCTATGAGGAGTATCAAACCTTTCCTTTGGGTGGAAGTGAGCTCCCTTCTAAACCTCTGGCTACTCGGTGGCTTAGAAATTGGATCCCATCTCCCCATCTCTAGAGTCTAGAGAAGACTATAAACCTCATTGTGATGGTATTAAACAATCTGCAAGTACAGAATAAACTTGTTTCTTGGAACGATTTGATTGTAAGTTGCTGATCTGATGCCCCATCACACTTCAGTGTGTATTTTTTATAAAGACATTGATATACCATCTATAACCATCAAAATTAGGAAATTACAATTTATACATTTCTGCCATTTAATCCTCAGACCCTATTCAGGGCTAGCTAAATGGGCCTATAATATCCTTTATAGATACAGTTCAGAATCATGTGTTCCCATTAGTTGTCCTGTCCTTTTAGTCTCCTCCACTCTGGAACAGTTCTTCAGTCTTTCCCTGACTCCTATGACCTTGACACTTCAAAAATTGCACCAACAACTCAGATTGGTTTGATGTTTCCCCAGGATTGGATTCGGGATTATGTGTCTTGGGCCCAAGCACTGCAGAGGTGATGCTGCGCTCTTCTTGCTAGGCATACGGATGTCACCTCGTCCCAGTGCTGATAGGGTCTACTTGATCAAACTAATGTCTGCCAGACTTCTCCACTGTGCAGTTGTTCTTCAATTATTAATAAGTATCTTATGGGGGCCACACTTTTGAGATGTCACTAACTTGCTCCTCATGAAAACTTTTTTTAAAAAAAGATTTATTTATTTATTTATGAGAGAGAGAGAGAGAGAGAGAGAGAGAGAGAGAGAGGCAGAGAACAGGCAGAGGGAGAAGCAGGCTCCATGCGGGGAGCCCAATGTGGGACTCGATCCCGGGACTCCAGGATGGCACCCTGGGCCAAGGCAGGCACCAAACCGCTGAGCCACCCAGGGATCCCCCTCATGAAAACTTTTATTAATTTGTAGGAGTATGAACTTATGCTTTGATATTCAATGATTATAATTCTTAATTATTTAGCTTTTGATGTTTAATTTGTTCCAAATTTGGCTGGTAGGAGCTTCTTCAGGTTGATGCCTGTGGCATCTTGACATGTTCCTATCATTCTTTGAGCACTTATTTTCTGGCACTAGATATTCCAGGCTGTTTATAAACTCATAAGGTAGGTACTATTATTGCCACTCCCATATTAGAGATGGGGAGCCCTAAAAACAGCTGAGGATTATGCAGCTAGCTAGTTGTGGTGGCAGGATTGTGAATCCAGAACACTTAGCTTGAGCCTGAACCTTTTTCCACCCCTTTGAGGTAATTTTAGATTTGCAGAGAGACTGCACAGAGTTCCTGTATACCCTTCACCCAGTTTCCCCTACGTTAACCTAGCACAAAGATTGAAACCAGGAAATTCACACTCATATGGTGCTATTCACTAATTTTGCTGGCTTTCCCAGTAAGGTCCTTGTCCTGTCCAGGACCTCACATTGCATTTCACTGTCAAACCTCAGTCTTCTTTAATCTGTGACAGTTGCTGTCTTTACTTTCATATAACTTGCCACTTTAGAATAAGAGAACTGGTCCATAATTTGTAGAATGCCCTCAGTTTGTTCTGTTTGTCATCCCTGGCTAGATTGAGGTTATGGGGGAATACCACAGGTGACATTGCACCCTTTAGTGCATCAGAAGGAGAGACGGTGACTGATTACTGGGGATGCAAACTCTGATCACTTTTTTAAGGTGGTATCCACTAGGTTCCTCCACCATACAGTTATTATTCTTCCTTTTGTAATTACTAGTTATTTTCTGGGGAGATACTCTGAAGCAATACAAATGTTCTTACTTTTGCTTAACTAGTGTTTGCATCCATTTTTGTCTACAGTTAGTACTGTGGTGTTTGTCTATGGTGATTTCCATTCTCCATTATTCCTTCCAGAATTGAACTACTCTAAGGAAGAACTGTCCTTGTCCTCCATGTATAATCTATTCAATTTATTTATATTAGAGTGGATTCACAAATATTTTTTTCTGTGGCTTATAATCCACCACAGATTTGCTCACTGGGTTTATTTGTCCTTAAGACAACAAGCTCCCTCCTTTTGGGGGCACTTCCTTCTTTATGGTACCACAAGATATTCCAGGCTCATTTTATACTTTATCTGCCTTAGATCTAGAATTCCTCCAGGGAGCTCTGATTCCTTTAATTGAAGAGTAGTATTCAGAAGCCCTGATCTAGACACTATATGTGCTTGTTGCTGTTGGGGTGTGTGTCTAGGCCTTCCCAGCAGACAGGGCTGGGAAATACATATAGTCTAACCCTAGCATTCACAGAGGAAGGCCTAATTATTTCAGCATCTATTTTTATATATTTTAAAAACCATGAGTCCATACCTCCAAACCCAATCTAACACCACAAAGCTCTGTAGTAGTACAGCTTTGTCTGTAGCTTTTCTCCAACAGTGAGAAACCTGGCATGACTAGAGATCTGTAACCATACTGTCCCTACTGGGAGGGAGGAGGAGTGAGGAGGATGCTGCATTGTTCTTGGCCTTAGAGGATGGGATTTTGACAGACATGAGGGAGAGTCATTTCCAGCAGACAGTAGAAGCTGGTGGGCAAAGCAGGCATGATGATGTGCAAACCTAAAACGAAAGGAACCAATCCTAAAGAGCCTGAATTTAATGCAACATATGGTTCATAAAGGGGATTTCACCTGTGTCACATCAACTTAGTTTTATTTTCCCAGTCAGTGGAGAACTGCCTGACATTTTGGATTAGTAAGTGGCAGAACCAAGGCTATATGGGCTTAAGATCCAAGAGCAAATGGACGGGATAGGGAGGAGAATGAAGCTACCATTGCAAAATAGGGTGGTAGAGGCCATTACAGTAAAGGAATGGGTAGGAAACGCATTATAGAAGAACCATCGGAACGTGGTAAATGCGGAATCTGGAGGCGATAAGGAAGGGAAGAGTCAAAGTGATAATGCTCCAAACCTGTGTAGTTTGGAGAAAGTGGTACCGTGAAGTGAACCGAACCACCAAAAGGGTAAATCGTTTCTCCCTTGAGGGTAGGTACAGGCTTCACTGCTCTGTGACCACAAAGCCTCACAAAATGCCCTGTGACGATTGGCCTCAGTCAGCTCTTCCCTACTACCTGAGCTCCTCAGCTCTCCACCCTCCCTCAGCTCGACCAACTCCAAATGGATTGGACACACGGCTATGACACCCATTCTCTCATCACCCAGGATGCAGCTAAAAACCCTCTCAACGGGGATCCCTGGGTGGCGCAGCGGTTTGGCGCCTGCCTTTGGCCCAGGGCGCGATCCTGGAGACCCGGGATCGAATCCCACGTCAGGCTCCTGGTGTATGGAGCCTGCTTCTCCCTCTGCCTGTGTCTCTGCCTCTCTCTCTCTCTCTGTATGACTATTGTAAATAAATAAAAAAAAATTTTTAAAAAAAACCCTCTCAACGCCCTCCACATGCTGGCCCCAACCTCGCTTTTGTGTTTATCTTGCATTCCAGCCCTTCCCTGCTTGCTTGGCGTCACTTGGGTCCATGCTCTTCTCTCAAGCCCCACCGGTCCCAGGCATCCTTTGAGCTCTTGTTTCAACCTGAAAGGCCCTCCCCTCCCTGGCTGATCTCTCCTGAATCTGTGTAAATCAGCCTGCCACCTGAGGGGTTAGATGTCCTTCTCAGCCTCATAACACTACCAAAAGAGCAAGTTCATCTTCTTCCCCTGACCCATACAGTTTTGGGGGCAAAGACATGTCTTGTTTACCATTGGCCCCAAACCTATGGCACCCTCCTGGACATACTGCAGGAGTCCCAGTCCCTGATGAAGGAAAGGGCAGACAGTCACTGAATTCTCATGCCTCACTGAACCTCTCCACCCCCCCACCACTCAGCTTCTTCCTTCTGGAGGAAGAGCTTTTAGCTCATCAATACAGCCTTCTCTACCTCCTCCAATAGCTTCCTTCCGGCTGGCCTGACCCCTGAACCTGCAATACTGTTAGGTCTATCAGCCTCAGCCATGTCTGAGCAGGCCAGCAGAAGTGCCCAAACAATGCGTGTGTGCAGATGTACCGAGCCCCAGCCCTGCCTGTCACGAGATCCTGTCCAGGAATAAGGCTGAGGAAGGCAGCCTCATTCTCTGCTTCCAAGTCCTCAACTCCTCCTGGTGGACTGTAGCGAGTGGGTAATGAGGCTGGGGAATTCTACCACGGGGTTGAGAGCTCAACCTCCTGGGGCCTCTTATGCCGCGTTGCCCCACCAACCACTGGAAACCCTCAGGCTTCTGAACTAGAGCCAGTGCCACGCTGCCTTCTTGCTGGTCCTTCCTTTCTCTCAAGGTCCCCAGGGATAGATGAGTGAACAATAACACAAAACCACAAGAAAACAGAACCACACACTAGGCCTTGGCCATAATTATTACTATAATGATTTACAAAAAAAGTTTTCAGGCAGCTGTGTTAAATTATTGTACATTTCTGGGAGAGGGAAGTGGGGGTCCTGGCCATAAAGTCAATGAAAACCTCCTTCGTGGGACAGGTGGGAAAAGGAAACGTGCCCCCATACTCCCTCTAGGTCTGACTCCAGATCCAGTGGCTTCTGGGAGTGGCAACCAATGAAGACCATTAACCCTTTCCTACCCAAGGTACTAAGGTAAATGAGGAGTGGTGTCAATGAAGTGCTTTGAAGGGAAACTACAATAATCCATGATCCTCTGCCCTGATCCTGGGGCAGACCCTTTGCTGGGGATGGAAGACTGCCGAGTCCTCAGCCTACACCAAGGCATCTACCCAGGAAGACAAGAAGACTGAATGTGACAAGGTAAGGGATGCCTAGGTATGGCACAGGAAGCAGTGCTGCACCAGTGGGGAGCTGCTGGCCACCCCTCCACCCCACGCCTCAAGGCTAGCTACACAGGCATCCAGGCACTCTGGCTCTGGGAGGGATCCTGCCAAAGGAAACGGGGCTGTTGGGCATCCGGCCTTGGAGCTCGAGGAAGCAGCCCCAAGGGTCAGAGCAAGACCCTGCCAAGGGGGACTGCTGGAACAATCCAAAGCTGGGCCCCTCAATTCCTAAATTCCAGCTCATGACTCCATCCATGCAGCTAAATGTTACTGTGTGTGTGTGTGTGTGTGTGTGTGTGTGTGCAGGGCAGGGCTGCAGGGAAGCATGGTTGCCCCACCTGCCCAGGGTTCAGGGCATGCAGGGGACCCTAGTCCTAGGATGTAGAGCCCAGACCAGAAAGGGTTAAGGGCTCTTGACTCCCCTTTCCTCCCGCTCTTCCAACAAGCTCTTCCAACATGGCTCTTCCAACACGCTACACTTCTTCCTCTGGCACTAGAAGGTTTTACGATGAATAGCACGGGAGCCATCCTCTTCATACTCCTTTTTGGATACCCACATCTTCTTAAAGGTATCCAGCGAGGCCAGGATGGAGCCACTGGGAGGGAGGAGGGAAGGATAGACTCTTGTGGACCTGAGGGCTGGGCCATCGACCCTTTCTGGGCACTCAAAGCTCCATCTCTACTTGGGAGGGAAATCCACCCACCTCCACCTGGCCTGGGCCAATGGTCTCCCAGAGCCCTCCCTGTGAGCCCCGCCTCACCCAATCCACGTGGAGTACAGCCGTTCCTGAGGGGCCGAGATCTATGGGAAAAAATAGCAATGTAATTGCCTGTCACCACACAGCAGCCCCCACCACAGCCTTGGGAGCCTTTCTCCCGGGGCCTGAGGCCACAAAACAAGTGCATCAGCTGGGACAGTAGGAGCAGCTGAACGGGGAGGAGGCAGCTGAGCTTAACTGGGAGTGAGAGGGTGTCTGCAGGTGGCAGTTGTACCTCCCCCAGTCAAGGTTGCCCAGCACCCTCATGCCCCATGGGACTCCCTGTAACCTCACCTTAATTTTGACATCCTTTGGGGCAAGCTTCTTCACTTCACTTAGCAATCGATCACCGAAGCCTGTGAACACAAGGCTGGTTGAGCCCAGGGTTCACTAGCACCCCCATCTCCAAACTCTGGTGCCCCCAAGTGCTGCCACCCTTCCTTTAGTAGTTCTTTCCAGGATCAAGGATGGTGGGGGCAAGCCATCCCAATGGCAAGAAAGAGCCAGCACCATGCCTGAGGTGGGCCCAGCTTCCTCAGAGAGGCAGCGTGAGAGGGGAACTCCAGGTTACACAGCTTCATCTGGCCCCACGCTCTTCCACCCAAAGCAAAATCAAAGGCAAATGACAAATCAGGGGGAAAGTATCTTTTCTGCCCATCACAGAGGCCAAGATCACATGGGGGGGCTGTGATCTTTCGCTGGGGACTCTCCACCATAACTGGTGGGGGTGTAAGTGACATAGCTTCCAGGGGAGGGGGAGACTGGTGGTATCTACCAAATAACAAGTACCTATGTCCACCCTCTGACTCAGCGAGTCTCCCAGGATTTCACCTTCAGGGATTTTTATTATGTGAGGTTATCTGACACGGCACCTCTGTGATTGCGGTGGCTGCAACAACACTGCAGGCCATCGGCAGGTCAGTGGGGAAATGGCATAGCCATTCAGGGAAATGCCACATGGCCGTATTAAAGAGCTCATGTGGATGGGGAAAGACCTTCCAGGCATGGGACTGTGTGAAAAATATACAGTGTGCAGCCTGGAGAGCATGTCATGATGGGTATTAAAGCAGGAGTGAGGGGAAATGCACATTTGCTAATACGCACAGTGCTGCTGAGTGTACAGTTGAGAAGCTTACAACTCCTGGGGGAGGGAGTGGGGTGACCAAGATGGGGGAAAGAGACGTCTTCTCACAAATCTTAGATCTTATGTGAGCTTATTACAAAGTCAATAAAATTTCACTTAAAACTTTTCTCTCAAAAAAAAAAATGCTCACTGAGCCCCAAAAAGCCAACAGAAAATGGAGCCCCCAAAAGCCTCCTAGGCTCCAGGGAGTGGGGTGTAGTCTAGGTCTTGATCACCACCTCCCCAACAGCAGTACCTTTGAAGAGTGTGGAGCCACCCGAGAGCACAATGTTGGCGAAGAGTGTCCGGCGGAGGTCCATGTCAGACTTGTGGATGGCAAAGACCAGCACCTCGTGGAGCCCCTCGCTCTCATCACCTACCAGGTCTGGCTGGAACAGCAGCTCAGGAGCCCGGAACCGAGCCGGCCCCACCTTTGGAACACAAGATTGAGGGCAACAGGCTTCTTATTCCTCTAGGTGCCAGCATCACCACTGCCACCTGGTGCCAGGCCTCACAACTTACGTCGAGCACGCTGCCGTCTGGCAGGGTGTACTGAACCTTCTCAGTCTCCAGAGCCTCATCCTTCTGTGGGTTGATGGAGAGGTAACAGGCTCGCTGCGGTGGGCAGGGACACAACGCTCAGAAGGCTGCAACCGGGAAACCCACACCCAGGGCTCAACCTCATGCCTGGGTGCCACCGCCTCCCACTGCTCCACCCAGCTGGCCTCCACACCCTCTTCCTGCCCTCTGTCACCTCTTTGATGGTCCGCACGACCTCAAACTCAGCTGAGGTGTGAAAGTCAACTCCTTCCTTGCGCAGCAGGAGCCGGAGATAGCGGGAGACATCCCGGCCAGCAATGTCCACCCGCATGATGGAGTGCGGCATGGCAAAGCCCTCGTAGATGGGCACAGCATGAGTGACCCCGTCCCCTGAGTCTAAGACCACTCCTGTCGTGCGTCCTGTCGCATACCTGTCACCAGGTCAGTGTCCTTTCACTTCAGCCACTGAGGCACGGGGCCCTCCTCCCCCCTGGAAGGAACCCTGGGACATTTGTATTATCTGGTCTGAAAAAGGGACATGAGGGACTCCCTAAAGGAACCGTTACCAGGGGGGCTGTTTCTATAGGGATGTCCAACAAGAGCCAGAGGATGGGGACTCAGGAGACCCCAGGGTTTAGGGAGCACTCACAGGCTGAGCACCGCCTGCATGGAGATGAACAGGGCTGGCACGTTGAAGGTCTCAAAGAACACCTCTGCTGCTTTCTCCCGATTCTTACTCGGGTTGAGTGGAGCCTCCGTTAGGAGAACAGGATGCTACAAGACATGGCAGGGTTTAGGCATGTGCAAAGACAATGTGCTAAGCCTAAAGAGGATCTTCCTGGACAGCCAAAACCCCCGCTGCGAGCACACGTAGCTACAGCCTTCTGGAGGGTAACATCCCACTATCTGCCAGCAGTTTCTCTTCCAAAGATCCAGCTTTCTCTGGAAAACTCTACTTGGCATTCGCCAACTGCATGTACCCACATATACGCAGTGACGAAGCAGCAGGCCCTAACAAAATGCAGAGGAAGTGCAGGAGCATAAGCAGGAAGGGAAGAGCAGGGAGAGGGCACCCCTGAGCACTGGGAGCCTGGCGGGGGGGGGGGGGGGGCGGCTGCCACACCTCCTCCGAGAAAGTCTGCAGCTGATCCTTGGAGTAGACGTACTGCCAGATGCG
Organism: Nyctereutes procyonoides; assembly: GCF_905146905.1. NCBI lineage: Eukaryota > Metazoa > Chordata > Mammalia > Carnivora > Canidae > Nyctereutes > Nyctereutes procyonoides. The sequence continues at coordinate 45,907,368 of NW_026575049.1, read as the reverse complement.
CTCCATGTCATTCCAGTCTCGTACCACACCATGCTCCATGGGGTAGCGGATGGCCAGCAGCCCCCGGTGCTCCTGCAGAGGAAGGTGGGAGGGCCAGCTGGAGCACCAGGCCCCTCTCCAGCAACGGCTTTCTGCCTTCTTGGAAGCCGCCCCTTCATCTGCCCTGAATAGAACCACCATTGCTTACTGGGTGTCCCCATGCCTGGTAGCCGGGTCCTGAACTCAGCACAGGCTCATCTGTCCAGCAGCACCTTCTTAGGCCCTCAGAGCCTGGTCAGCTTCGACTGGCAGGGGACAGAGAGGGTGGGGACGTGCTCCCTCCCACCTAGTTCTCCCCTTCCAACGCTGGCTGAAAACAGATGCCCCCTCAGAAGGTACAGCTCTGACCATGAGCCCATGTTCCTGGGACCATAGAGACCCCAAGCCCCGGCAAATGCACGTTCCAAGGTATTACCTCTGCTTTTGGTCCAATGAAAAGGTCCCCCTCCAGGGCTCCAGCCATCACTCGCATGTGCTTAGGGCGCCCAACACTACAAGGATAGGTCAAGTCAACAAGGTGGGCAGGGGGCGTGGAAGAGCCCACATCCAGGAAAACCCAAGTCTAACTCCTGTGGTCAAAAGTGTAATTACTCTAAAGCATCGGGACCTGGCCATGTGGCAAAGGCCAGAACCCAGGCCTACAGGATATGGGCCTATAGAGCAGGCCTTGGCAGGAGGGCATGCTCAGGGTCAGAAGGAAAGGGATCCTTTCCATTCCCCACTCTCCCTCCTAGAGAGGCTGGAAGCTCTGGAATCTTGGCTCCTCATGGTCCAGCCCTGGCAGAGGGTCAGCTTCTGCAGCCACAATGACTCAGCCCACACTCTCGATTTCAGGAGGGCAGGGCTGCCGCACCGTCTGTAGACCAAGGTCCCAGGAAGTTGGATCATGGCCCTTGTCCACCCCTCTCCCATTCATTTGATCCTGCCCCTTCCCACTACCAGGGCTTCCAGACTAAAGACTCAGTTTTTGGAAGACTGGACAAGCTACCATTCCAAAACGTGACCCAAGTTCCCTGCACATCGATAGGAAGGTTCAACTGAACCCAAGTGGAGTTCAGAATTGAAAGCTGAAGCCCTACTGAGTGCTTGGTGCTCCAAGCTGACCCTGTCCCCAGACGAGGCCTGCGGTTCTTGGTATAGTCAGCCACTTTGGGAGGCCTCAGGATCCCCCAACATGCCCTGCTTAGCCAATCCCTCTAAAACCTCCAGGATTTGAGAAGTGGTACCACCTAGGGAAAACTTCCCAATGGGCTAGAGTGGCTGAAGCAGTGCTCCAGGTTTCCTCTGTGCTTTCTCATCCCTCTTATCCCTGCCACCACTGGCTCCATTCAGGGAAACATTTCCCTTGACTGAAACCCATTATTTTTTAGAGCTGGAAAATAAATAAGCTCTGAAAGAAACATTTCCTGGGAGGAAGGGATGGCTATGCATTAACTCCCACTCTTTCTCCTCTGAGTTTGGGTTTTTCTCCCAGAGATGTCTCTCTTATAATCTTGCTGCTACTACCCCAGCCAATTTCCAAGGGAATGCTGGTGGCTTCTCCCTCCCTGGCTAAAGATGGGATCAAAATCAGACTTCAAAGACTAGGAAGCCCACAGCACTTCCAGAGCTGGTAACAGCGTTAGCCTCATAAATCTGGTGTCTTCCCTTAGAGGGAGCAAGAGTTGATCTCAAAGAGAGCTATGACACAGAGCCAACGTTCTTCCAGGAATCTGACAAAAAGGTTAGGGCTGCTGCCAGAGCAACACTTACTAGTTTGGGAAACAGTATTTGGGAATCTGGTCTCCTGCAAAGCCAGCCTTGATCACCCCGGAACCCTGCAAGGAAAAACAGTGCTTCGCTCCTGACACACACCTCCAGATGAAGGCAGTGCCCTGCAATAGAGAACCGGCTGCTCCGTCTTGGCAGCCCGGGGTGGAAGTCTGAGATCCCGCCAAGAGGGCAAGATCGTTTACAAGTACACCAATGATTCACAACTAGGGGGTGCTTTGCACACCTTCTCCCAAATTTGACAATGTCTGGAGACTGAGGAGGGGAGGGTAGAGGGAGGGTGCTACTGGCATCTAGAGGGTAGAGCAGGGATACTGCTACATATCCTACAATACACAGGCCAGCCCCTCACACCGAGAATTATCTAGCCCAGAATGTCAATGGTGTGGAGACTGAGAAACCATGAAGTACGTCCTCTGCACACTCTACGGTCAGCTGCAGGCAGGAGGAATCCCTGGCCATCCCGCCTCTCCCCCCAGAGCAAACACGGATCACATACAGGACCCACTCGGGAAGCTCACTGTGTACACAGCAACAACTGGCACCTCTCTTCAAGTAGCTCCTCCCAAGAATTTGCTGCTCCAGCATGGAAACTGGACTTAGGATCTTAAAGGGAACCTGGTATCTAGAAAACTCCCACTAATGAAGGAATCAGCCTCTCAATCTCACTTCCCACAGACTGCCGTCACAACCTTTTGGGTCCGAGTGCGGAAATAAACATCCTCACGTTAGAGAGGAGGGGCTGGAAGCCCACAGGGACCAGGCAGGCTCCGAGCTCCTAAGCTTGTTGGTTAGCCTAAGTGAGTTATCTGCCCACCAAGAAAGGGAGTGTCCTACTCCTTCCTGCAGCCTGCTGGAGAGCACCCCCAAGCCCAGTTCTAGCCTTCATATTAAACATCCCCTGCTGTGACTCAAGGAGCCCATGTGGACACTCCAAAAAAAGACAGCCATTCAGGATTACATCGGGGTCATGTGGGAGGGAGACACATCCCAGAAAGAGGAGTGAGTCATTATAAAAAACTCCAAGGCAAACATAGCAGAGGCAGATACCCAGGCTAGGGGCCTGGTATGAATCTAGATCCGTAGATTCCCCTGCCCTTCATTCTCCTCCCATGGACCAGAAATCCCCTGAGGGCAGCTGAAAACATGTCGAGCCCCAGTGGTGAAGGACAAAGCCACAAGGAAGCCAGGGAACTTTTCCCTGAAGCTTCCAGACCATTACCCCAAACTGCTGTGGGTCCTGGCAAGAGTGGTCCTGGACTCTCCCCCACTCACTGTCCTGCTAGCTGTGGAATTTCTGCTCTGCACCGGCAGGGCGCACTTTAAGGAGCGGGTCAAAGTGGCCAAACCAACCAGCTGATGGTGGACATGTGGTTCTCAAGAGCTTAACCACTATTTTCTTTTTTTTTTTTCCAAAGAAAAAGCGCACAGTAGAGCACAGCCTGCCCACCCTGGAGGTCCTGCTAAGAGTTGCGGCCCCTTGGGAAGGGCAAGGACAGATCAGGCCAGCACTGTGCAAAAGGACAAATGCCGTCGCCCCTCCTCTTCCACTAGGAGGGGTACTCGGCCCCGGGAAACGGGTAAAGGCGCTGGGGTCGAAACCTAACCAGTGACTCCTCTCAACCACCAAGGGTCCAGAGGGCGGCCCCAGGCCTGACACACGGGAGCACCGGCGGGCCCGTGCGGCTCTCACTCCAGCGCTGCCGATGCTGACCGAGGGCCGCCGGTCGCATGGGCTCCCGCCTCTCCAGGGCCTCCCCGCCGCGCTCGGGGAGGGTTCGGGCAGCGGCTCCGCAGCACCGGTGGAGGGACTGGCCCCACGGCGCGGGCTACAGAGCCAGGGAGCAGGAGAGCCCCGGGAGCAGGCGGCGGGCGGGCAGGGCCTGGACAACTAGCCGAGGTGGGCGGACCCCCCCACGGCCCTCCGCGTGCGCCCCCGGGGGCGGGGCGCCCGCCCTCCCCCCGACTGCCGGGCCTCACGTTGTCGATGACCACGGGCTGGTTGGCGATAATGTCGTAGGACTCCATGGCCGGGCCGGCCGGCCCTGCCCAGCAGGCGGGCTGCAGGACGCACCGGCGAGCGGGCAGGCGGGCGGACCCGGACGGCGGCGGCTCCAGACACCGTGCCGCGCCCCTCCCACCCGGCGCGCGCAGCCTACGCCAGCCCCGCGGGGCTTGCTGGGGGGCGGCCCCCCCGCGGCCAATCACCGCTCCCACTTGGGCGGATTGATGCGGGCGCCCCGGGCCTGCGGCGGGCGGGGGGGCGGGGCCGCCGGGTGCGGGCCAGCCAATTGAGGCCTTCCGGAAGTGCTGCGGGGGCGCTCCCAAGGTAGGCTGCGCCGCGTAGGGGGCTGACGTCATGGCTCGGCTCTTAAAGGGGACTTGGACGGAGCCGAGCGGGCCGCCGAGAGTCACCTGTCCAGAAAGACGTCGTTCCCGAGCGGCAGCACCTGCGACCACGCTACTTCGCGAGCGCGTGGTCCCCGAGGAGGCCGGCGCTGGGTATTTTACGCAAAACATTTCTTTACTGAGCACCGAAGAGGATCCTTTTTTCGTGTAAAAATTACAATTCTGTGGTAACTTGGTAGCTGGCGTTAGTTCAAAACCTGTGTGTTTGCAGAGCACTTCCACCCATTTGACATAGATTATGTTAAATCTTTGCAATGACTCTATCAGGTAGCTGTATTCTTATTCCCGTTTTGCAGATGTAGGAACCGAGGGGCCTCATACTTCTGTAACTAGCCCAGGGCTCTCCACAACCCCGCAGCCTCCAGCCTGCTGGGGTGGTCGGCTGCCCCTGCAGCAGCGCAACGTGGAGCCCTAATTCATTTACCAAACTGAGCCATAGGTATGTGCTACCTTTCCCACTGAACTGTGAGATTAAATTTGGTAAAAGTGAAGCACAACACCATACAGAAAAGTGCAGAAATCACATTTCTATGAATTATTACAATGGGGACACGCTTGTATGGCAATAACCGAGTTTAAGAAACAGAGCATGGTGATCCCTGGGTGGCGCAGCGGTTTGGCGCCTGCCTTTGGCCCAGGGCGCGGTCCTGGAGACCCTGGATCGAGTCCCACGTCGGGCTCCCGGTGCATGGAGCCTGCTTCTCCCTCTGCCTGTCTCTCTCTCTCTCTCTCTCTGTAACTATCATATTTAAATAAATAAATAAATAAATAAATAAATAAATAAATAAATAAATAAATAAATAAATAAATAAATAAAAACAGAGCATGATCAGGATCCCAGGAGCTACACGTTCCTCTCAGTCACTGCCTGGCTTTTTTTTTTTCTTTCTTTCTTTTTCTTTTTTTTAAAATATTTTATTCATTCATTTCATGAGAGACGCAGAGAGAGATGCCTGGCTTTTCCTGCGAGGTGACCGCTTTCCTGAATTGCAACACCAAAGGTTAGTTTTGCCTACTGAGGAACTTTTTGCAGTGGAATCATCAGTATGCGTTCATAAAATGAGCCACTGTGAACCGTTAAAAATAATGAAGCTTTATATAATCTCATGTGAAGCACATCAGGACATAGGAATCAAAGCAAAGAAAGCCACAGTATCCAGAATGTTATACGGTCCTGTCTGCAAAGAGGCACCTTCAGGGCTTTTTTAATATGGGAAAGAGCCCGTTTGCAAATGTGGGTGAATGAAGGGAGAATTCTTTTTTTTTTTTTCAACATAAACTTCTTTTGGTATTACATTGTTTTTAACTTGCTCGTGCATATTTTTACTCGCATTTATTTTATTGCAAGAGAATACACACAACATAAAATTCACCATCTTAACCATTTTTAAGTGTACAGTTGAGTGGTAGTAAGTACATTCATAATGTTGTGCAACCATTACCACCATCCATCCCCAGAACTGTTTTCACCTTGTAAAACTGCAACTTGGTACTCATTAAATAGTAACTCCTCATTCCTTCTCCCCTCAGGCCCTGGGCATCCACTATCCTTTTTGTTTCCATGCATTTGGATAGCTCATATAAGTGGAATCATATAATAGTCACCCTTTTGTGACTAGCTTATTCTATTTAGCATGTCCTCAGGGTTCATCCATGTTGTAGCACATGACAGGATTTCCTTTCTTTTTTTCTTTTCTTTCTCTTTTTCTTTTTTACTTATTAATTTGACACACAGAGAGAGCATAAGCAGGGAGAGTGGCAGACAGAGGGAGAAGGAGAAGCAGGCTCCCCAGTGAGCAGGGAGCCTGATGCAGGGCTTGGTCCCAGGACCCTGAGATCATAACCTGAGCTGAAGTTAGACGCTTAACTGACTGAGCCACCCAGGCACCCCTTGCCCTGTTCTATTTTAAGGATTTTATGGTTTTAATTCTTATATTTAGGTCAAAGACTCATTTTGAGTTTCTTTGTGTATACTATTGGGTAAGGATCCAACTTCATTCTTTTGTACGTGAATATCCAGTTTCTCCAGCACCATTTGTTGAAAAGACTGTCCTTTCCCCATTGAATGGTTTTGGCAACCTTGTAAAAAATCATTTAATCATATATGTGAGGGCTTATTTCTGGGCTCTCTATTCCAGTCCGTTGGTCTGTATGTCTGTCTTTAAGATATATTACTTCTTAAATGAAATAAAAAACTGAAGTAAGAAAGTATCTATGTGACATTCAAACATTTATGGAAAAAGTGCTAGGGTTCTGCTTGTGAAGGAACTCCATGAACCCTAGGCAGCAGAGAAAACAGTGCTGGGAGAGGAGTGGCTGAAAAGGACCCCCAAAGTACACGTTATTGAAGGCTATCCAGCGAACCCAACTGCAGATGCAGGAGGGCAGGTTCATCAATTATTCTCTGAGATAACCATGAGGAGGAGGAGCTCAGAAACCTTACTTAGGACGGAGAAAGAAAAAAGGAAAGAAAAACAGGGAGAGGCAGGAGAGAGTGATAGGGTGAAAGGATCCCTCAGACCTGCAAGGCCAGCCACTTCCTCCTTCTAGCTGCTCTCAGATGTCCCCCTTTTCTTTTCTTTTCTTTTTTTTTGATGTCCCCCTTTTCTTACCTAGATGTCTCCCTTGCCCTTAGATTTCTTTGACCTTCCGAATTTCAGTAACCATTCCTTTTACCCACATTACTAATCAAGACAAAAGCTACCAATGCAGGTCAGTTCTTAACACATGTAGAAGAGCCATAGGAAAGGGTTTTGGGGGACTTCCCTGAGAGATAGACCCCAAAAGAAAGAGAGGATAGCATACTATGCCTGATGCCGCCTCTTCATCCTTTCTACTACAGATACTCACTTGTGGCCACCAATGATGTATGAAAAATTTGTGAGCAAACAAAACTATTAAGGAAATACTGTCAACTAAATTAACTCTGAAAATTGGAGTTCTTGCTGTAGCCTGAGTGCTTCTCCTTTGATATCTGCTGGATTCCCCTTTAAGATCTTACCTTATTATTTCCTTGGGAGCATAGAGTGGAAGATTGGGATGAACTGAAGAGTCAGATGCCTGGGTATAATTTGCCATCTTCAAATCAGAACCCTATCATTCTATTTCATTCTTGTATATCTCACAGGTGAAAATGTAGGATCACCTTATTATATACTGCATTTCCTTATGCTTTGTGAGATATAAATGACATACAGTAAACTGCATGTATATAAAGAGTGCAATTTGGTGAGTTTTGACATATGAATACACCATGAAACCGTTTTCCCCAGTCAGGATAATGAAGATATATCCATTGCTTAGCAGTTCATCATGGCCTTCATCTTCCCTCTCCCTTCCATGCTTTTATCTTTAGACAAGCGCTAGCCAAAATTTTCTGTACTATAGACTAGTTGTCATTTTCTAGAATTCTCTATTGTGTATGATTACACAGTTACGCATAATACAGTATTTTTTTTAAGATTTTATTTATTGATGAGAGGCACAGAGAGAGAGAGAGAGGCAGAGACACAGGCAGAGGGAGAAGCAGGCTCCATGCGGGGAGCCTGACATGGGACTCCATCCCAGGTCTCCAGGATCAGGCCCTGGGCTGAAGGTGGTGCTAAACCGCTGAGCCACCCGGGCTGCCCCCTATTATTTATTTATTTATTTATTTATTTATTTATTTATTTATTTATTTATAGATTTTATTTATTTATTCATGAGAGACAGAGAGAGAGAGAGAGAGAGAGAGAGAGAGGCAGAGGGAGAAGCAGGTTCCATGCAGGGAGTCCGACATGGGACTCGATCCCGCGTCTCCAGGATCACACCCTGGGCTGCAGGTGGCGCTAAACCGCTGCGCCACTGGGGCTGCCCCCTATTATTTTTTTAAAGATTTATTTATTTGAGAGAGAGAGCGTGCATGTGCATGCATATGCATGGTGGGGGTAGGGGCAGATGGAGAGAATCTTCCAGCGGACTCCCTGCTAAGCAAGGAGATTGACTCAACTTCAGGCTCAATCCCACAAGCCATGAGGTCATGACCTGAGCTGAAACCAAGAGTAGGACACTTAACCTACCAAGATATCCAGGCACCTCAACCCCTAGTATTAACATCTTGCTTTAGTGTGGTACATTTGTTATAATTGATGAACCAATATTGATACATTATTATCAGCTAAGGTCTGTAGTTTGCACTAGGGTTCACCCTGTGTTGTACATTCTGTGGATTTTGATAAATGCTATAATATCATATAAGCACCATTACAGTATCATACATTATAGTTCTATGGCCCTGAAAAAAATCACCTATGCTCCACCTATTCATTCCTCCCTCCTGAATCTCTGGCAACCACTGATATTTTTACTATTTGTATGGTTTTGCCTTTTACAAAATGTCATATAATTGGAATCAGACAGCATGTAGCCTTTTCAGAAAGGCTTCTATCACTTAGTGTTAGGCGTTTAAGTTTCCTCTCTGTTTCTGTGGCTTGACAGCTCATTTCTTCTTATTGCTAAATAATATTCCATTGTTTCAATGTACCACAGTTTTTTTTGTTTGTTTGTTTGTTTTTTATCCATTCACCTATTGAAGGATATTCTAGTTGCTTTCAATTTTTTGGCAATTGTAAGTAAAGCTGGTATATACATTCATGTGCAGCTTTTTCTCTGTTTTCAGCTCTTTTGGGTAAATACCTAGGAGTGTAATTGGTGGATGGTAAGCCTATGCCTTTTTAAAGAAACCACCAAACTTCATTCTAAAGTGGCTGTAACATTTTATATTCCCACCAGTAACGAATGAGAATTCCTGTTGCAAAAAAAAAAAAAAGATTAAAAAAATTTTTTTTAAAAAGAGAATTCCCGTTGCTCCACATCCTCACCACATTTGTTGTCAGTATTTTGTACTTTAGCCATTTTAATAGATGCATAGTGGTATCTCATTACTGTTTTAATTTGCAATTCCCTAATGACATATGATGTTGAGCATCTTTTCATATGCTTATTTGCTACTTGTAGATCTTATTTGGTGAGGTGTCTGTTCAGATCTTTTGCCCATTAAAAAAATATATTTATTTAATTAACAGAGAGATAGTGAGAGAGCACAAGCAGGGAGAGCAGCAGAGGGAGAGGGAGAAGCAGGCTGCCCACTGAGCAGGGACAGGATGACCTGAGCTGAAGGCAGATGCTTAACCATTTAGGTGCCCCTTTTTTTGCCCATTTAAATTTTTTTTTGAGTTTTAAGAATTATTTGTATTTTGTTTATTTATTTTTAAAGATTTATTTAATTATTATTTTAGAGAGAGTGAGCAGGGGGAGAGGGCAGAGAAGAGAGAGAGGGAGAGAATCTTGAAGTTGACTTCCTTTTGAGTGCAGAGCCCAATGTGGGGCTCTGTCCCAGGACCCTGAGATCACAACCCGAGCCAAAATCCAAAGTTGGCTGCCTAACCAACTGAGCCACCTAGTCACCCCTATTTATTTAATTTTTAAGTAGGCTCCACACCCAGTGTGAGGCCTAATGGAGGGCTACCCCTCCAAGATCAAGACCTGAGCTGAGATCAATAGTTGGACGCTTAACCCACTGAGACACCCAGGTGCTCCAAGAATTCTTTGTGTATTTTAGATACAAGCCCTTTGTTACATATGTGTTTCACAAATATCTTCTTCCAGTCTGTGGCTTGTCTTTACATTCTGTTAATACACTTGATTTTTAAATATTGACCTTGTATCCTGCCACCTTACTAAACTCATTTTTTCTTAGAATTTTCTTTTTTTTTTCTTTTTTCTTAGAATTTTCTACATAGATAATCAAGTCAACTGAGAATAAAGACAATTTTACTTTTCCTTTCTTTTACTTCCTTTCCTTTTTTTTTTTTTTTAAGAGAGGGTGAGGGGCAAAATCTTAAGCAGGCTCCACACCCATCCTGGAGGCCCATTTGGGGCTCAGTGTCACCACCCTGTGATCATGACCTGAGCTGCAATCAAGAGTCTGATGCTTAACTGACTGAGCCACCCAAGCACCCCTATTTATTCCTTCCTTTCTCTTTCTTTCTTTCTTTCTTTCTTTCTTTCTTTCTTTCTTTCTTTCTTATAAATATATACACATTTCATTTCTTTTTACTGCCTTGTTGAATGAATAAGACCTTTAGAACAATGTTGAATGAAAGTGGTGAGAATGACATTTTTGCACAGATTCTGAGATTAGGGAGAAAGCATTCAGTCTTTTGCGATGATATATGTTACTGTAGATTTTTTTATAGATGCCCTTTATCAAATTGAGAAAGTTCCCTTTATTTTACATCAATGGGAGTTTTTTTTTTTTTTAAAGATTTTATTTATTTATTCATGATAGTCACACAGAGAGAGACAGAGAGGCAGAGACACAGGCAGAGGGAGAAGCAGGCTCCATGCAGGGAGCCTGATGTGGGATTCAACCCCGGGTCTCCAGGATCGCGCCCGGGGGCCAAAGGCAGGCGCCAAACCGCTGCGCCACCCAGGGATCCCCATCAATGGGAGTTTTATCCTAAATAGATGTTAGAGTTTGTCAAGTGCATTTTCTGTATCTAATGTGATGATCATATGATTTTTCTATTAATGTGATGAATTATAGTTATCTATTTTTGAACATTCAAGCAGCCTGTATTCCTGTAATAAATCTCACTTAGTTATAGTATATTGGCCTTTAAAAATATTGTTGGATTCAATTTTCTTAAATTCAGCTAGGAATTTTTGCATCTTTTATGAAAGATATTGGCCTATAGTTTTCTTTTATTATAATACCTTTGTCTGGCTTGGTATCAGGATGATGCTCATCTCGTGGAATGAGTTAGGAAGTATTTCCTCAGTTTTAACTTAAAAGCAGCCTGAATTCTGTTCCTCTGGTGATATTAGCAGATGGAAAGAAGGGAAGGGGTAAATGGGAGAGGAGGTGGTGGAGACTCTGGTAATGGGATTCACTGGGATTCAGCAGTGGCCTGAAGGATGTTAAGGGGACTTGCCTAGTCTCTTATTTCATCAGCAGTAAAATGAAGGTGATGCTGGTGTAGTCCCCACAGGGACAATGGAAGTGGGGAAAGTGGCCAGACTTGAGGATGTGTAGGAAAGTCAGAGAGAATTTGTTCATATGTGGTGAGAGAGAAAGAAAGGGGTCTAGGATGAACCCTGGATTTTGGCCTGAGCACATGGAAGGATGAATTTGTTGCCAAAATGGGGAAAGTAGCAGGAGTGTGCAATGGGGATCAAGAATTAGGTGGTTGTGCATCTTGAGTTTGAAGTTAGCCTATTGCCCATTGCCTTGGTTTCTACTAACTCTCAGCATTGTGTGAAATCTTTCTGGTAAAAAGCCTCCAGGGGACTCCATTTCCACCTCACACCTAGCCCACTCTCAGCCCCATCCAGGGTTTTGTTCCACTGAAGCTTCACTCATTTCTTTTCTCATGTCTTTTCCACCTCTAGGTATTTGTTCTCACCTATCAGGACACATTTTTGGCATTTCCATGCATCAGGTAGGTTTACTCTTTCTGGAGGAGATTTTAGACCATCTTGGGAGGCTGTGTTTTTTCTCTATAAAAGCAAGTGGCAGAAGTGAGGGAGTCTGTGTCTGGAGTTAGTGTTTATTTTTCTATTTACTGGTAGGTTGAAGTTGGACATTTTCGATCTTTTGGTTATGCTGGGAGTGTGAGTCTTGTGTTTTTTTATATGTTGCTTGTGTGGTTATGTTTTTTGTTTCTGTGGAGATATTTTAGAGAAGTAGGGTTTATGGGGCCACCATTACCTAATGTTATAGGTTTAATTGTATTCCTCTTCCTAAATTTATATGTTGATGTCCTCACCCTCAGTACCTCAGAATGTGGCTTTATTTGGCCTATCTTTTAGACAGGCAATCAAATTATAATGAAGTCCTCTGGGTGGGCCCCAAGCCAGTATGACTTGTCACCTTATAAGAAGAGGAAATTTGGACACAGATACATGTGGAGGAAAGATAATGTGAAGACATAGGGAGAAGACAACCATTCACAAGCCAAGAAGAGAAGCCTCAGTAAGAACCAACACTGCTGACACCTTGATCTTGGACTCCTAGTCTCCAAAACTATAAGACAACAGATTTCTATTATTTAAGCACCACGCTTCCCCCTTTTGTGGTGCCTTTTTTGTTTTGTTTTTTAAGGATTTTATTTATTTTTTTTGAGATAGAGGGAACGAGAGAGAGCACACATGAGCTGGGAGGGAATCGGGGCAGAGGGAGAGGGATAAGCAGACTCTCCTCTGAGCAGAGAGCCCAACTGACCCTGGGATCCAGGATCCGGATGGTGATCTGAGCCAAAGGAAGAAGCTTAACTGACTAAGCCACCCAGGTGTCCCCTGTGATGCTTTTTTAATGGCAGTTCCAGCAAACTAATGTGCCTGAATCACTCAGAATTCTACTATATAATTTTGTGTAACTTTTTGTCCCTCAAACAGCTCTTCAATCCCAGACTGCATACAGTGCATGAGTCCACGGGCTAAAGGGCAGGGCTATCTAAGAATTTGTGGGATCCAGTGCAAAATAAAAATGCAGGAAAAAACGTGCACTTAAAGGTGCTAAAATATAAAGATTTTTCCTTTAAAAATCTTTTTTAAAAAAAGATTTTATTTATTTATTCATGAGAGACACACAGAGAGAGGCAGAGGCACAGGGAGAGGGAGAAGCAGACTCCCTGTGGGGAGCTGATACGGATGGACCCCAGGACCCCAGGACCACCACCCAAGCCAAAGGCAGACGCTCAACCACTAAGCCACCCACGCATCCCTAAAAATCATTTAATATGTATAAAACACAATAGGGGAAATAGTGATACACAAGTGCTATTAACTTCTACCTTTATTTTCAGAGTTATAATCATATGTAATACAACAAGTAACAGTACTTTTCTAATGCGATATCTTGATTTAGCATAGGATTTTTCTGGCTTACCTATCTACTTCCAATTCACTTAAGCTGATTTATGTGTATATGAGTTTGTGTGTGTGTGTGTGTGTGTGTATATAATTTTTAAGTAATCTCCACATCCAATGTGGGGCTCGAACTCATAACCTCAATATTAAGAGTCACGTGTTCCACCAACTGAGCCAGCCAGGTGCCCCTCACTTCAGCTGAGTTAGCTGATTTTTATTGTCATGCACAACTTAAGAGATCTGGCTAATATGCTACCATCTTCAGGCTGCAATGTGTGCAGGATGTAAGAAAGCACTGTAGAGCTGAAGGAAGTGAGTGGAAAGCCTATTTCCTCAGGGTGACCACTGTCCCCTTCTCATCCCTGTCCACAGACACCAGACCCTGCCCCCTTCCCATTCTAGAACTGCCCACTATAGAACCTTGCTTCCTGGTATGACTTCACAGACCATCTAGTTCTGCAGTATCCTGGAGCTAAAGGCTGTTATGTCTGAAGGATTTCAGGAGATATACAGACTATGCCAAAGAAAAGAGGAGCAGAAACCCTCTTCTTTGTTCTCTTCCTGGACTATTGGCAAGGTACAGAGCTCTACCCTTTCAAAGGTCCTGTCACAAGTATAGTGGGGCAGATATACCAGTAAGAGACTTGCTGTGAACTTAAACCAGGCAGGAAATGGAGTTCTCCTCCCACAGGTTCTGAAACAGTGAACATAGAATTTCTCCCCGCCTCTACTTTCCTCACCTACTTGAATCCACCATAGGGACTTCTTGCTCAGAAGGGGATAGCTTTAACATTTTTCCGAACTGAAGCTTTCTCAAAAGACCTCTATGGGAGGGTAGCCCACTTGCACACTGAAATTTTTCAACATACACAAAAATAGATTAGTATAAACTTGTGTGCACTAATTTAGGCCAATCTTGTTTTATCTATCCCCTTATATACAACACACATGTTTTATTTTATTTTTTAAAAGATTTTATTTGATAGAAAGAGAGAGAGCGAGAAAGACAGAGAGCATGAGCAAGGAGGGAGCGGGAGAAGCAGGCTCCCCACTGAGCAGGGAGCCCCAAATCATGATCACAGGACCCTGGATCATGACTTGAGCCCAAGGCAGATTCTTAACTGACTGAGCCATCCAGGCATGCTGATCTCACTTTAAATAACAACTTTATTGAGATATAACTCACATAACATAAAATTCACCCTTTTAAAGTGTATAATTCAGTGGTTTTTAGTATATTCACAGAATTGTGAATCAGCCCCACTTAGTTTTAGAACATTTTCATCATTCCGTAAAGTACTATCACACTCACTAGCTATCACATCACTCCCCGCTCCCTCTTTCCCATAGCCCCTGGCCACTAATCTACCAACTGCTCTATAGATTTGTCTATTCTGGACGTTTCATATATGGAATCATACAACATGTGATCTTTTGTGACTGGCTTCTTTCATATAATATGTTTCATGGTTCAGCCACACTGCAGCCTGTGTCAGTACTTCATTTCTTTCTATAGCTAAACAATATTCCATTGTATGAATATGCCACAGCCAGTTAATCCAGTTGTCAACTGGTGGACATTTGGGTGGTTTCCACTTTTTAGCTATCTTAATAATGCTGTTATAAACATGTTATGAATATAGATTTTTCAAAGTGAACTTTAGATTTACATACTCTATTTTTAGGGTTTGGCTGCGTTTGGAACCACTTTTGCTATTTACTAAACTAGTTGGCTGACAGCATTCTGGCAAATTCTCTCAGTGTATGGCTATTGGGTCTGTGGAGAGAAGCAAAAAGGACAGTAGGCACATTATGCAAACTGTCAGGGGTGACATCGAGAAAAGGGGAAAATGTGACTACCCTTGTCAGGCACCTTAAAAACCAAAGCATTTGGGGCACCTGGGTGGCTTAGTGGCTGAACGTTTGCTTTTGGCTCAGGGTGTGATCCTGGGGTCCTGGGATTGAGTCCCACATCAGGCTCCCCACAGGGAGTCTGCTTCTCCCTCTGCCTGTGTCTCTGCTTCTCTCTCTGTATGTCTCATGAATAAATAAATAGCTTTTTAAAAAAGAAAAAAAACCAAAGCATTTTTGTGAACAAATGTTTTACTGCATGGGCTTACTTCCACTTCCATAGTATTGATTCTTAATGGATCACTAATATCTTAGCAAAAGAGAACTTTTTATTTTTTTATGATTTTATTTATTCATGAGAGACCCACAGAGAGAGGCAGAGACATAGGCAGAGGGAGAGGGAAAAGCAGGCTCCCTGCAGACAGCCTGATACAGGCCTCAATCCCAGGACCCCAGGATCACCACCCAATCTGAAGGCAGACACTCAACCACTGAGCCACCTAGATGTTCCAAGAACTTTTTATTTCTTTCATTTGCCAAAAAGCCATCAGACCTGGAAGCAATATCTATGCATCATTAATTACATGATCACTGGTTTTCCTTTAGAGTTGAAAGCTGCCATGTGCGCACATTACCAATGTCTATGCAGGGTTTCTGTCAGGAAACCAGGTGAGACTTAGCATTGTCACTGGTTATAAGAAGTTCTGATTCTTGCAGATACTTTATGAATGCCGTGGCACTCAGAGTAGTTGGTGCTATGCCCTGAAACTTCTTCATTAAGGGATAAGTTTTTCTTCCTTGGTGGTTTGTCTGCTCCTTTGGACCAGAGAAAAGGGCTAGCCTTGACTTAGAATCAAGAAAATTTGTGCAGCACCTAAGACATTGCAACATTCATAGAGAAAAGCCTGAAATATACTTCAAAATTCCATGAGTTGCTACATCTTTTAGCAGAGTTAACCCATATCCTTGATTTGGGCCCATGAGTGTCAGCAGAAGTCTTGAAATCACTCCATGACATCCTAGGGGAGATTGTTAACCCAGTGCTTTTCCATTTATACCTTCATTTTTTCATTCATCAATGACAACATCAGAAATTTCTTCTGCTTATCAAACAGGTCAGGTAGGGGGTGGCCTGAGGCCCTCTGAGCCCCCTCCAAACATAGACTCTAGTGTGGTTTAGTGCAGAGTATGCAGTAGTGTTGTTCCCTGTCCTCCAAAACAAGAAGGCATCACATTTCCAAGGTGGTCAAAGTCATTGCTTGTTGGCATCTTTTCCTATGGAGGGGAAAGTTTTTGTTGAGAAGACACTGAGATGTTGTGTCCATCTCTCTTTGCTCTCCCCCAGAACTGAACACTGAACATAACCATGCTTGGATCCAGGGTCACCTATTGCAGTTTATAGTAGATATGAACACTGGGATGTGATAAGGGGATAGCACTTTTCATCCACAGATGACATCAGCAAATTTCATCTCTTTCCTTCTTCACAGGCCTCTTGTGGTTGGCACCTTTCCCACCAGTCTCAGATGGGAAAGCCAAATCCCTCAGAACTCTACTGCCCAAGAGCACGAGGCACTCAAAAGGTGGACTAGAACCCAAGTCCAGTTCTCCTTCTCCTGGAGCAGGTGAAGTGTGTGATACTCCTCTCAAAATACCGTGCAAGAGAATATTGACTTAAAAAGAATACATGCAGGTCCAGTGAATGATTTAATCACAGATAAGGTTTATTTTCCCCACAGGCTCAAATACTGAATTTTCATCAATTTCAAAAACTTTGGATGAAGGTTTGGCTAAAATATTTGGTAAGTACCTCCCTCAGGTGAAGCCATCGGGCTATATATGAAGAGTCTCGTCCTTGTCCCTGGTTGTTGCTCAGATAACCTAGTGCTTGGATGGGAGGGAGAGTGCTTGTAAACCAGTTCTTTGAATGTCAGAGTCCAAGGAAATTAGGCAAAGCATAGAAAGATAAACACATGGAAAGGATTCTGCTCCTCAAAGTGTGGTCTATGTAGCAGCAGCAGGGCCACAAGTTACTACAAGTGCTGAGTCAGACCCCACCTTAGACCAGCTGCATCACATCTGCCTGACAAGATCCTTGGGGGATTCCTGCAGCAGTAGAGAGGACCTGAGGCTGAGATAAACCTTTTCCCCAGGTCCTCAGTCCTAGTTGAGCATGAAAATCCCCTGGGGAGATTGTTAAGAAGAGACAGATCCACTTCCCTCCTCCACCCCCATCCCAGTGATCAGATTCCTTGGTTTGGGATGATTCTGTCCTGGGATGTTTTTCCCAAAGAAATATCTCTTCTCTGGTGGTGTGTGTAGGTCAGGAATAGACACTGAGGGTTACTTCTGGTCTGAGAAACAGCTCTCAGGAGTGTAGGCAACTGATGCTTCCCTCCAGGTTAAGACCTATTGGGTGTTCTGATCACAGAGCTCTATGCCTGTCGATCCTGCTTGGATGGGGGACATTTCCCTTTACACAGGACATGGACATTTTTTTTTCCAGGAGCTGTCCCATGTCAGGATTTCTGGGTTTGCCCTCCTCCACTGTGCTATTAAAGAGGCTCCGGTAAATCTGCACTGAGTATCTGGCTGATTGAATGATGGATAGGTTGCCATGATTGAATGAGTGAAGGGATGCAGATAGCTCTTGTAGCCTCCTACTGTGCTCTCAGGAATTCTCACCTGGGATCAGAAGACTTTTCTCCTTCTTGCAGGAGCTCCATATCTCTGAAACCCACCCTACATGTGTGGAAGGGGAGTGAGTGAGTGTGAAGATGGGTGTCTAGTTCAGGGTTTGGGAAGATCCCATCAACTCAGGAAGGTCTACTGACCTGCCCAGCATCATGCCAGTGTTGGCTTTGGCATTGGTGGACCACCAATAAACTCTCCAGGTTCTCTCTGAGCAACAATTCAGGATTGTGTAGGTCAATACATCTATCAAGGAAGGGACTAGTGATGAGAACTCATCATTTTACTAGTAATTCTGATAGCTAATTTTTGGGGGTTGCTATCATAAGCACCTATTTTATCAAATGAGTAGGCCATCTGCCAATGTACCAACAGCCCTTGAGAAAGGACTCAGAATAAATAATACCATATCAATGGAATTTGTGATTGTTTTCTGTGGCTTAGCAAAGAAACCTAGAAGGGGAAAATAAAACTGTTGTCCTCAGAGACAGATAGAAACTGTCTTTAAAAAAGAAGGAGGGTTACCTGAGTGGCTTTGTTGGTTAAGCGTCCAACTCTTGCTTTTGACTCAGGTCATGATCTTGGGGTCATGGGATCAAACCTCTTGTCAGGCTCAGTGCTCAGCGGATGTCTGCTTGAGATTTTCTCTCTCCCTCTCCCTGGTCATGCTCTCTCTCTAATTAAATAGATAAAATCTTAAAAAAATAAATAAAAAGGAGAAATTAATATATTTCAAAAAATATAAATGTGAGAAATTACTAACAGTTTTATAAAGGAAGAGTTTTCTGAACTTATAAAATATGTTATTCTTCTCCCTCTTCCCCCTACCTCTACCTAATTTTTGTAGGTACAGGTTTCATATACAACACTTGTAAGTGAATTTTGCAACTCTGAGGATAGCCTTGCCTTTGGATTTGTTGTGTCCTGGCAGTCCTTACCCACACTGACGCATCAGGGCTGCTGAGATCACTATGAGCACCAGAGTGTAGGTGGAGGGAATCTACTGACACCCAACATCTACATACAGGAGTGACTTTTGAGGTCTCAGTAAATACCATGGTCAACTGGATCCAGAACACAGCCTCACCTGGCAGGACCCACTACTTCTTCTCAGTCTGCTCAGCCTAGTGCCTGCCTTCTGGCTTTCCTCTCCTGTCTGCTCCTGTCCTTTGCTATGTTGCTCTGTGTGGCTGCATCAATGTGTTTGGTTGTGTCTCTTTGTACTTCTGCCTCTCACACGTGTCTGGATGGCTCAGGGATGCAGACCAGGCAGCAGGTTTTTGTTTTTGTCTTCTGTAAAATATTTTTGTTTTTGTCTTCTCTAAAATATTTAACCATGTAGTGCCTACTACGTATGGCAACCATTATACAGAGTTTCTTTGTATAATTGGGTTCTAAATGTTTATTTTGGTCCTGTTATTTTGAAGTTGGACCACATTTTACCCCCAAACAATGCTATATGATTCAGAGTGATAAATAGTTCACAAAAACTTCTTAACCACCTAATGTCCCCTCTCCACATTTATTGAGATATGATTGACATATAATACTGTGTACGTTTAATGTGTAAACATGGTGACTTGATACATATATTGCAAAATGATGAACATCATAGTGTTACCTAATTCCTCCGTGTCCTGTAATTATTTCTTTTTAATGATGAGAATATTTAAGATCTACTTTTTTTTAGCAACTTTCAAGTATGTAATACAGTATAATTAACTATAATCACAATGTTGTGCATTAGATCACCAGAACTTACTCACCTTATAACTGGAACTTTGTAAGTTTTGATCAATATCTCCCCATTTCCTCTACCCCTTACCCCTGGCAATCACCACTCTACTTTCTGTTACTGAGTTCAGCTAATTTAGATTCTACACGTAAGTGAGATCATACAGTATTTTTGTTTCTCTATTTCATTTAGTATAATGCCCTCGAGGTCTATTTACATGGTTGCAAAACACAGGATTTCCTTCTTTTCATGGCCAAATAATATTATGTAATATATATATATATATATATATATATATATATATATATATATATATATATCACCTCTTCTTTCCATTCATTCATTGATGTACACTTAAATTGTTCCTATGTCTTGGCTATTGTGAATACTGCTGCAGTGAACATAGGCATGCAAATAATCTCCTTGAGATCCTGTTTGCGTTTCCTTTGGATGTATACCCACAGGTGGGACTGCTGGATGATATGGTAGTCCTATTTTTAATTTTTTGAGGAACTTCCATGAACCCTGTACCAATTTACATTCCCACCAACAGTACATAAGGGTTTCCTTTCCTCCAATCCTCATGAACACTTATTTCTTGTCTTTTTGATGATAGCCATTCTTACAGTAGTGATAGTGTGATTTTGATTTGCATTTCCCTGATGATTAGTGATGTTGACACCATTTCAAGTATCTGTTGGCCATTTTTATGTCTTTGGAATAATGTCTAATTCCTCTGCCCATTTAAGAGTCATATTGTTTCTTTTTTTGCTATTGAGTTGTACGAGTTCTTTATATATTTTGGTATTAACCCCTTATCAGATATATGATTTGCACATATTTTCTTGCATTCTCTAGGTTGCTTTTCATTTTGTTGATTCTTTTGCTGTACAAAAAAGCTTTGTAGCACTTTAATGTAGTTTCTCTTGTTTATTTTTGCTTTTGTTTCCTGTGCTTTGATATTATATACAAAAAACTGTTGCCAAGAACTATAGAAAACAGAGTGTTGCTGGAGGGGGACAGGTAACTGAGTGATGGGCATTAAGGAGGACACTTGAAGTAATGAGCACTGGGTGTTTTTTTTTTAATTTTATAAATTAATTTTTATTGGTGTTCAATTTACCAACATACAGAATAACACCCAGTGCTCATCCCGTCAAGTGTCCCCCTCAGTGCCCGTCACCCATTCACCCCCACCCCCGCCCTCCTCCCCCTCCACCACCCCTAGTTCATTTCCCAGAGTTAGAAGTCTTTATGTTCTGTCTCCCTTTCTGATATTTCTCACACATTTCTTCTCCCTTCCCTTATATTCCCTTTCACTATTATTCTTATTCCCCAAATGAATGAGAACATACACTGTTTGTCCTTCTCCGGTTACTGTGGCCTTGTTCAAAAAGGGTGTTGCCTGAGTTCTCCTCTGGGATTTTGATGGAATCTTGTCTCACATTTAGATCTTTCATCTATTTTGAGTTTATCTTTGTGTATGGTGCAAGAGAGTGGTCCAGTTTCATTCTTCTGCATGTGGATGTTCAATTTTCCCAGCACCATTTATTGAAGAGACTGTCTTTCTTCCAGTGGATCGTCTTTCCTCCTTTATCATATATTAGTTGACCATAAAGTTCAGGGTCCACTTCTGGGTTCTCTATTCTGTTCCATTGATCTATATGTCTGTTTTTGTGCCAGTACCACACTGTATTGATGACCACAGCTTTGTAGTACAACCTGAAATCTGGCATTGTGATGCCCCCAGATATGGTTTTCTTTTTTAAAATTCCCCTGGCTGTTCGGGGTCTTTTCTGATTCCACACAAATCTTAAAATAATTTGTTCTAAGTCTCTGAAGAAAGTCCATGGTATTTTGATAGGGATTGCATTATACGTGTAAATTGCCCTGGGTAACATTGACATTTTCACAATATTAATTCTGCCAATCCATGAGCATGGAATATTTTTCCATCTCTTTGTGTCTTCCTCAATTTCTTTCAGAAGTGTTCTATAGTTTTTAGGGTATATTTTGAGAACCATTTGAATGGTAAATGGTTCTCCAACCTTTTATTTTCAGGTTGTAGGTGTCCTTCTGTCTAAAATGAGTCTCTTGTAGACAGCAAATAGATGGGTCCTGCTTTTTTATCCAGTCTGAAACCCTGCGCCTTTTGATGGGGTCATTAAGCCCATTCACGTTCAGAGTTACTATTGACAGATATGAGTTTAGTGTCATCATGATATCTATTTAGTCCTTGTTTTTGTGGATTGTTCCACTGAACTTCTTCTTAAAGGGGCATTTTAAGAGTCCCCCTTAAAATTTGTTGCAGAGCTGGTTTGGAGGTCACATATTCTTTCAGTTCCTGCCTGTCTTGGAAGCTCTTTATCTCTCCTTCCATTTTGAATGAGAGCCTTGCTGGATAAAGTATTCTTGGTTGCATGTTCTTCTCATTTAGGACCCTGAATATATCCTGCCAGCCCTTTCTGGCCTGCCACGTCTCTGTGGAGAGGTCTGCTGTTACCCTAATATTCCTCCCCATGAAAGTCAGGGACTTCTTGTCTCTTGCTGCTTTAAGGATCTTCTCTTTATCTTTGGAATTTGCAAGCTTCACTATTAAATGTCGAGGTGTTGGACGGTTTTTATTGATTTTAGGGGGGGAATCTCTCTATTTCCTGGATCTGAATGCCTGTTTCCCTTCCCAGATTGGGAAAGTTTTCAGCTAGGATTTGTTCAAATACATATTCTGGCCCTCTGTCCCTTTCGGCGCCCTCGGGAACCCCAATTAAACGTAGGTTTTTCTTCCTTAGGCTGTCATTTATTTCCCTTAATCTGTCTTCATGGTCCCTTAATTGTTTGTCTCTTTTTTCCTCAGTTTCCCTCTTTGCCATTAACTTGTCTTCTATGTCACTCACTCGTTCTTCCACCTCGTTAACCCTCGTCGTTTGGACTTCTAGTTTGGATTGCATCTCATTCAATTGATTTTTAATTTCTGCCTGATTGGATCTAAATTCTGCAGTCATGAAGTCTCGTGAGTCTTTAATGCTTTTTTCTAGAGCCACCAGTAGCTGTATAATAGTGCTTCTGAATTGGCTTTCTGACATTGAACTGTAATCCAGATTTTGTAACTCTGTGGGAGAGAGGGCTGTTTCTGATTCTTTCTTTTGAGGTGAGGTTTTCCTTCTAGTCATTTTGCTCAGTGCAGAGTGGCCAAAAACAAGTTGTATTGGAACACGGGGGAGTATCCCTGGTCCGTCTAGCTGGTCTTCTGGCGGAGGGGCCTGCTGTGCTGATTTTCAGGTGTTAGCACTTGGGGGAGCTGCTCTGCCCCTGCCTGCTGCAGGGCTCAGCGGGGGTTGTTTACCCCGTGAGGCCCCAGGAGGAACAGCCGCAGTTGCTATGGCAACTCTGGAAGCCTGGATTCAGCCTCCGCAGGAACTACGGGGCTCGGGGCTCTCGGTTCTCCGTCTGCAGGGCCTGGAGGCTCCGGGGCGGGGCCGCTGATCTGCTCAGCTCCGGGCAGGAGCGTCCTCGCTGTCCTGGGCCCTCCCGGCCTCTGCCTGTCCCCGGGGGAGGCCGGATCCTGGGCTGTGTCCCGGCGCCCTGTGCTCCGGGGCCTGCGCTGTTGGATTCGCGCTCCCGCCCCGCAGCTCCCTCCCTGGAGCCGCTCCCGAGCCCCTCCGAGCTGCTCCGGTGCGCGCTGCAGCCCTTAGGGAGCTCGGCGCACTGTCCCCGGGGCGCAGGTGTCTGTTAGTGTCCCAGGGAGCCCGAGGGCATCCCCGCCCTCCCGGGTCCTGCTCCACCTCCCTGCGAGCCCCTTTCCGCCCGCCCGGAAGGTTGGTGCAGCTCCTGCTCCTCTGGGACGGGGCTCTCCTGTCCTGGGGACACTCGCCCCGGCCTCAGCCCGGCTCCTCGCAGGGCCCCTCCCCCTCGGAGGCCTTTTGTTTCTTTATTTCTTTTTCCCCGTCTTCCTACCTTGATAGAAGCGCGAACTCTTCTCACTGTAGCATTCCAGCTGGTCTCTCTTTACATCTCAGGCCGAATTCGTAGATTTTCAGGATGATTTGAAGGTTATCTAGGTAATTTGGTGGGGACAGGTGATTTGGGGACCCTGCTCTTCCGCCATCTTGCCCCTCCTCTCAGCACTGGGTGTTAATGCAACTGATGAATCATTAAATTCTACCTCTGAAACTAATAATACACTATATGTTAATTAAAATGAATTTACTTATTTATTTGAGAGAGAGAGTGAGTGCACACAAGTGCGGGGAAGGGCGGGGGGGGAGAGAGAATCTCAAGCAGATTCTAAACTGAGTGCAGAGCCCAAGATGGGGCTCGATCTCATAACCCCGAGATTATGACCTGAGGTAAAATGAGGAGTTGGATACTCAACTTACTGAGCCACCCATGCACCCCTTAAATTGAATTTAAATTTAAAAATTTAAGAAAAAAAAAGACCAATGCCAGAGAACTTTTCTCTTACGATTCCTTCTAGTTTTGTGGTTTCAGTTACTAAGTTGTTAATCCATGTTGAGTCTTTTTGTTGTTGTTGTTGTTGTTGAGTGGTGTACTATAGTGGTCCATTTTATTCTTCTGCATGTGGTTATTCAGTTTTCTCAACACTGTTTATTAAAGAGACTATGTTTTCCCCATTGAGTATCCTTGGCTTTCTTGTCAAGTATGAGTTGACTGCATATGCAAAGTTTATTTTGGGCTCTCAGTTTTGTTCCATTAATCTGTATGTCTATTTTTATGCCATACAGTTTTAATGTTGTGATTGTTACAGCTTTGTAGTATAGTTTGAAATCAAGAATTGTAGTGTCTCCTCCAGCTTTGTTCCTTTATCAGGATTTCTTTAGCTATTTAGGGTCTTCTGTGGTTCCAACTGAATTTTAGGATTGTTTTTTCTATTTCTGTGAAAAATGCCATTGGGGTTTTATTTATTTATTTATTTATTTATTTATTTATTTATTTATTTATTTATAGCCTGAGAGGTGGATAGGGGCAGAGGGAGAGGGAGAGACAAAATCTTAAGAAGGCTCCACCCAGCATAGAAGTGGATTCCAGGCTCACAACCAGTCTCACAACCCTGAGATCATGACCTTAGCTGAAATCAAGAGTCAAGTGCTTAACCTACTGAGCCACCCAGGCAACCAGCCATTGGGATTTTAATAGGGATCACATTGAATCTATAAATGGCTTTGAGTAGTATAGACATTATGGCAATATTTGTTCTTCTGAGCCATGAGCATGGGATATCTTTCCCTTTGTGTCTTTGTCAACTTTTTTCATCAAAGTCTTGTAGTTAAAAAAAATTATTTTATTTATATTAAATTAATTAACCTAGGGTGTATTGTCGGTTTCATAGGTAGAGTTCAGTGATTCATCAGTTGCATCTAACACCCAATACTCATTATATCACCTGCCCTCCATCATGTCCATTACCCAGTTACCCCATCTGCCCCCCACCTCCCATCCAGCAACCCTTGGTTTGTTTTCTATAGTTGAGTCTCTTATGATTTGATAATGTCTTATGATTATGTCTCCTCCTCTCATTTCATCTTATTTTCTTTTCCCTTCCCTTCCCCTATGATCATCTGTTTTGTTTCATACATTCCACGTATGAGTGAAATCATAATTGTCTTTCTCTGATTGACTTATTTTGCTTAGCATGATACCTTCTAGTTTCATCCATGTCATTGCAGATGGTAAGATTTCATTTTTTTTGATGGCTGAGTAAGAGAAACTATGACAAATATGGTGAGATTTGGAGCAAAATTTCTTTTTTTGGGGGGGGCAAAATTTCTAATCACATATACATAATAGGTAATGTTTCCTGTCTGGGATATCGAGTGAAATCTCAATTTTTTTTTTTAGAGAGGGAGGGGGCATAGGCAGAGTGAGAGAGAGAATCCCAAGGAGGCTCCATGTCCAGCACAGAGCCCAATGTGGGTCTCAATCTCACAACCTTGAGATCATGATCTGAGTTGAAATTAAGAGTCAGGCACATTAGAAATGATGAATACCCACCATTTGCTTCGACGTGGATGGAACTGGAGGGTATTATGCTGAGTGAGGTAAGTCAATCAGAGGACAAACATTATATGATTTCACTTTACGGGGAATATAAAAAATAGTGAAAGAGATTATAGGGGAAAGGAGAGAAAGCGAGTGGGAAAAATCAGAGAGGGTGATGGAACATGAGAGACTCCTAACTCTGGGAAATGAACAAGGGGTAGTAGAAGGGGAGGTGGGCGGGGGATGGGGTGACTGGGTGACGGGCACTGGGGGGCACTTGACAAGATGAGCACTGGGTGTTATGCTATATGTTGGCAAATCGAACTCCAATAAAAAAACTTACAAAAAAAATAAAAACCACATTGTTAAAAAAAAAAAAAGAGAGAGAGACTTAACTGACTGAGCCACGCAGGTGCCCTGAAATCTCAACTTTTCAGAAATAATTTAGACAGACCAAAATCTCCTTCCCCAGTCAAGGTATTTTAGAGCATAACATTATATTTCCATTGCATCTGTATCATCTATTCACTGAATTCATAGACTACTTCTGGTACTTACAGAGTAGAATATATTAATTGTGGACTGCTGGTATTAACATGCCTTTCTTGCTTCACTTGAGATGAAATTCTACAGCAAGTGTTTTCCAAAGTTCCACTTGATAAAATGAGAACAGCAGGAAAATCAATTACAAAGAGAGAAGTCAAAGAAAGTAAAGGTATATCTTTAAAATTTTAAGTGTATATGTTTATAAAGGCCTATGTATTGTATTGTTTGTACTACCCTATCATTTTAGCATTCTTAACCCAGGTGTGTTAACTGAGATATGGAAGAAAAAATGATCCAATATACTCTCTATAACCTCTGCCAACTATGGAAACCTGTGTTCTAAAGTATGAGTAGCACTGTATTGTGGGGATGATCTCTGAAGTTCATGTGTTAGGCAGGTTCTCTCACCCTGGAGGCTCTCCAGAGGATAGGAACAGATTTACAAGTGATGCTCACTGTCCCTGGTAATACTTGCTGTGAGTAGCATAATGACTTTCTATTCAACAGCTCTTTATAGTTCAATGTGCATGAGTGACCTGGTCACTGGCTTGGGATAGTAAAGCCTTCCCATATCCATCTTCATCATCTCCCCACCTTGTACCCTAGCCTCTGGAAAATATTTTCACCAAGAGACAGAGCCAGATTATTTCTATCTTTGGACTGATGCTCAAATGCCAAAGCCAAGGCAAGGAAACTGGCACAAATGCAAAAAACATGTACATTAGTGTAAATCACACAAGTGACAGAGAAAACCTTTCAAGTGGACACTGTGTGCATTAGGAAAATATTTAAATTGAATAATTAATTATCGGGATAATCCAGGCCTGTATGCTATGTTGAAATTATGGTACTATTAGCAAACCATTTTTATATCCAATGAAGTGGTCCTCCCAATTGCATTTTATAAACCACACATTATTTTTTTTTAAGATTTTATTTATTTATTCATGAGAGATGCAGAGAGAAAGAGAAGCAGAGACACAGGCAGAGGGAGAATCAGGCTCGATGCAGGGAACCCGATGTGAGACTCGATCCCGGGACCCTGGGGTCACACCCTGAGCTGAAGGCAGACACTCAACCACTGAGCTACCCAGGCATCCCTATAAACCACACATTAAAGTGAATATTTTACTGTGTAATAATGATGGTGTACCCTGCACAATGTTTTATTATGTTCCCTTGGCTGACACAATATAAAGAACACATTTTTTTACAAAGTGCATGAGTGATTGAATGTATCTGCAGACACTTCATGAATGCTCTTTCACTTATGATAGTTGGCTGCTCTGGCCCTAAAACTTCTTCATTAGGGAATAAATTTCTCCTCCCTGCTGTTTTTACCCACTCCCCATGGCCAGAGAAAAAGGCTAGTCTTGACCTAGAATCAAGAAAATGTATTCAAACACTTAGGCATAGAATCAAGAAAATGTATTCAAACACTTAGGCATCACAATGTCCATAATGAAAATCCTGAAA
This sequence comes from Nyctereutes procyonoides, assembly GCF_905146905.1. Classification (NCBI taxonomy): domain Eukaryota; kingdom Metazoa; phylum Chordata; class Mammalia; order Carnivora; family Canidae; genus Nyctereutes; species Nyctereutes procyonoides. The sequence continues at coordinate 45,879,944 of NW_026575049.1, read as the reverse complement.
ATGTACTTCAAAATTCCATGAGTTGCTACATCTTTTAGCAGAGTTAACCCATATCCTTGATTTGGGCCCATGAGTGTCAGCAGAAGTCTTGAAATCACTCCATGACATCCTAGGGGAGATTGTTAACCCAGTGCTTTTCCATTTATACCTTCATTTTTTCATTCATCAATGACAACATCAGAAATTTCTTCTGCTTATCAAACAGGTCAGGTAGGGGGTGGCCTGAGGCCCTCTGAGCCCCCTCCAAACATAGACTCTAGTGTGGTTTAGTGCAGAGTATGCAGTAGTGTTGTTCCCTGTCCTCCAAAACAAGAAGGCATCACATTTCCAAGGTGGTCAAAGTCATTGCTTGTTGGCATCTTTTCCTATGGAGGGGAAAGTTTTTGTTGAGAAGACACTGAGATGTTGTGTCCATCTCTCTTTGCTCTCCCCCAGAACTGAACACTGAACATAACCATGCTTGGATCCAGGGTCACCTATTGCAGTTTATAGTAGATATGAACACTGGGATGTGATAAGGGGATAGCACTTTTCATCCACAGATGACATCAGCAAATTTCATCTCTTTCCTTCTTCACAGGCCTCTTGTGGTTGGCACCTTTCCCACCAGTCTCAGATGGGAAAGCCAAATCCCTCAGAACTCTACTGCCCAAGAGCACGAGGCACTCAAAAGGTGGACTAGAACCCAAGTCCAGTTCTCCTTCTCCTGGAGCAGGTGAAGTGTGTGATACTCCTCTCAAAATACCGTGCAAGAGAATATTGACTTAAAAAGAATACATGCAGGTCCAGTGAATGATTTAATCACAGATAAGGTTTATTTTTCCATAGGCTATTCTCCAGTAAAGAGCTTGAAAAATACTGAATTAATATCAAGTTCAAATAATCGAGAACAACATTTGGCTAAACTATTTGGTAAGTACCTCCCTCATGTGAAGCCATCAGGTTGTATTTGAAGAGTCTCGTCTTTGTCCATGGTTGTTGCTCAGATAACCTAGTGCTTGGATGGGAGGGAGAGTGCTTGCCTTGAGGTTATAACCAGTTCTTTGAATGTCAGAGTCCAAGGAAATTAGGCAAAGCATAGAAGATAAACACTTGGAAAGGATTCTTCTCCTCAAAGTGTGGTCTATGTAGCAGCAGCAGGGCCACTGTGTTCCCACAAGTTACTGCAAGTGCTGAGTCAGACCCCACCTTAGACCAGCTGCATCACATCTGCCTGACAAGATCTCTGGGAGATTCCTGCAGCAGTAGAGTGGCCCTGAGGCCCCAAGTCCTCATCCCTGGTTGAGCATGAGAATCCCCTGGGGAGATTGTTAAAAAGATGCCTGATCAGGTTCCCTGGCATAGGATGAGCTACTTGCACCAGTAGTTTTTTAAACTCTCCAGATGATTCTAGGCTGGGATTCATTCATCTATTTCATCTCTCATGTAACATTTGAGAAAACCAAGGCCTGGAAAGAAGATGGTAGAAAGCTCCAATAAATATGTTAAAATTGAACTGATAAGAAGTGTCTTAAGCAACTATTTTGGAATATTGGATTCTAGTTGAGTACTTGTATAGTCCAGAGGAATGCTTGATGAAAAGACTGGTAAATTTTAATGGATTTTAGTGTTTCATGTAGATCCTACATTCTCCTTCCCCCAGTACCACCGCAGGTAGCCAAGTAGTTGGCAGCCTGCATTCCATCCAGCAGTGTAGTTAGTGTCATCTTCAATGTGTTTACTGTCTTTGATGAGTTAAGGAAATGAGAGAAAAAGAACTTAAGGAAATCACAGAGACAATGTTTGAACAAAATAAGAATATTAATAAAGAAATAGAAATTATAGAAAGGAACCAAAGAGATTCTACAGTTGAAAAATATAGTGGCTAAAATGAAAAACTCATTAGATTTTTGATAGCAGATTTGAGCAGACAGAAGTAAGGATCAGTAAATTTGAACCCGGACAGTTAAAATTGTCCAGTCTAAGGAGCAGAAAGAAAAAAAAATGGGAAAAAAATTAAAAACAGACAGAGGATGAGGGACCTGTGAAATAGTATCAAGTGTACCAACATATACATTACAGAAATCCCAGAAGGAGGAGAGATAAAGGGGCAGAGAAAATATATGAGGAAATAATGGCCCCAAACTTCTCAAATTAGATGATTTTACACATCCAAGAAGCTCTAGAAACTCCAGGCATAAATGCAAGAGAGTCACACTGAAACACATTATAGTCAAATTGTTGAAGCCCAAAGACAAAGAGACCCTCTTGAAGGCAGCAAAGGAAAAACTCCTCATTGTTTACAAGAGATCCTCTATAAGATTAATGGGTGATTTCTCTTAAAAAATCATGGAGGGGGACAGCCCCGGTGGCGCAGTGGTTTAGCGCCGCCTTCAGCCCAGGGTGTGATCCTGGGGACCTTGGATTGAGTCCCACGTTGTCGGGCTTCCTGCATGGAGCCTGCTTCTCCCTCTGCCTGTGTCTCTGCCCCTCTCTCTCTCTGAATAAATAAATAAAAATAAATCTTAAAAAAAATCATGGAGTGGGGGATCCCTGGGTGGCTCAGCGGTTTGGCACCTGCCTTTGGCCCAGGGTGCGATCCCGGAGTCCTGGGATGGAGCCCCACGTTGGGCTCCTGGCATGGAGCCTGCTTTTCCCTCTGCCTGTGTCTCTGCCTCTCTCTCTCTCTCTCTCTCTCTCTCTCTCTCTCTCTCTGTCTATTATGAATAAATAAATAAAATCTCTAAAAAAAATCGTGGAGGTCAGAAGCAACGATATGACATATTTAAAGTCCTGAAAGAAAAGTACTGTCAATGGATAATTTTGTATTTGACAAAATTATTTTTTGAGCATAAAAGATAAGACATTTCCAGGTAAACAAAAGTTAAGAGATCTACCCCATAATACATGCTATAGAGAGTACTTCAGGCTGAGAAGACACTAGACAGTCAAAAATTTGAGAATAAAGGTGACTACATAGGTAAATATAAAAAACAACATTATTGTTAATTTTGGTTTATTACTCCATTCCTTTTTGCAATGTGATTTAAAAGGCAATGAATATGGGCAGCCCCGGTGGCGCAGTGGTTTAGCGCCGCCTGCAGCCCGGAGTGTGATCCTGGAGACCCGGGTTCGAGTCCCGCGTCCAGCTCCCTGCATGGAGCCTGCTTCTCCCTCTGCCTGTGTCTATGCATCTCTCTCTCTCTCTGTGTCTCTCATAAATAAATAAAAATTTTAAAAAAAATAAAAGGCGATGAATAAAACAACAATCGCAAATTTATGTCCATGGACATACCATATGTAAAGATGTAATTTGTGACAATATAGGGGGAGGTGGAGATATATATGAGCACAGTGTTTATATACTATTGAAACTAAGTTGATACTATTCAAACTAGGTTGTTATAAGTTTAAGATGTTAGTTATAATCCCCAAAGTAACCACACAGAAAAGAACTAAAAGATATACAGAAAAGGAACAAAAAAGACAATCAAAATATAACATTACAAAAAATCAGCTAACTCCTAAAGGAAAGCAGTAATGTAGGAACTGAGGAACAAAAATTTATAGGACACAGAACACAAATAGTTAAATAGCAGAAGTAAATTCTTTATCAGTAATTACTTTAAGTGTAAATGGATTAAATTCTTATTAAAGGGCAGAGATTAGCATATTGGCTAGAAAATTTAATTTTCTTGTTGGGAATGTAAAATGGTGCTTCTGCAATGGAGAACAGTTTGGCTTTTCCTCAAACAATTAACAATAGAATTACCATATGACCCAGCAATCCCATATTTGGTTATATATCCCAAAGAATTGGAAGTCTCAAAGAGATATTTGCCATGCTTATAGCAGCATTCTTCACAATAACCAAAGGTGGAAGCAACCCAAGTGTTCATGGATGAATAGACTAAGAAAATGTGGTGTATACACACAATGCAATATTCAGCTTTAAAAAGGAAGGAAATTCTGTCACATGCTACAACATGGATGTACCTTGAGGACATTATGTCAAATGAAATAAGCCAGCCACAGGAAAGCAAATACTGTATGATTCTACTTATAAAAGATATTTGAAGTCAAATTCATAGAAAGAAAGTAAAATGGTAGTTGCCAGGGGCTGGAGGACAGGAGGTGGAAACAGGGAGTTGTTGTTTAATGAGTATGGAGTTTCAGTTTTGTATGATGAAAAAGTTCTGGATATCTGTTATACAACAAGGAGAATAAACAACACTACTGAATTGTATGCTTAAAAATGACTAGGATGTTAGGGGCACTTGTCTGACTGGCTCAGTCAGTGGAGTGTGCAACTCTTGATCTCAGGGTTGTGGGTTCGACCCCCATGTTGGGTATAGAGATTATATAAAAATAATAAAATCTCTAAAAAATTATTAGGGTGGTAATTTTGTGCTATGTGTTTTTTACTAAATTAAAAAGTAAAATTTATTAAAATCCTTTTGTGATAAAAAACACAAGGATACACTTCCTCAATGTGATAAGGGACATATGAAAAAGCCACAGCAACATCATACTCAATGATGAAAGTATGGATGTTTTTCCCCTAATATCAGGCATGAGACATTCTTGCTAATTCTTTCAACATAGACTGTAAGCCCTAGTAGACCAATTACACAAGAAAGAGAAATAGAAGGATCTAAAATGGATCCATAAAAAGTTCACAAAAAATTATTAGAGCTAAAAAATTAATTCTGATAGCCATTAATTTGTTCTCTAGAGTTAAGTCTGTTTCTTGATTTGCCTCTCTCTCTCTCTCTCTCTGTTTCCCCCCTTCTCTCCTTTGTTTTGTTTTTTAAATTCCGCATAGGAGTGAAATCATGTGGTAATCAAATGAAATCATTTGTCTTTCTCTGAATGATTTATTTCTCTTAATATAATACTGTCTAGCTCCATCTGAAAGTTTGCAGGATATAAAAACAACACAGAAAAATCATTTGTATTTCTATATTCTGATATGAATAGTCCAAAAAAAGAAAAGAAATAAAGAAAAATATTCTACTTACAATGGCATCAAAAAGATTAAAATACTTAGGAATACATTTAGCAAAGGAGGCAAATGACTTGTACACAGAAAGGGACAAAACATTGATGGAAGAAATGAAAGAAGATCTAAATAAATGGAAAGATATCCTATATTTATGGATTGAAAGACTTACTGTTGTAAAGATGACAATAGTCCCCAAAGTAATCTATAGATTCAGTGCAAATCCTATCAAAATTCCAATTGCTTTTTTTTTCAAAAATAGAAAAACTCATTCTGAAATTCCTATAGAATCTCAGTAGACCCAAAGTAATTAAAATAATTTTGAAACAGAAGAACATATTTGAGGGGCACCTGGGTGGCTCAGTTGGTTAAGCCTCTGACTCTTGGTTTCAGCTCAGGTCATGATTTCATGGGTTGTGGAACTGAGCCCTGCCTTGGGTTCTGTGCTTAGTGGGGGATCTGCTGAAGATTCTCTCTCTCCCTTTTCCTCTACACTCCACCCCCTCTAAAATAAATAAATAAATCTTAAAAAAAGAACAAAAATTTGGAAGAACCCCACTTCCTTATTCCAAGACTTACTATAAAACTACAGTGATTTAAAGAGTGTGATGCTGGCATAAGGCTCTCTAGATTATAGATCAATGGAATAGAATAGAGAGTCCAGAAATAAATGCATACATCCTTGGTCAGTTGATTTTCAACAAAGGTTCCAAGACCATTCAAGGAGAGAGAATAGTCTCTTAGACAATTTGTTCTGGGAAAGCTGGGTATTCATGTGAAAAAAAAATGAGGTTGAATCTTTATACTGTACACAAAAATTAAAACTCAACTGGGTGAAAGGCCTACATTTTTAGCTTAAACTTAAAATTCTAGAAAAAAACAGGAGAAAATCTTCATGACCTTGGATTAGGCAAAGGTGCATTTATTTTGACATCAAAAGCATAGGCAATAAAAGGAAAAATAGATAAATTGGACTTCAGTAAAATTAAAAACTGTGCATCAAGAAATACTGTCAATATAGTAAAAAGACAACCCACAGAATGGAAGTAAATATGTGCAAATCATATATCTGATAAGGAATTAAGATCTAGAATATATAGAGAATTCCTACAACTCAAAAACAAAACAAAACCAACTAACCAAACGACTCAATTTAAAAATGAATGAAGGACTCGAATAGACATTTTCACAGCTCTCAGGAGTGTAAGCACTGATGCCTCCCTCCACGTTAAGACCTATTGGGTGTTCTGATCACAGAGCTCTATGCCTGTTGGTCCTGTTTGGACATCTGTCTCTACACGGGACATAGACCTTTTTTCCAGGAGTTGTCTCATGTCAGGATTTCTGAGTTTGCCCTTCCTCCACGTGTGCTATTTATTAAAGAGGCTCCAGTAAATCTGCACTGAGTATCTGGCTGATTGAATGATGGATAGGTTATCATGATTGAATGAGTGAAGGGATGCAGATAGCTCTTGTAGCCTCCTACTGTGCTTTCAGGAATTCTCACCTGGGAATCAGAAAACTTTTCTTCTTCTTGCAGGAGCTCCATATCTCTGAATACCACCCTACATGTGTGGAAGGGGAGTGAGTGAGTGTGAAGATGGGTGTTTAGTTCAGGGTTTGGGAAGATCCCATCAACTCAGAAAGACCTACTGACCTGCCCAGCATCATGCTAGTGTTGGTCTTGGCATTGGTGGGCTACCAATAAACTCTCCAGGTTCTCTCTGAGCAACAATTCAGTATTGTGTAGGTCAACACATTCATCAGGGGAAGGGGCTGGTAACATGATGGCAAAGGCTAAGTACCTCTGCCAGATAGCTGACAAGTTGAGTAGAGATGGTTCATCCTCTCTGTACTATCTAAAATGGCACTGTTCTAGGTTAATAACATCTCATTTAAAAAAATTAACTTCCTTTTCAAAAAGGTACAAAGGTAATGTGTTTATGTGACCTCATGAATCAGTACAAAAATGAGTAAAGAAAAAGTTAATAGTCTTCTTGCTACACCCTATCAGCCAGGTGTGTATTCCTCCTCTCCATCTCTCTCCATGCCAGTAAATACGTATGTGCTTATGCAGAGATTTTTCTTGATTTTACTGCTTTTACAAAATTGGGATTATTTTCAATAGTGCAGTTTTCTCACCTTGGTTGGAAAGTGTTGGTTCTGGTGAATTAAAAAGTTTGGTATTTATACAAGTGATAGTCTCCTTATATATATGAAACTAAAACATTACATTTAATGCTGAAGTTCTATTTGATCTGTCTTTATTCCCTACCTTCTTAAAGATAACTATTTTGATTTAGTTTTTAAGATTTTATTTATTTATTTGAGAGAGAGAGAGAGAGAGAGAGAGAGAGTGTGTGTGTGTGTGTGTGTGTGTGCATGAGTAGGGAGAGGGGCAGAAGGAGAAGCTGACTCCCCACTGAGGGGGCAGGGAGCAGGATAATGTAGGGCTTGATCCTGGTACCCTGAGATCATGACCTGAGCTTCAGGCAGACAATCAACTGAGCCACCCAGGTGCCCCAACTATTTTAGTTTTCTTTTATCATACATTTACAGCCATGTATATATACTTGTAGAAATTGGGTAGCATTGTGTTAACAAATTTTTTTAAATAAAATGGGATCGTAGTATGAAAAAAATGGCAGTGGTGGCAAGCACTTATCATTTTGTATAAGTAAATTTGATAGTTAATTTTTTGGAGGTCCTTAAGCATGTATTCCAACAAGTGAGTAGACCACCCACCAATGTACTAACAGTCTTGAAAAAGGACTCAGAATATATACACTATGGATGGAATTTGTAAGGAATATTTTCCCTGGTTTTGCAAAGTAAACCTAGAAGGAACAATAATCTGCCATCCTCAGGGAAAAGTAGAAGCCTGAAAACTTTAAAAAGGAAAGAGATTTGTATATTTTAAAATATATAGCCACGAGGAATTAGGAACAGTTTATAAAGAGCCTTCTGACATTTAGAAACCTGTCCTGCTTTATTTTTTCCCTGGCAGACTTCACCCTATAAAAATATATGGGCCATCTTGAGGAAGTCTCAGAGGTGGGTCAGAATGACAGTAGGAGGAAGAAGAAAAATAATGACACTACATGTCATGAGGTTTGGGGCAAAGATTCTAGCTGCATAACTTTTTATGGGAAATATTTACTGCTCGAGACATCTGGTGCAATCCCACTTTTTCAGAAATGATTGTAGGAGGGACGCCTGGGTGGCTCAGGTTGTGATCCTGGGGTCCTGGGATCGAGTCCCACATAGGGGTCCCTGCAGGGAGCCTGCTTCTCCCTCTGCCTGTGTCTCTGCCTCTCTCTCTCTCTGTGTCTCATGAATAAATAAATAAAATAATTGTAGGAGTTAGGATTTCACTTCCCAAGACAAGGTATTTCAGAATATAATTTCATATTTCCTTTGAGCTTATATCATTTATTTACTGTATTTGTAGACTGCTTTAGGTACATACAAGAGAAAAATGTCAGTCCTCCATGGCTGGTATTAATATGCCTTTTTTACTTCACTTGAGATGATATTCTACACCAAGTGTTTTACAAGGTTCCACATGAGACATCGTTTGCTGAAGCAAGGACAGCAGGCAACTCAATTTCAAAGAGAGAAATGAAAGAAAGCAAGTATATGTCTTTAAAACTATAAATGCATATATTCCTAGAGGTCTATATATATTGTATTACATGTACAGTGCTATCATTTTAGCATTTGTTAAAATAGCTCCCTGTGTGGCAAAGACAAATGGAGAAATGAAGGAAAGAATTGTCTGAGAACCTCACTATAGCTTCTAAGTTTATGGTCTAAAATGTACCTGTCCCTCAGTTTTGGAGGAATCCTTGGAGTTCATGTATCAAGCAGGTTCTCACTTTCTGGAGGTTCAGAGGACAGGAACTGGAATTCCAAGTGGTGTTTAGTGTTCCTGACAATGGGAGCCTTGAGTAATGTAGTAACTTTATATTGAACACACTTAATATTTCCCGATGCATAGTTTTATACTTTGCTTAGCCCCTGGGGATAGCTGGTGCAGTCATTAGTACCCCATTCAATGGATAAGACCCAGGCCAAAAAAATTACTTGCACTAGACACACCAGTGGAATTAACAAAAATGAAAAAAAAAAAAACTCTTCCCAAAAGTAGCTTCGTATTATTATTTTTTTTAAAGTAGCAGTTTGAGAATTAAGACAGGTGTTTGACCATAGGTTGTAAGGATAGAATTGTATATCAAATTGCCAGGAGTATGTGAGAGTGCCCTGCACAGCAGAGTAAAGAGCACTGTGTTGGAATTTTGCATACAGATGTGAATTTCAGTTCCTCAGGTTTGTTTGCCACGGCATCTGCCTGGGCTCCCGCCTCTGCAGTCAGTAGCTAGCTGATGCCTCTCTCTACATCGACATATAAACTTTCAAATGTACATTCCCAGTACGAGTTGAATTCTATATTAGCATTGCAACACTTAAGACAAAATCGGGGGCAGCCCGGGGTGACTCAGCGGTGTAGCGCTGCTTTCGGCCCAGGGTGTGATCCTGGAGTCCCGGGATCAAGTCCCACATCAGGCTCCCTGCATGGAGCCTGCTTCTCCTTCTGCCTGTGTTTCTGCTTCTCTCTCTCTCAATTTCTCTCTCTGTCTCTCTCTCTCTGTCTCTATGAATAAATAAATAAAATCTTAAAAAAGAACATTAAAAAATAAAACAAAATAGGGACCCAAAGTGCTCATAAGTGTGTACTGATACAAATTTTTCTTTCATTTTTTCCCATAGGCTTCATCAAAGCAGCTAGTGTTGCTGGGTATTCTACTGAACCAAGATTTCTCCTTGGCAGCATGGACACAATTTCTATCAATGGTAAATGCAAACGGATATAATTAGAGTTGGGGGTCAATGACAGTAATACTTCTTCTTTTGCCTGAGTTTAGAACCAAATGTGAGACTGAGCTAAGGATGGAGCTCAGACTATCTTTTCTAGAAAACTTGGCTGGATAATGTGGGTGTTTCCCTTTGAATTTGGAAAAGTGACTAATCATGGATGAAGTTTACGATACCCACGGTTTCCCCAAACCCCTACCATGAGAGAGTTTCCTTCTGTAAAATTCACAGCATAGGGGAGCAGATAAGAATGTTTGCTTTCTGTAGGCAGAAGAATGCCAGAGAGAGAGAGAGAGAGAGAGAGAGGAGCTGCTGGCCATAGGCACCTGAATCCTCCTCCTAAACTTACCTGTGAAGTCCCTTTCTACCCTGAAAGCAGGGACTGGTGAGGGGTAAGCACATTCCTGAAGTGATACTCCAGACAAGTTCTCTCCCTCCTCACCATGGGGAGTGTGGGAAGTGCTCCCCTTTAGCTGATGGGCAAAGACTCATCTCACAGACTCGATCATGGTGGAGGCAGAATGGCTCTGAGGACAGGATGAGGAATTAGCATCCCATGAAGCATTTCTTCCCTAAGCAGATATAAAATTTTATTTTATTATTATTATTTTTTTGTGTACACATTTAGTTTTATTGTAACAAAGCAACTTGTACACTTTTAACGTTTAAAACTGAGCATCTTTCCTTTCCAGTGAAACAAAAAGAAAATTTAGAAATAAACAGGAACAAAATTACAATAGAGAATGTCAATTCCAAATAAAATCCTGCAGGTTCTGCTGATTCTCCCATCGAGTGACAGGGCTCAAGTCATCATTAGGAGAGTTTTATTTTAAAAGTGTCATCTTGGGATCCCTGGGTGGCGCAGTGGTTTGGCGCCTGCCTTTGGCCCGGGGCGCGATCCTGGAGACCCGGGATCGAGTCCCATGTCGGGCTCCCGGTGCATGGAGCCTGCTTCTCCCTCTGCCTGTGTCTCTGCCTCTCTCTCTCTGTGCGACTATCATAAAAAAAAAAAAGTGTCATCTTAAACTGCAAGGATGTCCGTTAAACATCACAATTAAATATGCCAAAGGAGAAGCCATGTTGTCAAAATGCTTACTTAACCCACCCAAACATCTCAAACCCACCCTTTCCTGACCTTCTACAATCTCTGAGCCCAATATACAGAGAAAGGAGGGAAAAAGCTAGAATTCTATGTACTGCTACACAGGGGCCTAGCACCCTCCAGCTTCCAGCAGAGCTAAGGGAGCAGGTTTTTCTTTTTTCCCACAGAGCACGGTGGTGTTGATTCCATAAAATTTTTGTTGAGACAGGAAGGGATAAAAATGAATTTGGAACAGAAAGGGGTAGAGATTCTTTTCCCGCTGTATTCTGCTCAAGGTATTTACCCGCAAAATAAGTTGAGAACCATGGTATAAAGGGAGAGAAAAGAGACTTCAAAAAACAGGGCAAATGAGCACAGAAGAAGGGGGTAAAAAAAAAAAGAGATGCAACTTGCTCCCAGGGACTAGAGAAAATTAAAAAAGGAAGGTTGGAATTCATCCGTGTTCCACTAGTCATCTTCTCCTTCATCCTCCTCTCCTCCCCCCATCATCATCTTCATCTTCTTCACCTTCTCCTCATGTCCTTTATCAATATCTTCCAATCCTCCTCCCTCCTCCTCCTCTTTCTCCTCCTCCTCTTCTTCTTCTTCTTCTTCTTCTTCTTCTTCTTCTTCTTCTTCTTTTCTTCTTTCTTCTTTCTTCTTCTCTTTCCCCTTCTTCATTATCCACATCGGGAACCAAGTAGTACTGTAATGGATTTGGCCAAATATCATCTTTGATGACCTCTCCTACCTCATCTGCACCTGCATCAGAAGGGTCAGTAAATCAGGTGAAGAAGCTCTCTGGTTCCTCATACTGTCTCTTCCTGCTGGCTTTATTCTGCATTTGACTTGAACATTTCGTCAGATCCTTTCCAGATTTCCATTTGATTTCAGTGGACTTTGAAGATGGATCACCACCTCTCATTCAGATGAAATTCTTTGGAGAGAACTTTATTTTCAAAGTAAGGGTTTTCATCAAAATAAAAATCTATTCTGTAACCTGATTTAATATCTTCAAATTCTGTCACTTCAACTCTTGTCAAATAGAGCAGTGCCTCTTCATCCTCCTCCCCAAGCAGTGCAGACACTTGTGGATGGTTGACAAATATTGTTGCCCCAAAATTGGGGATTTTGGTAATCAATTCCGACCTCTTCTGAAAAAATGGTTGGCAGAGTTTGTTATATGTCTGTCCTACTTTCAAAATCTCCTCACTGGCTTGTTCATTAAGTCTATTTCATTTTGTACTTCATCAATATGTTCAACTGTTTCTTACCGTTCTTTTTCTCCCTTCAGCAAGTGCTGAGAGGTTGATGTCTCCTCCAGCTTGGGGGCAGGAGGCAGCCTCGGTTTTTTGGGTTGCTTTGTTTGAGGCGTCAATAAGGACTGGAGTTTAGAGGCCATTCTGTGAGGAAACTCCACGAAACCAGGAGAGAGAGAGGCACATCTGGAAGAAGCTCCAATTACTAGATATAAAATTTTAAAAGGAAAAATAGGCTAATTTTGTCACTGTCCAAGCTGGCAAATATGTGGTCTTTCCTGGGTGTAAGAATGTGGACTAGGTCAGTGGTTCCCAACTCTGACCGTGCATCAACCATGGAGAAGAGATTAATCATAAACCCTTATTTCTGGTACCCAACAAGAGTTTCTGAAAGTGGAGTCCAGGGTTCTGCACATTTATGGGTATTTTCTGAGTGATTTGCTTATGGGAAGCATTTGGAACCATTGACCTAGTTTTTGGAGATTAATTTATACAGAATTCACTTTAAAATGAATGCCTCTAATATTCCTGAGTTTGTCCTATACATTTCCATCTGTGAATTTCATGATAATCATAAATTCAATGTGGTTAGTGTCTCTTTCGTACCTAGGTCTACACAAGGAGATGTGAGAGGGTGATTTTATACTGAAAACCACATACAGGCTAGAATGATTTCATCAACAGAGACAGGTCATGCTGTTTTTCTCTGAAGTGGCTATACCGTTTATTAAAAAGTCCATTTGTGCTCCAGTGATCTGAGATACCTCCTTTCTCTTATACTAAATTCCCACATGTCCTGGGTCTGTTCTTGGGCTTTCTATCCTAACCACTGGCTTAGAGGTTTCTGTATACAAACTGTTTTAATTACAGAGACTGAAATAGTATGTTTAAGTGCCTTATGAGACTAGTCCCTTCTTTGCAGTTTTTGTTTGTTCGGTGTTTTCCTGGCTATTTTTCCGTGTTTGCTTTTGCACAGGAACTTTAGTATCAATTTGTGTAACTTCATTAGAAGTTGTTGATATTTTTATTAGCATTGCATTAAATTTATTATATAATATTCACTTTGGAAAAACTGATGGTAAGTCATTCTGGGCTGGAAATGGGGATGTCTTCCCATTTCTTCGGGTTTACTTTTGGCTCTTTCAGTGTGTGATTTTTCTCCCTTATTGGAGCTTGACTCAGTGCTTGAAGTACAAAATGGATTTATTTTCCTCTATCTTTCCAGACCCTCAAGGTGTACAGTGGACAATCTAAGCTAGATATGGAGCCCATTCCTTTTTTTTTAAAGATTTTATTTATTTATTCATGAGAGACAGAGGCAGAGATATAGGCAGAGGGAGAAGCAGGCTTCCCTGTGGGGAGCCCGATGTGGGACTCAATCCCAGGACCCCGGGATCACAACCTGAGCCAAAGGCAGAAGCTCAACAACTGAGCCACCCAGGTTCACCCCCTTCTTTTATAAATATATTTTTTAAATTTTTATTTATTTATGATAGTCACACACACAGAGAGAGAGAGAGAAAGAGGCAGAGACATAGGCAGAGGGAGAAGCAGGCTCCATGCACCGGGAGCCCGACGTGGGATTCGATCCCGGGTCTCCAGGATCGAGCCCTGGGCCAAAGGCAGGCGCTAAACCGCTACGCCACCCAGGGATCCCCCCCTTCTTTTACATAAAGGATCACCTTACAAATTAATCATTATACTCCTCTTGATAATCCATGATATTGAGTTTCTAGGAGCTTCACAATTATTTTTTTTTTTAATTTTTATGAGCCTCACAATTAGAAGAAACAAGTAGATTAGGAAAACTTCCCTTGGGACTATAATGTCAGGTTGGATCATTTGAACTTAATGTTTTTTTGTAGGTCAAAAATTGTTAAAGGGTGCCTGAGTGGCTCATTCAGATAAGCTGAACCCTTGATTTCAGCTCAGGTCATGATCTCAGGGTCATGAGATGGTATCCTGTGTTGGGCTTGGTGCTCAAGCAGGGAGTCAGCTTGGAATTCTTTCTCTCCCTCTACCCCCCCCCCCCGCTCCCTGTCTGTCTCTAAAATAAATAAACAAACAAATAAATAAATACATCTTTTAAAAAATGGTCAGATATCTCTAATTTCATATGATTCAACCTCAACATGTGGTTCAATCATTTAGGGGTCTCTGCTCAATGGTATGGGTCACATACCCAAGTCCAGGCTTCCTATAGAGTGTAGATGCCTTTGTAAAGGTGTTACTTCTGGGTAGCCCAGGTGGCTCAGTGGTTTAGCGCCGCCTTTGGCCCAGGACATGATCCTGGAGTCCCGGGATTGAGTCCCACATCGGGCTCCCTGCATGGAGCCTGCTTCTCCCTCTGCCTGTGTCTCTGCCTCTCTCTCTCTCTCTCTCCCCCTCTGTGTGTGTGTGTGTCTCTCATGAATAAATAAATAAAATATTTTTAAAAAGGTGTTACTTCTCTCCATCCACAAAATTAGAGGTAGCTGATTAAAATCCTTATGTTTATATGGAAAAAAGCAAATGTTTTCGTTATTCAGCTATCTTCTTTGGAATTTCATTTCTATTGACATTTTAAAATAGGCCCACAAATTCTTTGCTACCTCTCCTTTTGAAAAGTGGAGCTTAATGCCCCTCTCCTTGAGTGTGGGCTGGACTTACTGACTTGCTGCTTCTAATGAATAGAATATGAGAGAGGTGATGGTGTGCTACTTCATAGATTAGGTCATAAAAGACATTGTGGTTTCTGCCCAGCTATCTCTTATATTGCTCACTTTGGGGTAAGTCGGTTGCCATATCGTGAGAACATTCCAGCAGTATCCACTCACTTAACGAGAGGCCCTTGTGATGAGGAACTGGGCCCTCCTGTCTACAGCCAATGGAGAGGTGAGGCCTTCTGGCAACAGCTGTGTGAGTGAGCCATCTTGGAAGCGGACCCTTTGGTGCTAGTCAGCCTTCAAATGACTGCAGTCTTGGCCAACAAATTAGGCTTAGCTGGGTGGTTCTGGCTCAGAATCTCTCATGAGGTTGCAGTCAAGAATCTTCAAGACTCTTCTCTCACTCAAGACCTCGCTATTAGTCTCCTATCTGGTGAGAGGTGCTATGCCAGGAGTAGAGAGCTGAATGAGACACTTGTGTCCTTCAAGAGCTCACTGTTAATAGGAAGTCAGTGTCATCAGTAATTCTTAGCTATAAATATGCTAAAATGGAAGATACTTAAAAGCGTTTCAGATTGTATTTGCATGGAGCTTTGGTAGACAAAAGAGAGGCTAGTCTGTTTACTGACTTTTTGAGGAGAGAGAGTGAATTAAGAAGAGACCCTCCGCCCCCCGCCGCAGGCAATAGTCAAGTTCACATCACACAAGAAGAGAAAGCTGACCAGGCCCCTCTTCAGAGGCCAGGAGCTGCTCTGAAGCTATTCTGCTGGACCAGGAAATCCAGACTACACAAATCTTCTTTAGCAGCAGTGACTATTCCCCAAAAAAATTAGTGGTAAAAAGGGCTGGGTAGGAAGATGGCTGAGGAAATGAATTTTTTTTTTTGAGAAGTGAAGTGTTGTATTAATGTGTGCACAGGTGTGCAGCAAGTTCCAGCTATTATTGATTTAGCTCCACTGAAGGGAATCTAGTTCTTAGTTAACAGTACAGCATTAATTAATAGCAAATTAATATCAAAGTCTCATTTCAATGCCAGTTTCCTAAGAGGAAAAGAGAGAGAAATTATGATGTAATTTTTCAACTTTTCCTTGAACACAAAGCCAAAATTTCTTGGCACTGGGGTCATTTAACACAGTATTACCAGGCCCAGGATGTGACCGGTTGGCACTTGAATTGAGTCTGGATGTGGCGATTCGCTTGTCCTTGCTCCTGTAATAGGCTGCTACTTCCCTCATAGTTAATGATTTTCTATAGTTGAAATGAAGTTTGGAAACTGACTATATTTGGCAAAACTTGGTAACTGTGCTTATTTTGTCCTGCAGAAAAAAAATCCGACAAGTGATCAAAATCACAACCCATATTGATGATTAATTGTAGACAGTGGCTCCTAATTCTGGTTTTGTTTTTGTGGTTACAGTGGCAAGGAGAGAAAAATTTGTGTTCAAGTGATGAGTCTATCTTTTTCACACCTGTATGAAAGAGCAAGGCCAATGTAACCCCTTAGTGGACTAACTCTATATTGTCCAGAGTTTTCTGTGTATCTGTGATTGTTAATCTCTTGACTCTGATTTGACAAGCTGGCATTTTCAAAATCAGGTAATTAAGACTCATGTTAAGTTGCAAGTTTTCTCTGACAAGGTCTCAGATACAAGTGAATCAAAGACAGCCAGTGGCAGAGTTAGGATGCTAATATTTCTGATTTTCAATCCTGCCTGTTTCTACTAGACCATTCTGCAGCCCCTCTCCCAATAAATGTATATTTCAGTTTAGTTCACTCTTCTGTCTTGCCCTTGCCATTTAAGAAAACATTTTTATAGTACTTTGTGGTTTATAAGTAGTTTCTATGAATGTTATGCTGGTTGTGAGGTAGGTCTTATTACTTCTTTTTTTTCTTTTTTTAAAAGATATTTATTTATTTATTTATTTATTTATTTATTTATTTATTTATTCATGAGAGACACAGAAAGAGAGGCAGAGACATAGGCAGAGGGAGAAGCAGGCTCCCTGTGGGGAGCCCAATGTGGGACTTGATCCCAGGACCCTGGGATCACATCCTGAGCCAAAGGCAGACAGTCAACCACTGGGTCACCCAGCTGCCTCAGGTCTTACTATTTCTGTCTTATGCCGGTGGTATGGGGGTCAGAGAGGCTCAGCAATTGACTGAAAGATTCTCTCGAGGTCCTCTCAGATGGTGGTCCCTGACCAGTAGCATCAGTGTCACTTGGGAGGTGGGGGGTGGGGGTTAGGAGTCTTGAGAAATGCACATTCTCAGGCCTCCTTAAACCTACTGAATCAGAAACTCTAGGGTGGGGCCCAGTGGTCTGTCTTTTAAGGCCTCCTGGTGATTTGGATGCACATCAAGTGTGAGAAGCATAGCCTCACCCTATGGATGGGTCACCCAGGAATTTGTTAGATTGAAAAAATAATAACAAAACATTGATGTACATTTTGACTTTTCTCCAAAGTCCTCCCTAACTGCTCACTTTGGTTCTACAGAAAGTTATTTTTTTAAAAAGATTTTATGTATTTCTTTATTTGAGAGAGAGAGAGGGAGAGAGAGAGTGAGTAGGGGAGGAACAGAGAGAGAGGAACAAGCAGACTTTGCATTGAGCATGGATCCTGCTGTAGGGCTCGAACCCACAACCCCAAGATCATTACCTGAGCAGAAATCAAGACTTGGCTGCTTACCTGGCCGAGCCACCCAGGCATCCCTAGAGGAAGTTATTTTTATCATAAAAATAGAACTAATCAGGGGCACCTGGCTGGCTCTGTCATTAGAGCCTGTGACTCTAGATCTTGGGTTTGTAAATTTGAGCCCCATGTTGAGTAGAGATTACTTAAAAAAAATAACGCTAATTACAGGCCAATGGTTAATTTTAGATGAACATATTTTGTCTTTTGTCTTCTGTATATCACAATTCAGGGAGGAGGGATAAGGAACCCTCTCTCTTCAATGGGAATATAAATGAGCGGCTTACTACTGGTGATGAAGAAGGATTTCAAGAAGCAGTTAGGACAGGTAACGATATGTATAGTGTAAGTTAAATGAGACCCGGAAGTACAGATAACACCAGAATGCATCTGTGCCTTTCATGGTATTTTAACAGAGTAGATGTCAGCGCACCTTTAATTTATCCACAAAAGCATCCGATATCCTGTTAAAAAGATGAATTAAAGTATCTCTGGTAATTTGACCACCTTTTCAAAAAGATGCTGCTTTTAGTTGTTTCTACACAGCCAAGGTCATTCCTAACATGGGCATCATCTTCTGAGCCTCTGCCATTATTGCACTGAGGCTTCCTAACAAGCAGGAGGGATTAAATCCAAATATTGACCTCTGATCTTCAACCTTGGATGACCTGAGCCTGGGCCCATTCAGAACGAGTAGAAACTTGTCCATCATGGTACCAAGCGCAGTACACTCCTCCACGTGGCCTCTCGCTATCAAAAGTACAACTGGTTGTCACTTTCTAACTTGAAAAAAATAAATGCTGACTTATTCCAACAGAATAACAGCCCTTAGAGTTGCTTGGTGCTGCTGCCTCTCTCCGTAGCACAAATGAAAGTGGCAAATTGGACGTTTCCAGTTTTCTCCCCATAGCCCAAGATGGCCCTTGGCCAGCATCCCCCTGCCTGTATTGCTAGGCACCCCTCAGTGGTTTTCCACACCAAACCATCCAGTTCCTGTCATGGAATGTTTGTGCTCCATTGCCCTGATTCCTCCTTTTGTCACATTACAAATGGAGTGATAGAAGCTCTAGGATTCCTTGATGTCAGCTGGGGTCTCTAGTTAATGCTACCAAGCCCACACTTGGTGGCATTCCCAACCTACCCTCAAGATTTCTGCAAGTCCCTACAGTCCGTAAGAGCTCAAGATCGTCTGGCAGAGTGTTTACACTTGTGCGTGAAATTCCCCCAAACCTATGCACTTGAGGCTGATTATATATATGGTGGGAACCTGAAGCTGGGATAGTGGGGTGATGGGGGGAAGCTTCATACTGAATATTTGACTCCATTGTTTTCAGTAGCCATTGCAGAACTTTCTACTTCCTCGGGGGCCCCTGCCTTCTCCTTCCATCTGACCTCTCCTCTGTTCTTCTCCTCCTGCAAACTGTACCTTGTTGTCCCTTCTTGGGGAAGAAGCTTGGCTGCTTGCTGGCTCATATCCTCAGCATCTCACCTCCACCACCAAACAGCATCTGATGTCACTGCCAGACAATATATGAATGTATTATCTTAAGGCCAGTTTCTTCTTCAAGAGGACTTCTGAAGTCAGCAACTAAAATTACTAAGGTTTTCAGATCTGCTGGAAGCCGAGCTAATAGGATGTCCTTGCAGATCTGTCAAGGGCTGTCTCTTTCTGTTTACTTTGCCATGTGTCTTTTCATCTAGATACTCAAGATAAAAATGTGCCATGTACGCAGCTTCTGCACTTTCTCCAGAGGAACATCATCCTTGCCGCTGCCTCGGTGGCGGGAATCCTCGTGGTCACAACGTTGTTCCTGCTGGCATTGACCACGTGCATCAGGAGGAAACGGCCATTGTGAGTGGCTCTTAGCTCCCATTTGCTTCGAAGAATTCATGGGTATTTGTGACAATGGAGCCCCAGAGCTTCTTGCTAATCCTGGAGTTAGGAGGAAGGCAGGGACATCTAAGCTTGGTTGTGTAGTCATAAAGTACAATGGCCCAGGCTATGAATTTTTAAGCATTGTCTTGGTGGTTTTTTTTTTTTAAGATTTTTTTATTCATTTATGACAGAGACAGAGAGAGAGGCAGAGACACAGGCAGAGGGAGAAGCAGGCTCCATGCAGGGAGCCCGATGTGGGACTTGATCCCGGGTTTCCAGGATCACATCCCAGGCCGAAGGTGGCGCTAAACCACTGGGGTTGCCCTGCCTTGGTGGTTTTGATGCGTAGCTGGGTATGGCTTGGACCCTGCTTGGCTCTAAAGACCTTAGGTTAGGCTATACCTATTTCCACACTGAGGGCCACTAAATGAGGAGATGGTACAGCCTCTGGCTGAAAGATTGGAAAATAAAAATATGAGGGCAGGGTGGGATGAGGCTGTGGAGGAGACCAGCTCAGGGCTATTTGGCCTGTTCACAATGGGTCAGCAGTATTGGTTGTTAGAATATTGAAAGATCCCTCCACTGGTCCTTCCCAGGACCTCCCACAGACTTCCCAGTCTTCCCCAGGATCCTGCAAATGAAGGGTTAATGCCTGGCCCAGCAATGGCCCTCCAGGGCTCTGTTCTGACAGTAGCTACTTTATTTGACTACTGTCTGTCTGTAGCACTTATTAAATATATCAATTATCCACCCCCCTCCCCCCGCCATGAGAGGGCTCTGGCACAGTGGCCACAACCATGGGTAGGCACTAGAAAGTAAATGGCTTACAAGATTAAGCATTTGCAGTAATAGCACCTTGAAATTATGTGCCTCCATCTGTATCTCTTGAGACACACTGCTTAATCACAGGGAAAAGCAGCTTCCGAAGGCCCCTCGGGTCCTCCCTAATACCGCATTGTGTGTTTGTCCTGTCCACAGGGAAAGGCGGCTGTGGTGTGGCATGGGAGGGTGAAGTGTCCCACCCCACCCAGTTTGGAGATAACAGTACTTAAATCTGCCCACAAGAGTGATGGAAGATTTAAAGAGCTTCTGGAAATAAGCTTGACCCACTTCACAGTTCTTACTGGGGCTTATCTAATCAGATTTGTCACTTCCCTTCTGTGCCTCTTGGAGGTATCAGAAGTGGTCAAGACTGTGCTTCCGTCCCACAGAGGCAATCTGTGGAGAGCCTGTGTTATCAGAAAGTAGAGGAAAGGAGTTTCCCAGAGGCTTTCTGGTGCCCAGAGGCAAAAGAAATTTCACACATGACAGACCTCCCTGATGGGAAGTAGAATGCTCACCCCTCAGAAACAGCCCCCTATATCACCAGCCAATGAGTAGACAGTAGGAATTCCTGTCCAAAAATATGGACAGAAAACCAAAAAAATATGGTTTTGTGTCTTTTATTTTAGACATCCTCCAGCAAACACGACGTATAATGTTTTTATTATGAGTGGGAAGTCTTGGTGGCAAAAGTATCAAGAAAAGAATCTCAGAAAACACAGCGATAAACAGAAACAGTTGTTGAAGAGCAAGTCCCTTATCTAAGCCAGGTGGTGTGGCCAGGCAACGCAGGACTGGAAGCTGTGGTGCCAAGCAATTCTCCATCCAGACACTGTGGAGAGGCATTTGGATTTCTGGCTGTGAGGTGTGCTCTACAAAATGTTTACCTTCTCAGTGCGATCTTGAATGGACCAAGCAACAAACGTTTTACCGCAGGATGCTTGTAGTGTGGTGCGGCACTCATGGCTAGTGCAGGAGACTCAGCACATTTGCAGGAGGACAAACCTGACCAACTCTGGGTTGACTGATTTATTAAAGCATCAATTCTCTGATTCAGCCATTCAGAGAGCAGGTATTAATTGAGCACCTGATATGTAGACAATCTCAAAATACATGAGGCAACCAAAGATGCTGGAAGCAGGCCTGGCCCTGGCAGGTTTCCAGGAGAGGGCAGACAGCTGGCTGAAACTCTGTGGTGGTGGACTGAGGCCTCTAAGCTCAATGGCAGGAAGGGTCGGGAGAGGAGAAGGGTGGGGGACGCCTGGTGTTTCAGGAGCACGGAGAGGCTGCCAGTGTAGCTCAGCAGCCCGGGGCCCTGCACTGGAAGGCGGTGTCAGCAGAGAGGGAGCCCTCTCTGCAGGGGCGGGGACGCAGGGGCCTGCCCCAGGGCTGGGCAGGGGCGCCTGGGTTCTGCAGCCTCCCCTTGGTCTGCGCCCCAAGCGGCTGCACACCCTCTGCGGCCCCCGGGGGGACTGCGATGGGGGGAGGCCACAGGGAGAGGACCCCCATGACAGTCGGGGAGCGGGAGGGCCGTGGCCTCCGCAGAGGGTCCGGGTCCAGGCGAGCGAGGGCATGGGCCTTGCCTGGCTGGAAGGCATCGGGGTGGGGGGTTCGCCTGGGTGTGAACCGGGCTCTAGGGAGGCAGGTGCCTCAGGAGGCGGGTCAGGGGGTGCACATCAGAGGGACCTGCGGGGCCCGAGGGCAGCTGGAGGAGACGGAGAACTGGGGGAGGACCTGGGTGCGTTGGGGAGCATTAGAGGCAGGAGGCACAGCGGGTGCTCACTCTTGCGCACGCAGAAGACCGGGCTCCCGGGTGCTGCTGGCCAGGCACCGGTGGCTCTTGTTCAGACACTTAAGAGTTTCCCCGGGTGCAGGCTGAGCCTGCCCTTCCCTCCACTGGAGAAGGTTCTTTACAGAAGCTTCTTTAAATCTTTGCTGTGGCCTCGGAGCTCCTTTCCTGGCTGGTGCGCCACAGTAAGTCTCCTGGGGTACCTGCAGTCTGGGACCCATCCTGCACGTTAATAAGCTGCACTTGCTGAGAACCTATTGCGAATGTAAATTCCTTGAGGCATGATTGTCATCTTATCTCAAGAGAAGGAAGCTTAGAGACCTAAGCTCACCTGTTAGAGGTCACATAGCTAAGAGGGCAGCCTGGATTCTAATCCAGCCCCAGGGATCCGCTGGAGTAGCCCAGCCCCTGTCACCCTTCAGACCTGCTGAGGAGGAATTAGTAGGGAGGACTTCTAGTCTCCTTTTTTTGGGAGGTGGAGTGAGTGAAGCTGTCCCCAGGGATAGAGGGGTTCTGGAAAAGCAGGCCTGATGGGTGGCTTACATCAAGGACTCCCTTCGGGTTTTCCCAGTCATATGGTTTTTATCATCTGCTCTCCCAAAGTGGGGAAGCCCTCAAAGCTTTAAGCCATGGGGAATTGGAGGACAAGTCAAGGCCAGGCTGGAATGGGGCATTCCTCTGTATGTGAAAAATCTCTCCTCAGTGAAAAATCAGCCCACTTTCTTGTTTGAATCCAACTGCGGCTGGCTCAGGCCTTGGCCTGGGTGATGGACCAGCACCAGGGAGTCACTGTGACTCTTTGGGTCCAGGTTAATGCCCCTGACAAGCCCTGCTGGCTTCAGCTCTTGGCAAACTCTGTGGACCCCCTAAGTATACAGCTGACTCCAGTTCTAAGGGACTTCCCTTTGAGAAGTGGGATCCTCTGTCCTCTTTTTAAGCCACCCCCCCCCCGCCAGACAACATGTTCTTCTCTCTTTGAACCAAATCCTTTCAAGTCTGAGAACTTGATGTTGAATCAATGGCTGTAGACAAAGACAGACAGTGAGAGATACCTGCTCATGGCAGGTTTACTGGGCTTTCCTGGGGGCAGCTGATGGGGCAGTCTGAGGGCAGAGGTAGCTCAGATGCCTAAAGGTGTCTGGTGGTCCTACATAAGCAAAGAGTCCTAGAGCTCTGGAAGCCCTGGGCCTGTCTTGTGCTGGTCTGAACCATCTTTCTAAGCCCCCAACAGTGTCACCACTGAGCAGGAAGGAGGGACAGAGGGACTTCTCAACTCCAGGGATGTCCCATGCTTGGCCCCTTGGGATGCTGGGCCCAGTGGTCTCCAGTATCGGTCCCACCTTGACCTTCTCTGAGCCTCAATGTTCTCATTTTTGCCATGGGGGTAGGAATTTACCTCTTTCATAGGGCTGTAGGTGGTTCATTCGGCAAGAACTATTTATTGAGCACCTGCTGTATGCCAGGCACTGTGCTGGGCTGGAGGCATCGAGGAAGTAGAAAAGGAATTAGATAAGCCTTCCTGGCAGTGAATAGCTGGTGTCCCTTCAACTTGGAAGGAGGTAAGGCTGTCAGGGCTTAGGTATACAGCAGGCACACCGTAAATACCAGACTCTTCCTTGAGCAGCTGATAGGTTGCACTCCCACTCTCATCCCATCCTCATCCCATCCTCATCCCTACCTCTTGGGACCCTAGAACCAAGAGGCAGCCCACCCTCCTGTTGGCCTCCCACCCCACCCCTACCAGGCTCCCATTTGAGGAACAAGTTCAGGTCCGTGTTCTGCACAAAAGATTCACAGCAATTGTGTTTTAGTTTCGAAAAGGCAAAAAAAAAAAACTTTATTATTATAGAAACCTAATAGAAACAGAAGAGGAAAGGAATCTATACACAGATGAAGGTAACAGTAGGCAAGAAATGAAAATAAGGCAGGGATGCCTGGGTGGCTCAGTGGTTGAGCACCTGCCTTCGGCTCAGGGCATGATCCTGGGTTCCCAGGATTGAGTTCCACATCAGGCCTCTTGTGGGGAGCCTGCTTCTCCCTCTGCCTCTCTCTCTCTCTCTCTGTGTGTGTCTCATGAATAAATAAATAAAATCTCTTAAAAAAAAAAGAATAAGGCAAAGTTACACCAGATCAGGTCCTTACAATATCCAGACTCAGCTGGGGAAGCCCCATGGAAACAGCCAGGCTGAGCCCCGATTGAGAGGCCTGGACAGAGTGTCCTCTCTCAGGTGAGACTTCCAGCTGACCATCCCCATAAGGGCCGTACTTATAGGGCAGATAACAGAATTTGGAATTAAACATTTGTTCACCTCCGTGCAGTTTGGAGCGAGCTGCATTTCCATGGTATCATGTTTCTATATTTTCAAGGAGCCCAGGCTATGTGTGTCTGCCTCAGCCCAGCCTGGAGCAGGAGGGGATGTGACACAAGATTTGTAGCTCTTGGCATCCAGAACAGAAGGGCCAGTTCTGACCTGGAGGCCAGATGATATATTTTAAACAGGCTCCCAAGATTATTCACAAAGCACGAGTCTCACAAACAACATTCTTTGGACTGCCTGTGTATATGCGGGCCTAGGTGGTGGGTTATGTGGGACAAATCATAAAAACATTGATCTATACAGAACAGTTAGACACCTGTAACCTCTGGGTTAGTGGATCCATTGCCTATGGATGGGCTCACTGAGAGCCTCCCCTTTCATTTCCCTCTTCCTCTAGAGTTGTCTTCCTGTCTTCTTAGTCAGCTGTCCTGCTGTGGGGCCTTTCACCTTCAGCTCCATGGTTTGTCTAGCCAACCTGGCCCTGGCTGGGTGAGGGGAGGGTGCCAGACAGCACAGAGGACTTTGGGGTCAAGCCCTGTGGAGGCTCTGGGCTCCCAGCCTCTGCTACTTACTTGCTGTGGAATCTCAAGCCTCAGCTTCCTCTTGGCCTCAATTTCGCTACCTGTAAAATGGGGCTAACCTACTTTGTGGGGTTGCTGTGAGCATTGCACCTTCGCTGGGGCCAACACATAGTAGTGCTCAATATAAAGGAATAAATAAATCTTAGCTATTATGATTATTCTGCAAAACTTTGGCAGTTTGCCTGCCCAGCATCCTTTCTCCCTCCTTCCAACGGTAGTTTCTGACTTCCCTTGGGTTCTCCTCCTCCATTTCAATGTGGTGTGCATGAGGCATGTGACCTAGTCCTAAGCCACTCTCACATGGCATCCAGGGGCTTCAGGGACTAGCTGGGGGATGGATGTGTGATCTACTCAGCCGATGAGCTATGTTAGAGTTTTTGCTGGAAAAATTGAGACATAGATTCTTTTTCTCCTCCCCTTCCTTTTTTTTTTCAATAATTGGTAGCCAGATATATATATTTCAACATTTTCCAAATATAAAATATTTCAGTGAATCATATCCCATTCTTAAAGTTTTAAAGATCTCATAGATTTTATTCAATATTCTTGTTTCTTGAGCAATATTTGAAGCTGAGTCACTATCTTGACCACAGAAAGAAAAGTTGCTGAAAATGAAGTCATCAGGTGGAGGAGGTAACAACCCTTGCACCATCATTTGAGCACTGAGCAAGCTTTTCCTAAAGGCTATCCCTGTGATTTCATCCATCCATGCCATACTTACACCACAATTATGTGCTAAGTGCCCCTCCAGTTGCTGGGGACACAGCCAGGAACAAGACAATCCCCACCTCAGAGAGGTCACAGTCCTGCCCCAGGACCTTTTCACTTGCTGTTCCCTCTCCCCAGAATGCTTTACCCCTGATATCTCCATGGCTCCCTCCTTTACCTCCTTCAAGTCTTAATGCACAGGTTAGCCCCTCAGTGAGGCCTGTCCTGACCTCTTCTACCCTCTCCTGATTTATTTTACTCATTAGCACTTGAAACCATCTGCTATACTTGGTAGAATACCTAATTGTTTTTCTGTCTCCCCCCATAGAATGTCACCTCCACGAGGGAAGGGATTTTCATCTGTGTTGTTCACGGCAGATCTAGAGTATCCAGAACAGAGTGGCATAGCGTGGGTGCTCAGTGTTGAATAAATAGGACACCCGAAAGGATTATTTGAAGAGGTAACACTGTCATTCTGTTTGAATGCTTACGAAGGAGCCAGCCACTTCATGATCCCCAGGGAAGGGCATAGTGTATGGCTGGGGTGGCAAATCAATTCTCTTTTTACTCAAACCATGCTGGATTTTTTTTTTTTTCATGCTGGATTATTTTTAAGGGAGGGTATCACTTTCAACCTTTAGGATCCCAAGATGTGCTTAGTAGGATATAGTACTCAAGAGCTGCCTCTGGAGGGCGCAAGGGAATCCCGTTGCTGCGCTTGGACTTGCATGCACTCACTAGCACGCTCTAGAAAATCGGGAAACTTGGTAGATGGTGATGATGGTGGCAATAATGGAGTGTTCGGTTTGAGGCCTGTTTTAATTTTCACAATAGCCCTACGAGGTAGGTACCATTTTTATCCCCGTTTCCTACATGACAAAATGGAGGCTCAGGTAGCTTGCTCGAGGCCCCTGAGGTATAAGCAGCAGAACCAGAAAGAACCAGGAGATAAAAGTCACCATGGCTTGGTCACCCAGGTGATTCCCTGGGTGGGAGGAGATTCAGGAGGGATTCTATGGGGCGGGGTGTCCTCTGTTTTGGGATCATTGTGCTGAGGTGTGATATTCTTCTGTGGCAGGCTGAGTCGTCGTCGTGTCGTGTCGTCGTGTCGTCCCCTCCCCCCCCCCCCCCCCCCCCCCCCCCCCCCCCCCCCCGCTCCAAGTCCCATTCAAATGCCAGAGGTTTCCCTAGCAGTGATCTGGTGACGCCTGCTTGAAAGTCAGGTGAAACTGACACAGCCCCCCACCCCTGCGCTGCTCAATTTGAGGACTGGAAGGCTTCCTGGAGGAAGCCACATTTAATCATTGACCTGGAGGAGTAGGAGTCAGGCAGTTGAGGAGGTGGGTGAGGGAAGTGAGTTCAGGCTGGGGCGCTGCATGGGCAAAGGTGTGGAGGCCTGACAGCAAGCCACTAATTTCTTCAGAGTCTCTATGCATGTGTGGACAGCAGGACCAATGCACTGCAATTTTTCCCAGCCCACATTTCCATCCGTCATCTGTTTGCTCTTTCCTCTGAACGTTCAAAAGACTCATCTACCTTTCTCCACTTTCGCAAAACACAGGGCCTTATCTGCAAGCCAATCTCAAACTGTCTGAGCCTGAGCACCGGCTAGCCGGGCCTCTGTAGTTTCAGAAAGCAACCTCTAGGACCGCAGAGCGTTGGAGGTTGGCTGAACCAGTGCCTCATAGGGGCCAGGAGTTCCCTTCTTAGGCCTGATATCTTGGAGATTGGAGGCCCCAAACGCTGCCACCCTCAGGCACTCCCCATCGCAGCCTGCACTCACCTTCCTGGTCCTTCCCCCGCAGATGAGCTGTGGGACCACAAGGCCCGGGCTTCAGTCCCATCTGGCCATTGGGTATCTGTTCTTCAACCTCTCTGGGCTTCTCTATCTTCACTTGGAGAATGGATAAAATGGGTTATATGGATTAAATTGTAAACTGCTTACGGTGGTGGCACATAGTGAAGTGCTCAGTAGGTGCTACTAGGACTTTTACTGTAGATGATGTGATTCTGGTGCTCTGATTTCTACTCTCTTCCTTCTGCTGGGGCATTCTTCTCTCCTACAGAAAGGACTGTCCAGTGTGGAAACAGATTTGTTTCTATACTCTGAGTTTCGTGATGCCTGCAGGGAAAGGGAAAGTTTCTAACAAAAATGGTTTGGGGGAAATCTATGTAGGAGAAAAGTATTCCAGCCTGGAACTCAGATTTAAAAAAAAAAAAAGATTTCTTGGGGGGTGGATTTAGGTAACTGGGGGACAGTAGAGCCTGCAGAGAGGTCCCCAAGAAAGGCCTGAGGTGGAGCATGGAGGAAACATACGGCAGGCTGTGGGGCTGAGCCCACTTTCCCCAAAGTGGCAGGACCCAGAGAACAAAGATTCTTGGGGTCTCAACAGTGGTGTAGGATATCCCCACACCACCCCCGAGGCTGCACGTGTGGGTAAGCCACTGAAGACGTCCCCATGTGTTCCAGAAGACAAGGAAGTGGTGGGTGAGAGCCCCCTGAGGCCTTGGGGTGCTGGAGGGAGAGAAGAGGAGATATGGACACCATGCAGGTGCAGTGGCCACACAGCAGGGTGTGGATATGATGTGAGGTCACGTGGTCACCCTGGTGTGGGTGAGTGTGAGGGAAGGGCGGAAACGAGGATGAGGAGGGGGCTGTGGCCAGAGCAGGAGGTGGTGATCAGCCAGGTGTAACATGCAGCAAAGATGTAAAGTGGGATGACAGGGAGTGGGTGGGCACTGGGGGACACACTGTCTCCGTGTCTTAAAGAAATGACTGATGCCTCTCAGAGTCCTCCTCTGGCATCTCCCATGTGCGTTGGGGCTCCTCTGTACACACATCCTGCCCAGGCTTCCACCATCCCAGCCCTGATGACTCAGCCCTGTGATGCATTTCAGGGCTGGGACAGGTCGTCATTGCTGTCCCAGTGCCTGGCACACAGGAGGTGCTCTGAATCTTGGAGTTATGGCTACACTGAGCAAATTTCTCCTCTCTCTAGCTCTCTCAGCCTGGCAGGCCTTTGGGCCCATGTCCCCCTGGGAGGGGGAAGAGAGGGCAGTCCTCTTTCTGTTGAGTCCCACTGCCACTGCTCCCTGCCCCCATTCTGGCACAGGTAGCCCCTCTCCTCCTCCTTGGGTTTGGGGATGTTGTCTGAATGGTCCATTTGCATAACCCCTGCCTGTAGCTAGCCTCCACTCCTGAGTGTGGGGCAGGCACTGCTTGGTCCCGGAAATGCCCTCTGCCCTCCCCGGAGCGTGTGACTTTCCATTTTCCTTGAACGCAGCACTTCATGACTTTGCCGTAAACTTCAGATGCAGCCCCCTTTCCTGTCTTCACAACAAGGAAATCAGTTGAGTTTCAGAGAAACCAGCTGCTAAGAGCACACCAGGCCTTCCGGCGTGGGTACCTGCTGGCTTGGGCCTCTGTGCGGCTGCTGGCATACCCAGGTAAGTTGCCACCCTCTGGCTCACTGCCCCTGTCCTGCCACCACAGCCACACCCTGGGGGAACTTGGGGCAGTGGGTGGAGGGTGAAGACTTCATGGGGCCTGGCCTACTTACACATTGCCTGGGCATGTGTGCAGGTGGTTAGCCACAGGGCCTCAGTCTGGGGGCTTGGGCGGCACGGACACCCAAGTTCATTTCTTGGGTCCCAATTCTTCATCTAGAACCAGCTTTTTGTTGGCGTTGGGGACCAGAGACCTGTGGCCCATTTGCCTTGATATCAACTGCACATCCTCAGGTACGTCATCCTAGGTGGAACGGCCCCTGGCCGCCGCCATTTCCATGGCTAGCCTGGGTCTGGTGGAGGAGGACAGAGTTAGGAGGCCCCTGAGAAGGGCCAGGAGGGGCTGTGGATCAGGAATGGGTGGTGTCCAGCTGGAAAAGGAAGCAGACACTGCTTGCAGCCACCCTAAGGGAAGCAAATTCCCTGCCAGAGTGTCAGCTGAGTGGTAGTTTCCAGGGGACGCAGAGATGCCTGCTCAGTCCTCGCTCCTGCTGGGCCCCATCAGGGTGACACCCTTGGGTCCAGGAAGCAGAGAATCTTCCAGAGAAAGCAAATATGTGTTCTGTCCTCTGCCCCCACCAGCCCCGTGAGCATGAAGGTGGCTTGTCAGGGCTTGAACTTGAACAACAAAATGCAGATGAGTCCTAGCAGGGGGCCCAGGACAGGCTTGAGCCACTTGTAAGGGAGCTCCGGTTAAAGGGGGACCCAGAGAGAGGAAGGAGAAAACAGTTTGAATCCTGCTCAACCGCTGTGTGTCCTTGGCAAGTTGCTTAGATTCTCTGAGCCTCAGTTTCTGCATCTGTTAAATGCAGATGCAAATACTGGCACCTTGCAGATGCCTGGTTCTTGACTCTTGGATGAGAGGTTGCAAAAAATGTCCCAAGCAGGAAAGAGTCTCTGCAGGAAGAAACAGGGCCCCTGTGGTGAAATGACCCAAGATGGGCTTCCTTACTCTTGTCTCAACAGGGTAGTGAGCACACGGTGGGTGCTTACTAAAGCTTTGCTGAGGGATCAGAGCCAGGGATGCCCGGGATAAAAAATGTTTGGGTGCCACCTCTGAAGCCTCTTCTCTTCCAGGGCTGTGCTTTTTTTCCCTTTTTACGTCTGTCCTCCTGTCTCCTGCACGCAGCCCTGGCAGGGATACAGGGCACGCAGGCAGCCTGGACGGTGGTTAAGTGTACACTCTGGAGCCAGGCGGCCTAGATTCCTAGATTCGAGTCCTGGCCCTGCCACCTTTGGTGTGTGCTGTGCAACCTTAGGCAAGTCACTGCACTTCTGTGTATGTCCAGTCCTGGATCCATAAATCCTTCACTCATGCACAGGGCTCTTGTGAGGATTAGGTAAACGAATATGGTTGACCCTTGAACAATAGGGGTTGAACATAGGGGTTAGGGGTGCCCAAACCCCATGCATTTGAACACCTGCATGTAACTTGACTCCCCCCTGCAAACTTAACTGCGAATGGCCTACTGTTGACCTGAAGCCTTCTGATAATATGGACGGTCTGATACATATTTTGTATGTTACAGTGTCGTGTACTATATTCTTACAATAAAGTAATCTAGACAAAATAAAATATCATGAAGAAAATCCTAAGAGAAAAGACATTTCCTGTATTGTAAAAAATCTGTGTGTCACTGGACCTGAGCAGTTCAAACCTGTGTTGTTCTGGGATCAACTGTATATCTAGAGTGCCTGGCACATAGTAGGTGCTATCTGAGCATGTTGCTATAATTCTAATGGTCACTACTAGCTCTGGGAGGTCAGGCTCTGGACTTTGTAGCTTCTGGAGATTCTCCTGGGGGCTGCAGTAGCCAGACTTCTCCATGCCGACCATACCCTGCCCCCAATCAAAGCATAGGGTCAAGGCTGTTGTTCTTAACTAGAGCCAATTTTAACACCCCTTGACTCCCTAGCAACATTTGATAATGTGTGGAGACATTTTTGGTCATGACTCAGGGGGTGTTGGCATCTAGTAGATAAAGGCCAGGAATGATGCTAATCACCCCAAAATGCACAGGACAGCACCCGGCTATCCCCACATTTCTATCAGGCCCTGTCTTCCCAACTCATCATCCCACCTTTCCCACCCCCTAAGCCTCTCCTCTTCTCCCTTTTACAGTCACAGAGACTGCCTTACACCCAGAGAGGGAAAACTCCTTGTTGAGGTCACATGGCCTTAAAACCAAGGCAGTAGAGCTTGGGGTCCACGGGGACTGCTCTCATGGTATTGTTGTCGATCAGCAGACACTTAGCAAGTCTGCTGGATGCGAGGACCTATTCCCAACCCCAGAACACCCAGCTGTGGGCCCTGACTGTTGAAGGAACCTCAAAATGCAGTGATGCCTGGGCCAGCCTGGGATAAGAGCCCCTCGGGATCCAACTTAGAGCAAGAGATTCCATCTCCTTTCTTTTTAAAAAAATTAAAAAAAATATTTTATTCATTCATGAGAGACACACAGAGAGAGGCAGAGACACAGGCAGAGGGAGAAATAGGCTCCCTGTGGGGAACCTGATGCGGGACTCGATCCCAGAACCCTGGGATCACGACCTGAGCCAAAGGCTGACAGTCAACCACTGAGCCACCCGGGCGTCCTGGGATTCTGTCTCCTAAAGGACATTTACCAGAGTGGTGAGTGCAGGCTTGCTGGGTCAGATACCTGCATTCAAATCCTGACTACCACTTGCAGGCCACATGATTTTGAACTTGACATTAACCTCTTTGAGCTTCGGTTGCTTTAGCTAAGGAATGGAGGTAACAGTTCCCATTTAATGGGACTCGAGGTGAGGTTTAGATCAAGTGGATAATGCTCATAGTAAAGTCCCTGGCACAGAGGCTGTTGTGGTTGCCAGTCTTATGTGCACATATTTGGAAGAAACAGGGGCTCCAGAAGAAAACAAGACAGCTGTAGGCTCTGCCTCAGGGACCTCAGCCTGGTCACATTGGTCATAAACGGCTATCAGGGCTGTGATATTGGAGGATGGGCCCTGGGACAAGAGAGGAGGTGCCTGACTCAGCTTGGGGAAGGTGGAGTAGGAATCATGGAATGCTTCTAGGAGGAGGGGACAACAGAGGGGACCTAAAGCATATTGGCAGGAGAAGGGGGTGGGCACCTATTATGTGCCTTGCTGGTATGGGTAGGGGAACAAAACAGAATTTCCCTCTCACAGTGCTTACATTCTAGCAGGGGTCAAAGGTCCTATGTCAACAAGTTGGTAGATAAATCCCATTTTTGGTGGTGAAGAGTAATAAAGCTGGGTCAGGGATAGAGAGAGAGGGGGAGATGATTTTAGAGAGGGAGATCAGAGAAGAACTCTTGGACGAGGTGGTGATATTTAGGCAGAGGCTTGAATAAAGTGAGGGATTTTGAGGGAAGAGTGTCCAGGCAGAGAGAACAGGCAGTGCAAAGGCCCTGAGGTTGGACCATGCCTGATTTGATCAAGTGAACTGAACAAGTGATATAAGGAGGCCCATGTGGCTGTTGGGGCATGAATGAGAATAAAGAGGTGATTGGGCAGATTGCATAAGGGCTTGGGAGCCACTGTGAGGACATGGGCTTTACCCCTGAGTGAGGTAGGAGTCCTGGAGGGCTGAGAGAAGAGAAGGACATGATAACACAATGGTGGTCCAGGTGCTGTGCTTGGTGCTCAATGAGCCTTATCCCATGGAATCCCTATAATCTGCTGGTGTCAAGCACCTTTGCTTGCATCATTTTCTAGGTGGGGTCTGGTGAGCTTAACTCACTGCTCAGTACTATGCCACCACTATACAGTAGACCCCTGATTCCATGGTTGAAATCTGATCCCCTGGTGTCAGGAAAAAGATATGAAGGAGCATATTGCCACCCATGGCACAATGCCAACTTCTGTCATTTGTGACTTAGAATAAAACCAAGGTGGCATTCTATTGGCTGAAATTACCTGTGTTGCTCCTACTGATGTGCAGAGGGGGCCCCATGATTGCGGACTGAAGAGCAGGAAATGTGGCTTTAGGGGGGACTTAGGGTCTCAGGCAGAAGACTGGGAGTCAGTGAGAAAAGGGATGGACAGAGAGGGACTGGGCCCCCATTCCAGCAGTGCCTTTGGTGGGGTCACTTCTGGCATCTGGCTGAGGGTAGCATATAGAGCCTCCAGGCCTGCTTGGTGAAGCTCCCACCCACTCCCACCAAGTCCAGTTGGATAGGCTCATTCCCTCTGCAGCCTTACTGCCTCAGTCTCCTCCCCCCACCTTCCCGGGCTCTCACAATGGATATCTAATTGGGGCTTTTGATGTTCAGAGTATGTTCTGTGGCATAGAAGACCCTCAAGGCTCTGCCACATGGGAGTGGGGATAAAACAAAGCTAAAATAGTCCTTCCATGCAGGTCTTCTCAGAGCCTTTATTTTTTTAAAGATTTTTATTTATTTGAGTGAGAGAAAGAGAGCATGAGTCAGTGGAAGGGGGGGAGGAAGGGGAGAAGTAGACTCCCTGATGAACAGGGAGCCTGACACCATCAATCTCAGGACCCTGAGATCAGGACCTGAGCTGAAGGCAGATGCTTAGCCGATTGAGCCGCCCAGGTGCCCCACACCTTTTTTATTTATTTATTTATTTATTTATTTATTTATTTATTTATTTATTTATTTAGTTATTTACTTACTTACTTACCTTTATTTATTTGGTTTATTTATTTATATTAGAGAGGTGGGGTGGTGAGTGAGGGGCAGAGGAAAGGGAGAGAAAGAATCTCAAGCAGACTCCCCACTGAGCACAGAGCCCCAGGCAGGGCTCCATCTCACAACCCTGAGATCAGGACCCGAGCTGAAATCAAGGGTCATTGCTTAAGGAACTGAGCCACCCAAGTGCCTCTCAGAGCCTTTAATATGCTAAAATGCTTTCCACAGCTTTTGAAAATGTGTTTGACCACTTGAGCTTTGTTTCCTTTGAAGTATGTTTCGCGTATCAGGTCTCTCTGGAATAGACACGACTGAACTCTGCTTTTGCCCAAGGAGGCTGCTTTAATGATGGAATTCCAGGTAGATCCTTCTGAGCAAGGACCACAGGTTTCCTCCTTCTCCTCCCAGGGTCTGGGCTGCGAAAACAAGGCTGACGTTCCTTTATCTCTCAGTGGGGCTGCAACTCTGAGATGGCCAAATTCTCTGAACTCACAGCTCATGAGGCGGCTGGATGAGGCTGGATGGGGTCAGTCCAGGCAGGGAATGGGAGCTTGCCTCCTGGGAAAGCCATGGAGTCTGTAGGAACATAACTGGGACAGAAATATGTGATCTACCTATCCATGTCAAGGGTTCCACCAAGAGCCTGCAGACTAGGCCAGCTCCTCTGAAAGCAAAGGGTGCATGCTGGCCTGGCCTGCGGCAGAGCTGCATAGACACATGTTCCAGCCTCTTGTCCCCCTGGCTTTACATCTCCTGCTTCCTCTTGTCTACTTCCTCTGGCTTCCCTAGCATCTCTGGGCATGGGAAAGTTGGTCACTCCGGCTCTCATCCCCCTGTTTTACTAGTGAGGACAGCCGAGAAAGGCACAGACAGGAAGGCAAAAGCAGACACAGGGCTGGCTAACCCCTGGATCCATCAGCCGTGCAATGTCATGTTATTATTACTGTTGTCGTTATTGGCAGTGAGACAGGGAGGTTGTGATAGAGCTAAGGGTGCACAGGGAATGCTCCTGCCTCTGAGCTACCTTGGCCTTTGGTCTGAGGTGGCCAATCATGGCTTATGACCCTGGACTGGGCCCCAAGAGCCAGTCTCTCCCCACCCCCTGCTGCACTAACCTGTCTCTGGCTACCCAGGTTGCACCTGTGGCCATTGCGGGGAGGAGCTTCTCAAACTGTGTTGCTGACAATTTCCTGCCACAGCTTCCTGCCCCAGAGACTAGCTTCACTACCCCCACCTCCTCACAGCCCCTGGGCAAGCCCCCACCTTGCTGCCTGGTCCTGGGTATAGGGAGTAGCTATGTGAATCTGTGAGGCAGGGGTGGCTGGATTTGGGAAGATGGAGAGAAGTGGGGAGGGTGTACTCAGTAGAGGGCACTGCGTGGATAAAAGTATGGAAGTAAATTTGAAAGAAGGCTAACAGCACAGCTGGAACAGAGGGAGGATCGGAGAGTTTAGTTAGATTAAATAAAGTGGGCAGGAGGGAGCCACAGTAAGTTCTTGAGCAAGGGAAGCCATGGGGAAAATTGTCGAGAACCGTTGCAGACCCTGGAGCTCAGCTTATGGGAAACAAACTGTGGGGTTTAGTCAAACCACACACACCATATGAGTTAGATCTGGATCTCAGGTTATATTAATAGACACACAGCAGGGGGTGATCAAAGGAGGTGATCTCAAAGGAGAGAGATGTGGACTAGATAGGTTGGGCATGGTGGTATGTTTATAGCCCCAGACAGAATGGCCTAAGTACAGGGACCAGGGCTGGGGAAGGAGAGAGAGTAGGAACTGTCAGAGTGAGGAGGCACGTCAGGGGGCCTGTGAAGGACCAGGGAGAGCCAAGAGGCTCAAGCAGGAAGGAGGGATCATGATGTCCACCACTCAGGGGACCCAGCATTGAGGAGGCATTAAGTGCGTGCCTGGTGTCCACTAGCTGGTGATATCAGTGCTTCCTCTCTAACCTGGAGAGCATCCTGGTGGGGGTGGAGGGCAGACTGTGAGGCTGGGTGAGGTGGTGGGAACCAAGAAGTAGAGCAGGAGTGAAAACAGCACTTTATTTCCTATGTCAGTTATTATTTTTAGTCTCTGGTTTGTCTATACTTTCCAGTTCCTTTAGTTAAAAAAAATTATGGTATAATTTACATACAGTAAAATTCACCCATTTTAGTGAAAACTTCTGTGAGATTTGACAAATGCATATAGATCGAGAAACTACCATCTCAATCAAAATATTGACTATTTTCCCAAATACCCTCATGTCCTTTCTAGTCAGTCTTTCCCCTTGACCCCCAGCCTCTGGCAACCACTGGTGCTCCACTGATAAAGCTTTGAATGGAATTCTGTAGTTTGTAGCCTTTTGGATTTGGCTTCTTGCACTCAACATGATGCCTTTGAGATTCATCCATGTGGTGTGGGTATTAGCATTTCCCTTTATTTTATTGCTGTGTAGTATCCCATGGCAGGGATATACTACAGTTTATTTGTTCATCGGTTGAGATACATTTGTTTCCAGAATTTGGCAGCTGTGAATAGAACTGCTATAAACATTTCCTGTGTAGGTTTTTGTGTGAATACAAGTTTCCATTTCTCTAGGGTATATACCTAGGAACTCTTTTTGACTCTTAAACACTCTGATGGAATGGTGACCTATGTCTCCAAGTGGGGACACAAATGCAGTCTGTGATTACTCACATGCCTGTAACTGTTGGGACACCCAGGAACCCCCTTAAGCCTGCCTTCCCAACCCCAATGTCAGGAGCTATCAGGTTAGAATTCAGATCCTGGCTCCTCCTCTGGTTACCCCAATCCAGACCTCGCCTGATTTTCACTCCAGTATCTTCCTCTCAGCCCATCCTTGTCTGTTCCTGGATGCCCAGGGGGAAAGGCAGCCTTTCTCAATCCACAAAAACCTTGGCACCCCTGCTTACATTTGCTTAGGTAAGGAAGGCACCCAAGGATCCTCCCCTGAACATAACCTATGCCTGGGTGGTCTTGTGGGGGCCATCTTAGAGAAATGCCTAGAAATTGTTATGGGGAGATACATTTTTTTCAGTATTATATAAAAACTCACAAAAATACAGCAAAATGGGAAGAATTCCCATTAACACTCCTATGTTCTACAATTGTTATATTCACTGGGTGAATATTAGGATCACATAGAGTTGATGCTATTATTAGCAGATTCTGTATTTAGCCTACTTGCTAAAATTTACTTGTAACCCCCAAACTAATACTTGAGGCCCTTTCATAGTCATTCAAGAACATTAAGCAGATGGGCGGCCCGGGTGGCTCAGTGGTTTAGTGCTGCCTTCAGCCCAGGGCCTCATCTTGGAGACCCAGGATCAAGTCCCATGTCAGGCTCCCTGCATGGAGCCTGCTTCTCCCTCTG
This sequence comes from Nyctereutes procyonoides, assembly GCF_905146905.1. Lineage (NCBI taxonomy): Eukaryota > Metazoa > Chordata > Mammalia > Carnivora > Canidae > Nyctereutes > Nyctereutes procyonoides. The sequence continues at coordinate 45,842,775 of NW_026575049.1, read as the reverse complement.
CCTGTGTCTCTGCCTCTCTCTCTTTCTGTATCTCTCATAAATAAATAAATAAAATCTTTTAAAAAAAAAACCCAACCAAACATTAAGCAGAGAAGCAAGAAATTTGAGTCAACTGACAGGCGCATTACCACTGAGGTCCAACAAGTTGACACTCCTCTACCTTTTTTGCTTTAATTTTCATATTGTAAACATGTGTCCTCTATTTGGTGCCATGATTTTGTGCTTTTTGTTGGTGATTACATTGTTTAAACAACAGCATAGTGATCAAGTGCTGTCTTGCATTCCTAAGTGCAAGAGGGCTGTGATGTGCCTTATGTGAAAAGTATGTTAGATAATCTTAAAGTTGTGGTGCTGTTGGGTGAGCGTTCAATGTTAATGAATCAACAATATATGTCAAATAGTGTCGTTAGCAGAAACAGGGTTATGTACTGATTGGTTGATGAAAATATTGTGATCAGAGACTTGATGGAACCTATCCCTGCATTTCTTCTAGGAGCAAGCATTTAATATTTGCTAATTCAGTGTTTGCAATAACTCTACAGAACTTCTCTGACTAATAAGACTTGACTGTGTCTGTGTACCTATCTGCCCCATCCATCAGTTTATGTTATTTTTTTGGATGCTTTTCACATTAAATCAGTCATCAGTAGCCATTGGACCTAAATATTTCTGCATACATGTCATTAACTAGTGCTCAATATTTTATGGTCTTTTTTTTTTTTTTTTTTTTTTGATGTGAGGGGTTCAGGGCAGCCCTGGTGGCTCAGCAGTTTAGCGCTGCCTTCAGCCCAGGGTGTGATCCTGGAGATCCAGGATGGAGTCCCACGTCAGGCTCCCGGCATGGAGCCTGCTTCTCCCTCTGCCCGTGTCTCTCTGCCTCTCTGTGTGTCTCTCATGAATAAAGAAATAAAAATCTTAAAAAAAATAAATGTGAGGGGTTCAGGAACGCCAGGATGGCTCAAGTGGTTGAGCATTTGCCTTTGGCTCAGGACATGATCCCGGGTCTGGGGATCCAGTCCTGCATCAGGCTCCCCACAGAGAGCCTGCTTCTCTCTGTCTATGTCTCTGTCTCTCTCTGTATGCCTCATGAATAAATAAAATCTTAACAAAACTGAGGGGTTCAAATACAATGAAATGAACAAATTTCAGCACATTCTTTGAGAAATTCAGACACCTGTATAACCCAGTGCTTATCAAAATATCAGTCATTAATACTTTAACCCCAGAAAGTTAAAGATAATTTTACTAGATATGTATCTAAATATCTGCCTTACTGGATATGTATCTAAACATTTTTAATCCCTTCTCCCCACATAGGAGCATACTTTCCAGTGGCTGTATAAAAGTTCACATTGGAATTAAATCCTTATGTAGTTAACTGCTCTCTTTTGATGGATATTCAGATTAGTTTATGCTTTCTAGAAATTTGTCCAGGAAGGCAGATGCAGCAGGGCAAAGGGGAATTTCCAAGGCCGAGGGGACTCAGTGGAAAGGGAGAAGGGAAGGCTAACAGAGTAATGTTCTTTTGAAGAACAAAGCTGGTTCCAGCTTTAGAGCTCTTATACTTGCTGTTTTCTCTGCCCAATGTGCTCTTTTCTATGATTTTTGAAAAGCTGGCTCCTCCTCATCCTTCAGATCTCAGTTCAAATGCTACCTCCTCAGAGAAGGTGACCATCCCAGCTACAGTGGCCTCTTTTCTCTGCCTTTTTTTTTAAAATTTTTATTTATTTATGATAGTCACAGAAAGGAGAGAGAGAGAGAGAGAGAGAGAGAGAGAGAGAGGCAGAGACACAGGGAGAGGGAAAAGCAGGTTCCATGCACCGGGAGCCCAACATGGGATTCTATCCCGGGTCTCCAGGATCGCGCCCTGGGCCAAAGGCAGGCGCTAAACCGCTGCACCACCCAGGGATCCCTTTTCGGCTTTTTAAAAAATATTATTTATTTATTTATTTATTTATTTATTTATTTATTTATTTATTTATTTTTAAAAGATTTTATTTATTCATGAGAGACACACACACACACAGAGACACAGGCAGAGGGAGAAGCAGGCTCCGTGCAGGGAGCCCGATGCGGGACTCGATCCTGCGTCTCCAGGATCAGGGCCTGGGCGGAAGGCAGGCACTAAACTGCTGAGCCACCCAGGGATCCCCCCAGAATATTTTACTTAAATTCAATTTGCCTCCCCCCTTCTTTTCTCTCTCAATATCACTCTATGTCCTTTAGGACACGGACCTCAGTTTGTACTTATTTTTGCCTCTCTCGTTGTTTCATGTATCCCAGACTGCTGTCTTCAGGAAGGCAGGACCAAGTCTGTCTTATTCACTGTTATCTCCAGCACTGGCCTGGAGCTCTGTAATTCAACAGGTGTTTGGGAAATGAATGAATGGTTCCAGGTGCTGGTGTGGGGGGGCCAGTGGGGATGTTTGGGCGCTCAGCACAAGTGTCTGAAGAGCCAGAGGAGGGTTGGGGACTGAGCCCAGCAAGCTGGGGGCTCCCCTCCAAAGCTGATTCTGGCACAAAGCAGGCTCTGCACGGTTGGCATGGATGCCCCTCAAGGCAGCCTCTCTCCCACGCCTCTGGGCCCAACGGAGGGTGTTCGCGAAGGCAGGCCGAAGCCCTGACCTGCCCTCCATCTCGCTCTGAACGCGCAGGGTTCCGGCCGAGGCGCAGGGGCGGCGGCGGCGATGCCGGACCCCGCGGCGCACCTGCCCTTCTTCTACGGCAGCATCTCGCGCGCCGAGGCCGAGGAGCACCTGAAGCTGGCGGGCATGGCCGACGGGCTCTTCCTGCTGCGCCAGTGCCTGCGCTCGCTGGGCGGCTACGTGCTCTCCCTCGTGCACAACGTGCGCTTCCACCACTTCCCCATCGAGCGCCAGCTCAACGGCACCTACGCCATCGCCGGCGGCAAGGCGCACTGCGGCCCCGCCGAGCTCTGCGAGTTCTACTCGCGCGACCCCGACGGGCTGCCCTGCAACCTGCGCAAGCCGTGCAACCGGCCGTCCGGGCTCGAGCCGCAGCCCGGGGTCTTCGACTGCCTGCGCGACGCCATGGTGCGCGACTACGTGCGCCAGACGTGGAAGCTGGAGGTGAGAACGCGGGGCGGGGGAGGCGGGCGCGTCCCGGGGTTGGGGCGGGGGAGGCGGGCGCGTCCCGGGGGGCGGGGGCCGGGGAGGTGGGCGGACCCGGGGGCGGGGCAGGGAGGTCGGCCTGGTTGTGAGCTGGTCCGGGAGCCTAGAGAGCCTCGGAGCCGTGGGGGGCGAGGTGGGGGAGCCGTTGTCTTCAACAGCTTGTGCTTTGATGGGGATCCCTGGCTGGCTCAGCGGTTTGGCTCCTGCCTTTGGCCCAGGGCGCGATCCTGGAGTCGCGGGATCGAGTCCCGCGTAGGGCTCCCGGCATGGAGCCTGCTTCTCCCTCTGCCCCCCGCCTCTCTCATGAATAAATAAATAAATAAATCTTAAAAAAAAAAAACAAAAAACAAAAAACAGCTTGTGCTTTGCAGTACCGCGCCGGAGTTGGAAGTTGGAAGCTGGAAGCTGGAGGGGTGGGTGGGAGCGGGACCTAGGAGGAGGCTTCGGAGGGCGGGGCCTGAGCGATGCCTTGGTGCTAGACTGTGCTAGACCTGGAGGTCTGGACTGGGGGCGGAGCCTGAGGACGCTGGGGGCGCTGCCTGCGGGACAGCCGGTGTCAGATTGTCAAGCTGGAGATGAGTTTGGGGTCGCCTGTCATGGCCCTGGTTGGGTGGGAGATGGGGGCGGGGCGCTCTCCTCAACAGGCTGAAGGACTCACCCTAGGGTCTCTCGGGACGGAGACAATTAAGAAAGTCCAGGAGATGGAAGAGGCTTCCTGTGGTCGCACTCTTGGTGACAGTTACAAGTCTTGTTGATCTACTCTTCCCTAGGGCGAGGCCCTGGAGCAGGCCATCATCAGCCAGGCTCCCCAGGTGGAGAAACTCATTGCCACGACAGCTCATGAGCGGATGCCCTGGTACCACAGCAGCCTGACACGCGAGGAGGCAGAGCGCAAACTCTATTCGGGCTCGCAGACCGACGGCAAGTTCCTGTATGTGGGGCTTGAGGTTTGGGGCTTTGGGGTGGTGAGGCTGGAGCTTGTTGGCTGGAATACTGGAGGGTGCTGCAGACCTCAGGGTGCAGATGGACCATGAAGGGTACACCTGTGCTAACACACGCAGGGGGGTTGTGTGTTTCTGAGTGTGGGAAGGGGCATAATATGGGAAGGGATCTGCAGTGGTTAGGATGCCAGAGCTGAGGAACAATCCAGATTCTGCTACTTACCAGCTGCGGACGCTGGGCAAGTGGCTGAACTTCTGCCTGCTTCTATTTCCTCTCCTCCATTCAACAAATATTTACTGAACGCCTACTATGTGCCAAGCACTGTTTCAGGCACTGAAGACATAACAATGAACAAAACAGACATAAATCCCTGTAACTGTGGAGCAGGAAGACCAAGCATGATGAATCAATACAGTATAGTCTGGATAGGAAGTCAGATTCTGCTACTTATCAGCTGCTCTCCCCGTCGTACCTCAGCTTTGACCTCTTTTGCATCTTAATCTTCCATGGAAGATGTTTGACAATGATTCCACTGCCTCAAGAAAAAGATTTCCAGACTTTCTGCAGAGTTTATGACAGTTAACTGGTCTACTGAGGTTAAGAGGAGTGTCAGAAGAGCCAGCGCCAAGGGGTTAGACCAGCTGTGTAGGCCTTGGATGTCAAGCTTGAAGCCACAGAGGCAGGTTGGGCCAGAACGGGCCACAGGAGGTAGAAGCTGAGGAAGCTGGGCTTGGGTACTGTGTAGAGACTGAGCTGGCACTGAAGTTCAGAAGCAGTTGGAGCAGTGACATTATCAGGGATGGTGACTCCTGCTGGGCAATGTCAAGAGACCAGAAGCAGCTACTTTGAGCCAGACTCTTGGAAAATTAGGCAAGGCATGCTTTAGACAGAGGCTGTTGTAGATTCTTCTTGTAGTTCCTGTAGTCAAGAACTGCTTTCTCAGTATGGGGATAGTTAGGGGGCTGAAGGTCAAAGCTGTAGGCATAGAACCTTGCATGGGCCTGGGGGGAAGGGAACACCCTTGATGGATCCTGATGCCTGTCACAAGCCCAGGACAGGTCCAGTTCTGAGATAAGAGTATAGGGTGTGATGGAAAGATGTATGCCACTCGGGCCTGGAATTAAGACCAGGGCCATGCTTACTGTTGACCACACTTCAGAGCTGCTGAAAAATGGTTGAGATTGTACTTCACGCTGTTTGCTGCCAAAACTTTCTGTGTAATCGCAGGGCTTATGGTTATGAGTTGATTCAACTTGAAAAGAAACCTGACCCCCCACAAAGGGCCTTTAAGAGTATTTTTTAAGTGTTTCCTAACCTCTTCTGGATCACAGACCCCCTTTGGGAATCTTACTGAAGCTGAACCCCTTTCCGAACCCCAAAACATGTTCACCCCAGAGATTTTGTGTACAGCTACAGGAGATCTTAGTTGAGCCTGATCCTTATTCTTGGAGCTCTTTTCAGGTTAAGAACTTATGATATATTCAGTTGTCTCTTTTTACGTATGAGGAGACTGAGACAGGATCCGTGACTTGCTCAGGGCAGCACAGATAATCGTGTGATGGAGCTGGCTGTTGGTCCTATTAGCAATTAACTGAGTCAGAAATGGATCTGAATCCAACCCTACTGCTAACCAGCTATGCAGGAGATGTGCTCCTATGCCTCAGTTTCTTCAACTGCAGAATAGAACCTACCATGTGGGGAATGCTGTAAAGATTAAGTGACAACTGTGAAGAATTTAGAACCACTATCTCAGTAAATGGTAGCTCTTATCTTTACCACCATTATCAGGTTCCATATATTCCTAAGTGGAGATCCACCTGAATTTCTTAGCTGGGACTTCTAAGTTCAAGTTTGAACTGTGAGGACAAAGTACTGCTACCACCTACTGTTTTCTTGGTAAATTAAGTAGAATTTGTGGCACTGAAATATATATGGTGACCATACCCATGTCTGCCTATGTGGTTATTATCTGTGAATTGGTCATTGTTCTTTTAAGGACTTACAAATCTCTTTCCAAAGAGAGCATTATCAGTTAGGCTTTGCTATATAATAAACCATCCTAAGATGTTATATCTTAAAACAACATCACTTATTCACCCTTGATTCGGTGGGTTGACAGCTTGGGCTTAGCTCAACTGGGTGATTCTTGTGCTGATTTCTTTTGAGCTCACTCATGTGCCTGTAGTCAGATGCAGTGGGGTGTTGACTGGGGCCCGATGGTATAGGATGGCCTCACGGACATGTCTGGTAGTTGGTAGGCTGGGGTGTGTTGGTTATCCTTCATGTGGCTTCTCCAACAGGTTAATCTGGACTCATTCCCATGGTGGTGGCAGGGTTGCCAGGAAAAGCAGGAGAGGGCGAGCAGGCCCAGTGCTCAACCACTTTCCAAGCCTCTCCTCCTGCCGTGTTTGCTAATGTCTTATTGGCCAAAGCGAATCATGTGGTCAGGTCCTGATTCAGGAGCTACAGAATGACACTCCATCAAGTGATGGGAAGGAATGCCTGATATTGTGGTGGTGTTTTCAATATTCCATACACATTTGCCAGTGAGCACTAGGTGTTGAGTTTCTGCTGCCAGTTCAGAATTTAAGGTTTTGACCTGAGGAGATTTTTTTCACTTCTCAGAAGAAGAAGAGAACTAGTAATTGGAGACCATAACTTCGAGGCTAGCCCACCAGTCTACTTATGGAAGTGCTTTCCTTTCTGTGGGACATTTGCTTTTTAGTTTGTTGTGGGCTCTCTTCTTCATCCTTTGGTGCTCCCCTATCACCCTGTACTCTGGTTTCCTATCTCTTCAGGTACCCCTGACTGCTGTGGGATAGCCTGGGAACTGTATCATCCTTCACTGCCTTGTTCTCTGGGGAAATTGCTGCTCCTCTGTACCACTATCAGGTTTTGCTGTGGCAATTTAGGGGATATTTTTCCATCCCTCTGGTCTAAGAAGGGATTGATTATGAGGTGGGCTCACATCTCTTTTGTATCATAGTATCCCTGCCCTTAGAACAATACCTGGCGCATGGTTAACACTCAGTAAACATTTGTCTGATAAATGAACATCCATGGGCAGGGCCCAAGTCCTGTCAGAGAGTTTACAGCATCTGTAGGCCATCCTGTTGCCTATTCCCTGCTGCCTGCCACCAGCCGACTCTTCCGTACCTCCGTGCACTTCCTAAGATTACTGGTCAGCTGCCTACAACTTGTTCTACAAGTCCCAAGACCTCCAGGACCAGTTGCTGTCCATTCTCCATCGGAAACTTCCACTTAACTTTGGAATAGAACCTTGTGTCAGTGACTGCAAACAAATGTTTTGTGGGAGATGTTGATTGGTTTCACCGTGGGAGGAGAGGGTACCAGCATCTAGCTCTAAGTTGTTGTTGTTGTTGTTGTTGTGTGTGTGTGTGTGTGTGTGTGTGTGTGTGTATGTTGGGGGCGGTTAGACTGGTTCATGTACATGGAGCTGTGTGTGAGCAGACAGGTTCTTACACACAAAACCACCATCTTTAAGGGGTTCAACTCTCATTCATAGGCAAGGAAGATTCGCTTATTTATTTTAGCAAATTTCCAGCAGAGGACAATCAAGGGTCTCATTCTGTCAAAGGGCAGTCTATTACAGTGACTAGTGGATCTGTTGTCATGATGAGGAGACTTATTCTGATCTGTGCACAGGTGCCCCAGGAGCTAGAGTTGTGGTTACTTCTGTTGTTTTTCATGTAAAAATGGCTTTCTCTCCCCAAGAGAATATTTTAAGTCTACTTGCATAGATTTGTGTGTCCTCTGTGAGTGGCTGTGTGTCTACCACAGATGGCCAAATATCCCTCCATGGATGGTCAGGTATCCCCTGAGGGTGGCTGAGTGTCCCCTATGGAAGGCCACATACTCAGCCATGGAGGACCAGGTGTCTGCTTGTGGGTGGCTCAGAGTTCTCCTCTGGATGGTCAGGCGTTCAACTGTGGGTAGCTGAATATCAGGCTATTCAGGGCTGAGTATCCACTGTGAGAAGGCCAGTATTCCCCTGTGGATGGTCACATGTTGGCCCTTGGACAAGTGTGTCTCCCTGTGGACACTGCCATCCTCTTCTCATTCCCCTCCTCCACCCCACTGCACCCCACCAGCCTGTTACCAGCCGGTCTGCAGGTTGAGTGGGGCCTGACCTTGGCGCCCCTAGTCCCTGCCACTTCTCCATGAGACCATCAGGGGCAAAGCCCATGGTCGTATGTGTGTGTGCAAGTGTATGCGTGGAAACTGGGGCCCAGCAGGGGGTCACCACCAGAGAGGCCCAGGTAATTATAGGAGTGACATCCCCTCTTTCCCCTTGCCAGGTTGAGGCCCCGGAAGGAGCAGGGCACGTATGCACTGTCCCTGATCTATGGGAAAACAGTGTACCACTACCTCATCAGCCAGGACAAGGCAGGCAAATACTGTATTCCTGAGGGGACCAAGTTTGACACGCTCTGGCAGGTAAGCTGCCCATCTACCTTGTTGATGGGGGCATTGCTTAGGGATCTGAGGAAGAGAGGAGCCTTGACCCTGACACTGCCTCCCTGCAGCTGGTAGAGTACCTGAAGCTAAAGGCAGATGGGCTCATCTACTGCCTGAAGGATGCCTGCCCCAACACCAACGCCAGCTCAGGTAAGTGGGTGGTGAGGGATGAGAGGTGAGTGAGAGACCCTGTGCCCCACCCTCTCACTGTCCCTTCTGCTCCTCCAGAGGCTGCTGCTCCCACACTTCCAGCCCACCCATCCACATTCACCCAGGTGAGTTAGCTGGCATCTCAGGGTTGGGTCCTGAGGGATGGAGCTGGGCAGGTGGTTGGTGAGTCCTCTTCCCAGGGTGAGGCTGGGATGGAGAGTAGGATTGCCATGGAACAGAAGAAGGTCCCCCCAGTGCTGTCCCTGTGAGTCCTCTAAGAATATGGGTCTAAGGACCCAGTGCCCTCAGCTCTAACCCTGCTGACCTTGCTGACCTCATGACCTTCAGGCTCACAGGCGGATTGACACCCTCAACTCAGATGGATACACCCCTGAACCAGGTAAGCTGACAGAGGTAGAGGTATGCGTTGGGGGTTCATGCCAGGCTAGATCAAGGTCCCTGGCTTGGCCCTGGGGTGTGGCAGGGGAGGAATATGGGTCAGGCCTGACTTGTGGCAGTTGGCTTGATTTGCTCTGTGCAAACGCTGTGCCTGTAGACATCCGCATGGGTGCGCATCCAGCATGCCTGCCTGTGTGCATGTACGTGAGGTGCATGTGGACATGCAGAGGCATACATCTGGCCATGCCTGGGTCACCTGGGCTACAGACACACATTAGTTCAGCATCTACTATGTGCCAGTCACACTTCATGCTCGTGTGACTGTGCTTATGGAATGTTTCTGACATGCCATATAAGGTAGTTATAGCAATTCTTCTTATCTTTAAGATCAGAAAGGAGGGCAAGTAGCTCAATAAGGTCCTGCAGTTAGGCAGTAGTGGAGGTGGGATTTGAGCCCATGTTCCTGAGATGCCCTGCTGCGGATGCTAATGTGTTTGATGTATAGATGCAAGGAGGTCCCTATGTGTGCAGAGAACACACATGGTTGCATGTGCACATGGAGTCTCATCTTGGAGTGCTTGTCAACATGGCTATGTGGTGCATCCACAGACACGAGCAGGCATGGACATGTCAGTGAATACACTCAAGGACAAGATATGTATCCTCCAGCTGGCGCACTAACAGTTACTACTCATGCAGACATGCCTTTGGACCCCATCATACACAGAGACGTGGGTGAAAGTATATGTGGGTGCATATGTGTGAACACACAGGAGCACACGTGGTCACCTGTTGCACAGAGATGCACATGCCTTTGGGATCCACTTGAATGTGGCTTCCCAGCTCACCCACAGATGAGACCAGGAACACACACGAGTGCACATGTGTACATGAACACATACAGATACCCATGTGCCTGGATATACTCTGGATGGTGCGCCACTGTCTGGGGTGTATGCTCTGTGGGTGCCAAGGCTGCCATGACTTCCTCGTTCCCCTGCCTCATCCCACTCCCTCATCCTGACTTGGGAGTGCATGGCTGTGTGTATGTGCCCAGCACGCCTAGCATCCTCAGAGAAAGCACAGTCAATGCCCATGGACACGAGTGTGTATGAGAGCCCCTACAGCGATCCTGAGGAGCTCAAGGACAAGAAGCTCTTCCTGAAGCGTGAGAACCTCCTCATGGCTGACATAGAACTCGGCTGTGGCAACTTTGGCTCAGTACGCCAGGGCGTCTACCGCATGCGCAAGTATGGCCACCCCTGCCATAGATTGGGGAACTCCTGTTGCGGGGGGCAGAGGAGGGGAGTGGACTCACCACACCTTGGAGGCTGTAGCCAGGATGTGATATCCAGGATGGGACACACACCCTGGGCCAGGAGAGACTACACGCTAGGGGGTGACCTGGGAGGCTCAGGGACAGCACTGGAGAGTGTGGGAGAGGCAGGCCTGGGGCAGGGAGAAGTGGGCTAGCTGTGGTTGCAACAGAGGCCTCACCCGTCCCAGGAGAGCTGCAGAGGGTCCCCCTTGTCCCCTTAGGTTGACTGCTCACTGGATACAGGCCGCCTCTGGGGAGGGTAACTCTGAGGTTGTTTCAGTAGGGGCGGTCCTTGGTGAGGGCGTTGGCCATGAGTTGTTCTAGCCAAAGCTCCTGGCAGCTAAGGAAGTGTGTGCCTGGGCTCTGACGGGAGAGCCAGGTGACAAACCACAGTATCCACCACATATGTCTGGAGAGAGAAGAGGCAGGCTGGGTGGACATGAGGGGCTGAGAAGGCCCCTGCTGACTCTGGTGCCCACCCTGGCAGGAAGCAGATTGATGTGGCCATCAAGGTGCTGAAGCATAGCACGGAGAAGACAGACAAGGATGAGATGCTGCGCGAGGCACAGATCATGCACCAGCTGGACAACCCCTACATCGTGCGGCTCATCGGTGTCTGCCAGGCCGAGGCCCTCATGCTCGTCATGGAGATGGCGGGCGGCGGGCCCCTGCACAAGTTCCTGCTTGGGAAGAAGTGAGCCCCAGGGTGGGCTGGGTGTTTGGAGCTTGTGGGCCTAGCAGGTTTATCCATCCACTTATGAATGTGCCCCACCCAGGAGCACACTCGTTTCCACATGACTCCTGCCACCCCTGTACACCCTGACATCCGCACTCACACCCACAAAGCAGAGCTGTTAACAGCACAGATGTCCTTATGCTTCAAACTCTCACCGTCACAGACATGATCTTTGACACTCACTGAGACATGTGCCCATCCACTCACATTCTCACTGGTGCATGTGCATTTGTGGTATACCCTCGCTTATGCATTCAGTTATTCCACAAGTGTTTACTGGGCAATTTCTCTGAAAGAGGGACTATTACCAGCCCCAGGGATTCATCTTTAAACAAAAGAGACAAAGATCTCTGTCCTGTATCCTGGTTGGGGAAGAGAGGTCTTCATGAATAATTATAATACAACATAGAGTATGTTGGAAAATATTTACTATAAAAAAGAGGACTGGAAGTGTCAGGGTGGGAGATGAAAAGTGAGAAGGTGAGGTTTGTAAACTAAAGTGGAGCTGTGGAGGAAGAGCGGTCCAGGCAGAGGGCACAGCCAGTACAAAAGCCCTGAGGCTGTCTGTGCCCAGGGTAGTGGAGGAACTGTGAGGAAGGCTCCGTGCCTGCAACAGAGCATGTGAAGAGGAGAGAGGGAGAAAGGGCTGATGTGGGTAGGAAGGTGACAGGGCAGATCGTGCAGGGCCTTATGGGGAGACCTTGGACTTTTACCCGAAGTGAGATGGGAGCCCTAGGAGGCTCTGAGCGGAGAAGTGGCAGGACTTGACTCCTGTGTGGGGAGGACAGACCACGGGGGCGAGGGCAGGGTGACTGTTTTGGTCCAGGCTAATGATGATGAGGGCTGGACCATGGTGGCAGAAGATGAGGTGGGAAGTAGTAGGAGGATTCTGGAAGGATTCTGAAGGCAGAGTTGCCTGTGCTGAGTGCTACCTGTGCTGACAGGTTGGAAGCTGAGTGTGAGAAAGAGTCGCTGACGGCACGGCTAGTGCTTCTGGCCTAAGTAAATGAAAGGATGTAGCTACTGGAGAAGAAAGGGGACAGTGGGGAGAGCCAGTTGTGTGTGCATGTGTGTGAACAATCAGGAACTTTGTCTTTACTAATTTTGAGATGCCTGTTAGACCCCTCTGAAGATATATAGAGGCTCAGTAAATGTGTAAGTTTGGGAACAGTATGTGGGAGAAATTTAAAGTCTCAAGACTAGATGAGGACAGAGGATTTTGCCTTTTTGTTCACCTCCCGCCATATCCCCAGCCCTGTGCCTGGCACACAGCAGATGCCCAACAAGCACCTGCTGAACACAGGCTCAGCTGCATCAGAGAAGTGGGCTTTGCCCCCTTGGGAACCTGGGCTGCCTCCTCCCAGTTGACCCTGCCTTCCCCTGCACCCCAGGGAGGAGATCCCCATCAGCAATGTGGCAGAGCTGCTGCACCAGGTGTCCATGGGGATGAAGTACCTGGAGGAGAAAAACTTTGTGCACCGTGACCTGGCAGCCCGCAATGTCCTGCTAGTCAACCGGCACTATGCCAAGATCAGTGACTTTGGTCTCTCCAAGGCACTGGGTGCCGACGACAGCTATTACACTGTGAGTCCCCACCCCTTTGGTGCCCAGGTGGATGAGGTTGGTGGGTGGAGGGTCCCCAAGCCCTGCCCTGGCAGCATCTCTCCATTCTCAGGCCCGCTCAGCGGGGAAGTGGCCACTCAAGTGGTATGCGCCCGAGTGCTTCAACTTCCGCAAGTTCTCCAGCCGCAGTGACGTCTGGAGCTATGGGGTCACCATGTGGGAGGCCTTCTCCTATGGCCAGAAGCCCTACAAGGCAGGCGGGGGCAGAGGTGGGTGGGCGGGCAGCTGTGTGGGGGAGTGGGGGCGATAAGGGTGAGGTGACCCTGGTACTCACATTGCACTTGGTTCTGGTTTGAGCAGAAGATGAAGGGGCCTGAGGTCATAGCCTTCATTGAGCAGGGCAAGCGGATGGAGTGCCCCCTAGAGTGTCCACCTGAAATGTACACACTCATGAAGGACTGTTGGATCTACAAGTAAGTGCCAGTGGGAGGGAAGGGTACCCGGCTGAACTGACACCTGGGCCTAGGGCTAGAGCTTGTGGTGCCCAAGAGTCCAAAACTCATCCCACCCAAGACTCACCCAGTTCACAGCCTTTCCAACACTCGGTACCTTTACTTTCTGCACCCATGCTCAATGCCTCAACACACTGACCCTGGGCCAACACCATAACACCCTACCTGTAGACACCTACTGCTCCAGCATCTAAAACCTCAGTCCCCCACCAGCCAACACTCAACACACTGATCCTACAATACCCAAACAAGTCAGTACTCTGTTACCCAAAATATGGTACCAATGGTCAGGGCATGGGATAATACTCCAGTCTAATTCCTCAATCCCCCACCATCCAACATCAACACCTATTTACCTTCACAGGCCAACACTATAGCATCCAAAAACTCAATATATTCAAAACCTTCACCCCTGTCTGATGTTCAAACTCAATGCTTGAACACCCCAACTCCTGAAATTATCAATATTTCAACTTCCCATCAGAAAATAGGCAACATGCACCCCAAAAAAAGCTATTAGCCTACATTGGGCCATGCAATGCATGGGTATTCTAACATTTGATACCTTTCCTACCCCAACATCCATTATTCCACTGGCCAACACCTCTGACATTGACATCCAAACACCCAAGCCACCCGGTAAATAGATACCCTATTTATGATAAATAATAAATGATCAGTCCATTCAACATGTGTTAACCTGGCCCCCATTGGGAAATAGTACACCAACACCCCAATACTGAAAGAGGCTAGCATCTTTAATAGGCCCAACTTTCCAAAAGCTGAACCCACTGTCAATGCTCCAGTGTTCTGCTAGATTAGGAGCAGCATACTTGCATCTGTATAAGCCTGCACCCAGTACTCAAATACACTGGGTCTCAGCATATGTACAGTATCCCAGCTCCTCTTGGTTGATAGTTGTTACCCCAACTCCTAATGAATTCAGTTCCCCAAGTCTTCACCTGTTAACACACAACAGGTGGTTCCTCCAACATCCTGTATGTTGGCAGCTCTTCTATTATGTGGTATGGCAACACCTGAATTCTAGTCCTCTCACACCCACGAAACCTCTCCATTACCCCCAAACTCCACCACCCTGGCAACCTCATTGATTTTCTAAGCCCCATGCATGTCTACCCTCCAGGTGAAGTTGGGTTGTGGGGATATGGTCAGTGGCTTGGATCTACCCAACCTCCCACAGGTGGGAGGACCGCCCAGACTTCCAAGCTGTGGAGCAGCGCATGCGGGCCTACTATTATAGCGTGGCAAGCAAGGCTGAGGACCTCCCAGGGTGTGGAAAGGGGGTTGAAGCTGCTTCTGTCTGAACTCCAGCCTGCCTGGGGCCTGCAAACCATGATGCCCCAGCTTCAGCCCCATCGTAGGACCTCCAGTTTGGCTGAAGTCAGCTCAGCTCCTCTCCCCAAACCTTACCAGCTGGGCCGTGGTAAGGCAGGCAGTTGAGGCCTCAGGTTCATACTGATCTAGGGTTCCTCACCTGGTCACCTGTCCTCTCCAGTTGGGGGAAGAGGGAAGGCCCGGGAGGGTGGGGTTTTGTAACCTGTTCTTGGGCTAGAATCTACCCAAGAGCCTTGAGCTGAGGGCGCATTGCTTACAATAAGGACCCTCCTTCCTCTGTGTCCTGAGGGGGAAGACTGGGAACTCTCAGGTGGCAAGACCTCAGTCATTGTAATAAACTCAGCTTCTCTCTTGTTTGAGTCCCTCATTTTTTCTGGGGTGAAGGGGGGAACAGGAAAGGGGCTAGGTCATTGGAAGGGGTCAATGAGAAGTGCCTGTAAACAGCTTCTCTTGGGTGTGCTCGAACGTGATCCCCAGGGTCTGGGGGGTCTGGTCTTCCCCCTCCTCTGCCCTGAGGACATCCCTGTACGAGTGAGGAGCTATGGCAGAGTGGGGGAACTGAGGCAGGCACACCGCTGGGCCTCAGTTTCCCTGTCTTTGTGGATTGCATTAGGTGGGTGCTCTCCATGCTGGCTGAATGTTGGTGTCACTTGGAGTGATTTTAACAAATGCCAACCCCTCCTCCCACCTCTGGTCCCAAAATTGGTGCATTTTACGTAGTGTCTTCAGGTGATTCTATCACCCAGCACCCTCATTAGCTGCCCCACCTTCCTCCTTGGACAGTCACAGCTGGGATCTTCATTGCCTGGTGTCCCAAGTGTCGGCTCACTCCTACTGAGAAGTCCTGTCCCCAAGTGCTTGCTGCCTCAGTTTCTCCACGTGGAAAATTGGTATTTGTGCTGCCAAAGCGAGCACTCCCCACATGGAAAATTGGATGTCAGAGCACAGAACCCAACAGGTTGGGTGAGGTGGAGCCAGGCTCCTGAATTTCTCTTCTGAACTTGCTACCCTTTCCTCAGCTGTGACTGGCCCTATCCCTAGTTCCCAGCCATTGTCTCATCCTCTTGGCTTGGCTCTCTAGAGGCATTGGCTCAAGGGCAGCCATGAAACCCACTCTGAGCCAGGGAAAGGCAAAGAGATTTTCTACAGCTTCTGGGAAGGCAAGTTTTCTTTCTTATTGTTTGTGAAGGTTTAGAAACCCTGTGGCGGGAACCCTGGGTGGCGCAGCGGTTTAGCGCCTGCCTTTGGCCCAGGGCACGATCCTGGAGACCCGGGATCGAATCCCACGTCGGGCTCCCGGTGCATGGAGCCTGCTTCTCCCTCTGCCTGTGTCTCTGCCTCTCTCTCTCCCTCTGTGACTATCATAAATAAATAAAAAAAAATTAAAAAAAAGGAAAAAAAAAAGAAACCCTGTGGCTGTTTTGCGGAAGTATGGGGGAAGGGTGGGGTCTTTATCTGTGGGAGTGTGAGGCCCAGGTGGCTAATGCCGGTGAGAAGACCCCAGAGCCAGGAACTTGACATGGGGATTATTAGGTACAGACCTCACTCGGATTTCACCATTTATTGTTGAGTTTTAATAATTTATATGTAAGCCCCATATTAGCATTTTCTTGAATGAGCTTTAATGGTACTCTATGTGGAAATTAATTCAGAGAGCCCCAGTTGTGCCATCAACTCCAGATACACCAAGACTCTGGGTTATGTGAGTTCATTTGGAGGGTAATTTGTAATTTACTTTATTTGAGGGTCTCCAAGCACTGTGAGACAATATCTTTTTGCATTTAGATTCAAAATAGACAAACGCTGATTGTAAAGATAAACACACAAACTTGAATTACTTCCATTTTGTCATTCTGGGTGACCATTTGGAGATTTTGTGCTTAACGTTTAAAACAGTGAAGCCTTGGGATCCCTGGGTGGCGCAGCGGTTTGGCGCCTGCCTTTGGCCCAGGGCGCGATCCTGGAGACCCGGGATCGAATCCCACGTCGGGCTCCCGGTGCATGGAGCCTGTTTCTCCCTCTGACTGTGTCTCTGCCTCTCTCTCTCTATCTGTGTGACTATCATAAATAAAAAAAAATAAAAAAAAAAATAAAACAGTGAAGCCTTGAAAACCATGGCATATAAGACTTTTAGTGGGTAAATGTTCATATTAGTTCATATGCGAACTATATTACTGAATTTGAATGACACCATTAAGACGCAAGCATTGTCTTTAAATTGTTTTAAAACTAACGAGCAAATCAAGAAAAAATATTACATCAATGGCAAGATTCTGTGGCTTCCCGAATTGTGTTTGCAGATATTTCAGTTTTTTTTTTTAAGATTTTATTTATTCATGAGAGACAGAGAGAGGCAGAGACATAGACAGAGGGAGAAGCAGGCTCCTTGTGGAAAGCTCGATGCGGGACTCGATCCTAGGACCCAGGGATCACACCTGAGCCAAAGGCAGGCGCTCAACCGCTGAGCCACCCAGGTGCTGCTATTTCTGTCTTATTACAACTCACTTGTTAGTGACTGGACAATCATTTGTTGTTACATTGAGTTTTCTATCAGAAGGGAAGTACATTTTCACTGTCTGTATTTCTTTTATGGTCATCATTATTATTTTTTTATTTTATGATTATTGCTGAAAATAATTTTACTTTATAGGAAGGAATATTTAAAAACGATTCCCTCTAAGTGTCAAATACATAGGGAACTCTGTATATGTGATGGCAATAAATGTTGAGCCAATGAAAGAAGGTGCAATTCCCCGTAAGTACCACCAGGTGCCGCTGTTTTCCAAGCCAAGGATGTTCAGATCCTCAAATCCGGTCCTTGCTCCGGTTCGGCTTTTGGACATCTCTTCCCAGGCTCCACCCTGGTCTCCAGGCCCCAACTCCTGTCCCGTGCAATCCATTCACCCCAGAACAACTTGCAGGATCTTTCCTACTGGCAGCTCTGACCAAGTAATTGCACCCTCTTCTTGGCTTCCCCAAACCTATCCATGCTGACTCTTGCCTCTCCTTGGGCTTTTTGCATTTACTGTTTACTCTGCTGGAGATTCTTTTTTCTCTTCATTTAAAAAATTATTATTTGATACATTTGAAATGTTATAATTTGTAAATTTAAGGTGTACAGCATGTTACTTTGATACATTTATATGCTGTAATATGATTGCCATCAAAGCAATATTTATCATATTACATCGTAGTACAGTATTATTGACTATACTCACTGTACTGTGCATAAGATGTCTATGGCTTATTCACTACTCATTGCAAGTTTGTACTCTTGTAAACACCATTGATCGTATTCCCCTGCACCCCCATTCTCTGGTAAACACCATTTTATTCTGTTCTTTACAGGTCTGACTTTTTTAGATTGCACATAATAAGTGATATCAAATAGTACTTGTCTTTCTCTGAATTATCTTGCTTAGCATGATATGCTCAAGGTCCATCCATGTTGTCACAAATGGTGTCTTGGGGTGTAGTTAGTGGAGATCAGCCCCCCCCACATCTTTCTTTCTCCATTGCTTGTTCTCCCATTTTGTTTTCTGTCCATCTTGGTCCATTTCCATCTGGCTCTCTCCATCTGTACCTCTCCTTTCCCACCACACTTCACTACCACTCAAACAAGGACTGGCCTCAGCCTAGACTTCCTGGGTGTAGGAGAGGGGAGCTGAGGGAAATAATTTCTGATACCTGCTTGTTTACCTTACTATGACGAGCAGCTCATCACTTACCAAGGCAGCCCAGGCTGGTGAGTGGGGTAGATTTTTTAGAATGTTCTTTCAAATGCTGACCCCAAACTGGATCTTTGCCCCTCTCTTCAAGCTCCCAATACTACATAGAACTCACCTCTTTCTTCAAAAAGAGATTTCACTCCTCCTATATAATGCTGCATGCTGCAATGTGCCTATTCTGGAAATGTGTGTTATGGGGCAGAGTAACCACTGCTGTGATGGTGGAAGTCCACAGGGCTCTGGGGGTTCAGAAGAGGCTCTTGACCGAGCTGAGACGGGGTCAGTCTGTGGGCTTCCTATAGGAGGTAATTTCTAAGTTGAATCCCTTGTAAGGTGAGTGAGATTTGGCTGGGGGAGAGGTGAAGGAAGTGTTCCAGGCAGAAGAAACAGTATGTGGAGGTGAGAGAACATGCTTTTGGAAACCAAAAGAGGTTCTGAGTGAGCAGAATGTTGTGAGGCCAGTAAAGGGACATCCCTGGAGCAATGACCCCTGTGGGAGACAAGTGGCACCTTTTTCTTTTGTATTTTCTCGTGGCTTGCTAGGAAGCAATTCATACTATCCTCTCCGAACCCCACCCCCTGGTTCCAGGTACATGGTTGGGTTCCTGGCATAGAGTGTTGGGTTTTTGTTTTTTTTAGTTTTTAAATTTGAGTATAGTTTACCCACAATGTTACATTAGTTTTAGGTGTACAACATAGTGAATCAGCAAGTTTATACTGTAGGCTCTGTTCGTCATGAGTGTAGCTACTATCTGTCACCATGCAACACTATTACAACATCACTGAGTATATTCCTTATGCTGCGACTTTCATTCCTGTGACTTATTGATTACATAACTGGAAGCCTGAATCTCCCACTCCCCTTACCCATTTTCTCCATCCTCCACTCCCTCCCCTCTGGCAGCCATCGATTTGTTCTCTGTGTTTATGGGTCTGATTTTGCTGCTGTTTATTTATTTATTTATTTTTAAAGATTCCACATATAAGTGAAATAATGTAGTGTTGTCTTTCTCAGTCTGACTTATTTCCCTTACTATAGTACCCTCTAGGTCCATCCGTGTAGTTACGTATGGCATAATCTCATCCTTTTTTATGACTGTATAATATCGTGTGTGTGTGTGTGTGTGTGTGTGACATCTTCGTTATCCATTTTTCTTTTGATGGACACTTGGGCTGCTTCCATATCTTTGCTATTATAAATAATGGTACAATAAGCATAGGAGTGCTTCTATCCTTTTGAATTAGTGTTTTCATTTTCTTTGGGTAAATAGCCAGTAGTGGAATTACTGGATCATATGGCATTTCTATTTTTAATTTTGGGGAGAAACCTCTATACTCTTTTCCACAATAGCTATACCAATTTACATTCCTACCAACAGTATATGAGAGCTCCCTTTGTGCCACATTCTCACCAACACTTGTTAGTTCTTGTCATTTTGATTTTAGCCATTTTGACAGGTGTAAGGTGATATCTCATTGTGGTTTTGTTTTACATTTCCCTGATGATGAGTGGCGTTGAGCATCTTTTCATGTGTCTGTTGGTCATCTGTATGTCTTTTGGAAAAATATCTGTTCAGGTCCTCTGCCCATTTAAAAATCAGATTATTTGTGTGTGTGTGTGTGTGTGTGTGTGTGTGTGTTGGTGTTGAATAGTACAAATTCTTTATGTATTTTGGATACCAACCCCTTATTGCATATGTCATTTGCAAATACCTTCTATTCAGTAGGTTGCCTTTTTGTTTTGTTCATAATTTCCTTCATTGTGCAAAAGCTTCCTATTTTGGTGTAGTCTTAATAGTTTTTTAAAATTTTTTATTTATTTATGATAGTCACACAGAGAGAGAGAGAGAGAGGCAGAGACACAGGCAGAGGGAGAAGCAGGCTCCATGCACTGGCAGCCCGACGTGGGATTCAATCCCGGGTCTCCAGGATCGCGCCCTGGGCCAAAGGCAGGCGCCAAACCGCTGCGCCACCCAGGGATCCCGGGATCCCTAGTCTTAATAGTTTAATTTTGTTTTTGTTTCTCTTGGCAGAGGAGACATATCTAGAAAAATGTTACTATCACCAATATCAGAAATTTTTGACTGTACTCTCTTCTAGGAATGTAATGGCCTCCTATCTCGTATGTAGTAAGTAGGTCTTTAATCCATCTTGAGTTATTTTTTAGTATGGTGTTAGACAGTGATCCAGTTTCATTGTTTACATATAGCTGTCCAGTTTCCCTGTACCATCGTCTTTTCCTCATTGCATATTCTTGCCTCCCCTGTCATAGATGAGTTGACCCTATAAGCATGGGCTTATTTCTGGGCTATCTGTTCTATTCCATTGATCTATGTGTCTATTCTTGTACCATTACCATGCTATTTTGATTGCTACAGCTTTGTGGTATGTCTTGAAATCTGGAATTGTGATACTTTCTGCTTTGTTTTTCTCAAGACTGCTTTACCTATTTGGGGTCCTTTATGGTTCCACACAAATTTTAGTATTATTTGTTCTAGTTTTGTGAAAAATACAGTTGGTATTTTAATAGAGATTGCATTAAATCAGTAGACTGCTTTGGATACTATGGACATTCTAACAATATGTCTTCTACCAATCCATAATTATGGAATATCTTTTTCTTTGTGTCTCCTTCAATTTCTTTCATTGATGTTTTATAGTTTTTAGAGTACAGGTCTTTCATGTCTTTGGTTAAATTTATTCCTAGGTATTTTTATTTTTTTGATGCAATTGTAAATGGAGTTGTTTTCTAACTATCTCTTTTGATATTTCATTAGTAGTGTATAGAAATGCTACTGATTTCTGGGTATTAATTTTGTATCCTACAATTTAAATTTATTCTAGTAGTTTTTTGGTGGTGTCTTTAGGGTTTTCCTTTTTTTATGTTTTTCCCCAAGTTTTTATTTAAATTCCACCTAGTTAACATACAGTGTTTGAGTTTGGAGTGTGACATGGGGCTGGATCTCATGACCCTGAGGTCATGACCTGAGCCAAAATCAAGAGATGGACTCTCAACCAACTGAGCTATGCAGGTGCCCCTGGATCTTGTGGTTTGGTTTTATTTTATTTTATTTTTTTAAAGATCTTATTTATTCATTCATGACAGAGAGAGAGAGAGAGAGAGAGAGAGAGAGAGAGAGAGAGGCAGAGACACAGGCAGAGGGAGAAGCAGGCTCCATGCAGGGAGCCTGATGTTGGGACTCAATCCCGGGACTCCAGAATCATGTCCAGGCTGAAAGCAGATGCTAAACCGCTGAGCCACACAGGGATCCCCATGGTTTGTTTTTTTAAAAATACTTTTGCTACTTTGTGTCTTGATTGGAGTATTTAGGCCATTTACATTTTTTAAAAATATGTATTAATTAATTAATTAATTTATTTATTTTAGAGAGAGAGAGAGAACACAGAGGGAGAAGGAGAAGCAGATTTCCTGCTGAACAGGGAGCCTGATGCAGGCCTTGATCCTAGGACTCTGGGATCATGACCTGAGCCGAAAGCAGATGCTTAAACTGAGCCACCCAGGTGCCTCAGTCATTTACATTTAAAGTAATTATTAAAAAAATAATTATTCATAAGTATGTACTTATTACCATTTTGTTATTTGCTTTCTGGTTATCTTTGTAGTTCTGTTTCTTTCTTCTCTTGCTCTCTTTCTTTGGATTGATGAGCTTCTGTAGTGTTATGTTTGGTGTTCTATTTTTTTTAAAGATTTAATTTATTTATTCATGAGAGAAAGAGAAAGAGAGAGAGGCAGAAACACAGGCAGAGAGAGAAGCAGGCTCCATGCAGGGAGCCCAATGTGGGACTTGATCCCAGGACTCCAGGATCACAACCTGGGCCGAAGGCAGGCACTAAAATGCTGAGCCACCCAGGGATCCCCCTGGTTTTCTATTTTTTTGTGTGTATTGTTATAGATTTGGGTTTGTGTTTACCATGAAGTTCTTATATAGCATCTTAAGTATATGGCAGTCTGTTATTAATTTGGTGGTTATTTAAATTAAAACACATTCTTAAAAAAGTCTTCCTTTATTTTACTCCCTTCTCCACATTTTATGTATATATTGTCATAGTTTACATATTTTTATTCATATTTTTCTTACATCTAACTGGCCATTTCTTTTCCACTAAAGAAGTCCCTTTAACAGTTCTTGTAAGGCCAATGTAATGGTGATAAACTCCTTTATCTTTTGTTTGTCTGGAAAACTTTTTATCTCTCCTTCAAATCTGAATGATAACTTTGCCGGGTAGAATAATTCTCCTTGTAGTTTTTTTTTTTCCTTTTTAGCACTTTGAGTATGTCATGCTACTCCCTTATGGCTTGCAATGTTTCTGCTTAAAATTGGCTGATAGTCTTATAGGTTTTCCCTTTTTTGCTTCTCTATTCCTGCTTTTAAAATTCTTTCTACCTTTAAGGTTTGATGTTTTAATTATTATGTGTCATGGTGTGGACTTCCTTGGGTTCATCTTATTCAAAACTCTGTGCTTCTTGGACCTAGATGTCTATTTCCTTCTCTATGTAGGGAAGTTTTCAGCTTATTTCTGCAAATAAGTTTTCTGTCCCCTTTATCCTCCTCCTCCTCCTCTTCTTCTTCTTCTTCGACCCCTATAATGTGATAGCCTATTCACTTGATGTTGTCCATGAGATACATTAAAATCTATCCTTATTAAAAAAAATCCGACAAAGCAGGAAAAACTATCCACTGGAAAAAAGACAGTCTCTTCAATAAATGGTGCTGGGAAAATTGGACAGCCAAATGCAGAAGAATGAAACTAGACCATTCTCTTACACCATACACAAAGATAAACTCAAAATGGATGAAAGATCTAAATGTGAGACAAGAATCCATCAAAATCCTAGAAGAGAACACAGGCAACACCCTTTTTGAACTTGGCCACAGCAGCTTCTTGCAAGATACATCCATAAAGGCAAGGGAAGCAAAAACAAAAATGAATTATTGGGACTTAATCAAGATTAAAAGCTTCTGCACAGCAAAAGAAACAATTAACAAAACTTAAAGACAACCTACAGAATGGAGAAGATATTTGCAAATGATATATTAGATAAAGGGCTAGTATCCAAGATCTATATAGAACTTATTAAACTCAACAGCAAAGAAACAAACAATCCAATCATGAAATGGGCAAAAGACATGAACAGAAATCTCACAGAGGAAGACATAGACATGACCAACAAGCACATGAGAAAATGTTCTGCATCAGTGGCCATCAGGGAAATACAAATCAAAACCACAGTGAGATACCACCTCACACCAGTGAGAATGGGGAAAATTAACAAGACAGGAAACAAGTGTTGGAGAGGATGTGGAGAAAGGGGAATCTCTTGCACTGTTGGTGGGAATGTGAACTGGTGCAGCCACTCTGGAAAATTGTGTGGAGGTTCCTCAAAGAGTTAAAAATAGAACTGCCCTATGATTCAGCAATTGCACTGCTGGGGATTTACCCCAAAGATACAGATGCAGTGAAATGCCTACACCCCAATGTTTATAGCAGCAATATCCACAATAGCCAAACTGTGGAAGGAGCCTCAGTGTCCACTGAAAGATGAATGGATAAAGAAGGTGTGGTATATGTATACAATGGAATATTATTCAGCCATTAGAAAAAATGAATACCCACCACTTGCTTTGACATTGATGGAACTGGAGGGTATTATGCTGAGTGAAATAAGTCAATCGGAGAAGGACAAACATTATATGGTCTCATTCATTTGGGGAATATAAAAATTAGTGAAAGGGAATAAAGGGGAAATGCGAGAAAATGAGTGAAAATATCAGTGAGGGTGACAAAACATGAGAAACACCTAACTTTGGGAAATGAACAAGGGGTAGTGGAAAGGGAGGTGGGGGGGGGTTGGGGTGACTGGGTGATGGGCACTGAGGGGGGCACTTGGCGGGTGTTATGCTATATGTTGGCAAATTGAACTCCAATAAAAAAAAATCTTCCCTTCCCCTTTCTTCCTTACTTTTTCTCCTCCTCCCTCCCTTCTTCCTTCCTTCCTTCCTTCCTTCCTTCCTTCCTTCCTTCCTTCTTCTTCCTTCCTTCCTTCCTTCACTGTGCAGCTAGAGTGCTTCCATTACCCTTCCTTCCAGATTGCTGATTCATTCATTCTTTTGCATCAACTAGTGAACTGTTGATTTCTTCTACTTTTTTTTAAAAATTAAAGATATTTATTTATTTGAGAGAGCTAGAGAGAGAGAACAAGCAGTGGGGAGGAACAGAGAGAGAGGGAGGGAGGGAGGGAGGGAGGGAGGGAGAAACATATTCCCAACACAGGACTTGATCCCAGAATCCAGGGATCATGACCTGAGCTGAAGGCAGACACTTAATTGACTGAGTCACCCAGATGGCTCCCTCTGGTGTATTTTTAAATTTCATTTTGTATTCTTCAAATCTGATTGGTTCTTTTTTATATTTTTTATCTCTTTGTTGAAAGTCTCACTGAGTTCTTCCAGTCTTCCCTCCAGCTCAGTGAGTAACTTTATGATCATTATGTTATTTATTTATTTTTAAAATTTTTATTTATTTATTCATGAGACAGAGAGAGAGAGAGGGAGAGAGAGAGGCAGAGACACAGGCAGAGGGAGAAGCAGGCTCCATGCAGGGAGCCTGATGTGGGACTCAATCCCGGGTCTCCAGGATCGCGCCCTGAGCTGAAGGCAGTGCTAAACCACTGAGCCACCATGGCTGCCTATGATCATTACTTTAAATTCTTTATCAGGAATATTGCTTATCTCTATTTTACTTATTTGTTCTGAGGTTTTTTTTTGTTTTCTTGTTATTTCTTTTAGAGAATATTAATTTGTCTCCCCATTTTGCTTGACTTTCTGTGTTTGTTTCTATGGATTAGGTGGAACAGTTACTTCTTTTATTTTTATTTTTTTTTAATAAATTAATTTTTATTGGTGTTCAATTTACCAACATACAGAATAACACCCAGTGCTCTTCCCGTCAAGTGTCCCCCTCAGTGCCCGTCACCCATTCACCCCCACCCCCCGCCCTCCTCCCCCTCCACCACCCCTAGTTCATTTCCCAGAGTTAAAAGTCTTTATGTTGGGGATCCCTGGGTGGCGCAGTGGTTTGGCGCCTGCCTTTGGCTCAGGGAGCGATCCTGGAGACCCGGGATCGAATCCCATATCGGGCTCCCGGTGCATGGAGCCTGCTTCTCCCTCTGCCTATGTCTCTGCCTCTCTCTCTCTCTCTCTCTCTGTGACTATCATAAATAAATAAATTTAAAAAAAAATAAATCTTTAAAAAAAAAAGTCTTTATGTTCTGTCTCCCTTTCTGATATTTCTCACACATTTCTTCTCCCTTCCCTTATATTCCCTTTCACTATTATTCATATTCCCCAAATGAATGAGAACATACACTGTTTGTCCTTCTCCGGTTACTGTGGCCAAGTTCAAAAAGGGTGTTGCCTGAGTTCTCCTCTGGGATTTTGATGGAATCTTGTCTCACATTTAGATCTTTCATCTATTTTGAGTTTATCTTTGTGTATGGTGCAAGAGAGTGGTCCAGTTTCATTCTTCTGCATGTGGATGTCCAATTTTCCCAGCACCATTTATTGAAGAGACTGTCTTTCTTCCAGTGGATCGTCTTTCCTCCTTTATCGTATATTAGTTGAGCATAAAGTTCAGGGTCCACTTCTGGGTTCTCTGTTCTGTTCCATTGATCTATATGTCTGTTTTTGTGCCAGTACCACACTGTCTTGATGAACACAGCTTTGTAGTACAACCTGAAATCTGGCATTGTGATGCCCCCAGATATGGTTTTCTTTTTTTAAAATTCCCCTGGCTGTTTGGGGTCTTTTCTGATTCCACACAAATCTTAAAATAATTTGTTCTAAGTCTCTGAAGAAAGTCCATGGTATTTTGATAGGGATTGCATTATACGTGTAAATTGCCCTGGGTAACATTGACATTTTCACAATATTAATTCTGCCAATCCATGAGCATGGAATATTTTTCCATCTCTTTGTGTCTTCCTCAATTTCTTTCAGAAGTGTTCTATAGTTTTTAGGGTATATTTTGAGAACCATTTGAATGGTAAATGGTTCTCCAACCTTTTATTTTCAGGTTGTAGGTGTCCTTCTGTCTAAAATGAGTCTCTTGTAGACAGCAAATAGATGGGTCCTGCTTTTTTATCCAGTCTGAAACCCTGCGCCTTTTGATGGGGTCATTAAGCCCATTCACGTTCAGAGTTACTATGACAGATATGAGTTTAGTGTCATCTGATATCTATTTAGTCCTTGTTTTGTGGATTGTTCCACTGAACTTCTTCTTAAGGGGAGTTTTAAGAGTCCCCCTTAAAATTTCTTGCAGAGCTGGTTTGGAGGTCACATATTCTTTCAGTTCCTGCCTGTCTTGGAAGCTCTTTATCTCTCCTTCCATTTTGAATGAGAGCCTTGCTGGATAAAGTATTCTTGGTTGCATGTTCTTCTCATTTAGGACCCTGAATATATCCTGCCAGCCCTTTCTGGCCTGCCAGGTCTCTGTGGAGAGGTCTGCTGTTACCCTAATATTCCTCCCCATGAAAGTCAGGGACTTCTTGTCTCTTGCTGCTTTAAGGATCTTCTCTTTATCTTTGGAATTTGCAAGCTTCACTATTAGATGTCGAGGTGTTGAACGGTTTTTATTGATTTTAGGGGGGGATCTCTCTATTTCCTGGATCTGAATGCCTGTTTCCCTTCCCAGATTGGGAAAGTTTTCAGCTAGGATTTGTTCAAATACATATTCTGGCCCTCTGGCCCTTTCGGCGCCCTCGGGAACCCCAATTAAACGTAGGTTTTTCTTCCTTAGGCTGTCATTTATTTCCCTTAATCTGTCTTCATGGTCCTTTAATTGTCTGTCTCTTTTTTCCTCAGTTTCCCTCTTTGCCATTAACTTGTCTTCTATGTCACTCACTCGTTCTTCCACCTCGTTAACCCTCGTCGTTAGGACTTCTAGTTTGGATTGCATCTCATTCAATTGATTTTTAATTTCTGCCTGATTGGATCTAAATTCTGCAGTCATGAAGTCTCGTGAGTCCTTAATGCTTTTTTCTAGAGCCACCAGTAGCTGTATAATGGTGCTTCTGAATTGGCTTTCTGACATTGAAGTGTAATCCAGATTTTGTAACTCTGTGGGAGAGAGGGCTGTTTCTGATTCTTTCTTTTGAGGTGAGGTTTTCCTTCTAGTCATTTTGCTCAGTGCAGAGTGGCCAAAAACAAGTTGTATTGGAACACGGGGGAGTATCACTGGTCCGTCCAGCTGGTCTTCTGGGGGAGGGGCCTGCTGTGCTGATTTTCAGGTGTTAGCACTTGGGGGAGCTGCTCTGCCCCTGCCTGCTGCCGGGCTCAGCGGGGGTTGTTTACCCCGTGGGGCCCCAGGAGGAACAGCCGCAGTTGCTATGGCAACTCTGGAAGCCTGGATTCAGCCTCCGCAGGAACTACGGGGCTCGGGGCTCTCGGCTCTCCGTCCGCAGGGCCTGGAGGCTCCGGGGCGGGGCCGCTGATCTGCTCAGCTCGGGGCAGGAGCGTCCTTGCTGTCCTGGGCCCTCCCGGCCTCTGCCTGTCCCGGGGGAGGCCGGATCCTGGGCTGTGTCCCGGCGCCCTGTGCTCCGGGGCCTGCGCTGTTGGATTCGCGCTCCCACCCCGCAGCTCCCTCCCTGGAGCCGCTCCCGAGCCCCTCCGAGCTGCTCCGGTCCCTGCCGTGCGCGCTGCAGCCCTTAGGGAGCTCGGAGCACTCTCCTGCGCGCTCGCAGGTGTCTGTTAGTGTCCCCGGGAGCCCGAGGGCATCCCCGCCCTCCTGGGTCCTGCTCCAACTCCCTGCGAGCCCCTTTCCGCCCGGGAAGGTTGGTGCAGCTCCTGCTCCTCCGGGACGGGGCTCTCCTGTCCTGGGGACACTCGCCCCGGCCTCAGCCCGGCTCCTCGCGGGGCCCCTCCCCCTCGGAGGCCTTTTGTTTCTTTATTTCTTTTTCCCCGTCTTCCTACCTTGATAGAAGCGCGAACTCTTCTCACTGTAGCATTCCAGCTGGTCTCTCTTTACATCTCAGGCCGAATTCGTAGATTTTCAGGATGATTTGAAGGTTATCTAGGTAATTTGGTGGGGACAGGCGATTTGGGGACCCTGCTCTTCCGCCATCTTGCCCCTCCTCCCCCAGTTACTTCTTTTAAACTTGAAAGGATGGTCTTGTGTATGACTGTATACTGTGTGTGATTGGTGATTTTGCTGGGTGACTGGAGCTATGGTTACTGTGGGATGGGGATTCTGAAGTCTTCCATGCAGTGGACACCCTATCAAGACAGCTAAAGGTGAAGTGATGCAGGGCCAGAGTGTCTCAGGTGTATATGTGTTGAGGGTATGCTGGAGGTAGCTGAAGCTGAAATGAGCTTGGGACATCCCAGGATGCCCTGGCAAGGTGGCTGGAGCTGAAGGGTGTGTGGACCAGGAGGTCTCTGAGCTTTCTTTAAAGAGGGTATCTTGACAAGATAGCTGAAACTGAAGAGTGTGCATGCTGGGGGTACCTGGGGCACAGAATGCACAGAGGGCACCTTGACAAGATAGCTGAAGCTGAAGTAGATACAACCGAGATGTTCCAGGATCTTTGCACAAAGTGTTCCTTGAAGAGGTGGCTGGAGATGAGACAGGATATGAGTTGGGAGGTCCTGGTACTCTCTGCACAGGGGGTGCACTGGTAGGACAGCTAAAGCTAAAATAGGTGTGGGCTGGTTTGGTCCCTGGACTCTGCACAAAATGTGCCCTAAGGGGACAGCTAAAGCTGAATTGGGATCGCAAATCATGGTTCCAAGGTGTTTAACACAGTGTGTGTTTTGACATGGTGACTGGAGCTGAGGCTGGTGTGGATGGGGGTGGTCTGGGGTGCTTTGGACAGTAGGCACCAGACAGAGCAGCTGGATATGAAGCAGATATCAACAGAGAGGTTTTAGAACACTCTGTACTAGAAATGCCCTAGCAAGCTATTTGAAGCCAAAGTAGTGTGGGCTTGGAATGTTCCAGAGTGCTTGGCACCTGTGTCACCTTGACATAAAGGGTGGGATTGCAACGGGTGCTAACCAGGGATATCCTGCTGTGTATTACCCTGTGACCACCCTGGTAGGGCAGCTGGGGCTGGTGTGAGGGATGGGCCCAGGGTTCACTGAGGCAGCAAGCTGATTTGACTGGCCAGGTGGTGCACTAGTCTACTTTCAAGGTAGGAGGGGAGTGTAGATCATATCTGTCTGCCCCTCCCACCTGGAGAATATTGCAGCCCTGCCCCCACCCCACCATTTGCTGGCTTTTTTATGCTAGTTGCTCTTTTTTTTTAAAAGGTTTTATTTATTTATTCATGAGAGAGAGACAGAGAGGCAGAGACATAGGCAGAGGGAGAAGCAGGTTCCATGCAGGAGGATCATGCCCTGGGCAGAAGGCAGCGCTAAACCGCTGAGCTACCCAGGCTGCCCGCTAGTTGCTCTTTTTAACTACAGCTTTTTTTTCTATGCCCAAGGACGGAGGTATCTGTTCCTGATCCTTAGTACTATCCATCCCCACTGCAGTTTGAGGTGTTAGGGGTGAGATTCCCTTCTTTACCATGTGTTCATCTTTCTTGCTGTTCTCTATGTGGTCTCTCCTTGTGCAGAAGATGTTCAGTGAACCCCAGTTCTTCAGGAGGAACTATTCTATAAAAAGGTGCAATTTAGTGTGTTCTAAGAAGGAGGTGAGTTCAGGGTCTTCCTATATCACTATCTTGGACCAGAACTCCTAGCATCAGATTTTACCATCTAATCTTTTCAAATTTTAGGCAGGAAAGATACTATTTCATTGTGTAAATGGACAAATTAGCATTTCTCTTATAAGTGGCATGGTGGAACAATATTTGCAAATATGCGTATGGGTATGATGAGGCCTCTCAGCCACCAGAGAATGTGCATCATCTCAGGAACAAAAGAAAAGCTCTGCCCTCTGGCCATGTGGGTGGGGAAGGGACGTGGCAATATTCTAACTTTCCTTTGATTTATCGTTTTTCCCCCTCTCCTTTTATGTCCCTTCACAGTTTTAAATTTCTCCCTTCTCTGTTGGCTGGCGTCCCATGTGCTTATTGCTTTGTCCTTATCTGAGGTTGCCTTTGAGCCAAAGGACAGGGCTGTGAAGCCCCAGAAAGAATGTTCCATGTGACAAAATTCTGATGTGCTACATAAATTTCCCGCTTAATTCTTGGGGTGCCTGGCTGGCTCAGTCAGATAAGTATCTGGCTTGATTTCAGCTCATGATCTTTGGGTCATAGGATTTGAGCCCTGTGTTGGGCTGCATGCTGAATATGGAGTCTGCTTGAGATTCTCTTTCCCTCTCCTCTGCCCCTCCCTCCACTTGTCCATGCACTTTCTCTCTAAAATAAATAAAAGCTTTAAAAAAATTTTCCCACTTAGTTTTCAAAAATCTGCCTATGGTGGGGACCCTGAGGCTTAGAGATGTTAAGACACAAACCCAGGGATCCCTGGGTGGCGCAGCGGTTTGGCGCCTGCCTTTGGCCCAGGGCGCGATCCTGGAGACCCGGGATCGAATCCCACGTCGGGCTCCCGGTGCATGGAGCCTGCTTCTCCCTCTGCCTATGTCTCTGCGCCTCTCTCTCTCTGTGACTATCATAAATAAAAAAATAAAAAAAGACACAAACCCAGCATTTAATGACAAATATATACAAGAGGCAATTCTATTGGCTGCTTTTCTAGTCTTCACTTAACCAAATCCTCTCAGACATCAAGATTCTGTTTAAGTTCCAGAGAAGAGAGGCTGCTAGCTCTCCATCTTGAAGAGAAACCTATTGTCTCACTCTGCCCAGTCAAGGAATAGAAATCTTGTCTCTCATCTAGGAAGGAGTTGTGGAGTTTAGCTCAGTACAGTCTTACACTTCAGAGAAAGAAGAGAGAAAGAAAGAGGGAGAGAAAAACAGGCCATCCATGCTCTTCAGAGAACCTAACTCCTGAGTTTGGCCTTGGCTCCAGGTCCATGTCTGCCACTAGAATCTGATGTGACTTTGCTAAATCCATTCTCAGTTCTGGGTCTCCATTTCCCCATCTGTTGAATTTTTATTCTAGTAACTATACTTTTTATATTTGAGCTCTAACTCAGAGTTTTTTCCATTCACTTATTTTTGCTTCATAATCTCCTGTTATTATTTTGTGGTGGTTATTCCTTCGAGTCATTTAATATATTTGCTGTTAAGCCCTTTTTAGGTTGTTCTTATTCTCTATTTTCTCAGAGATAAATTCTTGTAGTTGGGGAGTTTGTGAGAACCTCATGAAGTGGTGGTGACTCCATTACCTCAGGATATTTCTCCCACGTATACTTAGAGCCTTATAAGAGCATGTACTCTTGACCTTGTATATTAGTGGTCTCTATGCTGGTCCTAGCCTCCTATGGGTAGGTGAATGCTTCAGTCCTGTCATTGAGCACCTCTGCTATCATCTCTTGTTCATGTTTGCCTGTAATTTCTAAGGTTTGAAGTGGGATGGGTGGTTTCAGTGTGTACTTGGTTTGCTATCTTAAATAGAACTCCAAGTTTATAATCTATAAACATATCGCAGATCTAATGGAAGCTCAGAGAGGTGGCCTGACTTGTTCAAGAACACACACCTAAAAGGAAAATTATAATCTGGCTAGATCCTCTCCATTACTTTCTGCGTCTAGCAGCCTGGGTGCTAATCTCAGCTTTGACTCATTGCTAGCTATGTGTTCCTTGGCCAATTTTTAAAATTCCGTTAGCTGGGGAGTAGCAACTATTAGTATCTCTATCCTTCAGATATACAAGACAGACTCGAAGTGAAATGAAAAAGTGGCAGAAGAAGTGAAAAAACATGACAAGGTTTAACATGTTATATTAGAAGAGGTGTGGATCTGGAGCCTGGGTGTATGACTTCAGGCAGGTCACTTAGTCTCTTGGAGTTGCAGTTTTTTCATCTATAAAATGAGGTCAATAATTACACTTACCTCTCTAGGTAGATAAGTGAAGTGAGAAAATGCATGAGATTGCAGTTTTTTTCATCTATAAAATGAGGTCAATAATTACACTTACCTCTCTAGGTAGATAAGTGAAGTGAGAAAATGCATGAGATTGACACATAGTGCTTAATAAACATTACTTTCTTCCAGGGAGGAGAGTAAACTGGGTGACTATGGGAGTGGAGGAATGTGACAGTTTATTCATCAAATCCCTCAGGGTTTTGAAAACCAAGTGGGGAGAGATTTTCCATGGACCCAAAGAAAGAACAAAGAATAACAGGGAAGGATCCAGGGAAGACAGATTTTAAGCTCAATTTTAGAAAAACTATGTGGACTTAACCAATCTGGAAGGAGCTGACTTTAGAGGGAGTGAGTTCCTAGCCACTTAAGGAGGCCAAACAGAGTCCAGCAATAAACCCATACAGCTATGGCTAATTGATTTTTGACAAGGGAGCTAAGTCTATTTATTGGGGGAAGGAATAGTCTCTTCAACAAATGATGCTGGGACAACTGGATTCCCAGATGCAAAAGAATGAAGTCATACTTCTACCTCACATTATATATTAAATTAAACTGAAAATGGCTCAAAGACCTACATATAGGAGGCAACCCCCAAAAAAACCCCACCCCCAAACAAAAACAAAAACAAAAAACCCAAACTCTTAGAAGAAATCATAGGGGTAAATCTTCATGATCTTGGATTTGGCAATGGATTCTTAGATATGATACTAAAATCATAAATGGCAAAGAGAAATAGATAAATTGGCTTTCAACAAAATTAAACTCCTGTGCCTCAAAAGACATTATCAGAAAAGTGAAAAAAACAACCCACAAATGGGCAACAAACACTTTGCAAGCTATGTATCTGATAAGGATCAGAATATATAAAGAGCACCTACAATTTTACAACAAAAAGACAACCGAGTTAAAAACTGGGCAAGGTGGGCAGCCCCGGTGGCGCAGCGGTTTAGTGCCGCCTGCAGCCCAGGGCGTGATCCTGGAGTCCTGGGATCGAGTCCCATGTCGGGCTCTCTGCATGGAGCCTGCTTCTCCCTCTGCCTGTGTCTCTGCCTCTCTGTGTCTCTATGAATAAATAAATAAAATCTAAAAAAAAAAAAAACTGGGCAAAGGACTTGAATAGACATTTTCCCAAAATGCAGATCAAAACTGTAATGAGGGATCCCTGGGTGGCGCAGCGGTTTAGCGCCTGCCTTTGGCTCAGGGCACGATCCTGGAGACCCGGGATCGAGTCCCATGTCGGGCTCCCGGTGCATGGAGCCTGCTTCTCTCTCTGCCTGTGTCTCTGCCTCTCTCTCTCTCTGTGTGTGACTATCGTAAATAAATAAAAGTTAAAAAAAAAAACTAATGAGATACCATTTCAAATCCATAAAGGTGGCTAGAATAAAAATTTTCTTTAGATAAAAACCCCAGAAAATAACAAGTATTGATGAGGATGTGGAAAAATTGGAACCTTCATATATTTCTTGTAGGAATGTAAAATGGTGCAGTATAGTGGAAAACAATTCCATGGTTCTTCACAAAGCTAAACATAAAATTACCATATGATCCAGCAATTCCACTTTTGGGTATATACCCCAAAAATTGAAGGCAGGAACTCACACAGATATTTGTACACCAATGTTCACTATAGTATTATTCAATAGACAAAAGGTGGAAATAACCCAAATATCTATCAACAGATGAGTAGATAAGCGATATGTGGTGTGTACATATGATGAAATATTTCTCTGTCATAAAAAAGGAATAAAGACCTGACACAAGTTACAATGTGGACAAACCTTGCAAATATTATACTAAGTGAAATAAACCAGACACAAAAGAAATATTGTATGGTTCCACTTATATGAAATATCTAGCATGGATAAAGTTTCCCAGGGACTGAGTAAAATGAGGAGTTGTTGGTTAATATGTACAGAGTTTCAGTTTGTGGTAATGGAAAAATTTTAGAAATAGTGGTAATTGGGTAACATTGTGAGTGTAATTAAGGGAACTGAATTATACACCTAAAAATGGTTAAAATGGCAAATCTTGTATTATATATATGACAAATAAACTTTAAAAACTCATAAGTTTTCAAAAAGCAAATACATAGTTGCTTTATGGAAGTCTAATGAGGATCAAGATAAAGCAGAATGTTTCCTGCTTAGAGGACAACTATGACGTCTGCTTTGCCACAATTATGTTTATGAGACCTGTGTTTTTAGGTTTCAGTTTGAGTAGAGGTGAAG
This sequence comes from Nyctereutes procyonoides, assembly GCF_905146905.1. NCBI lineage: Eukaryota > Metazoa > Chordata > Mammalia > Carnivora > Canidae > Nyctereutes > Nyctereutes procyonoides. Next base: position 45,808,220 of record NW_026575049.1, on the reverse strand, counting down.
AGAACATTCAGAGGAAGTTAAGATTATTTTGCTGCTGTTGGGGCTGCCGCTGAAACAAAATGGAAGTGCCTTGATAGTTGGAGATAGGCAAAGTGTGGGGTCAGATTAGGTCAATGGCTTCCACATTTATTTTTACTGTGACTCACAGTATGAAATACAATTTACAGCATGACCCAGTAAACACATTTAAAAAAAAAAAAAAAGATTAGTCATTTTAGAGCAGCCCGGGTGGCTCAGTGGTTTAGTGCCGCCTTCAGGCCAGGGTGTGGTCCTGGGGATCCAGGATTGAGTCCTGCGTCCAGCTTCCTGCCTGGAGCCTGCTTCTCCCTCTGCCTGTGTCTGTGCCTCTCTCTCTCTCTCTCTCTCTCTCTCTTTCTCTCTCTCTCTCATAAACAAATAAAAATATTTAAAAAAAACTTAAAAAAATAAAGATTAGTCATTTTAGGTTTTGGACCAAAAATTGTGTTGAAGAATCATAAGGTAGTGCCTTCTAGAGGATTCTAAAAACTCCTCAGTTTAAGATTTCCAGAAGGAATGGCTGTCCAGTATCCCAGAGAAGGTGATGTATATTTGGTGATGGTTCAGGAAACAAGAATCTAAGGATAAATATTTTGAAATGAAATTGACCTGTCAGTTGTTAACAGTACTGGAGATCATGTGGAGGGAGGTGTTTTGGAAATGTCGTTTGTATATGTTGTGATAAAGTTTGAGGTGACATCTGAGTTCCTCATTAATTAATCATATTTGTGGGATCCCTGGGTGGCGCAGCGGTTTGGCGCCTGCCTTTGGCCCAGGGCGCGATCCTGGAGACCCGGGATCGAATCCCACGTCGGGCTCCCGGTGCATGGAGCCTGCTTCTCCCTCTGCCTGTGTCTCTGCCTGTCTCTCTCTCTCTGTATGTCTATCATAAATAAATAAAAAAAAATCTTTAAAAAAATCATATTTGTTTACAATAAGGTAGCATCCAAGACTAGGAATGAAATTTCCAAATTCATAGAAATGCCTAATGCTAACTCATAAGGAAAGAGTGAGAAAGCAATAGCAAGGAAATAATTATTCACGATGTTGATGATGGGACTTAAACCCAATGCTGTCATGACAAGGGAAGGCAGTTCCTTCTAATTACTGTGTTGGTACAGTACTTGTAATTAAAGACTAAAAACTCAGCCTACTCAGAAAGTTGAAAGCAGGTTTTAGCTAATCAAGATGAAGCTCATTTTGTTGTTTTTAACATGTCACAACTATTTCTTCTTCCTTTCCCTAATTTTTTTTACCTTTTTTTTTTGTTTGTTTGGAATTTCCTGTGGTGAAGAGGAAAGTGGAATTCACTCAAGAAAATAAGCCATGAATAATCTGATCTTTCTTTACCTTGGCCAAGGGCTGGTTTGCTGAACTGCAGGAGTGTTATTATCTATGAAATAGAAATATCAGAATCTTTCAAAGTTAATGATTATTTTGAACTGACCCCTTTGTGACCACAGCACCCTGGGCTGTATGTGACACATGGAAGATGTTCTGGGGTATTATGGGCATTTTTCTTCTGCTCTGCCATCCGGTATGAAGTAGTTCAGGGCATTTTTTTAGGTGGTTTTCAATGGAAAACTTGCACAGTATGAGTACTCCAAGATCCATGCCACTCTAAAATAATTTCTGGTTCTTATTTGATAAACAGTACAGCTTTGTAGCACTTAAAGGCCAATGTTTAATTTCTAAAAATAGCAAGAAAGGAAAGTCTCCCAATATTTGGAAACCAACACACTTCTGAATAATTCATGGGTTTGGGACACCTGGGTGGCTCAGCGGTTAAGTGCTTTTATTTATTTATAATAAATAAAATCTTAAAAAAATAATTTATGTGATTAAGAAATCACAAATGAAAAAATACTTGGAATTGAATGAACTTACAACATCAAAAATTGGGGGAAGGAACAAAAACAATATTTAGGGAGGTTAGCATTAAATGCATATTTTAGAAAAGAAAAAATATCTAAAATCAATAATCTAAGTGTCTACCTTACATAACTAGAAAAAGAAGAGCAATTTAAGTCTAAAGCAAGCAGAAGAGGGCAGCCCAGGTGGCTCAGAGGGTTAGCTCCGCCTTCAGCCCAGGGCGTGATCCTGGAGTCCCGGGATTGAGTCCCACATCAGGCTCCCTGCATGGAGCCTGCTTCTCCCTCTGCCTGTGTCTCTGCCTCTCTCTCTCTCTGTGTCTCTCATGAATAAATAAATAAAATCTTAAAAAAAAAAGCAAGCAGAAGAAAAGAAATTATAGAAATTAGAGCAGAAATCAATAAAATTGAAAACAATAGAGAAAATCACCGAAGCCAAAAGTTTTTGAAAATGTAAATAAAAATTGATAAAGCTTTAGTCAAGTGAAGAAAAAAAAGGACATTCAAATTTGTAATATCAGTAATGAGAGAAGGGTCATCACTAATGATTGAAAAGATAACAAAGGAACACTATCAACACTTTGTAACGTACAAATTTAATAGCTTAGATGAAATGGACCATTTATTGAAGGACACAAACTACAAAAACTCTCACAGAAGAAATAGGTAATCTGAATTGCTTATACAATTAAAGAAATTGAAGTAATAATAAATAACATTCCAAGATGAAGAAAGAAAGCACCAGACCACAATGGTTTCACTGGTGAATTCTACCAAACATTTAAGGAAGAAATGATACCAATTCTCCACAATCTCTTCCAGAAAACAGAAGCAGAGGAAGCAATTTTTAACTTATTGTGTAAGGCCAACAGTACCCTAATAGCAACACTAGATAAAAGAAATATAAGAAGGGAAAACTATAGAGCAATATTTCTCATTATCATAGATGCAAGTTGAATCCAACAGTGCATTATACACCACAAAAATTCAACACCTATTCATGATAAAAATCCAGCAGACTGGTAATAGAGGGGAATTTCCTAACTTGGTGAAGAACATACATAAAAAAAAACCTATAGCCCAACACCCATTCATGATAAAAACTCTTGGTAAACTAGGAATAGAGAAGAATGTCCTGAACCTGATAAAGAATATCTCCATATCTAAAAAAAAAAAATCCCAACAACTTTAAAGCTAACATTTTACTTCATGATGAGAAACTTGAAGCTTTCCCACTAAGGCAGGAACAAGGTAAGGATATCTCCTCTCATCACTCCTTTTCAACATTGCTGGAGGTTCTAGTTAGTGCACTAAGACAACACACAGAAATAAAAGATACACAGACTGGGAAGGAAGAAATAAAAATATTGTTTGTAGGTGATGCGACTGTTTATGTAGAAAATCCAAAAGAATCAACAACAACAAAATCCTGGAACAAATAAGCAATTACGGCAAAGTTGCAGGATGCAAGGTTAAAAAATCAGTTGCTTTCCTGTGTACCAGAACTGAACAAGTAAAATTTGAAATGAAAATACATTACCATTTACATTAGCACTGCCCCAAATTTAAATACTTAGTATATCTAAAATGAGTCTCTTGTAGACAGCAAATAGATGGGTCCTGCTTTTTTATCCAGTCTGACAACCTGTACCTTTTGATGGGGTCATTAAGTCCATTCACGTTACTATTGAAAGATATGAGTTTAGTGTCATCATGATACCTATTCAATCCTTGTTTTTGTGGATTGTTCCATTAGACTTCTTCTTAAAGGAGAATTTTAAGAGTCCCCCTTAAAATTTCTTGCAGAGCTGGTATCAGATAAAGGGCTAGTTTCCAAGATCTATAAAGAACTTATTAAACTCAACAGCAAAGAAACAAACAATCCAATCATAAATGGGCAAAAGACATGAACAGAAATCTCACAGAGGAAGACATAGACATGGCCAACAAGCACATGAGAAAATGCTCTGTATCACTTGCCATCAGGGAAGTACAAATCAAAACCACAATGAGATACCACCTCACACCAGTGAGAATGGGGAAAATTAACAAGGCAGGAAACAAGTGTTGGAGAAGATGTGGAGAAAGGGGAACCCTCTTGCACTTTTGGTGGGAATGTGAACTGGTGCAGCCACTCTGGAAAACTGTGTGGAGTTTCCTCAAAGAGTTAAAAATAGATCTGCCCTACGACCCAGCAATTGCACTGTTGGGGATTTACCCCAAAGATACAGATGCAATGAAACGCCGGGACACCTGCACCCTGATGTTTATAGCAGCAATGTCCACAATAGCCAAACTGTGGAAGGAGCCTCAGTGTCCACTGAAAGATGAATGGATAAAGAAGATGTGGTTTATGTATACAATGGAATATTACTCAGCCATTAGAAACGACAAATACCCACCATTTGCTTCGACGTGGATGGAACTGGAGGGTATTATGCTGAGTGAAATAAGTCAGTCGGAGAAGGACAAACATTATATGGTCTCATTCATTTGGGGAATATAAAAATTAGTGAAAGGGAATAAATGGGAAGGGAGAAAAAATAAGTGGGAAATATCAGAAAGGGAGACAGAACATGGAAGACTCCTAACTCTGAGAAACGAACTAGGGGTGGTGGAAGGGGAGGAGGGCGGGGGGTGGGAGTGACTGGGTGGCGGGCACTGAGGTGGGCACTTGATGGGATGAGTACTGGGTGTTATTCTGTATGTTGGCAAATTGAACACCAATAAAAACTAAATTTATTAAAATATAAATAGTATAAATCTAAAGAAAGATGTACAAGATCTATGTGAAGAAAATCACAAAACTGACACACATCAGGGGCACCTGGTGGTTCTGTTGGTTAAGTGTCCAACTCTTAATCTCAGGGTCGTGAGTTCAAGCCCCACACTGGGCTCCATGCTGGGCATGGAGCTTACTTAAAAACAAACAAACAAACAAACAAACAAAAAACTAATGCTATATCCTAAGTAAATGAGGAGATACATGGATAGGAAGACTCAGTATTGTCAAGATGTCAGTTCTTCCCAACTTGCCTCTTACACTGTTGGTAGGAATGCACACTGGTGCATCCACTCTGGAATAACAGTATGGAAGTGCCTCAAAGGTTAAGAATAGAACTACCCTATGACCCAGCAATAGCACTGCTAGTATTTACTCAAAGGATACAAAAATAGTGATTCAGAGAGGCACAGGCACCCCGATGTCTATAGCAGTAATGTCTGCAATAGCCAAAATATTAAGAGTCTAGATGTTCATCAATAGATGAATGGATAAAGATGTGGTATTTATATACAAGATACAATGCAATCATCAAAAAGAATGAAATCTTGCCATTTGCAATGATGTGGATGGAATTAAAATGTATTCTAAACAAAATAAGTCAGAGAAAGACAAATATATGATTTCACTCATATATGGAATTTAAGAAACAAAACTGATGAACATAGGGGAAGGGAAAGAAAAATAAAATAAGATAAAAACAGAGAGAGAGGCAAACCATAAGAGGCTCTTAATTATAGGAAACAAACTAAGGGTTGCTGAAGGGAGGTGGGGGGATGGAGTAACGGGGTGATGGGTATTATGGAGGGTACTTGATAGAATAAGCACTGGGTGATATATGCAACCAATGAATCACTAAATTCTACCCTGAAATTAATAATACACTCCATATTAACTAACTTGAGTTTAAATGAAACAAAAGGCTGTCAGTTCTTCTCAACCTGATCTACAGAGTCCATGCAATCCCAATCAGAGTCTTAGCAAGTTATTTTGTAGATATCAACAATCTAAAATTTATATAGGAAGAGACAAAAGACCCAGAATAGCCAAAACAGTATTTAAGAGGATGAAGTTGGGGGACTGACACTACCTAACTTTAAAGACTTACTACCAAGCTGTAGTAATCAAGGCAGTGTGGTGTTGATGAAATCATAGACAAGTAGATCAATGGAGAAGAATAGAGAGCCCAGAAGTAGACCCACATAAACATAGTCAAGTGATCTTTCATGAAAGAGCACAGGCAATGCAATGGAGCAAAGATAATCTTCAACAAATGATGCTGGACACCCACATGCAAAAACATGAATCTAAACATAGAACTTAACATCCTTCATAAAAATTATCACAAAATGGATCACAGGACTAAATACAAAATGCAAAACTTAAATTCCTAGAAGATAACATAAGGGGAAAACCTAGGTTCTTGGGTATGGTGATTTTCTTTTAGATATATCGCCAAAGTCACAATCCATGAAAGAAATCATTGATAAGCTAGACTGCCTTGAAATTTAAAACTTCTGCTTTGTGAAAGACACTGTCAAGAGGGTGAGAAGACAAGCCACAGGCTGGGAGAACATATTTGTAAAAGCACATTTATCAAGGACTGTTGTCCAAAATATACAAAGAACTCTTAAAACTCAACAGCAATAAAACAAATAACTGGATTAAAAATGGGCCAAAGATCTTAACAGATACATCACCAAAGAGGATTTATAGATGGTAAATGAAAAGCATATGAAAAGGTACTCTAGGGATCCCTGGGTGGCGCAGCGGTTTGGCGCCTGCCTTTGGCCCAGGGCGCGATCCTGGAGATCCGGGATCGAATCCCACATCGGGCTCCCAGTGCATGGAGCCTGCTTCTCCCTCTGCCTGTGTCTCTGCCTCTCTCTCTCTCTGTGACTATCATAAATAAATAAAAAATTTAGAAAAATTAAAAAAAAAGAAATTATTTTTTTAAAAAAGGTGCTCTACATCACATGTCATCAGGAAGATGCAAATTAAAACAATGAAATACCACTACACACTCATTAGAATGGGCAAAATTTGGAACACCGACAACGTCAAATGCTGATGGATGTGGAGCTGAAGATGTGGAGTAATAAGAACTCTCCTTCATTGCTGGTGGGAATGCAAAATGGTGCAGCCACTTTGAAAGACAGTTTGGGGGTTTCTCACAAAACTAAACAGACTCTTACCATACTATCCAGCAATTGTGATCCTTGGTATTTAATCCATAGGAGTTGAAAACATGTCCCCACAAAACCTGCATAAGAAGTTTTGAGCAGGGGATCCCTGGGTGGCCCAGCGGTTTAGCTCCTGCCTTCGGTCCAGGGCATAATCCTGGAGTCCCGGGATTGAGTCCCGCATTGGGCTCCCTTCATGGAGCCTGATTCTCCCTCTGCCTATGTCTCTGCCCCTCTCTCTCTCTCATGAATAAATAAATAAAATCTTTAAAAAAAAGTTTTGAGCAGCTTTATTTATAATTGCCAAAACTTGGAAGCAACCTAGATGTCCTTTAGTAGGTGAATGGATAAATAATTTGTGTTACATCCAGACAATGGAATATTATCTGGAGCTAAAAAAACAAATGAACTATCAAGCTACGAAAAGATATGGAGAAAACTTAAATATATATGATTAAGTAAAAGAAGCCAATCTAAAATAAAAAGGCATACTGTATGATTCCAGCTATATAACATTCTGGGAAAGGCAAAACTATAGAGACAGTAAAAATTTTAGTGGTTGCCAGGGATTGGGGATCAGAAGGGATAAATAGGTGGGTCACAGATAATTTTCAGGGCAGTGAAAATGCTGTATGAAAGTCTTGTGATGGATACATGTCATTACATTTTTGTCTAAATCCATAAAATGTACAATACCAAGAATGAACAGTTTATAAACTATGGACTTTATGGATTATGATGTGTCAGTGTAGTAGGCTCATCAATTGTTAAAAAAGTACTATTGTGGTTGGGAATGTTGATAATGAAGGAGGCTATCCATGTGTTGCGGCAGGGAATATTTGGAAAATATATATATCTTCCCTTCAATTTTGTTGTGAACCTAAAACTACTCTAGGAAACAAGACTTATTAAGCAAACACTACAGTTTGCATCAAAGGTTAATGGTGAGAAACTGGACACTTTCCTCATAAGACGGAGAACAAGGTAAGAATGTTGTCTTTTAGTTTTTGCATTCCCATTATACTAGAAGTCTTAGTTACTCTAATAAGACATGAAAAGGGAATAAAAAATATACAGATTGAAAAGGAAGAAATAGAATTTTTTAAACAGAAGTTATTGTGTAGAATACTAAAGAATCAATCAACCAAAAAAACATCCCTCTCCTCAAAAGAATAAAACTCTTGAAACTAATAAGCAGGTATAGCAAGGCTTCAAGGTAAAAGGTTGATATATAAGGTTGCTTTCCTATATACCAGCAATAAACACTGGGAATATGAAATTTAAAAAACATACCATTTAGAGTAGCATACAAAAAATGAAATCTGATAAAATATGTATATAAGATCTATATAGGTGGTATTTTGATAGGGATTGCATTAACTGTGTGGATTGGTTTGGGAAGTATAGACATTTTAACATTGTTCTTCCAATCCATGAACATGGAATGTTTTTCCATTTCTTTTTTTTTTTAAGATTTTATTTATTTATTCATGATAGTCACACAGAGACAGAGAGGCAGAGACACAGGCAGAGGGAGAAGCAGGCTCCATGCAGGGAGGCTGACGTGGGACTCGACCCCGGGTCTCCAGGATCACGCCCCGGGCCAACGGCAGGCGCCAAACCGCTGCGCCACCCAGGGATCCCCTGTTTTTCCATTTCTTTGTGTCCTCATCAATTTCTTTTAGAAGTGCTTTATGGTTTATAGAGTACATATCTTTTACCTCTTTGGTTAGGTTTATTCCTAGGTATCTTCTGTTTTTTGGTGCAATTGTAAATGGGATTGATTCCTTGATTTCTTTTTCTGCTACTTCATTATTGGTGTACAGAAATGCAACATATTTCTGTATGTTGATTTCATTTTTAAAAATATTTTATTTAAAAAATATTTTATTTGTGTGTGTGTGTGTGTGTGTGTGTGTGTGAGAGAGAGAGAGAGAGAGAGAGAGAACTAGAGAGAGAGCAAGCACAAGCCAAGGGTAGAAGCAGAGGAAGAGAGAGAAGCAGACTCCCCATTGAGCAGGGATCCTGATGTGGGGCTTCGTCTTAGGACCCTGGGATCATGACCTGAGCAAAAGGCAGACACTTAACTACTGAGCCATCCAGGTGCCCTATTCAATGTTTTTTCAGCATCAATTGAGATAATCATGTGATGTTCTTCCTTCATTCTGTTAATGTTGTATATTACATTGATTGATTTTTGTATGTTGGATCATCTTTCGGTCCAGGAATAGATACCACTTGTTTGTGGTGCATAATCCTTTTAATATGCTGCTGGATTCAGTTTGCTAGTATTTTGTTGAAGATCTTGCTTCAGTATCATCAGGGATATTGGTCTATAGATTTCCTGTAGTATGTGTGTTTGGTTTTGGTATCCAAGTAATGCTAGCCTCATAGAATAAGTTAGCAAGTGTTCTTCTTCAATGTTTTGGAAGAATTTGAAAAGGGTTGGTGTTAATTCTTCTGTAAATGTTTGGTAGAATTTACTAGGGAAGCCATCTGGTCTTGAGTTTTCTTTTTGGGAGATTTCTGATTACTTATTCAATCTCCTGACTAGTTATAGTTATATATACTATTTAGATTTTCTACTTCCTCATGATTCTATCCTGGTAGACTTTGCATTTCTAGGAGTTTGTCCATTTTTTATTCAATTTATTGGCATACAAGTGTTTAGGGTACTTTCTTACAATCCTTTTTATTTCTGTAAAGTTGGTAGTAACATCTTCTCTTTCATTTTGTTGTATTTTGGTCCTTCCCTCTTTTTTCTTTGTCAGTCTAACCAAAGTTTTGCCAATTTTGTTGATCTTTTTTAAAGAACCAACTTATGGTTTCACTAATTTTCTCTATTACTTGTCTATTTTCTATTTTTTTTATCTCTGTTCTAGTCTTTAGTATTTTCTTCCTTCTGCTAGATTTTGTTTGATTTTGTTCTTGTTTTTCTAGTTCCTTAAGTATAAACTTAGGTTATTGATTTGAAACCTTTCCTCTTTTTTAATATAAGCATTTCTACCAATAAATTTCCCTGTTACCATTGCTCTCACTGCATCCCATAAGTTTTGGCACATTCACATGGAATTGGGCAGCTGTTGCTAGTAAGTTGCAAGCTCTACAGCTAGCTACATGAGTGTTAGATCAGTTTGAAGTCTGTCTGTTCCCTTGTCAAAAGTTTAACACTGATAGAAGGTCGGCCTCACATTCGGGTGTTTGGAAATTGATTAGCTAGGATAGATCTGGTCAAAAAGACCTTGGTGGCAAGCCAGATATCCTATCACATCTCACTAGAGGGAAGGTGGCTGTTCTAAGTCCTGCCTAACTGGTCAGGTTGGAGACACCAGCGATCTTTCTTCGACTACCAATAACTCCTCCTAGCAGCACAGCTGCTGTTGTGTCTTACCCCATTCTGTCATCTCAGCTTCACCATGGGCTGTTCAGATGGTGACATTCTTAACTGAGGAAGAGCCAAGGAACTTCTGGCCAGACATAGCTGTCTGTGATCTTGGGGCTCTAGGCTTGACTGAAACATCACATTACTGCTTGGTTTCAGGCTGGACACTGCCAGAAACCTACTGCTTTACCTCTGTTGGAAAGAAGGCCTCCAAGCAATTTTCAGTTTATTGGAGGAAGAAATTACACAAGTCCAAGTTAAAAGCAGACCCCACATGGTTACAAACCTACAAGCTGTGAAGTTTTCAATTTGTGACAAGGGGTAGAAGGGAAATTCTACTCATTGCAAGGAAAACCTCATTTGAGGGGCACCTGGGTGGCTCAGTGGTTGAGTGTCTGCCTTTGGCTTGTGTTGTGATCCCAGGGTGCTGGGATCAAATTCCGCATTGGCTCCCTGCAATGGGACTGCTTCTCCCTCCACCTATGTCTCTGCCTCTCTTTCTGTGTCTCTCATGAATAAGCTTTTAAAAAAGTCTGAAAGAAGAAAAAAGAAAAGAACAGAAAAGAAAAGAAAGAAAACCTCATTTGGGCTTTATTGATCCAGAAGCTCTTAAAACCCATGAACCTTCAGCTGGTCATCCTTAGCTTGTCCAGTCTCTAGGAGGAGCTGGCCCATGTTCTTGTGCTGGTCACCCTTTAGCTGAATTATTTCTTCATATTCTGGATGCTCAGTTACAGTGCCATTACAGACAAATTTCTTCTTAAATGCCTTTACTAGTTTATTTTTTTTATCATAATCATTAGTGATCCCTTAGATAGTAGTAGGGGTGTTCCTGCCATTTCTCTATTGAATCTTACATGGATACAATCCTCAGTGCCAACAGGAAGTAGATCATCACCCTTACTTGCATCAGCAAAGGGGCTGAAAGAGTGGACGTTCTGGATAGCAGATGTAATATGATTCCTTTTATTCAGTAGAAATGGCCTGTGGAAGGTGGTGGTGGGGGAAGGCAGACTGGGGTATGGAATGCGCAGAAGCTTGGGAGCAAAAGGGAGAGGCTGCTGAGTCCTCTGTGGTGGCTCAGTGACTGGAGCTTATTCTTCATTTTCATTTATCCCAAGACATTTTAAATTTATTTTTGGACTCCTTTGTTGTTTAAGAATGTGTTTTTAATTCTCACATAGTGAATTTTCCAGTTATATTTTTGCTGTTGATTCCTAGTTGTATTCTCTTGTAACAAAAAAAAAATACCTTGTATGACTTCAATCTTTTTATGTTTAAGACTGCTCTGTGTCTATATATGGTCTAACCTAGAGAATGTTCCATGTGTACTTGAGAGAAATGTATTCTCCTGTTGTTGCTGCTGGGTGGCGTGTTCTGTTTTATATCTGTTAGGTCAAATTGTTCTACAGAGCTGTTCACTTTCTCTACTTCCTTACTGATAACCTTTTTGCCTAGTCTATCCATTATTTTTTTTCCATTTTTTAAATTGAAGTTCGATTTTCCAACATATAGTATAACACCCAGTGCTCATCCCGTCAAGTGGCCCCCTCAGTGCCCATCACCCAGTCCCCCGCCCACCTCCCCTTCCACTACCCTTTGTTTGTTTCCCAGAGTTAGGAGTCTCTCATGTTTTGTCACCCTCTCTAATTTTTCTCACTCATCTTCCCTTATAATCCTTTTCACTATTTCTTATATTCTCCATATGAATGAAACCGTATAATGATTGTCTTTCTCCAATTGACTTACTTCACTCAGAATAATACTCTCCAGTTCCATCCACGTCGAAGCAAATGGTGGGTATTCATCCTTTCTAATGGGTGAGTAATATTCCATTGTATATAGAGACTACATCTTCTTTATCCATTCATCTGTCGAAGGACATCTAGGTTCCTTCCACAGTTTGGCTATTGTGGACATTGCTGCTAGAAACATCGGGGTGCAGGTGTATTGGTATTTGACTGCATCTGTATCTTTGGGGTAAATCCCCAGTAGCGCAATTGCTGGGTGATAGGGTAGTTCTATTTTTAACTCTTTGAGGAGAGTTACAGTGTCATGTTATCTGTGAAGAGGGAGAGTTTGACTTCTTCTTTGCCAATTTGAATGACTTTTATTTCTTTCTGTTGCCTGATTGCTGAGGCTAGGACTTCTAGTACTATGTTGAATAGCAGGGGTGAGACTGGACATCCCTGTCATGTTCCTGATCTTGGGGGAAAGGCTCTCAGTGTTTCCCCACTGAGAATGATATTTACTGTGGGTTTTTAATAGATGGCTTTTAAGATACTGAGGAATGTTCCCTCTATCCCTACACTCTGAAGAGTTTTGATCAGGAATAGCTGCTGTATTTTGTCAAATTCGTTCTTGGCATGTATTAGGAGGATCACATGGTTCTTGTTTTTTCTCTTGTTGATGTGATCTATCACTTTGATTGTTTTATGAGTGTAAAACCACCCTTGCATCCCGGGGATAAATCCCACTTGGTCACGGTGAAGAATCTTCTTAATGTATTGTTGGATCCTATTGGCTAGTATCTTGTTGAGAATTTTTGCATCTGTGTTCATCAGGGATATTGGTCTATAATTCTCCTTTTTGGTGAGGTCTTCATCTGGTTTTGGAATCAAGGTGATGCTGGCTTCATGAAATGAGTTTGGAAGTATTCCATCCCTTTCTATCCTTTGGAACAGCTTTAGTAGAATAGGTATTATTTCTTCTTTAAATGTTTGATAGAGAGTTAAAAATAGACCTGCCCTACGACCCAGCAATTGCACTGTTAGGGATTTACCCCAAAGATTCAGATGCAATGAAACGCAGGGACACCTGCACCCCGATGTTTCTAGCAGCCATGTCCACAATAGCCAAACTGTGGAAGGAGCCTCGGTGCCATCGAAAGATGAATGGATAAAGAAGATGTGGTTTATGTATACAATGGAATATTCCTCAGCCTTTAGAAACGACAAATACCCACCATCTGCTTCCACGTGGATGGAACTGGAGGGTATTATGCTGAGTGAAGTAAGTCAATCGGAGAAGGACAAACAGTGTATGTTCTCATTCATTTGGGGAATATGAATAATTAGTGAAAGGGAATATAAGGGAAGGGAGAAGAAATGTGTGGGAAATATCAGAAAGGGAGACAGAACATAAAGACTTCTAACTCTGGGAAATGAACTAGGGGTGGTGGAAGGGGAGGAGGGCGGGGGGTGGGGGTGAATGGGTGACGGGCACTGAGGGGGGCACTTGAGGGGATGAGCACTGGGTGTTATTCTGTATGTTGGTAAATTGAACACCAATAAATATTAATTTATTAAAAAAAGATAGATGATAGATACATAGATAGATGATAGATAAATGATATAAATATATCCTTAGGAAGGGGAAATTAACACCAAGAATATTAAATTAAAAAGAATCAGTCCAGCCCACTACTCTTTTCTGAAACATGTATTTCTGCTTCTGACACCCAGCAATCCATCTCGGGACTGTCAAAATCAAAAACAAAATAAGAACCCTTCAACCCTTTGTAAAAAGAGAAAAATATTTTGCACTTCCTGCATTCAGAATAAAGTCAGAATTTTTGGATAATAAAAAAAAATAAATAAATAAAAATAAATGTTTGATAGAATTCCCCCGAGAAGCCATCTGGCCCTGTATTTTTGTGTCTTGGGAGGTTTTTGATGACTGCTTCAATTTTCTTCCGGTTATTGGCCTGTTAAGTTTTTCTATTTCTTCCTGTTCCAGTTTTTTTTTAATAAATTAATTTTTATTGGTGTTCAATTTACCAACAAACAGAATAACACCCAGTGCTCATCCCTCAAGTGTCCCCCTCAGTGCCCGTCACCCATTCACCCCCACCCCCCGCCCTCCTCCCCTTCCACCACCCCTAGTTCATTTCCCAGAGTTAGGAGTCTTTATGTTCTGTCTCCCTTTCTGATATTTCCCACACATTTCTTCTCCCTTCCCTTATATTCCCTTTCACTATTATTCATATTCCCCAAATGAATGAGAACATACACTGTTTGTCCTTCTCCGATTGACTTACTTCACTCAGCATAATACCCTCCAGTTCCATCCACGTTGAAGCAAATGGTGGGTATTTGTCGTTTCTAAAGGCTGAGGAATATTCCATTGTATACATAAACCACATCTTCTTTATCCATTCATCTTTCGATGGGCACCGAGGCTCCTTCCACAGTTTGGCTATTGTGGACATGGCTGCTAGAAACATCGGGGTGCAGGTGTCCCTGCGTTTCATTGCATCTGAATCTTTGGGGTAAATCCCTAACAGTGCAATTGCTGGGTCGTAGGGCAGGTCTATTTTTAACTCTTTGAGGAACCTCCACACAGTTTTCCAGAGTGGCTGCACCAGTTCACATTCCCACCAACAGTGTAAGAGGGTTCCCTTTTCTCCGCATCCTCTCCAACATTTGTTGTTTCCTGCCTTGTTAATTTTCCCCATTCTCACTGGTGTGAGGTGGTATCTCATTGTGGTTTTGATTTGTATTTCCCTGATGGCAAGTGATGCAGAGCATTTTCTCATGTGCATGTTGGCCATGTCTATGTCTTCCTCTGTGAGATTTCTCTTCATGTCTTTTGCCCATTTCATGATTGGATTGTTTGTTTCTTTGCTGTTGAGTTTAATAAGTTCTTTATAGATTTTGGAAACTAGCCCTTTATCTGATATGTTATTTGCAAATATCTTCTCCCATTCTGTAGGTTGTCTTTGAGTTTTGTTGACTGTATCCTTTGCTGTGCAAAAGCTTCTTATCTTGATGAAGTCCCAATAGTTCATTTTTGCTTTTGTTTCTTTTGCCTTCGTGGATGTATCTTGCAAGAAGTTACTGTGGCCAAGTTCAAAAAGGGTGTTGCCTGTGTTCTCCTTTAGGATTTTGATGGAATCTTGTCTCACATTTAGATCTTTCATCCATTTTGAGTTTATCTTTGTGTATGGTGCAAGAGAGTGGTCTAGTTTCATTCTTCTGCATGTGGATGTCCAATTTTCCCAGCACCATTTATTGAAGAGACTGTCTTTCTTCCAGTGGATCGTCTTTCCTCCTTTATCGAATATTAGTTGACCATAAAGTTCAGGGTCCACTTCTGGGTTCTCTATTCTGTTCCATTGATCTGTGTGTCTGTTTTTGTGCCAGTACCACACTGTCTTGATGACCACAGCTTTGTAGTACAACCTGAAATCTGGCATTGTGATGCCCGCAGATATGGTTTTCTTTTTTAGAATTCCCCTGGCTATTCGGGGTCTTTTCTGATTCCACACAAATCTTAAAATAATTTGTTCTAAGTCTCTGAAGAAAGTCCATGGTATTTTGATAGGGATTGCATTAAACGTGTAAATTGCCCTGGGTAACATTGACATTTTCACAATATTAATTCTGCCAATCCATGAGCATGGAATATTTTTCCATCTCTTTGTGTCTTCCTCAATTTCTTTCAGAAGTGTTCTATAGTTTTTAGGGTATAGATCCTTTACCTCTTTGGTTAGGTTTATTCCTAGGTATCTTATGCTTTTGGGTGCAATTGTAAATGGGATTGACTCCTTAATTTCTCTTTCTTCAGTATCATTGTTAGTGTATAGGAATGCCATTGATTTCTGGGCACTGATTTTGTATCCTGCCACGCTACCAAATTTCTGTATGAATTCTAGCAATCTTGGGGTGGAGGCTTTTGGGTTTTCTATGTAGAGTATCATGTCATCGGCGAAGAGGGAGAGTTTGACTTCTTCTTTGCCAATTTGAATGCCTTTAATGTCTTTTTGTTGTCTGATTGCTGAGGCTAGGACTTCCAATACTATGTTGAATAGCAGTGGTGAGAGTGGACATCCCTGTCTTGTTCCTGATCTTAGGGGAAAGGCTCCCAGTGCTTCCCCATTGAGAATGATATTTGCTGTGGGCTTTTTGTAGATGGCTTTTAAGATGTCGAGGAAAGTTCCCTCTATCCCTACACTCTGAAGAGTTTTGATCAGGAATGGATGCTGTATTTTGTCAAATGCTTTCTCTGCATCTAATGAGAGGATCATATGGTTCTTGGTTTTTCTCTTGCTGATATGATGAATCACATTGATTGTTTTACGAGTGTTGAACCAGCCTTGTGTCCCGGGGATAAATCCTACTTGGTCATGGTGAATAATTTTCTTAATGTGTTGTTGGTCCTATTGGCTAATATCTTCTTGAGAATTTTTGCATCCATGTTCATCAGGGATATTGGTCTGTAATTCTCCTTTTTGGTGGGGTCTTTGTCTGGTTTTGGAATTAAGGTGATGCTGGCCTCATAGAATGAATTTGGAAGTACTCCATCTCTTTCTATCTTTCCAAACAGCTTTAGTAGAATAGGTATGATTTCTTCTTTAAACGTTTGATAGAATTCCCCTGGGAAACCATCTGGCCCTGGACTCTTGTGTCTTGGGAGGTTTTTGATGACTTCTTCAATTTCCTCCCTGGTTATTGGCCTGTTCAGGTTTTCTATTTCTTCCTGCTCCAGTTTTGGTAGTTTGTGGCTTTCCAGGAATGCATCCATTTCTTCTAGATTGCCTAATTTATTGGCGTAGAGCTGTTCATAATATGTTTTTAAAATCGTTTGTATTTCCTTGGTGTTGGTAGTGATCTCTCCTTTCTCATTCATGATTTTATTAATTTGAGTCTTCTCTCTCTTCTTTTTAATAAGGTTGGCTAATGGTTTATCTATCTTATTAATTCTTTCAAAGAACCAACTCCTGGTTCTGTTGATCTGTTCCACAGTTCTTCTGGTCTCGATTTCGTTGAGTTCTGCTCCAATCTTTATTAACTCTCTTCTTCTGCAGGGTGTAGGATCTATTTGCTGTTTTTTCTCTACCTCCTTTAGGTGTAAGGTTAGCTTCTGTATTTGAGTTCTTTCCAGTTTTTGAATGGATGCTTATATTGCGATGTATTTCCCCGAGGACTGCTTTTGCTGCATCCCAAAGATTTTGAACGGTTGTATCTTCATTCTCATTAGTTTCCATGAATCTTTTTAATTCTTCCTTAATTTCCTGGTTGACCTTTTCATCTTTTAGCAGGATGGTCCTTAACCTCCACGTGTTTGAAGTCCTTCCAAACTTCTTGTGATTTAGTTCTAATTTCAAGGCATTATGGTCTGAGAATATGCAAGGGACGATCCCAATCTTTTGGTATCAGTTCAGACCTGATTTGTGACCCAGTATGTGGTCTATTCTGGAGAAAGTTCCATGTGCACTTGAGAAGAGTGTGTATTCAGTTGAGTTTGGATGTAAAGTTCTGTAGATATCTGTGAAATCTATCTGGTCCAGTGTATCATTTAAAGCTCTCGTTTCTTTGGAGATGTTGTGTTTAGAAGACCTGTCGAGGGTAGAAAGAGCTAGATTGAAGTCACCAAGTATAAGTGTATTATTATCTAAGTATTTCTTCACTTTGGTTAATAATTCGTTTAAGTATTTGGCAGCTCCCACATTCGGGGCGTATATATTGAGGATTGTTAAGTCCTCTTGCTGGATAGATACTTTAAGTATGATATAGTGTCCCTCTTCGTCCCTCACTACTGTCTTCGGGGTAAATTTTAGTTTATCTGATATAAGGATAAGAGTCCCCCTTAAAATTTGTTGCAGAGCTGGTTTGGAGGTCACATATTCATTCAGTTCCTGCCTGTCTTGGAAGCTCTTTATCTCTCCTTCCATTTTGAATGAGAGCCTTGCTGGATAAAGTATTCTTGGTTGCATGTTCTTCTCATTAGGACCCTGAATATATCCTGCCAGCCCTTTCTGGCCTGCCACGTCTCTGTGGAGAGGTCTGCTGTTACCCTAATATTCCTCCCCATGAAAGTCAGAGACTTCTTGTCTCTTGCTGCTTTAAGGATCTTCTCTTTATCTTTGGAATTTGCAAGCTTCACTATTAAATGTCGAGGTGTTGAACGGTTTTTATTGATTTTAGGGGGGGATCTCTCTATTTCCTGGATCTGAATGCCTGTTTCCCTTCCCAGATTGGGAAAGTTTTCAGCTAGGATTTGTTCAAATACATATTCTGGCCCTCTGTCCCTTTCGGCGCCCTCGGGAACCCCAATTAAACGTAGGTTTTTCTTCCTTAGGCTGTCATTTATTTCCCTTAATCTGTCTTCATGGTCTTTTAATTGTCTGTCTCTTTTTTCCTCAGTTTCCCTCTTTGCCGTTAACTTGTCTTCTATGTCACTCACTCGTTCTTCCACCTCGTTAACCCTCGTCGTTAGGACTTCTAGTTTGGATTGCATCTCATTCAATTGATTTTTAATTTCTGCGTGATTGGATCTAAATTCTGCAGTCATGAAGTCTCGTGAGTCCTTAATGCTTTTTTCTAGAGCCACCAGTAGCTGTATAATAGTGCTTCTGAATTGGCTTTCTGACATTGAACTGTAATCCAGATTTTGTAACTCTGTGGGAGAGAGGGCTGTTTCTGATTCTTTCTTTTGAGGTGAGGTTTTCCTTCTAGTCATTTTGCTCAGTGCAGAGTGGCCAAAAACAAGTTGTATTGGAACACGGGGGAGTATCACTGGTCCGTCCAGCTGGTCTTCTGGGGGAGGGGCCTGATGTGCTGATTTTCAGGTGTTAGCACTTGGGGGAGCTGCTCTGCCCCTGCCTGCTGCAGGGCTCAGCGGGGGTTGTTTACCCCATGGGGCCCCAGGAGGAACAGCCGCAGTTGCTATGGCAACTCTGGAAGCCTGGATTCAGCCTCCGCAGGAACTACGGGGCTCTCCGTCTGCAGGGCCTGGAGGCTCCGGGGCGGGGCCGCT
The DNA here is from genome assembly GCF_905146905.1 of Nyctereutes procyonoides. Classification (NCBI taxonomy): domain Eukaryota; kingdom Metazoa; phylum Chordata; class Mammalia; order Carnivora; family Canidae; genus Nyctereutes; species Nyctereutes procyonoides. The sequence goes on along the minus strand of NW_026575049.1, from coordinate 45,789,224 downwards.
GATGTGCTCAGCTCAGGGCAGGAGCGTCCTTGCTGTCCTGGGCCCTCCCGGCCTCTGCCTGTCCCGGGGGAGGCCGGATCCTGGGCTGTGTCCCCGGTGCCCTGTGCTCCGGGGTCTGCGCTGTTGGATTCGCGCTCCCGCCCCGCAGCTCCCTCCCTGGAGCCGCTCCCGAGTCCCTCCGAGCTGCTCCGGCCCTTAGGGAGCTCGGCGCACTCTCCCCGAGGCGCAGGTGTCTGTTAGTGTCCCCGGGAGCCCGAGGGCATCCCCGCCCTCCTGGGTCCTGCTCTAACTCCCTGTGGGACCCTTTCCGCCCGGGAAGGTTGGTGCAGCTCCTGCTCCTCCGGGACGGGGCTCTCCTGTCCTGGGGACACTCGCCCCGGCCTCAGCCCGGCTCCTCGCGGGGCCCCTCCCCCTCGGAGGCCTTTTGTTCCTTTATTTCTTTTTCCCCGTCTTCCTACCTGATAGAAGCGCGCACTCTTCTCACTGTAGCATTCCAGCTGTTCTCTCTTTAAATCTCAGGCCGAATTTGTAGATTTTCAGGATAATTTGAAGGTTATTTAGGTAATTTGGTGGGGACAGGTGATTTGGAGACCCTACTCTTCCACCATCTTGCCCCTCCTCATAATATGGTTTTAAAAATCATTTGTATTTCCTTGGTATTGGTTATGATAACTCCTCTTTTATTCATGATCTTATTAATTTGAGTCTTTTTTTCTTTTTAGTAAGGCTGGCTAGTGGTTTATCTATCTTATTAATTCTTTCAGAGAACTAAATCCTGGTTTTGTTGATCTGTTCTACAGTTCTCTATTTCACTGAGTTCTGCTCGAATCTTTTTTATATCCCTTCTTCTGCCTGGTTTAGGTTTTACTTACTGTTCTTCCTTTAGGTGCAAGATTAGCTTGTGTATTTGAGTTTTTTCCAGTTTTTTGAGGAAGGCTTGTATTGCAATGTATTTCCCTCTTAGGACTGCATTTGCTGTATCCCAAAGATTTTGAATGGTTGTATCTTCATTTTCATTAGTTTCCATGTGTCTTTAATTCTCTAACTTCCTGGTTGATTCATTCATCTTTTAGTAGGATGATCTTTAAGCTCCACGTGTTTGAGTTTCTTCCAAATTTTTTCTTGTGATTGAGTTCTAGTGTCAAAGCATTGTAGTCTGAAAATATGCAGGTAACAATCCCAATTTTTTAGTGTTGGTTGAGACCTGATTTGTGACCCAGTATGTGGTCTATTCTGAAGAAAGTTCCATGTGAACTTGAGAAGAATGTGTATTCAGTTGTGTTCTGATGGAAAGTTCTGTATATATCTGTGAAATCCATTTGGTCCAGTGTATCATTTAAGGCCCTGTTTCTTTGGTGATGTTCTGCTTAGAATATCTGTCATTTACAGAAAATGCTGTGTTGAAGTCTCCTACTATTAGTGTATTATTATGTAAGTATGTCTTTCCTTTGGTTATTAATTGATTGATATACTTGGCAGCTCCCACATTAGGGGCATAAATGTTCATGATTGTTAGGTCTTCTTGTTGGATTGACCCTTTAAGTATGATATAATGTCCCTCTTCATCTCTTACTACTGTCTTTGGGATAAACTTTAATTTATCTGATATAAGGATTGCTACCCCATCTTTCTTTTGAGGACCATTTGAATAGTGAATGGCTCTACACCCTTTCATTTTCAGGCTGGAGGTGTCCTTAGGTCTAAAATGAGTCTCTTGTAGACAGTGTATGGATTGTTCTTGCTTTCTTATCCAGTCTGATACCCTGCGTCTTTTGATGGGATCATTTAGCCCATTCACGTTCAGAGTAACTATTGAAAGAAATGAATTTAATGTCATCGTAATACCTATTCAGTCCCTGTTTTGTGGATTATTTCTTTGGGCTCCCTCTTTCTTTTACAGGGTCCTCCTTAATATTTCTTGCAGAGCTGGCTTGGTGGTCACATATTCTTTCAGTTTCTGCCTATCTTGGAAGCTCTTTATCTCTTCTATTCTGAATGAGAGCCTTGCTGCATATAGTATTCTTGGCTGCATGCTCTTCTCATTTAGGACCCTGAATATATCCTGCCAGCCCTTTCTGGCCTGCCAGGTCTCTGTGGAGAGGTCTGCTGTTAATCTAATATTTCTCCCCATATAAGTTAAGAATCTCTTGTCTCTCACTGTTTTAAGGATTTTCTCTTTATCTTTGGAATTTGCAAGTTTCACTATTAAATGTCGAGGTGTTGAATGGTTTTTATTGATTTTTTTGGGGGGGACCTCTCTATCTCCTGGATCTTAATGCCTGTTTCCCTCCCCAAATTAGGGAAATTCTCTGCTATGATTTGTTCAAATATACTTTGTGGCCCTTTCTCCCTCTCCGCCTTTTCTGGAACCCCAATTATACATAGATTCTTCTTTCTCAGGCCATCATTTATTTCTATTAGCCTTTCCTCATGGTCTCTTAATTGTTTTTCCCTTTTTCCCTCAGCTTCCTTCCTTACCATCAACTTGTCTTCTATGTTACTCACTCTTTTTTTTTTTAAAGATTTATTTATTTATTCATGAGAGACACAGACTGAAGAGAGAGGCAGAGACATAGATAGAGGGAGAAGCAGGCTCCTTGCAGGGAGCCTGTTGCAGGACTCAATCCCAGATACTGGGATCATGACCTGAGCTGAAGGCAGGCGCCCAACCACTGAGCCATCCAGGCATCCCTCACGCTTTCTTCCACCTCATTAACCCTAGCAGTTAGGGCATCCAGTTAGATTGAATCTCATTTAATTTATTTTTAATTTCAGACTTATTAGATCTAAAGTCTGCAGTAATAGTCTCTAGAGTCTTTTATGCTTTTTTCCAGAGCCACCGGTAGCTTTATAATTGTGCTTCTGAATTGATTTTCTGACATCGAATTGAAATCCATATTCTGTAACTCTGTGGCAGAGTACTGTTTCTGATTATTTCTTTTGTGGTGAATTCTTCCTTCTAGTCATTTTGTTCAGTGCAGAGTGGCTGTATGAGAGGATTGAGTCAAAAATATTAACCATGGAGATCCCTGGGTGGCGCAGCGGTTTGGCGCCTGCCTTTGGCCCAGGGCGCGATCCTGGAGATCGGGGATCGAATCCCACATCGGGCTCCCGGTGCATGGAGCCTGCTTCTCCCTCTGCCTGTGTCTCTGCCTCTCTCTCTCTCTCTCTGTGTGACTATCATAAATAAATTAAAAAAATATTAACCATGACCTAAATAAATTCCACCCTAGATGATCCTGACAAGGTCAGAGACCAGAAAATGAAAAAGAAGATAATAACAAAATAAAACAAAAAGACCACTAAAGTGAAAAACAAATTTTATTTTTTAATTTTTTTATAAATTTATTTTTTATTGGTGTTCAATTTGCTCATCCCGTCAAGTGCCCACCTCAGCGCCCGCCACCCAGTCACCCCCACTCCCCGCCCACCTCCCCTTCCACCACCTGTAGTTTGTTTCCCAGAGTTAGGAGTCTTTCAAGTTCTGTCTCCCTTTCTGATATTTCCCACTCATTTTTTTCTCCCTTCCCCTTTATTCCCTTTCACTATTATTTATATTCCCCAAATGAATAAGACCATATAATGTTTGTCCTTCTCCGATTGACCTATTTCACTCAGCATAATACCCTCCAGTTCCATCCACCTCGAAGCAAATGGTGGAAAAACAAATTTTAAAACAAAGTAGTAAAAAATAAAAGGCCAATCACCCCAAAGGAGAAGAAGAAAGAAAAAGAAAAAAAAAGTAAAGAAGAAAAGAGAAAAAAAGAGAAAAAAAAGGGGGGGAATGGGGGATGGTGGTGGTGAAGAAGTAGTAATGGAGAGAGAATGTAGTCTACCTGAGGGGTCCTAGAGGGTGATCCTCTTGGTTCTGAGTGTATTTTGTTCTGTATGCTAGAAGATGCTCAATCCCAAATTTATATAAACCAGTAATACTTATAGAAAGCCCCAACACTGACCACCAAAACATAAACAACATAAAAGAGGGGAACAGAATGGGAAGAGAGAATATAATCTCACAGAATGAACCAGCACGGTATTCCACTTGGTTCTGGGTGCATGCTGGTCATGTTTAGAAAGTATTAAATTCCACCATTGTAGAACAGAACGAGGCAGAGAACACAGAAAGAACAAAACAAAATTAACTTGAATATGTTGAAGGGAATCCAGAAGTGAAAAATATATCTAAGACATGTAATTGTAGAAATATGAAAGTTAAAAAGGAAAAAACTTAAAAATGAAGAGCTGGTAAAACATGGTAGTTAAGGTGGGAAAAGAGAAAAAAATATTGAAAATTTTTAGTCTGCTATGAAAACAAGTTGTAATGGAAAAAGGGAAATAATTTTTAAAGAGGGGGGACCCTCTAGTTCTATATACTATATTCCCTCAATTTTCCCTTGGTCCTGGAGCTTTCCAGCGCTGCTTAGTGAAAAACTTGCTCTTCCCTTGTTCTTCCAGCTGGTCTTCTGGGGGAGGGGTCTGCTGTGCTGATTCTCAGGTGTGTGTGCCTGAGCAGAGATGCCCCACCCCTCGCCAGGTGCTGGGCTCAGTGTGAGCTGTTTATCCCGTGAGGCCTGGGTTCCCTGGTGGCCCTGCCTCTCCCAGGCACCAGGTGAAACACGGAGGAAAAAGTACAATGGCAGTGACCAGATTTCCAACTCTGGAGTCAGCTCTCCGTGAGTAACTACCGTAGCCCCCAGTACGCACTGGCCTAGATGCCCCCGGGGCAGGTGCGGGTGCACTGATCTGCACAGCTTGGGGGGCGCCCAGTGGCAGGAGAGTCCTCGCTGTCCTGTGCCTTCCCCGCTGCTACCTGTTCCTAGGGGAACGCAGGATCCTGGCTTTGTCCGCTTGGGCGCCCTGGGATCTGAGGCCCTGTGCTGCTGGAACCGTGCTCCTGCCTAACCGACCGGCTTCTCCCAAATGCCCCAGGGCTGCGGGTCTCCAGCCCTTTACTGAGATCCCACCACGTTTGTGGTGAGCTTTTCCCCAAGGCGCCCCTCCTCTAATAGTGATTCCGGGAATCTTGAGGCTTCACTGCCTGCCCCTCTGCAATTCTGCCCAATATCCCTGCTAAGCACTTTTCCATCTGGAAAAAAATCCGGCGCGGATTTTTAAAGTTCCCGCTTTTCCAGGGCTGGGCTTTCCTGCCCCGGAGGCTCTCTTGGCTCGGCTTTAGTCTGGCTCCTCGTGGGGCCCCTCCCCCACTTCTTTCTTTCTCTTTTCATTTCATTTCTTTCTTTTCTTTTCTTTTCTTTTCTTTTCTTTTCTTTTTCTTTTCTTTTCTTTTCTTTTCTTTTCTTTTCTTTTCTTTTCTTTTCTTTTCTTTTCTTTTCTTCTCCCCTCTCCCCCTCCCTCTCCCCTTTCCACCTTGTTAGAAGCAAAAACTTTTTTTCTCTGTGGTGTTCTAGCTGTTCTCTCTTTAAATTGCAGGTCGAATTCGTAGGTGTTCAGGATGTTTTGAAAGTTATCTGGGGAAGTTGGTGGGACCAGGTGAGTTGAATACCCTACTCTTCTTCCACCATCTTGTCCCCTGGTCTATCCATATTGAAAGTAGGATATCAAAGTCTATACTATGATTGTAGAGCTATCTATTTATCCCTTTAATTCTGTGAATGTTTCATATATTTAGGAGTGCTGATGTCTGGTGCATAAGTAGCTGTTGAGTTGTAATTGACATGGTACATTAGTTTTAGGTGTACAACATGATTCCACATTTGTATATATTGTAAAATGATCACTACAACAAATCTAGTTAACATCTATCATCATGCCTGGTTACAATTTTTTTCTTGTGTTGAGAACTTTTAAAATATACTCTCATAGCAACTTACAAGTATACAATACAATATCATTGACAATAGTTACCATGTTGTACATTATATCCCATGACTTTTTAATTTTATAACTAAACTTGTACCTTTTGACCCCCTTACCCATTGTATCCATTCGTGGCCCCTGGAAAACACTAATCTGTTATCTGTATCTAGGAGTTTATCTCTTTTTGTTATTTATTTATTTTATTTTAATCTTTTTAGATTTCACTTATAAGTAAAATCATGTAGTATTTGTCTCTGTCTGACTTAGTTTACTTAGCATAAGGCCTGCAAGTTTCATCCATGTTGTCACAAATGTCAAGATTTCCTCTTTTTATTTGATGGAATAACATTCTGGTGTGTGTGTGTGTGTGTGTGTGTGTGTGGTGTGTGTGTGATGTTTTTTACATTTTCTTTATCCATCTATCAATGGACACTTTGCTGGGTGCATATATATTTATAGTTATTATATATTCTTAGTGAATTGACCTTTTTGTTACTATATAATGTCCTCTTTGTCTAACAGTTTCTGACTTAAAGTCTAATTTTTCTTATATTAGTATAGCCACCCCTGCTGTCTTTTGGTTACATTTGCATGAAAATACCCTTTATTTTCAATTTATGTGTGTCCTTAGATCTAAAATGAGCCTCTTGGGGTACCTGGGTGGCTCAGTTGGTTAAGCATCTACCTTTGGCTTAGGTCATGGTCCCAGTGTCCTGGAATCAAGCTCCACATTGGGTTCCCGCTCAGGGAGGAGACTGCTTCTCCCCCTCTCTCTGTTGCTCTCCCTGCTTGTGCTCTCTTGCTCTCTGTCAAATAAATAAAATCTTTTAAAAAATAAAATGAGTGTCTTGTAGACAGCATATAGTTGGATCCTAGTTTTTTTTTTAAGTATCTATTTTGCAAATTTATGTCTTTTGGTTGGGGAGTTTAATCAAATGAATATTTGCCATTTTAGTACTTATTTTCTATATGTCTGATAGTTTTTTTGGCTATCATTTCTTTCATTACTGCTTTCCTTTCTATTTGGTTGATTTTTGTAGTAACACATTTTGAATCCCTTGTTTCCATTTCTGTATATGCTCTAGATATTTTCTTTGTAGTTACCATGGGCATTACATGTAACATCCTAAAGTTACAGTAATCTATCTTAAATTGATGTCAACCTAACTTTGCTTGCATAGAAAAAGCTACCCCTTACAATTCTGCCTCTTTCCCATGTTATTGATGTCATATGTTACATTTTTATATATTGTGTATCCATTAACATATATTTATACTTATTTTTGTGCAGTTATCTTTTAAATATTGTAGAAAATAAAGAATATAAAACAAAATTATAATAATCTCTAATTTGTCCATGTATTTATCTTTACTGGAGGGTTTTATGTTTTCTTCTTTTTTTAAAATTTTTATTTACTTATGATAGTCACAGAGAGAGAGATAGAGGCAGAGACACAGGCAGAGGGAGAAGCAGGCTCCATGCACCGGGAGCCTGACGTGGGATTCGATCCCGGGTCTCCAGGATCGCGCCCTAGGCCAAAGGCAGGCGCCAAACCGCTGCGCCACCCAGGGATTCCGGTTTTATGTTTTCATATGGCTTCAAGTTACTGTCTAATATCCTTTCATTTCGACCCAAAAGACTCCCTTGACCATTTTTTATAGGGCAGGCTAATGGTGTAGAACTCCTTTCACTTTTGTCTGTATGAGAATGTCTTACTTCTTCCTCTTTTATTATTTATCTGTCCATTCATTTATTTACTTTTATTGAAGCATAGTTGACATACAAGGTTACATTAGTTTCAGTTATACAACATAGTGATTCAGCAACTCTGAATGTTAGTCTGTGCTTACCACAAGTGTAGCTGCCATCTGTCACCATACAATGCTATTACAATATCACTAACTATATTCCCTGTGCTGTACTTTTCATTCCTGTAGCTTGTTCTTTCCATAAGTGGAAGTTTGTACCTCAATTCCGTTCATCTATTTTTTCCGTTTTCCATCCCCCAGCCATTTCCCTTCCAGCAACCACCTGTTCATTCTTTGTACTTATAGGTCTGTTTCTGCTTCTTTTGTTTGTTTATTGTTTTCATTTATCTTGTTTTAGATTCTACCTGTAAGCAAAATCATAATGTATTTGTCTTTCTTTCTAATTTCACTTAACATAATACCTACTAGGTCCATCCATGTTGTTGCAAATGTCAAGATCTATTCTTTTTTTACAGCTGAGTAATATTCCATTGCATACATATGCACACCCCACATCTTTATTCATCGATTGATGGACACTTGGAGTACTTCCATATCTTGTCTATTGTAAATAGTACTGCAATAAACATAGAAGTTCATATATCTTTTTGAATTACTGTTTTTATTTTCTTTGGGTAATTACCCAGGAGTGGAATTATTGGATCATATGGTATTTCCATCTTTAGTTTTTGAGGAATCTCCATACTGTTTCCCACAGTACTTGTATCAGTTTGCATTCCCATCAACAGTATTTCTTTGAAGTCTACTTTGTGTGACATAAGTATTGCTACTGTGGCTTTTTTTTCACTTCCATTTGCATGGAATCTTTTTCCGTCCCTTTGAGTCAGTATGTGTCTTGAGGTCTGAAGTGAGTCTCTTGTAGACAATATATAGGTGAATGTTGTGTATTTATTTATTTATTTATTTATTCATTCATTCATTCATTCATGAGAGACACAGAAAGAGACGCAGAGACAGAAGCTGAGGAAGAAGCAGCTTCCATGCAGAGAACCTGATGTGGGACTTGATCCCAGGACTCTAGGATCACACCCTGAGCCAAAGGCAAACACTCAACCGCTGAGCCACCCAGGCATCCCGAGTGTTGTGTTTTCAACCATTCAGTCACCCTATGTCTTTTGAGTGGAGCATTAGATCATTTACATTTAAAGTAATTATTTGTATGTATTTACTTCTTACTAATTTGTTAATTGTTTTCTGGTTATTTTTCTAGTCTTTTCTGCTCTTGTTCTTTTTGATTGCTGATTTTCTTTAGTATAAAGCTTGTATTACTCTCTCTTTACTTTTTGTATATTATTATATGGTTTAGTTTTACCATGAGTTTCATACATAACACTTTAAATATATAGCAGTCCATATTAAGTTGATGGTCACTTAAATTCAAACACATTCAAAAAGCACATTTTTACTCTTTTTCATCCATGTTATAGGTATATGATGTCATATTTCACATCTTTTTATTTTATGAATCCCTTAACTAATTTTTGTAGATATAATTTTACTACTTTGTGTTTTAACCTTCATATTAGCTTTATAAGTGATTGATGTATTACTTTGTATATGCCTTTACCCATTAAATTTTTTCCTTTTATAATTTTCTTCTTGTTATTGCCTTTTCTTTTCCACTTAAAGAAATCACTTTAGCATTTTTTATAAGGTTGTTTTGGTGTGATGAACTACTTTGACTTTTGTTTGTCTGGGAAACTCTTTATTTCTCCTTCAGTTCTGAATGATAATTTGCCAGGTAGAGTATTCATGGTTGTAGGTTTCTTCCTTTTAGCACTTTGAATACATCATAATGCTCTCTTTGGGCCTGCAAAGTTTCTTCTGAAAAGCCAGCTGATAGTCTCATGGTATTTCCATTGTATGTAACTATTTTCTTCCTTTTTGCTGATTTCAAAATCCTATCTTTAAGCTTTGACATTTTAATTATTATGTGTCATGATGTGGACCTGCTTTGGTTCATCTTGTTTGGAACTATCTGTGCCTCTTGGACCTGGACATCTGTTCCTTCCCCAGGTTAGGGAAGTTTTCAGCTATTATTTCTTCAAATAAATTTTCTGTACCTGTTCTTTCTTTTCCCTCCAGGACTGCTATAATGTGAATGTTTGCTTAATGTTGTCCAAGAGATTCCTTAACCTGTCATCATTTATTTCCTTTTCTTTATTTCTTCTCCTTCCCTTTCTCTCTCCCTTCCTCCCAGATAACTTTTGCAGTATTCAAAGAATGGCCTTTTGTAGGAACATCCCCTTTGTTGCTGCCTGTGTCTGGTAGCTTTGGTTGGCTGGCTGGAGCTAGAGCAGTAATTGGCCAGTGTTTTCAGGCCACTCTTCACCAGTGCTTCCCTGGTGGTATGGCTGGAGCTGGAATGGGCACAGACCAGGTAGTTCCAGGGAGCTCCACAAGGGGGGCTGCCCTAGCAAAGTGGCTGAAGCTAAATCAGGTATGGCCTGGAGTATACTCTATGTGGGTAGTACCCTGGTGGGAGGGCTGAAGCTGCAGTAGATATAGGTCAGGTGGTTCTGGGCACTCTGTACTAGGACAGCTGGGACTGAAGCAGGCACAGGCCAGGGGTTCCTGAGGGACACCATACCAGGACTGTTCTGGTGGGATGGCTGGAGCTCAAGATGGGAAGGCCAGAGGGTCTTCTGCAGGAGGTGCCCTGGTGGACAGCTGGAGCTGAAGTTGATGTTGTCCTGATGTGTGCTGCACCAGGGAAGCTTTGGTGGGACAGTAGGAGTTGATGTAGGTATGGGGGGGGGTGCCTGACTTGGGGAAACAGTTGGAGCTGGTGTGGTCTAAAGGCCTTGGGCTTACTGGGGTGGAAAGCCAGCTAAAGTGCCCAGACTTTGCTCTCATTTGTACCATCATGGTGAAGGGTATGTAAACAATGGTATTTGCCACCACTTTGACTCCAGAGAGAGTTCCAGTAGTTCCACCTGGTGTGGCAGTTGTTTTAGGGTTAGTAAATGATTTTCCTTCACTTGTAATCTAGTTGCCATTTAAACCACTTTTTTTTTTCTGAGTCCCAGGTCAGGCAAATCTGTGCAAAGTCCCTTGGTCCTATCCTTTTCTACTATGATTTACGGCTTTGGGGATGGGGTTCCCATTGTGACTGTGTTTCTGTCTCTCTGGCCTTTCTCTATGTAGTTCCACTATCCTTGTTGTGTAGTAGCTGTCTAATAAGCCCTCGGTTCTCTTTCAGGAAAAATTGCTCTTCATGTAGGTATAGATTCAGTGTGTCCAGGAAAGGAGGTGAATTCAGTTTTCATATGCTATCATCTTGCATACTTTCTCATATTTGAAGGACAGTTTTGTTCTATATAGAATTCTTAGTTGTCAGTTATTTTTCTTTCAACACTTTCAATGTATCGTCCTATTGCCTTCTGGCCTCCAAGGTGGTTGCTGAGTAATCTACTCATGGTCTTCTTGGGGACATCTTGTATGTGAGGAGTCACTTTTCTCTTGCTGCTTTCAAGATTCTCTTTCTGTCTTTCGATAGTTTGATTATAATGTGTCTTGGTGTGGGTTTATATGGGAATTCCTACTTGGAATTCTTTGAGCTTTTTGGATTTTTTAAAAAAAATATTTATTCATCTTAGAGAGGGGGAGGGGCAGTGGGTGAAGGAGAGAAAGAGAATCTCAAGCAGACTCCCCATTGAGCGTGGAGCCTGACATGGGGCTTGATCTCATGACCCTGAGATCATGACCTGAGCTGAAGTCAAGAGTTGGATGCTTACATGACTGAGCCACTCAGTTGCCCCAGAATTTTGGATTTTTTATATTTCTTTCCTCAAATTTGGGAGATGTTCAGCCACTATTTCTTCAAATAATCTATTTGTCCCCTTTGCTCTCTCTTCTTCTGGGACTTTCATAATGTATATATATTGATCTGCATGATGGTTTCTCATAAGTTCCTTAGGCTCTATTTTCTTGATTCTTTTTCTTTTTATTCTTCATATTCAATAATTGCAAATAACCTGTCTTCAAGTTTGTTGATTCTTTCTTCTGCCAGTTCAAGTCTGCTCGAGTCTGCTTGACCTCCTTTAATGAATTTTTCAATTTAATTATTGTATTTTTAGCTCCAGAATTTCTGATTGGTTATTTTTTAAAAGCTTATTTGACATATTATTGACATATAATGTTATATTAGTTTCAGTGTATGGCACAGTGATTCAACAATTCTATATATTACACCATGATAAGTGTGATCATTGTGTATCACCATACAACATTAACACATTTTAACTATATTTCCTATGCTGAACTTTCCATCACCTTGACTTCTTTATTTTATAATAAAGTTTGTATAATTCCCTTTGCCCATTTCATCCATCCCTCTCCCTCTTCCCCTCTGGCAACCACCAGTTCTCTGTATTAATGGGATCCATTTCTGTTTTTTGTGTTTGTTCATTTATTTGTTTTTTTTAAGATTTTACTTATTTATTCATGAGAGACACACAGAGAGAGAGTGAGCAGCAGAGACACAGGCAGAGGGAGAAGCAGGGAGCCCAACATGGAACTCGATCCTGGGATTCCAGAATCTTGCCCTGGGCCGAAGGCAGGTGCTTAACCACTGAGCCACCCAGGAGTCCCCATTTATTTTGTTTTTTAGAATTCTTATATACATGAAACAATATGATATTTGTGTTTCTCTGACTTATCACTTGGCATAATGCCCATTAGTTCCGTCCATATCCCAAAGACATACAAGTGGCTAATAAGCACATGGAGAGATGTTCAACATAACTGATCATTAGGGAAATGCAAATTAAAACCAGAATGAGATAATACTTCAAAAAGAGAAAAGAAAAGAAAAACAATAACAAATGTTGGAGAAGATATGGAGAAATTGGAACACTCATACATTGCTGATGGGGATGTCAAATAGTGTAACTGCTTTGGAAAGACAGTTTGGTAGTTCCTTAAAAAGTTAAACATATTTACCATTTGACTCAGCAATTCCACTTCAAGGTAATACCCTACAGAATTAGAAACATATGTTTAACAAAACTTTTATATGAATATATTATGTATACAGCAGCATTATTCATAATAGCAAAAAAGTGGAAACAACCAAAATGTCCAAGCATTGATGAATGAATAGATGTATATACATACAATGGAATATTATGCAACCATAAGAAGGAATGAAGCACTAATATGTATTACAACATCTATTAACCTTGTAAACATTATTCTATGTGAAAGAAGAATGATACAGAAGGCTTTATATTGTATGATTCTATTTACATGATATAGCAAATGTAGGCAGATCCATAGAAACAGAAAGTGGATTAGTTAGTTGCTCAGGACTGGGGTTAGGAAGTGATAGCTAATGAGTATTTTTTTTGGCAGGGGGCGAGTGGTGATGAAATGTTCTGGAATTATAAATGCTTTTTGAAATTGGAGTATAGTTGACATAAAATATTGATGTTAGTTTCAGGTGTACAGCATAGTGATTTGACAATTATATACACTATGAAATGCTAACTATGATAAGTGTGGTTATCATCTGTTACCATACAAACTTACCATATAATTGGTTATATTCCCTATAACTTATTTATTGAAATTTTCTGGAATTTTATACGATGACTATTGTACCACATTGTGAATATACTAAAAACCGCTGAATTGTACATTTTAAGATGGTTAAAATTGTGAATTTTATTTTATGTGAATTTTACCTAAAAAAAATGATGGCAGAAGAGTGTTTATTTTTTTTTAAGATTTTATTTATTTACTCATGAGAGGCACACAGAGAGAGGCAGAAATATGGGCAGAGGGAGAAGCAGGCTCCTTGTGATGTAGGGCTTGATCTTGGAACCCCGGGATCATACCCTGAGCTGAAGGCAGATGCTCAACCACTGAGCCACCCAGGCATGCCCAGAAGTGTCTGTTGAACATAGCTGCACTAGCAACCTGGTTTCTTTTTTCCTCTTTGACCATTGGAGGACTCGTTGGCCATCTGTTGTAACAATGTCAGCTCTATAGCATTTAAGACTCTGGAAATGTGTCATATCTGCCAACTATAGTGCAGATAATTGAGAGGAACAAAATGACTTTTTTAGTTTCAGGGGTACAATATAGTGATTCAATAATTCTGTACATTACTTAATCACAATTAAATATCCTCTTAATCCCCTTCACCTATTTTACACATCACTCCACCCACCTCTGCTCTGGTAACCATTAGTGTGTTCTCTAAAAGACTGTCTATGTCTCCTTTTTCCTTTGCTTTGTTTCTTAAATTCCACAAGGGTGAAATATAGTATTTGTTTTTCTTTGATTTATTTTGCTTAGTGTTATACTCTCTAGCTCCACCCATGTTGTTGCAAGTTCCAAGATTTCCTTCTTTTTTATAGCTGAGTAATATTCCATTGTACATATACACCACATCTTCTTTATCCTTTCATCTATCAATGGACACTTGGGTTACTTCCATATTTTGGCTATTGTAAGTAATGTTGCAATAAACATAGGAGCACAACTATCTTTTCAAATTAGTGTTTTCATATTCTTTGGGTAAATACCCAGTGGAGTTACATATAGTAATTCTATTTTTAATTTCTAAAGGAGTATCCACACTGTTTTCCAGAGTGGCTGCAGCAGTTCACATTCCCACCAACAGTGTATGAAGTTTCCTTTTTCCTCACATCCTTGCCAACACTTGTCGTTTCTTTTGTTTTTTATTTTAGCCATTCTGACAGGTGTAAGGTGATGTCTCATTGTGGTTTTGATTTGAATTTCCTTGATGATTAGTGATGTTGAGAATCTTTTCATGTGTCTATTTTCCATCTGTATGTCTTCTGCCCATTTTTTTTTTAGTTGGATCATGTGGTTTTGGGGTGTTGAGTTGTATACATTTTATATTTTAGATACTAATTGTTTATCAGATATGTCATTTTCAAATATCTTTTCCCATTCTGTAGGTTGCCTTTTAGTTTTGGTGGTTGTTTCCTTTGCTGTGCAGAAACTTTTTATTTTAATTTAGTCCCAATAGTTTATTTTTAATTTTATTTTTCTTGCCTCAGGAGATATATCTAGAAAAATGTTGCCATGAGTGATGTCAGATAAATTACTGCCTGTGCTTTCTTCTAGGATTTTTATAATTTCAGGTTTCATATTTGTGTCTTTAATTCATTTTGAGTTTACTTTGTTATAGTGCAAGGAATTGGTCCAGTTTCATTCTTTTGCATGCACCTGTCCATTTTTCACAACACCATTGTGAAAAATGCATATTCTTGCCTCCTCTGTTGAAGACTAATTGACCATATACTCATGGGTTTGTTTCTAGGCTTTCTATCCTGATATATTGATCTATATATCTACTTTTGTGCCAGTACCATACTGTTTTTATTACTACAGCTTTGTAGAATAACTTGAAATCTGGAATTGTGATACTTCCAGCTTTTTAAAAATTATTATTATTCCTATCGCCTACAGTAAATCTTTAAAATGTGTCTGGGCCTTTAGTAGGCCAGATTGAATTACTGTATGGTGAAGTAGTGGGCCCAATAATTTGTTCCTTTAGGAGTTTTAAAATTTTTTCCTTAATTTGAGTATGTCCTATTAAAATATTTTCTAAATGGGGACCTCTAAGGCACTTAGCCTTATCAGTTCTATGATCAGTTCTTAGCAACTGTGGTACTCATGTCCCAGGGTGTTTTTCTGTTTCAAGATTGTTTTGGCTATTTGGGGTGTTTTGGTGTTCCATACAAATTTTAGGAGTATTTGTTCTTGTTCTATGAAGAATGTTTTTGGTATATTGATAGGGATTTCATAAATCTGTAGATTGCCTTGGGTAGTATGGACATTTTAGTAATATTTGTCCTCCCAATCCATGAACATGGAATATCTTTCTATTTGTTTGTATTGTCTTCAATTTCTTTCATCAGTATTTTATAGTTTCAAAGTACAAATCTTTCACCTTCTTGGTTAAATTTATTCCTAGGCATTTTATTATTTTGGGTGCAATTGTAAATGAGATTGTTTTCTTAATTTTTATTTCTGCTACTTTATTATTAATATTTAGAAATGTAACAGATTTATGTACACTGGTATTGTATCCTGTGACCTTTCTAAATTCATTTATTGGTTCTTGTAGTTTTTTGGTGTAGTATTTAAGGTTTTCTACATATAGTATTGTGTCATCTGCACATAGTGAAAGTTTTAATACTTTCTTACCAATTTGGATGCCTTTTATTCCTTTTTTTAAAAAAATCTGACTGCGGTGGCAGGACTTCCAGTAGTGTGTTGAGTAAAAGTGGTGAGAGAGAACATCTTTATCTTGTTCCTGATCTTAGGAAAAAAGCTATCGATTTTTCACCATTGAGAATGATGTTAGCTGTGGGTTTTTCATAGCTGGCCTTTATTAAGTTGAGGTATATTCCCTCTAAACCTACTTTGTTGAGGGTTTTTATAATGAATGGACATTGTAATTTTTCCTGCATCTGTTGAGATGATCATATGGTTTTTTACCCTTTCTCTTGTTAATGTAGTATATATCATGTTGATTGATTTGTGGATATTGACCCACCCTTCCATTTTGGGAATAAATCCCACTTGATTGTGTTGAATGATTTTTAAATGTATTTTTGGATTCAGTTTGCCAATATTTCATTGAGGATTTTTGCATGTATGTTCATCAGAGATATTGGCTTGTAGTTATTTATTTTTTGTTTCTGTTTTAAGTGTCTTTGTCTAGTTTTGGTATCAGGGTAATGCTTGACTCATAATGATTTTGAAAGCTTTCCTTTTCTATTTTTGGGAATAGTTTGAGGAGAATAGGTATTAACTCTTCTTTAAATATTTGGTTGAGGGATCCCTGGGTGGCGCAGCGGTTTGGCGCCTGCCTTTGGCCCAGGGCGCGATCTTGGAGACCCGGGATCGAATCCCACATCGGGCTCCCAGTGCATGGAGCCTGCTTCTCCCTCTGCCTGTGTCTCTGCCTCTCTCTCTCTCTCTCTGTGACTATCATAAATAAATAAAAATAAATAAATAAAAATAAATAAATATTTGGTAGAATTCACCTGTGAAGTTGTCTGGTCCTGGACTTTTGTTTGTCAGGAATTTTTAATTTATTGATTCAATTTCAGTGCTGGTGGTTGATCTGTTCAAATTTCCTACTTCTTCCTGATTCGGTTTTGGAAGGTTATATGTATCTAGGAATTTATCTGTTTCTTCTAGGTTGTCCAATTTGTTGGCATATACTTTTTCATAATGTCTTATAATCAATTGTATTTCTGCGGTGTGGTTATTTTCTGTTTTCATTTCTGATTTTGTTTATTTGAGTCCTCATTTTTTTTTTTGATGAGTCTGGCTAAAGACTTATAAATTTTGTTGATCTTTTCAAAGAACCAGCTCCTAGTTTCCTTGATTTGTTATATTTTTTAAGTTTCTATATTATTTATTTCTGCTCTTTATTATTTCCTTCCTCCTGTTGGTTTTAGATTTTCCTTATTCTTTTTTTCTAGCTCCTTTGGGTTAAAGTCAGGTTATTTGAGATTTTTCTTGCTTCTTGAGGTAGGCCCATATTGCTATAATCTTCCTTCTTAAGGCAGCCCCGGTGGCGCAGTGGTTTGGTGCTGCCTGCAGCCCGGGGTGTGATCCTGGAGATCCAGGATCCAGTCCCACGTCTGGCTCCCTGCATGGAACCTGCTTCTCCCTCTGCCTGTGTCTCTGCTTCTCTCTCTCTCTCTGTCTCAATAAATAAATAAAATCTTTAAAAAAAAATCTTCCCTCTTAGAACAGCTTTTGTTGCATCCCCAAAGATTTTGGACTGTTGTGTTTTCATTTATCTCCATGTATTTTTTTTTTACTTCCTCTTCAATTTCTTGGGTGACCCATTCATTATTTAATTGCATGTTATTTAATCTCCATGTATTTGTGCTCTTTCTAAATTTTTCCTTGTCGTTGGTTTCTAGATTCATAGCATTGTGGTTGGAAGAGATGTATGGTATGACCTTGATCTTTTTGTCTTTGTTGAGACTTGTTTTGTGACATAATATGTGATCTATTCTGGAGAATGTTCTATGTGCACTTTTTATTTTAATTTTTTATTGACGTATAGTTATCAGTGTTGTATTAGTTTCATATGTAAAATATAATAACAACAATTTTGCATTACTCAGTGCTCACCACAATAGATGTACTCCCAATCCCCTTCACCTATTTCACCCATTCCCCCACCCACCTCCTGTCTGGCAATTACCAGTTTTTTCTTTGTATTCAAGAGTTTAGTTTTTCATTTGTCTCCTTTTTTTCCTTCATTCATTTGTTTCTGAAATTCCACATGAGTGAAGTCATATGGTATTGGTCTTTTTCTGACTTATTTCACTTAGCATTAAACCTTCTAGATCCATCCATGTTGTTGCAAATGGCAAGATCTCATTATTTATGAGGACTTAAATTTTAAAAAAAAATTTAAAAAGTCATGACGTTTTCTTCTTCTTTTCCTAATTTCTTGTTGTTCTGATTTTCCTCAAATTAGGAGGAAAGAGGAAAAGAACTAAGAAAACATAACTGTGACCATAAAAAGTCAGTTGTGTATTTCCACCCAGCCAAAGGGCTGGTCTAGTGAACTGCCTGGGTAGTGTCTAAGCAGCAGAAATACCAGGATCTTTTTTTTAACCTATGATTATGTTAGACTGACCCCTGGTGGCTGCCTTCTGGCACAGAGACATTCTATAGGTTCTTAAAGCCAGTTCTCTCAGCCCTGTCATTTCTATAAATTAGGTCAGTGGGATTTCATCATGAGGATATTTTCAATATCCAGTATGTTTTCTCCAGAGTTCATGCTTATTCTAAAATGATTTTTTATTCCAATTTTATAAAATGTACAGATTTGTATCACTTTAAGTTCAAATTTTTATTTTCTATGAATTGCTTTATATAATATTTCTCCTGAAAATAGAATCACAGATTCCCATCCCTGTTTCACCCAGGAGACCAGGAGAATACATTGATTGTGATCTCATTTGTTCTTGTTATGTTGACTGATATGTCTCTGATGGTTTAGTTTGGGAGTACATTTGTAGAGGAAGTATTGCTTATGGTGACTGTACATTTTCTGTTAGAAGCAGAAAGCTAGAAGAGCATGAGCAAGTAGCCTGCCTTTAGGGAGATGAGGAATGGGGGGATGGAGTTAGGGTAGAGAAGGGGAGGTGCTTTTCTCAAAGGGACAGTTATGAGGCAAAGAGAAGGGGATAATGAAAGACAATAGGTCTTTCTCAGCAGCAATAAGCCATGCTGCCCTGGGGTTCTGGGTGAGCAATGCATGTCATGGACTCAGGTCTGCAGATGTTTCTAGTAACAGCAGTAAAGCCATGCCTGTAAGCACAAGTTCAGAAGTGAGAGGGTGACAGAGTAAAGCAATTAAGTCACTGAAGGATACTGGATGTGTTAAATTTGCAATCCCATCCTGGCTAACTGGAAAAGAAGGTGGGAATTTGTGGGCATACCAGACCTGATGCAGCCTCTTCTCTCTAGAAAAAATAAATAAATAAAATAAAATTTTAAAAAAGGGTATGGGCCAGGAGGGTCCCTTAGGCTATGATAGATACCATATCCAAACCCAGTTCCTTTAAGAAACTTGCCCTGCGTTTGCTGTCACAAGGTGTTCTGACAGACAGGGAATGAAGCAATGGCCATCTAATGTTTACTCTGGACCCAGGTGCATGGTGAAGGGTGGGCAAGTGCAGGGGCAGGGCTGAGTGAAGTAGCAAGGAGCTCAGGGTGTCTCAGGTCCATTCTCCCTGCCAATATGAATTAAATCCCCTAGGAAAGTTTGCATTTCAAAGGCTTAGCACTTGACATGCCCTTGGAATAATTTATCACAGTGATCAATAGGAATGGGAAGTGCTGGGATGCCTGGGTAGCTTAGCGGTTGAGGATCTGCCTTTGGCTCAGGGCATGATCCTGGAACTGGGGATCAAGTCCCACATTGGGCTCCCTGCGGGGAGCCTGCTTCTCCCTCTGTATCTCTCATGAATAAAGAAATAAAATCTTAAAAAGGAATAGGAAGTGCTGTATTTATTTTGAAAAATGTTCTTGAGATATAATTAGCATAAAACATTAATTTCAGGCATACAACATGATGATTTGATGTTTTTATATATTACAAATGATCACAATAAATCTAATTAACATCCATCACCATATAGTTAAAAAAATTTTTTTGCCTTGTAATGGGAACTTTTAAGATTTGTGCTCTCAGTCACTTTCAGATATATAATAGTGTATTATTTACTATAGTTACCATGTTGTACATCACATCCCATGACTTCCTTTACCCATTTCACCTCCACCCCCAACCACCAATTGATTCTCTGTATATATGAGTTTGATTTTTTGTTTTATTTAAAATTTGGAATTATTTTTCTTCAGGTATAATTAACATACACTATTATATTAGTTCCAGGCACAAAAATAATGATTTAACAATTCTATACATTTCTCAATGCTCATAGATAAGTGTACTCTTAATTTCCTTTGTATCACTCATCCTGTTACCATCCTCTCCTCTGGCAACCACCAGTGTTTTCTCTGTATTTAAGAGTCTGTTTTCCTGTTTATCTCTTTTTCCTTTGTTTATTTCTTAAATTCCACATCTGAGTGAAATCATGTAGAATTTGTGTTTCTCTGACTGATATTTCTGGTAGCATTATAACCCTTTAAGTCCATCCATCCATCCCTTCTTTTCATGGGTGAGTAATATTCCATTATGTATGTATACTACATCTTCTTTATCCATTTATCTATTGAAAGACACTAGGGTTGTTTCCATATCTTGGGTATCATAAATAATGCTGTAATAAACATAGGAGTGCGTATAGTTTTTTGAATTAATGTTTTTGCTTTCTTTGGGTAAATATCTAGTAGTGAAATTACTGGATTCATTTGGTAATTCTATCTTTAATTTTTTGAGAAACTCTTATACTGTTTCCCACAGTAGCTGTACCAATTTATAATCCCACCAACAATGCATGAGAGCTTCCTTTTCTCCACATCCTTGGTAACAGTTATGATTTCTTTTGTTTTTTATTTTACCCATTCTGACAGGTATAAAGTGATTTCATATTTATTGTGGTTTTAATTTGTATTTCCTTGATATTTAGTGATGTTGAGCATCTTTTCATGTGTCTGTTGGCCATGCATAATGTCATCTTTAGAAAAATGTCTGTTCTTGTCTTCTCCTTATTTTAAAATTCAATTATTTGTGGTTTTTTTGGTGTTTAATCATGTCTTTATATATTTTGGTTACTAACTTCTTGTCACTATGTCATTTGCAAATATCTTCTTGCATTCCACAGGTTGTCTTTTAGTTTTGTTGTTTGATTCCTTTGCTGTGAAAAAGCTTTTTATTTTGGTGTAGTCCCAGTAGTTTAATTTTGCTTTCATTTCCCTTGTCTTGAGGAGACATATCTAGAAAAATGTTTCTATGGCTGATGTCAAAATATCACTGCCTATATTTTCCTCTAGGAATTTTATGGTCTTATGTATTGCATTTATGTCTAATTTATTTTGAATTTGTTTTTGTGAATGACATAAGAAAGTGGTCCAATTTCATTTCTTTATATATTGTTGTCCAGTTTTCCCGACACCATTTGTTGAAGACTGTCTTTTTCCCCATTGTATATTATTGCCTCCTCTGTCATAGATTAATTAGCCTTATAAGTGTGTTTGTTTCTGGACTCTCAGTCTATACCACTGATCTATGTGTCTATTTTTGTGCCAGTACCACACTATTTTAATTACTATAGCTTTGTAGTATGTGTTGAAATCTGGGGTTGTGATACATCCAGCTTTGTTGTTCTTTCTCAAGATTGCTTTGGCTAGTCAGCGTCTTTTATGGTTTCATCAAATTTTAGGATTGTCTTGCTGAGTAAAAACTACTGGTATTCTGATAGGGATTGCACTAGATTTGTAGTTTGCTTTGGGTAGTATGGACATTTATACAATATTCATTCTTCTAATCCATGAACATGGTATATCTTTCCATTTGTATCATTTTTTATTTCTTTCATCAATGTTTTATAGTTTTTGGAGTACAGGTCTTTCACCTCTTTGGTTAAATTTATTTGTAGGCATTTTATTTATTTTTTTTTGGTGCAGTTATAAATGAGATGGCTTTCTTAATTCCTTTTTGCTACTTCATTATCAGTGTATTGAAATGCAAGGGATTTCTGTATATTAATTTTGTATCCTGCAAACTTCCCGAATTCATTTATCAGTTCTAGTAGTTTTTGGTTGGAGTCTTTCAAGTTTTCTCTATATAGTATCCTGTCATCTGCAAATAGTGTTAAGTTTTATTTTCTTACCAGTTTAGATGCCTTTTATTCCTTTTCTTGTCTGATTGCTGTGGCTAGGACTCCCAGTATTATGTTGAATTAAAGTGGTAAGAGTGGACATTCTTGTCTTATTCCTGATCTCAGGGGAAAGCTCAATTTTTCCCATTGAGTTTGATGTTAGCTGAAGGTTTTTCATATCTGGCCTTTATTGAGGTATGTTCCTTTAGCCCTACTTTATTGAAAGTTTTTATAATGAATGGATGTTGTACCTTGACCTTGTCAAGTGCTCTTTCTGCAGCTAGCAAGATGATCATATGGTTTTTATCCTTTCTCTTGTAAATGTGATGTATCACATTGGTTTATTTGTGAATATGGAACCATCCTTCCATCCCTGGAATAAATCCCACTTAATTGTAGTGAATGATTTTTTAAATGTATTGTTGGGTATGGTTTGCTAATATTTGTTGAGGATATTTGTATCTATACTCATCACATATTGACCTGTAGTTCTCTTTTTGTGGTGTATCTTTATTTGGTTTTGGTATCAGGGTCATACTGGTATTGTAGAATGAGTTTGAAAGCTTCCTTTTCTATTTTTTGGAATAGTTTGAGAAGAATAGGTATTAAATAGGTATTAACTCTTTTAAAAATATTTGGTAGAATTCACCTGTGAAGCAATCAGGTCCAGGACTTTTATTCTTTTGGAATTTCTTAGCTTACTCATTCAAATTTATTGCTAGTAATCAATCTGTTTAAATTTTCTGTTTCTTCTTGATTTAGTTTTGGAAGAGTATTTATCCATTTTTTCTAGGTTGTCCAATTTGTTAGCATACACTTTTTCATAATATTGTCTTATAATCATTTGTATTTTTCGTGGTATCAGTTGTTATTTCTCCTTTTGTGGTTTTGAGTTCTCCCTCCTCCCCTCCCCACCATGAATCTAGCTACAGTTTTATCAATTTTGTTGATTTTTTCAAAGAATCATCTTCTTGCTTCATTGATCTGTTCTATTGTTTTATTAACTCTCTCTCTCTCTCTCTCTCTCTCTCATTTATTTCTGCTCTAGTATTTATTATTTTCTTCCCTCTACTGGCTTTGGGCTTTGCCCTACTTTTTTCTAGCTCTCTTAGGTGTACTGTTAGTTTTTTTGAGAGTTTCCTTGCTTCTTGAGGTAGGGCCATATTGTTATGATCTTCCAGAAAAGCTTTTGCTGCATTCCAAAGATTTTGAAACATGGTGTTTTCATTTTGTCTCCGTGTATTTTTTTGAATTTCCTCTTTGATTTCTTGGTTGACTCATTCACTGTTTAATGGCATGTTATTTAGCTTCCATGTATTTGTGTTCTTTCCAGGTATTTTCTTGTGATTGATTTCTAATTTTATACCACTGGTGGATGGAAAAGGTGCATGATATGATTTTGGTCTTTATGAATTTATTGAGACTTGTTTTGTGTCCTAACATATGCTCTATTCTGAGAATGTACCATGTACACATGAAAAGAATGTATATTCTGCTGTTTTTGGATGGAATGTTCTGAATATATCTGTCAGGTCCATCTGATCCAATGTATCATTCCAAGCCACTGTTTCCTTGTTGACTTTCTGTCTGGATAATCCATCCATTGATGTAAGTGAGGTGTTAAAGTCTTCTATTATTGTACAATTGTGAATTTCTTCCTTTATATCTGTTAATAGCTGCTTTATGTATTTGGGTGCCCCTCTATTGGGTGCATGAAAATTTATATCTTCTTGTTAGATTATTCTCTTTATTGTTATGTAGTATTTTTCTTTGTCACTTGTTACAGTTTTTGTTTTAGAGTCTATTTTTTCTAATAATTATTGCTACTTCAGCTTTCTTTTCACATCCATTTGCATGGTAATTGTTTTTCCATCTTTTCACTTTCAATCTGCATGTATCTTTTGGTCTGAAATGAGTCTCTTGTAGGCAGCATTTGGATGGGTCTTGGTTTTTTTATTCACTTAGTCACCCTATGTCTTTTGATTGGAGCATTTAGGCCTTTATATTCAAAGCAGTTATTGATAGTTACATATTGACATTTTGTTACTTGTTTTACAATTGTTTTTGTAGTTCTTTGTTATTTTCTCCTTGTTCTTTCTTCCTTGTGGTTTGATGGTTTTCTTTAGAGTTATGCTTGCATGGCTTTTTATTTATTTTTTGTGTATCACAGATTTTTAATTTGTGGTTACATTCAGGCTCATATATATCATCTTATGCATATAGCAGTCTATACGAAGTTGATGGTTGCTTAAGTTTGAATCTGTTCTAAAAGCACTAATTTTTATGCTGCCACCACACATATTTTTTGTATGTAACATCATACTCTTATTTTGTGAATCCCTTGGCTGATTTTTATAGATATAACTGATTTTACTGCTTTTGTGCTCTAACTTCTATATTGGTTTTGTAAGTAATAATCTACTTTAGTAGATTAATTAATTAAGCAATCTACTTTTATTATATTTGTATTTACCTATGAAAATTTTTCCTTTCATTATTTTTTTTTACTCCTGATTATAGCCTTTTCTTTCCACTCCAAAAATTCCCTTTACCATTTATTGTAAGGCTGGTTTAGTAGTGATGAACTCCTTTAACTTTGTTTATGTCTTTAACTTTGTAAACTCCAAAATTTGTCTGGGAAACTTTCTCTCATATTCTTTTTAAAAAAATACTTTATTTATTTATTTGACAGAGAAAGAGGGAGAGAGCACACACACAAGCAGGGGGAGTGGCAGGGTGGGAGAGAGAGAAGTAGGCTCCCTGCTGAGCAGATAGCCTGACATGGGGCTCGAGACCAGGACTCTGGTATCATTACCTGCACCGAAGGCAGACACCCAGGCACCCCTTCTCTTTTACTTTGAATGATGGCCTTGCTGGTAGTTTATTCTTTGGTTGCAGGTTTTCTCCTTTCAGTACTTTGGATATATCATGTCACTCCCCTCTGGCTTGCAAAGTTTATGCTGATTGCTTTATGGGGTTTCTCTTGTATGTTACTGTTTTCTCTTACTGCTTTAAAAACTCTCTATCACTACTTTTACTTTTTTTTTCTTTTCAAAAATTTTATTTCAATTCTAGTTAGTTGGGATGCCTGGGTGGCTCAGTGGTTGAACATCTGCCTTTGGCTCAGGGCATGATACCAGGGTCTGGGGATCAAGTCCCATATTAGGCTCCCTGTGAGGAGCATGCTTATCCCTCTGCCTATGTCTCTGCCTCTATCTCTTTGTCTGTCATGCATAAATAAAATCTTTTTTAAAAATCCCAGTTAGTTAACATACAGTGCAATATTGGTTTTGGGAATAGAATTCAATGATTCATCACTTATAACACCCAGTGCTCATCATAACAAGTGACCTCCATAATATCCATCACTCATCTAGCCCATCCCCTCTACCTCCCTCCATCAGCCCTCAGTTTGTTCCCTTCATTTTAATTATTATGTATATTGGTGTGGACCTCCTTGGGTAGATTTTGTTGGGGGCTCTCTGTGCCTCCTGGATCTGGATGTCTGTTTCTTTCCCAAGATTAGAAAAATTTTCAGCTATTATTTCTTCAAACAAGGTTCTGTCCCCCTTTTCTCTCTCTTCTCCTGGGATTCCTATAATGATAGTGTTATTATGCTTGATGATGTCATTGAGTTCCCTGAACCTAATCTCATTTTTTCTTCTTTTTTCTTTTTGTTGTTTGGCTTGGTGCTTTCCATTACTCTGTCTTCCTACTCACTGGTCCCTCTTCTAATGTTATTGATTCTGTTCTAGGGCATTATAAATTTCAGTTGAGTTCTCCATCTCTTATTGGTTCTTTTTAATATTTTCTATCTCTTGGTTGAATGTTTCACTGAGATCATCCACTCTTCTCAAGTCCAGTAAATATTTTTATGACCATTATTTTGAATTCTTTATTAAGTATATTGCTTATCTTTGTTTCATTTAGCTCTCTTGCTCTAGTTGTGTCTTGTTCTTTTATTCAGGACATATTTTTGTTTCCTCATTTTGTCTGACTCTCTGTGTTTGTTTCTATGTATTAGGAAAGTTTGTTACATCTCCTGATCTTGAAAATAATGGCCTTAAGAATAAGAAGTCCTGTGGTGTCTTGCAGTGCAATGTCCTCTGTTCACCAGAACCAGGTGCTTCAGCAGTATTCCCTATTTAGGTTGTATGTACCCTATTATTGTGACTAATCTGTGTTTACCTTCAGTCCAGTTGGTTGCAATGGCCCACTTAGCCTGTTGTGGGCATGGTTTGGTCCTTATGCTCTTAAGGGGACAATCTGGATCTGCTGTGGGCTTGTAGTTGGGCAGGTTCAGCAGTCAGACCAGATGCCTGCCCTCAGCCTGTCACCTGTGGCAGTAGTTACACTGGACTGCAAGGTACTCATCCCTCCTTGTCACCTGAGAGGATTTTCTGGTGGGTGGGGCCTGCAGTTAAACCAGATGCCTTCCCTCAATCCATCTGTTGGGCCTGCAGTGACCCTGAACTACAGGTGTCTCTCCACATGCTGCTTCCTGAGAGGTTTTTGTTGGTGGGTAGAGCCAGCAGGCAGACCAGATGTTTGCCCTCAGTTCATCTGCTGTAGTTGAACTGGTATGTGGTTATCTTCCCCTCTCCCCAGGGCAAGAGTCACTTTGGAATGACACCAGTCCTTTCCCAGGCTGCTTGCAGGGTGTGTTGCAAGAGAAACTACTTTGGAGGGATGCCTACTGGGTGGAGGCAGGTTAAATGGGGCAGATCTGCAGGAGAACTCGGGTGCAGAGTGAGTGTTGTTAGCAAGGTAGGCACAGAGTGTTCTCACTAGTTCCTTCAGGTGTCTGGCTATCTAGGCGTGTATGTGTGTGTGTGTGTGGGGGTAATGGTGCCTGCCAGCTCTTTTGTTCTTGGATAAGTCTCCTAAGATCCTGCATGTTGAGAGATCAGAAAATAAATCTTCACATATACTCCAGGCACTTTTCAAACTGTTGCTTTAATGCTGTATCTTTGTTGGGTTGTTATGCTGTCTTTAAGGGCGGGGACTCTGACTATTGCCCTCTGACTCTTCCAGAGCTAAGCCCACTGATTTTTAAAGTACCAGAGGTAAGCCCTGCTGATGGTAAATACTTGCAAAGTTAAGTCTCACTGGTTTTCAAAGCCAAATATTATGGGGGCTTGTACTTCCAGTGCAGGTCCTCTGCCTGATGTGGTGTCCACTCCTCTCTCTTCTCTGTGTGGGTGGTTCCCTCCCATTTGTGGTTAGTCTTGCTGGGAGCTTGTTTCCCAACCATGTCTCCACCCCTCCTGCCCTTTTTGATGTGTCCCCTCTATGATTAACTGTACAGAGTCTGTTCTGTCAGTCTTTGGGCCATTTTCTGGGCTAGTTCACAGATGTGGCTATTACCTAGGTGTGCCCATGGGACAAGGTGAGCCTGATATCTTCCTACTCTGCCATCTTCCCAGAAGTCTAAAATGTGGCTTTTTTCTGTGCCCCATGAATGTGCTCAGCATTCCTCAGTATCATCCCTCCCCAGTAAAACTTACAGCATTGGGAGTGAGGATTCCCTTCATTACTAAGTCTCTATCTCTCTTGCTGTACTCTATGTGGTCCCTCTCATTTTTTTTCCAGAAGCTGTTCAATCAGCCCTCAGTTTTTCTTCAGGAGGAACTGCTCTATAAATAGGTGTAGATTTGGTGTGTCTATGGTGGGGGTAAGTTCAGGGTCTTCATACATTGCCATGTTAGATTATTTTCCAATTATTGATAGGTATGTACTTATTTACATTTTGTTAATTGTTTTTCTTTAGCTATTTTGTGATTGCTTTGTTCTTTTCTTCTTGTTCACTTCCTTTTTGATTTAATGATTTTCTGTAGTTTTATGCTTAGATTTCTTTCTCTTTTTGTGTATCTACCATAAGGCTTTCTCTTTGTTATTTACTTTGAGGCTTACATTAAATAGCTTATAACTGCTATTTTGAGTTGAAATACTTCAGTGTGAACACAATCAGAAAGTCTACATTTTTATTCCCCCTCTCCACATACTGTGTTTTTGATTCCAACATTTACACCTTTTATCTTATGTACTCATTAACAAATTATTACAGATTTTAAAAAATATTTATTTATTTTAAATATTTATTTATTTATTTATTTATTTGAGAGAGAGAGAGAGAGAGAGAGAGAGAGAGAGAGAGAGAGAGAGAGAGAGGCAGAGGGAGAAGCAGGCTCCATGCCAGGAGCCCGACGTGGGACTCGATTCCGGGACTTCAGGATCGCATCCTGGGCCAAAGGCAGGCGCTAAACCGCTGAGCCACCCAGGGATCCCCACTATTACAGTTTTTAGTAATTTCTACCACTTTTGTTTTTTGACTTTTATGATAGCTTTGTAAGTGCTTAAGTCGCCATATTTACAATATTAGATTATTCTAGTTTTACTATATATTTACCTTTACCATTGAGGTTTATACTTTATGTTTTCCTATTAGTAATTAGTGCCCATTTTTATTTTTTTAAAAAAGATTTTATTTATTCATGACACACACACACACACACACACACACACAGAGGCAGAGACATAGGCAGAAGGAGAGGCAGGCTCCATGCAGGGAGCCCGATGTGTCACTCAATCCCAGGACTGTGGGATCATGTCCTGACCCAAAGGCAGATGATTAAACGCTGAGCCACCCAAGCATCCCCTATTTGTTTTCTTTTAAAGGAACATTGGATATTTCTTATAAGGCCTGTCTAGTGATGATGAACTCCTTTAGCTTTTGCTTGTCTGGAAAACTTTCCTTCAATTCCAAAGGACAACTTTGCTGGGTAGAGTATTCTTGGTTGGCAGTTTTTTTTTTCTTTTAGCACTCTTAATATATTGTATTACTTCTTTCTGGGGATCCCTGGGTGGCGCAGCGGTTTGGCGCCTGCCTTTGGCCCAGGGCGTGATCCTGGAGACCCGGGATCGAATCCCACGTCAGGCTCCCGGTGCATGGAGCCTGCTTCTCCCTCTGCCTGTGTCTCTGCCTCTCTCGCTCTCTCTGTATGACTATCGTAAATAAATAAAAAAATTTTTTTTTTTTTAAAATATTACTTCTTTCTGGCCTGCAAAGTTTGTGCTGAGAAATATGATAGTCTACTGAGTGTTTCCTTATTTTTGGCAAGTTGTTTTTCTCTTGTTGCTTTTAAGATTCTCTCCTTGTCTTTAACTTTGAGACTAATTACATGTGTCTTGTTTTGGATCTCTTGGGTTAATCTTATTTGGAATTCTCTGGGCTTCCTAGATCTGGATTTCTGTGTCCATCCCCAGATTAAGAAAGTTTCAGCTATTAGTTCCTCAATAATTTTACTGCTCCTTTCTCTCTTCTCCTTTAGGGACTCCTATAATATAAATGTTGGTTTGTTTGATGTTGTCCTATGTGTCTCTTAAGCTATTTTTATTCTTTTTCATCCTTTAGAAGTTTTGCTTCTCCAATTGGTAAGTTACAATGCCCTGTGTTCAGATTCAGTGACCTTTTCTTTTGCCTCTTCTAGTTTGCTGCTGAACACCTCCATTATATTTCTCAGTTCAGTTATTGTATTCTTCAGCTCTGTGACTTCTATTTGGTACTTTCTTATATTTTCTATCTCTGTTGAAATTCTCACTTTGTTCATTCATTCTTCTCCTGAGCACAGTATCTTTATGACCATTATTCTGACCCTTCATCAGGTAAGTCATTTATTTTCACTTCATTATGGTGTTTTTCTGAGGATTTACCTTGTTCTTTCACGTGGAACATATTATTCATTTTCTTCATTTTCCTTATATCTCTGTGTTGTTTTCTATGTCTTAGATAAAATAGTCACCTTTCCAAATCTTAAAGCATGGACTCAATTGGAGATAGTCCTTATTATTCAACCCTTCTTTAGCTCGTGGCTGTCTCTCAAACCTTGGAACTTAGCACCTAGAGTTAGTCTGTTTGGAGGCCAATCAAGCAGCTGCTTTTGGACTATGCAGATAAGCTTCTTTCAGGGGAAGACTGGAAGCTGGGAGTTTCTGTTGGCTCCCTCTGCACTGAGCCCTGATCTAATAGCCAATTAATAACTTTTTTTGCTGTTATCCTGTTGAGCCTGTGAACACAAATCCTATTGGCCACTGGAGCCAGGTTACCAAAGGAAGTTATTTTCTAAGTGGCAGACACAAAAGCAAGGCATCAGACATATACACAAGCTTCTTTCTCAGAGACACTGATGATCTGGGGAAGGGCAGAGGGAGAGCATGAATATGTGCCTGCCAGCCTCCCACTCTATGCAGAGTCACCCCCTAGATGTGTGTTTAATTAGCTTGCCCTTCAGGCCATAGCTATGAAGATAAGCTAATAGGCTTCTTCACAGAAGAAGCCTTCTTCACCTTCACTGGTGACTTGAAGCAAGGTAGAGGGGAGTGCAAAGATGGACCCTGGCTTATGTTCCCTGAGAGCAACTTCATAGGCCCCTAGATGTGTGCCAAATCAGAGGCCTGCCTCTCATGGCTAAGCTCTAAGGCAAGCAAATAAGCTTCTTTCACAGAAAGACTGGGGGTGTGCTATCTTAACTGTGCCCTGGGGTGGTGGCCAACCAAAAACTGTTTGTTATAGTCCCATGGGACCTATGAAACAAGCCCTCCTGGCCACCAGAGTCAGGTGATCAAGGGGCACCCCCTGGGTGGCAGGCATGAAAACCAGAATACCAGATACATACAAGCTCTTTCCTGGAAATATTGGCAATTTGGAGTAAGGCAGAGGGAAAGTGTGAAGATAGTATTCATCTTCTGTGGACTTTGGAGATGAGAAATCCCTGACAGTATCTGTAACATTACCCCCATTTAATATAATTAGCAATTTATTTCTGCAATTATGAGTAATATCAAGAATTTTGTTAGAACTCTCTCTAAGGTTTTTGGTAATATAAGTTGGTAACCCTAAAACATAAAGCAGATCACAACTTTTCCCATTTACTTTTTACCTAAGCAATGGCTTGTTATGACAATTTATAATAGCTTCTCTGAATTTCTCCAACTTTTGTTACCAATGAGAGTACATAGTATGTCTCTAGGTTAATCTTTTTTTTTTTGTTTATGTTTTTTAGAATAATGGTCAGCCCAAGAATTACCACTGAAGTCTGGGTCTTTGTGTTTTTGTATTTATTGTTTTTATAGCTATTTTCTTAGATAGTTGTAAAGCATATAAAACGTCTTTATGGGGCACCTAAGTGGCTCAGTCAATTAGGTAACTGACTCTTGATTTCAGCTCAAATCATGATCTCAGAGTCATGAGATCAGGGCCCTTCTCAGCAGGAAGTCTTGCTTCTCTGCCTCTTCCCTCTCTCTCCCTGTCAAATAAATAAATCCTTAAAAAAGTCTTTGTCATTCAACTTTTATAGGATTTTTGTCAAATGAAGTATTTTTAAAAGACTCTTTGAGTAAAAAGAAGTCAAAATCCCCCCAAATGTAACTATGTACAATACAGTAATAGAAAGCAGCATCGCATGTATCTGTCCTCACTAGAAATTAGCAAAGCTGGATCCTGGAGTGACATTCACTCCTTGATCTTCCACCCAGAAATTAGCAACGCCTCCTTCCAAGTGGAGTCCAGGGGAAGGCAGAGCACCTTTATCTGCCTCTCTAGGTCACTTGGTCTGCCTGACCCCTTTTATGTGGTTCTAATGCAGTTTCTGCTTGAGGGAAATGGTGGCAAGAGGTGAGCCACCAGTTCCCAAGTGGTATCAGCTGAAAGAAGAACTTTCAGCACCACGGACAGCACCCAAGTCTGTTCTGTGCTCCAGGCTCCTGCCACTGTTTCCCGACCTCCAACCCTGTGTTCTCCGGACCCTTTACCTGGGGGCAGGGAGATGGGGAAGCAATTTATCATTCCGTGACCCTTGGCTAGCTCTGGCCAGTGACTGGCCCTGCCACTTCTGCAAGAATACATCTCCAGAGCTGGTTCTTTTGCCTCGTTCAGTCAAGGCCTCAATGAACCCCAACTCCGCACAGCTGGGGGGGGGGGCGAGGTGTGGAGTGCCAGAAGCTGGCCAGAATCCTGCAGTTGCAGCCTTCCTAGCATCTTTCCTCCACCTTCCCTTTGTTTCTAGTCATTTGGCAACTTCTTACTTTCCAATCATAATAGAAGATATATATTTATAAAAAATAATCCACACGTAAGTGACCTGCACAGTTCAAACTCATGTTGTTCAAGGGGCAAATGTATATCATCATCTAAAAGTATTTGCATATTTTGTTAACCTGACATTTTAAGAAAGGGTAAATTAAAAAAAATTAAAGATTTTATTTATTCATAAGAGACAGAGAGAGAGAGAAGCAGAGATACAGGCAGAGGGAGAAGCAGGCTCCATGCAGGGAACCTGATGTGGGACTCGATCCCAGAACTCCAGGATCACAACCTGAGCCAAAGGCAGATGCTTAACCACTGAGCCACCCAGGTGCCCCTGTATGTCTTCTTTGGAGAAATATTTGTTCATGTCTTCTTCCCATTTCTTGACTGGATTTTTTGTTTTTGAGTGTTCAGTTTGATAAGTTCTTTATAGATCTTGGATACTAGTCCTTTGTCTGATAAGACATTTGCAAATATCTTTTCCCATTCTGTACATTGCCTTTTAGTTTTGTTTCCTTTGCTGTGTAAAAGCTTTTTATCTTGATGAAGTTCCAATAGGTTTTTTTTTTTTTTTTTTTTTTGCTTTTGTTTCTCTTGCCTTTGGAAACAAGCAAGTCACTGCAGCCATGGTCATAAAGGTTGATGCCTGCATTCTCCCATAGGATTTTGATGGATTCCTGTCTCATATTTAGATCTTTCATTCATTTTGAGTTAATTTTTGTATATGATGTATGAAAGTGCTCTAGTTTCATCTTCTACGTGTGGCTGTCCAATTTTTCCAATACCATTTGTTGAAGAGACTTTTATCCATTGGATAGTCTTTCCTGCTTTGTCAAAGATTAGTTGATCATAGAGTTGAGGGCCCATTTCTAGGTTCTCTATTCTGTCCCATTGATCTATGTGCCTGTTTTTGTGTCAGTACCATACTGTCTTGATGATCACAACTTTGTAATAGAGCTCGAAGTCTGGAACAGTGATGCCACTAACTTTGGTTTCTTTTTCAACATTCCTCTGTCTAGTTGAGTTCTTTTCTGGTTTCATACAAATTTGAGGATTATTTGGGATGCCTGGGTGGCTCAGTGGTTGAGCATCTGCCTTTGGCTTAGGGCGTGATCCCAGGATCTGGGATAGAGTCCCACATTGAGCTCCCTGTGAGGACCCTGCTTCTCCTTCTGCCTACCATCTGCCTCTCTCTCTCTCTCTCTCTGTGTGTGTGTGTCTCTCATGAATAAATAAATAAATTGTTAAAAAAATTTTTAGGATTATTTGTTCCAGCTCTGTGAAAAATGTTGATGGTAATTTGATAGAGATGGCATTTAATGTGTAGATTGCTTTGGGTAGCAGAGACACTTTAACAATATTTGTTCATCCAATCCATGAGCATGGAATGTTTTTCCATTTCTTTGTGTCTTCCTCAATTTCTTTCATAAGTGTTCAATAGTTTTCAGAGTATAGATCTTTTACCTCATTGGTTAGGTTTATTCCTAAGTATCTTATGGTTTTTGGTGCAATTGTAAATGGAATCAATTCCTTAATTTATCTTTCTTCAGTCTTAATGTATAGAAATGCAACTGATTTCTATGCATTGATTCTTGTATCCTGCCACATTGCTGAATTCCTGTATGAGTTCTATCAATGTTTTGGTAGAGTCTTTTGGGTTTTCTACATATAGTATCATGTGATCTGTGAAGTGAAAGTTTGACTTCTTCTTTGCCAATTTGGATGCCTTTTATTTTTTTTTGTTGTCTGCTGAGGCTAGGATTTCCAGTACTATGTTGAATAACAGTGGTGAGAGTGGACATCTTTGTCCTGTTCCTGACCTTAGGGGATAAACTTCTTCCCTGCTGAGGCTGATATTTGCTGTGGGTTTCTCATATATGGGCTTTATTATATTGAGGTATGTTTCCTCTATCTCTACATGACAGAGTTTTTATTAGGAAAGGATGCTGTATTTTGTCAAATGCTTTTTCTACATATACTGAGGGGATCATATGATTCTTGTCCTTTCTTTTATTAATGTGGTGTATCACATTGGTTGATTTGTAAATATAGAACCAGTCTTGCCCCTGGGAATAATCCCATTTGGTTGTGGTGAATAATCATTTTAATG
Organism: Nyctereutes procyonoides; assembly: GCF_905146905.1. Lineage (NCBI taxonomy): Eukaryota > Metazoa > Chordata > Mammalia > Carnivora > Canidae > Nyctereutes > Nyctereutes procyonoides. The sequence continues at coordinate 45,755,134 of NW_026575049.1, read as the reverse complement.
TACTGTTGGATCTTATTAGCTAGTATCTTGGTGAGAATTTTTGCATGCATGTTCACCAGGGACATTGGTCTGTAATTTTCCTTTTTGATGGGGTCTTTGTCTGGTTTTGGGATCAAGGTAATGCTGGCCTTATAGAATGAGTTTGGAAGTTTTCCTTCTATTTCTATTTTTTAAAGAGTTTCAGAAGAATAGGTATTAATTCTTTAAATGTTTGGTATAATTCTGCTGGGAGGCCATCTGGCCCTAAACTCGTTTGTTGGGAGATTTTTGATTACTAATTCAATTTCTTTGCTGGATATGAGTCTGTTCAGGTTTTCTATTTCTTCCTGTTTGTTTTGGTAGTTTATATGTTTCTAGGAATGTATCCATTTCTTTCAGATTGCCTATTTTGTTGGCATATAGTAGCTCATAATATGTTATAATTGTATTTCTTTGGTGTTGTGATCTTTCCTCTTTCATTCATGATTTGAGTCCTTTCTCTTCTTTTTAATAATTCTGGTCGGGAGTTTATCAATCTTACTGATTTTTTTTTAAGATTTTTTTTTTATTTATTTACGATAGTCATACAGAGAGAGAGAGAGAGAGAGAGAGAGAGAGAGAGAGAGAGAGGCAGAGACACAGGCAGAGGGAGAAGCAGGCTCCATGCACCGAGAGCCCGACGTGGGATTCGATCCCGGGTCCTCAGGATCGCGCCCTGGGCCAAAGGCAGGCGCCAAACCGCTGCGCCACCCAGGGATCCCTGATTTTTTTTTTTTTTTTCAAAGAACCAGCTCTTAGTTTTATCTGTCTTACTGTTCTTTGGTTTCTAGTTCATTGATTTCTGCTCTAATCTTTATTCTCTTTTCCTGCTGGGTTAAGGCTTTCTTTGCTGGTCTTTCTCTAGTTCCTTTAGGTGTGAGGTTAGGTTGTATATTTGAGACCTTTCTTGTTTCTGAGAAAGATTTGTATTGCTATATACTTCTCTCTTACGACTGCCTTTGTAAGTCCCAAAGGTTCTGAACTGTCATGTTTTCATTTTCATTTGCTTCCATGAATTTTAAAATTCCTCTTTAATTTCCTGGTTGACCCATTCATTCTTTAGTAAGATGCTCTTCAACTTCCATGGATTTGTGTTCCTTCCAAATTTTTTCCTGTAGTTGACTTCAGGTTTTAAAGCATTGTGGTCTGATTATTCCATGCATGGAATAATCTCGGTCTTTTTGTACTGGTTGAGGCCTGATTTGCTACCCAGTATGTGATCTGTTCTAGAGAATGTTCCATGTGGACTCAAGAAGAATGTGTATTCTGCTGCTTTAGGATGAAATGCTCTGAGTACACCTGTTAAGTCTATCTGGTCCAGTGTGTTGTTCAAAGCCCTTGTTCCATTGCTGGTCTCTGTCTTAAATGATCTGTCCATTGCTGTATGGGGTGTACAAGTCCTCTACTATTATTGTATTATTATTTATGTATTTCTTTAATTTTATTAATTGGTTTATGTATTTGGTTGCTCCCAAGTTAGGGACATAAATATTTACAATTGTTACATCTTGTTGGAATAGACCCTTTCATTATGATATAGTGTTCTTCTTCATCTCCTATTACAGTCTTTGGTTTAAAATCTAGTTTGTGTGATAGAAGGATAGGTACTCCAGGTTTCTTTTGATGTCCATTGGTATGATAAATGGTTCTCTACCCCCACACTTTCAATCTGGAGGTGTCTTTGGGTCTAAATGAGTATCTCGTAAGCAATCAATTCTGATACCCTATGTCTTTTGACTGGAGCCTTTAGTCTATTTATATTTTAAAGATTTATGTATTTTTATTTTTGGAGGAGGGAGGGAGGGAGGGAAAGCAAGCATGAGCAGGGATAGGGGCAGAGGGCAAGGAAGACAGTCCCAAGCTGCCTTCTCATGGGGAGTGCAGAGCCCAATGTGGGGCTTGATCTCACAACCCTAAGATCATGACCTGAGCTGATATGAAGAGCTGGATGCTTAACTGAGCCATCCAGGTGCCCCAGAGCTTTTACTTTTAAATTCAACTTTAGCTTAGTGCAGGGTGAACTATTGTGTTAACAAGTTTTTCACCAACTATTAGATTGACTCCTGTCAAGAGTTAAGGTTAGGTGGGGATGTTGCCAGGCAACCACGTACTGGGAGTTATTTGGAAGTAACAAAGTAACAGCAGAAGCTCTTTTTTGTATTTTTTCCTCGTTTCATGTGGATGGATGGTGCTACTGAGAGCAGCATAGGGTGAAATTAGAACTTAAAAGAGGAAGGCCTTTGGGAGTCTCAGGTGATTCTTATGAAGAAGTTCAGGAGCCCTTAAGGAGATACCTTTATTGAGGTGAAGTTTGCAAACCATGTTGTTTCTTTTGTAAATGAGGGTTAATACAAAGCTCACCTGTTTTCATACCTCTGTAATGCCTTATGTGCTTTTGTGGAGAAAGACTCTCAAGCCTTAAATGTGTCTCAGTTTTGCAAGTGCACACAGGAGATCCTGTGAGTGAGACTGTGTAAGGTCCAGGTCTGCGATGGGTCCAGAGCATCAGAGCTCTGACTGTACAGGAATCTGGTGCCCCGAGGGGCAAAATACAGGTTGGAAAAGCTATGTGGCTGGTTCTACTGAGTGTTGGTGTAAAGCAGAGAAGAAGTCGGACTCAAATTCATTTTGTATATTTCACCTAAACCAGTCTGACCTTGAGGATGGTTGGATTTTTTTAATGATGTAATTGACCTCAGAACATTTATGTTTAGCATCTCCTGGTTACCCAGGAAGGCTGAGTGTTCAGAGGCTGGCTTTAAAATAGACTGCAAATAAGCAGGTGAGAGAGAAAAGCAAATTGGAGCAGGTAAGACTTTCTGAAAGATTAAACCAAGTTGATGCATTTTGGCATACCCAACTTGCCTGGTATGTGTTATTTCTACAGGTGCCATTAGGAGGATTTGTGGGTATTTTAAAATTGGGAAAGAGTCAACACACTTCTGTTTAAACGAATACATTTTAGGCATGTCAATTGTTTTCTCTCAAGGACCTTCAGTGACCACCATGGAAAGACATGGAATTTAGTTAGACCACAGGAGGTTCCAGCTATGATAAATCAAACTGCACAGGCAATGATAGAACGGTATATTTTGGGGTGAGAGGATCCAAGTAAATTCATCTTGCCATAAAGAAGGGACACACAACTATTCAAGGCTTTTGAAAAAAGCATCATTTATTTCAAAGTACAACACAAAGTTGTATTTTTAAGAAATACACATTCAATCTTGTATCCCAAGACTTGGCTATGTGCATTTCAGTTTATCTTTAAAATAAATTCAGGTATACAAATGGTACATACCTCAAGTACAAACAGCACAGAAAATGCATATGGTCTCAACCGAATGTTTTTACATTCATTCACTGTTCTTAAAGTTGACTTACATTTCTGTAATCTGCTTTTAAACCAAGACGGCCTTATTTTAAAAAAATACTCTGTATTTTTCAGCACAAAGTCCTCATACATTTTTAAAATTAGATCTTGGTGCATAATATTGCGAAATTATTAAAAACCAAACTTGGTAATTTAATAAAATTGTCACATGCCAGGACTTCTGAATTAACTCAAATTATTTCCTTAGCTGTAAATGTCAAATTTGTGTTCATACAGATAAATAAAGGATGGAAGAAGACAGGTGGTGGAAACTTGATAGCAGTTAAGGTTTTTCAGATGTACAGGTCTTATTAGAGTTTGTGGCTGAGTCCAGACTTTTCCCTAAAAGCACAACAGCAAATCTCGTATTCTCATAATTGCAAGAAAGATCTGAAAGAAGCGAGTGGTACAAGCCTGCCCTGCTTGAATCTGTTTTGCAAAGATGAGGAGGGTGGGGAGTGGGAAGCTACAGCAGTAACAGCCTTAAAAAGAGGTCTCAAAACTGGCATATCATGATCTAGATGAAGGGCCCCCACTTTGTGGTTTTTTTTTTTTTTTTTTTTGCCTAATTTCAATTCTCATGAGGGAAGTGTGAATTAGACCAAGGATCAGAGCTTCTTCTTCCGATTGTGGGGCTCCATATCCGCCATGGGTTGTAGGTCTGCCCCAAATCGTCGGCTGGGCCAGAGGTGGAGGGAGCATGGGAAGCAGAGGAGTTCTCTGTGCCCATGAGGCCAATGCTGGGCAGCGTGCTGGCTGGAGTGGTGAAGGGCAGGGTACTGTTCAGGTTGCTGGACCAGATCGAGCTGCTGAACGGAGTGCTGGTCCACAAGCTGCTGGTGTTGCCAAGGATCGACTGACAAGACAGAAAATACACAGCATGGAGCAGGCAGGTGGCACGCTGGCGAAGCTTATGCTACAAATCAGAGCTGGGCCATAGTTTCTTTCACCTTACTTTGAAACAAATGTTTTTCACATACAGCCATCTCAGAGTCTGAGCAGACAGGTCTGATAACTTAAGGAAGAGTTGACAAACTACAGTCAGTGGGCCCGATCCAGCCCTGTCTGTTTCTGCAAATAAAAGGTTTGCTAGAACACGCTGCAGCAGCTTGCTGATGTGCCGTCTGGCTACTTCTTGCTACTGTGGCAGAGGTGACCAGATGCAAAGCAGCAATGTATGGTCAGCAAAGCCTACAGTATTTACTGACCCCTGCTTTAGAAGCATCTTAACCATTCTTTAAAACTGTAGCCAGAATGACTTCAAGTGATGACAAGCTTTGAAATATATGAAGGTAAAATATCTGCTTTCAACCCTGCCTGCCTAATTTAGTTTTCCTGAGAATGCTGAAGGAATCACAGTGGGGTGAGAGCTGAAACCAGTAATTATCTTGGTAAGAATACTTTTTTGGAACATGATCTTTACAGAAAAATTTAGCTGAAAACCAAACAAAGGTACACTGGAAAAGCTCAAGCTAAGACAGAGTTGTTTCCCAGAAGCAAACTCAATGCAACCTTCCAACAGCTGGCTCTTGGGGGCCCGAGGGGCGACAGGACAGAGAGGCTGAAGCCCACTGTCAGTGCCATCTGGCTCCCAGCCTCATGTGCAGGCTGATTCGCAGGCTGGGAAGAGGCTGATGACTCCTCAACTAGGAGACACAGCCACAGGTGCTCACTTGTTCTTCCTCTAATTTCTGGACTGTAATAGCTCTGAGGACTATGGATGGGTCACTCTGGAAGAATACGAAGACCCAGCAATGGGGACCCTAAAGGAACTAGCCTTCACCTTCCACACTGCCGTCTGGTCTTTATAACAGCGTCAGTGTCGCCTGAGTAACAGTGACAAAACCAGCAGTAATGATGAGGGAGCAGGAGAGGCCAAGGCCCGAGTACTCACTGTGGCCGTGTGGGTCGGGGAACTGGAACTGCCTGGCCAGGAAGGGCTGGGATCCGTTGCTGGGGAGTCCCAAAGGTAGGAAGGGCTACTGCTAAACTCGTTCCAGCCTCTTTGGGAGGCCTGATTGCATGACCGAGATAACCCGAGTTTGCTGAAAACCTCTGCAAGGGAGGAAACCATCAAGTCTGTATTACTGTGCCACATTCACTCACCTAGGACAAAACGGGGCATTCACTCGGAGGCGCCTGGGCCCCACTGCTCACTCGGAGCCTTCCACCTGGCCTATCAGTCCACCATACCCTGGGGGAATGGGGTACCGGGGCAGTCCCCGGAACCCAAGCACGCGGCACCCAATCTGAGCTCTTTACCCGCCCCATCACTGAATGGCATCAAGTGCAAACACCCCAGCTTTGACAAGACTGCATCTAATGCAAAGTTCACATTATTGCCTCTAATTCCAGACACCAAGTAAGGAGCCCAGCATGGCCTGGAGTCATCTCTCAGACACAGAAGGCTTTCTCAAGTTCTTAAATAAATGCTGGGGAACACAAACCAACCGGCACTCACGGCCCTGAGCTGGCTCCAACAGACCCCTGGGCTGGTCAGGGGTGGGGGAAGGGGGGAGGAGACCCTTCTGACAGCTTCTTGCTGGGCCTCGCTCTTCATGGACCACTGTCCCAGGGGCTGAGGAGAGCAGCAGGCAGCTGCCCTAGAGTCAGCCTGCATACCTCCGGTCTCTCGGTGACTGACTCCAAGGACAAGGAGATGCACCTGGGAAACGCCTGCTAAATGATGGGCTTTCCTATTTCATGCGTTTCTCCACACACAAAACTAGGCCTCATCTTTCTTCCTTCTTTGTCCACAGGCTTATTAGTATAGGTCTAGTGTTAAACACTCACCACCAGTTAGGTTAAAAGAATTTCCAAAGGCCGAGAACGAATTGAGGGGTGTGAAGTCAGGGCTGCTGGGGTTGCTGGCGGGACTCCACAAACCCGAGCTGGATGTTATAGGAGGAAAATGCAACACACAGAGATGTATAATGGTTAGTGGGAACAGGCCTGTTATGCATGGCTTCAGAAACAGCAGGTGCTGCTTCAACTGGGGGCACTCAGATATTAAAGACAAAGGCAGAACTGAACATGGCTTCTCTGCTACAAAGGATTCAGGCACAGAGAGGTCCTGCACTCCTAGCCTCCCGGAAGCTGCGAGCCCGGTTCAAAGCAAGTGTTTTGCAGAGAGAACAGGTATGGTTTTTCTCTTATGTTTATTTTTTGGTAATGGAAGATTTATTTAAAAACTTCAAATCTTTTAGTACAAGGTAGGTAAAATTGGTGCTGTACTAACAACATTTACTGTTATTTATCTGGGAAAATGAACCGAGGCAATAAGTGCATGTATGCCTGGGAGGGTTGCTTGGGTCAGGAAAGTGTCACCTCCAATTAATTTACTATACACTGTCTAGTACTATAATTTCCTTCTCAATCACATTTTGTTCCCTATCGCTTATTATCAGATCACATCTTTTCTTATGACAGACCATGCTAATGAAGAAGGATGAAAACACACCTGCCCCTCTGTTGGGGAAGCCAACCAGTGGAAGCACAGCAACCAGGCTTTCTGCTTCCACCCCAAGGATAAGAGTTCCTAGAGGCACCGACCACTTTGATGGCCTACTTCTAATCTAGGGGAAATACACCTATGGATGGAAGAACCTAACCTTGACTTTTATTTTTCTTTTGATTAAGAATGGTCTACTGTACCTGTCTGAGCCGTCGCTGTCGACAGGAGTGTGTGAAATGCCAAGGCTGCTGGAAAAATCTGTTTTGTTTGAAGAAACCTTAGCAAAGCCATTCCCACCTGTAACAATGGACTTTGAATCAATGAAAGACAATTCCATCATGCCCGAAGCCCAGCTGTGACAGGTCTGACAGCAAGCCACTCACCTGGGCTTTTGTCATAGCCGGCTGTGACTGCAGCAAAAGTGGGGTTGCCATTCTTGCCAGGGAGTGAGGCTGCTTTTGTCAATTTGTGTTTGCTTCCATTTGGCTGCTTGGTTTTAGGGTCACTTGAAGGAAGAGGCAGAGAGAAGGGTCATTCCTCCGTAGTCCATGATGGAGGCCCATCGGCGGGGGTTGGGGGGGGCGGCGGCGGCGGCAATTGTCTTAGGTGGTGTGGCTGCCACAGGGTGGAGCCCACACAGTACCCTCACTGTGGCTGGGCCCAGGTTTGGATGGGAACCTGGAAACAGCCCAGGGCAGCCCCCAGAGCATGGCTTGGCCTCATGTAAAATGTTCCCAGACCCAAGACTGTGCCATCAGTCTCAGAGGATGTAAGGTACTTCAGGGAAAGGTGTGAAAATAGAAGGGCAGGGATGAGCAACTAGAAAGGCTGCTCTCATTTTAGAGAACACTAGATAGGGAGCCACCAGTCATGGGCCGAGGAGGACAATAAGGGCTCGCTGGTGGGCAACAGGTGACAGGGCTGAAGGCTCCTGTCCAGTACTATAGTACTAGTCAGGACCTGGTATGGGGCCTGGTTCGGTAAGGGCCCTGAGCAGGGCAGCCTGCCCCCGGCTCAGTCCTCACTGCCGCTTTGGCAAGAGAGAAACACTGGGCAGGCTTGCTGTGGGTTCAGGCTAGTGGTTCCCCAGTGCAAAAGCAGGGAGGGTGATGGCACCTGAGCCGGGCTCGCTGGGGTGGACATATAGTGCTGACTGATGGAACTCCTTCCAGGCTCCTCTCTCCCACTGAGGTTATTGTTACACTGAGTTAGGCAAACACAGTGGGGGCTCTGGGTCTCCAAGGAGGAGCAAGGAGCACAGTCAAGGGGTGGTCGCAGCCTCCTATGTGCACGGCACCTCCTGCAGCCCCTCTGGCGGCAGCCAGTCTCGCACCAGACCCTGCCCTTGTAACCGCTCGGCTCCACTGCCGGAAGGTCAAAATAAATGTCCTGTAAAGCCACTTCCTCAATACACAAGACATCTGTAGATCTTCATTTACTACTTAGGATGCTTACTGACTCTTTTTTTTTTAAAATAAATTAATTTTTATTGGTGTTCAATTTACCAACATACAGAATAACACCCAGTGCTCATCCCATCAAGTGTCCCCCTCAGTGCCCGTCACCCATTCACCCCCACCCGCTTACTGACTCTTGATTTAGAATGTAATTCTACGAAGTTAAATGATGCACTGCTGGGATGGGACACTGCACACGCCCCCCCTCCCCCTGCAAAGGGCAGAACACCGCAGAGGACAGACACGAGAGGCAAGCCAGGGCAGCAGGCTGTGGCCACTGAGCGTTTACACTCGGAGGGCACAAGCATTTACAGAACTTAGTCATCTGAAGAGTGGGGGAGCAGCCAGGGACCCACCTGCTGGAGCTGCTGTTGACGATGCTGCTGTAGCTGCCCCGGGCCGAGAACGGGCAAGGAGCAGCGGGGGGAGAGGGAGAGGCAGGTGTCGGTGAGGTCTGACGTTGTTTTAAGAAAATGTCTGCGTTGAGGGTTTGCAGAGAAAGTTTATAAAGACTGTCGGTAGCTGGAAATGAAAAATAAAGGGTCTCAATGTAGCGTTTTGATTTTTACTCTTGAAATTAGTCACTTTTGATGTTCTGATACAATTCAGAACTCAAGGGCTTCTATAAAAAAAAAACCAAAAGCTTTTACATGTGTTCTGTTTAAAGGTTTGAAAGGAAAAAGGGAAGTCCTGTGTGTCTCTGCACTCTGAGGCTTTCCGAGTCCCCAGTTTGACTGCTCTCTGCTCAGTGCTCTGCAGGACCCTCCTGGACTGCTCCTCCCACCTCAGGCTGCAAAGGCGGCTTTTCCAGGTCCTTCAGGGATAGCCAGGTAATGTCACTGCTTGGAACTGGAAAGAGTCTCTGTCCTTCCACCCAGGCTCACACCTGTAGCAGGTGCAGGCTAAACGCCCCCGAGTCCTACAATGCGACCCGACCCTGCACGGCACGGGCAACCCTGGTGCGCTGCCACCCCCAGGCTATTTTCGAAGGATCCAAGCTCCTAGGAGAGTCCTGCTGCCCTGCAGGGTAATGTGTACACAGGTGTTTGAAAGTTTTAAAACAGAAAAAACTTCTGTCGTGAAATATTTATTTTGCACTAAAAGGAAACACATATGATCTCTTTAAGAAAACGGCATCCTCTTGAATGTCTACCATATGCAGCATGGTGGCATCCTGCTCCGGCTACTGCGATACAAGAGTTTGTGCAAAGGAGGGGCTCTGGCTTCTGCAAATGCAGTCTCCATGGGCTCCTGGTGTGTGAGGTGGCACATCTACTCAGTTATCCTGGCCCACCTGCCCCCCCCTTGTCTTCCTCATTTCCCAGCCCGGCCCAACACAGCTCGCTCTTCCGCCCTGGCACATTTCCATCTCATCCCCTCCTGATGGCCCTTCGTGCCCCATGCCAGCCCCGTCTACAGTGAAGATGGTCTGCTCTACTCTCATTTTCTGTGAAGGGTCTGTTTCACTTCCAGAATTGAAGCCTGCTCGGCACGGTGTTTCCACTTCCGTTGTGATTCTCTCCCACACCAGTGATTCTCCCCAAACCCCCAGGGGCTCAGACCCTGGATAAAGCTGCATGTTCCCCGGCTATGTCAAGGCATCAGTTATGGCACAGCCATACTTAACACCCTTCCTGTTGAAGCCCAGGCTATCTGTTCATTCGCCATCCTCAGTGCCATCTTGTACCTACCCCAGGATTCTGACTTTCCTCAGTGGTACTGGCACCTTACTCACTGTCCTTGTCTTCACTCCACAATTCTCACACCTCATTATGTGGATAATCCCTTCCTTACATGCTCTGTTGTCTGTGGACTTGCTGCCTGTGCTCAGGGCCCATCTCAAATGCCATCTCCTGTATGGGTCCTGCTCAAAGCTATCCACCTTTTTGCCTGCCTTGGAAGCCACCACAGCACAGTGTGTCGGTCTGGTATCACCTCTACATGGTAGGGTCGTTATTTGTACAACCGTCCTGATCCTTCCTTAGCCCCTCTTGTATGTCACCATTTCTGATCTTCCCCCAGTCCTCAAGAAGTGAGTTAGGAACTGTCCACAGTGGAACAGGCCACATGCTGTCTCATGTGTGCTTGTAGGCCCCAGTGCTCATCCTGGGGGAGAGTGCATGGCATCCCCTCACAACTGCCCTTTAGTGGGATGTGTTTCACTGGGCCAGTAGCTGCAGAGCACTTAATAAATGTTGGAACAAAACAGGAGAAGTTAAGAAAAGTCAGAAAAAGACCTTATGGACTAATGTTTGAAGAAGGAAGAGAGATGGGGGGAAAGGTAGGAGGTGATCAAGAATAGCACAGGGCATGTGCAATTAGAGAACTTGTTGACTCAGTATACTTCCTCTGTGGCTTTCTATTTGCCTTTCAGTAACCCCTCGGATTTGTTGTCTTTTAAAGTCATGACATTGTTCCAGGAGAATTTTCTCAGTATCTCCAATGGATACAGGATACCATGCTATAAGGGGTGCTGCCTGAGGGTAGAGAGATCTCTATACATGGATTCCCAGTGAGGTGTGGGCTTGCACAGCCCTGAATGGAAGATGCTTTAACCTGCTGGGAAGCCTAGAAAGTGAACAGAGTTTGGAGGCTAGGTCTCAGCCAGATCAATTATCAGCAAAGGGTGGAAAAGGGAGCAAAGATGAGAAAGCAGGGTAGGGGAAGTGAATTAGAATCAGTCTTGGTTCTTAATGGTTCATGTAGCAATAATGTGTATATAATGAAGCCCTGCTAGAACTTTTGAGTAAGGTTGGTGGAGAGAGCAGAGAGGTTATAGGTTGTGGGATCAAGGTAAGGTATTCCTTGGCTGAACACAAAATAATTATGCAGAGGTGGGCCTTGGAGTGAGTATACACTTTTTCCAGTGGCAAAGCCATTCAGCTGTATGATAGGGAGCTCTGCCCTGAGGCACCGAGCTCTCTTGGTAGGCATCAGCTGGTGGCCTTCCTGGATGGGCCTGGGGAGGAAACAGAGGCCCACAGCACTGTGTTTTCTAAACATTTTCTTCTCCAGACCATTTGTCTAGCATTTCTCACATTTCTCCCCTCCTGAGGTGTGGAGCCAAACTCACATGGGGTTGGATCTGGTCATCTTTTTCTCCTCTATCCCAAAGGAGTGATGCTCCTCAGGAACCACTTGGTGGTAACACCGTCACAGCCAGCTCTCGTCTTGAAGGCTGTGTCCAGGCCATGTCCCCTCTTTCCTGCACCATGTATTGTATTACTCACACCAGCAGAGCTTATGTTCACATCACTGGGTTGCAAACAACTCTATGAAACTCACTCCCTGGGAACACTGTATTCCCAGTGCTGGAAACCTCCCACCATGGAGGTGATGTCTGTTTAATGTGAAACTGCCCAAATCAAAGTATAAGCCAAGGACCAGTGTCCAGTTGAAACCTCAGAGGGGAATCTAACAAAAAGCATTCAGCCTGGACACAGGGACTACTGGGTGATTTGTTCAAGACCTCTTGAATGATCAGGGATTTAGGTTTATACCTCAACCCCAGGCAAAAAATAGTATTAAAAGTGCCAGGAGGTCTCATAGCAATTAGGGGGCTACAGATTTTAACACAGCGCCTCTGTCCACTGTGTATTTATGTAAGTGAATATGTAAAAGGCACCATGCTTAATGTATACCGCACTTGGGTTTTCAAGATCTTTTCCTCATTCAACTCACTGAGGGCTTCCATCACCCACTCTTTCATTTAAATCCCCCTTGACCCCAAACAATCTTGTTGTTCAACGTCGATTTTCCCTCTGGCATAAACTAAGTGTGAATTCACTCTAAACACATGAATCAGTCCTCAAGCTGGTCCACTCTTGACGCTAAATCCCTATAATTAGGCCCCTCCCTTGGGTTGTCTCTGTTATCTTCTATTTTGGGTCCTAAGTATCTAGGGTGAGGACCTCTATCTTATTTTAGTAGCCTGTGCTACTGTCATGATTTACGGTAGGCCAAGTTTGACAAACAAGATCAAGAACCTAGTAAGTAAAATAATGAAACCCTCACATAGGCTGTTTATGTAAAAGATGTGTCAAGTTGAAGGAAGATTGAATTTTTACAAAATTATCACACTGTAAATGTATGAGGAACTAATAATGGCTACAGTTTCATAAAGAAGTATTTCTTTGGATGATTCACTGCTCCAGACAGATCTTTCCATTTTGTATACTGGGAAGCGGTGTGGTTTACCACCTCTGGATAAAGAGCCCTTGTGTGAACTGTCTACTGGTTTCTCTGGCGTAAACACTCCCGAAAAGGCCAAAAAAAACGACGACAGTTTCACAAAGGGCAGAACAATGGGCTTTGGCTGGCTGGTAGAAGTAGCTTCCAGCAGACTGCAGATGCCAGGCCTCCTTTCAAAGCAACACACCCTGTGGGGTTTTTCTGCCCAGAGTAGGGCAACGTGGTTTCTAAATCCCCATACTTACAGCTGCCGGGTTTGTGAACTGGCACGGAATCCCATTCTGGTGGTGGAGAGTCTTTTTCACCCTCTGAGCTACTGGTGTTGCCTAGTTCTTGACTATTGGGGAGGAATTTTGCTAGGACAGGTGGCCTGTTATCCACTAACTTATTTGTACCTGCACAAAAATCAGGAGAAAAAAAAATCATTAATGGAGGATAATTCCTTTCAGGTCTTGTCTCAGTGAACCTCCTAATGAGGATGAGAACACCACTGCGGTTTCTTATAGCTACTAACTGATTACTGGTAACTTACAACTACTAGTTACTAATACAACAAATCATGGAAATATCTGTACAGTCAAATGAAAATACCTTTTGTTTTCTGGGAATTTCGTGATTTGGATCCACTTGTCAATGCAGTTGGAAGAGGAATCTTGGTTGGGAGATTTCTGCGCTGTTTACTTTCCAATGGGGGGGTATAAGGGAGCTCTAAAGAACTGGAAGACAATCACGGGTGGAAAATTCAGATGTATACCTTCGTTTTGGAGTAGAGAGTAGAAGTCATTGATGATGCTACAATTTTCACTGTATATGTTTCTCTAATCTGGCCTCCTCAGGCACTATGTAGTCATGGTCCTAATTTAACAATGCTGCTTTCCAAACGTTTCTAAGACTGTTCAGGAGACACAAAGCACTTGCAGATTTATCCTTTGCTACAATGAATGGAAGTCCATTATTTGATAATATGGAATGAGTTAGAGTACCCACACCTCACATAATGTGTAAAACCTTTAGCACAGACTTGCGGTTTTGGGGGATGCTAAATACAGTCATTTTGCTTAAGGAGTCTCTCCCAGCATTTGGACTACTAGCAGGATTCCTGAATGTGGAGATTCTGAAAGGTCTCAGACTTAAAATGTCAAAGGGTCTGCACATGTTTCTCATAGAAACCATGAAATGAAGCAGGGCTAAGAGCTAAGATCCTGGGTCACCTATGAAAATTAACTAGCCTACTGCAGAGCAGCAGGATTAAGTAAGCGATTTGCCTAAGCTCTAGGGTGAGTAGGGAGAGATGGATTTTCTTCTTTATTCTTGAACTCAAGGTTAACCCTGAGCAAAAATTTAAGTATTCTTTTTTATTTATTTAGAGTGCATATGACTCTAAAAGATTTAGAGGTTAGCTTAACATAACAAACATGTATGAAGAGAATTGGCTTTGACCTTTCTGTCCAAGGCAAATGGGAGGCATGCTGGGTTATTTTAAGTTTCCATAGCCTGTTGAAGAAAATATTAACATTCCCTGGGAGAGGAACGCCTGGGTGGCTCAGTGGTTGAGCATCTGCCTTCAGCTCAGGGAGTGATCCCTGGGTCCTGGGATCAAGTCCCACATCAGGCTCCCTATAGGGAGCCTGCCTCTCCCGTCTCAATCTGTCTTTCATGAATAAATAAATAAAATCTTTTAAAAAAAATTCACTGGAAGAGAAGCAATCTCTAGGAGAAATGGGTAGATGACCTTATAGGAGGTAGCAGTGTGAGCAATGTAACTATCTGGAAGAATAAAGATATTCTTTACAAAATTGCTTCTGTAATGCCCACCAATATCAAGTCATAGGCTTTGGAAGGCCCCTGATGGAAGCTAAGCTAATGTGGTCCATAGAAGGGCATTTTCCCGAGAAGGCTGAGACATAGCTGAAGAGAACCCGGGGGCCTCTTATGAAAATTCTTTCAAAAATCATCAGTGATCTCTACCATTCTCCTGGTGATGGCCAGAAAGCTGTCAGTTCAAGGCTGAGGTGATAGCTTGCTTTTCATTAAAAATCTGACAAAGTTTACTGGCTGATGTAGATATTCTAAAGTGGGTGTGTCTCTGGCATTTTCTACCTTAGGGTACTTCCTATTCTGTCCCCAAGCCCCAGGTGTGTGACTCCAACACACCCCTCTGGCTTCCCCCAGCCTATCCTTCAGGTTCTTTCTTCATGCACGGCATTACCTTCCAACCTTGCTACTCCACTTCTCACTCCTAGAAGGCAGCCAGTGTTTGCTAGGTTCTGGGACAGGGACAGCCCACCATACTACACTAGATCTCAAAGGTCAGAATGTTTCAAACCTTCCAGACTATAGGATAGTATATAAATATTATTAATAATATAAAGAAATACATTTTAACATAGGCTATTTACAAATATTTATATGGTAGTAGGTTAAAGGTCATTTTCTTTTTCTTTTGTTTCTATGTATTTTACAAATTTTCTATAATAAATAAATAGGTATTATATTTGGAATTAGTAAAAGAGCTAACCAAAAATCCAAAGGGCTCAGTTAACCCAAGTAAGTAGAATTTTTGGCAAGTTAACAAACCAGTGTGAAAAAATTTACTGTTTACGGGCAAGAATATTCATGCTACAGTTTTATAAATCTTCCATGTCCTTCCACTTCTGACAGTGTTATTTAAAAACTCCATCTTAAAAAAGAAACCCAAAAAACAAAGGCTCCCATGAAACAGAAACAGACACCTCTGGTGGTGGTGGCAGAGGTGGGTGTGTGGGAGTTATTTTTAAATCAAGTCATTTATAAGTACGGGGGTGGGGGTGGGGGCTATTTATACAAACATAACTCTATGCCACTGTAAAATTAGTTGGCTTTTAAGAAAAAAAGGTGCCAGATACCTATTTTTGCTGATTCATACTTGCCTAAATTAAGCTAGATGATCTTTATCAATAAACCTTCTTTAAAGGCTTTTGAATAAAATAGGTTAAGAGCCTACTTAATTGAAATGATTCTTTCTAAAAGGGAAAAAGTGTAAGGTAGTTTCAGATGCTAGGCTTTATTTTTGCTCACGTAATGTGCAGTCTATGCCCCCGTCTGGGGAAGGAGGGGGAGGCAGAGAGCTAAAGCCAAGGCTAGAGCTTTCCCAGTGCTCTCAGGTCAGGAGGCCAGTGTGTGAAATGTGGCGCCCATGGCTCTGAGTGGAATGCGCTGTTAGAGCAGAATAGTAGATAGTCCAATTATTCTATGAAAACTTTTCTCCCCCTTCATTTTAGATTATTACCTTTAAGCCATATAGCATGTAAAATGTTGACAAATAAAGAAAACAAAAGGATAGTTGCTATCCTAAACCAGGCCCAGTTCCACAGAGTCCTTTCTGTGCCTGAGATGGAACTCTCATTCCCTGGCATCTTGGACCTAAAATACAGTCTTCTGGAGGTCTACAGGCCGATTCCCTTCTATGGAGTCGAAGCTGGCCAAGATGGATTGGCTAGGTCTCTGCTATTGCAAGGCTTTGCTCCCCACTCCCAGGAAATGATTTTTTGAGGTAAACTTGTAGGAGTATGGTAGGATGTGGCTACAGTGGCAGAGAAGATGACCACTGCTCTGGGTTTATCACCCTCCTATTTATAAGAACACTAATTCAAATTCCTCAACCTTTCAGGATACGGCCTTCTGGCTTAGAGATAACATAATACTCCAGTAATTTAAAGACAGTATTTAAAGACTAATTTTTGATAAAGCAAATGTGAACTAAGTCCACAGATTTTATTAATATTAGAATATCAACATTTTGGCTAACTGATATGTGGAAGAAACATTTATTCCCAATCAGATAAAGCTTTAAAAAGAAGGTGATAATACATATATGCCTTATTAATGGTATCTCTTTTTAAGAGTGCATCTATACCTTTCAGATTGCAGAATCACAGAGTAAGATACTGACAGTACTTCTGAGGTGACAGGAGTTTTGGGCATCACTGATATTAGGACTGGCAGTGATTTCACCTGAGTGACAGAGCAAGACCCTTACTGTCATAACTCAGTGTACACAGGGAATGGCTCTATTTGGAGAGGCCACATTTCTGGTTATTAAAAAAAAACCAAACCCAGGCTTTGTTTAACTCCATATTTAAGTGATGAACTAATGAATTCTGACTCTTAATATTTTTATTACTTAATACTTCCTTGAGTTTGGAAAAATGTAAAACAAGATTGGTGAGTTTGAAGACATTAGATTAAGGAGATTAGAAGGGTAAGGTTGCATATGGATTTCTCCAGTTACAAAAGACAATTTAAAAAGATTAATTCAGATTACTTAAACTGTCTTGCTGGTAATGATTTTTCTCTTAACAATGTAGCAGGAAGTCATGAGTTATCCTTGTAACCATCCCTTGACAGAGAGCCAGTAGAGAAATGGCTACTGTAGCCTTTTCTTTACCAGAGAACTTGAAATCTTTACAAAGTTAGTGGCTCGCAAGTGAAATCTCTTATAAAATTTTCAAAATCAAATCTGCTAATAGTCAACTTGTTTTATTAAAAAAATCAGAATACAGTAGAAGTCAGAGGAAAAGGGGTGAGGGTAAAATTAACATGTTGTATTTGTATGAAAAATACTATATCTCTGAGCTCAGGCATCAAGGCTAATATACATAGTGCAGAATGGGCAAAAGTCACCTGTGGAATGGTTTTGCTATGGTAATTCTGCTAATGGTCAATTTCATAAAAATTTGTAATATAACAGAAGTCAGAATGGAAGAGGGACGAAGGTAAGAATTAACACGTACAAACTGTTTAAAAAAATTATGTCTGACAGCTCAGGCATCAAGGCTAATCAAGAAGATTTGGGAAAAATCAGCTATGGAATGGTTTTGTTCTGATCATTTTTAGAAGCTTAGTTTTTAAATTTGTGGTAAGAATTACAGCATGATTGTCTATTCTTACAAGATCTCCATGAAAACTAGGGTGTTTCATAATTTGTATTTTTTAGCCTCATAATCTTAGGAATATCTGATCAATCACCTAAGTCTAAAAAAGGCCTAGAAGAATAATCCCTATCATTAGAGTATTATTCCTGTCCTGGGGTACCAGAATGTTGTTAGCACTAATTAGTGCCACAGGTTGATTGTTCTCAAGAGAGATCCAAGTGTGTCAACCATTACTCCATTTGACATTGCTTCCAGCTGGGTCAGACTATTCTCAACAAACTGTGGGACTGGATCACTCAAATAACAATCTGCACATAAGAGTGAATTTTAGGTATAAATATTCTGTTAGTAATTAATGACTGCCATATGCTGTATTATTTCATAAATTCAGGGACGAGATTTCATTTCACTAGAGTTAACACCTAATTTCTTATTAGCTTCTGGTTCTATGGAAGAGACTGCCCATGCCTGAGTTAAGCTATCTAGGGAAAGAGTCTAGTTTCTTGGTATTTCTGGAAAGCTCACCTATTATTCCCAGAATTAGAGTATTTAATAGGCCTTCCAAAAATGTAAGGCCAAGTCTAATGATAACAATGCTCTCCTTTAGTAATTTATACCCAATTTCTTCAAATTCCTAGGTCAATGCTCACTTACTATACAAGGTGAATGTCAGCTTCTATGCTGATCAACTATGAAGGGCATGAACATTGTTAAAACTAAAATTAGCTTATTTGGGAGATCTAAGGTTTAATGAAAGTATGATGTAGCCTTAGTTAATGACCCAATAATTCAACCGCTTCATTTACTTGAAGAAACGTTCTGGAGCAAGCCCCTTCCCTGTGGGGTCCACCAGAATCCTGTTCCATGGTGACTAGAATGGAGTTATTTCCTACTTAATTCTTATCTGATAGGGGATATCTATCCTGAGCATTTTTTTTTAAATGAAAGAGAGATAGAAAAGAGGGGGAAGGGCAGAAGGAGAGACAGAATCTCCAGCAGACTTTCTGCTGGGCAAGGAGTCTGATTTGGGACTCAATCCCAGGACCCTGAAATCATGATCTGAGCTAAAATCGAGAGTCAGCTTGACTGACTGAACCACCCAGGTGCCCCTGCCCTGAACATTTTTAAGGTAAGAATAAATTATTTCTAGAAATTCTAGAATCCAATTGCAGCTCTGGGTTAGTGAAAAGATCATAGGTCTTTTTGAGAAAAGTTATACTCCTACTTGTGGTTAAATTATCAAGGTCACCTTTGTACAGAACTGAAATGGCT
Source organism: Nyctereutes procyonoides (assembly GCF_905146905.1). Classification (NCBI taxonomy): domain Eukaryota; kingdom Metazoa; phylum Chordata; class Mammalia; order Carnivora; family Canidae; genus Nyctereutes; species Nyctereutes procyonoides. The sequence continues at coordinate 45,736,456 of NW_026575049.1, read as the reverse complement.
CTCTGCCTGGGAACAAATTACTAACCTAAATTTTCATAACAAGTCATTAACTCTGCCTTTTACATGTCTGACATCAGAAGTATGTGGTCCCCTATCAACACTGGCATTAGAAAAAACCTGAGAGTAATACAGTGCAGTCGTGGCTTTTGTTGCAGAAACCCCATAATAACCAACCCACCCACAAAAACATGACCCAATTTCACCGTAATGTCTTATGTATACCTTATTTCTCCACATACATGAATTTTTCTTACCTGGGTTTCACATCTGTTGGGATTTCTTTCTTAACATTTAAGAGTTTTTTGCTTTTTTGCTTCACTTGAGACATTTCATTTTCATGTTTTTCAGGCATGGCTTGTTTTCCCTTTTGCTTTTCTGTATCCTGTAAAAGAGGTACACTTAATTGCTGAGAAGGATTAATAAATATGAGTGACATAGTCCTACATGAAGGCAGAAACACAAAACCAAAGATGTAGCAGATAAATGTTTTATGTGTAAAAACAATAAACTCCTTTCTATCTTTATTGTGGTTCTGTCAATTTTTTAGCCTTTGATTATTAAGTTTCGGTGAGCCTGAATTATAACAAATGTTATTTTATTTATACTTGTAACTGCTTGGGGTGGGTGGTGGCAGTGGCAGCAGCATATTGATAGCCTTCATTTTTAAGCACTGGGGGGTAAAACCTTGCTCTTTTACAAGAAAAGTCAGCTTGGAAAACAATATAAAATCATACAGTCCTGAGAATGTTCCTAAGTACAGGTAAAATTCAGAGCAAGAAAACAGTGCAGGCAACACTAAGTGTTCACACCTGTTCATGAGGCATTCACAAATGACACTGTGATTATGTGTTATGGTGGGTTTAATGCTAACCATTCACCCTCAATGAGAGGGGCTTAGTTATTCATTCACTCACTCAACTTACTAGTTACCCCCTTGGTGCTAGGCAATGGGGGTCCAGGCCCCTTCCACGAGGACTATGAAGTCTAGCAGGCGGGAGATGCATATGATGGTTGGAGATGAACTTGTACCCCGGTGTGGAACTAACTGTCCACTGGCTATGACCAGAGTAGAGGAGAGCCTGAGTCTTACCTGGCCTGAGTGTGGAGCCTACACTGAGAAGGCCACACCTGAGCTGCACCTTAAAGCCATGCTGTGTCACTGGTCTGCCCACTGCGGTTTCTGGGCCTTGACTGGGTAAGTACCAAAACCGCACTTACGCATGTTTATAGTAATTCCTTGCTGTCGTGGCATCCAAGCATGAGACCAGTGAGCCTGTCTCCCAAAAAGGGCAAAGATCCACTCAGGTATTACTGACCTCACTGGGGAACTGCATGTGGCATGGGTGTGTACTTCTCATGTATGGTAGAACCACCTATATGACAGATTGGAAATAAACACCCTGGTTCTTCATCACACATAGCTGGAGCAGCACTGTGTGCAAGGATGTCCTGAGACTAAGCAGGGGGACAGACAGGGCAAGGACATGTTCAACAAGAGGGCACAACTGTGGGTACGGGAGGAGTTACTGGCACAAGGTAAATGAGAAGCTACCCAGCTTCATTTATAGTCATTAAGGCAACCTGGGTTTTAATAAGTCATGTCAGGTCAATCTACTTAGCTGTCAGGAGTAAATAACCAGAAAAATGGCTAAAACACCCTCTTGCCCACGCACCTTTTAAGACTATTCTGAGTTATTCAAGAAGTATTTCTTGAACACTTGACTCAACAAGGACTTTGTATACCATGAACTCTTTGAGGACAAGGAGATGCCTTTTTGTCCTCAGCGGTCTCCCAAGCACAACGTCTGGCACTCCAGTGCTCAGTATCTAATTTTTTTCATTTTAATTTGCATTAAAAAAGATTTTGAGTATAGCTGACACAAATGTTGCTTAAGTTTCAAGGTACAACATAGTGATTCAACATCTCTATACATTATGCTATGCTCACCCTGAGTGTTGCTCCTACTGCTCACCAATCAATGCTACTGTGATATCATTGCCTATATTCCCTATGCTGTGCCTTTCATCCCTGTGACTCATTCATTCCACAATTGGAAGCCTGTATCTCTCACTCCACTCCCTCTCATCCATTTTTGCCCATCTCCCCATCTCTTTCCCTCTGGTCACCACCAGTTTGTTCTATTTGTGGGTATGATTCTGCTTTTTGTTTGTTTACTCATTTGTTTTGTGTTTTAGATTACACACATGTGAAAGCAGGTAGTTGTCTTTCTCAGTTTGACTTTTTAAATCTAGCATAACCTACTCCATCCATGCTGTCATAAGCAACAGGAGTTCATCCTTTTTTAATGGCTGTATAATAATCCACATATGCCTTCCTTTTTGAATGAATAGGTAGAAGGTTGGAAAGGGTATCTATGGGAAAGTGACCTATCAAGTCTGTTATCTGTTAGGAAGAAAACACAACTGACAAACAGATCAGTCACAAAGAAATAAAAACAGACAAACTATATGCAAGAGGAGGAGGAATAAAAACCAATCAGAAGGGAGGATGGTGGGCATGGAGGCCACACGGAGTTGGCACTGTGTCTATAAGAAACAAATGGTGGGGAAGGAGATGGGAGGATCAGGAGGAAATGAATAGAAGAAAGAATTATGCCAGTGTGTGCAGAGAATGGTGGCAGATGGGGGTCAGCTGGAGAGAAGCATTATGAGAAAAGCTGGAAGGGCAGAAAAGGAAGTGAGGAAACACTCTGAAGAAATCCTGTCCTGAAAATGCTTTCCAAATGCTTATTCATATCATTGAACCCATTGGGATTCCACTCCAAGACGAGCAGATGGCATTCTGCTTCTCTGAAGGAATCTGTTAGAAAAAATATAGTACAGAACTCCAGGACTATGTACCGTACCAAGGGCAGACAGAGCACCCAACCAAATGTGAAGGATGCAAAGGAAAATGGAGTTGACAAGAAAAATAAGTCACATAAAAATTTCATTAAAAAATTAACATATGCAGATGACACTGTTAGATATCTTTAAGAAATGATTCCTTAGGTCACTAGATTAAAACTGAAAAAGAAATTCGGGCCTGTAATATTAAAGGCTATATTAGGATCATATTAAATTTGGAATATAGTTATCTAAAAATAAAAATGTCAAAATAGAATTATGCCCTCACTTTTCCACATAGCACTCATAACTCACAGTCTCAGACCTGTTCCCAAAAGTAACTTTACCTTCCATTTACCTAATGCCACTAAATATCAGGCATTTTGCAGTATTATTTGACACTGGTGGCCACCCTGATTGCTGAGGACTTTGAGAAGGGAGGCAGCTTTTTTTTTTTTAATAATAAATTTATTTTTTATTGGTGTTCAATTTGCCAACATACAGAATAACACCCAATGCTCATCCCGTCAAGTGCCCTCCTCAGTGCCCGTCACCCATTCACCCCCACCCCCCGCCCTCCTCCCCTTCCACCACCCCTAGTTCGTTTCCCAGAGTTAGGAGTCTTTATGTTCGGGAGGCAGCTTTCTTGATAAGTGGTGATGTGCACTAAGCTGGGTCCCCAGTTCCGGGTGACCACTAGAGCCTTGGGTCTTTCCCTGGGCCACCCTCTTCTCCAGGATAGTCACTGCCCTAACTGTGGGAGGAGTGAGCTGCTACTGAAGCCTGCCATACCAGCAGGGATAAAGACAGGAAAAGTCTAATATAATTAAAATGGTCTAGTTCCTTCTCATTCTCTTATGATACTTAAAATTTGAAACCAATTTCATGAGCCAGAGAAGTTTCTATTCCAGACAATCCCTAACTTTCAAGCAGTGTTTGCAATCTCTAACTATTTTACTTGATCATCATGCTTGCCAATGTTCTTGCCTGGGAGCAATCAAGATCTCCATTCTGGAGGTTCCTGCTTCCTGCAAGACAGTGACTGAGCATACCTGTGCACATGGAGAAGCAGTCCCCAGAACATGTGCCTATGTTAAGGATAAAAGGTTCATTCTGTATTAAAAAGCCTGATCTACATAAGGTTTCACTTATATGTGGAATATAAGAAATAGTGAAAGGGACCATAGGGAAAGGAGGAAAACTGAACAGGGAAAAATGAGAGGAGAATACAAACCATGAGAGACTCCTAACTCTGGGAAACAAACAAAGGGTTGCAGGAGGGGAGAAAGATGGGAGGGAGACAGTGACTGGGCGACGGATACTAAGGAGAGCATTTGATGAGATGAGCACTGGGTGTTATACTATATGTTGGCAAATTGAACTGAAATAAAATACTGAACAACAAAAAAAAGCCCAGTCTATGAGACAGGGTCTTGGGCACTGCAAGAGACACTCTCTTCTTTCATTTGTTGATACCTCCTTGAGGAGAGGCTCTGTGTCTGGGTTGGAGGTCTCTGTGGTGGTGGAGGAGCTGTCGTCATCAGCCAAGGAGTCTTTTAGATCATCTTCCTGTGGCTTTCCCTTTCCCTTCTTCTCCTTTTCCTCTTGCTTCTTAGGTGGTTTCACCTTGCGCTGAAGAGGTTTTCCTTTCCCTGGGGATGAGAATCAAAGTAAAGTAACTTCTTGATTTTTAAATAGCTCAGTGAATATGGCCCTTATAACTTTTCTCCAACAGGCTGGATTCTTTCTCATTAACGAAGGTTTCTTTCTCTACCTTATTTCTTTAATTAAAGCTTTCCAAATCATGTTTGACTTTTTGATTAGAATATTTGTAAAAATCAGTTTTATTGAGGCATAATTTATGTACAATAAGATAAATGCACTTTGAGTGTACAGTTCAATGATTTTTGGCAAGCTTAGTAGTTTTGACAAATCTACGTCTTAGAATACTTTTTATACCCCTGAGGATGATGTAGTAGCTTTGAAAAATCACTGAAGTGAAAACCAGAGATCCTTTCAAATCTGTTCGGAGATGGAAGCCTGAAAGGGACACAGGATGAGCAGCACATGTGCATCATCCGAGGGGTGCTAAGAGGTCCAGTGGCAGAGCCATGATGGCTGAGTCCAAATCCTGGCTCTCCCTAACCAGATGTGTGATCTTGGCCTCCCATCTGTAAGCTAGGAGACACAACACCTCATAGGGTTGAAATGAGGAATTGCATAAAGCCTTCAGAGCAGTGCCTATCACATAAACACACCAGAGAATATTCTATATGGACAGACTGAAACAGAGCTATAGAGAGCCTAGTATTTTAAAAAGATGTGGATGTTCCTAAGACAAATGAGAAACCAACCCACGACATATTTGAGTGCCCACTATTTCCCAGGCAGTGCTCCATGTCCTGGGAATACATCTGTAGCACCAACAACATAATCCTTGCCCTCACTGAGCTAGCTGCATTACAGTGGAAGAGAAATCCCCAGATTCTGTGGAATCACTTGGCAGGTAGGCAGGTTAAAGCCTGCAGATGCTACATAAGTCAAAGCCTAACCCGTTCTATATATGTCATTTAAAAATCACATCCTTTTGATAATGATAGCTTAAATAAGTTATTTAAATCCTAATGTTTCATGGCCACGGTTAATGTTGCCAGAAACACAAACTTTTGAGTCTAGAAGAGGTGCTGGCAAACTATGGCCCATAGACAAGATCTGACCTGTGGCCCGTTTTGTATGGCTTGTGAGGTGAGAATGGTTTTTTTCATTTTTAAGTGATCGAAAAAAAGAAACAATATATGACAGAGACAGTTGGTGGCGCACCAAGCTTCACATATTTACTGTCTGGACCTTCGCAGAAAACCTCTGCTGGGCCTGATCTAGAAAAAGAATAGGTAAAGCTGACTTTTAGGAATATCATTTTGTCATTTACTTTCACACTGATTCCAGGAGGTAATAAATTTGAAATCATAACTAGGACATTATGTCTCAAAAATTGAGAAGCCTTTGTCTTAGCAGAAGATGGCCAGTTGGTTTAATTATAACAGCTCCTGATCCACTTCCGCCATGCCAAACGGGAAGGAGCCTGTCTGGCTCTGGCCCCGGCCCCATGAGACCCCAGATTTCTCAGACTGAGTTCAACAGTACTGAGAGTACTGCAAACTTTCCCAAGTGACTGACAGCAATCCAGCAATCCCCCATGCAAGGAATTTCTCACCTGCAATTATACATTTCTGTCATGCTTATGGTTCACTGGGTGAGGGGCATTATTTGTATAAATAATCTGTATCTACAATAACCCCCAACCTGCTTAATTAAATAGGAAAGTGCTAGAAGTGATTGTTTAAACTGGCTCAAATTTTGAAGATACGGATACACAAAGGAGAAAAACACTTAACAAACCAATAGTTGAAAATTTGGGTAAAAAAGCTTACTTCTGACAGATGCTTTTTATCTCCAAATCCCCATCTTTTATTAATTTCTTAATATCCTGCACTTGGACTTCTGTCCCTAGCATCTTAATGAATGGGATTTTTTTTTTTTAATGAATGGGATTTTGAAAAGGTTAACAATAATGCTTTAACTGTCCTATCAATGACCTCTAGTACTCTTCATTCTGCAAGTTCAATTGGACACTGGATTATCTCTCTTCCCACTCCTGCCAGACCACACATTATTATCCTTTTCTGGTACTGTGATTCTTTTGGCAACTTTTTGCTGGCTCATTTGCTGGCTTCATCTTTGCTGGTGTCCCTAAAGAGATCTGCTCTTGGAACTTCTCTTCCTCCTTTGTATTATCCCTGGGGGATCACTTTAATTAAATTGACATAAGCAATTCAAATCTATGCTCAAAACTGAGTTAAATATCCTAAAAACATCTTCTGGAATCTTAGTCTGTAACAATCATTCTTAATCTCCTGCACTTTAGACTAGCCTAAGGAGCTTTTAACAAATATTGCTTTGTTTGGGCTCCACCCTGAGATTCTAATTAAGCAGTTCTGTGTGGGACATGGTGTGGGTAATTTTTAAGAAGCTTCTCAACTGATTCTACTGTATAACTAGGCTGAGATTCAGTAGTCATAAATCAACACAATCACTGCAGTGTCAATCCAATGGCTCAGGCTAGCAGCTACCTCATTGTCCTGGATGGTTTCTTTGGCTGCTTCGGTTTCCAATTTCAAATGTTGGTGGGAAGGGAGAGAGCATGCTTTCATCAAAGGACTAATAATAATTTGCATTGGATCAGCCTGATGACAGGCCTATGTGCCCTGAAAGACTGCACGCACAGGGGTGGCCTCTGCCTTCCTCTTGCCACTTCATACAGTGGGGTAAGAAGCTTATTTCTCAGGAAAGCTTGTTCCCAACGATCTCTTCTATTCCTCGGGGATTGGTTCCCAGTGGAAAGATTGGGCTTTGGGGAAAGGAGAGTCTAAAATGTTTTGCTAGGAGGGGACTGGGAAGTGGGAATCAGTAGTGAGAGGGAAACTGCGCTAAGATAAATTATTACCTCGATACACAGTGGAGGACACAGGTATCACCTGTCTTAAGGGAACCATGTCTTAACTGGTGCATAATATGTATAAAAATTAACTCATCTAAATAAAGACTCTACAAACTGAAGGGAGATACAGCTGAGAAAAACAATGTTTCCAGCACTGGGCAAGGGATATACCCAATGTGAGTGACAGGGTCCTCAGGCTTCACACCACGGTCTGGATGAACGGTCCCTGATGCCAATCACCCTCTGTCTGCCTACTGCTACCATCACCAAGTGGACTCTTGATTGAGGATGCTACCTGACCTGCTGTGGGCAGCATTTACCCCCTCTGCCCTATTCCTCATATAGTTTAAGCACCTGAAGGCCAGCGATCAACCTTACTCATCTCTCCATCCTCAGCACCTTACGTGGTACCCAGCACATAGCAGGTGTACAGCCAATGTCTGCCAAGCTGTACAAGGTGGTTTTGTGCCTTTCTAAACACTGAAATATGCCTACACTGTGACCTGCTCTGAGCTTCCACATGCCAAGTCTGGAAGCTTATCCCACCTTACTCTTTTATGAGTAACCTATCAAGATTTGAATCCAAAGTTGGTCTTCATAGTAAACCGCATGATTCCATGTATAGAACATTCTCAAAATGACATATTATACTATTATAGAAGTGGATATTAATGGTTGCCAGGGGTTAAGGAAGGGATAGGAGTGGGAGGGAAGTGGGTGTGGTGAGAAAGAGGACACATAAGGGATCATTACGGAGATATAAATGTTCTGTATCTTGACTAGATCAGCATCAGTACAGGCATACTGGAAATATTGCAGGTTTGGTTCCAGACCACCACAATAAAGGGAGTCAAATTAATTTTCTGGTTTCCTAGTACATAGGAAAGTTATCTTTACAATATATTGTCATCTATTAAGTGTGCAATAGCATTGTATCTAAAGAAACCCCAAATGTATATACTTAAAAAGTACTTTACTGCTAAAATGTTAAGCATCATCTGAGCTTTCAGGGATTTATAATCACTGAACACAGATCACCAAATAAGTTTAATAATGAAAAAGTTTGAAATATTGAGAGGATTGCCAAAATGTGACACAGAGACATGAAGTAAGCAAATGCTATTGGAAAAATGCCGCCAATATACTTGCTTAGTGTAGGATTGTCACAAGCTGTAAGAAACTGCAGTTATCTGGTGAATGGCAATAAAGCTAGGCACAGTAAGATGAGGCATGCCTGTATCCTGGGGTTTTGATATTGTACTGTTGACTAAATTATGTCCAGTTGGTGGTTACTATGCTTGCTCATAAAAATGGTCAGAATGAAACAGTTTCTTCATTGCTTTAAAGCCTAACCAAGTATTATTTTTTCTAATAATTGAGTGGATACAAAACTCTTCATTGGCAAAAGCCATTTGTCCCTGTCTGCAGGGTACTTTAGGGCTGACCTGTGTGTATACAAGAACACAGGCAGGCTGCTAAATATTTGTGACAGAGTACCATGTGCATCTTACAGATCTGACATCTTTACTCAACAGTGAAGTTCTGAGCCTCATCAAATAATCCAAATATGAGCTGACTATATTCTGTAGTCACCACGACTGTTGTGCATGTGGGTGAGGCTGACTGTACATCTAAGAGGCATGATATAGAGGAGGGGTTATGATTGATTTAATGTTATAACACCAACATAAAGCATCTATGTGAAGAACATTCCCATACTCTCTCCAATAAAGACACAATGCCCATTCTGTTAATCAGTGTCCTCAGATCCCTGGGTGGCTCAGCAGTTTGGCGCCTGCCTTTGGTCCAGCACGCGATCCTGGAGTCCCAGGATGGAGTCCTGCGTCAGGCTCCCTCCGTGGGGCCTGCTTCTCCCTCTGCCTGTGTCTCTGCCTCTCTCTCTCTCTCTATCACGAATGAGTAAATAAAATCTTAAAAAAAAAAATCAGTGTCCTCAGATTGAAACTGGAATTCAATGTGAGCAAAGTCTGTTTTTTTTCAGATGAATTCTCAGGCTTCCATTTCCTGCATGAGAACTATATAACAATGTTTTACTTTGGCCCTGCTGCCTGGAACTATGCTGCTCAATTTAACACTTAATGGTAACAACTAAGTTTTCTAGGTTTCTGAGGAGAGAGGACCATAATTAAAAGCAAAAGATAAAAATATCAAAAACTCTTTTTTGTCTTTTATTCACTGCTTTACACATGCTTTAATAATTTAAGCCACCTCCAATTATTTTAAGTGCGCAAAGTATGAATTATAAATTTAAAGACTATATCGTACTCATTTACTTTTTGTCTTCCCTAAGTACTGAATACATGAATTTGTAATTAACTAGTTTGGGCAAGCTACTTTGGCTCTCCTACTTGAAGTCATTTCATTAACTTCTACCCAAAATAATTGCTTTAGGAAAGTTTCAATTACCAGCAAAGTGGTTTCTCTGAATATGTGCAGTCCCTGGCAGCAGTGAACCCCAGGCAGGCCATGTAGTATCAACTATAACACCTGACTAGAATGTCTAGAGAAGCACTAATTTTAGCAGGAATTTGTCTTCCTCCTCACGTTTTGGCTGCTGAAATGGTCTAAATGAGGCCAATAAATAATACAGACCCATATACAATTTACTTGGGTTAGTACTGGTCATGCAAAGTTACTTCCCTAAATAGTAACTTTATAGGAGTATGTTAAATTAAAACATATAAATAATGCATATGAAAAAAACTCTTCAGGAGTTAAGCTAAAGCAAATACTGTTTTCAAAGTTTTACAGTAATATTATTTTGTCTAGGTTCTGTGCTTATATTATGAAGATACTTGTTTAGCTAAATACAAATTAGAAAAGAAGTCCTTATTAAATGGAATAATTTTACTTCTAACCCAGGCAAGGAATTAATAATGAATCTGTAAGAACACCCATTCTCTTTTTGCTCCAGCTTTTCTTGTACCTTTATAAGGTTGTACATACCATTTGTGATAGTAAGCAGAACCAATAAGGTATCCAGGAATAGGAAAAAAAAAAAAAAAAAGGCTGCACTAACACAACTTCTAGTACACCGAATTCATTTATGTAGGGTTTTTATAAAATTACTGCACTGGATTAATTTTGGATTTGTTTATTCTAGAAACCAAGTATCACAGATAATCAAAGGCACACTTAACTACAATTTAATGTTGGGAGAGGATGTCCCGTCTAGGCATTTTTCTGCACTCCTTTTAAGGGCAATTCCTTGTCTGCCCAAAAACCACCAGCGGGACCGCACTGGTGCCCACCTCCCAAGGGCATTCCCTGGTTATATTCACTAGTGGGTTAACAGAGGTTATCCCAATCACCTGTGCACCTTGTTGAATGCAGAGTCTGATTCAGCAGTCTGGGCTGGGGACCATGATTCTCCATTTCTACAGGCCCCGGGTGATGTCATTATTGCTGGTCCCCGCACTACAACTTCGGGTAGCAAATACTGCCAACTGCTCCCCTTGTGCTGATACTAGCTTTACTCTGGGCTCCCTCAGATCCACTTCTCCACCCGTATTGGGCAAATCAAGTTAGATTTATTCTAAGGACTGGTTACCTTTGCCTGTGGGACAATATATAGTAGTGGAAGAGGGAGTGGAAAGTTTCTCAACCAAGCCTCAGGCTTCACCAATACTTGGCAGATGCCCTGCTTTTGGAGGGAGGTGAGGTTAGGTAGATTTTATAATGTTAGCTCTGAATCTAGTTTGTTTCCTTGCAAATAGCCTGGAAGGCAGATCAGATCTATGCACCTAGACCCCTCTACATCTGTGACAACTGCATATATATTGTTCCTGCACACAGTCTGGCCTCACTACTGTACCCTGCATGTCTTCTAGTCTTCCCCTGAGGAGCCTGGCACCAGCCTCATGGACTTCCCCTGATTCTCAATCTCTTATCGTCTGGGCTCTGGGCCTTGCCTGGATCAGGTTAATCATTAGTACCTCTGAAATCCAAAAAGCTCTCTGAGTTTTTCTCCTTAACTCATTTAGAAACAAAACTCAAGGGATGCCTGGGTGGCTCAGATGGTTAAATGTCTACCTTTGACTCAGGCCATGGCCCGAGGGTCCTGGGATTAAGCCCTGTATCGGGCTCCCTGCTCAATGGGGAGCCTGCTTCTCCCTCTTGCTGCCACTCTGCCTACTTGTGCTTTCTGTCAAACAAATAAATAAAATCATTAAAAAAAAAAATTAAACTTGAGGCCTAAACTCTTGGTGGTACATCTTAAGGCGAACTGACGTTAGTCTTATGAATCATATGGTGCATGAACTTCCCAGAATTCTAATTCCCAAACACATGAAACTTCCAGAGAGTTATGTAAGGGACCACAGACCTGTAGCTCTGGGTCCTCACTGTTGCTAACAGGCTTTACTTCTACTATACGTCCACATCCCATTTCCAAGGCTGCATGTAAGAACCTGTTACTGCCCAGAACTGCTTTTCCTCTGAAAGGCCTCACTTTCAGACCACAGTCTCCTGTCATTCCCTTGCTTCTACCATCCCTGTAGTTAGACGTGCTGGATCTCCTATCCCTTGACTGTCCATGTTCTCCTTGTTTGTGGGGCTCCTTCTGGCCTGACGTCCTTCTCTATCCTGCAAATTCCACACAATCTGGCAGATGCATCTCTCTCCTGCCAACAGCCCCCATGGCATTCTCAGCTCCCGTCTTTTTTTTTTTTTTTTTTTTTTTTTTGCCACCCCAGCCCTGCAGAACCCCGACAGAGCTGTAACACAACTCTCCAGCTTTCACTCCTCACCCCTGGGCTGCGGTGGAGGACAGAGAAAAAGGGCCAAAGTGTGACCTTACCCCTCAGCTGGGGCTGTTACCTGAGGGGCTGCTTTGCACATTTGGCTTTCATGTCCCATAGACTCCCAGTCCACAGAAATGTAAGCTTGCTGGAGTCAGAATACTCCAAACTGTTTTCTGTTTCTACCCTACTCCACCCTCAGTCCCAGCAACTGTGACTTCAGCTCAAACAGAAGCTCTTCTGACTCCCAGTACTGCCTCTTCATCTCTACCCATTCATCTGCATCCACAAAGCTGTGGAATGAGTGCTCCCCCCGCCCCCCGCTTTTTAAAAAATTTTATTTATTTATTCCTCAGACACACAGAGAGAGTAAGACATAGGCAGGGGGAGAAGCAGGCTCCCCTCAAGGAGCCCAATGTGGGACTCAATCCCGGACTCTGGGATCACAGCCCTAGTGGAAGTCAGACATTCAACCGCTGAGCCACTCAGGTGTCCCAAGTGTCCCTTCTTTTATAGTCTACTGAACTGGGTCCCACCTCACCCTCCTCTTTGGGCACTTGCTTTTCTTCTTTTTGGAGGCAGCAGGGCAGTGTAGTTATAAGCTGAGAGCTTAGACTCAGGCCTGGGCATGGCCTCCCATATATACCTGCTGCAATCTTTCTTTCTGGACTGGATTCCTACCTGGAGACAGTCACAGAAGTGCCCATCATGATGGTGCAAAAGGCATGCACAGTTGGGCCTAGACCGCTAGTAAGTGTTGACCAACGCCATTGCTCTCAGCTCTACTAGCTTTTTGTCCTTCATTCATAGATATTCTTCCAAACACTATGCTTCCCGTTTTTTCATGAAAAATACTACCACACAATATATTTACCCTCCCATCTTTTTTTTGGCTAAAAGTTAAAGAACATGGAGACTACAGACTAAAGAGTAAATGCCCCCTTACTTGCCCTCAATGCATACACTAAGAAGTGGTTGCTATTAACACTCAACTCTCTATGTCACAGTAACCTGGTTTCTAGTCCTATCACTTCACAGAAACTACTCTGCTAAGGTCAAGCAATATCCTAGCTGCCAGGCTCTGTGCTGTTCTACCTTTGCTTCTTTTGGCATTGCTGGAATATGCCAATCACATCTTTTCCCGGCTTTCTGTCATACTGTCTGGTGGCCTCCTTGCTGGTCCTGCCCTCAGGATTCTGTCTTTAGCCCCTTGCTTGTCCCATTTCTCACCCATAAGACTATGTTCCAGGTAGACATCAGTGCTGAGGTGTTCCAAAGCTCCTTTCAACTCAGCAGGCTATAGATGGTGAGCGCCATTTCCTGCCCTAATAACAATCACAGCAGGAGCTACATCCCACAATGTTAGGTAGTAGCTATCTTCTCAAATTTAAAGATAACAAATGGGGGCTCAGAGAAGTAAATTTCAGAGTCACACAATCAGTAAGGGGCAGAGCCATGATTTAATCTGGGCTTGCCTTGTGGCTGAGCCTTGCCTCAGTACCATGTGCTACTGTGCATCTCCCTACCCTAGATAAAGCTGTCTCTCACGCTACCAAAGCCAGAAATGAGCATGGCTGCAGATTCCACCATTTCTTCAGTTAATGCAGATACTGACAAGTGACTGTACTAGCTTCAGAGCTTCTTCAGGTTTTAACCCTTAATCCAGCAATGGCCTCTGTCCAGTCCCTTAAGATTCTGTATTGTTGGGGAAGAAACCACACAAGTATAGAGTCTAATGACTGCCCAGCTTATATGAGGCCCTGCTCAGGTCAGGTGTGAACAGAGGGCATTTCTGGGTGCCATCTTCTATGGGGAGTAGTGACAGGAGGAATGACTATGGAAATGGCTGGCTGGCCTACAATCTAGGTAAGACCTAGGAGATCATATTTATTTGGAGAGAAGTCACTCTGAGCAGTCTCCAATAGTAGAAATTACATAAGCTCACTACAAAGTAGACTTTTGGTCTGAGATACTCTGGGGAGGCAGGGGGACCAAGGTGCTTCTGAAAACAGAAGGTTCACATTTGAAGTGAACATGATGATGGCTTGCAGAGGCTTGGGGTAAGCTTTAAGAGAGGTTATAAAGGCTCTCCCCAGCTAAAAGCCTATGATTTTATGACACACCACTATTTTGCAACCTGAGGATGAATGCCCACCTTTTAAAGTTCATTTAAGAGGCTAGTTTTCCACATGTATGTTACACTTCAATAAAAACACTTGTTTTGTTTCCTTCCTTCTTTCTAAACAGCAGCAGTGGGAAGGATAACAAGTAGAATGGCCACTCATATAATGCCTGGAATCATTATGTCCTCATGGGCCCAAGAATCACTAATGATGTGGTGGTACCCATACCCCTTCATTCAATAGGTTTTAGTAGGTCGATTCTAGCACCACTGTGATAATTAAAAAAACATTTTTTAATTTTAAAATTTATGTTCTAGATGAATGACCCTGAAAATAAAAATGGACCTATCACATTGATGTTAGTGGACTATTTTAGACATAGGCAGTGAGGTATTCAGTTTGACTGCCAAATTCTTTCTGGTAAGGAATGATAATATATGTTTATTTTATTCATGCCTTCAATATGGGAAAAACACATTATATAACTTGATCTAATAAAAAGAACCTTAAGCGTTCCATTAATATTACTATAAAAATTACCCTAAAATAAGTGAGTTCTATTAATAATGAGTTAACAAAAACTATATTCTCTGGAAAAAGTTAAATAATATTCAAGACATTCTGCTCTTTTGCAAATTGAAATGCATGTAATTCTAAGAGGACTCTATATAACTAGTTTTCGTATCACTGGGATTAGGAAATTCTCTAACAGAAAGTCCTGGATTCTGGGACATTGGTTTCTTTTTTTTCTTTTTTTACATTGGTTTCTTCTGGCCTCTCAGGATGGCCAAGTTCTCTGTCCCCCATGTAAACAAAAGGCAGCCCCCCCCCCAATACAACAGTGAGGGAGATACTGAAACAGACCTGGAATAATAATGTACTAGCAGGGCTGCCTGGGAGAGAGAGGAAGATGCAAAAAGTTCAGGCTGTAAAGGGATTACATTGGAATATAGCTACAGACCGATTCTTGGTTTTTATATTTTGATTTTGGAAGTTACCAAATAGCCTACCTCTGTATATATGTGTATATGTGATGTCTAAGATGAATCCCACTGAACCCCACCCTTCTGGTGTTTATGCTCTGTGGAATTCTCTCTCCTGGAGTACAGGCCAGACCACATTTCTAATGAGCAGAACACTGAAAAAGTGATGTGATGTCACTTTCAAGATTAGGTCGTAAGCGACTGTAACTTCTGTCCTACTAGCTTCTTCTCTCTCTTGCCCTCTAAGCTTCCTTGCTCTGGTGAAGCCAATTGCTTTAAAGTGCCCTATGGAGAGGACCCATGAGGCTGGTGGCACAGCCAGCAGGGGAACTGAGATTCTCAGTCCAATAGTCCATGAAGAACTGAATCCTGCTATCAATCACCTGAGTGAGCTAGGAAGCAGATCCACCTTCAGTTGAACTAAAGATGGCTTCAGTCCCAGGAAATATCTTGACTACAGTTTTGTAAGCCAGAGAACCCAGCTAAGCTGCACCCTGATGCCTGACCCACAGCAACTCTGAGATAGTAAATGTGGGCATTTTAAGTGATGAAGTTTTGGGGTAATTTGCTACTGCGAAATAGGTAACTAATACAGTATACAGAACTCCAAAGCAGGGGTCAACAAACTTTTTCTGTAAAGAGCTAGATAGTAAATATTTTCAGGTTTGTGTCCCTTATGGTCTCTCGCAGCTACTCAACATTGTTGTAGCATGAAAGCAGCCATAGACAATATGGAAATGAATGAACATGGCTATGCCCCAATAAAATTTTATTTATAAAAACAGGTGGTGACTTGGCCCCCTGGCTGTGGTCTGCCAACCCCTGCTCTCAGTACATGTTCTGTGGAAATAATATTTTTGAGTTAAAAGGGATGGTCTCCATTTTACCACTATATTAAAAAGGAGTCTAACAATGAAAAAAAAAAAGGCTCAGCCTATCACAACACGATAATTACAGAAAGCTGAAAATGGAAACAGATGTCTAACAAATTTCTAAATTTGGTAAATAACCTAAGAAATTCAAGTATCTCTTATGATAAATGGATACCTCTCTGTTTGCATCAGATATGGAAAAGCTGAAGTGCAAACTAGAGGTAAATTTAAGCCTGAAGAACACCTACTAAATCAGCTGTTTATCACAACTACGATCACAATAGCTCCTTAAATATGCACCTGCTTTCCCCTCATGCACATCATGCTTTTCTGACAGTGAGAATGGATGATTACCTTTGCTTTTTGACAATGGTGATGGCGGCTGCTCTGTAAACACTTCTAGGGGTGGGGAATCATGGTGGTCGAAGTCTTTGTCCATGGCTTCTATGAGACTGGTGATGTCTGAGTCCTCTGAGCTGTGCCTTGTGCTGCTGGCACGTTCTGGGTGGGAAGGGTGTGAGAGGGGGGCGGGTGACAGCCTTTCCAGCTGTGGTTCCTGGTGCTGAGGCACTGGTGGTGGTGGTGGAGGTGGGGAGTGCTGCTCCAGCGGGCTGTGGACATGGTGCTGACTGCTGTGCTGGCTCTGTTTGGCCCCTTTGGACTTTCTGCCTGCTGCATGACCTTGGGCCGCTGCATTTGAATCTAAGACGAGGGGGCTTGCTTTGCTAGCAGATTGTGCAGAAGTCCTGCTAGAGGTACTTGAGCTGTTTTTGGCTCTGACGTTTTCCACGTCAGCTGAGTTTCTATTGCTATGAGTGCTGTGCGGGTGGACTGGTGGGCCACAGTGCTTATGACTCCCTGCACTGGGTCGGGATGACGAGCCGCCTGCTCCGCAGAACCCCCTACTGTGACCAGGGTCACAGCTGAGTGTGTTCAAGCTGAAAAAAGGACCAACTGCAGATCAGTGAATAGCAACTTATAAAATCTAAGATTAAAAAAATTTTATTTTATTTCATCAGTACAGCCACAAGAGAAATATAAACTACTCTAAGGAAAAAAAACAAAAACAAAAACAAACCCAGCAAGAAACAGGAATACTTTCCACAATTGTACAGGGTCTATATCTGAAAATTTAGGAATCAAGTAAGTGATCTAGTGAAGAATATTTTAACCTTCACCAACATAATAAAAACATGGGGTTTGCTGTGAGTTCTTAGTAGAGAAGATAGCTATACACAAGAGATTACTAAGTAATTAGACGTAAGATTTCTTTCCCCTTGAGCAAAGATGAAAAGAAAAACTTATTTTTTCTTTTAATTACATCAGCCACATCTATGTATACTAAAGAATTTATTTCCAGTATGTGAACATACTTTCCTTCAGATGAAATACCAACGATTCTCCTGAGATCAAATGGTCTTCCCACATCAAAGGGTGGGTTCGAGGCCTCAAAGGATAGTCGCCTTCTAAATGGCTCCCAAATTCCTTGAGCTTCTAAATAGGCTGTTCCAATGACCAAGAGAAACAGTGCACTGCAGGGGCAGAGAAGGTGGAGAGTGGGGTTCATCTATTAGTGTACGGGTAACGAAGTTTGATATGAAAGGCAGATAAAGCATAACAGGTTATAAAAAACAGACGTGTGTGGCAATTCTTGTTGGACTAGACAAAAACAAAGCATCAGGGATAAAAGTTTGCACACTCACTTTTACAGAATGCCAACTTACATGGAGGCTTATATAGAGGAAATAATTAACTTGTATCAGAATAGACACTTGGAGGATACTTTTCCTTTTCCAAAAAGCAGCTTTTACCTTGTGGTTTTAAATTCTCTAGACTATTCTTTGCCCTTAAAGGACATGCGGGGTAACCATGTAAATTTAGAGGCAAATCTATCAGATTTTCCAAACACATAAATATACTGAAAAAAAGATATGGTTGCCAAGGATTTGAAAAATATTTCTCATGTTTTGTGTTACTTCGCCCTGTTTCAAAAAAAATATATCATGTTGAGTAAGTTACATATGCGCAAATCAAGTAACTTTACCTGGTAAATCATGAGTGATTTTTCTCCTTTAAGAAATTAACATGTACTTATTTTAAGAAATTTTAAAGGTAAAAGACTTTTGCTTATTGTCTATGCCACTCAAGCAGGGTTCAGTTCTGACTGCTCCTACTAGTATATGCAGACTTGATCAGGGCAAAAAGATTTGTTCTGTTTGCTTACAGATTCCCAGCACCCAGAAAGGTGCCTGGCACACAGTGGGCATGTGATGATCAGTGTCTAGTGATGCCTGAATACCAGCCTCAAAAGAAGACACAAGTACCTCATTATTCCTGAGATGATGATGTACAGAGCCAGCTCCCAGTTAGGTCTGGGTAGGGCTTCTGCACAGGTTGCTAACATATGATATGGAAGGGATGCATTCAATACAAATACAAATTCAGAGCCACTGGTTGTTATAAACTTCAGTTCACGAATCACTCTAGAAGCCGTGAAATCAGGAGTAAACCTAAAACAGAATAGTGGCAGTTAGACTAGTTTCAAAAACACACCACAGCCGTTTACAATACCAATCCCATACACCTTTGAAATCTCAAAGAGAATTTTAAAGCCTGATACTTTAACTTTCTCATTTTAAGATGGAGGAAGCATTATCCTATGAGGTTAATAACAAATACAACTACATTCTGTCCATAACTGGAGAAACTGCATGAAAAAGAACAATAATCTACATACTTACTATTTCAGGAAGCGCTGAGTTTCTCTCCCTCCCTCTTCTCTTGATATATTTCCAATAATGCCTTATAAAAACCACATACACAGAACCAAAACCATCCTAGCCCTACTGATCTTCTCTTCGTCCCTACTGTACTGTTTTCTGCACTATTTTGTTTTTATTTTTTATTAACTGTATGTTCTCCAACCAATGATTTGCACCTTAAGGACATCTTATTTTCCACCAAGCACTATGACTTACATGAGTATTATCATACACACTGAGTGTCCATTGAAGATTGTGAAATTATCACTCAATTAAGGGGACAGAGGTTACATTTTATTACATATACTCTATAATCTAACAAGTTATCAATTAATTGTTAAAATAGGCTGCAACTATTTCTGATATAGGCCTTAAAACTGCCTTCTGACTTAAATATTATACACTTCTACATTGTACAACATGGAAAAACTGCACATGTGTGATACTGCTCTGTTACTGAGACTGAATTTATAGTCAATTTCCTACCGGTACCTTATACTTTAACACAACCCTGAAAATAATTTTGAAGCTGATCTCTAAGATTATCTGATCCATTTTGGATACAGAGGAAGTTTCACAATTTTGAAAACAAAGATATGAAGAAAAAATTGAAAATTAAGTGGAAAAAAAGTCATGAGTACATTTGTGAATAAAGATCTTTTCCGTGAGCATGAACACATATCTTTGCAGTTTGAACAACTGTAGTACTTGAAGTTAATGAAAAGCTGGTGATTCATTACACCTCATAAGAATACTTACAATATGATTATGTCTTTAGAGGCATTGGCACTTAGTGCAAACTCTTGACAATTAACGACTTTAAATCCATATCCCTCACATGAGTACCCACTGACTTCAATGGTTTCTATGTGAATCTGAAGTTGCCCTGTATTCTCTACTTTAAATGTTCTTTTCAATGTGAAATTTGGTTCTCTTAGTTTCAAACCTAAAGGAAAGAAAATCAAGAGTGAATATAAATCTTGCTAGCCTGTGGTCCAAGTCCAAATGATTGTCACATTCTCCATAAATATTGCCAAACATTATGAACCACCTCCTCAGGCCAAGAGATGAGCTGGTACCCAGACTTCATTAGCAAGTACTTCACTTTGTTGTGTCACTTTAGAGAGAAGTTTAATTATGATTTATTTTTCATACTCAGAGTAAATCGTCTTAAGATATGCAATGAATATTGAGCCTTTAAACCTCTGAAGATCCAAATCAAACAACCTTGAAAGCAAGTCAGGGTATTTCATTAAAAATCTGAAGTATCCATCATTAATACATACACATGCACATATAGAAATACTGTCCATTTGGGTGGAATTATGTATTTTTAGAAGCAAATGCTGAAAGTTGTGGCTTAGAACTGTCAGGAATACTTACTATCTGTACAATCTTTTAACAATGCTTCTGTGATTTTAAAGCGTAAGGAACTCCCTGGACCTGGAAGCTTGCCTGCCACCCTCAAGTTCTCAGTTGTTCCTTGTCCCTGGACCATCACAGCATCCACCACGGTCAGATTATTTCTATGCAAGAACAAAAATTACAGAATTTTCTCCCATTAAATTTGCATAAGAAATTATAAATTTGCAGTACTTATAGATAATTGATCTATAATTTTTAGTGTTTAATAAACCACATAGAAATGAATATACTAAACTGAAGAGTGAAACATTTATACTTTAAGAATTAAAAATCTTTACACAGAGAGAAGCAAGTTTTTCATTTTTAAGAGTCACACATGGTACAGTCAGAACACTATTCAGGCTTTCAAGTTATAAATGTAGTCACAGAGGTACATTTCATCAGGTGTGGTATATTGTGTGCATGTGTGGACAAACCAAATACCCTATCAAATAAATCAGACACACAAACTCATATTAAATCAAATAAGGACTTCTGAATAAGTACTGAAAATCAACTCACATTTAAATCACAGAACATACCTGATTATGATTAGTGAAGAAACAGTTCTGTTGTGAATGGGAGTAAACTTTACTTTCACAGATTTCTTTTCTCCAGGTTTTAAAATCAGGTTTAAAATTGAATGTCGAGAAAGGCCTTCTGTAAATCCTGTTGAACTCTGCAGTGGATGAGTCTTCAATCATGAGATAAACAAATAGAAGTCAGTACTTCTTTCTGGAGGAAGTTTTTTCCTTTACCCCATTCACAGTCCAGTATTAGCTTCTTGAATTAAGTATGTGAACAGTTTTACCCATCATGATTTAGATACTGGTTAGCTTGCAAGCAGAAGTGGGCAACCAGTGGTGATCCCTCTCATTAAGTCCCTGAAAGGGCTCTGATCCCCACATCACCAAAATCCCTTATTTGTACTGAGCAGTTGTTTTTGTATATAGATCTTTTAACTTAAAAAATTTCTGAAATGTAATGCACATATATAAAAAGGATACAAACCTAAGAAGCACAGCTTAATGTTTTAGCACAAACAGCTATACAACCAGCAACCCAGCACCCTGAAGTCCTATCATTGTTATTCCCACTTCTGGCCAGTTTTCCTGCTCCTTCCCCCATCCTTCCCCCTCTAATGGGTATCAGCTGAAGGGTCTTCAGGGTGTTATCAGACTTTTTTATTTATAAAAATACTTCCAACTCATATCAATCTATCTTTGAACTTTATTTTGAAAGCCCAGCACATAATTACTGTTTAACATTTGATGACTGAAAATTTAATATGAATCTACCCCTGTGAACTTCATAGCTTTCCAATAATTAAAGAATTCCTTGATGAGACTGATAGTTATATTAGTGCATGTGATTTTTTTTTTTAATTTTGTAGAGTGAATCATGTCAACATTTGGAAGCTCTGCATCTCAGTGAACCAGTATTTTCCAAATGACTGATGCATGCTGGTAGAATTACTTAAAAAGGCAATTAAGACACTCTTTTTGACAACTATGTGTCTGTGCCAGGTCAGACATTTTTCATATACTTCAACCAACACAATATCATGAAATACTAAATGCAGAAGCAGTGGGAATCTGTGTATTACATCTGAGAGCCATAAAGAGATCTGTAAAAATGTATAACAATCTGCTCTTGCAAAAAATCTTTTTTGGGGGCAGCCCGGGTGGCTCAGCAGTTTAGCGCTGCCTTCAGCCCAGGGTGTGATCCTGGAGACCCAGGATCGAGTCCCATGTCGGGCTCCCTGTGTGGAGCCTGCTTCTCCCTCTGCCTGTGTCTCTGCCTCTCTCTGTGTGTCTCTCATGAATAAATAAAATCTTAAAATCTTTTTGGGAAAATACAGCTATTTTTAATTTTTATGTTATCTATGTTAAATGGAGTTTATTATTACTTTAAATGAACTAAATCAATATTTTAAAGATGTTTTTTTCCCCCAGTTTTGAGCAATAATTGACATACATTACTGTATAAATTTAAGGCATGATGGTTTGATGTACTTATACTGTAAAATGATTACCACAACAGGTTCAGCCAGCATCCAACTTCTCATTCAGATACAATGAAAGGAGTAGAAA
The DNA here is from genome assembly GCF_905146905.1 of Nyctereutes procyonoides. Taxonomy (NCBI): domain Eukaryota; kingdom Metazoa; phylum Chordata; class Mammalia; order Carnivora; family Canidae; genus Nyctereutes; species Nyctereutes procyonoides. The sequence continues at coordinate 45,714,114 of NW_026575049.1, read as the reverse complement.
AAAGAATAAAAGGAAAAAAAAATTTCTCCTTGTGATGAGCAATCTTAGGACCACTCTCTTAACAACTATAGTCAACATGTTGTATGTATATCACATCCCTAGCACTTACTCATCCTATAACTGGAAGTTTGTACCTTTTGACCACTTCCCTCTAATTCCCTCTTCCCTCACCCCTCTGCCTCTGGTAACAAGTCTGATCAGTTTCTCTAGAGGTTTAGTTTTTTACACGTAACACCATTAAGGTCTATTCATGTTGTCACAAATGGTAGGATTTCCTGTTTTTTTTTTTTTTTTTTTTTTTTTTTACAGCTGAGTAATATTGCATTATATATATATGTACATATATATATATATAAATACATACACACACAACTTTACAGCTGAGTAACACTGCATTATATATTATATGATCTATATCCTATAACACACACACACACACACACACACACACACACACACTACAACTTCTTTATCCATTCACTCATCAATGGACACACTGTTTCCATGCTTCGGCTATTATAAATAATGCTGCTAGGAAATGGGGGTGCAGATATCTGTTTGAGTTAGTGTTTTTGTTTCCTTTGGATATAGTCCTAGAAGTGGAATTGCTGGCTCATATAGTAGTTCTATTTTTAATTTTTTGAGGATCCTCCATGCTGTTTCTGATAGTGGTTGTACCAATTTATATTCCTACTCTTTTTTCCACATCGACACCAGCATTTTTAATATCCAGTCATTCTGATAATAGTCATTCTAATAGGTGTGCGATGATATCTCATTGTGGTTTTAATTTGCATTTCCCTAATGGCTAGTGATGTTGTGCATCTTTTCATATACCTTTTGGCCTTTTGTATAAAAGATCTCTCAGTTTTAATTTTTAATATGGTAAATACTGATAGATATAACCCACATGAACATAAAACCTCTTTGGAATCATGAATAATTTTTAAGACTGTTAAAGGAGTCCTGAGACCAAATACTTTGAAAACCACAGGTTTTATAAACAATATAGAGAACTATGATAGAATTTATCTTCACTTTACCCAAAGACTTAGAATTTCATATTTAGAATAAATTTCTGAGGTCTAGAGTATTCTTATTCATCCTCTTATCTCTCAGAGTACCTACACTTCAGTGTTTTAAACCTTGTAAATAACATTAAAGAACTTGTATTTGATAAGAAAAAAAGATAAATATTACCTCATTTACTTCTTATGTGTATTTCCTCCCTTATAAAAGCAGAGCAAAAGGAATTTCTGATTACTGAGCTTTCTAATTATTTGGAATTTAGATAACCTTGAACTTATTAGGTTGTCATTTTATGCATGGAAAAAACTGACCATTAAAATCTTGAGAAGATTCCAAGAGAAGGGCATGAGACTAGAATATATGACTGTCTACATTTCAGTCTAATGTTCTATTTGGCAGAAAAAAGATACTGAAAATTACTTAAAAAAAAAAAAAGATTTTATTTGAGAAAGCGCGAGCAGAGAGGAGGGGCAGAGGGGAAGAGAGAAAGAGAGAAGCAGACTACCCCCTGATGCAGGGCTCAATCCCAGGACCCCAGGAATCCTGATCTGAGCTGGAGGCTGATGCTTAACTGACTGAGCCACCTAGGTGTCACTGAAAATTACTTTCTTATACAAAACTGGCTTATAGACAGTAAAAAAACCCTATTATTCTACAAAGGTGTAGCTAACCCATGTCTTATAGAGTGGAAAAGAACACAACTATTTCAAAAACTATAAAATATCTGGTTTGACAGGCTAATTAGGGAACCTAATCAGCAATGACCATGTGGCATGACAACATACAGATGAGAGCTCTCAGGTCTGAGAGAAATAGACTTGAATTTGGCCTTGCCACTTGACACAGGTATGAACTTGGACAAGTTCCTTCCTTTTCCTGAGCTTTGTTTTTCCCTAGCAATAGAACAAGGAAATACTTACCTTTTAGGGTAGTTAGTAATTGCCCAGCCTGGCTGCTGTAATGTGAATATACCTGTTATAATGCTGACACACACTAGATGCTCATGCAATAGTGGGAAGCATTCTTCAGTGCAGCCCCCAAATACTGAAAACCTTCCCAGCTGCTTTTCTTTCCTGGCCTTCTTAGCCACAGACTGACTTATCTAATGAACATTCACCACGGTCTTTCTAAATACCAAGGAGCCATTTGAAGGGCTTCCCATGAGCTTGTTTAATCTGTTCAAAAACTATTGGACTCACATTCATGGAGCTTACAATTTTATTTGGAAGTATCCAAAATAAAAATTTAAATGATCAAGCTCAGTACTTTGGAGCTTAATAAAAATACATTATGTTAGTATATATACCTCATTTAGATATTCTCAGGTTTCTGGTAGCCAGTATTATAAACCTTTATGGGCTAAGGGGTGTTGCCTGCAAATAGGAACTTTCTACCCAGTGTGCCTCATGTTGATCTAAATCCCATCCATTCCTCCTGGGTTTTTGGCCTCTAAAATAATTATTGGACTGCTCTTTTTCAGTAACTTCCCCTTGAGCCAAATTTAAGGATAGTCAGTAGTTTTCCTCCATGTTTGTACTGATCATATCATAGTTATTTCTCTGGGATAGTATGAAGTTTGCATACTTACACTGTTTCTGAAGACTTGGAATTCTAGTGTTCTTAAATCAATCTTTGCCACCTTACTCAAGTTAAATCTAAAATTAAAAAAAGTACATATTTTTCTTTATAAACAGCATCATACTTAAAGGGTAATTAGAGTAATTATCAAATTACCTTTTGGCAGATTTTGAAGTCAATATTACCAGATTAATAGCCTCCAAAAGTTAAAGGCCACAACTTATAGTTATTTTGTTCATTTTTTAAAACTAAAATATTTGAAAGGTTCTAGCCTTCTAATTTATTTATTTTTAAATAATTTTTTAGAAAGGAGTTCAACATTACTTTTTCTGGTCTTAAACTGAAAAATCTTCTAGATATTTAACATATTATCAATCTCTCCCCAGAATCTTCCCTCAATTTTAATTATGAATCTAGAATTTCTCTAAGCCAAATCTATTACTGTATAACTGCAGTAAAGTTTTAAATGTGTAAAATAATAATTCAATGCTAATATAGAACATTTTGATTATCTAAAGCAATGCTTACCTTGATATTAATTTATCTACAAAGACTGAAGGATTGGAATATAAAGCCAGAGGAATAAATTGAATATAGACAGGAACATCTGCAGGATTTTCTAAAGTAATCTCTTCTTCCTTAAACAAAGTAACAAAACATTAAATGAAAGGTTTCCATAGTTAAAATTAAGAGTAGACACTTTATAGCCCCATTATAAATTTCCAAAAATCAATGTCATCCTGAATACTTACTGAGGAGCAGTTTGTATTAGTAAGTGGAAATTTCAAGTGCCGGGGTGAGCTAATTATAGAAGGCCAGGAGAGCTCAGCAGTGATTTTGGATAGTATATTTTTTTGAAGGTCTGTATTTACTTCAAATAAAGCACTCAATCTAGAAAAAATAATTTGTAAGTCACTATATCAAAATGAAATATATTTGAGTTTTCTGAATGCAAGAAGTTCTACTAGGCTTGTATATTGAGAAATTTTATTCTGGTCCTGAATAAATAAAGGTTTATTTGCTCTGACATTTTACTATGCTTTTAATAGACATGTATGAAGATGTCTCTGTTTTGGCACAAAGATTGCCAAAGTCTCTGTCCCTGATCACGTGTGTTGTTTTCATACTGAATATGTGAAGGACAAGGCAGACATATACAGACAACATATGTTGGTAAAGGGATCCTAAACAATCTTGCATGCCTAGTGGAAAGATCTAGACACCAACAGTAAGGTGCTGATGCATATTCATCAGTAGAACTTATGAGAAGGCAGTGTACTGCTCGGCATATGGCTTTCCTCCCCTTGAGATTAAAAACAAAATGAAGGAAAATCCTGATATGTAATGAATATGAATATGTCAGTTGAAGTGGTAATACATATGAGAGTTTTGTGCAGATATACGTAATGTTATCAGCAATATCCAGGACCTCATTTAAATATTTCCCTACTTATGAGTGCTCATAAGCCAGCTGTTTAGAACTCAAGAATACATTCCCTAATGAAACAATATTACACACGGGGCTAAGGTCCCTGACCCAAACACTGAAGCCTATTTTAATCCACAATACTACTGAGTTATGACACTCTAATATTGTTAAGAGTACAGGTTTTATAAGACTATGGACAGAAATTCTCTGTAATGTGCACAGGGACAAGGTAACACAAAGGCAGGTGCAGGGAGAATGCCACAGTCACTGAGCACCCGGGACATGATGGTATGGGCAGACAGGGAGCCCAGGTTTTTGGCTGTGAAGTGCTGGGCACACAAGGAGGAAGGTAGAGGTTTTGGTGGATGGGAGGTGAAGAGGTTCCTTGGCAGCGCTCCAAGCTACTTATTAATAACATTAACATTTATGAGACTATACATTGTAATGTCTGTAATGGAAATGCAGGGGACCAAGAACTACTGAGTTCATTAGAGGGGTCTTGACTTATTTTAACCATTTTAAAGTAGAAATTTAACTCTCTTTTGCCTTAAAAAATTTTCTGAGAGTAGACAGTTCAGATAAATAGAAACTCTCAGATTTAATCACTAACGGTTTGAAAAATTTATAGTACTATAAATTAGATTATTTTGATACTAAGAAATACATTCAAATAAGCCAAGTGAAGAACAGTTTTTATCAGTTGTCCTATTATCAATATTCCAGTCAAATTCTCTTCTGGAGCACAAGAAAGACTGTACTTCTACACTGCTAAGGAAGTGTGTTTCTGCTTTTGAATCCAGGTAGTGATTTGTCATTAGCACGCTTTCTGCCTGCCACAGATATATAGTTGAGCCTTAGTAAACTGGCCTCCAGGTGCCCCCTAATGGCTCAACACTTGGAAAGGGAGAAGGTGGTTCTTTTCACAATGGCCAAATGAATACTTGGTCTCTCCATTGTCAGATTGAACTAGGAAATGTTTTCTTTGCCTTTATCAGAGGTCAGTGGTAGGTAAAAACTTTCTTACGGAAATGGCTGTATCTAAGGTGAACAGTGTATTCATTCTATATAAATAGTTATATTCAACTTCAAATAGTTCTTTGATTTTAAGGTATCTAGAGTACTGGAGAAAAGAGAAAAGTGGTAGTGTGTAAATTTCTGAGCAACATGCAATTAAAATGTCAATTCAAGATGCCTCATTAATAATTTTCTGAAGATGAGGCATTATTTTCTTAGCTAGAAAGAAGTAAAATAACCTAATATAAGAGTAACATTTAGAAAGTAGTATCAACAGAGACCCTTCAAACTTGTAAAGATAGCTAAACATACTTAAAGCAAACCACTCACCTATGACCTGAATTTTCCTTTATTCCCATCCATCCTTTGAACAGGCTTTGATGCAAATCCCAGTCAGCATCCCATGTGTCTTCCTGCATGGCTACACCAGGTTGTACTTTGGGTTCGGCTAAAACAAGGAAACTTATGACACACTCGGCCTACATCTATATCCACTTATCATTTTTCCCTCAAATGATTTCCACAGTACCAAGGGAAGGAGATGAACTTTCAAAGTGGCAGCCTTTCATCAAATAATCTTTTGGGTGGAGTGAAGGGTATGAGTGAGAACAGTAAGATAACTTACATTTGGTTAGAAAAGGCAAGCCAACATAGCAATGATCCCCACACTGCAGTCCAGGATCAAAATAAATGTTTGCAATCTATAAAGAGGCACAGAAAAACAGTGAATCCCAAATCCACAGAAGGTCACAATAACTAACAGATGGGAATCCTCAAATACGATGTTTTCAAACCTTTGACTTTTTTCCTGGCTCCAAGTCTTCTTTATTGCCCCGCAATCGTTTGTAGTAAAATCGTACATCTTCTGACAAAGATCGTATTTGTTGTATCTTTACCTTCTGTGAGAAGGAATTCATAATATTTAAGCTTTGATGAACGATTTTTCCCTGGAGAAAGAAAACAAACAAAATCATTAATATACGGCTAGATTTTCTTAAGAACACACAATTTAGAGCCTAAATATTTTTCAGAAACCAAACCCCAAAAGACACTTTGAATTTTTATCACTTGATAATCTCTAATTTTGTAATCAGAGCCCTCCCACATATATATTTGTTTTCACAGCCTGTTACATAAAAATTAGAGGACAAATCTCTGCAATTTTGTGAAAATGAAATAAGACAGTAAGAAAAACATTCACACTTAATGTTAAAATAATGAGGCTGCCAAAAAGGTAACAAAGATAGCTCTGAATAAAGGAAATGGTTGGGATCCCTGGGTGGTACAGCGGTTTAGCGCCTGCCTTTGGCCCAGGGCGCGATCCTGGAGACCCGGGATCGAATCCCACATCGGGCTCCCGGTGCATGGAGCCTGCTTCTCCCTCTGCCTGTGTCTCTGCCTCTCTCTCTCTCTCTCTCTGACTATCATAAATAAATAAAAATAAATTTAAAAAGAAATAAAAGAAATGGTCACTGTCAGTTTTTTAAATAAGGTTTGTTTATGCCAAGGCCAGGCTGTCCTCAAAGTATCCAAATTCAGGATGAAACAATTTAATTCTAAAATCAAGAGACAAATGAAACAAAACAAAAAACAAAAACAACAAAAAAACAAAAAAAAGACAAGACCCCCCCCCATCAGATTTACTTAGAATTTTCTTTTAAAAAGAAAAATATCATCTGTGCCAAAGAGAAATTAGACATCTTTTAAAAATACAGGTTATCTAATATATTAACACAGCAGACAGATTAAATCACCAGATAACCAATGATAGCTCTTAATCAGCTGCATGCTTCTCCCTATGATATCAGATTTTAAGCAAACAATTAAATGATTTAAATAGTCATAAGAATTATATTATAATCTTTATTTTCTTTGGTTTGAGTACAGAATTTTATCTTATAATCTGATTCTTAGCCATTTGAAGAAGTCTTGAAAATGACCATACCTACTGGGCTAATACCTGGTATTAGAAGACACAGAAATTAAGGGAGTGCACAGAAAAAAAAAAGAGTTGAATGAGGGTGAGGTTAAAAGTTAACACTCATCTTTTGTAGCCTAGCCAGAGGAAACAGCAGGATGTTATCAGAGGCCCAGTATGCTACTGGGATGGGGAGAACAGAGAAGGAAGCACAAGGCCTCTGACCAGCTGTGTCTTCCTGGCATGCACTGGTAATAACCATTTTGCTCAAGTCCATGTCTTGTCTCTCAGGGGTATGTGTTGTATCAGGGGTGGTGGTCAAAGAGGTAACAGATATAAGCTCATTTTACAATGGTATTCAAATATTAAGTACTAAACTATGAGTACTTGAAATGTTTATTTGGATGTATTGTTTTCATCAATTGGCACTAGTATACCCTACTAGATGAGAGATTTTACAGAACCTGGTGATTGTTATGGAATGAATGTGAACCCCCTCCCCTCATTCAGAGTTGAAATTCTAACCCTCAACAAGATAGTATTAGAGGTGGGGCTTTTGGGAGGTGATTAAGTCATAGGGTGGAGTCCCAATGAATGGGATTAGTGACCTTAAAGGAGAGAGAAAATAAATAGCTCACCCTCCCTCCCTGCTCTTCTGGCTAAATGGGGATACAGTAAGAAATAGCCATTTGCAAATCCAGGAGGAATGCCCTCACCGCACACCGGATCTGCCCGGCGCTTTCATCTTGAGCTTCCTAGCGTTCAGAACTGTGAGAAATAAATGTTTGTTGTTTAAGCCATGCAATCTATGGTAATTCTTTATAATAGCCTAAGGCAATAACATCAAGTTAGTTTATGATTCTAAGTAAATATCTGGTCATGTAAGGCATCTGAGGATATCTAAAAGTTTGATCCTATTTGTTTCCAACCAACACCTTGTTTTTTTTTTTTTTTTTTTTTTTTTTTGCAATAGCAAGAGGGTTTATTGAACGTTTGCGCAAACGGGGCTCTCCGCCTCTCGGGATGAAAAGAGCCCTGATTAGCAATTACAGGTGTCTTTTTTAAAAAGGCAAAGAAAGAAAACTTTCCTAAAGAACAAAAGAACCGCGGAGTCGCACTGGCATCCCAGTTGATTTTGGGAGGTCAGACATAACCTATTCAGGGACATTAGGCCCGAATCAGGGTGTGGGGGGGGAAACGGTTTTTCTTATGTAAACAGAATGCTTTTAGTTGCTAAAATTTCAGGAAGAAGAACTGGATGGGCTGCCTCGGATTAGGCTGGCCCTACTTACAGGGGGGGTTTTCTTCATTCCCTCCTCTTGTTTGGGTGAATTTAACCTTAAAATCTTAGTAAACATTTATTTCTTCAGTTTGGAGGTCGCTACCTGTCTTCCCTAACCTTAGCCGTAATGTTGGACTAGGGTCCGCTGCTGGGTGGGTACTGCGCAGCTTCTTCTGATCCAGGAACTCACAACATTATATTGAACTCCAAACAGCTGTAGATGAGGACTAGGGACACTAGCGCAGTCCGTTTCTAAGCTGAAGCATCCCTCCCCTCACATCAGAAGTAAGCACTTCACAACAGGAGAGGCTTGATGAGTAGTTCCCTGAAAGAGGGAGGACGGTGTGCGCCCAGGAGAGAATGCTATTTCTATGCAACCATTCTGGAGTCATCAAGAGACTCCAATGGCCAAACACATGAAAGGGTTAAACACCATTGTGTTTTATACAGATGCTTTCTCTTTTACTCATCCATGGGCCTTTCACTGTGTCATCTACTGAATTATTCTCTTCCAGGATTTATGCTGCGTGTAAGGAGATCATTGATTGAAAAGGCAGCTGAAGAAAGGAACAAGGTCGTTTTAAATAAATAAGGAAGGGGAAGAGGAAGGGCATTCAAGACAGACGAACAGCCAAGCTTCAGAGGTATGAAAGGACTTTACTGCCTCTGCCAAAGCCCTCATCCAAACCTCTTCTTGACACTTTTCATATGGACTGTGAACAGGGTCCCTGGATTGGTCTCAGGCACTCTACAGTCACTTCCTTCTGCCAGAGAAGCAATGTTTTAAAGATCAGCTTATATGATGAAAAACCTCTGTTTAAAAACTTTAGATTTTCATGGGACTTAAATGCATTATTTTTTTCATGCTATCACTCCAACATGTCATTCCCATCTTCTCTCTTAAAATTTCCCTCCATTCTTGTCAAACTGGGCAACTCATACTGTGTAAAGCCATCTCAGACTTTACTGCCTCTGTGCCTGAATGCTAGTTTTTACCACCCCTATCTATCCTGCCAAAAGAACATTCTAAGCCAGCTCACATGTACCTTCAACAATTACATGTGTATCTCACTCACAGCACTTCATTTTTATACCTTTTAGGGCAATTTCTATGTCCTGCTTTACATTTGTGAATCATGGGCTCATATCCCAATCTAGATGGAAAACTTTCTGGGAGATGTAACTATTTCTTATTCCTCTTATACCTCTTATAGAACCTGGTTCAATGTCTTACCTTAAAGTAAATTATTGATAAAGAATAACTGACTTTACTGTTGGATTCTAGGAACACAGAGATAAAGGCAAAGAAAAAATTATATCCGTAAATGAAATCCCTTACTGGAAAAGAAGGTGGAAGAACCATGTGTTTTGGGAAGCAAGTCAGTGAACCCACTGCAATTACAGCCTTCACAGGAATTGTTAGGATCTGTGGAGTAAAGCAGACCATAAAGAAGTAAGTGTTTACGTCTGAGATTGAGTTTGACCATTACTGCATTATTTTTGAGGATGTAAAGAAAGTCATTTTGGGGTTATATTAACAATAACCAATGCAAAAGCAGTATTAAAATTACCCATGAAAATTGTTTAATTTGACCAGTGTACTCCATCAAATGCTATGAAATACAATAAACTTCGATGTATTTTCAGTGATTCATTGAAAACATAGTAAATAAGACCAAACAGCAGGGAAGGAGGAAGAAGAATTGATTTTTCGTAATACAGGTTATTTTGTAGACTATTAATTTAACAAGGAAAGTCAAATTATACTCCTAAAACAATGTATGAAACAGTATTTTCTAGACTTATATAGTTCTATATTTTTTGTATGCAGCAATAAATAAGCATCAGCTTAATTTAAAAAATAAGTTCAACATTATAGATGTTGAATATCAACTCCATACTATATGTAGCTCAAAAAGATACGTTTTATAATATTTTTTTCCTAATTCTCATTTTGATCCATACTAACAAAAATTTGTCTTAGCTATGAAATGTACTTATTTCTATTGTGACTGATGAATTCTTGTGATTCAAGTCATGTCATTCAAGTGACACACATGAATTCTTCACTTACGGAGGTTATTAGTTTGATACACTCCCAACAAATCTATTATTATTATATATTATTTACATATATTACATACATTATTATTATTAAATGACCAGCTTTGTTTATTCTGAATTAGCTTTGTTTCATGTGGGGGTTGTATGTGCTGAAAATAGTTAGGAGACCAGCAGTAGCAACTTGTTGAATTCAGCAGTGTTCAACTTCCCAAAGAACTTGTAAATATTAAATTAAAATACTTAAGTGTGGCAGAAATATATCCATTCAAAATCTCATTGAATGCAATAAACACCACAAATAGTTTTTCAAAAGCTCAATGATTTTCAGTTTGCCCTTGACTTAGAATGACTCATGTAAATACAGTCATTAGAATTCAAATTAAGAAGTGATTTCTTCTTTTCTTTTCAAATTTTTATTTACTTATACATGAGAGAAAGTCAGAGACATAGGCAGAGGGAGAAGCAGGCTCCCCATGGGACCTGGGATCATGCTCTGAGCTGAATGCAGACACTCAACCACTGAGCCGAATGCAGACACTCAACCCCTGAGCCACCCAGGCATCCCTAAGATGTGTTTTCTTGATTGTATATTCCTTTTTGGAAAAATTACACAGAAGGCTATTAATGACTGCAGAAGAATCAGTGATCTCATTCAGGAATTTCAGTTAGGATCTGTGCAATGCTATAACTATGTGTAAGCAGATTTCCAACACAGCCAATTATAAATGTGCCAAAGCCATTTTACTGAAGTTGTTTTTAGTTGAGAGGTTTGGGCATTATCAGACTACCATGAGCTAATGAACACCAAGACTGTGTAAACTCTTCTCAAAAGCTCAGTTTTTAAGGTATGGAACAGTTAAACTATAACTTTATCAGTAAACTTAGCTGTTTCTGTAAAAGGACTGAATTATCAGAAAAACTTCATTAACATGAATCTCCATAGTCTTTACCTCATAGTCTGTGGTGATCTGTATGGCTCCATCATGAATCCCTTCCAGTTTTTTGGCAGTAAGTTTGACTCTGAACACTGCAAAATAGCCTGAAGATAATATTACCTGTATATGGTAAAAATGACATTGTTCATTAATCTCGCTAGTTGAGGTTTCCTATTAAAATGGTAAAGAGCAATATTGTGTTGAACTGTCTTCGAAATTCTAACATACACTGTATGACACTGAATTACCACACCATCTTGTACAAATATCTCAGAATAATGCCCATCCTTAGATGATTATTTATTATACTTATTCCATGAGCCAACAAGAAAAATGGCTCCCTGAGGAACAGTCAGATTCCCATCTGCCAAGGTAGAAAGGGGTTTGGTCTCCACACATCCTACATGTCCCTGCATGGATAGAGAGGGTGAGGGTGGAGCAAAGGGACACACCCTTCCATTGACCCTTCAGCCACATTAGGGCATTAAGCATGCACAGAGTTGGTTTTGTTTCAAGTTCTGAATTTAACTCTGTCACATTAAGAATCAGGCCTTCAGAGCAACTGAGATTGGGCCATATGAAAACATCAAAAATCATGGAAAGAAGAGTTAAGCAATAAAAATTTGAAAGAAGTATGGAAATTTTATTTGTTTTCTCAAGCTATTTGCTGATGTTTCTCACACTCTTCTCTTAAACTGAGGTACAGTTAACATATAACATGATATCAGTCTTAGGTGTAGATCATAATGATTCAAGATTTGTATGTATTGTAAAATGATCACAATAAATCTAATCACCTCCCATCACCATACATAATTAAAACATTTTTTTCCTTGAGAACTTTTAATTACCCTCCTAACAACTTTCACATATACAACGCCTTGTTATTAATTATAGTTACCATGCTGTATATTATGTCCCCATGATTTATTTTTAACTAGAAGTTTGTACATTTTGACCCCCTTCCTCCATTTTGCCACTCCATTTCCCTACCTGCGTGAACCATCAATTTGGTCTCTGTACCTATGAGTTTGGTTCATTTTCTTTTGTTCTTTTAGAGTCTAGATCTAAGTGAAGTCATATGGTATTTATTTTTCTCTGTGTGACTTCTTTCACTTAATATAAGTGAAAGATCCATGTTGCTTCAAATGGTGAGATTCTATTCTTTCTTTATGGCTGAGTAGTATTCCAGTGTGTGTGTTGTGTATGAAACAATCACATCTTCTTTATCTATTTACTCACTGATGGTCATTTAGGTTGTTTCCATATCTTGGCTACTGTACATAATGCCTGATAAACATGGGGGTGCATTTATCTTTTTGAGTGTTTTTGTTTTCTTCAGATAAACACTCAGACGTAGAATTACTGGATCATATGTTATTTCTAATTGAGGCATCTCTATACTATTTTCTACAGTGGCTGTTTCCACCAACAGTAGATGAGGGTTTCCTTTTCTCTACATTCTCACCAACATTTGCAATTTCTTGTCTTTCTGATAGCCACTCTAACAGGTGTGCAGTGATACCTCATTGTGGTCTTGATCTGCATTTTCCTGATGATGACTGATGTTGAGCATCTTTTCATGTGTCTGTTGGCCAACTGTATGTCTTCTTTGGAGGAATGTCTATTCAAATCCTCTGTCCACTTCAAAATCAGAATGCTTGTTTTTTTTTTTTTTTGCAACTGAGTTGTGTCGGTTTTTAAAATATATTTTGGATATTAACTCCTTATTGGACATATAATTTGCAAATATTTTCTCCCATTCAGTAAGTTGCTTTTTCCTTTTGTTGATGGCTTCCTTTGCTATGCAGAAGCTTTTTAGATGGATGTAGTTCCAACAATTTCTGCTTTCATTGTCTTTGCTTTTGGAGTCAGATCCAAAAAAATCATCACCAAGACTGCTGTCAAGGGACTTATTCTCTTCTTCTAGAGGGTTTTATGGTTTCAGGTCTTAAATTTAAGTCTTTCATCCATTCTGAGTCGATTTTTGTGTGTGGTGTGTGACAGTGGTTGTCCACTTTCCTTCTGTCAGTACTTTTTTCAATTGTGAAATTCCCAAAGAAAAGTAATTCATTTTTTGAAGTTGTACTTTAATTATTAGTTATATTTTATCAAGAATTCATATTTAGCTTAAAATAACAAATGTTGATACACCAAAGGTATGCACATTCTTCTTTTAAGAAGTGTTTTCTGTGTGTTGATTTTGTGGCAATTCTAATACTTTCTACTGTATAGACTGCCTAAATCAGAACACAGGTCTGAAGAGCACAGCTGTTGGCACTGTGTGTTTCATAAGGAACAAGACCGTAATTTAGCTCACAGCTTTGCTTTTGGGAAAACAGTCGAAAGTTTAAGCATTATAAGCTTAAAAAAAATCATTTTGTGGAACTGCTATTTTGAAGTTGGCACCTCACTACAACTTCTTTTAAGATTCCTAACAATGATCTCATCTTTCTGTCCTTTGTTTTTAAATTTATAGTTTTATATACAAGCTAATTCTAAAGCCTAAATTGTCTAACAAGCTTTATGCTATTAAAAGGACTTCTCAAATTTACATAGTATGCGTTAACATATGCTATTTATGGCTAGGAATGATCCAGATTTCTAGAATTATTAGATTTATAATGTCTTACTAGGAAATAGTAAAATTCAACCAAATAGGAGTGGATATACATATGATTTTCTCTAACTTCACTGTTGAATATATTAATGGCTGGCTTAATTATTATCATTTTTCTACATTCTATTTTTATTAAAAATAAAACCCTAGCTGGAGTGAAAATATTACTTCTCATGGACATATACTTCTTTCTTTTAAAAGGATGCTTTATTTTTGAATCAAATTTAAAACAAATTATTAAAATATAAAGAGCCATAAATTACCACTTTCACAAATACCTGATTATGTAGCTTGAATGCTACATAGTTGCAATTAGAATATACATTATTTAAAACTGTTTTCCACTATTTCATGAATCCTCTTCCAAGTTATTACAATCATTTATAATTTTTTATTTGTAAATTTTATTTACTAATTTTTTATTTGTAAATTCAATAATAAGATCATGATTTACTTTATGCATTTGATGGTTTCCAGGTATTTGAAATTATTCATAACGCTATTACAAACATCTTGATTCTCACAGCTTTTAGTTCTTTTTAAAAATTTTTAATTTTAATACTGTTTTAATAATATATCCAAATTATTAACATTTTAACATGTAATCAATATTAAAAATTATTTACAGTCCAAAACTAAGTCTTCAAATCTAGTGTGTATTTGACACAAGACATCTTAACTGAGATTAGCCACATTTCAAGGGCTCAGTAGCCACCTGTTAATTAGTTGCTACCGTCTTGGGCAGCACAGTTTTATACCAGTGAGCTTTTAGTTCTTTAAATTACTTCTATGGGAAGAATTCCCAGGAGTGGTACATACTGCCAAACTGCCCTCCAAAAGGATCCTTCTACCACAAATTATTTAAATAAATTTTTATATCCTATGGCATTCCATAGAAGTGTATTTGTTAATCATCTCTGTGCTTAAGAACATTTTCTCTTTCTTTTGTAAAACAGCCACAAGAATTCTTTCCTTAACTTATAGATATGTTACGCTCCTTCTCACACAAGGTAACTACTAGTTCTGTTCTGAGGAGGTATAAACTCCAAGTTCCACTTTCACTAGTGGCAAGGGCTTTTACTGACATATCTGTTTTCTTTTGTTTCATCATGCTCTTTAGTGACCAAATGTACATATTTATAAGATAGAATAAAAGTACATGGGCAGATCTACTAACGGATCAAACAATGTTTGTCTTACTGATACTCTCTTCTAATTGAAAGCAATTTCTACCAATGTGCAGGGCTATCTCTTTTGCCAAATAAATTCAATGAACATAGCTTTAGTTTAGTACTAATGGGAATTTCTCTTATAATGACATTTGTGTTACAAAAAAATTATTTAGATTTTGTTACAGAAGCTTTTATGACAAAGTAGAACTTAACTTCTTTGGGTTTCAAGTGCCCTAGTCATAAGAGGGGGTTGAAGTAGACTACCCACAGAACATTTTAATATAAAATAACTGATGCTAGTATGAGTTTCATAAAAATATTAGTTCAAGTATGCGTCATAGAAATAGTCTTTTATTTGGTGTTAGACATACATCCAAGTTTAAGCAAACAGTAAGAGAGTTTACTTACTGATGATTGCTCTGATAAAGAGGATTTTTCTAATTCTGGAAGGCTTGCAATTATTGTAGTTCTATTGCCTCTTTCAGTAGCTACGAGTTCTATTGATAAACCGTCTCCTATGATGTGCCAACTTTTTATAGCCAACTTAAAAAAGAGAAAGATAGGAAAGGGATTATTGCAGCACTGGTAGAAAACCCTTAAATGTGATTTAGAATAAAAACAGATTCTTTTTTTTTACCTCAATTGGATTGCTGTTTATAATTGCAAATAAAATATTACTTGCTTCTGTAGCACTCAATATGCCAAAATCTATGAAACGTTCCTCTATTTTGGGGGGTAATACAAAGTACTGAAAGATATAAAGAACTAGATTAAACATTAAATCACACTTATATAAAAGCATGTTATCAAGAGAAAGTAGTTTTATGGACATACTAAGGTTTCTGTATTTTATGTCAATATACACATATACACACACATATAAAATATAATTAAGAATTCTGTACAATGAAGTATTTTGAGTAATCAGAAATGAAAACACTCATAGTCTCTATTGAATAACTATTTCTCCTCTGAAGGCACATAAAAGAAGCAGGAAGCTTAAGTACTAGGGAAGAGTAAGTAGAGCCCCAGAAGATTAGGGAAAAAGTCCCTGGTCTCAGTAAATATTATGCATTCATGAGAGCAGCCACAAATATATAATCACTCAAGCAAAACAAATGAAGGAGTGGGATAATACTGAAAAGTCCCTCAGCTCTGAAATTCTTATTGATGTCAGCTTTTTAGAGAAGTACATCTCTATGTGTTCTCATTTTCTTTTTATCTTTCATATCTTTCTTATCAGTTTTATCTCTTATCTAAAGTTCTTTCGTTGATTATCCTAAGGATAGCTTAGTTCGGATTTTTTTTCCTGGCGTATGTTCTGCATTAGAAAGACTTTTCTTCTTTCCTGCTATTCCAACTGTGTCTTTACCACCTTACTTTATTATTTGTTTCTTTTCTTTCTGCTATCTTTCCTGGTTTTGCTCACCATTTCCTTAAGTAATTCCCTCTTTGCCCTTCTTGTGTTATTTTTTCCCTGCTTATTATTTTCTTCCACTTAGTTTCCCCATGATTATAACAGTTTAAAAGCAAAACCAAGAGAAAGCACAACGTGGAAAAGTTCTAAGTGCCAACCGTAACAAAGGGACTCAGCTGTGTCACAAGAGCTGGCTGCTGGGAAGGGTGAAAAGCAGCTATCTTGGCAGTACCGAGAGAGGAGGGATTAGAGTAACTTCTAGAGCTCAGAAAATGCAAAGTTTAAGCATGTACAAAATGATCTCCTAATACCATCTGGACACACAAAAGATGGCTGGGAGCTTAACTTTTAAAGGTAGGTAACATACTTACATCTAAAAAGCCTGTATATACCCGCACAGGTAAATGAAATTTAGAGGCATTGGTAATAAGTAAAATATTGTTATCTATGTGCATGGATGATGTGGATGGCATAAAAAACAGAGTAAAAATGTATCCTGATTCATTTGGAAGAATTAAGACTGGTTTGCTGAAGTTGTGAACCTAGGAAATGAAGGGAGAGAAAAAAAAACAATGGGTCAGCATCATCTAGTTGGTAGAGCAGGAAAATGAAGAGTATGGGGGTTCCCAGACATACTTTAAACATTGTCTTGGCTTCTTCTGGTAGCAACACATCATGAATGAGAATCGCAAAGCTGAAAGTGTTAGTCAGGTAAATTGGCCTTTCCACAGGGTCAGCAGGACTGTCTCGGATGTGAAATAATGTGGCAGCATGATCAAATCCCAGATACCTATTTGAAAAAACATAAACAAAATAAATCATTTTTATCTCCACGTGTGTGAATTTAAAATCCAAGTTCTTCTGTTGTAATAATTTTACAATTTTCTGTTGTAGCATTAGCCTGTTACTAGAGAATTAGAACTATGACTATTTCAAGCCTGAGCGCATGATTTAAAACAGCTTGCAAAATATCAACATGTAATATAAAGGATTATTCTCTACTTAATTACATGCAATCAAACAATTAAAATCAAGAACATATTAATGGAAGGTTTTAAGCTACTTAAAAAGATGTTTATCATTTAATTGCAACCAGCATTGTTAAAATGAGTCCCTACAAAGTTGGATATTAAACTATTATTGTTTCAAGTATAATCAGAAAATGAACTATATATTATTACCAATTTATAAAAGGTTGTAATTCTGGAACACTGATTACAAGTTTATAAAGGAATACAAATTATTTTGTTTCAAGTGACAATATATTTTAACAACAAGACACAACTGCTTGTATGTTACAAAAAGAATTACAGAAAGGAAATAGCTCCAATGATTTAAATATTATTTAAAAATCACTATTTCATTTTTCTATTGCATTAATGAATCACTAAGACTTCATTTAAGCCCAAATCATATCATCCCATTTATCTTTTTCTTCCAAAAAAAGTAAAAACAGGAAAATTTTCTCCTTTATATAGAAAGTTTTTCTTTTCAACAATACTTTCACGGAGCTTATGTGAATTTGGCTACTACTTTTGCTAAGGTCAATTAGCAGGAAAACAATTTACTGATTAGTGAAGAGTTATAAATCTTATTATTATTATTTTTAAAATTTTTATTTATTTATGATAGTCAGAGAGAGAGAGAGAGAGAGGCAGAGACACAGGCAGAGGGAGAAGCGGGCTCCATGCACCGGGAGCCCGACGTGGGATTTGATCCCGGGTCTCCAGGATTGCGCCCTGGGCCAAAGGCAGGCGCTAAACCGCTACGCAACCCAGGGATCCCTATAAATCTTATTTTAAAGAGAAACTTACCCATCTAAAACTTCCGCTTGATATGGTATTTCGAGTTTAGAATAACTCTTTTCCTTTGCTTTAACAGTTATTTTCCCAGAAAACTGAGATGGTTTTCTTGCCTTTGATGCTAAAAGGAAACATAAAAAATAATCTCTGTCAGCTTTTGATACCAGGGTTTATTCAGAGGAGGATGAGCGTGACTTGATGCAGACTGACAAACTCTTTTAACAACAAAGTTGAGCTTTCAGACTGGCAAACAGGAGATTTCTACATTTTACATCAAATGTCACATTTTTCATCCAAAAAGGGAAAAATATTTTAATTTTCCTGTAATGGGATTAAACAGATAAGGAATTAGCAAGTGAAGATAACTTAAGAGGAAAAAACACTCAATTTGAGCTCCTTCCCTTTAGCCCTAAGCTGTGGCTTTCCTTACACTAGAGCTTTTCACCCTGGGCACTATGAACGTTTTAGGCCAGGTTAGATCTTTCTAGAGTGCAGGGGCTGTCCATCCTGTGCATTGAAGAATGCTTAGCAGCATCACAGGCCTCTACCTGCTACAGGTACATCTATCACTAGATGTGACAACCAAAAAGGTTTGTGGACACTGCCAAATATACCCTGGCCTGGGAGGCAACACTGGCTCCTATTGAGATCCACTGGTTTATAGCTATATTAAGAATAACATTCCTTATATGTTAGACTCTTGTTATAAATATCAGTAAAGTAGCATTGTACAAGAAGTGCCAGGTGTCATGAGTTATGACTTCCTGTATTAGCCAACCCCAGCTCATAGTATAAGACCCTCCCTGCCATCATACTGTCCTCAGATATGAAGCAAAATCCTTAGATTTTGTGGCAATTATGAATAATTCCCTCTGTGATTACAGAAGCAGATTTGGTTGGATCCAATTTGGATACCCATCAGATGTTCCTTTCAAAGCAAATAAAGAAGCTGTTTAACTTTATGCTGTTTAAGGTACTTCAGGAACACTTCTAGTTAGGAGAATTTATCTGTGAGTTCTGCAAATGTGTATTATTCAACTTTAGCAGAAAAAAAGAAAAATAAAAAAACGGTATGACATCTAGTATGTGGCTAAGCAGATAGTGACTTCAGATTTTTAAAACTCCCATTAAGCCCCATTTCTTTTTGCTTGCTGTATAGCTATGACTGGGTTTATTATTTTAGGAGGCTTTACAATATTCCCTTATGCACAGGGGTGGTGGAAGGAGAGGTGTGAGTTGAAAGGTCAAAGGATTTTCCCATGATAATAAAAACCATTTTTAAGAAATGTAGCATTTGCTTTAAAAGATACTTTTCCTTTTACTAATATTACACAATTTAAGAAACATTTATTTTTTTAAAGAACTTTACTATTTTTGTAATTTTATTTATTTGTCAAAGAGAGAGAGAAAGCACAATCAGGGAGATCAGGAGAGAGAGAAGCAGAATCCCCACTGAGCAGGGAGCCTGATGTGGGGCTTGTGGGTCCTGGGATCATGATCTGAGCCAAAAGCGAATGCTTAACTGACTGAGCCTCCCAGGTGCCCCAAGAAAGACTTTTTTTTAGAATCTGTGACCTCAGAGAGCCAACATTACTGACACTCATTTATCTCAAGAAGGGAAACATTCACTAGGTTGTTGAATCAGGAGCTGGAGAAGAAGAGCTTGAGAGAACTATATAGCACACCTGGCTCCTGGTGTGCAACTCCCCTACTGCTTGGATTTAACAGAAGGATGGATCCTTCTCAGGGTCTCAGTTCTCAGTGTCAGGAATTACTACTGCCCACTCTCAGTGAGAGAAGAGAAGAGAATGCACCTGCTGATGCTGATACTGGTAGATGTGACTGTAGTATCCCAGCAACAGAGAAGACAATTTATCATAAATCTGGAAATAACCGTGGCATCAAAATCCTCTACAATACTATTTTTTGATAGCTGGGTTATGAAAGTATGACACATATTTAATCTTGATTTCTTCAGGAGTTTTCTCCGATCTCAAATAGGATGAACACTAAAGCTTGGCACCCAGCCTGTGCACTGCTCCAGATCCTCCCCAGAACTCTTCATGTAAAAAAGTGCAGATGCTGTCGCAAACACTGTACAGTCTTGCAGTATTCCTTTTTATTTATTTTTTATTGGAGTTCAATTTGCCAACATATAGCATAACACCCAGTGCTCATCCTATCCAGTGCCCCCCTCAGTGCCCGTCACCCAGTCACCCCCACCCCCGCCCACCTCCCTTTCTACCACCCCTTGGTTCGTTTCCCAGAGTTAGGAGTCTCTCATGTTCTGTCTCCCTTTCTGATATTTCCCATTCATTTTTTCTCCTTTCCCCTTTATTCCCTTTCACTATTTTTTATATTCCCCAAATGAATGAGACCATATAATGTTTGTCCTTTTCCAATTGACTTATTTCACTCAGCATAATACCCTCCAGTTTCATCCACGTTGAAGCAAATGGTGTGTATTTGTCGTTTCTAATGGCTGAGTAATATACTTGGTAGGTCACAGTGATCAAACACTCTCTTCTGATGAGGAGTATGGCTGTGAAATGTGAGCTATGAGCAGGGAGGTGGCTTCATCATAAAGCCAAAGCGTAAGCTTCAGGGCTCCTCACTTGCAAGAGCCCTTATGAGAAAAGCCCCATTTGAGTGGCAGTGCTCATTGAGTATAATTATATAAACAGTTAAGCAGCCATTAAATCACTATTTTAAAAACTTTGTGATAGCAAACTCAATAAATGTTCTAGTAATGTGGGCAAAACTGAATAAAAACATGCAATTAAAATATGTTAAAGCATGGGTTAACATTTCAAATGTCAAAATACATAAGATACAAGTCATATTAACTACATAATAGTTAATTTTTTTTCAGTTCTCTAATTTGACAATGCTATCATAAAGGTTATTATTTTAGGTTAGGCAGAACTGTCTGCCTTGTTTAAAAAGCCAGTACATGAAACTGTTATGGAGAATACTTTATTTCTATTCTCAAATTCAAACATGCTTCTGAAATTCAAATACATTATCACTCAATTACAAAAAAATGACATAAGGCAAAGCTTACTAGGTATATATGTGAAAACGCAGATCACAAAAATTTAATTACAATTCTAATGTATTTGCTAATACTAATTTCAGTTTATGAACTTGCATTTTCTTTTGTGAAGCAATCAAATAAGAGTTTGTAATGGTTTATAAAGAGGTGATGGGGATTAAGGAGTGCATTTGCTGAAATGACCCCAGGATGTTGTATGGAAGTGTTGAATTACTACACTGTACATCTGAAACTAATATTACACTGTATCTTAACTAATTGGAATTCAAAGAAAAACGGAAAAAAAAAACCAAACCTAAGTTGTAATGTAAAATCTGACTGTAAAATGATGTTTCTATATTAAGATGTCAATATACATGCCTTCTAGTTTACCAAAATAAGATCACTTCATCAGAGAGAGAAAGCTAAATACTTACCATCAAAACTAATACTTGCAACCTTGGTATATTTACTTTCCGAAGCTTTTAATGTAATTGGTTTAAAGTGTACTGTTATAGCATCATTTTGTGGTGTAGGTCGAACACTCTGCAAACAGAACAATATATATAGCATTATTTTAGTTTAATGGTTCAGTTACATTACACTGGAAGAGTGTACTGGAAAAGCAAAGCAGAACCAAAATTGGAAAAGATTATGTGCTCCCTTTAAATAGAATGAGCCGCGCTGACACCACTTCACATTAATTTCATTAGAATATCTTCATGAAATAAAATGATGGCCAGAAGAAAAGTATATGATAGGTGAGTATAAAAATCTGGAGACAAACCAGCGTAGACACTGGGTATGAATACATAAAACAGAAAATAAAGGTATTTATTTTCTAAATAAGTGTCCAATTCATATATGAGAGGAAGAGATGTGATAGGGTGCCTCTTAAAGAACTTCACAATACCAAATGTAATATCCTGACTATATGAAGATGAAGAATAAACATGAATTTGGAAGCTGGTACTCCACTGCAAAAGCAGTTTTGCAGATCCCACTTTTGGTGGTGCTTTCTTTATGTCTCTAGGATGTGGCTGTGCAAGTGAGGTATGTCGCTGTCACCAGGCAGGGCTAAGCTCGCAGCTGTGGGCCTGAGGAGTAGTGTGGACTGAAGGGCTTTTTAGCATGGAGAGGTCAGAACAGTTCAAACTTAAAAAATAAAATCTTTCTATTCAACAAATTAACCTTTAATAACAAACACAGTAAAAGCTTGCATTTTTGGAGCAAGCCAGAAAAATAAATGCATTTTAAGGTGCAGTTACTTTTTTATTATCCTTACTGACACAAAGCAATTGTCTTCAGAAGGAACCTTAAAGATCGCTACCTGATTCCCTGTTTTACAGATGAAGAGAACCTTGCAATGTGGAGGGGTATTTCAATAGCTAGTCACCAAGAGGTGGGGCTGGAAACCAGATGCTCTGAGTTGGTCCAGGGTCTGGGCCCTTTACTTGGCATCTAGTGCCTAAACATGTATTAATGAAGTCATGGTATTGTACACAAATCTTGATCAATAATCTTCCCTTAGAATTCAATTAGAATCTTACTTCGGTCTTAAAACCCTTCAGGGGGAATCCCTGGGTGCTCAGCAGTTTAGCGCCTATCTTTGGACCAGGGCATGATCCTGGAGTCCCGGGATCAAGTCCCACATCGAGCTCCCTGCATGGATCCTGCTTCTCCCTCTGCCTGTGTCTCTGCCTCTCTCTCTCTTTCTCTGTATCTCTCGTGAATAAGTAAAAAAGATCTTAAAAAAAAAAAAAACCCTTCGAGGGTTTTTGGTGAATTTTCAGGGGCTTTATAAACTTGTTGTCAAAGCCTTATGTTTCTCATAGAAAGAACATAGTTCTCTTCTGTGACCCTTATCAGGTGTGCCTGCTAACATGAGCGCAGTCAGATCCCCGCAGGTCACCCAAGTTCTTCCCCTGGCTCCCTACCCCGCTTTTCAGTTGATCCACAAAAGTGGAATCTGACTAAATTGAATAAGGGGCAGTTGCGTGAAGGCAGAAGAAGCACCTGAGAAGAGTAGGAAGAAAAACTGCTCATTTTGCATTGTGTTCGCGATCACACGGAACAAAGCTGGTTATACACGTGATTACGGATACTGCTTTTACACCAGACAGCAGGGCACCTCCCTTTTCATTGGTGGTTAGTCTTTATTGGGTCTGAAATGATGGCGCTAAGGATGGTTCTGCAGTTCTCTGAGCTGGAAATCTTAATAGCCTGAGCTCTTGGCCTTAGGCTCTCTCAGGATTTTAACTTTTATCTTTCTTCTGAATTTCTCATTTGCTTTTGAATCTCTACTTGAATCTCTACTTGCAAGTGGATTTGTTCATATTGATATATTCATTATCAATAAGCTTGCTGTTAGTAGCAATCATTTAAGATACAAATTTCTTCATTCCTTGAAGCTTGTGTGTGCACGTCTATTATTTTTAACAATAAAACAAAGCAGTTTGATCTGTGAGATAAACTACAAAATGGAAAGGTTTCATATACTATACTACTACACTAATGCTTCTTCCAAATGAAAGGAAGGCAGCACAGAAGTAAATATGAGTGCCACAGTGATCCTTTATGCAACAAAAGGATATTAACTATTTAACTAGAAGTGTCAGTTTGAGTAAGCTGTCTTACTCTGGGCCTTATTTTTCCTGCCTCTCACTAGGGAGATTGGATTAGGTATTTTGTAAGATTCTATCTACAAAGTATTGTGATTTTATTAATTTTGTTCTTTTTTCAAATGAGCCACTTTCATCCTGAGGTCATTTGTTAGAGAGATGATCAGATGAAGCTCTGTAGTTTGCAGAGGTCTTCCACATGCTCTACTGAACATGGCAAAGCAGCAATGGAATCCTGACCATTTTCAAACATGCTTAAAGTGGCAGTTCAGTAGTAACAACCATAACACTTTTTGAGCATTATCAGCCTGCACAATACCATACTAGAAACAACTAAGCAATGATATTTTGTTAAAATATAGTCACTGTAAGCTGTTTGTGGGAATGAAAACTGGTGCAGTCACTCTGGAAAAAAAGTATGGAGGTTCCTCAAAAAGTTAAATTAGAGCTATCCTATGACCCAGCAATTGCACTACTAGTCATTTATCTGAGGATACACATATAGTGGTTCTAAGGTATACACACACTCCAATGTTCATAGCAGCAAAGTCCACAATAGCCAAAGTATGGAAAGAGCCCAGATGTCCACTGACAGATGAATGGATAAAGAAGATGTGGTATACACACACACACACACACACACACACACACACACACACACACACTGGAATACTACTCAGTCATCAAAAAGATTTGCAACGATGTGGATGGAACTAGAGGGTATTAAGCTAAGTGAAATAAGTCAGTCAGAGAAAGACAAAGACCATATGATCTCACTCATATGTGGAATTTAAGAAATAAAACAGATGAACCTGAGGAAGGGAAGGAAAAATAAAATAAGATGAAAACAGAAAAGGAGGCAAACCATAAGAGATTCTTAACTATAGGAAACTGAGGATTGCTGGAGGGGAGATGGGTGGAGGGATGGGGTAACAGGGTGATGGGCATTAAGGAGAGCATTTCATGTAGTGAGTACTGGATATTATATGCAACTGATCAATCACTAAACTCTAGCTCTGAAACTAACTACACTATATGTTAATTAAGCTGAATTTAAATAAAAAAATTTAAAAATACACTCACTGTTAAGTAGTAAGATCTTAGAACACCTGATGAAAAATACTTTTCTCACATGAAATATATTACTTTAAGGATTTCCTTATCACAGGACATTTTTTATATTCAGTATTATTGCCTTTATATATATATATATTATACCAATAGTAAACAAATATTCAACTGACTTATGTTCCATATGAATGATCTCAATTGTTCACTTATTATCATTGAAAAAAAACCCCCAAGCCTAAATCAGTTAAAATCCATTTTTTTAAAGATTTTATTTATTCATGAGACACAGAGAAAAAGAGAGACAGAGAGAGAGAGAGAGAGAGAGAGAGAGAGAGGCAGAGACATAGGCAGAGGGAGACATAGGCAGGCTCCATGCAGGGAGCCCGATGTGGGACTCGATCCCGGGACTCCAGGATCACGCCCTGAGCCGAAGGCAGACACTAAACCGCTGAGCCACCCAGGGAACCCTAAAATCCATTTTTCAAGGAAACAAAAACAAAGGCAAACAAATAAAACACTTAAATAGTTGGCTCATTCTGGTGGCTTTAAAGAAAAAATAATAGATGATCATTAATTTGTATTAAGCATATTTACACTAACAATCTGTTTTACTATTAATCACTAACTGTTGCTTACTAAAGATAATTGAGAAGTGGAAAAAATATGGCAAGATTCCCAGGAAAGGCAGCTTGCACATGTTCTAAATATAGTTCTAGCCTTTTCTCATGATATTCATACACAACTATGCTCAGTAACTCTCAATTCAGATTCAAAGGCCCAGGACATTCTGAAACTATTTACAAAAACATCTGAACAAGCAAGGAAAATAATGTTTCAGCATGTAACAATTGTATTTTTAACAATAGGTACACAAATTCACTAAAGCTCATATGAAGATGATAGTGGCAAAACTGAGATTATCTATCTATCTATCTATCTATCTATCTATCTATCTATCTATGATTTTTACTCATCACTCAGCAAGGAAACTTTGTACTAATGTTCCTCTTAAGATATCTCAAGCAAATTTATTCCATCATTTATACCACACTGCTTTTTTAAGTGGTGCAGAAAATCATATTCTCAAAGTTGCACTACAATGTCAGGGAGGCTTGAACCTGGGCATTTTGTCCATTCACAGGTGAGAAACTCTTATTTTGAGACACTTGGTTTAGGACTCCCATATCTAGAAAGATGAGGATACTCTGGATTCCCGGAAGGGGAATTAAAAAACCCTTCAGCTTCTAGTAACACCTAGTTTATCCTAAGATGTTACGTATTTGTGAAATAGACAGAGGTAGGGGCACTTCTAAAAATGTCAGTCTCTATGTCTGGTATATTATGCAGAAAAATAGAGGGAGAAAAACCTTAGGAAGCTCTCTTAAAACTCTGTTTCCACAGTAGATGCATTTGTCCCTGGGCAATACAGTAAGAAGTCTAAGCTAACAAACATTATCTCAAGTGGACCAGTGCAACAGATTCCCAACTCACTGTAGGGCACTTTCCACAAAGTAGCTACTATGACTTTTATGACACATAAATCAGATGATCTTACTCCCTTGCTTAAAATTCTAGAATTTGCTGTTGCACTTATAATAAAATCTAAATACCTCTCAAAGCTCAGAAAGCCATGATGAACTCGTGGGCCCTCACCTTTTACACTCAACCCTTATTACTTGTTTCCCATGACATCCAAAGCTGTTTCTGCTGTGGGCCAAACTTCTAACTCTTCAGTTATTACCTCAAACATCGGCTTCTCAGAAACAACCCTAACTAAACCACCTCCCTCCCCCACACACATGCATTCTGTTTCTTTTTTGTTAGAACTTGGTTCAATTTACAATTATGTTGTATACTTGTCATCAGTCTCCCAAGCTAAACGGTGAGCTCAATAGGGGCAGAAACCCTGGTTGTCTGATTTACCACTGTATTCTCAGTACCTAGTATAGAAACTGGCTTAGAGTTGACGTTCATTAGATATTTACTGGGTGAATAAAGGAAGAATGAATGAGGAAATAAGACAAAACTACCAAAACACTGGTAGAATGTAGGCTCTGGACATTAGAAAAAATACAAGCACAGGTACCTACAGATGCAGATATACAGACAAATATTACAGGTCAATGTTTTTAGTAGAAATACTGAATATGAAATTAAAATGATGTATCTGTAAAGATTCGATTGGTATCATTATATACTAACATACTTTCAAGTAACTTGGGTTTTTACAGTTGAAGAAGTCGCCTCAAAAAAAAAAAAGCTTTGATTCATTTTCCTTCTTTGGAAAACTAGAACCTGTGTATGTTATATAGGACTGCTGTATTAAATAAAGTAATCCATGTAAAGAACCTGGCATAGTGCCTGACCCATAGTAAGAACAAAAATGTTGACTTATCATGTATCCTTAAAGGCAGAACATGGGACTCTTTCCTTCTAAGTTATAAGTAAATTGAATACTATGGTATTTTTTCATATTTTTATGATTAATTGATAATTTCATTTTAAAGAAAATGTTTATTGAAAAAGACATTTGTTTTGGCCCGTTCATTGTATGTAAAAAGTTAGAAAGATTGCTTGGGCTAAGTAAAAGCATTTTTTTCATCAAATCTCTCAATTCTTCCATTTGGGGAAGTAACTGCAGGAATGAAGTCTGCCCAACATTAAAGTTCTTCTAACGACCCTGCACTGTGCCATGGTGTCCCACAGACAGAAGAAACCAGTCATGGACAAACAGCAAGGAGAACACACAAAAATAAAAATTATCTGACATCTTGAACTGAGGCAATAGCCGGGTGATCCATCAACGACAGCCAGTGTCTGCCCTACAGCCAAAGAGCTGCTCTCCGGAGCCAAAGAGGGATCTCCAAATGTGCTGCCAGGAAGCTGTGCTATGAGATGCTTTCCCAGGGGAGAAAATACTTGAGCTTACCAGAGAGAAAAAGGGCTGGGAAGAGTGGTACACTAACCATTGATACAGTAAATGTGCTCTATCTGGCCAACTGGGGCAAAGAAGAAATCAGCATCAAAAAGTTCAAAGAAGGTAATAAGTTGCAGCCAAAGCAATCTAAACTAATCTAGCAGAAGGAATCATACTCTATTAGGGAGAAAACTTGGATAAACTAACCCAGAGAATTCTGAACATAAAGAATCACAATTCTGGATAAAGAAAGATTTTAAAATGTTAACCTGGAACAGCGATACTGAGACCTTTGTGTTTCATTTTAGGGAAAATCTAAAACGTGTGTTGTGTTTATGGCTGGGGAGGGAAGTCTAACAGGTTTTCTAATTTTTTACTTTGCAAATGTGAGGGTGATGGTGGCAAGGGATCAAGGGTGGAATCTCCTACTACCTACCATCTTTTTATTCATCACATAAAGGATGTTTTAATGGCAAACAAATAGGGAAAATTAACAAAACAAAAAATTAGCTATTTTAAAGGATCAACAACATTGACAACCTTAACTAGACTGACCAAAACCACTTTTTAAATACAGAGAAGACTAAATTACTAAAATCAAGAATGACTAAATTACTAAAATCGAGAATGAAAAAATAGATGTTACTATCTACTTCATAGGGACAAAAGAATTGTAAGGGAATGCTATGAACACTGGTATGCTAACCAATTAGAAACTTGAGACACAATGACATAATCCCTAGGAAGACATAAGCCACGGAAACTTAGGCAAGAAAAAACAAAATCTGAAAAGGCCTTAAGAGAATGAATTTCACAACTTCCCACAAAGAGAAACCCTGGCCCAGAGACTTCATCGGTGAATTCTACCAAACATTTAAGAGGAGTTAACACTAATCCTTCACAAACTCTTCCCAAAAATTGAAGAAGAGAGAATACTTCCTAACTCATTCTACTGGAAAACAAAGGTAACAACAGAGTTATCTACCACCTTACAAGACAATAGATATTTTAACATCAAACAAAGAAAACAAGTATATTATTGCATAACAGTCTAGAAAGGGTGTTCATATTAACATACGTACAACTCACATTTATACTATTCTTATTTATACTATTCTATTTATACTATTCTTATTTTGCTCATTTTTCTGTAGACTTGTGAAAATGTCAATATAGTTAAAGAACCAAAACCAGTCACTAACCCCTCAATAAAGTAACAATCCGCGTTATGTATTTAGAAAAATGTAATTAATTACTGCTATAAATAGGAATTACAAAGAAATCGTAGAACAGAAACATTCATTGAATATTTTGTTATGTAAAAGGTCATTATTGGAGAACATGTTGATAGTGGCATTCCATAGGGACTCTGAGGACAATCTTTCCAAAAACTGAATTAAAAAAAAAAAAAATCAAGTCACTGAATCAAAAAAAACAGAAAAGAGTATATTTTTAAAAGCAAGCATATAAAAATATATGCACTATACTTGCTATTTAAGAAGAAAAATAACAAAAATAAGAGACATAATGCTGCTGTTTACTGCTTTTGTGTTTTGTTTCAATGGCATCAAGGTGGCCAGGTCAAAAGAACTGTTCCTCGTCATCTGTGGTGCAGTCCCAACCCTTGAGGACCCTTGAGGAAGCCATCTTCCTGTGATCACAGCAGGCCCAGGCAACTGCGTCACAGGTCTGTCAGCCTGCAATAGTGGACAGGCAGGAACTCTAAGTGAGGCAGTTTCACAGCCCACTGTGGAGTGGGGGAAGTTCTCTATCAGATCCCATCCCCTCAGTTCTTCTAGCTAGCAGGAAAAAATACTAGGTCAGATGGCAGGACACTGCCTGGACTATGATCAGTGAGTACGGTTATCGTACATTAATATGGTTACCTGGGATGACCATCTCTTGTTCCCTCGTTTAGGGTTTGTAAACTCTCTTCTCTTTGGTCTACTCCACTAGCAGGCAGTAAACTCTGGATTTGACCATGGATGGACAAAGGTCTTTAAGTCTTATGCCCATTTGATGTATTTCATTTTATTAGAATTCTCTGAATTTTGGCTTCTGACATCAGCACAGGTTATAATAAAAATGTACTGCCTCCTTTTTCCATTATTCCCTATGTACGTTTCTTGGGGACTTTGCCAGGAGGTAAAGTGGTGAGCCAAACCAAAATTTGGATCTCTCTCTCTCTTTTTCCCCTAAAACTGTGTAATGGCTTCCCAATTCCACTGAAAGGCAGAGAAGTCACTTGTTCTATGTGCATGTGTGAAAGGAAGAGAAGATCCTAGTCTATGGTCTGCTATCTAGTATGTATAATAGCTGCCAATTACAAGGGGTCCCTTTGACAAATATTAACAGCATTCTAACATTACCTACCATATCTCTGCTTTATTATTTCTCTTCCCAATTCAACTGAACTCATTTTCCCTTTCTTTTTACTTTATCCATATCTTACATCTAAAAACTAAACCTGATGGAATCCTTATAATCCATTTTTCTTTGTACCTGGTACACACCCTAAGATTTATTAGAATCCATAAGCCCCCTTATATGATTCTGCCTAAAGAAGAACCTCAGGGACTTTGGTTCAGACTTAGCTTGGGGAAGATCACCTACTTTCCCTCTCATCCTTAAAATCTGTTGGTTACAGGCAGGCTAGGTTTCTCACATAACACTTAGAACTGAAGTGTCACTAGGCCACCATAAAACAGAATCCTTTAGAGTAAGAGTTTAATTATTTTTAACTCTGTTGTAAGTTTAAAAACAAACAAATTAGGAGAAAACAGATAAAAACTTACTGTTATTGGCACATCTTTTGTTCCCGAATTTAATAAATGAAGGTTTAAAACTTTTGGTAGATCTGTTAAAATTGAAGAAAAGAAATATTTCTTTAACAGGTGTGCTTTATAACAAGCTAGAATTTTTACCTTATTAGGTATCAGAATGAATCTATTCTAGAATGTGAAAAGAACTACAATCACATTAATAAAAAGAATGTGATTCTATCCTTACTCACTTAGGATACAGTGTATTACAAGAACTGCCCCCTCCTAAATAGCCACAAAAACAAAACAAAACACAATCTATTAGTGGAATTAGACATTATTACTAATCTTTTAGTTTTCTAGTAAAGCATAAGGAAGCAAATTGATAATGTGCAATGCGAAATTATATTAAAACTGAATCTAATTTTCAGAAGTGGTCTTCAATCCTAAACAATCAAATTCTAATTACATATGGACCACAGAAATTCCAAATTATAATTATTTCTATTTTTTCCTTAATAAATCCTTTAGCTTGAGTATTTTCAATTTTAGAATTTGATTATTTTCTTTGGCCACCTGGAGCAAAATTTAACATTTTTAGTATAATATAACTGAATAATCTATTTCTAAGTAAGAATCCAGAAGTAAAGCTTTTTATTTCCTTTCTGAAAAAGATTCAGTGTAACTGAACATGTGACAAACTGGATTCAAAAACTCAGAAACTACCTTCTGCCTCAATCTTCTGTTTGGAAGACTTACACTTATCTCACGACCTTGCTTTCCCACCTGGTAAGCAATTGATGTCCCTCAGAGGAATGGGGTATGAACCTGTAAGGGCTTTGAGTTACCAACAGTAGCTTTCTACACGATCCTGTGACCCACTGAAAGGTAACTTTCAAAGCTGAGTTACCAGGGAGTTAAAGTAGAGCCAGCTGTTCAGCTCTGATCAGAGGGATTCATTTTTCTTTTCTTTTTTTTTTTTTTAAGACTTACAAAAAACACAGTCTCTTTTCTTTACCTTGTGTTCGTAGTGTACCAAAATCTAACATTTCGGTTGAGGAATAAATTCCAGGAGCTTGGAAAAGAGAAGAGTAAACCATTAGATTTCACTTTGCCCAGAGTAAGATGCATAGAAGACAAAACAAACACTTCTGCAGCTCCTTTGGTTTTCCACTAACCTGTTGTAACTTCTACCTCAACAGGAAGAATGATAAACTCTGTGCTGTCTGAAGCATTTGTCTTTATTCTGATGAAGGCTGTGTGATTATCTGCTTCTCTGGATGAAAAGCTGGCTCTCATCACTCCCTTGGTTTCATAAGGAGGAATTTCCTGACAAGTTAACAGACCATAATATAGCACGGCTTTTGTAATGTTGCAAAACCACCACAGTTTAGTGAATAAGATGACAATGACTCAAAGATGCATTATTATTTTATATACCTACTAAGAAGAAAAGCATTGCCAATTAAACAAATATATTCCATGGATTGTAACAGACTCTAATTTCGAAGAACATTAAAATATTAAAAAAAAAAGTGCATCTTAGAATTGATGAAGCATGGGGTAAAAGTGAGCAAAGTGAAAGAAATAAAATCTGAAAACAAATTGTCAGTTTCAAAATTATCATTAAAAGAATTAATCTATAAAATCAGTTATTCTTTAGCATAGCACCTGGGCATATAATTCAGTCCTAAAATTCTCTAACAAATAGAAATGTCATCATCAGAGGGAAATGCTTTTCCAGAAGTCTAAAGAGGAATCTCTGTAAATAATAACCTAGAGAGCTTAGATCTCATCTTTTCATTTAAAACTGAACTCAACAGAGCTTCCCAAGCAAATCTATAGTTCATCAACTCCTTTTAGTAAGGCTCTTAGCAAGTAAGATAGTAAAAAGTTTTAGGCCTGTAATGAGAGAACACTCATATTCACTAGAAAGAAGATGCATTGGGGGAAAAAATTTTTTTTTTTTGAGATATAATTCTTATCGCTTCTTGGCCTGTTGGCTAAGATCAAGTGGAGATGGAATTCTTTTCCGGTTTTACAACAATCTGGCTTCCTTGGGATCACCAGAATTGCTCTGCACACACCTTCTGGCATATTTGAGGAGATCCTGTGACAGAACTTACTGGTCTTCGCTTACCTCTATTCTCTGAACTTTTTAGCCTCAAAGTAGGAAAGAAGTGATTGGAACCCTCCTGGGACCACTAGAGATGCACCATCCACTTCCCCATCTCTAGGGAGCTGACTTGGTCTCTGGACTTATGTACACTGTAAATGGGCTGAGGGCGAGGTCAAGGCCAATTGACTTTTTTCTTACTCTAGGTTTGTAGGAATAAGAATAACTCTATCTTTCCTTGTAGCCACTGGGAGTATTAAAACATTATGCCACCTCTGCTACCATTCATTATAGTTCCTAACTAATTAGAAATCTGAATTCTTGGGGATCCCTGGGTGGCTCAGTGGTTTGGTGCCTGCTTTGGCCCAGGGCGCGATCCTGGAGTCCCGGGATCGAGTCCCGCGTCAGGCTCCTGGCATGGAGCCTGCTTCTCCCTCTGCCTGTGTCTCTGCCTCTCCCTCTCTCTACATCTATCATGAATAAATAAATAAAATCTTAAAAAAAATCTGAATTCTCTTATGTTTATTAGATACCAATTATATTTCACAGTTAATTCTGAGTTCTTCTATCTATCTAGATAGTTCTACAAATTGAATAGTTTATAGTTAATTCTCTGAAGCACTGTTTTACATACTATTTCTCCCAAAGACTTTTCAAACAATAACAAAATTTCAAGATGAAGCATTTTTGTGAAAGAATATAAATGGACTATCTATTACATATTTCTACTTGCTAATGTGTTCCAATATCTGAGGAGTTAACCAAATCCTTGACAAATTTGTTTCTAATTGCTCAAGTTAACATCCTAAAAACGTCCCTTCCACATCCCTTCCTTAGTTGAGACTGGTTAGAAGACAGAACAAAAAGATAGGTGTGTTTAATAGAGCAATTAATAAATACATTTGGGGCAGCCCGGGTGGCTTAGCGGTTTAGCGCTGCCTTTGGCCCAGGGTGTGGTCCTGGAGACCTGGGATCAAGTCCCACATCGGGCTCCCTGAATGGAGCCTGCTTCTCCCTCTGTCTGTGTCTGCCTCTCTCTCTCTCTCTCTGTGTCTCACATGAATAAATAAATAAAAATCTTAAAAAATAAATTTGATCTTCAGAACTTATCCGTAGCAATAAAGTCTGTTGTCTTCAGTTATGGATAAGAAGCAATCTGAATACCATTGGTACAAGAACTGCTCTTACTATGTCATTCCCCTCTTTGATTAAGGCATGGTAGGTAACATTTAAAGAAAAACCTTCCTATGGCAGGAAATTTTACAACTAAGGTAGTTGCTACATAATCATTGATTTGGTTAATATTTGCCAGCATTCTCTCAGAAAAAGTGTTTCTCTAAGCACTGACAGAAACTAGTGTTCAATATTCAACAATATTAAAGGTGGATGTCGATTACCTAAGAATTTAAAATTCTCTAAGTTGTCATGAGGGCTTGAGTACATTCCCTCTGAAAATGTCATCTCTATCAATAATAAGCCTGCATGTTCAATTCTCTATCTCACACATATAATGAATCCTTATCACAAATTTTTTTTTCTTAATCTTAGCAGAGAGCAGATTATAAATGATTAGATTCAGAGACAACTTTACCAATATTATTCTGTGAAAAGAATAGTTGAAATCTCTTCCTTTCCACACAGTGGGTTAAATCTCTGACCAATTTTGTTCACTCTTCTTTCCAAAGATTACTTATACTTTTCTCTCCCTGTATCACCCAATTTTCAAATATATCTGATGTAAATTTAAAATTAAGATATAATTAAGGGAAAGGCACCCACATTTACATAGGTGATAAATGTAGTGTATAACTCCTGGTTTACTTAAGAAAATAATTCGTTCCATGTGACCACACATGAGGAAAACGTATACCAGCACTCACCCACAGTTTTCTGGTGCCTCCTTGTTGACCCGTTGGAAGTTCTAGGTGAAGATCTCCTCCACTAGAGTACATTTCTACAACCTGTGAAAAAAAGCACATGATGATTAAGTTTGATATCATATTCTCAATGCAAGCCATTTGCTGTTACACAGAAATGAGCCTGACACCCTGTGTGGTAGAAAAATAAAAATATTTACAGATATAAAAGTAGGATAAATATCATGTCTTATCACTGGAGTCAGTGCTTCATATGTGTGACCAATGGTGGTTATTTTTAATTAAAACAAGGTAACTTTCACAACAGAGTTAATTTTCAAATATTAAACTTTGAAACAGTAGTTATTTTGACAATGGATTAAAGAAAATTCATCCATAGAACACTTTTTATTTTTTCCAAAGGAAAAATAGTTTATGAAAATACAAATTTTATACTTCTTATATTAACACAAGTGCTTCTTTAGTCACACACTTATAAAAAGATCTAGGAGCAGATCTAACAACTACTATAATCGTGAAATAGTGAAGAATATGTTATTTTGGGATATATGTAACAGTTTTAATGCAGTATGATAGCATTTGGTTTCTCTTCGTGGCAAAATCACAGCAAATGTTAATACCTCTGTGGCTTGTACCTATACTCATGATTTTGCAGAGATGTAACTGATGTACAATAAACTACCCATATTTCAAGCACACAACTTGGTAACTTCTGACACACATATGCAAGGGTGAAGCTACCACTGCAATTAAGACATTAAATATACCCATTATCTCCACATTTTCTTCATGCCTTTTGCAATCTGTCTCTTTATGCCCCCTTACGAGGGGGGACCAATGAGCTGTGCTTGGTCATTCTAAATTAGGTTTATATCTTCTAAAGCTTCATATAAATGGAATCATACAGTGCACTTTTGTTCCCGGTTGTTTTTACTCAATGTAATTATTTTGAGATTCACCATGTTGTTGTATATATTAATAGTTCATTTCTTTTCAATTTTATGGCTATGCCACAATTTTTGATCCATTCACCTACTGATGGACATTTGGGTTGCTTCCAGTTTTTGGTCTTTACAGATAAAGCTGCATTTGTATAAGTCTTTGTGTGACCATCTGCTTTCTTTTCTCTTCTGTAAATACCTAGGGAGAGAATGGGTCATATGGCAGGAGACTTTCTTTTAAAGGCAGGTAACCCTATCTCTTAAAAAGAATATACTTAATTAAATACAAATTTGGGGTGAAGTAAAAGAATGGGTGGAAGACATTCACTTGTTTTATCACATAAGTCCTTAAGGAGGACATAAAAAAAGACAGAGCAGGAAAAACAGCAATACTCTAGTATAAACTTAAAGGTTGTTGATGTATGTTGTTGTTAAAGTAATACATTTAGCAAAGACTGACAAGCTAAGATTTTCTTTGAGTATTATTATTACATGCCTTCTGATTTATTACAGTGTTTCCCTATAGTCCCAGTTGTATTAATAGTGATACCACTTTAACTGATGGAGTGACTGTAGAACCTTTTCTAAAAACCCACATCATATATTATTTTGTTTAATCTTTCAAGGTATTAAGGAAACAAGCATAACAATGTGTTTAATCTTTAGCAAAGATTAAAAGGTGGACTACTGATTATAACGAAAGGAATAAGGAAATGGGGCCAGAAAAGGTCACATTATAAAATTCAAAGGAAAGATCACATTAAAACTAGGAACACAACATATTCCTGATTTTAAGTTCAGTGCTATTTATTCTAATTTAGCAACATATAAAAAGGAAGCCAGAAATATATAGAGAATATAATTTATGTAAAAAAATTTGCACAAATAATGTTTATTTTTGGGTGTCCACATATATGCATGCAAATGCACTGAAAAGGGTCTGACAAGACACACCAAGATAGTACGGATAGTATATATGAAGAGAGGGTTGGGACTAGAGCTGTGCTAATACAACAGTTATTAGCTACATGTGATTATTTAAAATAACTGAAATAAAATAAAACAAAATGTTCAGTTCTTCAGTCACCCTAGCCACAAATTCAATTGTTCATTAACCACATGTGGCTGGTGGCTGTTGTACTGAACAAAGCAGATACAGATACATCAAAAAGAATTCTACTGGATAGCACTGGATTAAAAAGTAGAGATTCAAGAGGACTTTTGCTTCACATGTTTGAATTAACATTTTTTTTGTCAGTGAGAACACACTCATGTTTGTGTTTTATATATATCATCAGTTGCAACTTATTTACAGTACTTTCTTAAATTTAATGATAAAACTAATGGACACAGCATAACATAGAACCATCAGGTAAGAGTGCCTTCTAGGTAAATCTCAACTGGTTTTTAAGAGGGCAGTTTTGGTTTTTCCAAATGCTCTCCTATATGCTGGTGAAAAGTCCAGTTTAACATATATTCTTCATTAAAATGTTATAATTGGAAAAAGTCTAGATAAACAACAACAATAAAAATCAGTTGATGGAAAACAGTCAAAGAAAGCAGCAAGAATTTATGAAATTCTGTATAATTTGTGATAAAAATTAGAACAGGGAAAATACACCATTACGTAAAGTTAGCCCAAAGGATATAAATGATCAAGTGATGATGAAGAGGAAATACTTTTCACCATAAAAACAGAAGAATACTTTCTTCTTTTGTAATGAAGATATCTAGTTAAAAATAATTCAAATTTGGACAGAATATTTTTATTTTTAAAAAAGATTTTATTTATTTATTCATGAGAGACAGAGAGAGAGAGAGAAAGAGAGAAAGGCAGAGACACAGGCAGAGGGAGAAGCAGGCTCCATGCAGGGAGCCTGACGTGGGACTTGATCCCAGGTCTCCAGGATCCTGCCCTGGGCTGAAGGTGGCACTAAACCGCTGAGCCACCCAGGCTGCCCTGGGCAGAATATTTTTATTAGAAGCTATGCTCACCAAATGTTAGCCAAGTGTCAGGGAGAAAACTCTTTCTTGCTAATTTAGCAAATAATCTCACAATTCATGCTCTAAAAATCTCACTATGCTCTTCCTCCTTTTCTCTTTTTTTGTTTGTGAACATTTCTACCAGGGGTTTCTGAGATGACAAGAAGAATCATTTTGGTTGTGAAAGCTCTGTAGCTTACCACAATATGTAGTGTTTTCCCTCCACTGGTCACGTTTAAGCTAGTGTTAAGGCCTGTAGTACTGGTCCTAAAGAACTCTGGGAAGCGTGGGTGCGGATATTATGGACTATTTTGGAAAGTATCCAGAACACTTTCCAATCAGATGACACAACGTGAAGCTACAGTGGCAGCAAATGTCACATAATTGGAAGTCATTGGGGATGTAAGGTGGGCATTTTAGGAAGTACATAAAGGAGCAACACTGACCACTCCCACTGTACAGAGACGGAATTAGGGAGGATATTCCAGATTTGAAAACAGTCAGTACTAACAGACTGAGTAAGATTAGGAGCTGGATTTTTTAATTAAAAGAAAAAAAGAGTTTACTTTTAATCATGATTCTATATTACCCTACCCTTGGACTTTTAATTTTCAGGCTGCCATCACCCAAAACTTATTACCAAAAATAAGTGTTTAAAAAAATTTATGTTATGGCAGAAAAGTAGTGGCATTATGCAGCTGAAAACTCTTAAGTTAAATGCAGAGCTGCTAAACTCTACCACCAGAGAAACCACAGTTTTAAAAGTGGTTTCAAAAATTCAATACCAGGACTACTATAACCCAAAATTCCAACCACAGCAAGCTGCACTAGAAGAATACCCCCACTTTGATATATCCATAAAACTCCATTATTTTAAATAGTCTCAAAAACTCTAACAAACTGAGATTTCATGCTAAGTATTAATTTTTGCCAAAATGAAACTCATTCAAAATCACCATCATAAACTCACCTGTAAAGGCTCACTATGAGGATTGTGTATATTTATGATAGGTGAGAAACTGCTGTTCACAGGGACTCTGGCCCCAAGGAATGGCCTCAGTCGATATGGGTTTGGAACTCCAACACCAAATACCTATTTTAAGGGTGAAAAAAATGCATTTTGAGTTGTTTTGATAACTAACATTTTTATAGTTATAACTGACTGATCTAGGGAAATCTAGGGAGTCTTATTTAGATGGAAAATCTTTACCTTTAAAAAGAACACTCATGTAATTTCTATAACTGATTTGGCTACACATTTGATTTACTACATATATATGTATATGTATTTGGAATTATTTCTATAATATATTGGAAATTAAAATGGCAGCAGTCTTTCATGAGTTCATAGAATAGACAAAAGAAGAAAATAGGGAATCAAAAGATGTCTTTACTCCAACCACAGTGAGATGGATCTAGGGCCCAAACAATTTCTCAAATATTAAGCCCAGCTCCAGGTCATACCCACATAGGAAGGCAAGGCCCTGGGCTGACTGACTAAACAGGATGAACCAGTCATTCAAATGAAAATATTTATTAAGTGCCCTTGATGTGCTAGGCACAAATATATACAGTAGTGAATGATTCAATAGTGAGTAAGATAGATAATATGCCTGCTGTCATAAAGCTCATATTCCAGTATAAGGGATGGACTAGATAACAATAAAAAAGTTTTTTTTTTTTTTAAGATTTTATTTATTTATTCATGAGAGCCAGAGAGTGAGAGGCAGAGACACAGGCAGAGGGAGAAGCAGGCTCCCTCCGGGGAGCCTGATGTGGGACTCGATTCCAGGACCCCAGGATCACAACCTGAGCCAAAGGCAGATGCTCAACCACTGAACCAGCCAGGTGCCCACAATAAAAAAGTTCTAAAGAAACAGGTAATTGGATAACTGGCTGGGGTGAGGCTGGGAAGTGATGTAAGCTGATGTCACCAGTAAGATGAGAAAAAGCCAGCAATGAGAGTGTATTCAGGTAAGGGGAAGTATACAAAGGGCATGACATGGGAAAGGGTTGACCTATCTGAAGAAGCATGGTCAAACGGAATGAGGTTAAGAGGGATATATGAAATCAGAATCTCAGAGCCTTGCTGGCCTTGGTAAAAAGTTTACATTTTTCTCTAAGAGCAATGGGACATTAGGATTTCCATGGGCAAGTTGACTAGGTGTGATTTATGTTCACAGAGGATCCCTCTGACTACAGTGAATGATGGCCTATGGTAGGGCCTGGGGAGGTGTGGAGGGTCTGTTGGGAGGCTACTATGTCATCCAGTGAGAGGCAACATGGCAGTGAAGAAGAGAGAGGTAGACAGACTCAAGATATATTTAGGAGGGGGATTTTGTGAAAGACTAGATGTGGAGAGGTGAAGAAAGACAGCTGGCCACTGAGGCTCTACTTGAGAATGACCTGATCACAACCCTCAGGTACTCCAGCCTGGCCACAACCATCCAGGCAATTGGGTGCCTCTGTAGAGCAAAGGTCTTAATATTCTTATGACAGTCTTCATTTACTCAACAGGTGCATGTTAAATGAATGTCATCTATACAGCACTTCAAAGTTACTCATCTATACAGGCTGTCTACTAAAGAACCATTAAAGACTTATTCACCATAAATAAACACAAGTGCCTGACTAATTAGTTTACTCTGACACTAGTTTTCAAGATATATGGTATGTTCTGGGTCCTGAAGAAGAAATGCTCAAAAGAATATAATAAAAACTGTCAAGTAAGACATTAGCTAAGTAAGGAGCTCAGTGTTCCAAGTGCAGTGTAAGACAGTAGTTAATAGGATGGTCTTTGTAATTACATTATTGAATCCCTGCTCAATAACCCATTAATATCATAATTTGAGCCAATTATTTAACCTTTTGAAACTTCACTTTCCTTAACTAAAAAAATGAGGACAATGGTATCTATAACACAGGCGGAAATGCATGTAGAGTATGTAGTACAGTGCCATCATAATTCTTAATGATCTTGATAACCTTGATATTCCAAAATTTTGATTCATAAAACTTAACAATCTTTAATAACCTAAACAATAATTACACGTAAAAAGAACAAATCTTAATCTATTTACTAAAGAAGAGTAGGCATGTATGTTTTAATCTTGAAACTATTATTCAGTGTGCTTCATAAATGCACAAAGTAAAATTTAAAAAATTTAGTCAGTGTAAAATATTCATTTTTCTTTTGCTAACCAATCTTACATTAATGCTTTAGCTGAGCTTTAAAAGATTGTTCAGTCTGATCTGAATAGGGATGGTCACAGCCACAGCAGTGAGTAAAAATGCTCTAAATAAGTCTAAACTCTTACATTCCCTATTATCCTATTATGAGTTTTTTGATAGGCTGTCCTATGATACATCAGAGATGAAGGCTATAGTTTATAAAATAAGTGAAAGTTTTAATCCTGGTTCTTACCTGGTATGTAAATACCCCATGATTGGATGTGTTAATAAATAAAGTATTTTCTACATTTCCCACTACTCTTGCAAGAAAAACTACATCAAATGATGTATTTCCTCCTGGAAGTATTTTCTGAAAAAGAACAGCAATAAATAAAGTTAAATTAATACATAAAAATATGATTATGCTAACCACAAATTAAATAGCTTAAGTTCTCTAAAAAATATGTCTTCATACTGATGTCTCCAGTCATACCATTTTGCCAATTACTAGCCTAAAACCCTCTACAGCAGATGGTTTCCTTAGATTCTATTCATTCAACAATCACCAAGCTGGAATGAAGTGCCTAATTATAGGCTGTTCCCTCATCACATAATCAGGTAGGAGTTGAGCCAAGGCTGAGCTTCTTATATAGATGTACTATTCTACTACTAAGCAGAAACTTGTTATTCCAAAGAAGAGATAAGTCCAGGCCTCAACCCCTTGACCTCTGTCACCCATTGACACAAGGCACTGTTATGTGTCTACATCTTAAATTAGGAAAGAAGGCAGGGTGGCAGTTACGTGCAGAAACTCACTCCTGTTATTTTGTGCAGATTGAGAATGTCATTGTAGTTAAAGAAATAAAACATTATTACAACAAAACAATGGGGCTACTCCATGGACTTTAAGGGGACCATGACTGAAGTTCTGTCTGTGATGAAGCCTTATAATGCAGGTATCGACCTCTCTCTCTCTGCCTCTATGGCTTGAACTCTAAAAAGCTCCCCAGACTGTAGCTTAAAATACATGGCACTGAGACTTCTGGCTTTACCTTATGATACAGAAAGCTGGAAAGAACATTTCCCCTGCTTATCAACAATGAAAAGAATAACCTACAAAATCATAAATTTCCTTGAACCTATCACAGAGTTTATGTAACAAGTAGTCCCAAATTTGAGGAAAGACAAGCACTGCCAAGGAGAGATGGAATGTACTGGCTCACCCATGGCAGAGAATGGGAAGATGAGGCTACCATATAAGAGGATAAAATGCATTCAGCTAAAATTTTTACACTCTGCTAAAAGCTTATAGCAAGCTGAAAGGAGACTATACAACCCCTGGAAGCTGTAGACACTAGATGGAGGTCACACTTGAGCCAAAGTCAGTAACAGAAGATACTCGGTAAATCTCTAAGTAGCTTGAAATTATCACACTTCTCAATGACCCAGTGGTCAAAGAAGTAGTCACAGGGAAATTAAAATATTTTGAATCAAGTGAAAATTAAAACACAGCATACCAAAATTGCTGGCTGTAGCTAAAGCAACACTGGAAATGTATACAATTACACGCTTATTTTGAGAAGAAATGCTTCAAAAATCAGTAATCTATGCTTCCACTTTGAGAAACTAGAAAAAAGAGTAAATTAAACCCAAAATATACAAAAGGAAGAAAACAATAGACAAAAGGAAGCAGAAAGGAATAAAATAAAAAATAGAAAAATAGTAGAAAGTCAATAAAACCAAAAGATAATGCCTCAAAAAGGTCCATAAACTGATAAAACCCCAGACAAAATGACCAAGATTAAAAAGGAAGAAAACAAAACTATAAGAAATTGAAATGTGAGCATTAATATATACCTTTCACACATAAAAAAGGATGATCAAGGAATATTACAAACAACTGTATGACCATAAATCTAATAACTAGA
Organism: Nyctereutes procyonoides; assembly: GCF_905146905.1. NCBI lineage: Eukaryota > Metazoa > Chordata > Mammalia > Carnivora > Canidae > Nyctereutes > Nyctereutes procyonoides. The sequence continues at coordinate 45,671,433 of NW_026575049.1, read as the reverse complement.
AGAAATGGACAGATTCTTTGAAAAACACAATCTGCCAAAGCTCATTCAAAATGAAACAATCTGGACAGGCTTATATCTATTAAAGAAGTTTAAATTTGTAATTTAAAACCTTCCCACAAAGAAAAGTCCAAGCCCAGATGGTTTCATTGGTAGAATGGCAGAATTCTCTACCAAATACTTAAGAAGGAATTATCTTAAGTATTTTACAGCACACGGAAAAGGAGATAACATTCCCCACCTTGTTTACTGGTTCAGCATTACCCTGATACCAAGACCAAAGACTTGAAGAGAAAAGAAAACCATGTCAATATGCCTCATGAATGTACACATATAATCAATTACAAAATATTGGCAACTTAAATCCAGTCAATATATTAAAAATGGTAATACATCAAATGACCAAGTGGTTTTTTATCTTGACAATTCAACTCTAGGTCAACAGGCAAAAGTCAAATCAATGTAACTGGTATTATCAACTTACTACAGAAGAAAAGTCAGATGGTCATTTTTTTTTTTAAGATTTTGTTTGTTTATTCATGAGAGAGAGAGAGAGAGAGAGAGAGAGAGAGAGAGAGGTAGAGACACAGGCAGAGGGAGAAGCAGGCTCCATGCAAGGAGCCTGATGTGGGACTCGATCCCGGATCCCAGGATCATGCACTGGGCCAAAGTCAGACACTCAAGTCAGACACCCAGGTGTCCCATCAGATAGTCATTTCAAAAGGTGCATAAAACAAATTGACAAAATCCAATATCCACTCATGATTAGAAATCTCAGTAAACTGATCAGTAGAAGAGAAATTCCTCAACCTGATAAAGAACATCTAAAAAACCCTATCTAGAGCTACCATATTTCATGGTGAATGACTGAATGCTTTCCTCCTGAAATATAGAACAAGGCAGGGATGTCCTCTCATGTTAGCTGATCAACATTATATTGGAAGTATTGGTCAGTGCAATGAGGCAAGAAAAAGAAATAAAAGGCATACATATTAGAAACTAAGAACAATATGTCTTCATTCACAAACAACATAGCTGTCTCTATAAAGAACTCCAAAAATATCTTCAAAAATCCTTCCAAAATAAAAGAGTTTAACCAAGTCACAGGAATCAAGGTCAATGTATAATGATCAGTTGTATTTCCATACACTACCAATGAACAATGGAATTCTAGTTTTATAAAAAGTATCATTTACAATCACACACACAAAAATACTGAGGTATAAATCTATTAATGTGCAAGTTCTATAAGATGAAAACTATAAAATACTGCTGAAAGAAATCAAAGTCTTTAAAAAATGGAGAGACATACTGTGTTCACGGATCAGAAGATTCAATTGTTAAAATGTTAATTCTCCGCCAATTGATTTATATATCCAATGCAAGTGCAATAAAAATTTCAGTCTAAGGGAAAAGAGTTACATGCAACGTTGAGATAATATCCTATAGCAGAAAAAGTACAACGGTGATAGGAAAACTGATGAAATTCATGTAAGTTTTTTAAAAGATTTTGAGAGTTGGGGGCAGGGGCACGGGTAAAGGGGAAGGACAGAGGGAGAGGGACAAGAGGAGTCTTATGTGGGGCTTGATCCCAGGACCCTGAAATCATGACCTGAGACGAAGGCAGATGCTTAACCAACTGAGCCACCCAGGCGCCCTTCATATAAGTTTTTTAATAATATTGTACCAATGTTAATCTCCTTGTTTTGATAATTGTAGATAAGATGTTAGCACTAGGAGAAGGTGGGTAAGGAATCCAAGGAGACTATTTGTGCATATTTTTTAAATACATTTAAGAGTACTTCAAAATAACATAATACAAAAACTACAGCAAGATTTAAAACAAAAGAAGCTGATTCCAAACTTTAGATAGCAAGAAAAGGGAATAAAAAGAGCCAAACAAGGGCACCTGGGTGACTCAGTCAGTTAAGTGTTTGCCTTCGGGTTAAGTCATGATCTCCAGGTCCTGGGATCAAGCCCTGTATTGGGCTTCCTGCTCAGTGGGGAGCCTGCTTCTCCCTCTCCCTCTGCTCATCCCTACCCGCTCACATTCTCTCTCTCAAATAAATAAAATCTTAAAAAAAAATTAAAAAGAGCAAAACAATTTTGAAAAAAGGAAAACCTGGAGGACTCATAATATCTAGAAATTATTCAAAAGCTCCAGTAAACATAAAAGTGTGATATTGGTGGAGGGTAGATATTTTAGAGTCCACCTATTAGATACATATTAGAACATAAGGGAGAGTCCAAGAAATAGACCCACACACTTACAAGGTCAACTGACTTTTGGCAAAAATGTAGAGGGATTTGAAAGAAGCCTTTCCAATCAATGGTGTAGGAACAACTGTATATTTATATGCAATACAAAATGAGCTTGATCTGCAACTCATACCATAAACAAAGATTAAATCAAAATGGATCATAGACCTAAATATAAAATCTAAAACTATTAAACTTCTGGAAGAAAAACTGGAGAAAATTTTTGTGACCTTGGTTTAGGCGAAGAGTTCTTTGCTACAAGTCCAAAAAGCATGACCCATAAAAGAAAACTTGATAAAATGGACTTCATGGAAATTAAAAACTTGTCTTTGGAAACATTCTGTAAAGAGAATGGAAAGACATGCTGCAAACAGGAAGAAAAGATTTGCAAATCACATATGTGATAAAGACATATCTAGAATATATAAAGAACTCTCAAGAACTCATTTAAGAAAACAACCCAATTAAAAAACAGGAGGGAGAATTGCAGACATTTCATCAAAGAAAATAGATGGCTGGCAAATAAGCAACTGAAAAGATGTTCACCATCGTTAATGACAAATGTAAATTAAAACAAAAATGAAAAAATAAAACAAAAATGAACACCATACAACTACTTGAGTGACTAAAATTAAAAACAAGCAAACAAAAACCCATCCTCACAATACTAAGTACTAACAAAGATGCTGAACAACTGGAGCATACATTCATTCCTGGTGGGAATGCAAAATGGTACAGTCACTATGAGAAACTGTTAAGCATATACTTAGTGTAAGACTCAGCAATTCCATTCCTAAGTATTTATATAAGGGAAATGAGGAAATGAAACATTTATGTTCACACAAAAATCTATATATGAACATTTATAGTGGTTTTATTTATAATAACTCCAAACTGGGAAGAATGTAAATATCTTTAACTGGTGAATGGATAAACAAACTGGAATACTGACATCTAATGAAATATTACTGAGCAATAAAGTGGTACAAAGAATGGATATATATCCAACTACATGGATAATGTGAAATGCATTACGCTAAATGAATAAGTCGGACTCAAAAAGCTATATACTGCATGGCTCCATTTATATAACCTCTGAAATAGGGTATACTCAGAGGCTTGAGTTGACTGAGTCATTGATTATATCACTATGAGTTTGTCAAAACTCAGAACTATACGTTAAAATGGGTGAATTTTGGGATCCCTGGGTGGCGCAGTGGTTTAGCGCCGGTCTTTGGCCCAGGGCGCGATCCTGGAGACCCGGGATTGAGTCCCGCGTCAGGCTCCCGGTGCATGGAGCCTGCTTCTCCCTCTGCCTGTGTCTCTGCCTCTCTCTCTCTCTCTCTCTGTGACTGTCATAAATAAATAAAAAAAATTAAAAAAAAATAAAATGGGTGAATTTTACTGAAAGTATACCATTATATATAACATATATATAATTTGCATGATATATAATTTGCAGATTCACTCAAGACTGTATTTTAGCCTGGATCTTTTTTATAAGGGTCTTCAGTTTCCTGGAACAAGGACAAGTAATTGAATGTTTAGGTTAACCACTGGAAGGCAAGAATCAACTCAAATCTACTTTAAGACAACAAAAATCTCTAAATAAAACAGATAATTTCACTAAACACATGCAGTCTGTCCACACTTCTCACAGCTGTGAATTTAACTCTAACGGGTCATATTCCTGGCCACCTATTTATCACCCTCATTACCCCTTGGACAGTTCAGGACTCACTGTGACATCTAGGGGCACAGAGAAGAACCTCAAGGCTGTTTGAGAAAAGAACATTATTTTTCCCATCTAAGATGCCAGTGCTTATAATACAGATGCTTAATTTTGTAACACTAAAAGATGCAGAGCTAATCAGAAACTTCCATGTTTCAAAGCAAGAAATAAGGATAACAAAAATCTCACAGAAAGAAGCAGTGAAGAAATCTGTATGGCTCATTCTGGGCACTGTATTGAGGGAGGAAAACTAATTTACTCTCAAAATTTCAACTGTAACTCAGGACTCATGCAGATTTATAATATGATTATATAATAATAGTCCCTCAAAACCTCAAGCAGTAAATATAATGTTTAGCTGGTAGCACTGAGACCACTAGTATCGTCACTCTGGGGAAAAAATCAACTTCAATGCAAGCTAACGGGGACAGTACTATGCCCTTCACTGTAAGATGGGCTCCAGTTTCAGAGACATAAAAATGTTGAAAAAAATTGTTTTAGAATCAATGAGTATGGTACTCCTGTTTGACAGTAGTTCTAATGTCAATGAAGAAGATATTCATAAGGCCTGTGTTTACTACAGGGAAATTTTTCCAGTGAGAGAAAAACTGGTTTCCTTTAAAATTTTTATAGGAACTTATGTACATATTTAAATAATATCTTTCAAAAGCCCATCTAAATTCAAAAAGGAAGGCACATTATCATGGAACACTTAATTCCTTTTTTTTTTTAAGTTTTATTTATTTATTCATGAGAGACAGAGAAAAAGAGAGAGAGAGAGAGAGGGGGGCAGAGACTTAGGCAGAGAGAGAAGCAGGCTCCATGCAAGGGAGCCTGATATGGGCCTTGATCCCGGGACTCCAGGAACATGTCCTGGGCCAAAGGCAGACGCGTAACCATTGAGCCACCCAGGCGTCCCAGGAACACTTAATTCTTTGTATAATCTTTTGCCACTATCAGAATTGGCTATCTAATCTTGAGTAAGTAGGTGATGTACTGGAGACCTCAGTTTCTAGTTAGGTCACTAAGAAACTGCGATTTTGGCAAGTCTTTTTAACCTCTGTAGGTTTCTTTCTTTCTTTTTCTTTTCTTTTTTTTTTTTTTTAAGATTTTATTTATTTATTCATGAAAGACACGGGGGGAGGGACAGAGACACAGGCAGAGGGAGAAGCAGGCTCTGTGCCGGGAGCCTGATGTGGGACTCGATCCTGCGACTCCAGGATCACATCCTGAGCCAAAGGCAGGCGCTAAACCGCTGAGCCACCCAGGGATCCCCCCTCTGTAGGTTTCAGTGTCTCCTAATTTCAAAATGAGCCAATTTTATTAGATGATCTCTGAGATCTTAATTATTAAATAAACCATAAATATGATCAATCTCGTTGCTTAATTCCTATGTAAGATGAGGCTTTGCTTTATGATGTCATTTACATCCAGGGAGGGGTGGAGAAGAGTCTAGAAATCAGAGTACAAGTTCTCTTTGATACTTCTTAATACCTATCAAGACTTGACTCCACTATAATTTCAGTACTTTAAGAAGACCCTGAGATAGACAAAACAAACATTTCTTTTCTTCTTTTTTTAGTAACAGGGAAAATCTAATTACAAGTGACACATAAGGATGTAACAGATCAGCAGGCTCAGGAATGTAATCTTCCCATTAAGAATTCATCAGATTGGGATCCCTGGGTGGCACGATCCTGCAGACCCGGGATCGAGTCCCACGTGGGGCTACCGGTGCATGGAGCCTGCTTCTCCCTCTGCCTGTGTCTCTGCCTCTCTCTCTCTCTCTCTCTCTCTCTCTCTCTCTGTGACTATAAGAAAGAAAGAAAAGAAAGAAAAGAAAGAAAGAAAGAAAGAAAGAAAGAAAGAAAGAAAGAATTCATCAGATTTGCGACAATGTATTCTTTTGTCCACTTTCCTGCACACTTTCTAAATTAGATGAATTTGGTGTGATAAAAAATTAGAAAACAGTATAAAAAGTAATGAAGAACAAGTAAGGTGTGCTAGCTCTAACCTAACATTATGTGCAGCTAAGTATTTCACCTTTGTATCATTGCTCATTCCCTGGCTGGCTCCCTTGGTAAGCTCATCTCCAGGTCCATGACTTCACCAGGGACTCTTAAACTTCCATTTCGAATCCAGTCCTTTCTCTTATAATCTGAACTCAGACACCAATCGTCACTTGGCACTTGTACCTGAATGTCTAAGAGACATCTCAAATCTAACTCGTTGAAAACTAAACTACTGATTATACTCCCCAAACCTGCTCTATCCTCAGCTTCTCCACTCGGGTTGATAACAACTCTGTCATTTTGGTAGCTTGGGACAAAAACCATAGAGCCAGTCTTGACTCTTTTTCTTAGTCCCACATCAGGAAACCCTATTGGCTATATCCTCAAAATATATCCCAATTCCAACAGCTTTCTTCACTTCTTCACTCTTGCCAGAGTAATTGTCTTCCTACCATTAGGTGCTGCAACAGCTAATGTAACCGGTGTCCCTGATTCTCCCCTTGCTCTTCTGCAGTCTCTTTTTAATAGATTCTTAAAAAACAAAAGCTATCATTTCATTTCTCAGCTCAAATCCATGGAGGTTTCCAATTTCAATCAGGATAAGAGCCAAAGTACTCATCATAGCTTGTAAGGCCCTTCACACTTTGCCCCCTCCCATCCTCCTTCACTTCTCTCACCCTTGGTCACTCTGGTTTAGCCACACTGTCCTCTTTACATACAGTCATACTTTCACATCGGACCCTTTGTGCTGTCTGGAATGTTCTTCTTCCATATATTCCACTTCCTTCCATTCAATACAACTCTCTGACCTCCTTCAAATCTGTTCAAAATGTCACCTTCTAAATGAAGCCTGTGCTATCCTACTGAAAACTGGAGGAGTGATGGCAGCATAAGATGTTCCTCCTTTTTGTCCCCTTTTGAAGTTATGGTAGATTAGAAATCCATTTAAAAACAGAAGGGCCTTTGTAGGAATTGTGGGATTCAGCACCATATGCCAGGGGACCTAGGAATTGTCTCGACCACTTGTGCATCTGGTAGTAGGTGGATAGACTTCAGCATGGGCTGCAGAACCAGTGCACTTGCTCCAACCACTTTCGCCATGGTGGGGACAAAAGTTGGAGAGTGCTGTCCTAGGCAAAATCCCATACAAGACATACGTTACAAAAGTCCAGGCTTTCTGTGGACACAATGAAGCAAAAAAAGAAAGTATGGTCACAGTAGAGACCATAAGTGGAACTTTCCAAGTGCCACCCCCCCTTCCCCTCCCCCATGGGAACACTCCATGGGAGTGAATTATCCAGCAGTGGGACTTCTACAACAAGGGAAAAGGAGAGGAGTAAGTGAGTACCCGGCTACCCCACTAATGCAGGACACAGCAGGAGAAACTTGTTTCTCTCCAGTAGCACTCAGAGCACTGAAGCAGGACCTCCAAACTGGGGAAGGGAGAAGAGCAGAAAAGAGATAGGTAAGAACATCAAAGGGCATTCAAGGTATATAATTCCTGGTGACTGCACTCAGGACTTCAGCAAAAAGTCTGCCCATGAGCCTCTGGGAATACTTTGCCCAAAGATATGCCCACGTTGTCTACAGGCACCCCAAAGTCCTGAGTGCTAAACCCACATCTCTTCTCACTCTGCAGCTGGCTCCTCACTCCCAAGTGCAGTGGTGAGAACAAGTCCAGTAAATGGACTGTTATCAGAAAAACAGCAGGATGTGTGGGCAAGGCTGAAACCACAAATTAGAGTAACACCTTCTAGAAAATCTAAAAGGTGGAGAAAATCCAAATATAACAGCACCAACAAATAATATACCCCATCTGAAGACAACCAGTAAAGATTTAGGAAAGGGTCTGCTACTTTATTTTTTTATTGTTTTTTTTTTTTAAATTTTTATTTATTTATGACAGTCACAGAGAGAGAGAGAGAGAGAGAGAGGCAGAGACACAGGCAGAGGGAGAAGCAGGCTCCATGCACCGGGAGCCCGACGTGGGACTCGATCCCGGGTCTCCAGGATCGCGCCCTGGGCCAAAGGCAGGCGCCAAACCGCTGCGCCACCCAGGGATCCCCAGGTCTGCTACTTTAAACACAAAAGCAGAAATGTAGAACTACAAGGAACATGAAAAAAAAATGTGATCACTAAAAGAAGAGTAATTCTCCAAGCAAGAGCACAGATTTTTGCAATCTAGTTGATGAAGGATTCAAAGTAATTCTTTTTTTTTAAGATTTCCTTTCTTGTTTTGACAGAGAGAGAGAGAGCACAAGCAGGGAGAGTGGCAGACAGAGGGAGAGGCAGGCTCCCCACTGAGCAGGGAGCCTGATACAGGGCTCAATCCCAAGACCCTGGGATCATGACCTGAGCCGAAGGTAGACGCTTAACCAACTAGCCATCCAGGCGCCCCTCAAAGTAGTTCTTTTGAATAAACTCAGTGATCTACAAGAAAACTCAGGAAACAATACATAAACAAAATGAGATCCTTAACAAAGAGAAGAAATAATAAAAAAGAACAAAACTGAAATTCTGGAACTTAAGATTTCAATGACTAAATGAAAAAACAATGCTGGGCAGCCCAGATGGCTCAGCAGTTTAGCACTGCCTTCAGCCCAGGGTGTGAGAGAAAGAGAGGGTCTCTCTCTTTCTCTGTGCCTCTCATGAATAAATAAATAAAATCTTTAAAAAAATAAAAAATAAATAAATGAAAAAATGCAATAGAGAGCATGTACAGCAGAGTAAAACAAAGAAAAGACAGAATACGTAATCTAGAAATTCTAAATTATCCAATTAGAATAGAACAAAGGAAAAAGAATAAGAGTGAAGAAAACCTATTGGAACTATGGGATTCCATCAAAGAACAAATATAATAATCCAAGCACCAGATAAAAGAGGGAGAAGGGGGCAGAGAGTTTATTTAAAGAAATAATAGCTGAGAACTTCTCAAACCTGGGGAGATGCTTGAATACCACGTTCATGAAGCTAATGGGTCATCCTATTACCTCAATGCAAAAGACCTTCTCCGACACATGGTGTAATGAAACAGTCAAAAATCAAAGATAAAGAGAGAATCCTAAAAGAACCCAGAAAAAAAGACTGTAAACTATAAAGGAACTCCATGAGGCTATTAGTGATTTCCCAGCAGAAACCCTACGGGCCAAGAGAGAGTGGGATGACATACTCAAAGTACTGAAAGAAAAAAACTGCTACCCAAGAATGCTCTCATCTGACAAAGTTCTCCTTCAGATGCAAAGGAGAAATAAAGACTTTCTTGGACTAACAATTCACTGGTGAATTCTGAGGCAGTTCGTCACCCCCAGACTTACTTTTAAGAAATGCTGAAAGGAGTTCTAGCTGAAATGAAAAAATATTAATAGTGGTCCAAAAACATGAAAGTATACGACACACTGGGTAAAGGTAAATATACAGTCAGACATAGAAAATCCTAATTCTGTAAAAGGATGATGTGTTAACCACTTAACTGTAGTAGAAAGGTTAAAGAAGAACATTAAAATTAATTATAGCTACTATAATTTGTCAATGAGCACACAATTTAAAAAGAGGTACATAATGACATCAAGCATATTAAAGAGGGAAGAGTAAAGGGTAAAGCTTTTACACAACTGAAATTGTTATCAGCTTAAAATGGATGGCTTTATAAGATGTTTTATGTAAACTTCATGGGACCAAGAGGCAAAAACAGATTCACAAAAGTAAAAGAAAGGGGAAACAGACCGACACCATGAAAAATCATGAATCTATAAAGGCCGGTAGAAAGAGAGGGAAAGGGATGACTGGGTGGATCAGGGGTTAAGCGTCTGCCTTCAGCTCAGGGAATAATCACAGGATCTGGGATCGAGTCACGCATCAGGCTCCCTTTGAGGAGCCTGCTTCTCCCTCTGCCTATGTCTCTGTCTTTCTCTGTGTGTCTCTCATGAATAAATCAATTAAAAAAAAAAGAATAAGAAGAAACAGAGGGAAAAAGAATCAGTGGAGACACAAAATCACCAGAAAGCCATTAAGAAGACTGCATTAGTAAGCCCTTATATATCAAGAATAAATGAATTGAATTCACCAACCAAAAGGCACACCGGGACTAGATAAAGAAATGAGATCCAATTCTATACTGTCTAGAAAAGGCAAACTTCTGCTTTAAGGGCACACACTGGTTCAAAGTGAAGGGCTGGAAAAAGACATTCAGTGCAAGTAGAAACCAAGAGAGTGAAGGCTGCTATGCTTATATCACATGAAATAGACTTTAAAAGCCAAAAATGGTAATAAGAGACAAAGTAGGTCATAAAATAATAATAAAGGGATTCAATATGTAAAGAGAATATAACAACTGTAAATACATTACCCAACATAAGAGTACCTAAATATATTAACAAATATTGACAGATTTGAAGGGAGAAAAAGATGACAATACAATAACAGCAAGGGACTTCAATACCCCCACTTTCATCAATGGATATCATCCAGACAGAACATCAACAGGGAAATGGACGTGAATCACTGATTAAACCAAATAGACATAACAGACATTTACAGATCAATCCATCCCATAGCAGCAAATACATGTTCTTCTCAAGTGCACACAAAACATTCTCTGACGCAGACCATATGACAGTACACATACCAAGTCTAATGGTAAGTAATAATACCAAGTATATTTTTAGTCATAATGGTATGCAACTAGAAATCAATAAAAAGGAAAGCTGGAAAATCTACAAATGTGTGTAATTTTTAAAAAAAATTTTTTTAAAAGATTTTATTTATTTATTCATGAGAGACAGAAGAGAGAGAGAGAGAGAGAGAGAGAGAGAGAGAGAGAGAGGCAGAGACACGACACAGGCAGAAGGAGAAGCAGGCTCCATGCAGGGAGCCTGACATGGGACTCGATCCCAGGTCTACAGGATCACACCCTGGGCTGAAGGCGGCGCCAAACCACCGAGCCACCCGGGCTGCCCCAAATGTGTGTAAATTAAACAACATACTCCTGACAACCAAAAGGGTCCAAAAAGAAATCAAAAGGGAACCCCCCCAAAAAATTGAAACAAATGAAAATGGAAATATAACATACCAAAACTTATGGGATGCTGCAAAAGCAGTTCTAAGAGGGACTTTATAGTTGTAAATGCATATATTAAGAAAATAGAAACATCTCAAATAAACAACCTAACTTTACTCCTCAAGGAACTGGAAATAGAACTATAAGCCCAAGTCCAAAATTAGCAAAAGGAAAGAAATAAAAATCAGAGCAGAAATAAATAAAATAGAGACCAGAAAAACAATAAGGAAAAAACCCAGTGAAACTAAGAGCTGGTTTCAAACAGATAAAACAAAATCAGCAAATCTTCAGCTACACAAACCATGAAAGAAGAAGACAAAATCGAAAGTCAGAAATGAAAACGGAGATATTACAATTGATACTACAGAAATACATGGGATCATAAGAGACTAGTATGAACAATTATATACCAACAAATTGGATAACCTTTAAGAAATGGATAAATTCTCAGAAACATACAACCTACCAAGACTGCATCATGAAGAGAAAATCTGAAAAGAACAGTAAGGAGACTGAATCAGTAATCAAAAACCTCTCAACATAGAAAACCACAGGATAAGCTGGTTTCACTAATGAATTCTACCAAACATTTAAAGAATTAATGCCAATCCTTCTCAAACTCTTCTAAAAATTTGAAGGGACAGAACACTTTAAAATTCATTTTATGAAGCCAGCATTATCCTGATACCAAAGCCAACAAGGACAAACAAGAAAACTATAGACCAATACTCTTGATGAATACAGATGAAAAAGTTCTCAAAAAATATTAGCAGACTGAATTCAACACACAAAGTATTATACACCATGACCAAGCAGGATTTCTCCCTGGGATGAAAGGATAGTTCAATACATATAAATCAATAAATGTGATACATCATATTAACAGAATGAAAGATAAAAATCAAATGATCATCTCAATAAATGCAGAAACACATTTGACAAAATACAACATATTTTCATGATAAAAACTCTCAACAGACTGGGTACAGATAGGACATAACTCTGTATGATCAAGGCCATATACGGAAAATCCATAGCTCACATCATACTCAACATAAAAAACTGAAAGCTTTTCCGCTAGCATCAGGAACAAGAAAAGGGTGTCCACCCTACCATGCTTACTCAGGGTAATAATGGAAGGCCTAGTTAGACCAGTTAGGCAAGATAAAGAAATAAAAGGCATCTGAATCAGGAAGGAAGAGGTAAAATTGTCATATTTGCAGATGATCTGATCTTATATATAGAAAATCCTAAATACAGACTCAACCAAAAAACTGTACAATGTAAACATAAATTTTATGTGCCCTGGAAAACTAAAAAATTCATTTCATTGTGATGTTCACTTTATTGTGATAATCACTTTACTTTACTCCAGTGGTCTGAAACTAAACCTGTAATATCTGAGATGTATCTGTGTTATGAAAACTACAAAACATTGATGAAAGAAACGAAAGACACAAACAGATGGAAAGATATTTCACTCGTTGATTGGAAGAATTAATATTCCAGTAACTGTCTGTTAAAATGTCCATACTACCTAAAGTCATCTGTAGAGTCAATGCGATCCCCATCAATATCCCAAAGGCATTTTTAGAGAAATAGATAAAACAATCCTAAAATTTGTATGGAACCATAAGACTCCAAATAGCCAAAGCAATCATGAGAAAGAACAAAGCCTAAGGTATCACACTTCCTGCTTTCAAACTATACCATGAAGCTGCTGTAATTAAAATAGTATAGTACTGGCAAATAAACCAATGGAACAGAACAGCCCAGGAATAAATCTCTGCATATATAGTCAACTAATATTTGACAAGGAAGCCAAGAACACTCAAATGGTGTTAGAAAAACTGGATAACCAGATGCAGAAAAATGAAATTAGATCTCTATCTTCCATCACTCACCAAAATTAATTAAAAATGGATTAAAGGCTTAAACTTAAGACCTGATACAATAAACATCTAGAAGAAGATACTGATATTGGTGTAGGCCATGATTTTTTTTAACATGACACCAAAGTCCAAGAAACAAAAGCAAAAATCAGTAAGTGGAACTATACCAAATTAAAAAACCTCTGCAGAGCAAAATAAAAGTTCAACAAAATAGAAAGGAAACGTGTAACATGGAAGAAGATATTTGCAAATCCTATGTCAGATAAGGGGTTAATATCTAATATACATAAAGAACTCATAAAACTCAATAACAAAACCCCCAAAATCTGATTAAAAAATGGCAGAGCAACTAAACAGGTATTTTCCCAAAGACACAGCCAACAGGTATACAAAAAGATGCTTGACAATTTTATTTGTCAGGGAAATGCAAATCAAAACCACAGTGAGATATCACTTCACAACTGTTAGAATGGCTATCACTAAGAAGAGAAGAGATAACAAGTGTTGATGAGATGCAGAAATATGGAAATCCTGTACACTGTTGGTGGTAATGTAAATTGGTTCAAAACGGTATGGAGGTTCCTCAAAATTAAAAATAGAACAAAATAATCTGGCAGTCCTACTTCTGGGTATTTACCCAAAGAAAATGAAAATAGGCTATCAAAGAGATATATTCACTCCCATTTTTACTGTAGCATTATTCACAATAGCCAAATATAGAAACAACCCAAGTATCTTATCAACAGATGAATAGATTAAAAAGACAGTGTGCACACCCACCCCTCCCACACACACCCCATGGAATACTATTCAGCCATGAGAAAAAAGGAAATCCTGCCATTTGCAACATGGATGGGCCTTGAGCGCACTGTGCTAAAGGAGTTAAGCCAGACAGAAAAAGACAAATCCTTTCTGCTATTGCTATATGGAATTTTAAAATGCCAAACTTGTAAAATCAGAACACAGAACGGTGGATACCAGGGACTAGATGGTGGGGAAATTGGTGATACATAATTGAAGAGTACAAATGTAGAAGAAAAAGAAGTTCTAGACATCTAATGCAGAGCAGTGATCATAGACAACACTGTATTATAAACTTCAAAGCTCCTAAGAAACTAGTATAGTTCCTACCAGAAAAGGGAAATGATAATTAAGTGACATAACAGAGGTGTTAGCTAACCCTATAGTGGTAATCATATTGCAATATATAAATGTATCCAATCAACAAACTGTCCATCTTACAGTGTTATAATGTCAACTGTGTATCTCAGACTTACACAATGTTAAATGTCAATTATATCACAATTTTTTAAAAAAAGAAATTGGACCACACCTCCCACTGTACTCCTAACCCATTTATCCTACTTTTTCTGTGCTCATCATCTAATCATCTGCTCATTACCATCCAGTATTTTATAAAATTTACTTATTATTCTTGCCTTCTCCCCTCTATTGCTATCTCCCAAGCTCCCCAGAAGTATCATAAGTGAAGGATCTTTGTTTTTCAGTGATAAATCCAAAGTGCCGGGCACTTAGTAGGCATTTAAGAAATATTTGTTTAAGTCCTTATTTCCACACAGATAGTAAACTATTTTCTAATTTAAATTTTCTTACATGCCTTAAATTCCAAAAGTAGTGCTTATTTTACTTGGAGATACAGTATCAAGATGTATGAAGAAACAGTTAATACAACAAACCTTCCCCCATTCTCTTCCTTTTCAGCTTATCTAGTTAACCTATCTGTACCTTACTCTGGCTCTTAACTGTCCAAATATGTACATCATTTTTACTTTTTATAAAAATGGCATCATATCCTACTCTACAATGTGCTTTTCTTACATATTAACACAAATATCATAGTATTCTGTCAACAGATATAGATTAATTCATTCTATTATCCACATCATAATATTCCATACTATTGCTATATTACATTTTGTTCAATTCCCATTAACATATGTGGATATCAGAGTTTAACCTGAAATAGAATAAACAATGTCCAGGCTTCTATATCTAACTAAAAATAATCATTGATATTCATTAATGACCTTCAACCTCATGAGAAGAGATTATTATATTAAGCATAATAAAATATATGGGCTAAAAAATTTTAATTTTAGTCACAGACTGAAACAATGTTTTCCTAGTTAATCTTCGGGTTATCTGAAAATTTAATCGATCAAAAGGTTCTAGACAATCATGGAAAAGTAATTTGTGTCTGCTTACCTATGTCTGTTAGGCACTGCATTTTTATAAATCTTACTATAATCAAAATTTGACTATTATAATTAGAGTATTAAAAATCTGCATTCTTTGATATAAAACATATACTACATATTTTATGGCCAATATACAATACAGTCATGAAAGATGAATAGGTCTAAATTGCAGTCTTAATATTATGGTATTCTAAATTGTAATTATAACTAATTATAGTTAATTAACAGGTAATTGCAATAACAGATAATTATTAGAAGTCATATATAGAAAAACAAATTTTCATATAACCACATTCCTTATTACTTATTTTCTTGATTTTCAGGTTAAAAGAAACCCTTACTAAGGGGATTATTTGTGTGTGGGTTATTATATGGTTATACAAAACTTGGGCCTTTTAAAAACAATAATCAGTCTTTTCTCTATTTCCTTCTAGCTAATTAATGTAAAGATGATATTGGTAAATACCCAAAAACTTAAGTGAGTTACAGAAAATTTCCATTCTCAAGGAAATAAGAACTGACCAGGAATTCTAAAGGTGACAAAGAGTTAAAATTGCTCTCCTGGACACAAAAAGACTCTTTTCATCTTTCACCAAAGGCTGCCATAGGCCTAAAACTGAAGTGAAGGGGAAATAAAGTTATTTCTTTCCCCAAGAGTTCATTTCATTTCTCCCATCCACTTCTTGAGCTGCTGGAGTCCACACCTTACTGCAGGGAACTAAGATGGAAACCAAGAGGAAGAAGTAAGAAAAGATAGCATAGACTTCAGCCACCTCTTTTTGAAGCTAAAACTAGGTGAGTTAACTAGATTTTGACAGGTTATAAATTATTTTTATTGTTTAATTCCATATCCTGACAAATTAGTTTTTAACTTGTCCTTTGACTAACATACATATTTAGTTTTTCTTTTGAAGATTTTTTTTTTTTGAAGAATTTTCAGAAAAACTCTTCTCTTTGCATAAAGTTCATGTGTAGAAATAGGTCCCTGGGAAAGTCTAGTTCGGAAATGTCAAGCTAGTGGCCGTTAGCTTGTTTTGTTTGGTCTACACCATCTGTCTTTCTAAAATTGAGTTTATTTTCAATGTGTAAAAGCTGGAAGATATCATATAAAAATTCCTATTTCTGATTTTTCTTGGAACATGAGAATTACCAGGCATGGACTTACATTCCCACATGGTAACCACTGGCTAGAGCTGAGTGTGAGCTGATCGCTTTGGACAGGACACATGTTCTCCAGGTCACCCTCACTCCATGTGGCCTCCTTCGCTCATTTACATTTTCTATGTGGTTCCTATAACAATCTTTATTTGTAACTCTTGGTCTAGTCTTTGTCTTACAATAGCTACATGAAAAAAGTGAAAAGTCTGGCCTTTATAAGGGGTGAAGCTTGGGAGTTTAGAAACAACAAAACATTGCTTGAATTAGCAAAGAACGTTAAAAAGTTAAAAATAAAATCTGTAGGGCAGTTGTGAACTATTTTTAAACTGTTTCCATTTTCACTTCACTATTTTGCTATTTGACCAAACATGTCTCTACACATTGGCCATGCCCCAGAAGCTGGGTTGTTGAATTTAGGCATAAGTGTACCTCTATATTCAGGTGGTAACATATACGTCACACTATAATTTAATAAAATACAAATCAGTGGGTAGGCCAATAGAGCACCTAGACCCTCACCTCCGCTCCTGTCATTAACTGCATGAGAGGTGCAATCTCTGGAGTTGAGTGCTTTCTTCGTTTGTATAATGAAGGTACTGGACTGGATGAATACATGAGTCTCTCCCAGCACAGGCATTCTATTATTTGAGAACATCAGCATGTTTATAAAAGCTCTGAAAACATCTTTTAGGTAACAATAAAAAATAACTCAAGGAAAAGTTATTTTAAGAAATATTTTCGAAAAGGGGTGTTTTCCAGGAGTACCACAAAAATAAAATCTTTATTACTGAAAGCAACATGCTAACTCATCAGTTCCTTGTTAATAGAATACTTTTAAATTTTAAAAAGTCAAAATTATGTTCCCCCTTTTTTTCTCCAGAAGTTGCTAGCTAAGGACAACCTATGATGAAGTAGGATTTTTGAAAAGAGGAATGGAAAATCTAAATAATTTATATAATTTTAGCTGCTTTTAAAAAAAGCTTTTTATTTGGTCATATCTCTTCAAAGGAGCCAGTGAAAACTCTGGGAAGATGAAATTAGGTTCCATTCATTTAATTCCCTCTGATACTTGCTTTTTAGCTTTTTTGGGAGCTCATTTATTATTATTTTTTTTTGCATCCTATCTATTAAAGCTTAATGTGTGTATTCTCTCAAATCCAAAATTTATGAAGACCCAAATTTTTGGTCAGATAATTTTTTTAAATAACAAGTTTGCATACTATCTACAAAAATGATTGTAAAGTTAAATTTTAGAAGGTACTTTTAGTAGGTGGAACTCTAAAATAGCTCCCCAAATTTCCTGCCCTTATCTCTGAAATTGTAATTATGAGGAGATACCATGCCTGTAGTTATTTACATTACACCATAAAAGGGATTTTGCAAACGTAGCTGAGGTCATCAGTTAGTTGACTCAATTAACCAAAAAAGAGACTATCCAGATGGTCCTAACCCGATGGCATGATTGAGGCAGAATTTTCTCCACTGGTGGCAGAAGAGGAAGCCAAAGAGACCCAAGGCATGAGGGAGATATGATGCATTACTGCTGGCTCGAAGATGCTGACAAGCAATGTGGGTGCCCTAGGAAACTGAGAGAGGTCCCTGGCTAAGAGACAGCAGTGAATTGGGTCCCCAGTTCTAAAAGCACAAGAAACTGAATTCTGAGTGAGTTGGGAAGTGGATTTTCCTACAGTCCAGTAAAGGACTCAGCCCTGCTGACAATTTAATTACACCCTTATTATGATACTCTGAGCAAAGAGCCTACTGGACTTATGACTTATAATACTATGTGCTAATAAGTGGGTGTTGTTTTAAGCTATCATGTTTGTGATAGTTTATTATGGAATAATAGAAATCTAACATGGTACTGAGGAATCACTTATTATTAAAAAGGAAAAAAGTCAACTAAATTTCTGACTGGTATATTTTTCAGAGTGCTTGGGTTCAAAGTTAAATTGTTAAGTTGTTTGATGTTGAGAAAAACAATGTGTATTTAAAAGAAGTGGTAATTCTTAGGAAACGAGGCAAACTGAAACCCAGAACAAACATGAAACATTCACATTGGATTTTAATTATAGCAAAATTAGATTATACATGAAAAAATCTAGATATTTCGATTTCAAACTTAAGGGAAACATTTATAGTGGAAATACTTACCCTATTTTGAAAAAATGATGCATGAAAATGTGAGGTTGTAGCAGATATTGATACTAAAGTAATAGTTTCTTCAGAACTAGGATTATGTAAGTAAACTTTTTCCATTTTTGGCATTCCAACTGGCCTGGAAAAGCAAAAGAACAAAACAAAACAAAAAGAAAAACACCAAAAAAAAAAAAAAGGTCATAAATACTTCAAAGATTATTTCAGGTTGTTAAAAAATTAAATATCAAAACTATTAGACAAATACATATCTAAACATATAAAATTATTTATTAAATTGCTTTATATTTAAAGTTACACATGAAAATGCATTCAACAAATATATAGTGAGTGCTAATTTTATGTCACACATTGAGCCAGGGACTGGGATATGAGGAAGCAAATCTCTGCCTGAAAGAAGCTTCCAGTCTAATAAGGAAGCAGGCAGGGAACAAAATAGTCAGATCCTTTCATTGCTCTCTGTAATACCACCCTGCTTTCCTACTAATTCTGAATCATGTCCTCTTCTCCCTCAAATTCCACTAATACATGCTCTTCAATTTTGGAGAAACTGAGTGGCAAAGTTATGTGAGCAGATCTGCCTTATGAGTTAGGGGCTATTATTGTTCTCACTTTATAGATGAGGACACTGAGGTGCAAAAAAGTTACTTCACTTCAAAAGTTACAAAGTCATACTTGGAATCTAAATTTGAATCCAGGCCATCTGGCTTTAGTCCATGTTCTAACCTATCATACTAAACTGCCTCCTCTCAAAGGAACAACATAAAACACACACTCAGTGGTCTGATATCCAAAGACCCATTTTAATGTTCTCCTTGGCATCCACATTAGTTTGTCTTAAGAGTGAAATCTCTTCAGTTATGTAGTCCACTAAGTACATACACAGCTAATCTTAGTTGTACAGACCTCCTAACTCCTACAGTATCAGAGAATTCTACATATAAATTACATTTCTTCTTCACATTCTCTATTCATTTAATTGGCACCAGTCTTATTTCCTTAACAAGATTATCAGCACTTCTCTGACAAAGGTTACATTATATATGCACTGTGTATTCCCCACATTATCTAGCACAGGCACTTGGTAAGAGTGTGCATAGGTAAGCTTGCTCCCCTCCACATCCCCCAGTGGAAATTAAGATCCTCCTTAACCCAGCATTACTCAACTTAAGCAAGTAACTAACTCCCTATGTTTTCATAACCTGGTTCAGGCTGGTTTCATATGCATGGCCCCCATGTCTTTACCAATCTCTTTGTTCTGTGTTTTCCTCCCTAACCTCTTTGCCAATCCAAATCCCCATTTTCTTTTTCTTTTTTTTTTTAGCAGTTTTTTTTATTTTTATTTATTTATGATAGTTACACAGAGAGAGAGAGAGAGAGAGAGAGGCAGAGACACAGGCAGAGGGAGAAGCAGGCTCCACGCACCGGGAGCCCGACGTGGGATTCAATCTGGGGTCTCCAGAATCGCGCCCTGGGCCAAAGGCAGGCACCAAACCGCTGCGCCACCCAGGGATCCCCAAATCCCCATTTTCTAATTCAAATACAACTCTTTCATAAGGTCCTCTCTTCGGGCAACCATTCAGGTCCACATTTTTATTTTATTCATGCTACTGCTCTCCTTGAACACCCTAACTCCCCATACACATATACACAACAATGCTGGAAAAATGTAGAAGCTAGAGAAAGGTACTGATTCCATCCAAGGATTAACTAAAAAACAGTAAGAAACCCTTGTGGGGAACAGAAGGTTGCCTTGAACTGGCAAGTGGGGAAAAGTGAGGGACAAAGAATAGCTTAAGCTGACAATGAGAGGCTAGGGAAAAGGAAGTTTTCAAAACTTTATTCTTCTCCATTTCCTTCCCAGCTTGCCTGGGGAGAGTCAGAGCTTCCCTCTTCAACCTAGAAAATAGCAGAGGGGCTTACAGAGATGAGAAGCTGATAATCAACTACTCTGGAGCATACTTACCTCTAACTCCTCTCTTTGGTCTTCTAAAGACCAAGGGCTGTTTCATTACAATTTAGGAGGATATGCCCATCTAGATGTTTCTGTCTAAGCACTATCAGAGAGAATGCTGGCCCACATAGGACAATCAATAATTTTTACATGTATGAGAGTGTGGAGTTGGGTCTTTCTACCTTGGGGAATCTCTTTCTTCTTAAATTCACAAGAGACAAGGGCCAAAAGGCTTGGTATTTTGCCCTTCCTCCATATGCATTACAAGACAAGAGCTCTTAAGTTCATACATCAAAACAACATGATCTGTGAGGAGTATAATCAATTAGAAAACATACCATGTTGTGATAAACTGTAGTGTTCCCAATCTTTGATAAAGCCTGTGAGAGGATCACACATCTCCACTTCATTAACATTAGGCTTGGCCATAATGTTTTCTTTGGCCAATGAAATGTGAGCCAATGTGACATATAACATTAAGTTTTAAAAGTCATCTTGTACTCTTTCTCCTCTTATATACTGTTCCAAGAAATGGCATTTCTCAGAGAGGAGTGCTTATTTCAGTGTTAATCCCACTAAAATTTTGGGTTTGGTTGTGGTCATTTATAATGGGTAAGGGCTGAATAATAGACATCTGAAGTTGGAAAAGTTAAACAAGAACTAAAAATAAGCACAATGTAATATACTTAAGGAGATATGGCAAAATATTAGTAAAACAAAGAAATCATACAGAAAACAAAAAAATGCTAGTACAAAAATATTATGTATATTGGTAGATAAAAGTCTACTAGTAAGTTGGAAAATCAGGCTGACAATTTAGTTCAGAATTCAGCAAGAAAAAAAATATATTTAGAATATTTTAAAAGAGCTAAAACAAAACAAAACAAACCCAAAGAGAAGCAGATATGTAAGACATAACTAGAAATGGTTATATTTAGAAGATGGACTGTAGGAATATTTAAAGAATATGGACAAAATTAATGGGCAAAATCCAAACTTTAAAAAAATGATAAACTAATTATTTTTCTTTAAAGATTTATTTATTTGAGAGAAAGCATGTGTGCACAAAGGTGGGGAGAGGGGGAGGGAGTGGAGGGAGCAGAGGGAGAGGAGGAGAGAAACTTTAGCAGACTCTGTACTCAGGTGCCTGACCCAAGGCTTTATTTCACCATCCTGAGACTGTGACCTGAGCCTAAATCAAGAGTAGGAGGCTTAATCAACCATGCCACTCAGGAACCCCAAAGGTAAACTAATTCTTTTTTTTTTTTTTAAGATTTTATTTATTTATTCATGAGAGACACAGAGAGAAGCAGAGCCATAGGCAGAGGGAGAAGCAGGCTAGGGCTCCCTGCGGGGAGCCTGATGCGGTACTTGATCCCAGAACCTGAGCCAAAGGGAGATATTCCACCACTGAGCCACACAGGCATCCCAGATAAACTAATTCTTAATTGAAAGGGTTTATGACAAAGAAACTTCTTATTTAATTAAACACAGAGTAACATTTAAGAAGTTGCAAGAGTTCTTTATACAATGTGGATACAATCATCTTAGGAGATTTTTGCAAGTATTTTTTCCCACTGTGTGGAGTCTTTTGATTTTCTTGAAGGTATCATTTATAGTACAAAAATTTTTAATTTTTATGTAATTCAATTTGTGTATTTTGTCTTTTATCACTTGTGCTTCTGAAGTCGTATCTAAGAAAACCACTGCATAAACCATAATGGAGATATATTCTAATGTTTTCTTCCAAAGGTTTTATAGTTTACCTTTATTACACTTACATTTAGCTCTATGGTATACTTTGATTTTTGTGTATGGTGTGAGGCTGGAATCCAACTTAATTCTTCTGCATGTGGATACCCTGTTGTCAAGCACCATTTGTTGCAAAAACTATTCTTTCTATATTTAATTGTATTGGCACCCTTGTCAAAATCAGTTTGCAAAAAACAAAGTTCTATTTCTGGAATCCAAATTCTTTTCCATTTACTTATATTGTCTATCCTTTAAAAACATTTTTTTAAGATTTTATTTATTTATTCATGAGAGACACACACAGAGAGAGGCAGAGACACAGGCAGTGGGAGAAGGAGGCTTCATGCAGGGAGCCCGATATGGGACTTCAATCCTGGGACTCCAGGATCACGCCCTGGGCTGAAGGCAGACAATCAACCACTGAGCCACCCAGGTGTCCCTTATATGTCTATCCTTATGGCAGTGTCACAGTGTCTTGACTAAAACTTGTAGAAGGTTTCCGATATTGGGCACTGAAAGTTCTCCCACACTGGTCTCCTTTTAAGAGAATGGCTACTTTTGTTAAACTTATATCTAAGCATTTTACTTTTTGAGTTATTATAAATGAAATTTTAATTGTTCATTGCTAATATGCAGAAATATAACTTATTCTGCATACTGACCTTATATCCTGTAACCTTGAACTCACTTGAAATAGATTGCTTATGATTTTCTATATATAAGAGTATAACACCTAAAAATAGAGATGGTTTTACTTTTTCCTTTCTAGTCTCGGCGTCTTTTGTTTCTTACTCTTGTAATAGCCCTGTTCTTGATGTAAGGGGAAATCTCTCAGTCTTTCACTATTAAATATGATGTTTGCTGTGGGACTTTCATAGGTGCTCTTTATCAGGCTGAGAAAATTCTATTCTTATTTTTTGAGTATTATTATCATGAAAAGATGTATTTCCAAATCCTTTTTGTTTACTGACATGATCGTGCTTTTCTCCCCTTTATTCTATTAACATGGTGTATATTACATTAATTGAATTTCAGTTGTGGGGCTTGAATTCAAGATCCTGAGATTAAGACCTCAGCTGAGATCAAGAGTTGAACACAGAACCAACTCAGCCATCCAGGCACCCCAGTATATGATCATTTTTATGTGTTGCTGATTTTGGTTTTTATTATTTTGTGGAGGAATTTCAACAAAAGGGGTATTGATCTGTACTTTTCTTATAGCATCTTTGTGTGGTTTTGGTATAATGATAATGCAGGCCTAACATACTAATTTGGGAAACGTTCCCTCTTCTATATTACTTGGAAAAGTTTATAATGGACTGATACCAATACTTCTTTGAATTTTTGGTAGAATTAATTCCTAAGACTTTCTGTGTGTCACAACTTTCATTCTGGGAAGTATCTTGATTACTAATTCAAACTCTTTACTTGTTATAAGTCTATTCAGATTTTCTATTTCTGCTTAGGTCAGTTTCGGTAATTATGTAATTACCAAATTTATGTCTTTTTAGGAATTTGTCCATTTCAACTAAGTTAATGAATTTGTTAGCATACAGTTGTTCATGGTATTACTTTATAATCCTTTTTTAAAAATTATATCTGTAAGGTTGATAGTAATGTCATCTCTTTCATTCCTGATTCTAGTAATTTAAGAGTCCTTTTTATTGCTTGGTCAGTCTAGCTAAGAGTTTGTCAATTTTGTTGCTCTTTTCAAAGAACCAATTTGTTATTTTTTTTCTATTAATCTGTATTTCACTTATTTCTAGTCTTCATTATTTTTTGCTTTCTAATTATTTTTATCCTTGTTTTTCTTCTTCTAGTTTCTTAAAGTGGAAGGTTAGGTTTCTGATTTGAGATTTGTTTTCTGTGATTATTAAGACATTTATAACTGTAACTTTCTTCCTGGGCAATGCTTCTATTGCATCTCGTAAGTTCTGGTATGTTCTATTTTCATTTCACTCATCTGAAAGCATTTTCTCATTCCTCTCTTGATTTTCTTCTTTGATTCACTGGTTATTAAAGAACATGTTGCTTAATATCTCAACTTTTTTTTTTTCTGTATTGCTTTCCAGCTATTTAATTGGGGACAAAGTTACCAGAGAACATACTTTATATGACTTTAAAACTTACTGGGGCTTGCATTATGGTCTAGCATATGGTCTATCCTGGAGAACAGTCTGTGTGTGTGTGTGTGTGTGTGTGAGAAGTATAAGTACTTTGTTGTTGAGTGGAATGTTCTATAGATGTCTACTAGACCTAGAGCTCTGTACTGTTTTCAGGATTTCTATGTCTTTTGTTATCTCTTGCTTAGTCTATCCATTATTGAAAGTGGAGTACTAAAATTTCTATGAATGCTGAATTGTCTATTTTTCCCTTCAGTTCTGTCAGTTTTACTTCCTTTACTTTGGGTTTCTCTTGTTAGTTAAGTCTTGCTTTTTTAATCTAAAAATTTTGGTCTCTTAATTGGTATATTTAGACTATTTATATTTAATGTAATTATTGATATAGTTAAAGTCCATCTGCTAGTTATTTTCTATCTCTTCTTTATTTATAACTCTTCTATATGCACAATTTTAAAATCTTGGTACAACTAAACTAAAAATCAGTAACAAAAAGATAATGTGATTCTCTAAAAATACGTAAATAGATCAATGGATGTGTAAATAACCCATGGATCAAAGACAAAATTTGAATAAAAATTAAGAACTATCTGGAACTGAATGAAAGTGAAAAACTTAACTCATTAAAAGTTTATATAATACAGTTCATTCTGTGCTTACAGAAAAATTCATGAATTTAAATCTACATATTTGAAAAGAAAAAAAGCCTAAAAGTTAATGAGCATCCATGTCATTAGAAAAAGAACAGCAAATTTAAATCTAAAGAAAGTACAAAGAAAGAAATGATAAAAATAAGAGTGGAAATCAGTGGGGTAAAACACATAAAATAGATCTATGAAGTCAGAAGTTCACACGTCTTGGGGGTAAAAACTAGTAAGTTGATAACTACTTGACAAGATTGAGGGGAAAAAAAAGAGATGGCACAAAATATCAATATCAGCAATGATAAAAGGAATTACCACTACAGATGCTACAAACATTAAAACAATCATAAAATGATATTAGCAACTTTATGTTAGTAAATTTGAAAGTTATCCTAAAATTGCCAAACTCCTAGAAAAACACAGCTTACCAAAACTGGTAAAGTTTTTAAAAATATATAAGCATTACAAAAATAAAACTTATAAAGAGGCATCTGGTGACTTAATCAGTTAAGTGTCTGACTCTTATTAATCTCAGCTCAAGTCTTGACCTCAGGGTCATAAGTTCAAGCCCTGCATTGGGCTCCACATTTATAAAAAAACAAGACGAAACAAAAAGCTACTAAAGAAATTAAATTCATAATCTAAAATCTTACTACAAAGAAAATTCCAGTCCAGGAGTACTCTACTGGTAAATTATACCAAATATTTAAAGGTAATATTCTACTAATTATTTGAGGAGAAAAGTGAAATATAGATACAAAATGGGGAAAAATGAAGAAGACCTCTATGACTCTAGATCTGAGTTGGGAAAATATGAATTAGAATTATCAGTATGAGACATGATTTACATATATGCATTTATTTTTTAATTATTATTCTTTGAGAGAGGGGGGGGGTGTGCAGGGCAGAGGGAAGAGAGCATCTTAAGCAGGCTCCATGCCCAGCATGGATCCCCACTCAGGGCTTGATTTCTCAACCCTGAGATGATGACCTGAGCTGAAACCAAGAGTCTGATGCTTAACTGACTGAGCTCTCCAGGTGCTTCTACGTATATGCATTTATATATGTGCATATATTCGACCATAGATCTGTTCATGCAAGCCTAGAAGCAATGACTTTCAGAGCAATAAGCACACTTGGTGCCTAGATATGATTTGAAATGTCATTCCACGTTAAAACAAACCAAGACCTCTTGTACTTTTGGCTCATTCCAAGTCTAGGACAAGGAAAACAGAAGGAAGTCTAGAATGTCTTATTGAATCAGAAAGCAAAGAAATGTTCAAAGCTTAATGGGACATATCAAAAAGCAACAGGAATCAGCTTAAACAGGCTCCCATTGGGAAAATATAAAGAGATAGTACTCTAACTTAATACTAATCAGAGAAATACAAAGTTAACAATGAAGTATCACATTATCCCTATTTATCTAGCAAAATTGAAAAGTTGGCTAATATTGTTAGTGCAAATGTAGGGAATGTGGAACTATAGGAATGCACATGCACTACTCTTATGAGTATAAAGTAGCACAGATATTCACAAAAGCAATCAGGCAATACCTAGATAGTGAAGTGAACTCAGTACACTCTATGACCCATGAATTCCACTCCTGGCCTTATATTCCAAAGAAATTCTTATGACAGTCCATAGTGAACCTGTAAGAGGATTTTGTTGCAGGGCAGTTTGTGGTGGTAGGGTATTAGAGGCAACATGCATAGCCACTGAAGAAAAAGAGTTATGGGTAAAATATGGATACTTTACTATGGTTAGAAATAAGAGAACAGATGGACATATAACAAAAATGGACCTTTAAAAAAGAAAGAAATAGAATGAACTATGCAGCCACTAAGGAAAACAGCATGGAGGTTCCTCAAAAGTTAAAAATAGAACTACCATATGATCCAGCAATCTCACTTCTTCCCATATCCAAAGGAAATGAAAAGAGGATCTCAAAGAGATATCTGCACTCCCACGTTCACTGCAGCATTATTCACAATAGCCAAGATATGGAAATAAATGAAGTATCAATCGATGAATGGTTAAGAAGATATGGTACATATGTATACACAGTTGTCAATACTGTACTATATACTTGAGTTGCTAAAACCTTAAATGTTCTCACCACAAAAGAGAAGTGGTAATTATGTGATGTGTTGGAGGTGTTAGAAAACCCTACAGTGGTAATCATTTTGCAATATGTGAGCATATCAAATCAACATATTGTGTACCTTAAACTTATACAATGCCACATATCAATTATATCTCAATAAAGCCAAAAAAACCCAGAATGAACTATATCACAATATTCGTATACTAAAATGTAATTACATAAACTAAAAATATATAATAATATCTATCTGGGTGGCAGATGAAAAACTACATATATACCTTACGCATTTTTCTGTGTGTATACATTTCCTGAAAAAAGGTAAAAAAAAAAGTGTTAAGGTAAAGTAATGAGAATACTCTGGAAAGTAACACTGCTCTACAATTGTTAAGCATCATCATATAAAACTAGAATAAAGCATTTGGAGGTTTGTTTGTTTAGAGTGACCACATCAGTCAAGATGCTTTTGCTGGGTGAATTTTTCACTTGAGGTTGATGAAAGGTATTCAGTGAAGGCCTGTATTTGAGCCAGCTTTATAATGATGCTGGCTTATTTTTATAGCTGATTCTTATAAAACTATATAACGCTCAACCCAATTTAGTCAGAAAGTGAGCCCTGTATGTTAAATATGATGCCTCAAGAATTCAATTTTAAAAGTATTTTAACAAATGCTATATAAAGTAGAATATTAAGAACTCAGGGTGGAAGTATTACAATTAAACATTACAAAAAATAAATTCAAAGCTCATTTTATTGTCCAAGTAGAAATCTTAGTCTGTTTCCTTATGGGTTTTTATGTAACTTCCTCACTAGGACTTCATAGTTTGCTTTTTCTCTTTTAAATCCTTATAGTCAGAAGTTGGTCAGAATTTGTTGTATTCAAGCTGACTTAATAGTTACATTATTTCACTTGATTTTCATATTCTGTATCATCTAAATCAACATCAAAATCTAATTTGCCACCACTTTACTCAGTTCTTCTGCAGCTTTATCTACAGTTTAACCTTGGATTATTTTAAACATCTTGTCTTTTCTAGAATGGAGGAACAGTCCCTTCTGCATCACACAGAAAATGTAGGGTTTATCTGCATAAGGTTTACCCATTATGTAAATAAGAACTATTCAATTTTAATGGTTTTGATAATGGTCTGCGCTATGGTTTATTTTACACATCATTTGATAATTTCTTTATAATGATGACATGAAGTTTTGTTGTGGTAGTTAATGTCTTCTGCTGCCTCTAAGGGCTAAACACCAAGTCTTACTCCACTTCTGAGAGCTCATCAATGTAGATGCTACGACCTCTTGTCACAAGTGGAAAGGATGTGGAACCAAAAACCTGGTCCAAAATCATTTCATGTCTTACAGCCCAACCACCATGAGGTCCAAAATCTTTCTGTGGCTCAACAGACCAGCAGTGAGGAAAAAAACCCAAATGTGCAACCAGGACTTGGTCCTGAGGCAGGGACAGAGAGGTATCTACAGAAAGGCTTACAACAACACATTTAGGGTTAGGAAGTAGGAAGCTGGGTGCCCTCAGAAACTCTTTAAACTTAGTGGAGTTCCTCTTGTCTCTGGTAAAAAGTTTCTCAGAGCTAGACCCCTTAACCAACAGACTCATCAATCCCAGGTAGGGGTCACAGGACCATGGAAGTGGGGAAGTAGGTATAAATCCAGCTAGGGCATCAAATTTTGGGCAGGATGCTGCAGGGAGAAGCTGTATAAAGACAATATGGAAGATAAAACTCTTTTTTCTCAAGCCTGATATAGACATATATAGAGAACAACAGTACGCAGAAATAAAAATGTCCTTACATTCTGAAAGTTTAACACTAATGTGCTTTCTTCAATAAATATGCTCTTTTACAATTCAAGTGTTCTGTGGGCTACCTGGCAATCACTCATTCACCTCCCTATGAATTTATTCTTTAATGTTTTCCCTCCTGTGACCTTAGTGTCCTCAATCTTAATTAAGATAGAAGACAGAATATAAGATGGACAGTTAGTCTGAGGGATCCTTCTGGAAGACAGGACTCAAGATGGCCTGCTACAGGAGAGGACTATGATGAGGTAAAGAAGCAAGCTTGGAGGTACTGGGAGCCTGAAAGCAGGGAGTGGATCAGAATGGTTGATGTGCAATGCTGCTAAGGCTGGCCTCACCCTTTCTTCCAGGGATCAAAGAGGAAAGGCCCTGGCCACACCCTATAGAAATGAACCTTTGCTCAGAGGAGAAGGGTCATCTACTTACATTCTTCAAAGAAGGTTGGAGTAAGGAGAGTAAAGGTCTCAGGAAAGGTGTCAGTAGGCTACTCTAGTTAGGCAGGCTCAGACAGAGCAGAATTCCTGCAGCTCTGGGCAGTCCACACCACAGGAAACAGAGGGAGTCCTCCTTGAACAACCCTCATATAAACAGCTTCCCCCATCCCCTGTCTCCTCAGTTCCCTTGGAAATATGAACAGAATCCATGATAAAGGAGGAAACTGAAAGGAGAAGTCACACTGAAACATGGAAAACTTTGGCCAAGTACTAATGCATGCTTACTTGTAAATAAATAAGCAGTGCATTGGTTTTCTGCAACATAACAAATAACCACAAACTTAGAGGGTTTAAGTGACCCATTTATTACCCTGCAAGTCTGTAAGTCTGAAGTCCAGGCCCAGCATGACTGATTGATGTGGTCAGGGTTTCACTCACTCAAGCTCAAAATCCTCTCCTAGGCTTACATAGGTTATTAGTGATATTTAGGTTATTTTCTGTCTCATGCCATATGGCTCTCTCCATTTCTAAAATCAGCACAAGACACTCCCTGCATCAAACACCTCTCATAATTGAAATCACTGTATTTCTGTCTATGACTGCTACAAATGATGACATGACATCAGCTCAGGGCGTCAGATTATCTCCCTATCTTAAAAGGACCTTAATTGCATTTCAAAATCCTTTATAGAAACATCTAGATTAGTGTTTGATTGGGAGAAGATGTGTGAGCATCTTGGAGACCAGGAATTTGGGGGACCATCTTAGAATTCTGTTTGTCAAAAGCAGCATGTGTAACTGCGTGGCTAGACAGGTAAGATTTAAAAATAAAACAAAGATTTCCAAATGCCTGCAGTGCTGGTTCTGTTTGTTTCCACTGTCAGCTACTCCGAAGACAGAAGGAGATAAATCAAGCAGAATCAAATACATGGCTGTTCTCTGGGCTGTTTGTGCACAGCTACCGACCGTCTGTATTCCGGAAGAGTCTGAGGTACAAAAGAATTAGGAAGAAGCAGCTATGAACTAGAGACTGGTCTGGAAAGTTGCAATTTTGTGGTCAGTGGCAAGTTTCCTATGCCACAGAAAGACAACGCAATGCCAGGAAACAGCTGAAGAAATGGCTGAGCAACTGCCCTCAGACAAACCTTATGAATGACAGTGACATAGCACTCTACTAAACACAACTTTTGGCAGGAAACTGGGCCGAATCAATATGCGGTAATTTATACCACTCAATTACCACAAAATCAGAGCATCTTCTTGTACACATTTAGGATTGAGGGCTGAGGGGGCTGTTGGGGGAACAGTTAAAAATTGAAAAAGTGAAAAGGCACCAAACATCCCTTAAGAAAAGAGAACATACTTGATTTTATCAGAATAGAAAAAATTATTAGAAGAGGCAGCTTTCATAAACTGAATTTAACTTGAAAATGAAGACCTCCATTTTAGCAACAAACTATTCAATAAAGTCCATTTTAAAAGTCATTAATTAGGTCTCCATTTTAAGCTTTAGATTTGAAACCAGGATTTTCTGCACTTAATAATTACATAAACCAAAGAACTCAGTAAACCAAGTTTCCACCCAAAGCATCTTTTACAGTCTGCAATAAATGTCTGAAAAAAGGAGTTGTTATGGAAACAAAAATATTTAATAGCATTGGCATAAATAACTAGGAGGGGTGCAGAGGTATAAGTGGGAGGTGGTCAGCTCAGATTGCTCCAACTAATTGTTACAGAGAGAGCAGGGAAGGGAGGGCAGAAGGGAAAGGATGAGAATTAAAGAATAAATTTAAAGGTAATGGATGAAAACAAAGCCTATTTTTGAAGAAAGTTACGGTGAAAGAAGCCCTAGAGGGCAGTAGGGATGCTCAGAGTAGTGAGAGGAGTCCATACAGATGGGTACTGACTAGAAGGCGGCCAGGGTACTAGAGCTGCATCCTTGCTAAAGGGCTTGAAACTCTCCTGGAAGCCCTGGATGACCATCAAATGCAACTGAGAATGGTCAATTCTATCCAATTTAAAGTTTTTCCACATACTGAAAAGGGTGTTTTAAAATTATGAGTGACTTCTAGTTTAGCAAAAAGACCACAAGCAGTATGGAAATAGTTACAGAAAATATAAGGCAAAACTTCAGTGCATGAGTCAAGGTAGTAAGCAATGATAACTCTACTTTTAATTTTTGGAAAAAATATTATAAAGTGTTCTGTTAATGCTTTCTTCTTGAATCCTAAAATTGCTGCTATATATATTAAGCCAATGAAACATTTACAGCATGGGCAATACAGTACGCTGCCAGGTCAAGTAGAAAAGGTATAGCAAATGTTCAATGTAGTCTGGCAAAAACACTTGAGAATGTAAAATTAATTGATTTAATCTTGTTGGACTTAAATATATGTGTTAAATGTGAAATATGCGCCAGAGATACAAAGATAAAGATTAGATGTCTACTTCCCTTCTAAACCAGGCTGTGAAGATAAATTACCTTAACAATTAGACAATTGGAGAAATAACCAGCATGCTGACAGAAGTTAGTAGATGTCATGACTAAGGAGACTCTGATTCCATTTTTTATTTTTGATTCCTGACAGTTTTTTTTTAATAAATTAATTTTTATTGATGTTCAGTTTGCCAACATACAGAATAACACCCAGTGCCCATCCCGTCAAGTGTCCCCCTCAGTGCCCGTCACCCATTCACCCCCACCACTCGCCCTCCTCCCCTTCCACCACCCCTAGTTCGTTTCCCAGAGTTAGAAGTCTTTATGTTCTGTCTCCCTTTCTGATATTTCCACACATTTCTTCTCCCTTCCCTTATATTCCCTTTCACTATTATTCATATTCCCCAAATGAATGAGAACATACACTGTTTGTCCTTCTCCGATTGACTTACTTCACTCAGCATAATACCCTCCAGTTCCATCCACGTTGAAGCAAATGGTGGGTATTTGTCGTTTCTAATGGCTGAGTAATATTCCATTGTATACATAAACCACATCTTCTTTATCCATTCATCTTTCGATGGACACCGAGGCTCCTTCCACAGTTTGGCTATTATGGACATGGCTGCTAGAAACATCGGGGTGCAGGTGTCCCGGCGTTTCATTGCATCTGAATCTTTGGGGTAAATCCCTAACAGTGCAATTGCTGGGTCATAGGGCAGGTCTATTTTTAACTCTTTGAGGAACCTCCACACAGTTTTCCAGAGTGGCTGCACCAGTTCACATTCCCACCAACAGTGTAAGAGTGTTCCCTTTTCTCTGCATCCTCTCCAACATTTGTTGTTTCCTGCCTTGTTAATTTTCCCCATTCTCACTGGTGTGAGGTGGTATCTCATTGTGGTTTTGATTTGTATTTCCCTGATGGCAAGTGATGCAGAGCATTTTCTCATGTGCATGTTGGCCATGTCTATGTCTTCCTCTGTGAGATTTCTCTTCATGTCTTTTGCCCATTTCATGATTGGATTGTTTGTTTCTTTGCTGTTGAGTTTAATAAGTTCTTTATAGATTTTGGAAACTAGCCCTTTATCTGATATGTTATTTGCAAATATCTTCTCCCATTCTGTAGGTTGTCTTTGAGTTTTGTTGACTGTATCCTTTGCTGTGCAAAAGCTTCTTATCTTGATGAAGTCCCAATAGTTCATTTTTGCTTTTGTTTCTTTTGCTTTCGTGGATGTATCTTGCAAGAAGTTACTGTGGCCAAGTTCAAAAAGGGTGTTGCCTGTGTTCTCCTCTAGGATTTTGATGGAATCTTGTCTCACACTTAGATCTTTCATCCATTTTGAGTTTATCTTTGTGTATGGTGCAAGAGAGTGGTCTAGTTTCATTCTTCTGCATGTGGATGTCCAATGTTCCCAGCACCATTTATTGAAGAGACTGTCTTTCTTCCAGTGGATAGTCTTTCCTCCTTTATCGAATATTAGTTGACCATAAAGTTCAGGGTCCACTTCTGGGTTCTCTATTCTGTTCCATTGATCTATGTGTCTGTTTTTGTGCCAGTATCACACTGTCTTGATGGCCACAGCTTTGTAGTACAACCTGAAATCTGGCATTGTGATGCCCCCAGATATGGTTTTCTTTTTTAAAATTCCCCTGGCTATTTGGGGTCTTTTCTGATTCCACACAAATCTTAAAATAATTTGTTCTAAGTCTCTGAAGAAAGTCCATGGTATTTTGATAGGGATTGCATTAAACGTGTAAATTGCCCTGGGTAACATTGACATTTTCACAATATTAATTCTGCCAATCCATGAGCATGGAATATTTTTCCATCTCTTTGTGTCTTCCTCAATTTCTTTCAGAAGTGTTCTATAGTTTTTAGGGTATAGATCCTTTACCTCTTTGGTTAGGTTTATTCCTAGGTATCTTATGCTTTTGGGTGCAATTGTAAATGGGATTGACTCCTTAATTTCTCTTTCTTCAGTCTCATTGTTAGTGTATAGAAATGCCATTGATTTCTGGGCACTGATTTTGTATCCTGCCATGCTACCAAATTGCTGCATGAGTTCTAGCAATCTTGGGGTGGAGGCTTTTGGGTTTTCTATGTAGAGTATCATGTCATCGGCGAAGAGGGAGAGTTTGACTTCTTCTTTGCCAATTTGAATGCCTTTAATGTCTTTTTGTTGTCTGATTGCTGAGGCTAGGACTTCCAATACTATGTTGAATAGCAGTGGTGAGAGTGGACATCCCTGTCTTGTTCCTGATCTTAGGGGAAAGGCTCCCAGTGCTTCCCCATTGAGAATGATATTTGCTGTGGGCTTTTCGTAGATGGCTTTTAAGATGTTGAGGAATGTTCCCTTTATCCCTACACTCTGAAGAGTTTTGATCAGGAATGGATGCTGTATTTTGTCAAATGCTTTCTCTGCATCTAATGAGAGGATAATATGGTTCTTGGTTTTTCTCTTGCTGATATGATGGATCACATTGATTGTTTTACGAGTGTTGAACCAGCCTTTTGTCCCGGGGATAAATACTACTTGGTCATGGTGAATAATTTTCTTAATGTGTTGTTGGATCCTATTGGCTAGTATCTTGTTGAGAATTTTTGCATCCATGTTCATTAGGGATATTGGTCTGTAATTCTCCTTTTTGGTGGGGTCTTTGTCTGGTTTTGGAATTAAGGTGATGCTGGCCTAATAGAATGAATTTGGAAGTACTCCATCTCTTTCTATCTTTCCAAACAGCTTTAGTAGAATAGGTATGATTTCTTCTTTAAACGTTTGATAGAATTCCCCTCCTGACAGTTTTCAAGCCCCATAATGTCCCTTCACGTTACATCCCACAACCGAGCAAGCCAATAAGAAAGCCTGGATCTTTCTTTTAGATCCAGCTAGAACTTCAAACTTTGCAAGTCCGTACAAGCCTCACCCGCAGCCACCATAAAAGCCAAGCGTGTCTCCTTTCTCTGCTCTCTCAGGCCATTTTTTCAGACTTGCTTGGGAGCCCACCCTGCTCTCCCCAGAAGGCTTCATTATAGGAGTATAATAAACTGTTCTGCACCCTCTTCATGTGTGTGCATTAATATCACCTTCTTGACAGGTGAACCAAATTTTGGGTGAACACAATACCATGGAAGCAGAGAGAAAACAGTTTCTACATCTGCTAGGCAGGCTAGGGAAGGCTTGCTGTATGAAGAGCTACACTCTACAGTACTGAAGGCCTTTAGGCCACAGAGTTGCAGTGGACTTCAACTGGAGTAATACCCATTGTACAATTTCTCTTCATTGGGTGAAATCCTGAGACACAGGACAACACCTAGAAGACATGTTCACTATCAAATGCCCCCCTTGCTTGACTGATGGGGTAGATACCTGATCTAAGCATGGGTCATCATTGTACTACTCTTGAGGTTTTTCAAACTAAGGAAAAAAGAAGCTATGTTGTGATGGAGGGAAGCTACAGAAACCTAGTCCTAAGAACACTAGTAGATTTATTCTTATCACTGTAAGAAAAAGATATTGTCAGTGGAAGAGAATAAGCTAATACAGAGTGAGGCAGAGATGACAAAGAAGACTCCTGGTGGTGCTGGATAACATGGATCCTTCCTGTTGTCCCTGCGTCACAGCTCCATTTCTGACCTTTCTGTAGATACATTACGGTCCTCAGTGTTCCTTCCAAAACATGCTCATTTTTGCCTCATCTAGTTTCAGTCAGATTTCAAATACTTAGGATCAAACATCTGAAGCACTGGCTAAAACAGAGGGAATACAGGCACTCTGTAATTACTGTTAATTTTCTTACAATATGAATAGCAGTACTGTAGTTATGTCTTTACATATGGAAATGTGTGCTGAAGAGTATAGGGATAAAATGTTACTAAGTCCGCTACTTTCAAATGATTTAAACTTGACAAAAATATGAATGTGGCAAAACTCTTAATTATTGAATTTAGGTTAAAAGTACATTCATTATTTTTTCTTTCACTTTTTTTCTTAATTCTGTGAAAGCACCCATAACACCTTACAAAGACCACTTACCTCAGGAAATGGTAAGTCATCCTTCACAGGGGTGGCTTAGGGTGGGGAGGCATAGAAGAAAGGTAAAGGACAGATTTTATGTGGAGAAATTTCGCATCTATCCTAAAGATGCTAGGAAACCATCAAAGGATTTTTTTTTTTTTTTTGTGGAAAAGAGTATTAGGAAATGACATGCATGATTAGGTTTGGATAGCAAAAAGATTTCCCTGTCGATAGCATTGATCATAAATTGGAAAATGGCAGGCATGTGGTAAAAGTTTAGATAAGAAGTGATGAGAGGGCAGCCCGGGTGGCTCAGCGGTTTAGCACCGCCTTCAGCCAGGGCATGATCCTGGAGAGCTGGGATCGAGTCCCATGTCAGGCTCCTTGCATGGAGCCTGCTTCTCCCTCTGCCTGTGTCTCTCTGCCTCTCTCTCTCTGTCTTATGAATAAATAAATTAAATCTTTTTTAAAAAAAAAGAAGTGATGAGGGTCTGAATTAAGAGGAGAAGTGTAAGAAGGGTTAGAGAAGAGAAGACATGAGGAGTAGACAGAAGTCTGGTAATGGATTCAGTGGGAGAAGGGATAGAGTGCTCTGAGGTAAAGAAAAGAATCCAGGAAACATCAGGATTGTTGGCTTTGGTGACTGACTTGCACCATTCATGAAGACTGGAGATCCAGAAGCAAGAGCAGGGGACACTGAGTTTAAGGTGTGTTGCTAGAGACACAGGTTAAGTGTCTGGAGAGAAGGGTGACATACAGATCAGGAAACCATAGGCATATGCCAAGGGCACCTAAGAGAGTACCCCATAAGGAAATGTGGAGTTGGCTGAAAAGGGATGAAGGAAGAGAAGCAGCTATAGTTAGGGGACAGACAGGGAACAGAACCCTGAAAGAGACTAAGAAAAAAGGGCTTTAGACACAGGAAGAAAACACAGAATGGTTCACAAGGATAAAGGCCAAGAAAGATCTGAGAGGGAGGAAGAAGTCAGCAGGGCCACATACTCTACAAGAGATCAAGAGACAAGATTAGTAAGTGTCACCTAACAAGAAGACCTAAAGTAGGGCAGTTCCAGGGTCGATTAATTCTGCAGTTCAACACTATTATCAAAGACACAAGTTCTTTCCATTTTTCTACTTTCAGACACATTTTGCTGGCTTTATCCTCAGACTAGTACCCTTGATGGATTGTAAGATGGTTGCCATAGTACCCCAGGCATCGCGTGCAGACAATATCCAGCATGGAAGAGGGGAAATTCTTTCTTAAGTCTCTTTTTTAAAGTGGGGGTGGGTGGGGAATCTTGTTCCCAGAAATCTTTTAGTAGAACCTGACATCATATTATTGGGTAGAATTGGTACATACATCTACCCCTTAACTGATCATAAACAAGAAGGGGAGTATTACAATTAACTCAGATTAATCAGCAATACTGAGCTGGGGACAGGATCACTTTTCCTAAGGTCTGGATAGCTGAAAACTCTGGGGTTGTATTAACAAAAATACTGAATAGCTAACTAACAAGCATGAAAAGGGCCACTCCGTACCAAGGTATTCTAATCTGATTTTTTTCCACATAATAATATTTATCTAAGAAAGAGCAGGGATTTTTGGAGGCTGAAAGAAAAGTCGTCAATGCAGGAAAAAATTCCAATCAAGTAAGCTTTATGCTTCTGAGAATGGAAGAAAGCCCAACATACAATAACTTTAAAGGAGGATGTATCCTAAAACTTCTCTGATTTCTTTTGGCAATCGGCTACTTTCTAACTCACTAATAATTTACCTTCTGCAGTGAAAATGCACAAGTTCACCTTCTTTGTACTTTCAATTTTCATAAAAAGAAACTTAGCTCTAAAACTGCTAGGCAGATTCTTCCAATCATATTGCTTGCGATCTTCTAAGGGCAAACAAAATTCTAAATTTAGAAACCTCTCTGTTTATATCCGTGTGGTAGCCCTGTGGTAACCTGAGTGGGCTAAACTCCAGTCCCCAGAATTTCCTTATACGTCTCAGCTTAGGGTGGGTTACATGCGATGCACTCTCCTGAGAGCTGTAGAACATGGAAGGGAGGCAGCTGATGTTGTGTAGTATACACGTAACTTCTCCCAGCTATTCACTCAAACACCAATGTAGGTGCTGCTGGGAAGGGATTCTGCAGATGTAATCCAAGTCCCTAAACAGCAGACTTTAAATTAAAGAGAGAGGGATCCCTGGGTGGCACAGCGGTTTGGCGCCTGCCTTTGGCCCAGGGTGCGATCCTGGAGACCAGGAATCGAATCCTGCGTCGGGCTCCCGGTGCATGGAGCCTGCTTCTCTCTCTGCCTGTGTCTCTGCCTCTCTCTCTCTCTCTGTGTGACTATCATAAATAAATTTAAAAAATCTAAAAAATAAATAAATAAATAAACAAATTAATTAATTAATTAATTAATTAATTAAAGAGAGATTAGGCATAGGCAGGCATGTCTTAACTAGTCAGAAGCCTTTGCAAAGAGAATTTAGCCCTTGCCTAAGCTAAGAGACTCCAAACAACAGATGAATCTACAATTGCTCTGCTTCCTCAGGATCCTCCCTGCCTGTGGACATCAGGCTTTAGCACTTGCCCTTGGAGTTCTAGCCTACTCATGATCCTCCCCTTTTGACTGCCTGCCCCTATATACTATGGGCTTGCTTAACCAGCTCCCACAATTATAAGCCAATACACAAAAACTCCACACTCATATACATACACACACACAAAATCTGACTGATTGAACCCTAATACACATGTATTCACATCTGCCCCCAAGTCCCACTTCTACAGATCCACTTTTACCTTTATGAGATAAAACCAGCTCCATTCAGTTTTCTCAGACTGAATGCAGAAAAGATTAAAATGATAGAATGTTTCCTTTTTCTTTTATTTCCACTATTTTGGAGCAGCATGTAAATTTGGTGGTTTAGGGAATAGTTCAGTATACCTACTATATACCTTTCCTATGCTGTAATGAAGAGTTCATGCTGTGTTTCAAATAATTTTCTTCACTGTATTACCCAATCCTTGCATGCACTGGAGTTCACCTTCCATTTGTACACATTCAATAAACTTCCACTGTTTCTCTCAGTTCATGAGATTTCAGTTCTAGTCTCTTAAAAAAAATCCTATTTATTTCCTCTCTGTCATACATTAATTCACTTATTCCTATCAGTTCTTTGTTCATGATACCAAATTATTCTCTAGTCTAAATATTAACTGAAAATCTTTGTATTCTGCATATCCTTCATCTCATAACTCTGTTCTCAGGACTCTCTCCTGATGATAAAGTCCTGCTATGTTTAAATCGTTAGTTTCAGCACTGATTATAAGAACAAAAAAGTTTAAAATAATGCAAAAGAAGAAATGAATTGCACAAATGTATCTGTACAATTTGATGTTCTTTAATACCATAAAAGAAAATAACAGATAATTCAATAAAGAAAAAAATACCTAACATATTATGTTTAGAAAGCAGGTTATAAAACAATGTATGTTCAGAATATACAGGTATGTCTTTTGTGACTTGATAAATAAATACAAATGCACAGAAAAAAGGACTTGAAGGATAAAAGCTTAATGTTAATGTTTCTTAGTGGTGGGACTGCTGGTAATTTTCAATTTTCTTCTTTCTCCTGATAAGTATTTTCTAAGTTTACTACAATAGGCATGCACTGCTCATGTAATAAGCAAAATCCTAGTAAGTTCCGTAGTGGTGAGTTAATAATCTGTGGCCTAGAACACAGGCTTTCAGAAGGATATCTAGAAAACCCCTGAACCTGTGTGTACAATGCTGTGTGTGTAATGCTGTGTGCCTCTGTGTGCATTAGAAAAGGTAAGGGAAGAGGTTCACAGCTTTCATCAAGTCCTCAAGCGATCCATGATCAGAAAAAGGTTAAAACTACCAGTCTAGAATCTTGCATGATCTTACCTCAATTTCTCCTATTTCAGGTGTGGGGCATTATTTAAACGGTCCAGGGAGAGAGAATGTGAACAGGAATTCCCAATTCCTATTCAAGCATTTTGTATAACTGAAAATGTCTTTTATCTCAAGTGATGTAAAATTTGTAAAAACTTTCTCAAAAACAAATTATAAAGTCAAGAACAGCTGGATATAATTATTGACAAGATCTTTCTCGAATGGTTACTGCTAAGCTTTCCAAATAAGAATACTCTGTGTTTGAGACTAAGGATTTTGGTGTTGTATGCCAACCTCCTCTCCTGGCCCTCAGGTGGCACCCGAAATACCACTCTTACCCTAGTCTCAGAATGGAGTTCTGTTCTGGTCCATTCTAGGATGAGCAAATATACTCCAAGAGCATTTTACTGTAGAGAGAAAACTTACTAGTAGTTAGAAAATAATGAACTCTCTTATGAAGATCAAAATATGTGTCACATGTGTTTCATTAAATTTATCTTGCATTTGACAGAAGACAACTGTAGGAGACATGTTACTGTGATTGGCTTAAGGTCTCTACTTTAGGTTCCTCACAATCTTGACATTGTATAACTAAATGATTTTTATAAGACAGTAATGATAGTGATAGGTTTCCCAACTAAACATCATGATCTTTAACACCCAGAAGTCAATTTTACTTACATAATGACTATCAGAAATACTGATTCCATCTAGAAGTGCACAAAGAATCATATAAACTTTTCTCTGCATTCCTACCCCTAAAATCCATGGTCTCTGTGGGAATATAATCTTAAAAGATGGGATCTGCTATCAGATATCTTGCTTTATAGCTAACTACTCAACCATGCTAACTACTCTACCATGGTTTTATACAAATATAATTAGTGTATTTGATGATTTCAGGTTTGAGACTGTAAATAAATTATTTAAACTTAATGTGTTTACCAGTAAAAAATGGTTAATTACAACTTTGACCACATTAAAGAAACCTATAATTTTCATTTACTGAATCAGAATAGATCTACATATAGATTCTCCACCACTTCCCTCTTCTTTTTTTCCCCCTGCTAATTTACCAGAGTGGCATTGCTTTAGCAGTTATATCACTCAGAAGTTCTCTTATCTACTTGCTGAATTAGATTGGAACCAAATATAGGTGAAGATTTGTCTTTTCTTTGGTGTATCTGAGGTATGCAAAACCTGAGACCCAGAGGTAGAAGGGAAGGCAGAAATACGGTCAGAGGAAGCAATTCTATGGCTGAACCATGTCTTTCTGCAGGATTTTCTTTTGTTTGCTCTTCTGGGTTAGTGACAATTATATGTATTTGGTGATGTACGGAAGTCTGTACTTTAAAAGCACACACAAATAAATATTATCTTTCTAGGTACACATGGAAAATTTTAAATAGTAAAAGTGGAAATGAATAACTAAATCAGAAAATCCACCTGAGAGTTCTATGCTGCTTCTGAAGATAAGATCCTTTGAACCAGGGACTTTATTAGGTATCTTTCAAACTTCAAAAGTTAATATTATATATTAGACTCATAATAGGTACTTGCTTTCCATTTTCAAACTGCATTCAACAACACTGTTTTCCTGATGACTTGAAAATGTAACTTTCTCAGAGAGATAACACAGGTGAAAAGCAAGACAAATGCTTGCATAAAATACACATAATAGTTTAGTGGGAGACCATGGTCTTAAAATTTTAAACTTACTGTTCATGGAAATCCAGCATTGGTGGCTCAAATCGTATAGGTCTGCAATTACCCCGATATAGAGATATACTGTAAGTAAAAAGAAAAGAGC
Source organism: Nyctereutes procyonoides (assembly GCF_905146905.1). NCBI lineage: Eukaryota > Metazoa > Chordata > Mammalia > Carnivora > Canidae > Nyctereutes > Nyctereutes procyonoides. The sequence continues at coordinate 45,629,933 of NW_026575049.1, read as the reverse complement.
ATAAGAAACAATTCTTTAAAGCATATATCCCCAAACTGAAGTCAGACACTTGAGTTTTGTCACAACAAAGTACTTTTAAGAAAAGTAGAGTCTAATGAAAAAGGGGGGGGGGTACTTCTATTTAAAGGTATGTGAAAACAGAAAATGCTCAAGTAGACTCAATGTTGAAACTTATTTGGTTGATACAGTTGATAATAATATATCTTAATATGTTCACTTGGATTTTTTTTTGGATACATGCACAATGAATAAGAAATAGTCAACACAACTAAATATACTTGGCAGATAATACAGTATACAGACAAAAAACATAATCTCATTGTAACTAGAGTGGCAAAGAACTAAACAAAAATGAATTTGGGGCTAGAAATTTTTAAGAATTGAAATATCTTTTTCATCTGAGAGTTTAGAACACATTGATCCATAATGTCTTAGCCTAAATATCTGAATATCATTTCTAACTATTCCACTAATACTAGAACTTCTCACTAAAACCAATTTCTAAACAGCAAGCCTCCTAGACATCACCATGACCTAACAATGATGTGATACAGAAATGACCTGGGGAAGGGGGGGATGTCCACATGCTTCAACTCATCTTTAAGTACTAAGAAAATCAGAAATTCAGTAAGCTACTGAAGTTTCTAAACAATAGATGCTTATCTTTGTTGTATTTTAAGAAATGACATTAGAGCAAAACCATTCTGTAAAACTTTATTTCCATCACCACAACTCAGAAGAACACAAGTTTCAAATGATACAGTAATTTCATTTAGAAAATACATGATGATATACATTAGAAATAGACAAGGACATTCAGAATACGTAGGAAATTTGCTTTAACTCAGTTCTATAAAGATTAAATAGTCTGAATAGTAGAATTAACGTGCTAAAAGTAATAAAGTCTTAAGGTATTTTTACCTTAAGATTATTTTGATAATCCCTCTACATAGGCTGAACAGAAAAAAATGAAAAACACAAACAAGGAGGAAAACAGCAAATGTAAGATTCTACATTACTAGAGCATAGATCTAAAGACACTGGGACAAAGAAGGCACAGCCCCCCCCCCCAAGGCAGTATAAAATCTACTCCCTCTTGATTTCTGCTCTTCTTAGGCATGATATAACAAGGATGCTCTCTGTCTCTTTTAAAATAAGAGATGCTGATCAGCTCATTAGTTTCAAGGGTGTGAAACCCAAACAATAAAATCTCAATCCAATCAAGGGGAAGAGTATAATGCATGAGATTAATGTGTAGAAGTCATTAATTCATATACATAAACACTGACTGTATTAGATGCTAGAGATACAAAGATTAAGATACAGCTTTTTCTTTCACAAGACTGAGAATCTATATCCCAAGTTGCAAAAGGCTATGTCTGAAGTGGCCCAGCAAGGTAAGAAAAAAACCAAAATAAAACCATACACGCTCCACTGATTGAACACAAATATAAGGAATGCAAAGGGGCTGTGTAGTGGCTGGGGCTATGGAAACAAACCAAAGAGCCTGCTCTCACTGTGCTAACATCCCAGTAGGGGAGACAAAAGTAGAATATATTAGGTAATATGGGACATATAAAGACAAACCAAACACAGTAGAAACAGAGGTCTTTCTGAGGAGGGACGCTAGAGCCAAGACCCAAATGGTGGAGATCTGGGGGAAGAATGGAGATACACTTGGCATGCTGAGGAACAAGAGGGCTGAAGTAGCCAGACTGACAGGAGAGAGGGGAAGAATAGAGGGGGTTGAGATCAGAGAAGTACAAAGGCCAAGTTTCCTTGCAGGAGTCTGGATTTTATCGTAAGTGTAACAAAAAGCCTCTATAGTGTCTTCTGCAAGGGAGTAACATGATCTGACACACCTGAAAGGTTAATTCTGGATGCTGTGTCAAGAACAGATGGTAGGAGCCCCAAAGTGGAGGCAGGGAAGTCCTGCAGTAGTCCAGACAAGAGGGGCTGGTAGCAGTGGTCTAGAGGGACTGCAAAGCAGAGTGGCAAGAAGTGGCTCTTTTCTGAATATATCTGGAAGCTAAAGCAATGGGTCATGGTGATGGACTGATTTTGAAACGTAAGAGAAAGGAGAGAAATCAAGGATGACATAATTATAAAATTTTGGCCTGAGAAAATGAGATATAGAGTCATAGAATGGGAAGAGTGGGTTAGAGGTGAGGAAGGATGGATGGGTTAGATGTTCAACTGTGTTTATTGTTTTAGACATTTAAATTTGAGATGTCTTACCTAGATGAGATTTTGAGTAGGCAGCTGGATATTCAGGGGTATTGCTTTCCATAAAAATGTTACTGACTTTTGTGTAATGATCTTAAACTTAAACCCAAGCCACTCTGGCAAGTTAATTCTAACAGTTTGTCTATAGATTCCCCTTAGTTTCCCCAGCACTACATGGGCTGTCAAAACAATCACTACCTTGGGTTACTTCTGTAGATACATCATCAGCAAGTAACAACATTTCTACGTATTCCTTTTACATCCTTAGACCTTGTTTTCATTTTTTATGCCATGTGTGGGCTAAGACCTCCCAAAAAAATGCTCCACAGCAGTGTCCAACAACTGTTATTTACAGATTTCTCACAAAATATGATAGAGAGAACAATACATAAAAGATGATTCCCTCATAAATAAATGTATATTTTCAAAATAATAGCAGAGTTATGTCTAAGGAACAGTTTAATATTTGAGTGGGTATAGCAGGAGTTATCATAGATACAATTTTATCTTTAAAAAAATTGAATAACATAGCTGTCATGTATCCACAGCTGACTGAGACATTTGCTACTATGCTTATTTTAAAAGAGGACAACATCCTCTTTAGCATTTTAGTAACAGAAAGCAAATGTTTGCAAATCTTTAATGTTGAAAACTAACCTGGGGCAGAAGTAACGTGAAAAATGGTACTCTGCCACTTTCAAAGAAACAGAATCTGAGACATTATAATAGTATACTGCATGATTTTATGCTTTCCAGTGATTGTATCTGAAAGTCTCAAATATTTTATTCTTATTATTTACTTGGGGATAAGGGGATACCAAAAAAAAAAAACTATTTTCTGACTTCAACCAAGAGAACAACTGGATAGATAGAAGAAATCTTGTGGGACATGGTCTAAATTTCTTGGTGAACTGTCAGGTCAAAGTTAAGCAAGTGGCTTTCCAATGAAGGATGTAAAGCCTTCTTGGAGCTTTGGGAGTTTGTTTAAACTAGGAAACTTAAATTTTTTTCCTAAAGGCAATTACTACCTAAACAAAAGGTACTCTATGGCCCACTATTTCTTAAAGAATGCTTTGCAGGTCTACCTACACCTTAATCATCTAGGACACTTGTAAAATGCAGATTCCAGGGCCCCGCCACCATAATGTGATTCCTAACATCTAGTCTGAAGCCTAGAAACCAGTGTTTTATGTATGCTCTCACATTCAGGAACTACTCTTTTGCCACCCTGAGCCACAATAAACATTGCAAGCAGAAGAGGGGACAAAAGTATCTTAACAAATAAAACTTTCAAAGTCAACAGTTTAAAAAAGTTTCAAATATGATTTCTATTAGAGACAGCTAAAAAAACAGTGACTTACATTTTAGCTTAATTTTGCATTTCTCTAAGGACTAATAATGTTGAATATCATTTCATTTACTTATAGTCCAACTAGATATCTTCTCTGGTAAAGTGTCTATTCAAAGTTTTAAAACTGGGATGTTTGTCTTACTTAGAATAGTTCTTTACAGGGGCAGTTGGGTGGCTCAGTGGTTTAGCATCTGCCTTTGGCTCAGATTGTGATCCCGGAGTCCCAGGATCGAGTCCCACATCAAGCTCCTTGCAGGGAGGGTGCATCTTCCTCTATGTCTCTGCCTCTCTCTCTGTGTCTCTCATGAATAAATAAATAAAATCTTTAAAAAGTTCTTTACAGATTCTAGATATAGATGTACAGCAACCAGCACTTGGCAGACCACACTCCTCTTTGCTACAACATCCAAGTGGAGATCCTAGTCAGTGGCTATGCCCATTTGCAAAGTCAAGTAAGTGGCCCTGTCTTGCCAGGGATCTTGGTGGACAATTCCAGATGATTTGGGTCCCTACCCAGTGAACCATACTAGCCATGAGCCTGTTCTACAGCCCCATCTGGGTGGGGAAGCAAATTAAAAGACCTGCTTAGGGTTAAAAATAACCTCCAGCCCCACCCAACCAGGAAGCCTAACCAGAATATCTGGGAAGCTGTATAGCTTAACCTGTAGCCCTGCTTAAAATGGCACTTGAGAACTCACCTGCAGAGCTGAGCTGGTGGCCCCAACTGGCCAGGGAGCTTTGTGGGCAGCTATGCTAGATTCAGGTCCCCCACCATCAAGTCATAATGGCTACGGAGCCTGCTTTATGGCTCTTTGGGGGCAGGGAAGCAAATTCATAGTCCTGCCTAACTACTGAGTATAGCACCCAATCTTGCTCAACTAAGAAGCATGAGCAGAGAATCTAGGCACTATGAAGGCCGTATTCCAGCTATGCATAGACAGGGAACCAAGACAGTAGTCCTATCCAACTGTTCCCAGGCAGTGACAACCGTACTGACATGAGATCTCCATAAACATCCTTGGCCAAATAGAGACCTAGATGGTAATACGTCCCACTTGCCCAAGGACACTATCAGTTGACTCATCAAGAACCCTAAATTAAGCTGGCTAGAGAACTGTCTCTGCAAGGGCACACAACTAAACAAAAATTTTAAAAAATGCATGAATGAAATGAGAGTTCAACAAAGAAAGAGAAACCATTAAAAAAAATCATCAAACAGAAATCCTAGAGATGAAGAATACAACGACTGAACTGAAGAATTCAACAGAGACCTTCAACAACAGATCTGACCAATCAGAACAAAGAATCAATGAATTGAAAGGTCTTTTGAAATTACCCAACAACAAGAACAAAAAGAAAACAGAAAGGGAAAAAGTGAAGAAAGCATGCTGGATTTATGGAATAACTTTAAGAGGAACAATATAGAGTTGATCTTTGAACAACATGGGTTTGAACAGCATGGCTCCATGTATATACATCAATTTTTTTTACAACACGGTACTTTAAGTGTATTTTCTCTTAAAGTTTTCTGAATAACATTTTTTTTCTAGCTTGCTTTATTTTTTTTAAAGATTTTTTTTATTAATTCATTCATGAAAGAGAGAGAGAGAGAGAGAGAGAGAGGCAGGCAGAGACACAAGCAGAGGGAGAAGCAGGCTCCATGCCAGGAGCTGGACGTGGGACTCGATCTCGGGTCTCCAGGATCACGCCCTGGGCCAAAGGCAGGCACTAAACCGCTCAGCCACCCCAGGATCCCTTCTAGCTTGCTTTATTGGAAGAATACAGTGTATAATATATAAAACAAATAATATATATGTTAATCAACTGTTCATGTTACCAGTAAGGCTTCTGGTCAACATTAGGCTATCAGTAGTTAAGTTTATGGAAAGTCAAAAGTTTTATGTGGATTTTCAAATGCACAAGAGGTTGGTAAACCTAACCGACACATGGTTCAAGGATCAACTGTTGTTTTTAGCATATGAGTTTCAAAGTTTTTTTCATAAATTTATCCTCAAGTATGTAACATCCTTTGAAGCTATTGTTATTTTTCTATAACATTTTTGCACTTGTAATATAGAAACAGAACTGATACTAATTACGTAGTTTTCAATCTTATTAAATTCACTTATTCTCATACATTTTTAGGATCTTCTATGTAGACAATCAGGTTTTTGTAGACAAACATCTTTCTTTTCTTCCTTCCTAAATGATGCCTCTTATTTCTATTTCTTGCCTTAATGTACTGACTAGCACATCTAGAACAATACTGAATAGAAGTGATGATGGTAGACATCTCTGCCTTCCTCTCAACAGAAACCAAGCATTCAATCTTTTACCATAAGCATCATGCTGTCCCCGCCCCCCCCCATCACACACACACAGCTGCTCTTTATGAGACTGAGGAAATTCTTTTCTATTCCTAGTCTGCTGAGTATTTTAAATCATGAATAGATGTTGAATTCTGTCACATGCTTTAATTTCAATTTTAACAATTTCCCAAACTATTAATGATTTCTTTAATTCTGCCCATGTCAAAAAACATAATGTATGATTGTTGGGTGCAGTGTTTAATAAATACCTATGAAGAAAAAATATCTACCAGGTTAAGTTCGTTGATAATACAGTATTAAGTCTTTTATATCCTTACTGATTTTGTCAGTTATTGATGGATGAGTATTGAAATCTCCAACTATAACTATGAATTTATAATTGTGAATTTACCTTAATTTCTGTTTATTTTTTCTACATGCATTTAGAAGTCCTGATAGTAGGCTTAGAGACTTAAGACTGCTGTACCTTCATGATGAATTATCTCTTTTATAATAACAAAATGTCTCTTTTTATTTCTGATAATATTCCCTGTCCTAAAGTCTAATTTGTCTGATAGTGTTATTGCCTGCCCCATCTTTTTACTTTTAACTTACTTGCATTTTTATACTTAAGGTGCGTTTCTTCAAAATCAAATCTCCCTGACTACAGGGAAATAATATTTGCAACACAGGACTACTATCTCTAATAAGAAATAGTTTAACATGGAAGAAATAGAGGTGTCTGGGTGGCTCAGATAGTTAAGCATCTGCCTTCCACTCAGGTCATGATTTCCAGGTCCTGGGATTGAGCCCCATGTTATGTAGGGCTCCCAGCCCAGTGAGGAGTCTGCTTCTCCCTCTCCCTCTGCCTCTCCCCTTGCTTGTGCTCTTTATTTCCTTCTCTCAAATGAGTAAGTAAAATCTTAAAAAAATAACAAAATGGAAGATATAAATATCAAAGGTCCTATAGAAAAATGCACAGAATAAACACCAACAGACAATATCAAAAGATAAATATAAGCATGGGCTAACATATGTGGAAAGATATGCAACCTCACTCATAACTAGAGAAAGACAAACTAAAACTACATGACAGAATTTCTGACATATCAGAATGACAAAAATTAAAAAGTATGATAACAGGGTAGCCCCGGTGGCCCAGCAGTTTAGCGCCGCCTTCGGCCCAGGGTGTGATCCTGGAGACCGGGAATCGAGTCCCCCTGCTTCTCCCTCTGCCTGTGTCTCTGCCTCTCTCTCTCTCTCATGAATAAATAAATAAAAATCTTAAAAAAAAAAAGTATAACATATTCTATAGGAAAAGTTGTAGGAAAATTGGGACTCTATTTTACCATTGAGGGGTATGCAAATTGGTATAGCTCTTGAAAGAGAATGTGGCAACACTAACAAAACTACATATGCATTTATCTTTTGACTCAGAAATTCCTTATCTAGGAATTTACCCTAATCATGTACTTTCAACAATACAAATTACATATGCACTTACCCTTTGACTCAGAAATCCTATTTGTAGGAATCTATTCTGCAGATAAGTTCCAAAAATATAAGTTCCAAAAAAAATTAAAAATAACGAGAAAGGTCTCTATAGGATATATTTTTAAATAGATGAAACAAAACACCAAAAAGCCTATACTATGCTTCCTTTTGAAGAGGAGGTATAAAAAATATCCACATGTTTGACACTTATATATAGTTCTGACTTTTTGAATTCTATTGTTTCACATATTTAAAGTGAAATCTTTAAAATGGAGGTAAAAAAATCTCAAGTGGAATACAGACAGAAACCAATGAGCCAAATTTTCTTCCAAATGAACATAATCACAATGCAGATGAGGAAGGAGGGAGCAGTGGAGAAGGATGGAAAGAAAGGTGAAGAACACAACACATGTAAATTTTGAATAAAATATTTTGACCATATACCCTCAAACTAAAGAAAATAAATTCTAAACGCTGTACTTCCAACTATTTGTTTTTCATGGTAGTATGCGTTAACCAGTCTGAAATGAATTTATTTGTATTCTAAGATTGAGCATTCAAGTATATATTCTGTGGATAACTGGAGCCAGAGTTCTCATCACTGGAAAATACACGGAAACAAAAAGGGAAAGGACAGAAGGAACATTGTGGTGGTGTTTAAAAATTGGAGTTATCAGTAACAACTCATGGCTTTTAATAAACATAGATACAGAAATAGGTGTGTGTTTGTGCACACACCCATAGAGAAGTATTTCTTCTTATCTCTCACTAACAAGACCTAGAGACAATGATACCTCAGGTGCAATGACATCCCAGCAGCAATGAGTACACATAGCACAGAGATCTTAGCTTGGAAATAGCCTCCATTAAAATGAAGCACAATTCTCTGAAGTAGTGGGATGTTCCAGGGCTGGGGCAGGAAAATTAGGAAATAATCCTGAAACATCTTGATGTGCAGTCTATACCTTGAATGCTAAGACCTCCCACACTATTCTTACGAAGATTATATAGATTTTGTTGAATAAATATTTCTCAATTCATTTTAAGTCCTCTGAACAATCTCCAGATACTCTGTCTTTGCTAATTGTCCTAACAAATGCTTCTTATGGGGAGAAGTCCCCAAGTTCCTCACACCATCACTGCAAAAATCTCAATTCTGTCACACTTTTATTTAAGGTGAGAGTAATCTGGTGCTTTTAAAAAATAAGTGAGGTAAACTGGCCTTCTCAGAGGAGCTTACCAACATCTGCTCTGTGGTTTAGTGCAAAGTTAATCATATCTCTACTTAAGCTCACTTCTTGTAAGTTGACTTCCTATCAACAACTTACTATAGTCTTCAAGATTTATGCAAAGTAGTACTTTTTTTTGCATGTTTGTCACTTCATGTGCAGCTAAAAGCTCCAGAGTGAGAAAAAAGTACACACCTAAATGAATTTTATTTTTTTTCCAAATGAAATCTTAAGAAAACAACTGACAGACATTCCCTTTAGCTTTTCCACAAAATTTAAAACAGATGTTAGTGAAACTGTAAATATTAGATTTTTTTTTAAAGATTTTATTTATTTACTCACAAGAAACACACAGAGAGAGGCAGAGACACAGGCAGAGGGTGAAGCAGGCTTCCTGAGGGGAGCCCAATGTGGGACTTGAAGCCGGGACTCCAGGATCATGCCCTGAGCCAAAAGCAGATGCTCAACCACAGAGCTACTCAGGTGTCCCAATTATTAGAAGAGTTTATCTTCCACTAAGATATTACCAAATTTTGGATCTAATTACAATCTTCCAGATGCTTATGGCTCACTGTAAGCAACCAAAATGGTTGCATTTAATACTAAGCAAATTATACAGTCAATTCAAGAATCTCAACACCACCCTAATTTGAAAAGTATTTTCAGGGCCAATATTTTTAGCTTATTCCCCAGAGATACCAGGAAACTAAGAGATTAGAAGAATCTGGTTCTTCTTATGAATATTAAGTATACACACACACACACACACACACACACACACACACACACACATATTTTTCTCACCTAGCTGTATAAACTAACATTTTCAGCTCTTCTAACAACAGTAGCATTATTCCCAACCCAAGACCTCCACATTAGCTGTTCCTCTGTCTGAAATGCTGTTCCCTAGGATTTTCCCCAGGTAAGCTTAAACACCATTTCAGAGAAACCTTGCTTAACATCCAATCTAAAGAAGCAATGGAGTCCTGTCTATTCCAAACTACTCTAGAGCTGAGTTTATTTATTTAGTGGCTTACTGTTTTACCCGTTGGAACATATGCTCTATACCAGGGCAAGAGTCTTGGACTGTCTTGCCCAATCAGTACTGTAGTAGTTTTAAAATATGTGCACAGATTTTCTGATACTCCTCTCTTCAAGAGATGGAGGTTAATTCCCCTAGCTTTGGGTGTGACTTCTTATGAATGGAATATGGCAGAGGTGATGGTGTGTGACTCCAAGACTCAATTACAAAAGACACTGTGGCTTCCTCCTTAGTTTCTCCTGCATCACCTGCTCTGGGGGTCACCAGTTGTCGGGATGTGGCAACACTCAAGCAGCCCTATGGATGGTTTTGACATGGTGAAGAACGAAGGCCTCCTGCCAACAGCCAGCAAAAACTAAGACCCTGTGCCAAGAGTTATAGGAGTGAGCCATCCTGAAGAGGATCTAGCAGGTCCAGGCCTTCTGATGACTGCAGCTTCAGTTGATACCTGGACTGCCATCTCAGGAGGGATCCTGAGCCACAACTACCTCACTAAGGTACTCCCAAATTCCTCATTCACAGAAGCAGGATCATACATGCTTGCTATCTGAAGCTGCTAGGTTTGGGGGTAGTTTATTACATGGAGAGAGAACAAATACAATTACTGAGTCACTAGCTCTTACAACAGAGCCTGGTATACACAAAGATCCAGCAAATGTTTGCTGAATGACTGAGCAAATAAATTATCAAGTACCCAAAACTTATGTTCATATAACATTTTATTTTTTTATTTATTTTTTTCATATAACATTTTAAAGTTTATAAACTACAGTTACCCAAATAAATCTTTTCATTTGATTCTCACAGCAAACTTATATAACCTTATATCATATACATCATGGAGAGAAATAATCTTTCCCAGTTCGCAAATGAAAGTCACACTCAGAGCAGTTAAGCAGTTGCTTTCAAGGCAACACAGATGGTAAACAGAGAACTCAGGACTTTTGATTACTAATTTTTCATCACAGGGCTCCACAATCCTAGGAAAAGTCAACCATAAAAAATGGCCTCATGTCACAAAATTTTAAATCATTACTGGTATTTATTATAATACTTTGGTGTTCAACTCAAATCAACACTGAGGGAACACTATATGACACCCTCCACTGTTATATCATAGAGCCAACCCATGCTTTTCAAACAAAACAGTATCATGTAATTGATAACCATATTAAAACAAATGTGAAAGGGTGAACAGAACACAGGAGAGGAATAGAAAAAAAAAAAAAGAGTATCCTGGAAAATTGTTTTTCATGGTTTTACTTCCCACAATTCTGAGGTCATGAAAGCAGCAGTTCATTCCCTTGCAGAGTGTCCTGAAAGTCCTTGGAGCCAAGCCTGTCCCCAAAACTAATGCAGATGATAATGGTAGGTGGGGAGGGGGAGGGAGGAAAAGACAGGAGAGAAAGAAATGGTAGCCAGAGGCCAGCATCTACCATTGTACTGCCATACAATCCACTAGCTACAGAATCATTCTATCAGCTAAGGTTTTCATGATACAAATTTCCCTGTGGCAGGTTAAGTTTCACTTACAGAGTCAGAGTTCTGGCCCAAAAGATCATGTACAGGCAATATAAGAAAGGACAGGGCTGAATCTACTGGCTTTGTAATAGCCAGAAGGTAGGCGGCACATGGATTATACAACTGGGAAGCAAAAACAGTGAAAAATTGATGCAGATATGACTACAGAAGTTCAAAAGACAAAGCATCCTTCTCTCCCAGCAATCTCTAATGCTCAGTGGACACTGGTTGTGCCCCTAAGGAGAGACTGGTAGAGGCGGGCAATGTGCAGAGGTAGAGACCATGCTCTCAAGTCAGAAGCCAACCTTCAAACTCAGCTATGACTTGGGCCTTGTGGACCATTTTGATGATTCAAGTGAAGCCCATGTGTGGGTCTTGTGTACCTTGATTCCTACAACCAATCCCTTTAAAACATCCTTTTCAAGTGTGCTGCTTTCTTCCACAAAGTAGGCTCTGCTTTGTTACTTTAACACCTATGCTTCATGATCACATCAGAGGGAATGTCTTCACTGCCCTTTGAGACACTTGTAGGGGCTGTGCAACAACAGTCCTGGCACGGAGCAGATATTTTTAAAAACTGTCAGGAATACTGTCTGCAAAGAGAATCGGGGGAATACGGAAGAACCGCATACTTGCTATGAAAACAAAGCAAACACAACACAGGACTGGTCATCTGAAGATGAGTTCTAACTGAAACTTTGCCGCTTTAGTCGTGAGCATATATATCCTTGGGTCCTAAGGCTCTCAGCTTCCTCGTGTGTCAAGGGGCTCAATAAGACCATCTGTTAGGGTCTCCTGTATTTAGAATCCTCTTGAATCATGCAACTTGCATCTTAGTCAAATTCTTAAACCCAAACGCTGACATTTTTATCAAATAGTTTGTTTTTATACTGAAAAAATTATAATTTCTATTGTTTTACAACTACACATCTTATTTACAACTTCTGTTGTTCTACAACTGCACGCTTTATATTTTCATTCACATTTTATTTTATATATGCATTTTCATTAACGTTATGCTAACTGAAATGAGAGCTTTGGCAGTGTCTACTTTGTGCAGCAGTGAGCCACATATTAAAAAAAACCACATGTGTGGAAGCTATGTTCTGATCATCATGTACTTTTTAAGTATGGAGGTTGTATTTGCTTTTCCATGTCACACATTTTTAAATGACTTATTAAGGCTAATTCGCAAATAGTCCCTTAGTTTTTTGTTAGTTGATATGAGGCTCACAATCTAAATTTATACCTGTATATTGATATGGACTGAATTGCATCCCCCCCCTCAAATTTGTATGTTGATGCTCTAATCCCTAATATGACAAGTTTTGAGAGGTAATTTGGTTTAGAGAAGGTCACAGGAATGAAGCCTTCATGATAGCGTTAGTGCCTTTAAAAGAAATGAACACCAGAGTGCTTGCTTCCATTCTCTCCCGCCACTTGGACCTCCTAGCCTCCAAAACTGTGAGAAATAAATGCTGTCTAAGCCACTCAGTCTGTGTGGTATTTTGTGACAGCAGCCTGGGCTAAAACATATGTATGGTACCTAAACTAGTTTCATACCCACAGGGTATGCATACCAATTTGAACCCAGTCATCTACTGAATTCATGATCTTAGTCAAAGAAAAAAAAAAGTGAAGTGTGAGGATTTTAAAACATATCTGCAAATCATCATCTGCTATTCCTGCCCTAGATAGATAGGGGTCATTCCCCTCACCCTGCCCCATCCCTACATCTTTCCCCCTTCCCCCATGCCTGGAATCAAGACCAACCCAAGTGACTGGCTGAACGGTAGCAGCTGACAGAGGTAACACTATGACTTTAGAGGGAAGGTCACAAAAAGTGGTAGTTTCTACTGGTTCTCTTTGCGATGTTCACTCTTGAAATCCAGCTATCATGCTGTGAGGGATGCCAAACAAGCCTTTGTGAAAAGACCACACAAAAGGGCCCACAAGTAAGCATTCTAAGTGACAGACCAGCTGAAGTCCCAGGTAATAAGCTACCATCAGCATGCGAGTGAACACGACTCCAGCTCTGGAGTCTCCCCAGCTGAGGCCCTGATCATCATGGAGCAGAGATAAGAAGTCTCTGCTGTGCTGTGTCTAAACTCCTGGCCTACAGATTCTGATGGCATAATAGGATTGCTTTATGCCAGTAATCTGGGGTAGTTCATTGGGCAGATGTAGATCCCAGATAAGTAGAACATGAGATCAGAATATAATTATGTACTGATGTAAATTCTTCATTATACTAGGAAAATAACTTAAGCCAAATCTTGATCATGGATAAATAACATCATCTTCATAAATGTAGCCAATATAATCTCATAGTTAATTTCCTAACGGCTGGAATGAAATAACAAGGAAGAAGCATAAGATAAGAGGTGTGCTCTCCCTCCCACTAGTTTAGCTCTAGAGGAGTAATAGAGTTCTACTAGGGTTCTTAGATGGTCTAGCCAAGATGGCATCAGGCTAGATGCGTAGCGCTCTTGAAAACAATCCATCCTAGTGCCAAAAATATTTGGGAAGGAGTAGAGGGATGTAAGGGTGGCATTATGCTTTATAATACAAAAGGCATACTATATACTCCCTTACTATAGGCAGTGGGTGTCTTTTGGGTAGGGCTCATGGGTAAAGCTGGTCTCAACAGGGCATATAACATTAGAACAATGGGAAGCAAGAGTTTCATTATTGTATTTATGAAGTTAAGCTTTAATCGTTTTATGCTGAGTATGTGCTACCTCTCCCTCAAAATAAAGTTCTTTGCTAATGAAATCTGCATTTCAGTAGCCCGAGGACGTTCAAGGAGATCTAATTCACAGCTCTTACTCTCTTTTAAATATCAAGTGCAGACCCTCACAGGGTATGGAAAGGTTATCAGGATAGTAACATTTTTTTATATTGTTTCTCTAATAGATGTGAGAATCTACCAAAAGACCAAAGAATTTGGATGTGAGGAAGACATCTTCAAATTTACATGCACGTACATATTTTCATAATACCTGAGGGTACACTCCCTAGTTTATTATCATAGAGGAACTGTGTTCAAAATGGGTCTCTTTTAGTCACAAGACTGGGTTTCATTGCTCTGAGTTCCTCCCCAGGGGCCTGCAGGCAGAAACCATGTAGTTATTGAGAAACAGAAATAGTCCATAAAAGGCAAGAAGAGCCATGAGAAGTTACTAGGGAGTTACAAAGCTGACCCTTTAAGAAGCAAGAGGTGTTTCACCCCTTGTTATGAGTAACACCCCTTCATATATGATGGGGAGAAGGGCTAAACAACACATCACATGCAAATTCAGATCTCAACTTGGTCTTCCATACTTGAAATACATGATAAAATGTGATTTATAACTTGCTCTTTCTTCTTCACCAAAAAAGCTGGTGCAGGAGAAGGACAGTATTGCTGGAATACCCCGGAAGGAACTGAAATTATGTTAGTATGTTATTAAATACATCAAATTTTATATATTATAAAATATATATATTCTTTCCTTACCTTTTCTGTTGATACGAACTGAGTCCAAGTGTTGTCTCAGTCTGTGAAAGGAAGAAAACAATGAAAATACTGAAAACAAACCTTTCTACTACAGACATACAGAACATCCAAAATATACTGCAGTTTCAACTTTGATCTTATACTCACTTAGATTTTCAGGTTAAACCCGATCCTTAAATCATATGAAATGATATTATGTAATTCGAATGAGAGAATAATTTGGGATTTAAATTTTAAACACACATGAAAAGAATACAAAGTAATGTGATTGATTTTTGCCACACTGGGACACCTGGGTGGCTCAGCGGTTGAGTGTGCCTTTTGGCTCAGGGCATGGTCCCGGAGTCCCGGGATCGAGTCCCACATCGGGCTCCCTGCATGGAGCCTGCTTCTCTTTCTGCCTATGTCTCTGCCTCTCTCGCTCTGTGTCTCTCATGAATGAATAAATAAAATATATTTTTTAAAAAGTTTCTCAAACCAATATATCCTGTGTGAAGAATCCTCTTTACAATCACTTTGTGAGGTTACTTGTGTCTCTCACTGCTCACTGCTTACCAACTGTGTAGCAGGTGCTGGTGTAGGGAGCCCTTTCCTTCCTCCAACTGCCAGGGAGCTCAAGGTTGTAGGCAGATGGAAAGGGAGACAGCCTTTTAAAACTAAATATACACGGAAGCCTGGGTGGCTCAGTCAGTTAAGCATCTGTCCTGGGCTAGGTCATGATCTCAGGGTCCTGGGATGGAGCCCTGCATTGGGCTCTCTGCTCTATGGGGAGTCTGCTTCTTCCTCTCACTTTTCCCTCTGTGCGCAATCTCTCTCAAATTAATAAGTAAAATATTTTTTTTAAAAAACCTAAATAAATATAAAAGAACTAGGACAATGTTGGAAAGGTGCTGTGAAAGAGAATAAATAGGTGATATGCTTCAATATGTCATGAGGGTAGGCTTTGTCTGAAGAGATCACATCTATACTGAATGTGATCAAGTGTAAAAAAGAGCTGTGTGTGGAAACAAGGTTGTATGGTGGTGGAGAAAACAACATGTACACAGGTCCTACTTAGGAAAAACCCTGGATGTTCAAGAATAGACAGAAGGTCTATTTGGATGGAGCTCAGAGGCAAAGGGCAAGAGAAGTTTATAATGAGGTTGAAAGGCTGGGCAAGGCCAAGACTATGCTGTGTCTTGGTAAGAAGCCAGGGTAAGAAGTTTGTAATGTGTTCTACTCAAAAGAAATACAAAGGGGTCTGAAGGAGTAAGAGAGACTGAGACAGACATGGTCTGATTTAATTTTAAAGACAATATTCTGGCGGCAGTGTAGAGAGGATGGAGAAGAGGAGAACAAGTAAAAAAGCAAGAAATTGGTAGACAATCAGCAAAGGTAAGTTCTTAATAATGATATGTGAGAAAATGCCAAAACCTCTAAGGAATACCATCAGTGAACTTACCCCAAAAGATTAGTTTCTATGTTGTAATCAGAAAACAATAGAGTTGTGGCATTATTTTTCCCATTAAAATATGTTATTTTGAAATGGTATTTTGGAGAATGTATATAGGAGAAATATGTGGGAAAATGACATTGTTTGAAAGTAAAAGCTCGAGTGAAGGTGAAGTGTCAGGATATCTGTAATTTTCTTTAAAATGTTTCAGCAATATAACTTGCATGTGCATGGAAGTATGTGTGTGTATAAAGCACATATGGCAAAATGTTAATAATCTATCTCAGGGTAGATAAACAGATATTCATTCTCAACTCTTTGTATTTTCTGTGCTTAAAAATATGTTTACCTTTTCATTATGAAAAAAAAAATTTTTAAGATTTTATTTGAGAGAGAGAGAAAAAAAACAGGAGCAAGAGGAGGGGCAGAGGGAGAGGGAGAAGCAGACTTCCCACTGAGCAGGGACCCAAACTCGGGGCTTGATCCTAGGACCCTGAGATCATAACTTGACCTGAAGGCAGGCACTTAACGAGCCACCCAAAAGTCCCCAAGATTTTTTATTATGGGAGAAAATGTTTGCAAACTATGTATCTGATATAAAGGGTTAATATACAAATAAATAAAGAACTACTAAATTCAACGTTGCTATTAATAAACAGCAAACAAACAAACCTGATTAAAAAATGGGTAGGGGTGCCTGGGTGGCTCAGTTGGTTAAGCATTCAACTCTTAGTTTTAGCTCAGGTCATGATCTCAGGGTCATGAGATCAAGCCCTTGCGCTCCAAGCTCAGCATGGAATCTGCTAGAGATTCTCTCTTTCCCTCTCTCTCTGCTCCTCCCCTGTGCTCACACTTGCTCTCTAAAATAAATAAATAAATCTTTTTAAAAAATGAGTGATAGACATTTCTACAAAGAATATATACAAATGGCCAATGGGCCCACGAAAAAACACTCAACATCACTAATTATTAGGGAAATGAAATCAAAACTACAATGAGATACCACCTTATTCCCATCAGGATAGCAACTATAAAAAAAAAACAACAACAGAAAATAACAAGTGCTGGTAAGGTTGTGGAGAAATTGCTACCGTTGTGCACTGTTAATGGGAATGCAGAATGTAGTGCTGTGGTGGAAAATGGTATGGTGGTTCCTCAAAAAAATTAAATGTAGAATTACCACACGATCCAGCAATTCCACTTCTAGGCGTATACCCAAAAGAACTGAAAAGCAGAAAGCAGGGACACAAATATGTGACATTCATGTTCAGAGCAGCATGATCCACAATAAAGTGTGCAAGTAATCCAAGTGTCTACCAATGGATAAATGGACAAACAAAATGTGGTTTTATGTACAACAGAGTATTCAGCCTTAAAAAAGGAAGAAAATTCTGACATATACTACCACATGAAAGCATCTTGAAGACAAAGTCCATGCTAAGTGAAATAAACCAGTCACAAAAGTATAAATACTACATGATCCTATTTATATGAAGTACTTAAAATAGTCACATTAACAGAAAGTTGTATAGTGCTTGTCAAGGGTTAGGGTGAAGGGAATGAGGAATTGTTATTTAATGAGTACACAGCAATTTTATTTTTGGATAATGAAAGAGTTCTGGAGCTGGTAGTGATGCAAAGACAAATACGAACGTACTCAGGGTCACTGAATTATATATGATTAAAATGTAATTTTTATGTTACATATATTTTACTACAATTTTTAAAAAGACAGGGTGGTATTGGCATGTAGACAAACAGATCAGCAGAACTGGAAAAAGTCCAAAATTGGACTCAAATGTACAGTCATTTGATTTTCAACATAGGCATCAATGCAATTCAATGGAAAAACCTGTATCTTTTTCAGCAAATGGTGCTGGAACAATAGGACAAACTTATGTAAGGGAAAAATGAGCCTTTATCCTTATGTTACACCATGTATTCAAATTACTTTTATACATATCATAGTTTTAAGCATAAAAACTAAAATTATACAGCTTCAACAAGAAAACAAAGACGATTATCTTTGCAATCTTGGAAACAAAGATTTCATGAAACAGACAAAAGCCACTAACTGTAAAAGAAAAAACTGACAGACTGGACTTCATAAAAATGTTAAAACTATTCTCACCAAAAGACATTGTTATAAAAATGAAAAGGCGAACCATATATTGAGAATATATGCTAATCACATATTTGATGAAATACTTGTATACTAAACATATAAAGAACATGTTAATCTAATAAAACCACAGAGTCTTTTAAAATAAGCAATAATAAAAATATCAGCTAAGCACATGAAAAGATGCTCAGTATGTTATTAAGGAAAAGCAAATTTGAACTATAACCATATATTACACACCTTTTATATAATGTCCAAAATTGAAAATACACCAAGAGTTTGAAGAATGTAGAACTAGAACTTCCACACATTGTTGGTGGGAATGTAAAACAGAACCACCACTCTAGAAAAAGCCTGGCAATTTTTTTACAAAATTAAACATACCCCTATCATGATGATGCCACTCCACTCCTAGGTATTTGCCCAAGAGAAACACAAGAAAAATATTTGGACATGAATGATTACTGCAGCTTTATGTTTATAGCATGCTTACAGAAGTCAATACTGGAACAACCCAAATTTCCATTAACAGGTGAATGAATAAATGAATTGTGGTATATCTACACAACAATAAAATACTACTCAGCAATAAAAAATAATTAAAAACTGGGAACGTTTCTTTTTTCTTTAAACATTTATCATTTTACAACAATATATTGTTTTTTGAAAGAGCAGAAAATAACATTTGAGGAAAAAAAGAATAAACTGATGATACAATATAGATGAATCTCAAAATAAGTACGCTGAGTCAGACCAGACCTCCTTCCCACCCCATCAAAGTACATTTGCGTGAATGCATTTACATAAAATGGTTTACAATATAAGCCGATAGTGACAGCAGATCAGTGACTGCAATTGTCTAGAGATGGGAGAGTGAGGATGGAGGGATTGCCAAGGGTCACAAGTAAACTTCTGGGTGATGGATATGTTATCTTGATTTCAGTTATGGTTTCACAAGTGTATGTGTATTTAGACTCTTCAAGTATTCTTTAAACACGTACAGTTTGTGTGTCACTCATACTTCAATAAAGAACATAACCTAAGAATTCTAGAACATGCAAAACTCTGTGGTTCTCATGTGAAGTTGACAGAAAGGGAACTCAGAAAGTTTATCACCCATGCACACTTTCTTAAAGGGGAAAAAATTTTTCATGAAGACAATCTGGCCAACAAGATTACTCATGAAGAATTGCAAATGAGGAAGCTGTCTTGTGAAAGATAGGCAGATGGTCACGGCAAAGGAACTGTGGAAACAAGATTAGAAAAGCAGAAAGTAATGTTGTTTTTGAAGTGTAAGCCACAAAATAGAAAAGTCATTTAATTATAACAAATAAGAATAAAAATCTCAGCACATGCCAACAAAACACCCGAAGTATTGAAAGAGAAAGATCACAATAGACATTTTGTTTTTGAAGTAATTTGAGAAATAAAGGTTTAAAATATTTTAAATGTACATCTGAAAATTAAACTCCTAAATCAAGAGTAAACAAAAAATAAAACATAAAAATTACATGGTATAAATATATATAGTATAAAATAAATGAGATAAACTCATCTGTTTAAAAAAGACAAAAAGACTGTGTTAGAAAACCAAAGCCCAAATATAAACTGTAAATACCTAATACAAAATAATGCAGAAATGCTGACAAATTATGGGCAAAAACAGACAGGGTAAATGCCCCTACTCCCCAAAAAAAGGAAGAAAAAACCACACCCTTAATGTTGTAAATATTACAACATTAATAATCTTAGAATGAAAAGATTTGTGAGTTTGTGGGTTTTAATTTGTATTTTCTGGGTGGATAATATGGCTGAGCAGTTTTCAAATGTCTTTTTGCCATCTGTACACTCTTTTCAGTAAAATATCTAGTCATGTCCTTTGCTGATTCTTGATTGGATTTTATTATTGAGTTTTGAGAGTTCTTTAGAAACTCTAAAAACTAGGTCCTTTGTTAGATATATGGTCTGCAAATATTTTCTCTTAGTCTATATATTCTCTGGTTTTTTATCTTCTTCACATAGTCTTTGGCAGAGCAAGCTTTTAATTTATCAGGTTTTCCTTTATGGATTGTACTTCTGGTATCAAGTCTTTGATGTCAAGAACTTCTGCCTAACCCTATATCCTGAAGTTTTTCTCCAGTTTTTTTTTCCTAAAAGCTTTATAGTTTTATATATTTTTGTATAGTTTTATATTTAAGTCTACAATCATTTTTTTAGCTAATTTTTGTATAAGATGTGAGAGCTGTCTGAATATTTTAATACTGTTTTAATATCTTTTGGTGTTCTTTGTTCCTATTTTTAAGGCTATTTTTGAGCTAGCTATTTAACTTCTTTTGTACCACTTATTTTTAAAACAGAGGGTATGAAATGGTACTGTGAAGAGAGTACTGAGTCAAAAATTAGCATGTGATGGAGAGCAGATAGGTCTGAGAAGACTCAGAATTTGAAGTAAAAAAACAAAAACAAAACCAAAGAACCTGTGTTCAAATACCAACTCTGCTCTCACTAGCCAATAACCTTGGAAAATATCTGAAGAGGCTTTCTGTCAACTGCAAAGAGCTGTACAAATGTTAGCCTCTGATGAGGGACTTCTAGTGCCCCATACATTTCCCCACCTCCAAAAACAGGCAATTAACTTGACATTATGAGAAATAGCTGCTCTGGGCATAAAATTAGTTGTTATAATGTAAAACTGATTGACTATGCAGAATGAGAAATCAAAGCTATGTTTGCAGAGAAAATCATGGAAAGGAAATAAGTATTAACCTGTATTACACTTGGGTATTGGTATATAAGGATAACCCCCAAGCCCCCACTCTAGAGCATAGTAGTTCAGAACTTAGGCTTTAGAGTCCAAAAGCTTGGTTTTGAATTCTGTTCTAGTTTTACCACATACTAAACATTTACTGGGTTAAATTACTTAAATTCTCTATTCTTTAATATTCTCCCCTGAAAAAGATCATAAAACTATTAACTAGCTCATGTTTTTAAGAATTTAAGAGTGTCTGGCACTTGACAATACCCAGTAAATACTATATTTATTATTTTTCCAAATTTTCCTATTTTCTACATCATATGTTTCTTTTCTAATAGAACTACTTTCTTTAAAAAGATGAGTATTTTAATAATTTTATAATTCTGTGTACGTCAAAATCACAGCTCCCTCCCCCCCCCTTTTTTTTAAAGATTTTATTTATTTATTCATTACAGACAGAGAGAGAGTGAGCGAGCACGCGGGGCAGAGACAAAGGCAGAGAGAGAAGCAGGCTCCATGCTGGGAGCCCGACATGGGACTCGATCCCAGGACTCCAGGATCACACCCTGGGCCAAAGGCAGGCGCCAAACCGCTGAACCACCCAGGGATCCCCTCCCTCTCCCTTTATCTTAAAAAAAAAAAAAAAAAAAAAAAAAAAAACAGTAAGAAAACTTAGAACAGTGGTTGATAATTTACAGTCCATAAGCCAAATCTATCCTGCCATCAAATTTTGTTTTTCCTTTCTTATAGTAAAATACTCATGTGTAAAACTTACCATCTTAACTATTTTTTTTTAAATTTTTTTTAATTTATTTATTTATGATAGTCACACAGAGAGAGAGAGAGAGGCAGAGACGCAGGCTCCATGCACCGGGAGCCCGATATGGGATTCGATCCCAGGTCTCCAGGATCGCGCCCTGAGCCAAAGGCAGGCGCCAAACCGCTGTGCCACCCAGGGATCCCCCATCTTAACTATATTTAATTGTACAGTTCAGTGGCATCAAATATATTTGCAGTGATGTGCAACCATCACCACCATGTATCTACAGAAATCCTTCCATCTTGCAAAGTTGAAATTCTGTACCCATTAAACAACTCTCCATTCCCTCCTCCATCCAGGCCTGTAAAGTACCATTCTACTTTCTGTCACTACAACTCTGACTACTCTAAGTATCTCATGTAAGTGGAACCATATAGTATTTATGTTTCTGTAACTGATTTATTTCACTTAGTGTATATCCTTAAGATTCATACACATGATACTATATGATAGGAGCAAACACCACACCCCATGTCTGGGGACCTATCCTAAGAAGATAAGACCACATAACTTTTGACTTTAAAAACCAACGTAAAGTTAAGCTCCAATCAGTAGAGCTTAACACTGGGTACTTTAAAAATCAGTGGGTTTAAGTTTGCTCTGGGAAAGCCAGAGGGCCTTAGGAAACAGAGTCCCTGCCTTTAAAGAGAAAACAAGACAATCCCATGGAGCTACATTAGCAGCAGTTTGAAAAGCACCTGGGGTTTATGTGAAGGTGATTTATTTACTAAAATCAACACCTGCTAGAGTGGCAGGGATCTTTAAGAGACTCCTCTATGAACAAAAGGCCTTCTATCTCCCACCCTCCCACGCAGCTGGACAGCTGTGGGAGCCAGTGAAAACACCCTAGTTGCTAAGACTGTGCACTACACACCAGCATTTTCCTGCAGATCTGCCCCATAAAACCTGCTCTACTTGGTAAGACTCCATTCAAAGTGGCTCCTGCTATGTCACTTCCTGCAAGCAGTCCTGGCAGGGACCAGTACCACTCCAAAGTAACTCCTGCTCTGGGAAAAGGGTAAGATAACCACACACACCAGTCTGACTGCAGCCCCAGCAGATAAACTGGGAGTAGATACCTGATCCAACTGCCAGCCCTGTCCACCAACAAAAAGATCTCAGGGGGCACCAGTTCCATGTAACTGCAGACCAGGGAAACGGGCTGAAGACAGGCATATGGTCAGACCACTAGATACCACCTAACTAGAAGTGCGAGGTGGCTCTAGACTGGCTCTTTAACAGCACAGGGACCAAACTATGGCCCATACAGGTAAAGTGGGCAACGGCAACTGCAGCTGTCTGGACTGAAAGCAAACACAGCTTAGTCACAACAGTAGGGTACACGCAACCCACACAGGAGACACGCCTGTAATGCCTGGTTCTGATGAACCTGGGTCATTATGCTATGGGGCACCAAAGAAACTCTTTTTCTGAAGGCCACTACTTTCAAAATCAGGAAACAGAGCTGATTTTTCCTAATACATAGAAATAAATTCAGAGAGTTAGACAAAACAAGGATACAGGGATATGTCCCAAATGAAAGAACAGGATAAAAAATACCAGAAGAGCTACATGAAATGGAGATAAACAATATACCTAATAAAAAATTCAAAGTAATGGTCACAAAGACACTGGACTTGAGAGAAGAAAGTGAAGGATCTTAGAGAACTTCAACAAAAAGAAAATATAAAAAAGAACCAATCAGAGATGAATTCAATAATTGAAATTAAAAATATACTATAGGGAGTCAATAGCATATTGAAGGAGGCAAGAAGAACAGATCAGTGAGCTGGAAGACAGAGTAAATGGAAAGCAAACAAGCTGAAACAGCAAAAAGAAAAAAGAATAGTAAAAAATCAGAATAAATTAGGGAAACTCAGTGATACCAGTAAGTGTAATAACATTTGCATTACAGGGATCTGAGGAGAAGAAAGAGAAAACAGGACAAGAAATTTATCTGAAGAAATAATAGTTGAAAACTTCCTCACTCTAAGGAATGAAACAGATATCCAAATCTAGGAAGCACAGAGAATCTGCAACAAAATCAACCCAAGGAGGGCCACACCAAGACACACAATAATTAAGAGACTGGCATAATATCTTAAAAGTGCTGAAGGGAAAAACTTGAAGAAAATACCCTACCCAGCAAAGCTATCATTCAGAATAGAAGGAAAGAGAAAGAGTTTCCCAGACAAAAGTTAAAGAAGTTCATTATCACTAAATCAGTCTGACAATAGGAAAGGGAATTGTTTGACCGAAAAGGAAAGGCCATATCAGCAGTAAGAAAGTTATGAAAAGAAAAATTTCATAGGTAAATGCAAACGTAAGTAGTAGATTCAGCAACTATAAAAATAGTAGAGACATTAAAGCACAAAAGCAGTAAAATCAATTACATATATTAAAATGAGTCAAAAGATTCACAAAATAAAAGAATGGAGAGTATGACATTATAATACACAGAACGTGTACGGAGGAGTAAAAATTTAGTGCTTCTAGAATCAATTTAAACTTAACTGACCATTAACTTAATAATAACTACCATCAGCATAAGACTTATATATTAACCTAATGAAAAACACAAATTAAAAGCCTGTAATAGATATGCAAAAAATAGGGGCACCTACGTGGCTCAGTTGGTTAAGCGTCTGCCTTCAGCTCAGGTTATGATCCTGGGGTCTTGGGATTGAGCACCACCTCTCCCTCTTCCTCTGCCTGCCACTAACCCTGCTTGTGCTCACTCTCTCTCTTCCTGTCAAATAAATAAATTTTTTAAAAATCTAAAAAAAAAAAAAAAAGATATGCAAAAAATAAAAAGGAAAGAACCCAAGCATATTACTAAAGAAAGCCATCAAACAAGAAAGCATGAGAAGGAACAGAGAACTACAAAAACCACCATAAAACAAATGAACAAAATGGTAATCAGTACATATCTATCAACAATTACTTTAAATATGAATGCATTAAATGCTCCAATGAAAAGACACAGGGTGATGGAATGATAATAAAGCAAGATATATCTATATGCAGCCCACAAGAGATTCATTTCAGACCTAAGGACACATGCAGATTGAAAGTAAAGAGATGGAAAAATACGTACTATGCAAAGAAATGAAAAGAAAGGTAGGGTAGCACACTTTTATCACAAAAAATGTGTCTTAAAACAAAGACTATATAACAAGAGACAAAGAAAGGCTCTACATAATGATAAAACAATCTAATAAGAGAATAATTGTAAATATTTATGCACCAAACATGACAGTACCTAAATATATAAAGCAATTGTTAAAATACATAAAAGAAATTGATAGTATTGCAGTAAAAATAAAGGACTTTAACACCCCACTTACATCAATGAATAGATGATCCAGACAGAAAATCGACAAAGAAACAATAGCTTTGAATGACACACTGAACCAGAGGACCTAATAGATATATTCAGAACATTCCATTCCCAAACAGCAGAATACATGCTTTTAAGTGCACAAGGAACATTCTCCCAGATAGATCATGTTAGGCCACAAAACAAGCCTCAATAAATTCAAAAAAACAGTGAAATCATATTATGCATCTTTTCCAACCACAACAGTATGAAACTAGAAATCAATCTCAAGAAAAAAAATGTGCAAAGAACACAAATACATGGAAGCTAAGTAACATGCTACTGAACAATGAATGAGTCAACTGAGAAATCAGAAGAAATAAAAAAATATAGAGGTAAATGACAATGAAAACACAATGGCCCAAAATCTTTGCACTGCAGCAAAAACTGTTCTAAGAGAGAAGATTATAAACATAACTGGCCTAGCTCAAGAAGCAAGAAAAATCTCAAATAAGTAATAAAACCATAACTGACAGGAGCTAGAAAAAGAAGAAAAAAAGCCCAAATCTAGCAAAAGAAAAGAATAACAAAGATTATAGCAGATATAAATGAAATAGAGACTAAAAAAAAACAATGTAACATCAATGAAACCAGGAATTGGTTCTTTGGAAAGATCAACATAAGCGATAAACCTTTACCAAAACTCACCAGAAAAAAAGGAGAAAGAGAGAAGATTCAAATAAACTCAGAAATGAAGGAAGAGACAAACAATTGAAAACACAAAATATAAAGGATTAGAACAGATTATTATGAAAAATTATAAGCCAACAATTTGGACAACCTAGAAGAAATGGATACGTTCCTAGAAACATAACCTTCCAAAACAGAATCGAGAAGAAATACTAAATTTGAGCAGACAGATTACCAGCAATGAAATTGAATCAGCAATCAAAAACTCCCAACAAACAAAAGTCCAGGACTAAAAAGATTCACCATTCACTAGGTGAATTCTACCAAACAGAGAGAAAGCTATTCTTCTGAAATCATTCCAAAAAATAGAAGAGGAAGGAAAGCTTCCAAATTCATTCTACATGGCCAGCATTACTCTGATACCAAACCCAGATAAAGAAACTACAAAAAACTCAGCAGACAACAAAAAAGAAAGAAAAAGGCATTTAAATTGGCAAAGAAGAAGTCAAACTCTCCCTCTTTGCTGGTGACATGATATTTTACATAGAAAACCCAAAAGACTCCACCCCAAGATTGCTAGAACTCATACAGCAATTTGGCAGTGTGGCAGGATACAAAATCAATGCCCAGAAGTCAGTGACATTTCTATACACTAACAATGAGACTGAAGAAAGAGAAATTAAGGAGTCAATCCCATTTACAATTGCACCCCAAAGCATAAGATACCTAGGAATAAACCTAACCAAAGGGGTAAAGGATCTATACCCTAAAAACTACAGAACACTTCTGAAAGAAATTGAGGAAGACACAAAGAGATGGAAAAATATTCCATGCTCATGGATTAGAAGAACTAATATTGTAAAAATGTCACTGTTACCCAGGGCAATTTACACGTTTAATGCAATCCTTATCAAAATACCATGGACTTTCTTCAGAGAGTTGGAACAAATTATCTCAAGATTTGTGTGGAATCAGAAAAGACCCCAAATAGCCAGGGGAATTTTAAAAAAGAAAACCATATCCGGGGGCATCACAATGCCAGATTTCAGGTTGTACTACAAAGCTGTGGCCATCAAGACAGTGTGATACTGGCACAAAAACAGACACATAGATCAATGGAACAGAATAGAGAAACCAGAAGTGGACCCTCAACTTTATGGTAAACTAATATTTGACAAAGGAGGAAAGACTATCCACTGGAAAAAAGACAGTCTCTTCAATAAATGGTGCTGGGAAAATTGGACATCCACATGCAGAAGAATGAAACTAGACCACTCTCTTGCACCATACACAAAGATAAACTCAAAATGGATGAAAGATCTAAATGTGAGACAAGATTCCATCAAAATCCTAGAGGAGAACACAGGCAACACCCTTTTTGAACTTGGCCACAATAACTTCTTGCAAGATACATCCACGAATGGAAAAGAAACAAAAGCAAAAATGAACTATTGGGACTTCATCAAGATAAGAAGCTTTTGCACAGCAAAGGATACAGTCAACAAAACTAAAAGACAACCTACAGAATGGGAGAAGATATTTGCAAATGACGTATCAGATAAAGGGCTAGTTTCCAAGATCTATAAAGAACTTCTTAAACTCAACAGCAAAGAAACAATCCAATCACGAAATGGGCAAAAGACATGAACAGAAATCTCACAGAGGAAGACATAGACGTGGCCAACAAGCACATGAGAAAATGCTCCGCATCACTTGCCATCAGGGAAATACAAATCAAAACCACAATGAGATACCACCTCACCCCAGTGAGAATGAGGAAAATTAACAAGGCAGGAAACCACAAATGTTGAAGAGGATGTGGAGGAAAGGGAACCCTCTTGCACTGTTGGTGGGAATGTGAACTGGTGCAGCCACTCTGGAAAACTGTGTGGAGGTTCCTCAAAGAGTTAAAAATAGATCTGCCCTACGACCCAGCAATTGCACTGCTGGGGATTTACCCCAAAGATACAGATGCAATGAAACGCCGGGACACCTGCACCCCGATGTTTCTAGCAGCAATGTCCATAAGAGCCGAACTGTGGAAGGAGCCTCGGTGTCCATCGAAAGATGAATGGATAAAGAAGATGTGGTTTATGTATACAATGGAATATTACTCAGCCATTAGAAATGACAAATACGCACCATTTGCTTCAACGTGGATGGAACTGGAGGGTATTATGCTGAGTGAAATAAGTCAATCGGAGAAGGACAAACATTATATAGTCTCATTCATTTGGGGAATATAAAAAATAGTGAAAGGGAATAAAGAGGAAAGGAGAAAAAATAAGTGGGAAATATCAGAAAGGGAGACAGAATATGAAAGACTCCTAACTCTGGGAAACGAAGTAGGGGTGGTGGAAGGGGAGGGGGGTGGGGGGTGGGGGTTACTGGGTGGCGGGCATTGAGGTGGGCACTTGACAGGATGAGCACTGGGTGTTATTCTGTATGTTTACAAATTGAACACCAATAAAAAATAAATTTATTATAAAAAAAAGAAACTACAAAAAAGAAAAACTATAGGCTAGTTATCTCTGATGAACACAGATACAAAAATCCTCAACCAAATATTAGCAAACTGAATCAAACAATACATTTAAAAAATCATTCATCATGATCAAGTGGGACTTATTTTTTTAAGAATTTATTTATTTATTCATGAGACACACACACAGACATGGAGGCAGAGACACAGACAGAGGGTGAAGCAGGCTCCATGCAGGAAGCCCAATGTAGGACTCGATCCAAGGACTCCAGTATCACGCCCTGGGCGGAAGGCAGGCGCTCAACTGCTGAGCCACTCAGGGATCCCTTCGTTTTTATTCTTTTGCAAATATTGAACAACCCTTGTATCCCAGGAATAAATCCTACTTGATTGGGATGCCTGGGTGGCTCAGCAGTTGAGCGTCTGCCTTTGGCTCAGGGCATGATCCTGGAGTCCTGGGATCGAGTTCCACATCAGGCTCCCTGAATGGAGCCTGCCTCTCCCTCTGCCTGTGTCTCTGCCTCTCTCTGTGTGTCTCTCATGAATGAATAAATAAAATCTTAAAAAAAAAAATGAAAACAATATGATCATCTCAGATGCAGAAAAAGCATCTGACAAAGTACAACATTGATTCATACTAGAAACTCTCAACAAAGTAAGTGTAGGGGGAACATACCTCATTATAATAAAGGCCATATATGAAGAACCCACAGCTAACATCATACTCAGTGCTGAAAACTGAAGAGATTTTCTCCTAAGGTCAAGAATAAGACAAGGATATCCACTTCCATCATTTTTATTCAACACAGTACTGGGAGTCCTAGCCACAGCAGTCAAATAAAAAATAATAATAATAATAAAAGGCATCCAAATTGGTAAGGAAGAAGTAAAACTTTCACTATTTGCAGATGACAAGATACTATATATAGAAAACCCCAGAGACTCCACCAAAATACTAGAAGTGATTAATAAATTGAGTGAAGTTGTAAGATAAAAAATTAATCTAGATGGGATCCCTGGGTGGTGCAGCGGTTTAGCGCCTGCCTTTGGCCCAGGCCGCGATCCTGGAGACCCGGTATCGAATCCCACGTCGGGCTCCTGGTGCATGGAGCCTGCTTCTCCCTCTGCCTGTGTCTCTGCCTCTCTCTCTCTGTGTGTGTGTGACTATCATAAATAAATAAAAATTAAAAAAAAATTAATCTAGAGAAACCTGTTGCATTCCTATATGCTAATAATAAAGTGGTAGAAAGAAAATAATCCCATTTACAATTGCACCAAAAATAATAAAACCCCTAGAAATAAACTTAACCAAGGATGGTAAAAGATCTGTACTCTGAAAACTACAAAATACTGATGAAAAAAGCTGAAGGCACAAACAAATGGAAAAATATTCCACAATTATGGATTGGAAGAATATTGTTAAATTACTCCTACAGCATATTACATGCACACATACATATCCAAAGCAACCTGCAGATTTAATGCAATTCCTCTCAAAATACCAACAACATTTTTTCACAAAATTAGAACAAATAATACTAACATTTGTATGAAACCACAAAAGATGGTGAACAGCCAAAGCAATCTTGAAAAAGAACAAAGCTGGAGGTATCACAATCCCAGATTGCAAGACATCCAACAGAGCTACACTAATTAAAATTGCTGCTGCCACAAAAAAAGGGACACATAAATCAATGGAAAAGAATAGAGTCCAGAAATCAACTCATGGTTTTACTGTCAATTAATCTATGACAAAGGAATGAAGAATATACAGTGGGAAAAATAAGTCTCTTCAACAAATGGTGCCTGGAAAACTGGACAGCTACATGCAAAAGAACAAAACTGAACCACCTTCTTCTTATACAAAAATAAACTCAAAATGGGGTAAAAACTTAAATGTGATACTAGAAGCCATAAAACTTAGAAGAAATTATAAGCAGTCATTCATTTCTTTGATGTTAGCCAAAGAAACATCTTTCTAGATGTCTCCTAAGACAAGGGAAACAAAGGCAAAACCATTGGGAGTACACTGAAATAAAAGCCTTTGCAGTTAAGGAAACATTAACAAAACGGAAAGGCAACCTACTGAATGAAAGAAGATACCTGCAAATGATATACATGATAAGGGGTTAACATCCAAAATACATAAAGAACTTACACAACACTAAAAAACAAAAACAAAACCCAATCTGATTTTAAAAATGGACAGAGGATCTGGATAGACATTGATCCAAAGAAGACATTCAGATGGCCATGAAAAGATGCTCAACATCACTAATCATTTGGGAAATGAAAATTAAAACACAATGAGATATCACTTTATATATATTGGAATGGCTAAAATTAAAAATACAAGAAATAACAAGAACTGGTGAGGATGTGGGAATGCAAATTGGGTCTGCCACTATGAAAAACAGTATGGAGGGGCCTCAAACATTCAAGATAGAATTACCATATGATTCAGTAATTCCACTACTGGGTATTTACGCAAAGAATACAAAAGCACTAATTCAAAAAGATATACTTATCCTTATGTTCAATGCAGCACTATTTACAAGAGTCAAGTTATGGAAGCAAACCAAGTGTCCATGGATAGATGAATGGATAAAGAAGATGTGGTATGTATATATAATAGAATATTACTCAGCCATAAAAAAAAGAATGAAATCTTGCCATCTGCAACAACATGGATGGATCTAGAGGATATAATGCTAAATGAAATAAGTTGGACTGAGAAAGATAAATACCACATGATTTCAATTATCTACGGAACGTGAGAAACAAAACAAAGGAAAAAAGAAACAAACAAAAAACTCCAGACTCTTAAATACAGAGAAAAAAACTGGCAGTGGCCAGATGGGAAGTGGGTGTGTAGAGATGGGTGAAATAAAGGAGATTAAGAATACACTTTTCTTGAAGAGCACGGAGAAATGTAAAGAATTGTTGAAACATCATTTTGTACACCTGAAACTAATATTAATAGTAACTGTACTATTATACTAACTGTACATAACACTGTATGTTAATCATACTTGAATTTAAAAAAAAAAACTATTGAGACTTAAATGGTGGCCCCACATATGGTCTGTCCTGAAATAGGTCCCATGTGTACTTATAAAGAATGTGTATGCTGTTACTGTATTTCCTTTTCTTTGTATTTTTAAAGTTAGTTTCTTCATTGTTACCCTAGAGATTATAATTTATATCTTACATTTTTAACAAACTAGTTTGAATACCAACTTGGCTTCAATAGTGTATTTACTTCTGTCATTTTGGTATTTGTTTTCTATACGGCTTATAGCTTTTTTTTGTCCATTTCATTCTTTACTGTCATTTTTGTGTTTAGCTGATTTTTCTGTTTAGCTGATTTTTATAGCAAACTATTTAGATTCTTTTTGTGTATTTTCTATAGTTATTTTCTTCATAGTTCCCATGGGAACTATCTTAGAGTTGTAACACTCTACAATATACAGAAACTTTACTTCTTTCTAGACTCATCCCTACACCTTTCAGTTATCAATGTCAGAAAATTTCATCTCTATGTAGTGTGTATCCAAAACACAAATAATTCTTTTAAATATATTAGTCTTTAAACTATGTAGAAAATAAAATGTGGAATTACAAACCAAAGTTAACAAAAACCCTAGTTTTTAGACTATTAATTGCTTTTTAAAAATGCATTAGTCTCTTATACCATGTGGAAAACAAAAAGGGGAGTTGCAAACCACTTATAATAATACCAACCAACTTTTATAACTGCTCACATACTAACTTTTACTGTGATCTTTGTTTCTTCATATGGCTTTGAGTTGTTGTCTAGTGTTGTTTCATTTTAACCTGCAGGACTCCCTTTAGCATCTCTTGCAAGGCATGTCTAATAGTAGTAAACCTCCTCAGCTTTTGCTTATCTGGGAATGTCTTCGCTTCTCCCCCACTTTTAAAGTACAGTTTTGTCGGATCTAGGATTCTTGGTTGATAGTTTTTGTTTGTTAGTGCTCTAAATATATCAACTCACTGCTTTCTGGCCTCCAAAGTCTGTGATAAGAAATCTAATAATTTTAATAATTTTAGTGTTTTAGCTTTTAAGACCATCTTTCAAAAGTTTGATTATATCTTAGTGCAGATCTCTGATGCTTATATTCATGGTTTTTGTTAAATCTGTGATATTTTCAGTCATTATTTCTTTGAACACTCTACTCTGCCTCTTTCTCTTTTTTCCTTCTGGGACTCCCACAATGCCTATGTAGGTCTGAACCCCTCCAGTGAATTTTTCATTCCAGTTATTGTACTAGATTTAGATTTTTTTAATATATCTTCAAAAAAATTTTTTTAAGATTTATTTACTTATTCATGATAGATGTAGAGAGAGGAATAGAGGCATAGGCACCGGAAGAGAGAGAAGCAGGCTCCATGCCGGGAGCCTGACGTGGGACTCAATCCCGGGACTCCAGGATCATGCCCTGGGCCAAAGGCAGGCGCCAAACTGCTGAGCTACCCAGGGTTCCCCTAGATTTTCTTTTTTGGGGCTTCTTTTATCCCTCAGCTCCACTGAAGAGTAATTGCAAAATAGAAACTGTATTTATTTGAAGTATACAATGCGATGTATTCCTAAAGAGTATATATTACGAAATGATCACCGCAACAAATGAGCTAATTAACATATTCATTACTTCAGTTACCTTTCTTGGGAGCAAAAACCGTTAAGATTTACTGTTAGCAAATATCAAGTATACAACACAGTATTATTAACTATGTTCACTCTACTGTACATTAAACCTCCAAAAGTTCTTCATCTTACAAAACTGAAATACTGTACCCTTTGGCCAACTATCATGACCCCATTTCCCATACCCCACAGGGTCTGACAACATCATTCTACTCTCTGCTTCTTTGAACTTAACATTTTTAGATTTCACATATAAGTGAAATTATACAGTATTTGTTTTTCACATAGTATCAAGTCCTCCAGGTTAATCCATGTTTTTGAAAATGGTGGTGGTCTCTTTCTTTGATATAATCAATCACCTTCCTTGTCTCTTGTGACAGTTTCTGGCTCAGGGTCTATTTTGTTTGATATTATACCCACTCCTGCCTCTTCTAGTTACTGTTTGCATGGAGTATCTATTCTCAAGCCTTTCAGCATGTGTGTGTCCTTAAAGCTAAAGGGAGTCTCCTATAGGCAGATCATGGTTGGGTATTGTTTTTTAAAAGTCCATTCAGCCACTCTATGCCTTTTGATTGGAGAATTTAATCCATTTACATTTAAAGTAATTATTAATAAGTGAGGACTCACTATTCCCATTTTGTTAATCTTTCTGATTGTTCTGTAGTCCCTTTTTCCTCTCGACACTCCCCCGTAATCTGATGATTTTTCTCTTGAGGTGGTATGCTTTGGTAACTTTCTATTTCTAAAACACAAGGTTTTTCATTTGTGCTCAACTATGAGGCTTGTATAAAACACATTATAGTTACAACATTTTATTTTAAGCCATTAACAACTGAGCTTCAATCACATACGAAAATCACTTTTACTTCTTCCTCATTCTATGTGATTGATGTCACAATTTGCATCATTTATATTATGTATCCATTAACAAATTAATTCAGTTATAGTTATTTTTCATACTTTTGTGTTTCATTTATGTTAGAGTTAAAAGCTTATACATTTAGATATTTTCATGTTGCTAACTGGTGTCTTTTCATTTTAGCTTGTAGAACTACTGTAGTTTTTTTTTTTTTTTTTTTTTGTGAGGCAGGTCTAGTGGTGAGGAGTTTCAGCTTTTGTTTGCTGAGAAAATGTTTATTTCTCCTTCATTTCTGAAGGACAGCTTTGCTGGATATAGTATCCCTGTCCGTTTTCTTGTTTCAGCACTTTGAATACATCATCACATTCTTTCTTGACCTGGAAGGTTTCTGCTAAGAAATTAGTTGACTGTCTTATCAGGGCTCCCTAGTGACATGTGCCCTTCTCTTATGTTTATTCCTAGCTGTCCTAGAAGATTAGGCTCCACACCTCCATAGCTCAGGACTTGGTAAGAGTTGAGACAAAAACTGGCCCCATGGAGGGTGCCCTAAGAAGTCAAGAGGATAGAACACTCCAATCTCACTTTCCTATTGTGAAAGAAGTCACTGACTGAGGTGATCTCCTTGGCACTGAGCTAAGACGGTTTGGTGGAAGAACTAATGCAGGTGAAGTGAAATTGCTTTTCTTACCAGTATTAATCTGATTGCTCAGTTTGTGCTCTTCCGTGGTACCTATACTTCACAGATGAATTTTGAATTTCTCTCAAGGTATTTTGGTACCAGTATTATTGCTATGTCAGTGTTTCTACGGAGGTATGAGACTCCAGGGCTCCTTACTCTGCCTTCTTGATGATGTCACTCTTTTTTCCTTTTTCTTTTAAAAATTTTTAAAATTTAAATTCAATTAACATATAGTGTATTATTAGTTTCAGAGATAGAGTTCAGTGATTTATCAGTCTTATATAATACCCAGTGCTCATTACATTATGGGCCCTCCTTAATGTCCATCATCTGGTTACCCCATCCTCCCCCCCTTCCCTCCAGCAACCCTCAGTTTGTTTTTTATGATTAAGAGTCTCTTACGGTTTGCCTCCCTTGGTTTCATCTTGTTTTATTTTTCCCTCTGTTCCCCTATGATCCTCTGTTTTGTTTCTTAAATTCCACATATGAGTGAGATCATATGGTAAATGTCTTTCTGAGTGACTTATTTTGCTTAGCATAATACCCTCTAGTTCCATCCATGTCATTGTAAATGGCAAGATTTCGGGGGTGGGGGGGTGGGGGGGTGGGGGTTGATGGCTGAGTAGTATTCCAGTGTGTGTGTGTGTGTGTGTGTGTGTGTGTGTGTGTACACACACACACACCACATCTTTATTCATCTGTTGATGGACACCTAGGCTCTTTCCATAGTTTGGCTATTGTGGACATTGCTGCTATAAATATTGGGGTGCAGAAGTCCTTTCAGATGACTACATTTGTATCTTTGGGGTAAATACCTAGTAGTACAATTGCTGGGTTGTAGGGTAGCTCTATTTTTAACTTTGAAGGAATTTGCATACTGATGTCACTTTTTTGTTTCTTTTTAAGTTTTCTATCTTTTCACAGATATTTCCATTTTGTTTACACATCATTTTCCTGACTTTCTCTACACATTTTCCTTTAGCTTTTTGAGTATCTTTAAGAAAACTGTTATAAAGACTTTGTCTAGTATATCTGCCATTAGGACTTTTTCAGAGACAACTTCTGTTGATTTTTTTTCTCCCCATGAATGGGCTACATTTCTTTGTACCACTGTTCTTTTTTTCTGTTGAAAACTGCACATGTGGGACACCTGGGTGGCTCAGCAGTTAAATGCCTTCCTTCATCCCAGGGTATGATCCTGGAGTCTCATGATCGAGTCCCACATCGGGCTCCCTGCGTGGAGCCTGCTTCTCTCTCTGCCTATGTTTCTACCCCTGCCCCCTCTTTCTGTGTTTCATGAATAAATAAATAAAATCTTAAAAAAAAAAAAAAGAAAATTGCACATGTAAATCTAATAATGTAGTAATTGGACATCAGATTCTTCCCCTTTCATAGGGTTTGCTTTTCTTGTTTTTATTGCTTTTGCTTTTTTGATTATTGTAGGCTCCATCTATGCCAAACTTAAGCTCTTCTAGTCTTCCATGAGCCTGAGGCTTTCCCCGAACATTTGTAGTAATTTTCTAATTTCCCCCATATATGCAATTGTTTTGATGTCCTACTCATTAATGTCTGGCTCCCAAAGGGGAAAAAAGAGGAAAAGAAGGCGGGGGGGTTGTTAGCCTTTTAAATTTTCTGGGTTACTTCAGGTGGAGAACTTTTAATAATGGGTGGAGCTGCAACAATGGCTACCTTCTTTGTCTATACCTTTGAGATCAGAAGTAGCGATCAGGGTATGGATCCCCAGTATTTCAAGGATAAACTCCTTTTTTGCTCACCATGGCTCCTGTAAGCTATGTACAAGCTGTTCAGTGCACATGTGCACAGCTGCCTGCTACAGGACTAGAGGGTGGGAGTGGGTAGTTCCTTCTGAACTAAGAACTGAAATGAGTAAAATTTACTTCAATTTACTCCTAAGCCTTCCCCTGAAGTTGTAAGCTTTCAAAGACAGCAGATAAATACTGCTGTCTACATGGGGAAAGGATTCCTGCTGCTTCCTACTCCACTATCTTCCCAGAATCCTACACCTGGCACCAGTTTTTGGCAAATATAAGTTTTGTGACCATTTCTTATACACAGTCTATGGCTGCTTTCATAGTAAAATGACAGGACTTGAGTAGTTGGGACACAGACCATTTCACAAAAACTCTATAAAGTATTTAATACCTGTCCTTTACATAAAGTCTGGCAACTTCCAGTTTAGAAGAGCAACAAGAGTAATGTTTTTTTTTTTAATTTAAATCCCTACATATGAAAATCTTTGACCTAAAAACCTAAGAAAACCAACCTGACATGACATGTCTTCTGATAAAAAACAATAAAAAATATACAACACTACTGGTATATTGTAATAGAATTCTGATGCTAACCACCTCAAGTTAGCATTAGAATCTACAGGTTAAAGGGCACAGTCCCTAACAAGACAGTCTGTACTTCATACACCAACCACAAGTTAGACAGTCTAAGCCATGTGCACTCTGACCACTGGCTACAAAGCTGGGGGGTTTCCATGATTCCTCCCCCTCAAGCTCAGAACTCAGAACTATTCTCGAATTAGTTTTCTTCTAAAAAAAATACATATGGTGAGGTCTTGGGAGGCCCCCAAACACAGAATTTCCATGCCCTCTCTCCATGGAATCAGAGCTTGTCACTCTCCTGGAACATAAGTGTGCTTACTAACCAGGAAGCTCTATACAGCTTCAGTGTCAGAGTTTTTATTGGAGCTTCATTTCAAAGGTATTGTTTATTAAATCATTGGCTACCTATGTGATTGAACTCAATTTCTAGCCCACTTCTCCTCCTTGGAGGCAGTTGGGATGGTTCAAAGTCCAAACCCTCTAACCACATTATTGGTTTTTCTGATGACCAGCCCCTACCTTGAAGCATTAACTCAGGTATGATACAAGGGCTCATGGTAACA
This sequence comes from Nyctereutes procyonoides, assembly GCF_905146905.1. Lineage (NCBI taxonomy): Eukaryota > Metazoa > Chordata > Mammalia > Carnivora > Canidae > Nyctereutes > Nyctereutes procyonoides. The sequence goes on along the minus strand of NW_026575049.1, from coordinate 45,592,521 downwards.
AAAACTTATTACTAAAGATGTTCCAAGATCTAAAGTTTCCCTAGAGGTAGAAAAATCTATATTCTTTGTCATACAAAAACTACCTTGAAATATTCTTGCCAAAAAAAAGAAAATTTAATCTAAATCTGATAAAGATTCTGTATTTAGCTAACACTTGATAGAAAATCCATGAGAGAGGTATGTTAAATTACACCAAGAAGATGGTATTTGGTCAGCCTAGGTTGTAGGAAATCCTACAGACAAATGATCCAGTTTCTTCAACAACAAAAAATGGCATGGTGAAGTGGGTTAAAAGAGACTTAAGATATATATTAACCAAATGCAATGTATAGACCTTGCTTGGATCTTGATTTAAATAAACCAAATGTGAGAAAGAATTTTGAAATGGTGGAAGAAAACTGATACAGACCAACCACTGATAAGTGTTCTGGTTATCTAGTGCTGCATAATAAATCCAAAGTTTAACAGCTTAAAACAGCATTTTATTATTATCCTTCATGTTCTTCTGGGCTGACTAGACTCAGTTGGTTAGATCTCACTTGATATTTCTCAAACGACTGCAGCCAGATGTGAGTTGTGGCTGATTCATCTGAAGGCTTAAAAGTGCTGCTCATCTACAGTGGCAGGAAAGTGATGATGCTTGGTAGGTGGGCACTTGGCTAGGACCACTGACTGCAGGACCAAATGGGGGCTCTTTATGTGGCTTAGGATCCTCATATCATGCCAACTGGGTCCCAAAAGAAATGTCCCAATTTCTAGAGGTTCAAGAGACCCAGGTAAGAGCTGCCAATAATACTAGAATACCATCATGTTCTATTCATCAAGATACTATTATTATTGCTATATATAGTATACATTCATTTAGTTATCCACATTTTTATTTTTTTAAAGATTTATTAATTTTAGGGCAGCCCTGGTGGCTCAGTGGTTTAGCGCCGCCTTTGGCCTGGGGTGTGAGCCTGGAAACCTGGGATCGAGTCCCATGTTGGGCTCCCGGCATGGAGCCTGTTTCTCCCTCTGCCTGTGTCTCTGCCTCTCTCTTCTCTCTCTCTCTCTGTCATGAATAAATACATAAATCTTTAAAAAAAATTATTTATTTTAGAGAGAGAGAGAAGGAGAGCACATGCACACATCTGTGGGGGCAGAGGAAGGGAGGAGGAGAAGAGAATATCCAGCAGACTCCCCACTGAGAGAGGAACCTGCCTCAGGACTCAGTCCCACAACCCCAAGATTATGACCTAAACTGAAATCAAGAGTCGGATATACTTAAATCAAGTCAGCTACCCAGGTGCCCTTACATATTTTTAATTTTAGTGCTCTTTATCCTTTGCATTTTTGAGCTTCTGAGATCATTTACCTTCAGCCTGAAAAGTATTCTCCATTATTTCCTTTGGTGCAAATCTTCTGGTGATAAATTCTCTATGTTCCTGTTTGAAATGTTTTTTGTTTTTTTGTTTTTTTTTTTTTACACATAAAGGATATAAGGATATTTTCACTGTGTATAGAATTCTAGTTTTAATTTGTTTTCAGTAAATTTTATTATTTTTTGCCTCCTATTGTTTCAGTTTATAGGTCAGCTGTGAGCTAATTCTAGCCTTCTTTGAAGGTCTTCTCTCTTTTGTCTCTGGTTGTGTTTTGTGTGTGGTTTTTTTAATATTTTTTTATTTATTCATGAGAGACAGACAGAGAGAGAGAGAGAGAGAGAGAGAGAAGCAGAGACACAGAGGGAGAAGCAGGCTCCATGCAGGGAGCCTGATGTAGGACTTGATCCTGAGTCTCCAGGATCATGCCCTGGGCTGAGAAGGCAGCGCTAAACCACTGAGCCACCCAGGATTATTATTTTAGATAATAATACAGGAGAATATCTTTTATAATGTATCTGTTTGCCTTTGATTATCAATAGTTATAATATATACTGCTCAAATCTCCCTAAGAGGAAGGACTTGCCATCTAGCAATGAAAAAATGGTGCTAACAGCCCCTGACTATAGTAACTTTGGGATCAACTGTAGTAACTGAGATAAGGTCAAGTTATTTCTGAGCAACTCCCAGCCAATGAATGGGCCCAGCAGGTGTAGTAGGGCCTGACAACCTCTGTCCAATGTGGGATACTTCCAAAAAGCAGTCTTTGTTCAGAGTTCTCCACTGAGTTGGTCAAGATTCTGTATCACTGTCTGAAGCTCTTCCTACCCAATCCTGTTTCCTCCCCCTTACTTTTCACAGGCAGTAGCCCTCCAATAAATCTCTAGTACTCCTTTAACTTTGTCTCAGGATCTTGCTGAGAACCCTAACATATGATGAAGGAGATCTATGCAGGGGGTGGAGAAAAACTATAATAAACAAGACACTTAACAGTGAAACGCTGAAGCTTTTATCTCTGAGACGAGGTATCAAAGTAGGGTCAAAGATACCTACTAAATACCACGTATATTCAACATCATACTGGTTGTAGCCAATAAAGTAAAGAAAAAGAATTAAAAATTAAAAGGCTTGGAAAGTTAGAAACACATTATAAGCCTCAGATTATAGTAGTTTATGGACCTAATCCGGAGCATCTAACTAGTTATTAGAATCAATAAGCAATTTAGCTAGTTTGCAAAGTAATAGTCAATATATATAAAAAAAAACCCTGCATTTTTACATCTTACATTAAGTCATATGAATTACCACTTTTATAGATCAGAAGAAGCAACAGAGAACCCAGAAACACACACATACATGGATACTTATGAATAAAGTGTCACTGAAGAACACTGGGGAAAGAAAATATTGGGGAACAGTCAATAAAGTGTACTGGGACAAGTGAATATGTATATGAGAAATAAAACCATGACCTCACACCAATAACAAAATCAATTTGTTAGAATTACAGCTATAATTGTGAAAGGCAAAACAATAAACTTCTATATTTTAGATAATAATACAGGAGAATATCTTTATGACCTTGGATAAGAAAATATTTCTTTAGCAGTTCACAAAAAGTATAAGCTATAATGGAAAAAAAGCTTAAACTACACTAAAATTAAAATTAATTAAAAGATTTCTGTTCATCAAAGTCACCATTATGTGTGGAAAGGGTAATCCACCAAGTAGAAAAGATATTTCTAATAGGGCACCTGGGTGGCTCTGTTGAGCGTCTGCCTTTGGCTCAAGTCATGATCGCGGGTCCTGGGATCAAGTCCTACATCGGGCTCCCCGCAGGGAGCCTCCTTCTCCCTCTGCCTATGTCTCTGCCTTTCTCTCTGTCTCTCATGAACAAATAAAATCTTTAAAAAAAAAGATTAAAAAAAGATATTTCTAATATATATGTATATGTATATGTGTGTGTGTGTGTGTGTGTGTGTGTGTGTATATATATATATATATATATATATATATATATCACACCAGAATTGTACCCAGATTTATAAAAATAAACCTCCTATCAAACAAGAGGGGGAAAGACATGCAATCCAAAAGCTAAATAGGGCAAAAGATTTCACTGAGATTTCACAAAAGATATCCAAATGGTAAAATAAACATAAAAAGTTGCTCCACCTTATTAAGAATCAGAAAAATGCAAATTAAAACTGCAGTAAGATACCATGACCTACACTTCAAAACGTTTAAAAAATATATATCTATATGAAGTATTGCAGAGCAATTCCTGATGATGGGACTGTAAACTGGAACAAGTACTCTGGAAAACCATATGGCATTATGTATTAAAATAGAAGGTTCAAAACCTATGTCCCAGCAGTTGCGCTTAACTCTACCAGAAATACGTATGTTCACCAAAAAGATAGCAATTACTTATAACAGCCAAAACTGGAAACAAATGAAATGTCCAACAGCAGAAATGATATACAAATTGGGGCATATTCATATAATGCAATACTATTCAGCAAGGAAAATGAATAACCGCAGTTACCATCAACAGCACAGAGACTCTTAGAAACGTAACACTAAGAAAAAGCTGGAAAAAAATAATACAAATTGTATGAACTTCAAAATACAGATGATACTATAGTGTTTAGTTTTTTTAAGATTTTATTTATTTATTCATGAGAGACACAGAGAGAAGGCAGAGACACAGGCAGAGGAAGAAGCAGGCTCCATGCAGAGAGCCCGATGTGGGACTCAATTCCAGAATTCTGGGATCATGCCCTGAGCTGAAGGCAGATGCTTTTAAGAGTATCTTTTATTATTCAATCTTATAATCTATCAAAGGAATGGGTCAAGAAGAGTCAACCACTCAGATCAGTTAGGACTGGAATGATGGTTTGAGATACTTCTTGACCTGCACCTCCTATGGTAATGAGTCTTCTGTTGAGAAGCAGAATCCTCAGTGTCTGTGTTCCTCTTAGGAATTGTTTTATCTTTCTATAGTCTATATACCAAATTTTAGTAGCCTTGCTAAACAGCAATGGCAACAGCCAAAGCACCAACTACAGAAAACAGGAGCTAAGAGGATTACTGTGAGTTCTAATCATAACCTAGTATGATTAGATTACCTAGTGGTAACCTAGGCAATACACTGGGAGGAACTGCACATGCATGGTGCTGTGGAAAGAGCTTTGAAAGCAGAAAAGTCTGGGTACTTACTAGATGTTGGATTCCTGCTCTAGTAAGGGAAGATTGAGCAAATTATTTAATTTTTATGAGCCTCATTTTATCTTTAAAAAACAAGGAAGGTAAATCCAAAATTTCTAGCAAAATTTTTTATGAGTTTTGGCAATTTTTACAGACTTATCAATTAATTTTCATAGCTTAAAAAGTTACTATGAGCCAAGTTGCATGAATGTAACATAAAATTCAGGATTTGGGAAGCAATGTTCTCAGGCAAAATTCTCATTTTACATAATGCAACACAGGCTGTTGCTTTGACTCTCTCCCTGACTTAGTTCTAATTTAATTTGAAAAAAATTTGATATATATTCTGCCATAGGAATGCTACATGTACACACTTCTGTTCTAATCATATCATAAGAAATCCAGGAGTTGTTTAAGAAATGGTTTAACCTACTGGCAAATTATCATTAGAAAGAATGATATGTCAACATATCATTATGTCAACATCAAAATTGTTATTTCTAGGACATGTTCTTCAGTATTAAAATGAACAACTTACACATATCTATTTAAAAGGATCTTATATTCTGCTACTTGAGGATAAATACACTATATATAGCATCTTGACATTAGACATTCTGCTGGAATCTTAGTGAGGTTTCAGTGTGGCTGAGATAACCAACTGGTACCACCTGTCCTCAACATTGTTCCTGTCTAAAATTACCTTTGCCAGAGAACTCTGAGGTCTTAACCAAGGTCTCAATCAAGCTCTTGTCCAAGCATTTCAGCAAACTCAAAGAGGATGAGCAAGTCACATCCCCGTCAAACTCTTCCACATCCAAGTCTATTTAGACAGGGACTGACAACCTCCCCCAATAAAAACACAAATCAAGCTCCAGAATTTTCAAAATGAATTACCACTTGCAACCTAGATGTCTAGTTCTTAAAAGACATGGATCCTTCTTCAATCAATAAAGAAAGGAGAATTTTCCAGAAATTCAGTCCTGATTTGCCTGTTATCCAGATCCTGCAAACCACCTAAAGGGAGATATTTAAAATAGTCATTCCTATCGGTTCTCTAAGTTCTCACCTTGCAACAGATTTAAAAACTAGAAAAAAGAGACTACGCTCATTTTCTAGTAAGGTAGCTTTATAAAATTTGAGATTATATATCTTTAGTTTTTATTCAGTTTTTCAATATAAAAGGCTGTACAAAGACTTTTCTGCAAGTATCATGCAGACACTGCCTGCTGCGTTTCTCAACAACTCTTATGTAAAGGTATGAATGATATGCTTATTTAAAAATTTGGAAGCAGGGTAAAAGTTATCATTCAGAACACTTACTTGCTTTATTGTCAGAGAAAAAGAACCTTAAAACCCATTACTTTTTTCTTGTTCTCTTTATTTGGTTTATTGTCTGAAATCTATATTTATGATAAAATGCAAACAGAAATTTTATTTCAGGTCTCTAGCACAATTATTTTTTCTCTATTGCCTTAATCTAACTTTTAGTTTCCTTTCATTATTATAAGCTACAAGGAATATTTCTTCACAACAATTTAAGTAATGTATTTAATATAATTAAATAAATACACACATTATAGGCAGCATCACATATGAGAAAGACAATCATACCTGGAGTGAGAAAACAATAATTCTAATACCGGCCCCATTACCACAAAGTCATGGAATCTTTTGCACTTTCTTAAACTAAACCTTGGGAAAATTGTAAGTTATGCTACCAAACAGATGGTACTTGAAAGCATAGGTTATAATTACAAAAGTGGTAAGTACTATAAAACAAGCACAGAATATGATACAGGTTGGAAGAAGGAAAACATCTCAGCCATAAAAGAAATCAGAGGAGTGGTTAAGATGTTTTTCCTCTCTCTTTCAGCTCTGAAATTCTAGAACTGATTTTTAGCTAAGAAGATTAAAATAGGCTTCGTGGGGTATCTGTGCTAGGTCTGAAAGGAAGGACACGAGATTCCAATTTTATGTATATTTAAAAATATGGCTTAGAATGGCAAGTGGAAAGATGATATAGATGTACATCTACAGAACTTATACTCTAGAGAAGTCTTCCTCAAGATAAATATTCTGAGGTCCAACATCTGAACAGAGTGTTTCACTCACTGGCTCCACACTCAAAGAGCTAACCACTAATTCCACTGTTCCTGATCTGATTCTCCTCACCTAAACACCTAACACCCCTCCAAGAAATATTGAATTTAAAAGATAATTCCTATAGCTAAGGAGATTTTTATTATTACTAATGACTCAGCTGACCTGTCTGCATATAAAGCTCATAAAATATATTTTACAGGAACCAGTTACATTTTTTAAAGATAAATAACAATCGGATATTATTCAAGGTTTGACACTGAGATAACTTTTCAACTTAAAATAAAATTACCTGTAGTAACCCTCCATCATCAAAACGTAGTACTTCTATTATGCTCTCCGACTGAATAAATGCTGTGAAGGAAACAAAACATACTATCACTTTATGGAAACATAAATTTGATTTAAATAAATATTTTACCTTAAATTTAATAAATACAATTATATATTTTTAAAAACATACTGCTTGATGGTTAAAGAGGAAAATGCAATCTTTCAAGATTTTGGCAACTATGAAATGCTTTCAAATAAAACAATGCAACCCAATTACAAAGCAGTTGTAACAACCTATAGGCTGTGTAAGCCACCTGCAAAATATATTCCTGCTATACTGCCAGAAAGTACAAAATAGTCAAATTTAGATGCAGCTGATTATTCTCACCCACAGATAACTGAAAATATCACAAACACATGGAAAAGATTATTAGAGGATTCCATTACCAAAAAAAATGATAAACCAAAATTCTCTATCATCTGCTCTTTTATAGCAATGACAGGACTTGGAATCAACAGTCAAAAGAGACTTGGAGGGAGAATGGGCAAGGAAAATGGCAAGAGGAGATTATTCCATTCCAAAAACCTGCACACAATGCAAAGACAAGATATTTTTAAAGTTCACACACTTTTAGCACATGATCTGGTGGTTGTGCTCACAGGTATTTACCCAAAGGATTTGAAAACTTAGGCCCACACAAAAATCTGCACGTCATTCTGTATAAGCAGCTCCATTCATAATTCCCCAAAATGGGACACAATCAAGACGATGTTCCTCAATAGGTGAGTAGATAGATAAACTATAGTATATCTATACAACAGTATTATTCAGTGATAAAAAAATAAAAAGCTCCATACTGTTTGATTCTAAGTATATGACATTCTGGAAAAGGTTCTACTACAGAAACGGTTAAAAGACGAGAGGTTGCTAGAAGTTTTGGAAGAGTAATGAGTTTGTGAGTAAGTGAAGCAAAGGAAATTTTGCAGAGCAGTAAAACTATTCTGTATGACGCTGGAATGGTAGAAACACAGCACTATGCATTCATCGAAACAGAACTTTAGAGTGACCCTAATGTATGCAATTTAAAAACCCTTTAGGAGATCAAGGGATCCCAGGATGAAATGACAAAATAATTTAACTATATTACAAATCTATGAAACCACCTTACTGAAGTGGAGGGTAGAGAAAGGTGCTGACATAAGTAAAGTGAAAGTGAGTAGAAACTGTAAGACTAAAGGTAAAAGACTTAAAAAAGAAAGAAGAAAGAAGAAAGAAAGAAAGAAAGAAAGAAAGAAAGAAGAAAGAAAAGAAATTGTACATAAGCACTATACCCCAATTATTTCCCATGGAAGCTTGGATTAACAATTCTAATGTCGGGATCCCTGGGTGGCGCAGCGGTTTGGTGCCTGCCTTTGGCCCAGGGCGTGATCCTGGAGACCCGGGATCGAATCCCACGTCAGGCTCCCGGTGCATGGAGCCTGCTTCTCCCTCTGCCTATGTCTCTGCCTCTCTCTCTCTGTGTGACTATCATAAATAAGTAAAAATTAAAAAAAAAAACAATTCTAATGTCACTATACATGTATACTGGAACTGAACAATTAAATACAAGGAGAGTGAAAGTCAGACTTCTCATTACTGGAGTAAGAGCTTACACAAAAGCAAGGGGAAGAAGCTATAATGATTCATATGATAATGAACCAAGTTGGCAACATCAGTATGAACCTATACTAAGTTTAATATACAGTTATGTACAGAAATATTTATAAATATGTGTATATGCAGGGGTTAGTATACATATACATACTTTCTTGCTTAGTCAGTTGAAAGGGCCTAGGAGTAATGATACCCCAATAGCATAATGTAGACCTAATGCATGGATCTTGGGTTCTAATACCATTCTCCAATAAAAGGAACCAGGGCTTCTTACAGAAATGGCTCAATCTAGGACCAGGGCAGGATATATATATCACAAAATTGGAGTGCCTTATGGTCCCAGAAAGTAAGCAAGTGCTAAGCATCAACCCCTCCCCCCCCCCAAAAAAAAAAAAATCCTGGACTGATGAGAGTCTGTCAAAGGGATGTCAGAAATTAACAGAAAGAGTTTGCATATGGCCAAACCTGGAACTTGAGCAATACAATACTGTTAGATTACAACCCAAAATAGAAGATTAATAGCCATGAGTCCATACTGATATAAATAAATGATTGAAAAATAAATGATTGAATAAATAAATAAATGGGGTAGAAGATACAGAACTCCCAGGCAGAACTCTAAATAATTTATGTATCTAGAAGATGGACCATAACTCCTCATCCATTAACAAATGTGGGATGCACACAGGGACTTCCTTCCAAAAAAAAACAATATGAAAAGGAGGGGGAAAAAAGTATTTGTACAGTGGAGAAACTGGACAGATGTTAACTCAGTCAGATGATAAAGGTCAACATCCTCCAGCAAAATGTCATGCTGACAGTATGTACCCTTCATATGATATGACATAATAAAAATGGTACTTTATCTTTGTGGTCTTCCTCCTCAAAAATCACATAACCCCAGACACATTATAAGAAAAACAGACAAATCCCAAACAAGAAACATTCTACAAAATATCTGAGTAGTACTAAAAACTGTCAAAGTCATCAAAAACAAGGAAAGTCTAAGAGACTGTCACAGACCAGTGCAGCCTAAGCAGACAGAACTACCAAACATAACGTTGTTATCTTAGATAAGATCCTAGAAAAGAAAAAGGAAATTAGATAAAAACTAGAGAAATCTGAATAAAATATGGACATTAGTTAATAATCATGTATTAATATTCATTCATTACTTGTTAAAAAAAAAGGGTACCATACTAATGCAAGGTTTTAATAATAGGGTTTGGGTGGGCGAATGGGAACTCTGTGCTCTCTTTAAAATGTTAATATAAATCTAAAACTTTTAAATAAAAAGTTTACTTTTGGGGCTGCCTGGCTGGGCTCAGTTGGAAGAGTATGTGACTCTTGATCTTAGGGTTCTGAGTCTGAGCCCCACATTGGGAGCAGAAATTACTTAAACAAACAAAAAAGCTGACTTTTAAAAAACTGAAACAATGATATTTCATTTAGCTTAATATAACATTCACTGATTCCTCTTTATTAGTCTTTGAGTATTCATCACAGAAGCAGCTTACTGTCTCATCCCACATACCTGGCTTTTCCAGTGTGACTAAAGCTGCAAGCCAAGTAGCAAGGTGAGATTAGATTACATTACCTAACTGGATGGTATTTCCAGCCTCCCAAGAATCACTTTTCCCTTGTTCTAATAATCATACCCCGATTTTATTTTGGGAAAGTCCTGTCCTTCATTTCTTGTGTATCTTCAACCACTGTGCCAATCTGCTCCACTGCTCATTCCCCATCAGTTCTTAGTATGTAGAGAATACTCAAATACTGAGCGCGTGAGTGAAATCCCACCTCTTTTGCTCAGATATAAGTATTGGTATTTGCATTTGTTGATGCAAATGATCTCTTTCTGGTTTGTTATCTAGTAGTGAAAGCTTGTAGTTGGTTTCAGATTCACACTGTGAAGGTAAAAGGCTCTGCCTAGCTCACTCAGCCCATTTCTACCCCTTTTTCCACCTTTTGACATAAAGAGATTTTAGATGATCTAGAAAATATCTTTTTGTGATACTCCTGTTGAAGACAGATTTATTGATGTAAGAACACAATTAATTAACAAGAATTAACCAAATAGCCAGATGCTCACAAATGAAGAGACAAAAAAAGTAGGTGCTCTTAGTTAGAAGCTTTCCATCTAGTCAGCAGTACAAAGGTACCAGAAACAAAACATGATCTATTTGGAGGTTGCTATTAGAGTCATGACAATGACTATCACCTAACTTCCCATCATCAAGCTAGATCACAACTTTAGCTAACTGAGGAGAACTTACCAATATAAAGATAAGGCAGCAAAATAATTTGGTTGTATAGTATTTTTAGTTAGGAGGTTTTTAAAAAAAAACATGAATTACCTTAATTGAAAATAATCATTAACAGCCACTGTTTTATAAAGTCCTAAAAGGAAAATATTGTATTATATATCATCAGCTTCCCTTAAAAGATGAAGAAATGAACAGAATTCAACTCAGGCATGAAATAAATTAAGATATTTTACTTTAAATAGCCAGTTATAAGAATGTCAAACTTTATGCCTAGAAAACCACAACTGACACTAGATAAGTATTTAATCATTTGAAGTGTTAACAGTGTTAGGCTGTAAAATAAAAAAGTAACCAAAGTTAAGTCAAATTCCTTCATTTCTGTATTCAAAACCATAACGTACATCTACTTCCTCTCAAGTTTTCCCCCTAATTTTATATTTTAAGTGAATCCCAAACTGTCCCAATGTTTCCCAGTTCAAACAGCAACCTATGTAATAGAATGAGAACATCTAATAATTATCATCACTATATTATTATTAATAACCTTCAAACTATCCTATGACCCAGACATTACAGGTTCCATTTTTAAATAAGCAGGTACAATGAGGTTATGCTTAAGGTCACTAAGCAAGAAAAGTGGCTAGAGATAAGACTATAAATTTCAGCAAAAGGACCCCAGAATCTATGGTTCTAAACCCATCACTATTTACTTACAAAGTAAATTTGGCATTATGACTAATGACACCTTAAAGCAACCTAACTTCTAAAATTAGGCATATATTTCCAATAACAAGTGAGGAAAGAAGGAAAGGATTTACATTTCTGGCTTTTATGATTTTGTAGGCATTAACTCTGCGAAGCTGGGCTCCATAAGATGTATTTTAAGGTCCCTGTAACCACCCACATTCTCATGATGTCTAAGAGGAACAAAGACATTTCCATACAGTGTAAAAATCTCCATGTGTTGGTCTTTAATCACTCACTTTCAAAACAGAAGTTGAGAAATTGAGTTCATTTACTTCCCTATCTTATTTAGTAATGAATGACACAAGAAAAATACCTTCACTTTAAAGGCAAATCTTTCTCTACTATGATTTTTTTCTTTTAGAGATTTTTTTTCCCCTGAATGTTACAATCTGCCCGTTTCCCTACATCTTCTAAAATAATTGATGAAAACAATGAACATAAACAAGCAGTAGAAATATGTGTCATATGGGTATGGATGTGTGTATGTGTGTGTGTGTGTGTGTGTGTGTGTGTGTGTGTGTACCAGGCATTGGGATCCTAGGCTGTAATCATTCTCTACTTTCTAGCCTTCATGGTCTCCCTCCATAGGGAGGAGGTTGGACTAGTAAAGTAAGTGACCTTTTAATAACCAGAAAGCAAAAAAAGGGCCACACAGGCAGGACTTGGAAAGGCACTCAAATCCTGTGTCAAACAATCACCCTGCCTGGTATATTCTCACGGCTATTGTTTTCTTCAAGTCTCCCCTCGAACACCATCCCTCCGCCAGGCTTTCCTGAACTGCTCCAGGCAGTCCTGGATGCTCTATCATCTGCCCCATTCTAACTCATGACAATCTGTACTAGTTTCTGGTTTGCTTGTCATCTAGCACAAAGTTTGAAAAATGGCAGAATAAAAATGGTTAAAATAATGGCATTATTATTTCAGAATTCATTATTGATAATGATATTATTAATATCCCTTTCACAGTTATACTTGCTCAGGATTTTATTTCAACAAATGCTCACTGATAAACATTTTTAAACATTCTGGACTAGATTTGTGTGAATCCCTTCCATCTGTAAAGATAGTCTGACTGAAACCTTATTTCACCCCTTATTAATTTTCTTATCTGAAAGATGTAATATATGTTAACTTCTTCCCACACTAAAAGTGCAAAGGAATTCACATGTCAAATTCTATTTTATCAAGACCACTCAATATTATCAACCCCGTAAAAAAAAAAAAGGCTGTGTCCATGTTATTTATTCCAACTCAAAAATACAGATTTATGCAACTCAGATGTGCCAGACACACATCTTACATCCAAAGAGGAGAGGCACATATATTTTCTAATTAATTTTATAGTTTATGATAAAATATCATAATTAATTTTCATTTTATCCTGAAGTGCTTAATTTATACAAAAAGATCAGTAAACTTAAAGTTTTAAAATGTCTTAGAACCACCAATTACTCTAAACAAGCAACAGAAAATCACTAATACACAGAAGCACATCCTACTATTCCTCCCTAGCACAAGCAGGTAAATTAGGGGGAGTACCAGAGACAATATATAAAGCAAGCAGATCAAAAGAACAATATAAAGGCTCTGAACATTATGCTGTTTCTGTAACCATAGGTCACAAAAGGATGTCTATAATAAACCTAAACAGCATGATTGACTGCGAAACTAAAAAGTTTAGACACCTGGGTGGCTCAGCGATTGAGTGTCTGCCTTCAGCTCAGGGCATGTTCTCGGGTTCAAGGATCGAGTCCCACATCGCACTCCCTGCAAGGAGCCTACTTCTCCCACTGCCTATGTCTCTCTCCGTTTCGCTCATGAATTAATAAATAAAATCTTTTAAAAAATAAATAATGTCCACAATAGCCAAACTGTGAAAGAAGCCTCGGTGTCCATCGAAAGATGAATGGATAAAGAAGATGTGGTCTATATATACAATGGAATATTAGCCATTTGAAATGACAAATGCTGTGACGTGGATGGAACTGGAGGGTATTATGCTGAGTGAAGTAAGTCAATCGGAGAAGGATAAACATTATATGGTCTCATTCATTTGGGGAATATAAAAAATAGTGAAAGGGAATAAAGGGGAAGGGAGAGAAAAATGAGTGGGAAATATCAGTAAGGGTGCAGAACATGGGAGACTCCTAACTCTGGGAAACGAAAAAGGGGTAGTGGAAGGGGAGGTGGGCAGGGGGATGGGGTGACTGGTGACGGGCACTGAGGGGGGTACTTGATGGGATGAGCACTGGGTGTTATGCTATATGTTGGCACATCGAACTCCAATTAAGAAATATACTAAATAAATATTTTCCAAATTAAAAAATAAATTAAATTAAAAATTTAAATAGTATCCTACCACAATAGAAACAATCCAAGTGTCCATCAACAGATGAATGGACCAACAAAACACAGTATATAAATACAATGGATTATTATTCAGCAATAAAAATGAATGAAGATACATGCTACAAACATGGGTAGACCTTGAAAACATGCTAAGTGAAATATGACAGACATAAATGACTAATATTGTGATTCTACTTAAATGAAATATTTAATATAGGCAAATTCACTGAGACAGAAAGTACATTACAGGTTACCAGAGGCCAAAGTAAGGGGGAGTGGGAGTTATTTCTTAATGGTTACTGAGTCTTTTGTCTGCGATGATGAGAAAGTTTTGGAACAGATAATGGTAATAGTGGCACAACATGAATGTAATTAATGCTACTCTATTGTACACTTAAAAATAATGGTAAATTTTGTGTTACATATGTTACTAATTTTTCAAAAAATTCCTGCAGACAATATTAAAAAAAAAAAACACTGCACCACTATATCTCATTAACTTGAACCCAAAAAAAGTACAACAAACTATAAATAAATTGAACCCAGCAATATAGAAAAAATTACACATCATAACCAATGAGATTTATTTAAGTTGTAAAGACTGGCTTAAAATTTAAAAAACAATCAATGTAATTCACTATGAACAAGGTAAAGAAGAAAAATAAAATTTTTAAAGATTTTATTTATTTATTCATGAGAGACACACAGAGAGAGGCAGAGACATAGGCAGAGGGAGAAGCAGGACCCTGGGATTACAACCTGAGCCAAAGGCAGATGCTCAACTACTGAGCCACCCAGGTGCCCCAAGAAGAAAAATTTCTTGATCATATCTACTGAAATAGAACAAGTACTTGACAAAAACCCAATACCCACTCATGACAAAAACTCTCAATAACATCAGAGAAAAGTAGAACTACCTCAATCTTCAGGTAATATCTTACTTAATGATTAAAAAATGAGACTGGGAATATCAGGGATGTGGCTCTTGCCGTTCTTAACATAGCATTAGAAGTTCTAGTCACAAGTCCTAGTCACTATAACAAAGTCAGAAAAAGAAAAACCTATACATTGGAAAAGAAATAACACTGTCCCTATCTGCAAGTTCATAATTGTCTATGTAAAAATCCTAAGGACTCAAAAAGCAAACAAATAAAAACCTCCTATACCTAATAAGCAAATTTAGCAAAGTTGCAGAATACAAGGTCAAAACCCAAAAGTCAATTGCATTTCTTTATATTAATGAACATGTGGAAAGCAAAGTTAAAACCATCATACTATATGAAATAATTAGATATTAAATGTAAGGTATCACGTACAGAATACTATACCAATATACTAAATGCTAATGAAAAAAATTTAAAGACCAAAATAAATGTGAAGATATACCACGTTCACAGAAGACTCAAAATAGTAAAAATGCCAATTCTTCCCATACCAACCTATAGTTTTAACATAAATCCTATGAAAATGGTTATTTGTAGACTAACACAAGCTTATTTTAAAAATTAGATAGAAAAATAAAAATAAATAAAAATTAGATGTAAAGGCACAAACCCTAGAATTACTAAAAACAATCTTCAAAAATAAGAATGAAGTGAGAGCAATAACTCTAACAGATATTATATCTTACTATACCTATATCATTAGTGCACAATATTGCATACAAATGGACACATAAATCACTTGGATAAAACTGAAAACCTAGAAGTAGACCCAAACAAATAGGCCCACCTTGACAAAAACCACAAAAGCAATTCATTGGATGAAGTATAATCTTAAAAAAAAAAAAAAAAAAAAAAAGCAACTAGACATCCACAGGCAAAAAGAAAAAAGAACCTTGACATCACTTCTCTACAAAAATTAACTCAAAATGGACCACAGATCTAAAATGCAAAACTACAGCATTTAAAAAAAATAATTGAGGAGAAAATCTTCAGAATTCAAGGTGGTAAAGAATTCTTAGAATTGACAACAGAAGCACAATTCAGGAAAGATAAAACTGAAAAAGTATACCTCATCAAAATCTAGAACTTTTACACTCCAATGACTGTTAAGAGAAAGGCAAAAAGGTGAAAATTAAGGTGGAAATTTGTCTAAACACATATTCAACAAAGGGCTAGATGGAATCTAAATAAAATATATGAACAATTCTCAAAACCAAATAGAAAAAAAATCCAATTAGAAAATAGGCAAAAGAGAAACAGACATTTCATCCAGATGGCACATAAGTGCAAGAAATGGCATTCAACATCATTAGCCATCAGGAATATGCAAACTCAGACCACACTATTAGAACAGCAAAAATTAAACTCAACTATCAGAATGTCATATCCAAATAATGATAATGTAGTATTGACAAGATGTTGCCATTGGGAGAATCTAGGTAGACTGAAGTGGTAGATTACAGTTAGGTCAAATAATAACCTAATTCTAAACTTTTTTAAAAGGAAAAGTTGGGAATGAGATGACTATGAGGGCTTTACAAAGCTCTGACGTCTTCCAGGTAATCTAAAAGGCCATGTGCAAGGAGGCTATGTATATGCTCAGCAAAGACCTGAAGGCCTGAATGCTCTCATACCTGACTGACCCTGAGGTTTTTGTGTGAGCAGGATGTAAAGGCTAAGGCCTAATTGTCAACTGCCTGAGTATTGAAGGTGTGCTCCAAGAGCCTCTTAGCAAAGACTGGGAGAATTACTGGTTCCAGGCATTTAAGGTAATCTCTGTTCAATTACTGGCTCACCATAAGCCTAACCAAGCCAACTTCAGTGACCATGTAGGACAAATAAGACAGACTTAAAAGAATTAGTTCTGAAAGGACAAAAGAAACAAACAGCAACAACAACAAAGCCTGAGGAGGGGAAAAATCTGATGGTCAACTGCCACATTATGTATTACTTTAAATGCCCAGTTCTCAATATAAAGTTGGAAGACAGGCAAATATATGGCCCATACAAAGGACAAGGGGTAGTCAATAGAAAGTGCTGCTGAGAAATCCGATGTTGGAATTACTAAACACTTTAAGTTAGCTGTACTAAAAATGTTCAAAGAATTAAAAGGAACCATGCCTAAAGAACTAAAGGAAAATATGAAAATGATGTCTCACAAAGTAGAAAATATTAAGGAGCTAGAATTTTTAAGAGAAATCAAACTAAAAAATAGTAATTGAAATTCTCTAGTTTTTAGTGAAATATTGTAGGCATATAAAAAAAACAAAACAAAAGGCAAATTTGGCCAATACACAGAGGAAAAAGTACAATGGATAGAAACTGTCCCTGAGGAAGTCCAGACAGGACTTACTGGGCAAAAATATTACATAAGCTACTGTAAGCATGTTAGAAGTCAAGGAAACCATATGCAAACAAAAACTCCACAAAACAAAAACTAAAGGGAAATATGAGACTGTTGTCTCACCAAATAGAAAAATGTCACTAAAAAGAGAAAAAATTATGAAAAGAAAATATAAATCTGGCATAAAAAGTACAATAACTGACATTTAAAAATCATTAAAAGGACTCAACAGCATATTTCAATAAGTGGAAGGAAAAATCAACAAACTTGAAAACAGACTGAAATTATCTTACCTGAGAAACAGAAATAAGAATGAAGAAAAATGAACAAAGTCTCAATAATTTAAGAGATACAGTCAAAACTACTAACATATGTACAACTGTCCCAGGAGAGAACAAAGAATGTAGGAAGAGTATTTGAAAATAGGTGGTATTAATCTGAACCAGAGTGTTATAAATTAAGATATCAGTCCCCATGACAATCATTAAAACAATTATGGACTTTTAAAAAATTATTACTAAAGAAAAAAGACATTTTATGACAAAGGGATCTATCTATCAAGAAGACACAGTAAATACAAATATATAGGCACCTCGTAAGACAGCTCTACAATACATTAAGCAAAAACTGAATGGTAGAAAACCACTCAAAAATGGGTAGAAAAACTAGGAAACAGATGGGTAGAAAAACTAAGCAAGAGATCAAGAGAGAAATAAGGACAGCTGAATAACACTAGAGGCCAACTAGACATCAACAGAACACTTCATCCAACAACTGAATATACATTCTCAAATGCACATGGAACATTCTGCAAGATAGGCCATGTGTTAATAAGCAAAACATATTACAATAACTTTAAAGACATGGAAGTCATACAGAATGTATTATCCAAGTACAATGGAATATAATTAGAAATCAGTAACAGTGTACACTAGAAAACTCAAAAAGTACCTGGAAATTTTAAAAATCCCATGAAAGGATAAAGATGTGATACACACATACACACACACACACACACACACACACACAATGGAACTGTGTGCCATAAAAAAGAATGAAATCTTGCCATATGCAACAACGTGGATGGAGCTAGAGAGTATTATGTTAAACAAAATAATTCAGATAAAGACAAATACCCTATAATATCACTCATACGTGGAATGTAAGAAACAAAACAAATGAACATGGGGAGGAGAGGGAGGCAAACCAAGAAACAGACTCTTAAATATAGAGAATGAATTGATGATTAGCAAAAGAGAGTTGGGCAGGGGGATGGGTTAAAAAAACTGATAGGTGTTAAGGAGGGCACTTTTGTGATGAGCACTGGGTGCTGCATGTGATAGACCACTAAATTCTACGCATGAAACTAATATTGCACTGTATGTTAACAACTGGAATTTAAATCAAAACTTGGGGGAAAAAACCCTAACCAATGTGTCAAGTAAGAAATCAGAAGAAAACTTAGAAAATATTTTGAAATAAACAAAAACAAAGGCACAAAATACCAAATCCAACAGATGTAGAAAGAATAATATAGAGTAAAAATAAATAAAATTGAGAACAGAGAAAGTAATGAAACAAAAATAAGGTTCTTTCAAAACATCAACAAAATTGACAAATCTGGGGGCAGCCCGGGTGGCTCAGCAGTTTAGCGCCGCCTTCGGCCCAGGGCGTGATCCTGGAGACCCAGGATCAAGTCCCATATCAGGCTCCCTGCATGGAGCCTGCTTCTCCTGCCTATGTCTCTGCCACTCTCTCTCTCTCATGAATAAATAAATAAAATATTTTTTAAAAAATTGACAAATCTTTTGCTTAGGCTGACCAACGAAGAATTCATGAATGAAACAGGGAATATAATATGACTGCTGACCTAACAGAAATAAAAAAGAACCTACCAACCTTAGAGAAAAGTGATTATAAGAGAGTAAGTAGGAGCAACTACACACTAACAACTTGGCCCAGATGAAATGGACAAATAATTAAGTAAACACAAACTACTTAAATTAAGTGAAGAATAAACAGAATATCTGAATGGACCTATAATAAGAGGTTCAATTAGTAATCAAAAATCTTCCTACAAAAAAAAGCCTAGGGACAGATAGTTTCATTGATAAATGTTACCAAATGTTTAAAGAACTAACACCAATAATTCACAAACTCCTCCAAATTTTAAGAGAAAAGGAAACAGTTCTCAACTTATTCTGAGGCCTTAATACTGATACCAAAATCAGATAAAGTTATCACAAAAAAAAGAAACCAACATCCCTTATGAATATGGAGAATGAATTCTCAACCAAACACAGCAAACCACATTCAGCAACACATGCAGAGGATAATCTAAATAAATGGGAAGACATTTGATGTTCATAGTCTGTAAAACTTAATAATAATGTTGAGATTGCTAGACTCCTTCAACTGCTTATTTTTTTTCCAAACTGATAATTTGGCCCTAAAATTCTTAAGAAGATGCAAGGGACCCATAATAGCTAAAACCATCCTGAAAAAGAACATGGTGGAGGACTCGCATTTCTTGATTTCAAAACTTATTGCAAAGCTATACTAATCAAGACACTGTGCTACTAGGAATAAAGACAAATGTGCAGATTAATGGAACAGAACTGAGAGTCCAGAAAGATCAATCACATTTATGATCAATTGATTTATGACAGGAGTGCCAAAACAATTCAAAGAAGGAAAGGATAGTCTTTTAAACAAATGTTGGGAAAATTAACTGAAGGCAAAAAATAATAATAAAATAAAATAAATAAAAAGCTACATTCTACCTTACACCATGTGCAAAAATTAACTCAAAATGGATCAAAAACCTGAGTTTAAGAGCTATAAAATCCTTAGAAGATAACACAAGTGAAATCTTCCCAACCGTGGATTAGGCAATATTTTTTATCTAAGACAGCTAAGCAATCAAAGACAAATATAGACACTCTGGATTTCATCAGAATAAAAACCTTTGTGCTTCAAAAGGCACAATCAAGAAAGTGAAAAGATAACCCATAGAATGGGAGATTTTTGCAAATGATATATTTGTTAAGGGACATGTATGTAGACTACATATAAAGAACACCCACAACTCAATTTAAAAAAAAAAGACAAATTTTATAAAATGGATAAAAAAATCCAAGTAAACATTTCTTCAAAAGAAGTAATGGCCAACGAACACATGAAAAGACACTCAAGATCAGTCCTCAGAGAAATACAAACCAAAACCAAAATAAGATACTACTTCACATATTATAGGATGGCTATAACGAAATAGGTATACAATAATAAGCACTGGTGAAGAGGTGGCGAAATTGGAAACCAGTAAGTTGCTGGTGGGAGTAAAAAAATGGAGCAGCCACTTTTAAAAACAGTTTGGCAGTTTTCAAACAATAAGTGAATCTGGGTAAAGGTATGTGAGTGTTTTTTATTCTATTTTGATTCTTAGAAATTTTCTAGAAGTTCAAAAATATTCCAAATAAGAAATTTATAAAAGAGAAAATCACTTATGTAATACTTATAAAATTTTGGTATTTAAACACATTCACTCTTTTAAAAAGCCGTATCATACTATGGTAAATGTCCAACTGGAAATACTGGAGGTGTTTAGTACGTTCACTGCTGGCACAGATTAACTTTGGCAAGAACAATAAACCATTCAAGTCTCTGTGAGTATTATAGCCATCTTAAAACTGTCTATTAAAATAATATGTCAACTCAGCTACTGTGCAAGGGATTTTATCTTGTATTTCCAACATGCAATAATATATCAGATACATAACATCTACACTGCATCCATATACAAACAAGCAATATATAACATCACATTTTAACATTGGTAAATAATAATCCATCTTATTAATATAGTTTTTATCCTCATGCCCAAAGAAATGACCCATAAAAGAAGTCTAAAGATGAAGAGCAAATTAAGCCTAAAATAGAAGAAAATAATAAAGAATACAAATCAATGAAATAGCAGAAAATAAAGAAAAATCAAAAGCTTTTTAAAATGTCTGAGAAGATGAATAAACCTCTAACCACACTAGTCAGTAAAAAGTCACATATTAGAAACAAAAAAAAAAAAAATGAGAGCCTGGACACATCTATACCTTCTATAGACAAAAGAAGGCTAATAATGGAATATCATCAATAATTTTGTCAATTTAGTCAACAATTCAGATTATGAAATAGACAAATTCTTTCAAAAATTCAAATTACAGGGCAGCCCCGGTGGTGCAGCAGTTTACCGCCGCCTGCAGCCCAGGGTGTGATCCTGGAGATTTGGGATTGAGTCCCACATCGGGCTCCCCGCCTGGAGCCTGCTTCTCCCTTTGCCTGTGTCTCTGCCTCTCTCTCTCTCTGTATGACTATCATAAATAAAATTAAAAAAATAAAAAATAAATTAAAAAAAAGAATAGCTCTAGATGTATTAAATGAATCACCTTGCAGTTAAAAAGCTCACGGGGTCGGGGGTACCTGGGTGGTTCAGTTGGTTAAGTGTCTGCCTTCAGCTCAGGTCATGATCCTGGGGTACTGGAAACAGCACATCAGGCTCCCTGCTCAGTGGGGAGCCTTTTTCTCCCTCTCCCTCTCCCTCTGCCTCTTCCCTCTGCTTTTATGCTCTCTCTCTCAAATAAATCTTAAAAAAAAAAAAATCTCACAAAGAAACCTTTTGGCACAGATGGATTATTTTCCCAAATTTAAAGAAAAAAAATACCAATTCAACACCGACTCTCCAGAATATAGAAATGGAGAAACTTCCTGACTCACTTTATAAAGCCAGAATTACTGATTCCAAAAACAGACACTTTAATGGAAAAACTGCAAATATCCCTCATTATTATATATGCAAAATTTCTTATTAAAATTTCAGCAAAAGTAATCCATTAGTATACAAAAAGGATAAATATATCATGACTATGTACAGTTTATCCCAGAAATGCTATGTTGGCTTAACATCCAAAATAATGATCATAATAATAATGAAATCCAACCTGTAAGACTAAAAAAAAACAACAAAAAAAACCGATGTATCTCAAAAGATGCAGGAAAGACATATGATAAAATATATCATCTTTCCATGATAAAAAGATCTTGGCAATGTAGGAACAAAAGGAACTTTTTTCTAAAGATTTTATTTATTTATTCATGAGAGACACAAAGAGAGAGGCAGAAACACAGACAGAAGGAGAAGCAGGCTCCATGCAGGAAGCCCGATGTGGGATTCGATTCCAGGACCCCAGGATCACAATCTGAGCCAAAGGCAGATGGTCAACTGCTGAGCCACCCAGGCATCCCCAAAAGGAACTTCCTTACACTGATAAAAGTTTGTACCAAAGTCACAGTTAATAACATACTAAAGGATGAAAGATAAAATATTTTCCCTCTAAGATCAGAACAAAGTAAGGATGTTCCCTCTCACTACTCCTATTCAATGTATTGAAAGTTTAGCCAACGCAAGAAGAAATAAAAGCATGTAGAGTGGAAAAGAGAGAAATAAAAAAAAAAAAAACAATATTGATTCACAAACATGGAACATTTTTCCATTTATTTAGGTGTTCTTTAATTTCTTCAATTTTAGAGAGAGAACACACAAGTGGGACAGAGGGAGGAGGAGAGAGAATTCCCAGCAGACTCTGTGCTGAACACAGAGCCTGTTGCCAGGCTGGATCTTACAACCCTGAGATCACAATCTGAACCAAAAACAGGAGTCAGACACACAACTGACTGCAACCCAAGTGCCCCAAAAGACTCAATATTGTTAAGACATCAATTCTCCCCAGACTGATCTAGGTATTCAGTGCAATTCTAATAAAAATCTCACCAGACCTTTTTGTAGAAAGTCACAAAATGATTCTAAAATATATAAGGAAAATCAAACAACCCAAAATTTAAGTAAAGATAGTTTTGAAAAAGAAAATAAGCACTGAAGGACTTAGCACATGATTTCAATGACAGAATTTAATATAAGAGCTAAAAATTTAAAACTCCTAGAGATCAACAGATGATTTTAGTGACCTTGGGTTTGGCAATGATTTCCTAATTAGGCACGATACAAAAAAATTGTGAACTATATATAAACATAAAGAGATAAATTTGACTTGTTTTAAAACTTTTCTTTCTTCAAAAGATGTTATTACAGAAGTAAAAGTACAAGATACAGACTGGAAATAAATACTTGGGAAAACATTTATCTCACAAAGGATTTGTATCCAGATATATAAAGAGCTCTTATAACTAAATAATAAGAAAACAATGCAATTTTTAAAAAGCAAAAAGATTTAAAGAAACATCTAAGAAAAGACCCTATAAATGGTGCAAGAAGAAAAAAGTATATGAAAAGATGGTCAATATCTTCATTCAAGAAATACAAATTAGAACAATGAGAACATCAATACATAACCCATTGAAATGACTAAAAAAATTCTTTAACATACCAAGTGTCAGCAAGGATGTGGGGGGATTAGAACTCTATTGTTGATGGGAATATAAAATGATGCAACCACTTTGGAAAACAGGTTGGCAGTTTCTTTTTCCTTTCTTTTCTTTTCTTTTTTTTTTTTTTTAGATTTCATTTATTTGACAAGCAAGAACAAAAGCAGGGAGGAGGAGCAAACAGGAGCAGGGAGCCCATCTTGAATTGCGACCTGAGCCAAATCCTGATGTTTAACCAACTGAACCACCCAGATGCCCAGGTTAGCATTTCTTTAAAGTTGCCATATGTCCCAGACATTCTAGCCCTAGTCATTTACCCAAAGAAAATACATGTGCATACAAGTATTTGTGCATGAATGTTATACGTAGCTTTATCTGGGATAGCTCAAAAATGGAAATTACCTAAACCCCCATCAATGGGTCAATGAATAAATTGTAGTATAGCCACACAATGGAAAACTAGTCAGCATTAAAAAGAAACTATTGAAACATAAAATATCTGAATGAATCTGAAGATAATTATGCTGAGTGAAAGGAGGCAGACAGCAAAAGAGTACATACTATATGGTTCTGTTTATGTAAAATAACAGAAAGTAAAAGGGTAGCTGCCTGGGTTTAAGGGGTGGGAAGTAGATTACAAAGAGTCACAAAGAAAATTCAGAAGGGTGCATATGATCATTATCTTTAGTGTGGTGATAGTTTCACCTGTATATACATGGATCAAAACTCAAACTGCACATTTTTAAAATGTGTACAGTTTATTGTACATCAATTTTACTGCAACAACCTTGTTTTAAAAGTCAAAATTCCTTTCTGTATTCTACACATGGTTTGTTTCTTTGGTTGTTTTCATACAATAGCTTTTGAAGGATTCCAAATCACTACTTCATGTTAACTATATGAAAGGTTTTCTTCATTAAGTACAACCATTCCCCTTATCTTATTCCTTGCACCTGTATACTCAACTAGCCTATTATATTGAAATATTTCCCCTCAGAAATATGTAACATAAGGGAAGGGAGAAGAAATGTGTGGGAAATATCAGAAAGGGAGACAGAACATAAAGACTCCTAACTCTGGGAAACGAACTAGGGGTGGTGGAAGGGGAGGAGGGCGGGGGGTGGGGGCGAATGGGTGACGGGCACTTGACGGGATGAGCACTGGGTGTTATTCTGTATGTTGGTAAATTGAACACCAATAAAAAATAAATTTATTTTTAAAAAATCTCAATGATAAAAAAAGAAATATGTAACAGTCATGTGATGATGATGGCCATCAATTTCATTAAGCTAAACAGATCTTTCTTGTAGAACAGTCATAATTTCAACACAAGTGAGACAAATAAATGCCTATCAAACCAGTGTTTAACCACTGCACTAAAGCAGTGAACGGGCAGGGCAGCTGGGTGGCTCAGCTGGTTAAGTGGCTGACTTTTGATTTTGGCTCAGTTCGTGGCCTCAGGGTCCTGGAATTGAGCCCCAATTTGGGCTCATACTCAGCAGGAAGTCCACCTGGGGATTCTCTCTCCCTTTTCCCCCTACCACTCCCCCTGCTCATGCATGTGCATGTGCACATGTGCACACTCTCTAATAAATAAATCTTAAAAAAAAAAAAGCAGAGAATTGGAAAAAGGATTTCCCAGTGAAAAATACTGGCAAAGCTTTATATTCCAATTTTAATCTGGATGGCAATTATACAGTGTGTGTGTGTGTGTGTGTGTATATATATATATATATATACACACACACACAAATGTAAAAAGCCATATACCTAAGTATGTATATTCTTTAATGAATATAAGTTATGCTTCAATAAAAGATATTAGTCAACATTTGGGGGTACCAGTTCTATACTTTATAGACATTCCTACCTTCCCTCTCTGTGTCTTATCCCAGACATATCTCTGTGGCCTTGTAGCCTCAGTCCTCTCTCCAGTATGCTCTGAGCCTCATGCCTCTAAGCTTCTTTTCCCTCTTGGTACCCATCCAGATTCCAGCAAAGATCATCAGGAAAAAAGGCCTCTTTACAGGATAGTCTCCCTCAGATGGTAACAGACTGGGGAAGTAATAAAAATAATAAACCTCAGCAACCTAGGAGAAACGCCGTTTTGACTTTTTTTTTAAATGGTAATAAGTGTACCTCAGAAATCACACAGAAGCTCGATGAGTTCAGAGCCAGTACAAGGACATCTGTCTGCTGATCCTAGAGTCCAGTATATACACATCTACATCCTAATTTATTAGTTCAAGATTCCAAATTAGCCTTTTACACACTGGAATTAAAATCTGCTCAGCTGTAAACTTATAACTAAGATGACTAAAATTTGAGCCAATAAAGTCAAAAAGGAGAATTAACTTTAATATTTTATGAGACACTAATGTCATTATAACAGCCTAAATTTGCAATAGAGAAAGTACAATGAGGCTGGACATAGCCAACAAACCAAGAGGAACTCATTTCCTAGAGAACATAGTTTTAGGATTTACCAAAGTCACCCATTTTAAAGTTAAAATGACCAATAAGTATAGAACCAAAGAGATCCAAATAAACCAACAACTCGAGTGGAGACTCACAATAAACACCACCTGACATATTTTAAATGGCAAAATTCCCTTTGATTATGTGAAATTAATCTAAAGTGGTTAGAAAAACACAGTCTCATTTAAATTTGGTGTGTAGGCTCTGGTCTAGTCTTGTGGTCTATAATTCCAAAGACAATTTAATTTTATAACAAGCCTTTGTTTCATTCTTCTAGCCCTGCCTGAGCTCCCAGTGGATACCTTCAGGGGCCACACAAAGGGGGTGGGCAGGAGCACTTCTCTCAGCCACACAGTATGATGTGACTGGGTAGAAGAATGTCAGGCCTGCCAGCGGACAGCATTTACTGTGGCCTGTTCTCTTGGTCACCCCATTGGTGAGATTCCCACTCTCTTCTCTACTGGGACTACTGCTGTGGGGAGACCAGGTCCATCATTGATGCCACTGGATAAATGTCTCACAGCAACATCCCTGCTGGACTCCCTCTTTCCTGGTCCTTTGGCCAGAAACAGCAGGTTTTTCTGATCGTCTATCTATGTCTGTTGGCAATTCCAAGTTGTAGGCCCTTCTAGTCTGGGATATAAAGGAAATAAAAAGAAAGTACAGAGACTCTACCATAGTGTCATCCTTCATGTCCTAAAATCCCTACCCAGTCTACCTTCTTTCCACCTTTCAGAATTTTTTAATGATAGTCTGTTGCTTCCAAGGTATTCAGTCTTATTCAGAGGTGAGGAACAGGGAAAAAGTAAGCCTATGCCATCTCACCAAACCTAAAAAGTAAATGCTGCTAAAACAAAGATAAAAGTGATCCGGAGTTTCCTAACAGACAATATGTTCAAATACAATAGAAAATCCCTCATGACACAAGACCACACAATGTAAATGAGAAAAGGCAATCTATCAACTGAAGCCAAAACCAAGATAAATCCAATAATGGAACTGGCAAAGATTTTAAAGCTGCATAATATTAAAAATATACATAATAATGTTTCAATAAGTAATTACAAATTCCCTTGAGAAAAATGGAAAATACAAACCCGAGTAAAGAAACATAAATTATAAAAAAAGTAAATTATAGAACTGGAGGTTCCAACTAAAGGTTAAGGAACTGAAAGTAAAATTCTTTAAATTCCCCAAATTTAGTGAAACATATAAATCTACAAAATAAATCCAAGGCAGGATAAACCCAAAGAAGTTTGTGCCAGGACATGCCACAAATAAACTGCCAAAAACTAGACAAAAAGTCTTTTTTAAGATTTTATTTATTTATTCATGACAGAGAGAGAGAGAGAGAGAGAGAGAGAGAGAGAGAGAGAGAAAGCAGAGACACAGGCAGAGGGAGAAGCAGGCTCCATGCAGGGAGCCTGACGTGGGACTCAATCCCGGGACTTCAGGATCACACCCTGGGCTAAAGGTGACACTAAACCGCTGGGCCACCAGGGTGCCTGACAAAAAGTCTTAAAAGCAGAGAAATGACATATTACCCACAGTAGAACAGCAATTCCTAGGAAAGTGGATTTCTCATCTGGGACCATGAGGGCCTGAAGGAAATAGCAATACAAGAACTATCAATTGTGAATTCTACATCCAGCAAGCCATTCTTCAGGAAAGAAGGAAAAATTTTTTAAAATATTATCAAATGAAAGAAACCAAAAAACTATGTCACCACCAGGCCTACCCTTAATAATGGCTAAGGTAAGCTCCCCCAAAAGAAAGGAAATGATAAAAGTAGACTTAGAAACAAAGAAAGAGATTTTTAAAATAGGGATAAATATAATAGACTATCTTTACCTCATGAGTTTCTTAAATCATACTTGATGAGACAAAATTTTAATGACATCGGTTGTATTAAATGTATGGAGATAAAATGCTTCAGAAATTATGTTATTGCATATTACATTATATTTATCTATTTATTTATTTAAAGTAGGCTCCAGGCCCAGCATGGAACCCAATGTGGGGTTTGAACTCATGACCCTGAGATCAAGACCTGAGCTGAGATCAAAAGACAGATGCTTAACCAACTGAGCCATCCAAGTGCCAGCAAAAATTATATTTTAAAAGGTGGGGAGGGCAATGGAATCCTAATGAAAGCAAGGTTTAGGATGCCTGGTTGCCTCAGTCATACACAGTATGCAACTCTTTATCTCAGGGTCGTGAGTTCAAGCCTCACGTTAGGTCTGAAACTACTTAAAATTAAAAAATTAGAAATTAAAGCAAGGTTTTAATACTACAAGTGGTAAAAAAAAAAAAAAGACTGATATGAGTAGCCTCTGATGGTAGTGAGAGTGCAAATGGTAGTGTAACGTGCAGAGCACCTACTAAGAAAAATATACAAAAGCAATACACTCAAAAACAATATAAAGAAAACAAGATGGAATCCTTTAAAAAAAAGGGGGGGGGTTCTTTTAAGAAAGAGCAAAATAAACCCAAAGCAAGTAGAAGGAAGGAAATAAAACAAATAAGAGCAAAAATCAATGAAACTGAAAACAGGAAAACTATAGAAAAATAACACCAAAAGCTGGTTCTTTGGGGAAAAAAAAAATCGACAAAATGGACAAGCTTCCAAGACTAAAACACACTAAAAAGGGAAGGCAGATATCATCAATACCAGGACTGAAAACAGGAAACAGCACTATAATTGCTATAGCCATTAAAAGATTAATAAGAGAATACAAAGAACAATTTCACCCTCATAAATTTAACTTAAAAAAACTTACCAATTCCTGAAAAACACAAAATACCAAAGCTCAACCAAGAAGAAACAGATGGCCAGCATATGTTTATAGTCATTTAAAACACTGAATTTGTCAACAGGAAGATTCCCCCAAAAAGAATTCCTTAGGCACAAATGATTTTACTGAAAGTCTTTATCAAACATTTAAAGGAGAAATAGCAACAATTTTACATAATCTATTCCAGAAAATAGAAGATGGGAATACTCACCAACTCTATGAAGGTAGTAATTACCCTGATACCAAAGCCAGACAAAAACACAACAAAAAAAATTTTTTTAGAACTACAGGCCAATATGCCTCATTAACTTAGATACAAAACCCTCAACAAAAAACTAGCAAACTGAATCTAGTAATGTGTAAAAGGAACTATACACCATGACTGATTAGGATTTATTCAGCATGCAAGACTGATTCAAATATTTGAAAATTAATCAATAAAATCCACTATAGACAGTTAACTAAGAAGACTGTGTGATCAAAACAAATGATGCAGACAAAGCTTTTGATAAAATCCAACCTCCATTCAAGACACACATTCTCAACGAAGAACAAAATGGAACTTCCTTCACTCTATGAAAGAGCAATCTGCTAACAATGTCATTAATAGTGAAGAATGATGTCCCCCTAAAACTGGGGAAAAGGTGAGGATATTGCTTTCACAACTCTTATTCACCATAGTATTAGAAATTCTAACCATTGCAGTAAAGAAAAATAAATAAAAATGCATAGAACAGGAAAAAAGAAAACAACTCTCCCTACTTGCAGATGGCATGATAGTTTATGTAGAAAACCCAAAGGAATCTATAAAAAAAGAAAAAACAAAAAACACTAAAACTTCTAGAATAAGTGAATTCAGTAAGGTAGCAAGATATAACACTCCAAAACCAATAACATTTCTATATACTAACAATGAACATGTGGAAACTAAAATTAAAAACAAAAGACCATTTAAAATCAATACAAAAAATAAAATATTTAGGTATATACTTAACAAAATATGTATAGGATCTGTATGCTAAAAATCACACAGTGCTGATTTCTTTTAAAAGACTTAAGTATATGAACATACACACTGTAACATAATATAAATGTGCATTCACCCAAATTAGTATACAGAATTAATGTAATTTCTACCAGTATTTCAGCAAAGTTTTTTTTTTTTTTTTATAGACATACACTATCTTACTCTAAAATATACATAGAGGGGATCCCGGGGCAGCTTAGCGGTTTACTGCCTGCCTCTGGCCCAGGGCGTGATCCTGAACTCCTGGGATCGAGTCCCACGTTAGGTTCCCTGCACGGAGCCTGCTTCTCCCTCTGCCTGTGTCTCTGCCTCTCTCTCTCTCTCTCTCTCTCTCTCTCTCTCTCTCTCGGTCTCTGTCTCTCATGAATAAATAAAATCTTTAAAATATAAAATAAAATATACATAGAAATGTATATTCCTTAAAGTAGCTAAAGTAATCTTGGGATATAAGAATAAAGTGGAAGGAAAAAAAATAAAGTAGAAGGAATTACTCTATCCAATATTAAGACTTACTATAAAGCTAAAAGCACTCAAGACAGAGCGGAACTGATGGGATACACATAGATCAATGGGAAACCACACAGAACCCAGAAACAGACTCACACAAATATCCACTGATTCTGACAAAGGTGCAGAAGTAATTCACAAGAAGGACAGCCTTTTCAACAAATGGTGCTACAAGTAGGACACCTAGAAGAAATAAATAGTATCTTAGAACCAAGTTATTTTGTTTGTGCTAAGCAGAAATATGAACTTTATAAAATAGTTACATGTCCCACCAGATAATTTGTTTATACAGATAACAGTTTTGAGTTTTTTTGTTTTGTTTTTTTTTTTTTAATTGCAGTCCTTGTTTTAACTCAAGG
The DNA here is from genome assembly GCF_905146905.1 of Nyctereutes procyonoides. NCBI lineage: Eukaryota > Metazoa > Chordata > Mammalia > Carnivora > Canidae > Nyctereutes > Nyctereutes procyonoides. Next base: position 45,561,671 of record NW_026575049.1, on the reverse strand, counting down.
AGTTGCTCCTATACTCTGATCACCTTCAGGTGCAGATCAAATTCAAGTTTTTTTCAAGGAACTCATAAATGACAGGCCATGTTCCATAAATAGTAAAAGAATAAAAGACTTAATAATAGGAAAATTTCCTTGGGTACTGAAGTAATTGGGGGTAAAAAAAAATTATCAAAACGAGAATGTGTTATAATTAGAAATAAAGAGTTAAAGAATATTTCCTTTTTCAGTAAGCAGTGGAAACTAGATTTTTTTTACTATTAAATATGATTTTTATAAATGCATGATTTAATATTTTTATTTACTGTCAGTCTTCAATAGCCTCTTTAATAGCTTATTCCCCACCTCTAAAATAAATTTTAAGTTTAAAAAATTATTTAACACATTAACGTAAAAATGAAATTAGAGGTCCAAACACATTAAATGTGCAACTTTTTACAAAGAGAGAAAAAAAAAGTTGAAGACACCAGTTTGGTAGGTTCCAAATCAACCAAAAATAAACAAAAATCCTACTATCCCTAAGTACTTAATGTTTTACTTAAATATAAATTTTAGCAGTATTATGAATTCTAATTTTTTTAGATTTATATATTTTCATGTTATCATCTGATTATAAGAGTACAAAAAAGTCATTATGCATATTTTTCCCCTCTAGCAACAAGGCACAAATCTTAATTTACCTCTAGTCTGTCCTGGTTTGCTTCAAAGCTCTAGGGATACCATTTTTGGCACTAACCATTGGCTATAAACAGAAGGTACAAGCTAACTCACAGAATAGGGAGGGGCAAGGTTACTTTAGGATCTCATCCTGGGGTAGGTCAATTCCAAACCTAAACTTAAAAAGAGAAACAAGTAACCTCTTCAGACATTAGGGCAAAGAAATGTGTTTAAGTGCTAAAATTTGTATTCTAAAAGGACATAGGTGGTTTCCTGTTTTGAAAATGTACTGGAAAGTTTCCTACCTTTTGGCACAACTCCCAAGTATGTTGACAAATAAGTAAGGAAGAAAATTTCATAATTAGGCTTCCAAGATACAATCAGCTAATGACACAGTATTATTTGATTTGATTATTTATTTATTTATTTATTTATTTATTTATTTATTTATTTATTTATTTAAGTCCTGGTTTTTCCCATTTTTCTAGTAACTTGCTCAAAGCCACACTACATGTAAACAGCAAAGTCAGGATGGGAGCTCAGGCCAGTTTTTCAAAAAAATTCAGGCTCAGGCTTCCTTTCAACAATATTCCACACTAAAGAGGGGGAGGAGGTCTCTCAACACTGGCTTCTTGAAGGCAGAGGAATCCCATGGTAAACTAGTACAGTAACTAACCCTTAAATTGATCATTAAAACAGCAGTTCTCAAAGGGTGTGTCCTTGGATCCCTGCATCAAATCCCCTTGGTACTCAATAAAATGGAGGTTCTGGGTCTACATCTAAACCCACTGAATCCTATTCTCTGGGACTGAGCCTGGGACTTTGCATTTTATAGTGACACACAAGCTTTGGAGATTAGGGATTTAAAGGCCTTTTCAGCTGAAGCTAGGTGGATAACCAGATTTGAAGAGGAGTATGAAGGAAAAGGCTTAATTCAACCTCAGACATCCAGGATTTGAGAGAACAATGGAATAATGCAAGTCAAAATGCTGATGCAGGCAGTCCCAGGGCAGTATTTGAACTTGGGGAAAGAGGTCAGAACTGGAGACACTTCAGAAACAGATGAAAACTGAAGCTCCTAAGCTTTAAAAAGTCACCAAGGAAGAAATTGTAGAGAACCGTAATCTATACAGTTCATATATAGATAAGTATAGACGATTCTATATAATTCAGTACGGGGCAGGACTTCTCTCAGGCAGCAATGGAGTTACTGACAGTAGAGGTGTTTAAGAAAGAGCAACAGAAGGCAGAGCATGTACCATGCAGGCCAAAAGAGGAAGGTTCAACAATGTCTAAAGGTATTATATAGAGAGGATGGAGGGAAGGGGAAGCAAAGACTAAAATAAGCCACCAGATTTGGCCAATTAGAAGCCACTACTGTCTTGAAACAGGTTTCAGAGTAGGAGAGCAAGACAACCAGTTTATTTTTTTTTTAAGACAACCAGTTTCATGTTAATCCAGTAATATTTTTAAAAATATGTAGTACATATTTAAGTTTACCTCAGTTGTCTACCAGTGTCTGATATTTTTGCAGTTCAGAATCCAATCAAGGATCATGCATTACAGATGGCTATAATGCTTCTTTAGTCTCTTTTCAATCAGAACAGTCTCAAATATTTTGTCTTTGATGACATATTTTTGAAGAATCCACACCTAATGTTTTACAGAGTATCCCACAATCTTGATTTACTTTACTACTGTCTCATGATGGGATTCAGATTAAACATTATTTAGATGACACTGCATCTCATCATCAGGGAGATACACTGGCTTTGTCTGACATTACTGGTGTTGCTTAACTGGATCACTTGGTTGATCCAAGTATCCACCAGATCTTTCCATCAGAAAGAGATTGTTTTCCTTTTGTAAAAAACAAGTAGTCCACAGGGACTACACTGAGCTAGCAGGCATCGAACCGATAGACTTTCACCAATGATTTTAGCATCCACTGATGATTCTTGCCTGAATCAATTATTACTCTGGTGGCTGTAAAATGGTGATTTTAATTTCAATCATTCATGGTACATTTGCTACATAACATTCTTTGGTAATGCCATTTTCATTTCCCTCCACCCTTTTCATTTTTGAGCATCACTATGGGCTCATGGATTTTTCTCCCAATAGAATTGATTACTGTTATTATTCTTTTTTGATGCTCAAAATGTCCCAAATTTGGTCAAGTAGAGTCCCTTCAAGCCAGCTCACATCTTTATGATGTGTTCTCATTAGTCCGTGAGCACATTTTACTTCCTGGCACAAAAAAAAAGGTTTCAGGATCACCTTGTAGTTTTCCTCTCTGAGCTTTAGATGGTTTCTTGAAACAGCTTTAAAAAAAAAAAAAAAAAAAAAAAAGCCAATTCTATATAAATATTTCAACATTAGAGGGGAAATACCTCATAATTATTTTTACAAGTCCATCATTATACTCCCACCACAAATAGACAAAATTTCAAAAACCTAAAACCAGTCCCCCATCAACACTGATACAAAAATGGTTAACACTGTTTTACAACACTGATCCAGCAATACATAAAAACTTAGTAACATAATGATCAAATAATGATAATATCAAGAATGCAATGTTGGTTTAACATTTTTTAAAAATGTTATTACATTTTAACATTACTTTAAAAAAGACCTATTTATAACCATCTCAACAGATATGGAAAAGTCATTTGACAAATTCACCAAATTGTAATGGAAACTATCAATGAACTAAGAATAGAAAGGAACATCTTCAATCTAATTATGAGCAACTAGGAAAAACCTATTATCATACACATGGTGAAAGACTGGATACCTTCCCCCTAAAACTGAGAACAAGGATGTCCATTCTTGCCACTTTTATTGAATGTTGTTCTGGAAATTTTAGCCACTGCATGGAGGCAAGAAAAAGCAGCAAAAGGCATACAGATTTGGGGTGCCTGGGTGGTGGTTCAGTTGGCTAAACATCTGACTCTTGATCTCAGGGTCATGAGTTCAAGCCACTTCTAGCATGGAATCTACTTAAAAAAAAAAAAAAGGAAAAAAGGCATACAGATTGGAATGGAAGCTGTAAAATTCTTCTTCACAGACATGATCATGTATGAATCTACCGAAAGTAGATGAATCCACATATGAATATACCTTAAGAAAGACATCATTAGAATCAATAAGTAAATTAATTAAGGCTGCAGGATACAAAGTCAACATACACAAATGAATATGTCTCTATATACTAACAACAAATGAAAAATAAAAATACAATTCTATTCACAATAGCATTCAAAAACATAAAGAAGGAACAAATTTAACAAAATACGTACAATACTTATACATTAAAAACTGTAAAATACCTTTTAACAAAAGTAAAGACCTAAATAAAGAGACTTATGATGTCAGTTCTCTCTGAACTGACACCAAGATTCTAAGTCCCAACAGCCTTTTTTCCTTTTTTAGGAAATTGACAAGTCTAAAATATATATAGAAATGCAAATAAGCGAAAACAGCTAACATAATTTTTTAAAAATAAATTTGGAGAACTTTCACTACCTCTTTTAAAGACTTATTAAAAATTCTCAATAATCAAGACCGTGTGATATTGACAGAAATGACTAAATCAATGAAACAGAATTAAGATACCCAAAATGGACAAATACATAGATGGTTAACTGATTGTGAGAAAGATTAGTTCAGAAAAATAAATTAATTTTCCAAAATTAAGTAAGAGAAAGGAATTTCTTCATAATGATGCTGGATTGGCTGAATACCTGTATGTAAATAATGAATATTTATTCTCTCCTCATAACAGATATTTTAAAAATTAGCTTAGAATGGATTATAGACCTAAAAGTAACACCTAAAACTATAATATTCTAGAGAAACAAATAGAAGTAAATCTTTGTGACTTTGTGGTGAAACTGTGGCAAAAACTGTTATAGGTCTCAGAAAGTAAAGAACCGTATGTGAAGAAGTTGAAAAATCAGACTTAAAATATTTGCTCTCAAAAAACTAAAAATGAAAAGGCAAATAATACACTCAGGAAAAAAACTATATATAGATAATAAGAAATAAAATATTAGCTATGTATCTGACAAAAGAATTACATACAGAATAGTAAAGAATTTATAAAAGCTAATAAAATAACTCAAATGAGTCAAAAGATTTAACTAGAAACATTATAAAGAACATCTATAAATAGCCTAGAACATGAAAAGATACTCATATCATTAGCTCTGAGGCAAAAGCTAATTAAAACCATTATGAAATACCACTACACATTTACTAAAATGACTGACAACACCAAGGGGCAAAGACATACAGCAAGAATAGCTGGAAAACTCATGCACTGATGGTGGTGACCAACTGGCCATTTCTAACAAAGGTAAACATAATCTTACCAAACATTCAACAATCCCACTGCTAAGGTATTTAGTTAAAGAAACAAAAATATCTGTTAAGAAAAAAAAAAACCTTTTGGGGTGCCTGGGTGGCTCACTTAAGCATCTGCCTTGTGCTCAGATCATGATCTCAGGATCCTGGGAACAAGCCCTTCTTAGTGGGGAGTCTGCTTCTCCCTCTACCCCTCCCCTTGCTCATTCTCTCTCCCTCTCTCTCACACACACTCTCTCTCTCAAATAAACAAATAAAATCTTAAAAAAAAAAAAGACTTTTACTTGTATGTTCATAAAACCTTTTTTGTCATAATAGACCAAAATGTGAAACAACCAAGATTTCCGTTAACAGGTGAATAAGTAAGTTGTAGTATATCCATATAAGAGATCAGTACTCAGCAATAAGAAACAACCTACTATACATACAACATAAATGAATCTCAAAATCATTAAGGGAAATAAGTCAAGCAAACGACTGCAGTATGATTCCAGTATGATTATATTTATTTTAAATTCTATAAAAAGCAAAACTATGATGACAGAAAGCAGATCAGGGGTTGCCTGGGGCCAGTAAAGAGAGGAAGGCATTGAATGCAAAGAGGCACAAGGGAACATTTTGGGATGGTGAAAGAGTCCTGTATTACAATGGTTAATACAATGGTGGTGATTTCAGAACTGGGTATGTTTGTGAAACTAATCAAAGTGTACACTTAAAGGTGGTGAATTAATTGTAGACAAATTATTTCAATAAAGCTAGCTAAGCCATGAAAAAAAGGTTGGCACAAGTCAATAAAGTTCACTTATCTTACAGGGCTGTTTTAGGTACATATTACTCTACAGCCATATATGCTCTAAATACCCCGAAGGCATACAACTGTCACCTAGTTTTCATCTTTTATTATTTCCTATGTAGTATGGGGAGAAGAAAACAGTTATGTTGCTTAATTTTTTTTAAGGTCATAGGAAGTAGGCAGCTTAAAAATATGTCTTCAAGATTGCTAGAACAATTTGATTTTCCACTTTAAATACCAAATAATGTTTATTACTACATCATGTATTTAAAAAGGTTTCACATTCATTCAAATTTGTTGTGGTAAATTTCTATTAAGAGTTCAAAATATATGTATATGGAATGAACTGGTACTTGAAAGAATGTTATAACTTCAAATATAAACATTTTCCTCAACTTGGTTTTCTGACCCGTACATAAAAGTGGCACAGGTATAGTAATGTTTTGTAACACTCCAACCTACCTCCTGGAAAACTAGCAAACCAAGCTTTCACATTCCTGCATGTTCTGCCAATAGGACAGTAGCAATCCCTTCACACCCATTACTGTAACACAGCTCAAGCAAAGTCTCTTTTTCATTTTTAATCAGAATCCTATATCCTCAGACAAAAGAAAATAAAGGAGACTACCATCTAAAAGTTCCAAAATAGGGATCCCTGGGTGGCGCAGCGGTTTAGCGCCTGCCTTTGGCCCAGGGCGCGATCCTGGAGACCCAGGATCGAATCCCACGTCGGGCTCCCGGTGCATGGAGCCTGCTTCTCCCTCTGCCTGTGTCTCTGCCTCTCTCTCTCTCTCTCTCTCTCTCTCTCTCTCTCTCTCTCTGTGTGTGTGTGTGTGTGACTATCATAAATAAATAAAAATTTAAAAAAATAAAAAAAATAAAAAATAAATAAAAGTTCCAAAATACTGGGGCAGCACTGGTGGCTCAGTGGTTTAACGCCTCCTTAGGCCCAGGGCATGATCCTGGAGACTCAGGATCGAGTCCCATGTCGGGCTCCCTGCATGGAGCCTGCTTCTCCTTCTGCCTGCGTCTCTGCCTCTCATGAATAAATAAAATCTTTAAAAAATAAAAAAATAAAAATAAATAAAGTTCCAAAATACTGCTCTGAAATTTAGGAAACTGGGACAACTCTTATGGCAGTCTATTGGGTTGACTCAAGGCTGACCTTTGACCTTTATTTCTTCACAATTATGCTCATGTCACTTTCTATTACTGAAATTGGTATGCAAGTTACACACCTCTCCTTTAAATTCAGTCCTACTGCAAACAACTACAGTTTGCAGGAATACAGTTAGGGAAGAAGTCAGTATTTTCCATAATTTCCTTAACACAGTCAAGTAATTCTCACCGAGGAAAGCAAAAAATTACATATAGCTAAGAATGGAGCTTGTTAAATACATAGTTAAGATATAATGTCCTTGGCTAAGTCAATCCTACTGCAATCAGACAGTATTATCCTTATACTACACCTTCACTGCCAGACAAAAAAAATCTCATCAAAATAAAACATCTACTGAATGCCTTCTACCTACAGAGCACTGAATTAGACAATCTGCATGCACTATTCTTACTTAATCCTAACAAATCTTGAGAAGAAAGATATTAATCTCTAAAATAAGGAGACATTATCAAATGATTACGATTACAACCATTAACTATTCTCAGGAAGATTTGGGAAAACACTGACTCATAATCTTTAAACTCCAGTTCCCTCACGTATATATTTCCTGTTAAAACAGGCAGTACTGTAGCATACCTGGTATATAATAGCCATCACTTACTAACCAACTACTATCAAGATTATTTATGGGGCTACTCAGCTATGCACAAATGGAAACTAGGAATAATGAATGTGGTGGTGTGACAAATCCTATGACTGGGCACCAACTCATCTGATCTCCGAACAGCATAGATTATTTAGAAATTCCCTGGTGTAATGAAAATTACTGCTTCCAGAAATATGAAGAAATTCTCTAGTGAATTTTGATTTGTAAGCTAGCCTACCCCTTGACAGGCTAAGTTTGAAAGCTAGTTTCTGCCTTTCTTTATAGTCTGCCATAGAGAAATCATCTAAATATAATTCTGAAATTCACATAAAGGTAGAAATAGATGGTGATGACACTGGCCAAGTTTCCTGGTGTGGCTCTTTCAACTAGATCTAAAAATGTAAATGAGTAGAAAAAGAACGGTAATATAAGGATAATCCAATAAAAAAAGTAAGCAGAACCTAAAGAAGAAAATTAATCAGAAGCAAAGTAGAAATTAAAGAAAAAGTTTACATGTGAGACTACCAAATTTTTTTAAAGATTTTATTTATTTCCAGGGGGAGGGGGGATGCACAAATGAGTGAGCAAGTGTGTGTGCCCTGCAAACAGGGGGAGGGACAGGAAGAGGGATAACCAGACTGCCCACTGAGTGCGGAGCCCAATGTAAGGCTCCATCCCAGGACCCTGGGATTATGACTTGAACTGAAATCAAGATACTGAGCCAGCCAGGAGTCCTAACACTAGCAAATTTTTATAGTTAAATTGCCATCGTTAACTTGACAGGACGAGCTATATTTTTTTCCCTCTCATAAAAAAAGTTTCCATTATGGATATCTAATATGTTAAACTCTCTGATTACTAAGGCTGATGCAATGCATACACCAAACATGTAAACCTAGCACAGTAGAGTGGTTGCTCACTACATCATAATTCACCAGAGGTTAAACCTGCACAGTGTCTGGTATTCCACTTAGCTGCAGTCTTTCGGGGTGGTTAATAAGGTCTAGGAAGGGCAATTTACTTAAGCTACTTGATATTTTACTTAAAAAGAACTCTTTTTAAATTCTCTTCTCTCTTCCAATATTCAAATCTATTTAAATGTTCTGATCTTAAAAGTACTCTGGGAAAGCAGAGTGCAATACAAATAAAAAATATACACTACTTGAGGACAAGAATCACCTCTTACTGGTCTCTGAGGCCTCAATGACCAACCCAGTGTCTCACACATACTTGGCCTGCAATACATGTTTGCTGAACTGAATATATGGAATACCTTCAGACTAAGGAGTCAGCCTAGTCCAATTGAAAATAACTACAATCTGGCTAGTCTGGTATTACACAAGCAGTCCAGATTGAAACACCATATGAATTTTGTAAGGACAACAAGAGCTAGCACTAATTTAGCACTTACTACATACCAAGCCCTACAGATGATCTCATTCAGTTCTCACACCAAGCCTAGAAGGTATTACTCCTACTATCCCCATCAAAACACATCAGGAGGCTGAGGCATGTGGGCTAGATAACCTCCTGATCACAATCAAAGTGGTATTCCAAATGACCTATACATCTAGTCTCTACAGGGAGATAGGAAGCCAAGCTCCATGCAAGGCTGATCGTTTATCAGAAAGACATGAGCTTGCTCTGATCAGACTTTTTCCAGGAGTGTTCAAAGGTCTAAATTCAGCCACGCCCATTTACTACTCGAAACAAAAAAAAGGCACACGTGTTAGATGGGTGGCAAGGGTAAGTCGAATGGACCTATGAAGAAGCAGTGTTTTGACTCACTGTAAAACTGAGCTATATGGATCCAGACCTAACATCCTTACTAGAATTGTTCTCTCCATTATATAAAATGAACAACATAACTTTATTTATACAATCAACTTAAGTCCTTCCTGTGGGCACACAACCTTGATACATATCTTTAACTCCACACTGTAAGTATTTATGCCTGCCTCTCTAACAAGAAATTCTTGGAAGCTCATGACTAAGTCTTACTCATAAACTTATTCCCAGAGCCCAGCAGTGTGCTCAGTAAATATTGGTTGCATGAGCAAGGCAAAGTAATAGAGAACATGAAGTGTAACTTAGAACAGTGTGTAAACTTACTCACGTGTGACTACTGGATGAAAGGTTTGACAGGGCTCCATTTAAATTCCCTGTGTATAGACCAACTGGCAGAAAGGAGAAGGGAGTAAAAAATCAAAATATGAAGATCACATGGACATAAAGAATTTTAATAAATAATTAACAAATTATAATTAAAAATTATATACTTACTAACCTGAAACTTACAATGGGGAATTTTTCAAGAGGGTTGATATTGAAGGAAAGATAGTGATGGTAGATTTATTAAGCATCCTCAAACCAAAAGTTTAAACTCCTCAACACTGCATAAAACATTTTTAATTCAATCTAAGAAGAAAAAGACTCAGTAACTTGCCCAAGGTCACAGAGCTAGTAAGTACTAGAGTTTCAATGCTTTTCTTTTTATCAAACCATGCTGTCTTCCCACGTAACACATCCTGCTGAGAAGTCTTAAACAACTTTTTTAAGGTGGGGGGAAGGGAAGAGGAAAAAGGAAACCCCAAATTCCCTCTTTGAGACATAGACACATTATAACAAAGCTACTTACTCACTCAGTGTCAAGCCCAAGACCCAAAAATGAGTTACCTATTCTAAGCAAGGTCAGTGTGTTTGCTTACTTATGGACCCCAAAAGCTTTATTCAAATCCAAACATTTGTAAGGAAGAAATGGTCCTGATAAGAAACGTGCAAACTGGATCACACTGAAATGTTTTTTTCTGATGGTTCCCAACTAAGGCCGCCTGCCTCCCAAAACAACCCTAGTCCACTTATTTCTGTCCATAGCAACTGGCCTATCTTGGGCAACCACTTGGAACTCGAAACTCAATGTCTGCAGGCCTGCTCACTCCACTGTGCCAGAGGCTAGGTCCAGAACTGTGTCTTTATCTTTCTAGACGTAGGCTAGGATAGAGCACCCACTAAATGAAAATGAATGAATGAATTTGCCAGTTCAGCCTAGTCTGATGACCACATAAGAACTGAGATGTGACTACCAGATTAGGGCTCAGAAGGTCTATGTTAAGAAAGAAAGAAAAGAAAGGAAAGGAAAGGAGGAAGAAAAAGAAAAGAAAAGAAAAGAAAAGAAAAGAAAAGAAAAGAAAAGAAAAGAAAAGGAAAAGAAAAGAGAAAAGAAAAGAAAAGAGAAAAGAAAAGAAAAAAAATCAATGTTATGTTTTAAGCATTAACATTTTTTTTTTCTTAAGCATTAACATTTTGAAAAACCAACATGAAGTTCTGAGGCAAACAAGGTCAGGAACTAGCCCACAGAGTATAATTCAATTTTCAACTGAGTCAAGATTTTCTGAGCACCTGCTGTGTACCATGCACAATGCAAGTAACAGTGGGTTCCTCTTTATCTATAAGGAGGGTTCTAAGAACCAGTGCCATCCTCAGAAGGAAGGCAGTCAGATGAAAACATAAATTCAGAAAGTATGCCAAGCAGTGTTGGCTTACACCTGCAGGAAAGACTGCACAAAGAGTGACTTTAAACAGCTTCTACTTGTCTGTGTGGTGAAGACAGAGACCTAACCATAGCAAGCTTCTCATCATAATGGGGACCCTTTACCCAACTTACCACCCAAGCCAGTTTTCTAAGGCACAGCCTTCCCATCAGAACAAGAAGGATATGACAAGTTATGCTAAATAGCTCACTTAACTCACTAAAGCACAATTTGCTGATATAATTACTGAGCAAAGACTTTCATCTTCAACTGTACAAAGGCTCTGAAGAGAAATCACCCTGTACGTTGTGCATATCCTAAGGCCTAAAGATGTACTGAGGATGGGTGGTGGCATGGAGGCTTAGACAGACCACTGTTTTATCACCAATTTCTTCCAGGCCCCAGGCCAATCTCCCTTGCTTAGGTCTTTCAGCCTATTCGCCAACATCTCTTTCTAAACCTCTCTCTGCTAGTGTTACCTCTTTTCTCCCCTAACTATGTCTATAGACACCTAATGCCTAGCTTACGTTTCAAAACTTTTCCTTTTCAGAATCTAGTTAATGCACTTTCAGGCTTGCTCTGTGATCTTCAAATGTATCTTTCTGTGCTGATGCTCCTCCACCTAGGCTGTCATCCCAAGGTCTTGGAGCACTCATTCTGCAATGATTCAGAAATCTATCTATACGCTCATCTGGTGAAGATTATCCATATCACCATATACAATCTACTCCAATTTAAAAAACAAAAAAACTGACACTAAGAATCTTGAGTAACAGAACAACTAAGCTGAAACCCAAAGCCAAACACCTTCTCCCACAAGTAGCCTGGTACCCATCATGGGCTTTCATCAAAAGTACATACAACACTGGACTACCTGGTTTGCCTCAAATAATACAAAATCATCTACTTCTCTAAATTTAACTCCATGCCATTCAAAACAACTTGTCTGATGCTGAGCTATGCAAGGACACCAGATTAGTAGTCCACCTCTACAAACCAAGACCCTGGCAACATTCCATTCCATTCTCATTGTTGAGAATTGCTTTAAGAGTGCTGCTGTAGCCAGTAAAGAAATGTTTCCAGGAATAAGCTGCTATGAACTAGAAGTAGGAAACATGAGACATCTTCCAGGAGTATTCATTTAGGAAAAAATGTTTTTCTATTAAAATCAGCATGGAATGGAATGCAAACTTTGCCTATATGATTAAAATAAAAGACAACTACCTTAAAGAAATGGCTACCTCTGTGGGTATGTCCTTAATTAGACTTACCATGCCCCCAAGGAACTGCTTAGTAGGGGGCAGCAGGGTGTTAAAGGCTGATGCAAGAGACAAAACCTCCAGCAGTTTTTTTTCCCCCTAGATGAAAGAGGCAGGAAGATGTGAACAGAACCACAGGCAAGAGAAAATAGCACAGAAAAAGAATTTTTTTTTCAAGGTAGGAAGTATTCTCTAAAGATATCAAGAACAATTTGAGTACCCATGTAAAGTGCCTATTAAGCATGTGTATGCCCATTTTACAGCTGACAGAAGTCCACAATTAAATAATGTATTCCACAGACCACACAGCTAGCAAATGATAAACCAGTATGTAAAGGAAAGTCAGCCATCTGCAAAGCCTTCACCTTATCTATTTACCAGGCACCAGACCCCAGTCACAAACCAGCCAAATGGAAGAAGTGGTGTTCAGCCAGTCTGGGTTCAGGCCCCAGAACTGTGGCCATAGGAGGATGACAACCCTGATCCTGTTCCTGCAACAAGGACAAAGTGCTGAGTTCTTTGGTCTGCCATTCTGGGTACATCTATCTCATTTCCACCCAGGGGTGTGCCAAAGGCAGCGAAGCAGGACATAAGAAAGAAGCAGTAGAAGGTTTCATAAACGGCCTTCATTTATGTCACTGGCTTCACTGTGTGCTCTAAAAACTGGCCCTACTGACCTTCAACTGTGCTTGGTCATATAAAAGCCTAGTTTGTTTTTAATGCAGGAGAGGAGTAACAAAGTACAATTAAAATCTGCTTTACTGTTCTGCACTTTTGTTTCGAGCCTTGACTTCTGGATTAAATAGTAAAAGAAATATCATATTAAACAACTACTTTATCAAATATTCATCAAATATTATTTAGACATATGAGGAATAGGGGAGCCACAACACAAAGACAGCTGTGGAAGGAAAAGTGAAACATAATCACTGGGAGCTGCTCTACATAAATTACTCTTGTCAATATCAAGTACACATAACCCTTCCCACAGAACCTTGGGTAAAGGTCAAGGAAAAATCATGGTTCTGCAACACTGACATTTGTCAGAGAGCACTGAAACTGTTGACATGCAGGAGATGACACTGCTAAAGACCTAACAGGAAAAGAACACACACCAGGACTTTCCAGCTGCACCACATGATACACAACAGAGCACAAGAAGTTAACGTGATGGGAGGAAGGTGGGGTATGTTAAGAGAAGAAAATATTGAAATACAAGGAAGGTTAACATTGGTCTAAAAGTTACATTTATGGCAACACATCAACTTCACAAACCTGGGAAGTTTCTATAGACTGCCAGATAGAATGCTCTGAAAAATTCTCAAATCACAACTTGTGAAGTAATCCATAAAAATTAAGATCTGAATTATATCCAAAACTAAAATAAACTACCTCTATATATTATTATGTATGATAGACAAGTTATACACACTTTTTTAAAAGCGCAGATTTGCAGTTTCATTGTTTCTAATAATATTTTTTAATGTGTGTAGGTTAAAAACAAAATCCTTAATATACCATTTTTCTTCACTGTAACAAAAAAGAAAAATGTCTGAGGCAAGGAGAAGGATGCTGAAAGCCATCTATCAGTGACAGACAAAATAATGTTCTCCCACACCACAGATGTTCACATCCTAATTTCAGGTCCCTATGAATATGCTAGGTCCACAAGGCAAAAGGGAATTACTTAAAGCTGCAATCAACTGACAGTAACAAGATTACTCTGGATTATCTGGGTAGGCCCAATATCCTTAAAAGTGGAATAAGGAAGCAGAAAAGAGAGGATCAGAGAGATGGCAGCATAAGAAAGACTTGGCCACCTGAATCTAACATTAACACTGCATGTTAGCTACACTGGAATTAAGATAAAATTAAAATTAAAAAAAAAAAAAAGGCTTGGCCAGATGTTGCTGGCTTTGAACACACAGGAAGGGGCTATAAGCCAAAGGAATGTGGGTGAACTCTGGAAGTTTAAAAAGCCAAACAGATTCTCCCCTAGTGCTTCCAAAAAGGACACAGCTCTACCAACACCATGATTTTAGCCCACATGATCCACTTTAGACTTCTGATATCTACAACTGTAAGATAAATTAGCATTGTTTCTAGCCACTAAGCTTGTGGTTATTAGAGCAGGCAACAGGAAACTAATACACCATCCTATCTGATAATAATTACATAAAAATGTTTTCTGTATCAAGAGATTCAGGAACAGCACCATTTATTGAAGAGACTGTCTTTTTTCCAGTGGAGTCTTTCCTGCTTTGTCGAGTATTAGTTGACCATAAAGTTGAGGGTCCACTTCTGGATTCTCTATTCTGTTCCATGGATCTATGTGTCTGTTTTTGTGCCAGTACCACACTGTCTTGAGGACCACAGCTTTGTAGTACAACCTGAAATCTGGCATTGTGATGCCCCCAGCTATGGTTTTCTTTTTTAATGTTCCCCTGGCTATTCGGGGTCTTTTCTGATTCCACACAAATCTTGAGATAATTTGTTCCAACTCTCTGAAGAAAGTCCATGATATTTTGATAGGGATTGCATTAAATGTGTAAATTGCCCTGGGTAACATTGACATTTTCACAATATTAATTCTTCCAATCCATGAGCACGGAATATTTTTCCATCTCTTTGTGTCTTCCTCAATTTCTTTCAGAAGTGTTCTGTAGTTTTTAGCGTATAGATCCTTTACCTTTGGTTGGGTTTATTCCTAGGTATCTTATGCTTTTGGGTGCAATGGGATTGACTCCTTAATTTCTCTTTCTTCAGTCTCATTGTTAGTGTATAGAAATGCCACTGACTTCTGGGCATTGATTTTGTATCCTCCCACACTGCAATAAACGGTGCTGGGAAAACTGGACAGCCACATGCAGAAGAATGAAATTAGACCACTCTCTTGTACCATACACAAAGATAAACTCAAAATGGATGAAAGATCTTAATGTGAGACAAGATTCCATCAAAATCCTAGAGGAGAACACAGGCAACACCCTTTTTGAACTTGGCCACAGCAACTTCTTGTAAGATACATCCATGAAGGCAAGAGAAACAAAAGCAAAAATGAACTATTGGGACTTCATCAAGATAAGAAGCTTTTGCACAGCAAAAGAACAGTCAACAAAACTAAAAGACAACCTACAGAATGGGAGAAGATATTTGCAAATGACGTATCAGATAAAGGGCTAGTATCCAAGATCTATAAAGAACTTATTAAACTCAACAGCAAAGAATCCAATCATGAAATGGGCAAAAGACATGAACAGAAATCTCACAGAGGAAGACATAGACATGGCCAAAAAGCACGTGAGAAAATGTTCCGCATCACTTGCCATCAGGGAAATACAAATCAAAACCACAATGAAGTACCACCTCACCCCAGTGAGAATGGGGAAAATTAACAAGACAGGAAACAACAAATGTTGGAGAGGATGGGGAGAAAGGGGAACCCTCTTGCACTGGTGGTGGGAATGTGAACTGGTGCAGCCACTCTGGAAAACTGTGTGGAGGTTCCTCAAAGAGTTAAAAATAGATCTGCCCTACGACCCCAGCACTTGCACTGCTGGGGATTTACCCCAAAGATACAGATGCAGTGAAATGCTGGGACACCTACACCCCGATGTTTCTAGCAGCAATGTCCACAATAGCCAAACTGTGGAAGGTGCCTCGGTGTCCATCGAAAGATGAATGGATAAAGATGTGGTTTATGTATACAATGGAATATTACTCAGCCATTAGAAACGCAAATACCTACCATTTGCTTCGATGTGGATGGAACTGGAGGGTATTATGCTGAGTGAAATAAGTCAATCGGAGAAGGACAAACATTATATGGTCTCATTCATTTGGGGAATATAAAAAATAGTGAAAGGGAATAAAGGGGAAGGAGAAAAAATGAGTGGGAAATATCAGAAAGGGAGACAGAACATGAGAGACTCCTAAATCTGGGAAACGAACAAGGGGTGGTAGAAAGGGAGGTGGGTGGGGGTGACTGGGTGATGGGCACTGAGGGGGCCACTTGATAGGATGAGCACTGGGTGTTATTCTATATGTTGGCAAATTGAACACCAATAAAAAACAAATTAAAAAAAAAAGAAAAAAAGAGATTCAGGAACAACACCTGAAAACAATGTTGGCTATACTAGAGAATAACAACTGATACAGATATCTAGACTTCTGCTTCTGAGTATGATAGAATGACAGGGACCATACGTACCCTCCCACTAGAAACAACCAATCAGACAAAATACATGAAATGACAGTTTTCAGACCTTACAGATCAGTCAGTGAAGGACAACAATCCCTAAGAGATAGGAAAACAAGCTGAGCCCTATGATTGCCCTAATTTACTATCTTGAGAGAGTAAAGCCACAGTGCAGGCAGGGTAACTGTGATAGAGCCTGGTGGACTGAGTAGTTGAGACAGAGCTGAGAGTCTAAGGAATCCAAGTTAGTGAGAGTCCACTGGACAGAGTACCAGAAAGAAAAACACTGCACAGAGAACCCTAGAGAATCACTGAGTACTCAGCAAAATCCCAATCAGCACATGCACGTGAAGCAGCTACCGAAGGATGGAAAAAAATATCCAAAAGGATTAGAAGGACCAGTATGTGAGCCACTTAAAGTGTCTGTTCCCACCTGACAAACTGGAAAAACCCGTAATTCATGAGAATTGGGTCTTACCTTAGCTGTGGATAGTAATTAGTCCTAGACAGAGCACTGCTCCAGTGCTCTAACAAATCTTAAACACAAGCCCCCCAAAAAGATCAAGCTGTTTAAAGTAACTTAATTGATTCTTAAAACAAAGTTCAAGAATGAATTCAAAACTAAAGCACCCAACAAAGTAAAATTCACAACATCTGGCATTCAATTACAGATGACTGAACAAAGAGGTTAAGAAAACATGAACCCATAAGAGAATAATCAGTTGGAACCAACCCAGAATTGGCACAAAAGTTAGAACAAGCTAATAAAAGAAAATATTTTATAGATGTTTCCGCATGTTTAAAAAGAAATAAAAGATATAAACAAAACTGAACTTATACTTCTAGAGATGAAAACCACAATGTGTGAGATGAGAAATACACAATGGGATTAATGGCACATCAGTCATTGCAAAAGAAAAGATTAATGAACTCAAAGACACAGCAGCAGAACCTATCCAAAATAAAATACACAAGAAAAAAAAGCAAAAACTGAATATGATATTGAGTTGTGGAATCAACTTCAAGCTGCCTAATACATGGATAACGAGAGTCCCAAAACTGAGGTTGGGGAGAGGAGGACAGGAAAAATATTTAAAGAAATAACAGCTGAAAAATTTCCAACCTTAATGAAAACTATAAATATACAGATCCAAGAAAACTCAATAAATCTGAAATACAAGAAACATGAGAAAACTCTACCAGGAGATATACAACTGTTCAAAATAAGGGGCAAAGCTGAAAAATTTCCAACCTTAATGAAAACTATAAATATACAGATCCAAGAAAACTCAATAAATCTGAAATACAAGAAACATGAGAAAACTCTACCAGGAGATATACAACTGTTCAAAATAAGGGGCAAAGAGAAAGCTTAAAAAAATCAAGAGAAAAAAACGTTATGTTACATAGAAACAAAGGAAACATGACATCAAATTTCTCATGGGAGGGACGCCTGGGTGGCTCAGCGGTTGGGCGTCTGCCTTTGGCTTAGGTTGTGATTCCGGGGTCCTGGGATGGAGTCTCACATTGGGCTCCATGTGGGAAGCCTGCTTCTCCCTCTGCCTATGTCTCTGCCTCTCTCTCTCTCTCTCTCATGAATAAATAAAATCTTAAAAAAATAAATTCAAAAGGATTCAACTCATACCAAGTATAGTCTCCAACAAATGGCATTTAAATTATAACTCAATAATAAAAAAATCCTTGGTAAATCCCTAAGGTCCCCAAAATCAAAGATTTTAGTTCCTACCTTAAGAAACTAGAAAATGAAGAGCAAATTAAGCCCTATGGAAGCAGAAGAAAGGAAATAATAAGAGTCTTAGTGGAAATCAGTATAAAGAAAGATGGGAGAGAAAGACAAAAGAAAAACCAAAAGCTGTTTTTAAGCAGAATATTAAACATGATAGGGATCCCTGGGTGGCGCAGCAGTTTGGTGCCTGCCTTTGGCCCAGGGCACGATCCTGGAGACCCAGGATCGAGTCCCACATCGGGGTCCTGGTGCATGGAGCCTGCTTCTCCCTCTGCCTATGTCTCTGCGCCTCTCTCTCTCTCTCTCTCTCTCTCTCTGTGTGTGACTTTCATAAATAAATAAAAATTTAAAAAATTTAAAAAAAATAAACATGATAAACCTTTGAACAGACTGACCAAGAAAAAAGAGGACACAAACTACATCAAGAATCAGAGGTGTCACCTCTACACATTCTACAAATACTCAAAAGATGAGAACATTATGAACAACCTCGTCAATAAATCTGACAACTTAAATGAAATTAATACTTTGACAGACTTTAATTACCAAAGCTCACTCCAAAAAAGGTAACTTGAAAAGCCCTGTATCTTAAAAATTGACACTGTAGTTAAAAATCTCCCCACAAAAAAATTCCAGGCCCAGATGCCTTCAATTCTTAATTCTTATCACACGTCACAGGAAAAATGACACCAATTCTATATAGACTCTTCCGAAAAGTTAAAAAGGAAAAAATACCTCTCAACTAATTATTGGAGGCCAGTATTACCTTCATACCCAAAGTAAATATATTATAAGAAAACATAACACTATCCTTCTGTTATGACCACAGACATAAAAAAAAATCTAAACAAAATTTCAGTAACAAAAAAATCCAATAATACATTACAAGGGTAATATGTCATGATCAAGTAAGAAACTCAAGGCTAGTAATTCACCATATGAACAAGCTAAAAAATAACAACAACAACCCTCAATAGACACAGAAAAACCATTCAATAAATTCAATACCTATTCCTGCTTAAAACTATCATCACGCTGGACATAAAATTCTTCAACCTGAAAAGGGATATCTAGGAAAAATGTACAACTAAATCACACTTAGTGGTGAAAGATTCACTGCTTCCCGCCCCGCCTAAGTTTATGAACAAGACAGGAATATTTAATCTTAACCACTTCTGTTAAACACTGTCCTACAGGTTCTAGCCAGTACAATCAGGCAACAAAATAAACTGTGACCAGACTGGAAAAGGAGAAGTAAAACTGTCTTTGTTTGCAAACATAATTATCAATGAAACTCATAGAAAAGCTATTAGAACTAATACATCCGTTTAGGAAGATTATAAAATACAAGATCAATATACAAATATCAATTCATTCCTATATATTAGTAATGAACAGTTACAACTGAATTTTTAGAAAATACCATTTGATACTATTTAGAATAGTATCAAAAATATGAAATACTGTGGGCGCCCGAGGGGCTAGGTCAGTTAAATGACTGCCTTTGGCTTTTTTTTTTTAAGATTTTATTTATTCATGAGATATATATATATAGAGAGAGGCAGAGACATAGCAGAGGGAGAAGCAGGCTCCATGCAGAAAGCCCGATGTAGGACTCGATCCCGGTACCCCAGGATCACACCCTGAGCCAAAGGCAGACACCCAACCACATAGCTCCCCAGGCATCCCGCTACCTTTGGCTTAGATCATGATCTCAGGGTACTGAGATGGAGCCCCATACCAGGTTCCCTGATCAGTGGGGAGTCTTTCTCCCTCTCCCTTTGCTGCTCCACCTGGCTTGTGCTCTCTTGCTTGCACTCTCTCTCAAATAAATAAGTTAAATCTTTAAAAAAAAAAAATACTAGAGATAAATCTGACAAAAAATATAAAAGATTTTTACAGTGATGACTACAAATTATTACTAAGAGAACTTAAAGACCTAAATACAGAAAATGTCCCTTTTCAGAAGACTAAATATTAATGTCCATTCTCCCCCAACTGATTATACATTTAACATAATCCCAATTAATATCTCAGCAGTCTTTGTTACAGAAATTGATAATAGGACTCTCAAGTTCTTAGGGAAATGTGAAGGACCTAGAATAGGCAAGACATCTCTGAATAAGAAAAACAAAGTCTTGGAGGACTAACACTGTTTTAGTAATTATTACAAAGCTACTGTAGTCAAGACAGTGTTGTTCCGGCATCCAGATAGACGAATAGATATTGGAACAAGAAACCTGATATAAACTGATACATGCATAGGCAACGGATTTTCAACAACTGTACTGACAATGCAGCAGAAAAAAAAAAAAACAGCCTTTTCAAAGAAATCGCACTAGAACTGGATATGCATATGCAAAACAATATAAACTTGGATCCATACTTTGTTCCATACGTTAAAAAAAAAAAATGGACCATAGATCTAAATGGAAGACCTAAAACTATAAAACTTCTAGAACACAGGAGAAAATATTTGATACTCTGAGTGAGGCAAAGATTTAGATGTAGTACCAACAACACAATCTATTAAAGAACTTGATAAATTGGAACTTAATTAAAAACTCCTCTTCAAGAAAACGAAAATACAAGCCCCAGACATAGAGGAAATCTTTGCAAACGTGTATCTCCAGAGGACTTACAGCCAGACTATGTGAGGAATTCTCAAATCTCAGTTAGAAAACAAATAATGCAATATACACATGGGCAAAAGATTTGAAGAGCTGGTTCACCAAAAAAGATACATGCATGTCAAATAAGCACATGGAAAGATGCTATCATTTTTTATTGAGGAATAACTACTTTGGAAAACAAATTAGCAGTTTATTAAGTTAAACATACAGCCACCACATGATTCAGATTTTCCACTCATAGGTATTTACCCAAGAGAAAAAGAAACATGTGCAAGCAAAGACGTGTACGTCAATGTTCACAGAAGCTTTATTTGTAACAGACAAAAACTGGGAACAGCAAATACTCTCATTAAAATATGATGGATAAACAAATCATGGTATATTCACACACTGGGATACTATTCAGCAATTAAAAGGAATAAACTATGACACGTGCAAGAAATTGCATGAATTTCAAAGGCACTGTGGAAATAAAAGAAACCAATCTCAACATGATAGTCTCAAAACCATACATATCATATGATTTCATTTACATGACATTCTCAAAAAGAGAAAACTATAGTGATGGAGAACATGTCATTTGCCAGGGTTTAGAAGTGTGGACACAGGGTGTGACGGTAATGGCAAAGCCCGAGAGAGTTTTGGGGGTAATGCACTGTTCTGTATCCTGATTGTGGTGGCAATTATGCAAACTTACTCATGTATTTATAGAACTACACACCACACATTAACAAATTATTTTATGTTTTGTGTTTGTGTAAGTAGCATACTCTAACACACAACACATATTCCCTTCACCCTTACCTCCTTCTCTTCCTCCTTTATCTTTGTTCTCTTCTGCTTTCATTTTGCAGTATATCAGGTAATCACTGAATATCAGACTCTAGAGATCTTCATTCGGTTTTATAAGTATATAATAATAATCTGTGTGGATGTAATATATTCAACTACACATACGGATATTTAGGCAGGTTCCAGTATTCTTCAATTACAAATAATGTTATGAATACCTTGTGCATATTTATTTTTTTATGTCAGAAGTGTACCTCCAGGGTCAGTTCCTAGGATTGGGACTGCTGGGTTTAAACCCTAAACATCTATGTAGTTGTGTCAGATAATGTGCTTAATTTCACTCCATTAAGGTTGTACCTTTTTTGCATTCCCACCAGCATGGTTGTGCTTTCCCACAAGTTCACCAGAGGTATTATCGATCTTTTAAACTTCTGCCAGTCAGATAAGTGAGAAGCAATAGCTTATTTCGTTTTTGTTTTTCTTAGACAAAAAGGACATTTGTCAATTTTTAAATAAACTTTTTAAATAACAGCTTTATTGAGATATAGTTCACATACTATGGAATTTCTCATTTAAAATACAGCGTATAGTTTTTAGTATATTTACAGAGTTGTTCAATCATCACCACTAATTCCAGATCATTTTCATCATCCCAAAAAAGAAACCCCACACCTTTCAGCAGTCACTCCCAATTTCTTCCTCCCCCAGTCCTAAGCTGTCTCTACTGTCCTACTTTCTGTCTCTAACAATTTGCCTATTGGGGACATTTTTTCCTGGTCACACATGGTCTTTTGTGCCTGGCTTCGTTCACTTAGCATGTTTTCAAAGTTCATTTGTATTTATAGCTTGCATCCATGCTTTATTTATTCTCTTTAATGGCTGAATAATATTCCGTTTTATTATCCATTCATGAGTTGATGGGACATTTGAGTTATTTCCACTTTTTGGTTATTATGAAAAATACTTCTATGAACATTCCTGAATGAGTGTGTGCGTGCACATGTTTTCATTTCTTTTGGGAATATACCCAAGAGAACTGCTGTAACATACAGTAACTCTATAGTTAGCATTTTGAGGAGCTGCCAGTCTGTTTTCCAAAGAAACTGCACCATCTTATATTCTCAATAGCAATGTATGACATTTTAATTTCTCCACATCTTCACCAACACTTGTTATTACCTGTCATTTATATTACAAGTGTATCAGTGGGTGTAAAGTGGTATCTCATTTCAGTTTTGATTTGTATTTCTCTGATAGCCAATGACACTGAGCATCTTTTCATGTGCTTATTGTTTGGAGAAATGCCTATTCAGATCCTTTGTCCATTTATTAATTGGGTTGTCTTTTTTCTATTGAGCTATAAGAGTTCTTTATATGCTCTAGATACATGCTGCATATCAGGTATGTGATTTACAAAAAATTTTGCCCATTCTATGGGCTGTCTTCACTTTTTTGACATTGACCTTTGAAACACAAAACTTTTTCATTTTGATGACCAATTTATCTATTTTTTCTTTCACTGTTTGTGCTCTTGGTGTCTTATCTACCAGAGAAACCTAAACACAGACTCGATGTTTGTGACAAGCTAAATAATGGCTTCTTAAGATGTCCACATTCCAATCCCCAGAATCTGTGAAAGTTAACTTTATATGGCAAAAGGCATTTTGTGGAAGTGATTAAGTTAAGGATTTGAGACAGGAGGATCACCCTAGATTATCTACAGGAGTCCAATATAATCACATTGGTCTTTACAAGAGGTAGGCAAATCAGAGGATCATAAGGCAAGGTCACAATGAAAGAAGGTGGGGGAGGAGGAATCCCTGGGTGGCTCAGAGGTTTAGCGCCTGCCACTGGCTCAGGGAGTGATCCTGGAGTCCCGGGATCAAGTGCTGCATCAGGCTCCCTGCATGGACCCTGCTTCTCCCTCTGCCTGTGTCTCTGCCTCTCTCTCCCCCTCTCTCTCTCCCTCTCTCTCTCTCTCTCTCTCTCGAATGAATAAGTAAATAAATAAATAAATAAAATCTTTAAAAAAAAAAAAAAGAAAAGAAAGAAGGTGGAATGATATGAGGAAGGGGCTATGAGCCAATGAATGCAGGCAGCGTCTAGAAGCCCATAAAGGAGAGGAAAAAGATTCTCCACTAAAGCATCTAGAAGGAACACAGACTTGCCAACATCTTGATTTTAGAATTCTGCCCTTCGGAACTATAAGAGAATAAATCTGCATTGTTTTAGAACACTAAAGTTGTGGTAATTTGCTACAGCAGTAATAGGAAATTAATATAGGGTGCAAGGTTTTAACTGGGGGTCTGGCCATATAGGCACTCTCTGCCTTGCACATTCCAGACTCCCCAAAGGAAAGTAGGTATGCAGCATACATTACACGGACTTAAGATCTACTTAGGGAATTTATTTTCTATTCCACTTATCTCTCTTCTCTCTACACACACACACACACACACACACACCCCAATATCTTACATTTTCCAAGAATATAAAGGCTTTACAGTACATATTTTAATAACTGCTTGTGCTAGTCACACCTCATAACTTTTCTTTTTCAGCATTTTCCCAGCATTCCTACATGTTTATTTTTCCATTTTGAACTTTAACATCAATTTTCTTGACTATAAAAAGTTGTGTTGGTATTTTTTAATTGCCAACTGTTATTAATTGTTAACTCAGAACTGACATCTTTATGATACTGAGTTCTCCCACCCAAGTGCAATAGAGGAATGTCTTTCCTCTATTGAAATCTCCTTCTCTGGCTTCAAGAATGTTTTAGTTTTCCTCAAATTCTGCACATTTCTTCTTATTCTTAAAACTACTTTTTGTTGTTGCTATTACTATTGACAGCTTTTTGGCAACATCTAACATATTTCAAAAGCTTTGAAAAGGAGTTTGGTAAAAAGAAACAAAGAAAAAAGAAAACAATAAAAATGCACACATTAGAGGGAGCAAATGTGTGAATGTGAGAGGGACCTGTTAGCAATTCAAGTTTAATGGGCATCATGGACAGGTTTTCTAGAGGAACACAGATGTAGGTTAATTCACCAAGACAGGTCAGTGGAAGGAGTTAAGATAATTGCTGCTGTAATGCAAACAGCCAAAATCATTAACTTAAGAGTAAAAACCTATAAGAAAAGTTCATCTGATAAAACATTAACATTTTGATCATATTTATTATCAAAAACATCTAATTCCAACCAATTGCCACAATCATACTTTACAAAATGAGACACTGAAGGTACTTCCCTAAAAGATAAAAAAAAGATAAGGCCTGCTTTTTCACTACTCTTATTTAACAGTGCTTTAACACTCTAGCCAATACAGTACTACAGCATACATGTTAATATTATTGAATAAGCTATTATTCAATCATTTGGGGCCTACAAAAACGGCAATTTCATACAGCTCAACTTAATGTAAGGAAAATAAAGAGGAATATTAAATAAGATATCAAAAGGTTCCAAATTTGTCTAACATTTTAACACAACCCTAATCAAAAAGCAAACAGAATTTTATTTTCTTCAAAATGATTTTAAGGTTTATATAGAATAAAAACAAAGTAGACAAGAAAATGCTTTCGGAAGAACAGTAATTTAGGGGGAGGAAATGACCTGTCAAGCCAGCTAATAAAATGGACAACTGAATAGAATAAAATAGACAAAGATGGAATATTTAAATTTAAAACAAAAATATTTGTCAGTTAGGACAAAACCAGAAAATCAAGTAACTCATCCAACTGTATAACAGAATTTGCATGAAAAGGAAATACTGTGTATAACTCACTAAGTGGTGTTAAGGCAACTAACCATTTGAGACAAACAGATTCCCTACCTGATACCAAAAGACTGATGAATTAGAGATTTTCATTAAAAAAATAGAATCGTAGAGAAAAAAATTAGTGAATATACTTTATGCATAGAGCTTTTTATACATAACAACAAAGGCAGTAACCATAAAGGAAAAGAGTGGCAGATTTGGCCAAAAAATTTTAAAATAATGATAATAAATAGAAAATTCAAATGCAAATGGAAATTTGGAGAAACAAAATCCTTAATTAAGTGCTCATTTAAGTCAAAAATGAAAAATCCAAACCTCAATGAAAATACTGACATAAGATCAAACAATACAAAGAAATACAGTTAGCAAATGTATAGCAGTTTTCAGTCTTCCTAGTAATTTTTTAATACGTCAGTCACTGTGCTAAGAGCTTTTTACCAACTACCTCAGTAAATCTTTGCAACAACTCAATAAGAATGATGCTGTTATTATCCCTACTCTATGGATAATGAAACTTAGATACAAAGTGGTCAATCATACTTACCAACATCACACAGCCAGAAAGCAGATGACCAGAGCCCAGAGCCACTCTCTGAATCACTATTTCCACTTCCCAACTATTACCTCTTAGAGTCCCAGGTAAGGTCATGAATTCTTTCTCGCTGATTTAGGTAATTCACAAAGCCCTTCTGTTACGTTCCTTCCTCCTCCAACTCCTGGCCATACATAGCAGAATGGTAGGTCCCAGAATTCTTTCCTTACTGACACACATTTTGACTTGGGTCCAAATGCAGAATACTGCCTAGGATCACTCAGAATTTCCCAAGGCTATGTGAATCTCAGGATACTAGGTAGAGCTCTTGACTCCTCCCTCTCTGAACCTGAGATACTACTTACACTTAACTGTATCACTCAGTAGTATGAAACCATCGTTAAGAAACAGTGGCCATTTTCTAAAAGTCAGTTAAAACAATGTGACAACTTTTCTTGCCAGAATGGTGAGGACTTAAGAGTAACAGCCAATGAGGGAAAGCTGGTACCCTCACAAAATACTGAACTGAAATGTGAACTGATAGTTTTCTTCAAAGCCAATGTGTCAATATCTATTTTTTTAAATGGGAAGTAGAGAAAAAGAGAGAGAAGGAACAGAGACTAGAAAATTGATGACTGATGTTGGTTATTTTTTAAAAGTTTTATTTCTTTGGAAGAGAAAGAGTGTGTGAGTGAAAGGGACAGAGAGAATTTGAAGCAGATTCCACACTGAGCAGAGCCCAAAATGGGGCTCGATAGCACCATGACAAGATCAGGACCTGAGCCAAAACCAAGAATTGGACACTTAACCAACTGAGCCACTCAGGTGCCCCAATTCTTTATACTTGATAGGTTATAGGAACTGTTCTCCATTTACTTATCTATATTTTATAACTAGTTTCGTTTTTACTATCAACATGAATTTTTTGTGAAAGTGAAAAAAGTTTTTCCAAACTGACCTCCAGACTGTATGTATAGAAAGACTTACTATATATTGTCTTATTTTACTGGAGATTAAAACCATGTATTATACTATCACAAGCAAGGACCTCCCGGGAGTACTGACTGCCACAGAGGAATTGTAACCGAGAACAAACATATTTGAAAAGTTAAGGAAGAACTGACACCCAACATAGGGTTAATGATATGATTAAATGATAAAGCGTGCAAAGCAATTAACACAGAACTTGATACAAAGAAAGTACCTGATAAACATTAGCCATCATCAAGTAATTATAGGCATTACCAGTTAGAGGCAATAACCGCAAACAAAATATATTCCCAAAATGGTGAAAATCAAAATTGTATAAATACTAGCTTTTCAGAAATATCTTTATTCATTCTGGTTCATTGTTAATTGGTTCTGGTTCACTGCCTCTTCTACCAAGAAAGGACTGCATTCACAGACTAGAAGACTTAATACTGTTTAGATGTCCAAACTACTAAAAGCAATTTACAGGTCAATGCAATTCATATCAAAACCATGAGAGTACTTTTTGCATAAACAGAAAAAAAAATTCTAAAATATGAGATTTAAAGGGATGCCAAACAGCCAAACCAAACTCTGAGGACTTATACTTCCTAATTTCAAAACATGTCACAAAACTACAGTAATAGAAAGTGTGGTATTTGCATGAAGAGACAGACCTATAGAATAGAGAGCCCAGAAATAAATTCTCATATATGATCACATGATCTTCATATAAGAGAAGGGTTCTTTTTTTTTTTTAAGATTTTATTTATTTATTCATGAGACACAGAGAGAGAGAGAGGCAGAGACACAGGCAGAGGGAGAAGCAGGCTCCAGGATCATGCCCTGGACTGAAGGTGAAGCTAAACCGCTGAGCCACTAGCGCTGCCCAAGAGAAGGGTTCTAAGACCACTCGATGAGGAAAGGACATCTCTTCAACAAATGGTGCTGGGAAAATAGGGTATTCACAAGCAAAAGAATGAATGTGGACACTCATCTTACATCTTATACAAAAATTAACTGTAAACAGATTAAGGAATAAAATGGAAAAACCTAAAAGTAAAATTCCTAGAGAAAACAGGGAAAAAGCTTCATGACATCAGATTTGACAATGTTTTCTCAGGTATGACATTAAAAGCACAAGCAACAAAAGCAAAAAATAGACAATGGGACTACATCAGACCTGAAAACTTCTGTGTATAAAAGATTATAATCAAAAGAGTAAAAAAGTTACCTACAGAATGGGGAAAAAGTATTTGCAAATCATCTACCTGATGAGGAGTTCATAGTCAGTATATATAAAGAACCCCTCCAACTAAAAACAAATATAACCCAATTTAATAGTGGTCTAAGGACTTGGATACTTCCTCCGTCCCCCCCAAAAAATGTAAATGGCCAACAAGTATATGAAAAGATTCTCAATATCACTTACAAAAATACAAATGAAAACCACAATAAGGTATAACCTTACTTTCATTAGGATGGCCACTATAAACAGACAAGAAAAATAGAAGATAACAACTAGTGATGAAGATGTAGAGAAACTGAACTTCTGTGAACTGTTGATAGAATTGTAAAATGGTGCAGTTATATGGAAAATGGTATGGCAGTTGCTTTAAAAATCAAAAATAGAACTACCATATGATCCAGTAATCCCACTTGTGGGTATATGTCCCAAAAGAATTAAAAGCAGGATCTCAAAGAGACATTTTCACTCCCCTGTCCAAACGGAATTATTTACAACAGCCAAAAAATAAAAGCAATCCAAATATCCATTGATTGTTAAATAAATGGATAAACGAAAGTGGAAAAAATGGTATACAAATACAACAGAATATTACGGAGCCTTAGAAAGGAAAGAAATATTGTCATATGCTACAATATGATGAACCTTCAGGATATTAAGCTAAGTGAAATAAGCCAGCCACAAAAAGACAAATCTGCTTGATTCCATTTATATGAGATATCTAAAGTAGTCAAAGTCATAAAAATGGAAAGTAGAATGATGGAACTGGAGCAGGGGAGAGAGAAATGGGGAGCTGCTGTTCAATGGACAGAGTTTCAGTTATGCAATATGAAAAAGTTCTGGAGATCTGTTCCATAACAATGTGAATATTCTTAATACTACTGAACTGCACTCTTAAAATGATTAGATGGTTAATTTTATGGTTTTTTACAATTATATAGAAACAAACAAAACAGGTTTGACACTTGATCAGACTTGAAGATCTTCTTAGACCTTAGGCATTTTTCATACTTTGCCATTAAGTGCTATATGCAACCAAATGAATCACACAGTTATGGCTTTTTAAAAATCTAAGGCAATCACACAAGAATGAAAGAAAAACTGATCTAATACTACAAACGAAACTAATGACTACCTATCCCAAAAATGCCTTCAGAAGAATGAACAAAGCATAGAAATGAACTTCTCTGAGAACTCCTGGAGCTCTAATGAAAGTCTCAAAGAGATTTCCCCACTGTCAAAAGCTGACACCACTACCAGCCTTTGGATTATTTCCAGTTCCTTATAATCAGGGCTAGTTTCCGAGAATAGTTCACATATCTAGACTAACTTGCCATACTAATCTAGAACTAAGCAATGTTCACAGAATTTAGCCTTAATCTTGACCCAAAAATATATTAGGTACTTCAATCATTGAGAACAGAATCAATAGCTTTCATTACCAAATATCTATTCCCTAGATTATCCATTAATGGGTTTCCTTGGGTTTCTTTTTTAAGAATGTACATGATCCAGAATGGCCTGTGAGCATTTCAATGGTTAACAAGTAAAAGTAAGAGATATGGATGTTTACAGTTGTTTAAAAAAAAAAAAAGTCCACTTTTCTAGAATACTTAATACACTGCCTTTTTAAGAACTGGCAGTTCTGCTCTTTCCCCAACTGGTATACATCAAAATCTACTACCTTAAGTACTACTACCTTAAGTACTCATCCAAGATTATACAGTCAGTTCTAGGAACAGACAGCTTGGCATGAAATCTTGGCTCAACTACCTACCAACTCTGTTACCTTCAGAATACTACTTAATTTCTCTGTGCCTGTTTCATGATCTATCAACTGGGGTACATGAGAATCTGAAACCTTAAATTCCAAAAGTTCTAAGTGTGGTTTACTTAAGTGTATATCACTCAGTTACAAGAAAAATCAACAGGCAGAGAAGAAAAAAGTGGTGTCCCCCTGTCTTATTACAGTAGAATTCCTAATGACACCAGCAATCATGGTCAAGGTTTCACTTGTACTCTTAACTCTCCACCCAGTCTCAGGTATAAGAGGGAATATAAGGTCATTGGAGGTAAACCTTCATTTAAAACTGAATGCCTGCTATATACATACACAGCTGTTGACAGAGGTTCAAAAATTCCAGTCTGCGTGAAGAAATGTCACCCGTTCAATCATTTAAGTAGCTAAATGTGTCAGAATGAATGACAGATAAGTAACAAAGACAAAGCAAACAGAAATGGAGAAGTCCGGAGGTAAGAACCTACCCCAACGCTGCTGGGCTGGAGGGTGTGGGAGAGCGGACCAAGAAGATGAACAGACGTTGACACCACTTGCTAAGGGGTCAAAAATAAGACCAATGTGGCAGAGAGAATAATCCTAGCATTAATAAAAGCCAGGGAACCGGAGGTGGTGTGAGAGAATGCTGCCCAGGATGGGTACAGTGCACGCTGGTGGCTGGACACACACGTGAAGGAAGGCATCCAGTGGGAGGCTAACGGCTAAGGCAGGATGATAACCAAGAAGTACAAAGTCATGGAAATGAAGGGAGAAAGGTTCTGAGAAGCAGCTATCAACAGTGTCTGATGCTGCTGAAAACAGATAGCGAGGAGAAAATTCAGCCATAGAAAAGAGGCCTCTCCATCTGCCAAGGCCAGTCAGGAAGCTTGAGCCATCTGCAAATGAAAAAGAATTTCTAAAATATCAAGCATTCAGCAATGATTTAATTTTTCCCTAAGAGTAGTTTGGCTTATTACTACTCCGGATGATAACAAATTAGATGATTTTACATCTACTCTCAAAGCTGATCTTTTTGGCAAGTGTCTATGAGGACCCACTGAAAGGATTATAAAGAGAAGGAAAATAGTCATTAACAAGAGAAAGAGAGGACACACTTTCTCCAACTACAGGATTCCAAAGCTTCTGGCGGAGGCAAACAGCTTTTCGTAAAAATAAGCCAACAAAAGTTCAATAGTAAAGCAGTGTTAACAAAGTAATATTCTACTTCCTAGGCTCTAAATTAAAGAGTAGCCATTCTACCACCATTCAAAGGATTAAAACACTTCACTCTTGAGAAAATCACTTTTAAAAATATTTTTACATTATAATCATTTGATTGGAAAAAAAGTGAATACCACTCCTAATTAATTCCACCATCCTCGGGATCCCTGGGTGGTGCAGCGGTTTGGCGCCTGCCTGCCTTTGGCCCAGGGCGCGATCCTGGAGACCAGGGATCGAGTCCCACGTGGGGCTCCCGGTGCATGGAGCCTGCTTCTCCCTCTGCCTGTGTCTCTACCTCTCTCTCTCTCTATGACTATCATAAATAAATAAATAAATAAATAAATAAATAAATAAATAAATAAATAAATAAATAAATAAATAAATAAATAAATAAAAATTAAAAAAAAATAATGATAATTCTACCATCCTAAAATAACTCTAATTACATTTTAATCTCTTTTTTTCTGGCCTTTATCACTAAGTATTTTGTTCATTTGCTTTGTAGATAAAACACTTTTTGTATGCTCCTCCTCCTGCATCCGTCACAAATACAACTTAAAACACAACTTTCCACACAAAACTAATGTATCCAGCAAACAAATATAAAAGTCCTAATACATATTATCAAACTTTGCCTTGCCATTAATAGCCAATTAATACATGTGACACTGAAATGTGTCACAAACTAAAACAATCATATTCCTGAAAATCTATCCAAGTTTTATATCTACTAGATACATAAAATGTAGCTTTTTATTTATGATAAATTAAAAGACAACCATGCCTTCCAAAAACCCATTTCACAGTGAAATTTTATTACCTGATATATGATGCTTTTTAAAAAGTTTTTATTTGCTGGTCACAACAGGCAGATTAATAAATCAAACCACTACTGGGGCACCTGGGTAGCTTAGTCAGGCATCCGACTCATGGTTTCAGCTCAGATCTTGATCTTAGGGTCACGGAATTGAGACCCTGGGCTCCGTGCTCAGTGCAGAGTCTGCTTGTCCCTCTCCCTCTGCTCCTCCCTCACACACTCACTCTCTTTCTCAAATAAATAAAAATCTTAAAAACCAACAAAATACAACTAAAAATTGTATGTTTAACATACACATACTTTCACAATATATTTTTATCATATTTTCACTACAAACATCTGTTTCCACTATTCTCAATATCTAGATGTTAGCTTCCAGAAAAATTCTGACACCAACCCAGAGTAAGTTATTTGTAGTAATTATAGAAACTTATACCTCTCCCAACTCTTTCAAACTCCTTACAAACTGCAGAACACAGCCAAAACATTCTCAAAGGTCCTTTATCTCTGAAATAATTATACACCCCCACTGAACAGTAAAAGTGGATGTTAAGATATAGGAATGTTAAGACATCTAGGATGTTAAGACAAGGAATGGCTCATGCTTCTGACTTAAGGAAATAAACATCTAGTCCAAACATAAAAAACTGCATTCAGTAATGTGCTTAGCTATTTCTGCTGTTTTTCTTCAGAGATAGTGAGTTTTATTTTGTTTTGAAGATTTTCTAGTGAAATTCTGCTGCAACAGAGGAAAAATATACAAAACACCCAGAGAACCATCATTAATATTGCAAGGAAATCTTAACCTTGAAAAATTACTAGTTTATACTACTAAAATAAATATAAAGAATCCTCAGGGTTTAAACTGACAAACTGAACTCTGCTACCTTCAGAAATCTGCCCAGGCTTCCTAAAAAAAAAAAAAAAAAAAAAAAAAAAAAAAACTCAACAGCACATTTTGGGGGCAAATGCTGTATTTGTGACCCATCAGATGCCAAACTCATGGTATCACAATCATGTAAAAGTCAATCTCATTTCTTCTACTTACTCAAACAAAAACAATATTGTAGTTTGATCAGCAAGAAGGCTGAAAACACAGGCCATTTTTGGAGCAACCTTCACGGAATATTTGATTAGAACCAGATCTCATCTATGATGGGCAGAGGCTTATGTTCTGTATTAGTATAATTACCATCAATATCTTGACTTGCTGGTTTGTACATTGAAATGTTCATACAGACACAACATGAGTCACAAAAGCTGTTTGATTCTGCAAGGACCACTGATGGATTCAAACACATTTTTTCATACTTTACACCCTGACAAGTCATTCTCCTCATCTGAGCCTTACATTGGTGAGTATTAGAGGTGTTCGCTAAACCTTATAAACTAAACAAATAGGAAATTAACAAGTATCATTTAGACTGACATTTCTCAAACAAGGGATTTGTTAACTATACACAGCATATATATGGCTGTGGGGGAAAAAGCAGCAGAAGGGTAATATAACCTTAATGTTTTATGAGACTCAATCATTATTTTATTTCCCTGTGCTAATGGCCCATGAAGATAGTCATTCACTCAAACAAATGTTAAATCCCTACTATGTGCCTGGCACTCTACAAGGTAAACAAAAGAACAGAAAAGCAAGGACACAATACCTTCCAAGGACTAACCTCAAACAAAAGGAGACATGCCATTAAATTATTGCACTGTTTTAGCGCTTATAGGACACCAACTACATGCCAGACCGTGCTGGTCACACAATAGTAACAATCATCTAACTGCAGATCTGTAACCAATCAATGAAAAGGCTTGACTAGTCCTAAAGCAGCAATATTTTATTCTGGAAATACTCTTGCCTCCGTCAATTAATTCTTTCTATAGATAGCCAATTCTCTGAATTATTTCCATCGATGTTCACCCAGACTAAGGCTGCTTACAGTTAAATGAGAGAATGTAATGTGTGGAACAAAAATAAAGAAACAGTAAAGAGAGGCACATTTGTACTTTAACATTAACCTCAGTAACGATTGCCTTCAATAACGATAAGAAGTGACTTAAGTCATAAAGCAGAACACCAACCCGAAAGTTACTGTGGCAAGACATCATTTTCTTTGTAGTAGCAGTTCAGTGTGAAGTGGAAGCTAAACTAACATGTTTTGCTTAGACTTTTTAAAAACCACTCACTTTTAGTTATTTCTTTGTGAAAGCTCAGTGACCACTCATTTCCCT
Organism: Nyctereutes procyonoides; assembly: GCF_905146905.1. NCBI lineage: Eukaryota > Metazoa > Chordata > Mammalia > Carnivora > Canidae > Nyctereutes > Nyctereutes procyonoides. The sequence goes on along the minus strand of NW_026575049.1, from coordinate 45,527,351 downwards.
AAGCTCAAAAAAAAAAAAAAAAAAAAACAGGTAGTGCCAACACAGCTAGATGTTGGTCCTCTAGATTACAAAATAATTTTTAACCCTGTAGAAGTACCAGTTTTACAGTCATTCGATACTAATGCGCTTTAAAAAAAAAAAAAAAGAGAGAGAGAGAGAGAAAAAAAAACTGGGGTTCAGACCTTAACTAAATTATAAAGGTCTGTACACTAGAAATGATACTTGTTTTTAAACTCTTCCATATTAAAGATGACAGCCCATCTTAACAACCTAAACTCACTAAAGAACTACACAGAACCGTATTATATAAACAGAACTGCTCGCCGAAAACAATCAATACTGCAAAGCGATCAAGGAGAGGGAAGCTGAAGAAACAAGAGTCCTCCCCCAGAAATGTTTGAACGAATTCAAAGTAAAATCTTGTGAGCTGTTTTGATCCCTTTCCACCGGTCTTGCGATGTTTTTTATTACATCTTTCGGTGTGCACGCCGTTATTAAAACCACAACTAGGGGGGGGGGGTAAGTGTCCTAAAATGTGACTGTTAGCGGCGATCAAAGCTAAACACACGGCCCTCCGACCCAGTGGGCCAAGTGGCAAGAAGATACGAGAATTCAGGAAGTTTTGAAATGGCAGTGACAGGAGTCAAGGGGGAGCGGGCGGGAGGCAAGGGGAAGGAATCACGGAGAACAAGAGCAACTCCGCGCGGCCAACGCCGCGAGTTGGCATCGGAGCTGCAAGTTCCCGGCTCGGGACGGGGCTCGACCGAGCAACTTCGCGCCGCCCGCAGCTGCGCGCTCCGCCGCCCCCCCGCCGCCCCGCGACGCCCCGCGCCGAGCGAGCCCTTCCTCCCCGCTCGCAGCCCGGCGGCCGCCTCCGCGAGGGCGCTGACAGCCAGCCGCGGGGCCGGGCCCGGGAGATGCCGGCTGGCTGACACCCACCTTCCTTCTCGGCCCGCGCCGCGGCCACTACGAGGCTCAGCACCAGGTGCAGCGCTCCCAGTAGGCCGGCGGCCGCGCTCCGGGGGCCCCCGCCGCGGCGGGCCGCGGGCTCCACACCGGCCCCTGCGGACGTGGAGGCGGCGGCGGCGGCGGCGGCGGCGGCGGCGGCGGCTCCTGCTGCTCCTCCTCCAGCCCGCTTCCCCATCCCTGCCGGCCGGGGCCCGCCGCGCTCGACGTCCGGCGCGGCCCTTCTCGGCGAGGCGGCGGCAGCGGCGGCGCGGGAGCCGTGGTCCGGGCTCTGGCCGCGGCGCCGGGGGCGAGAGTGGTTCCGGGCCCAGGGCTCGGGCTCCGGGCGTGGGCCTGGGTCCGTGCGTGCGTGTGAGCGAGAGTGTCAGTCACGGCCTCGGCCTCGGCATCGCCTACGAAGAGTCGAAGCGGAGAGGCCACGGGTCAAGCACGGCGGGCGGCCATACTGGAAACGGGCACGGGCCGCGGGCTCCGGGCGCTGGCCTGCGAGGGGCGGGGCGCGGCCCTGGGCACCGCCCCCGCCGTGCCGTCACCTAGGGGGCCAGCCGGCCGGTCTGTCTGACCCGGAGTCCGTGGGTTCGGATTTCTTGTCCCGCTCTCGGAGGCCCACGGAGTCACCGGCCGGGCAGGACGCGGGCAGGACAACCCCAGCCTGACACCGCTGCCCCGCGATGGAGGCGGAGGGAGGCAGGCCCGGGCCCAGCCGCCAGGACTTAAGATGGCGGCCTACGCTTCGCAGAGGCGGTGACGGCAATCACGTGGAGACAGGGAGGCCGTGCCGCGCAGCCGCCTTGGGGCGTGGGCGGGGCCGGAGGAGCTGCGGGGCGCTGGGGGAGGCTGGTCCGCTGCTCTAACGCGGGAACTGGCCCCTTGCGCTTGCATCTCCGGTACTGCAGTGCGAGAGCCTTCCAGGGCGCTGAGGACGCCTCCGGACCTCGAGGCCCCGCGCGGAAAATCCACTCCAGTGACTCCTGTTGGTCTCACCTCCGCCTTTCGGCCGTCTGAGGACACGCCTGGCCTGACTCAGTTCCTGGTGGCGCTGCTTTGAGCCCTGGGTCCTGCTCCATTCATCGTAATATCCTCCAGACACAGTACCCAGAAGCGCTTAATGGGATCGTCTCGCTCTTGGAATTGTGCCTGCTTTGCTGCGGGAAAACCCTTTGCTGTGTGTATCTAAAGCAGCAGTGACCCTGGACGGAGAGGGCAGATGGTTCTTTAGGAAAGTGCCCAGTGGCTATGCTGCCTCTCTACGTCTTGAAATACTTCTGGAGACGCTGTATTCAGCTAGTTCCTGCAAGGCCCAAATCTAACGCCTCCTTTGGTGTCCTTCAGGAAGCCTTCTCAAGCCTTTTTCCACCGGAAGCCGAAGTTCTTGGTGGGCGTGGCTATTCCCCCACACAATTTAAGTTCCTTGAGAGTCCCTCAATACTTGTCTTTCGTAACTTTCCCTAACTCCTAACTTGGTAACAATCTTAGGGACTTCCCCTAATTCCAGAGCCATTTGCTTACGCTTAGCAGTATTGGTTGAGTGAGTCCTTATGTCTTTAAGGCCACGTTCACCCCAACATGTCTGAGAACTGTAAAGGAAAATAAGATTTCACAAAGACTTAACCAAAGGAGCTCAAAGTGCTACCCTATGCAGTAGTCGTCTTTGTCAAGCAAACGCTTAGACTCCTGATTTGTAAATATGTTTTTAATAGCCTTACGCCAATGATTTTGAAAAGCAAATTTCTCTTCCTGAGAATTCGTGTTAAAATTGAGTGATCAGGGGATCCCTGGGTGGCGCAGCGGTTTGGCGCCTGCCTTTGGCCCAGGGCGCGGTCCCGGAGACCCCGGATCGAATCCCACATCGGGCTCCCGGTGCATGGAGCCTGCTTCTCCCTCTGCCTGTGTCTCTGCCTCTCTCTCTCTGTAGACTATCATAAATAAATAAAAATTTAAAAAAAAAAGTTTAAAAAAAAAATAAAAAAAAAAATAAAATTGAGTAATCAAATCTTGTCCTTGATGTAATGAAGTCGGAGTAATTATCTCTAACTTGGATCTTCTGCACTTGTGTATGTAAAGAAAGAAGGCTTTTTAACTCACTAAAGAAATCAAGCTCAAGGAAAAGTAACTGAGTGCCTTAGCCGGGTCTGAGTTTACCTTCCAACGTGCCGCCCAGAGTTGGCAACCCCGCCCCCATTACCGAGTTCAGGGCAGACAAGCCTCTCCAACTATGAAATGCTCAGGTTCTCTTACACAGGAATCAACCACATCCTCTGATTAGCCTGAGGCTCAAGAGCCACATGGGAAATAACTTGCATATGTCTATAATTGGAGCTAAGACATAATACAGACATGTTTGATCAGAGGCCAATTTCCCATGAAGCTAATGAAGCTTAAGTTTTAGGGCTTCTCTCTTGCATAGGTTCCTTCCAAAGCCTTCCACCTAACTGTATTTATAAGCTTTAGTCTTGTTCTTAACGGTTAAGGTGATAATGGAAATTTGTTTCCCAGAAAGGACAAGAAGACTGCTGGGATAATAATAATAATAATAATAGAAGGAGGACTTAACCAGACAGCTTGGTAAACTGTTGAACACCTGAAGTTGAGCCACCATCAACCCATTATCCCCTCTCTCCCAACACTCATGTGCCTTGGGAAGGAGAAACTATGAGTTAAAACAGAACTATCGGGATCCCTGGGTGGCGCAGTGGTTTAGCGCCTGCCTTTGGCCTGGGGCGTGATCCTGGAGACCCGGGATCGAATCCCACATCGGGCTCCCGGTGCATGGAGCCTGCTTCTCCCTCTGCCTATGTCTCTGCCCCCCCCCTCTCTGTGTGACTATCATAAATAAATAAAAATTTAAAACAGAACTATCACCAAGGACCCTTCTGAAGTTCTTGATTAGCTCCAGACCTCCCTTCTTCCCTTTGAGGAACTAGAGAGACCTGAGCATTTGGCAGATGGAGGCAGGCTATTCATCTGGCAAAATTAAGGAAAATCTACTAAACCAGCGGTTCTCAATGTGCCATCCCCAGACCAGCAGCATCTGCATCACCTGAGAACTTGAGGGCCACCAATCTGTTTTAGCAAGCCACCTGACTGATTTTGGTATATGCTCGAGTTTGAAAACTTGATATAAGCCAGGAACTATAGGTTGTTGGGACTCCTCATCTTTTACTTGCTTTGCTCTCTAGCTAGATTAGTTAACTACTATTGGAAGCAGAGTTAAAAGGGACTCAGATGAATTTGGGCTTCAATCCCAGTTCTGCCTTTATTAGCTATATGATGATAGGCAAATTACTCAACTTTTCTAGCCTCACTTTTCTCTTGTGTAAAATGATACCTATTAAATTTGGGGAGATTAAGCAACATATAGACTGTGTCTGGCACATAGTAGATTGTCAAACGTAGCTACTGAGTACTTATTTTTTCAAAACACCATATTAGGCACGGTGACAGTTCAAAGATCATTGATTTATACTCCCACTTCATTCACAAAATATTTAAGGAGGCTTACAAGAATACTTTCATTTAATACAAATATATTTGAATTAAAATTTGAAACCAAAAGGAGAAAACACTGTTGGAAGTCCCCACAGCTTAACCTCACTGGCTCCCTAGTTTTCTGCATGTGGTCTACTGGTATTGGACACTATCTATGCTTTCAAGTCCCAACCACCAGACCTCACTGTGTCTATTGCTGGTCCCACCCTGGCATCTCATAGACCTCTTAAACTCACATGAACTCCTAATCTCCCTCAGTGCCCTTTATTCACAGCTTTTCCTATCTCCAGGGCAACTGCAACTATCTAGTTGCATAGGCCATAAACCTAAGAGTTATTCTTTAGTCATCGCTATGTACATTCAGAATCTAGCCACTTCTCATCACCTTCATGTCACACTCTGGCATGAATCACACCATCTTCTGCCAGAAATCCTGCAAGGACTTAGTAACAGTTTCCCATTTCCAACTACTTTTACGGTAAAAGGCATTCACTCACAGCACCTGCCTAATGGAATGCTGTGTTATACTTCAACGGGTTCAAGTCAATGGAAGCTGATAAAGGACTATGAACTTTGAGTGACCCCTAGGCCAGACCCTTATTAGACCTGACTGAAAACTTGTTCCTGTCTAGTGAACAAAGGCCTTGTTTTATCTAACACTGTTCTTTCCTACCCAGAGTCCTTGTTTTCTGTCCTTGACTAGCATAACCACCTTGAACCTCCTTCCCTCTCTCTAGCACTTAAAAATCTCTGACTCTTCCTACTTCATGAATTATTTACTCAGTGAATTTTTTCACTGGTGTATTTCCTTGCCTGACAAGCATATAGATTCAGGTTTGATTTTTCTTTCTTTTCATTCTGGTGCTCTTTGCTTTATATTTTGATATAAACTTGCACCCTTATTGTCAACACAGTAGCCAGAATGACCCATTTAAAACATAAGACATCTCATCCCTCCTACAGTGGCTCTCATCTTAGGGTAAAACCAAGTCTCTTATGATGACCCACATGGCTGTATATGATCTGGCTCCCTGTGATCCTTGACTTCCAGGGTCAATCTGTTTCAGCTCAATCACCACTGTTTTGTTCCTCAAACCTATCACAGATGCTTCTGCTCCAGGGTCTATGCCCTAGCTCTTCCCTCTGTGTGAAGTGCTTTCTTCTCCAGTTCTCTACTTGACTCAACTCTCTCACCTCCCTTCAGACTTGAGTCAGTTACCACCTTCTCCACGAAGCATACTCTGATTACCATTGTTAATAGTGCAGTTCAACATGCCTACCCCCAAGTCCTAATCCTCCTTACTCTATGCTTATTTTCTCTTTTTCCCATAAAAGCTATCACTTTAATCCTATATAATTTATTTACTCATTATGTATTGCCATTATCTGTCTTTCACCCCCATGTGTTTTGTTCACTAGTGCATCCCACGCTTCTAGAATGTATTAAGCACTTACACTTAAAGAGTGAATGGATGGATGGGTGGATGGAAGGATAAGTTAATAGAGCCAATAGATAAAGAACAGTAAGACATGGTCCTTCCACTCCATGGAACTTAGAATCCAGCAGATAAGATAGACAAGTACACAATATAATAGGAGGGAGTGAACCAAAGGAGAGAAGAGAGAGTTCAGGCAACATGGGGTTCTACCAATTCCTTTATGTTTCCAGCCTTTTCAACATCTTCAACTGATTTTTGTTTGTTTTTAGTTCTATGTTTCTTTCATCTAATTCAGAGTATGAATAAAGCCAGAGCAATCAGGTAAAGAAGAAAGGTAGCATGTTGACAGACTTCTACAATATACAGAGTGATCGCTTTATTTTTTTTAAAGACTTTATTTATTTATTCATGAGAGATACTGAGAGAGGCAGAGATAGAGAAGCAGGCTCCCTGCAGGGAGTCCGACGTGAGACTGGATCCTGGGTCTCCAGGATCATGCCCTGGGCCAAAGGCAGCGCCAAACCCCTGAGTCACCCAGGCATCTGATCTCTTCATTTTGTCTGCTGTGTACCTTATTCCTTGTGAGGTTTCTCTTGGTGGTGTTCTTTTAATAAAGGATCAACTCACAAAGCCCCTGGTTTAAGTCTTCTCGACTTACTAGATAAGTCGTTGCAACCTAGGGTAGGGGAAGTAAACAAAGAGCTTAATGCTATAGGTTGAGGATGGTGATTTATGAGGTGGTGAGCTGAATTCACTATCTCTGTGGACCCCATTGTATACAAAGCTCTTTACCCATATATTCCTCAAGACCAGACTCCTTTGCAGTTTCCAAATTCACATGAACTAAGGAAGACAATAACCACTATCACATATACACCTCTACTAATCACATCTTGATTTCAATGCTAGAATTTACTATAGTTTTGTTTAATATGCTCCTTCCAAACTGACACATTTTCTAAGCCTATATTATCTTTCTAGCATTTGTAAGAACTATTTTTCGTGGTAAACATCCTAATTTGAGATAAATGAAAAATTTCAGTCCGCCATTCAAATTCTCCACAACATGTTCCAATATCTGTTCAAACTTTTCTCTCCTAGAAGACTTATTAATCTTATGACTTTTTGAACTATTTCATGTGGTCTTTCCAGTTAAAGGAAAGAGATAGTATTCTTGAGGACAGAGGATATCTCAGTATTATTCTTCTTCCTCCCACCTCCCCTACTGTTGTCTTCTCTCATACTCAATAAGTACTTTGAAATAGCATTTTTGGCTGCCCTGAGTTCCCAAACTGTCCTAAACACCATTATTAGAAATACCTACTTCAACTATCATTCAGTTGTGCTTAAAAATGTCACCATTTGGTGGTAATTAGCAGCCTTGAAAAGCCATTCGGGGGGGGGGGGGGAATGACATTGAACAATGTGTTGAGGGATTTTTGTGTTCCTACCTCTCCCTATTATTTAACTGTTTGTAACTGTAAAAATTCTGGGAATATTCAGTAAAGACAAGGACCAACATGTTCAAGAGTTCAGGTGGAGATCAGAAATGATGAAAAACAGAACTGAAGCAATACTGTACCAGAGTAAAATAATGACATCTGCTGAGATGTGCTATAGGAGAGACACAATTTTCTCTGCCAAGTCTAGTGTGAGTTCTGCAAATGAGGAATTAAGAATTGGCCACTATGTGTGGAGCCTATAATGGCAGTCTGAGAGCGGTTATCATAGCTAATACACACACATACTTGTGTAGTGTTTTCTGTAAAGTGAATTCTACATTCTCTAAACATTATGGCATTAATTTCTGGTATTTTAACCACAAGTTAAATTTTTTTGAGAGAGAGAGAGAGAGAAAGAGAGTGCACGCATGCACACACGCAAGGTAGATGGAATGCAGGGAGAAGCAGATGGAGACAGAGAAAGAGAATCTTAAGTAGGCTCTACACCTTGTGCAGAGCTGACTTGGGGCTGGATCCCATGACCCTGGATCATGACCTGAGCTGAAATCAAGAGTTGGATGCTTAAACGACTGAACACAAAGGTGCCCCCAAATTTTGTATTTTAAGTCTGGCATTTTCAAACCATGTGACATGGCTGGTAAAATGTCTTTATGACCACAAATTAACAAGTCTTTGAATTATTCTTAAAGAAAAGTGTCATCAAAGAAACTGCAAGTGCTCAAGAGTAATATTTATGTTTCAGAGTTAGTCTACATTATGGTTAACATCTGTATTTTGTCATTAAGGTTTGATGCTTTTAATCCCTTTGATAGTACACAGGCCAGGGAATATTAATAGCAGACTCCTTGATCTTCATAAAATATGTATTTTGTCAAACAATGGAAAATACAATTGCGAATAAGAGAACTTTTGTTGTTGTTGTAGAAAATATTGTTTTCTTTTTGGCGATGCGATTTCACTTGTAAATAGCCTCACACCAAAAATCCATAGGATTTTAGAACAAGAAATGACTAAATATTTAGTTAAGACTTTGGAAGTATCTCCTCCACATCCAGCTATTGTTTGGCAAATTACTCAGCCTTTCTAAATCTGTTTCCACAGTTTCACGTTTTAAAAAATGGCAAAAAATAACTACTGATGGCTAGTTGTAAGGATTTAATAACTTCTGTGTTAAGTGTCTTGCACCCGGCAAGTGCTCATTAATGTTCATGTTGTAATAATGATCATCATTCTAGAAAAAGAAACTGAGGCTCAGAAATGAAAAGACTTGTCCAAGATAAAGGCAGCGCAGAATTTCACTCTGTGTTTCATCTCTAGGTCCATTTTATTTATATGTCTACAGTATTTAATTTGGCAGTGTTCTTATAATTTTTGTAATAATCTTATGATAATGCTAAAGGCTGAGGAATTAAAATTCTATTGCTCTTCCTAAGTGATAGCACAGATCAATCCAATAATATCATGAGGTGAATCAGGGCAGCCCGGGTGGCTCAGTGGTTTAGCGCTGCCTTTAGCCCAGGGCCTGATCCTGGAGACCGAGGATTGAGTCCCACATCGGGCTCCCTGCCTGGAGCCTGCTTCTCTCTCTCTCTCTCTCTCAATCTCTCTCTCTCTTTCATTAATAAATAAAATCTTTAAAAAAAAAAAAAGAGGTGAATCAAATGATTCCTCAAGAGGACTCTCCGTAAAAGATTATTAGCCAAAGTTTGAACTTCCCTGAAAGTACAACTCAAACCTAAACTCTTTGTGCAGCCAAGGTAGGCCAAGTTATGCTGTGATAACAACTTCAAATTTCAATGACTTAAAACAACAGACTTATATCTCTCTTCCACTACATGTTGAAGCTCATGGAGTAAGCTGGGTCATTGTAGCAGAGTAAAAAGAGTGCTTTTGAGAGTCTCATAATGGCAATTAAATCATTCGATGGAATTGATTTTCTTCCATCTACTCACAACACATTGGTCACATCAAGTCATATGGCTGCACCTCACTTCAAAGGACAGGGAAGTGTAATCCTGCCTCTGGCTGGAGGGAGAGAAGACAGGACAATTTAATAGCCCTAATGACTACCACAGGCTTTAAATTATTTTCTCTTCCCCATGGAAGATAAGAAACAGCAGCCTGAGAAAAGATGGTGGAAACTGGTTTCAGTTTCTCATGATTTATAAAGTTATACAGATTAGCCTTAACTGTTTATAATTTATTCTGCTGGTTTAATATATTTTTGTTTGTTTTAAATTTTTTATTTAAATTCCAGTTAATATACAGTGTAATATTAGTTTCAGGTGTACAACATAGTGATTTAACACTTCCATACATCACCTGGTGTTCATCATGACAAGTGCCCTCCTTATTCCCCTTCCCTTCTTTCCCCCATCCCCCCACCCACCTCCCCTCTGGTAACCATCATTTTGTTCTCTCTAGTCAGGAGTCTATTTCTTGATTTGGCTCTCTCTTTTTTTCCCTATGATTGTTGGTTTTGTTTCATAAATTTCACATGTGAGTGAAATCATATGGTATTTGTTTTTCTCTGACATTTTGCTTAGCATTATACTTTCTACTCCATCTACGTCATTGAAAATGGCAAGATTTCATTCATTTTATGGCTGAGTAATATTCCATATTATATATATATTACATCTTCTTTACTCCTTCATCAGCTGATGGACATTTGGGCTCTTTCCATAATTTGGGTATTGTAGATAATGCTGCTATGAACGCTGGATACATGTATTCCTTCAAATTAGTATTTTTGTGTTCTTTGGATAAATACCTAGTAATGCAATTGCTGAATCAAAAGGTAGTTCAATTTTTAACTTTTTGGGGAGCCTCCATACTGCTTTCTAGGATGGCTGCACCAGTTTACATTCCCACCAACAGTGTAAGAGGGTTCCCCTTTCTTCGCATTATCTCCAACATCTGTTTTTTCTTATGTTGCTGATTTTAGCCAATTCTGACAGGTGTGAGGTGTTATCTCATGGTAGTTTTGATTTGTATTTCCCTGATGATGAATGATATTTACTATCTTTTCATGTGGTTGTTGTACATATCTATGTCTTCTTTGAGAAAAAGTCTATTCATGTCTTTTGCCCATTTTTTAATTGGATTATTTGTTTTTTGGGGTGCTGAGTTTATAAGATCCTTTTAGATTTTGGATACTAACCCTTTTTTCAGATATGTCATTTGCAAATATCTTCTCCCATCCCATAGGTTGCCTTTTAGTTTTGTTGATTATTTCCTTCACTGTGCAGAAGCTTTTTATTTTGATGAAGTCCCAATAGGCCATTTTTGCTTTTGTTTCTCCTGTCTCAGGAGACATTTCTAGAAAAAATACACCACAGCTGATGTCAAACAGGTTATTGGTCTATGTTCTCCTTTACGATTTTTATGGTTTTCTGTCTCCATTTAGGTCTTTTATCCATTTTGAATTTATTTTTTGTGTATGGTATAAGAGAGTGGTCCAGTTTCATTCTTTTGCATGTTGCTGTCCAGTTTTTCCAAAACCATTTGTTGAAGAAACTGTCTTTTCCATTAGATATTCTTTCCTGGTTTGTCAAAAATTAATTGATCATATAGTTGTGGGTTCATTTCTGGGTTTTCTATTTTGTTCTATTGATCTATGTGTCTATTTTTATGCCAGAACCACACTGTCTCAATCTCTACGCTTTGTAATATAGTTTGAAATCTGGTTTGATATATTTGAATGTAGTCACTGATGAACTCCAAAAGAAGTTGGAGAGAATTTAAATTTTAATTTTTAGAGTTTGTACATTAAAAAAAGCTGTAAGGCAATACTTGAATGCTGGCCGAATTTTTGATGAAGCATTGTTAATTGGTGTGATCGTGGTTATTATGGATTTTTTTTAAAAAGACTTTATCTTTTAGAAATATATACTGAAATATTTATGAATGAAATGATATGATGGGATTTGCTTCAAAATAATCTACAAGGAAAAGGGGGGCATAGGGTAGGGTTACAAATGAAAGAAGATTAGTCATGAGTTGATTATTATTGAAGCCAGGCAACCAGCACATGGAGGTTCATTATCCCAGTCTCTCCTTTTAGGTATGCTTGGAATTTTCCATAATAAAAAGTTTTTAAAAAGCAGCAATACACTGTCAGCTACTTAAGCCCGAGATCTAGCTTTTCTAGCTTAGCTAACAAGAGATCCCAGACCATCACTGGTGCTGGTGGGGCCTGGCCTAGAAAATCAAATCATTAAGCTTCATCCAAAGTATTTGTGCACTTGCCAAACATTTGGAACAATCAAAGTTGGCCCAAGGTGGCAGCAGATAATGCCCACACCTTGTAGTATCTGGCAGGACCATAGAACCACCTACTGTTGCCTACTAAAGAGGCTGAGTGCTCAGGCCTAAGGCCATGATTGCTTGTCTAGTTCAACATGTAAGACACAAGTCCAACTCTGAGCTAAACTCCTCTTCTCAGATTACTCTTTAAGTAAAGACAGGACTCTAAAGTTGCTTTGATCATTAATGCAATGCACATAGACCATTGACATCTCTGAGGTATGTAGAAATGTGTGGGACATGAGCTTGGGCCACAAACAGACCTGAGATGTGACATAAGGGTTAGTTCAAATGCTCCACCCTGTTTCCTAAGGCCCCTGGACTTCATCAAAGTTCTTCTCCCCTGAGCCAGTCCACTGTCAATCAGCTCTAGTCACTGCCTCCTTGTTCTTAATGGAGGAGCTGGTTGTAAGCATCATCAGCCTGACACCTGGTACATAGTACATCCTCCCTCTCTCAGCATGGCTCCCTTGCCTTGCCCACAGTTATGGATCTCTGTCACATGAATTTATTTTTCATGATCTTGCTTTCCCTGCCATAGGTGATTGGCAATGGACTCCTATCCAGCCTGGTCCAATCTGATACTCTTGAAAATTTCACTAAGAGATCTGGACATTGAGGGTGAATTCTGAGTTATGAAAATAGCAGAGCTTACATATGACCATCTCTAAACTTTTGTTGCAGGATCCTTAGAACTGTCTTGAGTCCTACAGTCCAGAGGACTGGTCATTTAACATTTGCACAGATGCCATGAAATAATCCAATATAACTATATAACTACGTATGTCTGTATGTAGGACTAAGTTCCCTTTCTTTGTTGAGTGCCTTGAGTGTGTGGTGGGAAGGCTCTAAGATGGCCTCCAATTATCTCCATGTTCTGTTAATCACAGTTTTCTGTAAACCACACCCCCACCCCCACCTGGAGTGTGGGCCAAATCCAATAACACTTCTAATGAAGAGAATATGGCAAGAGTGACGTGATTATACTTTAAGATTAGGTTACAAAAATCTCTCTATCCCCTCTGGGGGAAGAAAGCAGTGCTGCTGTTAATATCTATATGGAATAGCCCACTAGGCAAAGCCATAGCCCACAATCAGCAGGGACCTGAGGCTGGTCAAAGCTCCGAGTACATTTGGAGAGTAACTGGGAGCCTTGTGATGACTAGGACTACAGGTCAGACTGATACTTCATTTATAGACTTGTGAGAAACCAAGCCAGAATAACCTAAGTAAGCTATCCCCAGATCATTGATAATAAGTGTTCATTGTTTTAAACTTCTTAGTTTGAGGTAATTTGTTACACAGCAACAGGTAGCTAATACAAAGGGTTATGAATAATCAAAATGAAAAGGAAATCTTAAAAACTGATAAAAATGAAAGGAAAATTAGCCTAATCCAAAATTATGGTACTGGTTTTAATACTCCTTTTTCAGTATTTAATAAAAAAGGTATACAAAAATCATAAAAACAAAGAGGATTTCTGTAACACTTTCCAGCAATTTGACCTGATTGATGTTTATGGAACACTCTACCTGTGAGCAGAACACACCATCTTTTTAAGTGTAGATGAGTTCATTAAGATACACCATCTGCTAGGCTGTGAAACAGTCCTTGATAAGTTTAGCCGGACTCAAATCATTGCATATGTTCTTTAACCACAATGGAATTAAAATAGAAATAAATATTAGAAAGACATCAGGAAAGTGAAAATCCTCACATATTTGGAAATTAAACACTTTAAATAATGCACTTGTCAAAGAATAAAATCACAGGAGAAATAAGAACGTGTTTTTGACTCAGGGATAATGAAGATCTGACATAATAAAATGTGTGGAATGAAGCATAAGCATCGCTTATGGAGGAAAAGGATAACTATAATACCTACACTAGAAAAGAAAGAAAGTTTAAAATAAATAATGTAAGTTTCTGCTTACAACACCAAAAATTATGCTCAGATAAATAGAAAGAAACAATAAAAATAGGAGTGAAAATTAATGAAATAGAAAATAGGCAAAAAATAGAGAAAAGCAAATAGTCCAAAAAATTGGTGGTTGAAGGATCATTCTTCTGGCCTCCTGCTTCACTCACTCTTTCTTTCATTTTGGAGCTTGTTTTGACTATTAGACATGATGCTCAGCTCTGTCCTCACGACTAAGACTTCAGCTCCTATATCCTGTATCCACTTTAATTAGTTTAAACTGGAAGGAACTTATTAAGAGGCATTAGAAAAATCACTATGTCCTTAGAAGGGCTGAGATCTTAGGGACATTGTCCAAAACCTCCTCACACAACCAGCATGCTCAGGAAAATCTGACCCCAGAACCACCCTGCCTCTGTTTCCACCACACCAGCAACATGGTGCCCTGGGACCTGTTTCCTCTTGCAGTTGGCTTCCAAATGGTTTCTTATACTGATTTCGTTTGATTGATGGAATCCAGTCAAATATCAGTACCCAAGTGGAAAGGGAGGATAGGAAAGATAGGATCTGGCTTCTATAATTAAAGGTAACATCACAATCTAGGAAATCATTAAAATATAGAGAAGGCATTTAAAAGATTTTAGAGGGCAGCCCTGATGGCCCAGTGGTTTAGTGCTGCCTTCAGCCTGGGGTGTGATCCTGGAGACCCGGGATCGAGTCCCACGTCAGGCTCCCTGCATGGAGCCTGCTTCTCCCTCTGCCTGTGTCTCTGCCTCTCTCCTCTCTCTCTCTCTCTCTCTCTCTCTCTCTCTCTCTCTCTCTCTCTCTGCCTCTCATGAATAAATAAAATAAAATCTTTTTAAAAAAATAAATAAATAAAAGATTTTAGATTTTAGGCACTAAAAACTGATGAATATCTTAACTTCCAATTAGTTCCCAACACATTAGGCTTCTCAGCTAAGACATTCTGTTGTCTACCTCCACCATTCCTCCATCATTACTGCTGACCAGGGAACTCTCTTTTGGAACACTTCTTTCCTTCTGTTTCCTTCCGTATGTGGTATACTTTCCTAGGGTTCTGTTCATGCATTAATTGAATGTCTATCAATTGAGCCCCTACTACATGCCACACACTGTGGTAGGCACTGAAGACACAGTGCTGAGCAATCAGCTCAGTTTATGACCTTGTAGATTCTCCCAGTATTCATTAGGACACTCCTATGGAAGGTGAGATAAACTGACACAAGCCAGATTAGCCAGAAAGGTAGATGTTATAATTAAAAAAATAAAAAGAGTCTCATGGGCCCCCAAGGAAGGGACTATGGGTGGGTTTCAGAAAGTGTTTTGGAAAGAACATCTCTGAGAACACTTGCCTCTATGTACATCTCATCTGTTTCATTCCTATTGCTGAAGATGTGTGTTCTCTATCATTCCATTCCCATGACATGAAACATGTGGGCTGCAGTGTCTGCTCAAAACACAGAACAGACAGAACCAGAATTTCAGATCAGTTGCCAATTCGCAAGAAGGAGAAGTAGATGCGTTTGGGGGGTTGGTGTGGGGGGCAGGTGTAGCGTTTCAGGATATTTAAGGCCATGGTGGGGGGGCTCTTCCACTCCTGGTAAGAAGGGCAGCAAAGGTCACAGTGAGCTGGGCTGATACTCTCAAATATTATACCACTTTGCCCAAGTTGCACAAGTAGGAATGTGATAGTGCTTGCACTTATTGATAAAGGTTATGAAGTAGCAGACATTCACCCTGACTTGGGCTCATCATGACTTCATATAAAAATCTGGAGTCAAAGACAAGCACTAAAAGCAGCAAAGGTAATTTAACTGTGACTCAAATCTTTGCTCTAGTTGTCCTATGATTTGATATACCACTACCATCAAAGTGATTGTCATTGTCACCTGGTGCCCAATTTCTGGCACCGACACCCTACAGCCATCAGTGTTCAAAGGCACGTAAGAATGCCCATGTAAAATGTTTTTCATTGATTAAAAATAACAAAATCTTAGTCTTGGAAATCCATAATTTTTAAAGTTACCATTAAAATATTCTTTATATTGTTCTCAAACAGATCATTTCTCTTTTTAAAAAAGATTTTATTTATTTATTTGAGAGAGAGAGATCAGAGATAGCGACAGAGAGCAGGAGTGGGGAGGAGAAGGAGAAGCATGCTCCTCACTGAGCGGGGACTGCCATGTGAGGCTCAATCCCAGGACCTTGGGATCATGACTCTAGCAGCAGGAGACACTTAATGAACTGAGGCGCCCAGGCGCCCCTCAAACCATTTCTACCATAGAAAGAGGGAAGAGTCGGGCAAAGGAGGTGAAGGAAAAGCAAGGCTTCAAGGGAAGCAGGTGTAGCATACAGGGCTGCACAGTGGTAGGTGTCCTTGCAGGTGTGATGTCCCTAGGCCGGCCATGCTCGGTGGCAGAGAGAGGATCCTCACGTGGGTTCACCTCTTCCTCTGATTTCTGAAGTCAGGCTCACCCTTTTCCTGCCCTCGGGTTCTTTTGGGCTGTAATGCTTCCCTGGGAGTTTCATCTCCTGCTTCTCAGACCCAGGTTTGTAGTTTCCAGAAACAGTCTAGTAGACCTACTCTGCCCCCATGTTCGTGATCCCTGCAGAGCCTCGTCTTGGGCTATCCCTAAATCTGTTTTTTAAATTCTGGTTTTCAAAAATCCATTTCCCCACAATTAAGTATAACTGTTTAGATAGATTGTTAAGAACAAATAAATATGAAAACAAAAACTGTGATATAGTACTCTCCAATGCCTATAAAGTAAATTTCAGATATATCCAACAGTGAAAGGTGAACAAAAGGAAAGTTATATTTCCTATGGATTTGGGGTGAAGCTCTCAGAATACAGAGCAAAGGTGTTCCTGTCTTCCTACAACCTTCCAGGAATACAGAATAGGAGCAAATACAGGGAGTTTACTCTGTGTTGCTAGACATTGAGAATCATTTCAAAGCTTTTTTTTGCCTCTTGATTACTTTTCTACCTATAGAAATTTTTATTTTTGTGGGAACTTATGGAAGGATTGCAAATATTTTAGCATCTGTTTTCCCCTTACACTGAATTAGAATGTTTTATGTGATCATTGTCATGAGAAAGTAAGGATTTAATTAAAATAATAAACATATTCTAAAATTATTTTAAATTAGATTTATTCTTATTGCCCACTAAGGAGGTAAACAAAACTTATCTTAGAATAATAGATATTGTAAAATATATTGTTTATTTTTTTATAAATATATTTCTTTTAATTTTTATTTATTTATGATAGTCACACACACAGAGAGAGAGAGAGGCAGAGACGCAAGCAGGCTCCATGCACCGGGAACCCGACGTGGGATTCGATCCCAGGTCTCCAGGATCGCGCCCTGGGCCAAAGGCAGGTGCTAAACCGCTGCGCCACCCAGGGATCCCAAAGATATTGTTTAATTAGTGAATACCTTGACACATAAAATTGTAACCACTGATCCTACATCGTGGTTAAGGCTTAGGATCAGGGCTCAGATTGCCTGCATTTTTTGTTTGCTTACTTTTTAACTTTAACTTTGAAATTATTGTATTCACATACAGGTGTAAGAAATAAAAACAGGAGAAATCCTGTGTACACTTAACTCAGTTTCCCCCAGTAGTAACATCTTGCAGAAGTATAGTATACCGTCAACATTTGGAAATTGCTATTGGAACAATCCAGAGTTTTTTCAGATTTCACCCATTTTAATGCATTTGTGTGTGTATGTGTGTGTGTGTGTGTGTGTGTGTGTAATTCCATCCAATTTTATCACCTGAATAATTATGTAACTACCCTCCCAATCAAGATTCTGCTCCACTACCACAAGGATCTCTCATATTGCTCTTTTTATCACTATAGTCCCCTCCCTCCCTAACCTTTGGTGGCCATTAATCTGCTCTCTACCTCTATAACTTTGTTATTTCAAGAATGATATGCTATTGGAATCATTTTTGGCATTGACTTTTTCCTCCTCAGCAGAATTCCCTTGAGATCTTCCCAAGTTTTAATCCTGGCTTCATGTCTTACTGGCTATGTGATCTTGGGCAAGTTATTTAACTTCTCTGTCCCAATTTCCATTCAAACCAAGGTCCACCTGATTCCAAACCCTCATGGTCTCCAGCTACACCATCTGCCTCTTACATGCAGTTGACGGGAGGCTTTTTTGGCTGTATCACAAGTTTCCCTATGGAACCTTGGAACGTGACTGGGACCATGGATTTTAAACCTCTCAACATTTCCAAACCAATATAGGGTAAGGAAAAACGCTATCGGGAAACACCAACTGGATATTGTAGGTATTTACATTTTTTAAAAATAGTCTTACTGTTTCACTAAGTAATTGTATGTATGTTCAAAGGTACATTGTTTTGAATGGAAGCCCATTTCTTCTGCTGCTAGTTTTTGTCTTTGGTCGTTTTCTCCTTTATCAGTGAAGATGTGCATCCAGGTAGCATTTACCTGTTTTTTAAAAGTCACTTGATGTAGCCTTAGATTACGACACAGCTCTGGGTATACTGCCAAGGGAACAGTCCCCCTACTGTGCCAGTTGGCTGATTATCTGTGGTTATATGTGTATAAAGCATTTTTATAAGTTCACGGAGCTCTCGGCTCAAATGTCAGCTCTACAGAGAGGCCTCCCTGACCACCTCTAAAATAGCATCTGCCTCCTGTCTTTCTTCATTCCTTTACCCTACTATATTTATCTTCAGAGCTCTTGCCACCACTTGACACATTATAAATTTATTTGTTTACTGTCTGTCTCTCACCTTCAGAATGCAATCTTCAGGAAAGAAGGAACTCATATGCTCCCTGCTCTATTTTTGTTGCCTAATGTGGTCTCTGACACTATGACATTTTTGGAATGAACTAATGAAAGGCAGGAAGGAATGAGTGAGTTCTCCCATGGGTAGTAGAGGGAGGAAGGGGATAGTCTATCCCTGGAGAAATGGGAGGACAGATGTTAACTTGAGCATGAAGGAGTCAGGGTATGTCAGTGACCTCCACTGGAGTCACAGGGCAGAGGTGAAAGGGTTCACAGAATGAAGGCAGGGACAGCCATAACAAAGGTAAGGAGAAGAACAACTCTGCAGCAGATCCCCGTCCACAAACTGGGGCACACAAGAAAAGCAACTTTATTTTTCTAAAACTTAACCCAATTCCTATTTTGAGTCTTGATGTTGACATGATGGAGGCACTTAGTAGCAGTAGAGTCACTGTCCTGTCCAACTTCTGCCCTGGGATTGGGCGGCATGTTGACGTCATCCACAGAGGGGTGAGAAATGCTACTGCCTGACTGTGTAGACTGGAGACACTGAGACCCATCCATGTTCTGAGCCTATCTCATCAGGGTTTCTCCTTCATCAGCTATTTCTGACTCACCCACTGGGTTCTGTTACAAGGAGGTCATTTCTCTACAGCTATGTTCTCTTTTTTAGCAATGCCCGTAATTTCTGTTCTCAATTCCGCGGTAAGTTTTAGTTCTTCATTCTCATCCCTGCATAAGACTTTTCCTCCTATTCTCAAGTCTAAAGGTTTGGTAATAAAACGAGGTAATTTTGCCCAGAGACTCCTACAGTGCCCTTTCTCATCATGAATGTTAGAGAACATTTCCTAATTAAAACATCTCATTTATTTCAGTAGGCATTCTTCTTAAATCAAGTACTCAGTTTCATTTAAATGATGGGTGTTATATTATAGCTATATAGATTAATAAGGCATTAGCACGTGGGTTTCTTTTATTATAAATGAATTATTCATCTGAATAAAGTGTCTTTAAAAAACAATTTAAATATAATCATAATACCAAAATTTCATGAGGGAAATTTTACCACTCTTATTAGATAGGTTTTACTTTTAAAAAACTGGGGGTATTCATATCAAATGTTAGGAATTCAAAGAATCTAAGCCAGTAACCAGCAGTGTGTGGCAGACCCACCATTGAACCCCCAGATTTGGAGGCTCGAGGTGAGGTCTGAAAATATGTGTGTCCTTGATCGCAAGTCCCAAGTATAATCCAACTCCTTCATTTATTTTACTGATAAAGAAATTGAAGCTCGGAAAAATGGTTTGTCCAACCTCGCACATGTGAAAGAAGTGGTTTCCTTGAGTATATTCCAATAGGCAGGGACTCCAAGCTTTTCTGGGTGACGATGTTTAAAACTCATTACAAAACTCAACTTTCGTCATGACCTTAAAATTCTGTAAGTGAAAATGATGAAGAAATTCTTATTTCCTACTGGAACCAACCCTCAAGTATTAGGTTAGCAGTTCTCAAAGGTCATATTTACATTTTGCCAGAGTCTGGTGCCTCAAAAGAAAACATCTTACAGTCTGGCCCGAGGCGGACTTGAGTTCATAGCAAGGGTGGGTGATGGACAGTGGACACACCTTGGTTAGAAGTGGGTTGAAAGACCTAGTGACTCTGTCATAGATGGTCCATCCTAACATGACCTGATGCTCAGATGGCCCTTGACATATCTTCATAGTACACTGGCTTTGCTCCTTCAGGACATGAATAGAAAAGGCCTGAGGACCTAGGACTCATCCTTGTCATGTATGTCACTCTCCAGAGAGTGTAAAACAAAAACTTCCTTTGACTCTTTCCAAGAACTTACCATCAATTTTCTCAAAAGAACAGTGCAAATCTGCCATCTTAACCTCCTCAATACCTATGAGTCTAGTTGGTCCACATCCCACTGTTTCTGTGAAATAATACTGTTTCTTCTTTCATCTAATTAATATTTATAAAGTACGGAATTTGTGTCAGCCACTGGCTTAGGCTCAGGGTGAGCATAAAAAACATAGTTCCTATCTCATAACTTAAGACTCATGACACCACTACTTCCCAAAACACAATTAATGGATGAAAGCCCAAGCCCTTATCATCAATAAATATTAACAATAAGGCCCTGTAAAGTGGTTTTGATCAAACCCTCACCTTCTTGTGGGCCTAGTGTCTCAAATCTCCTACCATCTATTTGGGGAATAACTGGCTGTTTCTCAGTTCTTGCTCCTTTTTCTGGCTGGAAGCTGATGAAGACCACTAGACCACCAGGCAAGTCAGGATGTGGCTTCTCAGTAACCTACTTTAGTTCCTTTTCTGAAGAGAATCTTAATATTTTGCCTTTGTGCTTGATCCCCTCAGTTTCACTATGATGTGACTGTAGGTGGATTTTTTTCTATCCTGCTCATAATCCACTGTACTTTTTCCATTTGAGCACTCATCCTCCTTCAATTCTGGTAAATTCTCTGCCATTATCTCTGAAACATATTGCATCTTCCTAATTCTCTCTTCCTTTGGAACTCCTCTTAGTTTTCTATGGGGTTCTCTCATTCTCTATTTCACATTATACTGAATTTACTTCCATAATTTCTACTCTTTCCTCTCTGTACTTTGGTGTGATTTCCTCAGACTCATCTTTCAAACCAATAGTTCTCTCTCTACTCATCTAGTCTGTTTGACTTGTCTATTGAGTTTCTAAAGTTTTAATGACTATATATTCCATTTCCAATTTTTTTGCTTCCTTATTTTCCCCCAATGTTTTCTTCCTGCCCTATGGATTTTATTCATTCTTTTATATTTTTGGACATTTTAAACTTCTCAGATTTTTTTATTATCATTAATTCTTGCAGTGTAAATCCCATCATTGGTTGTGTCTACTCAGTCTCTTCCTTATGATTTCCTATGAACACTTGTAGTAACCTAACACTTCTGTGGCAACATAACCCAAATATTGCCAGGTAATATTCACTGTCTTCCTACAATGAGTGGTCAATTTAGAGAGTATTGTTCTCACTGATGTTCAGACCTCACATTTTGTATGAAATAATTCATATCACTTTAAAGTCCTATTCTGAAAAAAAAAATAAAGTCCTATTCTGAGGAGAATGGCTGGTTTTTCTAAGATTGGGATGGTGAAAATGAAGGAGAAAGTATCTTTCCAAATCACTTGGTCTATAGGTTTAATAGAAGGTAAGATGATAAAAAGCCTCTTCCTAAGTTGTTATAGCTATGTCACTATCAAGGCTAGATTTCAAGGATTTGAAAAAATTCTAACAGTTTTTGTCAAAGGACCTCATACTAAGGCATACATTTTCTCAAACATCTTCAAGTCTTCCAGCTCTTCACCGTCTGCTGCCATGTCTAGGCTACTAAACATCCTTGCTTCCCTCCTTCATATGCGCTTGGGAATGCCTCTACCATCCATCAGCATGAACATGACATGTGTCACCAGCTGAGAGAACATGGAACTCTTGACTTTGTCCCAAACCTTGCCCAAGTGCAGCTCAAAGCCATCAAAACTTTTTAGGTACACACATTACATCAATGAGTTGTAATGATCTGCTACTTAAAACTTTAAGTGTCTCATATACAAACCTGCTACCCGGATCTGAGGGCAGCTTGAGTATGTGACTTCTGTTGTATGATCATTGCAATACCAAAGGACATTCATAGAGATGGTTTCATGCTCTACTGCCCTCCAAATATCCTATAATGGCCGTTTCCTGGTCTAGAGTCGAGGAGGCCACGACAGAAAGAAATAATATGAGCTTAGGTCCCTTCCCAGAAGGGTCACAGTGTTTCTGAGGAAAGAGTACTTGCATATATGAAACAATGGGAGTACGCAGCCAAATACCAAATCATGTGGACCAGACTAATGCTGCAGAAGGGAAAGGAAAGAATGAGTTGGTAAAGCTTCTTGCGCAGACTCCGATCTACTCTAGGCTTGAGGGTTGAGTTGGGCCTGTGCATAAAACACTCCAGGTGTATGTGAGGATAAATACATGTTAGAATGTGCTGACTGCACAAGCTGCCCTTTTGGTGTAAGTGGATAGGTAGGTATTGGAAGGGGGAGGGGCACCTGGATGGCTCAGTGGTTGAGTGTCTGCCTTTGGCTCAGAGTGTGATCCTGGGGTCTTTGGATTAAGTCCCACATCAGGCTCCCCGCAGGAAGCCTACTTCTCCCTCTGCTTTTGTCTGCCTCTCTGTGTGTGTCTCTCACGAAAAAATAAATAAGATCTTAAAAAAAAAAAAAGGAAAGGGGAAGTAGTAAAAGGCAGGGAGTTGAGTGGGTAAGGAAGCTGGAAAGGAAAATACTGATAACTGACTGATGCTTAGGAGGGGAGGTGGTGGCAAGCAGATGACAAGCAGAAAGTTATAGTAATGTAAGTAGCCACTGCTCACTATGTGCTCCTTATACGTAGGGCTTTGTGATAACTATGTGACATGAAGTTTCTCATTTAATCCTCACATATCCTATGAAGTAGAGGGTGCTTAGTATCCCCATTTTCCAGATGAAGATCCTGAGGCTAAAGGAAGTTTATTAAGTTGCCCTAGGTTATACAGGTAGCAAGTGGTAAAGTATAGATTTGAACCCTGGCAGTCTGGCTCCCGAGTGTATGTTCCTAATAACCAGGAAATACTATACCTCTGAGAATTACAGTGACTTGCCTTAATGCTACAAAAAATTGAAGCATGTATCATCTTGATCATTGTTTTCCGTTGATTGTCATTTGAAGTAAGACACTGCTCACTCAACAAATACTTATGATGCTGCCAATCCCTAGTTATATTGTATGCTGAGGAAATCAAGATGAGTCAGGTTGATCACTGCCCTCAAGGAAGTGACAAGCCCCATAAGGAGGTCACAAGAAGGAGAGTCATGCAAGCACATAATTATAACGCAGTATGGCAAATGATAATTCAGTGGATATTTCTAGGTGCTAGGGAATGTGAATACTTTTAAAGCAGAGGAAGTAGTATTCAAGGGTATGAGGTGTGGGAGTGCATGGTAGGTTAGGGAATGAGCAGTTAGAGGAGATAGAAGTACAAAGTTCAAAGGTAATCTTCAAATATGTTCTTCAGACCATATTCCTGGGTGACATGAGTTTACCAGTCAAATATATGTGGAAAATATTGTGTCTTATAATTTCTTTTGGATATTCATAACGCATACAAGCATATTAAAGGCTTTATGAAGTACTGCAATAAACCAACCTGTCAACTCTTTTATAAAAATCTCCCATTTAATTGTCCACTGAGTCCTTTTTTTTTTTTGCCCCATGATAGCATTTTTACTTTTCTCCTCAAGAATTTTTATTTTATATAGTTTTTATTTTTCTGTTGAGATTCGTTAGGTGTTCACTCACTAAGATCGTATTTTCCTCTAATTCTTAGAACAGAAATTTTACATTTTGTTTAAAGTCTTTTTTGCTAGTTCTAAAACCTGGTTCATCTTAGATTTGGCTTCACTGCCTTAAAAAAATTACTGTGGATCACATTATCCTATTTCTTTGTATGTCTAGCAATTTATTATTATTTACTAGATATGGTGAGAATACATTTTAGAAACTCTGGTTCTGTTCTCTCTCTCTCTGAAGGGTTCTGATTCTTGTTTTAGCAGGTTGATTAGTTAATGGGTTATTACTAGGAACTTAGAAAGTCTTAGGTTTATACTTGATTAGTACCAGTATGTGGAAAGTTCAAGATGTTTCCCAAACCATTCTAACATGGTAGAAGTCAGCCTCAATCTCATCTTATCCCATGTGAACCTTTTTGGGACTTGGTTTTAAACTTTATTAGGGTGAGTTTGGAGTAGATGCTTCTACTATACCATTCTCAACACCATAGCATTTGCTGTCTTCTAAGCTCGAGGTCTTTCCTTGCACATTAACAGCTCATCCCTCATAATCAGATTCATGGGCATTCCCCATATGGACTTATGAGGTCCCTTTTCTTTATAGTTCCACCCTCTGCTGTATCCCACCCCACAGATTCCAGCTATTTCAGCTGACCCAAACTATTATTTCTACCTCCTCAGCTCAGATAGACCAGTGTTCTGCTTAGACTCCAACTCTCTGCTGTAGTCAGTTAAAACCTACCCTCTACCCTGCAAAAACAAACACACAAATAAACAAAAACAAAGAACCCCCAAACTTTCCCCAAGCAGAAATTTGGGCAATGAAGACATTCACTTTATAAGTGTCTTTTCTTTCAGGAATTACAGTCCTGTGCTGCCTAAAACAATTGCCTATTTAAATTGCCCTTTCATAGTTTATGGGAATCTCAGAAGGTGGAGTGGCTAATTCTATGAGGGAGTTTGGGAAGGCTGAAGAAAGAAGAGAATATTTAATTTTTAAAGGATGAATATTTAATCATATGGATGTGGGTATGTGAATACTTTTAAAGCAAAAGAAGTAGTATTCAAGGGTATGGGGTATGGGAGTGCATGGTAGGTTAGGGAATGAGCAGTTAGGGGTTACCTGGTGCCATTTACCTTACCATGGTCAGAAATGGAAGTCCAATGTAATATTATTAAACAGCACATAAAACTGGCAACCTGCAAAATTTACTTTGAGAAATACCAAGATAAATTTATTCCTATTGTTAGCCCCATTTTTAGTAATAAGGACTCATATATTCTAGCAGCTTGCTTTACAACTCCATTTTGGATGTCTGAATAGGCCTCTTAAACTTAATATGTCTAAAGCAAGTCTTAATTTCCAAAGACTTTCTTCCATACCTGCTCTTTCCCCAGTATTCCCCACTTAGGTAAATGGTAACTTCATACATTTAGTTTCTCAGGCCAAAATCCTTAGTGCTGGTATTATCCTAGACTATGTTCTTTCTCTCATACTCTGCATTCACTACATCAGTAGATCCTGTCTCTCTGTATTCAAAATACATGCAGAATCTGATCACTTTTCACTTCTACATACTATCTTACGTTAAATGACCATCATCCTTAACTTGCACTATTGCAATAGCTTAAAAACTGGTCTCTCTGCCTTTTTCTTGGCACTTTCAGTCTATTTTTTATTTGGCAACCAAAGTGTACCTCTTAAAATGTAAGTCAGCTCATGTTATCCTCTATACAAACCCTTCCACTGGCTTCTCAACACGCTTAGAATGAAATTCAAAGTCCTTCCTGTGGCCTAGAAAACCTGCATTGATTTGAGCTCTGAGCTCTTAATATCTCTTCCCCTCCTCCTCCTCTCTTCCTCTCCATCATGGCTTTTCAGCTATACTAACCTTCTTGGTGATGTCTCTTGAATATGCCAGGCATGCTCCTGTCAAAGAGCCTTTGAATCTGCTGACTCTCTTCCTAGAATGCTCTTCCTCCTAATATCCACAGGGCTCCATCCCTCATATATATATGTTATATATGAAGAGAAGGCTTCCTTGACTGCCCTATGTAAGATTCTACTCTCTAGAGCCTTATGCTGCTTCATTTTTTTCATAACATTTTTCATTGCCTGATATATGTTATATCTCTTCATTTACTTTTCATTCCCATTTAAAGTAAGCTCCACAAGGGATCCCTGGGTGGCGCAGCGGTTTGGCGCCTGCCTTTGGCTCAGGGCGCGATCCTGGAGACCCAGGATCGAATCCCACGTCGGGCTCCCGGTGCATGGAGCCTGCTTCTCCCTCTGCCTGTGTCTCTGCCTCTCTCTCTCACTGTGTGTCTATCATAAATAAATAAAAATTTTAAAAAAAAATAAAGTAAGCTCCACAAGAACAAAGACCTTTGTCTTCTTTGTTCATTGCTATACCCCAGGCCCCTAGAATAGTGGGTGGCACTTAGTAAACTCTCATTAAATGAAGTTGAATAAATTATATAAATTATAATAAATGTATTTAAATGTAATTTTTGTGAGGCAGTTCACAGTGATAAGGAAAGATTTTAAAAGGCACCCTAAACTTCAAATACATTGGAAAAATCTGAATATTTTATTGACTCATAAACAAAGGCCATCAATGCAAATGTACTTGTTAGTTGCTATGTCTCATAGTGGGGAAATTACCCTGTTTATCTAAGTGAAGTTTCCTGGGTTTGATCATTTCCTAACGGGTTCATTTTAATAAAATCTGAGGAGAAGAACATATAAAAATAAGAAAAAAAATGCAGTACCCTGGGACAATGCTATTATGCCATCTGTATCTTTCAGAAGAAACTATTTCCTGCCCCCCTTCTTCAACAGAAACAATGACATTCAGAGCCACAAATAACCTCCATTACATGGAAGGTTTGTTATGCATAGGTTTGCTCTGGAGTATGAGAAAATGTGTCTGTAGAGTAAAAAAGACTCTTGTGTTTGCATTCATATAAAATGAGCAAATAACTATAGATCCTTACAGGAATAGATTACCTGATAAAAATTCTGCCAAGATATGTTGATCCTCCTACATACTGGAGCTCTTATAAGGCCAAAGAACACTTCCTGAACAGAAGTAGGGCCAAAGAAGCAAATGCAATTTAAATACACCTTCTTTGGAATGAATTTTCATCTGAGATTGTTCCGTTTGCTCACTATTCCAGAAGAACAAACCATGATAATATGAGCACATTATTCCAAGCCATTAGGATCAGCAAATCAAGGAATATTGGTTCCAATTTCCACACCTTCTTAAAGATCAAGAAAGGTCCTTAGGTACTTCCATTTTTTCAAATTCCTGATATGTTAAGAAAGGATGAAATTCCACAACAGGGCCACCAAAAATTGTAGTCTATTTTACATACTTCCCTTGAACAAATAAATGCTTTTAAAACAAGAACATACAATATGCTGCCATTATGTCATTTGGAATAGCTCTGTGACTGTATAGAGACCTTATTTGGAAATAATATCAAAGGTCTAAACCTGACCTCCTGAATACCCCCTGAATATTGCTAAGATCTTTCATTGCTCAGCCAATGGTTCTGAGTGTTACAAGCTAAATCTCTTTAATTCTCACTTACTTCATTGCAATTTGATGGATAAATAGATGCCTTGATGTGCTGAGGCTGGTCTCGGTGGTAAAAAAAAAAATTAATCATTTGACCAAATTAGCTGAAATATTCCAAGTAATTTATTAAAAAGTCTATTCCTAAAATCTCACTACCTACTGTTTATTTTAATAGTAGACAAAATGTTAAAAGTAGGACTTATAAAAATGAATTTCAAAGGGTGTTCTGGATTTGCAAGGTAAATCTCAGTGAGACCATACTTGTGTATACGCAGAGGCTTGTGAAAAATGTGGAAGCATGGAGCATGAAAGTGATCAAACTGGGGGGAATCAGGGTATGCATTGACTAAGGATGTTAATTAATTCATCCATCTATCCAACAAATGTTGATTACTCCTTATGTCCATTTATTCATCCACTCATCAATCCAATTCAATATTTACAGAGTGCCTACGATATGTCAGGGACTATGATAAGTGTTGCCAGTACAGAGAAGAATAGGATAGTAGTTCAAAGAACCCATTCTGGGGTGCCTGGATGGCTCAATTGGTAGAGCATGTGACTCTTGATCTCCAGGTCACAAGTTCAAGCCCCACATTGGACGTGGAGTCTACTTAAAATAAAATAAATAAAATAAAATAAATAAAATAAAATAAAATAAAATAAAATAAAATAAAATAAAAAGAACTCATTCTGGTTTGGGGTGGAAACAGCCTACAATGACAACCCAGATTGTGAGTGCCCTCATAGATGTAAGCAGACTGCTCTTGTGCAGAGAGGACAGACAGCTACCTTAACCTAGGAAGATGAACAAATGCTATGACCCAATTCCTAATTTACTTCCATTTTGTCTTTCAATAAGAATGCTCTTAGAGCTATAAATAATAGAATATTGATAAGAAGAAACTGAAGACCAAGATTTGAGACAAAAATGAAGGAGAGGCTCATGTTTACCTATTCTAAATGAATTTGGATTTCTTTTAATATTTTACAGAGTCTCCAAGGGAAAGAGGTTCTATTTATTCTGTGTATTTTCAGGGGGCAAAACTAGGATAAATAGAAAAAAGGAAAGAGGAAAGGAGTTATAGCTCAGTATATAAAAGGCCTTTAAGTAAACATGTCTTTGAATTGTAAAAGTTGTTTATATACCCTGTAGAAGAATTAGAATACAAAAGTAAAGTATTAACCTGAAGATAATTAAAATTACACTTAATCTCACAACTTAGTCATAATTATTGTTGACTATGTGGTATATTTCCATCCAATTTTGAGAAGCATTACATGGTTATGATTATGTAATATATGCAAATTCTATCTATCTTTTTAAACTTAACATTTAAGCATTTCCCACATCATTATAGATCTTCACAAAAAGTAATTTCAGAATTCTGGTTCCAACCAAATTGGAATAACTGTATTCTTCCCAGGATTTCCCTCTTAACAAATAAAAAAAACTCTGGATATAACACAACAAACAAGCATAGGAAGATTCTGAAAAGTGGAAAGAAGGCAGACTGTTTAAGGACATAAGGGCCTGAGGAACAACGTGGTGGTGACTTTCCTTTCTGCCTCTCATATATTCTCAATGGACTGTTGGAGAAGCATGCAGTCTGGAACCACCAATAAGCACAGCAAAGAAGTAAAAAGGTCCAAGAAAATCTTATTCTCCCTGAACAAAGGACAAAAAAAAAAAAAAAAAAAAGAAGAGAGATACAGAAAAGAACTGAAAACCTTTTTGATAACTTCTGCCCTACTCCAGCCAACATCAAGGGACAAATATCCCCACCCAAGGTTTCTGCTATGCCAATACAGACCTACTCTTCCATTTTCCCTGACAGTGCCAAGGAAGCAGGAATGGAGTTCTGATTTAACCACCAGTGGTATTGGCAGAGTCAAACAGGTAGCTAATCTTCTACCTGCCACCCAACAGAACCAGCCAGTGCTCTGAGTTTCCTGCTTTGTTACTGTGTAAGGTCCAGTGGGTAGCAGAGCATCTATCCCCACCTGACAGCAATGAAACTGAAGGAGGCAGTTTGTGGTGAGGCTAGTCAGCCCTTCACATCTCCACCTAGGGATGGATGTGTCATCTAAGCCTAGCAGGGAGATGAGTTTACATTTGACATGGAGACACTAAGACAGTAGGAGTCAGTGCTAACAAGGCTGCTGAGCTTCCACCCCACTCATTTGCAGTCACAGGCTGTATGAATCACTGCTCAACTTTTGTTAGGATGGTATCAGTGGGTGTCCAGAAGGGAATGGAATGCCTACCAACTCCTTGACCTATATACAACATCTGTATGTCAAAATAGGTGACTGCTAAAAAAACATTAAGTAGAATTCAGTCTCATGGTGTAATAATCAAAATGTTCAGAATACAACTAAAAACCACAATATGAACAAACAAGAAAATCACAATTTGAGTGAGAGACACAATCAACAGATGCCAACACTGAGATGACTCAGATGTTGGAATTATCTGATGAGGAATTTAACACAGCCATTCAGCAAGCAATACAAACAATTCAACAAGAAATTACAAACATGTTTGAAACACATTAAAAAATAGGAAGTTTTAGAAAACAAGTAAAAATATTTTTTAAAGAATGAAGAGAATTAAATTATAAAAACTAAAAATATAATAACCCAATTTAAAAAAAAACCTCGAGTGGACTCAATGCCAGAAAAAAAATGTAATAGAGGAATGAATCAATGATATTGAGAATAAAACAATAGAATCCACAATTTGAACAGTGAAATAAAATACATGGAAAAGAAAAAGGACAGAACTGCAGGGGCCTGTGGAACTATGATGAAACATGTTGAACATTTATATTACTAGAGTCCTAGAAAGAAAGGTGAAAGAAAGTGGAGTTGAAAACATTTGAAATGGGATGCCTGGGTGGTTCAATGGTTGAGCAGCTGCCTTCAGCTCAGATCTTGATCCTGGGGTCCTGAGATTGAGTCCCACATCAGAATCCCCATGGGGAGCCTGCTTCTCCCTCTGCCTATGTCTCTGACTCTGTGTCTCTCATGAATAAATAAATAAAATCTTTTTTTAATAAAGAAAATATTTGAAACCATAATGACTGACAATTTCTCAATTTTGGCAAAAAATATAAAACAACACATGCATGCAAGAATCTGAGTGAATCTCAAATAGGATAAAGCCAAAGAAATTCACACCAAGACACATCATAGTTAAACCTAAGGACAGGTTAAAAAAAAATCTTGAAGCAACCAGAATGAAATGACATTTTACCTATATGAAAGAAACAATCTGAACAACCAAAGAGGTAAAAAGGAAGTGGCACAATATTTTTTTAAATGCTGAGAATAAGAATTGTCAACCATGGATTCTATATCTAGAAAAACTATCCTTCAAGATTGAGAGGGAAATAAAGACATTTTCAAACACAGGGAAACTAAGAGAACTTTCTGCTGGCAGACCTAGCCTTAAAGAAAGGCCAAAGGAAATTTTCTAAGGAAAAGATCACAGAAGAAAGCTTGGAACTATAGAAGGGAAAGAATTATAAAAAAAGGGTTTTTTTTAAAAAAAAGGAGAGGTGTGTGCAGGTAAATATAATAGACTATCTCATTTCTCACATATTTCTTAAATAATATTTAACAATTGAAGCAAAAATCATAATATCTGATATAATCCATTTATGTAAGGGAAATATCAAAGAATTATATTTTAAAGTGCATAAATAGAAGAAAGATTTCTGCCCTTCACTAAAAGTGGTAAAACAAAGACAACATATAAATGATCAACAAGTATATAAAAAGATGCTCAACATTACTAATAATTAGGGAAATAGAAATCAAATAATGACCTGTTACTTCACATCTGTTAGGATGGTTATAGGTGTTGGCAAGGATGTGGACAAATTGGAACCCTGGTACACTGTTGGTGGGGATACAAAATGGTGCAGTTGCTATAGAAAACAATATTAAAGTTCCTCAAAAAATAAAAATTAGAACTACCATCTGATCCAACAATTCCACTTTTGGATATTTATCCAAAATAATTGAAATCAGGATCTAGAAGATATATTAGCACTCTCATGTTCATTGCAGCACTATTCACAATAGTTAAGATGTTACACAAGCTAAATGTTCACTGATGTTTGAATGGATAAAGAAAATGTGGTATATACACACAATGGAATATTATTCAGCCTCTAAAAAGAAGAAAATCCTGCAATACACAACAACATAGGTAAACCTTGAGGACATTATACTAGGTGAAATAAGCCAGTCACAGGAGGACAAATAGTGCATGATTCCATTTATATGAGGTATCAAACTCCTAGATGTAAAAAATAGAATAGTGGTTGCCAGGGGCTGGGGAGAGTGGGAGATGAGGAAATGCTAACCAATGGCTATAAAATTTCAGTTATGCAAGATGAATAAGTCCTAGAGATCTGATATACAACATGCTTATAGAAAACAATACATCATTCTACACTCAAAAATCTGTTAGAAGGTAGTTCTCATGTTAAGTATTCTTACCACAATAAAAGGTAATTAATTAAAAAATTAAATGTCAAAAAAAATTTTTAAAAAATTAAATGTCACTAACAAGTAGACTGTATAAATCCACAAATATACTTGAGTTAATCAACACCCCATTCTCAGCTATTGATAGAACTATTAGAAAAATTAGCAAAGAGAAAGAAGATCTGAACACCAACAAGATCCAATTGACATTTATAGAACACCAAGATTAGCAAAGTACACATTCTTTTCAAGTGCCCACAGAACATTCACAAAGACCATATATATGTATACTGGGTCATAAAACAAACCTCAACACATTTAAAAGGTTTTAAGTCATGCAAAGTAAGCTCCTTTAATATAAGAGAATCAAGGGTGGAATCAATAATGGAAAATCAATAGGAAAAATCTCCAAACACTTAGAAATAAAGCAACTGAATTTTAAATTATCCATGGGATAAAGAGGAGGCTTCAAAGGAAAAAAAGATACATGTAGCTGAATGAAAATAAAATACAACATATCAATATTTGAGGGATGCATCTAAAGGAGTGCTGAGAAGAGAATTAATAAAAATAAGATAAGAAATAAATGAAATTAAGTACTTTCAGCAAAATGGCAGGTTAAGAATTGGCAAAATTCCACATAAGTAATAGGAAAAATGGCAAACTTTTTAGAATTAGTGCTTTTCAGAACTTCAGAAATAAACCAAAGGCTTTTAGCAGTCCAGGGGTAATATTTATTCAATTTTAAAAAGCTGAATTAGAGTATGATCAGTGATTTTTCTGGTATTTTAACTTGCCCTTTCCCCACACCCTACCCCCAGTTCTGTGACAGCCTTGAAAATCAACTATTGAGAATCATAACGATAATGATTTTAAATCAGCTACTTTAAATATGTTCAAAAAGAACTCAAGAAAACCATGTCCAAACAACTAAAGGAAAGTATGACAGTGATGTCCCACCAATAAAGAATATTAATAGAGATAGACTCTGTGAAAAGAATGAAACAGAAAAGTACAATAACTAAAATGAAAATTCATGAGCAGAGCTCAACAAATTTGAGCAAGCAGAAGAAAGAATCAGTGAATTTAAATACAGGCCAAATGTAATTCTTTAGCTTAAAGTATAGAAAGAAAAAGGAATGAAGGAAAATGAACAGAGACTCCTAGAGTTTTTTGGCATCCCAAAAGAGGAGAGAGAGAGAAAGTCACAGAAATAATATAAGAAATCATGGATCATCACTTCCCAAATATCATAAAAAACATTCATCTATACGTCCAAGAAACTCAACATATTTCAAGTAGGACAAATTCCAAAAGATCCCCACCTAGAAACATCACAAGCAACCTGTTGATAGCTGAAGGCAAAAAAATGAATCTTGAAAGCAGCAAGAAAGAAGCAACTCATTGTACATATGAGATCTTCAATAAGATTAACTCATGATTTCTTATCAGAAACCATACCAGAAGGCAATAGGATGAAACATTCAAAGTCCCAAAAGAAAAGACTGTTGACCAGGAATCATATATCCAGTGAAATCTTTAAAAAAAAAAGGGGGGGGGGACTAAGATACTCCCTCATAAACGAAAACTGATCAAATTCATCACTTGCAAAACTGTCCTATAAGAAATACTAAAATAAGTCCACACAGAAATGAGAGGACACTAGACAGTCGTTTGATCTATTTAAAGATATGAAGAACACCAGTAGAGGTTACTACACAGATAACTGTAAAGGAAAAAATAAGCATACCTTTTGTTCTTAACACTTTTTGCTCCTATTTGAATTAAAAGATAATTGCATAAAGCAATAATAGCAAACCTTTGTTGAGAGGCATACAATATATAAAGATATAATTCCCATGAAATCTTGAAAAAGAAAGACAAAGTTGGAAGACTCACACTTCCCTTTCTCAAAATTTACACAAAGCTACAATAATCAAGATAGTGTAGAATTGGCATAAGGATAAACATGTAGATCAATGAAATAACCCTGAGTGTTCAGAAATAAAACCATATGTCTATGGTCAATTGATTTTTGACAAAAGTGTCAAGACAATTCAAAGGTAGAAAGAAGAATCTTTTCAATAATTGGTGCCAGAACAACTAGATAATCACATTCAAAAAGAATAAAACTGGGGGTGCCTGGGTGGCTCAGTTGATTAAATATCTGCTTTTGGTTCAGGTCATGATCCCCAGGTCCTGGGATCAAGCCCTGCATTGAGCTCCCTACTCAATGGGGAATCTTCTTCTCCTTTTTCCTCTGCTCCTCTCCCCCTCTCATGTGCTCTCTCTCTCTCTCTCTCAAATCAAGAATCTTTTAAAAAAAGAATAAAACTAGACACTTACTTCATCCTATTTACAAAAATTAACTCAAAAAAAGATCAAAGATCTAAACCTAAGGGCCTAAACTACAAAACTCTTAAAAAGAAACATAAGAGTGTATCTTTGCAAACTTGGATTCAAGAATGGTTTCTTAGTGGGACGCTTGGGTGGCTCAACAGTTGAGCATCTGCTTTTGGCTCAGGGCATGATCCTGGTCTGGGGATTCGAGTCCCACATCAGGCTCCTTGTGAGGAGCCTGCTTCTCTCTCTGTCTATGTCTCTTTCTGTGTCTCTCATGAATAAATAAAATAAAAATCTTAAAAAAAAGAATAGTTCTTAGTTATGATGCTAAAAGCACCAGCAACCAAAGAATAAGCAAATAAATTGTCCTTAATCACAATAAAAGAAAACTTTTGTGCTTCAACAGACACTATCAGGTGAATGGATAAAGAGAATATTATGTATATAGTAATACTACTGAATTATGAAACATTCATTTGCAGCAACATGGATGGACCTTGAGGACATTATGCTGAGTAAAATAAGTCAGACAAAGAAAGAGAAATACCGTATTATGTCACATTTATATGTCAAATCTAAAAAAATCCCCAACAACCAAAAGCCAAATACATTAAAAAAAAAAAAAAAAAAAAAGATTGTATTTGTGGTTACCAAAGACAGGAGGTAGGGGTGGGGGATTGGATAAAGGTAGTCAAAAGGTACAAACTTCTAGTCATAAGATAAATACTGGGGATATAATGTACAACATGATGACTATGGTTAACACTACTATATGGTATATTTGAAAGTTGCTGCGAGTGGATCTTATAGCCAAGAAATTTTTTTCTTCTTATTTTTTGCAGTTATATGAGGAAATAGATGCTAGCTAAACTTATTGTGGCAATTATTTTGCAACATATATTATATATTATATATATATCAAATCATTATGTAGTATATCTCAAACTTATACAGAGCTCTATGTCAATTCTATTTTAATAAAACTGAGAAAAAAGTGAAAAGACAATCTACTGAATGTGAGAAAATTGTTGCAAATCATATATATGATCAGCGTCTAGTATCCAGAAAACATAAAGAACCATTTCAATTTAACAATAAAAGGCAAATAACTCAATTTTAAAATAGGCAAACAATTTGAAGAAACATTTCCTCAAAGAATATGTACAAATGGCCAATAAGCACATAAAAAGGTGTTCAATATCATTGGTCATTGATGAAATGAAAATCGAAAGCACAGTAAGATACTGTTTTCATACCCACTTGAATAGCTATAGTAAAAAAGACAAACAATAACAAATGCTAGCAAGATTGTGGAAAAATTGGAACATTGCTGGTAGAAATGTGGGAATGTAAAATGATCCAACCACTCTGGGGAAAATTTTGACAGTTCCTTACATACTTAAATATAGTTACCATATGACCCAGCAATTCCACTTCTAGGTATATACTCAAAAGAATTGAAATCAAATGTGCACATGAATGTTCATAGTAGCATTATTTACAATAACAAAAAAGTGAGAGCAATTCAAATTTCTATCAAACCACAAATGGATAAATAGAATGTGGCATATCCATACAATATAATATTCTACCATAAAAGAGAATGAAACACTGATTCATGCTACGATATGGATGAACCTTAAAGACATTATAGTGAGAGAAATAAATCAGATACAGTGGGCACACTTTGTATAATTCTATTTATATGAAATGTGCAGAATAGGCAAATCCATAGAAACAAAAGTGGATCAGTAGTCACCAAGAACTGGGGGAGGAGAGGATGGAAAGTGACTACTAATGTGGAGGGGATTTCTCTATTAGGTGATGAAAATGTTCTGGAATTAGATAATGGTAATGATTGCACATCTCTATGAATATACTAAAAATGCTGAATTGCATATTTTATAAGGGTGAATTATATGGCATGTGAATTATGTCT
This sequence comes from Nyctereutes procyonoides, assembly GCF_905146905.1. Lineage (NCBI taxonomy): Eukaryota > Metazoa > Chordata > Mammalia > Carnivora > Canidae > Nyctereutes > Nyctereutes procyonoides. The sequence goes on along the minus strand of NW_026575049.1, from coordinate 45,491,227 downwards.
CAATAAAAATAAATAAAATTCAAAACAAGAAAATAGGGAAACCAATGAAACAAAAAGCTGATTCTTCAAAAAAAAAAATCAGTAAAATGGATAATCCCCTAACATGACTGACAAAGATAAAAAAGAGGATACACAAATCATGATGATCAGGAATAACACAGGGGATATCACTACAGGTTCTTAAGTCATTAAAAGTATAATAATGGAATACTACAAACAACTTTATACTCATAAATTTGACACCTTAGAAGAAATGCTCTATTTCCTTAAAAAGTCGAAGCTTCCAAAACTCAATCAAAATGCAGTAATCTCTATGGCTCTATAACCATTAAAAAATTTGAATTCAAAATAATAATTTAAAAATGCCCTCCAAAGTATCTCCAGGCCCCGATGGTTTCCACTGGAGAATTATACCAAACATTTAAAGAAGAATTAGCAGCAATTTTACACAATGTCTTTCAGAAAATAGAAGAGGGAACATTTCCAATTAATTTTATAAAATCAGTTTTACCATAATATCAAAACCAAAAAGACAGTGCCAGAAAAGAAAACTGTAGACCAATATCTCTCATGAACTTAGTCATAAAAATTCTTCATAAAATATTAACCAAATCAAATCCAGTAACATATTAAAAATATACAATAAAACAGGATTTATTCCATTTGGTATGCAAGTCTTATTTAGACTTCAAAAGTCAACAAATGAAATACACTAACAGGCTCAGACAGAAAAATCATATGATCACATCAATTGATGGAAAAAAAGCATTTTAAAAAACCCCAAAGCAAAACAAACAAAAAAACCCCCAAAGCATTCTTTCTTTTAATAAATGTTTTATTCAAATTTAACTTAATTAGCATATAGTGTATTATTAGTTTCAGAGGCAGAATTTAGTGATTCATCAGTTACATATAACACCCAGTGCTCATTACATCAAGCGTCCTCCTTAATGCCCATCACCCAATTACCCCACCTTTCTCCCTTCCAGCACCCTCAGTTTGTTTTTCATAGTTAAGAGTCTCTTATGGTTTGCCTCCCTCTCTGTTTTCCTCTTATTTTTCTTTACTTTCTCCTATGTTCATCTGTTTTGTTTCTTAAATTCCATATGAGTGAAATCATATGGTATTTGTCTTTCTCTGACTGAATTTTGCTTAGCATAATACCCTCTAGTTAAATCCATATCATTACAAATGGCAAGATTTTATTCCTTTTGACAGCTGAGTAATATTCTATTCTATATTTATATATATATATATATATATAGAGAGAGAGAGAGAGAGAGACTTGCACATCTAGCGTGTGTGTGTGTGTGTGTGTGTGTGTGTGTGTGTATCACATCTTCTTTATCCATTCTTCTGCTGATGGACATCTGGGCTCTTTCCGTATTTTGGCTATTGTGGACATTGCTGCTATAAACAGTGGAGTGCATGTACTCCTTTGAATCACTATATTTGTATCCTTTGGATAAATACCCATCAGTGCAATTGCTGGCTTGTAGGGTAGTTTCTATTTTCTAACTTTTTGAGCACCCTCTATACGGTTTTCCAGAGTGGCTGCACCAGTTTGCATTCCCACCAACAGTGTAAGAGGGTTCCCCTTTCTCTGCGTCCTTGCAAACACCTGCTGTTTCCTGATTTGTTTATTTTAGCCATTCTGACAAGCGTGAGGTGGTATCTCATTGTGGTTTTAATTTGTATTTCCCTGATGCCAAGTGATATTGAACATTTTTTCATGTGTCTGTTAGCCATTTGTATGGCTTCTTTGGAGAAATATCTGTTCATGTCTTCTGCCTATTTCTTGACTGTTTTTTGTTTTTGTTTTTGTTTTGGGGTATTGAGTTTGATTAAGTTTTTCTAAATTTTGGATACTAGCTCTTTATCTGATGTATTTGTGAATATCTTCTCCCATTCTGTAGGTTGCCTTTTAGTTCTATTGATTGTTTCCTTTGCTGTGCAAAAGCTTTATATCCTGATGAAGTTCCAATAGTTCATTTTTGCTTTTGTTTCCTTTGCCTTTGGAGACGTGTCTAGGAAGAAGTTGCTGCAGCTGAAGTCAAAGAGGTTGCTGCCTGTGTTCTCCTCTAGGACTGTGATGGATTCCTGTCTCATATTTAGTCTTTCATCCATTTGGAGTTTATTTTTGTGTATGGTATAAGGAGATAGTCTAGTTTCATTCTTCTGCATGTAGCTATCCAATTTTTCCAATACTATTTGTTGAAGAGATGGTCTTTTTTCCACTGGATATTCCAAAAGTCATTCTTGCTAAAAAACAAAACAAAAAAAAAAAAAAACAAAAAACAAAAAAAACCAAAACTCTTAGCAGACTAGGAAGAGACAGGAAATTCCTAAATTTGATATGGAGAATCTACAAGAAATCTATAGCTAACATCATACTTAATTATGAAAGCCTGGATGCTTTCTCTCTAACTGGGAAAAAGGCAAAGATGTCTGCTCTTACCACTTTTAGTCAACAGAACACTGAAGGTTTTAAACAGTACAATAAGTAAAGAAAAAAGAATTAAAATATGCACAGATTGTAAAAGAAATAAAATTACCCTTGTTTACAGGTGACATGATTATCCACTTAGAAAGTCCAAAGGGATCCATAAAAGAATTTCTGGAACTAATAAGTGATTTTAGCAAGTTCATAGGATGCAACATCAAAACATACAAAATTCAGTCACAGTTCTGTAGACTAACAAAAACAGTTGGAATCCAATTTTTTTAAAAAAATTGCCATTTATAATCATTCCAAAGAAAATTAAGTAATTAGGTATAAATCAATTAGGCATATACAGGATCTGCATCCTAAAAATTGCAAATACTGGTCAATAAAACAAAACAAATGAATGGAGAGATACAGATTATTCATGGATTGTCATTCTTATCATTGTAAAGATGCCAATTCTCCCCAAATGATTTAGGCTTAACATAATTCCCATCAAAATCACAGCATAGACAAACTGATTGAATTCATGTAAAAAGATAAAGGAATTAGAATAGATAAATCAATTTTTTTAGATAAATCAATTTTTAAAAAGAGGAATAAAGTGGAAGAAATCACTCTACTGATATTAGCACTTTCTATATACCTATATTTTTTCCCTTCAAGTTTTAATTTAAATTCCAGTTAAACATATCACAAAGCTATATTAATTAAGGCAAGGTGTTATCAATGGAGAGATACATAGATTAATGGAATAAAATAGATAATATCAAAGGAGATCTACAAAAAGATGCCCAAATGATTTTTTGACAACATTGCAAAAGATATTTAGTGGGAAAATTCAGTATCCTTTCTACAAATGGTATTAGAGCATTTGGACATCCATGGGCCAAAAAATAAATCTTTTTTTTTTTTTCAAAAAATAAATCTTGACTTAAAACTTGTACCTTATGCAAAAATGAACTCCAAATGAACCAGAGACTTAAAGGTACAAAATTTATAGAATAAAACACAAAAGAAAATCTTTAGGCCTTTAATCCTGGTGAAGAGTTTTTAGGCTTAGCACCAAAAATGCGATCCATAAAAGGAAAAATGGGTACATTAGGCCTCATCAAAATTAAACAGTTTGCTCTTTAACAGGATAAAAAAATTATATGAAGAGTATTAAAACCTGGTAGAAATATTTGCAAACCATATACCTAACAAAGGCTTTACATCTAGATTATATTTTTAAAAACCTCTCAAGACTCCCCAGGAAAAACAAAATAAAATCAACCAAAGCAAACAGGAAACAAAAACCCAATTAGAATATGTACAAAAGAATGATGAGACCTTTCACCAAAAAGGACATGCAAGTAGTAACTAACCATGTGAAAAGGTGTTTAATATCATTAGCCACTATGGAAATGCAAATTAAAACCACAAAAAAAAACCCTACCTACCTATCTGGAGTAGCTAAGATGAAAAATAGTGACAGCATCAAACACTGGTAAGGGTTCACTGAAACTGGAACTCATACATTGCTGATAGGAATCTAAAATGATAGGAATCTAAAATGGTACAATGATTCTGGAAAGCAGCTTTGCGATTTTTTAATTAAACACACAACTACTATTTACCCAGCACTTATACTTCTGAACATGTGTTCTGGTGAAACAAAACTTATATTTACACAAAAACCTGTGCATAGCAGCTTTATTTGTCATAACTTTAAACTAGAATCAACCTAGATGTCTTTCAACTGGCTAAACAAACTGTGGTACATCCATATCATGGACTACTACTACTCAGCTCTTAGAAGGAATGCATTATTGATACATGTAACAATCTGAATTGTTCTCAAGGGCAATATGTCGAGAGCAAAAAGCCAGCCTCCAAAGGTTACATGTTATATGATTCCATTCATACAATTATTCTTGAAGTGACAAAATAATAGTGATAGAGAACAGATGAATGGTTGCCAGGGGTTAAGGAAGAGATAAAGAGATGAGGGCGCTTGTTGTCATAGCATGAGGGAGATCTTTGTGGTGGAGCAATTCTGTATCTTGACTGTGGTAGAGTTACATTAACCTACATGTCTCCCCCAGGGGTAACCTCTTGTGTAACTAGTATTATTGAAGCCAGAACCCAGGAAATTGACATTGGTAAAATCTGCAGAGCTTATTTGGATTTCACCAGTTCAACATTCTCGTGTGTGTGTGCGCGCGCGTGTGTGCGTGTATGTGTGTGTGCAGCTCTACTATGTGAGGTTAAAAAATAGATTAAAAATTTTCAATAGGTATATTCCACAAACTCCAAATTTGGGTCATGTGAGCTGTTTCAGTCATCACTAGTAAAAACATTTGCAAGTATACATCTTTGTGTACAAATCTTGTCCATGTTTTGCCCTGTTTCTTAATTTGGAACTGCTAGTTAATTAATTTCATAGTTTTAGAGTAAGGAAGAACATTTTAACATTTGAGCTGTTCAAACTGGGATGAGCTATCCAGGGACCTAGTTGGAGCATTGTCATTGGTGAAGGTCAAGTACTGGCAGTGTGGTCACCTGTTAGGAATGCTGTAGAGGAGATGCCTATGTTGGTTGGATCAGGTAACTTCTGAGGTCCATGTGTAACTCAGCATCCAGTGTGAACCATATCACAGGCCACCCTATGCAAGGATGATAGAACTGAATTCATCATCCTTCTCTTCAAACCTGCTCCTCCTCCTAGATTCTCTGCCTTAGCAGATGACATTACAATTGGACTACTCATAGGGACTCACCCTTGACATCTCCCATCCATTTACCCTGTAACTGCCCTTAGTAGTCACCAGGTACTTGGAACTGTAGCTAAATATTTAGTTCCAAATATTTCTCACCTCTGCTGCTTCTTTCCTTCCTGGCTGCCAAGCTACATCTGGCCTATCCTTTAGCCTATGGGTCTCTGCCTTCCCCCTACTGCTCTCTGGATCTCCACTAATACACCCTTCACACTATAGTCAGAATAAGCTAAGGAGAAGCCTGAAAGATGCTAACCCTTTTTTAAATACTTATTTGCTATCACAGCTTGTCTTTTTGACATTCTAGAAAAACTTTCTCCCAAGTCAAGGAAGGGGTTAGGGAGAGGTGCTGGAGAGGAGAGGAAAACTCAGTATTTCCTCATATACTGATATCCCAAAGGTTGACTATAAGCTCCTTGAGGGCAGGGTCTGGGCCTGGAAGACTTTAAATCTGACAGCCTGAAGCACTAGCCGTGTGCCCGGCATGGATCCAAGTTTACTGTGAAGCCTTCAACAACACAGGAAGTAGTATCATTGTCATCACTGATATTGTACCACCACAGATAAGGATATTGAAATACAGAAAGCACTCAAGAAATCAAAGACCAACTTACACTGGGATGCTGTTATCAAATCAAATTTTTGTAATGAAAAATTCATAGTGACTGTTGAAGAAGTTTTGTTATACACTAAGGCAAATCAACTATTTGGCTTTATCCCCACTTTAAACAATGATTACTCCTTTGCATCATTTTTCATTTTCAGTGACTTTAGTGTCTTAGGGGGCATGTCTAAATTCTTTATCGGGTGTGACAGAGGATAAAAGTTTCACATTAGCCACAATTGGTTATTCGTATTTTAAAATGGTATAGACTGTAGAAAAATGGTTAATCAAAGACATTAGGAACTAAAAAAAAAAAAGAAAGACTAAAAACAAGAACAATAATGCATTGATCAGGAGTGGGAGTGGGAAGTCTTTCTAAGATTGCATATGAACTGTGTGTGTGTGTGTGTGTGTGTGTGTGGTCTGCTCCCATTCCTGTGTACAGCAACAATGGAATTAATGGTACAGGTTTCTAGAGTTGCAGACAACCATTGTCATCAGAGCACTCAATCTCCTACCCAGGCACTCTTAATCCACAGGTTCCCTGAGATTGAAACACCCAGGCTGCTTGTTTCACACATCTCCAAGCTAGCTCTGACTCCAAAAGCCTTTCAGGCAGTGTGTTTTGAGTCAGGGTGTGTATTCATATCCTAGGGCTGCCACAACAAAGCACCACAAACTGGGTGGCTTAGAACAACAGAAATGTATTGTCTCACAGTTCTTGAGGCTGGAAGTCCAAAATCAAGGTGTTGGCAGAGCCATGCTCCCTCTGGAGCTTATAGGGGATGGATCCTTCCTTGTCTCTTGCTAGCTTCTGGTGGTTTTCTGGCAATCTAGTTCTTTGACTTATAGGTGCCTTACTTCAATCTTCTGTCTTCAGATGATCCCCTTTCCTCTGTGTTTGTCTCTGGGTCCAAATTTCTTCTCTTTATAAAGACACCAATCATATTGGATTAGGAACACCTTAGTGACCACATTTCAACTTGATTACATCTGCAGAGACCCTATTTCCAAATAAGGTCACAGTCTGAGGTACTGGGGGTTAGGACTTCAACATTGCTTTTTTTCTGGGGGAAATAATTCAACGCATAACTGGGTCATAGGTCCACGGTTTCCTGCACTTATGGAGCTGGGAGGGCTCCATGGTACTGCCTTCCTCAAAATCACCTCCATCTTTGGGCATTTGGTTGGTTGGGTGCTGCCTGGGGAAAGCCTGCCCAGTATTCTGCTGCTATGATATTAAGCACCTTGGATCCCAGATGTCACAGCAGGCAGGGGCTCCTCCATGTAACTAATGCATCTGATGGCTCACCATGGGTGGAGACAGCCCAGCAGACCTCTGGGCTCATCTTCCTAGTTGTCCTTATTTACCCTTCAGCCTGAGGGCTTTCTATTTTTATCCTATTGTGTTGTATACTTGTTCTTACAACCCTCCTTAATTTTTTTTGGAATGAAATAAAGTATAAAAATAAATTAAATGAATGGCAATTCCCTGCCACAGTTTGGTGGCTTAACTAAATAGCAGCACAAGGGCAGGCTGTGATTTCTAAGGACTCAGTGTTGCCATGACAATCACAGGGCGCTGCCTCCTCCACTTGGCCCTTCCCCAACCTCCATTACAAAGTCCAGCTCATCCTTACGCCTCAGCCCAGCCTCCACCCTTCTGAGAAACTATCTCTGAGCAACAGACAGAACTACAGGGTTCTCCATGTGCCCTCTCCGAATCCTGGTCTCCCTCTGTTGCTATACTCACCTTGTGGGATTTCGGTTGCTTGTTTAATTCTGTCTCTCTCTCTCTCTGGACAATAGGCTTCTCAAGGACAGATCACTGCATCAGTTATTTCTCCAAACACCTAATTCAGAACTTTGCTTTCAGGGAGTCGCTATAGCAGTAGATGGAACACCAGCATTTAGGACTCCTGTAGGCCTACCTCTGGAGCTGCCATCACATGTTGCCAGATGTGGCTATTAAATTTGGAATTAAAATTGAATTTAAGTTAACTCAAATTAAATCAATAAAAAGGAAAATTCAGTCCCACTAGCCTCATTTCAAGTGCTTAAGAAGCTAAATATGGCTAGCAACTACCACATGGGACAACACAGCTATAGAGCATTTCCATCATCACAAAGTTCTACCAGACAGTGTTGGTCTAAAGGAGGCCATAACCAGTGCCCCCTGGGGATACTCTTAGTGTTTGCCCATTGCACTCCTACCCCTTAAGAGCTATGCCAACTAGTTTTAGCCTTGGAAACAGAAAAGAAAATGTAAGCAGTATATCCCTTTCTCAGGATCATGAGCTAATATCCCCTCACCAAAGAGATCAACATGAGTGGCAGGACACATTTGCCCACCAATCCCTAAACAAGCTTGGATCTTTCTGCCTCCATGTTTTTGCACATGCTGTTCCTCTGCCTAGAATGTCCACCTTAAGAACTCCTAGTGTCTTACTCATTCTTCAGCTGTAAGTATATATGCCTTTACCTGCATAAATCCTTTCTTGACTTGTTCTCCCCTCAGTAGTGTGTGTGTGTGTGAAATTTTCCTTCTCACAGTACATCCTATATATTTTTAGGTAGTAGTATCAGAACCTATGAGCAGATTATGTTCCATAATTAGCACAAAGAATAAACATCAAGTAAAACCAAAATTGCCCTTGAAATTCTCTTAAATCTGCCATAGAACATGCATTCTTGGTTTCATTTATACAACCCTGTAAAGAAATTCTTAGGGACATTGAATTGTAGATATGATTGAGAAGACTAAGGAGGAAGAAGCAGAAAGGAGATCCATAAACAGATATTCAGGCACACAAACCACCTTTCCTTTAAGACAGCCGAGATTCCCCCTGATGGAGAATCATTCCCTCCAGTGGTTCTCAAAGTATGCTCTGCAGGCCAGCAGCTTCAGAATCACCTGGGAACTTGTTAGAAATGCAAATTTTGGGGCCCATCCCAGATGTACTTGATCCGAAACTCTGACTAATGAACTCTCCAGGTGATTCTGCTGCGAGTTAAATTTGAGAACCACTAGTTCACTCCCTCTGGCTCTAACATTCAGCCCCTGTAGCTAGTATAGGTTGGTGGATTTGTTTGCTATGTGAAGATGATACTATAGTGAGGATGAAACATTCCAGGCCCTGAACTTTGAAAGCACTTAGCTCCGGGCCTAGCATGTAGTGGGCCCTCCATATATGTTTGCTGAATTGTAATCTGCACAATCTGAATGGTGTATTCTTTGAATGCAACTCTTTGAGGAGCTGGAGAAGATGTTGCCTACCTGCCTGCTGCTCTTCCCAGATGATGAACAGTGTCATTCCCACTCCTTCGGATACTAGTGTCTCACCTCAGAGGAAGTAGGAGGTTAGGTTTTAAAGTCTCCTGAGAACTTAAAGGGCATTGGAGATACACAACACATTCTCTGCCCCCAGGCGCTTACTCACTCATCCTCACAATCAAAAGCTCTGCATGGAGGCAGGTGAGGTCATTACGGTGGCAGAGGACGGGCAGGAGCACTGGTGGAGCATGTGCTACGTTGCCAGCACTGTTTGTTCTGAGGGCTTTCCATGTAACTAAGCAATCCTCACAACAACGCTAGGAGGAGAGCACAGACATCATTCCCATCTCACACAGGGAAAATGCAAGTGGAGAGGGGTTACGTAACTCACTCACAGCTGGTTAGTATGAGGTAGAGTTGAGATTTGAACCCACTCTGGCTCGAGTTTCTGAGATCTAAACACTATCATCTGCTACCTCTCATACAGAGCCAAGTGAACTTTAAAAAGGATGTCCCATGGGGAAAATAAGGAGCATACTAATGTCCAGCCATAAGGAAAGGATTAAATAAATTCTGTGGGATTCATAAAATGACATACTATATGGCTGTTAAGTATGCTGCCATAGGATTTACTTTGTCACATAGGAAGATGCTTTGGATCTAAAGACAGCGTGTATACACCCTTATCTTACCTCCTACACACACACACATTGTGGAAGGATAATGTGTGTATCAAAAAAAGACTAGAGGGTCACTAGAATCATTTACTAGAGTTTTATAACAAATGACCACAAATTCAGTGGCTTATAACAATGGAGACTTACTCTCTCACAGTTTTCTGGAGGCCAGAAGGTGTTGGCAGAGACATACTCTCTCTGAAGGCTCTAGCGAGGAAATTTCCTTGTCTCTTCCAGCTTCTGGTGGTCGTCAGCAGTTCTAGGTGTTCTTGGCTTGTAGATGCGTCACCTCAGGCTCTGCCTCCACCTCCATGTGCTCTTCTCCCCTGTCCTTGTGTGTCTGTTTCTATATCTTGGTTTTCTCTTCTTATAAGGACACCAGTCATTGGATTAGGGCCCATCCAGTATGATTTCATCTTAAGTTAACTGAGTACATCTGCACACACTATATTTCCAAAGAAGGTCACATTCTGAGGTTCCAAATGAACGTTAATTTTGAGAGACACTATTCAACCTAGTATAGTCTGCCCTCTGGCACCTAAAAATTTGAATGCAAAATGCATTCACCCCATCCTAAGACTCCCAAACTCTTACCCCATTCTGGTATTAACTTTACACCCCAATTCTCATGAAATCTAACAGTTCTCAACACGTATAAATGAGACAGGGTATGGTCCATCCTGGGTCAAAATCCACTCTGTGGATCTGTGAAACCTAGAAAATAAGTTGGTTGCTTCTAAAATATAGTGATGGGACAGGCAAAGGACAGAGAGGAGCATGCCCAATTATGCCACTGCCCTAACCTTCATAGCCACTGCCCCTTGACACTCAGTGTGTGAGATGCCCGGGACCACACTGTAGCACCTCCACCATACTGTTCCAGAAGAACCAAATGCCTCTACTACTGCTTCCCTGTTTATTCTAATCCTTGTCCATGCTTGATCACCTCATGTTGCTCACTTTTGTGTTCTAGTTTTCTATCGATGAGTCTAATTTAAAAAAAACAAACAAACTTAAGTCACATGCTTTCTAGCTTTTTATGCTGGAATTTGAGACAGTGCTGAGTGAGTCAATTTGAAATGTTGACTATATTACATTATTTGAGGCACAGATATTCACAATAGTTTGTGAAACTGCACAATTTTGCTATCGTGAAGTACATTTCTCTACCTTGTAAATGCTTTTTGTCTTGAATTTTCAACTTGTCTCCTATAGAGATTGTTATCCCTTTGTTACTTTTTGCTTTTTGTTTGTTTACCTTTGCCTGGGTCGCCCTTGCATATTTGTTTCCCCAATTTTTAATCTTCCTGAGCATTTTGTTCTAAGTTTATTTCTTATATGTGGGTATGTTTCTGTATGTTGGAACTATAGGTTTTTTGTAATCCGGTATTGTTTTCCTGTTAATAGAAGAGCCTATTTCTATATTATATATACATTTATTTAGAGAGAGAGCAAGCCTGAGTGGGGGCATGGGGAGGGGAAAGGGGCTCTGCACTGGGTGTTGACTTCACAATGCTGAGGGGCCCCTCACAATGCTGAGATCATTACCTGAGCCAAAATCAAGGGTCAGATACTTAACTGACTAAGCCACTCAGGTGCTATATTTTAAATTTAATATCTTCAATTGCAATTCTGTCATTTTATGTTCTGCTTCTTGTTTTGATTGCTTTATAAAAATCTTTCACTACATTGTCTGATTTTTTATGTGTGTTTCTCTGTGTGTGTATGTTTCAAATAATTAGAAGATATATATTTAGTCCTGGTGGATTCTTTTTAAAGAAACTTTTTAATCGAAGTGTCATTTTGTGATCTGGTTTATGCTGGTCTCAACTTTTTGTCATTCACTGGGAAAGTTTGTGTATTGATGTTTGGAGAAATCCCCCACTGAAGCCATTGGAACTTAGAATTTTCTTTGTGAAAAGACTTTTAATTACATATCCAAGTTTATTTAATAAATTAGTGATTAATATTAATTAATATACATATATTAATACTATTGACTTATTTAATATAATTTAATGTATAAATGTAGTCTGTACAATAAATATACTTAATAAAAAGTATTTATACTATCTATTCTTTCTTGAAACACTTGTTTTGGAAAATTGTGTTTTTCAAGGAATTTTCCCATTTCATCTACATGCTTAAGTTTATTGTAAAGTTATTTTTAATATAGTCTCATTATTTAAAAAAATATGTTCTCATCATCTCTTTAACATCTACAAAATCTTTATATTGGTGTTTTTATGCTCTTTCTTTATTTTGTTCTCATTGGTCTTTATAGGAGATTACTAATTTTATTAGTCTAAATTTTAGGCTTTTAATTTTTTTCCTATACTATATATTATTCTTAGTACATTGATTAGCTTCTTGTTTCTGTCCCTTTTATTTTGACGATCTTTTCCTAGATTTTTTTTTGAAAAATTTAAAAGATAAACTGGGGCATGTGAAAATCTTAAAAGAGTTTGAGTAAAAATTGATTGAGGTAAGGCCAGGTGCTAAGCCAAAAGTGGTTAGGAGTGCTCCACTGACAGGAGCTAGGGGAAACTTTCATAGAGCAGAATTAGAAGTCAAGCAAAGAAATTATTTGATTGGTTTTGGCTTAAGCATTTGCCTTGTTTGGAAAAGCCTAATGGCTGTTTGTGATTGGTTGTTTGTAGGCTTTGATTTCTTGACCTTGAAGCATTTCAAGGCTTAAGGTTTGGGTTTGCTTTAGTAGGCTGCAAAGGATTGAGGTATGTTGGTCTAAAGGCCTCCTGTTTATTTAATTTAACAAAATTATGCTTACCTAATTGACTCTTAGCCTTTTTTTCCCCCTCTCATAATATTTAGATTTAAAGCTATAAGGACACCTGGGTGGCTCAGCTGTTGAGCATCTGCCTTCGGCTCAGGGCATGACTCCCATCCAGGAATGGAGAGGAGGCTGATTCTCCCTCTGCCTATGTCTCTGCCTCTCTGTGTCTCTCATGAATAAATAAATAAAATTTTTTTAAAAAACTATAAATATCCCTCTAAGCCTGGTTTTAGCTGAATATCACATTGTTTATTTTCAATGTCATTTAATTTTAAGTATTTCATATTTCCATTATGCTTACTACTTTGACGTCTAGATTATTTAGTGCATAATCACATTTTCCCATTAAACTGATTCTTTTACTATTATGATATGTTCTTCTTTAACTGTAATAATAGTTCTTGTCTTAAACTCTACTTTTCTGATGTTACTATAGCTATCACAGCTTGCTTTTGGTTATTGTTTGTATCATATATTTTTTCTATCCTTTTAATTTAATCTTTCTGGATCCCTATATTTAAAATGTTTCTGGGGGATCCCTGAGTGGCTCGGCGGTTTAGCACCTGCCTTTGGCCCGGCGCGCGATCCTGGAGTCCCGGGATCAAGTCCCGCAACGGGCTCCCGGCATGGAGCCTGCTTCTCCCTCCTCCTGTGTCTCTGCCTCTCTCTCTCTCTCTCTCTCTCTCTCTCTCTCTCTCTCTCTCTGTCTATCATAAATAAATAAACAAATAAATCTTAAATAAAATAAAATAAAATAACATAAAATGTTTCTGTTAAGCAGTATAGAATTTGATTCATTTTAATCAAATCTGACAGTCTTTCTTTTATTTAGTCCCTTTACATTGAATGTAATTATTGATGTACTTGAGTTTAAATCAATTAAATTACTATTTTTTCTATTTTTCTATATTTTCTTTGTTTATATTTCTCTCCTTTCGTGGTTTCCCAACATTAACAACGTTTTTTTTTTTTTTTGGTTTTGTTTTTGTTATATCAGTCCATGCTCTTCCTTTTATAGTTAGATATACCATCTTTTATTGTTTGCTTACCTTAGAGATTGCAACGTACTTCTTTGATTTTTTTAGTCTCCTTTAAATTAATATTTTAACCATTTTTCATGAGTCAATATTTTAACCATTTTAACCATTCTCTTGCCTTCTACTTAACTTTTGTGCTATTCTTCTCATGTATTTTAGTTAAATATATATTTTAAACTCCTCAAGAAAAAAAAACTATTTTAAGCTCAATTAATTTAGATTTATCCTCATTTTTACTTTTCTGGTTTTCTTCCTTCCTTCCTGCACCTCCAGTTGAAATAAGTTTCCATCTGGCCTTTAAAAAGTAGATGGAAGAACTTTTCGTGCTCAATTAGGTAGTCTCCTGGTAAATGCAGACTCTAAGTTTTTCGGAGATTTTTGTTTTTTTATTCTTTGTTTGAAAATGACTTTATTTCATCTCCATTTTTGAATGCTATTTCCTCCAGAGAGGGAATTCTAGTTTGGCAGTTGTATGCTTTCAGTACTTGAAAGATGACAATGCATTTCTTTGGGTTTTCCTAATTTCTGTTGAAAGTCATCTAGAAGTGTATCTTTGAATGTAATGTGTTTTATTCTCTTTTTCTAACTAAGAAATGCTTTTATCTTTATCCTTTTATCCCTTTATCTTTGGTCTTTAGCCTTTGATGCTGTGGCTGGGTGTGGTTTACTTTGTATTTATCCTGCTAAAATTATTCAATCTGTGACTTGTTTACCATCATGTTTAGAAAATTATAAGCCAGATTCTCTGCTGTCACATTCTCTCTCAACTCTGTTTCTGGGACTTGAATTCTAGGTACATCAGCCTTTTTCACCATGTCCCAAATGTCTCTTATGCTCTTTTCTGTATTTGCTATCCTTTGTTGTTTTTTGTTTCAGGATTACAATTTGGATATTTCCAACTGACCTATTTTCCAATTTCTTAATTCCCTCTTCTGAGTCTAATCTACTGTTCTCATTGGGAACGTTGATGTGATACAAAGGAGTGGATAACTGGAGAGATCTCTAAAGCATTTACAATTCTTTTGCTACTTTAATTTCATTTGCTTCCTTTTCTCAATTCTTCCTTTTATCTTACTGTGATTTTAACTAAGTCTCTTGTGTGCTTCATCTATTTTATTTAGTCTTTGTTTCTGTAAATGTTTTGCTCTCTCACCCCACACTGCTTTCCCATGCTCTACCAATTCATATTCTATGTTCCTCTGTGTCTAATCTTAACATTCCTGGGCTCTTAAATCTGTGATTTGTGCTCTTTTTTTCATAAGCAAATATTTCATTTCTTTCCAAGTTTCTGATACTATGTTTAATCAAGTTTTTGTTTGTTCTTTTGGTAAGTGTTCATCTTCCACTTTCTCACTGTTACTTTTATAATTTTCTTTTTTGTGCTTTTTGTTTAGTTTCTCTGACTTTAAAAAATTAATAATCTTTATAAATAGATGAATTCTTCCTAGGGGTTTAAAGTGAAGAGGGACTGGTGTCATTTCCCAAGCTAAAGATGGTTGTGTGTGTGAGTTCTTTTACCCTTTATTTCTCTCTAATCAGAAGAGATAAGCATGGCAGGACTGCTTACGTTACCTTACCTCACCTTCACATTTCAGAATGCAAATGTGGCCTGTCTGTGTCCTTCCTCATTCAGTTTCATTTTTCTTTTTTGTCAAGACTTTGGATTTAACCACTGTACAGAATCTCCAGCTACAAACCTTTACACAGTTCCTATTGTTCCAAAAAGAGATTGTTGGTTTTGTTCCTTAGGGTGTGTCATTTACTTTGAGGAACTAGGCTTTCCTGCATTTGATTGATGTCTCCAACTGTGGATATCCTCTTATTATCTTCTCATGTGACTACTTGACCTTGACTGCATTTGTAAGCCCTTCCTCATCTATTTCGATTCAGGGTAATAGGTGTCACTTAATTTCTTTTAAGATACAGTTTTGTTCCTGTTTCTTATTCTCCTTCTTACTTTTTGGTGATTTTTCAAAGAAGAGGGAAATTACCCTCTTTACATTGCATTTTAAAACCAGAAGATTCACCCTGAAGGAGTGTTTTGCATACATTATTTTTAGTTTCAGTTCTGCACCACATATAATCTTTCAAGAATCATATTAAGTGGTGATTAGAGAACTGAATTTAAGTTTAAATTCAATCTTATCTGGTGCTACCAATGAAAATAACTCAATCAAATTGTCAGAAATTGTTGCACATGGCTAAATATGCATATGTGCAGGCAATGACAACCCCATCATAATGGTGACAGCTGGTAAAAATGTAAAAATATGGAAAAACAGTTTATGTCATTTCACCTGGGCCTGAGTAATGGTTATATTCCAACCGGCTGATGAAGAAGGTGAGCTCTTTTCATGGAGCAGCATCAACTTTTGAAAAGATCGAAATGTTAGGATGGATTTATATTTCAAAATGCAAATAGTCCAATTGTGAAGGAAAATAGTTCTCTTTAATTCTATTATTTCATAGTATTCTCTCTCCTCCTCCCCTATTGAGTATGACTGGTGTGTCAGGCGTGCCTTGTACTTACCCATATCTGTGCCATTACTCCATTTGTAATTTTCTTTTCCTAGATAATCAACTCTGCTGATAAAAATCCTGCTTATCCTTCAAAACTCCACAGGCCTTTCCTGATTCTCCAACCAGAGATATGGATTTGCTTTTCACCTCTTGGACTGCATTTTTCACAATTTTTTCAGAGCAGGTACTACTCCCCAGGGAAGCAAGGGTTATTACTTTGATGCTTTCATTCATCCCTCTGCCCTTGGAAAATTGTCTGTAAAACCAGCCTTCAAACTTTTGCTCTCCTGGTTCCCTCTATCTAATCAAAATTTTTCTCAATGGGATTCTCAACTTTGTTCTTATATATTTCTTGTTTTCTTGCTGGAACTTTCAGATCCTGTCCCCCACCTACTGTCTTGGTTTTTCTAGCTCCTGGCTGAAAATATATATAAAATTCCTATATTATTGACAAACCTGTCGATAAACTCCCAATTTCCAGAGTCTTTCATTCCCGTGGCCACCACTCTTGCCCAGGTCATAATCCCCCAGCTTCCCATTGAACATTACTGGCTAGGATTTAGTCTTTGGATTATGTCATCTACTTCATGGACACTGAATATTTTTCTTGGATTTTAACTCTCTATGTGCTTCTTTCACACTCTTGACTCCTTGAGTGGATCTTGCAATGGTAAGCACAGTGCCTTGCACGCAGAGAAGCTCAGAGGATATTTACTCAGTGCTGTTCGAATATGGGCACTTTAAGATAATTTGGGTACTGTTGTGCCTCAGCACTAGACACATCTTGGGGTGTGGTCCAGGTTCAAGTCCTGACTGCTTGAAAAGGTTGACAGCTTGACACTTTCAGTATGAAAAGGACCAAAATTATCCCATTGGAATTGTGAATGTACATTTTCTGAATGTACCCCTCAGCTGTGCCTCTAGGACTCCCCCCCCCCAGTCTCCTCTCCTGCCTCTCCCAACTTATGCTTAACCATTAGTAACATCAGACTCTTCAAGCTAGTCTGTAGGTTCACTGCCAGGCACTGGCATCTGTATCTCATCAAGGTCAAGCTCATACCTGACTCAGTGTTTGCATTCATTATATTTGTGGGTTGAATGCTTTTGTGCTCTAACTGTGCCTTTCATTCCTGCCAAGCTTGCCTTCTGTGGCTGTCAGAATCTTTCCTTTCTCTTTTTTAAACTTCTGCCAGAGCATTTAATGACATTTGCATTTTTAATATTAATTGTTAATGTATATTCCTTTTATTGTTGATTAGAGAAAGGATAGAAGACAGAAGGGCCTGTGAAGGGATTGACAGCATGGCTCAGGGCCAGACAATTTTCTGTTTGAACTCTGCTATATTAGTTATCTATTATTACATAACCAATAATCCCAAAGTGACTAAAAGCAACAACTATTTCTTATTCCACACTTTCAGTGAAGCAGAAATTTGAGAGCGACTTAGATGGATGGTTCCAAGCCCAGATTCCTGCACATATTTGCCGTTAGCATGTCAGCTAGAGCTGCAGTCATCTGAAGGCTTGACTGGGGTCGAAGGGTTCACTTCTAAGATACTACATCCACATGGCTATTGGCAGGAATTCCTTGCCATGTGAGATTCTTCATCTTGGACATTCTCATGACATGACATCTAACTTCTCCAAGAGCAAGGCAGTCCAAGAAAGAAAAGTCAGAAGCCACACATCTTTTATCTTTTTCTTAGAAATTATATGCCAGCATTTCTGTCATATTCTCTTGGTCCTACTGATTCCAATTCAATGTGGGAGGCTGGGACTATAGAAGGAAACAGGCTACTGGAGGCCATCTTGGAGACTGGCCTAACACAACCTACATACCTAGGGTATTTCTTTGTGCAAGTTACCTCATCTCTCTAAGCCTCTGTTCCCTCACACAGAAATAATAATACTTACCTCATGGGGATTTGTAAGGATTAAATGCTTATAAATTAACTCAAACTGTTCCAGGATCTACCTCTTCCCCTTGCCCCCACTATTATTTAGGACTCTTCTAGGTAAGCCAGTTGTAACCCCTTGCCTGAAACCCACCAATCCTCTGCTCTCACCTCCTCTCCTTTTCATCCTCCTTCCTCCACACCAAGGGGTGGAGATGTGAATTTTCTAAACTGGCAGGGATGGGAGTGAGCCTCATTCTTCAAACCTTGATTCTCCTAAACATAATATTTGTGCTTCAGTCCTCCACATACCTCTAGGAACCCAAGCTTTGAAATCCAAAAAACAGGAGGAGTGTTTCTGGTATTTTTTTTTCCTTACCCTATCATATCCCTGATCATATATATATTTAAACAGAGGATACAATAGGATAAAATAGGGTTTTGGAGGAGCGGCTCCTAACCTTGACCAGCTTCCTGGAGCAGATGATAGCCAAATGTAAAGGAGGTCTGTCCATTGTGTTAGTTTCCTAAGGCTGCCCTATCAAAGTACCACAGACTAGATAGCTTAAAAGAACAGAAATTTACTGTCTCACTGTTCTAGAGTCTAGACGTCCAAAATGAAAGTGTCAGCAGGACCATACTCTGTCTGAAACCTGTAGAGGAATCAGTCCTTATATCTTCCTAGCTTCTGGTAGTTTGCTGGAAGTATTTGGTGTTCCTTGGCTTATAGCTGCATAGCTCTGATCTGTGCCTTCATCATAACGTGGCATTCTGCCTATGTGTGTCTTAAACACACATGTTAAAAAAAACTGTTTTTTTATGATTTTTGTTTTATGATGTATGTTTTTTATATGATATCAGTCATATTGGATTAGGAGTCCATGCTACCGCAGTATGACCTCATCTTAATTAATTACATCTGCAATTACACCATTTCCATATAATGTACATTCTGGAGTGTGGGACTTAAGACTTCAATAAATCTTTTTTGGGAGGACACAATTCAATCCATAACACCCAGGGAAGGATTGGGGCAGGACCTGAATGGGGTAAGGGCTCCGTGGGTGGAATGCACATGTATAAACTCATGTAGTTATAAAACATTTCTCCTGAGGCTCCCAACAGGGATTGCTTAGGGATGGCATGGGATGAAACAGTGGGGTGGGTAGCCCCAAGGTGTCATGGGAAAAGGGATAGGAGGCTGTGGGATGTGGGTGATACGGAGTGAATCAAAGACAATGGTTAGACTGTGAAAAGAAAGATGATCCCTAATGGAAGCTGGGACAAGCAGGGAACAAAGAAGCAAAGAAGCATTTTTCGATTCCTGGGTAAGCTTCTAAACTGAAATACTTGAAAAGTGATATAATTAGTTAGAATGGCAGGAAAAGGAAAGCCCAAGCAGATGCTTTGTGTTGTTCGTACGTATGCTACTTATGGAAACAGATTTCCTGGATCGTGCTCTTGGGAACTTCTGGAGATGAGGTATGTCATCAAGGAATGGTGCAGAGAAACATCTAACCTCAATAAGTATTAATGGAACAGTTTTTATTTTTCTGTGGTGGAAGGCAAAGATTGGTGCTCTGCATGAAACCTTCCTCTGCTAATTCTTGTGGTCTTATCTCCTCGTGCAAGGGGCTTAAACCATTTGAGGTCTATTGCTTGGCTCCAGTAATGGCTCCCAGGCCTTACTTTTGACTTAGCATACTTCTATGTTAGCTAACACCCACGTTTTGTTCCATTTGGTTTAGCTGTTTTAAAAAGTCATTCCACACTTTCCAAGTGACTGCTTGCTATCTTGTGAGCAAAACTTGCCCATGACTAAAGGCAAATTTCACACTGACTGCTTCATAGAGCAATTTAGGCACGGTTGGAGAGATACTGTCTGTTCTGTGAGTGTTATAAGTACTTTCAAATTTATTCCATCTTTCAATAGTTACTTGAGTGTCTACTACATGTTATAAGATTAAATATTCTGACTTTCCTAAGAAATTAGTCATCTGGCTTAGAAAATTTAAATATGTGGCATTTTTGAGTGTTTTCATTTAAAATATATTTGTCTTGGTGTTTCTTTAACTCTAATCTCACCCTTTTATTCTCTTTTTAAAGAATTCAACAGAGATAATATAAAGATTCATTCTCTATTAGAGATGGAATTTCCTCTTCTAAACTCATTGCTGAGAAAAATATTATGAGGCAAGGGCCTTAGACTAATGAAAAAAAGCTGTTTTCTGGTTTAAAGAACTTGTTCTTGTCATAAAGTTGGCTTTCTCACTTTGGAGAAACCACCAACACAAGTTTGCCTTGTTTTATTTTTAAAGAGGGGTATAAGATGATTCTCAAAAATACTATGTTGAGCAAAAGAAGCCAGACACAAAACAATACATTTATATGAAATTGTAGAAGACTCAAAACTAATCTATAGTAATAAAAAAGCAGAGTGGTGGTAGCCTAGGGCAGGATTAGGGAAAGAAATAAGTACAGAGTGGCTAGGGGGGTACTTTTTGTGAGAATGGAAATGTTCTGTATCACAACTGGCGGTGCTTACACAGATATATATACATTTGTCAAAACTCATCAAGCTATGCGTTTACATTTGTTTTTATGTAAATTATACCTCACTAAAATTGATTTAAAAGCAAGAACATAAATACAAAATGGAGCCAGGATCTGAATATATAGGAATTCTCAAGGGAATAGTGTAATTCAATAACGTTTAGTAAGCATACAGAGTTGTACAATCACCACCAGAATCCAATTTTAGAACATTTCTGGAACCCCAATAAAAGCCTTTATACTCATTTGCTGTCAGTTTGCCTTGGAGCATATATTTTATTGTGATTTTTGGGAAAATGGGCTAAGGAAGTACCTTAAGTTGTCTGAGAACATTTGCTAGAGACCCCATAAAAAAACTTTAGCCTTAGTGAACTTGGCTTTGGGAGTGGTCTCACTCATGGTGTCTCAGGGGCCCCCTAGAGGAAGGCTTTTTTTTTTTTTTTTTTTTTTTTTTTTTTTAAGATTTTAGTTCCAGTTAGTTAACATATACTGCTATATTAGTCTCAGGTGTACAATATAGTGATTTAACACTTCCATACAAAATCCAATGCTCATCACAACAAATGTTGAGGTATGTTCCCTCTAAACTTATTTTGTTGACATTTTTTTTATCATGCATGGATGTTATACTTTGTCAAAATGTGTCTGTCGAAATGATCATATGGTTCCTACCCTTTCTTTTATTGATGTGATGTATTACATTGATTGATTTCCAAATACTAGAATAAATCTCACTTGATTATGATTAATAATTTTTTTTACATATTGTTGGATTTGGTTTGCTAGTAATGTCAAGGACTTTTGCTTCTATGTTCATCAGAGATACCAATCTCCTTTTTTGTGGTATCTTTATCTGGTTTTGGTATCAAGGTCATGCTAACCTCATAGAAGAATTTGGAAATTTTCCTTCCTTTTCCAATGTTTTTGGAAATATTTGAGAAGAATAGCTGTTAATTCTTTTTTAAATGTTTAGTAGAATTTGCTTGTGAAGCCATCTGGTCCTGGACTCTTGTTTGTTGGGAGTCTTTGGCTACTGTTTCAATTTTTTTGCTGGTGATTGTGTGTTTAAATTTTCTATTTCTTTATGTTTCAGTTTTGATAGGTTATGTGTTTCTAGGAATTTATCCTTTTCTTCTAGATTTTCCAATTCATTGGCATATAGTTTGTCATAATATTCTCTTATAATTGCTACGTTTCTATGGTGTTGGTTGTTTTTTTCTCCTCTCTTATTTGTGATTTTATTGGAGTCCTTTCTCCTTTTTTCTTGACAAGTCTGGCTAGAGGTTTTTCAATTTTATTGACTTTTTTTTTTTCAAAGAAGCAGCTCCTGGTTTCATTGATCTGTACTACTGTTTATATAGTTTCTATATCATTTATTTCTGCTCTAGTCTTTATTATTTCCTTCCTTCTGTGGGTTTTAGGTTTTCTTTGTTGTTCTTTTCTTAGCTCCTCTGTGTGTAAGGTTAGTTTACTTGAAATTTTTCTTGCTTCTTGTGATAGACATTTCTTGCTATGAAACTTCCTCTTAGAATCAGTTTTGCTGGTTTTGGACCATTGTGTTTTCTTTTTCATCTATTTCCTTGCCCTTTTTCATTTTTTCTTTTATTTCCTGACTCATTCATTGTTTAGAAGCACATTATTTAAATTCCATGTATATGTGATCTTTTCAGAGTTTTTCTTGTGGTTGACTTCTAGTTTCATAGGGTTGTGGTCAGAAAAGATTCATGGTATTACTTCAGTCTTCTTGGATTTGTTGCAGATTGTTTTGTAGACTAATATGTGATCTATTCTGGAGAATTTTCCATGTATACTTGAAAAGAATATGTATTCTGTTGTTTTAACATGAGATGTTCCAGTGTGTCATTCAAAATCACTGTTTCCTTGTTGATTTTCTGTTTAGATTATTTGTCCATTGATGCATGTGAGGTATTAAAGTCCCCTACTATTATTGCATTATTATTGATTAGTTCCTTTGTGTTTGTTATTAATTCTTTTATGTATTTGGGTGCTCCCATATTGGGTGCATAAATATTTAAAAGTGTTCTATCTTCTTGTTGGACTGTCCCCTTTATTATTATATATTGTCCTTCTTTATCTCTTGTTAAAGTCATTTTTAAGTCTATTTTCTTTGATATAAATATTGAGACTCTAGCTTTCTTTTGACATCCATTTGCATAATAAATGTTTCTCCATTCCCTCACTTTCACTCTGCAGGTGTCTTTAGGTCTAAATTGAGTCTCTTGTAGAGTATAGTTAGGTTTTGTTTCTTTTTTTTTTTTAATCTATTATGTCACCTTATGTCTTTTGATTAGAGCATTTAGTTTGTTTATATTTAAAGTAATCATTGATAGGTATGTATTTATTGTCACTTTATTATTTGTTTTGTGGTTTTTTTTTCTGAAGATTTTCTTTGATCCTTTCTTGTCTTTCTTCTTTCATGGTTTGCTGATTTTCTTTAGTGATATATTTACATTTATTTTTATTCTTTACACATTTATTAGTTTTTAAATATATGGTATCCATTAGGTTTGTATATAACCTCTTGTGGATATATCAGTCTATATTAAGTTGGTGGTCATTTAGGTTTGAACCATTCTTTACTCCTCTCCTCCTCATATCTTTGATATATGTTTTTATATTTTACATCATTTTATATTCTGAGTTTCTTGAATGATTTTTTAATTTTTTACAGAAACATTATTTTTACTGCTTTTCTGTTTCCTACCTTTATACTACTAGTTTTGGTTTCTCCTTTCCACTCAGAATCCCCTTTAATATTTCTTGCAGGGCTGGCTTAGTGGCTCATTTAGTTTTTGTTTGTCAGGGAAAGTCTTTATTATTCCTTCTCCTCTGAATGGTAGCCTTGCTGGATAGAGTATTCTTGGCTGTAGATTTTTCCTATTCAGCACTTTGAATACATCATGCCATTCTCTTCTGGCTTGGAAAGTTTCTGCTGAAAAATTCCCTGCTAGTATTATGGGTTTTCCCTCGTAAGTTACTGCCTTCTTTTCTCTTGCTGCTTAAAAAATTTTTTTCTTTATAACTATATTTTTGCACTTTAATTGCAATATGTTCATGTGGATCTGCTTTTGTTGATTTAAGGGGCATTCTCTATGCCTACTGGATCTGGTATTTTTTTCTTTTCTCACGTTAGGGAAATTCTCAGTATTGCTTCAAATAAATTTTATTTACCCTTTTCTCTTTTTTTCTTCTGGGACTCCTATAATATGACATTTGATGGAATCATCGAGTTCCCTAAATCTATTCTTGTTTGCATAATGCTTTTTTCTCTCTTTTGTTTACCTTGATTAATTTCCATTACTCTGTCTTCTAGGTCACTAATTTGTTATTTTGCTTTTCCGTCCTGCTGTTCATTCCATCAAATGTGCTTCTCATTTTATTTATTGAGCCCTTTATCTCTGCTATGTTATTCATTATCTCTGTGTTAAGGATCTCAGTCATGTTTTCTACTCTTTTTATGATCATTACTTTAAATTTTCTATCAGGTATGTCAGTTATATCTGTTTTGCTTAGGTCTCTGGCAGTGGCCTTGTCCTATTCTTTCATTTTGGATGCATTTCTCTGTCTTCTCTTTTTGTCTATGGCTCTGTGCCTGTTTCTCTCTGTTTATGAAAGTCAACTATGTCTCCTGTTCTTGAGGGTAATGGCCTTATGAAGAAGAGATCCTAAAGTGGTGTTCCCTGTCCCTGGAGCTTTGTGCTTCTGGGAGTGTCTCCAATGTGTGTTACATGTGCCCTGCTATTTTTGTCCTGTCTGCTTCAGGCCGATTGTCTTCAGAAGCTCTTTCTCTGTTGTGGGCAATGTTTGGAGCCTAAGTTGAATATGGCACATTTTAACTAGGTGTGTTCTAGTCTGCTTGTGAAATGAGACCTATTGCCACCACTGCTGGTACTAAGGCTTCACAAAACTCTCAGGTTAGGAGATGAAGTACTGGCAAGGATTTGGACTAGCCTTCTGGGGGAGGGGGCCTGCAGCACAAGGACTTAGACAAACATGACTGGTATGGATGGTTCCACTGGAGCATGGGCTTGGTGTAAGCAAGTTAGGTAGTGAGTGTCAGTGCTGTGCTGGTGCCCAGAGGTGGCTCTGTGCTTATGCTGAGGGGCAAGGGAAAGAAATGGTGCTGGCTAGTTCTTTTGATTCTTGAAGGGTCTCTCTATGGACAATGCTTCTCTGGGACACACTCCAAGATGAGCAACTAACCACCCCACTGTGTGCCCCAGGCAGTCTTTAGATTGCTGTTTTTACACTGTATAGTCTTTGGCTGTTTGTCTCCATTCTGTCCAAGAGCAGCCCAGTGTCCTCCAAGCTCTTTTAGAGCCAAGCACAATGACCTTTAAAACTCCAAGCTTTAAGCCCCACTGGTTGCAATAACTCATGAAATATAGCCCCTCCTGCTTTCCAAGACAATTGCTCTGGGGACTCATTTTCCCTGAGTGGGCTCCTCTGTGTGGTAGTCTGTCTCTCACCCTTCTCCATAGTTGCAGCTCCCTCTCTCTCAAGCCATGTCCCCACACTTCCTGCCTTCTTAAATGTGGCCTCTTCTCTCCCTTCAGTTCTGGAATTTGCTCTGCTAGTCTTTGAGTCAATTTCTGGATTATTTAGGATGATTTCATAATTATCTACCTGTATTTGAGGGATGAGTAATCCCAGGCTCATATTCTCTATGTTCCTCCATGAACCTCAAATGGATGGGCATAAGGAAGCCTATGGTTGTTTTCAGGTTCATCCCACTGCCCTCTGAGCCCTGAGCTCTGCCCCTTACCCCAGATGCCCCTGCCTGGTCAATATGCTTCCCTTATGTGCCTAGGCTGCTGTTAGGGCTCAAGTGCATAGCCTCTGCTTCTACCAGTTGTCCAAGAGCAGGACCAGGAAGAGCCTATCCTGCTGGTCATCTATTGCTGGAAGCAGTGACAAGAGCAGGACTGAATATCCTAAGAGCAACACAAGTAAGTGGAGAGGTCACAGGAATGATCATGATAGACTTGGAATAAAAATTAACCTCACTTTGAACAATGATTGTGTTTTATCTGAAAATGATGGTACACATTCAGAAATATGTGGTAACACTGCAACCATAATCTGCAGAAATCAAGGATAAAAAGTAAAAAAGAAGAAGTTGGAAAGCAACCTGAGCCTCTCCTCCATGCTTCCATAGAAGGCCAAAGTTAAGGAACGATTAAGAGCTCAGGATTTACTTTTTTGTGCCTGATGAAAGTTAGCAATGAACAAAATAAACATAATTCATTCATACACAGACTATCACAAATCTAAGGCTATGTGTTACAACTTCTTCAGAGTTAGGGGTGAGCTGAGGGTGTCTGTAGCTGGTTTGCATTGTTCTGAATGCACATCAGGCCATAGGAGTGGAGTGTGTTTGAGAACAATGGGATACAATGGGAACAATGACTTTGCCTGGTCATCCCTGGACTACTGCTGTATTACAGATACAACCCCTGTGTTGGGGCTGTATTGAGTATGCCAACAAGTTGCACAGGGGTGCCTTGGCTTAACAAATTATTGATATATACACTATATGTTGAGTCACTGTTCTAATGGCTGGCTACACCATTGACAGAGCCCAGTGCAAGATGAAAATATGAGTCCCTTTGTTTACAAAGGAGGAAAATGGGTTTTTTGTTTTGTTTGTGTGTTTTAGTCTTTATCTCTTTTGATCTGATGAGGTGTTTCTTAATTTTCTATTTAATGTGGGTCCTCTTTTGACCATAGTGATTCTCATAGAGCAAGTGTGAACCCTCACAGATATCCAGGACCCCAACCCATAATTAGGTGCATAAGGCAAGTATGCTTGATCTTGATCTTCCCTGAAACAATGCTCAACCCTCAGGAGTGGAGAGAAACAATGTCTACTGGGTAGGGGTGGAGGAATTGACAACAGATCTGGGGTTTATGAGACACAGCAGGAGGTGGAACTGCACTTGAGCTGAAGCTCCAAGCCCCTGATGCATGTTCCATTTTGCCATTAGAGTTCACATACAAAACACAAATTTAAAGATCAAATTATTTTTTTTTAAGATTTCATTTGTTTATTTGAGAGAGAGAGAGAGAGAGAGAGAGAGAACAGGAGGAGGGGAGGGGCAGAGGGAATGGGAGAGAAAATCTCAAGCAGGCTCTATGTCAAGCCCAGAGCCTGACACAGTTTCATCTCATTACCCTGGGATCATGACCTGATCCAAAATCAAGAGTCCACTTAACTGACTGAACCATCCAGACAGTCCCTGAAATAAAATTATTAAAGATTTCAAGATGGCAACCAAAGAGCACTAAACTCCAAGCAATTCCCTTCTGAGCTCATAGCCCTGTGTGGTCACATACTGGTTGTTAGTCTATGGAGATAATCTTGATTGTTATTCATCCTTTATCACTCTGTCCAACCGCTCACTGACAGAATTTGCACCCAAATGTGCCAGGAGCCCCTGTCATGAATAGCAAGCATAATGTTCTAGAAAAGAGCTGGTAATGATAATGAATTTTCTGCTTGCTCCTTGGAAAACTCACTTAGCCTTTATGAATCTCGTTATCCTTATCTATCTGATGGCCATTTAAATAGCTTCTTTTTAGAGATGTGAGAGCCAATAAAATAGGTAAACATATTTGTTTAAATTTATGGTTTTTTAAATTTTTGAGTCTCTGGTATTAAGCAAGATGCCTAAAATCAGGAGAAAAATTCATTGTGTCCACATTCCCTAAGCCTTTTTTGTGCACAGTGCCAGCTATGTGCAATATTTTGACTCAGTGATGTTTTATCTTTCAGGACTCCTTTTCTATATAACTTTTCTTCCAACTCATTTCACATTCTTTTCCCCTACTGCCTGCTAGCTCATTCAACATTATTTTACCTGGACATCACTCCCCTGGTGGTGACTTCTGGTTCACATTCTCCTGATTCTCACCAAAATGTACCTGCTTAGTTTCCCATCTGCTTAAGGCTCTGCAAATTCTTCAGAGAGATAATGTGATGATATAATTTAAGGTAAATTTCTGCCACTCTAGCAGACTGTAGATGGTATTTGCATTTAAGCAAATAACTTTAATGTCTTAATTCAAGAAGCAGGTCAGCTAGGAATTTCAGAACTCTTAGGGTCAGTGGTGGAGATTTATGAATAGCTGAGTCTACTGCAGAGGAGAACTGTGAATAAAGCCAGCCTGACTTTAGGGTAGAAGAGCCTTCCCTCAGAGAACAGCTGTAACATGAGGATCAGCAGGAGTTGGCTGATTACCTGGAAAGCTTCCCAGCCAGAAGTATAATTTTCAGGCTCAGAAGCTGAATCTGGCCCTCTGACAGGACTTGTTTGGTTGGCATTGTTTGTTTTTTCTTTTTCTTCTTACTTGAATGCAAATGTAATTAACTAAGGTCAGCCTCTCAGGTTCACTGGAGGCCCCACCTTCCTTATTGTCTGAACACTTCCCTCTTGGCTGGGTCAGTAGCCCACATCCTCACCTTAAGGATGAGAAGTTGGTTTGGTTAAGACAGGCCAAGACCAGAGGGCACTACCTTTTGCTTGAGATCCTTTGTCAACCTTTCACATGCTGACCAGGGTGTGCCTTCCTTCCCAACAGCCAGTACCTGGAGTCTATCTGGTCTACTGCATTAGTTTTCTAAGGGCTGTTATAAACTGGGAGGCTTAAAACAACAGAAATTTATTCTGTTATGGTTAAAGAGGCTGGAAGTCCAAAACCAAAGTGTTGGCATGGCTGGTTCCTTGAGGAGGCTATGAGGGAGAAGCTGTTCCATGCCTCTTCTAGCTTTTGGTGGCCAGCTGGCAATTCTTGGTGTTTCTTGGCTTACAAATGCTTCACTCCAACTTCTGCCTCTTCACATGGCATACTCCCCTCTGTGTGTGTGTGTGTGTGTGTGTGCGCGCGCGCGTGGGCGCACATGTGTTCTCTCTCTTATAAAAATACTCATCATTGGATTAGGGCTCACCATTATCCAGTACCCTCATCTTAACTGATTATATCTGTCTGCAATGACTCCATTTCAAAAAAAAGACTACATTCTGAAGTTCTAGTGGATATGAACTTTGGGGGGATACTGTGCAACCCAGTACTCCTCAGGTAAAGAAGAACCCAGCAGGATGCTTAGGAATTTACATCCCTCCAACTCCTTTTCAGGGAGGAAGTACCCCCTAGCTACACAATTTGTAAGGCCCAGTGGAAAATGACAATGTAGGGTCCTTGTTAAAATTTTTTAAAAGAATTTCAAGATGGTGAGAGTAGAGCATTAAACCAAGCTCAGGTCCTTTTGAGTGAGAGGTTCTATATGACTGCAGAATCCCATGAAGCTGGCCCTGCCCTAGATTCTGATCAGGACAGCTCACAGAGAACACTTACACTGTCCCCATTGTCCCCTGGGGGCTCAAGCCAAAGTTATTTTCTTTGATAATGTATCCTTGTTTGCCTTCTCTCACTTCCCAGTCTTACCTCACTTGACTACTGGTTATTCATTTTCTAATAAATCCCTTTCACCCAAATCTCCATCTCAGATCTACTTCTGGGCTACACCCCAGACTGACAGAGATTGCTCTACTCTAATTGGATGACTTTTGAAAAGACTATTGCTGGGAGATCCCTGGGTGGCTCAGTGGTTTAGCACCTGCCTTTGCCCTGGGGTGTGATCCTGGGGTGTGATCCTGGAGTCTGGGATCAAGTCCCACATCAAGCTCCCTGCAGGGAGCTTCTTCCTGCCCCCCCCCCCATGTCTCTCATGAATGAATAAATAAAATATTTAAAAGAAAAGAAAAGATCATTGCTGAGGCAGCATCACATGGGAAAGGCTAGATCTCCATTTCTTTTCTCTATCTAAAGATAAATTTCCAAAGTAAATCTTCAATATACACGAGGGAACTCCTGGGAAGATAGAGTATATGCAATTTACTTATTCTTCTCATTAAGTAAAGCCAAAAGCCATTGACATTATGTAAAAAATAAACATAAGAAGACTGAGAGATGGAGAGGAGAGGGTAGACTAGCTTGGGATTTAGGATTTGAAGAATGACATGGTCGTGAGTTCTTTGGATTCTTTCTTTTCTTTTCTTTTCTTTTCTTTTTTTCCTTCCTTCCTTCCTTCCTTCCTTCCTTCCTTCCTTCCTTCCTTCCTTCCTTCCTTCCTCATATATTCCAGACTTAGAGCAGAAGAAGCTGAAAATGTGGAAATGTCAATGTACAGGCAAAAAGAAAGAAAGAAAGCCTTGTTAAAGCCTATTCTTTCTAGCCAAAGGGCCAGAAAAGAAACAGCCTATGACAGGAAACTTGAAGATAATAACTGCTGTACTCCAGCTAAATACTGCAAACAAAAATCGCACCTATTCCAGCAAAGGCTGAGTGGGAAGCCTACACTTTCACCTTCATCAGTTGCAAAGATACACTCCAATCCCTTTTTCTAGCCAATGTTAAATAAGTATAATGGAGAGTCAGGGGGTTTATTATTGCCCAGCAATAACAAGGCTACCCCCAGATGGTATCAGTGGAGGCCATGTGGAGATAAGTAAATGACGAACTCCTACTCCTTCCACCAAGGCAGGTACAGGCTAGTGAAGAGCCAGAATTTCCACCTCTACCTGATAGTAATCAGGAGCACCATCACCCTTGAGTGTTTAAAGGTGGCCAAGTGGGAAACCTGGACTCCACCCTCATCTGGCAGTAAGAAGGAGGCAACCTCATTTCTGTTGAAGTGGTGTCAAAAGAAGCCAACTAAAACAGAAGTTTTAAATAAAATCCAGAATCTCATAATATAGTACCCCAATTGCCCAGGATTTAATTAAAAAATCACTCATCATATCAAGACCAGAAAGATCTCAAATGAATGAAAAAAGACAATATATGCCAACACCAAGATGACAGAGACATTAGTTATCCTATGAGCATTTTAAAGCAGCCATAGTAAAAATGCTTCAATGTCGAGCAATTATGAATATGCTCAAAACAAACAGAAAACTAGAAATTCTCAGCAAACAAATAATTTCCACAAATAAACAAGACATAAGGAAGAACTAATGGAAATTTTATGATTGAAAATTACAATAACAAAAATGTAATAGGCTCGACAGCAAATTGGGTGATATGGAGGAAAGAATATGTGAATTTGAAGATAGAATATTATAAATTACTCTATTTAGACATCAGAGAGTAAATGCACTGAAAAAGTCAGAAGAAACTCTGGAAATTGACTATAACAAAATATTTAATACTTATCTATTGTGTGTCCAGAATGAGGAGAAAGAAGAGAAAGGGAACAGGGCTAAAAAAGTCCTGGAAAAACTTTTTTTTCATAGCTAAAAAACTCCCCAAACTTGGCAAGAGATATAAAACTACAGATTGAAGAAGTTTAGTAAACACCAAACAGAATTAACACCAAGAAATTTGCACCAAGACACATTATAGTCAAAGTGTGAAAACTAAAGAGAAAGATAAAAAACAAAACAAAACAAAAAACAAACAAACAAACAAACAAAAACTTCAAAGCAGCCAGAGAAACAATATCTTATCTATGGGGAATAAACAGTCCAAATGACAAAGATTTCTCATCAGAAACCATGGAGACTAGAAATACACAATATTTTTGAAATACTGAAATTCTGATAACCCAGAATCCTATATCTAGGAATTTCTTCTTCTTCTTCTTCTTCTTCTTCTTCTTCTTCTTCTTCTTCTTCTTCTTCTTCTTCTTCTTCAGATAAATTTTCTTAAGAAATGAAGAAGAAATCAAGACATTTTAGGGGTGCCTGCATGGCTCAGTCAGTTAAGCATCTGCCATAGGCTTAGGTCATGATCCCGGGATCGAGTCCCATGCCAGGCTCCCTGCTCAGTGGAGTCTGCTTCTCCCTCCCCTTTGCCCTTCTCCCTCTCCTGCTAATGTTCTCTCTCTCTCAAACAAATAAAGTCTTTTTTAAAAAAAGAAATTAAGACGTTTTCAATCGAAGGAAAAATAAACTATTGCCAGCAGACCTAACCTTAAAAAATGACTAAAAGAAGTTCTCTAAACAGAATAGAAATGTAAAAAAAAAAAAAAAGGAACCTTAGAAAAGGAGAAAGAAAAACACAGCAAATACAGTATATTCTCCTTCTCCTCTTGATTTTCCTGAACTGTGTTTGATGATGGAAACAAAAATTATAACACTATCTGATATTGTTCTAAATGTATGTAGAGGAAATATTTAAGAAAATTACAGTGTTAGTGAGAGACAGTAAAGGGTCATCAAGGAAAATAAATTTTTCTATACTTCATTCAACGGGTAAAATGAGGATAGAACACTGTAATAATTTTTATATATATAATGCAATACCTATAGAAACTACTAGAAAAGCTACACAAAGAGGTGCCTGGGTGGCTCAGTTGGTTAAGCCTCTGCCTTTGGCCTAGGTCATGATCTCAGAGTCCTGGGATTGAGTCCCTTGTCAGGATTCCTGCTGAGCAGAGAGTTTGCTTCTCTCTTTCCTCCCTACTCGTGCTTTCTCGTGCTGTCTCTAGTTCTCTCTCAAATAAATAGATAAAAATCTTAAAAAAAAACTACACAGAGAGATACACTCAAAAACACCACAGATAAAACAGAATTCTAACAAAATGTATAAATAACCCAAAATAAGTCAGGAAAAAAGAAAACACAGAAAATAAAAACAAAGAGAAAAAAATAAATGGCAGACTTAAGCCCTAAGACATACCATGCTAACACTAATCAAAAGAAACCTGGATCAATTTTAACTAGGGCTGCTATAATAAAATGCCATAAGGTAGGTGGCTTAAACAACAGGAGTTTGTCTTACAGTTCTGGAGGCCAGAGGTCCAAGAGTAAGGTGTCTGCAAGGCCACACCCTCTCTGAAGGTGAAGGGAAGGATCTGTTCTACGACATTCTCCTAGCTTCTGATAGGTCCGTGGCTCGTGGCAGCATAACCCAATCTTCTCTTGGTGTTTTTCCTGTGTACGTATCTGTCTCTAAATTTCTCCTTTCTATATGGACATCAGTCTATATTGGGTTAGAGTTCTTACTCCAGAACAACTTCATCTTACCTATTTACATCTGCAACAGCCCTATTTCCAAATAAGGTCACATTGTGAGGTACTGGGTGAGGGGAAGGACACAACTTGGGGGAGATATAATTTCACAATTCAACTCATATCGTTGGAGCAGCTGTATTAATTTCAGATAAAGCAGACCACAGAGCGAGGCAATTATCAGGGATAAAGAACATTACATAATGATAAAAGAGTCCATTCTTCAAGAAGACATAACAATCCTTAATGGGTATGCACCTAACAACACAGACAACAGAGCATTCACTAAAATAGACCATATTCTAGGCTATAAAACACGCTTTAACAAATATAAAAGAATAAAAATCATACAAAGTATGGTCTTAGATCACCATGGAAATAGGTTAGAAATCAACAACAGAAAGATGACTAAAAAAATCCCCAAATATTTGAAGATGAACAATATGCTTCTAAATAACACATGGGTTAGAGAAGTCTCAAGAGAAATTATAAAATATCTTGAACTGAATAAAAACAAAATAAAATTCATCAAAATTTGTGGGATGTAGCAAAAGCAATGTTGAGAAGGAAATTTATAGCACTGAGTGCATATATTAAAAGAGAAGGAAGATCTAGAATTTATAATCCAAGGGATTTGAGAGCAAAGAAAATTACTAGCAACAGAGAGGATCATTGTATCATAAAGGGTCCATACACCAAGAAGACATAATAATCTTAAGTATGTTTGTGCCAAATAATAAGCTGCAAAATATGTGAAGGAAAACTGATATAAATGAAAGGAGAAATAAACAGGTCCTTAATTGTATTTGTGCCAAATAATAAGCTGCAAAATATGTGAAGGAAAACTGATATAAATGAAAGGAGAAATAAACAGGTCCTATCTATTTATTTGTAAACTTTAATAATTTTTCATCAACATTTATAGAGCTACTAGACAGAAAATCAGCAAAAATTTAGAAGTACTCAACACCATCAACTAAGAAAATCTAATTGACTTTCATAGAAAACTCCATAGAACAATAGCAGAATACACATTCTTTTCAAGTGCCCATATACCAAGATAGAACATATTCTTGGCTTTGAAACAAATCTTCACAAATGTAAGGGAATTAAAACAATACAGAGTGTGTTCTTCAACACACAGTAGAATCAAACTGGAAATTAATAGTATATGATAGGAGAATTTCCAAACACTTAGAAACCTAACAACATGCTTCTGAGTAATCCCTAGGTTAAAAGGGAATTCTCAAGATTGATTTCAAAGTACATTGGATTGAATGAAAATACAACTCAAAATTTGTGGACACAACTAAGGCCATACTGAGAGGGAAATTGATAGTGCTAAATGCAAACATCGAAAAGACAAAATAATTCAAGCTCCTACCTCAAGAACCTAGAAAAAGAAGAGAAAAATAAACCTGAGGCAAGTAAAAGGAAGGATATAGTAAAGATCAGAGCAGAAATCAATGGAATTAAAATAGAAATAAAAAATCATTTTAAAAAGGAAATACTTAGGTGTAAATCCAACACGACATGTTCAGGACTTATATGCTGAAACTACAAGATGTTCCTAGTTTATTCTTTTTTCAAATTGTCTTAGGTACTCAGTCCCTTTCCTTTCATATACATTTTAGAGTAAACACTCACGCATTGCTGGTGGGGGTGTACAATAGTACAGCAGAAAGACAGTGGCAATTTCTTAAAGATGAAACATGTAACCACCATGCAGCCTAGCAATTGTATCATAGGTTTTTTTTTTCCTAGGAGAATGAAAACTTACATTCAAACAAAAAATATATACAGGAATATTTATAGCAACTTTATTCATAGTAGCCCCAAACTGAAAACAACCCAGATGTCCTCCAACAGAGGAAAGAATAAGGAAACTGTGGTACACCCATATTATGGAATTATATTCCACAATGAAAAGGAAGAAAACTATGGATACATTCAATAACTCGGATAAATCTCTAGGGTGTTAGGCTGTGTGATAAAAGCCAATTCTAAAAGGTTACTAAAGGCATGATTCCATTTATATAATATTCTCAGAATGACAAAATTTAGAAATGGAGGACAAAATAGTGGTTGATCAGGGTTTAAAGAGTGAGTGGATGTGGGGAGGGAAGTAGACATGGCTAGAAAAGCACAACAGGAAGGATCCTTGAGGAGACAGACACGTTCTGCACCTTGACTGTATCCATGCCAATATCTTAGTTTTTATATTGTACTATAGGTTTACAAGATGTCTTTGAGGAGAAAGTGGGTAATGGGTACATGGGATCTTCTATTTTATTTTTTACAACTGCATGTGAATCTACAATTGTCTCCAAAGAAAGTTTAATTTAAAACCGAAAAGATGCCCCAAAGGCTTTCTAATAATCCTCCATTCTAGGCTTTATTTTAACTATCCTTGATTTTTTTCACCTTTGCAGCAATTACTATAATTGATTTGTGTCTTCCTGGGCAAGGGTTTTGATAAGGAAGAGGTAAGAAGTAGACCTTAAAAAGAAAAAAAACTCCTTATATTTGTAAAAATGCATGCTTCTCTGATATTCAACTCTCTCATAAAATTTGAGGGTTTGCAAGACCTTGTCAGGGTCTGTGTTATCCCTGATGCTGGCGGCTGCTTCGCCACTGAATGGGTTGGCCCTCAGTTGTCCTTTACTAGTTCAGGGTGAAAAAACATTATCTGTTCTCTGTGACCTTGGCCAAACTCCCACAGAACCTGATGATTTCCTTCTGGGTCCTTTATACCATGCTGGGCCACCGGTGGACTCTGGGCTTCCTGTGCAGTGGTTAGCTATTGTGTCATGACCAATTTCTTTGCCAAGTTCAACTTGCTGTGCCTCATCATGACAGCATTCCCTTTGCATTATTCTGACATGAGGTGTCAGGGTTTGGGCTGCAGTTGGAAGATCAGTTTTATCTCATGTGTACTGATGGCTTTCTTCTTCTGTATGGTAGGCTTCTCATTTATGTTACTAGAGATTACAGAACTTGAACTCTGTTGAGGGCTTCCCACTCTCCTAGAAGCAAACTTCAAAATAGCCATCCTGAGCTTCTCTTTGTGCCTTTGAATCTCATGAACTTTTTCTATGGCAGTAGCCTACATAAAATCAAATAGATCACATATCTGAAGGAGGACGTAAGTCTCAGGTGTGTTTTTTTCACTGTAGTAATATTCCTTTGGCCTTTGGACCTTATAGACCTATTTCCTTATTTAAATAACTCTTGGAAAGCAGGAAATGGGAATTGGATTTCTGTAACATAGAGTATGATTTTTCTTTTCTGGTCATCACTTTTGTTTTATGACATTTGGAAACATAGTGGATCTTGTGTTCTACATAGTGATCAGCAAAAACACTAGAAGAGTGAGGGCCTAATGTATGTGTTATATGCAGGTACTAGAGGAAGTTTCTCCCATGGGCACTGTGAGGTCATAAAACAGCCTTTCCCGAACTGAGATCCCAGGGAATTGTGAATTTATGAGAAAATTAAATTTCTTGTGTTTTTAACACAGTGGTAACCTAACAGAAATATTAATGTAAATTTTGGGGGTCATCTGGATGACCCTTATGAAGATATGGCCATTGATTACAGTATCATTTGGTGCCATGTAATTTCACTTTAAGAATTACAGGCTTGGGAGAAAAAAGCAAAGGAGGACATAGTATGTAAACAGGGTATTCTTCCAAAATAAAGGCCGAATGATGCCATGGCTTGACTAAAATTTCACAAGAGTTCAAAGGGAGAGGAAGATGGGAGAACTGTCATCAAAAAAGAACACAGTGTTAGAGGCAAAGCTCTGGAAAATCATATTCCAGTTGTGAGCAGCAATTTAGGTTTTGCTAACCAATATTATTCATACTAGTGAATTAATAATGTCAACTATTAATGAAAAAAGTAACTGAAATTTAATAATATATAGATTATAATTTTTATTGGATTTGTTGTTTTGCTTGTTTCAAATCTCTAAAATTATTTACATAAAAAGTTTATATCTCATTCCAAGTTTATGTGTTTAAATAATATTTTAGGATTATAGTAATCAAGCACAGTTCTAGAAGTCCACAAGAATGCTTTTCCTTTAAGCATTATCCTGTCATAGAATAATTTTTGAACTGGAAATTTCCTCAGAGATTTAGTAGAGGAGAAACTGAAGCCTCGAGAGATTAAAGGACTTTGCAAGGTCAGACAACTAATCCTCAGCAGGGTTGTGACAGTACCAGGTCCTGGTCTCCAGCCCAGGCCCCCTTCCAAGTCACGGCTGTTCAAGAGAGTAATGCAGGAAGGTGGATTATTTAGCCCCAAAGGATTGGATGGAGATGTCCTCTCTAAAATAGAGGTTGGGAGCTTTACTTTTTCTTTTTCAGTCTGCTGACTCACAGGGGTATATGAACTGTGGGCCAGACACATTTGAAAAAAAAGAGAAGTTTGGAGACAAGATTGAGCATCTTTCCCCACCCACCTCCAGCAAACCCAGCAAGGCTGCGTTACCATCTACTATACCTTAATCACATTTGAATCGGAAGATGACACATGATGTGCTGAAGTGCCATTTTTAACATTTCTAAATTTCTCAGACAGTATGCATTAGAAAATGGGCTACCTAGTGGTTCTCTTATGGAAAGTTCTCTTCTGCAAAAAAAAAAAAAAAAAAAAAAAAAAAAAGACTCAGTTCTTTGAGGGCATCATCACTAATGCAGGCTGACAAATTCTGAACTTTAAGTTGATTTTTTTTTAATTTTTATTTATTTCTGATAGTCACAGAGAGAGAGAGAGAGAGGCAGAGACATAGGCAGAGGGAGAAGCAGGCTCCATGCATCAGGAGCCCGACGTGGGATTCGATCCTGGGTCTCCAGGATCGCGCCCTGGGCCAAAGGCAGGCGCCAAACCTCTGCGCCACCCAGGGGTCCCAAAGTTGATGTTTTTTAACCTTGAGTAGATGGTGAAATGATTCTCAAGCTTTGAACTTGTGCTATTTGTAGATGACAATCATCTGAGATACTATAACATAACGTATGCTTCATTGGCTCTAGCAACCTAACAAATGATACAGGAATGTCCTTAGGTAATTCTTAGGAGTGCCCAGGGGTACCTTCCAGGTGCTTACTAACACATCTAGTCAATTACCAAATGGTGTTGGCCACTTCTACGGTTTAATTTCCCCTGTGCTTGCCCTGCTTATTGGACAGTTCTATCATCTCCATTTCCTAACTGTGTTATAAAAAATAGTTTACTTATTTGTGAGAAAGAGAGAGGAATTCTGTCCATTTTGATCAGGGAAAAATTACATCCCTGCTTTCACTATCTTACAAACTGAAAAATTGCATTTCCCTCCATTATGAAAGTAGGCAGCAAACCATGGTAGAAGATGAGTACCAACAATTCTGCCACAGAAGAACTCTCAGGTATTTTCATGGATGTTACAGTTGTTGCAGACATCTCCAAATGTTGTTTATAATCATTATTACTTTAAAATCATAATAATTATTAGATTTGCCACTAGATCTTATTATTTAAAGTTTTAATAAAAAACACACATATTATGATAGCACAAATTTAAAAAATATTTTGAGAACTATATTTCAATATAACTGGTTTCCTTTATAATCCTATGTATTTTGTTTTATTTATTTAAAAGCCCCCTGCTTCCTATCACCCTGAGAAGGGGTCCATGGGCTTCCTAAACTGCTAAAGTTGTCTGTGGCACAAAATGCTCATGAGACCCTGTTCTAGAGGATTAATTAACATAAGAGATGTTAGAAATTATTTTTCTCCCATGTCATCAGAACTGTTCAAGTTATGAGCCTGGCTCTTACATAGCTGGGGCACAAGAATAAGACCTGGCCGCTTACCATCTGCCCTTTGGACCAAGACCTTGGACCCGACTTGGTCTTCACTTTGCAAAGGGCCTTATCACCTGGAAGGTTGGCTGGTCCTATGATCAGGACATTGCTGTGTTGACTTTAGAGTAATGTTTCCTGGTGAGGTGTGTGCCATGAGTTGAACTGTGTCCTCCAGAATGATATGTTGAGGTCCTAACCCCTGGTACCTGTGAATGTGACCTTTCTGGAAATAGGGTCTTTGCATATATAATCAAGTTAAGATGAGGTCCAGTAAAAAACAAAATTCAACTGAGTAAATTTCAAATATCTCCTTGCTTTATTCAATGATTCAGGAATCAGGCAATATCCCACCTAACAGATATAGAGGAGCTCTAAGGAGTCATACAAAATGAAAGACTTTGATAGGCAGAAGGGAGCAGGACAAATAAGTTATACTAGCAAAAAGTGGATTGATTGTGGCAAGATAACCTGTGTTTAGGGGACAGCAAGAGTCTGGCAGGCAGAGTACTTGACTAGTATTGACTAAATAACTTCAGCTTGATCTGTTTGACATTGTATTCCTGGGAAAGTCTGAAATTGTGATTAAGTATGAAGATTCAGTTTAGTGAAGTGGGGCTTAGAGTAAGTGACTCCATTTTGGGCCTATTATCTTGTTTTTGACAGTATACTGGGACCCAATCCAGTTTGACTGATGTCCATATAAGAAGAGAAGAGACACACAGGGAGAATGAGACACAGGAAGACACACAAGGAGAATGCCACATGACAACAGAGACGGAAATTTGAATGAGGCAGCTGCAAGCCAAGGAACACCAAGGATTGCTGGCTATCACCAGTACTGAGGGAGAGGGAAGGAATGATTCTATTCACTGTCTCAGAGGGAGCATGGCCCTGCTGACACCCTGCTTTTAGACTTCTAGCCTTCCAGAACTATGAGAGAATAGATTTCTGTTGTTTTAAATGACCAAGATTGGGTAGCCCGAGTGGCTCAGTGGTTTAGTGCCGCCTTCAGCCCAGGGCCTGATCCTGGAGACCCGGGATCGAGTCCCACGTCGGGCTCCCTGCATGGAGCCTGCTTCTCCCTTTGCCTGTGTCTCTGCCTCTCTCTCTCTCTCTCTCTCATGAATAAATAAAATCTTTAAAAAAATAAATAAATGACCAAGATTGTAGTGCTTTGTTAGTGCAGCCCTAAGAAATGGGTCCACTATGTCTCAGAGTGCCTAATAAAGGAATAGTGGGAATCTCACTGAGGTCACAAAACTGGTTGTGTGACTTTCTGGGCCTTGTTGATAATGAGGCTTGTCCATGTGGCAGAATCTGGTCTGAGCCGAACACTGATTATTATGGGCCATCTGGTTGTTAGGTTGTGGGGAGGGAAATACATAGCAGCCACCCACTTCCAACTGGCAGAGCCTAGAGATACCCAAAATAGTAGCACAATTGTTGGGCCTAGGGATTAGCTTTGCTTAGTTGAAAACAGAATGCCTCTCTCCCTTTCTGGGTTAAACTCAACTAAAGCTGCCCCCATCCCACAAACGCTTCCAGTGAAACTGTCTCCTTACATTTTTATACATTGTCCCTTTTCTCCCTGGGATTCAAACACAAGTCCAGGGAAGCCTGGGTGGAAAGCCTTTTCACTGGCAAAGTCTATGCTGGTTCCACATAATTCTGTCGCCCTCTTCCTTTGGATGAGTCCCTTCCAGGGAGAGTTCAGTCCTTTACACCCAGACATAATGCAAGTCTGGTGGGTTTGCTAGAGATTTACCCTGTCTACTTCCCAGGAGTGGGTGGGGTTTTACCTCCATTGGGACCCTCCTCTCTATCCACACAATAGTCTCATTTGCCCAAGAAGTCAAACCCTACTAGGGTACCAATTCAGACAACCATTTTAAAAGACACTTTGAGCTCTCAAGCAGAAGTGTTCCGAGCCTAGAACACTCAAGTTAAAGATGAGGGACATCTCATTGCTTGTAGCTACCACTCCTTCCATTTTAAGTCCCCATTTCCTTCATGTTTGGCTCCAAATCTTCCTATGTCTAAGATTGTTTTTCCATCAAGGCCTCTGCCTTCTCCTCTTGCCTGGAAATGTATCTTAAAATGGACTCCTACTCCCAGTATGTACATATGTGTATATACACACACACACACACACACACACACAATCCTTTAAAATACACTCATGCTCTCAATAGATGAATACGTATATGTGTGTATATATATATATTTTTTACTTAAATATACCTGAGAATTCATAAGAGCCACCCAATCTTTCAATATTTCTCCCAGACCACAATGCAAAGTCAAATATTGACCTGCATAAATTTACATTCTTGTATTCTAATCTTCAAATGTCAGAAAAATGGTCTTCAACATTCTACTCCATTCCAGAGAGGGGAACTATGCAGCTCCTTTGCTCTCACACAACACCTTCTTCAAAATGTCAAGTCCTGAGCCTCCAATTAAGTTTTAAGTTAAAGAAAAAGCAAGCTCAAAATGTCTGTGAATGAGTCCTTCATGCTACTAAACTACCCAGCTTCCTCTGTTAATTTTAGCCACTGAACTAACTCCCATTTATTGGAGATATAATTTACATACCATAAAATCCATTCATTTAAAGTGTACAATCAAGTGGTTTTTATCATAGTCACAGAATTATACAACCATCACCACTGTCTAATTCCAGAATATTTTCACCATGCTGAAAGGAAACCTTGTGCCCATTAGCAGTCACTTCTCATTATCTTCTCCCCTACTGTGCAGGAGACTGCTATTTGACTTTGAAAAAGCCAACTCTATTACATTCTCTTTATGCCTAACACAAAGAAAGAGGGGCAGGCGGCCATATAGATTCCCAGGAGATACTGGGAGTCAGGGGTTAAGTAGGTGTGGCAGCAGCAAGTATGAAGAACACCCAGGGCTCTGACTTTGTAAACTTCAGCCACACATGCTTCATTAGCAATAAGGCTTCGATAACCATGGAGAATGTTCGACAAGCTCAGGAATCTTTGTTTCTGATTCCTGGAGTGTTGCTGTAGGTGGTTGCTAGCTTTCAGTGCAAACAGAAACAAACTGAAATGTCCATTGAATGACTGGAAACTTGATTCTCTTGGACACAGTCCACTTGGGCCCCATTTGTCCTCACAGCAACCATTTGTTGGATCTGGCATTGCCCAATTGACATCATCTGTGCCCTTTTCCATGGCAAGGCCATTATTACATCACCAGCTAACTAAAGTTCTACATGATGAGAATAATTTTAAAGATACCTTTGGAGAATACAACTTAGCCTTAAAATACATAAATAGGCATATCCATTTTGCTAGGATGTTTTTAATGAATCTATAGTAATTCTAAGTATACTTGTAATTTTGGAAGTATAGTATCACATATTTTCAAATAATAATGTAAAAGGACATTTGTTTGTTGTTTATAAATTAGATTCCAAACCATTTTCAGC
Source organism: Nyctereutes procyonoides (assembly GCF_905146905.1). NCBI lineage: Eukaryota > Metazoa > Chordata > Mammalia > Carnivora > Canidae > Nyctereutes > Nyctereutes procyonoides. The sequence continues at coordinate 45,449,327 of NW_026575049.1, read as the reverse complement.
AGTGCTTTTTTCTTTTGATAGTACTTACTACTATGCAAATGATAAATGTTTTTACCTTGGTATTTTTTTAATTCAGTTCATCCCATTTCATTTATATATTTTCTTTTTTTTAATAAATTAATTTTTATTGGTGTTCAATTTACCAAAAAATACAGAATAACACCCAGTGCCCATCCCGTCAAGTGTCCCCCCTCAGTGCCCGTCACCCATTCACCCCCACCCCCCGCCCTCCTCCCCCTCCACCACCCCTAGTTCATTTCCCAGAGTTAGGAGTCTTTATGTTCCGTGTCCCTTTCTGATATTTCCCACACATTTCTTCTCCCTTCCCTTATATTCCCTTTTACTATTATTCATATTCCCCAAATGAATGAGAACATACACTGTTTGTCCTCCGATTGACTTACTTCACTCAGCATAATACCCTCCAGTTCCATCCACGTGGAAGCAAATGGTGGGTATTTGTTGTTTCTAATGGCTGAGTAATATTCCATTGTATACATAAACCACATCTTCTTTATCCATTCATCTTTCTTTTTTTAAAATTCTTTTTTTAAATTTTTTATTTATTTATGATAGTCACAGAGAGAGAGAGAGAGAGGTAGAGACATAGGCAGAGGGAGAAGCAGGCTCCATGCACCGGGAGCCTGACATGGGATTCGATCCCGGGGCTCCAGGATCGCGCCCTGGGTCAAAGTCAGGCGCCAAACCACTGCGCCACCCAGGGATCCCTCCATTCATCTTTCGATGGACACCGAGGCTCCTTCCACAGTTTGGCTATTGTGGACATGGCTGCTAGAAACATCGGGGTGCAGGTGTCCCGGCGTTTCATTGCATCTGAATCTTTGGGGTAAATCCCTAACAGTGCAATTGCTGGGTCATAGGGCAGGTCTATTTTTAACTCTTTGAGGAACCTCCACACAGTTTTCCAGAGTGGCTGCACCAGTTCACATTCCCACCAACAGTGTAAGAGTGTTCCCTTTTCTCCGCATCCTCTCCAACATTTGTTGTTTCCTGCCTTGTTAATTTTCCTCATTCTCACTGGTGTGAGGTGGCATCTCATTGTGGTTTTGATTTGTATTTCCCTGATGGCAAGTGATGCAGAGCATTTTCTCATGTGCATGTTGGCCATGTCTATGTCTTCCTCTGTGAGATTTCTCTTCATGTCCTTTGCCCATTTCATGATTGGATTGTTTGTTTCTTTGCTGTTGAGTTTAATAAGTTCTTTACAGATTTTGGAAACTAGCCCTTTATCTGATATGTTATTTGCAAATATCTTCTCCCATTCTGTAGGTTGTCTTTGAGTTTTGTTGACTGTATCCTTTGCTGTGCAAAAGCTTCTTATCTTGATGAAGTCCCAATAGTTCATTTTTGCTTTTGTTTCTTTTGCTTTCGTGGATGTATCTTGCAAGAAGTTACTGTGGCCAAGTTCAAACAGGGTGTTGCCTGTGTTCTCCTCTAGGATTTTGATGGAATCTTGTTTCACATTTAGATCTTTCATCCATTTTGAGTTTATCTTTGTGTATGGTGCAAGAGAGTGGTCTAGTTTCATTCTTCTGCATGTGGATGTCCAATTTTCCCAGCACCATTTATTAAGAGACTGTCTTTCTTCCAGTGGATCGTCTTTCCTCCTTTATCGAATATTAGTTGACCATAAAGTTCAGGGTCCACTTCTGGGTTCTCTATTCTGTTCCATTGATCTATGTGTCTGTTTTTGTGCCAGTATCACACTGTCTTGATGACCACAGCTTTGTAGTACAACCTGAAATCCGGCATTGTGATGCCCCCAGATATGGTTTTCTTTTTTAAAATTCCCCTGGCTATTCGGGGTCTTTTCTGATTCCACACAAATCTTAAAATAATTTGTTCTAAGTCTCTGAAGAAAGTCCATGGTATTTTGATAGGGATTGCATTAAACGTGTAAATTGCCCTGGGTAACATTGACATTTTCACAATATTAATTCTGCCAATCCATGAGCATGGAATATTTTTCCATCTCTTTGTGTCTTCCTCAATTTCTTTCAGAAGTGTTCTATAGTTTTTAGGGTATAGATCCTTTACCTCTTTGGTTAGGTTTATTCCTAGGTATCTTATGCTTTTGGGTGCAATTGTAAATGGGATTGACTCCTTAATTTCTCTTTCTTCAGTATCATTGTTAGTGTATAGGAATGCCATTGATTTCTGGGCATTGATTTTGTATCCTGCCATGCTACCAAATTGCTGTATGAGTTCTAGCAATCTTGGGGTGGAGGCTTTTGGGTTTTCTATGTAGAGTATCATGTCATCGGCGAAGAGGGAGAGTTTGACTTCTTCTTTGCCAATTTGAATGCCTTTAATGTCTTTTTGTTGTCTGATTGCTGAGGCTAGGACTTCCAATACTATGTTGAATAGCAGTGGTGAGAGTGGACATCCCTGTCTTGTTCCTGATCTTAGGGGAAAGGCTCCCAGTGCTTCCCCATTGAGAATGATATTTGCTGTGGGCTTTTCGTAGATGGCTTTTAAGATGTCGAAGAAAGTTCCCTCTATCCCTGCACTCTGAAGAGTTTTGATCAGGAATGGATGCTGTATTTTGTCAAATGCTTTCTCTGCATCTAATGAGAGGATCATATGGTTCTTGGTTTTTCTCTTGCTGATATGATGAATCACATTGATTGTTTTACGAGTGTTGAACCAGCCTTGCATCCCGGGGATAAATCCTACTTGGTCATGGTGAATAATTTTCTTAATGTGTTGTTGGATCCTATTGGCTAGTATCTTGTTGAGAATTTTTGCATCCATGTTCATCAGGGATATTGGTCTGTAATTCTCCTTTTTGGTGGGGTCTTTGTCTGGTTTTGGAATTAAGGTGATGCTGGCCTCATAGAATGAATTTGGAAGTACTCCATCTCTTTCTATCTTTCCAAACAGCTTTAGTAGAATAGGTATGATTTCTTCTTTAAACGTTTGATAGAATTCCCCTGGGAAGCCATCTGGCCCTGGACTCTTGTGTCTTGGGAGGTTTTTGATGACTTCTTCAATTTCCTCCCTGGTTATTGGCCTGTTCAGGTTTTCTATTTCTTCCTGCTCCAGTTTTGGTAGTTTGTGGCTTTCCAGGAATGCGTCCATTTCTTCTAGATTGCCTAATTTATTGGCGTAGAGCTGTTCATAATATGTTTTTAAAATCGTTTGTATTTCCTTGGTGTTGGTAGTGATCTCTCCTTTCTCATTCATGATTTTATTAATTTGAGTCTTCTCTCTCTTCTTTTTAATAAGGTTGGCTAATGGTTTATCTATTCATTTATATATTTTCATATTGCGCCCTCATTTATAACCTCATAACAATTTATGCATTTATATTTATCAATATTTACCATATTAGAAGTTAAAACTATAAACTTCAAAAGCTCTTTAGTTCATTAAAAAAACCCCATTGTGTTAACATGAACAACGTATTTTAAAGAAAAATAAGTATATTTTCTAAAAAATGTATAGTGGGAAGGAATGGCATTTTTTTTATATTTTTGAAAATCTCTTTCATGACTGTCTCAATAGGAAACAGCTGGATTCTCTTCTTTAAAAAATAACAGTTTTATTTAGATATAATTTACATACCGTACCATTCATCCGTTTAAAGTGTACAATTCAATGGTTTTTAATATATTCACAGAGTTGTGCAACCATCACCACAATTAATTTTAGAACATTTTTATTACTCCCCAAAGAAACCTTGTATCCACTATCTGTCACTGCTTATTTCCCTTTATGTATATCTGCCCCACTCTACCATCCTGGTCTTGTTCTAGGCAACCACCGATCTGCTTTCTGCTTGTATGGATTTGCTTATTCTGGACATTTCACATAAATGGAATTAAACAATATGTCGCCCTTCATGACTGGTTTCTTTCACTTAGCATAGGGTTTTCAAGGTTCATCTGCATTGTAGCATGTTCGTAATTCATTTATTTTTACTGCTGAATCATATCCCATTGTATGTATATACCACATTTTGTTTATCCATTTATCAGTTGATAAATATTTGGCCATATTCCCATTTTTTTACTATTATGAATAATGTTGCTTTAAGGTTTTTATCTGGTTAAAAGTTTATTTAGAAGTGTGTACAAGTTTCTGTATGGATATATATCTTTTTTCCTCTTGAGTGTATGCTTAGGAATGAAATTGCTAGATCATATGATAACTCTGTGTTTAGCATTTTGAGGAACTGCCAGATTGTTTCCCACAGTCTATTTTATATACCACCACCAACATAGGGAGTTCCAATTTCTCCACGTCCTCTCCAGCACTTATAATTATTTTTTAAATTTTTTGCTATACTAGGGAGTGTGAAGGACTACCTCATTATGGTTTTGATTTGTATTTCCCTAATGATTAATAATATTAAACATCTTTTCCTGTGCTTCTATATCTTCTTTGGAAGAATATCTACTCAGATCCTTTGTCCAATTTTTAATCGGCTTGTTTTTTTATTGTTGAATTGTAAGTGTCTTTATCTTTTTGTCTTTATCTTTTAGATACAAGTCCTTTCTCAGATATATGATCTGCAAATATGTTCTCTCATTGAACGAATTGTCATTTTACTCTTTTTGATTGTATCCTTTTCAGCACAAAAGTTTTTAATTTTGGTCATGACCTATTTCTGTTTTGTTTGTTTGGGTTTTTTTGCTTATACATTTGGCATCAAATCTAAAAAGCCATTGTTTAATCCAGGGTCATGACATTTAAGCTTATATTTTCTTCTGAGATTTTTTTATACTCATAGCACTTGCATTTAGGTCTTTGATCCACTTTGAATTAATTTTTATGTATAGCGTGTGGAAGGAATCCAACTGCATACTTTTGCATGATGACATTCAGTTGTCCCAACACCATCTGTTGGAAATAATTTTCTTTCCCCATTGGGTGGTCTTGGCATACTTTTTGAGAATCAGTCGACAATGAATGTGAGGACTTATTTCTGTACTCTCAATTCTATTTTATTTCTCTTTATGTCTATCCTTATGCCAGTATCATACTATGTTGACCATTATAGTTTTGTATCAACTTTTAAAATCAGAACATGTGATTCCTTCAACTTTGGGTTTTTTGTTTTTGTTTTTGTTTTGACATTGTTTGGTTATTCCTAGTCCCTTGCATTTCCATAGGAATTTTAGGATCATCTTGTTAATATCTGCAAAAACCAGCTAGAATTTTGATAGAGATTGCATTGAATCAATAACTCAATCTGGAAACTATTACCAAATTAATTTTAAGTCTCCCAATCCTTGACTAGAGGATATTTTGCACTTAATTAGGTCTCTTCAATTTCTTTCAACAATATTTAATTTTCAGATTATAAGTTTTGCATTTCTTTTCTTAATTTTATTCCTAAATACAGAAATGCAATTGATTTTTGTGTACTGATCTTGTACCCTACACTATAGCTGTACTTGGTTTTTTAGTTCTAATTGTCGTTTTAAAAAGATTCTAGGGCAGCCCGGGTGGCTCAGTGGTGTAGCGCCTGTTTTCCGCCCAGGGTGTGATCCTGGAGATCCAGGATCGGGTCCTGCGTTGGGCTCCCTGCAATGGAGCCTGCTTCTCCCTCTTGCCTGTGCCTGTGCCTCTTTCTCTCTCATGAATAAAAAAATAAACTCTTTTAAAAAAATAAATAAAAATAAAAAGATTTTCTATATACAAGATCAGGTCATCTGAATATGGAGTTTTACTTCTTCCTTGCCATCCTAAGTGCTTTTTATTTCACTTTCTTGTCAAATTGACCTGGTTAGAACTACCAGTACAATGTTGAATAAAAGTACCAAAGTAGATATTTTTGTTTTGTTCCTGAGGTTGGGCGGAAAGCAGCCAGTCTTTTACTATTAAGTTTGATGTTAGCTTTAACAGATATCATTTATCAGGTTGAGAAAATTCCATTCTATTCCTGGTTTGTTCTGTTTTCATCAGAAAGAGTGTTGGATTTTGTCAAATGCTTTCTGCATATTGAAATATTCATGTGGGTACCGTCTTTTATTCTATTAATAAGTTACACTGAACTTATACAGGAATACACAGGAATATTGCATTCCTGGGATAAATCCCACCTGATTATGGTGTATGATACTTTTTATACATTGCCAGATTCAAGTTACTAATATTTTATTGAAGATTTTTGTATCTGTATTCATAACAATATTGGTTTATAGTTTTCCTTGAGATGTCTTTTTTTAGTTTAGATATCAGGGTGATAGTGACCTCATAATAAGTTGTGAAGTAGTTCCTCCTCATTAAATTTTTGGAAGAATTTTTAAAGAATTGGTATTACTTCTTCTATAAGTGTTTTTTAGATTTTACCAGTGAAGCAGTCTGGGTCTGGACTTTTGTCAGTTTTTTATTTTTAATTTAATATTTCAAATTGTTATAGGTCTATTCAGATCTTCTAGTTCTTCACAAGTCAGTTTCAATAGATTGTGTAGGTCTTAGAATTTTTCTTTTCATCAGTTATCTAGTTTGTTGGCCTACTTGCTGTTTATACTTGTGTGCTGGTCTCAGCCTACTGATCATCAGTGTTGTGGTTGGACCAGCCCTTGTGATTCTTATGATTGCAAAAGCCCTTCAGTAATAACCATCAGAAAACTTAAGGAAAATAAATGTTAATTCCTTATAAGACCTAGAAATTACACAGCACATGGGGGAAGGGGACACATAGCAAAGAAGGGAGTAGGGAGACACAGAGAGAGTGAGCACATGGGTCTGGGGTTCTGCTTTTCTTTGGGTGGGGTGGGGGGCTAGGGGAATTTAAAACATAAGAGTGGGAATTTAAAGTGTGGCATGAATAAAAGCAAGAGGCCCAAATGGTCAGTTATTGCAATCAATCAGGATTTCTAAAACAAAGGAGCCTCAGTGGGGGGTAGGTGTCCTAACTCTTAATCTCTTTGTGTGGCCAGCCATGTGTTTATTCAAGACAGCCATCTCTGAAATGTATGCCTTTGCAATCAAAGCTTAAATCAGGCACTCACATTACAAACAAAACAAAACAACAACAACAACAACAAAAAAAACAACTTTCAGAATTTACAATGCACTTATAATCCTTCTTATTTCTTTAAGCTTTGTAGTAATGTCCCATTCTTTCATTCTTCATTTTTGTCTTCTCTTTTTCTTTGGTTAATCTACCTAAAGGTTTGTCAATTTTGTTCAAAACCAAAGTATGTTTCTTTGATTATCTTTATTGTTCTATTGTTTATGTCATTAATTTCTACCCTGCTCTCTATAATTTTCTTTCTTCTACTTGCTTCAGTGATTAGTTTGTTCTTTTTGTCCTCCAATGTAGTAAGATGGAAAGTTAGGTTATTGATTTGAGAGGTTTCTTTCTTTCTTTCTTTCTTTCTTTCTTCTTCTTCTTCTTCTTCTTCTTCTTCTTCTTCTTCTTCTTCTTCCTTCTTCTTCTTCTTCTTCTTCTTCTTCTTCTTCTTCTTCTTCTTCTTCTTCTTCTTCTGATATGGTATTTAGAGCTATAAATTTTCCTCTAAGCAATGCTTTCACTGAATCCCAGAAGTATTGTTATGTGGTGTTTTCATTTTTATTCATCTCAAGGTATTTTCCAGTTTCCCTTGTAATGTCTTCTTTGACTCATTAGTTTTTTATTTATTTTTTTAAAAGATTTTATTTATTTATTCATAGAGACGGGGGGGGGCGGGGGGCAGAGGCACAGGCAGAGGGAGAAGCAGGCTCCATGCAGGGAGCCCGACGTGGGACTTGATCCAGGGTCCCCAGGACCACACCCCAGGCTTCAGGCGGCGCTAAACCATTGTGCCACCGGGGCTGCCCTCATTAGTTTTTTAAAAGTGCATGTTAACATTCCACGTATTTGTGAATTTCATAAAGTTTTTTGTTAGTAATTTACACTGCACTTTCAACATTTGTACTGTCTTTTAAAAAATACCTGTCACATCTATTGGAGCTGTGTGTGTGTGTGGGGGGGTGTATTTGTGTGTTTGAATTTCCATCTGAAGTCACCTGTATTCAAACAACTCCTTTCATATTTCATATTTTTCACAAGGTGGAACTGCCAGCAAAGGATTCTCTTATTGTTTATCTAACTGTAAATTACTTTACTTCGCCTTAATTTTTGAAAGTTATTTTGCTGCATATAAGATTCTTTGTTGATAGTTCTTTTAGCACTTTAAATACGTCATTGTACTGACTTCTGTCCTTCATTCTTTCTGACGAAAAGTCAGCTATTTTTTTTTAAGATTTTTATTTATTTATTCAGGATAGACATAGAGAGAGGTAGAGACACAGTCGGAGGAAGAAGCAGACTCCATGCCGGGAGGCCGACGCGGGACTCGATCCGGGACCCCAGGATCACCCCTGGGTCAAAGGCAGGAGCCAAACCGCTGAGCCACCCAGGGATCCCCCCAAAAAGTCAGCTATTAATCTTATTGGAGGTCTTTTGTATGTGATGACTCATTTTTCTCTTGCTGCTGTCAAGGTTTTCTTTTTCATTTGGCTTTTAGCATTTTTACTATGATGTGTCTGGGTGTGGGTTTTGTGTGTGTATGATTCTATTTGGAGTTCATCAAGCTTCCTGAATATGTTGATCAATGTGTTTTTAAAATCAAATTTTGGACATTTTCAGCCATTATTTCCTTGAGTTTTTTTCTGAACAATCATATTCTATCATTCTTTCAAGTAAAAATGATATTATATGGGTGGTATAGTTGTTTAAGCATCCAACTCTTGGTTTTAGCTCAGGTCATGATCTCAGGGTGGTGAGATTAAGCCCTGAGTTGGGCTTCTCACTCAGTGTAGAGTCTGCTTAAGATTTTCTTCCCCCCCCCAAAAAAAAGATTTTCTTTCCCTCTCCTTTGCACTCCCATCTCTCTGTCAAATAAATGAATCTTTAAAAAATGATACTCTATGAAAAAAAGTCGCAGCAAATGTTTAAAGAGGGTTGAGATTTAATAAATTAGTAATTTGAATTTTAAAACAATTTAAGAGTTGATATTTGACACAATTAATACATTTGAGGATTCATCAAGGATATTCTTAAGTGAAATTTTCTTTTTCCTTTAGTATGTAGAGAAGAATGCAATGACTACCAGTACAGTATGATGCCACCACAAGGCTCCATGCTAACGTTCTAGCAGTTTTACCCACCATTGCTTTGTGATATCAATACGAATGTCAACACAGTGAAAAAGACAAAGAGTATCTCAATATTATTATAAACATAATTTTGAACTTGTAGACTCCCTAGAAGGGCCTCCCTAGGAAAGTTGTTAAGTAAATGTATATGACCTCTATAGTACCAAGAGTTTCCTTCTAAAATTGTTCAGCTGGCACTGCCCTACCTTAATAATCCATACCATTCTGAAGTACAAGTTTGATTGGGAGAATGAATAATTTCTCAAGTTTTATCCTGGTCCTGTGAATCTAATCTTAGCATGTTTTCACACAACTCTGCTGACCATACATGACTTCATGCTGGTTTTAATTACCAGTGCTTTACTTAAATTCAGTGCTTTACTTAAGTTGTAGCTTTCCTGACTATAACAGCTTTTGGGATGGAGAGACACAAACACAGATTGCCCAAATGGGGAAATTTAGGAGCTCCCTTATCTTTTCTAAGTCTTTTGGGATGGAGAGACACAAACACAGATTGCCCAAATGGGGAAATTTAGGAGCTCCCTTATCTTTTCTAAGTCTTTAGTGATAAGAGCAAATGTACATAAGTTCTTTTGGACATGAGGAGTGTTCATTGTAACCCCCTTCCTTGGGTTCATCCCAAGTGGTACTGGATCTAAGATTCAAGAGATTTAAACTGCAGGCTCCTTCTTGTCTTAAGGAAAAGTGTAAAAAGCTATGTTCTTCCTGTTCTGGCTAGAGCTTAGAACATCTGAGCATGTACTCCATACACATGTAATGGCAATGATAATATCATCAAGAACAATAATGACAAGTCTAAGAAGGAGCTGCCAATTGCTACATGCAAAAGAATGCTACCTTGACCACACCTCTTTGAGCAGTAGGACATCTAAGAGGATATAATTCTGAACTATCACATGTAATCAAATTCATATAAAAATCAAGAACATTCTTTCTTTAGCTGCTGAGGTGAGGAATATAAATACCTATTAAAAAATCAGTTAATACATCTGTTTGGGGAGTTTCCTAGGTTATTCTTCCTCTTTTCTTAGCCCATTATTTGGTTTTTCTTTGGTTTTGTCTGTTGAGTCCACCAGCCTCAGAACCATGTGCTGGCTGGCACCAGGCAATGGATGACTTGATGCCCTTACTGAAATAATATATGTGCTAATATCAGGGGATGAGGAGCCCCATCTGCCTATCATATACCTGTCAGTGGGCCATATGCCACAATATTTTTTCTCAGTAGTAATTATCACTAAGGGCCAATACACCAGTTAAGGTTTTTTAAACCAATACAATAAACTTTACAAAGAATAGTGTGGCTTTGGTATAGTTTTGAGGAGGTGGGATTTAAAAGTATGTTCATTGAAAAACATCAATATTAAACTCACAGTTGTGTCCAAAATGTTGCAAAAGGGCAATATTAACATGGTACTTATCTGATATCATATTATAGTAGTAATTATTATAGACATTTGGTAAGTTCTTTTTTAAAAAATATTTTATTTATTTATTCATGAGAGATACAGAGAGAGAGCCCAAGACATAGGCAGAAGGAGAAGCAGGCTCCCCATGGGGAGCCTGATGTGGGACTTGATCCAAGGACCCCAGGATCATGCCCTGAGCTAAAGGCAGATGTACCCAGGCATCCCCGGTACATTCTTTCTTAAAAAAAAAAAATAAAAAAAAGATATATTTATTTGAAAGAGAAAGAGAGAGACCGGGGGGGGGGGGGGAGAAGTAGAGGGAGAGGAAAAAATTTAATTATACTCTTGCTGAGTCTGCAAGTCTCTATCTCACAACCCTAAGATGACCACCCAAGCTGAAACCAAGAGTCGGTCACTTAACTGACTGTAACCCAGACCCCTAGACATTTGGTAAGTTCTATAGTAGGTAGTATAGGTTGCAAGCAAATTAGATAGAGTCATTGACTTTTAGAGCCTTAATTCATGTGGCAGATAAATAAAAAGACAAACTTTTAAAGCCAGGGTTTCCTAATCTTGAGGAATATGTGGAGTCATTGGAAGGAAAAGAAGACAGTCACTTTTGTCTTACATTATTTTTATTACAATATTTCTCTTTTTTTTTTTTAAAGATTTATTTATTTATTTGAGAGAGAGTGAGGGAGGGGCAAAGGAGAGGGAGAGAGAGAATCTTTAGCAGTCTCCCTGCCGAGCATGGAATACAATACAGGGCTCAATCCCATTACACTGAGATAGTGAGCTGAGCCTAAGTCACAAGTCTGATGCTCAACTGACCGAAACACCCAGCTGCCCCTATTATAATATTTCTTAAATTAACCAACATAAAGCTAGTAATAAAGTCCTCATGTTTTTAGCACTTATAAAAATTTAAAGCCAGAGGAGATTTATAAAATAAACACAGAAAGGCCAAGAAACCTAATAAAATTCAAGTTGGCATTTTGGATATGCTGCTGTTCTGCTGAGCTCACACTTCGACTTGCAGTGCGGATATGCTCTGACTGTCTCTACTGCAGGCTCTGTTACTGTATGTGACATGATGACTCCATTTTCCCGCCACTGGTCTTTATCAAACTACTGTGAAACCTCCTCTTATAGAGGTCGCTTTGACAGTCATTTGGTCTTGATGTGGAAGAAGGCATCATTTGATATTCATGGTAATCTCCCAGTTCTTGTCTAATTATTGGAGACACTTAATTTCTGGCACCAACACATCCATAAACACAAGTAGACACAGTCACTCAAATCCCATTGGCTAATAGGACATCATTCAAATAATCATGAATTAGTCAAGAATATAGCTATATGTTTTTAAAGAAGATTAATAATGGAAATGAAAGCATAAAATTAACACATTTTCACAGAGCATTCATGGACATCCAAATATAAATTTAAGGAATATAAGGCTGGGAGTCTAGTGTAAGAAACATTGGTTATTTTTTGATGCATTAGAAAAAATGTATTGGTCTCTTTTATATTTAGACACTAAGGGTTGGACATTCAAAGGGGAAGATATACTGGGCTGGGGGGGGCAGCACCACACCAGCCAGTTCAATGTGTGCATGCAGCACTAGAGGCACGGTGCTCTGGAGACTAGAGGGAGGGTTTACCCAGTAGATGACATCAGTGCTGAGCCTTAATGAATGAGAAAGAATTCTCTAGGTGGAGAATAAGAGAGGAAAATGCAGGGTAGAGGGATCAATATCCCTGGAATGAGTGTTTGCATGTGTTTGCAATTCTATGTTATTATAGTAAGTCCAGTAAGCAATAGTGAGTATCTACTTTGTGTTTATTTCAGAGGGAACACAATAAAGTTCATGTCCTTCCTTTGGGAAGCTGAGAATCTAATTGGAGATTCTAACTACACAGTGAACTTACAAGGCAATATAGGATTGCTAAGGATGTGATTCAGAGTCTAGATGCAATAGGAGTGCCAAGCAGCCTGAGTGGCCCAGGAGTGTAGTGGTGAGAGCCAATTTCATGGGAGGGACAGCTGAACAAGACCTAGGAGGAAGGAAGAGAACAGCAAACCCTGCAGTGACATGCCTCCCAAAGGGCAGTCAATGAAGTATGCGGGGAGCTGAGGACATCCCTAAACTGAAAGGGAAACCTCACACATGAGAAGAGCTGGTATGGCCAGTAGAGTAATGGTGCCAAGCCTCTGTTCAGTTTTGATCATGGATGTCAACATGCTTTTTTTTTTGAAGATTTTATTTATTTATTCATGAAAGATACAGAGAAAGAGAGAGAGAGAGAGAGAGAGAGAGAGAGAGAGAGAGAGAGAGAGAGAGATGCAGAGACACAGGCAGAGGGAGAAACAGGCTCCCTGCAGGGAGCCTGACATGGGACTTGATACTGGGTCTCCAGGATCAGGCCCTGGGCTGAAGGTGGCGCTAAACCGCTGAGCCACTGGGCTGCCCTCAACATGCTTTACCCAATTAAATCAATGACTTTCCTTCATCCCTTCTTCTCTTTACCCCCAGTGAATCAACAACTGTATAGCAATCAGAATTCCCTACAGGTTGTTTGGTCAACTGGAGCCCACAGACCACATTCGATTAATATTCCACCTACCATAATCAGGTTCCTGGAAAGAGTAACCATGACTGTACTTTAGGAATGTGCAGTTTCCTTAGGAATTCCATGTAGTGAGTTAGCTAGGAAAAGCTTTGACTGGATATGCTGGTTGAGGTCTTAGGTACCAAAGGCTTGCCAATGACATTAAGGTGAGGACTTGGTGAATGCCTGCTAAAGATGACTTTCAGGTGATCCTGATTGACTTTTTAATTTTAATTTAATTTAATTCAAATTATTTTTTAATTTAATTTAATTTAATTTAATTTTTTGAATAGGCTACACATTTTCTTGGTATATAAATCAAAAGACAGAAAACAATGTTCAGTGAAAAAATCCTTCTGCCTATGTTCCAAACCACTCATCTCCCCTCCCTGAGGGGCAACCAATATTACAATCTTGAGTCTCCTTCCAGAGGTAGGGCACAGACAAGAAATCATATATATATACATTCTTACAGAAAAGAATTGATTAGTGTTAGGTTTTCATATCGTAAATAACATTAAGGATGTATTTTCCTTCACTTAAGGGGCAATGGTTATTAGTTTCTCCAATTACAAAATAATGCACATTTATTATAAAAAACCTAAAAACTACAAAAAGAAAAGGAAGAAAGCTGCACAAATTACAAAATAATGCACATTTATTATAAAAAACCTAAAAACTACAAAAAGGAAAAGGAAGAAAACTGCATGTTATCATACCATTTGGAGGTAACCTCTGGGGACCTACAATTATTTATATTCCCTTTTAGTACAAGTACACTACACACAGAATACTACACTGGAGTCTTTTTGTTTTTACTTACTATAGTGTTTCAACCTTTGCAAGGTCTGCTATACATCGTTTTTAATGGCTTGTTTATATATACCATAATTTATTTAACCAAGGCCTCTTCTTTGAAACTCAAGTTGATTACAATTTTGTACCATTATAGACCTTTACTTGATATATATTTAGTCTTTATTTATTGATGACTTTGTAATTTAGGTGCAAATTTCCTAAGGGAAAAGACTGTGCTTGTCTTGATTACTTGTAGCCCTATAGCACCATGCCTGGCTATAAGGTTTAACTATTAGAAGACCATATGTGCAAAACAAACAAAAAAAAACAAATTTTAAGTGGAATTCAACCTCAACAATTTACTTCAATGAAATTAAATCTGAGAATGGGTTGTGTTTCTGATTTCTCATATAAGTTGCTTTTTGGTTTGGAAGATAGGACAGGATCCTTTCACCTATAGTTGCAAATCCCATGGAGGACACACAAAGGGTTTGTTTATATTCTGTCATAAAAAGAAGATCTGTGAGAAGGGGCCTTAAATACAAGAATGAGGTCACAAACGGGCCTTCATTTCTAGTAAGCAGCACCTCTACAGTTCCTAGTATAGTAGGACAAAAGAGTACTGGAATTAACAAGCTGTAGGGCACCCTTCCCAGCTGAAACACATCAGATAAAACTTTCCCTTCACAAATGACTGTCAGAGAATGCCACTTGACACTACAAAAAGCTACTTCCTCAAAACAATCCCTTGTTCCTTAGGGAAGGTCTATTTTAAAAGATGACGGTCACTAGACAATTGTAGTCTTATTATTCTTCTAAACGAGGCAACAGAATCCCTTCAGTTTATTCAGTCTGCAAAGAAATCTTTCCCTATCCCTAACTTCGAGTCTTCACAGTGGAAACAAAGATGCTTCCAGGGTAAAGGACAGACTAGCAAAGAAGGAGGGCAGATAGGGCAGGGCTTTTTAGAGTTCCACTCATAACACAGCTGAAGGTTAACATTTCAAGTCACAAAGAATGTCTATAGATGGCCCTGCATTGACAGAGTCCTGATGCCTGGCATAAAGGTGTCCAAGGAGATCAGAAACACTGAGTGCCCTGGTGGAGCAAGATGAATGGGGCGATTGTGCATTTGGGCACCCCATGGCATTGTTTCTGTCAAAAGAAACTTGCATAGCAGGCCCATGTTTGAGTTTAGGTGTGTGTAGGTGAAAAGAAATCTGCAAAGGTTTGACTTTGAAAACATTTGCAGAGAGAAGAGAAACAATCGAGGCTTTTTCTTCACAGGAAACTAGACTGTTGACTATTATGTGCCGAAGGAACCTCTTTCTTGGGTCTGCTCTTTTCCAAAGGTATAAAAAGCACTTCTACTTCTTGCTGATTTTTTTATAATGATCCTTAAGATGCTGATGGCAAAAGTTCCAACGCCTTCAGAATGGTACTTTTAACATTAACTTGGTCCACATTTACCTCCAATGCATTGGACTTTGCAATGGACCCAACACCTCAAAGAAATTTTAGCTCTGTCTCTGTCGAGAACAAGATATAACCAACAAAGTTCATAAAGTCAACTATATAAACTGAAACATATGCCCCCTTTAGGAAAAAAACTTTTATTTTAAACTAATTATAGACTCAGAGGTATTTGTAAAAATAGTACAGAGAGTTCCCTATTCTCTTCCTGAGCTTCCAATGGTAACATGTTGCATAACTGCAGCACATTATCAAAACCAGGCAATTGACACTGACATTGGTGTTATTGCCATTATTCATTTTGACATTTGACAGTCTAAAAATAAAAACCTAAAGTCCTAAAATCTAAGAAAAAGAATGAATTCTGTCTTCTGCTAAGATCTACTACTGCCTGGTTCAAGTTCTCCACACTCCAGCCCGCTCAAGCTATTTTGGTTTTGCAACATCCATGTCTTCTTTGAGCGAAGAAATGCTGTTTCCTGTAAGACTTGCTAACCCCCCAGGAATACACAGATCAGGACTCCTTATCCCCCCTCCCTGTGCCTAACAGACAACCTCCCTTCTACCAGAAGGGGAAGGTGGGATTTCTGGGGGTCTCTCCTGGTGTTGTTCTTAAATGTTTTTTTTTTTAACTTTTTATTTCGAAATAACTATATATTCACAGGAAGCTGCAAAAATAGTACAGAGAAGTCTTGTATACCCTTCACCCAGTTTCTCCAGTGGTTATTTAAGGCTCAGTTTACTACATTTGTAAAAGATAATGAAGTCCTGCTGTTTTGTTTTGTCTTTTTGTTAAAGTTGGAAACACCAAAATTTTTTTCTTTTTACTCTTTTTGTCCATTGAAAGAAAATATATTATACCTGAAACTGTCTTATTCAAGAGATTGGGACTAATTGCTAACCAGTTAATTGAAAATGTAAGAATGATAAAAAAAATGACAGATTCTACATACCTTACTTTAATTCAGCTCATGTAAAGGTGTTCGTTCTCCAATCTTTTGACATAGGGTTGTAGAAAAAAAAAATCTGTGCTTCAGTAGAAAACAATGCATCATCTGTAGTTTACCCTTCTGCCTTATCAGATCAATTTTATGGAAGCTATTTTGTAAATCTGCAATGTGGGTAACTGATACACATGCAAATTATGTCCTATCTGGTAGAAATGGACTTCCCTCCCCACTGTGGAAAAGCCAGTCTGTGTCCTTTTGCACATTTAATTCAACATTATTTTATCCATATAAAATTAAAAAAAAACTTTGCCTTTGAATTGGTTATAGTATCTTCCTGGTTTCTTCATTTGATGAGTTTAATAGAATTTTAACACATGTTCATTGTTATATCTGAACAAGAGTCATGATTTTATCTTTTTCTGAAACATCAGCATTCTTTTTTAAAAATTTAAATTCAATTTGCCAACATATATTATAATACCCAGTGCTCATCTCATCGTGTGCCCTCCTTAAGATCCATCACCCAGTTACCCTATTTCCCCACCCACCTCTCCTTCTGCAACCCTTTGTTTGTTTCCCAGAGTTAGAAGTCTCTTGTGTTTTCCTCTCTCATTTTAGCCAATGGAATTTAAGTGAAAGGGAGGAAAGCCTCTTCTAGGTCTGGCCCACAGAAACCTCCCCACCGCCACTCCCTAGTTCTCTTTCCCCTTCTGCTGGTTTGCGATAGACCACACCTTGTAGGTCAGTGATAAAGACAGTGGAATCAGAAGACATCAGGAAACTGGGTCCTTGGATCACTGCTTGGAGGAGTTGCTGATCAGGAACATCACATTTGGTCTTTTTTTAATTTTTTTTTTTATTTATTTATGACAGTCACAGAGAGAGAGAGAGAGAGAGAGAGAGAGAGGCAGAGACACAAGCAGGCTCCATGCACCGGGAGCCCGACGTGGGATTCGATCCCGGGTCTCCAGGATTGCGCCCTGGGCCAAAGGCAGGCGCCAAACCGCTGCGCCACCCAGGGATCCCACATTTGGTCTTTAAGTGAGAAAGATCTCGACTTCTGTAGGGTTTGAGCCAGTGTGTATTTTTGGCTTTGCTTGTTACAGCAGCTTAGCATCATTGTAACTGATCTAGAGTTTCTACCTGATGGCCACAGAGGAATATTAAGTCTTTCAGTGTGGATTGCCTAGTTAAGGTAATCAATTAGCTTCATTATTCTGATGAAGTCGTTACCCTACAGAAATACCCTTAAAAAAAAAAGTAGCAGGACTTAAGTTCCTCGTATCTTTATTCATTCTACAAAGCTGCATGGAGGACTTATTGCTTGTCAGGCACCACTCTGGTCTCTACAAATATGCAGAAAACTAAACAGATAAAAATCTCTATTCTCTAAGAGCTCAGGGGAGAGACATATATGCAAAATTAATGTCAGAGAAGTTGGACAGTGACCTATGCTATGAAGGAAAGTCAAGGAAGGCAGAGAGTATGGGAAAAAGAGAGTGTTGCCTGTGGTTTTCAGCGCCCCAGTCAAGGAAGACCTTGGTGAGAAGGTGACATTTGAGCAAAGACTTGAGGGTAGTGAGAGTAAATCACATGGTATCTGGAGGAAGAATACAGATTAAAGTTCTACTTCCATTACCCAGTTTCAAAAGTCAAGTCTATGTTGGGATGGGGGAGCATCCCCTCAGTGTGCCTGCCTGTGATGCTTGCTTCTTCTCTTGCTCTTTGGACCAGCATCTTGGGTAGGTCCAAGGGCGCAAAAGACCTGGCCCCTGCACAAGGGGATTCTGAGCTGCTGGGAGTGTGCCACCCAGGGCATCCGTGCACAGGTGTCTTGTTCAGCCCTCACTGCTGGCACCCATCAATGTGGCTTCCTGTGGCCATCGACCCTTTCGTGTGTTTGCATTCTACCCTTCTGGTCCAAAGCCAGGCTCCTTCCTTCTCTGTTCCATGTCTGTCCTGGCAGCTTGATCAGAGAGTGTAAATAACTTGACTAAGGTTGCAGAGTTAGTAAGAGTCTTTATTCAGTGCATAGGCCCATTGGCCCCTTGTCCCTGATTCCTACGCCCTTTATATCCTATCCCCTCTTTCTACACTTTGGATAGAATAGGTATGGCCCAGGGACAGAATTATTGCCTGTTGGTTTCATGAGGTTTGGCATATAAGCCCCCAAATTCTATTTAAAACAAAGGGCCACCTTATTACAATAATCAAGTGTGCAGTCACTGAGACACCCATGTATACCAAAACAGATAAGGGAATAAAGATGGATATGCCCTATGTACCTGACTCTTAATTTTATACAGCCAATTAATGGATACATCTCATTGGAAGGAGGTTACTTTTTGCTTCTCTTATTTAGATGAATTTATTCTTTTACAGAATGGCTCTATGGGATTTCTGTTTCACATTAGTCATAATCTACTCCTTGTCCTGTTCTTTCAGGAAATGCAGTTTGGATCTTAAAGACTGAGGCTTGCAGCTTTGCAAGGGATTTGAGCTTGGCATTCACCATGATGTTAGAAAAGTTCTCCACCAAGGGAAGAAGCCTACTAATTATGTATTCTCTTAAAATCATCCTTTAAGGAATAAAGGGGAAAGGAGAAAAAATGAGTGGGAAATATCAGGGAGGGAGACAGAACATGAGAGACTCCTAACTCTGGGAAACGAACTAGGGGTAGTGGAAGGGGAGGTGGGCGGGGGTGGGCGTGACTGGGTGACGGGCACCGAGAGGGGCACTTGATGGGATGAGCACTGGGTGTTATGCTATATGTTGGCAAATTGAACACCAATAGAAAATAAATTTATAAAAAAATCATCCTTTAAGTTAAAGAGGACTTCAAAAGACAAAAGGGGGCATTTATATAATGACTTTCTGGGAATTTTGCTTCAGCTTTTACTATAGCTAAAAATCAACAATCTCTCCATTATCTGTTAATGATTCCAGAACAGGGCTAATTCCTTGGTTAGGAAGAAGGACACGTGTGAAGCTGAGCTAAAAGGCTGGGTTTTGGGGTTTGGAGGGTGGAGACAAATTCCTGCCACCTTGAGACAGGAGGTGGCATTGGCGGCTCTAGGTGAGTGAGGCCTTGGGGGCTTTGCTTGCCCTTTGGAAGCTTTAGCCACGGAATGATCTTTGATCCTTCACCTTCCAGAAGGTGGAGAGCTGGGAGAGGAAGCCTTAAGTAAATAAGAGGGCAGAGCCCCTTTCACCCCAAGTTTCTGAGCCCTGAAATATGTGAGATCATTGGCCCATTGCCAGAGGTGGAGTGGTCTCTGTGTCCCCACCTTTTCCAGCAACTCCTCAAAACCACACCATCTTTGGAGGACACAAAGACACCTCCATTTCTGTTTGAGGTTTTATTTATGCCCTATTCTTTTCTTGAAAGGCACAGAGCTACACTTAATAGCCCGTCCCTTATGCACCCACAAAAAACTTAAGACCAGAGTAGAATAATTCTGATTGAGAGCTGAAAGAGATGGGGGAGGCCGAGGGTTTCAGAGAGATACTCTGGGTGAGTTCAAGGCATAATAAAAACCAAAACCAAAACCAAAAAAGCACCCACTCAACAAAGGTAACATTTCCATAGCCCTTAACTCCCAGAGAAACACAGGGCATTTGAAAGCTGATTTACAATAACATAATGGTATCTTCAATAGGTACTTGAGGAATATGTAGAGATAATCTTCACATGATCATTTCTTAATATTTTACAAAAGCCCTTGGCATATAATATTATAAACCCAATCTTTGTAACAACATTTCTTTTTTTGTGTGTATTTTTTATTGGAGTTTGATTTGCCAACATATAGTATAACACCCAGTGCTCATCCCATCAAGTGCCCTCCTCAGTGCCCATCACCCAGTCACCCCATCCCCCTGCCCAGCTCCTCTTCCAATACCCACCATTTGCTTCAACGTGGATGGAACTGGAAGGTAGTATGCTGAGTGAAGTAAGTCAATTGGAGAAGGATAAACATTATGTGGTTTCACTCATATGGGGAGTATAAAAAATAGTGAAAGGGATTATAGTGGAAAAGAGAGAAAATGAGTGGGAAAAATCAGAGAGGGTGATAAAACACGGGAGACTCCTAACTCCGTAACAACATTTCTATCTGAGCAAGAAAATGTCAGCATAGTTGGTCCTCGAAAGTAGGGTCAGGGATGCTGACACGAGCAGTCGATTAACACATATTTTGTATGCTATATATATTATATACTATGTTCTTTTTTAATACTATATACTTTCAATGAAATAAACTAGAAAAAGAAAGTTATTAAGAAAATCATAAGGAAAATACATTTATGCTACTGTACTATGTTTATCGAAAAAAATTCATGTAAAAGTGAGCTTGCACAGCGCAAGCCCGTGTTGTCAAGCATCAACTATATATAGTTTTAGATGAAGCTAGACTAACGTGCCTGTATGTATTTTTCTCCAGCTCTCTATATATTCTGCATGCCCTTGCTACCACATTCCTCCAGGCAGCTTGTTCTCTACCTCATTTCCTTAGGTGATGTATATAGCACAGTGGAAAGCAGAGTGCCTGCAACTCTTTCTGGCAGTTGTTTGCCAAAGGTTAAACCTTGGCTGATATGGCAAAGAGAAATTCCCAGTGCCCAGGGATTATGCTGTCCTACCCATATTTTCCATCCTCTAGCAATTAGGTGCGTCATGTGACTTGCTCTGGCCAATGGGTTATGAGTGGAAGCAAACATGAATGCATCAATACAATTGTGTGTGCGTATGTGTATGTTTTTAACACAAAATGCCCTATACCTCATGTATTTGTTTTGCAATTTGATTAAAAAAAATCTCAACAGTATACCTTGGAACTTTTCTATATTGTCACAAAAAAACTTATTTTTAACTGCCATCATATCACAATGAGAATATACCATAATTTCAACTACTCCCTTATTGATGGACATGGAGATGATTTCCATTATTTTGCTATTTTGCGTTATAAAAATACTTCTGTATGTTCTCAAGGAAACCTAGTAGGGGAATTGCTTGGCAGAAAGGTGTGTACTTTCACACTTTTAAACCAATGATTAAAAAAAGTCTATTACATTCAATTTACTACTATTTTACCTAGGATTTTTACAATTAAATTCATCAGTGAGAATGCTCTAACTCTTCTAATGTCATCTGTCTCCTCTCTTTCCTCTCTACCTTCATTTCTTAAGAAATAGGAGTATTGATCTAATCGGATCAGATTCCAGGTTGTTGATGGTGCCAAGTTTACGAATGTGAAGTTATCCACCGGGTGTGTTTCTCTCTCTGGCACTTTGCTCTTTCCCCAAGGGGAAGAAAGGGAAGCTATACCAGCTATATCTTCCTGTGGGCAGGTCCTCTTTTCTTTCTTCCTCCCACATAAGCAGTGCCACATATTTGCCTGCCAGGCATGGTAAGGAGCTGGTAGAAAGACCTGAGCTTAGAAGGGGAAAGGCTGAGCAGCCCCGGTGGCCCAGCAGTTTGGTGCCGCCTTTAGTCCTTTAGTCCGGGGTGTGATCCTGGAGACCCGGGATCGAGTCCCACGTTGGGCTCCCTGCATGGAGCCTCCTTCCTCTGCCTGTGTCTCTGCCTCTCTCTCTTTCTCTGTCATGAATAAATAAATAAAATTTAAAAATAGGATTTTTTTTCTTTTTTTTTAAAGAAGGGGAAAGGCCTTAGCTCTGAGTCCAAGTCCTGAACCCCCACAGGGCTGCCCGGTCAATTTGTCCTTGGGTTAGAGGGACCAAAAACAGGAAACACCTATTGCCCATTGCCATTGGCCTATGTGTGCACTTTTCTCCTCAGGAAGAGGATGACCCAGCTAAGGCAAGATTCAGGCCCATCCCTGAATAACATTTCCATATAATCAAAATCTTATCCAGCAGTATTGTCTTCACCAGGTTTTAGGATAAGTATCTATTTTGAAGAGTGATTTTAAATTTCCAAGTGTTTGGAAATTTTTTGTTTAGATAAGATATTGCTCAACTCTTAATTTACTAATCAGGATGGAGTAATAGACTAACAGGCATCCAGTTTATTTAAAACAATGGCACATTGCAAAGTTAACAGGAAGTGTGGGAGGGAGGGGTAATTAGAAAACAGACTTGCTTTATGCCATTCAATGTTGAGATGTGTGCTGTTAAAAACCCACTCAAATCCAGTGAGGTTTCCATTGTGGCATTAATATCCAGTTCTAAATGAATACTGTATAACTGGGATGATGGGAAATTTCTTTTGGAGGAAATGAGGGCCAATAATTGATCAACACAGCATATAATGAGGGCAGCGTACTGAGACAGGTTGCTTGGGTTCAAATTCTGGGTGCTCAATTCGCTAGTTGAGGGCCTTGGAGGAGTTGCTTTATCTTATGTCTTAGTTTACTTGTCAGTAAAATGGGGATAATTATGGTATTTTTCCTCCTGGAACTTTTGTAAGGATTTAAAGATGCAGTATATTTAAATTGCTTGGAACACTGTCTGGCATTCAATAAATACTAGCTATTGTTTTAAAAGTTGGCTAACCCTGAAGATAGTAATTATCAAGAGTAGAACAGTTATGCACAACAGCTCTATTCCTTACAAAAGATGTTAGATGGAGAGTCACAGGTCTGCAATCACTCCCCCAGTAGTGAACCATGAACTGCTGAACCTTCCCCTGCTCCCACACACTGATCTCCCTCAAGGCAGCCCCTGATAGCACCTTAGACCAACTGCCCAGCAAGGCAGTGGTGACTGAAATCTGACTTCGTTGCTCTATTTCCAACCCCCCTTCCCCTGCCTTCCTCTTCCAAGGGAGTGCTTTTGTGCTAAGTTTATCTCACACATATCTATTGTTCCCTTTATTCAATATTCTACTGTTCTTTCTGGTTCCAGTTCTCGCAGTGGGTTAGAAAAACTGGAGTCCCAGGATCGAGTCCCGCATCAGGCTCCCTGCATGGAACCTGCTTCTCCCTCTGCCTGTGTCTCTGCCTCTCTCTCTGTCTCTTTCTCTGTGTCTCTAATGAATAAATAAATAAAGTCTTAAAAAAAAAAAAAGAAAAACTGTTTCTCCTCCCTTAGTTTCATGGGACTCTGCCCTCCTCCAAAGATTCTAATTATGATCGTAAGCATATGGAGCGCCACTAATAGACTTGTTTAAAGGAAAAGAAAAACCATTCAACCTGAAAAAACAGCACAAAGGTCAAATAACAATCGAAGGGCTGTCACAAGCAGCACACCACTGCCAAGAGGGCTGACTGCCAACTGATGCTCGGTGTCTGGATAGGTGGGGAAAAATGATTGGCGCTGGAGTTCCACGGAAGGCTTTGTGAAGAGAGAAGAGCTTGAACTGACCCTGAATAGACCTGCGGCTCTGGGACTCCCAAGCTGGTGCAATCCAGGTGAAGGGGGTGGTTTGAGTAAAGATATCTGTGGTCAGAGGCAGGCACCAGACTAGTACCTCTGCTGGAGCATTTATGTTGTGGGCAGTGGCAAAGAGTCTGAGGTAAGGATGGGAGTGACACAATAAATACCACTTATTAAGGTTGAGAGTAGGATACAAATGATCTGTGAAATGCAAATTCAAAACAAATTTGTTAAAGTTCAGAACAATGGTATATCACAACCGTGCTAAAAGTATTCTTACTCTAGACCACTCAACACGCAAAAATGAAGTGAGCCAACCTGTGGCTAGCTGATCTGAAGTCAGGAACAATTATACAATACTTCAAAAGGACCTAAGCTTCCGCTTACTTATCTATCTACAATTTAAGTAATTAATGTTTAACACTTTCATATGAGCTAATGCATGAAGGCATATACACATAATTAACAAAAGCATAGAATCATTTACAATAACTTGCATATAAGTGGCAAGTGTCCCAGGGAAGGGAAAATGCAAGGGGTGAAGGTGGGGACAGGAGTGCCTGGTGTGACCTTGTAAGGCAATGGGTTTGGCTGTGTGAATGAGGCACTCTCTCTAACTCATGAGACCCAATAATATTAGGCTGGCAGGGTGTGGATGGCAGGGATTACTGTGGCATTGGCAAATGTGGGCGTGGCTGCTACTACTTCCCTTCTGAGCACAATCATTTAGTATTGTTGAGTTTTTGTTCTCTGGTGGTGTGATTGCAGGTGTCATTTGTAAGGCTAATGCTATACAATCTAACAATTTTATGGAATGATTTGTGACCTGAGATCAAACCTGTTAGTACCTTTAAAGTTATAAAGGCATTAAAAGAATGTAGGAAAAATAACCCCCATGTGGATAAAGTAGACTTTTTTTTTGGGGGGGGGGAAGTGGCGGACAGAATTGTTCAGTTCTACTATTAACCATGTTTTATTAGATCTTTGATTCAAAAACCTACAAATGACCTGGTTACTTTTTGAGTTTTAAAATCTAAAACATAGTTTAATATCCCAACGTTGTAAAACAGTACTTGCCTGTGGGATCTTAAATTAAGGCTTTAAAGACGCTTTTCATTAAGCACAAATTTATTTCCAAGGGCCTGAAAAATCAAAGGCTTATATTTTGAGCTCTTTGCCTGATATGGTCAAAACAAGGGTTAAAAATAAAGCTGAATGGAGAAAATAATGCCTTAGGAATACTCATATCTGATAGATAAGGGTATTTTTGGTAACTGCAGCCGCTCCTCCAAAATTGCAGCTCCATCTCACCTGTCTTTCCTTCACTCACAGCCGCCCCACCTCTTTAAGCTTCTTTCCCTCAATTGTAAAATGAAAAACAATAGCTCTTCACAGCGTTCTGGTGAAAAAAAAATTTTTTTTAAGATTTTATTTATTGATTGATGAGAGACACAGAGAGAGAGAAAGAGGCAGAGTCACAGGCAGAGGGAGAAGCAGGCTCCGTGCAGGGAGCCCGATGTGGGACTCGATCCTGGGTCTCCAGGATCACGCCCCTGGCGCTAAACCTCTGAGCCACCGGGGCTGCCCCGTTCTGGTGAAAATTAAGCAAAATGACGCAGGGGTAAGTGCTCTGCAGGCTGAAAAGTAGGCACAAAAGTTAGCTAACGTTTCCTGCGGTGCACTGGCCTCCCTCCCGTTCTTGGGCGCCTTCGCCCCTTACGCGGGCTCTGCGGTGTGTTATCTGCTTGTTAACTTAATTAATAAATATTCACCACCGTTGTTAATTTTCCTAGTAACAGTGTTCATGGGTCGGTCCGCCCTGTTCCCTGGCGTGGGGCTCTTGCTTTGCGTCCCAAAGGAGCCTTTGGGGGCGGGAGCCAGCCCGGGTGGCTCAGCGGTTTAGCGCCGCCTTCAGCCCAGGTGTGATCCTAGAGACCCGGGATCGAGTCCCGCGTCCGGCTCCCTGCACGGAGCCTGCTTCTCCCTTTGCCTGTGTCTCTGCATCTCTCTCTCTCTCTCTCTGTGTCTCTCATGAAAAAATAAAATCTTAAGAAAAAAAAAAAAAAGGAGCCTTGGGGACCCGGACACCTTTCCCTACCTCACCCTCAAACTCGCTTCGAAGCCCCGCCCCTTCGGGCCGCTGGCCCCGCCCCCGCCGGGCGCCCGCTCTGTGGGCGGGGCCAGCTCAGGGAGCCGCTCCGTGATTGGCCGCGTCCAAGCAACCGCGGCGACGCCGTGGTCAACACGCCTGCGCTTTGCGCTGGGGTCACAGAGAGATCGAACGTCTGGAATCCTTCGCGCCTAGCGGCGACCCTTCGCCGGCGGGAGTCGCCGCTTTATCAACCAGCAGGATGCGCACCTCGCCCGCCCTCTGGGGTCACGTGGCCCTCAGGGGAGGGGAGCGCGGCTGCTGAACAGGAACCTTCTTGGCTCTCCTCCGACGGATTGCCTAGTAAGTGGGATGCCATCCCTTCCATGCCAGAACCTTCGAGGTGCCGAGGTGCCCCGCAGGCTGTGGAGGGAAAGCTTGGAATTCGGCAGTTTCCGACCGCCCTCCACGAGAGTTCAGCCACTTTCTCAGGTTCCCCTTTGGCAGTAGGGCCGGCTGAGGCACAGGCACAGGTACGGGACCCTTCCTGCTGAGCAGCCGTCCCACCCACCCCGCTCCCCGCGGAGCTCAGTCGCGCTGCTGGAGGCCCAGCCCTCCTGGTTTCTGTCTCACCATGGGCCAACAGAAATAAGAAGTGAAGTGCACGTGGGCTTTGGAGTTAACACAAGAACCAAGACACATTTATTTTTAAGAAGTAGTGATAACCTGAGTAGTCTAAAACAAAGGGATCTGCTTGGAGTCCAGCTTTCTGCAACTTTCCGGGTCTGGATTATCCTCTGGCGCTCTTCCATTCTTCCACGCTTAACGTGGTTTTCACAGTCACGTCACTAGAACGAGCCCCATTTTCTTTTCCTCTTTTTATGTGGGCATAAACCTTCCTTAGGTTTAGTTTCCACTTGGGGGAGTTTTCCTTTGGTCTTTTTGGGAGCTCTTGGTTTCTTTCTTCTCAGAAGTGACCTTCCTAGAGCAGCCCAATTATTCTTAGATTTTCTTTTCTTGGCCCCCGTTTTCCCAACTGTGGGCCAATCCATTTCAGTCTCCTTGCCTCTACCCACATGATTGGAGCAGATGATCAAGAAGGCATGGCTAGCCTTGCTCCTCAAGGCAGGAGAATAGAGGGAGGAGTAGATTAAGGGTTTCTGGGGAAGAGTTGCAGCAGGATACCCACTGGGGCTTTATTCCAGCTTCCTTTCCCCCTGGAACAATTGTAATTCAACATCCACATTAATCACAAGATAGATCAACATAATCTAGACTTCATTTTCAGCAAGGACTAACAAGGATATAGGACATTTTGGGTGTTGATAATAGAACTATACCAGATGTTTGAGCTGAATAATGGACTTGAATTTGTGTACTGTGCCTCCATCTCTGACCTTATAGGACCTACTCTCTTAAGCCATGACAACTTCAAGGTGCTCACCTCAGGACAACCTTGGGGCATCTCTTGGCTGCCCCCTATGGTCAGACTTCAGCAGCACAGGCTGGCTGCACTTGGAGCCCCTGGTTCCTTTGATTGGGGCCTTTGGCTTGTGCCCACTTAACCTTTCTATTTTTCCCCCCCCAGGCTCTGCCAGTCTGCTCCTGCCTTCAGCTCAGACTTTCAGTGCTTCTTATTCTTTTATTTTTTTTTTTCTGTTTATACTTCTTCATTCTACTTTGGAAATCCCTTCCTATTTTCCCCAAACATTAGCTCTTGGGATAGATTTTAAAACTTAGGGCAGTGTTCAACTGGATTTGTTGTTTCTTACTTCTGGATTCCTCTGTTCCTCAATTTGCAATAACCTCGGGTAAAGAAATCTTGAAAAATCACACTAATAATAAAAGAACATAGTAATATCTGGAAAACAATATGTCTCCGTTAAAGAGACAGCTATTTCCTGATACTGGCCTTGTTCGACCTAAAAAAAAAAATCACTGCCTTGTTTGAAAATCAGTATTCTCAGTAATTCTGAGTGATCAATTTAATTCAACTCAACACCATTACAAAGTGCCAGCTGTATTTAAGGCATGGTGCTGAGGACATTCATATAGTTTGTCCCTGTAGTCACTGAACCTTCTTTTAGTCTAGAGAACACATATCTGAAGTGCCCAAACTCATACTGGGGAAGTGTCAATGTGAAAGTTGGAACTTTGCTGGAGAGACGCTACAGAAGGTTGGTGAGGGGTCTGGAGAGGCTTAATGGAGGAAATAGAGTCTGAAATGGGCCTTGAAGGTTAAGATTTCACATAGGACAACCACCTGAGACCAGCTTGGAGGTGTGAAAGCAGGTGGGTGATGTGTGGAGGGGTTGCTTTGTCAGGTCATTTGGCATCATTGCTCTGGTAGGCTTCCTTGCTCTGCCAGAGTATCTCTAACCTAGTCTGAGCAGAGTGATCTTTTCTTTTGGAAGATGCCCTTTCTTTCCTTTCCTGTTTTCTTGGAATATTTACATTTTCCGGTTGCTTTCATTTCCGACAATATGGGTATTCTCAGGCTAAAAATCCCTAAGAATCGAGATCTGAATAAGAGTGACTCATACAGGTTCTCAAATTCAGTAGAGCCAACCAGACCTTTAAAAAATATTTACTTAAGTCTTTTTTAAAGCCATGTGAGTGCAGGAGGCACTGGGGCATGCACCTTAGCTGGAGGATTCAGTTGCCTTTTGCTTAAAATCAAAACGGGTCCATTTGGCCTTAAAACATATGACTTTTCTGAAACCTTTAAGTTTCCAAAATCCAGTTTAGGAGTCTTTTAAGGACAATTTACATAGCTGTGCTACCTTTTGAACCTATGACATGTAGTTCCCTCTAGTATGAAGAACATAGGAGGTGGGTGAATGTGTGTCAGGGAGAAGAAAGATTAATTGGACATGATGAAATAATAAAAAATCTTTATTCTGAGCTTCCTTTTCTTGTTTCCATGGAAACTGCTAGCCAAATTTAAAAGTCCTTCCGCTGGCAGTGTTTTTGGACAGATCTCAAATAGAAAGTTGAAGTCTGTTCTTATTTTCATATTCTGTGAATCTAAAGGAGGAGGAGAAGCCCAAACTTAATAGCCCATATGACTGGGAACTTGGGTGTAAAAAGGTACTTGGAGTAAAAGTGGGTATAAAAACAAGGTACAATTACTAAAGGATAATGACTTTTAAATAATTTATTTGGACATAGCTCTTTCCAGTCCATCAAGTGCTTTTCCATGCATTACTCATTCATTGCTAATAATAATATTCCTAATATCTTTTTATGAAACCTCCCTAGCTTCTGTCCAGTTGGCTTCTTTATTTGACTGATTTTCTTTTTTAAAGATTTTATTTATTTATTCATGAGAGACACTGAGAGAGAGAGAGAGGCAGAGACATAGGCAGAGGGAGAAGCAGGCTCCCTGCAGGAGCCCAATGTGGGACTTGATCCCAGAGCCTGGGATCATGCCCTGAGTGGAAGGCAGACGCTCAACCCCTGAGCCACCCAAGCGTCCCTTGACTGATTTTTATATCATAACAGAGACCTTCAGGGAATGTGGTTGGAGTTTTAGAAATGGGAAAAAAGAGCATTTCTGTTGTTGCAAAGTTTGACAGTCCAGGGAACAAACTTAAATGTGTTTCATGCTCTGGGTACAGAGGTTAAACAGACCTTTCTTTTTCTCCCAAGTTAATCACGCCCTGCCTGAAGTTGTGGTGAGTGGGTTAAGATTGCATGACAGTCTGGGCCACTCCTTTCCTCTTGTGTACACTAGCTATATTTAGGCAGGTCTAGATAAGTTTAATATGTAGCATATTGCCTTGAGTCTAGTTGGTCCCAGAACAGCTGGCCACATGATTCAGGATGTTTAAGTCCAACTTTAATTTATTTTATTTTTTTTAAGTCCAACTTTAAAATAAGACATTTGGAGGGACGCCTGGGTGGCTCAGCGGTTGAGTGTCTGCCTTTTGCCCAGGGTGTGATCCTGGAGTCCTGAGATCAAGTCCCGCATCGGGCTCCCTGCATGGAGCTTGCTTCTCCCTCTGCCTGTGTCTCTCATGAATAAATAAATAAAATCTTAAAAAAAAAAAAAAGACATTTGGAAAGTGAATCCATGTATTCTAGCTGGGCTGAGCCGTGATCTTGTTCCCACTCTGTTATTAGTTCCCTGTTACACATTCCACCTGTAGAACAGGTGTGTTTTCTCTCAGAGTTTTACCCTGTGTATCCTTTTTGGAAGTAAAAGGTTAGATGCAATTATAATTGGAATATTGATGTGTAATGAAGGTTCAGGAGCAAATGTTTATTTTCCAAAATGGAAGAGCTTTGCATTTTTCTGGTTATAAAAGTAAATCCTCTTTCAGAAATGTTTTAATAATGTAAAAATTTAAACAATACAAGAAAGGCAAAAACTACACTTACATCCACCACACAGATAAAACTACTATAAACTGTTAACAGTTACCTTTCTCGATGTTTTTCTCCTTGTATATAGGGATATATGGATAGATATTGAATTTTGTGGATACATTTTAGCAATGTATGTGGATATCTTGTCAGCAAATATGCATCTATGTTAACATTTTTAACATGGTAGATGGAAATCCACTTAATGGTTGTACTGTAATTAATATGAAACCAATCCTCTGTTGATGTTAGATTGTTTCTAAGTCCTCAGGAATACTGATTTTTGACAATTGCCCTTATAGGAGGTCTCTGTGACTTACTTAGATCCCAATTCAGAGATGGCACTATCAGTCTTATCTTCTACCATCTCTGAGCAGCCGCTGCCGGGGCAGGAGGGACAAAGCAACACCAAAACAGACTTGGCTGGGCAGAGTCTCATCTCATCGGAGGAATGGCTTCAACTGCATGGGCTTAAGAACAACAAATTGACCTTGAAACAAATTCTGTCACAGATTGGATTCCCACACTGTGAAGGTAGAGTACTCAGAAAGCAACACTGGTTGGAAAACACAACCAGAATGCCGTCCTTTAGCCTTTGAGGTGGCTGCATCAACTCCAAACCTCCTCAAACCACAGACCTCTGAGCTTTTTTGATCTCCCATCCTTCTTGGCAAAAAACGTGCATGGACCCCCAATGCATGTGTGTTACATAGAAGTATGATTGTCAGTCCACTCATTAAATATTAGTGATGCTTAATTTCATTCCTAGTACTTTTCAAGATGAAATAAAAAATAAATAGAAGTTGTACATACTCTAATGGATGTCTTCTTCATCCCTTGGAATGTATAAACCCCTTTAGGAAGCTGTTGATTAAGACAATGGCTGTGTGTGGTTTCGGGGAGAATGTGCTGTTTTCCTGTTGTGGCCTCTCTTATGTGACAGGCTAGCTTTTCTAAACACGTTTAGAAATTTGGTTCTGAATTTTCAAGTAGTACTGCCCTCCAACAGGTAGTATGAAATGGATGAGGATGTGTTTTATTTTTGTTTTTATTTTCTGATGACATACTGATTTGGGTTGCTACTGAAATATAGGGCCTGAGGACCAGGAATACGGAATGTCTTACAGAGTGTGAGATAGCCCACCCAGTAGGTGTATCCTATCCAACATGTCAGTAACACCCCAGTTGAGGAGCACTCCTCCAGTCAGGCAATTTCCAGTACTTGGAGTTTACTCAGTAATTCTGGATTAGCCAATTAATAAATTAAACACATATTTATTGAGTGGCCAATAATAACTATGTTTTTGAGATTCTTTCACTTGTTCCCTTGGCAGCGTTGTTCCATATTGGTCATAAGGAAGGTCTAGGGGATGCGGCTTTGGACTGATCTGGAGGTCCATTCTAATGACAAGGCCTTGCTTTTCAGAGCTCAGGCTGTGTGTTCCCATTTATCCTTTCACAAGGGGTGGTACAGCCCCGCATCTTTGAAATACCTTTGGAATGGGGTTCTGCCAGAGTTGGGGTGTATGGGATTTTTTTCCCTTCTCTATAAGGAAACAAAGCAGGAAAAGTTTGACGAGAAATTCTGTTCTGTATGGGTGCATGGGTGTCTCAGTTAGTTAAACATCTGCCTTTGGCTGAGGTCATGAGCTCAGGGGCTTGATCCCAAGACCCCCTGTCAGTCTCCCTGCTCAATGGGGAGTCTGCTTTTCCCTTCCCCTCTGCATCTCCCCCTGCAGGTGCTTGCTCTCCCTCTCTCTCTGAAATAAATAAATAAATAAAATCTTAAAAAAAAGAAAATGAAATTCTGTTCTGTAACAGGCATAGAGATTTTCTGTTTCATCATGCCAGTGATGAAAGTTGGAAAGTTGTGTTTTTCAAGGTATTTGTCCTTTTCATCAATGTTTTCTAATATATTATATAATATTCCCTTATTATTTTTTTAGTGCCTGCAGAATCTATAGTGATGTTCCTTCTTTCAGATATAATCTGTGGGTTTTTTTTCTCACTTCTTTCTTGATAAGTCTTGTTCAGGGTATATCATAACTGTTTTCAAAAAACCAGATTTGGGGTTTGTTATTGTTGTTGTTGTTGTTTTCCCTGTTTGTTTTCTCTTTCATTGACATCTGCTTTGAACTTTATTATTTATTTTCTTTGACTTTGAGTTTAATTTGCATTTCTTTTTCTAGCTTAAGGTGGAAACTTAGATAATTGCTCTTAAGCCTTTCTTCTCTTATAGTCATTTAAAATTTCTCTAAGCATTCCTTTAACTGAATCCAAATCTTGATAGGTAATATCTTCATTGTTACTGAGTTCAGAATATTTTTTTTCTCTGGTAGCTTTTTTCTTTGATTCATTTTTAAAAGAAATGTTTAATTTGTAAATATTTCAGGATTTTAAAAGATACCTTGTTATCTAATTTACTACAATTTATGTCAGAAAACATAGCCTGTAACAGTTTCATCTTTTGAAATGTACTGAGATTTGTTTTATGGCCCAGCATGTATCTTGGTGCACATTTCATGCACACTTGAAAAGAATGTGTATTCTGCAGTTGTTAGGTGGTATTTGTAAATGTTCATTAGTTCAAGATGGTTGGTTTTATTCTGTTATAGAGATGTGCAATGTCTTCAGAGATTTTTTTGCCTAGCGGTTTTGTCCATTTCTCCCTTTAGTTCTCTCAGTTTTTTTTTCTTTCAGTTTTATTCATGTAGTTTGAAGCTCTAAATATATACACATTTAAGGTTGTCATATCTTTTTGATGAATCGACAGATTTTCAAATGTCTGTCTTTATCTCAGTTGGTAGGCCTCATTTTGATGTTTACTTTGTCAGATATTGATACGACTGTAGCTTTCATATGCTTCATTTGCATGTGGCATATATGTTTACAGTTTTTTTCCTTTTAAACTATCTGTAGTCTGTCTACTTAAGGAGTGCCTCTTTAATACATTCTCATAATCTCTTTTAATTATAGTGTTTGATTCTCTACATTTAATAATTGATGCAGTTAGATTTAGGTATGCCATTCTATTTGTTTTCTATTTGTCTTTTTCTTTCCTCTGTTTCCCATTTCCTGCCTTCTTTTGGGGAAATTGAATATTTTTTAATATTTCATTTAAATTTTTCCATTTAAATTTCAATGGGCTTTTTACATATGCCTTTTTACATTATATTTTCAGTGGTTGTTCTAGTGATTATATCCTTGTCACAGTCTGCTAAAAGTTAACTTTGTACTATATCATGTAAGGTGTAAGAATTTTGCAACAGTGTAACTCCACTTAGCCTCACTCTGGTCCTTAGTATTATTGTTTTAATATATTTTATTTTTATATACATCAAAAATCTCATAAGCCAATGTTATAATTACTGCTTTAAAAAGTCATTTGTCTTTTAAGGGAACTGAGAGGGAAAAAATAACATTTTACAATCTATATGTTTATTATTTATAGTATTCTTCCTTCCTGTAAGACTTGTAGTACCATCTGGTATTTGTTCCTGAAGAATTTCTTTTAACCATTGCTTATAGTGCAGGTCCTGCTACTGACAGATTTTCATAGTTTTTTTTTTATCTAATATTGTTTTTATTTCACCTCTTTTTTTGGGGGGGATGATTGGTTGGTTGATACTTTTTTTTTTTTTTGAGAGAAAGAGAACACGTGCACTCACACTTATGTGTGCTACAAGAGGGGGAGAGGGGCAAAGGAAGAGGGAAATAGAGAATCCTAAGCAGGCTGTACACCGAGCACAGAGCACAAGGTAGGGCTTGATCCCACAACCCTGAGATCATGACCTTAACCAAAATCAAGAGTTGAATACCTAACCTACTGAGCCACCCAGATGCCTCATTGGTTGATAGTTTTTATCCTGAAGTGATAGCTTTACAGGAAGTTGCAAAGATAATATAGAAAGATCCCAAATACCCTTCACTGTGTTTCTCCTAATGGTTACATCTTATAAAGTTATAGTATAATATCAAATTCCCGGATTTTGATATTGGTGCAGTGTATGTGAATAATTCTGTGTAAGTTTACCACTTGTGTAGATTTGTGTAGTCACTACCACAATCAAGATTCAGAATGTTTATCACCACAAAAATCTCCCATGTGTTACAGTCTCCCTTGTGTTACATCATTATGGTCGTACAGACACCCTACCCCCCAATATCCTTAGCTTCTGGCAACCATCAGTCTGTTTTCTATTTCTAATTTTCTCATGTAGAGAATGTTTATATAAATGGAATCTTGTAGTATGTGACCTTTTGAGATTGGCATTTTTTCATTTGGTATTATTTCTTTGAGGTTCATCCAAGTTGTTGCATGTAGCAATGGTTTCTTTCTTTTTATTGCAGTA
This sequence comes from Nyctereutes procyonoides, assembly GCF_905146905.1. NCBI lineage: Eukaryota > Metazoa > Chordata > Mammalia > Carnivora > Canidae > Nyctereutes > Nyctereutes procyonoides. Next base: position 45,414,795 of record NW_026575049.1, on the reverse strand, counting down.
GTTTTCCAGAATATGGATGTACCACTGTTTGTTTAGCCAGTCATCTTTAAAGACATCTGGATACTTTCTTTTTTTTAAGATTTTATTTATTTAATCATGAGAGACACATGGGGGTGGGGGTGGGCAGAGACACAGACAGAGGGAGAAGCAGACTCCATGCAGGGAGCCTGATGTGGGACTTGATCCCGGGACTCCAGGATCACGTCTTGGGCTGAAGGCAGGCACTAAACCACTGAGCCACCCAGGGATCCCTATCTGGGTACTTTCCAGTTTGGGCCCATTACAAATAAGTCTATTATGAGCAGTTGTTTATAGGTTTTTGTGTAACCATAAGTTTTCATTTCTCTAGGGTAAATGCCTAGGAATGGAATTGCTATGTAGTATGTTAAGTGTGTGTTTATTTATTTATTTTTTGTTTAGTTTTATTTTATTTTGTTAAGATACTGCCACACTTTTCCAGGGTGACTATACTATTCACTTCAGTAATATATGAGAGAAACAGTTTCTCCGCATCATAAGCAGCATTTGGTTTTGTCACCATTTAAAAGTTTTAGCTATTTTAATAGTTGTGTAGTGATATTTCATTGTGGTATTAAGCCTGTATTTCCCTAATGTCTAGTTTTGTTGAACATATTTTCATGTGCTATTGTCTTTGGCAAAATGAATGTTTCTTCATGTCTTCTGATCATTTTCTAATTAAATTTTTTAATGTTTAGTTTTGAGAGCTCATTATATATTCTAGATATGAACATGGCTTGCAGATATATTTTCCTAGTCTGTAGCTTATGTTTTCATCCTCTTAAGAGTTTCTCAGAGAAAAAGTTTTAAATTTTGGTGACTTTATTGATTTATTGATTTTTTTGCTTATATGGATCTTGCTAATTCTTAAAGACTTTCTCCTATTTTTTAAACAAAATTTTATAGTTTTACATCTCGTATTTAGCCCATGATCAATTTGAGTTACTTCCTGTATAAATTTCATTTTTGGACTATGGATATCCAGTTACTCCAGCCCCTTTATTTAAAATAAAAATATTTTAAAAGCTTTTGCACACTGAAGAAAGCCATCAACAAAAAGACAACCTACTGAATGGGAGAAGACATTTGCAAGTAATATATCCAGTAAGGGGTTAATATCCAAATTATATAAAGAACTTATACAACTCAACTAAAAAAACAACCTGATTTAAAAATGGGCCGAAGAGCTGAATAGACGTTTTTTCCAAAGAAGATATCCAGATGGCCAACAGATACATGAAAAGTTGCTCAACATCACTCATCATCAGGGAAATGCAAATCAAAACCAAATGAGATATTATCTCACACCTGTCAGGATGGCTAAAATAAAAAATACAAGAAATAGCAAGTGTTGATGAGGGTGTGGAGAAAAAGGAACCCGTATACACTGGTGGTGGGAATGTAAACTGGTGCAGCCACTGTGGAAAACACTGTGGACATTCCTCAAAAAATTAAAAATAGAAACACCATATGATCTAGTAATTCCACTACTGTGTATTTACTCAAAGAAAAGGAAAACACTCATTTAAAGGATTTGCACCCCTATGTTTATTGAAGCATTATTTACAATAGCCAAGATGTGGAAGCAACCTAAGTGTCCACTGATAGACTAATGGATAAGGAAGATGTGGTATATATCTACAATGGACCATTATGAATCCATAAAAAGGGATGAGATCTTACCACTTACAACAATAAGAATAGACCTAGAGGGTATTATGATAAGTAAAATAAGTCAGACTGAGGGGGATAAATATTATATGATTTTATTCATGTGGAATCTAAAAAACAAAATGAGTAAACAAATGAAAAGCAGAGTCAGACCTATGCAGGGGACCTTTGATTGGGTTGTCTGAGTTGGTGGCATGGAGAACACAGGATTCCAGGTATGGAATGAGTAAGTCACAAGAATAAAAGGCACAGCAAAGGGAATATAGCCAGTAATATTGTAATAGTGTTATATAGTGACATATTGTAGCTACACTTATAGTGAGCGTATAACATAGTAATTGGAGAAGTTGAATCACTGTGTAGTGCACCTGAAACCAATATAACATTGTATATCAATATAGGAAAATAAAAAATGAAATGACAAAAGACTGTCCTTTCTCTTTTGTTTTACTTTTGCATCTTTGTTAAAAATTAGGTGGTTGTACTTGTATAGGATTATTTTTGGGTTCTCTGTTTTATTTGTCCATGTGTCTGTGTCTCTACTAATAGATCTAGATTAATATAATTGTGTAATGTCTTGAAATGGGCATACGGATTCCTCCACTTTAATCTTTTTTTAAATAATTCTTCCTCCACTTTAATCTTTTTCAAAATTGTTTTAGCTACTCTAGTGTCTTTGCCTTTTCACATTTTAGAATAACCATGTCTGTGTTTACAAAAATATTGCTGGCATTTTGATAGAAATCGCATTAAACCTGTGTGGCAATTTAAGAATTGACATCTTTACTATGTTGAGTTTTCCAGTCCATGAATATGGAATATTTTTTCTATCTATTTATGTTTTTGATTCATTTCATCAGTTGTTGTAATTTTCAGTATACAAGTCTTGGACATGTTTTGTATTTTGTTTTTCTAATCAATTGTAAATGCTGTTGTGTTTTTAATTTTGGTTTCCACATGTTCATTGCTAATATATAGAAATATGACTAATTTTTTAAGGTTGACCTTCTATCCTGTGACCTCATGTACTGGTTCTAAGAATTTTTTTGTTACTCTTGATTCCTTGAGATTTCTAGGTAGACCATCATGTCCTCTCCAGATAAAGTTTTCACTCTTCCTTTGTGATCTATATACCTTGTATTTCCTTGTCTTACAATGTGCTGGCTAGAGCTTTCAGTACTGTGCTGCAGCAGTGAGAGTGGACATTCTTACCTCATATTAGATCTTTGAGGAAAGCTTTCAATCTTTTACCACTAAGTATAATGTTAGCTGTAAGTTTTTGTAGAATTAAAAAAATCAGGTTGAGGAAGGTCTCTTATGTGTCTTATGTGTCTCTAATGTGCTGAAAATTTTTATTATGAATGGGTATTGAATTTTGTCAAATGATTTCTCTATGTCAGTTGAAAAGATCATGTGATTTTTCTTTCTTCCCTAGCCTATTAATTTGGTTGATTATATTGATTGGTTTTTTAATATTGAGCCAATATAGCTAATGCATTTTTGATATGTAATCATGAAGGATATTAGTTTGTAGTTTTTTTCTTTTTTTTTATGCTTCCTTTGTCTGGTTTTGGTATGAAGGTAATATTGGCTTCATAGAATGAGTAGGGAAATGTTCCCTTGTATTCTATTTTCTGGAAAATATTGTGTAGAATTTTAATTATTTCTTACATGTTTAGTAGAGTTCTCCAGAGGCCTGGAGATTTCTGTTTGAAAAGTTTTTAATTATAAATTCATTTCCTTATTAGGTAGGATCTATTTCATATTAAGAAAGTTGTGGCAGTTTGTGGTTTTTGTGGAATTCATTCATTTCATCTGATATGTGTTTGTGTGGAGTTGGTTACAGTATTCCATTATTCTTTTGATTTCTGAAGGGTGTTTTTTTTCTGTGCCATTCCTGGTATCAGTAATTCATGTCTTTTTTCCTTTTACTTTTGTCAGTTTTATTAACCTTATTAAAATATCAGCTTTTTATTTAATTGATTTTCTCTATTGCTTTCCTGTGTTCAATTTTCTTGATTTCTGCTTTGGTCTTTATTAATATTTCCTTCTGTTTACTTTAGATTTGTTTTGCTATTCTTTTTTAGTTTCTTAAGATGAGAGCTTAGATTATTGATTTGAGGCTTTTCATCTCTTCTTATATAAGCATTTAGTGCTATAAATTTCCCTCCTGGCAGTTCTTACGCTGTGTTCCTCACATTTTTATATGTTGTATTATCATTTTCATTCAGTTTAAAGTATTTTTAAAAATTTCTGTTATATTTCCTCTTTGACGCATGGAATTTTTAGAAGCATGTTATTTAGTTTCCAAGAGTTTGGACATTTTCTTGTTATCTTTTTGTTACTGATTTCTAGTTTGTTTCCATTGTGGACAGAGAACATACTCTGTTGTTTTTAGTTCTTTTAAATTTTTTGAGGGTTTTTTTTTTATAGCCATGGATATGATTTGTCTTGGTATATATATTCTGCACTTGAAAAATAATGTGTATTCTTTTGTTGTTGTGTAGGTTTTTCTTTTCTTTCTTTTAAAAATATGTTGTTTATTTATTTGACAGAGGGAGTGAGAGACAAGCAGAGGGAGTCACTGGCAGGCAGAGGGAGAAGCAGGTCCCCCAAGGAGCAGGGAGCCTGATGTGGGGCTTGATCCCAGGACCTTCGGTAATGACCTGATTTGAGGGCAGATGCTTAACAGACTAAGCTACCCAAGCACCCCTGGATTTTTCTATAAATGCCAATTAGATCCTGTTTGTTGATGGTATTGTTGAGTATCCTTGATGGTTTTCTGTCTTGCTATTCTATCAACTATTGAAAGGAGCAGTATTGAAATTTTCAATTATAATTCTGCATTTGTCTTTTTTGCCTTTCAGTTCCATCAGTTTTTGCTTAAGATATTTGCAGTCTTTTGTTTGGTGCATACACATTTAGGATTGCTATGCTTCCTGGTGGGTGACACTTAAATTTATATAATGTTCTGCTCTATCCCTAGCAATATTCTTTGCTTTAGTTTACTTTTCTTATATTAATAAAGTCAGTTTGCTTTCTTTTTATTAATATTTAAATGATGCCTCTTTTCATTTTTATACTTTTAACTTATATATGTCTTTATGTTTGAGGTAAGTTTCTTGTAGATACCCTATGCTTGGGTCATTTTAAAAAATCTTCTTTGCCAATCACTAGCTTATTTTCTCTTTTTAAATTTACTTATTACATTTTGATTTTAATTCCAGTAAATATACAATATTATATTAGTTTCAGGTGTACAATATAGCAATTTGACAATTCTATCCATCACCTGGTATTCATTTTGACAAGTACATTCCTTAATCCCCATCAATCACCTATTTCACCCATTCCCCCACCCACCTACTCTCTGATAATCACCAGTTTGTTCGCTGTGGTTAAGAGTCTGTTTCTTGGTTTGTCTCTCTCTCTGCTTTTTTTTTCTTTGCTCATTTGTTTCTTAAATTCCACGAGTGAAATCATATGACATTCAGCTGTAAAAAACAAAAATGAAATCTTGCCATTTGCAATGACACGGATGGAGCTAGAAAATATAATGCTAAGTGAAATAAGTCAGAAAAAGCCAATCACTATCTTTTAATTGTTCTACTCAGGCCATTTACATCTAATATGATTATTAATTTGCTAGAGCTTAGACTGTGTATTGCCTTTTTGACCTCTGTCCTAATCATTCTGGACAAAAGAACTGGGCAACCAAGAAACAAACTTTGGTTTTCTTCTCCATTCATTCGTATTAAAGGATTATGCATGTCATAAATAGTTAACATATATCATAGCACCTAGAAACACTTCATTATTTATGACAGAATACCAAGCATCACAAATTTTTGGTGTCACTAGAGTTATAATTTGAGTGGTGTCAGGGAAAACATTTTGAAATAAAAATAAGAAACGTTTGATAATGCACCATTTTGACTGCTTTTCGTTATAAAAATGCAGATTATGTGACTTCTCTGGGGAGACTTGTGGCATCCCGGTATGCTGATGGCCTGTTCCCACAGTTCTGCAGACCTGAAGATGGCAGAGTATACAATGTAAGTCAGCATTCCCTTCTCTATGTCCTGCTTCTGAGGTCTGGGAGTGGCCTATGTGAAGAGGCTTACACTGCTTCCTATTGATGCAGTGGAGCCAAGGCCTTATCAGGACTGGAGGCTTTCTTGTGGCAGCGTGGAGCATGCTGAAAGTTATGGCTTAGTTAGGACCTGGGAAGGGAAACACTTGACCTCTTAGAGATGAATGCATAAAGCTGTTGACCAGAAAGTGAAAATGTTTGCATGCATATCAATACTTTGTTTTCCCTTGAAAATAAAGGCGAAAGAATAGTATGACCAAAGTTAGCTGACAGGCAAGAGCAGCTACTGACCTGACAAATGCCATGGAGATAGAGGGCCACTTTTACAGGTAGTAGTGGACAGAGCAAGCAGCACCTCTTACCGAGGTCCTTAATTCTCGCAGTTCAACACATGACTTGTGTATACCCGTAAGTGTCTGCCCCTATGCACACCCTGGCCCACCACAGGAAGTTCAGAAAGACACATGTCCTATCACATCACTTTATGGATATTTTTTTCATGTCACTGTACATCTGTGTACCACCTGGATGGTAATTTCTTAATATTTAAAAAATTTAGGGGTGCCTGGTTGGCTCAGTTGGTAGAGCATGCGACTCTTGATCTCAGGGTTGTCAGTTTCAGCCCCACATTGGGTGTAGAGATTACTTAAAAATAAAAATCTTAAAAAAAAGTTTAAATTACATTTTGAACTTAGCCTGGTCATAAGCAATAATATCCAAATATTTCTGAGTTCGGTGTGCTAAGTATATTTTTTTATCTGAACTACATGGAAATCAGTAGAACTATTGTAATATCCATCTTTGTCATCTCATCACCGCCATAGCCACTGTGACATGGTGTCATCCTTGCTTCTGTACTGTGGTAGGAAGTTTAAAAAGTGCTGTGAATATTGATGAGAGATTTAGGAATTTTGCCATAAGCAGCCAAGGAGAGCAACAGGAAGTGGTGCTGGAGCTTGAGGGATAAGCTGGAGAGACGTAGGAGATAGAGAAGGAAAGCAGTTTAAGGCAGAGGGAACGACATGAGCCAAGGCATGAGAATGTGGAATTATGTGGTGTGTTCAGAAAACACATTTTGCTTAACAATTTAGGTTATTTATACAGGGGTACTCTGAGTGTTGTTAAAGGTAAAAATAAGTGCCAGGTCCTTCAAAATTTGATTCTTCACAGAATAGGGCACATTTTTTTCTTATTCCTTTTTTGTGTTCTTCTGCCTCCTTACACCCTAAGAGGCTTGTGCAGTTGTGACTGATCTGTGTGGACTGATGGTTTGTGTATACAAGAAATTGCCTGCAAGCCTCTGTCTCCTTTCAGGAATCTCTAAGTCATCAAGTGATCCAGGTACTGGGAAGCTTGGCCTCAGAGACAGAGGATACAGGGCACAGGTTGTGAGCAGGAGGATGAGTCACTGGGCGGCATCCCTACAGGAAGCCAGGCAGATGTGCTGGCACGTCTAGAAGCATTTTCAGAAATATATTTTTGGCATGTTGTCCTTAGGAAAACTTTTTAGTGAGACTTATTTTTCCATCTGCCTTTGCTGATTTCTCTTTTCTTGATCTCCGATTCCTTGAAAGTTCTTTTCTTCTACCTAATTCCTGAAAATGTCCCCTGGACATCTTCTGGTAAAGATAATTCTATAATTATAAAGATGTAATTTAGAAACAGGTTTTTTCCTTTTAAGTGTTTTGCTTTGAATAGATCACATCATCATCATTTCTTCTGTGAGGAATCATCCAAAGGGTTTTTTCTAGTTAAAAGATTGGAATACTTCCCCCTGGATTATATGGGGTTTGGAGGATCATCTACAAAATTGTTATTAATGTCCTGTTCTTGCTGGCAGAGGCCATGACTCAGTGGGTCCTGTTGTTTTGACTGCATGATAGTTCAGATGACATATGCTGGTGTTTTTTTTCCTCTGTTTCTTCTCCCTTTTTTAATCTGTTTTGATTTTCTTTAAGTTGACAGCTAAATCAGAACTGATCTATCAGTTTGTGGAACATCTAACACGAGCTGTGGAGAGTTACAAGCAGCGGATGGACTGGCTCACCAGCAGAAGCCGGCAAATTTTTGGTGTCATCTTGGAACAGTGCATCACCATAGTGCTGGATTTTGGTGGCATGCTGGAGGAGGAGCTTAATCTGTGTCAAGATGCTCTAATAATGGTCCTCCGGGAACAGGTGGCTCACATAGCCAAGTTTAATATCATATGGTGAGTTCCCATTGGAAGGGGATATTTCAGTAAAACTTCATAAGTAGTTTTCTTTTATTTGGAGTTAGGTAACATAATTAACATAGTTCTTTGGGGAGGGAGGAGGTATCACCTTGTCATTTCCTAGAATATGTGATTCCAGGATAAGACCTACAGTAAAAACTTTTTATCTGCTTTGCATGTAGCATCTTCGTTTTTAAATTAGGAGAGATTTACAAACATACTTTTCTTCAATGCATGGTAAAGTCAAAATATGAGAATAAGAATTACATTGAATATATATTTAAGGCCATAAAAATCCTGTCATTTTAGATTTTAGCCTGAATAATGAACTCAGCCTTGTCACAGATATCACTGTTTTCAGACTGAGCTTGTGACTTCCCTTGTAAGTTGATCCCCTTAATACAACAGCAGGTGGCCGGTTTTATAGAATTTCCCGTATTTCAGAGTTTTCACAATCAATTATTTATGGATTCTTGAATTCAAGAGAATTTGGGCTGGAAGGCCAACTTTTCATGTGGAACAGTGGTTTTACCTCCCTGACAGGAAAAATCTGGATGAAGCGGGCATCTCTCTGAGTTTTTCTTCTGAAGAAAATATTTTCAGCTAAACAAATGATGTCTTTGGGGATGACACCTAATTGTGTTCTATCACAGATTCCTATTTCTGTCACAGATATATTACTGAAGGAATAACGTCTTAAGTCTGGAATGCCTTAGCTTTTTGGGAACCTATGCTATCGTATTTAGGCCACTCAGCCTGATTTCTACCCAGAGGGGCCACATAGAGGTGACCCCTCTATGTGTGAGGCAGCTTCTGTCTCAAGGTGGGTTATGATGAACAGCCCAGGCTGGCTCATTAGTCCATGATTCATGTAGTTCTTATAATTATGAATATATAAATGATTCATATAATTTGTTTGATTATAAACACAGAGATAAATAAATTCAAATGGCTTTTTTCTTTTTTTTTAATAAAAGATTTTATTTATTCATGAGAGACACAGAGAGAGAGAGGCAGAGACATAGGCAGAGGGAGAAGCAGGCTTCATGCAGGGAGCCCGACGTGGGACTCCATCCTGGGTATCCAGGATTACACCCTGGACTGAAGGCGGTGCTAAACCCCTGAGCCACCCGAGCTGCCCATGGCTTTTCTTTCTTGAGGGGAATTCCATTATTCCTTTCTATGTCCAAACTACATGATTTAAACATATATTCCCAGGATTTAAAAACTAGTGCTTTGCTGAACTCAATACTATTTTTGATCCAGAGGGGTAACTGATTGGAATTCAGAACAATGAAAACAGTGTTTTAAAAGAATTAGAAATGAAATTTTAGAGAAATAAAATTGCTGCTGATTTATAAATCTTAATGCTGTGAATCTTTATACATTTACTATTAATGGAAGATAGTTGTATATAAACTGGCTGTTTATGAAAATAACTCCCTCAATAATTTTAATGCAGCTGTTAATGTCTGCATTTTCGAGATTTTTAAATTCTCCTTTATGCATTGTCTTTCCTAGTCAGTACAGCTTATGGAAGATAATGGTGCTTTGGAAGGCAATCTTAAACAGCTCACCTGATATGTGGGTGACTTTTAGAGGGCCAAGAGCTGCATTTTCTTTCCTTCAGCTCTGGTGATGTTAAGTGGTTTGTTGTTCTCAGTTCTGAGACTGAGGGCTAACAGCTGTGTTGCCCACTGTCCCATGACGGCTATGTGATTGCTTTCAGGATTTCTCAGCAACCTGTGAAATGGCAGGAAAATGCTGCTCCTGTGACAGAACAGTCCATAGCTGCTGCCATCAGTTGGGTTGAGAAACTGCCTTTTGAGCTGGCTGTGAGCCAGGCTAGCCGCCTAGATGTTCTGTTGGAAGCTGGGAAAGACAAAACGGTAAGTGTGCATCCATGGTGAGCCCCAGGTCACATAGGTGGCATCAAGTTTGTCTCTTCACACCCAGTATCCTCATACTGTCTTTCAGCTGACCTGGGTCCTCCCAGCAGCATCCCACAGAGATCCTATAGCTGGCATTGAGGAGCCCTATAAGTCTTAATCCTGTTCACCTCTGAATTTTGAACCAGTTGAGAAATAGGTGATGGGCCCCAGGTGGGAATCAAAATAGCAGCTTTGGTGATGGCAGAGCCAGACCAACCAAAATGAGAATCTCTAACCCTGCCTTCTGAGCCTGGCAGGGCTCCCTCTGGGTGATTAGGGCATAGGGTAGACCCTCATTTAGCCAGTCCCAGCAGAGCCACATGCTGCTCACAGCCACTGAGCATTGAGAAAGGACAGGAAATTAGGCATAGTTGTTCATATCTCATAATTTATTTTATTTTTAATAAATTAATTTTTTATTGGTGTTCAATTTACCAACATACAGAATAACACCCAGTGCTCATCCTGTCAAGTGTCCCCCTCAGTGCCCATCACCCACTCACCCCCACCCCCCACCCTCCTCCCCTTCCACCACCCCTAGTTCATTTCCCAGAGTTAGGAGTCTTTATGTTCTGTCTCCCTTTCTGATCTTTCCCACACATTTCTTCTCCCTTCCCTTATATTCCCTTTCACTATTATTTATATTCCCCAATTGAATGAGAACATACACTGTCCTTCTCCGATTGACATATCTCATATTTTAATTCTGCTCTTTTTCTCCTGACAATTAGATAAATCAGTCTATCTCTTATGGGGGAGAGAGATTGGGAAGACTCTTCATAGAACCCTGAGTTTAAGGATATAGGGGTTCCCCACATCTATGTTCTGAATCTCTCCCAGTTCCTCTTCTTCACAAATGGGTCTGTCATGTGCTTTCCAAGGTAAAGTATATTTATGCAGATGAATCACCCATTTTTTTAATATTACTGCATTCACATGTGCTTTTTGATAGAACCTTTTGAATATGAAGCTTTACTTGGAAGAAGTGTTGAAATGACAATGGTTTATGTTCTTTTAGCCACAAGGGTGTTTGTTTTTGTGAGTGATTCTAAGGATGGGACTTGAAAGGAGTGGCAAGCTAGTGGGGAAGGACTCTGGGCAGTTGGGGTCTTTTGGCAGCCTCAGCTTCCCTGGGGAACAGATCTGCTTTCCTTTGGGATATAAATACTTAATTAGTGCTTATTGATTGATATTAATTAATACTTAATTGCTTCCTCTGCTCTGGACTCTTGGTGATTCTGTGGATTTCATGCTTTATTCTGCTACATTAAGAGGTCCTTTCTTGGGCAAGGAGGCCATGTGCTAGCACCTTGAAAGGATAGCCCCCAGTGGTCACCAGACTGTTTATTGATACTGAGGATGATAGTTTAAAATTGGAAATGCATTGTTTATCCTTTCGAAGCCAGAGGAACAAATGGTTCCCATTAAAGAACAAAATAGAAGCTACTTTGTTCTTTGGCCTTTCAAGTTTGTTTTAACATCTGTAAAATTTCAATTGTCTGGACACTATAATAAGCATTCACAAATGGAACATTATACAGGCTCTTAGATCCGTGTGCGTGCGTGTGTGTATGTCCGTGTGAGCATGCCTGTATGTACATACACGCACACACACGCACACACGCACGGGTGTTCTGTTTCTTTGTTCACCTGGCAACCTCCGTCATAGCTGACTCTGGTGACCTGCCATGACTTGAAGATTTCCTGGTAACCTTTGATTTTCTATTTTACTTCTCTCTGGTTTGTGCTTCTCCTTTTTTGGGTTCATCTCCAGCCCAGGAAATATGGAACAATTTAGTGAGTTCCAGGGAAGTTTTATAGAAGAGGAAGAACCCAGAGAGAGGTTAACAGGCACTGATTATCAAATGTCACTTAAAAACTCTTGAGAAGAGACTGTGGAGTATGGCAAATATACAACATGTTCAGACCACTGTATCCTTCTTCCTAGAGCTTATATCTGATGTGGTTCCCTAGGAAAATTCTAGTAACTGCAACTGCTTCCTATATAAAAATGCCATGCCCTATGTTGGTGAGGTGTGTAGAGTGGGAAGAAGAACTGGTTCCCCTGAGGGGCTGCTCCTCTGCCCTGTGCCCTCATGCCCACCCCACTGAGTTTCCAATTGATCCACATAGCTGGAGTTTTCTATAAATAGAAAAGATATAAGATTTAAGAAACTTTTGAATAGCAAATCTCAATACCCAGACTTTTGCTAACAAGGATAATCTGCTTGGGTTAGCATCTCCCATGAGTGAGTCCTGAGAAGAATCCAGAGAGTGAATATAATCTTGATTAGGTTAACATGGAAGTTGGGTTTTTGTACCTGATCCACATGAAGAGGAAGGGCCTACTGATGCACTGGGTAAGGGTGAAGGAGGATGCTCAGAGGCTGCTGGCCTCCTGTAGAAGTGGGCTTTGTACCCCTAGTTGGGTAAGAAGACTGATGAGGCAGGAATGACTGAGGGTGAGCCTTCAAATCCAGAGGCACCAGGCAGTGTGGGGTCTGCTTGAATCCCAGGTCTGATGGCAGCATGTAGAAAGCACTACTGATGGACGAAGTATCCTGTTGTGTCCTGTGTCAAAGGGCCTGGCTTATGGGGAAGGCAGCCTGTGGGGTACCGAGGAAACATCTGGCAGTTTAGAGGGGCTGCATTGTCCTCAGAGCCCAGGTATGCTGTCCAGTGCAGGGTGTCTGCTCTGCAGTGTCTCATGGTCCCAGGATGCATCTTTGAGAGGTTAGTAGCTTTCTTGGCCTTAATGAGGAGGGAGGGGTATTGTTCTGGGAGGCCCTGGAAGGCCTGCTAATTCAGGTTATGAGGAATTTTTGGGAAAGAAAGGGCTGGCTATCCAAAGCCCTGATTCCCAACTACCTAAGAAGGCTAACTGAGGGGGCTTTGCTCCTACTTTCAGCAGAAGGCTACCTGCCCAAAGGGTCCCTGTGTTTCTTGTGTGTTGTCTCAGCCTCTCTTCCATCCAGCTGATAGGCACACATTTGTTTATTTAAAACAAAAATCCTCTTCACTGGTAGGGTAATTGGGTGAATTAGAGACAGACCCATATGTTTCTATAAGGAACCTTCACCACTAGACAGTAAACTAAGGGCTGGCCTTACCAGTCACAAGCTTGACAGTCAGTCAGCCAGGCATCAGATCTTTTCACCTTGTCCCTAAAAATGACAGTGCCTGGCAACGGCTTGATAAATGTTTGTTGGACATTGAAGGAATGGAAAATAAACATTGTTGAGATTCTTGAGGTTGGGTCTAGATGTGAGTCCAAGAAATTCCCATTCCCCAAATAATACAGATTTGAGTTTTTGGAATTGAAGGGTGAGAGTCTGCATGTAGGACCAGCAGATGAATTTGCTGAGCTTTGGATGATTCTGCTGGGGATAGTGGGTGGAGACAGGGACCCTGAAGCCTGGCAGGCCAGAAAGTTTGTGGTAGTCAGGGGTGTTAGGAAGGATTAGAGAACTGAGCCAGATTGACATCAAGAGGACAGTCACCACTATGAGGGTATCAGAAAATCAAAATGGGCTGAATAAGGAAAGGGCTACCCCAGGTATAGGGAAAATCTGAAAGTCAGATCCAAGGTCTGGAGTTGGTCAAAACTGTTGAAACAGCCAAAGTTTGATGAAGAACAAGACAGAATTTTGCTAGGCTTTTCATTGCTGTTCTGGTTGACTTTCATTCTTGGAGAGTGGAGTTTTTTACAGCCAGAGGCTTCTGACAGGCTATAGCAGAGGACAGTCAGGTAGAAGCAGCTGCTGCCAGTCTGGTTCTCTTTTCCTACAAACCTATGTCTGAGAAGATGTCAAGGCCTCTTTAGCTGGGCTAAATGCAGGTTGCTGTGGACAGCTGCAGAGCAAATGACTGAGGCAGAGTAAGACATTTCAAGTGGAAACAGAAATGCTCTACCCTATTTTATGTTGTGTAAAATGACAAGAGTTTTTGACTCACAGTAAAATAACTGAATGGAACCCAAAATACTTCCTATATCTTGTGCTATCCAATTCAGTACAAATTAGCATTTAGGGAAATGCTGGTCAGTGAGAAAGCTGCTCCCGGTCCTGGCTGCTGCTGCTAATCCTCAAGACTGACCCTTGCCCTGAGATGCTCAGAAGCACTGGGTCAGGGGAGAGGATTCCACTGAGGACACTTCCCTTGAACCATATAACCTCACCCTGTTTTTGGTCAGTGATGTTGATATCAGGGGTGGGAGCCTTGGATGGTGTGGGAGCCAAGGAAGTGAAAACAGTGCCTGTCTCTGGCCACCTTCCTCTCTCATAATCTTGCTTGCACAGTTCTGGGATTCACGTCCGTCTCTAAGAGGTGACTAGCCTTGCCATGATGAGCCAACAGAATCAACTGCAAAGGCAGAAGCTCGTGGGGTTAGGCAGCTGAAAGACCAGGTCAATTAATCTGCCCAGACCTCAGTTTCTTCATCTGTAAACTGAGTGTGGTAATAAGAATTCATTTTTCCATGGGACTCTTGTGAGCGTTGAATAAAATAATTCATGTTGGCTTATCATCCCAAAGAGCAGATGACCCCAAAGCCAGGTCACTTTAAAAGGCATTTTGCCAGTTTGTGGGGGATGGGACTAGGTAAGCATATTTGCCTTCCTCTTCTTTTTTTCTCAGTGTCATTATGTGAGTGGAAACGAGAGGCAGGAAGGCAGTGTACAGGAGTGGATTGGGGGTGGGATAGGTGGTCTCATTAGAGAGCATGTCCCAGGAAATCCATAGCATGGATAACTGAAAACATAGGCAATTAAGAAGCTGAGAAGTGAACTTAATAGTGAATAACCCCATAGACTGAGTAAAGATTCACTCCTGACTCACTGCTGGCTACTGCAATTTTTAGCTTGATGAAATCTCAAGGGAAAAACATTTCTGCACAAGGATTTCAGACTTTTAGGTCATCGCCAGAGCAGAGCAGCTGAGTTTGCATGATGTGCGACAGAGATGTAGCATGTCAGAAGCCTTTGACGGACCACCTAGATATGTTTGTCCTCACTCACTCCCTTGTTGAACTAACAAATCTTAGAAAATACTCCCTGTGTCTGTTCTCCTCCCTTGGGCCACATGTGACTGTAGATCCTTCTGTGAGGTGGAACCTGTCGCCAGGGTAAGCTTGGGCCTGGACTCAGCCAGAGCACTAATAACAGTGTGGCGAAGGGGAGCCTGTTTAACACATCTCAGCGAGATAACGAGTGACACATGGGGAGAAGGGAAAGAAAATGCATTTGTTGGGAGAAGAATATTAGTTGCCTCACATGGAATGTGGAGAACTCCATTTCTTCCTTCTTTCTGTGTTTTTTCTGCCTCTCGGTAAATGGCTGAAAGAGAGAAACATCGTAGCTCAGTCTTTACTTCCCATTAGGTCCTTTTTTTTTTTTAAGACATAAATTTTTTTAAACAATTTTTTTATTTATTTAGAGAGAGTGAGAGACAGAGGCAGAGGAAGAAGCAGGCTCCACGCAGGGAGCCTGATGTGGGACTCGATCCCAGGTCTCTAGGGTCACGCCCTGGGCTGAAGGCGGCGCTAAACCATTGAGCCACCGGGGCTGCCCCCCATTAGGTCCTTTTTTAAAATCAGGGAGTGGGTTTGAAAGGCCCGAGAGAGAGTCATGGGGTGAGGTGGGCTTTTCTGGTTGTCGCTGGAGTAGGCTGCTCTCATCTCCACCCCTGGCCGTGGCCTCACTCCCAGGCAGGGCCCCTGGCCACCCTCCTCCCACTGCCTCTTGGGCACAGTCGGCCCCAGCTGCTACAGCCAGGGTGGCCCAACCAGCTGGGAGGCTGACCATGAGTCCTCTTATCTCTGGGCCATGTGTGTTTCAGCCCCAGGTTTGAAGTCAAACTAAGGTACCTGACTGTGTACCATCAGCTAACAGGGGCTTGTGGTTAGAATAGAGAAAGGCTCATGAGTCCCAAGAGAGTGGTGACATCTATTCCTTCAAAACCAGTGCATTTTCTGGAGTTTCTCCCCCAGGTATCTGTGGAAACAATCAATTGGGATGTTTTAAGGGACAGGTGTAGATGATATGTACTCTTAGATCTCTCTGGGTTTTAACTTTCTGAGATATATGCATACATATGTGGAGGTCTTCTTGTTTAAACTCAGTCACGAGGTACACTGCATTACCTCCCTTTTTATAAGTGAAAAACTGAAGCTATATCACTTCCCCAAGTTCACAAAACTCGTTGGTGGTAGGGATATGAAACACCATAGAAGGAAGAATCCTTGGGAAGAGCAAGAACAGCGGGTTGAGGCTGGGGTGGGACCCTGGTCACGGGCCCCCTTGGGTCGATTTTGTGTCTCTAAGTTAAGCAGAGAGTACTTTGGGATTGTCTCCTGCCTGGGTGAGGTGTGCATCTCCCAGGTCCCTGGTGGAAGGTTGGGGTGTGTGTATGGTGGGGCTCCTGACATGGATTTGTTCATTCTTCTGTTCTCCTCGTGGCCTGGCATGGTGGCAAGAGTCAAGGCCCAGTGTGTATAGACTTGGTTCCTGACATGGTCCATGAAGTCAGGACAGCCTCATCTTCCCAGGCATGTGTTTCCCTGTGACAGGAGAGCAGAGCATGAACCAAGTGGGAATATGACCTCTTAACCCCCTACTCTGCCTCAGACTGAGGATAGATGAGTTTGTATTATAGAATTCTGGCATCACCATGGGAAATGGTTAATAAGCTTCCTGCCCACAGTGGCTGTGCCGCTCCTGACCTGTCTTATGTATCAATGGACTTGGTGGAAGGTGTTTTCCATGTTGGCCAATCATATCCTTTCCATATAATACCTGAGACTGTGACCATTGGCAATAGACCATCTTGACATCAGGCCTTGAATATCTCATATCCTGACTTTGGCCCCCAAATGTCCTCACAAAACTTGGAGCAGTGCTGCTATCCTTGCTGTCCTCTACACCCAAAGGCCATTTTGTAGAAAGTATATTGCCAGTGAATCCAGTACAAGGCTAGGGCACGTCAGGCAGATAAACTGTCAGTATTACTCTCTTACAGATTGAATCCATTTACTACTTTGTGGTGGGAGATGTTCCTGAGCAAACCAAGGGGCTTCTGCTTCAGAGGGCTTTGGAGATCCCATGCCCTGTCTGCACGGTGTCCTTCAATGCCAGAGGAGAAGGCACTATAGCTTTCTTGAAGGATCTGAGTGCCAAGACCCACAGCAGGTAGGCAGAAAATGTGCTCTTGAGTGACAGTGGGTGAGCTGCCTGCTTCTGCAAATCAGCAGTAGTTTTCCTAACCAATTTGTTCCTGTGTTATCCTCTTTCCTGTTGCCTTTCATCTCCATGGCTTTTTCTTCTCTTCCTTGTATTAATCTTGCCTTATTCTTTTCTGTAAGTCTGATGCTTTGACTTTAGGGGTCCTTGCTGACCTGGAGGAGACTGCTCCCTCCAAAGCTAGCTACTTCCCAGAGAGCTTAGATGACTCACCCAGGAGTGCACCTGTCATATGTGAGCTAACTGATCCAGAGCCTGCTCTGGTGCCTGCAGGCATTCACACTCCGGACTGCTATTCCCCTGCACTAATCATGCTAGGGCCAGGTACCAGACAACTTGGGGCAGCTCCTACACCCCAGAACCCACTGAAATTCTTCAGTTAGCCAATTCTGAACCTGCCTGCTCTGCCTCACCCATTTTATCCTGCAGAATCCACAATAAAGGCTCTTGCTCCTGTTTTTGCCGTGTTCCCTCATGCCTGCTGACTGGCCCTGTGCTTCCCTGTGTGGTGTGGTGTGGTGTGCCCCCTTATCTTGGGAACTATATTAGTAGTCATTTTGGGTCACCATAATAAATACCACAGACTGGGTGGCTTAAACAAGAGAAATTTATTTCTCACACTTCTGGAGGCTGTAAAGTCCAGGATCAGAGTACTGGCTGATTCAGTTTCTGGTGAGAGCTCCCTTCCTGGCTTGTAGACAGCTGCCTTCTTAACTCTAACCTCTCATGGGAGGGAGGGAAGGACGGATGAATGGGGAAAGGAGAGAGAGCGAGGGAGCGCACAAGCATGCCTGTAAGCTCTCAGGTGTATCTTCTTAAAAAGATACTAATCTTGGGGCACCTGGGTGGCTCAGTCAGTTGAGCATCTGACTCTTGATTTCAGCTCAGGTCATGATCTCAGGGTCCTGAGATTGAGTCCCATGGGGCTCTATGCTCAATAGGGAGTCTGTTTGAGATTCTATCCCTCTCCTGCCCCAACCCCATTCCTGCTCCTTCTCTTACATATGTTGTCTTTCAAATAAATTAATAAATAAATCTTAAAAAAAAAAACCCAAAGGATACTAATTGCATTGAATCAGGGCCCTACCTTTATGACCTCATTTAACATTAATTACCTCCTAAAGGCTGTATCTCCAAATATGGTCAAATATAGTTGCATTGGGGCTTAAGTCTTCAACATATGAATTTGGGGGGTGGGAGATACACTATGGTCTACAGCAGCAGCTGTGAGTAGCAAACTGTATTTTCAGTGGCAGTTAAACTGATTCAGTGGCCTCATCATAGCTGAGTAATAACTGAATCTACATTTTTAAAACGTTCCCACCCTCGTCTGTGTGTATAGGTTTAGGTCTCTTGTGGAAAGAGATCAGCTACTTAAAGTAGTTGTAAGGAGAATCCTTACAACTTGCCTCAGGTATCCTGTCTGAAGTGGGTACAATTTCTGCCATTGAGCATTTGTTCCCAAATTTAATTGCTCATCATATTTGCCTGGGGAGCTTGTTAATAATTCAGAGGTCCAGGGCTTCACCTTACTTGCTGATTCTACATAATAGAGGGGATCCTGGGAATATGCATATAGTCATTCATTTTGCATAAGAGCTGCCTAGAGAGTTTGTTTAAAATGCAAACATGTTGGCCACAGCCCCAGAGATTGTGATTTTTGGGCTCTAGGGGAGGGCCAAGAATATTCATTCTTAACAGGACTCCTGGTGATTCTGAAGACCACTGCTCTGGCTCCCATGAAATATTTTGAAAAATTTTTAACATTAGATGTTTGGCTTTAATTCTGGGTTCCCAAATCCCAAATACAAGGGGTTTCCCTGTCCTACTTTTGCTAGTGGAGAGAGTAAAAGGCAACTGGCAGGACCACCTGTCTTGCCAGTCTCCTGCTTAATTCACATGGGGCACTTTCTCTGGGCTGGGGAGAGGTTGGGGGATAATTTAACATGGGAGAAGCTGCCATTCAGCTCCTGATTTCTAGGCTGCGTACAATTGAGTGTGAGTTTTGCAGAAATGACGACATGTATACTATGTGCTTTCCTGTCCCTGCTCTGGCCCTTGCAAGTGCGTCCAGCTCACAACCGGTGGTGCTCTGGCCTGCTGCACCCCCTGACAGACCCCATGTCTCTTGGTCGGCATCTGCACACCTTTGGCTGTTGAAGTGCAGTTACTATGGAACTATAAAGGGTGTGCCCTGAGCTCCTCAGCTTGCAGGGAGGCTGGACTCTTGCTTCCCCAATGCCTGGGTCCGTGTCTGAACAGAGCCACCAGCCTACAAAGCAGGTTTTGCTTTCTGCATAGATGAGGGTGTATTAGCCAGAGGAAATGCCTGCCCTGTTCTCTTTTCTAATCCAGAGAATAGATCAGAGAGTAGGAAGTCCTGGGCACCAAAGGCCTTGGCTCTCAGGGTGTGGGACCTGGTGGGACAAACCTCAGCCATCCCCCCTCTGCCTTGTAAGAGGGTCACAGGACAAAGTAAACTGGCCATTTCTGCTCTGGTGGAAGGACCTGTGGGAGGCAGGCACGGCCAGGTTAAGGGTCCATTGTTGGCATGAGGGGCTGTTGGAACAAGGCTGGCTTATTGATTTCCTTGAAGTCCTCATTCTAGTCCCACCTGAAACCCTTTAGAAATAGACCTGAGTCTTTCCATGGCCCAGATGAAGCCCCCACACCTCTCCTACCATTTGTGCATCCATCTCTCCATCCCAGCCCCTGCTTGAGGATTTTCTTCATGCTGAGGAACAGGCAGAGGAGGAACTCTTAAGGGGCTGGAGGAGCATTACCCAGAGATCTCCTATTAATCTGAAAGAAATTTCCTGCCATCACCATCTTTTTGGATTCCAGATAATTGGTGTCAAGGGTGTACTTAGCCCATCATTTTGTAGACTACTCTAGGGCTTTTTGAGCTTTAAGGTGCCCATGAACTCCCCAGGGGGATCTCGTTAAAATGCTTATTCAGCCTCAGCAGATCCAGGTAGGGCCCAGGAATGTGCATCCCTGACCAGCTCCCAGGTGCTGCTGCTGCTCATGGGACCACATTTTGAGGAATCAGGCCCTAAAAACTTGTCCACACAAGAATTCTTTTCATTAGTGCTTCCACTTAGGTTTTGGGGAGGTGCGTGTTTGCCGAGTTAAAGTTGACTGAAGCCTATCAACAATTGGCAGATGAGCTAATGGTGCCTGTTGTCGTCAGCTTTCAACACTGAACCCACAGGGCCAAGGGCACTGTTGGGGCCTCATTAGACTGTTGGCTTGTCAACATGGTATTGACATGATTGAAGCCTGGGAACAGAAGGATAAATATAAAGCAGAGGGTATCATTTTTCCAGGGTCAATAAATACCATTTGCTTGGGCTAATTACCCTCTAATGAAGAGAAGAGTCATCCGTTAAAATCCTAACACATTTACAGTTCTCTCTTCTCTTGCCTGCCTGCCTTTTGTTTGGGGGATTTGACCAGGTACAGAGAAAAGCCGTGAAACATCTAAGATGGTTGGCACCACAGCAGAGCAAGTTCACAGTCCTGGGAGAATGAATAGATGTGTGCACTAGTAGCCTAATGTTGCAAATCTCTTCATGTTTCAGATTCCATGCATTTGCAGAGAGAACAGAGTGTGTGGAGTTTCCCGCATTTGCCATAAAGGATGGTGACAATGTAATTCCTTGGAATTTAAGGAAACTGAAGGGAAAACCCACTCCAGGTATCTGGGATCAAAAACCCCCCACGCAACAACACAGTGTGGTTTGTATCTTAGTAACTTCAGATCTTCTGTATCTTTGGGAAATAAAGCACTAGGTAGGGACTCACAGTATCTTATTTTATTATTTATATGGTCCAGGGCAGTTCATGATATTAATGCTGAATTTGTCAACCTAGCAACCAGGCATAAGTTAATTACCACCAAGGAAAGTGGCCTAAGTAATAGGTGTTGAGCTACTGGAGAACCTTCTGGAGATGTGGTCCTGATGTGTCAGTACTGGACTTAGTGCCTGGGAAGGCAGGGCTGCTCTGCTGTCAAGGTGAGCTGGCTGCTGTAGTGAGGACACCCACAGTTCTTGTGGGTTCTCTGTAGCTCTGCCCAGTGACAGTAGTGCTTGTAGATTCATGTGTGGGATTTACCTGCCTCTTGCAAAGGCCAGGGCCCCACAGAAACCTGTGGAGGCAGAGTGAACCTCCCCCTTTCATTCAGAGAGGATGATCAGAGAGTTTAACAGGCATAGAGAGTGAGGTCACAAAATCAGAACTAGGTTCAGAAAAAAACAGTGCCAGAAGGTTACTCAGAAAACCAAGTGGTGAGAGTTTCTTTGGGGCTGATGAAATTGCAAAGTGACAAAGACACCAAGTGAACTCCACCAAGAAAAGCAGGGAAGGAAGCTTGTGTTTGAGTGTGAGATGATGTGGTATGATGGCAGGTAGTGGTCTGAGAGGACCCATCCCCACCTCCACCCTCCTGCTCATTTTAAGTCATTGACAGAAATCTTTAGCTTCAATATAAGGCAAGAACTACTCTTGGGAGGAGCGAAGAAGCTACAGGATCTGTGTGACCCTGTCATCTGCTTGACAGGGTCCTCTGTTTACAGGATGGTAGGGAGAGGCTCCCCAGAGAAGGGCACTGGGCCTGAGGAGGACACAGTTGCATTAAGGGGTGAGGTGGTCAGGTGGAGGCCAAGGCCAGGGGTTGAGTCACAAAGCCTGTCCCCTACACACACTTTGTGCCTCCAAGTAAGTAGGGGAGAGCCTCCTCTACAGCTCAGTGGTGCTTATTGGTGGTACTGTTTCAGGTACCTTATGCCTTTATTGTGATGGTGAAGTGGCTATCTCCAGAGAATTTGAAAAAATGTCAATTGTTAAGCAAGGTTACTGCTAAATTGAACAGAAAAAAATTAATTCAGGATATATACCATGCCTAGGGAAAGTAATTTGCCAGATTAAACCTCATGGGCAATGTTTCAATCAGGGTAAAGAGTGTGAGGTGGGACCCGTTCCCCAAGACATGCCAGTTTTTGTAAAGGGGTTCAGTTCTGGGTTATGTGTTCCTTGGCAACTTAGTTATAAAGGGAAACCTATCTGGCCATGTAGCTTTACATTTTCAGCATCTACCATCTTCCCAACCCTGTGACTCATACAAATTAAATTATAGATTAAAACATTTTCTGAGGCTGAAGTGCTCAGAGTGTGGCCTGCCATTCTAGTGCCTTTTCAGTGAACCCACGTTCTGAATTTGAGGAGAGAACCCAAATCCTAAATATACAGTCTTGTCTCCTCTATCCATCACAGTGTCCCAGAAATGCCAACATTGCATTTCTCCCACTCAGAAACCGCCCAGAAATCCCTGACAGGCTTTTCTGGTTTGGAAAATGTGTGGTTTCCAACCTGATCCACGGCCTCAGAGGTAGACGATCAATCCCTCTTGCTCAGTGCCCTTTCCCTATTTCTCACCCTTGGAAAGCAAGCATTTGCCAGTGTGAGTTCGCTTGGGCCCCTCTCTGGGCTGGGGAGGGAGGACACCCCCTCAGGAAAGCCTGCTCAGGGGTTCTTTGTGGCTCCTGTTGCATGGAAAGGAGAGACTGTCAAGTGAGGGGTTGGAGGAACACTGCTCAGACAGCTGACCTGGCAACAGGAAGAAATTCCCTGCTATTACTGACTTTCTGGACTCCAGATAATTGTCTTTCAGGGTACAATTTCCCATTACCCCATGCACTACCCCTGTGCAGAAAAGCTGTAGTCAAGATAAATAAACATTTAAAAAACTGTAGTGAAATATATGTAACGTAAAGTTTACCATCTTAACTGTTTTAGTGCACAGTGCAGTAGTGCTAAGAATGTTCGCATTGCTGTGCACCCCGTCTCCAGAATTCTTCTCGTATACAAACCTGAAACTCTGTACGGGTTAAAATGACAAATCCCCATTCTCCCCTCCCCCAGCTCTGGCATTTACTACTTTCTGTCTCTGAATTTGACTACTTAGGTACCCCTGTCTGGTGTATTGGTCATTTTGTGTCTGGCTCCTTTTACTCAGCTTGTGTCCTCCAGGTTCATCCATATTGTAACAGGTGTCAGAATCATCTCGTCTATGTATAGACCATATTTCTTTGTCCATTTATCCATCAGTGGACGCTTGAGTTGCTTCCACCTTTTGGCTACTGTGCGGAATGCTGCCGTAAACACACACATATATGAATATCTCCTGGAGACTGCTTTGAGTTCTTGGCATATATACCCTTAAGTGGAATATCTGGATCACGTATGGTTGTTCTGTTTTTAACTTTTGAGGAACGTCTGCATTGTTTTCCATAGCGGCTGCTCTGTTTTTCATTCTCACGGACAGTGGGTACTCCACATCTTCTCCAGCATTTTTTTTTGGTTTTTGGTTTGTTTTCTTTTTGGTTTTGGTCAGTAGCCATCCTCCTGGGTGGAAAGTGGTATCTCATTGTGGTTTTGATTTGCATTTTCCTAATGATTAGTGATTCTGGGCGTCTTTTCATGTGCTTGTTTAGATAATATTACAGTGCAGTGTTTTAAAAGTTCAAATTTGATGCTAAAAAAGCCATGGTGATCAGAATGTCACAATTTTAAATAAAGACAGGCTCCGCAATGATGTGTTAAGTCATACTGGAGCCTGGGGTAAAGGGAAAAATGTATGCCTCTGTATACATGTTTTAATTTATTATTATTTTTTAAAATACTTATTTATTTGAGACACACACACACACACACACACACACACACACACACAGACAGGCAGAGGGAGAAGCAGGCTCCATGCAGAGAGCCTGACACGGGACTTGATTCCGGGTCTCCAGGATCATGCCCTGGGCTGAAACCAGCGCTAAACCGCTGAGCCACCCGGGCTGCCCTAATTTATTATTTTTAATTATTGTGTCTGGGTTATTAAAATAGTTGAAAAGTATTGAAGAATTAAGATACAGGTGTATTGAAATGATCGTATTTTAAATTTAAATACTTTGGGAGTACACTTATAGCTCTTGCTGAAGTTTTTTTTTTTTATCAATCAAGCATGGTTACTGCTTGCTCAATCCTGTCCCACCATGTAACCTCACTTTTGCATTGGGCCCCTACTTTCTAGCCCTGTCTTGATGTTTGCTGCCTCTGTAGAGCAACACATATTCACTCTAAATTGAGCTCTCAAAGATGCCTCTCCCACTGCCTTTACTTGGGTTTTTTCATCCCCTCTGCACATATATTACCTTTCCGAGGACTCTTTCCTGACCCTCCTCTGCCCTCTCCCCTCTCAGGCTGCTTGTGAGGCATCTGCTTGTGGCTAATGAGTCACCACCAACAGGACAGCATCTCTTAGTGATGGTTTGGGAAGGGTCCAGAAACCAGGGCAGCCAAGAATCTCTTTATAAACTCTGGTATGCAAGATAGAGCTGTTAAAAATTTCATAGTCTTATTTTTGTCACTGCCTCATTCCCATTTTCTCACACATTAGGGAGAATTGTGCAGACTGTTTTTCCCCTGCTGTGGACATCCCCTGAATCCTGCAATCACAGAGTAACGTAATGACAGTAATGACAAAGGGAAAGGTGTGTGTGTGTGTGTGTGTGTGTGTGTGTGTGTGTGTGTGTGTGTAGGGTGCAGTAGTGATATTGGAGAGGTCATGGCATGGTCTCAGCCATCTACATTTCTGAAGCAAATCTCCACCTTTCAAAAAAGGAATGGTTTGCCACCTGCAAGAAGATAGGGCTAGGTCACTGAATGGCCCTGGGCTCTCTGCCATTGGCAGCGCTGGGATGGCCAGGTCATAATATGCGGGGCTCCCAGGAGTTGGATGTGGGAACCTGGGCGCTGGGTGGGCTCCTTACCTTTCACTTCTGGAGATGACTTCCTGCCTTAGAGAGTCTGCCTTCTCCCAGCGCAGGCTCCATCACCACCAGATGGGCCCTCCTCACTGTGGAGAACAGGAGTTTTGGTTTAGATATAGGAATTGTGGGAGATTAATTCTGGCAGATGACGCCTACTTGAAGCTGTGGTTCTGTGCTTTCCATCCTCACAGCCATCTTTCCCCTCAGCTTTCTGCCTGGAGCTGACTGGGTCCCTGCCTGCGTTCACACTCACGGGGCAGTGAGCAACAGCACTCTCCTCCCGTGCTTCTCTCCATGTAGGTGTCCTGCCTCTTTCTCTTTTTTCTCTGGGCTTGACTATCTGTTGGAGAGGAGGAGGGGTACCAACAGAGCCTAATTACTGTGGGACCAGTGTGGTGCTGCTTCCCGGAGCTCTTCTGAGCCATCCGGCCCCCCTGCGGCAGGACTGCCCTTCTAGTCAATGAGGATGGGTTCTCTTCATGGTCTTTATATATCATGAAATATTCATCTCATCCATAAGCAAAATAAAACAGAGCCATTTGAGCTTCCCTGAATTCTAAGCACTTTTTTTTTTTTTTTTTAAAGAAAAGATTCCTCTCCAGGACTGGGTAGTACTTTCACTGTTCTTGCCTGGGCCAGGCTTCCCCCTCCCCCGTAGTCTCCTGGCATGTGTCCCAGGTCACCTCTTTGATGGCAGGTTAAGATGTGAGTCAGATGGGCAGGTAGCAGGCTCTCCTTGTGTTGATAGCTGGCTCCTGAAGAATCTGTGGACTTTAGCTTCCTAATCCTCTACACAGATTCTATGATTCTGTGATTCTGGAGGTAATCCCATCAGTCAAGGGAATAGACAGAGGTGTGTACCTGTGGAAACCAGTCTATAATCACAGAATCACAGAATCCCCACTGAGCAGGGAGCCTGATGCGGGACTTGATCCCATGACCCCAATATCATGACCTAAGCCAAAGGCAGATGATCAACCACTGATCCACTCAGGTACCCCAAATTATATCTTTAAATATTTGTTCTGTTCCATTGGTTTTTATTATTTTAAAATATAAATTATTATTTTCAAATTTAAGAAAAACTTAGACATTGCTTGGTATGTGCCAAGTACTATTCCAGTCTCTTATCAAATTTTAAGTCATTGGGTTCCCTGGGTGGCTCAGTGGTTTGGCGCCTGCCTTTGGCCCAGGGCGTGGTCCTGGAGTCCCAGGATCGAGTCCCACATCAGGCTCCCTGCATGGAGCCTGCTTCTCCCTCTGCCTTTGTCTCTGCCTCTCTCTCTCTCTCTCTCTCTCTGTGTGTCTCTCATGAATAAATAAATAAATAAATAATTAAAAACCCAAATTTTAAGTCAATTAATCTTTATAATGACCCTGTGG
Organism: Nyctereutes procyonoides; assembly: GCF_905146905.1. Taxonomy (NCBI): domain Eukaryota; kingdom Metazoa; phylum Chordata; class Mammalia; order Carnivora; family Canidae; genus Nyctereutes; species Nyctereutes procyonoides. The sequence continues at coordinate 45,388,426 of NW_026575049.1, read as the reverse complement.
AGTAGATACTATTATTATCTTCATTTTAGTGATGGAGAAACTAAGACAAAGTGGTTATGAAGCTTCTGCAAATTCATATGGCAGAAAGGACTAAGATTCAGACTCAGTTTATTCTCTTAACCTTTGCATCATGCTGGTTTTCTTCTTCAGGGACTCATTTTTTGTGTAAAGTATGATAGGTTTCCATGGACTATCATATCTATCATTTTCCCTCTAATATTTTATTTTATTTTTGAATTTTATGTATTTAATCTCTAATATTTTAAAAATACTTATGTTCATGTTCACCTTCTCTGATTTCTTACAGTGAGTTCCATAGTATATTTTCTTCACTGAATTTCTACCAATTTCATCTGTGATTTGGTTTCTTCTTTCCTGAATATTTCATCTCTTCCTGTTTATTGCCATCTTACTCTTGAGTTCTTGTATTTCTGTATTTCTGCTTCATTTTCTTCCTTCTTTGAGATGATGGCTTCATATATATTTTTTAACTTATGGTGAAATATTGATCATAATTTTCATGTGTTTCTTTTTTTTTTTTTAATTTTTTTTTATTTATTTATGCTAGTCACAGAGAGAGAGAGAGAGCGGCAGAGACATAGGCAGAGGGAGAAGCAGGCTCCGTGCACTGGGAGCCTGACGTGGGATTCGATCCCGGGTCTCCAGGATCACGCCCTGGGCCAAAGGCAGGCGCTAAACCGCTGCGCCACCCAGGGATCCCTCATGTGTTTCTTGATAACATTTTTAGTGAATATTACTCATCTCTTGATAGTTTTGCTGTTCTTTTTTTCATTATAGTAGCCTTGTTTGGATGCTGTGTGCATCCTTTTTATTATTCATAACTAAAGAGAGATAAGATAGATATCTGTATGGAGGTTGTATGGGAGGTAGTGAGGCAGGGGTCTGTGCTTCACTGCTCAAAGGCTTGCTTCTCTGCTGCTCAGAGAGGTTCCTACAAATAAATCTGTGCTGGGTGACACTTTGTGAAGCCTTACCTCTTCTGCTTTTCTCTAACAAATAGACTTTTGCTACTAGCCCTTATCATTGAGGTTCAAGTATCCAGTGTTGCCAACCAGGCTCACCCTTGACTTTGGGTGGGTCCTCCACTTTCTAATACCTGCCCTAGCTGTCTGGACCATTCCAGGTGCACTTTCTCTGTGCTTACTTCTGCACAGCTTCTGCCTATTTCAGCTGCTCTTGACAACCCTTAGCTGGATGTTTGGTGGAAGAAGGCAAATGTGTTTTCTTTTTTAATTCTCATACTCACCCCCCATAATCTTTAGGAAAAAGAAAAGATACTGAGTTGTGTTTATCCTGGAAGTAAAGACTAAGTCTGGAATGTTCAGAGATGTATTAAAGTGAGCTCTAAAACCAACGTGAAACCTGATGTCTTCATCTTTTGTATGGGGTGGACAGTATCTTTCACTTTTTCTTGTCACCCATTTATGTGTCATGTATTATGTTACCACTCACTTTATTTATGTAAAATTAATAAAGTATCATTTGAACACTTAGCACATCTTTTATCAACGTCTCAAATTCCAAAATATCTTCCAATAGGTTGGCATAAAATTCTGGTGTTTTAAAGAGTACAATTTGTAAATTTTAAAAAAGTAACACTTTAGGTCATTTTTTCCCCTTCCCACTATTTCTTAGAAACCATGATATATCACTTCTAATTATTGGATGAGAGTGATAAAGTGTACTGACCTGCTCAGTGTTTAACTCTTGTTACTTTAAAGGGTTTTTTCCCAAAATGATTAAAACTGGTGTGTGTGTGTGTGTGTGTGTGTGTGTGTGTTGTTAGGTGCATTATATACATTACCTCATTTAATCCTCAAAACAAGTATGTGAAGTGAGTGGTGGTATTATTCCAATTTTTCAAAAGAAAAACAGCCTTCGAATTCTTTTTTAAAGTTACATGACTGGTAAAGAGACAGAGCAGAAGGTCTGAGCCTAGGCTGTCATAAACATGCTTTCCTGCACTGTGTAGGACATTGTACTGCATAGTGTAGACAATTTAGAAAATACAGAGAAAAAGGAAGATAAATATTGTTGCCACCCAGAAATTTTTACTATTGAACAGACTGGTGTGTTTCCTTCCAGTGTTCTTTATTGTATACTTTTTAAAAGAAAATTAAAGCATCAGCATCATATTATGTGCCACTTTAGCATTTTCCTTAATATCATAGCAAGTATTTTTCCATGTTCTTATAAAACTTCTGTAAGTGATAATGAAAGATACACAATTTGACCTTTGACCAACACAAGGGTTAAGAGCATCAAACCCTAAGCAGTAAAAAATCCACATGTAACTTCTGACTCCCTGAAAACTTAACTACTAATAGCCTATTGTTGACCAGAAGCCTTATGATAACAAAAACAGTTGATTCACATATTTATTTTTATGTTATATGTGTTAAATATTGTGTTCTTATAATAAAGTAAGCTAGAATAAAGAAAATGTTTTAAGAAAATCATAAGAGAAAATGTTTATAGTACTGTGCTGTATTGAAAAAAAATCTATGTATAAGTGGTCCCACATAATTCAAACCCATGTTGTTTAAGGGTCATTTGTACTTCATTAAAGTGGTATACTATGATTTTATAAATCACTTCTTGTTGGGCATTTGGGTAAGTTTGAATTTTTTTTTGCTATTAGAGATAGTAAAGCACTTATCTTTTTTCTGTGGTGTATTTCTTCCTGTATTTTAGACTTTTGGGGGAATAGATTTCCTAGTAGTGAAGATACTGGATCAACATGTTTGAACATTTTGATTAGTCTCTTACATAGACTTGCTTTCCAAAAACTGTTTTAAGTTGGTATAACTCAAGTCAACAGTGTATGGGGAATCTCCATTTCATGGAAACTGAATTTGCATAAAAATAGTTATCTCATTTCTATCTGAATTTCTTCCATGAAGAAACTAATGTCATTAGTAGTAAATACTAGTGGAATTGGACATTTTTGTATTTAACTTCCTTTATGAAGTACCTGCTTGTCTTTTGCCCATTTATTTATTGAAGTCTTGTATTTCTTATCATATCACGTGAACTCTTTGTATATTAATGACATTAACTCACTAGTACTATTACTTATTGATAGTTTATTCTAGTTATTGTTTTCCTTTTCATTTTGGCCATCATTTATATGCACCCTTAAAATTTGCATGGCAAGTCCAGTCTGTCAATTCTGTAACTTCTTTGTGATTCCGTATCTTTTCCTTTTGGTCTTTTATGGCCTGAATTGAAAATGAAAACAAAGATCTTTTTGGTCCCTCTAGATTTGTTTTTGAGGTGTGGTGTAATGTAAGGATTGTAAACAGATTTTCCTTAAATAGCTAACAGTTGAATTCACATCATTCATACTCATGAACCTTTATTTTTCTTCACTGATGTCTGTGGCTTCCTTTGTAATATATTGCATCCCTGGGTGTAGGCTTGCTCCTGGGCCATCTGCCCTGCTCCATTGCCCTTTCCTGTTCTTGGCTTTCCTTTCTGGTGGTGACCTTTTGACATTAATTGGTCTTTCATCCTGCCCTGGATATTTATTGTAGATGTGAAAAACAAATCTGCTATTATCCAAATAAATCTTCATTTTGGGTGTTACCGGACTGAATCTTCTGAGGGGAGAGCACGTGTGCTTGGTTTCTGTGCTTCAGTAAACACTTACTTGTTTTCTCACAATATCAATGGACATTTTAAGGTTTTTATTTTTTGTACATGATACCTTTTTCTTTCCCTCCTTTCTCTTTTTTTCTTTTCTCCAGTCCTCTTCCCACACTATTTATTAGTATAGTTTTGGGGAGGTCCAGTGGTACAACTTGAAAGCAAAACAAAAGATTGAGCTGTGTCAGTGGTTTGCTTACTACAGCTTGTCAGTGTATGACATCCTTAAAAAACATTTGGGAGAATAACGTTGGCATTTTTACTTATCATCAAGTAGAGATGGCTGTAATTATTCTCTAAAGTTTCCAAAGTCATTTAGAATGCTCCACCATAAACTAACAGAGACTGGGTAAACTAGATACATTGCTACAAATTCTGATTTCATTTTATTTTGACATTTGATACTTATTGGCAAGTAGATATTTATAGGAGTCTGCCTTTCTCATAATGGGTTTAATAAAGAAATTGTAGTAGTATCTGCAAATAAATTAGTTATGCATGAATTATTACCAACTTTTAGGCTTTGTATTTTGGGGTAATTCCTTACATCAGCCTCTTCCTTTAAGAAAGTAAAAACTAGTTGTAGGCTGAGAGCAATTTTGTCTTGTTTCTTATTTCATTGCAAAGACAACAATTGATATATCATGTATAGTCTTTTATTACGTGCTTGCTTTGGGTTCTTGTATGTATATTAATTCCCTAGAAGAATTTCCCTCCACATTGAAGTTTTTCCTGTTTATTTTTCTAGGATGTTCTTTTCAGGTGATGGAAAGCTTTTCCATTGTTTTGACAGAGACTGCTTAGGATGGTACATTAAATAGCACATGACATTTTAAGTTGTTCTTACATTACCTCCCAAGTGTTTAAGGTCAATCTTCTTTGACTGTCAAGAATGTTTAGAGAGAGGATAGGAAGGGGACTAGGGTTTGTGGCACGTCCTGTGTTAGCCCTCTTGAGCAGTTGTGCAGATGGTGGTGGCTACCACCTCGGGGATCAAGAGGAGATTGCCTCTAACCCTGATTCTGTGGCCAGGTGCTGTCTAAAGACCTTCCTCCTGGACTTCTTTTATGGGAGAACTTTTATGGGACGAGGCATAGCCTTTTGTTCTCCTTGCCCTCTGGGATCCTCTGACTGCCAGCACTGTGTCTGGTTTTCCCCAATCAGCCTGGATGAAAATTCAGCTCTTCTGTTATTTCCTTCTACTGCCCTTCTCTCACACTTTTCATTAGGAGTGACTTTAAATGCTACTGACCCTCTGGAAGTTGAGAAAAATCTGACATACATCCTCCTTGGCTCTTCCCTTCTATTTTCTCCTTTTGGGTTTCTGAAGCCTCTCACCATTCCTTTTTAATCCTAATGATGTATATCTTGTAGTTGGGGTTTTTGAGCTTCTTGGACCTGCTGGTTTATAGTTTCCATCAAATTTAGAAAGATTCAGCCATTATTTCTTAATCACAGGTCTATAGGTCAACTGTAGTTTGGTAAATCTAGGATGGACTTATCCTTTCTTAACTGGTACTATCCAGGATATATTCTTATTGTCATGAATAGCATGAGCACAAGAGCCAGGCCAAACCATGCAGCCATACGTAAGGCCGCTGCTCATGTCATGTCCACTAACATTCCATTGGCCAAAGCCAATTACATAACTAAGTCCAACATCAGTGGAATGGGGAGGGAAGTAAATTTTTGATAACAGCAATGGAAGCTTTCACAATCTTTTGTTCTTGTGTGGTTCTTTTTTTTGGTTCTGGAAAACACTGCTGCTGGAAAGTGAATCAACTTTAGAATTAGACCTAGATTCAAACCCTAGTTTTGCCACTAACTATTTGTGTGACCTTAGCAAGTTACCTAACCTTTCTAAACTATGTTCCCTCAGTTGTAAAAATGGTAATAACAGCATTTACCTCATACGGTTTTTGGGAAAATTAAAACGTAACACACATGGAAATGTTTAGTGCAAAGTTGGCATTCAGTTAATGTTAGTTTCCTTTTGGGATTCCAAGTGGGCTTTTATTGCAGATACTGGTTCTAGAAAGTAAAACAATTTGACATGATACAGAAGTCTCTGTCATAAAGAATATTTTTAGAATAGTCATGATATTAACCAGTTTATTTTCATTCACAATGATGGATGAGAATTGGCATTTGGATCCAGGAAGTAATACAGTATTGTTCAACTATGTCCTGATAGGATGAAAGTCCATTTTTAAGGTTGATAATAGGGGTAGGCCTCCTTCAGGAGTACTCATTCTTCTGGTAGAAGTAGTAAGTAGGACTGGACTATGGGGCCTTTTCTCCATGACTTTGTCCTACTTTCCTGTTGTCAGACTGGGCTTAGGGAGAAGCTCGAATGGTGCAAGAATAGTTTTAAATTGGATGTGGTAGTTTTCAATTCTCAGAAGCTTTTGTGTAGATTGTTCTGGATGGGGTCTGAGTTATTGCTGTTTGGGGAAGTAGCTGAAACTTTCCAGTGACTATCTTAATTTTTAAGGGATATGGTCCTAATCCTATGGGGAGCTGGCCACTCCTTAGGTTGTGAAAGCCCTATGAGCCTCAAGTGAGGGGTCTATTTGGTGGCTTGGGATCTCCCTTTTAGGAGGGAAAAAGACTTCTGTTCTCTTGAGTTTGGAGCAGGCCTCATATTTTATATTGGTTCTCTTTTCTTGTTTTATCCTTGAAAAATTTAATTAAACTAAAATGGTAAATATGCAATCAGAAAATCATGTTAGGGCTGCCTGGGTGGCTCAGTGGTTGGGCAGCTGCCTTAGCCTCAGGTCGTGATCCCAAGATCTGGGATCCAGTCCCTCATCGGGTTCCTGTGAAGAGCCTGTTTCTCCCTCTGCTTATGTCTCTGCCTCTCTCTTTCTGCCTGGTCTCTCATGAATAAATAAATAAATCTTTAAAAAAAAAAAGAAAATCATGTTAGAGTAAAAATGTCCACTTAAGGGCATCAGGCTAAAAAAAGGAAAGAATTTTGGCATTGATGTAGCTCTCCTGGGATCTAGACTGATTGATGACACTGAAAGTGGACTTAATTTAGATGGTCTATGATGTCAGGCTCTTCAGAATTGGAAATTCAAGACACTCCTATGGTAGAATGAGCATCCAGGCTGACAGCCAGGGTCAGAGCTCAGAGCTCCTACTTCAACCCAGAGCATCACACTTTATCCCTGAGGAGCAGATGGAGGAGGAGTGGGGTGGGGGGGGGGGAGGAGGAGAAGAAGGAGGAGAAAAATGAAGAGGAAGAGGAGGCAAACTAGACAATTGGGGCAAAGTTGTAACTTCAACATGGTTTCATATATACAACCAAAAGAGCTATGAGCTCAGGACCCTCTCATGGTTCCAGGAGGTCAGAGTTGGGCAGCACAGCACCTTTCACTTATATCTGTACCCATGTCAAGCATTAGTAATGAATTCTTCATCGTGCTTGCCACTGAGCAGCACTGCCCTAGGCCTCTGTATTGCTCACTGGCCAGCCCCTAAGTGAGTGGAACTACAAACAGTTCACTGTACTCACCACCATATTGGCTCTTGTCTCCAAGAAAACACTTTTCAATGAATAAATAAAAAGGAGTATCAGGTAATAGGAAAAGGCACTGTTTTTTCTGAGAGTGTTTTTGTTTGTGTCTGGTATTCTTGGCAAAATGGAGTCAAAAAAGCTGCTCAGATCAGCTAGTTTTATTCTGAAGTCAAAAAATGGTATAGCTGTAAAAATTTGGCTGATTCTACCTTTGGAAACTGTACTTTTCTGTGTGTGTTGGTGGAGATAAATGCATGAACTAAAACTAAATATTATGAAACCAAACTTTATTTACTTTAAGATATGTTCAGGCTGTTAGGCTTGGAGAGAAAAAATAACCAAGTTGTGTTCTTGGAAGGCACTTCCGATCTTTAATTAGATATTTAAAGTTTACTGGCCCATCACTCAGGCTTGGCATTGCCTCTTTGTTTCTAATCTCTGATTTAATTTAGAAGCACTGATTGTAACTTACTGACAGCAGGAGGCTCTCTCAGAGGTCTTCTTTCTCCCTAGAACTCAGTTTAATTCAATGGATGATGCTGGAGCAGCTGCACTTCCAAAATTGTTGTCACATTACAGTTTTCAAGGCTGAGAGGCTTTAATTATCTCTGGAGTCCTGCTCCTTTCAATAACGGTTAGCCTTGAATTTCTGTGAGACAGTGCTCTGGTTAGTTAACAAGCATTTGTTCAACACCTTCTGTGTCTTTAGAGGCTCACAAAGGCTGAGGAGGAGATTCTGAAGGAATAAAAGACAAAGTTCCTATTCAGGGAACCCCAAACTCGTAGAATATTGGTTATACTTCTGCTTGTTGATTTAAAAGTTGTTCTTTCCCATCATAACTCCAGGAGCCCAGTTTAGGATTTAAGAATTTCCCACCTCCACCTCTACCTTCTTTTTCCCTACCTCTGGTAGGTGTAAAGGCCTAGTTTTCTTAACCAGAGAGTAAGACACTTTCAGGGCAGGGAACCCCTGTATCCCTCCCCCTATAGTGAGTTTGTATTTCAGGTTCCTTTATTATTCTCAGCTCCTGGCTGCGGTATAGCCTGTCAGCAGGATGCCTCCACTGTTCACTGTAGTCCTTTCTTGGCACCAGGCAGTGGTGGGCACAGCCCAGTTTTCTGGTCACCAACACAATCAACCTTTTAGAATCCCACTGAAATAATTGAGTGGATCCAGACATCTTGCATCACCTAACAAAATATATGGCATAGAGAAATCCCTCAAGAATCTCTTTTTTTTTTCCTCAAGAATCTCTTAAAAATTAAAATGAATTACTAGGTAAAAGAACTAGTGTCAATTTCTGATTACCTTTGAATAAACTTGCCCTGATTTGAGGGCACATTTGCTTTTGAAAGTCAAATACCAGGCTGAGCTCTGGGGATACAATGTTGAAAAAGAAAGTCCCTCTCCTTAGGAAGTTTATGTTCTGGAACAGCCTATTTGGAAGTGTCTACCAGCTGTCAGGGATGTATCAGGGAGAGTGGTTATAGAAGCAGATAAACATAGTTCTGTCTTCAAGGAAATCACAGTTGGACAAGGGAGACAAACATGCAGATAGCAGAAATCCAACACTTGAGAGCTCTCAGAGTTAATAACCCATGAGGCTGTCTTGTGGGTGACTGCTAATCCCAGTGCAGGCAGATACCAGCTAAACCAGCAGGTGTGTGTTGCTACTTGTCAGAATCTCACATTAGGTCCTGGGCTCAGAGACACAGCTCACCAACCATCATCACCTACATATCTGAATTATAGACCAGGTGCTTTTCATCCCAGAAAGAGATGAGTCTATAAGCCCCTTGAAGGAAACTAAGAACAACCAGCACATAACAAATAAGATTTGCTTACATAGATCTTGTATTGTGATCATTTATGAGGATACACAAGGACAGTGTTCAGTTGGAAAGAGAATGGGGAACTTTGGAGACAGACAGACCTGAGTTGAATCCTGACTGCACTACTTATTAGCTGTGTGGCCTTGGTTAAGTTTCTTAATTTCTCTGAACCACACTTTGCTCATCTGTAAAATGAGGGTGATGATTCTTACTTATGTGATCATTGTGAGAATAAATGAGGCAATATGTTTCAGTGTCCAGCACAGTGGTTGGGACATAGTAAGCACATAGTAAATTTTAGTTTTCCCCCTTTTCTCCTCTTTTATGCATTATAAAGGAGGCAATATAAAAGACATCTAATCTAAAATTAACAGCACTATTAGAAATTGTGGCATGTAATGAACCATATCGTGAGAATGGCTTGGAGTGAGTATCTAGAAGACAGTATGTCAGAGATTCTCCAGCACTCTGAAGGGAAAAAGAGCTCTAACTTCTTTGGAGAACACTTCTTTAGGGAAGGAATAGGGACATCAGGGTATTAGAATCTTGTTCCCAGAAATCACTTAACTTTTTTTCCCCAAGCCTATTTTGTATAGAAATAATTTGTTTGCATGCATCTTGCCTTTAAGACTAAGACTTTGCAAATTTCATCGCAAAAGAATCACTGGAATGCTTTTAAGAGTACAATTTCCTGGAGATCCCCCCCCTCCAACCTAGAATGTGTCTTGGGTATGGCCTAGGAGTTTACACTTTGATAAGCACATTGGGGGTTCTGACACAGGTACTGAGGATCACACTTTGGGAAGACCACACTGGAGTAAGAGCACCTCAAAAGCTTGGACTGTTTCCTATTCATTCTGTATTTCCAGTGCCCAGATATAATAGATATTGATTGAGTTTGGTTGAATAACTGAGTGAATGATGATTCTCTGAGAAGATGTCCTACTGAGAAGAGGATCTTTTACAATAATTGGCTCCTTGGGTCCTAGGTCAGTGTCTTGTGAGTTTGAAGAAAATAATTAGTCTGCTAAAACTTCTGAGTAAGACCCAGTCCCTGGTAGCCCACATGACCTATTTCACAAAAATGGGCTTTTGTTGAGGACAGGTGGCTGAGCAGATGCAAGCCTGGGGTTGCTCCCTCAAACAGTAGCTCTCACCTTACTATTTCTCTGTTGATTCAGGGTTAGAATTGAGGGTTAGAGATGAGGGAGCAGCTCTGTGACCGTAATGCATTCCTTTTATGTACTGTAGGTCCCTTAGGACCAAGAGAGGTTCAGACCTTTCTTTGATGGAAAAGATGAAGAACAAGAGTTTTAACAAATTTTCTTTAAAGGAAACTCATAAAGTTCTCCTGAATTTCACTGTTTCATTAAAACACCTCTTGATTTGGTGCCTTTGAAAGGGTATTGCCTATTCTAAATTGAATAGATTTATTCAGCTAAACCTTATCCATGGGCATTTGGGCATTGTTTCTTTAGATATTGCTTCTCTATCCCTGTGCCCATGTCTTTATCCCTGCTTGCCCAGTAGCACCCAGAGCCTGGGGTCAACCTTCCTCTTGAGTTTGGTGGAGAATAATGATGGCTTATATTCACGTTTTCTAGGTGAATATTGGATGTGAGACTGCATTACATTTGTACTTTACAATGTTCCACTTAGAAGAGAGAGGCCTCAGGAGATAGTATCACACCCACTTATTAAGAGTTGCCCATACTTGGTATTTGAAATTACTTTTAAGACATCGTGGCCCTTGTGAGACATATATATTCATTGTTCCAGGGAAATGCTAGATGTTTATCCAGATGGTGAAATGACTCTATTTTCTTTAAATAAATTAGTGGTTAATTTCCATAGAGTGACTGAGTGCAGCTGCCCACACATCTCAGTGGTTGGGCGGTGGGGCCAGATCAAGCCAGAAACTATTCAATGACCTCTCAACACCAAAACATCTTAATCTGGAATTTAACTCAAGTAACTGGGGATTTTCCATTGCAACAAAAACTACTGATTTCACCACTTGCATTACCTTCATAGATGTCACTTTCCCCTTTCACTGGGCCCTTATTATAATTTTAGATCTCTGGGGATTTTATTCACCTCCTAGTTTATTATGGTTAAAAAAAGACATTGCATTGCTTTCTGTAAATAGAAGCACGTGCTGCCTCTCCCTGAAAGTACTGCCTTTTGATAGTTCAGTTCTTTTAGAGTCTCACAGCTGAATAAGGAGAGAGCTGCAGCAGACAGCGGTCTCTACCCACGTAGGTCAGATCTTCACCGAGGAGTCCTGGGCAGTGGGGAGGGATCACAGACAGATGAGCTGCACTGGGACTAGGGAGTGGTCTGGGATTCAAGGTTGCTGATGGGGCTTTTAGTTTCTGGATTGCCCTCTCCCTGTGGTACATTAAATTGTCCTGGGAGCAGTGTCACATCTAGCTGCTTTTTGAATTGCCTTTCCCCTCCTGCCCTTGGAGTGCTAGTGTTTCAGATATGTGGGGAGGAGCCTTGTGTAGCTGTGGCAGGGAAGATCTAAAAAGGAAGGGACGTATTGTTTGAGGGCACAACATGTTAATATCTGGAATACCTAGGGCACAGTCATGCTTAAATGATGTGAGTCTGTTACATACTACTCAGAAGAATTTCTTGCAATATTGGGACCTAAGGCAGGTCAATCCTGAGGCAGGGCAATTCCCTGAGGAAAGAATGTATTAGGTACTCAGTCATTGATTGTTTCTTTGTAATAAGGACAATAAAAACAAGGAAGGATAAGAATTCTTGCTGAATCCTGGATCCTGTGCTAAGTGCTGTGGAAGATACAAAGAAAGAAAAGACATTGTCCCTATATTTAAGATGTTTACCATCCAGTGAGTGAAGTCAGCCCATGTGAACACAGGCAGTAATCCAAGCCAGTGTGCTCACACCATAGGAAAGCTTTAGACCATAGCTCTTGACAGCAGGATGACTGGGGACATACTGCTGAGTGGTGAGCTATGTTGTAAGCAGCTGCATACTAAAAATAAAGTGTCATGTTTATGAAGGATTGACTTAAATTAGACTGGATTCAAGGTCATGCAAATACTCTTTCACCATCACTGGCTGATACTTCTTTGTCTTCCTTGGAATTGAAGGTGGGGGTGACAGGCAGCCAGGAATTACATATACTATGAGCCTATTTAATGGTGGGGTGGGGGGCGGACCTAAGAGTGTCTCAGCAAAAATGGCAGCAAAAATGACTGAGAACAGTGGTCCTGACTAATTCCTTCCGCAGGACTGAGAAGGAGCTGGAGGCAGGTCACAGTCTGGGATGGCTGGGCCAAGCTTGATGGTGGAGACTGAACAGTGCCTGAATGAAGGGTAGGGTGAGTGCAGTGGAGGGCTCTGAGGTTCCTGGTGGTGAAGATAGTGGCGTACAGGAATCCTAGAGGGCTGGGAGGACAGCGCTATGTGGTAGAGCATTAGAGGGAATGTTGTAGGGCCTTGAACCCTGGACTCGATTGCAAACAGGGCCCTCAGCACTGGCAATGCCCATCCACCACATAGTAAGTGCTCGACAAATATTTGCCAAATGAATAATTAATGAATTGGACTCTGACAACTGGACTTTATCCTGTAGGTGAGACATGGAAGATTTGACAAGGAGGTGGTGTTCCCCTGACATATCAAAATATATTTGACCTGGGGCTCATTTCATTTGTTAAACCAGCCAGTCTGAGAAATCAATACCAGGTGCTAATGAAAAACAGCAGCTTAATGCGACCTCTCTCTCCCAGCTAGTGTCAGAATGCTGTCAGCCTTCAAATTGCTACCTCATGGCACATGGGAGATATCAGGGCTTGGGGTGGGAGGGGGATGTTTGGGTTGGAAGATTTTGTAGTTTGTCTGGATGTCTCTTTGAGGAACCATATCCTTCTTCTGTGCACAGCAGATCTTGACTGGCTTGTATCTTGATGATCAAAATCCGTATGGCTTTATTGTGGTTTTGTCCCCTCTCTGGTTTAGCCTGTGGCATCTCAAATTTATAGAGCTCTCTGAATACTGGGATTTCCTGTGCCTTGTCCTCCATCCTCTTGGTCTTCAGTAGGGCTATCTCCCTGGGATGCAACTGTCTGTCATCCCAGCTAAGTCCCTTAGAAGTGACCCTGATAAAAATGGCAGCCCTTGCTCACTGCCTGTGGAATAATGAAATAGAACTTCTATGTCCTAAGATTTGCTTCTTATTGCTCTGGTGTTTTTCTTGATTGATTTATTTATTTATTTATTTATTTATTTATTTATTTATTTATTAAATAAATAAATAAATAATAAATTTATTTTTTATTGGTGTTCAATTTGCCAACATACAGAATAACACCCCGTGCTCATCCTGTCAAGTGCCCCCCTCAGTGCCCACCACCCAGTCACCCCCACCCCCCGCCCTCCTCCCCTTCCAACCACCCCTAGTTCATTTCCCAGAGTTAGGAGTCTTCCATGTTCTGTCTCCCTTTCTGATATTTCCTACTCATTTTTTCTCCCCTCCCTTCTATTCCCTTTCACTATTATCTATATTCCCCAAATGAATGAGACCGTATAATGTTTGTCCTCCGATTGACTTATTTCACTTGTTTTATTGTTAAAGCAAGCCCAGTTAAATGGACAGTTTTGAGTTGCTTTGTTTTCTGATCACTAGTGTGAGAATTTGTAGGTGCATAATTATAATGACTAAACCAGTGTATCGATAATTTGATTACTACCACCTGCACAGGGAACATGCTGTCCATTGCTGACCCTTAAATACACTGTCCTGTATCATCAAGACCAGTTCTGTTTCTTTGAATTTTCCCTTCGTTGCTAACCTTTTAAGACATTATTGGCAAGTCTGGGGAAAATGGAAAGCCTTGACTCATTCGAAACTTTTAAAGAAAGGATTCTGCTACATAACACCTCTGTGCTACAATAAGTAGCTGGAAGTCAGTTTTGCTTTTACAGCAGTCAGAAAGTCCTGTGGGCTTATGATTTGCATTTGGCAGCAGTTTGTGATATTTTTGGAGTTCCAGCATGGAACTGGGTACATATCACGTTTCACCCCTTGGGCTGTCAATGGCCATAGAGCCACAGTGACCCTCCATCTCTGTCAGGGCTTGTCACTTGCTTCTTATGAATATAGCTTTTAATACTCTCACACGATCTGGCCAACTTTGGGAGAGCCAAATCCCTGGTATCCCTTTACTTTTGCCCTGCCCTTCTTGATTACTTTTGAAAGTTAGAAACATCGACCCTGGTCTGCCCTGGTCTGTCCTGGTTATTTAAAGTTAGTCCTTTCACCCTGGGTAGGTGAGTTTCCTGGGGGCAGCCCCTAGAGGTCTGGGGGTGGTAGTCTCTCATTCTCTGTGGGTATAGGATATCAGACATCTGTGGACTGTTATGTAGACAGATTTGGTAAGTGGGATCTTATTAGCAGCTGGGAGGAGGGGGCTTCAGGGACCTTCTATAACTATCCATCCCTTTTCTATGGCAACTATTCAGGGTGGCAGAGTTGGTATAGTCATGCCAACTTGGCTTTGACTCCTTACTCTGACATTCATTGACAGTGTGACCTTGAACAATGCATATTGCCTCAGTTTATATGCAGCTGTAGAATGAGGACAAGATTAGAATTGGCCTGCAGAGCTGTGGTAGAGACAGAGACAATGTTTAGAAAAGCCCAAGCACAAAGCAGGTACCCTCAAAGGTATTTATCATTAAAGGGTTTGGACTAGCTTACTTTAATAACATCGTCAGAGTTCTCTCAACTGACTGTATACAGTCAGTGAATTGAGTTAGTTGGTTTTTTAAGCTGTTTTTTAATTGGAATGAAGTTTTTAAAACTAGAGAATACATCTGCTAGATTCTTGTCTCTGCAACCATATTAGAACTCCCTGGTAGCCCCTGAGCTGCCTTGAGTAGTACCAGGCCAGTAGCTGGGCCCAGGGATGCCACTGAAAATAGATGATTCTCTTGTGGCCTCTTGGAGTCACCACTGGCCTCATGTGCACAGCAGGCTCTAGTCAAGAGGTATGTGGAGATGATGGTAGGTTCACACAGAGTTTTAAGAACTAATAGAGATACTCAGGTGCTCTTTACCCAGTTTCCCCTGTCATAACATCTTGCAAAACTATAGAACATTACCATAGCCAGCACATTGATATTGATGTTGTCAAGATACCACCACAGGATCCCTCATGTTGCACTTCTATGGTCATATCCCTTTCCCTCTTGCTCCTACACCCTCCGGAATCTCTGGAAACTACTCATCTGTTATAGCCTGGACCTCTTACTCATGGAATAAAATATTATTGATTGTGAGAATGAGATTAATATCTATATTAAGAAGCCATATAATTTTGAAAGAAATGTCACACAGCCAAGCCTAATCCTTAATTGAGACAGTAGAGATCCAGAAAAGGAGGCGAAGAATCATTTCTTACATTAGGGGAAAATAAAGACTGTGAGGTGGTTTTCAGAGAAGTGGAAAATCTCAGCTTAAGAAAGGTTAGGAATTATTACTTTCACATGCCATTGAATTTACCTTCCTCACCCTGGCTTTTATTAGGTGCTTTTGAATAATTTTATTCTTTATCTTACTTAGGTATTCTCAAGAATTCATCTTAAAATATGGCTGGTACACATATTTACAAAGCTTTATTGGATCCTAAAGTCAACATTTATGATTTCTTGAGATGACAGTACTTCCTTAGGGATTTTAGTTACGATTCTCAGATTAGTGGGGAAAGTGGAATTTGATGTTCAGAAATGTTCTAGAAACTTGGCTGGGGTGCGGCAGGCTTCTGGGACTGCTAGAGAGTTCTTGGGCCTGCCAGAGCCGCCCACTCATGTTGTGTTTCTCTTCTCAGGAGCTGGAGTCAGAGAGGACGTGTTTCTCATTTGGAGGGAGATGGAGGAAGCCTGCAACACTCTGACCCAGATCCAGAGGCTGGTCACTGAACTACCCAAGTCTAATGTGGCCACAATAGACTGCGGTGGGTGCTATTCATGTTTGTGAATAGAGGCCTAATTCTAGTTAGTGTAAGAGGCCTAATTGTTACTAGTTGGGGATGAAGGGCTGTTTCATGAGGAGTTCTTTCAGAGTTGTGCTGTGGTTTGTGTGCGTGTGTGTATGTGAGTGAGAGTGTATGTGTCTGTGTGATTGTCCAAAAAAACCCCAGCTGGACTGGAAAGTGGTGACTCTTGCTAGGGGAAAGAGGCCTCAGTGTCGAGCTGGGCTCAGTGATGACTGCAGCATGGACAAGTGGGGATTCGTAGCCAAGGAGCAGGGTGAGGTTGGTGGATAGGAAATTCCTAAGAGGAAACATCAGGAGTAAAGGGGGATTCTGGCTAAACCCACTTGACAGGATTCTTGCTGAAGGCAGGTTGGTGACCAGACATCACCTGGGGGTGGTAGGCTATGAGGAGTTTTATCAGATACAAAGGGTGGGGGATTCTGGCTAAACTGACTTAGGATTTTTGCTAATATTGGCTGATGAAAAGACAGACATGGAAGTCCAAAGGTAGAGACCTAGTTGAGAAGAGAATTCAGAGGAACCTGAGTTTTGAGTGAGAAAGTCCTGGTTACAAATCCCAACTTTATCATTAAGCAATAACCTGAATTAATCTCTTTAAGTTTTACTTTATTTTTCTGTTAAATAATTATATCTGCCTTGAGGGATTATTTTAAAGATTAAGTAAAATGATGTATCCTTTGCACCAAGCAGGTATTTGATAAACATTAGCTTACTTTTTTCCCTTTCACAGTTAGAGAGTTAATATATTGATTCTCCTTTCTGAATTCTTGAGTTAGTAAAGGATTTCCTCTGTAGGGCACTGATTTCCATTAGGGCACCTCTGGTAATAATGGTAGTTACACTTAAAGCACATCCCTTGCATGGCAAGCCCTGTGCTAGGCTCTTCACAGTATTAACTCATTTAACTCTTCCTATAATCTTATAAGATAGGTGTTACCATTAGCTCTATTTAGGTTGAGTAACGTACCCAAGGCCACAGAACTAGAAGTGATGAAACCAGGACTCAAACCTAGTTACTACTTTTACTTTTATTAGTAAAAGTACCAAAGTCTGGCTTTCCCCCGAGACATTCCAGTTGAATCCATAAAGTATGTGATCTGGACATTGAGGGTTTTGAAAGCTCCCAGGTGATTTTAATATTCAGCAAAGTTTGGGAACCTTTGCCAGTCTATATTGCCTTCTAGTACCCTGCCTATATTACAGAGGTGTTAATGTGAAAGGAGAGCAAGGAGCCAGATCAGCTGGGGCAGAGATGCAGTTGAAGAGAAGTGGGGAAGGGACATGTGTAGAGGAAGAGGTTAAAAGCATGGGCAGACTTGCCCTGTGCAACCTGATAAATTCCTGGGGACAGTGTGTTTTTAGTGTGGCTAGGTGTCCAGTTATGGGTCCGGGGCAGCCCAGCTGCAGTTTCTTTGCCAGTGCCAGCTCTCCGGAGTCCCCAAGGAGGGACCTAATCAGGCTTATCCAGAGGGGCTGCTCATTTGTAGTGACATCATACACAGGATGAACCCAAAAAGTCCTCTGTCATCCCTGAGAGAATGAAAATGGGCTAAAGTCAGCATCCATGCTATAAAAGGAGAATGATCCTGCTGCTCAGGTGTTTGGTAGAGTACAGTGGACTGAATTGTTCCCACAAAGTTCATGTATGAAAACTTTAACTGCCAATGTGATTGTATGAAGAGATAGGGCCTTTAAGAGAGGTAATTAAGGTTAAATGCGATCATAAGGCTGGGACCCTAATCCAGTATGCCTGATGTCCTTATATAAGAAGAGGAAGAGATGCCAGAGACTTCTCTCTTTCCACACGTGCACAGAGGAAAAGCTATGTGAGGATGACAGTCTACAAGCCAGAAAGAGATGCTTCACCAGAAACCAAACCTGAGGGCACTTTGATCTTGGACTTTCAGTCTCCAAAACTGTGAGAAAATGAATTTATGTTGCTTAAGCCCCAAGTCTATGGTATTTTGTTGTGGTAGCACAGGTGGGATAAAATAGGGAGTATTTAAACTTGGGGTAGTTAGGTTTGAGGATTAACAGAAGATTTTTAGATACTATTCCTAAAGGAAACAGAAAAGAAAAACTTTTGGCCTCAGTAACTGATAGAAGGATAAATCATTGTCCCTTTATTTCAGTCTAACACAGACACATAGCTAAACACTAAACATTTTCAAAAAAATGCTACAAGTATATCATTTCTATTTAAAAAGCAAAAGTTGTTCAGGACCTTTCCACTGTTGGGTACTCATTGAAACTTTTATAACCTTGCTTTGGCCCCAGAGGCCACATTTGGGGTATCTGACCTGTTCCTTTTGCCACCACAGCAGTGGTTTTGAGGCACAGGAGGGTCTGCTTAATGTGAAAGCATAGCCATTCCCTATGTTTGGCTGCCCAAGGCCTGCAAGGCCAAAGCAGATAGCATAGCCATCTGAAGGGGATGAGTTAGGAGTTAGGATGGAGGGCAGTTATATGGGCTTCCATTCATGTGAAACCTTCATGTGAATTAGACAAAGTCTACCTTCCTGGGCGTAACACCCCTTCGGCCAGGTGTACTGGTTCAGGGATCAGCTGGTGTATTGTTATACCAAAGGCCAGGAGGGTGATATATGGTAGGGATGACTCATCAGCTTGATGCCTAGGATAAGAAGATGGTGAGACTAGATACTTGTTACTAGTAATTTTGACCTCTTTAAATTGCCAAGAGTAGGACATGAGAACTCTCTGGAGGAAAAAACTGACAAAAATATAAGAAATTTTTTTTTAACAAACTGAGCCGCCCAGGTGCCCCTAAAATAATGGCTTTAAAGACACTAGACCCTAAGCAATAAAGGCCAGTGATCCCTGATATACCAAATATCCAAATTGAGCTCTGTGATTATCTCAACTTAATGTTTTAAGAGAGTTTCCAGGCCATGATGTAGGGAGAAGGATCCCAGGTGTAGCACAATAAACTTATGATTCTGGGAGACAGAGATAAGAGTCCAGGGAGACCAAGAAATCTAGATTTCTTAGGATGAATGACCAGAAAGGAGAGAGGTACACAGAGAGAGAATTCAGGAAATCTGCAGAGCCCCCCTTGAGAATTTCAGTTCAGTATGGATGAACTCTTTCATCTGGGGAGATTACCTGAGGCTGGGAAAGATCCATTGGGAAGAATTAGAAAGAAAAGGCTTAGAGCTCACACACAGCCAGGAACAGTACCTGTTCTTAACAGCCCGAAGTGGAATAATTCATAACTCATGGGGCACCAGGTGGACTACTTGGGAAAGTCTAGCCTCAGTAATAGGGAATGAGCATTCAGTGGAGCTCTGGGCCCTCCTAGGAAATCATCAAAGCAAGATATGTAAGGAAAGAACTCTTTATAGGTAATGAAACTTCATCTCAGAACAAGGTTCTGGAAGATTTAAAAGAACACAAAAACAAGCAGTAGCCAACAAGGTAAAGTTCACAATTGGCTTCCAATCAGAGATTACTAGGAGTGAAAAGAAGCAGGAAATGTTTCTCTTAATAATCTATCAATCCAAATTCACTGGGAACTGATACATTAGAATTGTCAGAAAAAGAAATTCAGTTATTATAACTGTATTCTATGTGTTTAAAATTTTAAGTAGGAATAGGGATGGATATTTTTTAAAAAGGCATATATTAAACTTTTAGAGATGAAAAACTTTTAGGGAAGAAAATATCTTTGATGAAAACATGCTGAATGAGATCAATGGCAGATTATTAGACATTGCAGGAAAAAAAGATTAGTGAACTTGAAGACATAGCAATAGAAACTATACAAAAAGACAATCAGAGAAAAAGAATAATAATAAGTAAAAACCAAACAAATAACAAACAAAAGAGCATCATTGAGCTTCAGTTGGCCAAAATATACATATAGATGGAATTTCCAAAGAGAGGAAGAAGGGGGAACTGAAAAATATTGGAAGAAATAAAGATTGAAAAATGTCCAAGTTTGATGAAAACTATACCTCAGAGAACTAAGAAGTTCAATGGATGTCAAGTACAAGAAAATGAGGGAAAGTCTACCAATGGACATCATAATCAGTTTGCTCAAAACCGGTAATACAGAGGAAATCTTAAAAGCAACTAGAGGAAAAAGAAGAAATGTTGTATACAAAGGAACAAAAATAACCATGACAGCAGAAATCTTGTTGCAAGTAAAAAGATAGGGAAGCAACATCTTTTTTTTTCCTTTCAGTACTTTAAAATTTCAGCCTAAAATTATATAGTCCATGAAAATATCTTTCAAAAAAAAAAAAGGCAAAATACAGATCTTCTTAGACACATGAAAGCTGAAAGAGAGTATTATCAGCACATCTGCCCTTCAGGAAATGTTAAAGGGCTTCCAACAGGAGGACAATGATACTTTTAAATGGAAAAATGAATGGAAATCATGGAGCTACAAAAAAGAAATAGAGAACACAGAAAATAACTACATGGACAAAGATACCATATTTTTCTCTGGTGTGCGTAAGTTCCGAAGATGTCCAAATGTCTACTGATAGATGACTGGATAAATAATGGTGTGTGCATACAATGGAACATTATTCAGTCTTTAAAAGGAAAGAAATTCTGACACAGGCTACAACATGGATAAGTCTTGAAGGTGTTACACTAAGTGAAATAAGACACAAAATAACAAGTATTATATGAGCCCACCTATATGAGATACCTGGAATAGTCAAATTTATAAAGACAGAAAGTAGAATAGTGGTTCCCAAGAATTGGAGGGAATGGAGAATGGAGAGTTATTATTTAATGGGTGAACAGTTTCTGTGATACTGAAAAAGTTGTGGAGATGGATAGTGGTCATGGTTGCACAACAATATGAATTCTTAATGCCACTTAATTGCAATCTTGAAGATGGCTGAAGTGATAAATTCTATGTTATATATATTTTACTTCAATTAAAACAATAACAACAACAACAAACCAGTGCATTACAAAAACAAACTCAGGAGAGGAGAAATGGAAGTATGCTATTATAAGGTTCTTATAGTGTGCATGAAGTCATATAATATCAATTGAAATTAGGGCATGATATATTGAGGTGTTTGCTATATCTAAAATAACTACTAAGTAACAAGCCAACAAAGGAGATAAAATGGAATTAAAAATACTTGATCCAAGATCTGTCAGGAGGAAAAAAAAGAGAGCCAAGGACAGATAGGGCCAATAGAAGACAAATGGCAAGATGATAGACATAAACTTCAAAATGTATCAATTTGTACATTTAAATGTGGTTTATTGTATGTCAGTTATACCTTAATACAGATGTTAATAAAGTAAAAGAGGAGGATGTGGATCACTCTTGAGATGCTGAGCTGTTCAGAGATATTGGTGCTAATGCATCTGAGCATTCTGTGTGTGTGTGTGTGTGTGTGTGTGTGTGTGTGTGTGTGTTTGAGTGTGCCAGGTATGACTCTCAAATAAGAAGATGGTTTTTCTCACAAAATGCTCAAGAAATTGTCCATGTTAGGGAGACTTGACTCTTCTTTGGATGATTCTGCAGCTTAAAACATTTCAGGAGCTCTTCATTTGTAGTAACCTTCACAACCATTTTATTACTCACTGGAGATAAGTCTAATCATGTTATATAGTTACGCCAAGATTGGACTCCCAATACTTGATTGGTTCAAAATATCAAACTCAATGTCAAATGACAAGAAAGAGGCTAGAGGCACACTGAAGCCCTACAGTCAGTTCCAACCAAAAGCTCTATAGGAGTTTTGAGCACTTTTTTTTTTAAACACACGGATGGGTGGGGGCAATGTTTGTTTTTATTATCACTGTATTAAACCACCAGTTAGATGTCTCTGTTGTTATAAGTTGTGATGAAGTACACAGATTTGGAATTAGAAAGATATTTCTAATCATGGCTCTGCCCACTCCTGTGTGACACTTGGCAAGACATTTAGTATCTGTGCTTCAGTTTCCTTATTTGCAAACTTGGTATGATAATGATAATACCTACTACACAGGGGGATCCCTGGGTGGCGCAGTGGTTTGGCGCCTGCCTTTGGCCCAGGGCGCGATCCTGGAGACCCGGGATTGAATCCCACGTCAGGCTCCCGGTGCATGGAGCCTGCTTCTCCCTCTGCCTATGTCTCTGCCTCTCTCTCTCTCTGTATGACTATCATAAATAAATAATAATAAAAAAAAACCTACTACACAGGGCTATTATGAGGATTAAATGAAAAAATACATGTAAAAGATTTATAACTATCTTATCACATAATTAAAAGTAATGAAGTCTAAGAAAAGGTTAATGCATTTTTTCTTTCATTTATTGAGTGCTTACTATATGTAGTTCTGTGCTAAATGATGAATATCATGATAAGTAAAACGGACATGGGATAGGTGCTAATAAAGCAGCACCTTGTACCATTTCTTGCTTGGTGAGAGCAAAAAATCAGATGCACATGCAAATATAATTACCAGCTGGAATAGTGTGACTAAGGAAAAGTGTGAGTTCTTGAGCTATTGATTTTCTGGGGTCAAGGAAAGCTTTACTGAGGAAATATTATTGGAACGGATATCTGGAGATTGAGGAGTCAAGATAATGAGGTAAGGAGGTGGGAGTTAGGGAAGAGTATATGCTAGGCAACAGAATGACTCATGCAAAGGTCCTGAGTCAGGAAGAAGTATGGCACTTTAGAAGAATTTGGGCAAGATAATTGTGGGTAGATCTCAGAGATCAAGTTAGCAGTTGGCCCTTGATGAGGCTAGAACTGTGGGCAAGGACCAGATCATGGTGGGGCTATAGACCATCATATGAGATATCAGTCCTTAATTTAAGACCAGTGGGAAACCACTCGAAGATTTTAAGCAAGGGAATGATGAAATCAGATTTGCATTTAGAAAACAAAATCACTTTGGCTACTAGGTGAGAAAAAGATTAGAAGAAGGAGGCCAAGTGAGGATGAGGAAGAGAGTTAAGGTGTATAAGTGAGAGGTGATAAGTAGGCAGATCTGAGGGAATATTCAGATATTGAACTTGGCTGGCAGGACTTGGGGGTGAGGAAGTTATAGGTGTCAAAGCCAAGTTCCTAGATGGATACCGTACTAGAGGATAACCGGGTTTGCAGGTAAACGTGATGAGGCTAGTTTGGATTTATTAAGACTGGAGCACTCTGGAGAGACCAAACAGAGAAACAGGAGAGGGAATTGACTCTAAAAGTCTGGAGTTCACATAGCTGTGAGTGATACACTGTTGGATGAATTGAGCATTCTTGATGTAAAGACATGGCCCCATCAAGTGGGAATGTCATGTTTCTGAATCTTTTACTCCAAGATCTTTGGATTCTGATACATATGTAGAAGAACATATGTAAGTTCTCTATCCTGTACCAGTGATGCCCAATTAATGTAATAGATAAAGACTATTTTACCAAGATGATGACTTAAGATCTGAAAGCAAAACAGACTGATTTACAGAGCCCTTGTACATATTTATTTTCTCAAGAATATATTTCCCTTTTGTTCAAATAGGACTTGCAGGATGAGATCTAGGGCAGGGCACAGCTGGTTTCTTATGTAACCAAAAGCAAATCTAACACTTGGCAAAGTGCTCACACTTCCGGCAAGGCAAAAGAGAAAATAATATTTCTTCCCAGAACTGAATTTTTTCCAACATTCTTTTACACCTTTAAAACTCTTTATAGTTAAATGAATGTTGACAGGGCTGATTAATAAGCAGCAAGGATACTGCTAAAAGGGCCAGGATTTTGTTGAACTCAAATGCATTTTCATACAGTAGCCTTGTATTTTCTAGATTAAAAAAAGAAACAGAAAAACATCTGTGTAAGAATATCATATAATGATTCTGCAAGTCAGAGTTTAAGCTGTCACTGTCATTCCTCCTAAATGTGGGAGAATAATTAGTTCATTAGAATCCTGTAGATGTGATGCATTACATTTAGGAAGAATATTGGAATGTAACACAAACTATGATGCAATGTCAGAGCTAGAATCATTTTATTACAAAGTGACTGTGGTAAATAAAAATGAAAGTTCAACTTATCAAGATTTGTAGGATGCAGTGAAAGCAATGCTTAGAGGGAAATTTATAACATTGAATGCATAAATTAGAAAAGAAGATAGCTCTAAAATCAGTAAGCTTCTACCTTAGGAAACTAGCGAAAGAAGAACAAATTGAACCTACTGTACCCAGAAGAAAAAAATAACAATAAAAATTAAAGCAGAAATCAATGAAGTTGAAAACAAGAAATTAGAAAAAAATCCAACAAAATCAAAAGCTGGTTCTTTGAAAGGATAATAAAATCAATATGCCTCTAGCCAGGCTAAAAAAAAAAAAAAGACAAATTACAAATACCAAAAATTAAAGAGGAGACACATCACTAGAGATCCCATGGGTATTAAAAGAATAATAAAGGAATATTATGAAAATTCTATACCCACAAATTTGAATGGGTCAATGGATAAAATGGATCAATTCTGTGAAAGACACAATTTGTCAAAACTTCCACAAGAAGAAACAGACTATCTGAATAGGCCTAAACCTACTAAAGAAATTGAATCAATAATTAATAACCTTTCATAACAGAAAGTACGTGACTCAAAAAAGGAATTGTGAAAGAAGCTAAGACAGAAGTGACTCGCCATATGCAAGAAATCTTCAGTAAAATGAACAGCTGATTTCTAATTAAACACCATGCAGGTCAGAAGCAATGGGATGAAATATACAAATTGGTAAAAGAGACTGTCAACCAAGAATGGCATATCTGGCAAAACTGCCCACCAAAAAGAAGGAGAAATTAAGACATTCAAGATGAACAAAAACAGATGTCATTGTTAGCAAACCTACCCTACCAGAAAAATATTAAAGGAAGTCCTTCAGGATGAAATGAAAGGATATTAGAGAGTAACTTGAATCCACATGAGTAGAGGGCACCAATAACTACATAGGTAAATTATAAAAAAAAAAAGCATAAATGTAGTTTTTGTTTACTATCACTTTTTTTTCTCTTATGTGATTTAAAAGACAACTGCATATATCAATAGAGGAACACCTTGGAGATATTATGGGTTTGGTTCCAGATCCCTGCAATAAAGCAAATATAACAGTAAATCAATTCAAGCTAATTGTTTGGTTTCCCAGTGCATAAAAAATTATATTTACACTATACTGTAGTCTATTAAGTGTGTAATAACATTGTCTAAAAAAACACAAAGTACATACCTTATTCAAAAATTATTTTATTGCTAAAAAATGCTAACCATCACCAGAGCTTTTGGCAAGTCGTACTGATCACAGATCATCATAACAAATGTAATAATAAAGAAAAATAAATATTATGAAAATTCCAAAATGTGACACAGAGACATGATGTGAGCAAATGCTGTTAAAGGAGTGGTTCTGATAAACTTGCTCAATGCGAAGTAGCCACATACCTTCAATTTGTAAAGCAACACAGTATTTGAGAAATATGATAAAACAGGGTATGCCTGTACTAGGGATGTAGTGTACAACATGATGATGATAGCTAATGCTGCTATATGATATATAGAAAAGCTGTTAAGACAGTAAATCCTGAGAGTTCTCCTCACAAGAAGAAAAATTTTTCCTTTTTTTTCTTTCTTTTTGTTGTGTTTGAATGAGAATCTATTAATTGTATTAGTTGAAACTATTATGATTATCACTTCACAATATATAAAAATCAAATCATCATGCTGTATGCCTTAAACTTAGTGATGTATTTAATTCTCAATAAAACTGGAAAATATGAAAAGACAACCCATAGTATAGGAGGAAATATTTGCAGATCACATGTTTGATAAGGATCTAGTGTCCAGAAGATATAAAGAACTTTTACAATTCAACAGAAAAAAGACCAACAGCCCAACTGAAAAATAGACAAAGAATTTGAACAGACATTTCCCCAAAAAAAGATAAATGGCCAAGAAGCACATGAAAAGATGTTGTGAGAGATATATAAGTGAAAACCACAGTGAGATAACACTTAACACCCACAGGATGGCTATAATAGAAGAGATAGACAATAGCAAGTGTTGGCAAGATATGGAGAAAATGGAACCCTTATACGTTGCTGGTGGGAATGTAAAATGGTGCACCCACTTTGAAAAGTCTGGCAAGTCTTCAAATGTTAAGATAGAGTTAGCTTATGTCCCAGCAATTCCACTCCTAGGTAAATACTCAAGGGAACTGAGAATATATGTTCATAGCATTTTCCAGAATAGATCACATGTTAGGCCACAAAATAATTGATAAATTCAAGAAGACTGAAATCATATCATGCATATTTTCCAACTACAGTGGTTTGAAAATAGAAATGAATCTCAAAAAAATAAAAGCTGCAAAGAACACAAATACATGTAGGCTAAATAACATGCTACTAAACAATAAATGGGGCAACCAAGAAATCAAAGGGGAAAGAAGATACATGGAGACAAATGAAAACACAATGGCTCAAAATTGTTGGGATACAGCAAAAGCTATTCTAAGAGGGAAGATTATAGCAATAGAGGCCTACCTCAAGAAGAGGAAACATCTCAAACAAGCTAACCTGACACCTAAAGGTATTGGGAAAAGAAGAACAAAGCCCAATGCCAAGAGAAATAAGGACATGATAAGATTAGAGCAGAAATAAATGAATTAGAGTCTTAAAAAACAATAAAACAGAGAAACCAACTGGTTCTTTGAAAAGATCAACAAATTGATTAACCTTTAGCTAAACTCATCAAAAAGAGAGAATTCAAATAAAATCAGGAATGAAAGGGGAGAGATTATAACCAACACCACAAAAATACAAAGGGTTACCATAGAATATTATGAAAAATCATATGCCAACAAATTGGGCAACATAGAAGAAATGAATAAATTCCTAGGAACATATATCTTCCCAGAACTGAACCAGGAAAAATAGAAAATTTGAACAGATCAATTACCAGCAGCAAAATTGAATCAGTAATCAAGAAACTCCCAACAAACGAAAACCTGGGACCAGGTGGCTTCACAGGTGAATACTACCAAACATTTAAAGAAAAGTTGATATCTTTTCTTCTCAAACTATCTAAAAAATAGGAGAGGAAGGCAAGTTTCCAAATTGATTATCCAAGGCCAGCATTACTCTGATACCAAAACCAGATAAAGACACCACAAGAAAAGAAAACCACAGGCCAATATTTCTGATGAACATAGATTCAGAAATCCTCAGCCAGATATTAATAAACTAGATCCAGCAATCCATTAAAAAATAATTCACCATGTTCAAGTGGGATTCATTCCAGGGATGCAACAGTGGTTCAATATTCACAAATTGATCAATGTAATACATCACATTGACAAGAGAAAGGATAAACACCATATAATTATCTCCATAGATGAAGGAAAAACATTTGACATAGTACAACATCCATTTATAATAAAAACTCTCAACAGAGGATCGTACCTCAACATAATAAAGGCTATATATGAAAAACCCATAGATAATGTTGTCAATGGTGAAAAATTGAGAGCTTTTCCTCTAAGATCAGGAACAAGACAAAGATGTCCACTCTCACCACTTTTATTCAACATAGTACTGGAAGTCCCAGCCACAGCAGTCAGACAAGGAAAAAAAAGTATCCAAATTGGTGAAGAAGAAGTAAAACTTTCACTGTTTGCAAATGACATGACACTATATAGAGAAAATCCTAAAGACTCCATCAAAAGACTGCTACAACTGATAAATGAATTTAGTGAAGTTGCAGCATGCAAAATTAACATACAGAAATCTGTTGCATTTATATACACTAATAATGAAGTAGCAGAAGAGAAATTGATAAAAGAAATTGAAGACAACACAGAATGATAGTGTGCTCATGGATTACAAAAACCAATATTGTTAAAATGTCCATCCTAAAAGCAATCTAGAGATTTAATTCAATCCCTATGAAAATACATGTTTCACAGAACAAATAATCCTAAAATTTGTGTGGAATCACAAAGACCTCAAATAGCCAAAGTGGTCTTGAAAAAGAATAAACGTAGAGCTACTACAATCCCAGATTTCAAGACATACTACAAAGCTATTCTGATCAAAACAATATGGTACTGGTCCAAAAACAGACATAATGATCAATGGAACAGAATAGAAAGTCTAAAAATAAACCCAAGCTTTTATGGTCAGTTAATTTATAACAAAGGAAGCAAGAATATACAGTGAGAAAAAGACAACCTCTTCAACAAATGGTGTTGGGAAAGCTGGACAGCTACGTGCAAAAGAATGAAAATGCATCAGTGTCTTACACTACATAAATAAAATAGATTAAGAACCAAATATGATTAGCCACTCTGCACTGAGCAAAATGACTAGAAAGAACTCACCACAAAAGAAAGAATCAGAAACAGTACTCTCTGCCACAGAGTTACAGAATTTGTATTATAATTTGATGTCAGAAAGCCCATTCAGAAGCACAATTATAAAGCTCCTGGTGGCTCTGGAAAAAAGCATAAAGGATTCAAGAGACTTCATGACTGCATAATTTAGATCTAATCAGGTTGAAATTAAAAATCAATTAAATGAGATGCAATCCAAACTGGAGGTCCTAACGATGAGGGTTAATGAGGTAGAAGAAAGAGTGAGACAGAGAAGATAAATTGATGGCAAGGAAGGAAGCTGAGGAAAAAAGAGAAAAACAATTAAAAGACTATGAGGAAAGGTTAAGGGAAATAGCCTCAGAAGGAAAAGTCTTTGTTTAATTGGGGTTCCAGAGAGCGCTGAAAGGGACAGAGGACCAGAAAGCATATTTGAACAAATGATAGCTGAGAACTTCCCTAATTTGGGAGGGAAACAGGCATTCAGATCCAAGAGATAGAGAGGTCCCCCCCCCCAAAATCAATAAAAACCATTCAACACCTCGACATTTAATAGTAAAACTTGCAAATTCCAAAGATAAAGAGAAAATCCTTAAAGCAGCAAGAGACAAGAGATCCCTAACTTAAATGGGAAGAAATATTAGATTAACAGCAGACCTCTCCACAGAGACCTGGCAGGCCGGAAAGGGCTGGCAGGATATATTCAGGGTCCTAAATGAGAAGAACATACAGCCAAGAATAATTTATCCAGCAAGGCTCTCATTCCAAATAGAAGGAGAGATAAAGAGCTTCCAAGATAGGCAGAAACTGAAAGAATATGTGATCACCAAACCAGCTCTGCAAGAAATATTAAGGGGGACTCTGTAAAAGAAAGAGGATGCCCAAAGAAATAATCCACAAAAACAGGGACTGAATAGGTATTATGATGACACTAAATTCGTATCTTTCAATAGTAACCCTGAACATAAATGGGCTTAATGATCCCATCAAAAGACACAGGGTTTCAGACTGGATAAAAAAGCAAGACCCATCTATTTGCTGTCTACAAGAGACTCATTTTAGACCTAAGGACACCTACAGCCTGAAAATGAAAGGTTGGAGAACCATTTATCATTCAAATGGTCCCCCAAAGAAAGCAGGGGTAACAATCCTCATATCAGATAAATTAAAGTTTATCCCAAAGACTGTAGTAAGAGATGAAGAGGGACACTATATCCAACAAGAGGACCTAACAATCATGAATATTTATGCCCCTAATGTGGGAGCTGACAAGTATATCAATCAATTAATAACCAAAGTAAAGACATACTTAGATAATAATACACTAATACTGGGAGACTTCGACACTTTCTACAAAATGATGCTTTCTACAAATGACAGATCTTCTAAGCACACATCTCCAAAGAAACAAGATCTTTAAATGATACACTGGACCAGATGGATTTCACAGATATTATAGAACCTTACATCCAAACGCAACTGAATACACATTCTTCTCAAGTGCACATGGAACTTTCTCCAGAATAGACCACATACTGGGTCACAAATCAGATCTTAACCGATACCCAAAGATTGGGATTGTCCCCTGCATATTTTCAGACCATAATGCTTTGAAACGACAACTAACTCACAAGAATAAATTTGGAAGAAATTCAAACAATGTGGAGGTTAAAGACCATCCTGCTAAAAGTTGAAAGGATCAACCAGGAAATTAGAGAAGAATTGAAAAGATTCATGGAAACTAGTGAGAATGAAGATACAACTGCTCAAAATCTTTGGGATACAACAAAAGCAGTCCTAAGAGGGAAATACATCGCAATACAAGCATCCTTCAAAAAACTGGAAAAAACTCAAATACAAAAGTTAACCTTGCACCTAAAGGAACCGGAGAAAGAACAGCAAATAAAACCTACACCCAGCAGAAGAAGAGAGTTACTAAAGATTTGAGCAGAACTCAACGAAATAAAGACCAGAAGAACTGTGGAACAGATCAACAAAACCAAGAGTTGGTTCTTTGAAAGAATTAATAAGATAGGTAAACCATTAGCCAGACTTATTAAAAACAAAAGAGAAAAGACTCAATAAAATCATGAATGAAAAAGGAGAGATCGTCACCAATACCAAGGAAATACAATTTTAAAAACATATTATGAGCAGCTATATGCCTATAAATTAGGCAATCTAGAAGAAATGGATGCATTTCTGGAAAACCACAAACTACCAAAACTGGAACAGGAAGAAATAGAAAACCCAAGCAGGCCAATAACCAGGGAAGAAATTGAAGCAGTCATCAAAAACCTTCCAAGACACAAAAGTCCAGGGCCAGATGGCTTCCCAGGGGAATTCTATCAAACGTTTAAAGAAGAAACAATACCTATTCTATGAAAGCTGTTCCAAAAGATATAAAGGGATGGAATACTTCCAAACTCGTTCTATGAGGCCAGCATCACCTTAATTCCAAAACCAGACAAAGACCCCACCAAAAAGGAGAATTATAGACCAATATCCCTGATGAGCATAGATGGCAAAAATTCTCAACAAGATACTAGCCAATGGGATCCAACACTACATTAAGATTCTTCACGATGACCAAGTGGGATTTATCCCTGGGATGCAAGGCTGGTTCAACACTCATAAAGCAATCAACGTGATAGATCATATCAACAAGAGAAAAAGCAAGAACCATATGATCCTCTCAATAGATGCAGAGAAAGTATTTGACAAAATACAGCATCCATTCCTGATCAAAACTCTTCACAGTGTAGGGATAGAGGGAACATTCCTCACTATCTTAAAAGCCATCTATGAAAAGCCCACAGCAAATATCATTCTCAATGGGGAAATACTGGGAGCCTTTCCCCTAACATCAGGAACATGACAGGGATGTCCACTCTCACTACTGCTATTCAACATAGTACTAGAAGTCCTAGCCTCAGCAATCAGGCAACAAAAAGAAATAAAAGGCATTTAAATTGGCAAAGAAGAAGTCAAACTCTCCCTCTTCACTGATACTGTACATAGAAAACCCAAAAGACTCCACCTCAAGATTGCTAGAACTCATACAGCAATTTGGCAGTGTGACAGGATACAAAATCAATGCCCAGAAATCAGTGGCATTTCTATACATTAATCATGAAACTGAGGAAAGAGAAATTGAGGAGTCAATCCCATTTACAATTGCACCCCAAAGCATAAGATACCTAGGAATAAACCTAACCAAAGAAGTAAAAGATCTATACCCTAAAAACTACAGAACACTTCTGAAAGAAATCAAGGAAGACACAAAGAGATGGAAAAATATTTCATGCTCATGGATTGGAAGAAGTAATATTGTGAAAATGTCAATGTTACCCAGGGCAATGTATATATTTAATGCAATCTCTATCAAAATACCATGGACTTTCTTCAGAGAGTTGGAACAAATCATCTTAAGATTTGTGTGGAATCAGAAAAGACCCCAAATAGCCAGGGGAATATTGAGAAAGAAAACCAGAGCCGGGGGCATCACAATGCCGGATTTCAGGTTGTACTACAAAACTGTGATCATTAAGACAGTGTGGTACTGGCACAAAAACAGACACATAGATCAATGGAACAGAATAGAGAGCCCAGAAATGGGCCCTCAACTCTATGGTCAACTAGTAATTGACAAAGATGGAAAGGCTCTCCAGTGGAAAAGGATAGTCTATTCAATAAATGATGCTGGGAAAATTGGACAGCCACATGCAGAAGAATGAAACTAGACCATTCTCTTACACCAGACACAAAGATTAACTCAAAATGGATGAAAGATCTAAATGTAAGACAAGATTCCATCAAAATCCTAGAGGAGAACACAGGCAACACCCTTTGTGAACTTGGCCACAGCAACTTCTTGCAAGATACATCCATGAAGGCAAGGGAAACAAAAGCAAAAATGAATTATTGGGACTTCATCAAGATAAAAAGCTTCTGCACAGCAAAAGAAACAGTCAACAAAACTAAAAGACAACATACAGAATGGGAGAAGATATTTGCAAATGACATATCAGATAATGGGCTATATCCAAGATCTATAAAGAACTTATTAAACTCAACAGCAAAGAAACAAACAATCCAATCATGAAATGGGCAAAAGACATGAACAGAAATCTCACAGAGGAAGACATAGACATGGGCAAAAAGCACATGAGAAAATGCTCCACAGCACTTGGCATCAGGGAAATACAAATCAAAACCACAATGAGATACCACCTTACACCAGTGAGAAAGGTGGAAATTAACAAGACAGGAAACAAAATTTGGAGAGGATGTGGAGAAAGGGGAACCCTCTTGCACTGTTGGTAGGAATGTGAACTGGTGTAGCCACTCTGGAAAACTGTGTGGAGGTTCCTCAAAGAGTTAAAAATAGATCTGCCCTATGACCTAGCAATTGCACTGCTGGGGATTTACCCCAAACATACAGATGCAGTGAAACGGCAGGACACCTGCACCCCAATGTTTATAGCAGCAATGTCCACAATAGCCAAACTGTGGAAGGAGCCTCAGTGTCCATTGAAAGATGAATGGATAAAGAAGATGTGGTCTATATATACAATGGAATATTACTCAGCCATTAGAAACTACAAATACCCACCATTTGCTTCAATGTGGATGGAACTGGAGGGTATTATGCTGAGTGAAACAAGTCATTCGGAGAAGGACAAACATTATATGGTCTCATTCATTTGGGGAATATAAAAATTAGTTAAAGGGAAGAAAGGAGAGAGAAAATGAGTGGGAAATATCAGAGAGGATGACGGAACATGAGAGACACCTAACTCTTGGAAACGAACAAGGGCTGGTGGAAAGGGAGGTGGGTGGGGGGATGGGGTGACTGGGTGATGGGCACTGAGGGGGGGCACTTGATGGGATGAGCACTGGGTGTTATGCTATATGTTGGTATATAGAACTCAATAAAAAAATATATATATAAAAAGAAAAAAATTATATATATAAAAAGAACCAAATATGAGCCCTTACTCCGTAAAACTCCTGGAAGGAAACATAGGCAGTAATTCTTTCACTTCAACTATAGAAACATTTTTCTAGATATGTCTTTTTCTGGCAAGGGAAGGGAAGCAAAAGCAGAATTAAACTATTAAACTGTACTAAAATAAAAAGCTTTTGCGTAGTGAAGGAAACCATCAACAAAACAACAAGGTAACCTACTGAGTGATTTCAAATGATATATCTGATAAGGAGCTAATGTCAAAAATATATAAAGAACTTATAGAACTCAACACACAAAAAAGCAAATAATCCAATTTTAAAATACGCAGAGGACCTGAACATTTTTCTAAAGAAGATGTATAAAGGGCCCACAGACATGTGAAAAGATGCTCAACACTACTAATAAGGGAAATGTAGAATAAAACCACAGTGAAATATTACTTTGCACTTGTCAGAATGGCCAGAATAAAAAAGACAAGAAATAATAAGTATTGGTGAGGATGTGGAGAAAAATGAACTTTTGTGCACTGTTGGTGGGAATGCAGATTGGTGCAGCCGCTGTGGAAAACAGTATGGAATTTCCTCAAAAAATTAAAAATAGAATTAACAAATAACCCAGTAATTCCACTACTGTGCATTTACCCAAGAAAGTGAAAATACTAATTCAAAAAGATATATGCACCCCTATGTTTATGTATTTTTAATAGTCAGGATATGGAAGTGACCCAAATGTCCATCAGTAGATGAAAGGATAAAGAAGATGTGGTGTATATACACAATGGAATGTTACTTAGCCATAAAAAATAGTGAAATATTGCTATTTGTAACAACATGAGTCAACCTAGAGAGTTTAATGATGAGTGAAATGTCAGAGAAAGACAAATATCATATGATTTTACTTATATGTGAGACTTAAATAAAACAAAGAGAAAAAGAGACAAATGGAAAGCTGACTCTTGTATACAGGAAGCAAACTGGTAATTGCCAGAAAGGAGGTCAGGGGTGGGAGTTGGGAGGGGTGAAACAGATTAAGGGGGACTGAGAGTACAGTTATCTTGATGGAGCACTGAGAAATATATAAAGCTGTTGAATCCTATTGTACACCTGAAACTCACATAATACCATATATGTTATATACACTTCAATTTTAAAAAGTCCTTAAAAAGACATGTTCACAAAAAAACTTGTACATGAATGTTCCTAGCATCATAATAGCCAAAAACCCAAAAAATGAAAACAACTTATATGTCTAGTAACTGATTAATAGAAAAGCAAATGTGGCATATCCCTACAGTGGAATATTATGCAGCCATAATAAGTTATGTGGTACTGATACATGCTGCAGCACAGATTAACTTTGAAAGCATTATGTTCATTGAAACGAGCCAGACTTTATAAAAGGCCACAGTTTGTATGATCCCATTTACACGAAGTGTCCAGAATAGACAAATCCATAGAGGGAGAGGAGAAGGGAAATGAGACGTGATTTGTAATGAGTATAGGGTTTTTTTGTGGGGTGACGAAGATGTGCTTGAATTAAGTAGTGATGATGGTTGCACAACCATGTAAATAAACTAGAACCCAATGAACTGTATACTTTAAAAAGGTTAGTTTCATAGTATATGAATTATATCTCAACAAACAAGTTTTGAGAGAATTCATGAAATAAATAGGCTGGCTAACAATAAAAAACAAAACCAAAACCAAACCCTGGCAGTGCTAATGCAGGATCAAAAAAGTGGCACTATTTTAATTTCCCAAGGGAAGCAGATTCTAATTTCCCTGTTGGTTTCATCCCAGTATCCCCACTCTGCTTTATGGTTTCCATTCTCACTACCACATGACTCTCATGTTCTCAATCTAAAGTTCCCAAACTCCATCAATCCTCTTCTCATTTCTTAATCTTGATTATTTCCACTTTATAGCAAGCATCGTGAATTGGTTTGTCTTGCCACATCACTCTATTTTCAAAGAAATCATTGCCAGAGGTATAATTTGTTGCCTATGCCACTGATCCTCAAGTATTTTGAGTGTATTTTAAATGTTATTGCAGACATAGAGACATTCAAATGTGGCTTTTGCAGTTCTTCCCTTGGAGTGTATGCTCTGCAAGAGGTTTCTTCTCAGCCTCCATGCAGGTCTGTCACTGACTGCTGCTCCTTATTTCTCAATAGCCAGTTGTAGGCCTTGAGTTTAATTAAACTTTTGTCCTGCAGCTGCATCATTCATAGCCCACTTGGAAAGCAAATTTTTTTTTCAGTTTCCTTCTTTCAGAATTGGGCAGAAGAGAAAGGAAGTGGCATTAGCTCCTCTCCCACCTCCTGTCCACTGTTAGTACTTTTTGGTCTTTATCTTTATGTCTGCTTCTTTCTTGCCTGTTTGTTCAGTTGCCTTTCCCTCCGACTTTCCCCTGCTGAGGAGGATAGGAATTAGAGACACTTGGGGCTGCAATCAGTTTTCCACTGGTTTACAAACAAGTTGACTAAGCCATGGAACCCTTTTCCACAGAGGTTTTGCTTTGACTTTTACAAGTATTAAAGGAAGAAGTAAAGATCATTTCATGGTAATCCAGGGGAGAAAGGGCCTAGATTTCATCTGAATTTTTTCCCATTGTATGCTAGTCCACACAGGACTATCTCTACAACTGCCCATTTGACTCAGTGCCATATTAGAGCTGAGACTTCTGGCACATCTCTGCATCTCCTTATTCCTCAGCCCTCGTGTATATAACCCTGGGGCATTCCAGAGAACAGTTACCCAAATCTGCCTAGCAAGTCAGTTCTGCAGAATATTGGCAGGTTACCATTCTCTTCCCCTGCCTCCCCTCCTCCCCTTTCTTGGCTCCTGTGCAGTGCCAGGCAAATATGCTCAACACATGGTACTTTCACAACTGTAGATAAAAAGAAAATATCAGTCAGCAAGTATGGTGAACAAAGTGTATGACTACCCAGAGATAGGCTGCTCTCTTGAGCCATGCTGTCAACACGTTTCCTGGGTCCCCACCCCGGCAGTATTCATTGTTTTACCTGCAGACAACCCTTGGCCCCACAGCTGGTGTCTGCTGGGCTTACTCACATGTCTGACAGGCAAGCGGCTGGATTTCTTGTCCTAACAGTTGCCACCTTTCTCTCTCCCTCTCAGCTGTCCTTAATTCATTCCTACCTTCCCTCCTTCCCCCCTTACCTCCCTCTCCCCCATCCTTTCTTCCTTCTCTGTCCCCCACCTTTTCCTTCTTTCCATTGGACGTCTCTTTCAGCTTCTTCTGAACCTTTCCTTTTCAACTAATTCACAGCATCCTATGACATGCCACTT
Source organism: Nyctereutes procyonoides (assembly GCF_905146905.1). NCBI lineage: Eukaryota > Metazoa > Chordata > Mammalia > Carnivora > Canidae > Nyctereutes > Nyctereutes procyonoides. The sequence goes on along the minus strand of NW_026575049.1, from coordinate 45,351,738 downwards.
CCCACCAAGTGTTGGCTTAGTGTCTCATGCTACTCATGAGAACAGAGATGTTGGAAAGTGTGTACCAAACTGTGTTCTAGTTTATTCATTAGCTGATGGTTCCCTTGAAAGGCATGTGACTCTAACATGGCAGGAATACGGTGCTGGACAAGGAATCTTTAGTGGAAGAGGATGAGCATATGAATCAAAGTTCTTCAGAGAAACAGAACCAAGAAGATGGGTGTGTGCGTGTGTGTGTGCACGCATGCGCACGGGTATACAAAGAGGTTGAGACAGAGATTGAGATATTTTAGGACTTGGCTCACATGAGTGTGAAAGCTACCAAATCCCAACTCAACCTTCATGAGCTGGTGTTGCATTTCAGGTCCCAAGGCAGTCTGCTGTCAGAATTCCCTATTCCTCAGAGGACTTCAGGCTTTTTCCCTGTTAAAGGTCTTCAGCTGAATAGAGGATGCCCTCTCATGATATAGAGGGTAATCTGTTTTACCCAAAGTCTGCCCATTTAAGTGTTAATCTCAACTAAAAATACCTTCACAGAAATATCTAGAATAATCTTTGACCAAATATCTGGGTGCTGCAGCCCAGCCAGTCTCACAGATTAACTATTGCCACAGCGAGGGCAGTTATGGTGATAAATCCTTGGTGGCCATGAGCCACTAGGGAACTGTATCTTGAGGGGAGGAGTGGGCACAGATAAACAGTGCCCAAATTACCTTTTTGCTGTGGCCCTGGCTGTAGCAGTGATATTTAAAAAGCTTTGGCCAGTAGATGTTGCTCATTAAAACGTGTTTTGAGATCGACAAGTAGGATAGAGATAACCAGGCACATTAATTCTGTGGCATCGATGTGATCTGCTATGTGCTTCTCCTGCAGTAACTCCTTAATAATCTCACACATGGTATAGGATGCACTGTGAGCTCTCACCTCTGTCTAAATGAAAGTATTAACGCAAGGCTCTGTGGGTGAAGATTTATGTAACACTTTTAATTAAGATAACTGTAGGGGATTGGAAAGAACTCCTTCGTAAGGAACTCTAATGAGTGGAGCACTCCCTTCCCCTCCCAACCTGGGAAAGATGAGGCTCAGCCGCTAATTGGTGTAATTAGCACTGAAAGTGGGGAGACTTCCCCCCTTCCTCTCTTCCCTTCAGCTTTGAGCACCTAGGCCTTTGTTTTTACATGCTTGGCTGCCCCTTCTTTCCTTTATGAAGTTCAAGTTGCTTTGAGGTTATCCTTGAGTCTCCTTTTCAGAGAGTAATTGGGAGCCTCAATCATGCCCTCAGGATGACTGTACTGCCTGGTCCAGGGTGAAGCCAGGAATCAAAAGTTAGTCTCTGGTTTTTCAGAATCCCTTGTTAGAATTGGTTTGATGTGTTTTTAGGAAGTCCTTTTGTGGTAAGCTTGAAGTTATCATTGAGAAAAGACTCTTTTTAAAAGAAGGCAACCCCCAGACAGAGTAGAAACATCCTAATTTGTGTGTTGCTATGGACATAAGTGAGTGAAAATTTTATTTCCCACTATACCTGTTAATCAGAAAGAAGGGAGGAGAATAAAGTAGGAAGAAAGCGGAGACAAAGCCTCAGAATGTAATTACCAATAATGGAGGAAAAATAGTCACTCAAAGGATTTCTCCAAGGAGGCTGGTCCCACTGACAAAAATGACTCTATTCTCTTTGCTGTTTCCCTGTGATGCAGGAGAACATGCAGGAGAATCTCAGGGATCAGAAGCTTTGGGGGAGCCTCTGATTTGAGCTACCTGTACAGGGTAAGAAGATGCTTTGTGAATCATATAGAAACCGACTGCTGGTAACTGAGGACCGTGTGCAAAGGGGCTTTTGATGCCAGACTGGTTTAAAGTTCAAAAGCCAAAACCAGGCTTCTTTGAGAAGTCCTAGCTCTAGTAGGTGTGAGTGCATTATTTGAAAGGTGTTCTATTAAAATCTGAGGACATAGCTCACATGTAGCATTACTTGGCAGATCCTTTACATACTATTGAGAAACGGTTAACTCTGAAGTGTTTTATTTCTTCAAATCCTATTCTGATTTTATATCCCTTTAAGCATAATAATGGGCAAGTATAGGTGATGTTTTTGTTTCACTAATATTGAGTACTTCTTTTTCATTAAAAGTATAATTGAAGTTGAATCTGTCTGTGGTAGAAGCATAACTGATGGGATCACTAAACCATAACATAGAAGTCACTTTCCATATGACCTTAGTTGCAAAGCTTAGTTGCACAGTATAATCACCCAGGGAGCTTTGAAAAATCTCAATATCTAGACCAATTAAAGCAGAATCTAATGGATAGGGCCTATGCATCAGTATTTTTAAAAACTCAGAGAATTTCCAGTATGCAGGGCAGAGAACTGCTTGTCTAAGTGGAAATAAACTTTATAGGGCTGGTAGACCTAATTTGCAGTAGTACATGTTATAAAAAAAAACAAAAACAAAACACACCTCATTTCCAGCCTACCCTGCTGGTCCTCCTAGAGCTCTGCTGGTTTCAGTAGGGCAAAAACGCTCAGAGTCCTTTCTGCCTTCCTTCCAGTGGATTGAGATAAATGTTTGCCAGTCCACTCACTGGAATAAAAAAGTTCTGATTTCCAGATTCTGTAAATACTCCCAGCATGGTCAATTTTACCCTACCAGTGTGCTACCACACACTGTGCCACCAGGGAACATGGAGTTGGGAGGAAAATTATACTGTTAGCTCCCATGGGCCAGTGCCAGCCCACTTCACGTACCAGTGCCTCCTTCTCAGCTTCAGATTTGCTCACCCCAGTTGTCTATGCTCCCCCGCCCGCCCCTGATACTTCTGTCTTCTCTAGGTAGCACTAGTGGTTTGAGCACCTAGGGGAATACTTTTCTGTGTATGGTGATCTGCTCAGCTAACATAGCACCTCCTCCCACTTAAAGAGAGTATAGATTACCTTTGGAACATGCCAAGGGAGTGTGCTGAGGGCTGGGAAGATTTGGGCAATTAGGTTTCTGGGTTGTACTTTAACCTGCGAGCCAGACTAAGGTGAGTTATAGATGCAGCTCTAGGTTCTTAAGCTGACTATAGGAGGTTTCTGAGCCTGCTGAGTTGAGTGAGGGTCAGGCTCTGAATCAGAATAAATTCACCAAAGCTAACAGAGTTCTGGGGAGGCAGCCTGCCAGCCTTCTCTGGTTCACTGACTTCTACCTCAACACAGATTCCATGCCTGTAATTCTCGTCCCCACTCCCCACAAAGCACTTTCACATGACTTCTCTCGTTGAATCACTTCAACACACTTAGGAAGGCCAAGCAGATGCTATCTTCGATCTGCAGGTAAAGAGTTCTGCTGAAGCTCAGAGGTTAAGTGCTGTGACTCACCCAAGTTTGAGCAACTTAGCCAAGCCATAAGTGGTAAAGCCATGACTTGAACCCAAAGCTCCTGACCATAAATTTAATGCTCTCCTGGCACATGGCCTTGGTCTGTCAGCCATCTCAATAGACACATGGGGTAGGCAACTTAGATAGAAGAGGAAGTGAGATGAAAAGCAGTAGATTCCTGCCTTCCAGTCCTTGTGAACTAAGTCTTTGCCAGTCCTGGTTTGGAAAGCATGCTTCCTGAAATGAATGTGATCTGGCAAAGAACATGTTCCAGCTCAGTAAATATTGAGGGTGCAGTACAAATGGCTTATAGAATATGAATGGTACTGATGAACTGTAATTCCAAAAATAGAATCAGGAGCAACCTCTGTCAAGAATGAGTCAAACCCAGAGGATGCCTGGGACTCCAAGAAGTGGCTTCAGAAATATGGCTTGAAGGCCCAGAAGCTATCTTTTTTTGACATCCTTGCTGACTGCTCCTTTCGCCATGCTGATGGGGTCATTGATGTAAGAGCCAAACCAGAGAATGAATCCGTGCAGACCAGTGCGGTAAGTGAAGTGAACACCTGGGTAGGGCAGTGGCTTCCCTTGATGCCATGGGAGGCCTCCCTCAGATCAGAACCCAGATCAGGACTAAGTTTGAAAGGCAGTGGGGAGGAAAACCAGCTTGGGTTTCCCTGAAGGAAGATACCCTTGTGTTTCCCATCCTGCACTTCTCTGAATGGTACTTGTGGGAGTAGATTCTGAGTATAAGTGGATTATACAATAATCATACATAAGCCAGGAGCTGAGTTTGTAGAAATGCAGGCATTATGAGTCTCAGAATTACTCAGTCTTGTCAAAAGAGAAACTCTTTGTTTCCCAATATTGAATGGAAGAGAGAAACTGCTGGTGAAGATGCCCCAAGCAGACATTTCTATAGTCCTCTTGTATTGTCACTCTCTTAAAGATGCGTTAATCTAGCGACTACCAGCTAGCATCTAGTGGATCCCCAATAAATATGAAATCAAATTCTCTAAAGGATTATAGCACTGGAAGGGTGTATATTGAAAAATTTCCAAAGGTTGAGTTCCATTGTGTCAGTGGGGTCTGGAAGGAATACAGCTTGCCAAAGTGCCTGACTCTGGGTCATGACTGAAGGATAATGAATGAGTGGCTCCTAAACTTTAGCATCTGTGAGGCAGTGGTTTTGAGGTGGGCCCAGGTGATGCTGAAGCTGCTGGCCCAGAGGCCATACTCTAAGAAACACTGATGTGTAGATGGTACTCCAAAGGTTATCAAGAGTTTAGAATTATGGAAAGACTAAAAAGTATCACAATATGAAACAAAACCAGGATAAAATGAATGTTCTAAATTTATAAAACCAAAGGAAAGCTCTTTTTTCTTTTTTCTTTTTTTTTTTAGGAAAGCTCTTTTAGAAAGTACTAAAGGCCCAGGTATATACTGTGAAGTGAAAACCAAAATGTGATCAGCAGAGTACATGTGCCAGTCAGGGCAGCCCAGCAGAGACTACTGGAGAGGCAATCAGGATTCTCTGATATACTGTCACTGTGTTCTCTAAGTCTCCAATTCAATGTCTCTATCACCACTGAGATTTCAGTCCATCCTGCAGAGGTGAAACTCCAGTCTCTTTGCCATTCCTTAGGCTGGCTGGCCACTGGACTCAGCAGGTCCTCCTGAGAAAGGGCTCCTTCCTTGGGGGCTACGTTAGCCACACGATGTGGTGTTTTAGTCCTCTTATTGCCATGTGTTTGCAATGAACTACAAGGAGGAAGACTTAAAAATTGGATGGAAAAAATGCAGAATTGAGGCACCTGGGTGGCTCAGTTGGTTAAATATCTGACTCGATTTCAGCTCAGGGGTCATGATCTCTGGGTTGTAAGATCGAGCCCTGCATTGGGCTCCATGTCGAGTATGGAGCCTGCTTGAGATTCTTTCTCTCCCTCTCTGCTCATATTCTTTTTCTCTCTCAAAAAAATAGTAATAATAAAAAAGAAGAAGAAGAAAAGTGCAGAATTAACAAAGACTTGTTTCCTGGCTTATGTACTAGGATGCAGAGTAATTGCCACGTTGCAGGGAAATCTCATTTGTGGGTTTCCTCCCCCAGCACAGTTTTCTGATTTTGTAGTCATTATTCAGTAATGTTATTAGTTCAGGAAATCACAGGTAAATAGATTTTCATTTTTAAAATACATCAGGCCCTGAATATTTAAAAACATCGATCCCTGTCAATTTAAACATAGCTTACTGTGAGCTGGTGACAATGTGGTAGATTCAAGTCCATCTCTAAAACTGATTTCTCCTTACTCTTTCTTGACAGTTTTGAGTGAAATCTTACAGGGACAGTTTGAAGAGTCTGGCTCATACATGGGGAATTTTACCTCAAATTTCTGTTGCTAAAAAATAGCATAGTAGAAGTTGAAAAGTGTACAATACAACTGTCTTTGTTCACAAATATTGATGAAAAAGGGACAATTTTATTTTCAGCATTTGGGACTACATAGCTGAAGTTGGATTTACACCTAAAATTGTGATGTGTGTGTGTGAGAGAGAGTAACTGAAGCTGTGATATAAGTTGATTATTTAGGGCTCCCCTCAGACTCCCACTGGGCAGGACCCCCTAAATGTTTACCTATAAAAACTGATTTGTAGGGATGGATCCAGGAAACTTGTTTACACTGAGAAATAAGTAACTAAAAAGGCTTTCCTGTGTGGTACTTCTAAGATAGATAAGCAGGTATGAGGAGGACACAAAAATGTATTTCAGGCAAAGTCTAGTAACTTGATATTTGGGGGCATCCATTAAATCACATTGCATTCATAAGTGCTTATGCTGCTTGTGCACAAAGCTAGCCTTGATGTTTACAAACCCACTCTAGTCTCACCATTTATTCCCCTAACCAATATTAATTGAGCTTAGGTGCCAGGCCATGTGGTCTGGAGTTGGAGTAAGAAGACCTGGCTATAAATGCTACTTCTCCAGTTACTAATTATGAGATGTTGAGCAAATAATTTAACTTTTGAGTCTTTCTTTCTACATCTGTAAAATGAGTGGTATAACATGCAAATTTAAAAATGCATGTCTGAGCACAGTGTCTGGCACTTGGGAGATACCCAGTAGATGTTATCTTCCTTCTTTTTTTAATTGCAAACATTGTGAATCCGAAATGAGATTCATGGAATGCCTTTGTACTTTATACATAAGGTGAATATATGTGCTTTCCTAGCACGCACAAGAAGACAAAGTCGCCGGGCCTCCGAGAAGTTAGGCTATGAGATTGAAGCGTTTGAACTCCTATCTGCTGGGCCCTCATGCTGTGCTTTTCCCATTCTGACACTCTGCTGTCTGACACCTGTATTCACGTAACACGTGGTCTGGTGTGTTTCCATTTGAGAGTGCATAAAGCACAGTTGACAAAGGCCATGTGACAGGATTGAGAATAGGGAAAACTCTCATGTGACAAGAACATGGTGAGAACAAAAGAGAGGACATCTTCCTCCTTCCATCCTTGTGTTGTGCTTGAAATGTGGTTCTCCTGGAGCCTGTCTTGGGAACATCAGGACTGATCTCATCATGCCCTTCAACCCTGTTCACATCAGTCACCACCAGACTTCTCAATTCTTATCTCTGTGTGGCTCTGACATCCCTTCTCTGAGCCTTCTCTATTCTTCCTTGCTTCCTAAATTCCCTTCATTGTGCCCTCTGGCACTAGAAGTTGTCACTACACTCATTATAGCATCACGTGCCAGCAGAGTTCCCTTTGCCTGCTTGTCTGGGTTTTCTCTTGAGGACCTGGTTTCTCTCCCATTCGTTTAGACCTGTGGGTGGGAAAGGCAGATGGCAGCCTCCTTATTCCTCATTGCTGTTTCTTGATCATTCTCCCTCCCTCTTCCCATGTCATCAGGATGTACCACCCACAACACCTCCTGTGACTGATGTCTTTTGAGCCCCAGGTTGAAGATTATAGCTTCTGGCTGGCAGCCATTTTTAATGTCAATCTCATGAAAATGGCCCTTCCCACACCCTGACCTTTCATTTTTCTAACCTCTTCTTCTCCAGTGACTTCCTCCTACACCTCATCTCTAACACTCCTGCCATGGGCATCCCCTTGACCTTGTCATTACAAATAACACTGCCATTATAATCCACATAATCAATTACAAAGGTCCCACTTTTCAACTTCTTTTAAGGTCATTTCCTCTACTACCCTAATGCCAGTCTTTCAGCCCCACTGGAATTAAACATTTTGTTCTTTCTACTCCTTGTACTCTGCTCTCTCTATCCTTTTGTTCCTCTCATACATGCTCAACTACTTTTCCTCTCTTACATTATCGTGCTCATCTGGTAAAACCCCAATCCTAGTTAAATTCAACTCTCAGCCTTTTCTACCTTCTAGCCATGCAGATGACTGCATCAGAAGAAACTGGAGAAAAGCACACAGCCACAGTGCCTGGCTTCCCTTTAAATTCCTGACCTCTGACTTCACATCGATCTCTTGTGCTGCCCACTGGTCCTCCTGTGCTTTTCCAATCCACTCAGATGCTCATTCTCCAAGATACCTGCTCTTTTCTCTTCAAACTTCAAATATCTTCTCCTCTTTGCTCACTCTCAGCAAGTGACCCTTGTTTCCATTTCATTGAACATTGGAGTGAACAGCTATGAATATCCACTTCATATCTACAAATTCCCTAGCATTTGTGCCTATATGTTCTACCCTCATTTGTTCTAGAATGACTGAATTGTCCCCACTTCTGCCTAAGGCCAATCCCTCAATATGTGCACTGATTCCTATTCCCCATTTATTCATTCTCCCCCTTTCTATTCTGTATCATCAATATTGTCCCCATTTCTGGTTCTTTCCCATCAGCATCAAACATGGCATTCTTCCTCACATCTTGAAAGTACAGTTTTTGCGGACACCTGGGTGGCTCAGTTGGTTAAATGTCCAACTCTTGTTTTTAGCTGAAGTCATGACCTCAGGGTCATGAGATGGAGCCCTGCATTAGGCTCCATGCTCAGAACTAGAGATTCTCTCTTTCTCCCTCTGCCCCTACCCACTTCCTGCTTGCTCTCTCTCTCCCAAAAAACACCCCCCCAAAAAAGTTTTTTGATCCCCATATTTACCTCTGCTTCTGCTTCATTTGCCTCATTCCTCTGCTCCTTTTTAAAATTCAGCTTCTCAATAGTTTTATATATTCCCTTTCTCCAGTCTTGCAGTTCACCCATGCCATCATGAGTGCATCGAATTAGGCAAGGCCCCCTCTCCACCAAAGCCTGCTCTTTCCAGGGATACCTGAATTGCTAATTCTGGGGGTCAGTTCTCAGTCTTGCTCTTACTTGACCTACTGTCAACAGTTGGTTACTTCCTTGAACTTCTTTTGCTTACAGAGAACACACTGCCCTGTTTTTCTCCCATTTGCTCTTGTCAGTGTTCTTTGTTTCTTCTTTCCCATATCCCTGGTCTCTAAATGCCTCTCTGTACCCGTTCTCTACGTGATCTCATTCAGTCCTGTGGCTTTTACTACTGTGTACATGCTGATGACTTTGACATTTGAATCTCTAGCCCTGAGTCCTTCCCTCATTTCCACCTGACTACTCCATGTCACTGGGATGTCTGATAGGTACCTTGAACCTAGCACATCAGACACAGATCAGATCTTCCCCTTCTGGGCTACTCTTCCATAATCTTATTCCTGTCAATTCATTGCAACTCCATTTTTATAGCTCTCTGGGCTGAAAACTGCAGTCATTCCTAAGTCCTCTCTTTTGTCTTTTCTCAGCTGACCTTTGAGTAAAGGCTGTCAGTCCTGTCTTCATAACATGACCTTAATTTGAAATAACATGTCTAGAATCCAGCCACTTCTCACTATTGTCAGTACTACGCCTGGTCCATGCCACCTAACTGATCTCCTGACTCCCTGCTTCTGTCCTTGACTCTCTACAGTCTACTCGGAACAGATTAACCACAGTATTCTTTGTTTGTTTTTTAAAGTCAGCCCCATACCTAACATGCGGGGCTTGAACTCACAACCCTGAGATCAAGACCTGAGCTAAAATTGAGAATTAGACACTTAGTCAGCTGAGCCACCTAAGCGCCCTACCACAGTATCCCTTAAAGTGACATTTTTATAAATTTTAAGATTTTAAGTAAAACTTAAAACTATAAATTGTGTCACTTGTCTAAGAGGGTAGATCTTAGATCATCACAAGAAAATAATTTGTAACTGTGTGGTAATAAGTGTTACCTAAATTTATTGTGGTAATCATTTTGTACTATGTGCATATATCAAATTATATTGTTTTGTTTTTAAAGATTTTATTTACTTATTTGTTCATGAGAGACACACACAGAGAGAGGCAGAGACAGGCAGAGGGAGAAGCAGGCTCCATGCAGGGAGCCTGATGCGGAACTGGATCCCAGGTCTCCAGGATCAGGCCCTGGACTGAAGGTGGCGCTAAACCACCGAGCCACCTGGGCTGCCCATATATCGAATCATATTGTATGTGTAATGCAATTTTATTTGTCAGTTATATCTTTTTTTTTTTAATGTGTCACTTCTCATGGTAAAGCCCTTACGTAGTTCCTTTTTCACTTGGAGGAAAAGCCAGAGTCACTTCCATTGGCTAGCAGACTATGGAGTCTGCTTCTGACTCCCCTCCTTATACTGCCCTGGCTTCATCTTATTCCTTCCCCTTGCATACTCTGTTTTGACTACGTCAGCCTTCCTAAAATTCTACAGACATGCTAGGCAGACTCTTACTCTTACCTCAGGGCTTCTATACTTACTGGGCCCTTAGACCCCTCACCAGACCTCTATATAGCCACACTATTTGTTCCTGCTGATTTCTGCTCATATTTCACGTTCTCTTTATGGCTTTTTTCAGGTTTTAACTTCATCCTTCCATCTCCTGTTCTCTGTTCTCCTCCATAGCTCTTGTCATAATCTGACCTGTTGTGTGTTTATTATCTGACTCTTCCTCTGTAATCTCAGCTCCAGAAAGGCAGGAATTTTGGTCTTTGTTTATGGATTATATTGCTGGTACCTAGAAGATTGTATTGCTGATGTCATGGAGTTGTGCTTGATAAAATCATAAATCGGCTGGGTGAGCTCTCCATGTGGGAAGCCAGTGTCCTCAGATGAGTTTTGGAGGCACCAGTATGGGGTGCTAGGTGTGGAATGGGTGTTCTTGGCTACTTTTCTTCATTTGAGGCTGGGAGTAACAATGGAAAGATGTTCTTTGTGACTTGCAAGGCCCACTTCCTCTATATAGTCCTCCTGAATCTCTAGTCCACGAGGGCTCTTTCTTCTTTGCCAGATTGCCCAGTTATTATTGTCTCAAACCAGCACTGCATGCTGGGTGTCTAGTACTCTGCCTTGCTAACTTTCTGTGTGTGTGCGTGTGTGCGCATGCACACACACACACATGCAGTGTCTCCCTTTGGGAAACATTATCTTCTCTGGAGCACAGATGGGATTGCACATATCTTTCTGACCATCATTCATGACATCTGGCACAGGGCTCCATATAGAGCAGACCCAGTACATGTTTTGTTGAAACAAGAGTTGAATGATTTTACCATGGGAGTGAGTGCCAAGAGCTGTATAATAAGGCAGAGATGGGGTACTATCCAGAGACTTCTTTGAATGGTCTAAGTGACTTCTGTCCTTTGCCTTTTCCTTAGGAGACCAACAAGAAGACAATCCATGCAAAATACTGCAGTAGATTTGTCCATGCTCCCTGGAAGGATGGGAGCTTGGTCCATGTCTGCATTACCAAGGAGAAATGTACATGGTACAGTGAGAGAATCCACACAGTCCTTGCCCAGATTCAGAAGAGGTTGGTATATTTGCAGGACAGTACAAGTTGTTTAGTATCTCTTGGAATTCAAATCTGCTTGACCTCCTCATAAAAGCTTCACCACGAGAAATAGCCAATTAACATTGTTAAATGAGGGTTGCCATCTGATGGCTTGCTGGTGGCCTTGTTAATCATAAAGGGAAGTGTTTGGATCTGATTCCAAGCTGCCTTGATGCCAGTGCAGACTCTTAAAAACAGCAAACAAAAGTGTAGTTATGTTGTTTGCACATTAGTATCAAAAGCTAAGAAATGCTTTTGCTCATGTCTTGCATTTTTTGTGGGCCACAAGTATACTGAAGATTGTATTACACCTGTCCTCTGTACTCTTGGATATTACATTTCAACGCAACTGTTAACAATGTTGTGAAGTATTTGAATACAATGCAATAATATATATGTAGCTAAAAATAACTTCACAGGATCCCTCTCAACCCTGCTGGTTCTTAAAATCTTCCAATGCTAATGCATTTGGTGTGCTAATGCTGTGACCTCAGCATCAGCCCCATGAGGATGATCTACCTTAATGCTTTTCACTTCCCTGATGCCAGGGGACAGCTTTAGACCACAAAGACCAAATCCATTTAGGTGCATGGTCTGTGAGGTCAGATAGAGTACCAGCTCTGCCACTTGCTGTGTGACCCTGGACAAGTTAATGTCTTTGTGCATCAGTTTTTCCTTTATAAAATGAGAATAATAATGCCATTTATAAATGTGTATGGATTGATTAGATACTAAATCTAATAAGTATAGGCTAGTACCCAACATGGGGTAGCCACTTGAAAATGAGAGTTCCCTCCATCCTTCCATGTTTTCTGTTATAAAATCACAAACCGCAGATCCCTGTCTGCCCTTATATTAACTCTTCAGAGCCCCGGTTTCTCAAAACCCTACTGGTGATGGGTAACTCAGAACAAGTAATCCTGGTGTCTGGAGTTTTTTCTGCTAATGGTTTTGGGGCTGACTTTTGGGGAGAGTAGTTTGTATTTCCAGTGTGGGAAAAAGAATACTGTTTAAAAGACATTCCACTTGGTACCTGTCAGGTCTATTTGTCCCTCTCCACCCCTACCCCAAGTGATAGGAGTTGTTGGGAATTCTCTCCCTTCTTCTGTTTTCCAGAAGTCTTTATCTTTATGGAGAGTTTTACCATCTCTTTATTAAATGTTTATAGAATTCATCACTGAAGCTATCTAGGTCTGATTTTTTTTTTTTTGTGGGGAGGTTTTTGTATTTAAAAGATTTTATTTATTCATGAGAGAGACAGACTGAGAGAGAGAGACAGAGACACAGGCAGAGTGAGAAGCAGGCTCCATGCAGGGAGCCCGACACGGGACTCAATCCTGGGACTCTAGGATCATGCCCTGGGCTGAAGGCAGGCGCTAAACCGCTGAGCCACCCAGGCTGCCCAAGGTTTTTAACTATGAATTCAATTTCTTCACATGTACATAGAACTGATGTTAGTAACTGATGTCATCTTTATTTTCAGTGTGCTGGAGGTTATCCATTTTATTGATCTTTTCAAAGAACTAGCTTTTGGTTTCAGTGGGTATGGTTTTCTCCTTTGTGTGCCATTGATTTCTACTTTTTATTATTTCCTTCTTTTTCATTACTTTGGGTTTAAGTTTCTTAAGATGGATACTTAGATCACTGATTTGAGACATTTATTTCTAATACAAGTATTTACATTTTCTTCTGATATTGCTATAGTTGCTTCTCTCAAATTATGTTGTATTTCATCCCATTCACTTAAAAATATGCCACTGATTTCTGGGCATTGATTGTGTATCCTGTCACACTGCCAAATTGCTGTATGAGTTCTAGCAATCTTGGGGTGGAGTCTTGGGTTTTCTGTGTACAGTATCATGTCATCTGCTAAGAGGGAGAGTTTAACTTCTTCTTTGCCAATTTGAATGCCTTTTATTTCTTTTTGTTGTCTGATTGCTGAGGCTAGGACTTCTAGTACTATGTTGAATAGCAGTGGTAAGAGTGGACATCCCTGTCATGTTCCTGATGTTAGGGGAAAGGCTCCCAGTGTTTCCCCATTGAGAATGATATTTACTGTGGGCTTTTCATAGATGGCTTTTAAGATGCTGAGGAATGCCCCCTCTATCCCTACACTCTTCAGAGTTTCAATCAGGAATGGATACGGAGAGGGGCATTTGACAGTATGAGCACTGGGTGATACACTATATGTTGGCAAATTGAATTCCAATTAAAAAAATCAAAAAATATTTTTGAATTTCCCTTATAATTTCTTCTTTGAGCAAAGGTTATTGGGAAATATGTTGTTTATTTCTCAAATATTTGTGGATTTTCCTGATAGCTTTTAATTTCACTTTGGACAGAGAGATACTATATGATTTCAGTTCTTATAGAGACATGTTTTGTGGCCCAGAATATGAAGAAAAGCTACACATTTTGCTTTTGTTGGGTAGAGTGTATTATAAATATCTCAATTCAGGTTGGTCTGATAGTATTGTTTTGGTCTTGTATATTATTACTGATTTTTTGTTGCATTGTTCTATAAATTGTTGAGAGATAGAAGATCCTAAAAGCTACCATTTATCCCCTTCCCAATGCCTGGTTGGGTTTTTTTTTGGGGGGGGGGGTTTGTTTCTTCTTATCTTTTGGTCCCCTTCACCCATTTTCCCCACCTTGCCTCTTGCAACCACCCATCTGTTTGTTCTTTGTATCTATGAATTTATTTTTTATTTTTATTTGTTTTAGATTCCACATATAAGAGAAGTGACAATCATATTTCTCTTCCTCTGACTCACCTCCTTTAGTATATTGCCTTCAAGATCCATCCATGATGTTGAAGATAGCAAGATTTCACTCTTTTTTATGGCTGAATGATATTCCCCTGCATATATATATGCATATATGTGTGTGTGTGTGTGTGTGTATACACACACACACACATGCATGTATACCACATCTTCTTTAACCATTCATCTGTCAATGGACACTTAGATTGTTTCTGTATCTTGGCTATTGTAAATAATGCTGAAATGAACATAAGAGTGACTTTATCTTTTCACGTTAGTGTTTTCTTTTTTGGATAAATACCCAGAAGCAGAATTGTTGAATTGTGGGGTATTTCAATTTTTTAAAGAGTTATTTATGTATTTGTTTTAGAGAGAGAGTGTGTGCAAAAGCATAAGGGACAGAGGGAGAAGGAGAGAGAATCTAAAGCAGACTCCATGCTGAGCATGGAGCCTGAGATAGGGCTTGATCTCATGATCCTGAGATCAGAACCTGAGCCAAAATCAAGTGTTGAATGCTTAACCAGCTGTGCCACCCAATCACCCCTGGTATTTTTATTTTAAGATTCTATTTATTTATTTGACAGGGCAAGTGAGCACAAGGGGGGTGAGAGACAGAGGGAGAGGGTGAAGTAGTCTCTCTGCTGAGCAGGAAGCCTGATGTGGGGGCCTGATCCCAGGACCCTGGGATAATGATCTAAGACAAAGGTAGATACTTAACCAACTGAGCCACCCAGGTGCCCCTATTTTTTATTTTTGAGGAACCTCCATATACTGTTTTCCAGTGGCTGCACCAATTTACATTCCCACCAATAGTGCATGAGGGCTCCCTTTTCTCCACATCCTGGCCCACACTCGTTATCTCTTGTCATTTGATAATAGCCATTTCTAATCTCTGTCTTTTAATTGGAGTATTAAGATCATTTCCATTTAATGTGATTATTTGGTTGGATTTAAATCTAAGATCTTGTTTTTGTTTTCTTGTCTCTCCTGTTCTTTGTTCCCTTTTTACTCTTCTACCTTCTTTTTTTGGAGTATTTTTTTATTCCATTTTATCTCTACTATTGGCTTATAAACTTTCTCTCTTTATTTTGTTTTGTTGTATATATGACAGTTTTAGCATTTATAGTTTATATCTTTACCACAGTCTACCTTCAAATAATATTTCACTGCATTAATATCATAAAAATTTTACAGCTTTCATTCCTCCTCCTGTCTTTTGTTGTACTACACTTTATTTCCATATGCTTTAAGCCCACAATACATGATAATCAATTGTCATATAAATAGTATTAAAATGAGAATTAATGTATTTTGCATTTATCCACCTATTTGATATTTCTGTGGCTCTTTATTCTTTTGTATAGATCCTAATGCAGGTCTGTTGGTACGAATTACCTCAGCTATTTTAGTCTGAAAGACTAATTTCCTTTTAGTTTGGAAGATTTTTTTGTTTTGCTTTATATAGAATTGTAGGCTTACAACTTTATATTTCAGCACTTTAAAAATATTTCTCCATTGTACTTTGGCTTGCTTGATTTATGATGAAAAGTCTTCTATTATTTTTATGTTGTCTCTGGGTGCTTTTTTCTCTTTGTCATTGGATTTCAAATTATATTATGATGTGTGTTGGTGGGTTTTTTTTTCACACTTCTGTTTAGGTTCTTTGAGCTGCCTGTATATATGGATATATTGTTTTATCAAAATTGGAATCATTTGGCCATCCTTCTCCAAATATTTTTTTCTGTTTCCAAATATATTTCCAGATATCTCCAAATCTTTTTCTTTTCTTAGTCTTTTTCTTGGATCTTTTTCTTAGTCTCTGCACAAGTGTTAGACTCCTTGATGTTGCTCCAGGGGTTGTTTATTCTCTATTAGTTTTTTTTTTCTCCCTGTGTTTCATTTTTTTCCCTCTGTGTTTCATTTTAAAAAGGATTTTATTTATTTATTCATGAGAGGATGCAGAGGGAGAAACAGGCTCCATGCAGGAAGCCCAACATGGAACTCAATCTTGGAACTCCAGGATCACACCCTGAGCCAAATGCAGACGCTCAATCGCTGAGCCACCCAGGCATCCCTGGTTTCATTTTAAATTGCTTTCTATTGCAGTGTCTTTCTTGAGGTTCCCTGATCTTTTTTCTGCTAGTGTCTAATGTCTGTTAATATCATGTAGTATATTTTTCATTTGATTATCATACATCTCTGTAAGTTTCTTCTTTTCCATTTCTGTCTTTGTTCTGCTTATACTTTACCTTGTTGGACATATGGATTATGTTTATAATAGTTATGTAACATCCTTTTCTACTAATTCCACCATTTGTGTTTTTTTAGGGTCTGTTTCTGTTGATCTGTTTTTCTTCTGGTTTTGGGTCATATTCTGCTTCTTTGCATGGCTAGTAATTTTTTTACTGGAATGTAGACATTTGAATTTTACATTCTTGGGTACTGGATTTTACTGTATTTTTTTTTTGGATTTTACTGTATTTTTAAGATACATGTTCTGTGATGCAGTTATGTTCCTTGTAATCACTTTGATCATCTGTGGCTTGCTTTTAAGTTATGTTAACATAGGTCTAAGGCAGCCTTTAGTCCAGAGCTAATTTGGTCCCACTGCTAAGGCAATACCCTTATGAGGACTCTCCTTGATGTCCCATGTATTAAGGAGGCTTTCCCATTCTGATTGTTTGGAAGATGAAGTAGCCTGGGTAAGCTCAGATGTTGATCTATTTACTCCTTAATGGTAATTCATTCCTTAGCTTTAATAGTTTCTTTACATGCATGCCCAGCCCATTACTTAGCTAAAATCTTTAGGATATTCTCTGCAGATGGCCAAAGCACATTCTCTCTCCTCCCCACCCCCCATCCCTCCCTACCCTTTCAGCTTCTGTGCAGCAATTTCTTCTTTAGTATTTTGCCATACAAATTCTAGTTGTCTAGCCTTGGTGAACTCTCAACTCAGTTTCAAGTATTTTTTTCCATTTGCCCAGCCCCTCTCCAGGTCTCAGCTGTGGCTATGAACTTAATTTATATCCTGTTATGGGAGCCTGAGTCCCAGTCACAGAAGCAGTGCTGCTCATACAACTGTCTGATGCTTAGTTATTATAGGGATCTGGGGTTGCTTGATACTGTCCATAAGCTTCACTGATGCTTCAGGAATGTGCTGGCATTACTAACTTGACTGTAGTCAGCAGAGTTAAAAGAACAAATGGTCTGAAGTCATAGCTGAGGGATTCAGACTATCAGATAACAGGAAGTAATTTACTTTTGGCTTTGGAACCCAGTATTGGATTTATTTTTCTGTCCTATTGATTTTCCTAGTTCTGTTGTACTTGGACTGATGATGGAGAAGTGGAGAGGGTAGTGACAAGGGAGTCAGCCTCAATGTAGGATTTTCCACAGAAAACCCACCAAGTGAGTAATCCACTCACAGAAGATTGTACATAACCAATACAGCACAGCTTGGCCTCTGTAAATGTATTATTAAGTGCTTAGGAAGATGCTGACGTTGCCCACAGGCTCTAAAAATTCACTTTCAACCTATTTCCTGCCTAGGATTAAGTGGCTACAGGATAGAAGTCAAATCCTCTTTGGAAAAGTACATGATGATTGCATCTACATCCTCATTGATACATCTCACTCAATGAAGAGCAAACTGGACTTGGTGAAGGATAAGATCATCCAGTTTATACAGGTTAGACGGAACTGTCAGATGCATGGATTTAGGGGCCTTTGTATCATGAATGCATCTGTGGCAGCCTTCACCTGCACTGGTTATGAGAGGTGCACAGGCAGGGTTCGCACTCAGGTAAAAGCTCCCTTTTGCCAGTTAGAAGAATCATCAGTTCTCCTTTGCAAGCAGACCCTTCCTTTCTGTGACACATGGATTGCTAAGGGAGTTTCAGTGTCCACTGCTTCAGGTTTTCTCTGTCCTGAAATCTGTGGAGATGTGTGCACACATCTCCATTGTTTTCCAGATGCTTTTCAGCTCAGCATTTTAATTTCCAGTATTTATTAACAGTGTTGCATGCACTGGCAACAGAACTGATGTGTGGGAGGGGTGTAGGCTGATGGTTAGAAGCTTCCAGTTCCTACTCCACCTGTGCTGCCTCTGAGTTGTGTGACCTGAAGCAGATTGCTTCCTAATTCCTAGTCCCCACACCTACAGATGGGTGTCCTGGTACTGTCACTAATTAGTGTATTGATGTGTGTGTTACCACAGAAGATAGTGGTAGGGAGTGTTCGCAAATACAAAATACAGGTTTTAATTTTATAAACCTCTGTTGGAGAAATATAGGCTGGTAGAAGGCAAGTGAATAGATGTGTAACCAAATAATAGCCTTCACAAAAACATGATTACTGAAATCATGATGCCATTTTGGATTTCTCTTCCTTAAGCAGATTGCATTTACTGTGCATATGTACTATACCATCAATGCTAGTATTAAAGACATTTACTATCATATTATATATAAAAATTTATGCAAACATGTGGTATATATTCACACATAAATACATTTATAAAAGTGTGATCTCCGAACTGTAAATTTTATTTAAATATTTTTTGTACTAGAAAAGATTTTCTCTTTTGAAGGTAATTTTTAGCTTCCAACACTGAAAATAGATATTAGTGATTAAATAGTGATTAAAATTTATCAAACTATGACCTTTACATTTTCTTCCATCTGAGTGGTATTATGGTTAGATAATAATTCTCTTACAGGAACAGCTGAAATATAAAAGGAAATTCAATTTTGTGCAGTTTGACGCTCAAGCAGTTGCTTGGCAAGAAAAACTTGTTGAAATCAATGAAGATAATTTGAGAGGCGCTCAGTCCTGGATTAGAGACATTCAGGTAAGAAAGATGGAGGCTGGATCTGGGGGAAGAAGCCTGACTTGATCATGTGCTGAGTTAATTCATGCCATGGAAAGTCTTGAGAAAGGATTCTGAGCCCCAAGATGGCAGGGGTTTCACACACTTATTTTGTTTACAATGGTCACATTAATCTAAGCAGTTTAGTCACTACCTTAACATTTAGTTGAGCCTTTGTTCACACACACCATTTCCAGATCTGCCCTTGGCTCAGATCTCAGCCCCTCTATGAAGATAAATTTCAAAATTTGATTTTTTGTATTCAAACCTTCATATTTGATTTTTTTGGAAACCTCATTTTTTCAGATAATATATTGCTGCTATTTGTAAAGTAGTACACTGGTGGAAACACACAGTACAGTGTGAATGGCAAGGCCAAAAGCAAGGAGAGAGGGCAGCGGCAGGATGCAGTGAGAAAGTGAAATTATTTCTTCAGGCCTGCCTTGTACTTGGAGAAATTTAAAGCTGCCCCTTTTGGCATTTACACAGACTACTAGGAAGGAATTTCCTTTCCTTAAATTTTCTCTTGTCTTGAACTTATCTTAATTTTTTTAAAAGATTTTATTTATTCATGAGAGACACACAGAGAGAGAGAGGCAGAGACACAGGCAGAGGGAGAAGCAGGCTCCATGCAGGGAGCCCGATGTGGGACTGGATCCGATCAGGGTCTCCAGGATCAGGCCCTCGGCTGAAGGGGGTGCTAAACCCCTGAGCCACCTGGGCTGCCCTTATCTTAATTTTTTAAAGAGTCCAGAGCCACATAGCATTCCAGATATTTGAGAAATGCTCAAACTCAAATTAAGGGCTCTTCTTAATAAGTCAGATACAGATCACAAACCTCTTCAAAATAGTTTGGTGCTTGGGTTTTGAGTCCCAGATTTGCCAAAAAGCCACAAATGGATGCTAGAGAAGCTCCTTGAATATTTCTTGTGCTATCATTAGGATATAGTTCCCTTGGGATTGAATTTTTTTTTAATGGGGAAAGGAAGAAATATGTTCTATAGAAAATAATGATGCCTCTAAGTAATCTTGATCTAACTGGCCACCTTATCCTGGGAAAGAATATTCAATTCATACCCAACTTGATAAATTTCTAGGATTAACCAGTGAAATTACTTGAGATATGTGCTCCTTCTTTATATAGACCATAGGTAATTGTTCATTCAGAACCCACTAATTTAGAGTTTGTCATGACAAGATATTATAAATGTAATATCATTAGATAAAAACATTAATGGATACTGCTTTATACAAAAAATCACTAATGGAATAGAACCAGCCATTTAAATGGCTAAAAATATAACTCAAATCATTCTTTGTAAAGTATGATTCTGTTCTCTTCAAAAATCTTCATTGAAGCTCTCTTGCTTGCTTGAATGTGCAAAATGTATTTTCAAGATGACCAGATTTCTCTATATTCTTCTGACTGGTTTGGCTCAGGAATCAATACAGTGAATTCAGGACTACCACTCAGGCGTTCAGAAACTGCCACGTGCTGGTGTTGGAGCAGTAGTTCCCCAAGGAGGCATAGCCAGTCCTGAGGTCAGAGGAGCACAAGCTGGGGCAGAGTCTCCCCACTGGTTGAGGGTAGGGTCTGGCCCAAGGCTTCTGGGGAGCAGGGAGGGAGCAGGTGCAAAAGAGGCACCAACTCCTGACCATCTTTCCTGTGATTCTCTCAGTTTGGCTTTCTCCTAGCTTTTCAGCATTCCCTGAACAGTGAGCTTATCAACAAGACTATTGAGATGGGGCTCAGAGAGGAGAGTTATGCTGTTTACCATCTGAGCTACATTTCTGGTGCCCAAATGCTGAAGGAGTTTATCTGTGTGTGTGTTTTTTAACTTTTTTTTTTAAGATTTTATTTATTTATTCATGAGAGACACAGAAAGAGAGAGAGGCAGAGACACAGGCAGAGGGAGAAGCAGGCTCCACACAGGGTGCCCAACATGGGACTAGATCCTGGGTCTCCAGGATCACGCCCTGGGCTGAAGTCGGCGCTAAACCACTGAGCCATCTGGGCTGCCCCTTTTTTTAACTTTTTAATTTGAAATCATTTTAATCTTACAAAAGAGTTGCAGAGATAACACAGAGGGTGCCTGTATTGCCCTTCAGCCAGCTTCCCTAAAGTTAACATTTGACATAACCATAATTCATTTGTCAAAGCTAAGAAAATCACAGGGGGCACCTTGCTGGCTCAGTTGATAGAGCACGTGATTCTTGATCCTGGGATCCTGAATTCGAGCCCCATGCTTAGAGCCTACTTAAAAATTTTTTTTTTAAATGAAGTTTGTTTAAAACAAAACAAAAACAAACTAAGAAAATCACATTGCTTCATTCACAGACTTTAGAGTTCATTAGTTTTTCTACTAATGTTCCTGTTCTGTTCCAAGATTAAATCCAGGGTCCCACACTGCATTTATTTTTTTTAATTTTATTTATTTATAGTTAAAATATTTTATATTAGTTTCAGGTATACAACATAGTGTTTGACAATCCTATACATTACTCAGTGCTCCCCACAGTAAGTTCAGTCACTGTCTGTCACCATATGATGACATTACAATGTTATTGACTGTATTCCATCTGCTGTACTTCTCATCCCCATGACTTATTATTTGGTAACTGTAAGTTTCTACCTCTTAATCCCCTTCACCTCTTTTCATCATCCCCCCACATTACATTTAGTGGCAGAGTCTCCTCAGTCTCTTCCAGTCTGTAACATGTCCTCAAGTGATTCCTCGTCTTTCATGACCTTGACACTCTTTTGAAGAGTATTGATCAAGTGTTTTGTAGAATGTCCTTCAATTTGATTTTTTTCTGATGTTTTCCCATGGCTAGTTTGGGGTTACCACAGAAGTGATGCGTCCTTCTCAGTGCATCATGTCAAATAGTACATGATGTTGATATGCCTTAATACTGGTGATATTAACTTTGATCTCTTGGGTAAGGTGGCATCTGCCAGGTTACTCCCCTGTAAAGTTACTATTTTATCTTCTTATAGATAATATATATTTTGGATAAGATTCTTTGAGGCTATGCACATATCCTTTGCTTTTGTTTTGTTTTTAAAGATCTTATTTATTATTCATGAGAGACACAGAGAGAGGCAGAGACATAGGCAGAGGGAGAAGCAGGCTCCCTGCGGGGACCCTGATGCAGAACTTGATCCCAGGACCTCAGGATCATGATCTGAGCCAAAGGCAGATGCTCAATTGCTGAGTCACCCAGGTGCTCCATATCCTTTGTTTCTTAAACATTTACCCACCAATTTTAGCATTCAGTGGTGGATCTTCTCAACAGTTACTGTGCTGTTCTAATGGTGACTTTCTAGTTCCTCTATTCCTTTCATATTTATGTGTTAGAATTCTTCTGTAATGAAGAGTTTTCCCTTTCCCCCTCTTTTTTTTTAATTTTTATTTTATTTATGATAGTCACAGAGAGAGAGAGAGAGAGAGAGAGGCAGAGACACAGGCAGAGGGAGAAGCAGGCTCCATGCACTGGGAGCCCGACGTGGGATTCGATCCCGGGTCTCCAGGATCGCGCCCTGGGCCAAAGGCAGGCGCCAAACCGCTGCGCCACCCAGGGATCCCTCCCCCTCTTTTTTTATTCATCAATCATATATTTATTTCATTATGGATTCATGAATATTGATTTATTCTTTCAATAATAATTCAATACTATTGTTATTTATTTTGTTACTAAGCTTGTTCCCACTTTGGCCTTTGAGAACTCTTTCAGGTTGCCTTGTGTGTCCTTCACATTTGCATATATCTTTTTTTTTTTCTTTGAATACTTCCTTATTTTCTGGCACTGTGAGGTTTCATGATCATCTTCTATTTTCCCAGCCTCAACCCTCGAGTTTACCACTTTTCCAAGGAACCTTTATTTCTTTTATTAGAGAATGGTGTTTATAAGCCAAAATCTGGGCACTTGGATATGCTTATTGCTGCTACTGGACTCACTGGTTCTAGGTCCTGTCAGTGGAGAGAGATGGGAAATATATGTATAATAGCCCATCTATATTCCTATAACTATTTATTTGTATTTTCATTAAAAGAGAAAAATAAAACCATGAGTTCCTACTGATACCTTTTACACCAATCCAGAGCCACAGGATTTAATTTTTTTCTTTTCTTTTTTTTAAAAGATTTTATTTATTTATTCATGAGAATGCACAGAGAGGAGAGAGAGAGAGGCAGAGACACAGGCAGAGGGAGAAGCAGGCTCCATGCAGGGAGCCTGATGTGGGACTCGATCCTGGGTCTCCAGGATCACGCCCTGAGCTGTAGGCGGCGCTAAACCGCTAAGCCACCAGGGCTGCCCCTGTTTTTTTTTTTTTTTTTCAACTAGAGAGTCCTTTTATTTTTTCAACTCTAATCTTTATATATATATATATATATTTTTTTATTGGAGTTTTATTTGCCAACATATAGCATTACACCCAGTGCTCATCCTGTCAAGTGCCCCCCCAGTGCCCATCACCCAGTCACCCATCCCCCCACCTCCCCTTCCACTACTTCTTGTTCGTTTCCCAGAGTTAAGAGTCTCTCATGTTCTGTCACCCTCACTAATATTTCCTACTTATTTTCTCTCCTTTCTCCTTTATTCCCTTTCACTATTTTTTGTATTCCCCGAATGAATGAGACCATATAATGTTTGTCCTCCGATTGACTTACTTCACTCAGCATAATACCCTCCAGTTCTATCCACGTTGAAGCAAATGGTGGGTATTTATCATTTCTAATGGCTGAGTAATATTCCATTGTATACATAGACCACATCTTCTTTATCCATTCATCTTTCGATGGACACTGAAGCTCCTTCCACAGTGTGGCTATTGTGGACATTGCTGCTAGAAACATTGGGGTGCAGGTGTCCTGCCATTTCACTGCATCTGTATGTTTGGGGTAAATCCCAGCAGGCAATTGCTGGGTCGTAGGATAGTTCTATTTTTAACTCTTTGAGGAACCTCCACACAGTTTTCCAGAGTGGCTGTACCAGTTCAAGTCACAGGATTTATTTGTAATGGAAGTATTTGCTTATTTGTAACTTCTTTGCCTGCGAAAAACCTGATTCTCATTACATGTATTTACTCATTTTTAAACTCTAGTTTCAGAATTTCTAACCCATTCTCTGAGAAACAAATTTATGAGCTGGAGTGCACTGTTTACACATTGTTCCTTCTCTATTTAACCTTACAGTATCTAGCCAAAAAATTATTTTCTAAAGATAGTAAGTCAGATACTCTTTTACCCAACTACTTCAGTGTGGTTATGTCATTCATTAGTATGTTGGTTTCCCCCACCCCCATATCCTAGCTGAATTGTATTTTAATTTGTACACGGCACTTTTTTGTGTACAGACCTGTGGATTTTTAACAAATGAATAGAGTCATGTATATACACCTCTCTGACCAAAGATCCTGGGAAAAGGTAGACCCCACAGAAATCTAGTGAGAATCCTCAAACTCCATTCCACAATGCAGGCCCTGGCACATAGTCCAGTTCATTGGAAGCAGTAACAGTAGGAAAGTCATGGCTATCCTAGTCCCTGTTCTTCACCTCAGATCCTATAAAGTGGTCTGTCTGCTGGTAGCTACAAAATTCCAGCTGCCCAGTTGCCATTTCACAACCCAAGTCTTGTGGGCAGTCTGATCCACTAGAAACAATGGCACCAGTAAGGTCCTTGGCCAACCATGCCCCCATGCCACAGCACTGTATGAGTGATCTGATGTGTTGGCAGCAGCAACAGTAGCAACATCCCAGGCTGTCTCAGACTGCACTCCATGCCTGGGGTATGGACAGGTGGTCCCATACAACTATAGCAGTGGCAGCAGCAGAGCCCGCGGCACTTCTAAAACCAGGTCACCTGTAGATAAAGTGACCTGCCAGCAACAGCAAAGTCCCTGACTGTCCCAGCTTCACAACTGGGGCACCAATGGGAAGTCCAGTACTGCAACAACAACAAAGGCAAAGCTTTGTGTCTTCTTGCTCTCAACTCAGTGGTATAAATAGAGTCAGGCTCAGCAGCTTCTGCTCATATACCCCAGGAGGTCACCTAGCACCATTAGACAGCCTAGAGATGTGCTTTTCCTGGGCTTCCTACAGACAGCACCAAATAGGAACTGAGTAGGAGCCCCAGCAGCACAAGAAGAACAAAGCAGACCAGAATAGGATTGCATGGGGTAGAAAATTTAATCGTCATTGGAACTAAAGCCCACAAACATAGGCTAAAATAAACATGCTAAACCTGAACAGGGTGAGTGCCCGCTAAATGACATTTAAATGGAAATAGTCTCCTAACATAGTAACCAAATTGTCTAGGACATAAAAACATCACTCAGCATACCAAGATCCAAGAAATCTATGTTTGAATGAGAAGAACAATCAATTGATACCAATACCAACAGAGCCTTAGAGGTCTATGGGACAGTAAAAAGGATGTAATATTCATACCATCAGAATTCTAGAAAAGAGTGTGGGGCTTAAAAAATATTCAAAGAAGTAATGGCTAATGCTCCCCAGATTTGGTGAAAAGGCAAAAACTATAATTCAAGAACCTAAGGAAACTCCAAACAAGGTAAAATCAAAGAAATCCATACCATGACACATTATATTTAATCTTCTGAAAACTAAAGACAAAGAAAAATCCTAAAAATAGCCAAAGAGAAATAACACATAAACTATAAAGGAATACCAATTCAAATGTCAACAGTTTCTCATCTGAAACCATGAGAACAGAAGAAAGTATACAACATTTTTCAAGTGCTCAAAGAAAAGAACTGTAAGCCATGAATCATCTTTCTGGTGAAAATATCCTCAGGGTTGAAGGAAAAGGAAAATGAAGAAAATTTGATGCTGGGAGATATATCCTTAGAGAATAGTTAATGGAAGCTCTCCAAATAGGAAGAAAACTTGGATCTTCAGAAATAAAAGAAGAGCAGGTGGAACAGGTGGATATAGAAGTAAACATGGTAGAGAATCTGTCCTCATGAATTGCTTTATTCATGTTTTATGGTTCAAGCAAAAGTTTAACACCATCTAATACAGTGTATAATAAATATAGAGGAAGTGTTTCAGACAAGGAACTAAATGGAAAGGATAGTTTTTACACTTAACTCGAAGTGTTAAACCATCAGTATCAGTATGCTGTGATAAGCTACACATATGCATAAGAAAATACCTAGAGCAACCATGAAGAGCACTACATAAGGTAACACACTCAAAACATTACAAATAAATCAGGATAGAACACTAAAAAATGTTCAAATAATCCTTATGAAGGCAAGGAAAAATAAGATATAGGAGAAACAGAGGAGATACACAAAAAACAAAAATAGGAAACTTAATTAAATGTCTATAATTATATGCAAATGGCCTAAATATGCCAATTACACAACGGAGGTTGGAGAGTAGACAAAAACATGACCCAACTGTATGTGGTCTGTAAGAAACTCCCTTCAAAAATAATACAGGTTGAAAGTAAAAGGATGGCAAAGATATATAAACACTAACTTTTAAAAATCTGGAGTAACCATGTTAATATCACATAAAGTAGAGGTTAAAGCAAAGAGAACTACAAGAGACATAACAATAATAAAAAGATCAGTCCAACAAGAGGATAACAATCCTAGCTACACTCTTGGTGAACACAGCATAACATATAAACTTGTACAATCATGGTGTTGTACATCTAAAACTAATGTACCATTATGTGTCAGCTATACTTTAATTTAGAAAAAAGAAGACAATAACCCTAAATATGTATGCACCAAATAAGAAAGCTTCAAAATACATGGGACAAAACCTGATGGAGTCAAAAGAAATGATAAATATAGCAATTCTAGTTGGGGCCTTCAGTACCCTACTCTTAGCAGTTGATAGCCCTACTAAAGAGTCGGGAAGGATTTGGAAGAACTGAACACCACTATCAACTAACTGTATCTAATTAACATTTATGGAATGCTCCATCCACCAATAGTATACATATTCCTTTCTAACAACATTGAACAGTCTCGTTAATAAACCATATCTTGAGTCATAAAACAACCCTTAACAAAATTTTAAAAATTGAAATCATATAATATTGAGTCACACAGATGTTTTCTGACTGTAGTGAGATCAAACTAGAAATCAATAACAGATACCACGAAAATCTCAGAACACTTGAAAATTAAAGAACAGGCTTTGAATAGTTCACTGATCAGAAAGGAAATCACCAAGTTTAAAATTTCATAGAATTTAATGAAAATTAAGCAAAACATGAAAATTTGTGGAATGCAGATAATACTGTACTGAGAAGGAATTTAATGCACTAAAAGCCTACATTAAGAAAGAGGAAATGATTTCAAATCAATAATCTGTGTCCTTATGTCAAGAATTTCTGGTCTTTCTTTTCATGGATGTCTATATAGCAAACAGCCTTGGAAAGTAGCAAAAGGTGGCATGCTTAATATCCAGTATAAAGATAATATCTTATTCCAGAGCAAAGAACAAGCATGCTTACAGTCCATTATAGAATATTCAAGGTCCCTCCACTTTAACATAACCTACTGTGTGTACAAGTGTCACTTAACCCTCTTCCCATAACCCTTTGGGAATCGAGGCTCAGGAAACTGGTGCAAAAAAAAAAAAAAAACCCAAAAAACAAAAACAACAAAACCCTGATGTTCTGGCCACTGCTATTGCTGTGAGTGGTAAAGTCCTTTCTCAGTGCCCCAGGAGGCTTGGATCATCTGCCAGCACCCACGTTAATTTGCAAGTAGGGTAAAATCTCAGGCCCTTCACAGCTTTTGATGTATATTCATGCAAAAACTTGTAACCAAATGTTTGTAACAGCTTTATTATAAATGCTCAAAATGGGAAATGACACAGATATCCTTCAGTAGGGAATGGATAAACAATTTTACGTCTATACAATGATGGGTGCTACCCATCAATAGAAAGGAACAAACTTTCAATTCATGAAATAACTTAGGTAAACCTTAAATGCATTTGAAAGAGTCTTGACCCAAAAGGCTGCATACTGTGAGGAAGACGTGGAGGTTAAGTCCAGTTTCCTTATTTGGACTCTGAGGGGTAGAGTACCTCATTACTGCTGGGTAGGAGTGGATACTGTTGGGCAGGGGGGACTTGTTACTTCTGGTGAAGATGAGAGTCTTGGCTCACTACTTCACCTTCTCTGCCACCACCCTGGTAGGAGTGTCAGGGCATTTTATTTTATTGATCCTACTTGACCTTCTGGGGTCCATGGGTTTATATCTGTTACTGTTTTTGGAAAATTCTCAGCCATTCCTTTTTTTTAGTTATTTCTTCTATCCTGTTTTCTTTGTTGTGTTCCCAATTATGCACATGTCAGACCATCTGATATCATCCCACAGCCCTTTGATGCTTGTTTCTATTTTGATTTACTCTTTGTATTTATCTGCATTACTGTGTTTTTTATTTTTACTGTTTCCATTCAATTATTTCTTAAGGTTTCCATCCCTCTGAAATTTCCCATCTGGCCTTCAGTGTTGTTCAACTTTGCCATTAGAATTTTTCGTGTATTAATCACATTTTTTTAAAAAGCCATTAGAAACGACAAATACCCACCATTTGCTTTGACATGGACGGAACTGGAGGGTATTAGGCTGAGTGAAATAAGTCAGTTGGAGAAGGACTAACATTATATGGTCTCATTCATTTGGGGAATATAAAAAATAGTGAAAGGGGGATCCCTGGGTGGCGCAGCGGTTTGGCGCCTGCCTTTGGCCCAGGGCGCGATCCTGGAGACCCGGGGTCGAATCCCACGTCGGGCTCCCGGTGCATGGAGCCTGCTTCTCCCTCTGCCTGTGTCTCTGCCTCTCTCTCCTTCTCTCTCTGTGACTGTCATAAATAAAAAAATAAAAAAAAAATTAAAAAAAATAGTGAAAGGGAATAAAGGGGAAAGGAGAAGAAATGAGTGGGAAATATCAGAAAGGGAGACAGAACATGAGAGACTCCTAACTCTGGGAAATGAACAAGGGGTGGTGGAAAGGGAGGTGGGCGGGGGGTGGGGGTGACTGGGTGATGGGCACTGAGGGGGGCCCTTGATGGGTTGAGCACTGGGTGTTATTCTGTATGTTGGCAAATTGAAGTCCAATAAAAAATAAATAAAAAATAAAAAATCTTTCAAAAATGTTCAGCCTCCGTTTCCTATCTGAATTTGTTTCTGATGAGTGCTTTTGTATCATAGGAATATGTTGGGTTTTTGTCTTTTTAGTATGCTTTGTTGTTGTTGTTGTTGTTAGAAGTTGGACATCATGTATAGTATATAGAGACTGAGGTAAATATTATTTATGTCTGGAAATGAGCATACCTTTCTTTTGGAGGGTAGAGGGGTATAGTTAATCTAATCCAGAGTTGGGCTAGATTTGAGGTTGGTCTGTTACCATTACCTTTTGCGCACTGTGCCGATCATATTCCTGTGGTGGTACTTGGGGTTACGGTGGGAGATGATGTGCTAGAGACCCATTCTTCAGTGTCTGCTCCACCCTCAGATTGTCATTTTCAACTCACATTGGGCTGCCAGGAGAGTCTGTCTCTTATAAGTTTCCTGCCACTCAGTGTTCATAGGGGAGTGCAGGAGTGGGTGTTCTCTGAATGAGCCTTCATCTTAGATGGCCTGGTCTCCCAGAGGCTTCAGAGTGTGTCCCTCCCAGGAGTTCGGACCCTGATACCTAGGCCGGCTTCTTCTCCAGGAGTGGATGGTTTAGTTTTTTCCCCTTCCCTTCCCTCTGCTGTCCTGGATTTTCACCATTCCCCTAAGGGTGACTGTGTTACCCTCCTCTCCCCCCACTACACACATTCACACATAAGGGCTTTTGTTCTGAGGGTGAGGTAGAGGATGAGGTTCCCTTGTGTCCTTGTTCCTCTCCCCCAGTTCTGCACCATGAAGACTTTTTTGGGCCAGTCTTTTCTGTGAGCACCCTGTGGCCTTTGTGGCAATAAGCCTTCAAGAGGGTGCAGATTTTCTTAGATCTGTGGCCCATGGACCTTTACCTTCTCACCAGTATATACCTGGCTAGCCTCTACCACTTCCTCAACCACCCCAGCCCAACTCTTCTTACTAGTATCTATCTGCTGCATCTCATCCCAGAAGCCAGGGCTTGCATCTCACTGGTCTCTGCAGGTGTCTGTCTCTCACAATTTGGGGCAGGTGAATTGCCCTGTGATCTGAGCATTCTGATGAGCGAAACAAAAGGCATTTACTTGTTGATCGTCTGGCTTCTTCTTGTTACAAGTTTGGCAGTAACACTCTTGACAGTGCTCCATATCCTTGGGCAGAAACTGCAGGAGTTTGAAAAACTTAGAGTTTCTTTGCTCTACCCCAGATTGCTGATGTTACCATGCTTATGTTTGAATAAATCCTGGTGTGCCCTGCCAGGCTTGTAATCAGACTCTATGTTTAAGCCGTGTTGACAGCCGAATGAACAGTAACTGAGTTAGTGCCTCACACATAAACACACAAAGATAAAGTTGCATTAAGAGCTGTGTCGTCATGACAGGAAATCCATAGTCCTGGCTTCTAGCAATCCTGGAATTGTCTGGATAGAGGTTTTTATGGCACACCCAGGGATTTGGCTCCTGGGAATTACTGAGTTTAGATTATTACCCCAATATTATTTTATCTTTTATTTCACAAGTATTTTTCTTTCTTTCATTGGAAGCAGAAAATAAATAGCACTTATTTGTGAGATCTTTTTTGAGATTCAGGATGTGCTTAGTATCTCTCTCTCTCTCCTTTGTAGATCGGAAGTTCCACAAACACCCTGCATGCCTTGCAAATTGCTTTTGCTGATAAAGAAACACAAGTAATCTACCTTTTGACAGATGGGAGACCTGATCAGGTACTTACCAAAGTTGGGAAGAAAGAGGGATTCACCAATATCCTGAAAGTAAATGCCGAGAATGGGTTTGAGAGACCTTTTTCAGCTGCTTGAAACAGCTTGAAAAGCTTTTGAGGGATGTTTCCTTGGCTTAGGGACCCAGAACTAAGGTGACAAAATACAATGAGGAGTTCCTTTGTCTGCCAAAATGCAGAGAAAAATTTATGTGACAGCCAAGTGTTGTCTGGTTCATATGCCACACACCCACAGGCCTGGAGACCAACCCCATGAAAGGAGATATCCACTTTCCATTGAGGTCTGGTTTATATTTTATTACAAACTAAGAGTGAGGAGATTCTTTTTGATTTTTTTCCTTTGGGGACTCCAAATCTAAACATGTCACTGCACAATGTCCTTGGTTTTACCCCTAATTTTAACTTAGTAATCATTTAAACAAAAGCATGCCTTTCTAGTGAAATGTTCTTTGTTTTGCTTAGCCTGACTGGAAAATATTTGAAAAGTTTTAGCGGAGTCTGTTCATCTTCTTTTGAGCTTTGTGAATGAAAGACTAATGCTCTGGGCATTAAATAAACATACGGATTTGCAGGCCAGTACAATGTAAATTAACCGCTAAAGTGAATTAGTATCAACTTGCATCCTTCATTGTGAAGTGTTTGCACGTGAAGAGTGCTAGGCAAATATTGTAAAATATCCTGCGTCAAATGGGCCAGGGCTTAAATAGTAAAGCAACTGGATTTTATTATGGCATTATATCTATGACAAAGAAATTATATGTAAAGTGAAATTTTATTTGGATTTTTTTTTATCAACTTCACTGTGCTTTCTATTCAAAAACAGTTTATTGTGTCTTGCTTATGTTCCATGTGTGGTGCCAAGGTTTGAGGCTACAAACGTGAATAGTATTTTACCCCTGCCTTAGGGACACTTACACTTTGGAAGATATGCTTAGACATATGTGGTTAATTCTGATCTGACACAGGGTGCGGGGTTGTTATGCTGTGAGATGTCTGGGAGCAGAAAGATGAATTCTGCTGTACAAGATGGAGAGAAGGCTGGGGAAGGTTCCACTGAGGAGGAGAAATTTGAGCTGGAAAGAGGAGAAGGAATTTTCTAGACAGAGGAGATTACTGATATTCTGGGCAGAAGGAACAGAGGTGTGGAACTCTGTGGACTGCCCAGAGAAACAATCTGAGAGCAAGGGCAGTGTTGGAAGAGTGTCAGGGCTGAGGCTGGAAAGTTTGGTTGGGGGAGATTGTCCTTGACGGCCACCTGGAAAAAGTGGGTGGGCTTTACCACAGAGGGTGGGTGGGGGGGCTCAGCAGGTCAGGTGGTCCCATTCACTTATATTTTAGGAATGTGCCTCAGCAGTGCAAGGGAAAGACTAAATCTTGATGGGAGCTGGTGAGGGCCCACCTCAGGTAGGAAACAGAAATGTAGGAGAGGATTCTACTCAGAGATGAGATAATAGAGTAGCATCAAAGGACTTGGTGACCAGTTTGAGAGCAGAGGAGGACAGAATGAGGAAAAGATGGGAGCAAGAGAGAAAGGAATCATGGTGACTCATTTTCTGGTTTATAATAATTATGTTAGTAACTGACTTAAATTTAAATTTAAAGAAGGAACAAGCTTGGGAATTGCTGGTGGAGGAAGTCAAGTTTGAGCACCTGTGATCTAGGAATGACCGGAAGGCCCTAGAAATGTGGGGCCAGTGTTTGGGGAAGATGGGAGCTAGAGATTCCAATCTGAAAGCCATCTGGACAAGCAGTCTTTTCCTTTTTAATAAACTTACAGATTTTACTGTTTGCACTATAGGCAATTTAGAAAATATAGATAAGCATATAAGCATAAAAAAAGAAGAAAGTTTAACTTAGTCATAATTCAATTTTGTGTTATGCCTTGTTTCATCTAATATATGTATTTTTTTGCAAGTCATGAGAAATTCTTCCAAAACATCATTCTCAATGACTGCATCATATTCCATTACATAGATTTAATATAATGTCTAATATAATGTCTTGGAAATTAATTTTGTTTATTTTATTTTTGAAGAGTAATATATTCACATGATTTAAATTAGGGAAGTACAAAAGGGTATGCAGAGAAAATTCTCCCTCCAACCTCCTGTTTACTAGCTAAGAGGCAATGTATGCTACCAGTTTCTTGTATCTTCTTTCAGAGATTGTTATGCAAGCAGAAATGTATTTACATATACTCCCTTTTATAAATATATCAATGGTAGTGTATTATACACATGATTCTGCACCTTTATTAATAAAACAATATGCCTTGGAAATTGCTTAATATATAAAGAGCTTCCTCATTTTTTTTTTTTACAACTGTCTAGTATTCCTGGAGATGGATGTTGAGGTTGTTTTCAGTCTTTCTGTTTTACACTGTGTTGCAAAAGTAACTGTGCACACATGTTTTGCATATGTATATCTGTAGTATAAATTCTGAGAAGTAGATAGTCCAAAGGTATACATTTTGATAGATACTGCCAAATAGTCCCCAGAAGGGATGGACCAAGTAACACTCCTGTTAGGGGTGTATTGGGAAGGATTCTTGATCCACTTCCACCATGTACTTCTAAGGGTCTAGAATTTCCCCAGAGTGTGTACAAAATGTACTTGTACATTTCTCTGGGGGAGCCCTCCCTAGCTTTCACTGGAAGGTCTGTCCACTTAAAGATCAAGAACTATGGATACAGATGATAATTGGAATCGGAACTATGCAGGCCACCTGAACAGTAATTTCTAAATCCTACATAGGCATTTTGTGTTCATAGCTGCCTTTTCTCACATGCAGTCCATTGCTTCTGCATTGTCTCTCAGATTCTCTCCAAAAAGCAAAAGAATATTTGATGTTCATGTTCTGTGTGGAGGACATTAAGATGTATCACTAGATCTACATTTCTTTTTGAATTTTCACTGACTTTGTAGGACCTGAATATGTTAAGGCCAGTGCTATTGTTCCCAGTACTCAGCAGAATTTTCTGCTTGATAGGACACACAGAGATGATTGTTCCGGATTTAATTCCATAGATAGCAGCTTACTGCTTGTTTATTAAATGTCCAGGGAAGAATAATATAGCAAGACAAGTCTTAAATTAATCAAGTTAAAAGAATTCTAATAAAGAATAATAATTCTTTATTAAAGTAGAATTGCTATGTGTCCTTTGGTGGGCATCTCCAGGTATGAATGGACAAAACCCAGTGCAGTCTTTGGCTGCAGTCATTTTGAGGCTTCTTTGAAGTTAGGAACTTACCCTGGCAGATATCAAGAACATGGGAGTGAGAAAAGTTTCTTGCACCATTCTAAACAAAAATGAATGGGTAAAACCTGATAATGAGGTGTGCAAGGGGTGGGTACTGGGTGAGCCACCTGCAGAAACAGGCCTTCATCAGGCAGTTAGGGGGACCATCCTTGCCTTTCTTGCCACCCCAAGTTGACATTATTGGTGAAAGGGTCCTCTGGCTGCACATCTGTTTAGATTCCGAGAAGCGGGACTGACAAGAGTCTCTCTGGTATGCTGCTTGGCCTCATTTCGGTATTGAAGGGACTTTTATGGGGGAACATATGAAGGAGTCCAGAGCTGAGAAATGTTTCCTCTATGTGATACAGGACTCACACAAGAAGGCCCACTACACTCTATAGCGGAGCTAATAGAGTAAGTGGCTGGGAGGAGTCAGGGTCCATGAGACTGCTGTGGTAAAAGGTTTGCTTCCATATTCTGAGTCTCATCTTAAAGCAGTGACGGGATAAACCAGGGAGAGGAATCCTTGGGTGGGGTCCAGGCAGGAGGTCAATGGCTATTTTCCACTGCAGGGATAGAGCTCTTTCTGGAGTCAAGGTGCACCCCAACCCTCTGCCTAGCTCTCTAACACCACACCTGGTACTAGAACATCATACCAGATTAGCAAATATTACCTGAGGCTGAGTGCAGGTGGGGAGCTCACCACATTATACTAACAGACTTTCTCCTGCCTGTACCCTCTTTAGCTCTATGCAATGATGGAAATGGCTTTGGAGCCAGAGACCTGGGTTGGAAGCTCACCCCCAGCACTGCCCATCAGAACGACCTTGGGCAAGTCCTCTACTGTGAATTTCCTCATCTGTGGCTTAAAGCTAATACTCCCTACTCACAGGGTTGCTTTGAGTAAATGAGATGATGCTCCCATGAATGCATTCTGCAGTTACTGAGCATCTTTTATAGGCCAGGCACTATCAGTCTGGAATACAGTGGTAAGCAAGATGAACAAGGTACCTGTCTTTAGCAAAGCCTATGTTTTATAGGGAGATAGGCATGTTCAAATGAATAAATGAAATAATGTCAGGTAGCATTTGAAAAGATGAAAATGCTGCCCACAGTACCTGGCACCCACAGTCATTACTAAATCAGTGTTAATTTCTTTCCCTTCCCAAATATCTTAGCTGTAAGTCAGTATAGGAATAGTTCCTAGCTAAAACACTATAAAATTAACAGAATTTAGAGCTAGCATCTCCAGTCTGGTATCAGGGGCAGTGGCCACGATTCCCTGGTAAGAAATGAGGACAACAACAGTACCCACCACAGAGGGTCATAGGGAGGGTGCAGGCAGAGAGCAGAGGCAGAGCTCTTAGTGCTTGATACATAATAGGTACTCAGAAACGGAAGCCAGGCTGAAGGAAGGGGAGGCAGCAGAGAGGGCTTTGCTCTGTGTTTGCTTTTGTCAAGAGGGATGTGGTCAGCTTGGTTAGGTTACTGTTTGATTAGAAACCAGCTGATGGCCAGAGGGGAGAGGAGAGAAAAAAAATGAGAGGTGGAGGTGGACTTAATGGGCAAGGGGCAGGCTCAGTGCTGGAGCCAGACACAGAGACTGAGGCTGTATGTAAGCAGTGGCTAGAATGAGATCAGACCACTTAACCAACCACCTTACTGGGCAATGTATGAGCTGCCCAAGGCCAGCCAGTGGTGTGTCCAGAGTCCTCTCTCCCTTTTCACTCTGCCTTCCCAGAGCGCATAAGACAAATACAGGGAAGGGTTAAAGGCCAAATGTAGAAACTGGAGGTGGAGAATGCAAATTGGCTGAAGGAGCCAGCAAGTTGGGTCAATCAAAGAGGGACTCCTAGCACTGAGAAATGCAGAGGAAGTGGGGGCAGGACCATCGGAGGCCGTTTCTGAAGGTTCTCAGCAGGGCTGTGCTGTAGTACTGTGGTGGAGAGATGGCAGGAGAATTCATCAGTTCATCTTTCCTGAGGGTCTGATAATGGAACATAACCTGAGAGTCAGTCCTTACCAAGAGACCAAATGGGAGGAATGAACAGTCTGGCATTGCTTCTAATACTAAAAGTTGGCTTTGAATTCCAGTGTTACCACTTAAGAGCTTGATGGCCCTAGGACACTGAATTCTTCTGAATCTCAATTTCTCCTTCTGTCTGTGGGGCCACGTTGGATTTGCATATTACTGGGAAGAAAAGCAGAAGAGCAAATGATGGCTGAAACATGGAAAGATTTATATTTCTATGGATAAGAATCCCAGCAGTGGTTAGTCTAGCTTCTAGAGCTATTCAAGGATGTCTCCAAAAAACAGCTTTTTTTGTGTGTGTTCATTCTCCACCATCTTTATTTATAATTTCTGCCCTCCTGGCTGCAAGGTGGCTGTTCCACATCTAGGCAGTGTCCATTTTCTAAGGGTGAGTGGGAATGGAAAGGGGAAGGACATTAGGTTTTGTTGTTGTTGTTAAATATTTGTCTTTTTAGTAGAGAAAAGGAATATCTGACCTGGGACTTCTGCCTGTATCTCAACAGACAGAACTGGGTCACATGGCTAACTCTAGCTGCAAGAGAGTGTCAGAAGATGAGTTTTTATGTCTATGTTTGTTGTTTTAAACTGGGCACATTGCTGTCATGAAAAGAAAACCAGGTTGCTGCCAGTAAAAAAGGATGAAAGGAATTTATATTAGTAGGCAATAACCTAACACTACCTCACAGGGTGGTTGTGAGGATTAACTGCCATGTTAAACTCCCAACAGAGCGTCTAGCACATGGAGCCCTCATAACTATCTCTTCTTTCACTCTGTGGGAGACACATTGATCGTGGCCTGTATGAAGCTGGAAAATCCTCTTTTCAAGTAGATGCTTTGGAAGCCACATTGAGATCCAGTAGCCTCACCCTGTAGAATTCCAATAGCCAGGATGTTCTACCCTGATACTTTCAGTGCTCTAAAGTATATCCCAGCACTTTAAAAGCATGAACTCTAGGTTTGGGTGCACCTAAAATTGAATGATTTTGTTAGTCATATCTCTCTTCCAGATTCTTTTCTACATCAAATTGTGAGCCCTCAGAGGCAAGGGCTGAGTCATTGATCTTTATCATACTCTCACCATCTGGCAGTGTTTGCTTTGTTTATTGAATTGAATTGACACCTTACCAAGAAGCCACTCATCAATGTATAAGGAATTACTAGTTGAGAATCTCACTATTTCTAGCAAATACTAAGGATTTTCACATCTTATTTTTTCTTTCTCTTCCTCTCTCTCTTTCCATCTGCCTTTTACCCCCCTCAAAATGTATCATTTCAGCCACCTGAAATGGTTATAGAGCAAGTCAAAGTTTTTCAGAAAATTCCTATTTACACCATCTCCTTCAATTACAATGATGAGATTGCAAATGGCTTTTTGAAAGAGCTTGCTTCTTTGACTGGGGGAGAGTTCCACTTTTATAATTTTGGCTGCAAGGATCTGTGTCCTCCAGAGACTGTTCAGGTAAGAGCTTAATGAATTGAGAAGAGAGTGTTCATTTATTTGAGCATTACAGACTGGAGGCTATTGGAAGCCTTATTTGAGAAAATTGCAACCATAAAGACAATTAAGTTGACCAAATGAAATCACTTCACCATGTACTGCAAAATATGGTCCAAGGACCATCTGAAGTAAAGGATTTGTGAAAATGCAGATTCCTGGGTCACACTTCAGAGCTGCTAAATTAGGCTCTAGGCATAGAAGCCCAGGAATCTTAATATACTTTGCTTTTCTTCTAGGCTTTTTATTATAGAGAGTTTCAAATACACAAAAGTAGAAGAATATATGGACCCTTGCCCCACATACCCATCAGTCAGATTCTATAATTATCAAATTTTGCCAAACTTTAGGAATCTGTATCTTTAACAAGCATCCCAGAGGGTCCCTACCTGAAGTTTGTTAACCACTGCTATTTGCAGACATTTATGGGAAACTTAAGAAAAATTCAGATCCTAGGTAATTGTCTCCTTACTTCTCAGACTATATATCCATGGGACCATCTGATAAAGAATTCATTCTAATGAGCTGATAGGAGAAAGTAAATAAAATTCTATTCTCCAGTCCTCTAGTGTTGGCCTGAAGATATGCATTTTAAGAATGTCTTTCTAGAGAATATTTTTTGTCTTACTCTCTGTCCTCTGGAGTCACTTTAAATCCAGGACAAGCCAGAGTACCAATCAGTGTGTACATTTGAAGAAACTACCAGAGTCTGGGGGATTAATCATCTGAAAGGATTGGAGGGAAGAATGACCTTTCTGAGCTTACACAGAACAGGGAATAGTGACTACCCCCCTCAGCTAGACTGGAAAACATCATAATACTGTGGGTATTGGGTAGAGTATAAAGAAGGATCTTGCCTCAGGAGTATGAGCAACCAAATGCTGCTCCAGTTCTGCCTTGAAACTCTTAAATTCAAGACCCAAAAGGATAAATCTATTTCTAAGGAACTTAACTACATCTCTGAACAAACCCCAAGAATAATTATAAAAAAGCAAAAATATCTATCACCTAAAAAAATAAAATTGACAATTTCTACATCCAATCAAATAGGACCAGGTACATAAATAAAGAAGCAGGAAAATACAGGTCCATAACAAGAAAAAGTGAACAGAAAAATTAAAACATATGCATAGCTGACTCAATATTAAAGCATTAAAATAGTTATTGTAGCTGTGTTTGATATGTTCAAAAAGGGAGAGACATGCAAGATTCAAGTAAGACACAAAATTTTTAGAGATGAAAACTACAATGCATGAGATGAAAAATACATGGAATAGGAACAACAGCAGGTAAAACACTCCAGAACAAAAGACTAGTAAACTGTAAAGCAGCAATAGAAACTATCCAAAATGTAGCACAGAGAAGAAAGAGAATTAAAACAACAAACAAGCCCCCAGAAAATAAGGCATAAGTGAGCTGTGGACAAATTCAGGTAGCCTAATAAATGTGAAATTGAAACAATAATGTCATAAATTCTCCGAATTGGTTGAAAACTGTAAACCCACAAATCCAAACACAATGAGGGCCAACCACAAGAAACATGAAGAAAATCATACCAAGTCATATCAGAATTAAATTTCTTGGAAGTATTGACAAAGAGAAAATCTTTAAAGAATAGGGTGAAAAAAGACAAATTATGTATGGAATGCAGATAAGGATGACAGCATATTTCTCATCAGAAACAAGGCTTGTGAAGAAACAGTAGAATGATATTTTTAAAGTACTGAAAGGGAAAAAAAAGCTCAGTGTAGAATCTATACACTGAAAATATCTTTCAAAAAGGGAAGTGGAATGAAGACTTCAAAGATATACAAAAACTAAATTCATCACCAATAAATCTGCTGTACAAGAAATGTTGAAGGAAGTACATCAGGCAGAAAAAAAATCATACCAGATGGAAATACATATCTACACTAAGGAATGACAAGCAAGGAATAACGGCACATGGATAGCTGCATGGTAATTGCATGGGTAGATATGTAAGGCTTTTCCCCCCTATTTAAATCTAATTATAAGATAAATTACTTTTTAAATCTAATTATAAGATAAATTACTGGAGGGACTTCCAGTTCCTGCAATAATGGTGTAGTCTCATTTCTCCTAGGTTCTATATCTTAATCTAAAAAAATCCTGGATTTAACACAACAAATAAGCATAGGAATGCTCTGAAAGGTGAAAAGAAGGTAGAATTCCTAGGGACCTCCAAACTTACGAAGAGCTATGGCAATAAGTCTTGTGGGATGTGTTAATGCCTTCCACATATTCCAGATAGGGCACTGCTGAACTCTGCAACTTGAAATCTCTAACAGACAAAGACCACCCACAACCCCTGCCAAAAAAAAAAAAAAAAAAAAGCCCATGAAAAGTTTATTCTCCAAAGGACTGAGAAGAAGGTGCCCTAACAACAGAAACTTTTTTTGCAGTACTTGCATAATTCAGCCATACAATAATGGAAAAACTGCCCTCCTTTCCCTGCGATTTGAGTGGAGCTGAACAAAGAGCTGGTCTTCCACACTTCCATGGAAGCAAGCAATGGTGCTCTGATCCCTCTGCCAGGTGGTATCAGTAGAGCTGACCAGACAACTAATCTTCCATCCCTCACTGCTGGAGTAGTGTGAGGAGGGATGAATGGAAAGCTGATCCTCCAAACCCCACTAGACAGAGTAGGTGGTACTCTAAATTCTGTGCTAGGATAGTATCAGAGAATGAGAGGGAAGTTTATTGTCCATTCCCTCTCCAATAGATGGTAGAAGTGCTCTGATTTTCCCATCATGGAGTCCAGTGGCAAACTGGGCCTTTATCCCACCGGAAAGCTCTAAGACTTAGCAAGGCAATATGAAGACAGTCTAGACAGTGCTGTGCTTCACCACATCCCTTATTTCAACAGGATTCAGCGAGGAGATGAACTTCTACAAACACTCAGCATCAGTGAAAATGATAAAGGAGGTGTGAGCTGCAGATAGGCAACACTCCACAGTACCCCCATCCCTGATGGCAGTGAGGGTTGATGGGGAGCTGAGCCTCCATTAACACCCCATATAATAAAAATAAATCAAGTGTGAAAGGGAAGTAACCCCCACTGTAGTCCTCTCTGAGTGGAGAGCTAATCTTCCACCCCTGTCCAGCATCTATAAGACCAAAGGGGCAGTGCTTTCTGGGGCTACTCAGTACTCTTACTCCCTACCCTTAAGAACTCCCTCTGTGAACAAAGTAGACATTACTGTCCCACAAAAAGAGAGCTGAACTCCTAATTCTTGAACTCTTGACACTGTAGCAGCTTGCCTTGATGAAAATAACTGGAAAAAAAGCACTACACACACAGTTGTGCCCAAATGAAAGTGAAATTTAACTATGAGAGTCTCCAAACATATAAAAAGTATACTAGAAAAATAGGTTCACCGGGGTAGGTGGGTAGGACAGGCCAAAGAGACACAGCCACAAGTGGCCCAGCCTGGGAAGCCTCTTTTCCCCCCACAGACCTGAGACTTTTCTCTGCACAGAGACACCAAAGAATAGGCAAGAGGGACCCAGTCAAAGCTAATTGTCCATTCCAGGAAAACTCT
Organism: Nyctereutes procyonoides; assembly: GCF_905146905.1. Lineage (NCBI taxonomy): Eukaryota > Metazoa > Chordata > Mammalia > Carnivora > Canidae > Nyctereutes > Nyctereutes procyonoides. The sequence continues at coordinate 45,310,680 of NW_026575049.1, read as the reverse complement.
ATTCCAATGTAGGACAGAGATCATCCTACACCACCTAGTGACATAGGACACCCAGAAGACAGCAGTAGAGGCACCAAGAAACATCTGGCAGTCTGACTAGGGAAACTCCTTCTGCCTGCTCAGACAACACCAGCAGGGGCCAGTGGGAGCTCCAGTAACACCAGATTAATAAAGAAGACCAAAATAATATCAAAAGGGCTCTGAAAATTAAACTGCCTATTGGAGTAACAGCCCACAAAAGTAGGACAAAGTCCCACATGCTAAATTTAAACAGGGTTACTGCAAGCTAAAATAAAAGTTTTAAAATAGGACCCAAGTCTTATAACACAATATAGCCAGAATATTCAGTATACAGTGAAAAATTACTCACCATACCAAGAACCAAGAAAATCACAACTTGAATAAGAAAAGACCATCACATGACTCAAATACTGAGATAGATGCATCAGATGCTGGAATTACCTGACAAAGATTTTAACCTATAATAAAAATGCTTCAGCAATCAATTATAAGTTACCTGGAGATAAAGGAGCAAATCGAAAATCTCAGCAAAGGTCATAAAAATTTCCAAGTCATAAAAATTCATAAAGTCATAAAAATTTCCAAGTAGATATTAAAGAACTCAAAGCTATAATAGCAAGTAAACTCAGTGGGTGGGCTCAGTAGTGATAGTGGAGATGACTGGATTTTTATCATTGAACTTGAGGCCAGATGATAGAATTCAGCGAAACTGAACAACAGAGAGAAAAATTGATTAAAAAAAAAAAAAGGTAGAACCATGGGAACCTATAGGACAATAATGAAAGATCCAACATCAGTATCATCGAAGTTCCCCAAAGAGAGAAGAAAGAGAGGGGAGCTGAAAGACTACATGGAAAAATAGTAACTGAAAACTCCTCATATTTGGTGAAAGATACAAACATACAAATTGAAGAAGCTGAGTAAACTCCAAAGAAAATAAACCCAAAGAAATCCATGCCAAGACACACCATGTTAAACATTTGAAAATCAAAGAGAAAAAAGTCTTAACAGCCTGTAAGAAATGACACCAAATTGATAATGGATTTGACTGAGGAGCCCAGGAAAGAAATGGCACAATATTTTTCAAGTGTGGGAAGAAAAAGAATCATCGACCACAAATTTTATATTGGACAAAACTATCCTTCAGAAATAAATAAAAATATCCTCAGACAAATAAAAATTAAAAGAATTTGTTGCTAGAAGCCCTACTCTTATATTGGCTATAGGAAGTCCTTCAGGCAAAAGGAAATGATAAAATAAGAAATCTTGGAGCATTATGAAGGAAGGTTGAGAAAGAGTGAAAATATAAGTAGATGTAATAGAGCATCCTTTTCCTTGTGAGACTTAAAAATCATATTCAATTATTAAAATAAAAACTATACCACTATCTATACTCAAGACAGTGATATTTAAAAGTAAGGAAGGTAAAGCAACCTAAGTGAAAGTGAGGTTTCCATATTTTTCTTGAAGTAGTAAAATGTTAATGCCAGTAGACTGTTATAAGACACATACATATGCTGTGTATACCCAGAGAAGCCATTATGAAAATAATAAAAAGAGATATCCTCAAAAACAGTACAAATAAACCAAGATAGAATTATTTTTTAAAAATTCAAGTAAGCTGAAGGAAGACAAACAGAGGAACAAAACCATTTAAACAAGTAGAAAACAAAGTAACAGTAGTGTTAACATACCAAATACTACTTTAGATGTAAATGGTCTAATTACATCAGTCAAAAGATAGATATTGGCAGAGTGGATAAAAGAACATGACTGAAAAAAAATGACTGAGTTATATGCTAAATACAAGAACTCATATCAAGTACAGTGACATAGGTAAGTTTAAAAGAAAAAGACACACCATATAAATATTAATAAAAATCTGGATTGGCTGTATTAATAACTAATGAAGTAAATTTCACAGCAAATAAAATTTACATATTAATAAGAGAATCAATCCACCAGGAATATATAAGGGTCCTAAATGTGTATGTACAAACCAATACAGTTTTAAAATATTTGAAGCAAAAATTGATAGAGCTGAAAGGAGAAATAAACAAATACAAAATTATAGTTGGAGACGACCTCAGCACTTTCCTCCCAGCAACTGATAGAAACTACTAGATTCAAAATCAAGAAGGACTAAGCACTGTAGTCAACTAACAAGATCTAATTGTCACAGGTAGAACACTCCCCACCACAACAGCTGAATATAAATTTTTTTCTAGTTCTCAGAGTATATTAAGATGGGCTGTACAATGGGCTACAAAACAGACCACAGCTAATTTAAAAGCACTGACTACAATAGCTGAATTATGGAAACAACTCAAGTGTCCAACTGATGAATGGATAAGGAAGATGTGATATGTATACACAAATATTACTCAGCCATTGAAAAGAATGAAATCTTTCCATTTGCAATGACATGGATGGAGCTAGAGAGTGTTGTTATGCTAAGTGAAATAAGTCAGAGAAAAATAAGATTTCACTCATATGTAGAATTTAAGAAACAAAACAAATGAACAAAGGAGGATAAAAGAGAGGGAGGCAAACCAAGAAACAGACTCTTAACTATAGAGAACAAACCAATGGTGACCCAAGGCGGGGGTGGGTGGTGGTGGTGAAATAAGAGATGGGGATTAAGGAATGCACATATTGTGATGAGCACCAGGTGATGTATGGAAGTATTGAATTCACTATATTGTACACCTGAAGCTAACATGGCACTGTATGTTAACTAACTGGAATTTAAATAAAAACTTAAAAGGGAGACAGAACATGGAAGACTCCTAACTCTGGGAAATGAACTAGGAGTGGTGGAAGGGGAGGAGGGCGGGGGGTGGGGGTGACTGGGTGGAGGGCACTGTGGGGGACACTTAACAGGATGAGCACTGGGTGTTATTCTGTATGTTGGTAAATTGAACACCAATAAAAAATAAATTTATTATTTAAAAAAAAGTTTTCCTAGTTAACAAAAAGAAAAATAATCTTACAGAGAAAAATAAAATAAAATAAAAGCATTTAAATCATGGAGTCTGTTTTCTGACCGTAGTCGAATCAAATGAGAAATTAATAATAGAAGGACAGTATGAAAATGTCTAAACACATGGAATTTAAACAACAGTCCTAAACAATCTATAGGTCAAAGAGAAAGTCTCAAAGGAAATTAAAAATACTTAGAACCAAATGAAAACAAAAACACCGTGTATCAAACTATGTGGAATACAGCTAACACAGTGTTGGGGGTGAAATTTATAGCAAATGTTTGTTGGGAACAAGGAAAGTTATTGAATCAACAATCTGAGTTCTTAACTCGAGAAACTAGAACAAGAGAGGCAAAATAAACCCAAAGCAAGAAGGAAGGAAACAATACAGATTGCAGTACGAATCAATAAAATTGAAAATCGGAAAATAGAGAAAATCAATGAGATGAAAAGCTGTTTCTTTGAAAAAAAAACCTCAACTGATAACACATCTTGGAAGGCTGACAAAGACAAAAAGAGCAGACACAAAGAACTAATATTAGAAATAGGGGATATCATATTAGATCTTATAGCCATCGAAAGAATTATAAAAGGAATATAACAAACAACTTTGCATTCATAAATCTGACAGCTTGGGAAAAAATGGGCCACTTCCACACAAAACAAAAACTACCAGAAATCAACCAAGATAAAATGGACAATGTGAATCACACTAAAATAAATATTTTTTCAATAGAAATGAAAGCAAATGTCCATACAAAGACCTATACCCAAGTGTTTATAGCTTTGTTCATAAGCAGCCCAAGTATGTCCCTCAACAGGTGACTGAATTTTGGTATTCACTATACAATCTAATACTACTTAGCAATAAGGATGAATGAACTCGTGATTCATGCTGGAACATGGGTGAATCTCAAAACAATTATACAAGTGAAGGAAGCTGGACAAAGAATATATACTGGATTATTATTCCATTTATATAAAATTCTAGAAAATTGAAACTATAATGACAGAAGGAAGATGAGAGTTGCTTAGGAATGGGAGAGGGGCTTGGGGGTATGGAGGATAGCAAATTTACAAGGGGGTCTGAGGAAACTTTTGGGGTTGATGGATATGTCTGTTATCTTGATTGCAATGAAGATTTTACAGGTATGAATGTCGAAACTATTCAAATGGTACGCTTTATATGCATTCAGTTTATTTTATATGAGTTATACTTCAATAAAGCTGTTTATTAAAATGCAATAATATGAGAAATACATGAAATTCTTCAGATTCTTCTTTTCCCGATACAGTTGGTTTTCTATTAGAAATGTTTGAAATTTGAACTCTTTTATACAATATCACAATATATTTACTTCTCATTCTGGCAGAATGAAGATCTGACTCTTTTAATTAAGGAAATGGAGCAGGGACAAAGTGACCTGGAGAAGGTGAAAGACCTTTATTCGGAGTCCTTGATCATGGATTGGTGGTACAATGGAGAAAAGGAAGGGAACAATAAGTGAGCATGCCAAAGTCCCTGTTTTCCCCATCACTGGAGTCCTCTCAGATACTCTGTTCATTCTCCTTGACATTTAATCTTTCTACAGTACTTTTGGGATTTCTCTTAGTGAAAAGAATCACATAGCTTGATTATGTTAGAATTTTTTTTAAGGAAAAAGAATTCATAATCTAATAATTTAACAATCTAATATATGACTTAGGGAGGCCACATATTTGACCTTTATGTGTAAGTTCTGAAATCGTTTAGTGGCACCTAAGAGCAGTGTTAAGGGTTCATCTCTATCCAGCGTGGGTTGGTCCCCCAACTCCAGCAGTGACAGAGCACAGCAGGAGTGCTGTGTAGTGCAGGAGATTTGACTCAGGGAACAGGAGGCCCAAGGGTCTGGACTCCACTCTGTGTTGATCTTAGAGAATCCCTGACTTCTTTCCAGACCTGTCCATTGCTGTTTGAGTCTTGGTTTCCTCATTAAAATGGTGGCTGTGGTGGTAGGATTTGGGATAGATAATGCTTCAGGTCTTTTTCTACCCTATATTCTAATATGTCTCTAATTAGTAATTTGTAAACAAAAATCAAAACCACCCCAACACTCAGGGAAGGTGTCAAATCTTATGAAAACAATTTAACACTGCACAGATTTTCAAATATCCCAGCTTCATATACATACTCATTTAGGAGGATGTCTTTTTATTTTAAAAAAGTGATAGCAAGTAGAAAGAAGTTGAAAAGAAATTTATCAATCAGGATTCCATCTTCATCAAAATTCACTGTCTTCCTGTTAGCAAATTAAGCATTAATATGGGTAGGCGACAGGGCATGAGTATGGGATCAGTAAAAAGAATAAATGAATACTGGGCCATCTTATAATGAAATTTTACATTATTTTTGGAGTATTTACTTGGAAAAGCTTAGATACATCTTCTAAATTCAGAGAATTTGAACAAAAAACTTAGAGTCAAATAAATGGACAGCACCTCAGTGTAAATTACTCTCTATACTTTAACTGTCTTCTTTCCCTTGTTTAATCAAACTAAAAATCTCAGGACAAAATCACCAGCAATTACTTGGAAGTTGGCTTAGTCACTTTTTATATCTGCTATTGCTTGAGTAGTGGATACACTCTTGTTTTTTATATTTCTTTTTTAGAGGCTGGATAGGGCAGGTTCTGGAGTCATGCAGAAATGTGTTTTAATCCAGGCTTCCCACCATTACTTGTTGGGTAAATTTGGGCAAGTTACTTAACCTTGCCAAGCCTCAGTTTCCTTATCTACAACATGGGAATAATGGTAGTTATAGGGTTGTTGGGAGATTAAATGAGGATATGCCTGTCATGTAATAAGAGCTCTAAATTAATATACGGGAAAGACTAAAACTCAGTGCCTCATTCCTCAGGTAGCATGCTTCTATTCTACCGTATAACAGCACATTAGGAAAAGTTAACTCACTGACCTGGCTATAGTCAAAACCAAATTGCCTTTTCTAGCTTTCTACCAGGTGAAAAAATGTTTCGGCCCCCAAATCTCCTCTCACCTTCCTTTTTTTTTCAAACATTTGTGGAGTACACATCATGTGCCAGGTAATCTGGGATGCACAGATGAATATAAACCCAGTCCCTTCCATCACAAGATGCACAGTGTAGTAAGGGATACAAACACACACAAGATTGTGAAACGCTGTGGGGGTCATCTATGAAGCAGGCATTCAGGTGGGGGATAAAAGGGAGAGGCTGTGCTTTACAGTATTGGAACTAGAGATTGCTCTGGAAACTTTTCTTTCTGTGGCTACTATGTTCAGAACTTCAGAAAAGATGCATCTGGGAATATTCTCAGGTATTTCTCGGGTCCCTCCTGGCCCCAGATCTTCACTAGCATGATTTGCTATTGTCTGGTACTTGCACAGGGGTCTAAGGCAAGGATTTCCCTTCTCTGGCTTTTTTAAGGGCTAGGTGTTCAACCCTTTGGTTGGAGAAATGGTTTTCTGTTAGGCTTTCTGGTTTACAGCTGGCTCTCCCTCGTGTTAATTCTCATATCAGTCCCATAGAGTCAGTGCACACCTGAATTTCCTGTAGTTTATAGAGGAGGAAAATTATGATGTTCAGGGAAGATTGAGGGACTTCACAGAGTCACACAGCCAGGAAGGAACAAAGCTGTGATATGAGCCATATATAATGACACCACATCTGGGCCCCTGTCCACTCTTCTGCTTTGGGTGGGTGGGCATAAGGATTGTCCTTAAATTAACCTGTTTTGTTCCAAACAAGAGGAGACTCACTTCTTTGTTTGTAATATCGTATTGATCTAACTCTGCCTTATTGTTGGAAATCTTGTGTCTTCCCCCTCCTCTTTTTCTTCTTTCTTTCTTTGTTTTTCATCTAAATCAATACAGGCATCAAAAAGAAATCTCTTCTATGGTTTCAACCCCAGATAAGTGTGCGAAACCTCACTCTGACATCGAGTCAACACAAATATCATCCCTAAATCTGTTCCAAGTACCAGAGAATCTTTCAAATCAAAAGATTCAGAAAAAGAAAGTCCTCCATGCAGGTACCAGTGAACAAAATGGTTTGATTCTTATTACTGGTTTTTCCTCAATGCAAGAAGGTAGAATAAAACAAAAATCCATATATTTTTTTAAAGATTTTATTTATTTGAGAGAGAGAGCTCACACATGTTCAAGTATGTGCATGTGCACAGGGGAGGGGGGGGGCAGAGGGACAGTCCTGGTAGAGCCGATCTGGTGCTCCATCTCACCACCCCGCAATCACCATCTGAGCCAAAATTAAGAGTCAGATGCTTAACCGACTGAGCCACCCAGCTAACCCACATAATATTTTATAAGAAGCCTAACCCTGTGGGGATTATGGTTTTGTTTTTGCTTTATTGACATATAATTGACAGAACATGAGAGACTTCTGATTCTGGGAAACAAACAAGGGGTATTGGAAGGGGAGGTGAGTGGGGGGATGGGGTGAGTAGGTGACGGGCACTGAGGAGGGCACTTGACAGGATGAGCACTACTATATGTTGGCAAATCAAACTCTGATAAAAATATACAAAAAATAATATTATATTGGTTTTAGGAGTACGACATAATGACTTGATATTTGTATATATTGAAAGATGATCACCACAGTAAATCTAGTTACCATCCATCACCACACATAGTTACAAAAACTTTTTTTTTTTTTTTTGATGAGGACTTTTAAGATCTATGCTCTTAGATTTTGTTTTTGTGTTTGGTTTTGTTTTTAGATTCCATGTATAAATGAAATCATATAATATTTGTCTTTTTCTGTCTGATTCACTTCACTTAGCATAATGCCCTCAAGGTTTATCTATAAATGATGTGACAAATGACAAGATTTCTTTTTATGGCTGAATCATAATCATGTGTGTGTGCATGTGTATATATAATGTTTATATATTACCTCTTATTTATCCATTCATCCATCAATGAAAACAGGTTGCTTCCGTATCTTCACTATTATAAATAATGCTGCAATGAACATGGAGGTGCATATATCTTTTTGATTAGTGTTTTTTTCTTTTCTTTTCCTGAATACCCAGACCCAGATGTGGAATTGCTGAATCATATTGTAGTTCCAGTTTTTTGAGGAACCTCTATACTGTTTTCCATCATGGCTGCATCAATTTGCATTCATTCCTACCAACAGTGCACAAGGGTTCCCTTTCTCCACATCCTCACCAATACTCATTGTCCTTTTGATTTTAGCCATTATAACAGGTGTGAGGTGATGTCTGCTTCTGATTTTGATTTGCATTTCCCTGATGATTAGGGATGTTGAGCATCTTTTCATGTATCTGTTGGAGATCTGTATGTCTTCTTTGGCAAAAACTTTATTCAGGTTCTTTGCCCATTTATTAATTGAATTATTTAGGTTTTCTGGTGTTAAGTTATAAAAATTCTTAATATTTTTTGTTATTAACCCCTATTGGACATATCATTTGCAAATATCTTCTCCCATTCAGATTGCCTTTTCGTTTGTTCGTCGTTTCCTTCATTGTGCAGAAGCTTTTTATTTTGATGCAGTTCCAATAGTTTAATTTTGCTTTTGTTTCCCTTGCCAGAGGAAATATACCTTAAAAAATATCTCTGTGGACAATGTCAAAAAATTACTGCTTATGTTTTCTTCCAGGAATTTTATGGTTTCAGGTCTCACATTTAGGTCTGTAAACCATTTTGAGTTTATTTCAGTGTATAATGTAAGAAAGTCGACCAGTTTCATTCTCTTGCATGTAGCTAGCTATCCAGTTTTCCCAGCACCATTTGTCAAAGAGACTTTCCCCACTGTATATTCTTGCCTCCTGTGTCATGTATTAATTGACCATGAAAGTACAGGGTTTTTTCTAGATGCTCTATTCTGTTCCATTGATTTGTGTCTGTTTTTGTGCCAGTAGCTTACTTTTTTGGGATCTGTATAGATTTGTAGTATGTCTAGAAATCTGGGATTGTGATACCTCCAGCTTTGTTCTTTTTCAAGATTGCTTTGGTTATTCAGTGCCTTTTGTGGTTACATACAAACATCAATATTCTTTGTCCTAGTTCTGAGAAAAAATGTTGTTGGTATTTTTAATAGGGATTACATTAAATCTGTAAATTGCTTTGGGTAGTATGGACATTTTAACAATGTTTGTTCTTCCAGGAGAAAGGAATGTTTTCTTATTTGTGTCATCTTCAGTTGCTTTCATCATTGTTTTATAGTTTTCAGAGTACAGGTCTTTCACCTCCTTGGTGATAAGATTATTCCTAGGGATTTCATTCTTTCTGGTGTAGTTGTAAATGGGATTGTTTTCTTAATTTCTCTTTTAGCTACTTCATTATTAGTGTAGAGAAATGCAATAGATTTCCGTATATTAATTTTGTATCCTATAACTTTACTGAATTCATTGATCAGTTCTAGTAGTTTTTTGGTGGAGTCTTTTGCGTTTTCTATATATATCATGTCATCTGCAAATACTGAAAGTTTCATGTCTTACCAATTTGGATGCCTTTTATTTCTTTTTCTTGTCTGATTGCTGTGTCTAGGACTTCTACTCTGTTGAATATTTTTTTAATTTATTTATTTATGATAGTCACAGAGAGAGAGAGAGAGAGAGAGAGAGAGAGAGAGAGGCAGAGACATAGGCAGAGGGAGAAGCAGGCTCCATGCACCAGGAGCCCGATATGGGATTCGATCCCGGGTCTCCAGGATCACGCCCTGAGCCAAAGGCAGGCGCCAAACCGCTGCGCCACCCAGGGATCCCTACTCTGTTGAATAAAAGTGGTGAGAGTGGACACCTTTGTTTTGTTCCTGATGTTAAAGGAAAAGTTCTCAATTTTTCACCATTGAGTATGATATTAGCTGTGGGCTTTTCATATTATGGCCTTTATTATGTTGAGGTGGGTTCCCTCTATCCATATTTTGTTGAGAGTTTTGATTATGAGTGGAGTTTTTATCATTTGCACTTTGTCAGATGCTTTTTCTGCATCTATTGAGATGATCCATATGGTTTTGATCCTTTCTTTTGATATATTACATTGATTTGTGAATATTGAACCATCCTTGCATCCTTGGAATAAATCCCTTGATTGTGGTGAATGATTTTTTAAATGTATTGTTGGATTATCTTTGCTAATATTTTGTTGAAGACTTTTGCATCTATGTTCATCAGAGATATTGACCTGTAGTTCGTCCGTCCGTCCTTCCTTCCTTCCTTCCTTCCTTCTCTCTCTTTTTCTTTTCTTTTCTTTTCTTTTCTCTTTTCTTTCTTTCTTTCTTTCTTTCTTTCTTTCTTTCTTTCTTTCGTGTGTGTCTTTATCTGGTTTTGGTATGAGTATAATGCTGGCCTTAAAGAGTGAATTTGGAAGCTTTCCTTCCTCTTCTATGTTTTGGAATGGCTTAAAAAGAATAGGTATAACTTCTCTTTAAATGTTTGGTAGAATTCACTTATAAGCCACCTGGTCCTGAACTTTTGTTTGTTGGGAGTTTTTGGTTACTGATTCAATATGATTGCTAGTAATTGATCTGTTCAAATCCTATTTCTTCCTGATTCAGTTTTGGAAGGTTATATGTTTCTAGGAAGGTATCCATTTCTTCTAGGTTGTCCAATTAGTTGGCATGTACTTTTTCATAATATTATAAACCTTTGTGTTTTTTGGCATTGGTTATTATTTCTCCTCCTTCAATTTCTGCTTTTATTTAATGAGTTCTCTTCCCTTTTTTGTGGGTTTAGCTAAAGGTTTATCAATTTTGTTGATCTTTTCAAATAGCCAGCTCCTGGTTTCATTGATCTGTTCTGTTTTTGGTCTGTATCATTTATTTTTGCTGTAATTTTTATTATTTCCTTCTACTGGCTTTGGGCTTTGTTCTCCTCTTTCTAGCTCCTTTAGTCATACAGTTAGGTTGGTTTTTTGTTTTTTGTTTTTGTATAAAGTATGAACTTTACATTTTTTCCTATAGATGTTGCTTCAGCACCATTTGTTGAAAAGGCTACACTTATACTTACTCCAATGAATTAATTTTGTATCTTTGCCAAAAATCAGCTGGCTCTATCTGTGTAGGTTAAATCTAGGTTTTATACTTCTGTTCCACCGTTCTTTGTATCTCTCTCCTCCAATACCACAATGTCTTTTTTTTTTTAAGATTTTATCTATTTATTCATGAGAGACACACAGAGGCAGAGACAGAGGCAGAGGGAAAGGCAGGCTTCCTGCTGAGAGCCTGATGCAGGACCCTGGGATCATGACCTGACCCAAAGGCAGACACTCAATCACTGAGCCACCCAGCTGCCCCACAATGTCTTGATTAATGTTGCTAGATGCCTTACTATCAGGTGCCATGATTCCTCCAACTTTATTTTTCTCTTGTTATTTTAGTTATTCAGGGGGGCCTGAAAGTTTGTTTCAATTTTAGAGTATGATTATTTAAAGAAAACCTTTTTGGGATTTTGATAGGAATTACATTGAATTACATTACAACACATCTTTATAATGTTGATTCATCCAATCTGTGAACATGACTCATGAATATGACCATATATTTAGATCTTCTTTAATGTCTTACAGTAGCATTCTGTAACTTTCAGCTTAGAGATCTTATACATTTTATATTAAGTATATACCTAATTATTTCATTGTATTTAGAGTGATTGTAAATAGTATTTGTTTTTGAATATAGGTTTCCATATTTTTTTTTATGATAGTCACACAGAGAGAGAGAGAGAGAGAAGCAGAGACATAGGCAGAGGGAGAAGCAGGCTCCATGCACCGGGAGCCCGACGTGGGACTCGATCCCGGGTCTCCAGGATCGCGCCCTAGGCCAAAGGCAGGCGCCAAACCGCTGCGCCACCCAGGGATCCCAGGTTTCCATATGTTTTTAGTTAATTATGATCATTGTCTATCAAAATGCAATTCATTTTGTGTATTGATCTTGTAACTGGCAACTCTACTGAACTCAGTAGTTCTAGGATTTTTTTTTTTTTTTGGTGTTTGTGTATGCTTGTGGATTTCTTGCCATTTTTCATATAGACAATATGTCATCTACAAATAGGGACAGTTTTATCTTCCTTTCCAGTCTCTCTGGCTTTATTTCTTTTTCTTGCCTTGTTGCAGAAGTTAGAACTTTCAGGACTATGTTGAATAAGAGTGATGAGTGTTCATTCTGGCCTTTTTCCCAGTCTTAAGGGAAAAGATATTCAGTCTTTCACCATTGTGAAGGATACTAACTGTAGACTTCCTGTATATATTCTTTATCAATTTAAGGATGGTTCCCCTCATTTTAATTTTCTGAGAGTTTTTATCACAAGTGGGTGCCAAATTTTGTCAAGTGCTTTTGCTGCATCAATTGATATAGACTGTTGCATCAATAGTCTGTTGCATCAATAGACTTCTTTACTCTATTGGTGTGTGGATTACTGATTGATTTTCAAATGTTAAGCAACCTTGTATATCTGAATATTTTCCACTTCTGTTTTCTCAGCATATAATTCTTTAAGGACCTTGCTGGATTTGGTTTGCTAATACTCTATTGTGAATTTTTATATCTAAGTATATGAAGGATATTGGTCTATAGTTTTTCTTTTATCTTCTGTTTTTTTTCACATTTTTTAATTGATATGCAGTTGATTTATAATACCACATTAGCCTTAGGTGTACACCATACTGGTTTAACATTTATAGAAATCATAAAATCGCCATCACGAAGTGACCACAATAAATCTAGCTACTATCTCACTATACAAAGTTGTTACATGTTACATATTCTCTATGTTGCTTAAAGCTTTCTCTTTAACCCATGGATTATTTATAAATGTGTTGTTTAATTCCACATGTTTAGAGTTTTTCCTGTTGACTTTCTGTAATCACTTTCTAGTTTGATTCCTCTATGGTCAGATAACACACTCTGTATGATTTAAATTCTTTTAAATTAGTTGGGATCTGTTTTAGTGACTAATAGTCTATCTTGGTAAATGTTTTGTGGGCACTAGAAAAACACATGTATTCTGCTGTTACTGGGTGGAGTGTTCTATGTCAGACCCTATTGGTTTATTGTGTTGTTCTCTGTCCCTGCTGATTTTGTGACTAGTAGTTCTTTAAGTTTCTGAGGGGAAGTTATTAAGTTTTTAACTATATTTGTTGCTTTGTCTATTTTTTCTTTTGAACTCTATCAATTTTATTTAGCTTCATATATTTTAAGACTGTTTGGTTTACATGTACCCATTTAGGATCTGTATGTTTTCCTGGTGGATTGATCCTTTTATTATGTAAATTTTCTTTGCTGTAAATTCTATTTTAGCAGATATTAATATTAGTCCCTCCAGGTTTTTATTAATATTTTCATGGTCTGTCTTATTCCATCGTTTTACTTTCAATCTACCAGTGTTGTACTTAAGGTAGGTAAGCCACCTGGGTGGCACAGTCAGTAGAGCCTCCAGCTCTTGGTTTTGGTTCAGGTTGTGATCTCAGGGTCATGAGATCGAGCCCTGTTAGGCTTTGTGCTCAATGTGGAGTCTGCTTAAGACTTTCTCTCCCTCTTTCTCTGCCCTGCCTCCTATGCTTGTGCATACACATACACAGTCTGCCTCTAAAATAAATAAATCTGAAAAAAAATCAAATAAATAAATCTGGGCAGCCGGGGTGGCTCAGCGGTTTAGCGCCACCTTCGGTCTGGGGCATGATCCTGGGGACCCGGGATCCAGTCCCACGTTGGGCTCCCTGCGTGGAGCCTGCTTCTCCCTCTGCCTGTGTCTCTGCTTCTCTCTCTTTCTCTGTGCGTGTCTCTCATTAATAAATAAATAAAAATCTTAAAAATAAATAAAATAAATCTTTTTTTAACAAAAAGTAAATTTCTTGTAAGTAGCATATAGTTTAATAGTGTTCTCTTATCTACTCTGCCATTATATACTTTTTGATTAATAGTGTTAGACTATTTCTATTTAAAGTAATAGTTGATATGTTAGTACTTCTGTTATTTTATTATTTTTTACTTATTTTCATTGGTCTTGTTCCTCTGTTTCTTTTTTCTTGCCTTCCTTCAGTTTACTTGAACATTTTTTAAATTATGTGTTCTTTTACTTGGAGTTTTAAAAAACTTACCTCTTTGTATGATTTTTGTAATTGTTTCTTTGAGTATGACACATATAAGGGCTTATAAAAGTCTACTAGTGTCAACATTTAGCCACTTTGTATAAGTGTGGAAATCTTACTTCAATTTAGGAAATTTCGAATTTCTTTATATTTCCCATGTTTAAATAGCATTGTCTTAAGTATCGGGTAGTGTTATAATTTCTGTTTCAGTCATTTAAGGGTTGGTCTGCTAGCTACAGTGTTTTTTATTTTTATCTTTCAACTTCGTAGGAATGGTTTTATCTTCTCTTAATTCCTGAAGGACAACAGGACAATTTTACCACATTTAGAATTTGCAGTTGTTTGTTCTTTCCTTTTTGTAGTTGAAAAATCGTGAGTCTTCTCTCTGGGACCCCCTACATTTTAAATGTGAAATTATCAGTCATTCAAACTGGTGTTCCCTTAGGTAATGTGTCCTTTCTCTCTGGCTACTTTCAAGATTTTTTTTCTTTGTCTCTAATATTCAGATGTTTAACTGTAATGCATCGTGGCATGGATTTCTTTGGGTTTATTCTGCTTGGTGTTTGTTCAGCTTATTGAATCTGTACATTGTGTCTTTCACCAAATTTGGACAGTTTTCATCTACTATTTCTTCAAAAAGTCTCTCTGTTCTACTTTCTGTCTCCCTGTCCTTTTGAGACTCTGATGATATAAATGTTGGATATTTTGTTATTATCCTACAGGTGTCTGAGTCTCTGCTTATCTTTTGTCACTGTTTTTTTTTTTTCTTGTTGTTTAAATTGACTGAATTCTATTGTTCTGTCTGTCTGCAAGTTCTCTGATACTATCCTCTGTCATCTCTGCTCCACTACTAAGCCCATCCAACAACTTTTTTTATTTATTTTATTTTTTAGTTCTACAATTTCCACTTGGAAATTTTTATAACTTCTGTTTCTTAGTTGAGATTTTCTATTTGTTCATTTGTTTCAAGAGAATGTATAATTAATTGTTGAAACATTTTTATGACAGCTCCATTGAAATCCTTATCAGATAATTCCAACTTCTGATTCATCATTCATTCTGCTGGCATCACTTGATTATCTTTCTCATTTAAGGTGTGATTTTCATGGTTCTTGCTATGATGGGTAATTTTTATATTGTCCTGAACATTTTGTCTATTATGTAAGGGACTCTGGATCCTATTTAAATCTTTTATTTTAGGAAGTAGTTTCCCTATTTAAAGTTAGCACATAGACCTTAGCCTGCTTCTGTGATCTGTGGTTCCAAAAGTAATATAATTTTCACAGCCTCTGTGGTATTATTTTGGTGCTTGGTTTGCTGGTCTCAAGCTACTGCTGGTCCCCGCTGGTACTACCGAAGGGAGCATCAGGAGTTTCTTCAGGGCAGGAGGCTTGATGTCTCTCAGTGGGGAAAAACTGTAGTAGCTTCCCCACGACTATCTTTTTTCTTTTTTTTAAGATTTTATTTATTTATTCATGACAGACAGAGAGAGAAAGAGAGGAAGAGACACAGGCAGAGGGAGAAGTAGGCTCCATGCAGGGAGCCCGACATACCCCGGCTAAAGGCAGCGCCAAACCACTGGGCCATCGGGGCTGCCCCCCACGACTATCTTTTGAGTGCATTCTTGTCTCTGGGCAGGAAAGGAAAGCCTTCAACATATACAGGCCAAGGGACTTCCTGGTATGGGCCACCTGCCATAGATGGATCAGTCTTACATGATCTGTCCACTTGTTGTGGTATCTCTGTACAAGGGAGGAATATCTTAGGCTCATGTGAACATAAAGGCTTCCTATATCAGGCCACTTGTGTAGCCTCTCTGCCTATTCCAGTAAACCTGAGTTTTGCTAGAAATGCTACTTGCTACTTGTCCTAAACATTTTTAAAATAAATTTATTTTTTATTGGTGTTCAATTTACCAACATACAGAATAACACCCAGTGCTCATCCCGTCATGTGCCCCCCTCAGTGCCTGTCACCCATTCACCCTCACCCCTCACCCTCCTCCCCGTCCACCACCCCTAGTTCATTTCCCAGAGTTAGGAGTCTTTATGTTCTGTCTCCCTTTCTGATATTTCCCACACATTTCTTCTCCCTTCCCTTATATTCCCTTTCACTATTATTTATTATCCCCAAATGAATGAGAACATATAATGTTTGTCCTTCTCCAATTGACTTACTTCACTCAGCATAATACCCTCCAGTTCCATCCATGTTGAAGCAAATGGTGGGTATTTGTCATTTCTAAAGGCTGAGTAATATTCCATTGTATACATAAACCACATCTTCTTTATCCATTCATCTTTCGATGGACACCGAGGCTCCTTCCACACTTTAGCTATTGTGGACATTGCTGCTATAAACATTGGGGTGCAGGTGTCCCAGCGTTTCATTGCATCTGTATCTTTGGGGTAAATCCCCAGCAGTGCAATTGCTGGGTCGTAGGGCAGATCTATTTTTAACTCTTTGAGGAACCTCCACACAGTTTTCCAGAGTGGTTGCACCAGTTCACATTCCCACCAACAGTGTAAGAGGGTTCCCTTTTCTCCGCATCCTCTCCAACATTTGTGGTTTCCTGCCTTGTTAATTTTCCCCATTCTCACTGGTGTGAGGTGGTTTTTTTTATAATTTAATGATATTTAATATTTTTATTTTTACTTTTATTTTTTTATTTATAAATTAATTTTTATTGGTGTTCAATTTACCAACATACAGGGTAATACCCAGTGCTCATCCCATCAAGTGTCCCCCTCAGTGCCCGTCACCCATTCACCCCCACCCCCCACCCTCCTCCCCTTCCACCACCCCTAGTTCGTTTCCCAGAGTTAGGAGTCTTTATGTTCTGTCTCCCTTTCTGATATTTCCCACACATTTCTTCTCCCTTCCCTTATATTCCCTTTCACTATTATTCATATTCCCCAAATGAATGAGAACATACACTGTTTGTCCTTCTCCGATTGACTTGTTTCACTCATCATAATACCCTCCAGTTCCATCCACGTTGAAGCAAATGGTGGGTATTTGTCGTTTCTAATGGCTGAGTAATATTCCATTGTACACATAAACCACATCTTCTTTATCCATTCATCTTTCGATGGACACCGAGGCTCCTTCCACAGTTTGGCTACTGTGGACATTGCTGCTAGAAACATCAGGGTGCAGGTGTCCCGGCGTTTCATTGCATCTGAATCTTTGGGGTAAATCCCTAACAGTGCAATTGCTGGGTCGAAGGGCAGGTCTATTTTTAACTCTTTGAGGAACCTGCACACAGTTTTCCAGAGTGGCTGCACCAGTTCACATTCCCACCAACAGTGTAAGAGTGTTCCCTTTTCTCCGCATCCTCTCCAACATTTGTTGTTTCCTGCCTTGTTAATTTTCCCCATTCTCACTGGGGTGAGGTGGTATCTCATTGTGGTTTTGATTTGTATTTCTCTGATGGCAAGTGATGCTGAGCATTTTCTCCTGTGCATGTTGGCCATGTCTATGTCTTCCTCTGTGAGATTTCTCTTCATGTCTTTTGCCCATTTCATGATTGGATTGTTTGTTTCTTTGCTGTAGAGTTTAAGAAGTTCTTTATAGATTTTGGAAACTAGCCCTTTATCTGATATGTTATTTGCAAATATCTTCTCCCATTCTGTAGGTTGTTTTTTAGTTCTGTTGACTGTATCCTTTGCTGTGCAAAAGCTTCTTATCTTGATGAAGTCCCAATAGTTCATTTTTGCTTTTGTTTCTTTTGCCTTCGTGGATGTATCTTGCAAGAAGTTACTGTGGCCAAGTTCAAAAAGGGTGTTGCCTGTGTTCTCCTCTAGGATTTTGATGGAATCTTGTCTCACATTTAGATCTTTCATCCATTTTGAGTTTATCTTTGTGTATGGTGCAAGAGAGTGGTCTAGTTTCATTCTTCTGCATGTGGATGTCCAATTTTCCCAGCACCATTTATTGAAGAGACTGTCTTTCTTCCAGTGGATCGTCTTTCCTCCTTTATCGAATATTAGTTGACCATAAAGTTCAGGGTCCACTTCTGGGTTCTCTATTCTGTTCCATTGATCTATGTATCTGTTTTTGTGCCAGTACCACACTGTCTTGATGACCACAGCTTTGTAGTACAACCTGAAATCTGGCATTGTGATGCCCCCAGATATGGTTTTCTTTTTTAAAATTCCCCTGGCTCTTCGGGGTCTTTTCTGATTCCACACAAATCTTAAAATAATTTGTTCTAACTCTCTGAAGAAAGTCCATGGTATTTTGATAGGGATTGCATTAAATGTGTGAATTGCCCTGGGTAACATTGACATTTTCACAATATTAATTCTGCCAATCCATGAGCATGGAATATTTTTCCATCTCTGTGTCTTCCTCAGTTTCTTTCAGAAGTGTTCTATAGTTTTTAGGGTATAGATCCTTTACCTCTTTGGTTAGGTTTATTCCTAGGTATCTTATGCTTTTGGGTGCAATTGTAAATGGGATTGACTCTTTAATTTCTCTTTCCTCAGTCTCATTGTTAGTGTATAGAAATGCCACTGATTTCTGGGTATTGATTTTGTATCCTGTCACACTGCCAAATTGCTGTATGAGTCCTAGCAATCTTGGGGTGGAGGCTTTTGGGTTTTCTATGTAGAGTATCATGTCATAGGCGAAGAGGGAGAGTTTGACTTCTTCTTTGCCAATTTGAATGCCTTTAATGTCTTTTTGTTGTCTGATTGCTGAGGCTAGGACTTCCAGTACTATGTTGAATAGCAGTGGTGAGAGTGGACATCCCTGTCTTGTTCCTGATCTTAGGGGAAAGGCTCCCAGTGCTTCCCCATTGAGAATGATATTTGCTGTGGGCTTTTCGTAGATGGCTTTTAAGATACTGAGGAATGTTCCCTCTATCCCTACACTCTGAAGAGTTTTGATCAGGAATGGATGCTGTATTTTGTCAAATGCTTTCTCTGCATCTAATGAGAGGATCATATGGTTCTTGGCTTTTCTCTTGCTGATATGATGGATCACATTGATTGTTTTACGAGTGTTGAACCAGACTTGTGTCCCGGGGATAAATCCTACTTGGTCATGGTGAATAATTTTCTTAATGTGTTGTTGGATCCGATTGACTAGTATCTTGTTGAGAATTTTTGCATCCATGTTCATCAGGGATATTGGTCTGTAATTCTCCTTTTTGGTGGGGTCTTTGTCTGGTTTTGGAATTAAGGTGATGCTGGCCTCATAGAACGAATTTGGAAGTACTCCATCTCTTTCTATCTTTCCAAACAGCTTCAGTAGAATAGGTATGGTTTCTTCTTTAAACGTTTGATAGAATTCCCCTGGGAAGCCATCTGGCCCTGGACTCTTGTGTCTTGGGAGGTTTTTGATGACTTCTTCAATTTCCTCCCTGGTTATTGGCCTGTTCAGGTTTTCTATTTCTTTCTGCTCCAGTTTTGGTAGTTTGTGGCTTTCCAGGAATGCGTCCATTTCTTCTAGATTGCCTAATTTATTGGCGTAGAGCTGTTCATAATATGTTTTTAAAATCATTTGTATTTCCTTGGTGTTGGTAGTGATCTCTCCTTTCTCATTCATGATTTTATTAATTTGAGTCTTCTCTCTCTTCTTTTTAATAAGGCTGGCTAATGGTTTATCTATCTTATTAATTCTTTCAAAGAACCAACTCCTGGTTCTGTTGATCTGTTCCACAGTTCTTCTGGTCTCAATTTCGTTGAGTTCTGCTCGAATCTTTATTAACTCTCTTCTTCTGTAGGGTGTAGGATCTATTTGCTGTTTTTTCTCTAGCTCCTTTAGGTGTAAGGTTAGCTTCTGTATTTGAGTTCTTTCCAGTTTTTGAATGGATGCTTGTATTGCGATGTATTTCCCGCTGAGGACTGCTTTTGCTGCATCCCAAAGATTTTGAACGGTTGTATCTTCATTCTCATTAGTTTCCATGAATCTTTTTAATTCTTCCTTAATTTCCTGGTTGACCTTTTCATCTTTTAGCAGGATGGTCCTTAACCTCCACGTGTTTGAAGTCCTTCCAAACTTCTTGTTGTGATTTAGTTCTAATTTCAAGGCATTATGGTCTGAGAATACGCAGGGGACGATCCCAATCTTTTGGTATCGGTTCAGACCTGATTTGTGACCCAGTATGTGGTCTATTCTGGAGAAAGTTCCATGTGCATTTGAGAAGAATGTGTATTCAGTTGAGTTTGGATGTAAAGTTCTGTAGATATCTGTGAAATCCATCTGGTCGAGTGTATCATTTAAAGCTCTCATTTCTTTAGAGATGTTGTGCTTAGAAGATCTATCGAGTATAGAAAGAGCTAGATTGAAGTCACCAAGTATAAGTGTATTATTATCTAAGTATTTCTTCACTTTGGTTATTAATTGGTTTAAATATTTGGCAGCTCCCACATTCGGGGCATATATATTGAGGATTGTTAAGTCCTCTTGTTGGATAGATCCTTTAAGTATCATATCCTTAAGTATGATCCTTTAAGTCCCTCTTCATCTCTTACTACAGTCTTCGGGGTAAATTTTAGTTTATCTGATATAAGGATGGCTACCCCTGCTTTCTTTTGAGGACCATTTGAATGGTAAATGGTTCTCCAACCTTTTATTTTCAGGCTGTAGGTGTCCTTCTGTCTAAAATGAGTCTCTTGTAGACAGCAAATAGATGGGTCCTGCTTTTTTATCCAGTCTGAAACCCTGCGCCTTTTGATGGGGTCATTAAGCCCGTTCACGTTCAGAGTTACTATTGACAGATATGAGTTTAGTGTCACCATGATATCTATTCAGTCCTTGTTTTTGTGGATTGTTCCACTGAACTTCTTAAAGGGGAATTTTAAGAGTCCCCCTTAAAATTTCTTGCAGAGCTAGTTTGGAGATCACATATTCTTTCAGTTCCTGCCTGTCTTGGAAGCTCTTTATCTCTCCTTCCATTTTGGATGAGAGCCTTGCTGGATAAAGTATTCTTGGTTGCATGTTCTTCTCATTTAGGACCCTGAATATATCCTGCCAGCCCTTTCTGGCCTGCCAGGTCTCTGCGGAGAGGTCTGCTGTTACCCTAATACTCTTCCCCATAAAAGTCAGGGATTTCTTGTCTCTTGCTGTTTTAAGGATCTTCTCTTTATCTTTGGAATTTGTAAGCTTAACTATTAAATGTCGAGGTGTTGAATGGTTTTTATTGATTTTAGGGGGGGGAATCTCTCTATTTCCTGGATCTGAATGCCTGTTTCCCTTCCCAGATTAGGAAAGTTTTCAGCTAGGATTTGTTCAAATACATATTCTGGCCCTCTGTCCCTTTCGGCGCCCTCGGGAACCCCAATTAAACGTAGGTTTTTCTTCCTCAGGCTGTCGTTTATTTCCCTTAATCTATTTTCATTGTCTTTTAATTGTTTGTCTCTTTTTTCCTGTTTCCCTCTTTGCCGTCAACTTGTATTCTATGTCACTCACTCGTTCTTCCACCTCGTTAACCCTCGTCGTTAGGACTTCTAGTTTGGATTGCATCTCATTCAATTGATTTTTAATTTCTGCCTGATTGGATCTAAATTCTGCAGTCATGAAGTCTCTTGAGTCCTTTATGCTTTTTTCTAGAGCCACCAGTAGCTGTAGAATAGTGCTTCTGAATTGGCTTTGTGACATTGAATTGTAATCCAGATTTTGTAACTCTGTGGGAGAGAAGACTGTTTCTGATTCTTTCTTTTGAGGTGAGGTTTTCCTTCTAGTCATTTTGCTCAGTGCAGAGTGGCCAAAACCAAGTTGTATTGGGAAAAGGAGAAAAAGAGAGGAAAAAAAGGAAAGAAAAGAGAAAAAGAAAAAAGAAAAAAGAAAGAAAAAAAGGAAAAAAGAAAAAAAAGGGGGTGGGGGAAGCAAACAAATCAAAAAGCAAAACAAAACAAAACAAAACAAAACAAAAAACAACAACAAAAAAACAAACAAAAAACCACAGGGGGTATCTTCTGATTCTGTATACTTTAAGTCCCTTGACTTCCCCTGGAACTTGTGTGTCCAGCTGGTCTTCTGGGGGAGGGGCCTGTTGTGCTGATTTTCGGGTGTTAGCACTTGGGGGAGCTGCTCTGCCCCTGCCTGCTGCAGGGCTCAGTGGGGGTTGTTTACCCCGTGAGGCCCCTGGAGGAACAACCTCGAGGCCAGCTCTGGAGCCCTGGCTTCAGCTCCCGCAGTCTGCAGGGCCTGGAGGCTCCTGGGCGGGGCCGCTGGCAGGAGCGTCCTTGCTGTCCTGGGCCCTCCCGGCCTCTGCCTGTCCCGGAGGGAGGCCGGATCCTGCGCTATGTCGCGGCGCCCTGTGCTCTGGGGCCTGCACTGCTGGATTCGCACTCCGGCCACGCAGCCCCCTCCGCGGAGCCGCCGCCCGAGCCCCTCGGAGCTGCTCCCGTGTCCAGCCGTGTGCCCTGCAGCCCTTCAGGGAGCTCGGGCACTCTCCCCGGGGGCGCAATTGCTCTGTTAGTGTCCCAGGGAGCCCGAGGGCATCCCCGCCCTCCTGGGTCCTGCTCTAACTCCCTGCGAGCCCCTTTCCCCCGGGAAGGATGGTGCAGCTCCTGCTCCTCCGGGACGGGGCTCTCTTGTCCTGGGGACACTCGCCCCGGCCTCAGCCCGGCTCCTCGCGGGGCCCCTCCCCCTCGGAGGCCTTTTGTTTCTTTATTTCTTTTTCCCCGTCTTCCTACCTTGATAGAAGCGCGAACTCTTCTCACTGTAGCGTTCCAGCTGGTCTCTCTTACATCTCAGGCCGAATTCGTAGATTTTCAGGATGGTTTGAAGGTTATCTAGGTAATTTGGTGGGGACAGGTGATTTGGGGACCCTACTCTTCCGCCATCTTGCCCCTCCTCTGGCCTAAACATTTTAATGGCCTTGGTCACTTCCACCATTTCACTTAGATTTGGGATTGTTGCTATTGATAGATGTCCCTGTCCTGAATTTTTGTTCTTTTTCCATTCTTAACATAGAAGAGTAATGAAATATAGTGACTGACTGCAGAGCTTGGGGAGTAGTTAAGTGCTTGAATCCACTGCCACATAAATATTTTTTATTTGTTTTTTTCAGGGTTTGGGAATAGTACAGTTGTTTGTTTATTTTTTATGTTTGGAGACTTTGGGAGCTAAATTTGTTTTCATTTTGTCATACCTATTATTTTGCCTAACAATTTTGGTCAACGTGGCCTTGCCAGAGTTCAGCTTCCTATGTGGATCGTAAAATTTATGCCTTTTATTCACAGACATAGCTCCCAATGAAATTTACCCATCTTAATTCCTGGTTACAGAGCAACCAAGACAGGCATCACCCTGTTGTTGCCTAGAAAAATAATGAATAATAAATAGCACAGTCCTGTCTCTATGTACAGAGACCACTGATGTTAACTTTCTGTGCAAAAGGGAGACAATTTATAGATTACTAGCTCATCTTCCACCTAATTATCTAGTTTCTTATAGGAGAGGTTAAGTGCCTTTTGTTGAAAACAAGGACACATTCCATTGATGAGTACTACATAAACCCTTGGTACTTGTGCCTCCAAATTGTGAAATACAGAACACACAATTAATGTGGCTTCTGTAATCACATATGAAAAATAATCAAGATGTCTTGGTACAAGCTCATTACCTTCTGTATAACACTCAGATTATATGTTAATATTTGATGAGTATCTATTTGCTAGTTAAAGGGCTGTAGTCTATGAACATGGTGATTTCTATCACTCCTAGGGTTATGTTATGTTGCCCTTAAGCCACACATATCTAGGAGAGCCCAGTACACTTACATGAGCTCTTAAAAGGAGGGGCTTTTTCCAGCCCATGACAGAAAAGAAAGTCAAAGAAACTTGAAGCATGAGGGGAATCCAGTGTGCCATTGCTGGCTTGAAGGTGAAGGGGCTACCTGAGTAGTAACATAGGTGCTTAGGGAGCTGAGAGCCTCCCCACCCCCCACCCCAGCAGCCAGCAAGGACTCACAGCAGTCTCACAACTGCAAGGAAAAAAGTTCTGCCAACGACTTGAATGAGCTAGGAAGTATATCTGTCCCAAAGAGGGCAGAGCTTGAGCTCAGATAAGTGGAACAAGCCTTTACTGCAGTGTTTGGTTGGTAGCAGAACTGTCCTCTGAGGTTTGGAAACTATACTCTTTTTTTAAGGATCCAAGGAAATAGGTACATCTAATAAAGTCTCTCCTTTGTCCCAAATTCCTTTAACCCCTTTCCTTTTGATACCAACAGAATCCACAAAAACTAGCCTGCTCAGAAGCCAGATGTCCACCCTCAAGAGCTCAGCTTGCAGTGAGAGGACAGATGGCCTTTCTGCTTCCAGCAACTGGAACACTTCAAGTGACAGAGGCAAGCCAGAGAGGGTCTCTATGTCAGGAAGCCCAGGATGGCCTCCCTTTGCCCAGTGTGTCTGCTCCTAAAAGAACTGGGTGTAGAAACACTTGGGGGGGAGACAAATCTTTTTTTTTTTTTTTGGAAACAAATAATTTTTAAGTGGGTTGGGATTGCTTCCTGTTCAGGAACTCCTTGTAAATCAGGTCTGCTTACTATAGTGAACTGTATTTTCTTAGACTGAAATTTGCAATTACTGTGCCTGGATGCTTAATATACAAGTGGTTCACATAACTCTGGTGCTAGTATAGTGCTTGCTGCCACTCCAGGGTTTGAACTTGAAAATCTAATATTTCGCAGCTGGTTTATTTTCTTCCCTTCATTCCCAGGTGGCACATCTGAAGAGCCCCTCTCTGGTCCATATAGTCAGCATTTGGGGGGCTAAATGTGAGGAAAATAAGACTTTTCCACTCAGATTTTATTACTATTGATAAAATCCTTATTCTTAAAGTAGTAAATTTCTAGAGTTTAAGTCCTGTAGTACTTTTTGCTATATTTCAAATAGTTGATAACTAATAAATCCCAGCTAACCACACAGATACATACAATCTATCCTCGAGGTAGGAGGAAGTAACTGAGTGACAAGTATACACTCCATCATAGCTGAATCTAACCTTGTGTTCTCTAGTGCTGATCATTGTGATGTCTTTTCCTCTGTTTCAATTAACCTGTCATAGTTCCTAGGTCTGCTACATGCATGATTCTTAAAGGGCTTATATGATAAAGAGAGTATGATTTCTTAGACATTTAATTAGCTCATTCCCAAACACCCTTCCTTCTAGATGCCACCAATTCAACTAATATTTCTTTTCATTTAGAAGTCCAAGTTTATATAAGGATTATATTAAAAATTCCAAATATTAATTTGAAAATGTGTACCTACAACTAAACAGGATTTAATAGGGATTTTGGTTTTCCATACAGAATGGAGGAACCACAAATCAAACTATCAGAAACTAAAATATTGATCAAGATTCTTTTGTATAATTTGGAGGAAGTCTACTGAGAGCAATATTGAACAATCATTGGTTAATGACATTCTCATTTAACATTTTAAAAATGTGTTTTCTGAGGAATGAGAGAATGAGTGTTTCATTCTTCTATGGAGAGGGATCTCAAATGGATATAGGATGAAGTTGATAAGCAAAACAATGATAGGTTCATATTTACCTATGCATTGGTTTTTAGTGTAATTGCAAATGAATCTTGGCCTGAGAACCCACCAGGACAAATCAGTATTCTCTGAAATATGATCCATTTGTTAGCCCTCAGCCATGACCGAACTGAGAGAGAAGTGTGACCCTTTTGCATTTTGATTTAAAAAACCCATATATTAGGAAATTATACAACTGTCATTTCTCCTTCCACAGAAATAAGCATCCTACTGACAAATGAGTATCTAGATGGCAAATCATTAGAAATATTGAGTCAAGAAGGAAGTCAACTTCACGACCAAGAGTGAGTACTTTCATTTTACCAGGGCAGTTTAGTTATGTTTTTGTTTATTACAAGTTTTAAAGCATCACAGTTTGTGTTCTTATTTCTTCAAGTATGTCTTCAGAAAACTGGCTCAAGACCCATGGCTTGGTTGCCAAGAAACTCACCATCATGGATGCCTTATCAGTGACAGCAGTCCCTCACATCCCCACCTATGTTCCCATTCTGGACAAGCTTGTTGTTTCCAAGGTTTTTGATGAGGTAAGACTGATTTTCTATATATCCTGCTTGATGTATTTTTCATTACTGGTTCAAAAAAATGTATTCCACTTTGGTCTTGTACAGTTGTAACAGAAATATATTTCAGCCATTGAAAATAAAATTATTTGTAAAGATATTTAAAAAGGAGAGAGGAAAGCTCTTAGGCAGTTTTGTTTTTAAGCTGAGAAGAAATTGGCCTTTTTTGGGTTGGCAGTTCATGGCTGGTTGCTGGCGGAAGGTAGCGTGGAGCTGCAAAAATGTTTGAAAAGCCTCTCATAGTCATGAGTCATGAGTCATGAGTAAATATCATCCAGTATCAAAGGACCAGGGGAGAATTTGTAAGAGATTATGTCCTTCCTTTGCTTACCGTCTCTTCTTAAATATAGTGGCATTTTTTCTTTTTCTTTTTTTTTAAAGATTTCTTTATTGAAAGAGAGAGAATGTGCACTCCTGCACAACTAGGGAGAGGGGCAGAGGGAGAGAATCTTAAGCAGACTCCCTGCTGAGCATGGACCCCCCCAAAACAGGGCTCCATTTCAGAACCCATGAGATTAGGACCTGAGATGAAATCAAGAGTTGGCCCCTTAACCAACTGAGCCACCTAGGTGCCTCCAGTGGCATCTTTTCCATCATAAAAGTCTCTAAAGGAAAAAAGTCAGAAAGAGAAAGAGAGAGGGGAGGGAAAGAGAGGCAGAGAGAGAGAGAATGAGAGAGAGAGAGAGAGAGAGAGAGAGAAAGAGAGAGAGAGAGAGAGAGACTGAGAATGAACCAGAGCAAAAGAAGCGTAAGAGACCGACAGTCATGTCCTGGAAGGGGAAAAAGCAGTGGGAGGGTATGGTAGGGTTAAATGTGGAGGAAAGCCAAATAAATACTGAACTGAAGAGTTTCTCTTGAACTAGGAGACTAGAAGGTCCTTACCCTTAGCAAGAATAGATTCAGTGGAGCAGCCAGACTGTTCAAGGATGAGGAACACACAAAAAACAAGGATCTGAGGATCAAACCCCAGTGCTTCTGGACAAATATGGTGGCAGCTAGTGATTTAAATAGAAACATATCAGGCTTTATAGGTGCTAAATGGAAATAGTATCCTTAAAAGCACTTATCTCATAATAAAATAGTTACAGGAGAAATGTAGGGTGTTTGGGACTTGCTTCCAAATCATTGGGGTAATAGGAGTTGTTGGGGGAGGAGAGGAATAGATAAAACAAGATTAGCCATGAGTTGATAACTGTTAAGTTTACATAATAAGAATATTGAGTCAGAGGAAGCTCATTCTACTATTCTGTCTGCCTCTTCCCATAGTTTCCATTTTCCATAATAAAAAATTGAAAAAATCAAAGGCAAGAAATCTTTTTTTAAAAAAAGGCTTTAACTAACTGGTCTTGATGTATTTGGAAGAAGCAAAGGAATTGGTGAATTTTTTCTATTAGTCACATTGAAGACATTACATGAATGGAGTTCAACATGCATCCGGGTTTGGCATAACCAGTGATTTTTGCTCTGGAGGTTGCGTGATTGATGCTATATTCCTGATGACTGTGCCTCATGATGAGTGGTTCTGTCTCTAACGGAGACCTTGGGAGTGGCAAGTTCTATTTGTATCTCCAATGAACTCTAGCCTGATTAATTGGATGGCAGTGTATCATTTGAACTTGACTTCTTCCAGAAGGACCAGAGAGAAGCTGAACACTGATTGATTTCTTCCTGGATGTTTGGTGGCAACTTCTATTCTTTACATTTATTTTATTAGTATTCCTCAGTTTTATTCAGAATAAGATATATTTAGTGAATTCTACTGAGAAGTAGAATTTTCTTGTGCTTATCATGTCTCCTTCTAAGCCTTCCAATAACCTAAAATGTGGAAAAGTAAATTTCTCATAAAATAAATATGATAGGGTAGGGATGTACAAACATAAAAATCAAAGTAAGAAAAATTTATAGATTGAATACGGAAAAATGTTGAATTGTGTAAAAACAAATAAAATGAAGGCAAAGCTCAGAAAAATATTTGTAATATATACAACAAAGAATTACAGGAGCAGTGTCTTAAATATGTTTTTGTGTGTGCATCTGTATAAGTCAATGTGTGTATGTGAGTATATGTGTATAAATCAGCGTTCTGTTGTTCTGTTTACACATACACACACACACATATCCATACCATGAAAGAATTTTAAAGATGGTGAATACTTCAGTGGAAAATCTAGGGGAAAAAATGAAAAAAAAATCAAAACCCTATACAAAAATGTCTTACCTGGTAACCAAATATGTGCATTTATAAAAAATTCATATTGAAAAATCAATTAGATAACTCCCCCAACCATTAAATTTGTAAAGTTAAAAAATACTAATAAACAAATAAAATAAAATAAACAAAGATACTAATGAACACTGATGGCAAAGATAGGTCATATCCTGCTGGTGGGAGTATAAATTGGTATAGCCTTGGCAGTACACTCAGAGCTGTTAAGAGCATACAGCCTTTCCTCCAGTGAATCCATATGTAAATATTTTATAATCAGAAATACTGATACAGGGCAGCCTGGGTGGCTCAGCGGCTTAGTGCCGCCTTCAGCCCAGGGCCTGATCTTGGAGACCCAAGATGAAGTCCCATGTCGGGCTCCCTGCATGGAGCCTGCTTCTCCCTCTGCCTGTGTCTCTGCCCCCCCCCTCTCTCTGTGTGTCTCTATGAATAAATAAATTAAATCTTTAAAAAAAAGAAATATTGATACATAAATTCAAAGAATAGTTAGTACTGCCTTATATCTAACAATGAAAATGCTGAAAACATTGAAATGAAATGTCTAGTGGGTATATCCATATCATGGAATGTCATATTTCCGTTAAATGTCATGTTTCTGAAGGATAAGGAATGACATAGGGAAAAGTTCTCAATATAATTAATGCTAAATAGGGGCACCTGGTGTCTCACTGGCTGAGCGTCTGCCTTCGGCTCAGGTCATGATCCCAGGGTCCTGGAATTGAGTCCTGTCAGGCTCCCCGGAGGGAGCCTGCTTCTCCCTAGGCCTGTATCTCTGCCTCTCTCTCTGTGTCTCTCATGGATAAATAAGTAAAATCTTTAAGAAAAAAAAATTAATGCTAAATGAAAAAAATCAGGTACAAAGTTCCACATATAGTACATAAATTTGGTTACATGTATGTATGATGTAGACATAGCACTCTTTCTCCCTCCTTTTCTCTTTTACCAAAATATTAATAGTGTTTATCAGAGTCATGAGATTATTGGAGATTTTGGGGTTTTATCTATGTACTTGCTAGTTTTTGTTGTAGTACTTTTAGCTCTAAATATATATTATACACAACTTTTATATACATTATAAGTGTTGAGTAAAACAGACCTATAACAAATGATAAAACTGTGAAATATAAAGGGACCTTAATTTTTAATTAATTTATTGGTTTATTTTTATTTGCTAAGTAATGTATGAATATACTCTCAGTATGGAATGACCATTTAGAAGTCTTTAAAGGAAAACATGGAAGCTTCTCTCTCAGCCATTCTCATCTACAAAGGAAACTCTGAGTAGTTTGGTGACTATCTTTCCAGTTGTTTTTCTATACACACACATTCTTATGTATATATATACACACACACATATATATACACATAACAGGGATCCCTGGGTGGCGCAGCGGTTTAGCACCTGCCTTTGGCCCAGGGCACGATCCTGGAGACCCGGGATCGAATCCCACGTCAGGCTCCCGGTGCATGGAGCCTGCTTCTCCCTCTGCCTATGTCTCTGCCTCTCTCTCTCTCTCTGTTTCTGTCACTATCATAAAAAAAAATTATATACACATAACATGTATTTATACACATATGCATAATGATTTTAAACAAATAAGGCAATATGGATTTGCTATTTTATCTTTTATAAATTATTTTTTATTTTATAAAAATTATCTTAAAAATTAAGGTCTTAGGGGGCCCCTGGGTGGCTCAGTTGGTTAAGTTGGCCCAGATCTGACTTTTGATCTCAGCTCAGGTCTCAATCTTGGAGTCATGAGTCCAGGCCCCACATTTCTCCGTGCTGGGCATGGAGCCTACTTAAAACAAAAATTAAGGTGTTAGAAACCTTTACATATGTGTAGATATGTGACTTAATCTTATAAGTTTCAAGGTTCTTCCTCATTATTTTATCTAATTGAAGTATGGTTGATACAGAATGTTACATTAGCTTCATGTGTACAGCACAGTGATTCAATAACTCTATAAAATATGCTGTGCTAACCGCAAGTGTAATACCCTCTGTCACCATCAAATGCTATTTAATAGTGCTGTTCACTATATTTCCTGTGCTGTACCTTTCATCCCCAGTACATTTCTTTCCCAGTACATTTACATTGTGTCCTTATTTTCCATATCACAAACAATTCTGTAACAGATTTCCTTGCACACAAATTTTGGGGCATGTGTACGAGTCCGTTTTGGGGATAGATTCTGCAAAGTGGTATTGCTAGATCCAAAGGATGTATACATTTAAAATTTTGACAGAGGAAATAAAATCAACTTTCAAATAAATTTTACATTTCTACTAGTGATAGTCTCACAGATAGCCTATTTCCTAAGAGGAACTCTATATAATATTTGTAGATAAGCGTTTGTTCTTATGAGTATAGAAATGCTTTGGAACCCTGAAAATAGTATGCAGACATAAAATCTTATTCAACCTGTCCTCTCTTCACTGGTTCATATTCTGAAGAAGTAAACATAGTAATTCATGTAAAAATAATATACCTACTCAGATTGTTATGGGATTAAAAGAAGTAATGCATATAACAGACTGTACTCAGCAGGCACTAAATAAATTTTGGCTTTTATTATAAAAATATTCAACAAATATTACATGCCTACTGTATGCAGGCCCTGAGCTGGTCTCTAGGGTACTGCCAAACAAAACAGCCAGTGTTTGTTCCTACCCAAACACAGTTTGCCATCTCATGGAGGAAATAGCAAGTAAAATAAGTCCTAGTTAAATGTAACAAATGGGAGGTGTGTAGTGAAGATGCTGGAGAGGCCCCTAACCCAGTTTCAGTTATCAAAGAAGGCTTCACACTTGGTTGTGAGAGTTCAAACTCAGGGGCAGAAAAGGAGTTATGAGGTGAGGAGGTAGGGAAGGATGTCCTAAGCAGTGGGGGAGCTAGTCTAAGGATCAAAGAAAGTTTGGTGTGACTGGAGGAAGGTGTTAGCACTAGTAAAGAAAGGGCCTTGATTACTTAAAAAAAATTCAGTGTCATCCTGAGGACAATCTTCTTTTAGAAGAAGATCAAGTTTGGGCTTCAGCTACAAGGTACAAGAATAGTTGGAGAAGTTTGAGGCTAGGAAGGTGAGGGTCAATCAGGAGGCGAGGCCTGGGCGACTGTGGCCCAGGTGGTAACAGTGCGGGTGGAACCCAAGGCTAAGATAGAACTTTAGATAGGACTAAAACATGTGGGGGTGTGAGAGAGAAAAATATGGAGTGATTCCCAAGAAGGAAAAACTGGAAGAGTGGTGAGGGTCCTGTTCTTTAGAACATTCTTGTCTTAGCCAAGGGATGAGGATCAACATTTTTCAACTGCATTTCACCATTGGCATTGTACTTGGTACCTTTTGTGGCAATGTAAATTCTCATCACAGACCTTGGATGGTAGCACACCATC
Organism: Nyctereutes procyonoides; assembly: GCF_905146905.1. Lineage (NCBI taxonomy): Eukaryota > Metazoa > Chordata > Mammalia > Carnivora > Canidae > Nyctereutes > Nyctereutes procyonoides. The sequence goes on along the minus strand of NW_026575049.1, from coordinate 45,278,885 downwards.
CAGCTTGCTTACCTTCCTCTGTTATTGAGAGTAAGAACAACAATCATGATGGTGATGGAAATATACTGCAGCAAATACCAATTTCACTCTCAAAGCACACTTAACATCTCTTATTCCTTAACGTTTACTCTGACTGGAAGAGACCTTCACTTGGAAATAGAAAGACTAGGAAGACAATAACCTAAAAATATATACTCCTTAGTGAGATGTATAGCTTTTTGGACTATAATGGAGATTTGGACCTAATGTTTTATGAAAAAAGTAGACAAAAAAGTAGAATGGAGCTGAAAAGGAAAACTGAATCTTAACCCACTTCACTGAGAATTTTAATTGACTCTAACTCCTGTGTTCTGTGTACGGCCACATCTGTGGGGGCCAAATTATAAAGCAGTGTTTGGCTTTGTCCCCGGGTCTTTGTTTCATTCATGACTTATGTATGGGTTCTTTCTTCTTCTGGAACACAGTGATGTTTTGGTTTTTCAATGTTTCCCAGACCAGCATCAAATCTGTCACCTTGGAAATGAAATATTGAGCAGAGAGGTTGCCCTAGCAACTCTTCATTACAAGATGCGAACTGGCACTTTTGGTTTCTAGTGGACCAGATAATTTTACCTTAGCTTATTCAAAAAGATTAATTCATCACCAAGTCATATACAGAATAAAATTGTTTTAGTTATTTGATGAATCTGGAATTCAGAGCTCTTTATTGCCAGTTGCTTCAAAAAGATAAAATAATTTGGGAATATTAATCTGTATCATTGGAAAGTTTACATCATCATCAACATCATGATGTTCTTTAACAGTATGCCTTCAAGGCCTCCCGCTTTGCCATAATCAGAGTTCATTAGGATATAACTGTGGTCAGATACCCTGGGCCTGCACTCTAGCTCTGTCATTTTCTCCTGAGAGGCCATGGCACAATCCCATTAATATAGTACATGATGAGCCCTCATATTAGGTTCAGAGCAAACCATTTGATATCATCAAAGTATTGTATCTGAAAGTTAGAGCAACTTAGGTAAGTTGCTATTCATCTCATCATTTAGCTGATAAAGAAGTTAGGTACAAAAAGGTTAGGGATGCTGTCAAGGACATTTTGTTGCTGTCATATATAGTAGCATTGAACATAACAAAATTATGTATTGATAGACATCTTAATTAAAAATTTAAAAAGACAATTATTACAAAAGCTATATATGTTCACTGGGTGAACATCTCATATAGATTAGAAAATACAGGTAAGTGAAAAAGAGTAAGTCATAATTCCACCACTGATGAATCATTTGATGGTTGTTTGACCAGACCTTTTTTGCCCTATATGTATCCTTTATTCTTTGTTTTGTTTTACCAAAACTGAAGTAAAACTGAATATATAGTTTTTTTTAAAATTTTTATTTATTTATGATAGTCACACAGAGAGAGAGAGGCAGAGACACAGGCAGAGGGAGAAGCAGGCTCCATGCACTGGGAGCCCGACGTGGGATTCGATCCCGGGTCTCCAGGATCGCGCCCTGGGCCAAAGGCAGGCGCCAAACTGCTGCGCCACCCAGGGATCCCCCTGAATATATAGTTTTGTGCCTTCATTTTTACTCAGCAGTCTACAGTGGACACTGTTCCAGGTCAACACATGCTTATCTACTATGCCAATTAAAATGCTCACTAAGTTGAAAAGAACAACCTTTTATTTTCTAAAAGCTTGTATGAAAAATGTGGGACATAATCTACCCTGTAGTAAGTAACATATTTTCATGGGTTTATGAATGATCTTGTCAACACACTCCTCCTTCACCAGGTAATTCTGTGGCCCTGCTTTCATTTGTTCTTTGGAGACTGGAGATGTTCCAGTTTGAAAGCAGATATTTAAGCTTACGCACTCCGAAGCCTGTGCAACTGTACCGTCTATAAAGCCACCGCATCTGTGTTCAGAATTATCCATGCAGGATTTGCTCAGCTTTTGTATTTTTTTTTTTTACACGTATCCCATCAGACTTCTCCTTGGGCAATCTGGCAACAAGCTCTGGGATATTTGTTGGAAGAGCTTATTTAGTTTAAAAAAGTGAAGCTGGTGAATTCAGCCAGGGTTAAACAATAAAAATATAAACACCAGTTTCATACTGCTTTCCCATTTTCCAAATCTAGAGTTGCTGATAAACACAGGAGGAACTCTATCTGTAGTATGACCTTAACTACTAATACCTGTGCATACAGTTCTCTATTCTGCTTCCTTCATTTCGCATACATTATGAACATAGTCCCTTGTAATGACCATATTTGGATGGATTTTTAATTTTGCACTAATAATAATATGAATTACTGCGACTTATTTAATTATTCCCCCATTATTGTACAATTTACTTGGAATTTTAACAATGTCAATCTTTGTTATCACTTAAGAGCAGTACATTAAAAGAAACTGCCAATTGCTATGTTAAAGTGTACTTCATTTTAATTTTCTATTCTTTCATTATTTCAGTATAATTTTACTTACATAAGCTAAATTTCTGAAAACCTTATCACTTTATCCATATTTCTAGCAAATACCTCTTTAAAAATAGCAAAGTTATATTCATCCCATGCTTTAATGACCAAGAATTCAAATTTGGTGGAATCCAGATTTCATTATGTTTTACAATATAGATAAACAGGGATCCCTGGGTGGCTTGGCGGTTTGGCGCCTGCCTTTGGCCCAGGGCATGATCCTGGAGTCATGGGATGGAGTCCCACATCAGTCTCCCTGCAGGGAGCCTGCTTCTCCCTTTGCCTGTGTCTCTGCCTCTCTCTCTCTGTGTGTTTCTCACGAATAAATAAATAAAATCTTTTTAAAAAAAAGATAAACATTATTTTGAGCCTTGAGCATTACTTTAATTTACATATAGTTTTAGTCTTTCAAGTATTCAATAAATGGTTACTTTGTACCTGTATCAGGCTAGAAAACTAGTAGTTTTTTTTAAAGGAATAAAGAACAGCAGAGTTTAATAGAGTAAAAAGCCATATAACAAAATCTGCAGTTCAGTGTATATATCTATATAGGGACCGAATGAGAAAATATGTAGAGAGTGCTTAGTGATTGGCAGAGAGTAAAGGAAAAACACTGTTACCATTATTGACAAAACTATTCTTGAGTCTGGCTCCTTAGACCACTTGGCCATTCTGACACCGCCAAAACTATTCTTAAATATAGTGGTTGCTTATGGGCCTAACATTAGGAAAAATTCTAACAGAATCAACCCAAATTAGCTATTAACTTATTACCTCTTATAATGAAAATCAAGAGACCTCTTGGGCAATATTTGGCAACAAAAGAGAGCCTCAAGATATTACCTACTTTAATTCTCTTGAGATTAACTTAAGAGAGGCCTTACCAAATGGTTAACCATTTTCAGAGGAGAGGTGATCAGGTTTTATTTCCTTCCAAACAGAGCTGTCAGCTTCTTCATAACTGCACTCTCCTCCCCAAGTGCTTCCTTGCAAAAGCTGGGCAGACCTGCTTCTGACCTCTCAAGTCCTATGAGAATGCCCCTTATGACCTCATAGTCACACTGCATCTGACATCATAAAGAGAATATCCCATGGGACCTCCATATGACCACCATGTTGTAAAAGCTAAGACCGCAGACTGAAGGTGTGGAGTATGACTTTGTCTTTCCCTAAATCTGCATGCAGAAAGGAATGAGAGTGGATGCACAAAACCAAATTTGAACTACTACCACACTGAAGTACATGATGGCCATGCAAGGCATGAAATCCAAAACCACAAAAGAGGGAAGTAGAACATTAATTTAAATGTTATGGTGTTGACTTCCATCTGGGCCATATGCTGGCAAACCTGGAGAGCTATTTATAGACTTCTAAGGGGGTATTTTTTCCAGGGGTGATAAAACTGTAAAGGTCTTTCGTTTTGTGAAGATTGATTTCTTTTTCCTCTGAAAGTTTTTGTGATATGTAGCTCTATTTTGAGAGTTGTGGATTTTTTTTTTCCCATTACTGCAAGCTTCAATCAGTGTTCAAAGCCCAGTCGACTCACCTTTTAACCTACTGTTCTGGCCTCTTCCCTTTGACAAAAGTTGTTCTAGAAGCCACATGCTGAATTTCTGTATCTGACAAGTAGTGAGGTTTGATTTCACAGCCTCCTCATTTCTTTCACTTAAGTTTTCTGAATCTTTGCCTATTTTCTTGTTTTGGTCTTGATGTTTAAATTACAAAATTAATAATGTAGTCTTCTACTTCAATGTCCTTTTATTCCAAGATAGGTTTTATTTTATTACTTAAAATACTCTTTTTCCTGCCTATTTCTTATGGCACTTCTGTATGTTTTTGTACTTTTACATAACTGTTACTTCTTTGAACAACCTAATCATAATTAATTTTAATTGTAACTACCGGAAAGTCGTTGTTAGATGGCTCATAAGATTAATTTCTTCTCAAGTGAAGTGACATTCTCATTGTTGATTTTCTCAGCCATTATTTTTGCCCTTTTTCATCATATATTTTGGAATTTTAGGATAGTGGATCATTTTAACAAGATTTTTAAAATGTATTTTTCTTTCTCCTTCTGTTTTGCAGTTGTCTAAATCCATCCCCCTAAACCTCCCTCACTGGCATTTAGAGCTCTTGTTCCACGGTGGTATTGGAATGTGATAGATATAGAGGGCTGTTCTTGGTGGTGAGGCTACATCAATGTCCTCTCTCACTTGGCAGAGTTTTCTTCAAGGAATGAGAGATCCTCATACCACACGGGCTTCAGGCCCTGAGCCTGACTTGGGCCCTCTCTTACAAAACACTCAGTCCTACTTGCTCTCCAGGGGTTGTGCTCTCACTCCCCTGCTCTCTTTAGACACAGAGCCAGAATGTCCACAGTTTTAGCCCTGCTCACTTGTTCACAGTTCCATTCAGCTTTGTATCTAGAAATTTAGCAACCATGCATCTGACATTTTTTTTCTTTCCTTTCTCCTTTCCATTCTCTTGCATTTTTTCTTAAGCAATAACAATACAATTTTTGTATAATTTTTAATGTAAGGGAACACAAAAGCATGAACCGTATCATCTTGATTGAAAGTAAAAATTGACTTCTCAACAGCTATTCTCCACATTTTCAAAATGCCTACATGCTGCTTACAGTTGGAATCATATTTAATTTTGAAATAATATTATAGCTTGGTATTCTGTTAGACTTTTCTTTTTTGTTTAAATATTAAGATATGGAATATGCCTTTATGAATATGTATTTATTCATTTACCAACAAATATTTGTTGAGGGCACGCTATGTGCCAGCCAGTGTTCTAGGTAATGGGAATACAGTAGTAAGTAAAATGAAGTTTCTGCTCTGATGGAGCTTACATTCTACTAGGGAGAGAGAAGTAATAGACAAAGAGGTAAATAAATAACATTATAGGTATTATTAAGATGGCTTGGAATCATAGGCATCCCCAAACCTGAAAGTAGGCACCAAATGCAGACAGAAAGAATAAAAAAGGAGCTTTCTCTGGCTCCTCTGCTATGCTTATAAAATGTGATCATTAAGGCTTCTCTATATGTCATTTATAAGAATCTCTTATAAATTGACAAGAAGATAGTCTAAAGATGTCAAATATAATCGGATATTTTCAAGAGAAAACAAAATGTAAAATATATGAAAAAGATGTTTAACTCAAGTAGCAATTTACAAGGTAGGCAATCCGTTTTCTTAGAAATTGCTCACTTTCGGGATCCCTGGGTGGCGCAGCGGTTTGGCGCCTGCCTTTGGCCCAGGACGCGATCCTGGAGACCCGGGATCGAGTCCCACGTCGGGCTCCCGGTGCATGGAGCCTGCTTCTCTCTCTCTCTCTCTTTGTGACTATCATAAATAAATTTAAAAAAAAAAAGAAATTGCTCACTCTCATCAATTTGACAAGGGCTTATGAAGATGATATTTGAGTCAGATGAGAGTTCCTGAAGCTATTGTTTTGTGTGTGTGGTGGTGGTGGTGATTTTAAAAATATATAGTTTTAAAACTGGAAGAAAAGGATTAGTGAAGATACCTCGGATTCTTTTTTTCTTTGTGATATTCTGTATTCTCTAATTTTTCTGTAATTATATTGATTTTGTAGTTAGAAAAACATGCTGTATGGCCATGTATATCTATTTTTGAAGGCACATGTTAACCTATCAAATGACACCTTCCTTTGGTATCGATGTGTAGGTGTTCCCTCTGGCACATGTGTCCAACGACACCAATAAGATGACATTAATTAACCCCCAAGGAGTCAAGCTCAATATCTACAAGCAAAAAGTGGAACAGGCAATTAAGAGCTATGAAAAGTGAGTATTATTCCTGGCAACTCTGTAATGGCTGTGGAATTTATTTGTTTGGGCTTGTTTTCTTTTGTTTTAGCTTAGATTTTTCTCCTTTACCTGGAGCAGCTATTTAGTGATTTCCCAGAAGGCATATTAGCAGTAGCAGCCACAAACAGAGGTGCTTCCTCTGTGCCAGGTACTACATGAAGTATATGACCTGAAAAAGTCCAACAAGAGTTTTAAAGGAACCACCTTCCCTCTCCAAAATCTAGAAATCTCATGTTTTCCCTGAAATCCTTAAAGTTTTCCTATTAGCAGTGTGAATTTGATCATTTCAGCACCTCAGATGTTGTAAAGTGATTAATGAAACTCCACAATAAGGAGATAATGGAGATAATGTGAATGTCTCCTACTACGTAAACCATTTTTTTCCCCAAGATCAGGAAGACAAGTTGACTACAGTGAAAGTTATAGTCTTAGTCCCCATGTTAATGCTGAGAAGCGGTCTCTTCTCACAAGGGTAGATGCCCAGTCTCACACTTGGCCTAGCTCTGTGGTCACTGCCCCATCCCACTCCCAGCACTTTATTAATCCCTTGTGCCCAGCACCTAAACTTTGAGCATGCCCTCTGTCTCCAGGCAGGCCTTTCCTTGGTTCTGGAAGCTGTGCAACTGGATTTTCACCTCCCACCACATAGGGGGGAGAAATGAAATAAAGTACACAAAAGTTAATGACATATCCTAGCCAGCATATGCTATTCTGTTGTCATTTTGCAATGTGTGTCATGTGTGTTCCCCTCCTGCCACATGAGGTGCACAATCTGGTCCAGACACTGGCCTTTCCCCACCAGGCCCATCACAGGCTTCTGCAAGTCTCCTTCCACGGGAGCCTTCTCCTGCCCTCACAGAAGAATGGAGACTCTTACATGAGCTCCTTCAGCTGCCTCCAGGCTCCTTAGGACTCCTCTGAGTCTTTGTCTGCCCTTCATGTCTCTTGCAGACACAATGAACTATGCCAAGGCTTACTCTTCTCCATGGGCCCGACCTTCTGCTCTGTTGGTTTCTCCTGCATCCCCGGCACACAGGCCCCTCTGCTCTGCCTCTCCTCCTGCACCAGGCAGGCCTTCTCTGGCCTCCCAGCAATGACAACCCTCTTCCTGTACTGCAGTTGGTCTGTTTTCACTCCCACCTTGCCTCAGCTCCAGTGGGCTTCCTCAGAGAGGCCCATCCCTAGTGATCCACCACCCACCCTGCATGTGGCCCTCAGAGGGCTCACAGCTTCTGCATAGGCTCCTCCCTCCCTTGCAAGGAGATCAACTTCCAAGGGCCAGTGCTCGGCATCCTTGCTTTCCCCCTTATTGCCTCTCCCTCACAGGTGTTGCTACGTATGTATTTGACTACTGGAATTTAATTTGATCTAGTTAATGTTAATTACTTTCCCCTTTCATTCCTTGAATCTGCTGATCATAAAATAACCATAAATACATTGAATATAGTTGTCATGCAGCTCTTCCCCCTGTGTTCTTTCTCTGAAAGACAAGGATTCTTCCTTCCCAAATAGCAAAACCAAAATACAGACATAGTGAGTTGTCCCACTTCCTACTTCCAGTGAGTGAATCTGGAAAAGCCTTTTAGGATTCTTAGATAAATGATATACTAAATTGTTATTAATAGTAACATTAATTTTAATATTAATATTATTTAAAATTCAATATCATTGAATTAATATGTGGTAATGTGATGTTTGTATTAAATGTTATTTAATATTGTTTAATAATATTAACATTAATATTATACAGAACAAAACTTCCTGATCTTTTGCATTCAGTAGTATTTAAGAATTTTGTTGGCATGTCACTTCCCTTTCCCATCTTGCTCTCTAGCTTTCTAAAGATTACACATACCATGAAAAGTAATTAATGAAACTTGGTTTACTCCCACTCTGTCCGCAATATGGCATCTCTAAGGAGTTTACCATCACAAACCAGATACAACTTTGAATTTGTATGGTTAGCGATGACCACACAATTGGGAAGCTCACAGCCCTTTAGCCAAAATAGTGATGTAACTAGCTATGTTAGTCAACTTAGTGGCTGTGTGTTGGGAGTTCTTTTATTTCAATATTTTAAGAATTGAGATAGCAATTTTGGCTTTCTGTGTCTGGGTATAAACTTTGAGTGAGGATTGCCAGGGCTGGCTGGCTTCTGGGGTCACTTTTCAGCAGTGTATTTCGATTTTAAGTGTAAGGTCAAGGCTGCAGCCCTCAGTTCCACAGGAGAAGCATCAGATCTAATCTGGCTGTGGGGCCATGCCTAGTAACCTCTGCCTATGACCTCCTATATGCTCTGCTTGCTGGTTAGATTTCTGAAAGGTCATTAGTTACAAGTTGCTTTGCAAAGTCTGGCAATTCTTGGCACAAGTAGATTTGTCAGTTAGAGATATAGAGAGCTAGTAAATGCAACCCCCCAACCAAATTTCACTCTCCTAAAACAAAAAAAGAGGAAAACTGTGGTTAGTAAAATCTGTGAATCAAGGGATGGACCAGCCTCAGAGAAGCCCTCATGTCCCGTGCCCTCTCAGCATCCCGCAGGGATGACCTCATCCCACACCTCTTGTGGCTTTCCCACCATCACCTGGCCAATTAGGAGCCAGGATCAACGCTCTCAGCTGCCCTCACTTCACATGCACCCACTTTTTCTGCTCTTTGTGCTCTGAAGTATTTCAGTGTAGATGGAAAATAGGGGGATTACAGGGTTATGTAAGTGTGCTTTTAGAAGAGTATTTTCTAAAGGATTGAATTAAAATTAGTGGTATGTGCTAGCTAATTGGACCCACATTCACTCAGCTCAGTTTCCAAGCCTCGCCCATCCTCAGAACCTGGAGGGAATAAACACTGAGTTATTCCTGGTCACTTTGTATGTACATCTCAATCCTCCCAGCACCAAGGTAGGTGGTGTTATCCTTGTTTCAGATAAGAAAACAGAGTTTCAAAAAGTTATGTAACACAGGATCATACAACAGCAATGTAGAAGCACTGGGATTTGAACCCAGAGCCATGTAGCTCTAAATCCTGTGTCCTCACTCCCAGCCTCCCTACTATACTGCATCCACTTTCAAGGTTTAGATTTTAGGGGATTTTTTTTAATTTTTATTTATTTATGATAGTCAGACACACACACACACAGAGAGAGAGAGAGAGAGAGAGAGAGAGGCAGAGACACAGGCAGAGGGAGAAGCAGGCTCCATGCTCCGGGAGCCCGACGTGGGATTCGATCCCGGGTCTCCAGGATCGCGCCCTGGGCCAAAGGCAGGCGCTAAACCGCTGCGCCACCCAGGGATCCCATTAGGGGATTTTTAAATGAAGTTGTATTTTTCGTTTTGTTTTCAGAGAAGCATGCACACACAAGCCAAAAATGCGTCCCATGAATCATTTAAACAAGTCTTAGAAGCCCTGCTTATTGATACATGAACTCATAATTTAAAAAACCTAATTTCCAAATAGGCCCCAAGGAACCCAAAACATCCAGGTAAGACAGAAACACTGAGATGGCTTCTTTCCTGCTTCCTGACAGCTGATATCACAGAGCATTTACCCGTGTCAGACAGGTTCTGTGTGCTGTGCCCACACTGGCTCACTGAGCCCTCATGGCAACTCTAGGAGGGAGATGCCATTATTATCCACATTCTACAGAGTTGACTGCTGGCCTAAAGTCTCACAGCTCATAAGAGGAGAAGCCAGCTGAGCTTGGACCCAGGCCGTCTGGCTCTTCACCAGAGCCTGTGCTCTTCACCACATGCCAGACCCCCTTCCTGTGGTCTCACCAGGCTCACAAAGGGAGGGCAGGCAGGGTAGTACCACTCGAAGTGTTCTCAGCACTGTGTGCTGCTGCTGCTGGGTCCAGGGGTTAGAGACCTGGGTCCAGGTCTGCCTCCTGGAGACAGACAGTATTCTCCTACCAAATTTTATGGAAGCTTGGTGGTTTTTGTTTTTGTTTTTATGGAACACCAGCTCACAGCACCCCCCGGGGCCAGTGTTCTGTGCTCTGTACTCTAGGAAACCTGCTTTGGATAGTGATATAGTGGTACAGGAAGGGGGAACAGACTGGGGTTGGCACCCCTGAAAGAAGCATCACTGATTTGTAACAAGGAAAGGAGCTGTGTTTGCCCCATAGAAATCACTGGCTCCAGCCTCCTCCTCTCCTCACTCCACAAACATGTTCAGTGATAAGCTTCAGAACGTCTCAGCACTGCCACTAGCAACAAGCAGTGACGAAGGAGCAGGGCACTTCATGTGCTTGCCCCTCTCAATGACCTTGCTTAGACAACAAGGAGGTCAGCCTGATTGATCTCTAAAATGTGTCCCGATCCTATTATTTATGACCCCCCCCAACCGCTTTTGCTCTGAAAATCCAGGTAGAAGAATGTCTATAGAAGGTAAACTAAGGGCACAGTTGTACTTTTCCATAGGAAGAAAAACAGGGGGTGTTTAGCAACTTCATGCAGAGAAAATGACAACAATTTTGCTTACTGCCATTTCTTTACTCGGGTTTTTCCTGACTGAGCTGAGAGCCATGCCCTCCTTTAATATTGAACACGATTGCCACAAAGCTAGGAGGTTTCTGCGGTGATGCCAAGGGAGGCAGATAGATACTCCTATTCAATATCTGTAAGCACCCAGCAGTGACATGGTCCAGTGCATGTGTCCCTTGGCTTGGGCTCTGCCTGCAATGTCCTTCAGAGCCTGGGACCAGCCTTTTGCCATGAAATGAAGTACTACTACCAAATAATTATTGTTTTTTCTTTTTAAACAGACGTTTGAATAAAATTGTTTGGAGAGCATTATCTCAAGAAGAAAAAGAAAAGTAAGCCAGCATCTCTCCACTTTCTTTTTTATTTTGGTGAAATTCACATAACCTCCAATTAACTGTTTTAAAGCTTACAGTTCTATGGTTTTTATTCAAAATGTCGTGTAAACCACTACCTCCCTTGAGTTTCAAAACTTTATCTACCTCAGAAGAAACACCATGTACCGGTTAAGTAATCCTCCATACCTCTCTCCCTGTCTGGTAACCACTAGTCTGTTTTCTAATTTCTATTTGCCTCTTCTGGATCTATCATAGGAAAGGAATCCCACAACATGTGACATTTTTGTGTCTGTCTTCTTTTCCTTACTTTTGTAAAAACTTTATGTTTCTAAGTTGTAGCATACGTAGTATCCTTTATATGCCTTAGTATGGATTCATTGTATGTATATACCAGTTTGTTTCTCCATTCTTTCATTGGTGGATATTTGAGTTGTTTCCATCTTGGGGCTGTTAAGAACAATGCTGCCATATACATTCATGTAAAAGTTTCTGTGTGGACATATGTTTTCATTTTTCTTGAGAACATTTCTAGGAGTGATTTGCTGAACCACGGGGTAATTCTATGTTTAACTTTTTGAGGAACCATCAGACATTTTCATAGCAACTGTACCATTTTACATTCCTACCAGCAAAATATGAAGGTCCTTGTTTCTTGACGTCCTTGCCGACACTTCTTATTTCACTTTTTTTTTTTAAAAATAACTAAAGCCATCCTGGTGGCCTGGTGGTTGTGAAATGGTATCTCCTTGTGGTTTTCATTTGCATTTTTCTTAATGATCAATAATGTTAAGTATCCTTTTCTATGCTTGTTGACCATGAGTATATTTTCTTTGGAGAAATGTTTATTCACGTTCTTTACTCACTTTTTAACTCGGTTATTTTGTTGTTGTTGTTGTTGTTGTTGTTGAGGTAGAGGAGTTCTTTATGTATTTTGGATTTTAACCGCTTATCAGATAGATGATTTTCAAATACTTTCTCTAACTCTGAAGGTTGCCTTGACACCATCTTGATGGTTTCCTTTGTTGCGTAGTTGTTAAGTTTGATGTCATTCCATTTGTCTGTTTGCATTTGTGTCTGTGCTTCTGCTGTCATATCCAAGAAAGCATTGCCAAATCCAATGAAGCTTTCCTCCTCTAGTTTCTTTTAGGAGTTTTATTGTTTTTGGTCTTCTGTTTAGGTCTTTAATCCATTGTTTTGACTTAATTTTTATATATAGTATTAGTTAAGGGTTCAACTTCATTCTTTTGCCTGTGGATATCCAGTTTTCCCAGAACCATTTGTTGAAGAGACTGTCCTTTCCTCTAGAATGAGGTTTTGTCACCTTTGATGAAGATCATTTGACCATATACATACAAAAGAATTTATTTCTGGGCTCTTTATTCTGTTCCACTGATCATGTTTGTCTTTATATCAATACCACAGCCTTTTGATTATTGTAGCTTTGTGTAAGATGTTCTGGAATCAGGAAATGTGAGGCCTCCAACTTCGTTCTTTATCAAGATTGTTTTGGCTATCTGGAATCCCCTGAGGTTTCATGAATTAGGATGTTTTTTTTCTATTTCTGCAAAAAATGCCATTGAGATTTTTACAGGTTGAATTGAATCTGTAGGTTACTTTGGATAGTATGGATATTTTAACAATATTAAGCCTTCTAATCCAGGAACACAGGATGTCTTTCCCATTTATTTATATCTTTTAAAATTATTTTCAGCAACATTTTATAGTTTACAGTATACAAGTCTTTTACACCCTTGGTTAATTTTATTCCTTAGTACTTTATTCTTTTTGTTGCTATTGTAAATGGGATTGTTGTCTTAATTTCCTTTTTGGAGTGTGCATTATTAGTGTATAGAAATGCAACTGATTTTTCTGTGTTGATATTTTATCCTGCTACTTTGTTGAATTTATTTATTAGTTCTAACAGTATTTTTTATGGAATCCTTAGGATTTTCTACATATAAAATCATGCCATCTGTGAACAGATGTAATTTTACTTCTTTCCAGTTTAGATGTATTTTATTTTTCTTGCCCAATCTCTCTGGATAGTACTTTCAGTACTTTGTTGAATAAAAGTGATGAGAATGGACATTGCCTTGTTCCTAACCTGGGAAGAAACCAGTTTTTCACTGTTGAGGATGATGCCAGCTATGGGCTCCTCATATGAGGCCTTTCTTTCATTTTGTTTTTAAATATTTTATTTATTTATTCATGAGAGACAGAGAGAGAGAGAGAGAGAGAGGCAGAGAAAGAGGCAGAGGGAGGCTCCCTGCATGGAGCCTGCTGTGGAACTCGATCCCAGGGCTCCAGGGCCAAAGGCAGGTGCTAAACCACTGAGCCACCCAGGTGTCCCATATGAGGCCTTTCTTATGTTGAGGTAGTTTCCTTCTCTTTCCGGCTTGTTGAGTGTGTGTGTGTGTGTGTGTGTGTGTGTGTGTGTGTGTATTTATTTATTTATTTTTCATGAAAGGGTGTTGAATTTTTTGAAATGATTTTTCTGCATCACTTGAGGTAACCAAGAGGGTTTCCCCCCCTTTCATTCTGTTAATGTGATGTATCTCATCAATTTTTATATGTTGAACCATCCTTGAATTCCAGGAATAAATCTCACTTTTAATCGTGTGTAATCCTTTTAATGTGCTGTTGAATTTGGTTTGCTAGTATGTTGTTGAAGATTTTTGTATCAATGTTCATAAAGGATATTGGTCTGTAGTTTTCTTTTCTTGTAGTATTTTTGTCTGGCTTTGGTATGGGGAAATGCTGGCTTCATAGAATGAGCCTGGAAATGTACCCTCCTCTGCACATTTTGGAAGTATTTGAGGAGGATTGGTTCTTTGAATGCTTGCTAGAATTCTCCCTTGAAGCCATTTGGTTCTGGGCTTATCTTTGTTGTATTTGCTTACTGATTCCATGTCCTTTCTAGCTATAGGTCTGTTCAGAATTTTTTTATTTCCTTGTGATTCCGTCTTAGCAGATTGTATGTTTCTAGAAATGTATCCATTCCTTCTAGGTTAACCAATTTGTTGGTGTATAACTCATCATAGTAGTCTCTCATAATCCATTTTACTTCTGTAACATGAGTTATAATGTCCCTTTTTTCCTTTCTGATTCTGATTGTGTGAGTCTTCTCTTTTTCAGTTAATCTAGCTGAGCATTTATCAGTTTTGTTGTTCTTTCCAAAAGTCAATTCTTAGTTTCACTGATTTTTTTCTATTGTTTTTCTATACAGCATTTTATTTATTTATGCTTTAAACTTTATTATTTCCTTCCTTTACTAACTTTGGATTTAGTTCTTTTTTCCAGTTCCTTTAGGTATGAAGTTAGGTTATTTATTTGAGATCTTTCTTCTTTTTTTTTTTAAAGAGAATTTTTTTTTAATTTTTATTTATTTATGAGAGAGAGAGACATAGGCAGAGGAGAAGCAGGCTCCATGCACGGGGAGCCTGACGTGGGATTCAATCCCGGGTCTCCAGGATTGTGCCCTGGGCCAAAGGCAGGCGCCAAACCGCTGCACCACCCAGGGATCCCTCTTTCTTCTTTTTTGATGTAAGCATTTAGCACAATAAATTTTTCTCTTAGTACTGCTTTTACAGTATTTCATACATTTTGTTATTTTGTGTTTTCATTTTTAGGTATCCCAAGATATTTTCTAATCTCCCTTGTAATTTCTTCTTTGACCCACTGGCTATGTAAGAGTGTGGTATTTAATTTCCACATGTTCCTGGATTTTCCAGTTTTCCATAGTCTATTTATTTCTAATTTTGTCCCATTGTGATGAGAAGATTTTTTTTTAACTTTTTTTTTTTTTAAATTTACGATAGTCATAGAGAGAGAGAGAGAGGCAGAGACACAGGCGGAGGGAGAAGCAGGCTCCATGCACCGGGAGCCCGATGTGGGATTTGATCCCGGGTCTCCAGGATCGTGCCCTGGGCCAAAGGCAGGCGCCAAACCGCTGCGCCACCCAGGGATCCGAGAAGATTTTTTTAAATGATTGCGATTTTGAAAACTTTTAGCACTTGTTTTGTGGCCTAACATGTGGCCTGTCCCAGGGAATGTCTCATGCCTAAATATAAGACTATGTATCCTGCTGTTGGCTGGTGACATGTTCTGCATATATCTGTTAGGTCCAATTAGCTTATGGTATTGTTCAAGTACTCTTTCCTTATTGACCATCTGTTTGGTTGTTACATCAGTAGTTAAAAATGTGGATTGAAATCTCCTACTTTTATTATTTCTCCTCCCTTCAATTCTGTCAATGTGGCATATTTTTAGGAGTTCTGGGTTCATTGGGTGCCTATATATTTATAATTATATCTTCCCGGTGGACTGACCCTTTTATCATTATATAATGTCCTTCTTTGTCTCTTGTAACAGTTTATGACTTAAAGTAGCAATAATTTGCTGATTTTTTTCTTCTGCTTGATCAAGACTTTTAAAACTCTCTGATGAATTTTTCATTTCATAGTTATTCTTCAGATCCAGAATTTTCTTGGTTCTTTTTTATAGTTTCTGTCTGTATTTTTGTTGATATTCTTTTTGTTCATGCATCATTTTCCTGATTTTATGTAGTTGTCTGTGTTCTCTTTGAGCTCATTGAACATCCTTAGGACAGTTATTTTGAGTTCTTTGTCGGGTCGTTCAGAGAGCTCCCATTTCTTTAGGAGAGATTTCTGGAGACTTATTTTGTTGCTTTGACTGAGCCACCTTTCCCTGTTTCTTTGTATGCCTCAGAATCTTCAGTGGAGATTTGAGTATTTGAAAAAACCAGATACCTCTCCCAGTCTAGTCTATACAGAATAGCTTCTTACAAGGAAGAAGGATTCTTCACCAATCCTCTGGGCTAGAGATTCTGGGAATCTTTCAAACCTTTTCTGAAGTGTGCCTTATCCAGGCTTGTGTGTTTACTCATTTTTTTTTTTTTTTTAAAGAGGTTTGCCCCCTTTCCTCTCAGGAGCCCATAATCTCTTGCTCCCCCTGGTGCCTATTTTTGGCATTGCAGTGTCTGGTGCTGTAACAAGCCATGGAACACCCCTTTTTATTAGCTACCCCTAACAAGGTATCCAGAGGATACTGTGTGCTCTGAGTCACATGAAATGGAAACCAGTCTCTTGGGAAGTCCCCCAGAAAGCCAGAATGTTGGATGTATGTTTCCTCTCTTCTGTCTCTTCCAAGGGGGAAGCCACAACTTATGAGTTTTCTCCTAATTACACTGCACTGTGCCAGGGAAGCAGGGGGACTAGCCTAGGCAAAATGCAACAATCTTTTCTATCCACTTTAATATACTATTCTTCTTGGCTTTGTGTTCATCTTGAGTGCTGCGACCTCCTACCTGGTTTCTGGAATTCTCATAGAGGGAATTTGGTCCATATATTGATGAGTCCATATCTCTTAGGGGAGAATGGGGGCCTTGGGTTTCTTAGTCCACCATCTTGCTGACATCACTCCAATTTAGATTTTTTAATAAGAATTTTTGCTGTTATCTGACAGGTTTACTTGTGGATTGAGTCCTTTGTTTGTACTGGGTTTGCAATGTACTCTTCCAACACCCCAAATCTAAAGAAAGTCACCCTTTAAGCAGTAAGAAAATAATTAAGAAATGCCCTCCCTTTCCCTCCCTCTATATCTCTCTTCCTCCTGGGTTCCTGCTTCCTCCTCCTTCCTTTTCTTTCTCTCCCTCCATGGGAGTGTCAAATGTAGCAGTAGCTGGACTGGAAGTAGTATGCAGGACCTGGGCCATCACACCACACTGGCTTCCCCTGGAGTCACGCTTTGGTTCATCAGCTCATAGAAAGTTTGCCTTCTGTTCTTTGTATACCAAAACAACGAAGCCAGAAAGTTTAGCCCTATGTAGGCCTATAAAAGGAGAAGAGGAGATCCAAATAGCTAGAATGAGCTGCTAAAGAATTACTGCACTGAGGCAAATATTTGGCTTTTGTTTTATTTCCCTTCCCTTTGCTTTGCTCTGTTTCCCAGAGTTATTCCTGGGCACAGTGTGTGAAATCTCTTCAAAGCTCGATTTTGGTCCTGCCGAATGGTAGGCCTAGGCAGAAAGGAATGGGCTCCAAATATGCCCAAAAAATTTGGAGAAAAAAAAAAAGCTATATATATCAAACTTCTTCAAGATCAGATCATCAGATTAGGTAGTAGGGAAGAATGCCTACCATAATTCACAGAAATGGTTATTTTTAACTCATGTAAGCTACCACAGTCTTGATGGACTGTCGGGTGTGCCTGTGGTTCTGTCAGCTGATAACCTGACATCTGTCTGAGAGATGGTTCTCAGGGGAGGTTTTGCTGGAAAATCATCTTTCCATGTGTTTTCTATTATGATCACTTTCTTTGTCTTTTTTCCTCCCCCTTTTTTTTTTGATTTTTAGATTAGATGCATATAAGCCCATGCGGTACTTAGAGAACAAGGCAGCTTTAAACAGAGCATTAGAACGGTTGAATTGGCCCATTTCATTGAAGGAGCTGTCGATGCTGGAAAATGAAATCCTCGCTGGGAAAATGTACATCCAACAGGCTATGGAACTCCAGGAGGCTGCCAAGAAGGAGAATCATGCAAACAAGTCACAAGGAGAGGTAGGTGCCCTGGAGGCGTCTATATGTCCTCCCTCCTTCCTGTGCCAAATCATTGCCATCCCTGTGTTGGCCTTCCTTTCCCTCTCACCTTCCTCCACACTGATTTCTATGAGTTAAAGCCAACTCAGTTAAAGTGTGTGAGGACTTCTTTTCAACAGAAAGGAAATGCCATTTGATTTTACTATGACCTTCTTTTTTAAACAACACTCCTCTTAATTAAAAAACAAAACTAAGGGGGATCCCTGGGTGGCTCAGCAGTTTAGCACCTGCCTTCAGCCCAGGGTGTGATCCTAGAGTCCTGGGATTGAGTCCCACGTTGGGCTCCCTGCGTGGAGGCTACCCTCCCTCTGCCTGTGTCTCTGCCTCTCTCTCTCTCTCTCTCTCTCTCTCTCCCTCTCTCTCTTTCTCTGTGTGTCTAATGAGTAAATAAATAAAATCTTTAAAAAAAAAAAACTAAGCAGAAGTATAATATGGAGACCAAAGGCCTGAACCTTGCTATGAGCCAGACCAGGGTCCAGCCTCAGATCTGCACCTAATCCTTATGTTATCTTAGCTAGTTACTCCAGCTCTCTAGATTTAAGATTTTTTTTTGTTTTGTTTAGATTTTAAGTTTTTTATCTGTAAAATAATAATATTACTAGTATCTGCCTCATAGGGCTATTATGAGAGTAAAATGACTTTTTAAAATACTTCATGTTGAAAGCCATCCCCCATAAATGTTAGTAATTATTATTAATAAAACATACCTTTCAAAAAGAAAAAATATCTGACTGCCTTGTTATTACCACTGTGGATCACTTACTGTTAGCTTTCTTGTCCTCAAGTTTTTTCACATAGAAACAGGGTTTTCATAATCATTTCATATTCGGCTCTTTTCCTTAATTGCAGTATAGGTGATACGTGATGTTAATTAGTCTCAAGTGTACCAACATAGTACTCTAACAATTTAATATGTTCTGCCGTGCACCACAGTGTAGCTACCCTCTGTCAGCACACAATGCTATTATAGTGCCATTACAGTGTGTTACAGTGCCATGTATTCCCTGTCTGTATGAAGCTGTATGTTTCATCCCCAGGACTCACTCATTCCATAACTAGAAGCCTGTAGCTCCCACTTCCCTTCACCTATTCTGCTCATCCCCCCACTCCGTCCTCTCTTGCAACCATCAGTTCTCTGTATTTATGGATCTGATTCTGCTTCTTTTTATTTGTTTATTTGTTTTGTTTTTTAGATTCCACATACAAGTAAAACCATATGGTTTTTATTCTTTCTCTGTCTGACTTATTTCACTTAGCACAGTACCCTCTGGGTCCATCCTTTTTGTCACAGACGGCAAGATCTCATTCTTTTTTATGGTTTAGTGATGTTTCACTGGGTATATGTATGTATACACACACACACACATGCACACACACACACCTTCTTTATCCATTCATCTATCAGTGGATACTTGGGTTGCTTCCATATCTTGGCTATTGTAAATGATGCTGCAGTAAACAATGGGGTGTCTGTTTCTTTTTGAATGAGTGTTTTCATTTTCTTTGGGTAAATCCCCAGTAGTGACATTAATGGATCATATGGTAATTCTTTTTTTTTTAATTTTTTAAATTTATTTATTTATGATAGTCAGAGAGAGAGAGAGAGAGAGAGAGAGAGAGGCAGAGACATAGGCAGAGGGAGAAGCAGGCTCCATGCACCGGGAACCCGATATGGGATTCGATCCTGGGTCTCCAGGATCGCGCCCTGAGCCAAAGGCAGGCGCCAAACCGCTGCGCCACCCAGGGATCCCTCATATGGTAATTCTATTTTTAATTTTTTTGAGGAATTTCCATGCTGTTTTTCCACAGTACCTTGTCAATTTACATTTCCACTAACAGTTCATAAGAGATCCTTTTTCTCCAGATCCTTGCCAACACTTGTTTTTTTTTCTTCTTGATACTAGCTATTTTCACTGGTGTGAGATGGTATCTCCTTGTGGTTTTGGTTTGCATTTCCCTCATGATTAGTGATACTGAACGTCTTTCTATGTGTCTGTTGGCCATCTGTATGTCTTCTTTAGAAAAATGTCATATTCTGCTTTTTTATTTGGCATTGTCTCATATGCTTTCTCAGATTTTTTCTGAATATTCAGATTAATTTTTTGGTGGTTATATAATACTTCATGGCATGTATTTTACCCTGATTTACTTAATTCTTCACTGAGTATTAGACATTTGGAATATTTTCAGTTTTCTTTCACTTGTATTAATGACTTCTGTGGTGCATTTGGTTTATTCTGTTAGGTCAGATTCTCAGGAGTGGAATCCTTGGTTCAAAGACATGAATATTTTGGGGCTTTAAATACTTGTTGCCAATATAATACTCCCTTTCTGACTGTGTGTGGGTGTGTGTAGACCTGGAATAAATCATTTGAAATCTTACTGAATTCTGTGTAATTTTGGTATATTCACTATATATTCCCAAAAAAAAATATACCCAAAGAACTGACCTTTGAGTTTCATCATTTCGGTTTCAGTCATTGCTAAGTGATACTGGCTTTGCTTGATTTTAAATTCTGTATTTGCTGCTCTGGATTCTGTGATTCTCTTTGTTTTTTTTTTTTTTTTTTTGTGATTCTGTTTTGACTGTGTTTTTCTTTAGTTTTTTTCTCCAACAAATCTCACTTTTCCCCCCTCCATTGTAGAAAACTATGTCTTTTGTGCAGAATGCAAATATTTTATCACAAAACATCTCATGGCTATTAATGTTATTCAAACAAAATGACTTCCCCAAAGAATTGTTTAGTATTCCCTTAGGAGGCACCATCTGATGCCTCCAAATATCTGGCTATCTGTTGGCCCTCACTGGATGCCCTGTGGGCACCCAAAAGTCAAGAAGACAAGTGAATTAACTCCCTGTCCCTGAAAATCTGCTCGTCTTTTCATCATGCCTCTTCTCTCTTCTTTTATTTTTTCACTGACATACTTATGAGTTCCTGCAAGCACTATTCTAGGTACTAGAAGTACCTAAACAGACAACCATATCCCTCCTATATTCTAGTCAGGGAGAAAGACCAATACAAGTCCCAAATGAGGGACTTGCCCAAACTGAACTATAGAGACAGTGCCTAACAGCAGATTTTGCTAGCATTATTTTTTTTCTATACTTTATATTAAATTTAAAAATGGGAAGTGTTGCTGATGGAGTAAAAAAAAAACGGCTCTTGTAATTCAGAATAACAATAGTGTGTTCTACTTGATTTGTCTGGAATCCTGGGAATCAAAAGCTCATTGTTCATGAGATATGAATTAATTGTTCTATTTTTTTATTATCTTAACCACAAAGTGGGAATAAAAATACTTTATATCATTTCTTTATCCAAAAATACTTGTTCATTTCTTATCACAGGTCAGATTCTATGCTTGGCACAGGTGACCTCAGGCAGTGAAGAGCCTGTCTCAATCTTTTCTCTCTACTTGGGGGCCCCCCAAGGTGATAATATACATTGGACACAATATGGGGTTTATTAACTGCATTGAAGACATGGGTCCAGCTTGGTGAAGATGTATTGGAACAGAATGTAACATCCATGAGAGCTGAGACCTTGTTTGGCCTTTTTTTTTTTTTAAGATTTTATTTATTTATTCATGAGAGACACAGAGAAAGGCAAAGACATAGGCAGAGGGAGAAGCAGGCTCCATGCAGGGAGCCCAATATGGGACTTGACCCCAGGACTCCAGGATCACACCCTGAGCTGAAGGCAGACACTCAACTGCTGAGCCACCCAGGCATCCCTTGTTTGGCATTTTTTATAGCCAACTGAGAATGGCACCTGGCACATGGTGGACACTTGACAACCATTTATTGAATAAATGAAACCCAGATCCTTATAGCAGAGGATTATAAATGTGAAAACAGAGGCATACACATAGACCAATTGGAAGGTGGGGAAAAGTGAACTGGGTAGTTGGAGGAGGCTCCACAGAAGGGATAGTTAAGTTTGATCTGGAATGATGTATAGGGTTTAAGGGTTTGGGTGTGCAAAATGTTCTGAGTGAAAGAAATGGCCTATGCAAAGGCAGGGAGGTGGGATGAGCATGGCATGTTCATCAGGGATATAGCAGAACATAAGATAGGAAAGGGAAGATGGCACCAGAATACAAGGGATGTGGAATTCTCTTAGGAAATGGAAACCCAGGGAAGAGTTTTCAGCAAGTGGAAGACATTAACAGATTTGTATTTTGACAGCAGGATGAGGCCCAGTGTAGGAGGGAAAGACCCAGACTGGGTGTAAAACTCTGTTGAGCAGTGTTGAGTCCTTGAGCCAAGCCAGAACAGTGAGGAGGAAATAGAGAAAAGAGACATGAGCTCGTAGAAAGTGAATATGCGGGCTGAACCACAAAGCAAAGCTGAGGATGCCCAAAAACTTTCTGTCTTGGACATGGGAGAAACAAGCACTATTAACTCTTCACCTCTGCTCCTCAGAGACAGATGTTCCCTGGCCAGCCCAATCTAATCACCTTGTCATTCTCTAACTCCTGGCCACATTTTTGTTGTTTTCACAGCACAATTCACTTGACATTATGTACTTGTTTGTTTATGATCTATCTTCTCTACTAGAATGAAGGTGGCCTTGGTCCATTGTATTCTAGGCATTCCCAGTGCCTAGAAAGTGTTTGGTACCTTGTAGACACGCATAAGTATTCAAATGACTGAATGAAAGAATGAATAAGAGGAAGAATATATTTTCTAGGAAAGGTAATTCACTTTGAGTCCTCTTGATTCTTAGGTGTCCCAGGGGTATCCAGGTGAGAAAGGCCACATGTTTGGAGCTTAGAAGAGAAGTCTGAGTTGAGATAGTTTGAAGGTCATCTGAGGTAGTGAGAGAAAAATAGACAGTGGAAAGGATGGAGACAAGAAAGTTTGAGGAGCCGGAGGGTTCAGGGTAGAGTGCATGATGTGAGAGCCCAAGCAGAGATGAAGAAAACCCTGGATTTGGAGTCACAGGCCTGGGTGCAGTTTCAGCGCTGCAAGTTTCTAGCTCTGTGGCCTTACTTAGGCCCCTAAGCCTAGTTTCCTCATCTTTAAAATAGAAAAAGCACCTACCTTAAGGTGGTTGCTAGATAATGCACATAGTATGCTTAGGGCAGCATGCAGCCCCAAGAGCTCAACAGTAAATGCACTCAACATGTATGACCCACTACTGCTACATCCATTGTTCAAGTTTTTATGGAGGAGTTTTGAAAAGTCATACAGAAGGATGTCTCCAAGCCATTTGATTTGGCAAGAAGATCATTAGTGATCTTAGAATAATTTCATAGAATTCTGAGAGCAGAAGCCAGTTTGCAGTGGGTGAAGGAGTGGATAGAACTGAAGAAAGCAGGTATAAGAAGTGAAGCTTTTGTTTCAAGATCTTCAGAGAGGAGAGAAGGAGAAGTAGATAAGGAACTATTGGCATGAACTTGAAACATGAGCTTGAGGAACTTGAGGATGAGCCAGAGTGAGACAAGACATTTAGTGTGTGTAATGGTATTGATGGATCCCACTGCTGCCCCCTTCTTGGTCAGGGGTTAAGGTTTCCCCTTCACTGCCCTTTGCACAGGGTGTGCAAAGCTCCCAAAGTCTGTTCTGGGAAGCGTCCATATGCCCAGCACAGTTATCCACAGGTAATGAATTGAGGTGGGGGGATGGCTTTCATACTTGGCATCTTATCTTCAGAGTCCTTTCCACTCTTAACATAACCCTTAGCAGTGAGATATCTTGTATATTATTTTCTTAAAATGATACTTCTCACCATGTGTGATCATTATGAGATATTTTAATTCTATATCTGCCATACCCCACTGGCTTGACTTCATGACCCACTAACAGGTCTTGCTCTCCTGTTGTGAAAAAATATTGGTTGGGACCAAAGCTCAAGATTGCAAGGGCTTGTATGACCTAGGGTGAAAATTCATCACAGATAAAAGTCATTTTTATATTTATATTTTTGATTCATATATAAATATAGTCTGATTATAAATTCTTTTAGCAAAGGCCAAAGATTCTGATGAATGATTGTAAATTGGAGAGCAAGAAACCGTCAGTTATTTATTAAGGTCCTCTGGAATTTATTGATAACATGTGACAAAAGGTGATCAAAGTTTGTTAGGAATGGAGATCCAATTGGAAATGCCCACACAGAGAAGTGGCCAGTGGTCACTTTGCTCTACTTAATCCACACCAGGGCATGTCATGCAGTCTGGATGTCTTTGGTTCTCTGATATGTAGTCATTCCACTGGTTCCTGAGTTTGGGACAGCTTTGTGATTTTTCTGTTGGTGAGGATCAGATGTGGTGAGAAGTGGCTGCATATGATGATGTTAGGGTCACCTGTACCTTGCTTTTTCCACTCAGGCTTTGACTGACAGTCCTATGTTGCCCCCAGGATCAAACCTGAGGGGAGAACTATCATCCCACCTGCTCTGCCCACCATGGTCACAGTTGTGCATGACTGAAGAATTGCTTACCCTACTTCCATAACCCACTAGTTTCGTGGTGTCCCTAGAGACAGGTGCTTGGTTCAATGACCACGTAATGAAAGGAAAATTCTGAAGTCTGAAATTTTAAATTCCCCTTGAAAACTCCCTCCGTTCACACCCTTCTTATTGTCATGATTGCAAATTTCACCATCATTTGCCAGTCAGAATTGTACTAAGGTGGAAATCACCTCTGGGCATCTGAATTATAATTAACCTTCCATAGTTTTCCCCGGGAATCTGGTATAGGCAGCCCAGCCATTCTATCCTACAACATATCCTTACTAAATAAGGTTTATTCTCCAGAGCAAATCCCATAGAACTCAGGCCCAGAAAGACCCGGCAAGCTCTTCACACTTATAACCCTGACTTCCTTGGAAAATTTGGAGGCAGAAAATCCTGTGAAGCATCTGTAAACAACCCTAAAAGAGTTCTTGGGAATGGATCTACACAGGTGGCCACACATGTTTATTTCTCCAAGTTGTGACCAGCAAAGAGTCTGGAATGCATGGTCTTTAGGGATGGTGCATTGAGTGCTCCACTCCATGAAAAACTAATCCAGGAGAGTACTGGTGAGGATACAAGTGAGGCTAGGTGAGGTGGGACTAGAAGAATGAGAGAAGGAGAGAGACCTTTGGGGCTGGAAAACATCGTCAGGAAAACAGTGACTTTGTATAAGAGAAAGTTGGTTGGCAAGATTTAGAGAGAGATTTAAATTTTGAGTTGTATAAAATGGAGTCAGAATGAGTAGAACTGTTATCTTTGCTCCTAAATAATGGTTGGACCGATTGTCATTCTTGCATTTTACAATTCTTAATATTTCCTCTTTAAGGTCAGCAAATGCTCCAGGCTGGCCTTGTCCTTTAGAGGGAGAAGGGAGACCTCCCACCATTACCCTTTACAACTAGGCAGCCTTCCTCATTTACTGGGAAAACTTGAGTCTGTTCTCCTGATCCCCGAGTCTGGTAGGAAGCTGACTCTCTGGTGACTGTGAATTGTTCTTAGCAGCACATAAGATCACCTGGTGGGAGGGCAGAGAATTAACAAGTCTGGGTTGTGCATCTGTGATGTTGCCATCACAGAA
This sequence comes from Nyctereutes procyonoides, assembly GCF_905146905.1. NCBI lineage: Eukaryota > Metazoa > Chordata > Mammalia > Carnivora > Canidae > Nyctereutes > Nyctereutes procyonoides. The sequence continues at coordinate 45,253,587 of NW_026575049.1, read as the reverse complement.
GGAATGACACATGCACATTCAGACGAGCACCTTGGAGGTGAGTTAACACCTGGAGACCTCAAATAGGCTCTTGAGGGGTGATGGTGGGAGGTGTAGCCGGGTGGAGCTGAAGTCTCAGAGACAACAAGGTGCACTGATTGGACAGGACAGAGTGCTAAAGGGAGAGTGCCACCAGCCTCGTGACTGTGCCAGTTAGCTGGAGTCTTAGAATCTTACCCTAGAGTACCAATCACTGGAGGAAATTGAAAGAAGGGGGAAAAAAACTCACACAAAATTTAAATATTATCTCAAAAATTTTATGTCTAGGATCCTGATGTTCAGGCATGGGAAGAAGGGTGTCAGCTCTAGGGAATCCCCGAGGTGACGAAAATAACAGCCAGATTGTCTCTTCATTCTTCTAAAGCTAAAGCCTCTTTGCTGGAGGCTTTAGCTGAGCAGACCTCAACATTGTCCTGCCACTAGGTTTTTTCTCTACCCTTAAGGTTTAGGGGTGGTTATTGACTTCCCCATCTGGAGGAGAACAGAGTGTGGAGAGCTTATCAGTAGGGTCCAGGCAGGAAACAGAATCCCATTCAGTCAGTTCAAGTGAAGAAAACATTAATGAAGTGGGCTGCTCATAAAGGTGGATATAGGTCTAAGGCAGCCAATGGGATTTGGGGCCCCCAGTCACAGCAATAGCAGGAAGTTGTCATCACCCCTAGACTGAAAGGGTAGAAGGAAATGGTGCTCCTGGAGCCCTCTGAGAGCTAAGTTCACTAGCAGGAGTAGGAGGTCATTCTAGAGAGACAAAGGTCAGAGAAGGAGCATGGAACCAACACCCCAGTCTTTCCTCCTCCTGCTGCCATCTGACCACCTGCTGCCATTGGCTCACCATGTCCAGAAGCCAGCCAGCAAGGGAAATAAATCAGATAATCCATGGAGGTCAGCTTCCTGGGGCATGGAGCAGGGCAGGGCAGAATGGATTTAGGAGCAGGTGGGTGGACCAGAGCAGCCAGCCACAAAGATGTCTTGAGAAGTTTTCTTAAAGGCCCAGCATTTATTTTTATATTATAGCCTTGTGTGAGATACATACTTGTATATAGAAGATAGCTGGTTATGGTCCACACTTCAGGCAGGGATACAAAAGTAACTCCAGTATATGTCTTTTGTTTCTCTCTGGAGCAGCAACATATGGATAATTGAATCAGCAGCATCCGAATTACAGATGACAAGGCTGTGGTGATTTTCAGATTTAAATATTTAAAACATTTCACATTTTTGTCTTTGATTTTTCCCAGAAAGAGCAATGAAGAAATATTCCTTGAGATGATGTTACAGGTTTGCTCTTCACTAGGGAAATAATTTTATGCAGCGTCTGACACATATATATTAGGTTCCTTGCCACTACCAAAGAAAGAAGTAGGGGGAGAGGGAGGAGAAGGAGGAGGAGAAGAAGAAGAAAATAAAATTCTTTTTTTTTTCCACAAAAGCCCTTTGAGTTGCAATTGATCAAGGTTTGTTGGAGATTTTACTTTCAGAGTGGTTAGCTCCATAGCCCAGCACTGCATGGTGTTAGGGAGCAGAAGATGGTTTTGTGGTTCAGAGCTCCATCCTGTGATTGGTTTCCTGTGCTTCCTGAGGAGCCACACACAGCAAAGAACCACAAACTAGAGGGAGTGCTAAAGCCAGGCAATCCGTGATCTGCTCAGGAAGCAGGCCTCAGGAGAAGAAAGTGAAAATTGCATCTAATTTCTGGAGATGTGTGTTTCTTGTGTTGTGTTTTCTAAAGTTATACTATTCCCCAAGGAAGATAGAGGAAAACAACTCCAGGAAAGCACTCCCCAACCCCCTGTTTGGATTTTAAAGCAAGGCTAGGTGTCCAAGACTCCTTCCAGGGGGTGATAATCCTCTCTGCATGTCTGCCTGGCCACAGCGTTCACCTTAAGCTGTGGATTCATATGCAGTATCCTTAGTGTCCCTGTGGGCCCCAGTGCTGACCTGCTATGCTCCTGAGAGGTCTTACAAGAAGACTTAACTTCCTTTTCAGAAGGGCAGGGCCAAGGCAGAGCTTCACTCCTTTGGCATGATGGTTTGCCTCCTGTTAAAATGCAAATGCCCTGGGAAGGGAAGCACATGAAGCTCTCAGACTCATTTACTTGGGTGATCACTCCATGACCAAGAGGGGCTGGGCAGGAGTTGGCCACTTGTGATGCACATTTTCCTATAAGGCCTCCTCATTCTCTTTCCAGAACCTGTTTTGAAAAGGGATGCAGATCCCAGATAATCCCAGGGTCAAGGAAACTTCTAAATCTGAATGAGAACAGAGACAGTGAAGGTCAGCAAATGCCCAGGCTGGCCTTGTCCTTTTCACCAAGATTTTTATTTATTTATTTATTTTCTAAAATTTATTTATTTATTTATTTATTTATTTATTTATTTATTTATTTATGATAGTCACAGAGAGAGAGAGAGAGAGAGAGAGGCAGAGACACAGGCAGAGGGAGAAGCAGGCTACATGCACCGGGAGCCCGACGTGGGATTCGATCCCGGGTCTCCAGGATCGCGCCCTGGGCCAAAGGCAGGCGCCAAACCGCTGTGCCACCCAGGGATCCCTTCACCAAGATTTTAAAGGGAGTTTAATTATTTACAGAGACGGTTTGCAAATGTTCTGGTCTTATATTTAGGTATCCTAGAGAGAGGAAAGGTCAAAACCTTTGATGATACTCATAATAATGAGTATTATTTTGATTACAGCAGTTACAGACTTTAATTGGTCTTAAAGAGAAAACATGGAGAGAGAAGCATGCTGGAGCTGCTGGGTGTCAGCAGTTCCTTGATTTGGGGCAAAAAAAAATCTAGTAGTGGTTTCAAAACAAGATTTGGAACCAAAGACTAATTCTAGTTAAGTTGTAGAAATGCTCTCTATACCTAATGTGGAAGCACATTGTCAAGTGGAAAATTTTAAAGCATCAAACATTTAGTAACTTCACTGTCCCACTAATGCAAACCTGAGAGCATGACCTCGAAATTAAATAATAAATGAAAGGAGGGTGGCTCCATTTTTGATCCTGCTCTACATCACCTGGTAATTGAATCTGACAAAGAAATGAATTGGATTCTCTAAATTTTGGAAACAAGGCAAAATCAAATTATTCAGTGGCCAGCATCATTGCCCATCTGACCTCCACACTGAGACTAGCATGCAACTGTTGTCATGCACCTAAGCCTAGATATATGTTGCCTTATTTGTTGGTAGCATTTTTGTTTTCACTCTCTACCCCCTTCTGACTTGTCTTCCGTAGATTTCTTTGTGAAATAAGTCAGTCAAGAAGGACAAATATCATGTGATTTCAGTCATATGTGGAATTTAAGTAACAAAACATATGAACATAGGGGAAGGGAAAGAAAAATAAGAGGAAAATTGAGAGGGAGGCAAACCATAAGAAATGGTGAAGTCTAGGAAATATACTGAGGGTTGCTGGAGGGGGAGTGGGAGGGGGAATTAGGTAAGTAGGCATTAAAGAGGGCACTTGATGTAATGAGCACTGGATGTTATATGCAACTGATGAATCACTAAATTCTGTCTCTGAAACTAATTTTTTAAAAAAGGAATAAAAACCCAAAAAACTCAATGACATGTTTGTATTTTATGTGTGCATAGATGAAGCATGCCAGGAAAAGACACGGCTGTATAGTGTCTCTAAAATCTTTGGCAAGATTCAAAAATTGTGGCACATCATCTTTCTGGAAAGGTGCTTTCAACATCATGGCTGAAGAGATGATGGTGTGTCTAGCTGCCCTTATTGTTGTCTTTCCATCTTGGCAAACCAATGTCATGTTTCTGTGGAATGAACCATTGTACTTATGTTGGCCATATAAGTTTGCTTTCCCATGGCTATTCTACTTAACCTGTGGTGTAGCTGAATTGATTTTGTAAGGATATGAATGAATCATTGAGGGTACAGTGAATAGTTCCTTCCATAAAGCTACATGTTGTAGAAACAACCAGAAATGAATTATCGCCAATAGTAGTAACAGTTGGACTCAAAAGCATAGTAAATGTGTTGCGTGTACAAAGCTCTTTAGTTCTATAATGGTCCTTTCAGGTGAACCCATAGGTATATGAGTAATTTGAAGTAGTTGATATTTTTCAGCCAGGCATTTTCTCAGGTGGCTGTTTTTAAGGTGTGAAAAATGAACATGATAGCACTCTGTGTTGCTGTTAATTTTGTTGCCCATCCAGGGAAGGTCTTCACAGAGTAAATGATGATTCTATATTAGTTGAATTGGGAAGTGAGTGACAACTATAGAGAGAAAAAAAAAGCTCTCTGATGATTTCAGGCCATTGACTTCACAGGTTTGTACCTATGAAAATATAGAAAGCATTTTTATCAGTACTCCAAAATCAGTATTTGGAATCTAGAGATAAAGGGGGCTAGTTACATGATATGATTATACTCATTTAGAACTTTTAAATATATTTAGGCATAGATTCTAGTAAGTGGCTTGTCTCTTATGTTGATGAAATCTGAAGGGGGGAAGTTGCCTCTCTGGGATCAACATGGACATCTTTTTGGAGATCAGGATGTTATCCATCTGGAGGTGGAGAGGCTGTCTGGTGACCTCCATGGTTGCTTGGTCTGTGATGTGGACAGTGTGATATGAAGCAAGATGGGTTTATAAGTAAACTGTATGTAGAGGTGGTGTTTTTAAACAACAGCTGATTTAACTTGGCATGTTTCAGATTCCCAAGATTCTAACTTCCATCAGTAATGAGAATATTTTACCTGGAGATTTCCACTGAGGAAATGATTATAGGAAACTGGTATGGGCATCTCTTTGGAGTATTATGATGGAATATCGTGCTACTCATGTTCATGGTTCTGGTTATTGCATTGCCCTTAGGTTAAAAAAACTGCAAAAAAAGATATCATGCTAGTGTCCTAGTCTTTGTATATACATGGTCTCACAGTTTCTCCAGTAGTGCAGAAAAAGGTCTAGTAAGGCCTAGATTATTCTGGACAGAAATATGAATTAGGAGATATTAGAAGTCATTTAGTTTGTACCATCTCTTATGCAGAAATTAAAGCCCAAAAAATGTTAAAAGATTGCAAAGTCACACAGCCAACTAGCCAGCAGTTGGTCCTATTTCTCCTGTCTCTTGGTCCAGCTTCTGCCCTTTAAGGGCATCTCCGACTGCAGTAGGTCATTCTGAAGCTCCCGTGGGAAGGATTACTTAGGTTTCTCATCTGAGTGAAAGCCCAGAAACAAATAGGTAATATTCATTATATGCCCCAGTGATGTTGGGGCATTCTCTTTGACATAATAACTGTATCAGTAAAAATAGACATTCCATGAGGATGGAGGAACTCCAGCAAAATCAGGTGAAAATGGAGCATCATAAATACAAGAGTGGTATTCAGCTTACATTTGTATCCATGGCTGCATAGGCCACAACCTGCACAGGTGTGAAGTCTTGTTAATATCCCACAGTTCCTTCAAGAGCCCTTAACTCCTTTGGTTCATTATTTCATTACTTCTGAGGCCCTGGCTCTATGTTTTCATCTCCCCAGATAAACCATACTCCCACTTCTTTTGATGAACCTAAAAAGCAAACAGATCCAAACGTTAGATGGCTGCAACAAAATCGGTAACATCAGGGCACCAGGGAAATGAGCCTACTTATTTCCAGAGCCCAAATTGTACTGAACATGAATAGTGACCCAAGAGCAAATTGTGTTCAGAGTTTCTGAAGTTATTTAAATGTTTATAGTCAATTGTTTTCATAAATTAGAGTCTTCCTTAACTGAAGACCAGTATATGGATGCATAAAATATGCATTGAAGGCTTTATTTGAAATATAGCTACACCATTGCAAAAAAGTGACATCAAAAAGCATGTAGAAGCACTTTATATCGTGGAGGAGAGGGACATTTGATGATCTGTGAAAAGAAGAAACTAGAGAATGATGTCATGGGGGCACTCCGATTAGGATGGAGGACTCATTTCATTGAGAAAACCAAGTATTAGTAAGTTAATGGTCAGGAAATTTCTTTTTAATGAAACAAATCTAAGGAAAAATCCCCCATTTCACACTGTAGTAATCTGAAGAAAATAGACCTTTTGGTTTATCTTTTAAGAGTAAGTTCAGAAGGTTGTGTGCTCATTCATTCATTCAGCCCACTGTATGCAAAACTCCATGAACAGCTCATAGAACAAACCAGAAATAAATGATTGTCTATTTTTACCTTTTTTAAAAAACACAGATTTATGGAAATTTGATTTTCATATTGTAAAATTTACCTACTTCAGGTAGGCAAATTTCAGTAAAACTGACAAAGCTGTCAACACCCACCAAATCCAGTTTCAGAATATTTCCATCATCCCAGAAAGATCCCTCATGCCCATTTGCAGTCATCTCTGCACGCCCAATCCCAGATAACAATTAATTTCTATTTCTATAAATTTGCCTTTTCTATGCATTCTTCATATAAGTGGTTGAATAATATTTCATTGTATGGATATATGACATTTTGCTTATCCTTTTTCCCCAGTTAATGGACATTTGGATTATTTCTACTTTTTCATTATTGTGAATAATACTGATATGAATACATACAAGTCTCTGTGTGGTATAAGTTTTCATTTTTCTTGACTAGATATCTAATAATGGTATTTCTGGGGCATATAGTAAGTTCATGTTTAATTTTAAAAGAAATTACAAAAAAATTCCCAAAAGTATTGAAAATCAATTGACCATAAATGTAGAGATTTGTTTCTGGACTCTGACTACTATTCCAGTGACGATAAGACTATCCTAATGTCAGTACTGCACTTTCTTGATAACAAGTTTTGAAATCAAGAAATATAAATCCCATAAATATATGTTCTTTTTCCACATTGTTTTGGCACTTTTATTTATTTTTAAAAAGATTTTATTTGACAGAGACCATGCATAAGTGGAGGGAACAGCAGGTGGAGGGAACGTCAGGCAGAGAGAGAGGGAGAAGCAGGCTCCCCACTGAGCAAGGAGCCCAATGTGTGGCTTGATCCCAGAACCCTGGGATCATGACCTGGGCCAAAGGCAGACACTTAATCAACAGAGCCACCCAGGTGCCCCCTTTTTGGCACTTATAATTTTAGTATCTCAATTTCTACAAAAAACTTACTGAGATCTTGATATGAATTATATTGGATCTATAGGTCTGTTTGGGAAAAAAGACTATTAACAATATCAAGGTTTCCAATCCATTAACATGATATGTCACTCATTAGACCTTTAGTTTCTCTTAGCAATGTTTTTTTTTTAATTGAAGTTCAATTTGCCAACATATAGCATAACACTGAGTGCATCCCGCCAAGTGCCCCCCCTCAGTGCCCATCACCCAGTCACCCCAACCCCCCGCCCACTTCCCTTTCCACTACCCATTGTTCGTTTCCCAGAGTTAGGTGTCTCTCATGTTTTGTCACCGTCACTGATATTTTTACTCATTTTCTCTTCTTTCCCTTTATTCATTTTCACTAATTTTTATATTCCCCAAATGAATGAGACCATATAATGTTTGTCCTTCTCTGATTGACTTATTTCACTCAGCCTTATACCCTCCAGTTCTATCCACATTGAAGCAAATGGTGGGTATTTGTCATTTCTAATGGCTGAGTAATATTCCTTTGTATACATAGACCAAATATTCTTTATCCATTCATCTTTCGATGGACACCAAGGCTCCTTCCACAGTTTGGCTATTGTGGACTTTGCTGCTATAAACATTGAGGTGCAGGTGTTCTGGCATTTCACTGCATCTGTGTCTTTGGGGTAAATCCCCAGCAGTGCAATTGCTGGGATGGATTGGAAGAATTAATATTGTGAAAATGTCAATGTTACCCAGGGCAATTTACACATTTAATGCAATCCCTATCAAAACACCATGGACTTTCTTCAGAGAGTTGGAACAAATCATCTTAAGATTTGTGTGGAATCAGAAAAGACCCTGAATAGCCAGGGGAATATTAAAAAAGAAAACCATAGCTGGGGGCATCACAATGCCAGATTTCAGGTTGTACTACAAAGCTGTGGTCCTCAAGACAGTGTGGTACTGGCACAAAAACAGACACAGATCAATGGAACAGAATAGAGAATCCAGAAGTGGACCCTCAACTTTATGGTCAACTAATATTTGACAAAGCAGGAAAGACTATCCACTGGAAAAAAGACAGTCTCTTAGCAATGTTTCATAGTTTTCAGTGTATAGGTCTTTCACTTAAATTTAATCCTAAGTATTCTACTCTTTTTGATGCTGTTATAAATGGAATTATTTTCTTTATTTTCAGATTGTTCAGAGCTGGTACATAGAAATACAATTGATTTTTTTTGCATATTTGTCTCATAACATGACATCCTACTGAACTTGTTAATTAATTCTAGTAGTTGTTGGGTGGATTCCTTAGAGTTTTCTACATAGAAGATCATATCATTCCTAGATAAAGACAGTTTATTTATTTTTTCCAGTCTGGATGCCTTTATTTTTTTCTTGCCTGATTGCACTGGCTGGAACCTCAAAAACAATGTATAGGAGTGGCTGAGTTCTTTGCCTCCTTTCTGGTCTTAAGGGGAAATCATTCATTCTTTCACCATTAAGGATCATGTTTACTGTCGGCTTTTCATAGATGCTTTTCACCAAGGTGAGGAAGTTCCCTCCTATTCCCACCTTATTGAAAGTCTTTTCATGAAAAGGTGTTGGATTTTGTCAAATGCTCTTTCTCCATACATTAAAATAATACAGCTTTTGTCCTTTATTCTAGTAATGTAGTGTATCACTTTGATTTGTGGATGTTAAATCAGCTTTGTATTCTTGGGATACTTGGTTGTTGTGTACCATCCTTCTTGTATGTCACTAGAGTTACTTGCAAATAGATTTTTGCATCTATATTCATGAGGGATATAGGTCTATACTTTCCTTTTCTTGTATCTTTGTCTGGTTTGGTATTGGGATAATACTTGGCCTTTCCTTATCCTCTGTGTTTCCTGGAGTGCCTCTCTCCAATCCTCCAGCAATGGTCCTCACATTTATTGGGAATTAAAAATATTGACTGTTCTAGATGATGTAATGGAGGCTTTGGAGTTTTAGGGGGAGTGGAGGGTGGCAGGAATTGGGTCTTTCTATTAATGATCAGTTTAACAAGCATAGAAAATAGGATTTTAGGGGATCTCTGGGTGGCTCAGCGGTTTAGTGCCTGCCTTTGGCCCAGGGCGTGGTCCTGGAGTCCTGAGATTGGGTCCTGCGTTGGGCTCCCGGCATGGAGCCTGCTTCTCCCTCCTCCTGTCTCTCTCTCTCTCTCTCTCTCTCTCTCTCTCTCTCTGTGTGTGTGTGTGTGTGTGTGTATCGTAAATAAATAAATAAATTTTTTAAAAAATATTTAAAAAAGAAAATAGTAAAAAAAAAATAGTGGGTATTTGTCATTTCTAATGGCTAATATTCCATTGTATACATACCCACGATTTGCTTCAACGTGGATGGAACTGGAGGGTATTATGCTGAGTGAAATGAGTCAATTGGAGAAGGACAAACATTATATGTTCTCATTCATTTGGGGAATATAAATAATAGTAAAAGGGAATAGAAGGGAAGGGAGAAGAAATGGGTAGGAAATATCAGAAAGGGAGACAGAACATAAAGACTCCTAACTATGGGAAACGAGCTGGGGGTGGTGGAAAGGGAGGAGGGCGGGGGATGGGGGTGGATGGGTGACGGGCACTGAGGGGGGCACTTGATGGGATGAGCACTGGGTGTTATTCTGTATGTTGGCAAATTGAACACCAATAAAAAATAAATTTATTATTATAAAAAAAAGAAAATAGGATTTTAGAGTTAGACTCTACAAATCGAAATAATGCTACCGATTTCTTCATGTAGTGAACACAGCATGACATTCACTTCAAGCCTTGACTCATACAGTACTGTTTGGAAATTAGAGAGTGGTCCTTTCATTTGCTTTTACTGAAATTGCCTGTGGGTAAAATCTTCTGGAGAGATTATAACTGAGCTGGGCTTTGGACAGATTATTTGAACAGGAAGGACCTCACTCATTTTTAAACATATTTTTCCTCTGTATTTTTCAGTGGATCATTTCTGTTGATTTGTTTTCGGCTTTTTTCTTCTGTCATATCAGTTCTGCTACTGAGCCCTTCCAGACATTGTGTTTCTTACTTCTAAGACTTTCATTTTTTTTTTATACTTTATATTTCTCTGCTGAAAACAACTACCTTACCATTCATCTCAAGAGTATTCAACCACATGACCATGGTTATAAATGCTGATTTAAAGTCTTTATCTGATCTCAGTGTTATGATCTACTGATCACTTTTTTTAATTAATTTTATTGGTGTTCAATTTACCAACATACAGAATAACACCCAGTGCTCATCCCGTCAAGTGTACCCCTCAGTGCCCGTCACCCATTCACCCCCACCCCCCGCCCTCCTCCCCCTCCACCACCCCTAGTTCATTTCCCAGAGTTAGAAGTCTTTATGTTCTGACTCCCTTTCTGATATTTCTCACACATTTCTTCTCCCTTCCCTTATATTCCCTTTCACTATTATTCATATTCCCCAAATGAATGAGAACATACACTGTTTGTCCTTCTCCGGTTACTGTGGCCAAGTTCAAAAAGGGTGTTGCCTGAGTTCTCCTCTGGGATTTTGATGGGATCTTGTCTCACATTTAGATCTTTCATCTGTTTTGAGTTTATCTTTGTGTATGGTGCAAGAGAGTGGTCCAGTTTCATTCTTCTGCATGTGGATGTCCAATTTTCCCAGCACCATTTATTGAAGAGGCTGCTGTCTTTCTTCCAGTGGATCGTCTTTCCTCCTTTATCGTATATTAGTTGACCATAAAGTTCAGGGTCCACTTCTGGGTTCTCTGTTCTGTTCCATTGATCTATATGTCTGTTTTTGTGCCAGTACCACACTGTCTTGATGAACACAGCTTTGTAGTACAACCTGAAATCTGGCATTGTGATGCCCCCAGATATGGTTTTCTTTTTTAAAATTCCCCTGGCTGTTCGGGGTCTTTTCTGATTCCACACAAATCTTAAAATAATTTGTTCTAACTCTCTGAAGAAAGTCCATGGTATTTTGATAGGGATTGCATTATACGTGTAAATTGCCCTGGGTAACATTGACATTTTCACAATATTAATGCTGCCAATCCATGAGCATGGAATATTTTTCCATCTCTTTGTGTCTTCCTCAATTTCTTTCAGAAGTGTTCTATAGTTTTTAGGGTATATTTTGAGAACCATTTGAATGGTAAATGGTTCTCCAACCTTTTATTTTCAGGTTGTAGGTGTCCTTCTGTCTAAAATGAGTCTCTTGTAGACAGCAAATAGATGGGTCCTGCTTTTTTATCCAGTCTGAAACCCTGCGCCTTTTGATGGGGTCATTAAGCCCATTCACGTTCAGAGTTACTATTGACAGATATGAGTTTAGTGTCATCATGATATCTATTTAGTCCTTGTTTTTGTGGATTGTTCCACTGAACTTCTTCTTAAAGGGGAGTTTTAAGAGTCCCCCTTAAAATTTCTTGCAGAGCTGGTTTGGAGGTCACATATTCTTTCAGTTCCTGCCTGTCTTGGAAGCTCTTTATCTCTCCTTCCATTTTGAATGAGAGCCTTGCTGGATAAAGTATTCTTGGTTGCATGTTCTTCTCATTTAGGACCCTGAATATATCCTGCCAGCCCTTTCTGGCCTGCCAGGTCTCTGTGGAGAGGTCTGCTGTTACCCTAATATTCCTCCCCATGAAAGTCAGGGACTTCTTGTCTCTTGCTGCTTTAAGGATCTTCTCTTTATCTTTGGAATTTGCAAGCTTCACTATTAAATGTCGAGGTGTTGGACGGTTTTTATTGATTTTAGGGGGGGATCTCTCTATTTCCTGGATCTGAATGCCTGTTTCCCTTCCCAGATTGGGAAAGTTTTCAGCTAGGATTTGTTCAAATACATATTCTGGCCCTCTGTCCCTTTCGGCGCCCTCGGGAACCCCAATTAAACATAGGTTTTTCTTCCTTAGGTTGTCATTAATTTCCCTTAATCTGTCTTCATGGTCCCTTTATTGATTGTCTCTTTTTTCCTCAGTTTCCCTCTTTGCCATTAACTTGTCTTCTATGTCACTCACTCGTTCTTCCACCTCGTTAACCCTCGTCGTTAGGACTTCTAGTTTGGATTGCATCTCATTCAATTGATTTTTAATTTCTGCCTGATTGGATCTAAATTCTGCAGTCATGAAGTCTCGTGAGTCCTTAATGCTTTTTTCTAGAGCCACCAGTAGCTGTAGAATAGTGCTTCTGAATTGGCTTTCTGACATTGAAGTGTAATCCAGATTTTGTAACTCTGTGGGAGAGAGGGCTGTTTCTGATTCTTTCTTTTGAGGTGAGGTTTTCCTTCTAGTCATTTTGCTCAGTGCAGAGTGGCCAAAAACAAGTTGTATTGGAACACGGGGGAGTATCACTGGTCTGTCTAGCTGGTCTTCTGGGGGAGGGGCCTGCTGTGCTGATTCTCAGGTGTTAGCACTTGGGGGAGCTGCTCTGCCCCTGCCTGCTGCAGGGCTCAGCGGGGGTTGTTTACCCCGTGGGGCCCCAGGAGGATCAGCCGCAGTTGCTATGGCAACTCTGGAAGCCTGGATTCAGCCTCCGCAGGAACTACGGGGCTCGGGGCTCTCGGTTCTCCGTCTGCAGGGCCTGGAGGCTCCGGGGTGGGGCCGCTGATCTGCTCAGCTCGGGGCAGGAGCGTCCTTGCTGTCCTGGGCCCTCCCGGCCTCTGCCTGTCCCGGGGGAGGCCGGATCCTGGGCTGTGTCCCGGCGCCCTGTGCTCCGGGGTCTGCGCTGGTGGATTCGCGCTCCCGCCCTGCAGCTCCCTCCCTGGAGCCGCTCCCGAGCCCCTCCGAGCTGCTCCGGTCCCGCCGTGGCGCTGTAGCCCTTAGGGAGCTCGGAGCACTCTCCTGGCTCGCAGGTGTCTGTTAGTGTCCCAGGAAGCCTGGGGCATCCCCGCTCTCCTGGGTCCTGCTCTAACTCCCTGCGAGCCCCTTTCTGCCCGGGAAGGTTGGTGCAGCTCCTGCTTCTCCGGGACGGGGCTCTCCTGTCCTGGGGACACTCGCCCCGGCCCTAGCCCGGCTCCTCGTGGGGCCCCTCCCCCTCGGAGGCCTTTTGTTTCTTTATTTCTTTTTCCCCGTCTTCCTACCTTATAGAAGCGCGAACTTTTCTCACTGTAGCATTCCAGCTGGTCTCTCTTTATATCTCAGGCCGAATTCGTAAATTTTCAGGATGGTTTGAAGGTTATCTAGGTAATTTGGTGGGGACAGGTGACTTGGGGACCCTGCTCTTCCGCCATCTTGCCCCTCCCCCCTGATCACCTTTTTAAAAAAAAAACTTTCAAACTCTTTTTTTCTTTAAGATTTTATTTATTTATTCATGAGAGACACACAGAGAGAGGCAGAGACATAGATGGAGAGAGAAGCAGGCTCCCTACAGGAAGCCTGATGTGGGACTTGATCCCAGGACTCCAGGATTATGACCTGAGCCAAAGGCAGATGCTCAAACACTGAGCAACCCAGATGTCCCTACTAATCACCTTTTAACTTTAGAATTGGTCATATTTGCTTGCTTTTTAAAAGTATGTTGTATTTTGGATTGTTTGCTGGATATATTGAATATTATGTATAAAGACCCTGGATCCTATTTAAATTCTCTGGAAAAGGTTCACTTTTTTGTGTTTTAACAAAATTTGAGTAAGTTTAGATTGCATATATGTCTCACTTTTTATGGGCATTGGTTCCCATATATCAGTTCATAAATCCATGGTTTTTAAAAAATATTTATTTATTTGATAGAGAGCATGCACAGGGGGTAGGGGCAGAGGGACAGGCAGAATCCCTGCTGAATGGGGAGCCCCACATGAGGCTCAACACAGGGCTCAATCTCAGGACCCTAAGATCATGACCTGACCCAAAATCAGATGCTTAACTGACAGAGCCACTCAGGTTTTATATATCTGTTTTAAAAGCCTATTCCCAATAACATAGAAAGTATTCCAGAGTGGTCATACTTCTGTATATTTTGATAGAGCAGTTCTCAATAGAGAATCCCAAGCTACCTTGTATCTGTGATTTTTATGGTCTGTGTTGATCTCTTTAAATCAATTATTAATTAATGTTTTATATTTTTTTAGCAACAAAAAATTCAAGGAAATCCAACAAAGAAAACGAAATCAAAAAAATTGGATCCTCTCAAAGGTCAGAAAGTTATTGCAAGATGTGATGAAAATGGCTTTTATTTTCCAGGTAATATTTTCTTTTGTAATATTTCTTTGTTAAATAATATGATTATCAGGGACCCAAAGTTCTCAAACTGTGTTTTCCCCAGAACACTGACATTTCATGGGCTGTACTAAGATATTCCACTTCTAAAATGAAATGATGATAGGGTTTCTACCTATATTTGTGGGGGAAAAAAGAGTCAGAAAATGTATATATTTTAATCTTTCATTTGTTTAATTAAAAAATTGTACTATACATCTAGTTCTATGTATGTAGTATGCCTAAAGTGCTGGTTTGGTGTAGTGAGCAAACAAATGAAAATTCTTGTCTTCACGGAGCTTACATTCTAGTAAGGGAGACAGACAAACAAGCAAACAAATATATAGTGTGTCAGATACAATGCTATAAAGAAAAATCAAGCTACAAAGTGAATTGAGAATGTCAAGGTAAAGGCTGCAATTTTATTTATTTATTTATTTATTTATTTATTTATTATTTATTTATTTATGTATTTATTTCTTACTTAAAGATTTTATTTATTTACTTATGGGAGACACAGAAAGAGAGGCAGACACATAGGCAGAGGGAGAAGCAGGCTCTCTGTGGGGCACCCGATGCGAGACATAATCCCAGAACTCTGGGATCACATCCTGAGCCACCCAGGCGTCCCAAAGGGTGCAATTTTAAATATGGTGGTCAATGAAGAACTTCTGGGGAAGGAAGGCAATGTGTGAATAAGATTATCTGGGGGAAAAGAGTCTTTTTTTTTAAGATTTATTTATTTGAGAGTGAGGGAGCACGAGCAGGGGTGGGGCACAGGGAGAGGGAGAGAGAGAATCCTCAAACAGACTCCATGCTGAACAGTCCTCCGTATGTGAGGCTCTATCCTAGGACCCTGAGATCATGACCTGAGCTGAAGTCAAGAGTCAGATGCTTAACCTACTGAGCCACCCAGATGCCCCTGGGGGAAGAGTCCTAAGTAGAGGGAACAGTAGTACAGAGTCCTGAGGCTGGGGTGCATATGGCATGTTGGTGGAAAGGTCCAGTGTGGCTAGACCTGAGAGCTTTTCTTTTTTTTTTTTTATTTTTTTTTATTTTGTTTATTTATGATAGTTACACACACAGAGAGAGAGAGAGAGGCAGAGACATAGGCAGAGGGAGAAGCAGGCTCCATGCACCGGGAGCCTGACGTGGGATTCGATCCCGGGTCTCCAGGATCGTGCCCTGGGCCAAAGGCAGGCGCCAAACCGCTGCGCCACCCAGGGATCCCCTTGAGAGCTTTTCCCAAGAGTTTCTGGGACATGTGATCCTGAAGGAATCAGCCAGGTGAAGTTCAAGTGAGAGCCTTGTGGACAGTAAAAGTGATATGTAGCTAGAGATGGAAAAAAAACATTTTATATCTAGAGAAATAAAACAGATTATGACTAGAACCCAGAAAGCAAAGAAAGGGGAGAAAATAATAAAGGTCTTCAGAGAGGGAAGTACAGGGCCATTCATAAAAGTTCATGTTAAGAAGTTTGGACTTCACTGGGAGCCACATGGAAAGCAGGGAAGAACATCATCACACTTGAAGCTCACAGAAACTCTCTCTCATTGTGTGAAGAGTGGATAAGGAGTGGGTTGGAATGTCCCTCAGGTCCCTGGTTTGGGCCATATGATAGATAGTGGTACCAACAGGACATGTTGGTATGCATGGGAAGATAATGATGTGTCTGTGACATGATGAATTGTAGGTGCACTACTTATGTGTTGATATCTCAAAAATCTGTCTTCAGACAGGTTTCCTTTCGAATTGCTTCCAATTGCTGAAGTTGTCAGAAAAGCAGTTAAAGTTAACGATCTAGAGTCTCAAGAGGAAATCTGTCTGGAGATAGAGATTTTTGAGACATCAGCACATAAGTGTCATTGATATCATGGGACAGGCCTGTGGGGAAAAGAGAGCTTAGGGATAGCCCTGAGGAAGATCCATGGAGCAGAAAAATGAAACGGCAGAAACTTAGCCGGTCTTGCATAGGCACTGTCAATCATCAGTTAAAAGAAGCATTCTTTATTGATTAAATTTCATTACATCTTCTTTTTAAGTGTGAAAAAAATACTTCGCAGGAGTTTTGGTTTCCAGCAGGCATATGTAGAGAACTGACAACTAGGACATTTTCTTTGAAATTCACTAGATATGCATTGGAGCTGGCTGGATGAAAGTAATTAAATACGGATCAGAGCATTTGAGATGAGCTCATAGGCCAAGGCACAAAACACATTTTTGCAAGAGCAGGGTCCCCAAACCTTCCCTTTCTCTAGGACTCAGATTTGCTGGGTGGTGATTATGGGGGGCCACCCCTGCTTGATTTTCTGAACCCTGGAGAGAGGTGGGAAGCTAATTTGGCAATTGAACAGAAGTACAGGAAAGGACTGGCTTCCAAATGGCTGCATTAGGGTTTGGGATTAGTTTGCAGGCCAGGGTCCTGGAGAAAAGTAGAACAGCTCAAACTTTTCCTCCTTACCATTCTTGTGTGATAAGAAATGCTAAAGACCTGCTACTAACAGTCTGAGGAAGTAGAGGAAGCAGGTAACACCACATGGTCATGTGCAATTCCTGAGATCACAGCAGCAATGATTATTGCCCTGTTCTGTTTTTTTCTTTAAATATGCAAATAGAGGGACACCTGGGTGGCTCAGTGGTTGAGCGTCTGCATTTGGCTCAGGGCGTGTTCCCAGGGGTCCTGGGATTGAGTCCCACATCAGGCTCCCCACAGGGAACCTGCTTCTCCCTCTGCCTATGTCTCTGCCTCTCTCTGTGTATCTCTCATGAATAAAAAGATAATCTAAATATGCAATTAGAGCCAGAGAGTACACACCCCTAACAGTTGCATGGGATCTGGCTATTCGAAAATTGTTAATTTGTGGCTGTGATTAAGCTCAGATAAGTCTGTGTGGAGGAAATACACATTTGAATTTAGTCATATAATCAGTAAGTTGGATTAGTGGCTGGTTAGTCAATACTGACTCAGACAAATCAAATGATCATGCCTGTGTTCCTAGATGGTGCTTGATTTTTGTTCCTTCTCCCCTCTAAAGTCAATAAATCTTTCATTGGGAATTTCAACCCAACCCATAGAGTTATTTTTTTATAAAAAAATAATTTCAAATTTACAGAAAAGTTTTAAGAATAATAGAGAACTTGGGGATCCCTGGGTGGCTCAGCAGTTTGGCGCCTGTCTTTGGCCCGGGACACGGTCCTGGAGTCCCAGGTTCGAGTTCCACGTCGGGCTCCCTGCATAGAGCTGGCTTCTCCCTCTGCCTGTGTCTCTGCCTCTCTCTCTCTCTCTCTCTCCTCTCTCTCTCTCTCACTCTCTCTCTCTCTCTCTGTGTGTGTGTGTCTATCATGAATAAATAAATAAAATTTTTAAAAAAAGAATAATAGAGCTTTTATATACTCTTTATCCAGATTTGCCAATTTTTAACTTTTGTCATGTTGATTTTACCACATTTATTATTTTATTCTCTTTCTCTCTACTCATCTCCACACATACACATAATTTTTTCTGAACTATTTAAGATCAGGTAACATCATCATGCCTCTTTACTCCTTAATGTGTCAGTCTATGTTTCTCAAGAACTAGGGTATTGGGGCACCTGGGTGGCTCAGTGGTTGAGCATCTGCCTTAGGCTCATGATCTTGAGGTCCTGGGATCAAGTTCTACATCAGGCTCCCCGCAGGGAGCTTGCTTCTCCCTCTGCCTGTGTGTTTGCCCCTCTCTCTGTGCCTCTCATGAATAAATAAATAAAATCTTTTTTTAAAAGAGTATTATAGTCTTTTAAAAAACAAGGCTATTAACATAATCATAGTAAAGTTATAAGATTCAGGAAATTTAACATTATGCTACTTTTTTTCTGTATATTTCAATTTTGTTAATTGTCTCAATAATGGCTTTATATTTTTTGTCTCTAGAATAAGCCTAGTCCGGAATTATGTCAACATTGATTTAACATATCCCCTTGTCTTCTTTAGTCTAGAGTTATTCTCTAGACTTTCCTGTCATTTTTCATAATACTGATGTTATTTAAGAATAAGATCAATTACTCTATAGAATGTTCTTCAGTTTACCTTAGAGTCAGAGTGTGCATTCCTGGACAGTTTGCTACCTAAGTGATGGCATGATGTCGTGTCCCTCTCAGGGCATCCCATCCAGAGGCACATGATGTTCATTGGCCTCATTAGTGGCACTCCTTGAGCTCACCTGATCACTGTGTGTTATTATTTTCTCCCTTGCAAAAAAGGTCAATAGAGATTTGTGGAATATAGCATGATAATCATCAGTAATTCCTTTTTCTGATAACTGTTGTTCAAACACTGCTAAACATTTCTAATGAAAGATATCTGGCTTTGAAATGTACCTCAGTGGTAGGTTGGCTTTGGAATAACTGGATCAGAGTGTCTGTTGCTTCAGGCCAGGTCCACACTGGAGCAGAGCCAGCCTGGTTGTTGCTGCCATCCTTGGCAATCAGGGCAGGGATTTCTGTATGGCTGACTCTCTTCCAGGGTCCGTGTGAAATATCTATCTAGTTAAGGAATGATAGCATTGTTCAGAATGGAAGTGACAAGCCAATAGTCTGGCTCATCAGGATGCTGAAAGGCAGGGAGGAATGTAAATTTCAGAACCTTATTTTAAGCCATTTGCAAAAATCAGGTCCTCCTTCCTGTTCTTCAGTGAAAAGAAGCATTTACCTCAGAAAATTCAAGATGATGAAAAGTCTGAGTTGCAAAA
This sequence comes from Nyctereutes procyonoides, assembly GCF_905146905.1. Taxonomy (NCBI): domain Eukaryota; kingdom Metazoa; phylum Chordata; class Mammalia; order Carnivora; family Canidae; genus Nyctereutes; species Nyctereutes procyonoides. The sequence continues at coordinate 45,234,536 of NW_026575049.1, read as the reverse complement.
TTTCTGCACTATGCCAGAGAAACAAGTTACTATGGAAGAAAAAGGCAGGTGGCAGAGGCGGGGAGACGGTGCTGAATACCTTCTGGGGTGTAATGTGTTAGGGTCAGAAAATCCCAAATTTTTATTTATTTGAAGTCTGCCTTTTTCCTCTACTAGCCATGTGACTAGAATCCCTGCAGTTCTCTGAGCCTCAGTTCCTTTATCTTTCCAAATGAGATTAAAACAATTAGAACCTCCATAAGATTGTTGTGTAGATTAAATATGGTAATGTACAATATTTTCTAAATTGGAAATGTGAATTGCATAGAGTTTTTTATCTCATGTGAGCGCTTCTCTTAAAAGATAGAAACAACTCCTGTCCTCTCTTGGGGGTCACAGTTGCTGCTTGCAATTAAAAAACTTTGACAGCAGTTTAAAAACCCTAACAGCAATTCAAAGAGGCAAAAATTAGCCCAGGGGAAGAAAGGAAACCTCTGAGGCTGAAGGAAGGAGAAAATATGATGAGTAGATGCACAAGAATGACTTTCAGTGGAATGGGGCAGGTGGAGATACTGCTTTTGGTGAAGCAAAGCTAAAGCCTTTTTTGGGAGATGGAATTGAAGTTGGGCTGTGCATATCAGAAAGCTCTTACAGTCAGAAGTAAAAGATCCAGTCTCCAGCCTGAGAAATTCCTGTTTGGAGTAAAGATTAAGAACTATTCCCACATCTCTCACTGAATGAACTGACCTACCTACTTGGAATATTTCTGCAGTCTTCTGACCACTGAGAATGGACCACATTTTTGCTGAGGGTCTCCACAGGGGCAGATTCCCTCTTCTCCAGCCTGAGTACAGGAGAGCCCTCTGGCTGAGGTAGGGAGTCCAACCAGTACCCAACGAAGGTGTCTGCAATCACCAAGCCTCCACTAGGAGGAATCCCAGACCCCTGAAATGGTTCCCGGAGACATTTCAGAGTGAGGAGACATAGTCTCACCTCTCTGGGGTGAGGACAAAGAGAAGCTGCAGCACAAGAACAAAATTAGATACCGATATTGAATCAGGACTTAGAAATGATAGCAACTCCTTAATCAGTTGGAGAAGGAGCAAATGCAGAGGCTGAGCCATAACTCAACAGGCCAGCTCTTAGTCCTACAGCTCCCAGAGCACAGCCAGCCAGGCTGTCCACAGGGTGAGGCTGGTTCTAACATTAGGCTGGGAAACACTGCACTAACTTCTGCAGGTAAACAAGGTCCCCCTTCTGCAGAGATTGTACAAAGAAGAAAACAATGGAAGGAGCTAAAAAGGTTGTTGCAACATACCAAAAAGTCTAGATCTAATCAGGTAGAGCAGGGATTGGCAGACTTTTTCTGTGAAAGTCACATAATAAATGGTTAGACTTTGTGGCCTCCAGTCTCTATCACAGTGACTCCATTTAGGCAAACAGCTGAAACCCCACATAGCAGGTTTATGACTGGACACACCTGATTCTAAAAGGCCAGGAATTTGAGGAAGATCACACTGGTCAGTGTGCCAGCCCAGACCTTTGCCGTGAACCGCAGGAGGGGGTGTGGGGCTTGCCAGGGTGAGGTTTGTGAGCATTCTCCTCAATTAGGAGTGGGTCTTCATTGCTTTCCTAGTAGGAATTCTTTCTAAAAAGTAGTATTTGTTTTTCTAACTAAAAGGATAAATTCAGTTTATGGCAGCAAACATGTGAATAATGTATAAAGAATATTTCAAAATTCAAATTGAACATTTTGATCCAATGAGAAAACACACACCAATGGAACTGGTTTTCATGTGTGTGTATTTGTGCATGTTAAAAAAAAAAAAGTAAAAGGCTGTCATTTCTTTGGCCATTTAAAACAAGAGACATGAACTCAAGATGAAAAACACCAGCCATTTCTTTGCCACATAAAAGGCCATGGGACTTTGCCAAGGCAAGCGTGCGAGCTGAGGCAGCATTGCCAGGCCTGGTGGAGACATGCACATTTCTCTCTTGGAGCAGGAATCTGACTGCAGCTTTACTGCTGCTTGGGGAAGTATCCCTGTCAAAACTTCCCTTAATATTTATAATCCCTTTATGATAGGAAAATAAATCTCAACTAGGGTAAGTGACAAAACATGTGAACCTTAAAAGAGGTATTTTTTTTTCCTAATCATCCCTTTGAGTACAACTAAAAGACAAGGAAACTTCTTGCGTCTTTTTCCATTGTTCATTTTTTGGTAGTGCCTTTTAGGGAAGCCGTGGGATGCGTTCAGCCTACTTAGCATTTCATTTATCTAATATTAGATGAAAAGTTGATGATGGAGTTCCTATTTCCTTTTACTTTCACAATTTTAACAACACTGATTTTCTATATGTAAGGAGTATAGAAGGAAATATGGGTAAAATAAGTAAATAAGGAAATCAGATGGTGAGAAGCACCCAGGGAGAGGATATTTGTTTCTAGGAATGATGTTGTTAGGATTGCTGCTGGTGATGCTGGACAAACAAGCTACTGCATCTTCTTTAGGCTTCTCAGCTCAGCAGGTGCTCCAGACCAGAGCTGTGCACTTCACCACTGAGTTGGTCAACCCAGTATGCATCATATAGATCTCATGGAGAGATCAAAGGGGCATACTGATTTAAACAGGCAACCAACAGGATGGTGCAAGCCTAAGGGAATGGGCATTATCTGTCTTTATTTTTTATTTTAAATTTGATTCCTTTCAGGGGTTGTGAAGAAGTGTGTGAGCCCCACCCATGCACTGGTGGGTTTCAGGTATGGAGACACCAAGGTTGTGCCTACCTCGTTCATCACGCCTGTGGGGGGTGCCATGCCCTGCCCACTGCTCCAGGTACCTGCTACAGTGATCTTTTCTGGGTGCCCTTCCCACCATCCCCACAGTTATGGATAACAGAATGGTGAGGCCACTGTCAGGCCTTTGCTGAACATCTGGTTAGGCTCCTTCAGGGAGCTTATGTTTGGGCAGGAAAAAGCAGTGACCCCTGTTATGGCCCCTTGCCTGGCAACTATTTTGCTTCACCTTGATCTCTTAATACCCTGTTAAGTAACCTCATGACTGCATAGACTTGCTTGCATTAGGACCTGTGGTCCTTGTCATTTTACAGACAGTAGATGATTGGGGAAGAACTGCTGTAACTGCTAGCACCCTTGAAACTTTAACTGTAAAAGAATATATTAAAAGCAATTTAAATAATGAGGGCAGAAGTAGAGCTTCCCTTGACATCATAGACATTGCCAGACCTTGATATCATAACATGGTTACACCTGAACATGCTTTCCACAGGTGAGCCAGGCTAATGTGTTCTGATCTGCATATAAAGTCATAAAAGCAGTGCTGCATCTTCATCCCAGCACCCAGGCTAGAGAAGAGACAGAAAGCCCCCCAGAGCTCCACCACTGCTGTTTCTTGACAGCAAGAGCCAGGAGGAAAAGTACCCAATGAGCACTCAGGATTCCACATTGGTTGTCTGTTGCCACTTCCTCTGGCCAGACCCAGAGCATCCATTAGTGTACTTGCCCCCTGACAGTTGGGCCTGTCCATTTCACAAGTGTCCACCAGCCTCTGTATGCCCCTTCATAATATTTTCTTTCTGCTAGAGGCTGTCTCTTTGTAACTTTTGTCTGTGGATTCCAGGTGTGTGCTTTGTAACAACATGGAGCAAACCTGCTCCATTCCATTGTCTGAGTGACAGCCCTTCAGATACATGAGGATGCTGTTCATATCTCTCCCTGGTCTTTATATGAAATAGATTCCTTCAACCAGTCTTTGTGGGATATGGTTTCCAGACCCCTTGCCATTTTGCTAGCCGTCCCCACCCCACTCTGGGATCCTTGTCAGGTGAAGAAGTCCTGCTAAAACTGGTGCTCACAAAATTCCAGCTGTGGCCCGGTGAGCCTGGAGAAATTTGAAATGGTTGACTCTTTCTTAGCTGAGATAAAATATATATTTGAATGGTAACATCGGTACTTACTAATTATCTTGGGGCATTTTAAATCAAGCATATATTAACATTGCGTATAAGATCTATAAGCAAAATATTTGCTAGGACATACGTTCTCATCTACAGGTTGGAGATTATGTCTTTGCCAAAATTGTGATACCCAACGGATTTGATTTCTATGTCCCTGCCATTGTCATAGCACTTCCAAATCAGGATATGGCTGAAGATAAATTCTACACAGTTTTGAAGTGTAACAACCGGAGAGTAAGTAGACTTTCATGGAGGAAAGGGCTTTCTCACTAGGCAGAAAGTGGCTTCTTTAACCACCTTCCTTGCCACCCTCCTTCTGGGCAATACCTTGCTACTTCTGGGCACCCTCCTTGCCACCCTCCCACCCTCTTTCTGGGCAATACCTTGCTACACTACAACTAGGCAGGCTCACTCTCGTTCTCTACTGTCCTCCACAGGTTCTTCTAGTACCTTTCTCTCTCTCTTCCTTGCCTGCTGCTACTCAACCCGCTCTGGCCTTCTGTTCCCCTCCCTGTGTTCCCTGTGAATTTCCCTAACTGCTTTAGAAAGGCTCCGTATAAGTTTTTAGATCTGACGATGTCATGTGTCTGCCTGATGTACCCCACCACTCCCCACACACTCATCCTTCTCATCAAGCTTGAGGAAAAGCCCAGCCTGACCCTAGCAGGGCCCCAGCCCTATGGAAGGCTCACTGCCTCCTGAATGCAATGGGCTTCTCCAAGGCCCTAGTCTTTCCCTCTTCCTGGACAACCCTCCCATCTCCTTTCCACAGAACCTTCTGTCACTGGAAAGATACTGCTCAACTATAACTTCCTCCTGAGGCCCTGGGGTTCCCCTGCACACTGTGCTTTCCCCTCCCCACACCAGCTTCCTCGCTAACCTCCCAGTTCCTTAAAGGCAGGGACTGTGACCTCTTCATCTTTGTAGCCCCAGCACAGCCTCTGATGAAGAGAAGATTCTCAAAATTGCTTTTTAAATTACTTAAATGAATGACATTTTTAATAGAAATAAGTCTTGGTGGACCATTTAATATGTCTGGAAAATAGACTAGCAAGACAAAAGTAAGAAGCAGAATACCAGTGGCTAACTTTATTAAGCACTTACTATGTGCCACAGGTACCAATCAGGTACTTTATAGGTAATGAACAATTGAATGCTCAAAACACTGTGAGCAGGTACTTTATTCCCATTTTAAGATAAAGAAACGGAAGCAAAGGTTAAGTCACACATAGGGTAAGCAGGACAATGGACATTTGAACCCAGGCAGTCTGGCTCCATGGCCTGTACTCCGAATCTCTGTGCCCAACTGCCTACTATACATAATTAAAATATCCAGTGAGTTCTTGGCTATAGCATGAAATATATCCATCAGAAGAGAGGTCGTGGTAAATGAATTTTAGAATTAAGGGCAAAGAGTGAAGACCATTACAGCCAGTGGTCCCAAAAGCAGTTTCCAATCTGATAGAACAAAAAGAAGAAAGGGACACCTTCTCATCAACCCAGAAAAACAATTTTTTTAAAGATAAAATAGACTTTCCTGGAGCTTTCTGAATGACAGTAAAGAAAGCGGTCTAGAAGGCAGCAGTGTAGAAGGTTGAGTAGCAGCAGGCAAGGAAGAGAGAGAGGCAGTGTGGATCAGAAGCTTTTCTGACATGAGGCACCACTTTGGGGATATGTCCTAGGCAAGGGAGGAGAAAGCAAATCAAGGGACATTTAGAGAGATGTCCCTCGGCATGCCCCAGGTGTGAAGAGATGAAGCAGTTGTCCTAGGATCCCTGAGAATGAGCCTCAAAGCCCAGGGGGGGACCTTGGAATTTACCCATAAGGCAGCGAGGCCTTGGAGACTAGAACAACAGTGTCATGGTGAAGGATGAGACACTGGAGATAGTTCTGTAGAGATGTATGGGGCTGAAGTGGCACATTTGGCAAGGGGTGGTGGTTCTAGTTTCTGAGTCTAGGAATGAGGTGGGCAAGGCTGACCTGAAGGTAGATAGGAAGGTGCTTCTGTAGAGGGATGTGTGGGTGTGTGCGTGCACGTGCTTGGGCAAGCGTGTACAACTTACCTGAATGGCCTCGGCACCTGATCCAGGATGTGGAGAAATAACCGAGAGGAGTCACTGATGACTTTTATTCTGCATGTAATTACCAAACCAGGCTCTGCCATTTGACTGCCCTCGTAAGTGTCACCCTGTATAGGATAATGGCTAGCAGCTATTATAACAGATCAAGCTAAATTAAACTTCCACGTAACTTGTGGACATTCTGATTTAAGTCGCGTGAACCCTTTTGATATCATTACAGGAATTTTGCCCTCGGAGTGCGCTTATTAAGATCAGCCAGAACAAGTATGCTCTCTCTTGCTCTCACATAAAATCACCCCTGATTCAGGAGGATCCAAAAGTGTGAGTAGACCCTGAACTTTATTTATATCTTTGCACCTTTAATCTGTTTCAGAGTTGGGATTCATGATCCCTAAATACTTGGGGAGAAAAGCAGAGGTAGAGGAGGACCTTCTGCTTAAAATGTAGTTCTCTATTTTTTTAAGGTTTTATTTATTTATTTGACAGAGAGAGAGAGAGAGAGAGAGAATGCACAGCCCAAAGGGGGGAGCAGCAGAGGGAGAGAGAGAGGGAGAAGCAGAGGGAGAGGGAGAAGCAGGCTCTCCCCTCTTAAGCAGGGACCCTGACGTGGGCTCAATCCCAGGACCCTGGGATCCTGAGCTGCTGAAGGCAGAGACATACAGGACTGAGCTACCCAGGCGCCCCTTAAAATGTAGTTCTATCATTATTATTCTTTCAACATCACACCTCTTACTTGCTGGTTATTTTTCCATCTGGTTCTAATCTCAAATGCAACATTATTTTACTGACTCTTCAGAAAGCATTCAATCCTGTCATGAATTTGAAGGAATTACTCCCCTTTTATTTGTAAGGATTCAAGGACTTTTTTTAAGATTTTATTTATTTGACAGGGTGCACAAGCAGGGGGAGTGATAGGCAGAGGAAGAGGGAGAAGCAGGCTCTCTTTTGAGCAGGGAGCTCATCGTGGGGCTCAATGGGATCTGGGCCGAAGGCAGATGCTTAACTGACTGAGCCACCCAGGTCCCCAGGTTGAAGGCCTTCTTTTCTTTTCTTTTCTTTTCTTTTCTTTTCTTTTCTTTTCTTTTCTTTTCTTTTCTTTTCTTTTCTTTTTTCTTTTCTTTCTTTTCTTTCTTTTCTTTCTTTTTTTTTTTAATTCCATTCATTCATTCATTCGAGACACACAGAGAGGCAGAAACATAGGCAGAGGGAGAACCAAGCTCCCCACAGTGAGCCCATGCAGGACTCGATCCCAGGACCCAGGATCACACCCTGAGCCAAAGGTAGATGTTCAACCACTGAGCCACCCAAGTGCACCCCGGGTTCAAGGCCTTCTAATGAAGTCTCACTGTAAAGCAAAAGTTAGATTAAATTGCAGTTGGGACCAATCAACTGTCTGCTTCTCCTCTTGCCAGGGAGTGAGAATGAGATGCTGGCCGGGCTTGCCTGTGCCCAGGTGAGCATGGGTGGGTGGCGGTTTTCAGGGGCTACAGTGGGGTGAATACATTTTCATCTGAGGAAGTAGGATTACTAAAAGCTGGAAAAGTAGATTAGGGCAGCCCAGGTGTCTCAGTGGTTTAGCGCCGTCTCCAGCCCAGGGTGTGATCCTAGAGACCTGGGATCGAGTCCCACATCAGGCTCCCTGCATGGAGCCTGCTTCTCCCTCTGCCTGTGTCTCTGCCTCTCTCTCTCTCTGGGTGTCTCATGAATAAATAAATAAAATCTTAAAAAAAAAAACTAGATTAAAACAAAGTCAATAAAAGAAGCTGAGGTCCAGAAAGCAGGCAAAAACCCAAGTCTATTGGGCCAATCAGTGAGGGGCAGCATCACAGCTGGAGTCATAGCCATGACTTGGAGGTGAAGGTGGATTTGGGGCAAGGGTTAGGGAAAGGGATCCTGGAAACTCCCTCCAGCTTCACTTGGAGTTTCTGGGTTGTCTTGGGTGCCAACCTTCATTCGCCTGAAGTGCAAGCACTTCATAAACAGAAACCATCAGACATTCTCTCTTCCACTTCTTCCCTACCCCCTAACCCCCTGCGTCTGGGCTTGTAGAATCCTCTGCCTTTCCCCCTGATGTCAAAGTGCCCTCTTTTATCCAAGGCTGACCTGCCCACCAGGCTCCAGAGCCTGTCCCCATGGTCCGGCTCTTGCTCCATCAGTTACCCTGGATTCTTTCCTATCTCCCCACCTCCTCTCCTGATTCTTTCCCCTCAGCAAAAACCCGAGTCTGCCTCCCCTGTTTACATACATGCACAAGTGCATGCTCGCACACCCCCAGTCCTAAATCCGTAGAACTCCCTTGGTTCTGCACTGTGATCTGGCTCCTCCTTCCCTTCACAGCTACGCTGCTGTGTATGCACAGTCTCATGGGCTGATGTCTCCCCTCTCTTGCCTTCTCTTCCCTCCCCAAAGGAAGGAGCCTTGGGTGTTGGCTTCCTCCTTTATCCCTTCATGAAGCTGAGTCCACAGGAAACACTCAGAACCTCTCCCACGCTCACATTGACTGTGCATGCTGTTTCGGTCTATGATCTATTTGACTCTGTCAACTACCCTTCCTTCCCTTGAGACCTGTCATGGCTCCTCCCCCCTCTACATTTCCTCCCTGCTCGATTTCAACCATATCCCTTGCTCCCATGATTCCATTTACACTAAGGACCTCATATCTCCCTCTCCACCCCAGACCACCCCTGTGCTCTGGCATCAGAATCGTAGCCTCTGAGAGTGAGGCCTGGAACGAACTTTTCTAAAAGCTCTCCACTGGCTGTAACGTGCAGACCTGGCTGCTAACTACAGTGGAAAGAGCCTTAGAAGCTAAGACCTGAATTCCTATCCCAGCCCCAGCCTCATTTAGTTTGTGCACTTGGTGGGTTGCTTATCATCTAGGAGCTTGTTTGCTCACAGTGAGATTCGGATGGGGTTGAGGATTAGAGATGGTCATTGCATGCCTGGGATAAAGCTCAGCCTATGGCAGGAATCCTGTTATTTCTAGCCATCCACCTGAGTGTAGAATCTCAAATTCAACATATCTAGTCCTAAAATTATAGCTCTCCACAGACCCACTCCCATCTCTGCCTTCCTTGACTCATTTCTCTTTTCCACCTGCCAGTCACACAGTTTTCCAAGCAGAAATCTGGTAGTCATTTTAGGCTTCGTCTTGCCCTTCACCCACCACACCTCACTGGTCTCCAAGTTATATTGATCCTAACTTGCAAATATTTCTCAGCTCTGCTGGACCTGTACTGCCTTGGGTCAGGCCTCTCATTTCCTGAGGCCCTTGCCTTTGGCCTCTTCCTGCCACAGGACAGTCCCAGCCTTCTTCCAGAAGGGCTGAGCAGAGGAATCTTCCTTGTATGCAAATCTGTTCCTGCTCCACCTCTACTGAAAAAATCCTTCAGATTCTCCCTCCCATGCCCTTTCTTGTTCTAGCTTAGCCTCTTGTGGGTCTGACCCAGGCCTGCCGCCCTAGCCTCACTTCTCTCTAGTCATCCCCTAAGCAACCTCCCACAAGCCCTCTGCACTGTGATCTAGCATCCTCCCTCCTTTCACAGCCACACTATGTATGGGCAGTCTCATAGGCTGATGTCTCCCCTCTCTTGCCTTCTCTTCCCTCCCCAAGGAACCTTAACTGTTGGCTATGAGTGTAACTATACTAAACTACTTGTAGCTTTTTCCCCATGCCATGCTTTTTCAGGGCTCTGTGCTATGTATAAGCTAAGCATTCCCTCCCTGGAATGTTATTCTTTGCCCTTGGCCATCAGGGAACTCTAACATTGAACTCAAGCATCACCATCACTATGTCATGTTCCAAGACTCAGCCATCCTATGCAATAAAGTGATCCCACTGCATCCTAGAGAGGTTTTCATTACAGAAACTTTCCCTTTTGTTGGGCCATATACTTTCTCAGTTTCTCACTCCTGTTAGGCACGTGTCCTTGAAAGCAGGGGCCAGATTCTGTCCCCATCTAAATCATAGTTGCCAAGGTCCAGCTCTTAGGATGTGCCCAAAGACTATGTGAAGAATGAACCAGTGAACAAATACTAGTGGATGCCCAGCATTGTTCCTTGAGAGGTGCATGGTTTCATAGAAGATCTTTCAGTATTATTATTGAAAATCCACAATTCTTCATTCTCTTCTAGATGAGTATAATGTTTGTTTAAAATTATAGCACGTTTTTTGTGAATCTCAAAATCCTACTCAAACAAAATGATGTCCAAATTACAATACATTTGAAAGGAATATAAATAGATGTGTCTAGGTATTGACTATTTTCACTAAATTCAACATTATCCATCCTATTTTCAAATTAAAATTCAATTCTTTCTATGCTTTGAAAAGCCTTTAATTGTTTTTCTGTATTAGGCCTGCCCCCGGCCTTATTTAAAGCTCTTAGATGCTAATTATCTCCCCTAGTTTCTAGGGCTTTCCCCAGCGGAAGTAGACATTGACTCTCTAGTCTCCCCATGGTAACTTCCACTGTTGTTTTGCTCTAGCTGCCTCTGTGCTAGCAAGAGACTGCATTTAATTCTCTTAAGTAGAAGTCATGTCCAACCTGCTAAATTCAGAGTTTAATCTGTCTCTGTTTCCGTAATCAGGGCTGGCAAGTGTGAGCACACAGACTGACAATGTAGATCTTATTTTGTATCTCCACTGGCATTTCCTTCCGGTAGGTCCTTTCTCATCAGGAGCCCTTCCTATGTGCTTTATAAAGGTACCATCCCCCTTTGGTTTTTCTTTAGTAAGCCTTTATATCATTATAGTAAATGAGACCATTAAAAAAAAATACCAGTGCCTTCTTCAGGGGCTGCTAAAAGAACTGTGCAGTAGCTTGCAACTCCAACGGAACAGCTTTTGACCACATTTAACTTTAAAATATTGAATCCCCGGGGATCCCTGGGTGGCGCAGCGGTTTGGCGCCTGCCTTTGGCCCAGGGCGCGATCCTGGAGACCCGGGATCGAATCCCACATCGGGCTCCCGGTGCATGGAGCCTGCTTCTCCCTCTGCCTGTGTCTCTGCCTCTCTCTCTCTCTGTGACTATCATAAATAAATAAAAAATCAAAAAAAAATTAAAAAAAAAAAATAAAATAAAATAAAATATTGAATCCCCTATAACCATCCTTTTGGGGTTGGTCAGACAGGGGCACATGGCCCCAGGCATGCACCAGGATGCCAGACATTCAGCTCTCCCATCTTCTGCATCCTGCTTTTTCTTCTTTCTTGAGGCCTTCAGCTGTGGGTGACAGAGTATTTCCTGCAGGCCCCTCTTCTGGTTCCTAACTGAGGGCCACACACAGTGAGGGACAGGAAGGGAAGTATCTGGTGGGTAACAAGTTCAAAACTGAGTGAATATGGTCAAAGTCAATGCCTACTTTTATTTTCAGCTTAAAATTTGACACTTAAATGATTCTTGAGGACTTTTGTCCTCCATCATCCAATATGGTACCCATACTAAATTCCAAATAACTAGTTCTTAAAGAAGAGAATTGTAGTAACACCATATTTACAATGTGAAATCAACTGAGGGTCTTACTGCCTTGATCTTCTCTTTCCTCTGCCACACGATGAGTGCATTTTCTGGCAGCACAGCTGAGGGAGGTGTACATGCCTTCTGAGAGTGTGCCTGATGGAGGGATGTGATTACTCTTGCCTTACCTGCTTTTAGTGATGTCCCTGAGCTTTTTTATATACTTCATGGCATAGAGATGTCTGTTCTGAGTGAAAACATTCCCTAACCTAGCTATAACTTTCTGTTTAGAGGATACACATGTAATTTCTCCTAATTCCAAGATGCAAGCAGACCAGGAGGAATTTCCCCCCACTTGGCATCCTCCCTCCTTGCCACACAAAGAACTCCCAGCAGAATTGTTCCCTGATTCCTCCCCGGGGATCCTATTCCTATCAGAAGGCTGTGGCCTCCACTGGTGCTGTTGCTGGGGAAGCATGCCTGGTGGGTTGGATGCTCTGGCTTCTGGTTTTCTCCAGTGAAGGGGAGTGCCCTTACCAGGCATTATTCAACCATTCACTGAGAGGTTGGTGGAGGACAGGCTGGGGACTATGAGCTCATCCAGTCAAGGTGCCTCTGGCAGGCCTGAGCTAAATCCCTGTACTTGGTGCCAGGTAACTGGCTGGATATCCCTCCCAGCGATAGCTAGGATCCCTCCTTCATTCTTGACAGAGGAAGCCTTGGGGCAAACTTCTGAGTCTCCTCCTTAAAAAGATTCACTTTGAGGGAGTTGGATTTCTTGAAAAAATTAGCAACATTCTAAATGTGATCAGGAAAGCCAGAGAGAACTAATCATTTTCTCTGCTCGGAAAAAAAAAAATCAATGGGTGTCTGAAAGAAATTGCTGGGTACTGAGATCCTGAAGGCAAGGAATGTTCTCTTCTTGATGTGTGGTTATAATTGTGTGACCTTGGGGACATGGCTGTGTATGAGTCTGTGGGAGGGGAGACCACTCTCCTAGGGTTCAGATGTGTTTTATCCGAGTCTGGGGTCAGCTCCCAATTCCTGAATATTAGCCTTTTGAATCATTTTCCATCAAGCCATTTGGATTTAGGAATATGTCCCCAAAGAAATTATAATTCCATGTTGGTTAACATTCCTCCCTTTCTCTGTGTAGTGTGGGACCGTCACACCATCTTCCTGACAGCAGTGATATTAAGTGGTTGATTGAAACCTCAAGTTTCAGTGCTGGCTCTGACATTACATGAGATGAATCACTTCCCATAATCTTGCCCTGTCACTGTGACTGTGTTTCCCTTAGAAGGAGCTGTGCATCTGAAATCATTAAGCCTCAGTATGTTATTAGCCCCCTCGTTCCTTCTGGTCAGATTAGGAGCCCCATTTCCTAGGCTGGAACAAAACCCTGAAAAATCAGCAGTTCAGCAGCAAACCCTGTTTGTGAATGTACCATATTATCCGGAGAGACAAATGCCATTGCCTGTTTGTGGCAAGTGTGCTGTGGTGCTCTAATACGGGAACAAGAGAATGTTGAGAGTCATAGAGATTTGTTCACCCTGAGGGCCAGTGGTAACAATTTGGACTTTCATAATATTCTCTCCATTTTCTCCTCCTTCCATTGTTAAAACTCAGGGGCCTTGTGGTCTTTATCAGACACCTACTTGGCATCTACCCTGTAGGTCCTCCTGTTTGGAGACCAGCTTTCTGATAAACACATAGGGCAGAAAAGAAATGAGGCCTCAGAGAACCAGTGAGAATAGGACAAGATGAGCTGACACTAATCAAGCAAATGAGGTGGATTTTTACCCAAGGAGAGTGTGGAGTAGGTGTTCAGTGCTTTCTTACCCAAAGTGGGGTTGGCTGCTTCTGAAGAACCAGTGAAGACACAGTGCCTGGCTTCCCTCATCTTACCCCCACCCTCTGACACAATGCACATGTAATTTTGACCTGTTTATCATACTTAAACAAACCTATAGCCTAAACTAATTAATAGGACACTGAATTTTTCTTGGTTTTGGCATGAGATAAGACAAAAGAAAGCCATTTATCAGGGCCTTTCCAAGTATGCTGATGGATAATACCCACTGGCCAGAGTCAGGAGCATGGCCACCTTCCCCTTTCCTCAGAGGGGTTTGGATGGAGTAGTGTGAGGGTACATGGTTTTGGGGGGCAGGTGGATAAGAATTCACATCAGATTCACACCTACCCTGCCCCCCCTTCTACAAAGGGACATTTCCTTGTGGAATATCTTGAACTTGGTCGACAGTAGATTCTGGAGAGTAAATGGGGTAGCTGAGCAGCATCTGCTTACTTAATGTAAAGGCTTTTTCTTGGTTAAAATCCTGGTCTGCTTTTTATTCTGATCATGACAATTTGCCAATTTTTATTCTTATTCCAAAAGTATGCCTAGTTAATATAATTTAGAAATTAAAAGCAAAAAGAATATGAAAACCAGCTATAGTTCCATATTTCAAAAGTAATCACCATTTATATTTTGACATAGTCCTTCTAGAGTGTATTTTCTCTGCTATGTTGTTTTTCCTCAAAATCAAAATTTTTCCCCTTATTTATAACAGTTAAATTTTTTTTTAATGTGCAGTATGTGGAGTATCTGGGTGGCTCAGTCAGTTGAGCATCTACCTTCAGCTCAGATCATGATCCCAGTGTCCTGGGGTCAAGCCCGCTGCATTGGGCTCCCTGATCAGCAGGAAGTCTGCTTCTCCCTCTCCCTCTGCCTCTACCCCCCCCCCACACACACACACAGGTGCATTCTCACGCTCTCTCACTCTCTCTCAATCTTAAATAAATAAAATATTATTAAAAATAAAAAATAATTGTGGAGTTGACAATACTACTAGAATTCTTTTCCCTGAGGCAACTATTAACAGTTTGATGGAAAGATTTCTTTCTAGTCATCTTTATGTGTTCACAATTTTAATAACCACAGGAAAATGTAACATACATTGTGACTTTTTTCTGCACTTAATAATATATTACTTGCATTTTGGCATAACGTCAACACTTCTTATTTCATTATTGCCTACTTAGATTGTAATTATCCTGGTAGTGTGTGATTTCCTGGGTTCTTTCCATAGTCATCTTCCTGGTATTCTTCAGGTAGGCAGGTCAGCCTCTCTTCTATCTTAATCTTTGGGTGCCTTTCTCTGTACTTCCCATTCCTCCTTCCTGTTGCTCTTCTTTCTGAGAGGTTATAGGTGGTAGACTGGACTATGACCAGTCCTGATACATGGGAAATAGAAGACATCTCTGAAAAGGAAATAGAACATATTAACTTAGTCTGCTCAGGAGGGAGACAACAATGTGAGGGATAGTTGATTGTAATGTGGTAGGTAGGTTTTTATTTTATTTTTTCAAGATTTATTTATTTGAGAGAGAAAGGGTACAAGCAAAGGGAGGGGCAGCAGGAGAGGGGGAAGAGACAGTCTCAAACAGACGCCCCACTGAGTGCAGGGCCCAACTCAAGGCTTGATTTCATGACCCTGAGATCATCACCTGAACCGAAGTCAAGAGTCGAACACTTAACCAACTGAGCCGCAAGATTTTTTACGTTACAGAGCAGGGGTGGCGTTACAACCTTGTCTTGTGATTTCAAGATAAGTCTCTGAGAACATAGTCTCACAGAACTTACACATCCACATAGGTGCTGGCCTCCTATTTCAAGATAATTTTGTTTCTGGCCTCCTGGGACACTTTCTCCAATGTTACTGCTGTTGCTTGGGCTATTTTTTTTTATTGTTATAAAATACACATATTATAAAATTTATCATTTTAACCATTTTTAAGCATACAGTTCAGTGGCATTAAGTACATTCACATTGTTCTGCAACCATCACATCAGCCACTCCCAAAATTTCATCATCATCCCAAACTGAAACTCTGTACCCATTGAACACTAAGCCCTCCCCATTCCCTCTCCACACCTAGCCCTTGGCAACCACCATTTTACTTTCTGTCTCTCTGATTGTGACTAGTCTTTGTATATTATATAAGTGGAATCACTCAGTATCTGTCCTTTGTGACTGACTTATTTTACTTAGTATAATGTCTTCAAGGTTCATCCATGTTATATAGCCTGTGTCAGAATTTCCTCCCTTTTTAAGGCTGAATAATATCTTTTTGTGTGTATATATCACAGTTTGTTTATCCATTCATCTGTTGGTGGACAGTTGGGTTGCTTCCACCTTTTGGCTGTTGTGAGTAATGCTGCAGTGAACGTGAATGTACATATCTGTTTGAGTCCCTACTTTCCTTCTTGTGGATATATTCACAGAAGTGGAGTTGAGGGATCATATGGTATTTCTATTTTTAATATTTTAAGAATTGCCACACAGCAGCTTTACCATTTTATATTTCCACCAACAGTGTACCAGGGTTCTAGTTTCTCTATGTCCTTGCCAACCTCTGTTATTTTTTTATTTTGTTTTGTTTTCTTGATAACAGAAGTGGGATTCATGGATCATATTGTCGTTCCATTTTAATTTTTAATTTTTTGAGGAGCTTCCATACTGTTTTCCATAGTGACTACTAGTTTACACTCCCATTTACAGTGTACGAGGGCTCACTTTTTTCCACACCCTCAGCTCTTGTCTTTTTGACAATAGCTATCCTAACAGGTGTGAGGTGATGTCTCCTTGTGGTTTTGATTTACATTTCCCTTGTGATTAGTGATATTGAGCATATTTTCATGTATCTTTTGGCCATTTGTATGTCTTTTTTTAGAAAAAATGTCTGTTCAGGCTGTCTGCCCATTACTTAATTGGATTATTAGTTTTTTCCAGGAATAAATAAGAGTTTATTCTGCAGAATTTATTTATTCTTGATATTAAGTGGTATGAGTTCCTTATATATTTTGGACATTAATCCATTATCTGGTATATAGTTTGCTAATATTTTCTGTCATTCCTTAGGTTGCTTCTTGTTTTGTTGTTTGATTCTTTTGCTGTGCAGAAGCTTTTTAATTTGATGTAGTCTTGTTCACTTTTGCTTTTGTTGCTTGTGCTTTTGGTGTTGTATCTAAAAAACCATTGCCAAACCAGTATAGAGGAGTTTTTCCCCTGTGTTATCTTCTGGGAGTTTGATTATGTCCATTTCACGTTTATTTTTGTGAGCGTTGTAAGATAGGAACCATGGGGATTTCTAGTTTTCCCAATTTATTGAAAAGACTGTCCTTTCCCTATTGAGAATTCTTAGCTCCCCTGTCAAAATTAGTTGATCATGTACACTACATTTTTCTAAACAATAAGACTAGTTCTGTAACTTCATAGTCCTATCAAATGTCAATTAAATTAAAAATCACATTGCTTTTGAATTTAGGGGACATTTTTCTGATAGTATGCCATACAGGAATTAGGGAAAACTAAGAGAGCTAGAGCATCTCTACTGTGCAAGCTCCAGTCACTATGTCAGGAATGAACTGAACTATGATGTACCCAAGCTTATCATCCAGGGGTAGTAAATACAGGTCAATTCTGCGGAGGCATGCTAAGGGACTTCTTGGCCAGGAATTGTTGCTTCACTTACTGACTTGGTCAGGACACAGTTCAAATGACATTAGGTTCTCTGTGCCACAGAAGCTCAGATATCAAAGATTGGTGGAAATGACCTGCATGGAATAAAGCTCAGCCCAGACTGTCAGAGGCCACAGGACTTCTGTGACTTCATTCCATGGGAAGAAGGCCAAGGGACAGTGAGCTGAGAAACACCTCAGGGCTAGCTTGGACGTCTTTGTAAACACAGCAGCCAACAAGACCAGGGTTACACTGTTCTGTCTCTCTCTCTCTCTGTAGGGAGGATGTGAACACAAAGAACTCTACTTTCTTAATATGGCCACTCAAAGAAATTGATACTGGGGATTTACGAGAACTAAAACAGGAGAATGTTAGAAAGAAGAAAAAGAAACCTGCCAAGAGGCTGCCTCTCCAGGAGATGATGTCCTCAGACTCAGATGACTCTTCTCCTGGCATCAGGTCCCAAGAATCCTACCCCAAGAAACACCCCAACCCCAAGGTGGGAGGGGCACGACATCACCTATCGCTGGAACACCCTGAAACCTCTCTCAAGAATAGTATACATGAGGTTACTCCCCAGTTTCCAGGCCAGTTTAGTTCCCAGTATGGCAAAAACTCTAATACCCTTAAATAGTGCTGACATCCACCTCCCCAGAGAAGGTCCTCGGCCCAGGGTCTAGGAGTCAGCCAGCCACGCCATCGCTGCCATACCTCCACCTCAAGCAGCCCTGCCCTTCCCTCCTAGAGCCACCCACAGCAGCAAAGGGCTGAGGACCACTTCTGAGAAACCTTAAAGCAGTCTAGTGGCAACTTTAAGAGCCAACATTCCTCCAGGGCTGCCCAGACCTCAGCCACTCAACACTGTGGAACTAGCCCCTCTGCTGAGGTAAGGCTGCCTTTCATTCTACCCATTTCTACCCTATTTGTAGAACAGGCACACTTACCTGTTTTCCCCCACCTGGATCTCCTGTCTGTTTACACTTACGGGTTCTGGCTTTTTTCTAACCATTCTTTATCCTATTATTTTCTCTGTCCTCACAACACTACACTCAATCTTTTGGTAAACTCTACATACCCAAAAGTTTAATCTGACAGATTATTGCATAGGATTTTAAGATTTTGGGGGCAAGTTAATGTAATTATTATCCAGAAACTGCAGCTATAACCTGGAAGCTGCAGAATTGTTTTAAGTTGATTATCTCATCTGAATTAGGGATTTTTATAATTTAATTTTAAGACTGAAATGAAGACCTAGTAACTTGTGTGAGATCTGCAAAACAAAATTATTGATTTCTGGCAATTTTTATTAAGTCCTTCCTAATTATTTTTGTTTGTAGTCTGTTGTAGGTACCTCTAATTGAGTGTGGAACCAGAATAAAAACTCTTACATTGGAAACATTTCAAAACTATTGTATTGTTTATTTATTACTGTTTTCTTTGAACACATTTTAGCAATGACATAAAAGTGTTCACTTCTTTTCACTTTATTTCAAAAATGAAATAGCTTTCCCCAATTCTCTTTTTCTAGTCAATAATAGCCACAGGGCTGTATAATAATAGGGTACAGATTATTAATAAGAAAAATATTAGATGCTTTTTGCAAATAGAAAAGATAGATTTTAGAGTATCAGCAAATTTGCAACCTAATTAAAAGTGGGGTTTATATACCTGAAAACTTGAGTGTCACCAGGATTATGGCAAAGAAATTAAAGGAGAAATCTACCTCCAAAAATATGAAAGAAAAAGAGACATCAGTTCAGCATCAGGATAAAGGTAGTAATGTAGCAAGAAAGGAGTTTAAGAGTGAGGAAATGAAGCAGAATAAGATGTGAGACAGTGTGTGGGGAAGTTTGCTACCCTCCCAGAACCCAGAGATTTCTCATAGGCAGAAAGGCTCTGGAGTAGTTATTTAGTTTTGGTCTGTACAGTGGAGAACTGGTAAGGTAGGGAAGAAACCATTCATCAAGTCATATGCATGCATGCATGCATGCAAACAAGCATTCATGTAAGCCTGCCTGCATTCATTCAATTATTCAACAAGCAGTTGAGTGCTGACAATATGCCATGCTCCAAAGAAATACTGTATCAGACATTTGGAAGGTACTTACCTTCTCTATGCTACCTCTCTATATCTCCATTTTATTTTTGGACCAATCACTGTTTTCTGGTTTAGAGGCATGTAGAGAGAATGAAGAACTACAGGACAAATATACATAAGAAAATTTTGTTGATACTATATTACACAATGCATGATACTCTCAGTGATATTAAAGGTATGTATAGTGTGTTGTACTTTACTGATAATATGCAGTTCACTGGCTGGGGAAAATTGCAATAAGAACAATGTATTTCTACTTCTAGCTGGTGTGGAATAACAGGAACCTGATTTCATTCCCAAACCCCTGCTTGAAACAATTAAAACACTAGGTAAAATATATGTAGCCACAGTTTCCAAAACATTGGACACAGGCAATGAAGTACAATGATCTCTGAGAAACAAGTGAGGTAAGCCCCATGATTGCACAGCTTACTTCCTAGAGTCAGTTTCCAGGCTGCAGCAAAGGGAGCAGGAACCTAGGCAGAGCCTGATACCTTCTGTGAATGGAGGAACTGAAACTAGGATTCTGAGAAGACCAAAGCAACTGGAGTCTACAGAATAGAGAGCTGGAGAGGAGAAAGCTACACAGAGAACAATTCTGGATATATGTCAATAAGCCCCCTTGAGTTTTCATCTCTGTACTAGTCAGTACCTGCCTGTGAGGAAACTACTCAAGGCTGGAGAAAGAACTTTTAAAAAAAAGTTAGAGGGAACAATCCCTATAGATCACACAGGTCTGGGAATATCTCCTGTTTCTTCCAGTCAGGTTAGATAATAGATATCTTTACTCAGGAGGCATCAAGTAGAGTACTCAGAAGAGGTTTGCCTCAGTCCTGAAACAAAGTTGGTCTTAGGCTAAACACTTCTCTGGTCCTATACAATAAGGCTGAAGAGCAAGCCCTAAAGGGGCTGTTTCCAAGTAACCTATGTCTCAAAACAAAGCTCAAGAATATTTACAGGGATTAAAAAAAAAAAAAACACCCAATAAAGTAAAATTTACAATGTGTGACATTCAATCAAAAATTACCAGGCATACAAAGAAGCCAGGAAATAAGAACCATAATGAAGTGAAACTAACTCAGAAATGGCACAGATTATGAAGAGGACCAGAAAAAATTACCATGTTGGTATACATAAGACTTTATTTTTTATTATTTAAATCTCTTTTGAAGGATAGTTGGTTGTATAGAGTAATGGCAGTGGTGCATTAATGCATTTCCATCCCCATACACACATCTGTAGTCATTACCTTAGGTGACTTAGGTGATTTGTGTGCTTGATTTTCACTGCATAAATCTACGCTTTTAGTGTATGCCAGAAGAAGTAATATGTGGGGTTCAGTCTGCCAAAAAATAATAATAGTTATGTGTCTAGATTTTTTGGTCACCACATATAATCGGCCTGGGTCATAAGCCAAGAGTGGGTCCAGGATGGAGCGATTGACAACCATACAAGTACTATGTGGAATGGGTATAGGGTAACTCTCTGAAAGAGATATATACTCTTACCAGAAGAAATGGAACAGATGTTCAAGAGACTGGATGACCACTTGAATGATATAAAAAAAAAAATCCAGGGATCTCTGGGTGGCGCAGCGGTTTGGCGCCTGCCTTTGGCCCAGGGCGCGATCCTGGAGGCCCAGGATCGAATCCCACGTCGGGCTCCCGGTGCATGGAGCCTGCTTCTCCCTCTGCCTGTGTCTCTGCCTCTCTCTCTCTCTCTCTGTGACTATCATAAATAAATAAAAAATACCTTTAAAAAAATCCATCAAATAGCAGACATTACCTCTGAGTTCCTTTTCAACTCCAGGAGTCTCTGGATCAATGACCTAGTCTGTTACCAACTCAGAGCAGTTCCATATAGATAACTGCCCTAAAAGGTGGAGAAGATGTGGTAACCAAAACATTTAGACAAGAGAAATTAATTAGGGGAATAGAATTGAAAAAGTAAAAGTAAAATTATATTTGCACATGATAAAAGAGCATACCTGAAAAGCCAGCGAGAATCCGTGATAACAGTAATTCAAACAATGTAAGAGCTCAGCTAGGTGGCAGAAAAGAACTTTAACTACCGAAATCAGTAGCTTTTGTATATCCAAATAATGATCAACCAGAAAATATATTGATAAAGGAAATCTCACTTATAATTGCAAACAAGAAAACAAGATATAGTTGATTCTCATTATTCATGGTACTTCTGTATTGTAAAGTCATCTGTAACACTGAATTTAGCAAATACTGAATCATTGCCCCCAGTGAAATATGGGATTAAGTTCCTGCAAACCTTTGATCATATCATTTTCACTAATTGATCAATATATAACCTTCTTTTGTGTGACTGTTTAAAGACACCTTATTTAACAAATATTTATAGACATAGAACTCACAGCCAACAGTGCTATAACTCATGCCTTAAAGAAGATTGTTTTTTTCTTGCGCTTTGGAATACTAGATAATACTTCAACACTACACTTGGGGACCATTTTATTATTTTTTTTAGATCCATCCACCTTTTTTTTTTCTTTTTAATTCAATTTGCCAACCTTATAACACCCAGTGCTCATCTTGGGAATCATTTTAAACAGCAAGATCACCAACAGTAAGCATAACAATGTAGAAAATGTGCCATTAAAATACACTATTAAAAGGACACTTTTTTAGAGCAGGAGAGCTGAAACGAGGCAGGTGAGTGACTCATTTTTCACAGCTCGGAGCATATGCATATCCACAAAGTGTACTGACTATTGATTTTGGAATTACAAATAAATTCTAGTGAGTATATAAATTCACAAATATGGAATCCACAAATAATGAGGATTAACTATACCTAAAATTAACAAGAAATGTGGAAAAACAACATGAGAAAAACTTTAAAACACTACTGAAAGACACAAAAATAGATGTAGACATCTCTTCGTTTTAGATAGGATGGCTTAAAGCCATGAAGATGTTGACTCTCCTGGAGTAACACAATCCCAATAAAAATAACAGCAAAAATTTATAGAGTTTAAAAAGTTGATAGTAAACTTTGGAAAAATAAACATGTGAGAGAACTAGAAAAAACTGAAGAAGAAAAACCATGAGGAGAGGGGCTTGTGCTAATATATAAAACACTATAACATCTTTATGTGGTGCTTGCCCAAGAGAAGACAGACTGATGGAATCGAATAAAATCCAAAAACAGACAAGTATATATATGGAAATTTAGTGTATTATAAAGATAGCATCTCAAATCACTGAAACTTTTTGGTAACTGAACCTGAGATGCCTAATGGCCATTGGAAAACAATAAAATAGATCCATGTCTCATACTACATATAAGAATAAACTCCAAATGGATCCAAGTCCTAAATGTAAAAAAATGAAAACCTATAAGTAAAAGAAGAAAATGTGAGTGAATTCCTCTATAACATGGGTACAGAGAAAGGTTTTTTAACTATGATTCAAAATCCAGATGCAATAAAAGATTGCTCAACTCGGCTACATAAAAACTTATTTTAAAAAATGCATTACCAAAAAGGACCATAAACAAAATAAGACAAATGATAAATTGGGAGAAGGTATTTGCATGATACATCACACAAAGGGCTGAAGTCCTAATATATAAAGAACTTTTAAAAATTCAGGTAAAAGAAATGACCAAAAACTTGGCAGAAAATTAGGCAAAAGTTATGAACTATTTACAAAGATAAAAGAATAGACCTAAAAATATGAAAAGATGTTTAACTTCACTAATGATAAGAAAAATGCAGATTAAAATTACATTTAGAGAACTTCTGGAAATATGGCAACATGAACTGGTAATGCAAATCATTTCACAAATAATTTTAAGATCTGGATAAGATATTTTTAAAAAATCAAATATTTAAGGGCAAAATAAAATGCTCAAAAGCAGACAGAATGTAAAGAGTTTATTCTTCAAAAACTACAACTGGAAAAGTTAAGAATTGCATTTCTGACACTGTAGCCTAAGGACATCCCCAACTTTCAGGGCCAAGACAATAGAAGAATGCAGCCTGACTGGCTCATGGTGCCAGAGATGAGTTCAAGGCTAAAGAAGTGAAAATTTGAGGAGGTAACCCCAGCAGCAAGAAACTACAGTAAGAGAGAGCCATAAAATCTGAGCATAAACTCTCTTTTAATTCTTGGCTGATCACTAAGTTATGCATGTAAAAGGGAGAACCCAGGAAACTCTGTGTGTGTGTGTGTGTGTGTGTGTGTGTGTGTGTCTTAAGGAGAAAGCAGAGAAGAAGCTACTCTTGAGAAAACTAATGGAACAAGTCTGTGTGTTTGCTACTTTTTAACTGAAATGCATTTCCAAACCACCTGCCTCGTTTCAGCTCTCCTGCTCTAAAAAAGTGTCCTTTTAATAGTGTATTTTAATGCCACGTTTTCTACATTGTTATGCTTACTGTTGGTGATCTTGCTGTTTAAAATGATTCCCAAGATGAGCACTGGGTGTTATAAGAGGAGAGAGAGGATGGGAAAAAATGGAGAAACATTGGCTAAAAAATATCCCAGATTTCTTGAAAGACATAAATTTATAAATTCAAGTTCAGTGAACTCCAGACAAAATAAATAATAAAATCATAGTTAGAGTGTTGAAAACCAAACACTAAAAAAAATCTTGAAAGCTTCCAGGAAAAAAAATGACACATCATGTAAAAAGGAACTATAATTAGAAATCACTGACTTCTCATCAGAAACTGTAGAATCTAGAAGGCAGTGGAACAACATCATTAAAGTGTTGAAAAATAAAACTTCTCAAACCAGAATTCTATATCAAATGAAAATATTCTTCAAAAACAAAGGCAAACTAAAGACATTTTCAGATAAAAAGTAAATCAAGGGAAATTATTATCAGAAGACTTGCACTGCAAGAAATGCTAAAGAAAAATTTTCAGGCTGAAGGGAATATATACAATATAGAAAATTAGATCTTAAGGATGAGATGACCAGCATCTATGAAATATTTTTTAAACTTTTTTTCCTCTTAATTCTCTTGATATACAGAGATGTATTACATCTATATATATATAGATGTATACATGTGGCAACTATGGCATAAAAGGCAACTAATTGGTGGAGTGGTAAATGGGTCTATATGGTTGCAAGATTTTCTTTTTTTTTTCTTTTTTAAGGGTTTCTAGATTTTAAAGAGTTGTGAATTTTAACTTCTTTCTTTCAGCACCTAAGTAGGTCAGAAAAAAAAGTTAAAATATACATTATTTTAACCTTGACTTATACTTTAAATCCTGGAGAACTTCTTTTCCAGTGTGCTTGGTACTTTAATTAATATACCACATGCCTTGGCCATTAAACAAGTTTCAATAAATTTAAACTTAATTAAATTTAAATTTAATTGAAATCATACAGAGTATGTTCTTGAAGTACAATGAAATTAAGTGAGAAATCAATGGCAATAAGATATTTATTAAAATGTCAAAATATTTGGAAATTAAACCCATTCCTGAATAATCCATAGCACAGAGAATAAATTACTAGGTAAAATGACAAATCCAAAAGTTAGTTCTTTGAAAAAAATCAATAAACCTTTAATTAGTAAGAAAAAAAGAGAACATAAATTAACAGAAAGAGTGGTTATCACTAGAGATCCTACAGACATTTTAATATTAAAATTAGCAACAAATTTTATCATGAGAATATTAGCAACAAATTTTATCCTGAAAATTTCAAAAACTAAGAAGATATGGACCTTGAAAAAGAAAATTAATTAAAACTGACATAAAATGAAGCAGAAAATCCGAATCACCTTATCTATCAAAGAAATTTAATGGGGCATCTAAACCCTTTCCACAAAAGAAGTTCCAGGCCTAGATGGTTTCACTGGAGAATTTTATCACAAAGAGTGAAAGAAAAAATAATACCAATCTTACACAAAATCTTTCAGAAAATAGAGGAAGAAGTAGTACTTCCCAACTTTTATGAGCCTAGCAAAACTCTAATATCAAAACAAGGGTAACAATAAAAGCAAAATACTATGTAAGTTAATCAAATCCAACCATACATAAAAAGATGCTACCTCATGACCAAGTCAGATTCATCCCAAGAATGAAAGATTGTCTTAACAATCAATAATACTCCATTCATGTAATTCAATTTATTGCCACATAAAGGATTATCTCACTAGGGTTCAGAAAAAAAATGATCTGACATAATTCAGGGTCCCTTCATGATACAGACTTTCAAGAACATAGGAAAAGAGAACTTCCTCAAATTAATACAGGGCTTTGTATGTAAATGAGCCAAAGATGGCTCTTTGGTGGATTATTTCTTTACTGCTGAGACCCATTTGTGCAAGAGCCTGCTGGCGCCAAATTGAAATTTTTTGCACATCCAATTATTTTTAAAATAGTCCAAACAAGTATTTTTAGCTATTTAGACTGCCTGCTTTGCATAACTCATGAAACCTTACTGAAAGCTGTGCCTACTGATAATATTGGGCCTTGTAGCTATTAGACTCCAAGCAGCTGCTGCCCTTTGAAGGTTTCTCATCCAGAGACACTACCTGCCTTATTGCTGAATGGCATCACCTAAACACGTAAGCCCTCTCTCCAATCTTCCTCTCCCCCTGCAGTTTCCTGCCTGCCTTCTAGAAGTGGCCTCTTATTCTAAGCCTTTGAGAGGTCTCATGTGAGGGACTCTCTCATTCAACACTTTTCAAATGTCACCCAATAAAGCTTGTTGTGTATAACTGCCTCTTCTGATAGTATCTTTTTCCTTGATCAGTCTCTGAATCCCTCAAACTCCCTACAGGCATCTACCAGAAAAAAAAGGAAATCTACAGTTGCCATAAATGCTTTACCCTATGATTGGGAATAAGGCAAGGATACCCACTACAACCACATCTATTAAACATTGTACTGAAGTTCCTAGTCAGTGCAATAAGCAAGAAAAAGAAATAAAAGCCACTAAAATCAGAAAATAAATTTTTAAAAATCTTCGCCTAAGTCACAATTATTTACCTAGAGAATTCCAAAGAATATTCAGCACTACCATTAGAACTTATATGTGAGTTTAGCAAAGTCACAGAATACAAGATCAATATTACAAAACTCAATTATAATTCTGTATACTGGCAACAATTGAAAATGGAAAGTTTTAAACATTTAAAATAGTGCCCAAAACCACAAAGTATTTGGTAATAAATTTAACCAAAGAAATGACAGCCTCTACATTGTAAATTCCAAAACACTCCTTAGAGAAATTAAGGAAGACCAAAATAAGTGGATATATCATGTTTATAGATTGGAAAAATCAAAATTATTAAGATATCAGTTCTCCTTACATCTGTTTATAGAGTCAATGTAATTCCACACATCATTCCAGCAGATTTTTGATAAAAACTATGAATCTGATTCTAAAATACGTGTAGAAATGTAAAGGAACTAGAATTTCCAAAATGTTCTTGAAAAAGAAAAACAAAGTTGGGTGACTTAATTTACCTAATTTTGTAGCTTATTTCTAAAGCTAAAATAAACCGGAGTGGTATTGATGAGATAATGGCCACATCGATCAATGGAATGGAAAAGAGTCCAGAAATGGATTGACACACACATATATATATATACATATATATATGTTGATTTTCAACAAAAGTGGCAAAGCAATTCAATGAGAATTATGTTCAAAAACTGATACTGGAAATACTGGATCTGCATGTGGAAAAAAGTGAACATCAACCATCGCACCAAGCCACAGACTTGAATAAAATCTTTGCAAAGCATATAAATCTAATAAAGGACTGATATTTAAGATATCAAAGTAACTCTTACAACTCAATAATAAAAAGGCAGATAGCCCAATATTCTTTCACAGATTAAATTTTATTGTGTATTTCACAAAAGAAGACCTGTGATTAGCCGTGAATACACGAAAACTATTCAGTATCATTAGTCATGATGGCTTTTTTTTGTATGTCAGCTTGGTAAAGCTACAATCCCCAATTTTCAATCCAACATGAGTCTAGATGTTGCTGTGAAGGCATTTTGTAGATATGATTAAAGTCCATAACCAGTTGACTATGAGGGGGATTGTCATAGATAACCTGACGGGTCTGATTCAATTAGTTGAGGGATCTTAAGGACAGAACTGAGGCTTTCCTGATGAAGAAGAAATTCTGTCTGTGGACAGCAGCTTTGTTCAGTGTCCAGAGAGTTCCGACTTGCCCTTCCTGACAGCCTGCCCTAGGTGTGTAGTTTTAGCCAGACTGCAGAGCATGAAGGTGAGGGGTGGGAAGGATATTGTCTGGCAATCCTTCAGGAGACTCTAGAGGAGACAGCTGACCTCATCTGAAAGATGTTGTACTTTGATTTTTGGACCTATAAGAACTAGGGTAGAGGGACGCCTGGATGGCTCAGGGGTTGAGCATCTGCCTTCGGCTCAGGGTGTCATTCCCATCCGGAGATTGAGTGCCACATCAGGCTCCCTGCAAGGAGTCCGCTTCTCCATCTAAGTCTTTGCTTCTCTCTCTCTGTCTCTCATGAATAACAAATAAAATCTTTAAGAAAAAAAAGAACTACTAAGAAAATAGAGCAGAAATACCACATATTCTGCTAAATTCTGGACGTGCTGCTTTCACATGGGCTTCCTGGGACATTAGGTTCACCATCTTCTGAAAAAGGGGCTACGCAGAGGCATTCACTGTTCCAGAAATACTTGGGAGCTAGAGGGCCAACCTCAGACACTTGCTCCATTGTATTTCCAACCCCCAGCCTCCAAAGGAGGACTTGTGTCTTACTGAGAGCTCTTCTTTTACTTTCCTGAGGACAAGGATTTGGAGGACAGTGGTCCAGGGACTTTTAGTTCTAGGACTGCTCTGCGAGGTTAAGTGAATAATGTTCTTCCTCTCATTTCTTTTCCACATTTCCTCTCTTTGTTAATATATTTAACCTATACCTCATGCCCAGCAGAGAAACGTCTCATTTGCTGTTTTGCTGTGATTGAGATCAAGGAGAAAACATCAAGGTCTACCAACAGCTCAATTTTCAAAGCACATCTTGCATTTCTGCTCCCTGGGCAATGATCTAGTCTACTTTCTCTATAAATTATCTGTTTTCATGTTTGAGTTATTCTAGACGTCTGTGGAGAGACCTCTGGGGTTTCTGCTCACTCTCCATCAAAGTTTAAGGTATCCAGGCAAGGTGGTGGTCTTTAATCAGGAGTCTGCATCAGGTAGGCCTTCTATGAACCCTGCAAGAGCATGTTACTGCAAAAGCTTTGTTTAAAGCAAAGGCTGAGATGCTTCATGCTCCTTGAGGTGGCCTTTTCCACTTTTAAGTCACTCTGCCTTCATTTGGAGTTACAGCCTATCTGCTGGAGAGTGTCATAAGGTTTCAAACCTCTCTCTGGGAGTTTTTGGAGGTACAACCTAGCAATCCTGTCTACATTATCAGAAACCTTCATTTGTGTTTCTCTGCTTCCAGAGTAAATTTGAATATAAATGATTTGCCTTCTGCCGGGAACTCAAAATTTTATTCCTTATATGTGAGTCTTCCCAATATTCCATCCTTTCCTATAGAACAGAGTAGAAATGGTCCAAGGTAGGAGTTACACCCTCCAGTAGAAGTTTACAACTTTAATATGCCTATAAATTGCCTTATTGAAAAAGCACAAGACCTGGCCCTATTCCCAGAGATTCAGACTCACTGGGCCTTAGGTGGAGCCTGGCATTCTGTATTTTTAACAAGCTCCTGAGCAGGATCTCAGCAAATTATACCTGGGGAGCCAGCATCTAAGTAGGTTATCTAAGAGAAATGCTCCTCCCCACTATGCTTTTCGCCTCCCAGTTCTTTTTTTTTTTAAGATTTATTTATTTATTTATTCATGATAGAGAGAGAGAGAGAGAGAGAGAGAGAGGCAGAGACACAGGAGGTGGGAGAAGCAGGCTCCATGCTGGGAGCCCGATGCAGGACTTGATCCCAGGACTCCAGGATTGCACCCTGGGCCAAAGGCAGGCACTAAACTGCTGCGCCACCCAGGGATCCCCCTCACCTCCCAGTTCTGAGCCCTAAGCACCCTCCCTCTCATCAGGGCCAAGGAGAGCTCAAGAGCTTCTAAGACCCAGAGCCAGTTTACTTCTTGACTATCAGGCTTGTGGTCCCTACAGAAGGCCTTCTGGTTACCTGGAGTGAAAACTATGCCTGCCTCATAGGGCTGCCGTGGGCATAAAATAGATAGAGGGCTTGGAACAGGGGCTAGCACACAGAACTCAATAAATGTTAGCTCCTCTATAATTATTATCACTGCCTTTGCTACTACCATCACTCCCACTCCCACTGAGAGATGGCAGGGAGCCTCCTAAATGCCTCCACCCTCATGCTTTGTGAGGAAACCACTCAGAGCACTCCAGAGCCATGTGGTGCAAGGGATAATCATGAGCTTGGCATCAAAACCAAATTCCTTTTAACTATTTCCCTCCAGGCATTGGGAGACTTTCCCAGGGCTCTCAGCCTGTGGAGGATTAGCCCATGCACCCCTCCCAGCAGTGAATTGTCCCTCCACTGAAAAGTTAGTATCTCACCACCCCTCTCCATGACTGTTTCTTTCCTATGTGCCACTGCAATCCTGAAATCCCCTTTCTGTCATTCCAAATATGCATGGTAGTCTCATTCTGATCTAGCTCCCTCTTCCCAGGCATCAAGGGGCTGATGGAAGCCCTCACCAAGCCCCCCTTCGGAATCACAATGCTATAACTCTCCCCTCAAGATAGTGATGACTGAAAAAATAAAAAAGATAGTGATGACTGTGTGGAGGCTAGTGCCCTTCCTGGTGTTCCTCATGCAGTCCTTCAGAAGCTCATCAACCTTTGTACCAGGGAGTAGAATGGCTTTGGCTTGAGACTCTGCTGACCCATTCACAAGAGTAGGAAGTCTTTCTCAATGTACTAAGATGAGCCAAGCACATAGTGTAAGTGCTCAATACATGTAGAATGGCTGGACCTTGGTTTAGGTAACCTTGCTCCTGGGCTTCAAAATTCCCTGATAAGAGCATGTGTATTTCATAGAAATAACTCAATCTAGGCCACAGCAGGAGCTGGCATGGACCAGATGGTGCCTCTCCAGGCAATCCCTCTTGGATATGGGAAGTATATCACCTAGATCTTTCAGGAAGACCCTACTCTGTCCTTTCTATTTGGCCTCTGGCAAAGAGGCATGTAGTATGGCCTGGCCACACATGTTCTTTCACAGGACCTGTAGTCACCAGCTTTTTGGGCCCTACTTGATAATATTTTGCATTGTATACCCAATATCCTCTGGCTAATGTAACAGTTATGAGTGGGCCAGATGCTACAATCGGGATTAAAATAGGAGATCCCATTCTTGGAGGATTAGCTAGGTAACAATGTTTGCCAGTGCCCCCACCACTAGGCGTGATTATGTAAACTGAAAAGGAAGATGTCTACCACTCATGGTGGATTGCTGGTTAGGGGCAACCAATGAGAGAGGGTATCATTCATACTGGGGAGATGCTCATTTGTTGATTCCTCAGTAGTTAACCCAACTGAAAGCTGACTATTCAGGATAAAGTCAAAGTGACCATACCTTACTTCACCCAGGCTATTAACTAACCTTCCCTCTGATTCTGCAGATGGATTTGGACAGAGTGAGAGCTTCATGCACATATCAGCAACCATTTTTGTGACTTGAGAGTTCACACCCCTCTGTCTAGGTGCCTGGTGGGAGACCCTAAGTCCTGAAAAGGCCTAGGGGCTCAGCTTCGTGGTGTGACAGAGACCATAGGGAGACAGTTTAAATGCATGGTTAAGAATCCACCTCTGATGCCAGCCTAACTCCACAATGGTGAGTGTTGCTCTTTGCTTCAGCTTCCCCCTTTGTTGTTGTGGAAATTCAATGAATTAATTTACAAGTGCTTTGCACAGTGTGTGGCACAGAGTAAGTGCTATGAACGTGCTATTGTCACTAACTGGAGTTCATGTTTTCTCAGCATCTCTCTCTAAATAACAAGCAGGTTTCATCCTGGTGGGATTGCTATAAAGTATCTTCTAAAAGCAAGCCTTAGTTCTCCAAAAATTGCAAAGCTGTCAGTTTGATGGTTTTGCAAAATTCTGTGCTTTCTTTTTAATAGGCTGGAGGCACAACACAAACCTATTGGCTCACTGTCTCCCATCATAACCTTGGAGAAACTCAAGGGACATATGGGACAGGAGATCTGGTGTGAAAAATAGGACCTGATCACCAAAGGTGGTCACTGGTAAAGAGCAAAATATACTTGCCATATAACCTTGAGTTCATGGCAGTGCAGCCAATGATCCCTAAAGAACCTCCCAGGTCTCCCTCCTATGACCCCTCTCCCCCTTCTTCTTCCATAACCCAAGAAAGCATTAATAGTAACTCTGGGGCCCATGCAACATACAGACTGTGAGCTCATAAGGAGCAGGAGAGAATGATGGCAGTACCCTCATCTCCAAAGGGAAGGTAGAAGCCAGGGTAGGGAGTGGGTGGAACAGAGAAGAGAGATGAAAAGGAGAGAGAAAAAGAAGAAAGAGTAAAGATTGAGAGAGGGAGAAAAGGAAGAAGGAAAAGGGAGGGAGAGGCAAAAGAAAAAGAGCTAAGTCCTCTATATATCCATTTGTAAGAAATCAGAATTCAATAGAGAAGAAAAATTCAAAAGCCACACTTCACAAAGAGTGAAATGGAAATGTAAAATACCCTTGTCTCCTCTAAAATATATTATTCATTGCTCTGTGTCACTGCAGATGTGTGTCTGTGTCCACTCACAGATAAGCAGGATACATTTGCATGATTTAAATGTCATCCAGATCCTGTGAATAATAAACTGGTGTGAAGTCAGTCCAGAGGGTCTGAGTCACTTTCCCTGGAAACTCTTACTTCATCAGCTAAGTCTCCACTCAAGGGTTTGAAATTCTAAGTGCCTGAAACTTCTTGTTGTTTACTCATTACTCCCAGAGGAATTAGGTCAAAACAAACCATGTTCCCGTCATCAGCAGCTTTCAAACACCCCCCCTACGTAGGGCCACTTCGTCATATCAAATAAGTTAGACCTAGTCTCTGTCCTCCTGGGAATTTTAATGTCCAGCATTGAAAAGATGTAAGATAATATCTGCAGAATGAGAAACAAGTATGGTGGTTATTGATATGTAGGGGGAAACTATGACCTTCTTCCAGAATGGCATTAAAATTTGAGCATTATTTATGTCAAGCCATTTTGACATATATTATCCCCATTATCTATATGATAGATATAGATAGATATAGTACATTCCTGGAGTTTGGTACTCAAAGCTAGGGTTCACATATTCAGCAAGTATTTATTGAGTTGCTACTTGTGCCAGACTTTATTCTATGCACTGAAAAGTATAGTAATAAATAAAGGAGGGGCACCTGGGTCAGTTGGTTAAGCATCTGACTTCAGCTCAGCACATGATCCTGGGGTCCTGGGATCAAGGCCCACATCAGTCTCTCTGCTCGGTGGGGAGCCTGCTTCTCTCCTCTCCTACCCCTCCCTCGTGCTTTCTTTCACTACCTCTCTCTCTCTAATAAATAAAATCTTTTTAATAAAATAAAATAAGGAAGATAAAATCCCTGTCCTCATGGTGCTTATGGGAGTGATAGACTATGAGGGTGATAGAAAATAAATCATATATGTAGTATGTCAGATGGAGAAAAGTGCGATGGAGAAAAATAAAGCAGGAAATTGAGATTGAGAATGTGGGTGGGAAGAAGTAGGGGTCCTGAAGTTTTAAATAAGATATTCTGGAAATGCCTTCTTGAGAAAGTGATAGATGAGCAAGATATGAAGGAAGTGAGAGAAGGAACCACATGGATGACTGCCAGAGGGAAGAACAGGTGCAAAGGCCCTGTGCCTAGCTGTGTAAGGATTAACAAGGAAGCTAGTAATGCGGCAATGTTGGAAGCAGCAGGATCAGTTAGGAGGAGATTGCAGTAACCCAGGCCAGACATGATAAAAAGGGTAACAATGGAGGTGATCAGAAAACATCAAGTCTAGATTTATTTTGAAGGAGAACAGCTTGAGGTCATTATAGATAAAGCTGCTATAAACATTAGTGTAAAAACCATTTTGATGACTTATGTTTTAATTTTTCTTGAGAAAACATTTAAGACTAGAAATGTGAGAGCATGAGCTAAGTGTATGTTGAACTTCACAAGAAAGTGCCATATAGTTTTCCAGAGTGGAGGTATCATTTTACATTCTCACCGTCCATGTATGCATTGTTCCACATCCTCCCAAGTTTAATGCTGCCAATATTTCTAATGCTAATCATTCTAGTCGGTGTGTAGCAACAGTTCATTTGGTTTTACTTTGCGTTTCTAACTTGTTCATAATTTGATTAGTAATGACACAGTACTTTTCATGTGCATATTTGCCATCTATATAGCTTCTTCTGTGAAGTGTCTGTTCAAATCTTTCCCATTGGTTAATTGGGTTATATTTTTATTACTGATTTTGATAAATTGTTACATACTTTAGAAGTGAGTCATTTGTCAGATATATGTACTATGAACATTTCCTTTTAAATACTTATGAGATAATTTGACTTATGTAAAAGTTGCAAAAATAGTACAAAGCATTTACATTTAGTCTTCATCCAGAACCCATAAATGTTAACAATTTTACCATTTACCATTTTTACTATCTCTAACACACACACACACACACACAAACATACTAATTTTTTCTGAACCATTTGAGACTGAGTGACAGAAATGATGCTCCTTTATCTCTAATATTCCAATGAGGATTTTCTAAATACAAAGATGCCCTCTTAACCACGGTACAATTATCAAAAGCAGTAAATTAACAGAGACATGCAACAATTACCTAATCTACAAATCTTGTTCAAAACTTATCATTTTTCTCTTGATATCCATTATAGAAAAAGAATTGCTAGACTCAAGGATCCAAACCAAGATCACATTGCATTTGGTGACTGTCATTAATCTTTAGTCTTCTTTGATTTGGAACAGTCCCTCTGTCTGCTTATCTGTCTGTCTGTCTTATTTATGTATTGTCTTTTATGACCATGACAATTTTGAAGAATATACATCATTTATTTTGTAAATTTTGTATCTTCACTTTCTTGATGGTATCATTTGGTGGAGATAAATTTAAAAAAGAGAAATTTTTATTTTGATAGAGTATAATTTATTGGGGATTCCTTTATGGTTAGAACCTTTTGGTCCAAAAAAATAAAAAATAAAAAAAAATAAAAAATAAAAAAAAAAGAACCTTTTGGTCCTAAGAAAGTTTTGCCTACCCCCAAATCATGAAAATATTCTGCCTTTTTGTTCCTATGCTTTATGGTGGTAGTTTTGTATTTAGGTCTGTCTGAGGTTCATCTCAAATTAAATTTCCTGTGTGGACTGAGATAGGAGTTGAGATTTATACATATTCATAATACTCCAGTTGTTTCACCACTATTTCCTAAAAATGATTTTTTTCTTGATCAAATTGCCATGGCACCTTTATTAAAAATCAATTGACTGTATATACCCAGGAGTTTTTTTCTGAAATTTCTACTTTGTCCCATTAGCCTGTTCTTTATGCCAGTACCACACTGTTTTAATTGTTGTAGCTTTATCCTAAGTCTTGAGAAGTAGTATAAATCCTCCAACTTCATTCTTCTTTTTCAAGATTATTATGTCTAACATTCTTTGCATTTCCACAAAATTTTAGACTCCAGCTTCTTCAAAATAAAGCCTGTTGGGATTTTTATTTTGTCTATGATACTATTTTAAGTGGTATATTTAAAATTCCTTTTTCTGTTTTTTGTTGCTAGAATATAAATACAATTGAGTTTTTGTATTTTAATCTTGCATCCTGCAATCTTATTAAATTCACTTCTTCTAATATTTTTTGTAGATTAGAGAGGGTTTTCCACCATCACGTTGTCTTTGAATAATAACAATTATCTTTTTCTCATCTTTATGCCATTTGTTTCATTTCTTCTTTTCCTGTGTTGTACTGGCTAGGACTTGCAGTACAATGTTGAATAGGAGTGCTAAAACTGAAAATCTGTGCCTTGTTCCTGATCTCGGATTTCAAATTAAGCATTTTGTTAACTGTAAGCTTTTCTAGCATGACTTTTATCAACTTGAGGAAGTTCCCTTCTATTTCTAATTTACTGAATCCCTTCCTTCCTTCCTTCCTTCTCTTTCCCTTTCCTTTCCTTTCCTTTCCTTTCCTTTCCTTTCCTTTCCTTTCCTTTCCTTTCCTTTCCTTTCCTTTCCCTTCCCTTCCCTTCCCTTCCCTTTTCTTTCTTTCTTTCTTTCTTTCTTTCTTTCTTTCTTTCTTTCTTTCTTTCTTTCTTCTTTCTTTCTCTTTCTTCTTTCTTTCTTTCTTTCTTTCTTTCTTTCTTTCTTTCTTCCTCTTTCTCTTTCTTTTTCTCTTTCTTTCTCTCTTTCCCCTACCTTCCTGCCCTGCCTTGCTGCCTTCCTGCCTTCTTTCCTTATTCTCTCCTTCCCTCCATCCCTCCCACATGAATGAATGAATTTTGTGACATTAACTATATGTCCTGGAAATCTAAAATACTTACTATCGAGTCCTTTAAGAAAAAGTTTCTGACCTTTTCTCTAGACAAAAATATAAAAGATACCCTGGTTCATAGTATATATATTAGTGTGGATGTAATCAAGAGACAGAAGCCATGCTATAATTTAAACAAGAGATTAATATAAAGATTATTAAACATCAGATGTTTACATCAGATGTTAATATCTGAGGAGGGTTTACATGGTACTACAGGACTGAACCAAGGACGGACAAACTTTGCAAGGAGAGCCCCCTCCTCAAGGCTCGCATTTAGACTGTTGGAATTGGCATAATAGCAGCAAAATGGATGACAGGGAAGTTCACTGGTCTGCACAAGCCTGAGTTGACCTGCAGTTCTCGGGCCAACAGGAAGCAATTCCCAAAATGCAGGCAGGGTGAGCCACAACCAGTGACTGGCCACGTATGAGTGCAGAGGTGGGAGCACCAGTGTGAGTAGGAGCTGGAGCTATGGTGCTTATGAATCAGGAGGGTTGGGGGACCAGAGGGTCATACGAGACAAACCTGGGGGATATGGGACTAGGGAAGCAGAAGGAGTTGGAACTCAGTGCAGGCAGGGGTGCTGCAGCATTGGGTGTCCAAAGAGACAGTTGAAGGAGGGTTAGGTTGGGGCCGGGACATCGTCAAGGAGCTGTGTGTTCCAGACATGTGGTTAAAGCAGAGCGTCACTGGACATTCTCACATGTTTACTCAATAGTGCAGCCACCAGAAGTGAGAGTATAGTCCCCTCCTTTTTCAGTGTTGCTCCAGCATCCTCTACAGAGAAATCTTAACATTGTGCTCACTGCAAAGAAATGCTTAAAGTAATTCTGTGGAATAGGTACCGAAGGGTAGATATGCAGCTGAGAAGTGATGAATTGATAACTGACATAGTGTTGTTGAAGAATGGAGTATCCTAGATAGTCAAGTATTGGACCCACCCAATATTCTATTAGAGATTCCTGGAATAAAAGTGACAGATGAGGAACCTGAGTCCTACATTAAATTAATTGCTCAAAGTTAGAGATTTTAGGTAAAATTGTCTAGACCAATGGTATTAAAGAGTTAATATTAAGAATGAAAACGTATGAAACCATCAAAAAAGAGTAGACATCATATATATAAAATGGGATTATGCATTCTAGGCTTTTAATGAATTGAATGAATCTCGGTGGAAAATGTTTGCAAGTCTCTAGAATAAATATTATCATAACTCAAATAAAAAGGCAAGCAGACTGGGGGAAATATTTTTATCAAATAAGCCAGGGGAAAGTCTCTGTCATTATTGCACAAAAAGCTCATGAAAATTTAAAGGAAAAATATCAACTTTAATGTAAATTGGCCAAGGACATGAATAGCTGATTCACAAAGAAGAGACACAGTAGCAAACAGACATAAGAAAATGTTCAACTTTACTACCTCTTATTGAGATGCAAATTAAAACTATAATGGGGTACAATTTATTCATGAAATCTAAAAAATAAAATAGATTGTTGCTGGAAAAAACTAGCAGAACTGGTAAACGATTGATAGCAATAGAAATTGCTAAAACTTTTCTTGAATTTAGATGCTTACATCTCTGGAATATACTCTGGGAATATAACTAAGAAAATAGTTACAAAAATAGGAAGAGGTATTTCCTGGCAGTCAGTTAAAAGGTTGGAAAATGGGAAATAATTTAAATGTGCATGAGAAGGTCAATAACAGTGTATATCATTCTATTAATTATGTAACTCCTTTGGCCATGATCATGACTAGTGATAAATAACTTGGACATTGACCAAAACTCACTAGTAACTAACACAGCAAGATAAGCTATTTCTCAAGATATGAAACCTAATTAAAAATAGAATAACCAAATTGTACTTACACATTTGTATCACTGTGAAAAAGAATGACATATATGTGAAGAAAAACTAGAGCATAACGTAAAATGTAAAATGAATTTATTGAGTTGATTTTAAAGTTCTTTTATTAATATAATTTTGTTGGGCAACCCTTCTTTAAAATGTGACAACCAAAATGAAAATAATCTAGGTACGCTGAAAAGAAAATAGTCTCACCTCTTTTCTATATGATATACTTCTACCAAGTCAGCATTTTTTGTCTTGAGCTTTTTGCCAGGTTTTGTGGAGACAGGCCATCCTGACACTTCACATCATATTGAATGAGGTCTATTAAACAATGCCTCTTCTCTGTACTTGTGGCTGATTATTTTGGATCCTGGTGCAGAATCTTACATTTGTTCCTGTTACATTTTTTCTTGGTCTGTATATTAAATTCATCATTAAAAGCTCTGAAGATTGCTGCATCTTCTTACCAGACACATATCCAAAGGCAAGGGAAACAAAGGGAAAAATGAACTGGGACTTTGTCAAGATAAAAAGCTTTTGCACAGCAAAGGGAAAATCAACACAGCTGACAGAATAGGAGGAGACATTTGCAAATAGCATATTAGATAAAGGGTTAGTATCCAAAATCTATAAGGAACTTATCAAACTCAACACCAAGAAGAAGTAATCCAATCAAGAAATGGGCAGGAGACATGAACAGACAATTCTCCAAAGAAGACATACAAATGACCAACAGACACATGAAAAAAATGCTCCATGTCACTCCACATCAGGGAAGTACAAATCAAAACCACAATGAGATAGCACCTCACACCAGTCAGAATGGCTAAAATTAAGAAGTCAGGAAATGACAGATGTTGGTGAGATTGCAGAGAAAGGGGAACCCTCATATACTGTTGGTGGGAATGCAAGCTGGTGCAGCCACTCTGGAAAAAAGTATGGAGGTTCCTCAAAAAGTTGAAAATAGAGCTACCCTATGACCCAGCAATTGCACTACTGAATATTTACCCCAAAGATACAGATATAGTGATCTGAAGGGGCACCTGCATCCCAATGTTTTTTGCAACATTGTCCATAATAGCCAAACTATGGAAAGAGCCCAGATGTCCATTGACAAGTGAATGGATAAAGAAGAGGTGAGATATATTTTTTTCATGAATACATATATATGAATATATATATATGAAGATGTGATATATGTATGAATACTACTCAGCCCTTAAAAAAATGAAATCTTACCACTTGCAATCATGTGGATGGAACTAGAGGGTATTATGCTAAGCAAAACAAACCAATCAGAGAGACAGTTATACGATCTCACTCATATGTGGAATTTAAGAAACAAAACAGGATCATAGGGGAAGAGAAAAAAAAAGCAA
This sequence comes from Nyctereutes procyonoides, assembly GCF_905146905.1. Lineage (NCBI taxonomy): Eukaryota > Metazoa > Chordata > Mammalia > Carnivora > Canidae > Nyctereutes > Nyctereutes procyonoides. The sequence goes on along the minus strand of NW_026575049.1, from coordinate 45,195,633 downwards.
GATGAAATCAGAAAAGGAGATAAACTATAAGAGACTCTTAATCATGGCAAACAAACTGAGGGTCGCTGGAGGGGAGGGGTAGGGTGCGGTGATGGGGTAACTGGATGATGGACATTGAGGAGGGCATGTAATATAATGAGCACTGGGTATTATATAAGATGGATGAGTCACTGACCTCTACCTCTGATAACAATAATATATGTTAATTAATTGGATTTAAATTAAAATTTTTTTAAAAAAGCTCTGAAGATTTTTTTTGGATTCTGATTTACATTCCTCATTTGCCATATTTCCTGAGTGCATGTTAGCTATACATCCTATCCATATTCAAATATACAGAAGACTCCATCTGTTTACCTAAGGCCTTGATGAAAATGTTGACCTAAGCAGTACTGAACTCCAGGGATGTCCCTTCTACTAATGAGCACCTCTGATGACATTCATGTTCTAATTCACTGAAATAACCTTGCATCCAGTACACATTTGCCAGCTCTAACAATTAGAAAAGGTGATTGTCCTTCTTTAGTATGTGGGAAATAAGGGCATTAGACTTAGAGGAAAGCTCAAGCGATTTTCCTGGGCCAGAACCAAGCTTAGTTGTGATAGGGACCAAGTTTGCCCTCGGTGTCCAGTGTCTGTCACCTGGACCTTTGCCCCTGTCAGTTCTACCTGTCCCTGGGGTGGCATCCACGCCATCATATCCTTACTGTTCTCCAGGGTCATCAAATGCATCCCGCAGTTGCATGCTCTTGGAGTTAGCTGCACTTTAAAGGAGATCATAGTTTCACCTGGCTGGCTTGGTGGGTGGAGTATGAGACTCTTGATCTTGGAGTGGTGAGTTCAAGCCCCATATTGGCCAGAGAGATTACTTTAAAACAGCAGCAACAACGAAGTAAAAGGGATCAAACTTTAAAAATAAAAAGATGAAGTTGGTCAAAACAAGTGGCTTCTGCATCTTCTGGGACCACCTTTGAGGCTCCAGAGCCTCACCTGACTTTCCCAGAGAGAAGCAACAGACTCTACTGCTCTTAATGATTTTTTTTTAAGATTTTATTTATTTGAGAGCAAGAGAGAGAAGGAGCAGGGGGAGGGACAGAGGAAGAGACAGAAGTGGGCTCCCTGCTCACCGGGGCTTGATCCCGGGACCCCAGGATCATGACCTGAGCCGAAGGCAGACACTTAACTGACTGAGCCGCCCATGTTTCCCTCTTAATGATATTTGGATAGAATTTACAATTCTTCAAATCTCATTAATTCAATTTTATTTTCCTTCTATTTTGCCAACTTCCAGGAAGGTGAGGGAAATATACTATCATCTTCATTGCCTGAGAAGCAGGCAAAGTGAGCCATTTTAAAAACTGAAAATAACTGCTCCCACCTTGCGGGGCCTTTTCCCCCTGATAACTTTACACTGACTGAGAAAATTCCTGCTGGGGAAATTGATGCATCACCGCTTCTCATGTGAGCCTCACCTGCCTCTGAATAAATATTTAATTTCCCCAAAGCCATTCCTACAAATTGCCTTTTCATTTGCCAAGGATCTAAACCATCTTCCAGAGCAAGCCCGCACTCTCCCCCTTACTGATAACTGGGCTTATCTGTTTGCATTTCTACTTATCATCTGCTAGTCTGGCTTATCTCCTTATCAGATTGTGTGCTCTTTAACACACTGGACACCAGATGGCCCCCAGCAGAAGTGACTGCCTTATTACTCACCTATGGGCACAGTTTATGTGCCTCTGAACCCTAATCTATAAATATCAGGTCCCTAGTACATCTGAAATTTGTTTGGACTGGGCAAATAGGAAAAATTTAGTTTCTCTCTCCAGTTTTTAAAATCAAAATGTATAATATACTCCTAGAATAATTAACAAATTGTATATTTACACACAGTAAAACTGAATTATAGCTAGAAGCAACATCACTGAATCTTAATATTGGGGGGGGGGAAGCAAATCCCAGACTATATAGACCATAATTACACTTTTTCTAAAATTTAAAAATATTAAATCTACATCTTATTGGGGAGTTCCCTAAGCCACACTTGTTCATGTTCATGCTTGAATTCAATCCCTCTGGGCACAGCTAGTATTTATCCTTTCATTTCTCTGGCAATGAAATCATAGGTAGGTAGAACTGGTCTCACCAGGTTCCCTGAGTCCACTCTTCCTCAGCCCCTGATTCCTGGATGCCCCCCTTTCCCACACAGACCCCTCTTCATTTCCTTAGTGAGTACTGACTGAGGCTGAATCAACCCAGGATTCACCTGAACCTCCCCTACTCCGATATCACCTGCCCAGTTGGAATTAGGAAGCAGTGCCTTCTCCATAGCTCCCTCCTCACTGAAGTTTCCCTATTCTAGCTCAAGGCTTTAGGTTTTGAGGATCTAATTCTGGGTTTCTTGACTCGTGCTGTGGACCTCTTAAGATACCCCACTAACTCCTCTGGGATTGCTTGGTGCTGATTATATCCTGTATCTCAAAGGATTGCAGTCCCTTCCATGCTGTTCCATACACACCTGGTTTACCTCAGATGAAACGTGAACAATAGGACAGATCCCCAAAGGCCACCCTACTCAGTGAGTCTGGCCAAATCTGGACCCTCTTTCCTGACAGCCCAGAATCTTGCTACTGGGTGCCTTTTGCAGGCAAATTCACTAGTATGTTCCCCCTGCCCTGGCTCTTTCTGCTCATTTCCAGTCTCAGCTTATCTGTACCTTTCAGGTATGAAAGTTCTTCAGTAATAATTATTGTCACACACATCATTTCCAAAGGCTAATTATGTGCCCGATCTGCAATGGATGCTCTACCTCATTTTGCCAGATTCAGTGTACTTCTCCACTTCATTTTGTAAGTTAATTTCTTAAAGTCTTGTTTCCCGCCTCAGATTTTAAGAATGGTCTGCATTTCAAAAACAAAATCCAAAGGAATTTTTCACTTTCAAGATTATGCATTAAAAATGTCTCATGGTAACTACTATTTTCTCCAAATCAGTATTTAAGATTCTTTTGAAGCTCTGAAATGTTTCTGGACAACAAATGATAACCATCTGCTTCCAATCTTCCCTTCCTTTCCTACAGGAAACAGCTTTAACTTGTAGTGTAAATTACTGGGATTAGAGAAAATAAAGTATTTCCTGACAACGAGGGCTGCAAAAAAGTTGCACAAGGTAACTGAAGAGTCTCTGGATTAAGGATGCTAAAGGCCTTGATGAGGCATAGTCTCATGAATTATGTTTCCTCTTGTGTTAAATTCATTTCAGTTTTCTTCCAGAAGCCCAAATAATAAAACAAGAACTCTCCTCTCCTCCAGTTTGTTTTGTTGACTCAGCACTTCCATTTATTTGCTTTCCCACTGCCAGAATCCCTTAAATCTGAACAATTCCCACTATCAACATCCCTTGAATCTGAACAATTAAGCCTGACTTTTCTTTGGGGAAAATTTTCCTGCATTTTGCTTACTTTGCTTCCCTTTAAGGGGTGTGTGTGTGTGTGTGTATGTGTGTGTGTGTGTTCTAATTATTTCTCCAGTGAATAATATACACTTGATCCCTCCAAGTGTTGCATGAACTCAAGAATTTAAGCCTTCTAAAGACCATCAGCTCCATGAATAGACAATGTAATAGGTATGTTCAAGAAATCCCATGAGCTCCAAGTCCTCTCATTTTCAGGCTGCTGTGGCATCTGTTCCTGTAGTTTCTTCCCATAAGGGTGTCAGCCATGGGTACCTGGAACCCAAGGGGCTTCCAGACCTTGTCCCAGACAGGAAGGCTGGATTTCTCCTGGGAGCTGCTCCTGCAATCCAGAACCAGAGTGAGGAGGAGGCGAGTTTAGGTTTCCTTCCTTGATGGAGAAGTGTGTCCTTAGATACATGTTTTCGGTGAGGAAAGTGAGTCTGGAGAAATGTGGAGGCTTTGTTAAGTAAATTTCTCCAAAGAGTTTAAGTTCCTTTGGCTGGATTGGTGGGTTTAATGATTAGATCAGGGAATCTGGTGGTGTCTGCTGTGGTAGAAGGAAACAAATTTCTCCAAGACTATGCAATATCCTTAGGAGAGATTTGTTTCTGACTGAAACCCTCTCTAAGTTTGCAAACGAGTTAAAAGGGATATATATTCCCACCTTTAAACTTCAGACTGAAAAAATAAATAAAAATAAATAAATAAACTTCAGACTGCCAGGTCTCCGTTGTCCAGTATGGATTGAATTACTGGTAAAAACATCCCAGTTAAGAGTCCAAGGTGGCGGCTCCCGGTTAGGCAGACCTTCCTGTTTTCTTGCTCCTGGCTCGCTCCCCTTGGAAGGGATGCTGATACGAATGGGCGGCTTCTGCCTCTCCTGGGACCGCCTTTGAGACTCCAGAGCCTCACCTGACTTTCCCAGAGAGAGAGAGAGAGAGAGAGACAGAAGGAGGGAGGGAGGGAGAGAGGGAGGGAGAGGGAGGCAACAGACTCCTTCCGCTGTCCGCAGAGCAGTGTCCTGGGGCCAGAACGTTAGGGAGGGAGTGAGACCAGAGCTGTTGCCCAGAACCCGAGGAAGCGAGGAGTCAATTTGCCAGATAGAGGCGCGTCGCGGAGAACTCCAACTTTGGCGGGTAAGGATTGCGGGGCTCTAGGGCTGGGAGTGCCTGGGGCGCTGGGACGGGTACCGGGTCGCGGGTGCCATCCAGCCGGGACGTGGACTGAAGCCCGTGCGGGGCCGCGGGGCGCGGAGCTCTCCCTGGAGCGGGCGTGGCGCTGTCCGCAGCCCCCGGTGCTGAAACCGCACGGGCCGCGTCTAGGCGAGAAAGGGGCGGAAGCAAGGGCCGGCTCCGGCGTCTGTTCCCACCCCCGCGCACACACACCCCTCCAGCCGGGATCACAGGACAAAGCCGTCCCCTGTCCTAAGTTCATCGCACCCCTTACACTCGCGTCCGGCACCCGCGCTGGGCGGAGCCGAGCCGGGCTGAGCCGTCGGGGCTGGAGGCAAGAGGAATTCGGCTGGCTCTCGCTGGGGACAGGAGGGGGTCTGGGCCTGACACCACTCCCGGAGCGCCTCCCTAAGACATCCTGCGACCCAGAGGCCGGGCCCCATACCTCCATGGCCGCCCGTCCTGGAAGAGGCTCTTTGGCTGCCTCGTTTCTGCGGCTTCAGTTTGGGGACTAGCAGAGTGTCCCCGAGTCCACGCCGCGCCTGGGGAAGTTGTATCCGTGGCTTGGAAGGAGCGGGAGCTAGGGAGATCGGCGGGCCAAGGACAAGGGACCGCCTCCGCTAGACCCTACTCAGCCCGGGGGATCCAGAGACAGCTGGGCTGAGGAGAAGGTAAAGAGTTCAAATTATTTGGAGAAGTGGGCATTCACAGTTTCTCTTCTTTCTTCTTCTTTTTTAATGATAAAAATCATAATCCGCGGTCTTGGCCACGCTGGGCCTTGGGGCTTAGTGCTTGGGTATTGAGAAGAAGGGCAGCGGGCCCTCTGATCCCTTGCAATCCCCTAACCGGATAATCATACGGGCTCTCTGTCCTGGTCCTAGGGCTTTTCTCCGTAGCTCAGCTCCCATCCTCAGTCCGATTCCCTAGGGGGCTCTTTGGTTGTCCTGGCAATCCTGGACAGGAGCTGGGGCCGGGTGACTGGGGAGCTGGGAGGTTGTTTCATTTTTCTCCCCTTGTAACCCCTCAATTCACAACTGCCCTACTTTATGCTGTTTCAGAGATTTTAAACTTTATCTTTCTAAAGCGGGTGTCTCCAGCTAGAGGAGAAATGTGGCCTAGGATGAAGGGGAGGGAAGAGCAGAAAGGACCTGAAGCTGGCCCCTGGGACTCTCTCTCCGTGGGTCGGGTGCCTCCAACAAGCAATTTGCTTGCTCAGGACTCCCAGTGAGAGCTCTGCAACCTCTCTCCTGGAAACCAGGGCCAACGGTGAACACTCCTCACCAAATCTTCCAGAAGGGCTAACTGGGGTCAGCATGGTCCTTGGTACCCCAAACCACTGCGCAGGGGTGCTCCCACCTGGGTTTGGGCTCTCTCCCGGACTAGGCTGTCCAGATCCGTAACTTTTTCTAGGGACCTTGCGCCAGCACTGCCCTGCCCGCACTCCCTCCACCCCCCTCTCAGCTGCCTCCTGCTTGGTGGCAAGCACACCACACACACACACACACACACACACACATACACACACACTTTCATTCATAAAACTCAGTAACAATATCATCGTCTGGGCACGATGTCACTTACTCCCTTGGTGAGAAATCATTGGAAGGGGCGGTGAAAATTTGGGCCATGAGAGGGAAGGTGACTACAATTGCTGTTGCTCTCTGTGCCAGGTCTTGTGTGCCAAAGTCTTGGATTCTTGAAAATTCTGCCAGCCCAGGGAACCCAGCTGGGATTTCACTAAGCTGGTGGGAGCTCCTTTGGTAGGGATAGGGGTGGGGAAGACACAAACTGCCCTTCCTTCACGTGAATGCCCAAGCACAGGCACCTTTCCTTTTCAGCCTCTGTTCAGCCCTAAATGGGGTCCTTGCTGGCACGGGATGCCAGGCCAGGTGAATGGCTGCTCTGTGGGTAACTGACTGGTCAGAGCAAGATCTCAGTCGCTTTAGCTGGGACTTCGTCCAGGACTGCATGTGCCCCTTGTCTTTAATGTACCCGTTCTTATGCCTTTTCTATCCTCATTCACTATCTGCCAGCGATTGCTGCGTCTGGTTAATAATGAGGTTGCCATGGTGACCAATCTCCCATCCCTATGGTCCCCAGGAGGTAAACACTTGGAAGCTGCAGAGGCTCTTTGCTAGCTTCCCCAGATTGTGCATGGACTTTGGGTTTTCTGGGGGCATGGGGGAGGGATGGCAATGACCAGGCTCTGTGAACAGCACTCACACACACACACACACACACACACACACACACACTCCCTGCCTAGAGGCTAGTTCACCTGAAATCTTTTCTGATCCCTGCCAACCACTGTGCCCTCCTGATTCAGATGGTCAAACTTTTATTTTCCATCTCCAATTGCGTACACTGAGGCCAAGGGGTAAATGGTTTTCCCTCTGACCTAATTAATATTAGGTACACACTAACTACTCTTGAGTACAAATCACAAAGCTAAGTCCAGTGGGAGATAGAATTAATTAAACAAACACAAGCCATGCTCTCCGGATCTCATGGTGTTGGTGATAGACAAGCCTTTACAGTCCCTGTCAACTGGGCTCTGCTCTGGGCGGAAATAGAGGTAATTGATAGTGCCCTGACGGTAGAGAGAGGTGGGAGTGACTAACTCCCAAGGGCAGTCATATGGAGTTAAAATGTGAACTAGGAATTTCAACTGGTGAGAAAGAGGAGAAACCTCTAGACAGAGACTAGTGAGATCAAAGATGTGTGAAGCAGCCAGAAGAGGATAGATCCTACTGTGGTAATGTATAGACTTGGAACTTCGCAGAGGCTAGCCCATCCATTGTTTATGCAACATCTGAGGTTAGGAGGAACTGGGGGACCCTACATCATGGGAGGAATCTACTGGCCAGGACCTGTTATTCAGCCCTCACCTGGCCTGGAAGGGAGACTGAGAAATACAGGAAGTCCAAGGTGAAATTTAGTGAGTCAATAGGAGGGACAAGAAAATTCACAACACACTTAAGGAAAGCATGAGTAATTTGGTTTGAATGGAGCTTCCCTTTTAGGCTGACATGATCAGGGTTATGAAAAGCCTTGAATGTCAGTCTAAGACTGCATGCTTGAGAAAATGGGCAACCTCTGAAAGTTTCTGAGTGACATAATTCAAACCACCTTTTAGAAAGACCCTGCTACTGGTGCAGAAGATTCATTCATTCATTCATTCCATACTCACTGAGCACTTCTTAAGTGCCAAGCCTTGGAACCATTACAGAGGTGAGGCAACTATTTCAACAATCCTGGGGAGGGAGGCCAGGACCCCCATTCTCACTCCATTTCTGAATTAGTGAATGAATGATGGAAGAGGACAGAGGGAACAGACAGTTGGCAGTGTAATTGAGAAGACTTGGGGATTTTGGATCTGGGGAATTGAGGGAGAAGGAGGACTAGAGGCTTATTCTGGGTGATCAGTTGGCTTGGGTGTTCATAGTGTTAACCCAGACAGGGCTCCAGGGAGGAAGAGCATATTTGAGAGTAGTTGGAGTGGTGCCATTCTGGATAGTTTTGTACTAGTGATGCTCTTCGCTGCCTATGCTGCATCTCACACATTGCACCCTGGACTTAATCTCGTACTCAAAGCACTTTGTTTGCCCTCCTTTGCAGGACTTCACACATTACCTCTTGCATTATAACAATGCAGTGTAGGGGTTAAACTCAAACAGGCTTTTACTCCCTAGTTCTGCCACTGGGTGACTTTGAACAAGTTATTCAACCATTCTGAGTCTCAGTTTCTTCATGTGTAAATTGGAAGTAATAGCTATAATACCTGCTTCAGTGGGTTGTTGGGAGGAGTGAGTGAAGTAATTGGAGTGAATTTCTGAGCACAGCACCTGACACACCAAGTGCTCAAAGTTAGATATGAACATCTTATTACTTTTCATAATGACACCATACTTTATAATCACATCCCCAAAATTAATTTTCAAAAAAGAACACTCTACCTTTGTACCTGCAGCTAGGCTAATGAAACAAGTCCTTGGGGAAGAAAGGGAGGTTCTTTGCCTGACCATGTTGGTCCTGGGTGTGTGTGTGTGTGTGTGTGTGTGTGTGTGTGTATGTGTGTGTTGGGGGGAGAGATGGAACTCTGAGGAGAGTATCTATAGGGCTGGCTACAGAGATGTGGGTTCTCCAGCTCTAGCAACATCTGTAAAGCAATTTCATCCTCTTGGAGTCTCAACCTGAGCAGCTGAATCTTCTTGCAAAGCAGTCACTTAGAAATTGCGTACACATAGAGCAGAGGAAACCACTGTCACATTAATTCCAAGTCATCTCTGCGTAAAACCAAGACACTTTCTAGGCATGGGACACGCCTCTGTCTGGTGGTTGAGTAATATAATTGATAACCTTGTTACAATTTCAATGCATTCTCTTTCACCTCAAATTTCTTCCTGTTCTTGGGAACAATGTTAATTTTTTCTCAGACAAGAATTGAAAATCTGCAGCTGGCGTATTCGTACTTCCTTTTGCTTGTGTTATAAAAAGGCACAGAGTTCAGAAGAGAGAGAGAACTCTACCCCACAGCCATTCGGTGGTTCCTTGAGAAACCAGACACAACAACCCTAACTTGGACGCCTTTCTATCTTGGTGTGGGGACATTCCTGGGTTTGCCTATCCTCCACTCCACAGAAAAGGAAGAACACACATTCTGATCTCCGTTTTCCCTCATCACCTAGAAGTTCAATCTGACCACAACTAGACACAACCTCATGGTCTAAAAACTGAGCTGCTCTTCTGGACATTTATTGGGAAGATAGAAGCAGCTTTGTTACCTACTGGTCCCCAAAATTAACCTTGTTTCTTGCGAGACAGAGGATTGACTTTGTAAGCTCTAAACTAGATTGCCTGCTATAGTGCTACCTGTGTGAAACATGTGCCTTGGTTTGCTCAACTATAAAATAGAGATAATAAGAGTTCTCCTCATAGAGTTCTTATAAGGGTTAAAAGAGTTCTGATTTATGCAAAGCTATAGAACAGTGGCTGGCGCCCTATGACCCAGCAATTGCACTGTTGGGGATTTACCCCAAAGATACAGATGCAATGAAACACCGGGACACCTGCACCCTGATGTTTCTAGCAGCAATGTCCACAATAGCCAAACTGTGGAAGGAGCCTCGGTGTCCATCGAAAGATGAATGGATAAAGAAGATGTGGTCTATGTATACAATGGAATATTACTCAGCCATTAGAAACGACAAATACCCACCATTTACTTCAACGTGGATGGAACTGGAGGGTATTATGCTGAGTGAAGTAAGTCAATCGGAGACGGACAAACAGTGTATGTTCTCATTCATTTGGGGAATATGAATAATAGTGAAAGGGAATATAAGGGAAGGGAGAAGAAATGTGTGAGAAATATCAGAAAGGGAGACAGAACGTAAAGACTCCTAACTCTGGGAAATGAACTAGGGGTGGTGGAAGGGGAGGAGGGTGGGGCGTGGGGGTGAATGGGTGACGGGCCCTGAGGGGGACACTTGACGGGATGAGCACTGGGTGTTATTCTGTATGTTGGTAAATTGAACACCAATAAAAAATAAATTTATTATAAAAAAAAAGAACAGTGGCTGGCATAGTGTAAGCTCTCAAAAGTATGATCAATATCATTATTACTATTGTGATATTTGGCACTTCTCTACTTTTTACCCTTATATAATGTGAGTTTCTTGTAGCAGATACTGTTAGTTTTGCATTTTAAAAGAAGTTATTATATTAGATTTAATATGACTTCTGTAGATAGAATTCAGATGCCATAAAAGTCTTCCATTTAACGTATACATTTCAGCACTTTTAGTAATATTCACAGTTGTGCAATCATCACCACAACATGATTTTAAAACTTTTCGGTACTCCCAAAAGAAATCCTGTAGCTATTAGGAGTCGTTCTTTTTTTTGGTCACCCCCCATCTGAATCCCTTCCCCCAGTAACCACTAATCTATTTTCTCTCTCAATGAATTTGCCTATTCCGGACATTTTGTATTAATGGAATCATACAGCATGTGGCTCTTTGTGTCTTGCTTCATCCACTTAGCATGTTTTCAAGGTTCATATGTTGTAGCATATGCCAATATTTTATTCATTTTTATTCATTTTATTCATTTATTATTTTATTCATTTATTCATTTTCATTGCCAAATAACATTTCAATATGTAGACACACCACATTTTGTTTATCCAGTTATCAGCTGATGGACAATTAAGTTGTTTCCACTTTTTGGCTATTACAAATAATGCCGATATGAATATTCATGTACAAGTTGTGTATTTCATTTCTCTTAGGAATAGACTCAAGACCAAAATTATTGGATCATATGGAAACTATGTTTAGCATTTTGAGGAACTTCCCAACTGTTTTCCAACATGGTGGCATCATTTACATTCCTACCAGTAGTGTGTGAGGTTTCCAGTTTTCTCCATATCCTTTTCAACAGTTGTTATTATCTGCATTTTTAATAGCCTTTGTAATTGGTGGGCAGTAGAATCTCACCATGATTTTGATTTGCATTTCCCCATGACTAAATATGTTTATATTCATGTGTTAGTTGGCTCTTTGTATATCTTCTTCAGAGTCACGTGTACTCAAATCCTCTGCCCACTATTTAATCGGGTTGTCTTTTTATTATTGAGTTGTAAGTGTTCTTTATATATTCTAGATGTAAGACCCTTACTTATATATGATTTAGAAATATTTTCTCCTATTCTGTGGGTTGCCTTTTTTACTTTCCTTTTTTTTAATATTTTATTTATTTATTCATGAGAGACACACACAGAAAGAGAGGCCAAGACACAGGCAGAGGGGAAGCAGGCCCCATGCAGGGAGCCTGACGTGTGACTCGATCCCGGGTCTCTAGGATCAGGCCCTGGGCTGAAGGCGGCGCTAAACCGCGGAGCCACCAGGGCTGCCCCTTTTTTACTTTCCTAATGGTATTGTTTGATGTAGAGGCTTTTCATTTTGATGAAGTATAATCTATTTTTTCTCTTTTCATTTATGTTTTTGGTATCATATCTAAGAAACCATTGCCTAACTGAAGGCCTTAAAGATTTATTACTGTGTTTTCTTCTAGAAATCCTATAGTTTGAGCCCTTATGATCCATTTTGAGTTCATGTTTGTGTGTGATGTATATTCTTTTGCATGTGGATATTCAATTTCCCTAGTAATATTTGTTGAGAAGGCTGTTCCTTCTTCCATTAAATTATCTTGTTATCCTTATCAAAAACCAATTGATTGTAAAAGTGGGAGTTTATTTCTGGACTCTGAATTCTATTCCATTAATCTGTATACCTATCCTTATGCCAGTACCACACCATCTTGATTACTGTAACTTTGTAATACGATTTTGAAATCAGAATGTGTGAGCTTTCCAACTTTGTTCTTGTTTTTCAAGATTTCAAGATTGTTTTGGCTATCTGGGGTCCCTTGAATTTCTATGTAAATTTAGGATCATCTTGTCAATTTCCACAAAAATTCCAGCAGGGATTTTGATAAGGTTGTGTTGAATCTGTAGATAATTTGGGGAAGTATTGCCATATTAATAATATCAATCCTTCCAATCTGTGAACAGGAAATATCTCTCCATTTATTTATACCTTCAGTTTCTTTCAACAATGTCTTATAGTTTTCAGTGTACAAATCTTCAGTTTCCTTGGTTAAATTTCCTAGGTGTTTAGTGCTATTAAAAGTGGGATTGTGGTGGCTCAGCAGTTTAGCACCTGCCTTCGTCCCAGGGCATAATCCCAGAGTTCTGGGATCGAGTCCCACATCAGGCTCCCTGCATGGAGCCTGCTTCTCCCTCTGCCTGTGTCTCTGCCTCTGTGTGTGTGTATGATGAATAAATAAATAAAATCTTTTTAAAAAAATGAGATTGTTCTCTTAGTTTCATTTTCTAATTATTCACTGCCAGTGTATAGAAATACAATTGATTTCTGTATGCTGATCTTGTATCCTGCCATACCATTAAACTCATTTATTAGTTTTAATATTTTTTTAGTGAATTCCTTAGGATTTCCTATATCCCATATCATGTCATCTGCAATATAGTTTATTTTTTCTTTTCCAATCTGGATGCTTTTTTTGGTTTTTCTTGTCTAATTGCCCTGGCTAGCAGTATAATGTTGCATGGAGGTGATAAGAGTGAATATCTTTGTCTTGTTCTTGGTCTTAGGGGAACGCATTCAGTCTTTCACCATTAAGTATGAAGTTAGCTATGGTTTTGTCATAGATGCCCTTTATCAGTTTAACGAACTTCTATTCTTATTTGGTTGGTTGTTTTTATCATGAAAGCATGTTGGATTTTGTCATACAATTTTCTCATGTCTGTTGCATTCATCATATGGCTTTTGCCATTTAATTAATATGGTGCATTACATTGATTGATTTTGGATGTTAAATCAAATTTGCCTTCTTAGGATACATATCATTTGATCATGATGTAAAGCCCTTTTTATATATGGGTAGATTTTGATTGTAGTATTTTGTTGAGGCTCTATGCATCGTAATGTAATTTTCAAAGTGTCCTCTCATGTAAGTTCTGGGATTCAAGTTGTTTTTATTTATATTGTACAATGTCCAGTGAATTTTAACATTATATAGTTTTTCCGTTCTGTTTTTGAAGCTCTGGAATACTTTAATTCTTCCAGTAGGATCACATTCACACACAAACCAGGAGAGGACTGTAGGCACAATATTTATGCTCTACAGTTATATTTCATCATGGAACTTTTGGAATGGAAGGACCATTAATAATCAACCGAGGCTTGGTTTTCAGCTCTATTCCACAGAGTTCCCTAAGGAGTTCTGTGCACGTGTTAAGATTTTTAAATGTATTTTCCCAAACTTTAGTATACTGGATACCATGATCAAAATTAATTTTGGTGTCCCACTGATTGTCTTTTTTTTAAATTGTAGTATAGTTGATACACAATGTTACGTTAGTTTCAGGTATAGAACATAGTGATTTGACAACTTTATAGCCTATGCTATCCTTACCACAAGTGTAATACCATTTGTCAGGTGTACAACATAGTAACTTGACAACTGTATATCCTGTGCTATGCTCACCACAAGTATAATACCATCTGTCACCATACTACACTATTATAGTACACCCTTGACTATATTCCCTATGGTTTACCTTTGCTCTCCATAACTTATTCATTCCATAACTGGAAGCCTGTGTCTCCTACTCCCCTTTACCCATTTTTTCCCTACAACAACCATCAGTTCTTCTCTGTATTTATGAGTTTCTTTCTTTTTTAAATTTGTTTGTTTTTGATTCCATAATAAGTGAAATCATAGGGCATTTGTCTCTCTCTGTCTTATTTCAGTTAGCATTATACCATGTTGTCACAAATGGCAAGATGTCTTTCTTTATGGCTGAGTATCTATTGATGGTCACTTAGGTTGCTTTTGTATCTTCGCCATTGTAAATAATGCTGTAACGAACATAGAGGTGCACATAGCCTTTTGGATTAGTATTTCCACTTTTGAGGAGGAGGTAAATACCCACTAATTGTCTTTGTAAATGTTTTCAAATACATTTAAATAAAATAATACAAGTAAATGTTTTATTCATTGGGTTTCTGTGGAAGTTTTCACTTGCAGTAAGTCCGTGTCCATCATTAGATGAATAAACCAAAATGCTGGATCACTTGCCCAAATTGGAGGCTGAGCTAAGAAGAGAATCCAGCTTTCCTTTCACTTAATACAATGCCCTTGGCCACCTACATTGTCTTTCCAATACCATTTGCCTCAAACAAAAGATATTTTACTAGAGTTTCCCCCTACATAAGCCTAGGACTGCTTGAAAACACACAGGTCTCGTCCTTGCCTATAGTAATGTGTGTTCTGTTCCTTGTATTTGTTCTGTGGGCTGATTCACAGGTCTCAGAGTGATTAAGTAAGTGGCTTAGCATTGGATAGTTTCCTTTCATCCTGCAGTTTCCAGATTGGATAGGGAAAGAAGGGAAAGACAATTTGAAATGTACTTTTAAAAAAAGTTCCAAGGCATGTAGACCATGTGGGAGTTATTGACTTCTCTTTGGAGTTTAATTTGACAAAGCAAGGCTGTCCAACCTCACATTTACTGAGAATTTGCTGAGTGCTTTTGCCCAGAATGATGCTGAGAAAGTTGAGTTGTAGAGAACTGAAATGGATGAAACCCAGAGAGAAAATGGATGGTGCGTCACTAATGGGACCTGACAGCTAGCTGCTGGCCATATAGGAGTCATAACCTAAAACAATGATAATCAGAAAGTCCTGCAGTGAGTCAGAAGAGTATGCATTTCGGGCTCTTGGCACCCCTTTATTGTCTCAGCTACATTTAGGGATTGGAAAATGATAATGTTTCAAATGACACAAACTGAGCCAGGACTGGTTTTTCATGTTTAAGTCTTGTCTTAAAGACAAAAGGACAGAGCATGGACAATATTTTTTTAGTATGAAGAGAAAAGGACAGAACATAAACAATATTTTTTTAGTATGAAGAACTAGTCATCATAAGAAGGGACGAAGATTTTTTTTCCAGAAGCACATTTTAGTTTAGAAGAAAGAGATTTACATGTTTGTTCCTTTGTTGCTTACTTGCTCTCTCCCTTATAAAGTTCCATCCATTTTTAAGTAAGATAGAAATGTTCAGTGTGACTTATTCATGGAGCATTGTGAGAATCAAATGAGTTAATACACATTTAAAGTTATTGGAACAATACCAGGCAGAGAATAAATAGTAAATATACTGTTATCATTAGTATCATCATTGCAATTACTCACCTATTCCTCCTCCATTTATGCCACCCCCTTTTTATTACCCATCATGTGTATATACGCTGGTGTTTAAGAGGATAAAATATTTTTTAAGTAAAAGGAAATAGTTCTTGCCTTCAAGTCTTTTGGAGTTAATAAAGAAATGAGAAAAGTATGAGAATAACTGGAGTGCAGGTGAGCTGTGTTAGATTCCTGGCCTACTGGTGTCCAAGCCAAGATCAATGGAGAAAGTTAAAGATATGCACTAGAGCACAAAAATCACAACGAAATCCTTTAAGGTGCATAGCACAATGGCTAACACACGGTAAATGTTGAATAATGTCAAATAAATATTGTGATCACCTGAGAAGCCTCCTCAGACCTCCTTGGCCTCTGAGGCAGAATCAGTGTCTTCTCCTTCCACTTTGCTCCCCACCATGCCCCTACCTCTATTTCAGCTCCTCTGCACCCTACACCCCCCCACACTCTCCCCACCCCCATTTCCATTCCTGTTTCCCTCACACAGTTTTGTGATTTCAAAGACAGAGACCTATCTTCCTCACCTTCGTAATTTTCAGGGCCAAGCACGATGCCAAGTGTGCTTGAGGGTGGAGGCAGGGGGGAGAAAGCATGCTGGATTTAGTAATACTGTAAGGAAAATGGGAATTGTCTGAAATGATGTGCTGTTAGTTCCCTCCCCAGTTGAGCTCTAGAAAATTCACATTCATTTGAAAGATGCTCATAAACCACTCTTAGACTCACGCCTAGGATCCACTTCAAGGTCACCCTGGTAGTTGGCAGGATATATCTTCTTCCTGTGCTTGAAAATTAAAATTATAATCTAATCTCCTGCATTTCTAATCTCCTGCAGTGGGTGTGATAATCAAAACAAACCATGGACTTCAGGGTCAGACAGACCCAAGCCTGCAAAATCCGCATCACTATTACCTCTTGGGGCTCTTGAGGATTAATGAGTAATAGATATACAAGTGCCTTACACTCCAGGGGGCCTGCCTGGATGGCAAGTTTCATTTTCAACAGCATTTTCAACAGCCGCCTCAGGATCTTTGACTGTAATTTCACGATCTCATTTGTGAGTTCTCCCAGAGTTTGGGCCAGGAAATGTGAAAATTCATAGGGCAGTTGGGGAATCACCGAGGCTGTCAGGACTTAAAAACTGGTAAATAAGAGGGAAAAAATGTTTTATCCTACCTTTCCTGTATGAATTGAAGAGCCAATGTACCACTGAAGAGCCAAATAATAAAATTTTCTTTAAGAATATAGCAGCTAAGTGGTAGAGAAGAAATGATAGAACATCACCAATTTGCAACTTGAAATGGTAGGTCCAGGCAATGATTATCAATGGCTGTGAAATGTTCTTCCCAAAAAAAAATTTTTTTTGAACCCACGCTAGTCCAAACCTCTGAGTACAACTACCAATTTACAAAAAACATCATCAATTTGGAATTTGGCAAAAATCCATACTGTAGGAAACTCTGGAGTACAATTGTTTCTTCTATAAAGACAAAGAAGAGAAATGCATCAAAACTTTTGATTAGGGGTACCTGGGTCACTTAGCTGATTAAGCCTCTGCCTCTTGGTTTTGGTTTTGGCTCAGGTCATGATCTCTTGGGTTGTGAGATCAAGCCCCCCCCCCCCCCAACCACCACCACCACTGGGCTCCTGCTCAGAGTTGGAGGGTGGTCCTCTTGAAGATTCTCTCCCTCTACCCCTTCCCCCCTGCCCCTCCATGCACAAGCACTTTCTCTCCCTAAAATAAATCAATCTTAAAAAAAAAAAAACACTTTAGATTTAAAAATGCCAGTCAGCCAATCAGAATATGTGGACCTAGTTTGGATCCTGATTTTTAAAGGTATTTTTTTAAAAAAAGACAATGATTATGAGGTTTATCAACAATTGAGGGAAAAAAGATCTTATGACTTATCTTTAACATTTCTCTTTAATCACACACATTTTGCCTTGTCCTACCTGTTAGGGGCCCAAGTCAGGAGTACACATAACCCACATACCATTGTACCATTTGTCTAAATATCTAAAAAATATTCTCTTAGCTAAGGTAATTACCTCCCACCAAAACAAACAAAAAACCTAGAACCTTGGACAAGGACATTCCAGGGAGTGATTGAGGAGTGATTCCAAGGAAGAGAAGTGAGGGTCTTAAAAGAGACAATAAGGCAGGAAGGGAAAGCCACCCCAAGTGTACTTTATCAACTGATCAACCACTCTGAGCAACTGGCTTGATCCTTCAAGGACATCTCCAAACAGCCATGTAGAGTACCACTGAATTTTCTTCCTGAGGAATAGAAGATGGGAATATTTACTGCCAGTTCCTGAGTTCTGGTAGTCAAAAGTTGCCCAAAGGGGAGTTACTAACACTAGCACTTCTAGGTTTGTACATGTATCAGAATGGCACAAGCATCCTAGCATATGTTCTCTGGGGGAAGCAGGGAAGCCCCAGGAAAGGTGAACAATCCATGGTGTAGCTGAGGCAAGGTGCTGCTGGGTCACCCCACCTGCAACTGGTTTCCATAGCAACAGCTGGACTGATAGAAGGGCAGGAAGGATATGAGGTTAGAGAGCCAGAGATGACTGTGACAGAGACCAAACTAGTACACTGTCTATTCAAACATGCCTTATCCTCCTATCTTGACAAATCACTTTCACAATGACTAGAACGCCAGATTCAAATAACAATCTCTCAAGCCCCTTCGAGTTCAGCCTCAGAACATAGTGGCAGGGGGAGATTTGATCTCTGGTCTCCCAGCCATGGTCTGCCTCCTTCTCTGCCCAGCTCTGAGTCCACCCCATGTCACAAGGGGTCTTTCACACATGCCTGTGGACATGCTGCCCGCATCTCTGAGGTCCACATCCCTTCCCTCCAAACAGCTGCTCCTTGGCCACTTGGAGCTCTAGGGGAGTGCACACTGATGCCTGTCTCAGGCGAACAGATGAGATAAGAGGCCCACAAGGCCCTAGAATCAGCTCAGAGTCTCCTAAGCACAAAATGTGGGAGTCTTGGGCTTCCAGAGCATAGACTACAGCAGTGGGCAAGATTGTGAATGGGCAAGTCCCCTTGGCCTTATGGCTAGAAGAAACTCAGAGTAGAGTCCTTTATAGCCTGGGATCCCAAGCAGAGACCTCTCTTGCCCAGGCCAAAAGGCAATGCCAGTTCTTTGTCACCCATTAACTTTACACTATCAGGTTCTGGAGTCAGAGAGAACTTTGTCAATCCTGGCTCAGGCTATAAGGAACATTATGGAAATTATGTACCTGCTTCTCCACTTGTAAAAGGGAAGGAAGGGGGAGGCTATTTGTGAGTTAAAGGAGCAGTATTACACGAGCACCTACCCTGTTTTTGGCATATAGTAGCCCTCAATAAGGACCCCAGAAGAGCTGCCTCCATACAATAGCATATGAAGCCAGGGTTTGTACACCTGGGGATGGCTGAGGGAAGGGACACAGGCTGGAGCAATGAACTTTCTCTGATGCAATTTTCCTGGAAATGTACAAAAAGAATAATTTAATAGATTTCCTGCAGAGTCCCAAAACTTTTTTAAGACTTGCTCTAGATTCCACTGGATTGTAAGCTCCTTGAGGTCAGAGATGTATATCCTTCTCTGTAAAACCCCAGCTCTTTGCATATTGTCTCACATATAGTAAGTGCTCAATAAAAAAGCATTGGAAAGGGGCAACTGGGTAGCTCTGTGGTTAAGTGTCTACCTTCAGCTTAGGTCGTGATCCTAGGGTGTTGGGATCAAGTCCCACATTGGGCTCCCCGCAGGAGAGAGAAACACTCTCTGTGTGTTTCTCATGAATAAATAAATAAAATCTTTTTCTTTAAAAAAAAGCATTGGATGAACAATTTCAAATTGGCTTGTTGCTTTTTTAAAAAATATTCACCTCAGCTGAGGTTTTTAAAAAATATTTATTTATTCATGAGATACACAATACACACACACACACACAGAGAGAGAGAGAGAGAGAGAGAGAGAGAGAGAGGCACAGAGACACAGGCAGCGAGAGAAGCAGGCTCCATGCAGGGAGCCCGAGGCGGAACTCGATCCTGGGTCTCCAGGATCATGCCCTGGGCTGAAGGCAGAGCTAAACCACTGAGCCATCCAGGCTGCCCCTGGCTTATTGCTTTTAATGGAAGACATTTATTTCCTATGTTAGCTCTAAAGTTTCCATAGACGCCTCAAACTAGAATCATTCTCTTTCTCAAGCCTGCTTCCTCCTCCTGGATCCCTGCCTCAGTGTACAAGACCATCAATGCCCTAGACCAGCAGTCATGCATCATGCTCAGCACCTCCCTCCTCATCACCTTTTATACTTGATTAATTACCATGTCCCAGTGATTATATCCATTTGGTAGTTTTTTTTTAATTTATCTGATTCATTACCACAAATCTAGTTCAGGCAACTATACTCTCTCTCTCGAGATACTGCATCAGTATCTGCTTATCTCACATCAACTCATATTCCCTGAATATGTCCTCCTCAGTGCATCCAGAATGGCCTTTGCATATCTGACCACATCCCTGCTGAGCTCAGGGTAAAACTCAAGCTCCTTAACACAGCCTGGAGGACCCTCTGGTATCCATCATCTGTCCTACTAGACCATAAGACCCTTGAGAACAGTCTTCATCTTATAGTTCTTTGTATCTCCTGCAATCAACCAGAAACTCGCTGTTATATAGTGAATAAAGTTTTTAAAAACCAAAACAATTTTTGATCTATTGAGAAAAGTAAAAAATTTAAATCACAGACTTAATTCTCAAACATCAGAGATGAACCAAGACCACTGTACCGACAATTGCCCCCTGAGTAAACACACAGTGGGTTGACTGTGGTGAGCAGGACTATATCTGTGCTTTGGCATAGTATTCTAGGCTCCTTTCATTGTCCTTCCTTTGGATATGGAATTAATTTAGTCTTGGAGTGTGTCACTGGACTATTTCTCGAAATCACTTTCTCTGGAGCTGTCTCTACTGAGACAAGAATCCCTTGATTCTTTTGATCAAGAATAAGGGAACTGGCCAAGCTTTGTGTTCATCACACCAGCCCTGTGCTCACATCAGCTTTCTTTTCTCATCAATAATAGGGGCACCTTTCAGTGTCTGCTGAAGGGAGAGTATTCATGGTCTGATTTCTAGCACCAGGATCATGCCATTAACAGGTTTTACCTATTTCTTTGCTTGATCATGATGCTTAATATCTCTGAGTCTCAATTTAGTCATCTTTAAATGGGGATAAAAATTGTAAATATCTGATGAAGTTATTATGCAGATTAAATGAGATGAAGCATATTTGAGGATAACATCACATTGTAAAGGTTTTATGAATGTCAAGTATTGTTTGATTTTATGCTTTGTTTTAAAATGGTATTTGGGGAGCTACTAAAATATATGAAAACTAAGTGATAAAAATAAGTAGATGAGAAAACCAGGGCACTTGAGTGGCTCAGTTGGTAAAGCATCTGCCTTCATCTCAGGTCATGATCCTGGGGTCCTGGGATCGAGCCCCACATCAGGCTCTGCTCAGTGGAGAGTCTGCTTCTCCCCCTGACCCTCCCTCTGATCTTTCTCTCTCTTTAACTCTCTCTCTCAAATAAATAAATAAAATCTTAAAATAGAGAGAGAGAGAGAGAGAGAGAGAGAGAAAGAGAAAATGAAAGACAAGAGGAACATCACAGCACTCCACAGAATCATGAGGATTTAACTTGCTTAAATCAAATATCAACTTGGCCAATCCTTCATTCATTGGCTGGATCAGCATTTAGCTTTGAGCAGCTCTTCAGTATCACAGCATACACAGAGGAGTGAAAGACCTTGTTTGTGCTTCAGGCTGGGAAGAAGACCCCAAAGATACCCAATTAAAGTGCAATGTAGCTGGAACTATGGGAGAAATGGAAGAGGGTATGTGTGTGCCAAGGCTTGCCTGGGGAAATAGCACCGACCAACAATGAGCTGGGTTTGCAGCTGCTTCCCTGTCCTGATGTGATCTGCTTTGTGTTCATGTTTCAGCAACCACCTTGGGACTGAACTTGACAAAACAAGATGGCCAAGATTAACACCCAAGTCTCCCACCCTGTGGTAAGGACCATGGACAGAGATCTCGACCACGTTGAAAATGGCCTCAGCAGGTAAGACAGGCTTTTCATTTTATGCCCTTAAAATGAGTTGTTCCCATAGCTGATCTAGACAGTGGAGTAAAGAATGCCTTAGCCTGTGGCCAACCACAGATTGGAGGGTGCTGACTATTCACAGTGCTCCTTCTGACTTAAGCCATCTCACTTAAGCCTCATAAACCCACTGAAGTAGTTTTTATTCTCATTTTAGAGAGGTGGAAAATGAAGCTCAAAAGGTAATGTAACTTCTAAAAGGTAACAAAATGAAGACTCAGGGCACCTAGAGGCTCAGTCAGTCAAGCATCTGCCTTTGGCTCAGGTCATGATCTCAGAGTCCTGGGATTGTGCCCCACATTGGGGAATCCCTGCTCAGTGGGGAGTCTGCTTCTCCCTCTGTCCTTCCCTCCACTCAGGCACTTATCTCAATATCTCTCTTTCTCTCTCTCTCTCTCTCTCTCAAAAAAAAAAATAAATAAAAAATATTTTAAAAAATGAAGATTCAAATGCAGCATATAATTTTACTGTAAAAATTTTTCTAAACTGCCATACTTTCTTATGAACACAACAGACATTCATTGGACTCTCTGCACCAGCCATTATCCTCAGCGCTAGGGATGGAATATGCATCAGATGCTTTGTCCCTTGCTTCCAGCGGAAGGTCAGGATTCATGCTGTGTTCATGGTCTGCAGGGAATGGGCCACGCCTTGCCAATGAAGCCATTAGCCCCATCAATGACATCCCCACACAGGCAGCCATAGAGAAATCTGGGGCTTGAGTTCTACTTCTAGCCCTGTTCATAACTAACAGTAAACTGGGTAAAACCTACTTAATTTCTCCATGCCTCAGTTTCTTCAACTGCAAAATAGAGTAGCATCTTTTCCAAGCTCCTGGCACAATAGTGAGGAAGTGGGAGTGTATCTTTTTGGTGCAAATGGACTTACATTTTTATGTTCCTTAAATTCTCAGTGGGTTGCTTAAGTTGAACCATGAGAAACCTTATTTCCAATATTTATGTTATTGTTGTCCTATATATATAACAATGAAAACTTCTCGCTTCCATAAAAACTTCTCCCTCCCATGATAACTACATATTATCCAATGACAACAAACTGCAATGACAGTCTCTTGGTTCTCACTTCCCTGGTACTGGGCCCTCATCCACCATTTCTGCTCAGTTACCAATGTATATCACTTCCTCTCTCAGATGCACATTTTTTTTGTCTACATTATTTTTTAAAGATTTTATTTATTTATGTTTTTATTTATTCATTTATGAGATACACAGAGAGAGAGGCAAAGACATAGGCAGAGGGAGAAACAAACTCTCTGTGGGGAGCTGATGCAGGGCTTGATCCTAGGGCCCTGGGATATTATGACCTGAGCCAAAGGCAGATGGTCAACCACTAAGCCACCCAGGTGCCCCTCTGTCTAGATTCTTGGTCCCACTCCTTAGCTAATTCTGCTCATGAGTAATGGACAATCATTTCCAAAGAGATTGAGTTCCTATCATCACAAACTTATGTAGTCCTAGGACCCCACCTTTGGAGATTCAAGCAAAGAGAGGAATATCTCAAAGCATCCCAACAGATATTTATTGGCTCCAGTTATTTTAACAGGGTGCTGGGGCCCCAGGAATTTTTTCTTAAGGATTTTATTTATTTATTTATTCATGAGACAGAGAGAGAGAGAGAGAGAGAGAGAGAGAGAGAGGCAGAGACATAGGCAGAGGGAGAAGCAGGCTCCACGCAGGGAGCCCGATGTGGGACTCAATCCCGGGACTCCAGGATCATGCCCTGGGCTGAAGGTGGCACTAAACTGCTGAGCCACCCAGGCTGCCCGCCCCAGGAATTTTGATGTGACTCAGGACCATCCGAAATTCTCACTCTACTCAAATTTCTCCCTCCTAATTGGCCGACTGTCAATATACCATTGTCCCACCACTGGGGACTTATTCCTTTAGGTTAAGTCATTGCCCCTAATTTAAAAGAAGAAAAGAACACTCTTAGGACAGCTATCTGTGCATTGTGACTTTTGTATGCATTAATAGCTTCTTTTTCACACCTGTGCTAATAAACCTCTTGGGGCAGGGTATTCAAAGAAGATTTTGTGGAGGGGGAGGAAGGTCTATACATGTGACAAGCAGTAAAGTCAAGCCCCGTGGGCAGTACTGGGTTCCTGGGACCTGGGCCCAGTGGGAGAAGGAGAGAGGCTGTTAGGATCAGGGGGAGTTTGAGGCAAAATGGTGCCTCATTTGCTCCATTGCTCCTTTTGTGTTGAGTGGGATATAATCCGAGCATCTCATGGAGCTTCCAGACTCCCTGGGACTGAGAACAACAGGGTCTTAGTTTGGCTCTTTACAGTTAGATACTCAAGAAAAGGCAGGCCTGGTTAGAGGGCCGGGGCTCCTGCCCAGAATGCCTACTTGACCAGGTACCACTGTGGCCCAGCTCTGTCCTTTTCGTCTTGGCTCGGCCTCAGCCAGCAGCCTACAAGCCCAGTCCGGCATGTGGGCTATTCAAGAGAGCTCACTGAGTCTCCTGGAAGATTACCCTTTGCAAAATAAATGGCTAGCTCGATCAGTGGAAGCCACACAGACCCCAGCGACGGACTGCTGGATTCCAAGAGACTCTCTGTGAGCTCATGCTGGATTCATGCACACTCGGAGGGTCAGTCAGCCACACAGTCAGGGCTCTGAATTGATACCCCTCGATAATTCTATCTGCCATCTTCATGGATGGGAAATAGCCCTTCAGTCTCCTTCCATCCCCCACCCCCAACCAGCATGGTGACTAAGAGGCTCAGAGTCAGGCTGGGTGAGTTTGAACATTGGCTCTGCCACTGACCAGCTCTGGAAAGTTGTGCAACTGCTCCAAACTGCAGTTTCCTCATCTGAAAAATGGACTAGTCCTGACCTCATAGGGCTGTGGTGAGGTTAAAACAGGTGAAAGCTCTTGGCACAGTCCCTGCTGCGTAGGAAGTGCTCAGTCAGTGCTCTGTCAGTCTTGGAAACAATTCCGCATCCCGTGGGAGCTTCCCTGGTGTTCCAGGCTGCAAGCCTTCTCCTCCTCTGACCTCAGAGAGCTCCAGCTATCCTGACATCTGGATCTGGCCATTTCCTGCCTGTGACCAAGTCATACTTTCTCAGCCTGACTACTAGTCCAGTCTCATTAAGCCTCACTTGGAGCCTTGCCCAACCTCTCCCGTGGAAATAGCTTGTTGACAGATTAATACAGAATCCATAGAGATGCTGTGGAGATTGCAAAAGGAGAGAGAGAAAGAATGCTTCCTTCATGAGAGAGATGTTTGCTTTATGTTATGGAAGCAGGACTGTATTAACAGGTGGAAGTTTCTAGAATGGGTTCCTTGGTGTTACCAAGGATTGAGCATGCGTGTACAGGCTGAGGGTAGAACAGCCTTGGACCAGAGGTGGGGTCCAGGCCCCTCTTCTGCTTCCCAGCACAGCCCAGCATCTACATGCTGGCAGACTAGTTTTCTCTATAAGATCCGTTTGAACAAGGGACTCTGGCACATATACATAAGAATTTTAAAGTTTCAAATCACTACTTTTAGGGAGGAAACAGTTTTCAACAAACTATAGATCTTTAATTTAAAATTCAAATCCTTTTTGAGACACCTGGCTGGCTCAGTTGGTAGAGCTTGTGACTCTTGATCTCAGGGTTGTGAGTTCGAGCCCCACACTGGATGTAGAGATTAAACTTTTCAAAAATAATAAAACACAAAATTCAAATCTTTTTAGAAAGCTTATGGGAGAAATAATTGTGAATGTTTGTCCTTAAATATTAATCATTCTTTGTCCTTGATGATATTAAGAAGCTATGCTGAGAATCTGTGTGTCACTGTGACCCTTTGCTGAATGCCCCTAGGAGGGAGGAGAGATCATGTCCCCATCCCCTG
Organism: Nyctereutes procyonoides; assembly: GCF_905146905.1. Lineage (NCBI taxonomy): Eukaryota > Metazoa > Chordata > Mammalia > Carnivora > Canidae > Nyctereutes > Nyctereutes procyonoides. Next base: position 45,170,192 of record NW_026575049.1, on the reverse strand, counting down.
AGATGTCCCCCAAATCTTTCACCAAATTGGAAATCCAGGTTTCTGTTTCTCCTTTTAAATTATTGGGATCACTCTCCTAGTGACAAGCCATAAGGAAGGATAGAAACGTGTCATTTGAACCAAAAAAGTCAAAATGCTGGAAATACCAGAAATAAAAATGTCTTGAATTTTTCTTTTCTATTTAGATCTGTTTAGTTGACTTGATTAGTTAAGAGCTGTCAGGCATATTTGAAAAGATAATGCAGTAGGGAAAGACTTCAGAATCTGCTACAGAGGAGTGCAGCAAGGACCGAGGGTACCTCAAATCTCAGATCAATCTCCTGGTGTAGCTATTTTAGGCGAGCTTTGGGGCACAGGGGTTTGTATCCTACAGAAAAGAAGCCTTCTTCATGCTGCTCTCTGAGCAGAGCCCAAAGCAATTATCACCAAAGAAAACCATTTTCAGCCTGCTACCCCAGGACCAAAGACAAAAGTGCACTCACTTCAGTTCCCTGGTCACATGTGGCCAGTGGCAGTGTATATCGGTCATTCATGTTCCTCAGGGCTTGCGAGGAGGGAAAGACAAGGGATCATCTTCTCCAACGTGTTCTCCAAGGTTTGTTTACGTCCCCGAAGTCACCGGGTGCTCCACAAAGTGCAAAGCTAATGACAAGTTGCATTTCTGATGAGTACCCCTGTCTTCTCCCAGTGACAGGGGAAACCTTTACCTCACAGACATGAGGTTCCTCTTTGTAAGAAAACTTAGAAGATGAACAATTTTCACAAGTTGAAATTACCTTGTCTTTGGAAACAGTCACACCATTGTGCTGTGCTGGTTGCTCTTGTTCCTGCTAATTACCACCTTCACGGAACTGCTTCCTGCACAGGCGTCATCTCTGTCGTCACCGCTGACAGTCGGAGTTGGCAAGCAGGAGGGCAGCTTCGGGGTTGTCCTGGCCTGATCAGTTCACTTGTTTTGTTTTGTTTTGTTTTGTTTTGTTTTGTTTTTAACAGAGAAGTCCCCGTCAGGTCCTTGCCCCCAGCCCCTCCGCCAGCTCTCGGCAGGACAGGGCCTGGCCCCCAGTCTCTCCTGCCTCTCTATTTCTCTGGAAGATTCTGGATCCCCATTCCTACTTTGGTTGCCAGAAGGTGCTCCCTTTATTCCGTACCTGTGTGTCCCTGGGGACTCAAAGTGTCACCTCAGACATCTGGTTCTTCTCTCTTCCCATCTCGTCTTCCATCTGCTTCATAAAATCCATGTCTCTGAGGAGTAACTAATTGGGTTTACTATCTAAATACCCCCACACACTTAACAAGGGAGAGCCTCAGGAGCTAGGAGACATCAGAGAATTTCAAGCATCAGAAACAAGTGGCAAGATGCGTTGAAAAGAAAGGCCCCTTTGGGTCCCTATTCTTCATGGCTAAATATGCCTTTTCTGGACTTGGCTGTTTGAACGATGCTTAAGTTGAAATGAAATCAATTATTCCTTTAGTTCCTTTTTGAAGACTATAAAACTTCAGGGAGGGTAGGGCACTTGGGTGGCTCACTGGTTGAGCATCTGCCTTTGGCTCAGGTCGTCATTCCTGGGTCCTGGGATCGAGTCCCACATTGGGCTCCCACTAGGATCCTGCTTCTCCCTCTGCCTATGTTTCCGCCTTTCTCTGTGTGTCTCTCGTGAATATATAAATAAAACCTTAAAAAAAAAACCTTCAGGGAGGGTAAGTGACCCACTCACAGAACACCTAGCTAATAGATGTTAGGGTAGGGATTTGAACCCAGGCCTCCTGGCTCCCCACTCTGCTGCCTGTCCTTCAGGTGAGTGTCCTAGCCCCCACATGCCAGCCCTCATCACCACCAGTAACGGTGCTGCTTTGGAGCTGCGTTGGAGTCTGGGGTGGGTTTTGCCCTCCTCACATCCTCATCAGCTCTGATGTCATTGATTCCTTTGCCACTAATGCAAATAAATCTGATCTCAGGATGTGCCCTCACGTAATTAACAGAGCGCAGACGAGGCAGGAATGCTGGGCCGACTTCTTGGTGCCCAGAGCTCCCTGAGGAACTGCAGGTGGGGACAGAACACTTTCACCCTTGGGATTGCCTCCGTGTCTTCCGGGCACACATACCCTGATGGAGCTGCAGCCCAGTGTTTGGTTGTTGCAGCCCTAACCCCACCAGATGCCAGCTGCTAGCATCCAGGGACTAGAGATATGGACTCACTCACTTGTCCCACTGCTCCCTCTTCTGGGAATGACCCTGGCACCTTGGAATGTGCATTCCACCTTCCTGGTATGCAGATTATTAGAAAGGCAAGGGGATCAGAGCTTCCTAACTGCAGCAGGACCTCTGGCAAGGTTTCTCATATGTGTAAGGACAAAACGTGAGTGGTCTTTTAAGGGTAGAGAGGGCCAATTCAAATAGATGGCTTGAAAATAAAGAGCCATGCCCAAATTGTATAGCCCGGTGGACCAGAGCCATGTCTAGTGGCATGCCGCAGGGCTCAGTCCTCAGCCATGTCCTATTAAATTTTGCTTTGACCAGTGCCATATGTGAAAATACAGAGAGTTGCTTCATGGAGTGGGTGAGACCAGGCTCTGACACGGGATGGAATGACATTCAAATATCAGCTTTGCCACTTGGCTGTATGGTCTTGGGGAAATTATTTAACCTCTCTGAACTCCAGTTTTCTCTCTTATAGAGTGGTTATGTGGATTAAATGACAAGATCAATGTGGCTGGCATACAGTAGATAGTCAAAAAATGGCATGTTCCTATGATTGCATGTGAATCAGATGGAGTTGGGAGGAAAGGCTAGTATGGCACCCCTGCATACCAAGGGCCCCAAAACATCCACCAGGGACTCAGATAAATGGAAAGGTCTAATACTGACTTCCAACAAATCAATTGTACATGCACAAGATAGGATCTTCTGGCTTAGCCGCAACCCATGTTCCAAGACTGGAATCAAACTCACAAACCTACAATGACCTCTGGCTTAGAGTCCAGGAACAGCAGAGTGGCCTCGGTCTCCAAGCCCAGTCAGGTGGGAATGCAGGAATCTGCTCACAGGAGCATGACCATTATGGGGAAGAGCCTTGAATCTGATGAGGCGTGGCCGGGTAAGCTAGGGGGTTCCAGCCTGGAAAAACAGATGTGGCATGGGTGTGAGAGGTGTCCCTTCCATGTCCCAGCTACACGAAGGTGGTCATATAGAAGATGAGGTGGCCTGACTCTGGTTCCAGCACCAAAAAAAATTAACCTTGGTCTGAGGAAGCTGAGGGAGGGAAGAACCTGCTACAAAGATGGCCCATGTGGGCCGTGGGACAGTAGCGAGTGCCCTGCGGCTGGAGATGGCAAGGATGTCGTACAAAGAGGGGTCAGCAGATCAGCGGCTGGGATGCAGGACTCTGCCTTCTAATCCCTCACCGAGGAGAGAAAGGGAGAGAGAGAGAGAGAGAGAGAGAGAGAGAGAGAGCCTTTTCCTGACGTTAATTATTGCTTACTTCCTCAACTGTGTTGCCACCTTGTTAAGAAGGCTGATTAGGTTGGAATAGGTCACGTGATGGAATTAATTTGTCCTGCCTGGGCTCTTCAAGACTCATAGAATGAAGTGTAAATCCCTAGGGGCCAATGCCTGGATGGCTTTTAATCAGGCTGATCAAATTTCAGCCCTGGGAGATTTTAAAAGACAGGGAACGAAAGGAAAATATGTCCAAACACATTGGTCTTATTCCAGGCAGTTTGACAAACACCAAGGCTCTGCTGGTGTGACCGGTGCTCGTACTGAATTGTGGGCATCGGTTCTATGTGTGCTCATGCTTTTCGCCCTGCGCTGCGCAGGTGAGGTCACTGGCACTGCAGGGGACAGAAGTTAGGGTTTGACACGAGGGCACAGGGGAAATGAATTTTCATGCAAAAGCAGTATACAAATGCACATGGAGGGCTAGGCCAATGCCATACGATATTCCAGGACACTCTTAAACACATACGAACTGGGCTCCTGGGAGGGCTGCCGGACAGGCACACAAATAACTGTGATTGTGGCGTACATGCGGTCTGGCCTTAGCAGATAGATCTCACTATGCAGACATGTGTTTGAACCAGAATCCTTTTCTGGAATCCCTGGGTAGAAACAGCTGCCGTGGCTCCCGCTGGCGGGCACCAGGCCACCCCACTCTGAGCTCCGATGGGGAGCATGTGCTGCTGGCCTGCCTCCTTAAGTCCACAGGCAGCAAGTAGCTGGATGGGCTACCTTCCTCTGTCAGGCTCGCTGGAGAGGAAAGGCCACGTTTATCCTAAAAGCAGGATCTGCTGGATCCTGCTGGTGCATGGACAGAGAGAGTGAAGACCGGTGCTGGCGGCTTTCCTCATTAAGTGGGACATCTGGCCATCTCATCCCTGAGTGTGTCCAGGAGGGGATGAGCTTGAAATCAATTTAGCCTGCTGCATATTTGATTTCCTAGGGTCCACTCGCGGGGTGAGGAGACTTCGTCAGAACTGCAGCAGGAGATCGCCATGGAGACCAGAGAACAGGCTGAGTCCAGGCAAAGCTCCTACACCAGCCAGGGGCAGGCCAGGTAACCGAGCAGGCTCAGCGCTCACCTTGGGAAGAGGGAAGCTGAGGCAGGAGGAAGGGAGCTGAGTCTCAGGAAGAAATGGGGGAGCAGTGGTGGAGGTGGGGTTGAAGATGTGGAGAAGAAAGGGGCAGGAGAAGAGCAGTCAGAAATCTATCACTGAGTAATAACCTCTCAGGTCAAGTGTCCTGAGCTGAGAAAAACCTAAGAAAAACTGTTATCTGAAATTGCTTTCATACAAAGTGATATCGAGGTACTTGCTTTCAAGTCTGGAAGAATTTAGAAAAAAGCCAAACCCGAAGGGTTCCAGAAAAAATTGAGAAAAAAGACCAGCCAGCTGCAGGAGACCCGTGGTGGACCTCTGTGGCGCCGTCTGAGGCAGCCTCTAGCAGGCCCTCACAGGTGCATGTCTAGGCTTCTGAGCACACGTCCTTGCAGGAGGATTTGAAAGATTATCTAGGCTCTGAGCTGTTGACGTCTGCACTCCAGCTTCAAGAGCCATGCCACCTCGAAGAAGTCATTTTACCTTTCCAGATCTCATCTGGAGACACCTCGAACAACGTAAGGGCTGCATCAGAGCCAGGTGCTGATTCACAACAGGTGCTCAACAAATGTGGGGCTTGTTATTTCCTTCCACCAAATTTTTTTAACCAATGCTATAGTTTTATATAGTCACGTGTTCTGCAGTTTTTGCTTAAGATTGTTGCAAAAATTAATTCTTCTAGTTATTCTCTGTATTTTGCATTGGAGAAATATTTATTTCCCTAGCCCCTTGTTGCTGGACATTTACATAATTTCAGTGCTTTTGTCTTACTAATAAAATGCTATCTTAAGGCTCATTGATTGCAAGGAAGAGGACACCTTCAAACCAGCTCATATTGAAAGGGCTGGGGGAGGGCCGAGGCAGGAGGCTGGTGCAAACTCAGACAGACCACCTCATGGAAAGGGAGCCAATGGGGCTCATGACAGGGGAGCAGGGGAAGCACCTGCCCTCTCCCTCTCATTTTCTCCTGGAGTGTCATGATCTTCCTGATTTTTTTTTTCTGCACATCTCTGTTTTGGGCTTTCTCTGTTCATATATCACCAGGCACAGGCTGAAAATAGGCTTTGCTATTTGCTATTTGAAACACCCAACCCCATCTTGGAATGGCTTTTAGTTCAGAAGCTTGAGTGACTCTCCTGGGCCTGTCAGCTGAACCTGGAGTTGGGAGTGTGACCTCGGCTCCAGCCCCTCAGCAGAGGGAGATTGGGGATGGGAGGAGTGTCCAGAGCAGAGTGGCTGAGCTGGGCAAGAACTTCAACATATGTCTGTAGCAGCAGCTGTAAACATCTCTGTGCATGGAACATCTTCTCTCTTTAATGTATTCTCTTAGGCAAAGTGCCCATGTATGTGATTAGGGTCAAGGCACGTGACAGCTTATGACCTCATTCTAGGCTGCTCAGAACTTATTTTATTGGAAACAGTGGCATGCACTGTAGGTGCCAAGTCAGGGCAACCAGAAACCAAGAAAACAGAGTTCAGGTTCTCTTCTCATTCCCCTTTTGAAGGATCAGGGAAGGCAGGAGGCACAGCTGAGGGAAGGCTGAAGCTAAGACAGGCTCTGGGGACAGGGACAGACTAGTACCAGGTGATGGAGACCACAGCAAGGTCTGGCTCCAGGAGAAGGAACTTATGCACAAGTCTGAGGAGGAAACACAATAAGACAAGGGTTAGGGAAAAAACGTACGTAAGTCATATCTGGGTACTTATTCCTCTAACCTTGTTCTAAATTTGATCACCATTTGCAAATTATTTTTTTTCCTATTCCTATGCTTACTAGTCATAACAAAGAGCTCTACAAAAGGAATGATAAGCAGAGAAGCTGCTAATGCCCATTTGAAAGATCATGCCTTTGGCAAAGTCCTAGTGTTAAAAGGGCAATGTTATATTGAAGATGATGCCCCCTATCTAGAGATCTCTGTCTCAGGCTGCAGATGATGGAGGAGAAGGGAGAGGGGAGGTGCACAACCAAGCCCAGGGCCCCCAGGACCTCCAAGACCTGTGTCCTGCCAGCCATCTCTGCTTCTGCCCCAGCCCTGGAAAAGAGGCCTTTCTATCTCTTTCCTCTCTGCACTGGCTGCCTGTCCACGGCCTTCCAGGGTATCTCGCCTGATCATCTCGCTGCGAGCATGGGCCACCAGGCACTTACATCGTGAGGCCCAGAGACCAGATTCCTTCCTGGAGCGTTTCCGCGGAGCCGAGCTCAAGGAGGTGTCCAGCCGAGAAAGCAATGCCCAGTCAAATGTGGGCAGCCAGGAGCCACCAGACAGGGGGAGAAGGTAAGGAACCAAATGGATGGGCCACCCGCACCAGGTGGGGTGGAGCAAGAAGCACTTCTTTGCTCCGGCAGCTTAGATCCACTGCGTGGGTGGCTCAGAGCACCAGTCTCATGACCCATAATTTGAAGAAGGTGTCTGTGGTTGGGGAATACTGCATGCTCTAACAGTTGCTGCCCCAAGTCTAAGATGGACCGCAGGAGAGGGAACCCCCTAACCAGAGTCCTCAGCCTCATTTGACCCTGCACACACTTTCCACCAGCACCCCATGGAACTAGAGCTTTTAAATGCATCTGGGGATGCCAGCCTCACCCATCTCTCTCCATCAAACAGGAAGCTTCTTGCTCAGAATCTGCTTTCTGAAAAGGGGGGTTACAAAGATCTTTGGGCTGAATTCTCTAAGTAATGCCAAGATTTACAAGATGTAAAGGTGAAAACAAGCATACTTGTTGCAGAAAAGATGATCCCTATATAATTGCTAGAGAAAATCCTGTGTTTTTTGTGTCAAATGAGCCAAGGAAGGGCTCAGGTGTGTCTCAAACAGGCATCCAAGGGCCCCTGGGAAGGGAAGGTCATGAAGCCTCCGAGGAAGTATGTGTAGGTGTGTGTTAAAGGTTTATTCTGGATTCTGCAGTAGATTGCAAAATATACAAGCATATTTAAGATAAAATATGAGAGTTCAAGGAAATTTCTTGCTAGCAACCACTCTAGGAGAGCCACATTTAGTCTTCCTGCTGGGAAAGGCCTAAGAATTGCTGGCTGAGATGTAAAGGCCTAGCATTCTTGGGCTCACATTTTCACCTGAGCGTGGACCACAAACTATTGGGATTTCTGGGCTTGGGAAGGGACCACAGAGGGCCTGGGTGCTGGTGGGGATGTGTGTAGGGAGATTCCAGGTTCCCAGGGTCAGGCATCCTAGACTGAGAGGGAGCTCCAAAGGTCTGCTGAGCCAGAAAGAAAGGAGGGATGACAGATAAGGAAGAAGAGAAGATAGAGGAGGAGGAGGAGGGGAGAGAGATTTGCTATGGAGCCAGTCAGACTGGCTTAGTTGCTGGTGGGCAAGCAAAACCTTCCTTTGCTAACTTGATCAAATTATCTTCTCTACAACCTTAGCCTAATGAAGATGAACATTGGCTTCTTTGTCCTTTTCCCAATGTGACCAGAGGAGCAGAGAGTTGAGCTAGGACTCCATCAGGGGCAAGTCCCTACTATGCCTCAGATGCCTGGTCACTCACCCAAGGGTTCAGAGTGGGCAGGTGCACGCAATGGTGTAGGATCATGGCTGATCAATCAAGGAGACTTCCTGGGGGAGGAAGACTTTGGATTTTCCAGGCGAATCTCTTTGGCATAGCAGTGTATGCAGAGACAGGTCTTGGTTGTTCTGCTGGCTTGCCCTTAAGAGATACCAGACACAGAAATGTGGTGAACACAGGCCACTGCATCTCAAGGAGCAACACTTTCCCAATTTCACAGGAGTTGGGAAATTCCCTGGGGGACTTTCCGATGATCAGAACCAACCCCCAAACAAGGAGTTAGAGCCACATCCTGGATGATGAGAGGGAGACTTGAGCAGGCGTGAGCAGAAGAACCAGAATGGCATTTGGTTCGGTGTTCAGCATCATAGAAGAAGAGGTGCCCTGAGAGCCAGGCAGGAGTACCATTGGCCACTGGCTTCGGTCCTGGCTGTCTTCTGTGAATGGTCTACAGTGGCGACAGGCAGCTGTGAGGCCAACTAGCTGTGTCAAAAACACATGTTTAGCAATTGAGCACTAGGAGATAATACCTTTTCCTAGAGAACACCATGAAGGACCATGGGATTTGGCTTTAAATAAACATGCAGTTTGGGTGCAAAACCAGCCTCTTGCTTTCTACCCAATCCTCATAGAGACCAGGGATGGCAGGCCCAGAAGTGTTAGGATTAATGCAGTGACAAGGGCCTAGGGCAGGATAGAGCCTCAAAACTGGGACAGTTCTGCCCACGGTCTATTTTTTGGCCCTGCAAGTCAGAAGCGGCTGCTGTGATTGTTTTCGGCAGGAGGGTTGGGGTGTGTGTATGTGTGTGTGTGGGGGGGTGGCTTCTGAGAGCCCTGCCTGTGCAGGTGAGGGGAGCAGGTTGCTGGGGCTGCTGAGTATGTGCATTCTGAAGGCACTCAGCCCGCATCACCTAAGTGCACCCCAAGGCAGGTGCCCCTCAACTTCACGTCTGTGCCCCTTGTAGCTCCTGGCGCCCTGCCGGGCATATGGTTAAATGGAACGAAATTGCGTGGAATATGAGGCTGGGACTGGGTGGGATTCACATAGCAACTCTCGTTTATTCAGAAGAACTCAGTTTAGCCAAATGTTCATCCTCTCTTCCCACAAAGCTTTATTTACTAGGGCTAATTAGTCCCCCAAATTTTTGTTGCGGATCCTTCAAGCTGTGTGGAAAGACCCAGGGGACCGGGCATGGGGGTTGCCTAGAATAACCACCTGGGGCTAATGATTCCCAGCAATTGGAACTGAGCTCAGATTCCCATGCTGCATTCTCTCTACTTTTCTCTAGTGGCTGGCCCCTGGCCAGAAACAACACCAACACCTGCAACAATTCAGAGGAGTGAGTACCTCTGCTTCCCAGCAGAGCCCCCTGCCTTCTCTGGTCCCACTGGCCACCTGCCTCCCTGTAGATGTCCCAGCCTCGCTCCCCCTGCTTAAACACCCTCCCCAAACACCACTAGATTAGAATCCTGTACCTTTCACCAAAATTCCATCCCCGTGGAAAAATGGGGAAGGGACCTGGTCCATTATGACTTTTTGGAGCAAGTCATTTTCTCTCTTTCCCTCATTTTTCTCATCTATAATGCAAAGGGGTTGAATTGCATAAATGTTTTAAGCTTTGATGTCCTCTAGCACTGTGTTTGAGGGTGCAAAATCGGAGTTCCTTTATGGAGCACGGATGCTCTCCTTCATGATGAGTATGCATTTTCCATTCTATGACCTCAAGCTCCAGGGTCCCCCAGTGAAATGCCCTTGTCATCAGGTCAGTCCAGGCCAATTTGGAGGGTGCGATCAAGACAGTGGGAAGAGGAAATTTAAATACTTCCAGAAGATAGCCTCTTGAAATGGTGGCCTGCTGTACTTTTTTTATCACCAGATGCTGAGCTGGAAGATCAATATGATGTGTGATTCTGGCAAGTGCCACTCAAGAGTCCAAGGAGGATGTGTGTGATCATATACGTGGGTTAGCACGTATGTGGGTGCACCATTCTCCAGCCTTCTTTATGGAATACCATGGGGGCAGGCGTGGGAGGAAGTCTCAGTTGAAGCTTAGGGAAAAACCCAGCAATATCAGCAGGAAGAAATCTGAATTTCCTGACTTGCAATTGAAAGAGAAATGTGCCAAGGCTTTTTCTTATTTTCCTTTGTTTCTTGGATAGAAGTTTCCCCCATTTCCCTCCGTGAAACTTAGTTGCATTTTGTTGGGTGGATATCAGATTCAGAGACCCAAAAGCCAGCAATCAAGGTAAATGAGATTATTTAATCTGCAAAACAGCAGCTATGTGCTTGATCTAAAGCCAAACTTGATATTAAACACCCTGGAAACCCCCAGTGTTGAGTCCCCGTAGTCAGAGATAGGCTCTGGGCACTGAAAACCACAGATGGAGGTCCTGCAGGCCTCTAGCCTTTTCTGTTCTGGGGCTGGGATGTGGGTGAGGATGGTGGTGGGGGGGTGGGGGTAGTGTTGGCTGCATCAGGCTCCTATACATCTTTTCAGATGGGTTCGGATCATGGATCCATGCTGCAGGCCAAGGACTGAGGGAGAAAATTGGGGACTGTCCCAAAATATGACCAGTTGGGCAGAGAGTTACAGAAATAATTCTTATGGATGCCCTTCCCCATTCTTCCAACACGTTTCTGGCATTTTCACTTAATCCTATGGGTCCTGCATAATTTTTCTCTGTTCCAGAGCAAACTGTACCCAGCCCAAACTGGCATTGTTTTTGCAGCTCTGTATAGGTCCTTCAGGGCAGAGCTGGGTGGATTCTGGGGTGCAGTGGAATGGTGCTGGGTTTTTCATAGGCCCACAGCAGGCTGATAACCAGGGGAAAGGCCAAGGCCTGTAACCCCCATGCCATACATCCTGGCCAGGTGTCAACTCCCTGCTGGTCTAAGCATACTCCATGAGCTTGTGGGCAGTGCCCTCTGCTGGTATCATGCATTAAGACTTCAGTGGCAGAAAACCCTTCGAGGGACACTTCATGGTAGATTGAAGAGGACAGGAGATGGGAGACTGTCCTTGCTCTTCTCATTTACCAAGTTTAATAACCTTTTCTTTTGATTCAATTCATTCATGTGTTCACTGTCAAAAACTTGGAAAACACAGAAAAGCACCCGTGAGCATATGCTTCATTTTAGTAATAGAATCCCATTATCAGAGATAACTCCTCTTAACATGTAGGGAAATATCCCTCCAAGTTTTTCTATGGATACTGAATAGATAGAAAGATTATATTATATATAAATAGATAATTATATACTGGTATATATTATAGTATAACTGTTATATGTTAATTATTTTTATTATTTAAATTATACATAATTACACATATGATATATATGCTATCAATTACAAGTACATATATATGATATATATGTTATCAATTTTTATACCATATACACATATAGTATATACATATATCATTATATATATGCTGGTTAAGTGCATTTGTATCCCTATTCAGCCACAAAGAGCTTTGTGACCTTAGGCAAGCTACCTGACCTTTCTGTACATTAGTCCCCTGATTTGTAAGATAGGGTTTGTACTAATGTCTTATGAGGTTGTGCAAAGACTATGTAAATACATGTACAGTGCTTAGAACAGAGCCTGGTATATAGTAAGTGCCCAATAAATACTGACTAGGGAGGTAAGCAGAACAATTTCATCACCACCTCTCTAAAATGGCTACATCCTAATCCCTGGAACCTGTGGAGAGGTTACCTTATATGGCAAATAGGACTTTGCAAATGTAATTAAATTTAAAGACCTTGGAGATTATCCTGGATTATCAGGTGGGCCCAATATAGTCACATGAGTCCTTAAAAGCAGAAAGAGGGGAAGAAGCGTGGGTCTGTGAGACAAGATGGAAGGAGGAAGAAGAGGAATTTTCATTGTGAGAAGAACCCAACCAGTAACTGCTGGCTTTGAAGAAGGAGAAAGGGTGACACAAAGCAAGGAATACAACAGCCTCTCAAAGCTGGGAGTAGCCTTCCATTTTTAGCAGCAAGAAGACAGATACTTTGGTCCTATAGTTTCAAGAAACTGAACACTGCCCATAACCCCAGTGAGTAGGAAACAGATTCTCTCCCAGGGCCTCCAGGAAGAAATGCAGCTTGCCCGCCCCTTGATTTTTGTCCAAACTTTTTCCAGAATTTTCATCTAGAGAACTATAAGATAACATATTTGGGTTGTTTGAAGCCTCTAAGTTCGTAGTAATTTGTTATGGCAGCAGTAGCAAACAAGTAATATAGCTTTTGATATCAGGAAGGGGGTTCTGCTGAAACAAATACCAAACAATGCAGGACTGGCTTCAGAACAGACCCCAGAAGAATTCTGAAAGCATAATTTAAAAATAAATAAAAGCCTAGATTGCTTTGAATAGGCTGGTAGTAGAAATATGGACATCAAAGCCTCTTCCAGTGAGGGCTCAGAAGGAAATGAGGAACATTACAGAGAAAACCTTAATTGGCCAACCACCTTGTGGCTTGAACCATTAGGAGGACCCAGGGCTTTAAGGATGCTGCTGGTGGAATGGTTCACCAGCAGCATCCTGCTGGGTAGCTCAGTGGCTGAGCATCTGCCTTTGGCTCAGGGTGTGATCCTCGGGTCCTGGGATTGAGTCCCATATCGGGCTCCCCACAGGGAGCCTGCTTCTCCCTCTGCCTATGTCTCTGCCTCCCTTTTTGTGTCTCTCATAAATGAATAAATAAAATCTTTTTTTTTAAAAAAAAAGGATGCTGCTGCTGAGGATTTGCAAAAAAAATGAGGAGAAGGCCATTGGAAACTGGAGAAATAGGACTATTGTTTTACGGTGGCAGAAAGCTTAGCACAACTACAACCTGCAGGCGGGTGGGAAACAGGACTTGTGGGCAATGAACTTGACAAAGGAGCTGAGGATATTTCCAACCAAGGTGTTGAAGGTCCAGGCTGGTGTCTTCTTGCTGCTTATGGTAAAACCCAAGAGGAGAGAGAGATAAATGGAAGGAAGAATTTGAAAGAAAAAGGAAACAGGACTTCATGGTTTTGCAAATTCTCAGCCTACTCAAAAGGGAAAGTTACTAAATTTAAAAAACTGTCAGGAAAGTGTGCTTTGAGAAAAAGTCGAGGGTGTGGCTTAACAGTCATTTGCTAATACCTCAGAAAGTTCAAAAGTTCTGAGTAGGGAACAAAAGACTCCCAGAAGAATTTAAGGATGTGACTCATAGCTCCCCTCTGCCATCCCAGCAGAAGCTAAAAATAGAGAAGGGATTTCTCAGACAGGTCTATGGAAGAGCCTCTTGTCTGGCACAGTGATTCCCTCTAATATACATGACCTGCAGTGTTCTAGAAGATTTCCTGCCAGCAGAAACACCACCAGCTTGGACCTGAAGGGACAGAAACAGTATGAAATGGAGGGAGATTATGGGACCCCTAAATTCTAGCTGCAGGAAACAGGTTGATTAGAATACTCAGTTATAAACAGGTGATTCCTTTAAGGAGGAAGAAAGGAGGGCTCAGAGGGCAAAGCTCTGAGCTCAGAGGGTGGAGGCATGAAAACTACCAAGGATTATTCTCAGGCCTTGAGACAGAATGGCTGGTGCCCTGCTGGATTTCAAAATTGCTTGGGACCAGTAACACTCTTGTCCTTTGGTTTTCTCCCTTTTTGAACTGGAATATCTATAATTAATATCCTATACCTGCCCTTGAATTGTATCTTTGGAACAGGTGATTTGTTTTAGTTTTGCAGGTTCACAAGTAGAGTGACTCATGCCCTAGGATGATTCACAGACAGAGTCTTGCCCCTACCTGATTTAGATGATAAGATTTGGGACTTTTGAGCTGATGAGATTTTAATAATACTTTCAGATTCTGAGTTGATGCTAGAATGGGATGAAACTTTGGGGGGGTCTTGGAATTAGGGTGAATGCATTTAGCCCACGGGATGGATGTAAATCTTTGAAGGCCAAGGGACAGACTGCAGTAGGTGGCATAATGGTTCCCCCCCCATGTCCATGCCTTAGTCCTCACCTCCTGTGACTAGGTTACTTCACACAGCAAAAAGGACTTTGCAAATGTAATTAAATCTCAGGACCTTGAGATGGGGAGATTATCCTGGACTATCAAGGTGGGCCCAGTCTAATCACGTGCATCCTTAAAAGTGCAGAAGCTTTCCAGCTGCAGAGAACCAGAGAGATGGCATCTTGAGAAGGACTCCGCCTGCTGTTGCTGGCTCTGAGCATAGAAGGAAGCCTCTAAAAGCTGGGCATGCCCTCAGCTTACAGCCAGCAAATAAATGAGGATATTGGTCCTCTACTTGCAAGGAATTAAATTCCACCAATAATCCAAATGAGCAGGAAACAGATTCTCTCCTGGAATCCTCAAAAAGAATCACAGAGCCCTGCCGACAACTCAATTTCAGCACGAGGCTCAATTTTCAGCCCATACCAGATTTATGACCTACAGATCTGCAGTTTGGGTTGTTTTAAGCCACTAAGGTGGTGACAGTTCTGGCAGCAATAGAAACCTCATGCAGCTGTTATTCTGAGCTTTTTTGCAGTCTGCTTTTAACTTGGCAAAATATTAGAAATGTTTTCCCATGTCCCCAAATACTCTTCCACATTACTTTGAGGAGCCTTGTAGAATTCCATTGTTGATGAATCTCCTCCTGTTGTAGGACCAGATTGCTTATGCTTTTGACCATTACAGCTAATGGTAGTGATTATTTTTCTGTACGCCTGTTTGCACACATCTTTGATTATTTCCTTAGGAATTGCTGTGTAAAGTATATTGGTCTTTTCCAATGAGTGTTTAATTGGCAGGTGCTTATTTCTCAACCTGTGCTTCCTCCAGGATGTGGAACAGGAAGATCAGAGAGGGGTCTCTGGATGATTCTCTATGGGCATTAATGCCTGCCTTGAAGAACTAATATAATTATTAACAGGCAACCTTTTTAAAAGTGTTAACCCTTAAAGATATGCCATAAAGAAGAGGAAGCCGAGTAAAGTCATGTGTTGAGGAGACACCTGCACTCATAGGACCTTCCTGTAGATGTGGATGGAAGGGGGCCATGCAGCCCCCAGCCTCACGGTCCAGAAACATCTGGATAAGTATCTGAACATGACTGCGTTTGCCTCAGATGACTCTTAAGATTTGCTGTTAATGGGGCAAACCTGTTTCTGCCTGTGTGTATTTTGCTTCCCTTCTCCTCCCTGGCTTCCTTATCAAGGGCCAGGATTTCATCTGCTACACGGGCGGGTTTTGAGAACAGCTACCAAGCCATCCCCTTCCCTTCAGAACAAAGAACTGTACATGAGCCTCTGAACCCCCAAGTGACTTTTCCGCTCTCAATATGTGGATGTGGGTTCATTTCCCATTACCTCAAAGTGTCTCTGGTCTCAAGCTCTTTGTGACTTCCCAGGGGCTCACGAAAGTCAGTCAGAAATGCTAGAACATTAGATTGGACCACTGTGTCTACCTGACTGCGTATGACATATGCTTTAATGGGGTGCTTTACCTCAAGCCCCAGGAATAATAATAGCAATAAAAGCAATAACCTCGCTTCATCCCAGTGTGCTAGAAATATCCATTTCCCACACCATACCCTCTCCTCCTTGTGACTGTGGCCCACTCTCTCCACTGTGGTAGTGTCCTTGGCCTATGAAAATTGCTAAATGTCCCCCCTGTGTCATCCAGTGACAAGGCGAAAAAGGAGGAGAAGGAGAAAAAGGAAGAGAAAGAGAAAAACTGCACAAAACAAGAGGAGTAAGTACTGAGAAGAGCTGCCTCCAACAAAGGGGTGTAGTGGTCCCCGCAGGCCTGACCTCTTCCTGGCTCCTGTGAGTCTGAGAACCATGTGGTCAGGCCTCAGCATCGGCCCTAGAGAGGGGCTGCCTAGCGTTGTGGGAGCACAGTGGTGCCAGGTGGGGATCAGGCTTCCTGAGATGGTGTGAGGGGCCCACCCCGCAGGCAGAGTCCCGCCCCAATTCAGAGCACCCAGAGGGGCTGTCCCTGTGAGCCCACTCCTGTGCAACCCCACCCCATATTCTGTTTGCCTGTCTGTACAGTTGGGGTGAGCTGAGGTCTACTCCCTGGCACTAGGAAATAATATATTCACAAACTTCACTCCACACCCAGGGGTGATATGTGTTGTGAACATTCCAAAGCCCTGTCAGTGAGCTGTTGATCCTGTACCTGCTGAGTCAAGGCAAAGGCAGAAAGGCATCCCAGGGTCTTCTCTGGGGCCTGGGAGCAGCTCTGCGGGCTAGGGCCAGCTTGTGGGACCTATGGGGCCAGGGAGAAGACACATGAATCCAAAGGAAACGAAGAATCTCCAATACTACCTATAAACACTAATCCTCAGAAAATCTTGAAAATAGAAACAGAAAGCACCCTAAGCTATTGCTTCCTCCAGTGTTGGCCCACATAACCTAGATGATTCCCATGTTAGTTGTTTTTTGATGAAGAGGCAGGATCCAAGTACTTGGATAGGAGTCTTCAGATCATCTGCGCAGATGCAGTTAGCTCCCGAATGCAGTCCAGAGAGGAGCTGGACTGCAGAACCAGTGGGCAGTGTTTAAATGCACATCTCAAGTCCCAGCCCTGGAGGGAATCTGGGTGGGCCCCAAGAATCAGTGTTCTCACAGAGCTCCCCCAGGTGGCTCCAACATTACCGTGCTATGCTGCAATTTACTCCCAGCATGCTGAAGGATGTAGGTTATACCACAGGCACATGGGAATGTTAGCACCATGGTTTTATGGTCAACTGTGGCTTTCTGGGAAGCTGAGCTAGGAGGGAAGGCCCTCCAATCTGCCCTCTCCCAGCCTGTCCTCTCACGCAGGGATAACCCATGTGTCCTTGAGTCTCTTGAGTTTAGCCTGCAGCTACCCTAGGGTCTCTAAGCTAGTCCAAATCTCTAAGACTGCCCAATGCTGTGATCTTTCAATATACTGCATTGTTTGTGTGTTGGTGTTTCCAGAAACAAGAAGGCCACCATGGTGATGGACCCCTCCAGCAACATGTACTATCGCTGGTTGACTCTCATTGCCCTGCCTGTCTTCTATAACTGGTGTCTGCTGGTGTGCAGGTAGGGGCATGGGGCAGGGTCACCATACAGGGAGGGGTGAGGGTGGAGGAGCAAGGAGGGGTGAGGCAGTCAGGACTCAAGATAGAGCTCTGGGTCCCACTCAGGGGCTGGATTTCTGGTCCCCACATGGCCACCATCCAACTGAGTGTCTTCATTTTTCCATCTCTGAGGAGGATCTAGAAGACCATCAGAGTTCTCTGAAGCACGGTGGGGGATCTGTGCTTGCTATGGGCAGCAAGGGTCCTGTCACCTTGGAACATTCTTAATCCAGCTGTAGGAGGAAGATGGAAGATGCAGGGGCGATTAGCTACTCTTCTGCAGGGAAATGGGTGGGGGCAGGGTGTTCCTGAGCAGCCTGCAGGACAAGGATGCAGGGGAAGGGCATAGTTCTCTGATTGTAAGCCCAAGCAAGTCGGAGTGCTGGGGTGCAAGCTGCTGCTCTTGTGAGAGCAGCCAGGGTGCTCCTGAGAAGGCCTGCAGGACAGGGATGAGGGTAGATGTGGGCTTCGGGAAGTGCCCCACAAATGCATTTCTGAGGTACAAGGCAAGCTGTTACTCTCCTGGGGAGAACTGGAGGCTCTGGAACTTTTCTAAGCAAACTATGGGAGGGAGGTACAGGGTGAGCTGCTACTCCTCTAGTAAGAGATTGGGGGAGGGAGGGGTTTAGGGTCTCAGGAAATCTGCTGCTTGGGAATACAGGGGCAGGATGCTGCTTCTCTGAGGGCCAGCTGGGGGCTTGGGCTTCTCTACAGGATTTGGGGTGCCAAGGGGCTATGTTCTGAGGGCAAACAGGACCCCCGGGCATCCCTGAGCAAGCTGCAGAACAGAGATGCAGGGTAAGCTGCTTGTTCTCTGTGGACAAGCAGGGGTGTTGGGGGCAGTTTATGAGTAAGTCCACAGGAGAGATGTAGGGATACCTGCCTCTCCTCTGGGGGGGTTGGTGGGAGTCTGTGTGGCATATCTGAGTGAGCTGCAAGGCAAGGATGCAAGGACGAGAGACTGTGTCCTAAGCATTAGGCTCTAGAGCCTTTCTGCGCAAGCCCATAAGACAGGCATGCAGGGGTGAGCAGCTGTTCTTCCCACAGTGGGTGAGGCTTTGGGTGCTCTGGAGGGGGAGGAGGAGGCTACTCTTCTGAAGGGGCAGGGGTTTGGGGAAGTTCCTGAGCAAGCAGTTTGAGGACAGAGGGGCAAACTGCTACTCTTCTAGAAGTACACAGGAGGCCTTGGGGGTTCTCTAAGCAAGCTTCGGGGTAGGATAAGGGGTGAGCTGCTACTCTCTGAAAACAAATGAGGGGGCTCAGGGCCCTTACGAGCAGCCCTTCTTCTGCAGTTGGTTGGGAGCGGTGCAGGGGAGGCAGGGGGCTTTGCACCAATCCTGAGCAAGCCTGCAAGACGTGCTACTGAGTTTAAGTGCGGGCTTTGGGGATTATCAGAATGAGGAAGGGAACTCCTGCTCTTCTGAGGATAAATGTGGGAGTGAGAAGGGGGAGAATTTGGGGCCCCTCCTAGCCCACCTGCAAGATGGGGATATGTGGGCCAGTTGCTCCTGTGTGAGTGGGGCTTCTGGGGATGCAGGAAAGTTACTATTCTGAGGAGGCAGCAGGGCCTCAGTTTCCTGAGTGAGCTGTAGGGTGGGGATGCAGGCACCAGCTGCTGGTCTTTTGAAGTGAAGAGGGGTATTTGGAGGGTATTGTCTATATGAGAAATAGTGAGTATAATGATCTAGAAAGTAGAAAATATTTACTGGCTTGTCCAGTTATTAGTTTCTGAGAAATTCTTCTAGTTTTGTTGGCATTTGACCCCAGAAAGGGCAAGTGCTCCATCTCTTCACATGACTCCACCAGTGAGGCCTAGACGCACTGCCCCTCCTGGGATCTCAGAGCATATGATCGAGAGGCAAAAGGGTTCATTCTTTGGGACAGAAAACCTCAGAGCTGGATCTCCTCATCAGAGCCTGGGGTGATAATGCTGGGGCCCAAACCCTGCAGGTGGGCTAACACAAAGATGAAAGCTGCAGGATTTAGCACAGAGATGGACCCTGCCTTAGACCAAGGCCTGGACATGCCCACTCCTTCCCTCACTTGCTTAGGGCCTGTTTTGATGAGCTGCAGTCTGAGCACGTGATGCTGTGGCTGCTCCTGGACTACTCGGCAGATTTCCTCTATGGCTTGGATGTGCTGGTGCGAGCCCGGACAGGTGAGTGGGCCCAGGCCCAGGGACTTCTCTGGGCCAGACCACAGACCCACCTCATGCATCAGGAGGGGGACCTTGGGGACCACAAGGTGGGTTCAGGAGATCCAGAATGGGTGACATTACCTCCCTCTGATTGCAAGAGTCCAGGCAGGTCTGGGGTAGCTCAAATAGTGAGGCGTGGTACTGCTCCCTCTACGATGGCCCTTGAGTAGAGGTCAGGATACCTGGGTACTGGTCCCTGCTGTCCCAACAAGCTGTGTGACCTTGAGCAAGTCAAGTTGTCTCTCTGGACCTCATTTGTATCACCTGTGAAATAAGGCCAAACTGTCATCTCTCAAAGGACCCCCTCCAGCAGTGATGGTTCAATATCTCAGGAAATAGGAGGGAGAACTCCATTGATCTTGGAGTTCCTTTTCCTGGACAGTTGGAGGATCCAGGACATGTTACTCTGGGGCTTTCAGATATAAGGAGGAAACAGGACCCAGGTTAATGATGACTTCCCTCAGATTGCCTCTGAACAAAAGTAGGGTTAAAACCCCCCGTGTCTGAGGGTCCAAGCTGTGCATCCTGTGGGCATCTTTTTGTAATCTGCACAAAGACATCACACCAGCTGGCAGAGGCCTGGCTTGTCACTTTCCAGATTTTTGAGCTAAAAACCATGCCATAGTTGTCAATAACCATCATCACATCACGGCAGCAAGCCTCCGTGTGGCTTCACAGCGTACAGAGCATTTCAAGCACCTTGTTTTCTCATTAGAACTGCTGCAGGAGATAGGAAGCACAGGCGTAATTATCTCCATCTTGCTGATTTAGAAACTGAAGCCCAGAGACACTGAGTGACTGGCCCAGAGTCTACAGTCACTACCCCACAGGGCCATACTGACACCCCCCACCACCACCGCTTCCACACACTGCACAGCATAACAACTTAGAAGACCTCTGGGGAGCCTGGGTGGCTCTAGCAGTTAAGCATCCATCTCTAGATTTCAGCTCAGGTCATGATCTTAGGGTTCTGGGATGGAACTATTCCTCACTCCTGGTTCAGAAGAGAGTCTGCTTGTCTCCCTCTCTCTTTGCCCCTCCCCCTGCTTATGTTCTCCCTCTCTTAATAAATAAATCTTAAAAAAAAAAGAAGGAAGAAGACCTCAAGTATGCAGCTTGAGGATTGCATGGGTAACTTAGCTAGTCCTGGTGGTCTGCCAATTTGTGGTCACGTAAGCCTACTAAGACACAAGAGCTCCCTGGGTGGCCCGACTCATTGAGCCAACTAACCTTGTTTTAACCAAGCTTCAATGGGACAAGTTATCCCCAGTCAGACAGTGATCTTGTCCCTTTTTGTTCTTGGGTACTGTCCCTGGTATTCTAGGATTCCACAGGAAGCCTCCTGTATAAGGCAGGTAAGTACAGAAACCAAGTGGCCATGGATCATACCTGAAAGGGAAAAAAAATCTTTAGAATCTAGAGAGGATATAATTAAGGAAGTAGGGAGGACCTATCATCTAACACCAGTCCACATTCAAATTTACCCAATTAATCTACATTTTTAACTGAATAAAAAAGGTAGGATATCATAAATGAGAAGTGCATTTTCATAGTAAGAGGTAAATGTGGTTTTTGAAGTTGTTTCTGTCATATATGTATAACTACGCCTTCTTTTTTTTAAGATTTTATTTATTTATTTATTCATAGACACACACACACACACACACAGAGAGAAGAGAGAGAGAGAGAGAGAGAGGCAGAGACATAGGCAGAGGGAGAAGCAGGCTCCACACAGGGAGCCCGACCTGGGACTCGATCCTGGGTCCTTAGGATCACAGCCCGGGCTGCAGGCAGCACTAAACCGCTGTGCTACCCAGGCTGCCCTAACTATGCTTTCTTTAATCACGGTGTAAAATATTTTCCTGTGGGCCATGGTCCAAAAAAAAAGTAGCCTCTTTAATGCCCAAGTGACCTCCATCTTTTTCTTTAGGCTTCCTGGAGCAAGGCTTGATGGTCAAGGATGCCCAGAGGCTGTGGAAGCATTACACAAAGACTGTGCACTTCAAGCTAGACATATTGTCCCTAGTTCCCACAGACCTGGCTTATTTTAAGTTGGGTGTAAACTACCCAGAACTGAGGTTCAACCGCCTACTGAAGTTTTCCCGGCTCTTTGAGTTCTTTGACCGCACGGAGACGAGAACCAACTACCCCAATTTGTTCAGGATCGGAAACTTGGTCTTATACATCCTTATCATCATTCACTGGAATGCTTGCATCTACTTTGCCATTTCCAAGTTCATTGGTTTCGGGACAGATTCCTGGGTCTATCCAAACATCTCAAACCCAGAGTATGGACGCCTCTCCAGGAAGTATATTTACAGTCTCTATTGGTCCACCTTGACCCTGACCACCATCGGAGAGACCCCACCCCCTGTAAAAGATGAGGAGTACGTGTTTGTGGTCATAGACTTCTTAGTGGGCGTCCTAATCTTCGCCACCATTGTTGGCAATGTGGGCTCCATGATCTCGAACATGAATGCTTCACGGGCCGAGTTCCAGGCCAAGATTGACTCCATCAAGCAGTACATGCAATTCCGCAAGGTGACCAAAGACTTGGAGACACGGGTGATCCGGTGGTTTGACTACCTGTGGGCCAACAAGAAGACGGTGGATGAGAAGGAGGTGCTGAAGAGTCTCCCAGACAAACTGAAGGCCGAGATCGCCATCAATGTGCACCTAGACACTCTGAAGAAGGTCCGCATCTTCCAGGACTGCGAGGCAGGGCTGCTGGTGGAGCTGGTGCTCAAGCTGCGGCCTGCAGTGTTCAGCCCAGGGGATTACATCTGCAAGAAGGGCGACATTGGAAGGGAGATGTACATCATCAAGGAGGGCAAGCTGGCTGTGGTGGCTGATGACGGGATCACCCAGTTCGTGGTCCTCAGTGACGGGAGTTACTTTGGGGAGATCAGCATCCTGAACATCAAAGGAAGCAAGTCAGGGAACCGAAGGACGGCCAACATCAGGAGCATCGGCTACTCAGACCTGTTCTGCCTGTCCAAGGATGACCTGATGGAGGCTCTCACTGAATACCCGGAAGCCAAGAAGGCCCTGGAGGAGAAGGGGCGGCAGATCCTGATGAAGGACAACCTGATCGACGAGGACGTGGCCAAGGCCGGGGCAGACCCCAAGGACATCGAGGAGAAGGTGGAGCACCTGGAGTCCTCCCTGGACACCCTGCAGACCAGGTTCGCCCGGCTCCTGGCCGAGTACAACGCAACCCAGATGAAAGTGAAACAGCGTCTCAGTCACCTGGAGCGCCAGGTGAAGGTCTCTGGGAGCGAACCCCTATCTGATGGGGGTATTCCTGGGGATGCCGCAAAAACAGAGATCAAAGAGCAATGAAATGCAGAGGTCTGTGTCCTGCTTCCCAGAGTCCGCCGTTGCTGCGATGCACTGTGGCCACCGCCGAGTGGCCCAGGACTCGGTGGGGTTGCATTCTTATTCTCCTTACCCTTTGCAAGATGTGTGGCCCTGGGAGAGAGCCTCAGTTTCTTCATTTAGGAAGGGGGACTCATCGCGTCAGCCCCCGTTAAGTGGCAGGTTATTGTGATGTCCACACGGGACGCTGCACAAGGCAGGGCTTTGTGCGATGTGAGGTGTCCCCAGTCCACGCATATGAGTGTGGGCACAGCACAATTATGTTTTTAATCCATGAGGAATTTTTAGACTTTTGAACTTTATTTTCTTGTAAATGGAAGATTATTTAGTCATCCACCCCCTTGCACACCCCACGCCACCACCTTCTGATAAGGGAGCTGTGACAATTTGAGTGCAATGTGGGATCTCAAATTCAACCTTACACGAGACAGTTTGGGGCACATTTCTGAATCTGGTCTCTCCTCGTGTGCTCTTTGGGATTCTAGAAATCCTGGCCTTTGATCGTGCTGTGATAAGCACAAGAGATGAAGCTAAGTCACCCCATTTGAGGTCAGTTTGAGCCCATGAAGCAAATCCAGATTCCCTGTCATCTGGCCCCCATGAAACTGGAATCTGTTTCATAGAAAAGATCATCTCGATGAGGGAAAGAAACATCTTCTATTTCACCAAAGGGGTTTGAAGACAGCCTCTCGCCTGATTCCTGAGTCAGGAACAGGGGCAGCCTGTTCTGGCTTGAGAGTTATGCTCAGGGGAGAGCCTTGCAGGTTGCAGGTTGGGATAGGGTCCTGAGTTAAGCAGAGCTGACTACTAGAACTTTTAGAAGATCAAACCCGTAGGCTGTCTCTGCAAACTGCCCCTCCACTCAGAGAGGAAGCCTCACTCACCCCTGGAATTATGTCCAGTGTGGCAAAGCTCTCAGCTTGCCAGTCACCGGAAGTGTACCCACTGTAGGACCTAGCTTTTTCTTTTTTTAATCCAGTAAATAGAATTCCATTTCCATTGTATATGATATTTCTATATTCAGTTTCTATGATTACAAGTTATAACCTTACTGGTCCATCCTTCACTTAAATACACATTGTAAATTACCGAAAGGTGAGTTATTCTTCTGATGCAGAGAAGCCATATGTACAGGTTTCCTTCTCTTTTTTTCTCCTCCCTTCCCTCCCTCTTTCTCTTCTCTTGTCTTCTTCTCTTCTCTTCTCTTCTCTTCTCTTCTCTTCTCTTCTCTTCTCTTCTCCTTTTCTCTTCTCTTCCCTTCCTTCCCTTCCCTTCTCTTCCCTTCTCTTCTGATTTCTCTTTCTCCTCCTCCTCTTTCTTCTCAGAAAAAAAAATGCCCCATTTTGCTTTAGGAACCTTGAAGTCTCTGTGGTCTGATGTTATAATCCATATGCTATATAACTGGGCCCTAATGTAGTTCATACAAAAGGTGCTGCATTTTCAAGTATGTATTTTGGATTTATATGAGTCTCTTCTGTTTTTAATATAGATCATTTGGCCATTTTAACGTTCTAAAATGAACTTAAAAGGACTATTAAAGGAAGATATGCTCTAAGCTCATATCATCAGCAAAGTGTAACTAGCAATGTATTCTCAAAATGCGTATGTTTTAAAAGCCTTAACTATTAATTATGCCTATGTTTATATTTGCACAGGAAAAATAGAGACCTGGATTAAAAATATATTGAATGACTCCTGCTTCATATTTTGTCAAAGGGAATATTTAGCTCTGGGATATGTGTCTAAGGCAGTGAGCCCGCTCTCCCCAGTAAAACAGGCACCAGTGTCTAGGGGACGGCACACACTTCATATGACGGGACATGCACAGCCAGAAGCAAGTGAGAAAAAGCAACCAAAGCTGCAACATTTGTCAGAGTAAATGAGTCAAACCATTCAAATATATAAGAAGTGGATCTCAGGCAGGACGCTAAGTGGCCTGGTATCATTCGTCCCAGTTTGCTGTGGGGGATAATCGGGCAGCTTGGAAAAGTATGCGTGGACAGAAAGCAAGAGGCAGACTCTTCCCAGAGTCTTCCTCTGTTTATGCCCAGGGAGTTGGGGTGGTGTGTAAGAAAGTGGCGCTTGGGGAGTTGGGCCTGAGTTTGTTCAAGTCCCAACACTGCCACTCAGGCAAATTACTTTACTTTTCTGGGCCTCACTTTCCTCATCTCAGAAATGGGAACGTTACTGCCCACATCACCTCACAGGGAAGGATACTGTGAATAAACTTTCAAACAGCACAGTATAAAGGGAATGGCCTGTGCAACCCCTTGGGTGCAGAAAACACCACATTGTTCTCCTTAAGGAATAAATGAAAACGATTTCATCTAGTTAGTCTCCAGCTGCCAAGATTGTTGGGAGGTTGAGTCCCTGGAAGTGTGTGTGTGTGTGGTGTGGTGTGT
Source organism: Nyctereutes procyonoides (assembly GCF_905146905.1). Classification (NCBI taxonomy): domain Eukaryota; kingdom Metazoa; phylum Chordata; class Mammalia; order Carnivora; family Canidae; genus Nyctereutes; species Nyctereutes procyonoides. The sequence goes on along the minus strand of NW_026575049.1, from coordinate 45,144,994 downwards.
GTGTGTCTCAGGAGAGAAATTCCTTGAGACAGGAAGGGAGGAAAATATTGTTGAGCATCCCTCCAAGTATGGATGGATGCAGGCTGCTTGGCAGAAACCCAGGATGGTGGAAGGTGGCAGGATCTCAGATGAGAGGACTGGACTTTGGCTCTGAGGAACCCAGCCTGGCAAAGATCCCAGTGCCCCACGTTTGGAAATTCCCAAAGCTGCCAGAGAGCCAGGAACTACACAGAGCTGCACAAAGGGTTTCTTGTCAGTAACCAGTAAAAAATGGTGTCTGAATATATTTGTAACTCAACTGATTCATCATGAGGGACACCTGCTCCATTCCCCTGAAGCACGGGCTCTCAGAGATCTGATGCTACCAACTCACAAAGTTAAACAGGGCCAGGGATCTGTTATGGTTTTGTCAGGCAAACTCTGGTCTATCTCAGACCCTTCTTCCAGGAATGTATCAAAGAGAAGCCAAGGCAGCTCCCTTCTCTGGGTCTCAGGGCCATTAATAATACCCTGAGGAAGAAAAGGTAAAATGCAAGCTGTAATGAACAAAATGGAAAATAAAAATGCTTCTTTGAAGTGCAGGGCATGATTTTTGTCTAATAACATTGATTCTTATACCTGTGACCTAGCAGTGCTACTTCTGGCTCCATATTCTTGGAAAAATTTCAGATATGTGTACCCAGAGGCATATACAAATGTTTATTGCAACATTGTTTTTCATAGAAAACAGGAAATAACCTAAAGATCATAATCTAAGGACACATTAGGAAAATATATAATATTTTAGGTATTTCATCAAAGAGAATTTAATAGAGGGAATTAACCGAATGTGCTTTGGAGGGACGAGAGGGCAGAAAAGGAGCACCGAGGTTACCCAGAGAGAATAACTGCAGAAAGCAGCTGTTGCCCTTAGGGCTGGGGGAACAAAGGAGAAGGGGTGCTCAGAGGGGAGCCCCTCAGAGCTCAGAGCTGCAACTGAGACCTCTGAAGGGGAGTGCAGCTGGTGGTTACTGGTACCATAGGAGCTCAGGAATCTGGCAAAGATAGGACTGGGGACATTATCTGAAGAGGGGCGCTGCATGGTGGGACTGGTCCTGGGGCGTCCCTAAAGAAGTTCCCAAAGGCAGCTGTATGCAACTGCCAGGACAATCTGCTGCTGTTATGACTACATAACCAGGACAGCCAGCAACCAGGAAAAAGAAAGTCCCTTGTCCCCTCCTCTTCCTTCCAATAGTCCTCAGCTGTTGCCTAGTAGAAACTTCTAGGAAAGGGAAGACAGAGAGGAGGAAGTCTTGGATTTCATGGACCGAATATCTGCCACAGACTGGAGGCCCTACCTCGGATGTCTTGGAGGAGGTGATGAAGACCCTCTCCCCGCCAACAGATGTTTAAAAGCCTATCGTCAAAGTGTTTTCCTTTGTCCCGAATCTTTTTCCTTTTGAGAATGCAGAAATCCCTGAGGAAAGGCAGGATAGGAACAAGGGAAAGTATCGTTTCTCAAGCATCTCCTGTGGGAGGGCATCGTTCTTCATGCTGAAGTATACATTTCCTCAGTTAATAATCACTCCTGTTGGGAGTAACGTCTCTCTTTAGGCATTTTCTCTTTAAATATAATCAACATCATTCATTAATTGATTTTTAAAATGTACGCCTACTCTGTGCAAAGTAGTTTAAGAATTGTTTTTTTTTTGTTTTTGTTTTGTTTTGTTTTTTGGATGCCTGCGTGGTTCAATCAGTTAAGCAGCCAACTCTTGATTTCAGCTCAAGTCCTGATCTCAGGGTAATGAGATTGAGCCCTAAGTGGGGCTCCCCACTCAGCTTAGTGTCTGCTTGTCCTTCTCCCTCTGCTTCTCCCCCTGCTCTCTCTCTCTTTCAAATAAGTAAGTCAAATCTTTAAAAGAGAAAAGAATTGCTTTTCTAAAATTCATCTTTTAGAATGGCTAAATACAAGAAACTGGCGATGCCAAATGTTGTCAAGGATGTGAAGTGCCAAGAATTCTCATTCGTTGTCTGGTAGATATGCAAAATGGTACAGCTACTTTGGATAACAACGTGGTATATTTTTTAACGTTAAAAATACACTTAACATATGAGTACAAAGGGGACACATAAGGGAAATTTTAGAATGATGTGTGATACTGAGGTGGTGAGTATATGACTCTATGCATCTGTCCAAACTCATAGAACCATACATCACAAATAACGAACTTTAATGTATGCAAATTTTAAAATGTCAACTAAGATGTGGAACGATCCCGGGATGGAAAGACAATTGTGACAAATAGATTTAACTGCACTAAAAAATATATGATATAACCTCACTAAAGGATTTAGGGTAAAATGACCTAAGTAATTTTTGGTCAGGATAAGTCCTCTAACATTGTTCAACATTTACAAGATTGTTTTGGCTCTTCTGGGTCCCTTCCATTTTCATAAAAATTTTAGATCAGCTTGTCCATTTCTGCAAAGAAGGCAGCTGGGTTTTTATAGGGATTGCACTGGAGTATAGAACCATTTGGGGAGATATCACCATCTTATAACTAACTATTGAGTCTTCTGATCCGTAAATACTGGATGTCTTTCCATCTACTTGGGTTTTCTTTCTTTCTTTGAACAGTGTTTTGGATTTTCAGCATGGGAGTCTTGGACTTCTTTTGTTAAATATATTGCTAAGTATTTTATTACTTTTGATGCTATATTAAATGGAGTTTTCTTAATTTCATGTTTGGATTGTTCATTGTTTACACAAAAAAATATTGATTTTGTATCCTGTGTCCTTGCCGATCTGGTTTCCTCTAATTCTTTTATTTATTTATTTTTATTTTTTTCCCTCTAATTCTTTTGAATGGATTCCTTAGCCTTTTCTAAAACAAGATCTTGTTATCTGCAAATAGAGATGGTCTTACTTTTTCCTTTTCAGCATGAATGCCTTTATTTTTTTCGCTTGCTTACTTGCTATAACTAGAATCTCCAGTAAAATGTTTCATGGACATGATAGGAGACATCCTTGTCTCCTTGTTCCTGGTCTTTGGGGTAAAGTACTCAGTCTTTCATCAAGTAGAATATCAGCTGTGAGTTTTCAAAAATGCCCTTTGTCAGCATGAGGATATTCTCTTCTATACCTTGTCTGTTGAGTTTTGGGTGTTGAATTGGCTTGAATGAGTTTTCTGCCTCTCAGGAGATAATCATATGCTTTTTTGTCTTTTATTAACATAGTACCTTAATTGGTTTTTAGATGTTAAACTCACCTTGTATTCCTGGGATAAATCCCACTTGGTCACAGTGTATAACCTTTTCCATGTTACTAGATTCAGTGTGCTAGCATATTTTTTGGAGGATTTTAAAATCTATATTCATAAGAAATACTGGGCTGTAGTTTTTATTATTCTGAGTCTATGTCTTGTTTTGGTATTAGCAATACAGGGCTCATAGAATGAGTTTGGAATTTTTTTTCTCCTAATTTCTGTAAGAGTTTGTAAAGGATTCTTTAGATATTTGTTAAAATTTATTAGTGGAGACATCTGGGTCTAAGGATTTTTTTTTTATGGAATGTTTTAAAGTTACTAATTCTTTTTTTTTTATTGGTCTATGCGGATTTTCTATTTCTTTCTTGTTTCATTTGTTTCTTTCCAGAAATTTCTCCTTATCTCCCCAGTTATGTAGTTTGTTGAAATAAAGTAGTTCAGTTTCCTTTATAATCCTTATTATTTACCTAAAACCTAGGTAATGTCGTGATGTCTCCTCTCTCATTCCTAACTTTATTTTATTTCTTTTTAAACTTTTTATTTATTTATTTAAGAGAGAGAGAGAGAGAGAGAGAGAGAGAGAGAGAGAGAGAGAGAAACATGGTGGGGAGGGGCAGAGGGAGAGAGAGAAGCTGACTTCCCACTGATTAGGGAGCCTGACTCCATCCAGGCTTGATCCTAGGATCCTGAGATCATGACCTGAGCCAAAGGCAGACACCTACATGGCTGAGCCATCCAGGTGCCCCTCTCATTCCTGGTTTTAGTAATTTGAATCTTTCTCTCTCCTTTTTTCTTGGTCACTCTAGCTAAAGGTTTGTCAAAATTGTTAATACTTTAATCAATTTTTAGTTTTATTGAATTTTCTGTACCATTTTTCTACTTGTATTTCATTTGTTTCCATTCTAATTTTTATTATTTCCTTCTGCTTCTTTAGGTTTTGTTATTTCTCTAGTTTCTAAAGACAAAGTTCAGTGACTGATTCTAGTTCTTTCTTCTTTCTTAATATAGATGGTTCCAGCTATAAAATTTCCTCTAAGCACTGCATTAGCTGCATCCCAAAAATTTTCTTATGCTGAAGTTTTATTTTATTTTTCTTATGTTAAGCATGGAGCCTACTTTAAAATAAAATAATAAAATAAAATAAAATAATAAAATTAAATTAAATAAACACAGAGTGCCTGGGTGGGTCAATTGGTTAAGCATTTGACTCTTGATCTCAGCTCAGGTCTCGATGTCACAGTCATGAGTTCAAGCCTCACTTTGGGCTCCTTGCTGAGCATGGAGCCTACTTAAAAAAAAGAAAATAAAATAAAGTAAAATGTTTTCTCATTTTCCTTTTGAGTTCTCTTATGGCCCCTTGTTATTGAGGGCTGTGTTGTTTAATTTACGCCTACCTGTCATTTCCTTCTTTTGCAGATGTTTATTTTAGTACCATTGTGATCAAAGAACATACTTTGTATGACTTTGATCCTTTTTAATTTATTGAGTTTTTTAATGGCCTGCCACATACTCTATCCTAGAGAATGTTTCATGTATAATTAAGCAGTATGTACATGTGTTCTGATACTGTTGGGTGGAGTATTCTATAGATATATGTTAAGGTTAGTAGGTTTATAATGTTACTCATGTCTTCTATTTCCTTGTTGAGCTCCTGCCACATTGTTTTATCTGTCACTAAAATTGGAATATTAAGATCGTCAATTGTTATTATTATATTGTCCCTTTCTTAAATTCTGTCAATTTTGCCTCATATGTTTGGATGCATGATCTTTATGATTATTATATCTTCCTAATGGATTAACCCTCTTGTAAAATGTTCCTCTTTGTTAATAGTTTTTGTTTTGTTCTGTTTTAAGGTTTATTTTGTCTGATGTTACTGTAATCACTGCAGCACTTTGTTGGGTAGTGTTTCCATGGTGTACTTTTGTCCATTATTTTACCTTCAACCTATTCATACTTTCACTGAATTTTCAGTTTGTTTCTGTAAACAGCACATGGTGGGATTAAAAAATATCCACCAATCTCTGCTTTTGGTTAGAATGTTTAGTTTATTTAGATTTAATATGACTTGTGATAAGGTAGGACTTATGTCTGCCATTTTGCTATTCATTTTCTATATACTTTATATTTCTTTTGTTCCTCTCTTACTGTCTTCTTCCTGGAACATGGCTATGTTCTAGGATACTATTTTAATTCCCTTTTTTCTTTTAATCTGTAGCTATATCTATATCTGTATCTTTATCTATGCCTAGTGTTTGTCCTGGCCAATTCACCTAATTTCAGTGGTATGCACAAACTCTGCTCCAATCAATCAGTTTTATACTTGCTCCTTTATGCTGTTACTGCCATATACCATTATATCTTTTTTCATATTATGATACCGGCAGCACAGATGATATTGTTGTTTTATGTAGTTGTCTTTTAACAGAGAAGGGGTACAAACTGACTTTTACCTTGTATTTGTCTTTAGTTTTTATTCCTTTGTGTGAATTTGAGTGACTCTCCAGTGTCCTTTCATTTCAGCCTGAAGGACCCTCTTTAGTATTTCCAATAGGGTGGAGCTTCTGGCAATGAATTATCAGTTTGTTTATTTGGGAATATTTTGATTTCTCCTTTTTCAAAAGAGCTTTGCTGAGTATAGAATTCTGTATTTACAGCCTTTTTCTTTCACTACTTTGTATATGTGATCTTACTGTCTCCTAGCCCCCGCAGTTTTTGATGTGAAGACAGTTCTTAATTTTATTGAGGATCTCTTGTACATAACGGGTGGCTTCTTTCAGAGCTTTTAAGATTTTTTCCTTCCTTGGCTTCTGATAGTTTGATTATGATGTATCTAGGTGTGAATCTCTTTGAGTTTATCCTAGTTGGAGTTTATTGAAGTTCTTGGATAAAGAGCTTAGTGTTTTTCATCACATTGGGACATTCGTAGCCATTATTTCTTCAAATATTCTTCTGTACCTCGTCTCCTTCAGGGACTTCCAGTATGTCTATGTTGATATACTATATGGTGTCCTACAAACCTCTGAGGTTATGTTAATATTTCTTCATTCTTTTTGTTTTATTTTCCTCAGAATAGGCAATATCAATTGACCTATCCTAAAGTGTGAATTCTTTCCTCCACCAGCTCAATCCTGCTGTTGTACTTCTCTGGTATAACTTTTACTTCAGTTATTGCACTTTTTAATTATGGTATTTATGTTTGGTTCCTTTATAATAATTTCTATATCTTTATTGATATTCTCTTTCTGTTGCTCTTGTACTTTCCTTGAATTTTTGAGGTATGGTTTCCTTTAATTCTTTGAAAATATTTTCGTTCTTTGGACATATTTATAATAAGTGACTTAAAGTCTTTGTCCAGTAAGTCCAACATTTGTGTTTTCTTATGGACATTCTATCACTATGTTTTAGCCTGGTTTCTTTATTTGTCTCACAAATTTTTGTTTAAAACTGGACACTTAAAATAATACAATGTGGCAAATCTAGATATCAGATTTCCTCCTGCCCCAAAGTTCATTGTTACTTTTTGTTTGTTTAGTGACTTTCTTGGAATAATTCTGTAAAGTCTATATTCTTTGTCATTTTTAGCCACTAAAACACTTGCCTGGTTAGATGAGTGATTCACTAATGATTAGACAAATGTATTCTCAAATGCTGGAACTGATATGTCTTCCTGCCTTGATAGAGAGGGGTTGTGTGTGTATGTTGAGGCAGGTCTTCAATGCTTAGGCAGGCAGTTTACAATTCTGCCTGGGCCTTCACTCCTTGTTTGCTCAAAGTCAGCCAAAAATGAGAGATTATGGACTTTTCAAGTCTTTCCTGAGCATGTGTACAGTTGCACACGTGTGTGTCCTTTTAGATTCCCAGGATCTAAAGATTCTAGAATCTTCCCAGAAGCATGTCAGATCTTTCCAAAGTCCCTTAAGGGATAGCACTTCCTGATTATTTCCTCTTAAGTTACTTGGTCAATCTTTTCTTGGCTCCAATCAGTGTCACTACCTTAGGCAGCTGCAGTGTTAAACAATTGCTGCTGATTGCTTTTACGAAACACTTTGTGGTTGGGACCATTCCACGAGAGTAAGCTCTGAGTCAAGTTGATTAAAATCAAGTCCCAAGTGTGGAGCTTTTCAAATAGTGACATGTCTCTGGGGATACAGCTTTTTGAGGTGCTCCAAATCCCTTTGCCCCCTCTAGTAGCTGCCTGACTGTTGTTTTTCACAGCTATTATGGGGGCAAAGCTGTTGGTTTTCAAGACTACATATATTCTCTAATGAAAACACATATAAATATAAATATATCAAATTTAATGACCCAAAAAGGAATTGTGAAGTTGGCTGGTTCTAATCGCCAAAGTAACACTGTATATAGAGTACCTAGGTCCACATGTTTACAGAATCCCCTGGAAGGCTTATTGAAATACACATTGCTTGGTCCCACTTTCAGAGATTCTGATTTAGTTGGTTTAGTGTGGGGCCTGGGCATTTGCATTTTCTAGTAAGTACTGAGAGGATGTTAATGCTGCTAGTTGATGGGAAGGATACTTTCCCATCAGCACACTTCTAGGATACTTTCTTCCATCACACTGTGATGCATAGGGAATGCATAGCACCATATTTACTAACAAGCTTGGTGCCTTTTTCTCTTGACAATGTTCACTCTACAGTAGGATTGGGGCCCCATTCCTTATTATACTAAAACGTGATTATTAGAGGATCTGGAATTACATACCAGTCAACTGACAAATATTTATTGGAAGCCTGATCTTCATTCAGTGTTCATTACTATGCTAAATGAATTTTTAATAAGATTTTATTTTAAATATTTGAATTTTTATTTTAAATATTTTAAAAAGATTTATTTTAAATATTTAAATTCATGACAGACACAGAGGCAGATACATACGCAGAGAGAGAAGCAGGCTCCCTGTGGGGAGCCTGATGCAGGACTCGATTCCAGGACCCTGAGATCATGACCTGAGCCAAAGGCAGATAGATGCTCAACCACTGAGCCACCCAGGCATCCCTGTTATTCCTGTTCTTACAATGGCAACAACTACACTTACCTTTCATCTAAGTACACCACAATGTTGCCTTATTTTTGTGTGTGTGAGGTTCGCCATGATCCCTAGATCCTTTTCTTTTGTTATCTCAAATAGGAGGAAATTCCTAATTGTATTTTTCACAGTTCCTCTTCCTCCCCTTCCTCCTCCTTCTTTTGTTGACCTTTCTTTTTTTTCTGAGCGTTGAACCCGATGTGGGATTCAATCCTGGGACTCCAGGATCACACCCTGGGTGGAAGGCAGAAGCTCAACCGCTGAGCCACCCAGGCGTCCCTAAATGAATGAATTTTTGAAATTGGACTGACATCTATTTTTAAATGTTTGTGGGTTTAAATTTGTTTCTTTTTTTTAAAGCTTGTGATTAAAAACACTCTTGGCTTGATTAATGCTAATACGGCCATAGGGTTATCTGAACACTTTTGAGAACACTTGTGAGATACAAAGCAGGTCTTATTAATACTTTTGCTGGAATACAAGGTGTAAACTGGGGCTATCTCAGGTAAGCCAGGTATATTGGTCACCCTAATTTTAGAAAATAAGACATAAAAACATTTTCACATTCCCACAAGTTTGATTTTCTTGGCTTTAATTTTATACTAGGGTTAAGTCAATCTTTTTTTCTATTTATCTGAAGAAGTAGTAAAACGTGTTTTGTTAATAAATTCCTTTACTGAGGAGAAATAAAAGTCAGTAAATAAATTGAGCTTTGAACATAGTTTTATATTTATTTTTACTCCAAACTATTGCATCTCGTTTTTGGTGACATGGGGAGGCTTAAATCTAATTCTAAATGAGATTAGAGGATTCTTGTTTATTTTTTATCTCTAGTTAATATCTTTTCTTTTTAAAGCAAATTATAAATGCTTGCTTTTACACCTGAGGAATGTGAACTCTGGTAAGTGTTCTGTCTTATGGAGTTAGTTTTCATTTAAGAATTTTTTAAAAATAAAATTTAGGCTTCAAAATAAAATACATGCTTATAGTCAGTCCAATCTTTATCCTTGCTCAAGCAGAAATATTAAGGCTTACAGTTATATTAAAATCGGAAATTTCCTCCAAAACTTTTATTATATATATTTTTCCTATGAAAAAAATAGGAATCTGGGGAAGAAGTGTAAGGAGCTGATATGTGTTGAGTCTATGAATGCATATTTGTACAGTTTGTACAGTTGCAGGTCTGCAAGGGTGTTAGTAGTTTCTTCTTTTTGCTTATCTGTATTTTCAAAGTAGGGTTTTTTTTTTTTTTTAAGATTTTATTTATTTATTCATGAAAGACAGAGAGGCAGAGACCCAGGCAGAGGGAGAAGCAGGCTCCGTGCAGGGAGCCGACGTGGGGCTCGATCCCGGGACTCCAGGATCAGGCCCTGGGCTGAAGGCAGGCGCTAAGCCGCTGAGCCACCCGGGCTGCCCCCAAAGTAGGGTTTTAATTTTCGCTTGTTTCTGGTTACCTGTTCGGTTCCCTAAACGTCTCCTCGACACGCGGACTTGCACCACGGGAAGCGCGCTCGCCGCGGGGCACACGGCCCGAGCCTCTCACCCGGTGGCCGCTCTTCGGGGATAAGTCAGGGCCTCGGAAGACTCGGGATACTGAGGGCGAAAACGCCATCGCCCGATTAAGCGCAAAGTTCAAGAACTCCGCGCAGGAGACTCCCGCCGGGCTGAGAGCGGGGTCTCGCGGGAACCTCGGGGCAGAAACCAGCGCGAGGCCCTCAGGCGCCCCACTCCGCCGCCCGGGAGGCGCACCCCGAGGGGCGGGGCGGCCCGGCCGGGGCTCGCGGAGCGCGCATGCGCGGCGAGGGGGCGGGGCCGGGGCGGGGCTGCGCGCGACCTCCGGAGCGGCGGCGGCGGCGGCGGCGACAGCGGAGTTCGGGTTGCGGCGCGGGCGGCGGGTTCGCGGCCGGCCGGCTCAGGACGACCCAGACCCCGGCCACGGCCCGCGACTTGGTGACCAAGCGGCGGCGCTACTGCTGCGGGGCTCGGGCGCGCGGCCCGGCGGGACCGAGGACGGCGGGGCAGCAGGGCGCGGGCGCCGCGGGCCGGGGCGCGCCAGGTAGGTGGGCCAGGCTGGGCGGGGGGCGGCGCGGCGGGGCGGCAGCCGGGCGCCGGGATGCACCGGCGGGGCGCGGCGCGGCGCGCATCTCTACCGGGTGCACCGGACGGAGACGGCGCCCGCGGTTGTCATGGAAATCGGACAGCCTAGCGGTTCGCCGGCGGTTGCGTCTTTGGAGAACAATCCAAGCCTGGCCGACCCCTAGCTAGGAGGAGACCTGGGCGGTCTCGCGCTGAGGGGAGTGCGGAGCTGGAGCGGGTGATGGGGAGCCAGGATGCAGGACGCGGCGACCCCGAGGCCGCGTCTTGGCTCTTGCTTGGATCTAGTGACTTCAGACGCTGAAGGCCTCGCTGTGTCTCGGGTGTAAACATAACCGGGTAAAAATAAGCATGCATCTCAATCTCAGTAGGACATCTGGTCTCCATCCTCTCAACTCTTTCCTTTTCTGCGGGCCCATGCCCACCCGACCTCCGCCCCCCCCCCCCCCGCCCGATATTTCTGGCATCTTTGCTTTTTGTGTATTATTTCTTTCTGGCTGTGCTAGGCAGTTAGTTGAGGCCTGAGAAATTTGCAGGGAATCTGTGACCATCTCTGGAAAAGCCAGTCATGAATGTGTAGGCCATAGAAGATTGAAACACCCAAAACGTCAAAGGTAAATTTATGTCTTTGTGGGCGAAGGGATCGGGGATGGGCTTGCTTTCCCTTCCCCTTGTCGTCTGCCCTCTGACATTACATAATGTTGTGTTCCTCCCCGCCTCGAGTTCATCCATAATGACAGATCATGAAAGTATTTCTCTGGCTGAGAAAGAAGTGTAAGCATTTGCAAAGCCCATTTTCTTGTCTTTTGCTTTGCTACTGAAGGTGTTTTGGTTGAGAGGCTGCTTAAGAGTAAAATGCCCACAGGGCATCTAAACCGGGGGACTAGGGGGTGGGGTGGCAGTTTGAGTGTTGCAGTGAAATTCTGCTGGATTCGTCTTGGTTCATGGTGGGTTGGGTGGCCTGTGGGCAAGCCAGTGGGGGTGGGGCCTGAACAGGCTGTCTTGGGTGAATCCTGGGTCTGCCACTTGCTAACTTTGGTTCTTAATTTTCTCAACTCTGAAAGGTGAGAACAGAACCTGCCCTGCCATTTGTTTTGGGATGTAGATGCTGTTGGCATTGGTAAATGCACATAGAATAGGTTGTCCTAGAATTAAACTTGATTTTTCATTGGTTGAAAACAGGCTTTCTTTAAGAGAAATTTTGGTTTGGGATCTAGGCTAAGGCCTTGGTTTTGGGGGATTTTTGGTAAAATGTTTACATCTGGAAGATTCAATTCATCGATTTCTCTGAAGAAAGATGAATGATGGTGCCCATGTGGGGAGGCCAGTGTAGTGGTTCTGTTGGAGGGTAGCTGTCAGAAGACCATGATGCTGTCCCAGGGGTGGTTGTTGATTGTGAATGGAAACCCGCAAGGCCCTGTTCCTGTGGGGTCTTGTGAACACACCTCTGTAGCAACAAGCCAGAGTTCCTGGGAGGGTGTGCCCTGAACACAGGGCTTCAGTGAAAGGAAGCTGGACAGATGCAGGGAGAAAAGACGGCTTGTTTCTCCTGGCTTCAGCATCAGAATTGGCTCTGCTGATTCTAGCGGCTGCTTTACTTCTCAGGTTTTCATTAGGCTTATGCCATCTCAGTGTTTATCTGCTTTAGACTTGAAGTTGGGTAGGTTTGTGCCATTGTTTGGGAACCTGGATATGTTCTTGTATTGCTATTAAACTGAGTATTAGGATTTTTTTTTTAAAGGTTGCCTTAAGGAAAGGATGAAATAGAATAATATACACAAGAGGTTGTTGTGAATGGTAAAGCACCAGAGAGATGGGGTGTATATGGCTGAGAGAACCACTGACCCTGCAAGTTCTTTTAGCCAGCGGCCTACCTGGGAACATTTTGCTCAGTCAGCAAGGAATGGACAGAAAGGCACGTGGGACCAACAGACCCCTGACCCCCACCCCAAGCATCTCAAGAATCCAATAAGACAGAGGGGTGAGGAGACTTTAGACTGAGGTTGGACAGGAAGGACAGAAAGGCATGTGGGACCAACAGACCCCTGACCCCCACCCCAAGCATCTCAAGAATCCAATAAGACAGAGGGGTGAGGAGACTTTAGACTGAGGTTGGACCTGGTTTCTTATGAAAAATTCCTTTATTGATTATGTATTCCAGCAAAGTCCTCAGCATCATCAGCTACTCATGGTATCAGGATGTTTTGGCTTTCACTGAGGAAAAAAGAGGACAGATCTGCAGGGAAGGAGGCTTGATTATGTGGTTGCTTCTTTTGTAGAACTTGATTAATGGTCTGGTCTTGTGAGATCCTTCAAAACATATTTTTCTAGTGTTCTGGAAGAGAAGGTCTGTGAGGAGACTGTATTCTGGGGAGACCAGTATTAACACCAAGCAGTCCTGCTTTATTTTGTCTTTCTTGTGCTTTTAAGGAAAATACCACCATGAACTGAATACACAGAAATTTACCTATATTTTTATACTATGTACACCTTGCTTTTTTTAATTGTTAAAACAGTATTTCAGATTTACTGAAAAGTTGCAAGATTATTTCAAAGAATTTCCAGATATGCTTTACCCACATTCACCAAATGTTGACATTTGCTACATTTGCTTTATCCTTCTCTCTCTCTCTCTCTTTTTAAAGATTTTGTTTTTATTTATTCATGAGAGACACACACACAGAGAGAGAGAGGCAGAGACATAGGCAGAGGGAGAAGCAGCCTTCAGGCCGGGAGCCCAATGTGGGATTCGATCCCAGGACGCCAGGACCACGCCCCGGGCCAAAGGCAGCGCTAAACTGCAGAGCCACCCAGGCGTCCCTATCCTTCACTTGTATTTGTTTATGGGTGATTACTTTTTTTTCTGAACTGTTTAATGGTAACCGGCAGCCATGATGCCCTTTTACCTCTAACTACTTTATTGTGTATATCTTAAAAACAAGGACATTCTCTTACATAACAGTATAGTTATTAAAAATAAGGAAATCAAACATTGATACCAAACTATTATTTAGCTTACATATCTTTTTCAGGTTTTGTGAGTTGCTCCAATAATGTCTTTTGGAGCAAAAGAAAATCCAAGATTATACATTGTGTCAAATTGTCCTGTCTCTTTAGTGTCCTCTCATCTGGAACAGTTACTGAGTCTTTGTATTTTATGAAATTGACATTTTTAAAGACTGCCACCTGCTTTTTTGGATAATGTCTCCCAAGTGGGGTTTGCCTGCTTCCTTATGATTAGATTAAGATTATGTGCTTTTGGCAAGAGTAGCACAGGGATGACCCTGCAGCCATCTCAGCATGTCCCATCAGGAGGAGGCATATGCTGTTGATTAGTCCCATTCACTGGTCACGTTAACTTTGATCACTTGATTTAGGTAGTGTCTGCCTGGTTCCCTTAACAGAAAAATTACCATTTTCCCTTGGTAATTAATATGTATCTCATAGTAAGATAACTTGAGAATCTGTAAATATACTGTTACTCCCTGTACTTTGACTCACTAGTTTTAGAATCTGTTGATGATTCTTACCTGAACCAGTTATTATGCTGGCTGACAGATGGTAACTTTCTAATTCCATATTTCTTTCTATACTTACCAGAGGGAATTGTACTGAAAGGAAGGACATTTCTTTCTCCCTTGTTTATTCTTTGATTTACACCCCTGCTCTCATGAATTCCTGCTTTAATGCAATAGATTATAGTCTCTTACTCTCATTATTCATTTTTTTTTTGCTAAAATTGTCCCAGACTTGGCCTGTAGGAGCCCCTTATGTCCTTTTGACATGTCCTCATCATTCTTGAAGGACTTCTTCACTCTGACACAAAACCTTCGACACTCAGCTTACACCTTCCAGCCCTGGAATTAGCCATTTCTCCAGAGTCTTTGTTCCTTTTGATGGAGAATGGTATTTAAAAACCAAGATCTGGCTTCCAGGTGTGCTCATTGCTACTGAGGTGTTGCTGCTTCTAGGCCTTTTTAGTGGATATGTGTGTCTGTCCATTCACACATTGCAGAAAATTGTCTCTGATTTGCATTTTAAACTTAATGCATGAAAAGGTTTTTGTTTTTATTTCATTTTGACTTTGGTCTGTATTCCAGAGTTTGGGCTTATCACAATTTATTTAATTGTCCTTTATCAATGGACATATAGGTTATTTCCAATTTCACACTCTAAAGGTAGTGGAGAGGGGCACCTGGTGGCTCAGTGGTTGAGCATCTACTTTCGGCTCGGGTCATGTTCCCAGGGTCAAGTCCTGCATCAGGCTCTCTGCCTCTCTCTCTGTGTTTCTTGTGAATAAATAAATAAAATCTTAAAAAAAATGAAAATAGTGAAGAATTTGTGAATCAAATCATTAGGATTTGATGATCCTAATTTGATGATCATTTGAATGATCAAACAAATCATTTGTTAATACTTGCAAATATTGGGATCCCTGGGTGGCGCAGCGCTTTGGCGCCTGCCTTTGGCCCAGGGCGCGATCCTGGAGACCCGGGATTGAATCCCACGTCGGGCTCCCGGTGCATGGAGCCTGCTTCTCCCTCTGCCTATGTCTCTGCCTCTCTCTCTAGCTCTGTCTCTGTGTGACTATCGTAAATAAATTAAAAAAAAAAAATTAAAAAAAAATACTTGCAAATATTTCAGTCTTCTAGATCCCTAGAAGTAGAATTTCTGGGTCAAAGAGCAATTTTAAATGGACAGCTTTGCCAAATTGCCCCCATTTCCAAGAGGCTTTCACTTTGTACTTCTTCCATTAGAATGTGAAACTGCCTGTTTCTTTTTAACTCTGCCAACACTGAGGAGTATAAATCTTGTCAATTTTTGCCAATCTAATGGATAAAGAAGGCATTATTATTTTAATTACATTTCTCAAATTATCAGAAAATTGAAAACCTTTTCATATTTATACTTTTGCTTCTGTACATTATGTGTGTATATCCTTTGCATACTTTATCTTATTAGATTATTCTTTATATTACTACATTGTGGAAGTTACTGTAACTTTAGACTTTATTCCTGGGAGCCTTAGACATCTCCTTTAAGCATTATATATTTTTCATCCTAGAGGAAAAGGAAACTACCATTTTCTGAGCACCCTCTATATCCTAGGCCCTGGGCCAAGTGTTTATATGCATCCCCTGCAAGGTCTTGTTAGAAGGTGAGCTGTGGTCTGGAGGAGTCAGCTGAGTGAGATGTGATTAAGGTATCCACTGAAGAGTGGTTAGAAGAGCTTGGACTGGGGTTCAGACCCAGGCCTGTCTGGATCTAGTGCTATTTCCATTAAATCACTTAGCTTCTTCCACAGGATTTAAAAAATAAATATTCTACTTTATTGTATCAATGTAGGGATGGGGATTAATTACTCGGAGCCCCCAATATCAATAACTTCTATTTCTAGTATTTTGATTTATAGGGAAGGAACTTTGAGCATGCATTCACATCTTTCAAAACCATTTCTTTTATCTCTGGAATTATTGTGGACTCTGGAACCAAAGTCCCTGTGAGCCTCCAGCAGCTATGGGACTTTGGGCAGGTAGCTTCATCTTTCTGTATCTTGGTTTGTTCATCTGCAACTGCAGAGGCTTGTTAGGGGGTTGGGTGAGTTAATACACATCAAGTGCTTGGAATGACACCTGTGCCTGCCAGCACTCAGGGACGGGAACCTTTCTGATGAGTTCGTGTGGGCAGTGTGGAAGTTGGAATGAGAGCAGCCTTTTCTCTTCAGGTTTCACCATCCCTTTTTCATAAGCTGGCTGGGAAATGGGGAATCAGGGCCCCTGGGTGCCATGTGTTTGTCTCGTCAATATGGTCTCTGTGCACACCTTACGCATGCTCTTTCACATGCCTGCCAGCCCACCCAGCCGGCTCCTAGTGTTTGCTCACAGTTCTGCACCTAGGGCGGGTGAAACGCAGCAACCCTTTCTGCCTGGAATCTGAAAGTTCCCCTGGTGAAGGCCTTAGAAGCAGGAAGTCTCCGGGGGAGTGTCTACGGTGATAAAGACAAGTCCATTTTCTGCTATGGAGTCAGAAAGACGGAGGGGTGTCCCCTGGGACAGATGTCTGGAGGAAAGCATTTGGTGCCTTGCGGCTCCCTTCCTGGGATCAGTGCCTTTCCCTCAGACATCTGCTAATTCTCCTGGCCTGGAGTTGGTGCAGTGCCCTTCCTGTTGCCCTTACTAGGTAGAATTCTGAGGTCGGAAATCCTCTGCCACTCTTCCTGTCCACCACGCCCTTACACAGTGGCCCTTGCACTGCTGGGGTCAGCTGCCGTCTGATAAAATTCATTCACTCCAGGATGTGGGACTCCTTCCCTTGTCCCGTGTTGCCTGCATTTCAAATGGTTCATCCTCTAATCCACCAGTTAGAGTTTTCAAGCAGGATGACCTAGGTGTACAGATTCTGGAAGTGGCAGGTATACATTTCTGAAGAGTAGGGTCCTTTTAGAAAACAGGGATGCCTGGTTCAAGAGTTTCCTGGATTGTGGGGTGTGTCTCTTGGGGTACTTCTGGTTGCCAAGTAGACAGTAAGGTCATTTATTAATCTCCAAGAACTGGAGGGTCTACTCTATCAACAGTTTTGCAGTTTCAACAAGGACGTAGATTCTTCTCTCTCTGGCCATCACTGCTGGTATCATCCCAGAATCAGCCTTCTCATGTTGATGAGATGGTCCTTATGGTCAGTGGGACTGTGTGTTTCCCGGCTCCTGACACCAGCCCCTCCCTGGCCACAGCCCCTACCAGCTCTCCCTCTGGTCTGTGGGAGCAGTGAGGACCACATGGCTTCCCCGGGACCCAGGGCCGGAGGCTGTGAGAGTGCTGTGTGCTGATTGGCTTAAGAGTGTTCCTCGGTGTCTGGGCCCCAGGCCAACGGCATCAGCATCCCCTGAGACTTATTAGATGTGCAGGCTCAGGCCCCTCCCCAGCCTACTGGATTAGAAACTCTGGGATGGGGCCTAGCGCTCTGTTTTAGCAAGCCCTCCAGGTGATTCTGATGCAAGCTCCAGTTTGAGAATTGTTCGTAGTCTAATCAGGAACACCCCCATTCCTCACCTGGAGATGGGGCTGGCTTTTCCTGAATCCAGAGAGGCTTATTCCCAGAGTAGGAAGAAGGGAGATTGAGTGTTGGGTGGTCAGCCTGTAGTGTAAACAGAGGAGCCTGTGGGTGTCTTTACTCTTCATGGCCCCCCATGGCCTGTGCCCCAGTTCACTGGCGCAGCTGTTTCCCAGCCTCCATGCCTGCAGCCTCTCCAGCTTCTCTGAGAGTGGCTCACATCCTCCATGCAGGACTAAAAGGAAGCAACATGGTGATTTCCCAGCCCCAGGTTCTGTCTCTGGCCCAGTGGGGATAGGAGTCCCCTGGGCCAGCTGCTGAAGATCTAGACTGGCCCTTATGACTCACTCTCCAGAGCTATTCTGGAAGTAGGTTCTGATGTGTAGAGTGTGCTTACTCTGCTACTCCTTGCTCAGAAAGAAGTAGAAAATGGTACAGTTAGTAGGGACTTGGGAATGCTTCAGGAATTGCCCTGGAGACAGCCTAAGGGACTCCTTTCAGTGGCAGTTTATAGTTCTCTCTGGCTCCGCCCAGTGTGACCTTTTTTGCAAGTGCAACTCCAACTTTTAGGTGAAGAGAAATAGCCACCTTCATGATATTTCTTTTTTTTTTTCATGATATGATTTCTGAGCTCAAAATAGTTCAGTGTTTCAGATTTTTCCAGAAACTAGTGAGCTGAGATATTTTGGATTTTCTTGACTTTTCAAGGCTTTCCAAAGTATTTCTAGGTTTTCTTGACTTTTCAAGGTTCATCCTAACCCAAGAAGTCTCTGCTGTACCACATCAGTGCTAATTGCTGAGGAAGAGCACCTGAGGAAGAGATGGGGTGGGAAGGGTCCAGAACAGTGTTTTTCAAACAGCAGCGGTTTGTGAAATTAATTTGAGATTGTAACTAGCATTTAAACATTTTTTAAAAAATTAAAATATGCAAATACATGTCTTATAGGAATAGTAGGCATTTTTTGGTAAAACATGTCGTTATTTGCATGTGTTTTATGTTTGGGTATTGTTCCAATGTCCGTGTTTCCTACTGTGAGTTTCGGCAAAAATGTGTCGAATCTAAAGGTTGAGAAAGGAGAGGAGGGGGCTTCCGTGACTATGTAAGCACACACACATGCTGGGTGTTTTCCTGGGGAGAGGGCCTCTGGTCTTCATCAGAACCCTAGTGGAGGGTTGGGGGGTCTATGACTCACCATAAATGGAGAACTGCTGATCTGAAAGGGGACTTTTAGCAGTGTGGACCAGTGGGAATGAAGCTGGAGCCCAGGAAGACAGCAGGACAGAAAGTGTAGATGTTGTGGTCTTGCTCCAATTTACTGTCTGTGGTGTTTGACCACCTGGGCCAGATCCTCCTGGTGATGTTGAGGATCCTTGGCACGGCTACTCTGAGTGATGGGGAGGCAATGGCAGGGAATGGATGGATTTGTCAGAGGCTTGCAAGTTAACTCTGGATACCTGACCCCTCGTTCTCCTAACAGGGTGGATCAGCATGTCTGCCTACACCAAGAGAGTGAGAGAGAGGGAATGAGATGAATAGGTTGGTATCTGAATCCACCTTGTTTTGAAGCCGGCCCTGTTGGAGCCATTGCTAGCTGTGATTCCCTCTGCAATCCTTTGTGGCTTACCAGGACAACTTCCATGTTACTTTGGTTGCCTTTGGGATGCATGTGTTATACATTAATGCAGGTGTCCGTCTGGTTTGTGTCACAAAACATATGCATATCTTTGGGGTGTCTGTGTCTGGTTTTGAGGGGGACAACTTGGATTATGAGAAGAAAAAGTGATAGACCTGAACCTAAATCAGCTTTCTTCTTTGGGATATGGGGGAATTGTCTGGCCCACAGAGGGTTATGTGAGTTAAATAATGTAAGTAGGAGATTGTGCACTGTGATGCTCTGGGCCGGTGTAGTTGGCAAGTTACTATCCTGTGCGAGACTCAGTATTTTTCCTCTCAATTCTATGGTCTTGATAACCCTGTTTTCCCCATTTTTGCCCCTATTTTAAAAAAATGTAAAAAAAAAATGTATTCAGTTTTCTCAATATCCTTCAAGTCATGTCCATGCTTTAGAAAGTTTCTCTGTGGAAGAAAAATGGGATTTATAATATTTGAAAATTCTCTAAGATGAGATATCTTAGCTACTTTCCAGGGTTGCAGCCTGTTAAGCCACTCAGCTTGCTTATATGTTATTGGAAATACTTTTTTAAAGATTTATGAATTTTTAAATTGAAGTATAATTAATATAGGCGTTATATTAGTTTCAGGTGTACAACATAATGATTTAGTAATCCTGTGCATTATTCAGTGCTTACCATGATAAGTGCCATTACCATCTGTCACTAAGCAATGTTAATATGGCACTTCTAAAGTTTGTGATGGGGTCCTCTAGAACTTTCCTTTTGGGGAAAGTTCACTGCCCTACAGTCATTGCCATACCAATTCATTAGAATTCTTGAACTATAGCAGGAAAGAGCCTCCTATTATTTTTTCCATCCTCCCCACCCCCATCCCAAATACCATTTAGAACTTTCTTTAATAATAGAGGTGGCACATCAGGGAAATACAAATCAAAACCACAATGAGATACCACCTCACACCAGTGAGAATGGGGAAAATTAACAAGGCAGGAAACCACAAATGTTGGAGAGGATGCGGAGAAAAGGGAACCCTCTTACACTGTTGGTGGGAATGTGAACTGGTGCAGCCACTCTGGAAAACTGTGTGGAGGTTCCTCAAAGAATTAAAAATAGACCTGCCCTACGACCCAGCAATTGCACTGTTAGGGATTTACCCCAAAGATTCAGATGCAATGAAACGCCGGGACACCTGCACCCCGATGTTTCTAGCAGCCATGTCCACAATAGCCAAACTGTGGAAGGAGCCTCGGTGTCCATCGAAAGATGAATGGATAAAGAAGATGTGGTTTATGTATACAATGGAATATTCCTCAGCCATTAGAAACGACAAATACCCACCATCTGCTTCCACGTGGCTGGAACTGGAGGGTATTATGCTGAGTGAAGTAAGTCAATCGGAGAAGGACAAACAGTGTATGTTCTCATTCATTTGGGGAATATGAATAATAGTGAAAGGGAATATAAGGGAAGGGAGAAGAAATGTGTGGGAAATATCAGAAAGGGAGACAGAACATAAAGACTTCTACCTCTGGGAAACGAACTAGGGGTGGTGGAAGGGGAGGAGGGCGAGTGGTGGGGGTGAATGGGTGACGGGCCCTGAGGGGGACACTTGACGGGATGAGCACTGGGTGTTATTCTGTATGTTGCTAAACTGAACACCAATAAAATTTAATTTATTAAAAAAAATAATAGAGGTGGCAGGTAAAAACATAAGGAGCCTTTTCCATTATCTTATGTTGCAGGAAACCTTGTAGTTTTTGAAGTTGAACACACTGTGTATTCCTAAATTTACATTAATCACTATCCTATTAAGTATGTAAAACATTCTTTTGCACTGATGCACTTTCTGTCTCCCTCCATTAAAAGCATACCAACCATTAAAAAAAAATGTATTCAAAAGGCTAGAGCACATCCATCTCTGACTCCTGCCCAGGGTACCTCTGAGGGGAAATATTGCAGAAGAAGGTTCTGTGACGGGAGTGCCAGCAAAGGTCAGAGAAGGATGTGGGCAGAGGGGGAACAGGGAAGTGGGAGGGGCCCAGGTTCATAAAGTTTTGTGAGGTGGTCACTGACCCAGCTAAGCCTTCTACTGACACTTTTTTTTTTTAAAAGCACATAAAAACTTGTGATTGTGTGAATTGGATGTTGAATATTTTCACATTTCTTATTCATTGCTTTGGCTGTGTTCTGCATATACAAATGTTAAACAGTGATCACATTATATAATTGGGTGATAATCTAATGGCTGATAAAATGCAATAATAGAGCCCAATTAAGATGGGACTGTGTGCCAAGAAATGTTGAGATACCCCAGAATCCTCCAAACATTGTTACTCCCCTGGTTCTGAAGAGGAGGGAATGATGGGTGAGTACATTGGTCTAAGGGAAACACCTTGCTGGTAGTTTCCCTAGGGCAGCAGAGAAGCATGCATTTGGATTTTGCCCCTGACCTGTCAGTGACTTGGTAAAATCCTGCCCGAATCTGACCTCTTCCTTTCTTGCTCATCTAGGGAAGACAAATCCCTCATTTCTTTCTCCCTTGGTCACTAGTCCAACAGTGAAGCAGAGTCATGATCATGTCTGAGAGCCACAAGTTGGCATTGGGGACCCCCCCCCCCCACAGACACAGTGTTTAGGGAAGTACTTTTTTGGTCTGTGGCCTTGGAAATCAAGCTCCTGCCTCTAACTCATTCACTTCCTGGCTCTCCTGTGCAGTGGTTCAACAGCAGTTTCCTAGAGTACATACAAGTACATACACTTAATGCCAGAGACCCTGGAATACCCCAGATATGTCCATGGAGGTCGAAGCTGTCTGTATATCATGCAGACTAAACTCTTCCTGGTCAAGTAGAGTGCCCGGGGCCTTTCCCTGGCTCTTCCTCCCTGGACCCCTCCCCATACCTCCCTCCTGAGGCTGTTTGTGTATGTATAGTCCCCCTAGTACAGCTATGGGTTTTATGGTGACACTCAAATCTTTCCCATTTTCTGTGGACTGATGGAGGCTACTTTACTTCATAATGTTTTCCCCTGATAATGTATGCACTGCAGTTCAAATCTGGATTGTCTTTCTGGCAGTTTGATATCCTTCCCTAACTTCTTCACCTACCTTTCTGACATCCTTTTACTCTATTTTTGACCTTTTCATTTCCTGTTATCCATTCCTGACCTTTTACACAAAGGGTGCGTGGATTCAAGGTTATTAGTTCAAGCATAAACTGATGAAAAAGAATTGAAGACGGAGCTTCAGATGGATACAACTGTTCTGAATGCCATCCCTCCAAGAAGAGCCCTGAACAGATTTTGGGGATGCTTCCATCACTAGAAGCTGTCACATTCTTCATTTGTGTGTCTTTCTCCTTGAAACACTGCAGAGCCCATAAGACCAAGAACCTATCTTACTTGATAGGGCAAACAGTCTTCCACATAGTTGGCAACATACCAGTGATTTCCTAAGATACACATTTTGTGATGGTTGTTGTAGGCACCTTTAAACTAGATGGTAAAAACAAAACAAAAAAAATCCCTAGATGGTGTTTTGAATCACTTTACAGAGGAGAAAGATGTGTTTGCATTTTGAGTCAACTTGATTATTTAATCATTCCTTAAGTAGTCAAATATCTCAAATATATATAGTATATATATATATATTTCTCAAATATACTAAGAAATATATATATTCTTAGAAATATACTAAGTATATTCTCAAATATACTAGGAGTCAACCTTGTTGGTCACAGAAGAAAAGCCAGCAGAGTTTGTGAAGCAGTGAAAAGCCTTTTGCAGATTGGTTGCCTGGCTTAAAGAGAAAGGGTACTTCCACAATGGCAGTACCACTCCTACACCGACTTGGTTGTTAGGAAGCATCAGGCTACCCTGTCCAGTGTTCAGGTCTGTCCTCATTACCACAGCCAGCACAGCTTCAGCCCCTTCCACAGCAGAGTTTTCAGCTGCAGTGGAACAGACTCATTCCAAACAGGATTAGATGAGATCTTAAATGCCAGGGCAGTGATCACCATGTCATTCCTCGGAACTGGGAATCACAGGGTCTGACCAGCATTATATATCTATAGGTTGGCTGTTTTGTAAACTGTTAAAGATTGTACCCATATTTATTGACTCCTAGCAGCCCGTGGCTTAGACTGTGAACTGCATTTAATGGACTAACTGTAAAGGATAAAAACAGGGACTGTTTTTGCCTCATAACCTAGATTTGTCTGCACTAAATACACAAGCTGAGCTATTAAATGGTTGGGGCAGTAAACAGGAATTCTGTATATTAAAGCTTTTTGAGCTTGCTACTCAGGCCTACAAATAGGGTTGGTTGCCTTTTTTTAGGATTATAAATGTTGATTATATTGGGGAGAAACTGTTTTATAAAGTAACTCTACAACACCATGATTTCTATTATGCTTTTAAGGTCTGGTGAGAATGTACTCACTCTAGCCTGGAGCCCATGGTAAATTTGAGAATGCTTCATTTAAAGCATTCCTGACTCCTTCTGGAAAAAGGAGATTGTTAATGAACTTAAATCTAAAATAGTATCCTCCTCTATCCCTAGCTCTCAGCATTCCAGGATGGTGACATTTTCCACCATTGGATATAAATGGGGAATGATAAAATTGTTAGTATTAACATTTGGCTGCATATAACAGGAAAAAAAAATCTGGTGGAAAAGAGACTTAGTCAGGACAGGCATGTGTTTCTCACAGTCAGGACTTGTGTCCTACCTTCCCTGTGACGAGGCCCAGTGCCTCCTGTCTAGCGTGGTGGCTAGAGTGCAGCCAGCTCATGGGTCTTCCAGACACCAGACTGGAGGAAGGCAGACGTCCAGAGAACTCCTCATCAAATTTGTCTGTACGTCTTGTTGGCAAGTCCCGAACCCCTGGCCACACCTAGCTGCAAGGGAGGCGGACAACCCCAACTAAACATCAGAGTCCTGGGCCTGTCACTAAGGAGCAAGCAAAGAATAGACAGTGGAGGCAACCAGCTATGTCTTTCCTGCAAGTTGTCTTTTTTGGAAGGTTTTTATGCTTGTTGGTAAAATGTTGGCAGAATTTTTGGGAAACCTCTGGGGAGGCTGTAGGCATGGACAGCTAACTGAAAAGCTGAGTGCTTGAGACCTTTCTCATTTCCACATTGCTTTTATACCAGAGGCTGAAAGAGGTCACTCGATCCTCCTTCATTTCCTCATTTAAAACACAGAAATGTTTTTAAATTCTCAGAGTTCTGAATTAAATTTTCAGGGCCAGTGCTGAGGCTTACAGACCAGAGCTGCTTTCCACCAGTATTCCCTCTGGTGCCTCTGGACCTGTGCGTGCATCCAGAGGGAAGGGCTGCCTGTATGTAGGGGGGTGAATTTCAGGCAGCATGTGAGATTCAGGCAAGGACCTGTGTGGACAGGATACCCTGAGTGGGAAGGGGGAGGTCCGGGAGGAGGCAGGTAAGCTTCTCCCTGCACCCTCACCCCCCTGTGGTCTCCAGGGCTGGCTCATCCTTCCCTACCCTGATCCACCATCGACAGGTCCCCTCCCAAAGTATGGGGAGGGACAGTCTCACTAGATGAATTGAGGGTAGCACCTGGGTCTGTGTTTCTATCCTGCCTCTTTCCTTCCTTGTCCTGCTTTTCCTTTCAGGAAGGTGATCCTAAATGTCCACTCTCTTTTGGATGAAAGGGATTTAATAACCAATTTATTCTAGGTGTCCATAAAATTGGACGTGTTCTTCTTTTTGAGGCATTTGGGTTTGTTTTTTTTGTTTTTTGCTGTCTTTTTTTTTTTTTTAAGATTTTAGTTATTCATGAGAGAGACAGAGAGAGGGGCAGAGACAGAGGCAAGGGGAGAAGCAGACTCCCTGCAGGGAGCCGGATCCGGGACTCAATCCCAGGACCCCGGATCACAACCTGAGCTGAAGGCAGATGCTCAACCACTGAGCCACCCCAGGTGCCCTGAAGCATTTGGATTTTAAGAAGGATAAATATGCTGGCAGTTCCTAAACTCAAAAGAGAGCCTCTCCAACGGTCAGATATCAGACCAAGGAATAGGCATGGGTAGGAGAAGTTTGGGCCATTCTTTGCCTGTCATCGACATGGATGTAAGCATTTGTAAAGGTGGCTGGGCCAGCTGTTCTTGTCCTTTTCCTTCTACCATGATCTAGTGCATGGGCTCGACATACATGCCTCTCGTGTGCTCACACTCCACTCATGTGCTCGCACACACCATTCATGCATGTACTTACAGCTGCCACTTGCACATGTGCATACACATCTTTTCTGTACCACAAACACACCTTGCAAGGCAGTAGCTGCAGGAAGTTGAGCTCCCCTTAGGAGCCATGCTTTGCTTTCTGTCTGACTAGAATCCCTGGGACTTAGGGGTGTATATGTGCACGTATTCAAGAATTTTTACAAAGAAACACCCTAAATTCATGCCTCTGAAATGAGGAAATTTCTTTTTGTGTTTCCAAAACTAACAATGAAAATTTGCTAATCTGTAGTAATTTTTTCAAACCTTTAAAAAAAATTTAACTTCACATTTTAAAAAGGCAAGGGTTATCAAATGGCCCTTTCTCACCTTCTCTACCCCAGGAGTGGCTGCTGTAGGCAATGCATGAACATAATACCTTTCCTCACATCCCAGCAGGAATTGTTACTTCTTGAGCTATTGCTTCTCTTCCAGATTGTTTTGCTAATCAGTTCTTATTTGGTATGAACATAGGTTTTTTTTTTTTTTTCCATCTTTGAGAGTGAAATGTTCTACTTAAGGGAGGTGTCCATCAAACTTCATGGAACTACTTTCCTTCATGGGTGTCCATTTGTTATGTGGGACTTGTCTTCCTATTCCACAGGTGCCCATGCTGAGTTTCTGGCCCCAGAGAGCTAGATGCTGCACTTTTTCAGGGGAAACAAGTGATCGTTGGGACACCCTCTGTCTGCAGTATGAATGCAGAAAGTGAGGCCCTGGCAGTGGAGGGGGTGGGAGGAAGTGGTTTTGATTTCCATGTTTCATCTCCCACTCTCAAGGGAGTATGGTGGAGAAGAAAAGTACAGGCGAGGCAGAAGTTCTTGAAATATCACTGACTGTAGAAGGTGGCTGTCAGCACACTTCACTCGGCCACTGGCCCAGGTAACTCTTGCCAGGGACATAGCAGGCATTTGGGCAGCATCTGAGTTCAAGATGGCAACCACCAAAGGCCTTGAGATGCCTGACGTGGAACATCTGTGAAGCACAGAATAAGTCCTAGGTCAGGATTGTCAGCACTCAAGCTGTGCTCTGCCCAGTGTGAGTGACGCTCACTGTGAGACAAGATGGACGGATGGTGCAGATCTGGACTATCCAGGGGAAGGAGTGACACAAAGTGGACCTCGGTCAGGTGCTCACCCTTGGTGTTGGGGAACTTGATACTTCAGTTATCTGGCCTGGGTCTTTTGACCACATGCGCCCCCAAGTTGAGTGGCCTGAGAGAGCAGGTGCATGCACAGTTTTACCAGTGGAGTGTAATTAGGGGGTGAGTGCCAGGCCACCAAAAGGAATACAGCACCAAGGTGAGCTAATTTACTCCAGGCACCCCGAAGGGCTGGCACGTGTGGGGCTCAGTGCCTGGCTCACTTGCACCCCTGTTTGGGAGCCCTCTTACCTTCTCCTCCTTGGTGTGTAGTGCCTTGAGAGTAAATCCTTAGAAGTCTAGAGGAATCACTTAAAATGTTAAATTCTGCTTTACTGTGTTTTATGGGGAGGGGCATTGTGTCCCACAGTGGCAGTCACATTTATGAAGAGAGTTCTCTGGAGACGTGCCCAATGAACCTAACAGATCTGGGGTGTTGAAGGACACAAATGTCCTTCAGGGCAGGAACAGTAGCTCAGTTTTCTTTGTATCTCTAAGTATCCCACAGTGCCTGGTACAAAACAGGTGTGTAATCAGTGTTTCTTGAGTGAATGAATGAACAAAGCTATGATTTCATTGTCAAAAGTGTAAGAAAAGCCTCAGCCTGTCCCAGGAAGACAGCCCATTTCCCAGAGGTCAAGTTGGAGTTCATTCTAACTTAGGAGAGGGAAGTGAGATGGCAGCTTGTGGCACAGCTGTACCTCCAGTCACTTCTCAGGGTGAAACCGAACCTAGCAGCTTGTGTTCCTGGGCCTGGTATGTTCTCTCTGTGGCCTGTCAGTGGTGTCCTTGGCACACAGGCCTGTCAGCCAGCTGCTGGAACCTAGCAGCTGTTTCTGCTCCTCCGAGAAGGGACCACACCTTCTTTGGGCTTGATTATCTTGGATTTTTTTTTCTCTCTAAACCTAATCAACCTTTTTCCCGATGCACAGGGTTGAAAGTGTAGTACTAAAAGAGAAGCCCAGTAGGGTGCCCCCCTCCTTTCTTGGGTCTTAGGGACATCTCAGGACTTCATGGAGAGTTATGTGTCAAGAGTGGGGCGATAGCTCGAGCTGGGAATTTCAAGAGAAAAGTGTGGGGAGGACTGAGGGTAACGCATCAGGAAGGAGGCTGAGGAGAGGCAGCCTCAGCTTACTGAGGGGCTCAAGGTCCATCAGGCCCTTTAAAGTTTGGGACTTCATCCCGCACAGGAGCTTTTTCAGACTTTTTAAAAACCTTGTCTGGGGAGGGAGGGGCAAGATGGGGGAAGAGCAGGGTCCCCGAGTCACCTGTCCCCACCAAATTACCTAGATAACCTTCAAACCATCCTGAAAATTTACGAATTCGGCCTGAGATGTAAAGAGAGACCAGCTGGAATGCTACAGTGAGAAGAGTCCGCGCTTCTATCAAGGTAGGAAGACGGGGGAAAAGAAATAAAGAAACAAAAGGCCTCCGAGGGGGAGGGGCCCCGCGAGGAGCCGGGCTGAGGCCGGGGCGAGTGTCCCCAGGACAGGAGAGCCCCGTCCCGGAGGAGCAGGAGCTGCACCAACCTTCCCGGGCGGGCGGAAAGGGGCTCGCAGGGAGTTGGAGCAGGACCCAGGAGGGCGGGGATGCCCTCGGGCTCCCTGGGACACTAACAGACACCTGCGAGCGCAGGGGAGTGCTCCGAGCTCCCTAAGGGCTGCAGCGCGCACGGCGGGACCGACCGGAGCAGCTCGGAGGGGCTCGGGCGGCGGCTCCGCGGAGGGGGCTGCGGGGCGGGAGCGCGAATCCCACAGCGCAGGCCCCGGAGCACAGGGCGCCGGGACACAGCCCAGGATCCGGCCTCCCCCTGGGACAGGCAGAGGCCGGGAGGGCCCAGGACAGCGAAGGACGCTCCTGCCCCGAGCTGAGCAGATCAGCGGCCCCGCCCCGGAGCCTCCAGGCCCTGCGGACGGAGAGCCGAGAGCCCCGAGCCCCGTAGTTCCTGCGGAGGCTGAATCCAGGCTTCCAGAGTTGCCATAGCAACTGCGACTGTTCCTCCTGGGGCCTGACGGGGTAAACAACCCCCGCTGAGCCCTGCAGCAGGCAGGGGCAGAGCAGCTCCCCCAAGTGCTAACACCTGAAAATCAGCACAGCAGGCCCCTCCCCCAGAAGACCAGCTGGACGGACCAGTGATACTCCCCCGTGTTCCAATACAACTTGTTTTTGGCCACTCTGCACTGAGCAAAATGACTAGAAGGAAAACCTCACTTCAAAAGAAAGAATCAGAAACAGCCCTCTCTCCCACAGAGTTACAAAATCTGGATTACACTTCAATGTCAGAAAGCCAATTCAGAAGCACCATTATACAGCTACTGGTGGCTCTAGAAAAAAGCATTAAGGCCTCACGAGACTTCATGACTGCAGAATTTAGATCCAATCAGGCAGAAATTAAAAATCAATTGAATGAGATGCAATCCAAACTAGAAGTCCTAACAACGAGGGTTAACGAGGTGGAAGAACGAGTGAGTGACATAGAAGACAAGTTAATGGCAAAGAGGGAAACTGAGGAAAAAAGAGACAATCAATTAAGGGACCATGAAGACAGATTAAGGCAAATAAATGACACTCTAAGGAAGAAAAACCTACGTTTAATTGGGGTTCCCGAGGGCGCCGAAAGGGACAGAGGGCCAGAATATGTATTTGAACAAATCCTAGCTGAAAACTTTCCCAATCTGGGAAGGGAAACAGGCATTCAGATCCAGGAAATAGAGAGATCCCCCCCTAAAATCAATAAAAACCGTTCAACACCTCGACATCTAATAGTGAAGCTTGCAAATTCCAAAGATAAAGAGAAGATCCTTAAAGCAGCAAGAGACAAGAAGTCCCTGACTTTCATGGGGAGGAATATTAGGGTAACAGCAGACCTCTCCACAGAGACCTGGCAGGCCAGAAAGGGCTGGCAGGATATATTCAGGGTCCTAAATGAGAAGAACATGCAACCAAGAATACTTTATCCAGCAAGGCTCTCATTCAAAATGGAAGGAGAGATAAAGAGCTTCCAAGACAGGCAGGAACTGAAAGAATATGTGACCTCCAAACCAGCTCTGCAAGAAATTTTAAGGGGGACTCTTAAAACTCCCCTTTAAGAAGAAGTTCAAGTAACTCTGAACGTGAATGGGCTTAATGACCCCATCAAAAGGCGCAGAGTTTCAGACTGGATAAAAAAACAGGACCCATCTATTTGCTGTCTACAAGAGACTCATTTTAGACAGAAGGACACCTACAACCTGAAAATAAAAGGTTGGAGAACCATTTACCATTCAAATGGTTCTCAAAATATACCCTAAAAACTACAGAACACTTCTGAAAGAAATTGAGGAAGACACAAAGAGATGGAAAAATATTCCATGCTCATGGATTGGCAGAATTAATATTGTGAAAATGTCAATGTTACCCAGGGCAATTTACACGTATAATGCAATCCCTATCAAAATACCATGGACTTTCTTCAGAGACTTAGAACAAATTATTTTAAGATTTGTGTGGAATCAGAAAAGACCCCAAACAGCCAGGGGAATTTTAAAAAAAGAAAACCATATCTGGGGGCATCACAATGCCAGATTTCAGGTTGTACTACAAAGCTGTGTTCATCAAGACAGTGTGGTACTGGCACAAAAACAGACATATAGATCAATGGAACAGAACAGAGAACCCAGAAGTGGACCCTGAACTTTATGCTCAACTAATATACGATAAAGGAGGAAAGACGATCCACTAGAAGAAAGACAGTCTCTACCTTGTCTGTTTTGCTTATATCATTATTTTAAATGACAAAAGCAATTCCAGAGTCTTTTTAAGGGTTTGAGGAGACCCTTGCTTAGATGGTAATAGTTTTTATAACCGTACCTGTACTCTAGCCAGGTTTGTGGGCCAAGATGGACTCCCTCATTTCTGTTCAGTGGCATGGGCACTGCAGCTCACTGGGCCCAGATACAAGGTCCCCAGAACTCACCATGATGGCCGGGGAGCCGTGTCTGTGAAATGATAGAAATGAAACAGGATTAGGGAAGGATATTCTAGACCACCTGTGAAAACTGCGCCGGCTGTGAGGAGGCGAACTGTAGAAATAGGGGTTTCTAGAAACAAATATTAATTGTGTCAGGGTCTTCTCCCTGCAGTGAAACAGCTTCAGTTGGCCCTACCTCCTCCACAGACACACGCTCTCCTATGACCTTGTAGGGTCTTCACAAAGCAGTGCAGTGTAGACAGAAAACATAGTCAAGCCTTTTGGCCAGTGGCTGGGGGAGAGGGGTTGGTAGTGGTTGTGCTAAAACACTCTCCTCCTCCAACAGTTTGTGACTCTGGGGCTGGGAGCATAAATGTTACTGTGCCATATAATGTGGTGATGTAGTCAGGGAGAAAAACATGATGGAAGAGCAAGGCTGGGGAAGAGGGAAGTGAAGGGCAGAGAGTGAGAGACGCTGGCAGGGGCAAGGTGATGGATATTATTTCTAGTAGCAGGTGCAGCCTTAAAGATTTCCTCACCTGCTGGAGGTGATATTGACCTAGAGAAGCACCCCTTTAAAACCTCTACCCTCTTGTTAGTGGCTATAATACATTAATGTTACTTGGTGGGAGTCCTCAAAACCTCTTTGTATTTAGCTTTATGACATATTTGAGAACATTTTATGTTATGTTTCACAATAGGCATACCTGTTCATGGTTAACAAATTATAAGGTATAGCAGGATATATGGTAAAGTCTGCCTCCTACCCCAGCCATGCAGATCCAGCCACGCAGGTTCCCTCCCTGGAGACACTAATGCCATGTGTTTTTTCTGTGTTCTTCCCAAGATATTCCATGTATGCCAGCAGACTTATGTATGTACACAGTAAAAATTTTTTTTCACGCCCGCAGTATCACATTCCATGTCCACTGTACTCCTCACCATCTCCCCTTACTGTGTCTGGGTACTTACTGCAAAGAGTTTCTCTTTGTTTTGCCTAGCTGTACAGCATTCCCCTGCCAGGCTTTAACCAACACTCTCTTGAGCATGGTAGTCTGTTCCCGACCTGTGCTGGGCACTACTGTGTTAGCTCTTTGAAAGAGGCTCTTCTCCCCACCCTCTGTGCACCCTCTAGCTCTCAGGTATGGATCGAGTATTGCCATGGCTGGAAGGAGAGTGTGAGGTTGGGTGACATTTGGAAGTTCCTCCCCATTGATTGCGATTTTCATCTGGGCTATAACTTTTTCTTTGGAGAGTGAAGGGCTGCTAATGGTTAGATATTACTGTTTATAAGATATGCTTCTTTAAAATATTACCTTTAATTCTACACAGACCTTTTAAATCAATCCATAGCATCCTGAACAAGGCTAGTCAAGGCCTCCTTTGACCCCAGCTTTAAGAACAGTGGCTCTAAGGGACTTTGTGGGGCCCATCGCAGATCCAAGCTACCAGAGGTGCTGCAGATGGTTCTGGAGTGATGTATCAGACAGCCAGGACTGGGAATGCATTGTGCTTATGGAATGGAGCAGACTTCTAGTTGTGGCAGTGTCAGGCTGGGGCTGGTTCCGGCCATTCCCATCCAGCATATCGGTTGCTCCCATCACCGTGCAGTGTATCTGAGAGGGAAGTGAGCAACCTGGACACAGGCATTGTAAATACGTCTTGGAGTCATGTTGGATGGTCCTTGTCAGCTTCTCACTCTGGAAGACAGTCCTGGTAGTTCACCACAGTGAAGTGGGTGTGCAGTTACTCCCTGTGGCAACATTGTACAGGTGGAGGACATCTGGGAGGGGTCGTGGTGGGCTCCTCGGAGCATGCCCCCTTGTTAGCATTCATTTCTGTAGATTTCGGGGACACATGAAGTGACCATTGCCACACTGGCTCTGGGGATGCTCCAGAGCGCGAGACTTGATGGTAGCCCACCCCCAGAGGGTTTCTAGGTATATATGTCTTTGAGGCTGCTTACCAACCCCTGGGCAGGATTCAGCAGGATGCATCCAAGCCGTGAGGCCTCTGTGGGGGGAGCCAAGGGCTGGCGGATGTTAGATGATAGCCCCTGGGGTCAGCTGTGTGCAGTGCCAGTGGCTGAGGAGCACGAGGTGGGTCTTTCTTCCGGCCATGGCTCAGTCTTTATATAGTGCTGTCTTCTTTCTGCCCTGTTAGCTGTCAGCCAGTTCAGGGCCCTGGTCTCTGCTGGGTAAGCCCAGCTATTGCAGGAGATCAGAGAAGATGGGAGCAAAGAAGGCAGCTCTGGGGCCAGCAGATGACTGCTTTCAGGAAGTGAATGGGCTTCTTCTTTTTGTTCATATTTTCTCTAAAATACTTTTGAGGTTTTCTGGCTCCACCCTGAGTGCCTTTGTGGCTAAGGGCTGCTTGGCCTGGTGGAAAGTATGCTTGGGCAGGCCCAAGTCAGGGTGGCAGGGTCCTGGGGCAGCGCAGTCCTGACTCTGAAACTTTATGGGGGCAGAGAGGAGGCCAAAGAGCTGTCAGGATCGCGGGGCCTCCTCCACACAGAGCCCAGGAGGAGGCTGCTAAGAGCAGAGGAAGTGGAATTGTTGCACATTTTGCATTTCGACACTGGGACTCAACCCTCAAGAAGGAAAACCAAGTGTGGGGGTGCATGGTGCCAGGGCTGTAGAAATGAAAAGAAGAGGTCAGAGGGCCAGACGTTAACCGCCCTCTCTTTTGCTTGCCCAGCTGGCTCTTCTGGGCTGGCCCTGGCAGGGCAGAGTTCTCGGCCCCACACCAACTGCAGGGCCTATTGCTGTGGGCGATGGCCCTGTGAAGTTCTCGTGCTGTGTTTATTCAAGGTAAGAGGGCCCTGATGACAGCTCATGACCCCTAAGGCCAGGAGGGTCTAGTCTGTGAGATGTGACATCAGTAAAGCTAGCCATATGGATATCTGAGTTAATAATTGTACAAGGTGTTTAAGACAAATGCCTGTGACAGTATTGTACTTATATGGCAGGAGCTAAGAGTCCTTGCATAGCCCGGGAAACTCCCTTTGGGATGCAATTGAGAGAAGCAATAAATATGAAGGTGTTTTTTTAATGGAAGCAGGATAATTGCAGCACAAGGCTGTAGCTCTTCACACCACTTGTGGAGACTGGCTGGTGGTCCAGGGAGGATGGCACAGACCATCCTTCAGTGTTTGTGATTGTTTTAGTTTCTACTCTGCTGGGCGCCTTGCTGATTGCTTCACATGCAGTTCTCATTTAATCCCTTGTATTAGTTTCCTAGGGCTGCTGTAGCAAATTCTTGCACACTCGGTGGCTAAAAGCAACAGAAATTTATTCTTTCACAGTTCTGGGGGCTAGCAGTCTAAAATCGGTATCACAGGGTCCAAACCAAGGGTTTAGCAGTGCTGTGCTCTCCCCAGTAATGTTAGGGAAGAGGCTGTTTACCAGCCCCTATGCAGGATTCAGCAGGACACATCCAAGCTGTGAGGCCTTTCTGCAGAGAGCCAAGGGCTGGCAGATGTTAGAAGATAGACCATTCCTTGCCTTGTCCGGCTTCCCATGGCTGCTGGCATTCCTTGGCTCCTGACCCCCAACCCCCCATCTTCAGTGCCAGCTGTATAGTATCTTCTCTGTGACTTCTTTCTGCCTCTGTTTCATGGCTTTCTTCTGTCTGAAATCTCCCTTAGCCTCCTTCTTGTAAGGGCGTTTAAGATTGGAATTAGGGCCCACCCATGTAATCCAGGACAATCTCCCTATCTCAGGATCTTCAGTTAATTACATCTGCAAATATCTTTAGTTAATCACATCTGTGAAATAATACTCGCAGGTTCCAGGGATTGGAATGTGGACATCCCCATTACTTGCCCCACTTATGGGATATGGTATCCCACATCAGCCTTCAGAAGACATTCAGGGGATGTGTGAGGAAGCCAAGGCTGGGAGAGGCTGAGTAGCTCTTGGGTGGCCATGGTTCTTTTTTCTCTCTGCCTCTGCAGTAGGGGCCATTTTGTGATGTTGCTGGAAATGCTCTTGATAAATAGATAAGCCCTGTCATTTTCCTATGTTGTTACCTTGGTTTGAAAAAAATAAGAGCTTTGCGGCCAGGTGCCATGGGCTGCAACTTGTTAGGGACATGTTTGTTGAAAGAATGAATTTGTTTCACTGTGGCTGGGATGGTTTTGGGCAGCCTTGTTCTCATCTGTATGTTGATGATAGAACAACCTGGTGAAAATTAGTTGGTATCCCATGGGTGAAATGGCCCAGCATGGATGTCCCAACAAAGGCATGCGTGCTGAGTCCTTATTCAGTGTGAGTTCCCAGTCCCAGCCAGGGAGAAGTCACCTGAAGAAGGCCAGGTGACATGTAGCACTGGCGGTGTTAATCCCTGAAAGAAACAGTGCGTTGGGAGATGTGTAAATAGTTAACTCATTGATAGGACAAACATCAGTCTGATACCTACTTGTGCCCAACAGTCTGGAAGGCAGAAGGGAAAGAACAGCAAACAGAACATACTATTCTTGCCCTGGGTTGGGGGCTGGGGAGCCAGAGGACAGACATTTGAAAAGTCATTCCACTATTGCGGACTGAGGAAAGTTGCCTTGATATGAATGTGAACATACATGTGTATCACATATTTGTTAATATTCATATGTTATAAATAATGTGAAAATTGACAGTAATTCATGTTCCTGAGTCTGATACATATCTTCAGCTCATTCTCCTTCTTGCGCCCACCTCAGTGGCAGTTCAGAGTCCCCGATAACTCCCTGGGCCCAGTTAGCTCCTTCCCCAGAGTGGAGCCTGTGTCCTACTTCCTCTCTATACTGAGCCCCCTGCTCAGGTGGGTGTAGCCCTGGCTTCTGCCCAGCAGCCTGGCATCCGGGGCTCTGACCTCCCTTTGGTCATTTGGCTCCACGTCCAGCTCTGCCCACCTTGCTTAGTCTGTACGCTGGTCCCCCACAAGTCTTGTTCCTGCCTTTCCCCAGATGTTCAGGGAGGTCCCTTTCTTGTTGTGTTTCTTAAGCTAACCTTGTTGAGCACTCACTGTGTACCAGGGCCTGTTGGCTCAGGTGGGGTGACACATATTCCCTGTCCCGATTAGAAGCCACTAGGACTAGTGGAGCCTTGCTGAGTGCTAATCACTGTGCTCTGTCTCCATGTGCATCATTTTGTTTAATTCTTATAAGACCCTCGTGGATTTTTGTCTATCCTCCCATCTTGTGGATGAGAGAATTGGGCTGCAGAGAAGTTAAATTACCCAGCTGGTCAGTGGGAGAGCAGGAGTCACAGGTCTTTCTGTCCACAAAGCCCCTTACTCACCCTTACTTAAGTCAGATAGGCCTTGCTCAGTGATAGATCAGCCACCAAATGCACAGCAGCAAGGAAGTGCCAACCTCCCGCTGACAGGAGGTGACAGTGTCTGTCTGCATGCTTTTTGATGGGGACCCACAGTTTTATTTTCATCTCTCTTTTAAATACTTGTCTCACACTTGCATATGTTCTGGCAGTCATTGAGGGAGCAAGCCAGACTTTTGGACTCAGCCTCTTTGAGTAGAGCTGGGGAGACAGAGTTGCTTTGTTTTCTCCCTGGATGCCCAGAGCCCATGCTTACATTCCCCACCTTCTCCTTCATCTGTTGATCAGTCACCACTCTGTTTCCTTGATCTCTCCATCTGCTTATCTCCTTTCTCCTTTCCCTGTCTGTGTTACCAGTTAAGACTAAGAACCTGCAATGTTAGTGACCAACCCCCACCATGTGGTTGTGTCAGGTTCAGTAGAGACGCAGCATCATTGGTTGTCCTCCACTCTTGGAAATGAGCAGAAAGTCTCTTCTCAATCTCCATGGATAGTATTTGAGTGTTTGATGTAAAGCTTCTTTTTCTTTTCTTTCTTTTTTTTTTTTTTTTAAGATTTTTATTTATTTATTCATGAGTGACAGAGAGAGAGACTGAAAGGCAGAGACACAGGCAGAGGGAGAAGCAGGCTCCATGCAGGGAGCCCGACGTGGGACTTGATCCCAAGTCTCCAGGATCAGGCCCTGGGCCGAAGGCAGCACTAAACTGCTGAGCCACCTGGGCTGCCCTAAAGCTTCTTTTTCTTAAGTAACAGAAGATGTTTTTGCATATACCCGGCACACATACATTCATATTTGATATTCTTGTATATATGCATGTGGAAATACACACTTGATTTTTCTTGTATTAGCATTTTCCTTATTTTAAAATAGCAAAAGCCAAATGAGTTAAAAAAGCATTTGCCTATTTGCTTAGAAACTTAAATATCATCTTAAAGGTAATTTTTTATGAAAAGAATTATTCTCTAGGTTCCATATAACTTATAAATGGGCTTTTGGAATGCAGCCTGTTGATTGAACTGCCCAGAAGTTCAACCTCATCTTTGTGGAATTCCAGAACTGAGTTTTAAAATATTTCTCAGTGATAATGCTTTGTTCACTTTCCAATGCAATGAGACCATGAACTAACTTAATATGTGATTGCCCTAAATAAGTGGAATAATAGTAAAACATTGAGGTTTTATAGTAAGGAGGTGAGATACCCCAATTTTGATATCTCAGTAAAGAGAATAGAAAATCTGAAGGTGCCATGAGGGAAGTATAATAAAGGAAGGGAGGGAAATAAGACCCATACCAGAGTTATACCATGTGAGGTAAGGCTGGTGGGTCACATTTTTGGTCCTGAGATCTGTGGCATTTCTTTTCTGTTGGTCCTGAGCCTGAACCCAGCCTTCAGTTTGTGAAGGAGAAACAACACACACCCTTTTAAAATATATATATTTATTTTTATTTGAGAGAGAGGCAGAGGGAGAGGGAAGGAAGAGAATCCCAAGGAGCGATATCGCTGAGCATGGAGCCCAACTTGGGGCTTGATGTCATGACCCCAAGATCATGACCTGAGCCGAAACCAAGAGTTGGACGGCTAACCAACTGAGCCATCCAGGTGCCCTGAAACAACACACTCTTGAAAGCCATAAACCAAAGTCTCCAAGCAACTGGGCAAACCATTAGCTACTGTCATGAGTCAGCAGTGATCTATAGCTTAAGCTCTTGCTTGGTCCATGTCAGAATCAGCACTTTCTGGTTATTTGATGTCCTTATCTTTCCTGATAATCTTGTAATAAAGATTTCTCGGGAAGCATGGTGGCAAGAGCACTGGACCAAGAGCCCAAAGTTGGAAGACCTAGTCAGTAGTGTGACTCAAGGCAGGTCATAAAACATCTCTTTGCCTCAGGATTTTTCTCTGTAAAATCAGTAGACTGAAATTGAAGTTTGAGATACAGGAATCGGTTTTTGTGGTTGTAAAACGTGGCACCTATGAATTTAAGATAATTTGAAGAATAAATGTGTTTATATTCACCTCAGCTACAGCCACTTGGGAATTTGAATAATTTTGCATTTTACATTGTTAGTAAATACAAGAAAATCTGCATTATAATAGATGCATATTTCATGTAGTTATTCATGATAGAAATTCTAATGTAACATCGATTGTATAAAATTTGTGATAATAATTACCATTAATAAAAAAAAAGAAAGCCATAAACCAAAGGTCCACGGAGAATATCATTCTCTTTTTTTTAAAATATTTTTTTTATTGGAGTTCGATTTGCCAACATATAGCATAACAGCCAGTGCTCATCCCGTCAAGTACCCCCCTCAGTGCCTGTCACCCAGTCACCCTGTCCCCCTGCCCACCTCCCCTTCCACTGCCCCTTGTTCATTTCCCAGAGTTAGGAGTCTCTCATGTTCCATCACCCTTACTGATATTTCCCACTCATTTTCTCTCGTTTCCCCTATAATCCCTTTCACTATTTTTTATATTCCCTGAATGAATGAGACCATATAATGTTTGTCCTTCTCTGATTGACTTACTTTACTCAGCATAATACCCTCCAGTTCTATCCATGTTGAAGCAAATGGGTCGGTATTTGCCATTTTTAATGGCTGAGTAATATTCCATTGTGTTTGTGTGTGTATCTATATATCTATATCTATATCTATATCTATATCTATATCTATATCTATATCTATATCTATATCACATTGCCATATCACCCTGAATGCGCCCGATCTTGTCTGATTCCAGAAGCTAAGCAGAGTCGGACCTGGTTAGTTCTTGGATGGGAGAATATCATTCTCAATGGGGAAAAACTGAGAGCTTTTCCCTTAAGGTCAGGAACATGGCAGGGATGTCCACTATCACCACTGCTATTCAACATAGTACTAGACATCCTAGCTTCAGCAATCAGAAACAAAAAGAAGTAAAAGCCATCCAAATTGGCAAAGAAGAAGTCAAACTCTTACTCTTTGTAGATGACATGATACTCTATATGGAAAACCCAAAAGACTCCCAACCCAAACTTGCTAGAACTCATATAGCAATTTAGCAATGTGGCAGGATATAAAGTCAATGCACAGAAATCAGTTGTATTTCTATATATCAACAATGAGACAGAGGAAAGAAATTAAGGAGTCAGTCCCATTTACAATTGCACCCATAGCCATAAGATACCTAGGAATAAACATAACCAAAGAGGCAAAGAATCTGTACTCAGATAACCGTAGAGTGCTCATGAGAGAAATTGAGGAAAACACAAAGAAATGGAAAAACATTCCATGCTCATAGTTTGGAAGAACAAGTATTGTTATAATGTATATGCTACCTAGAGCAATCTAAACATTCAGTGCAGTCCCTACCAAAATACCATCAATTTATTTCATAGAGTTGGAACAAATCCTAAAATTTGTATGGAACCAGAAAAGACCCCGAAGAGCCAAAGAATGTTGAAAAAGAAAACCAAAACTGGAGGCATTGCAATTCCAGACTTCCAGCTCTGTTACAAAGCTGTAATTGTGAAGATAGTATGGTACTAGCATAAAAACAGATGCATAGATCAGTGGAACAGAGAACCCAGAAATGGACTATCAACTCTATGGTCAACTAATCTTTGACAAAGCAAGAAAGAATATCCAATGGAAAGAAGATAGTCTCTTCAACAAATAGTGTTGGGATAATTGGGCAGCCACATGAAGAAGAATGAAACTGAACCATTTTCTCGCACCCTACACAAAAATAGATTCAAAATGGATGAAAGACCTCAATGTGAGACAGGAATCCATCAAAATCCTAGAGGAGAAAACAAGCAGCAACCTTTGTGACCTCAGCCAGAGCAACTTCTTACTAGATGCATCTCCAAAGGCAAGGGAAACAGACAAAAATGAACTATTGGGACTTCATCAAGATAAAAGGCTTTTGCACGGCAAAGGAAAAAGTTGGCAAAACCAAAAGACAACTGGCAGAATAGGAGAAGGTATTTGCAAATGACATCAGATAAAGGGCTTATATCCAAAACCTGTAAGGAACTTATCAAACTCAACATCCAGAGAACAAATAACCCAATCAAGAAATGGGGAGAAGACATGAACAGACATTTCTCCAAAGAAGACATACAAATGGCCAACAGACACATGAAAAAAATACTCCATGTCACTCCACATCAGGGAAGTACAAATCAAAACCACAATGAGATAGCACCTCACACCAGTCAGAATGGCTAAAATTAAGAAGTCAGGAAATGACAGATGTTGGCAAGGATGCAGAGAAAGGGGAACCCTCATATGCTGTTGGTGGGAATGCAAGCTGGTGCAGCCACTCTAGAAAACAGTATGGAGGTTCCTCAAAAAGTTGAAATTGGAGCTACCCTATGACCCAGCAATTGCACTACTGAATATTTACCCCAAAGA
Organism: Nyctereutes procyonoides; assembly: GCF_905146905.1. Lineage (NCBI taxonomy): Eukaryota > Metazoa > Chordata > Mammalia > Carnivora > Canidae > Nyctereutes > Nyctereutes procyonoides. The sequence continues at coordinate 45,104,871 of NW_026575049.1, read as the reverse complement.
TACAGATATAGTGATCCAAAGGGGCACCTGCACCCCAATGTTCATAGCAGCAATGTCCACAATAGCCAAACTATGGAAAGAGCCCAGATGTCCATCAACAGATGAATGGATAAAGAAGATATGGTATATGTGTATGTGTGTGTGTGTGTGTGTGTGGACACACACACACAATGGAATACTACTGAGCCATCAAAAAATGAAATCTTGCCATTTGCAATGATGTGGATGGAACTAGAGGTTATTATGCTAAGTAAAATAAGTCGATCAGAGAAAGACAATTATCATATGATCTCACTTATGTGGAATTTAAGAAACAAAACAGGATCATAGGGGAAGAGAGTAAAAAATAAAACAAGACAAAATCAGAGAGGGAGACAAACCATGAGAGACTCTTAGTCATGGGAAACAAACTGAGGGTCGCTGGAGGGGGGAGGTGGGTTGATGGGGTAACTGGGTGATGGACATTGAGGAGGGCACGTGATGTAATGAGCACTGGGTGTTATATAAGACTGATGAGTCACCTCTACCTCTGAAACCCAGACTACATTACATGTTAATTAATTGAATTTGAATTTTAAAAAATTAAATAAAAAATATTTTTATTTGAGAGAGACTGAGATGGAAGGAAGAGAATCCCAAGGAGTGTCCCCACTGGGCATGGAGCCCGACTCGGGGCTTGATGTTATTACCCCGAGATAACGACCCAAGGTGAAACCAAGAGTCAGACGTCTAACCAACTTAGCTACCCAGGCACTAGGAAACAACACACCCTTGAAGCTGAAGAAGTCTATAACCCTTCATGGGTTCACAAGGGGGCCATAAATTCAGCTAAGACCAGTTGCAGGGCTCATGCCTGGACATTGAGGGCAGGAGGGACCTCTTGTCATCACAGACCCCTGTCACTAGGAACTCCCAGGCTTTGAGGATGCCTCTGGAGGTGGTGGCTGAGATGGCCGAGGAGCCAGCCCTGCAGAACACCTGTAAACAATCTGTGGAGAGGAAGTTCTGGGGGTTAGGGAGGGACCCAGACAGTGCTGCAACTTTCTCCACCACGGCAGCATATTACACTCAGCTGGGGGCTTTCGAGAAACATGGAAGGCTGCTTTCCACCCCCTACCCCCCAGTAAAGTAATGTGGAGGTAGGGCCAGCATTGGCATTTGTCACCTTTCCATTAGATGATTCTGAGGTGCAGTTGGAGTGGAGCAACTAGGCCCTGGGGCTTTGGAACTTGGGCTTCTGCACTGGGCCAGCTTGTTTTGAATCCCTGTGGCTGTGCTGAGCCAGTCTCTTACGTCCTGAGTCTCAGTCTTCCAGTGTCTCAGGCTAGAAAGTGAAACGAGGCCACGGGCACTGGTGCGGTGTACTCTGCCTGGCACCGGGGATGGCTTTGTGGTAGTAGTGGCTGATGATTACAGAACAGGCCCCTGGCCCCTCTCACTTGACGACTCACTTGCTGAAACCACGCTCTGGTTGTAGGTGCATCTCGACTCAGTGGCCTGTGGCTAGAGAGGACACTACCACATTGACAGGTCTCTAACTTCATAACCACAAAGCGTTGTTAGGGACCACTTGGCACCTGGAGCATATTTCCCCACTGTCCTAGCCCAGGGGTTGGCCATCTTTTTCTGGAAAGAGCCAGATAATATTTTAGGCTTTGTGGGCCATACAGGCTCTGTGGCAGCACCACCCAGCTCTGCTGTGATGGTGTGAAAGCCACCATAGACACTAGGGAAACAATTGGATGCAGCCATGTCCCATTAAAACTCTCCAAAAACAAATGTTGGGCAGGATTTGGCTGAGCCCTGTCCTAAATGGTCATTTCAACCTCTTGTCTCTACATCACCTCACCCCACTCCCTGCTGCTGGTCTTGCTTCCAGCAGCCTGGATTGCACTTGTGTGGACCACCCACCAGCATGGGTGCCACTCACGTGTTCTGAGGCCAGCCTCTCATACACCGCTCCCTGTCCCCAACAGTGGCCAGTCCCCAGGCTTCATTCTTCGGTGGCCTCTCACTTCCTCCCATGTCCCTGAAACATTCTCCTGACAGCTCCCAGAACTCCTCACTTTGGATTGCTCTCCTGCTTCACCCAGTCTGCTGGCCTAGTTTCTCCTCTACTCCCTGATACCTTTGGGACCCAGTCCTGGGTGGGACCTTTGCTCTGTTCCCTTCTCTAGTGCTGTCGTCCCCTCTGGTGGCTTACTTACCACTTCCAGGCAGCCAGTTCAGCAGTGCATTGCTCCAGTCTAGACATCTCCCCTGGACTCCAGGCTCTTGTATCCACTGCCTTCCTCACAGTAAGCACCTCACATGTGATATGTCCCAGACCAGACTCATTCTCGTGCTCACCCACTCTTCCTCACCTCAGCAAATCACCACACACTCTTGTGTTGCTTAGCTGTTCGGTGAAGCCTCAGAAGTGTCCTTGACAGCCCTTCCCTTTCTGTATCCTCTGTCAGGAAGTCCTGCTGGCTCCACCTGCTGAACACACATGCGTCTCCTTTCCCTGTGCCCTCACCTTTGCCTTCAGTTCTGCACCATCTGCAGGGCGTCTGCCCTTCCTGCTGCTCTTGCCCCTGCTTGGGCACTTTCTAGTGGAGCAGCCAGAGGACTTTTCAGAGCAAAATCACATGAGCTCACACCTCTGTTCAGAACCCTCAGAACTTCTCATGGATATGAAGCCATGGTCATGAGGCCCCACAGGGCATCCCCCTACCTCCCCCACCACCGCCCCCTGCCTCTATGCTCTCTCCTCCTACTGTCCCTATTCTAGCTTCAGGCAGGTTGCCCTGGCTTGCCTTCTGCCTGCCATCTCTTCCCCTAGATACCCATATGGCTTTCTTGCTCTCATAGCTTCCTTGGGTCTCTGCTCAAATGTCACCCTCTTAGAAGGCCAATCGTGACAACTCTGTTTAGAATTGCAATTCCCCCACCCCCTGTTTACCCTAGCAGTCTCTTCCACGATGGCTTGGGCACTCGCCCTGGGTACTTTAGAACCACAGCATTGGCACAGGATGAGCCCCTCATGAGACCGACACACCGGCAGCTGTTTACAGATCCCCAACAATAGGGTGGGGGCATATTTGCAGCAGGCCTCCTGTAGTGTAGCCAAGTGCCTGGTCTGGTGAGGGAGGGTGAGGGGGACGACTACAGGGAAGGCCTACTTGCTTCTTGATAGCAAAGGCTACTTTATTTCTTGTTAGGAACTTAGGAATTACAGCCACAAAGTCTTCTTAATGGCATTGATTATTAAGATTGTGTTCCTCTTAAACACATAAAGGAGTAACACATGGGCTGAGGCTGTGAGGCATTAACCCATCTGGAAGGATCTGTATCAGACCCACTGCCTCACATAGGATTTGTGACTGCCACTAAGACTTTCCTCAACCTTTTCTTTTTTCCTTTTTCCTCTCCTTTTCACTTCTTGAGGTTCTAGAATCCTACTTTTTGCCTTGTCATGTCCTTGGATTTTAAGGAGCCCAGCTCTGGACTTGGGGGCATGGTGGGGGAGTAAGGTGGGGGGTGATGAAACACAGGCGTGCCCCACTCTGAATGTCTCCTGAACTCATGACCTCCATCTGGATGCCTCCTGACAGGAGCCTTGCATGCCTGTACACACCCACTGCATAAAGGGGAGCAGGAAGCTCACCTGCCACCAGCTCTGAGCTCTAAGGGAACTGAGGGCCTGCCTGGTAGCTCTGTCCCCAAGTGGACAACCCTTCCCTTCCCCTCCATTGGAAAGCATGGCGGGAACTGGAACCCAGCACCTTGGGCCCATGCAAGGAGAGTTGATGGGGTGTTTCTCCCTTCTTGGCCAGGCACTTAAGGAGCAGAAGGAAAGAAATGTGATTCCAGGATTGTGGAAGAGGTGGTGGTCGATTGGGTGGTCACTTCTTTGGATATTGCCTCTGGTCAGGTGTGGTGCAGGGCCAGGCTGCAGGAGGAGCTGAAAGACATTTCCAAGGAAACCTTCACGGGTCTTCTTTGAATAGGTTTCTTTCTTTCTTTCTTTTTTTTTTTGAATAGGTTTCAATATGCTTTTCCTTCTTGCTATAACCCATTCAATCCGTAGTATCAGAAACCAGAATGATTTGGGCAAACTTTTTTTTTTTTAATTTTTATTTATTTATGATAGTCACACAGAGAGAGAGAGAGACAGAGACATAGGCAGAGGGAGAAGCAGGCTCCATGCACTGGGAGCCCGACGTGGGATTCGATCCCGGGTTTCCAGGATCGTGCCCTGGGCCAAAGGCAGGCGCTAAACCGCTGCGCCACCCAGGGATCCCTGGGCAAACTTTTGATTGGAGGTCACATTAAAACAGTGTTAGCGGGGCACCTGGGTGGCTTAGTGGTTGAGTGTCTGTCTTTGGCTCAGGTTATGATCCCGGGGTCCTAGGATCGAGTCCTGCATCGGGCTCCCCATGGGGAGTCTGCTTTTCCCTCTGCCTATATCTGCTTCTCTCTCTCTCTGTCTCTCATGAATAAATAAATAAAATCTTTTAAAAAATAAAACAGATTTAGCCATGAGTGTTAGATGTGTGCATATGTGTGTCTATAGCTCCACTGCAGATGGCCAATTGAATAATGTCCTGACCTAAGCCCTGTGAGAGACACTTTTTCGTTATTTTACAGCCATTTTGTGTAGGAGGAAAAGATGAATGCCTTTGTTGGGTTAAAAAGAAATATTTGAACTTTGAAAAGCTTTTTTTTTTTTCTTTAAACTTGGCAATCTCACTAAGCTTTCAGGAGAAAATGTAGAATCAAAATATATAATAGGTGGGAGTATGTATGTGCATTTTTTTTAACTTAAGATTTCTGTGGTATCTCGTCACATTTGGAATATTCTTATTAGGCCATCTGAGAGGTTTAAAGTCTTGCGGATGAAGGTGTGGATGATAGTGGGTGCTTTTGGACATTAGGCCTGTGAATCTGCTGTTTCTCAGAGGCTAAAACCTCAGGTTGAGCTTTTGGGAATCAGGGACAAGCTCAGTGTTTGCTGAGTGGACTGCAGGTGTGAAATGCTTAACCCGGGGATCTGCAATTTTCTTCTCCACCCCACCCCCAGTATCCCATAAACGTTGACGCTCTCAGCATGTTGTTGGCCCTATTAGTGGATTTGCCCCAGACTCCTCAGCCCCCAGGAGTGCCCAAGAACCCCTGTGTGGCTGAAGTCACAGCACGTGGAGATCAGGTTATAGATCTGCATTTCCACCCCATGCCAGGCAAACTGTTGGAGGGTCTGGCCGGGGTGCAGGGTGACTTAAGCGGGGACCACCTTGTGTGATGTTGAAAGTGCTGAGGAGGCCCCACTGACTGCGGCATCAGTACTGAGCTTGTATTTGAGAACTGCCTGTCCTTGTCCCTCCTCTGTGCCCCACAGGAGTGTGTTGGGAACCAAGAGTATCACCTGGGCCATGGCTCCTCCAATGAGAAAATAGAATTCTTTGTGATTCTATTTTTTTCTGTTTCTGTCCATACTCCCCTCCCCTCTGGACATCAGTAGAGAGCTGGGGGCTGTTGGCAGTGATAAGTAGGAGCCACGAGTGGGGTCCTTCATCAGGGGAGGAGGGTGCAACATACACAGCTGTACTGGAACCCAGCAGCCCCTGACAATTCCTCCAAAACCTGTCCAGAGCAGAAGGGTCAGTGGTGTGTATGTACACAGCAGCAGCACCGAGGCCAGGTCATGGCCGCAAGGCTAGTTGCTGCCTCTTGAGCTTTGGTGAATCAGTGGGTGCCTGTGACACCTTGCACCTTGGAGTGTCCTCCTGGCCCACTGACCATCCCATCTTCCCTGTGTTCATCCACTCATTCTTCATCTGTCCTTCTCAGGTCCAGGAGGGTCAACAGCTCCTATTTGCGTAGTGCATGGGGTGCTTTTTGTCTGTCCTTCTGTCTGTCTAGTCTCCCCTGGAAACAGAGAGGCATAGTTTACTTGTTTCTCAGAAGCTGAAAGCGACAACTTTTGTTAAATGCCTGCCCAAGGTCACACTGTATTAAAAAGCTGATCTGGGTCTTAAATATCTTGACTTCCCACTTCACCAGGAAGTGGAATGAAATGTTTGAGAGTTAATATTTATGATACTGGGAAAGATACAATTTATTCACTGGGGGACAGTTTCAAAACTTATTTGAGGCTATTACATGTCTTAAATAGTTACACACTATGAGGGTGTTCCTTACTTGTGGCATCACTCAAAAATTACAAACAGGTATAGAGACAAAAATCATGGCTTCTGTCTTGTCTTCCAGTTCCGCTCTCCAGAGGCCACCAGCAGGCCCAGCATTTTTGTGCATGCTCTTGGAGATGGTCTGTCATATATAGACATGTATGATTCTGGGTTCTCTTTCTTTGAAAACATGCATTAATTTAGGCTTATGTGGAAAGCCATACACATGGGTTATGAAATCACTGTGGCTTTATTTTAGTCTCTTTATTCTCTCTTTGTATTAATAGTATCTAATATTACCTTGCTGGCCTCAAGATCAACCTGTGGCTGAGTTGGATTTTGGTGTCCATGGCAGAGCAGTTGAGGGCTATCTTGCATCCTTCTAGGTGCTTGGTGGGTCTGTGGCAGGTTTTATTTTTTTAAGCAGGACTCCTACACACCAGGATATCCTCCAAGGTAATTAGAGGTGTGTTGTGTTCTTTGCAACATGGAAATCCCTTAGAAATCTTGGTGTTCTGTGCTCTGAAGAGCTTGGGGTGAGATGAGCCCTGACTGGTGCCATGTCACTGTTCACTCACTCCACAGATATCATTGAGGGTTGGAGCAGATAACTGGCCTGACTACTGTCTCCTGGCTGGTGAGTGACAGCTGAGATCCAAACCAGGCTCCTGACCCCAGGTCTTATCCTTCTTGTATTCTGTAAGGTACTAGGAGCCTGTAGACCCATTCAACCAGTCGTGGCCTAGAGTGCCACCACTCGGGCAGTTTGCCTTGTCCCTAGCAGTTCATAGACTCTCTTTGCACATTGCCATTGACATCAGCCTAAGTGAAGAGCAGAAAAATTGGTTTCATTACTTTAGAGTTATGGCTTTTAAGAAAACATTTATTTTATCGATAAAAAGCACTTCCAAATAATTTTTCTTATGTACTGAACTTGTCTGGTGCACTAGAGATAAAAAAATTTATGTTTCTTAGTCATTTAATCATTTAATAAAAGCTTGTTTGGGGCTGCTTCCATGGGTCAGCTCTGTGCTGAACACTAAAGGGTTAAAGATGGAGATGATTCAGTCCCTTCCCTTGAGGAGTTCCTAGGAGATGGAGATTTAGAGTGTATTAAAGGTGTTTTTCTTTATGGCTATAGGGAGGGCTGTGTCATAAAGAGCAGAGGGTGTTTCTGGCTGGGTGTGGGAGAAGCTTCACAGAGGAACTGTTATTTAAACTGGGCAAGCATGAGTAGGAATTGTCAAGCCCAAGCCCACAAGAACAGGAAGGGCATTCTAGATGGAGAGGAGACCAGAGTAAAGGCATGGAGATGTGTACGTGAAAGCCAGAGAGAAACTGCTTTCTCAGAGAGGTGGATGGTCCATGCCGGGTGAAGGGCTCTGGAGCGCATCCCCTGTGTGCTGAGAGAGCGCTGGAAGGGATTTCATTTAAGTCAGAGAGTTAGCCCGTCGGATCTCCAGGTTACAGAGAGCCTTCTAAAACCGGGTGGGCGGTACTTCAAGTACAAATCCTCTCTCTCCCCAGCTGTTGAAACTCAATTCTTGATCAACCAGGAAAGCAGAAGAGGTTGGAGAGGGAGGCTGGGCCTTGGATAAAGCAAAATCACAGGTGACACAAAAGGAATCAAAACGTAGTGCAAAAGGAGTTTAATCTGGGAAAAGTTATATGTAAAATTTAGCACATTGGACTATTACAGATATGTTGCTTTTCTGCTTTAAAGTGTCAGTGTTCGATTGCATGACCAAAAATGGTTATAGCTGTGGCAGACAGGGCTGTGTGGCGTGGGGGTGAGCCCAGCAGCCCACTCTGGGCTCCCTGTTTCCTTACTGGGGTGGGGGTTCCGGGAGGAAGGGAACAGCTCTCTTCATGGTGGGGAAGGGCCTGCTTCTGTAGGGGGCCCTGCGTGTCCCCCTCTGTTGCCAGCAGTTACAAATAACCGTAGAGTGCAGTTATCATGGTTTTAATTTTTTCCCACAGAAACCTCCTCATGGTTTCCCAAAGGCGAATCCACACGTTTAACCCACCCACGAGTAGTCAAGATTTGATGGTGGAATGGCTTTGTGGTAACAAGCCTGCCTTGCCATGAGGTTTTGCCCACGTTTTTCTCCTTAATAAAATGAGTCAGACTTGCCACCTGAATTTTTTTTTTAAATCTCAAAACTTTTGAAAGAATTTAATTAGAATGGGCACATAGGATAATGAAGATTCATACCATAGGAAACTTTTTTTTTTTTTTAAATCAAGATTGCAGAAAGCTTTTAAAGATTTGAGTCTTGATGGTTCCTAGAATTTGAATTTTGCTTATTCAGGGCTAGGTAACCCCAGCCTCCTGGTCAGGTATCGCTGGGCCGCATGCATCAGTGCCACCGGCACCTGGGCTCTGAGGTTCTGTATACACACACACTTGACTGGCTTCAGTCCAAACACCTCTCCACATTGGCAGGAGGTTGCCCTGCTTGTCTGAGGAGCACCTCGGGGCAGGAACTATCTCCAGCTGGGTCACACCCTTTATTGTGGGGACAAGCAGCACCCTTACCCTAACCCCCACCTCTGCCCCCGGGTTTCCAGTCCCCCACCCTGGAGTCAGGGAGGCCTTCACCAAAGCACTGTGGCCCAGCCCTGGGTGTGTGCAGGGAGGAAATGTCTGGAGGCTGAATTCTGCTGAGGGTGGGGTTCCAGGACACCTCCCTAGCGCCAGAGTAGAGTGGGGCCCACCTCCCTCTGAGTTCCTGGTTGCCAGGGTAGAAATTCTCACAGGGCCCTCTGGCCCATTCTTTTCTAGCCAGGTTTTTAATGGGTGCTTTTAATAGATTTATCGACCTTCATCAAGGCCTTATTTCCTGTTGTAAGTTTTCTCTGTTCTCTGGGTAGTTTTCAGCCCCTTCCCTGTTGTCTTGATCTAGTGGGTTGGCACAAGTGCTTCCAGAACCCTTATTTCTGAATGGATGGAAGTGTCAACAGGGATTTGGGAGTGTCACATGGCCTTGGTAGTAGTGATAGTAATAATGAGTAGCAGCAAACACTTGAGTAGCTTTTTGTGTGCCTCATAGTTTGTGGGGATGAAATTATAATGTCGTTGCAACAGCCAAAGTAGATGCTTCTTTGGCCAGTTTCAGACAGGGAAACTGAGGAGTAGGAGGTTGAGCCAGTTAGTGCTCGTTACGCCTAGCCTGGTGAGTGGCAGAGCAGGGATTGGAACACAGATGATCTGGCTCCAGACTGTGCTCCTGACTGTGGGGCAGGCCCCCTTCCAGGGATAGGAGGCATGCTCTACCCCTCCGTCTGCCATCTTGCCTCCTTCAGGTGCCCACATCAGCACACTCTTCACCTTTTGTCATGAGCAGGTGTGGTGGCATGTTCTGGTCATCCTGCTTGAGCTGGGGAAACCATGGTCTTAGTGACTGCTTCAAGCCCTGTTCCCCAATTCTAGGGGCATCTTTGCTTGCAGCCTTTCTCAAGGGTACTCAACACTGTTCGCAGACCACAGCCTAACAAGAAAGGTTTAACCAGGGCCTCAATTCCAGCAAATCTTGAGCTGTTTGGGCTGGCCATCACCCAGGACACAATGTTGGTGTTGAGGGAGCTTCCCTCCCTTTGTAAGACCTTGGTAGTCATAGTCCCTCCAAGAGTGACTGACTCTTCAGCCCAAAGTCTGGCTGACAAGCAGAGGCTTTCTCCCTCCACCACACCCTGCTCCCCATCCCCCACCTGTGACGATTTATGGAGGAGTGCTCTCCTGCCCAGGAGATCACAGTGGTGAGGGAGGACAGGCTGCAGACTCCTCTGACTCCTGTGGCCTGAGCCCCTGTATGGGAGGAGAGATCAGAGGTGGAGGATGGAATTTGAGCCAAGAGGACTAAAGCAGCCAGTTTAGCTCTTAGGGGTCCCAGTCTCTTAGGCCTTAAATAGGCTGGAGTAGGGGGTGGTTAAACACCATCTGCAGCCTCTAACCCTAGGTTATTATGCAGCCCTAATCTTCCAGACTCTAGGCTGGCTTTGTAGCCCATTTAGAAACTCCTTTGATCTCCTTAAAATAGGCTGGACTATTTTGGACATTGCTCTGTGTGAGAGGGATATGTGTTTAGTGCTAAAATAGGGTGTACTTTTTAATTTGTGTGTATTTCCTTTTCCTGTTCCATGCACACTGTGTTTAAGTCCCAGTGTCCTCCCTCCCACCCAAGAGGACAGCCTCAGGCCAGCTGAACAGACTGGTTTTGGTGAAGGCCTCCCTTCTCGTGGCAGGACCTGCTCGGTCCAGACTTGGGATGTCTCTGTGTCCAGGGGAGCTTTTACAACATTCCATTTCTTGTCTGCTGATCGAGGGCTCGGTCATTTGTCCAAGAGTCTGAGGGATTCCAGAGCAGAGGTGGCCAGCTGCAGAGTGGCTTTCTACCTGGCTCTGCTGCAGTTCCGGTCACAGTGGGGGTGGGGCAGCCCTCAGCCCAGATTCTGAATTAACTGTGGGCAGGTGTTGAGAGAGAGAGAGAGAGAGAGAGAGAGACACACACACACACACACACACACACACACACACACACACACACACACACACACACACACCCTGCAGCCCAGATTCTGAATTAACTGTGGGCAGGTGTTGAGAGAGAGAGAGAGAGAGACACACACACACACACACACACACACACACACACACACACACACACACACACACACACACACACACACACACACACACACACACACACACACACACACACACACACACACACACACACACACACACACACACACACACACACACACACACACACACACACACACACACACACACACACACACACACACACACACACACACACACACACCCCCTGCACCAAATGGTGGTGATCTCTCCTGACCTTTTTGTTGGTCACTGACACAGCTGTGAAGAGGGTGCCGCAGTAGAGGGGAGAGTGGGAGGCTGAGGAAGATGCAGCTCTCTGACTCCATTCTTCTGTCACTGAGTGTGGACATAGCTCACACCCTGGTCTTTCTCTTGTGCTTTTTCAGCGTATTGAAAAGAAGGAAGTCTGAGTTTTCATAGAGCATGAGGACTTCATTGGACACAGTTGTGTCAAGCTTCAGGCCTCTTTCTCAGCCAGGAAACTAGATCTAGAACTCACCTGGACAAATTGTTCCAGGCCTGGTGCTGGGCTCCGCCCCCAGGGAGGCAGCCCTAATCCTCCAGGCCCGTCCTACAAGCACCCAGGTGATGCTCATACTGGTCTCCAGAGTGCTCTTTGAGTTGTCTTGGACACTTATCCCTCTTCCACCCTCCACTAGAGATACTACTTCATTTTTATTACCTTCTGAAAACTAGGCTACTTCTTTCAGTGTTAACTGATAGCCTGGCTGACTCTAAGAGCGTGGGGTGGGGTTCGTGGCCCTGCTCTACTTGGCAGTTCTGATGGGGACACAGAATTTGCGGTGCTCTGGCAGGAGCTCCTTCCTCCTGCTTGTACCTCATGAGATGTCCCAAAGCTATCCTATCATGATGAGTTTAGCAAGGTGACTCAAAAACCAGGAGCCCAGCTGTTTCACCATTAGCTACATGCCAGTTCTCATTTACAGAGGCCTCGGAGATGAATGAATAGTTTGGTTGTTGGCATCTCTTCATGGGAATAACTGGCCTGAACCAGCTTGTTCCAGCCATGGGGACCAGAGTTGTGGTCCTGCTGTTTGTAAATTGGAAAGGTATGATGTGTTAGGATCTTCTCAAGTGTGCCAGGAGGCACAGAACCCACTTATAGCCCGTAATCCATATTGTCTATGACACAGGCAGGTGGTGAGGATGGGGTCCCATTTGGTTTACTTTGGTCCATAAAACATCTATCATGTGCCAGCTTCTCTGAAACAAATAACAGTCACAAATGGAATCTGAGGTACAGAGGATGCCAACAAACTTCTTTCCCCTTTTCTCTTTCCCAAGGGAGAGTCACCTAAAAAAGAAAAATGAACCCTGCCCAGTCTTCTTGGCTTCTGGTTGGCCACGGGGTTGAGCTGTTGCCATGTGGTGATCTCTAGGGCCCTTCATGCTTGGCCCTGGGCTAGACCAGGTTCTAAAACTGCCCCTCAGGCCTGTGGTTGGTGACTTCCTAGAAGGCCTTTCCCAGAGATGCTTTTATCTTCTCATGGCCTTAGAAATTGCATCCAAATAGCCTAGAGGGCCGGAGAGCTGCTTCCAGGGGTCTTGCCTGAGGTCAGTCTCTTCCAACAGGAGCTACAGGGCTCTCTCTTCCAGCAGTGCCAGCATCCTTCCCTTTGGGCTACCCTCTCAGCCTCTGGGAAGCAGAAAGCCTTTTTTTCCTGATTTGTGAGGGTACCTGGTGGAGCCCCCAGAGGGTCCTGCTCTCTCACTGTCTTGGACAGGTGGAAGACTCATCCCTAAGAGGTTGGCTCACATGCTAGGTATCGTGCCAGGCATATTTAAAGGATTTTGATTCACCAGCTACTGGTAAAGTGGTTATTATTCACTTCCAATTGCAGAGGAGGGAAGGGAGGTTCAGACATGGGTTCAGAATTTATCCAGTGTCCTGTCATGGTTTCTGTTGGTTCAGTGTAGATTTTGCTGTGGAAGGATTGTTTTTGTAACTTTACCTGTTAGTGCAAAGGAGCGCAGTCAGCGAAAATGTCGCATTGCTATCAGCTGTGGAGAGCAAGGCCCCAGGGTGGTCTTCCTCTCCTTTGGCTCTCTGTCCTCTCAGGCTGTCTTAGACCTAGGTAGGCTCCTGTTATGCTGGAGAGCAAGTGACCAAGGTGACCAGTCAGCCACTGTGCATTTACACATTTGGTCCCTTGCTTCTGGCCAGCAGCCTTTTTAGGCAGATTGTGTCCCCCCTGAGTAGCCAGTGCAGCCCCAGGCCCTCCATGGAACTGAATCTTTAACCAACCTGCCTTGTTCCAGGTGTAGTGCATGGTGCCCGTGTGTCTGTCTCCAGCCACATTCCCCTGTGCCAGCCTGGGGAGGGTGAGCAAGCAGATAGGGCCACTGCATGCCTTGGATCTGGACCCTTCTGGCAATAAGAATGAGGAGTGGTATGATGTGTGCCCCATCCTCACATGCCAGTCAGTCCATGGCTATGTGGGAGCCCTGGCAGGTGCATTTACAGCAGGCAGCACACCAGGTATTTGCTAGTTCACTTATTAATTACTTTTCAACTCCAAACTCTTTTGAGTTGGGGATCCTAACAAAACAGAATTTAAGTAGAGCACCTGTGACATTTTCTTGCATCTGGTGCTTCTATGGTGAGGTCATCGATGTCACTCAGTGTAAAGCCTCACCCCACAGGCGCCAAGGGTTTGTGAATAGGAGGGGTTGGAGGAGCATTGATGGACATGGTGTGGGGTCAAGATATCTTCTGAACATGCTCTAGAAGGAAAGAAACTGTGTGTCTTTCCCAAAAGCCTCAAGGCATTTGATGTGCTAGTGCCAGCTCGGTCAGTTGGCATGTCTCAAATGTACTGCAGTTGGTGATATGGGAGAGCTTGGTTCTTGTCTCATGGAGTTGAAGAATGAATATCATGGACACAGGAGAGTGAGTAAAGGGTTAGAAGTTTATTAAGTAAAGATACAGAGAAAGCTTTCAGGAGTGAGAGGGGTCCCGACAGGGTTGCCACTGAGGGCTTGTGGGATTGGTCTTTCATTAGGAGCCTAATCAGGGAACCTAAATCCTTTTAACATTATCTATTGACATCACCATTGAGTAAGGACTATTGATAACATCTTTAATGGCTTACTTCTTCTTTGGGGTCTGGTTGTTCTCTGTTGGTCATTAAGTAGCTGTTACAACAAGACACCCTCCCCACCCACACCTTAGGGCAGAGTAGTCTGGCTTATTCCCTTATCTCTAGTTTCTTTACACTTCATCATTTTGGGGATTTTTGTGAGACTGCTTCCCATGGCCCTATATCTAGCCCTGCCTAGCCCCATCTGTCCCTAACTCATTGACAGGTGAAACCCTCTCTTGTTTAGAGTCACTTATTCTGGTTGCCATCGGCCCCTGGCTAATCCCTTGGGTTCTTTATGGAACTGCATTTATTTGCCTTAAAGTTGGCATGTTTTACCTGTCTAAAGTGATTTTAGGTATAAAGATTCAATGACACTATTCCCTATATAATTTAATGCCATACTTCTCCATATGAAATGATCTTACTACATGAAGCCTCAATAGCAAATTTATGAGGAGACTTTATTATATCTCCAGGTGATCCAGCGTAAGCAAGCAGGCTTGTGTTTGGAGAGAATTCTAGGCATTTCGCTGTCCCTCCTAATAAACTGTGCTTTGCAGAATCCCAGGAAGGGGAGGAAAGTAACCACAGTCTGTAATGGGATGCTTGCTGGGCTTGAGCATTTGGTAGCTGGACCTCAGGGGTGTACCACCCCACCCCTACCTCCGGGCCAGGTTTTTTGTTCTATTTACTTGTTTGTTTGTTTGTTTGTTTGTTTTCTAGGTAGGCTTCATGCATAGTGTGGGGCCCAACACAGGGCCCAAACCCTTGACCTTGAGATTGTGACTTGAACTGAAATCAAGAATCAGACACTTAATCAACAGAGCCACGTAGGCACCCCCAGGCTTTCTTTTCTTTAGTGAAAGGTTGCAGCAACAAGCGCTTTTGCCTTTTTTTCCCCCTTTGCTTTGAGCCTACCATACTGGAGTTGGGTTATGTGAAATCTTTTGCTGGTTTATTAGCTCAACACTGTGTACTTTAAAAGCTTAATAGTTTTATTTATTTTTTCTTTTTAAAAAGATTTTGTTTGTTTGTTTGTGAAAGATAGGCAGAGGCATAGGCAGAAGGAGAAGCAGACTCCCTGCAGGGAGCCCAATGCGGGACTCGATCCCAGGAACCTGGGATCATGACCTGAGCCAAAGGCAGATGCTCAATCACTGAGCCACCCAAGTGCCCCAAAGCTTGAACAGTTTTAATACACAGAAGCAGCAGTAAAGAAAGAGGCAAAGCGGGTGATGTGAGGACCCTGTGTTCTGGTCCCTTTTCTCCCTGCTTTGTGCTTGTGACTCCTACATGATCACATTTTGGGGGTGAAGATCTTGGGGGTCTGGGTAAAATCACCACCCTCCCAGAGGAATGGCAAGTTGAGTTGCTGCTGAGCGCCGTCTTGGCCAAGTGTGGTTTAACTTATTGGTGCAAGTCACAGGTGGGCCCCAGTGGATGTCAAGGATCAGTCACGCCTGGTCCAGGCTGTGAGGGCCCCGCAAGGAGGGCAGGCTGGTGGGGGTTAAAAATGAAAGTTGTGCACTTCTGGACAGGTATAACTGCCTCTCTTGCAAGGTGGAAAGGGGCAGGCTGTGGGCAGCTGTGAGGTTCCCCCCATCATTTCTGCCTGAATGGAGTTATCTCCCAGTGGGCCTGGCTTGGGGGATGGATACCAGCAACCAGCAAGTCCACACTGATAGTGGGCAAGTGTGGTTGACATCCAGGTCTTGATCTAAAATGATAGGTGCATATGCTCTCATTTAAAAGAAATGGCATGGCTTCTGATTGAAGATTTAAAATTTTATTACACCTACTTTGCTTTTTTGAAAAGAAAAGTAAAAAGGTACATGAAAATATAAAGCAGGGATTTTGGATCTACTTCATTTTATTTTATTTTATTTATTTATTTTTGGATCTACTTCATTTTAATAAAAATTTTTGTTATGCGATACTTTATATGAAAACCCATAGGAAGAATAATACAAATAATGCCTTCAGCTTGACATTTTAATTCCTAGTAAAACTGAAACTACATGTACCTGCATCTCTCCCTGAGGTTACTACCATCTTCAATTTGCATTGTATTCTTTTTACCCACTTAAACCTTTGTATTTTGTGACTCTGTCTTCACAGAGTCTTGTTGATGGGGGATGAGAAGCAAGCACTACTTATTAATTCTCAGTTTGTCTTCAGACACTTGGGGTCAGAAACAGCTGTTCTGAATTTGGGCTTGTGGCTGCCCCAGGTGGTAAGGCAATGAATGGTCAAGTTCAGGGTGGAGCCAAGTCCTGATGGACTATGCTCCCTCCTCTTACTCTTCCCTCCTGCCTTGCTGTCATGGGAGCATGCTCCAGTGGGTGTGGGCCTTTCCAGGTTTCCATTGCAGAGCACAGGCTGGCCTTGTGTCCACCTTTGCTGCAGAGTTGGCTTCATTTGGGGAATTTCTATCTGCCACTGAGCATCCCCATGGTCTCTGCTTTAAACAACTTGTCTCTAACATGGCTCATGAGTCCTGCCCTAAAGATAGAAGCCCAGACCAGCTCTCTGTTTCCTCTCTTCCTGGGCTGTCCCAGCCTCCTGCTGGCTGCTCTGGTCCCATGGAGGGTAGGACAGGGATACTGTCTGCTGTGTAGCCATCCAGGATTTGGTGACCAAATGGCCTCTCTGTCAGATGGACTGTGTTTATGTTCAGTGAAGGCCTCCTTTCCACTCTCTGCTGGGAGCCTTTCCTTTTGCATAAAGAAGCTCTTGCTCCCCACTCATTCCCCCCCTTCATAGATGCCCCTTTGCCTCCTCACATAAACTGAAATATGGCTGGTTCTCCCTAGAAATCCAGAGGCCTCAAAATGGAGTAGGCATTCTTTTTCTCCTCATCCTACATCTCCTTCCAGAAGTGGACTTGACCCATGACTGTGCTGTTGTTTCCACTTCCTTTCACTGCCCTCTGTCATTCTAGGTTACCCTGGTCTCCAGAAAGGACTTGGCACCTGCCTCTGAAGTCCTGTTCCCTCCTTAATATCTCTCATGTCTCCAGGGATGACTAGCGTCACCACACCCACAGCTTTCTGTTTCCTGCCCTGTGGTTATTCCTGAAACTGCCCCCAGGTGACCTTCCCTGGGTCCCAGCCTTCTGCATTCCCACGTCCCCTTCTCCTGTGTAGCCTGGTCTTTGCTCCCTCTTACTCCTTGTCTGCCAGGCCTACTGGAACCTTGTGTCTGTTGGCCCTGTGGTGTAGAGATGGTCAAGCCGCAGTCACTACCCTATGAGCTGAGAGTGTGAGGTGTGACACATTTCATGTGATTAGGGTGATGGAGGGGATGTGTGCAGAGGACTGTGTGAGATTGGGGGAGGGGTGAGGTATTGCTTTCCCAGCAGAGTTTGGAGGGAGGCCAAGAAGAATTAGCCCCAGGAGCAGGGTGAGAAGGGTACTGCAGGAGGGCCCAAAACACTGTGTGTGTGTGTGTGTGTGTGTGTGTGTGTGTGTGTGTGTGTGTGTGTGAGAGAGAGAGAGAGAGAGAGAGAGAGAGAGAGATTGATTGATTTACTTATTTCCGTATGAGAGAGAGAGAGAGTGTGTGCGTGCAGGGGGAGGAGCAGAGGAAGAAAGAAAGAGAAACTCAAGCAGACTCTACACTGAGCAGAGCCTGATGAGGGGCTTGATCTCACAATCCCAAATCAGACCCAGGTTGATACCAAGAGTCAGACACTCAACTGACTGTCACCCAGGCACCCCTACAGCATGGTGATACTAAATAACCTCATGTGGGTACAGTTAATAAAATTTTGCATGCTTATTATAAAGAGTTTAGAAAAACATGGTCCAATAGATAAACAAGAAAATTACGGTACAACCACTAGTAGTGTTAACATTTTAATATATTTTCTTCTCATGTCTTCCACTTTGTGTGTGTGTGTGTCTGTGTGTTTGTGTACATCTGTGTATTTGTATTGGTAGATCTTAGAATTTTTTTTTTTGCTTGTCAGTCGTTGTAAACTCAGTGATTTCCGTTTAAAATTCTGCATAATGTTTCACCGTATAACCAAACCATAATTTACTGTGTCCCTAACAGGCATTTACGCTGCTATTAAATCTTGCAATTTATGGTGTAAAATACGTTACTACAAAAGTAGTGCTGCAAGTGAGTGCCTCAGTCTGAGATCCTGCTAGAGAGCAAGGACTTCAGTCTTCTGATCTCACTGTGGTGGAGCTCCTCCAGCAAAGGTTCCCCCACCCCTCCAACACATATACACAGTGGCTGAGCACATTCATGCTCTACTGTGCATCTGCTTTGTGCAGGGATGGCCTGGCCCAAAGGGGTGTGACCGCATTCCATTAACACTTCTTGCCTTTGCACCAGCAATGGCTGACCACTGCCACAACCACAAAGGGTTTCTGGAGCTTTGCCAGCCTCACCCTTGGCTGTGTAAGAGCTGGAGACATAGCCACATGGTACCTCCTTTGTAAGATATATTTTGGATTAAGTTAAAAAGTATGTGTCCCTGAAGGTGCTGATGCAGCAAATAAGATCATCATGCAGCCTGGCAAAGCATGAAATATGTTTACAATCTAATGTACAAATGAAAAAGCAGGATATGGTATCTGTTGTACACACTGATCTTATCTATAAAAACAAAAAGAGTTAACTTCAGTAAAGGTGTGATTATGAGTGAGGATTTCCTACTTTATTGTCCAGACTTAAACAGTAAGGGGACTATGGTAGTTTTTCTTTTTATAGTTCCTGAGCTTACTGTCCTTGGCTCACTACAGGGTCAGATTCCTTGAAAGCCACCAGGGCCGGTGGCACCACTAGGCTGCTGGACAGTTGGTGTGTGGTTGTCCCCCTGACCTGTGGGGTCAGCTGTCACTTAGGGACCACTGCCACTGCTCTTCTGGTGATGGGAACCCAGCTGCTTAATTTTGTTGATTTCAGAGTATAAGCATCTTATTAATGTTTGAAAGCATGTTGATTTTTTACATGAGGCTTTTGAGAACTTTCTTCATTCATCATCCTTTGAATGGGTTAATCCAGAGTTTTGTTGTCCTTGTAGAATATTCTTTACTTGAGGTAAGTCTGTAACTGAGGAAACAGAAATCTGTTGGGAACACCTTGTCTGAAGGACTAAAACAGGGCGTTTGCTAACCACCTAAATTCTCTCGTCTTCATAAAAATTATTTAAGTTTCATTGAAAGAGTGCTCTCTACAATAAGAGGAGGGGCACCTCCTGATGAGAAATCTAAATCAGAAACAGGACCACGTAGAACTTTTGAATCCCCACCTATGGTGGGAGATTTGCCACAGTCCCACAGAGTGGGCCACACTACTTTCCAGGGTCCCTGGCAGCAGATTTCTGGTCCCTGACTGCTCCCTCCAACGGAGGGCTCAGTTTCTAGCTTTTTCGTGTCTTTTTCTGGGGATCTTCATGGAGAACCGTAATTGTGTTAAGTGATTTGTCATTTCCTGGAATATTCTGTATGAATTGGGCCAAGTTTAAGGAAATGCCCATACATTGTGGGTGCTCTCTCAAGATGACCTAAGAATCCCATGCATCCTGGTGACACTTTGTGGAGCAGCAGGCGTGCTGTGAACTCTCCTGGGGCACTGAAAGTCTGGGGAAGTTTGAAAAATATTCCTCCTCGTCCAGCACCTTGCTTCCCTGTTGTCTCGTCTTCCCTCTTCTGCTCCCTTTTTTCCTGTCCTGCACCTTTCCCTGCTCTTAATTGCCTTTGGAAAGAGGAACCCCTTCCGTGTTTTCATCAGCCTGGTATCCCTTTCCCCCAAGCAGTGGTGCACCTTGATGGCCTGAAAGGTGGAAACCAGTAGATTTTTAGGGGAGCTGGAAGAAGGAAGACCTGGTTCAGGCCGGGCAGGAGCGCCCCAGGGTCGCCCAGAGGCCCTGCAACTTGGGCTGGGTAAATCAGGCCCAGCCTGCAGAGCTTTTAGATCACTGACTGGATTCCTGCAGAAGAGTTACATCAGAGGAGTCTAAGAATAGAAGTCAATTCTTAGAAGGCCCGGCTGCATGAAGGGCAAGGCAGCTGCTTCTCAAATGTCTGATTGCTCTACTTCTGACGGCCTCAGCCCGGTGGGAACTGTCATGTGAGGAGAATGTGTGCCTTGACCTGGAGCCGCTGCACTGGGGACCTCAGCCACCTGAGGTGGGTGTGGGGCAGACTGGAGCATTGGCCCCTAAGGAGGCTGTGGGGAGATAAAGTATAGGTTACCATTCCGGTTGAAGGAAAAAATGTAGGAGGGATGGGGAAGGTTGTTGACTCAGAGCTAAGATTATTTTTTTTAAGTAAATTTTTAAATTTTAGAATAGTTATAGGTTTACAGAAAAGTTACAAATACTGTTAACTAGCTCTGCCTCCCGACCCCCTGTGAACCCTGTTTCCCATATTGTTAACATCTTACATTGTTATATTAGTCACAGCTAATGAACCAATATTGATACATTATTTTTAACTAAACTCCATGCTTTCTTTAGATTTCCTTAGTTTTTTTTTTTTTTTTACCTAATGTCCTTTTCCTGTCCCCAGATCCTATCTAGGACACCATGTTACACTTGCTCGTCTTGCTTCCTTAGGATCCTCTGGGTTGTGAGAATTTCTGACTTCTCTTGCTTTTGGTGACCTTGACAGTTTTGAGGAGTACCATTTAGGTATTTATCACCCACCCTCCTTCTGGGTTTGTCTGGTGTTTTTCTGTTATACTGGGCATACGGATTTTGGAGAAGAGCACCGAGATGTAATGCTCTTCTGGTCATGTCACAGCAGGGCACACACTGTGGACGCTGAGGTCAGGTTTATCAGATTTCTCCCCTGGAAAGCTACCCTCCCCTACTCCTCTACAATGTTCTCTGCAGAAGGCAGTAGCCCTGTGTCACCCCCAGGTAAGGGGTGAGAGGCTTTACCTCTTTGAAGGGACAGGGGCATTTACATAAACTATTTGGAGTTCTTCTGTATAAGCGATTTGTCTCTTCTTCATTCATTTATTAATCCAGTCTCATTCATTTATATTAGTGTGGACTCATGGATATTTATTTTGTACTTAGGTTTATAATTCAGGTTTAGGTTATTTATTTTTTTATTCGCATTGTTTCAGCGTTGGCCGTTGGGAGCTCTTTTGTTGGCTCCTTTGACATACTCCCAGTATTATGGGGTTTTTTACTGGTTTGTTGTTTGTTTGTTTGTTTGTTTGTTGTCGTCGTTTTAGCACATCTTTCCTTTTTGATACCACAGAATACTCCAGGCTGGTCTTGTACATTTCCTGCCCCCGCCCCAGAGTCAGCCATTTCTCCAAAGAATCCTCATCCCTTTTACCTGAGATTGGTATTAGAAACTAAGATCTGGGCACTGAGTGGCAAAAAATATTGTAATTTCAGTTCCTATCTATTTAAGCAACAAAAGCAAAACATGTAAGTGGAAATATTAGCAAGGAATAACTGCAGATCTTTCTCCATTGACCAGCTCTGCCTCCTTTGTGGGCTCTACAGACACCATCTTATATTTGTAAACTGATACAGACCTCAGTCTGAGTTCCATTTCTGATATTGTCTCTGCAGTGGTGATATCTCTGTGCATAGGTTCTCACTCTGACTCTGAAGTCACACATTCTCTTGCTGTGTCCCAAATGAATGCTTCATGCTCCTTGAGTCTTGTAGTGGGTTTTGATTGAAAGCAGTGAAGTCTAAACCGAGAAAAGAACTCAGTGGAAGAGAAGTTTTAGACACATGATGAGCTGTGTAAACAGGAAGCAGAGCCAGAGCTCCTTAGAGGGAGGGTTGTTTGAGGCAGGGGTTCAGGGAGAGAAGTGTAGGGGTTGGAGCCAGCTCCTGCATCTGGGTGTGGGGGAGTGCTGTGGGATCTTGACATGAAAGCTACAAGTTCAGGGGACTGGAAGGAAGCCTTGCACCCCAACCTAAAGATTCCGGGCCCTTGCCTTTAAGTGAGTGCATGCCTGTGCATGTGTGTGAGTGTATATGTGATGTAGTTTTGGCTCTCAGCCTCATGGGGAGGCAGTTCTGAGCCTATTGCCCTAGCCCTGTGTGGGGTGCCAGTGGTATTAGAGAAGAAAGTGATGAGAGCAGAGAAACCTCAGAGAGAGAGAGAGAGGACAGAACTGAATGACCAGTTTGGTTGATGGATGGAAAGTGATGTCAGATCTGTCTGAGCACAGTGGGGCCCCAAAGAGAATCCAGGAGAAGCCAATTCTGAGGAGAATGTGTTCTTACGCTTCAGTAGGTGCCATGAGTCCACAGCTGGTGGCTAGTTGCCTTGAGGATGCTACATTGGGCCTCAAGAGAGTCCTTAGGGCCAGGGGAGAAAGATTTAGGCATCAGCTATTGGATGGCTCTGTGGGTAAAATTGGCATGGTGCAGGAGAGTGGAGGCACACACTGAGGACCAGGCCTGGCCTGCAACCCATCCCTGTCTTTGTGGTTGTCCTTGGTCAAAGGTCCTGTCACGCTGAATGACTGATGGGCACTGGTTCACTGAAGCACCAAATGGAGCTGTCATTTACACACCCTCTGTAGACACCATCAGTACCAAGTGATTTAGTGTCTTTTATCTTGGTGACTCTGGACCCTGTGTTGCAATCCTGAGGTGCCTGACTCCTTCGACAATCTCACTCGGAGGGAAATTTGGCCCTAAAGTTTTCTTCTTGGCAGAGAAAGAAAAGAGAAGTGGTCCCCTTTCTTCCTAAGGCTGAGAGGATGCACAGGAATGTGCCCTCCCCCCCCCCCTTTGGGCATATAACTTGCTTCCAGAAGGGAGATGGTTGGGGCATCTTTAACTATTTGAGTTTTTGTCCTTGGATGACATGGCATTTTGTGTAGGGTTTTTACATCTTTCCCTATGCAGCTGCCAAATTCAGACTGCCTTTTCCACTCCTTCCATTTGGAATTAGTATCTTCATAGGATCCATGTACATGTGGAGTGACATGGATAGTCAAGAAAGGCCCAGAACTCATTATAATGGTGGAGTGCAGTTAGTGGAATGTGATAGCTTTGGGGATAGTGTGCAAGGCTCCAGTGTGGGTGTGTCACCAGGACTTGTTGGTGGATTAGATGTGGGGGAGGGAAGGGCTCATAGAGGAGACCAGGAAGACTCCATATTTTTGGCATGGTGATGCTATCTGCTAAGGTGGAGGGAAGCTTAGAAGTGGAGCAAGAGGAACGAGGAACAGCACTGACAGCCCTAGAAAGTCAAGAATGTCCTATTGCAGTATTGTGTTTTCTGCTGGTTTCCTTTCTCTGACCATGCTGCACTTCACACAGAAGTCTCTAAAAAGAGAGAAAGTTTGAGATACAGTATCTGGCTCTGGAGGATGGAACCCCATGTGATGATGAAGACACCCATGTGGGAGGGGCTGTGTCCATGCTATGGTGGTCTTCTCAGTTGGGCCTCATAGAGGTACCCCAAGTCCTTGCACCTGTGGCATTATGGTTAAACATGGAGGGAGTGCTTGAGGATTCATACTCATTGGTTAGATATGAGGTACTTCCCGAGGTATCTGTCTGGTTTGGTCCTGACCCTTCATTGTCCTTGTGAGGATGGATGCCTTCATCTCATTCTGTTTGAAACTAGGATTTACTTCTCCTTGCCCTAGACTTACCGCTACCCTGTGACACAATGGCCTCCCAGTAGACAGGGTGGGAATCTAGAGACCCCTGTCAGTAATGACAGCTAGGTGCGGGGTGGACAGGTTGTGCCTGCCACAGGTCTGGCCAGAAAATGCTTTGAGATGAAAAATTCAGTCCTTTGAGTTTCACAATAGATCATGTAGGGTTTGTTTGTTTTCCAAAATTACTGTTTTACAATATGTGGACCCTTTCTTCTTAGAACAAAATAAAACACTTCCCAAAGAAAAGAAATGTTTGATGCTAATTTCACAATTAAAGTTATAGTTGGGGGGGAAAAAGTAAAATGAAGTTGTATTTCTTTATGGAGATGGAGGAAAAAAAATCAAAACCTAAACTGTATCATTCAGACAGTAGTAGTAGGAACAATAAGTTCTATCTGTATCTAATTGTAGCTGAGACCCTGCTAATCAAAAACAAATTGTATTTCCAAAAGGGAGGAGGAAGTGAGCTTTGTGCACTTCTAGAAGATTTTCACATTGAGTAGTAACATAGTCAGATGGTGGATTTTTTTTTCAAGATTTTATTTATTTATTCGTGAGGGACACAGAGAGAGAGGCAGAGACACAGGCAGAGGGAAAAGCAGACTCCCTGTGGGGAGCCTGATGTTGGACTCGATCCTAGGACCATGGGATCATGACCTGAGCCAAAGGCAGACGGTCAACCACTGAGCTGCCTAGGAGCCCCCTCTCCCATTTTTTTTAGTTTGGGGTAAAATCTCTATTTTCAGCAACTACCTTCCTAAAAGTATGCTGCTCCCTGACCTGGTAGCCCAGTAACATGTAAGGCAAGAGGGTTTCATGAGCAACCACCATGGACCCAGTGCAGGGTGGGGTCTGGGAAGCCAAAGGTAAACCAGGTGTCTGTGAGCTTGTATGGCCCTCATCCATTGGATGTTCTCTTTAAAGCATTCCCTCATATTTTCATCTGAATGGTTTGGTTTCCAAGCCAGCAGAGGGGAGCCAGGGAGAAGCAGCATACTTAAGTTGACAAAAACATTGAAACCTGATAACCTGATTACAGGTAAAGAGAGGAAAGCTGTCATAATGGGTAGATGTAACAACAGAAAAAGAGCAGCCAGCCAAGTGCATTTAATATAGAGATAAGCCCTGCACCCTGATAGAAGGCACATTTGTGAACAGTCACATACCGAGTTCCTCTTTATCCCCATACTATAGATGGGAAAGAGGGCCTCAGGAAAGGGACTGTCGGGGCATGCAAGTTAGGGACAGGATTGGATCTATGTTGTAGATCTCTTATTCAGGATAGCCCTTATTGTCAGGGAAGAATATATTTTATAACATTTTCTTCTAGCATGGTTTGCTTTTTTAAAAATTGCCACCCAACTGATATCTCACTGGCCAGAAGCAAGCAACTGCTAGAGATTTCCCTACTAGAACATCTCTCTTACTGTCTGAAGGGGTGGGCCCTGTTGATATGCTATCTTTGGGGGCCAGTACATCATGTCCCTTAACACTGATTTCCATCTCATGCCTAGAATTTTCCCTGCTTCAGCCAACTGGGAAGAAATCTCACAGGGGTGTGAGATTTCAGGGGACCCTTCAGGGATGACTCTTTTGGTAGCTTTGTGAAGGTTAGCAGTCAGGTCCTTGGGGAGTTTGAGGCATGGGCTGACTCTGGAAAGGGTGCCCCTGGGGCCTGTATAGAAGCACAGCCCTTGGACCTTTTGGCATCAGTTTGCTATCTGGAGGGACCCATAGGGGAAGCAGAGCCTATTGAGGAACCCTGTCCAGAGTAATGGGTTTGCTAAGTATTGACTTTGGGCTTTGTAAGTGATTGAGGATCTTTATTTTATAGATGGGGAGTCTGGGGCTGGGGGCGGGGGGCGGTGTTCCAGAGTCCAGTCCAGTTCTCAGCTGCTGCATGTCAGAGCCAGCATTGGAGCCATCCTACCTACTACCCCTGTCCATCAGGGAGAGATGGTTGGCTGCTGTTGTCACATTTCTAGCCCTCTCCTCAATTTGGATTCTGAGAATGCCATCTTTTTGCGGACTGGGCAACACTTGGTGACTTCTTCCAAGAATGTGCTGGCGACAATCTTTTCAACCATGCCTGGTTACCCCAAGCTAGTTGTTTTTTGGGAGAGATAAATACATTGCTCTCAGCTGTTGACTGGAATCCTTTTGGCCTTCTCAGCTGAGTGGTCCAGAATGAAATGAGCCTCTTATGTGTAGAGAGGGTTACTTGAGGGGTATTTATTTTTGAGGAATGTATGTGGTTCATCTGCTTACTTTGACCTCCTGATGATCTGATTTGTGATTGCGTGCCTGCCATGCATGATAACATTTCCTTACATTTACAAATGACTTGGTAGTCATGATATACATCTGGGTGACTGTTATTATTAATAAAAAGTGTATTTTTAAGGTATGGCTCCAGTTCCTCCTGGGGGAAGTTTCCTCTTAGAGTGTAAAATTCATATTCTGCTGGTTGATGCCACTTTCTTTTTTTTTTAATAAATTAATTTTTATTGGTGTTCGATTTACCAACATACAGAATAACACCCAGTGCTCATCCTGTCAAGTGTCCCCCTCAGTGCCCGTCACCCATTCACCCCCACCCCCCGCCCTCCTCCCCCTCCACCACCCCTAGTTCATTTCCCAGAGTTAGAAGTCTTTATGTTCTGTGTCCCTTTCTGATATTTCCCACACATTTCTTCTCCCTTCCCTTATATTCCCTTTCACTATTATTCATATTCCCCAAATGAATGAGAACATACACTGTTTGTCCTTCTCCGATTGATTTACTTCACTCAGCATAATACCCTCCAGTTCCATCCACGTTGAAGCAAATGGTGGGTATTTGTCATTTCTAATTGATGCCACTTTCTTAACATGGACTATTAGAGTGAAAGGAACTTGCACATAGTGTTTTGTTCTTTAATAGAAATTTAGGTATAAATTTTATCAGGATCTGCTTCTGGAATAGTAGTATTAGAGGTTCTGCAGACCTTCTCCTCAGCAAAACAACAATCATTGATAAAAACTGTTTTAAGAAAGTAATCAGTTAAAATATCTGGAAATTGCTTTAAAGGCATACAACAAATGAAGAAATATTTATTCAGGAAAACCAGCTAACTCAGTAATAACAGTAAGAGTTTGTAGCACTTGATCTGTGGCCCACTTTTTCCTGCCCAGTTCAGCATGGCAGAGGCTATACTCTTGGCTGGTTGTGGCCAAGATATGTGGCTCCCTCTCCCCTGGGCTTCCATCAAGGCCTGGTGGCGCAGCGGTTTGGCGCCGCCTGCAGCCTGGGGTGTGATCCTGGGGACCCTGGATCAAGTCCCACATCAGGCTCCCTGCATGGAGCCTGCTTCTCCCTCTGCCTGTTCCTCTGCCCCCCTCTCTCTGTGTGTCTCTATGAATAAAAAAAAAAAAAAAAAAAAAGCCTACAGTATCTCCCTGGGAGGGGCAAGCTGCCAGCGTTTCTCATTCCCCTTGAGCTCCGTGTTGCAGAGGTAAATTCCAGGAAAGTATAGTTAGCCTCTAGGGTGGAAGCTCTTTACCAAGCTGAGAATCTTCAGGCCCCAATTGCCCTGTCATCCCAGTTTGCATGTAGGGCAGAGGCTCAATTCGAGAAGAGTGAAGCCTAGAAGATCAAGGGCTACGCCCCCACCCAGCGTTGTTTGTAAAGTTGGCATGTCACTCTGAGAGAAGTGGGCCACTGTCCTTGACCCCAGCTCCAGGGCAGTGACTCAGAAAGGAGGTGAGAAGTAGGCCATAAGAACAGAAAGCTCTGAGGCTTCTCCCAAAGGTACTGAATTTATTTGTAACAGAGTGTGGGGAAGTTCAGACCTAACAGTACTCTCAGAAATGAGGAGATTTTGGTGGTAAGCAAGTAACAAAAGGCTGGTAGCTCCCTGAGAGCAAGTGTTGAAACTTCAGGCTAGAGACAACCAAGGAAAAAGACAGCTAGGAAGAACCTTCCTGGTCAGAACAGACCTCAAACATTGACATCAAAAATGACCCCTGCAAAAAGACCTATATTTAATTGGATCCGGTTGTGCAAAAGTTGATGCCCCAGAATATTATTGAAAACGGAACAACCAGCCAGCAACTCTTGGAGCCTCATTGCTGGGTGTGATGACATCAGAGACAGGCAGCCTAAAGGAGACCAGGAAGAGGAGCAGAGAGCCCTGATGAAACCGTTTTCATCCCAGGAACACTGTGCCTCCTGAGAACCACCACTGTAGGCTGCACTCTTGGGGTGGGGTGGAGTGGGGCGGGGCTAGACTTCACTATAAACTAGTACAGCCTACCCCTGAAAGAAGAAACAAAAACAAGCCCCTGGGGAGGAGAAGAACAGCATTTAGAGTTGCTGCAATATATTTAAAAGGTCCAGCTTTCAAGGAAAAAAAGATAAGACATGCAAAGAAATAAGAACGTGAGATGGGATTTTTAAAAAGGTACAGAAATTGTGTGGGAGAGGGCTGAGATGTTGGGCTTAACAGACCAAGACTTCAGAGCAGACATGATAAAGAATGATAAATATATTCAAAGAACTAAAGGAACATACTTAAGAAGCAAAGACTGACATGATGATGCATCTGACCAATTAGAGAATAAATCAGTAAAGATCTAGAAAGTATAAAAATGAACCAAATGGTTGGGGTGCCTGGCTGGCTCAGTCAGTAGAACATCTGACTCTTGATTTCAGGGTTGTGAGTTCAGTCCCCATGTTGGGCATGGAGCCTACTTAAAAACAACAAGAACTGAACCAAATGGAGATTCTGGAGTTGAACAATAAAATAAATGGTATGAAGAATTCACTAGAGGACCACATCACTAGTTGTTCACCATTGGAAGACAGAATTAATAAACTTGAAGATAGAGTGGTAGAGATTATGCATTTCATTTTAAAAAAAGATTTGAGTTAGAAAATGAGAATGAGTGGAGGGAGTCTAGAGGGAGAGAATCTTCAAGCAGACTCTTCACTGAGTGTGGAGCCCTACATGGGACTCCATCCCACAACCCTGAGATCACAAGCTGAGCTGAAAGCAAGAGTTGGACACTTAACCAACTGAGCCACCCAGGCACCCAAGGTTATGCATTTCAAATGATAAGGGAGGTGGGGAGAAATGAAAACAGAGCTTCAGAGAAATTTGGGATATCATTAAACATACCAACATACATATAGTACAAGTACCAGCAGGTGAGGAGAAAGGAACAGAAAAAAATATGAGAAGAAATAATGTCTGAAAACTTCCCAAATTTGATGAAAAATAATCTATACATTTAAGAAACATAGGAAACTCCAGTAGCATAAATATAAAGAGGTTCATATCCAAGCACATCATAGTAAAAGATGGTAAAAGAGAAAATCTTAAAAGCAACAAGGGAAAAATGAGATTGGACCAGAGAATCCCAGTAAGGTTAACAGTGGACATCCCCTAGACATGATGGAGGTGGGATGGAGAAGACAGGGGGATGGTGTATTCAAAGTCCTGAGGGAACAAAAATCCCACCAACCAAGGACCTTATATCCAGCAAAACTCCCTCTCAGTAATGTGAATGAAAGATGTTTTCAAATTAAAACCAAAAAAAAAAAAGGAATTTGTTGTTAGCAGACCTGTCTTACAGGACATTTAAAGGAAGTTCTTGCTGACAACAAATGACCACAGACGGTGGTTCAGATCCATATGAGAACACCGAGAATGCCAGGATTGGTTATTATATAAAAGACAGTATAAATGTGTGTCTCTCCCCCTTTCTCCTTTTAGCTGATTTAAAAAGCAATTTTATTAAGTGATATGTATACAATTATATTGTTGGGACTGTAACATTTAGAAGAGTAATGTATTTGTCAATAATAGCATAAAGGAGGCAAAGGGGAGCAAAGCTTTCTTGGAGTAAGGAAATTACACTGTGTTAGGTAACTTGAATCCACAGGATAAAAAGAAGAGAACCAGAAATAGTAAATAAGAAGGTTAATATTTCAAACTCTGTAAATACATACTTGCTTTCCTTCTCTCAGCTCCTTTAAAGATTTTTTTTTTTTTTGAGAGAGGTGGAGGGTGCACATCTGAGTGGGGGTAGGGAAGAGGTAGAGAGGGAGACAGAATCACAATCAGGCTCCACACTCAGCACAGAGCCTGATGTCAGGTTTAGTCTCATAACCCTGAGATCATGACCTGAGCCAAAATCAAGAGTTGGACGTCTAGCTGACTGAGCCACCCTGGTGCCCTGCCCTCACCTTCTTTAAAGACACGAAGTAATAGTAAAGAAATAGTGACAATATGTTTTTGGGTTTCTAATATATATAGATAATGATACATGTAACAATAATTGAACAAAAAGGAAAAGGGAATAGAACTGCATAGAAGGAATGTTGTCTTACTGGAATTGTGTGGATAAAGTAATTAAAGGTCACATTAGAAAATATTATCACTTAATGCAGAGGAGAACAATAAATGGGGAAGAGACAAAAAAGACAGAGATGCCTGTGCTCTTGCTCTTGTTCAGATTTTTTTTTTAAGATTTTATTTATTTATTCATGAGAGACACAGAGAGAGGCAGAGACATAGGAGAGGGAGAAGCAGGCTCCCTGCAGGGAACCTGATATGGGACTTGATCCCAGGACCCCAGGATCATGCCCTGAGCCGAAGACAGACGCTCAACCACTGAGCCCCCAGGTACTCCCAGATGGTTTTTATTATACAGGTACAAACTAAATATTTGAATTTGACTTTCTTTAATTCTGCATGAAAAGAAATTTTATCGGCCTTTCCTGGAGAGAGCCCTCATCTGGCTCCGGTTTATTCTAGGTCTTTTTGTCAAAGATATATTTTAAATGTTGCATTCAGGCCTGACCTGAAGGCTGTAAAGATATAGAGAGCAGGTGTGGAGTGAGAGAGAAGCTTGGGGCCTGGGATTGAGGTTTCCTGGCTCTGGTACTGAGTTATGACCTTGAACTGGTCATTTTTCCATCTCTGACATTGGATGTCAAATGTTAAAAGATTGCCCTGAGCACCCAGCGAGATAATGACTGGTTAGTGCTTGACCACAGGCTCCCCCCATCCCCATCCCAGCAGGTCAGTTGCCCAGAGGGGAGAGAAGGGATTCAGGTTCTCTGCCTCAGTGTGAGGATACTGCACCTCCTGCAAGCAGAAATGGGAGGGTCATTTTAGGACCTCTGGTCCTTGACTTCCTACTGGCAGCTGCCACCAACTCAGATGCTGGACATGGGCATTGCATTAGATTAGAGGACAAATTTGTCCCTCCCACCACCATTCATATGTTAAAGTCCTGATGCCCCAGTGTGTCTATATTTGGACATAGCCTCTCTAAAGAGGTAATTAAGGTTAAATGAAGTCATAAGGGCAGGGCCCTGATCCAGTACAGCTAGTACCCTTAGTAGAAGAAGAGACACAGAGGAGGGGCTCACAGATGAAAGGCCATGTGAGGACACAGCAAGAAGGCAGCCATCTGCATGCCCTGTAGAGAGGCCTCAGGAGATACCAACCTGCTAGCACCTGAGTTTTGGACCTCCAGTCTCCAGTACTGTGAGAACTTAGGTTTCTGTTGTTTAAGCCACTCAGTGCGTGGTGTTTTGTTTAAGCAGCTGGAACATCCTAACACATCTGTCTAGTGTGTTCTTTCTTGATACCCACCAGCATTACTGAAGTTGTGCCCCACTGAGGAACTGGGGAAGCAGTCCCACTCAAAACGTGTAAGCATGAAAGATAATTACAAATAAGGCTGTTTTGGAGATTGTTTTCTCTCTGTCCTCCTCCTGTTAATGATCAGCTGGGTGACAGAAGCCATCTAAGTGGTGCTGTCAACCTGCCAGAGGGGACTGTGGCTCTGGTTGGTGTTACCCAATTCCAGGTTTGTGTTGGATTTTGATCTCCTCCCTGTCTTCCCCCCAGAAACAGTAGTGGTGGATAATCACATGGTATTTTTAGAACTGCTTTGCAGTTTCTCTGTGCAAACCTTTCCCTGGGTACATGGTTTAATCCTCTCATCCAGCCTTGTTTAAGATCTGCAGAGTACTATATTTATTTGACTTTCTTTGAAATTTCCAAGCTTTTCAGAATGTTGCTGCAAGAAGTCTGATGCTTACAGAACTCTAGAACTTATACCTTAAAAGGCTTAGCCACTGGTATGTTTGTAGGCATTCTTACGACTTCTCTCTCCCCTTTTCTCCTAGACCTTCTAGGGCAGGGCAGCTAAAAACCCCCTTGGAATTAGTGTCAGAAAGTGCTTTTTTTTTTTTTTTAAATGAACCTGTATTTGTTGGTTTGTTTGTTTATTTTTAAATATTTTATTTATTCATGAGAGACACAGAAAGAGAGGCAGAGACACGGGCAGAGGGAGAAGCAGGCTCCCTGCAAGCAGCCCGATGAGTTACTCGATCCTGGATCCTGGGATCATGCCCTGAGCTGAAGGCAGACACTCAACTGCTGAGCCACCCAGGCGTCCCATAAACTTTGTTTTTTAGATCAGTTTTAGATTCATAGCCAAGTTGTACAGAAAGTACAGAGAGTTCTCATACACCCCTGGTCTCCACACAGTCTTTTGATTGTGCCCTTGTGATCTTCCAAGGACAGTTGGGGAAAGAGTCTCATTTTTAGAGAAGCAGTAAGTTTCTTTTCTTTCTTTCTTTCTTTTTTTTTAAATATTTATTTATTTATTTATTCATGAGAGATACAGAGAGAGAGGCAAAGACACAGGCAGAGGGAGAAGCAGGGCGCATGCAGGAAGCCCGATGCGGGACTTGATTCCCGGACTCTGGGATCACGCCCTGAGCCAAAGGCAGACGCCCAATCATTGAGCTACCCAGGCATCCCAGAGAAGCTGTAAGTTTCTAAGCTACATCAGTGACTTTCAGTGATCAGGTGGAGGGTGAGGGTGACAATCTGCCTGCCTCAGTCTTTGACTTGAATGTAACTTGGGCCTGGCACCCAGCAGACTGTCCCTGTGTCTGCTGTGGGCCCAGTGGAGCCACAAGAGAGGCCCTTAGTAGGCCCAGATCTAATTACTGGGGAAACCTTCCTACTCCTCACAACCTCAGGCTGTCTCATTCTCCAGAAAGAATGTGTCATTTAAAGATTTAAATGCTCATTGCTATCTTTTTAAAGCATTTTTTGCCTTTCTATCTCATCTGACACTTAGCAAGGCTTTGTGTCACTTAAATTTTACTTAGTAACCTTTGGTCTACAAAGCCTTCACGTCCACACTTTCTTAATTGAGATTTGCAACAAATCTAAGGTGAGACTGTCTCCCCAGCTTAATGACAGAGGACGCAGATTTAGAGTCAAGCCTTTCCACAGTGAAACAGCTGGCTGGTCGTTGGGGATGGAGATGGGATGGTGTGTTCCATGCAGTCTGCTCTAGGCCCAGTGTCCTAAAGGGGACATGTCTGCTTCTGGAGGGCTGGGTGCAAGCCTTATATCTGAATAATTAAATGTGTTTTATATATATACGAAAAAATACTTAACTGGTTCAAATATTACATGTAAATTTAAAGAAATTATTTAAAGAAAATTCCTTTTTTATTTAAAGAAAAATCTATAACTGTCAGTGTAAGGTCACAGTAGAAGTCATAATCCCTGTGTGCCTGCCATTTGGGAAGTACCCAATATCTGTGCTAACCTGTAAGATGACCAGGGAAACCAGAGTCCTGCTGTCTGTCCCAGCCTTGCTAGTTCTCCACGGCGTATCCTCACTGACACAGGGAGTAATGATTCTCTGTGGCTGAGGCAGGCTTTGTTGTGAGAAGCAAAACAGAGCAGAATGAACACAATTTAGACCATTTAGGGTACTCTAGCAGTGTAGATAGCAAACGGGGGATTAAAGGGGTATGGAGGAGGGGCTGCATCCATCAGAGGGAATGCTGAAGTGCCCAGAGTTGGTGGTCCTGAGATCTGATGGCTGAATTAAAACCTAAAGCAGACCAAGAGCCCAACAGCTTCGACTCTACACAAGTTATGTTTCAATGACATTTCTTTGCTCCTTATTTGTGTTTGATAAATATGCTGATGCACCAGGCGCTGCTTAGCCAAGCAATGCTAGGAGAATTCTGGCCTGATGCAGGGTATCTCTGGTCTGATCCAAGACCTCAGTTGTCTTCATGTATCTGTGCCTGCTCTCTTCCTGCATGGTATTCTGAAAAGATGTGAGTGTGTTCACACCTGCCTGATGGGTGTATATCTGGCCCCTATATAAAAGCCCAGTCCTCAATGACCCCTAGTGATGGGCTGGATAAGAGTCCTGGGAGTGTTAGGTGATACCTGTCTGGGGCTGGCTGAGTTCTCCAGATGAGAACATTGCATGTGGCGGAGGCCTACCCCTCTGACTCTATTGTCAGTGCCTTGGCCTGTGCTGAAGGAGGCAGGACCCAAAGCTGGCTGGCAGGAGGGCTTGAGGTGGCTTAGGAAATGTATGTCCTACATGCTAGCTTCCAGTTTTTTAGTTTTTCTACAGATCTCTTCTAGTGGGAGATGGGAGCAGTTCTAGAAAGTAAATTTTGAAGACACATTTTCCCTAGTCCCTTTATTACTTAGAGAATGTTAACAAGAATGTTAAAGAAAAAAAAAGAAAAAGAAAAAAAATAAAGAAAAAAGGTGAAAGCACAAGTAGAGATTTTAATTAGTTTTCGTTGTTACTGCGCTTGGTGATGGCAATTTTATATATGATATATGACAGGGAGGCATTTTATGGGGGCCTTTGTTACCAGTGTGTTCTTCACATTTCAGAACTTAGCTGCAGATTTGGGAGAAAAACCAAGTAATGGCAAACATACTTCTTGACATTTTCCTTGTTATTGCACAGATAGCCCGACTGGTTAGCATCCTCTTTCTAAAGAAAAGCACAACCAGCTTAGGAATCTTTCTGGAACAAGGCCACAGAAAAAGGGAAGATGTTCCTGGCAACTTTGTGTAGCAGCCTCACTACTGCTCGGCTTAGGGTGAGGTTATTTGGGTGAGTCCCCTTACAGGGGGAAGATGACCCTGGACTAAGGTGTTTGTGATAGACCTGAGTTGCTTGGCCTCTTCAGTTACCAGGTGGTGTTAGTTCTTTTTGTGGTTGTTGATGTCATTGGGTTTTATTTTATTTACAGAATTGAACAGTGCTTCTTTCCAGATAGTGGCATGTCCTAGCTTTAGGTTTAATTGTTGTGATGACAGAGTGACCTTTGGAACGCCCTGGAGACCTGCCAAGACAGGAGAGTTGTTTCTCAAGTGTCTGTTGTAGATGTTGCCCATCCCTTCTATGTCAGGTGCCATCTTGCCCCAGCTTATCCAGGTAAGCAAGAGGTTTGTTCTCAAAAGCCCAGTAGGAGAGTTTATGGAAGTACCAAGATTTTTCCTAGAGGGTTCTTCATGCCTACTAGTGAAGCCCAGCTCTGTGGTCTAGTATGAGTGGCTACCTCGAATTGACCCTGCCTGGTTCTCTAGTCTGTTCTCTCTGTCCTTTAGAATGCTGGGCTTCCCTGTTCCCTGAATTAATTGTCCTTGAGTGTGCCTGTGCCTTTTAAAGTGATATCTGTCCACGCTTGTCTGGATCATCTTTGACCAGACTTACCTCCCTCACAAGCCTAGGGCATGCATTTCATTTTGTCTTGTCTGAATGTCTTACTCCTTTGTTACATTGTGGGTCATTTCTGACTCACCTGTGTGTCCCCTTTAAGTATTTGGCTTGGCACCTCTTGAATGAGTGAATGAACAACTGCAGTTTAGATTGCAGGCCTCCATGAACACTCCTATCAGCAAATGTTGCGGGTCATTGGTGGCCAGGCTTGCCAGCTGAGCACAGAGACCTCCCCAGAGCTCCTCTCTGTCCTCTGCCCCTGCCCCTGGTTCTTCCTCTGTTGGCCTAATCTTCACTGGTAGTTGGGAAGGTGTGCCATGGCAGGTGTTGCTGTTGAGTACGAGGACACCAAGTGTCAGTAGGTGCCTCTTCCTGCCCAATTGAACTCACTCACTGCTCCAGGCCACACATGTGAGGGCTGTGAAGGGAAAACACTGATTAGCGAGAAAGCCCTGGAACCCCTCCTCACCCCTGTTAACCGGGAGGCAATCCTAGGGAGGGATCCTGATTTCTTCAGCTTTGGTCATGCACTCTCCTCCTTACAAGGAAGAACGCATGGGAGAAATATGTGAAAGAAAGGACTTTCTTTGGTGCCAGACTAACTTCCAGCTGATCAGCCAAAAAGCTGGTTTCCCTATCTCAATCCTACCATATCACATTGTCAGAGAAAACACACACACACACACACACACACACACACACACACACACCAAGAAAACCCAAACCAACCAAATAATGCAACTGAGTTAGCTAAAACTGTAAAACCTTTTCTCCAGAGAAGTCTCATGTAAAAATCAGGACTGCTTGCTTTTTATTTTATATGAAAATATGGAACACAAAAATCCTTTCAGAGTTTCTCTACATGCTCCACCCAACAGTGATTAGTTAAAACAGCATTTCTCTCTTGCATCTCAAGTAAGCTGATAATATACCATTTTGCCAGAGATTTACATATGGTAAAGCTTACAGAATGTGTGACCCACTTTGTTTCCAAGGTATGTAAAGACAGACTTCTCTCCCTAATTTTGGTTTGTTGGTGCAGAAGCCAAAATCAGCCTGGTTGGGTGCTGCCCACTTGGAGGCCTTGGGCAAGTCATCCTTAGTCTCCTGGCTTATTGCCTTGTTCCAGAAATAACTTTGTCCTCCCAGCATTTCATTGATCTGTGGTTGTTGCTTCACATTTATAGCCCTTTATGGAATTTTGTGGCTACTCAGAAAGCTTTATATTCTCTTGTGAAACCAACCTTGACACTTCTGAATTAGAAAACAAGCTTTCCTAGTGATTATAAAAATAAACTGAATCCTCCCAACTCATCATCTGAAACACATTGGAACTTTGAAATTATTATCAGTCCTGCTCTGTCAACAGTCTAGAAGGAAATCATGTATCAGGAGTGAGCCTCTAAGTGCCTCTTCGGGCCCATGTACCATCCTGCTGAAGGTGCTGAAGTGAGGATGGTAAAGCGTTCAACAGGGGCAAGGGGGAGGTACTGGGGTGCTGTGCGTGTGGTTGGATAGGAAACTCTGCATGGGGGATGCTGGCATGTAGATGCCTGACTTTGAAGTAAACCTATAGCTATCATATTAGATAAGCCCTAGGAGCTGGATCCTTCTTTGTTTTCTCAAAGCTCCATTGGAATTAGCATGGAGTTTTGAAAGTTGCCTGAGTATTTGGTTCTAGTAAACAGAACCAAAGCCTGGCTTCATGATTGCTCACTGACCTGGCATAATCCTGGAGCTTCCCATCCTGAAAAGGCTCAGGCAGCCTCAGGCCTGGATCTCACTAACCTCTCTGGGAGCTGGTGTGGGTGCCCAGCTTCCCTTCCAGGAGTGCATTCTGCTGTTAGGTTAACAAAAAGTACCAGCAAAGGAGCACGTGGGTAGCTCAGTCGGTTGAGTGTTCGACTCTTGATTTCGGCTCACGTCATGATCTCAAGAGTCCTGAGATTGAGCCCGGTGTCAGGCCCCACACTCAGCAGGGAGTCTGCTTGAGATTCTCTCTCCCTCTGCCCCTTCTGCTGCTTGCAATCTCTCTCTCTCTCTCTCTCTTTCTCTCTCTCTCTCTCAAATAAATACATAAATCTTTAAAACGTACCAGCAGGTCTTTGGGACTGTAGGATCTCCCAAGTAGGCTAACCTTGGTCAAGGCCTGTGTTTCTCTACACAGGGACTGCCATTTTAATGTGTATAGCCACTGTCCTGAGTAGTGAGCTGGTTCATTTCCTTGTACTGCTTCCGTTGACAAACCTCAATGAGGACGTGGGAGTTTCTGTAAAGAGAGGGAGGATGCATGTTTTATTCTTGAATTGTGGAATGTGTGTCATCAGTGTGAGCTGGGGACAGCGTGTTAACTGTTTCCCAAAGCCCCTTGACATATTCTTCATTTACTATAAACCAGGATATTCTACAGTGAATAAATAAAACCTGTTGGGAACAGTAAAGAGAAAGGAAAAAATTTAAAAAGCCACAGTAGTTGTAGAAAAAGAGTGGAGGAACCCCTACTAATCAGGTTACCATGTCACCACAGAAACTAGGTGTTGAGTCATGACTTACTGGTTCAGGGGTTCCCATCTACTTTTCTATTGAAACATACCACAGTATTTATGTAAGTCCTGTCTCCACCATCAGTTATAGAACATTACATATGTATATATTTTTTTAACTTTAGTATTAATATTGTTGACTAGGTTTTGTCTTTCTACCCTATTCATTAAGTTTTGTGTTTTTTGGTTTTATTTTGCCCCTCCCCCCAGTTTTGTAGGCTTTAAAATTTCTTTTGAAATATTTTAACAAAATATTGATAATATTTTTTTGAGGTACTTAATTTCAGCTTATGTAGAGGAAATCAAACATCAGTGATGTAACACAAGAAGTCCCCCCGCCATCCTGAAGTTCTCTCTTCTGCCTTCTCGAGGAAGGTCCATTTCCTCTCCAGTCTGTAGCTTAACATGAAGGCTGGAGTTTGGGTTAGAGAAGAGACTTTGTGACCACACGAGCCTTGTAAAGATGTGGGTGGGGGTGGAAAGGAAAAAATGGTGAGTTTGTCTTAGATCTGAAATGTTTTCTTCCTGGGGGTCCTGTAAAGAGGTGGAGGGAAGAAAGTAATATTCTAATAAACATTGTAAAATTAAAATAATATATGTGCAGGGCACCTGGTTGGCTCAGTTGGTTAAGCATCTACCTTTGGCTCAGGTCATGATCCTAGAGTCCTGGGATCAAGCCCTACATTGGCTCCCTGCCCAGCGGGGAGTCTGCTTCTCCCTCTCTCTCCCTCTGGCTGCTGCTCCCCCTGCTTGTGCTCTCTCTTTTGCGGTCTCTCTCAAATAAAATCTTTAAGAAAAAATATATGTGAAAGCACTTAAAAAATGAGGAACTAGCCAAGGGAAAGGATCGTGCCTTTTATTTGTATCTGGTTGTAGTTTGAATTAATGGGCCCTGCAGGTTGTTTTGCTTGTTGGAAAGTGTGCAAGACAATGAAGGGTTGGCTCGTTAGCTCAGGTCCTGACTTTGCTCCAAGGCTCATGACCTTGAAGAAGCTTGGGTCCCCTTGTAGGCCTGACTTCCATCTGTCCAGCAGTCCAGGGCAGGGGGGCGTGAGGAGGGGGAACCAGGGGGCACAGGCGGCACTTGCCAGCGGAATTGTTGCTCCTGCTCACAGGGCTGGGCTGCCCTTGAGGGTTTTCCACCTGAGGCATCTCTGGACAGGGTGTTTCTTTCCCTGGGTACCAGATGAGGCAGGTGAGCGGACAGAAGGCATCTGAGGCTGGGCACTTGTCTCCTTTCTTGACCTTCTACTCCTGCGAGCTGGAAACATGATGAGAAACTCCAGTAGCAGCAGATATGCCTGGAGTAGCATAAGGCTGTGTGACCAGACTGAAGGGAGGGAGGACAGACAGTGCTCTTCACGCGGGGAAGTGTTGCAGCCACTGTCTGGTTTGCCACCTCAGTGGCCCATAGCAGGAGCCCTTCACTGTGGAGACTCAAAGAAGGTGACCGGCATCTTTAGTATTGCATTTTTACACAGTGAGCCATAAAATTATGTTTTGCACTTTTTTCCCCTGTAACCCTCTTGATGTCATGAGGGAGCAAAACCACATGTCCCGCCATCTGGGACCCTGAGACTCCTTGGTCATGGTCCAGGGAGGTGTCAACATACCTCCCCTCATCTGCCCTGCTTGACAACTCATGTTTCTGGGGAATGGTGGCTGCTGGCCATTGTTATTTTGACCACATAGCTGCTGTGTAAACTAAGTGGCCTTTGTGGGCAGGAGAGGCCTCCTGGGGTCAGTCAGTTGTGTTTATGTGACAGTTCCTTTTTTTTTAAAAGATATTTATTTATTCATGAGAGACACCAAGAGAGGTAGAGACATAGGCAGAGGGAGAAGCAGGCTCCCTGTGGGGAGCCCGATGTGGGGCTTGATCCCAGGACCTGGGGATCACAACCTGAGCCAAAGGCAGACACTCAAACACTGAGTCACCCAGGTGCCCCTGTGTGAGGATTTCTGTGGCCACACCTGCCTCATCATGTTATTATAAACGTGAGTTCATTTATGTCCAGGTTTTGTAGTTGATGTATAGATCTCTTTTAGTTTTATAGTAGTTAAAGAGCTCCGAGAAGAGAGAGTTTGTACCTCATTTTATGTTTATGTTATCTATTTTAAACAATATAAGAAACATATACTTAACAGTGGGAGTTCTTCAACTTTTTTAAAGTTTGAGGACAACTTGCTACAGAATCTCTCCATCTGGATCCTAAAAGTTGTGGTGAGTTGTGAGGATTCTCTCCAGCCTCCCCCCTCACCCCTTTTGTGGGGATTCTCTCCCACCAAACTCATGGTCTCATGGGAGCACTCATGCTGCAGTGTGACCCCAGCCTCTGACCTGGGTGCACCTGGCCCAAGTTATACCCTTGGATTGCCTTCCCCAGAATGAGCTGCATTGGTAACTGATGGAGAGTCCATGCATTCAGCCTCTTCAGTGACTAGACCTAGGGAGTAAATTTGGGGGCTGTCGGCTGCCTTGACATCATCATGAGCACAGGTTCATTTTCAGGGAAGGGGAGAAAGACATGGGTAAACAGAGGAGAGCCCAGACAAATTGTGCCACTGACATTGGGGTCCTTCGGCCAGTTAAGCCACTCCCGTTCAAGTTTTAGAAGTCAATCCTAAACCTTTATGACAGATGTGCTTTTTTTTTAATTTTTATTTATTTATGATAGTCACACAGAGAGAGAGAGAGAGAGAGAGAGAGAGGCAGAGACATAAGCAGAGGGAGAAGCAGGCTCCATGCACCGGGAGCCCGACGTGGGATTCGATCCCGGGTCTCCAGGATCGCGCCCTGGGCCAAAGGCAGGCGCCAAACCTCTGCACCACCCAGGGATCCTGACAGATGTGCTTTTTTGCTCAAACTCCTCTGAATTGGCTTCTCCAGGCTGCAGCACAAGTGTTCTGGCTGTCGAGTATGATGTTTTGGCCATGATAGCAGGAGTACCCAGAACCTGCCCTCACCATGATGGCCTCTTCACTGAATCCTTAGGAACAGTGGGGTGAATGGACATACTGTCAGGGCAAGGCACTGGGAGTTGCTGTAGCTGGGTGTAAGCCACCACCCCTGGGAGGGCACGTGCTCTTTGCACTGTGATACTGAAAAAACGTTAAGCAGCTGTAGCCACACCCCTCCCACCACTCCTTGGGGGTAAAAGGACAGATCCCTCACAAAGGGGAGAGGGGAGAGAAGCAGAGTCAGGTAGGTGGCATCTTCCCTGGTGGCTGAAGAAAGTCAGGGCCCAGCTTCCAGGGGGCCAGCTCTGGTGGAGGGACTGGTGGAGGCAGGCACCAGGCCAGACGTTATAGTGTTGGGTTTGAGCAGGGAAAAAAAAGGGGGGAAGAGAAAGAGCAGTCTCAGGCAGTGAATGGGTCACACCCAGCTGATCGTTAGGGCTCAGGTCCCCAACCCAGCTCTAGAAGAGCCAGAGAGTTCTTACTTGCTGCATCTCCTGGAACCAAGCTTCCAGTAAGTGCCCTGGATGTAGGGAGCATCTCGTCTGAGATGATATCTTCCTTCATTGGCTGGTTGGTCCTTTGCAGACCTACAGTTGGAGTTAAGCTAACCCACGGGTCACGGGGAAGCTGTTGTCCTCATCTCTTTGATTGTTAGTCCTCCTGGAGCTGTATGTCTTCAGTGACAGGGGGAACTGATATACACTGGATGCAGTTCTTTTACACAGCTACTTAGGAATTTCTCTGGCGCTCCTGAGAGGCCTTCCTGGCTGACATATAGGCGAACTTTCAGTTAATTGTGTGAGGGCTTCAAGTGGCCAAGCTGACAATGGAGAAAGACATGAGACTTGTCAAAGTCATGGACATTTCTAGGAGAGAGAAGAATGCGTTGACACTGGTGTGCATTGTCTTCAGTAATAAACAGGCAGCTCTTACAATAGAATACAGTGATTAGTGCTTCCATTATCTTTGCTTGTGCTACTCTGGTAAACTTCTGTGGCAGTCAAGTGACAAATGAAGCCTGGTGCATGGGAGTGAGAGGACTGAATCAACACTGGGTTGATTCCCATCGAGAAAGAGCCTCCAGAATCCCTGGTTCTAGCACCTGGGGCACCCCTGCCAGTAAAGGGGGCAGGGACAGCAGGCCAGCCCTTCCATGAGGGAGGGTTTGGGAACATGTTTTACCAGCACCAGTGTGGTCCTAAGATTGTCCTCCATTCATGTTTCTGTTGCAATTCTGGTCATGCATTTCCTGACCAAGTCCCCCTGTTCATCTTTGTGTCCTTAAGGCCTGGTCTGTGAGAGACCCTTGTTGAAGAGATTGTCCATTTATAGAGAAGAAACAGCATGAAGCATAGAAGGAAAAAAACGTGCTTAAGAAAAGTGGCTTAAGAGATGTGGGGTGTGGGAGGGCTCAGAACAGCAGAGGCCACCAGAAGACCCCTTGGTGCAGGCCCCCTTTCTGCATCTGCTGCCCGCATTTCTCCCATATAAGCACTTACTATTAACACATCTCTCTCATCTCCTGGATGTGAGCCCCCAAACCACGGTTTGTGCCTGTGTTGCTTGACACAAATCCTTCTACGCACTTTTTCAGGGTTACTTATTTTCAGTCTAGTTCTAGCAGACAGTCCCCCAAAGTTCATGGCTTATATATGAGCCACAAGTCAGTTTTAAGCTGGACTGTCCCAAAGACCTTCTGGAGAGGCTGGTTTTTAGGAAGGACATACTGGAGGTGAGGCGACTGCCCTCCGATGTATTCCAAGGAAGAGCAGCCTCTAAGAGGTTGGCTGACCAGGGAGGTCGAAACAGCAAGCAAGCCAGGTAGGAGCCAGATGAAGATGCTGGCAGAAAGGTTCCTGGCCTCTCCAGTGCCGTGTAGAGACAGCTGCAGAGGGACTGTCAGAAACCAGGGCAGTGGGGCAGGGGTACTGAGGCAGGCTGGAGTCTGGATGTGTGGGGAAGGTAGAGTGGAAGGATCACCGATGAATTGGGTGTGGGGTACAAGAGGCAGAGTAGTTGAGGAGCTGGCACTGATTTTGTTTCTCGGCCTGAGCAAGTGGAAGGATGGAGCTGCCGTTGACTGAGATGGGAAAATGGGGGTGGGGGTGGGGGTTGGAGGGGAGCTGGAACCGTCTGGGCTTGTCCTGCTTCTGGGCCCTAGCCCCAGCTGAGGGGAATATGTGCGCACCCACCCAAGGTGACTGACTCCTCCCTCGGAGGCGGAGACATGCGGAATCTGGGTTAAGGCATTGTCTTATATCAGCTACCATATTCCTTAAATGGAGGAGGCAGGCTAGTTAATTAACTTGGGCCAACCCATTACCACTGCTGCCTGTTCTGTGTCACCAGCAGAGAACAGGGCTTGGGGAAGTGGAAAGCTGGAGAAAAACGGTGGCCAAGTGCAGGCCCCCCGGGTGGGGTGATTTGTGCCTGCAGGTGACAACACACTCCAGCCACACACAGATCTCTGGCCTGACTTTCTGAGGCATTTTTGTCCTGCATTTTGCCACCGGCTGCCCTGGGTAGGTTTGCAGCACACTCTTTGGTTAGCGGTGTTCTCGCAGTCGTACACTTAGAGGCACAGTGAACCTCTTTCCTGGGTCCAAGGCCCTGTGCAGCACAGAGACTGAGAAGTGGAAGAGCCTGGGTCCCTGCCTCAGAAGGGGAAGGAGGAAGCAGGCCTCCACAGAGGGAGGACTGTGGTGGGTGCTGGCCCTCAGAACAGGATCCTAATGGGTGTTCAGCCCCGAGGCACAGAGCAGCCACTCCTCTTCCCTGGAGGGCTGGGATGGGGTCCGACCCTGGAGCCCTTATATCAGCCAGCTTCTCATTTTACCATCGAGGAACTTGAGGCTCACAGAAGGTGCTTTGTGAAAGAGACGAGGCTCCCGGTGGCTGACCAGGTCTGACACCCACCACACTTCC
The DNA here is from genome assembly GCF_905146905.1 of Nyctereutes procyonoides. Classification (NCBI taxonomy): domain Eukaryota; kingdom Metazoa; phylum Chordata; class Mammalia; order Carnivora; family Canidae; genus Nyctereutes; species Nyctereutes procyonoides. The sequence goes on along the minus strand of NW_026575049.1, from coordinate 45,061,364 downwards.
TTTTGGAATGGCGCTCCATTCACCCATCCCTTCCCCATGGCAACCTTTGGGCCTGGGTGTTTGGTTTAGGTACCATGATCACTGTAAACTCTGTAAACTGAAGCACGGGCAAAGTGCTGTGGACCTGGGTGAAGAGTTCTGGCTGGAAAGTTGCGTAGAAATGTCAGTAAGCTCAGCTGGAGGGAAAGAAAGGCCTTCTCCAGGCTCATCGGTGGCCCCCTTAAAAGTGTGGCGTGGAATTAGATGCATTAGAGGTTAGGCAGAGCCAGGAGACTCGCATGCCTGATGCCAGTCTCTGCGCCAGGCTCTCTGTGGGGGTGTTACTCGTCTCTTTACATCCTGGTGAGGTGGGTATTGTTACTCCTGTTTTATGGATTGTGAAACTGAGGCTGAGGGGAGCTCAGTAGCTTCCACCCAGTCCCCCCAGAGAGGGGAGTGACACTAACTGAGCAAGTACATAGCCTCCCGCACCCAGCTCCGGGCCTCCACAGGGTTGACCCGAGGGTCTGGGTCGCACAAGGGCAGGTGCTAAGAACCCTTTGTGGAGCAGGCTGTCCGGGGCCTGCTGGGCTTGGGGCCAGAGGGACACTACAGGCCTCCCTGTCCTCTAGCCTTGTCTTCATTCCTGCGGCATCGGGCCTTTCCTGCCCAGTTAATACCTGAGCCTTGGAGGCAGGCAGCATTCCTGGCTTTTTATGGTAAGGAGGCATCTTTGACTTTGTTTAAAAGATTAAAATCTTTTCTAGGCAGTTGGCTTGTTTGAAAGAGAAAAAGATGAAAGATCTGCTTGTTTCCACTAATCTCATGCATTTTAGGGTAGGGAGGGGCACAGAGAGGTGAAGCAACCAGCGGAGGAAGAAGTCCCCAAAATGGGCAAATTATGATCAAGGAACCCTTGCTACTAAGTCCCAGCTTGGCCTAATTCCTGCTGCCCCTGCCTGCCAGAACCTGTGCCTCTGCTCTGCTTACAGTGGTTCATCCCATGCGTCACCCTTACCTGCTGTACACCAACTGGCGGTCTTCTCCACGGTTCAGCACCCTCCTAGGCTTTCTCAGCAGCCTGCTCAAGTTTGTGTTATTTAAGGAAGAATGCTTTTAGTGTGTCTCCCCACCCCAGTAGCACACTCCTCTGTTTACAACCATTCTGGCATTTCCTGTGCACCAAAACTTGACTCATTGCCCTTAAATTTCTGGGATGTCATGTAGAGGCACACATTCATTCATTTATTCCATATATAAGCCAGAGCTTTCTGCTGCCATTGCCTGCTGTTCTGGAATATTCAGAAGCCAGACCTTCCTGGTCCTTGCCCATCTACTGAATCTTCCTTTACTGGTAACTGACCTGGTCAGATGCCTGGGAACAGAACAGGAGCTGTTTTGGCACTGGACGCACTCAACCTCACACACCAGATCTCCCTTTGCCTAGACAGGAGCCTCTGACTTGCCCTTGGCCATTCTGGAGATAATGCTCCTATTCCTCTGCACTGGCCTTGCCCATCCCTGTTTTCGTAGCCACTGTGGCTCTGGCCCATTCACTTTTTGTCATGGGCAGCTGTACCCCACCCAGCCTGTGCCCACTTGAGGTTTGTGTCCATGTTGTAGTGTTTGTGTCCATGCTGTTGTTATTCTCTTATTTTCTGGGATTCAATGAATCCATGGGCCTGAAACCCCAAGGGTCCCAAGACGCCTCTTGGGTGTGGACCAGGTCTGAGTGGAGCCCTGGGTGGCCCCAATTCCCAGCTGGCTCCTGTTGGAATGAAGCTAACCTTGGGTGCCCGGTGGGAGAGATGGGTCTCTTTTTCTCTCCTGGTTGAACTAGCAGCTCTACAGTCACCTCAGAGAACTTGCTTTCTCAACATTAATGCCAGCTTCCATCCTAGCGTGTATCTGGGGTGGTAAGATCCAGGTCCAGCCAGGTGATATTGGGGTGGGGGAGGGACAGGAGAGATATCAAGGTGTCCTGAGCCTGATGTGGGATTAGAGGGGACAAAAGACTTTCTGGATTGATTGCTAAAGTGGGTTTTTTTTACTTCTCTGTGCTCTGTTCATTTCCTGGCCCCAGGTGGAGGTCTCCCTGCCACCTTTAAGCCCTTTTCTCATACCTCCTGTAGAGAATAAAGCAGTGTTCTTTCCTAAACACTGTATGTAAGTATGAACTAGTGGCTGTGAGTTTTATTTTCATCATGACCATTTATTGGGTGCCTAGAATGTGCCAGACTTTAGTCCAGGTAACTAATGTTAGTGGCTATAACAGCCACCTCCCAGATCTCAGTGGCTTCACACAACAAAGGTTATTTCATACTCAAGCTCAACTCCGTGTAGGAAGGGGTAGGGAGTGGGGGCTCTGTTCTGCCCAGACTCGAGGACCTAGTTTCTTTCTTTGGAGTCCTTCCCTTACCCTGGGCCTTGGAATCATTCATTCAGTGCTCTGCCTCCAGCCAGGAATCAGGAGGAAGGGTCCCTTGGAGGATCCCAAGCCCCCCAGTCTGTGTTCAGGCTTGAATGAGACACCTAGGAGGATATGGAAGAAGCAAGGAGTTTAAGTCTGGCATTCATAAGACACAAGGTACCCCGCTGCTCACCCCGTGGTCACACCAGGAAGTGCATTATCTTGGGGTACAGATTGGCTTGCCGTGTTAGGGAGACTGAGGCAGGGCTTTTGGCTGCTGGGCACTGGCTGTAGGCAGGGGGCTGCATGTGGGAAGTGGCAGCTGTCTCTCTCAAGTTATTATCAGGAGTGATGTGCCAGTGGGCACTGTGATGCCTTATTGATCTGTGATCATGGCTCTCCTGGATTGGGAGTTTTGATGGAAAACTTACTCTTTCTGACTCCTGTAGTAGCCTCCTCCTCAGGGGCTGCTGATTCATGCTCTGATTCACTCGAGCCTTTCGTCTGACTTTCTCTCCTTTGCTGCCTGTATTTGGAGAGCAGAGAGGCCCGGGGAAGGTTTGCTGGGAGCCTGTTCCCTGTCTACAGCGACAGTGACAGGGTGGGCTGGGGAGGCAGAGTGCCCCAGTTGTATTTGGGCTCTTTGCTTTTGGTCGATTCTGGTAGTTCATCCTTTACCTCCATGTGACCTTGAGGAAGTCACCTTGTCTGGACTTTGGTGATGTCATCTGTGCAACTCCTCTTTAAGGTTATCCTCAGAAGAACCGCCCCCCCCCCATTGTTAAGACAGATGAAAATGGAGTTTTGTGGCTAGTTCTTCCCACTCTGTTCCAGTTCAGCCGCTCTAAGAACTTACTGAGCCAGAGGGGCCTCCAGAACCCCTTCCATACCTAGGAGCCCATGTTCTGTGGAGGAGGAAGGCAGACCTTTTCCAAGACCGGCTTCCTGAGAAGCTTCTGACAGCCACTACCAATGTCACGAATGCCATGGACCTACATGAACCACCACATCCCTCCTGTCTTGCTTATGCTCCCTCTGCCATCGCCCCCTGCCCCCACACAGGTGGAAGGGACATTACTGGGTTTGCTACCAGGTTGATAATTGGTGTCTTCTTGTCAGGAAGGGTCTCATGTCTCTCACAGAGTGAGAAGAGGCAGTTAGTTTCATGAGTTACTGCTTCTTTCTTCTTGCCCCCAAGAAAAAAATTTCCAGTTCCTTGAACAACTCCTACATGCTCTCCTCTTTGATGTAAGTGCAGTTTTTCCTCCTAATGAGCTCTGGTCTTCAAATGGGGCCAGGAGGAAAACTGGGGACCTTGGGAATATAAGAATCCTTGACGAATTACTTTAAATTAATGAGACTAATCAGGAAAATCGAGTTCAGTTGCACAGATCAGATCTGTGTTCTGGGTCTTGATGACTTAAGTTGCAGATCCTAATTAAATGCCCTAAATAACCATGTAGTGGCTTCTGAGGTCCTCTTGACCCAAAAGCTTCTCTGGTCTGTGAACTCTGTGAAATGTAAAATTAATCTGTCAATATTCCCCTTTAAGCATTTCTATCCGCAGGCTCCTGTGATGCCTGTGACACCCTCTGCCCTCCTAGAAGGGACCCTGCAAGGGGAGAGGTAGCGGGTAAGGCAGGTCAGGGCATTTGAGAGCCTCCCTTGGGCTGGCAGGTAGTTGGGGTACAGTTGCCTTCTGTCAGGTGACATGTCTGCACTGTCCCAAGTGTAGGGGAGTGATCATAGTTTCATTACAGGCTGAGCAGGGCAGCCAGGCAGGGCAGTGGAATGCTGCAGACACTGGGAAGAAGGTCAAGAAAGAGGAGTGCCTTCTTTGAGCCGATTCATGCCCAGGGTGCTGCCTCTGCCTCTGGCCAGTGTGGGGTGCAACTTACAGTGATGCAAGAAGATGACCTTAAGTTGAGACAGGGACCTGTTCCCTGTGGTCACACCCCCAGCATGGGGCCACCTTCTCCATGTGGTCTCCTCCTGGATCTTTCCCTCTATGTCCAACCTTTTTTTTTTTTTTTTAAGATTTATTTATTTTAGAGCGAGTAAGCCAGATGTAGGGCTTGATCTCATGACCCTGTGATCACAACCTGAGCTGAAATCAAGAGGCAAGTGCTTAACCGACTGAGCGGCCCAGGTGCCGCAATCTGTGCGCTATCTTTTTAAATGACTATGATCAGAACACAAGTAGAATATTTCAGTAAAAACATGACGCAGAGCTGACATAAACATTTTCTCATGCTGTTGTCTTTATTGTAGTCATTAAAATAATTAAGCTTTTTATTGAAGTATAAAAATCACTCATGTACAGTTCAATGAATTTTACACAGTAAATTCAGTCTTAAAACCAGCACCCCAAACAGGAGACAGAGCATCACCAGAGAGCCCACAAGCCTTCTCCTGCCCCATGTGCCCTCTCCAGTCAGTACTCGTCCCTCAAGCATATCACTGTCTTGACTTTTGGCACTACGGACTCATTTGGCCTGTGCTTGAACTTTATAGAGATAGAATTCCCTAGATATTCTCTCATGTGACTGGCTTTTCCCCCTTGACATCATTTCTAAAAGCCATCTGTGTTGTTTTGTTTACAGCAGATGGATGCTTGGATTGTTGCTTGAGTTTGACTATTACAAATGTTAGGCTGTAAATGTTCTTTATACCTTTGTGAACATAAATATGCATTTCTGTTAGCAATTCCTCTCTGAGCTGTATACTAGGTCACGGTGTAGGTGTATGTTCAGCTTGACTAGGTACTGCTAGTTTTCCAGCATGGCTGAGCCATTTCATCCTCCACTGGCCGTGTCTTGGGGCCCCTTTTATTCTACATCCTTACCAAGACTTGGTATTTTCTTTCTTTTTTTTTTCTTCCATTTTTAGCTATTCTAATGAATGTGCAGGGATCACATGGTTGCAGTTAGTAGTTTCCTGATCACTAATGAGGTTGAAGAAATTGTCATGTGTTTATTAACTTTATCATGACCATTTTAACAGCCATGTGATAGTGTATTTTCTAGATATTCCAGAATCCACTTACTTGTAGCTGGGCATTTAGATTGGTTCCAGTGTTTGTCAGTATAAGTAATGCTACAATAAGCATCTTTGGCCTGATGACAAGAATTTTGTTTTTGTTAATAAATTTTGATATGTAATGTGATAAATAATTTGATAAATTTCTAAAATGCACATTCCATTTAAAAATGTTATCAACAATATAGGTGAACCCTATAGTTTCCCCTAGGTCTGCCAACAAAGCACGTACTCATGAGAAGAACAAACAAACCTCTTTTAGAAGACTACTTTAGATGAATATAAGGAGTATTTAGCATTCCTTTGTTATGAATGAGTTTGGACACTTTTCCAAAATGTTTATTACCACATGTATTCCTCTTTTATGAATTCATATCTTTACCACTTGCATTTTTAGTGAGGTGTTTTTTTGTTGATTTGTACAAGCATTATTATAAATTACAGATATTAGTACTGTAAGTACTTTCCCTGTTCTCTTTACCATTTTCATTGCATATTGTGACTTTGTATGCCTCTTGCTGTCAGTGGCCACTGCCCTCTCGGCTGAGGTGCCCAGGCGAACAGTCCCTAGGTGCTCCAGTGGGAGGGGGAGGAGCTCAACCTGCAAGAGAAACAGAGTTTGCCCGAGGGCCAAGCACACTTCTGCCTATCATCTGTACCCAGACTCCAGGTATTTCAGATAGCTCACACACTGGGTCCTGAGGTCTGCCCTGACAGTTTCTCTTGACTGAGTCGGAGCCTGGGTGTTCTGTTCCACAGGAAGGCACCCAAGGCCCACGCAGCCACGGCAGGGTAGAGCCCTCTTCTGTTTTTGCACATTTGGTTCTCGCAGCAGCCCTGTGAGACAAGTACAACCAGCCTCATCTTAGACACCAGAAAGCAGAGCCTCAGAGGGGCCCGGCAGTTTCTTCCAGGGCCTGACATTTGTGAGCAGGATGACTGGGACTCAGATTCTCAGCTCATTTTTCCTTAACCACATCCAAGCCACACAATGAATGCTTTAGGGCTGGTACGTGTTCCCTTGGATCACTCCTGGAAGAGGGGAGTGGGAATGTGCATTTTCTGTTTCTCATTCTTTTGGGCATCAGCAAAAACCTTTGCTTTTGAGCCAAAAGATTAGATTGTTGTGTGGAGCTCAAAGGAACTTATAGTAGCTCTTGGCTTCCCCATATCTTCCCCATATCTCTAGGCATCTCTGATAGCATAAGCGTTGCGTTATTATGCATTCTCAATAACTTCATATTTGACCAGATTGTTAAGTTTATAACTTTCTGTTTTTAGATGATGGATTTGGATGAGCTTCTATGAAGAAATGCCATGTGTCTCAACTAGTCCAAGAACAAACATGTCCAGTAAGTTGCTGGGTGAATGAATATTAACTTGAGAGCAAGAACACAGGCCCTTTGGGGGCACAGGTGTTGACAGACTTTGAGAAGACAGTGTCTGGATACGTGGAAACCTTTGAAAGGAGTGTCTTAAATCAGCTTTATTGTACCATCTAATTATCTTCACTTCTAAAGGTTGGTTCCTTCTAGAGACAGCAGGAATTGTAGCATAGAGGGCTAGAAAAACATGAAACTCACTTCTTACTGCTTAACCCACTTCTTAGAGCATAGTGTGTGTTCTGTGCCATGCCAGAGCATCTGGCTGAATCTGTCTGATTCAGCCTGTGTTGGCACTTTGCCCAGAGACTTCTGTATCCATAGCACAGCACTGTCCACTTGAGTAAGTCATGTGACACACACATGTATTATAGGAAAGCAAGCCCAAGACCAAAACACATGTGAAGTTTCTGTAGCTCTGGGAAGAAAGAGAACAGGTTGGAGAAAAGTGCCTTTGTCTCTCTAATGTTCTACTGTGCTGTTACAGCCAGTGGGCTGCAGACCTCTTTGTGTATATCATATCCTTCTGGCAGAGATGAATTGATTTAATTTAAAGATTCTAAGAGACTTGTCAACAGAAAAGGCTAATAAAACAAGAAAATTTCAAAAGCCATCTTTTATGATTATATCTAAACCATCATTTCATGTAGTATGTCTTTGTTGAAGAGATCATGATTTCCTTACATAATCCCATGAGCATATGTACTGGTGGTATTTGAGTGTTAGTGTTGAAGAGCATAGAGGAAGAGGTCACTCGACGGGGCCTAGATCATCTGACTCTCCATTCCTGGCTCCTCACTTGCCCATGTTAGACCCATACTGTCTCCATGAGAGCGCGGTCTCTCAGTCACCATCCATGTTTCATACCAGTATTTGTGCCTCTTTCTCAGGACTACTGCCACCTTAGGGGACTAGGGCTTGGTGACAGCGCTTCCCAGGGAATCAGGCGTGGTCTGACCCAGGAACAGGAAGCACAACATCACCAATGACATCATGACAGCAAGAGAGCACAGCCCTCGCCATGGCGCCAGGGCCCGTGCGATGCAGCGGGCTTCCACCATTGACGTGGCAGCCGACATGCTGGGCCTCTCTCTGGCAGGTGAGCCTCATAGGACCTGCACTGGGTTTCTGGTACACGGTCACAACACATAGGTCCCACACCATAGAGGAGCTGGGAGGGCCACACCTGCCTCCTGGGGTACCCTGAGGATAGTCACAATAAGCCCCCAGTGACTGCCCCAGGCTGGAGGGCACCCTGGTGTAGCATTCTTCTGGTTGAATCAGGGAATGGGGAGGGAGGAGGTCAGCTCTCTTCCTGGAAACTGCTTCCGTTGCAGTCTGCCCACTGGCAGTTTTCCAGCTTGGGTGGGCACCCCCACAGCTCATTTGCCAGTAGGCGATATGGGAATGTCCACAGTGCCCATCTGGCAAGTGCCTGTCTGGCAAGTGCCCAGGCCATGATCAAAGCCCTTCTTGTGAATATGCAGAGCTGAGTAGGGAGGGGGGTTTGGTCTAGGAGTCTGAGACTTCTTAGGAATCTCAGAAGCAAAATGTTTAGAAAATGAAGTGATCTCATATACCAGTTTCTGAAGTGGGGGTGGTGGGGAATAGAATGTTGAGTCTTTTGAATAAAACCTAAATGCCAGGAAAAGTTTATTAAGGGTGACTTTTTTTCCGGTCATTTCTTCTTTGTTCAGGAAATATACAAGATCCAGATGAGCCCATTTTAGAATTCAGCTTAGGTAAGTATCTTTTTTAATTTTTTGCTTAAAAATGTATGTTGCTTAAAAACAAAAGCAGGATCTTGGCATGAATTTGTATCAGAAAAGTCACTGCTGTTGAATTGTTTCTAAGATGAAGCCACGAGGCAGGTGTCAATGTCTTGTGCATGGGAGGGAACCTGGAAGCCTCAGGCCTTGGGTCTCTTCAGCATGCGTTTCCTCCAGGCTGGCAGTGGTCAGGGGGCAGGAGATAAGTGCCCACAAGTTGTAAGGACAGCCCCCCTCCTCGTAGGGCAGGGTTGGAGAGGTGTGAGAACTGGTTCAGGGTCAGGGTTGTCAGACCCAGCCATAAGGCCCTGTGCAGTTGAGTTTAGTTGTCTAGCCCTTATTCCCTGCTTTGTGAATGAAGGTGATGACACCTAGTGCTTTCTCACTTGGACAGCATCAGAATATACTAAATACTGCCCTGAATGCCCTAAACTTGTCCTAAAAAACTGTAGTAGAATGTGCTGGCTCTGGAATCAGGGAAGCACGGCATTACTGTGGCTTACCCAGAAGGTTCAACCACCTGGCCCACCAGTTGCAGATGGTTCTTTGCCTGAGCCTGACGTTAACCTGTGTTCCTCTTCCCCTTCCCTTGTCCCCTGGGCAGTGGTGAGCATTGGCCTATGGGCTGGCAGTGGTGGCCGGGAGGTGGTATGACTTAAAAGAAGCATCTCCTCAAGAGTCAGATGACCTGGATTCTAGTCCAGATTATTACAAACCAACCACACAGCCTTGAGTCTGTTGCTTGACCTTACTGGACCAGTTTCCTCATGTGCTGTAAGGGATGTTACCATTTGAGAGACAAAAAAGATCATGGTGCTTAAAGCAAAATCAGACAAACAACTTTGACAAATGACAAATATTTACAAATATAAGGGCATTATTCTCAAATTAATATTACACTTTGAAAGCATCCCCATTTCCAACCGAATGCCCCTAAACAAATTCAGAGGGTTTCCCAACTGTGACTTGATGGCTGGTTCTGCACTGGCAGGGAGTCCTGCATTTTGAACTAGGGACAGGAGGTTGGGAGAAGCAGCGTTTAATCCTGCTGGGATTCCCGCAGCTGCCCACTTCCAACCTCGAGCTTTATTGTTTTTCACAAGTTGTAATACTAACCCAAGAACCTCCAGTTTCACAAGTGAAAAGTGAACTTATTCCCACCCCCTTGTCTTAAGTCATCTCACATGTCAGGAAGAATAAGAAACAGAAACACACACACTGTGCAGTGAGACATTTTTGGAACCCCCAAAATGTAACCCATGAGGAGGAGGGAGCAGATGGAGAGGAGTGTGGTCACACCTTCATGGCTGTGAGGGTGCTGGATTTATCCCAAAGATACTGTGGAGTTTAGAGACAAAAGCAGGGACTTATTGGAAAGTTTGTGTAAGGAAGAGTTTGGGGTTCAAGTTCCCACCACACTGTCAGTCCTGCAGGGACTGGTGGTTACTCTTGTAAGAAACTTGGGAGGCAGAGAGACTCTGGGCTGAGGTCCATCAGCTCAGAGGAGAGTGTGATGAAGGGCCAGAAGTCTACTGAATAGCAGCCCCCACCAGGCCCTCCCCAGCCTTCTTCCTCTTCCCCTAATTTTGCCAGGCTTATTCTTCAGGAAGGAGGCTCTCACTCTGGAGAAAGTAAACCATTCACTTCCACTCCCCCCAAAGACATAAATGATGGCTTTCTGGACCCCAACCAAAAAGTAGGCTGGTCAGCCACTCAGGGACTGTTGTGGAACCCATCCAGCCCCCCTCATACTCAGCCTACTGATACCTCATTCTTAAAAATGAATGGGCATTCTTTTGTGCATATATAAAGATTGGTTACATGCATACTAGTTGCATCTTTATTCATAATAGCCAACACTGGAAACAACCCACATATCCAGCACCAGGAGAATTCATTATGGTACATGCATACAGTGGAATACCACTCAGCAAGGAAAAAGAAAAGGTACTGATACATACATGATGAATCTCAGAAGCATCGTGCAGAGTGAAAGAAGCCAATCCAAAAGGTTGTATATTTATGATTGTTTATGTGGAACTCAGGAAGACTAATCCACAGTGACAAAAGACCTATCAGTGGTTGTCTAGGAGTACTGGTGAAGACCAACTGGAAGGAGCACAGGGGACCCTTTGGGCAATGGAAATGTTCTCTCTCTCTCGACTGGTGGCTATATGGATGTATACATTTATCAAAAGTCATTGATCTCCACACTTTAAATGGGCATATTTTTTTACATATCCCTCAAAGTTGATTTAAAACAAAATGTGAGAATGGTTAAAGATTGAAGGCTTTTGTAGAAGGCCCACACATGAAAGAAGAAGTAGGAAAAAAACAGAACTTGGAAGAAATGCAGACATTAAAGAAAGTAGAAGAAAATGTCAAAAAAATAATTTATAGCCTCAAGAAAAGATGGCATATCCATAAGATAAGAACAGGATGCTGTTAAAAAAAAAGAAAGAAAAGAAAAACAAGGGCAATCTTAGAAACTTAAAATATTATTTTTAAAAAATACCTTAAAAAGTCAATAAACGCTGGAATATACTCAAGGAATTATCCCCAAAAGTAAAAATTTTGAAGCAAAATAGAAAATGGGAGAGAACTTGAAATGGAAAATTAGCAAATCCAGGAAGCCCGACATTTACAGGAAAAAAACAGAAAAGGGTGGAAGGGAGGGGAATTACCAAGAAATAAGAAGTCTGTTAGAACTGCAGTGTTTCTGGGTGACAAATGCCTACCAGGGCCCAGCATAATAATTGAAAAAGCCCCAGAACAAGGCACATCCTGGTGAGATTTCAGAGCACTGGGAATAAAATGAAGATCCTTAAACTTTCAGAAGGGGAAAGAAACAAAACAGGTCATATCCAAGGACTGGGGTCAGACTAGAGCAGAGGAGATTCTCAGGGACACTGGAACTTGACGATGGAAAGGGAGCACCTTTACTGTGAGTGGGAAAATATTTCCAATCTGGAATTCTCTACTCAGCCAGACAGTCAAATATGAGGGGAGAAAGAAACTTACTTCAGCTTTGCAGACTCTCAAACTTCTCCCACATCCTTTCTCTGGAAATGAGTGGAGGATGTGTTCCACCCAAACGAGGGAGTAAATTGAGAACAAGGAAGACATGGGAGCCAGAAAACAGGGCCCAGCACAAGAGAAAAGCGAAGGAAATCCCACTTAGCTCATAATAATATTCACTTAACTTTACTAATGCAGAATATGGATTTAACAAAAAAAACCTTGAGCTAAACTGATCGAGTATAGAGACAGGATGAGAGTTGATGTAACCAAGGTAAAAATCTTCACTCCTGTGATAGAAATCAGGATATTTCTGATTCTTGCAAATCAAGTATGGTACAATAGCCATTTGATTGAGGCACATGGGGAAAAACAGCTTAAAAGGTAAGGGTGAGTTTAATCTTAAGTTATTTTTACCACAATGGGGGGAAAAAAGAGGATTGAATGGTCAAATATTTTATGTTAAGTTTAAAATTAAGAAGGGCTCATTTTAAAACCTATAATAGACAAAACCTTAGAGGAAAATACCCTATCAGAGATAATCACAGTTGGCATTTTGGTATGGATCCTTCCAGAAATATTTTTTTATACCCACACAGTGCTATACAGAATTTTTAATGATTTTTTTTTTTTTTTTTGCCTGTAGGGGTGATGGGATTATCTACAAAAATGTCACGCTGGTATTTTTTTTCATGTGGCAAAATGTCATTGGTATCTTTTCATTGTAATAAACCTGGAATCTGCCCCATCACTTCGGATGCCTACGTAGACTCTACTGTATGGCTGTACCATGTTTATTGTAACCAATTTCCTGTTTAGATTCTTTCTAACTTGCCAATATAGACACCACCCCAGTGAATACATTTGTACATAGATCTTTCACACGTTTTGGTGATTATTTCCTTGAGGTAAATGCTTGGATACAGAATTGCAGTCAAAGAATACATAGTTGAAATCCATATTATTGCTTTTGCCTCAACAGCACTTATCCAGCTGAGATTACAGGTGATCTGATTGGAGAGATGAGGCATACATGCCAGAGACTCATGACTTCTCTGGGAATATGCCAAAGCAATGTAAGAAACAGACAGCAGATGTGACTTTGGGCTGCTGAGGGAAAGAGCCATGGAAGCCCTTGGGCTAGGAATAAACACTGAATGAGACTTAGCTGTCTAGGGGTTGGGTCTGAAGAGCAGTTACCTACAGGAGGGTGTGTTTTGAAGGTGGCTGTTGGCTGATTACCCCTTATCCTGACACCAGTCTTCCCAGCTTTAGCCACCTGTTATACCTCAATCTGTCCACTGTCACTTGTGCTTGAAAGACTCAAATGTTCCTGCTTCACGTGGGTATGAGAACCCACACCTGGCGAAGGGACAAGCTGAGAAAAACCAGGCCTTCAGTCACTTAAACATGAAGCTTAAGGGAGGACAAACAAGCAAGTGAAATGGTCAAATCCCTGACTCCTGCTGCACCAGACCTAGCAGAAGAAATCAAAGAGAATGTTCAAAATGAATAAAGCGTTAAAGCTTCTAGAAGAAAACAGAGGGTCACTCCCAACCTCAGGGTAGGCAAAGATTTCTCAGTGCAAAAAGCACTAACTCTGTACTTCAGTGTGCTATCACTGCCGTAACACAAATTACCATTGAACACCTTGAAACAACACAAACTTATTTACTTAGGTTAAAATCCAGTGGGTTCAGCGTGGTCTCTGCTTAAGCAGATTCTTGACAAGTTATAAAAAGGAACAACAAGCACATGGTGAAAAAATGCTTTGCATCATTAATCATCATGGAAATGCAAATTCAAGCACATCCATTAGAACAACTATAAAATAAAGACTAACCCTACCAAACGTTGGTGGGGATGCAGAACAGCTGGAACTCATATACATTGCTGATGGGAATGTAAAATGATGCAGCTACTTTAGAAAACATATCCCCTGCTATAACCCAGAAATGTCACTGTTAAGTACTTATGCAAAAGAAATGAAAGCCCATGGCCACAGAAAGACACAAACAGGAGTATTTATAGCTCCTTTATTTACAGTGGTTCACTGCCAGAACAACCCAATGTCCATTAATAGAATGGATAAATAAATTTTGATACATTCATACAATGGAATCTAACTCATCAGTTTGAAAAAAGAGAGTGATTATCAGTACATGCAACAATATAGATGAATCTCAAATTCAAGAAGAGATAAAAGTGATGGAAATCAGAAGTTGGTTGCAAAGGTAGAAGAATTGACTGGGAAGTGTGAGGGGGAAATTTCCAGTTTGGTGTTTTGAAAAAGTTTTTCATCTTGTTTTGGTGCTGGTTGTACAGGTGTGTGTGATTGTCAAAACTAATTGAATTGAAAACCTAAGCTCTTTGTATTTTATTATATCCAATAAATAATGAAAATTCATAAAGGCCTGTGAGAAGATAATACACATGGATAGAAAACTAAAATTGTTTTTCCAAAGCAAAAATCAATTTCTATATTTTAAATCACCAATGAGCATTTTTAAAAATGGAAATGATGAGGGCAGGAATCAGCAGAGTAAGGATCTCCAAAGAGCCTCTCCTCCATAAAGGGGCAGTGAGAACACTGGCAAAAATGGTCACAATCAGTTATTTTAGATCTCTGGAAACTGACCAAAGACTTGCCACAGTTTGGGGAGCATGTATTACTCCTCAAAAAAAAGGTAATTGTCCCTACAATTGTGTTGAACTTTGATTTACCATGTATTTCATCAGTTCTAAGATGTGTGTTTTCTCATGTTTTACTTTCTATTTAATCAGAAGGTGTCTTACAATCAATAGCGTATCATAATCTAATGGCTCCAGGTCCTTTCGCTTTCATAGTGCATTTCACAACAGATAGGGTGTTAGATTCAGTGGTAAAATGTGATCATTGTTCCTGTGGGTCACTTCTATGCTAGAATGATCTGAGTGTTGTCTATTTCAAAATGCTTATTAGTACAATAAATTTTGCAACTGAAACAGTTCCAAAGGAAACTGTTAGTTCCAAAAAGTAACATTTTTAGTAATCTGGCTTTTTTTTTTTCTTAAAGATTTTCTCTATTTACTCATGAGACACACACACACACACACACACACACAGAGAGAGAGAGAGAGAGAGAGAGAGAGAGAGAGAGAGAGGGGCAGACAGAGACACAGGCAGAGGGAGAAGCAGGCTCCATGCAGGGAGCCTGATGTGGGACTCGATCCCAGGTCTCCAGGATCACACCCTGGACTGAAGGCAGCACTAAACCCCTCAGCCACGTGGGCTGCCCAGTAATCTGGCATTTGATATGAATCTTATAAGGAGACTAGATGAGCAATGACATCTTTAAAAAAAAAAAACACGTTTGTGTTGCCACAGATTTTTAAATTTGCTTCCAACATGTATTCACACAGAGACCTTGGGATGCCACAGCTTAAGGCTGGCCACCACAGCCATAGGATGCAGGCATGTGTAGCTGTATCTTGATTTTATAAACTCTGTGGCTACTTAGCTCAACTGGTTAGTTCAGTTGGTTAAGGTCAAACATTATGGGTCATCAAACATTATGGGTCAGACCCCATGTGAGGTTGTGTTCTCTAACCTGTGGACACAGAAAGTGCTCTTCAGCTCAGTCTTCCACTGATAGTTAGGGCCTAGTTCTCATGGGAGTGGGAGACAGGTGGAGAAGAGATTGTTTCCAATGGAAAAGGCCATCTCCATGTGATGACTAATTGTCTCATCCCCTTAGTGTCATTGATTTTTTATTTGTTTGCTTTCTTTGGGTGTGTTTGGAACAGAGAACTAATTAGAGCCTGATTTTAAAGGATTTGTTTCTTTCCTATCTTGATTCCATAGCTTGCAGTGAGTTGCATACTCCATCGCTAGATCGAAAACCAAATAGTTTTGTAGCAGTGAGTGTAACCACCCCTCCTCAGGCATTCTGGACGAAACATGCACAGACGGAGATCATCGAGGTAGGTACTGCTGGCTCTGACCCTGAAGCTCTGCAATCTTTAAACATCGCACAATGTTTATAGGCTGCGGGTGACCTGAGCGCCCTCCATGGGATCCCAGTACATGGATGCTTTTCTTCACATTCATATCAGTAGCATTATATTTGCCATATCCCTTACAATTATGGATTAGCTATTGGCTGGTTGTTTTTAAACAATGATCCTATGAGGTTATTGCCTTTTAAGAGGTAAAGAGCTCATTCTTCCTTGTCATTTTCATTTGGCTGCTGCTTTTGGAGAATTGTGTTCATTAATCAAAGTTTGGAGAGCATTAACTATTAACCAGCCTTCTTACTGGACATACCCATATTTTTATTGGCTCTTTTTGTAGATCCTTTTGCATTGTGTTTTTTATATTTATATTTTACATTAAATTAAATGATGTGCATTCATCTTGGGACTTTTAGAAATCCCTTTTAGATAATTGAGCACCGTATATGAATTATGAAACTAAGTATAGAATCTGTGTGAGATTGTGCAGAATTTTGTTTGTGACATGAGCATTTATATTAATAGCCCCTCCCTAGGAGTCTCAAACAAACATAAACTGTGTTTCCTCCTCTTCCCCCTTCATATTCTGGAACCCTTTTTTATTCTCTTGAAAACTTATTTCCAAGTTCAAATCAACAATTTTGTTTTCGAAGCATTTGCTGAGCTCTGCCTGCATGGAGCACAGTGCCAGGCGCTGTGGTTGACACAAATACCTTGAAGGCCCAGTCCCTGCCTTCAAGGAGCTCCCCATCCTGTGAGTGGGGAGGCAGAGTGAGTATGGCCTCTTTCTACATAGCCGTGTAGGAGGGGGTGGAGTAGAGAGATGAGAGCAGCACCTGGGAGGTGGGAGGCAGGGAGCATCCAGCTCTGAGGATTGGAGAGGCTGCCTTGGTGGTGCTTAGTGAAATTCTGACTTAAGAGATCTGAGTGGGACTCAAGACTCTGCAGTTCTCACAAGCTCCCAGGTGATGCCATGCTGTCAGTCTGGGGACCACGTGTTGAAGAGCACACCAGAGTTGTGTGGTAGTTTTGCAAAGGCATGCAATAGGAAAGCATCATGTGGGTTTGGAGAATAACCTTATCCTGTTCTGTGTGTGCAGAAGGCCTAAGTGGAAGAACAAAGGAGAGAAGCCTTGATCATCAGGCCAGGATTTTGTATGGGCCAGTGCAGGCCTTTCAGAGAGGAGTCGCCTGACTAGATGTGTTTCAGGGAGGTCCTAAGTTGATAGTCATTTAGGGGAGTATGTAGGACCTGACTGGCAGTGGGAAGGAGTGAAGAGAAGGGGTGCATGTGACAGGCCCTGGAGGTGGGTATGTGGGGGCAGTTCATTGTTCCTGGGTGGTTGAGAATGATGGAGAAAGAAGCACCAAAGGAAACATTTGTAGCCTCCTTGAGAATAGAGCCAGAAGTAGCCGTAACCAAGGGCAGATGAAGAGTAAGGTTGGATGGGCTGCGGCCGCAGCAGGCCACCCAGGAGGTGCTGCCCAGTAGACCTTGAGAGACTAGATCTGCAGCTGCAGAGGGAGCAGAGCTAGAGGCATGGAACCCACAGTAGGCACAAACAGGAACATTAACCATTAGGCTGAGATAGTTAACCACCGCCTCAGAAAGAGAATATGTTATGGGACTCTGGGGGAGCAGGGCTAAGCTGCCAAAAATGGGCACCTGTGAGCTAGAAACTAACAGCTTGTCTTTTGAAAAGGATAGCCTTAAAAGGGTCATGTCTAATTATTCAACTATGGGATTCTGGAAATAAGAGATGACTTAAGCCATTCGTTTCTTTTTTCATCTGCCTTTGTACATCCTGAAGGAACAAGCCAAAGTAGTAGATCCAAATACATCACTCATCTAAAGTTGTAATACCAAGAATACATGTGGACATCCAACTTCTTTCACTTTGAGAATCCCTTCTAGTGAACGAGAGAATCCCTTAGAGTGAGCCCTCGGGTGTAGCTGTGCAGTGGGCTTGCCTGTGGTGGCTGCATCTGTAGAGGTCTGTCACACTACTTTGTCCTTGCTGAAAGTAGTGTTTGGGTTTGTTTGTAGGCATCCATGTAGGCTACCATGAGAGTCTGTGTTGATCCAAGTCAGTAAGAAGACTAGTGTCTCATTCTGAAAATGTTGGTGTGTTTCAAAAGCAATTACTTGGAAAAACATAACACTGTATTCTGATTTTTTTAAAAAAGATTTTATTTATTTATACAGGAGAGACACACACAGAGAGAGAGAGAGAGAGGCAGAGACACAGGCAGAGGGAGAAGCAGGCTCCATGCAGGGAACCTGATGTGGGACTCGATCCCGGGACTCCAGGAACATGCCCTGGGCCGAAGGCAGGCGCTAAACAGCTGAGCCACCCTGGGATCCCCTGTATTCTGATTTTATTCTCTTTTCTGTTCTAGGGAACCAACAATCCTATATTTCTAAGCAGTATTGCCTTCTTTCAAGACTCTCTCATCAATCAGATGACACAAATCAAACTCTCCGTGTATGATGTCAAAGATCGATCTCAGGGAACAGTTAAGTAACACGTTGTGGTTCATGAGATTTTGTTCCCTTTTTATAGAGTTCTGTAATCATCTAAGTGAGAGGTGAACACAGATTAACTTCACTGCTTTGCTCACAGATTAACTGATGTTCAAATGTATTTGTCTTTAGGAATTTCTTCTTGAGCATCCCTATTGGGCTCCTGAGATGGGGTCAGATGTGTTGTGGGCACCAGCCAGCTGGATTTCTCTAGGGCCTGATATTGGACCAGAAGTAAAGCAAGCGTACTAATGCCTTCTCTCCCCACTTTTCCTCAGATGTATTTACTGGGCTCTGGAACATTCATTGTCAAAGATCTGCTCCAGGACAGGCATCATAGGTTGCATTTAACACTAAGGTTGGTATTTAACTTTATTCCCTTGAAAGGATCTAGAATTATGCAGTCCAGGGACAGATGGCAGGAAAGGCCTCATTTCCTGCACAGAAAGAAAGCCCAGCCCCTCCCAAAGGCTGGGATAAGTGAGGAGGTGGTTACTCACTGAAGTGGGATTAAAACTCAGCCCATCAGAAGACCTTTAGGGAATGGCAATGTGCAATATCCATAGGAAACATAAGCCCTGTTGTATGCGGATCTAAAGGAAAACCTAGATACGTATTTGGTAATACTTAGCATTTTTGTCTATTATCTTTTCCCATTAGAATATGATCTACAAGGCAGCAGGGTTTTTGTCTACTTTGCTTCATTGCTGTATCCTAAGCATCTAGAACAGAGCCTGTTTTCAACAAACATCTATGGGAGGAAGGAAGGGGAATCCCCACTTTATCCCTGGAAGGGAGATGAAAGAGGTCAAAGATGTCAGCCCTTCCCAAATTCATTTCAGAGACAATTCTCATGGAAACCCTAACATGGTGTATTTTTTTTTTTTCCTCAAAGTCAGTTGGGAACCTAGTCCAAAACAGCAAGAAAGACTTAACAAAGGTTAATGACCTGCTGGATAGTGCACCATTCTAAGGCTGTAGTGGTAGTGGTGTTACAGGCATGGGCAGAGCGAGACCCCTGCTGTGGCCCTTGGTTTGCATAAAGAGCCTGATTCAGGCTGAAGGACAAGTCTTACAGAAGATGCAAGGGGTCATGTGGGGCAAAGGGCTGCTGAGAGGAAAATATTCAGGTATATCATATGCCAGAACTAATTCTAGTTGCATCAGAGTCAAATGTAAGAAATGGACATCATCCTTTTGAAAAGGGGCTACATAGGACTCTTGAGCAGAGAGCATGAGGAGGCACTTTTCTACAGATGAGAACAATAAGAAGAAGTCACAAAGGAAATTGTCAGTATATGTGAACACATAACAATTTTGGACCTTGCTAAATCAGACATCTTAAATAAAAAGCCAGAGGCTTTAAGGTATCACTGGGGCTTCCCTAGATGAGTCAGATGGGCCCAGGCAGCTGGCAGCCATCCTGAGGGATTTTAAGGGTGAAGCTGACTAGGGCTAGAGAGGCATTAACTTTATCATATCAGGATTCAAAGGCTTTGGGAAACCCTTAGCTTACTTGGGGTCCAGATCTAGGTCTTGGGTCTAATCACAGCTTATGGGTGGATGGGAGGGAGCAGAGGGGGCTTCATGCCAGAAGAAAGTCCTCCCCAGTCCGTGTTCTGAGACGTGTCCTCATCACTCTCTAGGGCAGGGGTCAGCCCAGGTGCTGATGGGTGCCTCCCAAACAAGCACTGGCTCTTCCCCTGCAACTGTACCCCAGGCACATCCATGCTTCTCTGGGGTGCTGTGTCCCCTCTCAGATGCTGCCCTTCCCTGTGCTTTCACGTTTCCTTGTGTTCCTCCCCCAGAGCCTGTGCATGTAGTAAATGCTGCTGACTGACTGGCAGGCCAGATCCTGGCACTCCCAGGACCCCTTGATGACCCAGGATGGCTGAGCTTTGCATTTAAGCAGAAAATGAAATGCAGGTACAATGACTCTTACCAAAGTACTTTGCCCACCGCAGATCTGCAGAGAGCGACCGCGTGGGTAACATCACTGTGATTGGCTGGCAGATGGAAGAGAAGTCAGACCAGCGGCCCCCTGTGACCCGGTCTCTGGACACTGTCAATGGGAGGGTGAGTGTGCCACCTTGCTCTTCTCTGTTAGAAGGAGTAGGAGGACCTGATGGACTTTGCCTCTGTGCTCAGCAAAGGGAAAGACAGGGCCCCCGAAGCAAAATGTGCCAGTGTCCGTAGGCACTTCTCAAAGTATCAAGAAGGGGGGTTACCTCAGGGAGCATGACATGCAAGGCTCTGCTGGGTGGGAGCCTATCTGGAGGAGCTGCAGTCAGGAGGGGAGAAGGTGGCTAGTGAGGGTATGGAATGAGACTTGGATTAGTTTGTTGTAGTTTCCCTCCCACGTACACCTGTGCCCTACAGCCACTGTATGCACATCTCCTATCTATACACCCTCTGCAGCCTCTCACATACCTCTCCTCCTCTCCATCTTCACTCTCTGTCA
The DNA here is from genome assembly GCF_905146905.1 of Nyctereutes procyonoides. Lineage (NCBI taxonomy): Eukaryota > Metazoa > Chordata > Mammalia > Carnivora > Canidae > Nyctereutes > Nyctereutes procyonoides. Next base: position 45,040,789 of record NW_026575049.1, on the reverse strand, counting down.
CTCTGTCACCCATGCACAGTCGCTCACATAGGTCCCTCATGCTCTCAGACTACAGTTCTAACATACCAAACATTGGTAATTGGTCATTGCTGTAAAGTATAGAAATAACTCATTTTACCCAAAATAAGCCCAGGATGTCACCTGTGCAAACATTCCCAAGCGTCATCTCTTTCTTCCCCTCGTTCTGTATGTCACACCACCACAACACCAGGTGAAGTGACCTAGTCACTAGAAAATCGTGTGTGTGGCCCAAGTGCAGTGTACTGGCAAGTGGATTAATATGTGGCGTAGGCAACGTATTTACTGTAGAGTTAATGATGAATACAATTTTAAGAATTCTTTGATTATGCATAATGGATTCCATTTCTGCTGAGTGATTTAGAGTTGTCTGAGTCTCACTGTTTTTCTCTGCTTTTCTGCACACATTATTAGATGGTTCTACCCGTTGATGAGAGCTTGACAGAGGCACTGGGAATCCGATCCAAGTATGCTTCGTTGAGAAAAGACACTTTACTGAAATCGGGTAAACAGCTTCCTCCGTTGGTACTCTTGCCACTCTTGTGAGTGTCCCCTCAGGCCCATGCTGACCTTTTCCTCCCTGCCCGCTCTGATTGTCACGGCCAGGCATCCCTACTGTCACCTCCCTGCCACATTTCTAAGTGCCGTGCTTTTTGCCAGCATGTGGAGTTAGTAATACTCCAAGCAAGGGGAGGGGGTGGGGAGTCCCCTCCTTCATTTCACTCTCATTTTGCCTCGGGTTTGGTGACTGACAACCTCCCCACCCCAGCCCCTGCACCTGAGAGTTAGTTACACGTCCTGGGACAAGAAGATTGCATGTCTCAAGGGAGGAGCAGCCAGGCTCAGTCACTTGGTGGACTTTGGTTTAAAGGTTTTAATTTTCTTGAGATGAACAGTAAGAAGCACCATTGAAGGCCTGGGGAGGAGGGCACATGCGGCAGATGTGTAGCCAGCTCACACGCAGCCTCCATCTCCTCCACATCCCCCACCTCAGTGTTCGGCGGAGCCATCTGCCGCATGTACCGATTCCCCACCACGGATGGCAACCACCTGCGGATCCTGGAGCAGATGGCAGAGAGCGTCCTCTCCTTGCATGTGCCCCGGCAGTTTGTGAAGCTCTTGCTGGAAGAGGATGCGGCCAGGTGAGGCCATGTGGAGAGGCCAACCACCCATCATACCCTTCCTTTCCAGAAAGCTCTTAGATGTGGTGGGTAGAGCACTGGCAACAGAGGCCAGCTTCAGATCCAGCCTCTGCCACTTGTTTGCTCTGTGGCCTCAGCTTGCTGAAGCCTGCGTTTGCTCACCTATATCCTAGAGTTTCTGTGTGAGGCCTTCCCTTCCCCTCTCCTGTTCCCTCTCAGTGATGAGGAATGGCTGCTCATTCTTTGGTCCTGGCCACCTGGGTCAGTGGTTTTCTAGGGTAGGGCCAGAGTGATACAGGCTACAGAGAGCTAAGTATGACCCATTGGGACCCTCTGCTCCTTTGTATCTCTCAGCTCGAGGCATATTCCATCGATCCCATGGCAGAGAGAGGCCGGAGGGGTGGTTCAGTGCCGCAGATCGCAGAGCGTGTTGCCTGTGTTCCTCAGATGTCATTTCTCCTTGCTGTCATAAGACAGTGTTAATTACGAACACAATAGCATGAAACAATGCAGTCAGAATCTTACTATTTCAATACAGCCATTTTTTTTTATTTTTTTTAATACAGCCATTTTTAAAAATGTTTTTCTTGAAAAAAATTCAATGTAAGAATGACAATAATGCAATGAGCTGCTTTATCTATGTGTATAATTTCATAGTTATTTTAATTTTAAAACTTTCCTTTCAGCTTTTCCATATTTATACAGATTTTCCGAGCTACCTTGTATAGTTGCATAGGTCTTCAGTTTTCACTTATAATTTTAATTATGGCATAACTTCCCATTATTTGGTATACTAGATTATAACCTTAAAGAGTATACTCATTTCACCAGAGCTCTGGTTTTGAGGCTTTTGTTGTTGTTGTGTTTCATCATACCAGTTTCACACACGCGACTGGTGTTGTGCATGGTGTAAAAGGCTTCTTAATGAGTGAGACAGACTGTGGAAGACAGTCCCTCTGGAGCAGTGGGGATTGCTCTCAGAGCCCAAGCTGTGTGAGCAGCATGCAGAAATTAGAAGGGATGACGAGGATGACGGTGGTCAGGGCAGGCCTCTGTGAGATGGTGGCATTAAACTAACACCCGGAGCGCAAGAAGGAGCTGCATGAGAGACGGGCAGAGACACTGGAGAAGGTCCATCAGCAGCCGCAGCAGACGGGGCTCATGTACTCATGAACAGACCCACAGCCGCAGGGCCAGTTGGCCAGCAGTGAGCAAAGACATAGGTCTCACTGCAGCTCGTATGCATATTCTTTTACTTTGATTTTGCTAATTTCATAATAATAAAATGGTATAACTTTCTTTTTAACTTCAGACAATTCAGTAGATTCCATAAAGTTAACTTTTTTTCCCTCCAGAGGAAAGCATGCATAGTATAAAAACCAAACAGCGGGCAGCCACAGTGGCTCAGCGGTTTAGCGCTGCCTTCAGCCCAGGATGTGACCCTGGAGACCTGGGATCAAGTCCCATGTCGGGCTCCCTGCATGGAGCCTGCTTCTCCCTCTGCCTGTGTCTCTGCCTCTCTCTCTGTCTCTCATGAATAAATAAATAAAATCTTAAAAAAAAATAAATAGCGCCAGAAGGCTTTTAACAATGACGTAAGTCTTGGGGCCCTCTACTCTGTGATCTGCTTCCTAGAAACAACGCTTTCAGCTGTTTTGGTGTTTACCACTATATTTCTAAATAAACATATAGTGTACTCTCTTAACCAGTTTTGGGGATTGGCTACTGATTCCATGAGATGAGGATTTCAGGTCTTTTGTACTTTCCTCAGCTTCCTAATATGGTTATCCTTCTTTTCTTAAAGTCTATCTTGTGTTTTCATTATTCTGATTATGTAGCTATCATTTACTGCTGAGCTAAGACATTTATGTTTCAATTCTTAAACAGCTTTTATTTTTCTGGAGGTGACAGATCCTCTTTTTTCTTCTCTTCTCCCTTTCCCCTTTCCTTGCCTTCATGCTACTTTTAGATTTAGACAGCTCATTTCTCATGGAGACAGAGAAAGTAAGCACAGCCCCCTCTGGCCCTTGTCCCTGACCCCGAGGGACAGCACAGAAACAAAGGGGGCCAAGTGAGTGCAGCAGAGCGTGGCTGCCCAGTTCCCAGCAGCTGTGGATGTGGATCGCTGTGTGGGATCCTTATGTTCTGCGGCAGTATTCTTAGGGGCAGGGCAGGAAGGCCTGGCTTCCCCAGAACAGGGGGGCCATGAGAAGCTGTCTCACAATAGCCCCTGGGGGAGACAGGTAAGTGAGATGGCCTCAAGTACTTGCTTACAAGCCTCCACTCGTCTCATCTTCCATAAGAGTCTCACATCCTTCTGTCTGCCCAGATTCCAAAGGGCTGCCTGCGTGGCCCGTGTGAGTCCTGGCAGGAGCCACTCCCCTAGAGCCCCTCTGCTCCACCTAGTTCCCCCGACATTTGACAGGGTTTCTGTGAGAAGGGTCTCTGTGTTTTCCATGTTGTAGGTAGTCTGCCCTTCATACAGCCACTACCCCTAGAGTGGTCTGTTGTGCTGCCCCACCGCTTGCTCTGTAGATGTGTAGTGTAGCTGTGGTCTGAGGCCTCCCCTGGCATCGACAATACTTCTGCCTCCATTCTGTTCTCCTGCTTGGTTGGGACACCTGCGCCTCTCCCAGGGAAGCGAGGCGGCTCCGTGGCCTGATGTGCATGTGTGTCTTACTTGCAGAGTGTGTGAACTGGAGGAGTTGGGGGATCTCTCCCCTTGCTGGGAGAGCCTCCGGCGCCAGATTGTCACTCAGTACCAGACCATCATCCTCACGTACCAGGAGAACCTGACCGACCTCCATCAGTACAAAGGTGGGTGCTGGGTCTCCACTTTCCCAGCTGAAGCATGAGAACCTGGCTCAAATACTCTCGCCAGCAGACGCTCTAATGGATTTTTTTAAAAATAGATTTTCCTGTAGGTGTGAATTTTTTCGAATATGGATTTCTTAGATCTTAATTAAGAAGACAAGTATGTGATTTGCATTGAAAATTCCTTCTACGGTGTCGTCTGCCAAAGCAAGTAATGTAGGATGAAATTTAGGGGAGATGAAATCTCAGGCTGTTGGTTTGTGTTATTTTTTTGTCTTGGTCTTAAAATGCCCAAAGGAAATGCCCCAAAAGACATAAAGCATTTGCTTTGAGACAAAGTGGTTTCCTAGATTTCCCAGTTTAAATATTCAACAGTCCTGGGGATCCTTGGGTGGCTCAGCGGTTTAGCACCTGCCTTTGGCCCAGGGCGCAATCCGGGAGTCCCGGGATCGAGTCCCCCATCAGGCTCCCGGCATGGAGCCTGCTTCTCCCTTTGCCTGTGTCTCTGCCTCTCTCTCTCTCTCTCTCTCTCTCTGTCTATCATGAATAAATAAATAAATCTTTTAAAAAAATAAATATCCAACAGTCCTTGTATTGAACATCTGAATTGTCTGAGTGGAGCTCTCCATTTTAAGGCTCAAAAGAGAAAGTGAAGGGCAGCGTGGGTGGCTCAGCGGTTTAGCGCCGCCTTCAGCCCAGGGTGTGATTCTGGAGACCCGGGATCGAGTCCCACGTCGGGCTCCCTGCATGGAGCCTGCTTCTCCCTCTGCCTGTGTCTCTGCTCTCTCTCTCTCTCTCTCTCTCTCTCTCTCTCTCTCCGTGTCTCTCATGAATAAGTAAATAAAATCTTTAAAAAAGAGAGAGGAAAGTGAAGTACAGGCACCTCACCTTTCTTCTTAAAAGATCCTGTTTGATTTTCAAAATAATCTAAACATAGATTTAGAAGACTAATCTTAATTCCCTTTTTATTCCAAAATTGAATCAATTTTTTGGTTTTTCATTACTTTTCTTCTCTATCTTCAGATTCTTTCCACCTCCCCACTACATAATGGAATTTCAAGATTAAAAGAAAATCATAAGTCCTTAATATTAAGGTTTTGACATAGAACATATGAACCTCTCCATGAACTTGGCTGAGGAGAAGCCAGATACAGTTATGAGGACAAGATGATGGTGTGCTTGGGTTTGGTTTGAATCTGAAGGGCAGGTCTAAATGTATTGGCAGCAGATGACTAAAGAAATTTAGGGACCTCCCTGTGCTGGATACCTGTTACCTGGGAAAGCAGGAAATCCACAGGAGCTTGAGTTTCCAGAGCAGAGTATCTTAAGTGTCAGTGTGATCCCTAAAGATCTTGCTACAGTGCATATCTAGGATTTTGAAATGTAGATCTGCATTTCAAACAGGCTCTCAGGATGCCACTACTGCTGACCTCTGGGCCACCTGCAAGTAGCAAACCCTGAAAGACAATCTCCTCACACAAAATGCAAAGCAGACAATGGGTGGTCTGTATTTCATATACTGGTACAATTTAGCTTTTATCACTAGAGAGAAAGGTTATTTCTTCTCTTCTTCTGATTATCAGGTAATTTGTAATCCCTTTCTTTTCTAGGTGTGCAGTCCTTAATTAGTGTTGGATTCTGATCCTAGAAACAAGATTGTAGGTTTAGTTACAAACATCATCCAACCTCCTTAACCTCCCTGAGGATAATCAAGGGAACATGTTTAGGTTTGTGTTTGGAGGGCCAGAATCCATAGCTATGTAGCATTTGTTCATCTTGATAGATCTGAGGTGATGAGTAGATCTTTTCATCTCTTTGTGGGATTGAGATGTGTTGCTGTAGTTGAACCAATTTCTTAGATCTTGCATGATGGCAATCTCCAGGGTTGGAACAGGCAGTCCCTGGCAGGGGCCCATTTGCTTTATATAGTAGTGCTGACATCCTGTTGCACAAAATCAGTCTTTGTGTCAGACTTCTCAGTTGAGAGCTGAGTCACAGGAAGGCAGGGCACTGATAACCATAGCCTTCTGAAGCAGCCTCTACCCAGCTATGCTTACCACTTGAGCACCTGGAACCAGTCTTCTGACCAGTGAGCTGCCCTCCCTCCAGGGTTTCACCTACCTGCTATAATGGAAATGAAGTGTGCTCATGGTCAACTCAGAATTTCCTAGGCCACTCCCAGCATGTACCTGCTTACTCTCAGCAGCTTCCTGAAAATATCACTGTTCTCCTTGCTATTCCTGAATACAGGGTACATGTCAGTGGTCCTTGTTTTCTCCTATTCTGTTTCTCAGGTCCCTCGTTTAAAGCAAGCAGTTTGAAAGCAGATAAAAAGTTAGAATTTGTTCCCACAAACTTGCACATACAGAGGATGAGAGTTCAAGACGATGGGGGGTCAGGTAACTATTTTTCTGTTCCCTTGCTAAATCACACTGCACTTCCTTCCTCCCTGTGTGCCCGGTTCCCAGGCTGCCCCACATATGCCCAGCCTTCCCTGTGTGTTCTTCTGCCTGGCAACTCAGATAAGAGACATGTCATAGGACCTTTGTAAGGTCTGTGTCCCCTAGTCTCTGCCCTCCCTCTGTTCCTTCCCCTGGTCTATCCTCCCTCCAGCTTCCCTTTGTGTTTCTGGGACAGAAAGTTGCCTGGCAGTTATCCTTCCCAAGGAGGGATGCGAACTAGGCACTGCCAGAAATTGCTTCTGGCCGTTGAGACACCCCCTCTCTGCTGAAATGATGGTGCTGGGCCCCAGGACCCTCAGACAATCCAGGCTGTGGGACTGAGGGAACAGGCTGCCTGGAAACGGGCGGAGGGGCAGGGTCCCAGAGTTTCGTGCATCTCCCTGTAGCTGGCTCATCCACAGGCCTGAGCCCAGAGTAACGGAGAAGAGCTTTCTGTCATTCAGATCAGAACTACGACATTGTCACCATTGGAGCGCCAGCAGCACACTGCCAAGGTTTTAAGTCAGGAGGTCTCCGCAAAAAGCTGCACAAATTTGAAGAGACCAAGAAACAGTAAGTACTGAGAGGGTGTTCATGATTCTTGTACAGCTGTCTGGTGCTTCCCAGGTTAATAAATAAATAAATAATGTGACCGCAAAAACATCCAGCCATCCGATGTGCTTTTGTGTGGTGGGAGGAGCTGCCTCATGGCCCCTCTGCTTCTCTGTGTGTGACCAGCTGGGTGGTGATGAGGTCACCTGAGTAGTGGTCCTGCAAACGAACAGCAAATCAAAGTCCTCCTTGAAGGTGACTACCCTGTGTGGACTCTCTGCTGGCTCAGTTGTCCCTCAGAGCCCTTGGTCTGTCACACCGGGTGTGTGGTGTGTGTTGAACACCACAGAATGTGAAGCCTGCAAGAGATTGTCTCCTTTCCTAAAAGGACTGCAGTGGTAAACACTCTTTGTCTTAAGAAGGTTAGAGTAAGGTCGGGGGGTGGAAGGGGAATAGCACACAGCCGCAGTCCAAACAAAAAATTGTGGAGCATGCAGTGAGGTGTGGCTCAGGCATGGTGATTTGAGGACAGGAGCTGAGGGAGAGAGGGTTGGCCTTGCTGGTAGCCTGCTCAGTGCGGGTCCATGTGCTGGTGACCAAGGATGCAGGGTGATAGATATAGGTCAGGCCCTGAGGGGCTTCAGCCTTGCCTAGGAGAACATAAGTGAACAACACCATTTGGAGCAAGCAGTGCCATGCTTGGAGCAGGGGTGACAGGGAGAGAGCCATAAATCCCAGCTGTTGTGTTGGATATGTGGGAGGCATTGGTGATGTTCCAGAATGTCACCCGTCAAGATTTAAATAGATGAGGGAGGCAAGTGTAAGAAGTAGAGGCGATGAGTATAGATAGTCCTGTAAGATCCATGGACCATGGAGTAGAGGAAGTAGCACGCAGTGTCTGCTTGGGGAAAAGGATTATTACTTGATCATGTGGTCAGACTGATGGGGATGACAAAAGTGACAAGGTAAGAGAACGTTGATAGAGCAACCAGCAAGGTTCTGGAGCAAAGGCCAGACCAGGCAGGTAGTCCTAGAAGGGACAAGAGAAGGTGGGTGCAGAGAGATCTTTGAGGAGTAAAGAAACAAGCTGAAGATACCATGGATCAGCCTCTACAGAAGGTGGAGTTGAAAGACTGGGACTTACCAATGGAGACTGGAACAGTTGGAGGAAAGGTGAAGCCCATAGGCCCAGGGAGTATCAGGAGAATCGACAAGGCAGCCAGGTGGAGAGGAGAGCATTAGCACCTGCTGGGGAATCAGAGGCTATGTGTTGCCGTGGCCAGGAGTCAGGACATGGCTTGAAGAAACTGATCACATACTGGATCAAGGAAGGGTGAAAGGTCAGGCACAGTGGCCAATCATGGGCCCAAGGGGATCTCGGATGCAGCTAGGAGCTTTCACCCATGGTGTGCAGCTGGAGGGGTGAGCCAGCAGGTGGAAGAGAGCACACTATTAGAAATTGTCACTCACATGTGTGCACAGGATGCCCAGAGCCAAGGGAGCCCTCCAGGCAAGAGAAGGAAATAACAAAAAGGGCCAGTGGTTAGGAAGGGGAATTCCAGCCTTCAGGGTGGGGCAACGTTCCTGGGAGTCCCCCAGATAGCTCACTTGACCTTGATTGATCCCACCAAGGGGTCTTCCCCTGCCTAGACAAGCCAGGCAATCAGACTGGCCTGTTCCCTGGGAATTACAGTGAAAAGGAGGCTTCCTGTGCTCACCATAGCTCTGCACAGCCAGTCAAGAGATCGTGTGTCTGTCACTCCATTGCATGTGACTGTGTGGGGGATTTGAGGATGCCATGGGGGCCCCAGCAGGGAGAGCCCATCAGAAAGAGGGTGCCACTGTCCATCCCTGCCCCAGAAAGGTCCAGATGTTGATACCTGATTACTCTGTTAACTTCAGAACTTATTTCCAAAATGTCTCTGGAGTATTTTTCAAATCAATAATATAAATTTTCATTTAATTTCCTCCTAATGTTATAAAACCACCTGAAGAAATGATTTTCATTATTTGAACTATACTTTAAATGCAGACATAACTTGCCCACAGGTGGAATGTCTCCCTGGGCTTGCGCACAGACACTGGTATTGCTCTGATGAGTAAGCAAATGGGGCTCAGAAGTTTTATTGGCCCTGTCATGGGTGCCTCAACACGTAAATTTCAAGGAACTTTGTCAAAAGATAACTTGGCTTTTTAATTTTTTATTTTGCATTTGGTGTTTGCTAACTGCTAATATTTCGTTTTGGTTCTTTTCTTTAGCAGTTTTGAGGAGTGTTGGTGAGTTTTCTGTCTGTGGAGAGTGTTTGTTTGGGTCTTGCTCTCCTGTAGAGAAAGCCTGTGTTGTCCCCTCTTCTGTCAGGTGCCTCAGCCCTCTGTGCCACCGGGGGCCCCTGGTTATAGCCTCGTAGACAGAATTCTCCCTTCCAACTGCAATGTTCTTTGATAATGAATAGCCCGTCTTCAGCCTACCAGTTTACCTTCAAAATCTGGCAGCAGTTCCTTGCTGTGCGCGCTCTGAGAGAGGACTCTTTCTCCCAGGCCGGGCAAGTCCCCAGTGCTGGGATTTCAAGTCAACCCATTGGTATGGTTGGGAATCCCTTTCTGGCTTCTTTTATGACAGTCTTAGGGCTTTGATTTTCACTTTACCATCACCTCTTAGGGGAATGAAGCCAGCATCCATTTTAATGATAATTTAGGCGGATATTCCAAACAGTGTGACTTGGGCCAGTTATCCCCTGCTCCAAGGGCAAACCAAGAATTAAAATAACCAAGTGACTTTTCCTACCGAAGATGGCAGCCAAAAACCACTGTGTCTACTGCCTGGGGTCTCCACTACTGCCCCAGGCTCTCCCCCATCATGCTTAGCGTGCTTACTCAGGCACAGCTAGCACTCTACAGTGGCGCTTCGCTTGGTGACAGGCCCCAGGAGCACTTGCAGCCCATGAGAACTGCTGCCATCTCAGAACTGGTGAGGCTCAGCATCCATGGCTGGGCCCTGCCTAAGATGGCAGAGCTCTGCAAGGCATAGCTGGATGTGCTGAGGAGGGAACCTTCCACCCAGACTGAGACCTCCTGGGCTTTTCCCATTTTTAGGACGACATAGTTGAGCACATGTGCTTGTATATATACCATCATCCCTAACAACAGCTCTTTGAAATTTACTCTTCCACACCTGGGCCATATGCTTCCTGTGCGTAAGTCCCAGATTATTTTTATTAGAACTGACCTTAAGAACACAAGGTGAGTAGGGGGTGGTGCTTTCCTTCTGGGTTGGGGGACGGTATGTACTGCTTGAAGTGTACACAACCATCTACCATACACACATGTATATCTGCATGAAGCACACATTACACATGTGCTCGAAGTATTGGGGCCAGGGAAGAACAGATTTTTAAAAATCCTATTTGAGATTGTATTTTTATGACTCAATTGTCAAGTGGCAGCTATTCATTTGCAAGAGTGATTGCAGATTGGAAAGTAGTTGTGTGCACATTGTGCTGTGAAATTACTTCTCAGATCACGCAGGCTTCGTTGCGATCTGCTGCATGGGCTTCTGGCAAATCCATTGTGTTTTATCGTGGTGTGTGGGCTTGGGGTGTTTCTTTCTGGGGTGCTTTGGTTTTTGGGTTTTGCATGTTTACACCATAGTCTGTCAAGGGAGGTTTCTTGGGGACCTGTCTTCAGGGTCGAGAGCCCAGCAGGGGAGGGTCTCAAGTCCTTATATCCAAGGGAAGCCATGGAGGTTGTGCTCCTCCACCTTCTCCCTCCTACCCAAAACCCAAAGGGAAGCTAGCTCTTTGAGGGGACCAGTGAGGGCTGAGAAGGATGAGGACCAGTGAAGGATGAGAATCCCATTCCAGCTAGAGCTCACTACTTCAGATTCCAGGAGACATCCTCACTGGTGCCTCATACTACTCTCTGCTTTTGTTGGCTTTCTCATATAGTCTGAAAAATAAATTTATCCATTTACATTGATTTGGGATCCTAGCTGAGAGACTTGGGTTTATCATGTCCATCTAGAATGGCCAGACATGTTCTCCAGGCCCCACACAGCCGGGACATGGAGCCATTTCTCCCAAGGCTGGCACTTGTGCCTTGCAGGGACTGGGCTATAGCTTTGACATTAATCCTAAGATCCCATACTGCTTGGTGATGAAGGAAGGAGGAAGAACCAGGTTTTCAAAGCTGTTGAAGTGTCCAGGCCTGGCCTCTGGCTTAGCATGTTCTTTACCTCCTTGTCATCTGCTGAAATAATATTTTTTAAAGTAGAGGAGCGCTAGAGGAGGAAGTCTGGTTTTCAGGGTCAGAGGTGTAAGGGAGAATTATGGGTGTGTGCACAGAAAATTTGAAGATTGGCCAAATGGAGAAAGAGATTTCTTGTGGAAAGTCTGGTACCCACAGCAGTTTCCCTTCACTGTGATAAACTGACCCCTTCTGAGATCAGCAGACTCTATGCCTCCACCTCAGTACTGCTGATAAGGTGACAGGTGAGGTTCTTAGGTAGAAGGTTATGAGCATTTGGGTAATTATTGGATTCAATATCTGCATACACATTTGCATAAGAATACAGACAAAAAGAGAGACAAAAGACTTCATTGTGTTTTAATATTTCAACCCTTCTACCGTATAGAAGACAGAGAGAATCATAGACAGAATCTCTTGAGATTTGCTTTTACCCATCAACAGCTGGACTAACCTAGAAGAACATCTCTGAGTATCAGAATGCTTTACTTGGTGTTGGTTGTGGGCTGAGGTTGGGAGGCTGCTATCATCCTCATAGATTTGAGAAAACTCCTTAGAATCTGTTCTTATCCTTTTTAGTACACCATCCAGCTGCCAGTCCATAATCTACATACCACAGGACATCATCAGAGCAAAGGAGATCATTGCCCAGATCAATACCCTGAAAACCCAAGTGAGTTACTATGCAGAGCGGCTCTCGAGGGCGGCCAAGGACAGGTCTGCCACTGGCCTCGAAAGAACCCTCGCCATTCTGGCAGACAAGGTAGGAGGCACTACCCTGCAACATGTGGGATGGGGGCTCCCTTGGGTTTCTGGAAACCCTTGGACACCCCATGTGTGTGCTTCGAGCTATCCTACAAGAGGTGACATTGGCATGACCTTGAAGATCTAGCTTAAATTTTAGTTCCCCCAAAGGCCCAGGGAGGTTTGGTGATTTGCCTGTGGTCACAGAGCTGAATGGGGGCAGGCCCAGGACAGCACCCAGGGCATGTGATTTCAGCTGCTGCTTCATTCAAATGTGTCTCCCCTCAAGCCCACGGGGTCCATTGTGGAGGCTGGGATAGTTCCACAGCTTTCTTAGCAACTGCTTACTCAGTGCATTTTTTGCCAATTTTTATTGATTGGAATTTGAAAAAAAGAAACTGAGTTATTATACAGACATACCATAAGGGAAATGTAACTTCATTGGCTTACATAAAATCAATAAACCATTTTCTAGTTAGCTGTAATTTGATCCTGATTAAAAATATATATAGGGCCACCTGGGTGGCTCAGTTGATTAAGCATCTAAACTTGATTTTGGCTCAGGTCATGATCTCAGGGTTCTGGGATCAAACCCAGTGTCCGACTCTGCACTCAGCAGGGAGTCTGCTTGCAGTTTCTCTCCCTCTCCCTCTGCTCTTTGCCCCATGTGCATGTGTGCGCGCACACACACTCTCTCTTTCTCAAATAAACAAATATTAAAAATATATATATAAATATTAGTCCATACTGGGGAGGGAATTAGATATACCAGATCATTTTGATGGATGATGCTTTTTCAAATTACTCAGTCTCTCAACACACACATACACACATATGCATGCATACGCATACACACATGTATAGAAATTCTGATCACACTTCCCCACTCACACCCACTTTGCTAGGGTGAGGTGCCGTTCCTGATCATAATGTGTTATATCCTTCACATGTGTTCACTCAGCAAAAAAACTGAGAGCTAGGAATTAGATCTACTTGGAAAGGAAAGATAATGTTATGAGAAGGAAAATTATAAGCCACAAAACTCCTGCTGCATACAGAATTTCCCAGAACTCTAGCGCTGTGCTGAGAGTCCCACTACCCCAGAGGCCAGGGCTTCAAGTATGAGATAAAAAAGATAAGACATAAGTGATCAAATCAAATTTCTGCCTGTCCCCTGGAACTAGAGAAGACAGTCCAGGAAGTCAGTGAAGGCAAGGATACTGGGCTCTCTTCAGGCCCTTCCTTGAGTCATGTCAGGCTCAGAGGCAGGCAGGATCGAGGAATGTCAGAGATTTCTCGACCTCCCTCATTCTCCCTGTGTTCTCTAGTCCTTTTGTGGGAGCCTCAGCCGTGCCGAGGACTCTTGCACTATGGAGAAGGGTGTGCAGCTGGGTCTTGGGACAGTTCCTGAGCTCTTAAGAGATAACTGGCCTTGCAGCCCCTCTGCTGAGGGCTCAGCGGCTTTGGCTTGTGTGTACTGCAGACCCGGCAGCTGGTCACCGTGTGCGACTGCAAGCTGCTGGCCAACTCCATCCATGGGCTGAACGCGGCGCGGCCTGACTACATTGCTTCCAAGGCCTCCCCCACATCGAGTGAGGAGGAGCAGGTGATGCTTAGGAATGACCAGGACACCCTCATGGCTAGGTGGACGGGGAGGAACAGCCGGTCTTCTCTGCAGGTGGACTGGCACGAGGAGGAGTGGGTGAGTCTGCTGCCCGTGGCCCTCATTCTGCTGTGCTTGCGTTGAAAAATTCTAAGCCTCTTGCCAACCCCTCCCCCTAGAGATACCCTAACAGGCCGGCTGGTTGGTAGACAAGCTCCAAGCCTCCTTCCCGGATGGCTCTGGGGCCACCTGATTTAGGGAGGGAAGTGGCATTTTCACACTTTGTGTCCATCAGAGGGGCAGGGCTGCTGCAGGCCAGGCTGTGTCAGACCTGGTTGTAGAGGGGGTGATGTTCTCCATGGAGCCTTTACCCTGCTGGAGGCCTGTCTGCTAAAGACCAGTGAGGCCCCCTGCTTCCTCAAAGCTCTGCACCCAGTTAGCCCTTCTGGGGCCATGTGTATTTGGGGGGTGGGGGAGGAATTTGGAGATGCTACCTGACATTGTATGCCTTGCATTCTGCTTCCTCACGAGGTGGACCTGAGAGCTGCATCTGTCTCTCCTTAGGGAGTGACACCTCACACAACTCGTTTTTGTCATTTTGGGGGACTACCACTTGGAGGCATTTTTCTGTGAAGCACTGAATTTTTAGCAGCAGAGTGCTCCTCCAGGCCAGCCCTGGTGTCCTGTATTCTGTGTGGGTTTCTGCAAACCACTTCCAGCCCTGCTTCCCACATACCCACTCCTCACTCCCCATCTGCTTCCATTATCTTCCCTTAGCCCCCTCTGTGTTGAGTGGTTGTAGGAGGTCCACAGAAGAGGGGGGAGGGGGCAGCTGGCTCACTGGGCCCTGTGGCCCTGCTGCCAGCTCTGGAAGGCACTGGGAAGTCTTGTCCAGTCTCCATGACAGTTACTAGCAAATGCATCTCCAACTTTAAAAACAATGCAGTAGATTGATTTGTGTTTTGAAAAGCAAATACAAATGTGATGGGGAATTCTGAACTTTGATATTTCTAAATATGTGGCATTTTAATGATCACAGTGGCCCAGGGTAGGGGAAACAGTGGTGGGGGCGGGAGGGAAGGGGTTGTGTTCTGTTCTGTTTTTCCCCTCACTGGGAGAGCTGACCCAAATGGGCCTTTTTGGTTTGGAAGGAAAAAGTGTGGCTGAATGTAGACAAGAGCCTGGAGTGCATCATTCAGCGGGTGGACAAGCTGCTGCAGAAGGAGCGCCTACACGGCGAAGGCTGTGAGGATGTCTTCCCGTGCGCAGGCAGCTGTACCAGCAAGAAAGGTAACCGGGACAGCCACGCCTACTGGATCAAACCGGAAGACCCCTTCTGCGATGTCCCCTCCTCACCATGCCCCTCCACCATCTGCTCTGCTGCATGCCATCCTCACCTGACCACACGTGCGTATGCATCCATGCTTCCCATTCATCTGCCTCCACCTCATGCTGCGTCTGTGTGTCTGTCCGTGTCTGACTCCATGACCTCTTCCCGCCACGCAGACTGCAGGGAGGGCTGTCGGGCAGAGCCACGTGGCGCGGAGCTCGGAGCAGTGGGCGGTGAGGGCAGAAGCGCCTGTGGTCCGTGCCCATGGAGCCCGTGTGTGAATCAGAATCTGGCAAAGGCAGAATCTGGAGGCTGTCTTGGTTCTCACATCGGTGAGGATGGGGCTCCTGGGCTCTTCTGGTTGGTAAACCAGCCTGAGCACCTGAAGGAGGCCGAAACGCAGATGCTTTTCTCAGGAGATTGTTTATTGCCTCAGGGATTGGTAGAATCAAGGAAAAGCTGACTCACGTAGGGACACAGCTGGGGGAGAGTGCTAGCAGGCTCAGCACACTTGCCTAAAGGCCGCTTGGCATCAGCTGGTGTGCTGTTCTCCAGCAGGAGATGTTGCCGTGGGACTTGTTGGTGACTCAGTCAGGTGGTAGGACCCCCTCATGGGGCTAAGTTAGGTTCCTCTGTTCAGCAGCACCTCCAAGCAGGGTTCTCAGTAGATGCTGACATTGGCCTGAAGCAACAGGCTTCAGAAACAGTCTTCTGCCTGCGGAGGCATAGAGCACAACCAGATTACCTTGTCCTGCATATATCCCTAAAGCCGGGCACGCGTGCTTTCTCAACCAGCACATCCTTGGTCCCTGTCACTCAGGGCCGCCTTCCACCTTCTCCTGTAAGAGCTGTGGGGTGTCATGGGCCAGGCAGCTGAGGGCGGGCTGTAGACCTAGCTTCTGCTCTCCTTTGGGTGTGGTAAGCTGTAGTTCATAAGAACCAGGTATGCCAAGGTTAGCCCTTCAGACAGCAAGGACCTTTCATTTCTGAATTGGACAATTTTTGTTCAAGGCAGAATCGTGCTCCTTTATCAGAGCCTCTTGATAAATCCTTCATTTGTAACCTGCTCTTCACCCTTTCAATCTTCCTGCAGTCTGTTCCCAGGGCACAATTTCACTTGAGCCTCTGATTCAGCAGTGTTCATGTCCTCCACCCTTCCATCTGTGAAGGACTATAGTTTCAGTTCCCCAAACCTGTGATTGGTTTCGTGGAGCTGTTTTGTCCTGTTTGTCTTCTCATTTTTTTATGTAAATTGTGTTGTTTTTTTTTTTTTTAAATCTGAAAGCTCATTGCTCATTTCTCTTCAGTATTGTCTTGCTTGTAATTTTAATTTTTTTCTGCAGAATTAAAAGTGATTTATTGGAGTTTTTTAATGCCAAGAGAATTTATTAATCAGATATTCTGTAATATCCATAGCTTAAATGTTACTTTCCTTCTAGGCACATCCCATATTGGTCAAATGTAGACAAATTTAAATGCAGTTTTCAAGTTATTTAAATGAGCATTTATTTATGGTATTTAGGGTATGACTTGCGTTTGCCATGCAAATCAGCTCAGTTGTGATCATGGGAATATGAAGCATACATTTGAGAGAGTCTAACTTGGCTGATCAGTACTCAAAGAAATGTGTGAAACCGTATGCCACTAAATTAACTGCGATGATCCTTAATTTAAAAATCTTGAGCATAGCTAGGTAGCTGTTGAGAGCTGGACATGACCAGGAGGATCAGAAAGAACGAGACTGGGAGCTGTTTGTTTTACCCAGTGTGCCCTACCCTGAGAGGCCAGAGCTCAACTCCGTTGTGATTTTTTTATACCATTCCAATTTCCTGGGAATTGTTTTGTTTTGACCTAGTGAGCAGGTTGTGTTCACACCAGCTTATTATATATGAAGAACTCTGTGCCTCTTTGAAAAGCATCATGACTTTTCATTCTAGCTATGTATATTGTCCTAGGTTTTGGTTTTCATCTTTTGCTAAGGAGTCACCGTCCCTTCTAGCTTGCTCTCCCACAGAACTCATCAGAGCCTTGCCTGGCAGGCATGCATCACTGTAGGAATCACTGACAGGTCGCTGCCAGCTGGAACCACAGAGACTCCATGAGCCTGTCCTTCCTTCTCCTGCTTTCCGCACAAGTGCCCCACAACCCTCTGCATCACCACCCGCAGCCACCCCATCTGGTGGCTTCCATGACCTGCCATGCATGCACTCCCATCCTCTCCTCATTGCTGAAGAGCCATTCAAACCCCAGACCAGGTTGCTTTAACCTGCAGCCTGTGGGTTGTACCCTAGGTTCATATGCCCCTGTGATTATGTGCTAAGACAAGGAAGTATATAGTGGTCATCAAATCTCAGGGGACTCCATGGCCTAAGACAAGATGCAAGCCACTGGTCCAGAACTATCAAAGGAGACAGACACCTCCCCCAACACACACATACTCCCTGCTTTGATCGAAAGACTGAATTTACCCAGCTGAGTTTAACTCTTAATGCCTTTTCTGGAATGGTCACAACCCAGCTATTTGGAATCACCACAGAAGATCATGAAAGCAGGTTCCTCGACCTTCCTCTTCACTCAGACTCAGAGTTTTGGAGGAAGGGTAATGGGGAGGCACAGAAATCTGGATTTTTTTTTTTTTTGACCTGGGGTAACTGATTAGCTGAACAGAGGTCTAAGGATCACTGCTCTGCATCACTGCACACCACTATGGGTTTCTCTCTTTGTTAGATAGATGGTCTCGGGATATTTGGGCTCTTATGAAGAGGCTGAAGTCTTCAGCTCTCAAGGGCTTTTACTTTTGCTGTGTTCTATCCCCTTTGCCAGTTGAAGAAGTCACTGCTAAAGGTGATCAGAGAGGAAGGATCCCTTGCCACCCCCATCTCTGGACAATCCAGGTTGTAAACATCTCTACACAGCGGGTTCCAGCTATTTTGGGGGCTCTGCAACCACCCATTTCAGTACCCTGAAGACATAAAATGACCCCTTTTCAGACTTGTTTTCTTCCAGGTGGCATCCCCAGTTAACCAAGGAATTTTAGAGTTTTTAAGGGAAATACAAAGTTGAAATGAGTACTTCACTTGTTGAAATGAGACAGTATAGGTGATATTGAACTAAAATTGGCATTCTTTGAGTGACCTGGAGGGACATTGTAATTCTAAACTTCCCCCAAATCATAAAAGCTTTAAATTTGATTTAAATTTGAAAGATTGGCATAGATGTTCGTTGGTATATTGGTTTCATCACTGGATCCTAACCTTTGGGTCTCAGCATTTAGTCTGCAGCCCGGGTTCCACTCATGAGTCAGAGCAGTGAGCTCTGAATTGGGGATGATTGATTTGCTGGTCAGTCTCTCTCATTACAAGTGTGCTTCCAGATGTTGTGAGTCAACAACATGGGCTCCACCATATACAATGTGATCGATGCAGACACTTTATCACATTGTAATCTGTTAGTTTGCTTACTGGAAGAGCATTCTATGGTGAGCATTCTATGGTGAAGTCTTAGCAACATGAACGAATGAATCAGTGAGTGGGTCAGTGTTTACCACGAGGAGGGCTTGGCTGCCTCAGAGCAGCTGAGTACCTGCATGGGACCTCTCAGGGAAGAGGCAGGCAGACCTCTGACTTCTTCTCTGTTCAATTGAGCCACCTTACGGGCGGCTGCTGATGCAGTTGCTGTAAGCGTTGAGTTGTTCATGTTTGAACTTTGTGCTGCTCCTTAATCATCCGTGTCACCCTCCATTTCTGTGCAGATTGCAGCCCCCCTCCTGACGGGTCCAGCCCAGGTACGTGGTTTCCGTTCAAGGCTTCTGCAGATATCTTTTTAATCCTCAGGTAGTGTCTGTAGCTGAATTCTCCAAGATTGCCTATGCTTCCAGAGTTAGGAAAATATTTTAGGAGTTTCTTTATTTAAGGCAGGTAGCTACTTTTCTTAGGTTTGGTGAGGAACCAGTTGGGTTGGGGACTGTGGCCCAAAGCAGCCTACTACTTTTTTCACTTTCCCATCACAAAACCTTTTCAGATGATTCATGTCTGTGGGCGCGCTGGACTTCCTGACTCAGAGCAGTACATGTTTGTAAACAATATTTCCTGTGATTTCACCTGAACTTGTGAGCACTACTTGGAGGTGGTGTAGCCACCCGAATATTGCAGCACTCATAATCACACAACATCCTCTCTTCTGAGTCTGGATGCAGCTTAAAGTTCTTACTATGTATTGCTAACAGGCTCAGTTGGAGATAGTGCTAAAAATGGAATCTTTTTGCTGCCTTTGCATGTAGAAGTCAATGTTTACAGCTCTAGTTCAGGGGTCGGCAGACTACAACTCTGAACCAAATCCTGTTCACCACCTGTTCTTGTAAATAACATTTAATTGGAAATCACATCTACTCATTTACATATTGTCTATGACTGCTTCTGTGGGGGCAATACCAGAGTCAAGTAGGTGTGATGGATTCCATCATCCTCTAAGCCTAAAATATTTACTGTCTAACCTTTTACAGAAAAAGGGTGCCGACCCCTGCTCTAGTTCATGTTGAATTTCCTGGTTATGACTCATGGGTTCCCCAGAGTGAGCATGAGACCCCCAAATAATATGCTTTTGCTTATACCCCCCAAACAAGCTACCCAATCAGTCTGATGATTGCCTATTTCTGACTGGATATACATGGGAGGTAGCAGGACACCTGTTTTATATCTAGAGCACAGCAAACTGGTCATTTCGGGATTAACCAAACTCTCCCTGTCAGTTTTAGAAAACCCTCTCAGCTCATATAGCACCATGAATTTTATATCAGCTGTGTCATTTCTAGAAGCACTGGTGCCTTGTCCATAGTTAATGTCAATGGACTAAAATGGCCCCCTGCCAAGAGTTCCTTTGGCTTTTCCTGGAGAGCTATATTTTAATCTCAGTTAAAACACACATGCATTTTTTCTCTCACTCTTTCTTATTCTTCCTCTTACGCTCTCTCCCTTCTTCTCCTGTTAATGAGGAAGAAAATGCAAAAGCAGAGTATGGATTTGAAAAAGCTCTTCAGAGTTACCCAAAGTAGCATGGTCAATGGATTGGCCACCAGTCAGTGAGCATTAACAGATTAATAACTAGATGAGGAGCTTGCCCCCTAAAGTGAATCAGCTACATCACTAAGGACATTGTTTAGTTGAGCTGATTTTTTTTTTTATAGCAAGATTTTCTTGACAAAGGGAGAAGAATATGACCCCGTTACCGTATCTAACTTCCTGATATCTTTACTTAGCTAGGTCCTGGCAGAAATCTCATTTTTGTCCCTGAAATTCATTTTGTCTAGAAGTTTCTAATTATAGTTTTTCTTCGTATTCTCCCTGAATATATTTCCAGCCCCCAATCCCTTCTCTCTCCTTGGCAGAAACAGCCTGACACAATAGAAATTACATAGAGTTTTAGAGTTAGACACATACAAATGCTAGTTTTTTTTTTTTTTTAATGTGTCTGGGAAGACACTTAACCTCCCTGAGCCTGTTTCCTTACCTGTATTAATGATTCTCCCTCTGTGGATTAAATGAGAAAACAGTTGAAAGATAAAGCACTAACAGTTTTTTTTTAATTTTTTTTTTTTATTTATTTATGATAGTCACACACAGAGAGAGAGAGAGGGGTGCAGAGACATAGGCAGAGGGAGAAGCAGGCTCCATGCAGCAGGAGCCCGATGTGGGATTCGATCCCGGGTCTCCAGGATCGCGCCCTGGGCCAAAGGCAGGCGCCAAACCGCTGCGCCACCCAGGGATCCCGCACTAACAGTTTTTTTTTTTTTTTTTTTTTTTATGATAGTTACAGAGAGAGAGAGAGAGAGAGAGAGAGAGAGGCAGAGACACAGGCAGAGGGAGAAGCAGGCTCCATGCACCGGGAGCCTGATGTGGGATTCGATCCCGGGTCTCCAGGATCGCGCCCTGGGCCAAAGGCAGGCGCCAAACCGCTGCGCCACCCAGGGATCCCGCACTAACAGTTTTTACATACATGGTGGTTGGCACTCTTATTGTACTCTGGACGTGTCTGAGGCCTTTTCCAGATAGATGGCAGACACATCTCCTACCAAGACCCAGATCTCTTCTCCAGGACAAGCTCCCAGTGTTTTTTAACCATTCTTCCTTTATTTCCATTTGTTATTCAGGATTGTTTTTTTTTTTTTTCCCCTAATGGAACAAATCTAAATCATACTTAAATGGATTTTTTTTTAAGATTTTTATTTATTTAAGAAAGAGAACAAGAGAGCACAAGCAGGGGGAGGGGGAGGGGGAGAGGGAGAAGCAGGCTTCCCACTGAGCAGGGAGCTGGATCCCAGGATCCTGAGATCTTGAGCTGAAGGCAGACACTTAACCAAGTAGGCCATCCAGGAGCCTCTTAAATGGAATTTTTTTTTTTTTTTTGAGAGAGAAGTAGGTAAAGTCAACAGGTATTGCATGGAGATTGGCTTAGTTAGCTAAGACTGCTTGTACTTTCTGATAATTTTCAGATTAAAATGATAATTTGCATATTGCATATGTACATGCATGTTAAGTGGGAAAGCAAAGTAAAATTGGCAATACTTGTTCTACAAGCATTTATTTCTTAGCTAATGACTAACTTAGTCAATGCATCCCCAATTATTTGGCTATTAAAACTAAGCTACCATCGATCTTTTTAAATAGTTGCCACTGAATAAAATTTACATGTGTGCAACAGAGTTCTTTAAAAAACAAAAACATGACCTCTGAGATTTTTTAGAGGAAGAAAGAGACTTAGATGTTAACTAGCAGAGCTCTTCCGTTTTATCAGAAAGAACCCATGTAGCCGAGGATTCAAAAGACTTGTCCGTGGCCACCACTACTTAGCAGCAGCCCAGGCCCAAGACTCACATTGTCCACTTTTCGGTCCAGTGTTCTCTGTCACTATGAGTTCTTTGCTAAGACCTTTTCTGCTGTAGACTTTTTAAATCTAAGCCTACTTTTTTTTTTTTTTTGCAATACAGACACAAATCCTTGTCTATATGCAGTGTGCCTATATACAGTTAGATCATTTCTAAATTTTGAATGGCTACGTATACTTGAAAATCTACATTAACCAAACACTGAGTATAGGGAAGTCCTTTTGCAAGTTTCAGGCAATTATCTAAATTTGTTTCTCAACAAAGTGCTACTCATATATTTTGAGAGGAGTGGAGCTAGTCTCCCTTCTCTCTGGCTTTTTAGATTCTGTTTAAGGCAGAGCTTACCCTCTGGCAGCTGCATTGCTTGTGCAGCCCTGTGGCCTCTCCCCAATGCAATGATGTTGGTGGCTGTTCTGTGACCCGCACCTCATCCTAAGGGAGAGTGTGCTGTCCTGGCTCCACTCCCCACCTGTGCCACATTTGCTGTGGTTAGGCTCACCCAGTGGTGATGGTTAAATGCCTATTTCTGGGCTTAGTGACCTGTTATAAATAGAACTGATGAGGGCATGTCTTTTCTCTTTTAAATGCCTTCAAAATAGGAAAGCAAAAAAGAGCCAAGGCCCAAAATACCTTTAACTCTGTTTTTCTACCCTGAGTTCTATTTTTTAAAAATTGTTTTGGTACAGGGTCACAATTTCCTAGTATTTCTAAAAAAAAAAACTAAACCAGAAATAGAGGGTACCAGGCAGGACAGTCTTGCGGGTGGGGAAGAAAATGTGGGCAGAAGCAAGGGATATTCTGAGAATGGAAAACCTGGGAAACCGTCTGGAACACTCTTTCCTCCAGACATGGGAAGTGAGACTGTAACAGCCGCACACAGCTGCACAAGGATGGAGGTGTCCTTTGCTCTAGAAAGATGGGGGCCTCTGCCTTAATCGCTGGGTCAGGAGAAGCAAGATAACAGGTCACTTTTTTGAGGGCCCTTCTCTCCCTGGATGGTGGAACAGTGGTGACTTGCAGGTGACTCGCAGAAGCTTCTTTGTCATTTTCCTCAAAAGGAATAATCTTGAGCATTTAAGTGTACAGTCCCCAGTAGGGAAGGGAGACCAGACCTACATCAATGGCCCCCGGTTGGTCTGCTGGTTATTTACTGGAAAAGCTTCAGGCTAGAAGGTTGAAGACTGGGGTGGTTACAGGCAGAACTTGGTGCCACGCAGTTATGAGATGCAGAAGGGGTAGGGAGGGGGAGACAACAGGGCTGTAGGGCCACATAACTTACTAAAACATCTAGAACCTGTCTCTTAAAATCTTCCTCCTCAAATGACTCTTTCCTCATGACCAGGCGAATGGAGCGAGGCCCTTTACCCTCTGCTGACCACACTCACGGACTGCGTGGCCATGATGAGTGACAAGGCCAAGAAGGCAATGGTCTTCCTGCTCATGCAGGACAGTGCTCCCACCATAGCCACGTACCTGAGCCTGCAGTACCGCCGCGATGTGGTCTTCTGTCAAACCGTAAGCCCTGGGAGTGGTGTGCGGGAACCCACAGGCCCTTCTGCCCCTAGAAAACACAGACTTAAAAAATCTCTCACTTCACACTGAAAAAACAAGGATGGCAACACTTTCTCCTGTCTTTGGCTCTTAAATTTATTTAATAGAGAGGTCTAGATTTCTACCCGAAGGGAGGAATCCTACTTGATAAGTATTTAGGAGAGGGTCTGAGTCCATGCTTGCTTCTCCCTGAGGAAGTGGTGGGCATGGGCATGGGCACTGATCCCGCCCGAGGCGTGCTGGCTTCCAGACCGCACAGGCCTCTTGGCTGTCTTTCTTCTTACAAAGAAGTTTAGTGAGGGAGATACCAATGCTGTAGTCTGTTTTCTTGTTTATAAAACAGCAGGTGCCTTAGTTCTGCTGCTCATGCACAACTGTTATAATGGTTTTGGAGAAGGGAAGAGCTCAAATGAATGTCACAAGTTCGGTAGATGGCAGGTATCACATTAGTGAAGTGCACAGTGACAGAGGCTGGTTCTCTGAGGTTGTGCCGGCCCATCCCCACAGGAGATCTCCCACTGAGGTAGCTTACGGGGTGACTATGTTCTCTCTCATTTCTGTTCTTTGTTGTGATTGTTTCAGTTTCCAGCCAGAGCTGGTCTGGATCTGTGAGTAGATAGGCCATTTTCACTGTTGGGATTTAATTCTGGGCTTCTAGGGGGTTCTAGCCCAGGAGTAAGCCCAGGCAGTTTGGGTTAGAAGCTGAGCTAAAACCAAACCAGCCTTTGGGAGCAATAGGAGTGGCAAGCCTAGAATGCTATGTGGCCTCCCCATGGCCTGTAGCCTGCATGGCCTCAGAGCCAAACACCCCCCACATGCCAGATAGAGGAGGGGAAGAGGTACTGCTGCAGCCCAACCAGTGGAAGCAGAGAAACTCGGGGCCAGGGGCATGGCATGGGCTGGGAGCCACTTCGGAAATGTCTGCCCCCCACGCCTGTTCACCTTGTGTCTCCCCGACAGCTGACTGCTCTCATCTGTGGCTTCATCATCAAGCTGAGGAACTGCCTGCATGACGACGGCTTCCTACGGCAGCTATACACCATCGGGCTGCTGGCCCAGTTTGAGAGCCTGCTGAGCACTTACGGTGAGACTCCAGGGGCACCCCCTACACTTTTGAGATCCTGGGGTTCGTAAGCAGTGAGGACATATGTAATTCCCATTCTTTCTTCCTAGACATTTTTCTGACTACGCATACAGTACATGCTGATTAAAATAAATCCAGATATCATCAAAATGTGTAAGGACCAAATGAAAGTCCTGTATAGTTACACATTCACCCCTTCATTTGTTTTGTTGTTGGTTTTTACAATCAAAGATCTTTCTAATTTGAGGATGGTTGATAATCATTTAGCAGTAATTTCCTGTAGGCCATTTGGACCATTTCTGAATTACTCCTATGAAAACAGTGCTGCCATACATCTCTGCATGCAAGTGTGTATGCACCTGTGTGCCCATTTCTGCAGCCACTACATTATTAGAAGGAATATTTCTGGTTCAAATGGTAGGAATATTTTAAAATCTCAAAGATATTTCCCGAGTGCTCTTGAAAAAGACTCTCTTCTTTCATTTTCTGTTTATTTCTTCTAAGAGGGTAAAACTAGGGAATTTTTTAAAAAGCATTTGTCAATCTTTGGAGTTATGAGACATCCAATAAATACCAAGCCCTGTGGAGTGGAATGATCTGGCTACAGTGTGCTATTTGGCTATCCTTGTCCATCTCTGAAGTGCCAGCTCTGCCTTCCGAGGTCCCGTGCAGCCCGGTTCTCTCCCCACGCTGTCTGTCACCAGGAGGGGGCTGGAGACTGGCATATTTCTCCACCAGCAGCATTGCTGGATGTGGCTGCAGGGTTTTAGTAGCAGCCTTACCCACAGAGGAGTGAGTCCACTGGTGAAGAGGCTCAGAGAAACCCTCTCTCCTCACAGCCATGCCTGATCCTGTCACCTCCCGTCTGTGCCCAGCTCTGTGGCCGTTCTGAACCCACAGAAAGAGTGGCAGGTCCCTTCTACCTGACAGCCTTCCGTCCCTCTCTTGCATCCAGGTGAGGAGCTGGCCATGCTGGAGGACATGAGCCTTGGGATCATGGACCTGAGGAACGTGACCTTCAAAGTCACTCAGGCCGCTTCTAATGCATCGACTGACATGCTGCCCGTCATCACTGGAAATCGGTAGAAAGATTTTTTTAATCCTCAAAACTAGCACTGTGTTTTAATTTATGTTCATTACATGTGACGTGCTTTTCATTTTTGTTTTATTGCCTTTCATTCAGTTAAAAAACATTGATCTTCTACAGTAATTTCACGGGCCTTTAAAAGATTCATGACTAGCACTTTGTTTTTTGGTTTTTTTTTTGTTTGTTTGTTTTTTTAAAGATTTTATTTATTTATTCATGAGAATGCACAGAGAGGAGAGAGAGAGAGAGGCAGAGATACAGGCAGAGGGAGAAGCAGGCTTCATTCAGGGAGCCCGACGTGGGACTCGATCCAGGGTCTCCAGGATCACACCCTGGGCTGCAGGCGGCACTAAACCGCTGAGCCACCACTTTGGAAACCACTGAGCCAGACGGCCAGTCCCTACTCTTGTATCGAGGCCAGCTTGGTTTTCCTCTTCTCACTCGCCTCCTCTCCTGCCTCTCCCCTGTCACAGCCCTTACCCATCCTCTGCCTGTCTTCACTGTTTTGCAGGGATGGGTTTAACGTGCGGATCCCTCTGCCGGGCCCCCTGTTTGACGCCCTGCCCCGGGAGATCCAGAGCGGCATGCTGCTGCGGGTGCAGCCCGTCCTTTTCAATGTGGGCATCAATGAGCAGCAGACTCTGGCCGAGAGGTGGGTGCAGTGGTCACTTACCGCATATAGAAAATGTCCTTAGCCCTCTTCAGGTTCTGAGCACTGAAGAGACTTTGTCATCACTCCCTTCCTTTGGCCAGCATTCTTTAAGTGCAGCCGTACACCTAGCTCTATGTGTGGTGCTGGGGACACAAAGATGACCCAGATGTGGTCTGTATCCTCAAGAGACTTGGGCTGGTAGGAGAGAGATGGTGGGCACAAGGATGAAGATGAATGCAGGGAGTAGGGGCTCCTAACAGGAGACCCAGGGAGAAGGTCTGGGAGGGCTTCCTGGAGGGGATGATGGCTGAACGGAGTTTCAAAGAGTAAGTAGGAATTGGTCAGACGAAGAGGTGGAGGGAAGGCCTGACATCTCAGGCCAATAAGCCTGAACAAAAGCAGGTAGGGAGAAACCATGTGGTGGCTCGAGGCCAAGGCCCCAGGCCGGGATGGCCAGTGGTAGTGTTAGGCCTGTGTTTGAGGCTGAGAGCCTTGCCTTGATTGCAAAGGCCTGTGTCTTGTAAACTCCCTCTAGGTTCCCCTGCCAGGCAACAAGGAGAAGTCACATGTACGCATGTGTGCAAGTAAGTGTGTGCATGTGTTCAAGGTGTGACCAGAGCTAGAGGAGCCCACTCCAGGGAGAGTAGGCAGCATCAGGAGGCCGGCAGGGAGGTGTCCCAGGGAGGACAATAATGCTTCCTGTGTCTGGCAGCTGCCATTCCTGTTGACTGCAAGAGCAGTTTCTGGAAAGTGTTGAGGCAAGGCCATATCATAGTCAGCAGAGGGGCAGGTGGAGAGGATGAGACAGTGGGGATGGGGAAGACTTGGTGAGTGCCAGGTCTTTGCTCATTCATCTGCTTTTGGGCCACTCTCTTCTCAGCTGTGTCTTGGGGGCAGTCCCCAAGGGAGCAGGTGCCTAGAGGAAAAAACATTGCCGGCATCAGAGTGGATGGGCTGTGATGGACCCACAGGACGGAGTCCTGTGGATGGGAGTCCTAAAGGATGACACGGGTCCATGAAGAGGCTGATGTGCATGGAGGTCACTCAGCAGGGCAGTGGTGGAGCTGCACTGGGCATCCAGGCCTTAGACTTCAGAGCCTGCCTGTGTTAATGACCACCTTGTGTCTTCCTCAAGGGTGACTTTTCTCTGCCTCTGCCTTACACATCTGGCATGTCCTGGCTACCTGGGAGGTGTGCACAGGATGAAGCTGCATGGAGAGAAAAGAGCTAGGGCCTCACATACAGGGCAGGAGGAGCAGCTAGTCAGGCGTGGCAGCAGGCAGAGTGACTTCAGCTTCGAGTACAGGACTGTGTCCTTACTCCCCAGCCAGAGCCCCATTGCTGTCCCTGTCTCCTAAGCACCTCCAGGATGGGAGGACAAGGGCTTCCCAGTGAGTGGCCATGAGGCGTTTCTGTGCATGCCTTACTAGGGGACAGATGGAGTTCTGATTATCTTTTAGGCACATCTGTAACAAACATGCATGGTTTCTGCTAATGTTTAAATACATGTCACAGACACAGTAGAAATGGCCTGATGCTTGAGAGGAGGAAAGAGGTTTAAAGTTTAAATGTGCACAATAACTCTTGAGACGATCGACATTGTTAGCTTCAGTGCAGTGATGCTGATGCTAGAAGAAAGTGTCAGTAACTAATGGTGTCCCCATATGACTCCTGAAGGTTTGGAGATACATCTTTACAAGAAGTTATCAACGTGGAAAGTTTGGTGCGGTTAAATTCCTACTTTGAGCAGTTTAAGGAAGTATTGCCTGAGGATTGTAAGTATTTCCTCACTCACGGTAGGTTTCCTTTTCATTTATTGTCTATCCTGTGTCACCTTGGGTGTTTGAGCCTTTCCTGCCGCTTAGGCTGTCTGCTCACCCACCGTCCAGATGCTGCCTCCATGGGCACAGTTCTTCCTCTGATTCCCTGTTCTTCCTGGCAGCCTGGTCACCTACTCAGACTCTGCCTGGCTTGAATCCTCACCCACAGGAGAAGCTTCCTCAGGCGTGGCCTGTGCTGATTCTTCTCTGGTTGGTTCTCTTGCCACCTAGATAATGTGGGCTTTCTCATACATCAGCCCAGCCACTGGTGTCATTGAGGCCAGTGATGTGCATTGTGCTCCTGCTGGTAGGACAGGTGGGGGGTCGCAGAGGCAGGACCCCACTCAGCCCTGCACTGGTGTGAGCTCTCCACACACACCTCCCTCTGTGGCATTTAGAGTAAGATACCAGGCAGATACTTACTGCTGGATGTGGGAGGCAAGGGGGCCCGGCCCGTGTGCGGCTGTCCCTGGAGGCAGATGGAGTGACAGCAGCCATCACTCTGCAAACAGCCTTCTTTGGGCTTCTGGACTCAGGCAGGAGCCCAGGGCTCTCCACACTATCTGTAAATGGAGAATTCTCTCATGATTTCGTATTTACTGAGCACTTGCCCGGGATAAAGCACCACAGGACCTAGTGACAAATGAAACCAAACCCTGCCTGGTTAGGAATGGACTCTGCCTCTCTGTGCTCGCACTGCCCCAGCCATGAGGGGGCTCCCCAGGTGAAGGAGGCCAACTGGGTCCCTGGGTAGCCCCCGCATCCTCTAACGGGACTCCTAAGGAGGAAGATGGGAAAAGGCTTCATTCGCATTCCCAGGTCACTGTGTGCCAGGCATTGTGCTGTGCTAGGTGCACATTTCTGCGCTGACTCCCCACAACAATGCTTCGAGGTAGGCATTAGTATTGGTGGCACAGAAAGGTTGGCTTGGATCTGAGGCTTGGTGCTTAGATAGTCGGAGAGAGCCATGGGCACATGGTGGAGAGACAAAGGGCCTGCACTGGCTGTGACCACATGACCTGGTGACTGCTGATAGGCGGGGCTGGGGGGCGAGGAGAGCAGTCCAGGTGCCAATGGCCTTGTGATATGGGACAGGGGGCACAGATGAGGCCAGGTGGGGCACACCTGTCACCACCTTGGTCAGCAGCACGGGGTAACAGGGCTGTCTAGTGGTTGAGGTCACTGTGTGAAGAGGAAGGGGCTGAGGACAGAGCCTCTGGGGAAAGGCCCCGTGCGGAGGTGGCTTGTGAAGAAAAGATTCAGCAGAAGGGTGGGAGAGAGTCCTTGCAGGCAAAAGAGCAGCAGTGTTACCTGGGTGCCAAGGAGGGGGAAGGGGAGGGGTCCCTGGTGACTTCTGAGGCGCATTCAGTGTGGCGAGGGCTGCAGTCAGGGCAAGTAAGTGATGAAATGGCACTGCCTTGATGGGCCACTCTGCCCCAGAGATCAGCAGAGGTGTGAGATGGGTGATGGGGGAAGGAGCTAGGAAAACACCAGCTGTGAGATGGAGGAGCAGCTCAGGACTACGCATCACGGATCGCTGTGGACAGGCGGAAATACAAGCAGGCAGCCTCCATCTCCCCAGGGAACCGCAGAAGTGCCGGCCCTGACCACACACTGGAATTCGTTGGGGAGCCTGGACAGTCCTGATGCCTGGGCCCCACCCCAGAGTGGTGGGCATCAGCAGTTCCAGAAACTCCCTAGGTGGCCAGGGTTGGAAGCCGTAAGAGGCATGGAAGTAATTTAAGTGCTACCCATGCCAGTAGCCAAGGCCAGTCTCTAAGCGTACCCCGTTTTCTTGCTTAAGTCACCCTAAACTTCCAGCTTGGCTCATGCTACAGTGGCTTCAATAGGCCGCGGTCCTGGGTGTCCCACCAGCTCTCATGGACTCCCCCTGTCTTGCAGGTCTACCTCGATCTCGGAGCCAGACGTGCCTGCCGGAGCTGTTGCGTTTTCTGGGCCAGAACGTTCACGCCAGGAAGAATAAGAATGTCGACATTCTCTGGCAAGCCGCTGAGGTAGTACCCTTGTCATAGTGAGGAAAAGAACGTTATTGTTGCACTTGCTGCCAGTAATAATAATTATGATAATAAAGCACAATTGCAGCCAGGAGTCGAGAGAACAAATTTCTCCACAAAAACTTATGTCCCAAACTCTGGAAGACACTGAGAGGTGCCTGTGAGTTCATTACTTAGGGCTGTCTGAAGTCTGAGAAGCTTGACACAGACTCTGTCCCCTGGGGCATTTAATAAGCAGGCTGATGACAATTGTTACCTCCAGAAGCCTGGGCAATCGATAGCAGCTACAACTCACTGCCTCTTCTAATAGCTTCAGCAGTAGACCATGGTGACCTTCCTAGTCTCTTTACAGTTATTTTTTGTATATTGCAGTTTGGATCTCTTTTCCCAAGTACTTCCAGTATTTTCTCATAAATGTAATTGCAGAGGTCCATAGCTAGCCATTCACTCATCCCTGTCCAGAGGTGACTTTAACTGGTCTCCACGGCAGCACTGACCTGTCCGGTGTGGGCACTTGCACACATAGACTCAGGAGCACGAGTGATCCCCATATGGCGTTCCAGCTCCCAGCCTGGCCTGAGCGCAGGGGAGGAATGGACACCTGCCACTCTGCCCCTGGGGGAGGAGTAGACACCACACTGCCCACTCACACCTGGTTATCCCCTGGTTTGCAGAGCCCAGGCAGCAGTTAGGAAGGCTGTCTAACCCTCTTCCTTCCCCCCATTGCTTTCCTTAGCTACTCATTCTAGAGCTTTCCTGTTCTCTTCATCATGAACGTGTTCCTCTCAACCCTGGGTCTCTTCCATGGCAGCAGACAGTCCAGTTGGTCATGGTGCTTGCCAGCTATTTGGTAGACCCTGTGTTTGAGAGCCTGTCTTCATGGAGCCCTCTCTTTGAACACGCCCCCGCTTTGTGCCTTTGTCAGTGGCTGTGGCCACTGATGCCTTTCTGTCGGATGCAGCTGTGACAAGTGGATGTTCCCCTCTGTATATTCATGTGTTCATTGAGCCTACAGGTGCCCCAGCTGCTAAGACTTCATGCTCATGAAAACTGTGGGATAGGTCAGCCTGAGGAGCTCCCTTTCTGGGCTAGGCTACCCTTGGAATCTTTTCACAACAGAACACATTTGGAAGCACTGAGTGACAAGAAGCTTGAGGGGATTCATGGGCCTCATTTTTCAAATATTGTCCTGGTTCTGAGGTCACATCTGCCCTTGTTTGCTCAGGCCAAGCCTAACAAATAGAGTGTAGGGTGAGCTCATGCATGCTGGGGTGCCTCGGCAGGCAGAGGAGCCCCTTACTTTCTTAGTATATTTTTGGGGACTGCTAAAATCCTTTGGCTGGCCATGACAAACCTGCTACACAGATATCTTTGCAAGAATTCAGATATAGAGCAAGCCTTTCCTCATGTGGCACAGAAGGTGACACAGCCAGATCCCCCCACAGTGGCCCAGAGCAGCACCCCCTGATTCACTCTCCTTAGTACAAGTACGCAGATGGCCTTACAGATGTAAGTAGATGCTGAGACCCGTGCGTACCCCGTTTGGGAAGTGTGCTTCTCTTTTCCTCTTGCTAGACTGTAGTGATCCACCAATCCCCTGTGCCAGGTCAGAAAAGCAGCCCATCCAGTCCCACATTTTCTGTTCCCAGCAGAGGTTCAAGGTATAGATTTTCAGGTGGAAAAGTCTCAAAGGCCCTGGACACATCACCTCTTGTATTTTCCCCTTGAGGGTCCCCTGGGGAGAGAGGTATTTGTGCAATGCCAAGTCACTCAGCTATCAAGGCCGCCCATCCCCAGTCTGACCAGAGCTGCCCTCCTTTTCTGAATCTTATTTATTTTCATTTCTGTGTATAAATCCTGACTAAATAGTTCGGGTTTAGTCATTGGTCAGGTCTAGGCCTTCATTCCATGGATGGGGAGATCCGTCAGAGCCCCAAAGCTGGCTGATGGCCCCCTCGAGGATGGAGCCTGGCACTGCAGATGGCCCTCTTGTGCAAGAATGCACCTCTGGTCACCTCTGCCTGCCTTCTGGAATCTGATGTTCTGGATACCATGTCTCTGAATGTAAGCGTTTTTTGAAACTATTTGTGGTTCTGGCTTGTGCCATGTGTCTGGATCATGAACTCTGCAGCCTGTAGAATTCAGTGAGCAGGTCACGTGCACTCTCCCTTCATCAGCTATGGTTTTATGCATTTGGATTATATCACTCTTTGCTGAGTTTAGGGGATGCTTAGTGTCCTTTTTTTTTTTCCTTTCCTGTAAAAATTGTTTTTGCTCTCAAAAGAAGCCTGTCTTCCTCCTGATGGTCTTGGCCAAACTTGTTTGGGCCTTTTCTCTTTTGTCTTTCTCTAAACACCGTGCTTAGGACTACACTGTGCTCTCTCTAGTGGCATTCCTGGCAGTGGCTGCGCCTCTTGGCTCTGCTGGCCTGGGAAGCAGGTCCCATCTCCTGGGCCATCTGCAGGGGCTCTGATACTGCTCTGGAGTGTGATGGCTTATTGGAGTCCACTGTCATCTAGTTTTGATTTTTCACTGAATACCAATATTGTTCTCGAGGTGCGGTACCTGATACAGGTTCATAGGCCCTTATGTGAAGCTCTCGTGGGTAGATGTTTTGGAATTCCATATTTTAAGAAAGTGACATGGTACACGGTTGGTGCACATATGTGTAATATAGTGCATATCACCTATGTTTGATGTGGCATACATATGATTGAACAGACCCAGAGGTGTCTGGAGCAGCCCTCTGAAACAAACTCATTAATATTGCTTTATTGAGAAATATGAATGTTTATACAAAGTGGGATAAATGAAGATTGTAGTCTCACATCAGCTCAGATCTGATTGTGTTGCCAAATGAAGTTGCTGTAAACTTAAAAAGAAAAACAGTCTTCCATTCGAGGGCTTTCTGTCCATGGGGACTGGGTACCTAGAATTGTATCTAGTGGTGCAAAGAAAAGGCTCCCAAATGTCCTTCCTGTGGGGAGAGAAGGTGCCCTGGGGTGGCCTTTTCTCAGCCTGGAGGATGCCCCACTGTGAGCTCCCACTTCCTCTGCTTGTGAAGGGGAAAGTGCACTGACCTGTCCCCATGCACAGCCCTGAGTGAGGTGGATAGTGGAGGGCCTGTGGAGCGTGGTGGTCAGGAGGAGACTAAGGGGAAGCATTTCTGAACTATTCCCATCTGTGCAGGTGAGGAGAGAGCAGAGACCGTGGGTCTGTGCTGTGCCTTCCAGAAAGGCCTGGAGATTTGGCCAAGGGTGGAACATCCCAGGAGCTGCTCTGACCTCCTGAGCTGGTCTTTGCTGCCCTCCTCTGCCCAGGACCTGCAGCAAAGTTCTGAATGTGATGAGATGGCCTGGGCAGTTTGGAAGAAGGCACAGCTGGTAAGGTCAGCAGACAGGTGGTGATACCCCAGAAAAGAAGGGAGCCTAGGCCTTAACGGAGTGGCCTGTGGTAGGGGGAGTCACAGGAGGGATGGCCAGGGACAAAGGCCATCCCATGGGCAGTGATGTCATCTCTGCGGCCTTCTCTGGCAGGACGTGGAAGTGGAGGGAATGCCGGCCTGAGGAGTTGGCATTGCCAAATGCCACCCTTGGCCACCTGGAGCCTGTGTCCCACCCAAAGCTGTTGTTTGGAGTCTCCCTCTAAGCACAGCCTGTGTTCCTGTTGCAGATCTGCCGCCGCCTTAATGGGGTCCGGTTCACCAGCTGCAAGAGCGCCAAGGACCGCACGGCCATGTCGGTGACGCTGGAGCAGTGCTTGATCCTGCAGCACGAGCACGGCATGGCTCCACAGGTGTTCACCCAGGCCCTGGAGTGCATGCGCAGGTGAGTCCCGCTGCCCCCGCCGCCCGCCCCGCCTGCCCCGGGCTCCGTGTAAACTGCAGATGAGCCGGTCCTGCCGGGGCGCCCCCGGCCCAGGTCCCCTTGACTCCAGCTGGCATGCTCTAGTTTGACTTGGGAAAATTCACTGATGTCTGCCAAGTCAAACTGTCGATGGTCTCACATTGAGACCATGTTCTCTTTTAAGTCAAGGGGTACTAGAGAGCCAGCAGTCTCCATGAGCAGGACTGCTCTGAAATCGGGTGGTCTCGGGGCGAGCTTAGGAGTTAGGAAGTCGTGTGCAGCCGTGTGCAAGTGGTCTGGCACGTGGCTTTCCCTCGGCCCCCTGCCTTGCTGTGGGTGAGAATTAGGGCCAGAGCTTCCTCAGCAGGCATCGGCTGCTTCCACCATGCCTCTTAGCTCCTTCCAAACTTGAGTGAAGAAAACGCGTCTGCAGGTTGCACCGGTTTGCTCCGCTTCTTCTCTAGCCATCGACACAGTTTGCTTCTCTTAGCAAAGTGTCAAATGAGTGTCTTATGGTAACGGCAGCAGCCCCCCACCTGTCCGTGTGCCGTGGCGACCTCACCCTAATGATGTTCTGATTCTGAGGCAGCAGGCGTGTTTGCAGAATGAAACCCAGGACTAAAACTGTCTACTGTTGATCGATGCCTTGTTTCAAGCACTGCTGGGGAGCACCTTACCTCACATACCAAAAGAAAGGATAAGAAACCTGGTTTTCCCGTCTCCTTCAATGTAGCCACCAATGCTGTCCAAGTCTCGTTTCCAACAGTCACTCCTACTGAATGTTCTGTATCATTTGTCCTCTCACCAAATTCTTTGAAGCGTTCAATTCTCTTATCCTTTCTGTATGTTTCTGCCGTTTGACCTTCTCACAATAACCCACCAAAGTGATGCCTGAGCTCCTGCCTCTTGATAATAGCATTTTGTAGAAGTGGAATCGTGTTGTCCCTGTTTTTTCTTTCCACATTCATCCAAACCTCTCTGTTACCTCGGGGCTTCTATGTATGCACGTGGAGAAAGTTCACCGTCCTCCCTGTGCTGAGCCTCAGGGAAGCAGTGGAGACTCTCGACAGGGTGCTGGGAGGAACCACCTTGGTGAGATGCAGGCCTCCACCAGAGAAGAAACACGAAAAATGGAAGGGAGGGGATACCTGTGGTGGTTGGAGCAACGATTAGGATCAGGTCCACTCAGTAGACCAGGCTGTGGTGTTTGCAGTTGATGTGTAGACATCTGTCCAGTCCTGGCTTCTAAAACCAATTCAATGAGAACAAGGATTCATTCTGACTGCATCTGAGCACAGGGAGAAAGGGGCTCCTGAGAAAGACACACGGGCAGCCACCTCTGCTGTCCCATGGCCTGCCTTGGGGCTGTGTGTGGGGGCCCACATGTGCACAGAAAACCGCTGTGGTTTTCAACATGCACAGCCCTTTACCACCTAAGAAATGGATATTCCTTGAAGCAAAATTTAAAAATATGGATAAGCCCCTATACCAGCTGTTCTCACACCTTCACCTCAAAATCCTCCATATTCCCACTTTTGGACAAGTAACTGCTAATGTGTGACGCCTACTCTTCCTGATGTAGACACGTATATACAGTCACGTAGGTGTGTGATTAATACACACATTGGTTACCCAGTCCCTGAATAATACACAACACACATACATGCATGAACAGATGCAGTTACATGTGCAATTTTAGCCTGTTATTTTTGCCTACTTTTTTCATTTACCTGTTTTATGGGCATTTTTTCAGGTTAACAGAGACCTTGCCATTTTGAGCACACCATAATTCCCCAGTTTGCTGTCATTGAATAAGCTCTATGTAGTTTTTAGCACCTCAAACCAGGGTGTCGTGAATACCCTTAGGTATCCTCCTGTCCACATTTGCTGCATCGATCCCTTAGGTTAAACAGTATACACCTTAAAAAAAAAAAAAAAGTATACATCTTTGTAAGGCTTTTAATACAAACTGTCACACTCCTGCCCACTATCCTGAGCACCTGCTCATCCATCTGGGTGTTGTCGTGCCTATCACTCATCAGAGTGCTTCGGAGTCTGTAAAGTCAGTGTTGCATTCCTTTGTCCCAGGTGAGGACCCTGAGGTCCTGAGTAGAGAAAGACCTTCCTCCCTGGGCCTCCCTCTGCCTCTCTAAACCTCGACCCACCCACGTCCAATTATGAAAGTCTTTTTAACGTTTCCTATTTGTTTTTCTGAATTTTCTAAAATCTCTGCAGTAAACATATAATCTTACTTAATAATCATGTAAGATATTATTACATAAGAACCAAGCTCTATCACGGCCCTCCTACACCCACCCCCAGGAACCAGTAGCTCTAGCAGCCGGGGCTCCATGCTCACTACCACCTGTCTGCCTGACCATGTAGCAGCTCAGGCCATCACCGTGTTTGATTGTTTTAAGGTGATTTTCTGGATTCTTCCCTGTGGGGAAGACACGCATCTGTTCGTAGACAGCAAACCTGAGGTGGCTGGGACACTAGCCAGTATTTCTGGCTGTGGTCAGGACCTGTGGCTCAGCCGGGAGCCCAAAGGAGGCCGCAGAAAATACTGGCCATGCCTTGAGTGGAGGAATGCATTTTGGTTCTCTTGCTTTCTCGCTTGCATCTTACCAGATGGAAGAGTAGAGCATGCAGGCAAGGGTGTAGGGCGGAGAGAGGGGTGGGGTAAGGGCTGACACTCGGGCTGTGTTTCTCTCGAAGGCCCAGGGTGAGCAGTGGCCAGTGCTGTGCTAACAAATGTTTAACAACCAGCTCTCTGCCTCCACCACCACCAAAAAAAGCCCCGATCTATAGTGTTTGCCAGATTCTATGGCATAAATACTCCCACTGGGGCTTATTTCAGGCTACCAGTGTGACACCACGGAACATGGAGTTAAGAGGCGATGTGACATTGGAGCCAATGCCAGCACACCACTCATGGTGCCTCTCTGTCCCCAATCCAGGGGCTGAGACATTCACAGAGTGAGCTAAGTAGCCACAGTGACATCCCCCCAAGACTGCCATCGCTGGGAATGTGACAGTCAGTTGGAAAGTGTCCCCAGTCAGAATGGCACACCTGAACAGTGCCATTCCAGGCCTTCCAGGTTCCTCTGGGAAAGCCTAGGAGAATTCTGCTTGAGGGAGGACCTCATGCTACTCATCTCTGGGTGGATCCTCAGAGGCCACCTGCTGTGTCCCAGCATCTCTGCTTCTGTGTCACTGTTGCCACTTTGGTGACATTCATAGAGGATGTGGCTCCAGAGCTGTGTCACCTCAGTATATTTTGTCTGTGGTGCCAAAAGGGAAAATTGCAAAATTTCTGATGTGAGCTCGGTTGGATTCCATTGTTGGGGATCACCCTGCCCACTAGTAAATTTGAATGTTCAGGGCCACCAGCAACTCAGGCCCTGCCACTGCTTAGCCTGACAGCCGAGGTGAGTCTGGGGAGGGCTCTGCCTTTGACTGGTCTTGAGGCAAATGGTAATTGTCTGAGTGGTTCATCAAGAGGCAGCTCTGGCAAAGTCGGCCGCACGGCCCCCCGCTCAGGCATCTGTGAGAAGGTCAAACCACCCCCACCCTTCCCCCAATGGTTCTTCATGTTCAGCTTGCTTTTGGAAACCCATGTCTTGGCAGCATGTGAGAGCATGGCAGGGCAGCATGGAGTTGTGCTTGGCCAGCCGAGAGAGGGCGAACATGGAAAACCATTTAGTCAACCTACATGTGTTTGTTTTCGGTAGACGACAGTATTTTTTCTTATTTTCACTTCTCTTTCTCTCCTTTCTTCTTGTGACTGTGCTGGTTTTGTTTTGGTATCCCTTCCACACCCTTTTCTGCACATCACCTTTTCTTTCTGTTGTGGCTCCATCCCATTTTTTTTTTTATACCTTACCATTTGGTTCTCCTCTTTTTTTCCATACTTTTGATACAATCCATTGCATGTGTCTCCTTTTTTTTTTTTTTTTCTTTATTTCCTTTGCCTTTTTCTTTTCCTTTCTCCCAAACTTTTTCCTTTTCACAGCATTGGAACACGGGAGGTAGTCACCCAGAAGAACTTGAGCGGCCTGGTGCCCATCCGAGACTTAAGACTAGACCCCAGCCTCCTCTGTTCCATCCCTTTGTTAGCTCTGAGCCCCAATTTACTGATTGTGTGGCTCTTCCTGAGCATAGCCTACCTGGTGACCAAATTGCGTTGCAAATGAGTATCCTTGCGAAAAGTCAGTACTAAGTCACAAGAGAAACAAAAGTGCCAGAGTATGTCCAGCCACCTGTGTCCCTAACTGGACAGAAGGAATGTGTCAAAGCGTGGTCTGCCAAGAAATATTTCATGCCTTACAGTTTGATGTTCTGTTGTTCTGAACTGTAAATACCCATCAAATTATTTCACCAAGAGGACTCGTTCTTTTAAATTCCATCGAGTTTTCAGAGCTTGTAACACATTCTGACAGTGCCCTGTCGCTGCATTGTTTAGCTGGCCTGGAGTTACTTGTACCAAATCTCTCACCTTCTGATGTACAAATCTTCATTACCTGTATATCTCCTGTGCCCTGTTTCCGAGAGAAGGGGTTCTGTCTGAAGAGAGTTTGTGTATTTGATACTATTCTTTAATGTACCGCTAACCTTTCCTTTCCTTTTGAAGAGAAATGAAAAGGATAGATGCTTTATAACCGGCTCATCTAGATCTACCTATTTAATAGGACATGTACTTTCTGCTTTCATTTCAAAGCGTAGTCCCTGAACTCACAGTAGCAAACACTTTGCAGAATCATAACATTCCTCGCTTGTGTTTATGATTTCCAGTCTGAGATGACACAACGCTGTGACTGCAGTAGCACGTTGTACCAAGTCAGGCACATTAAAATAACATGCTGCATGTGACTTTTGAGATCTTTAGGG
The DNA here is from genome assembly GCF_905146905.1 of Nyctereutes procyonoides. NCBI lineage: Eukaryota > Metazoa > Chordata > Mammalia > Carnivora > Canidae > Nyctereutes > Nyctereutes procyonoides. The sequence continues at coordinate 45,002,079 of NW_026575049.1, read as the reverse complement.
ATCACTAAACTGATTACAGAAATTAGTGCGTATAGTAACAAAAGGCTGTTAAATACATTTATTTTTCATGAAGCAGTATTTTTCATTTTAAAAATCGCATCTTGAAATACAGATTAAAGTCCAGACATCTTTTCTCTCTGCCAAATCAAATGTGGTTAATAGTGATCATTTTGAAAATCAAAGAAAAATGAACCAAAACTGGAGGCCTAACCTTTGGGCACTTGTGATAGATGGAACATGCTTGGATTTGTGCTGTTAGCACTCTTCACTTAATGTGGCAATGCCCAGAAAATGGAATGGTTCTTAACCTTAACTTTCACATTTGGCAGAAGAGTAATTGAACGTGTGTAATGGTAACAATAAATTAGGTGGAAATGCCATAGATTCTGTATAAGAAATACTCAGTGGCTTCTCTGTTTTCCAGTTCAAACTATGCCATGCTTCTGGTTTTGACCGCCAGCTGGTTCCCCATGCACAGTATTTTATGAAAGTGGATTTCTTTTTACCAGTCTAGAAAAATCAGAGTGAATTTACAGAATCTGTCTTTTCCAGAAACTATACACACAAACCCAATCCACCACAAAATCTGCCCCCTCTGTTCCTCCCTCAAGATATCAAGAACTTACTCTGGGACTTCTCTGGTTTGACATCAGACTCTAGGAATGGTAGAAGTGGTTAGCAGTGAATGACAAACGCTGGACTCAGGATTCTAAGACTGTTCTCCTCATACTCTGGGAGGCCCTTCTTTTCCTAGACCCCCTGAGCACTGCAGGAGCCCTAGGGCAGGGTTCCTACCTGTAGTCTTCTCACGAGTGCCATGTGGCCACCGCGTCTCTTCTAGAACACCTGAGGCGGCCGTTCTGTGGCATAGCTCCTGACACCCTTCAGTAGGGAGTCTCACCGGATGCCCAGTGATAGGTGGTGTTAAGTTGTAGCAACACAACACTCGTCACTGTCTGATCCGTGATTCTTGAGAGGCATGTTCACCTCCTGCCTCCTTCACTTTGGGGCGCATGCATCAGCACCTGAAGACTGTTTAAGATCCTTTATTTGAAAGGGAGAAAGTAGAGTTCACAGGCCCTTTCAGCTCCTGTTCCACGGCCTCCCAGTCCCTGCTCTGGTTCAAGTGCCCCTGAAGCCCCTCGGTGGTGACACGTGCTTGTGCCCACCTCCAGGCCTGGCAGAGACTATGCACCGATGAGGGTGGCCCTTTGACTATAGACAGTGTGCCCCCCGCCGCTACCCGGACTTGTGGGCATTTCTGTCCCAGTCCCTTGAGACTCCTCCTGGGACCACCTCTCCACCCCCAGCAAAGGGAGGGCATGGCTACTAGAGAGGCCCCTCTGAGGAGGTCTCGTGGACGCCACAGCCTGCTCCTCGCTGCCATGGTGCCAGCCAGGCCTTCCTGCCCTGTGTAGATTTGGCTGCTAGGTTGACAGAGAAATAAGTTGGAAAGGAGGAAGATAAAGTTCTTTGTTTTTCTCTTCAGGGGCTGAGCCAAAAGGCAGTCATTCTAGCTGTCCGGTCATGAGGGCAGCACAAGAAAGAACACCAGGAGATCAGCCTAGACTCTGATTGTTGTTGCCACCTTTCTTCAGACCGTCTGAGGAAAGAGACCCAGTATGCTCACCCTTTGTGCTGAGTTTTAGCATCACTAAGGCTTTTTACTTAGGAAATAAGACTAAATATATATCTGAAAATATTTTCTGCTTTAGTGAAAAATAGGCTGGATGAAACAAACATGGGAAGGATGAATCACCAAAGAGAAGTCTGGTATTTGGTCATGGTTTTCAGGCTGCTGTTGAAGTGATGCTAGCAGCAGGTGGGACATTGTCAGTGGCCACCAACACTAGATATTCAGGATCACTGAGATCCCAGTGTATCCACATGAGTTCTAAAGTGGAAGATCCACACCAGAAAGGGAGAATCAGAGGAGTCCTCAAAATTAGTTGTCATCTGGGTTTCCATTCTAGTTTCTCATTCAAAAAAATGGATGTCCTTGAAAAGAAATAATTTACCTATAGAATAAAAAAAAAAATCATGGAGCTTTGAAATAGTTAAACCCCTCTTTCTAAAATCTATCCAAGACCTTTTCAATGGGTGCTATTGACACCCAAGAACTATGCAGCTGATGTGGTGGATAGAAGTGTTCTACCTTAGGACAGCAGGCTGGCCCTTGTGGCAGGAAACGCCAGTTAGCAGGACACACCCTCTCCCCTCTGCACACTTCAGTCTCAAGCCCTAGCACCAAGCTCCTGCAAATAAGTCATGGCAGCATTGGGGTGCCATCAGCCTCAGCAGTCAGATTTTGTAAATTCAAAAACATTTGAAGGAAAGTAAGTACGATTTGCTTTAAAAACTAAATCACATGGAAAGGGTAATCTTGATTACAATGTCGTGTGTCACCTATTTAGTCAGTTAAACCCATAATTAGCTTCTTTACCATGTGTAAATAAAAGATAATGGCAAAGTTGACAGATGATTCTTCTGTGCTCCTCAAAGCAGTTTGGCATTTACTAGTGATAGATGGCCTTTGAAAAGTGTGTACATTTCTATATAAATAGAGAAACCATATCTGAAATAGTTTGATAACATGAGAGCTTCCAAAGATAAAGTCAGACTAACTGTGCATAGGAACCTATAGCTTCTGCTTTACATGAGATTATATTTTTATCTGATTACTGGATGCTAGACAAACATGATCATCCTTTACCCTACAGGGTTCCCTGTTCATATGGCCTAGGCATTCAGCTCCAATGACACCTGTCTCACTGAGGGCTTGAGGCTCTGGTAACAAGAAAGCCTTGCTGAGTTACTAAATTATTTAATGACAAGCAGGTGGATACTTTTCTAAAATACCTGAGCTTACCTTTTGAATAAAATTACTGTCGTACCAAAAATATTTTACATGTTGTTGATAATGAGACTGTCATTTTCACTTTAAAAGGCTTGAGCAATTGCCACTGATATTTTTTTAAAATGCATGACATAATGGTCTTCATACAATTTGAAATATTTTTTTTAACTCACTCTTTCTTGGTAACTCCAAATTTTACATCTCATAATGGGGATTTTTGTACTAAATTTGATAACTAGCCGATTTAATTGCTAGTCTAAGAATAATATAAAAATGTAAAGTTCTACTGTGCTTATAGGAAGTCATTTATATTTAGAGTCGCTTTTGCCTGTTAATTTAATGTCTACAGCAGATCATTTCCCAGAGAACTCCCCTGATGCTCTCACTTGGGAATATGAGGCCTGCCTGATGGCTCATCCTCCTGTTCAGCATTTGCTGTGCCTGCTGGGTTGCCATGACAACCCTCCATCCAGTACAGCTGGGGATGATGCTGATAGCGGGTTCAGTAGGGAAGGGCACCTGTGGGCTCTCACTGGCTTAGTGGCCTGCCTATGAGAGGTGACCACAGTGAGGACAGCCCACCTGGAGAAGACTGCCATGGGGAGATCTCACTGGGCTCACTCCTTCATGATTGTTGTAGCCCAGACAGCTGTGCAGACTCACCGTGCCACCATTGCATGGGCTCCCTGATTGCTTTGCACCCAGGACAGCTATCTCCTCAGTGGGGATGGCATGTTAGAGCAGACTTCTCAGCCAGATGGCTTTGCTACATTCTGAATTCTGCAAGGAAAATGAACATTTTGAATTTGAGGTGATTAATAGCCATTGCTACTACAGAAAAATGCAGCTCCTGAAAGCTTTGGTAAGAGTAGCACTATTTCTCATTCTATTCAATTTGCGACGCCACAGAACCTTTGAACTGCTCATTATGAAAGAATTCTCAGATTACTAGACATGACATTCATGGAAACCTTCCACTTAAAAACAGAAGTTTGCTTCTACTTAGATATAGCGCTGCCTCTGGAAATGCCAGACTCGCAATCCCATCCAGCATGTGTCCATGTCTGTGCTTTTCTTAGTTGCCTTCCTCGTTCAGAAGCCTGCCATCTTGCGTGCGTATTGTTGTAAATGAGTCCAGCACCCATTAGAATTAATCAACCTTTTTTTTAATGCTATGAAAATAATCAACTCATTTCATCTTAGTTTAAGTCTTTTCTTTTTTTCCTTTTTTACTGCTGTCATTTCTTGTGCTTGTTTTTTTCCCCAGTGAGGGTTGTCGAAGAGAAAATACAATGAAGAATGTTGGAAGTCGCAAATATGCATTTAATTCCCTGCAGCTGAAGGCTTTCCCCAAGCATTACAGGCCTCCCGAAGGGACTTACGGAAAAGTTGAAACATGAACACACGGTTCCTCTAATTAGCTGTTACATACTAAATGTGGGTACCCTCTAGTGTCATATATGAATTCTTCACGAAGACCTGAAGGATTGGTTTTTATTTTTGTGTTTTAAAAAAAAATTCACTAAAAAGTCTATGGAGCATGTTTTTTCCCACTGGAATTAATAGGAGGTAATGTTTGGCTCAGTAGTGTGGATTGTAGCGACTGCCCATTTAAATAGCCTCAGCCATAACCACACAGATATCATTGATAGTTCCCTGTATGAATCAAGCTAGATATGTCTGAAATGCTAAAAGACTTTTTAAAATGCCCACTTAGGCAGCTGCACACCTAACGTATTTTTCTACTGAGTAACTCAAAATTGAGCATTGAATTACAGTCTACTTTTAAAAACTCTGAATGTAAAACAGTAAATAATATATTAAATTATTGGATCCTGGGCAGACCAATAGATGTTAAATGTTAACTCAAGCTTTGGGAAAGAAGCCAGCTCTAGCTCGTGCAGTGAGAGCAAATGGTTCCAATGAATTGTCCCATCTGTAACGGCACAGGTGAAATCAGAAGGTGAAGTGAGGGTCACTAAATAACGCCTGAGAACAGACTTCACTGGAAGGTAGTCTCTGCACAGTGGCTCCCACAGTGGGGCCCAGCTCTGCCCCTGATGCCTTGTAGAACAGGGTGTGTGCTGGAGAATGTGAAGCCAGCTGTCCTGTTCTCTTCAGCTCTGGGGCTGGTCCTGCACACGCCCCCTCCTTCCATCACTCCAGAACCCCCTCACTCATGAGGTGTCTGCTGCCTCTCAGATAGCAAGGGGGGATTTTTTTGTGTGTAGGTGCTGGAAGCCTAAATATTTTCAGAACAGATGTCCTTTCGTGGGTTTCCCAATTTATTGTCTTCTAGAAGACAATGCAATCATGTTGAATTGTCTGATGAAAGTGTCTCTTAGGTTTGCAGTACTTGTTACAGTCCTCTTCACATTCTCTTATGTAAGATGACTATTGAGAAAGTTGGATTTATCTCCTACAGTGAGATTTTGAAAGGGATTAATGGGCCATAAAACTTAGGAATTTCATAGAAAATTATGTCTGGTCATCTATTATAAGATGATGATGAGTCTTATCTGCACATAGCAGAGATTTTTTTCTTAGTTTATATGTTTATCAGTTTATCATGATGATTATGTTTACATGTTATTTAAAAGGCTGTAAAAGAAATCTATGTGGCACATACCCATGATGCTGATCCTAATGATTTAGGAAATTCCTACATCTAAATTTGAGGTATTATTCGTGGGCTCCTTTAGAAATGCCACTTGGAAACATGTAATGTATGTGGGCTGCTGAGGCCCAGGCAAGGCCACCCACCGGCAGGGACCCAGAGGGGTAGGTGCAGGTGAGGGTGGAACTGGATGGATGACCCTCCAGGCCCTACCTTCTCAGACAGAGCCTACTTCTCCTGATCCCTGGTTGGGTGTGAGAGGATATGGAGGACGCAGCAGGGAGTGATGGCACAGCTCACACATCTCCCACAGCTGGCTCACTGTGGAGAGTGCGCGCAGACACTGCTGTCCACCACCCCGCTGCAGAGGTGGCAGCGGCTGGTATCACCTTCTGCTGTGTTAGACCCCGCTCAAAGACAGTTTCCAGTATGGCTGATTGGGCCTCTCACCACTCCCCCATTTCATTTAATTTGTAATTTCTCTAGCATCTACCTATTTCCGTCTTTTCTTGTTTTAACATCACTACCTTTAAAAAATTCCCTTGTCTTTTTAAATTAAATGTTACCCATATTGTTTCCAGAATTTTATTTTATTTTATTTTATTTTTGGTCTGAAGAGCATTAAGTACCTGCATTTATCAAAAGGGAATACAGCAAATGTTGAGTCATCTGTTAGCAATTCTGCATGTGGCACCATTATGTGAATTATTTTAACGACTTTGGCTTCATGTTAAGGATCACCATAAAACTCTAAGACTTGGCTAATCGTGTAGAAAATGTGGAGGCGTCAGTATTCCATGTGAGCGCTCGGCCGGGCTGCGGCGAGAGAGCCTGGCTCAGCCTCCCCGGGGCCTCACGCCCTCCGCGCTTGCTCCGCGCCAGGGCTCCTGCCCGCCGGGGTGGCCGGGGCTCCTCCTGTGGGCCCGGAGCCTTGAGCTTCGGTTGCACAAGGAAAGCCGCTTCACAGGTTCCGGCCAGTGTTCCTGAGAAGGCCCCTCCTTTCAAAAGAAACGTGGAGACCCACTAGGAACGTGGGACGTGACATGGATTCTGTGTAAGCACGTGCAGCACAGTTGCCTTTGGTTTCCTTTAAAAATGTACAAATATTGTATAATACAGTTTTGTCCCCACACAATTGTATTTGCCAAGCTTAGTGCATTCAAGTACTTTTATTTATTTGTTTTGGGTGGGCAGTATTAATATATATAAACATATAGTTACTGTTTTATATATTCTTAGCTCAAAGCCATGTATGCTGTAAATGTGCTAGTCTTTAGAATGACAATAAATAACTGACAAGAACATTAAACTTGGTGTTGCCTGATTCATCCCGTTCCAATCAGTAGGAGGACTAGCGGTATGGCCGCAGCGGGCCGGGCCACCTCAGTGGCATTGCATCGAGCGCTCGGGAGTTTGTAAGCATGAGACCATGACAAACTTCTGTTTTATGACCTTGTTCCCATTTAATTTGAAGCAGAGGGGCAGTAGGGGTGGGATCAAGAGCATGGACTTCGGCTTCGGATAGAGCCAGCTCCAGTCCTGTGCTGCCACTCACTGGCTGGTGACTGAACAAGTTGCTTGCCCTCTCTGAGCCTTGGTTTTCTCACATGCGAAGCATGGACCCAACAGTATGTTCTTTGTAACATGCTTGTAAGATGCCCTGGCATTAAATGTTCTTCAGTGTAGCTGTTGTTACCGTCCCACGTCCATTAAGAGGTTGCGTCTTCTCTGTGGGTTGCCTGGTCATCTGTTTTGTGTGATTTGCTTAAAATGTAGTTCCATTAATGGTTGGTTTGTTGTAACAAGGACCTTTGCACCTTTTTCTCAGCCATGTGAGCAATGATTTCCTTTGGATGAATTCCTGGCAGCAGACACTTACAATTAAAAGATCATTTAAATTTTTTAACATTTTTGAATTTTTACTATTACTGAAGTGCTCCCAGAAAATTAACCTACCACCTATTAGCACATGCCTTTTTTCCTTTATTCTCAACTTCTGTTTGATAACTATGAAAATTGAACATCTTTTATACTTTTAGTGATATTTCTACTTTTGTGGCTTCATTGGAGTGTTGGTCTTTTTCATGTGCCTTGTTTCTAATATATATTAACTCCTCTGTCGTATGTAGCAGTTCTTAAAAACCTTCTCATTTGTCTTTGGTTTTGTTTATAGTAGGGAGTAAGAGAAGTTTTAAAGTTTTTATGTAATTAAATATGCTTGTATTTTTCTTTTTGGTGCTTGTTCTGAAATCCAGTCCTGGCTTCACCACTGAAGGTGACAGACTGGGTACCCATCCCTTGTCCTTGAGATGGATGAGGTGCTGTGCACTCAGTGAAGGACCACACTAGCCCATGCCACCCTGGATAGAAAGCTCCCTCCCCATTGCTAAGATCTGGCAAGTGGGAAATAACTTTGTCTTATTTTTATCATAGCTGTCAGTCTCCAAGCTTTGACAGATTCCTGAGAGCATAGGATCAGAATATCCACATTACAAATTCCCCCTTGGACTCCTCTTATATCTCAGCGCTATCTTTGTGATGATTCCTTCCTGGACCAGGCTCTTTGGTGGGCCGTTTCCGCAGTCCAGGCAGGTCTGAATTCAAATATAGACCTCTGCGGTATTTTCACGCTCTGTTGTATCATTTAATGACAAGCTGGGACAGGTTAAAGAGGATAGGAAACTTGCTTATGTTTCTACTCCTGGGAAGACGATGTCCACATCAGAGAGACAAATTTAGAAAGAAAGCGTTTCACTGCTACGTACCCCTTGCTGCTCACCCCTCTCTTGGCTTCCATGCCCTCACTCTGTCTCCTTGTTGTCCTCCACCCACCACTAACATCATGGTGTTCCCCATGTTTCTGTCCATAACTCTCCATCTCCTTTCAAATGCTCTTCCTGAAAAGTCTTAATCACTCCTATGGAATAAATTGCCACTTATTTGCTAATGACTCCCAGATTTCTAGGTCCTCCCCAGACTCTAGGTCCATATCCATCTATACACCCAGCCACCTCCTAGTCATTCTACTTGAGTGTCTACCTTGGGGTCTCATAGCCTATCACAAAGTCATGCTTTCTCTCCAAGCTGGCTGAGCCATCCTCTATTAAATGACCCTACCCTCCACCCAGTGGTCTTTTCTCTTGCCTTCCACATCTCATCAGCTACTAAGATCTGTATCTCATTACCCCTTCAGCCTATCCCATAATTCACCCCACACTCACAGCCCTAGTCCATGTCTTGTCCCCACCACCCCTCAGCCTTCTCACTGCTCCTTAAATGCCCATCTCAGGCCTGCCCTCCTCTATGATTTCTCTCCATAGAATGAGTTGGTCCCTTAAAAAAAAAAGTATTTTTCCTCATTTCCATTTTGAGTATAACTATCATATTGTGTATCTCCTACCCATCATATTACGTTTTACTTTGTCCAGCATGTTATTTTGTGTCTTCGACAGCAAACATAATGCCTGTCACTCAAAAACGTTTACTGAATGAAAGGATAACTTTTGGGAGGGAGGTGTTCAATTGAAATTTTTCTTATTTTACCACTAGATCATTGTTGCTTTTGTCTCTCTGTATAATCCGTCATTCTAAACAATGACAAGGAGCCAAAACTAACTGTCTCAAAGGAGAAAGCAAACAAGAGCAGCAGAGTGTGGCAAGCACCAGGATGGTAGTTTTCTCTCCTAGGGTAAGCGGTAAGCAGCAGGGTCTCTGAGGAAAGCCCAGTATCATAGCGGGTTCACACAATGTCCTTTTGATCTAGATGGTAGTGACATGATGATTTACTTTATAGTTATTTGTTAACATTATACACCCTGTGCACCTTTCTATATGGCTGTTATATTTAACAAAAATTAAATGTTAACCCATCATTATTCAATCAATAATCTGTGAAGAGAATTAAGAATATAGTTCTATTTATAATAGTATAAAAAAGGAATAAGATACTTGGAATTAACCGCATCAAGGAGGCAAAAGTCTTACACTGAAAACTACAAAATGTTGTAGAAAGAAGACACCAATAAATGGAAAGACATTCATGTGAATGGACTGAGAGATTTCGTATTGTTAAGATGCCAATACTTTCCAAGGTGATGTACAGATTCAGTGTACTCCCTATCAAAATTCCACTGGTGTCTTTTGCGGAGATAGGGAAATGCATCCTAAAATTCATCTGGCATCTCAAGGGACCTAGAATAGCCAAAACCCTCAAAAAATAACAGTTGGAGGTTGCACACTTCTTGATTTCCAAACTTATTACAAAGCTATAGTTATCAAAATAGTGTGGCACTGACATAAAGACAGACATATAGACCGACAGAAAAGAACAAAGGGCCCAGGAGTAAACCCTAGCATATGTGGTCACATGATTTTCATCAAGGACACCAAGATCATTTAATGAGCAAAGGGCAATCTTTTCAACAAATGGTGTTGGGAAAACTGGATATCCCCATCAAAAGAGTGAAATTGGACCTTACACTATGTACAGAATTAACTCCAACTTGATCAAAGACCTAAATGTAAGAACTAAAACTGTACAACTCCTTTTCCTAGAAGAAAATTTAGGGGAAGAACTTCATTGGATCAGTCAATCACTTGTTGGATATGACACCAAAAGGACAAGCAACAAAAAGTAAAAACAGATACACTGGACTGCATCAGAATTTAAAACAGCAATGGTGAACATAATCAACAGAGTGAAAAGAAATGGGAAAAAGTGCAGATGGTCTCCACTAAGGAGTTAATATCCAGCATATACTCAGAACCCCTAGAGCCCCACAACAGAAGAGCAGACAGCCCTATTTTACAAGGGGCAGAACTTTGAATAGACATTTCTCCAAAGAAGGTTTATAAAAAGCCAACAAACACATGAAATGATGCTCAACATTAGTACAACAGTGGTTGCCAGGGGTTGGGGGTACAGGGTAATGGGGAGTTGGTTAATGGGTGTACAGTTTCAGTTTCACAAGATGAATGAGCTCCAGAGATTGGCTGCATAACAAGGTAAATGTACTTAACACTATTGAACTATATACTTAAAAATACTTAAGATTGTATGCTTTATGTATATTTTACCACAGATAAAATTTTAAATAGTTACTAATAAAGGTATCCTAAGTTTCAAAGTGGATCACAGACCTATATGTAAATTAAAACTATAAAATTTTTACATGAAAACAAGAATAAATTTCTGTAAGTTTGAATTAGGTAATGATTTTTTTTAGATATACCAAGAGGAAAAAGATAAATTGGAATTTATCAAAATAATTGTGCTTCAAAAGACAGCAAGCATCAAGAGAGTGAAGACAGATCACCTTTGGGAGAAAAACATATGCCGATCATTTGTCTTTAAAGAACTTGTATACACAATATATAAAGTCTTCTTATAACACAGTAATAAAAAGACAGCTTGGAGCACCTGGGTGCTCAGAGGTTGACCATATGCCTTTGGCTCAGGTCCTGGGCCTGGGGTCCTGGCATCGAGTCTCCCATAAGGCTCCTTGCAAGGAGCCTGCTTCCTTCTCTGCCTATGTCTCTGCCTCTCTGTGTCTCTCATGAATAAATAAAATCTTTAAAAAACTCAATTGAAAAGTGGACAAAGGACTTGAATAGACATTTCTCCAAAGATCTACATAAGGCCAGAAAGCACATGGAAGCATGTTCAACATCAGTAGCCATTAGTGAAATGCTGATCAAAATCCCAATCAGATACCAGGTCATACCTAGTAGAATGTTTATAATCAAACAGATGAAAAACAACTGTTGCTGATGTGGACAAATTAAAATCCTCATGTTGTTGGTGGGAATGTAAAATGATGTAGTCACTGTGGAAAAGTTTGGCAGTTCATCAGGATGCTAAACATGGAGTTGTTATACCGTTGTTAGGTGTATACCCTGGAGAAATGAAACATATCCATGCAAAACTTGTTCGTGAATGTTTGTAGCATACTCTTAATACCCCAAAAGTGCAAACAACTCAAAGTCCCTCAACTGATAAATAAAATAGATCCATAAAATATGGCATATCTGTACTATGGAATTAGTATTCAGCAATAAAAAGGAACGGACAGATGCTATGTGTGGATGAAAATTGAAAACACGGTAAGTAAAAGCCAGTCACAAAAGGCCACATATAATTCCATTTTTGTGAAACGTCCAGAATGTGCAAATCTATAGACACAGAAAGTGTATTAACTGTTGCTGGGAACTGGAGGGAAAGGAGGGATGGGAGGAGTAACTGCTAATGGATATGGGTTTCCCTTGAGAATGTTCTGGAATTAGTGGTGATGGTTGCACAAACTTGTAACTATACTAAAAAAAAATTGTATGCTGTAAGTGTGAATCTTATGGAATGTGAATTTCTCCAAATGAAGCTGTCAATAAAGCTATTACTAAAAACAGAGGGTTCTATAAAATAAATTTAGTGTTTCTTACCAAAGTTCTTTTAATAAAAGTTGGAGCACTTAAATAGATATACAAGAGTTACTGGGGGAAAAAAATCCCCACAACAACAACCCATCATTTTCCCTTTCCCAGTGAGAAGCAGTATACATACACACACACACACACACACACACACACACACACACGAGCCCAGTGACACTGCAACAAGGACCAGTGTGCAGTCCTCACTTTAGGTGAACCTTTTAAAAAAGCAATTGAGCTACAGAACACCTTGACTGCTTATACTCCAAAGAACCGTGGCTGTAATGAAGTATAGTGTCTTCATTATTCTTCAGTACTGAAGAGAGAGGTGAAACAATCATATTGGACTCAATTGTATTAAATGATCAGAATAAAATTACTGTGATTCTAAACTTTTTCAAGCATTTCCTGGTTTTAACTCCTGCTTTGACTATGAACATCTATTGTTTCAGTTTGCTCTGAATCCTTTCTTTTCAGGATGAGGCCCACCACTTATCCAATGCGATTCTGTTGGGAGTTACTACAGTGCATAAGACCCAAGCCGGCCAACATCATGGGGCCCTCATCCCTTTTTCCACAGGGACTGGTCTGATTCAAGGGTGAACCAGGGAAGACAATTGTCCTTTTGTAGGATTTGATTAGTGAACCCTAGAAAAGGAGGTTAGCTCTCTTATTTTTGGATCACACGTCTTGAGGTACACTTTGGGCTGCCTGGTCTCTTTCCCATTATGTAGAGAAGGGACCAAGCAAAAATTGAAGCCAGAAACAAAAGTCACAAGATGGAGGCCAAGAGCCCTGGCAACATAACTAGAGGTTTGCATCCAGCTATGCCTACTGTTTGATATAAAGTTTTGAGGTTATTTAGTGAGTCCATGCAAATGAAACATTTCTTCTCCAAGGAATCAAACACAAATTTATTTCAGAACCATATAGGACAGATTGAGTAAAAGAAAGCTTTAGCTTTATCCTAAACTTTCCCGATAGACATTTTCTCCCCCGACTGCATGTTATCAATTTTCACAGTCCCATCAGTGGCCTTCGTAATATTCAAAAGGATGTGCAAATGTGTCATTTGGTTGAAGAATCAAGTTGGAAAATAACAATCTTTTCACTTTTTATGCTTTCAAAAAATTCTCAAACAGTATGATGCTCCCAGCTCATAGCTGTTCAATTAGATTTTTCCTTGAAAAGTTAACTTGGAGCAAGAGAATCATTTAGCTTATACATATTCAAAAACAGAACTCATCCATTTTCTCCATTGTTCATGGAGGGAAAAACTGGACCATCCCACTAGATACAGCAAAAAGTCTGTCTCCTATTTGGGCTTTTCTTTTGTAAGTGACTGGAGAAAACTTGTTCTCATTTTGGCTTCATCATGCTAGCATTCAATATCCTTTTCTTCCTCGGAATCTGGATCTGGCATCCAACTGAAAACAAATGTACAGTTAAATCAATTTTGTACAACACAATTAAACACAGCTTTGGTAAGGGGTCTCACTACATGACAGAAGTAAACCAGTTTCCAGCACAGTCAAAAAGGCAACTGTCAGAGCTACCAAAGGAAAAAAATAATAATAAAGATGACATTAAAAAGAAAAGTTCCATTTAAGGTCCCAATAAGGATTTTCTTCTTAAGTAGAATCCAAATTACACTTATGTCTTTCTCTGAACTACACTCAACATGTGTTCTAGCAAACTCAACTTTTTAATTCAGTTTTGCTTGGGTTAAGTTCAAATGTATTTGAAATTTTTAAATATGAAATAACAGCTATCTGGGGATTAAAAGGATTTAGTCATAGGATGATTGCATGTGCTTTGACTTACACCTCACAGTGCTGCCTCCTTGAAGGGTGGTAGGCTAGGTAGAGGGTTTCAAAGTCAATAAACAAGGCAGATTTGCATCTTGGAGGGCTAATAGTGAATGAGTCTTGGACAAAGGCTGTAAGAATCTATTAATCTGCTCAAATGTTTCCTGGACCACTCTTTTCAGTATCAGAGTACAAGTAATAGGTAAATAATATTACCTAATCCTTTTTTTCTGAATGATCTCACTGCAACCTATCTGTAATTAGTAAGTCATTCCATATTTAATTATGTATAGCTAATTTTAGCATAAGCTTTTCAAAAGCTTTACTTACCATTGATCTTTTACATTCAAAAAATGAGTATTTCAGAGCTTTGCAGTTTCCTTCCTTCAGACACTGTCGAGGGGATTTTCCTTCCTAGGACACAGAATACAGTATAAATATCTGGGAAATTTCCTCACAAAGCACAAAATCACTATCCTTTTGAAAGTAGTGCTTTTTGAAAAAAATTTAAAAATAGTAAATTATATGAGAAAATGCAGTTCATTTTGACTCGATGTTTGGGAAGAACAGGATAGAATAAAAAGATGTATCATAATTCTGGAGCACTTTGAGGGTGCCCTTGAGTTCTTGAAAACACTGGTGTCCATGGGATACTTTTCTTTAAAATGTTTATATAAAAAAAAAATCTCAAAACTAGTATTTTTTAGCTCCTTACAGGTAAGAAAGAGTAAAGGTGAAAGTAGTAATGGGATTTCTTAAGTGTTTTTAAATTTTTTACACTCCAGAATTTTTCAAGACAGAACAAAGTAGTGTGTGTGTGTGTGTGTGTGTGTGTGTGTGTGTGTCAGATGAGAGAGAGTGTGTGCACGTGCACACATGCATATGAGAAATTAGGCCTGCTGTCATGGGAAATGGGAGGGTTTGTTCTGGAAGGTCCCATCAAGTAACTTTAAAGCCTCTAGTTACATCCTTTTAATGCATGCAGTTTTACCTCCAACAGATCTCTGCACATTCCCACCCCAACGCCTGCAAAAGTCAAGCTCTCTAGTCTGAGAAGCACAACCACGTAGACGTGGAAGAGCAAAGGGAGATGTTAACAGAATTTATATATGTCTGTGAGAGGAGATCTGCCTGGGCCTGATGTGAAATGAACTCTTTAAGCAGTGAAAGTTGAAAAGATAGGATACTGCTACAAGAATATTCACAAAAGATATACTTATTTCTGATTCTTAAAATGAGACTTTTTAACCTGTAACTTAAAAATCAGACATGACAAAGCAACAACTGCAAAACTAGGTAAGAGCAAAAATTTAGTAGAATTTTTTTGAAGGTAAACATGGAATAAAAATTTTAATACTACCTTTTCATGATCTTAAAATATTCTGAACAAATACACTGTTGTATTCATAACACAAAGGCATTTAAAGACGTTGGAACATAGAAGCATCTACAAATAATAAACTTCACAATTCAAAGAGGCAAGATTAAAATTGAATTGCAGCAAAATTTCTTTTTGGATGCCCTATCCTGCTAAGTTGTCTATTAATAAACTAAGCCCTAACTTATTAAAAAAAACTCAGAATGGTCCTAAATCAGTTAATGGGAGGTTAAAAAATAAGTACTAGATATTCCCACCTAGATAGAGCTTTTATTTTTTTTTAGTTTTCCTTGCCTAGACCCGGCTTTTTTTTTTTTTTTAAGATTTTATTTATTCATGAGAGATACAGAAAGGGGGCAGAGACATAGTCAAAGGGAGAAGCAGGCTCCCCACAGGGAGCCAAATGCAAGACTCAATCCCAGGACCCCAGAATCATGCCTGAGCCAAAGGCAGATGCTCAACCACTGAGCCACCCAGGTGCCCCTAGACCAGGCTTTTACAACCAGGTAGCAGAAAAGATGTATGTGTACAAATGCTAACTGCCAGTGTGGGCCTGTCACAAAGCAGGAGAGCCATAGGGATAACAGAGGTGCTAAAGGGGTTCTGTTAATGTAAATATATAGAAAACACCTGGAAAAAGTAGACCAAACTTACATTTTCTGAATTACCTGAGGTTTAATGACATCAAAATGTGATATGCAATTTGTGAAGGAAAAAAATCAAAACCTTAACATTATTATTTCCATTAAAGAAATAAACCCATACTGCTTATAAACATTAGCCTTCTGCAGTCCTTGACAGTATAAAGGAAAATGATGAAACCGTCCTACTCAAGTTGAGTTCCAGTGTAAAATGGGTCAAACAATTTTGAGAATAAAAATGACCCTGTTCAGTGTTAATTTTAAAAGCTCAAACAGCCCTAAAGTCAGATCAGTTTAGAATTAGGTGCCCTAAAGTCAGATCAGTTTCAGTGTTAATAAAGAACCTAGCTAGAATACTTCCTACCTAAATAGAAACACTGGGTGCATTACCCAGGAAAAAGGTAACCCCAATTTCACCTGCTTTTCATCATCAAGGATTTCCCTTCAAGCAGATTTTGACACCTCAACCGCACAACTAAAACCACTTCTCCACACCTTTATTTTGCAAGTGCCAGTCACACTTCTGGTTTTTACTGTGAAAAATGCTACAGGGTACCGCATCTGTGGCATTCCTGATCCTCTGGAATCTTGCCACTTTCTAGTCTGTCTGCTTAGGTTCTAGATTTTAATGGCCACCTACACCCGTGAATCTCAAAAGTGAATCAGAACAGAGTAGCAAGCTTCCTTGCACTATGCTGGGGGAGCCCAAAATTTTGTAATGAGATGCTGTTGATGGGATATGTGTTACCCATATGAGTGAGAGTAAATAAAACTATACAAAAGACTGGAACTATAAACTGATGCTTCCCCAAACTATCTAAGATGTCATCTTTTTCATAAGCTTTTAAGCCATACTGTCAACAGCCTGCTGGGAAGATCTAAAAGAGGTCCTGGGTTAATTCATCCTCCTTCATCAAATGGCAGACTCTAGTTATCCCTTAACATTTAACTTCCTTTCTAGTGAGGCCTACGGCCGGGCTAGACTTCCCAGACACCCTAGCAACTAGGCTGGGTCACATGACTAAGTTCCAGCCAATGGAGTATGTGAGGAACTGAAATGTAAAACTTCTGGGTTGGTCTTTAAAAAGGCACGGGGCTGCACCCCTTCTTCGTTTATGATAAGATTTAGCTTCTTGTATACTGAAGTTCATACCATCCTTTCATAGGCAATCTTAGGTCATGAGTTGAGAATAATATCCTGTCTCCCATCATAGCACCTAAAACCACAAGATCAACAATGTCTAGGTTCAGGGAAGGCTGAGAGGAGCTGTCCAAGCCCTACTTATAAGCGCACACAAGAGCAAAAGAGAATTTTCTATCTTCTTTAAGGCAGTGTTATTCTGGATCTCTGTAATATGTACCTGAACCTATATCCTAGTCAATACACTCCCAAGCTCATTTGCCTTCTGAGGTCAAAATTAGTGATTCCCAAACATGGTTGTGCCCAAGAATCAACAAGGGATACTTTTATGGGTGTTGGGGTTGGAGGTACTGGAATCTATACATTTAAGCTCTCTGCCCCCATCTCCAGGTAATTCTAATGAAACCCAGAGGTCTGGGAGCTTCTTAATGGAGGCACAAAGGAAATAACTCATGACTGAGGTTTTTTGGACATAGTTTCAAACTTTTTGATCTCCCAGGAGTCATATAATCCTAAGAAGTCTATCCAAGAGATGCCTTTTGAATCTGCTTGTTCCTTGCTTTTCCTCTCCAGCCCCACTGGGGCTGACATCCTTATCATCATTACCCTGAGCTTCTCTGAGGCCTGGTATTTCCTTGACTTTCTCTCATTGCCAGCATCTATTTTGAATTCCTTCCTAGAATGAGGTCGAGCAGCTTTTTCAGTGGGTTAAAGACTGGCAAGGAGAGATTACAGCATCCATCTGTCAAAAGATCAGATTAACTTCTGTATACAAGAAGCTAAATCTTATCATAAACGAAGTGGCCACACAGGGCAGACGCAGACCTCAACAGAATGTCCCTTGGTCTTCAGAGTCCCTAGGAGGGGAGGGGTGGGCTGTAGCTGCCAGTGACACCATCTGAGAAGAGAGGATATTGTCCCAGATCTGCAAAACTCGATGTTCTGTCTCAGTACTGCCCTTTTACACTCCCCCTGAAGTTACGGTAAATTTAACACAAACTAAAAGCACTCCCATTTAAGGTACTTTTTATAATTATCATTTACTCCTAAGTGACCAACATCAATAAGGCCACAAACTTAAGTTTGTGGCATGTGTCCTGGTCATTATCTTGTCTAGTTTTCTCACTTTCTAAAGATCTAATTTCCATGCAGGAGGGAATGTGTCCCAATCATCTATGTGTCCCAAATTAGAGTTTGGCACTCAAATGTTTGCGGAATAAATTATTACAAAAATACAACTTGGGATCCTTCCTGCCCTCAGTATCTTCCTCCACTTCTAGAGTTTCTTTCCTCAGTCCCACTGTGTACTTTATTCTCTTGATTGCCATCCTCATGGCCTTCCTGATGCTGAATGTCAAGATAAATTCAGGGTCCTCACTCTGAGACACAAGGGCCTTCACACATGCCAACCTTCTTCTCAAGCCATCTGTCACATTCCCTATCCCCCAATAGAGCACTAGCTTCTCCTGGTCACATCTCCCTGACTTGCCCATGCTGTTCTTTCAGCTTCTCCCCTCAACCACCACATTCCCCACTCCTTTACTTGACAACCTACTACTCAACCTTTAAGACTCCTATCAAATGTCACCTCCTCTGTGAGAAGTTTCCAAATTCCCAAGAAAAATAAGTTGCTCTCCAGTGGACTCCCACGGGATGTTGTTCCTAAATCTAATCATCAAACAAATATTTACAAGATGCTTACACAGATGCTTATACTGTTGGAATTTAGACCCTTCCATGACTGTCCTTCCCATCAGACTGAGGTGATGTAGGGTATGACTGTAACCGATTCATCTTGGTATCACCAATGCCTGACATCATGCCTGCCACTTACCAGGCATTACTAAGAGCTGACTGTTTGCACCAATGAAGCAGTCGACTGGAAAAGCCCTGTGCAGGGAAGTGTAAAGTGTGAAGACAGGGCACCTCCGTTTCCTCATCCGTGTGAGAGGGACTAGAGAGCCTCTTAAGCCCATGACAACTCAAGTTTTAGGACAAATTGGGCAGCCAGTCCGGCTGACTGCTAAAATCAGTGAACCAAATGTAAATCCTGAATCAGCAGAAACACTGATACAGCTTTATGATGCATGTCCATTTTGGGATAGTCTTTCCCTTTGAAGAGCAGACTCTGAAATTACATCTCCAAATGCAAAAAATAATTGCACACAACTGATTGCCCTTTCATCAGGCCTTTGTAACTGGCAAAGGCACTTGCGTTTGCGTTGGGCGCTAAGCTAGAACCCAGCTTTGGACCTCAACCGTCAACTCTGGACCTCACCGCTTGCACTCTGCACTCAGGTTGAGAAGACATGATCGTAGTGAGGGGAGACTGCGGTGGAAGCAAGAGACAAAACAGTGAAGGAAAAAAAAAAATGGAGCTGCTTCGTTTACAACTTATTCAAGAAGGCACATAACTCCAACTCAGAAACGATTTCAAACCAAGAGAAAGTCAATATCTATTCAACCACAACGGAACAGAGAAAGGAGAAACTACTAGTCAATACAGCGTACCAGGTTTATGTTAATTCTCTGATAATTTAGATTCTCATTTTCTAGCACGCAGGAAACCGGCCTTATTCTCCTTTATACTTCCAGAACCTAGTGGAGTGGCAGGCAACATTTAATAAATGTTTCTTGAACCGAAATGGTTTATCTTTAAGAGAATCCAAAGGGGAGGTTTCCTGATCCCCAACCTAACACCGGAGGGAGTTGACGCTCCGAGAGCCGACCCGCCCAGGTTCACCAGGCTGGCGCCGTGATCTATCCCGAGGCTGGCTGGGTCACCTCCCCTGGGCGCCACCGCAGGCTGAGCGGGAGGCGTCGGTCGGGTCCTGCCTCCCCGGTGCCAGCGTCTCCTCACCCCGGGCGCCCGGCCGCGCTACCTGGAGCACACAGTCCGATTGCAGCAGACAGGCGCCCAGGTCCTCCTTCACGCCCGCGCACGCGCCGCCCTCCGGCTTGTCCTCGTAATAACGCGGCATGACTGCGTCCCCGCCCCAGCAGCCGAGAGCCGCTGGCGTCCGCAGCGGCAGCAACCCCTGCGGGGCGCAACGGCCACCCGCGGAGGGAAGGAACCGGAACTTGCAGCCACAACTTCCGGCGGGCCCCCGGAAAACTACGGGGCCCGAGAGGCCGCGCGCACGGCGGAAGTGGGTGCACGTGACGCGCCGCGCCCCCTGCGCTGGCTACGTTGCGGGAAGGGAAGTCGGCCCGGCGCCTGCTGGGTCTGGCTGCTGGCCGGAGGTGGTGGCGGGCTAGCTTGGACCTCTTGGAGGCCGCAGGGCGGCTCCAGGTGAGACCCGAGGACTGCTCCGTGCGCGCGCGGCTCGGGCTCGCCGGCGCCTTTTCCTCCGGCCCTTCAGGGCGCGCCGGCCCTCGGCCCCGGAGTGACCGTAGCCGCGTCCGGCTGCTCGGCCTGCGGTAGGGTTGCCAGATAAATAAGCCAACGACGCCCATTAACGCTTAAATTTCACATGAACGACCGACGGCGTTTCCGTGTATGTCCCACCCAATGTTTCGGACAGTCTTCTACTGAAAGTTATACTTGTATCTGAGATTGATTCGAATGTAACTGGGCGTCCTGTGTTTTCATCTGCTAAGTATGGCGACCTTCCCCGCAGCCCCGGGGTGACGGGGAGCCTCTGTAGCCGGCGAGGCGCCGTGGGCGACCGGGAGGCCGGGGGGCGGGGGGGGGGGCGGGGCGGGAACTGGGCGGCCGGCCTGTGAGGGCTGGACGGTGAGCTGCGCTCCCCGGGCTCCAGGCTGGGTCCACCGGCCTCCCACGCTGCCGTTCCCTCTGCTGAACTATTCACGGAGCAATGCACTATGGGCTTGAATTTTGTTTTTATATCATACTCCAGTGAAAGAGTTGCTTGGTGGTCTTGCACTGATGGACCCATGTGAATATGCCATTATTTTACCTCGTCGGTAACATTGTTTCTAATTGGCTTTTAAAACCGATTCCCTTAAAGGCCTGATGGTTTAGAGCACGGGAGTTTTGGCTCCATAGTCCTCTCTGTGCTCCTGAGGGGGTCCCTTCACCTCCCAGTGCTTTTCTTTCCGTCTCCCTCTCCTCCCTCCCTGTGGCTACCAGTGACTACTAGGGGGAGCTTCCCCAGGCTTGAGAGAGGTGAAGCGTGGGAAACCTACAGACCCTGTAGACGTGCTGTGAGGGTTCGGAAGGGTGTGGCGCTGCCCTTGCCTGACGCGCAGCCGACAGTTCTTGAGCCCCCAGATAAGCCTCAGAACCACCTCCATTAGCTTTTGACCCCTGACATTTACCAAGGATTGGGGCGGAAATGTAGGATGGCATCCCTCCTGAATATCTCAGAAGAGGATACAAGAGGATATCCTTGTAAAAGATTTTTTTTTTTTTCTTCCATCTAGGAAGATGTTACCGAGTACTTCAGTGAATTCCCTAGTGCAGGGGAACGGAGTGTTGAATTCCAGAGATGCAGCAAGACACACGGCTGGAGCAAAACGCTACAAATACCTGAGAAGACTTTTTCGTTTTCGGCAGATGGACTTTGAGTTTGCTGCATGGCAGATGCTCTACCTATTTACTTCCCCACAGAGAGTTTACAGAAATTTTCATTACCGAAAGCAGACAAAGGATCAGTGGGCCAGAGATGACCCTGCTTTCTTGGTCCTCTTAAGTATTTGGCTCTGTGGTAAGTGTTAGTTTTTCTGTAATAGAGTTGAAGAACAGACTGGTTTGTTTTTGTTTTTTTTTAAAGATTGTATTTATTTATTAGAGGATGCAGGGAAAGGGGCAGAGGGAAAAGGAGAAGCAGGCTCCCCACTGAGCAGGGAGCCCAACAGGGGGCTCTATCCCAAGACCCAAGGTCATGGCCTGAGCCGAAGGCAGACACTTAATCAACTGAGCCACCCTGGTGCCCCGAAACTTAGTGTTTTAGATTGTACTTGTCGTTTGCAAAATCTTTTGTTATAAACATATTGTGGGTCAGGATTTAGGATATTTGAAGCTGTTTCTTCTTTTCTGAAGCCTCAAAAATCTCACAGGAAAGAGTGTTGTTTTTTCTGGTTTCGGAGGTCCCAGGCAGATGCCAGAGTAAATTGTTTCTTCGGAACATGGAAAAGCAAAAGATAGAGTCACTCCGTGTCTTTTAACTGCTATGATAAAGAAGTTGATACCAAATGCAGACTTACTGTGAAAAGGACTATCAAGATGGGAAATTGCATTTCATGGGCAAATCTAGAGTGATAGTGCTAAAAGTACCAGTGCAAACTTGTGAAACTACTTTTAAATTCTCCAATAATGTAGTGAGAGAGTCCTAACCATCTTTAGGGTATTAAATGTATGAGATTTTTTTCACCTTTACCTGGGCTTAAATATGTGACTGCCTTTTCAGAACCTGTCCTGAATTTATCACACAAATCTTTCTTTCAGTGTCCACTATAGGATTTGGTTTTGTTCTGGACATGGGATTTTTTGAAACGATAAAGCTTCTCCTTTGGGTTGTATTCATAGATTGTGTAGGCGTTGGTCTTCTCATATCAACTTTAATGTGGTAAGTATCATAATTTTGATTTTTCAAGTCCTGCTGTAGAGCCTGCATTTGCTTCCTTTAGAGATACAGTAGCTGATGTGCCCTGAAAGCATGAGTTTAAATTTTTTTTTATTATTGAAATATAGTTGACACAATGTTACATTAGTTCCAGGTGTACAACATAGAGATTTGAGATGTATATACATTATGATATGCTCACCAAGATAAGTGTAGTTACCATTTGTCACCTTACAGTGTTGTTATAAAATTGACAGTATTCCCTATGCTGTACTTTTTATCTCTGTGTCTGATTTATTTTATAACTAGAAGTTTGTATCTCTTAATCCCCTCCACCTATACCACCCATTCCTTAAACTCTCCTCTTCTCTACCAGTTTGTTCTCTATATTTATGAACCGGTTTGTTTTTTGTTCATTTTGTTTTTTAGACCCACATATAAGTGAAATGATATAGTGTTTGTCTTTTTGTCTTTCCTGACTTATCTTGCATATCATTATACCCTCTAGGTCCATCTATGTTGTCACTAATAGTAAGATCTCATTGTTTTTTATGACTGAGTGATATTCCTGTGTGTGTGTGTGTGGTGTGTGTATGTGTATACACCCTGTTTCTTCTTTATTCCTTCAACTATTGATGAATACTTCAGTTGCTTCTATATCTTGATCATTGTAAATAATGTTGCGATGGACATTGGGGTGCATATAGCTTTTCAAATTAGTGTTTTTATTTTCTTTGAATAAATACCCAGTACTGGTTCTGTTTTTAATTTTTTGATGAACTGCCATACTGTTTTCCACAGTGGTTGCTCCAGATTACATTCCCACCAGCAGTGCACAAGGGTTCCCTTTTCTGCACATCCTTGTCAACACTAGTTATTTCTTGTCTTTTCAATACTAGCTGTTATGACAGGTGTAAGGTGATATCCCATTGTACTTTTGATTTGCATTTCCCTGATGCTAAGTAATGCTGAGCATTACTTTTCATGTATCTGTTGGCTTTTTGACTGTGTTCTTTTAAAAAAAAACCTATTCGGGTCATCTGTCCATTTTTTATTTGGATTTTTTTTCTTTATTGTTGAATTGTATAGTTCTTAATATATTTGGGATACTAGCCCCTTATCAGATATATCATTTGCAAATCCTTTCTCCTATCCACTGGATTGCTTTTTTATTTTGTCTGTGATTTTCTTTGTTGTGCAAAGCTCTTTATTTTGGTTTAGTCCCAGTAGTTTATTTTTGCTTTTGTTTCCCTTGCCTGAGGAGATAAATCCATAAGAATGTTGCTGAGGCCAATATCCAAAAAATTACTGTTTATATTTTCTTTAGGAGCATTGTGGCTTCATTTCTCATATTTATCTTTAATCCATTTTGAATTTCTTTTTCTGTATGATGTAAGAAAATGGTCCATTTTCATTCTTTTGCATGTAATTGTCCAGGTTTTTTCACACTATTTATTGATGAGACTGTCTTCCCCACTGTATATGTTTTTCTCCTTTGTCATAGGTTAATTGTCCATGTGTTAGTTTGTTTTTTGGGTCTATATCCGGTTCCATTGATCTGTCTGGTTTTGTTTTTGTTTTTTGTTTTTGTTTTTAGAGAGAGAGAATGAGAGCAAGCGGGAGTAGGGGTGCAGAGGAGGGGGGAGAGAGAGAATCTTAAGCAGGCTCCATGCCTAGCATGAAGTCTGACAGGGGACTTGATCTCATGACTCTGAGATCATGACCTGAGCCAAAATCAAGAGTCAGACACTTAACCAACTGAGCCACCCAAGCACCCCCAATCTGTTTTTGTGCCAGTACTATACAGTTTTAATTACTGTAGCTTTGTAGTATATATTGATATCTGGATTGTGATACCTCTAGCTTTGTTTCTCTTTCTCAAGATTGCGTTGGCTATTTGGGGTCTTTTGTGGTTCCATACAAATTATAGAATTCTTTAATTCTCTAAAAAATATTATTGGTGTATTGATAGAAATTGTATTGAATCTGTAGATCACTTTGAGTAGTATGGACATTTTAACAATATTGATTCTTCCAATCCACAATCATGGAGTATCTTTCCACGTGTGTGTCCTCTTCAATTTCTTTCATTAGTGTCTTACAGTTTTTAGAGTATAGGGTTTTTATCTCCTTGGTTAAATTTCTTCCTAGGTATTTTTTTGGTGCAATTATAAATGGGGTTATTTTCTTAGTTTCTCTTTCTACTGCTTCATTATTAGTGTACAGAAGCACAAGAGATTTCTGTATATTTTGTGTCCTGTAACTTCACTGAATTTATTGATTAGTTCTAATAGTTTTTTGGTGGAGTCTTCCAGGCTTTCTATATATAGTATCATATATCTGCAAATAGAAACATTTGTACTTCTTCCTTACTGATTTGCATGCTTTTATTTTTCTTGTCTGATTGCTTTGGCTAGGACTTCCAGTACTATGTTGAATAAAAGTGGTGAGAATGTATGTTCTTGTTTTGTTCCTGATCCTAAAAGAAAAGCTTTCAGCCTTTCACCATTAAGTATGATGTTAGCTGTGGGTTTGTCATTTATAGCCTTCGTTATATTAGGTACATTATCTCTCAACCCATTTTGTTGGTAGCTTTATCATGAACTAATGTTGAATTTTGTTAGATGCTTTTTCTGCATCTATTGAGATGATCATGATTTTCATCTTCCATTTTGTTAACATGTATCACATTAAATGATTTGCACATAATTGAACCATCCTTGCATCCCTAGAATAAATCCCACTTCAAGTGGAATATCCTTTTAATGTATTACTGAATTTGGTTTGCTAATACTTTGTTGAGTATTTTTGGATCTTTGTACATCAAGGATATTAGCCTATAGTTTGCCTATTTTGTAATGTCTTTGTCTGATTTTGGTACCAGGGTAATGATTTCCTGGTAGAACTGATTTGAAAAATATCCTTTCTCTTTGTTTTTTTTTGCAGTAGTTTCAGAAGAATAGGTGTTAACTCTGCTGTAGATGTTTGGTAGAATTCACCTCTGAAACCATCTGGTCCTGGACTCTTGTTTTTTTGGGAGTATTTTGATTACCAATTCAAATCCATTACTTACAATAATACATTTTTTTCAGACTTTGTATTCCTGATTCAGTTTTGGAAGGTTGTATATTTCTACAAATTTATCCTTTTTTTTTTTTGGCTGTCTAATTTGTTGGCATATATTTTTTCACAATAATCTCTTGTAATCCTTTGTATTTCTCTGGTGTCAGTTGTTACTTCTCTTTCATTTCTGATTTTACTTATTTGGGTTCTGTCTCCTTTTTGATGACTCTGGCTGAATGTTTTATCAATTTTGTTTATTTTTTCAAAGAACAAGTTCTTGGTTTCGTTGATCTTTTCTATTGTTTTTTCAGTTCCTGTTTCATTTCTTTCTACTCCAGTTTTTATTACTTCCTTCTTCTGTTATGTTTAGGTTCTGCTTGTTCTTTGCCCATACCTTTAGGTTTAAAGTTAGATGGTTTATTTGAAATTTTTGTTCTTTCTTGAGGTATGCCTGTTAGAACATCCCTCTGGCAATTGCTTTTGCTGTGTCCCAAAGATTTTTGGAACATTGTTTCCATTTTCATTTGTCTCAGGAACTTTGTCTCTTTGGTTTTGTTGTTGTAGTTGATGATAATGACCTGTTATTTTAGTAAAAGGTTGTTTAGCCTGTGCATGTTTGTGGGATTTTTCCATTTTTTCTTGTAATGGATTTCTAGTTTCATACCATATGGTTGGAAAAAATGCTTGATGTGATTTCAGTCTTCCTAAATTTATTGAGATTTGTGTTCTGGTCTAAACTGTGGTCTGTTCTGGAGAATATGTCCTATGCACTTGAAAAGATTATGTATTCTGCTGGTTTTGGGGGGAATATTCTGTATATGTGTATCTAATATGTTGTCCTTCCTTACCGATTTTCTGTGTGGATGACCTATCCATTGATGTAAGCGGGGTATTAAAGTCCCCTATTTTGTGTTACTATCTATTTCTCTCTTTATGTCTGTTAGTATTTGCTTTATGTATTTCAGTATTCTCATAGTTGGGTGCATAGTTATTTATAATTGCTAAATTCCCTTGTTGGATGGAACCTTTTATCATTATGTAATGCTTTTATGTAACGCCTTGTTTTGTCTCTTGTTACAGTCTTTGTTTTAAAAGCTATTTTTGTGTGAAAGAAGTATTGCTTCCCTGGCCGGCCTGTCTGTCTTTTTTTTTTTTGGCTTCCATCTGCATAGAATATCTTTTTCCATCCCTTCATATTCAGTCTGTAGGAGTCTGTAGGTCTGAAGGTAGCCTTATTGTCAGCATATAGTTGAGTCTTGTTTTCTTATCCATTCAGTTACCCTGTCTTTTCTTTCTTTTTTTTTTTTTTTTTACATTTTTAATTCCTGTTAACATACAATATTACGCTGGTTTCAGGTGTACAAAAGAGTGATTCAGCACTTCCATACAACACCCTGTGCTCATCACAAGTGCGCTCTTTAATCCCCATCACCTCTTTTACCCAAGCCCCCCTTCCCCTCTCTGGTAACTATCAGTTCTCTATAATTAAGAGTTTTTTTCTTAATTTGTCTCTTCTTATATTGTTTCCTTTGCTTGTTTTGCTTCATAAATTCCACACAAGTGAAATCATATGTTGTCTTTCTCCGACCTATTTTGATTAGAATTATACTCTCTAGCTCCATCCATATTGTTGCAAATGACAAGATTTCTTTCTTTTTTATGGCTGAATAATAGTTCATTGTGTGTATGTGATCTCCTTTATCCATTCATCAATCCATGGACATTTGGGCTGCTTCCATATCTTGGCTGTTATAAATAATGCTTCTATAAACATAGGGGTGCATGTATCCCTTTGAATTAGTGTTCTTGTATTCTTTTGGTAAATACCCAATAATGCGATTGCTGGATCATAGGGCAGTTCATTTTTTAACTTTTTGAGGAACTTCCATACTGTCTTCCACAGTGGCTGCACTAGTTTACACTCCTACCAACAATGCAGAAGGGTTTCTTTTTCTCCACATCCTTGCCAACACCTGTTGTTTCTTGTGTTGTTGATTTTAGCCATTCTGACAGGTGAGAGGGATTTGCATTTCCCTGATGATGAGTGACATTGAGCGGCTTTTCATGTGTCTTTTGGCCATCTGGAGATATATCTTCTTTGGAAAAATGCCTGTTCATGTCTTCTACTCATTTTTTAATTTGATTATTGGTATTTTGGGTGTTGAGTTTTATGAGTTCTTTATATTGGATACTGACCCTTTATTGGATAGGTCATTTGCAAATATCTCCCATTCAATAGGTTGCCTTTTAGTTTGTTGATTGTTTCATTCACTATGCAGAAGATTTTAAGTTGATGTAGTCCCAGTAGTTTATTTTTGCTTTATTTTTCCATTGTCTTAGGAGACCAAGAAGTTGCTATGATCAGTGTCAGCAAAGTTACTGCCTATGTTCTCTTATAGAAATTTTATGATACCAGGTCTGAACATTTTGGTCTTTAATCTGTTTTGAATTTATTTTTGTGTATGGTGTAAGAAAGATGGTCCAGTTTCATTCTTCACTGTCCAGTTTTCCCAACACCATTTGTTGAAGAGATGGTCTTTTTCTCCTGCTTTGTCAAAGATTGACTATATAGTTGTGGGTTCATTTCTCGGTTCCCATCCTGTTCCATTGGTCTATGTGTCTATGTTTGTGCCAGTATCATACTGTCTTGACCACTACAGCTTTGTGTAGTATAACTTGAAATCTGGAATTGTAATGCCTCCAGCTTTGTGGTTTCTTTTCCCAGCTCACTTTGGCTAGTTAAGGTCTCGTGGTTCCATACAAATTTTTGGATTGTTTATTACAGTTCTGTAAAAGGTGCTGTTGGTATTTTGATAGATCGCATTAATGTGTAGATTGCTTTGGTATGAATGAAAATAGTATGAATATTTTAACACTATTTGTTTTTCCAATCCATGAGCATGGAACGTCTTTCCATTTCTTTGTGTCGTCTTCAATTTCTTTCATTGATGTTTTTAAGTTTTCAGAGCACGGTCTTTTACCTCTTTGGTTGATTCCTAGATATCTTATTATTTGGGGTGCATTTGCAAATGGGTTTTCTTAGTTTCTCTTACTGTTACTTCATTATTGGGTAGAGAAATGCAACAAATTTCTGTATATTGATTTGTATCCTGCAATGTGACTGAATTCATTTATCAGTTCTGGCAGTTTTTTGGTGGAATCTTTCAGATTTTCTATTTATTGTATCAATTCATCTGCAAATGCTTAAAGTTTTACTTCTTCCTTACCAGTTTGAATACCTTTTATTTCTTTTTATTGTTTGATTGCTTTGGCTAGACTTCCAGTACACCATGTCTTTTGATTGGAGCATTTAAACATTTACCTTGAAAGTAGCTATTGGTAGGTTTGTTCTTATTCCTATCTTGTTAGGTTTTTTTTGTTTTTTGTTTTGTTTTGTTTTGTTTTTCTGTAGTTCTTTTGTACCTTTTCTTGCTCTCTTCTTTGTATTGATGACATTTTTTTTAGTGTTATGCTTGGATTCTTTTTCTCTACTTTTTGTCTATCACACGTTTTGGTTTGTGCTTACTATGAGGTTCATATGTAACATTCTATGTATATAGCAGTTTCTTGGTTACTTAAGTTGGAACACATTCTAAAATCACTACATTTTTACTCCCCCTCCATTTTTCATGTCGATTTTACAACTTTTTTTTCTAAGTCTGATAACTAATTTTTGGATATAATTGGCTTTACTACTTTTGTTTTTTAAGCTTCATACTAACTTTATAAGTGAGTGATCTACTCCCTTTATTATATGTTTGCTTTTACTTGCAAAATTTTTTTCTTTCGCATTTTTTAGTTGTGGCCCTTTTTTTTTCTGCTTAAAGAGATCCTTTAACATTTCAAGGTCAGTTTAGTGCTGGTGAACTCCTTTTGTCTGGGAAGCTCTTATCTCTCCTTCAATTCTGAATGTTAACCTTGCTGGGTTAAGTATTCTTGGTTGTAGGTTTTTTCCTTTGAGCACTTTGAATGTATCATGCCTGCGAGGTTCTGCTGAAAAATCAACTGAATGCCTTATTGGCCTTCTTTTGTAACCAGTTGTTTTTCTCTTGGCTGCATTAAGATTCTCTTTATTTTAATCTTTTACATTTTAATTCTTACTTGCATTGGTGTTAGCCTTCATGGGTTCATCTTGTTTAGGCTCTCTGTGCTGCTGGACCTGGATATCTGTGCTTCCTTCCCCTGGTCAGGGATGTTTCCAGTGATTATTTCTTCAAGTAAGTTTTTTTGCGCCCCCCCCCCCTCTGGGATTCTTATAATGCAAATGTCAATATGCTTGATATTGTCCCAAAGACTTCTTAATCTATCCTTATTTTTGTTTTTAATTATTTCTTTTTGTTCAGTTTTGCTGCTTTCCATTTCCTGCCTTCTGCATTGCTAGTCCGTTTTTCTGTGTCTTAGTTTGCTGCTGTTTCTCTTTAGTGTGGTTTGCATTTCAGTTACTGTAGTCTTCAGCTCTGATTGGTTCTTATATTTTCTTCTATCTGTTGAAGTTCTCACTAGGTTCACCCTCTCTTGTTTCAAGTCTGGTGAGCTTCTTGTTGACCATTACTTTGTACTATTTATCAGGTACATTGTTTATCTTGTTATTTCACTTAGAGTATATTCCTCTATCTCCTTATTTTGTTTTACTTTCTGTATTTGTTTCCATGAATTAGGCAGAACAGCTCCTTCTCCTGTTCTTGAAGGACTGGTCTTGTGTTGGACTGTCCCATGTAGAGTTGTGTATGCCTTTTGGCTTTGGCTGGCTGGAACTGTAGCAGGCATGGCTAGAATGGGGTCTCTGGGTGTGCCACATGGGGCATACCCTAGCAGGACGCCTGAAACTAAAGTGGGCCTGGGCTGGCAGTGCCCTGCTGGGAAAGCTGGATTCGAACTAGGCTGGTGATTCCAGGGTGCTCTGCACAGTGGGGGCCTTGGTGGGAGAATTGGAGCTAAAGTTGCTGTGGCTAGGGGTGTGGGGCTCATTCAAGTGCTGGGCAGTTAGGGCATCTGTGCCCTGTTGCAGTCTGAGTGATGGGGCATGGTGGGGGTTGGAGGGACATAAGCAGTGGTGCTTACCGGCCCCTTTGGCCCCAGAATGTGTTCCCACAGGCCATGGCCATTTGACTGAGGGTTAGTTTTTTTATATTCTAGTTGTGTTTTAAACCACTGCTCTTGGGATCCCTGGGTGGCGCAGCGGTTTGGCGCCTGCCTTTGGCCCAGGGCGTGATCCTGGAGACCCGGGATCGAATCCCACATCGGGCTCCCGGTGCATGGAGCCTGCTTCTACCTCTGCCTTTGTCTCTGCCTCTCTCTCTCTCTCTCTCTCTCTCTCTCTCTCTCTGTGTGTGTGTGACTATCATAAATAAATAAAAATTAAAAAAAAAATAAAATAAAATAAACCACTGCTCTTTTGTGTGCACCTCAGTGGGAGTTGGGCTGGTGTGGGATAGGGTCCCAGGGTTCACTGAAGTGGCAGGCCAGCTGGGGTGGCCGTATCCTGCGCTCCCATCTACGCTGTCAGTGTTGGGCCTGGTGGGGGAGGGAACATACACAGTGGCACCTGCCAGCCCTCTGAACCCTGGAGACCAGTTCCTCAGGTCCCAGCCATTTGGCAGATGCTCAAGGACTGGTTCCTTTGAATCCTAGTTGCCCTTTTACAGTGGGGCTTTTTTCCATGCGTTAGGGTGGTATAGTCTATTCCTGGTTCCTTGGTTCTATCCCCACCCCTCACAGTTGACAGCATCAAGTGGGGGGTTCCTATTGTTTCTGTGCCTCTGTCTCTCATGTTCTCTGTGTGGTCCCTCTGTCCTTTGTTGTGCAGAAGCTGTTCAGTCAGCCCTCAGTTCTTTTTCTGGAAGAATTACTCTATATGTGGGTATAGGTTTGGTTTGTCCATGGAGGGGAGTTCAGAGTCCCTCCATCGCCATCTTGGACGGTCTCCTGAAAGCATCAATTTTGATTGCTAGGATTATGAGAACCTGCCCTCCCGTGTCACTATTTGTATCAGAAAATAAGAGGTGGTCTGTATTGTCAAAGTGCAGCAAATAAGTGAACTGAAATAATGATTATATTAACAAAGTCCCTGGTTTTGCAAAAATATTATGCAGTTAGCCAATTCTTCTTACATTGGATGATGGCATGGTTTTCACCTTTATTTGTCAGTGGGTCACTTCTAGATGTTTAAGCTATAGAGGATTATTTTATGGAATCTTACTCTGAATATCAGATTTTAAATGAAGGACATTTGAAAAAGGATTTGTTAAACTTGGTGCCGTCTTGCTGAGACACACAGGTTTTACTGGACAGGTACATAGTCTGACTTCTGGGTTTGGTTTAACAACGGGTAGTGTACTGAGTAGAAATGTATAAATCCAGCATTTGGTTTTTCCATTTTCTCATAGATGCAGGCTCCAATATGGTTGGCATGCCAGATGAGGGGATTGGATGTTTTAAGTGAGTTCATAAAAGGCCAGTGTTTGAGTAGAGGTTGTGGGCATCATGTATCAGAGAATACACTACGGAAATTTTAGTCTCCGAGAGGCCTAGGCTCACATGCCAGCTCATTAGTCCCAGTCTAACTGTAACTCTTAGTCCCAGTTTCTTTTGTAAAATGGAGTTAGTGATCTAATTTGTAAGATATTTGAAAAGATTGTGGTATAAAAAGTACCTGGTATATAGGAAGTGCTCAATAAATAGTAGTTATTAACATTTTAAATAAAGTCCTGAGACTTTAACCTCTGATAGCAATGTGTTCATTTGTAACGCCTTACTAGTATAAGTTTTGTATGTGCTTGGGAGTCAATAAATGGTATGTGTCATTAATTTGGAATTCTAACATTTGGGGTAAAAAGAATACTACTAACTAATAGAAGTTACATATTCATTATCAAAAAGCATGGCAGATGAAACAGTTTCAGTAAATAGGGCTTTCAAAGGAATAGATTGTAGCAGGCATTCCATCATTATAACATTGACTCTATAGGGCCATAGAAATCAAGTCATACTGGAGTTTAGCACCTTTAGTTTGAGTCCATATTAGTTAAGTAGAAAAGGACTGGGTGGGGGGTGCTGAGGTGGTTTAGTCGGGTAAGTTTCCAACTCTTAATCTCAGCTCAAGTCTTGATCTCAGGGTTGTGAGTTCAAGCTCCATGTTAGGCATGGAGCCTACTCATTAAAAAAAAGAAAAGGGACTGACTCAGTATATTTTTCAAAACCTGTATTTTGTTGCATTGTGTTGTGAACTGTGTTAGAAATGATGACATGAGTTGCTGTCCTCCCAGATGTGCCAAGGAATCAGCAGGAGGAGGTGTTTGGGGGAGATGGGATCATTGAGTCCTGATGCACAAGAACGACATCCTGGGTCTAGTGGTGCAGGGTGACACTCACCAGCTCAAGAAGATACATGACTATAGAATGTGGCCTTCAGTGCAGTTCAGAAAAAAGAATTGGACTTTATCTCATAGCTTGCATATGTTGGTTGGGGAGAGGAGGAGAGGTGGAGAACATGGAGGCTTTGGAATAAGGAAATATCAGATTTACACTTGAAGTAAAGTCTTCTGTGGCTGTGAAGGAGCTGAAGGAGAGTGGTGTGGCTGGATACAACTGTGGGGGTCTGCATAAGAGCAGAGCAGGCCCAGACAGTGTGATGAACTCAGGAAGAGAGGAGAGAGATGGCAGATCCATATCTGAGAACATTCTACGATAATCGGGTATGATGAGGGTAGGAAAAAGTGGCAGGTGCAGATGAAGCATTCTATGTCAGACATGCTGAGTTCTGGTGTCTTGAGGACTTCAGTGGAAATAAAGGTAGAGTAGACATTGGGGTAGATGACTCTGAACCTACCAGTCTGGGCCAAGATGAGAATATTATTGGCATTATTAAATGTGGAGGTGGGAGGTGAAAACTACAGATGTCTTGAGCTCTCCCAGAAGGCATGTCTGTGTTCCAGAGGTAAGACTCAGAGTGAAGACAGAAGCCTGGAAAGTGCCCATTTAAGGAATAAGCAAAGGGGTAGGAGCAGCAGGAGGAAAACCACAGAATGAGAGCTCTTGAGTCGTGAGCTAAAAGCTTTTTCATCCACTCATCAGTTAACTGAGCTGGTAGGCTATGCTGCAGAACAAGGACAGAAGCTTGAAGAATTGTTCTAATGGCTAGAGAGGTTACTGGCAGCCCTTCCCTTACCGGTTCCTCCTGATTCCTTGAGCTTTTAATGGAGAGGTGACCTATTAGGTGTGAGGCTTGGACCTATTCTGTGTCTGCATTCATTTCTTGGAGGGGGGAGGGGTCTTATGCAGGCCCATGGCTTTAAATATTTATACATGGATGAGTTTGTATCTCCCATTTTCAACCTCTCCTCTACATTCCAGACTTTATATACTTCTTACTCCATGTTAACCAGCATCTTCAACATCACAGGTTACATCCAAACTCCTGCACTGCCCCAAACTGATCTTGCTCAACCAATCCTCCATTGGTTTCAGACAGAAATCTTGGTATCCTTGACTGTTCATCTTTTATCTTATTCCACATGCAGTACTAACACAGATCCTGTTGGTGCTGCCCTCCAACCATAGCATTTCCCCCATGTCACTACCTCTACTGCTACCACCCCTGCTCATCTCTCATTCGCCGTAGCCTCCCCCACGGGTGTCCCTGTTTCCCTCTTGTCCCTGTAACCTGTTCTCAGTCAAATCCAGTCTCAGGAAACCGTGTCAAAACAGTGAGTCAGATATCCTTCTGGGAACTGCAGTGACTCCTTATCTCATCGAGAATAAAAGCCAAAAGTCTTAAAATGGCCACAGGCTCCATAAGCTCTGGCTCCCTACTTCATGTCCTGCTGCTTTTCTCACTTGTTCCAAGCAGGTGGCTTCCTCACCCAGCCTCAAACAGGCCACACCCTGCCCCCTCCTCCGTCCTCCTCCAGTTCTGTGTTCAGACTCCTTTCTGCCTGGAATGAGGGTAATTCCCATCCCTGCCCTTGGGTCCTGACCCAGGTGTTAACCTTCATAGGACTATCCTGTTTAACACTGCATTTCAACTTTATATTTTCTATCCTTCCTTATTGCTGAGTTTTTCTCCATATATGCCATCTGATGACTCCAACTAGGTGGAAGGCAGAGATCTGTTTTGCTCATCACATTGTCTCCAGTATCTAGAATACTGCTTGGAATTAATCTTATTATATTATGAAAGAAATTTTAACTTTGCTCTTTAGGTTTATCTCTAACAAGTATTTAGTGAAACGGCAAAGCAGAGACTATGATGTGGAATGGGGCTATGCCTTTGATGTGCATCTGAATGCTTTTTATCCTCTCCTAGTCATTCTGCATTTTATCCAGCTTTTCTTCATCAACCGTAAGTAGCAGTTACTTCTTAAATGAACATCAAAAAGTCACCATTATATGCCCTGAAAAGAGATTCATTGTACACCTCTCTTCTGCAGATGTTATCCTGACGGATACATTCATTGGATATTTAGTTGGAAATACCTTATGGTTGGTGGCAGTTGGCTATTACATCTATGTAACCTTCCTAGGATACAGTGGTAAGTCATGGTACAGTTTTGATTGAGAACATAGGTGGGAGGTGGGGTGGTTTTGCTGTAATAACATAATTAGCTTACTTTAATCTTCACAGTTAGATTTACTTAACCCCTTTTTTCAGACGAGGGTACAGAAACTAATGGTCATGCAGCTAAAAAGTGGCATGGTTGGTATGTAACAAGTTTTATAATTTTAAGGAGCCATGTTAAACCATGTTGATATTTCCAGGTTACTTGTAGGAACCCACACCCCATTTCCTTTCCTCCCTGACTTTCCCATTCTTGGTCCCAGCATGGGCTTAGAGTGGGGCATGAGTTGGAGCTGACATATGGTCACATAGGTAAAGGCACCCTTATGAATGTATTTCAAGGTGTTAAACCTTTGCCTCCCTTTGTTTTTACGATCACTGTGTGGTTCTACAGATGGTCACAAATCAGGCCCAACCTCTGCTGGCCTGAGGACGCAGTTTGCAAATTTACTGTTAAATCCTGCTAGAAGTTTCTTTTTCGTAGTATGAATGAAAAACATAATCCGGCTTGTCCTTTCTTGTCACTCTGGATGATGAGAACCTTGCTGTAAATACACACCCCTGGTGCTCAAGTATGACTAGCTCCTCTGGTCAGCCGTGAGGAGGTGGCGGCACCAGCAGCAGAGCAAGTAGCAGACTCTGGCTTTAGAGCAGCGTTTCCCCAATTCAGAACATGCAGGGGGGTTTTTTGTTGTTTTTGGCTTCACCTGTTGTAATAACGTTCAGAATGTTCATTAGTCATATTTCCTTTTTTTAAAAAATAAATTTTTCTTTTACAGCATTGCCATTTTTGAAAAATACAGTTATTCTTCTTTATCCGTTTGCACCTCTCATTCTGCTCTACGGCCTGTCACTAGCACTAGGATGGAACTTTACCCACACACTGTGTTCCTTCTATAAGTACAGAGTGAAATGAAAGCAGTATTGAAACTATTCCATCCTCCCCAGCAGCAAGCACTCTGGGTGAAATGATTTCTTCCAAAACTTGTAAATAAACTATCTTTGTAGATATCTTCAGGTGTAAAGTTTGCAAATTTGAGAAAATACATATGTTGACACCATTGTCAAGGTACATTCCTTAAAACTAATTAAATGTACATTTCTATAATAAATATTTTTTAAACTAAAGCATGTATTTTATTCATTCTAATAAAGCTTTAAGTATTTTTGAAAGAAATCCCATTTGGAGAACTTGATGATCATCATATGCTCCCCACCACTGTTACTGACAAGGTACGTAGTCTGACCCCCTTTTCTAAGAGGTTGTATTTTAAACATTTGTGTAGACCACGTGATTCTAGGATAACCTTCGAAAGTCTCCTTGACCTGTAACGTAACTCAAAGATGAATCACTGTACGATAGGACATAAAATCATCATTTACAACATTTTCTATACAAAATATATTCGATTGAAGTGGTGCATGGTGGCTACTCTCCTTAGTATACGTGAGAGTGAGTGAACACTTATATAACCCTGATAATCAGTGTCTTTTCCTTTGAAGTCCTCTCCAAAACCCACGTAACTAAAAATAGTTTTAGTTTTAGGTAAATTCCTGTATCAGTGTTGAAACTAATAATAAAACTTACTACTCATTAAGTTTTATCTATTTTTATTAGAAGGAATCTTGAATTCAACATGGCTTCTTAAACTTCTTTATTCCAAACACATGAACGGTTGTGGCACAGAGAAACAGTAATGAAAGGCACAGTCAACAGGACCAGTTATTAGGTTTTCAATTATAGCAGCAAATTTGAAAATGACTTCCTTTAAAAATCTAACAGGCACCTAAAATACTACTACAGATATTACCATTCACCCAATGAAAACATTTTCAGGAAAATATGTACAATACATTTAAGGAGAAAAAAAAATTCTGGTACAATCTGGAAAAGCAATTCCTCAAGCACCTTTTCTTAAGGGGTGCTTCTAGAAACATCTACAACCTTTCCGAACAGTGTTCTCAATGAGAAACACATTAGCTTTTCATTCCATAAATGAAACATTATGTTCAGTCAACTGATTTTTAAATCTTTGTTAGAAAACATCACTGTCTTTACTGAAATGAAAAGTGTTAAATCTGCTTACCTTACAGTGCTATCCATATCAGCCATTTTTAAGGCTCAAAGAATAAGTCTTCAAAAGGTATTTTCAACCAATATCAGCAAACACTAAGCATTTCAAATAATAGATGTCTAACCAAACTACTGAACTTTTGACTCCGGAGGGATTTGCTAATTATTAATAAATAGCAAAAAAAAAAAAAAAAAAAAACCCAGGAGCAAGTGACACAAAGTAGCCTGCCTCATGTCCAAGAGTGTCATTAGCTATTCCCCACAACAAACAACCCTTACTTGGAGAACAAATTTAGCACCACTATTAACATTTTTACTGCAATATGAACAACACCGAGAATGGTACTTTTCACAAAGTGCTTTCCATTCAATACCCAGCTTACTTTCTTGGACAATGTCTTCTAAATTGTTCACACACACACACACACACACACACACACACACACACACACACACTGGACTGCCAGCTCTTTCCTGTTTGTTTCCTTGAAAATGATCTAGTTAGTGCCCCAAAAAGGTGGAGTATTTCAGGCAAGAAGGTATTGATGACAGGGATATATATATAACAAGTCCTTTTTTTTTTTTTTAATACTGTGGTCATAGTCTTTTCAGCATTGTATGTTCACATGCATTAAAGAAATAAGCATACTGGTTATCATGTCATATATCAAAAGTAGTAATTAAAACTGTACAGCTATCAAATTTCACACACTATAAATAATGCTACATAGCTTGGAAAAATTTACTTTTCTATAAAAGAAAGAGCTGGGTTATCTGAGTTCCCCTAGAACACGAAGATGATTATGACTTCCAATTTCTAACTTTCTGACAGTCTTAGCCTCTATTTTCTTCCCTTTAGCTCTGCTGTTCTTCTATAAAGGGTATGGCAATAGAGTAAAAATAAATACAAACCAAAATAAAATACAAACTTCATTAGCAATTAATGTCTTAGAGGTATTTTGGAAAATATTTGCAAAGTACAAAAATTTGGTTGGCACATACAGGATTTGATCCGTGCTTACACAATAACGTAAATAAGTTTTAGTTTTTTAAGAAAAAGTATGTTCTTCGATGCAGAGTAGATTATCCGATCTCTAAAGGCAGATTTTTTTTCCTCTCCTAATCCTTCTTTAAAAATGCCACTGTTCATCAACTTTTAATAATATACTGAGCAGGCTCAGAGCAGACTAAATCAGTACAAAGTATTACCTTTCCCAGGAAAAAGATTCCATATACACTGGGTCCTCATTCTGGAATGAGAACAATCCCGTTCTAGCAGTTTCTTTACAGAACATTGCTAAGATACTCAAGTTTTTGGCAACAAACTTCCAATCAATACTACTTGAGATTCTCTGGCAGAGAAACCCCAGAGGAGGCCCAACAGGTAGAAGTTTGCTAGTGTAAGACTTGATTCATGTGGTTATAGAGATCTCTAAGTTAACTATAGGCAATCAAGGGTGAAGACTTTTCCCACTCCCCTCTTTGAAATACAATGTTTTTCTATTGCTGCATAACAAATCACCACAAATTCAGAGGCTTAACACAATACCTATTTATTATCTCACAGTTCTGCAGGCCAGAAGTCAGGGCAGGCTTGATTCGAGTTCTCTCAGCGTAGGGTCTCACAAGGCTGGAATCACGGTGTTGGCAGGGCTGGGCTCTCATCTGCTGGAGAAGACTATTTGCAAGCTCGCTCAAGTTGTTGACTAATCAAGTTTCGGTGGCTGTAGGACTGTACTTCCCATTCCCTTGGCTGTCGGCTGAGGCCTCTCTTGGCTCCTTCCAGGCAACTGTGGTGCCTCCCATCTCAAATCAGCAGTGGTGCCTTGAGTCCGTCTGCTTTGCATCTCTAACTTATGCTACCAGCCTGAGAATGGCTTTGAAAGGGCTCACACAGATTAGCTGCCCCCAGATAATCTCCCTTTCACTATATAACATAATTATGAGTGATATTGTATAGGTAAGACTGCTTCCGCCCACATGCAAAGGGCCAGGCGATCATCCACAGTACCTGAGGGTCATCTGTAGAATTCTGGCTACTACAAACCCACCCTGCTGTCAAGTAGAGCAGTCTCTCCAAATATGCTCTTTCCATGGTAAGCAAACTTGTCTTTGAGGATAGCATGGTTGGGAGACAACATTTCGTGATGACAAATCAAAAAGAAGCCCCTCAGAACACTGCAGAAGGTTCTTGAAATGAAGACCCCTTCTGATCACTCATGGTGCAACCACTGATCTGAAAAGCTGCACCCTTCTCAAAGACCTCTCCATGGTTGTATGCGTCTACAGCCTGCCTGCAAAATAATCCATGTGCATTCATTTTTTCCAAAGCTTTTCGATCTCACTGCCTGAAACCATTGTTCTTGACTACACAGTACAGCACCAAGCGCGCTGAAATAACACAAGAGGGGCAGCACGGGGGGCCCAGCGGTTTAGCACTGCCTTTGGCCCAGGGCCTGATCCTGGAGTCCCAGGATCAAATCCCGTGTCAGGCTCCCTGCATGGAGCCTGCTTCTCCCTCTGCCTGTGTCTCTGCCTCGCTCTGTCTCTCTCTTTAATAAATAAAATCTTAAATAATATATACAGCACGTGAGACCCAGAGACCTCAGAAATCTGGGGTCTTAGAATCCCAGAAATAATCCTCAACCTTCTCAGTGACAATACTCCTCAATGCACTGTGATACATTCTGCATGCCTGCTCTTGCCCTCCTCATCAGAAGTCATTACTCTGGTTTCTAAAGTTTTCACACCAGTGCTCTTGACACAGTGCTGTCCCTCCAGAACTTTCTGTAGTGACTGCAGGTTCTGTATCTGTGCTGTCCTGTCCAGGCTAACAAGCACCTGAACTGCAGCTGCTGTGACTGAAGAGCTGAAGGTTTTCTTAGTTTAAATTTACGTGGTCACCCTGCGTCTCCTTGCTGCCATATGGGACAGGGCAGCTCTGGGGCCAGAACAGCTTATAGGAAATAAACGCTAGATGCAAACCATGATTTATTTCTCTCTATGTTATTATATACTGGACACCACTGGACATTATCCCCACTCACGATTCTGATTAAAAAAAGTGGTTCAGTGTTGAGGCCAACTGTACACTCCCCTCAGTTCCAGGTTCTATCCCCAGACTTCACTCCCCAGCTACTCCTGAGGGCTGCCGCCTGCTTGAGGAAGACAGGACTGTTTCCATTTCTAAGGGTCTCCGGAGGAAGTGGGGGAAGGGAGAGACCGACAATGAGATGATCGGAGCACCTCTGCACCAGAGATGAAGGGCGGGTTGCAGGCTTGCCCCCGCCCAGCTTGAAGCCTGGCACGTGGGAGAATGTGCATGTGCACACGCGTACATGCGCGCGCACACACACACTCCACATGAACAACCCAAAACGGGACGGCTGGGGGGGAGGGGGAGAAGGGGGCAAGGACCGTAGGTAAAGGGAGTTAAAGAAAGGTGTGTGGGCTGGAGCAGCTGGTCCCCAGGGACCGGCAGACCCGGCCGGAGGCTGCCCCTCGCCCCGCACTCCTGCCCCGGCACTCCTGGCCAAAAATTCATGGGGGGGGGGCACGGAGACTGAAAGCTGGGGGGATGTGGCTCAAAGGAGCCTTGGGGATGGGAGGGGAGCTGAGGCCGGGAGCGGAGGCTGAGCGTGAACACAGGGAGGAGCTGGCTAGTGAGGCTCCCCAGTCCAAAGGCAGAGCCGCCGCCGAAGCAGGGCGAGGAGCTGCAGCCACCATCCACCCCCACCACCACCCCCACCTCCCCACCCCGGGTTTCCAGAGCACAGTCCTTCTCCCCAAAGCCAGGGCGGGCTACCGTGCAAGCAGGGAGGCCAGAGGACTTCGCAGCCCACCCCCAGGGCTTCCCTCCTGACGCTTGGCCGTTCTAGCAGCAGGTCAGTGTGTGAAGCAGCTGCCCACATTTTATAACAAAAGGTTCTTTTCACACGAAACTGGCCTACAGGCATCAGGCCAGGAAAGCTTGAGGACAAAATAAAACTCAAAGAAAGCGAAAAGTAAATTTAAGAAACCCAGTAAAAAAATTTTAACTAGACTTGGACATAAAAATTATTAGTGGCAACGGGTAACTTTCTAATCCAGGAAAGTAACTAATGATTCCAACACAAGTAATGGAAAGACCTGTACCCTATGTGTCTCCCAACACTTCTCACTCCGTCACACTGTACAGAGCAAGGCTGTCTGAAAGCTCTTTGTTCAGCATCCTGTGAAACCACGGAAACGACTCCAGGCAAGAGGCAACAGCTGGCACTTCCAGCCTCAGCCACTGGCTAGTGGAGAGCTCAGGGGATCAATCTCTGCACGTCTACCTGTAACCCACCTGCAACCCCACCCCCATCCCCACCCCAGGCATACCAGGCTGGCTGGGAACTGATGCTGATAATTCGGAACTTCCTAAAAGTAAAATACTTTTGTAAAGATCACTGATTGCTAAGGCTGATAGTATTTTTGTTTACAGTAGTAATAACATTTGGAATTGCCTAAGAGCTTTTAAGTACTCTTCAGATAGGAATTTACTTGTAAGTTCATAATGCAACAGAACAAATCGTTTTGGAAAAACATACAACTGTTACAATACCTCTCCCTAAAAACCAATATTACAATTTTATTTTTCTTGAAAATTAAGTGATTTTGACTCATACAATAATATTGCCTAGAAAACATTTTGTCAGAACTCATGGGTGCAGATATAAAAGGATCAACGAGAGATAATGCATCTAACTCATGGATTCAAGACAAAGATTTAAAAAGAAAATAGAGTTTGTCATCTTACATATCAGAGCATATCAGAGGGAATGTAATGAGTTGAGTCCATGGTAATTTGGGTTGAATGCATGACCCCCACACATTAAAATTTATCAGACTGATTTTTTACACCATAAACAGTATATAGTAAAATAACCCTCAAGAA
This sequence comes from Nyctereutes procyonoides, assembly GCF_905146905.1. Lineage (NCBI taxonomy): Eukaryota > Metazoa > Chordata > Mammalia > Carnivora > Canidae > Nyctereutes > Nyctereutes procyonoides. The sequence goes on along the minus strand of NW_026575049.1, from coordinate 44,960,072 downwards.
GGACATTGGTCTTTAAAATCTTGGCTTTACGGAATGACAAATGCCTTTGAAAATAGTTTGTTCTGAATCACTGCAATTATAAAAGTACTTCGGTTAGGAAATCAATCTAGGATCATTCTTAAATGGCAGTGCATTTGAAAAATGGCATTAATTTGTAATGTTTGCATTTCCAAAGAAAAATATAGAAAGAACTTAAAAAAGCAAGGTAACTTTTCAAAAAAAGTGTTGATTCAAAAATTTACTGCACAAAAATATGTACTTCTTAAATGTTTCTAATAAATTAACTCCATAACATTCTTATGTATATTTATATATTTATATATATATAATCCCTGATAATCTATAAAAGAGGGTCTATAATAGTAAAATAAATGAACTTCAAAAGTACCCCCTTCATAAAATGTATTTAACATTAATTTTTCTCAAATTTAAGGAATGTAACAATATGTACAACTCTTATGTATTAGTATAATACCAAAATAGTACAAGTCATATTAACAGGCTGTCATAATTGTAAAATGTTTGAGTCAAGTTAAAATTGGAGGACAGCTTAGGTTTGAATGAATGCAATTATCCATGGGACCTTCACTTTCCAAGAGGAAATGACAATCATCTTATCTACAGTAGATTTCACAAGAGGTAGTGTTCAAGTAAAAAAAAAAAAAAAGGTACATGCTTAACTATCTTTAATTAACAAATTCACAGGAAAAAAATATGTACTGGTTTCTTAGCAGATGGTCAGTTGGTGACTTTTTTAATATGAATCTGAAATACAAAATAACGAGAAGTACAATAAAGGTCTTACGCATGAAATCAAAATATGGTAAAAAAAAAAAAATGTACCTTCTAAGCAGTGTACCAATAGCACACATTGTCTTACCTCATTAAGAATGGCCCAAACAGCAGAATTCTGAATAACGGAAAGTCGAAACGCTGAAATGGGGTTTAGCCTGGGATCCACCATTCCTTCGGCAACACCATTCTCAAATTTCCCTTCAAAATAAAAATCAACATGTGTTGGGTAGACTAAAACAGCACACATTAAATAGGACTTAAAACAGGGACGAAAAACAAAATATTTCCAGTAGACATCGTCAGACAGGGCCTGGGTTAACTTTTCCCTTCTTTCTACTTGTATTCAACTTTCAAATTTTTCATGAAGTATATATAAGTTTACATTAGAAGCAACCTATTAGATGAGGCAGAGCTATACTTTTTCCTATTGCAAATTAAATATATATATACATATATAATTTGTTCTTGCATCAAAAATGTTTGAACATGTAGGTTTTTGATAAAATGTGACTTAACCAAGCCCTACCAAAGTATATTCTGTATTATCCCTTAGTCTGACCCTTTGAGGTTTAAGTTTGTAATAACAAGTTTCAATGCTTGCAGACATACATACTATGGTTGGCCTTGTGCACGGGCTCAATCTGTATGTATTTTATCCCTGTGTCACTTCTAGAAGGGATTATGAAGTGATACCTCCTCCAGGAGGTTCTAATAGAAAGCCCCTATGATAAGTTACAAACTGAAAAAGCTCTCCTTAGGGATAGGACCAAGACGTTCTATAAAAAGGTACCAGGCTCTGTATCCAATTTTTCTTGCTGTGAGGAATATTCTAAAACCACAACAAAATGCTATTGAAAAAGTGACAGAAAAATGGTTTGTTCTGGGCCATGTTTTGTCATTTATAACTAGCTTTTAACCACAGATAATTTCAGGATTCTAAGCATCACAACTGGAGCCTAGCATAAAAATCTGGGTTGCAAAAAATAAAAGAAAAAGAAAAAAAAAAAAAAGAAAAAATATCCGGGTTGCAAAAAATATGCATATTGCGCTTATGTGCAATCATAAAATCAAAGGGTGTTTTCTTCCATTAGCATTGTTGCAAGTAGTTTCTTTTTCCATTGGCGTTGCCAGTGGTTGCTATTTTAGGTCCTCTATGCATCACTAATGTAAGACGACTATGCTAGGCTATGTTGTTTCATACTAGTTTAGTTAGGGGTCCCATTTTCATTCTTCATGAGATTTTCTGTATTTCTCATATGCTTCTTCGCTTATGAATTTATCCAGTTCTGAAGGATTACCGAGTGCTATCTTGATCAGCCAACCATTTTCGCAACAAGATTTGTTGACAAGTCTTGGATTTTTCTGCAAGAGCTTCATTACTTTGAGTTACTTCTCCTGATAGAGAACAGGGTTCACTAGCAGCTTTCACACTTTCCAAAGCACCAAACCCATCTTGCCTGTTCAGTGTAGTCCCAAGGCCGGGCTGGCTACAGTCAACATTATCTCCCAAAGCTTCCTCCGCAAAATTGCTGATTCTCGCCGATTCTGATACCATTTCCGGCTGTTCTCCCTTCAGGCTAGTCTGTGAATTTATGCACGGGGAGCAGAGCAGGGCGCATGCGCGGGCCCAGGACAGAGGCTGGTATGGGCCCGCAGTGCGCATGCTCCGCTCAGCTCCTGGCGCCATGTTGGTAGCGGTGCGGGGCCGGGGCGCGGCACCCCGGCTGCTTCTTGTAAAGGGCAGGTGGCAAGTATTTTGGGCTTTGGGGGCCAAGAGGAAAAGGGAAGATACCAGGTTGGTACTTACAGAAAGAGAAGTTTCCACAAAATGTTTACTGATGAAATCAAATTCTAACCAATAGTGAGTACTTTTGTGTTTTTGCGAATGTAGGTGGACCAAGGAGAACGTAATTCCCTTGCGGGGTGGGGGTTAACAGTTCAGGCACTGGGATTCAGAGTCATCCTCCTCATTACAACTGACTGCAGGTGTTCATCTGTGTGGATCCGTGAGAGCTTATGTAGTTTACCGTGGGTGGTGCCCTTCCCACGGCCTGGATACCGCGAGATCCGGGTCTGCGAGCACGTGGTTTCAGTGGCGCAGCCTCGTCCCTTGGAAGGTGTTTATGATGGAATTCCCTTGGGTTCTTCTTGATATTTGCCATGTATGGGTCACTAGGCACAGGACATAAGTCACTTCCAAGCCTTCCAAGCAAAAGTTAGGTGGAAGCCCCTGGATTAGTTTGTATAGTTCAAAAAATGTCATCCTTGACTTCACTGAACTACAAGGTTTGCATATAAGCGTTATTTTGTCTCGTAATATTAGGTTGAATTAAGAAACATCATCAAGTCTTCAGCAAAAACTGACTTTCAAAGAGTTAACAGTAGTGAAGGGAAAAAATTCTGATTTTTTTCTTCTTACTGGGAAAAATTCTAATCTTATTCCTGCCCCCCCCAAAGAAAAAAAGAATGTGGAAAAAGGTTTTGTTTTGTTTTTGTTTTCCACGATAAAATTTATCACTGGTAAGCCCCAGAGCTGCTCTGTGGTCCAGCAAGTCACACTATTCATTCAGTTCGTATTTCTGACAAAAACTCACAGAACTGATCATGGCAAAGCCTGTGAGGGTGAATGAAGTTCACTCCTGATGCTGCTGGTTCAAAAAAACAATGATATATGACAGATTCAAGTATTTCCCGTACACTGTCTGATGAATAACAACTATTGGTTTTAAACGGTTTGCATTTTCACAAACATTGTAAATTTATCCGACTAAGCCGCCTTCTTCATAGGCATCTTTACCACCATTCACTGTAACACATCCTAGCAGATTCCACTTCAGGTTGTACTCCATTTGTGTCTTCTCAGCTTGCTGGAAAATACTCTTGCCTATACTTGCTTCCATGCAGACCATTCAGAGACCAGTGCTTCAGTCACTTCAGTCTTGGCATTGACTCCAAATAACTGGGTCGTACAAGTAACATATATCAACTTGAGACAAAATAACTTCCTTTTTAAATGGAAATGATAGAATTGAACCTATTTTTATTCTAGCGTTATCTTAGCATAAGAAGATTTTTAGGCTTTCTTTGTACTGCAGGTCTAGATCCGGTTTCCCACATATAATAATGACTTTTTATGCACTGAGATATCCCCAGATACTCTGCACGAGGATTTCTGACAGTGATCTTGCAAATAGCCTCATCCAAAAAGGTCCAAAATTCATTAGTGTACTTAAACCCTCACACACACAAATGCAAAAAGACCAGGGGGAAAAAAAATCACCAAAACAAAAAACCCCAGCAGCATCAAGTAGTTGGGAATCAACTAAGTAAAGAACATTTAGTGAAAATCATATTTAATTTTGAGGAAGATGATACTGTTGGGGTTTTAGAAAGATAAACAATTGGCATAATAAAATACTTGCAGTATTTTTTCATCTTCTGTGAAGGGAGTTGTTTTCTCAACAAGATGTGAATATCTGTTACATAAATATTAAATATAATTCTTATAATTACAATGAGGAGGAAACCTTCGAATACTCTCTGGTTTAAATTGTTTATTTTCTATCCAACCTCTTCTTTTTACATGTCCATTTATTTATTTTTATATTATTTTTATTGGTATTTTAGATGTTACAATTTACTTCTTTATCAGTCTGGTTTCAAAAAATACTATTTTGCCAATTACTAATAATCTTACAATGATATACATTTATTACCTTCCTGCCTTTTGTTACCACTTTTCGTCTAGTTTACTTTAAAATATGCTATAAATATATCCCATTGACAACTACACAGTCAATAGTCTGTTTTTTGACTGATACCATTTCCAATGTCCTCAATTCTTCAAGCAGTTTTTGCTGAAAGCTTAATGGCCTTTAAGTTTATTTTATCTGCACATGTATCTTTGGCTGCTCTGATTAAATATGATTTTTTAAAAGATTTTATTTATTTGATAGAGAGAGGGTGCACAAGCAGGGAGAACAGCAAGCAGAGGGAGAGGGAGAAGCAGGCTCCTTGCCAAGTAGGGAGTCTGATGCAGGGCTCGATCCCAGGGCCGGATCCGGGGATCATGGCCTGAGCTGAAGGCAGACACTTAACTGACTGAACCACCCAGGTGCCCCTAATTAAATACAGTTTAACTCACTATTGGTAATCAGTTTTATTTTCTTGGCTAACACACGAGTGACTCTGAAACTCACTTAGGTTACAGCCTCATTTGAATTTTTTATTTTTGTGAAGAAATTCTGCTGGAATGAAATACTCTTTTAAGTTTTTCTAATTTTCTGACCTCTGCTTTCCTGTGAGTTGGGAGTATTATGAGGGCTCAGAATGGTAATATATTCTCTAGCACAGCTGTTGCATCACAGCATAATAACCACGATGACCTGGCATCTGATTCTGTAAAATTATCCACACTTTCAGTGTTAGAAAGCACTGACATTCAAAGTCCACTTGTATAGTTTTGACATGATGGGTACACACTGGTCATTTTTTAAAAAATGTCCCAGTATGGTGGTACACAGGTGCGTGTGGCACTTGAAAACCTGTCAAATTATAATTGCATTACTGCCATTTGTAGTGCACTGAGTGCTGATACAAAGCAATCAGAGCACCACCTCAACCTCTACTGCAACTACTTGCTCATCTCTGCTGTTGTAGCATAAAAGCACACAGACAATACATAAATAAAGGAGCATGGCTATGTTCCAATAAAACTTTTATTTATGGACACTGAAATTTAAATTGTTTATAATTTTTACATGTTACAACATATAATTCATTTTTTTTCAAACCACTTAAAAATAAAAGTGAAACAAAAATTTTAAACATTCTAAGCAAAAACAGGAAGGGGGAGGAACAACAGGAAGTAGGCCAGATCTGGACCAAGGGCTATTGTTTACTCATCATGCAGTCTACTCGAGTTTTACAATATAATCACTAGGCTTTTAGTAAGGTATGTTCAACTTGAAAACCATACCAGAGAATACTTGTGTATTTTTTTAAAGATTTATTTATTTTAGAGAGAAAGAGCATGCACACATCGGAGTGGGGATAGGGGCAGAGGGAGAGGTACAAGCAGACTCCATGCTGAGTGCGGAACCCCATGCCAGCCTCAGTCTCACAACCCTGAGATCATGACGTGAGCCAAAATCAAGAGTCCTATGTTTAACTGACTAAGCCAGAGATGCCCCCAAGACTTGTAATATTAAACATATCAACTTCCAAAGTAATATTTTTATTAAAAAAGTATTAATTTTATTTCAGAAGAGTATATCCATGTTGGGGCTATAATGGGGTAGGAAGTATATGCTACAAAAAAGTTACTGAATTATTGAGTTAGTGCTGAAAAATTGTATGAAATTTAAAATATTTTAATGAGATATTATACTGTCATCTGATGAGCTCATTTAATTAGAAAGATGATTATCTAATGATATAACTGGCCTCATTACAACACTTTTTACCCAGGGGCCACCTGGGTGGTGCAGTCAGTTAAGTGGTTCTGGCCCAGGTTGTGATCTCAGGGTTGTGAGATCGAGCCCTGCACTGGGCTCTGGTTAAGACTCTTTCCCTCTCCCTCTGTGCCTCCCACCCCAGCATGCGGGCACCCACATGCACTCTCTAAAATAAATAAATCTTAAAAAAAAAAAACAAAAAACACTTTTCACCCAGGATTTTATCCTGCAGATATACTCTGACATGTCTGAAGAGAGTATATATTGCAGCAAAAACTGCAAACCTCCATCCATCACTAGGTGACTGGCTCTATAAATTATGATATGCTGTATAACACGAGGGAATTCTGGGCAGCCAATTAAAAGAATGAAGAAAGAATACAAATAATAAACTAAAACTGAAGATAATGCAGCTAAAGACCTACTTGCATTCCCAATGCAGAGAAACTCTCATACATGTGCAGAATTGTTCAGACCAACATTGTAATAGGAAAAAAAAATGGAAACAAATTTAATAGCCAAACAGGAGAACAGACAGTGATGTATATTCATCCATGGAAAGTTACACAGCAGTGAAAATGAATGAGCCATAGATACATCCACATGGACGAATCTCATGATGGTCAGAGAAGACAAACTGTAGACTACAGAACATCTCATCGCTCTCAAATTTAAGAACAAGCAAATTAACACTGTGCGTTGTTCAGGAATGTATCACACATAGGTAATAAAAGCATACGTGCAAACGGTAACCACGACGCTCAGGACAGTAGTTCTCGTCAGGTGGAAGGGGAAAGGAAGATATTAGGGAAGAACAACTGACTGGCACATCTCAAGCCAGATACACAGATACTCATTACATTAGTATCTGTATCTTCTGTGCATCTGAAATGTTACAGCTTTATGGAATGTTCATCTCCCCTGCATATAGGTATTTTGCTCAGTGAAAAGACAAGATGCAGAACAAAGTGCAGAGCACGTTATCACTTGTGTGTGATTGTGTGTTTTTAAAAAATATACTCATATATTTTTATTTATGAACAGAAGACTTCTGGAAGGACACACATCATTAAGGGAATTGCCTCCGGGAAGCACTGGGTAGGAGGGAAAAGAAGAGCAAAGGAGACTTAAGTTTCTGTCTTCAAATCTGCTTTTGGTACCATGTGCCTGTCCTATGTTTCCGAACAAGAAATGTAATTTTTGTCTCTGACCCAACAGTCTGGTAGGTCAGCATTAAAAGACAGCAAAGAAGAGGGAAAGGAAGGAGGAAATTACTGAGAAGTGACTAGAATTCCCAAATCCTGGCACTGGCGAGACTTCCAGGGTCCCGCCCTCTGAGCCCTCCTGGCGCCTCACCCAACGGCCCTCCATCCTCTCCTTCCAGGGTTTCTGACAAGTCTCTTCCCCTCACAGCTTTAACTTACTAATGCCGGCAGGATTTCCTTCAACAAGCCTGTCCTCGGCGTGATGCTGTACCCGCCCACCCTGCCCCCAGCCGTCATGGCTCCACTACCTGCCGGCTGGGTTCCATCTTCAACACGCCTTCAAGCATAAATGGCTGTACACTCTGCCCAGTTAAGTCCAGGCCCCCACGTGGGGCCTGTCTTTGTGGCTTGTTCCCACCGCAGGAGGCTCTTAATAGTTCTCTCCTTCCCTGGTTCTGTCAAACTTCTGGATGGTCTACAATTTAGCTACCTGTCTCCTCTAGTCGCTTGCCATCAAAATCTCCATTGTATTCCACAGTGTCCCTCAGAGGCCTCAACTCCCCCAGGCTCTGTTTCAAGTTTATCAGTCCCCTCAGGGAGAGCTCCAGTGTTCAACTGACTCTCTCCTGGAGAACACCTCTGCACCACTGCTCAGGATCTTTGGTAGGGACATCAGCCCACTTACCTTGGAGTGACACCCCTGCTCTCTGAGCACTGACTGGGTTGTAGCAGTCACCCTTTGTTTTCCTGGCTTCCATCTCGCAGGGTGCTGGGGCAAGGGAGCTCAGGTCAGGGTGATGAGGGTCACCCCTGAGTGAGGTTAGGTTGGAGGAAGGAGCCTCACATCTCTTAGCTGCTCTGGTCTGGAATCGAGTTTCTGCAATGTGGAGTTGAGGATGATGACAGATGCTGGCAGCCTGCTCTTCCCAGTGAGAAACCACAGCCCTACAGTGGGAGCTGGCGGAAAGGAGTCTAGTGCTCCTGGCTGCACCCGCAGAGAGCAGCATTTGGGTCTCACTGGGCTTGGGCAGAGTGGGTAGTGAGCAGGTCAGGTCGCTCCCAAACACCACAGCCCCTTCGTGTACTTACTGAGATTCAGATTTTCAGGAGTAATGGCTCTCCATTTGCTATATTTTCTTGAAAATAATTTTCACCAGTTATGGCTGTTTCACCAAGAGAAAGTTGCCTGCAAAGCTATTCCACTAGAGCATACTTAGGGAGAATTATATTCAATTGCAAAAAAAGTCGATTGCTCTTTGTTTCTGATGTACCTTTTTGTTACACAAAAAGACTGGCTGATCCGTAAATTCTCTTCAGTTCTAAATATGAATGAGATGATGTTTTAGATGGTCATTATCTTCAAATTGCTGCAGAGAACTTACTACGAATGTTCAATTTCTTATGCTTTCCTAACCTAGAACACAACAGTCTCAGACACTAAATAACTGACAAGTAATAGGGTTAATAAATGTCTTGTATATGCAGCCAATTTTATGTACATTTTTAGAAAAGAGCTAAGATATAATCCAAATATGAAAATAATTAAACTCATCCATCCACCAGAATGACAAAAAAATTAGAGTTATCATCCAAGCCTGGTAGCAGAAACAATGCTACCAAATGTAAAACCGCTCTAGAAAGAATTTTAAGAATGTATCTGTCCTGTAATACAATGTAAACTTAACCAATACTCTCTTCTGCCTACTATTGAGGAAAGCATTCATTTGTTTTAAATAAAAGAAAATATGTAATCATTCACTGAGTTGATGACCATGCAGCTACAGGCCCCATGTCCACTGCAGGAGACACATGAGGGACAAGGCCCCCTCCCTTCCCACAGTGAGTGCGCACGACTGTGGCACAGCAAGGTTACACAGGGTGCACAGAGCATGGTAACAAAGAGCAGAGAGGAGGGGCAAATGCAGGGTTTAATAAAGAATGAGAAAGCATTCATTAGGAGAAATAGCAGTCAGTCATTTCAGGCGGAGAAAATGGCCAGACACATGGCTGCACGTGAGGACAAGGAACATTAGAGGAACGAGTGTCTGAGGACCAGGGACATTAAGGATAAAAAGAAGCAAGATGTTAAAATGGACAGAAGCTCAGGGATGATGATGGAATGTGGTTAAGGTCCATCCCCAGGTTAACATAATGGAAACACGTACATTTTAGAAAGGAAACCACGGTGGCAACCATGGTGGCTCCGGGGAAAGCCAAGGAAAGGACGCAGGGAGATGCAGTCCTTCCTAGCTCAGAAGTGGAGGCGGAGGCCGAGAGCACCATCCCAGGCCAAGGACTATGCATTCCCACACAGACAGACGTGTTTCATGCTAACGCACAGTGCAAGGGAGGTGGGTGCTCAGGGTGTCTCCCAGAGTTGGGCATAAGCAACCAGGTAAATGGTGACATCGAAAACCATGGGGACCAAAAGACATGACCGTGTTACGGATGCTCAGAGTCGATGAGTGTGGGGCCACTCAGAAGGCACACAGACCTGAAGGTTTGGGGGGAGGTGTGGGCTAAAAGCACAGATTCTGGCACATGGATGCTGCATGCACTCTGCAAGTAGCTGAGGTCACCCCGTGAGACTGCAGATTACTTATCAGTGAGGGGGACACTGAAAGGGCAGGTGGACAGAGGAAGAGGAACCAGCAAATGAACCTTTGATCTGAGCTCCTGGTTGGGTTGAGATAATAAAAGTATGTAGTGACACATGAGGACAAACAACCTGGCAGCACACTGGTAACTGTAACCCTAAAGTGCTTAATGTCCAACAAGAATTTAAAACTAGGAGTAAGTCCAGAAAAGTCAAGCACGTTTTTCTAAAGCAGGAGGTTATTACCTATTCTGAAATAACCATCTTCTAATCGTTTGTCTTTGGTTTCTTTGCTTATTTCCAAACCTTCACTCTAAAACAGAACAGAAACATTACTTTTACAAATCATTACTTCTATTTAAAACAGATCTAATAGAGCTTAATAAACATAAAAGTGTTTGTGGCACAGCTATCACTAAAAAAGAGAAAATGTCATCTCAATCTTGAACCTTAAAGAGTTTATCAATACAAATACATTTTTTTAGCTATCTGAATCTCTATATATTAGTGGTTAGAAAATATTAGTGGTTAGAAAATTTAAACCTTAATCAACTTTAAATTTAATAGAGCATGATTTTTTTATTAAAAGTAAAAAACCATCTTAACTTGAAAGAAATCTAAGCACTCCTTAAAGACCAGTAAATTAATTTTGTGTATTAAGCAACAGGCATTAAAACCACATGGCATTTTGAGACTGAAAACATTAAGCAGCTAGTAAATATTCAAGTAAGATGATAATTCATTTATTTTCCTAGCCTGAACTTCCAAGTTATTTTCCAACATGAAACAAAATGGAGGCTCTTTCTATGAATAAGACAGATGGGACAATATACTATGTGTTCCATATTTTTTAAAAAAATTAATTCTGCTCACTGCTAAGATCCTGCAATCATGAGACTTTTCTTTACCACATAAACAAGAATAACCTCCAACCAAGTCTACCTATCAGTCTCTGTTCTTAAGAAAAATTAAGGGGGAAAAAATAGGCATACCTTAAAAGGCAAAACTTCCACAGTTGTGTTCAGCAGAATATCTCCTGGATGTTCTTGGTTACCACTGTGGAACAAATAACTGAAAAAAACAAACATAAAAGTATGAGTTGGACGAGACTTTACAAAGATTCAAGATTGCCTTACCTCAAAGCGAGCTTGCTTTCTTTTTTTTTCAGAGTGAGCTTTCTAAACAAGCCTCTGACTACAAAGCTGACAGCACCAGAACGTATAGCAATGGCACGATCCATATTGTGCCATATCTGAATAGTTACTGGGCACTTAAAAATTTAAAGAAGCAATTGGAGGTGATTATGTCCATTCCTTCCATCAGAAGGGGCATGTTTGTTGCTTACCGTTAATAATGTATTTAATAGATTTTTTTAAAGGACAATTTTATATTGCTGTTTACACTGTTTTAAATATATAAACCCCTGAAGGGGAATAATCAAAGCTGCAGCACCTAAATAATACTACTGTATCTTGTATCAGAGAAAACTTTCACCAGGACAGCCATGAGCCACAGCAAGTTCAAAGACTCATTTTATCCAATACAAATAGTTTTAGTATTAGTAGCCTGAAAGTAAATTAACCAATTTCGAATACTTGAATAATTCCACTTATCAGTATTAACATCTGAAAAACAACTCTGATTAATCTAAAATACTCTCTGGGTATGAGGATAATGTCCTCAGGTTTTGATATCCTGAAAACTAGTGTGGATATGTAAGTGTATTGGGGGGAGGAGGGCATAAAACCAGATAGGGCATGCAAAGCATATCTAAATCTAAACTGAAAACTCAAGTTTAGCTAAGTTAAATGGTTAGAAGTTTATACTTAGACTTGGATCCAAATTCTGGGTGTCGCATTTAACAGAATTCTCACCTTCAGCAAGTTCCATTAGCTTTCTGAGCCCGAGTCTCCTCTATACAGTGCAGAGATTCCCACCTACTTCACACGATTGTAGCAAGGAGCAGTTACAGTATGGTTATGATACAGTATGGTATTTGTGGGAAAAATCACCTGTGATTAAGGCCTGATTTTCAAATGTTCACAGGGAAGGGCACCCTCTAAGATTAGCTCCCTCTAAGCTACACCAAAAAATAATTCCAACATTTTCAGATGAGAGACCACTTTTTTAAAAGGTATCTTTGACTTGGAATGCTGCTTCCTTTAACCATGGGCCACTCACCTCAGCTATAGATGCAACAATACAAGACAGGGGAAGCCACTTTTAAGAAAAGAACAATGGACAGAACTTGGTGTTTAGACTGAGAGGTATTTACTATGTGATTATTTACAGTGCTAAACTCAATATGATCTGTAAAGTTTAATACTAGAAATAAATGATGGTACAGCCTGGCATTGGGATATTGTGCAACCATTAAAATGTTTACAAATCACTTATAACAGATGATATAAAATATAAGATATAAAATTATACATAGACTATGATGGCTTTCAAAGTAGAAAGTGCACAGTATTACCAAGAAAAAATGTGCCATTATGGTCAAAATGGTGTCGTTCAGGTTGTGATTTTTTCATTTTTCATATTTTAAAATTTTTGTATAGTCAAAACATATCATGTTATATATTCAGAAAATATTTTCCCCAACATTTAATTTCCATATTGAGAACCACAACTTCTGCTTTTCCCGTCTAACAACAAGTTATTGTGCAAATCAAAAAGTGATTCCTTTTCTCTATTCCAGCAGAATGGGTCTGTGAACTCTAAGAAAATTCAAATGTACTATGATTTTTAAAAAATGTCTTTTACTAGAAATGTGTCCTCAGTAAGGTCAACAAAAGTTTATTGTAAACATATTTGTTAAGAAATTGAATCTCCAGTATATGAGTTCTTCAGCAGATTCCTTGCAAGCACTATTTTAACTTGCTAAAAATAGACCAAAAGACATGGATTTGAGACTATTCCTATTTATGGAGAGGAACTAATTGTTTCTAATTCTATGATGACTCTTTGTTCTTAAAATTCTTTGAGTATAGCTGACACACATGTTACATTACTTTCAGGTGTACAACATAGTGATTCAACATCTCTATATGTTATGCTCTGCTCACCACAAGTGTAGCTGCCATCTGTCACCATACATTGCTTTAATAGTAGCACTGACTATATTCCCTATGCTGTGCCTTTCATGACTGTGACTTACTCATTCTATAACTGGAAGCCTGCATCTCCCTCTCCCCTTCACCATTTTGCCCAACCCCCCACTCCCACCCCTTTGGCAACCAGTTTGTTTACTGTATTCACAGGTCTGATTCTGTTTTTGTTTATTTGTGGGATTTAAGATTCCTGAGTGGAATTATATGGTATTTGTCTCTCTCAGGCTGACTTCTATCTCTTACTTTAATAATACCCTCTAGGTCCATCCATGTTGTCACAAATGACAAGATCTCCTCCTTTTTGTGACCATGTAATATTCCCTTGTGTGTACATATATCACATTTTCCTCATCCATTTGTCTACTGATGGACATCTGGGTTGCTTCCATATCTTGGCTATTGTAAGGAATGCTGTGTTTACTAACACAGAGGTGCAAACATCTTTTCAAAGTAGTGTTTTCATTTTCTTTGGATAAATACCCAGCAGTGGAATTATTGGATCATATTGTATTTCTATTTGTAATTTTCTGAGGAACCTCCATACTGTTTTCCACAGTGGTTGCACCAATTTACATTCCCACCAGCAGTGTGCATGAGGGTTCTCCTTTCTCCACACCTTTGCCAACACCTGTTTTTTGTCATTCTGATTTCAGCCATTCTAACTGGCATAAGGTGATATCTCATTGTTTTGACTTGCACCTCCCTGATGCTTACTGATGCTGAGCATCTTTTCGTTCATCTGTTGGGCATCTGTCTGTCATCTTTGGAAAATGTCTATTCAGGTCCTCTGTCCCATTTTTTAATCAAACTGTCTTCTTCAGTGTTGAGTTGTATAAGTTTATATATTTTGGATATTAAATTCCTATCAGATATTTACGATGATTTTTTTTCATGTAGGCTCCACAACCAACATGGAGCCCAACACGGGGCTCAAACCCATGACCCCAAGATCAAGACCTGAGCTGAGATCAAGAGTCAGATGCTCAACTAACCTGAGCCACATAGGCACCCCCATGATGACTCTTTTAAGCATGGTAAGCACTACCTCAAAGTGCTGAATATCATGCTATCTAGTATAAAAATGAACATTAAATAACAACAAAAATATTTTATACTCATAAATGCAAAATATTACTCAAAACTATTTTTATGCATTTTTCCAGTGATACTCCCATTGCCAAAAACATTTTACACACTTAAATTCTTCTTTAGAATCAGTTTAGAATAATAAAATAAAATGAATAACATTATCACTATGCATTGTTTCTGACCACCTTAAATAGAATTATTACAAATGATTTTTGGTGGGTTCTAAAAATTGGAAAGCCCTCTCATGAGAACACATAACACAATATGCCACGGGCTACAAAAATCATATTCCATTCAAGGATTGCATTTAAGTGTACCACAGACAGCATACAGTCTGGGGAATATACCCAAAACCAAGGGGAAGTTGAAGACATCATTACCATTAAAAAAACAGGGAGAAAAGAGTCCTAAATTTTATAAAATGAACATAAACTCTGAAAAACATTAAGAGTTTCTAAATTCTTCTGTGGTGGTCTAAAAGCAAACCAACTTGTGTAAAATCACTGACTAGGGATGGTCACGGTCTGTCAAATTTATCATTTCAGTCAAATTGCTAGTTAACTCTCAGTCAAGTCCTAAGGGATATTCTAGAATAAGGACATGAAAACTAATTTTATATTTTGAAGGACAGTTCTATATAAACGTACTAAAAAAAATACACTAAATACATGTTCAGCAATACCAACAGAATTTACCAAACATGCTAAGTGCTGGGGTCATATATGAAAACAAAGCACTCATTTTTTACCAAGTTGTAGGAAATGTATTTATAACTTAACATTTGGGACCCACTGTCTCCTCATATCTGTTATACACACACACACACAAAAAAAAAACCATCATAAATTACACTATGAATAAGAGGCATAAAATCGTAGGACCAAATATATTTCAATAGTCACCAACCTTTCTACGTTGACTGGCTTATCAAACTTGAACAAGATGTAGTCTCCAGCTATTGGGGTTATAGCCCAGAAGAAATCCTCCCCCATGTAAGTTTTCTCCAGTGTATGTCCTTGGTAGACCTTCAAAGAAGTAGATATCTCTGCAGGTGGGTTTACATGGATTTTAAGAAGTAATGGTTTCATGTAATCTTTATCCTAGGAGGAAAGACACGTATGCAGTTAAACAACAGACAGCTTATTTATACTTAAGAAGAGGAGGAATGACTATACACTAAATAACTATATGTGCATGAGAAAAATAAAATTAAATCACTAACCGTGAGTTTCTGAATTTTTCCTGATAGAGAAGAATGCAGACCCACATGTTGGAAAAGGGAAGGTCTGAAGCGAATTCGCAGATTTGCTTTTTGTCTATCACAATGTTTCTAAATATTGGGGGGAAAAAAGCATGTTAGTATCACATTACAAAGTGAAACCTGTCCCCATCAGAAAAACCAGAAGTCCTTTTATTAGTTTTTGTTTTTAGAGACAGTCTAAAAGTAGGGTGGGAGGTGGGCGAACAGAGGGAGAGAATGGGAATTTTAAGCAGGCTCCGCACCCAGCACAAAGCCCGACATGGCACTCTATCCCACAACGCTGAGATCATGACCTAAGCTGAAACCAAGAGTCGGATGCTCAATAGCCTGAACCACCAAGGTGCCCCTTCCAGAAGTCCTATTAAGAATATTGAAAAGAATCCAACTTCATCTCATAATTCCAAGTCAAAAAATTTTAGGGTCCTTTTTAAGATGTAAATAGATTTGCTACCTACTTGATAAACAGATTTGATATGGAAATTTAAAATAAGCACAACTAAGAGAAGAGCTAAGGATTTAATTCCAACCTTCTTCAGGATTTGTCAAAATGTAGATTTGACTTTTAACATTAAAATGCACATACTAGGGGTACCTGGGTGGCTCAGTGGTTACGTGTCTGCCTTTGGCTTAAGGTGTGATCCCAGGGTCCTGGGATCGAGTCCTGTATCGAGCTCCCCTCAGGGAGCCTGCTTCTCCCTCTGGTTATGTCTCTGCCTCTCTCTCTGAGTCTCTCATGAGTAAATCTTTAAAAAAATATAAAGTAAAATGCACACACTATAAACTAGAAGTTTGGTTCATATATACAGAATATAGAATAGCATCAGATAATATAATGAAGGATTTGCAACATTTTGTTGCATCAAAGTAATCTGAAAACGCAAGGCAATAGCTTGACCATAAAGAAGTGCATGATATTGAAAGTTCCACAATTCAACTCAGCACAGTTATGGGACACCTGTGTTTCAACCTGAAGTGCCTCATGGTCCAGACTTCAGATTACAACCTGTCCTCACTCTTGGTCAGGATGTGAAGCCCATCCTCCTGGCAGGGCTCTCACTGTGTGTTAAGTCAGTACTTCAAGCCCCGGCTATTTTGTCATGCTTTTTCTTTTCAGGGAGTTCACAAGTTCTAGACCAAGAACATACTGGAAAGACACATCTGTAGGTCTTTGTAAGAGACTTCCAACTTGGGAAGGACTCCAATAATTTTCTGGGTACTAAAATGCTTACTTTTTCTCAAGAGGTCTTACTTCATTACTATTATTACTAACGCTACACTAAAGGTAACATATATTCTATTCACATAAACTCAACTACTCAAGTAAAAGGAGAAGAATGGAAGGAAGGCAGAGTAAAGGAGAAGAGTGCAGAGGTGGGGAGAACAAACAGTGCCTAGACTGAGCCGTCTCACTAAGCAATGGATACACTGGTGCCTGAAGAGTCAAAGTGGGCTGATAAACCTGTGGAAGAATGTGTGAACGCCCTGAGGGGCTTCCCAGACCACGGTTAAAGAGATGGTGTTCTGGAGGCCAGCGACCATGTGGTGACAGCTTCCCTGACATCCTAGCAGAAGCAACTGAAGAATTATGGGCCACAGAAAAACATGGCCTAGGGAGCAGTGACAGAGTAGATAAAACTATCTGAAGGGCTGTGTGCTAAAATTTATAGATTTCAGTGGCTTTAATTCTTTACCATCAGAGATTTTAGAACCTAACCATATAGGAGGATAAGATACTGCACGGGACCAATTAAATGTAAGTGTACGGGATCCCTGGGTGGTGCAGCGGTTTGGCGCCTGCCTTTGGCCCAGGGCGTGATCCTGGAGACCCGGGATCGAATCCCACGTCGGGCTCCCGGTGCATGGAGCCTGCTTCTCCCTCTGCCTGTGTCTCTGCCTCTCTCTCTCTCTCTTGTGTGTGTGACTATCATAAATAAATAAAAATTAAAAAAATCTTAAAAAAAAAAATAAATAAATGTAAGTGTACTGTAGGCATATAAAGATCACATGAATTTTCTTATGTCCTACAATAAAAATTCCTGTAAGTCATAAAGAAAATACAGGTTAGGAATTGTAAAAATGAATTGTTCAAATCAATGTACATGTTCAATCATTGTTAGAAAATAGCTACTTTGCTATTTGGCTACATTCCATGATTTGCTCTATGAAAGTGGTTTAAAAACAAAAAACAAAAAAAAAAAAAAAGAATATAACAATAGCTTACAAACACCAGAAGACAGTGTCCTAAAAAGTAATTGGCAGGTAGAATGATCAAACTATTCTAGAGAAAATAGTAAGTTCATGAAGCCAAACTAAATGTTTGTTAAAATGAATGTCAAGTCATCCCTATAAAGACACATGCCCATAATAAAGATTTCCTGTTACTACATGTCAAAATTGACTTATTTTTAAGAATATGTATTCACATTTTATTTATGTTTACACCAAATAAATATCTTTTTTCCAGATGTATAATTCAAATTGGACAAGGAAAACATATCTAATTACTTTTTACAATAAGATTTCTATGGAAATAACAGGATAAAGCAAAAATCATTGTTTACTTACTTTTACTGGCTACCATCATCACCCCAAAGGTCAACAAATTACTGTGAAAACTGGTTTCTTTCAAGTAATATACTAAAAAGTACATTTTGACTCACCATTGTTTTGGTATAAAATATTACTTCTGTCTTATTCCTTATTTTCATATGTGTTGGGGCCTGATATTGTCCCCAAAGTATTTGAAAAAAAAGAAAGATGACAGAGAGTATAAGAAAGCTGAAATCCCCCCGGCCCAGGACAGAAACAAAATATCAGAGCCTAAAGACATTACTAACATCTATCAGAAATTTAAAGAAAGGTGGAGACTTCACTGCTTTGCAGGACTTTCCACTGTTATTTAAAAGTCTAATTTAAGAACTTTTTGTCAGTTCAAGAAAGCAAGCAAGCACTTCAAATGCTAAGTGAAAACACTGTTTTCATTCATCTATTTAACTGTTCCTTTACAAAATCTGGCTTCCTGAAAGTCACTTTCATGAAATACCGAAAAGAAGCCTCTTCCACTGTTAACGGTAGGGGAGGAACCGCTAAGTATTCCTCAAACTGAGAAAGCACAGTTTAATTTAAGGGGACTGAAGGTGTGTGGGGGTGAGGATTAAAGGGGATGAGGATCCAACCATGCAGTTCTTCTCTGCAAGGTCTGTACTTTAGTCCACAGATTCTGTAGAGCAAGAGACTACATACATTGTAGTGAGCAAGGGCCTTGTCCTGAGGTCAAAGGGTTTGCACTGAACCTAAACTGACAGCTAACTTTTAATTAGATCTTGTTACCACCTGTGTGTCAGGAAGGGGAAAGACTATTTTATCTCTAACAGAAACACAGGAGACTCAAACAAGTCTGTCGCCATCCCAGTCTCAGGGGGCATTTCTAACCTAGGTACAGTAATCATCATTAGCCCTGAACACGCAGCCCCAAGAGAGGTCATGGAGTGAACATGAACAAAATGATGGGCCAAAGATAGGAGTCATTTTTGCCAGCACTCCTACATCTACCCTCGTAAGAAATTAACTTACTGCATCTTTTTCAGGATTGCAGACTTTTACCCAGAGTATATGGTCCAAGAGCCAATCAATGGGTTTCTCCTTATAGAACATAAATATGAATTCCACAATCAGAGTCAGGTCTGGTGCTTGAAACATTTTACCTGAAAAAACATTCTCAGTCAGCAGCTGTTACGAGGAAACCAAGCATCAAGATGGCTTTAATAAATGAAATCTATACAACAAAGACATGAAAGCTTGTGCTATCAAATATGTCGTTATGAATAACCTCCCAATTTGTCTTATCAAAAGCAAACAAACATGCTTCAGCAAAACATTTGGAGTTGTCACCTGGGTATAAACAGGACTACAGAGCTCCTGACTTTCTTTCTTATAAAATTTGTCATACAATTATTGACTCGTAGGATTTAAGAACCGAGTCAGGGATTTTTTTTTTCCTTCATGTCTTATTACAACTCTCCCCATAGAAGAAAGAAAAGAAAGAAAAGAAAGAAAAAAGAAAAGAAAAGAAAAGAAAAGAAAAAGAAAAGAAAGAAGAAAGAGAAAAAGAGAGAGAAAGAAAGAAAAGAAAAAAGAAAAGGAAAGAAAAGAAAGCAAGCAAGAAAGAAAGCTTTAGGTTCTTTTAGATTCCTTCAGATTTAAGAAAAAAAAAATTAACCAAATGAATAAATGCCAAAATCAAGGTTTCCTAATTCTGTCTTCAACAAAACCTTCACAAGCAAAGATATTATTTGACTCTTAAATTAAGTTTTGAGATAAATGATCAACAAGGTCAAAGGATTAGTCTCTAATAAAGTTTTAGGGTGCTTTTGGAAGTGAAATGTTATCCTCTGCGTTTTTTTTTAAACCTGTAAACTGCCTGCAGTTCTTCAACTTTAAACATGTTCTCTTTAGTTGAATGATTTAGGAATTTTAGTGGGAAAAAATTTTTAAATGAACACCCGAACTAGTCTATGAAAGCAACAAACAAATACAAATTAATCACCAAACAAGAACTTTGAAGTACTACATCAAGTACCAGGAATTCATACTAGAAAACATTTAGTGTGGCATTCTTTTTAAACCCCAATGATGCAAAAGCACTGGGCCATAAAAGAGCATCTGGAAGTGTCAGAGGAGAAATCAGACGTGCTCAGCACCATGGCTGGCTTTAAGTGTATATGTAAGAAGCCAGCAGGCCTGCCTGATGAACGCCATAGTAAATACGACAGTCTTTTAAAAGTATCCAAATACTATTTGGGGTTGACTTTTTCATTATTTCACGTACAGAAGTTCGCCTAAATTAAATTTCCTCAAAAGCAATCCATTACCAGAGGAAAAAAAGACAATTTTAAGGTCAAAGAAATTAGTTTAAGATACCAAGAGTCACAGTTATTTCTGAAAAGTATATAAATCTGACACTTTTCTTACCAATGAAGCCCAGCTGGGAGAACTCTAGTATCATCCATTCCTCAGAAGAAAGTTGAAGTGCAAAATTTTTTATAGTGTTGAAGTAATTCTGTTTGACAATAATATCATCTTCAAGCTAAAGGAAGTTGAACAATTGAATTAATATATCAGAAAGAGATGGAAAGATCCAGATAAAAGGACATTATTAAAAGAAAACTCAAGTATACTTTTATAATGCAAATCGAGAAAAAAATGGTCAAAAATGATAAAAATATAAATTTTATTGAAAGAAAATAAGGATAATAAAATGGAAGAGGCATATAGTGAGTCACTGAAACTACTCCCCTACTGTGGAAAAATCACAGTCCCATGCCATGAATACTCCTTTTTGGTCCTCTCATGGTGCCCAACATGATTTCACACTATCATTTTTACTTTTCAAAGTAAAAGAAATTTACTAAATTTCCAAAAATTTCCAAAAGAAATTTTTGGGGCCTTTAATTTTTTTTTATTTTTACATAATACAATGTACTAAGTCAAAAAGCCAGCAGCTTTCCTTCTCTGCCCTCTAGCATGCCAGCTGAGGTAACCAACGTTAAAAGTTGGGTTGTGCATCCATTTGCTACCTTCTATATGGCCGTAGAGCACAAAAAGACCCATATGTACTTTAGGCTCTCATCCACGTTTACATTTTTATAAATAAGGGATATTATCACACTTTTTTCTCTTAATATATCGTATCTTTCCAGGCTAATATTTAGTAGATATATATAATATTCTATGATATCAATGTAAAAGAATTCATTCAGTGAATCCCCGATCATAGGCATACATCCAGCTTGTTTCTCATTTTTTGTCGATGCAAACAATGATGCAGTACATGTGCTCATATTTATATATTAGTGCTTTTCATTTATGTGGGACAGATTCCTGAAACTTTTGAAATTTTAAAAGAGATCTTCAGGGGTGCCTGGGTGGCTCAGTCAGCTAAGCATCCAAATCTTGACTTCAGCTCAAGTCATGATCTCAGGATTGTGAGACTGAGCTCTGCATTGGGCTCCATGCTCAGTGGGGAGTCTGCTGGAGATTCTCTCCCTCTACCTCTGTCCCTCCCCTTGCTCGCTCTAAAATAAATCTTTAAAAAAGAAAAATTAAATTAATAGTTAATTAATATCTTCAAAATACTTAAGAAGCTGTGGCAATTCAGAGTGCCAGTTAATCCCATATGCTCGGCCAGCATTATGTGTTATTTATGCTTGCTTGGGATTTTCACCAATTCAATTAGGAGTTGACAAAGATCAGCGATCATAAGTGTATGCAAAGACTTCCACCCCAGAATCTCCTATCATAAAATTTTCAAGTCACAAGATAATTTTAATATCCTAATTTTTTTTTCCTTTTCTTAATTTCATGTTACCACTTCTAGTTACTTGCTAAGCAATTTTCACTTATTTTAATATTTAGATTTTTTCATGCATTTAAGTCTTAAAAGCTTTCTTCTTCCCACCCATGAAGAAACAGTAGGAGTATTTGGAAAGACAGGATACTGACTCACCAAATATTTATCGAGCTTCTGTTGTGTTTCAGACACTATATAACCCCAGAGAATACATCAGTGAACAGAAAAGACATTTTTTATGCCTTCAGAATTTTAGGGAAGCTGGAGGGCAAACTTGACAAAACACAGAACTACACTGACACCTAACTTTCCTTTCTGAAAGAAGAGCTGCTTATACCCAAACCTAAACACTACCTATGCCCAAAGGAAAGATGATCCCTAATACCAGGCAATTCCAAATTTTCCCAGTAAGTAATTTCCAAAAACAAGTCTGGGACTATTTAAATGCATAGAGATGTAGATGTAATGGTCAAATGCCTATTTAAAATTTAGTACGCTAATTTTGGCTACCATACATAAATTCACATTTTTACATTCAATTAGGAAAATTGCTTTGTCCCACTATCACATCTCATCAAACAATTTCACTTTTATTTCTGAGTTCTCTATTCTATTCCATTGATCTTTGTGTCAGTTTTTGTCCTTGTACCATACTGTTTGGATTCCTATCCCTTTGTAGTATAGTATATCTTGAAATGTAGAATTGTGTTACCTCCAGCTTTGTTTTTGTTTTTTTTTTTTTTTTCTCAAAATTGCTTTGGCTGTATTCATGATCTTTTGTGATTCCATACAAATTTTAGTATTATCTGTTCGAGTTCTAAGAAAAACACTGTTTGTATTTTGATAGGGATTGCACTGAATCTTTAGATTGCTTTCAGCTGTACGGACATTTTAACAATATTAATTCTTCCATTCTGTGAGCATGGAATATATTTCCACTTGGGTGTATCATCTTTAATTTTTTTTTTAAGATTTAATTTATTTGGGGAGGTGGGGAGAGAGAGAGAAGGAGCAGGGGGAGGGGCAGAGGGAAAGGGAGAAGCAGATTCCCTGCTGAACAGGGAGCCTGACATAAGGCTCCATCCCAGGACCCCGGGATCATGACCTGAGCCGAGGGCAGACACTTAACCAACTGAGCCACCCAGGCACCCCTTATCTTTAATTTCTTTCATCACCATCTTATAGTTCCCAGAGTACACGTTTTTATCTCCTTGGTTAAAGTTTATTCCTAGGTATTTTATTCTTTTTTGGTGCAATTGTAAACCAATTGTTTTCTTAATTTCCTCTCCTGCCACTTTGTTATTAGTGTATAGAAATGCAGATTTTTGTATATAAGTAACTTCACTTTTAAAAAACAATTTAAAGGTAAGAGTAGATTCCTGTGTGGCCATAAGAAAACACAGAGATCTCGAATACCTTTCACCCAGTTTTCCCCAATCTAACATTCTCCAGTATAACTACACTATAATTGACTGATACAATTCACTGACCTCATTAAACTTCACCAGTTTTCCATGCATTCCGGTGTGTGTGTGTGTTTAGTGCCATGTAATTTTTGGGAAACAGAACAATTCCATTATGAGGATTCTTGTGCTACCACTACCCTTTATATTCACAGCCACCTCCTTCCTTCTCCACTTTCAGCATCCAGTAACCAACAGTCTACAAGTTTGTCATTTCAAGAATGCCATATAAATGGAGTCATACAGTATGTAACCTTTCAAGAATGTATTTTAAAGTCCCCATAATTCCATTAAGATCCAAGATGTGGTATCAATACTTTGTTTCTTTTCATTATTTCATATTCCATGGTATAGATGTATGACGGTTTCTTTAACATTCACCAACTAAAGAACATCTGGCCTGTTTCCAGATTTTGGCTATTACAAATAAAGCTCCTATGAACCTTCCTATATAGGTTTTTTGTGAAAGTATGTGCTTCTCTGACATGAATGTTTTGTCACAGCAAGAGCCGTTCTTCAACAAATCTTAATCTCACTAGTGATCTCTAGTTTACAGAGAGAAGCTAAAAAACAAGATTGAAAATATTGTTTTTACAATATGCAAATGAAATATCAGAAAAATATATATTGGAATATTATATATGAAAAATATTATATTTTTTGCTTAATTTTTATTTAAGTACAAAAAGAAATAAAAAAACTAGCTTGGGTGGCTCAGCTGGTTAAGCATCTGCCTTCGGCTCAGGTCGTGATCCTGGTGTTCTGGGATCCAGCCCAGCATCAGGCTCCCCGCTCAATGGGGACTCTGCTTTTCCTTTTCCCCCTGCTCCTCTCCTCTCCCACTTGTGCTTGCACTCTGTCTCACTCTATTTCAAATAAATAAAATCTTAAAAAAAAACAAAAGAAATAAAAAAACTAATGGTGGTTACCCATGGGGAAGGGAGAAAACAGAGTGATGGGAATGGGAATAAAAGTTAGACTTCTGCATCTTCTGTAAGTTCTGATTTGGGAATTTTTTTTACAACTAAAAAGGATAAAAATTCCTAAAAACTGAATATAAAATGAAACAAACCAAGTTTTATATCAATTTGGCACACCATATAAAGAATTTCTTCAGTGACTTTCAAACACAGAATTTTGACTATATATTCCTATTAGGATATATTCTAAGGCGGCGGGGGGGGGGGGGACAAAGAAAATCTAAATCACATTCAGTAGTCTAACAGTAGTGAATAATAATATTATTATTATTATTTTGGATGGTATTATTATTTTGAAACTATTTCAGACATATTATAGAATAAAAGAATTATGTTAATAGGATAATGTTAGTAAGACTAAGACAATGAATGTAGGAGAAAAGAAATACAGGTATAAAATTTTTAAAGATAAGTAAAAGCCCTAAAATCTTCATTTGATTTGGGAATATCAATATGAGTTTGTAGTTTTCCTCCCTGAAAACTAAATTACTCTTTTCTTTGCTAAAAAGCCTAGAAACAGAGATTCCATAAGAGCAATGAGCATCTCAAGCACCCGGATTGTGGTCCCAAATACTATGTGCCTCTAAACGGACCAGGGCTCCTTAGAGAAATGGCTGATTCCAGATGTGGCACAGCAAATGTGCAAATCTTGTGCCAGTCAGCACAGAAGTGATCAAAGATTACTGGACTTACATGGAAGGAATACAAAAGCCAATTCAAAGAGATTCCCAATGGCTTATGATGTATCGATGTGAATAATGATGGCAAGGACTGAGGCAAATCAAATATATTTTAAAAACCCATGAATTCATAATAATGTTTTCTAAATGGCCACCACTGGAGATTTCTAGGGTACCAACTTTAAAAATTAATGAAGAGAAAGAACAGGCATCTATTCCGCCTTTCCTTAGTAGACTATTTCTCAACATAACCAAATAGTTGAGGAGGGAAGAAATTTCTTCACAGAAGAACTCAGCTTACAAGAATGTTAGAAATCACAGAATTACAAAATTATCACTTGGCCACCTCTTGTGAAATAACCTATCCAGGGAAAAATAATCAATGGATGCAGAACTCCTGGAGGAGTAGCTGCCGGGGAGCTTCCCAAAGGAGAGATTAAGCTTCCCACCAAGCCCACCAATGAGTGTCAGCATCACTACAAGTGGGGCAACCAGCCATATTGGGCCTTGGGACAGGATACAATAGGAATTCCACAATGCCACCTAGGAGGTACCTCAATCACCCAACAGTGTTCCAGAAGACACTCTTCAATTCCAGGTCATCTGTGATACAGCACTTTACGAACGTGTAGGATTGTGTCACAGGAAACTTCATTCCAACCCTAAATGGAACACCAGGACACGTGGCATTTTTTCCCTTTTAGGAGCATGCCTACAATGACCATAGGGTAACCTCTGACTCTACTGCCTTTCTAAAAGCGCTCTATCAAAAGCATCCTGGATAAGATACACCCCAGCATATGCAGCCATGAAGTCACACACCTAGGAAACTGATCAAGTCTGGATTAAATCCCTTTGCTTCCTCACACTAATCTCCCCCAGTTTTGTGGGGGGGATTTCTACCTTTCACCAACATATAGAACCAATATTAGGGATGCCTGAGTGGCTCGGCGACTGAGCGTCTGCCTTCAGCTCAGGGTGTGATCCTGGGATCCGAGATCAAGTCCCACATCAGGCTCCCTTCTTTCTCCCTCTGTGCCTCTCTCTCCCTTTCTCCCTCTCTCCCTCTCTCTCTCTCTCTGTGTGTGTGTGTGTGTGTGTGTGTCTCATGAATAAATAAATATAAAAAAAAACAATATTAAACTGGGGACTTTTCAGGCTGATGTGCTTTTTCCCCACTTTATAGATCATAATGAACTGAGAGAACCCTACATAATATAAAACTATGTGAAGACTTCAGTACAAAGCAACTTCTTTTCTGAGGCATAATTTCTTTAGAAAATTGGGTAATTTTAGGAATGTTCATTGGATTCATCTGTGACACAACTAAAAAGTTCGGAATAATCTAAATGACCAACATAAAGGTCATTATGATATCTGAATAGTGATACTTCAATGAGCAATTAAAAATTCTTCCTACCCATTATTACTGGCAAGTAAAGATGTCTATCATGTTAGACGACAGTAAAACAGGCTATGAGACAGTACGTACAATATGATCTTGTTCTTAGAAAAACAAGATGTTTTAATTGAGTAAATATGTGTAAAGCCTAAGTTGTAATGAACAATGTACGACATATGGTAAGTGTGCAATAAGCGTCAGCTCATAGCTACTGTGGCTTTAACACCACAATACGCATACCCTGCTTAAAGGAAGTTTTCCTTATCCTCTTTCTTAACTCTATTCTTTCCTTAATTTCCTAAATGGTTACTTTTTCCTCTATTCTACTAAAAAAGCTTTAGGATTCCATTAATTCTATTCTTAGAAATTTAAAACAAATTTTAAAAGCAATGTAACTACACTTTTAAATTCTTTCTGTCAAGTCCTTGACCATAGTGTAAATATATAGTGGCCCTAGAACAAACAACACGGTTCAACTACAATAATATGGGACGTGTAAAATAAAATGTTTTGAAGTTAATATCTTGAAATTACAGTAAGACTTCCTTAAGACATTTAAAGGAAATGTACTAATTTTAAAATACCATGTTTGTTTTTTTTTAAACACCATGTTTGTATACTCACAACTCTTACACACTATTACCTACAATGTTATATTCTGACCCTATCACTATTTACATTTCCCAACCTGAGAACCAAGAAAGGATTCCTGCACATCTGAATGCAGGTGGCCCGAGATAAAATGTCAAAGGAGACAGAGTCTGTCCTCAAGAAGTCTGCCCTACCATGTGATAGCAGACTTTTCCTTCTTTCCTTACCTCTCAAGCCCCTGCCAGCACCTGCAAAACCATTTATTTCCTTTCTGATTCAGGGACCCAGAGCCTCTTCTTGACACTTTCATCAAAACATCCTTCCAGGGAAAGATCTAATAAACTTTTTATACCATAAAAATAAATAAATAACTGACAGGCTTAGTGTGCTACATCACTCAGTGGTATCTGCATTTTGAACAAGGAATAAAGACCTTTGGTTAAAGAATGAAATTCCAATTGTAAAATTTAAGCTTACGTCTCTAAGGAGAATGAGATTTGGAAGAAGTAAGTTTCCTACAGTGATTTAAGTTGTTGCCTACCTGTCTAACTTAAAAGCCACATCATTACAGACTTATTTGTTGAGCCATGCTGCTAAAAGTTGGGACCATTAGAGTTAAATGTCAGTTTTATTATCTTTGATATAAATGTAAATGTATAAAAAAACTGTAAGAAAAATCCTTCTTTAAAATTTGCCAAGTAATTAGACCTTAGTTCTTCTTAACAATGGAGAAGGGAGGAATGACAGCCAAAATGGAAGGATGGGAGAGGAGGGAAGAGATGAGTTACCTGCCAACCGTCACAGCATTAAGTAGAAAGCTAGTGTTTGTGCTAAACCAGAGAATGGAACTGCAGAACCCACATTATCAGTGACTATGACAGACTCTTCTGCTCTCTGATATATTGTTATAATCTTATACATCTTAGAGGGCTTACACTTTCAAAACTTCCTGTTTTAATGAACATATACTCTGGATATTACTTTTCCCTTAAAAGTGTGAAAAAACATTAAAGGACAAGTCACACTTACCTGAATGTAATATATTCCCTTTTCCTGAGCATACATCATTAGAAAACAATAATCTAGGTTTTGCTTTGTTCTCCATCTGAAATAAAAAATTTTCAAAAATAAGTTAGGAATCAGACTCAAATTTAGCAAAATAAGATTAAGTGTAAATATTTTATAACATATATTGCATGTTACATTTTATAATACGCATACACATTACATATACATAGACTATATATAGTCATATATATATATATATACACACACACACACACAAAAATATCTGTCTACCCATAGATACACAAATATACATACACACACGATACACCCATGTAGGGGAGCATGAAAGAGAATTAACTTTTCTCTAATGAAACCTTTACTGAAACACTAATCAAGATGTCCTGAGGAAAAAAGGAGTCTAAAGCAAGTAAATTTGGGAAGCACTTATATTCCCCTTTTGGAGACATATTAGAAGCACTAGTATATTAGTATATTAGAGGCATATTAGTATATTAGAAGATGTTGAAACATCCAACAGTAAATACATTTGTTAAAAAAAAAAATCTTTTTAGTCCAACTTCCCAAACTTCTTTGACCATGGGCCCTTTTTAAAAATGTAACATATTAATGTCTCTGGGAACTCATGCTTCAAAAATATACTTTGAGGATCACTGCTTTGGTACCTAGGACTGTGCTTTGCATAAAGGCAGAAATTAATAAACATTGTACTGAATGCTTAAAAAAAACAAAATACTTTAAAGTTTACAATATTAAGTCCTTTTACTGAATCCCTGGTAGCCTACAGAAAGACTAATGTTGAACAATAGAAGTGGTTGTAAAAGTTAGTTAAAGGGGAAAAAAACATAAAATAAAAGGTTTAACTCATACTAAGTAAACTTCTCCAGAATATACCTTGTAAGCTGTTCTGAATTTAATAAGACCTAGAATTTTTCACCAAATTCATTCCTAAATTTTTTAAGACTAAAACTATATTTATTGAGAGACAACCAACTATGTGGATCTATCTTTCAAATTAACAACTCAAGAAATATAATAAATCTCTCCCCCCAACACTATTTTTTTTCCTTTTTTCTAGTTATATAAAATCCAAAACTAATGTCAAGATCTCTTAGATTACAGCGTTCTTAATAGATTTAGAGACAAATCCAGTTGACTGGATTTTTACATTATTACAGTGTAATTCTGCAGAACAGTAATATTGTTTTTATCACTTCCACTGAATCAGTTCTCATTTATTTTTCATACAGATATGAAGTTTCTATCTAAACTAGCTTTTGAATTATTCTGAATATACTCTTAGGAAAAGTTACAACCCCACAGAAGAGCAGTTATAAAAGTTATTGAGCATAGCAAATTCAATCTCTTGTTAGAAACTCCATAGAATTTCCAAACAAATAACCAAAAATCCATAAGCTCTCACAAATTAGCTCAACCTTAAAACATGTTATATTTCTGTAAAGGAGAGCTACATTTATTACACATCATACTCACAAGGGTGGGAGATCTTAAACAACACAGTCTCACCTTACTCTTTCTTTGGAGTCTCCAAATGTCTCCTTTAAGTTTGTCAGGTCAGGATAATAGCTTTCAGGAGGTGATATTATTTCCACCAAGCCAGAAGTGATTTCTTTAGAAAATCTGCCAAAAGAAAGGTTAGCTGAATTATTTAAATTCTGTGGGATTTTATCATAATGCTCAATTTACTGTGTTTACCATAAAACACATCAGTAAGGCATACTGTTATAGACACTGTGTGCTCATAGAAGTAGCTCATTATTGGTTTTACTTGCCAGAAAATACAAATTTTTTCCAATAACATGAAGTTTTTGTTTTTAAATAATGCTTTTAAAACAGTGTAAAATGCTACTATCCTTAGAGAAATATAGAAATCCTAGGCCAGCTGCAGGTATATTCCTAAAAAATAGGAAAATTTTTAAAAAATTAAATCAAGGTATCACAGAAAATTACAGAATTAAAGAAAAACAAAGGAATGTGTGCGTCTATTTCTATATCTTTATGCAAAAACCAAAGTGCCCCAATTTTCAGGACAGTTTAGTTGTGAGTTATAGACTACATGTCATCCTAACCTAGTCATTTCTCAACTGAGGGCCATCTTGTCCTCCATGTGTACATTGAGCAATGTCTAGATGAATCTGGTTGTCCTGTGGGCAGTACCATTGACATTTAGTGCGCAGACACCAGGGATGCTGCTGAATATCCTACAATGTGAATAACGGTCCTGACAACAAAAAATTATTTAGCCCAAAATGTCCATAGTGCCAAGGTTGAGAAAACCTGTTCTAAAGTTTTTGTAATCAGCTTTACTAACTCAAATGTACTTTCTTTCATATTTACATTCTCCCTCATTTAATTTTTGTAAATCTCCACAAAATCTTTGTGCAACTACCCGCCTTCACACAAATGTTCTTCATGCTCAGCTGTACTTTTTTTCTGGGCTTGGGGTTTCCACACATGAAGGGAGAAGAGAAACTACAAAATCACAGCATGAGCCCCATAGACCTGCCCATGTGGTTTATGGGAGGAGGGGTCAGTAATTATTGCCCTGTTCCTATATTTGAGTCTATACTAAATTGTGTTTATATAAAGGGATGCCAAGAAATTGAATACTTGAGGGAAAAAAATCTAACAAATGCACAATTTAGTTCTGAACTCCCTATATATTTTTAAAAATCTCTGGTTTTAGCATTTTGATAGATAAAGAACCACATTATTTTAAATCTAGAGTTGACAATTGTTTCTTTTTGTCTTTTTAAGTAAAAGTCACATCTTTGGGGCAAAACAAGTAAAAGTCAATAAATAAACTCTTATCAAGACTAGTTTTTAGGATATCACTATTAAACTATGAAGGCGATACTATAAAAATGAACAATATCTGAAACTAAGCTTTCCATCTGTTAGCTGCTAAGTGCCTTTCTCACAATAAATTGTTACTCAATCTTTGCAGAATAGAAAAGATTTAGCCATAGTTCTTAGCACTGAGGTTTGAAACTGCTATAAGACTGTCTACCCCTGACAGCAGAAAGTTTTTTATCTTAGTCGAAAGAGGGTGAAAGACATATGACTCTCTCTATATTCACTGTCTTCAAGACTTAAAATTTATTTGATAGGGTTACAGATGTAGGACATTCAAATATTTTCTATTCTGAAATACACCAATTTACCCATAATCAGAAAACTGGGTATATATGCATGTATTTTATGAAAATATAAAAGATCAATGGTAGTGGCCAATGAACACTAAACTCCACAGAGAAATGAACTAGAAAAAAGGCATTTTCTTTTAGCAAAAAGCCAGTACCAGTAATTAAAATATTTCCATTTTCTGGATGAAAGATCTAAATGTGAGAAAGATTCCATCAAAATCCTAGAGGAGAACACAGGCAACAGCCTTTTTGAACTTGGCCACAGTAACTTCTTGCAAGATACAACCACAAAGGCAAAAGAAACAAAAGCAAAAATGAATTATTGGGACTTCATCAAGATAAGAAGCTTTTGCACAGCAAAGGATACAGTCAACAAAACTAAAAGACAACCTACAGAATGGGAGAAGGTATTTGCAAATGATGTATCAGATAAAGGGCTAGTTTCCAAGATCTATAAAGAACTTATTAAACTCAACACCAAAGAAACAAACAATCCAATCATGAAATGGGCAAAAGACATGAAGAGAAATCTCACAGAGGAAGACATAGACATGGCCAACACGCACATGAGAAAATGCTCCGCATCACTTGCCATCAGGAAAATACAAATCAAAATCACAATGAGATACCACCTCACACCAGTGAGAATGGGGAAAATTAAGGCAGGAAACCACAAATGTTGGAGAGGATGCGGAGAAAAGGGAACCCTCTTGCACTGTTGGTGGGAATGTGAACTGGTGCAGCCACTCTGGAAAACTGTGTGGAGGTTCCTCAAAGAGTTAAAAATAGATCTGCCCTATGACCCAGCAATTGCACTGCTGGGGATTTACCCCAAACATACAGATGCAATGAAACACCGGGTAACCTGCACCCCGATGTTTCTAGCAGCAATGTCCACAATAGCCAAACTGTGGAAGGAGCCTCGGTGTCCATCGAAAGATGAATGGATAAAGAAGATGTGGTCTATGTATACAATGGAATATTACTCAGCCATTAGAAACGACAAATACCCCCCATTTGCTTCAACATGGATGGAACTGGAGGGTATTATGCTGAGTGAAATAAGTCAATCGGAGGACAAACATTATATGTTCTCATTCATTTGGGGAATATAAATAATAGTGAAAGGGAATAGAGGGGAAGAAATGTGTGGGAAATATTAGAAAGGGAGACAGAACATGGAAGACTCCTAACTCTGGGAAACGAACTAGGGGTGGTGGAAGGGGAGGAGGGCAGGGGGTGGGGGTGAATGGGTGATGGGCACTGAGGGGGCACTTGACGGGATGAGCACTGGGTGTTATTCTGTATATTGGCAAATTGAACACCAATAAAAAATAAATTTATTATTAAAAAAATAAAATATTTCCATTTTCATAATTAAGAACTTACTCTTTCTCCAGGTTGGCTACAACACTGTGTACATAATCACTATCTGTCTGGGAAAGAAAAAAAAATTGCAATACATTAATGTTTTTAAATTTTGTTAATACTAAATCCTGAAAAAGAATTACAACATTCAACAAAAGCATTACATTAAATTTTCAGACAACTTATGGATTTGCAGTTCTATATTCTGCTTTGTTGCACAATATATCACTGAATCATTAGTACAATGTACTAATATATTAAGCAGATGTCAGTTTTTATTACCTTCAATGATTTTTAATTCAGTAGAAAAAACTGAGTACAAAAACTGTTTCTATTTATTTTTAAACCACTGAACTATAAGTAGTTAATAAATAAATAACAGATGCACCAAGCTATAGGGAAAGATTTTTCCTTTTGCAATCATAAACCTTAAGTTCAAGATTTGTCTCTGTAGTTACCTGGCCTGTATAACTGAGTCTGTGAGTCTTCCTTTCCTATCCTATATATATAAAAAAATACAAGCAGGAGGAAAAAATACCTTAGAGACTATGACACTAAATGATAAAACCATGTAATAAAAAAGCTTTTATCATCTGTATTATTATAATCATTATTAGGCTGATAATGAGACCCCAAGTCAAAAATCACTTTATCCACAGTTAGAAATTAATGTTTATCAGACGTGTGTACTTTAAAACTACATATAAATAGAGGCGCCTGGGTGGCTCAGTCGGTTAAGCATCTAACTCTTGATTTTGGCTCAGGTCATAATCTCAGGGTCCTGGGATTGAGCCCTGCTCCCAGCTCGGAGTTGGGCATGGAACCTGCTTAAGATTCTCTTCCTGCCCCTCCCCAGTACTCAGGCAGTTTCTATCAATCAAGCAATCAACAAATTATGTACAAATAACAATCTAATACTGTCTACCAATTTTAAATACATTCATGGCTTATATTAAAACATTCAATTGTCAGAAGGAATCAATAATACATAAGTTATGATCTGTGTTATAAAGACCACCAAAACACTTGATACTTGAAGAAAACAGTTCGAAACAAAAAGATAATGCTTAACCCTGGGAATTACAAAACTATTAAGCTATAAAAAGTTGTATATATAGAAGATTTTCTGGAAAAGCATCTTAACCTTAATTTCTGTTAATTGAAAGTAATTCCTATTTCTACTGTTAAATTTAAAGACTGAGGAATGGGGGATCCCTGGGTGGCGCAGCGGTTTAGCGCCTGCCTTTGGCCCAGGGCGCGATCCTGGAGACCCGGGATCGAATCCCATGTCAGGCTCCCGGTGCATGGAGCCTGCTCTCCCTCTGCCTATGTTTCTGCCTCTCTCTCTCTCTGTGTGTGACTATCATAAATAAATAAAAATTAAAAAAAAAAAAGACTGAGGAATGATACCTTAAGACCACATCCTTCAAACTCTTAACTATGGACATACAACTGGCGCACAACTCAAAACTTTCTGTACTTTCCCTATATAAACCCAAACATCAGTCAGTGACCTCTCCTTAATTATTCACTGAGTACCTTACCACTCATTAGCTATAATTTTGGAGAATATCATCAGAATTGATTTATATAGACATTAATGTTTAAGCAACAACCTATAATTCAATTTGATAAGCATTTATTAAGGGCCAGTAATTTGCCCAGCCAAGGAAAAATGAATACAGAGATGAACAAGATCAGCTCTGTCCCCAGTAGGCTGTTCAAGAGGTGGGCCAAGAAGAATAAGCATATGCAAATGTAGATTTATTAAGTAATATGTAATAAAATAAAAATATGAAATTCAAGTGAATCGTACCTAATATTATCTGTAATCCTTATGTTCCATGTTAATTGACATAAATAGCAAAAGATTTGCTTAAATGACTGCAGCTGGTGTCACTTTTGTACAAGAGAATCAATCCTTTCTGATGTCAGCTAAGGGATTTGTTTTGGGAAGCCTCTGAAGAAAGCTAAATGCATAACTGGCCTAGAAACAAACAGCCCAATCTTTATCTCCATTAGGGCCTCTATTTGCTTCTTCCTGACTCTTACATGTTGACAGTAAGATAGGCAGTAACTGAGATCTTGGAGCTTGCTTGCTTTAAACTAAGACAGTGCTTTTTCCTGAGATGTTTTTTGAAAGGCATGTGGGAACTTTTTAAAAGGCAGTATTATCACACAATTATAGGAATGTATCTGTGAACATAAAACTGAAGTATATGTATTCTAGGGGTATGTGAATGGTATGTTTGGGCTAGGTGGGGAGAAAAGTGTACATACATAGAAAAAGAAAGAACATTTTTTCCAGAAGAATCAAGTGTTCCTCGTGGTTAAGTAAAATTAAATATTTTTATATTAAACCTAAGATATTATTAATACATAATGCAACAGGGATGAGCCTTGAACACATTATGCCAAGTGAAAAAAAGCCCAGTTACAAATGTGTAACTACATATTATATGACCATATTTGTATAAAATGTCCAGAACTGAACAGTCTATTGAAACAGAAAGTACATTAGTGGTTGCCTAGAGCTGGAGGGAGAAGGGTATTAATGAGGTTGGCTAAGGGGTATAGAGTTGTTTTTTGGGGTGATGAAAATGTTCTAAAACTGAGTTCTAAAACTGCATAACTATGACTAATAAATAGGTAAATTACAAAAAACAGGATTAAAAAAGTTAAATGTAAAAAGCCATTTTCTATTTTTTAAATATTTTAGGGAGTATAATTATGCTATTAATAGTATATATGTATAATTTGTGAATGTATTATATAGTGCAAATTGGGAATACAAGATCAACAGAATGCTGAACAGAAAAGCTTAGGTCATATTACTGCACTGGACCAGTGCTGGTGGGACAGAGTACAGAATACTCCACCCCAAACCAACATAATACACGTTCTTTTCATGGAACATAAATTCAGTAACATTACACGACACAGTTAACATACAAAAATCTGTTGTGTTCCCATACAGTAATAATCAACTATCAGAAAAAAAATTAAGAAAGCCAACCTATTTATAATTGCATCAAAGCAAATAAAATACCTAGGAATAAATTTAACCAAGGTAGTAAAAGATCTATACTCTGAAAACTCCAAGATACTGATGGAAAAAACTGAAGACAACACTAACAAATGGAAAGATAAACCATGTGCATAGATTGGAAGAATTGTTAAAATGTCCACACTACTCAAAGCAGTCTACAGAGTCAATCAATCCCTATCAAAACACCCATGGCATTTTTCTCAGAACTAGAACAAATAATCCTACAGTTTGTAAATAACCACAAAAAAAAAAAACCCAGTCAAAGCAATTTTAAGAAGAAAGAATAATAAAATTGGAGGTAACATACTCCCAATTTCAGACTATATTCCAAAGCTATAGTATTCAAGACAGTATGGTACTGATGGAAAAAGATCAACAGAATAGAAGAGAGCCCAGAAATAAACAAACCCTTAAATGGTCAATCTACAACAAAGAGACAACATACAAAGGAGTAAAGACAGCTTTTTTGATCAGTTGTGTTGGGAAAACTGCACAATCACACGGAAAAGAATGAAACTGGACCATTTCTTACACCATACCAAAAAAGAAAAAAATTAACTCAGAATGCACTGAAAACTTAAGAGATGAAACTATAAAACTCCCAGGATAAAAACAGGCATTAAACACTTGGACATCATTCTCAGTAACATTTTTTTGGATATGTCTCCTCAAGCAAGGGAAACAAAAGCAAAATATCAACAAATGGAACTACATTAAACAAAACTTTTGCACAGCAAAGGAAACCATCAACAAAATGAAAAGGCATTCCGGGAATGGGAATAGATATTTGGAATGGTTGCTATCCAAAATATATGAAGAACTACTACAACTCAATAACAAAAACCTCAACAACCTGATTTTTTAAATGAGCAGAAAGCCTGAATAGACATTTTTGCCAAAGAAGACACACAGGCACATGAAAAGATGCTGTCACAATTATCAGGGAAATGCAAATCAAAACAATGAAATACCACCTCAAATCAGTCACAATGGCTAGAATTAAAAAGACAAGAAATAACAAGTGTTGGCAAGAACATGGAGAAAAGGAAATCCTTGTGCACTGTTGGTGGGCAAATAAATTGGTGCAGCCTCCTGTGGAAAATAGTACAGAGGACCCACAAAAAAAATTAAAATAAAGCTACCATACAGTCCAGCAATTCCACTCCTGGGTATTTATTTAAAAAAAAAAACAAAAGCACTAATTTGAAAAGATATATTTATCCCTATGTTCAATGCAGCATTATTTATAATAGGCAAGATATGGAAGCAACTCAAGTGTCCATTAGCAGATAAATGGACAAAGAAAATGTGATCTATAAGGTGGAACATATTCAGCTATAAAAAAGAATGAAATTTTGTCATTTGTGACAACATGGGTGGACCTATACTAAATAAGTCAAAGACAAACACAATATAAGTATGCTTGTATGTGGAAACTAAAAAACAAGTTTACAAACAGAATAAAAACAGACTCATGGATATGCAGAACTGGTGACTGCAGTGGGGTGGATGGGGGGAGATGCGTGAAACAGGTGAAGGATATTAAGAGATACAAACTTCCAGTTATAAAATAAGTAATTCATGGAGATGCAATATACTGCATAGGGATATAGTCAATAATATTGTAACAATTTTGTGTGGGACATCACCTTTTGTGATGATCATTTTATAATATGTAATATTGGATTGCCATCTTAGATATTTGAATGAAAATATTGTATGTCAATTATAACTCAATTTTTAAAAAAGGCTGAATTAGCCAAACAGGCCACAAAGATAGTCTTTCAAACGAGTTCACAAAAATAACGTCCACCACCTTGGATATTTACCTCCTAAATAACCTCTTCAGATTTTGTATCATTAGGTTGATAGCAATGTACAAGTCTTCTCTATTCTTACTCCTTTTTTGTTAACTCATTCTATCAAGTAGTGAAAGAAATTACACTTAAAATATCAAAGAATATGAACGAATTTGCTTAGAACTCAGATGCCCACTGGTCAAGAGTTAAAGCCCATGACATAGCAGAAGGCCAAGCATGGGAGTAGTGTGGACCGGCCCTCAAGCTGATACCCAATAGGGGGGATCAAGCTACCCTTTGATTCTTTGCTCTAGTTCTGAGAAAAATGCCACTGTTATTTTGATAGAGCTGGCACTGTATCTGTATACTGCTTTTAGAGATGCCCACACACCTGGGTGTCACGAGGATGTATGTAGCATGAATACTTCATAACAATAACTAAATCTAAGACAATTTATCTAAAAATTTTAAAACTAGAAAAAACAGGCTCCTCCTCCAGTACTTTAAAGATGTTGTTCCATCATCTTGGGCTGGCATAGTTTCTAACAAGAAACTGTAGTTTTCTTATCTTTTTCTGTGCATGTGTCTTTTCTTTGGCTTCTATCTAAACCTTCTCTTTATCTCTTGTTTTCAGCAATTTGATTATAACATACCTGACAATAGTTTTGTGTTTATTCTGCTTAGGATTTTCTGGACTTCTTAAATCTAAAGATTTATACTTTTCTTCACATATGGAAAAATTTCAGCAATTATTCCTTCTTTCTCCTGTCCGTTCTAGAGATTCATATTAGATCAGTTACTATTACCCCATAGATAAATGTAGTGAATACCACTGTTCTTTTTCAGTCTTTTTTTTATATATATTTAATTTTGGGTACATTCTATTATCATTCTTAAATTTACTTATTCTGCCTTCTGTGGTATCTAATCTGTTAAGATTACACAGTAAATTTTAAATTTCAGATATTTTACTTTTCATTGCTATATGTTCCTCCACCATTTGATTCTTTTATACATCTTCCATTCTTCCTTGTTGTGTTAAGTGCTTGAAAATGTTTATAACAGTTGTTTTATTATCCTTTCCTGCCAGTTCTATCACCTCTATCATTTCTAGATTTGTTTCTATTCGCTAAATTTTTAGTTATGGCTTTTTTCTCTCCTTGGTATACTTACCATTTTTTATTTAATAGACATTACAGATGCTACATTGGTGAATGTCTTAATTTTGTTTTTCTAAAAGTGTTGGGCTTTTTTTTTGGAGGCAGTTATTTGTGGGTCAATTGATCCCTTAGAGGCCTCTTTTTAAGCTTTGCTGGGGTGGGTCTAGAATAATCATTTCAAAGACAGTGCAGTGACTCTGGATTCTCCATTAAATGCCCTGGGTGATTACCAAGGATTTGCCATTCTGGATGGTCAGAGGTCATCCTGTATAAGCAACAGCAATGTTCATGTTGCAAATCCCTGATCATTCTTCCCCCCAGACTTGTGAATTTCACCTTGTGCATGGAAGGCCCAATACAACAAGGACCCAAAGGCACCATCATTTTCTGTGTAGCAGTTTCCTTTCTGCAACTCTGTTCTGTAGTATCCACTCACTCTCTGTGATTGCCTTTCCTGCACTGTGATCTGGAATACATCTCCAGGCAGAAAGCTGGGGGAAATGTGGTATTCACTGCATTTATTTTTGTCTTAAGAGAATCCCATCGTGTATAGTCTGCTGTCCAATGTCTGAGAACAAATAAATCACATTTTGTTCAGCCTTCTAGTTGCGTATAGCAGGAAGGTAAGTCCAGTCCTTCAGGACCTGAAACAGATGTCATTTTACCTAATGAGGAACCAATGAAAATTCCAGAAAGTTAATGTGTACAAGTGACAAATCAAAAGGACTAAAAGGACAAGCATGTGCTAGAATAGGGCTGGCAGCTCATAATAAATTTTATTTCCCTAGGGTCCAAGAAAAGCTATTCCTAGCCACCTAATGTTTGGCTTTATGATACTTTAAATTCAGTGCAGATGTATCAGCAAAGGCTGACAAATAGTTAGCCTTACTAGTCTCTAAAATGGTCAAGTTGTTAAACAAATAGTCAAACACTTCACTTTCAATATATCTTAGTCTTTCTTCCTTTCCTTCTCCTAAATAGTTGATGTACAGCAATAGTTCTCAAACTTTTCTAATTAGAAACCATTCAGTTCAAATTCTCAACCACCTCTTCAATTATCCTAGTCTATGCCTCACTTGGATATTATAATAGTTGCCTAAGTAGGTTCTTTGCTTCCCTTTCCAAAGAAGCCAATGTGACCCTTTTAAAAGGTAAGTCAGGGGGGATCCCTGGGTGGCGCAGCGGTTTGGCGCCTGCCTTTGGCCCAGGGCCCGATCCTGGAGACCCGGGATCGAATCCCACATCGGGCTCCTGGTGTATGGAGCCTGCTTCTCCCTCTGCCTGTGTCTCTGCCTCTCTCTCTCTCTCTCTCTCTCTCTCTCTCTCTGTGACTATCATAAATAAATAAAAATTTAAAAAAAATTTAAAAAAAAAGGTAAGTCAGGTTATTCTTGCCACAAATGCATGACTACAGTCTGATCATGAGAAAATATCAAACAAATCCAAACTAAGACATTCTACAATGACTAGTGTATTCATTAAAAATCTCCAAGTTCATGAAAGACAAGAAAAGTACAAGCAATTATTATGTATAGAAGGCAACTAAGGAGTCAGAACAACTAAATGCAATGTGATATTTAGGACTGGACACTAACACAGAAAAACAATCTTCAGTTAAAAAATGTCTAATTTGAATAAAGTCTATAGTTTAGCAAATATTATACTAATTTTTGTTTCCTGGTTTTGATAATCTTAACATGTCTAGATAAGTTGTTAGCATCACAGCAAGCTCAGTGAAGCGAATACTCTCTGTATTATTTCTGTAAATTTTCTATAAACCCCAAATTACTTCAAAATAAAGTATTTTAAAGTAACTTAAAGGAATGAAAAGTAAATAAAGTGTCTTCTCTACTTAAAATCCTCAAAAGATTTTGTGTTAATTAGATCAAGAAAGACCCACTGTTTTCATAAAGTAAAAATTTCCTGGAACACAACCCCATCCATTCATTTACATATTATTTCTGGCTGTTTTCAGGCTACAACAGCAGAGCTGAATAGATGCAACGGAAACTGCACAGCATTGCAAAGCCGAAAATATCTGCCATGCAGCCCTATAAAAAAACCTTGTTAGTCCCCTGACTTAGAGTAAAAACAAAGTTCTTAAAACGGCCTGTAGCGTCCTATGTGACATGGCCCACCTCACTCTTTCTCTGACTTCCTCCTGCTAGTGAACCTCTCATCTTTTCTTTTCCAGCCCTACAGGCCTCTCCCTGCTGTTTCACAAAATGTGCCAAGCAATACTCTTGCCTTAGACCCTTTGCACATGCTGTTATTCAGCTTGGAATAATCAACCCTTGCATCCTTCAGGTCTTTACCCACAGGTCCTGACCACTCTAATAAACCATCCCCCGGCAACCTCATACTCCCTTTCCTATTTGCTCTGATTTACTCTTCAAGCATTTACTACCACTTAACGTATTATGTATTTTTTTTTAAGATTTTATTTATTCATGAGAGACACACAGAGAGAGGCAGAGACACAGGTAAAGGGAGAAGCAGGCTCCATGTGGGGAGCCCAATGCGGGACTTGATCCTGGGATCATGACCTGAGCCAAAGGTAGATACTCAACCACTGAGCTACTCAGGCTCCCCGTATTTGTTTTTTAATATGTCTTTCCAGTAAGTTTCATTGGGCTGAGGTTTTGTTTTATTCAAAGATATGCCTAGTATTTATCACTGTTTTGGTAAATAACTGTTGAAATACATGCAAATTTAATAGGACATTATGTATGTACAATTTCTTCCTAATTGGCATTGTATGATTTGTAACAAATGTATAACATTTTAAAATACAAATGCTAAAAAAATTATAAGCCAAAACCATTACTGATACACTTAACACTGTAATCTGTAATTTAAACTAAAAAACAAACACTAGACAGATAATCAGAAAGTCTACAGAAGACCTGAACAACACTACCAATTTGATCTAACAGACATTTATAAAACACTCCTTCCTCTTGGACAATAGCAGAATCCATTCTCTTAAGCAACATGGAATCTTGTCCAGGATAGATCCTATGCTAGTCCATAAACAAGTATTGATAAATTTAAAAGGCCTGAGTTAGAAACAAAACAATAGAAGGAAATTTGGGAAATCTACAAATAGGTAAAAATTAAACACATTAAATTAAATACATTTCTAAATAACCTATGGGTCAAAGCAGTAATTAGAAAGTATTTTGGTCTGAATGAAAGTAAAATCTGACATACCAGAATTTGTGAGATGAAGCTAATGTGTGCTTAGAGAGAAATTTATAGCTTAAAAGTGCCTCTACTAGAAGAGATCTCCAGCCAATAACCTAAGAATTCAGAAAAATCTAGAAAATCTAGGAGTGCCTGGGTGGCACATTCAGTTGAGCATCTTACTCTTGGCTTTAACTCAGGTCATGATCTCAGAGTCCCAGGATTCAGCCCCATGACGGGCTCCATGCTTACCATGGAGTCTGCTAGACACTCTATCTCACCCTCCCCGTCTGCCCCTCTCATGTATGCTGTCCTCTCTCCCTAAAACAAATAAATAAAATCTTTAAAAAAATTCTAGAAAAAATAATCTAACATTTCAGGAAAACCTAAAAATCTAGGAAAAGAGTAAAGCAAACTAAAAGCAAGCAGAAAGGAAGAAAAATAAAGAATGGAAATTAACATGATAGGAAAATAAAGAAATGATGAAGTCAATAAGACTAAAAGGGAATAAAGAGAAAGGAGAGAAAATGAGTGAACATATCAGTGAGGGTGACAAAACATGAGTGACACCTAACTCTGGGAAACGAATAAGAGGTAGTGGAAAGGGAGGTGGGCAGGGGGTTGGGGTGACTGGGTGATGGGCACTGAGGGGGGCACTTGGTGGGATGAGCACTGGGTGTTGTGCTATATGTTGGCAAATTGAACTCCAATAAAAAAATTAAAAAAAATAAGTTAGTTCTTTGAAAAGATCAAACAATGTCACCTGAATAGCATCATAGGGAGGTCTGCTCTGCCTGACTGCCAGCCAGCCAAGGCTAGAAGCCTCAACAGGTCTCAGAGGGAGGGAAATGGAGAAGGGAAAAGAAGGAAATTGCAGGGGCTTTAGGAAAAGTGAAGACAGGAGACTACTGTTTAGAATAACAGACTCTGTAGACTACTGGGACTCTTCAGCCATGTGCGTGTATAACTAATATATTTTTTTAATGCAGAAAAACAAAAAGAAAGAGAAAAAAGATTCCTGTGGAATCTAGATTACAAGTGAAGGACATAATCTACTATCCAGTGGGTTTTTAAAAATCTCTTCCAGTACTTTCTTCATTTTAGTACTTCAATAAATACATGTTCAGTGAATGAAAGAATAATTAGAATAATATCTATACTTCTGCCTTTATTTTAAAAAGATAACTAACAATTATGAGAGCTTGAGAAAACATAACCAGATGGAATACAACTGTTTCAGAAGCTACCTCCTTCTCAGGTGCCTTGCGTGGAAAAGTTCCAAAGCACTCAGGTAACTAATTCCTAGCTGAAAGCACAATAAACTAACTTGAAAAGATTAAGCCACTTATATAGAATTTGCCTAGGAAGCACTGACATTATACAGAATTATCAATGAGAAACAGATACAAAACTGTAAACTCCATTTTCAGTAAGATCCATATTAATAACCAAATTTCTTAAGCTCAAAAGGAACTCAATGTGGTTCCAATAATCTGAGGTAGCCTGAAGAATTGCACAGACTAACTATATTTGCAGCAAGCATCCTGACTCTGTAGCAGTTACAAAGACAGTCTTTGATTAAAAAAAAAAAAAAAAGAAAAAAAAGAAAAAAACTAGTCTGGAACACTACTTTGCCCCCTCCCCCCCACATAAACTACTGGCCTAGAGGGAGGAAAAATAAGCTATTTCTTTCTATGATTCATTAAAAAGGAACCAGCACAGCAACTATACAAAAATATAAGAGAAAAGGGAGAAGCTCAGCAAAAACAAAAAAACTATATGGCTAGCCAAAAAACAGCTGAAAAATTGTGACCAAATATCTCCCCAGTAATTTAAAAGAAAAAACACCCAGTTGAAGCACTTGCTACTATGAAGCAACACCAGATATTAGAAATGACTGTGAGGAGTCTAAATGTCCAAAATATCTAGATCAATCCCAAAACAACAAAATTGGAGGATTTAACCCTACCTGATTTCAATATTTAATTCAAAGTA
Source organism: Nyctereutes procyonoides (assembly GCF_905146905.1). Lineage (NCBI taxonomy): Eukaryota > Metazoa > Chordata > Mammalia > Carnivora > Canidae > Nyctereutes > Nyctereutes procyonoides. The sequence continues at coordinate 44,916,342 of NW_026575049.1, read as the reverse complement.
ATAGTAATCAGGATAGTGAGGTGTCTGCATAAGGATCAACCTGCACATCAATGTAATAGGACAGAAAAAGACCCACACCTATATGGTCATTGGATTTACAAAGAAGGCGACAAACTGATCTGGTGGGGAAAGGAAAGTGTCTTCAACAACAGGTAGTGGAGTAAATGAACACCCACGTGGAAAAAATGAATGTGAACACCATGTTACTCCACAACCAAAATTAACCCAAGATGGACTGCAGACCTAATAAAGAAGTTAAAACAAAGTTTTCAGAAGACATAATCTTCACAATTTGGAGCTAAGCAAGAATTGCTTAGGTCACAGAGAACAATAATCATAGAAGAAAACATTGATTAAATTAGACTTCATCAAAATTAAAAACTACTCCTCACCAAGAAAATGTGAAACCTGAATTTAATCTTAAGGAAACATGACACAATCCCAAACAGAGACATATTCAAGAATCCTTGCTTCTTTAGAAAAATATATTTAGAATAAATGCTTTTTTGTTACTGGTATATAGAAATATAAATTGATCTCACTCGGTCACCTTGATAAATTCCCTTATTATTTCTAATAATTTATCTGTTTATTCTTTTGGGTTTTCTGTGTGATCAAAAAATAATTAAGCTCCAAAGTCCAGGATAGGAATACCCAAGCAGCTGAGCCTAAGTCATATGCTTGAACTGGCAAAGCAATTACCTGGGATACTTAGGTTCCATAATGGGAGAGAGGTTTCTTCCCACCAAGATTCATAAAATGGAGAATTCTCCAAATACAAGAACAGAACAGGAAAAACAAATTTTGCTAAAATCCAGCGTAGGAAAACGTTTTGTCAGAAATGGTCGTGAGTGACAGAAATCATATAAATGATGGTACAGTATAAAAAAATACTATAAAACAGCATAAAATATATAACAAATAATGAAGCACACTGACAACAAAGGATTATTAAAATACAAAGGTTATAATTTAAAGTACAAGTAAGGTAAAAGTAAACATAAGGATGATACAATCTTAAAATCTGAATATCACACTTGCATTGTACAATGGATCCTTCAGAGTAACTGGAATTTATTTGTCTTAACTCCTGCAATTCTAGAATAGAGTCAAACAGTACATTAACAGTCAACTGTTCAAAACCGTGCGTGTTCTATAAATGTCTCATCATTTATGCCCAACTGACCCCAAGAAAGAAATCACCAGAGAGGAACAAAGAACAAAAATAGAGCTAGTAACTATTTTTCTGTGTCTTCTCTCTTCCCAGAGGGGAGTTCTTATGGACCCTCCCCTTCAAGAAAAATAGAACATGAGAAACGGAAAGTCTAACAAGCATAAAAAGATTATACATTTTAACGTCTATAGGTATTCTTCTACACTTTTTTTCATTCTTAATTTTTTTCTCACACATTAAAGTGGACCAAAGGTAATTAACACCTTTACAAAACTTAAAAATGTTTGTGAAAGATCAATTTACTTCTACCTATTTACTCTAAATAAAATTCATATGGGTGATAGGAAAGTTTCATAAAAGGGGTGAGCAGGGACCTGAAGGATGATTAAGAAAGAGAAAGGAAGAGGCGACATTTCAAGCTAAGGAATAACACAAATAAAACTGAAAACACACTAGATCCACATAACAAATTGAGAGTAAAATAACTGGAACACAGACTTATTAATTCTGTGGTATAAAAAAAAAACCTTTAATAAACACATGGGAAACCAGGAAGAGAAGTAGTTTGAGAAAACCAGATTTTTTTTTAAGATTTTATTTATTTATTCATGACAGAAAGAGAGAGGCAGAGATACAGGCAGAGGGAGAGGGAGAGAAGCAGGCTCCATGCAGGGAGCCCAATGTGGGACTGGATCCCGGGTCTCCAGGATCACACCCGGGCCGAGGTCGGCGCCAAACCACTGGGCCACCGGGGATGCCCAAGAAAACCAGATTAACTTAGTTATGAACGGATTAAAAATTGCTCATCAAACCATTAACCATTCAACTAATGTTATTAAGAAGGCAGTTGGAAATATGGGCTTAGGAAGACGCTAGAGATCCAGAGCTAGAAACCATGCAACATGTAGATAGATCATGGTCCTAGCCACAGAATATGTAAGCACTTGTTACTAGTGTTAACATACCCCGATCTACCAAACACATAGACTAATAACAGCTAATCAAGGTAGAATCAAATATAGTGATTAATATTTTTAAATTTCCTAAAGGCAATTCAATGAATTCTATAAATCAGTTCTGCTCAGGATAGACTTTCTTCCAAATACTGAAATTCTACATAGATACATATACAAATACTGCAATTCAGGAGTCTTCAGAGATCAGAATATTGCAGGCACTCACACTGCACTGTCAGCATGCAACACTTCTCCATGTGTGTGATCTCATTGTGTCTGCCTGCAACACTGTTGAGCTTAAAAGGCTCAATAGCATAATTCTCATTTTAGAGATGATGAAACTGAGAATGAAGAGAGAAAAAACAATCTGCTCAAGTGACAGTAAGTAGAATCCAGGCCCTGAATATGGGTCATCTGACTCCAAACCCAGTGTTATTACACCTTAGTGATCAGGTGAAGGGCTATGGCAAGAGGGTCTGGAATCGTTTCATACACACATCTGTACCTATAGACTGAAACTAATTTTAAGTTATGATATTGTGATTTATAATAATAAATATATATTTGGTCTTTGTTCCCTTTCTGGCAGAGAGCTCCCCAAACCCTTGAAATTTCCTAAGCAACGAGAGCAAGACTGTCTTTTGTTATGTTAATGAGGTGCCTTTTTTGATCCACCCCAATGAAGGATGGGGGCTGGCTGCCAGGAGACCCTACCATGTGACCAGAGTGTTGGAACTTTCAATCCCACCCCTCCAACCTACAGTGAAGGGAGATGACTGGGAGGTTGAATCAATCACCAATGGCCAACAATTTAGTAAGTCATGACTATGTAATGAGACCTCCATAAAAACCCAAAGGACAAGGTTGGGGAGGTTCCACGCTGGTGAATACATAAAGGTGTTGGGAGAATGGCACCCTAAGAGAGTATGGAAGTTCCATGCCCCTTCCTACATACTTTGCCTTATGCATCTCTCCCACCTGGGTGTTTGTCTGTATCCTTTATTATTAATAAATTAATAAACATAGATGTTCTGCAGAGTTCTGTTAGGCACTCCAGCATACTAATCAAACCTAAGAAGGAGGTCTGGAACCTCCAGTCTATAGCTGGTTGGTCAGAAACACAGGGCTTGCAACTGGCATCTGAATTATGTTTGTATGTGGGGGCAAGGATCAATTTTTAGAAGCAGAATGTTAGGTCCCTGAGTACAGTACTTGAAATTTTAATAGCTATTGCCAAATTGCTTTCCAAGAAGATTGTACCAATTTCTACTATACAATGTGTGACTGACAAATAAAATTTGTATAAATACAAATGGCCAAAAGACATATAAGCCAAGAGACTATACAATTTCTACTAACATACAATATGCGACTGACAAATAAAATCTGTGTAAGTACAAGTGGTCAAAAGACATATAAACCAATATTTAATCCCATTTGGTAAAGAAACCCAAATTAAACAAAAGTAGTATATTATTTTTATCCATCAACTTGGCAAAAAAAATTAAAGACTAATATTATCTAGCAGAGCATGGGGACAAGAAAACAAGCTCTCTCACAGACTGCTGAAAAGGGATAACCTGGATTAATTTCTGTAGGGCATTTTGGCCATCTATGAACATTTTAATGCATATGGACTATGACCCAGCAATTCCACATTTAGGAATGGATCCCACATCAGTATGTATACAAGTGCCCAACAATTTATTTACAGTAATGCACACAGCAGTCTTAAAAGGGGGGGGGGCAAAAAATTTGTACAGAGTCTAAATGTTTATCAATCAGAAATTAAGTCAATTATGTTAAAACTATACAATGAAATACTTTGTAGTCATAAAAAACGATGCTGATACTCTTTTTAGGATAGAAAAATGATATGAAAATGATATGAAAAAAACGTACAGAACAATTGCATTTATATATAAATGTATACAAGTCATAGAAAAAGTTCTTAAAATATATTTCAGAATATCCATAGTATTTCTATTTACATGGAGGAGAAGATAAATTTTCATTATACATTTCTGTAACTGTTTTAAATGGTATGCTTGTTTTAAATGTATGCTTTCTTTATACTAATGGAAAATATTAAGAACATTTTCCTTTGAAAAGACATGAGAAACCATGAAAAGTTGGGAATCAGTAAGCCAGAACCAGATAATCTCCTAAGTCCTTTCATATTCTGAAATTCTATGTGATTGTTAAGAAAATATTTATTCCAGGGGCTTTTTTCCCTTCATTATTTGCAAAAAGCATATTCAATATGCTTTCCCTAGGTCTTGCAAGGAGACTGAAATATAAGAAATGTTTCACATTCTTATCCATATTTTGACTTTTAAAACAATAATGATGGCTGAGGAGCTCCTGGATGCCTCCAGTTGGTTAAGCATCTGCCTTCAGCTCAGGTCAGGGTCCTGGGATCCAGCCCCTGCATCAGGCTCCCTACTCAGTGGGTTGCCTGCTTCTCCTTCTTCTTCTGCCTCTCTCCTTGCTTGTGCTCTCTCTCTCTCTCTCTCTCTCAAAAGAATAAATAAATAAAACATTTTAAAATAGTGATGACTGCCTCTTGGAAGTACACAGGAGGGGTGGAGAAAATAAAGAAATGATAAAACCGCAACCTATGCAAAGCCTTTCTCAGGTTTCAAAACTCCCAAAGAAAATCAGTGCAAATCTCCAAATTTAAGCCCTACAGGTAAAAACGGGGACTCGCTGCTCTTACAGATTTATGTATATAATATTATCCTACTCACAATAAGTTATTATTCCTGGACTGTTACTGCAGGAGACAAGTTAAGGCAAACACAACAAGCTACACTTAAGTTTAATATCAGAAAGAATGTATTATCTAACCTTGATTCATCACATTTTTAAAAGTGTATTAAAACATTCAATTATGGCTTCAACTCTTATAGATTAAATGTAGCAAAAAATAATGACAATTAAATAATTACCTCTCCTATGAAGACTACTATAACACAGTCCAACTTCTCTTCAGGATACAGATTATCAATAAGGGAATGAAGAGTTTCTATGAGGTAAGATTTAACTTCTCTCTTCACTGTGGGAATTCCCATTACTATTGACACTGCAACAAAATAATGATAGTCATTACATAAAAAGATTTCACAAAGACAGTATAAAATAATACTAGTATTTCAAAAGTGATTATACCCTCTCAAGTTGATAGAAATAACTGAGAAATCGAAATACACTATTCAACAATAATTGAGGAATCAGAATATACTACTATACAGAGAAAAATAATCACAGGATATAAAGGCATACCCATAACAGTGTAATTCTTTTCCACAGGGCTTATCCATTAAAAAAGTCAATGTACTGATAAAAATGAAGACTTTAAACCTCACATGAAAAACAAGTGACTGTAAAGTATAAACAACAAATATAAATTATACAATTGAAAATCAGAAGCACTGAACACATCTTTAAAATGTCTCAAAAAAATCAATGTCTCAGATATCATGTATATAATGCAATCAGAAGGACACAACATCCCTTCTATGGTTTTCTTGCCAAAAATGCATAACCTCAATCTAAACCATGAATACTAGACAAATCCAAATTAAGGGGATAATCCACAAAATAATTGTCCGGGTATTCTCTGATGTGTCAAGATCAGGAAAGACAAAGAAGGAATAAAGAACTGTCCAAGATGGCAGAAGAAGAAGGAGACATGACAAGCAAATGAAATACGGATCCTGAATTGGATCCTGGAATAGAAAAAGAAGAAGGATGAGAAAATGACAAAACCTGAATAGGATCTACTAAAGTTAGTTAACACTATAACATCAACATGTCAAGTTCCTGGTTTTGATCATTACATTATATTTACATAAAATTTGAACCTTTAAGGGAACTGGGTGAAATATATGAAAACACCGTGCATACTATCTGTGCAACTTTCTGTAAGTCTAAAATTACAGCCAGTTCTACTATAATGCTTGTTTTGGAACACAAATTTTTTCCTGAGTGATTAATGTATTGGGAAATTCTCTGTGTAATTTCTCCTCTGGGACAAGCATTCACTAGATAAACACAGAAAATTACATCCATTTGAAATGAGTTCAAAAAACAGAACCAAGCAATGTAGAAATACACAAACGGTATGTATATACTTCTACCTTCTACCATCTGTCTCAGTTTACTGATGCTAAGAACCACACATATCTAGTGTTGAAATTTCTACCACATTGCAAATAATCTGCCTTGCCTCACACTTCTCAGAACCTTCCAAGCTGCAATTCTTATGAAGCCCAGCAAATCTCAAGCATTATTCAGTGCCATGTTTACTACAGTATGTTGTATTTCTTAATCATTTCACTTGTATAAAACTGCACTGTTTATGTTTTTGTCTTTTTGTATGTGTAACCGACAAAGTTTCTGACCACTGTGACACTGACTTTTCTCCTTTTATTGCACAATTCTCCACAGCATGATAAACTTTAGGAATGTATATATTGTGTTATAATAGGACTGTATTCCACAGGAAGTCTTTTTTTAAATGACACGTTAATATCCTGTTATATAGCAGTAGAGAAATATTTTGCAAATGTTAAAAATATTTGTCTCAATAATGCAACAATTTATTGGAAATGCTACAAAATATTTAGAATTCATAAAATCTTGAAATTAAAAGGAAGCTTGAATCTACCAGAATCTTCCATGCCAGTTAGTTACACCATACACAAAAATAAACTCAAAACAGATTAAAAACCCAAATGTGAGACATGAAACCATATAAATCCTAGAAAATAATATTGGCAATAATTTCTCTGACAATGGCCATAGCAACATTTTTCTCGGTGTGTCTTCTGAGGCAAGGGAAACAAAAGCAAAAATGAACTACTGAGACTATATCAAAATAAAAAGCTTCTGCACAGCAAAGGAAATTTTTGACAAAACTAAAAGACAACCAACTGAATAGGAAAAGGTATTTGCAAATGACATATCTAATAAAGTGCCGGTATCCAAAATATGTAAAGAACTAATACAACTCAACTTTTTTTTTTCCAAAAAAAACAAAACAAAAAAACAAAAAACAAAACCAATCCAATTAAAATGTGGGCAGAAGGGCAGCCTGGGTAGCTCAGTGGTTTAGCATCACCTTCAGCCCAGGGCATGATCCTGGGGACCTGGGATTGAGTCCCACATTGGGCTCCCTGCATGGAGCCTGCTTCTTCCTCTGCCTGTGTCTCTGCCTCTCTATCTCTCTGTCCCTCATGAGTAAATAAATAAAATCTTAAAAAAAATAAAAACAAAAAAAAACTAAAATGTGGGCAGAAGATATGAACAGATATTTCTCCAAAGAGGACATACAGATGGCCAACAAAACACATGAAAAGATGCCTGACATCATCACTAGAGAAATGCAAATCAAAACCACAATGAGATAATACCTCACATCTGTCAGAATGGCTAAAATCAACACCACAAGAAACAACGTGTGTTGATAAAGACATGGAGAAAAAGAAAGCCTCATGCATTGTTGGTAGAAATTCAAACTGGTGCAGCCACTGCAGAAAACAGTATAGAGGTTCCTCAAAAATTAAAAATAGAACTACCCTATGATCCAGAAATTGCACTACTGGGTATTTACCCAAAGAATATGAAAACATTAATTCAAAAGATATATGCACCCCTATGTTTATTGCAGCATTATTTACAATAGCCAAATAATGGAAGCAGCCCAAGTGTCCATGAAGTAATGAAAGGATAAAGAAGATGAGGTATATATACACACAATGGAATATTACTCAGCCATAAATAGAATATAGTCTTGCCATTTGCAACAACATGGATGGAGCTGGAATAAGTCAATCAGAAAAAAACAAATACCATATGATTTAACCCACAAGTGGAATTATGAAACAAAACAAAGGGGAAAAAAAAGACACAAACTGAAAACACAGACTCCTAACTGTAGAGAACAAAGAGATGGTAATAACAGAGGAGGTGAGCACAAGGATAGATGAAATAGGTGATGGGGATTAAAGAATACACTTACCATGATGAGTACTGAGTTACACATAAAATTGTTGAATCACTGTATTGTACACCTGAAGCTAATTTAACACTATATATTAACTGTACTGAAATTAAAATTTAAAAAGCAATAATACTCCTCCCAATAAAAAAGAATATTGAGACCCAAATAGTTTAAAAGCTATCCCCAAAGATGGGTGTCACATTCCTCTCTTCCATTTTCGGATGAAAAGCTTCCCGGGGCTCAAAAAGAGATCTGTCATATTTGGACTTCTGGGAAGATGGCAGAGTAGTAAGATCCTGAATTCATGGACACACAGTGCAACTAACTCTGAAAAAGACTCAAAGACTGGCACAAATTAATTGTAGAGAAGGCTACACTGAAAAGTGCAAGAGGGGCAGAAACACACTTAGGAACCAAACCTCTGGGAGACTAGCCACACAGAGGAGGGATACCACAAGCATCGAGAAGGTATCACAGGCACAGACAAGCTACCCTGCAAAGAACAATCTCCATAACATCTGGCTTTGAAAACCAGTGGGCTTAACTTCCAGAGTTCTATAATCAGCAGACCTTAACTCCAGGTACATTAAAATCAACTGGCTTAGCTCCAGGAGAGCTCAAGGATAATAGGAAACCGAGTCCCCACCTTTAAAGAGGCAGCATAACAAATAACCCTGCAGAGACACAAGAAAGCAGTAGTTTGGAAAGTGCCTGGGGTATCTCGGATTTTGTACTGGAGGTTCAGGAATCTTTAGAAGACTTTAAGAACAAAAGTGCTGGCAAGCACCATTCTCTTACCCCAGCCTCCCTCCCTACTCCCTGACATAGGCAGACACCTGTAGGAACTAGCACAAACACTCTCTACATACTCTGCTAGCACCAAGTGCCCCACCATGTTCCCCATCAGAGGCACTACATCCAACCTGACCTACTCTGCAGGCATGCCTCCAAGGCCACTTCTGCCCCAACATACCATGCAAGCAACCCCAGCAGGGACCAGTGCTACTCCAAAGTGACTCCTGCCCTGGGGTGGAGGGAATATAATCACACAAACCAGTGTACCCAACAGTCCCAGAAGCCAAACCTTATAGCTAGCAGTGCAGAGATAGTGCCCTGCAGCACAGTGCACCTGCAGTCCCAGAGCACATGATGAAGGGCAGCCATCCAGTCTGACTAGTGACCTGCCACAAGCCCCTAACAGCATAGGGACCAAACCCTGACCAGTGTACCCCAAACCGGTGAAGCAGGCCTTTGCAGCCACTGGACTGAAGATAAGTGCAGCTCAGTCACACAGCAGGGCTCACACAGCCTCACAAGAGACATCCCTGACGTGCCTGGTTCCAGTGAACAGAGGACATTGTGCTGCAAGACATCACAAGAGCTCTTCTTCATAAGGCCACTTACGGAGAGATAGCTGATCAGGAGATATAGCTGACAGAAACAAACACAGAGTTAGACAAAATGAGGAGACAGAGCAATATGGCCCAAATGAAAGAACAGGACAAAATCATAGCAAGAGAGCTAAAGGAAATGGAATACGCCTGATAAAGAATTCAAATAACGGTCATAAAGATACTCACTGGACTTGAGGAAAAAAAAATGGAGGATCTCAGTAAGACCTTCAACAAAGAGATAGAAAATATAAAAAAGAACCAGTCAGAGATGAAAAATTCAATAACTAAAATCCAAAATACACTACAGCAAATTGACAGCAGACTACAGGAGGCAGAAAAACTAAGCAGTGATCTGCAAGACAGAGTAATGGAAAGCAACCACGCCGAACAGCAAAAAGTGAAAATATATAAAAAAAAGAGAACGGGTTCAGCAAACTCAATAATATCATCAAACGTAGTAACATTCACATTATAGAGATCCCAGAAGAAGAAAGAAGGCAACACAAGACTTGTTTGAAGAAATAACTGCTGAAAATTTCCCTACTTTGGGGAAGGAAACAGACATCCAGACCCAGGAAGCACAGAAAGCCCCCAACAAAATTTACCCAAGGAGGTACATACCTAGACACATAATTAAAATGACAAAAATAAGTGATAAAGAGAGAATATTTTAAAAAGCAAGAGAAAAGAAAACAGTTATATATAAGGGAAACTACATAAGGCTATTAGTTGATTTTAAAATAGAAAATCTGCAGGCCAGAATAGAGTGGCACAATATATTCAAAGTCCTGAAAAGATAAAACAAGCAACCAAGAAAACACTATTCAGTAAGGCAGTCATTCAGAATAGGAGACACAATGACTTTCCCAGACAAACAAAAGTTAAAAGAGTTCATCACAATTAAACCAGGTTTACAAAAAAATGTTAAAGGGAATTCTCTGAGTAAGAAGAAAAGGCCATAATTAGGCATAAGAAAATTAAGGGAGGGAAAAAGTTCACAGGTAAATGCAAAGATACAATAAAAATAGATTAATCACTTATAAACCAGTATGGAAATTAAAGCATAAAAGGAGTAAAATCAATTGTAAGTATAAAAATCAGTTAGGAGATTCATAAAAGTACGTATGACATCATATACATAAACCAGGGGGTGGAGAGCACATAGGAAAATTTCAGTGCTTTTAGAATGGGTTCAAAAATTTAAGTGATGATCAACTTAATATAGACTGCTATACACATAGGGTATCTTAAATGAACCTAATGGTAACAAACAAACAAACAAAAAACAAGAGAAAGGTATCCCAGCATAACACTAAAGAAATCCATCAAACTGCAGAGGAAAGAGCAAGAGAAGAAGAATGGAAGAATTGCAAAACAACCAGACAACAAGTAACAAAATGGTATCATGTGCCTACTCATCAATAATTATTTTAAATGTAAATGGACTAAATACTCCAATCAAAAGACATAAGGTGCCTGAATGGATAAGAAAGCAAGACCCAAATATATGCAGCCTATAAGAGACTCACTTCAGACTTAAAGACACATGCAGATTGACAATGAAGTGATGGAAAAACACTTACCATACCAATGGAAATAAAAATAAGACTGGGAAAACAATATTTCTATCAGACAAAACAGACTACAAAACACTGTAAGAAGAGACAAAGGACACTACATAATGATAAAGGGAACTATCCAACAAAAGGATGTAACAATTGTAAATATTTATGCACCCAACATTGGGGCACTTAAATAATAAAACTATTAATAGACATAAAAGAAGAAATTAAGAGCACTATAATAATATTAGGAGATACTCACTTAGAGTAATGGATAGATCAAGACAGAAAATCAACAAGAGAACAGAGACTTTGAATGATAAATTAGATATATTTTGAACATTCAATCCAAAAATAGCCGATTACACATTCTTTTCAAGGGGATATGGGAGATTCTCAGATTGTTAGACCACAAAACAAGCCTCAATAAATTAAAAAAGACTGAAATCATGTCATCCGTCTTTTCCAACCACAATAGTATGAAACTAGAAATCAATCACAAGAAAAAAATCTGTAAAAACACAAATACATAATAAATAACAAGCTACTAAACAATGAATGGGTCAACCAAGAAATCAAACAAGAAATAATAAAAAAAAAAAAAAAACACATGGAGAACATGAAAATGAAAACACAACAGTCCAAATCTTTGGGAGGCAGCAAAAACTGTTCTAAGAAAAAAGTTTATAGCAACACAGGCTTACTCAAGAAACAAGAAAAATATCAGGTAAACAACATAACATAACATTTAAGGACCTAGAAAAAGAAGAACAAACAAAGCAAAGCCCAATGCCAGTAAAAGGAAGGAAATAATAAAGATTAGAGCAGGAATAAATGAAAGAGAGACTTAAAAAAAAATGACACAGATCAATGAAGCTAGGACCTGGTTCTTTGAAAAGATCAAGAAAATTAATATCCCTTCAGTAAGATTCACCAAGAGAAAAAGACTCAAATAAAATCAGAAATGAAACAGGAGAAATATCACCATCACAGAAATGCAAAAATTTGTAAAAGAATATTATAAAAAATAATATACCAATATATTGGACAATGTAGAAGAAATGGATAAATTCCTAGAAACCCACAACCTTCTAAAACTGAATCAGGAAAAAAAAAAAACAGAAAATGTAAACAGATTACTAGCAACAAAACTGAATCAGTAATTTTAAAACTCCCAAAAAAACAAAAGCCCAGGACCAGATAGCTTTATAGGTGAATTCTACCAAACATTTAAAGAAGAGTTAATACCTATTCTTCTCAAATTATTTCCAAAAAAATCCCACCAAAAACAGAAAAGGATGGAAAGCTTCGAAATTCATTCTATAAGTCCAGCATTACCCTGATACCAAAACCAGAGAGAGGCACTACAAAAAAAGAAAATTACAGGCCAGTATCTTTCATAAACATGGATGCAAAAATCCTCAACAAAATATTAGCAAACTGAACCCAACAATACAATAAAAATCATTCACCACTATCAAGTGGGATTTCTGGTGGCTCAATATTCACAAACAAATCAACATGATACATTACAACAACAAGAGAAAAGACAAAAACCATATGATCATCTCAATAAATGCAGAAAAAGCATTTGACAAAATCCAGTATCTGTCATGATAAAAAAACTTTCAAAAAAGTGGGTTTAGAGGGAACATACCACAACATAGTAAAGATCATATATGAAAAATCCACAGCTAGCATCACAGTCCATGGTGAAAAACTGAGAGCTATTCCTCTAAGATCAGGAACAAGACAAATATGTCCACTCTTACTACCATTATTCAATTCAGGAATCAAAGTCCTAGCCACAGCAATCAGACAAGAATGAGATATAAAAGCTAAGGAAAAAGTAAAACTTGCACTATTTGCAGATGACATAACACTATATATAGAAAACTGCAAAGTCCAACAAAAAACTACTAGAACTGATAAGTGGATTTGGTAAAGTCTCAGGATACAAAATATACAGAAATCAGCTGCATTTCTATACACTAATAACGATATAGTATAAAGAGAAAATTTTTAAAATCCCATTTACAATTGCACCAAAAAGAATAAAATACCCAGGAATAAATTTCACCAAGGAGGTGAAAGACCCATATTCCAAAAACCAAAAAGCACTGATGAAAGAAACTAAAGATGACACAAATGGAAAAATATTTCATGCTCATGGCTCAGAAGAATCCATATTGTTAAAATGACTTTACTACCCACAGCAATCTAAAGATTCAATGCAATTTGTATCAAAAAACAAAAGCATTTTTCACAGAACTAAGACAAAGAATTCTAAAATTTGTATGGAACCACAAAAGACCCCAAATACAATCTTGAGCAAGAGTGAAGATAAAGGTAACACAATCCCAGACTTCAAGATACATTACACAAAGCTATACTAATCAAAACAGTATGGTACTGGCACAAAAATATACACATAGATCAATGGAACAAAATAGAGAACCCAGAAACAAACCTATGCCTATATGGTCAATTAATCTATAACAAAAGTGGTAAGACTATACAATGGGAAAAAAGAGAGTCTCTTCAATAAATGGTGTTAGGAAAAATGGATAGCTAAATGCAAAAGAATGAAACTGGATCACATTCTTACACCATACACAAAAATAAACCCCAAGTGGATTAAAGATCTAAACACAATACCTGGAACCATAAAACTCTTAAAGGAAAAGATAGGCAGTAATCTCCTGGACCAATGTCCAAGCCTTAGCAACATTTTTTGGGTCTGTCTCTTCAGGCAAGGGAAACAAAAGCAAAAATAAACTATTGGGACTATACCAAAAATAAAAAGCTTTTGCACAGCAAAGGAAACAATCAACAAAATAAAAAGATAACCAAGTGAATGAGAGAAGATATTTTTGCAAGTGATATATCCAATAAGTGGTTCATATCCAAAATATATAAATAACTTCTACAATTCAATACCAAAAAAGCAAATAATCTAATTAAAAATGGACAGAGGACCTGAGCAGCTATTTTTTGAGAGAAGGAATATAGAAGCCCACTAGGTGTGAAAAGATGTGCAACATCACTCATCATCAGGGGAATGCATATCAAAACCACAATGAGGTATGACCTCATGCTTATCAGAATGGCTAAAATAAAAAAGACAAAAAATAACAAGTGTTAATAAGGATGTAAAGAGAAAGGAACCTACATGTACTGTTTATGGAAATGCAAGCTGGTGCAGTCACTATGGAAAGCAGTATGGAATTTCCTCAGAAAGGTAAAAATAGAACTACCATATGATCTAGTAATTCTACCACTCGGTATTACTCAAAGAAAAGGAAAACACGAATGCAAAAAGATACATGCACCCCTATGTTTACTGCAGCAATTTTTCAACATCCAAGATATGGAAGCAACCTAAGTTTCCATTCATAAATGAATGGATCAAGAAGATGTGGTATATACATACAATGGAATATTACTCAGCCATAAAAAAGAATGAGATCTTGCCATTTGTAACAACATGGATGTACACAGAGAATATAATGGTAAGTAAAATAAGACAGAGAAAGACAAATACTATGATTTCACTCATATGTGGAACTTAAAAAACAAATGACAAAAAAAAAGACACAAGAGAAATGGACTCTTAAATATAACAACAAAGCTGATGGCTTAGGTGGGGGAGGGGGATGGGTAAATAGATACAGGGATAAAGAGTATACTTATTGTAAGCACTGAGTAATGTATAGAATTGTTGAATCATGTTGTACATCTGAAACCAGCACAACACTGTATGTTAATTATATACTTCAACTTTAAAATTAAATAAAACTATTTTAAAAAAGAGATTTGCCAAATTTGTTCCAAACATATTTACTGAACACTTATCAAATGCAAGATATTATTCTAGGTGATAGGGATAATAGTGAACAACATAGATAAGCTCTCTGCCCTCATGGAATTTATTTTCTAGAAGAGGGGAAAAGATAAACAATACAATCTTAGTGGGTGATATGTTCTATACAAATTAAAACGTGACAATATCAAAAATAATGGGTGGGGGGATGCCTGGGTGGCTCAATGCTTTGGCGCCTGTCTTCGGCCCAGGGCATGATCCTGGAGACCCGGGATCGAGTCCCCGCGTCGGGCTCCCTGCACGGAACCTGCTTCTCTCTCTCTGCCTCTCTCTCTGTATCTCTCGTTAATAAATAATATCTTTAAAAAAAATAATGGGTGGGGAATAGGGGAATTGACAGGTATCTCTATAGATAGTAATGTCCTGGAAGTCCTCCATCACCTTAACTGATAACTAATGGCAGGCAACAAAGAGCAGAGGAAGAACATTCCAGGAGAGGAAACAGCAAGGCCCCAAAGAAATAATGATCTTAACATAGTTAAGAAATAGAACAGAATGTATCTAAAGCAGAATAAGCCTAGATTCACAGGATTAGTTAGGGGTCAGATCAAAATTAACCTTAAATTTGTTTTTAACTGAGTGCAAGAGAAAGTCATTGAAAAGTTATCAGGGGACAGACATTATCCAATTTTTAATTTTGAAAGATTACCAAATTTTGTGGCAAAAGATACAAAAGTGTTCAGAGTAAAAGCATTTGGGGGGGATCAGTTAGAAGTTAGGTGGTATGAATTAGGGTGCTGGAAATGGGGACAAGTGGATGGATTTGAGATATGTCTTGGAGACCATCAATGGTGCTTAACCCTAGGGAAAGCATGGAAGAGAAAGAAGGAAAGGTGACTTGATTAAGCAGATGAGAACAACACACCTGAGGAGGAAAGGGCTCCAAATCAAGATTTCTGTTATGATCATGTTACTCCAAGATGCCTCATGAGGTACCCTAGAAGCAGAGTACCATATATAGTTGACCCTTGAACAACATGGGTTTGAACTGTGCAAGTGCACTTATACGTGGACTTTTCTCAATACAGTACAGTACTATAAATCTATTTTCTCTTCCCTATTTTTTTTAATAGGCTCTATGTTCAATGTGGGGCTTGAAATCATGACCCCAAGATCAAGAGTAGCATGCTCTACTACTGACTGAGCCAGCCAGGCGCAGCTCATGATTTTAATAATGTTTTTTTCTCTAGCTTACTTTACAGTAAGAATACAGTATATAATACATGTAACATGCAAAATATGTGTTAAGCAACAGTTTATGTTACCAATAACAACTAATGGTCAACACTGGCCAATAATAGTTAAGTTTTGGGGGAGTCAAAGTTACACATGGATTTTTGACTGTGTGAGGTATAGAGGGTCAAGGCCTCTAACTTCATGTGGTTCTAGGGTCAACTTTACCTAAGAATTTAAATTAAAATTATGTTAAGTGTTTAGAATATAGACTAGAAATATAACAACTGTGATGTGAGCTTTCCAATGCAATCCTAGCTTATATGGAGTTTAATCTTTGTTTATGGAAAAAGCAAACTACATGCTGACCCAGAGTATGCAAACAAAAATAGTATAAAAATGCGAACTCTATTCCCTACCATAGTTTTGAGTTGTTTATTGTTTTAACTTTAGATGGCATGTATAGAGAAGCAGTCATTTTTTCCCCAAATATACTGTTAAGAGATCTGAAATTTAAATTCTTTAGTTTAAACCAAGGCACTCAAGGTCTCCAAGAGCATTAGAAGTGTAAATACTAATTTCAGCTAAACCTACAGACTTAAGAGTGCCCAGGCTTGTGATAATTCACAAAATTACCACAGAAAAAGACAGTTTTCCCTGCCTTCTGGAACCAAGGTAAGATGGCCCTTCCTGGTCCACTTATTCTTCTGGCCCACAATGTACTTCTGTGGCTTATAATCTAGAAAATCTATTTATTCTAAGGAGGTAGAATTCAGAATAAATGTAACAGCAACGTAAACAACATACTTTTAGGAAGGAGCAAGGTGGACCTTGCCAAAAGGTTGGACTAATTACTTTTATTAATTGTCCAGTATTTCCTATTCAAGTAATAACTGTGTAACATCTGTAATATATCTATTATGGACTGAACAATCTAAAATACAGTCTATAAGATAGGATAGAGCTATCAACTATTGTTATCTTGGTTTTCTTCAACTTTCTTGGGAAGTTTTTAAATTCTAGTGGTTCCTTTAAAATTAAGAAAATTTAGAAACAATCATATTTTGGCATTTTCCATCTTCAATCACTAGTCTACCTTCAGCTGTACCTTCTCCATCTTCTTTGGCTTTATCTTTCTCTTTCATGAAAATTAACTGTAGAAAACCATCAAGGCTCAGTCTTAGGCCCTATCCATCCCCGTATTTTCAATCAGTTATTCACAAATGATGAGCCATAAAATTATATCTAACTCCGATCTCTGAATCCCCGACCTAAATATCCAACTATCCTTCTCTAGAACTCACAATCACCTCTTCACTTAACACATCCAAATTTAAGTTACGATCTTCTTGCAAACCAATGCTGCAAAATATTTACTGCTGTTCCCTATCTCGGTGAAGAGCACCTGCCATCCACCCAGTTACATGATCCAGAAACCTAAAACGTAATCCTTGACTACATCCTCTACTTCAGTCCACAAAAACAGTTGATCACTAGCTCCTCCCAAATATGTATGTCCCCATACATCCCAAACAACTCCTCCACCCATCCTCTTCTTTCCATCTCTACTATTATCACAATTATCTAGTCCATACCTGTCCTTTCTCAAAGGGATCACTACAACAGTCTTTTACTGGGGCCTCTCAAATCTACTCTGCTGTCCATAAACTCAATCATTCTTCCCATTGCAGCAGTTGCAGTCTTTGTAAAATTTATATCTTATAAAATCATCCTAAGTAAGTCCTGCTTAAAACTCTTCAGTGGCTTCTTTCTGCTCTTAGGATAAAAGCCCAAATCCTGGGGCAGCCTGGGTGGCTCAGTGGTTTAGCACCGCCTTCAGCCCAGGGCATGATCCTGGAGTCCTGGGATCGAGTCCCATATCGGGCTCCCTGCATGGAGCCTGCTTCTCCCTCTGCCTCTCTCTCTCTTTCTCTCTCTCTCTCATGAAGAAATAAAATCTTTGGAAAAAAAAAAAAAAGCCCAAATCCAATAAATGGTCTGCAACTTCCTACATTGTCTGGCTCCAGTACATCTCTAGTCTCATCTTATTCCATGCTTCCCTTCACTCCACACTTCATCTACAGTGAACTTCTTTCATTTTCTAGAACATTCCATGTTCCCATCACAGGGTTTTTGTGATGCTCTTCTCATTTTCTGGAATACGTTTTTCTCCCATGTGGTAACCATAATAATATCCCTACCATCTCCATGTCCTAACTCCTGGAATTTGTGAAAACATTACCTAACATGGCAAAAGGGATTTTACGGATATGATTAAAGATCTTGAGATTGGAAGGTCATCCTGACTACCCAGGTTAACCTAATGAACTCACAAGGGTCCTTATGAGAGGAAGGTAGGAGAGTCTATGAGAGGAGGAGATGTGATAATGTATGCAAGAGGTCGGAGTCACAGAGAGATGTGCAGATGAAGGAAGGGGCCCTAATGAATGTAGCCAATCTCTAGAAGATGGAAAAGGAAAGAAGTAGACTATCCCCTAAAGCTTCATAAGGAACACACCCTAGTCAATACATTGATTTTAGGACTACTGGCTACCAAAACTAGAAGATAATAAACTTAGGCCATTTTAGGTCACTGGGTTTGTGGTAATTTTTACAGCACAGTGAAGCAACTAATACACCCACTTTCACCAGTGAGCTACATAGTTCACACATCTCAGGTCAAATGAATTTTTAAGACTTCCCTAAAAGCCTTAATTGAAGCAAATGCCTCTTTTATACATTCTTCAAGGCATCCTTTGTATCACCAATTAAGGCTGTAACTGTACAATTACTTACATAATTGATCATTTGACCCCTGCATTCTCCTTTACCAGACTAAAGCTCCACAACACTAGGAAGAACATCTAATTTTGTGTACCAAAGTACCTGGCACACAGATGTGGGTGAGTGGATGGATGGACTCATTCATTCATTTTACTTCAGCACAAAGAACCACCTGCTGTCCTCTACCAATCAGTAATGCCATTTTGGTAGGTAACCTGTGGAGGACCTTTCTTCACCCATCCTGCTCTGCACTAAATGGGCCCTGAGTCTAAAGAGCTGAGTTTCTTCAACTCAAAGAAATTTTCCTCTATTATATATTCGCTTATTTCCTCTCTTTACTCCCTTTGTTCTTTCCTTCTGAAATTTCTATTAGATGGGTATTAGAACTTTTGCCTACCCCAATTCTTTGTGCCCTTTATGAAGGATTCTAGAACTACACAGGTAAATTGTTCAGATTGCTAATCTGATCTTCAGCTGTGTCTACTCTATTTATCAGTCCATCTATATGGTAATTTTAAATACAATCAATGAAATTAGAACACAGATTTTCAGTCAATCCTCTATGAACTGGCCTACCATCCCTTTAAAATATATTATATGTAACTTCTAAATGATATTCTGCTTGCCCTACAAATTCAATTTCCTTGAGTATTAAGTCATTCACAATGTGGGTTTCCTCAAATATTTTGTACCCCTAGTTGTACAATATGCCCTTTTACCTATCTGTAGTTGCTGTATCTATTTATTGCAGCCTGCAAATTTCATGGAAGGAACTAGATGTGGTGTGCGTAGGGTGGGTTGGCAGTTCTTTGTTCTTCACAAAGGAATTCAAACCCCTCTTTAGATAATCAGTAGCTGTCTAGAACACATTCTCCCTCTTTAGTCTTAGTAAGACTTAGTGGATCTGCGTGCTGTTCCTTATTTAACCAGCCTGACCACTGAAGCACAGAAATTTTAGCAAGAACAGTTTTTCTTTGACCTAAAAAACAGAAGGAGCGCCTGGGTACTCAACTGGTTAAGCATTTCCCTTAGGCTCAGGTCATGATCCCAGTGTCTTGGGATCAATCAAGCCCTGCACCAGCTCCATGTTCAGCGGGGAGTCAGTGCCTCCTTCTGCCCTCCCTACTTGCGCTGTCAAATACATAAGTAAAATCTTAAAAAAAAAAAAAAAAAAAAAAAAGTAGTTAATATAAAGTCCCTAAAAAGGTTTTGGAGTTCCAAAAAATCCCAGAAATTATATACAGAATTACTTTTTCTATATGCATTTTTCTAAGTAGAAGGTTTATAGTTTTCCTAGGATAGCAAAGGGTTCTAACTCTAAAAATGTTAAAAACCATTGCTTGAGGATTTAGGAAGGAAGATTTTAATGTAAACACCTGAGGGTTTTTTCCAAGCTGTTTGCATTTCCTTTTTTTTTAAAAAAAGATTTTTTATTATTTATTTATTCATAGAGATGCAGAGAGAGAGAGAGAGGCAGAGACACAGGCAGAGGGAGAAGCAGGAGCTGCACCAACCTTCCCGGGCGGGCGGAAAGGGGCTCGCAGGGAGTTGGAGCAGGACCCAGGAGAGCGGGGATGCCCTCGGGCTCCCGGGGACACTAACAGACACCTGCGCCCCGGGAGAGTGCTCCGAGCTCCCTAAGGGCTGCAGCGCGCACGGCGGGACCGACCGGAGCAGCTCGGAGGGGCTCGGGAGCGGCTCCACGGAGGGGGCTGCAGGGCGGGAGCGCGAATCCAACAGCGCAGGCCCCGGAGCACAGGGCGCCGGGGACACAGCCCAGGATCCGGCCTCCCCCGGGACAGGCAGAGGCCGGGAGGGCCCAGGACAGCAAGGACGCTCCTGCCCGGAGCTGAGCAAATCAGCGGCCCCGCCCCGGAGCCTCCAGGCCCTGCAGACGGAGAGATCCGTAGTCACTGTGGGAGCTGACTCCAGGGCTCCAGAGATGGCCCTGCCACTGTGGTTGTTCCTCCTGGGGCCTCACGGGGTAAACACCCCCCACTGAGCCCTGCAGCAGGCAGAGGCAGAGCAGCTCCCCCAAGTGCTAACACCTGAAAATCAGCACGACAGGCCCCTCCCCCAGAAGACCAGCTGGACGCACAAGTTCCAGGGGAAGTCAAGGGACTTAAAGTCTACAGAATCAGAAGATACTCCTCTGTGTTTTTCTTTTTTCTTTTTCTTTTTTTCTTTTTTTTCTTTTTTCTTTGCTTTTTGATTTGTTTGCTTCCCCCACCTTTTTTTCCTTTCTTTCCATTTTTTCTCTTTTTCTTCTTTCTTCCTTTTTTCTTTTTTCTTTTTCTCTTTTCTTTCCTTTTCTCTCCTCTTTTTCTCCTTTTCCCAATACAACTTGTTTTTGGCCACTGCACTGAGCAAAATGACTAGAAAGAAAACCTCACCTCAAAAGAAAGAATCAGAAACAGCCCTCTCTCCCACAGAGCTACAAAATCTGGATTACAATTCAATGTCAGAAAGCCAATTCAGAAGCACTATTCTACAGCTACTGGTGGCTCTAGAAAAAAGCATAAAGGACCCAAGAAACTTCATGACTGCAGAATTTAGATCCAATCAGGCAGAAATTAAAAATCAATTGAATGAGATGCAATCCAAACTAGAAGTCCTAACGACGAGGGTTAACGAGGTGGAAGAACGAGTGAGTGACATAGAAGACAAGTTGATGGCAAAGAGGGAAACTGAGGAAAAAAGAGACAAACAATTAAAAGACCATGAAGACAGATTAAGGGAAATAAACGACAGCCTGAGGAAGAAAAACCTACGTTTAATTGGGGTTCCCGAGGGTGCCGAAAGGGACAGAGGGCCAGAATATGTATTTGAACAAATCATAGCTGAAAACTTTCCTAATCTGGGAAGGGAAACAGGCATTCAGATCCAGGATATAGAGAGACCCCCCCCCCAAAATCAATAAAAACCGTTCAACACCTCGACATTTAATAGTGAAGCTTGCAAATTCCAAAGATAAAGAGAAGATCCTTAAAGCAGCAAGAGACAAAAAGTCCCTGACTTTCATGGGGAGGAGTATTAGGGTAACAGCAGATCTCTCCACAGAGACCTGGCAGGCCAGAAAGGGCTGGCAGGATATATTCAGGGTCCTAAATGAGAAGAACATGCAACCAAGAATACTTTATCCAGCAAGGCTCTCATCCAAAATGGAAGGAGAGATAAAGAGCTTCCAAGACAGGCAGGAACTGAAAGAATATGTGACCTCCAAACCAGCTCTGCAAGAAATTTTAAGGGGGACTCTTAAAATCCCCCTTTAAGAAGAAGTTCAGTGGAACAATCCACAAAAACAAGGACTGAATAGATATCATGGTAACACTAAACTCATACCTTTCAATAGTAACTCTGAACGTGAACGGGCTTAATGACCCCATCAAAAGGTGCAGGGTTTCAGACTCGATAAAAAGGCAGGACCCATCTATTTGCTGTCTACAAGAGACTCATTTTAGACAGAAGGACACCTACAGCCTGAAAATAAAAGGGTGGAGAACCATTTACCATTCAAATGGTCCTCAAAAGAAAGCAGGGGTAGCCATCCTTATATCAGATAAACTAAAGTTTACCCCGAAGACTGTAGTGAGAGATGAAGAGGGACACTATATCATACTTAAAGGATCTATCCAACAAGAAGACTTAACAATCCTCAATATATATGCCCCGGATGTGGGAGCTGCCAAATATTTAAATCAATTAATAACCAAAGTGAAGAAATACTTAGATAATAATACACTTATACTTGGTGACTTCAATCTAGCTCTTTCTATACTCGATAGGTCTTCTAAGCACAACATCTCCAAAGAAAGGAGAGCTTTAAATGATACACTGGACCAGATGGATTTCACAGATATCTACAGAACTTTACATCCAAACTCAACTGAATACACATTCTTCTCAAGTGCACATGGAACTTTCTCCAGAATAGACCACATACTGGGTCACAAATCGGGTCTGAACCGATACCAAAAGATTGGGATCGTTCCCTGCATATTCTCAGACCATAATGCCTTGAAACTAGAACTAAATCACAACAAGAAGTTTGGAAGGACCTCAAACACGTGGAGGTTAAGGACCATCCTGCTAAAAGATGAAAGGGTCAACCAGGAAATTAAGGAAGAATTAAAAAGATTCATGGAAACTAATGAGAATGAAGATACAACCGTTCAAAATCTTTGGGATGCAGCAAAAGCAGTCCTAAGGGGGAAATACATCGCAATACAAGCATCCATTCAAAAACTGGAAAGAACTCAAATACAGAAGCTAACTTTACACATAAAGGAGCTAGAGAAAAAACAGCAAATAGATCCTACACCCAGCAGAAGAAGAGAGTTAATAAAGATTCGAGCAGAACTCAACGAAATCGAGACCAGAAGAACTGTGGAACAGATCAACAGAACCAGGAGTTGGTTCTTTGAAAGAATTAATAAGATAGATGAACCATTAGCCAACCTTATTAAAAAGAAGAGAGAGAAGACTCAAATTAATAAAATCATGTATGAGAAAGGAGAGATCACCACCAACACCAAGGAAATACAAACGATTTTAAAAACATATTATGAAGAGCTATACGCCAATAAATTAGGCAATCTAGAAGAAATGGATGCATTCCTGGAAAGCCACAAACTACCAAAACTGGAACAGGAAGAAATAGAAAACCTGAACAGGCCAATAACCAGGAAGGAAATTGAAGCAGTCATCAAAAACCTCCCAAGACACAAGAGTCCAGGGCCAGATGGCTTCCCAGGGGAATTCTATCAAACGTTTAAAGAAGAAACCATACCTATTCTACTGAAGCTGTTTGGAAAGATAGAAAGAGATGGAGTACTTCCAAATTCGTTCTATGAGGCCAGCATCACCTTAATTCGGAAACCAGACAAAGACCCCACCAAAAAGGAGAATTATAGACCAATATCACTGATGAACATGGATGCAAAAATTCTCAACAAGATACTAGCCAATAGGATCCAATAGTACATTAAGAAAATTATTCACCATGACCAAGCAGGATTTATCCCCGGGACACAAGGATGGTTCAACACTCGTAAAACAATCAATGTGATTCATCATATCAGCAAGAGAAAAATCAAGAACCATATGATCCTCTCATTAGATGCAGAGAAAGCATTTGACAAAATACAGCATCCATTCCTGATCAAAACTCTTCAGAGTGTAGGGATAGAGGGAACATTCCTCGACATCTGAAAAGCCATCTACGAAAAGCCCACAGCAAATATCATTCTTAATGGGGAAGCACCGGGAGCCTTTCCCCTAAGATCAGGAACAAGACAGGGATGTCCACTCTCACCACTGCTATTCAACATAGTATTGGAAGTCCTAGCCTCAGCAATCAGACAACAAAAAGACATTAAAGGCATTCAAATTGGCAAAGAAGAAGTCAAACTCTCCCTCTTCGCCGATGACATGATACTCTACATAGAAAACCCAAAAGCCTCCACCCCAAGATTCCTAGAACTCATACAGCAATTTGGTAGCGTGGCAGGATACAAAATCAATGCCCAGAAATCAGTGGCATTTCTATACACTAACAATGAGACTGAAGAAAGAGAAATTAAGGAGTCAATCCCATTTACAATTGCACCCAAAAGCATAAGATACCTAGGAATAAACCTAACCAAAGAGGTAAAGGATCTAAACCCTAAAAACTATAGAACACTTCTGAAAGAAATTGAGGAAGACACAAAGAGATGGAAAAATATTCCATGCTCATGGATTGGCAGAATTAATATTGTGAAAATGTCAATGTTACCCAGGGCAATTTACACGTTTAATGCAATCCCTATCAAAATACCATGGACTTTCTTCAGAGAGTTAGAACAAATTATTTTAAAATTTGTGTGGAATCAGAAAACACCCCGAATAGCCAGGGGAATTTTAAAAAAAGAAAACCATATCTGGGGGCATCACAATGCCAGATTTCAGGTTGTACTACAAAGCTGTGTTCATCAAGACAGTGTGGTACTGGCACAAAAACAGACATATAGATCAATGGAACAGAATAGAGAACCCAGAAGTGGACCCTGAACTTTATGGTCAACTAATATTCGATAAAGGAGGAAGGACTATCCATTGGAAGAAAGACAGTCTCTTCAATAAATGGTGCTGGGAAAATTGGACATCCACATGCAAAAGAATGAAACTAGACCACTCTCTTTCACCATACACAAAGATAAACTCAAAATGGATGAAAGATCTAAATGTGAGACAAGATTCCATCAAAATCCTAGAGGAGAACACAGGCAACACCCTTTTTGAACTCAGCCACAGTAACTTCTTGCAAGATACATCCAGGAAGGCAAAAGAAACAAAAGCAAAAATGAACTATTGGGACTTCATCAAGATAAGAAGCTTTTGCACAACAAAGGTCAACAAAAGTCAACAAAACTAAAAGACAACCTACAGAATGGGAGAAGATATTTGCAAATGACGTATCAGATAAAGGGCTAGTTTCCAAGATCTATAAAGAACTTCTTAAACTCAACACCAAAGAAACAAACAATCCAATCATGAAATGGGCAAAAGACATGAACAGAAATATCACAGAGGAAGACAGAGACATGGCCAACAAGCACATGAGAAAATGCTCTGCATCACTTGCCATCAGGGAAATACAAATCAAAACCACAATGAGATACCACCTCACACCAATGAGAATGGGGAAAATTAACAAGGCAGGAAACCACAAATGTTGGAGAGGATGCGGAGAAAAGGGAACCCTCTTACACTGTTGGTGGGAATGTGAACTGGTGCAGCCACTCTGGAAAACTGTGTGGAGGTTCCTCAAAGAGTTAAAAATAGACCTGCCCTACGACCCAGCAATTGCACTGTTGGGGATTTACCCCAAAGATACAGATGCAATGAAACGCCAGGAAAAAAAAAAAAAAAGAAAGAAAGAAACGCTGGGACACCTGCACCCCAATGTTTATAGCAGCAATGTCCACAATAGCCAAACTGTGGAAGGAGCCTCGGTGTCCATCGAAAGATGAATGGATAAAGAAGATGTGGTTTATGTATACAATGGAATATTACTCAGCCATTAGAAACGACAAATACCTACCATTTGCTTCAACGTGGATGGAACTGGAGGGTATTATGCTGAGTGAAGTAAGTCAATTGGAGAAGGACAAACATTATATGTTCTCATTCATTTGGGGAATATAAATAATAGTGACAGGGAATATAAGGGAAGGGAGAAGAAGTGTGTGGGAAATATCAGAAAGGGAGACAGAACATAAAGACTCCTAACTCTGAGAAACGAACTAGGGGTGGTGGAAGGGGAGGAGGGCAGGGGGTGGAGGTGAATGGGTGATGGGCACTGAGGGGGGCACTCGATGGGATGAGCACTGGGTGTTATTCTGTATGTTGGTAAATTGAACACCAATAAAAAATAAATTTATTAAAAAAAATAAAAATACTTCTCTTTTCATTTGATATTCTTATTAGTGAGACATCATTTAAACCAATCAATGTACTAAATGACTGAGACATCTTATCCAAATAGTGATTATTAAAGGGAGAGATATAATATCAACTTTGGAAATAATGATCAATCTAGAAAAAATAACTTAGAGTACACAACTTTTTTTTTAAGTACACAACACTTGTTAGTCTTTTGTACATCCAGCACCTGCTGAATAAATATTTATTGAATCAATAAGGAAATTGGAAAAATGAGTTATTCTGAATATGATATTTTAAGAATTATCACTTCCTTAGGAAGACAGTGTGCAATTTTAAATGATTCATAAAGTAGAAAGATGCCAGAACTAAAAAAAGACAAATATAAAAGCTTATGCTAATAGATCAAATAATAGAAGAAAATGCAACACACACAAAAAGGTAAAATACTTAAGAATCCTACTGAATCAAAAGCAGATTAAATCAGCTTCTTAAAAACATTATCACAAAGATGAATTTCAGTATCTGTTAAGTGATGGTTTTGTCATTTGTTAAAGAGTTACTAGGGGAACAAAATGATATTTTGCGCTCTACATTTTAAAATCTCCAAAAGATTAACAAAGTCAAAGTAGAGGAATAAAAATCATGAAAGAACAGTAAATAGGGCCCACAAGGATAATTCAAGCTTCAGCAGTTCTAACAAGAGGAAAAAAAATATGCAATGAACTATCTCTTCACTGTATTAGAAAAAAAGCAAACCAAAGTATTTCTATTATTTCATAAAAGGTTAAACAAAAGTGATTATATGCCTTCCTGCTGTCTGAGAAAAAAGCAGGGGCAAACATAAGAAAACCTCTCTTGACAAGACAGAGAGCTACTAATGTTGAAAGAAGACACAAGAAAAAAAGTCATCTCTCTACATCTTAAAGTTTGAAAACAGAACAAGTAAAAAGGTTTAAACATTTTTCTGCCTGGAGATGGGGCAGATTTCTCATGACCCTTTTCGGTGCTATACTCTGATCTATGGAGAAAAATACCCAACTCCTTTCAATGTAAATGAGTCCTATGTTACTATGCAGAGAGAAGGAATTTTTCTTCTTTGACCTGCCAGGTTTTAATGGCCAATGTTGTACTCCAAGATCCAATTAAGGCCAGCAGCACAACCACAGTAAGAAACAAAACAAACATACCTCCCGTTCTTCCATTACCAATCTGGAGAGCAGGCTGAAGGCTTCTTTCGTTTTGCAATAAATGAGGCAAATGATAATAAATACTTGGCACTTGAAGAGATTTTTTGCTTGTTAACTCCTTTAATAGCTTTAGGGTATTATCTAAAACAAAAAAGCATAATTAATGTACAGGATCACCTTCCTTACAGAAGTTGCTGATTTTACAAATACAGCAGCTAAAATTTATGAGAACTAGAACTCAAGAATTTTCTTTCCTGACTTCATACTTTGGTGAATAAGATCTCCATTTAAAATGAAAAAGACACTTCTGTAACCAGAGTCTCACAGTCGTGATGTTGGTACCACTGAATGAAGCCAAAGAACTGTGAGAAGGTGGATGCTTTCATCATTTGTTGTTATGACGATTCAGAACACAGGCCCTGCAGAACACATTCTAAACAAGCTACCCAATTATGAAAATGTAATAGGGACATTTACCACCAATAACTTTCACTTTCCTATGCTATTCTATTTTACTGAATTTTCACATGGAAGTTGCCCCCGGCCCCGAAAAAATTCAAGTATAATAATTTAAACAGTACAATTTGAGAATGTCCAGTACAGACCCTAACTTTCAAATAGTTTTTCTTGGAGGAGTTAATGAATCCTTTAATATAATATGAAATAAAAACTCAATCTGGTAGACAATACTGTTTCCAAAGTTCCAACTATAATATAATTTGACCTTTTAAATACAGAAGGTTAACAGTAAGGACTTAAAGCCTCACAGAAGATTTCTGTGCAAAACTATATGAAAATTCCATTAAAAATATAACAAGAACCCAAAATTCACAAAAGAAATGCACAGGACTTATATTAATGTTTAATGAAATTAATGTTTAATCTCCTAAGTAAAGAAACGATTTACAAACGAATTACAATACAGAAATTTCAACCTATTAACTTAGCATAAGATTAAATAATAATATTAAATATTGTGATAATGTGACCTATGTTTCAGCTACTCAGAAGAGCACTGAAAACCCTAAAACATTTGTCTTATTAATAATTTCCCTCCTAGCAATTTCACTTTTATGCACTCAGTAAATACTTAGTGATTATCTATTTTATCCCAGCCACTGTGTCATGTGTTTAGAAATCAAGGATCATCAAAACATAGATCCTTGTTTTTTTTTTTTTTTAAAAAAAAAGGTGATCCTTGCTTTTAAGGAAGTTATAATGTAATAAAATAACTTAAGGGCTGCCAGAAATGTGACCAATTTATACACAAAGATGTTCATCACAGAGTTACAAGTTAGAGAGAAAAAAAAACACACAGAAAAATCCTATTTGCCTAATAGTAGAAAAATATTTAATACATTATGGTATATGATTAACAGACATATGTCCTTTGAAAATGGGGTTTCTGAAAAACATCCATTGACACAGTAAAATGTTAATAGCCTATTTCAAAAGTAAAACTGAGGTTCTGATATACAATCCCAATTCCAAAGAAAAAACATAGATGGAAAAAAGACTAAAAGGAAACAAAAAATGTTAACAGAAATCACTTAGCAGCAGACTTATAGCTGGTTTATATTTTATTCTCTCTACCATTCCATAATTTTAAATGTTACTGTGCCATAACAGGAGAGGAAGCATAGAGCATGAAAATTTAAAAATCAGGTCAGGCAGTGGCCTGCTTGATCAATCAATCTAAAGACAAGAGGGGGATCCCTGGGTGGCACAGCGGTTTAGCGCCTGCCTTTGGCCCAGGGCACGATCCTGGAGACCCGGGATCGAATACCACGTCGGGCTCCCGGTGCATGGAGCCTGCTTCTCCCTCTGCCTGTGTCTCTGCCTCTCTCTCTCTCTCTCTCTCTCTCTCTGTGTGTGTGTGTGTGACTATCATAAATAAATAAAAATTTAAAAAAAAATAAAGACAAGAGGAATGAATGATAAAAGATGGGAAAAGATGATGATAATTGAAAAAGTGTTCTAATCTTGAAAGATGACATAAATTTCGAGGCAACTGTTTACATACATATGTCAATTTAATCATCAGACTAAGAAAAGCACAGAAACGGAGAAAGGATCATTGGCATTCATCTTACTCTAACCAGAAGTTCTTAGAGAGGGAATAGATCAGACACCCTCCAAAAGTACCCACTATAATAAAGCCATATTTTTTTCTTATAAGTCACAGATAAGAATACGAATTGCCTCAAATAGCTCAAAGGTTATCCAGAGTCTATCTACGGTCCACACAGGTCACAACATAAAACATGTAAAAATACAAAATTAAATTTTAATCTCATTTGGAATACGTTTTTTAAAAGATCTGGTTTTTTTTTTTTTTTTTTTTTTGCTATTAGGGAAATTCGTACAACTGAAATCTAAATCAACATTACTCTCTTACAACCACATTTAGCAATTAATAAAAATTGTTTTATCATTTACCATTATAGGGAAGTTTTGTGTGATGTTTCTCCCTGAAAACAGTTAATAAATGTTGGCTGAAAAGCTACTTTACACAACTTCCAAATAAATTATAAAAATTCTATTTTCAAAGGGTTATGTGAAATAAAACTAAAGTATCATTTGTACCTGAAAATTTATTTAATGAATCCTTACTTCCATTTGTTTCTGCTCCTACACGCTTGAACTGCTGTACAATGGCATTTAATTCAGAAGAGCGCTGCGAGATTCTATGTTCAGCTATTCGAAGACGTTCTTTCAAGGCAAGAAACTCTCGTTGATAAGCAATCAATTTTTCTAGAAGCAAAACCAAAAGTTTTTAATATATTTCTTTTTTTAAAAAAAAACATAAAATATAATTATAAGATCAGAAATTTAAAAGTCACATTTTCCAGAAAAAGATACTCATGTATTGATAAAGGACTAAAATTTGGGGCGCCTGGGTGGCTCAGTCAGTTAAGCATCTGCCTTTGGCTCAAGTCATGATGCCAGGGTCCTGGGATCAAGCCCCTTATCAGGCTCTCTGCTCAGTGCCTGCTTCTGCTTCTCCCTCTCCCTGCCACTTTGCCTACTGTGCGTTCTCTTTCTCTGTCAAATAAATAAATAAAATCTTAAAAAAAAAAAAACAACAGTCCCAACCAGTTAGATATAACAAAGCCTCCACTAACATAATGCTCTTTTTTTAATGTTAGAAAGCAATTTATTTTTTCCTGAGATTTTCTTTACATTTTATTTTATTTTTTTAGAGTTTTCGTGAGTTTTATTTTTTTTCTTTTTTTTATTGGTGTTCAATTATTGCCAACATATAGCATAACACCCAGTGCTGATCCCGCCGAGGGCCCCCCTCAGTGCCCATCACCCAGTTACCCCCACCCCCCGCCCACCTCCCCTTCCACTACCCCTTGTTCATTTCCCAGAGTTAGGTGTCTCTCATGTTTTGTCACCCTCACTGATATTTTCACGCCTTTCCCTTTATTCCTTTTCACTAATTTTTATATTCCCCAAATGAATGAGACCATATAATGTTGTTTGTCCTTCTCTGATTGACTTATTTCACTCAGCATAATACCCTCCAGGTCCATCCACTTAGAAGCAAATGGTGTGTATTTGTCATTTCAAGTGGCTGAGTAAGATTCCACTGTATACATTAAATTTGATTTTAACTCAATTTATTAAACATATAGCATATTACTACTTTCAGGGGTAGAATCTAGTGATTCATCAGTTGCATATAACACCTAGTGCTCATTCCATCAAGTGCCCTTCTTAATGCCCATCACCTAATTCCCCATCCTCCCACCACCTCCCCTCCAGCAACCCTTAATTTGCTCCCTATAGTTAATAATTTCTTACAGTTTGTCTGTGTTTTTCTTATTTTTTCTTCCCTTCCCCTATGTTCATCTGTTGCTCTTAATATCTGTACAAATGCAAGCACTTTCTACTTAGCACTTCAGAATGTAAAGATAGAGGAAAAAAAGAACAAAAGATTTTAGAATTAACACTTCAAGCATAATACTAACATCATTTCTCAAAAGATTTAAAGAACTATAAAGACCTTATTTGTATTAAGACAGAGATGAGGTATTGAAACTGATGATAATATATCTAATAATAAAATGAATATTACCTCTTTTATATATAGCATAATCATTTATTTCCATAGGCTGTTTCCTCTGTACTTCCTATTCAGGCAAAGATTTCCCTAGGCCAGTCTTTGGCCAAATTTCTGATTCCTAAAAACTCTAACTGGCAGATGTAAAATAAACTGGGATGACCCCAGTTAAAAGTCATCCATTTTAATTTGAGAGAATCACAGGTCAGGAAAACCTGGTCTGGGAAATAAAAGTGGATTTTATGAGGATAAATGTAGACACTGAAACAACAGTATGAGACAGCTCAGAGAGACAAAGTGCACAGTGAGAAGAAGCCTAAGGACAGAACTTGACATCAAAATCTAAGACATGGTGGAAGAGACAGCATTCATTAATCTCGGTCAACAATGCTGAAAGATAGCTGAGGTTATGGAGCAGTAGGAGTAATTTCCACAACCTCATTAAATTAAGAGAAACCTGAACAATGGTTTTCAACTTCTGTATCAAGCTAGATAATCCAAAGCTACTATTTTGACATCTAAACAAAACACACTTTAGAAAGACTACTTTTTTACTTAATATTATCTCTGCTTTATTCAAGGATAGACTCAATTTAAGAAACAGACTTACAAAAAATAAATCTGCATGTTTCATAAAGCTAGTCTTAAAAAAAGGCAATTATGTTGTTCCTTGTCCCTTATACAAAAGCCCACACAGTAAACATCTCTTCAGAATTTTGTGGCAGGGATAAAAAAAGTCTGTCCTGCTCAACTGTCATTCTTCCCTATAATGAACAAGGACAGCCATGTAAGCAGCTGTATTCCCCTTAACTTGCTGGCTTTAGAAGGTAAAGAAGAGCAGGCTGTGATTAGGAAGGGCCTATATGGAACTTTGAGGTGCCAGCAAGATTCTCATGACTGACCTGGGTAGTGGTCCAATAAAATTCATTATTATACATTCACAATTTAGACACTTGTCCATATGCACAAACTTGTTAAATGTCAGAAAGATACTATTCCCAAACACAAAACTATAAACAATTATACTCTCACAAAGACTGTAACAATTATAACAAGAGATACCCAAGATTCATGCGATGAAAACTACAGACCCCTTACCAATACCTTATAATAGAAGAATAAATGAAGTTGTGTCTTAACCCTAAGTGAGAAGACTCAATCTTGTAAGAAAGAAAGAAAGAAAGTCAGTCTACCGTAAGTTAAAGAATAAATTTAATTCAATACCTTTCAAAAAAATAATGAAACTTTTTTGGAATGAATTTTTACATGTGATTCTAAAATTCATCTAGAAGAGAGAATATTTTTAAAGAGAAAAAAATCAATAAATAATAAAGGGGAAACTTGCTCTGAGATCAGAACACATCAGAAGGCTATCGAAAAAAAAAAAAAAAAGAAGGCTATCGAAATTAAAACAGTATGGATTGCCAGGTCCGGACAGTATGAACAAGGGCCGATTACATCAGGCAGGCTGTGTTCAAAATTAGTGTGAATGAATGGTCCTCTTGGTTCCTCCCTCTTTATGTGAGCAAGTTAAAATTCTCTAACACTCATGCAGTTAGTTTCTTGACATCAACCACCCAAAAGAGAATTAGAACTCTCTGGAGAAATAAGTTGAAGATGAACCTGAAACAATCTGGTGTAAAGAAAATATTATTTAAAAAAAAAAAAAAAGACAGGACTTGTCAAAAGGGCTCAGCAAGGTACCTGAAGGGCTCCTGACCAAATTAGGGACAATGTAAAGTACAAAACAAATACTGATAGTAACAGATGAAGAAGATGTGTTTCTTATAGCAGAATACCAACTAATAAATGTAGAAAGAATGATGAATGTTGGAAAAATCACCATTTTGCAACTATCAAAGCAATAACGGATTCAGGCAAGAATAAAAAAGATGCTAAAACTAGCAGGTGGAAGTGTGCTGAAGAACAGGATATGTACATATCTCCCTACAAAGTACTTGGTAATTAACAAAGGGAAAATATGCTAATTTTACCATGGATAAAACTAGCAGATATCTTATTTAAGGGACCAAAGTTCACATTAGCAACTAGAAAACAGATATGACATGCCTCCCAATGTAATGCACAGAGGATACACCTCATTTATGTGGCATTTCTGCCTAAAAGGCATAATCTGAATCTAATCTCAAGGAAACATCAGACAAGATACAAAACAAAAGGCTTATACTATAAAAAATGTCAAGGTCATCAAAGACAAAGGCTTGTTAGGAAGTGCCGCAGATCTTTAAAGAGGCTAAAGGAGACATGACAACTCAATGCAAAAGCACAGTCCTGGGCTGAATCTTGGATCAGCAAAACTAAATTCTACAAAGAACATTACTGGAAAAAAATAATAGAATATAGATTATAGATTATATATTTGTGCTCATGTTAAATTTCCTAAGTTTGATACTCATAATGAATACTTTAGTAGAATTCCTTGTTCCTAGGAAATAAACATTAAATTAGGGGTAAAAAGGCAGGATTTCTGTAATTTACACCCAAATAGTTCTAAAAAGAAAAATTATCTACAAATAGAAAGATGATAAAGGCAAAATATTCACAATAGGTGAAATGTATTGAAAAGTCTGGGACATCTGGGTGGCTCAGTGGTTGAGCATCTGCCTTTGGCTTGGGGAGTGATCCAGGGTCCTGGGATCAAGTCCCACATTGGGCTCCCTGCAGGGAGCCTGCTTCTCCCTCTTCCTGTGTCTCTACCTCTCTCTGTCTTTCATGAATAAATCTTAAAAAAAAAAAAATGTATAGAAAAGTCATTTTGTACTATACCCTTGTAACTTCTTCATTTGAAACTTTTTTAAAAAGTAAGCTAGAGGACTGGATGGCACACAGGTTAGGTCTTTTAGCAGCTCTTGATTGGGAAGGTGGGATATGGACCTGAGGGCAGTCTCTGTTCCTACATGCCATTTTCTTGGTACTTTTTGAAACCACCTTCCCAGAGGCCAGCTTCACCAAGGAGGGAGAGTGACCAGTACCAGCAGAGA
The DNA here is from genome assembly GCF_905146905.1 of Nyctereutes procyonoides. Taxonomy (NCBI): domain Eukaryota; kingdom Metazoa; phylum Chordata; class Mammalia; order Carnivora; family Canidae; genus Nyctereutes; species Nyctereutes procyonoides. Next base: position 44,881,723 of record NW_026575049.1, on the reverse strand, counting down.
AATACCCCTACTCCTAATTCCAAAACACTGCCCTGCTTTGATGTGACTTGGACATGATCCTGAAAAGATTCCTTGGGCCTGCGGAGTGCTAGATAAAGTCCTAAGTTTTTTCTTTCAGCCCAGATGCCAGTGCTGCTCTGAGCCCAAAGCCCACAGCTAAGAACGGGCTCCAGATGTGTCATTTCCCATATCTCACATCCATCTTTTGTTTCTAACTCCGCCTGTCAATATGAAAAGGGTTCACTCCATATATCAGAGCAAGTCCATTCTCCAGCTAGGAAGCCATGTCAAAGAAAAAGAGTATGTGTGGTAAAAGTCCTCTGCTAGACCTGCTCGGAATACCACAGGATGCTGTTGGCTCCTTTGAACACAAAGAAGTTACATATAATCTTCCCACAGCCCTCCCAGGAGTGCAGTCCATTCTCCATCACCTACCCAAACACAGGCTAACTAGTGACTTCCAGAATTTTCTCCACCTATATTTTTCACAGTATTACACTGCTCCCTGTGGAGATAGATGTATCATCCCAGAAGTTAAATTCAAACTTTAGCGTAACAGACAAAAAAAAAAATTCCTTCAAATTAATGATGTTTGACAATTCCCTATTTTTAACATTAGGAGCACAATACTTATTTTTGCTTTTCTTTAATCATTTCAATCAGCTTCTGTTGGGGGACTGGCAAGAAACTGTGGGAATTCTGATACTATCATCTTAATGGGAAATGCCTAATTTTGTTTGGTTGGTTTTTATTGTAGACAAAATCTTAACTTTCTTTAATTGTAGAAAATTATATATCCAGATGAGACAATGAATGAAAGTACAAATCATGTTGTGTGAACCTAAGACTCTGAAACATATAAAAATTTCCAAAGAAACCATTTTAATTTCTTCAAAGCAAATAAGCCAGTTTTCCAGTGAAAAGCATACCTTTAGGTCCTCAAACGCTTATTAGGTTGAACCATATGAAACTGCTGGTATTTGATCATTTTTTACAAAAATGGCAATTTCAGGTGGCTCAACAATTCTTTGGAGTCAACAATTTAAAAATATGTGACCAATATATACAATACACCAATACAATATGAAAAATTAACACAAACAGGTACTAAAAACTAATCCCAATACATAATATATAAAAACAGAACAAAACACTTCATTTTTCAAATAATAGTACACTCTTTATTAGCAAGATGTGGAGGATACTACTGAATTCTATGAGCTAATGTTAAAAACTGGCTTTTAATAAAAATTATCAAAAACTAAATCCACATTTAAATTTCCTGATTTTAAAATATATTAAATAACAAAATTCTAGCCCTGGAAAGAATGTATATAAATAATCTGGTCCATCCCTCTGTCCTTTAGTACTCTAATGAAATAACGCAACAGATAAATATTTTAAAATTTCTAAAGGAGTGAGGAGCTCTCTTAGAAAAAGATTCCACAATTTAACAAACCTTATTTTTCAGGAAGTCATTGCCTTTGAATAACATTTCACTTCACATTCATCATTCTTATACAACCATTTTTTTAAAAAAAAGAAGGCCCAGCTGAAATTATGGGCAATTTCCTACTTAAAAATCTCTTAAAAAATAAAAGAACTGGATTCATAAAGAGTTTAGAAGAACTAGTCTAGAAACCCAAAAGACAGGGGAGCATGAGTCCAAATGAGATAGGTTGAACGGAATGTGAACAGACAATCCTAATTAGAATGGATAACTAAAAGTTACAAACAGGACTTAGTATCTCATTCTCTAACTTTACTGAGTGTAAGAATCACATGGAAGAGACTGTTAAAACACAAAATTCTGGATGCCATCTCCAGAGATTTTGATATAGTAGGTCTGAAATTGTGCTTAAGAATTTTAAATTACAGGAGCACCTGGATGGCTCAGTTGGTTAAGCATCCAACTCTTGACCTCAGCTCAGGTCATGATCTCAGTTGTGTGATCGAGCCCTGCATCATGCTCCATGCATAAAATTCTCTCTCTCCATCTCCCTCTGTCCCACCCCTCTTAAAAAAAAGAAAATTCAAACAAGCTCCAATGTGATGCTGACTCACTGAGCAGCACGGAGGTAACCAATTCTGTCCTCAAAGTAGGTCTAGAATCAAGCAGCCTGTAAATTTGCATAGTTCTACTACCTACCAGCTGTTTCTCCTCTCTCTGGCTTGCAAGCTAAGGGAACCAGGGATAGAAGGATGCCATTAAAATGTTCAGGACATAATCCTCAAGATTACACTTGGGGCACAGAGAGATTTCAAAATATCCAGTGGACATCTATTTCCAAGGGCCTCTTAAGAATTATGTAGAATTACTGAGATCCCTGGGTGGCTCAGTGGTTTAGCGCCTGCCTTCGGCCCAAGGCATGATCCTGGAGTCCCGGGATCAAGTCCCATATCAGGCTCCCTGCATGGAGCCTGCTTCTCCCTCTGCCTGTCTCTCTCTCTCTCTCTCTCTCTCTCTCTCTCTCTCTCTCTCTCATGAATAAATAAATAAATAAGATCTTTTAAAAAAAAAATTATGTAGCATTACCAAAATCATTCCCTGTTTCTGGAGTATTCTTCTCAGGATCCACCATACAAGCATGGATTAGAAAAAGACCTGAATCCTTCTATATCCAAAAGGGAAAATGGGGCTCATAGATATACAGAATCATATACTTTATTTAAATTAAAACAATGAAAAAATAAAAAATAAAAATAATAAATTAAAACAATGAGTAAAATTCCTCTGTTCCCTTACATGTTTTCGCTATGCTTATAAAACATACTAACTAGTGAATGAATACCAGATAAGCTATGGTTGAGAAGTTGTCTGGAATACAATCGTTATTTGTGAGTTGTCCCGAAGTAATATAATCATTAACAATGTTATTCAAAACAGACTTCCAGGTAGAGGTTTAATAAGTTAAAATCTATCCACTGACCTTATAAAGCACAATCTCTGAAAACAATCAAATGACCTGTTACAACAGACTCCTAGAAATATTTCTTCATCTAAATAGCTGCAAATCATTTTCCTTGATTTCTCTGAGAACTGGGCAATCTCTTTTCAGCAATTATCCTAAAGTCCCAAATTCCATCATTATAGTGAAATGAGATGAAAAAATAATAATAAACTACATAACTTAGGATAATGCTTACTAGAGTATATTTAGCCATATTTTTATAATCATTCTTTACTTTTAAAATATATCAACAATTTTATTAAACTTGATTTTTAAAAATTCAACAAGCTATAAGGAGCTTGGAGTAAAAATTATCAGTCATGAACTCTTTTTCTTAAGTACTAAAACTAACTGGCAGACATGTTCCAAAATGCTGCTTTGTTTCCAAAAGAAAAATTGTATTCTAGGGGCTCCTGGGTGGCTCAGTCAGTTGAGCATCTGCCTTTGGCTCAGATGGGGTCCTGGGATGGAGCCCTGAGTCAGGCTACCCGCTCTCTCCTAAGTGCTCACTCTCAAATAAATAAAATCTTTTAAAAAGATTGTATTCTAGAATATATAATGAGGGCAGCCCAGGTGGCTCAGCCGTTTAGCATTGCTGCCTTCAGCCCAGGGCGTAATCCTGGAGACCTGGGATCAAGTCCCACGCCAGACTCCCTGCATGGAGCCTGCTTCTCCCTCTGCCTGTGTCTCTGTCTCTCTCTCATGAATAAATAAAATCTAAAAAAAAAAAAATTATATATATATATAAAATGATATGTATTTTCCCATGAAGACTACTTGAAGACAGAGCATTACTTTCTACATTAGAATCATCTTTATTAGGGACATCTGGGTGGCTCAGAGCACCTGCCTTCAGCTCAGGGCGTGATCCTGAGGTCCTGGGATCAAGTCCCGCATCGGGCTCCCTGCAAGGAGGCTGCTTCTCCCTCTGCCTAGGTCTCTGCCTCTCTCTCTCTCTCCCATGAATTAGTAAATAAATAATTTTTAAAAAAGAAAAAAAAAGAATCATCTTTATTTAAAAAGCAGAATACTGACCATTAGCCAATTCTACACTATGGACTGCCCCTACCAATCAACATGTCCTCTTTCTGTATCTCCTTCAATAGATCAGGTTATTCCTTTTAAGATCTAGTTTGTGCTTTTTTTCTTCCCTCCTTTTCTACCTTCCTCTTGTTCCTTTTTTTCCACTTTTCTCTCCTACTACTCTTCTGCAAAACCCTTTTCAAATTCTTCTGTGTTTCTTTCTGGACTTCTCATTTTCATCCACAAAACTTCACAGCTCTCACCCCATTTTTCTTTCATATTATTCACACTCCCCGCATCCACCCTGCAAAATCTCCACCTTCTCTGCTGTCTTTGTTTTCAATTACTGGGGACTTTTTTTTCTCCAATTGACCTAAGTAGTCCAATTGCCTGGAGATACTAATTTTGTTGTTTTTGCAAACTTCACTAAAAACAATCGAGAATTTAGGATTTTTCCTTCTTGGAACCACAATTGCCACAAAAAAAAAAAAAAAAAGGAAATTGACAGGAAAACATTTCACAATTAAATCAGAAAATGAATGTAGAGAGACAGGTAAGATCACCCTAAACCCATAATGTTGGTGAAACATTATAAAAGATTAAAAGTGAAATATCAGACGATGACTCTTCAGATGACAATATCATGAATGAATTTTATCAAGATCAAGGCTTCCAGCTACAGATCAAAACAGAGATCCTCCTAGTCTTCCCACTAAGCATAATAAAACTCCTGGACTTTACATATTATAAATACGAAGACAACCCAACGGTAGAGAGAAGGCAGCAGATAGAAGGGACAGTGGAGTCAAAGAACAACACATGGTGAGTTCTCAGAGTCTCTTCTTTCTGTTTCATATATTCCAGATTGCATACTGGAGAAGCCAGCATCCTGGAAGCACCATAGAGGCACAAAAACACCCCCGGAAAAACTGCTCTCTCTTGCCAAAGGACTAAGGATGGAGCAAGAAAACTTTGAGACAATAACCACTATATTTCTGACCAAATACCATGAAAACAACCAGAGTCCCATCTTCATCCCAATGGCAAAAGACAATCACAAAGTCCAGACCTCCACCCCTGTCTGACTGTAACAAGGCTGTGGGCACGTGTGCGCGCGCGCGCACACACACACACACACACCACGGGTAATATCAAAAAAGACTATGTGCAGGGCATCTGGGTGGTGCAGTTGATTGATTATCTGACTCTTGGTTTCACCTCAGGTCGTGATCTTGGGCTCATGAGATTGAGCCCCACATCAGGCTCTGTGCAGAGTCTGCTTCAGATTCTCTCTCCCTCTGCCCCTCCTGCTCATGCTCTCTTTCTCTCTAAAATAAATAAATCTAAAACAGAAAAGAAAGAAAAAACAAGACTGTGTGAAGAGTGAGGACTTACTTCATCCCTCAGCAGTAATGTGCCCCTGAAATGAATTATCTACTGATAATGTGCTTTAAACAATGGAAAGCACTAACAAGTACATTCCCATCTGCCAGCCAGGTGGCATCATCAGAGGCCTAATAGGGAACCAATCTCCCACCACCACACAACTGTAATGAGGAGCCCCTTTCCACTGGGAACAAGCAAGGAGGATGGACTTCTACCTCACAAGGCAACAATAAGGTGGAGTGCCAATCTACCTTATTACTGCCACCTTCCACATTATTTGGCCACCTTCCACCAAATTTTGGATTTGGTGACTTCCCCTCCAAATCCAAAAACAGTGTCAGAAAAGACCAGCTAAGGGGTACCTGGGTGGCTCAGTGAAGCATCTGATTTCATCTCAGGTCATGATCTCAGGGCCCTGGAATCAAGCCCCACATCAGCCTCCCCACAGTGGGGAGTCTGTTTGTCTCTCTCCCTCTTCTTTTGCCCCTCCCCCTCTCAGTTCTGTCTCTCCTTCAAATAAATAAATTAATTAATTAAATATTTTAAAAAAGAAAAGGCCAGCTAAGACAGAAACTTCAGACCCAGAGTCTCATAAGATAATACTGAAAATGCCCTGGTTAGATGAAAACCACTCATTATACCAAGAATCAGGACAATTTCAACTTGAAAGAGAAAAGACAATCAGTAAATGCCAACACCAAGATGACACAGATATTGAAATTATCTGATAAAGGTTTAAGAGCAACCATCATAAAAATGTTTCAACAGGCAAATTTTTTAAAAATTGAAAAAAAAAAACAAACCCTACACAAAGAAATAGAAAAGATATAAAATCAAATGAAAATTTTATAAAAGAAAATACCATAACTGAAATTTTAAAAATTTAATGTATGGGCTCAACAGCAGAATGAAGAAGAAAGAAGAAAGTGTCAGTGAATCTTGAGAAGACTACCAAAATTGCCCAATCTGAACAACAAAGAGAAAAACCGCTCAGGAAAAAAATGTCTAACAATCTCAGGAACCTTTGATACTATAACAAAAAAGATCTAACATTCCTGTCAATAGAGTCCCAGAAGGAAAAGACAAAGGCAGTCGGGTGGAACAAGAATTAGGAAAAATAATGGCTACAATTACCCAAATTTGGCAAAAATATAAACACACATAAAGATGTAAGAAGCTGAGAAAATAACAAAAAAGATAACCCCTCCCGCCCCAAAAAAAAACCTGTACCAAGTAACACCATAAATGAATTTCAGAAAACTAGATACAAAGAAAAAAATCTTGACAGCAGCCAGAGAGAAATGGCACAGTATCTACCGGGGAAAAAAATAATAATAATAATTTGAATAAGTGCAGATTTCTCCTCAGAAATCATGGCAGCCAGAAGGAAGTAGCATGACATTTTTCAAGTACTGGGTAAAAAAAAAGAACTACCAACCCCAAATTCCCCATCCAGCAAAACTATCAAACCAAGACATTCTCAGACAAAGGAAAACTAATGGAAATTTTCATCAGCACATTTACCCTAGAAGAATGGCTAAAAGGAGGTTCTTGAAACGGAAAGGATAAAAGAAGGAATCTTGGAACATCCTTCTTGGAACATCAGGAAGGAAGAACCAAAAGCAAAAATAGGGTAAACACAACAGATGTTTCTGATTTTTTCGAGGTTGCCAAATTATGTTTGCTAGTTGAAGCAAAAAGTGTAATGTCTATGTACATTATCAATACAGAGAAAACATTTTATAACAATTATAAACTGTGGAGGCTAAGGGGCTTTAAAGGAAATAGGTTTCTATATTTCACTCAAACTGATAAAATGCCAATAGCAGTAGACTGCAATAAGGAGGCTAAGGGGCTTTAAAGGAAATAGGTTTCTATATTTCACTCAAACTGATAAAATGCCAATAGCAGTAGACTGCAATAAGTAGACTGTACTATATGTACAACAACCAGAGAAACCACTAAAATATCTATACAGAGGGATATACTCAAAAACACTAAAGATAAATAATAATGTGATTTTTTTATTTCCTTTTTATTTTTGAGTGAGATTGCATGGCATGGGATAGCATATAATTGGATTATGGTTTTTTTAAGATTTTATTTTTATTTTTGAGAGAGAAGGCCCAGGTGTGGAGGGGTAGGGAGAGAGGGACAAAGTGAGAATTACAAGCAGACTCCCTGCTGAGCATGGAGCCTGAAGTGTGAGGCTTGATCCCGCAACCCTGAGATCAGAACTTAAGCTAAAACCAAGAATTGGCCACTCAACTGACTGTGCCACCCAGGTGCCCCTGGATTATGTGTTTTTAAACCACTCTACCAATCTGTCTTTTAATTGGTATTTTTAGACTGTTAACATTTAATGTGATTAGTGATGTTAGGCTTTATAAAGTCCTGTCATTTTATTTTTATTCACTATTCTCTCCTTTTATGTTGCTGTTTCTCTGTTTATTTTCCTACCTTCTTAAGGATTGTTTGAATGTTTTAAAAATTGCATTGTTATTGGGGGACTGGGTGGCTCAGTTGTTTAAGCATCTGCCTTTTGCTCAGGTCATGATCCCAGGGTCTTGGGACATCAGGCTCACATCAGGCTCCTGGCTGAGTGGGGAGACTGCTACTCCCTCTGCACCTCTCCCTCCTTGTGCATGCACATGCTCACTCTCACTCTCTTCTCTCTCTCTTAAATAAATTTTTAAAAGAAAAAGGAACAAACTATTCAAATACCTGACAACTTGGATGGACTTCAATTATGCTGAATTCAAAACATCAACTGTAATAGTAGGTCGCATACTGTATGATTCCATTTGTGTAACACTTTCAACATGACAAAGTTATAGTAAGGAATAACAGATTAGTGGTCACCAGGAGTTAGGGAGGCAGGGGACAGAGGAACAGATGGGACTATAAAGGGGTGGCACAAGGGAGATCTTTATGGTGATAAAATTGTTCTTTACCTTTGTACAAGAATCTGTACAAATGATAATATGGCAGAGAATTATACACACTCATAGTTTCAATGTCAGTTTCCTGATTTTGGCATTGTACATTACTCATATATAACTCATCATAAGAAGTAACCATTGGAGACAAATGGGAAGTTAGTTACACTGTATCTCTCTGTAGCATCTGCAGCTTCCTGTAATTCTATAATTATTTTAAATAGTTTTTTAGAAAGCAAAACAAAAAAGAACCAAAGGATGAACAAAAATTTCTAAGGACAAAAAGGAAATACAGCATTTTCTTCCAGTTGGTCATTCAACTAGAAGGACATCCTCACAATATTTGCCATAAAAAGCGAGAACATCCTGTTTTGCTAAAACGATGGATAATAGTATTCTCTTGACTAGCATGTATGTGTGCAAAAACATTTACTGGATTAGTTCCTAAACAGACAAATGGTAAAGGCTAATTCGCATATCAAAGTGATTAAAAAGAGATGATGCAGAAATGAAAAAACTTCACTAGGTTCATCATTCTAATTGCTGTTTATCAATTTAATAGTGAAAATGTTTTGCAATTAATAGCATCTTCTCTTCAACAAAATTATCAAGTGTAAAAGTTCCCAAAAGTTTTGTGTTTTGATGATTAAAATGCAAAAGAATGCATGAGTAAGTAAGTAAGTAATGATGAGCTAGAACATACTAAAGATGTACTTAAAATCAGGAATTACAAAAAAAAAAAAATCAGGAATTACAATTTACAAGCAGAGTGTGTTCCAGTTTCATGCATGATCATGATAGTTGATGAGCAGTTAGTCGTGTTCAAAGGACATTGTCTACTGGAATTTGTATACTTACCAAACCAGAAAAATGTACAAAAATGTGGCTTTGTTAAATTTAGATTAAAATTTACAATAAAGTTGTTTTTCACTACCCCTTTATTCTTATTTCTGTATTATTTGTAAAACTACTTACAATGAAAATAAATGAAGGTTGTCCACTAGACCCAGATGATAAACATTGATAAAATAATAATGATAAAAATCATGTATCATATGATAATCATATAATAAAATGATAAAACAATATTTTTCCTGGTATAATGAGGGCTTTTAGATTGAGTTTAGGGAAATTGCCACTTTCATCCACAGCTCACCCTTTCCCACATTACTTAAGGTAAACCTCACAGTTTGGGATTTCTACTCTTTAGAATGATGCTGCAGAAGGGTAGAAAGGATCAATGGATTCAATAGACATCTCGTTATTTAGTCTACTCTAGGACCTATTAAGACCTGTTAGTGGAACAGATCATCTACAATATTAATCCAACTTTACATCTCTTTCATGATGTAAGGACACACAGAGAGGATGGCCCTACTCATAAAATATCAGAGGTTGCAGTTGCTACAAAAAATACACACCAAAAAAAAAAAAAAAAAACCCACACCCTGAAGTTCTCATTTATAGGTTAAGCATACTTCTCAAAAATTCCATAGGCCCTCTCTGAAGTTTTTCATGCACTGAAATTTCACATTTGCATACTTTGGTGCTCATGGATCCTCACTTCTTCACACAGATGCCTCTGTAAGCCCTCATTTTATCCCCACTTGGATTAGAATATAACTGTTCTCCACATCTTCTTGAATTCCCCTCCAGCTATTCTATGGATGATCACATAGCTTACCTTCCGAACTGGAAACTCTTAAGTGACTCCCTACTTAACTCTCCAACATTACCTGTAATGTCACTTAGGATTATTTCTTGCTTCAACATTATCAAATTGCTTGGGTCTCTCCAAACTCACTATGAGTTTTAACCCTCTTAGTGCATGCTGTTTATCAGACCCACACTTCTCTTTCTTCATTTGATAAAATTCCATTCATCCTTCAAAATACTCTTTGGTCATCTTCCCCATGATGCTTTCTCTGACCTCTATCCTCTGTTTAGCTCCTCTTTATCTTTTTTTTTTTCTTTAAAGATTTGACAGAGAGAAAAGAGAGAGAGAGCAAGCATGCACACTGTGGGCAGGGGCAGAACAAGAGAAGAGAGCCCAGAACCTGAGACAGGAATCAGTCTTACAACCCTGAGATCATGACCTGAGCAGAAATCAAGAGTTGGATACTTAATCAACCATAGCTCCTCTTTATCCTAACTACACTCCTATTTTATATCTACTACACTGCTATAATTACATATATATCTCCTTTTCCCTACTAAACTGTGAGCTTCATGATGGCAAATATGTCAGGAATTCCCAAGACCACACCCAGGTTCACTGATTCAACAGAAGGACTCACAGTTCTCAACATACAGCAGTATAAGCAAAGGGAAAAGGCACATAGGTAGAAGTCTGGAGGAAACCAGGTACAAGCATCCAGGTCTTTTCTCAGTGGAATAATACAGGACACACTTAATTCCTCCAGCAATGAATTCTGACAACACATGCAAAGTGTTATCTACCAGTAAAGCTCACTAGAGACTCAGTGCCCAAGGCTGTTATTGGAGGCTAGTCATGTAGGCAAGCTCTGCCTAGCACATACCAATATTCCACACTCAAAGAAGGAAAGCAGATGTTCAGCATAAACCAAATTGCTCGTACAAATAGTTTAGGCACAATAAGCCACTCTTATCATGTAGAGTAAGGTTTTTTTTTTAAGATTTTATTTATTTATTCATGAGAGACATGGGGAGAGAGAGAGAGGCAGAGACACAGGCAGAAGGAGAAGCAGGCTCCATGCAGGGAGCCTGATGTGGGACTCGATCCCAGGTCTCCAGGACATGTCCTGGGCTGAAGGTGAAGCTAAACCACTGAGCCATCCAGGCTGCCTGGAGAGTAAATTTTATACCAGTGTTTACCAGCCAAGTTCCCAGATTCAAGTCAAGTTCCAACCTTGCAAGCAAGCCTTTCTAATGATAAGCTGTCTCACATCTGTTAACTCTCTTTACGGCAGAAATCACATTTTAGATTTTTTTCCCCTACATGTCCGTGCCTTGTAGAATGCTGGGTAATTAGCAGCTATGCCAGTGAATGGCAAATCCTCTTAAGTTAAAAAAAAATATATTATAGAAACTGATATGTGTAAAATTCATCATAGCATTATTTATGTAGTTAAGCTAATGATTGTAAGTTTACAATAGAATGCTTTGGACCCACTAAACACCATGACATGGGAAGCATCTGTGTTACATTAAGCAAAAACGTAGGTTATACAATGTGCCCAAAATGATGCCAATTACATTTATACTTAGCATAGTAGTTCTCAAACTTTTTGATCTCAGAACTCCTTCACATTCTTCTAAATGAGAGGACCCCAAAGACCTTTTGTTTATGGGAATTATATCAATATTTACCATATTAGAAATCAAAACCAATTAACATGCAAAATAATTAAAATTATTTTTAAAATAAGCCCATTACATGTTAACATAAATAACATATTTTACAAAAAATAACTGTTTTTCTAAAACAAAAATTTAGTAGAGTGACATTTGCTCAAATCTAATGTCCTGCTTACCAAAATATAGCTGAATTCTCATAGCTGCTTCTGTTATTTGAGACTGAAAAAGGCGATAACCAAATAACTTATCAGTATTTTTACAAAAATAGTCTTGACTTTGTGAACCTCCTGAAGAGGTTCCCTCAAATCCTCATGTCCTTGAACCACATTGTGAGAACCACCAGTCCAGAAAAATGAGAGGAAACACACCAAAAACGTTAACAACATAGTTTTACCTACTAGATTCCGTTGACTAGCATTCTCTTTCAGGTTTCTTTTTTTTTTTTTTTAAGATTTTATTCATTTATTCATGAGAGGCACACGGAGAGAGGAAGAGAGAGAAGCAGAGACACAGGCAGAGGGAGAAGCAGGCTCCATGCAGGGAGCCCAACGTGGGACTCAATACCGGGTCTCCAGGATCAGGCCCTGGGCCGAAGGTGGCGCTAAACCGCTGAGCCACCCCGGCTGCCCTCTCTTTCAGGTTTCTGTGCATTTATATTCTACTAAATAAGACTGATCTTTTAACTTTTTTTCTAGCTATTCTTGTCCACTACTGGTTTAAGGGTGCAATGTACTTTATCCATGTACCTTGTTAAACAATGGAGCCTAGAACTGGACAATTACTCATATCCCCAAAGACTGGCTGGCAGTCTTTCTAAAGCATCACAAAAAATTCAGTTAGCTAATGTTCTGTAATAATTCAGTGTTCTCAATTTAGTCCTCCTCTAATATGTCAACCATGAATAATATCCTTTCAGAGCTAAGAATACGTCAAGCATAGATTTCCACACAACCTCTGAGCACAGCACATGCTTAAGCAGCTTTCCAACCTGGAAAAATTAGATTAAGAAAGTGTTTTAGGAAATGGATGGTAGCCAACTCAGCTGAACAGAAAATAATTCCATACTAGCAAGCCCAAGGGCTAAATCTGCCAATTTTAATATATAAATAAGAAAGGCAACTGGCCTACCTGGCAGCAGTTAGGTCTATATCCTAGCCCCTTCTCAGGTCCTGTTTTTAAATTAGGTCCTTATTTGTAAGACCTCAGATTTTAAAGAGCTTTCTTTTTTTAGAAATTCAATATGGCAAAAACTTTACACCATTGTTTTATGTGTATTTAGAACTTGAAGAATCCTAGTAATGGGTCTCAAGTCTGCCTCCAAATTCAAAATCACCTGATGGAACATTTTAAAAATGCCCAGGGGACTTCTAACTTCTAACATAACAGACTGAGGAGGCCCACAGATCCTCCTCCCAACAGCAACTGTGAAGCTAGCCAAACAAATAAAAAACAACCATTTCAGTGCTCTGGAAATCAATTAGAGACATACAACAAATTGTTTATTCATGAATACACTGCACTGTAAGAACCGAGTAAGTACGTGACTTTATTGCCAGGAACCGCCCTTATCCCTCTCTTCAGGTCTATCACTTCAGAAGTTCAACAAGGCAGAGGCAGGCCTTGAAAGCAGCAGATCCATGGTCACTGCCAAAGGGGACTCACCTGATTTGGAGTGTGGGTCAAAGCGGCAACCTCTGAGGCAAATGAAAGGGAGGGTCAGGGGCTCCGCCAGCCTGAGGTCATTGTACTACAGGGAGCAAGCAATGGATGGGCAGACGGGCCAGGAGACTGAACATGGAGCCCCAGGAAGTGAGACAGTTTTAGGGAGCTTACAAAGCTCCTCACGGTCAGGCTGACTGGAGGCCATGAGCACAGCAGAGACCAGAGCGGGCCCAAGCCACCCACACATGCCTGGCTGACAGAACCCATACACACACACAGAGGAACAGACAGAGGCAAGAGGAAAGTAAAGCCAAGACAGACTTGAAAACAGCCTGAAGTAGAACTGCTCCATGAGTACCCACCTATCAGCAGAGAACGGAGGTCTCACTGCCTCAAAGTGTTTGACTACAACCCCAACCAATATTTGGCTGAACACTATCCTATGCACTGAAAAATAAAAATAAAAGTGTACAGACTTGGGAGATGTAGCTCACTCAAGCTACTAAACAAATAAGCAAGCAAAACTGCCAACAGCTTCAGGAATAAAATCTTTAGAAGAATCTACAGCTGCATCAACATATTATCTAAGATATACAGTAGTCAACATTTACAAGCATACAAAGAAAAAAAGAAAGTGTGACCAGTACCTCAAGCAGAAAAAAATTAGAAGCAGTCCATAGAAATGGTCTCTGAGTGTTCCCAGATGTTGGAGTTAGCAGATGAAGACTTCAAAACAGCTAATATAAAAGAACTAAATAAAACCACATTTACAGAATTAAAAGAAAGTGTGATGTAATGAACAGAGAAAATAAAGAGGTAGAAGTTATAAAACAAGATGGAAATTCTTGAGTTGAGGCTCAACCCCAGATTTCTTTTTTTTTTAATATTTTATTTATTTATTCATGAGAGACACAGAGAGAAAGGCAGAGACACAGGCAGAGGGAGAAGCAGGCTCCATGCAGGGAGCTCAATGTGGGACTCGATCCCGGGACTCCAGGATCACATCCTGGGCTGAAGGCGGCGCTAAGCCACTGAGCCACTAGGGCTGCCCCAACCCCAGATTTCTGATAGCAAAAGAAAGAATCCATGAACTTGAAGTTAGATCGATAGAAATTATCTAGTCTGAAGAATAGAGACAAAAGATTGACGAAAAATAAGCTATCATCAAGCATACCCAGAAGAGGAGAGAGAAAAAGTGTCAGGAAAGTATATGGGAAAAGTAATGGCCTTCCACAAAACAGGAATAGAGGGGAACTTCCTTAACTTGAGAAAAAATATCAACAAAAAAGTCTCCAGCTAACCCCACATTTAATGATGAGAAACTAGATACTCTCCTACTAAGATCAGGAGCAAGGCAAGGATGTCTGCTCTTACCACTCCTATTCAATATCATACTGGAAGTTCTGTATGATGCAAAAAAACAGAAAAAGAAAATAAAAAGTATATAGATGGGAAAGAAACATAAAACTTTCACAAATGACACTGTCTACATGAAAGACTCCAAAGGTCAACAAAAAAAACTCCTGAAACTAATAATCATAACAAGGTTTCAAGATACAAGGTTAATATATAAAAATCAAGGGCTTTCTTACATACCGGCAATAAACAACTGAATTTGAAATTAAAATCACAATACCGTTTACATTAGCATCCCCCAAAATTAAATACTTAGCTATAAATCTAACAGAATATGTACAGAACCTATGCAGAAAACTACAAAAGTCTGCTGAAAGAAATCAAAGATCTAAATAGATATTTCATGATGTCAGTTCTCCCCAATTTAATCTATAGAGAAAAATCAATAAAGCCAAGTGTTAGTTCTTTGTAAAAATCTTCCCCCAAAAAACAAACAAAAAACAGGTTTAGAGGGTAGTAAATCGTGGCTGGTTCAACATCAGAAATTAATTATTATAGTAGGAGCACCTGGCTGGCTCAGTTAGTAGAGCATACAACTCTTGATTCTCAGGGTTGTGAATTCAAGTCCCAGATTGGGCACAGAGATTACTTTAAAAAGTTAAATCCTAAAAAAAATTAATACACCATGTTAACAATAAAAGACAAAAAACATGAATTTTTAAAGGATGCATTAAAAGCATCTGACAGGGCAGCCTTGGGTGGCTCAGCAGTTTAGAGCCACCTCCAGCCCAGGGCATGATCCTGGAGACCCGGGGTCGAGTCCCGTGTCGGGCTCCCTGCATGGAGACTGCTTCTCCCTCTGCCTGTGTCTCTGCCTCTCTCTCTCTGAGTGTGTCTCTCATAGATAAATAAAATCTTTAAAAGAAAAAAAAAAAAAGCATCTGACAAAACCCAAAACACACTGATGATTAGAAAAAAACCTATATAAATTCACATCATACTTAAAAAAAAAAAAAAAGTGACATGATCCCTTTAAGTCAACTCCACGTCCAGTGCGGAGTCCAACATGGGGCTTAAACTCACAACCCCACGATCAAGACTTGAGATGAAATCAAGAGTCAGATGTATAACGAACTGAGCCACCCAGGCACTCCCATTCATGTAACTTTTATTCAATGTTGCACTGGAGTTTCTAACCAGTACCATAAAGAAAAGGGGAGGGGAGTAAAGAAAGGAAGGGAAAGAGGGAGACAGAATTGGGAATGTAAATTTTTCAAGTTTCTAAAGGGAAAGGACGAGCTGGTAATACACCAAAAACACAGGACTCATCTCAATAACTACAGTGGCTGCTACAAGACAATAAAGGCAGGTCTTAAAAATTAAAAGGAAACATATTTTTCAAGTTAAAATCCTTTACCCAGGGACACCTGGGTGGCTCAGTGGTTGAGCATCTGCCTTCGGCTCAGGGCATGATCCTGGATTTCCAGGATCGAGTTCCACACTAGGCCCCCTGCGAGGAGCCTGCTTCTCCCTCTGCTTGGGTCTCTGCCTTCTCTGTTTCTCATGAATAAATAAAATCTTTTAAAAAAATAAAAAAAAATCCTTTACCCAGACATCAATTTAATATGAAACTAGACTTTTAAAATATTCAAGAATGTAACTATTCAGGAAGCTACTAGAGAAGGTGTTCTAACAAAGCAAAGGAAAAAGTCAAGGGAAAAAAAAACCAAAAAACAAAACTCAGGATCTGAATGTGGGAGCCCAAAAGGGAGGCAAAGAAAACTCCCAGGATAATAAAGAACAGAGTTTCAGGAGGAAACTAACCGGAAAGAAAATAAAACTGATAGGTTATCTGGCATAGTAAAGCATCTCATCTGGAGAGAATTACAGTGGACATATGGCATAGACAATCAACTGGAAAAAATAGACACAGAATATTATACAAAAGAAGAATTAGACAACTATTAATACCAGGAAAACCAGAAAGTTGTACAATGAAGGAAAGGTCCAAGACTTAGCTTAAAGTAGGATATTTATTCAGTCACTATAGAGTAATGATTTAGCTAAAACTTGCAATATAACTATACTGGAAGGATGAGAAGGAAAAAGGGAATAAGAGCTAAATGCTCATCTATAATTAGAAGTCCACAGATGACATCTAAAATTTTTTTTAAAAAATCAAGTAATAATAGCACATATATGTAACTTATAAATCTGGAATCAGAAAGAACAGCCAAAAGAACTAAAAATAGCTACTTCTAGGAACTGAGACTGGAAGAGTACAGAGAAATTAAGCTGGACACCATTCTTTCAATATAACCTTTCAGTATTATATTTTGACTATGAGCATATTACACTTTAATAAAAATGTTATTTAATTTAAAAGCACAAAACACACAAACAGATAATAGTAACACGCTTTAATTAAAGGATCTAGGAAACAACCAGAAAATCCACTCTGCTTATAAGAGTATGAGGACAAAGAACCATGAAAAAGTAATGATCATAGAGCTCAGGGAATGGAGTTGGAAAGAGAGTGTGAAGAGGTACTGGGATGCAACAAGCTGGGAGATACTGGCAGGAGGCTGGGCATACTTCTGTACTGTGTTCCAAGACTAGTACCTGGCCATCATGGAGCACAGGTGAAATGCTGGTAAGGAGGTATCAGGAAGGGTCAAAGGGACAGCTAGAGATCATGAGAGTGCTAAGGCACTAAAGCTAGAATCTATGGGAGAGGCAGGCAAGGCTATGACAAACAGGATCAGGAGAAAAGAGTATAGAAAGGCAATACTTTTGGGTTAACATTAAGTACTTAGGATGGTGATAACACAGGAGATGAAGATGAGCTAAATCCTGGAGAACAAGCACATAGATGCCAGGATTAGAAATGAGAGCTGTAAAAAAAGGAAGGAAGGAAGGAAGGAAGGAAGGAAGGAAGGAAGGAAGGAAGGAAGGAAGGAAGGAAGGAAGGAAGGAAGGAAGGAAGGAAGGAAAGAAAGAAAGAAAGAAAGAAAGAAAGAAAGAAAGAAAGAAAGAAAGAAAGAAAGAAGAGCTGAACATAAAATTGGTCTGTCCTCATCTCACACAACCTCTCAGCAGCATGTCACATGACTGACCATTTTTCTCTTTCCTGAAACACTTCCTTCAATTGATTTCTTTGGTACCACAATTTCCTAACATTATTCCTACTTTGCCAACTGCTTCTCCTCCTCTACTTGACCTCAAAGATGGAGTGGGACAGGACTCAATCCTGTAAGTTCTCTCATTCATTCCCATTACTTTAAATGTTATCTGTATGCCAATAATACCAAAATTTGTTATCTCCAGCTTAAGTATCTCAAATTAATCACAGAAGTCTTGATTCCCCACACTCCCTCTTACTAGGCTTTACCTATACTGACTTTGTGTTCTTTCAACATGCCAAGCTCATTCTTATTTGAGGACTTTCATACCTGCTAGTCCCCCTGCTAGGACTTCTCTTCACTCTACTCCTCTGGCCTCAATTACACTGCCACCTCCTCAGAGAGGCTTTCTCTGACCACTTACCTGTACTAGCCTCATTCCCACCTCTGGCATTCTCACATTAGCTTGTCTCACTGCCAGTATTCATTGCTATCCAAAATAATTTAGCCTGTTCAGTTGCTCAAATATTATTGGGTAACTCTCTCCCCCCACCCTTAGCATCTCAATAAATAGGTGATATCCTTGCTGTCACAGAGCTTGTTTACCAGTATATTACTAGTGCCTGGTGGAACAGTACCTTGCATGTGCTCAATAAACACTTGGAAAAATGAATGATTTAACTAAGCTTAAGAGAAGGAAAGGAGTAATATGAAGAAAGCTACTTACAAATCCAGGAGTATTATGTCCATAAACCCCTAATATCCTATAGCTAATAAGATTAGTACATTTCCCTCAAGATCTAATTCATTACTGTAGTAGTTTAAGCACTAAGACAGTTTAGCATATTAACTTCTAGACAGTCCACCAAAAGAACAGAGGAAGCACAGTTCACATGCAAGAAGAAACTTTCTCTAGGGAAGATGACAGAAGGCCATCTCAGAGTGTCTTATTTCCACTTTATCTTTAATCTTAGTTTTCTGATAAGGAAACCCAGGTTATCTTTAACTCTTGTATCCAACTGGTTCAGAAAGGGCAAAACTCATTTCCCTTGAGAAGACAGTTTATTAACCTCCCAGATCTTAATCAGCACACTAAAAGATAACTTCCTTTCATTACTGCTTCAGCAAATGCTTGCTACTACATCAAGAAATGTTTCCCCTCTCCTGTTTATACTTCCTTCTGAAGGCACGGACTCCAGTCCTGTGTCTGTTTCATGTGTTTGATTCATGCACTGGATCACGCACCCTCTCAGGTACGTAAGTTCACCATGATTCTGAATGATGGCTCTAGATACTGAACTTCACTTCCCAGCACAACTGAATCCATTTCCCTGTTGTGCACAAACATGGCCAATCACTACCACTGTCTTTCACTTCACTAATAGGGTGACTACATATTTATCCTAGCTCAGGACAGTTCCAAGGTACAACTATTACCCACAGCAGAACTGTTAATATCACCTCCTTTACTCTCAAGTGCCCCAGCTTGGACATTGTATCATCATCCTAACTGCAGAGGAAATAAATAATGTACATTGAGAATATTATCTATAGTCACATAACTGATTATATGATCATGGAATAGTATGAATTGAATGAAAATCAACTAATAACAACATTCCTATTACTAGATATCAAGAGCCAAACATACCCAAACATTGAAAATGAGAACTACAATGTGGATGTTGAAGAGACTGATAACACAAAGGTCTTGATGTTGTACCCTATTATCTACCATGTATGCAGTATGCAAGGACAAAAAAAAAAAAAAAAAGTCACATCTGCCATGCCATGACCTAAACTCTAAAAGACAAACTTCTGAAGTAACAAAAATGAAAATGTTATGTATCCAGTTTAGAAGAACTTGGACTAGAATCTTGCTGGGCACTAGAGAACAGAACGGTATGAAAAGCGGCTATAGTGTGACATCAGTGAAAACGATGGAGCAGGGATTGTGAGGGTATGTCCTCCAACCCCAGAAACAGTGAAATAATGTGAGTAAAAAAAAAAAAAAAAAAAAAAAAAAAAAAAAAAAAAAACACCACCACCAAGATGTTTTTATACATACAGAACAATATTTATATAGTACTATTACATATACAGTAAATGCTATCTGTGTAAACATTTTAAAGCACACATGTATATGCATACAATTATGGGATTTATAGACATAAATCAATGTATAAAAAATAGAAGAATACACAAATGGGGCACCTGGGTGGCTCAGTTGGTTAAGCGTCTGACTCTTGATTTCAGCTCAGGTCATGATATCAGGGTCCTGATATTGAGCATGTCTCACGCTCCATGAGGAGTCTGCTTGAGATTCTCCTGTGCCCTTCCCCCCACTCACACACACACCCATGTTTTCACTCTTTCTTAAATAAATAAATCTTTTTTTAAAAAAGTTCATTATCTAGCCTAAATCCTAGTTTATTTTTGCTGGCTACTAGCAACCACTTTTTCTTGTGAGGCACCTGGGTGGCTCAGTTGGTTAAGTATCTGACTCTTGATTTTAGCTCAGGTCATGATCTTGGGGTACTAGGATTGAGTCCTCTTAATTAAGCTCCAAACTCAGCAGGGAGTATACAACAGATTATTTGCATGACTTGGGCATCCTTTAACTAATGGCAGAGGAAACTAACTTTTAACCTAAAAATAATCAAGTTAAAATGGATTTTTTGCTAAATTTTTTGAAAACTGAAACCCCATACTTTAAAAAAAAAGTAACAAATAGAGCTAGAATATGGTTAAATACTAGCAAAGGAAATACTGCTTTTAAAAAAAGCACATGAAGGGGGATCCCTGGGTGGCTCAGTGGTTTAGTGCCGCCTTTGGCCCAGGATGTGATCCTGAAGTCCGGGGATCAAGTCCCACACTGGGATCCCAGCATGGGGCCTGCTTCTCCCTCTGCCTGTGTCTCTGCCCCTCTCTCTCTCTCTCTCTCTCTCTCTCTCTCTGTCTCCCATGAATAAATAAAATCTTAAAAAAAATAAAAAATAAAAAAGCACATGAGAAAAAGTCACTTTAGATGACCAACAGAATGAGACTTCCAGAAGCTTCTCTATGGAGACCCCACTTAGGTCTCTAAGATCTGCTTCCTACGGTACACCTGGGCTCACATCCTGTATTCTATCATTTTCCAGTCACATAATAGAGTGGGATTAAATAATTTACTGGTTGTATGTCTCCATGTCAAATAGGGATTTAATACTCACCTACTTCCCTAGAGTTGCTGGGAGGACTAAATGAGACCATGGATGCAAACATAGTCAACGAATGGTATTCTTCCTTGTTCGCAAATACCAATGCTATGCTTATGCTGGTCATGAACCTACAGGCTTATTTCTCCTGAAATGGCAGCAGTATATGGCAATAACAGAATTCTCATCAGTCTTATTATTTCTTGCAAAACCATCTGCAAATAGAACCTTACCAATGATTAAAAGTAAAAATGAGGAAATATGAATGGATAAGACATTGGGGGAATGTTGCAGAGCTACAAAAGAGACAACTTGAGATGAGTGCAAATTATGACAGACAACAAAAATAGGAAACTTTACACCATAAGTCTTGAAGCTTAACCTCCACTGACATGAAAGAACAAGGTACCAAGGAAAAATCTATCATGACAGCAAACCACTAGACATACAGTCTAGGATTATTATAGTTCCTGGAACATTTACCTCTTTTTTCCATAACTCATGCACAGGATTTGGGAAGAAAAAAAAATTTTTTTAATTTTTTGTAGTCTGAAATAGCAATCCAGGTGCCAACAGAAGTTGCTCTGTACAGATGCTGGCCAGGACTAACAAAGAGGTAAATTCACTTAACAACTGGCTGTTTGCCACAGTGCAGAAAGAGATAAACTAGCGGGCAAACTCTTTTCATATTTCATACAACTTTCCATTCTCTTTTATGTAACAAGTCCCAGACTGCTGAGTTTTCCTGCAAAACTCCAATCCAATTCAAACTCTTCTTTAGAGAGCTAGAGTTCATCATCAACGTAGACCAAAGTTGTAATGATGGATGAAACCTCATACAGAAGGGAAAGTAGGACAGGGCAATGTAATCAGTTAAATCTGGAAAACCAACCAATGACCATTTCCTAATAACAAGAACAGCACTTTTATCCATCATTAAGTCTCATGGGCATCCAAGTTTTGGTCTCTAATACAATTCCTACTGAAAGGAACTAGGACTCTTAAGGCATAGCTAATTCCACATCCACTGACGGGGGCGGTGGGGGAGGAATCAGGATGTGTCTGGAACCATGGGAATAGATGCTTTCAAAGATGTCAGGGAGAGTTTAAAGAGATAAAGAAAGAGCCTAAAAGGGGCTCCATTAGACAAGTTATGACTATATGGGCATTTGAAGAAAAAAAATACATTTAGTGGATATAAACTTATTCTGTAAATAATGCTAAAAAAGAGAAAAATATTCAAAAACAGGCTGAAATGTGAAAAAGGTAGAGAATAGAACATGGTTAATTTTCTGTTAATTTAAACAAGTAGAAGACTGCCAGTATACTTGAGTATTTGTTTCTTATAATAAGCATGTCTGCTTATAAAGCATAAACATAAATTTGTATCGTGTCTACCAAGAAATGGTGGTGGTGGGGATTCTGGGCAAGTCTAAAACTACGGGAAAAAAAATAAGAAAAGCAATAAGAACAAGGGGATGGGGGGGAATGATTAGAGTAATGGTCACACCAAGAAATTTGGCTAAAAAAAAAAAAAAAATATATATATATATATATATATATATATATATATATTCCATGATCTGTCCTAAAATGATCAAACTCCTAGACTAATCCCTTATCTTAGAGGAAGAAAACTCTAGGTGGCCTTCTAATCACAAGGTTCTAATAAGGCATGCTTAAGTTCGCAGTATCTCTACCAGGTCAGGGTAATGATAAGAGGACAATTAAGAATCCTATTCCAGAGGGAAAATACCAGCATGGAAAAAAACAAAAATCTATATTAGTAATGGGAGCTTAAATGGTCTTATTAACCTAACAAGTTAGGTTTAATTGCAGAAAGAACCCACACTAGATAATAAGCAGCCCAGATTTAAATCATCTTGGGAGAACCAACCAGGTTTCCTGCCCCACTCAAGATTCCATCAATAACTGTGATCATGTTTAGCATGAGTGGTCTCAGCATTCATTTTGTTTTTCCCAGGCTGGTGAGATTTCTAAAACGTCAGAAAGGTATAAAACTAAGAATTTCATAACCTTAGGAAGATTCGGAAATAAGGAAACGAATGAAGCCCATGCTATTGATAGTTTAGAAGAGTTTAAATATAAATACGGGTGGTATGTTTTGCAATATTTGTATTTGTCTGATTGAGGTGTTTGAAATTCAAAAACAGCTACACTTTAAAACAAAACTATGAGAAAAAAGATGTGTGCACACACACCCATATGTGCCAAGTTGTCACCTACCAAAAAATGTATGCAAGTCTAAAGAAATAAGATATTTTACTGGAAGTAAAACTGAGGACAAAATAGTAAGATAATGAGCCTCTTCATCATAAACTCTTCCCTAGTTCTTCAGATCTATCACCTCCTTCACTTTCATTATACATGCTTCTGATTTAAGAGAAGCTGCCAGTCCCTAGACTGATTGCCCCAGTCTCTCGCCACTATCTTTCTACCCTTTATGCAAGAGGTCAACACTTCTGGTCACAATAAGGCTAAAATTAAACTTAAAAAAAACCCTATAAACTAGATTTCCATTACTCAAGGCCCAGCACAATACCTGACAGAAAATGTGCACTTAAAATACTGAATGAATGCATTAAAAACCTAAGTGCCCCTAAAGAGGAGAGAGGCTGGATACATTATGGTACATCCACACAATGGAGTCTTATGAAGTTGTGTAAAAAAAAAAAAAATGAGGAAGATCTCCATGAACTGAAACAACTTGGAAACAACTTCCAGGACACATTGCTAAGTGGGAATTGCAAAGCACAGAAGAGTATCTACAGTATGCTACCCATCACATAAGAAAAAGGATATGAGGAAATGATTATGTATTCATTCAATTTATGCAACAAGGAATACAGAAAGAATAAAACAGAAAATGAGACTGAATACCTGCAAGGGATAGATGGAAACTGGGTAGAAAAAGGGGAGAAATGGAAATGGGATAGAAGGAATGAGGAGGGACAGTTCTCATAGGCTATTTTTTTTTTACAGTTGAGTCTCAGAACCAAGATAATGTTTCATACATCCAAATGTAAATAACTGCAATAAACAGGACATGGAGGGAGGCCCAAAACAGAATACAAGCAGGAATAAATGGGCTGACATGTATTAGAAACGGAATAACCACACTGAAAAGGAAGTGACTATGAAATAAGCTAAGTAACTTTGGAAAACAGCATTTCACTATATAAGTTTAAGACCAAAAAACCAGTACACAAATACTGTACCCTAATAAATTTATTTTTCACTTGGATTTTGGCTAGCAATTCTGATACTACTGTCTATATATACTATAATTGAGCAAATAACTATATTAGGATATTAACAGTCTTTTTTTTTTTTGCATGTGTGAGAGACAAGAGATAAGTTCCAAAAAAAGAAATGTAGAAACCAGAATGAACACTGTTGTACTGGATTAAAATCAGAGGGATCAATATAAACTCATGGTGTTTTTTTCTTGCACTATCTAGTGAGAGGCTGAGTGTTGATGCCATAGTAGGAATGAGCACACCAAAACTCCATTCTTTAAAAGAACGAGAGGGTCCATGAAGAGAGGACTACTTCCAGGGCTGGGGCAGAGAAAATATAAGATGAACCTGGAGCACGTTACAGCACCAGAAAAATAAAAATTGCTCATAAGATGAATGAGAACCAGGGATGCCTGGAGGCTCAGCGGTTGGGCGCCTGCCTTCCAGGGGCGGATCCGGGATGGAGTTCCGCATTGGGCTCCCTACGAGGAGCTTGCTCCTCCCTCTGCCTGTGTCTCTGCCTCTCTCTCTCAGTCTGTGTCTCTCAGGAATAAATAAATCTCAAAAAAAAAAAAAAAAAAAAAGATGAATGAGAACTAGATCAAGGTGCTGGTTGTGCAACACTGTGAATGTACTAAATGCCACTTAATTGTTCACTTTAACATACTTTGTATTTTATGCTATGTAAATTTCACCTCAACAAATCTGGAAAAAATGACAGGGGCATGCTGAAGGCACAAAATCCTCATTGAAGAAGCTCCCAATGGCCACCGCTGGGACTAACACCAAAATAATTAATGATAACAAAGGATCACAACCCACAGAACAAAATAAGTAACCACTGAGTCCATTCACTGATCAAGATATGAGAAAGAAACGAGGAAGAAGAGACATCTCTTCATTTCAGCAGAGTTCCAATTACTAAATGTAAAAGAAATGGCAGAAATGGAAAATCACATTAGGCAAACACCACAGTAATAAATGGTTGCAGACAAAAATAATCAATGGATATTCAAACTTGTGGGCAAAAGTATGATGAGAAACAGGATAACTGCTTAATTTTAAAGAAGCCTCCACAAAATGCTTATTAATTACAAAGAAAAAAATAGTAACTTTATAGGGGAGAAGCCAGGCAGATAGCAGTTTAACTAAGTGATCAGAGTTATTATAACCCGTGATAAGACACTTCAGCATCATGTACTTTGTGATATGATGCACTGAGAAGGACACAATGTTGTTTCTGTGGTATTCTTGCCAAAAATGCATTACTTCAATCTAATGATGAAAAGTCATCAGACAAACTCAAATGAAGTGACATTTTACAAAATAATTGGCCAAAGCCTTCAAAAGTGCCAAGAACATAAGAGAAAAGATTAAGGAAATTTCCCATAATGGAGGAAACTAGAAAACATGACAACCAAATGCAATGTGGGATCCTGGACTGGATCCTAGAACAGAAGGACATTAGAACTAGTGAAATTCAAGTAGATGGGTTAATAGTACCATATCAAAGTCAATTTGAGGGTTTAGAATATTATATTCTGTGGCAATGTAAGTTGTTCTATTAGCAGGTATAAGGGAACTCTGTGTACTAATCTTCAGATTTATTATAAATCTAAAATGATTTCAAAATAAAAAGCTTAAAAACCCCATTTATTATTCACCAGCTTACTATTTATTTATTGGTTTTTAGCTATCTCCTTTCCTTTCTCCCAGACTAAAGGATTTTTCTGATATGTTCAATAATATAGCCCAAATCTCCAATAGTGCTTGACACACAGAAGGCACTGGACAAACACAATTACACAATTTTGGTTAGCCAGAACTATGATAGTATACTCCAAACCCTAGATTTACTATTAATTTCCCTTATATCCTGTTTGAAAGCAGTCTTATTTTGTAAAGAAAAACTTTTAAAAATCTAAAAACTTGTATTTACTGTTTTTATTTGTAAATAAAATCCATAATTTTAAATTAAATGTTTTATTTGGCTTCCATATTTTTATACGCAACAGGATAGGATATCCAATCTTTTCATGCACCCAAGGCTCTATCTTGGATGCAACATACTGAGACTATTGGGGGCCCAAAAATCATTCCACTGCCTAGTGAGGCAATGGTTCCATGCCAGAAGAGGCAGAGTCAAGACATTCTCTTGCTACTGGCCCCTCCATGCACCCGGTGCTCAGTTCCTAGAGCAGGAGTACCACTCAGAGAGAAGCTAGTCATTATCCCCATCCCCACCTCCAGAGCCCTGGCTCAGAAATTCTTCCTGGTGAAAAGCAGGCCATAAAATAGCTCCTAATCTCTTCCCAAAAGAACTAGCTTCATTTGTGACAGGAGTGGAGGAATTTAAATTAAGAGCCGTCTGAAAAACAGAAGTTGTGGTGAAGAGAATTGGGAGAACTGTGGATCTAATGAGGATATAACCTAGATGATAGGAGTTCTGTGGCTAGTTTGCAAGAAAAAACTAGGGAAATGAACAGCTAAGAGGAGCCTTCCTGTGGTCAGAACAAATAGCAAAAATACAAACTCAAACATTTCTTCAAAAGAAAGATAATTTGATTAGATTAGTTTGTAGTAGAATTTATGCTCCAGTGCACTGTTGTAAACAAGAGAACAATCAGCCAGCAATTAGTGTAGTGGTCACTGAAAGAGTGAATCCTACCAGTAATAACAGTCATCCTAGAAGTGGGCATACCCAAAACACTGTCTCCCTGAGGAGCAACACATAGACTCAACCTTATGGGGGATGAGAGAGAAGACAGACTAAAATAATCCAGCCAGTCACTAAACAAATAAAAGCAAATAAGCAAAATGATAACAGCCTGAGGGTAGCGGTGGGAGAGTATCCAGTGTTGCTAAAATTATCTAAGATGTCCAGTTTCCAACAAAAAATTATAGACAAAGAAATAGGTAAATATGACCCATATGCTAGAAAAAAAGCAGGCAGCATAAGGCACTCACTGTGAACATGACTAGATGTAGGATTTAATGGGTAAGAAGTATTTCAAAGAAGTCATTATAAATACAGTCACAGAACTAAAAGAAAACTTCACTGAAAAAGTAAAGGAAGGCATGACAATATTGCATCAAACAGAGTATCAAAAAAAGAAATTTTAAGAAAGAACAAAATGCAAATTCTGGAGTTAAAAAGTGCAATAATAGAAATCAAAAATTCACTAGAAGACCTCAAGAGTAGATTTGAAATGGCAAAAGAAAGAATCAGCCAACCCGAAGACAGATCAGTAGAGATGACATAAACCAAAGAGAAAAAAGATGAAAAATGAACAGAACCTCTTAAGAAGTTAGGATACCATTAAGAATAAAATCATACATGTACTGGAATACCAGAAGAGAGAAAGGTTTTTTAAAAATACATATATATATATGTATATATATATATATATACATATATATATATATTCTTTGTATATATGATAAATATAGAAAATGATAAATACTGCCCAAAGTTACTGAAAAACCAGTAACCTACACATCTATGAAGCAAGACCCATAAACAAACACATCATGGCGGCACCTGGGTGGCTCAGTAGGTTAAGTGGCTCCCTTTGGCTCAGGCCATGATCTCAGTGTCCTGGGATGGAGCTCTGCATCAGGCTCCCTGCTCATCCAGGAGCCTGCTTCTCCTTCTGCTCCTCCCCCTGCTCATGCTCATGCTCTCATGCTCTCTCTCTCAAATAAATAAAATCTTTAAAGAAAAAAAAATAGACACATCATGGTAAAAACAATAAAAATCAAACACAAGACAATCTTGAAAACCACAAAAGAAAAACAATCCATCACTGACCAGGGAACCCCAAGGAGAACAACAGCTAACTTTACAGAAGAAATAATGAAGGCCAGAGGCAGTTGAGGTAATGAGAATATCTCTAAACAAAACAAAACTCTGTCCACTGGGAATCTGAAGTTCAGTAGAGCTATATTCAAAAATGAAGGTAAAATACACATATTCCAAGCTAAACAAAAATTGAAAGGATTCATTCCTAGCAGACCTTCCTTACAAGAAATACTAAAGGAATTCATTAATTTGAAAGCAAGTAATCCTAGACAGATTTAAGTCAGCACAAAGAGCAACAGTGATTATGTAATTATAACACTATTAATGCATATTTTTTATTTCTCTTAAAGTATTTAAAAAGAAATAGTATAAAATGATATGCATATAATGTATCACCAAGTCCATAACACATGGAAATGTAATATATTTGCCAATACCAGAACAAAGAAGGTGAGAATAAAGCTGTAATGTGCTAAGGAAATAAATGGTGGTAAAATAATTAACAATGTATTGTGTTTATAATATTGACAGATGTAATGTCTACAACAACACATAAAGAAGGGATGATAGAGCTATATCAAAGTAACATTTCTACATATTACTGGAATCAACTTAGCATAAATCTGAAGCTGATTCTGATAAGTTGAGATGTATACGATAAACCCTATGTATACAATAAGCCACTAAAATATACTCAAAAATAGTGAAAAAAGTCATTAATGAAATTAAAGTGCTACATTAGAAAATATTCAATCAAAACAGTAAATAAGGAAAAGAAGAAAAAAAGATGTGAGACATATGAAAAACAAAATGATGGCAGATATAAATCAAGCTAAATCAATGACAAGCAATGTGGATGGATAAACCGCCTGCCTACTCAAAAAGTAGACACTGCCAGACTAAATCCAGAAAATCATGATCAAACTATGTATTGTCTACAGGAGTCAAACTGTAGAATTAAATACACAAATAGATTAAAGTGAAAGAACAAAATAATGCAAAACGTACAAGCAGAAACCAAAGAAAAGTTGGAATGGCTATACTAATATCAGACAAAACAGACGTTAAAACAAAAATGTTACCAGAGATAAAAAGAGAATATTTAAAAATTAATATAAAATAAAATATTTAATAAAAAAATGTCCCCAATAACAGAAAATACATGAAACAAAACTGACAAAAATGAAGAGAGAAATGGAAATTTTACAGCAATAACTGGAGATTTCAATATTCTACTTTCAATACTGGATAGAACAACTAGACAGAAGGCCAACAAGGCAACAGAAGGCCCCTGTTGCCAACTGGACCTTAAAGACATCTACAGAACATACAGCAGCACCACATACAGTCTCAAATGTATATGGAACATTCTAGAGGACAGACCATATGCACCAACTGGTAAAAGAAAAAAATAAAACATCAGAAAATACTTTGAAATGAATAAAAATCAAGACAGAACATACCAAAATGTATGGGATGCAACTAAAGCAATGCTTAGAGGGAAATTCATAGCTATAAATGCCCACATTGTGAAAGAAAAAAGATCTAAATCAATAACCTTGCCTTCTAGAAAAACCTTACCTGCACTAAAAAAAGAAGAGCAAACTAAGCCTAAAACAACCAGAAGAAAGGGATCAAGATTAGAGTAGAAAGTGGGACACCTGGGTGGCTTAGCAGTTGAGCCTTCAGCTCAGGGCGTGATCCTGCAGTCCTAGGATCAAGTCCCACATCGGGGGTACCTGCATGGAGCTTGCTTTTCCCTCTACCTCTGTCTCTGCCTCTTTCTCTGTGTGTCTCTTATGAATAAATAAATAAAATCTTTAAAAAAATGATTAGAGTAGAAAGTAATGAAATAAAGAGTAGATAGAGAAAAATCAAGAAACCAAAAGCTGGTTCTTTGAAAGGTCCTCAAAATTGACAAACTTTTAGCTAGTTTGACCAAGGGGGGAAAAAAAAAACAAACTCTTAGAATACTAAAAAAGGGGGCTTTACTACTGATCTTACAAAAATAGAAAGGACTATAAAGAAATATGATAAATAATCGTACACCAATAAATTAGATAGTGTAAATGAAATGGACAAATTTGTAGACTACAACCTACCGAAATTGACTGGAGAAGAAATACACAATCTGAAAAGACCTGTAACAAATAATGAGATCCTATCAGTCATCAAAAAACTACCCACAGGCCCATTTGATGTTGACTCCACCAAACATTCAAAGAATACTTATTTTCCACAAACACTTCCAAAAACAGAACACTTCCCAAATCTTTCTATGAAACCAGTATTACACCCCAATATCAAAACCTGACAAACACAACATAAGGAAACTACAGACCAATAACCCTTATGAATATGGATGCAAAATCCCCAACAAATATTAGCAAACCAAATCCAGCAACATATAGAAAGAATTATACAGAATGTGCCACATGTTATTTATCCTAGGGATGCAAGGTTGGTTGAACACCTAAAAATCACTTAATGTAATACATTTTACCAATAGAATATAGATCAAAAATCACTCAATAGACACAGGAAACTCATTTGACAAACTTCAACACATTTTCATGATAAAAACACTTAGCAAACCAGGAATAGAAGGCAACTTCCTTCACCTGGACAAATGGTATCTACTTAAAAACCACAGCTAACACCCCGCTTTAAATGTAAAGACTGGCTGCTTTCCCCTTAAGATCAAGACAGCTCTTACATCGCTTCTATTTAACACTGAAATGAAGGTTCTAGCCAGAAAAATAAACAACACACACACACACACACACACACACACACACACACACAAAGACCTCCAGACCAGAAAGGAAGAAATAAAACTATTTCTATTCACAGATGGCATGATCTGGGACATGGAAAATCCAAAGGAATCCACTATTAGAATAAATAAGCTCAGTACAGTTGCAGGATACAAAATCAATATACAGAAATCAATTGTATTTCTACACACCTGTAATGAAAATTGACAAAAATAAGGAAACAACTCCATTCAAATCCTATCAGAACATATAAAACACATAGGTATAAATTTAACAAAAGAAGCATAAAACCGATACTGTGTAAACATGCACAAAAATTGCTGAAAAAATTAAAGACCTAAATAAATAAAATCCTATGTTTTATGGATTGGAAGACCAAACATTGTTAAGATGGTAATAGTATCCAATCTGATGTATAGAGTCAATGCAATCCCTATCATAATCTCAGCTGACTTCTTTATGCAAATTGACAAGCAGATGCCAAAATTCACATGGAATTGCAACGACCCAAAAGAGCCAAACAATCGTGCAAAAGTATACAGTAGAAGGACTTACACTTCTCAATTTCAGAATTTACTACAATGCAACAATAATCAAAATAGTGTGGTACTAGCACAAGGACTGTCAATGGAATAGAATTGCAAGTCCAGAAATAAATCCACACATCTACGATTTTCAGTAACAGTGCCAAGACCATTCAATTGAGGAAAATAGTCTTTTAAACAAATTGTTCTAGGACAACTGTATAGCCAGATGCAAAAGAATTAAGATGGACCTTTACTTCGTATCGCACACAAAAACTGACCTAAAATGGTTCAAAAGGTCAAGACTCTTAGACCCAAATATAGCAGAATTTTCATTCTCTTGGATTTCACAATGAGCTCTTAGATATGACATGAAAGGACAAGCAACAACAATAACACCAAAAATAGACTGAACTTCACCAAAATTTAAAATTCTTGTGCTTCACAGGGTACCATCAAGAATATAAAAGACAACCCACAGAATGGGAGAAAATTTATCTGCAAAAATCATGTATCTGATAAGGAAATTATATCTTGAATAAATAAAGAACTCTTACAACTTAATAAAAAGACAACCCCTTTTTAAAAATAAGCTAAAGATCTGAATAGACAATTTTCAAAAGAATATATGCAAATTGCTAAAAGTATATAAAAAGATGCTAGACATCATTAGTCATCAGAGAAATGCAAATCAAAATCACAATAAAGTACTATCTCCCCACCACTAGAATGAGAATCGAAGCCAGATAATAAGCGTTGTCAGGAATGTGAAGAAACTGGAACCCTCATATACTACTAGAAGGAATGCATAATGGTCCAGCTACTATGAAAAACAGTCTGGCAGCTCTTCAAAAGAATAAATATAGAGTTACTACATGATCCAGCAATTCCACTCCTAGGCAAATACCCAAGAGAAACGAAAACATACATCCACATAGAAACACGTACATGAATGTTATCTGTCCCTATGGACGTACAGATTGCTTGCTCGGTCTTCCCCAATTTCCGGATTGTACCTGACCAAAGTAGGAAGTTCTTTAGGAGAACTCCAGCTACAAGTGAGACATGTAATGACTCTGGTCCCACTCTCACAACATCTGCTTACAACTTTCCCAAACTTATCCATTCCGCATAATTGGAAATTGGACTTCTGCCTCACTTTTACGGGAATGCTGCATACCCTGCTAAAACTGGTATCCTGGCCCAAATTCCATCTTCCCTGGCTGGGTTCCCTACATCTTCCCAAACTTATGCCAATCCCATGGACCAGCTCTTGTATTCTTTCAAGTGTTAAATGAAGACCTATGAAAAATATGAGTCATTGCACTGTGATTACCAACAAAACCTTGAGAATCTTTCATAGTCTATGTGCCAATGAAACTCGGGGTCTCATAATTCCAAGGCACAAATACTCTACACCCTTTTAGATCTTTTTGGCTGCATAAGGAGCTCTCTCTACCTGACATGCCCACTGTCTACTACTCTGCCTGGCATCACCTTCATATTTATTCTTCTTCTATGAAGTGACTCAAGAATTAGTAGCCTCTGTCTCTGCCCTTCTGGGCAGTAGACCAATAGCTAAGAGCATAATCTCTAGAACCAGTGTGACTGAGCTCAAACTCCACTCTACCACTTAATTGTATGAACTTGGCAAGTTTCTCAACCACTCTGTTTTCTTATTATTGAAAGGGAGTAATAATTCTTTCCAAGGATGTTATAAGGATTAAATGAAATAATGTATAATATATAACATGCTTCCCAGCACCATGTTATTTCTTCTATATCTCAATCTATTCATGGTATTGCATTTGTTTACTTGAATCTTCCCCTACCAGTACCCTACATTCTCAAAAAGTGTTAAGCTTCTTATTTCTTTCATATTCGTAGCATTTAGTGCAGGACTAAGCACCTATAAAAGGGACCAATGAGTGAATGAAAAATAAAAACTACTAGCCCAGCAAAGTCAATGATTATGGAAACCATGTTTTCAATATGAAAATCAGATCACATGGTTTATGAGTATACTAGAATTGCAATATTTGAAATCAGGCCTGCTCTGGAAAATCCAGGCTGATCTAGAAAGAATCCAAACGCTCAGCAGTTAGACTGGTTATACAAATGACAGCATTAAAATACAGAGGATTGGGGCACCTGGGTGGCTCAGCTGGTTAAGTGTCTGCCTCCAGCTCAGGTCATGACCCCTGAGACCCAGCCCCACATCGGGCTCACTACTCAGTGGAGAACCTGTTTCTCCCTCTCTGGCTCCCTCTCAAATAAATAAATAAAATCTTTTTTTTTTAAATAACAAAAAATCAGAGGATTTTACATAACCATAACAGGAGTCCTCTGCTGATAACGTGAAGAAGTCTGGACAAAACACTAAGCAGAAAAACAGAGAAGAATATGCATGAAAGTGTTACAGAGCTGGTCAAAGAATGATAACCAAAGAGAACGGACTTAATGTATGAGAGAACAGACTATGTTTATCTAATACCACAGGATGAAAGAATGTATTTTTAAAATTTTGATTCAACAGACAACTTAATACAAAAAGAAAATAATGCTTATAATGCCTTCACATAAGAAACAAGATAAGTGGGATCCCTGGGTGGCATAGCGGTTTGGCGCCTGCCTTTGGCCCAGGGCGTGATCCTGGAGATCCAGGATCAAATCCCACATTGGGCTCCCAGTGCATGGAGCCTGCTTCTCCCTCTGCCTATGTCTCTGCCTCTCTCTCTCTCTCTCTAACTATCATAAATAAATAAAAATTAAAAAAAAAAAAAGAAACAAGATAAGTGGAATGGAGATTCCAAAAATTTTACTCCCTTAAGACACAGAAGTTAAGTTTCTCCATTACTATAACTCTGAATAGATAAGCTTCCTGATAAGAAAAAAAAATCCACATAATCCCCTTATGGTCAATTCTCTGATTTTATAAGTAAACTTTTAAGGCCAGTCATCTGTTTCAGTCATATCTCGGACAATAGTTTGATTAAATTAACCAGCCATAGTTCTTTCTAAGTATATCTTCTCCTTTTGGTAACAATTAAAAAATGAAATCTAAAATGTACATATTTGTCCACAAAGAATAAAAGTTTTCAGCAAGTTTTTCATTCATTTCTCCCTGGAATAGTTCTACTCCAATTAGAGCCCAACTCAGAAAAAAAAAAAAAAGGAGATAGTATACTTGCTCAAAGAACAGATCATATGGTTTTCACTTTAAACAACTTATTTTGTTCATATGTACTCAGATATACACACATCTACATATTCATACCTATATACATGCTAGAGGAAACTAAATAATGAATCCATCTTTTCAGTTATCTTCATATAAATTAATAAAATAATGCCAGCAATAGGATCCTCAAATAACCTGGTGATGGTAACTACTCTAACTTGATTCTAAAAAACCAAACATGTAACCTCCATCCTTCTTTGCCATCAAAATTCCTTAGGTTAACATAAGGAATGAGGGCACCTGGGGGGCTCAGTAGGTTGAGCATCTGACCCCTGATCTTGGCTCAGGTCATGAACTCAGGGAGATCATGTGATTCCATGCAAGATCAAGCCAAGTGTTGGTCTCTGACAAGAAGACTGTTCTCTTTTTGGGCTCAGCAGGAAGTCTGCTTGAGATTCTTTCTCTCTCTCCCTCTCTTCTGCCCCTCCCCCTGCTCATTCTCAAATAAACAAAATCTCAAAAAAAAAAAAAAGCAAAGGTATTATACCTGAATATCACTTAATAATCTCCTTTAAAAAACATACTGCAACATTCTTGATACAATAACATTTGTTTCCAATGTTTGAGTAAGAATTTATCCTCACCCACTTCATAAATACTCTTGCCCAAAGAGCAATCTGTCAACACATGCAGTTTAATTCATTAACTACACAGCACCAAATCATTAGTATAATCAGCATGTAAATTTCATGAAGGTGCTGACTGTGTCTTTCTAAGCACTCTAAACAACACCCAGTACAAGGAAGCTTATTAAACATTTATAATGTTTAATAAAAATAAAATGCCAAAACAAAAGTCTTTATTATTCAACTTGGCTCCTATAATATAACCACTGATCAGTATCTATTTTTTCAAGTGCAATTATAAGAAATCGAAAACAAACCCCATTCAAATTAGAAATTCTATCTCCTCTGTCCAAGAATAGTTTCATTTTTGTGTCAGAAAGAAACTAGCAGGCCACCAGCGGAGAGCATGCAACATGCAAATAGTTGGGATATTTAACCTAAACATGTGTGCATCCTTTAATTTGTGGAGATACTTTCCTTACCTTTCCCATTTTGCCACGTAGTATACCAAGATAAAGTCAGGAACGAAGTGATAAATGCTAAAACAGTAGCTACAGTTCCATTTCGGAGCCTCATCTCATTTCACCATCACACTGGTTCATATGTTTATGATGATAACCAAGACTGTTCTCTTTTTAATCCTGAAGTCAACTGAATCCACTACTTCTGGCTCTGGGCCAATAAAAACAATCAATAAGAGAGGTTCATTTCAGATGCTCGGCAGAACAAGCCTAGCAGCAACACCATTCATAATTGCTATTCAGGATTGTCTTCACAGTCTTCATAGGCTGATGTCTCAGGCTTCTTTCTTCCTATTCAGGGAAAAAAAAAGAGAAAGAAAAATGTGTTCAATAATGCAAAACATTACTTATTTCATTTATCATTCACCATTATGAACAGACTTTTGGCTGGGCTAATCTCTATCTGCAAAGATTATCCCCACATCTAAACAACTCATTTAATATACTAGAATTATATGGTTTTCCTCCTCCAGGAGAAAAAGCTTCAAACTATATTCCCTTCTCATTGATTCTGTTTTGTCTGTAAAAAGAAAGTTATGGTTCATTATTTAAAGGGAGAAGTTGTGGGGCTTGTTAAACAAATAGCTAGGGGATCCCTGGGTGGCGCAGCGGTTTGGCGCCTGCCTTTGGCCCAGGGCGCGATCCTGGAGACCCGGGATCGAGTCCCACGTCGGGCTCCCGGTGCATGGAGCCTGCTTCTCCCTCTGCCTATGTCTCTGCCTTGTCTCTGCCTCTCTCTCTCTGTATGACTATCATAAATAAATAATTTAAAAAAAAAAAAAAAACAAATAGCTAGCCACAGATTCCAAGCGATAAATCTAAAGATCACGAAACAGTTACTAAGTAACAGAATTGTTACACTCCTCAGTTTTCCTACTGCAAAATAATAATGTTTTGAAATTTTTAAGAAAAAGTGACAGACTACAACACATGAGCATTAAAAGACCTGGGCTCTAGATCCAACAGCGTCATTATATATATGACTTCGAGTATGCCACTTATCTAGGCCTTGCAATTTCATCCATAAAATGAGAATCCATCCTAGCTCCACTTTGGGGACACAAATAATGTTATAAATAATAGAAAAATAATAGGTCACAGGTGTTATTGCCATTTATCAACGTCATAAAAGAATGTAGTTTTCCCAGTGATTAACCTACTGCCAAGGTGTAACTTGGGAATATGTAGGCATTTAGAAAATGCGGTAACCTAACCAGAACACTGAATGACCTAGGACCTACCATTGCTTTCATTCAGAAAATGGAAGATCACCACCCTTCTGACAAAACCATTGAGAAATTCCAATTCAATCAAGTCTTTGTAAGTACTTAAGTATAGTACCTAGCCCTTAATAGGTTCTCCATAAATGTTAACTGTATAAAAAATAAAATCGAACAAGGGGCACCTGGGTGGCCAAGCAGTTAAGTGTGCCTTTGACTCAGGTCATGATCCTGGGGTCCCATATCGGGCTCCCTACAGGAATCCTGCTTCTCCCTCGGCCTATGTCTGCCTCTCTCTGGGTCTCTCATAAACAAATAAGTAAAATCTTTAAAAATAAATAAATAAAACCAAACAAAAAACTGCAGCCAGCCACTGGTTTGATCTCCTCTGTGCATAGCCAGTCTTATTCCCTGGGGGCATGTCAGGCACTCCAAGATGTCCACTGATTTCCAGGGGCCTCAAAGAGACCACAAGATGCACTTGGCAACATACTAAAACAGACTTTATTGGGGTAAGTTAATGTACCTCCAAAAAAGCCTAACAAGCCCAAGGGACAATTCCCTCAGCTACAAAGTATGGCTGATTAAAGCAGCCATTTGTAGGCAATTCAGAAACCACCATCTCAGCTACTTTGTAACACTGAACATTACTAGAAACCTCCCCTAGTCTAGGGCATAGTACTAATGGTAACAATGACAGACATTACAACATGCTGTCTCCTGTGCGTCTATGGTATGCTTTAAATCTTCACAAAACCCTACGAGGCAGGTATTTTTTTAAAGTTTAATTGACACACAATATTACATTAGTTTCAGGTGTAATGAGACAGGCATTATTAACCCTATTTTACACACAAGGGAAATGAACCCAGTGAGGAAACACTAATCAGTAGGCCTCCAAAGTTCAAGCCCTAACCCACTGCCCTTTGCCTCTCAGACTAGGCCACCTATACCTTGGAAGTATGAAGAGACTGCTAGAGCCACTCAAAGTCTAGAGAACCTTCCTGAGGTATTAACTTTACCGAACGGTGTGTGAATTTTTTAAATCTTCTATTCTATAACAAATATGGATCTATTATGAAATAAGTTGCAAAATTCATATGAAATTTCCAACTTTAAACCTAAGACTTTAAACACATTTCTCACTTCCTGCAACCGCTGGCTAAGCACCCCTCCCCCCACCCCGTAAACACACCGAAGCATGCCTTTTAACCCTCCTGGGCCAGCAGCTCTCACTGTGATATATACTATTCTAGAAGCACTGAACCCCTCTACTTCCTGGCTTCCTCTTACTATCTGAAAACAAGGAAGTCCAAAGGTATTCTCAAAAGTTATCACTATTACCCACCACCAAAGTTATTCACCTTCTTCTATAATTAAGACAAGTTAACATCAAACACGCCAACATGGATGGTTTAGTTTTTTAAATCTTTGTGGTGAAATCCTACATTCTGAACTAAATTCCTTAAAGTGCCTAATATGTTGTCTTACATCAATAAACATCCAATAATGAGTCTTGGTAATTCAGTGAATTATATAATGTAGAATCTCTGTGTGACATTATATAAAAATGCATATAACTTTCTGTTGCTACACACTTAGCCCCACCCTACTTCAGGAAGGATTCTGTCCTTGTAAAAGATCCCAAAGTACACAGGTTATTAAAGGTCCAATCAGTAATTTCAAGGAAGTAGAGAAAGAATCATAAAGATATTTTAAAGTAGTTTTATTAAATACAAAAAAAAAAAGCCCACATAATAAAAGTCAGTATAAACAGGTAGAGACAATAAAAGCAAATAATTTCTAAAATCAAAGTAGACCATGGATAAACTATTGATGATATGTGAAAAATATATCAAATATTAAATCTGCCCCAGGAAGCTTTTAAGCTCTGGGTTGAAGGAGATACTTATCAATTCTACTAACAAATAAGACCTGAAATTCTGCAGGAGAAATGGAAGGGTACTTTACTCAGTAAGAATGCAGTCATACATTTTAATTAGGGTTCCCAAACTAATGAAGTTAAATGGCACAGTACAAGTGAAGACTCCAGACCAAAGCAAAACTAATGATCTCCACGCTGTTCGACCAGGAGAGGCAGTCACAGGCTGGACAGCCAAGAGCCCTCTGGATTGACTGACTACCTAAAGCAAGAAACAAAGGGACTCGTATTTTGTTCAGTGTCCACATTTGCAAAAATGTTAATCTAACACCTTAATGCTCTCTGAGGTTATCACTTAACATATCGGAATCTTTAGCAACAAAAAAGGTGGTGGCTAAAATTACGAATCATCTTCATCCTGCCAAAGATGACTCGAACTTCAACTCTAGATCTTAGACTGAAAAAAATATGTTTTATTTAACTGCCCTTTAAGGGCTGCAGTCCTACTGTTTTATTATTAGACACAAAAACCTTCATTTAAAGTGTTCTCTGAAATATTCAATACGTTTTATGGTTGAGGACACTTTGCTCAACACTTGGCATATCCCCTAATTATCCCACAGACAGGACAGTGGTGTCTGAAGAACGAAACGCACAAGCATGAGACCCATGACATAAGCCGTAAAACTTCATACACAGTAATTATGCAAAAAGAAAATCATTTTAAATGTATAGAATATCTTTCATTAATGCAGCTTACGTAATTTCATCGTCCTGTACGTTTTCCGATTTACAAACGTGGGCTAAAGATCTCCATGCCACGATAACCTGTTAATAAAACTGTGTTGTTGGTTTTTTTTTTTTATCATTCAGAAAAAGAAAGATAAGCCACAATTCGCTTTATTATGAGATTGTAAATGTAGGTTCTAAATTCCACCGAGCGACGCTGTCACTATCTGTCCTGAGAATCCGTCCGACAGCAGAAGCGCAACGGCAAAATACACGGAAAGCATCAAAAAAAAAAGAAAAAAAAAAAACGTACGTTAGGTCTGATTATATTTCGCAATTCGGACCGTAAGCGGTGGACGCACGGGCTCGAGAGGAACCCACGGTGCAGAAATAAAGGCGGGCGCGCAGGTGGTCCGGCTGCCTGCCCCTGCCCGCGCCTCGGGAGGGTCACCCGGCGCCGCTGCGCCACCACCCAGAGCCGCGAGGGTCCCGCTCCAGCGGCCTCGGGGGCGGGGGGCGGGGGGCGGGGGGCCGGGCCGGCCTGGACCCTCACATCGCGCCGACCCCGGCCCCGGAAGGTGCCTGCCCCGGGGCGGCTGTGGGCCCCGGGGCCGCCCGCTCCCGACGGGGCCCCGCCTTGCCCCCGGCGCCCCGCAAGCCCGCACTTTCCTCCACTTTGCCCCAAAGTCGACGAGCCCCGCCGCGCCGCGGAGCGCGGGGAAACGCACCAGGCGCCCCGCCGGCCGCCGGGAGACCGCGCGGCTCCGGGGGCGGCGGCGGCGGCGGCGGCGGCGGGCTGACCCCGCGCCCCGCCCGAGGCCCAGCCCGCGCCCCGCGCCCCGAGCCCGCCCCGCAGCAGCCCGAGGCGCGAGCTCCCGGCCGGGCCGCGGCGCGCGCGCTCCGTTACCAGCAGGTGGATCTGGGGCGACCCCGGAGCCTCCGGACCCAGCGGCCGGGGCCGGCCCCGCCCCTCCGCCCCGCGCCCCGCCGCGCAGCCGCCCTGCGCCCCCACCTCCAGGCCGCCGCCGCCGCCGCCGCCGCGAGCCTCGCCGCCGCCGGCGCTGCCAGTGCTGCCGCGGCCGCCGCCGAGGCTGCTGTGGCCGCCGCTGCCGCCGCCGCCGCCGCCGCCGCCGCCGCCGGGCGCCCCGCCTCCCCAGCGCGGCTCCGCCCCCGCCGCTGGAGCGCCGCGGCCGCCCCGCCCCCGACCCCGCCCGCGACCCCGCCAGCCATTGGCCGCCGGGGCTGCGCGCTCGCCGCCGGGCGCCCCCGCGCGGCCGCGCCCGCCCCGCCCGCCCCGC
The DNA here is from genome assembly GCF_905146905.1 of Nyctereutes procyonoides. Taxonomy (NCBI): domain Eukaryota; kingdom Metazoa; phylum Chordata; class Mammalia; order Carnivora; family Canidae; genus Nyctereutes; species Nyctereutes procyonoides. The sequence goes on along the minus strand of NW_026575049.1, from coordinate 44,840,925 downwards.
CCGCCCCGCCCGCCCCGCGCGTCGGTGGGCTGCCGGCGGTCCCTGGGGGACCTGGGGTCCCTGGGGGCTCCCCGGACCCCTGCCCCCGCGCCCGCTGCCGGCGGGGTCCGAGCTGCTCCCGGCCCGCGGGCCCGCGCCGCCCTCCGCCGCATCTGGCTTCCACCCTCCCGGCGCGTGCAGAGGCAGCTCCGCGGCGGCCGGCAGGCCCCGGGGGCCCTCGGCCTCCGCCCGCGCCGACGCCCTACGGCCCTGGGCCGCCCCCCTGGCGGCAGGTCCCGGTGCGGCTGCCCCCCCCCCCAGTCAGCAGCCGCCTCTCCGCGGTCCCCGACCTTCGCGGCATCCCCAGCCAGAGGCCCCCAGCCCAATCCCGGGACTCGGGAAGACGTTCGAGCTGAGGCGTAGGAAGGAGAAATACTAGGCTTACCCGCAGAGGCTTTGGGTGCTAAAGCCTTGGATCTTCCCACTCCATCACGTGCCCTGCCCTGCCCTGCCCTGCCCTGCCCCTCTCTCCGGGGCCCCACGCTCTAATCTGTCACCGTGTCAAAAGGTTTGAAGTGACCCAAATAGACCATCATCTACGGAAAGTCCGACTGGCCGGCCCGGCTTCTGCTGAGCGTTCTTATGCACTATGACTCGTGTTGATAGTAACTACCATTGGGCAGTCACCATCATCGTTCGGATACCCACCAAAGAGGTGGTGTTTTACCATCACAACAATCCTCACAACAACCCTGCGCCTTAATATTTACAGGGAACCGGGGAAGCTGAAGATCAAGGGACGGGCGCCTTTCTTCCTTCCCGCCAGGCTCCCAAAGTAATGAATTTAGGTTCCTTTTGGAAAAGGGTAATCCAAAAATTCAAAACTTGAAGAGGCGAAGCTCAGAGTATTTTTTTCTTCCCAGCAAATTCCTTGCTTTTGTCTCGAGACAACAGTAATTAATAATCAGCTATGACATGCATGGGTTTCTTAGCTCTCCCATGGTGATATTTCTCTCCAGGACTGTTAAACTGTTTTAAAGGTCCAGGAAGAGATACACGATTCCTTCCTCCCGTGGTCCTCCCTTGTTTCAGGGGAATGGACAAAAAGGTTCGTCCACTACCCAACACCATGAACATAACTTAGTCATGACAGCCATGACATCAAATCGCAACTTTTCTCTCTGCTCTGGGGGCCTGAGAACCAAATTTCCTGTATTCTATGACAAAGACATTTCCTAGTAGAAGGCTGGCAGTAAGATTTTTTTTTTTTTTTAAGATTGTATTTATTAATGAGAGACACACAGAGAGAGGAGAGGCAGAGACACAGGCAGAAGGAGAAGCAGGCTGCATGCAGGGAGCCTGACATGGGACTCGATCCCAGGTCTCCAGGATCACATCCTGGACTGAAGGCGGCATTAAACCCCTGAGCCACCCAGGCTGCCCTGGCAGTGAGATTTCATGACCAGATGTAAGCAACAAAGATAGACCATTCAGGGATACAGCCTTTGAGACACTGAGCGGTACGTTTTGCCTAAAATACATTGGGAATGGAAAATCTTAGGCCTTAGTGTACATTGTTCCTAATGACATACAAGCACACCCCCCCTCTTGCAAATGGAGAAATCTTTGCCATTTGACAAATGATGGTAAAAGCCACCAAGCCGTACCCATAAGATTGGCCAAAAGGACAAATATTCTTTTTGCTATTATTCCTGTTTTATGGAGGAAGAAACTGAGGCCCTGAGAGATCAGTTTGGCAGATACAAATAGTAATTTAGGCAGCTAGTAAATGATGAAACCAGAGTTCATATCCAGGTCCGTTTGATTCCAGAGCCCCTATGTCATCCCACCACACTACCTCTCTGCTCAAGCCTTCAGCAATTGACAAAATTTTGTTAAACGGATGAATATTGAAACATGTTCCTCTCCACTTTCTCCATTCCCCCCCTCTCTGAGTAAGGGACAGAAATGAAAGCACCCACAAACATACTGAAAGCAGAGGCATATGTCAGAGGAGAAAGGAAAGCCTGGAAGGACAAGTTTCAATTACAGACTCAATGGGCATATTCAGGAAGACAGCAGGAATTCCCCCTGGACGCTGGTTAGTGGTGAAACCTACAGCAGAAGACAGAAATCAAACAGAAAAAAACAACTGCCTTCCATTTGGGGCCATTTTGATAATATGTTGCTTCTCCATCTGTCAGCAGAAGGGCAGGTTTTGTAAGACATCTGACCCTACAGTTAGACTCGTCATTAACCATTCACATTTAGCTCAGGAAAATCTGGATTTCAGTTCATTGTCCTAAGAATGCTAATGGCATTGAAAATGCGCCTCCAAAGCATGGGTCATAATTGGTTGCTCATTCACCCTAACTTTGCAGAGCACATGATCCTGGATTTTCCAAGCAGGTCTATGGTCTCTGTTTAATAAAGGCGGTCATACCAAACCCCACTGAGTCCTATCTCTTCTTCACTTTCTTATCTTTTCCATGATGATTCCCCTTCTCTTTTATTCCCTTTTTATTCCTTCTCTACTGTGCAGTTTCTTTTTGCCTTCTCCAGGCCTTTACCTCACAGTCAGGGGAAATACAGGAAATGCTCAGACAAGAAATGCGGCCTGTAACTTCACCAATCTGTATTCTGTCCCCAACAAAACTGCTATGTTCTTTCCATGTTTTCTGAGTGCCTATGAGATGCAGAGGCAGCCAGCATCTAACGGCAGGGCACTCAAACACTTGTGGGAGAGGCAGGTAAGGAATCTAACCCCAAGACAGTGTCATAAGTTCAAGGTACTAGGATAGAAGATAGGATGGGGCCAGCAATCAGATTCTCAGGGCAGGGAAGGCTTCCTGGAGGTGACACCTGAGCTAAAAGCAGAGTCCACACAAGAAGCTAATCTTTTCCCTTTACTGCTTTGATGGTGCACAGTTGCTGGTGGGGCTGTGCCTACAGCAATCATCTTCTAAGAAATCACACATGGGATCTTTAGTTCTCAACTCCAGTCCCCTCCAAGTCTTAGCAATCAAGTTGGAGTGCCTGGGTGGCTCAGTGGGTAGCATCTGCCTTTCACTAAGGTCATGATCTCAGGGTCCTGGGATGAAGCCCTGTGTTGGGCTCCCTGCTCAGCGGGGAGCCTGCTTCTCCCTCTTCCTCTGCTCCTCCCCCTGCTCATGCTCGTTCTCTCTCTCTCATAAATAAAATCTTTAAAAATAGATGTTGTGATTCTGGTTTGTTAGCTACTCACGTAAGTGGAATTTTCTTTCAATTGTAAAGACTTTAAGAGGAATCGCCCCATAAGATCCTTCCTGGCTCCCGTAGAAGTGGCAGGAACCTCTCGTTTCACTTGATAAACAAGTGTGCTTTATCACTTCTAACCTAGAAGTTACAGGGGAGCTAGGATCAGGATGGGCAGTAAAAGCTTATGTATTTTCAGATACAATGTCCAAACTGTTTCTGTTGTGTAATTAAGACACACTGGGACCAAGAATTTAACGAGAGAATGCAAATGGAACCAACTTATGTAATATTCCACAATAGGTGGACATTCAGGTTCATCCAGGTGGAGGAAAGCAGAGAGCTAAAGGATTTTTATTTTTTTATGTTTACACTTCCTCCTCACACTTTTGCTTATCCTGATGTGAGAGAAGCCTTGAAAGATGCCTTTCCTATTTCATTCGCATTCGCACTGTCAGGGTAGATGAATCTACCAAATTATTCAGACAAAAGCCAACCTGTGCAGCTATGTAATTTGGAATGATGAGACCTCGCCATACTTAAGTATTGTGGTCAGTGGCATTTGCGAACATGTACAAGACATTGCTAAAACTGTTCAAGAAAACCCCAAGATGAAAGAGAATCCAACCATCTTACCGGGAAAGGGCTCCCTTCCAGGCATTGTTAGAACAATCAGCAATGCCCCATGGCAGGAAAAGTCTCTGCCAAGAGTGTTTAGGAGGATTGGAGGGATCATTCTCTTTTTAGCCACACCATTAAAGCTGACTCACTGGTTTTATTATATTTGATGTATACTCTGAAGGCACGATGGAAGAGAATTGTGTGCCAGAGAATTGCAGAGCTTTAGGGATTTTTTTTTCCTTTTCTTTTTCTTCCTTTGTGAATTTGGTAGTTGTAAAAGATGCTGGATCAACAGCCCTGCATCTGAAATCCATCCATGCATAAAACCAATTCCAGCAGTTCAACTGTGCTACTCCATCAATTCATTTCAAACAGGATAAAAAACCTTTACTCGAAAAATACACTCAGGACCATCCCTGCCAAATATTGGGCCATTTGGAGCTATGGATAGCTAGACAACATAATCGTCGTCTCCTTTTTTCCTAACAACCAGTATTTCTTTACCCTCTCTTATAGTGACTGATCACAGCCCTATAAGCTGGTGTCTGTATCAGCCAGGCACCCGTAAGAAAGGAAAAAAGAAACTATTCTAGATATTTTGGATAGAGGAACTAATACACAGATTGGTTGCAAAGGTGTTGGAAGAGCTGAATGAAGAAAGAAGAGGATGAAGACTAAAAACAAAGCAGGATGGATACCCAAGGATCAGGGGGTGCTAATGCCCCTGGGGTAGACACCTGGAGCTTGCACCTGCTGCAGCACTATTGAAGAACTACTGCTATTGGCTCTGGAACCCTGGGTGGCTAGAGACAGGAATCAGTCCACCCCCTCAGCTCACACAGCTGTTACCAACAACCTCCAGCCAACTGCCACACCGTTGGTGGCAGAAGCAGGAGACTTCTCTCTTTCCTATGCCTTCTGATCTCCAACCAGTGCCTCCTGTCAGCAGACACTAACAAAAAGCTCCAGGAAGCCCGGGGAACTGTAGCCAGCTCATTCCCAGCTGCAGCATCACAGAGCAGAGGACACGAAGGCAGCCCGTGTGAGGCGAGAGACAATGCATAGATAACCAACCCAGTGTCAGAATAAAAAGCCATGTCAGGCATTCTTTAAAGGCAAACCAGAAGCTTGTCCTGGAAATAGGAGGGAATGGAGAACTGTAAGGCTATCAGATCTTTCCACTCCAGTGGGGTTTATACAAACTCTAGGAAAACACAGTTCACATTCACATTGCTCTCAAGAGACTGCTCTCATGTCTCGTGGCAGCCATCAAGACACTGTCACTAGTAAAGAGAGACTTTTCTATCAAACGGTGCCATATTAAGCCCTTACAGGATCAGTAGTTTACAAGACATGGAATTATAAATTGTGGTCTCAACCCTGGAGGAGTTGACAGCCTGGTTAGAAGAAATTGAACTCCAATTAAAAAAAAAAAAAAAGAACACTCACAGCTCTCAGGGTCTCATGCCTGCTTGCCACTAGAGCCACATTCCTCTGCCCCTCGAGCCAAGCCATGCTATCCTGAACCTCTCCCTGCCCTCCACAGAGGGGTACAGTTGCCTCTGGCGACTCAGTCCCCATCCCCACTCCACCACCCTCTTTGGCCAGCTAACATCCATCAAGATTCAGCTTGCTGCCACTGCCCTGAGAAACCCTTCCTTACCTCTGAGCCTGGGAGAGGGACGCATGGCCCTCCTGTCCCTATTCCTACCTGCGGATCCATCACATGGTAGCATTACCCTGAGTCTCCAAGCTGGTGTTAGTTGGAGGAAGGGCAAGCCTTGGCACTTCTCAGCCTTTGGAGTGATTGGGTCAGATCTGGGGCAGCTGGAACCCTCCAGCTACAAGTGGCTTGGAGACCATGAAGAATGTTATCATTTTCTCTGTGTTTTGTTAAGTGAAAAAAGATGGGCCCCACCAATATAATTGCCAGCTGACTTCTATGCCTCACTCAGCTGTTATACTGCTGTGGGTGGGACCATCTTTTCTTTTTCTTTTTTTTTTTATTTAAAGATTTTATTTATTTATTCATAGAGACAGAGAGAGAGAGAGAGAGAGAGGCAGAGACACAGGCAGAGGGAGAAGCAGGCACCACACAGAGAGCCTGACGTGGGACTCCATCCGGGGTCTCCAGGACCACGCCCTAGGCTGCAGGTGGCTCTAAACCGCTGCGCCCGGGGCTGCCCTCTTTTTTTTTTTTTTTAAGATTTTTATCTATTTACTCATGAGAGACACACAGAGAGAGGCAGTCATAGGCAGAGGGAGAAGCAGGCTCCCCGCTGATCAGGGAGCCAGAGGCAGGGCTTGATCTCAGGACCTCAGGATCATGACCTGAGCCAAAGGCAGACACCCCTGTAAAACTAATTTTTAAAAAAATTCTCTACAAAATTTTTGGACATCCATTTGTTTTGTGTACTTAATAAATGCTTATTGAGGGCACACACTCTAAGAGTAAGCTGCCTCTGGTTCTGTATGGGAAGGTAATGGAGGAGCAAGGTTCAACTCATACACACCCTGGAGGCAAGAGGGGTGTCAGGAAGCTTCCCAGGTTAGGGGGCAAGAGAACAGTTCTAATAGGTAGGAAAAAAATAAACATAGCTAAGAACACGAAGGCGTCATTCTAGGGCAACTCAAGTCTGGTGCCAGCTGGGCCCTGTTGCCTTTCCTCTGGGCCCCTATGGCTGCCTCCTAGCCAGCCAGCCAGCCAGGCTTTTCCTCAGATCTTGACTTCTTTCACCAACTGAATAATTGCCCCATCCTTCCATCATGGAGAACTGTTTGTTCCTGTCAGTTTTCCTCATGAAGACTCCACATGACCTAAAGCTTTACACAGCACACAAGCTAAATATATTGAGTAATCATTTTCCTAATTTGTCCAAAGATACACAGATAGATACATAATCAAAAGTTCTGAACAGTGTGATGGCCGACTCAAAGATGGCTAGCCATTAACCAACTAGCTGGTGTCCCAGGATACGGGGCCCTCATGCTTGAACCCTGCCCTGTTTTGACAACAGAAGTCATCAAATCTTTTCTCTGATGGGCTTGGAAACAAAGGTATGCAGTGTCATGCAATGTCAGGGCCAAAGCAGAAAGACAGAGTATGGAGTAGCAATGAGGAAGCCAGAGGTAGAGAGGAAAGCAGAGAAAAGAGAAAGCAGTCTGTGAAAGGGAAGAAGCCGCAGCCTGAGAGAGAAGCGGACTGAGCAGTGGAGGCCACTGTGGTATGGGAGTGTCTACGCAGGCAGGACGAGTACAGTCAAATTGAACTTGTCCAGGAGGCTGAGGGCTGGGTTCCTGCTCTTCTCAAGACTTACCCTCACACGACTCTGTATGGAAGGCAGAGTAGAAGGGTCAGGGATTTGAGGAAGGCTGCTTGGTTTTTATAAGTAGGACTTGACTGTTTTTATGAAGGACCAGGAGCTCTTATAAAATCACATATGCAGATTCAAATAAAAAACCTAACATATTCTAGAATCAAAGATGTATTTTAGATCATCCACAGTTTATATTATATGCTCTGTAATCCCATTCTCCTGTCACCCGTTAGTGGAAAAAAGTAGGTAATTATACTTATTTTGAAATTTGAATTTAAGACAATTGGGCATGGATTGAAAAGGTAGAGAGACCAACCCCCGGAACTGCATCAAGGCAGCCAGAGATCCAACAAGGCCAAGGTTGGCTAAATGTGTGACATATTGATATACAGATTCTAAAATTGTCATAATGAGGACAAAAGTGATCTATTTCTAATAATGATGATCATAATTTCCATGTTCCATTCATTTTCCCCAAACCCAAAACATAAGATCACTTAGATAAATCCTCCTGCATTTTAACATTCATTAGAACTGCCTGTGTGGTCATTTTTTTTTTTTATCAGCTTTCTAATTTCCCAACCTGAATCCTATCTCTCTGGCCACATTTATGTTGCCATTCAGCAGTAACAGAAAGATGATATTCAGAAGTACCAGCGAGTTGGAATCTCAAACTTCTAGCAGGATGTGGATTTGGCACCATGGGCTTATAATGAAAAAAATATAAGAACTGCTCCCAGCTAATGGAAAAATAAATTGGAATTGTATTGGGAAGGTGCCCAAAGGAACTTGCCTCAAATGAGAATTGAGTTTTTATTAGAAAAATCTGATAAGAGTAAAAAAAAATTCATGCTCTGATCTCTCTAATCATCTAATGGTCCTTATAATTTATTGTTTCATTGCCCTCTTATAAAGGGACATTACACTTGAGTGTCTGTCAAATGTTTTTGTAATTATGAAAGTACCCTCTGCCCGGCAACGTGAAATAATTTCTCCTTTCAAATGAAAGCTTCAACCTTGCAGTGAAAGTACATGTGCCAATTTCTGCAACATCCAAGTGCTAAAGGAAAAGTCATCATCTTGGCCTCTGCAGAGAAGAATAAATATTTAGGAAGCTTCTTCCTCATTTTAGCATTTGCCATAGTTGCTATTTGGTTACATATCATATTTCTTTCCTGTTTGACAAATATTGACTGAGGGCTTACTGTGTTCTTGGCACCAAGCACTATGTGGCACACACAACTGAACACAGCTCTTCATTTTGTCTGGAGTGTGGGGTGAGGGCAGGAGTATAGTAAGAAATGAGGCTGCCCTGAAAGATTGGTGTTTGGGATCAGTTTTGCAGAGGAGGAGACTGGGGGAGCACTTCAGTGCTAATATAAGGAGTATGGACTTTGTTCTGTAGATAATGTGAAGTCATCAGATGTTTTTGAGAATGGCTGGTTGGAGCTCTGGTCACAAGACACGCCCTGATCCTCCTGGTGGCAGCCTGCACTGTTGGGTATGGGGGGGGGGTCCTCTGGTCAAGAGCAAGAGAGCAAGAGAGAGGAGGTGGGGAAGTGGCCTGGAGACTCTGAGCCCAGCCCCAGGGATGGGGCTGATAGTAGCATTCCAAACCAAAGCAGAAGGTACAGCGACGGAGATGTTTGGGAGAAAGATGACTTCAATTCTGGCTCTGCTCAATCAGAGCTGTTAAGAGATACAGAGATAGAGCTCTTTGGCAGGAGTGGAAAATGAACATCAGACCTTAGGAGAAAGATCAGGTGATGCCAGCAAGATGGAGAGGGGTGAGGGTGAGGAGAAGCTACAGGGTTTACCTGCTAGGTCACCAGCCACCTTCACAAGAGCCATTTCAGTGGAGCAATGCCAGCGAGAGGCTCCAAGGCCATTTGCCGAGGATGAGTGGGTGGTAAGGAAGAGAAGGCGGTGAGTGTGAACTGTGCTTTCCAGAGTGGAGAGAAGCCTTTCTGGCTTTGTTGTTAAGATCAGAAACATTTGAAGATTTAGAAAAAGGGGATCTAATTGATGAATCATAATCTCATAACTGGCTACATCCTACTGAGCATTCTCTTTTAGATTTGCTTGCTTAGTATTCCTAATCATTTCTCATGTCTCTGCTATTTTTCTATACTCGCAAATCAGAATGAAGTAATCATTAATACAGCTAGGATTCCCAGAATGTTTACTCTCTGCCAAGCATCACACTAAGAACTCTCAACATACTAATTAATGTAATCTTCATGACTGCTCTAAAATGTTGAAGCTCTCATTTTGCCTGTTCCACACATGAGAAAACTGAGGCCAAAGTCATGAAACAATTTGTGTAAATGCATGCAACTAGGAAGTCACTGAGCTGGGATTCAGTCTAGGTGTCCTGCTGGAGTCTACCCAGGTCAGGATGCCTCCTCCCCTGACCACTGAGAAGGTATCAAAGGAGTCCTAGGATCTTTACAGAAACTAAGCACAATCCTAGAAAGCTTTCAAATATGTATTGTTATTTTTAGACTGACTCATTTTAGAGAGTGACTCGGGCTAAGTTCATCATCACTCGTCTCAGGGCCAACAGTTATGTAAGGGAAGCTGAAAAATCTGCCAACATCCTAAACCTAGAATGGAGGACCCTAGGAGCGAAGAGGAATCCTAAAGTCCCTCTGGTCAAGTGTTTTCTTCCCATAAAAAGAAACCATCATCTGGGGTTCCTGAGTGGCTCAGTCAGTTAAGCGTCTGACTCTTGATTTTGGCTCAGGTCATGACATCAGGGGATATCCTGGGATGGAGGCTAGTGTTCAGTCTGCTTTAGGATTCTCTCTCCCTTTCCCTTTGCCCCTCCCCCCAACTAGCTCTCCTCTAAGATAAATAAATAAATCTTACAGGAAAAAGAAAGAGGGGCACCTGTGTAGCTTAGGTGGTTAAGTGTCTTCCTTCAGCTCAGGTCATGATCTCAGGGTCCTGGGATGGAGCCCCGTGTCCAGCTTCCTACTCAGTGGGGAGTCTGCTTCTCCCTCTCCCACTCCCTCTACTCATGCTCTCTCACTCTCTCAAATAAATATTAAAAAGAAGGAAAGAAGGAAGAAACAGAGAGAGAAGGAAAGAAAGAAATTAAGAAACCATCTAGAACAGCAGGGTGGCTTGGCCAAGGTCATATCACCAGTTTAGGACCCGCTAAGCCCAGAATATAATATCCTGAGTCTTTCTACTGCCCCTAAAGGAGCTGGAGGTGGAGGAAACAGGGGAGAGGGGTGTGGTGAGACAGGAAGGAAGCAGCAGGAGCGGGGCTGCACCCTAGAACCCAGATACCAACCTGTCCCCAGGCTGCAGTCCTCCTCAGGCCCTTCCCTGAGGTTGCGTGGTCCTGTCAGCCGTTTGGCACGACTCTGATTTCCTAATTTCTCCCCATCTCCCCTCCTCCTTCCCACTCCCACGTAGGATCTTACAGTATCTATACTCAGGAGAAAGGGCGTATGAGGCTCCACACACAAGTGCTTAATGAATGTCTTAAAATTCATTAGCTGACCCACACATGAGTGAATAATTACAGGAGACACATGCAGAGGAAGAGCAGCTCCACGGTTCTCCCCTTGATCCACCAGGGAAGCCAGGAAACAGCTTCAGCGGAAGCCTCTCGGATCCTGCGGGGTGCACACCTGTGGTCTGGGCTGGTGACTGGAGCTGTGCAGTGGTGGGACTGGTCCCTTTCTTCTTAACATTGAGGCTCCCACCGTGGAGCTGTAGTTGGTAACTTTCACTTTTTACTGGCATTTCATTCTGCTGCCAACAGGGATACAAGTAATGTGAAAACACTAAATGGGTGTCTCTCTCAAGAACAACTTTCCACAGAAACACTCACTGTGCAAACACGGCTGCTCCCTAAATGGCCCTACACATGAGGCCAAGAAACAGAAAGCACATTTTGCAGAATAACGGCCTCTCCCAAAACTGTTGGAGCGTTGGGGGTGGTGTTAAATCTCATAAGCAGGGGAGGGCCAAGTCATTTCCATCCAGTGATCCTCTTCTGTGGTCGGCGTGGAGATGTTTGGAAGCTGTTTTATTCATATGATTCCATTAAATGACTTCAGGAAAATACAAAAATACCGTTTGTCCTCATCACAAGAAAAAATTTTTTTCTGGGGATGTACATGATGGATGCTAACTAGACTTGTAACGATCATTTCACGATGTGTTTCAAATAGCGAATCATTCTGCTGCACACCTGAAACTAATACGGTGTTAAATGTCAATTATACCTCAATTAAAAAAAAAAAAAGCCAGGGGCACCTGGGTGGCTCAGTGGTTGAGAGTCTGCCTTTGGCTCAGGTAGTGATCCCAGGGTCCTGGAAGCCAGTCCTGCCTCAGGCTCTCCATGGGGAGCCTGCTTCTCCCTCTGCCTGTGTCTCTGCCTCTCCCTCTGTATCTCTCATGAATAAATAAAATCATAAAAATGAAATATAAATTTTTTAAAAAGCCAGAGATAAGAGGTCAAGACAAAAACACAAACAACCCCTTTTTTACATGAAAAATGTAACAAGTTTCCAGCTTGAATTCAAGAGTATGCGGAATTGGAAGTTATTTATATGGGCTTCATTTTAGGGATTGTGGGACAACCCCAGACAAAAAATATTTTGCTTGGTGATTCTCTGCTCCCTGAACATTAGTACTTTGTTATGACTTATCACATAAGTATGAAAATTTTTCTCTTTGATAATTCTCTGGGTCTTGGTAACCATTCTACAATACATATGTTTATTAAATCGTGTTGTACACTTTAAATATATACAATAATATTTGTCAAATTATTCTATAATAAAGGTTTTTGGGTCTTGTTTTATTTTAAGAGTAAATGCCCCTGGAAAGGACATTGAATTATACCAAGGCTGGCACAGACCTGTGGGTCTAGACAGGTCATCACAACCACTGACCAGAGCCAAGAGTGGACTTTACCCCATCAGTCACCCAGTTTGTGAGAAGGGGTCACCACTACACAACTCCAGCCAGTTGTTGGCTCCTGAGGATAGAGGCCCAGAGGAGCCAGATCTGCTTTTTCAGAAGAAACTGAAATTCTGATTCTAGAGTTAATTTTCCCTATTTTAAAATTATTTTTTGAATCTAAATTCAATTAATTAACATATAATGTATTATTGGTTTCAGAGGAAGATGTTAGTGACTCATCAGTCTTTTTTTTTTAAAGATTTATTTATTTATTCATTCAGAGAGAGCGAAGAAAGAGGCAGGGACACAGGCAGAGGGAGAAGCAGGCTCCATGCAGGAAGCCCGATGTGGGACTCGATCCTGGGTCTCCAGGATCACACCCCAGGCTGCAGGCGGCGCTAAACCGCTGCGCCACCAGGGCTGCCCTCATCAGTCTTATATAACACCCAGAGCTCATTGTATCACATGCCCTCCTTAATCTCCATTACCCTGTTATCCCATCTGCCCACTCCCCTCCCCTCCAGTGACCCTCAGTTTGTTTCCTATGATTAAGAGTCTCTCATGGTTTGTCTCCCTCTCTGCTTTTGTCTTGTTTTATTTTTTCTTCTCTTCCCTGATGATCCTCTGTTTTGTTTATTAAATTCCATATGAGTGAGATTATAATTATCTTTCTCTGATTGATTTCGCTTAGCATAATATTCTGTATTTCCATCCACATCCTTGTGAATGGCAATATTTCATTTTTTGATGGCTAAGTAGTATTCCATTGTATGTACCACATCTTCCTTAGCCATTCTTCTGTCCATCTGGGCTCTTTCCATAGTTTGGCTATTGTGGACATTGCTGCTATGAACATTGGGGTGCAAGTACCTCTTCTGATCACTACATTTGTATATTTGGGGTTAAATACCCAGTAGTGCAATTGCTGGGTCATAGGGTAGCTCTATTTTCAACTTTCTGAGGAACCTCCATACTGTTTTACAGAGTGGCTGCATCAGTTTGCATTCCCACCAACAGAGTGAGAGGGTTGCCCTTTCTCTACATCCTCACCAACATCTGTCATTTCCTGGCTTGTTAATTTTAGCCATTTAGTATCTCATTGTGGTTTTGATTTTTATTTCCCAGATGCCGAGTGATGTTGAGCATTTTCTCATTTGTCTATTAGCCATTTGTATGTCTTTTTTGGAGAAATGTCTGTTCACGTCTTCTGCCCACTTCTTGATTGGATTACTTGCTCTTTGGATGTTGAGTTTGATAAGTTCTTTATGATTCTGGATACTTTAATACCAGCTGGACCAAACAAAATACATTTTCTATCCATAACTGAACTGCAGATCTCAGCTTCCAACCTCTGCAATATCTTCTTAGTTAATGATATCTTAACGTGAACCAATGGATATGATCCTTAGACTTAGTTTGAAGCTCAGATTTTCCATTGAATAAATGTGTTATATGACATATGATATATGATGTATATATATGATATATATATATACATTAAAAATTTTATTTATTCATTTGAAAGACAGAACACATGAGCAGAGGGAGGGAGAGGGACAAGCAGCCTCCATGCCAAGCAGGAAGCCCCATGCTGGCAGATCCCACAACCCTGAAATCAGAACTTGAGCCAAAATCAAGAGTCAGATGACCACCTGCCCGAGCCACCCGGGTGTCCCTATGGTATATATTTTAATAATGCATGTGCTGCATATAAGGATAGATGTTATATATTACATTATGCATATATTAACATATCAAGTATTTAGACCTACTTAATGCTTAGAAACCCAGTTTTCACATCTGTAAAATAATTATGACATTGGCTACCTTACAGGGATGTTCTAAGGATTTATTATATACGTTCCTTTCCATTCTGATTGGATGTCCTGGGGGAGCTATAGGAAACCTGAGGCCTGGGATCCCTGGGTGGCGCAGCAGTTTAGCGCCTGCCTTTGGCCCGGGGCGCAATCCTGGAGACCCGGGATCGAATCCCACATCGGGCTCCCAGTGCATGGAGCCTGCTTCTCCCTCTGCCTGTGTATCTGCCTCTCCCTCTCTCTCTGTGACTATCATAAATAAATAAAAATTTAAAAAAAAAGATTAAAAAAAAAAAAAAGGAAACCTGAGGCCTACTAGGCTTGATATTTTGTTAAATATAGCCTGTGGTTAGGGCCAGCACAAAGCAAATAGGAATGGGAAAAGTCTGGAGCAGCCAGAGAAGATTGCTGAAGATTGGACACATTTTCTCATCTTCAGTTCTCATATTTTATTGTATGGCTGAGCTTTGTGAACTTCAATACAGTGTCCTCTCCAAGAGCATTCACCCAATGAGATGGGACAAAGGCTGAATATAAAGAGTGCTCTGGCAGAGAAGGGCTGGGGAAGCCACACCCCAGGGCAGGAAGTGGCCCCTTTCATGCCCAGAGGTTGACTTCTCCCACATGCTCTGCAGCCTGAGGCCTCTGCAGCTCCTGTATCCTGAAGTTCTGCCCTAGCTCAGACCTGCCCAGACACTGTGATGATCATGTTATGTTGTTTAATAAAAGCAACTTATGGTCAGTGTGTAAAATACAATTCTAACCTCATAAAAAGAAAAGGTATACATATGTGTCTAAGTATGGAAACCATCCTGGTGGAGAATACCAAACATCCTGGTAGGGGTGGGGGTGCTAGGAGAGTTCCTGTTGTATCTTTATGTTTGCAGAAAGGCTAGTTTTTCCCAGGGCCCTCAAACTCCCAACCGGATTGTCTTCAGTCTGGATTTCTTCCCTCTCCTAGCAGTGTTCAGCTCTGCTGGGGTATCTCCAAAACTTCTTCTGCTGTACTATGCACAGTGCTTCACTGTTCGGTGCCCTTCCTAGTATTGAGTCTATACTTTCCTCCCACTCTGCCATGTAAATGGATCCAAGTTCTGGTGCTCAGCAAAGGCCCCTCATCCCCTTCCTACCTCTGCTTTCTACCAGGGCACCCCCCGACCCACATTTCTGCCCTCAGCACACCTCTCAGGAAGCCAGCATACTTCATCACGGCCACTCCTGCATCTTTGTCTGATTGCCTTCTGCCTATAGACTGTCCAGCAAAGAATGAGCCCAGAGGGGCCTCTCTCTTCTCAGATGTTAGCAACCAGCTCCCATCTTTTTTCCCTTCTCAAACCAAACTCATCATCTTTCTCCAAAATCCATCTTCTCTGCCCATGTCCTCATCTGAGGGGTTAATATGCCCTGGCTCACAGTGGCTGAGGCAGAAATCTCAGACTGAGTCTTTGCTCCTCCCTTTCTCTTCCTACACTTGGGGTCAGCTGCCAATTTCTATCTATCTGCCCTTCAGAAACATTACAGGCATCTGATTTCATTTCTCCTGTCTCCTCATTAGGACAAGGCCTCATGACATCAGCCTTCCTGAAAAGTCTGGAAGAAATTCCTGCCAGCTAGCTCAAACGTAAAAAAGGGATTCATCTGGACTTCATGAGGGATGGAGCCAAGAACTAGAACCCAAAACTGGGGCACACCTGGCAATAAGTTAGTCTTCATTGGAAAGAGGGACTGGGGAGGGATGGGGGAAACAGTGCACTCCATCCACTGCAAAGGATGAGCCCCAAACTCCAGAGCCTGGCACTCAAAGCTTACCAAGGATGTGCTGTTTCCTGCCTGGCCAACAGTACTTTATCATTTTTTCTCAAAAGCACATGACCATCTTTTCTTCTCTTTCCTGATACTATTCAGAAAAATATGATTTAAAATCACAAGGGGCCTTACACAATAAAAATGTCTGAGAAAAGAAATATGTCTCTTTAAGCTGAAGAGCTCTATTTCAGTAAGACATATGTAAAGATGAGATTTAATGTGTCTTGATCTTTTTAAAGTACTTTCATTTATTATAGTTAGAGTGTATGGCATAGGTGTTTCGTCTGCATATCAATTCTCCACTCTGCTTTACTAACAGAACCCTGATTTTTTCTGGGAATGGCAACGTACCCAAATAAATAAATACATTTCCCAGTATTTGGATATGGGTGGCAGTATGATGGGTGACGGTAGGTTGAAGTTCCTGCCATTGACAGTTATGCAGAAACTGTTATGTAAGGCTTTTACCCTTGCCCTTCCTCCTACCTGTTGTGTAGAATAGAAACCCAATGGGTGCGGCTTTAGCAGTTATTTAATGACCACACCCTCAGGGATAGTAAAGCTCAAAGTTAAGAGGAGCCTGGTCCCTTAATGCATTGTGAAGCTGCCACACCAGCCTTAAACTGCCTAACTTCAGATTTCTTGTCACATAAAAGAAAAACAAACCCTATTCAGTGGTTCCAAGCTTGGGCTGCCCTTAGGACTCATCAGAGGGGCTTTAAAAATTACTGTTGCCTGGATCTCACCTCAAAAGATTTTTATGTGGGATGCCTGGGTGGCTCAGTGGTTGAGTGTCTGCCTTCAGTTTAGGTCATGATCCCAGGGTCCGGGACCGAGCCTGCTTCTCCTTCTGCCTGTGTCTCTGCCTCTCTCTGTGTGTCTCTCATGAATAAATAAATAAAATCTTTTTTTAAAAAAAAGATTTTTATGTGATTGATATGGGGTGCAGCCTGGACATGCAGTTTTTTAGAACTTCCAGATGATTCAGTGCACCAAAAGTTGAGGACCACTGCTCTATGCTTTGTAAGCCCCTGCTTTCCCAATTTTGTTACTTGTAGTCAAATACAATGGCTCACAGGTATGATCCTCATTCTCAGCCACCCAGTGCGTTTCTGGTTAGAATGATAATCAAGAGCAAACAAGCTACTACATACAGTCAGACCCAAGGGTAGGTGTATGACCTAACCAGGACCACTAAAATAATAAAATTTTGATAAGCAAACACAGGAGAATAATTTCATGACCTTGGGGCAAAGGTTTCTTCAATAAAATATAAAAAGCACTAACCATGAAAAAAAAAAAGATCAGAAGGTTTTTCTTTTCATTTTTATTAAAATGAAAAACTCCTGTTCACCAAAAGATACCAATGAAAGAATGAAGAGGAAAGCCATGAATGGGAGATCACTGCACTACATATACCCAACAAAAGGCTTATGTCCAGAACCTCAATCAGTCAATAAGAGGCAGTCAACCCAACAGGAAATGGGTTAAAGACTTGAACAGACACTTCATGAAATATGATATCCAAATGGCCATAAATATGTGAAGAGGTGCTCAATCTTCTTAGTCATTAGGAAAATGCAAAATGTAAAACTATAACGTGATACCATCGTATACCCATTGTATAATGGTGTAAAATGTCTCAAATGAAGAAGACTGGCAATACCAAGTGTGGGTGAAAATATAGAGTAACTGGAAATCTTCCATACTGCTGATGGGGGGGTAATTAATATCACTACTTTCGGAAACTGTTTAGACGTATCTATAAAGTCTTTCAAAGGGAGAAATGTAGAATAATTTTTGGGCATCTTTTATAACTGCCAAAAATCCCACCCCAACGCCAAATTCTGAATACTTTAAAAAGAAAAATAACCCTGCAAACTTTGACACAAATCAAAGCTGGAGGACCAAGTTAATTGCATGCTGTTTATGGTAATGATACACACCATCCATTAAAAAGTGTAAAAGGTCTTTAGGAAGGTAATATGCAATTGCTGTGTACTTGTTTGTATTGATAGCACATGATCTAACTTCACTGTGATGATTAGGACAACTTTGGTTATCAGTGCTACAACCCAATCAGAACAAAATTTAGCAAAAAGGGGGATTTTTATGGATGACTGCTAGCTTAAAAGCTGTAGGAGAGGAGCAACAAAGACAGCCTGAGGGACAGCTGGACCCAAAAAACTCAGGGATGCCCTTTATCCCTCCACTCTTTAATTTCCCGCTATGTGACTTCCTTCTTCTTGCCGACTACCTACTTGCCTCTATCTACTTAGTTCTATGTACAATCTCATCCACTGGGAAGATATGCATTTTTTTTTCTCATTTTCAGCAAGCGGGGTGATTAGCTCACATGGGTCAAGATCCCACCCCTGGGCTCCCCAGCTGTGGGTGGGATCTGACAAAGGCACCGTGAATGTCCAGCTCCAGCCAGGTGCCCAGACTGAACTGTGGCCAGTAGGCTATTTTCAAAATGCCTCCTCCTGAGTTATCATGAAGATAAGGTGAACATGAAGGGAAGCAATACCAAGAAACATGGAATACCACATGATGGAGGCACAGCACATTCACTTTAGGGAAACTTTGATTTTCCTATTAAACACTAAGGTGTGATTGCATTTTCCTGTATGACCATTTCTCTAGTAAAGCCTCTATGAGGACTGGAATTGGGAGAAAATCAACCACAGCCCCTTGTCACGATACACTTGGACATACATCTATAGAAAGCCTCAGATGCCTAAAACAAAGATGGCCACACTCCATAAACCATAAGCTGTATCTCAAATTATGGGATTGGGCAGCACTGTGTGTACCTAGAACACAAAATGTCAAGCATCAAGACATGGCCTGCATCAGAAAATGTTCACCATGTAGGATGCCCTAAAATAGAACTCAAGAGTTGCTAGATAAAGCCCAGTTACAAAGTATGGGGTAACAAAAGTACACCCCAATCTGCTAGAGTTTGGGGAGGGTCACACTCAAAACAAGAAATCTGTTTTCTGAAGACAGGCTACTTGGGAGATCCCAAATACCAAGAGTAAATCAGTGTGTGTTGCTCAAAACAAAACATTGAGGCCAAAGTGTGTGCCCTCAAATGCAAAGCGTAGTCTCTGAATACCCCAAATGGGGATCAGGGAAAAGTGGGGATCAGGTTGTTGCCCCCTTCCTTATAGAGAATTATGGAATGTCTGTGTTGATGCCATTAGCTGCAGAAATCTAAGAAAGTCCCAGAAACTCCAAGACTGGGTGGACAAAGTTCTTTCAGAACAAATTGTATGTGTGTGCTGGATTTCCCTGAATAGTAGTAAAGCTTTGCACTTCGTATCACACGAACGTTTAGAGTATTTTACAGGAAGTTGTTCTTCCTGTATTTTTACCAGCAAAGTAGATGTCCTGTTGTAGAACTCAGTCTGATCCCTGCCACCATCAGCATTATATCTATCTCCTCATGATGTGGGCCATGAGTGCACAGACACCGCAGACTTCCTGCTGCATGTCTGTCTGGGTTTTTGCATAGGTGGGAACAAATATTGCTTCATTGGGTTTTTCTCAATTCATTTCCTGAAAATATAGCTGTCTTCTTTCAATTCCCTAAAACATGCTTTAACGTCTTTTTTTTTTTCTTAAAGATTCTATTTTTAAGTAATCTCTACACCCAACGTGGGGCTTGACCCCACAACCCTGAGATCAAGAGCTGTGCACTCTACCAAATGATCCAGTCAGGGGCCCCCTTCCTTTAATATCTTTTATAGCTGTAGTGTAGTTCTGAAAATTTTGACTTCATGCATCACAGTAAGCAAATGGTCTGGATCTGCTTCCTATGGACAGAACTCAGTTTGTGACTTTCTCAATATCCCAAGCATGTACGCGCACGCACGCACACACACACACACACACACACACACATACACACACATAAACCAAACAAACTGCCTGTTGGGCTCAAAATAGCCACTTCCCCAACTGAATTTTATTGAAGATTTTGGTGACTTAGGCAGACACAGCCTACGTTTCTTAGGGTCCCTGGGGCATGTCATCAAAGACAAAGTATCTGGTTGAATGGAGGAGAGCATGAGGAGTCAGGAGGCCTTCCTCACAAAATAAACCCCAAAATAGGGAGCATGTTTCCAGAGATGGTGGGCACATGGAGCACTGGAAGCAGGGTAGTGTGAATGGAGATGGGCGGGGCAGGCCTCTTGTTGCTCTAGCACTGCCTTAAATTAAAGGAAAGGCCTTCTGAATCCTGACCTGGAATTCCTCCCTTTTCTCCTGAGCCCCTGCCCCCTTGGTCAAGCCTTGGTAATGTAATACAGAAACCAGGGGAAAGGGGCTTTGCCCGCATTGTCTTACAAATGAGGGCATGTGGTCGGAAAAGAGCTTCTGTGATTCCTGCTCCTGCTTCCTCTTCTCTCTTGGCATCTGGAGAACTTCAAGTAACAAGAAGTACAAAAAAGAAGAGGGATCTAAAACGCGAATCAAGTAGCAAAAAGTGTCTTGTTCTGGAAATCATAATAATTATATATGCTATGCAACGTGCACGGTGTGGTGAGGGGGAGAGAAAGCAAAAGAGGAGCACAGGAAAATAAAAGGCAGAGTTCCTTCCCACAAAGGCCCCATTTATAGAGGCACAAACAAGATCGGAAACTATAAACAGCATGGTTGAATTGGACCCAGAGAAGGGTTCATTCAGTCCCCAAATTTAAAAAACAGATTTCCACAATAAAATTGGAGAATTGGACTTCTAGTGAAAAATCAGAGGACACAATGATCCCAGATGTGTATCCTTACAGGCAACAACCTGTTTGGGTCTGGAGTGCTGGGCATTCCCCACTTGGGAACAGTCCACACCGCTCCCTGTTGCCTTACTCTTGAGCACTGTAACTTCATGAGCATTGTAGCATATCATGTATAAATGTGTCATCCCTGACAGGAACACCAGAGCCACAAAATTAGAGGATGACTGTGTCAATTCAACAAAAGACCACTTATATAGCCATCACGAATACTTGTGGAAAGAGGAAGAACATAAGTCAATTCCATAAATTATCTCAATTCACTCAAGAGCACTGGGCTGGGGCTGAGGAATTCATCCATCTTTTGGCAGTTGGACAAGGAGGCCTAATTGTAGTGGCCAACCTCCAGTTTCTAGGCCCACTTGGAAGAGAACCAAATCTAGGATGGGGCCTTCTGTACACAGCTGCTGAGCGCAGGGGTCAGAGAGGGGAGCGCAGGTCCTGCTCTGACATCAACCTTCAACAGAAGAGCGCCAAGGCGGAATCCATGAATAATTCATATCACAACCAGATAGATGCTCAGTGAGCTTCAATGGCAATGAATTACCTTGTGTGCATTTCCTGCCTACACATCAGTCCATCTTTTCACCAATGTCTGGGGCAAGTGTATGAATGGGCACATTCTCTAATGCCTCTGCTTTAGGCAAGGCAGTTTCAGGATCTTGGCCCGGGTTTCCAAATTTCTGACTTGCTATTTACAAACTGTATACCATAAGATTGCGAATAACTCATGACTAAAAACATGCCCTTGCTAGAGAGGAATCTGGATGGAAGAGAAGAACAATGTTTCTTTTAAAGCCTCTGGAAATTCATGTATGTCCAAGTCATGAGACTTGAGTGTTCTGGTGAGAAAATGTGGTGGGAGAGGAACAAAATCATTTATAGAACACCCACTATTTGGGCACTTTACACGTGTTCTCACTGCTAACTTCACTGTCCAGATGGAGAGACGGGTTCTGTGATACCACCGTCCAGCTGAAATATAGCGTGAATCACATTTGTAATTTAAGGCTGCCTCATTACCACATTTTAAAAAGGTAAAAATAGGGGTACCTGGATGGCTCAGTGGTTGAGTATCTGCATTTGGCTCAGGGCATGATCCTGGAGTCCTGGGATCGAGTTCTGCATCAGGCTCCCCATGAGGAGCCTGCTTCACCCTCTGCCTGTGTCTCTGCCTCTTTCTTTGTGTCTCTCATGAACAAATAAATAAAATCTTAAAAAAAATTAAATTAAAAAAATGAAAGGTAAAAATAAAAGGGTGAAATGAGTTTGAATAATGTTTTACTTAACTCAATGTATTCCAAATAATCATTTATAAATGATTTGTATAATGATTTGTAATATAAAAAATTACAAATGAGATATTTTACATTCTTTTTTCAGACTAAGTCTTTGGAGCCCAAGACAGAGTTTACACTTAGAGCACATCTCTATTTGAACCAGCCAGCATACCAAGTGCTCCGCTCAATAGCCACGTGCGACTGTCGCACAATACTGTGGGATTGAGCAGCCCAGCTCTGAGAGATTGACACACTCAAAGTTCTGTGACCTTGGGAAAATTGCTTCACTTTCCTGGTGCCCCATTTCCTTATCATGAAATGTGAAGAGTAATAGTTGGGTAAAGCATGAAGGAACAGTTCCTCCAAGGTCTTACGATAACAGATTAGCAGGACACAGAGGCCGTTGTTATGTGGTGGCAGGATGGTGGCAGACAAATGGCAAAATGGCATACATGATATATTTACAAGTTATATCTCAAATCTAGGTGACACAGCTTATTAGTGGCAGTTTTCACAACCACATAGACTTCAGAGTGACAGATGGGAGTATTCCGGGCCTGGGCAGCCCCCATCTGGGGCTTCCAGCAACCTGTCAGGCCTTCACCTGGACAAGCAAAATTCTAATGCCAACAGCCACTAGCATCTTCTATGAGGAGCTGGGGAGATGAAAACAACCCTCCTTAATAACCTTACTACAATGAACTATAATTTGTCTAAGATTTGTGTGTCAGATATTTGTTTATTACTACTAATTACTAATTATTACTGTACCAAAATAACAAAACACATGCAAAAATGCTATATCCAGCTCATTTGAACATTCATGTGTTCAATTCTATTGAGACTGATCACATTGTCTTTTTCGTTTTGTTTTTACTATTTTTTTACGTTTTTATTTAAATTCCAGTTAGTTAACATACAGCATAATATTGGTTTCAGGTGTAGAATTTAGTGATTCAACACTTACATACAACACCCAGTGTTCATCACCCCAAGTGCCCTCCTTCATCCCTATCACCTATTTCACCCATCCCCTACCACTTCCCCTGTGGTAACCATCAGTTCTCTATAGTTAAGAGTCTGTTTCTTGGTTTGTCTCTCTTTTTTCCCTATGTTTATTTGCTTTGCTTTTTAAATTCCACATATGAGTGAAATTGTATGGTACTTGTCTTTTTCTGACTTATTTCACTTAACGTAATACTCTCTAGTTCTATTCATAGTTGCAAATTTCATTATTTTCTATGACTAAGTAATATTCTACTGTGTGTGTGTGTGTGTGTGTGTGTGTGTGTCTGTGTATGCCACATCTTCTTTATCCACTCATCAGTCAATGAACGCTTGGGCTGTTTCCATGGTTTGGCTATTGTAGGTAATGTTTCTATAAACATAAGGGTGCATGACTCCCTTTGCATTAATATTTTTGTATTATTTGGGTAACTATCTAGTAGCACAATTGCTGGATCATAGGGTAGTTCTATTTTCAACTTTTTGAGGAAACTCCATACTATTTACCAGAGTAGTGGCACCAGCTTGAATTCCCACCAACAGGGCAGAAATGTTCCCTTATCTCCACATCCTCACCAACACCTGTTGTTTCTATGTTGTTGATTTTAGCCATTCTGACAGGTGTGAGATATTACTTCATTGTACTTTTGATTTGTATTTCCCTGAGGATGAGTGATGTTGAGCATATTTCATGTGTCTGTTGGCCATCTGGATGTCTTTTTTGGAAGAATGCCTAGTCATGTCTTCTGCCCATTTCTTAATGGGATTGTTTTTTGAGTGTTGAGTTTGATAAGTTCTTTATACATTTTGGATACTAACCCTTTATCAGATATGTCATTTGCATCTTCTCCCATTTAGTAGGCTGTCTTTTAGTTTTGTTGTTTCCTTCGTTGTGCAGAAGCTTTTTATTTTGATAAAATCCCAACAGTTCATTTTTGCTTTTGTTTCCCTTGCCTCAGGAGATATATCTAGAAAGAAGTTGCTATGGCTCATGTCAAAAAGGTTACTGCCTATGTTTTCCTCTAGGATTTTTATGGCTTCAGGTCTCACATTTAGGTCTTTCATCCATTTTGGATTTATTTTGTTTATAGTGTAAGGAAGTGGTACAGTTTCATTCTTTTCATGTTGCTGTCTGGTTTTCTCAACACCATTTGTTGAAGAGACTACTTTTTTCCCCATTGAATATTCTTTCCTCCTTTGTTGAGGATTGATTGACCATATACTTGTGGATTCATTTTTGGGTTTTCTATTCTGTTCTATTGATCCATGTGTCTGTTTTTGTGCCACTACCATCCTGTTTTGATCACTACATCTTTGTAGTATAACTTGAAATCTGGAATTGTGATGCCTCCAGCTTTGTTTTTCTTTCTCTAGGCTGCTTTGGGTATTCAGAGGTCTGTTGTAGTTTCTACAAATTTTAGGATTGTTTGTTCCAGTTCTGGAAAAAATGCTTATGATATTTTGATAGGGATTGCATTAAATGTATAGAGTAGTATAGACATTTTAACAATATTTGTTCTCCCAATCTACGAGCATGGAATATCTTTCCATTTCTTTGAGTCAGCTTCAATTTCTCTCATCGGTGTTGTATAATTTTCAGAGTACAGGCTTTCACCTCTTTGGTTAGGTTTATTCCTGGGTATCATATGGTTTTTGGTATGATTACAAATGGGATTGATTCCTTCATTTCTCTTTCTGTTGCTTCATTATTGGCATATAGAAATGCAATAGATTTCTGTACATTGATTTTATAACCTACAATGTCGCTGAATTTGTGTATCAGTTCTAGCAGTTTTTGGGGTGGAGTCTTTTAGATTTTCTACATAGAGTATCATGTCATCTGCAAACAGTGGAAATTTGACTTCTTCTTTGCCAATTTGGATATCTTTTATTTCTTTTTGTTGTCTGATTGCTGAGGCTAGGACATGCAGTACTGTGTTAAGTGGCTGGTGAGAGTGGACTGCCTTGTTCCTGGTCATGGAGGAAAAGTTTGCAGTTTTTTTCCCATTAGGAAAATACTAGCTGTGGGTTTTTCATATATGGTCTTTACTATGTTGAGGTATATTGCCTCTAAAACCACTTTGTTGAGGGTTTTTATCATGAATGGATGCTATACTTTGTCAAATGCCTTTTCTGCATCTATTGAAATGATCATGATTCTCATCCTTTTACTAATGTGGTGTATCACGTTGATTGATTTGCAAATATTGAACCACTCTTGCAACCCAGGAATAAATCCCACTTGATCATGGTGAATGTTTTTTTTTAATATATTGTTGGATTTGGTTTGCTAGTATTTTGAGAAGTTTTGCATCCATGTTTGTTAGGGATATTGGCCTGTAGTTCTCTCTTTTTAGTGAAGTCTTTATCTGGTTTTGGTATTGGGATAATGTGGGCCTCATACAATGAATTTGGAAGTTTTTCCATCATTTTCTATTTTTTGGAATAGTTTGAGAAGAATAAGTATTAAGTCTTCTTTAAATGTTTGATTAATTTCCCTGTGAAGCCATTTGGCCCTGAATGTTTGTTTGTTGGGAGATTTTTGATTACTAACTCAGTTTCTTTGCTCGTTATGGGTGTGTTCAAGTTTTCTATCTCTTCCTATTTTAGCTTTGGTAGTTTATATGTTTCTAGGAATCAGGTTGTCTTTTTAATATAAGTATTCAGAGAATTTACATTCTTAACATTAGATCTTAGCTAAAGAGTCTGCTAGGATGAGAATTTAATATAAATGAGAAGATCTTTGTCATCAAAGGTGATGTTTATTCTGATAAAATAGAAAGCTCCAGTATAGAATAAGATGCAGCATAAAAATATTGCAAATAGAAATGGGACAGAGCAGGGACTAGACTCAGATCCCCTCAACCTTAAAGGCAATATCCAGCATTCCTCCAGCCTCTATAAGGGAAAAAAAGAAAAGTTCAAACTCTATACCTCTTAAGTATGCCATCTTGCAGAAATGCAGAGAGAGGATGCTCACTGAAAGGAGGATGTTCACTACAAAGATTGGTGAAGACCAGACCAAACCAGTCTGCTCCAAGGTGGACCCCAGTGTTGACCTTTCACCAACTTTCCCCCTTATTATAATACTAAAAAACACCACCCCCCATGGAGATTTAACATGCTAATGAGACAGGGGACACAAGAAGAAGCATGACCTTTAACTGCACAGGTGCTAATAAATCCCTGCTTCTACATGTTTTGAAGATGCCCTTTCCCACTTGAGTGTCTAAAAACTCTCCCTGAGGGGCACCTGGGTGTTTCGGTGGTTGAGCGTCTGCCTTCAGCTCAGGTCCTGATCCCAGGGTTCTGGGATCAAGTCCCACATCAAGCTCCCAACAGGGAGCCTGCTCCTCCTTCTGCCTATGTCTCTGCCTCTCTTTGTGTGTCTTTTATGAATAAATAAAATCTTTTAAAAAATTAAAATAATAAGAAAAAATAAAAAACTCTCCCTGACCTCTGCTCGGGGAGTCAGCCTGAGGACACTGTGCGCTGACCATGAGCTTGGATAAAGCCTTACCTGAAACTCACATTTGGCTTCTTGTCAATTTCTATTGTTTAGGGAGCCCAAGGGCCAGGTATGGTGTCATATTTGGAGGGACCCTGCCAGGACCCCAGGGGTTCTTTTTCCCCATCCAGGAGAATGTGGGACCCCCTGGGTCAGCCAGATGCAAGCCCTTGCAGCTGACCAGCCATCTCCTAAACATTTATTTCTGTGTCACTGCTGCCTCTCCTGTCATAGGGTTCCCACTACTCTCATTCAGACAATATTTTTCCCTTTTCCCTTCCTTCCTAAACATCTAACCTCCCTCCCTCTTCTTTTCCATGCTCTTTCCCCTCCTTCTCATACTGCGGGCTGCCTCTAAGAGGCCACTGCTGGACTCCACCCAGCCTCTGAGAATGTGCCCCAGCACTGCAACCAACCAGCCCAAGTGGGAGTGGCCACCAATACCCACAGACCTGGGTGGCCCAAGATTTCCCCAACGCCAGATTCATGAGACCAGTGAGTATGTAACCCTCACATCATGGATTGGCTAGAAATCTGATAGTCACAGGAAACTCCTTTTTTCTCTTGTCTTTGAGTTGCCTGATTAGACCCTTGCAGGAAGGCGGGTTGAGGCTGATTCCCTGGGCCTGATCACCCAGGGAGCAGTGAGAGTGCTGCCTCCCTCCACCAGCCACCGTTTGGTTCCTTTGAATAGACATCTGTGTGGGATAAGTGGAAAGCCATTTCTTTCTTTCTCTCTCCTTCTTCCTTCTTGTCTTCCAGCTCCCTCCATTTTGCCCACTGTCCACTTCTAACCTGGAGGTTCTGTTTTGCTACCCAACTTGAAACACCTGGGTACTTCTCTATCCTCTGTTCTCATCTGTGGAGAAAACTGTGTGGACTTCTCTGTCTCCTGTCTAGTCAGATTTATCACCTGGTTAGATCTCGCTGCCTCTGTGAAGACCACCCAAACCGGGGTGCCTGGATGGCTCAGTTGGATAAGTCTGTCTTCAGCTCAGGTCACTATCTCAGGGTCCTGGGATCAAGCCCTGCATCGGGCTCCCTGCTCAGTGGGGAGTTGCTTCTCCATCTGCCCCTCTCCTCTTCATGTTCTATCTCTCTCTCTCTCTAAGTAAATAACTAAGATATTAAAAAAAAAAAAAGACCACCTAAATAATACCTGGGCTCGCAGGGAAGCTATACTTTAACATTTACCGAGGTAAAAATTACTGGACAAAACCTTAGAGCACAGCCTCTATTTCTACCTCAAGCACACATTGTACATCTGCTTCATTTAAAAAAATAACCAGGGATCCCTGGGTGGCGCAGCGGTTTGGCGCCTGCCTTTGGCCCAGGGCGTGGTCCTGGAGACCCGGGATCAAGTCCCACGTCGGGCTCCCGGTGCATGGAGCCTGCTTCTCCCTCTGCCTGTGTCTCTGCCTCTCTCTCTGTGTGTGTGACTATCATAAATAAATAAATAAATAAATAAATAAATAAATAAATAAATAAATAAATAGGAAATTTTAAAAATGGAACATTAACATAAAGATTAAAACCTCAAGTTCCCACGAGACTGAAGTCATGGAGCCTTGCACAGACTGGAAAGGTTAAGATAAGGTCTGCAACTTTCTGAAATTTCCTTTGTCTAATGATTTGTAACTTTTTATGTTAACCCTGCATCAATTGTTCCTTCCCTGGAGCACTTCTTCTTTTTGAAGATTGTGTACCCAAAGCAGTTGTCTTAACTTGGGCATGAATAAAATTATTTTCCTTCTACTTTAAAATTTAAAAAAAAGGGGGGGGTGGTGGAAATCCCTGGGTGGCTCAGCGATTTAGCGCCTGCCTTTGGCCCAGGGCACGATCCTGGAGTCCCGGGATCAAGTCCTGTGTTGGGTTCCTGGCATGGAGCCTGCTTCTCCCTCCTCTTGTGTCTCTGCCTCTCTCTCTCTATGTCTATCATAAATAAATAAATAAATAAATAAATAAATAAATAAATAAATAAATAAATAAATAAATAGATAAATAAATAAATAAATCTTTAAAATTTAAAAAAAAAGTTTGTTCATTTTGCGTCAATATTTCTTGGCATAGTCAGCAGGGTAACAGAGCAACTAGCCTGAGAACACCTTGGGGTTTTCTGGAACCCGGCATTCAGTGCCAGCACAGGCCCTTTGGGTCCCTCTGGCTTCTCAGCACCTCACAGATTCATGGATGAGTTCTCCTGATACCCAGACCTCCTCAATTTGAGCCCATAGTCCTGATGTTTATTTGAGCTGTTATGGGCTCCCGGTAATGTTCTGTAGGTGGGCATAACCTAGAGGGGCTAAACCTGATGGGTTGATTGTTTTCATGTGGCATTGTACTAATTGATGTTATTAACATAAAGCTTGAGTAAATGTTCTGGCTAGAAATATGAGTGACGAAGTCATCCAGCTCCAGAGAGAAATTACTCAGAAGTGACTCTGTGCCAGTCTCTCCTTGAAGGCAGAGAATCGGCCAGGCTATGCGGCACCTTCTATGTGTATCTGTTTCTGGAATCTGTACAAGGCTGAGAGAACTTAACTCCAATCCATCTCAGAGCCCGCTGGCGTGAGTTCTGACTGATAGGCGTGCTAACAGTTATGATCCTGTATCTTTTTTTTTTAATTTTTATTTATTTATGATAGGCACACAGTGAGAGAGAGAGGCAGAGACATAAGCAGAGGGTGAAGCAGGCTCCATGCACCGGGAGCCCGACGTGGGACTCGATCCCGGGTCTCCAGGATCGCGCCCTGGGCCAAAGGCAGGTGCTAAACCGCTGCGCCACCCAGGGATCCCTATGATCCTGTATCTAAAAGGAAATGATGTTTTTCCATTGTCACACTGCCTGGCCTATGTATATGTTAAACTAAGAGAAAAGATGACCACTAAATGGCTCTCTTGGATTCCTTGCTCCCATGTGGTTGCCTTCACAAAGGGGTTTTGGTTTGATTCTCTTCGCTTATCAAGAAAGCCATTTGGTTCATTAGGTGAAGCTCCAACTTTTGGGGGAAGAAAAAATGCTAACAGGGGTACTCTGGGCTTCATTTATGGTTCTTTCTGAGCTTTTGCCTAGGAAGATGGGGAATACTCCTGTTCTCCCACCCCCCCACCCAAATGTCCTTTAGGACATACTTGAAATAAATGGTTCAGAGGAAAAGCCTGTTTGCAAGAGGGAGAGACAAGAGGCAGAATAAGGAAGGTTAGTGCAAACTTTAAATCTGCCTCTGGCCTAGCCAGCTGCACCCCTGTCATCTCTGCACCCACATGCCCCCCTTCTATTTCTGCACCCTCACCAGCATGACTTGAGTAGCCAGCTTCTATACCATCCCTGATGCCTCCAGCATCATGGCTCTTGTTTCTCCTACCCTCAGTATCAAGGAGCAAAAAACACCCCAAGGTGTTGTGTACTTCCTTATGAGGTTCAAACTAAAGCACTTCACGTATCAATATGAATGGCCTAAGGTCTCCTCTGGACTCAAAGAGCCCACTTCAGATTTCCCATCGGAGTCCTCCTAGGAGTTCCCACTGGGGAACAAATTGATGACTTTTTAGTGGACACAGGCACAACACATTTGGTATTAAAGTTAATTTAGATTTGTTGCCTTAACTAAAAGAGCCATGTCTTTAGTTATCAGCATTACACATAACTCTTCTAGTCTACCAAGGTTTACTAAAGGTCAGATAAGCTCATGTTATCTCTGTTGCAATTTGTCAAAAAAAGAGGACTTTAAATGATGGTTAATTTTTGTCTGTCTCTCAAAGCTTTCATGGGTAATTGGTAAGAACAAGCAGATTGAAAAAGCAAAAATATTTATAGCTTTCACAATCTTTAGTAATCTAAAACTCTGAAGTTTTGCTAAGTTAAAAGTTAGTTTTGTTAAGTTCATTAGATATCTAAGTCTTTTCCAAATGAAACAGACTACTAGAGCATTAATAGACCATTGATTACCGAATTTAGGTTTACCTACTTAGGCTTTTTTTTCTTTTTCACTTTGGCTTATTATAAGAGAAACTAAAGATAAATTTAGGTCTGCTAGTAAGCATGTCTTATGCTTTATTGAAAGTTGTACTATAAAAAAGAACCCATATTTCTAAAAATTATGAACACTGCATAAATTTTGAATCTAAAGAATTCTGATGTAACTATAGCTTACTGCTGAGTTTTTACTAGAAACTGAGGCTTCTAAGAATTAAAGTTCTGATAAATGGAATTGATACTACTAGGAATGATAAGGAAAACAACTCTGTATGCAAGGAAAGTAAGATATGTTGATAAGAAAGGTATGAGAAATGAAAATATACTTCTGTTGAGGAAAGAGAAAATAATTTTGTCCTAAAATGACACTGGTTATTTAGAGAAGGCTTAGGACACAATCTAAATTTTAAAAAAATATATAGAAAGCTTGTGAAAAGAGGATCTTTAGAATTGTATGTATGGTAGACTAAGACTGAGATAAATGAGTTTTAAAAGCACCCTGGTTGGGCACCTAGGTGGCTCAGGCAGTTAAGTGTCTGCCTTTTTGGGGCCCTGGGATTGAGACCCCCCAAATCTCCCCACTCAGCGGGGAGTCTTCTTCTCCCTCTGTGCCTCCCCCTACCAATGCTCTCTCTCTCTCAAATAAATAAAATTTTTAAAAAATTAAATACTCTCATATGAGATTAAAATTTGGCTTTTCTCTGTTAAAAACAAGATTTTCTTACCTTATTGTTCTGCTCTTTGTAAGAATTTGTCTTTCCAGAAAAACAAAGTTTCTACGTTTTGTCTTTATCAGTTTTTGATTATTTAATTTAAAAGGCTAGGTTTTGCTAACCACTATGTAACATCCAGCAATTCCACTACTAGGTATTTACCCAGAGAATACAAAAATACTAATTCAGAGAGATACATGCGGGCAGCCCCGGTGGCGCAGCGGTTTGGCGCCGCCTACAGCTTGGGGTGTGATCCTGGAGTCCCAGGATCGGGTCCCACGTCGGGCTCCCTGCATGGAGCCTGCTTCTCCCTCTGCCTGTGTCTCTGCCTCTCTCTCTCTCTCTCTCTCTCTCTCTCTCTCTATGAATAAATAAATGAAATCTTAAAAAAAAGAGAGAGAGATACATGCACCCCAAAGTTTACAGTAGCATTAGATACAATAGCCCAACTATGGAAACAGCCCAAGTGAACATCAGCTGGTGAATGGAGAAGATGTGAGATATATATATGTACACACACTGGAATATTACTCAGCCATAAAAAGGAATTGCCTTTTAGAATTTCTTGCTGCCGTCTTGGTTAAATAGATAAGTAAGTTTTGAGTTTTATAATGATTTTTTGATCCTATTTTAGGCACATGACTTAAAACCTTCTGTTTTTCTTTTTTAATAAACTTTCCAAGACTCAAATTCTAAATAAAGTCCTTTTTGACTAATTAGGCTTGCTAACTGTTCCAGAAAGCATATGAAATTCTTAAAGTTTTAATATGTCTTGTTATAATGTCATCAAGTATAATGCTAATTATTAAAATATTGTGTGTCACAGAAATAACTAGATTTCCTTGTCAACTGCATTATAATGAGCTCACATCAGCTTTTCAAACTTGTCATGTTTGAGTCTTTTATTATTTCTAGTTATTGCTCTGGTGCTCTTGACAATATGTTTCATCTTCGAAAAGATACAGATTTCTGTTATCTTTAAGATCATAAAACTAAACTGGGTAAGAATTTCTAGAACTAATGGGAAAACTACATTCAAACAGAATAAGAATTAATAGTGTGGGGGGTAGATAAATTAAGAAAGATGACTATAGTTTTTATAACTCTTAGGTAAAAATTGCTGTTCTCTAATGTTTACTTTTCCAGATTTAAGGAAACTTTTTCTCTTAAGATATCTATGTCTTACAGAAATATGTTACAACATCCCTTGTCAACAAATTGAAGTGTTTATCTTTTCTCTCTACCTGAACCCTCCAGAATTCAGAAACTCTCAGTGAATATCCTTTCTTTCATGGCAATTATAATTGCTTGCATAAGTCCAATAAGAATCTGTTCTCCTTGTAAGAGGATACCATTGGAAACATCGGTTATTTTACCAAGGCTTTGACTGGAATGCCGTATCTGAGGGAGACATATGTAGATGCACACATGACCAGGAACCCTTAAGAAATTAATGTTGACTTTATGCAGTCAATAGAGCCCCCTGGAAATGTTGGCCTGATTTCTTGCTTCCAGAGTTCCCAGCAGTCTTACCAGGTGAGTAAAGAATGTCACTTCCTGGCAGGTGCAGGAGACCTCAGAATATATTGGGGACCTTGAGAAGAACAATATCCCCACAACTACAGGTATTGCAGGCAAATCCGACAGCAACTATTTGCCTTAGCATCTAGCCTTGATCTCAAGGTCCTGGGATCAAGCCCCACATCAGGCTCCCTGCTCAACAGAGAGTCTGCTTCTCCTTCTTCCTTTCCCACCACCCCCTGAAAAAAACAACCAAACATACAAACAAAAACCTGTATGGTCAGGGGCAATACAAACAAATGAGTATTAATTTGATTGTCTTTGACAAAAGTGAGGGTAACTTTAGAGAGACTGCATGTCTTCAGTAACACAATTTCATGAATGTTAGACTCTGGTTCCGGTTAACTGTCTTTAAATGTTTGTTGTTTGCTTCTAAAACTGAACTGGATCCTACATTGTTCTTGTTTCCTCCAATATCTAGCTATGACTCTCTAAAATTAAAGCCTCCAATTTTCTTTCATTTTCGTGACTTGGAATCATTCAGAACCAGAACTAAAACTGTCCCTTTTCCTGAAGCCCTGCAAACTGAAGCCAGACAACTTGAGGTAAACTACAGAGAAATTGCCACAATGGCCCATGTTTACACAATCTTCGTGCCTATTACTCCATGGGAATAATAAAAAGGTTCCATGGACATATGATTATTTAAACAGTTAGACAACGGGACAGACTCCCCGACAATTGTGTAAGCCTGCTATCACCGAGGTCCAGATCAGCAATAGGTTTGCTGACTGCCAAAACAGTCGACTTGGTTGATTGTTTCCTTGAAAAATCTAGCCAGGGAAGTCATTTACAACAATGCCGTCTTACAAAATGCCACAGCCACTGTGTTCACAGTGGTGACTGAAACAGGACAAGATTTTAAACTCATACAAAAATCTCTGGCTTCAGTGGTCTTAGACCACTGACTTGCCTTGGATTATGTACTAGCTAAACAAAGAGGAATAAGTGCAATCACAAATACATCTGGTTGTTTCTTCATTAGTGTTTCTGGAGAGGTGGAACAAAGGGCTGACATCCTCCTCCAGCAGACTACGTGGCTACATAATTTTAACAACGCCACCACTCAAACCATCTGGGACTCCATTCATGGTACCTACCAAATGCTGCTTGTTTCTTGCCTTTCATTGGGCCCTTAGTGGCCATTTTATTGCTGTTACTTTGGGGGCTCTTTTTTCAAAAAGATTTTATTTATTTTTTCATGAGAGACACAGAGAGAGAGGCAGAGACACAGGCAGAGGGAGTCCCACAGGGAGCCTGCTGTGATACTCAATCCCAAGACCCTGGGATCACAACCTGAGCTGAAGGTAGATGCTCAACCACTGAGCCACCCAGGTGTCCCTGGGCTCTTTTTAATCTCCTGGCAATTTTGGTGTCTTCCAGGCTTCAAAAATTCCAAGTCAAGCGAAAGGTGACACAAGGTTTCCAACCTCTACCTTTATGGAAGGACCTGAATCCCTATAAATAATTAGAACAGTCAGAGAGAGATTTTTACACCTCCAGAGTAGGATAGGGACTTAGCCCCTGCTCAGCAGGAAGCAGTTTCAGAAGATGAGACCTCTGGCCCTGTCTCCTTAGGAATAAGGAAGGTAAAGTCTCTCAGATGAGAGTGAGACAGAGCAAGGGCTGGACTCCGATCCCCTCAACCCTGAAGACAAAATCCAGCATTTCTTGACTGCCTCCATAAGGAGGGGAATAAAAAAAAGCTCAAACTCTATGCCTTTTGAGTAGCATAACTTGCAGGAATGCAGAGAAAGGATGCTCACTGAAAGGAGGATTCTCACTATAGAGACTGGTGAAGACCAGACCAACCAGGCTGCCCCAGGGTGGACTCCAGGGCTGACCTTTCACTGACTTTCCCCCTCATTATAATACTAAAAAACACTCCGGGGTGGGGGGGAGGGATTTAACATGTTAATTAGACGTGAGACACATGAAGAAGCATGAGCTTTAACTGCACAGGTACCAATAAATCCTCACCTTTACAGGCTTTGATGGTGCCCTCTCCCTCCTACATGTTTTTAAAAACTCTCCCTGACCTCTGCTGGGGAGTCAGCCTGAGGACACTTTCTTCTGTGCGTCTCCCTTGTGCTGAGCATCAGCCTGGGTAAAGCCTTGCTTGAAACTCCTATTTGGTCTCTTGTCAATGGGTCTTGGGCCCCATTTGGTAGGAGGGACAGCAGACACACCTTTGGAGCTGATGGACCTGTGCTTACCTCTTGGTTTCTCCTCCCTTTTCTTTATAACTTTGATACCTTACACTGAAAATGGCAAAGATATGCCCCTTCCTGGATTGTAGGATGGAATTAGCTTCTGAGTGGGTTGAATGTTAGTACCCCTTTTTTTCTACATCAGTGAGAAAGGGTGGGGTGAAACAGTGAAAAAAAAAAACCCATCAAGCAAAGGCCTTTTGTGTTTTGTTTTTGCCTTTTTTTGTGGCCTAATTTCTTTTAACAAATAACAATAATTTCTCTGATTAGGAAAATAGCACATTCATTGCGGAAGATTTAGAAAATGCAGCAAAATATATTTTTTGAATTGCTACTATATCTACCACCCAGAGATATTAATGTTTTTGCGTTTGTCCTTCACATGCCTACATGGAAACATTTGTCTTTCTTTTTACAACATGGGGATAATATTATTATATAAAGTGTTAGATCCCATTTTTCACTTTATATGTACTCTTATTTTTTTAAAGGTTCTTCAGAAGTTTTGGAATTTCTCTTATTTTAAAAATATTGTTCAAAAACATAACTTAATGGTTATATAATATTTCACTATATTGATGTACCATATTTTACTTAGTCCTATTTTGGGGCAGTTAGACTGTTTCCAAGTTTTCTCAAAATAGAACTTCTGCATGGTACTCTTGCACACAAATTTTGGTGCACATCTGTTGAAGTCTTTAGGATAAATTTCTAGGAGTGGAATGAGTAATTCTAAGGGTTTTTAAGTGGCCCGGACACATTACTAAATCACCCTTCTGAAAGATCGTAACAATTGATGAGTGGTAATTGTTGTACCATCTGGTCTCAGAACCGAATGACCAACTACATTTTGAAAGTAATAGATTGAGAATTGATGGATTGCAAGTACATATGGGAGTTCTATTTATCTTTCTATGAAGCTCTATATGTGATTTTCCACATTTTGTAATTAGGATGCAGAGCTACAGAAATTTGGGAGCAAGCCAGATAATTTCTGGGGAAGAGACTGGCATGGGCATGGAAGACGGGAAACATTTGTCAGTCCTGGAGATCAAACACAATCAAGTCCTAGTACTTGAGGAAGGTCCATACAATTGGGGGGGATGCTGGGTCAGCCCCAAGTCTTTAAGGGGAGCTTCCACAAGACTTGACTTCCTCACTTGGCGGGTGAGGCTTCTGGCTGCCTGCCAAGGAGGAGCAGCTAGGAACAGAGCCTCACAAAGTGGGGGCTGGGAGACAATGCCAAGGGGCTGGGGGAGTGAGGCCACCAGAGAAGCAAACTTGTGAGAAGGAGGAGCTGGGTCTGGGATGCTCCTGGGGCCAGCTGGACACCCCACTGCAGCTGCAGCAGCAGCCTACTGGAGATGAATCACGGAACTTTCCAGAAAGGTGAGGGTTCTCTGTAACCTATGAGAATCATTCTGTGGGTGCCTGGAACTGTCAGGAGGATGTCACCCACTGATGTGGGGAATACCACACAGCATAGGAGGCATGTCACCCCCGAAGTTTGGCCTGAGCCAGCAGCTGCTACTGCCAACAGCAGGCTCTAGGTTATGTGAAGACTCAACATTAGTATTAGGAATGTGGAGGAGGTGATGTGCAAGTAAAGAAATAATTTATATTTATTTAAACCAAATATATGCACAAAACACAAGTCCTGAAGATTCAGAGTGCCCAAAAAATTGCCATTGATTTTGATAACTTTAGGAGAATTAGCAAGGTAATTAAGTAGGAAACGGGTGAAAATAATTCTCTGCTTGGGGGGATGGGTGAAACAGGTGAAGGGGATTAAGAGATACAGATTTCCAATTATAAAATAAGCAAGGCACAGGAATGAAAAGCACAGCATAGGGAATAGAGTTGATAATATTGTAATAACTTGGTGCGGTGACTGATGGTGAGTACGCTCAGGTTGTGCAGGTTTCCTGCATTATTGTCGAATCATTATGTTGTACACCTGAAACCCATAAAATACTGTATGCAAACTGTACTTCAATTAAAAAGATAATTCTGATAATTCTCAGAATTGTCACAAAGGCAAATACCTCACTCTAGTAATTATGGATCCCCTGGCTTTGGACTCAGGGCAGACCAAGGGGGGGTTCACATGGGGCTTGGGCAGGAAGGGGGCTGGCCAGCTCCCAGCAAGGGTTGGCTGACCCTTTTGGGGACCCCAGTGAAGGAGTTTGGGCACTCCGAAACACCCTCCCTCTGCCTTCCAGACCCACTGTCTCAGCAGACATATTCTTGCTGGGCACAGGTGTGGACTCCCTCAAATCCCTCCACGTTGCTCTTTGGAGACTTGGCCCTAATTGTTTGCCAAATAATTATGGATCCCTTGGGACTCCCAGGTGGCTCAGCAGTTGAGCATCTGCCTTTGGCTAAGGGTGTGATTCTGCAGTCCTGGAATCGAGTCCCTTGTTGGGCTCCCCATGGGGTGCCTGCTTCTCCCTCTGCCTGTCTCAGTCTCTTTCTCTGTGTCTCTCATGAATAAATAAATAAAATCTTTTTTAAAAACAATATGGATCCCTTACTACTTAACCATCCCCAGGAAAAAAAAAAACCACAAAATGCTATTCACTAGCCTTAGGAATAACAAATCCTGCCAGACTGGTAAAATTTGACTGGCTCTAAGTTTGGTAAATCAAAGGCTATCGTTTACATGATATATATTAACTTCAGCAAGGGGTTTGAGCTCATCCACTCAAACCATCCACTCAAACCACTCAACAACCAGAAAAATATGTTCAAAGCATCTGTATCAGAAAACACACAGAGCATTTTCAAAGGCTGGTCTTGGGCCAGTATATCCTAAATTTTCATCAGTGATGGTACAAGCTGGTGCATATGAATAAATGAATCAAAGAGATGATCCAGTCTGGGGTTATAATCTACTAGCACACTAACTACCCATGTAAGATGGGAGACAAAGACTTGGAAATCAAGAGTCACAGATATATGGAATGAGGGTTGAGGGCATCAGGTATAATAAAGAACAAATTAAGCAAATAAAAGTGATATAGTATAATAGTATAAGTACAATATAAAGAATAATATAGTATTTACATAGTATAGTAAAACTTCCACCTGCTGGAGTCTCCAAGAACAAGTCACTCCAGAAAGCCAAGTTTCCAGGAATTGAGATACCTTTAGGCATAAATTTTAGGTTTTTATCTATTTTTAATGGAAAATTTTCAAAAAGCTATCATTCACTGTTTTCTTAAAGAATTAAATGAGTCTAATGTAGCCTTTTCTTGATTACTCAGGGCAATCATTTATGATCAATTTCAATTCAGTAAGTATGTCCTGAGCATCCCTACTTTGTGCCAAGTACTATATATTGAACTTTAATCAGTTTTCCTTTACTTTAAAACCAGATTTTGAAAACATGATGCTAAAGGAAAGAGGCCAACCACAAAGGACCACAGAGTGGATGACTCCACTCATATGAAATGTTCAGAAGAGGCAAACCTGCAAAGACAGCAAGTAGATGGGATCTGCCCAAAGCCTAGAGGGGCTGAGTAGGGGGGATCGAGGCGCGATGGCTCAGGGGCACTGGTTTCTACTGGGGACAGTGATGATGTTCTAATGATCACAGGTCTGTGGATATATTAAAAGCCATTGCACTGTACACTTTAAATGGGAAAATTCTTTAGTGTGTGAAGTATATCTCAATAAGGCCGTTAAAACAACAACAGGTTGTCAGTATTCAGAGAACAGGAAGAGACAATACTTGAGCAAGGTGGGGGGTGGGGAGGGTGGCCTGCACTGCGCGTCTGGGGAGGAACCGGGGATGTTAAGCTCCTACTCGGTCTCTGGCCAGGCTGGCTCTGCTCTCTGATCCCTCTCCTGTCCTCACACCTGCCTGTGACAGGTTCTGTAGCATCAGCTGCTTATGATCGGCTCTGGTTCTGGAAACCACAGAGGTGCAAGGCTAGGCTCAGGAGACAGAAAGACCTCGGTTTGGTGACTGGGTTGTGACTCCATTGGTGTGATTGTGGGCAATTTCTTTACCTTCCCCAAGCCCCAGTTCCCTTATCTGTGAAACAGCAATGATAATATCTACCTCATAGTGTTGTTATAAGGATTAAATGAGATAAAGCTCAAAATGTGGCCGCTTTGTGTCTGACTCATCATAAGTGTTCAAAAGAACTTTGTGTCTGGGAAGTGAAAGTGTCGCTACGAAGAAGCCAGTCCTCAGAGCATGAGCTTGGTGGCACTCATTTTGGCTATCGGGCTGTTGGGATGGGTAAGGACATTTGTGTCAATGGCTGTTCCTGCCAGGGGAGGTGTTACCAAATTACCAGCTTTCCCTAACATAGTAGAGAAGGAATAAACATCAGTTGAGCGTTACTATGTGCCAGGTGCTTGACATCCAGGATCTCATTTAATCCTTCTAATAGGTCCGTGCTGTTGATGGGGAAACTGAGGCTCGCACAGCTCATCCTGACGATGATGCTACAGAACGTTTTTACAATGTGCTACAATCGAGTACTAGCTCACCTAATCCTCACTAACCCTGGGAGGTCATGTGAGATGATGATTTATATGAAATATATATGTGGTCTGCGTCTCCACTTCTGGCAGAGTTACCCAAACCCTGAGAACTTCCCTGAGTGGGGAGAGTGATACAGGTTATGTTAATGGCGTGAGTTTCTGGGCCACACCTCAGGGCAGGAGACTCAACCTGATTCGAATGGGGTCTAATTTCAGTTCCACCATCCGGACTTCCCGGGAGCAGAGGGGGGCTGGTGGTTGAATGAGAGGGCAATGGCCAGTGATTTGATCAGCTGTTTATGTAGTGGAGCCTCCATAAAACCCCCAAAGGCTGGGTTCAGAGAGCTTTGGATTTGGTGAACTCACAGAGGCTCCAGGTGAGCAATGCACCAGAGGGCATGGGAGCTCTGTGCCCTGTCCCCAGACCTCGCCCTCTGCATCTCTCCCACCTGCCTGTTCCTGAGTTATATACCCTTTTATAATAAACCAGCCATCAAGTGAGTAAAATGTTTGAGTCCTGTGAACTGCTCTAGCAAAATAATCGAACATAAGGAGGAGGTCGTGGGAACCTTTGATTTATAGCCAGTTGGCTAGAAGCACAGGTAACAACCTGAATTTGCAACTGGCATCTTGAGTTGGGGGTGGGAAGCCTCACAGGACTGCACCCTCAGCCTGTGGGACCTGAGGCTCTCTCCGGGGCCACAGTGTCACCGTCGAGTTGAATTGCAGGGCAGCCAGCTGGTGTCTGAGCATTACTTGTGGGTGTGGGGGAAGCCCTGCACACACACACACATGGGCACACACACACACTCAAACTGGTCTCAGAATGTCAAAAAAAAAAAGTAGTTATCATCATTATCTCATTTTACATATGAGGAAACTGAGGCAGAGAAGGAATTAACTTGCCCAGGGTCACATATATTAAATTGCTGATCTGGGACACAAACAGAGAGAAATCTGATTCCAAAGCCTACATCTCTTCCACGTCAGTGCTGCCCACTAGGAACACAGCAGAAGGTCCCAGGGGACCCCACATCTAACAGGAAGACATGCTTCAAAAGGCACAGGGGATGGGATGCCTCGAGAATTAAAAGGAGGACAGTCCCTAACTTCAATCATTCAATCAGGCAGCTGGCATCTTTGGGAACACTGAGGGGGCTTCATCAGGCTCTTCTAGACCTTCCTATCTGAGAATACATACAGACAGTACCTTTTTATTTTACTTTATTTATTTATTTTTTTTTAGCTGAAGGCTACTTATGGTTTTGGGTTTGTCAAAGGGCTCTTAACAGTTGTTCACCACTACAAGGGGGCTGGTGGCTGAATTTCTAACGTTTTTCTAGCATATTTGTTGTTGCTGTTGTTTCTTACGTAGTTTTGAGCGCAGAGAAGAAATCCCTGGGGGATTTGAGAGGCTCGGGGAACTCTGAGGCCTCACCCACCTCCCCATCCTGCACATGACAGCCAAGGTTAGTCTTAGGGCTTTGTGTGTAAAGTAGGAGGAAAGAGGTCAGGACTCCCACTAGATCCTTTTATCTCCTTCAAGTCCACTCTAAATGAGGAAAGGAACAGTCCTTCATCTGCTGCCTCTCCTCTGTTTGGTGAATCCAATGTTGGTGACCTCCAGCATCTGGACCAGAGAAGTTTTCTTATTCATAGACATCCTAGGATAGTGGCCAGCTGTTCCCAGTCTCTGCGGAGCCAGCCATCCAGGTAATAGGTTCATACTTCCCACCTGCTCCTTGAACCATCTGAACTAACCCTCCTTGCTTGTCCCTTATAGGTCAGACCCGTATTTGACAAGACTGTCTGTCCATAGCCTAATGATAACTGCTTAACTGGTTTTAACTTTGGGGTGGAGGAGTGGGTTTGGTGGTACACGTTTCAAAATGTTTTGTCATGGCTTATATAGCTAGATGAATGCAATTATAATATTCAGACCCGGGACACCTGGGTGGCTCAGCTGTTAAGCGTCTGCCTTTGGCTCAGGACGTGATC
This sequence comes from Nyctereutes procyonoides, assembly GCF_905146905.1. NCBI lineage: Eukaryota > Metazoa > Chordata > Mammalia > Carnivora > Canidae > Nyctereutes > Nyctereutes procyonoides. Next base: position 44,799,661 of record NW_026575049.1, on the reverse strand, counting down.
CTGGAGTCTTGGGATCGAGTCCCACGTGGCGCTCCCTGCGTGGGGCCTGCTTCTCCTGCCTGTGTCTCTGCCTCTCTATCTGTGTCTCTCATGAATAAATAAATAAAATCTTTTAAAAAATAAATAATATTCAGACCCCTTCCTGAAATGTTTTCTCCAGACTGAGGATTATTTTGCTGGGGTCCAGTGACCCTGGCTAGAGGAAGAAATTCCCACAAAGCAAATAACTGTTAAAGTTTCTTTTTCTTGTGCTTTTTCCAGCCACAGATGTGTAATATTAACAACAATAACAACAAAAAAAATCACTATACTTACTCATGTGAAGAGGGTACCCCCGCTGACTCCAGCAGGGGCCCGAGTGGTCCTCCTAAGCCTCTCCCCCACCCTCCACCAGAGGTGGCTCCAGGTCTCCCACTGCAAGAAGATATTCCAATCCCTTTCATTAGGATGGGGTGGCCCTGGCTGATGAAACAATTAGGTGGCGGCCTTGGGGAGCACCTGGCAGCAGTTAATATTTGACTCCTTAATCAGAGGACCAAAATTCAAAGGGCTTCCAGAAAAGAACAGTGACCACCTGGGACCAGCGATGGCGGTTGTAAACAGGCCCTGGGAACAAGGCAGGTACAAGGCATGGCTTTGCGGCGGGGGTGGGGACAGGACAGAGCTCCTCAGCTCCCCTGAATCTCCTGTGTTCAAAGGCAGCTGATGAAGTTCAAAGTACCTCTTGGTTTGCCTTCTCATTTCCTGGGCTGAGTCACTGCCATGATCAGGGTAATATATTAAGCTATTCACAGTTCCTTACACTTTAGTAATCTCCAAAGCTTAGCTGCCAAGATCACGTTTTAAAAGAGAGAGACCTCCACATGGGGCAAGCCTGAGCAGGGACACACTTGTGAGGATGCCAAGCATGGTGGCAGGAATGGGGCACAGGTGGTGTGTTAGTCTGCTTGGGCTCCCCTAACGGATACCAGACAGGTGCTGAAACAGCAGAAATTCGTCTTCTCACAATCTTGAAGGCTAAAAGTCCAAAATCAAGGTACACTTTCTTCCAAGGCCTCTCTCCTTGGCTTGCACGTGGTCGTCCCTCGGTCTGGGATGTTGGCTTCCTCATCTCCTCTTCTCACGGAGATGTCATTGGGCCCTTCGTGTCTTCTCCAACTCCTTAATCACGGGGCCAAGATTCAAAGGGCTCCCAGGGAAGAACAGCGTCCACCTGGAACCGGGGACAGCTATTGTAGACAGGCCCTGGGAACAGGGCAGGTGCGTAACAATCCCATGTTAACTGAATTATCTCCTGAAAGGCCCTGCCTCCAAATATAGTCGTATTCTGAGGTCCTAAAGTTTGAACTTCAACACATGAATTTTGAGGTGGACAGCATCATGCCCTTAACTGATGATGTGAAGGACAAACTCCAAACACAGCCTCCTTCTCCAGTGTGTGGCAAACACCAGAGCCATATGTCCCTGTGAAGAATCTCCTGCGAGATGGGTTCATTCTTCCAAACAAGATGTCCCAGGCCTGGGGTGCCCTGCAGAGCAGGAGCAGTGGCTGCAGGCTCAGGGGCTGGCCCTGCCCCAGGAAGGTCGTGCCGCTGCAAGGACTTCGGTTTTGTCTGAGCAAGAGACCCAGCAGGGAACAGAGACCCCTTCCCTGCTCCACAGTTCTAAAACATACTTAGGGGAGAATCAAACTCCATGCTAATTTAATAGTTATTAATAATTGATAACATCCATTCCTCAAGGATTGTTTGCACAGTGCATGGAGGCTGGAGAATTAGTGATAATAAAATTTTAACATTCAGATAAAACTGGGTTAACAGTTTTCCTGTCTTTGTTTTAAATGTGTGTATGTATAAAATATTCATTGGGAGTTATAAACTAATAAACAAAGATGCCCCCCCATCCTCAGGCTCCAATGTGTAAAATTCTAATGTGAGATTATAAATCAAGAAACAGTAATGAAGGAATTATAAGAAAATGATCAGAAATTATAAGAAAATGACCATTCTGTACCAAGTGATGATTGGTATGGAATGAATAAATTGCCAGGGTGGTAGGTCAACACGAAGGTAAGGACAGGACAGGAAGGGGAAGGGGCTGGCATTTCCCCTGCTCTGTCATCTGTGTTGCTGTGCGATTGGCAGGTTTCACCTTTTCCTCAGCCGGCATCCGCTGGGCAGCTATGACCTGCCAGATTCTGGGCTGGTCTCACCACCACCTGGAGATGGGTTCCACACATGTCCTCACTCACCTTCCTGCCCTCCTTTTCTAGAGCAGTTCCATGAATGCCAGAAGGAAAAAGAAAAAAAAAAATGAAAATGAAAATGCTTTTGGTCCTTAGGCCTGCAGAGCCTTTCCTGTGTCAAACCTCCAATGGCGGGGGATGCATGCAGTCTCCCCGTCTTGCCTCTGATGGCTCTTTCTACCCAGTTGAAGATTCTCAGGGTTTTTCCAGGAGCTTCTGTTCATCTCTATCTACATCCCTCGTTGGATTCTTCTCTTCTTATGGCCTTAAAAAATGTTGGCGCTGACAACTCCCAATTTATTTTTATTTTTTAAAAAAGATTTTATTTATATATTCATGAGAGACACACACACAGAGAGACAGAGACACAGGCAGAGGGAGAAGCAGGCTCCCCATGAGAAGCCTGATGCGGGACTCAATCCCAGGACCCTGGGATCACGCCCGGAGCCAAAGGCAGATGCTCAACCCTGAGCCACCCAGGTGCCCCACATCTCCCAATTTATATGTCAAGCTGAGTCAGAGCCCCAGACTCACAGATGTATCTCCTGGACATCTCCACTTCAATTCACTCAATTCTCAAGGCTCCTCAAACTCCTCCCCACCCTTCACCACTCTTCCTTCTGTCTCAGTAAATGCCAACACAGCCACTCACCTGCTCAGGGCCAAACTCCAAGAGGCATCCTTAATTTCTCTCCTTCCCTCACTCCCCATATCCAACTCATTAGGAAGTTCTTTCAGTCCTCCCTTCAAAGTCCATTTGGAGTATGGATTTTGAGCACCTATCCATCTCCTTGGTTACAACATTGGGCTGGCCACCATCACCTCTGGATGCCATTTGTGCAATAGCCAATGGGTCTCCCCACTGTCACTTTGCCTGCCCAACCAGCTGCTAGAGTGATTTAGAAACCAAAATTAGGTCATGTAATGCTACTTCTACCCCCTAGTCTGCATAAAATCCTCCAATGGGTTCCTGTTGTGCTTAGAATAATATACAAACTTCTTATTGTATCCCCTAGGCCTTGACTGAGCATGTCCCACTCACCTCTCCAGCCCCATCTTGAGCCACTCTCATGTCTCTCACGACATTCCGGCCAAGTTGGCTGCCTGTGTCCCCTGGTTCATGCCTCTGGCAACTGGCCCCCACCTTCCCAGAGTCCCTTCATTAGCATGAGCTCAGGTATAGTTGAAAGGGACTTGTGACTCATAGCAAAAGCCTCCCCTCTTACCCATAGCAGGAAATTGTAGGGTTTTAGGAGCTCTTATGCCAGGAACCAGGACAAAGACCAAATATGTATTTCTTACTATATCACAGGACTATGCCAGGAAGACCAGGCTGTGTGTGGGGAAGGTGTCTAGATCTACTGGGCTTCTGGAGATGCTGGGAAGGCAGATGGATTTCAGAGCAGCAGTCTGGAACTGGAGACACAGAGCTGGTTGTCGTTAGCATATGGATGACAGTCACATAGGTTGAAACAAAAACTTTGCAGTGATTATTCATGGATTTTAGAATAAACTCTAGACTCCTGAACATTCTCTCATAGGGCCCCCTCTCCCCTCAGCTAGTTTCTACTCATGGTTTGGGTCTTCACACAATCACCTCAGACAGGGCCTCCCTTCCTCCGCCCTCCCCTGAGGCAGGGTCAGGAATGCCTCTCCTGTCAGTTCCCACGGGGTCCTCTGTCTCTACAGCAGTCCTTACATGTGTCACTGCACAGGGGGGCCACGCTGTCTCTGCCATGGGACCTGGCTCTTTGCCTCTGTGTCTTCCCCGGTGCACAACCATCCCCGGCTCATGGTGGATGGCCAGTATGTATTTGTCCAAAGAGGCCGTTAAGAAATGAGCCTTCTGAGGCTGTGAGCCAGTCTCAAAGAATGCAAATTCCAGTGTTGTTGGTGTTGGAAAGATCTGGTCACTAGAGTCCTGCCAGGCTGTCCTAGGTGTCGTAGACTGTGTACTCAGGGAGGCCTGAGGACTTTTAGAAGGGCCAGCTCCCAGAGATGCCAGGAACACGTGCTTATTTGTTCGCTCAGTGTCATACCTCCCCTCTTCCGGCCACATTCCAAACCTGTTTCAAAAGCCTGACCACTCGGTGAAACTTTCCCCAGTCCACCTTGGGTAAATATATGGCCGCTACTGCCTGCCTCTCGCTTGCTGCACTCACACGGATTTTCCTTAGAGCTTGAGCTCTAATTTCTTTTTTTTTTTTTTAAGATTTTATTTATTTATTTTAGAGTGAGAAAGAGCACATGAGTGGTATGGAGGGATAGAGGGAGGGGGAGAAGCAGGCTCCCCTCCAAGCAGGAACCCCCCTCCCCGACATGGGGCTCGAGCCCAGGACCATCATGACCCGAGCCACTCGGTGCCCTCAAACTCTAACTTCTTATTATTTTTATATTGTGCATCCCTTTACAGCTTGGTTTCACACAACAGAGTGCTGATCTGTCGCCTCATCGAAGTGTTGTCCCTGTTGGCTTGTCAACTGCTCCGGCAGGAAGGAGGCCGGACCTTGACTTTGAGCTTTAGTCGTGGTCACGAGCCTCCTTGGGTGACTCAGGGATTCCTCAGGGTAGTTACGACAGTGGTGACAGAATGTCCCTTCACTCCAGATTGCCTGTCTGGGGCTGTGCAAGATGCCAAGCAGAACAGAACCTGTCGGATTCCTGGGTATCAGCTTTTCGAATCAAGTAGGAAATGTCTGTACCTGTTCTTTATTCAGCTGGATTCCTAGCTCAGTGGCAAGGTGCCTGCAGAGGACCCTGGGGGGACAATGGCCTCGAGGGACCAGGAAGTTCCGGGCGCCCTGCTGCCCTCGCTGAGGCCTACTGGGCGGTCACCTGCAGGTGGTGGCTCTCTGGAACAATCGGAGGAAGGAGTCAGGGACGGTGTCCCCGTGAGGCCGGCTCTCGCCACTAACCTGCATGGCTGTGCTTCAGCTGTAATGAAGGTTTAAGACTCCAAGAGCCTGTCATGAGAAGGCCCATGAGCACCTGTGTTTTATAGGCTTGCGTCACTTCAGGGTCCTTGAGGTGCAATCTCAGGGGGCAGTCAGCTGTGGGAGGGAGTGGGCAGGGAGGACAGCCCCGATCCCTCCTCTTCCCAAGTGATCCCTCTGCTTCCCATCCTCCTTCTGAGCTGGGGGAGACCTGTGTGCAAGGATGGGTGAGCACTTGCCCTTCTCCAAGCTGGCTGCCAACTAGAGGCGAGTCCCAGGACTAATGAAACACAGAGCCTTGTTTCTGCCTCTGGTTTTATTTTATTTTTTACTTTTTTTTTTTTAAGATTTTATTTATTTATCTATTCAGGAGAGACACAGAGACACAACACAGGCAGAGGGAGAAGCAGGCTCCCTACCAGGAGCCCGACACGGAACTCGATCTCAGGACTCCGGGATCATGCTCTGAGCCCAAGGCAGACACTCAACCGCTGAGCCACCCGGGTGTCCCCTGCCTCTGATTTTGAAGAGGAAGTTATGTGAAGGTTCTCCCTGGGCCCTTCCTGCCCTACCCTCTTGTCTGAGTTGGGGGGTGACTTCACCCCTCAGGAAACACACTTTCTTGTCCTCTGTGTTTCAATGACCTGTTTCCAAAGTGGGGGAAAATAATGGCAGGTAGATTAGCAGTCTGAACAAGCACTTCCCAGTGTCATTCCAGAACGAAACGTGTGAGGACAGACAAGATACTAATTGTCCTTAAAATACGACATTTGAAATAACGGTTAGATGGTATATTAGTAGGGGATTCTCCAGAGAAATGGAACCAATAGTATTTGTTTGCTTATTTATTTATTTATTCTAAGGTATTGGCTCACGGGATTCTCAGAGGCTGAGATGTCCCGGTTTGCTTCCTGATGTGGGAAACAGAGACAAAAGGGAAATTAAGTTTCCTTACTACTTACTGCCCATTGACAAGTCCTTGAAACAGGCAGAGTGACCTTCCTCTTGGAACTCGGCTGCCTCCAAGTTAATACTTTGATAAGTACAAAAGGCAATCTTAGCCGGCCTCCCAGGACCCTGTGAGTCTATTTTAAGTTATAAAAATTCCTTTGGAAATTTCCTTTATCTCTACCCCTCAAGATCTGTGTTGGCAATCATCCCCGGAGCGTATGACCCATCGATACACATCTGAAGAGTCTCATGACTGAGTTTTTACTAAACAGTAATAAATGACCTTTTCCTAACAATAGCTAGCCACCTCGGGCTCCTGGAAACCTGTTTCCAAAATACCAGGGATGAAAAAACAAAAAACAACAACAAAAAAAAAACAAACTACCCGGGATGCTTACCCTATCCCTAAACCCTCCCCACTTGAAAGTATATAATGGGCCACTCTTCATGACCCCAGGGCAGCTCTTCCGGTCCACAGGTCCTGTCCCCGCTTTAATCAAACCACCTCTTTGCACCAAAGACATCTCAAGAATTCTTTCTTGGCCATCGGCTTCGAACCCTGACATCTTTCCGACATCACTACAAGCTGTCGCCCTAGGAAACCTGGTGATGTAGTTTCAAGACCGGATAGCCAGAGAGAGGAAGGGTGTAGATTCCAGTACCAGTCTGAAGGCCTAGGAACCAGGAGCCCTGCAGGCAGAAGACTGGGGTCCCAGCTCTTAGGCACAGAGAGGGCAGATCCAACCCTTCCTCTGTCTTTTTGTTCTATTCAGGCCTTCAACCCATTGGATGTTGCCCACAGAGGGGAAAGCCATCTGCTTTACTGAGCCTACTGCTAAGAGATTAGCATTTAAAACACCCAGAGATAATGTTTAACCAGGTAGGTTAAACATCTGATGATCTAGTGAAGCTGACACACAAAATCAACCATCACAGGCCTTGGTGTTTTTTTCCCCCTCAAAGTGGCTAAAATAAAAGTTAGGCAGTGTCCATTTTACATCGGTAACAAAACACAAACTAGTGAACACCTACAACGCTTTGGCATTTTCAAGACCAAGTCCCCAGTCTGGTGTGTCCTTGTGCCAATATAAGAAACTGCTTTTTATTCAAGGGCCCAATGGTCATAAAATGCCAGCTGAGTGGTTACAATTTGCAGAGGAATATTTTAAGTGGTACATTATAGAATTTTTTTTAAAGCCCTTTGTTTCTTTTCATATTTTAAGTAACATTCTTGGCAATGCGGTTATGCTTTTTGTATAGAGGACACAAGTGAATATTGTGGCAAACACATCTGCGTACCTTCCACGGCCTTAAAACTCACGGCAGTTATCAAAGTCTCAAAAATGCCCCGGCACTAAATCATGTGGCCTCAGAAATGCAAAAATAAATCTGCAGTCTAGTCTTTCCAGAAGAAATGTAAACTGCAAATCAACTGACCTCAGACAATTCATTTATTTAATTTATCCTTTAGGTTTATGAAGGAGTCCAAGTAATTTAAAGATGCCTTCATTACTGCTGGCTGCTCTGGATGGTTCTTCATTAAGAATGTTAAGTTCCTGGAACCGATGACTCACGTCTTACAATTTTGTGTATCCTGCTCAGCCCCTTGAACACAGGCTTCTCTGTCTCAGAAGGTCAAGGGATTAACCCTTTCAACACCTGAAAGTGGATGCAACATCTGGATTGAGATGCTAGGACTCTTCTCCCAAGGGAGAATCCTTCAAGCAAACCGAGCTGGCTCAGAAAATACCCATCCAGTCACCAAATGCTGACTGAGGGTTTCCAGACCCTTTGTTCAGACTGCTGAGCGTCGGGATCACATGAGCCAGTGCGCGAGCTCAAAGCTCCTATAGGAATAATCAACTCACTCCTTACTTGGTACAGCTTAGGCTTCTGACTTTACTACTAGCTGACTTTTACATTGATGATATGATCAATGATATTAATATGCAGGGAGGAAGGAGAAAACAGTTCTGTTTAATGTATTCAAAATATTCTTTCAAATACCTCTACAATATGAAGAACTGTTGCCAAGAATTGACACTTTGGAGAAGGGGAAATCTATTTCTTTCTTGGAAATATTTGTTCCTTATATTCAAACAATGGAAAAAAAATCTAAGCAATTATTTATTTATTTATTTATTTATTTATTTATTTATATTTTTTTAAAAAGATTTTATTTATTTATTCATGAGAGACACAGAAAGAGAGGCAGAGACACAGGCAGAGGGAGAAGCAGGCTCCATGCAAGGAGCCCAACGCGGGACTCGATTGGGGTTTCCAGGATCAGGCCCTGGGCCAAAGGCGATGCTAAACCGCTGAGTCACCCAGGCTGCCCTTTACTTTTATTTTTAATTTAAATTCTAGCTAGTTGACATATAGTTCAATATTGGTTTTTGGAGTAGCATTCAGTGGTTCATCATTTACATACAACACCCAGTGCTCATCACAACAAGTACCCTCCTTGATACCCATCACCCATCTATCCCATCTCCCACCTATGTCCCTCCATCAACCCTGTTTGTTTTCTATTGTTAACAGTCTCTCATGATTTGTTTCCCCTTCTCTCTTTTGTCCCCCATCCTGAATGTTCATACTTTTTGTTTCTTAAATTCCACGTATAAGTGAAATCAGATAGTATTTGTCTTTTTCTGACTGGCTTATTTCACTTAGCATAATACACTCTGGGTCCATCTACATCATTGTAAATTGCAAGACTTCATTCCTTTTGGTGACTGAGTAGTATTTCATTAGACATATGTATGCTACATCTTCTTTATCCATTCATCAGTCAAGGGCATTTGGGTTCTTTCCATAGTTGGGCTATTGCTGATAATGCTGCTAAGCTGGGGTGCATGTACTCCTTCAAGTATGTATTTTTGTCTCCTTTGGGTACATACCTAGTAGTAAGCAATTTTTTTTTTCCAAAGGTAAACCTTTGTGTATTTTATCTTGTGTATTTTAACCAGTAGGCAAAAGTGCCTCACAGCTTCAGGTTTTCTAGGTTGCCTGCTGATGGTTTAAAAAGCAAAAGAAAGACGAGATAGAAGATGAACACACACATTTACCTGGCCTCCTTCCCACAGTTTCACTGAGAATCAAGAATGAGTTGGAGTAATTCCACAAGACAGCAGACAACAGAAGGGGATATCAACAGAGATCAGATTTGGATATAATTCTGGAAGGTGGAAAGTGGGTGTAATGACATAGCAGGTTGAGCCACAGCTCAGAAGATACAAAGGAGAAAACTGCCTGACAACAGAGTCTTTGTCTTGGCTTCCAAAATGTCTATACTCAGAATTCACAGTTTTGTGCCTGGTCATAATTAAGCCTATCGGTTGACCCTCCCTTCCATGGACTTGGTCTTCCTATTCCAAATGGGTATTTGGGGAGAAAAGGTATTTGGTCTTCCTATTCCAAATGGGTATTTACGAATGTAAAGTACAGAAGAAATGACAACAAACTCCCCAGATCAACCAGTCTGGCCTTCATCCATAAATACAAATGGACATGAGGAGAGCCTTCAGGATAACCAACAGTTTGAAAGAGAAGAAACCCAAGGATGGTTTGCAAGGTTAAAATTAAATTTGAAAAACCAGCAGTCTTAGAGCTCCATGTGAGAGCATTGCTTCCATGAAACAAGAATAGGTTAACCTGGAAAAGGAGCAGAGAATCAGAGTTCTTAAAGATTAGTGATGGGATTTCTAGGATAAGACTGCACACTAATACGTGATATGATTTTGAGTATTTGCTGAAGTATAAGAAAGAATAACCCACATGGCTTTGATACTTGGAACATTCTCTGTGGAGAGATGGATTTAGTACCAGAGGATTACATTTATTTCTCCAATCACACTGCTTGGTTCTGTAGTGATTGATATTTACATAATTAAAATGTGAATGCTATTTCTTAGTTTGCATTTTAAAAATCAACTTCTGGGAGAACACCAAAGACCTGGTTAATATATAAAATGGAGTGCAAGTAATATGACATGGGTACTGGAAAGGTAACGAGAATTGACAGCAGTCAGGCAAGGATAGGAAAGAGTATAAGGTGATGATGAAGGAGTAACCAGATCCTCACATCATGGAGAATCAAGAGGAGTGGTGAGTGGTGTCCTGTTACCAGAAAAGAAACAACAAAGGGATGCAAGTAAACAAAACTATAAATATGTATGTTTATAAAAGATGAGTCTTGCAGAGTAGTAGAGGGAAGAGATAATATGAGTCACAATTTTCTCATATTTCATAGTGGGCTCAGTAGATACCATGTAAAATTAATAAATCAGGAAATAAAGCTATAAGCATATTACCTAGGATTATGGATATAATCACCCAAAGAATACAAAACTGGGTAAATGTGGTTACTCTGGTGAGTGGGACTGCCTATGGGAGTGTAAGTCTTTGATTTTTCATTTCATATTATCCTGTAGTTCAGGTATCAGAAAAATATGGCCTCAGGCAGGCTGCCAGTTTTTGTAAATAAAGTTTTATTGGAACATAGTCTAGTTCATTTATATTACCTATGGCTGATTTTGTGTTAGCAATAGGAGAACTGATTGACAGATATTGTATAGCTTGCAAGCTGATATTTACTATCTGGCCTTTTACAGAAAAAGTTTGTTGGGATTACCAAACAGATTAAGATTTTTAAAAATTGCATGCATTATCCTTTTATTTAAAAAAAAAAAGGAAAAATCTTTATACCAAACATGGGGCTCAAACTTATGACCCCAAGATCAAAAGTCACATGCTCTGTTAACTAAGCCAACCAGGTACCTTGCATGCATTATCTTGATTCTTTTTTTTTTTTTAAGTAGGTTCCATGCCCAGCATGAAGCCCAAGGTGAGGTTTGAACTCACAACCCTGAGATCAAGAACTGAGCTGAGTTCATGAGTCAGACACTTAACTGAGCCACCCAGGTGCCCCATGCATTATCTTGATCCTTAAAAAAGAAAATTAAAGTAGGGGGGGAAATAAACATCCTACTTTTCAATACTTATTTCCAAACCACTGTAAACTTGAACTCTGAACCCTAAATACAGACCACACTAGACTTGTGTATTAGTTTGCTAGGGCTGCCATAACAAAGCACCACAGAAATTTATCTTCATTTAAATCTGGGAGGATAAAAGTCCAAGGTCTAGGTATCAGCAGGATTGATTTCCTCTGAGGCCTCTCTCCTTGGCTTATAGATGGCCATCTTCTCCCTGTGTTGTCACATGGTCTTCCTTCCCTGTGTGTGTTATGTGTGTGCACCCTAAATCTCTTATTAGGACACCAGTTATGCTCACCCTAATGACCTCATTTAATTTAATTGCCTCTTTAAAGGTCCTATCTCCAAGTACAGACACACTCTGATGTACTGGTGGTTAGGACTTTGACCAATGAATTTGGGGGGATACAATGAAGCTTATAACAGTTTCCAAGTCCAGCGTCCTGTTGGAAGAGATCATAAATAGAAGAAAATGTCTGGAACTCTGCTAGAGTCAGTGCAGAGGTGTCAGTAGATGAACAGAACCACAGCCTTCAAGGCCAGGAGCTGCTGGGACCTCTGGGTTCACCACCACTGAGGGCTGCCTTCCACTCAGCATGGTTGCAAGCACCCAACCTCTGCCTTCTGCTCTGGCCTTGGAGCACTCACCTATAGAAGTGCCTGAGCCTTACAGATGAGATGGTAGATGAGGTGGCAGGGGTGGGTGATAAGGAAAACAATCTAATCTTTTTTTTTCCCCTCCTCCCCTACCTTTGGGAAGAAAGATGGGGCATTTAAATTTCAAGGCTTCAGCTTCTGAAAGATTGGGTTTATTTTGTCTGAAGGACTCCCTAAAGTTTCTTTTGCCTCTGTAGCAATTCTGCATTTTCCTAAGTTTGATACCAGAATTCTTAGCCTTGTGGGGAATCTTTCAGATGGAAGGTGTTCTTTATTGGATCATGGGCTAAATGTTGAGTTTCTGTTTTCGGCAAATGTAACAGCAATTGTCAAACGAGGTGCTTGGCAGGGAGGGTGCTCGCAGGCCTCTGGCCTCTCTGCAAATACTTCAGGATGCTTCGGAGAGGTTAATAAGCACACTTCAACCACCAGCTGGACGGTTGCTGTTTGTAATAATCTTCTGGGCATCACAAACATCTCTCTCCTTTATTTCCATGCTAATAAGGATAATTTTCCTACGGAGAAGGCAGGAAGGATGCCAGACAATACATATAAAGTAAATGTCAACCATCGCCTGAATACCTGTGCTATTACCCACAAGCACGCATTCGGCCTGCATTATTTCTGGTATTTGGGCCTAAAAAACCTATTCACTAGAGATTATTTTCATCTATCAAGGAATAAACAAATATTTCCCTACACATGGGAGTTATGTAGAACTGACAGGATGATTCAGGGGTGCGGCTGGAGAAGCAGATCTACATGCCTCCCCCCATCACTTTCACCCATAGAGAGGGACCACGAAGGTCTCATCTTCTGATTGGCTGGTTCTGCGTGGCTTCCTTCTCTTGGTAATAAAAGGCTTTCAAAGCACTCTGAACAACTTCATTCTGCATAAAAGCCCATTTGGATCATTTTTCTGGATGATTACTTCTTAGTAATAATTACTATGAAGACCAATGTAATGTAATTACCTTATAAAACGAATGTAAAAGACCCTGCTCTCAGACTACTACATGTTGTAGATGCAGAATAGTTCTATCCAGGGAAGACACTGAGCTCAAACTCCTTTCCAACACAAAGATCTGGACAGCTTCCCAGAGGGATGGCCATCCTCCCTCAGCTTGCTAACTTTGAGTGTCAAGGAACTCACTCCTGACTGGGCATCCTGTCCCATGCTGGACAACAATAACAGAACATTCTTTGTCCTTCTCTTGAACTTTCATTTCTGGTCCTAGTTTGTTCCCTGGGGAATTGCATAGAATAAGTCAATCCTTCTTCTTTCTTCAAACATCTCAAGATGCTTCTCCTGCCTCCTCTTGGTCTTTCTGAGCTAAATATCTCTTTTCTCTGAAGTTTCCTGCACAGGACACTCCCTTGGCATCTTGGTTGTCCTCTCCTGAGCTCTCTCTAGAAAGTTAAGCTTTGTATGTGGGATGCACATCACTGCCACTCACAGCCCATTAGCCGGAACTCAATGAGGTCCTATGAATAGGTAGATGTGTTGGGTGGGAGAGGGCAGAGGCAGGAGATGCAGTTTCTGGCTGGACATCTGCTTCTAGATACAATCGCATACTATGCAAGGGGATTGCAGGACTTTGATGTATCCCTCCCTCCCTATCCCTAGCTATCTCTGCCACAGACCCTAAAACTGTAGTTTGGGAGGTGTTAGGTAAAATTCTCTCACACTGTGCTTATGGTCACATTCTTAACTTCACGTAAGACATTAACTTTAAAAACAAATAGGGATTTCTCACTTTAGGACCCAGAAAAAGTATATGAAACTGCTATATTAGGTACCAGTTGCTATGTACCTCCAAAATTTAATAGCTTAAAACAATATTAAACATTTGTTTCCTAACAATTTCAGTGTGCCAGGATTAAGGGCACCTCACCAGATAGTTGGGCTTGGAATCTCTCATGAGGTTGCGGTCAGTATGTCAGCTGGGCTCCAGTCATCTGGAGGCTTGACTGGGGCCAGAAGGGGTGATTCTAAGGTGGCTCATTCACGTGGCTGGCAAGTTGGTGCTGGCAATTGGCAGAAGGTGTATTAGTTTGCTGTGCTGCCATGACAAAGTACCATAGACTCGGTGATTTAAACTAGAGAAATGTATTTTCTCACAGTTCTGGAGGGTGCAAGTCTAAGATCAAGGTGTTGACAGAGTTGATTTTTTTTTAAGATTTTTATTTTATTTATTCATGAGAGACACACAGAGAGAGGCAGAGACACAGGCAGAGGGAGAAGCAGACTCTCCACAGGGACCCCAATGCAGGACCCTGGGATCACTCCCTGAGCTGAAGGCAGACTCTCAACCGCTGAGCCACCCAGGCGTCCCAGGGTTGATTTCTTCTGAGGCCTCCTTCTTTGGCTTAGAGATGGCCATTTTCTCCCTGTATCATCACATGGTCTTCCATGTGTATATCTGTGGCCAAACTTCCTCTTCTTATGACACTAGTCATATTGGATTAGGGCCCACCCTGATTACCTCAGTTGAACTGAATTACTTCTTTAAAGGCCTTGTCTCCAAATACAGTTATCTTCTGGGTACTGGGGTTGGAGTTAGGACTTCAACATATGAATTTTGGGAGTCACAATTCAGCCCATAACAGGAGGTCTCAGTTCTTTTGACATGGGCCTCTCCACAGGCTGCTTGAGTGTCCCAGACATGGTGACTGGCTTCTCTTAGAACAGTCCAGAAGGTAAAGACAGCAATGTCTTTCACTATATTGCTTCAGAAGGCTCACATAGTCACTTGTGCTACATTCTAGAGTTAGAAGTGGGCATGAAGTCTGCCTTATACTCAAGGGAAGGGGAATTAGGCTGTACGTTTGAAGGCAGGAGTATCAGAGAATTCATAGAGATATTTTAAAACCACTGCTGCTGCCATAGAAATATTTCCCTGTTGTTTTCTCTTAGAATCCAAAATACGGATTTCAGTTTTTCCTTTTTTTTTTTTTAAATTCCTCTGTCTTCCACTTAAAACTGCTGCAAATCTAGAACCTACCTTACTGATTGCATTTTGCTTAAAATTTCACAGGCACATGTATTTATTCGGTATTTTTTTTTCTTTTTGATGACTCTGTCCTGTGAAACAGATGAGTAGACTCTCCTCAGTGTGGATGAGGGAAGCTTGGTTATCCTGCAATTGGCAGCCTTGCTCAAGCTAGAGACAGTGACTGTAGTCTAAGGGGGAGACTTATTCAATCCTGTATAAAGTCTTGAGGGAGATTATCTCCAGGGCTTTATATGGAGTCCTATAAAATGGATGCTTTGAGGAGAGAAGTGTGACAGTCAGGCTGGATGGAATCACAAGAACTTCCCAGGAGCCACAGAGCCTCTCGGTGATTTTAAACATTAATCAAAGGATAGACTTGAATGAAATGGAGAAAATTTTATTCATCAAAATTTTCCTCCACAAGATCATTCCATTTCTTTTGAAGAAATTCTGTTAAGCTTCTTAACAGTGTGGTATATGAATGTGCAGGCCTGAGGTGCCAGAGACAACCAAGAGCAATTTTCCTGATGGTGGGGGTGGGCTATGGGACTAGGAAGCTAGAGAGGTATATGGCCTCTCAGGTTTCTTCTGTGTGACTCCACCCTCAAGTATTTAATAGACCTGGCCAAAATAAAAGATGTCAGGTGTGCATGGATTTCTTCTGCAGACTGCCGAGAGCTGGAGAAAGACAGCAACAAAAATGCACGAGTCCCACGTATGAACTGGGCTGTGAGAATGGAAGACCCAGGGCAAGCAGGGGAAGGACATAACCAGGACATTGTCATCACAGTTGGGCCTCCCTTGGCAGCCAGATCAAAACCTGGGGTTCCTGTTTCTAGGAACAAGAGAAACCCACAAGTGCAGGTATTTATCCTTGCGGGAAGCTCTGGAAGGTAAGGTGTGCTGTGGAAAGACCTACCTCAGCAATTTTCCCTTCTCTCCTCCTACACATTAATTCCCATCCATACATAAACACACTCTTGTTTGTCTTTTCTAACAAACAAATGAACAAATGAACAAACCAACCCTCTGTTGCCCATGTGCCCCTCCTCCCTTCTAGTGCCATTTCTCCCATTCACAGTAAAATTTTGAAAGTTCAGTACAGCTGATATCTAAGCAGGCTGGCTCACCTTGACTCGCTCTACTTGTGCTTCTGCCCTCAGCCCTCCACTGAAATAGCTCTTGTCAAGGTCACCTATAACTTCCACATTCCCAGAGCCAGTGGTCACTCTTTTTTCCATCTGTCTGGATCTCTTAGATCCGAGCTTACACACAGCTGATTCCTCTCTCTTCTAACACTTTCTTCTCTTGCCTGCTTTTCCTTCTTCATAGACCATTCTTTCATAGATCTGTCTCCTTTGCTGGCTCTGCTTTCTTCAGATCCGTAAGTGTTTATGTGTCCCGGGATCAATCCTGATACCCTTCTCTTCCTTTTCTGGACCCTTGATCACTTATCTAACCTAAATGCTGATGATTTCCAGCTGTATAACTTTATTTTGTATTCTACTTAGCTGTTTAATGGGAATCTCAAATTTGAGATGTCCAAAATCGTACAACAAAGGAGGCAAGGATATACAATGGGAAAAAGGCTATCTCTTCAACAAATGGTATTGGGAAAACTGGACAGCTACATGTACAAGAATGAAACTGGACCACTTCCTTACACATACACAAAAACAAACTCAAAATGAATTAAAGAGCCATATGTGACACCTGAAACCATAAAATTCCTAGAAGAAAACATAGGTAAGAATCTCTGACATCAGCTGTAGAGATATTTTTCTAACTATAGCTCCTTTGGTGAGGGAAACAAAAGAAAAATTAAGCTATTGAGACTACATCAAAATAAAAAGCCTTTGGACAGTGAAGGAAACCATCAATAATAATAATAATAAAGAACTACTTACTGAATGGGAGAAGATATTTGCAAATAACATATTTGATGAAGTGTTAATATCCAAAATATACAAAGAACCTCTACAACTCAATACCAAAAAACCAAAAAATCCAATTTAAAAATGAATTACAATTAAAATTGATAGACATCAATAGATAGATAGACGGGGGATTAAGAGTGTACTTACCTTGATGAGCACTAAGTAATATGTAGGATTGTTGAATCACTATATTATATACCAGATACTAATATAACACTATATGGTAATTACAGTTGAATTCTTTTAAATGTCCACAATCAAACCCCTTTTTGTAGCAAATGCTCTCCGAATTCAATTTCTGTAAATGGTATCACTACTCATCTGGGAACTCCAACCAAAAATCTAGATGTCATCTCTACTTCCATCCTTTCCTTTTCACACCAAATCAAACCCACCAGCATGAGGGATTTTATACTCACTTTAAAAAATATTTTGAATCCATCCACTTCTCCACTTCCATCATTACACCTAGACCAGGCCACCATGGCTGGGCAGGCTTCTAGCTTTGTTTCCACCTGTGCCCCCGTACAATACATTTTCACTCAGAAGCTACAGCCATCTTCTTAAAATGTAAAACACATCACCTCCCATCACTTCTCTTCATTGATTTCCCAAAGAACTTAGAACAAATCCATCTTCCCACATGGCCTACCAGGACCCCCACAACTGGTTCAGCCTGCTTCTCCTGTCTGCACCTGCCTGTCTGCACCTGCTTCTCCCTCTTGTCCTGTACACACTGGCTATGCTGCTTCCTGAACATGCCAGGTCTGAGGGCCTGGGACTTTACAGAGCTGTCACCTTCACCCAGAGTGTTCTCGCCCAAATCGTTACATGGCTGATTCATTTTTATAACTAGGTCACCGCTTCAGCAAACCCTTTCCTAACCAGCCACTCTCAAATAGCCGTTTCTGCCACAACCAAGTCCCTCTGTTTTAGGCTCACCATTGCAGGAATTGTTGTTTTTCCATGTTTTTCTCATGTTTCATGTTTATTTAGTCCCAGCCCCAACTAGAATGCCTACTAGCCATTTGCTCACCAGTGTGCCATCTTGGTAAAGTGCCTCCACAGAACTGTCAACTGAATGAAAGAATGAATGAAAACACCTCATAGTTTGTGTAGGTACTCACAATTAAAAATTACAACACAAGGGATGCCTGGGTGGCTTGGTGGTTGAGTGTCTGCCTTTGGCCCAGGGCGTGATCCCAGAGTCCTGGGATGGAGTTCCACATCAGGGTCCCCTAGGGGAGCCTGCTTCTCCCTCTGCCTGTGTGTCTGCCTCTCTCTCTGTGTCTCTCATGAATAAATAAATAAAATCTTTTGAAAAATTACAACACAAAAGAACCCTCATACTTTCTCCAGTCCTTCTTGGGAATTGAAGGGTAAGGGTGAATGTAGTCACTCAGGGAAGCACCATGAGTTACATGCTTGTCTCCGAGTCACATGTCTTAGTCTGTTAGGGTTGCCAAAAGCTGGGTGGTTTATAAATAACAAAAATGTCTTTCTCACTCTTCTGGATGAAGGCTGGGTAGTCCAAGATCAAGGCACTGGCAGATCCGGTGTCTGATGAGAGCCCTCTTCTTGATTCATAGAGAGCTGTTTTATTGCTGTATCCTCACATACTGGAAAAAGCAGGGAGATCTCTGGGAACTCTTTTATAAGGGCACTAATCCCATTCATGAAGGTCCACCCTTAAGACTTAATCACCTCCCTAAAGGCCCCACCTCCTGATACCATCACACTGGGTGTTAGGATTTAACATGAATTTTGGGGAGACACAAACATTTAGTCCATAGCCAGTAAGAGCCCTTAAGGTCAAGGTCAGGACTTCCTTGTCTATATTATGTTCTTGAGGACACAGATTCACCTCCATGCTATGCTTTTTAAGAATGGGGATGTCCCTGAAGGGTAGTGTTGAAAAGGCTAAAGTCAATTATTAGGTGCTCATTTGTGGTGAGATCTTGGACAGGTGACCTTAATGTTAATGTGCCTCAGTTTCCTCATCTGTAAAGTGGAGATAAGTACTTACTCCCAAAGGATTGTGGAGAGAATTACAAATATTACACTCAGAGGAGGACGTGGCACACAGGAGGCACTCAGTAATTGTTCACTCTTTCTTGTCAGGAAAACCAAGTGTGGCAATTCCCTGCAGACTTGGGCCATCTCCACTGCCACTCTAGACTTCATTCAGCATCTTCAAATTTTGGTCACTTTCTCAGTTTCTCCTGTTATAGCAGAAGATCACAACCTTCAGGCATGGGGGTGGCAGCCACTGGGCCACGCCCCAGTGAATTCTCTCAGTATCTTAAAATCTATACCCTTCTATCTTACCAGTTGCCAAGAGGATGAAACCAAGCCCTGAAATACACAGAAAATAACAACCTCTATTTGAATAAACTGAACCAAATACTTTTGATCTTATGGTCAAATCTTCTGCCTCAAAATTGTTCATCTGAAATGTTCTGCTAATAGAGGAAATGGCAGTTTGGGATAGTAATAACCGACAAAATTTTCTTCTAGTTAAAATTATTTATGTCAAAGCTGTTGGAGCAATTCTAGATGGACAGAGTTCTTGTTTAGAGCACATTTACCATGGCATTCAATATTGATGTTCTCTAAGAGAATGAAATTATTAAGTCAGTTTGGTTTGGAAAAAAAGAGCTATCCAGGGACTTTTTCAATAAAGGCAGACTTGATCAAGTTCTAGTTGATCAAGATGAAGTATAGTTCTAACAGCTAGAAATATTAATGAAGAAAATACAATAAAAGTAGAACTCAAGGTATATAAAATCAAATTATAGTATCTATATAGTCTATTGATTTTAGTGGCTAAATGCTCCCAGCTGTACATATTCCTATGAAGATTAGCTTGTTCAAAGAAACAAATTGGAAAAAAAACAAATTGGAAATGTTTTTAAAAATAGAGGTATTATATAACTGAGACACAGTTTTGTGTCTTTTTTGAGACACAAATTTTGAGATCCTAAATATATGCTCTTCCTCTGCTGACTTCTCCACATTCTATGTTCATGGGTCATCCTGGCTAATCCACTGATAACCTAATTTTCAACAGAAATGCACAGGTTGGATTAATCAGATGCTAAAGTATTATAACTTTTAGAAATTTTGTATTTTTAAGATATTGCACCAAATAGATAAAAACAGAGAAGAACCTACATTATCTTCTGATTTCCAAAAATAAACACTGAAATTTTATTGGAAAAAAGAATCTCAAAAAACCCCAAATCAACCCAACTGGGATTCTGAATGGTATATATATATGTGTATATATACACACAATGAAACTCTATATATGGCATTTCACTCATTGCTGGAGGACATCCTCCAAGCATCAGTAGAAAACATTTACACATATGACAGAAGCATGTTTGAAACCTTTTATTGAACAGGCAATGCATTGTGCAATGGTTAAGGACACAGATGCCTTGTGGAAAAGTTTAAAAATTATTTTTGGAAACAGTCTGTGAATTGCTGAACCTGGCTATGTTCCTTCCACTCCTGAGAGTGACTATCTTCAGGAAAACTGTTTTATAGCTGCTCTTGGAAACGGCATCCCTGTTTTACCAAAAATGTCATGCCTAATAGTAAACATGAAAGGAGAAGACGGGGTCCACAGGCAAGACAAGAACCAGAGACACAGGTTGATCTCAGGTGGAAGCACAGAGACACGTCCTCCTAGAAGACCTCGGTCTCCTCCGACCTTGCAGGCGCTTCTGACTTAGGCATTCATAGTTTGCTTCTTTGCTTCTACTCTCTTCCTGTCCAAGCCCTCTTTATCAAGGCAATTCTCAAAGACTCACATTCATACCTTTGGGCACAGGACCTTGTTCCTGGCCCTTTTCAATGGTGTTCTTGTTTTAGGGCACCTCTGGCCCAGGGTTGCGGCTGTGTGTCTGTCTTTGTTGGCCTGGTTCCTTCCTCTTCCCCAAGCTTGCTCTCCCATAACTTGATGATAAAATCACTCTTCAGCTTCACAGTTTGTTTGCCTTGATTTACTGGCAGTTTTTGACTAAAGTGACCCGTCAAGGTAGTGGACATTCTGTAGCAGCAGGCTGTCAGCCTATTTTATAATTTGGGGCATGTCACTCCAAGCTTGAGATTTCTTTCTGGCAAGTTCCATCCAGGATGGCTGATCTGTGCTGGCATAACTGGCTCTCTTCAGCTGATGCAATTCTTTCTCCGTCATCACTGCAGACTGAGCTGCTGGAAAGAAGACAAAACAAACAGAAACATGAGAAATGAGTTTGGATTCCCACTTAAGCCTCTTGTGTTTCTTTAAAATATATGTCAAGGTCTCAGCTGTGGTCTCAAACATAAAATCTGTTAATGCATAAACATGTAAAGAAGATTTAGGCATAGAATAATTTATGTAATAAAAAAGCCTTAAGAACAGCAGACCCCAAATGGTTCCAGGAATGCAGTGAGGTGAGAGAAACTTTCAGAATAAAACTGCCAAGAACTCTGGAGATCAGTTTGCACAACTGTGTGAATATTCTTCACACTGCCAAACTGTACACTTAAGAGTGGTTAGGATGATAAATTTAGTTGTATGTATTTTACCACAATGAAAAATATATTTAAAAATACTGATACACATGACAACAGAGATGAATCTTGAAAACATTATGCTTGGTGAAAGAAGCCAGATACATTTTATTTTATGATTCCATTTATGAGAAATGTCCCCAAAAGGCAAGTATAGGGAGACAGAAAGTAGATTAGTGGTTGCCTAGACCTGGGCTGGGGAACAGTGAATGACTGTAAATGGGCATGAGGTTTCTTTTTAGGG
This sequence comes from Nyctereutes procyonoides, assembly GCF_905146905.1. NCBI lineage: Eukaryota > Metazoa > Chordata > Mammalia > Carnivora > Canidae > Nyctereutes > Nyctereutes procyonoides. The sequence goes on along the minus strand of NW_026575049.1, from coordinate 44,778,138 downwards.
TGAGGAAGTGTTCTAAAATTGGATTGTGACGGTTGTACAAGTCAGTAAATATATTCTCATTGTCAATATATAGTTGCTGAATTGTACACTTAAAACAGGTGAGTCTTATGGCACATAAATGTCATGTCAATAAAAGCTGTTTTAAAAACGTCAATGTGGCAAAATCATTTGGAAAAAGAAAACAAGACCAAAAAAAAAAAAAAGCAGAACCAATCCCAGAAACGTATTCTAAAGTGTTTGGTGCTGCTTGCAGGTTTCATACCCAAGTTCTGGTGGGACAATGAGATTCCTCGTTGCAGCCCCTCCTGGAGGCAGAGCTTTGTCCCTTGCCTCCGGTCCACAGTGGGCTTGGCTGGAGCCACCAGGAAAGACTTGCTGCGGACAAAGTCAGCTTGTTTCATGGGCTCCTAATAAGACACAAGAGAGACACATGCTGTTCGGTCACCTGAGATTCCGAGAGGGGGCAAACATAACCAAAGGCAACAGGCTACAACATTTCTCTGCCAAGATGAGTCATGCCACTGGTACTTTTTTGGCAGAACTGTGACGTGGGCCCTTGCTGAGAGGAGCCTTTCGAATGCCAGACTCAGGCCAATGTGGGGCCTGCTATTAAGCTTACACAGGCATCATAGCTTCTGCACTGTCCCCATCCTTGGCCTTCGCCCCACCTGTTGGATGGCAGGGGTCTCATTTCAAAGTCAAATTGAATTGTATTTAGAAATAGTTTTGAGAATTTTTTATGACACCTGGTACGAACGTGAATGCCCCACACCAAAACAGCTAGTTAATATTTGCTTTATACGTTCCCCTAGCCTTCCTGAAGGTTTTCAAGGGTAGGCACGATGGAGGTTTGGGTTCAAACGACAGGAAGCACGTCCTACTGCAGGCTCAGGCTCATTCCCTCACACAGCTGGAACACATTCACAGGTTTATCACGGAGGCTAGCAGGGGGAATACGAAAGCTGTGGGTCTTATCCTGCTTCTCAGCATCGTTGCTTGGACTTGAGAATGCTGTTTCAGTCCGGAGTGCAAAGCAGAAACCCAGCTTCCAGCCCTACAGCCCCAGGTGAGGAATAAGCCCCCCGCAGGCAGCCAGCAGAGCAGCAAAGCAGGGCTCGTCCATCAGCGCGCAATGAGCCGAGATGGAGCTGCTGACATGGTCACCAGGCTTCTCGCTGAGAAGTTATTTTAACCCCGTTCCATTTCTCCAGATGCTGAGCTGTGTTGCCTGGGAGGCAGGGAGCAGAGGGCTGCCTCCGCTGCCTAAGCGATCTGCCCGCTTCCACCAGCCCGGCGCACACAGAGGGCAGCCGTCAGCAGGCATCACAGGCCAGGGGCCCTGCCACCACCACGCAGCCCCGGCTCTCGGGCCGGTCCCTCCTGTAGCTACAGAGACAGAAAGCGTTTGCTCTAAGCACCTGGGCTCTCTCGGGCGCCTTGGAGGGCTTTCCTATTTCAGCCTTCCCCGTGCGGGCCCCGGCCTTGTCGGCCTTGTCGTCCTGGTTTGGGGGCTGGTCCGAGGTAGTCCCTCGTCGCTTCTGCCGAGCGATGGTGATCCAGGGTGGAGCAGGCTGGCCCTCGGCGGCAGGAGGCGGCCCCTTCTCTGTGGGTGAAGACACGAGGTTACGCAAAACATCCCAGCCCCTGTCCAGTCTCAGCTTTGGCTTCTCCCACACACAGGACACTGCACGGAGGGGCGGGGGGCCCGGGTGGGTGAGGGAGGAGGAAAGAGGGTCTGGGAGCCCTTCTGGCCAAGACGATTACTTTTCTTTAAGGGACTTGGTTTTGTTTTCTCATTTCAAGGTGCATCAAAGAGATGATGCTCCTCTAGTCTGAGCCACAAAATCTTAAATGCAGCTGTTCCTATCTATATATGCATTTTAAAGCCATCTTCCTCCCACAGAATGCTTTCTGGAGATAAAAGTAAGTACATAAATAGGTAAGATTTCCTTAATATAAGCCTGTCGCTTTGGGCTAGTACATACTATGTGATTCCCGATTTGCCTGGAAGTTTGGTAGACACACTATTCTTCTTTTTTTTTGTAATTGTAAGTATAACCTTCCTTTGGCAGAGTGACCCCCAAACTAGCCACCGTTGTTTTCCTTAACGTTCTAGAGAGAAGAGAAATCGTGCTGTCAAGTCCATAAGGTCTTGTGGAATTTTCTTCTGCAACCATGGTGCTTATCTCTGGAAGGTGACACTGTGTGTGTGGGGGGGTCGCTGTCCCTCTTTTCAACACTTCCCTATTTTCATATTTTTATGATGAAAATACATTACCCTCAGCCACAGGAAAGAGAAGCAGGCTTACTTTCTTCAAGGAACCCTTTGAATTAAATAGCGGCTTCTCACAGGTGTATCAGAAGCCCCCTGAATCCGAAGGTTCCCCACGAGCCTGCCTCTGCCACCACACAGAACAAAGACGGAAGCGGATCCCCAGAGGCCTGGCCCCTGCCCCCACCCCCACCCCCACTACCCCTTCTACACAGTGCCCCTCAGTCAGCAAGGTGAAGGCAGGGTCCCTGTCACAGCAACACATGAGACATCTGGGATGAGTCAGTGTCATTCTGGGTGGCCTGACAATGCCCCCCCACCCCCCCGCTCTGCTGTGATAGGGTATTACTCTGTTCCTGTTTTGCATCTAGTCTTTTTCTCTCCGTCCCCAGGGTCACCAAGGAGGGGCAGGGGACAGGAGCCACGGCTCTGCAAGCTTCAGTCTCATGTCAGAGTTGGGAAGGGCCTCTGGCTTCACACACTGACCTCTCCCTGGGAGGGCAGCTGGAAAAGGCTCCCGCTCTCCTTGCGGCTCCCTGCTGGTCCCTGGTGGGGGGACCCCAGCTCTACCTCTTCCGTTCATCCCTTGATCCCTCCTGCCTCCTCGGGCTCTCCCTGGCCTCCGACTTCTTCCCTGCTGCTCTGCAAAGTGCTTGGCTCTCCCTCAGCTCAAAAAGAGCTCTCCCCTGAGCCTCACCGGCCCCTGTTCTGGTCCACCCTCCACTCCAGTGGCCTCTGCCTGTGTGTCTTCAGCTAATTCCTGACAGGGCTACAGCAGGAACACTGCTCCCTCCAGCCACCTGACGGCTGAACCATAAATCCTGAGGTCTCCCATTCCCAACCTGCTCTACCCTTCCCCCCAGTACTGGTGGGGCTGCAGAACTGCGCTTGGGAGGCCTCTCCTCCGTGGGTGTTCCCTCTCCAGGTCCTCGTCGGACTCTTGCTCCTAAACCTAGGAATCTCCTTGTTCCTGACCCTTAACCTCATCTCTTCTTCCCTAAAGTGCTACCCATTCTGTTTGATTTCAACATTCAGATCTGCTCAGACTACTTTCTATTAGCCACAGCTCAACGTTTCTGCTCTCCTGCTCCTCCAACCTCCCTCCCTCCTTCCATCCTTCCTGCCCACCCGCCCACTCTTCAGTGCTTACAATGCACAAAGACTGTGTGAAATGCTAAGGTGGAAAAATAAACAACCAGTTGTTTGTTCTTTCAAAATCTCAAAGTCTGTTGGGGGAGACCAAATACAAATAAGCAACTCTGGTGGAAACTGGAAGATGCTACAGTTTACAAAGTGCTGGGTGGATACAGAGCCTCACACTGACTGGTACGTGGCAGGGGAGGTGCTATCTGGGTTGGGACCTGGAGAAGGGACCTTCCAGGCAGAGCAGAGGGGCGAGGAAAGGCCTCCAGGTAGAAGGGGCAGAAGGCAGAGCTGTGGGCAGGCTGGCCGAGAAGGGCTGAAGGATCAAGCAGGGGCCGACTGAGAAGGGTCTTCTGGGCCTTTTTTCTGTCCATAATGGGGAGCATGGGGTTTCAACCAAGGGCACACTCTGGAGGCTGTGTGGAGAGGAAGTCAGATGGGGAAGGCTAGTGAGGAGGTGAGGAGAGAGGCTGTGGCCACAGTCCAGGAGGTCATGAGGGATTGGACACCCTGTTCCAGAATCATCCTTGCTTGCCCACAAATGGTCTGCCCAGCTGCTGCCTCCTCCATGAAGCCTGCTCTGGTCAGCCCAGCTCAACATGCTCTCCCTCTCCTAATCCTTCCGTGACTCTCTTAAGAGATGTGCCCCACTCCTTGGTGCTAAATATATCTGCTGGTTCACTGTCTACCTCACTGACAGATGCTTTTGGTCATTAAAACTTCTTATTTATTTAACAGACGCATTCCACAGACCACGCACCATGTAGTGTTCTAATATTAGCTCATTTACGATGCTCTTTTACATTTTATCTCTTGTCCAGAGAACCCAGTGATTGTCAGGCACACAGAAGCTGGTTGCGTGTTTTATAAAAGTCTTCATTTCTCATCCCTTAACCTCAATCCCTCATTCCAGGGAGGAATTGACTCTGCAGGGAGTCCTCATGGTCTTTCTGGACTTCAACTTTTTTCCTAAAAAGGTTTCTTCCCACTTCTCCTTTGATCCTTTCCTTATACTCAGTGACAGTCGTGCCCTCTGCTCTCTCCTGGCCCGAGTGGAATGTCCAGTAGTGCCGTCCTCCTAGCTCTGCCCCGCTTGTGCTGGTTGGGAGCCTTTGACACAACACAGCCAGACTGGAGGGAGGGAGTTCACTATGGGTTTAAACTCATTACCTGAGTCAACAAGATATTCTGAATAATTCTGTCAAGAAGTGTGCACAGAGAGAAAAATTCCACTTGAGAGTATTAAGCTGGAGGCTGAGTGGCAGCTGTGAAATGCCAAGGTGGCCTGGCACCTCTGAGTGCTCTGGCTGGCTTTCCAGCCCCTCGGGTCTGCGTGGGGCCACTGGCACACGTGTCACTCTCACCAAAAGGGTATAAGGCAGCTCTGATGAATTCCTAGACCCTAACTGGGCCAAAGAGAGTATTAAAAAAAAAAAATCACTGGAAAAAGTTATGTAGAACAGGGGCTCTGCAGCATTCCTGGGAACTGTGGGCAGACTGGAGCTGGGGGGCCTCCTGGGCTAGGCTCAAATCCTATTCTCTTGTCCAGTGTGCTCATGGGAACTGCAAGAGGTGGTTTTTCTTTCCTTACACTGCGAGTCTGCTGGCAGATTTCATCCCAAGCAGAGAAGGGGCACTGACCTCTGCTTTGCCTGTCAGTGGGTAGCAATGCTTCTGGCCGTACTCTGTGTGTAAGTGTGCACACACGTGTCAGAGGTTCGTGGGCAAGTCCAGGGGAGTGAGCGAGCGCTGCACCTGCGCCAGGCTATGCCAGAGTGGGATTAAACAACCTGTAACGGCAGCGTCACCAAACCTGGGCCAGGCATTTGACCAGGATCTTTCACCAACCACTTCTCTTTCTTGGTTCCTCCTCCTTTTCCCTGAGAGGTGGCCTTTCCTTGTATTCTGTGCTCTCTCCTTGCCCACCCTCTTCCTTGTCAGGAAGGCAAGTGGACCACAAGGACCCTGCCAGCTTCTAGACCTTTTCACAGGATGATCCAGGGCCAGACTCAGGAGTGGTGGGCGAGATTCCAGACACAGGAAGCAGAGAGAAAAGCCACTAAGCATCCTATCAGGGTTTGGAGGAGCTTGAGATTCCACCTGGAGCCTCACGTAACCCACAGATAAGTGCCTGTTCCAGGTGGGCCCAGGCACAGCAGCTGGAGAATCCGTGCTGCTCAGGGGCAGAAGGCCCAGGTGGCCACTCTGGTCTGTGCCCCATATTTCCTGCACTTGGCACCGCAGCAAGGGTTGTGGGGGTATGTGCGCCATACTCGCAAGGGAAGGGTGTAGAAGGGAATGAAGACACAGATATCGTGCAGGATTCAGACACCAAAGACCTTCCTGTGTGAAATTCTAGAGCATAAATATTCAGGGTCAAGGTTCAACCGTAAATAGCTTCTGAGATTAAACATGTTCAAAATGTCATTAATCCCAGGATAATATAGATGTGGCAGCAGATTAAATAAAAGGAGCTGAAAACATTCCTTTGTTTATTTCTTTCTGCCTCAACGCACAGACAAACTTAGTCTTCTGGGGATTTGGCTAAAGGGCTCCGACATCTCAATTTCTCCTCCCCAAATGACAACAGGTTTTTCAAGCTGTCGGGTTTGTGTCTGGGTTTGCAATGAACAGCCCAGGAACATTTCTCACGCACAGGAAACCACCAATTCACGTCTGTATCTGTATGATCTCCTTTACTGAGAGTCTGAAAGAGACAGACTGTGCCAAACACATCTCCCCTGGAAAGAAAGGCAGCAAACTTGATCTGTTATACAGCATACGTAGAGTAAAATTTCCGGAAGATGGAATGCTCTAGATGCAGGAAGCTGTGACAGCCACAAAGCTTGCCCTAAGTGATTTCACACAAGGGTAACATTTGATTGGGGAAAATAATTTTTTTTTTGTTATTTTGAGGCTATGGTTTTGTCCAAGAGGGAGGCTATACATTTAGCTTTTCTCCAGATTCCTTCCTTTTTCTTAACATGCTCTCCCACCTCGAAGGTTGAGTTTGAAAAGTATATTTATTGTTCAAGCATTCATTTCCAAGAGCTCTTGTTCTTGAGGTTGGTTCAATAGGCTGTGGTAATGAGGGCTGCTTCCTCCCTGGGGCCAGGAAACAGAGCAGCTACTGATGTGGCCCTGGGGCCTCCAGGGCTAGGAATGAGGCCTTGGGCTAGCAAGGTGCTTTTGGGCAAATTCCAGAACCTCTCTGTGACTCAGTTTCAGTGTAAAATGAGGAAAGGAGCAGTGTGAACCTCTCCTAATGTGACTGAAAATTGAACAAGATCATCCACTATCTACACCTCCTACATGACTGTGAAGATATAATGGGATAACCCGCGGGAAGCACTTAGCACAGTGCCTGGCACCACGTGAGCTAAAGAGTGTGAGCTGCCCCCGCAACGGGTGCTGCTGGTATTCTGTTGTTATTCCCACTTGAGGAGAGATGCAGACTTTGGTCAAATCCTAGCCAGGACATTAGGGAGGCCAGTAAGCCATTTGCCAGTGTTCTCTCCTGTGATAAAAACCAGCCCAACCCAAACTAGATTAAACAACAAAGCAAGCACTGGGTTGTCCCCAGCCTTTTGCTGAGCGAGGTGGCCAGGCTGACTCTTGGTTCCCGTGGACATAGTCCATGAGGGTTTGAGCAGACTACATCTTGTTGCTGGGCGTGTCCTTGTCTCCCTATGAGCCACACCGTAAGGGCAGGTGCCCTTTCCTGGTCATCTCTGTGTCTGCTATGTTCCTCATGGGTTGGGGAGGGTTGAAAGGGCCAAGCCATGCAGTCTGTGTCATGGAGGAGGCTGGCCCAAGTAATGCGCCCACCGAAGCCACACTCTCTAGAATAGCAAGCAATTTGTTCCTCCTGGTAGATCTTATGCATAGTGGACAGCTGGCTGCCAGGCAGGAAGGCTCTGATGCAGCTACACACTGCCCAAGACGGCAGCTCAGTTTTCATCCATCTTCCCAGGAGCCTACTGTATATTGAAAATACTTCCCTCTCCCCAACTCTAAATACAGTGGGGAGGAAAACCATACAGTTTTTGGACCTATGTTTGGCATTTTAACCAAGCTATTTGTATACAGGAAGACTTAAAACGAACCATTCACAAAATCCTCAATGTTAAACCACTTCTAGAGATATCCAACTGGCCCTCTGTGAGGCAGAGGACTCTTATCACCTCATTTTGACTTACTTGTGTTTTTTTTTTTTTTCTTTTTGGAGCCTATTACAATTCAGCCTTGGGTACGGTTTTCTTCCATTCAGAAAGCCTTCTGTAATGACCCACTGAGGGGATGAGGCTGGGACTCCAGCAGTGGTCTACACCCCATGTGACAGGCGGGGCACAGCTGTGAGTCTGGAAGCTGGGAGCTGTCCTGAAGACAGTCTTCTGAGTGAGAGGCAATGGGCTGTACAATGTGAACTGCCAGGGTTTCCTGCCCTTTGGCTGAGAAAAAGAAAGCAAATCTCTACCCTAAGCTAACACAGAGCAGGATGGTGGGGTTCTTCGGCCTCTAGAAAGTTTAGTGTATGCTGCCATTTGTTGAAGCTGCAATTTTTAAGAATCCTTTCACAAAATGTCTTCCTTATTTACCAAAGTACACATGCACATGGTACAAATTCAGAAAGCAGGTAAAAGTATACACAAGGAGAGGAAAGTTTCCCATAAATCAATAACCCAGGAGAGCTGTGCTAACACTTTGGCATGCTCCTTCGAATCTTTTTCCGTTATGCTGTCATCTTAAAAATACGTATCAACAGCTCATTCCCAGCTTTGCGAAAACATTCTTTGTGGAAGGAGAGGCCTGAGTTTACGCTCTAAGAGTTCTGATCTAAAGTGCATGCATCATTAACATCTGTCACAACTAGCTGAAGCCAGAACAGCACCTAGGTGCTCCAATAACAGAGCAAACAGCCTCCATGTCTGCTCTCCTCCAGGTCCTCTGCCACCACCCCGGTTTACATGGGGGCGACGAGGTGTGTAAACACACACAGAGGGGACTGCTGGCGTGGGGGTGGGATCCTGGACTCTGGGGCCATGTGGGGCCTCACCTATGCTGAGGGTTTACGCCAGGCTTCCTGTATGAGAGGTGAGGGCTTGTTTTTTTTTTTTTTTTTTTTTTTTTAAAGCATTTTTCCATCGATTGTCAGTCTCAGCTTCTGCAGACAGTCCCTGATCAACACATGCTGGCCAAGTCTGCAGGGGCGCCTCACCACTTCTGTCCATGAGCCAGGTTGGGCCAACTCACAGTCGAACTTGGGCTTTTAATTCTCATGCGAGCGTTTGTCTCAAAACTGTGCTGACCTTGTGGGGAGTCAGGGCTTTTCACAGAGCAAGCTCCCTTCCTGAATGACGTGTGATGGGGCTGTGGTCTACTTCTACCTCCAAATTAAACTGGTTGCTGTTCCTTCCTTTCCTCAGTCAGCCAAGCAGCCAGTCCTCACTGTTCGCGGATTCTGTATTTGTGAATTCGTCTACTCACTAAAATGTCTTTGTAATGCCCAAACCGGTTCTTGTGACCCCTCGTGGTCCTCTGCACACATGTGCAGAGCAGTGAGACATTTGAGTCTCTGGTCGAGCCTGGTCCTAGCTGATGTCAAACAAGGGGACTCCGTGTGTTTCTTTTCCTGTTTCTGCTTTCATACTGTAAACAGATGTCCTTTTCGTGGTAAACTTAGTGCTACATATTTTTGCATTTTTGTGGGTTTTTTTCTTTTTTGGTGATTTTACTGTCTAAAATACCCCCCACCATCTACTAACGTTAAAGTGCTGTCCAGCATTCCCGAGCACAAGAAGACTGAGGAGCCTCATGGAGAAAGAACGTTTGTCAGATGAACTTCATTCAGGTGTGAGGTTCAGTTTTGTTGGCTGGGAGCTGGATGTCAATTAATCAGCAACACATATAATATGGTGTCTTTAAACAGAAACACACAGAAAACAAGGTCATGTGCTGATCAGCTGACAAAATGTAATCAGAGGCTCACTACTCTGATTTCTACTCTATTTCTTCTAGGAGCAATAGTTCGGTATTCAATAATGCAGTATCCACAGCAACTTTATGGAGCAGAACTACTCTAAATAATGAGAATCACCTGTACCTGATGAGTGCCCACGAGGCAGCAGGCCTGGTGGCAAGTGCTGAGTCTAATCCAACACCTCTCTCCAGGGCACTGCACACAGGCTCTCCTGAAAGAGCAATCCGGAACCTAGGAATCCTTCGACAGTTAACATATGGTCCTCAGTCCAGGAATGAGTTCCAGAGCCTGCTGGCAGGGGGCACTGGGGCCCTTGGAGGTATTGGTCTTACTCTGTTTCTTGTCTGATGTGTTTGGTGTGTGAAAATTCATTGAACTGCACACATAAGATCTGTGTATTTCTTTGCACCCATGAAAACTACTCTAAGATAATCAGGACTAACCTGGTGCTCAGGTAGCAAGGAGGAAGAAGAGCCCAGCTCTCCACTTGGATACAGAAATGAGGCAAGTTTGCTCCATGAAGCTGTTTCCACACTGCAGTCAGGCAAGGCTACTGTAGGAGGGGGTGAGGCCTCTCCATCAGCAGAACCTTCCCATCCTCTTCATGTCCCCTCAGCTCTCAAAAGCACCATGAGGTCCTTGGACTACTTGCCTTTCCTCCTGATGTACCCCCTCAGCCAGCCAACCTCCTGCTTCTCTCCATCCTCTGAAGTCTTATCCTGAATCCTTCCTCCTCCATCTCCTCTCTTAAGCAAGACCCCACAGATCAGCAGGGGCAGAGACATATCTCTCTCAACACTCACTTCACAGCCTCATGGCAAAATGGAACTCTCAAGAAGGTAACAGCTGTGTCTGAGAACCTATTTCCTGACCACCAGGGCCACACTGTCCTTATGGCTTGTCCAGACTCCAAGGTCAGGAGGCACTGCCAGGGTCTCCTCTGCACCCCAGCTCCTGAAACCCACCTTCAGACCTACAGATTTCCTCTCTCACAATCTTTGAACCCATGTGACAGGAAAAAAATGCCACTGTTATTTTAAATAGTTCTGGTAGCTTGTTTATATCCTAAGAGGTGAGAGTCCATGACTGTGCCCTTTTTCCTGGTGTCATGGACAGTCTCTGTGGAGCATGTCACACTTGCTCACCCCACATAGGGCACACTTGGTCAGGTAACACTGGTGACTCTCAGGGCGTCATGGTTTTATAAGTGATTCAGTCCTGGTGAAAGGGCAGATGAAATCAGGAGGTTTCCCAATGTCAGCATTTATGAGGGTCTGATAACACAGCATATTCCTCAGGGGGCAGTGGTCAGTCCTTGTCCAAGGGCAGGAGTTTATGCAGGCCACCACAGTGGGAATTTATGTGAGTCTTTTCCCCAGGGGGAGGCCTGGGGTCTGCTTTTTTTTTTTTTTCTTGTTGTTGTTATAGCACCAGCTATAACTGGGCTCTTGTTGCTCAGAGGGAAAAATCCATGAAAAAGCATTTATAAACAAAAATCAATGCACGAATCATATCTGGATTGGGATATGTAGGGTCGGGAACCTGGGCCCATGTGGGCACATTTACTGGGGGGTATCCCAGGTGTCACATGCTTTGCATGGCTCTTTTCTTAACTTTAGGTGCAGCTGCCCAGCTCTCTGCATGGCAAGGCAGGCAGACATCCCCAAAGTGTCCAGCCCAATCCCCTCATCTCAAAGTGGACACCCAGGAAGCCAGAGACAGGCTCAAGGACATAGAGCTGTGATACACAAGCTGCACTCAAAGTCCAAAGTAATCAGACGGGCCCTCACCCACAGGGCTTAGATTCCTCTTCCTCTATCATCCCTCACTTCCCCTGGACAGGCAGAGAAATTCCTCCCCACCCAAGAAATGTTCACAGCAAAGGTGTGTTCAGTCTTGATTTCCATAGCCATATCATCTTCCTAATGACCCTCATGAGCTTCCTTGTAATGTAAAAATCTTTCCAATCCCCATTTTAGAGACATGAACAGAGAATCGCATGGATCAAAGGACTTGTTCAGGATCGTATGGCCCATATGTAACAAAGATGGAATCTGAACACAGGCTTTTTCTTTACTCTTCATTCACTACCTCGCAGACCATCTCATATTAAGGAGTATGATCCCACAACTTTCCCATACACCATTCTCTCCCCATTATAACTTACTTATTGAGTGGTAAACAACAGTTCTCGGCCTTGGCACTATTGAGACTTGGGGCTGGATGATTATTTGTTGTTGGGAGCTGTCCTGTGCACCATGATATGTTTAACCTCTACCCACTAGGTGCTGGTAGTGTCTCCCTCCCACCACAGTGTGACAATCAAGTATGTCTCCAGATATTGCCAAAAGTTTTCTGGGGGACAGAGCTGCCCCCAGGTGAGAACCACCACAGTGTAGAGTAATAGCGAAGGGCATGTGGCTGCAGAGGTGGTCTATGTGGCACCAAATTCCCCTCTACAGTTCACCTGCTATGTTCCTTTGGGCAAGTTCTTTGACTGCATTCCACCATTCCCATTTATAAAATAGGATTATTGTCAGAAATTAAAATGTAAAGCATTCAATATGATTCTTGACACTTAGTGGGTGCCTAATATACAATAACTCTTATTGTCATTATTTACCTGCATACTGAGTATGTATAAGTGGTGGGTAAATCCACCACAGGCCCTGACTTTGGGAAGCTGATGTAGTGAGGGAGACAGACATACAAACAGGTGAAAGTATTACAGGACAAGCACAACCTTATAGGGTGTCAGGAAGATGCTACTTGCCCCAAAACAGTGCCATTTAACAGACCTTTCTCCAGTGGTGGAAATGACCTTTGGGCTGCCAGCTAGTCATAAGATATGGGACTGCTGAGTCCTTGAGATGTGGCCAGTGTGACTGAGGAACTGATTTTTCAAATTTAATTTTAATTCGTTTAAGTTTACATTTAAACAGCCACACGTAGGGCACCTGGCTGGCTCAAGTGGGTAAAGCATGCAACTGATCTTGGGGTCCTGAGATCGAGCCCAACGTTGTGGGGAGAGTCTATTTAAAAAAAAAAACAACAACAAAATAAACAGTCACATGAAGCCTCATGGTTCCATGAGGTTAGTTCCAATGGTTCCATGTTGGTTAGTTTACACAGATTTGGATCCTTGCTACTCAAATGTTGGTCTGTAGGCCAGCAGTATTGTCATCAGAATCAGAATCTCCATTTACATGAGATTCACAAACACTTGTAAGTCTGAGAAAATGCTGCCCTAGCATTGGCATTTCAATGCTGGCCTCACATTAGAATCACCTGCAGAGCTTTAACACTCCCACTGTCTGGGCTCACCCTGCACCCATCAACCTGAGCCCAGCACTGGGAGCTAATAATCTCAATGCTGCTCCAAGCTTCCAGCTTGCAGGAGCCTGAGAGCCCATGATGCCTTCTGGCTGACACAGAGTGCCTGACCAACCAGGTGGTCCAATTCCTGGACCGGCTGATGCCCCTGGTCCAGGATCTGGTGCCCCCTGCCTTGTATCTGCATGTCCACTCCCAGGGCTGCCCCGCAGGTGCCCACACAGTCCTCAACTCTGACCTCACCGCTCAGGCTCTCCGAACCCTCTGCCCAGGACACTGGCCCACTTTTGTCCCAAAAATGTTGCTTCTTCCCTCTGAGTCCACATCCCCCCAACTGTACTGAGCCCTGGGATAAGGCCCAAGGGGCTTCAGTCCCTGCACGAGGTTCATGGTTGCCCTTGAGAGTGCTGCAGATGGACGGTGGGTGGCCCTGCCCCTCCACACCCTAGGGAATGGGCTGCACCTTTGTAGGAACCTGAATGCTGGGCTGCCAGGTTTTAGACAGAGCAAAGCACAGCATGACCCTGATCCCCTACAGTCCAGACCCTGCCCCAGATGGGAACCAGAGGATTCTCAATACCTTCCTGGTTATCCTCAGGTCCTGGCAGTCACTGTGGTCACTTCAGGATATGATGCAGACTTTGGGTTGAGTCAGTATTAAGTCTCCTATTCCCCTGAATGCAGTGTCTGAGCGCTGGGGTGGGAAGGAGGACTGGCAGGGCTCTCCTTTGGCTGGCATCTGCCACTGCCTCTGTGAGCTTTGTCCAGCCAGGGGCTGGCAGGCACTTGAAACAGACCCAGGGATGCCCCCCTACAGCTGCACCTCTCTGGCTATATGACTCCCCTCCCCTCCAGCCCCTGCTGTGTCCCTTTGCCCTCTCCATCAGGCAGGGCTCTGGGAGCACAGGTGAGTTATGTGGCAACCTTGGTGGCCTTAGTCCAGCATCGGTCTCCCAGCTGCAGGGCACATGTGCCCAGGTCTCCAAGAAGCCCCACAGAAGGCCCCTTTATAGATTCTGGACAAGGGAGGGCTCCCTGGTCCCATCCCATTGAGTGGGGTCCTCGGAGAACTGTAGCTGCACTCCCAGAAGAAAGTGTTTTTGCAAAATGCCCCTCCTTCCTCTCCCGTCTCAGGACCCCCATGTATTCTCGGGGTGGTGGGTGGTGGTCCATGACTCCCCACAATATTCTGCACATACATTCTCTCTGGGGTTTCATATTCCCATGTCAGTGTCCTCATTGGTTTAAGCCAGGACAGAGAGAATCCCATTCCCACACACTGCTCCATGCCACTCAGATGAGGATATTTTGGTACATCCTTAGGAAATTATGACTGTTCTGTTGGAAACTGTGGCACATTTTGTAGTTACAACGCTTTTGCTGCTCTGTGTATTACTATTGCTAATAATCTCGTTCTACAAAAGAGGAAATTAATACTCAGAGGTTAAGAAAGTCACTGGCTCAGAATACCACAACCCCCAAAAGGTGGACCTTGGAGTAAAACCTCCATATCCACACTCTTCAATCTTACCACCCAGCCCTCTGCCTTGCCCTTGGTGTCATGCAAACCGCAGCAGGGTACCACCCACAGCAGGCCAGGAGACCCCCAGGCATGGATACTCCACAGAGAAAAACAAAGCCATGGATGTGCTCAGGGGGCTCCAGATGGAATGCAGGAACGTGGAGTGCACTGAGGGAAAGCAGGGGCATGTGCAGAGTGCAACGGGGAGCTGGTGGCAGGGGTGGGGCTGGAGATGTCAGAGGAAGTGAAGGAGTCGCAGGCGAACTTAGGAAGGCAGAAATGTTGACTTTGGCCAGAATCTACAAAGCCTTAAATGCCTTCCCCAGGGTCTTTTATTCCATTTACAGTGGGAAGGCACTGAAGGTTTTAAAGAGGAAAACTCCATGTTTAGACCCAGCCCTGGGAAGAGAGAGTTGCAGGGAGGTGCTGTGGGCATTGGGTTAAAGACCAGAAGCGCTGACATGAGGGCAGGATAAAGACACTCCACATTTAGGATGGCCAGGACCCGCTGACAAGGAGGACATTTTTCATCCATCAGATTGAAAAAAAAAAAAAAAGACAGACTGACAACATCTAGTGCTGATGAGAGGGTGGAGAAACAGTCTCTATTCTGTGCAAAGAGGTGTAAACTGGTACCACCTTGATGAGGGACAATCTGAAGCTGTCTATTAAATTAAAACTGTGCACGCCCTTGAGTCAGAAAGCCAGCTTTTAAGAATCTATCCTAAAGAAGCACCAGTGTGACTCCATGGAGAGAAAACAGACAAGAATGGTTATTGCAGCAAAAGGAAAAAAACTTCAGCACATTCGGAAATGCCCTTCAGTAGGGAATGGCTAAATAAAACATGGTGGTACATGTACTACGTAGCCCTTAAAAGGAAGATCGAGTGACTCATTCTGATCAGAAAAGAGGCCCGTGTCTCACTGCAGGGTAAAAATATCAAATTGTGAGCCAACACGTATAGCATTTTTGTGATTAAAAAAAGATTCACGTGCCTCTAACTGTATGTTGATATTGACGTAGCTCTGACTGCAACGGGCAGGGGAAAGAGCTGGTGGTGGCTCTTCCTGTGGGTGGGATTTGAGAGGTTCAGAGAGGGGTGCAGAAGAGGCAACTGTCACTTTTTGGTGCCATTTAAAAGATTATTTTAAAATTGACATAGAATAAAATTCCCCTTTTTTGTTATAGAGTTCTAGGAGTTTTTAACACACTTAGATTCTTGTAAAAAGTCACAAACAGGATACAGACCAATGTCAACACCCCCAAAGAATTCTCTCGTGCTACTCCTTTGTAGGGATCCTACCTCTATGGCCAACCCCTGACAAATACTGATCTGTTTAGATGTCCTGTAAATGGAATAACATTTTGTAATCTTTTAAGACTGGCTCCTTTCACTTAGCAAATGCATTTAGGATGTTATTGTGTGTACTGACAGTTACACACGTTCTTTTTTGCTGCTGTATAATACTCCATTGTTTGGATGACTGATTAAAGGATGTTTGGGGTGTCTCCAGTTCTTGGTGATTATGAATAATGTTGCTATAAACATTCATGTATAGGCTTTTGTGTGAACCTAAGTTTTCATTTATCTAGCACAAATATTTAGACATGGAAATGCTATGTCATAAGGTTAGTATATTTTTAATTCTGTAAGCTGCCAAACTGTTTTCCAAAGTGACTACACTGTTTTGCATTTTCACTAGCAATGTATGAGAGCTCTAGTTGCTCTGCATCCTCTCCAGGATGTGGACATACCAGCTTTTTTATTTCAGCCACTCTAATATGTAATGAAGCTCATCACAGTCTTAATTGGTGTTTCTCTAATGGCTAATGATGTTAAACATCGTTTCATGTGATTATTTGCCATCTGTATATTCCCGCTGGTGAAATATCTGTTCATGTATTCTGTCCATTTTCTAATTGTATTTTTCGGCTTTGGACTATTGGCTTCTGGAAATGCTTTATATATTTTAGATAGTAGTCTTTTACTGGCTATATGGTTTGCAGATATTTTGTCACATTCTGTAGCCTGTCTTTTCATCCTCTTAATGGGGTCTTTGGTGGAGTGAAAGTTCTTAACGCTACTGAAGTCTAATTCATCCATTTTTCCTCTTATTGATCATGCTTTCATGTCAAGTCTCAGAACTCTTTGCTTGGTCCTATGTTCCAAAGATGTTCTCCTGAAGTTCCTGAAAGTTTTACTGTCTCACTTTACATCTACCTCATTGACCCACTGTTGAGTTAATCATAGTACACAATGTAAGACTTAGGTCAAGGTTCCTATTTTTGTTTATGGATGTTCACATGCTCCAGAACTGTTTGTTGAGGAGATAAAATAAATCCATGCAAATACAGCTTTTTTTTTTTTAAAAAAAACAAAGGCAAAAGTAATTCACTTGAGTTCCTTGGATCTGTAAGTTCATGTTTTTCAGAAATTTAGTTTACAGTCACTATTCCTTCAGATTTTTTTTTTCTGCTCAAATCTTCCTCTTCTCCTTCTGAACTCTTATGACATGAATGTTAGACTTTTAAATATTGTTCCAATGGTCCCTGAGGTATTTTTTTTTCTTTTTGTACTCAGGCTAGATATTTCCTGTTCATCTGTCTTGAAGTTCACAGACTCATTTGTCATCTCTCTTCTACTGAGTTCTTCTAATGAATCTTTTATTTCTGTAACTATGTTTTCCTGTTCTAAGATGCCTGTATTTTTTTTTATAGCTTCTATTTCTTTGCAGAGAATTTCAAGAGCGCTCACTCTTACTTCATAGAACATCATATACTTGTTTCAAGTGTTTGGCTAACTTTGATTCCAGTTTCTGCTGCTAAAACAGAATACAACAAAGCTTTGTGCCTAAAAATAGATGATTAATAATAAATTTCATATGGTGGATCTTACTAATATTCACAGAGAGCTTTATGTTCAAGCATAAGAGGGCACAAAGTAAGCAGTTTTTTTTAAAAAAACACAAAATTATGAGTTTGTTGTGTTTTTCTTTAAATACTGTTGTTAAAAATAAAAATAAAGAAAGTGTCCAATAATGCTTAACATTTGGATCGCCTCAAGATGGGCATTTATTGATTGCTTTTTTTCTTAGAGAATATTTTAGGTTCTCCTGATTCTTTTGTATATTAACTTTGGTTTATACCCTAGATATTTTGAGTGTTATGTTGAGAGTCAGTCCTGTTAAAATTCTCAAAGATTTGCTGTGCTGACTTTAGTTGGTCTCACGCAGGTGCAACTTGGAGATGAGCCCTGGACTTCACACACATAGGTA
The DNA here is from genome assembly GCF_905146905.1 of Nyctereutes procyonoides. Classification (NCBI taxonomy): domain Eukaryota; kingdom Metazoa; phylum Chordata; class Mammalia; order Carnivora; family Canidae; genus Nyctereutes; species Nyctereutes procyonoides. The sequence goes on along the minus strand of NW_026575049.1, from coordinate 44,760,612 downwards.
AAGGACCCTTCCTCAGGTGTCTCCTTTCTGTGATTTCCACCCCCAAGGTTCTCTGGCTAGAAAACCAGGGTTTAGCCTCTGTACTGCTGTGTGCTCCTGTGACTGGGACCCCTCAGGGCAGAGTGGTGAGAGAAAGAAGCCTGTGGCATCACCACAAGCACACCTGTCACTGTTGTCACAGCTGTGGAGGGGCTGTAGCTTCACTTCTGGATCTCTGCTGGGATGCTGTCTGGAGAGGTAAAATGCTCTGACTCTCAGTGCTTCTATGGGTGGAAGTGGGTGGCTTTTTGCTGGTGCTCACCCAAATAGGTCTGGAAAGATTAAAAGAGCTCTTCCCTAAAGATGCTATTGCCCCAGCCACCAGGACAAGAGGTTCCAATTTGCTGCTGGCACTTGTCTGGTGCAGGGATGAGAAAATCTAAAGTGCTCCACCCTGCAGGGACTTTTTTTTTTAAATTTTTATTTGTTTATGATAGTCACAGAGAGAGAGAGAGAGAGAGAGAGAGAGAGAAAGAGAGAGAGAGAGAGGCAGAGACACAGGCAGAGGGAGAAGCAGGCTCCACGCACCGGGAGCCTGACGTGGGATTCGATCCCGGGTCTCCAGGATCACGCCCCGGGCCAAAGGCAGGCGCCAAACCGCTGTGCCACCCAGGGATCCCGGGACTTTTTTATATAGGGGCTTGCTGCTTAGCTGCTGGTGCTCACATGGAGTAGGGCCAGGACCATCCAACAGACTTGTCCTAAGTGCTGGTGCTGGCCCTGGTGTCGGGGGTGAGGGTTGGGGGAACAGGAGGAGCAGGACTGGAGTGTCACAGAGCTTGGGCCTTCAGGGGTTGTTGGTTCCATGTTGGCAGGGCAAGGAAGTCTTAAGAGTCCTGATGTCTCTATCCAGCCCCTCCACTCTTATCCATCTTTTAGAATTCTCTGACATTCACTTCATGCATTTGAATTTTATCAGTGGGAGAGATAGAGTGGTGTGTGTTTACTCCATTTCGGTCAGAAATGCAAGTCCCCCCCCTTTTTTTTGCAAGTCCCTTTTTACATAATTTTAGAAAAGCAGGATTACAAGGTGATTTCCCCTATAATTTTTAGGCCTTTCAGTATTTTCCATATTAAAATCTTTTTTGATGACTCTGAGATCTCTAGCTTATCTGGATAGATGGGGGAACTGAGAAGGAAAATGATCTGAGGTTGGGGAGGTGTGGATAAACTGAGTTATGAATGTTGAGATGTCAAGTTAGGGATGCCCAAAGATGGCTAGGGGCTGGCTGTTGTGGCTGAGTGATTCAAAGGAAGAGAGAACTTGGGGACAGGTAGAAATGGAGAGGCTGGTGCACTGGGAAGCAACCAAGGATGAGAAAATATAGGCGGTTTAAGGATCACAGGAAAGGTGAGAAACAGAGGCCCAGAGTGTTGACCATCCTAACCCAGGAAGGGACTTTGAAGGGGAGTATAGGCCCAAAAGCAAAGCATGTGTGAACAGAGTTGGTTTTATTTAAGAATTCAAGATCTATGAACACAGTTGACCCTTGAACAACACAGGTGTGAAGTGCTAAGGCCCATTTATATGTGGATTTTTTTAGATAAATACAGTATAGTACTGTAAAAATACTTTCTCTTATGATTTTCTTAATAATATTTTCCCCTAGATTACTTGATAGTGAGAATACAGCATACAATATATATAATATACAAATTATATGTTAATCAACTATTCATGTTATAGATAAAGGATCAAGAGTAGGCTATCGGTAGTTACATTTTTGGGATTATATGTGGATTTTTGGACTGCACAGGGGGCCAGTGCCCTTAACCCCTACACTATTCAATGATTAACTGTATATTTTTTAGCGTGATACCAAAAAAGACCCCCTACTCAAATGAATTTGAATATACCTAAAATAACTATCATTAGAGTAGGTGACAGTGGCTTGGAGTTCCTTTCCTCCAGAAAACACCTCTGACACCCAAAGACAAGATGGGCATCTATCTATACTCCCCTATGGCATTCAGCTGCCACCCGCCTCTTCAGCCTGGTAAGCTCCTTGAGGGCGAGGTCCTCACACTTTTCCTGACTGCTCTTTGGGGGCCAGCACAGTGCTAGGTGAATGGCAGAAATCCATGAAATAGTTGTTGCAAGAATGAACGCACAAATGAGTACTAGAGTTTAGAGAAAGAGGTTCAGGGACCTGGGTGTGCCACTGTATCACCAGCCCAGTCTGGACATGATGAGGTTGGACTGGAGGCTAAGGCTCATTATTAAATGAGGCCCCTAGGTGATGATGGCAATTTGTCCATCTATTCTCCAAAAGAGCCCACATGTGATCACAACGACATGAAATCTAAATTACACACACCACAGAGAAAGAATGACCAGAGGGAAAGGCCAACAGAGACAACTTCTAGAAAGTGGACTCCTAAGTGGTCTTTTTTTTCTATATACTTTCTGTATTTTATCATTTTTCCACACTTAAGAATCTCTAATTCTTTTGCCTAACTCATCCTGTGCTCCTGAAGGTGCTTTCCAACCTGCCATTTTGGCTCCAACATGGAGTGGCCTACCAGGAGAAGGATGGGTAAGGTCCTGCACAAATGAACAAGGCTGGTAACCCTGGACTATTCGCCTCCCCTCAATGGTCTCCTATGCAGTGGTGAGCAAACACGGTACTGGGCTTGCAGTAACCACCCCAATGTGGCCCTGTGAGGTCCAGCCCACTTGCAAAGCTGGGCTCCTCTGCATCGACTGGGGAATCCTCCCTGCCTGCCCCACTGAAGGGTCTTTCATACCTTCAGAGAAGGAAAACAAGACAGAGTGTAGACAAGAGGAGGAAGGATAAGCGGGAGAGCTGGGGACAAAGCGCTTGAGTCCCTAAGGTAGAAGAACTGTGTACCCATCTGGGACACCTCAGTAATCTAACTTCCTGGTGTGTGCCCCTGGAAGAGGTACAGGGGTGGCAGCCCCTACGGGAGCTCTGGGTAAAGTGCCTGCCACCACAAGATAATAAAGAGCAGTAATTAGGCTTTCTGGAAAACTGAATAATACTGTTATTAAAACTTTTATTATCTGTATGTTTTATGTGAATTTAATTGCCTCCAGTGGCTATATTTTGGGAGCAATGAGGATGATAGAAATAATAAGAATGAATTAAACCACAAGCAGATCCAGTGTCTGGGGAAGACAAAGAGGCTGCTTACACTAATGGCATCTGATAGCATCGACCCTGCCATTCTGCTCTGGCAGCCCCCAGACTCCGAGGTCCCTGGCAGCTGCCACAGCCTGTCCTGATATTTGCCCCTCAAATAGAACCACACTTTGGGAGAGTTGGTTTCCAGCAGAATGAGGGTAATTCTTCCCTTCCTCTCTCTGCACGGAAATGAAAATCACTACCTCTGCACTAAAGTAACCTAGATTCTTTCACCCTGGAGTTCATCTGGATTGGTTATTTCTGTGGCTTAGAGAATGTTAATAAATGGACAATTCTTTTATACCATACTTTTAAGTAAGGCTGATGGTAAATACTATATTGTATGTTTGAAATTAAAGAAAAAAAAATAAGGTCTTTAGAGACCATTCCAGGCATTTGACAATAAACAATCCTAACTCTCACAGCTTAAGCTGAGGAAGTCATAAATTATTGTCATGTCAAGCATGGCCCTCTGAAGCTTCTTTTCCAGCTCTGACCATGAACCCAAGTATCTATCCCGTGTTTAAGCTCCATTCAGTCGTCAAGCCCTTGAGAGACATTTTCAATTCCAGGCCGTGAAGGTGGACGGTGCTGATGTCAGGGTTTTATCTTCACAGAGCAAACCCCCTCCTCCCGTGATATTTCAATGGGTTTTTGAAACACTCTACAATAGCTTCAATAACCTCACTGGCAATTTGCTGAGTGGATCATCAGCGAAGGCTTGAACCTCTCCCAAAGCTCCCTCACTGATTATCTTAATGTAGGGCGGTGGCAGCAGCTGCAAAGAATCACCGCTGAGCCAAGGGGCCTTGCATCAGGAAGGCTGTGCATGTAGGCTCTTTGAGGGCATTTTCCTAGCGTTTCTGCCTAGAACCGTCACCCAAGAACTTAAAGCACTACACACACACACACACAAACACACTCACTGCATTTTCACTAACTTCCTAGGAGGGAGGCAGAAAAGAATTTCTTTGACCCCATCTTTACATTGCTGTCTGTGAGCTAAATTTTTCCTTAGACGTGTGTCCTTCATCCTCTCTTCAGGGTGTGGGGTCCCTAGGAGAACAACTGGCTCCTATTTTCTTGGCCCCACAATGCAATATTTCAAGTGGAGTCCTGGACTTACAGATGCCACTTAAAACATCCTGAAAGTTTTGTTTTCCAAATAAAATTTGCCATGAAAAGCTTATCCTTAGGGCCTTCATCACATGCACGCATGACTCGTGCGTACGGTTTCGTTTCTGGCTCACTGATTTCCATTAATAAAAGAACCCAGTAAAGAAATATCCTTTAGCTCTGCCACAAATACCCACTTCCAACAGATTTCTTGTTTCATCTGAAACGCTAAAAATAAAAAGTGACAAATGTCAAAGACATCGAAAGGTCATCTATTTTGTCTCTGCTCATTTTAAAGGACAGTTAGTTGCTTTAGAAGATTCTTACCCTCTGCCCCAGCCTTCCCACCATCTCCTTTTTGGGACAGGAAGTTAACGCCCCCCCCCGCCCCCCAAGGGGCTCCTGTCTCACAGAGGCTTGTGACTCCAATAAATGGGATGCTTCCCTCATGAGGCTGGGCCACATGAGCCTGATTATTAAACAGGAAAAAAATTCAGGGTGCAGGGAGAGAGGGGAGAAGGTGGGAAGGACACGCAGTGACAGGGAAGCCAGATGCTTCCTTTATAACCAAGAAGCGGCGTAGGCGGGCCCCCGCGTGCCGCCACCTGCGCGGGCGCATCTGTCCCGGGATCCTCGAACCCACGGGGCGCCCGGAAGGGGGAGATGCGGGATGCGGTTGCGTGGTCCCCCCAGGGCCCGGCTGCTCTCCGGGAACACGCTACCTGAGGGGCTCTCAGGAGTCCCTGAGTTCTCTCAGCTGCCGCAGCGCCCTGCTCTTTGTTTCCCCCCTTGCCCAGTCCCTATTCGGAACCCCGGACCGAGCCTAGCGCGCCAGCGGCGCCAAGAGGACCCCGCTGCCCGGCCCCAGGTGCGCCCGCCAGGTGCGCCCGCCAGGTGCGCCCCGCCCCGCCCGCCAGGTGCGCCCCGCCCCGCCCCGCCGCGGCCCCGCTCTTACCCGCTGCCCGGGGCGGCGACCGCGCCTCGGCCCGCCGGGGCTCCCGCCGGGGCTCCCGCCGCGGCTCCCGCCGGGGCTCCGCGCCCTTGGCCGGCTCGCCGGGGCCCGCGTCCGGGGGCGGCAGGGGGCGGCCCTGCAGCAGCGGCTTCCTGGGCAGCGGCGGCTTGGCGCTGAGCGGCTCCGACGGCCGCGCCCGCCCCCTCCCGGGCTCGTGCGGGGACCGGGCCCCTCGCGGGGAGGGGGCCTTGGCGGCCTGGCCTTTCTCGTCCCTGGGGAGCAAAGCCAGCCCCGCCTTTTCCCCCCGGACTTCCGCGCTGGATCTCTTGCCGGCCCGGCCGTCGGCGGAGGACGCCTCCCTGTGCTTCAAGGACACGGAGGTGGAGCGCAGCTTGACGGGGAAGGGGCCCCGGTCCTCCCCCGCGGGCGGCGCGCGGCCGGCCGGGCCCGGCTCTCCCGCGGCGGGGTCCGCCCGCAGGTCGTCGAGCGCCGCCTCGCTCTTCCAGGCCAGGCCGCTCCTGAGAAGCGGCAGGCGGCCGGCCGAGGGCCCCGCGGGGCCGGCGGGCTCCAGCAGGCGGCCGCTGCCCGAGCGGGGCCACGCGCGGCCCGAGGACACGGAGAACCTGACGGCCCGCAGCTCGCCGCCGCCCCGCGCCGGCCTCTCGGGGCCCCCCTGCGGCGCGGCCGCGGCCGCGGCTTCGGGCCCGGGGTGCTCGGCGGCCGCGGCGGCCTCGGCGTCCAGGGCCCCCGCAGGGCGCTCCTCCGCCGGGGGCTCGCCGGGGCTCGCGCTCGCCGGGGCCGCCGGGGCCGCCGGGGCCTTGTGCTTCAAGCAGCTCTTGGGGGCCGGGGGGCTCGGGGCGCTCGGGGCCTCGGGACAGCCCTTCCCTGCTCCCTCGGGCCCCGGCGCTTCCAGCGTCAGCTCCACCTCCACCTCCACCTCCACCGGGACACTTTGGTCGGGCGCGTCCGGACCAGGGGCACTGTCCGACGTGGTGGCGGGCGCAGTCTCGGCAGGGGTCGCGTCCCCCTCGGGGATGGAGGGAGATAACCGAATCTCCACATCTCCAGAAGCGCACGCCACCTCATCCGCTGCTTCCCGGGCCGGGGGACATGTGCTTTCCAGGGACACCTCCTCCCCCTGGTTTTCGCTCTTGGGATTGTGGTGCGGGGAGCCTTCGGGCAGAGATGCGGACTCCGGGCAGGGCGCTGCGACGGCCTCGGGCTCGGGGACCTCAGGGGTGGCCGGGCGGCTTGCGGGGTTATCCCCAAGGAAGCTCTCCTCCTCCTCGGCGCTGGCACTGAGTGCTGGGCAGTGCTGCAGGCGGGCCCGCCGAGCCCGAGGCCCTCCAGGCTGCAGCACGGTGACCGGCCCCCGGGGCTCCGGGCTTCTGTCCGCTACCGTGTCCTGCGGTGCAGAATTGGGACTCTCTTCTGTGTTGACTCTGGGTAATGACTTCTCATCATACTCCTCCTCCTCTGGGGTACCCGTCAGATCACTAAGGGATTCAGACTGTGCTCGCTTGGAGAAACAGAGAGGACAAAAGACAGCATCATTATGTCGGATATCAGGAAGCCCATGACCTTTCCATTTTGCACAAGGCTTAATATGGTCTAAAGGAAGCAGTGTGTCTCCAAAGCTGGGACCTAGGCAGACATTCACACATTGTGTCTCTTCTTAATCCTTCCCTTCCCAGTCTTAGGAGTTCAGCTTTCAGCAGAACAGTGGCAGCTACGCCCTTATAGTAGATAGTATGCTTAAGGCTCTAGTGGCCGAGCCACAAACCGGTGGACACTGCTCTAAAGAGTGAATGAAGCAAAGGGGATCAAATTGGCTGGATGTCTGTTGTGCTTTGCACTCCACACCTATTATTTCATTTACTCTTGATTCACCCCAATAAGCAAAAAGATTATTTCCTTTTTTTTTGCACTTGGAGAACTGGGAGCTCAGAGAGGTCCACACCTTGGTCAAGACTAAGCTTATTAGCTTAGCTGGACGGCTGGTGCTCTTCTCTATGACCCTGTGCTGCCTGGGAGCTATGTCCCATCTCCTTGCTCTCATCTCCAGGGTCGGGCCTCATGATGAAGGGAGAATGGTTTGCCTGAAGGGTGATTCATATCACATCAAACAGTCCAGAGCAAACCACAACTTGTAAGAGAAAAATTCCAGACCATAGCTGAAGGATAAAGTCCAAACTTTTCAGCTAAATCAAAGATCTTATATTCTCTGGTCTTAAAATTCTCTCACTCCCTGCTCAGGTCAAGCTGAGAGCCCACTACTGAATATGCCACATTCTGGGCCGAATGACTGGTCGGCTCCTCCTTCCCCACACCCCCAGCATGTACTACCAGCATCCCCCCAAGAATGGTCTCAGACTCCAATCCTATAGGAAGTCTTGCCTATTCCCTGTAGCTTACGGTGCTCCTCTTCTCCTGAAGCCCTACTGTCTTGACAATCAAACTCTGCCCCGTATTTTTCTTCTGAAGTCTCTGCAATTTAAATTTAGTCCAGCTTCCTCCTTGCCATACCCAAAATCAGCTGCTAGCTCAGGAAGGAGATCAAGGTAGTCATGAATTATTCAAAAGCACTATGAGAAAATGACCAAAAGCTTGAGGGTATTGAGGTCAATCTTTTTGAAAAGTTCAAGACATCAGAAAACACTTCTATCTTCATGAAAGAAAAAAAAAAAAAAGAAAAAGAAAAGTTCAGGACATTAGACGCCCCCCCGCCCCCCGCCCTTTCTTTATGTTAAGAAACGTGCAGGAGTGTTTGTGTTTTGTTTGTTTGTTTGTTTGCTGGCATTATTTTAACATTTTCCAGCTGGCATCTGCTTGCTAACAGCACACGGGGTAACTGGGATGTTTGTGACAATACCTAAGCTAACTCTTGCCGAGATGCACAATCCTATTCCCCTAGATTTGAAAAGATGAAGATATGCAAAGAAATCTATAGAAGAATTTTCAAAAGCTGCAGATTTAAAAGGTGTTACCCGTCTTTTGTGACTACAGGAAATCACTGATGTTGAAACCTGTTTAGTATGTGGGTCACGTTTTAAAACCATCACAACCCTCACCAGATGAGCATAAAGCTGAGAAGCAGGCCTGGCTGGACACATCCCACCTTGAGCCACTCACAGCTACAAGAAGGTAAGAGTGAAGGGCCGGGCAGGACGAAGGCAGCATGGAGCAAAGACTTGGACACCGAGCAGAGCCTCTGCAGGGAACAAAGCAGCTTCTGACTCAGGAAGGTTCCATATACCCACTCAATCTCCACCGCCACTGCCCCTCACCTCCTTCTCTGGGCCCTCACAGGAGCTGTACACTCTACAACCCTCTGGAGGAAGAGGGAGCAGAGGACCCACTGCTCAGCTTGCACCAAGATGGAGACTGTCATGGCTGCCTGCACATCTGCCTCCTCTTACTGGAAGGAAGAAAGAGTCTTGGGGCAGCATCCGTGTCATCTCTGGGCAGAGGACACTGCCCGTAAGTAGTGTCAGACTCTGAGACCAGAGTTGGCAGCTCTGTCAGCCACAACAACTCCAGGTTACTCATATAATCATGCTGCTCCTACTCCCTGCTCCTGGCACTGTCTGGGTTGGGATGAGGATCAGCCAGGGTGGTGACGCTGGTGTAAATAGTCGTGGGTGTTCTGCTTCCAGCGTGCCAGAGCCGCACTGCAGGGCATGGTTCTGAGCAGCAGCATGAAATACTGAGATAACAGCCAGCATTTGTCTTGTGTGTGTTGGTCTTTCCTGACCTCTGTGCTGGCAGGGCAGAAGAATCTGGACAAATGCACTCGTGGTTGTGTTTTTCTAACTTGTATTAAATATCACAGTCTTAAAAGCCAAGGTTGGTTTGTTTGTGAATTGTGCCAAGATAGAGTTTTTAAGGTAAGAAAAGCCCGCCCCCAAACCTTTTTTCCCTCCAGAGCTCCAGAAGATTCTGAGCCTAGATGGTGTGGAGTAGAGGGTTTACCCCACCGACGACAGAGCTGGAGAATGCCTGGCTGGACTGGACAGCTGTTCTGTCCAGACAGAGGACAGAATGTGGACAGTAGCAGGGAGACTAAAGTGGAGACTCAGAGAGAGATGCCGGGGGGAGGTGGGCCGTGAATCTCTCCGGAAGTCCCAAGGTATAAGAGGGGGCAGTGTGGCCACTCCTCCTCACCCTCAGAGCAGAATGGGAACATATGCAAGCACCCTGATCCCCCAAGAGGGGCAGAGTCCCAGGAAAGTCCTCATAGTGGGGAGGAGGGACCTTGTGACCAAGGGCAAAGGGTGCTCCTGGCAAAGGGAGACCAGAGGCCTCCCCCTCAGAACCCAAGAATGACACTTGTCACCACTAGCCAGACACTGCTGCCCAGTCAAAAACTGAAGGTATCCATGCCTGCTCCCTACCAAGAAGGGGAAGCAAAGAAGGAGGGAGGATAGATAAATGAGAGTTTAAATCAAGACATGTTTGCCTAGATGGCCTAAATCAGAATTTCTGTTATTCTAAAAAATGGGGATCAAGAGCTAAACCAAGTTCAGATGTCAAGAAAGAATGAGAGGAGCAGCTTTGTCCAGTGGACAGTGAATGGGGATGCCCCATTTCCACCTGGAGTACGAGGCTGGGCTTCCCTCTGCCACAAAGCCTGGCCAGGCTGTGGCTAGTTATGTGTGCTCTTGCCGAGGCAAAATACATCCCCACGGGAATAAAGCTCAGCTAACAAAAGGACATATTAGCCTGAGGGTAATCACAGCTCACTACTTTCTCCAGTGTTAGTCCCTTCTAAAGTCAACTCTGCTGCCAAGAGTTTATTTATTTTTTTAAGACTTATTTATTTATTTATGATAGGCAGAGAGAGAGAGAGAGGCAGAGACACAGGAGGAGGGAGAAGCAGGCTCCATGCCGGGAGCCCGTCGCGAGACTCGATCCCGGGACTCCAGGACTGCGCCCTGGGCCAAAGGCAGGCGCTAAACCAGAGCCACCCAGGGATCCCCTGCTGCCAAGAGTTTAAAAAGCACCTTGCCCAAGGGAAAACCCACTACTTCCAGGGAGTCCCTGGAATTCTGAGAGGCCCCAGCCCACCAATCCTAGCTGAGTACCTAGCTTGTTCTGGGCACTTCATTGGTACCCCACAATCTTGTCTCCAGGAAAGGAGGAAGAGAATGTTGGGCTGTGAGCATCTCTCTCTCAGCACTGTCATTTTCTGTGGCCAGGCTGGCCCCATACCCTGCTCTCAGCTCCTCCAGGGCTGAGACACTGTGGGCACCACCAGGCAGCAGAGAAGGCAATAATCTTATGTGGACCTCTAACCCACTGGTACTATAAGGCCAAAGCACTCCATGAATGAGTTCTTGATTCCTAGAACCATGAGCTGACAACTACGCAGGCAGCATGACCAAAGTGGGGGGTGGCCGGTCCTCACAGGGGCACAATCCCCATACCACTAAAAGAGGCCTCACTCAAGGCAGAAGTCCACACTAATGCATCAGCTTCTCTGTCACTGGCTCATTCCCTTATTCATTCATCCATCCATCCATCCAACCAATGCGCACTGAATGCCAGCTGTGTGGCTAGCATGCCCTATGGGCTGGGACGAGGTCTCAAAAAGACTGGCTATAAGAAGTGAGCTCACACATTCACAGAGGTCACTTCTGTGCATGGCCAGTGCTATGAAGGAAGTGAACGTGCTGGTGGGAAGGTGGGGTTGCTTTCCATAGGCTGGTCAGGTGAGCCTCTCTGCGGGAGAGGACCTTGGAGCCGAGACCCAAAGACTGAGAAGGAGCCAGCCAGGAGAAGAGTGTCTCGAGCAGTGGATACAGCGGGCATCAAGGTGCTGAGAGAGAGAGAGAGAGAATAGGAGGCAGTCTGAAAGGCAGGTAGGGCCTGGTTTTCCAGGCCAGGAGTACAGGCCTTACGCGGAGCGCTGTGGGCAAGACAAGGCACCCATAGCACGCAGAGGCTTTGTGGGAGGTGCTGCCCTGAACACGTGGCATATTTATGCGGGCAAGAGACATATCTGACCTATATTGAAAAGGAAGAGCAACTCCAGCTCCTGTGGATGCCCCACCGGCTGTGGGGGTTTCTCGGAAGGGGCACATGACCCTGAGAGGAGAGAGGCAGGGGTGGCAGGAGCGGGGTGCCACAGGGCCTGCCTGTCCTGCCTCTGCGTGGAGGACGAAGCCCAATTACCGAAGACAGCCGCCTCATTTTGCTGGACCGTTGGTTGCGGGGCTTAACCAGGAGCTTGTGCTTAGCTGCAGAGTTGTCCAGGCAGGAGGAGAATTCTGGAGGATAATCGAAATCAGCCACGGGTGCCAAGCTGCTGTCCGAGGTGCGGGGGGAGACGTTGGCGTCGCTGGCCTGCCTGGAGAGGAGCTGGTCTGGAGACTGTGGCCGGGATGAGGGAACTACAGAGACCTTCAAGGGACAAGGAGCAAGCACACCCAGCATTAACTTCTCGGTTGGGAGTGGGTCCAGCCAACATATCAATCCCCTCCTTTTAGTGAGCTCAGTCTTCCCACGCCGCCTCTGGGCTTTATGCGGAGGGACAGATGTAAAATCTGACTCTCAACAGGAAGGACTCTGGGGTACTTCCTTAGAAAGGTAAATGGCTGGGAGTTTTAAATGTTGGCCTAACCCCTAAAAACTTCTCCTTTCCAAGGCTAAGCAGAGGACCTGTGTCCCCGGCATCCTTGGTGAGATAACTCTGCCTTCACCCTCCCACCTGGGTACACGTGCTTCAGACAAGAGCTGCTTTCTCTGATGAAATGGACCAATCTGATCTCTGCAAGAGCAGGCTTGGTCCTGCCTCTGGAAACTGAGAGGGTGGCCCAGAGGTGTGATTCTACAGGCTGCAGCATAGGATGTGCCAAGCCCACCACCCAGCATCCCATTGCTGCAACTGCATTGTTCATTCTAGAAGGTTTCTGTCTTCATGTGTCCTCTTGGAGAAATCTGGCTTCAAGTTACCATCTGGAGTTAAAAATATTTTCCTACCTCGTACCTCAGCAGGGAGGCACTGGTAGTTAGTCAAGGGCAAAAATGTTGTTGGGAGGAGGGGGATTTTGGTAGTCACGTGGAAGAATGATGGTTGCCTGCCCACTGAACTTGGCAAACTCCTTCACTGAGTGAAGTGTAAGTGGGTTCTGTTGCAAAGACATTTATCAGCATGAATTGGTGGAAGGGGATCCTCACACACACCCATGAGCAAATGTAGCCCCGATGAGGAGTGAGGAACAGAAAGAGAATCCGGCAGGTGCTGGGCTTTAGTCACAAGCCTGGCATCCACTTCTAGTATGGTGCTCAGTATTCGTGTCAAGTTTACATTTTTTTCCCCAAATGTTTTTTGTTTTCCAAATTTTGTATGTCTACACACAACAAAATTTACCACTGCAACCACTTTTAACCACGCAGTTCAGTGGCATTGAGTACACTCATGTAGTTGGGCAACCATCTGCAGAATTTTTTCTCTTGTAAAATTGAAATTCTGTACCCACTAAACAACAACTACCCATTCCCTCCCCACCCCAGCCCCTGGCAGCCATCATTCTACTTCCTATCTCTACAAATTTGACTACTCTGGGTACCTCACACTAAGTGGAATCATACACTATTTGCCTTTTGTTGTTGTTGTTTGGCTTATTTCACTTAACATCAAGTTCACCCATGTTGTAGCATGTATCAGACTTTCCTACCTTTGTGAAGGCCAAACTATATTCCATTGGATGTAGATACCACATTTTGTGTAGCCATTCATCCCTCAATGGAAACTTGAGTTGCTCCCACATTTTAGCTACTATGAATGCTGCTGCTGTGAACATGTGTGTACAAATCCTCTTCAAGAATTAGCCTTCAGTTCTTTCAGAGATACACACAGAGGTGGAATTGCTGGATCATACAGTAGGAATTGCTGGATCACAGAGTAGTCTATTTTTAACTTTTTGAGGACCTGTCATACTGTTTCCCACACTTTGCATTCCCACCAACACTGCACAGGGGCTCCAATTTTTCCTCATCCTTGTTGATACTTGTTATTTTCTTTCTTTGATAGTAGCCATCTTATTGGGTGCAAGGGGCCGTCAAGCTTACATTTTAACCTAAGACCATAATTTTATGCACCTCATAATGATTTAGTAAGCCCCCGTGAAAATGGCCTCCTCAGGAAGGGGCAGCGAGCAACGTGGGCAGCGGGCAGACTCCCAGGGGCTTGGGTATGTCTTGCCCAGTTTCTTTTCCACAAACCTGGAGGTCCACGCCGTGCAGGTTCCAACAGCCTCTGCTAAACTAGGGGTAGCAGAAGGAAGTCACTGTTAGAGAGACAAGCTGATGCAGGGACTGCCCCTGCCAGGGAACTTCCTCGGAGAAATGTATTTTCCCTGTTAGCAGAAAGGTCCTTTACATTTTCTCCTGCAAGTATTAAGTTTATTCCTGTCAACTGGGAGAAGACCATTACTACAATGAGGGGAAAAGGGTTATAAGTGGACATGCTCCATTTTAGTTCTCTTGTTTCAGCTACTTGGGTTCTTATGGGAATAAAGCAAGAAAAAAACAATAAACCACAGGACAGGACTCGCGGCTTCCTCTGTGCCTGTGGTTCTGGCTTCCATGGTTGTAACTGATGACTTAGGAAGTTACCTAATACTGCACAGGTGACATGTCTCCCAGGCATCCTCTAAGGGTCACCATCAGAATGGGTGCGTTCTAGAGGAACAACGCGTGAACACTTCATAAAACATTGGGTTTTGATTTTCTGCCTGTGGGAACTTAAGAGAACAGGCAAGATGAGCTGCTTTTGCAAATGCAATTACTCCCAGGTGAGAATGACTATGTCTTCTGTGCGGACATGGGCTTCGCTCACCCACCACCCCCTCCATAAACCCAAAGGACAAGCCTTCCCTGCCTCCTCTCTACTCAGCTCGCCCTGCGCTTGCACTGCCTGAGCGCACCCAGCGGATGGTCCTGGGCTCAGGCCCACTCCAGCCCCTGGGGGCATGAGGCCAGGCAAGGAGCTTAACTTCTCAGAAACTCTGACCACAATGACCTCTGTCCCTGCAAAACCCCTGTGCTGGCTGTCATGGCTGGTCTTCTGCTAAAGCGCTGAACGCTTACTTCTCAAGTCTTCGGGCTTGAAAAACCAACACCTTGACGGCTGAGGAGAACTGCAAGTCCTGGGTTTGATCAGTGAGGTAACTATGTGAGGTAGGGTGGGGCAGGAAAGCTGACCTGCGTTTTTATCTGTGGGTTGAAAGAATTGCCCCTTGTACTGCTTGCTCCCACTCACACCGGCTTGTCCTGAAATCTGTGCTTCTGGATGATTCTGGAAGTGAATGATTTTAAAAAGTCTAACGCGGGCCCTTCGTTGGAGGAATGAGACGTTGGAGGAATGGGAAGTTGGTCTGAAGTTCGCAGGCTTTTTCAGGAGTGACCCTGGGTGACAGCTGCCTTAAGGTGTTTGTCCTCAAAGAGAGGGGCTCAGCCATCAAGGGGTGGGCTGAGGCTGCTGCAGGGGGAACAGCCTGCAGAAAGGAAGCAGGGCCAGTGGGGCCTTTCTGGGAAGGAGGAGCCTGCTGGCTTTGCACTCCAGCTGGCCTTTCCTGCTGAGGGAAGAGGAGGTACTGACCTACCTGACCTCACATAATCCTCTTCAAAACCTTCCGGGGACAGATTCCTACAGGTTATAGAACCTGCCGCCTGCCTGGCTGCACAGCCGAGTGTGTGTGGTGTGTGCTTCTGCCAGAGCCCATGTTGTCTCTCTCCTTATGTTATCTTCCCTCATCACCAAGGACAGAGACGACTTGCCAACTTGCCACCCTCTACCCAGTGTTTCCTACTTAATGGCAGGACACTTCACAGATGGCTAGTTTGATAACATATTACCTTAAAAATCACCAAATAGAGTTTCATTAGTTGTCACCTCATGTGGTAATGAGATTTTAAAAATAATTCCATGTACTTCCTGAAAAACTCATTCCATCAGGAAATATCATCTTGGTAATGTCATGAGATACTTGTTACTGGAAACCTTTTATCACAATAATCTTAAGTTTCTTGGGCACATTGGACAGGTTGAGAGGGGGAAACAATGCACCCTTTAAAATATTTTTATATAACCCACAATATTTGACATAATGATACCTTAAATCCCAAAAGGATGGGATTGTGGGCTGTTTCAGTTTTTCACTGTGCCCAAGAAACTTTCAGGGCATAAAATATGATCACTGTGTCTTTTAAACCATGATAATAAACATTATATTTATTTTTTTAAGACTTAAAGGCTCCAATTTTAGTTTCTTATGAAACTAGTAGCTTGTTCATACTACCAATTAATAAAATCTGAGAACCTTGTTTTTTTTTCAGTAACATAACCACCGTAGGAGGGATGCTGAGAAGAGGAGGCCAGCCCTGCCCAGTGTGAGTGGCTCCCACGCAGCTAACTATGGAATCTGTGCATTGTAGCGCTTTGCAGGTTTGGATTTGGGCTCATGCCTCAATGAATGGAATTAGAAACTACCTGTTCTTCTGTACTGTGCTAGCTAAAGGCAGAGAACCCTGGTGCTGTGAGAGCCAGAGAACTATGGGATGGTGTGAGGGCAAGTCAGTTAACTATAGCTCGTGAGACTCATCTCCCCAACACATGGCCCTGAAGCATACAAAGTCCCATCTGGTCCTGAGGCTGGGGATGCTGAAGCTGCTCCTTTCAGAGTACAAGATGGGTCTGTCATGTGACACCACAGGCAGCCATAGCCTGTCAACCTTCCCCTCCAGTATTTAAGATATTAAGGGGTATGGGGTTGGCTTGAAATCCAGGAAATGGGCCAAATAATCCTTGTCTTCTCCTTGCTTCAACATGGGAGAGTGGGTGTGGGTAGTTCAGTCTTCAGACCCTGCTCATGGAACAAGCAGGGACAGGTTCACCTAAGAGCAGAATTCTGGAGAGAACAATTCTCTAGCCAGCTCTGAGCAAACCCCCTACCCTAGGGCTTACTTACATTCAGCTATACCACAGTCCTTCCTCTGGTATCAGCGATGCTCTGGGAGCTCTCAACTGCACCCAAGCTAGGTAAATATTCTTTTCCCTGCCTTTGCAAGGGGGCTTCTGGATGTCCAAGTTGAAGTGACTATTGCATGTATTACAGAGCAGTTCAGAATCTCCAAGACGGCGGTTCACAGTGAATCCCCGAGATTCACAGTGCATAGCACCCCCGCCAGGGCACAAGCCATAGCTCCAAGAACACACAAGGGCAAGAAGTGGCTATAAAACATGGACTCTGGCATTTGTTTTTCAAGTATCAGCATAACACATATAACTCCATTTCTATCCACCCCCCAGTAAGGTGTGTCTAAAGGGGAAAAAATGGTCATTTACATACAAGTACAGTGAATGAGCTTAAAATGGTGGCACCACGAGCCGGGGCTTATACAAGACTCAATTCCTCCTCCTGTTTTTCTAGTGGGGAAGAGTGTTATCCAGGATCAGCTCCCTTGCCCTGCTGAAGTCATAAGTACCCTTCCTGCTTGTCAAACTTCCCCTATTGCCCTGTTTACCAGCACCACACCTTGCATTCTAGCCCTAGATCAGCAAGTTCTCAGGGCCCTAGACTCAGATCTGAGAGTCCAGATTAAGTCCACTCCCTCCTCCTCCAGCCAAATGTCATGACAACAGAAAACAGACATCAAGGTGTTTCCCTTTTTTTAGATGGGAAGCCCGGTCTGGTCACCTGCTCAGACCGGAAAAACCAGGTATAGGGTCAATTGTATCAGATCTGTAACCATTTTGAAAAATCTCACCCAAACCACATCTCCTGACAAGATGGAAATTTCTGCTCAAAGAATGAAAATGAATGCAGCCCAAAGACTGACTGTGAGCTCCACTGACCTGGTCTGGGATACCACCTGGCCACAGACCGTGGGAATCTTATAGGAACACACACGGGCCACCAGAATCCCCCACTGCCCTCTGAGGTGAGCGCGCACAAAGCTGTGAGGTGGTACAGGCTTCACTTGCCTTTATGGTTGTGCCGGGA
Source organism: Nyctereutes procyonoides (assembly GCF_905146905.1). NCBI lineage: Eukaryota > Metazoa > Chordata > Mammalia > Carnivora > Canidae > Nyctereutes > Nyctereutes procyonoides. Next base: position 44,743,351 of record NW_026575049.1, on the reverse strand, counting down.
CCGATGTCAGGCAGCAGAGACATCTCTGGGGGACTCCTGGGCAGACCATCGTCCTCCGAACTCATGCCAGCATCCTCTCCCCGCTTGGCAGGAAGGCCCCCCGGAGGAGGTGGTGGTCCCATTTTCACATTACACTGTATTTTTAGCTAGATTATAATAAAGAATATTTGCTCTAGTTTTCATTGGCAACTTTTTATCAACACACCTTCCTGCTCCAATTCATTCATTCAGGGGATATTTTCGATGCCCTGGCCTGGTTGTAGTGGGCTGAACTTAAGAAGTTGTCTGTAAGTGATTTGGTGCGTCCTGCATGCAGTTATACTTTAAGATATGTCAAATAAACTAAGCAAAAATAATTTTAAAACTTCTCGACTCATACTTGACATACATACCCATTGTCACTGCCAAGGAAAAGTTTACCTGCAGGGCTTTAATCCGGTCACACACGTTTTCTTGGGAAAATACCCGCACAGGCCGAGTAGGGTCCTGTCCCGACTCAGGAATGAAAATACTGTCGTGTGACAGGGCCCGGCTGCCCAGGGCGCCCCTCGACTCCCTAGGATAAAAGAGGCACTGTGAAACTCTGCGTTCCCCCAACCAGAGGCCTGGGGCCTAATGGCACATCCACAATAAGCCTTTGGCTGCATTTATTTTTTAGTGGCCTTTGACTCCATTTATCTCCACCCTGTCAAATACCACAGTCCACTATTAGAAGCACCGTAGAGACAGAGTTTTCCTAACGATCTGAAGATTGTGTGAATTCTTTATACTAATTGGAAAACTAGGGTTTATGAGGTATGAGGTCTAAGACACAAACTATAGAAATGAAGGGCTGGCTGGGGGCCTCCGCTGGCTGGGAGGCTGTGTAGAAGATCGTGGTAGATGTCTGAGGAAGGTGAAATTGTTCCTCGTGGGCAAATAGGCCATTTCTCAGTGGGCTAGAGGTTGTGTCTGCACAGCAGGCTGAAGGCCTGCCTGATGGAGGTGTCCTTGCAAGGTGGTACAAAACACATTCCACAGGCTGGGTTTGAAATGAGAACTGCAAATCTGCAAAGCTATGCCTCTTTTCATTACCTGCTATGACCTGTGCATTCTAGCTTGTGTGCCTAGGCCCTGGAGTATAGATGGTGGGCCTTTCTGTCATCACCATCCTGGCCCCTGCCCCAACCCTGAGCTCAAGACTCCAATTCAGCACTGAACCCATAGGGCATTCATAAAATGTCCTAAGAGGATGTGGGAGTTAGCTGTCAGATTTTCCTAGCAGCAGTGGCCGCCTGAACAATAGGTGGAAGGAGGTGATCAAGACCTGATGATGAAGGAAGGAAAGCCCGCCCCCACAGGCTCTGGGCATTTGTGCTCCCCACTCCCCCACCCATAGGCCGCCCCAGGCATCCTGTCCTCCACCAGGCATTAGGAACTTTGAGGAGCGGTCCCGCTCCACAGCAGATCACGTTGTGTTGGTTAAAGATGCTTGCCAACTTCCTTCTAGCCCACAGTGGTGAGTCTGCAAGTGGGGAACCGACAGCTCCCAGAAGGATGTGTCCTCAAGCCAAGTGAAACAACCTGCAGGCCCTCCCTGCCAAAGGCAGCTTTTGCTACAAAGATCACACGCACACCTGTGTTTCCTCCAGGTGCCCACTGGAAACCATAGCCTCTGCCCCAACACCTCCACTCTGGGTGTAAGCAAGAGTTGAGAGAGCACGAAAAGGCCTCCGTAAAGATACACTGGCAAAAACACAAAAGGTCACATGCTCAGGGCCATTCGCTACATTTACAGAAGGAAAAGACTATCAACAACCCAAATGGCCTTCAGCAGATTCCCGGCATAAACCACGGAACATCATTTGATAGAGACCCTGCAGCAGACCCAGAGGGTAAGAAGGCTATGTGTACCAGGCAGCGCCAGACCACACTCACTAGAAAGTGAAGCAGAGTGCAGAACAATGTTTACGGTGTGTTAGCTCTACGTGGGGAGGGGGAACATATGTGAAGTGTGTTGTTTGCTCCTGTTTTAAAACATAAAAATAGAAGGATAAGCAACAAATGAATAAAAATAGTTTCCGTTACGGGAAAGACAAAACGAGATGGGGAGACAAGGTGCCAAGGCACTTACTTATACATTTACAATTTTGTCTTTGAAACTATGTAAATATTATATATAGTTAGAAGACAAAAATCAAACAAAAAGGGAAATAAGATAATCTCTAAAACTAGAAAACAAACAGAAACAAACGAGCCTAATTTTATATCATGTTGTTGGTATAACTGCACAGAGAAAAGAATGATTTCAAGTGACTTTAACTCAACATCCAAGAGACTGTTTTTTTTTTTTTGAGGGAGAGGGAGAGAGAGAATCTTAAGTAGGCTTCATATCCAGCATGGAGCCCAATAAGGGGCTCCATCTCACAACCTTGAGATCATGACCTAAGCCAAGATCAAGAGCTGGACACTAAGCCACCCAGGTGCAACCCCCACCAAGTGACTTTTGACTCTACATTCACAATAGGATAAATCCTAAAAGCAACAACAAAACAAAGATATGAAATTACACTTGGCAGTCTTATTTGTAGCAATACTGACTTTTAAAAAATAGTACAAAATAATATTTATAGGTAACCTCTGTGTGGGAAGCAGAGTAATGAAATTTTTATATTATATGAAGAAAATAAATAATTTTGTGAATATCACTAGGAACCAAGATTCTCAGTATTAGAGAACAGTGAAGTCACATAATCAAAGTAAAAATTTTGTCTTATTACATTTAACTGGAAATATCAGTGAGTTATTTTTCCCTTAAAAAATGCATTTTCTAGTATATCTAATCTACTGAAGAAGTCTAGAAGCAATGACAGTCAACTAGCAATCATCACCTCTGGCAGCCAGATTGTAGTCTCTAACAGCCATTTCACACTAAAAGGAACCAGGACCATGTGAAGAAATGGCTGATTATAGGTCTAAGACAGGAAATGTACAAAATAAAGCTGGGATTTCTCATTGTACAAGAAAGCAAGCAAAGAAGGTTTCAAAGACAAAGGGGTCATGTCTAAAGAATCCAGGAGGTAATTTGAAGTGACTCCCAATAGTGTAAGATGAGATATTGTGAACATAAAAATGAATAAAGACTGCCATGGACTAAAGCAAATCAAATATATAAAACTTTGTGTTCACAATGATATAGAAAAAAAAACAGAGAAGAAAAAAAAAACCAAAACTCATTGGTCAGTATTGGAAATTAGGGTACTAGCTACATACCAGATTATTATTCTGAAGGTAGACTAGTAAAAGGAGAAAGAAACGGGCATTATGCTGCTTTTCCTGGACAACTTGCATGTCAGAGAAACCAAGGACTTGACAAAGGAAAGGTCTTTTTCATGTAAGAATTTCAAGTAACACATGCAGAATGAGTAATACAATTAGAAAAACCACCATTTTGCAATGAAATAATCAGCAGGTGTTGAAACCATTAGGTGAAGGTTTGTGTATCACTGACAGAGACCCTCTAAACCCACTGCTCAGTTTTAGTGTCATGAGAAGTGGGACAACTAGACAGCATATGTCTCATGAAGTGATGTGACAGTGAGTATCCAGTACCATCTTGAACCTAAATCTAATTAAATATCTAGATCCATGTAACATTTTACAAGAGATTCAGAGACGATAAAAATGAGTTCAATTATAGCAAGAGAAAAGCAAATCCAGAATGTGGGGTATTTGACTGAGACAATTACCCTGATTCTCCATCAGATCAATGACAAGAAACAAAGTGGGGTGGGTGGGGAGGGGGAAGGAAAAACATTACAGACTAAGAGACTTAAAAAGTGTAACAACACAGACACAATAAATGAGTGTCAGCCTTTTAAACCACAGAGTCCCGTGTGGTTTGCCACCATTAATGTACCTTGGCAAATAGAACTCCTTTGCCCGTGGTGATGGATGACAACGTGCTGCAGAATCTAGAAGGCACACAGACTCTCAAAGGGGCTAAGGAGTGCTTCTAAGATTTCTGTCCCTTATATAGTCAATTAATTTATAACAAAGAAGCCAAGAATATACAATGAGGAAAGGACAGTCTCTTCAATAAATGGTGCTGGAAAAACTGGATAGCCACGAGCAAAAGAATGACACTGAACCCTATCTTACACCATAAAAAAAATGGATTAAAAATTTGCACTTAAGACCCCAAATGGTAAAACTCCTAGAAGATAATATAGGTAGTAAGCAAACTTGACATAGGTCTTGGCAATAATTTTTTGAAAGCAAAGGCAACAAAAGCAAAAATAAAAAATGAGACTATACCAAATTTAAAAGCTTCTGCACAGCAAAGGAAACCATCAACAAAATGAAAAGACAACCTACAGAATGGGAGGAAATATTTGCAAATCATATGTCTGATAAGGGGTTAATATCCAAAATATGTAAAGGATTCATATAAATCAATAGCAAGAAAAAAACCCAATCCGATTTAAAAATGGGCAGAAGAATTAAATAGATATTTTCCCAAAAAAAGACACAAATGGCCAACAGACACATGAAAAGATGCTCAACATCACTATCAGGGAAATGCAAATCTCACACCCATTAGAATGGCTATCATCAAAATGATAAGAGATTAAGCACTGGTGAGGATGTAAAGAAAAGGAAAACTTTCTGCATTGCTGGTGGGAATGTAAGTTGGTGCAGTCACTGTGAACAGCATGGAAGCACCTCAAAAAGTTAAAAATTTGGGCAGCCCAAAAATTTGCCAATTTTTGCCAAATAGGCAAAAATAGGGTTCAGTGGTTTAGCGCTGCCTTCAGCCCAGGGCATGATCCTGGAGTCCTGGGATCCAGTCCCACGTTGGGCTCCCTGCATGGAGCCTGCTTCTCCCTCTGCCTGTGTCTCTGCCTCTCTCTCTCTCCTCTGTGTTTCTCATGAATAAATAAATAAAATCTTTAAAAAAAAAGTTAAAAATAGAACTACCATAGGATCCAGCAATTCCAATTCTGGGTATTTATCCAAAGGAAATGAAAATAGGGTCTTGAAGAGAGATCTGCATTCCTAGATTCACTGCAGCATTATTCACAATAGCTAAAATACAGAAACAATCCAAGTGTCCATCAAAAGATGAATGGATAAAGAAGATGTAGTATGAATGTGTGTATACATATATGTGTGTGTGTGTTTATGTGTGTGTATGTACGTGGGATATTACTTAATCATGAGAAAGGAGGACATCCTCTGGTTTGTGACAACATGGATGAGCCCCAAGGTCATTCCACTATGTGAAACAAGACAGAGAAAGACAAATACTGTAGGATCTCACTTATATGTAGAATCTTAGAAAGTAGAACTCCTAGGAACACATAGCATGGTGGTTATGAGGGGCTGCAGGGTAGTGGTTATGGTACAAATTTCCAGTTATATGATGAAGAAGTTAAGGAGATCTATAACACAGTTTATATAGCATAGTAATTATAGTCAATGCTATTGTAGTATATACTTGGACATTGTTAAAAGAATAGATCTTAAATATTCTCACCTTAAAAATAAATAACTAGGTGATGTGATATAGGTGTTAGCTCTATGGTGGTAATCATTTTTTAATATATGTCTGTATTAAATCAACATGTTATATGCCTTAAACTTCCATAATGTTATATGTCAATTATCTTTCAATAAAGTTGGTGGGGGGAAAGATCTTGTCCCATCCTCTGTACTGTTCTCTAAAAGCAATGTATTTCCTGGGCTCGTGAGACCAGCATCCTAACCTGATGCTTCCTAACCTAGCATCACTCCAGCAAACTTTTACCAGTAATTGAGGGTCTGGCCTCTGCCAGGTGCTAGGAACACAAAGATAAAAAAGAAAAAAAAAAAAAAAACGAAAAAAAAGAAACTGTCCCCATTTTCCATGGGCTCAGGGACAAAGAGGAGACACACCAGGGGACAGGTCATTTCTCACATACACATGTACACACACATACTCAATCCCTGCTCACCCCTACTGTGATCCTGTTCTCTGGTTGGAAGGGCCACTGTGTGTTCTGGTCAAGAGACAGGGTGTTGGTGGAAGTGAGTGTTATAACTGCCCTGGGGCTGGTCCAGTGAAGACATTTAATAATTAATAATTAGCAATATTATCATGATAATGCCTTACTCCCCCAGAATATGGAGCATGCTGCCTAAGGAAAAAATGCGTATGTATACAGCCCATCCTTGGTGCTCTTCACAAAGTGCAGTGTGGGCTCTTCTTGCTCCCTGCCAGCGCCAGGAAAAACAAAAACAAAAACCCTGAAGGAAAAAAACTTGAATCTTTCCGCTTCAGTCATCTGGTGCCACCAAGTGGTCAACATAGTTTCTACTCCTCTTAAAAAAAAGGCAAGGAGATTGGTGAGGACAGAGGGGACCAGACACCACCACAGGGATGCTGAAGCTTGTGACCCGGTCCTAGCATGGTCTGTTCCCCAGTCCCAAGGGTCATCATACCTTCCGTGGAGTTTTATTCTCAAACAAAAACTATGTTTATTGCATGGCAGCAAATCTGGGTGTATTTTTTCCCTTTTGTAACTGCTGGAATCACTGAAGCATGTTTACTGTATCTATATTTTGGTGAAGTACAAGTTATAGAAATAAGGATCACTTCACTAGATTTCCCCAAATTTTCATACCTATTGGTTCTTTTGTATCCAACAGGATTTTTGGATGATTTTTCTAGGACTTGACAGCAAGAAGCCTTCCCCTTACCTCTCCTTCTAATGGATGTATTTTCCTGGTATAGTATCTATGTCCTCAAAAAGAGTGATAAGTCAAATAAAGTCATGGCTTACATCCTAATCTTGCCACTTTTCGTTGCAGGGCAATGGGCAAGGCCTCCAAAATTTCTCTAAAGCTTGGTTTGCTCATTTATAAAATGCTAGCTGGATCTGACCTCGTCTCCCACAGTGACTGTAGACTTTTAATGTAAAACACAGCACCTGGCACATAGCAGGTGCCTGATCATATTTTCCCTCAATTTTCTCCATCCCTATGTATAAAGAGACAGAAAACAGAACTTCTCTGGAAGAACCTCTAGTGGAATTCCCTGGGAGGGAAGTGGGCTCATAAATCCAGCCAGTTACCAAGGCAATGAGACAGAGTATTCGGGTCCCCCCGTGCTCCTGTAGCCCCCCACCTGCTTTAATGGGAGCACATGAGCCTGAAGGACACACAAGTCAACTTACTCGAGCTCATCTTCTGAGTCATAGCCTACTGGTCCCGACTCGATGGCAATCACCTCACTCTTCGCCTGACTTTGCTTCCAGGCGCTATTTCCTGTGGCAGATGGCGATTCCTTTCTCTTCTTCTTCCCGAAGAACTTCTTAAACGTCTTGAACTTGGACTTTTTCTTTCCTATGAAGAAAGAGTTAGTGTGAGTACTTACCAAGCATGTGTGAGCTATGCACCAGAAGGGCAGAGAGCAATATTTTTGTCCATGCATCAATTATGCACTTCTGGCAAGTCCTACTGCCCCACAGACTGTTACTGCACACCTGAAAAAATCGATCCCACAGCCCTGTGATCATAACCTGAGCTGAAATCAGGAGTTGGATGCTTACCTGACTAAGCTACCCAGGCACCCCCACCTGCTTCCTTTTTAATTGCTGAGTAATATTCCACTGGATTCTTTAAAAGTTATTTATTTATTTATTTATAAAATTTATTAATGAGACACACACAGAGGCAGAGACAAAGGCAGAGGGAGAAGCAGGTTCTATGCAGGGAGCCCAACGTAGGACTTGATCCTGTGTCTTGAGGATCAGGCCCTGGGCTGAAGGCGGCGCTAAACTGCTGAGCCACCCAGGCCACCCTCCACTGGATTTTAGTTGTTGAGCAATATTCCATTGTATTTTAATTGCTGAGTAATATTCCATTGTACAAACGAGAGCAAGTTTTTATTTATTTATTTATTTATTTATTTATTTATTTATTTATTTATAGCAAGTTTTAATATCTAAAATATAAATAGACAAAAGCAAGAAGTCCTGGTGGGGTAAAGGCCATGTGATAACTCAAATTATTTTCCCAAATAATCCCCAACTGCTTCATTTAGCATGAACATGTGAGCCCAGGACAATCAGAAGAGGTCCCACCCAGCCTTGTGGTGCTCGCTGGAATGCTGGATGGCAGGAGGAGCTGACAACTTCTGGTGGAAAAAAAAAAAACTGTCAAATGGTAGTGGTAGCACTGATCCCCCCTCTGCCAAGCTGCCTGGATTGTCAGAGTTTATGACACTTTGAAACATTCTGTGATTTCTTGTCTGGTGCTTCCTTTATTCTCACCCACAAATTCTATCTCCAGGATCCTGTGACGTCACATGAACAGCTCAGCGACCTTCATTCCTTCTGAATCTTTATGAGAACTAACAACAGAAGGATGTAACACCAGAGATCAGCAGGATACTGTCTAACATATCCTGAACATTTGCAAAAACAATTTAGTTTTATAAGTAAACAATTTTGTGAGCTGACTTCCTTTTTTTAAAAAAAAACATAGTATCTTGATATTTAGATGAATGTCCCCTTGGGAAGTTTACATGATCTTGCCTTAATGTGGAGTATTAGGATTACTCTAGCTGGGGGTCCTTATATTACCTTACATATACCCCAAAGGGCAATCAGTCCTACAGCCAAGTTTTCTTAGCTTCTAGTGGAAGTTTCCTTACCTTAACAATCACAAAATGGTTATGCTGTTAACTGATGGTCCTTGATGACAGTTTATTATTTGGAAAGACTCTTAAGAGTTTTCTGCACCTGCCAGGACCCCATCTGGCCTTTGCCTAGCTGATACACAGGTTTGCATCCCTGAAAGATCTGGACACACGTGCAGCCTCACCACCCTCTGAGGGTTAAAGAGAGTGGCTAACCACTGAACACTCTTGTCCTATCTGCAAGTGGCTGGTTCATCGGCCACCTGCCTGTGTTAGATTTGTTCGCCTGCTAGGCTGTTAAGTTTGGTTTCTCTAATGGTCACAGGAACTATTTCGATTTTCTACTTCTCAAATCTGTTTTATGAAGTTACGTTTTTCCAGGAATTTGCCTATTTCTTCCAAATTTTCAAATTTATTGGCCTACTGTGATTAAAAATATCCTCGTATTGTTTTAGCATCCACACCACCTTTCCTCAGCTCTGATATTCATTACTTGTGCCTCCTCATTTTTCCTTGATCAGCTGCACCAGAGATCAATTTTATTTGCCTTTTTAAAAAGTTAGCTTTGTTAATTCTCTCTGTAGAATGTTTATCTTTTGTTGTATTAACTTCTGTGTTCTAATCCTTATGCTTTCCTTCCTCCTACTTTCTTCAGGTTTACTTCTCAAGATGAATACTTAGCTAATGAATTTTTAGGCTTTTTTTTTTGTTTTTATAGCATCACACTTAGGGCAGTACATTTCCCCCTTTTTGGCTGCATCCACACATTTTGATATATTTCCATTGTTGTCTGGATGAAATATTTTCTAATTTCCCTCATAATACGTTTTTAGACCTAGAGCTTACTTAGTTAGGTAGATCTTAATTTCCAAGCACTTGGAGATTTTCTTAGTATCTTTCTGTTACTGATTTTCAGGTTAAATACACTGTGGTCAGAAAAAACCCTCTGTGTGATTTGAAGTCATTAAAATTTTTTGAGATGTGCTTTACGGCTTACCATAAATTTGAAAATGTTCCCGCTGTGCTTGACAATAATATATTTTTGCCAATGTTCTATGCATGTCTGTTAGGACAAGGCCTTTTTCTTTTTAATTGTGTTGTCCAGATATGTTGTATCTTTACTAATTTTTAACACATTGGTTCTATCAATTGCTGATGGAGATTTAAAAACAGTCCACTCTGACTGCAGATTTTATTTTTATTGGACTGTCAATTTCTCTTCTATAACTTTTAACATTATGATGGTACAGAGAAAGGTAAAATTATCTTGCTAGGGAACTGAACCTTTTGTGAAATGGCCCTTTTCATCTTTAGTGATGCTTTTTGCCCTAAATTTTATTTTGACTGCTTTTAATGCACCAGTCGAGCTTCCTTTTTCCTAGTGTTTACAACATATGTGTTTTTCTATCTTTTTTACTTTAAACTTTACTGAATTGTATATGTAGGACTTAGGGTTTTATTCATTTTTTTAAAAGATTTTTATTTATTTACTTGAGAAATAGCATGTGTGTGCATGCACATGAGGGGGAGTAGTTGCAGAGGGAGAGGTAGAAGCAGACTCCCCACTGAGCAGAGAGCTCAATATGGAGCTTGATGCCAGGACCCTGAGATCATGACCTGAGCCAAGGCAGACACTTAACTGAATGATCCACCCAGGTGCCCTAGGACTTAAGAGTTTTAGAAATGCAATTTGATGATCTTTAACTTCTAAGCAGAGCAATTAGTCTACTTATACTTACTGTAATTACTGATACACTAATAAGAACAAGTCTACATCTTATATACTTTCTCTTAATCTCCTTTTCTTGTCTTTTGCATTAGCTGACTTTTAAAAATTGTTTTTCCCACCTCAAGTTTGTAAACTATACCTTTAATCTCTGCTTTTCAGTAATTACCCTAGAAATTATATTATGCATTCTATTATAGGACAAAACAAGGAACTCAGAATACTTTAATCCTATTTATATGCTCTATTGTTTTAATTCTTTAAAAAACTCAAAAGATATCCTTCCATGTTCATTTTTTAAAAAGTATTTTATTTATTTATTCATGAGAAACAGAGATGGAGAGGTAGAGACACAGGCAGAGGGAGAAGCAGGTTCCACGCAGGGAGCCCAATGTGGAACTTGATCCCAGGTCTCCAGGATCATGCCCTGGGCCATAGGCAGCACTAAAGTGCTGAGCCACCCAGGCTGCCCTCCTTCCATGTTCATTTAGATGTATCTGCTTATTTCTCATTTTCCTTGTCATTCCTTCTTGTGTTCCAGACCTTCCATCTAGGACAATTTTCCTTTAGAATCTGCTTTGAGAGGGTCTACTGATGACAAATTCAATTTCTATTTGTCTGAAAATGCCTTTATATCTCCTTTATTCCTAAAGTACATTTTTCCTAGGTATAAACTCTCTAGGTTGGCAGTTTTGTTTCTTTTTCAGTAATACTGAAGAAGTTATTTCACTGTTTTGTGGTTTCTATTTTGCAGTAGAGAAGTCAGTCGTCAACTTCTGCTCCTTTGAAAGTCATCTTTTTTTCTCAGACTAATTTTTCATTTTGTCTTTGATCTTCTATATTTTTACTCTATCTGGATTTCCTTTTATCCTTCTTTGGGTTTATCTGATTTCTTAAATCTGTAGATGGGGTCATCTTTTTTAAAATCAGTTCCCGAAAATTCCCTGCTACTCTCTCAAGACTGTGCTCATGTGTATATTACACCCTTTCATTTATCTCTAAGCACCTTCTCTTCTGTACTTCCCATCATTTTACCATTCTATGCTATATTCTATATATTTTCTCATGATTGATCTAACCTGAGCTGATATAATCTGCTGTTAAATTCATCTAATGGATTTCTAATTGAGACAATTATATATATTTCTAAAAAATCCATTTGATGGTTTTCAAATCTAGTATATCATTTTTTTTAAAAAAAACGTTATTCTAAAAATTACATAGTAAATTAGAATGCCTGGGTGGCTCAGTCAGTTGAGCATCTGACTCTCGATTTCAGCTCAGGTCATGATCTCAATGTCGTATGATCAAGCCTCATGTCAGGTAAGGTGCTGGGTATGGAGCCTGCTTGGGATTCTCTCGCTCCCTCTCCCTCTTTAAAAAAAATTTCATAGTAAAATTCACTTTTTTTTTTTTTTGGTACACATAGAGATGCATAATCACCTCAAGATACAGAACTATACCATTACCCTTCATGCTGCCATTTTGTAGCCAAACTGGTCCCATCTTTAAGCTCTGGAAACCACAGTTAGTGTCTCTGTTCCTATAGTTGTACCTTTTCCAGAATGTAATATAGATGAATTCATACAGTGGATTCTAGGTTTTGTCACTCAGCACAACGCATTTAGAGACTCATCCATGTCCTTATTCCATCAGTAATTTGTTCCTTATTACTGCTGAGTACAATTCCATTGTAGGGATATACTACTTTATTTAAACAATGAGCAAGTTGAAGGACATTTGGATTTGTTTCAATTTTTGGCAATATGAATAAAGTTGTTATAGAGTTCTTTTGGGGGGACAGAGGGAGAAATGTTGAGTACTTTTTCATGAGCTGATTTGCCATCTGTATATCTTCTAAGGTAAAGCATCTTTTAAAACCTTTGCTATTTTTTTATTCAAGTTGTGTGTTCTCCTATTGTTGAATTTTGAGAGTTCTAAATACAAGTATCTTGTCAGGATGATTTACAAATATTTCCTCCAGCCTGTGACCTTTCATTTTAATAGGGTCTTTCACAGAGGAAAAAGTTTTAAATTTTAATGAAGTCCAACTTTAGGACTGAGGTGTCCTACCTAAGAATTCTATGTAATTCTAGGTCATAAATATTTTGTTTTCTTTAAGGTTTCATAGCGTTACATTTATGCCTATGATGTTTTAAATTAATTTTTGATTCATCTGTGACATATAGGTCAAAGTTCTCTTTTTTCCCATAGGGATGTTCAATTTGTTCTAGCACCATTTGTTGAAAAGACAATCCTCTCTCCGTTGAGTCTCCATTGTTGTATCTTTGTCAAAGACCAATTGACCATATTTGTATGTATTGGTCTACTTTTTGGACTCTGTTTATCTCTACACATCCATCCTTTTGTCAGTACCACATTTGGCTTCATTATTGTAGCTCTACAGTAAGTCTTGAAATCAGGTAATATGAGTCCTCCAATTTTGTTGTCAAAATTGTTTTCAATATTCTAGTTTTCTTGCTTTTTCATGTAAATTTTGGGGTCAGCTTGTCAATGCTGGCAAAATATCCTCCTGGGATTTTGATCGCTTTATCTTTATTCCTCCTCCTCCTTCCCATCCCTGCCAGGTTATTTCAAAGCATATTCCTCCCAGATACTATTATCCCTTCATCCGTATGGATTTGGCTTCTTCCTAAATAAAAAAATCTTTGACTTGTCATGGAAATCAAATAAATGATCACTGGTCAATATTCTTGCTACAGAATACAATGTTCTTGTGTCTAGCTTTCCACAGCAGATGTATAAACAGCATACTCTACCCCACATGTACTAATACACCATTCTGCGGCCCAATTTGGGGAGAACTGACATTTTAGAACATGGAGTCTTCCAATCTGTAAACGTGGTTCTAGTCTCTTCAGGCTGCTATAATAAAGTACCATAGACTGGGTGGCTTATGAATAATAAATTCACTCCTCACTGCTCTGGAAGCTAGAAGTTTGAGGTCAGGGAACCAGCACAGTGGGGTTCTGGTGAGTGTTCTCTTACAGGCTGCTGACTGCAACTTCTTGATATGCCCTCACATGCCAGAAAGAAATCAAGTAGCTCTCTAGCCTCTTCTGCTAAGGGCACTAATTCCATTCATGAGCACTCCACCCTCATGACCTAATTATCTCCCAAAGGCCCTACCTCCTAATATTATCACATGGTGGAGTTAGGACTTTAAGTATGAATTTTGTGGGAAGGAAGAGTCAAATATTCAGTCCATAACCCCTAATATATCATTCTTTGTTGATCTAGGACTTTCTTTAACCAACTCAGTTTTTTTTTTGTATTTTTCATATACAGATCCTGCATACATTTTGTTAGACATATACAAAAATATTTTTAAAATTTGTGCTATTGTAAATAGTACTTTAAAAATTTAATTTTTCAATTGTTCATTGCTAGTTATACATAAATACAACTGGTATTTGTATCTTGATCTTGTACCTTGCAGTCTTGCTTCACTTCCTTAAGAGATAGATCTAAGTACTTTTTTGATATATTGTATAATCCTGTCATCTGCAAAAAAAGATAGTTTTATTTCTTCTGAATTTCACCAGTATCCTTTTTATTTCTCTCTCTTGCTTTTGAGCACAGGCTGGGAGCTAAAGATATCTTTTATAATTTCTGGTTCCTTCCAGGTATTTCCACTTTTTCTAATTATCTTCAAACACGCTGCGGACATTTGTTTTATTTTTTTTTATTATTTTTATTTATTTTTTATTTTTTGTTTTTCGGACATTTGTTTTATAGCATATACTTGATAATTCTGTTATTTGATGCCTTTGTGCATCTGTTTCTCTTGTTTCTGCCGTGTATTAGTTTGCTAGGACTGCTATAACAAAGTACCATAAACCGAGCTGCTTAAACAACAAAGCTGTATTCTCTCTCAGTTCTGGAGGCTAAAAATCTGCAATCACGGTGTCGTTGGCATGGTTACTTCCTTCAAAGGGCTATCTATTCCATCTCCCCTAACTTCTGGTGGTTTGCTGGCAACTGTTGGCATTCCTTAGCTTGTAGATGCCATCACCCTGATCCTGTATCTTCAAATGGTTTTCTCCCTGTGTATGTGTCTGTGTCTATATTCCCCCTGTTGATTAGGGGCCCACCATACTCTAGCGTGACCTTCTCATAACTAATTACATCTGCAATGTAATTATTTTCCAAATTAGGTCCTATTCTGAGGCCCTGGGGGTTAGGACTTCAATATGTAATTTTGGGGGAGAAATAATTAAACCCATAACATGTTGGTTCTCATTCATGGTGCCCTACTGCTTTAGATGCTTGGTTGTCACTGACTGTATGTTTGTCATGTAACTGAATAACATATTTTCCTTAATACTTTGAAGTCTAGATAGAAGGTATTTTTCTTTAGAGAAGATTGTTTGATGCTATAAAGTATCTACAGTCATATTCAGTCTATGAATATTATTAGTCAAGCTCAAGAGCAGAGATTCTCTAAATTACCCAAGTGATACAAATGCAAGCTACATATCTACAAAGGGTTGACTTACTCCTGGTTCACACTTACTCAGATTTTATTGCTTGTTGGGCCCCCAATTTATTGCCAGGAGGATCTACTATTAGATAGCCCACTTTGAACAGACCTGTACTTTGACATCTGACCCATTGCTTCATCTACCACTCCATAAAGATGTGAAAATAAAATTTCAAAATTTCCAAGATCGGTAAATGATCTGAGGGCAAAAGTGGCCTCTATGCCCATTTATCTCTCTATATTCCCATTTCTCTTTCAATTCTGGCCTTCTTATTTATTACTTTAAAAAATCTTTTCTTATCTGGAATTTTTAAATTGTTTTATTTTATTTTCTTTCATCATGGTAAGTGTAATCTTTCATCTCCATCCCCTATTTCCCCCATCCCTGCCACCTCCCCTCTGGTAACCATCAGTTTGTCCTCTATAGTTAAGAATATGTTTCTTGGTTTGTTTCCTTTTCTTTCTTTTTGCCCTTTGCTTGCTTTGTTTCTTAAATTCCACAAATGAGTGAGATCCTATGGTATTTGTCTTTCTCTGTTTTATTTTGCTTAGCATTATACTTTCTAAAAGCTGTATCTATTTGCTGCAAATGGCAAGATTTCATTCTTTTTAATGATTAATTTTCACACACACACACACACCACTTCTTTATCTATTCATCAGTTGATGGATACTTGGGCTGTTCACTATTGCAAATAATGCTACAATAAACATAGGGGTGCATGTATCCCTTTGAATTAATGTTTTTGTATTTTGGGGGTAAATGCAAGTAGCATGATTCATAGATATTAGGGTAGTTCTACTTTTAATTTTTTGAGGAACCTCCATACTGTTTTCCACAGTGGCTGTATCAGTTTGCATTCCCACCAACAGTGCACAAGGGCTCCTTTTTCTACACAGTCTCACCAACACTTGTTTTTTATGGCTTTGATTTTAGCCATTCTGACAGGTGTGAGGTAATATCTCATTGTAGTTTTGATTTGTTATTTCCCTGATAAGTCATGTTTAGCACCTTTCCGTGTGTCTGTTGGCCATCTAGATGTCATCTTTGGAGAAATATCTGTTAATATCTTCTGCCCATTTTTAACTGGATTGTTTTTTGGGTATTGGGTTATATAAGTTCTTTATATATTTTGGATACTAACCCTTTATTGGCTATGTCATTTGCAAATATCTTCTCCCACTTGGTAGGTTGTCTTTTAGTTTTGTTGACTGTTTCCTTTACTATGCAGCTTCATATTTTGATGTAGTCCCAATAGTTTATTTTTACTTTTATTTCCTTTGCCTTAAGAGACAAAACTAGAAAAATGTTGCTATGGCCAATGTCAGAGAAATTACTGCCTGAGCTCTCTTCAAGGATTTTTATGGTTTCAGGTCTCACATTTTAATCATTTTGAGTTTATTTTTGTATATGGTAAAAGAAAGTGGTCTAATTTCATTCTTTTGCATGTGGCTGCCCGGTTTTCTCAACACGATTTGTTGCAGCTTATCTAGATTTTTAAATTTTAAATGGGAAGGGGTTGATTTGAATAATTTAGCTCATGACTGTATGGAGAAAAAGAATACTTAGTTTCTCTCTTTTTAAAAACTGATTCTTCATTTTTCTGTAAATATCCAAAAGTAGCATTCATGGAGGCTGTTCCAGACTAATGAAGTACTTCTTCAAAGAGCATTTTCTTGCTTAAAGTCAGTAATAATTCATTATCCTGTGATATGAGAAATTTTGAAATTCTATTTTCTCTCAGGTTTAATTTTTAAAACTTTACCTTATATTTGGGCTTATTTGGTGTCTAACAAAATGTGACAGAGGAGAAGTAGTTATAATATGAGATAATAAGGTAAATCTATCTATATGAAATAGAATCTTTAATGAAATTAGTATCTGAAGCTAAGGGTTAGCATCTGGGATTAAATACTATTAGAAGTTTTTCTCCCTGAACTATATCAAAGGAAATCATGACTAGCATTTTCACTTTCAACAAGATAGCGTTAGAGACTTTTGTTACCAAAACAAGGGGAGTATAAATGGCTAATCTAGGAAAAAGGTACATTGTGGGAAGATTAATGTTTTTTAATGCCAATTTAACAACTTTATCAAGCCACAAATAACAATCTACAGATGACAGTGAACCAATCACGTAACTGGGTAACTCTTAGAACATTGTGATGAGTCATGGGCCTGGAATTTAGCTCAGGAAGGGGTATAATAAAGGTCTCTGAAGGAGAATAAGAGCCATAAAAGAGAGAGATCAAAGGCTCTGTCTTGATAATATTATTTCTTCTGCATGATCAGACTATCTCATACTTTTCTCAACCTCCTACTGATCCTATGGGTGTTCTTGGGTGAATAAATGATTCCATTGTATTGTTACTCCTTTGCTTTCCAGTCAACCAAACATAGAGACAGATATACCTCCAGGAATGAGGAAAATGACTTTAAAACCCCCTGTGTTTGACAGCAAAGCAAAGGAATACTGCCTTCAGTGGCCTTGAACAATCTGGTATGAAGGGCATGGGAGTACTTGAACACTCTGAACTGAACCCCTACCCTCCACACATAGAAGAGCAAAGGCTTGGCTCCCCTTGCCCCACAACCCGATATGGGCTCTTCCCAGAGCAGGGGAAGTGAGAGCCTTACCTGTGCTGTCCTCTCCAAGGCCTTCTGCGGCTTCTCGAAGCTTAATGTCCATCACCCTTGTGGAAATCATGTTCAGCTCACTAAAATCAGATGGAAATTCATGTTAAAAGGGACATGCTTAACAGAAGTTAACAATGAGGAAAATGGTTTTGATGACTGCTTTTTGCCCACAACTTTACCTGCACACACCCCACCAAAGACAGATTCCAGGGCAGAATACAGGGCAGTACAGGCCAAAAACAGGTGCACAGCTCAAGATCAGTAACCACAGAGGCACTTATCTAATCACTGACCAGAGCAATTTCATGGAAAACAGTGAACTGGAACAAATGCTTCACTAATTTACCCAAGGCAGATTTGTTTCCTTTCTTTTAAAAAAGCTTTTTCAGAAATTATGTTTTTCTCATGGGTAAAATAAAGGAGGTTAAGAATATACTTATCATGATGAGCATTGAGCAATATACAGAAATGCTGAATCATTACATTGTACACCTGAAACCGATATCTCACTGTATGTTCATTATACTTCAAGAAAAAAAAGGAAATTATATTTTTCTCTTGTTCACTGTAGAAAGTCCAGAAGATACAGAGAATGAAAATCTACCCCAAATCCAACCTTAAACAAGGATATCCACAATTAATGTTTTAACCTCCTTCCAATATCTTTGTCTATGCAGCTGTTTGTGTGTACATGCACACATACAACTTATTAGAAGATTGACTTACCGATTTTTTAGTTATATCACATCATTAAAATTCTTCATAAGTATTGCTGTGGTGGCTATAGTTTGGTATATAGCTGCCACATCATTAATCTACCCTGAGTTCCTTTCTGAACTTTTTATTATGAAAAATCTCAGATACAAAAATACAGAGAATATATAATGAACTTAACATACTGTCCTCTTTGTTTTATTTTTGTACCTTCTCCCCCTCCCACTCTCACAAGGTCATTTCAAAGCAAACCACCCTAGATACCATTATCATCTCATCCATAGAGTTCCATGGTTTCTTCCTAAACTAAAAAGCCAGGATTCTTCATGGAAATCAAATTCAAGCTGTGTCCCTGCCTCCCACAGTTGACTTTAAAACAGTGTCTTTTCCTCTACATATACTAACTCACTATTTATATGGAAAGCTATTTATTACTGGCAGTTACTATGAATCCTCAGACTTTGAAAGAGGGTTCTGGTATCCAATTACCCAATTAACATTTACTAATTGTATACAGCACATAATGGGATATAATGGAAGAAATACAAAGAGAATATTTAACAGAGGAAAGGGATTGTCAGTCTTTGCTAGAGTTGGGTCTAACATTTAAGTCTTTAATATTAACATCAATATATCCATCTTCCAATTAGCCAATTCCTGAAAAGGTGAACAAAGCTTTACTGGTTTTTTAGTTTGCATATAATTTGGCTTCATAAAAATATCTGGTCAACAGAATGAAGGGGGAAACACCCACATGATCATCTCAACTGATGCACAAAAATTATCTGACAAAATTCAATACCCTTTCATGATAAAAACACTAAAAAACCTCTAGGAATAGAAGGAAATTCAACATAATAAAGGCCACATATGACAAACCCAGAGTGAATATCATCCTCAACAATGAAAAACTGAAAGCTTTTCCTTGAAGAGCAGGAATAAGACAAGGGTGCCTGCTTTCACCACTTCTATTCAACAGAGTACTAGAAGTCTTAGCCAGAGAAATTAGGCAAGAAAAAGAAATAGAAAGCACCCAAACTGAAAAGGAAGAAGTAAAGTTACTTCTGTTCACAGATGACACGATCTTACATGTAGAAAACCCTAAAGATCCTCCTTAATACAAAAGAACTGTTAGAAGGGACCCCTGTGTGACTCGTGGTTGAGCATCTGCCTTCAGCTCAGGGCTGATCCTGGAGTCCCAGGATCGAGTCCCACATCGGGCTCCCTACATGGAGTCTGCTTCTCTCTCTGCCTATGTCTCTGCCTCTCTCTGTGTCTTTCATGAATAAATAAAATCTTAAACAAACAAAAAACTGTTAGAACAAATAAATGAATTCAGCAAGTTGCAGGACACAAAATGAACATACAAAGATCGGTTTTTCTATGCACAATCTGAAAGGAAATTAAGAAAAAAACCAAAAAGAAAGTACAAGTGCAAGAGCTTCTACTGCTTGAATTTGGAGTCAACCACAACAATTGCAATTAACTATCAAGCATGTAGTGTATTATCTGAGTTACCTCATTTAATCCCCAGGAATCTTTAGTATTCACATTTTGGGACTGAGAACATATATTATTTACTGCCTCAGAGTAGCCAAGCAGAGACACCAAACTGTATACTCATGTTGACTGTATACCTAGCATGGATAGGCACTTTTGAGGCCTGGGACATAGTGATAGATGAGACTGACATGCTCCTTGCCTCTTGCAGGTGCTGACCCAGTAAAGGGAAGAGTCCTGAGCTGTCCTCAGAGGGGCTTAAGGGATGCTGGTAAATCCAAAGGACATGAATCTCCTACTGAAATGACTCTGCCAGGCAGCCCGGGTGGCTTGGCGGTTTAGCGCCACCTTCAGCCCAGGGCGTGATCCTGGAGACCCGGGATTGAGTCCCACATCGGGCTCCCTGCATGGAGCCTGCTTCTCCCTCTGCCTGTGTCTCTGCCTCTCTCTCTGTGTGTCTCATGAATGAATGAATGAATGAATGAATGAATAAATAAATAAATAAATAAATAAATAAATAAATAAAATACTGTTATATATAAAAAAAATGAAATGACTCTGCCTGTCAAGCAGCATGTGCAAGTTCCTTGTGCAGGAACATGCCAGAGCTCAGAGACCAAAGAGGCCCCAGGAGAACATCCACTGGGGTTGCCAGAGAATCTTAGTTTAGGAGAAAGGGTTTGAGGCTATCATTATTTATCTACTATAACTCTTGAGAAGTCATGATTGTGCAGGTCTATATGAGACAGTGTGTGCACAAGCCCCCATGGGTTTGGGTATAGAAGGGTGGAGTTGAGTGTGGAGCAGATCTACTTGCTGACACTTGCTTCTGCCTGGCTTGAATGGTGTGGCTGTGATGAGGTCATGTAAGGCAGCAGGTTCAGGAACAGGTGGGAGGGGCGGAGGCCCAAGAATGGCCCAGTTCTCACCTTGCTATAAGGCACATCCTGGTGGGGCCAGATGCACAGAGCACCACCAGATGCCAAGGCTGCTATGGACTCACACACGGAGGCTAAAGTCACCCTACAGATGAAGGGATCACATGGGAATCGGGCTCACCTTACATGAGAAGTTTTAAAGCCTGCTCATATTTTCTGTTCTAAGTATCTTCATACCAATAAGAGTGCAATATGGTGCAGAGGGAAAGGACAAAGCCTGGGACATCAGGCAGACCTGGGGTTGAAGCCTCACCACCCCCTCCCAACACACACACCAGTGCTGAGCCTCAATTCCCTCATATACAAAATGGGAATAATAATACTTTACTTAAATGGACTGAGAACACAGCACACAGAAACACTTGCTGAGAACAGCTATCAGTTTCCATAGCTTGTTCCTCACTGCGTGCTTATATGTGTCTCTGCATAAACAAAAACAAGAGCGTACACAATCCTGGTAGCAGATGAGTTTGATTCTGTCTCATGAAGACAGTCTCCTTCTGCAAGCAGCTCACTTTACAGCCAATGTTACCAGTCAAAGATCAAGACATATGGATTCCCAGAGGCCCCCTGTGCTTCCCAATGTCCTGCAGCCTGAAGGGCCTTGTAGAGCAAGGTAAATCAAACCACTGCCAGGTAACCAATGAGAACACACTCCCAGGCCATCCAGGAATGTCCTCTGTGGAGGACCACAGAGACCATCCCCTTCACTTAGACTCTCCAGGGGATATATTCCACAGCTGTTACCATGGAATGTCTTCTCTACTGGGCCCAAGGACTTGCCCTTCTAAACACATGTTCTCCCACCCCCAGTAAGAATCAAAGACAAGTCAGAAGAAAGAAAACCATGAGAAAGCAATGTGGCAAACATGTCATAACTCCTGGCACCCCTTTTGCTTGAATTCAAAGTCAAAGTTCACCCCAATGCCCCCTCAACCAGCATTCTACCCTCTAGCACCACCACTCCAACCCCTGTTGTTCTGACAGCTCAAGCCTAAGTAAAGGAAAATTTATTCTTCAAATCTAGACCTGAGGGGGCCTCTTCAGGGGTTATCACCGATTTAAAAGAGGACTGAGCGTCCAGCCCCCTCTGTAGTTCACAGCACCCATCAGTGTGATATGGGTACATACAGATCCAGGGGAGTTCTGTGGGGTCTGATCCACTCCCTCCCTCTGAACCCTAACTGCAACCACAGGCTTCTTCCCAGTTTATGGGAGAACTTCATCATTAGTCGCAGCTTATACTGAAAAATTCTACAAAACTTTATTCATTTGAAGAACGAGAATAGATTTTAACATGGTATTTTAAAGGTTCTAATCCACTATATTTACCTATATAAGGCAAAGAAAAATATCTGTAACCTGATTGCATAACCTGAGCACATAATTATGTAGGAAAGTCTTAGTGTTCATCCCTACAGACCTGCCAAATCCACAACACCCTCCAGGCCATGTTCAGATCCCTGCGGTATTCTTTCTCAGCCCTTGTACCTTTTTTTGCACAATGTCCACCAATGCTGTCAACAAGAATTGTTTATAAGATGCCTGCTTAGCATTTCCTTCTCTTCCAAGACGGCAGGCTTGGTAGGGCAAGCTCTGTGCCTGTTATGTCCGTTGCTCTCCTACCAGCACCCAGGACAGTGCCTGGAGCAAGGAACTGAACATAACACAGGAACAAGATAGCTGAGCAAAGGAGAGAGGCTCTGCAGATGACTGACAGGTTCCAAGAGAATGAAAAGCAGTAAGTCATCCAGTTCCACAAATGGATCTACTTTTACAATCCAATTTAAGACTGAGGAAATCCTCCATGGAATTACTGACACCTGACTTTGTAAAAAATAAATAATCTTTATCATGACCCCTCTCGGTTGAGGGAGAACTGAAGGAAATTGTTTTTTTTGTTGTTGTTGTTGTTGTTTTTTTACAGAACAACACGACTTTGAAAAGATTAAAAACAGAGGTAAATTTGGTTCAAGTGATGGTATTTCAGTGAGGCCAAATCTATGTATGTTTCTCTTCTGCTTTTTCCAGTGCCTGTGACTACTTGGTACAGAGTCATCAGTCTTGGGAGAAAGCTGACTCTACCTTTGCCTGTGTGGTTACACCTGAGATTCTCAGGGTGAGTGGTGATAATTATGATTAAGTAACTTTTAAGAAAATTAAAAGCCAATGATCACAGATCTATATATGCAGTTTATGCTGTTAAAGGCAAATAAAAATGAATCCGAATACCAATGTTCGTGTGCCAGATCATCTGAAAATCCTAGAGCCTATCCCAAATATCTGCCTTAAATGTATCATCTAATCACTGGAGGTTTTTTTTTACTTTTCAGTGTCCTGAAAATTAGAAAACACTGAGAAAGACTTCAGAGTCTTAGAGGTGGTTTTTCTTCCTGGATGATGCAAAAACAAATATAAAATTCAACAACAGTTGAAGATTTCAATACCCTGCTCCCAATGATTGACAGGACAACTAAGCAGAATATCAAAAAGGATATAAAAGATTTGAAGAACAACATTAACCAACTAGATCTAATAGAAATCTATAGAACCCCCCAACTCAACAACAGAATAAACAGCCTTCTCAAGTGCACATGGGAGATTCTACAGGATAGACAACTAGGCCATAAAAGCCCAAATTGATTTAAAAGACTTGAAATTACAGAAAGTATGTTTTCTGACAACCATGGAGTGAAATCAGAATTAGAAGATTTGAAAAAGTCACAAATATGTGGAAAGTAAATATTATGATAATAAATAATCAATGAACTGGCTATCTTAATGTCAGAGGAAAAAAGGATTTTAAGAGAAAACTGTTACCAGATATAAGTAGAGTCATTCTGTAATGATAAATTGGTAAATCCATCAGGAAGATAGAATAGTTATAAATAGGTATACACCTAAAACCAGGGCCTCAATATACATGAAGCAAAAATTGATAAGAGAGACAATTCAAAGATACTACTGGCAACTTCAACAATTGGGGAACTTCACTTTCAAAAATGGATAGAACAAATAGAAATTCAACAATTATGTAAAAGACTTGAACACTATATAGATCAATTAGAATATATATATTACATATATATATAATATATGTACCCGATTCAATAACAAAATACAAAGCTGCCTTATCTGCATATAGAACATTACCCCTGATACTATATGGTAGGTCATAAAACAAGGCTCAACAAATTTAAAATGAATTAATTCAAATAAAGCATATTCCTCAACCACAATGGAAGTAAATTAGAAATCAACAGTGCAAGTAATTTGGGAAAATTTACAAATATGCAGAAATTATACATTGCACTACTATATAACCAATCAGGTCAAAGAGAAATTATGACATATTTTGAGACGCATAAAAACAAAAACAGAACATACCAAGACCTGTGAGATACAATTAAAACACTGCCTAAAGGAATTTATAGCTATAAACATCTATATAAAAAAGATCTTAAACCAGTATCATAACTTTCCTCCACATGAAACTAGAAAAAAGAGAGCAAACTAAATAGAAAGCAAACACAGGAAAGAACATAATAAATATTAGAGCAAAAATTAATGAAATATAGAATAGGAAAACATTTTGAAAATCAATGAAACAAAAGCTGATTCTTTAGAGATCAATGAATTTGATAGACCTTCAGCTAAACTTAATAAAAGGGGAAAAGACTAAAATTATTAAACCAAAAATGAAAGAGCATCACTACAGATATTATAGAAATAAAAAGGATAAAGGAATATTATAAAATGATTATATTCCCCGAAAATAGGTAACTTAGATGAAATGGACATATCCTTAGAAAGACCAAAACCACTGAACTTGAAACAGTAAGAAATGGAAAATCTGACTACACTTAAAATAAGAAAAGGGATTGAATTAGTCACTTAAAATTTCCCATAAAGAAAAGCCCAGGCCTAGATATCTTCATTCTTACATTCTATAAAACACTTAAAGAAGAATTAAAAGCAACTTTCCTTTTGCAAACTGTTCTCCAAAAATATAAAAAAAGGTAACAACTCCCAATTCATTCTATGAGGCCACTATTATCCTGAAAGGCAAACCAGACAAAGACATCACAATAGAAGAAAACTACAGACTGATATCACCTATGAATATAAACATAAAAATTCCTGAGACAATACTAGTCAAATCCAGCAAGTATAAAAGTGAGATTTATTCTAGGAATGTGGGTTGGTTTAATATTTGAAAATCAATTTACTTAATGGGTGATCCTTGGCACAGAGAGAGCCTATAGTAATTGAAAAAATAAAAACAAAAACAAATCCCAGAAAATCCTGAAGAAGAGAGAGAATTTGATTTCCAGAGTTATCATATTAGATTCACATGTCCAGTTTTTAATCTATCCCTTAAAAAAGACATAAAGCATAGGTACCAGACAAAGACTTTAAAACAAGTGACTTAAAGATACTCAACTAAAGAAAGATGTGGAGAGGGCAGTCCGGGTGGTGGCTCAGCAGTTTAGCGCCGCCTTCAGGCCAGGGCCTGATCCTGGAGACCTGGGATCGAGTCCCACATCAGGCTCCCTGCGTGGAGCCTGCTTCTCCCTCTGCCTGTGTCTCTGCCTCTCTCTCTCCTCTCTGTTTCTCGTGAATAAATAAATAAAAAGCCTTTAAAAAAAAAAGAAAGATGTGGAGAAAGTCAATTAAACAATGTATGAACAAAATGGACATATCAATAAAGGAGAAAACATAAAAAGAAAGATAAATTCTGGAGCTGAGAAGTATAGTAACTGAAGGAGTCACTAGAGGGATTCAAAGGCAGATTTCAGCAGGCAGAAGAAAGAATTAGAAACTTTGAAGATAAGTCAACAGAAATAACTGAGTCTGAGGAACAAAAAAAGAAAAGATTGAAGTAAAGTGAACAGAGCATAAGAGTACCACCAAATAGACAAATATATGCATTGTGCGAGTCCCAGAAAAAGGAGAGGGAGAAAGAAGCAGAGCGATTATCTAAAGATAGAGACTCCAAAGTCCCCAAATTTCATGAAAGAGATGAATATATAAACATCCAAGGAGGTAATGAACTCCAAATAGGATGAACTCAAAAATACCCACACTCACATACATTATAATTAGACTGTTGAAGGCCGAAGACAAAAAGAATCATGAAAGCAGGAAGAGAGAAGTCATCACATGCTAGAGATTCTCCACAAAGCAGATTTCTCTCAGAAACTCTAGAGGGCAGAAGGCAGTGGGCTGATAAAGTCAGAGCGCTAAAAGGAAAAAATGTCAACCAAGAACCTTGTATGTGGCAAAACTGTCCTTCAAAAGGGAAGGATAAGCTATCTCCAAATAAACAAAATCTGAGTTTATTGCCACCAGACCTGCCCTGCAAGAAATACTTGTTCAAGGGTGTCCTGCAGGTTGAATGAAAGGGCACTAGACAGTAATCTGAAGCCATATGAAGAAACACCTTAGTAAATGTACACACATGGATGCATAGGTTTGTAATTCTATTTTTTGTTTTCTAGATGATTTAAGAGACTAATTTCTTTTCTTGGCAGATAAAATTTGTTTCATTGAATGATCGATCTATGTAACTGCCAAGGCCACTATGTAGAGACAGAAGAGGTGGAGCTTTAACTCTTGGCCTCCTTCTCCTTGGACAGAGTCACAACAATTTCCTCCTTCCTGGTCTGGAGCCACTCTTCAAGGCACTTACTTAAGTGCTTTCTTGGACTTAGACCTGCAGGCCTCGGCCTGGTCAGACAGAAGGTTCTTGTGAGCCTTATCTGACTTCAGCTTACGGATGTGTTCCATGAGAATCTGTTTATTTTTCAACATGCTACCTTTACTTTCAGGTATAGGCTGTGATACATGTGGTGGTCAATCTTCCTAGATTCACAGTATCCTCTGAGCAGCCAGTGCAGAATTCTCATCCTCCTCATCCAGGTTACCTTCTTGGTCATCTGGG
This sequence comes from Nyctereutes procyonoides, assembly GCF_905146905.1. Taxonomy (NCBI): domain Eukaryota; kingdom Metazoa; phylum Chordata; class Mammalia; order Carnivora; family Canidae; genus Nyctereutes; species Nyctereutes procyonoides. Next base: position 44,716,725 of record NW_026575049.1, on the reverse strand, counting down.
TGCTGCCAGTACTCTTTCACTTCTCTATGCCCATAAGCCTGCCTTTCCTGTGGGGCCAAAATGTTTCTCTGCCATTCAGCCCAGGAACGGATATTCACACGCTCCCAGATGATCAGCCCATCTTTAATCAGCTTCCAGAATTGCTGGTGGGAGTTGGCATTGGCAATTACATTGGTCTCATTGAGATCTAACCAGACCTTCTTTTTGCCATAATGGAGGACACCAGAGGCAAGCCTCTTCTAAAGCCTGAATATACTTATAGCAGTGGCCACAGTGGTGAAAAGAAAGAACTCGAGGCTAACACATTACTAATTTATTTTTATTTTCATTTTTCTAAGAGAAGTAACCTACTTTTTTTTTTTGTAACCTACTTCTTTATTCTTTAAATTCTTTTTATTTTAAGCAGACTTCCACACTCAACCTGGGGGTCAAGCTTGTGACCCTGAAATCAAGAGTCCCATGCTCTACTGACTGAGTCAGCCAGGTACCCCTGCTTTTTAAAAAAGCAATGAGGGGGAATCCCTGGGTGGCTCAGTGGTTTGGCACCTGCCTTCAGTCCAGGGAGTGACCTTGGAGTCCCAGGATCGAGTCCCACATCAGGCTCCCTGCATGGAGCCTGCTTCTCCCTCTGCCTGTGTCTCCCTTTCTCTCTCAGTCTCTCTCTGTGTCTCTTATGAATAAATAAAATCTTTTTAAAAAGTGAAAAAAAAATAAAAAAAGCAATGAGTAGTCTAAGAGCCAGCAGTGTTGTAGCTTTGGTTTGTAACTCTGCATTTTGTTTTCTACACTATATAAGAGACTGATGTATTTTTAAAGATTATTAGTTTATTTTTTGGACACACAATGTATAAAGATGTTATTCTGTGACATCAACAACTGAAATGAATGGAGACAGACATGTAAGAGGACTGGGGTGTTACTGAAATTAAGATGGTATAAATTCAAATTAAAGTGTTAGGATGTTAAGTGTTATTCCCATGGGAACCACAAGGAATATAGCTATGGAGTAAGTACAAACGGAAAGGAGAAAGGAACTGAAACATTTCACTACCAAAAAATCAACTAAACACAAAAGAAATGCATGAAATTAGAGATAAAAGAAATCTATAAGGTTTAGAAAAAATAGCAAAATGACAGAAGAAAGTTTTTCCTTATCAGTCTTAAAAGGAAGCCAATTCTGAAATAAGCTACAACATGATGAACCTTGAGGACATTATGCTAAGTGAAATAAACCAATCATGAAAAGACAAATGCTGTATGATTCTACTACTTAGAAGAATGAAAATCATAGAGACATAAAGTAGAATGGTGGTTTGCAGGGGCTAGGGGAAGCCATAATAGGGAGTGACTGCTTAATGGGAATAGACTTTCTGTTTTGCAAGATAAAAAGCATTCTGGAGATGGAAAGTGGGGATGGTTGCATGACAATAAAAATGTACTTAATCCCACTGAACTGTACACTTAAAAATGGTTACGATGATTTTCTGTGGTGTGGATTTTATAACAAGAAAAAATGAAAAAAGTGCACACAAAAACTTGCACACCAATGTTCATAGCAGCATTACTTATAATAAACAAAAAGTAGAAATAACCTATATGTTCATGAATTGATGACCAAATAAAAAATGTGGTATAGGGGCACCTGGGTGGCTCAGTGGTTGAGCGTCTGCCTTGGGCATGATCCCAGGGTCTTGGGATCGAGTTCCACTCTGCTATATCTGTGCTTCTCTCTGTGTGTCTCTCATGAATAAATACATAAAACATCTTTTAAAAAATGTGGTACATACATATAATGGACTATTATTCAGCCATATAAAGGAATGAAGTACTATCCATGCTGCAACATGGATCAACCTTGAACGCACTATGCTAGGTGAAAGAAGCCAACACAAAAGACTACAACCTCTATGAAATATCCAGAATAGGCAAATCCCTAGAGATGGAAAGTAGATTAGCATTTGCCTAGGGCTGGGGAATGGGGTGCTGAGGGAAGAGAAGTGGAGTGGGAAGTGACTGCTAATGGGCACAAGGTTTCTTTTGGGTGAGATGAGTATGTTCTAAAATTAGATTATGCTCACAGCTGCACAACTCTATAAATACTCTAAAACCTGTAGACAGTGCATTTTAAACAGGTGAAGTTTATGGTACATGGATTATATGTCAGTACAGCTTCTGGGGGAAAAAAGTGTTACCAGAAAAAAAAAAAGGGTAAAATAAAGAGCTTTTCGGAAAAGGTGACATGAAATGTTTGTCTCCAGCAATCCCAAACTAAAACAAATATTAAAGGAAGGATATGATCTCAGATGGAAGCTTTGGAGATGTGGGTAGGAATGGAGAACAATATACATGTAGGTAAATCTGAGCGTGGACAAGAAGGGTAGGCGGCCTGGATTTCAGCCAGAGGCCCTGTGCACAAATGGCATAAATGTGTGCCCTGGCTCTACTTTCCCTTCCCACAATGTTCCATTTCCTTCCACCTGGGGCCTTTGCAGATGCTGTTCCCTCTGCTTGAACATGCTCTTCCCTGTCCTCATGCCCTCCTTTTCTTATTAACTCCTACTTATCCTCAATTCTGCTTCCTCAAGAAGACTGATATGCCCCTTCAGGATGACCCAGGACCTCCCACAACATACCTGTTCATGGCACTTGCCAATTTTAATCATATCTGTGTTTGCATGATTCTCTGATCCAGTTCTGCTTTGTAGATTTAAACCTGCTTACAATCCCTATACATTTAATCAATTTTTCCTCGTCGTGGGGAAAAAGACAAAAATAAATTGTGACTTAACTATTGTTCTCTAGTGAGTCACACCAGAATCTGCCTGTACCTTTTTTAGAAAAATAAATTTCACATTACTGAGGCAAATGGAATGTGTAATGCTCGCAAAGTTCCTGTGAGAAATCTCTCTTCAAAAATTGTGGCAACTTAGTGATTCACGATAGATATTATTATCCTCCAGAGCAGAGGACTTGACCACTGTACCCACCCCAAAGTGACAGGGGTGTCAAGGCTGGAATCATCACAGCCATTTCTCTGACACCTAGATGTGTGTGCGCAAAACCTTCTTTGTCTACCTGTCAGAAAGGACAAAAAGGAGAAAGAGATCCACTTGACATTTGGGAGAAAAGAAAGCCAAGAGGCCTTATAAGCAAAGGGCTGAAACCAGAGAACTCAGATACTGAGTCACAGTGCTTTGACTAGAACAAAAGGGAAGAATGAAGGAACATACTGGGTGGTCAGTTTTGAAGCTTCCAGTATCCTGTAATTGTTTATCTTATGAAAAAATAAAATTAAGCTTGGCCTAGAGAAGCAAGTCATCCTGTATTGAAACATGAAGACTAACTCCATGAGGATAGAGAACGTGCACCAGCATGGTACTGCCATACAATGTGCTCAGTAAACGCTGATGAGTGGATGAATGGATGCATGAACCAAAGGCACTTAAAACACTTGCTAGCCAAAAGAATCACCTCCTGATAAAAATGAAACAGCATCCACTACTCAGTCAATTCCCAAGGCCACTTAGCTAAACTATGTCACGTTTCTTCAGCCTGAGTTCTGCTTGCCCACTGTCTTCCTTTAGACATGACTTAGGGACACCCATGCAGAGCTAAAGTTCAATGGCCCTCAGGAGTGAAGGAATACCAATGCAGAGGACCTTCCTGCTCCAGATGCCTTGCTCCCATCGTCAGGCTTCCCTTTGGCTATGGCCTGCTCAAGAACAGCGAGGGATTCCACAAAGAATGGGGCCGTGGGCCACAATTCACTGGGCTGTTTCTTTGCAAAGATATGATGAGTTTCGTTCACACAAACTCAATCATCCACGAGATAAACAGCACAGTTTGTAAGCGAGTCAACAAGTATCTTATGGAAGATCACCAACACCATTTCCGAAATTTACGTAACAGTTGATTTCCTGGTATTCAGAATCCTTGTAAATGGGTGACTTGATCTGCTACTTAGCTGGAAATGCATACAGCACGGTGTATATACGTAGACACCCACATGTGAACCTGTGCTCACACATGAAGCCTAAGCCTACATGAATACTCCTCAATAAAACTTATGTCTCAGACTGTGATGCACGACAGCTCCTGCAGGAGGAACCCATTTTTACACAACCAGAAGTGGAGGTTTTCATGAGATTTGAGGAACATTAGTTTAGACATTCTCAGGTTATTCAACTAAAAAAAAAATTCTATTAGAGACTTTAACAAAACTATTACTTCAAAAATAGGTAGGCATAAGAGCTTTAAACTTTGCAACCTGAATTTAGATATTGTATTTGCATAATTCTTGGGAAAATAGGATATAAATTCACTCTAATGCTGGGGATATCTTGCCAAGAGGGTATGTAACCTAGAAACTTTTCCATCTTGGAGAGAGAGCTGTGCCTTGTGCTGACTGCTGCACATACACCTGACAAATGGGCCACTGGAACCCAGGGCACAGAGAAGCTTTACCAGGGCTGGGCCATATTTAATGTCATCAGTTTACTGAGATGATAAACTCTCCATTTTTAAAAGATTTTATTTGAGAAAGGCAGAGAAAGAGAGAGAGCACATGAGTGCACAGGAGCAGGGGTAGGGGCAGAGGGAGAGGGAGAAGCAGGCTCCTCACTGAGCAGGGAGCCCAACACAGGCTGGCCCCAGGACTCTGAGATCATGATCTGAGCCAAAGGCAGACAGTTAACTGACTGAGACACTCAGGCAGCCCCGTAAACTCCCTTTTCAAATGCATGTATATCAAAAAGTAAGAACACGAAGAAAGCTCTCACAGCTTAATTTATCTAGGATGTTACATATGTGATTGGCATTTCTGCAGCACGGCAGATGCAGAGCTGAGATTTTTTTCCTTTTAGTAGGAAGTCATGCTCCAAGGGCTATTAATAAGGAGACATAACACCACCCCTCATTCCGGCCCACTCAAAATAGGCAGACTCAGGCACTGAGGTTGAATAATAATCAGTAAAAAGATTTTGATGAAATAAGAACAATGATGAGGACTTCCACGGACAGGGCTTTACACAGTACAAAGGAACCCTAAAATGCTGGGCTACTGTCCCATTGTAACAAAAGCAGAGAGGGAGGCTCAGCCAGGCGGACCATCTGCCCCCAAGCCCCCAAGCATCCCCCACATTGCCAAGATGTGTGCAGCTGAAGGGGCACCATCTACATGCCAACACCGTCCAACCAGCCCAAGTGATATGCAGAGGTGACCATCCAATCACCTGGATGGACAGGGGCTGCCTTACTGGGAATCTTTCCATCTGGTGAATGAGATGTGAGAGTCTTTTATCCTGATCAAATGAATTTAAGTCATGCCACTGCTCTGCTTCCCTGTGTACCCCTGTGACAGGTCAAACGCACTGAGAACTGCACACCTTCAGAGGATGAGGGCAGTGGGGCAGCGGGGCATCTGCCACAGCTCAGTCTGTAAGCCCCTGGTGCTGGGTCTTTGAGCACAGCAATAATTCTAATGGTCTTTCACTCTGAGCTCTGCTTTCTTCCCATCACCCAAAGTGTACACACTGTGCCATGTGGACCCAAGCTTCAGGCATGGCACATTAAGAGTAAAATGCTCTGTGTTGGGACACCTGGGTGGCTCAGTGATTGAGCATCTGCCTTTGGCTCAGGGCGTGATCCCGGAGTCCTGGGATCGAGTCCTGAATTGGGCTCCCCACAGGGAGCCTGCTTCTCCCCTGCCAATGTCTCTGCCTCTCTCTGTGTGTCTCTCATGAATAAATAAAATCTCTAAAAAGAAAAAAATGCTCTGTGTTGCCAATCCTCTTCCCCTCTGCCTTTCTCTTCCTTTCATTCTCCCAACCCCACTTCCGTTCCCTGTTCCCCTCGCAATATATGCATGTGTCACAAAGAAATTCATTATTTTGTCCCAGAATCCACACAATCCAAGGAGATAAATTAATGTCTGTAATGAAGGAGGTCGGAAACATACTAGAAAACCTGGCAATAGATGCTGAAGGTCTATTCTTTTGCCCCAGGGGACGGCAGCTGTGGTGCACACACGCGCGTGCACACGCACACACACACACACACACACACCTGCGTCTCTCTGTGCTCAGAAGCCCACCTTGGCCCAGGCCTGAGGCGCTGCTAAAAGGAAGCCACCCTGTGGATGCTGAGTAAGCCTCCCACACTTCCATCCTGCTGGGGACCAGCAGCAGGCAGAAGAGAGGGCCTTCCCCGTCCATCCCCCACATCCTGCAGTGGCTTAGGGACCTTGTGATGCCACTGGGTGCTGATCCAGAGCCTTCTTCCCTATCTCCCCAAGCAGTCTCACTGGGCCTGGACACCAGGGAGTGGGGCCTCTGCCAACCACAGCCACTCCTGAGGCCCTCACAAGCCCCCAGTGCAGGTGTGAAGACCCAGCAGTAAAAGCAAAGAAACACATGTGCTGCTGCTTTCTCTCCGAGTCTGGAAGGCCAGGGGTGACACTGCAGGAAGTTGGTCCGGAGCTGGCACCTGCCTCCCTCTAAGTGGAGTCACTGCCAGCTTGCTGAGGATGAAAAATAACAAACCTGGGCTTTGTTTCCCTGGGGTTGCCACAGGCGGGCAAAGGACAATGACAGGATAAGGTTGCCTTTTCCATCTGGGTAGGGGCTGATCCCAGGAAGAAATGAGATCCAATGCTGAAAAAATTCCAAGCAGATTCTGAGCCTAACACAGCCAAATCCGATGCCTCCCTCTTATTCCAGCACCAGGAACACATGACACGGCCTGTCCCCCTTGAAGCGTGTCTGCAGAGCGAGGGGCCACCGTTGGGGACATATTCGTCTCTGCCACCCAACATGTGCTCCTTAGCTCTACGTTTCTCTGTTCTTTGTTCTTAAAAACCCATCATGTTATCCCAGGTTCACAACAGGTTTTGTGAACTGTTTTCCAAATGCTTGTGTTACCGGGCACCGGCTCACCCCACTCCCTGTGTGGCAGTGACAGGACTCCCAGTGCTCCTGCTCGAGACCACACCTGGCAGGTGCACAGACCACACCACGGGGGAAATCACCTGCTTGGGGAGGCTGTCTGGCCTTTCCCCAGCACAAAGCTGGCCTCCCCAGGTGATGTCCTCTCTGACATCTGCAGCGGAGCCACTTATGAGTGACAGACACTGGCGGCAACCCAGCTTCGCAACGTTGCCTGCCTTGAGTTTGTCCAATGTCTAAAGACTGCTAACCAGGACGGTCAGCAGTTTCCAGGCAACGTCTGGAGGGCTGACAGAAGGCTCTAGAGAACAAGTGTGATTCTGGATTATTGCTGAAACCAAGCAGCAAGGGGGCAGCAACGGTGGCAGGGGTGAGACAGTGACTTCTGAAGATGTTTCTAAGAAAATCCTAGCTTGCTTTTCTGTTTTCCAAAATGCATCTATATAAAATTCTAGTCAGATGGTTCACAATTTAAACAATAAAGCATGACCCGTGTATGTGACGGTGACAAAAGAAAGCAGTGACTTGGAAAATGATCACCAAGAGCTCTGAAGGATTTTACACATACTCGCCTTTGTGTGCTTTCGAGGCTGAAGGCCTGCTGTCTCGATGCCAACAGGAGTCCACTGCTCAGGGTTCAGCTTTCTCCTGGAAAAGGTACAATAGGCTGGCAGGGTCGCCTGTATCCTGTAGGTGGTTCAGGGGCCCATGCAGTAGGTTAAACTACTGAAGGGTCAGGGTTAGGGTTAGTCGGGGCTGGGGTCTTGGAGATCCCAGCTAGCAGCACTTCCCCAGAGGCCCCAGCTGGTCAAACCCAGCCAGACCCACAGCAGCAACCCATTCCTGCTCGAGGCCAGCCTCCATCAGCCTCACGGAACTCTGAGCCCATGAACCTGCCCGATTGTGGGATCACGGTGCTGGATGGCTCGGGGACCAAGAAATACCCCGAAGAGCAGGAGAGGAAGATGCGCTCCAGCCTGCGTGCACAGGCACACACACCTCTGCACCCCCTTCCAGTGTGCGCTCCATGGCACTGTTTGTACATCTTTAACCTCTGCTCAATTTCAAGAAAAATGTTCAGGAATTTTGTTTCTTTGGCTCTTTCTTTGCCCTTCTTTGCAGTGCCCAAACGACAAGGCCAATAACACCCCTGGTGCATTCCTATTATAATGGAGTCTATAAACCCCAACAGAAAATCTTTTATGCAAGGAAATCAAAGGGTTTTGCATCAGACCTCTGGGCTCATTTTACTCAGAGGGAAGAGAATAAAGCAGGTCCCAGGTCCCAGATGGTTTATACTCTCATTTAATGCTCACAAATCTCTCTGAATTAAACAGTATATCTCATCTCCTTTTTACAGGTGAGAAAACAGGATCAGAGAAGTTAAGCAACCGATCCAAGACCACTGAGCCAGGAAGTGGAAAATGTGACACTCAAATCAAAGTCTGTACCTCACCCAAGTGTGAGCTCTCTCCCATGAGAGCAACTGCCTCCTAAGAAGTGCAGGCCAGGAGTCGGAGTGATGGTCAAGCTATATCCTCCTGGGGCTTACACTCTGGCAGCATGGATCAATAGCCCTCAAAATCTTTTCTGATCTGGTAATAGCACTTCTAAGAATTTGTCTTGAGATCATATGGCAGCACCTTGGGAACGTTGCAAAGGCTCGTCAGCAGGAAACTGGTTACAGTGCTGCAACACTGCCATATGAGGGAACGCTAGCTAGTCACAAACAAGATTGTGTTACATGAAAATATCGATGGACACAGGAGAATGCCCACAGTTCACTGTGCTGGGGAGAAGTGGCCTAGAGCAGCGCTTCCACATGTCATCTGAAGGCTTCCACCACAGATTTTGCTTCAATCTGGGGCAGGGCCTGAGAGTCTTGTATTTCTAACAAGTCCCTGGGTGATGTCAATGATGCTGTCCATGGGCCCTCCATTGATAAGCACTGTGCTATAAAAGTGTGTGCAGTAAAACCCATTATTTGTTTAAAGTCTCTGGATGCATAAGAGGAATATGGAAGGACCACAAAAAGATGTGACCTGCAGTTATGTCTGGGCCACAGAATTATATGTATTTAAAACTTTTCTTTTGCGCTTTTCAAGTTTTTTGCAATTTTTCGGATTGAAACTATATGTTGGTTCATAATCAGGAGAAGTTCCGATAGTTGCTTTTGAAGACAAGGCAGGGGCTGTAAGGAGCCCAGGACTTGGGGCCTGGGATCTGGAGTTGTGAGCTTCCCACCCTGAATCTCGGTCTCCTGACTTGGCAGCCTGAGGAGGGGGCGCTGGAGCTGGGCCACTGGGAGTGGAAGTTCCTGCCCAAGGCCAGGCACTCACCGGGATCTCAGCTGCTTAGAACCAAGAGCTTATTGTGAGAGGTCATTTCTGTCATTCCCAAGGCACTTTCACACTTATTCCCCATGTCCCCACCTCATTTCTGTGTCAGAGCTGGAGGAGAAGCTACCATTGTGGAACCTCAGATCACCAAACAGCAATGAAGGCGAGCATCTCGGCCCAGGCTGCAAGGCACATCCACGCCGGCTGGCCCACGGTGAGCCTCTGTCACAGGACACAGCTTCCCTTCTGGTTCCACTACCTCTCACGCCCTCTGGCAGGTCCCTCACACAGGGACCACCACACGGTGCTCCGACATCCCCGCACCCCCAAACTGGCCAGGGGCAGGGATGCAGAAGCGAGGCCTCTGAGGGCCTCCCAGGAATCCAGCTGGGCAAGACCCCACACGACATGCCATGTAGCCTCTCTGTGCCTCTAGAGTAGCCCTCACACACTCTTGGGACTTTAAAAACATCACAACGTGCTTTTCCTCACATACCACTTGGAACATTCAGGCTGTTTAAACACCAATAGGAAAGAAAGATGGGTTCACTATCAATAAATTCTTTTCAGCCACAAAAGCAGTCAAACCAAACAATTAATGGCCCCACAGCTCAATTGAGCATTTAAATGACTTAGAGTAGCTATTTACAAGCGTCAGAAGTGAGTTAGGCAACTCCAAAATCTTCCCGTGCTTTGTGCTGTTCAGAGTTGACCTTCACAAAGAGGGAAGTGTCACGTTTGGGTCTGTTACTTGCTTACTATCCCAAAGTGGTGTTATAAAGAACCCAATGGCCATCATGAGTTATACCGATTTTAACTGAAACCAAAAACAAACAAGCAAAAAAACCCAAAACCCAACAACTACCCAGAAAGAGTAGCTGTAGATCATGTTGCCACACTGACAGTTTTTTCATGGTTCTGGCTGAACACACCTCTGTGGAAACCGCAAAATGACACCTGAGGGCAGGACCCGAGCTAAGAATCAGGAGGCTTTCTGCATAGGCTGCTGGGCACAAGTCCCTCCACCCTGAGCCACATGGGGCTGGTCACCCTCAGCACATCCTGGCCCATCCTCCCAACTCCCAGGGATGCCAAGGTCTCTCTGCTCTGCTGAGGATGCTCCCTGCTATCTCTGACAGAGGGAAGAGGGCAAGGCCCCAGCCGACAGGGACAGCACAGGAAGGAAGAGAACAAGCCCAGGAGAGTGAGCTATTATCCCATTCATGCGACCAGCTGGCTGGCACTGGGCAGACTTTGCTTCAGGACCACGTGGCCTGAGAAGTAACACACAGACATAGATGGTTCTATGTGGGGCATCAAGAATTGCTGGAAATAACACACTGCGAAGGACTAACGGAATGGGTTTTGGCTGTGCTGACAGAAGTAAAGAGATGCAAGTATCTGCATGTATTTTAAAAAAGAAAGAAAAGAAAAGAAGAAAAGAAAAGAAAAGAAAAGAAAAGAAAAGAAAAGAAAAGAAAAGAAAAGAAAAAGCAGGAACCAGGCAGCCAAGGAAATTACACATTTGTCCCTGATGGCCTGCACTTTGGAGATCTGATTACGTAGTGGCTGCAGCTGCCAAGGATTTGTCCTCTTGGGCATGCATGACACCTTTTGTCACCACACAATGTGGCCTGCTGGTCTGTTCACTTCCCTCTAGGTTGATTCTCAGATTTCCCATCAGCCAGCTTGATCCTGGGGGAAGCCACAAGCCCAAAAACTAGCTTCCTGTTTTTGAAAGCAAAAGCCCAGAATGCTCCAGTGATCTCTTTGAATTGGAGAACATTCAGGTTTGGAGTTAGATGTGAAGATTTGAGGAAACTGTAAAATTACGGAAAACAAATTCTATGTCTGGGCTTGTTTGCCTTTGGTTGTTTTTTGTTTTTGTTTTGTTTTTTTAATCATGTAAAGATATAGGTAATACTATTTTAATGCCTTTACAGGTCTAAAATCGCCTTGCCAGTTTAGGTATTAAAATAGTAGCTCGTTTTTAAGTTAACTTAGAAAACAGTTTATTTAGACAAGCAGTACAAATGCACCACAGAACATAAATCTGTTAAATTACTTTTCACAGTTTTCTCATCCTGTTACAAGCTGCCGATGTTCCCTACTGAGCACGGCTTTGGCCCTGAGACGGTGAGCAGAGTAAGGGCCAGGCTATGTGGGATGCAGCTTTGTGTTCACAGCACCGTGGGCTCTGTTAGAGCCCAATAAACAGTCATTGACTTACATGAATGTATTGGAAGTCTAATTTTTAAGGTTGTCAACTAACCACAGTTCCTGCTTTCTGTACGACTTCATTTTTATCATCACAAGGGAAGATAAGGTGCAGTGGCAACTCTGGGTACACTCATAGCCACTCTTCGATCACTTGCCCTTGACAGACATCAATAATCAACCACAGCATCTTCCTCAGATTGTTCCCCACACAGGCCTCCAGGAAGTCACGGCCAGCTGCCTGTGGGCAACTACACTGTTGGCAGGAGTGGCAACAATCTATAGAATGGTTCTAGCTTGGCTCAACCACTAACTAGCTACTAAACCAGCTCAATGACTTGGAATGAATCATTGCCCACTCTTGGCCTCAGTTTCAATTATGATATGAGTGGTTTGGACTCATATTGGATATCGAACAGACCATTAAATTACTTTTGAAAAATAAAGGTCTGTAAAATTGGCACAAGTTTCTTTTTCTGTGAAGATGTGCCAGTCAGCCAACACATAAAATATGTTTGAGCTGAGGACAACGTATATTGAAAATATATTTTCAACATCAAGTTCTTGATGTATGGTGGTAATACCACTCTCCTGTCTGGCCCTATCTACCTTACCTCCCGCCCGCTCCCCCACAAACTCACTTGCAGCCACACTGGAGACTCTGCACACCTGCAGGGAACCCCTGCTCTTCATCTCCACCCCAACTCATCAGCAACTTCTACCACCACCCGGGGCCCTGGGAAATCTTTGTGCTTGCTGGGCACTGTGCATATTTCCTTGGAGCTCCTGGACGGTCACATCATTTCTTACACCGCTCTGCTCCTGGGCCTTGTGCTTCTCGAGGTCAGAGATGAGTTCTTTTCATCTCTATAGTCTTCAGGCCTACACATAGTAGGGGCCTGAGGTAGGTGTTCTGAAGGAGTGGGCCTCCCCACTGATGCATATAAAGTCCAAGGGCAGCATTCATCAGGTAATAAACTTGTAATCACCTTTAATAAAGTCTTTCACTTTGTTAACTTTCTTTGGAATATCTAAGAAAAAAATATTCTCAAATAGTTTATTTTATTTGAGCCATTTGGTAAGGTTCTCTGAAAAAGTGCTCCTGTGTGATTCACATGTGGGGGCTGGCGGGGTGTGACATAAATATCTTCCTATGCGGTAATCGGGAGACATCACGCTTGGAGAGCAAGGACATGGAGCAATATAAACGTACATTTGCCTGGCTATGTGAAGATACCTGATATTCCAAATTGTTGCAGCTTCTCTCTCTTTTGAAGACCTTGAAATAAGCAGCGAAGTCCCCATTTTCTGAACTATTTCCATGGAGCTGGGTGTAGTACACAACATTTAGCAATTAATGACTATAGCAGTCTCATGGGTCATAGCCAGCTTCCTCAGTCAGAGGAAGGAATTGTCCATTGGTATTATGGACAATACCAATAAATCTGGTTCTTTCTGTATATCCCAAGGTGCCAAGTGTGCAGCAGGTGCTTAGTCAATGCATACTGAACACACTGCAACATATAAACCATGTAAGCATCCTCTTGGCCAGGGTCATCGGCAGACATGGCACCAAGCACAGTTCTAGAGTCATTATGGTAGAACTGCATGCATTCTTTACTTGGCTGATGCACACGAAAGTGACCACAGAAAGGCAGGTGTGTTGATCTGGTAAGACCTCGTGAATAAGTGAGAACACTGGGGATTTCTCAGATTCTACCTTCTAGTGAGCCAAGGCCTGATGGTGATGGCAGCTCACCATGTGCCAAGAATTGCTGTAAATATTTCATATACATTTACTCTTTAAATGTTGGCTGAATTGAGTACTAGGAGTGTTTTGTCCATTCCAGGCAACTGTGAGTTGTTAATCAAAGAAAGCGTCACCTGGTGGCAGTTGGCAAAAGCAGGAAATGCCAGCACAAGTACGGGGTGGAGGTGGGCTCCTGAGGTCTCTGCATCTGTGAGCCCACAGACCATGGGACTGCTGTTTCCGAGCACATTTGCTGGGTGCCTGCTCCTAAGGCAGTAACAGGACTTCCAAGTCTCTGGCAGCAGATCAGGTGGTTGCACAGCTAGGAAACTCACTTCTGTCCCCACCTAGTTTCTCTCCAAGGGCAAGGGCATTGCAGCAAGAAGCGACCCAGACTGCCTGATAGTCACTCTGGGCTCTGGAGAGCCCCCTCTCCGGAACTGTCTCTGGGAGCTACGTCAGGTAACAGCCTGGCCAAATCGACACATCCACTGCCGTGCAAGGGAGAGATCCGCCTGTCCCTACTGACTGCCTCTGGGGACCAGCAGCCTCAGCATCACCTAGGAGCTGGTTAGTGGGACAGACTATCAGGCTCCACCCAGACCTATGCACTCACAACCCCCAATGGAACAAGACCCCCAGGTGATTCCTCTGCGTGTCAAAGTTTGAGAATCACTGCATTAGAGTGGTTGTTCCCAACTCTGGTTGCACATCACAATCACTTGGGGACATTTAAAACTCCAGCCCATTTCTGGCAGTGTGACCCAGGTGTCAGTATTTTCTTAGTGATTTCAAATGTAGCCAGGGTGAAGAACCACTATCCCAGAGGTGAATCAAGACTTCTGAGAGCAGGGACGCCTGGGTGGCTCAGTGCTTGAGCATCTGCCTTCAGCTTAGGTTGTAATCCCAGGGTCTTGGGATCAAGTCCTGCATCGATCTCCCTGCAGGGAGCCTGCTTCTCCCTCTGCCTATGTCTCTGCCTCTTTCTCATAAATAAATAAATAAAATCTAAAAAAAAAAAAAAGACCTCTGAATGCAGCCCTCACGTCATTAGGTGAGCCTGCAGGTGAGACACACAACCCCTGTGTAAGGACACAGTACTCTCCCACAAGGACAAGGAATTGCTCCAAGTCTAGTGCTTGCACCATCCAGGCAATTGAAGCATTCACGGCCTCCAGCGTAGCCTGGTCCACGGCCTTGTGGTGGAGTTGGGCACACAGCATCACTAGTTGGGGGAAGAGGGCTCTTCACATTGGTCCAGCCCTCTTCTGAGGTGTCTCTTACAATACAGGATTAGGGCAGCCCAGAAGATTGACCCCTGCACCCCCCCCACACACACACACACACTCATGGCTGGGCTGCACTCAGAAGGGCTGGAAAACCAGACTTCTGGAGTAAGAGGCAGCCTGCTTTCCAGCCCCCAAGGGATAGCCAGGGAACACTTGGGGCGATGCATCTAAAGCACAAACTGGGGGTGGAGGGGGGAGCACATGGCTCTGCATCCAAGGCCACAGCCTCCACTAGCTAAAGGGTTTTAAGTTCCAACAAAGGAAAATAGGACTGTGGCCTCTTAGGAACAGAAACCCATGCAGCAGGGGAAGGTGAAGACCATTCAGGCTGCATGCTATTTTCAAGTGGTTGGCAGGGGCAGCAATTCCACTCCTGGGCATGACTGAACACAGAGGTGCAGCAGGGGTGCAAACTGTGTGCACTCATGGACTTAGTAAGAACCTACCGAAGTCTGAATCTTAATACACGGTGTGGCCCGAGGCAGGAGCTACAGCTATGGCCCAGGTCAACGTAGTTCCAGACCCTGGCAAGAGTGGCTGCTGCAGGGACAGGCACGAGACTTATTTCAGGCCAAAGAGAGACTCAGAGCTTTTATGGAACTGCTGAAAATATTTGTCTTCTGGGACCAGGAGGATGTCAGTCTAGAGAGGAAAGAAGCACCAAGACATGAAGAGAGAAAAGCAAATGCACCCAGGTGCTCCGTGTAGAGTTCTGGATCCAGCTGTTCCTAAAGTAAGATTTCCATGCTGTTCCAGCTACATGAGCCACAAAGTCTGCTGTTTTTTTTAAATGACAGACAAGCCTTTGCAAGCCTTATTTACAAAAGAAAGAGTCCCAACTAATTCTCTGAGCAAACAGGGGCTGGATAAGTGATGTCAAACTATTTGAACCTCTGAAGTCACAGACAGTCTTCATTTGGCTCCACTTTTAGATCTGTAGGACAAGGGGGTTTGGTAGGCTTTCAAGACAGCTGTACCAGGACAGGTTGGGACAAATGATAAAGCAGGTATCAGCACACCGTGTTTCTTGTAGATCTGCATGGGGCAAAGGCATGACCCCTCTGTGTCAGGGTCATCAAAGAACAGCTCAGTCGCCGGCAGAATAAGCCAACTCTAAGTTCTGTGCCATTCCCTGCATGTGCCCATTGCATCCTGATGGCTTCACCTCTTCCATCTGGTGAAAAACCATCTGGCGAAGGATGAAGGACAAGGGCCTTAACAGTGACACAAACTTAGGTGGACCCAGGTAGTGGCAGCAAGATTCTTGGGTGGAAAAAGTCACAAAGGGGGTTTAGGAAAGCAAGGCTTATTGTGTCATGTGGCATCCTGAGCCCCAGTAGAAGCAGGGCAGCCGAATAACTCCTGAGTTATTTGGCAGGGGTGGCCTGGGGTAGAGCAGGCCACCAAACTCAAAGAGACGACAACAAGGAAAGCCTTGGTGCCAACCCACAGTGACTGGCACAGAAGATGGAGAATAGAGGTCTTGAAGGGCCAAGCAGATATACCAGGGCGCCAGCACCAGCAGTATTTCTCCCATCCAGATACCAAGCACCACAGGCCACCTCTCAGAACACAGAACACAGATGCTATTTCCGGTTGCTGAGGGCTGGAAGGAACACCACATTGGCTGAGATTGAGATTGGTGGCCAAGCACCCTGGGAGCTCAAGGCAGAAAAGAAACTGAGTTGTAGGAAAAACAAGTTGTTTCTCAGGTGCAGACACTGGTGGCCTTGAGACCTGCACTTGGGAGCCCGGCCTGGGGCAGAAGCAGTCGCACAGTGCTCCCACTGGCCCACAATATGTTGGGGAGACTGCATTTGTACGGTGCCAACACAAAGTGCAACTTGCATGAAGAACCAGAGGTGATACAATTCGACATCGAAATAGAGAGAGGAGCACTCGTTGTGGTGAGCACCGCGTGACGTATGGAAGTGGTGAAAGGCTATCCTGTGCACCTGAAACTAATACTACACTGTATGCCAACTGGAATTAAAATAAGAACTTTTTTTTAAAAATCCACAAAAAAAATAGAGGGAAAAAGCTGGGCCTGAGTAGAACAGAAAGAGCACCAAGGCGCTGTCTGCACTGGAGTCCTGGCTGTCACTTTCCAGCCTGGCCTCAGTTTCTCACTTCTCACAAGAACTGTCACACAGGCTGTTGTGGAGGACAGAACGAGGTGATGTAATGCACAGAGGAAGTATGGGAGCTAATGGGAGGGATCACTGCTCACTGTTATTTTTGGCATCTCTCAGAATGCAGCACATGGGCGCCCACCCACACCACCTCCACA
Organism: Nyctereutes procyonoides; assembly: GCF_905146905.1. Taxonomy (NCBI): domain Eukaryota; kingdom Metazoa; phylum Chordata; class Mammalia; order Carnivora; family Canidae; genus Nyctereutes; species Nyctereutes procyonoides. The sequence continues at coordinate 44,699,899 of NW_026575049.1, read as the reverse complement.
CACAAGGCCTGCTCTGGCTGTCCCGTCCCCAAGTCCCTGGGATGTGGAAATAGTGCCGCCCACGGGAGATGATCTGTGGCTGGGGAGCAGCCCGCGCGGGGAGGGAGGGGTGGTGACCCCACGGGTGCAGGATCCACCTGGAGACACAGGCCAGCAGAGGGCGTGAGGGGACCCGCGGGGCAGGAGCTGGTGCTCGGCAGCACACACCTGCCTGCCGCCGCCCGCCTGCCAGGGACTGAGCAGCACTGAAGGGGGCGAGCGTGCAGCGGCAGCAAATTCCCTGCACCAGCCAGAGGACAGAGGCCGCAGAGCTCACAGAGCTAGGCGCGGGGCTCAGCGCAGACGGACAGGGCACGACAATGGCTAGCCGGAGCCAGGGACCCATCACAACCTCATGTGCTGGCCTTAAGCGAAGAAATGTGCAGGGTTGGAAGCAGGGGGAAGGGATGTAAGGTGGGAGGTGACCTGAATGCCACCCTCTCCCACAATGACTGACAGCCAGCTTGCCTGGCCACACCACCAGGACAGCCCTGCCTCTTCAGTGCAGCTGAGGAAAGAACAAAGCAGGGATGATGCTCTGATCCCCACCTGCAGGCACCTGAAAAATGGGAGGGTGAACCTGAGTTTTCTAGAGACTGGTTGCCCAGTCCTCAAACCCCAGAAACAAGAGACCATACAGTTGGCTTCGCCTCACAAGGAGGATAGTGAGACGGCTCCTGGCACAAAAGGCACAAGAGGGTGGGAAGGGTGTCTGTGTCCATTAGGCATCTGTCCTACAGGAGCATCAGAAGGAAGCTGAAGCCCTAGAACAGGGGCTGCACTTTACGGAGATGATTCCATCAAGACAGTCACTGAAATCCGTCGCTGGACAGTGAATTCAGTGACTGAATTCTCCAGCAACTGGATGAAAGGGCTCAGTTAGCATGGCGTCTTACCTCCAGACTTGGATATCATCACCCTACACACCAGGGATGTAAAGGCCTTCAATTCCATGCTAAGGAGCTGCTAAACCCCGATGATGGTGGGAAGAACAACTGCCTTTTTTTATAGTGGTAAAACATGTAGCAGGTGCATTTTTTGTTTCTTAGCAAAAATAAAAGCCAAAAGCCACAGTGATGCTATGGGAAGAATATTTACAGTTCAGAATCAAATAATGACTACAAAAATATGTCTGACAGTGTGATAAGAGTTACAAAAAGTTATCTCAGTAAAGCTGCATTAGGAAGAACTGGAAATGCAGATGAAGATAGGGCCTTTAGAAGCTCAGAATTTGGGACGCCTGGGTGGCTCAGTCGGTTAAAACTCTGCCTTCGTTTGGCTCAGGTCATGATCGCGTGGTAAGACACAGAGGGGCAGAGGGAGAAGCAGACTGCCCGCTGAGCAGGGAGCCTGATGCAAGTTCGCTCCATCCCAGGACCTGGAAATCATGAGCTGAGCTGAAGGCAGACACTTAACTGAGCCACCCAGGAGCCCCTCAAAATACTTCTAATAATAAAAGTGTAAGCAGGTGATATTAATAAAAATGGTGGACTAAGGGCCTCCAAAAAAATCTTTCCTCTATAAAAGCAACGAGAAAACTGGGGGGCAGGGGGGAGTTAGAATCAACTTTGTCATAACTCTGGCTATTAACCAAAGGCTTGCAGCACTCCAGGAAGCATTAATCAAGAGACACAGCTAAATCTTAGTATGAAGTGAGCATTTTAACCTGCCTTATTCCAACCCTCTGCCCTCGAGCTCCATAGTAGCCTTGAAAGCCAACAGCGTCACAATTACTCTGTAAATCAGTAGTCTGGCAGTCACTAGATGGGGGAGAACCAAGTTGAACTTCAAAGCTCTGTTCCCAGAGAACTGTCATTCTACCCTTCTGGTGGCTCCCTGGAAAACCCTAATCAATCCTGAGTCAGAGCTCCCTCAGTGTGAAAAGCCTTTTCCCTTCCACTGAGGTATTTGTTGAAAACAATTAAAGGCAAATATTTACATTAAATTAAGATGCATTAAATGGTTCAAATAAAAGACAGAGACTGACAGGATACATTTTTTAATGCTCCAAATATATGCTGTCTATAAGAGACACAATTTAAGTTCAAAGACACAAATAAGTTCAAAGTGACAGGATGGAAAAAAGATATGCCATGCAAACAACTAAAACAGCTGGGGTGGCTCTACTAATACCAGACAAAACCAATTCCAAGACAAAAATTACTAGAGACAATGTAGGAAATTGTGTAATAATAGAGTCAATCAATCAAGATTTAACAATTATATACATATATGCACCTAATAACACAGCTTCAAAATACACAGAGCAAAACTGACAGAGTTGAAGGAAGAAATAGGCAATTAGGCAGTAATAGTTGGGAGTCTTCTATGTTCCATCTCAATAATTATGGAACAACTAGACGATCTAAAAGGAAACAGAAGACTTCAATACACGATAAACTGACCAGGTCTAACAGACCAGAACACTCACTCAGTAACAATAGCATACACATTCTTCTCAAGGGCACGCTGAACATTCTACAGAATAGAATATTTTTTAGGCCATAAAACAAGACTCAATATATTTTAAAAGATTAAAATTATACAAAGCATGTTCTCCAACCAAAACAGAATTAAATTAGAAATTAATAACTGAGGGAAATTTGGGAAACTCACAATGTCTGGAATAAATTAAGTAACAAACTTCTAAGCAACAATAGGTCAAAGAAAAAAAATCATGAGACATAGAAAATACTCTGAGATTAGTAAAAACAAAAGGAGACTATAGCTAAAACAGTGTTTACAGAAAATTCATAGCTGTAAATGCCTATATTTAAAAAGAAGAAAGATCTCAATCAATAGCCTAATAAACCACCTCAAATTTTATTATTTTTATTTTTATTTTTTTACTTTTTTTTCCACCTCAAATTTTGAAAAGAGCAAACTAAACTGAAAGCAGGAGGAAAAAAATAATAAAGATTAGAGAAGAAATGAATGAAACTGAGACTCGAAAAACAATACAGAAAATCAACAAGAGCAAAAATTGGTTCTTTGAAAAGATCAACAAAATGAAAAAACTTTTAGCTAGACTGACCAAGAAAAAAGGAAAAAAAAAAAAACCCTCAACTTACTAAAATAAAAAATGAAAAAGGGGCCATCACTACTGACCTTACAGAAATAAAAATGATTACAAGGAAATACTATGAACAACTCATATGCCAACAAACTAGTTAACTAGATGAAATGAACACATTCTGAGAAAGACACAAACTATCAAAACTGACTCACCAGAAATTCAGAATTGACCTACTACAACTAAAGAGACAGGAATTTTGAAACTTTCCACAAAGAAAATCCCAGGCTCGGGCTTCACTGATGAATTCCACCAAATGTTTAAAGAAGACTGATAACAGATACGTACTTTCTTCTGGGAGATGATGGGGAAAAAAAAGTTTCACAGTGTAGAAAAGGTTTGGGAGAGATGAAATATAAATTTACTTTAAAGACTAAAGAAAAAATATATACAGGGGGTTGTGATTTATATACAACTATCCAAATAATGTTCAACCTTATCAAATAAGAAAATAAAGATCCAGGAATTACATCATCACAACTGTACTAGATTGCCTTTGTTTCTCCCTTTCTAAATAATCAAGATCTAATTCACATATTCCATCGGAGTCCAAAATATTTTTTTAAAGATTTTATTTATTCATGGGAGAGGGGCAGAGACATAGGCAGAGGGAGAAGCAGGCTCCTTGAGGGGAGCCCAATGTGGGACTTGATCCCAGGACCCTGGGATCATGACCTGAGCCAAAATCAGACAATCACTGAGTTGCCCAGGTGTCCCCACACTGAAAGCTTTTGAGGAAGTTGAAAGACCTGAGTCAGGTGAGGAGGAAATATATACAGTATTTATGAGAAAGGGAATCTATATTCCTGACTTATAAAGAGCTCTTCTAAAGCAATATAGAAAATGCAAACAATTCCATTGAAAAGTAGGCAAAGAATATGTAAGAGTAATTCACATGATAAGGAACAGCCAATAAGTGTATTAAAAATGGCCAACTCTACTCATCACCACATGTAACAAAGAAGACTATTAGCAATTTAAAAAGATAGATACTATGTACCATTGGTAAAGTGTGAGAAATGGCACTCCCACGTGTTGCTGGTAAGAGTTAAAAAATAATACACCTTTTCTGGACAGCCATTTGGCAGTTTTTACCAAATATTAAATGTAGCATAGCAACTCCACTTCTGGAAATTTATTCTATAGGATTATCCAGAAGCATACACACATAGATAAATGAGCAAATATGTTACCCGCAGCCAGATTTGTATTAAAATTTAGACATATCATAAATATTCCTTGGTATGGGAAGAGTTAAGTGAATTATTCAGAATACTAAGGAGTGGTTAAAAGAAATGAAGTAGATGTATTCACTGACATGGAAATATTTATAAAATATGTTATGAAGTTTATATAAGGATCTGCAGGAAACTATGCAAACATAGTATTTCATTTTTGCAAAAAATGTGAACCCCAATATGCATGTGTGTATGTATAAATATAACCAGTTATAGACCAAGCTGGACTCATCAGAGTAAAAGCAGAAACCTACGGCATCCTTCCTCACACTCTTACTAAACTCACTCAGTGGACCTGTTCCTGCCACCTCCACACATCTCAGCCAGAGCTTTTCTAAGCTTTCTGAAATAGATGAATAGACCATCTATTTTTGGCATCAAGCACTTCCAGTTCCAGTCGACTGGAAGGTAGAGTCCTTTCCACAATAAAGTGTTTTTACTCCCTGGCTAATGGAGGCTCATGGGGGAAAGCGTGTGAGCACCTCCCTGCCTGGCCCACCACCTGGCTTAGATGTGGACAGAGTCCCCAGGGACAGGCCCAGGCCAGGGCCAGGGCTCTCAGGTGGTCTGAAATCCTTTTCTCCACCCCTGACCTGGGCCTACCCACTCTCTGCTGACTCCCAAACTCTCTGGGTATCCCTGTGACCGAGTCTCCCACAGGGAGCCCTTACCCTTCCCTGGCAGGACTGCCATCAGTCCGGAGACTTCCCAAGTGCTTTCTAGGGACCAACCCCTAGGCACCAAGTGCCAAGAAGCCATCTTCCCCTTCCAGTGGGAAGGTTCACGGAAGGAGATGGGCTCACTGATGATGTCTCCAAGGAAATTCTCTCCACCTGAGATTCTAGGTCTTCGGCAGCCTAGAGACAGCTGGGGCCCCTGTGCCCCCTAGCTTCACCACGCTGCAAAAATACGGGCTGTGCAGTACCACACGACTGTTCTCAGCCAAGAATGCAGAAGGAGATGCTGCTTCACATTCTGTTGTGTCAAAGTACAGAAAAGATCTGAGAAGATACACAGTGGCTTATCTCTGGAAAATGGATTACAGCTTTTTATTCTATGTGCTTCTGTAGTGTTTTTCTTTTTAATTACTCATGTATGTAATTAAAAGATAATTAAAGACAAGAAAATGTCTCCTAAGTCTGTTTTCTGAGCTTCTCAGCCTGAACAGCCTGTCTTGCTGATGACACCCATGCCATCAACAGGAGCCTGGCCAAGGCTTTGAATCCTCATGTCCACCCAGATCCACCTGAGCTCTCAGAGAGTCACCTGGGAACCAGCCCCTGAGATTCTCATGTAATTGGTGGGGAAGGGGTCTGGGCATCACAATGGGTTAGACATTCCCGAGGGGACTCTTATGTGCAGCCAGGGTTAAGAAGCAATGGGCTTGCTCCTTTCAACTGGGCCTAAACCACTCCCAGCCACCCCTGTACCCACCCCTTGCTCCCCTACCTGGGTCAGCACCACCTCCTCCTCACCCAGTAGAGCCAGAGGGACACTGCAGAGGTAGAAGCAGCATGTGAGGAGATTTGGTGAGGAGATGAAGACTGTGGGGGAGCCCACAGTCAGGCATAGGAGGGCTGACGTTACGCCCTAGTGTCACTCACTCTACACCAAATGGTGTGGCCAGTCCACTAGAAAGGAGACCCTTTCAACTGGACCTCATAACCTTCAAGAGTCAGGGTCTATTAAAGCATATCCATTGTTCTTCAGCTTTCTTCACTTATTCTGGACCATGAGCTGCCACTGCTTCATGTACATCATATAATCCTTGTATTTGTTTCTTCGTGTTTTTGTTTTGCTTTTCTCTTTATCTGGAGGGTCTTTTTGATCTTTTTCCCCACAAAATGGGGTATGAAGGTGAATTTTTGAGCTCCTCCAGGCACAAAAATGTCTGTCCCAGTCCTGGCACCTGATTAACAGTTTGGTAGTATGCTAGGCTGGAGACCAGGCGGGCTGGCTCAGCTTAGCAATGGACCCAACTTCAGAGAAGGCTGAACCAGCCCTATGCCCAAAGCACACCCCATTCCCTGCCTAGGGGTCCAGCAGTGGGGACTGAGCAGAGTGTTCACTCAGCCACTAGTTCCCTGCAATCACCTGGGTTGAGGGCCTGAGCACACGAGCCAAAGACCCAACCCCAGAGCTTCTAGAAATCCTTGACAAACAGAGCTGGATACAGGTACTTCCACCAACAGCTCTAGGGCAGACCATGAGACAGAATCTGCTTCTGGAGCCCATCATGGGTTCCAATCAGCAATGCATGTACTCAAACTTTGAAGACACTGTGTTTCCCCAGTGGAAAGCCATCTTTTCAGAGGAGCAAGAAGAGGGAAAAAGGGAGAGAAAGCCCCTCCCTCACCCACATCTGGCTGAAGTCCACTCTGCAGGAGGGGGACAGCTCACCAGAGGCCAATTTGGGAAGTGTCTCCACGTTGGTTAGAGCAGAGAAGCAACACCACAAGCGCACCATGTGAACGCTGTGTGAAGGAGAGCCGGATGGTGGGTACAGCGGCCACCGAACAGATCGCCCCCTGTGATGTGAGAGAAAAACCCCTACAGCCACCCATGGGGGGCTCAGTGCTGGAGAGTGTGAGCAGCGGGGGTCAGTCTATGGTGAGAGGCAGAGGCAACAAGCAGAGAGATGTGGGGAAAGCAGCTCTGGGAAGGCCCCCAGCAGCCTCAACTCCAAATGCCACATCAGCCCCCCTGTTCTCCTGCAGTGGCACCCAGAGTCCGTGCCATGGGGATTAACAGTTACTCTCCCTGCCCTGACCACAAGCAATTCACAAGCAGGCATGGGCTCCTCGAGGTCATCAGCTCGATCCCTGCTGCTGCTGCTGGTTCTGGGATTTTACAGACAACCCTGTCTGTTATTGTAAACTTCTTCCCCAGCACCTTCTAGCTCTAGGCACTGTGCTAGGTGCCGGGACACAAGAGTGACAACACAAAAAGGACCCAAAGATCTGGGGGCAATCATGCTACAGTGTGGCAGATGCCAGGATAGAAGAACCCGCAACTCTGAGGCCAGGAAGGAGGGGTGCTCAGCACAGAAGAGAGCGGAGTCTAGACTGAGGATGGATAAATGAGTAGACAGTTTGTCAGACAAATATGATGTGTTGCGGTTGGGGAGGGGATTCTAAGTACAGGGAACAGCATTCTGCTTAGAGGCCAGAGTGAGGCACTGTGAGAAGTGTGAACACTGGACTGGGGGAGGGTAAAGACACCGAGCTAGAGAAATAGGCAGGGGGGTGCTAGATGGTTCTAGAATACTAAGACGTGTTAAAATGTTTGGGCTCTGTTTTGACAAGATTTTTGGTAGGATAATGATATCTGAGTGTCAGAAATATCCATCTGGCTGAATCAGGAGCAGGTGGGGTCAAAGGTGACAGAATGGGATGGAGAGGAATGGGCCAATTTGAGGGCTATTTGGAAGACATTATCCAAGGCATAGTGTGTAAAGTAGGACTGGGGAAGAGTAACAAGGATCAACTCTGGGTTTTGAAATCAGCAAGTGAGTGGATGGTGGGGTCACTCACTCCCTGAGACGGGGGCTCAGCAGAGAAATGAAGACACATGAAGATCTGCACACAGACATGTTTTCAGGGGAAAAAATTAATAGCCGAGAAAGAATAATTGTTCTATTGTTCAATATCATATGAACTCATTCCTGTAAACATCTATGTGAACCCTTACAAAAGGAAATCCTGGCAGTAGTCAAAAAATTCACTCAAACCCACACTACATACAACACGAAGGGCAAGTCTGGAGCAGAGGTGCACATGCCACAATCTTTTACATGAAAGAGAAAACCAGATTGCAATGCTGGGTGCGTCCTGACAACGGTCTGCTGAATGACCCTCGTGACTTGGAACTGAGCGTCAGGTTGGAGACCTTTCTAATGAACCTCTCGGCACAGAGGTAGTTACTTCTGGAAGAGGAGTGGGGGCCTGAACCCATTGTCGGTGGCCATATAATTCGGGTACTGCTCACCCTTCTGGTATTCTTTTATTTTTAAATGATCATATAGTGAATGTGACTTGTTTGTGGTGCACAGTTCCATGAGTACTGACACGTGTATGGATTCATGTAGCCACCACCACAGCCGGGACACAAAACAGTTCCATCACCCCCAAAATACTCCCCCATACTGCTCCTTTACACTCACACACTCTCCCTCCCCCAATCCCTGGCAACCACTGATCTGTTCTCCATCGCTGCAGTCCTGTCTTTTCGAGAATGTCACAAAAATGGAATCGTACAGTATGTAACATTTTGAGACTGGCTTCTTTCACTAAGCATGATGCTCTTGGGATTCATCCAAGCCCATGCAGGAATCAATAGTTGTTCCTTTTACCCTTCTGGAATTAAATGCAAAAGCACTGAAAGCATTGCAAATGTATATTTGCTTTTTGCTCCTTTTATCACCTACATTTTCTCCTTCATGGATGCCTAAGAAATTGTCTCTGTGCCACAGATGCCCCAATAGCAGCATACCAAATGCCTAATAGGGAGAAGTCAGGGACTTCTGCTGACACAGATTAGTAAAACACTAAAGCCCCAAAGGTTTTATTTGGTATAGCTTTTTTGATCATTTTTAACTCCTAAAGTTAGGGATGCTCCATGTAACCCAAAGAAAAGAAGAAAAATTAACCTTTAATTCTCTACAAACCTAACTTGGGAGGGACACCTGGGTGGCCCAGTGGTTGAGTGTCTGCCTTCAGCACAGGTCATGAATGGGGTCCTGGGATCGAGTCCCACACTGGGCTTCCTGCGTGGAGCCTGCTTCTCCCTCTGCCTGTGTCTCTGCCTCTCTGTATATCTCATGAATAAAAAAATAAAATCTTAAAAAAAAACCCACAAACCTGAGTTGGGAGATATAATTAAGCCTCAGTTACTGGTTTTCCTCACCACTCTTACAAAATAAAAGAGAAAGAGCACAGGGCATGCATGTGTTCAGTGACTGGTATTAGTCTGAGCTACAAGGCAACTCCGGATGGCATACTCATTTGACAATTTATTCTGCAAACATTACTGAGTGCTGGCATATCCACAGCACAGTGCTGGGAACAGAGGTGATACATCCCTCTGCCCACAAGGGACAGGGTTCCGGATGGCCCCCAAACCGTAGAGCCAACCGTGAGATTTCCTGCAGCCAGCATACGTCCCTCACTGCATCTTGCTTAGACTCCATTTAAATCACGACGCTTCTCAAGCTTTCACTATCAGTGAGGTGGGTCACACGGCCCCAAAGCTTGCTGAGCAACTAGGGATGCTAATATGTGATTTACAGTTTGTCATATATAATCCCCAAATGCTGAATTCACACTAACTAATCAAGAGTTGATTGTGTTAGAGTTTAACTACTATAAAGAGCAGGATACAAAGATTATGGGATCAGCTGAAGGAAAATTCTCTACTGTCACTTGTCTGGAATATGGCATTTTACTGCGAGCTGGTGGAGTTTTACTGTGTGTTTTTGTTTTGTTTTGGTTTTTGGTTTTTTTTTTTTTTGCACAAAAGAGAAAAAAAGAACCAGTTAACAATCAATGCTCAATTCAAGGGCCCCATGAAAATCAACTTGGTAGGCAGTATGCGGGTCTTGAAGAGATCTGAGAACAGAGTCCCTACTTCCCTAAGGCTACAGGGGAAAGATTTGCCCACAAGAAAAGCATCAAAGCATGGTATTACGTGATGAGTGCCAATGAGAGGCTCAGATGACAAATGTCAGGAAGCTGACGAAAGGGAGGGCCGGAACGGCCAACCAGCTCTTCCAGGATCTCGGGCGGGCAGGGCACAGCTGGAGTGCTCGTACCTAGCCACCGTGAGCGTGCTCTGGGCCCAGGGCACATGCACCTGGCAGCAGCTGAGAGCCTGACTTCCTGGGGCCGGGCGTGGTCTGCTTAGACACGGCATCTGCCCATGGCTACCACACTGTCCAGAGCTCAGCAGGGTCCTCCAGACCCCAAACACCCTCCTGCTGCCTCCTCCCCCCCAGCAGCACAGTGTGGAGCTTCCATGGATGTGCAGAAGGGAGGCCTTGTAACCTGTCACCACGAACTGTAAGGGCCAAATGCTACAGAAATGCCACCACTGTGCTCAAACAGCAGGGGGGCAGGCTGTTTTCCTACACAGGATGGCAGAAGTCTATTTCACACACTTTTTTTTTCTTAAATAGAAGAATGTACTAATCTCTACCAGAAAGGGTACTTTTTTCCAAAAGGAGGAAGACAGAGGCTAAAACCCAGAGATGAGTTACAATCCAGGCCTGAGTGGTGACCAGACAAAGCCAGCGCCAGCTCAGCCCCCCGCACAGCCAAGACACCAGGAATGCACCCTCTGTCTCACTAAGGGACCCAAGCACAGAAGGGGTAATGCGTGCTCCAGGCAGAGTGCTGGCAGAGAGCATTAAATGCACCTGCCACCCCACGTGAGCCAGTCCATCCAGCCCAGGTTCCAATCCTAGCAAAACTCCACGTAGCCACTCTTCTCCACACAGCCCACCGACAAGGAATGACTTTGGGCCCAGCATGGCACCAGCCGCCCGACAATGCAAAGGGGTAAGACACAGTGTCTTAGCCTCAAGATGTTAATCCTTTCTTTCAAAGTGAAAAGTATTTAGTACGTGGCCAGGTATGATAAAAATGACAAAACCAGACTCCACGTAGAACCTTGTAGTTTTGTAGAGAAGACAGACATAAAAAGTGAAATAAATCTCTGGGAGAAAGAAAAAGATGTCCTGAAGGCAGAACATGAGTGCCAAATGGATGGGCCAGTGGCTGAGGTCACTCTAGGTTTGGAACACCTGGAAGGACGCTGGACTGCAGCCATGCTCAGGACAGGTGAAGAAACAGGGGCATGGTGGGGGTGTGGGGGGGGGGAGGCAGGACAGGCACAGGGGAAGTGCCTGACAGCAAAGGGCAGGAGGTGCTCAGCAGACAGACTGGCCCAGTCAGATGGGAGAAAACAGTGGGGCTCAGGAGGACAGGAAAGATAAAAGGATGGAAAGTTGGTGCAGGCCTGATGAGGGAGCACCTGAGGCTGGGACCCCTCCTGTGTGTTGGGAAATCTTGGCCCAACAGGAAAGCCAGGGCTGGACAGGAGGCTTGGCGTGTGGCATGCCCTGGTCTCCCCTGCAGCCAGAGCCAGGCCATAGAACCCATGTGGCAACAACTATTCCAGTGACTGCCTCTCCCTGGCTTTCAAGAGGGGCTGCAGGAAGCCAGGGCAGGGAAATAGCGGAGGTGGGACTCAGGGCCTGGCTGTCAACTGTGCCTCTGTGGGGTGGGGGAAGGGGTACAGAGGAGGGCAGGCCTCCTGGAGAGCCACACACATTCCTCCTATCCTGACTGGTACCCTGAATACGAGGCAAGGGCCTGAGCCCAGGCAAGGGGAGATCTGCACCTCTTCCCAAAGCCTTGCTGGCCAGAGTTCATCAGGCACAGGAAACGATCAGACATGGTTTTGGTTCCCCTCTGGCGGTGGCTGCCAGGACGGAGCCTTGACTCAGGAGCCTGGCATCCAGCTCCACCTTCTATGTCCAGAGCAGTGGTTGGGTGAAGGAATTAAGCTCTGCAGGAAGAAGATCCATGCTACTTTCCTCACTTAGGGAAGGAAGTGGTTCAACAAGGAAAGGGGTTCGGGGGCGGGGAGGGGGGCCCTGAGGCCAGGGCTTTAAAAACAAAGGGCTTTGCAGTTCAAACTTGGCTGAGTTTCAAACTTGGCTCTGCCGCTTAGAGCAAAGTGGCCTCTCTTTGCTCTCTTATCTGTGAAATGGGACCATGCCTCCTTGCTGAGAATTCAGTGAAGCAGTGTTGGCATAGGGCCTGTTCATAGAAAGGGCTCAATAAATGATGACCATTTTGACCATGAGGCGGCCTGGGAGCCTCTGCAGCAGTGAGAAAGTCGCCAGCACTGTACTTTCTGACTTTGGTTCCCACGTGGCAGAGAAAGCAGCCTCCCCACCACGAGTCTGCCCACTCCTGGTGCTCAGAGGTCCCCTGATGCTATATACGGTACACAGGTCATCTACAGAAGCATAGTCCTAGGGCTCGCTTTCTCCAGAGCTCAAAGCTCAGGAGGGTGGAGTGGACTTCCCAGGTGGCCTGCGGGTGCTGACACAGCCCAGGCGCCTCAGTCAGGGGGCTACAGGCTGATGTCACATCCACTGAGCATCTTATCTAAGATGATACAACCACACATAAAGCCATCACATCAGACCAGAGAGTCCACACTGCACGAGGACTCCTTACATCTTTTCTTAAAGTCCTGAATCATAAAAGTGACACAGTCTAGAGATTCTGAGTTAGACTTAGGGACTAGATCTTTATGAGAGTCCAAAATGGACAAAACTGGAGAACCCCGTCTGGGTGTGTACCATCAGCAAGTGTAATCCAGCGTCAGCAAGTACGAACGACAGTTGGCTGAGAACATGCTGTGCCCGGCAGCACAAGGCAGAATGAGATACAGCCTCTCCTCCTCGCACAGAACCCAAGGACTTGTCGAAGTAGTAAGACATGAACACTAGAGAAGCCAAGGAACAAATCCCAGCGAAACATTTCATGACTGGACAGCAACAGAGAACCTTACGAAAGTCTGCAAGTGGAATGATGGAGTTAGCTATTTGGAGGCTCACCAATCCTAACATGTGACTTGGAAACACATGCAAATGAAATTTAGATGTCAGCCCCCCCCCCCCCCCGAATCACTGGAAGGAGTCAGGACAGATGTGGTCACAGATACGGCAGTGGGCTCACGTCTCTCAGTGTCGCCAGTCCTATGGGTGAAGGGGTCCCTGGAAGCCTTCACACACACTCTGGCCTGCAAGGGCGAGGGTCAGGCCCACAGAGAAGGCAAACGATGCCCCCTGTCCCACACCCAGAAAAAAAAGACCTCCCTTCCCTAAGAGGGTGAAAAATTCTCACTGGAGAACTCCATACACAGCTTATCTCATGAGTATCAAGTATGCTCCCCAAGCATGTGGGTGCCAGAAAGGTGTCTCCGGAGTAGCAGGCACAGGTGTGCTGGTCTTCAGAGCAGACGTATCTGCCATCCTAAATTTGCAAACCGGCTGTCGGCTTTCAAACAGTTCTGAATGAGCTTGGTGCGGGAGAGATCCCTTGTTACTACCAGGGCCTGCTCACCCCTCAAGTTGGAGGGAAAGTTTGGTAAGATCTAGGGTCCTGCACTAGATAGGGGTCTCCCCATGGGACAGAAGCACCCTGAGAAGGCCAACTCTAGGGACTTAACCGTGGCCTGCTTCCCTAAATTCTACAACCCTGAGTCACCCCCTGACCTATGGGTTCAGTATTCCTGGATCAATTGTCACCTCTTCATTCAGAGGACACATCCTGGCCTACAAGTCACCTCTCTAAGCCCAGCCTACAAGTCACCTCTCTAAGCCCAGCAAAGAAGCCCCAGGTTTACTAGACCTATTAAGAAAAAAGGTATTAAAAGTCCCAGTGTCCACAAGCAGCTTTACCACTGTCTCCTCTGGGGAGCATGGCATCCTGAGATGACAAAACTCTTCCTCTTGGGGTGCATCTCTGCAACTGCACTGGTGCACTCACTTGCCTCAGGCATATGGGGTAAGGGGACCGTACTCACAGGCCAGGTGCTCACTCCCATCTGCTGTGCGGTGGGTTCAGCCTCCCTCCCTTTGGAAACCCAATCTCCAGGACAGCACAGAGGCAGGCAAGAGCTCCCTGAGGCTTCCTGCAAACCAGCAGAGCCAGCACTGTGCATCCAAACAGCCTGAAGCAGAAGCAGCTCACTCCCACCCATTTCCCTGAACTGGGCACATTACCACAAGGACAAGCATGCCAGCAAGCGCCTGGCAACAGGTGGGCGGAGGGACTGGTTTTCCTCAACCCGCCAGGCGCCCGCCTCTGGGACACATTACCTTCCAGAATCCCTGATCTGAAAACCCACTTTTCCCCCTACTGACCAAAAATCTCACCTAAGAAAAATAATAATAGTGGAGTCCTCTTATGATCTCTCAGTGAAGTATAAGAGAGGACGTCATGCCTCACTGTATAAAATAATTCCGCCTGTGGGAAGAAGTCACGTCTCAGTGGGCACTGGGACTCAGGAGGAGTTTTAAACTACCATAAACATTTCAATCGAGGAATAGATTGTTTTTGTCCTAAAGCCACAATATACCAGTGATAAAAACACATTTGTGCTTTGATTATACCAAAACTCTGAGAATGAGCTAAGCATTCTTAGCATGCCTCCCCCTGGAGTTGTTCTGCAAGTTTATCTTAGTAGTCATTTTTATTTCTGATGTATCCCTAAAGTTAAGAGTGAAAAACCATTTTTTTTTACCAGCAGCATTACACACACACACACACACACACACACACACAGGTGTGTGGTCTTGCACTTAGCAATGCTGCTGCAGTCAGAAGTGGTGCTCCTTCTGTGTCCCCAGTCTGGGTGGCCTGCTCCAGGCTAGTCTCTGGTGCCCAGAATGACATCTGCAAAACACAGCGCCGCAGGCTCATGTAAAGGAGCCCCAGCCACTCTCACCAGGGCTGCCAGCGATACTCAGAGCTCCTCTCAGCTCTGTGTGGACCAGAGCCTGAAGCTGGTGAGGACAAGGTAAAATGATCCCAAGAGAGAGTCATAAAAAGCGAGAGGCCATTGAGACAAGCTGGCACCAAATACGTAAGTAGGCATCAAGGTCCCCACCTCCTCACGTGAGCACATTTTAATCTCTTTCCTTTCTTTGGGTGCACTCTCTCAGCCTTTCTTTGAGAACAATCTTTGGGAAACCTCCCCTCTGTGGTTATTGTGGTATTATAGTCATGATAGGATGTTCTTTGTCCCTGTTACTCTCGGTGATCTGTCCAATATGTGACGGTGGAACCCTCCCAGGGAGCACTTGACTTGGAGCACCAAGTCCTGCTCCTTGTCAAAGATGTGCTACCTAACATGGAAATAAACTTGAGAAATCCATGTGATTGCTCCCTATTTCTTCACCTGAGACAGACAAGGTGTTTTTCTTGTCTCTATCGAGGATCCGATGGGATACCACACACACAAAGGCCCAATCTCCTTTCGTTTGGCAATGGATCCTTGAGTGTTTACTGACATGAATTTCAATCAGAAGAAAAAGGCCACCTTTATTCCTCCCCACTGGTTCCTGCAGAGCTCAAGGCAGTATATATTACAAACCCAGGCCCTAAAAGGAACTGCTCACACCACTCCCTCCCTGGGCTGTCCTCCCTGGAGCTGAAGCCAACCCACATTCTGGAGCCCCTACGGCTTAGATCTTTGGAGCCCTCACTCAATCCCAGGGTTAGCAGGGCCCTTCTTATGCCTTTTTTTTTTTTTAAGATTTTACTTATTTATTTATGAGAGACACACAGAGAGAGGCAGAGACATAGGCAGAGGGCGGGCCTGGATCCCAGGAACCCAGGATCATGACCTAAGCTGTAGACAGATGCTCAACCACTGAGCCACCCAGGTGCCCTTTGTGCCTCTTTACACAATGAAAACATCTGCTGAGCAGATCCCAGCCTCCATTCCCACAGATCCTGTCTTCAAATCAGACCTCAAAAATCCACATTCTCTTCCTCTATCTGCTGCCTCACCTTCAGCAGAGACACACAAAACAGAGATACCAGAACATCTAATCTCATGAAGATGAGACCTGGGGGCTGCCCTATCGACAGGGGACCATGCAAAAACTTTGTTCCAGGGACCCAGAACAGGACACAGTGGAAAGGAACATGGGATTGAAATCCAGGACTCTGGGCTTTAGCGGTTCTGCATGGCCCTGAGCAGTAACCGAATCTCTGACTTACCATCCTAACCCACCGCATCCCCAGGCCCTGTGAGGATCCAGTGTGGCAACGTCCAGGAAGGCACTTTGCAAATGATGGAGCGCCATGCAAACAACAGGTGCCCTGCAGATGCACCCTGGTCTGCTTCAGGACTTGCCATCACAATATTTAACTGAAAATTTTCTTTCACGCTAAAATACATAGGTTTTTCAAAAAAAAAAAGAAAATGGCAGATTCAACAGCCTACCATACCAAGTACTTTCCTTTCAGTGTTTACCCAGTGTTTACAAGCCCTCTCCTTACCAGCACAACATTTTGTGCACGGTTGCCCGTGAAACAAGTATTTATTGACTACTGTTAAGGTCCGGGCACCGTGCTGGGTACTGTAGATTGGGCAACAACCAACCACAAAACACAAAATCTTTGTTTTAATGTTCCAAGGGAAGAGGCAATGAACAGACATATCCAATAAGCCAGACAGTGACGAGGCAAAGATTTGCCTTTAAAAACCCCATGTTTTCGGCAGCCCTGGTGGCTCTGCGGTTTAGCACCACCTTCAGCCCAGGGCCTGATCCTGGAGACATAGGATCGAGTCCCACGTCGGGCTCCCTACATAGAGCCTGCTTCTCCCTCTGCCTGTGTCTCTGCCTCTCTCTCTCCTCTCTGTGTATTCTCATGAATAAGTAAATAATTTTTTTAAAAAAAAATAAAAACCCCATGTTTTAAAAACCAAAGTGAGGGGACACCTGGGTGGCTCAGCGGTTGAGTGTCTGCCTTCAGCTCAGGTCGTGATCCCAGGGTTCTGGGATCAAGTCCCGCATCGGGCTCCCCGCAGGGAGCCTGCTTCTCCCTTTGTCTGTGTCCCTGCCTTCTGTCTCTCTCATGATAAATAAAAATAAATAAAAATTTAAAATAAAAAAAAAACACAGTGAAGTCGGGTGGTGCTATTTCAAACAAGGTGATCGGGAAGGCCTTCTCTGAGAAGGTGACAGCTGAGCAGAGAGACTCGACAGGAGCAACACAGTGAGCCATGGACATATGTGGGGGATGGGTGTGCAGGCACAGGGGAGAGCAAAGTGCCTCTGACCATGGCAACGCAGACGGATCAGAGACATGGTGGGGCGCCAGCGGAGAGGAGCCAGACAGCAAGCAGGCCTTGTAGCTTCGTGGGCAAGGCTCAGAATTTCATTCTGAGTGAAGATGCCACCAGAAGGTTCCAAGTGGAATGCTGGCGCAATTCTGACACATCGCAATTTCACTTTCCAATCACTCCTGTACAGGAATACAGTCAATTTTTGCATCTTGACCATGTATCCAATGACGTTGCCAAATTCACTTATTAAGATTATTTAGAATTCTGTCTTCTGCAAAGATAATTTCACTGCTTCCTTTCCAACCCTTATGGCTTTTATTTCATTCTGTTGCCTGATGACACTGGCTGGGACTTCCAGTCCTGTGCTGTACAGAGTGGCATTCGCGACTTCCCTGCCTCACTCCTGATCGAGGGGGAGAACATTCAGTGTTTCACAGTTTTGAGTGGTATCAGCTGTGGGTTTTTGAAAGCTGTCCTTTAGCACATTGTGGAATTTCCCTTTTATTCTGAGTTTGATGAGAGTTTCTGGTCATAAACACACTGAGTTTTGTCACATGCTTTTTTCTGCATCTATTGCCAAAATCATATAATTTTCCTTTTTTTATTCAATTAATGTGGGGTATTACATTCATTGAGTTTCACATGTTAAACCAACCCTGCATTCCTGGAGGAACACCACTTGGTCATGAGGTATCATTACTGCTGTATTCAGTATGCTAGCATTTCATTATTTTTGCAAGAAATATTGTTCTGTAACTTCTTTTTCTTTTTTCTTTAACGATTTTATTTATTTATTCATGAGAGGCACACAGAGAGATGCAGAGACATAGGCAGAGGGTGAAGCAGGCTCCTTGCGGGGAACCCGATGCAGGACTCAATCCCAGGACCCCAGGATCATGACCTGAGCCAAAGGCAGATGCTCAACCACTGAGCCACCCAGGTGTCCTTTTTTCCTTTTTTTAAAATCATGGTTATGGTGGCCTCATGATACTATTTGGAAAACATTTTCCTCTTTCCTTTTCCTCTATGAAAGAGTTTATGTGAGAGTGGTACTATTTCTTCCTTAAATGTCTTCTAAAAGTCACTAATATAGCCATTTGGGCCTGGAGTTTTCCTTGTGAAAAAGTCTTCTAGTGTCAATTTCAATAATTTGTGTCTTTAATGGAATTTATCCATTTCATCTAATTTATTGAGCTTATTGATACAAAGTGGTTCACAATAATCCATTATACTTTTCGTCTATCTGTAAGATGTATGTAAGAGACCCTTTTTCATTGCTCATACTGGCAATTTAGTTTCCTCTCCTTTTCCTTCATTAGTCTTTTTGGGGGTTTATCAATTTTATTAATCTTTTTAAGAGCCAGCTTGTGTTTTTATTGAGTATTCCCTATCACATGTCTGTGTTTTTCATTTACCCTCCTCTTATCCTTTGTCACACATCTAAACTCCTAAATAAATTGCTACTGTTTGGCTTTAAGCCATCAATTGTCTTTGATGAATTTTTAAAATGAGAAAATTAATTCTTTTATATTTACAACATATTTCCCTTTTCTGGCACTTTTAATTCCTTCATGTGGATCCATAGTCTATCGGTGGCATGTCCCTTTGGGCTGAAGACTTTCCTTTAATGATCCTAATTCTGCAAGTCCACAGAGAACAGCTTCATTCAACTTTTGTCAATCTGAAAATGTCTTTGTTTGAAGTTTATTTTTGAAAGATATATTTTTTCCAGAACGTTAAAGACAATGTCCTATTGTCCTCTGTTTTACATTGTTTTTTTTTTATCCTTTCACTTTATTGGAGTTCAATTTGCCAACATATAGTGTAACACCCAGTGCTCATCCCATCAAGTGCCCCCCTCAGTGCCCGTCACCCAGTCACCCCCACCCCTGCCCACCTCCCCTTCCACCACCTCTTGTTCGTTTCCCAGAGTTAGGAGTCTCTCCTGTTCTGTCACCCTCTCTGATATTTTCCACTTATTTTTTCTCCTTTCCCCTTTATTCCTTTTCACCTTATTTTGATAAGAAGTCAACTATAGGGCAGCCCAGGTGGCTCAGCAGTTTAGTGCCACCTTCAGTCCAGGGTATGATCCTGGAGACCCAGGATCGAGTCCCACGTCGGCTCCCTGCATGAAGCCTGCTTCTCCCTCTGCCTGTGTCTCTGCCTCTCTCTCTGTGTCTCTCATGAATAAATAAATATATTTTTTAAAAAGTCGTCAACTCTATCCTTGCTTTTGTTTCCTCATATATAATATATCTTCTTTCCTCTGACCGGTTTAATATTTTATTTTTCTCTTTTGTTTTTAGCAATTTAATTCTGGTGTGCCTAGGTGTGGTTTTCTCTGAGTCTACCCTACTTGGGATTCCTTGAAATTTGGGAACCTGTCGATTACAATTTTTTTCCTATCCAATTTGAGGAAGTTTCCTCAAATATTTTTCTTCCCCAACTTCTCTTCTTATAAAATTCCAACCATACATGTTAGACTAAGTTGATATCATCTCTCATATGTCACTGAGGCTCCGATAATTTTTTTGCACTTCGTGCTTCAGTTTGAATGGTTTGTATTGATCTGTTTTCAAGTTCATGGATTTTTTTCTATACTGCCCAAACTGCTGTTAGATCCTTCCAATCCAATCCAATTTTTCATTTCAGATACTGTATTTTTCGGTTCTGGAGCTTCTATTTGATTGTTTCTTACATTTCCATTTCTCTATTGAAATTCCCATCTGTTTGCTCATTATGCTTGGATAGGTTTATATCTATTGACCTTTTTCTTTGTTATCATTCACATGGCCCTGCATGGCTAGTGATTTTTGTATTATATGCTGGATATTGCACATAATACTTTGTTTAAATAGTGTTGAGGTTTTTTCTGCCAGACAGCTTGACCAGCTTATCATCTGATCATAACAGGGCTTCTTTCTTGGTTTTGCTTTAGTGGGTTTATTTTTTTTTAAAGATTTTATTTATTCATGAGAGGCACAGAAAGAGGCAGAGACACAGTCAGAGGGAGAAGCAGGCTCCCTGTGGGGAGTCCAATGCAGGACTCGATCCCAGGATCCGGGGATCACACCCTGAGCTGAAGGCAGATACTCAACTGCTGAGCCACCCATGTACCCCTGCTCTAGTGGGTTGAGTGTGGTCCTCAGTCCAGGCTAGAGTGGCCTTCCTCCTAAGGTGTAGAAGTAGGGCTTCTCTTTTGTGGCCTCAAGTAAAAGTTCAGGGTGTTCATAAGGTCTCCTTACTCTGGCAGGTTACAGCTCTACCCCTCCCAGCACTGCGTGATTTCTAGAACTCTATGCAGCATACTACCCAGCCCCCAGGAGTTGTTTGCTGAACCTCAAAGCATCCTATCCTATGCAAACACAGATTACTATTACATTAGAGTCTAGGGGACCACTTTGAAGATTTGTGAAGTCCTTCTCTGCTCAGAACTCTCCTCTTCAACACCCTGCTCCCCCAATTCCAGCTGCCTCAGCACCCCAAAATTCTGATTCCTGTTTCCTCTGATCAGCTCTCTGCTGGCATCTGCTTCCCTGTGCATTGGTTGCAGAGGTACTCCCCAATAGAAGGCCAGGAGCAACACGGAGCTTGCCTTCATTTGGATCATAGATTTGCAGTGTGCTGCTTTGTATATTTTGTCTAATATCATAATGTTTAGGAAAGGAGAATAAATCCAATATTTATTACTCCGTCATGGCTGGAATCAGAAGTCTGATTATATTCTAAGAGGCGACTCTGGCTGCTGTACGGAAGAAGCTATAAAACAAATTACCTACCATGAGTGACCACATGAAAAGGACTCATGATAAAGTTTTTCCTGAAGCCAAAAATGCAAATGCTCTGACACTGACTAAATACCTGTGCAGATCTGGCAAGGCCATCAGGAGTCAAACGCGTACTTTCAGATAAACCCGTAGGAACATGAGGCCAGTTCTCACCTCTGACACCAGATACAGGCCTGCAGTTTTGAAGGCTGGGAGTAACAGAAGCCCCTCTCATAGTTCTTCTGGCCAAGCCCAGCCACAGCTGTAGCCAGAGCTGGTAGTCCCCTAAGCTCCTTCTCTGTTCAAAGCTGACTGAGCAACGTCCAATGATGGGTCATCTCGTCTGAAAGACCAACGACCAGGACCTAGGAACCAAAATGAATGGTCTGGAGAGCTCTGAAGTCACCCTCAAGTATCAGGTCTCTTCTAGATCATTTCAAATCCTCAGGTGTGGGGCATGAATGGGTCACACGTTATGTCTCCTACAAATGCAGGACCAAGTGAATCCTCTAACAAAAGTTGCCTTCTTAGTAAATGCTCGGCCCTGGCACTGCAGATAGTGGTCTGGGTAAGGCAAAGGCCAGTAGTCCTTCCCAACCACCCAGCTAAATGATCCCACGGCTTCTCCCATCCAAAGCCTGTGGATAGCTTGTCAGGCAGTTTAAACGTGAAGAGAAAGATTTTACCAGCCCAAATAAAAATCGCCCTATCACTGGGGATATGCATCAGGGAGATAAATACCTGAAAGGGCCCGTCCCCTCCCTTCCCTGGTACAAGCTGCCACTTGCCCTGGACAACAGACCGAGGCTCAGGTTTCCAAGGTGGCTTACAGATCCAATGACCTTCCCGCCCATCAGAGGAGGAGTAGAATTCTGAAGCATTTGGAACCTACCAAAGCCCAAGGTCTGCCCTTGAGAAGTGACCATGCCTCACAATTTCCACTAAACGCCCCTTTATACAGAAATTAATTTCATTTACACCTCATTTGTTTTCTCTCAGTGGGGTCTGAGTCCCTATTCTCTTTTGTACGAGGAAGCCAGAACAGTCTTAGGGGTTCAGAGGTCAGCACAGGAAAAGCCCACTACCCAAAACTTGTCTTCCCCGACGCTGTGTTTAAAGGATTAATCCAAATGTGAAGAGTAGAGGCTGTATAAATGTATTTTAAGCCTCACACAGCGAGTCAGCATTTCTGAAACCCTGGTCCCTCAGAGTCCTGTGAGGACTTTCCAGTGAAGATCAAGGAGAGACTGGCAGAGAGCTGTCAGGCAATTTCTGTGGAAGGCTTCTGAGCACACCATGAAATTCATATTTTCCAGAGCCCTAGACAGCAGTAGCAAATTCTTAAATTTCTCTGATGATATTTGCATTAGATTCCCTGCGCTTCTCAAGGGATAATTATTTGTTCATAAAATTATTTTCTTTATTTGGTTCAATTTTCTTCTGATTTACATCTAACAGCTGTGCTATGTAATTGCTGTAACTTGTAAGAAGAGGTAGGTAGGTATGGAAAACAGTCATGATTATTGGATAAAAGATGCCAGAGGACGTTCAGAATGTTTCCATGTAACCTGGACCCAAGCAACTGTCATCAAACTCAAGTTCATGAAAACTGCAAATGCAAAAGAAATGAGCTGTCAGGCTGCAGACTGTGAGCAAACACTGGCCATGCAAAGTAGAATTTCCTCCCTCCCACGCATTCCTGCTGCTGACCTGCTAAGGCCCATTGAAACCTGATGCTGAGCAGCCTCCCTGGGGAGCAGGGCCCTGGCACTGAACCCTCCATCTGGCCATGCACCCCAAGCCACCTGGCCAGCTGCTCCTTTTCCCTGGTTCCCTTTCAGCCAAAAGAATCTCATTCCTGTGCCACCTATAATCGCAAAGAGCCTGTCCCCAGGTCCAAAGCCCATCAGTGGGTGTGGCAAAGGGCCAGCAAGAGGGCTGAGGGAAGACAGCAACAAAAAGAGCAAGTAGCAAGGCTCCAGCAGCTTTTGTAAAGGGGTGATTTAATCCTGAAGGAGGAAACTGCTGCATGTTGTGCAGATCTCAACCCACCAGCTTCACAAAACATCAAGCTGTCTTCCTCATCCTGTCCTTTCTCCCTGACATCACACTTGGGGAAATCCTATCCCCCCGCCCCCCTGCCTGGCCCTGCCTCCCACCTCCACCTTCCACCTCCACCTCTGGCTCCATCCCTCCTCCAGCCACTCCTACCTGTGGCGGCAGAGTTCACAGACCTCTCACCAACCGGGCTAGGGGCCAGACCCCAGGTCAGGCAGGAAACCCTACATGCCTTCTGGGAGCAGCAGGTGGCACATCTGGGAAAATGTACTCTGGAAAGTTCCTTATTTCCCAAACTATTGCTCTGAGGACCCCTGAGAACCAGAATCCACTCTGGCTCACACTGAAAACAGTTCCCCCCAGATAAGGAGCAGCCTCAAAGGTGAGTGTGTCAGAGTTAGGGTGTTCCTCCCTCCTAGGGTGTGGGCTTCAGAGCTCACCAGGCCTGGGTCTGTTCATGGGCATGTTTCCTTGAAACATGCACCTACTCTCAGGGGCTAACGGGGATTAAATATGGAGATGCAGATCCACTGGTGAGCTCCAGGTTTTACACGACTACCTCTTACTGAGAGGGGCAGCTCAGGACTCAGGTTCCAACGAGCTTGGCACAGAGAATCAGAACAACGAAGAAACCTTCTATTTTTCAAGAAAGGTTGAGAAGTTGTCAAACCCAGATGGCTGTCAGGAAGTGGCGTATACAGCTAAGCTCCCAGGCCTGAGGCATCTCAATGTTAAGAGTAGCTGTTACACAAGTATCATGCCGATGCTGCTGGCCAAGAATTATAAACCTTGACTGGGATTTTCTTTTTTAATTCTTCCCAAAAGAATTCTTTCCAACATTCAACCTACTGCAAATTACTTCACTCTTCTTGGCTTCAGTGTTCATGTTTGGAAAATATACAAGTCGTCCAATCTCACAATTCCCCAGCTTGATGCTCACCAACGGGGTCTGTACACCCAGTACCTGGTGGGACAGGGTGCCAGGCAGCAGGTGAGCAGCAGGCCCTGGGCAAGGCGCTCAAGTGAGAGGTGAGAGAGAGAGAGCCCCTATGCCCACCATTCTGCTCCCGGCACAGGCACATCCTTTCTACTCTCTGGGCCTCAGGTACCTCATCCTTCAAAGGGGCCTGTTCATTCTGGCCCTGCCCACCTCACAGGTGATGAGGGGCCCGAATAAGACTGCTGGGTACATGCTCTGCCTTGACAAAACCAGATGGTTGTATCAACGATAAAGTTTCTTCAGACTCGTGGGACCCTTTGCACAAATGTCCCCAGGGGCTGGCCCCAGATACCAGCAGAGGGACTGGGAAGGGCATGAGCCCATGGGCATGTGGTGAGGGTCCTGGACCTCTGTGTGGAGAGCACTGAATCAGGCACCAAAGGGACAAAGGACCATACAGAAGTGTGGTCCCTGTCCTTAGACTGTCACAGATAGGGATGTTCCCCTTCATGTGCTAGGTTGAGGTGTGGTCCAACACACCTGAGATCCTATGTCCAACACTGATGAGGATGGCTGGATTAAAACCAGGGTGTCAGTGCCAGGGCAAGAAGGGAAGGCACCTACAAGAATGGGAACACTGATCCTCACAATGCTCAGAGCCAGGTAATATGGCCTCCTGGACAGCAGTACAGGTGACGAGTGCAGGCCTGGGCTCTAGGGCAGAAACCACCTGCTCAGCTTCAAAGCTGGACCACCCTGGAAACCTTTGGATGCTTTGTTTTCTCGCCCAAATTGTTCTCACATGATTAAGCCCACGGAAACCCCAAGCGCACCCATCACTCTGCCTGTGTGCATTTCACATGGCAATGGGAAAACCACAGGGGTAACATCAGGTACCCACACTGCACACCAGAATCTTTGAAAACGTTTTTTCTAGAACAATGCTGACACGCACGTGATTAAATATTTCCCTGTTCCACCTACCTGATTCATTTGGTGGCAACACAAGTGCCAGGGCCCTCCCCACTCCCGGGAAGCATGAAGCCTGCCCCTGTGTTTTGCACCACCAAGCAGTGGCAGTGGTATTCCTGTCCCGCTGTCTCCAGTGACAACCACTGGCATCCTGGGCAACACACCAATGCCAGAGACTGGAGAGAGCAGGAAAGGGGCAAGGGGAAACAAAGCATTGTGCAATCTGTTAAAATCCCCGTGCTAACCACTCCCTCCCTCTGAACAAAAAGGCAGCAAAGAGTAAAAGGACGCCAGACAGAGGAGGAGGCTGCGCTGTCCAGTGGTGGATCAGCTTAGGTTCAGTTTGGCTCGGCCTGCTTCGGTGTGCTGTGGGCAGGCAGGTAAAGGCACTGAGTTGCCGGAGTGTGAGCAGCGAGCATGGCAATGCCCGCACCTGTCTGCTACTCACTCCTGGGGAGCGACCTGGCCGTGCCCTCCTGGCACCCACGTTTGTCTCAGGTGCACTGGGCCACACCAGCTGTGGTGGCACAGGCCTGCTGCTTTGGCCCCCCTGCTCTCTATAACTGGGTGTGTGCCAGGCACCAAGCAGACAGTCCCCTAACACCCTGCGGCCAGTGCTGGCTCCCAAGAGCCGACCCCCATGCAGCTCAGGACTGCCGCCTCTGGGTCCTCCGCCTGGTACAGCCACCTCCCCCTGCTGCAACCCTGCTGAAACACAGCTGAGCTAATTCTGGGCTCCCTGCCACCCGCACAAGCCCACGCTGCACATGTTCTGACTCATTTCTGAGGCTCCCAGAAGCAGGGGCCAGGAGAAAGGCTGCGAGGCACCCATCAGGCACCCCATCAGTCCCGGGCCAGAGCCCTCGGGCCTGGCAGTGGAACCCAGAGGCAGATCTGAGACCTCCAACCACTTCGACCACATCACGTCGGCAGGAGACGAGCCCAAATTTTAAGCTCCACGACTTTTTTGAGATTCCTATACTCACACACTCATAGCCACATACTCCTAGTACACATAGCATGGAGTTAAAATCTGGAGTTAAAAATTAAACCTGTACTACTCTTACCACCAGGACCCATTTTTGGCACATGGAAAATTCTCACCCTATCAAAGCCCTCAAACGTTAAAAACATTAGATCAGGAAAGAAGGAGACTATTTACATCTAACAGCTCAATTCTATCTAATTCAAAAACCACTTACTGAACACCTATTCTGTGTTATTCTTCTGGGTGTCTCGAGAAACCCAAGGCACAGTCTCCACCCTCAAGAAATCTCAGTCTGTGTGGGGAGCAGACAGTTGTTTCTACAGTTTGCTGTGATGGAGGGACGTAGAGAGTGACAGAGGGGAAGCAACGGGTCACTTCTGCCCCGGGGGTGAGGGAGGAGGAAGAGTGACCTGCGGCCAGGTCGCTGGGCAGACCCATGGGGCAGCTCATGGGCAGCAGGGACACAGTGTGACGTCTGCCACCGGCGCCCGGAGATGGCTGGAGAAAAAGGAGTAGAAAGGTTGGCACCTGCGGGCAGCGAGCGGCGGGCGGGTATCAGAAGTGGGAGGCGGCCAGACGCCAGGCCCCTCTGCGAAGCCGGCACCTCCCATCAAAAGGCAGGTCTGGGCATCCGAGGTGTCGCGAAAAATGTGGGCTCCAGGGGCAGGAAGACCCTCCCGCGCGCAGCAGGGCAAGGAGCTCGCGGGCCCTGGGCCTCCCCCGCACCCGAATAAACAATCCGAACAAAACCTTACCTTGCAGGGCTGTTTTGAGGACTAAATAAGCTACGGAGAAGCCCCTGGCAAAGCTTCGTGGCCCGCGGCCAGCGATCCTGCAATGACCCGGCAAGACACGATGGGGAGCAGATACGCTTTAGGGCCAGAGAGGCCGGCAGTCATCGCCAGCTCCACCACTAAGGACCCGTACAACCCGGGGAAGGGGACCTGATGCCCCCGCGCCCCAGCCTCTTCGGCACGAAGGGGAAACGTGCCCTGTGAACAGGCTCAGACATCATCTCTGTACCGCAGGCTCTTATGATCATTTTGCTGTTCCCCGTGACCCCCGGCCGGTGAGGGGCTGGCAGGCTGGCACGGATGCCCTCCTCGCAGGACTCAAAGTCAAGGGCAGGCCAGGGGAAGGCGCAGGGGCTGAGGGGCCAGGGTAGCTGGGTTCCTGCAACGGCTCTACGGAGCCCTCCGCCTCCTCCCCAGCACCACACGGCCTCCCAGCCAGGCCAAGGCAGTGTGGCCTTGGAACCTCCACCCCCGGCAGGAAGCACCTCGGAGCCGGGTTTCCAGGGGGAAGGATCCCCCCTCAATGCAAGGTGCGGCCCCCGTGTGCACACGGACACCAGTGGTATAAACCTGCAGAACAGGCACCCAGGGCCTCTTCAGACACAAGACAAGGCTCCCTGAGAAACCCAGCAGGGGCCTGCCCACCCCTGATGCTAAGGCTTGCCCCCGCACGGGCTCCCTACATGTCCTGCCCCACAGAGCTCCTGCACGTGCGGGTGGGCGGGCAGCAGCACCCCTGTGTGCTGGCTACAGCGACAGACATCCCCCCGGGAGCCCGCTGGAGCGTCCCTGAAAAACTGCCTTGACACTGCTCTGGGCTTGGGTTACAGGGGCTGGCTCCTGTCACCGCCACCCATGGTGGCTCTAAGATTACACAAGCTGGACACTGTCCAGGCAAACCTACTGTTTGTTTTCATCCTCGTTGAAGGAGACTTTAAAAAAATAGGAGTCCCTGCTGGGGAAAGAGGAGCCCTGTCCGCCCCCCTTGTCCACCTCCCGGGGAGCAGTACCTAGTTGACAAAGGTGACTGTTCACTGGCAGGGGACCGGGACCCTGGCCACCAACAGGCCACTGTTGTCTCAAAGCAGGATGGCTCCATGGGAGGCAGCGGGGGTGGCTTTGACTCTCAGCCCCCAATGTTGTTCCCAGAGCAGGGCCCCAGCCCCTTGAGACAATCACCATCTGGCGGTCAGCAGGTGCACAGCAGGCAGAGGAGTGGAGTCCAGAGCAGGAGACCCAGGCACCTGGGCATCAGCTCCCTGGTCGGTCGGTCCTGGGTCTCTCCTAGTGTGGGCGGTTATGGGGAAGGAGCTGGCATGGGGCCCTCAGGGTAGAGAAATAATGGAGGGAGGGAGGTCAGCAGGATGGGAGTGTCCACTGCCTGGCCTGGCCCAGGGACTGGGTCTAATTCCTACTCAGAGCAATAAGGAAAGAGCAGGACATCTCATGATAGGCCTAAGGAGACTCGGGCCCAGGGACAAGGAGGTATACGGAATGTGGGAGAGGGGCTGCCCCTTACGGCCCCCTTCTGCATGGAAACAGGGGTAGCAAAGTCCTTCCTTCGGGCCTAGGAGTAGCTAGAGGAGGCCAGAGCAGAGTATCACAGCAGCCTGGCTTCTGAGCACACTGGAGGCGCCTCCTGGGACCCCCAGGGATGAGGGCAACAGAAAATGGGGGCCAGAGTGGTGATGCCTGTGAATATGACTCTCCTGAGACCTCGGGTGTCTGGCATTGTGCAGGAGCTGCACAGGCCTGTGCTAAACCAGGAAATGGGGAGACCTCGTGAAAATCACCTGAGGGCAGAGGGAGGAGGCCCATCAGCTTTGGCCAAGAGAAGGACAGGAGCTTCAGGGAGATGGGGTGGGGGCTGCGATGGGCAGGTGAAGAGGGGAACTGCTCGGCACAGAGCGGGCTGCAGGGAGGGTAGGCGGGTCATCCGCAGGCAACAGCACAGCTGGGGTCCGTGTCATATGTGAAAGTCACACACTCGACGCCAACGTGTGACCAGTTTGGTCAAGCTCCTTCCACAAAGCTTTCTCTGATTTGAGGACCAAAGTGAAGCATGAAGGCAGGTCTTCACAATGTTTGCTAACTAGTGCTTGGTCTTCCTATAGAACCAAAATCAAACTCCGAAAAATCAAACTCCGAACACATAGAGCACAAGTGTTCAAAGCTGGGCCAAGCCTCTGTTTGGCAAATGATGGCAGGTGGCCCCCCTGGGCTTCTCAGATGGCTGCCCTTGAAGTCACTGTGTCAGGCCTGGAAAACTGCCCCAAACTTCCAGAGAGGGATGGATATAGCAGGAACCCCGACTCTCGCAACACTGTCCAATCTCAGGGTACACGTAGAAAAAGAGGGATATTTCTAATAATAAAAGCAATTCACAGGGCTGTAAAAAAAACCTGCTGTGCCCACACAATGGAATACTACTTAGCAATAAAAAGGACTAAGTCACTGATAACCAGGACTCAATGGATGAACTACAAAATAACTATAGGCTCACAGAAGCCAGAGAGTACAAACTGCAAGATTCCATTTACATAAAATTTTAGGGAATTTAAACTGAGTAACAGTGACAGCGCCTCAGGAGTTGCCTCCTAGGAAACTAGTAGGGATGAGTGAGGGAGGGGATTACCAAGGGCATGACGGATATGTCCTGGGGGTGATGGATATGTTCATTATCTTAATGGTGGTGTCAGTTTCAAGCGTATGTACACATATGTCAAAACTTAACAGGTGGTGCACTTAAACATGTACAGATTATGTCAATTATCTCAATAAAGCTGTTTTTAAAAAAAGTCATCCATACTGATTATGAGAAAAAATACAGAAAAATATTAAATCTCCCATAATTCTATCAGAGCTGACCAGAAACATTTCAAGAATGTTTCCTTCCAGTATTTTATCTACACACACACATAAATAATACATAAATTTATTTTTATGTATAAGGCAATCTCTTTTTTTAGAGAGCTTTATATTCTGAATTTTTTTTTTTACATTGGACTTCCTGAATGTTTTTTTTTTGTTTGGTTTTAAACTCCAATCCCTCAGGTACCCAGGGAAGAAGAGGGAGGAAAAAGCAGCTCCTGTGGAAGGGGAGAGCAGCGAGGAGAGGGCTGGAGCCCCTGCAGCCACGCCTGTCTCGAGGGGCCAGGTGGATGTAGAACACGCGACAGAGCGTGGGTCCACGACCTTGAGCAAGGGCCTGCCTGAGGCTCTGGGAGTGTCAGCACCCCTTCTTATGGTTCAGTCCACCTAAACCCTCTTGTGCTCTAAATCCAGCCAAAATGACAGTGCTGTGTAACCTAGTACCTGTCCCATCAAAATTTGCCAAAGGGAAGCTAAAAAAAAAAAAAAAAAAAAAGTGAAGACAGGTCTATGCACCCAGCACCTCTCCCAACCTCACTCTGGCCCCAGGCTCCTCCTCCGGTCTTGTTCTTCAGCCCCCTTCCAGCCCGGGCTGCCATCCTTCCTGCCTTCTTCACTTAGCCTTAGACCATGAAGTTCCCTTGACTAAGCATCCTTAGAAATGCTCTCCAGGGCTCGGCCGCACTCCGGCATGAGGATGACTCATTCCCCGTTACTGGATGTTTAAACTGCTTCCAAATTTTCATCTTTATAAATAACATCGTGAGGAACATCCTTGCATAGAAACTTTTTGACTGCAGATTTCATTGTTTCCTTGGGAAAAATTCCTAAAAGCAGAATCACCAAGATAAAGGGATGAATTCCTGTTAAGGGTTTGGGGACATTTTGCCAAAGCTGTTTGGCAGAGTGCTTGTACCTTTCCCTCCTAAAGGCACAGGGGAGCCCTTGCCACACACTTGTGCCAAGCGCCACCGTTCACAAAATCAATCAAAAACAATACGCACCAAAAACTTGCTAATTTGATAGCAAAAATTAGTGTCTAATTTTTTTTTATGATAGTCACACACACACACACACACAGAGAGAGAGAGAGAGAGAGAGAGGCAGAGACACAGGCAGAGGGAGAAGCAGGCTCCACGCACTGGGAACCCGACGTGGGATTCGATCCCAGATCTCCAGGATTGCGCCCTGGGCCAAAGGCAGGCGCCAAACCACTGCGCCACCCAGGGATCCCTAGTGTCTAATTTTAACAGGCATCTATTTGGTTATTGTAAGATTGACCTTCCTCATACTTACTGCCATTCAAAATGAGTTCACATCAGGGGCGCTTGGGTGGCTCAGTTGGTTGAGCATCTGACTCTTGATTTCGGCTCAGGTCATGAGCTCAAGGTTGTGAGATCATGAAATTGAGCCCGCACCCCCCCCACCCCCACTCACTCAGCATGTAGTCTGCTTCTCTCTCTCTTCCTCTCCCTCTGCCCCTCCCCTTGCTCCTGTGTGCACACATTCTCTCAATCTCTTTCTTAAATAAATAAATCTTAAAAAAAAAAACAAATTCATATCTTTCACCCACTATCCTACTGGCAAGTTCATTCATAATAAGACTTCATGTCAATTATTAGATTTGTTTACATAAGAGAGTATGTGTCATACACATTCTTAGTTTATCGGCTTTCAATTTTGTTTTTGGGTTTCTTCTCTTGGCATACTGAAGTTTTTATTCCCTCTGATGAACAAACAAAACACAACTGTGGCATTATGGCTTCTGCCTCTGGTGTCGTGTACAGAAAGATATTTCTCATCCACTAATTTCTCACTTACCTAAAATGAATTTGATAATTTCATTTTAAAATTTCATTTATTTTGGGGAATATATTTTGAAGTCTGATGAGTGAGGGACCTGATGGCTTCCCACGTGATTAAATATTAACTAAATCTGTCAACTCCTATTTTTCCAGACTTTCTAGTCTGTTCCATGGATCTGTTTTCTATTACTATCCCAAAATCAAAATAAATTTATAATGTTTTAATATCTGATGGGTTATCCACCCATTTTCTGGCTGGCAGCTGTGTTAAATCCATAATCTGGGGACAACTTAAATATGTAAAACACTGATTCTTCCCTTCCAGAAGCACACTAAACATTTTTATTTATACAATTGCTCTTTTGTGTCTCCAGTGCCATCTTCTCATGTTCTGCCTACAGGTTCTACACATTTCCTACTAAGTGTCCTTCCTAGGTATCCCATCTTTGATTCTCTCATGAATGGAACAGCTTCCCTGTCACATTTCCTGACTTTTCCATAGGCAAAGAGGATGCACTGCACACACTTCTGCATGTAGGCACTGTCTCTGCAACCTCCCCCAAGACAAGCACAGCTGCTCTGGAAGGTCCTACTGGGTGGTCACCCCAGCCGGATGCCAGGGCCATGGTCACTGAAGAGTGCCAGCCAGCACTTTCCTGCATGGTGCCTGGCCTGCCCAGCTTAGCTGCAGCCTACTGTTTTAAACTTCTCTGCCCTCTTCATTCCTTCCGCACCAACCTCGTTCTGTCCCATTAGTCATGGCTCATCCTTCATATGCCACACCCTCCCTCCAACTGGAGCCGCCTCTCCTGTGCTTCTCCCTGCATAAGTGGCATTCACTCCTCCAGATCCATAGATGCTGCCTCCATAATCTGAATTCATTAATCTCTGTGGGGCATGCATCTTATGGAGTAACCCTTATTTTAGTCTACTTTATGATAAGAGTCATTCACACGTCTGGTGTTCTATCAGGTGATGCCACGAAGACCTGACCCACATCTAAGCTATCGTGCCTCAAATCACACTGCTGCACATACAGCTGCAACAAACATGTTTTGTCAAACTAGATGAGGGAAACTAGAAAAGTGGGTGTGGAGAAGCTGCTCGTCCCTACTCATTCCTCAAGCCAAAAGGAAGAAGTCCTCCAGAAAGACAGAGAGGCCCACAGGACCGAGGACAAAGGAGTGCCTATGCGCTTTTTCAGAGTGGATGGGATGCAGGCCAGCTCAGCCTTGCACTCTTGGACTCTCCCCAGATGAGGTCTCAGGCTCCTCCCTCCCTCAAAAAGGTAGGAGTCTCAGTCTTGGAAATCAAATCTGCCAAACCACAGCCCAGACATGCTCAGAGGAAGGCCAAAGGCCTCAAGCCCGGCCACACAGAAGATTCACCTGTAAAGCTTGTTTTTTTTTTTTTTTTTTTTTTTTTTTTTTGTAAAGCTTGTTAAACACAAACCATGGTCCCACCCAGACCTCCTGAGTCAGCCTAGTAGGTGAGGCTGGGGCAGCCACAAGGGGTGCTGGTAGCAGGCCAAGGCACCACCCAGGGAAGCACACTTCCACCTCCTTGGCCTGCCCTGAATGAGGCAGAGTAGACCAGCAAAGGAGAAGGAAACCAACATTTGACAATGCCTGGAGGCGAGGCGCTGGGCTAGGAAGACACATGACATGAATTAGCTGATTCCCTCAGCAAACCTGTATGAGTCACTACACCAACTTACAGACGAGGAAACACGTTCAAAGGCATATGTCTCACCCCCCAAGTGACCAGGTTGGGACTAGAACCAAACCAAACCAAACCAAACAAACCCATATTTGAGAAATCCAAACTTTTCTGGTTTAGCTAATACTCTCAAGGTCCTAAAATTTCCTCGTATCTCTCTCTCCATGACACCTCAGTCTGAGGTACCCAAGCACTTGGATGCAAAACCAAGGGCTGTTTGCCTTCAATGAACAGGTTGTGGCCAAGGTGGAGACAATCTTTTCAGGGTCCCTGCTTTCCCTCCAGCCCGTCTGTACCCAGGCATTGCTAGGCCAGGCCGCTCAGAGGTCCCTTCCTACCCCGGGTCACCCCCACCTGTGCGACTCTGCTCAGACAGTTCCCTGGGTCAGGAGGTCCCTCTGCCACACCTGCTGCCCAGGCCAGTCACTCTTCTTTGGGCTCTTGACACATTTGCCTATTTAGGTGCTCTCTTCTATTTTTTTAAAAAAGATTTTATTTATTTATTCATGAGAGTCACAGAGAGAGGCAGAGACACAGGCAGAGGGAGAAGCAGGCTCCCTTCAGGGAGCCTGATGCGGAACTCGATCCCAGGACCCCGGAATTACAACCTGAGCTGAAGGCAGACACTCAACCACTGAGCCACCCAGGCACCCTGGAGTTCTCCTCTATTAAAGAAAAATTTTAAAGTAAATGTCAAATTGCACCAGCATAAAGATGGCTATGTATTAAAATAACTTGTTTTAATGTTTAAAGGAAACTTAAAAGTTTCCTTTTTAATGTTTCCTTTAAGGAAAACTTCATGTTTCCTTTCTGATTTTAAAAGAAATTAAAACAATTCTGTGGGCCCCTAAAACTGTTATGAAGTCTCAGCATCATGCCTCCCATATCTACTGGGCCAGTCAGCAGCCCCCATCCTACCATGAGGTTCCCTGGAAACTCCCTGCGGAAGACCCAGCTCAAGCCTCCCCACATACCCACCCCGGCAGAATCCACTGCCCTCCCCGTCACGTCTGCTGCCCTTATACTGATACATCTAGAGCGACTGGATAGGCTGTGTACATCTAGAGCGACTGGATAGGCTGTGAGCTCCAGGGGGGCCTTGATAAGGGCGTACTGAAGGAACACAACAAAAAAACAGACGTGAACTTTAACCAGATGAACTGAGACATTGGAGAGACGTCTGCCTAATTTTCTTGTGACTATGTCTTTCATATTCAAACTAGCTTAACATCCGGCTATCTCTCACAGGCAAACAGGAGGCCAAGGCACCCTTCAAGACTGGGTTACTTGGGGAAAAACATGGCCACAAGAGTCCCAGAGCCTTCTGCTGTGACACCTCAGACGCCTTGGAAGTGTTGCAGTGACCAATGCTTGGGATTGTTTTTAACGCCAAGAGCTAAGAAATAAGTAAATCCGGAATTTTAAAAAAAGCAATAATTAATAATTGGAAATTTAATGCCTGCTACATCTTTTACATTTGTCTTCATGTTTGGTTACTTCTTTTAGACCATATTCTCTAAATTTTTTTTTTCAATTAAAGTATGTTTATCCTAAAAATAAATTTGGGAGCAGAAAGCTATTTGGTTTCCTTGCCCAAGGAGGCCTCATCCACTGCAGAAGCAACCTGATCCCAGGCACCCCCTGGTGGAACATGCTGAAATTGCAGGCAAAGGACCCACCAGGTACATCCACTTTTTTTTTTAAAAGGTTACAAATATGCAATCGCCAAACATATATCCTTAGTTTCTTTACGTGTGAATCCCTGATCTACATGCATTATCTGGAAAGAGCATCAAGATTACATCACATACATATACAGGTTATTTTTTTCCCCAATACATGTAGATGCAGTTAATAAAACATAAAGTTATCTAGATGAGCTTTAACATTCAGTGTGTTTTTGTTTACATATATTTCCCTCATTGATGGCTCATGAAAATATAGCTACTGTAATGTGAGAGGTTTCCCAAATTGTTCATTCTCAGAAAGATCAGTCAGTCTGGCTTTCAGGGTGAATCTACAGCCTGTAAGAAACCCCATGCCATAAAAAAAGAAAGAAAAGAAAAAGAAAAAGAAAAAGAAAAAGAAAAAGAAAAGAAAAGAAAAGAAAAGAAAAGAAAAGAAAAGAAAAGAAAAGAAAAGAAACCACATGCCATGGCAGGCCATTCTGGACACTGCTCACTGATGTGACTTCAGATGGGGATTCCAGTTTGGTCGGCAGTGAAGGGCTTAAACGGCACCTTTGTACCAAAGACACTATGTCCATCAGAAGAGCAAAGAACTGGTGAGATGTCAACAGGATGTCCCAACAGAGGTGTTTATTTGGGAAAGGAGGAGAAACAAGAACAGATGATGTTTGAGAAATACCTGCTTCTGCAGCTAATCATGCTGGTACACGGTGAACAGTTCACTTAGGATGGCCCCACGGCACCAGACTCAGGACACAACCCACCCCCCACCCCCCGGTCTTCTCGGACAGGTACAAGCCACCTTCACCTCTCTGAGCTTCAGTTTCCTCACCTCAAAATGGGGATAATCATTTCTACTTTTAAAGGTTATTCCCAGAATCGGTGGGATAATATATTCCTTAAATGTCTACTAGTGCCTGGAATATAGTACGTGCTCAGCCAACAGGGGCTTCAATCCGTTATCTCTCACTGCACCACTTCAGTTTTTATTCTCAGACACAGTGATGATGTGAAATGTTGGGGTTCAGAGAAAGAATTCTTGTGACATCTTTGGTGTATAACGGTTTTATTAAAGCACGGGGACAGGACCTGTGAGCAGGAAGAGTTGCCTGGGGGTCACAAGGAGAGTCCCTTTATAATCCTTTCAAGTTGGGAGGCGGTAAGGGAGAGCCTAAGTCTCTAAGGAATTTGGAAGCAAGATTTCCAGGACCTTGAGGGGACTAGCTATTGTTAGGAAAGGGTCATTTACTACCATCTAGTAAACCCTTAGTCCTGAGGCCGTTCAGATATGTATCATGGGCCATAGGCTTGGAGGATGACTGCTAACATATGTCTTGGGGGTGGGGGTTGTAGAGATAAAGGAAATTTCCAAAGGGATTTTCATATGTTAAAGTAGACTCACAGGATCCTGGGCGTCAGGCTCACATCAAGCTAAGGCTGCCTTTTGTCTCTAGCAAAGTATTAACATCAAGGCAGCTGATTTCCTGGAGAAGGTCACTCTGCTTGTCTCAAGGACTTGTCAATGGGCTGTAAATTGTAAGGAAGTTTAATTTTTTTCCTGCATTTCTTTTGCCTGTGTTCTCCACATCAATGGAAGCCATTTAGGTTTTATTCCTTCAGGTGAACAAGTACTTAACCAACTGGAGCTAAGTATGTGCTTACCCTGGGCCAGGCACTCCAGCCAGCCCACACAATCACCCTCTGAGATGGGTACTAGTCCCATCCGCATGTTCCAGATGGGGATCGGAGGCACTGAGAGACCACATGACTGGGAATGGGAGGGGCAGGCTTTGTGCCCAGAACCCCCAGTCACTAGACCTTATTCTGACTAGAAATGTATTAATAAAAAGGGCTAAATTATAATAAGGCTTAATTATAATAAAATGCCATTTCTAACTCACTCTTATATACTGGTTACAGCATATCTGCCATTTCCACATGAACTATTATTACCTTTGCTTCTCCCAACAACCCTGGAACGCACGTCTCTCAGTCTCCCAGTGTGCACAGGAGGAAAAGTGAGACTAAGGCCATCCTCAAGGTCACCCAGCCAGGGACCTGTCAGGGTGTGGTCAGCCCAGCCCCCAGCCTGTGCCCTTCTGCCTACCTCCTCCACCTGTGACTTTCCCCTCCTCTCCTTTCCTGCAAAAGCTGCTCAGGCTGGCCGGGAGAGGCAGGAGGAAGAAGGGTCTCCAAGTAGACTCCAGTTGTGTGTGGGATGTAGGGAGGTGGGCTCAGGGGGAAGTGGACCGGGGAATAAGGAGCCCTTCCCATGCCCCAGGCCCTGTGCACACCCAAGGGAATAATTTGCCAAGAATGTTCACTCCCAATAAGTAAAACCCTGGGGGAGTTATAAAGACGCTTCCCAGCCATTGCCAAGTTAACAGTTCACAACCGGTTAAAAACAAGGCAACAGGAAAGGACACAGGACTCAAATCCCTGCTCCACTGTGTACTGATGATTAAGTCCTATAATCTACCTGTACCTCAGTTTGTTCCTCTGTAAAATGAGGATAAGAACAGTGAGGGGTGGAGCAATCATGACAGCACCTGGGCGTGTACACTAACTAGTAATAGGGATAGAGCCAACAACCACACAGTGCTTGTACAAGCAGAAGGGTAAGTGCCTGGGTTGTTTTCAAGGGGAAATCCTCTCCTGAGAGAAATGGGGGTGGGAAGTGAAGCTGGGTTCACAGCTCTTTCACCCACTAGCTGGGAGACCTCAGCCAAGTTAATTCACTTCTCTGGGCCTCGGTTTCCTTATTTATAAGATGCACACTGTGACGGAAAGTCTTCAGTGAAAGAAAGTGAAACACCCAAAATGGTGCCCAGAGTTCAACAGGCCGTAAATACAGTGACTGGCTCTGACATCACCAACCCTCTGGGCTGTTAAGAGACTCTTCTAATCACACACATACTCACACTTAATTACTTTAAAGCACAAAACTGGTGGCGGGGTGGAGGGGTGCGTGGGATTATGCAACAGGCAGCCTGGATCATCCAGTGTTTATATGCCCCCCTACACACACACACAAAACATTTTATATGGTTAGAAGGACTAAAAGAAAAACATCTGTTGCTGGTAAAAATATTCTGGTTTACCTCATAATATACAATCAGGGTACACTCCCCCCCAAAAGAAAAAGAAAGAAAAATAGCATTATATATAAATCAAGTCCTATTTTTAATTCCTAGAAGGAAGGTGCTATAGAAATCCCAGGTGAATCACTTGGGATATATCAAATCACTATTACTTTCTCTTTTTCAAAAGATATGGATTTTTAAAATGGGTTTCTAAAACATGACCTGCTGGGCCCTCCAAAGACCAGTCCCAAGGGCTATCACATCCCACCGTGAGCTAGAGGGCGCTGGGCTCTTCTCTCCTCACCCCCAGCATCCACCTTGGAGCTTCACATTAGGGGCCAGCAGGTTACTTTAAACAGTCCGTCTCCGAAGGGGTAACATTACTGTAAGTGAGAGAGGGCCTGTTTAGGGTCAGAAAGATGTGCACCATCAGGCCTGTGGCCACCTCCCACCCCCACAGTCACCAGAACACCGTGGCCCACCCAATGGGCTTGGAGTTGTTAAAGTCTTTCCTGGAAGCGTCCCTCAGCAATGCTTTTCTTGAACAACTGAAAATACAGTAATTCGCTCAGAGGGGGACCTTGGCACTATACAAACACCTGAATTCATAGTAATTATGCAAAAAAAGCCTGTTTGAAGAAGCAAGGAGAAAGTTCATAAATTGACTGCTAATCAATTACAGCTCATGAAAAAAAAAACTAGCTCTCCACTTGGCGGTATGTTAACTCATGCTTCCTCCGCCTGCTTAAGAACGGAGGGGTGTTCAGCATTCACATGACACCACCAAGAAAGGAGCAGAGAGAGCAAAGGGTCTCCAGTACTGAGAGAAAACAACCAGAAAACCCACACCCTTCCTACTGAGGCAGGTCTCTGGGGATCTGATTTTCAAATAAATACATGGTCTATAGACAAGGCAAGTATGCGGGAACCATTTGTATGTGGGTTCATGTTGTTTTGCTACCTATTCTGAGCAAAGCTCAGGCTGGGGAAGCTTCTAATCTGGTTTCCAAGAGAGAGCAGGAAAGGGCCTTGGACATGATGTCCAAGGGGACTTAAATGAAAACCTCACCCATGAAAGACGGTGGGCCTTCTCTAAGAGCAGAATGACTAGTTCTGTGAGACAGGGACCAGGCCCTCCGTACCTGTGGCTACATTCTGTGAACCTCACCTCTGCATGCATCCAGTACAACAATAAAAGGGCAACATTAGAAAGATACATAAAGGCTGAGATTCTATTCACATTCTGTGGTTCCCTCCCTGCCAGGCTCCCCACGTAGAGGACTTTCCTGTGCATCTCTCCTAACAGACACTACTGCTGTGGAGGCATCAGGTTTTCCTGTGTGTGTGTTGGGGGGGGGGAGGTCTCAGAGCCTCTTCCCCAGCTCGCTGGATGGACACTGCGCAGGTAGAGGGACCCTCCGCGGAACAGGTCTGGGGTAGGAGGCAGCAGCTCCTGGCTGGCCAGCTCTGTTGTGGCTCTGGGGGTCACTCCTGCCGGGTTGGCCAAAGGCCAAGCTTCTAATAATTCTG
Source organism: Nyctereutes procyonoides (assembly GCF_905146905.1). NCBI lineage: Eukaryota > Metazoa > Chordata > Mammalia > Carnivora > Canidae > Nyctereutes > Nyctereutes procyonoides. The sequence goes on along the minus strand of NW_026575049.1, from coordinate 44,660,458 downwards.
TCCGCCCTGAATTTCCTGCATTAAATCTTCTTCTGCCTAAACTAACTAGAGCAAATCCTGAATAATACAGAGGCTGAAGACACTGTCGACCAAGATGCAAGAAATTTCATCAAAAAAACAAAAACAAAAACCCAAAAACCTTTAGTGTGAAAAAAAATTATTCCAGGTAGGACATATCAAAGGAGGAGACATGTACATACACAGGAAACACACTTATGAGCTAGTACTTGAAAGGAACCAACCAGACAAATGGGCAAAAGAGCATGGACTGGGATGTTCACCGACCTGTTGTTACTAAGAAGCAAAAGGTTGAAAATAACCTAAGTAAACGTCCATGCGACAGGGGACTTGGATAAGCTGGGCCTACCCGGACGATGGGACTTCCTCACAGCCACACAACTGATGTTAAGGAAGAACATCTAATGATGTGAGAAAGAGACTCCACACATACTACTAATTTTTAAAAGGCGGCACAACGCAATACAGACATCACCTCTTTGTGTTAAATATATCCTTTTGTGCACACACACGCATATATGTATATATTCAGCAGGGGGAGGATAAAAGTTTGGGAGGATATGCACCCCAATCCATCAAGACGCCCACTCATGTTCCACCCCCAGGTTCCCTGGGTGGTGGAGTCCGCGTGCTGTGTGGCCCCTGGCCTCGTGCCACACGAGGGAGCAGCCAAAGAGCAGCCTGACTGTGACGAGCCAAATCACAAGTCTGGTCGGCACTCCAGACGGTTGGCAGGCCTGCTCCGTGCCAAGTTTGCCGCCTTCTGGGCCTTCCCTGCTTGCCAGCCTGGCCGAGTCCTGTCTGCAGTGGTTCCTTCACCACCTGGAGGTGCCCCTGGGATGTCCCAGGACCCATGAAACACAGCCAGTAATTTCAGTTCTCAACGTGGTACCGGGGAAGCCTTGCCTACCCAAACACCTCAACTGAAAGAACCATCTTTGCTCACGAAGGCCGTGAGGGAAACAAGATGACACTGGCCAACCCTCGGAAAACACTGACTCAAACCTGCAAATGTTTTGTGCTTGTACCCGAAGAGCCTGTTTCACCCAGCCAATATACCGGGAACACTACTACACGGCGATTTAGAGACCTGACTTCCAATGGAGCATGCAGCTGACACCCAGCAACCATCCAAATACACAGCACCACTTCATATCCTGTGGAAATAATCCCAGTTCACAAAGAATGAATCACCAGGTGAAGTGGCCCGACTGAGTGATTCAGACGTCAAGTGCGTGGGTCTGACCCACCAACAAGCCCCGTCCTCCTCTTCGCTTACACCGTTAGCACTTGTGGCTGCCAAGTCCTAAACCCCCCATGCAGAAAGGATCTGCGAAAAAGTTCTCGCTACCACTTCTTAAAGGGAAGGGGTAGGAAAATATGGGTAATTAAAGCATTACAGTGTGGTATTAAACCCAAGTGGGAACATCAGGTGCAGAGAGGGGACGGTGCTTCAGAGCAGCTCAATGCATTGCCCACAACAGTAAGAACCCAAGACATCCAGCTCTGAGCCTAGGCCCCAGGACAAGAGTGGCCCCACACCCAGCGCTCCTGTCCCTGCACCTCTTGGGTGCAGAAGCTGTGCCTGGCCATACAACTGCAACCAAAAAGACCTAACCTGTCCAAGGCTTAAAGCAGCATGTACAGCTCACTGATGGGGATCCGCCCATGGGCACTCTTTCCTGAGGAGCCAAGAGCAGAAACCAGCCCTGAGCATGCAGTTCAGTGTGGGTGTGCAAACCTGAAGTAACCATGAGCAAGGTGTATGAGCCTATACAGCCTATACAGACCTGCCCCTGGTCCCAGAGGTCCCCATGCACCTCAGACTCCCCCATCTTGATGGGACAATGGCTTCACAAAAATATATTCAATCTGGAACCTGATTTTAAGAGACTAAGCTAGTGTAATGTATATTTGTTGAACTGTTCGGGAATATTCAATTCTAAAGAGAAGACAGCAAAGGTGGTGGATGACTTGTAGGATAGGTTTAGTAAAGATAAAGCTCAGTAAAGAGAGCACATGTATATTAAACATAGACAGAAAGCTGTGGAAGGACAAGAGATACCTAATATTCACGATGCACTAAATATACCCAAGGCAGCTAGGCAGTAAATATTCATGATACAATAAATGCTGAAAAAGTACTAAATATTCATGATAAATTCATATGCATGAGACTAAATAAGAGGAACCTGATATTGGTTGCAATTTGGTTACCCATTGGTGACACCCATTCTGATCCTCTAACCCATAGCTGTTCATCAGGCTCACTGGGGATCCACAGATGGGGGAGGGACAGAAGTATCCCTACATCTCTCCATTAGAATGTGTGTGTGTGTGTGTGTGTGTGTGAGAGAGAGAGAGAGAGAGAGAGAGAGAGGCCCAAGGCACCTCCTATCACAACCCTGCTGCTAGTACTTTAACTCTGGTCTTTGTAACCACTTATCAGCAGGGAAAGCCAATGCCACAGAGAGAGCCGGAACACATGAACACGGTATACACCAGGACTCAGGTGTTGAGGGTCTTCCGCCCGCTTGCACCCTCTCCTACCTGTGGCACGTTCCCTATCTCCTTCCCCTTCCTTCTCACTGTGCACTTTACATCACACCAAGGTCTTTCCCAAACGCCATTTACCACCAGCTCTGCTAAGGAGCACTTTGCAGCAGATCTGCTCACTTTCCTAAATGCCATCAGATCTCAGATGCAGAAGGACCCTTTACTGCTTCAGGGAACTTATTAGGCGGTCCTAGCAGAATTATAATAAGTGCCCTTTCACCTTCTAAAAAAGACAATGGAAGAATAATAGTCATAAATAACTTATGAAGCATTTCTTCTGCTGATACAGTACCTCAAGTGATACTTGTGTGTATGTGGGTGAATCACCCCGCACCCCATCCTATGGGTGCCCGAGGTCACAGGGACTCCACGTGACACAGCTGAAACCAGAGCTCTGACCGCCACGTTGGCTGGACCACCTGCTCTAAGAAAGCAGAACATCTCTGACATTTTCATATCCCACATTCAGGGCAGCTGGTCTGAGAGCAGTTTCTTGGGAAACTCACACACCACAGCTAAGGTTTCTGTTGCCTCCCACAGACATGAGAATTTAGGGGGGCAGAAACCATAGAGAGACTGGTGTATGGACCTCAGAGGTGAGCCCAAGTATTCTGGAAGTTCTCAAACTTCATAAATTTACAAATCTGCCTCACACACCAGGGCTAGGAAAAGGCTTGAGCAAATAAATAACTTTCCACTTCCCACCTTTCAAAAGGATCTTTTGTAATTTCTTTTCACAGACACCTTAATCATAAGAAAAATACTTGAAGAGTGCTTCCTCTTAGGAATCTGCACAGGAATAGTGCAAGGGTCTGCATGGAGCCAGGGACTGATGCCAGTGAGGAGGGACCCCTCGTTGCATGGTCACACCTGTATCACTGTCTCTTGTCAATAAGCCACTAAATTCTCATGGCATCTTCTGGTTCATGACCTGCTGAGCTCAGAATTACAGGTGACAGCACGTGAAAGCAATACAAAGAATTCTCAGGTAATTCCTCAGGGTCTCAAGGACCACTAGCCTGACCTAAAAGTTTGAAATTATTTTCCAGATACAAATATCTAAGAAAAGTTAGATGAAAACTCCTCTGATTTCCATTGTGGAGGGAAAACACAAAGAATTTAGGATGTTGATCTTTTCTGTTGTCCTACTTACAGATGACAGTAGCTGTGCCAGTGTTTATAGCTACCTAGACAACCAAAGGGATAATCATGTCACCAGGAAGGGTTAAGCAATGAGTGGGTCCTGAAAGGCCACTCCTGGGAAGGTCTTCTGTCTCTAGGCACTCAAGAACTCCTTCTCATGGAAAGTTCTCTTTTATCTCAGATCCATGTGGTTAAGTTTTAATGCTATGTAAAGTCACCTCCTCCAAGAAGCCTTCCCTGACCACTTCACCTTCCACTGAATGTGGGAAAAAAAAAAAAAAACAACCCACAAACCCAGAGCTTAGGTTCACATCTTTAGGTTTCCTAAAGGCTAATCTTATTCTCCAAATAATTCTTAAGCACTCTGAAGAAGCAACTAATTATGATTTGGATTTTTCTGTATTTCCCCTATGTTTTTAATAAATGCCAAGTACATGGAGGATGGTTCTGATAATGAAGGAACAACGGCATAAATAGGGGTGATAGTTTGAAAGACATTAATCCAAATGAAATTGGTTTACTGGGCTGCACTCGGTAACATGCTAGCAGAAAGCTAGTCTCTTTTCCCATCTACCACCAAAGCTTCAAAGCTGCTCTTTCCCCATTTTCTCCCAGCCTGTGACTGGTATGTCCAGCAGGTCCTACAGTCTTCCCAGTCTTTTTCATACATTAAGAAGCCCAGCGCACATGGCCCAGGTCAGCCTGCCAGGAAGATGGGACCGGGGACCGGGGCAGGGAGGGGGGTAGGGAGAAGAGGGGAACTTCTTCCCTATTTTCCCAATTTGCTCCTCTATGCCTCCTTCCCACACCACCAGGATACATGTGATTTTTCTGGGGGTGGGGGTAACAGAAAAAGATGTTGGGTGGTGGGAGAGGGGGGTAATAGAAAAAGATGTTTAAATTCCCTTTGCATATCAAGAGAAGAGCTTGGAAGGGTTGATTCCAGAGTTTTATTCTAAGTCCCAATGCACAGAGGACAGAAGATATGAACTAAGGAAGACCTGCCCCACAAGCTTAAAAGAAACGAAGAATTAGAAGAATAAGGAGAAGGAGAAGAAGAAGAAACAGCAGCAGCAGCAGCAGCAACAGGTCTTGGAACACCTGGTTGGATCAGTCCATGGTGGAGCATGAAATTCTTGATCTCAGGGTGGTTCTGAGACCCACGTTACAAGTAGAGGTTATTCAAAAATAAAATCTTAAAACAACAACAAAAAAGGCTCTTCCGGTACCGAGAAAAGAGGAACCTGGAGAGACCAAGCCCTCCACCCCTTGCCTGGAGAAAGGGTGGTAAGGGAAGAAAAATCCTTTGCAGGCTGAGAGGGATATGGAAAGCATGGGAAGTTTTCATCCTGCTTCCTACTGGGAACACTGGGGATGGCTCGGTACAGCGGGAATGGAAGCCTAGCATAGTGCCACGCAACCTGGGCAGGTTCTCAGGTGCCCAGGACAGACCTAGAAGAAATCCAGAATATGCAGACCTCTCAGCCAGATGCAGGAGCCAGGCCCCATCTGTGGCTTGTCCCATGAAACCTCACTGGACCATACTCAGTGGCAACAAGGAAAGGAGGCTCAGTCGTGGTGATGGGAAACTCGCCAGAGGACAGCAAGAGGATCAGACGACCCGCAAGAGGCCACTCTTCCCCACACCCCGATGTGACTAAACCTGGGACCCAGAGACCACCTGCAGGGACAAGGGGCCCCCCAAGGGTAACCCAGAGAGACTGAGACACTGATTCTCAAGGGACCCAGCCGTTTTAAGCTAGTGACTGAGATAATACTACTTGACTTAACCTCATGAAAATCACAATCACGAATGAGGACCAAAAGGGAACCAAAGTGGTGTGTCTGGAGTGGCAAAGTTAAATACACTTATAAAACATTTTGCATATTATGACTGTGGCTGATGAACTTTGCCACGCCAAAAATAACCCTCTGCAAGAAACATATCTGCTTTGATTCAACTGCTTCCGAAGGGTCTTCATGCAACACAAGCAGAATTTATGAGTGTCTGTGGAGGACAAGGCACAAGGCTAACCTCAAGAGGAAAAACACGTGGTTGCAAGCTCGCAAGGCGAATCTGGGCCCACCAAGCCATCACGGAAAACTTACCCTCCAGGAGGACCAGTGCCTTCATACACGTTCTCTCATTTAACGGGACAGCATCCCCGTGAGCTGGCTATTGTTAATTCCATTTTGCTGAATGGCAAACTGAGACTCGGAAGGATTCGGTGACTAGGTCAAGATGCCCAAGCTGAGTGGCCATACGATTAGGAAAGCCACCCTCTCACAGTCCCCATATGCCCAGTCCTATGCAACAGCCAGGTGCTGTGCATTAGCTGTGCAACACCCACGGAAGGTCTGCTTTGTAAAATTTTATAAATGAGGAAACTGATGCTTACAGAAGTTAAGAAACTTGACAGTCTAGAACTAGAGTGAGGCAAGTGAGTATACGGAGGCTGCTCAGGCACAGTATTTAAGGAGATACCAAGAAACTCCCTAAGATGAACATTTTAATGCAGTTTCAGAACATCAAAACGAACACAAAACCCACATTGCACTAAATATCACGATTTTAAATAAAGACAGGATTCAGCAGTGATTTTTCCTTTTGCCTCAGGCTCCCACATGGCTCAGGGACACTGAGACCCTGGCACTGGGACAGGGCCAGGAAACCAGCCACCTCAACCTTTCTCCACCAGCCCCCAAAGACAGGGATCCCAGAAACCACTGCTGGGCCCTCTCCAGATGCTTCCCCTCACAATTTCATAACCTCAAATGGCTCTTAGGAGTGACCACCATGCTCCGTAATGCCAGGTGTGTGTGTGTGTGTGTGTGTGTGTGTGTGTGTGTGTGTGTGTGGTGAGGGGGTGAGGGTGGCTGAGTTCCAAGCTGAATACCAGAGGTCTAAATAGATTTATTCCATGGTCCTGAGCGTGTGTTATGTAAATGAAGGAAGCCTGCAGACTTGAATAAGAGAGTAGGATATTTTAAGACACCAGCTTGAGAAGGTATGGGGTGGGCTCTAAAAGGATCACACAGCTGCTTGTCTCCCACTTGATAAATTTCCTGGCCCCAAATTAAGTGTTCAGCAGTGACACGATGCCAGCTGTCAGCCTGTACCTCCACAAGTCCAATTCAAACCGAGGCATTCCTTTTTTCCTTGTATTTCGAAAGCCAAATGTTAGCTCATCTGAGTAGCTACCTAAGCTCCGATCCCTGGTTAAGCTCAAAGTAAAGCCCTGCCTGATATGAAGATCTGTTTTGTTAATAAAAAACGTGAACACTGCGGTGAGCATTACGTATCGTATCGAACTGTCGAATCACTGTGCTTACACTGGAAACTAATATCACGTTGTATGTCAATATAATTTTTTTTAATTTTTTTCTAATTTATGATAGGCACACAGTGAGAGAGAGAGGGGCAGAGACACAGGCAGAGGGAGAAGCAGGCTCCATGCACCGGGAGCCCGACGTGGGATTCGATCCTGGGCCTCCAGGATCGCGCCCTGGGCCAAAGGCAGGCGCCAAACCGCTGCGCCACCCAGGGATCCCTCAATACAATTTTTTTAAAAATCACATTCCCCACCCCACCCCACCCCACCCCCCAGTTCCCCAAACTGGACTATTCCTTAGATGAAACCCAGAATCGCTTCCTGGTGGCTTGTAATCGAAGCCTAAAACCTGTTTACAAATCAAGCAGTAAAGTCCAAGGAAGACGCTTGGTGAACGTGTCCACTGACTTCTCCCGCGGGGGCGCTGGGGGACGGCGGGGACGCAGGGCACAGCTACTCCGCGGACGAGCACTTCGGGCCCGCAGGACCGTCCTCCCTGTTCTTTTATTTTCTTAAAGCCCGAGGCTGCGGGGCTTCACCTCCCGATTCAAAGTTAAGTCCGGCGGAGGGAGCCGGGGGAAAGTTTGGGCGCGCGGGGGAGCGCGTCTGCCGCCTCTCGGGCCGCGGGGACGGCGCCCCCACCCCGCTCCGGGCGCCCGGCCGCTGCGCGCCGCCCCCCGCCCCCGCCCCCGCCGCCCCCGCCGCCCCCGCCGCGGCTCCCCGCGCCCCCGCCCGGCGGCCCACGCGCGCTTCCGACCACCCGGTACCTGGCGCAGGCGGCGGCCCGGGCTCGGCGAGGCGCCGGAGGGACGCCGTCCGCACGGTGCGGGGAACGCTTCTGCCGAGGGCGCGCGCGCCCGGCCGCCCCCGCCCCAGACCGCCCGGACGCCCGCCCGCCCGCCCGCCCGCGCCGGAACGCCGAGGCCCGCGGCGCGACGCAGCAGGTGGCCGCCGGGCTCGCCGCGGTCCGGGTCGGGGCCGGGAGAGCGGGGCCCGGAGAGCGGGGCGCGGGCGCGAGCGCGACCCTCCGGCGGACGGCCCTCAGCCGGCCTCGGGGCGCGCTCCCAGCTCCGGGCGCGCCGCTCCGCTCGGCTCCACCTCGGCTCGGCGGGGGCGGACGCCGCGCCGCTCCGCTCCGCTCCGCTCCGCTCCTCTCGCCCGCGGCCGCCGCGCGCACCTCCCCCGCGGCGCGCCGCTCCCGCCGCTCCCGCCGCTCCCGCCGCCCCGGTCGCCGCCGACAGCTGGCGGGGGAAGGCGCCGGGCGGCCCTGGCTCTCCGGTGCGCCCGGCCGGGACCCTCCCCGCCGCCCCGCCGCCCCCCGCCCCGCCGCGGCCGGCCCGCTCGGCGGCGCTGTCGGGGCTCCCGGCCAGGCCCCCCTACCTTGGCGAGGCCGGGGTCCACCGGCGGCCCCGCGCCCCGGCGCCGTCGAGGAGAGCGATCCGGCCCGACGCCAGCCTCAGCCTTCCAGGCCACTGGGGGGCTCGCGGCCCGACGGCGCGGGGCCTGGGGCGCTCCGGGTCCGCCTCGCCAAGCCGGCGGCCCGCGGGCCCGGGGCCGCAGGGAGTGGGCGCCGTGGGTGGGAAGTATGCATTTGAATAAAAGTAAAAGTATTCTTTTTTTTTTTTTTATGACCGTGTGGGTCCCGAGCGTCTCCGGGCTAATTAGGGAAGCTGCCGCCCTGTGTTGAGGTGAATCATTGTTGTGATACCGCAAGTGTGGGCAGAAAGGCTGCTGCTGACTTCTCAGGCTCACTGGCTCCCCCCCCCCCGGCCCCCGCCCCCCGCTCTCTCTCTTTTTTTTTTTTTTTTTTCTTTTAAAGACAAGCTGGTCGGTGTAGGAAACTTCCTGGCCTCGGGGGGTCGCCCAGCCCGCCGAGCCGAGCGCCCGCAGGGCAGCCGCGGCGGCCGAACGCGCAGCCCGGGACGCCCCCGCCCAGCCACGTGCCCGAGAGCGGGGCGGGGCGGGGCGACCGGCGTGAGCCGCGTCCCCGCGGAGACCCAGGCCGCCGAGCTGGCGCGCGAGCGGCTCACGCTCCAGCTGCCAGAGATGGAGCTACCGGCAGGGAGTGCTACCCGACGTCCGAATCAGCAGCGACGTCGGGGTGTGCGGGCCACCCCGAGTGTGCACGACGTCCTAGGGTGCTGGGTCTGGTGACCCCTCCCTGCAGGCCCGGAGAAGCAGCCACGCGCACAGCCAACTGCAGCAGAGCCAGCGTAGAACCCTGAAAGGGCTCTCTCCGCCTCTGGCGTGAAGCAGATCGGAATCCCAAACCGAAGAATCCGAGGCAGGGCAAAAAGGCTAAGGACAGAGGCCATTTACTTGAGCATAAAAAGAGAAATTTCCTTAAAAAATTTTTTTTAAAAATATAATCCATCTGGCACAAACTATTCACTTAAAAGCCTTCTTCGATGGTTAAGAGCTTTATAAATTCTTTGCATGAAGGGAATAGATACTGGGGATCGGTCTACAGCCCCCCCCTCCCCAAGTTAATAACCTGCATTCGAAATGAACAGGTGACTCATCACTCTCAGAGACAATGACTTTGTTAGGTGTGTTTCCTCTTTTCAAAATCCTCAAACTAACCTAACTACAAGCGAATCTACACACCCTTCTCTCACCTTGAGCCTCTGCTCCTTGCTATTCAAAATCACGCTTTTAGTTGTAACTACTAAATATTTATTGACTCTATAAGTCATCTTTTCACCTAAGAATTTTACTTGTTCCAGAATATCTTAAGCCTCTGGCTTTATTTGTGTGTGCTGTGGGTGGCTTTTGAAGTTACTGGCGGTTTTGAGAGAACAGAAACCAGAGTTCTTGGTGATTAGCTAAGGCTGAGAAAGAACATGGTGTCAACACCCAAAATAGAAAGCGGTAGGGAACTATGTGAATAGGTTAGGAAAAATGGGTGATTATCTGGCATCTGGTAGAGCAAGCACCTTCATCCTTTAAAAATGTCCCCCTCCCACCTCCCAGTCACTTCCACCTTCTTGCTGAATACTCTGGTCTCCAGGGCCCTGCCCTGGGTTCAAGAGAGCTCTTTCCCTCCTTAATGCTTCTTGGACAAAGCCTTGAAGCTGGATTAAGAAAAGGCTAAAATGTTAGCAAGGCTTTGCTAAAGGTTCAAAGGAAGTCGAGAACCATGTAGTTTCTGGAAGCCTGCACAGACAACCATAGTGCTAAGAGCAGGGGTTTCTTTTTTCCACCCTTCCCTGTCTCCCTCTCCAGGGTTCCAGAAAACCTCACAGCTATCCCTAAGAACCTCACTGATATGGCAAAAGAAAGGAGACTATGCTATTTCTAAGTATATTGCACCTCATGTGGGAACACATCTTTATCAAATGTTCTAAGCCATTTACAGTAATTGCTCACTTAAATCATTCAGTCCCCAGAAGAACCCTGAGCTAAGATCAGCCATTACTCCCATTCTCCAGATGAGGTACTGTTATTATCTCTATGCTGTGGATGGGGAGACTCAGGCATGAAAATGGTAAGTAATACGTGCACAGTCATACAGGAAGTAGCTGCAGATCCCCCAGTCTGCACCCTCAGCACTGAACATGCTGCCTTTCTAAAAGTGGCAACTAATTTCTGCAAACTCAAAACCACCTTTCAGCTTCAAAAAGAAAGAGGTAGCCCTTTCCACACTCAGGAAGAGGAATCCGTTGGGATATCAGAAAACGAGAGTATTTACGTCTAGTGTTTCATCCCAGGATTCTGCTCTTGGGTCTTCATAAGACACACAAATTGCCTGTCTTTCTTTGGGCTCCAAAAAATAGACCCCAGGCATAGGCACCCCTACCCAGGTAGAGAATTGAAGTGAAGGATCAGCCAGGAGCCATCTAGGAAGAAACAGTGCCACCCGTCTTATGCCCAGGTGAGCCTTGGTGATAGAGATCAAACTAAAGAGCCTCACAGTCAAGAGGCCACATGAACCCTAATCCTAAGGAATTTTCTCCATAGGTTGACTATCTGGCAGTATCCAGATGCCAGCCACTGTCCCTCTCAACCTCCTCCAGTCATATGACCATGCCATTTCCCTCTCTCAAAACCCTTCCACTGGTTTCCATGCAACTAGGAGAAAATCCAAATCCCTTAAGGGGACCTGATCTGTTCCTTGCCAATTTCCTTCATGGGCTTCCTTTCAGTACCACCATCTACTTATCTGCACACCAAACTGGCCTTCTTCCAGTTACTAAACACCTCAACTTCTTTCCTGCCCTGGTGCCCTCACCTGAGCAGCTCCCTGTCCTGGATTACTTTGCTTCTGCCCTTCACCTTACCCTCGCCCTGCACTTTGCTAATTCCTTCTTATTCTTCAGGTTTTAGCTTAAGTGTCATTTCCTTTGGTCTTTTTTCCTGGCCTGTGTTTCCCACTTGTACCTCTTTTTTAGAGTGTGTATCACTCTTGGTAGGGGGCTAATTTTGGTTTCATACTGAATCCCCCATCAGAGCATGACTCCAAGAGGGCAGAGTCGGTATCTGTTTTGAGCATTATTGTTGCATATCCAGCACTTAGCAGAGTGCTGCTACATAGTAGTTGCTTGATAAATATCTTTTAATCCATCAGCTCTGACCATGACTTGTCACAGCCTTGGATTGCTCTATCTCCCTCAAATGCATTAATCTACCTACTCTCTCTTTCCAACTCTTCCCTACCCTGGTCTTGCTCCCCCAAACTTCTGCTCTTTGCTCTCTTGTCCTAAGAGTCATCCCTCCATAGCATCCATCCTTCGGAGTCCTGATCCTCATGGACATCACCCCAACTGCTCCTCTACACTCCCAGTGCCTTCACCTCTTGGTCCTCCTGCTCTGCCTTCCTGGTTGAAACTTCACCTCTACATCAGACTCCTCTGTTCCTACAGTCAGGCCTTTCTATGCTGCCTAGGAAAATCACAGAATCATGCAGACCAAAACCACAAAAATTTATAGTCTCCAGCCTTACTTGGGCCTTACTACCTTTAAACATTCTCTGAAAAAACAAGTGGGACAATACATAAAATAAGAAAGAAGGAAGGAGTCCAACCCCAGAGGAATCACTGTTGCTATTTTATTGTTTTTCCTTCCGGTTTTTCTTTTATAAAAAAGGCACTGGAGTCAGTCTGCAAATTCAAATGTCTTCTACAGAGCTGAGAGGAAGCCAAATACATAATTTTGAGTCCGGATTTTTTTCAACTACATTATAATACAAGTATCTTCCATGTGATAACCAAGTCCCCATAAATATAAATTTTAGTAACTGGCTAATAGTCCATCATGTGGATATAACCATTTATCTTACCATTTCCCTACTGCATTGTTTTCAATTTGAAGGTATTCTAAAACATTCTTTGACAAATATCTGTGCACAAAATTTGTCTGCATTTATAATTATATCCTTAGGAGAGATCCAGAGGAGGAATTCCTGAGTCAATGGCTATGAGTGGGTCCAAGAGACTGATTGAGCCAGAGGGTAGAAGAAGACCCAAAGGACATAACTGGACACTACTTCATTTCTCTGGGCAGCTTCTCCTCTGGTTCCCCACAGCAGCTAGTCCTAACTGCTCTCATGTGGTGTGTGTTCTCAGTTCCCATCTTACTCTTTTGAACAGACAGGTTTTCTTCCTTCTTCAGAGAAAATTAAAGTTACCAGGCATGAACTCGCTCAATGCCCCACCCCCACCTCAACAACACTGATCTACCAAGATGTAAGATGGTATCTCCCTAACTCTTAAATTTTAGATAAGATTGGCTTGGACCCTCTTCCTCCAAGATTACCACCTAGGAAGATGGATCTAATATGTAACTATGATCATGATACCTATCATTTATTGAGTACCTATAATACATTGTACCATCTTAGTTGCTTTCAATGATTCCCATTTGAATTTCTGTTGTGCAATATGCCCAAGACCACCCTGAGTGTCAGACCACTAATAGGACTCCAAACTCTTGACTTTTATATGGTATTTCTAGGTATTTCCTACATATGGGGCTGAATTTTTCCAAATTTGAAAGGTGGTCTAGCATAATCCCATTTTTCACATGAGTCTGGAAATGTGTTCTAGAAATTATAGATTCTCATCTACATCATCTGATATTGATGCTTTGTTCTAAGAAATTATCGGCAGGCATTAAGCACATTTGCTTTCTTTTATATTTCCTACTTCCTTGCCTGTTATTTACATGGCATCATCTGTCACCACACATCCAGGCAGGTACATTTTTTTTCACACAATCAAACAATAGTGTGCATTTCAGCTAACTAGTGATTAACTCTTTTCAAGACAATTCTAACAGTCATGAGGCTCTGCATTTAGATCACACCTTTATTTCAGTGATTCTGAATGTTTTCTCATAAATCTTTACTTTTTTTTTTTTGGAAAATAGGTGGTAGATTATAAAACCAGATGAGCTTTATGTTTAGTACAGGTTCAGGACATTCTATATTTTCTCTGATAGGATGCATTTCCTTAGATACTTTTCATCATTTCGGGCCAGTTTATTGATCTGTAGGAAGGTGTTTTAGGTTTAGTGAGGTAGTAATTCTCAATAATTCTGGTTTAGTGTTGGCTGGGGCTAGAAAGTTACAGTTGTTAGAATTTTTTTTTTTTAGTTGTTAGAAATTTATCACAGATGTTAAGTTTCATGAAATCTTATTGTTTCAGGATGGGCTAAATTTTGGTAGTGTTTTTTGTTGTGGTTTGGTTTGGTTTTTGTTTTCCGAGATATAACTGAGCTAAAGGGCACACTTCTTACGTGTTTAGCTTGAATTTTTAATTACATGCCATCACTCCCATGCAACCATTATCCACAATCAAGATCTAGAACATTCCTAGCACCTCAGAAAGCTTTCTTACTGTTTGCAGTCAGTGCACACCCTCAAGTTAACCATTATGCCAGACTCTATCATCATAGGTTAGTGATCTATATTGTTAAGCCTCAGAAATAGGCATATATAGATGATACGGTATCTCTTCTTTTGTGTCTGACTTCTATTATTCAATATTATCTCTGTGAGAGTCATCTTTGTTGTATCAGTTCATTACTTTTCATTGCTATGTTGTATTCCATTGTTTGGATATACTACATTTTACTCATTCTACTCTGCTTGGGCATTTGGATTGTTTCCAAGATTGGGCTATTATGATAAATCTGCTATGAACATTCCCACCCATGTTTTTGGTAGGCATAAGCACTTAATTTATTGGGTATTAGCCAAGGGTAGAATCCTGAGTCATAGAGCATATTCACATTTAACTTTAGTTAGTACTATCAAACACTTTTCTGTTGTGGTTGGACTGATTCACATTACCATCGTTAATGTAAAGTTTCAGTTGCTCAGATCCTTTCAATACCTCATTTGTGGTATTGTCAGTCTTTTAATTTTAGTCATTCCAGTGGGTGTTGTAGTGATAGCTCATTTTGGTTTTAATATTCATTTCTCTGATACCTAATGATGAGTGTCTTTTCATTGGCTATTTTGATATTCTCTTTTGTGAAGTGCCTATTCATGGCCTTTATTCCTCTATTGAGCTATCTTCTACTTGTATGTTGGTAGGAATTCCTTATATAGTCTAGATATAACTCCTGTATTGAAAATAGATGTATATATATGCATGTACATATTTATGCATATATATGTGTGTACATATATGCAAATGTGTGTGCATATATATATATATATGAACACAAGAGTGATGGAGCACAAATATCCAAATATCTTCACCTAGTCTGTGGCCTGCCTTGCCTTTTTCAGCATCAACCTCCTCTCTTCCTATGGCCAGAACTTTCCATGCTGCCAAGGAAAATCACAGAATCATGCAGACCAAAACCACAAAAATTTATAGTCTCCAGCCTTACTTGGGCCTTACTACCTTTAAACAATCTCTGAAAAAACAAGTGGGACAATACATAAAATAAGAAAGAAGGAAAGAGTCCAAACCCAGAGGAATCACTGTTGCTATTTTATTGTTTTTCCTTCCGGTTTTTCTTTTATAAAAAAAGGCACTGGAGTCAGTCTGCAAATTCAAATGTCTTCTACAGAGCTGAGAGGAAGCCAAACACATAATTTTGAGTCCGGATTTTTTTCAACTACATTATAATACAAGTATCTTCCATGTGATAACCAAGTCCCCATAAATATAAATTTTAGTAACTGGCTAATAGTCCATCATGTGGATATAACCATTTATCTTACCATTTCCCTACTGCATTGTTTTCAATTTGAAGGTATTCTAAAACATTCTTTGACAAATATCTGTGCACAAAGTTTGTCTGCATTTATAATTATATCCTTAGGAGAGATCCAGAGGAGGAATTCCTGAGTCAATGGCTATGAGTGGGTCCAAGAGACTGATTGAGCCAGAGGGTAGAAGAAGACCCAAAGGACATAACTGGACACTACTTCATTTCTCTGGGCAGCTTCTCCTCTGGTTCCCCACAGCAGCTAGTCCTAACTGCTCTCATGTGGTGTGTGTTCTCAGTTCCCATCTTACTCTTTTGAACAGACAGGTTTTCTTCCTTCTTCAGAGAAAATTAAAGTTACCAGGCATTGAAATAATTTTATTAACCAGCTGATCTTAAAATAGGGAGATTTTCCTGGAGTATTCAGGGGGGCCCAATGTAATCACAGAGGTGCTTGAAAAGGAAACGGGGACCAAAGAGGTGGTAGTGTGAGGACTCAGGTCAGTATTGCTCAGTTTGAAGGTGCAGGGTGTGGCCACAAGTCAAAGAAAGTGGGCAGCCTTTAGAAGCTCAAAAAGGCAAGGAAATGGATTCACAATCCTGCCAACACCTTGATTCTAGCTTAATGAGATACATATCAGAGTTCTGACCTACAGAACTTTAATTAATTTGTGTTGTTTTAAGCCACTAAATTTATGGTAATTTGTTACTGCAACAATAGGAAACTAATACAAAATGTATTTTAGAACTCCCTACTCTTACTGTTGGAAACTACACTTCTCTGTCCCTACTCACTGGCAATCTGTAGGCGAGGTCTCATTAAACATGCCTTGGCTGAATTCCATTAATAACTCTAACTTTTTTTTATTTTATTTTTTAAAAGACTTATTTATATGAGAGCGAGAGAACACACACACGAGCAGGAAGGGCAGAGGGAGAGGAGGAGAGAATCTCCAGCAGACTCCATACTGAGCACAGAGCCCAATGCAAGGCTCCATCCCACCAGCCCGAGATCACAAACTGAGCCCAAACCAAGAGTTGGACACTTAACTGACTGTACCACACAGGTACCCCTAACCTTAATGTTTTCAGTGGAGGTTGTCATGTAAACTGCTCTAATGGAATTCAGACGCTTAGCTGAGATTCTTCTAGACATTCCCACTTTCTTTTTTGACAAATACCAAAACTGATAGTCTGAAATTTTAGATCCTTAGGCATCCATTTAAGTACCTTTCGGCAACCTATAGACCTTTCCAGGAATGTTCATAACAGCATCTTCTGGTAACTAAAGTCAACTTTAGCTCGTTCAAGTGTTGTAAGATTTATTTTTAGTTCTTCCCTCTTAAAACTGTTTCCATTATGCCATCTAAGAATCATAGTTTTGCTAGTTTTTAACATTAATGATGTTATTTTAAACACTATTTAAAACTCCTGCTCTAACCTAACAAATATTTGTTTGTCCAAAGATATCAGCTTCCTGGACTGGGGATGAATCAAAGATTATTTTGGAACAATACCTATAACAGTCCCCACTTTATGTTTATATGGGATAATATTTGAAATGAGAGAAATGAGATCTTTAATTAAAGCTTATGAAGAAAAAGTCTAAACCACTATTTTTCTCTTGGAAAGAGAGATAAAACAAGCATATATCTGATTTATGTGCTGGCCCACATAGCTCCTTTTGCAAATGTGGCTTTAAACCAGCTAATCTTTTAAAAGTCTTTACACTGACTAATTTAGAAGCAAGGAGAACAAATGTGGGAGTATAAATGTAAGGCACTGAATAAGAGTGATAATCTCTGCCAATGAACACACTGCTGTGTTTCTGAGGACCCAATGCAGTTCACGATTTTCATTTAGATGGAGCTTCCTGGAGCTTGTCTTGCCTCCCCAGCACGATGTGCTACGTGACTGAAATTCATATTTGGAACGTTAGATCTTACAGCTCATGTTCTTCAGCCTCATTGTATGGGGGACCACGTTGGGCAACTGGCCGCAGGTTATACATTGATCATTGAGCTACACCTCACACCTGCCTCTAAAGGAGCCTGTATTATGTACCTGCCCACCTCTCACTCACTCTGTAGCTTCCTGAGTCTCTGATAATCACCAGTAAAATTTTGACAGAAAGCTGACCTTCTTAGAACAAATTAGCAACATTTGATAGGAATGCAACATCTTATTCATTTGATGGATTATAAATAAAAAATAAAATATAAACAAATATAAAAAAGGAAATGTAGGAGTTTTTTTTCAATCACAGAAAGTTGTCACTATTTGGGCAGTTTCTTATTTTTGACTGAGTTATGAACAAAAACATTCTCATAAGGCAGTTGTTTGGTACCCAAAACATATGCTCTCTCCTGCAAACTGCTGGAGCAGCTCCCCCTCTTGTCTCTCTCAGTGAAATGATATGACATTAAGGTGAAAGAACTAAGTGAATGTTTCCATAGCAAATGCTAATACTAAAAATAGTGTTTGGAGTGAAAGTAGGATGGGGAATAATTTCTTCATTGTTTCCATGGAAAAATAGGAAAGTGGCAATGATGTATCCACTGACTGTGCCTATGACGCCTTAGGTAGATTTGGAGACTTCCCTACAAGAAATAGAATGGCATCTACTGACATAATAACTCTCTAAACAGCTGTTAATCATTTCACTGCACCTCTATGATCTCTTCCCATTCAAAACATCTGTGAGTCTGATTTATTTCATGTATATATGGAAGTTTTTATTGGCTGTATTTTTATAGAAAAGTTTATTATTGTCTGATCCACATTGATTCTATGCGAAACTGCACAGGGGGTGCTGACCCTATGCGAAGTTATGATGTAGGAGAAGCTTGTTTTTGATGCACTTAGTCCTCTTGCAGTGCAGAGACTTACTCTGCAGGTGTCCTACACCTGCCTTAAACCAACATGCTAGTAAACCGATGCCTTCAAAGATGTAAATGACAAGTACTGACTTACCATTTTCCTGCCTCTATCTTCACTTAATAAGGGTATGTGTAATTTTTTTTTAATCATGAAGAAAAAGTCCTAGGAAATGCATGCCTATTGGTAAAAAACATAAGACAGGGCAATGGGGCGCAGATGCTAGGGTGCAGGTCTCCGATTAACTTTCCACCGCAACACCAAGCCAAATCTGCTTTTTCATGAGCCAGTTGTACATGAGGCTGTAGTGGCAGACACATGCTATTTAATACTCACAACCCACCTACAAAATAAACATCTCCATTTTAGTAATTAGGAAACTCAGAGGGGATTGCCAAAGTGATTGGAGAAGTCAGGACTCAGACCCAACCTGGTCTGACTCTAAAGCACTTAGTATGGGGCCTGCCTCTCCTCCTCTCCATTGTAACGTCTTTGAAGAAATTCTGATAATTGGGATAAGATAATTTGGTGGTTCTGAACTCAAATGTTTGGTAGAAACTTAAATGTATTTCTTCCCAGCCTATGGGGCATAACATTAAAACCAGTCAGCTGTGTGAACTTCACATGCTGAAGCTTCTGGGGATTGCCTGAAGCCTAGAGATGCAACCCCACTTGTCTTCCTCCTGTGGCCTGAGAACAGATTTAGCTAAACTAAGATATTTCTGCTTACTCGTACACAAACAGGCTATGGCTGAGAGAAGATCTGTGATTAACGTCACTAATGAGCTTTTGTGATCCTCTTAGAAGATGGCTCTGCAGTCCTTTTAGTTAAGCCATGATGTGTAAGTAGCACATCTCAGTATTCAATGCTCCAAAGATATCTACAAGTTGTGAATTTTACATCAACACAGATGACTTTATAGCTCAGTTTTAAAAGTAAAAGTTTTTAAAAGCACACCCTGAATTTCTGCTCTTGAGTATGCTATAAAAAGGACCAGATTTAATAACTAAAAAATTGGAGCAAAGATATAAAACAATTATATTCAGACATTTAAATATAGGTAGCACAGGATCCTTGATCACCTTGGCTTCTTGCCTGAAAGTGATTTCTGTACTGCATAGGCAGAGAGAAAGACTCCAGACAGAGGTGACTGGACTGACTCCAGCAGGCTTGCTGAAAAAGGAAATGGTGATTAGAATTAATGGGGGCTGAAGAAGCTGGAATTTGCGAGCAGAGCTCTGGAAAGGAGAGAGCCATAGGGGGAAGAGCTCCAGAAACCTAGTGTCTTCTGACTAGTAGGCTATATGTGCAGAGAGTGAAAGCTCCAAAATGCTGAGCAAAGGACAATCCAGGTTAAAAGCTGAGTAATTCCCAGTACTCATACATCTCAAGGGTACAGGCAAGCTTTGACCAGCAGAGGGGAGAGTCTTTGGGGATCATCCAGGTTATTCAGTGAAGACCCCAGAGGTCACCTTTAGTAGTGGGGCTGAACTTTCCCTGGATTAACTATCCTGTAGACCTACCCCAGCAGAGAGTTATGCGTTGACTTGTGTCCCCACCAAAATTCATGTGTTGAAATCCTCATCACTACAAATCTCAGAAAATGACCTTATTTGGAAAAGGGTCATTGCAGATGTAACTGCATACTGGATGAGATCATATTGGAATAGGGTGGGGCTCCAGTCCAATATAACTGGGTGTCTTTGTACAAAGAGGACATTTGAACACAGACATATGTACACAGGGAGAACACCATGTGAATATGAAGGCAGAGATCAGAGTGATGCTTCTATCAACCAAGGGATACAGCAAACCACCAGAAGCTAAGCAAGACACACAGAATAGTTTCTTGCCTACAGCCCTCAGAAGAAACCAGCCCCACTCACGTTTGACCTCAGATGTCTAGCCTCCAAAACTGTGAGATAATAGATTCATGTAGTTTAAAGTCACTCATTTCGTGGTACTTTGTTACAGTAGCCCTAGTGAACTAATACATAAAAACTGAAAGCAGGTGAGGAGGTGACATGGTCAGCAGGGGTTGCTGCTTACCAGCCTCCACAGGCTGTGCCTCAGCTATTCCAGTCGGTACCTGCACTGCCTCAACCAGACACTAAACATCAAAAAGCCAAATGACCATTTGATGAATTTGAGAAGAACAGAAACTTAGGGATATCAAGTCTAAGGGAGACTCCAGCAAAGGACTGGCAGAAAAAACGTTGGATTTTGCAGTAGAGTTCTTTAAAGACTTTGCAGACAAACTTCACACATTTGAAGACCATACCTCATTTGGGAATTTTAATTAGATATTCACCCAGTGGTTATTTGTTTAGGAACCTACATGATCAACAGGCAGACCCCCAAAAGCAAATCTGGTTGTCTCCTTTCAGTGGGTTAAAATGTTATGATTGGACTGGAAAAAACTGGATGTACTCACATCACAGTGTGTCTCTCCATGAACCACTGGCCAGACAACAGTTTAATGAATTAATAATCAAATTAAAATTATCCTTCTTGGGCTATTCAGGAAAAGGTATTAGATGACCAGCCTATTTTTAAACAAATTAAAAGCTGTAAATCTAAGACTACAGCTTTGTCCTGCAATTGAATTGGTGTCTTAATCTTTTCCATTACCATTTCTGTAGACAGTTGGACTGCATGTAACAGCTTTTATATTAGGTTGAAAAGAATATATCCTTTTCCATTACATCCCTGAGTTTTAGTTTTTAATATCTAATGATACTTTGATTTCCTCATACAATCTTCCTTATATTTTATCATATCTACAAATATGCATATACTTTAAGACAGTAACCTCACCAAAAAAGAGAAATAAAAAGAAGGAAAAAGTCTTAGGAGTGATATGAACTGGTTTTACTCTTCATACTCTGAAGGACCTACTGCAAAAACTTACATGCAGAAAGGCAACCCAACTTGCTATTCCTTATAAAAATGAGACTTATTAAAGAATAAACCACCAACAATTCCAGGCCTCTTTGAAAGTATGAGACCATTTCTGAGCCCTTTAGTATTGAAGTGACAAGGGCAGAATGGGAATTCTCAAACAGAAAACCATTTTTCTTGTGACTACCAATGGGTGGCCTGCAGTAGGATAATATAAGGAGACATGCTATGGCTTTCTTCCTGTAATTTTTTTACTTTAGGTTGTGTAGAATCAACTACAGAACCACAAGTGTTCTGAGAAACAAACATTCAAAAATCTCCCAAGATTATTTCCCAAAGAAAAACAGGGGAAAATGCCATCTCTGTAGGATGAATGGCAAAACATAATATACAAGGTCAAAAAGCATAAGAAGATGCTACCTAAATTGTGAAGGGTAAAATAAATGTAAGTGGTGTTAGTATTTAAAAAAAGAGCTCTAGTCCTAAAGTTGGCTCAGCCTGAAATAGTTGTCTATCTGCAGGCAAGTTTCTAAAACTTTCTAAACTTTAATCTTCCTATCAGTAAAATGAAAAGGCAGAACCATTTAGAATGTATTTAATTTCATATTCAGATATCCAATGGTTCTGGCAGAAGACGAATAGGCTAGCTTTCATTCCTTCTTGGTAGATGAGAGACTGATCTACCATCTTGTTATTTGTTTTCTATTTATCCCATCTGTTTGTTTTTTCCTTGTGGGTGTGTGTATAGAGCTTTTAAAAGTGAGAAATATAATATCTGAAATAAAAAAATCACTAGATGGGCTTAACAGCAGATTAAACATTGTGGGGAAAAATGAGTGAATTTGAAGACCTACCTATATAATTTATCTAAAATAAAGCCAGAGAAATTAGATTAAAAATAAAATTGAGCAGAACCTTCGTGATCTGTAGGCCATACCAAGTGCTCTAAGATACATATTATTAGACTCCCAGTAGACAGTAGAGAGAGAAGAAATTTAAAAATATTTGAAGGACTAATTTATTCAAAATTTCTCAATTTGATAAAAATTATAGACCAAAAGTTGGTTCTTTGAAAAGATCAACACAACTGACAAATCTTCAGCTATACTAGCCAAGAGAAAAGAAGACTCAAATAAACTAAAATCAGGATAAAAAAAGGCATCATGATCAACCAAGGAAAACTATATGGGCAGCCTGGGTGGCTCAGTGGTTTAGCGCTGCCTTCAGTCCAGGGTGTGATCCTGGAGGCCTGGGATCGAGTCTCACGTCGGGCTCCCTATAGGGAACCTGCTTCTCCCTCTGCCTGTGTCTCTGCCTCTCTCTCTCTCTCTCTCTCTCTCTCTGTCGTGTGTGTGTGTGTCTTTCATGAATAAATAAATAAAATCTTTAAAAAAATAAAGGAATACTATGAACAACTATATGCCAACAAACAATCCTAAATGAAAGAAAATTCCTAGATATACACTTCCCAACTCTATCAATGAAGCTGGTAGTATGTTACCAGAAATAGAAATGACAAAAGAAAAGATAACTAAAGATAAATATCCCTTAGAATAATGCAAAAATTCTCAATGAAATACTATTAAAATTATTCCAACAATATATAAAAAGAATTATACACCATGAGTAAGTGGGATTTATCCAGAAATGCAAGGCTGGTTCAACATAGAAAAATCAATCAATAAAATAAATCATATTAATAAAGGACAAATACCACATGAGCATCTAAATAGACGAAAAAAATCATTTGACAAATCCAACACTTTTTCAAGATAAAACACTCAACAAGCTAGGCATTGAAGGGAACTTCATCAACCTGATAAAGGAAATCTATTACAGACCCACAGCTAACAAATTAAATGATGAAAAGCTAAATGCTTTCCTCCTAAGATCAGGAACAGACAAAAATATCTACTCCCACCACTTCTAGTCAACATTGCACTAGAAGTACTAGTTAAGGCAGGTGGCAAGTTAAAGCACATCCAGACCTGAAAGGAAGAGTAAGACAATCTACATTTGCAGATGACATGATTCTGTAGATTCTGTAGACAGAAAATCCTAAGGAATTCATTAAAGACTGTTGGAACTAATAAGCAAAAGTTCAGGATAGGTTAAAGAATACAAGATCAACATACAAAAATTATTATGCTTCCACAGACTAAACAATCTGAAATGACATTAAGAAAGCAATCCCTTTCATAATAGCATCAAAAATAATAAAATATGTGAAAATAAATTTAACAAAATAAGCCTAAGACTTGTACACTGAAAATTGGATAATATTATTGAGAGAAATTAATGAAGACCGAAGTAAATAGAAAGATATCCCATAATCATGGATCAGAAGACTTAATTTTGTTAATATGTCAGTACTTCCCAAACTGACTTAAGGATTTCAGGCAATGCTGATCAGAAACTCAGCTTACTTTTTTTCATCAGCCAGTGACAAGCTGATGTTAAAATTCACATGGAAATACAAGAAACTCATACTGGCCAAAATAATCTTGAAATAGAAAAACAAAGATGGAGAACTCATATTTCTTAGTTTCAAAAGTTACTGAGGGCAGCCCCGGTGGTGCAGCGGTTTAGTGCCGCCTGCAGCCCAGGGCGTGACCCTGGATCGAGTCCTATGTCAGGCTCTCTGTATGATGCCTGCTTCTCCCTCTGCTGTGTCTCTGCCTCTCTCTCTGTCTATGAATAAATAAATAAAATCTTTTAAAAAAAAGTTACTGAAAAGCTACAGAAATCAAGATAGCATTGTACTGGCACAGGATAGACATATGTTAAGGGAATAGAATTGGTAGAACAGAAATAACACTCATATTTATAGTTAATTGATTTTTTGACAATGATAAGATGATTTAATGGGGAAAGAATAGTCTTTTCAACAAATGTTACTGGAAAAACTGGATGTAACATGTAAAAGAATGGATTTATATCTTCTCCTTATGTCATACATGAAAATTAACTCAGAGTGGATCACAGACATAAATGTAAGATCTAAAATATAAATCTCTTAGAAGAAAACACAAGAGTAAATCTTTGTGACCTCGAGTTAGGCACTGATTTCTTATATATGACACTTGAAGACACAAGTGATAAAAAAGAATATACCTTGTAATTCACCAAAATCATAACCTTTTGTGTTTCAAAATACACTACCAAGAGAGTAAAAAGAGTAATGAATGTTACAACTTTGGTCTTCTTTTAAAATACATTTTAATTATTTATACAGAAATCATTTTAGCAGATACTTTTGAATAGATCTGTATGAAGGCATATAAAGTATGACAAAATGTTACATAAATAACAGTGTAAATGAATTTTCTGGAAGTGTTGGCAGCTAAGCAACTAGACCAGTATTTTTTGCCTCCATAACTATCTACTCATGTGAGAATTTCAACAGCATATCATAGATGTTACCAGAACCTTTGTTCAGCAAACTGACATTAGAACCACCATAAACTATTTTAAAGAAAAAGATAATAATAAGAAAACCAAAACATTTGCAAATTATATGTTGATAAGGCACTTGTATGTAGAATATATTAAGAATTCTTACAACTCAATAATAATAAAAAATAACCCCATCAAAAGTTGGCAAAATATTGAGCAGGCATCTCTCTAAAGACATATGAATGGCTAATAAATAAATTAAAAGATGTTCAACATCATTACTCATTAAGGAAATGCAAATCAAAGCCACTACACACCCAAAAGAATGGGTATAATGCGCCGCTCCATGTGCGTCCCTCCCGAAGCTGTGTGCTCAGTGGAAGAGGACTGAAGAGGACGACAATCCCCATTAGAGGAGGACCGTTCTTCAGTCAAGGGTATACGAGTAGCTGTGCTTCCCTGCTAGAACCTCCAAACAAGCTCTCAAGAAATATAATTTAAAAATAACTTATGAGTAAAAGGGAATTATATTAGAGATTATAAAATATTTTTAACCAGTCATAAATGAAAATATGATCTCACAAAACTTGTGAGATGCACCTAAATACTTTGCCTTAGTGGAAAATTTATTCTGTTCAAAACGCATGTATTAGAAAAGAAGACTGAAAAATCTGATGTAAGCACCCATACTCAAGAATTTAGACAAAATAACAACAAATTATCCTTCAAATGACAATATAAAAGAGAAGAAATTGGTAAAATAGAGAACAAAAGGCAAAGTGAAAAGGATCAACAAAGCCAGAAATTGATTCTTTGAAAAAACTAATAAAATTGATATATTTCTGTTGAGATTGACTGTGAAAAAAAATGAGAAGGCAAAATAGTCAATATGAGGAATGAAAAAAGGGACATCATTACAGACACTGCTACATTAAAGAGATAATTCCATGATTTTATGAACATGTCTAAAATTGTTTAAATGAAACGGACAAATTCTTAAGTAGAATTATATTTGAATAGACCTATTACTGTTAAAGAAAATGAATTTGTAATTGAAAACTTTCCCACAATGAAAACTATAGGCCCCAGTGGCTTCATCACTCTTATTAATAGTCTCCCAGAAAATAGATAGTTCCTAATTCATTTTTGGAGGCTGATAAGGCCTCCAAAATAAGATCATTATAAGAATGAAAATTCGCACAGCTCAATTTCATTTGTGAGCAAAAATATCAATCAATTTTGCAAACATATAAGAAGGTTAACATATAGGGGTGCCTGGGTGCTCAATGAGTTAAGTGACACTTGATTTTGTCTCTGCTAATGACCTCAGGATCAAGGGGTTGAACCCCACTTCAAGTCTGTGCTTGGCATGGAGCCTGCTTAAGATTCTCTCTTTCATTCTGCCCCTTCCTAGTTGCACATGAGTGCACTCTCTCTCTAAAAAAAAAAAAAAAAAAAGCTTAAAATGTAAAACCTACCTTGGCTTTATTCCAGAAGTACAAGGTTAACTAAATTTGAAAATCAATCAACACAAATTAACTACATCAACATAATAATGGAGAAAGTAATATGATCAAACTAGATGCAGAAAACCATTTGATAAATTTCAACATCCAAGATTAAATCTCTTGAAATAGAAATTAAAGTTAACTTTGCTAATTTGATAAATAGTATCTTTTTGTGGCATTTATTTATTTATTTTTTATTGGAGTTCGATTTGCCAACATATAGCATAAGATAAATAGTATCTTAAAAAAAAGAACAGTAGCCTACGGCACATATCATACTTAATGGTGCAATGTTGAAATCTTTCCCTGTATAATGATAAAGAAGGTAAGAGTGTCCATTATTATCACTTCTGAATTATTCAGCTTCAAATGGGTAGTCCTAGCCAGTGCACTAAATCAAGAAAAAAATAAAAAGTATAAAAATTGTGACAAAATAAAAATATGATTTTCCATGGATGTTATGATTAAACATGTAGGAAATTGAAAAGAATTTATCATTAAATTACTAGAATGAATCAGTGACTTTCAGCAAGTTTACTGTGTAAAGTACAAGTACAAACGAATTTTATTTTATATATCAGCAAGAATCAAAAAATAAAAAATTTAAGATGACATGTACTCATTACAAAGGCATCAAAAATTCAAATACCTAGTAACAAATATTTTAATATTTTAAAATTTGTGGATGAATAGTTTAACACAGAAAATATGACTATTACTGAAAAAGTAAAATAAATAGAAGAACATATGTTCATGGACTAGAAGACTCAATATTAGAAAGATGTCAATTCTCTCCAAATGCATCCATAGATTTCACTCAGTACATTAAAAATAATAACAGTTTTTAAATGGAATTTAAAAGCGATTTTTAAATTATATGGGAATGCAAAAGCAAAAATAGCCAAGATACTTTTGAAGAACAGTAACATGAAGGATAGCAAAACTTCATCAAAAAGCTACAGCAATTAAAACAATGAAGTTTATTTGTCATATGGAAAAATGGGCCAATGGAATAGTACAGAGCCCCAGAACAAAGCCACATATATTTGGACAGTTGATAGGATAAGTAGTAATGCATGTCAATGGGAAAAAGACCAGCTTTTCAACAAATGGTGTTGAAAACCCATTAGTTGGGAGCCTTAAACGGAATTTTTAAAAATCTCATTGCCTACCTCAACTCTACACACAAAAAAAGAGAATACGAGACATCTTTATCATCTTAAGGTAGGGGAAAACTTCTTAAGCAGGACAGAAAAAATGCTTATTCACAAAGAAAATTACTGATAAACTGGACATTATTAAAACTAAGAATTTATTAAAAGACACCATTAAATCAATGAAAAAGCAAGCCTCAGCAGGAAGTTTTGGGTTTCTATCTAGAATATATAAAGAACTATAAATGAATAAGACAGAAAACCTAACAAAAATTAGGTTAAAAACTTGAATAGGAACTTCACAAATACACAAATATAGAAATATGCATCTGAAAAGGTGTTCAATCACATTAAGACATTAAGGAAATGTAAATTATAGCCACAGTGAGATAACATTTTACACCTACCACAATGACAAAAAATGAAAAGACCGACCATACCAAGCTGGTGAACTCCCTTAGACTCCCACTTTGCTGGTGGGTGTGTGTAAATTAACATAAGTACTTTGGAAAACAGTTCGGTATTATTTATGAAGGTGAACATATGCATACTCTTTAACATAGTAATTCCATTTCTAGATGTATCATGTGCACCAAGAGATACGCACACAAGTGTTTATAGCAGCATCATTCTTAAGAACCCAAATCAGGAAACAACCCAAATGCCCACTAGAAGAATGAAGAACTTGTGTCATATTTGTACAAGACAATAAAAATGAACAGACTGAAACTATAGCTACATGGGTGAATTTAGCAACAGAGATAAAAGTCAAAAACAAAATATTGAATGAAAATAAAAAGAAAAGAAGAATACATATACTGTGATTGCATGTATAAGTCTCTAGATGGGAGACAAAATTATAAGAAAAAGTAATTATAAGAAAATAAAATAATAATAATAATATAATAAATAATAATAATAATAATAACAACATAATCAGGACACTGGTTATTTGGGGTGGCAGGAATAGTGATTGAAATGGGGTGTCAAGATAACTGCTGAGATACATGATGTGCTCCATATCTTCACCTAGTGGTTCTATGGTGATTTGTGTTAATTTAGTTCACTAAACATTTGTATTGTGTACTTTTCTGTATATGATTACGATACTTTACAACAAAAAGTGCATTCTATCAAGTATTGCTAAGTATTATTATTTCATGATTAGATTTTTCTTATAATAAAATACAGAAAATTGAGATCAAAAACTTCTTTTCTCATTCCTACAGGTGACTTTCCTAGCCTTTTTCAAAGTATCTGGCATATTAGGTGTCAAATCTGTGATCCTATGATATCATTGTTCGCCAGAAAAAGAAAAATTCCTACTTCCCATTGAAGAATCCAGAGATGTCTGTTTTATTCTGTCCAGATAGCTTCAAAACAATGAGTAATGGTACACAAGGAGAATAGGACAAAGAAGTACCCAGAGGGACAACAGTCCACCCTATTTAGTTTTGATGATCTCTGGAAACTCCTCAAATAGATCATTTCTATTCATTCTGTCTCATCAAGAATTACCCTATATAAATCTGCCATCCATTGCTATAAAGGGAGATAATTTTCTATTATGTCATGTATGAACTACCCACTTACCCAGTGAAGATGTTTATTTCAAAACCTTTGAAGGCTAACCTACTGCTAGATGGGAACTTG
Source organism: Nyctereutes procyonoides (assembly GCF_905146905.1). Classification (NCBI taxonomy): domain Eukaryota; kingdom Metazoa; phylum Chordata; class Mammalia; order Carnivora; family Canidae; genus Nyctereutes; species Nyctereutes procyonoides. The sequence goes on along the minus strand of NW_026575049.1, from coordinate 44,631,756 downwards.
TTGAAAATCTAAAGTTATTTATATTTGGGTCTACTTGCTGAAAATCCTTCTCTCTGAACAACTCAAACTTCACAAATAACTGAGGTTTGCAGATAATCAGAGGGACTGGAAATGGGGCTGCAATAGTCAAATGTAGATCAGTTAGAGCAGTAGCCATAATTCAATTAAGGTATGGAACTGGAAGAAAAAAAAACTTTTCTCTTTTTTCTAGAGCAGGTGTAAAATTTTGATCACAAATACGGTTTAGAACTTTTAACACTTAGAAACTTTTTGCAATAGGACATTGAAAGTTCTGGGTTTCTGTGGATATATTATATATAAATATACACTTAGTCACCTATTATAAATTTTTTTTAACCAGTCTGTATAGTTGTTATTAGGGGGTATTTTTCTTTAAGGCATTCAATATGGCATTCATCTAATAGAGGTAATCAGGCCTTATATTAATGCCTACAAAACCCAGAATTAGCTGCCATCTTCAAAAGAGAAGTCTTGAAAATGTTCCAAGTAACTCTTTCAAAAAATAAAAATAAAGTAATTTTTTCATCATAGGTTAACTTCATTACTGAATTTTACAACTCTATGTTGCTGAAGAAGTGTTCTTGAATTGTTTCCTGCTTATGACTACCTTCTTCAGATTTGCCTTTCACTCACTTTTGCTAAGACCTGCTGCCTGATTTTTTTTCTGAAGAAATGATCATACAAATCATTACAAAGACTTATTAAAGCTATGTTTTGTTCAGCTAGAAATGTTTAGAAGATAGGGATAGGTGCGCCATGTTTCAAGAACTTAAATGCAATTGAAGAGAACCCCTCAGTGGAGCAAAGTCTATATTGCCAATGGAGAGGCATGTACTTTACCAGCCACTTGGCAGATATATGGGAAACATGTTAAGACAGGCTGCACTGTAGTGCAAGTTCAGTGAGTTCCTGGATTTACAGAAAAGTACTGAGAGAAACTCCTTGCCCTGATAAATGTAAAAAATAGGTTTCACTCATGTGTTCATTTAATAAATATTTGTTGGGCATCTATTACATGAAAGTCACTGGTGCTTAAAGCTAAACTGGTAAAAAATGTTGCAATAGTCCAATGAAAGAAAAATAGGAAGAACTATATGAAATTAAATACCAAGTTAAGCTTATTATATCTAATATAGATAATATTAGATATATCTAATATATGCCCTTAAATATAGATATTTTTCTTTGCAATTATACAAATATCAAATTATACTGTTGTATGCAATATATACAATTCTATATACTGTATATATACAATACACAATATAATATACAATTGTATAAATATAATACATAATGTTGTATACAATATATACAAATATCAAATCATAATGTTGTATACCTGAAACTAATGTTATGTCAATTGTGCCTTAAAAAAATTGTCCTTTGAAAATCATCAGAAACAAGATAACCATGAGACACATTCTTGATTCTATTATAGTCATCAAAAGTAAATCAAACTATAGGACTATCTGTCTAGAGGCCATTATCCTGAAGTATAAACAAGCACAGATGAAGTTAATTAGCTGCCCTTGAGCTAGGCTTACTTTAAATTGCCCTGACTTTGATGGAAACATCATTAAAGAAACTGGTGGTTCTTAAATACAATTCCTGAGTTTCCATAGTCTTTTTTAAAAAAGATTTTATTTATTTATTCATGAGACACAGACACAGAGAGAGAGAGAGAGAGAGAGAGAGAGAGAGAGAGATAGGGGCAGAGACACAGGCAGAGGGAAAAGCTCCATTTAGGGAGCCCGACATGGGACTCGATCCCAGGTCCCCAAGATCAGGCCCTGGGCCGAAGGCGGCACTAAACCGCTGAGCCACCTGGGCTGCCCTTCCATAGCCTTTTAAGAAAACTAAGGAAGCAGAAGACATTTCTATCACATTGAAGAGTCAGAAGGGTTCTATTTCAGAATGCTGAAAAATAGCATCTCTATTATGTCAGATGCTAAAGCCTAAGAGATTATGCAAATGCATTAATAATTATTATAATGTCTGTATTATACTAAGATAAAACTGGTTTAAATCCAGCGCAACAAAATCATATAAACAGGTAGCAAGGAGATGATGGTTTTTTTCCTTAAATCACTGAAACAGGCCACCATATTTGTCATACCCAGATACCAGCTCAGTGACCATATACTTAGTTAACATTACCTCAAAAGAGTGAAATAAACATAAAATATTAATTCTTCATTTCCTGAGGGACAAAAGAGATATTTATAAATTTCATCGTTTCTTATTTGTTGAAGCTTTATGAAATTTGGTCTTCATTTTATTAAATGTATATGTATAAGATGCAAAATTTCCTCAAGTACAGGAACAAAAATTTAAAGCACAAAAAACTCCTGCACAGCAAAGCTAATCATTAACAAAATGAAAAGGTAGTCTACCAAATGGAAGAAAAGATTTGTAAAAACATAACTGATAAAGGGTTAGTACCCAAAATATATAAAAAACTCACAAAATAGCCAAAACCTCTAAAACAATCCAATTAAAAAATGGGCAGAGGATCTGAATAGAAGACATACACATGACCAATAGCTACATAAAAAAGCTTTCAATATCACTAATCATCAAGGAAAATGCAAACCAAAACAAAAATGAGATACTAGCTCACACCATGAATGGATGGCTATAAAAAAAGACAAGAAATAACAAGTGTTGGTGAGGATGTGGAGAAAAGGTAAACCTATGTACTGTTGGTAAGGATGTAAACTGGTGCAGCCACTATGGAGAATAGTACAGAGGTTCCTCAAAAAAATTAAAACTAGCACTATCACATGATCCATCAATTCTACTTCCTGGTATTCACCCAAAGAAAATAAAGACACTAATTCAAAAAGATATAAGCATCCCCATGTTCATTACAACATTATTTACAATAGCCAAGATATGGAAACAACCAAAATGTGCACTAATGGATGACTGGATAAAGAAAATATGGTGTGTGTGTGTGTGTGTGTGTGTGTGTATGTGTGTATGTTTGAATATGTATATATATATATATTAGAATATTATTTAGCCATAACAAAGAATATTTTGCCATTTGCTACAACACAAATGAACTTCAAGGACAGTATAATAAATAAAATAAGTTAAAGGATAAGTACTTAATTTTTTAAAATTTATTTATTTATGATAGTCACAGAGAGAGAGAGAGAGAGAGAGAGAGAGAGGCAGAGACACAGGCAGAGGGAGAAGCAGGCTCCCTGCACTGGGAGCCTGATATGGGATTCGATCCCAGGTCTCCAGGATCGCGCCCTGGGCCAAAGGCAGGCGCCAAACCACTGCGCCACCCAGGATCCCAAGGATAAATACTTATATGAGGAATCTTTTTTTAAGAAAAATAAGTTCAAAGATACAAGAAAAGATTAGTGGTTGTCTGAGGTGAGGGGTGGAGTGTGGGCAAAATGGCTAAAAGAGGTTAAAGAATACAAATTTCCAGTCATAAAGTAAATAAGCCATGGGGATATAATATACAGCATGGCAACTATAGTTAGTAATATTGTATTGTGCATTTGAAAGCTGCTAAGAGAGTACATCTTAAAAATTCTTATTTTAAGAAAGAAAAATTGTAACTGTATAGTGACAGGTGTTACCTAGACTTACTATGATCATTTCACAATGTATGCAAATAACAAATCAATATGAAATTAATATAAAGTTGTATTAATTATACCACAATTAAAGGGAAGTGGGCTTTTCCTCAATATTAAGTCATGAAGTCACAGAAAGAGAAGGGGCTCAGAAAAGACACCAGGAACATGTTTCCAGCTGAAAAGCTGGCTTTTCTCATAAGAAGAGCTTTCCCCTGTATCAGGGGCCTCAAGAATTGCTCTACTCAGCTTCAATTTTAGTATATGTGCTGCCGAAGCGAGCACTCTACTCAGCTTCAAAGGCCCTTTGCTTGATTCTCCATGCCAAAACCTTCTGCCCACTCCAACTGAGGGTAATAAAGATATATTCTCTAACTATATTCCAAAGAAAGGAACTCCTATTATCCATGAATCTGGGTATACAATCTGAAGGCTAAAGAGAAAAAAAAATGAAGAAAAATGAACAGAGGCTCAGAAAAATGTAAGACACTATTAAACTCAGCAATATATATGTACTGGGACTAACAGAAAACAGGAGAGAAAGAAGAAGCATAAAATATATTTCAAGAAATAATGGCTGAAAAGTTACAAATTTGATATAAATATTAACCTACACCTCCAAAAAGCACAACAAATTAAAAGTAGGATAAACACAAATATATCAATACCCAGAAATATCATACTCAAGATATTGAAACTAAAAACAAAAAGGAAAATTTGAAAGCAGCAAGAGAAAAACCACTCAGTATATACCCTAATAAGATTAGCAGCTGACTGCTCAACTGTCCTAAGAGAATTCTGAAAGACTAACAGCTGATTTATCATTAGAAACAATACAGGACAGAAAGCAGTAGGATGACATATGCAAAGTGCTAGGGAAAATAACTTACCAATAAGATTTCCACATTAAGCAAAACTCAAATCTCAGAAACAAAAATGAAATGAACACAGTCTAGTTAGCCCCAGAATATAACAAGTGTTGGTAAGGACATGGGGAAATTGGAAACTTTTGTTATTGGTGGGAATGTAAAATGACTCAACCATTAGAAAAAAATATATAATATTGCAGGATCCAGCAATTCCACTTTTGCATATGTACCCCAAAGAATTGAAAACAGGGTCTCAAAGAGATATTTTATATCCATGGTCAAGGAACATTATTCCCAATAGCCAAAAGACAGAAGAAATGCAAATGCCTATCGATGGATAAATGGATAAACAAAATTTGATCTATATGTATAATGGAATATTATCCAGCCTTCAAAAGAAGGAAATTCTGACAAATGCTACAACATAGATGAATCTTCAGGACAGTATGCTAAGTGAAATAAGCCAGCTGCAAAAGGACAACTATTGTAAAAGTAGTCAAATCCAGACAGACAAAAAATTTACTTGTGGTAATCAGGGGCTGGAGGAAGGGGGGAATGGGGAATTATTGTTTACTGTGTATAGAGTTTCAGTTTTGCAAGATGAAAAGAGTTCTAGAGATGATGGTGAGGTTGTTTAACAATATGAATGTATTTAATACCACTGAACTACACTTAAAATGGTAAAGATGGTAAATTTTAAATTATGTGTGTATTTTCTTAAAACTGAAAAAATAATTTTTTATAATAAATTATATAAGATAATATGTATATAACTGTACTAATGGGTTTATAACTAGAGGGCTTATATAGAAATGTAATACATTTGACAATAACATCACAAAGGAGATTTGTGGTGATAGACTGTACTGGCATAAGAAAATAACACTTTCAAATTCAAACTCACAGAAAGAAATAAAAACATAATAAGAAATTTAATATATTTTTTAACTCTATAAATATATTTGTTCTCTCTTCTCTAAGCTTCCTTAAAAACACAAAATTATAAGAAGTAAATATAACACTGTTTGTATACAATTGGGTTTGTAATACATAAAGAACTAAAAATCTATATCATACTTTATATATGAAATGTGTATATATGCATATACATACACAGACAAAAAGGGAGAGAATAGAGCTATATAGGAGTAACATTTCCATATTTAACTATAATTCAGTTAGTCAAAATACGAAATAGTTTCTAATAAGATATATGCTATAATGTGTAGAATAATCACTAAGGAAATAACTTAAAAATATGCTTAAAAAGTCATTACATAAATTAAAATGTTATACTAGAAAATATTTATTTGATGTAAAAGAAGACAGTAATGTAGCAACACAGGGAAAAGAAGACACGACATATATAGACAACAAAATGTTAAACAATAGAGGTAAATCTAGCAATACCAGGGGCACCTGGGTAGCTCAGTCGGTTAAGTGTCTGACTCTTGGCTTCAGCTCATGATATTGGGGTCCTGGAGTTGAGCCCCACATAGGGCTCCATGCTCATTGCAGTCTGCTTGTCCCTCTCCCTCCCCCTTTGCTCCTCCCTCTGCTTGTCTGCTTGTCTCTCTCAAATAAATAACATTTAAAAAAAAATCTAACTGTACCAATAATCACATTAAATTTTAATGTTAAATAATCCAAACAAAAGGCATTGATAGACTGGGGGAAAAAAAACAAACCAAGATTCAACCATAGGTCGTCTACAAAATACACATTTTAGATTCAAAGGTAGAATGAGTTGAAAATAAAAGTATTGAAAATATACAGTATTGCAGGTAGGAACAATGACACAAGTAGAATGACTATATAAAAATATTAGATAAAATAGACTTTAAAACAAAAAACACTACTGGAGGTACATGAAGAGATTTTGTAATTATAAATGAATCAATACACTTAGAAGATAGAACAATTATAAGCATGTGTACCTAACAACAGAGTCCCAAAATACATGAGGCAAAAACTGACAGATTCTGAGTGAGAAATAGAAAATTCAACAATAATAATTGAAGACTTCAGTCCTCCATTTTCAGTAATGATAGAACATTTGGCAGAAGATCAACACGGAAACAATATTTGAATAACATTAGAAACCAGTAAGACATAATAAATACTTGTAGAACTCTACTTCAAAATGGTACAATACAGTCTTCTCAAGTGCAGATGGAAGATTATACAAAATAGATCATATGTTAATCCACAGAATAAGCCCCAAATATTTATAAAGTTTGAAATCATGACGTATGTTCTATGACCATAACAGAAAAAAATTAGAAATCAATAATAAAAGGAAATTTGGCAAATTCAAAAATATATGGAGATTAAATAAGATATTCCTAAATAACCAATGAGTCAATGAAGAAATCACAAGGGGATTTAGAAAATGTTTCAAGATAAATGAGAAAGAAAACACAACATACAAAATTTATGTGATGCAGTCAAAGCGTTGGTTAGAGGGGAATTCATACTTGTAAGCACTTTATTTAAAAAGGATCTCAAATAAATAATCTAATATTCCAATGTAAGAAACAGTAAAAAGAAAAGATAAAACAAACTCAAAGTGAACTAATAAATATTACAGTGGTAATGAATGAAACAGAGAATATAACAAAGAAAATAAACAAAACCAAAAGTTAATTCTTACAAAATATAAGCAAAAATGTCATAACTTTAGCTAGCCTTACAAAAGAAGGGAGGTAGATAAGACTCAAAATTCCAAAATCAAGAATATAAGAGGAGGCATTGCTAATACCCTTACAAAAAAATTAAAAGATTATAGGGGAATACTATGAACAACTGTATAACAAATTAAATAATTTAAATGAAATGGACAAATTCCTAGAACATAAACTTTCAAGACTGACTCAAGAAGAAATAGAAAATCTAATAAGATTTATGACAAGAGATTGAATGAATTTAAAAGCTACCCAGAACAATATGGCCTCACTGGTAAATTCCACCAAACATTTAAAGAACTAATGTCAATCCTTAACAAACCCATGGAGAAAACAAACACTAATCAACTAATTCTATGAGATTAGTATTACCTTGATATCAAAACCAGACAAAGATATCACAATAAAATAAAAATGTAGGTCAATGTTTTTTTATGAAGGTGGATGCAAAAAATATTCAACAGAATATGAAACAGAATAACAGTTTCTTATGCTGGAATATTTAGGTTACTGATTTGAGCTTTTTTTTTTTAATAAAAGTGCTTACAAGTATAAATTTCCTTCTAACCAATATCCAAAGAATATTCAACTAGCAAATCAAATCCAGCAATACATAAAAAAGATTATATGTCATGACCAAGTGGAAATGCATTTACTTCAGAAATGCAAGTGTGGTCTAATATCCAAAAATAAATTCTAATATACCATATCAACAGGATAAAGAACAAAAACTATATAAACATCTTACTGGATGCAGAAAAAAGTATTTGACAAAATCTAGCACTTTTTCATGAGAAAAAGGTCAGCAAAATAGGAATAAAAGGGAACTTTCTCATTGTGACAAAGGACATTTGTTACAAACCCACAGCTAAGTACTGTGACCCTTAGCTGGACCCTTAAATCAGGAACAAGACAAGGATATCTTCTCTCATCACTTCTATTCAACACCTAACTGAAGATCCTAACAAGGGAAATAGACAAGAAAGAAAAATCTTCCATTTTGAAAAGGAAGAAAAAACTATTTCTATTTACAGATGGTATGATATTGTATCCAGAGAATCCTAAGGAGTCCACTAAAAACATATTAGATACAAAATTCAGCAAGACTGCAAGATTTAAAAATATTATAAAAGGGGATCCCTGGGTGGCTCAGCGGTTTAGCGCCTGCCTTTGGCCCAGGGTGCGATTCTGGAGTCCTGGAATCAAGTCCCACGTCGGGATCCCAGCATGGAGCCTGCTTCTCACTCTGCCTGTGTCTCTGCCTCTCTCTCTCTCTTTCTCTCTCTCTCTCATAAATAAATAAATAAATCTTTAAAAAAATTATAAAAGTATCAATTGCATTTCTATATAATAGCAATAAATAATCTGAAAATGAGGTTAAGAAATAATTGAACGGTAGCATATAAGATAATACAACACTTTGAAATAAATTTATCAAAAGAGGTACACTGAAAACTATAAAACAATGTCAAAATCAAAGAACCCCTAAATAAATGAAATGAATGAATGAATGAATGAATGAAAGATAACCCATATCACACATTCATGGGTCAGAAAGCTTAATACTGTGACAAAGGCAATATTCTCCAAATTGGTCTATTTACACTCAAAGTACCTCTGATCAAAATTAGCTACCCTTTTTTGCAGATGTTGACAAACTGATCTTAAAATTCATATAGCAATGCAAGTCACTCAGAGTAGCTAAATGTTTTCATTTATATTGAAAAAGAAAAACAAAGTTAGAGGAATCCACTAACTAAGCACCATTTGTAGTAAGACCATTATCTTCCCATCAGATTGCCTTTGCATCCTTATTGAAAATAAACTGACCATAAACATGAGAAAGAAAAGAAAAAACCCCTGGTGCTTAGATAACTCGTTATCCACCTGCAAAAAAAAAAAAAAAAAAAAAAAGGAGGTGGGATCCCTGGGTGGCTCAAAGGTTTAGCGCCTGCCTTCAGCTCAGGGTGTGGTCCTGGAGTCCTGGAATCAAGTCCCACGTCGGGATCCCTGCATGGAGTCTGCTTCTCCCTTGCCTGTGTCTCTGCCTCTCTCTCTCTTTCTGTGTCTCTCATGAATAAATAAATAAAATCTTAAAAAAAAAAAGGAAAGAAAAGAAAAAGAAAAATGAGTCTGAACCGTTTCCTTATGCTGCACATAAAAGTAACTTGAACTAAAACGCAGCCCTAAATGTAAGAGTTAAAGCTACAAAATTTTTATAAGAAAACATACGAAGTAGGAGTTAGATGGTATAGTAGGGGGACTCTGAGCTTGCCTCATCCCTCCAATACAGGTGGATCAACATCAAACTATTTTGACCAACTAAGAATACAATCTGAGGATTAAGAAAACAATCTGCATAACCGGAGGGAAAGAATGTGGCAGATGTGAGGTTCGGAGCAATGAATTGGGAAGAGGAAAGAGTAGGGAACATTTTCCTTACGAGTAGTCAAGGAAAGGGAGAGAGTGCATCAGGTAAATTTCGCACAATAATCCAGGATGAAGCGATGAGGAGATCCCCTGAGTCACACTGAGAGAGACCAATCCCCTTCCTGGAGTAAATTTGGAAGAGTATATTTTATCTTTCTAAAGACAAAAGGCCAGATGGGAGTCATTGAGTGGAACTCAATAGCAGGGAGAGAGGTACACACAGAGCCAGATAACCTAGTAGCAGCTTTTCACCGTGAGCTACAACAGATTGCAGCCACCTTGCCCAGTGGCTGTTTTTCCCGGACAGAACTAAGCAGAGAGCAGACAGGAGCAGATAACTTGGTCACTGCTCTTCACTGTCTGCTACAATAGACTCAAGCCACTGTGGGACTTTTCTGGGACAGAATGGAGTAGGGGACGGAGACGCATACAGACAGCAGATAATCCGGTCGCAGCTTTTCACAGTGCATCACAAAAGACTCTAGACTCACCATGTGCACAATATGCAACTGCTTTTCTGAGGAACATGGTGCCAGGCACACCACCAGGCTCTCCAGGGAAGGGGAGTGGGGCCACCCGCACCTTGCCAGGACCTTTGAAATTTGAGGTTTTGAATCCCAGCCTATGGCCAGACATAAAACACACATCTGTGGCAGAGGGCCCAAGCAATGGACAGGTTAAAAGCAGGGAACTGATAAAAGCCTGGGACAGGAAATTGTTCAATTTACTGTGAGGGCTTCCTGAACAGTGGCCACTGGGAGTTCCCCTCCCCATGGAGGAGACAGGGTGATACCATCTTCCTTCTCCACCACCCTTCCCTCTTGCCCACCTGTAGACCTGTAGAGCAGGACTTCAGAGAGAAACACAGTGCTTCTTCCAGTGGAGAATGGAGTTCCTTACACCAAACCCTGCCCCCCAGGGCCTGGCAGGAGCATCTTTACAAGGGCAAGTTGGCTTGTGAGCTAGCCCAGAGAAGATCAACACAGGCCCCTTGCATGTACCAAGTCTACTGATTAAAGAGTGCTCCAAAGTGTCAGCTTCAATTCTGGTGGAAATAGGACCAGACTTTTTTTTTTCTTTTAATTTTTTAAATTTATTTTTAATCTTTCATTATATATATTTTTTCTTCATATTTTTTGGTATCAGCCTTATAATTTTTTGTTCATTTGTTTCCTTCTCTTATTTTTTGGATCAGGCTTCTTTTTTTTCCTTTCTTCTTTCCTTACTCTTTTTTCCTTCTTTTTTTCTTATTCTTTGGAATCAGGCTTATGGTTTCTTGTTTGTTTGCTTTTTTGTTCCTTTTCCTTTTCTCTTGTCTTGGACAGGTTTTTTCCCCCAGGCTTATCTTAACAAACAAATCAAAGCACAGAAAGTTAAAGTTCTAAATACTCCCTACTACAAGCAAGGAGGAACTCTGCAGAGGATGGGCCATAGGAAAGAGCAGCCAAAATGCAACAGCAGAGTGCACACAGCATACACCAAAAACACTTCCTTAAGTGCCAGGCCCTGGACGCTGTATGACCTCTTTTTAATAGCATTACTCAAAGGTGCAGGAAACACAACAAGCTTTCATAACACACAAAAGACAGAAACTTAGCTAACATGACAAGACAGAGGAAAAAGAAAGGTCAAGCAAGATATTATAGCTTGGCATGATATATTAAACATGCTAAAAGGGAAAAATATGCAGCCAAGAATACTTTATCCAGCAAGGCTGTAGTTCAGAACTAGAAGAAGAGATAAAGAGTTTCCAAGATAAACAAAAATTAAAGGAGTTTGTGTAAACACTAAACTAGCCCTGCAAGAAATATTAAAGGGGACCTTTGAGTGGGAAAGAGAGACCAAAAGTAACAAAGACTAAGAAGGGACAGAGACAATCTACAGGACCTTGACTTTATAGGTAATCCAATGGCACTAAATTCATATCTTTCAATAATTAATTGGAATATAAATGGACTAAAAGCTCCAATTAAAAGACACAGGGTATCAGAATGGATAAAAAAAAAACAATAGCCATTGATATGTTGCCTATATAAGACTCATTTTAGACCCAAAGACACCTTCACTTGGAAAGTGAGGGGGTAGAGAACCATTTATCATACTACTGAACATGAAAAGAAAGCTGGAATAGCCATCCTTATAGCAGAGAAACTAGAATTTAAACCAAAGACTGCAATAAGGGATAAAGGACACTATATCATAAAAAGGCGTTTATCCAACAAGAAGATCTAACAATTGCAAAAATTTAGACCGCTAACTTGGGACCTGCCAAATATATAAATCAATTAATAACAAACTTAAACAAACTTACTGATAATAATACAATAATGGTAGGGGACTTTAACACTCCACTCACAGCTATGTATACATCATCTAAGCAGAAAATTAACAAGGAAACAAGAGCTTTGAATGACACACTGGACCAGATGGACTCAAAAGATATATCTAGAGCATTTCAACCTAAAGCAGCAGAATATACATTCTTTTCAAGTATACATGGAACATTCTCTGGAACAGATCACATATTGGGTCACAAGTCAGGTCTCAACTGATACAAAAAGACAGATCAAACCATGCATAGTTTCAGACCACAATGCTATGAAACCTAAAGTCAACCACAAGAAAAATTTGGGAGAATTACAAATACATAGAGGTTAAAGAACATCCTGCTAAGGAATCAATGAGTCAACTAGGAAATTAAAGAAATATTTAAAAAATACATGGAAGCAAATGAAAACGAAAACGTGACAGTTCAAAACCTTTGGGAAGTAGCAAAGGCATCCTAAAAGGGAAGTACACAGCAATACAGGCCTTCCTCAAGAAGCAAGAAAGTCTCAAATATGCAACATAACCTTACACCTAAAGGAGCTAGAAAATAACAGCAAATAAAGTCTATACCTAGCAGGAGAAGGGAAATAACAATGATATAGAAATCAAAGAAACAGTAGAACAAATCAAGGAAATAAGGAGCTGGTTCTTTGAAAGAATTAACAAGATTGATAAGCTCCTAGTCAGACCTATCAAAAGGAAAAGAGAAAGGACTCAAATAAAATCATGAATGAAAGAGGAGAGACCACAACCAATACTGAAGAAATACCAACAAGTATAAAAGAATAGCATGAGAAATTATATGTCAACAAATTAGGCAATCTGGAAGAAATGGATGAATTCCTAGAAACATATAAATTACCAAAAGTGAAATAGGAAGAAACAAAAAACCTGAACAGACACATTACCAGCAAAGAAATTAAAATCAATAACCAAAAATCTCCCAACAAATCAGAATCCAGGGCCGAACAGCTTCCCAAGGGAATTCTACCAAACATTTAAAGAAGAATTAATACCAATTCTTTTGAAACTATTCCAAAAGATAAAAATGGAAAGAAATTTCTAAACTCGGATTCTAAGAGGCCACAATTATCTTGATTGCAAAACCAGACAAAGATCCCACTAAAAAGAATTACAGACCAATATCTCTGATAAATATGGATGCAAAAATTCTCAACAAGATTCTAGCTAATCAGATCCAACAGTACATTAAAAAGGTTATTCACCACAACCAAGTGGGATTTATTCTTGAACTGCAGGGGCGGTTCAACATCTGCAAATCAATCAACATGATTATACCAACATTAATAAAAGAAAAGATAACCATATGATCTTCTCAATAGATGCAGAAAAAGCATTTGACAAAATACAGCATCCTTTCTTGGTAAAAACTCTCCACAAAATAGGGATAAAGGAAACATATCTCACCATCATAAAAGCCATAAATGAAAGACCCACAGCTAGCATCATGCCACATGGGGAAAAACAGCTTTTCCCCTAAAGTCAAGAACACGACAAGGATATCTGCTCACACCACTGTTGTTCAACACAGTACTGGAAGTCCTAGCCTCAGCAATTAGAAAACAAAAAAAATAAAAGGCAATCAAATTGGCAAAGAAGTAGTTAAATTTTCACTTTTCGCAGAAGACATGATAGTTAGAAAACCCAAAAGATTCCACCAAAAAATTGCTAGGGTTAATACAGGAATTCAGCAAAGCCACAGGATATAAAATCAACACACAGAAACCTGCTGCATTTCTATACACCAACAACAAAGCAGCAGAAAGAGAAATCAAGGAATCAGTCTCATTTACAATCACACCAAAACCCATAAGATGCCTAGGAATAAACCTAACCAAAGAAGTAAAGTATCTGTACTCTGAAAACTTATAAAACACTTATGAAAGAAATTGAGGAAGACACAGAGAAATAGGGGAATATGTTATGCTCATGAATCAGGAGAGAAAATATTGTTAAAATATCTATACTACCCAAAGCAATCTATATACTTAATGGAATACCCATCAAAATACCACCAGCATTTTTCAAAGAGCTAGAACAAATAATTCTAAAATTCCTATGGAACCAGAAAAGATCCTGAATGGCCAAAATAATGTTGAAAAAGAAAACCAAAGTCCGAAGCATCATAATTACAGACTTCAAACTGTATTACAAAGCTGTAATCATCAAGACAGTATAGTATTGAGGGGACGGGGCAAGATGGTGGAAGAGTAGGGTCCCCAAGTCACCTGTCCCCACCAAATTACCTAGATAACTTTCAAATCATCCTGAAAACCTACGAATTCAGCCTGAGATTTAAAGAGAGAACTGCTGGAACGCTACAGTGAGAAGAGTTCGCGCTTCTATCAAGGTAGGAAGATGGAAAAAAAAAATAAAGAAATAAAAAGCATCCAAGGGGGAGGGGCCCCACGAGGAGCTGGGCTAAGGCCACGGGTCACGGCAAGTGCCCCCAGGACAGGAAAACCCCACCCGGAGAAGCAGGAGCTTCACCAATCTTCCCAGTTGGAGCAGGATCCCAGGAGGAGCCGGGATGCCCTCAGGCTCCCAGGGACACTAACAAAGGACATGCGCCCCAGGGGAAAGCGTGCCACACACTGCCGCCAGGGCGCCGGGTGACGCAGCCGAAGATCCGGCGCTCCCCCTGGGACAGGCGGAGGCCAGGAGGGCCCAGGAGAGCAAGGACACTCCTGCCGCTGGGCGGCCCCACGCTGTGCAGATCCAGGCCCCCACCCCCCGGAGCAACCAGGCCCTTGCGGACTGAGAGCTGCGGTCTTTACTGCGGGAGCTGACTCCAGGGCTGGAGAGCTGGCCGACGCTACTGTTGTTGTTCCTCCTGGGGCCTCACAGGATAAACAACCTCCACTGAGCCTAAGGGTGGCCTCACAGGATAAACAGGATAAACAGCTCCCACTGAGCCGAGCACCAGGCAGGGAGCTGAGCAGCTCCCCCAGGTGATCACACCTGAGATTCAGCACAGCAGGCCCCTCCCCCAGAAGACGAGCTAGACGGACAGGGGAAAAGCAAGTTATTGACCAAGCAGCACTGGAAATTTCCAGGGGAAGTCGAGGGATTTGTATATAGAATCAGAGGATACTCCTCTGATCTTTTTTTTTTTCTGTTTGCTTCCCCCCCCCTTTTCTTTTTTTCTTTCTTTTTTCTTTTTTCTCTTCTCTCTTTTTCTCCTTTTCCCAGTACAACTTGTTTTTGGCCACTCTGCACTGAGCAAAATGACTAGAAGGAAAAACTCACCTCAAAAGAAAGAATCAGAAACAGTCCTCTCTCTCACAGAGTTACAAAATTTGGATTACAATTCAATGTCAGAAAGCCAATTCAAAAGCACAATTATAAAGCTACTGGTGGCTCTAGAAAAAAGCATAAAGGATTCAAGAGACTTCATGACTGCAGAATTTAGATCTAATCAGGCAGAAATTAAAAATCAATTAAATGAGATGCAATCCAAATTGGAGGTCCTAATGATGAGGGTTAACGAGGTAGAAGAACGAATGAGTGACATAGAAGACAAGTTGATGGCAAGGAGGGAAACTGAGGAAAAAAGAGAAAAACAATTGAAAGATCATGAGGTTAGGTTAAGGGAAATAAATGACAGCCTCAGAAGGAAAAAATCTACGTTTAATTGGGGTTCCCGAGGGCGCCGAAGGGCCAGAGGTCCAGAATATGTATTCGAACAAATCATAGCTGAGAACTTTCCTAACCTGGGAAGGGAACCAGGCATTCCGATCCAGGAAATAGAGAGATCCCCCACCAAAATCAATAAAAACCGCTCAACACCTCGAAATTTAATACTGAAGCTTGCAAATTCCAAAGATAAAGAGAAGATCCTTAAAGCAGCAAGAGACAAGAAATCTCTAACTTTTATGGGGAGAAATATTAGATTAACAGCAGACCTCTCCACAGAGACCTGGCAGGCCAGAAAGGGCTGGAAGGGATATATTCAGGGTCCTAAATGAGAAGAACATGCAGCCAAGAATACTTTATCCAGCAAGGCTCTCATTCAGAATAGGAGAGATAAAGAGCTTCCAAGATAGGCAGAAACTGAAAGAATATGTGACCACCAAGCCAGCTCTGCAAGAAATACTGTCGGATTCTATAATAGAAAGAGGAAGTCCAAGGGAACAACTCACAAAAACAGGGACTGAATAGGTATCATGATGACACTAAATTCATATCTTTCAATAGTAACTCTGAACGTGAATGGGCTTAATGACCCCATCAAAAGGCGCAGGGTTTCAGACTAGATAAAAAAGCAAGACCCATCTATTTGCTGTTTACAAGAGACTCATTTTAGACATAAGGACACCTAACAGCCTGAAAATAAAAGCGTGGAGAACCATTTACCATTCAAATGGTCCTCAAAAGAAAGCAGGGGTAGCCATCCTTATATCAGATAAACTAAAGTTTATCCCAAAGACTGTAGTAAGAGATGAAGAGGGACACTGTATCATAGTTAAAGGATCTATCCAATAAGAGGACCTAACAATCATCAATATTTATGCTCCGAATGTGGGAGCTGCCAAGTATATCAATTAATAACCAAAGTTAAGACATAGATAATAATACACTTATACTTGGTGACTTGAATGTAGCGCTTTCTACAATTGACAGATATTCTAAGCACAACATCTCCAAAGAAACAAGAGCTTTAAATGATATACTGGACCAGATGGATTTCACAGATGTATTCAGAACTTTGCATCCAAACGCAACTGAATACACATTCTTCTCAAGTGCACATGGAACTTTCTCCAGAATAGACCACATACTGGCTCACAAATCGGGTCTTAACCAATACCAAAAGATTGGGATCATCCCCTGCATATTTTCAGACCATAATGCTTTGAAATTAGAACTAAATCACAAGAAGAAGTTTGGAAGGACCTCAAACACGTGGAGATTAAGGACCATCTTGCTAAAGGATGAAAGGGTCAACCAGGAAATTAAGGAAGAATTAAAAAGATTCATGGAAACTAATGAGAATGAAGATAAAACCGTTCAAAATCTTTGGGATACAGCAAAAGCAGTCCTGAGGGGAAAATACATCGCAATACAAGCATCCATCCAAAAACTGGAAAGAACTCAAATACAAAAGCTAACCTTACACATAAAGGAGCTAGAGAAAAAACAGCAAATAGATCCTACACCCAGCAGAAGAAGAGAGTTAATAAAGATTCGAGCAGAACTCAATGAAATCGAGACCAGAAGAACTGTGGAACGGATTAGCAAAACCAGGAGTTGGTTCTTTGAAAGAATTAATAAGATAGATAAACCATTAACCAGCCTTATTAAAAAGAAGAGAGAAAAGACTCAAATTAATAAAATCATGAATAAGAAAGGAGAGATCACCACCAACACCAAGGAAATACAAACGATTTTAAAAACATATTATGAGCAGCTATACGCCAATAAATTAGGCAAACTAGAAGAAATGGATGCATTTCTGGAAAACCACAAACTACCAAAACTGTAACAGGAAGAAACAGAAAACCTGAACAGGCCAATAACCAGGGATGAAATTGAAGCAGTCATCAAAAACCTCCCAAGACACAAAAGTCCAGGGTCAGATGGCTTCCCAGGGGAATTCTATCAAACATTTAAAGAAGAAACCATACCTATTCTACTAAAGCTGTTCGGAAAGATAGAAAGAGATGGAATACTTCCAAACTCGTTCTATGAGGCCAGCATCACCTTAATTCCAAAACCAGACAAAGACCCCACCAAAAAGGAAAATTATAGACCAATATCCCTGATGAACATGGATGCAAAAATTCTCAACAAGATACTAGCCAATAGGATCCAACAATACATTAAGAAGATTATTCACCATGACCAAGTGGGATTTATCCCCGGGATGCAAGGCTGGTTCAACACTCTGTAAAGCAATCAATGTGACTGATCATATCAGCAAGAGAAAAAACAAGAACCATATGATCCTCTCAATAGATGCAGAGAAAGCATTCGACAAAATACAGCATCCATTCCTGATCAAAACTCTTCAGAGTGTAGGGATAGAGGGAACTTTCCTCAGCATCTTAAAAGCCATCTACGAAAAGCCCACAGCAAATATCATTCTCAATGGGAAATACTGGGAGCCTTTCGCCTAAGATCAGGAACGAGACAGGGATGTCCACTCTCACCACTGCTATTCAACATAGTACTAGAAGTCCTAGCCTCAGCAATCAGGCAACAAAAAGAAATAAAAGGCTTTCAAATGGGCGAAGAAGTAGTCAAACTCTCCCTCTTCACAGATGACATGATACTGTACATAGAAAACCCAAAAGAGGGATTCCTGGGTGGCGCAGCGGTTGGGCGCCTGCCTTTGGCCCAGAGCGCGATCCTGGAGACCCAGGATCGAATCCCACGTTGGGCTTCCGGGTCATGGAGCCTGTTTCTCCCTCTGCCTGTGTCTCTGCCTCTCTCTCTCTCTCTCTCTCTCTCTCTATCATAAATAAATAAAAATTTTTAAAAAAGGAAAACCCAGAAGACTCCACCCCAAGATTGCTAGAATTCATACAGCAATTGGCACTGTGGCAGGATACAAAATTAATGCCCAGAAGTCAGTGGCATTTCTATACACTAACAATGAGACTGAAGAAAGAGAAATTAAGGAGTCAATCCCATTTACAATTGCACCCGAAAGCATAAGATACCTAGGAATAAACCTAACCAAAGAGGTAAAGGATCTATACCCTAAAAACTACAGAACACTTCTGAAAGAAATTGAGGAAGACACAAAGAGATAGAAAAATATTCCATACTCATAATTGGAAGAATTAATAATGTGAAAATGTCAATGCTACCCAGGGCAATTTACACATTTAATGCAATCTCTATCAAAATACCGTGGACTTTCTTCAGAGTTGGAACAAAACATTTTAAGATTTGTGTGGAATAAGAAAAGACCCCGAATAGCCAGGGGAATATTAAAAAAGAAAACCATAGCTGGGGGCATCACAATGCCAGATTTCAGGTTGTACTACAAAGCTGTGGTCATCAAGACAGTGTGGTACTGGCACAAAAACAGACACATAGATCAATGGAACAGAATAGAGAATCCAGAAGTGGACCCTCAACTTTATGGTCAACTAATATTCAACAAAGCAGGAAAGACTATCCACTGAAAAAAAGTCTCTTCAATAAATAGTGCTGGGAAAATTGGACATCCACATGCAGAAGAATGAAACTGGACCATTCTCTTACACCATACACAAAGATAAACTCAAAATGGATGAAATATCTAAATGTGAGACAAGATTCCATCAAAATCCTAGAGGAAAACACAGGCAACACCCTTTTTGAACTTGGCCACAGTAACTTCTTGCAAGATACATCCATGAAGGCAAGAGAAACAAAAGCAAAAATGAACTATTGGGACTTCATCAAGATAAGAAGCTTTTGCACAGCAAAAGAAACAGTCAACAAAACTAAAAGACAACCTACAGAATGGGAGAGGATATTTGCAAATGACCTATCAGATAAAGGACTAGTATCTGAGATCTATAAAGAACTTATTAAAGTCAACAGCAAAGAAACAAACAATCCAAACATGGAATGGGCAGAAGACACGAACAAATCTCACAGAGGAAGACATAGACATGGCCAACATGCACATGAGAAAATGCTCCGCATCACTTGCCATCAGGGAAATACAAATCAAAACCACAATGAGATACCACCTCACACCAGTGAGAATGGGGAAAATTAACAAGGCAGGAAACCACAAATGTTGGAGAGGATGCGGAGAAAAGGGAACCCTCTTACACTGGTGGTGTGATTGTGAACTGGTGCAGCCACTCTGGAGAACTGAGTGGAGGTTCCCCAAAGAGTTAAAAATAGATCTGCCCTACGACCCAGCAATTGCACTGCTGGGGATTTACTCCAAACAGACAGATGCAGTGAAATGCCGGGACACCTGCACCCCAATGTTTATAGCAGCAATGTCCACAATAGCCAAACTGTGGAAGGAACCTCAGTGTCCATCTAAAGATGAATGGATAAAGAAGATGTGGTCTATGTATACAATGGAATATTACTCAGCCATTAGAAACGACAAATACCCCCCATTTGCTTCAACATGGATGGAACTGGAGGGTATTATGCTGAGTGAAATAAGTCAATCGGAGAAGGACAAACATTATATGGTCTCATTCATTTGGGGAATATAAAAAATAGTGTAAGGGAATAAAGGGGAAAGGAGAAAAAATGAGTGGGAAATATCAGAAAGGGAGACAGAACATGAAAGACTCCTAACTCTGGGAAACGAAGAAGGGGTTGTGGAAAGGGAGGTGGCCGGGGGGTGGGGGTGACTGGGTGACGGGCACCGAGGGGGCACTAGATGGGATGAGCACTGGGTGTTATGCTATATGTTGGCAAATTGAACTCCAATAAAAATATAAATAAATAAACAAATAAATAAAAAACTAGAACATGAAAAAAAAAGTATGGTACTGACATAAAAACAGACACATATCTCAATGGAATAGAATAGAGAATCCAGAAATAAACTCTCAACTCTATGGTCAACTAATCTTTGACAAAGCAGGAAAGAATATCCAATGGAAAAAGGATAGCCTCTTCAACAAATGGCATTGGGAAAATTAGATAGCCACATGCAGAAGAATTAAACTGGTCCACTTTCTTACACCGTACACAAAAATAAATTCAAAGGGGATGAAAGACCTAAATGTGAGACAGGAATCCATCAAAATCCTAGGGAACACAGGCTGCAGGCTCTTTGACCTCGACTGGAACAACTTCTTGCTAGACACATCTACAAAGCCAAGGGGAAACAAAGTGAAAATGAACTACTGGGACTTCATAAGGATTAAAAAACCTTTGCACAGCAAAGGAAGCAATCAACAAAATTGAAGGGCAACTCACAGAATGGGAGAAGACATTCACAAATGACATATCAGATAAAGGGCCAGTATCTAAAATCTACAAAGAACTCACCTAACTCAACACCCAAACCCCAAAAAAATCCAGTCAAGAAATGGGCAGAAGACATGAACAGACATTTCTCCAGAGAAGACATATAAATAGTTAACAGACACATGAAAAAAATGCTCATCAACACTTACCATCAGGAAAATATAAATCAACACCACAATAAGATGCACCTCACACCAGTCAGAATGGCTAAAATAAACAACTCAGGAAACAACAGATGTTGGTGAGGATGCAGAGAAAGGGGAATCCTCTCACTCTGTTGATGGGAATGCAAACTGATGTAGCCACTCTGTAAAACAGTATGGAGGCTCCTCAGAAAGTTAAAAATAGAGCTACCCTACCACCCAGCAATTGCACTACTAGGTATTTATCCAAAGGATACAAACATAGTGATTCAAAGGGGCACTGCACCCCAATGTTTATAGCAGCAATGTCCACAACAGCCAAACTACAGAAAGAGCTTAGATGTCCATTGATGAATGAATGGATAAAGCAGATGTGGCATGTGTGTGTGTGTGTGTGTGTGTCTGTGTATAATGGAAGATTAGTCAGCCATCAAAAGAATGAAATCTTGTCATTTGCAACAACATGGATGGAACTAGAGGATATATGTTAAGTGAATTCAGTCAGAGAAAGACAAATACTATATGATTTTGCTTATATGTGGGATTAAAAAATAAACAGATTGAACATATGGGAAGGGAAGGAAAAATAAAAGACAAAAACAGAGGGAGAGAAACCATAGAGAAAAAACTGAGGATTCCTGGAAATAAGCTGGGTGGGAGGATGGGGTAATTAGGTAGTAAGCATTAAGGAGGGCACTTGATGTAATGAGCACTAGGTGTTAATACGCAACTGATGAATCACTAAATTCTACCCCAAAATTAATAACATATGTTAACTAACTTGAATTTAAATAAAACCCAAAATAAATTAATTTAAAAAATAAAAAATCAATTAAGTAAATGGTGTTGGGGAAACTGGACAACTATATGCAAAAGAATGAAAATGGACCACTTTTTTATACTGTACACAAAAACAAACTCAAAGAGGTTTAAATACCAAAATGTGAGACCTGACATCATAAAACTCCTAAAAGAAAACATAGGCAGTAATCATTTGGATACTGGCCTTAGCAACATATTTATGGATATGTTTCCTCAGGCAAGGGAAACAAAAGTAAAAATAAACTATTGGGACTATACCAAAAGAGAAAACAAAAGAAATCTGTATTCATAATTTTGAGTTAGGCAATGGTTTCTTAGATACAACACCAAAAGTACAATAAAAGAAAAAAAAATACAAATTGAACTTTAATAATTAAAATCTATGTATTGTAAGTGATACCACTGAAAAAGTAAAAAGATAACCAACCAAATGGAATTAAAATCTGTAGTTCTGTATTGATAAGAGTCTAGTATCCAGAATATATAAAGAAAACCTACAACTCAACAATAAAAATAACCCAATTAATAAATAGGCAGTGAATCTGAATAGACATTTCTCCAAAGATAATATACATATGACAAATAAGCACATGACAAGATATTAATTACCAATAGCTATTAGGGAAATATATAAATCAAAATAATACCACTTTATACCCACTAAAATGGCTACTTTTTAAAAAAGACAAATAATAACAAATACTGGTGAGGATGTGCAGAAATTGGACCCCAAAACATTGCTGATGGGTATGTAAAATAGTATAACTTTTTTGAAAAACAGATTGGAGATTCCTAAAAATATTACTATATGACCCAGAAAGTTCACTCCTAGGTACATTTAGAAAACATAAGCCCATACAAAGACTTGTACATGAACTGCTATTTGTAACAGCCAAAAGGTATAAACAGTCCAAATGTTCATCAACAACTAAACGAATAAATAAGATACAGTATATCCATATAATGCAATACAATTTGGCAATAAAAATGAAGTACCAATACCTGTTATAATATAGAAAACCCTTGAAAACATTATGCTTTATGACAGAATCCAGTCACAAAACCCCACATGTCATATGGTTCCTTTTATGTGAAATGTCCAGAATAGGCAAATAAGAGAAACTATAAGATGCTTAGTGGTTGTCTAGGGGGTTGAGTGTGTGGAAGGGAATAAGGAGTGAGTGATGGCTAATGGGTATGGTGTTTCTTTTGGGATGACAGAAAATATTCCAAAATTAGATGGAAGCGAAGGTTGCAAAACTCTGTGAATATGCTAAAAACAACTGAGTTATATACTTTAAACAGGTAAATTATATGGTATATGAATTATATCTCAATAAAGTCATTAAAAGGAAGAACAGTGGGAGAGGGAAGAATGAGTTCTGACTCAAAGGAAATGTTTTGAGGAACAGGAACAAAGTCTATATATTCCCAGTACCAGGGAATGTCATAAATAAGCCCTGATGTATACAAATAACAGAACACTTATTAAGTCAATGAAGATAGAGTACGGTAGAGACATAAAAGGTATAAATGTATTGTACTTTATTTCTCTAGAAATTAAAACAGTGTATGTTGTTTTGGAAAACTAGTTTTGCCATGTTGATAAATTTCATTATCTAGTTCATAATTTAGAGATCTGATATTGCATCTGTTAATCCTCCTAACATTTATTAAACTACTTACATTTTCAGCATGGTGAGAGATGGAAAAACTTAAACAATGGGTCCAAGTATATCTGATAAAACAAAGCAAAAACAAATGAAGTGGGGACATAGTTAAATATACTTTCACCCATTCAACATACTTTTAAAGACTACCTGTCATGTACAAAGCACCACTTTGAGTAGGAGAAGGCTGGGGATAAAGATATAAATAAGTAAAAATATATTCTTTCACCTCAAAATATCCAAAGTCTATTAGAAAATGAAAACATGAAGATAAATAGGTGTAATATAAGGCATTTACATGATATACCCCTTACAAAGTTAAGCATTTTAATAGGAAGTCAGAGAAGGGTAAAATAATTTAGAAATGATGGGAGTTAGACTTCAAAAGCCTTCTAGCTAATGACCTATCTCTCATCTTCTCTTAAAATATAAAAACTTAATATTTATGCATTTTTGTTTTGACTTTAACCAATATTATGAAACACTCAAATAGTTCTTCAAGGTTATTAAGACAACAGTCTTCAGCCAGCCTCATTCTCCCCTTTTCATTACCTTCTCCCAAAGGCAACCATTTTTACCTCTTTTGCTGATTGTCTAGGTATCCTTGTACTTAACATACTTATATTGTTATTTCTTGATTTTTCAGTTTTTAGACATTACCTATTGACTTCCAAGTATGAAAGAAAATTTAGCTTTTGTGCCTTCTTGGGCTTTTATCACACATTGCTTCTTTCCTTTTCCTTCATCTTCTCATTAATTAATTTTATAATTTTGCTTAGGTTTATATTGTATTCACAATATAATGACTATAAAGTACTATTTATGACTGAAGCCATCTGGTAAACCACAGTTATTTTTAATTACTTCCTGAACTACCTTTTATTTTCCCTATCTTGTTTTTCCTTTTTTTTTTTTTATCTCCTATCCCATACCTGCTGAGGACTACCAAATCTTTTTCTCAGCCAAGTTTTCTCTCTTGAGTCTCAAACCTATATATTTATTAATTGAACAAATAATAAAAACATCTATTGACCACCTAGTATAGTCTGACATTGTACTGAAACTAAACACTCTAGATATATTATCTCTGTCAATCTACATGATACTATTTTGAGTTGGGTACTATTATAGATACAACGTTTACAAATAAGGAAAATAAAGTTTAGAAAGTTTAACTTAATCAAGTACACAGCTACTAAGTGTAGAGACATGATTTAAAGTCAAACAGTGGGACTCTAGAACATATAATCTTAATCACCTATATTCTTTATTCTTTCAATGAATATGTATCAACTGGAAACCACTGTAAGTCTATTATAGTTTGTACCATTGATAAGTAAATCAGACTATTCTCTGTCTTCATGGAGATAACAGTCTAGCAGGTATGACATGCAAACAAGATCATACAATTAGAATCCAATGAAGCACAAAAGATAAGTAAACAATAATAGAAGAATACATAGAATTTAGACAAGAAATCTAGTTAGACTTTCATTTTTTAAAGGAAATATTTGTTGAGCACATACTATGTGCCAGGCACTATGACAGGAACTGAGGATACAATGTTAAGCCAAACAAGAATTTTCCAGGCTGGGAGGGAGAATAGGAGAAACAAAAACAAGTGATCCAAGCAGAGGAAAGAGCATGTGCAAAGGCCAAGAGATAAAAGAGCGTAAACTGTTCCAAGTGCTGGAAGTAATTAAAAATAACTTTAATATATAATTGAAATGTAGGAGGGATGAGTTATGACACTCAAGACATAAAAAAAAGAACCAAATCAGAAAGGCCTGAGATGGCAATGTTAAAGAGCTTGGACTTTCGTATAATGGCAAGTTTGGTACTCACAGAGTATGTATGTGGACAGGGATATGACTGTATTTGTGTTTTAAAACTATTTCTTTGATTATAGTGTAAAGAATGGATTAAATGGAAGAATGACTGAAAGAAGATAAACAGGAGGCTGTTGCATTATTCTAGATGAAAGGTTATTATGGTCTGGATTACAGTGAGAAGAAAGAAAAGTAAACTCGTCCCAAAGATATTTATGAGATAGACTTGCCAGGAATTGGGGATATTCATTCATTTATTCCAAAAGAATTTATAAAATACCTAGTATGTGTCAAGTATTGTGCTAAATTCTAGCAGATACAATGATGTAGATATCATCCCTTGCCTTGATATATCTTACAGTACAGAAGGAAAGACAGATATGAGAAAAATTACACAAATAATTATTACAACTGTCTTTTAAAGGAGAAATATTGAGTGCTTTTACAGGAGAATATGATCCAGTTTGACCAATGTTAGGAATCATAGAAATCTTGAGGAAATGACTTTTTTATTGT
This sequence comes from Nyctereutes procyonoides, assembly GCF_905146905.1. Taxonomy (NCBI): domain Eukaryota; kingdom Metazoa; phylum Chordata; class Mammalia; order Carnivora; family Canidae; genus Nyctereutes; species Nyctereutes procyonoides. The sequence goes on along the minus strand of NW_026575049.1, from coordinate 44,605,875 downwards.
GGTAAAGACACATAATATTTACAATTTTAACCACTTAAAATTATACAATTCAGTGGCATTAAGTGCATTTGTAATGTTGTATAATCATTACCATTATCTTGTTCTAAAGCTTGTTTATCACCCTAAACAGAAATCCTGTCCCCACTGAGCAGTCCTTCCCCATCACCTTCTGGCAGCCACTAATCTGCTTTCAGTCTGGATTTGCCTGTTGTAGATATTTCATAAGAATGGAATCTTAAAATATGTGGTTTTATGCTTGGATTCTTTTTTTTAGTTTTCAAGGGGTATTCATATATCAGTAATTCATTCATTTTATATGAATATAACTGAGTAATATTCCATTGTAGGGTTATATCACATTCTGTTTATTCATTCATCAGTTGTTGGACATTTGGGTTCTTTCTATCTTTTGCTTATTTTGAATTAGAGCTGCTATGAATATTCATGCCCAAATATTTTTATTAATACTTTTTCAGTTCTTTTGGATTATATCTAGGGGTCAAATTGCTGGGTCATATGGTAGTTCTACATTTAATTTATTAAGGAACCACCAAACTGTTTCCCACAGTGGCTGTACCATTCTATATTTCTACCAGCAATGGGTTTCAATTTCTCCATGTTCTCATTGGTATTTATTATTGTCTATCTTTTCTATGATAGCAATCCTAGTGCATGTGAAGTGATTGCTATTATAGTTTTTGTTTCCATTTCCCTAATAACTGAGGATGAGTATCTTTTCATGTCCTTATTGACCACTGGTATACCTTCTTTGGAGAAATGCCAATTCAAGTGCCCATTTTTAAATTGAGTTGTTTTTTGTTGTCAGGTTCTGAAAATTCTTTATTTTTCTAGATACTAACACTCTTACAGATACATGATTTGCAAATATTTTCTCCTATTATTTGGGTTAGCTTTCACTTTCTCCTATTATTTGTGTCTTTTAATGTGCAAAGATATTAATTCTGAAGTCTAATTTATCTATTTGTGTTGCTATTTATTTCATATGTAAGAAATCATTGTAAAAATCCAAGATTATGAAGATGTGTCTCTATGTTTTCTTCAAAGAATTTTGTAAGTTAGCACTTAAATTTGGGTATATGATCCCTTTTGAGTTAATTTTTGTATGTGGTGTGTAAAGGTCCAGCTACACTCTTTTGCCTATGGTTATCCAGGTGTCTCAGCATCACTGCTGAAGAGAGTGTTCTTTCTCCATTGAATGGTCTTGGCACCTTTGTCAAAAATCAATTGACTATAGATGTATGAGTTTATTTCTGGACTTTCACTTCTATTCCATTCATCCATATGTCTATCCTTATGGCAGTACTACACTATTTTGATTACTGCAGCTTTTCAGTAACTTTTGAAATTGGGAAATGTGGATCCTCCAACTTTGTTCTTGTTCAAGATTGTTTAGGCTATTCTGAGTCCCTTGCAATTCGATATAAATTTTAAGATTGCCTTTTCCATTTCTGAAAAAAAAAAAACCCACCATTGGATTTTGATAAGAATTATATTTAACCTGAAGATGGTGGGGGAATATTGCCATCTTAACAATATTAAGCTTTCCAATCCATGAATGTGGGGAATATTTTCACTTATTTAGGTTTTCTTTAATTTATTTCAGCAACATTACATGGTAGGAAATGACACTTGTGTTGACTTAATGTATGGAGTGAGAGGGGAAGGAAGTGACCTGAGATCGCATGTGGGCACAGGGCTCAGGCATCAAACATGGTAGCCGGTGACACTACCATAGAGAACAGAGGCAGAGAATGCAAGGGGCAGACATTGTGGAATTTAGTTTAGGTGTATTGAATGAGACACAGCACATTTGAGATATTTATACTTGGAGAGTTAACAATCTCTCTTTTAAAATACCTTACTTGCCACAAGAGTGGATGCTGTAGTAACTATCACATTCAAAGCTGAGAGCCCCTTTTCAGATTTTTTATGTCATCAAGAAAATAATATGTTTGGTATATTTTTTGATTGTATTTTTTATTGATTCAGCTGTCTCTTCACATATCAATAGGTATTATATATTTATCTCTAGTGATTAGAATCTCACTTAAAAGGATATGTGTTTCTTAATATTACCATAAGAAAAAAATCCTTTCTTTGAGTCTTAACATAGAATACAGTTGCAGTTTCCAGCTTTGGATAATGTTGACCCATTCATACTTTTGCATATACTTTTCCTTTTAAAATATTCTATAATTAACAGCACAAGTCAAGTTACCAGTATACTTGTAATCAAGTATGGAAATATTTTTCACTACTTCATTCCTATTCTCTCATGCTTCCTCTCCCCTACATACAGCCCTCCACAGACAACGTATGTTAAATGCAAATGAACAGATGACACTCAGCTCTTGTCAGCTCTTCTAGGAGGGTACATCAGACTAAATTGGAATCTGTGGTGACCTAGTACTTAGGTCATGGCATTACCTACCAACGGGTAATTTTGCATACTTTATCAGTATAATACTTAGTGTTAGCAAGACAAACTTTTTTGTTTACTATTCTCTAAATGTTTATAAAAAGACATTTTTTTTAAATTATTTTATTTTTAGGGAGCCCCGTGGCGCAGTGGTTTAGCGCTGCCTGCAGCCCAGGGCGTGATCCTGGAGACCCTGGATCGACTCCCATGTCAGGCCTCTCTGTATGATGCCTGCTTCTCTCTCTGCCTGTGTTTCTGCTCTCTCTCTCTCTCTCTCTGTCTGTCTCTTGAATAATAAATCTTAAAAAAATATTTAAAAATTAATTATTCTATTTTTAAAATGATTCTATAAACTGTCTTGACTAGTTGAGGTAAAACTCAAGGGTTTTTAAAAATCAAATCTAAAGGTGAATATATAGCATGATTCATTATAAAATATCAGAGTGATAATGATTACACAGACTTAAACAGAGGACTCTCCTACTGTAGTTGATACTGCATAGTAACTATATAAGATGAGAAACTGTCTAAACTTCATATGAATATTATTAATGACAGGACTTTCTTTTTAATTAAAATGGCAAGAATACAAATACCTCATATCAATCAGTAAAATACAGTAGTGTACAGGCTTTAATATCAACATTAAATCAAAGCCTATGGAAAGAAAAGGTAAAAGATTTAGAAAATTTTAGGAGGAATAAGAAAACATCACTAAACTTGTTACTCTACATTACAGACACCTGTCACGGGCAAAAAAATAAAATGGCAATTAAGTTGATTGCAGTACTTTAATATTTTAAAGAAAACTTATTAAAATACAGATTTTTTTTAAAAATCTTACATTCTTAACAAATATAGCATCACCTACCTTTCTAAATATGGTAGGGGTAAACACAATTGCAGAAAATGTATATTAATTAGTGGTACAATAC